>NC_133390.1:22888582-27888582 GCF_047511655.1 Castor canadensis | reverse complement strand
ACTGGTATCCTACATTTTCTCTGGCAATCCTAGAAGAAGGCTCCTGTAGGACAAATATAACTAGCATTGGGTTCCAATTGTCATGTGTCTTCCTTGAACAGATTGGCAGGCACCTCCTGGGCTGAAGTAGAGGCTTAAATTGAGGCCACTTTTGCTCACTGCTTAATAGTGACAAGCTATTGATAGCTAGGCATTGCCAAATTCTCATTAGTTTCTAAAAGTCAGGAACTACATTTAGAAAAAAGCTGCTCACTTATGGAGAGGTCATCTCTCCAGTAACCTCAAGTACCAGGAACACAGCTGAAACCCAGGAAGCAAGGGAGAAAAAAAAGGCCTCTAAGGATTCAAAATAGAAACCATGTGCTAAAGCACAAGCATTTTTCTCTAAGAAGAAGCCCTCAGACCTGCACTTGTGTAATTTACCCTTTTTTTGGTATCATCTAAACAGGTTTGGTTGTCTGATTTATCAACCAAGAGATTAAAAAGGAGGAAGTTACCAAGTGGGCAGAATAGCTAGGTAGGCTAGGGTCAGTGCGTGGAAGAAAACTGGAAAACATACAATGCATATACTACAGAAAATAATGTCAATACAGATTCAGAAGGAGATACACTAAAATGGTATCAGAGGTTGTCTCTGATTAATGAGTTTACAAGTAGTTTTATCTTCTTCTTATACTTATTAATTATACCTTCTAAACTCTTTACATGTATATTTACAATCAGAAATAGAATGCAGACATTTTTAATTAAATAAAAACTAAAACTTATTCCTTGACACTCCCAGGAGAGCTCTGTGCACATATCGAATAGGAGGACTTACCAAATGATAATGATAAGCCAAATGTTTATTTGTCTCTTTCCACTACATGATTGCTAGCTTAAAAAGAGCAGGATTAGTGTCTTTGCAGTCTTATAATCCTAGTAAATAGCATAATGTGTAGCACACCAATGCTGATGGATATTTGTTGCAAAGTGATGGAAGTCAGAATGCACAGTGCTTCTGTGGGCAGCCATACATACAACTCTCCACACTCTGTCCTTCCAGGGCAGTGCTGCACTATATCCTGCTTACATCCTTGACTGTGATTAAAGCCTACTCTCGATCCATATTCCAAGTTAGAAGGAAGGGTGCATTTTCTGCTTGAGAAAGCATGGGGTGTGTATTTCATTCCTGCTAAGTTTCCATTGAAATGGTTAACACGTTTAAAGTTTTAACTTAAAGGAATAAACATAAAGAATCTTGAAGTTGCTTCTATGTGGCACCCCTCAATTGCTCAGAAGCCTGGTTATTTCTATCATTTGAGGATGTTGGGTCAAGGGAGACAGGACACTGCTTCTCAGAGTTACATTACAGGGACAAACTCCACTTGTGGTTGATAAGTTGCAGACCATGTACTAGGTTCTAGAAGAAGAAATGATGGACCTCTGCAGGTAATGCTTCATGTAGTTCCTATAAAGCAAGTGTATCTTTGTGACTAAATATAAATGTGAAAATGCCAAAGCTCTACTTTCTTTGTAACCTCTTACAAAGAAGTCTTACTTTTTTCAAAGACCTCTCAATGCTACATAGAGAACTACACAAGGTCTTAGAATTCTATTCTTTTCCAATTAACATTTGTAAATCCAATCATTTCTCTTTCTTCCTAATGAGTTGGATTAATCTTTGTGGTAAAGCTATGGTTTTGTAACCAGAAAGAAACATATGATATACTGTACAATGGATATCATGGCAGAGATAACTGAAAAGAACACTGTGATTCAGCATCTATTATTTTTGTCTTGCAAGTGATTTTGAAGCACATTTTAGTAACTTGGAAGAGATTCTTCAAGTGGGATTTCCCACCATCACGCTACCGGGAAACAGCTTCCCAACTTGCCCACAAATGCACCAGAGCCTGCCAGCAGAGTTCCTTAACCCCAAGAGGCAGCTTTTCAAAGGCAAACTGCACATTTAGATGTTTTTCTCTACATCAGTCCTGCATTGGGACTGATGAACATCAGGACTAGCATGGGTGAATCAATCAAGAGATGCTTTTCTATGTTAGCCATCAACTCTTTAAAGTTTAATTCAATGGTAGAGTTATTTGAGTTGTCTCTCAGGTATTTTCTATGGAATAAATGCTGGTGGGGAGGAGGACATTGAGAAAAGTAAACCTAAATCAAGCAGCAGGAGGAAGAGGGAAAAGGAATAGGAAAATGATTAATTCCCAGATAATTTAATTGTAATGGTGCATGACTGCAATTTTCAGCAAATAAAAATAAAACATCCTACATGCAGAAAACCTAAGACACTCAACTGTAAGAGGTGGTAATGCTGTTACCATAAATTACTATAGGAAAGGCTTGGGATATTGTTTTTGGTTTTAGGTAATTAGACCATTGTGTTTTAAAAAATAGAAATTATGAAATATATTCTTCATGTAAAGGAAGATATCAAGAAACAGTATAAAGACTTCCTATTTTGCAACCTTTTGTGTCACTTCCCAAAACTAAAGAATGCTGTTATATTCCACTTGAAAATCCTTAACTATAAGCTCACTAAACTGCACTGCTCCACTCCAAATCACTGCTAACCTGAGAAGGGTGATATGCCACTGTTCAAGACACTGTTATGTTGTTACGCAGGAAGCATCATGTCACAGTACCCACGGTTTTGGCCAACAAGGAATCTGTTTGCCAATTACATTCTGAATAGCGAGCAATTTTTCCTACACGAGTGGATTTAAAGCATGTTTTTCACCTACTTCAGAGATGAGAATGCTGATCCTACAGACACCAAATGAAGTGTGTATAAACACTGAGTCTCCTACAGCCTCACTCAAAACACTGAGAAATGGTAAAGTCAACCAAATCCTCCATAAAAGTCAAATAAAACTATAAATACTTAAGAACTATATTTGGAATATGTGCACATGAATAGGAAGTTTGATTAGTAATGCAGTTTAACAAAAAAAAGCTCATATTCCAAAGCAGATTTCTCAAGTAAAAGACTATTTTTTAAAATGCCATTCTTTCATTAATGCTGTTTAAGAATTGTTACCAGCTTCTCACCCCAAGGAAGTAGAATGCCAAATTTCAATGTCCATATATATGTATGGTTTATTATTCCAAGAAATTACAGTAAACTCTACATACTCTGATGACTGGTCTTTAGGTCAGTCACTAGTAACACATCCCTTTGTCCTTCTCATAGTTCTGAGTTCAAGACTCCTCTTCAGGGGTACAACATTCCCATATCTAGAACAATAGATCCAATGAATATTTGCTGAATAAATACATCTCAAATTTAGTAGGCTTTCCATTCCACCGTCATTGTTTTTTTTTTTTTGTTTTTTTTTTCAGCAGTACTGGGTCTTGAACTCAGGACCTTCACCTTGAGCCACTCCACCAGTCCTATTTTTGTGGAGGGTTTTTTGAGATAGTGTCTCGTGAACTATTTACCCAGGCTGGCTTCAAACCCTTATCCTCCTGATCTCTGCCTCCTGAGTCACTAGGATTACAGGCATGAGCCAACTGGTGCCCAACCACAGTCATGTTTTTGATGTTTTAAATGGTGAACAAAAGAAAAAAAAAGTAACCCTTAAAGTACTCTCTCATAATAGAATTATTTTTATCTTGGTATGCCACATACTCTACTGTGATCTTCACATTCAGGATGAAATGAATGCTGTGGAGTAAATGTCCTGACAAACTTCACCTCTCTGATCTTGACCTTTTAAATATATTTTGTTTCTGGTTTTGGAAAAGTGTCTACATAGAACTCACCCCTCACATCCAGTTCAGGCTGACTGAACATAATGTCCAGCAGAGGGCTCCCTGGGAGACTGATTTGGCTTGGGTGTCCCTTTGGCCCACTGTATTGGCAGGGTTAAGAAGTAAGATAGATGCATTCTGTTCTTTTCAACTGTTCCA
The DNA here is from genome assembly GCF_047511655.1 of Castor canadensis. NCBI lineage: Eukaryota > Metazoa > Chordata > Mammalia > Rodentia > Castoridae > Castor > Castor canadensis. Next base: position 27,884,670 of record NC_133390.1, on the reverse strand, counting down.
GATCTGGGTCCCGCAAGACTTATATTTTCTTTCTTCTTTTTTTTAAAAGTTCTTTCTGTTTTAGTTTAGTTTAGTTTTAGCTCTCTCAGCTTATCACAACAAATTACTACAAATGGGTGACTTAAGATAACAGAAAATTGTCCTTTCATGGTTCTGGGGACCAAAGTCTGTATCCAAGGTGTCACTGGCTGATTTTGAAGATTCCAGTGGAATCCTTACTCTTTCAGCTTCTCATGGCTCTCAGTGTTCCTTGGCTTATTGCTACACAGCTCTAATTTCCACCTCTGTCTTCATAAGACCTCTGTCATTTATCCTCTTCTGCATATAATTAGAACACTTGCCACTGGATTTAGGGCCAAACCAGATAATTCAGAATGATTTTCCCTGGGAATTCCTGATTCGATCATCCCTGCAAAGATCCTTTTTTCCAAATAAAGTCAACTTCACACATTCCAAGTGAACATAATTCCACTGAACTCACTCCTTGCAGGTGAAGTGAACTCACTCCATCTTCAATGTTGAAAATATGGAAAACTTGTGATATGAGATTTGAGTCTCTGAAAATTTATTTTTAAAAGTATCTACTTACCTTAATTTTCTGACAATATCTTCAGCAGTTATTTTAACTTCTTACTGTCTTCACTACGAGTTTACCTAGATCAGGGTGTGTCAACCACATCATTATTTACATATTGGCCTACATAAATCTTCATTTTAGGAGACTATCCTCTTCACTATAACGTGTTTCATGGAATTTCTGGTTTCAGCTTCTTAGATGCTAGGAGCACATCCTCCAGCTCTACCAATAAACACGTCTCCAGACTTTGCCAAGGGTCTCCAGGATCAGAGCATTATCTTCACTGAGAATCATTGGTCTACTAGATGTAACTATTAGAAATCACATTAAACACTAAAATTCACTTAAATCATATTTTTGAATATCTTTGGCAAACCCTTGTGCTCTGAAAATGTTGTAAAAATGTTTTATTTCATTTCAGTGCAGACTCATGGAGAAATGGGACACTTTCCTAGTGTGTCCACAGCTTTAGATGGTCTGGTCTACTTTCCTACACGAGAAAGGAATCTATTTCAGAGTATGTTTCCCAATTTATATAGCTGTTTGTGAAGAACAGGAAGAAATTTGCACATTTAAAGCAGAAAGGGGGAAATTAATTCCTTTGTAACAGAGCTCAATAGAGGAATATATATGATATCCATCAATGGAGGAAAATTGTAAGAAATCTTCTTTTATGCTAAACATTAGTAATTCCAGTGATTAATTCATACAATTAAACTCAATATAGAGCATTCAAACAATCACTTTATATATGAAAATAATTCCATTTACAATAAGCCTCAAAAAAAATCAAATACCTAGGAGTAAACTTAACAAAGGATGTGAATGACCTCTACTAGGAGAACTACAAACTTCTGAAGAACGAGATCGAGGAAGACTACAAGAAGGTGGAAAGCTCTCCCATGCTCATGAATTGGTAGAATCAACATAGTAAAAATGGCTATGGTACCAAAAGCAATCTACATGTTTAAAATAATTCCCATCAAAATTCCAATGACATTCATCACAGAGATTGAAAAATCTACCCTAAAGTTCATTTGGAAACATAAGAGACCACGAATAGCCAAGGCAATGCTCAGCAAAAAGAGCAATGCTAGAGGTATCACAATACCTGACTTCAAACTGTATTTCAAAGCCATAGCAACAGAAACAGCATGGTACTGACACAAAAACAGATATGAAGACCAGTGGAACAGAATAGAGAACCTGAATATGAATCCATACAGCTATGCCCACCTTATTTTTGACAAAGGTGCCAAAAACATACGTTGGAGAAAAGATAGCCTCTTCAACAAATGTTACTGGGAAAAGTGGTTAGCTGACTGAAGAAAACTGAAGCTAGATTCATTTTTATCACCCTAAAATGAATCAAGGACCTTAATATCAGCCCCTAAATTCTAAACAGGAAAGAGCAGGGAATACTCTGGAAGCAATAGGTATAGGCAAGGACTTCCTCAATAGAACCCCAGCAGCTCAACAACTAAGAGAAAGGATGGACAAATGGGACTACATGAAATTAAAAAGCTTCTGCACAACAAAAGAAATGGTTTCTAAACTGAAGAGACTACCCAAAGAGTGGGAGAAAATACTTGCCAGCTATACATCAGACAAAGGACTGATAACAAGAATATACAGGGAGCTCAAAAAAAAATAAACTCCCCCAAAATTAATGAACCAATAAAGAAATGGACGACTGAACTAAACAGAATTTTTTCAAAAGAAGAAGGCCAAAAAACACATGAAAAAAATGCTCACCGTCTCTAGCCATAAAGGAAATGCAAATCAAAACCACACTGAGATTCCATCTCACCCCTGTTAGAAGAGCTATCATCAAAAACACCACGAATAAGAAATGTTGGCAAGGATGTGGGGAAAAAGGAACCCTCATACACTGCTGGTGGGAATGCAAGCTAGTACAACCACTCTGGAAAACAATATGGAAGCTTCTTAAAAAACTAAACATAGATCTGTCATATGATCCAGAAATCCCACTCCTGGGGATAAACCAAAGGAATGCGAGTCAGGTTACTCCAAAGACACCTGCACACCCATGTTTATTGCAGTGCTATTCACAATAGCCAATTTATGGAAACAGCTAAGATGCCTCACTACTGACAAATGGATTAAGAAAATGTGGTATTTATACACAACGGAATTTTACTCAGCCATGAAGAAGACTGATGGAACTGGAGAACATCATCTTAAGTGAAGTTAGCCAGGCTCAAAAAATGAAAAATCATATGTTCTCCCTCATATGCAGACTTTAGATCTAAAACAAATGCAGTAATATTATTAGACATGGGTCACATGCTAAGGGAGAACACATATAGGAGGAATAGGGATAGGTAGGAAACCCAAAACATGAAAGTGTTTGATGTCCCCATTGCAGAGGAGCTAATACAGTAACCTTAAAATGACAGAGGTCAGTATGGGAAGGTGACCAGGAAGTAGTGAAGAGACCTCGTAGAGATGAATCAGTTCGGGTTGTAATACACTTGTGCATGGAAGCAACGCTAGGAATTTCTCTGAATAGCTATCCTTATCTCAACTAGCAAAACTACTATGTCTTTCTTATTATTGTTTATGTGTACTCTTCAACAAAATTAGAGAAAAAGGCAGAACAGGTACTGCCTGAAAGCAAGAGAGGGGGGAAGTGAGGGGTAGGGAGCAGGGGGGAGAAATGGCCCAAACAATGTATGCACATATGAATAAGTGAATAAAGAAAAAAAGTCATTCTATTAAATCAGAAGCATCTTATTCATGTATTAAAGCAAAATGTTTGGCACAAGTCTAAGAACTAATAATATTTTTTTCATTTGAGCAAAAGATATTGGAATGTATATTATCAAAAGTTGCTTCCTCAAGGTTTTAGTCACCTTGGTAACTTAGGAATCTCCAAAACTAGTATTGCCCCTTCTCCAAACATTACCAACATTTTAGATCTGAAATAAATGCCCACTTGGCTCTCAACAAGTATTCATTCTTATTTACAATTAAATCTTTTGATTAACTGAATTTTTATCTGCTATACTTGTTTCTAGTATTCAAATGCACAGTTTTGAGTGTTTGATTTCACTACTCTAAGAGATATTCAAAAATGCCCCAAAACAACTAAAAAACAGAGTGTAAAAATATATTTTGAGCCAAATATATAGCATCTTTTCAGTAAATATAAGATCTCCCAAGGTAAATAACATAAGAAGGACAATATGCATTTAGATTTATAAATATGCATTTAGATTTTGATATGCTTCTAAAAATTATTTTGCATTATTGTATAGATGCATTATGTAAAAATTTCCTGAACACAGAAATTTTATTTCTTCAGGTTTTAGGTAACAATAATAAATACAAGTATTAATTGATTATGAGAGATAACTCTTTTGAGCTAATAATTAACTTAATTGAGAGTTATCATCACATACTTGATAAAATGATGGGCTCAGTAACTCAACAGCCAGGGTGCTATTGTGACTCTGCCATTTACTAGACCTATGTCCCTGGTTTCCTAATAATAAAATGGGTCCCATAAAAGAGCTCATCTCACTGTTTACTGTACATATTAAATAAATTAATACCTACAAAGCATGAAAAATAGGCCAAGCACATGGTAAATGCCCAATAATTGATGATTATTGCTGTTATTATTGCTTCATTTTTCCTTCCGTCCCTTTTTATCTGATTTGATCCAATTACTTAAGGACTTCGATGTTCTAAACCAAAGAGATTAGTTATCATTTCTTCTACTCTGTCAAGAAATGAAACATTTGAACCCCAGAGATTCTCTGAAGCTGTGTTTTTTCTCTTGGTTTGTCTTTATGCCTTTGGGGACATATCTTTCTTCTTCATTTTACAAGTTCCATATCTATCATTATTTAGTGTCACTATATATTAAAGCAAAGAAATGAATTTTTGACACAATACAAAGAAGTGAAGTGTATCATTATATAAATAATAGAAAAGGAAGGGGGGTTATTTTGTGCGATATAAATCTAACAGTACAAAGAATATAATGCTCCCTTGTAAAAGTAGGTTTCCATGAAAGACTTGAAGATTTTTATTTCTTCTTCTTTTCTGATTTTGTTTTTGTTTTTTTTTCTTAGACAAGACCTCATTATGTAGCCCAGGTTGGTCATGAACTCTTGATCCTCTTGCCTCAGTCTCCCAAGTATCAGGAATACAGGTATACACCACCATACCAGGGTAACTTGAAGACATTTAAATTCCATAAGATGAATATTTTCCTTTTGGTAATGTTCCCCATAGAGTATTTATTTTTTAATTCACAGTATTCTTTTGAATAAATTTTAAGGTGGAGTTTAGTGATTAATATTTTAATCTTAACATACTTATCAATTCCAATGGATGACAACTCTTTACATCTCTAAATATTCATAAATAATAAATACAATAGTTCTATTGTAAATATTGTTTTTGACATATCGAAATGAACTTCTGAGTTCAGATCTTTATAACCCAAGAGAGACTGAGAAACAACACATATTATTTTCTGTAAAATTACAATCCAAGTATTAGTCTTTTGGAAGTCTTTTGTTAGTCAGGTATTATCTTAGAGACATAATAATTTTCAAGCCTAGAAAGAATCTGTAAAAGTAACTTTTAAATTACTGCAGAGATAAAGCTACCAAAATTTTAAAATGAATTTATAAAGTATCCTTAGGGGAGAAAAATAAACTTGAATGATTCTGCTTTCTACCTACCATAATAAGTTGTTTTAATGATGAACCCCTCCCATTCTAGGGATAACAACTAATTTAAATTACCATTGCGTGCAAAATTTATAGAACATAAGCAATGTTTCCTACTTACTTTAGTACTTCCTTCAAACATCCATCATGATCTGATATAACTTTAGCAATAACAAGTCTTCATTGCAAGATATGCTGAAATCTTTAAATAATACATTTTTACAAGAAGCACCATCAAGGTGATACTTTTTCTAAAAGTCAAGGCTTGCCATGTTGCCCAGGCCAGTCCTTGAATTCCCAGGCTCAAGAAATCCTCCTGCCTCAGCCTCCTGAGTTGTTGGGACTAAAAGCAGGGGCCACCATACCTGGCAAAGTAGTCTTTAAGATACCCTGATTTGGAACAAACTCTTGAGAGATTTAAGGAATTTAGCTGGAAGCTGTCTCAAGGTGGTTATGAAAGTACAGAGGAGGCAGAGAAGAAAGAAGGTGAACAGTTCCACCATTTGTACATAAGAGAGTACAAGTCATGAAAATATATTAGTGAAATCTGTTAACATTCTTTAAAAGGAGGAGGAGGAGATAAAAAAGAGTAACGGGGATGAATTTTATCAAAGCACATTATATGCACATATGAGAGTATCACATTGAAACTCTTTGTACAATTAATACATGCTTATAAAAAGAGAGCGAGGAAAAGTATGAGGCTATACATATATTGTTCCTATATACTGTTCTTCTCTTCAAAGTTTCAGAAAGGCTGAGGAATAAAAAACAACTTGACAACATTCTCACTCCTTTCAATCTGATGTCCTTTCAACCTGAGTTTATCTGATTTTAAAAATGTGCAGTAAATACATATATATTATAAAAGTTTAACATATAAATTATCTGATCCAAAGTATCTAAAATATAACTGAATAATAAAAAGACAGAAAACCAATTTTTTATTTAAACATGGGAAAAGGATGTGAATAAACAACTCACCAAGATGAGATTCAAATGGTGAGTGTGCACATGAAAAGACGTCAACACCATTAGTCATTAGGGAAATGCCGATTATAAAAACAAAATGAGGTACTACTACACACATACTGATGTAGATAAAACTTTTAAATTTCATTTGAAGTATCTAGAACTCATATATTTTGCCAGTGGCGATGCATATGTTAAAACCACTTTAAAACATAATTTTGAAAAATAAACCTACAGTTAGCATATGGCCAAGTGATACATCATCTAAATATTTATCAAAGAGTAATTAAATCACATGTCCACACAAAGAACTGCATGTGAAACACCCCAAACTAAAGCAAGCCAAACTGATGTGTATCAGTTGGTGAACGGAAAAATGAGGTGGGATAACTACATAAAACAGAGTCCTACTCAACAGCAAGAGGGAATTAATTTTGATGCAAAAGCATGGATGAATCTCAAAAGCATTATACTAGCTGAAAAAAGCCAGACACAACAGGCTTATATACTACTTCAATTTTTGTAAATATTAGGAGGGAGCAAAATCAAAGGGGCACAAATCAGAGAAGTGACTGTCAGGTTAGATATAAGGGAAGAGGGTTAGATGTACAATTGGTTACAAAGGATATTTTTGGAGTGATGAAAACATTCTAGCTATATCTTGATGTGGTAGTTACACAACTGTGGGTTTTTATTAAGATTTATAAAACACTTAAAAGTGATGAACTTTATAATCACTCACATTACAGCTCAATATACTCAACTCCAAAAAATTGGTGGTGTGCATTTGAAATCATCTCCACATTTGAGATAGTCCATTCCAAATCCAACTCATACAGACAGAACCAAGTCATGACCAGGGGACATCAGTGTGTGTTATCATCATTTATTTTGGTTCCATACAATGTTTGGTATTGACTGCAACCATCCATCCAAAACCCGCTAGCTCTATTGCATTTGATAAGAAATTAATAATTTCCCAAAGGTTGCTGCATTAATTAGGATAAATCAGTTGTGTCACAATTGCAAACCCCAAATCTCAGTGGTTTAAAACAGTTGGCATTTATTTCTTACTCCTGCAAATTCTGCTATGAGTTTCTGGTGACTGTGTAGCGCATCTGTCACATGTCCCAGACTGGTTCAACGCTCTGGGATGATCTGGTCTCCACATACCATAGCTGTATCATCTGTAGTATGCACTTTCTCAGTCAATGCTGCAGGAAAAGAAAATGCTCACAGCAGAAATTAAATGCTCTAGTGTAAGAATGGCAACACAACACACATCACCCTTTCTCACAATACTTTGCCAGAGACAGGCTGTATAGACTAGCCCAACTGCAAGTTTCAAAAAGTACCATGTCCCCTGCTATGGATACTGGCTAGAGATAAACACCAGAAGTCACTAACACAATTCTTTCCATTTTATTTCACTATAGATTTTCGCTGTTTCTTACTCAAGTAAATATTCATTCACTCATTCTTCCTGACTGCACAGCAGCAATATATTACCACATAGATATGAACAGTGTGATAGCATATTCTTGCTACTAATTTTAATCACTTGACCCTACACATTGTTGTACTGGGGCAAATTAAGTGAATTAAGCCTTCCAAGAGCTTAATGTTTTCTCCTAGGATTTTTCATTGAGTTTTAGCATCTAAGGGTTGATGGGAATTAGCTTTGCATGTTCCTGCTTAGTCTTCTTCCATTTGGGAGTTAGAGAGCAATTAATATTATCTTTTAATGACAGAAGCCGTTAACTCTCTGTGTTGGCTTTGTTGATAGAATATATTCAAAGATCTAGATGGCAGCCAACTTCCGAACTTTTGTGGGCCAAATACATACTTTATTCTTTAGAGATTTCCCAAGATACAAATTAAAGATGAAGTTTAAAAAAGAACTTTTTCAGCAGTATTAGGAAGAGCTTTAAGGTCAGCACGGAACGGTTATGAGGATCTATACAGAATCTATGCATTGTAGAGAGAAGAATGAAGGTCAGATCATTGGTGAACTGGAAAGTCCTAACATGACAGACAAGAATTAAGCAATATGGAAGAAGGAGAAAGGCAGCTAGAAAAATGGGACACCAGATCAATAGCAAGGTACAGATGTAAAACAAGCGTGCTATGACCTCAATCCCAAAATGGTGCTTTTGGAGAGCAGCAAAAATTCAGGGGTCCTTGAATCTGTCCCAATCTGTCCTTTTCCTATAGAAAAAAACATGAGCTAACCATTTATTTTCTGAACTCATTATACAGTGAGTGCAACAGTTATGTGTCAAAAGATCCTTGATGCAGACTGAGCCATCGTGTTCTCCTTCAAAATGATCATTCTAGTTGAAACAACAAAAACCAGATTATGTGCATGTGTGCATGTGCAGGGGCCTGTGTAGCATCAGAACACACAAAGCACAAGTATAAGAGGCCTAAAATAGGTAAAAAACAAAAAAATCAGAGAATTTCTATAGTTTCCATTACAATGAACACAGGAAGTAGCCATAGGAAATCTGTAAAAGAAATAATATGGTGCCCATTCCACCTCTTGTCTTATTTTATACCAATGGCAGATGTATTAAAGGAGCTTAGTTCTCATTTCCATGGAGCCCGGACTTGGCCTCAACATCCTTTTAAACCCATCACTGAAAGAAGCAACTACATAAGCAATAAACAAATAACTAAACTTTGAATTCAATTTGAAAGCTACTTTATATCAAATATAAGCAAAAAACTTTTGAGTTTCAAATGGTGGTGAATAGTCCTAAAGAGATAATTTTTCTTTCCATTAAAAGCTTGATAAGCTTATATACTTTCTTCTCAATTTCTTTTCTCGTTCCTTTGCATCTTTCCTTGAGCAAATACATATGAAGCACTTATTGTATGCCTTACTTTGTGCCAGGTGCTGAAGCTGTAGTCAACACCAAGACACACTGTAGGAAAACTCTAAGTAACATTCAGCACCTGTAATCATTCACTCTGAGAAGATTTTCTTCACTTTGCTGAAAACTGTATGGACCTAGTTTCAACATTCTTACAAGTCCTTCTACATCCCTACTGCCACATCAAGACCAATTTCACGCAGGATCCACATGATTCCACTAATTAAAACTCTTCATTGGATTTTCCTTCTTCAAAGGCAAGAGCCAACATCTTAGACCCTGCACAATTCATTCTGACTTCATCTACTCTTCCTATCTTCACTCTCTATGGTCCAACAACAATGATCTTCGTTCTGTTCTTAAAACTCATCATGTGTGCACTGCAGCTTCAAGTATATTGCTTTGTAGCTTGGAATGCTTTGCCCATCTCTTCCTTTAATTAACTCTTAGTCATCTTTTAGATTTCAGCTCAGAATTTACTTGGCTCAGAGAATGCTTTTCTGACCACCTGTCCCATTGCCTAGGTAGATTTAATTAATCTCATGGTGCATTTAATTTTGTGGTACTAGGTATTGAACCCTAGCACATGTCAGGCAAGCCCTCTACACCACTTGAGCCACATCCCTGGTTGGTTGTTTGTTTTTTGGTTTGGGGACATAGTCTTTCTACCTCTTGCCCAGACTGGCCTTGAATGTATGGTCCTTTTGCTGCCACAACCAATGTAGCTAGCATCGCAGCTACTCACACCACCACACCCAGCATTATGTACCTTCTTTTATCACATTTCATCGTTATACATTTTAGGTGTTTGATAATTTGATTAATGTCTGCCTTCCCTATTAGACTGTAAGCTCAATGATTACATGATGAGTCTTAGGACAATGTCTGCTTTCATCTAGAGAGAGAGAGAAGAGAGAGATGTATCAAGCATATAATAGATGTTCAGCAAATAGCTGAGGAATTAATAAGCAACTCACTGGTTGCATGAGTGAAAAAATTAAAATAGCACTAATTCTGTTTTTAGAGCACACAATATAACTGGGACTAGAAAATAAGTAAACAAGTAATTGAAATACATTCATAAGTGCCATGAGAGGACAATTTCAGTGTGGTATAGGCAGTAAAAGGGGTTCCTAAGCCCAATTAGGAGAGACTACTATAGTAGCAATGAAAAGCAGTTATATTACAAGTTATAATAGCATATTTGTAGAAATGAAGCAGTTTCACATATACAGTCTCTTTGTAGAGCTGTGGGTGGTAATAAATAAGAATAGAAATACAAGCTGTTGAAATATCACTGAAAAAGGTTGCACTTTAAAGTCTAAACTTTAAATGATTGCAAATAGACTAATTCTTCTAATTAGCTCATCTGTTTGGACTCAAGGAAGTCCAGAAACTGAGGCCAATCAACATGAAAGAAAGAGAGAGAGAGAGAGAGAAAGTAAGAAAGAAAGAAAGAAAGCAGAAGGAAGTCAACCAAAGATTAAAATCTAAGTAATAACAAAATAAAAGAATCAGGGTCAAAACTGGGGTGTATTTCTTCCCTTTAATTATACAAGCTAGTAAAGGTTGGTAGGAATCCTTAGAATCTCATTTTAGTTACAGCTAAGCTCTTTTTCTTGGCATTTCATCCATGTATATGTAGATACATTTCATATATATATAAAATAATGATAGTTCATTGTAAATTATGAGTTCAGTCAGTCTCAAGTTATCTTCTTTGTTATCATTACGTCTTCATTTTAAAATCCCTTTACTGGTAAATGTATATTTGGACATAAGCAAATCCAAATCCAAGAGGCATGAGCAGTTGAGCTCCTAATAGCCATGCCCTGAGCCCACCTGTTAGATGACTGTGCTTGCACAAAATCTATTTCTGATGGGGAGCAGACCACATGTCATTGTCAAGTAAATACACACCTCAAGGAACTTTGTAGTGTATTTACCATGTTGTTTCCAGAATCAGGGAAAGGGGGTTCCCATGAGTGTAGGTGTGTGGTTTGGGGGTTGATTTTGGTTTTCTTTGCTGATGAAGCCCAGAATTACCAGAGAAAAGTACAAATGCCAAGGCACAAATCCCCCTTTCCAACTAGATTTTGCTGTAGGGTAACAAATGATTGCAGAGTCCAGGGGAGAAACCAAACAGCTATCACTATTCTGAAGAACAAAAGGAAGTCAGAAAAACCATTCAACAATGTCGCACCGCTGTGGACATATTAGGAACTGTCACTAGAGACCTTAGAGACCTTATCTTCCTCTTCATCCTCAGCAAAGGGAATTAAACATCACGAGAAAGTACAGAGCCTCCCTCATTGCACTGTGATGTTCTCATCTCCAAAGATTCTATGTGTCCTTTCCTAAAGTAGTAAAAAAATGTCTAATGATATATGGAAAGAGTATTTCTTTCTAACACAAATTTTTTTCTGCTCTTTGGAAGACAATGCTTTACTCTTTTTATTTTCTATGAATTAGTATTTGCAGGGAAATTTGAGATTTTAGCATACAAATCAGATTATCAAGATTAGTCTTGGTAAAAATTCCCTTAATACTTGTAAGAAATATGTATCATCAGCTCAAGGCACAGTAATAATTAATGGCAAATATAATGTGTTCTTTAATAGGTGGTATGTAATTGGAGAGTGTCATGGGTGAGTGCAGACAGAAACAGAATTGTTTTTAGAATAACTGGCTCTAATCTATCTAGTTATGTGTCCCTAAATAAATCACCTAACTTCTCTGTGCTAGAAGACTCTTACATATAATATAGAAATAATGGGTCAGATACCTAAATAGCTTAACAAACTGATATGGTGGAAATTATGAAACTATGAGTTTGGGAAACTTAAGAAATTAAACATTTCAGATATCATCATCCTCACTGGAAGCTAGAAAAATAATTAAGATTATTTTTAGGCATATCCTTCATGTTTTTTCTTGATTTTGAGTATTTAGCATTTTTCTAAAATCAGCATTAATTGGTGTATTGGCCCTCAGGAATTATTATTTACTGCAGTGCTGTTTTTGTTCTATTTTAAGTTAAAGTAAAATGCTGACACTTCTGGCACTTGTGAGTAATAGAATGTTCTCTGGGTAACCATGACTTGTGAAAACAGTCTTATGCTGGTATCAAGTGGTCTCAATGCTTTTCTGCATGACATACCTTCCCACTATTTTTAATTTTTAGCCTTTGCAGGAAAGGTTTCTTGACCATCATGGCTCATTCTAGTGTAGGTCCTGGCCTTTGTACAGGTGTTCCATTGCCCTCTGCTGGACAAATTATAGTAGGTAGCCTCAGAGTCCAGTGGGTTTCCTGCAATAATGCTTCTATGCAAAAGACCTCAGTAGTCACATTCAATTGTCATCAGAATTTTGATTATGTTAGGAAAGACTCATTTAGCACTTGACTTTCTAACTTGGGAATTTCAATAATATCCAACAATCAGAGTGTCATTCACATTTTGGAACATTCATTCCATTCCAATGATTGAGTATACTTTGTTAGATATCTTCAGGTGAAAGAACTCTTTCATCTCATATGAATTAGAAGAAATAATCCCTAGCACTTTAGGATGATCTTCCATTGACATGCAAGTTCTCCTTCTGAATTAGATACTAGTAGATTGTCTTATCAGTTACTCTATCATCAAATACTTTTTGAAAACTTTCTATGCACCTGGAAATCTTTTAAGTGCTAGGGACAAATAAAGCAACAAAATAATTCTACAAAGTAACATACCAATACCTTGCATCTGTTTGCAACCCCCTGAAATAGAAGTTCAAGTAAGAATACAAGTGGGATGACCAACCATTCTGGTTTACCCAGGATACAGTATTTTCAGCATTAAAACTAGTGTCAAAACAAGTTGATCACTATAAATACAGCATTTCCTCTCATGTAAGATTGTAACTTGTAGCATTTATTGAAAAATAACCTTTCAATAGAATTACTTTCACCCTAATGCCATTATTTTCTACAGTTTCTCCTCATTAAAATGTGCTACAAAGTATGTACTTAATACTTATAAATCTATCCATTGAATTACCATTTGCAAAGCATTTTCTTACATAGAAGAGAGCTGAGCAAACCTAAAATCATAAATACAAATTTGCAATGTGAAAGCAAAAAAAAAAATAAACACTAGAAAGGCCAAGTTTAGCCTTGTAAAATACAGAAAAAGCTTAAGTTACCTATGCAGAAAAGCTGTAGAATAAAAGAGAAACTGACACCAGAAAAAGATATGCATTGATAAAAATCCATGAGAAAGACAAACAATATACATCACCCAGATGATAAAGAATCATCACAACTTAAAACTGAGGACAACCCTCTCGCGACCCCTCCCCATTCACATGGGAGCTTTGTTCTTTTTCTTAATAAACTTCTTGTTTATACTCTCAAAACAAAACAAAACAAAAAACTTAAAACTGAAAGGATCTAAAATTCATCTAGCTTTATCTATTCAAATAAAAAAAAATGCTCACCATCTCTAGCAATAAAGGAAATGCAAATTAAAACCACACTAAGATTCCACCTCACCCCTGTTAGAATAGCCATCATCAGCAACACCATCAACAACAGGTGTTGGCGAGGATGCGGGGAAAAAGGAACCCTCTTACACTGTTGGTGGGAATGTAGACTAGTACAACCACTCTGGAAAAAAATTTGGAGGCTACTTAAAAAGCTGGACATCGATCTACCATTTGATCCAGCAATACCACTCTTGGGGATATACCCAAAAGACTGTTACTCCAGAGGCACCTGCACATCCATGTTTATTGCGGCACTATTCACAATAGCCAAGTTATGGAAACAGCCAAGATGCCCCACCACCGATGAATGGATTAAGAAAATGTGGTATCTATACACAATGGAATTTTATGCAGCCATGAAGAAGAACGAAATGTTATCATTCGCTGGTAAATGGATGGAATTGGAGAACATCATTCTGAGTGAGGTTAGCCTGGCTCAAAAGACCAAAAATCGTATGTTCTCCCTCATATGTGGACATTAGATCAAGGGCAAACACAACAATGGGTTTGGACTATGAGCACATGATAAAAGCGAGAGCACACAAGGGAGGGGTGAGGATAGGTAAGACACCTAAAAAACTAGCTAGCATTTGTTGCCCTTAATGCAGAGAAACTAAAGCAGATACCTTAAAGCAACTGAGGCCAATAGGAAAAGGAGACCAGGAACTAGAGAAAAGGTTAGATTAAAAAGAATTAACCTAGAAGGTAACACCCACGCACAGGAAATCAATGTGAGTCAATGCCCTGTATAGCTATCCTTATCTCAACCAGCAAAACCCCTTGTTCCTTCCTATTATTGCTTATACTCTCTCTACAACAAAATTAGAGATAAGGGCAAAATAGTTTCTGCTGGGTATTGAGGGGGGGAGCGGGAGGGGGTGGAGTGGGTGGTAAGGGAGGGGGTGGGGGCAGGGGGGAGAAATAAACCAAGCCTTGTATGCACATATGAATAATAAAAGAAAAATGAAAAAAAAAATATGGTCCTATTAATTCTCATCATTTTGCTTTAGGATAAAAAGATTAAAGCTCCTATACCTGTGTGGCACAAGGATTGAAATTAAGGTTCCATGTTCTTTGCTGCCTGATACCTGCTAAAAATGGAGGGTCTTGAGTAGTACAATATAAATTCACGCCCCCCACATACTCTGCTCCTATGGATAAGGTCCACTGCTGAATAACTCTCCTTAGTGAAGAGCCAGACTCAGTTCCTGATTATCCCTCATCATTGGGTTTCAGTTCCCTGTCATCCTATGGAATTATTTAAACAAGCCAATCACATCCTTCTATGGGAGCCAGGACAGTCTGCCCTCCCTCCATGATGTATGTATGCTAACAACACAGACTCAAAGCCATAGGGCAAAGCAACCCTGGACTGAAACCCTGCACCACAATAACCCTTTCCTCTTTTTAAGCTGACTATCTCAGATATTTTGCCACAGTAATGGAAAGCTGACTAACCAAATTAGTTCACAAATCCATAGCAATTCCCTTCTCTATATTCTTTAATCAATTAATTTCTTTTTTTCACATCTAACCTTATATGCCTGAAGTTTGTAAGAACAAAAGAAAAAAACAGATGAACTGAATTTTTGTGCCTTTACTTTGTTCCCGGTCCTTCTAAAATAAAGAAATTGGCAAACAATGCACTAGTTATAGGTAGACATTAAGAATGATTCAAACAATGGTAGTTGTGGATAGAACTTGATGAACTTCCCAGTCCAGTTATCTAACTCTCACTGAATTAATGAATGTGAAAATGAGGTTCAGTAAATTTGCTGTGGAGATTGTCAGATGTCCATGTCAAGATTTCTGACTCTCAGCCCAGTTCTCTTTCAGCCACCCCACCCCCCACCCCTGCTAAAATTAATAGAAAATTGACTCAATAATTTGGCCAGATTCCTAATGTGGTAGCTTAGCATATTCATTGAGTGCCAATGCAATGCATTAAGAAAGACATTTCCATGTTACTCTGGGTCAGACAACATTTCTCCAAGAATCCAAAGAAACAAGTTACAACTATTAAGAAGAGTGTGAGATTCATGACATTCATGAATTTAACTGATCAATATTGCTATTTTGAATCTTTAAATTTAACAGAATTTGGAATGACCCTGGTTAAATATCAGGGAAGTATAATTGCATAAAATATCAAACTTCCATAGGATCAGGCCAGACTAGAATTTGACCTGTGTATTTGCTGCATGCACCTGGCAGCTTAAGCTTCAAAGGAAAATAAAGTCACCCAATGGAAACACAAGATGCAAATTAAAACCGAAATAAAAACAGCTCCAGGACTTCAGAAGTAAGAAACTTTTCTGCAGGCGATTATAAGATGAGAAGGGGATTCTTTGCAAAACTAGACTACACCAGACCAAACTGCTCAAAGAAGTTGAATGAAGAAAAGGCATTCCTAGGGCTGGCAACCTAGTAGCTCGGTGTTAGAATGCTTGCCTAGTGTACAAAGCCCTGCGTTGAATCTCCTAACAACAACAATAAACCACATGCCTAATAAGCAGAACTTCAAACACACTCACACACATACAGATACACACAGCACTCTCTTCTATGATCCAAAATGCATCTTTAAATAATAGGGAGAGGAAATGAAAGAGGACAGTCTTTAGGTATCCTAACACCACCACCAGAAAATATTTTAAAACAAAGTTGAGAAATACAGTTATTTTCTATCATATAGACATTTCTTTTGCAAAAATGCACAATCATAAAATTCAACACTGAGCTATTGTTCTTCAAAATGTCATTAACCTATTTGTGATATATTGGGCATTGCTAAAATGTCTGAAATAAATTAACTAATCATTCTAGTGAAGGGTATTTCACTAGAAATTTTTGTGAAGTTTACACAAAAGGCTGGCAATGTTAAGAAGATATTTTTGGGATTCTAGTTAAGAGAATGAAAGGAATTTTTTGTACCTTCACCTTGAAAAACCAAAAACAGTAAAGAAAATGATTGAGCAGACAGGCCTCCACAAGTGGGGACTTTCCCAGCCAAATTTCAGTGACAGCCAAGAAGACTAGGCCATTTCCAAAAATCTAACTCAAGAATTAATAGTGATTTATTACTCAGGGACCTGACATTAATTAAAGTAAATTTAGCAGTATCCTTATCACTTCAAGTTGATGTTATTGCATTTGGCTAGGAAGAGAATACAAATTACTCAGGCAAGGGCTGCCAGTTGATCACGTCCTCCTGAGGTGCCTTTCTACCCCAGCAGAGAGGATTCTGGAAGTAGAGAACCCCCAAATTAAATTATGTTGGCATCACTTTAGTCTAACTGTTCCATTCATCTTGGCCATCTATATTTCTCTCAAATATATGACTTAGGTCTTTTCAAAACTCCACAAGAAAATGTGTGATGTGAAAAAAAATAGCCAAAGAAAAGATTTGAAGATAGAAGTATACTTTGATAATTTACCTTGATTTGTAAGAATTCTACAGACATGATTTACTACTTACTGGAAAAATATAAAATGTTAATAACTACTATTTAATTAATGTGTTAGAAAAAGACAATACTGTGAGAAGTACAATAAACTTATTTCATTTCCTTTTGTGACAAATATCAATCCAAATTCACAACACTCAGATACCTAAATAGTCCACAGTACAAAACTAATAGCCAGGGAGAGTAAGTTTCTTTCTCTGCATTTTCTAATTATCACCCATATTGACCTTCAACTTCAGCCTGCCTTCAAAATGAGGGGCCTATGCCTTAATAGTCTAGGGAATCTATCAGGTTTTACAAATTGACTTTAAATATTTGGGAACTAATGTTTACATATTTGGTTTTATAATTTTACCTTACAAATTTGGTGATAATATTTAATTATTTGGAGCTAAACAGAAAAACAAGTGCTCAACTGTAGCATATTTTTTTTCAAATTTTCTAAATCACTTGAATATCAGATCTGACTGGTAGTCTCATTGTCATTATTGAAAAAGTGACTCAGTCTTGACTGATGGCTCCACTGCCAGTGACCCTGAAATTAGTAATCACCATACTTCCACACAGTGCCTGAGCCAGTGGCAATGAAATTATCACACTTTGAGCTCCTCTGTTGCCCTCCTATGGACCAATACGCCATATTAGTTTTCACAATAACCTTATTAAGTAGGTACTACTCCTATGCCAGAGTTTACAAATAACTAAATAATGCCCCACAAAGCTTAAATAACATAACAAATCACAATATTACAAAGGAATGAAGCTGAGACTTAAGTTTCAATATATTAATATTGCTACATAACGAATTATCCAGAAACTTCAGTTGCTTCAGAGAAAAACATTATCTCACAGTTCCTTGTAGTTTATCTGTATATACTAGCTCTGAGTTGCTTACTAGGTGGAGATTGTTGGCTTTTGACTGAAGGCAGGGCCACTTCTAAACCCACATCATTGTTGGTTAGATCTGTTCTTCATTGAATGTTGGATACCTTAATTTACAAGAATATCACAGACCTAATTTAATCCTTCCTGAGTAGTAAATGTTCAGGACAGGCCCACAGGACAGCTCAGGACATGGCAGCTGGTTTCCATGGACATGGTTTCCAGGACATGGCAGCTGGTTTCCATGGACATGGTTTCCAGGACATGGCAGCTGGTTTCCATACTGACCACTAACAGCGCCTCAGAATGGAAGCCTCAAATAGACGTCAATGATCATCACAACTTAACCTTGAAAGCAAGTAGTGGTGTCCAGGCCCCACGTAAGAGAAGGTACTGAACAAGGGTGTGAATATCAGGAAACAGAGGCCACTGGAAGTTATATTAGGGACTACCATACAAGGCATAAGTTGTTTTTTATTTTAATGATTTTCAAAATTTTATCTTAAGCCTTAGGATGACATAATTTACAAATCTGTGCTGGTGGTACATTTCCTGTACCTAAATTCTTCTGATGAGCTTGTAAACACACTTTTATTAGTCACACACATACACCATTTCTACAATTTTATGTATTTTTGAATAAATATTTATAGACAAACCTAAATTACAAATTAGTGTGACTTAGCTAGTAAACAATCCAATTCAAATCCAACATAAGTCACTATGAGTTTTACTGTTTTTAATGTGTTACTGTGATACTGTGTCTTGTCACTGATTTTTAAAGTATCTGACTGTATAGGTCATCTATAAAATGTGAAAAGTGTCAACTCTCCTTTATTTGATATTATACATAAATCAAATTAAAAAGCAACATTTTAGATACAAGGTGTTGTCATTAAATTTGCATAGGGAAGACTAACAATGCAAGGTGACTATTGCTATCTGCAGCTCCTGCCTTTAGATAGACCAGTGAGCAAAAGTTCAAATACAGGTGAGTCTTCTCTGTTCAGTGGGACATTGAAGGGATTTCCACTGTCTTTAAATATATTCATATAACCAATTATATAAACCTAAATGTAAAGCCAATCTTCTCTAGGTCTTGAGATGGCAATCAGTACCTTTGTGAAGAGTTGGACATAACTAATCCAATCTAGCCTCAATTCTAATCATATCTTCAGGGGGAAAAGGGCAATATTACTTACTGAACTAGAATTACTATCAAAATTCAAAAAGTGTGATCTATTCATTTAACCAGCAGCCTATTTTATTTAAATTATGACCATTCAACAAGAATAGTTCTGAATTCTGACTTATCAGAATACAGAACCTGTTTTTTTAATGTCATGAGACTTTTCTATCCTGTTACAAATAAGACAGTAGCTAACTATACCCATTAGTAGTTTCTTTTTAGATTAGCTATCAAGTTTGTCCTCTCTCCCTTCTTACAAATGCCAGCTGAAAAGTTCAAGACTACCCATTACCATCCTCACTTCTGACACCAACTACAAGTTTTGGGTTTCCACAATCATCCTTAGAAAAGCCACTATGCTCACCAAATGGAGAGAGATTAAAATAACAGAAGGAAGAGTGACATGGGGCCAGGCCAGGAGACATTGAGGTGTGGAACTTCAAGTTGTGTTCTCCCAGTGGAGAGGTACAGACAGTGCTTATCTCTCCCAGTAATGATGTGTGACAATATGCATGGAATATTACCAACTAGGGATACTCAGCTGAGACTTGTCCTGAGCTTTACTGGGGCTCAGTCACATGGGCATGACTGACTGTGCACATGGCTGACCTTTATCTCTAGTCCCTGCAACAACAAAAGTGACAGCACATTGCTCTGAGATCGCCACCTAAAACCATTGGCATAGATGACTTGGATTGGCACAAGGCCTCTGGGTAAACAAAGACACTCATCTAAGGCAAGATATTCCTAGGATGTTCCTAGGGTACCTCCCAGGTACCCAGGGAAAGACCAAACCTCTTTTTAGGAAAGATTTATTCTTTAATGGTCACTAGCCAAGATCATTTTTTGTTCAGGCATGTACTTCTTTAGATTCTCCAACTACTCTACCAGTATTCTTAAGTGTTCCCTTGGCTCTTTTGGCATCAGTGAAAAGAATCTGGCACCTGCTCTGTCACCCACTCAAACCAACAATCCAGACTAGCCTACTTTTGTGTCTGCCTCACTGTTCCACAGGGTGGCACAGCACAGTCAGAACTAAACCCCCTTTTTATTAGCAAAGAATGGCTTTATAACCATAATGTAGCATGCCTACACTTCCTGTTTCCTGTCTCAGAAGCAGCAATCCCATTCATGCCAACACTCATCTGCCCATACTAAGTTGTTAATCTTTATCAGAGCTGCTCCAGACACTCTTCAAAGCAAATAATTTAGTATATTACTTGGTATTCTTTAAACAGACAGTTTATTTTCAACAGCTAAGCATGAAGACTTTGTAAAACCATCTAAAGGCATTTAGTCTGGTGTCAATGATTTGTTTTGAGTCTTTCTTTTCTACAGTGTCTGATGTTTCTGCTTCAACTTCTGCTGCTGAAGATCAGATGACATTTGATAGTGGGTTCATCCCATGAAAAGTTTAATTTAATTACAAATGGGTCTGACTTTCTAGATTAAAAGGTCAAGTATTATAAAATTCATTTCTGGCATGGAGATTTGAGAAGGCTGCATGGTCAAAGCTCATACGGTCAGACAAGACCAAGCTACTTTACAAATGAGGGAGAGTGAAACAACAGTGACTGTTCTCATTAAAGAAGGAGAGACACACTCCATATATACATAGGGTTTAGCATGCCATTTGAAATCATTTAATGTCAGGATGGTGTTTCAGTTTTTTGAGAATTATGAAATTAAGGTGATTTGCAAAAAATAAATAAATGGCAGAATGTAGGGAGCTAGGTGAGAACTGTCCTTGTCTGAAAATAGCACAAGCACAAGACCCCAGAGAAGTATTAAAATGAAAATGCTTCTAGACAGTGTAGGTAAGAGCTTCACAATCCATCCTCCTGCTTTATTCACTTAAATCACCCCAAAAAAATCTGCTGAATTTTTGAGATGAAATGACTTCAGACTTAAAAAAAACAATGGCAGTGGATTCCAGATAGCTTTGTTTGCCCTCAGCCCACTAAAGAAGTTGAGAGACAGTATAAGCAACTTCATTTAAGAACATGATGTGCCTGTGCCTATGCCACCAGGGTCGACTTGACCAGCTGACTTTAAAACAATCTGAAACAATAAAGTGATGACCTTAAACCAAAGAATAAAGAATCACAGAGGTCCAGCTGGCTAGAAATGATTTCAGGGCTGCGAGAGTCTTAATAACTGTGCAGGAGAGAGGGAAACAAACGCAAATGACAGAACTGATGGGCTCAAAAGTTGGCTTCATCACAGAGATCAAATGTTGATCAAAGGATAAAGAAGGATCAAAAATGACTCAAAGATTCCTGGCTAGACCTGCTGAAAAGGGGGTCACTTCATTAGCCAATATGATGTGAGGAATGTGAGGAACAGCTGGTATTTCAGTGCTATTGAAAAAATCCTCCAGCTTATCATCTGTACTAAACTTGTGCCTGCGTCAATACTTCCACACAGGAGCTTTCACTAGGTGGTGAGACAGCACTGGGAGAGCATGCCAGTGAAACATGATATCCTCCCACCCACTCCAACTCAACTTTTAAAAAAATCTAATTACAAAATCACTGGATGGAGGGAATGTGTAGATGTCATATCTCTGAACCTCAGTAATGCATTTGACCCAGTCCCTTGCAAAATACGACTTGAAAAATTAATATAAATTGATTTTGACCCAAGTGCTGTCATTTGAATTGAAAACTGGCTCAAAGACTGTAAACAAAGGGTAATGACAAATGGAGGAGCAGTCATTGAGTTTCCCATAAAAGGACAGAGTCCAAACAGTCTCCGTGAGTCAGGATTTGAGTTCATTTATGATCAGTCCATGCATTATCTACAAAGGAGTGACAAACATATGAAAGTGATCATAACAAGCTCTCAATAGGAAGAATGGTAAATATTAATAAAAGCAAAAACATATCAGATCAAAAGGAGCTAGAATTCAGGAGTCCACCTTATCCATGTTTTCACCTTCTGAAGTTTAATTTACCCAGTCAACTGCAGCCTGAAAACATTAAATGGAAAATTCTAGAAATAAACAATTCATACGTTTTAGGACATTCCAAATAGTACAATATAATCTTGTACCAGCTACTCCATACTGCTCCAAATGTGAATTTTCCAGTATACCTACACTGCATATAATACCTGCCATTAGTCACTTGATAATCTTAGTTATCAGAGGGATGGTACTTGAATTCATATATGCTTATTGTACTTAGTAATGCTCAAAAGTAGTGATGCTGGTGATTTTATTACAATATATTATTTTAATTCTTGTATTTTATTGCTAGTAAGCATTGTAAATCCCTTATTGTGCCTAATTTATAAATTAAAATTTATTATAGGTGTATATATATATATAGATAGATAGATAGGAATAAAAGCTTACATATAGTCTGTGTAAGTTTATCACTGCCCCAGGTACAGTATTCAGGGAAGCATCTTGGAACACATCCTCCCAATATAAAGGAGACTGTTATGTAGAAGGTGAAATAAAACTAAAGAGTTACTGATATAAACATAAGAAAATAGCATATCGTTTCCAAACTCAGAGACTTAGAGCACACATGTAGACAAATTTTTAAAGTCTAGTTGACTTGATATTTTATCATCTCTCTACTTTTTCGTTTGTCCTTCAATATTTATTTCTGTAAAATCATTATACAAGTGCAGGGAATGAATATTGCCAAATTTGAAAAGATTTATAAAAATGATGTTTATTTACTCCCTAGTTCCATTGCTTTGAGCACTCAGATCTTTGGATGTTGGTTAATCTGTGTGTGGACTTGCCATCTGAAATATCACAAAGATTAAAAACTTGGAAGCATTTGTAGCCAAGAAACCAAGGGAAACATAAGAAGTAAAAAAAAAAAATAGTGCAAATATGGTTCGTATTATTTGCACCTAAAACTTATAACTGGTTACTTTTTTAATGTGAATAATAAAAATTTCCTGTCATGATAAAAATCATTTAATTACATATTGATTGGACTCCTGCTAGGTATTCAGCCATCTACTAAAGGTTGTTTTTGTTATTTTGAAAGGGGAATTATTCCAAAGTAATAGAGAAATAAAAACAAGGAAAGCACATTTTTTTTTAATCTCAAGAAGTTTTGCTCAGAAGTAGATTCTTAGAATTGTGGAGCTAAGGCTTCATTGATTCTGGCCACCTCCATTTTATACAAGAACAGGGCCCACAGGGAAACAAGACTCCCTCCCATCCCCATGGTGACATGAGGCCCTAAGGAAGTGTCTGCTAGCACATCCATATAACTGTGAACCCACGAGACCCAGGGGAAATTTTCACTTCCCATACATGTCCATCATGCCCTAGATCTCACTTCTCTGCTGTCCTTTCAGGCAGCAAGGATGGACCACACTCAATACAGGCACAATGTACCTTTCCCAGCCATCCATTCTGGAAACCCAGTTGAGCCTGCTGGCTGAGCTGGGCCTCAGAGAGTTGCCCCCGCCAATGACTCTTTTTGTGCCAGGATGAACAGTACTCTAAGCCAGAGTCTTTCAGAATCTTGGGGCCACTTAATCCCACAGAGCTTTTCATTCCTGCCATCCTTGGCTCCACCCCAAATGCACATCAGTACGGTCGGCTGTCCTCTCACGTCCTCATCTTCACGCCACTCTGTTTCCTCTCCTATGACTCATCTTCCTATTGTGTTCCTGACAGCCTCCTGGCCTTTGCTCCCATTGCTCTCTTTTCTGTCCTTCTCTTGCCTAGGTGATTCACCTGGTGAAAACCCACTCTCTTAAGACTCCCCACATCATTGAATGGACAATCCTTTCCACTTTTACTCCCTGTGAGTCAACTTACAGCCAAGGCATCTCACTGTTTATTGTAGCACATTTCACAATAGCTAAACTATGGAAACAGCCAAGATGCCCCACTACTAACAAATGGATTAAGAAAATGTGGTATTTATAATCAGTGAAATTTTACTCAGCCACAAAGAAGAATGAAATTTTGTCATTTGCAGGAAAATGGATGGAACTGGAGAACATCATCTTAAGTGAAGTTAGCCAGGTTCAGAAGGCCAAAACATGCATGTACTCTTTCAGAATACATGGAATATAAACACTGGTCACACTAAGAAGAGGTCATGCATGGGAGGGTTAGGTTAAAAGAAGAAAACTAAAAACTTAAATAAGGTTGATATACTCTCCATACAAGAATGAATGTAGAAATCTTAAATGGATTGAAACCACCATTAAAAAGGGACTAAGGTAGAATGAAAAGTTATGATACATATATACATAGAAATATCACAAAGAAACTCACTGTGTAGCTACCTTTATTTCAAATGAGCAAAAATGTAAGATTTTCTTTTTATCTTCTACCTTTTTTCTTCTATAAAATCAGAGAACAGGAGGGCAGAATAGGTCCTGCCCTGGGCAGGCAGGTGGGGAGGTATTTCCTGTGGGAGGGGGAGGTGGCAAGAAAAAGGGGCAGGAGGGTGACTACAGTGCAAAATATGTGTGCACATGTATGTAAATGCAAAAATGATTCCTGTTGAAACTGTTCCAGGATTGGGGGGATGGGGAGGACAAAGGAGAGCTGTGGAGGGGTGAATTCAAGTATGATATAGTTCATACATTGTAAGAACCTTTATAAATGTCACAATGTTCCCCCACCCAGCACAACAATAAAGGAAAAAAAAGTTAAAAAAAAAAGTGGAAGAAGTTCATGGCAGCTATCATAACTCTCTAAACAGATAAAGAATTTCTTTGTCTGCATGGTTGCCACCATGGAAATACAATCTCTCTGAGGCCTAGCTTAGTTTGTATATACTATTGTGTCTTCAGTGCCTAGAATAGTGCCTTCTAGGATGGAGGAGGCTCTTACTAAATACTTAAGTAAGTGAGTATCTCTGTTGGGCCAAAATGTTCTAGAAGGTATGAACAATGGCTTCTTCTTCATCATCACATAGATTTTTCTACAGTGCCATCTGTAATCCTTACTCCACTGTGAATAAATTTCATTCAAGCTCTTCACTTAGCTCACTCTTCATCTAATCATTTTATCTTAAACCTGAATCTTCCTTAAATTGAGGCTTCCCTTTCGGCCTCTTCAAATGAAACAACTCATTCTCATAATGGCTCCATAGGCCTGGGAACTCAGGTCAGCCTAGCTCTACATCTCGATTTTGACTCATCTCTTTTGTTCATAAACAAGAGAATTGCAAGAGTAGTCGACATTTGCTTCTCCCATCAGACAGCAGTTTCCATCTCAATTCAAATGACTCTTTGTAATATTAAAATGCAATGGACAGTTCTTTAGCCTATTTCTGTTTATTTCCAGCTTTTTTCTCATACCTTTCTCAACTATGATATCTGAGAGTGTCATGTGAAGTGTTTTTTCTCCTTCACCTGTCTGTTTTTCTCCCAGTTCCCTGTTCTAATTTTAGAGTTCTTTGTAAACTCCTTGTCTTCTGTATTATTCTTTATCTAGCATTGTGTCCTCAGGCCACTGAACCCTATTCTCTGGATTAAATATCACCTTTACAATGTTGACCTAAAGAATAGATTTTGAAAGAAAGGACTAAGCAGTTTGAGTAGCTTAAAAAAGCATAGAATTTCATGTTTTTAAAACTATATATTTTCATGGCCATTGAAATGTGGCTTTTTTGCTTTATCTCTACCATTTCTTCATTAAAAATGACTGAAGAGTTGGTACATTAACCAAATAATTCAAAGAAATCTTTGTAGGTCATTGATATTGTCCCCTGATTTTTAGCTTCTGGATTATCCCAAGTGTTTAAGATCTATCTAGTTTGGAATTTTCCATCTGGAATTTTGTAATTTCTCACAATTTTTTTCGACAATTTTATTCTAACCCTCATGATGAGCAGGTTTTTCAAATCTGTCTTTCTTTGTATATGCAAAACAAATGCTCACCTTTCTTCATTGAATGCATACAGCCAAAATCAGTGGACAAGAACACCCAACCACTATCTAAAGAAAGAAGATCAACCTGGGAAAGTCAAGCAAGGAGAGAAAAAGATAAACACTTTTACAAATAATAAGCACAAAAGAATTTGATTTTGATTTTATCTACATTCCCATTTCAAATTAGAGTCCCAGTGGAATGCCTTTTCTATTTCAAACATGTAATATGATATTAACGTTCATATGAGCAGCAACAGAGTGGGTGGTGTTGCAAAGCATTTTCCAGTCAATGAACAAAGGAGGTGTTTTCATCTTCTGGTGTTTTCCTCAATTTCTTTCTTCAAGTTTTATAGTTTTTATTGTACAGGTCACTCACCTACTTGGTTAAGTTTATACCTAGGGTTCATGTGTGTGTGTGTGTGTGTGTGTGTGTGTGTGTGTGTGTGTTTTGAAGCTATCGTGAATTGTTTTCCTAATTTCTTTCTCAGTCTCTTCATTATTGGCATATAAGATGGCTACTGATTTTTGTATGTTGATTTTATATTCTTCTATGTTGCCAAAAGTGTTTATTAGATCCAAGAGGTTTTTGGTGGTGTCTTCAGGGTCTGTGAAGCATGTGATAATATCATCTGCAAATAGGAATAATTTGACTTCTTCCCTATTTGAATTCCCTTTATTTCTTCTTTTTATTGCCTTACTGCTCTGGCTCGGAATCCCAGAACTCTATTGAATAAGAGTAGAGAGAGTAGACTCCTTTATAATGTGAAAATGGCTATACTATCAAAAGCAACCTACAGATTCACTGCAGTGCTGTCAAAGTCCCAATGTCATTCTTCACAGAAATAGAAAAAAACCCTAAAATTCATATGAAAGCATAAAAGACTGCAAATAGAGAAAAAAAATCCTGAACAATACAGAGCAACAAAGGTGTAGCAAAATAAAACTTCAAATTATAATACAGAGCCATAGTAAGAACTGCATGATAATGGCACAAAAACAGACATGAAGACCAATGGAACAGAATAAAAGAGCAGAAATAAAACCATGTGGGTACAGCCATCTGATTATTGACAAATGAGCCAAAAAACATGTACTGGAGAAAAGATAACTTCTTCAACAAATGGTGCTGGGGAAACTGGTTATCTACATGCAAAAGACTGCAAGTAGACCCATAGCTTGCCCTATACAAAAAATCAACTCCAAATGGATCAAAGGTTTTAATGTGAGATCTCAAACTCTGAAACTATGTTAAGAAAACAAAGGAAAGACTTTGGAAGATATAGGCAATTATTTTCCAAATAGGGCTCCATCTAACCAGAAAGTAAGAGCAAGAATTGACAAATGAGACTGCACCAAATTAAAATTTCTACTCAACAAAAAATATTTGCCAGAATCAAGAGAGAATCCACAGGATGGTAGAAAAATCTTCTCCAGCTATTCAGTGGATAAAGGATTAACATACAGAATATGCAAACAGCTCAAAAATTGAACAGCAAAAGTACAAATGATGCAATTAATAAATGGGCAAATGAACAAAAGTTCTCAGAAGAAGAAATATAAATGGCTCATAAATACATAATGAAATGTTCAACATCCTTAGCTGTAAAGAAAATGCCAATCCAAACTACACTAAGATTCCATATCACTCCAGTCAAATTGACCATCATCAAAAAAAGCAAACAACACATGCTCACAAAGATAAGGGGAATAGGGACCCTCATCTGGGACCTATCTTATGCACTCAACAAACCAAAGGAATGTAAATCAATATAAAGAGAGATACCAGCATGCACATGTTTATTGGACCTCTGTACAAAACAGCCAAATTGGAATCAGTCATGGTACCCAAAAACCAATGAACGAAGAAAATGTGACATATATATACATATATAGAGATACATGATATAGAATATTACTCATAAATAAAAATGGAATAATTTTAAATTTGCAGGAAAATGGATGGAACTGAAGAACATCATGTTGAGCAAGATAAGCCAGCTTAAAAAGACAAATTTTTCATGCTTTTGATCATTTGTGGAATCTAGACCTAAAATGATGACATTGAGAGTAATAACAACAATGGGACATAAATATAAAGTGGGGACTATCTGAAGAGTGATGAGTGGGAAGGGGAGATACTGGGAGTGAAGAGGATTGAAGTATACTACATACACGCATATATTTATGTGTTCTCTGTATGTATAGATATATACATACATACATATCTATATATGCCTATATACAAAGATATCATAATTAAACCACCAAGTTTAAGTTTTAAGTGAAAAGAGGGGAGGAACAGGGGTATAGGATTATAGTGGAGGGAGCAAATTTGTTCAGAATACACTGTATACATACATGGAATTATCACAATGAAATCCCTCATATTATTATTGTATACTAATTCAAAAAGAAAAGAAAATCATTTTCCCCTAGACAAAGATCAGTGAAATATGCCTATTATTATTTATTTATTTATTTTGATGATACAGGAATAATTTTTTTTTAGGTTCTGGAGATGGCACCCTGGACCTTGTGCATGTTAAGCAAGTACTCTACCTTTTGAGCCACACCCCAGGTTATGTATTTTAAAGTGATGTTTTTAAGTGCTTGCTGATCATCTATTTCATCTTGTACTGTGGCCAAATGAGAAGTGTTTTCTTTTTTTTTTTTTTTTGTGCACAGTTTCCAGTAAGAAATCACTCTCTAATTCCATCCCCCTGCACAGGATGCTAAGTAAACCTGTAGAGACATACTGTCCAAGAAGTTCAAGAAGCCAAGTGATCAATTATTTGCCAAAGAAGTAGAATATTGCTTACTTGCCTACAGCCTTTAAAAACAAGAAAAATTAACAGAAAAACAGAGAAGAAATTGGAAAGGTCTCAGAGTGTATCAAACATCTACAAAACAATTTAATTTTCTTAGTCAAGATGTAGCAAATGGTAAATGAATAAATCTTGTCCCTATTTGTTAATATGTTTCCTTATTCAGTGGCTATAACTTTGCAGAAATACTTTGTTACCACTTTTCATAATTCAAGAGCTAATAAAGCAAATCAAAGTCAGTTCACAATTCAATTCAATGAGTATCTATTGAGTGCCTGCTATGTGCCTGGTAATTGTCAAGGTGATAGAGATACAGCAGTGAATAATGCAAAGTTCTCTCTTCTCGTGAATATTATTGTTTGGTGAAAGGAGACAGATAATGAACCATAAATGTGATTTTTAAAAAAACCAATTATTTAGTGCATTTGAAGATAATTAATGAGAGTAAATTCTGCAGGCTGGAGCAGAGGATAGGGAATCATAATATTTGATTGGGGTTAATGTATAATATCTACTGGAGAATGCAAAATTATGAGCAAAGACTTGAAGGAGGAGGTAGTAAGTGAGCCATGATCGTATTTGGGGGAAGAACATCATTTCATATAATAGAAACAGCTGATAACGATCCTGAAAAATGAGAAACTAGTGAGGAGCACAGTGAGCTGGCATGAGATTGAGGGTTTGTGGTGTAGGTAAGGAGTTCATACACTGTAGGATTCTAATAGGGGTGATGGAACACAAGTCTACTCTAATGATGTCTTTTATTCTGAATGTACTGAGGAGCCATTAGTGTTGAACAAAAGAAAGACATAGTCTGACCCACATTTTGACAGTATCATTCTGGCTTCTGTGTTGAGAAAAGCCTGCATGAAAGTATTTTTGTTGATTTTGTACTGCTGTATCAAAATACCTGAGACCAGAAAATTTATGAAGAGAAATGTATTTCTCAATGGTTTGGGAGGCTAAGAAGTCCAAAATGAGGTTTGGGCTACATATGCAAGAGGAGAGGAGCACTCTCTTTTCACATGGTAGAAGGCAGAAGCAAGAGGAACCACTCCTACAAGCACTTTAATAAGGGCCATATTCTATTCTATGGTGAAGGACCCTTATGGCATCATCATCTTCTTGAGTTTTCTCCTTTCTGTACATTGATTATTAAGTTTCAACACAAAATTTAGAGAAGACACCACATTCAAATCATAACAGAAGGCAGGGATAGAGGACGAAGACTGATTTGGGAGCTATTGGCTATAATCCTGTTAGACTATGGGAATGATCATGGATGATAAGAAATACAGTTTTAAAAGGACCCAAAGATCATGCTATTACCAATTGAAGCACTTGAGGATTCAGCTAATAATTAGAATTATCCTTATTAAGTCCATCACTTACTCAAACACCTCACAGTTAATAAATACATACTGGGTTTCTTCTGATATTCCCAAAGATTTGGATGTAGAATGGAAAAAATACATGTTCTAGTTCAGACACCATATCAATCAACTTACACTAAACAAATGTGATCCAACCATCACAAGCTAGACCTCTCTAATAGTCTAGGATGTGGGACAAGGGAGGATGATAGAAACTATGGCAAAGGAAATTATACTATGTAGCTTTTATCTAAAAAATGGATGGAAATTTTATGCAAAATACTACTTTTTAAAGCTTATTATATTTGATAAATTTAGGCATTAATTATCTATCAATGCATAACAAATTACCTATGAAATTTACTACCCTTAAATAAGAAAAAATTTTATCTCATAGCTTCTGTAAAGCAGATATCCAGAAACAGCTTAGCTGGATGTTTCTGGGTCAGGATATCTCATAAGATTTCAGCTAAAGTGTCTACTGGCGATATGATCATCTCTACAGGAGATGAACCACTTCTAAGCTCAATCACGTGGCTTCTGGCAGCTTTCAGATCCTTACGGGCTAGGCTTCTCTGTAGGGCTACTCACACCTGGGAGCCTTGTTTCTCCTAAAGAGAGAGAGAGAGAGTATGAGAGAGAGACAGACAGACAGATAGACAGACACAGAGAGAAAGAGAGATGGCATCTCTCTTTCCAAGATGGAAGACACAATCCTCTTGCTGCATAACCAAGGAAGTGGTTACCATCACTTCTACTATATTCTTTCTGTCTATTAGAAGCCTACATTCAAGGGAAGGGAATTATATGAAGACATGGTTATCGGGAGTTAGCCACTGGACCATCTTTGACATTGCCTACCGCAAGATGTTTTATGCCACAAGAATTCAGGTTATAGGCAACTGATAATAAGAACAGTAGTGTTCTGAAACTCTTGGATAACTAGTGTTCTCTGACAACTAAATGAAACTAAAATTTTTACTGTATATATATATATATATATATATATATATATATATGTATATATATCACATTGATTAATCAAGTCAGTCATTATTCTGATTGCACTTCTTCATTCATGGCTAAAGATTGATTACAATAAAATGTTATAATTTCTAGAAGATGAGAAATTGGGGTAACCGGCTAAACTGCTAACAAAATGTATACCAGATATTACTCTATAGTATTTTCTGAATAACCTAATGGAATAACACCATGATGTCTTCATCATTTTAATAGGCTTATTGAAGTAACTTTTTAAATTTTTGTTTGAAAAATTGTGATCAATTAAACAGTAAGGGAGAACTCAGTAAGAAGCAAAAACTATCTTTCTCCTAAAAAACTTATGGGGGACTGGTAGAGTGGCTCAAGTGGTAGAGTGCTTGCCTAGCAAGCAGGAGGCCCTGAGTTCAAGCCCCAGTACCACCTCTTCACTCCACCCCACCTCAAAAAAAAAAAAAAAAGAGAGAGAGAAAAATTTTAAAAATACTGCTCTTTGGGACTGGGAGCTCAGTAGTATAGTACGTAAACCCGGGGTTCAATTCCCAGAAACAAAAAAATAAAGAATAAAAAGCTTATGATATTTTCATGTAATGGAGACAAGGTAAATTTTAATTCATTGTATGGTATCTTCATTTAATTCTTTGATATCTATACATTTACATTATAGTACATGAAATGTTCTTTAAGAGAAAAATACACATAACATTACAGAAAACTTTCACCTTTAAAGTTTTTTAATTGTTTTGATTATCCTTGGATTTAGGGTTAAGAAAGTAAAAAAAATGAAATTATGATAAAACAAATATAATATTTACCACTTGTAGTAGTCTTATGTTACTTACATTGTCATCAATTTCCAAAACTTGTTTCATCTTGCACCCATTAATTAACTCTCCATTCTGTCTTCCTCTCAATTCCTGGCCACCACATTCTGCTTTCAGTCTGTGAATTTGACTATTCTTGGTACCTCATATAGTGGAATCATATAGTTTTGTCTTTTTCTTACTGGCTTGTTTCACTAGCAAAATGCCTTCAAGCTTCACCATGTTGTAGAATGTCTACCACATTTTGTTTATCCTTCACCCACTGGCAGATGCCTGGTTGCTTCCACTTTTTGACTATTGTGCACAATGCTATTTTAAATGTAAATGCACACACACCTGTTTGAGTCACTGCTTTCTTTCACTACTTTTGGGTATGCGTCCAAAAGTAGTATTTCTGGGTAATGTAATTCTATTTTAATTTTTTGAGGAACCACCATACTCTTATCCTTACTGTTGGTACCTTTTTACATTCCTATCAAGAGCACATAACTGCCTGCTCTAATTTCTCTACTTTCTAGTTTGAATATGGTTGAAGTATTTTTTTTCTCACAAAGATTCATGTGTTTGACTATTTGTTCCTAGGTTAGCAGTATTTGGTGGTGGTGGAACCTTTAAGAGATGGGGCTTAGTAAGAGGTTCTTATGTTGTGGGTGACACTGCCCTCAGAAAACACTGAGAGTGTTTTCATCAGAGTGAGTTCTCATGAAAGCCAGTTGTTAATAAAGCCTGTGTCTGAGCCCTGAGTTTTTCTCTGGCATCCTGTTCAAGAGATGATCCTTTCTGCCACCACCCCTGCCACAAGTGCTATGGAACCCATGCCAGAACCCATGCTATGCTGTTTGGATTTCCAGCCTCTAAAATTGTGGACTAAATAAACTTCTTTTTCTTCATAAGTAGACTGCTTCAGGTGTTTGTTATAGTAATGAAAATGAACTAATACATTACCCTCACCAATAGTTATTAGTTTGTTTTTTTATAACGGCAGCCATTCTGATGGGTATGAGGAACATTTCATTGCTTGGGGTTTGCTTTTCCCTAACAATATTCACATGCCTTGTTGGGCACTTGAATATGTTTTGAAGAAATATCCATTCAAATCTTTTGCTCATTTTTAAACCAGGTTATCTGTCTTTTGTTATTAATTATATAAGCTCTATATGTAGCTTAATTATTAACCTTTTTATCAAATATATGCTTTCCAAATATTTTCCATTCTATTAGTTGCATTTTCATTCTGTTTACTGCTTTTTTTTGCCCAGAAGTTTTAAACTTTGATATTCTGGAAATATTTTTATTAGTTCTACCAATTGCAAAGGAAGAGGTCACTGTACTTACAACTTTTAACCTAGCAGTGTAGGGGTCATAGAAGTTTGAGTCTAAGTTGGGATTGAGAAATCCCTATGTACATTTTGATGATCTGAAGGAGAGGATCTCCATAACTTTCTGCAAGGGACTTTGATTTGCTTTATTATCTATACAATGTCATGAATGATGAGGGAGGAAAGGAGCATATAGGGAACCAGTTCAAGCAGAACAGTGCTTCACAAAGTATCCATAATGGTAATGTCAGAGATGAAATTTAAAAAACTATGCAGCTGGACATTATGAAAAGATCACTTACAGAAGCATGCAGACAGAGTGTGTAGAGGCCAAGCCAAGTGGGAAAGACATGATCAAGTGATGCAAGTATTTGATGCCTTTAATTTTGACTTTTTAGTCCTGTTACAACCAGGGAGCCTAAGGAAGTTTGTCTCCTAACTTTTCTAACTCGATTTTCCTAAATTCCTGACCTTGGCTTCTATATCTAGTTTTCATTGTCTTTGTTTCCTGCCTCTATTAGCTTTCTTCTGCCTGTATTATCCTTTTTTCTTCTTCCTTAATTCATGACTTGAATAATTATTAGAACTTACTATATGCCAAGAGCAATGTAGTCAAAGCAAACAAACTATTCTTGCCCCAGTTGAGCTGACAAGCTAATGGGGGATAAAAATGCAAAAATAGAAAAGTACAATAGAATGTGACGAGTATTATATAAATGAAATATTAATTGCTGTAGAAGCATAAAGAAGAATCTACAAGCCAGTTCCATAGCATCAAGAAAAGTTTCCCAGAGGAAGTTATATCTGAGACTTGGATGGTATACATAAATTATCTAGGAAAAATGTGTAGCAGGGTGTGTGTGTATGTGTAGTGAAAAATTAAGATAAAACAAGTTTTGCAAAACCCTGAAGGGTGGAGAGGGTGATAAGAAATAGTATGGCTCAAACATTAAAAGGCAAAAAAAAAAAAAAACCCAAAAAACCTTTGATGAGGAGACTCCTGAAGACAAAAGATTGTGTAAAGATTATTAAAGAATTTGGACTTTTCTATCAGTG
Organism: Castor canadensis; assembly: GCF_047511655.1. Classification (NCBI taxonomy): domain Eukaryota; kingdom Metazoa; phylum Chordata; class Mammalia; order Rodentia; family Castoridae; genus Castor; species Castor canadensis. The sequence goes on along the minus strand of NC_133390.1, from coordinate 27,850,199 downwards.
TAATGAAGAATCATTGAATATTTTAAGCATAATAGCAACACATGCACAATATTTGCAATTTAGAAAAGTCAGTGCAGTGTAGACGTTAAGTTGTAGAGACATCTGGCTAAAAAAAAGGAGATTCCTAGCTGTTAAAGATGAAATGATGAACTGAATTAAGTGAATAACAGAAGGAATGAAGAAAAAAGAAATGTCTAGGTCCATATATAGGTACCCTAAAGTGAAAGAAAGAAAGAAATCAAGAATAGTGCTAGGATTTCCAGTTTGGACTAGTGGACAATAAGTGAAATAGAGGACTCAGTTTTGCAATTGTTAATATTATATAGCCATTTAATATCCTAGAGACATCACATAGAAAGAAGGATTTCCAGGTGCAAAATTTAGGACAGAGATTGCCCCTGAAAGGATAAATTTGAGGGTTATCAGCATATATGAGTATGTTATTAAAGCCATAATTGTAAATAAGGGAAACATTTTCTAGAAGATGTATAAGACAATCTAAGATAGAACCCTGAGAAATATCAGTATCTCAGAGTTCAACAGCATCTGTGAGTTCAACACTCATAAGATAGGATGGGAAGAGAGTGGAGTTAAGGAACAAAATATGGTCAACAGTGGAAGGAAGAGTAAAAAGATCAAATAAGAAAATATTTAATTGATTTAGCAGCAAGGAAACCTCTGCTGGCTTTGCCAAGCTCCATTTCTATGCATTGTAAGAACAAGGATAAATTTTAAAAGACTGAAGAGTAAGGCTGGGCAGTAGAGTCACTGAATATAGACAATTCTTTCAAAAGATTTAGTTGTGAAGGTCTTCTCAGAAAGCAGCGAAGCTAGTAGAAAGTATGAGGCTGAAGGACACATTTTTGAAGTGTGACAACACTGAGTATGTTTTTTGGCTGATGAAAGGGAGAAAAATGAAAAAGTAAATTTGGAGACAAAAGAAAGGGTATCTTATGAAGGCAGAAGATAGGATAGGAGTACAGACATAGAAATTGACCTTCAGGCAGAGAACTAACTTCTCTTTCCTGGGCTTTCTGTTTGTAAATTTGGTGGCAAGAAGTTGGAGTGCTATTTTGTCTCTGAACAAATAAGCAATTTTTTCAGTTAACAGTGAGAACAGCAGAATGAAAGATTTGGGGAAAGATTGGAGAAAGCCTACTAGATGCTATGGTTTCAATGTCTCCAAAACTCATATTGAAATTTAATTGCCCTAGAACTTTAAAAGGTGATTAGGTCATAAGGGCATCACCATCATTAATGGATTTAGGCCATTATCATGAGTGCAAACTAGTTATTTCAAGTGCAGCTTTGTAATAAAAGTGAATTTGGCTTCCTCAGCCTTCTCTCATTCAGCTGCCCTCTAGCTCTCTCCAGTGCTTTCTTGCCCTGTGATGCACTCCTCCACATTATCACACAGTAAAAATAACAGCACCAGATGCCAGTACTTGAATACTGAACTTAAGATACTTTCACTATAAAATACTGGAGCTACTTGGGAGGCTGAGTTCTAGAGGATAGTGGTTCAAGGCCAGCCTCAGCAACAACATTAGTAAGACCCCATCTCAACAATAAGTGGTCACAGAGTGTGGACCTGTGATCAAAGACATAGGAAGCAAAAATAGGAGGCTCATGGTCCAGACTGGCTCAGGCTTATCTGAAAAACAACTAAAGCAAAAAGAGTAAGGGACATGTCTCAGGTGGTAGAGTGCCTACCTAGCAAGTGCAAGGCCCTCAGTTTAAACCCCAGTACCATAAATGAATGAATAAATAAACCAATAAATAAATAAAAACTTAATAAAGAAATCAATTTATAATATTCCAAGTCCCACATACTTAGAAGAATTCAAAAGAAGGTGTGAAAGTTTGATTCAAACACTTTTATTTCAAAGTAATTGTATTAGTCAGCTTTCCCTTACTGTGACAATATGTCTAAGGTAATGAACTTAAAAGGAGGCAAGGTTTATTTTGCTTTACATTTCAAAGGTTTCAATCTAGGATCAATTGACTCCAATGGCTTTGAGTCTGTAGTGAGGCAGTGTTTCATGGTGGAAGAATACACTCACCTCATGGTTACAGGGAAGCAAAGAAAGAGATGGAAAGGGATTCCTTTCAAGGATAGAGCCTTTCCCCCAGGCCCTAGTTACCAGACTTCCTCCTACTAGGCCCTACCTCTTAACAGTTCCACTACCTCCCAATAATGTCATGAGCTCAGGATCATGCTTATAAGACATGGACTTTGGGGGTGTCATTTATTCAAACCATTGTAGGGACTTGGTCCAGCATCTATCAAACTACCTATATAAATACTTTAAGTTTCTTATTGCAAGATAGACAAGTACTAATCTGTTACTTATGTGAAAAATAAAATCGATACATTTCTAAAATAAGTCTTTTTTACTATAAAATTCAATAGGCTAAAAAAAATTTATTCTGCCAAATTGTTGCAAAAATTTCTGAATATTTTTTCTCAATTTCTGTATTGATCTCATTGTAACTTGGAGACAGGCATGAGGCCATAAATCACACTTGGAGTAGCCCTGGCTTACTGATCTTTGGTCAACATATTCTGGAGATTCATTACTAATTTCTGTAGACACCTTTGTTTTCCAGAGCGACAATGTTACTAAGATGCAGATGAAAGTCAATCCCTTTCTCTCCAAAACTAGAAATCTCTTTTATGTGCATCTTGCTTTTGTGTTGTATTATCTTCCTATAATGAGTAGTTTTTCTGGGTCTCAAGGAAGAGAAAGGATGAGTAACAACAGAATGGAAAAGACAGGAGATATGCTGTATCATTTTCTGTCTATTCATTCTAAGCAAGCACTATTCTTACTAGCAATCAGTATTCTGGTGGTCAAATGGCTGACAAGATTTTCTTAGAAGCTGGAGTATTCTTTTTCTCTTATTTCAAATAATGGATCATTGGTCATTAAGGAATGTCAAGAAACTATTACAGATTTTAAGATTAAGCCAATAGTGTGGACAATAAAGTTTAGATTATTTTAGTGATTTATTCCAAAACGTAGAGATAATCTGATTTTCATCTGACAAATGAAACAGGCTAAGTTGGCCTGATATTATGTCTTCTGATGGAGGCTCAAGATGGTCATGTGATAGTTTAACACTTCAGCTGTGCTTTCTCTCTCAGGATGTGTTTACGTCATGCAGTTTACTTGCTCTCTACCCTGTCCTGCAAGCCCTCTCTCGTTTGTCAGCAGTCCCTCTGTGTGTATAGCTGCAATGGTTTGGAGGTGTTCCCTTTCTCTCATCCTCTGAATCACTTGTTATCTTCCTAATTAAAGCAATTCTTTCATTAGCTTATGATGAACTGTGTAGAGTATCCTGGGGGGGGCACTCTGTATAAAAAGGCCCATTAATGGCAACCTTACTAGCATAAGTAAGACTCTGTCCCAGTACCAATAGATCGCCCTCTGTTTCTGTTACTCACAATCTAGCTCTCTGGCCTTCCTTTCTTCTATTCTTTAAAAATATGTATATATATATATTAGAATCCACAACTTCTCCATGTATAAAATCACCTTACAATAAGGAAATAAGGTATGGAACAAAATGAAACCACTAAACTGTCAATACTTTTTCTATACTGGGCTTCCTGCAACTGGAATGTATTGAGCTAATCAAGCCAGAAAAATATTAACCTTTTTTATCCCATGCTATATAGCTTTTATTTTATAACAACAAAGGGAAAAATTAAAGTGAAAAATGTACAATATACGATCAATAAATACTCTTAACAAAGATTATAGTAAAAGTTGTTTGTTCATTTTAAAATGCATTTTGAACACTTGGTATGCGCTAAGCCCTTGGAATATAGCAGTTAGCAAAACAAGCTTATATTCTAGAGTTTAGGCACAGAGAGTATTATTAATTCAGCATACTACATATAATCCCATAATATAACTTTAGGCCCAACATATTAAAAATAAGCTTATTTTGTAAAATAACATTGACATTACTTGGGCATTCCATAAGCTTGAGTGTTTTTGCTTGAAATGTAAGAGTTGGGGCACTCTGAAGTACGTTAGTTACCTTCCTATTGGTGAAAAAAGTATAATTCAACAATATTGCACTTAATATTTTTAGAAATTTGTTCTCTTTTTAATTCTCTCACTGTATTTCTAAGCATTTAGAACTGCAAATCATATTAAGAAAACACTGGAATTTGAACATGGCATAATCATTATTTTTAACCTACATTTTTATGTTTTTAAACAACACAAATCTTGAGCAAGTGCTTATTAAAAAACAATTCCTGGTAAGTACAATACAACCACAAATTAAAACATAGTGGTTTTAATCGCATATGAGGTTATTTTATTATGCTTATTAGATAATCACTATGCCATATTTCACTAACAGGAATACAAGAATATTATGTAAATGAGAATATTACTTCTGATCGGATATGTATCTGTAGCAGCCAAATTTTTATATCAGAGACTATTCTTCTGGCTACCTAGGGATTTAAGCAGCCAGAAAAATCTGGCTTGGACTGGAAGAAGACTAATGCACTAATATTTATTTATGAAAGGATCACACATTTGGCTTTTCCAGGAATTATTGCAGTAAGAGTCTCACTGCAGTGTACATCAGGTAAAAATACAGGCTGGAATGTTTTACTACACTGAAAAGCCAAACCTGCTACTAAGAAAAGGTTAACGGTTTTTCAGTGATTTCTAAAAAATTTAAACATTTTATTACAATCTAATGTACTATTTTAGTTAAGATAAAGATCTGTTAATAGGGTAATATAGTGTTACATAAGCAAACTTTTTCATAGGCTAAAAGAACATTCACTGAAGTATTTTTGATGATGAATCAGGACTCTGGATAGATATTAGATTAACAGTCCTCAGACGCACTAGAAAGAGAAGGGCTAAAATAGTTTAATTTAATACTTTGCATCTCTCAAAGATTATTCATGTGAATATCCTTGGTGAGTTCATTGTTGTCTGCAAAAAAAAAGAGGCCTGCATTTTCTTTTAGAGCTATATAATCAAATGACCCATCAAATTAATTAATGGGATTTTAATCTAGTGCAGCTAGCATGGTAATTAACTTGTCAAGTATGTACACAAAATCTCCACGCAAGTTATTTTTAAAAGTCTTTGCAAGTGTATATGTAGGATCACAAATGCATGGACTATCTCTGAAACAATACACAAAAGCCTTAAAAGAACAATGTTTGGCTCCATAGGAGAAGGAGAACTGGACAGGAGGAGCACAGGTTGGTAGGAAGAGACATTTTTTATTGTGTGTCTTTTTGTGTTTTGAGTTCTGTGCCATGAGCACAAATTAGCTACTCAAAAAAAAATTAAACCTTTGTACAAGATGCAAAAAGAAATAGAGCAAGGGCAATGCAAGAGAGGGACAGGAAAGGAAAACAGGCTTTGAGAGAAAAGGGATAAGTTTAAAAGTAGGAAAAGGCAAGCATTCTATTTTTTTCTGTGGCTACAAAAGCACATTGGTCTGAAATTCCCTTTCTTTCCTATCTTTCTTCCACACGGTCTGGACGTAGATCAAGTCCTCTATTGCTTTGCCCCTATCAATAGGATTCTGTCTTTCTTGATTCTGATATTATCTTTTCAAAACTATCTGCACCCAGCTGTCCCACCTCTGATCTCTTCTACTGTTCTCCACCATCCACAGAACAAAGCTCCCCTGCCTGCCTCTCCAGTCCAACACTCATTTCCTCCTACCTTACACTTGGTGCTCTAGCAACACTCAATCACTTATTTTTCCTTGGGTAGTGAGCACTATTTCCTGTTCATCACACTGTTGTTCATAATCTAAACACCACCTCAAAAATTCTATTTTCCTCCCTTCCTCTTGTGACATTTTACTATAATCTGTTTGTAGGACTCTTTTCATTCCTAGACTGCAATATGCTTAATTTCCTTACTATAATCAGGGCCCACTATTTGACTTGCCACATTGAAGATTTTCAATACATATTGATTAAGTGAAACAGAGAGTACCCTCAACACAGTTTTCTATGAGCCTAAGAAAGGCATTTCACCTATTACTTCCTTATTTAAGTGAAAAGTGAAACGATGTACCTAAAGAATTTATCTCTTGTGAGATTAGTACTAATTAATGTTTCTATTGTGTTCAGAGGCACAAAGATGCTACTATCCACAAAATAATTAATTTTCTCAAATTTTTATTATGAAATTTTGAAACATACTCAAAAAATAGAATAACTAATGAATCCTATGTGGAACATCTCCCCAAATTTATTTCATTTTTCTTCTGATAATCACACATGTATAAAGCAAATCTTAATCACCATTGCATTTCATCTTTAAACATTTTTATTATGTGTCTCTAACATAACTTTTTTTACTGTTAATGATCATGTTGATGACAATGATTGACATAATAATCTATTTCAATATTTTTCATAATTATATGAAAAATCTAAATTCCCAAATCATTTTTGATCTGTTTAAATAATTGTGGCATCATTCTACTTTGTGAACATTTTTTATTCTTCTGTTTTTACTAGGATGTATCAATTGTACAAATGGGTTTCATTGTGTTATCTCCACACATGCATGTATTGTACTTTGACCGAATTTACTCCCTCTGTTACTCTTTCTTATGTGGACATTTATGTCACAAGAGTTTATTAAAGATTAACAGTCTGCATTCTTGCCGATGGCTAAGTACTGTTCAAGTCAGCCTTGAAGGGTATTAAGAGAGCTCTTAAGAAGATGTTTCAAACATCCTGGCTATGCCACTCACACCACTATACTGTTAATCCCATCCATTCTCGTATGCATTAACTTTCTACCTTGCATTCTTTTCAGAAAATAATAGTCCTTTTATTTGACTCATTACAGATAACTCCAGGAATAAAATTGTTCCAAAATCATCACACTTACTGATTGCCAGAACAATAACCCTTTTCTAAATTTGTAAATTGGTTGCCATGGCTCAAAACACTTGAAGTCAGTATTAATTCAATTCAGAAACTTTAAAAAAAGGCAAAGTTGAAGTTAATAAATCTAATCACATCAAACTACTTCCTGGGATGCACAGTAGGCACAGAAGTTTCTCTCTCTGAGTTACACATAACTTTCTAGGAATATTAGCTATCACCACCAAATAGGTGAAAATTCTATTGAGGTTGAAATAATTTTTCTTATAGAGAGGTAAAAGAACAGTTCATATTAAAGGAAATATTTCATTCATTTCTCAAAAGAATATGTATATTTACATGTAGAAAGAGTACATACAAGGAGAAAATGAATGTCAATAATCCAACTTAATCCACCCATCATTGTACAGTTATCCAATGTCTAAACAAATGATTTATAACTGGTTACTCATGTTCTCTTTGGTGAATCTTTTAAAAATGTGTTAATGCTGACAATTAACCTTTGGAGGAAAAAAAAACCAGAAAAAAAGTACTGTTATAATATGCTAATTATCTCTAAGGAAGATAGCAACAATTAATTTGTCTTGCTTTGTTTTGTTTTGCTTCTACTTTAAAGTGAATATGCAGATATTATTAACCAACAGTGGATGGTAAACATTTTCATATTTTGCCAATAGTGTTTTATGTACACATGCAAAAAGGCATGCAACTTGACCTGAGTACAGGAGAGGCAGTAATTAAGAATTTGAGCTCCTTATGCTTAAGTATAAATGAAACATTAATGAACTATGCCCATGGCAATAATTTTGACTGCTTTTATATCTTTTTCAAATTTGCTTTTGAAAAACTAGCTTTGTAAGATTTAAACTGGTAAAAGCTAAGTCGTCAGGCTTTATAAGTTTATATCTAGTAGGAAAAAGTATGAGGAAATGATCTCTTTGTTAGAGGAGATCTTCACTACTGCAAAGATTTCTCTCTCAGTAGAATGTTATAATTTACCAGTGACATTTTAACTTACTTCATTTGACTTCAAAATAGCGTAGGACTAGCCAAGTGAGCCAAGGCTCACTCCTGTAATCTTACCTACTCAGGAGGCAGAGATCAGGAGGATCACAGTTCAAAGTCAGCTCCTGCAAATAGTTTGTGAGACCCTATCTCAAAAATACCCAACACAAAACAGGAATGGCAGAGTGACTAAAGTGGTAGTCAAACCTCAGTACCACCTAAGACTTGAGCAAAGTTACTATTACCTATTAGTCTCTGACGTTTAAAAAAATTACAAGATAAGTAACATTTCTGGGATTTCTAGAAGTGTTACATGCTTCAGTCAAGGTTGTGGTTACATATGCAAAATGCCAAAAAACTATATACCTATAATTTTTATAGAAATTGTACTTTAACAAAGTGACAAAGTGGGTAAATTAGAAAGGCCTTCATATACTGTGTTACAGTGTTTCAGTCCTATAGAGGAAATGGTTAGTACAAGCTACTTCCTGAAATAAAATGGCTATTCAGTTAGATAAACAAATGAACTTTCACAGAAATGGTAAGATATTTTCCAGGCTATCCCTTACTAAACAAAATGAAAAATAATGTCCTAGTCTCATTGTCAATGTTCACATCCCTCTGAGGAATAGATATTGCACAAGGTGATTTTATTGACTGCTTAATGGAATACCCAATCACATAAGAAGCTGCTTAATCAGTAAATAGTAACAAATTGGTCACCCCTTTCTTTCTTTGGTATTAAGCCATTCCAAGTCTTGCCCCAACAGACCATAAGATTGGTTATGAATCATCACTTAACTATTTTCCTTGCTTAAGTTGTGCTAATTTAGCAGTTGGTTACTCAAAATTGACCTAAAGAAGTTTAGAGAGTATAGCCCACAGTATGACTTTCATAGATGTCAGTGGACTTCTCTGTAGTCTTATGAGGCAGAGGATACAGAAAACTTAAACCAAGTCTATAAGGTATATAATAAATCCTCAGTTAAACTATTTCAAAAAATTCTGTTTTGCTAAACATTACATGAGTCACATGATCATACAAAAGTATATCAGAGAATACAAAGGTGCTGCCCATAGCTGACATGGGTTGTAATGTCAAAGTATGTTCCAGCCCCACCTAACGTGTACAAGAGCCATGCAAAACATGTCTCATAGAAACTAATGTTTGCAAACATGGTAGAATTTAAGCAGTAGAGCCAATGCATTCTAATCAGAGTTAGCAATAGTCTTACAATAAGACAAAACAGCACAAATCTCCATCACAAATTTACATCTATTTGTGCATAGCAGCATTTAGAGTATTAGTAACAAAAAGTGGACTATTCCAGGAATATTCATGAAGAAGGAGCCGCCTTAGGATTCTATGAGTAACCTAGATCCAAAAGACTCTGGGCCGTGTAAGTGGAGAGTAAAAACTTCATTTCAAGGTAATATGCATCTGGAGTTACCTCTTAACTCTTCATTGGAATTTTATTAGGAATTTCTCATAAGTTGAATATATTGTCTATAAATTATTGAGCTTCTTGATTTTTGAAAATAATTCCAGATACCAATAGAGGACACAATAAAATTATGACCTACTGTCAGTTTAATATCAATGCAATTTAAAGTAATTTTAATGAACTAAATAAATTTGCCCACCAATATTTCACTTCTATAACAACAAAAATAGATGAAAGATATTTCATTAGTTATTTCTTCATGAAATTGGTGAGATAGTATAATATATATAAATGGCTTGTGCTATAGAGAGACAGCAGGATAGGAGAATATTCACAGGCTGCAAGCTGCAGTTGGTCTCACAGTCACCCAGCTATTTTGATTTAGAGTAGGTAGTTAATTTTTTAGCTCAATTTTTTTCCCTTATTGTTAGGGCATCTAATTTACTTTGTATGTTGGGGGAGTGTCTACTTGCACATGCATATATGGGGACAGTATAGTTATCTTGTGACCCTATCAAATATTATCTTTTGAGTCTTACTGAATTTTTGTAGAAACAACCATACATTTCAAGGACATATCAACAAAAAAACGATTATATGGAAACCTTGAGTTGAACTGAATTTGAGTGATGTATAGTATGGGTAACTGAATTAACTCTCTTGGGCATTTATTTTTTAATGCAATATTGTGATTGTAGCCTCTTTGTTTAGTTTTTCATTTCATATATAATTACATAAAGTTTAACAGGAATAGATAATACTTTAGAACATCAGATTAATAAAAACTGCAAAATACAGTTGGAAATATTTTTCTCCAAGGCAGAAAAACCTTTGGCATAAACTCAAAAACTGCATTTCCTTGGGTTTTGCCTTAAAGTTGATCTGACAGCCATGAGTTAAGGAAATAATTATAGGAAAGGATGCAGAGAAAAATAAACCAAAAGAAGAAAGGCATGCAATACCTATGAATTACAACTTTTTATGGTCAGCATTTTTATTTATAGAGATGGTCTGACTATGTATTATCTATACATAAATAAATATGGTCACAGTATATGTACAAAATTTAGAAATTACTTGTCAGGTACAAGTATTTATTTATATTTGATGCTTATTGCTGCTGTCACTACACAATCTAGGGACTTTTGGGAAATTAAAAACACAAGTTGGTTCTAGCAGTATAGATAATAAATTCAACTTCATAAAAATAATCCTACATCTGAAATATAGTTTTGGTAGATTGACTTCCTTACTAAATAATGAATAAAAGTAACTAGTGAAATATTGTTTATAAATTTCTAGGCTAAAGATGGTATATTATATTTATTTCTCTCCCATGAAATTTAACAAAATGAACAAAGGAGAAAAAAGAACCAATAAAGCCCAATCAGTTCTAGCCATCAAATAAAAAGAGAATAAAATAATGCAATTTGATAAACCAGACCAAAAAAAGAAAGGAATGTTACTGGAGAAGGAAGAAATATACACAGCAGTTCAGACCCCAATTATGCCTCTGAATACAGTTTGAATCTAAGATATCCCCCAAAGGCTCATGTGCTTGCCAGCCTGTGGTACTTTTGGAAGGTGGTGGGACCTTAAGCAGGTAGGACCTAGTGGAAGACATTTAGGCAATTAGGGACATTCTCTTTAAAGGGATATTGAAAACCTTCCTCTTGCTTTCAGTTTTTCTTCTCTGCCTCCAAGAGATGAGCAACTTCTTGAATAACCCACTCCCCATTAGGGCACACTGCCTCACCACAGGCCCAAAGGCAACATGGCTAAGCAAACATGGACTGAAACCTCAAAAAACATGAGCCAAAATATTTTCTCCTTAGAATTTGGTCACTTTAGGTATTTTGTCACAGTGACAGAAAGCTGACACAGCCCCCATCATCAAAAAGAGCCTGTCAGAATTCCCTGACACCATAGTAAATGGTGTAATAAAAATTCAATTGTGAGGTTTTCATTTTGACTGAACATTAGCAGAATGTACTCCAAGGGAGAAGTGAGTAAAGGTAGGGGAAATAAGCTAAGGACACCTCTGGTAGAATAAAGGCTCCAGGATTTCACAGTAAAGGAATCCTGCCTGAGGGCGTCTGCTTCCAAGTAGAGTGAACCTCAGAAAAGGGCAAAGTCAAGTGTGGAGTCCAGACTTCTAAAAAGCATTGTGTGCCACATTGTCTGAGTACTCCTGTGCACAGGACAACCTCCTTTCCTCCTTACTGGATGGAATTTCCTCAGGCTATAGAAAATTGGCTAGAAGATATTTAGCTTTTACACTTTAGCTTGAAGATGCAAAAAGATGGATCTCAGAAAATGCAGCATAGTATCCCCCACGCTGTATTAAAGCAAATGAAAAATGTGAACTCAGCCTCCCCCACGTGAGCAAGATGAATAGATAAGATTCCGTCAGCTCTAGTCCTCTATAGACTTCATGACCAGTCACCGTTGACTTCAAGATTTTAAGTTCTGATATTTCATTTCGTACTGAAAGGATCCTACTCACCAGTATGAACTCCCACTGGCTTAGTCTTCCATAGCTACACAACCTCCAGCTACTGTCTTTACGCTTCCTTTAATCCATCACCCCTCCAGTTTTCCCCTCACTCTCCAGGACAGGTCCATCACTAGGACACTAATCATATTTCACCGACAATCTCTATCCTTCTAGACACATTCACTCTCCTGGCTTCTGTGAGTCCACATTTTTGTTTTGTTTTCTGGTGTCTTCTGCACTAGAACATTTTCCTAGCATTATTTTTAAAGTTGAGCATTCCCAAGAATTCTACCACTGCCCTCTTCTCTCCTATGTATTAGTTTCCTTTCGCCACTATAAAAATGATCACATATTTTAAGAAACACAAATTTATTTTTTCACAATTCTGAAGGTCAGAAGTCAAACACCAGTTGCACTGGCCTAAAGTCAAAGTTTTTGTAGGGCTAGAGAAGAATCAGGGCCCTTACTTTTCCCTGCTTCTGGTGTCCATCTGTGTTTCTCAGCTGTGATCTTTTCCTTCATTAACCATAATCTTATGTTAATCTTAAAGATTCTAACTTTGACATCTGCAAAGTCACTTCTACATAAAGGTAACAATCATAGATTCTAAGAATTAGGATGTATATATATATTTGGGGGAGAGGGCTTTTACATCCCATTATACTATACTTCTTCCTAGGGTCCTAATTCCAATGTTTTTAGGATTTATGTTAATGGATCTTCAAATATGTAAATCTATTTACCCATTTCTTCCATATGAATCTTTCAGACATAGCGAACTCCAAAAATATCCAGATAGTCATCAATCTACTTTTTTACATTTTATCTAAATTAAATTTATCCTTTCCTTTCTGGTATTTTTAAACTTTTCCTTCAATCTGAATCAATTTCATTACAATGTAAATATGGGTAAGGGGGTTCTGTTCTCCCACTTTTGACTACTTACTCAAATACTGATGTTCTTTAACTAAATTAACCATTCTATCTGCAGTTTTTAAACACATTACAATATCACAAAGAATTATAATTTTATATAAATTTATTAGCATTATAAATTTATTTACCATATAAATTATTTACAATTCTTTCACTAGACTAAGTCCATGTAGAAATAAACTATGTGTTCCCTTATAATTTCATCATCAATCCTGAGAAAAGATTTCAGTAAATAAGTATTTGTTAAATAGATGAACAAATAAGTTCTATTCACTGCCAAGAACTGCACTGGGTTTTGGAAAGAAAATAATAAATCATAAGGCAGCTCCCATTACTTTGCAAACTTTCTTTAAAAAATTTTGGGTTGATCACTTTGATTATCAGGGAAGTTATCAAAATCTATTCTTATAGTATTGTAGTTTTTAAGAAAATAATATAAGCAAAACTATTAATTTTCCCTTTCAGTTTTATTCCTAAAGAATGGAAATATAAGCTTCTCTTCATATACATGCAGAAATGGCCTTACAAAGAGTAAGGCAATCTTTGATCCTGAACCAATGCCTCTATATTTTGAAGGGAAAAGACCATAAAAAGCAATTCCACTAGAATAAATCTTACTTGTTTTGTAATGTACAGAAATTTTAATTCAATGCATTAATATTTCTCAGAGCTGGAGTGGCAATTAGCAACACTCTTGCTTTCTTTTTTAAGATCACCTGACTTTGTAATAGGAACTAGGAAGAGAAAGATGGTCTTCACTATCACTCCAGCTTATGGTAAGAACAACACTGTTTTGTCAGATCTTCAGATTTGATTTTGTAAATAGTGTAAATAAAAAAATAAGTTATTTCTCTGTCTTAGTTTATTCTAATTGATTTGACAAAAATACCATAGTCTGGGTAGCTTTTAAAAAACAGAAATTTATTTCACACGGAGACTGGGAATTCTGAAGCCTTTGGCAGATTCAATATCTGGTGAGGCCTTCACTGCATAGTTTACCTTACTGATGATTCCTCACATGGCAGAAGGGGCAGATAAGCAAACAAGTTCCCTTGAGCCTGGTTTATTATAAGGCCACTGATCTCATTCATGAGATTTCTGGCTTCATGGTATAATCCCTTCGCAGAGACCCCACCTCTTAATAATATCACACTGAGGAGTGGGATTTCAAAGTGTAAATCTGGGTAGGGAGAGGACACACAAATATTCAGACCACAGTATGCACACTATCTTCATAACTGCAGCTCAATTAATGTTCCTGATCATCGAAAAGCCATGAGACTACAGAATATAGTCTGTCTTAAAGAATGATTGCTGAAACTCTGATTTCCTATCTCCCTTTAACCTTCTGAATAATTGAAAAAGGTTAGCTAAAAATTTCATTTATCGCATATTTTCTTGAAATTTATTTAGCAAGGAATAAATTAGAGTACAACTTGAAAGTGAAGATTGGAAAAAATGCAGACATCAAAAACTAATAAAGTCAGAAAGAGCAAGTTTCAGATTCCACGGTATAAAACATGTCCTTTTTTATAAACAAGGTTGTTTCTAATAATATGTCAGACAGTGCTAATCAGAAATATTTCTACAATATTTGCATACCTTTGTTTGCCTGTGTTACACATATCGACTCCTCGAGTTAAGAGCATTCATTGCCATATGTGAAAACAATGAATCTAAGCTATAGATTAGTAATGTTTTCTCTTTATGGGTGCAATTCAACCTCAAATTCTGTAATGCACAATTTATAATCTTAAGCCACTGGTGACAAATCATACAATAATTATATCCTAAAGTTTCAATGTGTTCTGAATGGGGCTTTGTCAACACCTGGAAGAATTTAGCCAACTACGAAACTTTCCAGTATGGGAGATCTCCTCCTTCCCCCAGTACAAGACATATATATATCATCACTTCACTTCAGGTTGGTTCTTGAAGAACATGATCTACATAAATCTATTGGAAATGTGAAGCTGATAAGTCTTGATGGTGAACTAAGGGTTTCTTCCCTCTTCCTGCCTACCAGACTGCTCATCAAATTAGAAATGACCATCATGTCATTGTCATAAGTCTAGTCAAGTCCTTTTTATCCTTTAGTTTGGCATCGAGATATTACCATAAGATGTGATACAACTTCCCATTGATAAATTCTGTTCTTTCAATTAGAGAAATTAAACACAGAGCACCTTTTGTTTTCAATTTCTAACAAATAGCATTTGGAAGAGATTTGAATAAAGATAATAACATTATACTTTTTTTACCTTATAAATGGAATTAATAAGTGATGTCTTTACTTGATTAAATTGTAAAGCCAATTGATAAGAAATAGTTAATCTGAAATTAGTCAGATTCCATAATTTGAAAGAAACTTGTACATGTGATAGCATGATTCAATATTTGTGAAGAATTTTCTCTATGACTAAAGAGATATCTGTTAATGGGTTTCTAAAAATGAGATTCAGTAATTATCACTTAAACAACTCATTATCTATTTCAGAATTTTATCAGTTAAGCTCTTTGTCATTTTTAATTCAGACTTAGAAATGGTGCTTACCATTCTCTTCATATTAGTGACCCACTAACCTAAATCAGTTTTAAAAACATATAATGGCATAATGATGAATGTTGGTTTTGCTTTGCAAAAAGAAGACTTTACTTAAGTTACCTAAACTAATACCATTTTTTTCAATTTTATTTCAGTTCTTCTTCCACCCTTTGTTGCCACCTCATTGTTTTACAAGTAATGATAAATGTGATAATGAGTAATGACATCTATTCATGGAAAATGTGAAAGGCTGAAGCTACACTACTTTTCATTAGGAAAATGTGTCTCTAGCAAAGTCAGGCACCTTGACTTAATCAGACCACTCCAATTCTGTAAAAGAAATTAATTTTCCTTAAGTTTCACAGGGTCTCCCTCTTCTTCTTCCCACTTCCAGTTTAGTCCTATAAACTAAACAAGCTTTGTCATGGTAGTTTTAGTGTAAAGAAATATTTAAACTCTAATTTTTATCCATTAAAATACAAATGATGTAGCGCTTTCTGATTGTTTCATCCCTTAGAAGTTTTTAGATATGCAACATTGAGTATTTGTTTTCTGAGTGAATTCTTATATGTCCTTCATCTTCTCCCTTCAATATGCAGTATATAATGAATGATTATTGATAAACCAGGAAAGCAAGATGTATGTGAAGATTAAAAATGACCTTGCTTTCTGGGTCTCCACTTGGGACCCAGCAATCTCATGCATATTGGGGGTGCATGTTACTTCCACAATTAGTTTATATCATGATTTCAAACCCATTCTTTTAAATTGTCACCAAAGGCATGTCATTTGAATTCCAACTAAAACATTAGTACTTGAGTTATTAATATAAGGAAAATGATCCACCATAAAAGTCGGTCAGTTTAGAAGTATATATAGTTTTTTTCAAGAAAACTTGAAAAAATTTATTAAACATGTGAATACCATATATCAACATATTTACCCTTACAAATATACCTATAATACCTTATACACATGTGTGTATTTATATACACATAAATATATGCCAAATACATAATACTAATGCTGCTGAAATTAAATTTAAATTGTTACAAAATGATTATATTAATTTTATTATAGCAAAGAAGTAAGTAGGATACTTACATGGACATGCATCAATTTTCTTAGCCTCTGAATTTTCATTGAGTGATAGCCAGATAATAGCAAGATGTATTTTTGGTGACTTACCTTTATCCAAATACCCATTTCTGCAACCTCAGCTCAAAACTTTATGACATCCATCTTCAAAATCTTCTGTTTCTCCTTCCTGTCCCAGGAACAGTGTGTCACTTAGACTTGTCCTTCTCTGGCTCATTTCAGTCTTCACCAAATTTTACCTATTTTATCTCTCCAATCTTTAAGTTCACAGTCAATATAATAAACTAATCTGTCTCTCACATTGCATTTGTACAGGCACACAGTTACTCCATGTTTTATTTATAGGGAAAAAATTCAAAACTACAAAGTTTTGTTGTCATGGTAAGAACATCAGGCAGGCTAGTGTGTATCTTTATGACTCCTTGTTTTGCTTCTAGAATTACTCACTGTCATTAGCTTTCTACTCTTCTAGAAAGGGAGGTCCATTTTGACATCTGGATATTCAGTAACCACATTCCCAAATGATCACAGTCACAACAAGAGACATATTGTCCATCATGGCACTTTTCATGAAAACCATATCAAGCATAGTTTTTTGGATCTGCCTAAATATTTTTTCTTTTCCTTGATCTTGTGTTCATTTTACCTATTAACTATTTAAATTACTTTCAACCATAATATTCATTTTTGGCTCCTGACTTGGAGTTCTCAAATATAATTAACATTCATAAACTCCTATTTTTCTATCTCTGGCTCAGATAACAGAAACACTTTTCAATTTCTGACCCATGTGATCACCTTGCAATCACTTTATTTCCCAAATAATAAATATTAACTTACCTGAATAAGTTTTGGACCATTTGTAGAGCCTATTGTTTAGCTCTCTTCACAATTCTCTGTTTGCCTAAAAACCACACTTCAAATGAGGTTTTTGCTCTAGGAAGTCTATCAGACCCCTTATATTCCCACTTCTAGCCTCAAAATTCTTCCCTTCTTTGTGGAGGGAGAAGATAAGGTAGTTTCCTTCCATTTCTGTGAGTCAAAAGATTTATTTCCCCATTGACAAAGGCAATGGAAAGGCAACTACTTGGCATCTATTCCAAAAAAGAATTTTGCAAGACTGTGAAAATAAAATTCATAGTCTATAAAGGTTTTCATTCAATTTAACTAATTGATTAAATAACACAACTTTAATTGCTTTTAGAGTTAGAGAATCATTGTTTTTATAATATGCTAATTATTTCTAGACCTTTCATATTATAAGCTATTCAAAGGCTCTAAGCAAAAACTAAATGGGCATGTGTGTAAAAGTAGCAATTGGCTTTGAATATAAACTCAGAATTAAATAAAATTATGTTATATGCTCCAAGTTAGCTAAAAAACTAAATATTCACAAAATAATACTTTGTTTAACTTACTCATTTTTTATATAATTCATCGACAGAGATTTCTTTGTTAAAACCATATCTCAATGGCTGTGGTATTTTATCATAAAAAGTAGCATCCCTGGAACAAATAAGCAGAAATTTTGGTTCTTCATACACAGACAAAAGCTTGCATATTACCCTGGGATTCTCTAGGAAAAATGTTAACTTTCTTGATAACAGCACCAAAGATGCAAAGCTGAATAGTAAACAAAATATTTCTAAAAATTAGTCATTAATGTCTTAGATACCTGGAAATGATACCCAATGTTCTATTAAAACAGATTTTCGGAGTTGGCATAATAAAGACATTGAAAGCCAACCACCTGAAAAAAGTTTAATTAAACAAAATTTGTATGTTTCTGAAAAATTTCAGAAACCCTCCTGAAATCAGTGCCACTTATAGCCTGAAGAAATACAATAACAGAACATAGATATCTGATGTATTAAAATTTCCCTTGTTATAGGGCTTTAAGGCTAAGGTATACTAGGTTCATTGCTTGAACTTATGAACCCATCACTTCTGGTTGTATTAAGTTAGTATGGTGCTATTATGAACTAGAAGCTAAGTTGGTTTTACAGTTGTTCCCAATTTGCTCTGTTCTGTATATTTTATTTCGCTAAAATGAGATGAATTTAGTGAGGGCCAAAATGGCATCTTTCATTTCGTGGGCATTATCTTATTCCATTAAAACCATGCAGAGCTCCTGGTGCAGACCCATAGAGTTTAATCACGACTGGATTAGGAACTAAGCCTTAACTGGTTCCCTTACTCTGGACAACTCATTTCACTTCTTGAGACTACTGGTGCTTCCAATACAAAGTGATTTGATTGCTCTGTTTTAAGACACAGGTATAAAAATTCCATAATGCCTAAAGATTAAGGAAGCAAGTTAGTGTAGGGCATTATATGAGTGTGTGGGAAAGCATGATATCCAAATTCAGAGCATAGACTTATAAAGCCTTTGGCAAAAGTACTGATGTGCCAAAAACCAGAAGTAGTATAAAAAAATCAGGAGAAATCTTCTGTTTAAAAACAACTATGTTTAACTAAGTGATAAAAAAAAACCTGAATTGTTCAAAGTTAAAGACAAACCTGTAAGAACAGTTTACAGTTAAGGAAATCCCAGAAACAAGAAAACAACAAGGCAATGATTCTAACTTTTGCCCAGTTTCTCATCTTTGCCCAAACATGGCACTCATAGGGGAAACCAACAGGAGAGACTATAAAACAACAGTGAAAAGACTTAAGAACAGGGTAGAAAGATAGGCAGCTATATCCTACAGTGAATGGATCTACAGTTGTTACAATGTATAGCGTAAAATACCTAGATTTCAACCTGAAAGCAATCTGCATATAAGAAAACATGAATCTATACTCAGTATAATAAAAAAATTTTGCAATGAATTTCCTATAATGTACGTGAAGTCGTTCAAAATTAAATTTAGGTAATTAGAATAATCCCTAGGACTACTTCTTAGAAAATGTAAAGAATATAGAGTTAGGAGGCTAGAACAAGGATTAAACTGAAATACTAGAACTATTTAACACAAAAGAAGACAAAAAAGAGGAACAGAAAAATCAAACAAATACACAAAAATAAGGCAAAAATAATAGAACAAATATCAAATGGCAGATCTAAATAGAACAATCTTTACATTCAATGTAAACAGACTAAATATGCCAATAGAAAGATATGAAGAGTTAGACTGGATTATTCAGATGTTAAAATAAGCTTTATATTGTGAAATGCTTTAAAGTAAAAAGACAGAACTCTGTGCTCTAATCTTTGACCATTTTATCATGTATCTCTAAATGGGCTGTATTAAGTCTTTACATATTCAGAACACAACTATTTTATCAGATATTTGTATTGCAACTGATTTTCCCTTTCAATTTTTCTTCATATTATTTACTACAAAGCAAAAGATTTAATTTTATTGCAGTCAAATTTATCAGGCTTTGTTTTATAGTTTGAACACACACCTCCCTAAAGATAAGTGAATGTCAATAAGCATAAACATCTGGGAAATGCAAATTAAGGCTACAATTAGTTGCTATTTCATATCCATTTGATTGGCTAAAACACTAAGTATTTGTTGCCCTTAATGCAGAGAAACTAAAGCAGATACCTTAAAAGCAACTGAGGCCAATAGGAAAAGGGGACCAGGAACTAGAGAGAAGGTTAGATCAAAAAGAATTAACCTAGAAGGTAACACACACACACACAGGAAATTAATGTGAGTCAACTCTCTGTATAGCTATCCTTATCTCAACCAGGAACACTGTTCCTTCCTATTATTGCTTATACTCTATCTTCAACAAAATTGAGATAAGGGCAAAATAGTTTATGCTGGGTATTGAGGGGGTGGGGGGAAGAGGGAGGGGGCAGAGTGGGTGGTAAGGGAGGAGGTGGGGGCAGGGGGGAGAAATGACCCAAGCCTTGTATGCACATATGAATAATAAAACAATAAAAAAAAAACACTAAGTATTGGAGAGGATTTGTGTTAATTCCAATTCACATGTATTGCAAAATTGCATAGTAAGTTTGGAAAGTAATTCAACTCTTTGTGATAAAGCTAATCAGAAATCTATCCTACCCAGCATTACTACTCCTAGATATTTAGCTAAGAAAAGTAAACACTTATTTCCATGCAAATGCTTGGAAACAGGTCTTACTTGTAGCAACTTTATTCATAATAATAGCCAAATCTATACATGAAGCAAATATTCATTAACTAGTGAGTGGATAGAAAAGTTGTAATGTAACCAAATAAAAGGATAATATCCAACAATAAAAGTAACTACTTAAATATACAACATGGACAAACTTCATTACTATTGCATAAAATGAAAGACATCAGACCCCAAAACTATATACTGTATAATTCCACTATGAGGAATAATGCAAAGGAGAATGTCTAGTGACATAAAACAGATCAGCAATTACCAGGGGTGGATAGTTAAAGAATGGACTATGGGGCACAAGCAAATCATGAAGAAATTGAAATATTCTGTCATGATGATTCCTGTAACTGCACTATGACAGATATTTTTCAAAACTAATTCCTCACATAAAACTCATGAGTTTCATTGTAGGCAAATTATACTTCAATATGAAGCAAAATTGCTTTTAAAAGATGTTTAGAACTAATGAAGTTGATTTAAAAAGTGACTTAAGAAACAGAAAGCCTGAATGGAGATTTAATTATAAAAGAGTCTGCTTTAATAGCTAAAGATACATTCTCACATTCTACTGGGGAAAAAAAATCTCAAACTTAAAAATAAAAGCAGAATCCAGGCAGTTTTGTGGGGAGTTCATATGGTTTTATAACAGGATCAACAAAGGAGAGACTTCAAGTTCTGGAAGAGTACAGGCAATGGCTTCCAAAGTCATCCATCCCCACCATGTGGGGTCAGGGAAGACTCCATAGCACATTTCCCTATTCTAGCAACAAAACACCACAATATGTGTTCTGTGTTTGACCAGGAAAGCCCGCCTGAGATTCAACATCCAAAGTTTGTATTAGGGAATCATCATGTTGGCATTTCTCCTTTATACAGCCCGAGTGTTGTACAAAGGCTTTTGACTCCCAGAAGAAAAGTACGGATTTATCATAAATCACACTGCATTGTCTAGGCAAGCTGGCACAGCATGGTTCAGTGCCTAAGGCATAAAATATAGCTGTATTACTTAGAAATGCAGAAAAAATTCCAAAGTCAAGTTTGCAGATGTCAGCCAAGGGCCAACCTTACAAAGTCCTTCAAACAGCAACACCAAGCCTGCTGTGGTAACTCGTTCCTATAGCCATTCAAGCAGTGCTTCTTCACCCCAGCTGTGGTACTTCCTTTCCTCAGCTAAAGTTGAATATGGTTTGTAATTTTTAACCAAAGCTGGTAGAAACATCCTCACTATGTCCTCCAAGAGAGACCAGCCAGCCAGTTCCATCTCCTCAACTGCCTGTTTACTTCCACAAGTTCCTTCCTCCAAGGTTCTAACGTTCAGTAATTTCAAACTCTTCCCTTTGTTCACCTAAACCTTCAAGTAGTCTGTTTCCTGAAATTGCTATTTCCATAACTTAGGTTTTTAGTGTTTTTCTTTTTTTCCTTTGGGGTTACTTTGTTAACAACTTTATCTTCAGTTTTAAAATCTTATATTGAATCACATGTGCAAAAGTTATGACTGTGGCTTGTGATTGACACTGACTTAAGGACAGATGCCATGTTCCTATGGCAAAAGTGGCTAATGAGTGAAAACCAACAGTATGTGTCACTCATTATTCATTATCCTGTTGTTTCTTCACCAGATTTGTGGGAAGGCAACTGTGCCAGAGACAATAGTAATAACAATAGCTGCCGTATATTGACCTGACCTCCAACAGTGGAAACCCTTGAGATAAGATTTCAACATCAGACTACCTACAGACTGTCCTAGAATCCTACCAATGATTTTTCAAATGCCTACTAAATTTCTCCTTCTTTGTAATATTTAGTGAGATTTCTATTTCCTACACTAAACTCTGGTGGCTATATTGCCTATTTATAAAATCGACGGTAAAGAACAGACTCCATAGTGATGCTTTAAGATATTCTCCATAAAATCAGGTATTAGATAAGTGTAGTTATTCTATTTGTACTTTACATTGCCTAGAAGTACTAGACCTGGAGAAGTGGAAATGATTGGTAAGCAACAAAGCAAAACTGGAATCATTTGCAATTGGTATTATCATCTATATAAAATTCCTAAACCTAACCTATGTGAAAAATTAAAATCTAGCAAAAGGTTACTATGGACATAAATGCACTTGTTGCTTGCGCTATGTCTACCTTTATAAGACAGAAAAAATAACTTCAATGGTTTCTGTGACTTCTTTTTAAAAGCAAGTGAAATTACATTCAAAATGATCAATAACCTTGGAAGTTTGATAGAGTTTACTTTCAGGTGGTTGTGGATGAATAGAGAGACCCTTGAGCAAAAGGCACAAAAGGAATTGTACCTATAAATTGGTCAACTAGCTGGTTTCTCCAGAACACTGTTAAAAAAGAAACAGTTCAACAAACAGTTTGATTTTCAGAACAACCATGAACTTGCTTTTTAAAGCTTGTTTTAAATAGTAGAGCTTTAATGGATAACTTGAAATAATAAAACCATACAACTTTATAGAAAAAGAGGATCAAAAGAGAAGAAACTTTTATGACAACATAGGGATTTTACCACAATACTGTACATCCTGAAATCTTGTTCTGAACCACAGTTTACAAATATGGCCTTTGCAAAGGTGCACCTCTTGACATTTCCCCAAACTCCCCCAAACAGGAGTTTCTACTATTATTCTCTGAAGGTAATTGCAGCTTCTAGAATAACCTCAGGTCACCCTGATTCCACATGGTACTCACTATTAGATAGATTACATCATGAAAATCCATACTGCTACTGCTGTAGAAGTATGACACTGGAAAAATAAAAGTAAATTAGTAGCTAGAATCTTTCAATTGTGAAAACAAACAATGCTTTGTGGCACATTTTATTGACCCACACTTATTAAGAATTTGTGTCACTCCTTGTTTCTCTTCATCCCCTCTGTCTCATGGAATTCTTATAAAGAATCACACATATTTTGTGTAACTGTAAATTATTAGTTTCATCACATACTCAAAACAAAATTCTGTTTGTTCACCACTATCTCCATCAGAGTTCAAGAAGGGGAGAGAAAACATACCCATTACTGAACAGGGAGACTTTAATATGAAGAATTGTCAACACAGTTTAAAGTCATAAACTAGATAAGTGAAAAGATAAAAAGAAAGTTCTAATGTATCATGCAGACAGCAACAACAAGGAACAAATATCATCCTTGTTGAAGGGACAAAAAAGAAATTTAGAGAAGGAGCTATACAGAACTGACACTCAGGCATTTGAAAAGGGGCCACTGGTTCAGGTACTCAATGGAGACTGGAATCTGAGTTTGGAAGAAAGGCCCCAGGGGATGGGACTCACACTTCAGAAGCCAGAGTGTTATTGGCAAATACTGCTGATTGTGAGGGTGGCACAATGAAGCTTGTTTCACAAGTGTCGAAAAACAGCTGAAAAACTCAGCAGCTGCTCCACAGGGAAAAACTGCTGCTGCCAGGGTAAAGCATTGGAGACGTAATACTCAGGAGCTACAAGCAGACAGGAAGTCAAGAAGTAAATAGGAAAAAAGTGAGTCTCTTCTTTTTCCTCCACTCTTACAGTCTCCTTCTTATGCCCCATTGGTAAAGTCTAATAGGGAATTGGGTGGCAAGACAGAAATAACATTGGCAGGGCACCAGCCTCAATATGACAGAGCAATTACAAAGAAATGGTTGAAGCAAGAGACAACCACTTAGTAATTGGCATAACCATCAATATAAAATTTTTAAATAATTGCAAATTGATTGGAGATTACAGTTGTACTATGATAAAAGACTAAACTACTTTTACATTTTAGTGGCTTACTAAGAAGCTATATAACTCAGCATAGCCTAACAGTTTTAATGATAGAGAAAAATATAAAAATTCAGATTCTGTTCCATTTTCATTCTATAATACAAAAAGATACACTATGTGTCTACTTAAGATACGCTATATATACTTACGATATTTGTGTGAGGAATGTTGAAACAGACTATGGCTCAATAGTTTTCCAAGAGTAAAAATACACAAAATAAATTTGACATGTAAAGACATTAAAAGACAGAGAGTTCTGGTCCTGTGGTGTGGACCAGACCACCAGATCAGACCAAATAAACCAAACCTCAAGTGGTGTTTATAAAATGCACCTTCCCCCAAACTCCTTCCCTTACCAAACACACACTAAGCAAAAAATAGAATTTCAAACTTTCATCTACACTAAAAGATAAAAACTGGCCAGGGTGTAGAAACACATAATACCATATCCTGTAGGTGAGAATGTAATTCACATCTCCATGAAAAAGAACAGTTTGAGGCATGGCAGGAGTTTCTTGCAGAAAGCAGGTGAGCCCAGGTCAGTTCTGGTCCTTGTGGGAGGAATTAAGGAAGTAAAACAGAGGTCCTGGTGAACAAAGACATGATAACATGAGCAGCTTCTTCCACTACATGTTTCCACCATGATCTACGGCCCTAGCAGAGGCCCAAAAGCAACAGACCCATACACCCTGGACTGAAACTTACAAAACTTGCTTTCTGATGTAAAAGACAGTGAATGGTGGGAACTGCCAGCTTGGAGAAGAGGCATGGCAAGATGGCAGATTAGAGGGACCCACTGTTTAGTAAGAAGATTCAGGTAAGACAGGGGAGAATATATTTTGAAGCGAGAAGGACAAGAAAAGCATTGGGAATTATGAAAGAAGAAGCAGGAGAGCAGAAAAGCATGGAGAAACAGAAGCAACAGAGACAAGCAGCAAACACTTCTAATCCACATTTCTGGCTCCCTGGAAGCGGGTGAAGAAGTTGATCATACAGTTATAAGGTAAACCTGGTGGCCCTGGCAACAGATTGGAATTGTATAGCAGAACAGCCCCTCAGCTCCTGCAAGCCTTAAATCATGTATGTAGATTCAGTGAGACAGTAACTGCTCTGGTATGGAGGGCTAGCCTCAGTGAAAAAAGTCATTTTGTTGCTGCCCTCATCTCTAAGAGCTATAGTAAGATGCCACCTTGAGAAGGTCTACTGTTTGAGACTAACCTACTCAGGGGCCTAAAAACAGGAGCAATCATGGCTCAAGGAATCTTGCAACACCCTGACACAGTGTCTGGGTTAGAGACTGACAGGATGACAGGAGAGGCCATCATGGAGAGGGACCACTCTTGACAGGATTTTACAAAGAAGTTCAAGCAGCAGGGTTTTCCATTGGTGAAGTGTGGTCAGAGGCCTCACTCTCCCTGGTGAAGAGCTAGTTCCATCAGCTAAGGGTAACTGTAGAAAACAAAATACTGAACCTGTGGCTGGCTTGGTATTTGACCCCAGGGCTTGACTCCTGGCTGTGTGTGATGGCTTCTGGGGAATGTAAGAGCCTGACCCCAGACCCTTCAAATCACATAGTCTGCTCCCTCCCCACCCCAATAAGGAAGTGAACTGCTAGGAAGTGTCTGAAAACACTAAGGCTTACCTCCAAGAACTGCATTCCAACCTGTACTTGCTGCCAAGCAAATCTATGGACCCCAAGACCAGGCCTGCTGAATCATATGATTTCTACAGCCTCTTTCCCCAGCAGAGAGGTAAAGTATTGGGCAGGGTCTAAAAGTATAGACCTCTGAGAACTGAATCCTAGCATGTGTTTGAGGCAAGGTGAGAATGAGTCTCTGAGCCCATACCCACTAATCATGACACTTCTACAGCCTCCTCCTCCCAACAGGGGGGTGAGCTACTGCATAGGGTCTTTAAGCACACACAGCAGCAAGCTGATTGCCTAGGTCCCTAATTCCCCCAGCCAGTGCAGATCTCAGTATTCTGTTTGCTCCCCCTACACTCTGATGTATTCAGAGATCAGTCTTAGGTTTGGACACTTTCTGTCCAAGGGGATATAAACTGGAGGGCTTATGCAACAAGTAGAAACCTGTCTGGCCTGCAGGCTATACAATCACTACAGATATCACCAAGTCCTGGAATGTAAAGAAGAGAAGCTTCCATAGAAAAAGCATCCCAGAAGCAGACAACTGATCATCCTAAAAGATAGCCCAGCTAATTTTCCTTGATCTGAGCAGTACTGGGGAATAGCCTAGTTCCATGAACCTGTGCGCAAATGCTTGGGCACTGAGTCATACCCTCAGTCCAGTAGTGACAAGCAGCACCTCAACCTAGTCACTACACTGTCCTATCTAAATATAGAGAATATTTCAACTGAAGGAATTCCAACCAATGACTTGGCCTCAGACACACAATTCAAATGCAAAAACACAAGAATTAAAAAAAAAAAAAGTCAATGCAATCAACAACTCCATAGTAACAAACAGTAACAAAAGTAAAATAGATGAAATCTCAGAAAAAGAATTCAAAAAAATAATTTTAAAAGTGACCAATGAAATTAATCAGGATACAATGAGTGCCTGAATGAATTCCAAGAAAATTCAAGTACAGAGCTGAATGAAATAAAGGACACAGCACGAGATAGAAAACAGGAATTCAATAAAAACAGAATTTTTGGAAAAAATCAATCTGAAATTCTGGAAAAGAAAACTTAATAAGTCAAATAAAAACCCAGTTGAAAGTCTCTCCATTAGAATGGATAAAATTGAAGACAGAATACAAGGGTTTGAAGACAAAGTAGATGTATGAGAGCATGAAGTTGAAGATAAAAGAAACTAAAGATGTACAAACAGAACATGCAAGATATTTGGGACACCATTTAAAGACCAAATGTACAAGATGAGAGCTAAAGGTATAGAAAATATGTTTTCAATAAAACAATAGAAGAAAAATTCCCAAATCTTGAGAAAGATGTTCATTCAGGTACAGGAGGCTTTTTGAACTACAAACAGACAAAACCAAAAATTAACATCCCTATGTCATACAGCTAAAACATTAGACATACAGGAAAAAAAAAAAAAGAATATTAAAAGCCACAGAAAAGAAGTTCCAAATCACATATAAAGAAAATAGAAAAGGAAGAAGTCAAATTATTCTTATTTTCAATTGATATGATCCTATACTTAAAAGACCCTAAAGATTCCACCCCTAAAAACTTAGATCCAATAAACATTTTCAGCAAAGCAGTGGGACAATAAATCAACATTAAAAATTCAGTAGCTGTGTTCTATATACCAATAATGATCAGGCTGAAAAAGATATCAGGAGAACTATCACATTCACACTAATCTCAAAAAGTTAATACTTAGAAATAAACCAAATAAAGAAGGTGAAAGAGCTCTACAATGAAAATTGTAAAACTGTGAAGAAAGAAATTGAAGAAGACATTAGAAGTTGGAAAGATCTTCCATGTTCATACAACCAAAGCAATCTATAGATTTTCAATACAATCCCCATAAAACTTCAACGTCATTTTTCACAGAAGAAAATTCAATCTTAAGATTCATATGTTAGCACAGGAGACCCCCAATACTAAAAGAAATATTGAGCAAAAAGAGCAATGTTGGAGGTATCGCAATATCACAAAATTATGTTACAGAATACTAGTAAAAAGAAAATAGCGTGATACTGGCACTAAAAGAGAAATGTAGAGCAATAAAATAGAAGATCCAAATGTAAGCCTACACAACCTCAGCCATATGATTTTTTAACAAAGGCACCAAAATATATGTTGAAGAAATGGCAGACTATGCAACAAATTGTGTTGGGAAAACTAAATATTCACAACTAGAAGAGTGAAACTAGACCACTGTCATCCTGTACAAAAAGCAATTCAAAATGGATCAAAGATCTAAACTCTCAGATCTTAATCTGAAACTTTCATACAAGTATAGGAAAACAAAGGAAAAACACTTGAAGAGCTAGGAATACATATTGTCTTATGACTAGGACTGCAATTGCTCAGGAAATAAAAGTAAGAACTTGACAAATGGAATTGTATCTAGTTAAAAAGCATCTGCACAGCAAATAAAATAACTACCAGAACCAAGAGACTGTCTAGAATAATGGTGGGAGTGAATTCAACTACTACATCATAAGTGTTACAATGTATCCCTAGTACAACAATAATACAATTTTAAAAAGTAGAACTGAGAGAAGTGGGGATCTTGCCTTTCATTGATGCCCCTGTACGCCCCTAAATTTCAGAAAAAAGAATGCAATACATACCTATTTAAATAGCATGCTATTTAAAAAGCTGCTTCACTTAAATCTTTTCCATTTAAAATATCAATGATTGAAAGGATACTTTGCTTTTTAAAAATTATTTTATTATAAAATAATTACAAAGTGCACAGATATTTATGACTGTTAAAAATACTAATTAAACAAACATCATTATCTATTGGGAAAAAAAGAGACAGTATATAGAATGGTAGAAAATTTGAGCTAGCAATATCAGATAAAGAATTAATAACCAGAATATATAAAGAGCTCAAAAAATTATACACGAAAAGAACAAACAATCCAATTAATAAAATGAGTAAATTAATTGAACACTACAAATGGCCAATTCTTAGCCATAGGAAATGCAAATCAAATCTTTACTGAGACTCCCTCTCACCTAATCATATTGGCAACCATCAAGAAAACAAACAATAACAAATGCTGGTAAGGATACAGGGAAAAAGAACTCTTAACACTGTAGTTGGGAATGTAAATTACTGGAGTCACGTGGAAATCAGTATAACATTTCTTCAAAAAGCTAAAATAGAACTACCATATGATCTTTTTTTTTTTCTTTTATTATTCATATGTGCATACAAGGCTTGGTTCATTTCTCCCCCCTGCCCCCACTCCCCCCTTACTACCCACTCCGCCCCCTCCCTCTCCCTCCCCCTCAATACCCAGCAGAAACTATTTTGCCCTTATTTCTAATTTTGTTGTAGAGAGAGTATAAGCAATAATAGGAAGGAACAAGAATTTTTGCTGGTTGAGATAAGGATAGCTATACAGGGCATTGACTCACATTGATTTCCTGTGTGTGTGTGTTACCTTCTAGGTTAATTCTTTTTGATCTAACCTTTTCTCTAGTTCCTGGTCCCCTTTTCCCATTGGCCTCAGTTGCTTTTAAGGTATCTGCTTTAGTTTCTCTGCGTTGAGGGCAACAAATGCTAGCTAGTTTTTTAGGTGTCTTACCTATCCTCACCCCTCCCTTGTGTGCTCTCGCTTTTATCATGTGCTCAAAGTCCAATCCCATTGTTGTGTTTGCCCTTGATCTAATGTCCACATATGAGGGAGAACATACGAGTTTTGGTCTTTTGGGCCAGGCTAACCTCACTCAGAATGATGTTCTCCAATTCCATCCATTTACCAGCGAATGATAACATTTCGTTCTTCTTCATGGCTGCATAAAATTCCATTGTGTATAGATACCACATTTTCTTAATCCATTCATCGGTGGTGGGGCATCTTGGCTGTTTCCATAACTTGGCTATTGTGAATAGTGCCGCAATAAACATGGGTGTGCAGGTGCCTCTGGAGTAACCTGTGTCACAGTTTTTTGGGTATATCCCCAAGAGTGGTATTGCTGGATCAAATGGTAGATCGATGTCCAGCTTTTTAAGTAGCCTCCAAATTTTTTTCCAGAGTGGTTGTACTAGTCTACATTCCCACCAACAGTGTAAGAGGGTTCCTTTTTCCCCACATCCTCGCCAACACCTGTTGTTGGTGGTGTTGCTGATGATGGCTATTCTAACAGGGGTGAGGTGGAATCTTAGTGTGGTTTTAATTTGCATTTCCTTTATTGCTAGAGATGGTGAGCATTGTTTCATGTGTTTTCTGACCATTTGAATTTCTTCTTTTGAGAAAGTTCTGTTTAGTTCACATGCCCATTTCTTTATTGGTTCATTAGTTTTGGGAGAATCTAGTTTTTTAAGTTCCCTGTATATTCTGGTTATCAGTCCTTTGTCTGATGTATAATTGGCAAATATTTTCTCCCACTCTGTGGGTGTTCTCTTCAGTTTAGAGACCATTTCTTTTGATGAACAGAAGCTTTTTAGTTTTATGAGGTCCCATTTATCTATGCTATCTCTTAGTTGCTGTGCTGCTGGGGTTTCATTGAGAAAGTTCTTACCTATACCTACTAACTCCAGAGTATTTCCTACTCTTTCTTGTATCAACTTAAGAGTTTGGGGTCTGATATTAAGATCCTTGATCCATTTTGAGTTAATCTTGGTATAGGGTGATATACATGGATCTAGTTTCAGTTTTTTACAGACTGCTAACCAGTTTTCCCAGCAGTTTTTGTTGAAGAGGCTGCTATTTCTCCATCGTAAATTTTTAGCTCCTTTGTCAAAGATAAGTTGCTCATAGTTGTGTGGCTTCATATCTGGATCCTCTATTCTGTTCCACTGGTCTTCATGTCTGTTTTTGTGCCAGTACCATGCTGTTTTTATTGTTATTGCTTTGTAATATAGTTTGAAGTCAGGTATTGTGATACCTCCTGCATTGTTCTTTTGACTGAGTATTGCCTTGGCTATTCGTGGCCTCTTGTGTTTCCATATAAATTTAACAGTAGATTTTTCAATCTCTTTAATGAATGTCATTGGAATTTTGATGGGAATTGCATTAAACATGTAGATTACTTTGGGGAGTATCAACATTTTTACTATGTTGATTCTACCAATCCATAGCATGGGAGATCTCTCCACTTTCTACAGTCTTCCTCAATCTCTTTCTTCAGAAGTGTATAGTTTTCCTTGTAGAGGTCTTTCACATCTTTTGTTAGGTTTACACCTAGGTATTTGATTTTGTTTGAGGCTATTGTAAATGGAATTGTTTTCATACATTCTTTTTCCATTTGCTCATTGTTAGTGTATAGAAATGCTAACGATTTTTCTATGTTGATTTTATATCCTGCTACCTTGCTATAGCTATTGATGATGTCTAGAAGTTTCTGAGTAGAGTTTTTTGGGTCTCTAAGGTATAGGATCATGTCGTCTGCAAATAGGGATATTTTGACAGTTTCTATACCTATTTGTATTCCTTTTATTCCTTCTTCTTGCCTAATTGCTCTGGCTAGGAATTCCAGTACTATGTTGAATAGGAGTGGGGATAGTGGGCATCCTTGTCTGGTTCCTGATTTTAGAGGGAATGGTTTCGGTTTTTCTCCATTAAGTATAATGCTGACTGTAGGTTTGTCATATATAGCTTTTATAATGTTGAGGAACTTTCCTTCTATTCCTAGTTTTCTTAGAGCTTTTATCATGAAGTGATGTTGGATCTTTTCAAAGGCTTTTTCTGCATCTATTGAGATGATCAAGTGGTTTTTGTCTTTGCTTCTGTTAATGTGGTTTATTACGTTGATTGATTTTCGTATGTTGAACCACCCCTGCATCCCTGGGATGAAGCCTACTTGGTCGTGGTGAATAATCTTTTTGATGTGTTGCTGAATTCGGTTTGCCATTATTTTGTTGAGGATTTTTGCACCAATGTTCGTTAAGGACATTGGCATGTAGTTTTCCTTTTTGGAGGTGTCTATGCCTGGTTTTGGAATCAGTGTAATACTGGCTTCATAAAATGTGTTTGGCAGTTTTCCTTCCCTTTCTATTTCATGGAACAGTTTAAGGAGGGTTGGTATCAGTTCTTCTTTAAAGGTCTGATAGAATTCAGCAGAGAATCCATCAGGTCCTGGACTTTTCTTTTTGGGGAGACTCTTGATTGCTGCTTCAATTTCATTTTGTGTTATAGGTCTATTCAGGTGGTTAATTTCCTCTTGGTTCAGTTTTGGATGATCATATGTATCTAGAAATCTGTCCATTTCTTTTAGATTTTCAAATTTATTTGAATATAGGTTCTCAAAGTAGTCTCTGATGATTTTCTGGACTTCCATGTTGTTTGTTGTTATCTCCCCTTTTGCATTCCTAATTCTACTAATTTGGGTTTTTTCTCTCCTCATTTTAGTCAGGTTTGCCAGGGGTCTATCGATCTTGTTTATTTTTTCAAAGAAACAACTTTTTGTTTCATTAATTCTTTGTATGGTTTTTTTGGTTTCCATTTCGTTGATTTCAGCTCTTATTTTTATTATTTCTGTCCTTCTATTTGTTTTGGGATTTGCTTGTTCTTGTTTTTCTAGGAGTTTGAGATGTATCATTAGGTCATTGATTTGGGATCTTTCAATCTTTTTAATATATGCTCTCATGGCTATAAACTTTCCTCTCAAGACTGCCTTAGCTGTGTCCCGTAGGTTCCGGTAGGTTGTGTTTTCATTTTCATTGACTTCCAGGAACTTTTTAATTTCCTCTTTTATTTCATTGATGACCCATTCTTCATTAAGTAATGAGTTATTTAGTTTCCAGCTGTTTGCATGTTTTTTGTCTTTACTTTTGTTGTTGAGTTCTACTTTTACTGCATTGTGATCAGATAGTATGCACAGTATTATTTCTATTTTCTTATATTTGCTGAGGCTTGCTTTGTGCCCTAGGAGATGCTCTATTTTGGAGAAGGTTCCATGGGCTGCTGAGAAGAGTGTATATTGTGTAGAAGTTGGATGAAATGTTCTGTAGACATCTACTAGGTCCATTTGATCCATTGCATATTTTAGATCTTGGATTTCTTTATTGAATTTTTGTTTGGATGACCTATCTATTGATGATAATGGGGTGTTAAAGTCTCCCACAACCACTGTGGTGGCATTTATATATGCTTTTAGGACTTTCAGGGTATGTTTGATGAAATTGGGTGCGTTGACATTGGGTGCATACAGATTGATGATTATTATTTCCTTTTGGTCTATTTCCCCTTTTATTAGTATGGAATGTCCTTCTTTATCTCGTTTGATCAATGTAGGTTTGAAGTCTACTTTGTCAGAGATAAGTATTGCTACTCCTGTCTGTTTTCGGGGGCCATTGGCTTGGTAAATCTTCTTCCAACCTTTCATCCTATGCATATGCTTATTTCTGTCGGTGAGATGAGTCTCCTGTAAGCAACAAATTGTTGGATCTTCTTTTTTAATCCATTTTGTCAAATGGTGTCTTTTGATGGGTGAATTAATTCCGTTAACATTAAGCATTAGTACTGATAGGTATGTGGTGATTCCTGTCATTTAGTTTTCTTAGTTGTTTGAAGGTTTGATTGTGTGTACCTAACTTGATGTTACCCTCTACTGTCTTGCTTTTTCTTTTCCTGTGGTTTGGTGCTCCCTGTCTTTTCATGGTTAAGTTGGGTGTCACTTTCTGTGTGCAGGATCCCTTGCAGAATCTTTTGTAATGGTGGCTTTGTGGTCACATATTGTTTTAGTTTCTGCTTATCATGGAAGACTTTTATTGCTCCATCTATTTTGAATGATAGCTTTGCTGGGTAGAGTATCCTGGGGTTGAAGTGATTTTCATTCAGTGCCCAGAAGATCTCACTCCACGCTCTTCTTTCTTTTAATGTTTCTGTTGAGAAGTCTGCTGTGATTTTGATGGGTTTACCTTTGTATGTTACTTGTTTTTTCTCTCTTACAGCCTTCAATATTCTTTCCTTAGTTTTTGAACTTGTTGTTTTAATGATGATATGTCGTGGAGTAGTTCTATTTTGATCTGGTCTGTTTGGTGTTCTGGAGGCCTCTTGCATCTGTATGGGAATATCTTTCTCTAGATTTGGGAAATTTTCCGTTATTATTTTGTTGAATATATTACGCATTCCCTTTGCTTGCACCTCTTCTCCTTCTTCGATGCCCATGATTCTCAAGTTTGGTCTTTTGATGGAGTCAGTGAGTTCTTGCATTTTCTTTTCACAGGTCTTGAGTTGTTTAATTAATAGTTCTTCGGTTTTTCCTTTAATTACCATTTCATCTTCAAGTTCTGAGATTCTGTCTTCTGTTTGTTCTATTCTGCTGGATTGGCCTTCCGTTTTGTTTTGCAGTTCTGTTTCGTTCTTTTTTCTGAGGTTTTCCATATCCTGGCAGTTTTCCTCTTTAATGTTGTCTATTTTTGTCCTGAGTTCATTTATCCGTTTATTCATTGTGTTCTCTCTTTCACTTTGGTGTTTATACAGTGCTTCTATGGTTTCCTTTATTTCTTCTTTTGCTTTTTCAAATTCTCTATTTTTGTTGTCTTGGAATTTCTTGAGTGTCTCCTGTACATTTTGGTTGACCCTATCCAGTATCATCTCTATAAAATTCTCATTGAGTACTTGTAGTATGTCTTCTTTTAAATTATTCTTGTGGGCTTCATTCGGTCCTTTGGCATAGTTTATCTTCATTTTGTTGGAGTCTGGATCTGAGTTTCTGTTCTCTTCATTCCCCTCTGGTTCCTGTACTAATTTTTTGCTGTGGGGAAACTGTTTTCCCTGTTTTTTCTGTCTTCCCATCATTGTCTTTGGTGTTGTTACTGTCCCTGTACTGTGTGCAACTAAGTATTTTCTAGCTTGTAATAATAACAATGGTAATATTTAAAATAGAAGGGTGAGCTGAGATGGAAAGCAAGAAGTTAAAGGAAAGGGGAAAACAAATATACAGACAAGAGGGAGAAAGCAGAACAAGGTATCAGACAAGAGAGTTTCAAAGGTATCAACGGGGAGTGTTAGTGTACTAATCGACAGTAAGCTGAACAGACATTAGACAGAGAGAGGACTGAAAATCAAAGATAAAAAAAAATAAGTAAATGAAAGAAATATCTATATATAAAAATGAATTAAAATAAAATAGAAAATTAAAAAAAAAAAAAACTTCCAAGTTTGTATGCAATGCAATTTCAGTCTTAATAATTTGGATGTCCATCTCAATCTCCAGTCCTGGAGTTGGTGCCTCAGATGTTGTTCTGTAGTTGTCTCATCAAAGGGGATGCATAAAGTAGAACAAAACTACACACTCACACACACACACACACACAAAAAGCCCCACCAAGTGTCCCCAGTTCAAATGCAATACAGTTTCAGTAAGTTTTTCGGCTTGCAGGTGTAATTCGGTTGTCCTCTCATCAAAGGTAGGGAGAAAAAGAAAAAAAAAGCATCTGGAGGCAGTTCTGAGAGTGGTATCTGCAACTGTGGCTTTCCTGCCTGCTGCTCTCAGCCTGTAGCTGGCAGCGTTATTTATTTAGATCTCTGGGGTGAACTTAGCACTCACCTGGTCCCACAGGCTTTGTTTGTTCAGAGTTCTCCTGTGCGGGAGCCTCTGCTACAGGCTTTCCCCTTTCCAAGAACTGGGAAAGGTGACACTGCCCCCATGTTGTCAGGCCTGCATGTTTATTTACAGTTCATGTGGGAGGTGGGTCTTCCCCCCTCTCTTGTGCAGTTTTCCTCCCACTGCCACTTTCACAAGCTTTCCTGCTCCTGCTTACTGGGCGGTGCTGCTGCTCCTGCCGGCCGCCATGTTTATTTACAGTTCACATGGGAAGTGGGTCTTCCTTCCTCTCCTGTGGAGTTTTCCTACCTCCTCCACTCTCACAAGCTTCCCCACTCCTGGTTGCTGAGTGAGCGTCCCGCTCCCACCAGAGGCTCTCTGGCCAGGCTGGCTTGTTTATTTACAGTCCCGGGAAGGATTCCCTTCCCCCAATCTTCAGCGCTCAGGGTGCCCCACCCTCTTTCCAGAGTGTCTTAATTGTTCTTATTGCTTAGTACTCGGTTTCTCTTTTTTTCCCGGGTGGAGGTCAGTCTGTCCAGGGGGCTATGCTGCTCTGGCCCAGGCTTGTCTGTGGGAGTACTGGGGTACCGCGAAGCTCACCTGGTCCACATCTTCCCAGTGGGTGCCGGTGACTGGCGGCCCAGGGGCCCTCCTCGTTTCTCCATTTAACGTGAAGTGGAGATACTCTGTGCCAACTGGAGGTGTGGAGGGGTCAAAGTTACACCTTTTCTCAGTGATTATGCCTGCAAAGTGTGTCTCCAGCGTCTCTCCAAGATTTCACTATAGGAGGCTCGCTTTCTGCTTCCTACCTCTATCCGCCATCTTGGAATGCCCATATGATCTTGCTATACCACTCCCTGGCATATATACAAAAGGATGGAAGTCAGCACAGAATAGAGATACCAGCACACTTACGGTTATTGCAGAACTATTCACAATACCTAAGCTATTGAATCAGACTAAATGCCCATCAACTTATGAACAGATAATGAAAATGTGCCATATATACACAATGGAGTATTATTCAGTCATAAATAATAAAATTATGTTATTTGGGAAAAGTGGATGGAACTGTATCATGTTAAATGAAATAAGCCAAACTGAGAAAGGCAAATATTGCATGTTCTTTCTCATATGGAGAATGTTAACCTTAAAAAAATAATAATGACACCATTTTTGGGGTGGGAACCAGAAGCAGGTGGGTAGGAGATGGTGAACAGGTGTTGAATGTGAGCATGATGCTTCATAAGAAACCATGAACAGAGTAATGAAACCCATTGTTGAAAGATGGCGGACTGGAATAAGAAAGAGCAATAGAGATGGCGGATTGATTAAAGTACTTATATGCGTGAATTAAATATCAATGAAACCCCTTTGTACAATTTATATATGTGCATATATATGTATATATAGTTGTATGCTTTATAATTATTTAAAATAGTCTTTATCCCTTACTCAGAGAACTGATTTCTAAAAATTTACTCCATGGAGATAATCAGACGACTGTAAAATAAATTTAGTGTAAGACAGTTGTTATCAGTGTTGTTCAAATAATATAGAATTTAGACTAAACCTAAAAGTTTATCCAGAGGAACCTGGTTAAGTAAATTACACAAGTAATGAAACACTATGTGCACCATAGCGAGGCACATCTTTATTAATATAAAAAAAAGCAAGTTATAGAGCATTCATTCATTCCAATAATACTGAGTACCTACACCAGCCAATGAGCTACATACTGACCAAGTCCCTCCTATGCAAGGCCCCCACTTATGTAAAACTGCTTACATGTAAACACACACACATACACACATATCTGGTTAGAACGTCTTAAAATATTGGAGTCATAGCTCAAAAAATCTCAGAGCAAAACTAACTGTCATCTATTCTTATGTAGCACATTATCATGAAATTGTTTTTTAGAAAAAAATATAGCCACTTCAAAAAATTTGACACATTCAAAATGTAGGGCAAATTCTCTATCTCTAAATCCTAAGTGTTATCAGTTAAGTGTGATTACTCTTTCTCTCAGTTATTTAACCACTGGGCTTGTGTCCTTCTTGAGAATTTACATTCTGTTCTCAATTATAGTTAGTTTGTACTTGTTGTTTCTCCTTATAAGATTACAAGTATCTTTGAGGACAGTGAGACCATTGTGTGTAAATTTCTGTCTCTTAAAGTATTTAGAATAGAATTTAACTTATAGTGTGTGCTCAGTAGATAATGTGTTGCATGCCTAATTTCACTCAGTATCAAATTGCACTGGGCATTACTCAGGGTGACTGCTTTGCTTATATCATCCATAAGTGATCAGACACTACTTATAGCCCATATTGAGGAGCACCCTAAAAGAGATATGTTTCGCAATGTATCACTCCATGTATAGCTGACTATACTGTGAGTGAATACTTGACCCAAAGACAGCCATTCCGAAGCCTAGGCAGACAATGATCTGGAATGAAAATTTCACCAATAGCCTACATTCAAGGCCAAAAGTGAAAAAAAAATGAATAAGCTTAAAAAATCATCTTCACTTTTCTAGTAATAGTAAAGATACAAACTAAAAAAAGAGAAAGACATAGTATTTTACCCATTGTGTTGTTTAAAATAAGAGTGACAATGTTGAGAATTGAAAAGAATGAAGGGAAAGTGTTACTTTCATATACCACAAGTGTGAATACAAAGTTATTAAGACAATTGGACAGCATCTGTGAA
This sequence comes from Castor canadensis, assembly GCF_047511655.1. Lineage (NCBI taxonomy): Eukaryota > Metazoa > Chordata > Mammalia > Rodentia > Castoridae > Castor > Castor canadensis. The sequence goes on along the minus strand of NC_133390.1, from coordinate 27,811,996 downwards.
TATTTACATTGTGCTCTCCTTTTAGTTTAGTTACACTGGCTCAGATCTTTTGCAAAAATGCTTGCATATGCACTGAGATGAGAAGATGTTCACTGAATGTTCAGAAGAAAACATTTGAAACATTTCTATCTTTAGGAAAGAAGGATGAGGTAAACTGTTATATCCATACCTTAGAAAAAGAGGTAGGGATTCAATGAAGCTAAAAATTAAATCTGATGTTCTTATGAACCACAGTCCTATTCAATCCAGTCACAGACTCTGAGCTTATCACTTATTTCTATGACTTAATCTATCTTAAAAATCACTTGCATAGCTGGCATGGTGGTAGATAGCTATAATCCCAACTACTCAGGAAGTGGAAGTGGGAGAATTGCAGTACCATGCTGGCCCCAGGCAAAAGTGAGTGACTTTATCTGAAAAACAAACTAAAACCCAAAGATGTGGGGGTCTGGTTAAAGGGGTAGAGTGCTTGCTTAGCAAGAACAAGGTGCTGAGTTTAATCCCCAGTGCTATAAAAAAAGGAAAGAAAAAATCATGGACATGTGTACTTGCTCAGGCCTCTGCTTGCATTAGTCTTTCTTCAGACAGTGTGTCAAAATTAGTGCACTCTCTCCAGGGCTTCTGCATAAATTCCACTCTCACAGAGGTCTTTTCAGATCATCCTGACCTCTGCCCCCTCTACAGTTTATCCTCTTTCATTTTAGTTCATAGACATTATCACCTGCTGGCATGTTGAACCCCATATTATTTATGTTACCCATTTCCTTCACTAAACCCAAAACTTCTGTGGGCAATAAATTTATCTAGTGGATGTTTAACAAATTCCCAGTGCCTAGAATTATGACTTATAAGGAAGAAATATATATGAATTCATTAACTTTTTGAAAATATGTGGCAGAACTGTTTTGAGGGGCTTGGGAATGTTTTTGTTTGTTGTTTTGTTTTTGTGGTACTGGGGATTTAACCCAGGGCCTCACCCTTGCTAAGCAAGTGCTTTCCCACTTGAGCCACACCACCAGCCCTTTTGTCTTATATTTCGCTTTCGAGATAGGGTCTGGTTGACTTTGTCCAGGCTGCAGTTAAGCTCAAAATTCTCTTGCCTCTGCCCCCTGAGTAGCTGGGATTAGATATTCAACCATTACACCTATTTTAGAACTGTATTTTCTAACATAGAAAGATACGTAAACTCAGGGATGGGGATGTAACTCAGTAGTAGAGCACACGCTTAGCATGTGAACAGCCCTGTGTTCAATCCACAATATAATAAAAATAGATATCTAAGCAGTATTTGCACTGGCAAAAATACAATGGTATGATCCCATTTATGTGAAGAATATGTGTGTTCATGTAGATATGTATGGTATTTACATTTAAGGTTGTGTTTGATATACAAATTCATGTAATTTCTAGGCAAAAAACTAAACTTATATACATGAAATTATCTTACCTAAGGAGTGTGTCCTGAGAAGCAGGGAAAAGAGCTTTGACAATTTATCATGTATATTTCCATATTCATTTATATTGTTCTCATGAAAAACAAGCAAAAAAGAGTTAAAAATAACAAATAAAAATAAGTTACATCTTAAAGCTTTGTCTTAAAACAGGTAATATTCGGGTCAGTACAGAAACATTCATTCATTTAATCATTACAACAACCATAGAGGACAGTTATTATTATTATTACCATTAGGAAGGACACTAATGCAACAGAAAGGTTATGTAACTCAGTCAAAGTGAATCAAACTATAGATAGTAGAATTAAGGAAAGAAATGAAGCAGGGATGAGAAAAACAAAGAATTCATTCAATCAATGTACAAAAGGTTAAATGTGGCAATGGAAAGTGATTAATGTTGTCAATGCCTGATACACAAAATCACAGGCTATTTGAAAGTGAATGAAAAGTAAGGAAGACCTTCACCTCCAGTCCTGTGGTGATTGGCTCTTCCAACGTGTCCCAGTTTCCATGTCACCTTTTTCTCAATTTCTGCACATGTATCCTGACAAAAGTCCTGTGACACACAATGACTTGAATGAGGCTCTGCTCATTGCATAAGTCACATAAATTCCACATTAAAAAGTTCTTGACCTATAGAAATAATGTCATGTGCTAAAAAAAAAAGATTACTTACTCCCCAAGTTTGTTAAAACAGGAGAAACAATTAAATTTGGCTTAATATCGGAAAGGAAACATGGACATTTTAGAAATTTACCAATGGATCATCAAAAAATTCTACATGTTTGGGGCAGAGTTTTTTTTTAATTTATGTATTTTATTAATTAAAGCTAATAAAAGTTAAAGTAAAGGCAGAATAAAACATATCAAGTATCTGTAAATGGGGACAGGTACTGACACTTACTTTCTTTCTTATTCTTGCATGATTGGTCATTTGCTGCTTTTAATCCTACAGGTAGGTGAAACCTAACTGTGTGAATTTATGTTAACTATATTTGAAAAGACACAAAGGTTCAACAAGAACAGTACACGAGAAGATGTAAGAACAGATGTGCCTCATGTTAAATTAAAATGCTTCTTCCTTCTGAATGTTCTTACTCAGCACTTCAGTGCATCATGACAGACTTCATTATTCACTGTAGTTTATTTTCTTTAGAGCATCCCCATGTGATGAAGGAGAGATTATGGGTAAGCATTTCAGGTATGCATGGCACTAGGTCTACTTCTATCTCTTTATTTATTAAAATAACAGATCATTTATTTCTCAAAGTTAATATGGAATTGCACCTGCAACCCTCCTATCAACTTTAATGTTTAATTTGAGATGTAAGTGGGATTGATCCATAATTCTAATTTAAAACACTGCTGAGTATACAGTTAACTGAACCATAAAAATGCTCCTGAAGTCTAACTGTGGATGTTACATTGCAGAGAACACTGGTTTACTAACAATTTTAAGATTATCTTGTGTTTTTTTTGCTTCAGAGAATGAGGTTTATTGGTTGTGACACAGGATTAAATCCGAGCATATATGATTACAGTTGTGCACATGACAGAGCTTCACTTTCAAAATTCAAAGTGTCTACAAAGCAGAAACTGCTCTTTTACAACGCAAAGTGAAAAAATAAAAAATGAGGTACCATGTCTCATTTGTAGATTTTGTTCCCTCTTTTGAAGCTGACTGAAAGAGTAGGTCACAGTGTTCTATTAAAGCATATTCCCTTTTACACTTAGGCAAAGATATGTACTCATCACGATAGCCATGCCTTTTATGCTGTGAGCTATTGAAATATGAATACAACACTAATTCTTTGCAACTACTAGACTGTAAATCAAACATGCCACTTAGTAAATGACCCTTATTCTTCATTTCTGTTCCTACTAAAGAATACTAGCTATTCGTGGGAGCTCCAAGGAAACATAAGATTTGGAGGAAAATGCTTTAACCTATCATTCTCCTGAGGCAATTTGCCTTGTTTGAAGCTCTGTCTCTGTAATGAAACAAACAACTAGTTGAAAGGTGAAAATTTTAGTCAAACAACTTTTATGGAGTTTATATTTCCATTCCTTTTTTAGTATGCTAAGTAATGGATTTTTTCCCCACCAAATTCTCCACTATTTTTTTTAGGGTAAGTAATTAGATACAAAATTCCTTAAGAAATGAAATGATCTCACAAAGTGACAAGTTGTAAAGATAATTCTTCTTGAGATGAAGTAATTTAGCAATAACATTAAATAAATTAAGTCAGCCCAGCCATAATAATAACAACTGTCATTTACTGAGTATTTGCTATGTAGTGGCCAGCCATCAAAATTTATCACCTCTGGCCAACTCAGAGCTGAGCCTGTTGGCTTTAGCAATAAGTAGTTATCATTTGCCAAGATGAGTTTCAGAAATGTAGGGATAGAAACCATGTTTCAGTGAGTTGAGAAGGAATGGTATTCATGAAAGAGTAAAGAGAAATCCATAGGATACTAATGGGAGAAATGGACTTTACAAAGGGAAGTTTTGAAAGATAGGAGAAAACTGAACATATACAAATAAACCTTGGATAGTATTTTGGAGGCACAGAGAAGAGCTATGATAATCTACTGAGCAAAGCAACAAAAGAGGAGAAGGGCTTCAAGAGAACATATACCTTCTGTGTTCTAGATCCTATCAACTCTCACTAGGTATTTATCCTTGAGTATCCCATAAAGCAACTCAAACTCAGCATATCTACCCCTACTCCAAAACTGCTCTCTGCCTCTACTCCCTCTCTTAACAAATGGTACCAATATTCTCTTACTTTCCCAAACCAAAACTCTGGATCTGATACAATTCCATCCTTTTTCCCTGTCCTTTCATCCTAATGTCAGGTTATATTCATTTTGTTTTTTTGTATAATTGGTACATTATTCCTTCTAAAGAGCTTTCCTTGAATATCCAAGATCTGAATATCCAAGTCCAGGTGCTATAGTCTGGATGGTTTGAATGTATTCCCAAATGTTCATGTGCTAAAAAGCTTGGTACTCAGCGTTTCAGGCTTGAGATGATGGAACCCTTAAAAGGTGAGGCCCATTGATAGGTTATTAGGTCATTAGGAAGGAATTAATGTAGTTCTTATGACACCCTGGTTAGTACCCATACAATGACATTGTTGTGAAAAGAGCAAGCCTGTCTTCCTTTCTTACCATGCAATCTCTCCCTCTCACACATTCTTCCACGACAGTGCCTTACATCATGCTGGAATGTACCAAAGTCTTCCACCAGAGCCACGCAGAAGCCAGAACCATTCACTTTAATGCCCAGAACCATGAGTTAGATAAACATCATTTCTTCACAAATTATTGAGCTTCAGTTATTTTATTATGATAACAGAAAAGAGACCAAAACACCAAAATAGGTGCTCTACTGTATCGGTTCTAAGTAAGAGGGGATTTAATTCAAAGAAATAACTATAAAGAGGAAGAACAGAGAAGCTGAGGCATCCAGGAGAATCCCAAGAGCAGAAGCCACCCACTCCAGAGTTTGAGGGAGCAACCCAAAGAGGCAGCATTACTAGAGCCAGCAAGTGACTGACTAATGTTTAACATCCACTTCCCTGAAACAAACAAAACTTGTTCAGCAATTTCTGAGGTATATTCCACCATGGCTGATTTCAAGATACCAACTCATCACTAAGTGAAGAGTTGGGAAGAGATGCACAAATTCAGCTCTTATGAGTTGGCCTGTCAGGCAAAATTTGGGACCATAGCAAGAAGCTGAGTACAGCAAGGGGACAAACTCATTGTTTTCGCTAATTCTCGTATCTTCCATTTTCCCTTTGGTGCCTCTAAATGCAGTCTGGAGGTTCAGATTTCCTGAGATATAAAGCAGAGCAAGAGAATCTATGAGGAATAGATGAGTCAATGAGCAGAACTCACACATAAGGCTGTTCCTGGAGCACTGCTCCCTCCATTGTAACTCATCTGTAAGCTCTAAGGGGACAGGGACCACTACTGAAAGTCTGGCATTCATTAAGCATCAATAAATATTTTACAGACTCAATGAATGATTTATTAGCAAATATAATGTCAACATTTAATAATCAAAATCTGTGCTTCTTTGTGTATATATGACTTCCTATCAAATCACCACATTTATTGATATAGTAGAGCTATAACTTGGCAAAATAGCATAAAAATGTATTATGTAGCTTGACTTTTAAAATATTTCCAATTTGTGCCTTAGCCCTTTGATCCCATCCCATATAGCTTGTTGGAAAACTAAAAGCCTGTGTTTGATTTAATGGCTCCTGTAATTCAAAAATCTCCTGATTATTTACAAATTGATGCTTTAAGAATTATCAACAACCTAATTTATTCTACATATGAGCATAAAATGTTTATTTGGCAATTCCAAATCCCTTAGTTAAAAATATTCATCTTTACTGCTAGTTCCTGTCAATGAACAAATTATTTCAATTTCCACCAGTCTTCTGACTGCTCCAACTGCTACTTCTAGCCATATTCATTAGAATATTCCACTGGAAGGACTATCTGCAGTAGAATTTCCTGTGAATCTTATCCAAGCAGTGCCTCTTCTTCATGTGACTGTTTTTGCTCAAATATATTTTTGAATTGATTTATAAATCTTGTCTAAGATAAACAAAGCCATTAATTAAAATGATAAGGACAGATTTTAATCAGTAATATACTATTGCAATAGGGAAAGAATCCAACATGAGCTAAACTCAACTTTGATTTATATAGAGATGGCAGGGCATTTTAAAGGGGAAATGAAGGGACAGGGAAGGGTGAGCAGGGGACCTGTACAATAATGGAAGTGGAAAATTACAAAAAAGCAGGATAGTTCTTGGTCCTTTTGAAGCTCATCTGTGTTTGTTAACTGGTGGTTAGGCTTAAGTCAGGGACCCTATTTTTAGGTCTTGGCTGGAGCAGAGTGAATTCTTTCAGCGGCCTTGAGTTTTCTTGGTCAAACACTTAAAGGGTGGGCTAGAGTCTCCTAGGATGTGGCCTTGAGCTATTAGAAACTCTGTTAATATTTTTTTCAAGTCCCTGTAGGCCAAGGTTGAGGTCTAGTAGAGAGGAGGATTCAAAGAATCCTGGCTAATTCCAGCACTCAGAAGGCTGGGTTCATTATGGGCTACATTGGGAGATCTTTTCTCCAAAAAAAAAAGGAAAGAAAGAAAGAAATTTGCTAGAATTTGGTCAAGGGTGGAATGTTTGTAACTCTCAATTCTCATAACATCCTCAGCTCACTTTCACCATTTTTATCCCTATCAAAAAGGGATGAGAAAGCAATTCAAATCAGTTATACGTATCCCCTACCAATAGCACAAGCAGGGAGTAATTTCGTCCCATATTGAACTACCTCACCATGTAAATTATTTTCCACATTCGCTGCCACTCACTTGTGGAACAAGGGGTGAAGGAGGTCTTCCTCACATGCAAGCAATGAGATGATGTATATTATATAAAGAGAACTTTAAAACATCTGCTTTTTATCATCATGTGCTAGCAACTCTAAACAATGCCAATACTCCTGCCTCAAATTTTTTGATGATCTAAAGTCTAAGTAATTTCTCTTTATCATTGTTTTAATAATATATAGTAAACTTTACTCTAGCACATATTTATTACTTTTCATCTAACAAATATTGTATTTTTATAGGGAGGTTAATCTGGGGAATTGCTGGTTACGGTTGGCCTTTCACACTTGTGAACTCAGCATGTGCTTTCATTTTAAAATAACTTAATGGTTCAGAACACATTGAGCTCGCTTTGGGTAATAGATATAACTCTTTCATTTAAATAGAAGTTCAGTATATATACAATGACAGCACAGTGAGTATTAAGACGAAGAATCAGAACTTGAATTCTGTCATTTCATGTGACCATTTGGTTTCACATTTGTGTTTAAAACATTAAAAAACGGAAGCAATGTGACCTGAGGTGTGATACTTTTTTTTTGCTATATACAAATTTTAATCCATCCACACTGAATAATGTCTTTAAAATTTAAATGTATTCTGTTTAAATTAGTAATCATTTTTAAACAACAAAAAATCAAGAAAATAAAGCATTCTCTCTGTTATCACTTAGCTATTGCCTAAATTGTATTTTTTGTAGACATTTTGGTTTTATTAAAGTATGCTTGTTATTGAAAAATTATATAAGATGTAATAGAACTATAATCAGATGATTAAAGTACAAGCTACTAAATAGCAATAAAATAGAAATAAAAACAAGTGAAATGAATAGCTTTGCTTTTACCTATTTTTGTGCTTTGTTATTTATTTTGTCTTTAAAACTTTTCTTCAGATTGCCATAATTATATGTATAAAGTTCAATGAAAGAAATTCATTATCATTTGTATTTCTTTTCTGGCCATTATTATAAGCTGTTTGTTTCATTTGATGGGTGCTACTGAAAATGATTTTGTCGTATAGAGAAATAGGAACCAAGTTAGATATTTTAGTGTTAAATGCCCTGCTGCCACCCTGATCCCTCTCACCAACCTCTCTCAATCCATAGCCTTCTCTTCCTATTTGGATTTCTCCCCACTTGGGCAGTCTTACAATTTTGTTTTCCATAAAGAAATCAGATGTTTGCAAAATACAGATCTCATCATACTCCTTTTTCTTTAAATCTTTTCATGACTTTGAAATGCTTTTAATATAAAGACACATCTGCTCTCCATGGTCCTCATGACCCAGCAAGGTATCTTTCTAGCCTTATGCCTCACTGGTTCCTCTTGCTCCCTCCTCCTCATGCTCACTCTCTCTATTTATATGTTCTCTCTCTTCATAAGGCCTTTACAGATGTTTCCTTTTCTGAAAAGCTCAGTACTCTGCTTTTCGACTAGTTTCTTTCTTAATCATCCTTCAGAGATTGACTCAATTATTTATCTCTTCTGAAATGTCTTTCCTGGACTATTATGGTAGGAATTTGCCAACTGAATGTTTTTAGCACTTTTATTGTATATCTCTTACGACGTATTTAAAAAAGGTTAATTTACTCAATATTTATTTAATATAATCTCTCATAGATATATCTTCTCAAATAACTATTTTGTGGGTTATAATTATAAAGATATGATATTTTGCAAGAAAATGCCAAACGAAACTAAAAATTCAATGACAAAAACTGAACAAAAGTGTTTTTCATATATATCACAGATTAAGTGTCGATATCCTGAAAAATGAAACTTTAAAAAAAAGAAACTAACAGCCCTATAGAAAAAAGGGCAAAAGATCTGAAAAAAGAATAAACTCAAACCATGCTCAATCTTACTCAGAGTAAAATAATATATTAAAAGTTCATAGATGAAATTGGCCAAAATCTAAATGTTTGACCACATACTTTTTTGGGAGGATTATAGCCTCTATTGTCCTTTGTTAGTAGAAGAATCTAAAATAATACAATCCTTCTAGAACAGAATTTACTAATAACTCACAAATATACATATATATACCTCTTGATCTCCCCTCATAAAACCACATCCAGAAATCTAAGGCTCTGTCTCAGATGTAGAAAGGGAAGGGGTATATGGGTGAAAGCATCATGGGATTCATTCTACCCCCCTCTGCTTTTTTGATTATTTGTATATTCCCAAAGTGAAAATTTTTAAAAATTTTTATCTCTGGTGTTTTCTTTTGTCTGTAGCAACTTCCTATCTTAGTCTGGCTTTCCTTGAAAGCAAATCCTGAGATAAAAGCTGCCACATGGCTAGACTATTAAGAAGTGTGAAAGTGGGGAGGTTAGCAGGACAAAAGGAAGGGTCCTTACAAAGATGCATTGTAGCTGGGTGCCGGTAACTCACACCTGTAATTCTAGCTACTTGGGAAGCAGAGATCAGGAAGATCATGGTTCAAAGCCAGCCTGGGCAAATAGTTCCTGAGACCATTTCTCAAAATACCCTCACAAAAAAGGGCTGGTGCAGTGGCTCAAGGTGTAGGCCCTGAGTTCAAACACCAGTACTGAAAAAAAAAAAAAACATCTGGCCACTGGAAGAGACTGCTCCAATGGAAGGACTTCCTGAGAAGCCTGATGGGATGAACTTCAACAGCAGCATCCAACCTCAGAGAGTCCCAGGATAGGCAGTGAGAGACACATGTGGCACATTTGAGTCCATGGCCTGTTAGGTTAACTCTAGAAGTAGCTAAGGTTTTCCAGAGTGAATCCCCACATACATAGCTAGATAAAGACAGAGAGGGAGAATTTGACATGGTACATGGGAATTGTATGTGACCACTGAAAGGGGATTACTAACACTTGTAGGTGAGTTGGAAGAATTTGCTTTTGATTTTGTATGATGAAATGAATCAAATGATTTCTTTTAGGGATTTTGGTATTAAACACTCAAAACCATAAATAGATCATTTTATGATTGCTAACCTAACCAAGAAATCCTATTTTCTCAAGAAGGAATAGCACATACTGAAGTTAGAAAATTATATTATAGATAGTAAGAATTTGAATATGTGGTAGACTATAGAAATGGTTTTCAGTGATGAAGACTGAATATTTAAATAATTGGCATAGTTACCATATTAAATATACTGATATATATATTTATGATAAACATCATAAATATATATATATGTAAACAATGTAGTGTAACATAGTTGATCTACATGCTTATATAAATGCTGATTTTGAAAAGTTTCACAATCAAAACAAAAGAAAAGTAAACTGGCAGCCCCTGTGCTCTGTAAGCAGATACTGAGGCACTGGTAGAACAGCCTAGGGCTGCTTGTGAAGTGCTGATTATTTCTTCATGCCAGATACAAGTGAGAATCAGAGTGACTTACTCTCAGAACTTGGCTGCATTACTGTGAAGTCATTTACACACTGTTAAATGATTTGAGTACCCACAAATTCTGTAAGTCCCCAAAGCATGTTCTTCTGAATTTCCCTGCATTTCTTCCACCAAAGTCAGATATTTGGTGAAGGAATTAGTCTAGGATTCATAAGCACATAAAATTTCTACAAACTTCAAACATACAGGTCAGTTAAAAGGTTGCTATCTTCTCAAAATTGCCTTCCCATCTGTGTTAGTCTACTTTGCCCTAATGACAAATTACTACAAATTGTCAAAAAATATGGCAAATTGCCATAGGCACCTTGGTTGCTTCAAACAATAGAAATTTATTTTTGCACTATTCAAGAAGACAGAAGTCTAAGACCGAAGGGACAGCAGGGTTGTGCTTCCTCCTAAGGCTCTTGAGGAGAATCCATCCTTGCCTATTCTAGTTTCTGTCAGCTTCTCATAGTCCTTGGCATTCCTTGACTGTTGGCGGACTTATTCCCATCCCTCCTTCAGTCCTCTGAGTGTATATCAAATTTCCTTTCCACCTCTTCCTTATAAAGACCCTTGGGATGGCATTTAGGAGCCACACAGATTATCCAGGATTACCTTCCCAAGATTCTTAACCACATAGGGGACAAGCTTTTCCCCAAATACAGCAACATTTTGTGGTTCTAAGGATTAGGACTTGGTAACTTTGAGTCCACAATTCCACTTACTTTGCCAACTATGAGTTAATCTATTGAAATAGATTTAAAAGGGAAGATAACTGGAAGCTCTCTTAGAAGAGCCAAAAAATTTTGATTCTTTGATTTTGTAAAAATTTTGACAAAATGGCAAAAAGTAATATTTGAAAATGTTCTTGGCTATGAGTAGGATTTAGAGATACAGAAATGGGGTCGAAAAAGCTTTTCAAGGGAGGAAAGCATCTTAAAAAATAGTCTATCAAGCCATGTACCCATGAGTCACTTCTGTAATCTTACTCCTTGGAAGACAGAGATTGGGAAAACATGGTTTGAAGTCACCTTGAGAAAAAATTTGCAAGACCCCATCCTAATGGAAAAAATCTGGGCATGGTGGTATGTGCCTGGTATGTTCCAGCAATGGCTGGAAATAAAATAGGAGGGAGGCATAGCTCAAGCGATAGAACACCTATCTAGCAAGTGTGAAGTCCTGAGTTCAAACCCCAGTACCACCAAAAAAAAAAAAAGTCAAGAATAGGAAACACAAAATATTGTAATTAGGCTGGAAATATGTAAAAAAAAATATTTGCTATGAATTTACAAAGGTAAAATTGGATCACATCTTGGTGATGATTAGGGATGGGGGAATCTTTCATGCAGGGTTGAATTCCTAAAGGCTTTGGTCACAAAGGTTGCAATATTACGACTTCTGATCTTCCTTAAGTCTGATTTTCAAAAGTTTATGCTGTATATCTGTGTGATTACTTTTACTAGAAGCTTAAGTTAAAAAGTACACTAAAAATGCTCACTTAGCCAACCTGGTCAGGAGTGAGCGCAGTGACAGCCTTGTATGAGTCTTCAAACCTCAGACATCCAGTCAAGATGAGTGATAAGCCAGACTTGTCAGAAGTACAGAAATTTGACCAATAAAAACAGAAGAAAAACAAAGGAAACTATCCAGCAGGAGATAATGTACACTCAGGCATCCTAAGATGAGCATCTCCTCCCAAGAACAAGCTTCTACATTGCCTGAGAGACAAAGCTTGGTTTTATAAATCCATGTGTTTGTAGAGATTTGAGGCACCTACTGACATGATAGCTTCTCATTTATACTCCCTGGCTAAGTAGTCAACAGTAGTCAAATTTCCCTCAAATTCACTTTTAAACTTCCTTATGGCTTAAATGTTGGATGGCAGACACTGTCGATAATCTCCCCGTTGATGACCTATGAGTGTCGTCTTTGTGCCCACTTCAGAGCAGAGCAGGTCACAGTGGTGACCTCCATTGCTTCATGATCCTTATAGAACTGTATGCTTTCACAGCTTCTCAGTTTATTTCCATTTTTAATGTATGAATAAAATAACAATTATAATCATTAAAAAGGCTAAATTAAAAATTCTGGATACTCTACTGAGTAGTTGAAAAAATGACTTAATTTTTCCAACTCTGATACCATATATACAAAACAGAATAAAATGCCTGCTTCATAAATTGGGGGAATTAAATTTTGGTATGTGTGTATATGTGTGTGTGTGTGTGTACACATACATATGTATAAACTAGAAGCAATCTAAGAATTTTATGAACCTTTGTAGTATGTGTGTCTGTGTGAGTATATACATACACATGTGTATACATAAGCATATATATTATCATTTAATTCTTACAATTTATGAAGCAGATATTTTCACACCAATGGAATGTAGACACATTATCCCCAAAATATTTTAATCTGAAGGAATTTGAGGAAACAGAAATAGAAAAATTACTCTCTGACCCTCACATGCCCTTCTCCCCCAAAGTAGGTCATAAGATCTAGGAAGGATTTTCTGACTTTCCCCTGCAGCAGATAACAAGATCCTCATTCAACAGATGTCCTCCCTGTACCCAGGGAAAGGAACAGCCCTGTCTCTGAATACATGAGGACTCTGAAAAGAATCTAAGCAGGTAGGCCCTTTTACGTCTTCCCCCATTTATTACAATTGATAACACCCACATCATTCTATCATACTTCTCTACAATTATCCACTTCTTAATGAAACCTACCATTAAAAAGTATACAAGCTTATTCATTTCTTTGGGTGTTCATTTACTTATGAAGGCTTCTATGTCACATAAAGAAATGTAGATTTTTTTTCTTGTTGATCTATCTTGTCATAGGAGTTTCAGTCATGAACCTAGTGAAAGGCAAGGAAACATCTTTCTTCCCTTATTTATACATGTTTGAATACATCATAATTTAATTTACATTAATCATTTAATACACACAATTGCTTCATTTCTACTATTTTTCAAGCTTCTAAGAGGTTGAAATGTCAAAATATAAAGTTTTTCAAAAATAAGAGTTCAATTCAATAGGAGCTTATGGCAATTGGCTTAAACGACCTATACTGTCCTTTCTTCAGCCTGTAGCCTTCCTCCTTTGAACTACCTTTGAAGATGGCTAGAGTAGTTCAAAGTGTGTTTGTGTGGCAGGGGCCGTATGAGTCAACCTCTCCCAGGACTTTAGAAAGCTCAGGCTCCACAGGGACAGAGTCTTCTCTACAGACGCTGAAACATCTTTGAAAATAGTAGTAGTTGATTTTTAACCTGCTTTACCATTTCCAGTGTCATTGCAAGTTTATACTTTGGTAAGCAATTTAGATGTTTCCTTTTCAAAGAAAAGAGCTCCCTCTAGTGGTTTGAATGAGTATGTTTTTCAGCAGCCAAACGAAAACAGGGAGACAGTACTTTTAATTGCTAAGAGCTTTGAGAGTTAATGAGCTAGGAGGAGGAAGAGGTGAGCTGCAGCAATAAGAAACACAAAGAAGCACGGCTGGATGACGCTCATACAATGCTTTTCTTTGCTATCCTGGCAGCAAAGAATTTTATGAACCTTTAAAGACTTGTTAGATCCATGCCACTGATTTACCAGGATCTTTCCGATTATGTTCATGATTTATCACCATTTTCTCATTCCTGTTATTTCAGCTCATTTCTCTCCTATCTGCATTGCTTTTGAAAAATGCAAACTTTTCCATATAACTGACAAATCCACTATAACTTTCCATGCCTAATTCTGTATGGAAGTAACTGATAAAAAAAAAAAAAAGAGTGGGTTATCATTGCTTATATTAAAAAGAAAAGAGTCAGAAAAATATATTTGCATTTCTAGTTTTGTGACTTTTACATCATTAGACTGAGAGCGGAGAGTCATGAGGTCGTTTTTCTCTCTCTTTAATTCTAATGAAGCAACTAGAAAGACCAAAAAATCATTGTACATAGTCAAAACCAATTAAAAGAAAATACTAGCAACCTGTAGTTATCCACATTAAATAAAAAGATTCCTGAGATTTAATTGGATAAATAAAAGTCTGCATATATTCCAATAACAATTTAACCAATAGCTCCACTTCAGACATTTTGCCAAAGTTGCTAATACATTTGCCTTTGAAGGGTTAATTGGTTATGTCTGAGTACGCCCTTCTGCCCAACAATGCCAAGTGGAAGATCTTAATAGAGGATGACAATCCGTAATACTGTAACTAGTTCCTGAAGTGACCCTGAAAAATGGAAAAAAAATTTCCCATATTTAGGGGGCTTTTGTGTGGCAACTGAGCCTCTTCTAGTGTCCCAGAAGGTAAGGGACTGAACACTGTTCATGCCAATTATCACTTATATAAAAAGTACAGTCACTGGTTACAAAGCATTGTTTGGATAATATGGCAATAAATCATTTTTGTGAGTTAATGTGTTGTACCATATATGGTCCTTCAATATAAGTAATCAAAAACAATAGTGTTTTTTATTCCACTTCAAACTGCTGGGCCCTGGGAAATGCAGAGAACAAAATGTCTTAATAGCACCATATATTATGCTTTTCAGAAATACCCACTTCTCTCTTTCCAGTTCATATTGAATGAATAAAAAGGCAGTCAGAATGTGGAAGAAGCAACACAAAAAGGAAACTGGATAATTCATGGGCCAGGTCATCTGTGAGGGATGCCAAGGCAAGATAGATAGAAAAGGTGACAGAGCAATTAAAAGTAATCAATATTAAAAGTAATCAATATTAAAAGGACCCAACTCAGGCATTAGAACCAGGAAACAAAAACTGAAACATTACAATGGCAAGCTCTCCTCTATCAGCTCGTTTTACCTGTTAAGTTATACTTTAGGGAGACATAAAGGGGCTATCTGCATTTGCCTCCTCCTTTGAAGAAGCTGCAAACTCTTCACAAATGGGTAGATAGACAGAAAATCAGAAGGTATATCTGGCTAAGGGAAATCCTGAGCAGGCCTAGATCAGATCTCTATGTTTTAGAATAATAAACCCTACCCATTTTTGGTCACCCAGAACCATTGTCTAATGATAACGTATCGAGGACATAAGTTATTTCCCTTGCTCAGAAAGTCTCAAGACTCCAGATGAGAACAACCATTTTGAGTGTTTACTCCTATTTCTTGCATGGGGAGCAGGAAGTGTTTTTCCCTAATTTATCCTAACATACTGAAATAAATCCTTGCTAAAACTTCCACCTTGTCAATCTCTCTTTTGTGAGACACCTTAAAATTATTTTCATGTGTGGATCTCAAGTTGCTGTGATTTTTCATAAAACTAGGAAGCTGAAGGATTCTCCTTCACCGCCATCCAGTGACAGAAGCAGAATGCACCATCATAAACATGCTTCTTGGGTGCATGAATTCTTTTTAGCTATAAGCCATTGAAAACCAACAGAAGCAGGAAAAACTCTAAATTAAAGGACAAGTTTTCCTTTCCTAAAGGATTTCTTGAACTGTCTCCCTCTCCCATACCAGGAAAAGAAAGAGTCTTAGCAAGTCTTATTAATGGAGATGACACTGACTAAATTCTGCATAAGAAACCTTACTATACAATCCTTATTTGCCATGCCTTTTCTGGTCAGCTTCTCTTAATTTGGCCCCTCCCCTAAGCCCCAGAAGCACAAAACTCTTTTCCCTGTGTAAGCCTAAAATACTCATCTCTGAGTGTTCCCATGTATAAGTGTGATGCATGTGCTAAGAAGCTCCTGTTTGTTTTCTCTTGTTAATCTGGCTTTGGGCAGTGTGATTTATCAGGCCACAGCCAAAGGAAGGAAGGAAGATTTTTCCTTCTACATCTGCAACTATGTTCACTTACAGGTAAACATGAAGCAATAAGGACAACATGAAACTCTTCATTAAGGTTCTGTATTTTGTAAATCAATCTGATAGCCAGTTCTCATGATTAGGCTCCTTTTTATGGCATTATGTTTAATATGTCTGGTTTGCCCCATGATTTAGGTGATAACATAGTAATCTCATAAAATTTTTGATGTCCTTAAAGTCTGCAAGCCCAGCTTGACACATGAAGGCCCCCAAGAAGATAACAGGTATTAAATGAGTCTGAAGAGCACTTTTCACACTAGAATAAAGATCATGATGCTATGAAGTCACTGACATCAGTATCATTTTTGTCACTTACTTATCTAAATACTTTTGAATGTTCATGGTGGACTTAAATTGCGTCATCTAAAGTAGAACCACATATCCTAGAATTGGCTTCACCACATAATTCCAACTTAGTGTGGGCCACCGTGGCATTTGTGTAACATTTGACATTTGTGTAGAAGTTGAACAAGAACTTTTAAAAAGAAACAAGCAACAGAAAATACTTGGGAAGTCTATTCAGTTCACTTAGTGGTCCTCATTGCAGTACATGCGTGTTATGTCTTGTGGCTCACTTTGATGGATAGGGCAGGCCCCAGACCCAAATCCTCTTGCCACATCAGATACCCATTCAGCTTCTCCAACTTGTGAACAAAGTGACTACTTAGTTCCGTGATAAAGGGCTCAATGTTCTACTATAGGTCACCTGATATATTGAGGTTGAAGATTTGGAAGGACTGACATGAGTTCTAGTCCATCCTATGAGTTCCAGCTTGTCCACCTGCTTCCAGTTTCTCTTTACCACTTCAACTCCATCTTTTCTTCCCAATTGTCTTTCAGTTCAGGCTTCAAAACCAGATGCAAAAACAACAAACTTTGGTGTGCTAAATAAGCAGCTCTGAATATTACAGATGGTCACTCCCTTATTGTAAAATTCCTTATTGTAAAAGGAAAAAACAAATCATGTTTTCTCTACTTTTATGATCAACAGAAAACATCTTTCGGTGACCAGATATATGAGATTTTTTCCTCACAAAATTGTACAATGTCTGTCATTTGGTTGCCCTTTTATTCAATTCAATTTGACACTATCTACTTCTTGGAGTAGTGTCAGATACTATAGGTATCAGGGCTCTGAACCACGAGACTGCCCCCCTTCAGATAGCAATTACAAGTACAGGTTGTGACTTGTACTTTGTACCAACCAGCCATAAATTGGAGTTTTCACAACCTATAACCTTGAGTTTGATAATTTGCTAATATGGCCCACAGAACTTAGAGAAATACTTTACTTACATTTGCCAAATTATTATAAAGTATATTTTAAAGGATATAGATTAAAAAAATGGATAGAATGAAGTGTGGTGGGGGGTGGGGAGAGGGATAGTAATTACCAAAAAACTTCCAGGCCCTCTTTGGGCATGTCTTAATGTTAAATACTTTTTCTAAAGCTTCATCTCCATCACATCTCCCAATACCAGTCAGTGAAAAAAGTTCCCACCCTTTAAATCTCTAATCACTTGATTTTTCTGGTGACTGGCCCCATCCTGAGCTAACTGCTAACAAGGGACTCCACCCTAAGTCACTTCGTTAGCATAAACTCTGATGTGGTCAAAGGTGTTCATTATGTGTAACAAAAGACATTCCTCTCACTAAGGAAATTATAATGGTTTTAGGAACTAAGTAATAGAGATCAGGAAAAGGACCTAATATATTTCATATTTACATTTTCTCACAGTTCTGGAGACTGGAAGCCCAAGATCAAGGTAACTATATGTTTAGTGCTCCTGAGACTTCTCTTCTTGGCTTGCAGATTTCTTGCATACCTGTATCTTTTCTTCTTCTTATAAAGACATAGATTCTAGTGCATTAGGTCCCTATCCTTACAACTTCATTTAAACTATAAAAGCCCTATGCCCAAATACAACTACCTTGGCCATTAGGAATTTAACATATGAATACAAAGACAAAAAGTAAACTGGAAGTTACAATTGCCTGTGAAAATGCTAGAAACAATTCTCAAAAGCCAAAGAATGTGTATATGATATAGTTCTGGGATTTTAGATTCAGAGAATGGGTGATTGATTATATAATGTATCGTGCAAATTGAGACTTGTGAGAGTAAAAGGGTGCACAAAAAATAACTGCTGATCTTCAGCAGACATGACCCAGAGCTGTCCCAGGGAAATCAGGAGACATAAGGACCCTCTAAAGAGAAGAACTCACAGAGGAAATAACATCTAGGCTGAGACCTAAGGCAGGAATGGAAGTTAAGGAAACAAAGGTCAAAGTATACCCCAGGTAATCAGGCAGAAAGAACATAAACAAAAAAAACAAACAACAAAGAGCAAAAAACATCTGGAGAAACAGTGAAATTTTGGAAGCACTGCAAAACTGGCTGAAGTTTAAGAGCAACTGGATCAAGTAAGAACCAAGGTAAAGCAGGAATCCCAGGATAATAGGCTTCCTTAGGAGTTTGGCCTTAGTTTTCATAGCCTGGGTAGGAAAATAAATGTTTTAATCACAAAAATACATAATTTGTCTTGCATTTTCAAAAGACCTCAAAGAGATCAGATCAAGACAGAAAACTCCTTCTGACTCTACCTATTTCCATCCTGATACTTCCTTTTCTCCAGAAGCTAAATGGCATTGTTTTAGAGACTGGTTAAGTAATAGCCTTGAGGAAAAGTAAGAAATTCAATCTTTAAAATGAAATCATGACGTGTATGAAAATGTGACGGTGAAACCTATTGTCTTATACAATTAATATATACTAATATAAAATTGGGAAAAATTATGAATGACTTGCACAAAAATAGAAATCAAACAGAACAAAAGAATCATGGTTCAAAGTATGAACAAGCAGAATGTTTTAGGTCAGAGAAGAGATAAGATGTGTAGCATTCTGATGGAAGAGATATAGGACCATCCTTGGAGAAGAGTTGAGGGCTGTATTTGAAACAGCTGAACAAGACAGAATCTCCTACTAACCTCACTCCCAACACCTAGAGGTGTTAACACTAAGATAGCAACTTCAAAATTCACTCACCAAAAATGGGACAATCTGATTGTCCATAAATGATAATAACTACAATTGATCAAGACCTATCAAATAAGTCTCAATTTATAGTTCTTTTTTTAAATTATTCATTTATTCACATGTGCATACATTGTTTGGGTCATTCCCCCCCACACACAATGATACTTTAGTTAAAAAAAAAAAAAAATGAATAGGTTGCCATAGAATAACAATAAACTGTTTTGAAATTGTTAAGGAAAAAGAGTCAAGCATTTATCACGCCATTCCTGTATGAGCTATGTCAAATGCTAATTGATGCTGTTGGGGAACAAGGTTGGCCACCCCTCAGAGGAACAAAAAGACACTCACGATAATGTAAGCCACAAAGCGAGGTTTATTTCCAGCCAGTTGGGGTCCGGGTATCCGCTCGACGCAGTGGGTTTCAACACGGACCCCGAATACAAAATTCAGGCTGCTTTTATATTTTTTAGACATTAGCCACGGTCACACAGCAATTTTTATGGTCCCTGGGGTCACATATTTCTGATATCTCCCAAATCTTGGTGGTGGGGCAAGATTACTTGAAGATTATTTATCAGGAATTTGGTAAACACCAGGTGTCTCAACTCATTGACTCACATACCGTTTTAGCAAGATTAACCAGAAAGAGTCCCTGTTCCCAGAAACCGTCCCACCTCCCTTAGTTCCAGTAAGTGGTGGCTTGGGTCATGTTAGCCATGGCCAGTTTCAGGCTGAGTGGGCTGCAAGCCTCAAAGGTACCCTAACATTTGTACCCTAACATTCCCCCCTTTAGTTGTTCATAATGAGGAATCATGCTCATCTGGGCAATGAGCGTAAACATCCTCAGGGCTAGGTAATTGTTTGTATTGCTACCTCAGGGCTAGGTAATTGTTTGTATTGTTAGTACAGTTGGACTGTACTAACTCGATCTTTCACAAAGGTCACTAACTTATTCAGAATACAAGGACCAAAGGTTAAGATAAGCAGTAGTATGACCAGAGGGCACACCAGGGTAGAGACCAAGGTAGTGAACCAGGGGGACCTATTGAACCAAGCTTCGAACCAATTTTCTTGGGCTTCCCTTTCTCACTTCCTTTTTGCCAGTCCTTCCCTCACTTTAGCCATAGAATCCCTAACTACTCCTGAATGATCAGCATAAAAACAACATTCCTCCCCTAGGGCTGCACATAGTCCCGCCTACTGAAGGAACAATAAGTCTAGGCCCAGTCGGTTCTGAATCACTACCTCAGATAGAGAGGTAAGGGATTTTTCTAGGTGACTAATGGAGGCTTCTAT
Organism: Castor canadensis; assembly: GCF_047511655.1. Lineage (NCBI taxonomy): Eukaryota > Metazoa > Chordata > Mammalia > Rodentia > Castoridae > Castor > Castor canadensis. The sequence continues at coordinate 27,791,584 of NC_133390.1, read as the reverse complement.
CCTCTCTATATCCTCGTCTATGGCCGCGCCCAGCGAGGACATCCCTTTATGTTGAGTAGCCAGGGAGGCTATGCCAGTTCCTGCCCCAGCCACCCCTAGGCTAAGTAGGGTAGCAATGGTTAATGCAGAAATAGGCTCTCTCTTCTTTCTCTCACCTGTTCCTGTATCCCAGTATGAATATAGGCTCTCCTCAGAATGATAGAGGATGTGGGGCAGCACAGCCACTAGGACACAGAATTCTTTAGAGCCATTAAACACATTAGTTGATAAGCAAGGGGTGAGCCCAGACTGTGAGCATATCCACCATCCATTGCCTTTTGGAATTACCCACTTAATACCATCGCCCCAGGTGGGGTTGTCTTTTACAACAGCACATAGGTCCTGTTTTCCCACTGGCACCTTCCCTAAGCAGGTTCCTTGGCTGCTCACTTGTTGTATGGTCAGACCTCTCTTACGGTCTCCCCAGGAACATTGGGTGGGGTTTTCACTAGTTGAGATATCGTAGGTGACATTTAGCCCTATTGCCTCATAGAATGGGGGCCTCACATCATAGCACAGCCAGCAGGAGGTAGTCATATTAGGGTTGGTGTGGTTCAATGTTAGGAATGCAGCATTTACCAGATTCCAGAGGGGGTCTGTGGACCCGGTCATGAGACTGGGCTTCACCAAGGGAGGGCCGGTGCCTAATGGTCCTGGAGTTTTAATACTAGCCTTTGTGCGAGGCCGGGTAGGGACTGGGGTTGTGTGAGGTCGGAGAGGTGGCTGTACATAGAGTGGCTTAAGTACTTTGTTGGGGCCTACCATTTTGGACGGTGGCCCCATGGGCTCAACTTTTAATCTGATTACTATGGTCGAGCCAGAATGTCCACCATATTTATAAAACACAAGTCCCCACACCTTACCTTGTATCCACCCGGGGGTGTCCTCTTTGCCACTGTCAGTGAAGGTGACCTTGATTCTGTCTGTATCTGTGGGCTGGCATTCATGGGTGGGTGACGGAATTCTGCGCCCCCAGGATACCCCATTTACAAAGGCAAATTTGACTAGGTCCGGTTTTGATATCCCCCACTTCCATTCACCATCGTTGGATGTGACACATGCCCATGGCTTGCAGAAGGAGTATTGTATTGTATCCCCCCACAGTCCTTGTTCTTTTTGTGGCCGGGGCAAGCATAAAAACCATAACGTCGGGCTGACTCTGGGGCAGTAGACTTGTAGGCAGGATTGATGTCTCTGAAGCAGAATTGAAGCTCCGGCCACCAAGGTCCTATGGGGGCAGTGCGAGTAGTCTCGTTAAGGGTGGTATGAATCTCCCCATCGGTGAGTATGCAGGTTTGGTTATAGGGCTGGTGAGGGTTGGTTTCTGCGAGGCTCCTGCTCTGGGCATTGAGCAAGATCAGAGTGACCAGCCAACCCATCCGTGGCTGCTCCTGAAGACTCTGCATGTTCCCGAGGCCGCAAAAGCTTCAGCTTCAATGGGTTATCTGGGTGCCGCCACGCGGTCCACTCTCTAGCCTTTTTCTGTTCCTGATGATTGGCTTGACGCACGTGGGAGTGATGGACCCAAGGCCCGATGCCGTCAACCTTAAGAGCAGTGGGGGTAACCAAAATGACCAGGTAAGGGCCTTTCCATCTTTCTTCCAGAGTGCGGGCTCTGTGCCTCTTTACCCATACCCAATCCCCTGGGACGATGCCATGTTCTGGGTTCAATGTGTCCTTTGTCTCATACAAGGCGCACTATGGGCCAGATTTCACGTTGGACCTCCTGTAAGGCTTTTAAGCTGGCCAAGTAATTTGGGGCCGTACTGGGGTCTTGGTCCGGTAGGGTTCGGACAATAATAGGGGGCAGAGCCCCGTATAGAATTTCAAAAGGTGTCAATCCATGTATATATGGTGAATTTCAAACCCGGAAGATGGCATAGGGTAGGAGGGCCACCCAGTCTCCGCCAGTCTCGATGGCTAATTTAGATAAGGTCTCCTTTAGGGTCTGATTCATTCTTTCTACCTGCCCTGAGCTCTGGGGGTTATATTCACAATGCAGCTTCCAATTAGTCCCCACTGCCCGGGCCAGCCCTTGTAGGACGTTACTGATGAAAGCCGGACCGTTATCAGAGCCTAGAGTTTTGGGGATGCCATATCTGGATATGATTTCCTCCAGCAAAATCTTAGCTACACCCTGAGCAGTCTCTCGTTTTGTAGGAAAGGCTTCCACCCAGCCTGAGAAGGTGTCTATCAGAACCAACAAGTACCTATACCCATACCTTCCCAGCTTCACCTCAGTGAAATCCACTTCCCAGCTCGGTCCTGGTGCCCTTCCCTGTACCCGTGTACCTGTATGTAGGAGTCCCTTTTTTCTGGGTTTCATAGCCTGGCACCCAGCACATTGGTCCACAATCTTTTGAATCTGGGCTGTTTGGTGCGGGAACCGGAGGTGGTCCGACTAGAGGAGGGCGAGCAGTTTCTTCTTGCCTAAATGGTTGGCTCAATGTAAATTGGAGAAGAGAAACAGTCCTAACTTTTCAGGAAGGATCAGCCGCCCTTCCATATCACGATACCAGCCTTGCTGATTGGGCTCTGGGCACCGGTGATCTTGGATCCATTGTTTGTCTTCCAGGGTGTACTCAGGTCGTGGTGGCAAGGATGGAAGCTCGGGCATGGGTAAGGTCAGCGCTAGGGTCGTGGAGGCCAAAGCAGCATTTCGGGCAGCTATGTCCGCACGCCGGTTCCCCTTAGCTTCTGGAGTCTGGGCAGATTGGTGACCAGGAACATGTACTACCGCCACAGCTTGGGGCTTCTGCACCACAGTCAGTAGTCTCTGGATCTCCAGGAGGTTACATAACTCCTTTCCTTCCACTGTAATGAAACCTCTTTCCCGGTAGATGGCGCCATGTACATGGACAGTGCTGAAAGCATAATGGCTGTTGATATAAACAGTCACTCGTTTTCCCTCAGCCCGCTCGAGTGCTTCTGCCAGTGCGATCAGTTCAGCCTTCTGGGCTGAGGTCCCCAGGGGCAGCGGGGCACTCCAAATTATGTTCCCACCTTGGTCCACCACTGCTGTGCCCACCTTATGCACCCCATCCAAGACGAAACTACTCCCATCTGTATACCATACCAGCTCACTGTTGGGTAGGGTTGAGTCCTGGAGATCGGGGCGCAGTTGGGTGATTTCAGCTATAATCTCCTGACAGTCATGTAGAGGGGCTTCCAGGTCCGGAATTGGCAGCAAGGTGGCCGGATTTAGAGAGACCGGGTCAGAGAAGAGGATTTGGGGAGCATCCAGCAAGAGCCCTTGGTAATGAGTCAGTTGGACGTTGGTCATCCATCTACCTGGAGGGTGCTTTAGGACTCCCTCTACTGCATGGGGGGTTACCACCTTCAGATGTTGTCCAAAAGTGAGCTTATCTGTGTCCTTTACCATTAGGGCAACTGCCGCTATGATCCGCAGGCATGGGGGCCAGCCCGCTGCAACTGGGTCCAACCTTTTGGATAGATCAGCAACTGGCCGCTTCCAGGGCCCTAGGTGCTGCATTAGTACCCCTTTCGCTATCCCCCTTCTTTCGTCTACAAAGAGGGTGAAGGGCTTTAGAGGGTCTGGCAGCGCCAGGGCCGGGGCTCTCAAGAGGGCAGTCTTGAGCTCCTCAAAGGCCTTTTGTTGATCTGGTCCCCAGGCCCAAGGGGCCTTGTCCTTAGTTGCCTCGTATAAGGGTTTTGCCAGTTCAGCATACCCCAATATCCACAGCCGGCAGTAGCCCGCCATCCCCAGGAACTCGCGGACTTCTCGAGCTAACGTGGGGACGGGGAGTCTGAGAATAGTTTCTTTCATAGTATTCATTAACCATCTGGTTCCCTCTTTTAGCTCATACCCCAGGTAGGTGACTGTTTGTCTACAAATTTGAGCCTTCTTTGCACTGGCCCGGTAGCCCAACTTCCCCAGCTCCTGGAGGAGGTCCCCAGTGGCTTGCCGGCACTCAGCTTCAGATGCAGCTGCCAGAAGCAAGTCATCTACATACTGCAGAAGTGTGATGGAACTGTGGCTCTGGCGATATGAGTCCAGATCCTGATTAAAAGCCTCATCGAACAGAGTAGGGGAGTTTTTGAAACCTTGTGGAAGTCTAGTCCATGTTAACTGTCCGGGGGTTCCCGTATTTTCATCATGCCATTCGAAGGCAAAAATGTGTTGACTATTGGGTGCCAGGGCTATGCTAAAAAAAGCATCTTTCAAGTCCAAAATGGTATACCAAACATGGGAGGGGGCCAAATGGCTCAGCAAGGTATAGGGGTTGGGGACTGTGGGGTGGATGTCCTCAACCCTCTTGTTTACTTCCCTTAAATCTTGGACTGGCCTATAGTCTTTTCCCCCGGGTTTCTTAACGGGGAGGAGTGGAGTGTTCCAAGCAGAACGGCAGGGCTGTAACATTCCAGCCTCCAGGAGACAGTTTATGTGAGGGGCATTGCCCCTCCATGCCTCAGAAGACATGGGATACTGACGGATTCGGATGGGCTGAGCGAAAGCCTTGATCTCTACTATTACCGGGGCTCGATGTTCCGACAGCCCCACACCTGCTATTTCTGCCCAAGCCTGGGGGTAGGTTTGAATCCAATAAGCCATTGCAGGGGACCGCTCAATAGGTTTCGGGGGAGGGTCCCGCAAGGAGAACAAGCCATGTTCATCCTCGAGAGACATGGTCAAGACTTGGAGGGGCTGTCCTTGTACGTCACTTTGATACCATCCGGTTCAAAGTGAATGTGAGCCCTCACCTTAGTTAGCAGATCACGTCCCAGAAGTGGGGCAAGGCACTCAGGAATGACCAGAAAGGAATGGGTCACCTGATGTTGGCCCAAATCCACCTGATGTTTGCTAGTCCATTGATATGCCTTGGATCATGTGGCTCCCTGCACAAGGCTAATTCTCTGGGACAGTGGCTCAGTAGGTTTATTAAGGACTGAATATTGGGCCCCTGTGTCCACCATGCATCTCACAGGCTTCCCCTCCACATATATGGTTACCCAAGACTCAGGGAGGGGGTCCGAGTCCCGTGCCCTCTAGTCACTGTCCATTCCAGCTAACAGGACTCAGGCGTCATTATTAGGGCTGCTATTTGGTCCCGGGCGACCCTGGAGTTTGGGACATTCCTTCTTCCAGTGTCCATATTCCTTTCAATAGGCACACTGTCCCTGGTCTAGCCTGGGTTGATCTCTTCGGGGATGTGTTGGGCTGGTCCGTCCAGAACTCGGTCTGGCCAGACCCTGGACTCCTGCTAGCGATATCTTAGCAATCTCTTTTTTGCTTTTCTTGTTTTCCTTACTCTGGTGTTCCCTGTCCTCCTTCCGAATCCTTTCTTGTAGTTCCTGATTCTCCTTCCTGATTCTATCCTCTCGTTCTTCCGGGGTTTCTCGGGTGTTAAAAACCCTTTCAGCTACTTTCATCAGATCCCGGATAGTCATTTCCCCAAGTCCTTCCTGCTTATATAGTTTCTTCCTAATATCAGGGGCAGCCTGATTTATGAAGGACATTATCACAGCTGACTGATTCACCTCCGCTAGTGGGTCTAGGGGGGTATACTGTCTGTATGCATCATAACGACGCTCAAGGAATGCGGCTGGGCTTTCATTTTCCCCCTGCATTATTGCCTTTACCTTAGCCAAATTGGTAGGGTGGCGGGCTGCCGCCCAGAGGCCTGCCATAAGAGTCTGGTGGTAGACCGGGAGACGCTCCATACCTTCTGCAGTCCCATAGTCCCAGTCAGGTCTGTTTAAAGGAAAATGATCATCAATCAGGTTTGGCAGGGTGGTCGGTCGCCCATTGTTGCCGGGGACATTCTTTCTAGCTTCAGTGAGAATCCGCTCTCGTTCCTTGGTGATGAATAGGGTCCGAAGGAGCTGCTGACAGTCATCCCATGTGGGACTGTGAGTATGCAAAATGGACTCGAACAGATCAGTCAGGCCTCTAGGGTCCTCAGAAAAAGGAGGATTCTGGGCTTTCCAGTTGTACAGGTCACTACTTGAAAAAGGCCAATACTGATAGGTGCATCCCCCATTGGGACCAGCACCACCCAGGGCCCGCACCAGGAGGATGGGGGGCCCGGTGGAAGTGGAGGAGGGCTCCTCCTCTGGGGTTTCTTCTCGCTGCCTACGGGGCCTGAGTCCCCTCGCCGGTCCGGAGACCAGGGCAGGGGGTGCAGACGGGGATGCTGATGAGTGGGGAGGCTCAGAGGAGCCAGCTGCCTCTGGCTGGAGTGGTGTGGCAGCGGCATATGGTGTGGGATTTACTTCACAATCTAAGTCTATCAAGGATGGATGGAGAGTTGGGTCTTCCTGCAGAATAGGCTTCTTAGGGGAATTAACGGGAGTGGGGGTGTTCCCTGACACCGCCAGTATTGCGGGCCGGTCTGTAGGTACTCCATGGATAAATGGTCGCAGCCAGGAAGGGGAGTCTTCCACTAAAGTCTGCCACATAAGGACATAGGGATATTGATCAGGGTGGCCATGAAGACCGGGTCTATTAATGACATCTCGGACCTTCTTAATCGTGTTCAAGGAGAAGGTACCTTGAGGAGGCCAGCCTACATTAAAGGTTGGCCATTCCGCCGAGCAAAGGGTGTCAAACTTACCTTTCTTAATTTTCACGCCATAATTGTGTCCCTTAGCATGGAGTTCTGAAAAATGACTCAGAAGAAGGGTCTTAGGAGTTACCTGAGCCTGTCCCATGATGATCAGGAGAGATGGACAGAGGAGACAGCAAAGAACAAAAGAGACAATTCCAGCAGACAAACAAATTCGCACAGGACTCGCTAACATGCACAAGTACCGGCCGGTCAACCAGACCACTCTCACAGGCGTAATTCCATTCACACCAGACTCTGGATCCTTACCCAAAGACCGCCCAAACGGCGTCCACTGGGGACGCCGGCGCGGCTCCTGACCATCGGGGATGTCTCCCACGACTTCCAATAGTGAAGCCTCCAGGGCTGTAACCCCTTCCTTCCACTCAATGAGAATTCTCAACCAAATTCAGACAGGGACTCTAAGTCCCTCCAAACGAAGGTGGCCAATCCTCCTTCCGCGGTCTTTCCCAATTAAACCTTGGTATCGGAGGCCATTTGTTCCTCTCAGGGAGGGGCTGAGATCTCGGTGGGACCTCCAGATGTTGGGGTCCAAGGTTGACCACCCCTCAGAGGAACAAAAAGACACTCATGATAATGTAAGCCACAAAGCGAGGTTTATTTCCAGCCAGCTGGGGTCCGGGTATCCGCCCGACGCAGTGGGTTTCAACACGGACCCCGAATACAAAATTCAGGCTGCTTTTATATTTTTTAGACATTAGTCACGGTCACACAGCAATTTTTATGGTCCCTGGGGTCACATATTTCTGATATCTCCCAAATCTTGGTGGTGGGGCAAGATTACTTGAAGATTATTTATCAGGAATTTGGTAAACACCAGGTGTCTCAACTCATTGACTCACATACCGTTTTAGCAAGATTAACCAGAAAGAGTCCCTGTTCCCAGAAACCGTCCCACCTCCCTTAGTTCCAGTAAGTGGTGGCTTGGGTCATGTTAGCCATGGCCACTTTCAGGCTGAGTGGGCTGCAAGCCTCAAAGGTACCCTAACATTTGTACCTTAACATTTGTACCCTAACAATGCTAGGGGGATATTTTTCCTCATAGAATTATTCCAGCTAATAAATGAAAAAAAAAGTGATTTAATTAGTACATCACTATTTTGTATCTATGAATTAGTTAATGAATATAGGTATTGATCACCAATAACTGCTAAAACCACAAAAGAAGAATCAATAGACATTATGTCCTACTGATAGAAAAACATAATACTACCTATTAATTCATTTTCCCCAAAAAAGTTGAACATCTAATCAAATCTCCAGATCACTTACTAATATGTAGGAATTTCAGAAACACTTGGGTTGTAATCAGCCAAATTAACAGGACAAATGAGTAAATTAAAAAAGAAATGGAGAAAGACTACAGATTGAAAGACGATTCAGGAGCATTCCTACCATTCACAATGTATGGAGTTTGTATTTATATCTGTATATCTCTCTAAATATATTCATATTATTTGAATCAGGAAAACTGCAAACAAAAGTTATGGCATTCATGACACAATTAGATATTTAAATACTGTCTGGATATATGATGGTTGAATATTTTGAGTCTAAGATATATTAGAAAAAAGGCCAGTTATATACTTATGTTCAAAGTTCTTGACAGACATCTGAACTAGGGATATAAACATGGGAATCATCTGTGCATATTTGCTGAACACACAGGAGTTGTGCATAAAGCAGGGGCTTTCAATCCTGCACTTTTGAGATTTGTGGCCAGACAAATCTGTAGTATATATTACAGGGCATTGAGGTCCATGCATGGCCTCTATCCAACAGATGCCAATAGTATTCTCCTACACGGTTGTTGCAACCAAAAGTGTCTCCAGAAATTGTTCATTTTCTCTGGGGACTGAGGGAAAAATTATCTCCAGCTGAGAACCACTGGTGTAATAAAATGATAAGAGGTGAGAAAGGAAGTATGAAGGAACCATACAGACGTGTGATTCAATTACAACTTTACTATTACTCACTGTGACCATCCCTAAGACCTTAATTTTCTCATATACAAAATGAAAATGATGCTGTCTAGTTCATAATGTCAGTGTGATAGTTATTAAATATAGAAAACACTTCCTTAGGAGTTTGGTCTTTGTAAGTGCCCATTGTGTGGTTTCTTCTGTGGTTTGGATCTTCAATGTTATCGGAAAGCCCATGTGTTAAAGACTTGGTACCCAGTGGAACTCTCTGGTGGTGGTAGAAACTTAGTGGTGGGGCCCAGTAGGAGATACTCTTGTCATTGGGGTGTGCCCTTGAAGGGAATGTGGTAAGTCAAGACCCTTTTTATCTCTTTCATTTTTCCACCATAAGGTTAGTGTTTTTTCACACATTGCTTTCATGATATGCAGCATTGTCACAAGCCCAAAAGCCGGTGAAACTGCTAAAATTGTGAATCAAAATGAACCTTTCATCAACCTTTTTAAATTGATTATCTCAAGTATTTTGGAAAGCTAGCAACATAAGTACCTAAACCAGGTCTCCAGAGAGAAGAAATGGTAAACATGTAAGCTGTTTTAACTATTCTACACTTTTGAGATTTTCTCATTTTTTTTTCTTTCTTTGTTTTGTGTGTGTGTGTGTGTGTGTGTGTGTGTGTGTGTGTGGAGGATTGAACTCAGGGCCTCACATGCGCTAAATACACACTGTAATCTCTTTTCTTTGTTAAAGATTTGTAGGTTGACCTAGTTACCAAGCATTGTTTAACATCTTGTTTCTATGGAGAAATGTATTCTGAGTTAATATAAGATATTCTAGCAAAATATATCTGTGTGCTTTCATACAGCACCTGAGACCACCTAACCAGAAAGCCTCGCTATTTGACCCAGACACTTAAAAGGGCATTTGACCTCTAAAAGGGGATTCTGCCAATCTTGGAATTGCAGGGCTGACTAGGTATGAAGGATTCTCCCTTCGGTTTTCTCTACCACCTATCAGACTCTGGACATCCAACAAACAAATGTGCAGAAATTTATAGATGGACAGCTGTTTCTGCAGGGATCCATTTCTATCTGCCTTCTCTTGCATAGAATCATAAACTTTGCATATGTCTGTGTCAACAGGCAAGACTTAACTATCAGTGAGCATCTTGACTTCAGGCCAGTTCCTAGGGTTGAGATTATTCTAGTGAGGAAATTCACCAAGCTCACAAGGCCAAAGAAGGTTCTTATCAGTTGAGGTCAGGAGGAAGTACAAGTGGTTATCAGCAGCTCAGGGCCAATGATAAATCATAATCATAAATAAAATAATGGATTTGAGCTTATAAAAATCACAAGCCAAGGTACGTGAATTAAGTCAGAGGCTACAAATATTTAAGGAGACTGGTAGGCAGAATTCTAAATGGTTCTCCAAAATCTCTGCCCCCTGGTGTTTATGCCCTGTATTACACCTCCCAGCAGTGTAGGCAGAGTCTGTGCTTATGATTAATTTACACTATAATCCCTCATGATTAAATTATATTATATGGCAAAAGTGAAGGCATTTTACAGATAGAATTAAGATGCCTAATCAGTTATGTCTGAATTAATTAAAGAGGAGAATGCTCTGGGTGATCCTGACCTAATCATGCAAGCCCTTAAAGACAGCCTTGAGCAAGCAAGCTGCTGTGTGTTATGAGAAGGTCTACGAAGGGAGCCCTCAAGACCTTGGAAATCAGCTGCTAGATGCTGAGAGTGGTCCCCAGCCAACAACTAGTAAGGAAATAGTTGTCATAAAACTAGAAGAAAAGGAATTCTGCCAAGGATCTGTAAGAGCTGGGAAATGGATTTCACCAGCTGAATCTCCAAACTAGGGTGCAGCCAGCTGACACCTTGATTTCAGCCACCACTCACTGAGCAGAGACAACTAATAAACTAATCCCAGATAACAAATTAATTTTGTGGTAATTTGCATGTAGCATAGAAAACTAATAAAGTGTCATAGAAAAAAGCATCATAAGTGATAGTGTGGGTGTCTGTGTGCATGTGTTTGTGTGTGCATGTAAGTACACATACACTTGTGTGCATATGTACCTTGTGCCCTAGAAGAGTGTAGTGGCTTTGAAACACTGAGCAAGACCTAGCACACATTCTTGCTATGTGTCCATATGCTTTTTTAACGTGTCTTTGACATAACACATTTTATGCCTAAATAGTTCTTTTCCTACCTTGCACATATCACACTTTCTAGTTATAGATTTAATGTTTTAGGTTCTTATCTTGATGATTGTGCAATCACCTATATAAAGATTTGCTTGCTAACATTTTTTGTTCTGAAAGGTGGAGTACTGAACTCCTAAACCTTACAAATGCTTTTCTGCTTTGAGTCTCAAGCTGCGTTTGTAAACAGAATGAGATGTAGAAGAAATTAGAAACTGGATGCGGTGAGATTTAAAGTTCCTAGGGGAGTGGTAAACCTAACAGAAAACCTGCAGTTTGTCTATGTAATCACACAGACCATTTAGATGTGGATGTTATTGTTTAGTTAGCACGGAATTATACAGGGGCCTTAGGCAATTTTAGTTTGATGATTTCAGAAGTTGGAGTAGTGTATATCTGTGTCATCACACTGCAGTCAGAATAAAAAACAGCCCAAGAGAAATTCAGAACCCTCCTTTTCACAGTGGTGCTAGCTCCAAGTTTCCCTATTTCACCCAAAAACAGATGGACAACAAATGTTCTTCTGTTATCAGTATAGGGCTCAAAATGAATGGGATTTAGGGGAATTTTATGTGTAATTTCTCCCCATAAGGGGCCCTGGCTCTTAGCTTTGGCAGTGAAAAGAAGGGAAACCAGTTGCTTGAATGCTGGAGGGCAGAGCTCCTAGTTTAAAAAAAAAGTTTTCAGTGACTTTCATTTCAAGTATTTGCATATACCATTCTAAGCATGAACATTTCTAATCATATCAGTAGATTTTAATTATGAATTAATCTACATAGCCAATCACCCCACCCCAAACAAAACCAAACTACATCAATTAAGTCTTTAGCAACAAATATATCTGTACTTGTTACTCCAGACAATAAAGTCAGTACCAAAATTTCTAAATAGTACTGGAAAAATTTACTTATGTTGTAGAGACTTTTTATTTAAACATTCCCATAAAATGTACTCCTTCCTGGCATGGAGCTTCCTGCTCATGAAAGCATGTACAAAGCCGTCCTCTGTTCCTGCTTATTTTTTCCCCATCAACTCCACATTATCATCTTTAAAAGGCACAATAGGATTTTCCCAAATAATCACAATACACAATGAAATTATTTCTCCAGGTCTAAGAATTCCAGCAAAGAATTTGAAAGGATTACTATCTCATTTTGAAACCATGCCCTGTTCAGATGTAGCTATAACCACCTTACAGTTAAAACAATAATATTTGGTTGCCACATGTTAGGGGGTCTCCATTGTCATGAAACTCTAAAAAAAAAAATTAATAAAAATTTCTCTCATAAAAAAGTTTACAATATACTCTCAAACCTGGCTCATCATAAAAAAAAAATACTTGGAGAGAAGTTTAAAATACATATCCTCAGGCCTCACAACAAACCTTATGAATCAAAATCTCTCTGAGGTGGAACTTGAGATCATCTTTCATAAAGTAATAACTTTTCTTTTCTTTCCTTCTTTCTGTTTTCTCTTGGTGGTACAGGGGTTTGAACTCAAGGCTTTCTGCTTGCTAGGCAGGAGCCTTACTATTTGATCCATGCCTCCAATTCTTTTTGTTCTGGTTACTTGGGAGATAGAGCCTCTTTGTCCAGACCAGCCTACCCAATCCTCTTATTTTATGCTTCCTGCAGTCCCTGGGATAACAGGCACCACCTCTACACCCAGCTTTTTCCCATTGAGATGGGCTCTCACAAACTTTCTTTTCCCTGGTCTGGTCTGGAACCTCCTTTCTCTTGTTCTCAGACTCAAACACAGCTTGGGATGGCAAGCCTTTGCCACCACACACAGCTATTGGCTGAGATGGGGTCTTGCATACTTTTTTGTTCAAGCTGGTCTTAAACCATAATTCTCCTGATCTCAGCCTCCCAAGTAGCTAGGATTACAGAACCCCTTTTCTTATGTAAGCTGTCTGTAAAACAGAATTGGGGAACTGGAAAATTGGGTGATATATTGATATCTCCCATTGATGGGACAGAGTAATAATGTGTAATTACTCTGGGTTATTTATGATAACCCACTCTAATTTAAAATTATAAAAGAATAAAATCATGCCATTTGCAGCAACATGAATTAACCTGGAGTACTTTTTGCTAGGGCAATAAGCTAGGAAGAGAAAGACAAATACTGGATTGTCTTATTTATAAGTAGAATTTAAGAAAGGCAACCTTATAGAAATAGCACCAGGATCATCACAAGTGTCTGGATGTGGGGAAAAGAGAAACATTTGTCAAAGGCATAAACTTGTAATTATATGATTAACAAGTTCTGCAAATCTAATGTACAGCATGGTAACCATAGTTAATAATGCACTGCACACTTAAAATTTGCTGCAAATAGATTTTAAGTGTTCTCACCACACACACATAAAAAGGTAACTATATGAAGTGATGTATATGTCAATTACCTTGGCTGTGATAATAATTTCACTATATATACATATCAAATTATGTTAAACACTTTAAGTATATGCAATTTTTATTTGTCAATCACTCCTCAATAAAGCAGGAAAGAAATCCTAAAATAATAGATTACTCTCCAGCAGAGTAAAAAACTTAAACCTACAAACATACCCAAACAATTTTAATAATATTTTAATCATCATAATTAAATTTGAGACAAGATTGGGCACATTCAGGTTGGAATGGCCTTAGACAGTAGTTAGATTTTATAAAAGCTGATATATCCAACATATAACCAATATAAAAACAAGATTGCATTTTATATATATTAAGTCTTTGTAATCTTTTATTTATTTACAAAATATCTCAATTCAAACTACTTATATTCCAGTGCTCAGGAGCCACAGATGTATTGGAAAACACAAATATAGAGCAAGTTTAAAGATAAAAATTTTCCAGATTCATTTTCTGAAGATAGTAGAATCATCTTTTTTCCTATCAGACTGGAATTTGAAGTCTGGTCTTCACACTTGAAAAGCAGGTGCTCTAATGTTTCCAGTCCATTTTGCTCTGGTTATTTTGGTGTTGGGAGTCTCAAGAACTATTTGCCTGAGCTGGCTTCAAACTGCAATCCTCTTGATCTCAGCCTCCCAAGTATATAGGATTTCAGGTGTAAGCCTGGCAGAATCATTATTTTTAAAAAGAACCAAAGAAATCTAGACAATTCACATTTAAGATATTCAGAGACAGCATCTCCAAACAAAATACTTGAAAAACAATGGTCAATACCTTAAAATGTTAATATGATTTTCCTGGTCAGTTATGGTTGTTCCAGAAATGCAATGCATAATTCATACTTGAACTCCATTAATATTGTTTATTTTATACAACACAAAGGGATAAAAATCATCTGAGCAGCTTGATAGCATAAATATGTTTGGTTAATGAAATTTAGTTTCTACTCCCAATTTAAAAAGAAAAAAACCCTCTTAGTTTACTTAATATGTCACAGACTATCCATTGGAACTCAAAAGTTCACATCAAAGGTAAGAGTAAAATACAACTGTCATTGTCAAAAAGTTGAGAAATCTAAAACTAGGAATATCTAATGTTCAAAAGATTCACTGTTTTGACAATGTGAATTCTTTCCAAATAAATTGAAGTTCAAGAAGTGTCAAAATTATTTAAAATGTTAAAAAAGAAATAAAAATGGCAAAGAGTTTTTTTTTTTAATTTAGTGTGATTTGTCCAAGGAGGTGGTAAAATAAATGAATAAAAATAAAAGCAATAAAATGGACCAAGTATAGGAAGAACAGGCAAGTCAACAAAACAATGAAAAGTTTAGAAAAACTTAATATACAGGAAAAATTGCTTTTCAATTGCAATAGTAAAAAATGATTCCTAGTAATTTTTCAAATAAACATATGAGGTTTTATCTATAATAAATGTATATTAGAACAGTATTCATAGGTGAAAAGCAGAAAGTAAAAAGTCTAAGAGTGAAATTTACATACACATTTTAATATCTAGCCATCTTAAATTTTGTTGAAGTATATTTAATCTATAGAAAATGTTTTATTTTACAGTCTCAATTGACAATGAGATTTAGCAAATAATAAGTACTAAGAAGTTCTACTTTCATGTTCTTTTTGGTGTTCACACTAAAACGACCTCTTTGTACTTCTCTTCATAACTTTCTGTCACCTTACCAAGTCCCAAAAATATAATGAAGTCAATTTCATAAGTTTATTCTAACCAATTATTTCAATCAAATTTTGATGTTTTAGTTACCAACACTTCTTTCCCTATTTCTGCTTGGCAGTCTTGTAGACTTTCAGAACCTCCTATTTAGACTTTTTTGTTTTATCCCAATTCCATACACTCAACGAGGAGAGATTTTGAAAGCACTTTAGAAGTTGTTAGGGTACAAACGTTAGGGTACCTTTGAGGCTTGCAGCCCACTCAGCCTGAAACTGGCCATGGCTAACATGACCCAAGCCACCACTTACTGGAACTAAGGGAGGTGGGACGGTTTCTGGGAACAGGGACTGTTTCTGGTTAATCTTGCTAAAACGGTATGTATGTCAATGAGTTAAGACACCTGGTGTTTACCAAATTCCTGATAAATAATCTTCAAGTAATCTTGCCCCACCACCAGGATGTGGGAGATATCAGAAATATGTGACCCCAGGGACCATAAAAATTGCTGTGTGACTGTGACTAATGTCTAAAAAATATAAAAGCAGCCTGAATTTTGTATTCGGGGTCTGTGTTGAAACCCACTGCGTCGGGGGGATACCCGGACCCCAGCTGGCTGGAAATAAACCTCGCTTTGTGGCTTACATTATCATGAGTGTCTTTTTGTTCCTCTGAGGGGTGGTCAACCTTGGACCCCAACATCTGGAGGTCCCACCGAGATCTCAGCCCCTCCCTGAGAGGAACAAATGGCCTCCGATACCAAGGTTTAATTGGGAAAGACCGCGGAAGGAGGATTGGCCACCTCCCTTTGGAGGGACTTAGAGTCCCCGTCTGAATTTGGTTGAGAATTCTCATTGAGTGGAAGGAAGGGGTTACAGCCCCGGAGGCTTCACTACTGGAAGTCGTGGGAGACATCCCCGATGGTCAGGAGCCGCGCCGGCGTCCCCAGTGGACGCCGTTTGGGCGGTCTTTGGGTAAGGATCCAGAGTCTGGTATGAATGGAATTACGCCTGTGAGAGTGGTCTGGTTGACCGGCCGGTACTTGTGCATGTTAGCGAGTCCTGTGCGAATTTGTTTGTCTGCTGGAATTGTCTCTTTTGTTCTTTGCTGTCTCCTCTGTCCATCTCTCCTGATCATCATGGGACAGGCTCAGGTAACTCCTAAGACCCTTCTTCTGAGTCATTTTTCAGAACTCCATGCTAAGGGACACAATTATGGCGTGAAAATTAAGAAAGGTAAGTTTGACACCCTTTGCTCGGCGGAATGGCCAACCTTTAATGTAGGCTGGCCTCCTCAAGGTACCTTCTCCTTGAACACGATTAAGAAGGTCCGAGATGTCATTAATAGACCCGGTCTTCATGGCCACCCTGATCAATATCCCTATGTCCTTATGTGGCAGACTTTAGTGGAAGACTCCCCTTCCTGGCTGCGACCATTTATCCATGGAGTACCTACAGACCGGCCCGCAATACTGGCGGTGTCAGGGAACACCCCCACTCCCGTTAATTCCCCTAAGAAGCCTATTCTGCAGGAAGACCCAACTCTCCATCCATCCTTGATAGACTTAGATTGTGAAGTAAATCCCACACCATATGCCGCTGCCACACCACTCCAGCCAGAGGCAGCTGGCTCCTCTGAGCCTCCCCACTCATCAGCATCCCCGTCTGCACCCCCTGCCCTGGTCTCCGGACCGGCGAGGGGACTCAGGCCCCGTAGGCAGCGAGAAGAAACCCCAGAGGAGGAGCCCTCCTCCACTTCCACCGGGCCCCCCATCCTCCTGGTGCGGGCCCTGGGTGGTGCTGGTCCCAATGGGGGATGCACCTATCAGTATTGGCCTTTTTCAAGTAGTGACCTGTACAACTGGAAAGCCCAGAATCCTCCTTTTTCTGAGGACCCTAGAGGCCTGACTGATCTGTTCGAGTCCATTTTGCATACTCACAGTCCCACATGGGATGACTGTCAGCAGCTCCTTCGGACCCTATTCATCACCAAGGAACGAGAGCGGATTCTCACTGAAGCTAGAAAGAATGTCCCCGGCAACAATGGGCGACCGACCACCCTGCCAAACCTGATTGATGATCGTTTTCCTTTAAACAGACCTGACTGGGACTATGGGACTGCAGAAGGTATGGAGCGTCTCCCGGTCTACCACCAGACTCTTATGGCAGGCCTCTGGGCGGCAGCCCGCCACCCTACCAATTTGGCTAAGGTAAAGGCAATAATGCAGGGGGAAAATGAAAGCCCAGCCGCATTCCTTGAGCGTCGTTATGATGCATACAGACAGTATACCCCCCTAGACCCACTAGCGGAGGTGAATCAGTCAGCTGTGATAATGTCCTTCATAAATCAGGCTGCCCCTGATATTAGGAAGAAACTATATAAGCAGGAAGGACTTGGGGAAATGACTATCCGGGATCTGATGAAAGTAGCTGAAAGGGTTTTTAACACCCGAGAAACCCCGGAAGAACGAGAGGATAGAATCAGGAAGGAGAATCAGGAACTACAAGAAAGGATTCGGAAGGAGGACAGGGAACACCAGAGTAAGGAAAACAAGAAAAGCAAAAAAGAGATTGCTAAGATATCGCTAGCAGGAGTCCAGGGTCTGGCCAGACCGAGTTCTGGACGGACCAGCCCAACACATCCCCGAAGAGATCAACCCAGGCTAGACCAGGGACAGTGTGCCTATTGAAAGGAATATGGACACTGGAAGAAGGAATGTCCCAAACTCCAGGGTCGCCCGGGACCAAATAGCAGCCCTAATAATGACGCCTGAGTCCTGTTAGCTGGAATGGACAGTGACTAGAGGGCACGGGACTCGGACCCCCTCCCTGAGTCTTGGGTAACCATATATGTGGAGGGGAAGCCTGTGAGATGCATGGTGGACACAGGGGCCCAATATTCAGTCCTTAATAAACCTACTGAGCCACTGTCCCAGAGAATTAGCCTTGTGCAGGGAGCCACATGATCCAAGGCATATCAATGGACTAGCAAACATCAGGTGGATTTGGGCCAACATCAGGTGACCCATTCCTTTCTGGTCATTCCTGAGTGCCTTGCCCCACTTCTGGGACGTGATCTGCTAACTAAGGTGAGGGCTCACATTCACTTTGAACCGGATGGTATCAAAGTGACGTACAAGGACAGCCCCTCCAAGTCTTGACCATGTCTCTCGAGGATGAACATGGCTTGTTCTCCTTGCGGGACCCTCCCCCGAAACCTATTGAGCGGTCCCCTGCAATGGCTTATTGGATTCAAACCTACCCCCAGGCTTGGGCAGAAATAGCAGGTGTGGGGCTGTCGGAACATCGAGCCCCGGTAATAGTAGAGATCAAGGCTTTCGCTCAGCCCATCCGAATCCGTCAGTATCCCATGTCTTCTGAGGCATGGAGGGGCAATGCCCCTCACATAAACTGTCTCCTGGAGGCTGGAATGTTACAGCCCTGCCGTTCTGCTTGGAACACTCCACTCCTCCCCGTTAAGAAACCCGGGGGAAAAGACTATAGGCCAGTCCAAGATTTAAGGGAAGTAAACAAGAGGGTTGAGGACATCCACCCCACAGTCCCCAACCCCTATACCTTGCTGAGCCATTTGGCCCCCTCCCATGTTTGGTATACCATTTTGGACTTGAAAGATGCTTTTTTTAGCATAGCCCTGGCACCCAATAGTCAACACATTTTTGCCTTCGAATGGCATGATGAAAATACGGGAACCCCCGGACAGTTAACATGGACTAGACTTCCACAAGGTTTCAAAAACTCCCCTACTCTGTTCGATGAGGCTTTTAATCAGGATCTGGACTCATATCGCCAGAGCCACAGTTCCATCACACTTCTGCAGTATGTAGATGACTTGCTTCTGGCAGCTGCATCTGAAGCTGAGTGCCGGCAAGCCACTGGGGACCTCCTCCAGGAGCTGGGGAAGTTGGGCTACCGGGCCAGTGCAAAGAAGGCTCAAATTTGTAGACAAACAGTCACCTACCTGGGGTATGAGCTAAAAGAGGGAACCAGATGGTTAATGAATACTATGAAAGAAACTATTCTCAGACTCCCCGTCCCCACGTTAGCTCGAGAAGTCCGCGAGTTCCTGGGGATGGCGGGCTACTGCCGGCTGTGGATATTGGGGTATGCTGAACTGGCAAAACCCTTATACGAGGCAACTAAGGACAAGGCCCCTTGGGCCTGGGGACCAGATCAACAAAAGGCCTTTGAGGAGCTCAAGACTGCCCTCTTGAGAGCCCCGGCCCTGGCGCTGCCAGACCCTCTAAAGCCCTTCACCCTCTTTGTAGACGAAAGAAGGGGGATAGCGAAAGGGGTACTAATGCAGCACCTAGGGCCCTGGAAGCGGCCAGTTGCTGATCTATCCAAAAGGTTGGACCCAGTTGCAGCGGGCTGGCCCCCATGCCTGCGGATCATAGCGGCAGTTGCCCTAATGGTAAAGGACACAGATAAGCTCACTTTTGGACAACATCTGAAGGTGGTAACCCCCCATGCAGTAGAGGGAGTCCTAAAGCACCCTCCAGGTAGATGGATGACCAACGTCCAACTGACTCATTACCAAGGGCTCTTGCTGGATGCTCCCCAAATCCTCTTCTCTGACCCGGTCTCTCTAAATCCGGCCACCTTGCTGCCAATTCCGGACCTGGAAGCCCCTCTACATGACTGTCAGGAGATTATAGCTGAAATCACCCAACTGCGCCCCGATCTCCAGGACTCAACCCTACCCAACAGTGAGCTGGTATGGTATACAGATGGGAGTAGTTTCGTCTTGGATGGGGTGCATAAGGTGGGCACAGCAGTGGTGGACCAAGGTGGGAACATAATTTGGAGTGCCCCGCTGCCCCTGGGGACCTCAGCCCAGAAGGCTGAACTGATCGCACTGGCAGAAGCACTCGAGCGGGCTGAGGGAAAACGAGTGACTGTTTATATCAACAGCCATTATGCTTTCAGCACTGTCCATGTACATGGCGCCATCTACTGGGAAAGAGGTTTCATTACAGTGGAAGGAAAGGAGTTATGTAACCTCCTGGAGATCCAGAGACTACTGACTGTGGTGCAGAAGCCCCAAGCTGTGGCGGTAGTACATGTTCCTGGTCACCAATCTGCCCAGACTCCAGAAGCTAAGGGGAACCGGCGTGCGGACATAGCTGCCCGAAATGCTGCTTTGGCCTCCACGACCCTAGCGCTGACCTTACCCATGCCCGAGCTTCCATCCTTGCCACCACGACCTGAGTACACCCTGGAAGACAAACAATGGATCCAAGATCACCGGTGCCCAGAGCCCAATCAGCAAGGCTGGTATCGTGATATGGAAGGGCGGCTGATCCTTCCTGAAAAGTTAGGACTGTTTCTCTTCTCCAATTTACATTGAGCCAACCATTTAGGCAAGAAGAAACTGCTCGCCCTCCTCTAGTCGGACCACCTCCGGTTCCCGCACCAAACAGCCCAGATTCAAAAGATTGTGGACCAATGTGCTGGGTGCCAGGCTATGAAACCCAGAAAAAAGGGACTCCTACATACAGGTACACGGGTACAGGGAAGGGCACCAGGACCGAGCTGGGAAGTGGATTTCACTGAGGTGAAGCTGGGAAGGTATGGGTATAGGTACTTGTTGGTTCTGATAGACACCTTCTCAGGCTGGGTGGAAGCCTTTCCTACAAAACGAGAGACTGCTCAGGGTGTAGCTAAGATTTTGCTGGAGGAAATCATATCCAGATATGGCATCCCCAAAACTCTAGGCTCTGATAACGGTCCGGCTTTCATCAGTAACGTCCTACAAGGGCTGGCCCGGGCAGTGGGGACTAATTGGAAGCTGCATTGTGAATATAACCCCCAGAGCTCAGGGCAGGTAGAAAGAATGAATCAGACCCTAAAGGAGACCTTATCTAAATTAGCCATCGAGACTGGCGGAGACTGGGTGGCCCTCCTACCCTATGCCATCTTCCGGGTTTGAAATTCACCATATATACATGGATTGACACCTTTTGAAATTCTATACGGGGCTCTGCCCCCTATTATTGTCCGAACCCTACCGGACCAAGACCCCAGTACGGCCCCAAATTACTTGGCCAGCTTAAAAGCCTTACAGGAGGTCCAACGTGAAATCTGGCCCATAGTGCGCCTTGTATGAGACAAAGGACACATTGAACCCAGAACATGGCATCGTCCCAGGGGATTGGGTATGGGTAAAGAGGCACAGAGCCCGCACTCTGGAAGAAAGATGGAAAGGCCCTTACCTGGTCATTTTGGTTACCCCCACTGCTCTTAAGGTTGACGGCATCGGGCCTTGGGTCCATCACTCCCACGTGCGTCAAGCCAATCATCAGGAACAGAAAAAGGCTAGAGAGTGGACCGCGTGGCGGCACCCAGATAACCCATTGAAGCTGAAGCTTTTGCGGCCTCGGGAACATGCAGAGTCTTCAGGAGCAGCCACGGATGGGTTGGCTGGTCACTCTGATCTTGCTCAATGCCCAGAGCAGGAGCCTCGCAGAAACCAACCCTCACCAGCCCTATAACCAAACCTGCATACTCACCGATGGGGAGATTCATACCACCCTTAACGAGACTACTCGCACTGCCCCCATAGGACCTTGGTGGCCGGAGCTTCAATTCTGCTTCAGAGACATCAATCCTGCCTACAAGTCTACTGCCCCAGAGTCAGCCCGACGTTATGGTTTTTATGCTTGCCCCGGCCACAAAAAGAACAAGGACTGTGGGGGGATACAATACAATACTCCTTCTGCAAGCCATGGGCATGTGTCACATCCAACGATGGTGAATGGAAGTGGGGGATATCAAAACCGGACCTAGTCAAATTTGCCTTTGTAAATGGGGTATCCTGGGGGCGCAGAATTCCGTCACCCACCCATGAATGCCAGCCCACAGATACAGACAGAATCAAGGTCACCTTCACTGACAGTGGCAAAGAGGACACCCCCGGGTGGATACAAGGTAAGGTGTGGGGACTTGTGTTTTATAAATATGGTGGACATTCTGGCTCGACCATAGTAATCAGATTAAAAGTTGAGCCCATGGGGCCACCGTCCAAAATGGTAGGCCCCAACAAAGTACTTAAGCCACTCTATGTACAGCCACCTCTCCGACCTCACACAACCCCAGTCCCTACCCGGCCTCGCACAAAGGCTAGTATTAAAACTCCAGGACCATTAGGCACCGGCCCTCCCTTGGTGAAGCCCAGTCTCATGACCGGGTCCACAGACCCCCTCTGGAATCTGGTAAATGCTGCATTCCTAACATTGAACCACACCAACCCTAATATGACTACCTCCTGCTGGCTGTGCTATGATGTGAGGCCCCCATTCTATGAGGCAATAGGGCTAAATGTCACCTACGATATCTCAACTAGTGAAAACCCCACCCAATGTTCCTGGGGAGACCGTAAGAGAGGTCTGACCATACAACAAGTGAGCAGCCAAGGAACCTGCTTAGGGAAGGTGCCAGTGGGAAAACAGGACCTATGTGCTGTTGTAAAAGACAACCCCACCTGGGGCGATGGTATTAAGTGGGTAATTCCAAAAGGCAATGGATGGTGGATATGCTCACAGTCTGGGCTCACCCCTTGCTTATCAACTAATGTGTTTAATGGCTCTAAAGAATTCTGTGTCCTAGTGGCTGTGCTGCCCCACATCCTCTATCATTCTGAGGAGAGCCTATATTCATACTGGGATACAGGAACAGGTGAGAGAAAGAAGAGAGAGCCTATTTCTGCATTAACCATTGCTACCCTACTTAGCCTAGGGGTGGCTGGGGCAGGAACTGGCATAGCCTCCCTGGCTACTCAACATAAAGGGATGTCCTCGCTGGGCGCGGCCATAGACGAGGATATAGAGAGGATAGAAGCCTCCATTAGTCACCTAGAAAAATCCCTTACCTCTCTATCTGAGGTAGTGATTCAGAACCGACTGGGCCTAGACTTATTGTTCCTTCAGTAGGCGGGACTATGTGCAGCCCTAGGGGAGGAATGTTGTTTTTATGCTGATCATTCAGGAGTAGTTAGGGATTCTATGGCTAAAGTGAGGGAAGGACTGGCAAAAAGGAAGTGAGAAAGGGAAGCCCAAGAAAATTGGTTCGAAGCTTGGTTCAATAGGTCCCCCTGGTTCACTACCTTGGTCTCTACCCTGGTGTGCCCTCTGGTCATACTACTGCTTATCTTAACCTTTGGTCCTTGTATTCTGAATAAGTTAGTGACCTTTGTGAAAGATCGAGTTAGTACAGTCCAACTGTACTAACAATACAAACAATTACCTAGCCCTGAGGTAGCAATACAAACAATTACCTAGCCCTGAGGATGTTTACGCTGATGAGCATGATTCCTCATTATGAACAACTAAAGGGGGGAATGTTAGGGTACAAATGTTAGGGTACCTTTGAGGCTTGCAGCCCACTCAGCCTGAAACTGGCCATGGCTAACATGACCCAAGCCACCACTTACTGGAACTAAGGGAGGTGGGACGGTTTCTGGGAACAGGGACTGTTTCTGGTTAATCTTGCTAAAACGGTATGTGAGTCAATGAGTTGAGACACCTGGTGTTTACCAAATTCCTGATAAATAATCTTCAAGTAATCTTGCCCCACCACCAGGATGTGGGAGATATCAGAAATATGTGACCCCAGGGACCATAAAAATTGCTGTGTAACCATGGCTAATGTCTAAAAAAAATTTTAAAGCAGCTTGAGTTTTGTATTCGGGGTCCATGTTGAAACCCACTGTGTTGGGCAGAACCCGGACCCCAACTGGCTGGAAATAAACCTCGCTTTGTGGCTTACATTATCGTGAGTGTCTTTTTGTTCCTCTGAGGGGTGGTCAACTCTGGACCCCAACAAAGTCATTGCTTCTAAATGGAAGCAATTATTATTATTATATTTAATATAAATATAATAATTTAATTTAATAAATATTTAATTATTATTAAAATAATAATTATTATTATTTCTTCTAATGGAAGAAATTATTGCTACAATCTTGTCTCCATCTGCATCTTTGTCACTTGTAACAACAGTCAGAAAGCTTTGACTCTCCTTTTGTTCATCACCCCTGCCTAAACCTGGAAGGCCCAATTCTGAAATGTGTCCAGAACCCACTGGTATTCCTTAGTCCTGCTGTGACTGTGATATGGCTTTTCTCAGAGGCTTTCCTCATTCAAAAATGGACCTCCTTGCTAGCCATCTCCTCCTCTGTTCACTTTGACCCGGGCAATTTCTAGAATACTAAATGATCCTGCCACCTGTCATGGATTTGGAGGAGCTGAGGTTTAGTAAAACAATTTACTGAGAGAGAGTAGAAAAAAACAAGGCTTTAATAGGAAGCCATTGAAGCAGAAGAAAATGTCAGGCAGCTAGGCAAAGGAGCATAGCACAAGTGACAATACAAAATTGAGAATAGGTTTTATTCCTCAGGTTAGGATACTTTTGATTGACTGTCTCTTTGTGGATCTTACTTTTGTGTCTCTTCCTAGTGGTATTAGTGGGAACATCTCTGAGAGCTGACTTACTTCTTGGGTCTGTTTGTTCCCCCCTCCACCCCCACCGGGCTTGATCTGTCTCCCCCACACACCCACACATTCCATCTGTTACTTGATATTCCTTTCTCCTTCACGCCATCTACCTTTCTATTGGCGCTCCTGAGAGCAGCTCAAAGCTGTGAGCCCAACTGCTTTTTGCAGCCTCAGTGCATCCTGCTATTAGGTAGCAGTTAGCCATGAGCGATGGGTTGAGGCAGGGGTATAGATAGATGAAAAGACAGGGACATTTTAAAATAAATATTAAAAGGGCCAGACTCATACATTGGAAGGAGAAAGTGAAAACTAAAAAGCTGGAGCCTCTAGCCTCCTACCTTCTCCTTTTAGGTGTTAAGTTACAAAACTAGGGAGACATGAAGGGGCTATTTGCATCATCCTCTTTGAAATGTTAACAAGCTACAAAACTCCTAGATGGGTAGAAGGATAGAAGGAATGAAAGGCATGTGTAGTAAAGGGAAGCCCCTGTGTTTGGAGTAGGCATAGATGACAACTCCCTGTTTTAACACCCATTTTAGCAACCCAGATCCATTTTTGTAATGATTGGAGACTAGATTTGATGCTAGACTTGATTACATCAGAAAGTATGAAACTAATATAGGTGAAGTTCTTTCTATACATGTATGAATATGGAACACTGAAACCTGTTGAAGTCATTTTAAGAAGAGGAGTGGGAGAAGAGGGAGATTTATGGAGGTACATTATTTGTATATGTGGAAATTGAAGACATTAGGAGTCAGGAACAAGCCAGACAGGTAGGGAAAAATTTCAACAACTGATTGAGTCACACAATGAGACAAAGAAAGAAAATTAGTCACAGAATGTTTTTCAGTCTTGTTTCACCATAAAGCAAGTGTTCCAGAACGGGGCAAAACAGGATGACCTAAGGCTGACCTACACAGAAAGAGAGGCAAGGGCAGGAGGAGAAGCAGTTTGAGGACTGTTCCCAGAGCTTAAAATCAACTCCCTCCATGCCCCATTGTTCACTCAGGACTTGGCCATAAAAGAAACCAATAAACCTGCATTAGTTCAATGCCCAGTTAACATATAAAGTTGGGTAACACCTTACTCTTATGAAAAAAAGCCCCTAGACACCATAAATTAATTGGCAACCCACTCAGGACCCCTCCCTTCCCGTGGGAGCTTTCATTCCTCAGCTTAATAAACTTCCTAACTCTAGGCTCACCCTTCCTTGTCCCTGAATTTCATTCTTCCGGCTTCATGATACAGAACGGGAGTACTGACACACCCTCTGGCTAAACACCTAAGCCAGAAAGGGTGAGTGGAGGCTTTTGGTCCTACACAAATCTCCCATTTTTTTTCCTTTATTGTTTTGCAGGGTGGGGGGGGTACATTGTGGCATTCACAAATGTTCTTACAATGTATCAAATATATCGTACTTGAATTCACTCCTTCCACTGTTCTCCTATGTCACAAGGAACCCCCCTGTATAACTCTTAATAAAATGTTTAAAACATGATCAATGCTTGAGGAGATATGTTAAGTTGATCTAAATATTTCACAATGTATGCACGTATTGAAACATACTTGGTACCCCATAAAATGCTCTAATTTTTTGTTTTATATATCAATTAAAGTAAACTTAAAAAAACAACTAGAAATAACCACCACATTTTATATCTTTCCTCCCATTTCCTGCATGGGGAGTAGGAAATGTTTCTCCCTTTTTTCCCCATTTCTCCTAATAAACTTTCCTATTCCTTTCACTACGTTTTCGCATCTTGCCTAAATTCTTCTCCCACTGGACACAAGGACCAAGGTAAATAGCTGTGCTGACTTTCTGGTAACACTGCTGCACACCAAAACACCCATCTTAGAAGAAACAGGACCTCCCAAGGAAGTGTTTATAATCAAACACTTTAAATGTCATGGACATCTTGCCAGCTGCTATTAGAAACCACTGTAAATTTTACAGTGACTATTATTCATGCATTTGGGATTTACCCAAGTATGTCTGATCTTTTTAGTCATAGCAAATTTTTCTACCATAATTGTTTTTTTGTTTATGTGCTTTGTTCTGGGTTCTTTTGTGTTTGTTTATTTGTTTGTTTTTGTTTTGTTTTGAGACGGGGTCTTGTTATGTAGAGTAGGATGGCTTGGCAATCTAATTTTTTTTTTTTTTTTCAGTACTGGGGTATGAACTCAGTCAGGGCCTTACTCTTGCTAAGCAGGTGCTGTTCCACTTGAGCGACTTCACCAGTCCATGATAAAAATTTTTAATAACCACCAAGTAGTATCAAATCTCCCTCTCAGGCAAGCATATTATATTTACATATCTTTAACTCATTCTGGCCCTTATCCCTTCCTATATCTTTCTCTTTTTGAGAAGCTTACTTGGTGGTTTCACTTCTGCTTCATTTGACTAAAATGTCTCACCCTGTCAAGTAAAGGGGTATTCTCTCACATTGCCTGTATTTTTCATTTCTTTCTCTCTCTTTTTTTTTTTTGTTTTGATTATGATGCTTAAAAATTCCTTCATAGTCTTCTCCAAGACAAATCCTACAGTTTATTCAAGGCCTACCCCTAACATTACTGGCTTTCTCTCCTCATGTTTTAAGCACCATCCCCTCACTCATGGCAGAAAATTGAAATTACTTATCTCTCACTAACAGTGATTCAAAACTAAAAAGATGTATCAATAACTAACCTTTGGAAGTAAAAGTTGTAGAGTTTTTTCTCAAAATGTTAATTTATCCTCTCTTTTGCATTCCTATTGTCCTTAGCAGCTATTCCCTTGATAGATTTAATAGACTCCTTGCTTTTCATCATATATAAAAACAGTTATTATGCATTAATTCATTTGTGACTTTTCACAAATGTCTAATAATCATTAAGGACTGTTGAACAATGAAAAAAGAAAGGAAGAGAGGGAAGGAGGTAGGAAGTTGGGAAGGAAGAAATGACAGGAATCATTCTATTCAAGCTTCTAATAGCCTATCCATCTGAACTTTGACTTGAGGGAATGAATTATTAAAGAGGGGAAAAGGCACATGGATATTCATGCAAAGGTGGAAATACATAACCCCAACTTCCATGAAAAACAATCACTCCTTTCACTTTCAATAACTTTGACTACAGTGCAGCAAATTTTTGTGTTTTGCTCTTTAAAAGCAGGAAACATGCTTCTCTACAAACACTCATTTATAGATTCTCTTTCATTTTCTTGACTAAAATGTCAACTCTGTAAATTGTGTAGAAGCTCAATAAACAAGCACTAAACTGTGAGTTCCCTAAGGACAATGTGTCTTATTCAGCAATGTTTCCCAAGAGTCTGCTAATAGGAGGCAGACAAGGCTGCCTACATAGGCTAGAGAATATATTGTTAATTCTCTAAAGACTAATGGAGTTCGTGTTCTCTTGATGTCCACCCACATGGCAGAACTGTGTGAAGAATAACAATCAGACTGATCCTCAAAATTGCTCATTTGTTGTTTTATCCTGGTGGATGAAAGGAGCAAAAGCTTAAGAGAACATTCCCTTCTCAGAGTGTTATTTGCTTCAGATCAATAATATGCAGAAAATACAATCACAGGACAAATGAAATCTTCTTGCCTCCAACCACAGCATAAAAAGGAAAACAAGATATGATAATATAATTTTGTCAAGAAAATCATTCCCGGTTGAAATGCATCTCTTTGAAAAGGTAGTTTTGGAGGGAGGGGTGCCTTCTGCGGTTGTTATTATATGCTAGCAACTGCTAAGACCGAGCTATTCTAAAGTGAGATGGGATGTTCAGGAAACACAGACTCAAATAGCCTTATGATCTGTTAACTTTATTAAAAGGAATTGTATTTCCTGAATAAACAAAGACACTGATATGTTCCTAATATTTTTTAAGTTTTGTAGTTGATGGGGTTCAGTACATACTACTCCCAATATGGCACCTTGGCATTTGAAGAAGCAACAAAAGCAGAAAGGTCATTCTCATCTTCCCTTTGCTCCTTCTCTTCTGAATGAAGCAAGCCATAAAGTGTGGAAAGAATCCTCTGACCTTCTCCCCTAAAGCAGGCCATAAAACTCAACTGACCTTCTCCTGAAGCAGGTCATAAAAGCCTCATTCCCAGAAGTGCCCTTCCTATATCTGGAAGAAGAGAATGTCCTTATCTCTAAAGTCACAGGGGCCCAGAGGAGAATCTGAACAAGCAGGTCTCCCTTGTTTATTGCTATTAAACCGTACTCCCTCTGTCCTATCAGACTTGGAACCATTTTTCATGTACCCAGGCATAAGAATACATAGGTGTGTCCTCCCTACCCCCTTCTTTGGGTCTTCATTTCAGAGGCTCCCATATTAGTTAAAACTTGTACTAAATAAATTTGTATGTTTTTCTCTTTTATCATAGGTGCCCCAACTCTGAACCTTACAACATGTGAGAAAAAGATACTACTTCTTCTCCCTGACAAAGTCTTATTTGTCAACTTAAATTTAGAATATACCAGACTCCAAGCTTCTTTCACATCTTGCTTTCTTACCCCAAGCCTGGCTTTAATTTCAGGCTTAATTTAAATCACTAATTGCCTCAGAAGACTGGCAAATAAGGTTCAATGTTTATTATACACTGAATATTTGTGAATCACTCTGATAAATACTTTATACAGTCTACCAAATTTAGTCTTTCAACAGATCCTTGGAGGCTGATGTTTATGTTTCTATTCCTATAGATACTTGAGAAAACTTAGATTCAGGAGATCAAGTAACATCATGGAATGATCTGTGTACCAGGGTTACTTCCATGTTAATTCAACCCCTGATGGCTTCAAACAGCATCTTCTGCATAGAACTTGGTCCAACTAGGTATTCTTACATCCTTAACAACAACTCTAAGGTATGAGAGCAATTTGCCTTATCCCTTCAGTTTTCCAGCTGAACCAACTCAAAATAGTTCCAACCAAAGACAATTTGGTAAAGTAAAAATCTCTATACCAGTAGAGGAATTGAGGTATCTGGGCTCTATTTACCTATCACCACAACTGACCTGTGTCCAGTGCCTATCCTATTTTTAGTTTTATATTCTTTGTCTTTAAATGAGATCAGCCATCCATTGAACATTTTAGTTTGAGTTACAATGGGATCTCTAAGAGAGTAGGTATATTGTGTAAGTTTCCTTTAAACTGGTTTTTAATTAGCAAATGGCAAGATAGGGCCATTGACCACAACAACCTTAAAAAAGAAAGCTTAGTTTCTCAACTTCACTCTGTTGTCATTTGAATTATGCTCCAACAAATCTTTTTTTTTTAAGAACACATTTTAAAATTATTTTTAACATGCTCCTGTTTATCATTTGACACTTAAAATGTGCTGTTCTTATATGGAAATACCCCGGTCCAAAGCTCTAAAAAGAATGGATTCCTTAAGATGCTCCAAGTGCAGCAGCACTTCAGCTATCAGACAATAATAAATGGGGAATGACAGCCTGAGCTGACCATGGTGCATTTCATGGTGAGAATGATAACGGTTTAGCAGCTTCCCATTAAATTAATGAGAAATCTTGGTCGTTTTGGCCAGAGGGAGTGAGTAACATAATGGAGACAACTGAAAACCTTAAAACCACCCTAATGCAGAAGGGAAGGAGTAACCAATTCAGTTAAGTGTTTGGCTTTCCACCTACTTGTCTCCTACATCAGGCTGTTTTGTTACTTCCTCAGTTTGGTTTTCAGGGTAAGGAGCAGCTGAAAGAGAATTTTTGAGATACTCTTTCCTGAATAAATGAGAAATAAAAAGATGGGAAGTCCCTCCGATCTCTAACACTGTCCAATAAAGGTATCCTCTTAATTTTGACTCATAAATAGGATTTTCATTTCATGGTCTGCTTTCTTTTTATAATCAGTGACTACTTGATCTATTCTATAAAGAGAGACAGTCATCTGGTAAAAATTAAAAGTAAAAAACTATATTCTAATTTTCAGTTTTCCTTGAGTCATAGTGTTAACATCAAAGAACTATGATCAGAAATTAGTCAAGTTGTGCTGCCTGGAAAAACTCATTTTTATCTCTGAAGAACTCAAGTTTCTCTACTGGTAAATGAATCAGCTGGACAATACGATAGCTGAGTTTTTCTACATCTTTAAATATTCTGTTGTCTTTAATAGCACAGACAGATAAGAACAATGAGAACATAACTGAAAACAAATATTTAGCATTTATCTCTTAGACATAGATCTTTTTTCTTTTAATCAGAAATGTATCCCACATAATCTATTTTTATATGACAATATGCTAGCTCTAATTCCATTTTTATATTTAATAATGAAAACACATTTCATTTTGCATTGCTACTGTTAATACTCTTTACCATAATTTGTAGCAGCACCTTTTTGGCCAACATTGACCAACCAGACTTCACACAATTCTTCGATCTTCTGGTTTACTTTAATCCACAATTTAATTCTCTTATCCTTAAAAAAAAAGACTCTTAGACATCACATTGAAAGAGTTCATTCCTTACAATATTTTTACACATAGATTACACTTGTGACTGTTTCCATTTTTCAAGTTAATCTTCTATGTGGTGTTTTCTAATTCTTCAGGCTCCTTGAGTTGTCATCTCAATAGCTATAAACATCTTACAGAGAGGATGGAAGTTTAAAGAAAACTACTGAAGACTGAAGACAATTTATAGGTTTAGATAAAAGTTTTTAAATTGTCAGGAGCTGTGACATTACCATTTACATGGAGAAACACATAGACTGTGGCTAGATCTGTATGTTCTACAGAATTCTGAGGAAGTTTGAGTCCCAGGAAAATAGTCAAATCAGATGTTAGTATCCAAAGATTATTTGCAGGTTTTTATTAAAGTCTGCAAAGAACAGAAATGGAAACCTGAGACACTTACTATTTGATGAGTACATTAAATTTGTTAGCTTATTTTTAATTCATATTAATCCGGAAGTGCTGTAAGTTCTAATGTACAGATAAAGGAGCTGAGGCTACGCAACACAAAGTCATGGTTTTTTCTTTGGTTCTGGCTCTCCCAAAATCAGGCTTCAGACTCCAGTCTGTATAGCTGTAAAATGAGATTCTTTTTCAGTCTTCATCACTACTGCTTTTGCAAAAGTCCTGTTAGATATTCCCCACCTTTCTGTCCTTTGCATTTCTTTTTCTTTCTGCCTTTTGAAGCTCAGTGTGAAGCCTTTTTATTTAAGGTCTTTCCTTCCATGTACCAAGGTTCTAAATTTAATAATAAAACTTTTTTTTTTGTTATTAGAGTAAGCATTTATTGAGAACTATGTAGCCTAAACCATTTGCAAATATCCTCTTATTTAATGTTTGGTAGGGATAGGTGCTAATCGTCACAGTTTTGAAAACAAACCTTTAAAGAGATTTAGCAGTCTGCCCAAGATAAACTTTTTGTGGATACTGAAGGTTAAGAAAAGTCAATCCTGTATGTTTCTAACTATAGTTTGTGTTCTCTTCTCAGCCACCATGAAGTAATCTAAGAATGACGAAAAAAATGCAACAAAATTCCTCTTCTCCCAAGATGGGGATTAAAATATATTCAATTCATAGTTTTAAAAAAATACCTAGTCGTTGAAGTTTATTCTGAAAAAAACCCTCTTCAACCTTTGCTCTTCAAAAAACTATTCTATTCCTAGGAAAAACAAACACTGCTGATATTATGGTATACCACTTCCATCTAGTGGCCACTAGTGGTAGCATACTATTAGTGCTTCAGTGCTGAAAATGAGTCTGACAACACTTAAATATCTGGATACAATGTTGAATTGAAGGGAAAAGTTGTTTTTGTTACTTTCCATCTCAACAGTACACAGATTTATCTCACTCTGTGTGTGAATGCTAGTACTAAGCAGTCTTTAAATAAAATAGATACCCTAGATGCAATTATGAATTTCTCTTTAAATTTTGTACATTGCTGTATTTAATAATGTATATTAACTTATATGTTTCAAAAGCATTTTGAAATTGCCTATTTGGATGCAGTGTTGGAATTGGTGACTGATATACACACTCAGCAAAACCTGATGGTGCCTGCCTCCTTCAGGCATGCATGGATGCTACTATGAGACAGTATTCTTACATAACTTTATGGAGAAGTTCATTGTTGGTGACCTTGAAAAATAAGTTTTATGTATAGGGGGCATGCTGTAGACTGACTCAAGACCGCAGTAATTATAGGAAAGTGCATCTGGGGAAATTTGAAAGGCAAATAGAGGGATTAGATTGGAGGGGAGAAATCACTACATCACTATCCAATATTTAAGAGCATCTACTGTGAGTTGGGCAACCAAGTGGGCACCAGAAAAAGACCTATGTGCTACCCACCCTGAACTGGCAACATCTGATGCTGTTAGCAGGGTGTACTTTTAACACAAATATGAACTTAAGCTGACATCTATTAAGGGTTTTTACCTTCTTCACAAATATTATCTGTGTATTTATATTTGTAAATATTTTATATTATGTTAGCATAAAGTACATCAATGTTATATGTATACTTACATATATAAATGTTTTACATATATTCATCCAATCATTATAAAAGCCATAAGAAATAGACCCTTGTCAAATTTTGCAGAAATAGGAAACTTACAAAAAGTGCAGGAAAGAGTTAGCATAGCAGGCCTGACTGTTGTCCACTGGAAAGGCCTGCTCACACAGTTGGCCCTTGGCTAGGATCTGGAAACTTGAATTTTGAGAGGGTTCCTCCATTCTCAGGACTGGCAAACAATGTGGAGGTTTTTTTGTTTGTTTCTGTTTTTGAGACGGGGTTTCTCTATGTAGCTGACCTCAAACTAGAGATGCTCCTTCCTCTCAGCCTGTTAAGTACTGGAATTGGAGGCATGTCACCACGCCCAGCTTAAGATGGAATTTATGATGCACACTTGTTTTCTTCCTGGGAGTCTGGAATTTTGGTAAAGGATAGACAAAAGGTGACTACATGATCAGCCTCCTAAGCACCTGGTCTCTAATGAGTTTCCCTAGTTGACAACATTTAATATGTGTGTGATGACTCTTGTTGCAGGAATTAAATGCATCCTGTGTGACTCCACAGGGAGGGGACCTACAGAAACTTATGCCTGTTTCCTTTCTCTTTGCTGATTGTGCTTTGTGTCCTTCTGTTGTAATAAATTATATCTGTGAGTACAACTATGCACTGAGTCCCACAAGGAAACTACTGAACCTGGGGTGGTATTAAGGACTCCAGTCCAGGAGGAAAATCTAGATAACTCTTGAAGAGAACAAACATGATAGTAGTTTGTGATCTTTCCATTCTGGGATGATAAAAAAGAGAATGACTTGTTTGGTTGGAGGAGACAAAGATTAAGTAGCTAGTTGGAGACTTATAACCTATCTCTTACAAACTCTGTATCTTCCACTCAATTAACCTTTCCAAAGTGGATGTTAAACTGCTTTCTGTAGGGTGTTGGTCTTATGAAGGAAAAAAGCTAGGGAAGTGATTCTCATACTTTATCAGAGTCACCTTGATGACTGCTTAAAACACTGGTGGCCCCTAACCCAGAGTTCTGATTTAGAAGGTCTCAGGAGGCGCCAAGAATTTGTGGGTAATAAGGGGCTAATGGAGTAGCCTCAACTAGTGGAGCGCCTACTTAGCAAATGTGCCCTGAGTTCAAATCTTAGTACCACCAAAAAAAATTTTGTGGATGATAAGAATTTGTTGATGCTGTTGCTCAGCAGCTGAGATCAGACTTTGGAAACCTTGGATCTACTAATTCATTAGCATCTCTGAGCATATATTCACAAGGAGACGGCACTGCATTTGTGAATGTTTGGGGCAAGAGTTGTTCAAATCACAGATAATTCTTTGAATTAAAGCATGCAGTACAATTGATCATATCCACATTTAATTAGGGGGGGCTGTTATTTATTATTTATTTATTTATTGTTTTTGGCAATACTGAGAATAGAACTCAAGTCCTTAGGCTGACTAGACAGTGCTCTACCACTTGAGGAACATGCTTAAGTCCTTTTGCTTTAAATTTTCTCTTCAAATAGTCTTGCATTTTTGCCTGGGTTGGTCTTGGGCTGCAATCCTCCTACCTCTGCCTCCTGAGTAACTGGGACTGCAGGTGCGTACCACCACACCCACACCCAGCAGAAGTTTGTCTTTTATATTAGGGTTCAAACTCTTTTAACTCAAAAAACATTTCCAGATTGCTTCCAGATTGAAACACTTATATGTAAGGGAGAATTTCTCACAATAAGGATAGGTCAAGAAATTGAGGTTATTTGTTATTTGATTTTGACAGTATATATTAAATTTTGCATGTATGAACTATTTAATCATTTAAGCCTTTAACATTAAGAAAATTGGTTATTAATCTGTTAACAGTCTTGTTTAAATATAAAATCTAATAATTTAGAAATTGAGTAAGGGCAATTAACATGGAAGATTTAAAACTGGAATAGTTTTCTTTTTTTTTTTTTTAGTTTTAATCTCTCTCTCTCTCTCTCTCTCTCTCTTTCTCTCCCTCTCTCTCTCTCTCCTTTTACAAAATTGGGGCCCAAACTCAGGGCCTTGTGTTTGCAAGGCAGATGCTGTACCACTTGAATCGCTCCCCCAGCCCCTAACCCCCCTTTTTTTTTGCTTCAGTTATTTTTGCTTTTTTTAAAATACGGTCTCTTATTTATGCCTATTTATACTTTTCATATAACTGGGATGACACCACCATGTTTCTGCTTTTAAAAGATGGGTCTTGTGAACTTTTTGCCTGGACTGTCCTTGAACAAAAATCCTCTGGATCTCTTCCTCCTGGTGACCAGTATTATAGACATAGCCACCATTACTTTTAATCTCTAAAAATGTATAATTGAAAGCAAACTTTTTCATGTGCCTACTCCTTATTAGTGACATTGGGAGGCCATGAGACCTGCCTGTTCTGCCTCATAGAAGGTGCTAAGGCCCATTTGCTAGAGTTTTGAACAAAGATGGATGCTATCTGAGTGACTCTCAGTCACTGATGAGTTAGCCATAGCCACAGGACCTGACTTGTTTCTCAAAAGGAGTTGTGTAATAGGCATGGGAGTACACAGCTGTAGTCCCAGCTACTCAGGAGGCTGAGATGCAAGAATCACTTGAGCCTATGAGTTCAAGACCAGCATGGACAACATAGGGAGACCTGGGTCTCACAAAACAAAGTAAACAAAGAAGGAGTTGTTTAGTATAAAGCTTCAACACATTCCAAATGTAAAAGTGACTCCAATTCTTCAAATAGGAAGAGCTACCCAAATGGATCCCTGATTTGAGGTCTTATCAAGCATTTTATCAGGCACCTCAAACACTGATATAATGTAATTGATCACTCAATACAAGCGTGTGAGAGATTGTGGATACCAATATCTCTTCCTTTTGTTCCCTATACACAGAAAGTTTCTTTGATTACATTGCTCAGTCGTTGGTACTTTCTATGCCTACAAAATTGCTATAGTTTCAAATTCCTTCTCCTTTCATATCACTACTTTCTGTTTCACCATTAAAATCAGCAAGCACTACAAATTAGGGCTTCCCCTCCCCTGACATCTTTGTTTTTTTCTTTTGGAGATCTAGTTTTTAAAACATTTATCAACACAGCAATGGTTCTAATCCTAGATAATATTGCTTGTGTCTTGGGGAACTCTCTGTACCTGTGTATACCTTCTAGCTAATGAAGAGTGTGATGCTGTGTAGTCAAACATATTTTGGATTTTCTATGACATGTTTTGGGTTCAGATTAAATTTAAATTCGTACACTGAGCCAAGCAGTTTCTCCTCCATCATATGAGTGGGCCTCATTCAATCAGCTGAAGGTCTGAAGAGAACAAAACACTCACCCTCCCCTGAGTGAGAGAGAATTATGCTTCTAACTGGAACAGTGGCTTTCAAACTTTAGGATATTGGTTCTTCTGAGTTCTTCAGACAATGCTGGTCTTCAGGTGGGAGCTGAGACATCAGGTCTGCAGATTCTGGCCATTTCAGCCTCCATAGATGTGTGAGCTGATTCCTTATAATCAACCTGTATAAACAGATACAGATATAGTTATAAAGATATATCCTATTGATAAGAGGTAGGCAGTTAGAAAGGGAATAATAATACAAAGGAGCTGGGTGCAGTGGCTCATGCCTGTAATCCTAGTTACTTGGGAAGTGGAGATGAGGAGGATCACAATTCAAGGTCAGCCTGGGCAAAAAGTTTCTGAGAACCCATCTCAACCAATAAAAGCTGGGCATGGTGGTGGGTGCCTGTCATCTCAGCTATGTAGGAAACATAAAATAGGAGAATTGTGATTCAAGTTCACCAATGCATAAATGTGGGACCCTATTTGAAAAATAATTAAAGCAAAAAGCATTGCGGCATAGCTCAAGTGGTAGAGTGCCTGCCTAGTAAGTGTGAGGCGCTGAGTTCAAATCCCAGTACCACCAAAAAATAAAAATAGCACAAAGAAGCCAAAGAATGGGTGTAGCACCATATCTGGCTATATTTTGCCAAACACCCTACTTTACCATTATCCTGGTATTACAGTTGACTACAGTTGAGGCTACTTCTTGGTACACAGGCCAACAGTCACTCCCCAATGACCCCAACAGGAACTTCCCAACTCTAGAGGTTATCTAGTATAACATCTCATAGGTGTAGTTTTGGTACACACCTCCCTTTAAATAGCAATCTTGGCTTTGAGAATATCTTAACAGGTAAACTAGTCCCCATCCCCCAGTTCTTGGAAAGGAAATGTCTTCCCATTTCTTGGAAAACTACACAATTATGTATATATCCTTTGTATAGTCATTTAACCCTATCCATAAAGTTGTCTAATACTGGGGGCTTGGAACACTTGCCTGCTTGGTTAAGCTGCCTGCCCACAGCTTCATTTGGGGGTGTAGTGTTGCTTTATATTCTCTTCTGCTTCAATAAAATTTAGGTTTACTTACATAAATTTTGCTCTGTTAAAATCTACTCTGAATGTCCACGTCTGTATTCTTTCATCAGGGAGACCAAAGACCTGCCATTCAACTTCCCTGATACCAGTGGTTCTGTTTCTCTGGAGAATCCTGACAAGTACACAGAGGTTAAACCTATGTGATCCAAATCTTTGAATTACATGATTCTAAATAATGCTGACCAGACAAGAATGGAATATTGTCTTTTCAAAATCCCTTCAGGCCTTAAGTTTCTAGTTTATATTGATATTCAAATTGGCACTTTTAAACACAGCATGAATCTGATAAAACTTCAGTTAGCAGAAACCCAAGACATATCTGCAGTTAGAAAACAAATGATAAAACTGGAACAATTCTTTTGAAAAACTAAAAGGAAAAGGACAAGTATGTTTAACCTAGTTTTAATACCTATTAAAATAGTGGAGATATTTTCTCCCACAACCTAATTTAGGGTTGATTCTATCAAAAGATCAAAGGCAGTATGAAGTATCTAAAGCAGTGTTTCTCAAATTTTGATTATTCTCCATATTCATTATCTAATACCACAATAATACTACTTAATAAAGCCATGATGGCATATGCTAATTTTTTTTTTTTGCTAATTTATCTTATATTTGAGTATGTCAGTCAATTGGATGGTTTTGTTGATCTGTGTTTGTTTCAGTCAAT
Source organism: Castor canadensis (assembly GCF_047511655.1). Taxonomy (NCBI): domain Eukaryota; kingdom Metazoa; phylum Chordata; class Mammalia; order Rodentia; family Castoridae; genus Castor; species Castor canadensis. The sequence continues at coordinate 27,753,610 of NC_133390.1, read as the reverse complement.
CTTGACTGGGTTAATTATGCATTTGTAGCTGGCTGGGGGTTGCTGGGAACTGAGTGACCTAGGACAAGCCAACTCTGCTCCATGTGGTCTCTTGTCATCTGGTCACTACCCTCCACTTTTCTAATAAGAAAAGTGACTAATGACTCAGCAAAATTATAAGGGAGCACACAAAAATGTGCAAAGATTCCAAAGCCGGGCATTTTGTCAGTCCTGCCTCATTCTCTTGACCAAAATGAGTTTCAAGGTCCACGTTTAAAGAAGGGGAAAATGGAAAAGACCTCTCAATGGAGGGAGTTTCAAAGTCACAGTATCAGCAAATTGGGAATGACTTTTTTGCAAAGACCTGCCACATTAATCTACCAACTTTATGAATTTTACGCAATCTCTTTCTGTGTTTATTATTCATAAGATCTATTCTTTTGAGGCCCATGCTACCATAACCATATTCGTGAGATAATGGATTTGAATTTTTTACATGCATTAAAAGTCCTATTAGAAATTGAGGAAAAATATTCATGTACCAGTTAGTTCTCTCAGTGAAACACACTGAATTAAAGTAAAGTTCAAAAGCATGTATGTGATCAAGAAAGTGATGGAAATTCACTAACAAGCTGTGACATAGACAGATATCTATTATATTGAACAATATATTGTGTCTCTATCTCTAGAATGAATGTTGAGGGAGATACTAAGAGATTAAACCCTGTCTCAGGATAATTTGCAGTCCAGCGGGGCAAATAAGATCATATTGACTGCCGTACTCACTAACCCTTAACAATTATAATCACAATGTATAGCATACAAAAATATGTAAAATGGTATTTCAGAGTAAGTGATAAAGTGCAAGAAAGGTTAGATGAAGGAGTCATGGGTAGAACTAGCTTGGCACTGACCCTTCAAATGTAGATAGGGTAACCTTAAGGTAGGAAGGCTTTGTAAATTGGAAGAAAGCTCCAGCTAGATGCTCAAATGCAATGAATAGCCACAATTATCAGTCAGCAAAATTAGATATATAATGTTCAAACCAACATTATCCACTTTACAGTAAATAAAATTTTATAGTTCTTCGCTTCATCACGCACATATGAATTTAATCAGGGTGGCCTCTACCTCTGGCAAGGTGGGGCTGCATTATTTTGAGGCAGCATTACCATTAATAATAACACAGTAAAAAATGGGCAAGATACCAAAGCCATTATCTGGATGAGGTCAAGACCTAGAGGAAGATGAAAGTCCAGAAGTGAGCCCGGCTTAGAGGGCAATATTTCCTCTGCATGCATCAGTGACTGATAAACTGACCAGCACTTTTGAAAATTTCCCAGGGACAAAAGGACACAAAAGTGGAATGGGAGTCCAGACCCATGTTCAGTGTTGGGGCCCTAAAATCTACATTCTGAGTCAAGTTCAAGTAAAACCTCCCTGGCATAGACTGTAACACAGCTTCACAGCAACTAACTCCCTGAAGTTGAATTAAGGAATCTGAGAGCTACTAGCAACTTAGAAATTTTGGTTTTCGGCCTATTTCTTTTTTCCTTTCAACTGAGTCCTCCTTCCCCTGGACATGAAATCCCAATGAGAAAAAAAATTCAAGAACCTAATAAGGTAATATAAAACAATATATGTCACAAACAGGAATTTTATCATGCTAAAGAATTCAGAGCAAACATTGCACCTTTGTTCATTTAAAAAAAATAAATAACAACCAGTGTGATGATGGCACATGCCTGTAAACCGAGCACTTAGGTGGCTGAGGCAGGAGGATTGTGACTTTGAAGTCAACCTAGGTTATATAGTGATTTTGAGGTCAGCCTGGGATACATAGGGAGACATTGCTTTCAAACAAACAAATAAATAGATTAAATTTAAACCTTTTCATTGGAAACTAAAAAAGGGTGGCTTTCTTTTGAGGTTTTCTTTTCCTAACAATTGTTACTATCAGAATATAAGTAATTCTGAGTGACACTTCAATTATCAAATCATAGTAGAAAGATGTAGATTTTTTTTCTGACAAAATAATACAGTTAGCCTTGTGCCATTAGCTTTAGCAAAGATTGATTTTTGTGAGACAGGAATGTTTACTGAAGGTCTTGACACACTGTCTCCAGATATAACTGAGAGTAGAATCTGCTAAGCAACAGAAGTGAATTGTAACACACAACACAGTATGGAAGTTTATAATCTGCTACTTTACTTAAAATATCCCAGAATGCCTTCCTGTTTAATTCATTTTTTTGAATCTCAATATGTCAGTACAAAATGTTCTCATTCTTTCATTTGGGAAAATACAACTCCCATTTGTGTAATTTTAATTGCAACTTGTCTACTCTGTTCTTTGCACCATTTTTATGTGGGCCTGTGTGTTAAGTGACTAAGCAAAGCATGACCCACCAGATGCCGAGTTGCAGAAGAGAAGGGCTCTAATGTCCTCAAGCATATTTCTGGCAAAATTTGCCATAGTTGAATCTTATAGTACAACATACTAAATAGGAATCTACATTTAAGATTCCAAGATCATTTCAAAATTTTAATAAAATCAACTGAGTTTAATAACCATTAAAAAAAAAAAACCTGAAGCAATTTTAACCAGATTAGATACAAAATGTTTTTTCTCTCCAAATCTTCCATGACAATTTATGTATCAATTTAGCTAGAGTATGATGTCCAGTTATTTGATAAAGCTTTAATCTAGATGTTGCTTTCAAGTTATTTGTTATATGTGATTGACGTCTACAATCAATTGACGTTAAGCAGACTTCCCTCCATATGTGGATGGGCCACACTGGATTGGTTAAGGACTTGAGAGCAGAGAGCAAAGACTGAGGTTCTCAAAGTAGAAGGAATTCTGTCTTCAGACTAATATGGAATTCAGCTTATGTTTCCAGACTTCAAAAAAGAAGAGGTTTGGGGAAAGAACATTTTGTATCTAATCTGGTTAAATTTTTTCCAGTTTTTTTTCTTCTTTAATGATCATTGTTCTCCACTGATTTTACTAAGAATTTGAAATGATCAGGAATATTTTGGATATATCAACTCTTACCTGAATTTCCTTTGGGTTTTGGAGTTGCCAGCCTCCATAATTGTGTGAGTCAGTTAGAATAGCTTTCTTGCTCGCTCTCTCTCTCTCTCTTTCCCTCTCTTTTCTCTCTCTCACTTCCCTCTCTCTCTTTCTCTCTCTCTCCCTCCCCTCTCTCTCTCCCTCTCCATCTCCTCACATATATGAATATATCCTACCTGTTCTATTTCTCTGGAGAACTCTGACTATACCTTCTAAGTTACTGAAGGAAAGTGACTACAAAAAATCCCCAGCAGTTATTTGTAATACATTATAAAAATGTGTAGGTTGTATCTAACACACATTCTTAGAGTGTTCTTTAATATTGTCTTTGTGTTTTATTTAAAGCAAAAATGATAGTAGCCACTCACCATTTATCTTAATCAATGGTTTTAGACTTTGAAGAAGAATTTGTTCTTTGGACCTTTCTAGGATTTTTCCTCAATCTCACCCTACTGTTGCTTTAATACTAACCCTTAAAGAGTGTTAAAGATTGTTCTCTTCCTCTCTTAGTAAATAATTGCAATATAGGTAGGTAATCTTGTGGTCATTTGTAGACATAATCAGGCTAACAGTTTGTTTTTATCTTTGTCTTTTTCTTTCTTTCACGAAAACAGCTTCTACTATTTCTTTTCAATTTTGGAAGACATTCAATTTCAAGACATTTGAACCTGTGGAAAGAAATACTGCCTATTGTCCAGAGAACTATTATTAAGAGAAATTTTCCAAAGGCATGAATGTTAGAACATTGCTAAGGGCAACATCTAGTGGTGAGAGAAACAAAAGTAATTTGCTAAAAGAAAACAGTGAGTTACAAATATAGAAATCTAGAAGAGAAGTGTTTAATGAGTATATGAAGACTTTTTCAAGTTTTTATCTCACCTCTCTCTTCCTGCTGTGGCCAGGTGGAAGAAGAATACTTGGGCTTAAGACCATAAGATGGAAGGATTTTTAAAGATGCATTTAAGGTTATTCATAATTCTTTCTCATAGTTGGATCAGACTGAATATATCACTAATAGTTGTAATGGAAAATAACCAAATGTAGGCAGCTAAGGGGAGGAGATGAAGGAGTGAAAAGAGAACAGTTGACAAAATGTCCAAACTTGAATAATCCATTAAACCTATAATTTTTCAAACTTTTTTCTTTATATAGTCACATAAGAGAGAATGATTGTGTCAGTTTCTTCAAAAGACACATGGGAAGGTTTTAACAAAGTTATATAAGTCCCAATGCTCACAGTATGGCAAGCTAATTCATCTTCACACCTGTACCAGTGATCTAGAAATGTCTCATCCTTGTGTGAGTACACTAAAGCCTGATCTCATATATATTCTCCAACTTTTTTTCCAACACAAATCAGTGAGACTTTGATTCCTTTTCATGTAGATAATATCAACCTAAATGAAAGTTTTTATTCATTATTTCTCTCCTTTGCTATATTAAAAAAATCTACTTTGGGTTGCAGGATGAAAAGGTAAGGAGAAGGAGAAAAGTGGGTAACAGAATCATTCTCAAACAATTGAGAAAGAACCACCAAACAAGAAAGGGGAATCTGCTTCTGAGTGCAGGTAAGTCTAGTGGATGTTGAGTAAAAACCACCAGATCCTTATTTCCAGTTGTTGAATTTAGATATTTGATTTTGAAATTCCCTTTCTTTAACCTACTTAATTCTACCAGCAGGAATGCAACCATACAATTTCTGACTTCCTGCCAAAATACTTTGTTTGTAGCAATGCTCTCTCCCAGAGCACATTCCCTAGTAAATGCAGGATGACTGAATTAGCAGTTGCACAAATCCTTGCCTTGATTGTTAAATTCCCATACCAGAGTACTACAAGGCATGGGAAGTACCTGCATCCAGACCAGATAACCAAACTCATTTTGTCCATATTTTCACCAGGGCATTTTGTTCGTCAGTTAATCTGTTTTCCATATCAATATGACATTGCTTTGTAATAAGTAACAGAAATATACTGTGGCTAACTTAAGCCTATACAATTTTTTAAGGATATCAGGATCTTACTATATTAATACAAATATCATTCAAAGTGGCATCTCTTACCATCTCACTTGGCTCACATATGAAAACTGTTGCTGAAAAAGAATTGTTACTGTTCTGATATGCATCACAGAGTAAGATTCAACATTCATGGAAAATCCATTTGAGGAAACTGAATCATTGTCACTGTTGGCTGCCAAGGTGTGTCCTATTCTCTTTGCCCCTTGTGTCAGAAAATAAATACTGCCTCCCAAGAAGATTATACATAGTAGGAAATTATCCTTAAATATGATATTAAGCCATCTCAAAGTATATACTAAAGTGTTAGGTGTATTTATTCTCAGTGTACTCTCCACCACTGAATAAACTGCCTTCTAATGCAGCTAATTTGTATAGATGTCTGAGAGAACCCCAAATGACTTTTACCCTAAATATGTCTTTTTCCCCCTTCCACAGATCAAACCAAGTTTTGTTGTTGTTGTTGCTGTAATTGTTCAGTCTTCATAAACCTGTTGATTTCTGTTGATTTGCAAGGGTACAGTCAAATGGTTGTCACAGTAAGAATACTCAAATCTTCTTTGTCCATTAATAATACTCGTTCACTGATCCCTGGCATGAGGCAACTATTTTTCTACTGCAGAAGGCCATCTTATTTGAACTTGTATTTCCTGTTTCCCTGGTGTTTTAAGTAGGAGGAAAGAAGACCTCCTCACCATCTAACACAATGGTTTGCATCATCTTAATTTGGTTGGCGCCTGACAGTTCCAAATTCCTGATTGTCTGCATTCCATATTATGGAGTATGGCAAATAGCCAGTTCTTTCAATTCCAGAAATAGTTTCATGAAGTTTTGCTAAGTTTCTTATGTACATGCTCATGAAGGGTGGGAAAAATTTGAACTATAATTATTAAATTTTGATGTATAATGATTTATGTATTGTACACAACTAAATATGCAAATGAGTGTAGCATATTTGTTTACTTGATTTTTTGGCATGTAGTGATAGCTCTCAACACAAGAATATAGAACACTTTCCTCCCAATAATGTTCGAGACAAAATTAGTAAGCTATTAGAAAATAATAAAAATAATATAATTATATAATTTGATATGCTGAATAGAATACACAGCAAAAGGAATAAGAAAGTATTGGTTGTTAGTGGTGGTGGTGGTGGTAACGACAGATTATCCCTTTCACCAAGTTCTGATTCAGAGAGAACAGGTTATATTTTTTCCTCAGGTATTTAAGTATAAGTCAACCAAAAAGTTCTTTTGATTTGACTGTTGCTAAGTAAACGCTTCTGCCTTCTTTACCCTAGGACAAGATACTTACCTATAAATTTTTTCTGCTATTAGCAAAAGTATCTATTCAATACAATTTTAAATAAAGACTTAGTTTCCAAACCTGAATATGTTGACATTATTGCTGGGTTGTGAGGCTTAAATAAGTATAACTTTTCATTGCATCACAGGTTCAAACCTTGGAGGGAACTATCCCTGAGTTGCTATGTACAAGGGAAAATGTCTAAGAATATGTCAAGAAGCATCATTTTTTTTGCCCAAAGCCTAAGGGGAGCTGCATCTGTTTTCCAATCATATTTCCATCTGTAAGTTAATATTCCTTATAAAATGAATGATTCTAAAGATTGCTTATGCTCCCAGCTTAGGTAGAAATGTAGTGTTAACAAATAGAGAAAGAAGACACCTTTTTAATTGACTGGTATTACAAGATTTTCCAGTTTGAACTCAAATTATCCTGTCTATAACCTTTCTGTACTAGCTTTATGAGCTAAAAAAATGAACAATGAAGTCCTGGTCACACTCATTCTATAGAACCTAACATGTTGCTTGATATACATTAACATTTGAGCACTTGTATGTGTTGAGCATCATGTTCAAATAAATTATGGACATATTGTTATGGAAAGGAAGGGACTTCCTTGAAATGTTTTGCAAACCATTCATACCTCTAATGGGGCTAGGAACTCATTTCTTAAATCACAAAATGGTTTTGGAACCCAACAATATAGTATCACATTTAAATTTTTTTCTTTTAACTCCAGAGTATAAGGAAGACCTGCTCTTAAATATAAAATGACCAGTAAATAGCAAAGTTGTCTAGGGACAACAGAAGTCCCTAGAATGTTTTGTTATATTTTGTAGTAGATGGCAGTAAGAGGAAAAGCCTACATTGTATTTCCTTTGTCAGTGATAGCCATGGATACATTGCCTGGAGATAATGTGGTCTTTTGGAAGAATATATAAAAGGGTACAGTAAAAAGAAGAAAGGAGGCATGGTTTGTCATATTATCTTGTACTTCTTAAATAATCAGGATTTCATCAAGATTTGGGAGGGTCAAGTGATACTGAATTGTACAGACATTGCTAATTTCTAATTTCTTACTTCTAAAACATTGCTTAATAAAATTCACTGAAAAATAAAAAGTTCTTATTAGAGACTTCTAGTTCTAGTTCAGCAGTATGTAAAGAGCTTACAAGTTTCTACTTCACCCTAAACAAAGGGAAAAGTCCATAATTATTCTCGGATTCATAAGAGAAGTGAGGTCACCGAGCCAACTGTTGCCCCTAAAATTGGAAAAAGAAATGTAAACATAGAGAATCACAACTTACCATAGCAACCCACCCACCGTGAGAACCAATAGGAAAACTTAATCTCTAACTGACAAATTGCTAGAGGCTCACTGTGGACACGACTGACAGATAAAAACTCCAGACAGACCCAGTCATATTGGGGTCCCCACAATTTTATGAGTTTTACTTCTTGGAGTAATACCAGGTCCTCTGCTAGTAGATCCCTACCACAGGCTCCATTGCTACCAGTTAATACTACAGAAAAATCCCCTTGCTTTTTCAGCAGAGAAGGAGAAAAAGAACCATGCTGAAATAGATTGAGCATTCTGTCCTACTTAACAAGATCTAACTTGCTCTAGCTTTATCCAACTGAGAAATGGAAAGGAAATATACACTCCAGCCCCTCTAGCTTCCACATAGGAGAAGGGGCATATCTGACTCCAACCAAGTCTATCTCACCCACAAAAAGGAAAAGAAGACTGAGAAGCATTTGTGAAGTTGAGAGACCAAAGCTCAATTAAGAACTGTGACTTTATTATAAGACTGTAAGTCTATCATAAGACTATAGAACACATACCTTCCCCCCAACACCTTTTCTTCACATTACTAAAGTCTTATTTACAATAGCTCATTTTACCCTCTACATCACATATAGCTATTAATAAAAAAAATTAAGACATACAAGCCAGACGTGGTGTCATATACCTATAAGTCTAGCATTTAGGGAGGTAGCAGCAGGACTGTGAGTTTGAGACCAGCCTTTTCTATATGGAACCAAAAAGAGATGCACAGATCAAATATACTACAACAAACTTGGATAATGCATGTGATGGAGTTGTTATTATGTTAGACTTGACTAAGGAGAGAATCCCTGAGTTTGAGGATATCTCAATTCAAACTTCCAAAACTGAAAAGTAAAGAGAAAATAAACTGTAAAAAGCCCCAGAACATTCAAGAACTGTGAGACAACTATGAAATGTATAAATAGGTGTAAGAGGACTGCCAGAAAGAGAATGAGAAAAAGGAGCAGAAGAAATATTTGAAACATTAGTGGCCAAGACTGTTCCCCAGTTAATGCCAGATACCAAACCACAGATCCATGAAGCTCAGAAGACACCAAGAAGGATGAATTCACACTGTCCAGGAAGTGATATGGTGCTGCTTAAAAGTACACATCAGTTAGTATATTGAAAAATCTAAGGCAGCCACTAGAGTTAGAAAATACAAAAATATAAATATAATTGATAAGCTAAGACAAGAGAGAAAAAGAAATCACATAACATGTTCAAAGATACACCCTCAGCCAGTGTCCAAGGTGTGGTAGTCAAACCCAGAGGTTACTGGAACAAGTCAGTTAGTAGGTAATAACGACATCCAAGACACACCTGTTTGCTTACCAGAGATCTGCTAGGGTGCTAAAAGTATTAGGAGGCTTGGCAGGTAGAGGGATGAAAAGCAGCTACTAAAATGATGCTTGTTATTATCTTATCCTCTGAAAATAGTTTACCTGAAAGTGGATTAGACAATGTTTATTTCTATTGTCTCATCATTTTTTGCCTAAAGGTATTTAAATAGCATCCTGAATTTTCAATTTTTGGTCCATCTTCTATATTGATCATTCTTAAATTATGATTAGGACTGATGGTGGTTGTAATATGTACTTAAAGGTTTGTTAAGTAAATGAAGTTTCCTTCTCTGATAAAAACTCTCTTATGGCTTCTGATTATAATATAGACTCTAATTCCACTATGATGTCTAAGACTTCATGCAGCCTCTTCTCCTCTGGGCTCTTCTCATCTACACTCCTTGAATTTTCTGTCTTTGAGCTGCAGTGTTATGTTTGAAAGGTTTACATGTGCTATTTCCTCTTGCATCTTCCTACTGTGTCTTAGAAGATTGTATTCCTCCTCAGGCCTGTTCTTTAATGAACAGATTGGCTCATTGGTTCCATCATAAATTTCCCATGAGACGATTAAACTTGTCCTGTTTTTCAAGTGTATTATAAATGATTGTTTACATATTTATCTCCCCCATAAGACAGTGTCTTGGGAGGGCAGAACTCTCTGCTTGTCTATGTCAAGGCATGAAACATGCTGAAATAATAATAAAAACAAGGCAGTAAGATTAGGCAAACATAGGTCAGACCTCTGGCTTCCTATGTCCAGAGTTAGACCTTAGTAAAATTAATTAATTTCAGAATTTAGTTGACCCTTTGAAAATTCAAAAGAAAGTTACTTTGGTTAGCTCAACAACAGGCCGATAGAATTTTGATCTCTGAACAAAATGAAGTTAAACAAAAGAAAATTACAAAAAGTAAACAAATGTATACATATGTATAATTATCAGACTTCCAAAGGATTATTTTGATATTTAATGATTTTTAGATTTTTGTTGTCAAAGCTCTTAGTCACTTTTAAAACTTATTACAATACTTCATTGACAAAGCACATTGCAATAAAAAACATTTGAAAGTACCTGTAATTCTTTGTGAAAATATAAGACTGAGATTCATGTAATCCACTTTTAGTTTTCCTTCAAAGTAATAGCATTTCTGAATTGTTTTCCTTGTATCATCTGACTCAGCTAAGTTAGGTAACTACTTGGATTTTAAAATCAATAGTTCTTACTCAGAGAACCCATGATTATATAGTAGTCTCAAAGTAAGTGAGTATGCTAAGATTACTAACATAAATATAAATTAACCAATGAAAGCTAAAATAGGGAACCATGCTCAGTTCAGAAGTTAGAATTGCAGATCTTAGTGTGAACTAAACTTGTGCTTGCTATACAGGTAAAAATAAGAAAGCTCATCTAGTTTCTTGGATTTTTATTCATGCCAAACCATCCTGCTGCCTTTTTGTTTGCTTCTTTGATTCTGAAATGTAAAAGTAAAGAATATTAGGAAGTAAACCTAAAACGAGTGAGTTTTTGTTATTAAGGAATTGCACAAGAAAGCATATAGTTCCAAAACCATTCCCGAAGAGGAAACAGGTTGCCAGGACTATGAAAAAGGATTTTTTCAACTTGAACTCAATATGTAGAATCTTTTTGTTGTAAAGTAATTGTAAATCAATTTCATTTGAATAATAAAATTTAAAAATATAACTGAGATCAAAATATAAAGTTTATCCTCACTAAATTCTTTAAAGAGATGAATTTCTTTTTACTCTTTGGCATACAGGAAACAAAAAAGAATAAAACCAAAGTTCTCATTTTTAAAAACTCCTCCACAGTTTGGAATTTGGTTGTTCTCAAATGGTAAAATTTCTGCCAAATGGATGACAAGCTGCTGTCAAGGCATAATGGGAGGTTTCTGTGGGAGTGTGCAGTAGATTAATGCACAGAAGTTGCATCACATTTTGTGATCAGATACTCTTCGAAACAGGAAGAATCTAAATTTCAAAGCATTTACTAATCTTTCTCAATAACTCAAGCATTTACTCATATAGGTCCCATATAAGCTTTAGAATTAACCCTAGAAATAAAAATGTTATTTTAAAGAAATAGTAAAATTATTTGCCATGCCTTTTTACCTTATTTCTGTGAAAATATAGAATGAATTAGTATGTCAAAAAATACTAGCCAAAGTTAAAAACATACTTATACATTAATAAAAATGAATTTACAAAAATTAAGATAACCGGGAAATTAGGTACTAAGACTTATATGCAGCATACTGTGACCAATGATTAGGTCCTTTTGCAAATTTTTATCACTGAATCCTTACAACAACCACTGACCATGTTTTATTATTTTTATTTCAAGATAAAAAAACTGAATGGCAGAGGGATTATTATTAATTGGGGGTCAAATAACTAGCTGGTTGTAGAGATAGAAATTAAGCATAACGTTTTGTGAATTTTTTTAAAGCCCTATTTATTCCAAAAGTTGTGCCATTTGTCAGTCTTTTCTGATGTTTTTCCCGAGCACAGTAAACACAGGAGCAGTAAAATTGAACAGGCAGTTTTTTATAATACAGGAGATGTAATGTAAATAGGTTCCTGTTCTAAGACACTGTAAACTTATCTTGGCATGAACACTTTTTGTGTAGAAGCCATCATCATTATACAAGAGTTCCCAGTAATGAACCTAAACAAAACCCTTGAAAAGAGAATTATATGAACCTTTCATTTTCTATCCTCTGGGAAAGAAAGTAAATAATCTTCATATACCACATGGTAATGCTCCCTGCTGATCATATCAGCTTTGGGAAGAATCTTGCTGCATTCCTGGGATGTTTGAGCTCCTTATATGAGATTGGCTTTAAGTCTATCTACACAATCTCAGAGTAAAATCATGCTCAAATTCAGTTAGCTGGTGAGTACACTTGCACACCCATGTTTATTGCAGCATTATTCATAATAGCTAAGCTATGTAAACATCCAAGATGCCCCAGTACTGATGAATGGATTAAGAAAATGTGTAATTTATATATTATGGGATTTTATTCAGCCACAAAGAAGAATGAAATTTTGTCATTTTCATGTAAACGGATGGAACTGGAGAACATAATCTTAAGTGAAATTAGCCAGGTTTAAAAGGCCAAAAGCCACATGTTTTCTCTCATATGTGGAAAATAGACCTAATACAAATATAGCAATATTATTTAAAATAAGTCACGCTAAGTGGAGGTCACATACGGGGAAGGTAAAAGAAGGAAGTTAAGAAGGTGAAGATACAAGAATAAATGTAGAATTTTTAAACCTGTTGAAACCACCATAAGAAGGGGAATAAGGGAGAAAGAAGAAAAATGGAGGAGATGAACCAATTCAGGTTATAATACATATATCCATAGAAATGTTGCAAGGAAACTTCCTGTGTTAAACAAAAATATCATTTTTTTTCTTTTACAAAATCAAAGAAGAGGAATGCAGAACAGGTCCTGTCTGAGGCGTTGGTACCAATGGGAAAGGGAAGAGGGTGAGGAAAGGGTGGTGGGAGAGTGAATATGGTGCAAATACTGTGTACACATGTATATAATGGAAAAGTTATACCTGTTGAAGCTATTCCAGGAATGGGAGGAAACGGGGATAAAGGAGATTGGTGGAGAGGATGAATTTAAGTATATTTGATAAATTATAAGAAGTTTGTAAATGCCACAATGTACCCCTATCTAGCAGAACAATTAAAAAAAATAAAAAGAATCATGATATTTCTGTTTTGAAACAGAGTTTTTATACTCTGTTTAAGTTTTAACTCTGTTGAGGGCAATATTTTACAAACATCAATGATTTATAACCCTCTTTGAAAGTCACAAGAAGTAGAAAATATGAACAAGAAAAAGTAGAAATGAGAGTGGTGGTGACCTAAGACCATTCATGGGTTGGAGACTATCTCGATTTACATTATGTGATTTGTATCAAATTCATGCCTTAGCAACATAAAAGATGACTACATTTGGGTACGGCTGGAATAGTCAAAATTATTTTGATTGCTAAAGCTCTACTTGACTAGAAAGGTTAAGACAAAAGAGACATTTATTTCTCACAGTTTTGGATGTTGAAAAGTTCAAGATGACACCTCTCACAAGCTTGTTGTCTGGTAAGGGTCCTATTTATGGTTCATAGATGACTTCTTCTCTACGTGCCCCATATGGAAAAGAAAAAAGTGGGAGGGGCAAAAGAGTTTCCTTGGGCCTATTTTAAATGCTCTCTAATCGCAATCACAAGGTTTCTACCCCATGACTTAATCATCTCCAAAAAGGCCTCATTTTCTATTACCATCATCTTGGGGGTTAGGGTTTCAACATTAATTTAGGATGGGAAAACAGGCATTCAGAACATTGCAGTCTTCTTATTCTATTACATACTGAAATAAGACCAAATAAGGCATTATTAAAGGGTGACTTCTGCATTATTTGCTCATTAATTATTCTACATGACCTATCCTTTATCTATCGCTAACATAACCAAATGTCTTGATCTGGTGTTTTCAAACTTACTATCCTCATTTTGGTGACTTTCACCCATTTAGATCATAAAGGTTTTGTTGCTGCTGGGGCTTTTCTTGTGCCTCTAATTTCCTAGTCTCCAACGTATATGTTTATCTGCTTGTATCTCATCTCTTGACACTGCTATCTGTTGCCTTCCTAGGTGAAAATGGATTCGTTCAGTGAATCCATAAGAACATATCCATTCAAATATGGGCAAAGGTTTATGAAGTCTCCATGTGTCATATTTACCACCCTTGGAATTAAGAAAAATGTCTTCCTAGAGGGTAACAAGAATCAATGAGAAAAAGCTTTATCTTCTCACAAATGAGAAGGTTCCCTGTGTAATAGTGTGAATAACACTCTTTCTATTTTCTCTGGAGAACAGCTATAGCCAGACTGAGGTAATACCTATATTCACTAAAATTAAGAGAGTGTCATTCAAGAAAAAGTGAATTTGGTTCTTTGCTCAGAATAAGAAGAGAATTCATTCAATAAACCTTTTTCATTTATCCCAGCTAGCAAATTTCCTTTCTTCCACAAATGTATCAGGATAGTAACTCCAAGAAGAGCCCTATTTAAGAAAGGAAATTTTTTTAAAAGAAAGAAAATTATATCTCTGCTAACTTTTCTTGATTTTACTTTCTCTAAGCAAGTTCTTATATAAAAAGTTAATTGATATCTGTCCTATGAGCCACAAATTTAATCTACTAGTATATATTAGTTAAAGATTACTACTCTCTCTCTTATTTGCCCAGCATCCCATTTCTACTCTTACATCATTAATATATCTTCCATGGCTTCCAAAAGGGTTTAGTTTTCCCTTATGTTCATTAGTATTTTGTCCAGATGAAGGAACAAGGCATGAAGGAAGTATCTTTATCTGTGAACTTCATGTACCCTCTTGAATAATCAAAGCTCTTTCTTCTGATAGCTTTTAGAGAAAAATATTCTAAATATAAAGAATAATCTAAGTATAGTTATACTCCGTGGTTGGTAGACTTTATCTGCAAGAGGACATTACCGAGCCCAGATTACCATCTTCAAATAGGGTGAGTCAAGTGTAGAGTGTCAGAGCAGATACTCCTTTCAAAACCTATGCAACTAATGGTGTCATTTTAGGGATTACTAGTTTTTTGGAGATGGAGCAGAAACCAAAGTTTATTGACTCAACTGTGATTAGGTACATTAAAGATTTCCAAATGACCTTCAGTGTGTCTATAGATTCATAGATTTAAAACAATATAAAATAAACTAGACTAAATATCACAAAACCCAACAAATGACAGCAGTCTTATGATAACATCTTCTTCCCAGCACATTTCTCATGACAACTGCCTTTTCAAATAAAACTGTTTTACTGATATTTGCATACAATATGTGGCATAACATGATGATACAGTAGCATCCAGTTTTGAATGCTTCCTGTGTGTCAGATGCTAAAAGCTTGTCCATTTTTACTTTTGTGTTAGGTTTTACTTTTATGTTAGGTTTATGCAAGGCAAGCACTATTATTTCCATTTTATAGATGAGAAACCCAAAGGTCTCAGAAGTCATGGAGGATGGAAATGGAATCTGAACCCAAGTATAAATCCAAATCTCTTGTTTCTGCCTCTGTACTTCCCTTTCTTTATGTATCATATATCCTGTTTTATAATGGAAGCCAATATGTAAAATATCAATGTCAACAACTTTCCAACATATTGCTTATTTCAATAAATAAGGATAAAATATCTTGTGGCTTTCTCTCTCTTCAAGTCATTTTGTAGCTCTTACCCCATTCTCACTCTTGCTTTCTTCTGATATGCTGAAGCAAATACTGGTGTTAGAAATACAAAATAAATATTTAAAATAACGCCAAAACTTATATTATACAATTACCTCCCATTTATTCATTCTCTGACATTTCTTTGAGCCATAGGACAATTCTGCCCTCTCTGAAGGAGTTTACAATTAACAATATTTTCAAATAATTTCAAGTCACAAGCTTGATATCTATTTAAGCATAAACTATTAGATGTTTTACAAATGACATTTGTGTCTCTTTTTTTCTATTTCTTTTGTGACATAGATAGTTTTTGCTATTGAGTCAAATGAAACATTTTGGAGAGGAGAAAGCATTTGTAACATACCACAGTCTATCTGGAATAGCCATGATAAACACAGCCATCATAATCTCTCATGTTTCCAAAGATAAATCTCCAAACTACCTTTCTCACCACATTTTCCATCCCAGCACAAATTTTCAGCAATTATTACGTATTGGTAACTAAATTTAATCAAGCAATAAGAAAATCAGGAAACAGCTTACATTTGTCCAATGCAAAAAAAAAATTCTTTAACATTTATATGTTGACATATTTAAGCTTGGCCACAATACTGGAGTTACAAATGTATGTGATTAAATAAGAACTAAGACAATTAGCAGATTTTGAATGGTATGAAAAAGTAAAGAAAGATGGTACATTTACTTTGGAAAAGTATGCAGACATAGAAATTGTGGTTTAAAGACATGAAATAATGGTAGGGAATAACTAGTACTTATATGAATACTGGGATTACTAAATTACTAAAAAATAAAACAAAACTTCTGTCCTATGCAACTTTCAGTGACTGTAATAAAAAGTCACAAGATGAGTTGAAGAGAGATAAAGACACGAGCTACTCTGCCCTAGGTAGTCAATTAATGGCAGCTCTTTATAAGAATGGGACAATGATGGGATCAACCTTATTCCGATTAGAAGATAATTCTTATAGCTGTTTGAAGGATGGTCAGATTTGGGAGAGAGGTGGAAAGCACAAAGCACAGTGTGAGAGTTATTAGAATGGATTTAGAGCAAAAGGGTAGAGGAGAGAGGAAGTGATTATTGAAAAATTGACAAGGTACAGTCTCCTCAGTTAAAGGACTTACTAATTATGACCCTGATTAATCTTCTCACTAACTCTATTTCTTAAGTTATAAATTGAGAGTCATAGACATTCTTCAAAATACCACCATAAAAATTAATATATGAAAAACTATAACACACTAAAGCCTATGAAACTACAAATTAGTAATTTTATTTTATTAATAGTAGTAGCAAGAATATGAGTATTGCTAATGTACCATCCAAATAAATAAAGTACACATTTTAATTTTTTTTTTTCATTTTTCTTTTATTATTCATATGTGCATACAAGGCTTGGTTCATTTCTCCCCCCTGCCCCCACCCCCTCCCTTACCACCCACTCCACCCCCTCCCGCTCCCGCCCCTCAATACCCAGCAGAAACTATTTTGCCCTTATCTCTAATTTTGTTGTAGAGAGAGTATAAGCAATAATAGGAAGGAACAAGGGGTTTTGCTGGTTGAGATAAGGATAGCTATACAGGGCATTGACTCACATTGATTTCCTGTGCGTGGGTGTTACGTTCTAGGTTAATTCTTTTTGATCTAACCTTTTCTCTAGTTCCTGGTCCCCTTTTCCTATTGGCCTCAGTTGCTTTAAGGTATCTGCTTTAGTTTCTCTGCATTAAGGGCAACAAATGCTAGCTAGTTTTTTAGGTGTCTTACCTATCCTCACCCCTCTCTTATGTGCTCTCGCTTTTATCATGTGCTCATAGTCCAATCCCCTTGTTGTGTTTGCCCTTGATCTAATGTCCACATATGAGGGAGAACATACGATTTTTGGTCTTTTGGGCCAGGCTAACCTCACTCAGAATGATGTTCTCCAATTCCATCCATTTACCAGCGAATGATAACATTTCGTTCTTCTTCATGGCTGCATAAAATTCCATTGTGTATAGATACCACATTTTCTTAATCCATTCGTCAGTGCTGGGGCATCTTGGCTGTTTCCATAACTTGGCTATTGTGAATAGAAGCACACATTTTTAAAACATAACCTAAGACAGACAAGAAAAAAAGGTAAGAATTTCTACTGATAATAAGAAATTTTCTGAGATGGGCATGTTGGTATACGGCTATAATCCCAGCATTTGGGAGGCTGAATCAGGAGAATCACAAATTCAAGGCCACTGGGCTACATAGTGACTTCCAGACCAGCATGGGTTACATAGCAAGCAGACCTTACCTCAAAAAAATGGAAAAAATTTCTAAGAGGCAAATATGGTGTAGCAATTACATGAATGAATGTAAGGCATTAATACTTGTTTAAAATCAGATATGATGATGAACATTTGAAAATATCAATAAAAATGTATCATTGGTTTCCATTAGCTGCTCTTACGATATTAGGAATCACCAAATAAAATGGATATTTTCAAAAACGTGCATTTTTCTAGCTAACAGTATGGTTAATAAAGCTTGCATTGATGAGATATTTCCATCTCTTCCCAAGGCTTTTTAATTTTTTTGAGTTGGAATTCCTTCTTAGTTTTTTTTTTTTCATTATAGGACATATCATCTTAGAATTTGCTGGAGGCATGGCTCAATGGATAGAGGTTCTACCTAACAAGTGCAAGTTTATTTATCTATTTATTTTTACTAACATAAAAAGAATTTATTATTTCAAACAGATTCAATAGAGGCAAGTCATTAAAACAAATAGGTGAAGAATTAGGAAGTTTACACTTAGTTATCTTTAGAATAAAAGAGAATAAGCTTATTCTCTTTTTCTTTTCAAAAAGTTTATTTTTCAATAATATTTAGACTTCTAGAAAACTGGGTGATTGAGATTTATTTCCTCAGAAAAAAAGAACACAGTTAACCTAGACTTACCTAGAGGAAAAGCTAAGAGCTGGTAAGCAGACAATGTGCAATTTAGATAACATAGAGAAAACTGACATGTTGGTCTGTTGCTAAGACAACAACCTCTGTGTTCTGGGCAAGAAAGAAGCTTCAGTGAGGTAATTCAGAGGTCAGGAAAGTGTACGCACACATATTTTGTTATTGTCTTTGTTTGTTCAGAGCCAAGCAGATTGTTGAGGAGAAAACTACAGACAAGAGTGTGGTGAATCATTCACTTTCACCAGAAAATAAATAAATAAACCAGTTCCTGAGAAGTACCTTACAATTCACCCAGAGTAATGGGTGCATATAGAGGCATGTTCCATTTAATGTGCAAAGTTTTGGGTTAATCTATGTGCACTGCCATCAAAGTTAACAATTGCTATGTCATGATATCATGCTAATCACCTTTTGTTTACTTATTCAGTCCTAATGACCTTTTGAGAAATAGCTAAGTTATGAGCAGGTACTCTTTTTAGGATTACCTCTGATCCAAGAGATACTGACTGGAAAAATGCTGTGACCCTGCAAATGAATGAGGATTCATTACATGACGTGCTTGTTTCTTAATCACCTACTCTCAATTTTATTATTTCAGAATCATAGATTATTCTTCATGATCAAGTCACTGAATTGGACCAAGATGTATGATATTTATTCTTCTGTAAATTTACTAGATATATAACGTTACATTTCTGTATTTATTTTTAAGATCTCATCTCTTGAGTTTTTAAAATCAATATAAAGATATCAATTCTCATGTTTGAGGAAATTGTTCTCACAGTATGTCTTATAGTTTTCCTAATAGTAATTTTTGATAAAAACATCTTATTCTTTTGTGTTAGAAAGTTATTCCAATCCAGGCATCGGAACATATTTTTTTCATCTTCATTTTTTTTTAACTTTAGCCCTTTGATTCATCTCCATTTCCAGTTGTGTGAAGAGTTGATTCAGAATTTGTTTTAATAGCTATCTTTCCCATCTTGGAGATCTTCTTGACCTCTAAGTTCTCTATCTAATGCATTATTTTCACAGAAACTCACAAGGGATTCTGACTTACTTCAACTGATGATGATATCAGCTCTTTGACCTTTAGTTTTTAACAGAAGAAGCTAGGAAATAAAAGTGTTTTCAGATCCAGAAGACTAAGTATCTAAAAATAAATTAAATTACAAAGACCAATTAAATATCTTCATATTTTTGGAATGGAGTGCCTACCCGGAAATCCTAACATCACACTAACTAAGTCCCAGCCAACTTGCAAACATGTTATTTTCTTTTCTTATATGGACTCTTCCTGAAAATAAACATTTTTAAAACTCCTACATGTAACCTGTTAGTATTTAGAACCTACTCACAGCCTTATCTCAGATTTAGAAAACATCAGACAGTAGATATTTTAAATACTAAAACCATTATATGTGACCTACACAAGCAGAAAATGGGACAACCTGTTTTGATTATTTTTATGCATTCTTGAAATCCACTTTAGTCAAATTCTGTAGATAGCCTTCTGCTAGAACTACTGAGTTGTTTCTAGTTTCTTCGTGTGTGTGTAAGTGTGTATGAAGAGAGAGAGAGAGTGAGAGAGAGAGAGAGAGAGAGAGAGAGAGGGAGGGAGACAGAGAGGGACAGGGAGAGAGCTAGCTAACTTCATCCATTGAATCAGATATTTCATTATTGTGGGGCCCCTTTACCTACAACCAAACTACTATGTAGTGGACCCAGTCTATCACAGTATCTTTAAAATGGACTCATTTCCTACATATATAGCATTTTTTGGACATGGTAGAATTCCATAATTATTCTCCTTTCCTGTACTTAACACAGGACTAGAAACTGAAGTGACTCCAGAATAATGGATTTGAACACTGTGGCCTTGGAGGTAAATTTCTGGATATTTGTGTGTTGTAAGTCCAAGAAGTATGAATAATGGCAACTAAAAAACCTTTCAGAACATTTGTTCCCTTGCCTAAATTAATATTTCACATAAAATAGTTACATATCTAAAAATGCAAGTAGAAATAAAATGAAAAAATTGCAAATATAAAAAACTACTTGTACTCACTTAAACCTAAAGCAATTCTGCAGTATGTGTGGGTGACAGAGTCCACAATCATAATGCACTTAATGCAATCTAGTCTATGTGAAAAACTCTGTTCTGAGCATAAACCACTATAACTATGCCCTTGAGAATTCAACTGAATTCTATTTTGTTAAAAAAAAATTGGAGAAGAAAAATTTTTGAAAAGGAAAATTCAATTGAATCAAAATTAAAAATTGTTATGTATTGAAAGATACTATCAACAGAGTAAAAGACAATCCATGAAATGTGAGAAAATATATGCTAATCATATATCTGCTGAAGATTTAATATCCAGAATATATAAGGAAAACTAAGCAGCACCAAAAAACAAATAACATGATTTTAAACGTGGACAAAGGATTTGAATCAACATTTCTCCAAAGCAAATATACAAATGAACAACAGCACATGAAAATATGCTCAACGGTATTAATTATTAGGGGAATACAAATCAAAACAACAATCAGATACAATCTCACACTTATTGGAATATAGATTTTCAAAAAAAAATGTCTGTGAGCTTGTGGAGAAATTGAAACCTTTAAGGCAATGCTGACGGAATGTAAAAAGATGTAGATGCTGTGGGAAAGAGAATGGTGGGTCTTCAAAAAACTAAACACAGAATTACCATATGATCCACCAATTCTACACTTATGTTTATTTAGCAACATTCTTCATTTAAGCCAAAAGGTGAAAGTAACCCAGTGTCCATCAGCAGGTGAATGGCTCAGCAAAGTATGCTACCAAAATACAATGGAATATTATCTAGTCTTAAAAAGGGAATAAATTCTGACATATAACCAGATAAAATTTGATAACATAATGCTAAGAAAATAAGTCAGTCATAAAAGGACAAATAATTATCCTACTATGGGTGGTGCCTATAGTAATCAACTTCATACAGAGTAGAACAATGGTGGTCAAGAGCCACGGGAAGAGGTGAAAGGGAAGTTACTGTCTAATGGGTACAGAATTTCAGTGCTGCAAATTCTGTAGATGGACAGTAGTGGTGGTTGCACAAAAAAGTAAATGTACTTAATGCCACTGAACTGTACACTTAAAAATAATTAAAATGGTGCATTAAATATTATGTGTGTTTTAAATAAAAGTAAATAATATAAAGTAAAATAAATTCCTAAGAATAAGATTTGGGGTTTTTTTTAAATGTCTGTGTTGCCATGAGAGCTGTTTCTTGATGTGTTACCTAGAAACCTCTTTAACATTTTTTTATGCAGAAATAAGCTAGAGACATTTGTGCCATTTCTTCTTATTCCAAATTATAAATGCATTTCATAATTACTGAATCACGTCTTCGAGAATGTATCTGTGAGCAGATTTGAGTTTCATGTTCTGAAAATGGCCCATCACAAACAACTATCTTATGACTGGCATTTTCATTTTAACTAAAAATTTTAATTTTTAACTAAAAATGCTGTAGTCTTGAAAACATTTATCTCTACCTTAAAAAATATTTCCATGCCATGTGGAGATTTCACAATCGGTAAAACATCTTTATTGCATGGTTCATAAAGCTTTGTCCCATATGGTGATTCTCTTCCTAAATACTCTCAAACTTCATTTTTTTCTCACTAAAACCATATTTTTCTGCTGTGTGTGGTAGTACAAATCTGTAGTCCCAGCACTTAGGAGGCTGAAGCAGGAGGATATTGAGTTCAAGGCCAGACTGGGCTGCATAAGAAGACCCTATCTAAAACAAACATATAAATAAACAAAAATTAATTTTTAGGTTACAAAATCTGAAATTAAACAAACATCAAAAGTGACTGCAGATATTTAGGTATTATTAAAAAGATTAGAACATGATTGTCTTAGTAAATTTTATACTAACAGTAAGGATAGCTACCATGCATTGACTACTTTCTCACACAAGAGAATGCAAATTCACACTGCTTAATATTTTTATTCCTATCTATAATAGTTTATCAGGTCACATTTTGAGTATTTCATTTTATGGGATTCATTTTGTGACAAGATTCACATGTTCACATTCTGAATCTCTATTTTAAGCCTATTCCTATTTCCAGGCAACCAAATTAAGAGATCAAATTAGAATCTTACTCTTAGAATTTTCCATGAATCTGATGTTTGTGGTAACAGAAACTTCCCTGTCACTTAGTTTTCCAAAAAGGAACAGTCTCTTGATTTCTCTGTTGAGAGTTGTTATACATGAAAAATAGATGAAAGTTAATGTTCTACTGTGTGGAAGGCCAAAAAGGTCCTGGGAATCTGTTCAAGTTAAGAAGTCAAGGAAGAGAATGAATGAGTCAAGCTTACACTCAATAGTTTGGTCTAGACACTTCTTTATTCCTTTGGATGATGGATCTTTGGGTAATTATGTTACTGATTACCCTTCAACTTCACAATGTTTTTAAAATGTAATTATCAGCATATATTAGTTGTAACAGGGGTACACTGTGACATTTACAAAAGTGCTTACAATATATCTTAGTTAGATTCACCCCCCTCCATTTTTCTCCTTATCTTGGAACAGTTTCAGAAGGTGTCATCCTTCCATTTTCATTAATGAATACATAGCACTTCCACTATATTCACTCTCCTTCACTCTTTCCTTATGCCATCCCCTCTTGTACTGGTACTAACCCCTGGATAGGACTTATTTTACCTTCCTGTCTTGCATTTTTTAAAAAGCCATTTTTGTTTGTTTATGATGGCTATACAGGGAGTTTCACTGTGAAATTTCCACATGTATTATTTGAATTGGTCATCCATTCATGTCAGATCTAGTTGGCCACTGGAAATATGTGTTCTTCACTTTGTTTTTGTAGAACCTATGCCATCTTACCATGGATGTCATATTTTTAGGAGGACATGAATGTCTCTAAGCAATGTTCAGACTACACATAGTGTCTTAGTACATATGGAAATTTTAAATACAGATTGTTGGTAATATCTAGTTGGCGTATCCACAATTTAAGAAGTGGGATTCTCACACACAAATACCAATTCTGCCTCCTTCACCTTCCCTGAAAGCAGCCTATCTGCTTATGGGAAGTGGGTTACTTCAGGGATGTGAAGAGGAACAATGTAGAGGAGAATTAATAAAGAAGCTGTGTGGTGCCTAGTTTGGATCCACAAAACTCACTTCTTTGAGATGGCTTACAGTGCAGCATCCCATGTTGCTGTGATTCTGGCATGCATCTTGGGGTCATAGATGCTGAAGCCCACACTGGTTTGAATCTTCACAGAGGAGTCATGATTACTACAGAAAAAGGACAATACTACCACTGGTAACTTTTATAAAATTTTATGTGAATAAGAGAAAATTTCTTTAGAAATGCACTTATTATAATGCTTTAAATGATTAATTTCTTGCATCATATTCTGTTATTAAGTTTTTTTTAAAGAACATACCCAAAGATACTACAGTGAGAACTATTGTAGTTAGGTTGATTTCCCATGCATTTGTAGTTGTTACTTAATTCAGAATTGTAAAGGTCTTTAAAAGTCCTTAGGTCCAATTTCCCACTCAGTTGGAAATGCCTCTTAAAGCATACTCAACAAATGGTATGAGTGCTCATGAATTGGTAGAATCAACATAGTAAAAATGGCTATACTACCAAAGGCAATCTACATGTTTAATGAAGTTCCCATCAAAATCCCAATGACTTTCATCACAGAGACTGAAAAATCTACCCTAAAGTTCAATTGGAAATACAAGAGACTGCGAATATCCAAGGCAATAGTCAGCAAAAAGAGTAATGCGGGAGGTATCACAATACCCGACTTCAAGCTGTATTACAAAGTAATAGCAATAAAAGCAGCATGGTCCTGGCAGAAAAAACAGATATGAAGACTAGTGGAAAAGAATAGAGGACCCAGATATGAATCCACACAGTTATGCCCACCTTATTTTTGACAAGTGCCAAAAACATACGATGGAGAAAGGACAGCCTCTTCAACAAATGTTGCTGGAAAAGTGGTTAGCTGCCTGCAAAAAACTGAAACTAGATCCATGTTTATCACCCTGTACTAGTACCAATTCAAAATGGATGAAGGACCTTAATATCAGACCTGAAACTCTGAAGTTAATATAAGAAACAGCAGGGAATACTCTGGAAGCAATAGGTATAGCCAAGAACTTCCTCAATAGAACCCCAGCAGCTCAGAAACTAAGAGAAAGGATGAACCAAATTAAAAAGCTTCTGCACAACAAAAGGAATGGTCTCTAAACTGTAGAGACCACCCATAGAGTGGGAGAAAATATTTGCCAGCTATATATCAGACAAAGGACTGATAACCAGAATATACAGGGAACCTAAGAAACTAAACTCTCCCAAAAATCAATAAACCAATAAGGAAATGGGCAACTGAACTAAACAGAACTTTCTCAAAAGAAGAAATTCAAATGGCCAAAAAACACATGAAAAAATGTTCTCCATCTCTGGCCATAAAGGAAATGCAAATCAAAACCACACTAAGATTTCACCTCACCCCTGTTTGAATAACTATCATCAAAAACACCACCTAAAACAGGTGTTGGCGAGGATGTGGGGGAAAAAGGAACCCTCGTACACTGCTGGTGGGAATGCAAGCTGGTGCAACCACTCTGGAAAACAATATGGAGACGTCTTAAAAAACAATATATAGATCTGCCATATGATCCAGCAATCCCACTCTTAAAAATATACCCGAAGAAATGCGACCCAGGTTACTCCAGAGGCACCTGCACACCCATGTTTATTGCGGTGCTATTTACAATAACCAAGTTATGGAAACAGCCAAGATGCCCCAGTACAGACAAATGGATTAAGACAATGTGGTATTTATGCACAATGGAGTTTTACTCAGCCATGAAGAAGAATGAAATCTTGTTATTCTCAAGTAAATGGATGGAACTGGAGAACATCATTCTGAGCAAGGTTAGCCAGGCTCAGAAGACCAAAAACTTATGTTCTCCCTCATATGCAGACTTTAGATCTAGGGCAAATACAGCAGTGTTGTTGGACTTGGATCACATGCTAAGGGGAGCACATACGGGAGATATAGGAATAGGCAGAAAACCCAAAACGTAAAAGTATTTGATGTCCCCACTCCAGGGGAACTAATACAAAAACCTTAAAGCTACAGAGGTCAGTATGGGAAGGGGATCAGAAACTAGTGAAAAGGTCAGGTAGAGATGAATCAACTTGGGTTGTAACACACTTGTGCATAGAAGCAATGCTAGGAATCTTTCTGCACAGCTGTCCTTAACTCAACTAGCAAAAATGCTTTGTCTTCTTTATTATGCTTATGTCATCTCTTCAACAAAATTAGAGATAAAGGCAGAACAGGTTCTGCCTGGAAGCAAGAGGGGTGGGAAGGAGATGGAGAAGTTGGGGGGGTGGAGGGTAGAAATGGCCCCAATAATGTATGCACGTATGAATGAATGAATAACGAAAATCAATAGTATGAGACCTCAGCTTGGATATGAACAAAAACAGAGCAGATTGCATTCTAAGATAACACATAGCAAGCCAGGCATAGTGGTGTGTACCTAAAACCCAGCACTCAGCAGGCTGAGGCAAGAGTATTGTGAGTTAAGACCAGTTTGGGCTACACAGAACAAGAACTCCCCCTCCCCAAAAAAGAAAACACATGATGAATAAGCAAAATGTATAGACATTGTTACCTGACCTGTTGTCTTGCTGTACTTACCTGTGACATTTACCTTAACTAAAATTCCCAAGCTTATAAGTACTTCATGCTTGTAGAGAATTAGTATCTGACTATGTTGAAAGAAGTACAAATGAAAATAAGAGAAATCAACTTTTCTAGTTGCCCTTTTTTCCTCTCCATAGATTTGGCACCAAAAGGCATTTTATGTTGAACATAAACCTTCTAAAATTTCTCTAGCAACTTTACTGAGATAAAATTTCATACTATAGAGTTCACCCTTTTAAAGTATATGTTTAGTGGTTTTAGTGTACTCACAAAATGGTGCAACCATCACTGCAACCTAATTTTACATTTTCTTCACCTCAACATTAAGTAATATTTTTGTTTTTTTCTTTTCCCATTGCCTTAAGAACTCCTTATTTCTGGATAAGCATGAGAGCATTTTGTTAATTTGGAAATGGCTATGTTAAATCTAAAGTGAAAAAATAATAGGAGTAAATACAGATAGTTGGCATAAAGGAGATAAGTAATTATTTTAATAAGTAATTATTGTCTTTTGAAATGTAAAGTTTTCTGAGAAGAATCTTCAAATCTTAATTTTCAGTAATGGAAATTAAATATACTAAACACAAATTATCATCATTTTTAAATTTTTTCTACAAACACAGTAGACTATGCTTGTAAGAAATGAGTTAAATAATCAAGTTAGGTGAAAGGATTAGTCATTATTCTTTATCATGGCCATTGTTGCACAAGGTCAATGTGACTGATAATATTCTCACACATGTAACAACGTGTTTAGCAAGTCAACAATGTGGTTTCTTTTCAATTATTTAGTCACACACATTTTCTATTACAGATTTTTGCTTATTTTCAAATATTTGCCCTTCAGATAACACTTGGGAAATTTTTTTCAGAAACAGAAATTCTTGGGTCAATCTTACTTACTGAAAGGGGATTAATAAACTGAGAATCCAGATTTTAACAAATGTTCCAGGTGATCCCTTATAAGGATTACTTTTTGAGAGACCATTTGGAAAATAAAGAATCTAAGAAGCAACTTATTTAGAATTTGAGCTATATGATGCTTCAGGTAAAAAAAATCAATAGAATGAAAGCATCATAAAAGGAGAAGCACCTACTCCTGCCATGTTCACCAGCCTCGGTCCTGGCAATTACTACCAAATTATAAGCACACAAGTAATCTGTTAATAAATGAATCTTTTCTTCATAGGCTAGTACTAAATTCAAGTTACTCATTTCAGAAAGAAAGGAAGCATTGAACAAAAGAATAGAGAAAAAAATGAGTATTTCATATGATGACTGTAATAAAGACCACTAGGTTTTATTGAGTCAACAAAATTCTAGACATTTTGATGAAAAATGCAACCTGATTAGATTCACTTTTCTGGATATTCCCTAAATCAAAAGAAAAGAGACAAAGACATATGCAGAACCATCCAAACACTCTGAAATAGTTATTTTTTAAAAAGTCAATTTTTTTCAGAGTGTTTAGTAGAGGAACAAGAGTCCAGCCTTAATTTAGCATTTGCCTTGTTTGTTGTTTTTGAGGGAATGTTGTGGAACACCTTACCAGGCAATTGTACCTGGTGACACTCATCATTTGGGGCACAGCCTCCTCTGCCTGAAGGACTAAACAACACAGCTGGTTCCTCTGGCAGCCTGACTGGAATTCTTTCTCACCTTTGTGTTCACATAGAAAAGTTATCTTAATCTCAACTGACAAGTGTGTTCTTAAACAAAACACAGAGGTAGAAGGCTAGAGGAATGCTCCAGGGAGATCCAAAAGTAACAAAACAAATAGGATCTGCACAGCAATTACATTTGGAAACTGAAACTTGTTACTCACAATTTAGACAAGAGATGGAAAAGACAAATTGTTCCTTTCTATTTTTGGGTAAAGATTATAACAGATCAGAATAGTGGCTTTTCACACTAAGTAATGTTTTTTCCATTTCTGTATAGAAAATGCCTCAATGCCAAGAAGGAGAGACGATTACTTAGTCACACTAGTGGGAAAGAAATAAATCCATAGTAGCGACAATAATTTCTTTCTTTCTCCACCCAGCCCTTACTAAGCATCTATTGTGTGCCAAGTTTTGAGTTAGAGGAAGAAAGAGAAAGATTATCAGAAATATCCTAAAAGACGGAAACTCTGAGTACCCTAAAAGACGGAAACTCAGAGTACCCTGAAAACTTTAAATAAATACACCTCTAAACAAAAAAGGAGTTGAACAAGGACTTCTCAGAAGTATCTACTTGTAAATAGATAATATAGAGATAATAGAAATTGAATTGAAACCTTCTAAAGCAGTGTAGAAAATTGTCAGTGTATGTTTACCTACTATCATTGTTGAAATCGCTGTGTGTCCTAAGAATACATAACTCACAGAGGGAGGAAAAAGGATTAAATCTGTTTCTAATAATCCATTCTCCATTAAACATAATCATTGATCTTCACATGGTTCAGACACTATTTTGAAAATTGTGATTAGTAGAAAGGAAAAATTTCCAGGAGAATTTAGACAAGCAGTCCGGAATTATAAAATTTTGCTTGTTTTGTTTTTAATTTTTAATATTCAAAATTATAAAAAGAAAGCTTTGTCATATTCTGTAAGAATTCTTTTCTTTCTCCCCTCCCTCCCTCCATTATAACTCCTTTCCTTCCTTGTCATATTTTCTCCCTCCTTCCCTTCCTTCCCTTTTCTTTCTTTTCTCTTTCACTTTTTTCCTATTTTTCAACCTCAGACCTTTAAGAAAGATAAGTGGTCACAATTACTAGCAGTCACAGTTTTGTATCTACTCTGCAAGTTCTATGGCATTGTGGAGGAAGCACAAAGTCACGTAGGCATTTCCATGGTGATTGAGGAGGTTTGGAAATATGGGCTCATAGGCAGGAAGTTATTTCTAGGTAGCACCAGACAGAACTCAAAGAATGAGAGCAAAGGATGGAGGTAAATATATCTTTAGCACTGTTGCTGCTGTTCTTTATCATTTCTTATAGAATGCAGGGCTTGAATCAACAAATATTGAAAGATTTGTGGTTAATATCTTTGTTGTGCATGTATGTGGTGCTGGGGAATGAACTCATGGGCTCTTGCTTGCTAGGCAAGCACTCTACCACTGAGCTATCTCCCCAGACAATGGTATCTTTCACCTCTTTTAATACCATCCTCAACTACTCTGTCCTTAGGAGACTACTTGTGTGAGGAGAAATTTTAGTCCACAGACCAAGAGGAAAAGAATAGTTAAAGAGAAGTCCAGGAGTAATGAGAGGGGAAAGTGCTTTATTCTTTCTCATAATATCAGGACACGTTGTCATCCCACTTTGGGATGGGGAGGGAAAAAAGGAGCATGCCTGCAGCAGATACACTCATATGTTCAAGTCACTAGAACAGGAGCACACCCACTTTCATCTGTGGAACGGGAGTGAGCTCCCTGAAAATGTCGAACACTGAGCTCTGTTTAAATGGTTCTGGCAGCAGATCTCTGAGAAATATCAGCTAAGAGAGGAAATTCAAATTCCTTGAAACAGAATATAAAGTCTCTTGGGGGACTGAAAGAAACCAAATTATCCATTTAATATTCATCAGGTTCTTTTGGCAAATATTAACAGCTCACAGCAATAAGACGTAGGCATTTGCTGATGATTCCCACATAACCACACCACACCATGGCAGTTAGCAACGAAAACAAGTTTTGGATTGAGATCTGTCTAACATTTACAAACAAGCAAGCACAAAAGTTATATCAATTACTCTTATAAGCTTGGTACCAAGGCTGCTAATGCTGTTCAAACTCTACTCCGACACAAGAGTCAGCCAACCATTTAATTTGGGTTGAAGAACACTGCCCTGCATAAGATGAGGGTGCCTAACCAAAGGAGTTGTGAATACAGCCATGTTGTTCCAAAACAATGAGCTGCTGTGGACTTGCCACATCCCCACACCATAAAGAGTTGGTACCTGTATACTCATTCTATCCAATTGTATACTAAACACAACTTGTTTTATTATTGAAGTCATTTCTAATGTTTCTTATGCTAAATAAACACTTTCAGGTATAGATTCGCATAAAGATATTTGAAGTTCTGTACCTCTGAAGTCTGAAAGCCTGATTAGGGGATTTCAGATGTTCAGTATTTCCCTAGAACAATGAACACAATAAGCACTCAGACGTTACCTGTTACTCTTTCTTGCCCTGTTCATCTCTGTTTTAGTAGATGACATGTTCAGCCATTTCTCTATTCAACTTACTCATTAAATCAAGTTTTTGAAACCTAGTAGTGGGTTATAAAATCATCCACTAAAATCAATGGTTTCTACATAGCATTTTTAATGAAGTATACCAAATGAGAATAAAAAAGCATGGTATATCAAGTTTTTGGTTCAATCTTATATATGTATAAACACTGAGTGGTAATAGAAAGTGTGTTTTCTACTATGGGCCATGGTGGAAAACATAAACACTGTTACACATTAAATGCCTCAATGGGACACTGTCTTATTTATGTTACCTCACTGGTGCTTAGCGTATATTTAGACATCCAACAAATTAATATGAATGGATTCTTTTTTCCTGCTAAAATGAATTTTACTATAAAATGGAGCAAGAGTTTGAAACAGCACATATGTAATTATTCATAACTGATATTTGTAGAACCAAAGAGTAGAAATGTTCTCTATTGCTCTGGTTTAAAGAGAACTCTATAGCTTATCTTTCCTAGAAATCTTTATAGCTCTTTTCCCCCTGTATCTCAAGATTCTGCATTAAAAAATTAGAAATTACTTATTTCTATGAATTACTTATTCCTATGCTCTTCACATTTGTTTTCCTATTATTGTTGTTACCAATTACACAAACATAGTGTTTTAAACACAAATTATTGTTGTATTACCTTGCAGTCTGTACAGTAGATGTCTGACCCAAGTCTCACTGGGCTAAAGTCAAAGTTTCTGCAGAGCTGCATTTTTCTGTGCTTCTAGAGGAGACCTGGTTCCTTTCCTTTCCCAGTGTATATCTATATGCCCCTTGGCATTTTTTGACTTGTGGATCTTGCTTTTCTCTATCTTCAAAGTCAACAGTTAAGCACTCAGAGCTCTGCTTAATGGTCAAAGTCTTTCTCTGACTCTTAACTCCTCTCTCTCCCTCTTAAATTTACAAGGATCTTTGTCATGACATTACACCTCTGAAGGTTATCCAGAATAATATCCCATATGAAATGTCTTTTTAGTTATATCTGGAAATTTCTTTTGGCAATTTAATAGTCACAAGTTTCAGGACTAAAACTTGAACATCTTTGGGGAGCCATTTTTCTGCATTCCATACTCACTGTCTAAGAATTCTCATAGACAGCATTTGCAAAGTGTTTTGGATAATTTTTGTATTACTTGACTTATATATGTCTATCTAGGTAATGCCCTATAAATCTTTTTTCTGATTTCATATGACTTTGGGGACATGGACCAATAAAATCATACCTTGCCATCCTCACTTTTGGGAGTTTGTTGAAATTTGTGTTAACAACTCTCATTTTCATTTTGAAATGTTTAAATATTTTAACTTTTAACATCCACATTGGTAGTTAGCAAAAAATCTTCTTTTTGCAGTACTGGGGATTGTACCCAAGAACTTGCATATGGTAGGCAAGTGCCTATATCTAGCACTCTACCATTGAGTTATAGTCCCAGCCCAGTTAATAACCTGAAAAAAAAAATTGGAGAAGTAGAAACACAAAATTCTAAGTCAGTGAAAGATAGTTTGATAGTGTATGAGGATATATTATCTACATAATATAAAATATTTAGGAAAGAACATGGCTGTCCAGAACAAGAACACTGTGGTGCTTATGGAACAATTAAGGAAAGTGATTCTTAAGAATGGCTTGCTGTTGTCAGAATGCTATAACACCATCTACTCAGAAGCCAACCCCTCCTAACACACTTGTTTTCAGTGACTGGTATTTTACTGTTTCTTCCAAATCCCTATTCACTATGAGCATTTGGTATTGCCAATCAGATTTTGCTGAAAATGGAATTGATCAGCCACACAGATCCTTGACCAGGTATCATGGTGCCTTACTTAAAATTTGTATGGTTCCTTTTAAAATAAAATGTGTTCTGCATAATAAAATATAAAACAAAAAAATCTATCATAGAAGTAAGTGTGCCTTATTACTGCAAAGATGTTAAATTGCTCTTATAAACTAAGTTCTCATTCTCTTTTCCATTCTTATTTTTATTTCAATAACTTTATAGCAAAGTGCCCTCACTCATTTTATTTGGTTTATTACTTGCCCTAATGATAATTTTAATAGGTTACCTAGGCTTATCAACTTCATTCTTTCTAATAATTTGATTTGTAACAGGTCACATTTTCTCTCTCAAGCATAATTTAATGTTCCAGTTGGGCTAGGTTTGGTATTTAATTTGTGCATATGTTTCAGTTTGAAGCTACTACTTCATTGTTAGTATTGGCTGAGGAAAGATGTTGTGGTGATCACCTCATTCATGTGTTTCTTGGAATGCTTACATTGGTAGTTTATTTAAAAGTTGTTTAAGTCAAAAGTATTAAATGATGAAGCAAGTGGAACTCTTCTACTATATTCTTGGGAGATATTAACTACAGACTTTGAAGCCAAACTCAGAAATTAATCTGGCTTTATGAAAAATTAACTGTGATGTGAGACAAGTTATTTGTTCTCCTTGCATCTCAGTTTCTTCATCTATACAATCTGGAAAATACCTTGCAAGAAAAATGTGAGAACTACATGAGAAAATTAAGTAAATTTTTAATATTGAGATGATAATAATAACATAATAAATACTACCTCTTATTTTGAAGCTTTTACTTTTGTTTTCTCTATCTATCTATCTATATATATATATATACATGAATATGTTCTTAAACATTTTAATTGACACATGCTATAAACTTTTTTCTTTTTAAAAGTTAAAAAAATTGCACAACAGGCTTTATTGTGATGTTTTCATATCTGGACATAATGTACTTTTATCAAATTCACCTCTCTTACTCTTTCTCCTCCCTCCACCAGCCCCTTTTTTTACAGTTTTTAATGTGTTTTATTATTCTGTTTTCATACATGGGTGTTTGTACTGTTATACATTAAATATAGTATGAATGCCATTTTTCATCTATTTAATCCTTAATAAAAATAAATTAAAAATGAGATGGTGAGAGGCAGAGGAAGGTAAGAGTGAGAGGAGAGGGAAAGAGTGGGTTATTGCTCTCACTAGCAGCCATAACTGTGCATGGAAAGCCCAATGTGTAAACAAAGAGATTCCCAAGTATAGAACTGTGTTTATTACTTTGAAGATTTCATTGTCTCTTTTTACTGTTATCCTACATCAAATGCCTATTTAAGTTAACTGGCCCCAAATACAGAAGTAGCTATCTACCCACTCTGGTTCAGCCTCTTAAGGCAACACAGCATCCCAGACATAACCCCATGCTGCTTTGTCAAAGCCACAGTTCTCTCTTCCACCCTAACCCCATGGTCACAACAGAGTTTCTGTCTGTGACCCTTCAATGCTGTAATAAGCCATCTTTCATGAGGATTCATCCCCAGAGCCTAGGCTGCCTCTTCCTCCCATCCAAGGTCATTAGAATAGTAGTAATGGAAGAATTTCTTAAACAAATCTGACTGATCATTGCCTGAAACACCTGTTTTCTCTTTTCTTCTCCAAGGCAACTCTCAGGCTAAAAAAGTGACCTAAGATAAATACAGACCTTTTCCAAATGAACATTCCATGTTAGATTTGAGTTGTTTTATTTGCTTAGGATGTCAGAGGGAAATTTTTGAGCAAATACGGACACAGAGAGGCTAATGGACTACTCCAAAAGAGAAAAGAGGCTCTGAATCAAGGCAGGGGACATATTAGAAGTGGAAATAGGAATGAGTGGACTGATCTGAGAAAGATTTTCTGGAAGCGATATTATTAAATAAAAATCTGTCTGGAAGGATTATGTAAAAGTAAGTCAGCATCTTCATGAAACAACAGTGGGTGGACAGATTTCAAATTCTAAATCCCAGATCCATTGTCTTCAATGAGGCAAGGAGAAAACTAGTGCAAATGAAAGACACAGATAATTGGGGCAAAATTGTTAATTGAGCACCAACCTATGCTATTCCCTGTGGAAAGCAACATTATTGTGTGTGATCTAATGAAACCTTAAGAAATCAGTGACTAATCTGGCTTCTGACCTGCTGTAATTATCAGCATTAAACATGGATTGGACTAATTTTTAATATTATACATGGATAAAACCTGTCTTCTTGACAACTCTCAGCTATTTGCACTTATCCTTCTAATTCCACACCAAAAATAAGTAAATAATACAGTGGAAAACATGGATACGGTTCACAATATTCTTTTGACTCAGTAATTTATTCTTTTACAGATGTTTACAAGAACTTTCTGAGGAAATATGAAATATCTTAAGTATATTCTATAAATGGTAATAAAAGATTTAGAGAAGAAATCATCCTGCTTATGTCAACAACCAATATTGACAGAATTTTTATACAAAAAAAATTTCTGACAATAAAGAACAGTTCAGTCACATATTTATCAAGGAAACCAAAGCAGCAATAAACCAAATAGGCAAACGAAGTACATTTATTTTATGATTCAGAATTCATAATAAAAAAGCAATGCTCAATTTTAGGCATGTATTTTGTTTTCCCATGGGGTAAGTATATTTTTATAACATAATTTAACATATTTTACAGGCAAGATGAATCATGTTTTTAAAAAAATTATTGACAACTGTATAAGAAAACTACATGGGAAAGTTATTCAAGTATCTTTTGAGTAGAATTTATGTGTGGGATTTCTTTCCCCCTTTAAACGTAGATGGCAGTGTGTAGTATGTGTTTAGGGTAGATTACCTCAAAAAAGAGTATTCCCTGATAAAAAGTTATTTTTAAAGGTCTGTATATCTCTAGTGTTTGTACTACAATTGGTACAGTACCCTAATACACTGTTCTCATTACATTGTAGAATTATTTTTAGATTTTTTTTCTCCCTTTTACTTCTAGTGTATTAAAGACAGGAACAGCAATGTTGATTGGATCACTTCAGTTCTTTTCACATTGCTTGACAACAGTACATGCTCAATAAACATATGATGAATTGATTTACATATATAGAGTGTCTATTCACAGAATATTTAATTTCCCTTACACTTGTTAACACTATGATGTTAGGAAAATAATATAGATGTTCTCATCTTTAAATGCCTGTATGTAATCTATAATTTTGTTCACACTCTGTAGTGAAAACTTTGATTCATCTCTCTAAAAATACTATATAAACCTATAAACTAAAGAAAACCTGAAAGTACCATTCCCCCAAGAATTGTAACATAATTAAATGGTTTTATGTCTTGAAGAGGAGCTATCTCATCCAAATAATGCAATGGAAAATCATGAATTTTAACATCTCCATAAAATGTCATATAGGAATGTGAATCTTCTCTTGTTCTCAGGCATACATAGTCTACTCTGTGGGTTGCTAAGATACACTAAACTTAAAAGCACAGAAATGCAGTATGATTCTTTAAAAATAGGCTAGGCAGCTTTCTTATTTCCGAGAAAATTAGTCTCCAGAGAACATACACAATCTCAGCACAATCATTTATTTTAGTCACTTTCTTGTCTTAATTAAATAGTATTTTATAAAAATTTTCATTGAAAATTTTCATGTTGAGATCAGAAAATTTATTTGTAAGCATAAAGCAAACACTCCCATCCTTCATTTAGGTATCTGATGGAGAACAACCCAGACCCATTCCAAAGAAAAGCCATTGATCTCAGTTTCCACCGTAGCTGATTATATTCTTTTCTGTTTCTTCTCTCTTTTTTTTTTTTTTCAGAAAAAGTAAAGTTACACCACAGGCTAAAACCCATTTTATTTTAAGGTGAGGTGGTAATGAAATTGCATGGATGATACCATACTAGAGTCTATGTTGCAACAAACTTCCAGCAAACAAATTTTTCTTTCTTTCTTTTCTTTTTTATTTTTTTTTTGATGTCATGGGGTTTGAACTCAGGGCCTCAAGCTTGCTAGGAAGGTGCTCTACCAATTGAGCCACTCCACCAGCCCTAAACAAATTTTTCTAGTTGTCCCAAATATCAAATGTGCATATATTTCAAAAATTCAAATTATTCCTATTGTGGAGCCTCACTTCAAAACCTACTACTTGTTTGACAATTGTCAAGGATACCGATTTAGATGACATTTGCTGATCATGTCCTGGCCACTCCCAACAATTTATAGCTTGATGAGAAGCATCATTTAGGTCATTTTTACAGGCTCCTCGTCTTTTTTTAGAAGGTATAAAAAGATATAATTAGGAAAAATTTTATCTATGTAAGTTTGAAAGAAATATACATATATATATATGCATATGTATATATAGAGAGAGATAATATTGTAAGATCGCCATATCTAAAAACTGTGAATGAAGATCAAATATTTCTGCCAAGTATTGTCTCCCACCTCCTAAATTTGTTTCTGTTTTTAGTCCTCACACTATTTCACAGTCATTTTATTTTTTCTTACATCACCTCCTGTCTTATTCTTTGTAGACTTTGATTTCTTTTTCATAGAACTTCTCATTTTACCCATAACAGAAGTCCATGCTTCTTGCCTTCCTTCCTCAGTAGACAGTCATTCTAGGTAAAATTGTTCTTTCTCATATTTCAATTCATATCCACAAACAAGTGATTTAAAAGTATTTATCTCTAGTCTATGCCTTTTTCTTTGATACTCTAAACTCAAGTCTCTGAAGCTGGGTTTTCAAATGTAGTAGTCACAAAATCAAATTCATTCTTCAGTGCGCCTATCTGCTACCCCTCCTTTATTTCTTATCTATGATGCTTATGTCAACACTAGTGCAAGGTCTGGGAGAGGAGAACTGGAAATTTACTAATGTAAAGTTTTCATGCTACACATGAAGTGGTTTAATAATAACACATGTTAAAGAGCAGACCATAATCACTAAAATAACCATACAGATGCTGCAAAAATAACATGTCACCAAACAGAGTTCAAAGAACTCTTTTCTGTTATCAAAGAAACTTCCATCAGTCTGAATAGAGAGCAGATCAGTTGGTAAAAACAGAGGATTTCTGATTTTGGGAAAGTGGATTCACCTGACTACAATAAAATTAAAACTATTATACACAATAAATAAATGCAAATTGTAATAGCACAGACTATGAACTCTTTTAGGGAATGATAGTTTCTTGCTATCATCCCATGTTGGCCTTGAACTCTTGGGCTCAAGCAATCCTCCTGCCTCAGTCTCCCAAGTAGCTAGGATTATAGGCACTGCTGCCAAGCCCAGCTATAAGACTTCCAATTAAAAAGAGCAACATTGTCTTTGCCCTTCTTTCTTATTTAAACTAGCAAAAATTT
Organism: Castor canadensis; assembly: GCF_047511655.1. Lineage (NCBI taxonomy): Eukaryota > Metazoa > Chordata > Mammalia > Rodentia > Castoridae > Castor > Castor canadensis. Next base: position 27,716,121 of record NC_133390.1, on the reverse strand, counting down.
TTATAAGACATTTTTATTTCTTGTTGTCCTCTTTTACTCTTTACAAGTTTTCTCTGACCCTACCTGCCCTTCTTCATATCTTATTGGGTTTAGGGTTAAGTGGTTTAATCAATTTATTAAAATTGACATTTCTCTTTTAATTTCTTTATTTTTATTAATATTGATTAGTTTAGGGAGAAATGATAATATTTGATACTTCAAAACTTCAAGCGCCCATTTCTTCAGGAATTTCACTACACAAATAATTCAAGGGTCTCTTCAAGAAAGGTTTTTATTTACTCACAGTTGTTATGCTTAATGTTTTAGTTTTTCTACATTCAGGGTACTGTGTTTGAAAAGCAGTACCCTTAAGGACATATGGCAGTGTGATTTTGTAGGTATCAGGAAAAGAAAAACAATTTTGCAAATTGTAAAGCTAAAAATTATTGTCATTTTCTTCTCTGTTATCATTAACTAATCTTCCTTATATTCTACTGGGCAACATACCAATTGCCAAAATCAATTCCAAAATTCTAAATATAAAGCCCCCAGAATGTTATAGAAATAAACATGCTATTGATTCTGGAGTGGAAATCTCAGGAAACACAGGCAAGGATCTTCCCACGTTGGCACAATCCTACATCATCTCAAGGTTTCAGAAACCTAAACTGATTATGTTGTCATGATCATATAATATATTTAGCATTGTTTTGTTACAACCAAATTAGATTCTCAAATATCTGTTCCAAGAGGATCATAGAAGTAGTTATATCACTTATTTTCTTCTTCCAAGTTCCTCTGGGCTTTCTTACCAGAGGTCACTTTGTTAGCTGTCCCCAATGAATTCTTGTTATGTTTCTAATGACCTGATGCTACCCTGGAAATGCCCGTAACACAGCTGCCATGTCCATCTGGAGAATTTCATTATCTCTGTGATATGACCTTTGTTAACCCTAGTATAGTGAGCTACTCTTTCCCCATCATCATTATGCCCTGCTATTAAGTTATGTGGCAGCACTGGTTCACCCCCATAGTTTGCTTAAAAAGGCTTATGATTCAACTCTTATTCACTCGTAAGTTATCACAACTTTTACTGCCTAATGACTTAGGCATTACTCCAAATGAGAAGAGATTATAATCAAATCGACTATTATCATCTTGGCATATGCCAGCTACAGAAATAAATATTTAACTAATTTTTTTATCATGGAGGACACCATTGGGTAAAGTTAACCTCCTGTAATATGCACATAAATAACCTACATTGTAGGATCATCTACATTAACATGTATGTCTTCATATCTCAGATAAAATTGGTGCTCCCTTGTCTGTGCTCCTCTATGGTGGCATTTACTACTGATGCATGATTTTTTCCTTGTGTCCATCTGAAACACATGTTTTAAGCAGGGTAGTGATCTCTTGATAATTGAGTAGTACACTGCATTTGTTTAACCCTTATAAAAATCCAGTGAAGTAGATATTATTACTATCCAATTGTGCAAATGCATAAATAAAAACAAAGAGAAGCTAAATAATGTTCCCACACAGCAATAAGTGGAGGAGCCACAATGAGAACCCAAGCACTGTAGCAAACAGAGGCTGCACTCTTAACTCACACTAAACTGCTTCTCATGATAAGCTATATGCAATCAATGATTTCATAGTCAAAGCCATATTGATAATCATTCAGACTGAGTCCAGTCTTTTGCTTTTAGGTACAGTGCTATAATGAATATTTTTGCACATTTATAACTTTGTTCATGAACATTTATCTAGGAAATTCATGTCCTAAAGTAGAATTGTTTGAATAAGTATATGTATATTTTACATTTTTATAAATGACATTAATATGTTCTTCATAGTCATTGTTAGAAATCATATTCCTGAGAGCCATATATTAAAGTCAAGTCATGTATTTTACAAGTTTCAAGTTATTTTTGGAGTATGTCTAGTCTACATGTTCTTTGCTTTTATTCTCCATGAGGTTTCCTTCCACATTAAATTGATGCAATTATCAAAAGACTTGGACCACAAAGCATTTTGTTCAAATAGTCAAAGTCAAAGCAAAGATAAATTTTAGTACTTCTAAAAGATGGAGAAGAATAAAGTTATCTGGATAACTAAATCTTTGTCTGATTTCAACTGGTATGTTTAAATTACTAATTTTTCAATAAGGTTCCACTTCAACAGTAGGTTCTTGGAAAATCAGGTATTAACTGGACATGGGAAAAGCTCAGTTTTCCCATATATAAATTGTTAAAAGTCTGAAATAAACTCAAATCAAACTTATCACAAAGAAAGAAAATAAATTTTTACAAAGGAAAATTATAATGGGAAATATCCCTCAACAGAATTACTTGACAATTACGACTTTGAATATGTTTTAATACAAAAAGTTCATCTCACAAAATCAAATCTAAGTGGAAATTTTAGCACATCTTTATTATTTCAAGTGTTAAGAACTAACGTGAAGGCTTAGGGGCATATCTCAAGTGGTAGCGTGTTTGCCTAGCAATTGTGAAGACTTGGGTTCACTCTCCTGTATTGCAAAAAAAAAAAAAAAAAAAGTTGAAGGCACTGCCAAATGGGAAAGAAAAGTAGACAATTTCATAAAAAAGTTATAGTGAATGCTTAAAGAAATATGTTATTTAAATTATACAAATAAAAATTTTAAATAAATTTCAGATTTTAAAGTGACTTGCATTTATGACTACTATAGCTTGCATTATGATAACACACTTAGATTGTTTTTTAACTCAGTGACTAAGACAACCCACAATGATATTGATTTGAGATGGGAATTCATCATCTCCCTTTTGTAGACAAGACTGAGGTTCAGGTAGGCAAAGACAGATAGACATGGATATCCATACCAGATCTCAAGACCCACAAATATAACACAGTAGATCAGTTGTGTTTAACAAGGACATAATTTTTTACTTTGTCTTCAAGTTTTGACTCACAAACTGTTTCAAGTTCTTACTTCCTGTAGTTTGAATTGCTCCCTCCAAAACTCTTTTCTCTCTTGTTTGATTGGCATTGTAACAGTATTAAGGGCTGGGAGCTGATTGGGTCATAAAGGCTTGTCTCAGTTAATGAATTGAGGCTGTTATGGATGGACTGGATAAGTTATCATGAGAATGGGCTCCTGATAAGGGAAAGTCTGACAACTCCTTCCTCTCTCTTTCTGCCCTCTGCCAGTTTTGAAGCAGCAAGAAGGCCCTTGCCAAATGCTGGAGTCATGCCCTTTGATTTCTCAGCCTTCAAACTGTGAACCAAATAACCTTCTATTATCTGTATATTACTTGGTCTATGGTATTCTGTCATAGTGACAGAAAACAGACAGACACAACCACCTGGTTTTTAACTGTCCAAAATAAAATGAAGAAAATACATTATTCTTTGTGAGTAAATTACTTAACTCTTTGCACTACCAAAGCCCTCAGAGCCACAAAATATCAGAGTATCTGTGGTAGCTTGACTAAGACTCTTTTAATATTCTCTTGCTGTTATTGCAAGAAAAGTGAAAACTTAGCAAAAATAAATAGAAAAACTTTTAGTAGTTGAAATGCCTTCAAAAGCTTCGTAATTGTAGGAGTAGGCTGGACTAAGTCTATAGAAAGCCATAGCTCAAACACATTTGACAAGGATGTGCTTATAAAAATATTCAACTTCAAAATATTTACAAACTGGACTGGCAGAGGGGCTCAAGTGGTAAAGCACCTGCTTAGAAGTGTGAGGCCCTGAATTCAAACCACAGTACTGTCAAAAATTTAAAATAATAATGAAAAATGAACATCTATCAAAATGTCTACAACCAAGGAGGATTTTTCTGGTGGCTCAGCCTGAGGGTAGGTCAGAGATTTCAGACCTGAAGAATGGAATTTCCTCAGGAAAGTTTGCTTGCATTAAACAGCTTCTTTGTATGCTGTCACATGTCCTGTACATATGACTTCTGGTGTTGAGCTTTTTTTCCTACTTATCTCTTCATGTTATTTAAAATTGGGAAATTCTGTGAATCAGGGACCTTGCGGAGATGCTGGAGACATGCTTGGCTGAGGTAAAGCACCAGGGAGAGCTGAAACTTAGGTATCCTGAACCCACAGCCCATGGAAAGCTTCTCCACATCACAATACACTGAAAGAATCCAGACTCCAACAAAATGAAGATAAACTATGCCAAAGAGCTCAATAAAGCCCACAAAAATAATTTAAAAGAAGACATACTACAGGTACTCAATGATAATTTTACAGAGATGATGCTGGATATGGTCAACCAAAATGTACAGGAGACATTCAAGAAATTCCAAGAAAACAAAAATAGAGAATTTGAAAAAGCAAAAGGAGAAATAAAGGAAAACATAGAAGCACTGTATAAACACCAAAGTGAAACAGAGAACACAATTAATAAACAGATAAATGAACTCAGGACAAAAATAGACAACATTAAAAAGGAAACCACCCAGGATATCAAAAACCTCAGAAAAAAGAACGAAACAGAATTGCAAAACAAAATGGAAGACCAACCCAGCAGAATAGAACAAACAGAAGACAGAATCTCAGAACTCGAAAAAGAAATGGTAATTAAAGGAAAAACTGAAGAACTATTAATTAAACAACTCAAGGCCTGTGAAAAGAAAATGCAAGAACTCACCGACTCCATCAAAAGACCAAATTTAAGAATCATGGGCATCGAAGAAGGAGAAGAGGTGCAAGCAAAGGGAATGAGTAATATATTCAACAAAATAATAACAGAAAATTTCCCAAATTTAGAGAAGGATATTCCCATACAGATGCAAGAGGCCTCCAGGACACCAAACAGGCCAGATCAAAATAGAACTACCACATGACATGTCATCATTAAAGCAACGAGTTCAGAAACTAGGGAAAGATATTGAAGGCTGTAAGAGAGAAAAAACAAATAACATACAAGGGTAAACCCATCAAAATCACAGCAGACTTCTCAACAGAAACATTAAAGGCAAGAAGAACGTGGGGTGAGATCTTCCAGGCACTGAATGAAAATAACTTCAACCCCAGGATACTCTACCCAGCAAAACTATCATTCAAAATAGATGGCGCAATAAAAGTCTTCCATGATAAGCAGAAACTACAACAATATGTGACCACAAAGCCACACTACAAAAGATTCTGCAAGGAATTCTGCACACAGAAAGTGAAACCCAACATAACCATGAAAGGGCAGGCAGCACCAAACTACAGGAAAAGAAAAAGCAAGAAAGTAGAGAGTAACCTCAACTTAGGTACACACAATCAAACCTTCAAACAACTAAGACAACTAAATGACAAGAATCACCACAGACCTATCAGTACTAACACTTAATGGTAATGGACTTAATTCACCCATCAAAAGGCACTGCTTGACACAATGGATTAAAAAGGAAGATCCAACAATTTCTTGCTTACAGGAGACCCATCTCACCGACAGAAATAAGCATAGGCTTAGGATGAAAGACTGGAAGAAGATTGACCAAGCCAATGGCCCCCGAAAACAGGCAGGAGTAGCAATACTTATCTCTGACAAAGTAGACTTCAAACCTACATTGATCAAACAAGACAAAGAAGGACATTCCATACTAATAAAAGGAGAAATAGACCAAAAGGAAATAATAATCATCAATCTGTATGCACCCAATGTCAACGCACCCAATTTCATCAAACATACCCTGAAGGACATAAAAGCATATATTAACTCGAACACAGTGGTTGTGGGAGACTTTAACACCCCATTATCATTAATAGATGGGTCATCCAAACAAAAAATCAATAAAGAAATCCAAGATCTAAAATATACAATAGATCAAATGGACCTACTTGATGTCTACAGAACATTTCATACAGCTTCTACACAATATACATTCTTCTCAGCAGCCCATGGAACCTTCTCCAAAATAGATCATATCTTAGGGCACAAAGCAAGCCTCAGCAAATATAAGAAAATAGAAATTATATTGTGCATACTATCTGATCACAATGCAATAAAACCAGAACTCAACAACAAAAGTAAAGACAAAAACCTTGCAAACAGCTGGAAACTAAATAACTCATTATTTAATGAACAATGGGTCATTGACAAAATAAAAGAGGAAATTAAAAAGTTCCTGGAAGTCAATGAAAATGAAAACACAACCTACCAGAACCTATGGGACACAGCGAAGGCAGTCCTGAGAGGAAAGCTTATAGCCATGAGTGCATATATTAAAAAGACTGAAAGATCCCAAATCAATGACCTAATGATACATCTCAAACTCCTAGAAAAACAAGAACAAGCAAATCCCAAAACAAATAGAAGGAGAGAAATAATAAAAATAAGAGCTGAAATCAACGAAATAGAAACCAAAAAAACCATACAAAGAATTAATGAAACAAAAAGTTGTTTCTTTGAAAAAATAAACAAGATCAACAGACACTTGGCAGACAAACAGGACTGGATGCTAAAGGAGTAACACCAGAAAGTCTGAAATTTTATTGTTCCTGAACCAGGAAATTTTTTTTTCTTTTGTTTAAGTGTTTGTTTTTCTTGTTCACTGTTTGATTGTCCACCATCCTTCCCTGTTGATTTCTTTTGTTCTCCATTTTTTTTCTTTTTGGTTTTGTTAGTTTTATCATTGTACTACTAATGTAGTACAATAGTAAATGTATTTACTATGTAATACTAAATTATACATACCAGGGACAGAAACAGTACCAAGTAGAATGATGGGAAGATGAAAAAGGGATGGAAACCATTCTCCCCCCCAAAATAAATTAGTACAAGATTCAGAGGGAAATGAAGAAAACAGATACCCAGATCAAGACTCCAAGAAAACAAACATAAACTATATCAAGAAACCCAACAAAGCCCCCAAGAACATACTGAAACAAGAAATCCTGCAAGTAATCACTGAGAATTTCATAGAGATGTTTGGTCAACCAAAATGTACAGGAGGCACTCAAGAAATTTCAAGATAACAAAAATAAAGAATAGGAGAAAACACAAAAACAAATAAATGAACTCATAGGGGCTGTAAATAAACCAAAACTGAAACAGAGAACACCATAAATAGAGAGATAAATGAATTAAAGATGAAAATTGACAATAGCAAAGAGAAAGTGACCCATGATATGGAAAACCTCAGAAAAAAGAATGAAACAGAAATACAAAACAAAATGGAAGGCCATTCCAGCAAACTAGAACAAGTGGAAGACAGAATCTCAGAACTTGAAGATGAAATGGAAATTAAAGGAAAAACTGAAGAACTATTTGTCAGACAACTCAAGACCTGTGAAAGGAGTATGCAAGAACTCACCAACCAAACCTAAGAATCATGAGCATTGAAGAAGGAAGAGAGGCACAAGCAAAAGGAATTTATAATATATACAATAAAATAATAACAGAAAATTTTCCAAATCTAGAGAAACTAAGCCTACTCAGGTACAGGAAGCCTCCAGGACACCAAACAGACTTGACCAAAATAGAACTATCCCATGACATATTATTGTTAAAACAACAAGCACAGAGAATAGAGAAAAAATATTGAAGGGTATAAGAGAGAAAAAACAAATAACACACAAAAAAACAAACAACATACAAAAATAAACCCATCAAAATCACAGCAGATTTTTCAATGGAAACATTAAAAGCAAGAAGAGCATGGAATGAGGTCTCCCAGGCACTGAATGAAAATAACTTCAACCCTAGGATACTCTACCCAGCAAAACTATCATTCAACATAGATGGAACAATAGTAGTCTTCCATGATAAGCAGAAACTAAAACAATATATGACGACCAAGCCACCACTATAAAAGATTCTTCAAGCAATTCTCACAAAGAAAGCGGAAGCAAAAAAAGCATGAGAGGACAGGCAACACCAAACTACAGGAGAAGACAAGAAAGTAGAGTAACATTGATTCAGCCGCACAGAATCAAATCCTCAAACAACTGAGACAACTAAATGACAAGAATCACCACATACCTATCAATGCTAACACTGAATGTTAATGGACTAAATTCCCCCATCAAAAGACAATGACTGGCAAACTGGATTAAAAAGGAAGATCCAACAATCTGCTGCCTACAGGAGACCCACCTCATCGACAGAAATAAGCACTGGCTGAGAGTGAAAGACTGGAAGAAGATTTACCAAGCCAATGGCCCCTGAAAATAGGCAGGGGTTGCAATACTTACCTTGAACAAAATAGACTTCAAAATTACATTGATTAAATGAGATAAAGAAGGACACTCCATACTAATAACAGGGGAAATACACCAAAAGGAAATAACAATTATCAACCTATATGCACCCAATGTCAATGCACTCAATTTCATCAAACATGAAACATGAACATATGCTCCTCTGAAGGACCTAAAAACATATATGGACACCAACACAGACAGAGTGGGAGACCTTAATACCCCCTTATCACCAATAGATACATCATCCAAATAAAAATTCAATGAAGAAATTCTAGAACTAAATCACACCATAGATCAAATGGACCTAGCTGATGTCTACAGAATATTTCATCCAACTTCTGCACAATATACAAGCAAATCCCAAAACAAGCAAAGGAGAGAAATATTAAAAATAAGGGCCAAAATCAATGAAATAGAAACAATAAAAAAAAAAGAAAAAGAAAAAGAATCATTGAAACAAAAAGCTGCTTCTTTCAAAAAATAAAGAAGATTGAGAGGCCCCTGGCAAACCTGACTAAAATGACAAGAGAAAAAACCCAATCAGTAAAATCAGAAATGCAAAAGGGGAGATAACAACAAATACCATGGAAATCCAGGAAATCATCAGAGACTACTTTGAGGACCTATATACTAATAAATTTGAAAATCTTGAAGAAATGGACAGATTTCTAAATACTTATGACCATCCAAAACTGAACCAAGAGGCTATTAATCACCTGAATAGATCTAAAACACAAAATGAAATTGAAGCAGCTATAGTCTCCCAAAAAAGAAAGGTCCAAGGCCTGATGTATTCTCTGCTGAATTCTATCAGACCTTTAAAATAGAGCTAATACCAACTCTCCTTAAACTGTTCCATGAAATAGAAAGGGAAGGAACACTGCCAAACTCATTTTGTGAAGCCAATATTACTCTCATCCCAAAACCAGACAAAGACACCTCCAAAAAGAAGAACTATAGGCCAATTTCCTTAATGAACATTGATGCAAAAATCTTCAATAAAATGTTTGTAAACTGAATCCAACAACACAGCAGAAAGATCATCCACAACAAAATCAGTTTCATCCCAGGGATGCAGGGGTGGTTCAACATATGCAAATCTATAAATGTAACACAGCACATCAATAGAAGCAAAGACAAAAACCTCTTGATCATCTCAATAGATGCAGAAAAAGCCTTTGACAAGATCTAACATCACTTCATGATAAAAGCTCTAAGAAAACTAGGAATAGAAGGAATGTACATCAACATTGTAAAGGCCATTATATGACAAACCTACAGCCAACATCATACTTAACGATGAAAAATTGAAACCATTTCCCCTAAACTCAGGAATGAGACAAGGGTGCTCACTATCCCCACTCCTATTCAACATAGTACTGGAATTCCTAGCCATAGAAATTAGGCAAGAAGAAGAAATAAAAGGAATACAAATAGGTAAAGAAACTGTCAAAATATCCCTGTTTGCAGATGATATGATCTTATATCTTAAAGACCCAAAAACCTCTACCCCAAAACTCCTAGACACCATAAACAGCTATAGCAAGATGGCAGGATACAAAATAAACTCACAAAAATCATTAACTTTTCTGTACACCAACAACAAACAAACAGAGAAGGAATATATGGAAACAATTCCATTCACAGTAGCCTCAAAAAAATCAAATACCTAGGAGTAAACTTAACAAAGGATGTGAATGACCTCTACAAGGAGAACTACAAACCCCTGAAGAAAGAGATCAAGGAAGGCTACAGAAGATGGAAAAATCTCCTGTGCTCATGGATTGGTTGAATCAACATAATAAAAATGGCTATACTACCAAAAGCAATCTACATGTTTAATGCAATTCCTATCAAAATTCCAATGACTTTCACCACAGAGACTGAAAAATCTACCCTAAAGTTCGTTTGGAAAAACAAGAGACTGGGAATAGCCAAGGCAATACTCAGCAAAAAAGAGCAATGCTGGAGGTATCATAATACCTGACTTCAAACTATATTACAAAGCAATAGCAATAAAAACAGCATGGTACTGGCAGAAAAACAGACATGAAGACCAGTGGAACAGAATAGAGGACCCAGATATGAATCCACATAGCTATGCCACCTTATTTTTGAGAAAGGTGCCAAAAACATATAATGGAGAAAAGACAGCCTCTTCAACAAGTGTTGCTGGAAAAAGTGATTATCCATCTGCAAGAAACTGAAACTAGATCCATGTCTATCACCCTGTACTAGTATCAACTCAAAATGGATCAAAGACCTTACTATCAGACCCGGAACTCTGAAGTTAGTACAGGAAGGAATAGGAAACAGGAAACACTCTGGAACTAATAGGTATAGGCAAGGACTTCCTCAATAGAACACCAGCAGCTCAACAACTAAGAGAAAGAATGGACAAATGGGACTTCATAAAATTAAAAAGCTTCTGCACAATAAAAGAAATGGTCTCTAAACAGAAGGGACCACCCACAGAGTGGGAGAAAATATTTGCCAGCTATATATCAGACAAAGGACTGATAACCAGAATATACAGGGAACCTAAGAAACTAAACTCTCCCTAAATCAATGAACCAATAAAGAAATGGGCAACTGAACTGAACAGAACTTTCCCAAAAGAAGAAATTCAAAAGGCCAAAAAACACATGAAAAAATGCTCACCATCTCTAGCCATAAAGGAAATGCAAATCAAAACCACACTAAGATTCCACCTCACCACTATTAGAATAGTCATCATCAAAAACACCACTAAAAACAGGTATTGGTGAGGATGTGGGGAAAAAGGAACCCACATACACTGCTGGTGGGAATGCAAGCTAGTGCAACCACTCTAGAAAAAAATCTGCAGGCTTCTTAAAAAATGTAAACATTGATCTACCATTTGATCCAGCAATCCCACTCCTGGGGATATACCCAAAGGAATCCTATTCAGGTTACTCCAGAGGCACCAGCACACCCTTGTTTATTGCAGTGTTATTCATAACAGCCAAGTTATGGAAACAGCCAAGATGTCCCACTACTGACAAATGGATCAAGAAAATGTGGTATTTATACACAATGGAATTTTACTCAGCCATGAAGAAGAATGAAATCTTATCATTCGCAGGTAAATGGATGGAACTGGAGAACATCATCCTGAGTGAGGTTAGCCAGGCTCAGAAGACCAAAAATCATATGTTCTCCCTCATATGCGGATTTTAGATTTAGGGCAAATACACCAATGTTGTTGGACTCGGGTCACATGACAAGAGGAGAATACACACGGGAGGTATGGGGATATGTAGAAAACCCAAAACATGAAAGTGTTTGATGTCCCCACTCCAGAGGAACTAATACAGTAACCTTAAAGTGACAGAGGTCGCTTTATTTAAAGGGGATCAGGAACCAGTGTAAAGATCAGTTAGAAATGATTCAACTTGGATTGTAACACATTTGTACATGGAAGCCATGCTAGGAATCTTTCTGTATAGTTATTCTTAACTCAACTAGTAAAACACTTTGTCTTTCTTATTATGCTTATGTTTTCTCTTCAAAAAAATTAGAGAAAAGGGCAGAACAGGTTCTGCCAGGAAGCAATGGGGGGTGGGGGAGAGAAGGTGGAGGGCAGGGACAGGGGGGAGAAATGACCCAAACAATATATGCACATGTGAATAAATGAAAAAAAAAAAAACAAAAAAAATGTTTACAACGTGATAAATCAGAAAACAAAATGTGCAAGTCTGGCCCTATGATGCAAGTGTCTTAGCTACTCTACCAAAATAATACTGTAAAATTATAGTATCCTGAAAAAAAGAAAGATGATTCCAAATTGGATTCCAAAAATAAGCCTGGTTGTTAATCATAACACCTAGTAGAATAAACAAAATATATATGCACTTCTGTATTTTCATTTTCTCTTTTTAGTGGAAAGAAAACACTATTTTTGAAAACTGAACATATGTCTACCTACGTATATATATTTTGCATGATACAAATACCTTATATATATATACATACATATATATGAAGAAAAGACTAAAAGCATTTTTTTCTACACAAATTTCAAGTTTAAGTGCACTGCTACTCAGATCTAAGAGTACATACCCAGTTCTAGATCTGAAGAAGGATGTGAGCCAGAAATCATAGACGAATGTTATGTTGTAAGATAGTCTCAGTCACTGTTAGGAATCTTTCTAGTGCCGTAAGAAGTTCTCAATGTCCAAAGCTCTGGAGGTGCCATGTCTCCTCTAAATCTTTGATGGCTTCTACGTAATATCTTCCCATAGGAAAAAACAAGTTCTGTATATTTTTATATAGAGAATAATAGAATTAGTTGGTCTCACTTTTAAGAAATCACTCCATGCCATACTGAAGTTCATTAGCTGTGAAGTCCTATAATACTCTATATTCTCTAAATGAAGCAATGATGAGTAGATTATCCAGTTTGGGGGTATGTTCAAATGTTTTCAAGTTCTAGATAAAAATCCAATTTACTGGTATTTTGACAGAGAAAATTCATAGACCTCAATTCCTAATCAGGAATGAAGAATCAAGTGCCACAACACATCTACACCAAAACTCACTGTCTTTACCCATTAATCTTTTTCCTTCACCATAAATTTCTCTCTCTCTCTCTCTCTCTCTCTCTCTCTCTCTCTCTCTCTCTCCCCCCCTCTCTCCTTCCCTCCCTCTCCCCTGAAACTTTTTGTGTGTAACTGTACTTCATTTTTGTAAGAATCTGCACATATTTACCATCTTTGATAACATTGTAAATTCCAAAAATGAGAATGTCTTATATTTTAACTATATCTCTCTAAGAAAATGGATGCAAGAATATTTACAAAACAGTCCCAACTGTAAAGAAACCAGGAAGTCTACCTTCTCGCTATTGCACAGAGCACTTTCCAAGTGTGTAAAATTTTTAGTTTTTTTTTTTATGATGATAGAGTCCATAATAATGGATAGAAAAGAAACACAGTCAATTAAATTTTTCTTTTATTTTACTCAGATCATGTCAATTTTTTATTTTATTTTATTTTTTAATTTTTAAAAATTTACATTACAAACATGAAAATATAAAAGACTGAAAAGACAATGAATTAATACCTTAATGTACTTTTAGAAATAAAGTGTACCTGTAATGAATAATAACAATTCAGTTTTAGTTTTGCTGATTTATTCTTTAGATTTAAAATATTTAAAGAGTTATAAAGAATACATTTAAATTTTAATGAATAGTTAGATTTGTAAAATATACAAACTAAAATAGTCACTTAACAAATAAATATAGTATTTTGAAGTTCATACTTTTCCACTGCTTTAAGTCTTAAAGATAAATAAAACCAAAAAGTGGCCACATACAATGGTAAAATTGAAATGAGTCAAGTTTTGTTTTTTCATCTTTACCATGTGTTGTCATTATGTATGTGGATCTACTTTCTAACAAAGAAACATGTGTTAGAACTGCACCCAAAGAAGGCTAAAAAATAATGAAACTGTATGTTCAGCTCAAGCTGAGTGCTTGATCGTGTATATGTGTTTCTGTGTATATTTAGCGAGGCAACTCTATCCAAAGAATTTTCCAAAATAACCTCCATATAGGGTAAAATATTCATTAAGGGGTAAATAACAAACATGTTCCAATTTGAAGCTTGTGTCCATGTTTTTTAAAATCCAGCAATTGTTTAGAATTAATACCAAAAAGAGATCTTATTCCAGCAAAAGTCTTTTCCCATTGACATTGCTTAGGCTTGCTGATGTCTGGTGGTAATAAAAAAGCAGCACTAATTTTAGTAGGTTTTATTGTTTTTGAAATCTCTCCATGCAGTGCATTTCTTCTTTCCAGGCTTTGCCCTCGTTCTTCCACAACCTGAAACCTACTATCTTTAACAGAGATTATGACTGTGAAAAGACCCAGCACCAGGTCTCAGTAAGTTATGCTACGTTATGCTAGTGACCACAGGGAGAGTGTGACCATCACTGCCAGAATTTTTGTGTAAAGTACACAAAAGTTTTGTGTTATATCACTTTGCAGTTTATCATATCAGAAGTGGATTTTTTGTGTGGACTGTTATGACAAAATATATTTAGACTTTTTTCCCAATGATGCTAGGGACTTTTTAAATTCTCAAATGTGAACAAGGTTATAGCTTTCAAAATTAAGATAAAGAAAAGGCCTACCTTCTCATTCTTCACTTGCCTTAATAGCAGTGTAATGAAGAGATCTGGAATGTAGCTTCCCCCAGAAAAGTCTTCATCTCCTCAGTAAAATGTTGTTTTTTTCCTCCAGTTCATGAGCTATGAGTATTGTGACCTCAAGCAAATTTCTTAATATATATAAGCCTCAGTAAAATGGTTACTATAATAGTATTTTATTCCATAAAGTTGTTTAAAGAATTAAGTAATAATTCATGTAGAGTAAGTCTTACAATGTCTGGGATACTGAAATGACAAGCCATTAAAAATTGTTACCTATTACCATCTTAAAAATATAATTAGTTATATAACTCATGCCAAAGTAGACCCTAATTCCTCCTATGCCCTCTTTCTCAGTCTAAGTGCTGCATTGCCACCGTCACAAAGAGACTCAAGTGGTTAGAGCACGCACTACCCCCACTCATTGCTCTCTCAAATTAAAAAAAAATCTCTTATTTAATCTCTCAAACATTCCTTCTTCCCTGCAAACTAGCAGTGTTTCTGTGTGGAATTTTTATCAATCAGGTAGCTGGTGTCCTTTTGCTCTTCTCAAGTAAGAATCTTGGACAGGTGAAACATTTATATAATGCTGTTAATCCCAGGCCCTTGGTGAGTGTTGTAATCCTCAGCTTCTGGCAGCAGTGCACAGCAGCAGCCAACAGTGTCAAGCAGCAGTAGACCTTCTAGTGTAATGGTTCTCTTACAGGCCTTGGGTGCTGGGACCCTTAGCCCTACAGTGACAAGTGTTACAGCTCTGAAGCCTAGGTTGTCAGGATCCACAGCCCTTGACAGGAGAGGTTAGTCTTACAGCTCTTGGACTTCAGATGTCAGAATCCTCATCCTTGAGGTTTAACAGCTCTCTGGAACTCTTCCAGTGACTAGGGTCCACAGTTTCTCTTCTCTGTCTCTCTCTCTCTCTCTCTCTCCAACCTCAGCTCTCTTCATTTTTGCCCTAGCTACTCTGGAACTCTTCAGCTGCCTTTGCCACTCCCATAGGCTCTGCCATTGCCTTTACCCCTGCCACCTATGGCACTGCCAAAATTGTCAACACTGTTACCACCACCACCACTGTGTGGTGGCTACTGCCACTACCACTTGTCCTTTGTTCATGTACAAGCTCAGTCTGTACTACTAATGACAAAAATCAAAAATAGGCAAGAAAAACCTTAAGAGAGAGTCCTCAAGTGAAGCCTAATGTTGCAACACAAGGAGGCAGAACATGTGGGTGTCTTCTGGCTGACTCACAAACTGCACTGAACAGCCTGCTTATATAGCCAGAAGAGAGATGTGACAAAGGTGTCTGCACCAATCTCTGTATTCATTTAGGAAAACGAAGGACTGTATTTGCACCAATCATGAGCCTTCTGCTTGACCACCAATGAAAAGCCTGCCCTCTGGCCTGCATGGAAATGAATACCGGGTCATCTTGATTTCACTGAGGCTCATGACAGCAAAATCCTGGCACAAGTTGTTTGGAATGGTCATGGGTACACTCATGCCTCCAAGAGTCAGAGTTGTTCCTTAGCAGAAAGCAGCTGTTCTTGTCATGTGGCTTTTCCAAGGCATCCATGGAGTTTTCAAAGTAGCTGGTGCTAGCAAGCTGTTTGGCTGATGATCCTGCACTCAAGGCAGCAAGGAGAAGAGTCTACGAGCTGTCAATTAGAAAGTCAAATTGCCCTGACTCCCAACATTTCAGCTTACTTAAAGGAAAAATAAACATTAAATGCTCACAATTTTCATTTGCAGAGTTGTAGTATGGAACACCAGTAATTTTGTCAATATTTATTACTACTTCCAGATTTTAAAATCTGACATCTGAGTCATTTAAGTTTAGGTCATTTCAAGTCAAGAACTTAACGTATTTACAAAAAAAAAAAAGTTGGACACAGTGGCTCAAGCTGTAATGCTTGTGAGGCAGAGATTGGGAGAGAAAAGATTTCAGGCCAACATGGATAAAAAAGTTCACCAGACCTTATCTCAAACAATGACTGGGTATGGTTGTACGTGCATGTCATTCCAACTATGTGGAGAATCATAAATAGGAAGATCACAATCTAGGCTGGCCTGGCATAAAGTGAGACCCTGTCTTAAAAATAACCAAAGAAAAAAGGGTTAGTGGCATGGTGTAAGTGGTTGAATACCACCTAGAAAACGTGAAGCCCTAATGTCAATACTGCAAAAAAGAAAGAAAAAAAAAAAAAAAAGACAAACCATTGACAAGCTGCATGTCCACACACACTCAATAACCAACTCTATCCTGGTGTTCTAAAGCATCTGCTGCAAGAAGTATCTTTTTCTAGTTTAAAAACTTTTTGAAAAGTGATCTTTCCATGTGAACATGACAGTTCTTAGAAATATTCATTAATGGATAATAAAACTAAAGGAGATCTCAAACTCAAAATCCCTCAATTTGACACCAGTAAATGTTAACAGTCTTTTAAAAAATGAAATGTTGCTCAAAATGCCCTTCAGAAAAGTATCAAGTAACATATTGGAAATAAAACTCTTGGGGGACTAGGGAAAGATGGAAGATTAGAAGCAACTTTTGTTTTGACTCCATGAATGAGAATGCCCCACTACTGACGAATGGATTAAGAAAATGTGGTATCTATACACAGTGGAATTCTATGCAGCCATGAAGAAAAACGAAATGTTATCATTTGCTGGTAAATGGATGGAATTGGAGAACATCATTCTGAGTGAGGTTAGCCTGGCCCAAAAGACCAAAAATCGTATGTTCTCCCTCATATGTGGACATTAGATCAAGGGCAAACACAACAATGGGATTGGACTTTGAGCACATGATAAAAGCGAGAGCACACAAGGGAGGGGTGAGGATAGGTAAGACACCTAAAAAATTAGCTAGCATTTGTTGCCCTTAACACAGAGAAACTAAAGCAGATACCTTAAAAGCAACTGAGGCCAATAGGAGAAGGGGACCAGGAACTAGAGAAAAGGTTAGATCAAAAAGAATTAACCTAGAAGGTAACACACACATACAGGAAATTAATGTGAGTCAATGCCCTGTATAGCTATCCTTATCTCAACCAGCAAAAACCCTTGTTCCTTCCTATTTCTGCTTATACTCTCTCTACAACAAAATTAGAAATAAGGGCAAAATAGTTTCTGCTGGGTATTGAGGGGGTGGGGGGGAGAGGGAGGGGGCAGAGTGGGTGGTAAGGGAGGGGGTGGGGGCAGGGGGAAGAAAGGACCCAAGCCTTGTACACACATATGAATAATAAAAAAAAAAGAAAGCAAACAACAATAAATGCTGGCCACGATTTAGGAAAAAAGGAACCCTCATACATTGTTGGTGGGAATGTAAATTAGTGCAACTACTATGGAAGTCAGTATGGAGGCTTCTCAAAAAATTAAAAATAGAACTGCTAAACACTCCTGGGCATATATCCAATTAGTATAATTCTGCAAACAATAACATCAGTGTTTATAGCAGAACTATTCACAATAGTCACATTATAGAATCAGTCTAGGTGCCCATCAACCAATGAGTAGATAATGACGATAACAAACACCAAATATACCTAGAAATGGCCTGCACTATTTTGTACATTCACTATTTTAGAAGGTATATATTTTTGCATTCAAAGGAATTTTGAACTTATTTTAGAACATTTATTTTGGAAGAAGAAAACATTCTGAAATAAAGAGAGAAGGCCAAACACAGTGAATATGTTTATCGTATATGTTCAAAATAAATCAATTTTCTCTGATTTTTACCAACTCCCAATGGAAATAATCAACATGCTTTAAACTTTATCATACTAAGCTGTATTCATAATAGTGTTGACATGTAGAAAATAAAATTTTTAAAATTGTAATATTTTTTAAAAAGATGTATATACACAATGGAATATTTTTCAGCCGTAAAGAATATCATGAAATTATGCCATTTGCAGGAAAAAAATGGAGATCATGATGTTAAGTGAAATAAACCAGACTTTGAAAGATAAATAGTCCATGTTCTGTTTCACATGTGGAGTCTAAACACCCTCCCCCCAAAAAATGAATGATATGTATGCAAAACAGGGACATTTGGGAGGGACAGTAATGGGAGAGAAAAGGTCAAAAGCAGAGGGTGAATATTATAAAAGTACTTTATAAGTATGTATAAAAATAGAGTAATGAAACCCATTAAAATTGTTTAAAAAGGGGAACAGGGACAGTAAGAATAAGTTATACATTGGGTGAATTTTATTATAGTACATTATATGTGCGCATGGAAATATCACAATGAAATCGTTTCATACAGTTAATATATGTTAATAAAAATGAGATGTTGAATTGTTTGAAGATGACATCCAAGGAAAACATTCTGATCAACTGAAAACAAAGTCTTTACATTCTAACCAAGTAGTTTAAAGTCAGGAAAAATTTAACTAGTAACTTAAATTTCTACACAAAAATATGCTTATAACTTAACTATGACAAATGATTTATATTGGGGAAAAATAAGTAATAGCTCAATTTTTAATATATAATGATTGCATTTTCTTATCTCAGTATCTGGGCTTTATTTAATTAATTATAATAGTTCATGAAAAGCTGGTGTTAATATTAGTATTTCAGTTTTTCTCTAACACTCAAGATTACAGATACTGCAGCTTCTAGGCATGTTGTCCTAGCCTTCTCTGGAAAAAAGAAAACATTTAAAATTCATATTCAGGTCATCTTCAAACTCCACTGATCTGAGCCAACTTCTGGTTAGGTAGGAAACATGCCAGATTCAATAAGATGATCACCATTTTTGTCTTCTACATTAAAATTTTTTCTGCTTTTGAGAACTGAGTTCTGTGATTTTCAGTACCTCATACAAGATCATCTAGGCAAATTTAGACAGTCTTTAACATTCATGTATCTCTGCACTCAAAAAGTCAATCAAATGTATGGTTAGTTTTCTATTTTGCAAATGAAAATATCCTCTAAAATATTACTGTTGAAAAAATGGGAAGGGATTCCATGGAATGTTTTTGATGTCACCTTGAAGAAATTTGTCATTCACCATCTGCTGATTTATCGAGCGTACAGAATGGAAATGTTGATGAGGTTTTCTTTAATAAATGGCACATATTGACATAGTCACCAACCATGTCCTAATGATCAGAACTATGCCAAAGTGTCTTGAAATCCATCCAGCTTACATTATGTGTATGTTTTATATTTTGGGAATGACTAATTCTCTAAATAATCTATCTTGGTTTGTACTGGTCATCATTTATATGTGCTAGGAGGTGTGTCTTTCAATGCAGCTCACAAACAAGGTTAATGGTCTTCCCTGTCCTCATTGTCTTTCTGGATTGTCATGTGAGAATTCTTTCTCTGTTAGGAACATACAGGCTGAGAAGACATCAGTTTAATATCATGTCAAAAATAATTTAGAAACCACTCTCTCTTATTTATTTCTTGGATTAACTAACATGAATGTGGTGGTTGTGAATTATAACTGTGGTGTGGAAATGAGAATTATTCCATAAATCATTAAGACTGAAGTCTGCATTAACTCCCAAACAAGAAGGAAATTAAATGCAACTTCTTAAACAGAAAAAGTTAGGAATCCAAATGTAGGTGAGGAGGGAAAGTGTTGGTAAAATTAATAAATTATTAGAAATAAAAGAAATATTTATGAATCACATGAAAGAAAACAGGCTCTCAATTCTAGAACTCAGATAATGGATATATAAGCTGAATGACAAAAAAGTTAAAACGTTCAGTCAACCATTAGATCACTAGCATTTTGGTATTGCTTTACAATTAAAGACTGAAGGTATGGCTCAAGCAGTAGAGCACCTGATCTACTGAGTTCAAACCCTAGTCTGGCCAAAAATACAAAATAAAACAGTTGAGAGCACAGTCGACTGTTGGTGTTGCTACCATTAGTAATAGCACTGAAAACTTGAAATTTGAAAATACTCTAGGTTATTTAAGCAGAAAAAGAATCAAATCAAGGAATTATATAAAACCCTTGGAAGAACTGGAGATGTAGATTCCAGGCTGAGCGTTTGGGTCCGACCTCTGCCAGAATCAGGAAGGCAGGGAATCAGGAACCATTGAAGAAATTATTGAGTTATGAAAAGCATCATCACTGCTGTACTCCAAAGATTAAAAAATTTTAAAAACCACTGTCACAGTAGCTCCTTGAGCCATGGAACACTACTTGCTGAGACTAGTTGCCTTCTGCAAGGCCATTCCCAATTTCCTCTAGATATTCATGAAGCTAAGAAATAAGGGGAATTCCACTTCCCCTCAACTATGCCTACTAGCAGAACACAGCTTAAAGCAGCCAGGAGATGGCCTCCAGTCTACTGCTGGATTCCTAGAGTCTGGTGCTTACATTCGGAGAGTTTAAATTCAGAACCACAGCTCAAGGAGATCCTGAACATGGGTTTGGTCTTCTGTCCTTTGCAATACAGAAAGGTCCATTATAAGTCACCAGGATGGATATTTTGCACAAATCAACCTTTTTTCAATATACTTACAAGCTATAGCCAGACACAGTCAGAGCACTCACAGAGTGTTACATACTTTTCACCAACTCATGGGGTTAGGTTAGGTTACACCTCTTTAGCAGAGGAGGAAATTTACAGTTTGCAGTTGTGTTAGGTCTGAAATTAAAGATAGAATAAGGTGCTATGTTTGGTAACTCGATTACACAGGTTGACTTCGAAATCCTCCCCATTAATAATAATACCACACTGCTTGTACAGGAAGATGAGCTAAGGTTATTCTCTGTTTCTTGGTAACCAGTCATCTACAAAAGGAAGATCCATTTAGTTTAAACAACAAAAAAGGGAAGAACATTGCTATCCTCTGAATTTTTCAGTGCCCCAAAATTTCACATCCCAAGATGATGATATTTGGAAGTGGGACTTTGGAAGTTATTGTCCAGAGAGCTACATAATGCCTTCTGTCTTGTAAGGAGATGGTTAAATCTCACCAAAAAGCAATATGTTGTTGATAAGCTACTTGGCTGATAATATTTTTTATAGCAGGGTAAACAGACTAAGATTCAGTGGAAAATAAGATGTCTGTAGTAATTATGAGAATTTATGTTCTGAAATTAAATATTAGCAATGGATATATTAAGAGAAAAATTGAATTGCTCAAAATTGATTATCCAAAGAAATAGCTGAGTATCAAAAATTCTGATATGTGAGTTTGTCATAGTAATTCACACCTGTAATCCAAGCACTGAGGAGACTGAGGCAGGCATCATGAGATCAGGGCTAGCCTGAACGACAATGTGAGACTTAGCATAAAAACAAAAACGTTCACTTTGTAACAGTTTTACATGATAGAATAAGGTTAGGAAACACTGATATTATCTTAGTTTAGAAAAAATACATAAAAGCTACGTCAAAATTAAATGGCTACCACTGAAAGATGTTATTTTGGGTGTATTTTTTGATGTTTCTCTGTTTTCCAAACTGTTGTATTTTAATTTCAAAAGACAGCAAATGTTATTCTTAAGACAAAATGATAAACATTTTGGCCATTCTGGGATTTGAACTCAAGGTCTTGCACTGGCTAGGCAGGTGCTCCACCGCTTGTGCCACTCTACCAACCCTTTTTATGTTGGTTATTTTCAAAATAGGGTCTCACTTTATGCCCTGGCGGGCCTGGACAGCAGTCCTCCTATTGCTGCTTCCAAGAGTAGCTGGGATGTCAGGTGCACACCACTGGGTCTAGCCATTGAAATGAGGACTTGTGAACTTTTTGCGTGAGGTAGCCTCCAACTGCTATCCTCCCAATCTCTGCCTCCCTAGAAGGTAGGATTAAGGCATGAACTACCACACCTGCCTAACAAAACAAAACTTTTAAGATTATTAAAGAATTAATAAATAATAGACATAGGGTAAGAGTATATAGAAAGAGCTAATGATAAGTTTTTAAAGGTCTGCTTCATATTAAGAAGGAAAAGAGAAAATGTTCTCAATCTTCTTCCCATTCTTAAACAAAATCCTGAGAATATTAAAGACTGGACACAAGGAGAGTCAGCAGATCATTTTCTTTCTAAATCATAAAACATCACTCAAACACATCATTTTAAAAGTCTATTTTTATAAACTCAAATTCTCTAATAATCAGCAAAACTAAATCTACAGTTAAAGCAATGAGCAGTGTTTGCTCCCAGTAGCATTTTCATGGTTTAATCGATTGGTTTATTCTTATTTCCTCAACTCATTTATTACACAATCATTCAAATGATTCTTCAGTTTCATTCACTATTTTGTATAATTCAATGTAGCATTGTTCACTTTTACTACAAATTGCTACTTTAATAATAAGATAATGATGCTGTATAAATTTTATAGCAACTTTGAAAATAAGTTTTGTTTATTCCCATGTTTAAAAGGAAAATATAAAATAATCATTAAGCACATGAAATCATCTAATTAGAAGAAAATAGTGATAGGAAGCAGGGCAGTGGAAACTATACCCATAATTTCTTATTTGTGTCTCAAAGCATAACCCAGGATAAAACATAATATGGAGAAATGAGCTCTCAAATTATATACAATATATGTGCAATGTTTTATGATTATAAGCTTGTTATGTCAATTACGAAAAATATTCCTGACCCAAGGTTTTTAGATAAGGCTGTAGTCTATATCTATACTTCAACTAATAGAACAGGAAAAAATTAAATTTTTTTGTTTTTCCTAAATATCCTTCATAGCTGAATAATTTTAAAAAATAATAATCTGTCAGGAGTAAGATGACTAGATTCAGAAAACTCAGATTTTCTTTGTTTTAAAAACCTTTTGAAATCTAGTCCTTCTTTCTCTCTCTCTCTTTTTTTTTTGCAGTACTGGGGCTTGAACGCAGGGCCTTCACCTTGAACCACTTCACCACCTTTTTTTGAAGTGTTTTTTGAGATAGGGTCTTGTGAACTATTTCCCTGGGCTGGCTTTGAACTGCAACCTTCCTGATCTCTGCCTTCTGAGTAGCTAGGATTACAGGCATGAGCTACCAGCACCCAGCCCAAAATCTAGTCTCTTAATAAAAAAGATCTCAATATCTGAACAAGTAATCAGTAATGATTCATTAAAAATGATTGGTTGAATAATTGATATTTTAATTTTTGTTTGGTTTGTTGGTTGGTTTGAGTTTGGGTTTAGCTTTCTGGATGAGATAATGTAGTGAGACAAATTTGATTGAAATTTCAACAATAATTAGCAAAATCCATTCAAAGACTAAGAAGTTTCTATGAAGTCTTCCTTGATGGTATAAGATATTATAGATGAAATCATTGACAAGTGTTTTTTTGCTCATGTTTTAATTTCTAACAAAACAGATAATCATATAACTGTCCAAAGGGAATCTAGAAGTAATTATTGAATTATATGGCTACATTGTCAACAAATTTATTGCCAGCAATTATGATTTATGTACAGTGTGGTTACAAGACCACAGTATTCTTCACTATCTCATCTTTTTCCTTCAAACTTCAAATAGTATTTTGGAAATAAAACCTTAAATGTTAAAGTTTATTATTAAATGAAAATGAAACCCTCTATTCTTGAAACTCAGAAGTGCACCTTAACACTTAGAAATGATAACCTTATTTTTATGCCATTCAACTAGAATTGTGATAATGCATTTATTCTTTCTGAGATCTTGAAAAACTAAACATATATGCACACATACACACATGCACATAAATAGCTGTAGTTCAGATTATATTATTTTATTATGAATTATTATAGCAGAAGGTATAATTAGCTGATCTTTTATTTCTTCAAGAGTATATTGAAAATATAATGATAATGCTTTTCCTCAAATAACCTTTCAGACATCATTTCTGGACCACAGTACATGGTGCTCTACATCATATTATTAATACCCTGCTACTGACTTGAACTCCAATTTAAGGAATTAATTATCTTGAAGAACTCAGCAAATCCTGTACAAAAATACAAATCTCAATAACCATAGATAATTTATAGCTTCCTACGTCAAAAGCTGAGGAGAGAACTTGAGAATAGATAATGAATTAAGCGAGGATGAAATTTCAAGTGGATTGAATGGGGATTAACTGCTACTGCTTTGGAATCTCTGGCCTATGTCAGTCTGCTATGTGGCTTCTCTACTAGGTATCCTAGCTCAACAGAGTTCATCATTATCAGCGTCACTCACCTCAATAGCTAATGTCTATTATGTCCAAAAGCCTAGCTTTAGTAGCATCACAATCTGTTTCCTAATTGTTCACTTTTCTTCCCCAAATATATTCTTATCCCATTCAGAAATAATTCTGTGTTCTCCTGAGCTCAGAGTTCTCCTCTTCTCTATTCAGAAGTGGACATTAGCCCAGACATTCTTTGTAGATGATTTGCAGTCTCCATTGCTACTATTCTTGACAGCTCAAAAACCTAGATATCCATAAAAGATACTTCTATGGTTATGATACTAGTCAATCCTGCATTAAGGTTCTTGTAACTCACTCTTTGTACTTAATTATTCAGTCCCATTTCTTTCCTTTATCTTCTTCACCTCCTTACCCCCAAGTTAAGATCTATCTGCACTTGTAAGTATATTTAGAAAATGCAAGAAGATTTGGGTACTTGCTCAAAGTATTGTAATGTTAACCTACATAAAATCATATCATAACCAGTCCAGAGAAAGTAGGGATTCATTTAGTCATAAATGAATTCATTTGCTTTGAATCATAACATTTTCAAATTGGGAAAAAATTACTCCCTTATGAGCTAATAACTAAGAGATATCAGCATTAATGGATTGAGACACAAGGATATATGTGTAAATTTCATGCACATCGATGGATATGAGTAGATGTGCTAAAGAATCCAATTTCTGTGATATGAAAGCCCAGTGATATACCATTCCAAAGATCTCAGTAAGTACATATTCCTTCCTCTTGTTTTTCTGCCATTCATATAACTTATGCTGTCTTAAAAACTCAAAGTAGTAATTTGAGTGTGGTTGGAGAATGGTAAACTGGGGGACAGTGAGGGAGGAGAGTAGAGTGAACAGAATTTTTGAAAGCTGTGTGTAACAACGAATGGAAGGACTGAAATTTCTACTGTCACTGACATCAGACCTAGAGTAGCAGGAGCTCCTGCTGGAAACTGAGAAGCTGGTGATTCATTTCAAAGGCAGCTGTAACAGAGCTCTTTCCAACGTGGGAATGAGGAACTGTTTATATAAAGGGCAGAATTGCTCAACTGCAATCTTAAGGGAGTTACTTTACCAGTTTGAAAGATGAGTACCAGAGCAGTTTGAGACACTTCCCACTATTCCTAACAACAGGGAATTCGGTTAGCCTTTGGGGCTCAGGGGATAGTTTGAGGAGTAGTGCCTCACGCTCACCCCCTTACATCCTTCATGAAGGCAAAACAATTTTTATGCTTGTAATGTAGAAGAACTATCAAAAATACAAGAAATTAACCAAATGTGAAAGTCAAATATGAACCTTAAGTTGCAGGGCCATTTGCATATTAACAGTGTGAAAATTTCCTTGAAAAAAATTAGCGTGGAGTATATCAACACTAAAATATTATTTAGCACTTTGCTATAAAAATATTTAACAATTAGTATCACCTATCCCAAAGATGTGACATACTAAATAGAACGGATGTACAGTATATCCCCTTATCAGAGTGGGACATATTCCAAGAGCACCAGTGGATGCCCAAAACTGTCGATAATGAAGACTCTGTATACTGCTTTTTAAATACATACATACCTATGATAAAGTTTATAAATTAGGCAAAGAAAGAAATTATGATAATAAAATAGAAAAATTATACTGTAAAAATATTTAAAACTGTTATAACATGGCAATACTAATTTAAAATGGACATAGACTAGGATATTGGAAAAGGCCAGGAGCCTAGAAGGTCTTGTGGTACCCAGGCAGGGGCTCAGGTGACCAAAGTCTTAAAATATCTTTCCTTATTTTATCAACCTGTGCAGGCAAAAAATTTTACACTTCTTTAATATCATCCTTGCGATTTTATAATTCTCGTAGCCTAATGTTCTACCTAACAACTGAGAGGAGTCGCCTTATTCACCGCAGTACAGATCATTGCATCACTTGCTATACACACTTTGCTTCAATCTTAGCATTTTAACATTGGCTCATTATGGTTTACCAGAAACTTTCATTCATATGAAAATAACGTCAAAACAAATTCTGTTGTTTTTCACAGAAATTCTGAGTTTGGCTGCCATATTTTCAAGGATGCTAATGTGTGAAGTAATGCAATATTTTATCAAATGTTCTGTCAGTGTATACCTAATCTCATTAGGAGTCTGTACCATATTTACCAATAAAAGATAAAGACCATAACAACCTTAATATTCTATGGAATATTGATGTCAAAACTCCCATTCTTAGATTTCTGGACATGTATGTCTTATTCTACATATATTTTCTGAATTTCAGCTTCATGTTTCTATGTGATTATTTCAGCAAATACACTATTAAAGATAGTGATCATGCTAAAATATATCAATTAGTTTGCCAAACTAATAATGTCAAGTGAGTAAATAGCTATAATAATTATGTGTATGTTTTCAATGTATATTGAATCTTTTTTGAAATTAAGATTAGCATTTTACACATTGCTTTGCTTCAATCTTTTAGCATTTAAACATTGGCTCATCATGGTTTATCAGAAGCTTTGATTCATAGGAAAATAATATCAAAACAAATTCTGTTGCCTTTCCCAAAATTTCAGCAAAGTATAAGAAATGCCAAAAGTACATAAAATCAGCTAAGCCTAAATCAAGGTTGAGCCTCCATACTCAAATATCTCCAACTATTTTGCCCTTTAAAAAGTTCATAGAATTGTTCCTAAGAGTGTTGTATCATCCTTAACACTTTATAACATTTAAAATTTGAAAAGTGAAAATATAAATAATGCTGAAATGTTTTGAGAACTGTAAAATGAAATCTACATAAAATAGTAAAAGAGAAACAAATGGACTGAAAGGACAAATCTCTTTCATATCTAAGATGGAAAGAGTGCTATGAAGGAACTTAGAAATAGGAGGAGCCATGTGCCACAGGATTTCATGATAGGGAGGAATCTGTTATGATGCCAGTCATTTGTTACATATAGCATGAATAATTATGAATAGTATGTAACATTTGGTAATAATAAATTACTGTGGTACTGGTTTATATATTTACTCTTTCATCTTTTTAACATTACTTTAGTGTTTTAAGTACACTACACTTCTGTGTAATTTTTAAAGTCTTCTATAAAATACATCTTGTTTTCTGTGTCTTTTGATTGTATCAAAAAGCCACGTCTAGTCATCAACCTATACCATCTAGGTTTGTAGACGTATACTCTGTGTTGTTTGCACAAAAATAAAAATACCAAATGACTAAATTCTCAGACCATATATCCATCATTAAGCATATGCGTGGCTGTAACAATTGTATCTATACATTGAGACAGGATCTTGCCATGAAGCCCAGGCTGGACTCAAACTCTCATTCTTCCTGCCACAGCTTCCTGAGGGTTGTGATAACAGGTGGTGTCACTATGCCTGCCTGACCATATTGATCTTTGCAGTCTATAGCCTTTAGATATGTTACATAGTGCCATGTTGTGAGGGAGAACCTCATATCTAGAGTTTATAAGCCAGAATTTTCAATAAACTAGTGTTGAACCATAGCAATCTAGTGGTAGGTAGCATGAGAAGTTAGTTACATGAGGCAAATATTTTTAATTGCTTTTTAAGTTTTACTTAAAGGCTTTTTAGAGCAGTTTTAGGTCCACAGCAAAATTGAGAGGAAGGTACATTTTTTCTGTTCTCTTTCTTCTCCTAGTATTCCCAATATACATATATGATTCCTGTTGTATAGGTCCTACCGTCCTTGGAAGATGGGAAAAGATGGCTAAAACTGACTGAAATTGGGAATTTCCTTTCCCCAGGTCACTTAGACTCTGATAACCCCAGAAGTTTAGGCAGTAATTATGTTGTTGCTTCTGAGGAGACGTCTTGTTAAGAACAGAGTACTCTGGAATATTTATAAATCTTTTTTTCCCTTCCCTTGCTGGAAGCAGGAAAGGATTTTTAACTACTATTCACCATGAGAACCAGCTAGAGCTCCAGGAAGTAAAACATGAGCATGGTTCCCCTTAACTAGATCACCCTGGAGTGTTTTGTTCTCACACCTGTATGTTAAGAGAATCCAGAAATTGATTAATTACAATTTTGCATTGGAATTTTGGATTGTCGATTGGATGTATACATAGTTTACACTTCAAGTTCAGTTTATGGATCTGAGCACATACTGTTATGGTTAGAATCAGCTGTAATGTTAAGTCCAAACTGCTTTTGCATTGACACAATAAAAATTACCAAATTATTATATGAAAATAGATTTCTATTTTAGTAGGACATAAACGACTCATTGATAAAATGTTAACCTGATTTTCTCATCCCTTAGTAAAATTCTAGTCATGTAGTTTAACTGCTACCATGTTCACACATTGTGCCACATGACACACCCTGGCACTACAAAAATAAAATCTCTCTTGCTGTTAATGCAAATAGGACAAACAAAATCCTTCTAACACATCACTGGATGCTCAGAAGCATCCAACTTGTTATTGGTCCATATGTGAAAACAGTTTCCAGACTCATTGCTTTACCTCATCAAGGGCATTAATGTATGATTTTTTACCACCATCTTTTGTGCCCTGTCTTTGGAATTAGATAATGCTCCCCTCTTTTTTCCTTTGATCTTTCTCTCTCTCTCTCTCTCTCTCTCTCTCTCTCTCTCTCTCTCTCTCTCTCTCTCTCTCCCTCTCTCTCTCTCTCTCCTTCAACTCTCAATTTTGTCAATTTGCCTCAAGAAAAAATCTCATGACCTCTTTCCTTTTGTGAGATAAAATTAATCTTGGTCACAGCTGATTATATACAAGGGTGATAAGAAATGTAATGCCATTAATTTTAAAGGCATATACAATTTTACAATGGTAATAGATTCAAGAAGAAAGACAGAAAAAAAGGACATAAAGAAGAAAGGAAAACTCCATTAAATTCTATTTCCTAGAAATAAATTTCCTTCAGAGTTTAGAAAAAGTCTTCATCCATATTTGGATAATTTAAATGTAGTTCAAAATTGCCAGAATTCCAGAAATAAAATAAAGGAAAATATTTTCCCATTCTTGTTCTGTATCATAATAGTCACAGAATAGTTATAATGATGTTTTATTCTCTAGTTTTACTATAAATATAGTATCTTTGCTATGGCATATGTTAAATAGGTTTTTGTACAATAACCTTGGAATTAGGATGCTTACAATGAAGTAACTATTTTCTGGTCCAAATATGTTCATAATTGTCAACGCAGAAGTTCACTTTTGAAACACAATTCATCACTGTGCTGATAACTACTGACATCTGTATACAATTGTAAAAGGGATACGCTTATTATTGCATTGTTGTGCTTAGCAACCTTAAGCATTCTGACAAATTAAGTTAAATTCAGACTTAGTTGTTATATGCGTATGTATGTGTTTGTGTCAGCTGATAAAATCTCAGCAGTGATATTTTATTTCTCCTGGGTTAAATTAGATCAAAGACATGGCAACAGGTTTTGGAAATAGAGTTGTTTTATTCATGTCTGGATGAAAGTACTCTTCCCTTTTGGGGCATTCATTGTGTCTCCCCTGCCACCCACCCCATTTCCTATCTCTAAAGCAGTCCCACATGCACACAAGAATGGTGATATTTCACTCATGTTACTCATATCTCTAGAGATCCAACACAGAAAAGTAAAAACTGATTTCATTTTTGATTTTAATAAAGTAAGTTATGTCACATTTCAGTCAGACTCATTTTTATTTTCTGTTCAAAGATGATAATTCAGTAAACAAATTAAAAGAGCTTCTGTCTAGCATACATGTGGATATGCTTTGTCAAATAAAAGGATTATTTTTCCTTCTGGGTAGATCTGTAGTTAGGTTTAACCACCAACACAGTCCATTGACTATGTTGAATAGAATCCTTTCACAAACCACATGATATTTCAGTACTTCTTCAGTATGATTGAGAAAAGTATTTCAGGCAGATGCATCTAACAATGCCAAGTTATGAAATAAGATACAAATTATGTATCAAGTATCTTAGTGTGTGGAAATAGAACATCATAACAAAAAGAAAACTTTCTGAGGAAAATAATATTTGTTCAAAGATCCACAATTCATAGCACACAATATGCATTCATATAAAGGAAAAAGTATTTGATCACCAAAATACTCACTGAACTCTACCTTTTCCTTGAAGTAAATTGAGATCTTCAAGGAAATGTTTTTTAAAATTTATTTTTATTAGCATATAATTGTTGTATGGGGGGATACATTGTGATGCCTACATATGTGGTTATAATACATCTTAGTTAGATTTACTCACCCCATCACTCTCCCTCTTCCCTTTTGCCCCATTTCTTAGAACAATTTCAACAGGTTGCATTCTTCTATTTTCCCATGTGGATATAAAATACATCCACCACATTCACCTTTATTCCCCCTTTCCTTGTGCCCACCCATCTCCCACTGCCCATCCCAGAAAAAGGCTTGTTTTACCGTCCTGTCCTTCATTTTTTTAAAGTGTATGTTGATAGTCCAAGGTAGTTTTGCCCTGGCACTTTGCTTTTGTATATAATTGTGTTTTAATCATATTAACTTCCCCCCACCATTACTCATTCTTTCTCTATCACATGCTCCCCTAATAGTCAACAGCTTATTGTGTGTCATGTTATATCACATTCGTATATAGATGGGTTGTTTCAATATTTTTCATTATCTAATATTTTCTTTCCCTCTCTCAAGGGAAACTTTTGAAATCATATCTCTATACTCCAACGAAGACTTGGGAAATTTAACGTTTAACTGGTTTCATTAATATCATTAATTAATGAAGATTTTCAAGGTTTATTTTTTACACCTCAGCATGAAGAGGAGAAAGTAAAATTCAAGATTAATTCATTGAGATCTTTTTGTTTGTTTTGTTTTGTTTTGCTTTCAGTACTGGGGTTTGAATGCAAGTCTTCATGCTTGCTAAGCAGGGACTCTACCCCTTGAGCCACATCTCCAGCCTTCATCAAGATCTTATACTTGTTGATATATTAAGGGGGTGTTATAGGCTGAACATTTATATTCCCCCCAAAACTCATGTAATTACACAGCCTCTTTTTAGTTAACATAAATAAAGTTATATTTTCTGGATCCTTTTCTCTGCATTTACATTATCACATATGATGTTTTATTTCACAAAAATAACATGGGATAGTCTGCAGAATTTTTTTAAATTAACCTGTCCTGAATACTTTCCCATAGCCACAAATACATATCTAACTTATTCTTTTAACTCTTACAGTAATCTATAATATATCCATAACCCATTTTGTTTAACCAATCCAACACTGAAACACATTTGGACTGTTTCTGCCATTTTACTCTAATTGAAACTATTGCAAGTAATAGTCTTATATTTATCTCTTTGTACTCATGAACTAGTATATTCCTAAGATAGAATTGGAACTGTAAGAAATATGGGTATTTTTTCTACCAAATTGTCTTCTTTAGCACAAATTGTCACAGTAGTCAATTAAAATACTGAGTTTTTCCATGTCTATGTCAACACTAGATACTTTGTATCTTTTGAACACATTCTACCCTCTTCTTCCATGCCACAAATTGATGGAATGTCTTATCTTTCTTTTATTTTCTACAATTTTGCTTTTAAATTGTTTAGCTCTTTAAAACATGACCTTAATATTATTTCCAATAGTGTTTAATTAACTCCAAGATCAAACTTGGAGAAGACAATAACAATAAGAAGAAATCTCTTCCAAATCTGAAAATAGATAATATTTTCAATTTACTTTAAATTAACTTATCGAACATAAACACATTGAATCTCTCCTTTTCCTCTTATCAGAATATCCTTCAGTTCTTCTAGAGAGTTGTTCAGCAATAAATATGAATGAAATTGATGCCAGGTGGGGTGGTGCATGCCTATAATTCCAGCACTCAGGAGGCTGAGTCAGGAGGCTTATGAGTTCAAGGTCAAGCTGGGCCACATAGTAAGACCCTATCTCAAAAAAAATTTAACTGAATTGATTAAATTGCTTGTGGGTTTTTTGTCATCTGCCATTAAAATATACAGTGACTTCTTCGAACACAGACCTTGTTTCTAAATACAATTCTTCACTTTAAAATATCCTGGGGTTTCTTAGAGAATTGAGAATATCAACATCTGGGGCTGCAAAAGTATAAATAAACCTGGAATACCTTGTTGTTTCATACAACAAGTATGAAAGTGCCCAAAGAATAATAGGGCTGTGTGAAAATGACACAGGAATTGGCTTGTAGGATGTCCAACTGGTCAAATTAGAATAATTTAGACAAATGAATAATCATCACGCTGATGATTTTATAACTGATTG
This sequence comes from Castor canadensis, assembly GCF_047511655.1. Classification (NCBI taxonomy): domain Eukaryota; kingdom Metazoa; phylum Chordata; class Mammalia; order Rodentia; family Castoridae; genus Castor; species Castor canadensis. The sequence continues at coordinate 27,683,316 of NC_133390.1, read as the reverse complement.
TAACCTATCAAATAAAATTAGAATCTACAAGTCTATAATGTTATAAACAAATATTGCAAATGAGAGGAAAAAAACAACAATCTACCTTAAAATGGCAACTAGTAAATGTAGAAATAACAATAGGTAATTACCATTTAGCAACCATAATAGCATTACTTGATTCAGGCAAGAATCCCTAATGAATGTTAAGCTTGCTGAGTAAAGCATTATGGGTAATAGATTGTATCAGTCAGAGTTCCCAGAGAAACAGAATCAATACAATATGTTCTATTATATGTATTCATATTTATATAAAATATAAAATCCTATACAAATATAAACTTTCACACACACACGACACCTATATCGAGATCTATTTTAAGAAATTGACTCACACAGTTGGCAATTTTTGTATACGTAGGACAGGCCAGCAGTCTGGTAACTCATGGGATTTCTATGTTACAATATTGAGGAAGAAATCTTCCTCTCTGGAAAACCTCAGGGTACGTCTTTAACTGATTGGATGAGGCTCAACCACATTTGTTAATCACCCATACGAAATATGTTTGCAGTAGCATCTGGGTAAGCATTTGACCAAGCATCATAGCCTTGCCAAGTTGAAGTATAAAGTTAACAATTACAGATATGTTTATGTAACCTCAAATAACTCACCACAAGGATTAGTCAGTTGTAAAAAGAGAAAACAGTGTCTTTAAACACACCATTTTATTCACTTGATCAAAGTTAATATCACTGATAATGCTACAAATCCTAATATGATTTTGGAGCATTCATGTAAAAATGCCCAACTTTACCTAATTATCAGATCTATGTTGAGATCTATTATAAATCCAAATTGGAGTACAATGTATAAATTATTGATCTGCACTCTTAAAGAACTTCAACTTTATCATAGCAATGTGACTGAGGAACTGTTCAAGATTTAAAGAGATAAAACCACTAAATGTAATCCACAATCATGGATTAGGTACTAGACAGAGAGTGAGGTGCTAGAGGATGGAGAGGAAGGCTTTAAAAGATGTTATTCATTTTGGTGGACAATTGATGACAGTTTTAAAAGGAATATCTGTTAAGTAGTAGCATTACATACTTATTGGTTTTCCTAATTTCAATAATTGTACTATGGTTATTTAAGGACATATCTTTGTTCTTAAGGAAAAAACACTATTTAGGGGTCAAGCAGCAAGATATCTGAAATTTACTCTCAGATGGCTTACAAGAGATGGATAGATAGATGTATAGACAGATAATAAAGAGAGACAAATGGATAGATAGAATGGCAAAATAATAAATATAATCAGAAGTTAATCTGGGTCAAAGAGATTATATATATATATATATATATATATATATTAGTTATTCATATGATTCTTATACTTTTCACAAAGTTTGAAATTATATCATAATATAATTGACCCAGAAAAACAATGTTTAGGGTATTATATGTTATTGTAATATTCTTTTACAGTAGAACTTTTTCTCAAAGATTTTGTCTATAGTTCTCTCTCTTCAGTGTTTAGTTCAACACAACCCTCCCCATTTCACTCTCTAAGGAAATTGGAAGCTCTCTTTCCCACAGTTAAATTTTCACTTGATACTATGATTACTATGCACCTATTATTTATAGATTTTGAAGTGCTGCAAGCCAGAAAGCAGCACAAAATTAATTGAAAACTGTTCAGTATTAGGAGACTGGACTAATAGTCTAGAGGAATGAATTTTATTCTTATGTTTGAACATTAAGCAATATAAATTAGCTCAATTTTACTCACATGAATAGTATGATTCTTACTGTTCATGAATTATCTTATAATACAATTAACAATTTTAATTAAAATTATCATTGCATACCTTGAGTTTTAATATGGAGAAGGGAATAAAAATTCTCCAGAAGGTAATTGTGATTCAGATACACTTTAGGTATATTTTTAGTGGTAAAAGCAGCAAAAGCAAAAAAGAGCACAGCCCCTATTATTTCACACAGTGACTCTCCTTCATTGAAAAAGTCTGTTTTTGTGCATATATAAACTCAGAATGTAATCCAGGAGAAAAACTCATTCTTTAAAATAACAGTTTAAATTTTCATTCTTGATTCCAATGTGGAAAATGCAAGCCAGAAGTAGTTATTTTTTCAACATTATTAACTAAAACATTCAGTGCCTGTGAGTTACACTATCAGAGACCAAAAATAATAATGGATAAAGGGAGTATATATTCAGGAATGTATTTTGTTCTTTAAAAAGCAAAAGCAAAAATTTTGACATTTTTTTAAAGATAAGTAGTCCATACTATTTGAAACTTTATGATTATGATGCCAAATATGAATATAATTTCTTAAAATATAAAATATATTAAGAAAATATATAAACACATATTTATATTTATAATATAAAATATTAAATAATATTTTTAAATATTAAATATTAAATATAAATATAAAAATAGTTTATTTCAGGAAGAATTTTACTTCAGAAGAAGATATGATTTGGATCCTACAATTCTCTAAAAAATTATTTACTGTTCCTGAAATTTCTTATATATTTCTTTAAGAGTCTTATGTAATTAATCCTATTTAATACCATAGTAATATATAATTTCACCTTTTACATAAGTTCTAATGAAATCAACATAATGTTGGTGTTTTATACTACGGTGATTAATCATAGCCCAAAACAGGCTGTAATCAAAGCCTGGAGTTAATCATGCCATCTGTGTGCTCCTTGTGTACTCAAGATTTAGCTTCTCTAAGGTAAGAAAAATAACCATGGCTGTCTATGACCAGTTTGAACAACTTTTTGGATAATGGGCTAAAATAGCAACTAAAAAGCTATTTTGCCTTCTAAGTATTACTTGATACTAGATATGTTCAGAGAATGTATTACAAACTTAAAAATATTTAACATATTAAATAGTGTTCAACTTCTTTTCTATTGTCTGACTGGAAGATAGTATGAAGTTACCATTTCTTTCACAAAAATAAGTGCCTTGTGGCTTTGTTACTACATTTCTTCATTAACAGTAGAGTTTAGGCTTCAACTGCACTAACAAAAAGTTATGATAGAATCAATTCCCTTTCCTTTTTAATGCCTTTACTCCAATTCTCTTTTAATTTATTCACCTACTTATCAGTAATGGTAAGTGTTGAAAAGATGACTGACTGAGTCCAATACTTGAATAAGGCTAGTACTGTATATATTACCACCATCATAGCATAAAAAGTATGGCAGTTGCTTTTTAGAGTTTCTTCCTATATAAATTGACTACTTTAGCTAGAATTTATTTGAAGTATTTATATTTAGAGTTGCATTTTGAATTCTGCAACTTCATTCCATGTCCATGGCTACTGTTCTTATTCAAAAGTTACTACCTTCTCTTCCCTAAACTAATGGAATATTCTCATTAATCTAATCTTCTCTCACTCAATTATAATACATTTTCCACATACCCTAGAGTAATTGTTTAAACATTACATCATTCCTACACAAACCTTCCTGGACTTTAAGTTGCACTAAAAACTTAAAAAAAAAATCTATATAATCCGACCCTAGTCTCCCTTGGCAGCTCTAGGACATCTGGCTCTCTTTCTGTCCTCCTGATCTGTATTCCATGTCTCCTCTGCCTTCCTAGTATGACTCTACAAGGCATGTTCCTTCAGTGTCAGCCCAAATGTCTCCTTTCCAGATAAGCCTCCCCTGTAACTGTCCCAATATATTCTTATCTTTACATTTATCACTGTCATTATCTAATCAATTTATGCATCTCTTTCCTGCTGAATACATAAACTTTATGAAAATAAAACTATGTATGTTCTCCCTAGGAGAACACCTGGCATAAAAAGGAAACTCATAAATATTTGTTTTATGAATGAATCAACTCTTCCTTTTGGTGAAACCCTTTAAGAACTAAGATGGAAGTCATTATCAAATGATTTAATGCTTGTATTTCTATTACTTTTAAATTTTTTATAAATAAGCAAAATTCTGCTTTGTGAGGTTAGGGAAAACATTAGAATGTCTGCCTCATGTTCAAATCCAGTTATAATGACAATGTTATTGCTGTAGTATTACGAAGTGTGTAGGTGTTATTTTTCTTCAACCATTTGCATAACATAGATTCTGATCATTGTTGAATTTACAAGCAACTCATATTTGAGACAGGGGATGGCAAAAGACTATGTCTTGCTTCCTTGTAATGGAATATTTATCCACCTTATTGTTTAAGATGTTGAGCAGGCAGACCACACAGGTCTTCTTCCTGTTAATGATGTGAGTCAAAAAATAGTCATGCCTTAGCGACATGTTGTCCATTGTGACCATAAGTTCAGACACACCCCTTCTCAGGTCATCTGAGCATTGCACACAGTCAGCAGGAGTTCTTGATTAATAAGTTCAGCTTCCCAAAGAGAGGATCCCAACTAAGTCTACACCTACATTCCCACACCTGACATCTGGTATGTAGTGATGAATGGAAAATGAACAAGAACAGATAACAGAAGTGAGAATTGACCAGTATGTGTATGTCAATGATGAATATAAAAGTTTGCCCTAAAAATTTCATTTTGAAGCCAGCCATTTGTCTATGAAAAAAACATTCTTCTGTTTCTCATGTTAGTTGTCTAAACTAGCCCACCAAAAAGCAAAATTTTCATTCATTTCTTTTTTGTTGTTGTTGATACTGCTGTTTGAACTCAGGCCCTGAAGCTTGCTAGGCAAGTCTCAAGCTAGACTTGAAACACACCTCCAGACATTTTCTTGTTGTTGTTTTGTTTTGCTTTTCTTTACTTATTTTTCAGGTACTATCTCATGCTTTTGTTGAGGGCTGGCCTTACACCAATATCCTCCTTCCTATCGCCTACCATGTAGCTGGGATCACAGGTATGTACCACCACACTAGCTTATTGACATGTGAGTCTCACTAACTTTTTGCCCTAGCTGACTTCAAACTGGGATCCCCTCTATCACTAAGGTGAACCACTGTGCTTAGCTTCATTTCTTTCTTCTTTTTTTTCCTCCTTTGTATTGTTTTTACACCTATTTACATGTATATACATTGTTTGTGCCTCCTCCCCCCCCAGCCTTATTTCTTTATTGATATTTATCTAATTCCTTCTGTCATGCTAGGCAATGGACACAGTTGTGGGAAAACAGACAAAGATCCTGCTTTCTAGGAAAGCAGTCATCCAGAGAGATAAATGTGATCAGAAAATGATCCAAGTTTATAATTATGAACTGTAATAAATGCATTTAAAGAAGCTATGAGAGCGTATGGCAAGAACACATGATTTATTATGAGGAGTCAATGCTTTTGAGTTGGGATTGGAAAAATGACTTGAAATTAAATAAAGTGAAGAGTTTGGGAGAGTTGTGGTAATTGGATGGAAAGAGTTAGAATGCTGAAGTGAGGTAGGATGCAGAATGGCATGTTGAAAGAACTGAAAGAATAGTAGTATGGCAAGAAATGAAGGAATGAAGGACAAAGAGTAGTACAGACCAAACTGGAGAGCTAAGAAAGAGATTGGCTGGTGTAATCTTATAGGTCTATTGAGGGGTCATTGGTATTTTTTAAGACCAGATTTAATGCACTGTTGCTCCTGCAACACACTAGATATAAAACTTAGCCAACTTCAAGTCTTCTACCAGAAGCTTGAATCATCTCTCAGGCTATGTCAGCAGTGGGAAAAAGAGCTATTGAATGGCTTCTGATCTCTTGATTCTACCTCTTCCTCATACACAGATGGACAGTCTCTTACAATAGGCTGGTGAAAACCTATTTTGAAGCTATGCTTAAAATACACACTTCAGGGGAGTTGTAATTACTGCTGAGATCAGCAAGTTATGATAGCAGTTACTGAAATTGAATAGTTTAATGATGTCATCAGCAATTAAAATGAAATTCATAAGCTTAAAATTTTGTCATAAAGAACTTTTCAATTCCAAATAATAATTTAAAAGAATCTGCTCTTTGTTGTCTAAGCTGAGACTTTGTGATCAGGTACTTTTGATATGGTAATAAAAAGCATTGAGATGGAGCATTAGATTTTACCATGACCTTCAAAATTCATTTTGACTTTTCAAGTTGAAATGACCAACAGAATTACCACCATGCAGGATCATATTGGAAAGCAGCATCTCAGTCCCCATACAGATCTACTAAATAATGTTATTTCTAGAACCATTCATTGAATACTATGTTTATGATAGAAATGAAAAAATGTTGCCATAAATGCAGCAAAAGGACTGAAATGGGCTATTTTCCATTTGACTTAGGAATAAATGTTTTATATAGAAAATTTCATTGATATTCTTTTTCGTTTGACAAAAGATGGTCCCAGAGCTTAAGCTTAGAGAAGTTTTTGAGGTAACAGAATCATGATGTTTTACAGCATAAAATAAAATATGTTTTGGTTTGTTCACTTGATCCTTGTGTTTGCATTCTATTTGTTGCTATAACAAATTATTATAAATTTACTGGCTTAAATTAAGAAACAAAAATTCAACTGGACATGTTGGCTCAGGCTTGTCATTCCAGCTACATGGGAAGTAGAAACAGGATGATAATGGTTTGATGCCAGTCCAGGCAAAAAGCATGCAACTCTACCTGAAAAGTAACTCAAGCGAAACAGGACTTGGTGGGGGGAGTGTGTAAATTAGGACAACATGGATCTCAGTGGACTAATATCAAACTGTCAGAAGGGCTAAGTTGCTTCCTGTGTGATGTAGGGGAAAATTTCATCTGCTCCCCTTTTCTACATCCTAGAGACCATCAGCATTCCTTGACCTATAGTCCCTTCCATTTCTTAACCCAGTAATAGATGATCAAATCTCTTTCACCTTGCATTACTCTTCACTTTTTTTTTTTTTGGTGGGACTTGGATTTGAGCACAGCAAGAACTATACTGTTTGAGTCATACCTCCAGTCCATTTTGCTCTGGTCCTTTTGGATATGGGGGTCTCACAGACTATTTGCCCAGGCTGGCCTGGCACCTCAATCTTCCCAACCTCAATCTCCCAAGTAGCAAGGATTACAGGCATAAGTCTCTTTTGAAGACCTTTGTGATTACATGAGATCCAATTAAGTAACCCAGTATAATCTCCCTAGTTTAAGATCAGCTGATTAATAACTTTAATCCATTTTCAACCTTAATTCTCCTTTATTATGTTACATAATATATTCATAAATATTATTAGAACACACACATCTTTGGAGCTATTATTCTGTCTACCACAGTCCTTTTGGGGAAAAAATAGGTGCCACAAAATGGAAATGCAGAGATAAGGAAAGGATAGCCCCTGGAAAAGTTGTCAGCCTATGTTCTCATGAGAAAGATACACACTGAATTTCTCTGTAGTAGGAACTGATTGTCAATGAGACCATAAACTAGTTTTTATCATAGTTTTAATATCTCATTTAGGAGTGGTTCCTGTTGTGTACATTTTTGCATTTCTCTTTTGAGTCTTAACATTTAATGGAAAAATCTGTTTTTCAGGATGAATTTTTGGAAATGAGGAAAGAGGTTAAGTGAAGCTCTGTTCATGAAACATGGAACAAAGCCAAGCTCAGAGAAAACAGCAGCTGCAGGGAGAAGGTGATGAGAAGGGGCTGAGAGTCAGGCCAGCAGCAGAATCTCACAGCAAGAGAAGATGGAGAGAACAACTCCATCCACACATCACACCATTCACAATTCAAAGGAAGTTGCTTAGGAGAATTTAAAACAACTAAGCAGAAGTGATCTTTGATTTAACAAATTTAAATGAGTTTTTTTGTGTATATGCTCCAACCTCCCAAGCTCTTGTAATTTAAAGGAGGTATGAACATTTTAATGCCTAGCATGATATAAAATACGCATAAAGCAATGCACAAGGAACATCTGGGAGCATGAAGAGAACTGCCAAAGCAGATGGCATATGCCCAGGAAGCCTTTCCAGAAATAATGCTTCACTTGCATATGGAAGGATGGCTGAGAGTACATGTACATATGGAGGAAGTCTGGCATTCCAGAACTACAGATAGCAATGTGTACAAATGTGCATCCTAATAAAAGTACTAGAGACATACTCCAATTTTATCTTTGCTGAGCAGTTAACACTTTCTCACTTCTGTTACAATAGTACCAGGGTTCTCTTCTTATAAAAATGAATGCCATCTGATTTCATCCATTCCTGCAACCTAAGTTTTTCTCTACTGCATCAGTGGTACTGTTTTCCACTTGAGTTTTCAATCTTTCTCTCTCTTTGTTTCCTTCTTTTCTATGCTCAAACAAGCTGTCTAATGTCTCCCATTTTTATTATGTTATAGTCCCTCCCAGCTTCACATCTCCATCCCACTGCTGCCGCCTTTCTTTTTCCTTGGTAGGCAAATTTCTTGAAAGTACCATTTACTAGGTTTTTCTACATTCTAATATTGTGTGTACTTCTCTTCTTTAGCTCTCTGGATTTCAAATGTCTCTACAAGCCTACCTAAAATGCTTTCACCAAAGATACTGACACTGTCTTCATTAAAACCAAATGAAAATTTTCACATACATCTGACAGGGCTGTTAACTTCCTTCTGGGAATACTCTCCTATTTTCTCTTCTGGGATGACAAAATTCCCATTCCCTCCCACTTCCCTGGCCAAGGCTGTGTCTCTTCTTTAGTTTCCTCCTGTTCTATCCCATCAATAAGAATCAAGTTTGTAATATACATTTATAGACATTTGTTATGTTCTTAATATTTGTGTCCTCCCAAAATTCACATGTTGAAGCCTAATCCCCAATGCAATGGTATTAAGAAGTGGGAACTCTGAGAGAAGATCAGTCATGAGTGCTCCACGCTCATAAATGAGATAAGTGTCCTTATAAAAGAGACCCCAAGGAGCTTGTTCACTCTTTCACCACTGAAGGATGCACTAGGAAGGCATCATCTTGGAGAAGAAAGGGATTTCTCACAAGACATCAAATCCAACAGATTGATCCTGTGCCTTGATCTGGACTTTCTAGCCTCTAGCAATATAAGCAATACAATTCTGTTGTAGTGGAGGGGGCAAATCAAGTATGACATATTTGATACATTGTAAGAACCATTGTAAATGCTACAATGTATCCCCACCCAGCACAACAATAAAAAATAGAGTTCTGCTGTTTCTAAATAACCTAGTCTATTTTATTTTGTTATAGCAGCTTTAAGGTACCAAAACAACTTTGTTGAATGGTTATTCAATAAAATGGATATCATGTTTAAAAAAATATTTTAGGACTGGAGCATTGATTAGAAGTAGAGCATGTTCTTGGCATGCATAAGCCTGAGTTCAATCCTCAGTGCACACACACACACACATTCACATAGATATTATATATTTGAAATGTGTCTTAGAATTCACTCTAATAGTATTCAGTCTATACAAGTTTGCTTCAAAGATACAAGTATTGTTCTGGAGGGCGGCCATTTTTGTTAGAAAAATAAGAATATCTACAGAGATTATAAACAGCTTTGTTCTAAGGAATGGGGAGGAGAAATATAATGGCTATGCGTACTCTCAGCCACATTTTCTCCTGGTTCTATTACTACTGTTCTTTGAAAGCAAAAATTTCCAACTTGGTCTGAAATATGTTGTTAATAAGAGTGTGGGAACAGGACAATGGAATGGAGGGGAGAGGGTAAAAAGTACTTGTGGTTATGAACTTTACTTTGAAATACTTAACAAATGGCATATGAATAATCAAAAGAAATTAACAGTATTTAAATGCAACTCCCATTTTTATGGATTTTTTTTCAATTAGTGGCAATTTTTCAAAAGAAAAAAATTAAATTACCAACATCAAATAAACTACCATCCCTATTTCCTCTCAAATAACTAAAGTTGATTTTTCTAAATAGAAAACATGCTTCTAAAAAGTCAGAAATATCTCCCTGCTGTTGAGAAATAGTTTATGACTTACAAGAGTGTACCACAACCTTATGCCCACAAAAAGAGTAGTTTTGAAATAATGGTTCATTTTCTTAAGAAAAATAAGTATCATACAGAGTTAGCCAAAATGAGTACCTGTACATTGAATAGATTAAGTGGTTAAGACCATTGGAGCTCCAGAGTGCCTTGCACAAAGAATTTATTGTGAGTGAATGCAGTCCCTGGAGTTGGGAATGCTGCAATACTCTGTAGGTTGTAGACTTATTCCACAATGCTATTAAAGCTTGACTCCATAGTCTGGCCCTGAAGTGAAAAGGATATACTGCCTACAGAAATGTAGCAGCCTTAAAAGAACAGCCCTGTGCCTATCGACATTGTCCCCAAAATACATCAGTAAGTTACATTTATTGTATGAAAGTGATCATTTTAAACGTTCCAGATAGGCTCAATACTTTGTGAAAACATTGGCCAACTCTTCTTACGTTAGTTTATCCAAACTATATTATTTATCTTATAAATATGAGCTATATTTATTTCTACCTCACACTAAGGCTTCCCTTTTGTCATTTAAGGTGAGGGCTTGATTCTAGAGTCAACATTAATGTGAAAAATCACATATAGCCAACGTGGACTTTGAAATACCCTTGCATTGCTTATAAAATATGGTCCACAGTGTTTGCAAGCCACATTTGAATATAGCATTTCTAGATTTCAAGTTTAGGGCCACATTAAAAGAAACATGTATATTCAAACATTAGAATCAAAACTAAACAGAAAATACACACCATGAGAGGCTCATGAGAACAACTGAAGAAACTACAGAAAAAACTTTTTTTTCTTTCTTTTCTTTTTGCCAGTCTTTTATAGTATGTATTAGTTCACTAGGGTTGCCAAAACAAAATACCATAGACTGTGTGCGTTAAACAATAGAACTTTTTTTTGATAAATTTCTTTTTCTATGGTTACTGTCTTTCACTTATAGTCTTCCCATGGACTTCTCTCTGGAGCCTATGTCCTAATTTCCTCTTTATAAAAAGACAACAGTCCTGTTGGATGAGAGCCCACCTTAATGACAACATTCAGCTTTAATTAGCTTTCTAATAAGTCTGTCTCCAAATACAGTCATTCTAAGGTACTGGGAGTGGAGACTTAAGGAAAAGTCATGACTTTTCCTTTAGAGAAAGTCTAAGAAGCACTTTCAGCAATGTAAGCACACTTACCAATAAATTACTGAAAACAAATCATAAGATAAAAAAGATAACTTTGGAATTTTAAACATGGTTTAAAATCTAGTAGTGTTATATTTTAATTTAGAGATCAAAATCTTTTAAGACCAACAGTACTTATATAATTTGTCACCAAAATCAAAACTTCTTGAGGCAAAAGTAAATACAACATTCGTTGCAAAGCATCACAATAATTCAAACTATTGTGGAAGCACATTCAACATTCCATCCCACTTAAATTCATCAGTTTACCTTCATTTCATATTCCCTAGAAGTGTATCATAAGCATTTAATGAATTTTTGCATAAGATTTTAGAATCACATAAGACAGACTCCAGGGATACAAAATGTTTTCATCAGTCACCACTACTATCACCACAACCCCAACACCACTACCACCATCACTATTACAAGTACCACCATCACCACCATTGCTGCCTCCACAAACACATGGTCACAACTCCTATAGATGTCATCATCACTAGGACTACCACATCCCTGCCTGAGAACAACTATTCTGGATTTGAACAGTCGTGAATTTTAAAAACATGGAGGTAGGAATTTGAATCAACTATGGGCCAAGGAAAAAGCTTTCTATGGAATATATCAGATAGTCTGATTTCAAATTGATTTCTAAAATAATGCAGACAAATACTTATACATTCTTTGCTTAGAGATCATTTTTCTGCATGTGAGATCAATAAAAATAAAACACAAAGGAAAATGTTAATAGATTTGATGACAGAAAAACCCAACATCCTTGGCATGTCAGAAATACACAAATAAAATTGAAATACCAACAAATCTAGGGGATTTCTTGCTGCTTATATGTGACAAAGAGAATAAAGTGTTTTTGTCAATCAATAAGAGTAAGTATGTATAGTGCTACTATTTAGTGATATGGAAAAATTTTGAAGATAATTAACTTTGGAAGAAAAACCAAGAATTTTATTCAGGGAATGGTAGACTTGTGATGTCTGTACCATATACAAGAGATATTAAGTGGACAGTTATGTGTTATATAACTAATAGGACATTCAAATGAATTTTCTTTTGCTATTAAGATTTTAATTTAAACATGCCATGAAAATGTTGATTTTATTTTTTTCAAAGTTCATTTCCAGCCACATCTCCCAATCCTTTCAAAAGAATGCACTTATCTTCTTGATGCAATAAAAGACTCTGGATATACTTCTGTTCTTCTCTTCTGGGAAATATTATAATGTTAATAACTCTACTTGTTATACATCTTCACCTTATAAATGCAAAAAGTTAACAAATTTTGGAAATTTGTTTAGAAACTTTTTTTGTTTTTCATCCACTCAGCCTAAAAAAGAAAGCAGTTTGAACCCACAACTTGCTTATAAACATAGCAAAAATACAGAGAAAGTGTGTTGCTCAATAGGATGCATCAAAATCAAAGTAAACTATGGACTTCAGCTTACAAATGCACTGATACTGGTTCACAGATTGTAACAAATGTACCATCCCAACACAAAATGTTAATAATAGAGGAGACAGGAAGAATGAATATATGGAAAATCTGTCCTTTCGATCATTTTGAAACTACTCTGAAAATTATGTCTGCTCGAATTTTAAAATTTAAATACATGATAAACTAAAAAGGGAAAAAACTACTGTTCTGTCAGGATTTTAGAAGATAGCACTGGGAACTGCAGTTCTTGCTCCTGTCTATAGTCCGTTGGCATGATTCATTATCATATTCTTAGAAGGCCAATATGTCATAAATGTTCCTTCTACATCTTCACAAAGGTTTTAATGAGAAGAGTATTCTTCCTAATTGCTGTCAGTTGTTATTGGGCTAAGAGTTACTGGTGTCCCCATTGGCTTTTGTTCAGGTTTCTCTATTTCAGCTGCATAGGCAGAGTCCAAAGATGACTTCTTTGAGGTTGGAGTGATGGGTACAGGTGCACAAGTGGGAGCCAAAGTGGGGGCAGAGGTTGGGACTTGAGCCACAGCTATTGTTGTGGTTGAAACAATTTCAGTAGTGGTGTCACTTGATCCCTCAATTGTAGATGGGGGTGATGTTGCCAGTGCTTTGGGACTTGTCACAAGCATAACAGTTTCCTCATTAAGATTGTATTATCTTAATATGATCACTAGGGTTGTCTGAAAAAACTATCTTTCCCACTACTAAAAATACATTGCTCAGTGCTGTGCTTTTACTACAAAGCTTCAGACAAATCCAAAGGGTTTAGTCCCCAACACTAAGCTAAATTCTGGAACTCAGGCCCTGACTACATCTGGAGCCCACAGTTCACATCATATCCCCAAAGCCAGACTCTTCCCACTCCTCTACATTCTAAGAAAATCTGGTATAAAAGAACCAGCACCTAGGCAGAAGATGACAAGAAATGGAAGAAAGGGGCACACAGATGCAGGACTATACAGAGTGTAATCTTTGTAGGGTGGCAGGAAGACCTAAATTTGGATCAGAGGAAGGGGGCTTATACAGTGGTTAAAACAAAGCTACCTTTGTAGCTGCCCGGTTGTACCTGGTCTTTATCAAACAAATGTCAAAGATGTCAAGCACACTCTTGGTGGTGACAGTGCCAGGACTGGCCTCAATGCTCTACATACTTCTTTAGTGGGTTTGTTTATCTATAGTATGCTAGGAAAATATGCAGGGAAACAAGCCAGCATTAGTCAGCGGCAATCATGGCACTTATGACTCAAGACGGTTGCATTCAGGTTAAATTTGATCCCTGTGCTCCATGTAACTTCATGTTGTCCCGGCCTTTAGGAAGCTCTTCTCTCCTAAGCAATCTTCCACACACTACCCAAATTATCATCTAAATGACTAAATAGAATCAGCATTTCTGGTTTAAAAAGAAAAGAAATCTTTACTCTTATGATTGTTCTTATTGCCCTGAAATAGATATTTTATACTATACATTCATTTTTAACTATTAAAATTTATTTCAATAATTTAGTATTCTTATTCTACAATTTATTTCACAATCTGAATATAAAATTAATTTCATTAGTTGAAACTTGTTAAAAACATAACTTCCACAGTATGAACTGGATCTCTTTAACCTAAAAGTTCACTCATTTTACCCTAAGAGCTGTCATGGTAGCAGAAGACTTATTTTCATTTTCTTTTCAGCCAAGAGACTCTGATGTATGTGTTAACAGAAAATAAAACTTAAAAAAATTAAAGTTTTTCTTTAAAAAAGTTTATAACAAAGAAGCTTGGGGAAGGACAGAGTTCATAGTGCTCAGCTCTGGACAATGTATGTTTGAGGTGCTTGTAGAGATCCATATGGAGTTGTTCGAACCAGTAGTTATAAATTTAGAATTTGTATACAAATAGAAAGTACACTTACTGCACTAAATGAGATCATCTAGAAGGTGACTACACATACAGAGAGAAATGTCTCCGAGGCAGATCAGTTTAGAGATTATAAAACGAAGGTAGAAACTTTTGCAGCAGAGGAGCATTTCAAGAGTGGTCAGTGAGAAGGAGAGTCAAGAGCCAGGAGAGTCCTGGCATGGACTAAAGAAAGGAAGGGATTTTCATTTGTTTCAAAAGCTATTCATAGATTCAAAAGCTGTTTATAAGTTGGGCAATATCAAGACTGAGAATTGACTATTTGATTTGATCTCATGGAGGTCACTCATGACCTTGAGCAAACAGTTTTTGTAAAGGGAAAGAGACAGGAGGCTGACTGGAGAAGGTTTAAGAAAATAGTGGAAATTGTGGACAGTGGATAGAGACCATTTTTTATACAAACTCTTGTAGTAAAGAGGAGGGCAGATAAATGGAAAATGAAGCTGAAGGAGATGTGGAATCAAAGTATTTATTGTCATTTCATTTTTAATATGGAAAAGGGGGCACAACTGCAGGAGTGAAGTCTATATAGCAGGTAAGAGGCAATGATATGCACAGCAGAGGAGTTGTCCTTAGGAATAAAGACAGTGTGTTGGTTTCAACTACAGGAAGGAATATAGTGCATGTGAGTACAGAGGCAAGTTGGCATATTTGTAATTTTTTCCCCATGGAATAAGAATCATAGCATGGAGAACATGTCAGAGACTTTTGTAAAGAGCAGAATGTGTGAAATAGTTGTGAGAGACTGATCTAACTTAAGGAAAACTCACTCTCCTCTTATGTAAATCAGAGACCAATCCAGGGATTCTCAGATTAACAAAATAGTTTAGTTCTTTCAGTAAAGTCATTTCACTGGATGAAATGTTCCCATCTTCATGAACTGTATCCAGAAGTCCTAAATTAAATTAAAAAAAAATTATGTCATTGATTGGCAGAATTTCAGGGTTTGTTCTAGTTAAGAGTATAGACACATTTCAATTTATTTCTATTTCAGCCTACACTTCCAAAACCACCAAGGTGCTTGACTCATACAGACACATTTTTGCTTCCCAACAGTTGCTGATTAAAACCTCAACCTTAGACAAAAGGTTTCATTTTGTCTGAAATAGACAAAATGTAAAATTACCATGGAGCAGCTCAAATGAGGAAAATTTCCCTTATGCTACACCAAAGTAATTACAATTTAAACTTGTTATGTTTGATGATTTGTAACTACATCTGTTAGTGGCCACTCTATAATAACAAAATAATATAAAATAAAGCATTTATTTGCAACAATACACCCCATTTAGCCCAAAGAAGCTTCAATAAATAAAATAAAAATCCTAAAATTATAACACTACATGTGATTTTAAAATGTTTTAGGTCAAGAAGTAAAAGTAATGGTGAAATGCTGAACTGTATCAAATTTTTCAGATGCCATGAGTTATTTAAAGGAATATAGTTATGTGTAAAATGAACAGACAGGATAAAATAAGAGCAAACATTATTAGATTAATGGGAGTTTAAGTAAAGTGAATACTGAAAAAGTTTTTACAAAATTACAGATATTGGAATTGCTATATTTATGAGTTGAAAAGCAACTGTTTTATAAATTTGACAACTAAAATCAAGACTGTGTCAATAAATATGCAATAATTTAAATAATAAGTGACAACTAACATTAAGCACTAAAAGGTTTTAAAATAATTTTGAAGCTTAAAAATATAGTTAAATAATATGATATTCAGTTCCAAATATAATATTTAAATATTAGAATTTAACTATTACATTTGCCCACAAATTTAGGAATATATGAATAGAAATAATTTAGTTGGGTTTTAGCTCTGACTTGTACAGAGTTTAGAAGATGTTGCTGTTGTCCTCGTAACAAGAAAACTGGGTAGGTAGAAAATTAATGACTTTTTGAACCCATAAGAAAATTGAGATCACAGGGCAAATCACCATCTAGCAATCTCAAGAGACAGATATTGTTAGAGATACACCTGAAACCTGCTTACATAGAGCAGAAGCTGTAGGGGCCATAAATTGGTAGGATCACTTAAATGATAATTTTGATGACTGACTGAAGACTGATATAAACCAAAGAAATAGTGAGAAATTCTTGGCAGCTGCCATCTTTAGGAATGTTTCATTGCCTTTGTTTCTAGTGCCTCTACTACGTTCTAACTATGAACAGCAGCAAGAATGAAAGAGTAATCACTGCAAATTATGGAGAAAGGACTTTGCCAGCGCCTTATCCCAGCTGGTGGGAAGAAATACCTTCCCACCTCCCCCAGGTTTCCTGTAACCTAAGGACTTGGGAGACAGGGCTTACACAGTCAATAAGGGTAAGGACTTGAAATTTAAAAGTTTGTGGTAGGAAAGGTAGGCTGATGGTGGGAGAAGCTGTTCCATTGTGAAACACTCGTGAAGGTCAAGATCCCAAAACAAAGGCCACTAAAACACTGAAATGTAATTGAAAAAATTATAGAATGTTCACCTTCCTCTATCCCAAAAGGGCTCCAGTATTGCAGTGGATTACATCTGTAAGAGCTACAAAGAACAGACTGCCTAAGGAGACATACTTAGGGAACGCCCTAGAGAAAACAAAAACAAAGTATGAGAGAAGTTTGACATTTCTAGCACCTAGAGGTACAGTGAACATTAAACACAGTCACATTAACAAGTCTCTACAGTAAAGACCCATTTTATTTCAGCTCCCATCATTCATATGTATCAATACACGTTTAAAAATATTAACTCTCCCAAAAGATAAGAAAAAACATAATCCAAAAAGATACAGAAGCATTAGAGCCTACACAGTCATGACATTGATTTTTAAATGATCAATAGGAAATTTAATTTCGATTAATTTTTTGAGGGTCCCTAATAGAAAAAGTACAGTTTTCAAGAACAGGTGAGTAATGTAAGCAGAGTGCTGGGCGAGTGGCTCAGGAAGTGGAGGGCCTGCTAGCAATCCTAGCAACTAAGAGGCCCTGAGTTCAAATCCCAGTAATGCCCCCCAAAAATAGTGTAAACAAAGAGATGGGAAAATCTAAGAAAGAATCAAAAGGAATTGGCAACAATAAAAAACAATGCTAATAGAAATAAAGAATGATGAAATATGGACTCATCGCATTGATAGATTCAAATAGGCTGTGGAAAGAATTTGTGAGCTTGAAGACAAGTCAATAGAAATAGTTGAGAAATCAAAGGATTGGAAGAGACAATAAAAGTTATTTGTTATACCTACTCATTTTTCTTCTGAATAATTATATTAAATTCTCTTATTTTCTGGTGAGATGTCGCTTAGAATCCCTTGGTTCTGGCTTTCAAGACCATTACAAATAGAAAATAACATAATTTTGGCATGACCATCATAAATGAAACAACTTTTGTCATTCAAATGTAATTTGGCCATTGCTGAGCAATAGAGCACAGACATTATATAGTCAGGAAATAAGGAAGAGAAATACAAAGAAATTCTGCATTTTTCCCACCATTTGCATAGCCTTGTGGCCAATATTACTTAAGAGCTTTGTATTGTCATTCTTTTAGTAAATGCCCCACATCCTGCATGTGGTATTGTTTGCACCAATCTACTACAACTTTGATCCTTTCTGGAAGTAAGGATCAGTTGTCAAAAATTGGAACTAAGAACTCTAATTTACGTCCTTGCCCCTTGGACTCCAGTATTCTGTGTCACTCTGGTCAGTGTTAATTTCAGGCCAGCTGTTCACATGTGCACATTTAGGTAATTTGCTTCCAAGTATTCATGACACTGAACTATTAAAGGTCAAGTTGCTGCTAAGAAGATGTTTTGTAATAATATAACATCAGAACTAGAGTTGAATAGTTTCTTAAGATTTTCATCTGTTTTACTTACGAACTCTGATTTTTAAGCTCATATCATATATTTCATATCCTTAAAACTCTCAGATCATATATGTGAAATTATGCACTGGTGTAGAGATGGCTAAAAGCATCTACCTTTAAACCATAATAAGGCTATTCTTGTGTTATTGGAATTGCCTTGAAAGTTTTTAAAATTTAGTGAGCTGTGCAGCTTGAAAAGGGTCTGTTTGAGTCAGGCCTATCCACCAATATTTTAATGAACTCTCTGAGTAATTTAAGTATGTAATCAAGGTTACATACTATATAGTAAAACTATATAGTAAAAAACAGCACACAAATTGATTTGGAAGCTAGAGATAAGAATCTCTCTCTCTCTCTCTCTCTCTTTCTCTCTCACACATACACACACACACTGACACATTCATGAGATTTCAATCTTATTCAATCAAATGAGGGAGATCTGATTCAATCAAATGAGGAAATTTTTCTGAGCTTGAAGTTCTGCAAAAAAAATTTAGAAATGAAAACATGACTGAGAGATAATGCATTCCTGACAAGGGACACTATAACAAAAGGAAGGCAAACAATCACATTTAACAAAGATCTTTTTGCACAAAATAGAAGAGTGAGAGACCCAGAATAGAATATTATAAGGAATGGTGAGCAATAAGAAAAGAAGAGAACAGGGACCCAGACTGAGGAAGATCTTAAACACATGAACTTCAGGATGCTTTCATTACAAAATATTTCTCATATGGTTTTTGTATTATTTAAATATCTAGAAACTTCAACACATCATCCTATTCTCTAGCTTAAGAAATAAACATTAATATATTTATATAGTTATGATAATCATAGCTTTCAGTCCTTAACAGAAGTAATTCATCACCATCCTACATTTGAGATTTTTTATCCTTGGGCATTTCTTCATATTCAAATATATAGATATTACTACATGTATGGAAGCTTACTGAGATACATTGATGCTTATGTTCCTAAACAAAACAAATTTTTAAGTTAAAAATATATTGCAAATTATTGAAGTAAATATGGAACGGTGAACAAAGGTGTTTCAGGAAGTTGAGACTAGCTGTAACATACAGAAAGTTTCTGTTACCTAGGACAATCAGAACTAGCATGTGAAATTAGGTTTAGAGAGAAAAAGATAAATATCGAAGAATGGGAAAGAAATCTTAGTGCCTTGAAAAAAAATAAAGAGAAAGCAAGATGAATCGAAATAAAGATTAGACTAGAGCTTGTCCCTGAGACATTAAACAATAGTATAGTGTTGGCAGATTCAATGAGTCAGGGAGGAAGAACTGGTTTCCAGAAGCATAGATATTGTTTTGTGGGACTTGATCCTGTTGACACTCCCTCATTGTTAAAGCTCCATCCTCCATAGCCAACTACCATTCCTTTCTTTAGGCTGTGTTCCTACCTTTCCCATTGTTCCCATTGTTTCTTCAAAGTATTCTTTAGGGCCTCTAGGTTGTGTCAAATCTGCTTACAGATAATGCTCTCCTGGGATTTGAAGGCCTAAATGCAAATATTCATGCATTTCAAACTTGTACACTCAACATGTATATTTCAGCTCCAGAGGTGGTGTTGTAATTGCCTATGAGTATCTCCATAGTTACTTTCAACATTTCCAAAATTAGTCTAATTACCATCTTATTCCCATTCTGCTTATTCGCCCATTTTATTATTATTAATTCCTTCTCCTTTATTTTGTTTCTTTGGTGGGGCAGTACTGGAATTTGAACTCAAGGCCCCATACTTGTTAGGCAGGTGCTCTACCACTTGAGTCACTCCTCTAACCATAATTTCTGTTTCTGAAAATGGTCCCAAGATCTATCTCTTTGCATAAAGAAAATTGGGAGCCTTCCTCAAACTTCTACTTAAATATCAACTGACAAACTAATTAATGCCATGTCTTGCCAAGTCACCCCCCCTTAATTTTGTTTGTCTCTCCCCCCTTTCCCAGCCCTTTCCACTACACTAAATATCTCTTTCTGTTTGTTTCTTCTTTGGCATATATATGCATATATGTATGTATACATATATATACACAGATGTGTATAGTTGTAATAATTATAT
Organism: Castor canadensis; assembly: GCF_047511655.1. Taxonomy (NCBI): domain Eukaryota; kingdom Metazoa; phylum Chordata; class Mammalia; order Rodentia; family Castoridae; genus Castor; species Castor canadensis. The sequence continues at coordinate 27,662,916 of NC_133390.1, read as the reverse complement.
TATGATACACATACATTACATTGTATATTATACACTATATATTATAATACACATATGTGTATATTGCAATGTACATATACATATGTATACATACATGTATATATGTACATATGTTATAATAGTCTCTAAATTTATCTTCCCATCCTTAGTTTTGTCACCTCCCACTATCTGTCTCCCATGTACTGTGAGTGATTTTCTTCAATATGTATCTGACCATTCCCTGTCCATAGTCTTAAAAATGGGGCTCTTTATTATCTTCTCCAGAATTTTTCTAGTTTGTTCATTTTAGTCTTAATTAGGATTAATTGGCTCAAACTCAACAAATGATACCAAGTTAGATGATACAATGGCAATGAATCCTTTGTATGACATGAAAAACTTTCTTTTTTACCTTTGTTACCACTGCTAAGTAATTCACTCAGCAAATATTTATTGAGTACCCACCATGTTCCAGAGGTTCTTCTCACACGGTTCTATATTAACTCTACAAATTCTCACAACTCATGAATGTAGGCAATCCTAGTATTTCCATTTTACAGATGAGGAAGCTCAGGCATGTTAATGTTATATTACCCAAATCACCCAGCTTCACAAAGTCCAGAACCATAACTTGAACCCAGGTAATTTGACTCCAGAATATTCCTATTTAAAGTAAGATCTATAGACTAGCAGAATTGAATCACTATTGATATTGCTAGAAATGCAGGCCTTACACCCCTAGTGTAAACCAATCATAATTTAATCATAATTTAAATTTTTACAAAATTCACAGTTGATGTGTATGTTTATTCATGTTTGAAAAGCTTTGTCTTCAAGTCTTGGTTCTTAACCACTGCACTAACCTCACATATCAGTGTAGTTTTTTTCTTCATCTCACAGTGAGGTGGCACTTCTTGTTATGGGTCAAAGAAAAAGGAAAAATACAACTCCGCTTCAAGCTTTGCTCCTCTACTTTTCACAGAAGGGATGAGAGAACAAACAACCCCATATTCTTGTTCCAAAGGTGAGTTGGTGAGCTAAGCCTACCTACCCACTCCTCCTTGTGTGGAGGCTTTATCACTTGTCTTGAATCTAGCTTCTGATATCCTGAGCACAGAGTAAAGTAAGAAAGTGGAATTTTTCTAGTTAGGGGATTATGAATCTGTATCTCTAATAGTTTTTATTCCAGCCAGTTCTTGATGTAGGTGAATTTTTAACTCCTAAGCAAGAACTAGGAAACTGATTTTCAAAATGATCCCTAGTCCCTTCACTGTTGCCCAAACACCAGTGCCGCACAAGCAGGAAGAAGTGTGAAACTAACTTTGACTTGGAGTCCAAGTAGAAGGGAAGTTGGAGTTCTGATGTCATTATAATCCTAAATGACATCACAATGAGACCATCTTAACAGTGACTTAAATTGACATGTCTTTTAAGTTCATGTTGGAGAAACAGGTGGGTTTCAAGATGAACTGTAAATTACTCATCCCTATGAAACTCAATCGTGGAGACTTCTAGGCCAGCCTCAACCTTGACTTGTCATCTCCATGGGGGTTGTCTCGTACACATTGTGGAGTCACCCACAAAACAATCATAACTATATCTAGTAGTAACAAGAAATAGAAGACTAACTATTGGCAGCTAGTGGGTTTGAACTCAGGGCTTCAATGTTTGCTAGGCATGTTCTCTACCATTTAAGCCATGCCTCTAGCCATTTACTACAGATTTTTCAGAGACAAAGTGTACCATATAACATACTACATGGCAGAACTTTAAGTTAAAGCCTCATTACACGTAAGGATTCTTCCATGTCTTTCCTTCCCAAACACTTTCTTCCCAATGTACATATCTCCTCTTTTACTTTGTTTCCTCCTACCTTTTGTTATGCATTATCTAATTAATGAAGCACAGTGTTATTATCACCAGCACCAACTCTAATCCTAAACTTATATAATGTAAGCAAGGTTCAAACTTGGGAGTTGAAAAAAGAGTCTTCAATTCATAGGTAGGGTGCTGTCAAACAAAAGGGGTCTTTTCTAGTCTGGAGCTGGGGGGCGGGGGAACAAGCATGTGTTATTAGAAAACATGTTTCCGGGTTGGCAGAGTGGCTCAAGTGGTAAGTGCACCTGCCTAGCAAGCATGAGGCCCTGAGTTCAAACCCCAATACTGCCAACAAAAGAAAACATGTTTCCTCCTAATGCTGTATTTTCCTCTGATGTTGGTACTTCTTATTCTTAGAACCAAAAAACAAAAGCCTTTATTCTGGTCACCAAGGGCTGAGTGGATATGCAATCTGCATTAGTTCCATACTGTAATAAACACCTGAAAAGACCAATTATAAAGAGGAAGATTCATTTCAGCTCACATTTTTAAAGGTTTCAATCAATGATCAGTTGCCCAGTCTCTTCTGGGTCTGTGGTAAGGCAACACATTCTGGTGGGGAGCACATGGTGGAGCAAACCTATTAACCTCATGGCCAGGAAGTTAAAAAGGAGAAAGAGAACAGGGTCCCAAATTCCCCTTCAAAGGCACTGCCTAAAACTTTGCAAGAGGTGGCCCCTTTTAAAGTTCCCACAGCCTGCCAATAGCACCAAGCTGGGGAATAAGTTTTAACTCATGGGCCACTGGGAGACATTTAAGATACAAACTATAGTACTATCTTCAGCAATCAAAAAACAAGGTGCCTGCCCTGTAGATGTCTGTATGTAATTATATGACAAGCATTTGAAACAGGTATCACTACAGTGCTTCACACTGACTTTTATCAGAGAGGCTCCCCATAGCTTCATCTATATTTATACCTATATGTACCTGTATTTTGTGTCTGTATCTGTATCTATCTATCTATCTTTGTCATCTATATTTTTTGGTGGTGCTGGGCATCAAACCCAGGGCCTGCTTACACGTTAGGAACAAGCTTTACCTCTGAGTTACATCACAGCCCTTACAATTTTACATATTGGATTTCCATGTGATATTTCCTAGAAAAAGGAGCTTCATTTCTAAAAGTAGTTTTAAAATATCATAAACAAGAGATAGAAAACCTAGTCTTAAGAGCTCAATCTTCTTTGCATGGTGCAATGCTCTATGTTATCTGATCTCTGCCCATCTTCCCTTAGCTCCTACTATTCTCTTTTTACCCTCATGATGTCTTAATAATGCCAGCCAGCACTCTTGAGGTTCTAAAAAGACACATGATGCTTCATGTTTCTGTTCCTCTGCTTGTGTGGTTCTATTTTTACCTTGGGAGAACTTACATACAGTTGGAGACACATATATGTTACTACTACTGTAAAGATTTTATTGCCTTTCCCTATTGGAATTGATCATATTTGTGTTTGTTACCCTAAACATATTCATTTATAATATCACTAGTATTTACATGTCTTTTATCTCTTGTAAGCAGTATGCTTTTTGATTGCAAGGAATGCTTTACTTACTCTTTTAAAAAAATTTTACTGTTTATTTACTCTTGAATCTCATTCAGTGACTGATGAAAATAAATATACTTTGAATCTTCGAATGTATATTCATTTGAATAGTTATTTAGAAACTTAGTGACAAGAGACTTTGATGAAAGAATACAAGAAAGGTGTGCATTGGTATAAAGAATTTATTCTGCTTGACAAGAGTTTGTATGTTGTGGGTATTTTTTAAAAATCTTGCATTCTATTTCATAAAGTATCTTAGAGAAATGTGGCATTACTATTTTGATAATTCAGATCAATATTGTATGACAATAAGAAAAGATAAAATAGTGATTTTTCAACTATTTTAAAAAGGTTAAGATAGCTCTAAAAAGCCTAATAAAAAATAAGATTGAATCTCAATTTTTAAAAAAATTCTGTACATAAAATCTCTGCTCTGTTGACCAGTACATTGTTCTTAAGAATAATTCAAGGTCAGGGGTTTAGCTCAGTGGTAGAGTCCTTGCCTAGGATGCTGTAGGATTCAGGTTCAATTCATAGCACCATACATATTAATTATAATACTAATTATTATTCCACATATCCCAGGTATAGTTTTTGCATATAAAGAGAATAAACTTAAATTGACATAACCACAGTATTTGTAAGTTGGTGTATATATACCAAATGATTCATTTCTGGTCTTCCAGAAGTATCATTAATCATTCCTAATGTAGTACCAAACAGAAAGACAATACTTAACCCATGTTATAAAAATCAGTTTGAACTTAAAAATATGGTCAAATCTCCAGGGAAAATTGAGAGGTAATGAGAAAGATTGATTAATTAATTCCAATGTTAAAGTCTAAGATATAAATTTATGTTTGAATATATGCTAACAAGTTAGAATATTTTACAGCATATATTGTGAAAAATTATCATTATCCTTTAAAAATGAGAATAGTGTGAGTGTTAGAGCGATATGTAAATGCTGACCAGATCACTTATAAACTGAAATTAGCATTGACTTGAATTAAAACTTTGAGATTGTTAACATTCTTTTTAAATTGTTCTGAAAATGTAAAATTCTATTTCTAGCCCTGTGATTTATTCATATTTATTCCATGACTCACATTACAATTAAATTTGGGGCACTGTCTGGATATACATTCTATATAGAAAAGAAAGAGAAACAAATATGTTTTTCACCAATAAATGAGATAGTTTTAAAAAAATTAAAATTGAGAAAAGTGAGTTAAGATAGAGAAAAGTGAGTAGCTATTATTAGTAGTAATAGCAGTAGTTGTTATAATATGCTATATTTATATAAAATGTAAGATACCACTACTAAACTTTGAAAATCTAATGAATGTAATTTTTAAATTCACATTTTACTTCAAAAAGACCAAAACAGAGGAAGGGGGCGAGGCAAAGTGACAGATTAGAATTGCCTTCTGACTCTGTGAGTAAGAAGTGTCAGGGTAACAATGGAGAAGAGAGAAAAACTATCAGGAATCAAGAAAGAGGTGCAATGACAGCTGAAAAACTGTAGAAAACAGTCTGTAACTACAACCTTGGTTCCCTGGGGTTGGGGGCACTGAAGATTACAACCACCAGAAAAGACATATGGCGCTAGAGACATACTAGCAATTATAGCCACAGGACAATCCCACATTTCTCTCAAGCCTTAAACCTAGTGCAGGGAATTAGTGTGACAGTGACTCTTCCTGCATGGCAGGCTAGCTTCAGAAAAAAAAAAAAGACATCTTGCTGCTCCCCATAACTTGGAAAGCAAAACCAAAGTAACATCTTGAGAGAGGACCTATAGTCTGAGTCTGAGCTAGTCCAGAGACTTGTAACAAAGAGCAATCACAGGTCATGGAATCTTGGGAAACCCTACCAGAGTATCCACATCACACAAGATGGTTGTGGAGCGGGAATGGATGCCACACGTACCTGCTGAAAAGTTTGCACAGCAAGGAACTCAGGCAGCCCAGGTGGTTGGTGGCCCCAACCCTGTTGGCAAGGAGTGATTCCCATTGCCTGAGGATCAATGCAGAAACAGATCACCATGCATATGGCTGGTGGAATGCTCAGTGTCTGGGAGCTGCCTCCCAGTTTCATGTTTGCTGCTAGGCAGGACTGAACCCTGAGCCCAGGTCTGGAGAATCAGTTTCCTCAGGCTCCTCACTCCCACAGATTGGGGAAACTTGTGGGCAGGGTATGAAAACACTAAGACTGGCTCCTGTGAGCTGCCTATTACTTGTGTGTTTGCTCCCAAGCAGGACTGAATGCTATGAGCCCAGACCCAAAGTCATGTGATTTTTTACCTGACTTCTCCCTCCAGCAGAATAGTGATCTGCTGGGTGGAGTCTGAAGGCACTTATCTGTCAGACAGATTGCCTGATCCCTCCTTTTTCACCCACCAGTGCAGAATTTAGGGCACTATTTCCTCTCCCTAATTTTCTGATTATTTTGGGGGTCACCCAAAGACTTAAACACTTGATACCTCGTGGTCACAAACTTATATTCCATATAAGTATTTAAAGAACATTGCCCATATTTACCCTACTTGCATTTACCTTCTCTTCTCCCACAAGTTCCCATCCCCTCACAGGACCTGTTTACAGTCCTTCCTGTCTTTCATTCTGAAGTCCATATTCACTGTTCAAAGAGGCTTCGTGATAGTATTTCAGTTATGAACACACAGTACTTTAGTCAGCTTTATCCCTTTTATTACTCTCTCTTACCCTTTTCCCCTACACCCTATTATTCAACAACTTTCCATGAGTTTCATTGTGCTATCTTCCTATACAGAAGTGAAGTATTTTGATATTGAATAGACAATTCTTAGAAGAAGAAATACAAATGGCCAATAAACACATGAAAGTATGTTCAACATCCCCGGCCATAAAAGAAATACAAATCAAAATGAGATACACTTTCACCCTAATCAGAATGATTATTAATAAGAACACAAATAGCAATAAATGCTGGCCAAGATTCAGGAAAAAGGAAACCCTATACATTGTTGGTGGGAATGTAAATTAGTGAAGCCACTATGGAAATCAGCATGGAGATTCTTCAAGAAATAACAGTCTAACTACAATATGACCCTGCTATTCTACTCCTGGGCATGTTTTCTCTCATAAGCAGAATCCACACCAATAAATAAATAAATAAAATGAATGTAAGTTTGGAAGGCGGAACCAGTGAGTAGTAACAGTTAAAAGAGACTGATGGGGGTGGTGGTGGATAGGTTTGAAGTACTTCATATGCATGTATGAAAATAGAATAATAAAAGCTTGTTAAATTGCTTTTTAAAGAGGCAAGTGGGGAGTAAAGATAAAAATACCCCTAACTCTCTAGATAGTTCTTACATTTCTTGTATTTTCTTTTCTACAAACAGGTTTGAATAGTAGGTAGTAGTCATTCAGTAAGATATTTTTTAGATATTAAGAAAAATATATTTTTCATTGGCAAACAAGTTAAAGCTGATATACTATTTAAAAGAAAAACAACCTACAGTCTCATGAGAAAATAATAAAATGTCAAAAATTGAAATAAGGAAGATACTGGTAAATGTTTTCACTTTCAAAAATAGAGCACAATATTTCCCTGATAGGTACATTTCAATAGCATTTACAACTGCTTAATCCGAAATGAGGAATTAAAATCTTAGACTTTTATTTAGTTGTGTTCAGCGGTAAGAATATGTCAAATTTCTTGGATTTTTGGGTGTCAACATACAGTACACATTATCTTATTTTTGGCTTTGAGGATATCCCTTTTTGTCATTAAGTTTTCTTTTTCTCAGTTGTTCCCAAAGAGAATTATCAGCATTGAAACTCAGAAACCAATTCCAATTTGTTTTAGTACATGTCTAGTATCAGGGAGATTTTCTATTAATATTTAAACACATTAATTAATATTTAAACAGCAAAGTACTGTGCTGGGTAAATTCGAACTAAAGTAAGATGGAAACTAATTTACTGTTCCCATATTTGTAACCATAATTTGGGGTATTCTCAGACACAAAGCATTTGATGAGTACCTCTGTGTGTGTTTGTGTGTGTTTAATAATTTCAGTATATTCAATGCAAAATAATTTCTAGATAATTTTTTATCCAAGTTGAACAGGCAATAAAACTAGCTGGAAGATTTAAATGATTCTTAAAGTTTTGCTTAGTTTTATGCACTTGGACAAAATAAAAATATCAAGAGAAAGTAACATCCTTTTCAATTTAAATTCTCCTCCAGGGGTGTATGTTTGCTTTATTTTCTTTTGTTTATTTTAAATAATAGATTAATACTATGCCATTGAGAACCAGAAAAATTTAGAGTTTTTAGAGGACAAATATTTGTAAACAAAACCTTTGATTGTTTTGTTAACTATGTACATGAAAAATACCAAAAGTAGAAGTAACAAGAAGGCTAAAGTTTTATAAGGAATGGCTATAACCTAGATTCTTAAGTTTGATTGATTCAGGTCAAATGCTCCCGATATTCTAGGTGGTCTCATGAAAACTATATATTTTAAATGACAAAAAAAAATTAATTTAGATTGGTAGATAGATTAAGTTGGTAGGAATGGACAAAGAATTAAGTGGGATATTTTGAAGGCATTTTGGATCTAAGACAAAACTACTCCTACAGAATATTGGGAGAGTGTAATAGATTTTTGTGAACATATTTACCACTATCTTCAATCTATTAAAATGTTCTGAGAGTGTTCTTAAGGACATAAAATGATCTCCAATATGTATTATTAAATGAAAAAAAGCAAAGTAAAGAATAGAATAAAATGTACACTATGATATCTTTTTTCTCTGGATAGTAAATACTTAAATATGAACGGAATATAATTCTATAGATAGAAAAGAAACTTGTAGGAACAATTGCCTTGTGTGAGAAAAATGGGGATTTGACAGAAAAAAATCATTTTCATTTGTATAACCTTTTGAAGTTTCAAAACTTGTCTTCTTATGCATAAATTATCTATTTAAAAATTTACACAGTTGCGGGAGGCCAAGTTGACCTGCATGAGAATCTCTGGGATCGGGTCGAGGTATTTGAATTTGTAGAAGCTTAACTCCCATTTGGCACTTGCTGTTTTCTCTCAAGGAATGCTCACATGAGATTATAACTGCTGTATCCCTCGACTAAAGAAGCACACAGTAGGAAGGGGGTACCTTATGCTCGCTGTTGACCAGGTAATATGGAAGTATAACTCCCTGCCTCCTATCAGCTTACATTTTGTAGAAGAATTTTTGAAAATAAGTTCCAAGGATTATGAAATCATTCAAATTTTTTTACTTTCAAATTTTCCCGGACCAAATGACAGTAAATACTGAACAATATAATATTCTCACCAACATTTTTGAAAGCGAGAATAATAAATTAGTTGAACTCAAGTTACCTACAAGGGTAAATGGCGAAATCCAAAGGTAAGAGTGTAGGCTTTGGGGATGTGTGATTAGCAGATAGAGGAGTCACTTACATTACAGGGTAGTTCCCTATCTCTTGGTTGATAAAGCTGGGGCAATCTGTGCCTCCCAGCCGTCTCTTCCATTGGTGCATTCCTAGCAGGATGCATTTGTGTTGGGTTACAGAGCGTCCGTGAAGATCTGGTGTCCATCATTTTCTTCTTTTGGACACAGTGCTGTAATTCAGACTCCTGCCAACCTCTAGGTCAGCTAAATCATTCACAATTTGAGGTGTGGTCTTCTGTTAGTTATGCATGTGTCACACTTTACTTAGTACATAAATTCCTTAAACATTCGTTGAATGGATAGGTAAATGAATGGAATGCCTTTTATAGTGCCCTGATTCCTTTTTCTTTTTTTTTCTAAAGGTATTGGGGTTTGAATTCAGGGCTTTGCTCTTGCAAGGCAAGCACTGTACCACGTCAACCATGCCTCTAGCCCTTTTTGCTCTGTTTATTTTGGAGACAGGGTCTTGTTTTTTGCTAGATTGGCCTGAAATGCAATCCTCCCATCTTAGCTGGGATGACAGGTGTGCACCACCACATCTAGCTTTTTTTTTTTTCCTGTTTACATAAGATCTTGCAAACTTTTTTGCCTATATTGGCCTGGAACTACAGTCCTCCTGATCTCAGCTTCCCAAGTAGCTAGGTTTATAGGCATGAGCTACAGGGTCCTGGCTACCTGTGTTTTTTTAATATTCAATTCCTTTGCTAACAAACTACTCTTCACAATTTTATTTTTCCCTCTAACCTACCACGATTGAATAACAAGTTATATCAATTAACCGCTAATATTTTGGCTCTAATACATAAGGTTTAACATGGCATAGTCTGGTGAAAGTGTACCCTCTTGAGCTAGGGGGTCCACATAGGCTATTCACATTAAAGTATCTGACTTCATATTCAATCCTAAAGGTGTTCTTCCTTTGGGGTACCATCCCCTGTCACATGGCAATTGTTAGGACATTCTTGAAATACAGTTCTCATGGAAACTGTCCAATCGGAAGTACAACAAGATGAAATTGTGTCATACTTTGTGTTCCTTTGGGCCAGTCAGTTTTCATTATTATAAGTGACAGAAATAAACTCTGCCTTTAAGAAAGAAGTGCATTGAAAACCCACTTGACAGCTAATAGAGGAACAAGGAAAGATGGAGAACTGGCTTGGAAATGAGTGGGAACTTAAAACTCTAGCCAATGATATAACCGTTAACAGTCAGTGCAGTATGTAACTATATCCTTGGCTGAATTGTGAACACCATTTGTCATACCCTCGTTATGACCCTGCTCTCACTCTCCACCATTCCTTCTACCATTATGAATTAAAACTTATCTCTGTTTCTTTGCCTCATGAGCTAAAGATTTATTGAACTTGGGGAGCATCTATTAACAGAGTTCCATGTGTTTGCATGTTCTAGAAATAGGCTTAATTTGAAGATATTGTTGAAAAAAATCTATAACTGATGAGTTTCAGTAAGGACTTCAAATGAAGACAGAGTAATTCAGAACATTGGAATAAGCTTCTTTCATGGCCAAATATATAAGACCACTTTTGGCAATGGCTACATAAAGGAAGAGATAATATGAAAATAGTTCTGGAGACTTGTGGGTTCCTTAAAGTTGCCATTTGTACACACAGCTGTGGATGATTCCATTTTATTGGTATAAAGATTCTGCAATGTTAAAGAAGTGTGATGGTCATTCTCAAGATTTTATTTAAAAATAAAGAAAGAAAAAGAAAACATATCCCCTAACCTGACTATTGTAAAGACTCCAGCTAAGGACTTCCTGCTCATCACATGTTTGTAATTCGTTCAAAATAGCACAATAGGCTCATGGTCATTTACTTCAGGTTTCTGTGAAGCAAAGATAAAGGAAAGGTCAAGTTCTTAGCACTTTCATTGAGCAAGCTGGGACCTGAGACCCATACTATCAACTACTTTTTCTTAAGTCTTTCTGTACCAAGGCCTTTATCAGATCTCACCTTCTCTGTGAAACCTTGATTCTCTCCCTCTCCCTCAGAATGGGCCCATTTCTCCTCCTTCTGAATTCCTATAATTTGTAAGTAACTTTGCTTATAAACATCACATATTCTGTTGTCTTTTCTTCCTCATCTCCCACCAGATTGTGAACTGTGTCGGAGAAGACTGTGTAAGTTAGGCAGGGTTATGCATTCCTGATTTCATTATTATCAACAGTCTACAGGGGGCAGAGAGGGTCTTGGTCTTTGTCCATGGTACTGAAATTTGAAAGTGCTAATAAAGAGGATCCTTTATTGTTTTAAGTGAACTTTGACATATACACAATGTGGGTAAAATTTCCATTTGTTTTGACAAATTATTACGCTTTTGCAATCTCAATGGGACTCATGTATATGCTTTTTGGTTTGGAAGTTAATATTAACATGCCATGTGAAAAATAGACAATATTATACCATTTATTCCTTGAAGATGGAAAAAACAATAAATTTGATTATTGAGTTGAAGCTCTTAATGTAAGAGTGAACATCACCTTTCATGTGTATTGCTCTCCTGACAAAGATCTGCATATGTGAGTTCTAAATAAATGCCTCAACATGCCTTTTCAAATTTGTTTCAAATAACAATGGCAAACAAGGCACTGTTGCAAAATTCATTTTCCTTTTTAAACCAGAATATGCCAGATCTGAGACTTTGAACTAGAAGTAGAAGATCTGGGTTCTTTATTTTTCTATTCAATAAATATTTGCTGAGGCGTTATTGAAGGCACAAGTTTTAATATGACTATATCCTTAAGAGTGTAATGTTAACAATTCTCTCAACTACTCTGGGACCAGGTTTTCACATTTGTATGCCAGAGATAGAGTATTTCTGTTCTTTTCCATGGTATGGTTAGTGAATGTCAAATGAGACAAACTGTACGTTCAAGTGATTTATACATGATAAAGAACTTAAATAGTTAATTGCTATATTAGCAAATCTATGTAATATAGTTATATCAAACTTATCAGTTATCTGTATTAGTTTATAAAACATACTTATGAAATAGTTCTACAGTTATCTATCAGAACTAATTCTTAACTTCCATAATTTAGTTAGTACAAAATATTGTAATGACTCATAATAATATAATACATTTAAATTGTCTTTTATCATTCTCAGAGTATTTTCAAATAATTCATCATTGATATTTTGTACAACTGAGAAGTTACAACATTCTCTGTTTATTTTTCCATATACACATGTCAAATGCTCTACTTTTCTATATAGCTACAGAATATGCCTAAACCTAGATCTCAACTACCCTACAGATAGGATAAGAAAGAAAATTTTATTCAATTTATTTCTACCCAATTTCTTGAAGGTTCACAATAGTGATACATGATACCTCAGAGATATAAAGAGCTGTCAGATGAGTTTTATTTATCTTTCTTGTGAATGACTTATAGCAATGAAAGTCTGTAGCCATGGACCTCAAATTTTTTTGGTCCAAAAACTGCTTTACACATTTAAAATTTTTTGATAACCCTGATGAGATTTTATGTTTGTAGGTTATTTATTGTGTTTGAAGTTAAGACTGAAAACTTTAAAAACATCTACTTTATTATTTCATTTTTAAAAACAAGAAACATTGAATTTTAATAAAAATAAATTTTTTTTGAAAAGTAACCATATTTTCCAAAAAAATAAAAAGGATTATGTTTTATATTTCTGCAAATTTCTAACATCTGGCTTAATAAAAGACAATGGAATTCTTTAATCTGTCTCTTCCTTGAACTTGCTGCCTTGTCATTTGGGTTGATATAGATAAAGAAAATCAGACCACACACAGACACGTGGTTGATATAGGTTGATTTTGCCAACCCCTGAAAAGATTGAGGAATGTGCTGGAACCCATCAACCAAACTTTGAGAATAGCTAGTCTATTATAGTCTAGTATGTTAAAATGAAGAAGCTTTAAATTTACAGATCTTCTACCTGCATTAAAGCTGGCTTACCAGATTTTAGTTTTGTGTCCTTGGGTAATTTACCTAAGTTACAAACCACAGCTTCTGATGTAAAAGAGTATAATAAGTCTAATTTCATAGGATTATTTTAAGGATTAAATAATGAAAATAAAGTGCTTAGTACATCCTGCAGTATAATAAGTATACAAAGAATAGTAGCTGGCTGTAAATGTATCATGGAATGTTTCCCATATCCTCTTCAAAATAAAAGGTCTCTAATTGCCATTTCAACTCACCTGATAGCAAAATCAATCTTAGAGAAAATGTCCTGATTTGAAACTCATGGGATCTAACCTTTAAGCAATTCTGTTTTTCACTTATAAAGGATTTGTTTGCAGTTAGTATTCCCATAAAATTATGGGTGTGCTTATTCCACTCCCTCCTCATCCATGGATGCAATTTTTGTGGTTTTACTTACTTATAGTCAATGATGATCTGAAAACATTAAGTGGAAAATTCCAGAAAATTCAAAAGTTTTAAGTTTTGTACCATTCTGAGCACGATCTTGCTCCATCCTTCCCAGGAGGTGATTCATCTCTTTGTCTAACATGTCCTTGGTATATATGCTACCTGCCCATTAGTCACTTAATACCATCTTGGTTATCATGATCGACTGTCCTGGTATCTTGCATGGAGGGGGAATTTCTGTAATATGATAGCCCAAACTGATTTGAAAAGAAAAAGAGGTGCATATATTGCTCTTGATGAAAAACAAACCAAAGCAATAACCTGAAACAATGGTAGACTATGATACTCATGTCTCATTTTATAAGAAAATGTTAGGTATGCCAACCATACTAAAATATTTCTAAAAAACTAGAAAGTAGAAAAGGAAATTCTTTTTAATTATCTTTTTTATAAATTCATTTTAATTACACTCAATGAGCATCCACACTGTATACATGTCATCGTGCAAAATCCAAAAATTAATAGTATTTCTGACTAATATTTAAGATTTTTATTTTATTTTTATTTACTAATTGCATAGTTTGTCCAAAAATGAAGTTCTGATTTTCATATTCTGATGTGTATTTTTTAAAATTAAAGACATTAAATATGTCTTTTCTGCTATCCAAGAAATAATACAAATAATATCAAGAGTCTAAAATTGAATTCAGAATCACTAAACATCATACTTTGCACCTGATCTGATTTATTAAGCTATTACAGAAATGACTGGCAGATTTATTTTTCAGATTTTTTGAACTGACCTTAACCATGATTCTTGTCTTGTTTTCCTAGAATTGGAATAATCAATACCAGTTGACTAATTCTTCTTGGTGTGCATGTAATGGTTTTAACTTATGTAGGTGGCACAAAATGGCTTCCCTCTATCCTTCTAGGTTCTTAGGAAGATTGACAAGAAAAAAAATTATTTAATTATGTGTATATGAAAGACATCTCACAAACCCTGAGACTACAATCATCTGATTTGAGCTGATGCAAATGATTAAAGCTGATATGACATACTTGGCCACAGAAAGGAATAAGGGCCTGGGACTTACAGGGGAAAGTGGTTGAAAATACAAATTATGAAAAAGAGAAGAAAATGCATGATGAAAAAGGTCCTCCTACTATCCATATAAACTCTCTCAAGTAATAAAACTTTTTTGGATCAGCCCTCTTTATGATACAGCTTTCTTACTAATGTGGATCCTTTATAGATGTAAATTTCTTCTATAAAAGCACAGCTTTTCAGAGTAACTCCTGTGCCTATAATTTCTCAGACTAACTAGCCCAAAACATGCCAAACAGTATTTTTCCAGGTGGCATATTCTAGTCTCCTACATATATAATTTGGAACTCCAATATTTCTTAATTTTTAGCTCCCAAGGAAGCCCTAAATCTGGGTCTGTAGAACAAGAAACTTGCTCACATTTGTGAAAATAATAAGAAAAATCATGAAACAACATTGAAAGAGATGAAGCTATTAGGAAGAAATACCTATCCACCACTCCATCAATGCCCAGAAATGTGAACTTTGCTTCAAAAGTTAGTTCACCTGACTGCAAGCATGTGGAAGAGATCATTACATTGTCCCAGAGGCTAAAGGTACTTATCAAGAGGTTATCAGACTCTTGTTTATGAACAATTTTGCTGTGCTCTCATAGCTGTATCTCCTATTGGTCACATAGCCCTTGTCACGAAGCACCTGCTTTCACACAAAAGAATTTTTACTACCTTTTAAATTAAGGCTGTTTGCTCAGCATGAGCCCCCACATTCTCTGCCTTCTTTGAAACCTTGATTTAAAGGTGTCTGTGTTGCAGTTCTTAAGACCACAAATAAAGTCCTTTTTACTTTATAGCTTCTGAATTTGGACTGATTGACACATTTGTTATGTACTTATTTTGTACCCATGTTAGTCAGCTTTCAATTACTGAAACTACTTAAAAAGATGAAGGATTTATTTTGGTCCTAGTTTTGGAAGTTTCAGCTGATGACCCATTGGCCTTGTTGCTTTTGATTGTGTGTGACAAGGTGGCACATCAGAGGAGGAGTGTGTGGTGGAGACAGCTGCTCCCCTCATGGAAGACACAAAAGAAAAAGAGAGAGAAGAGGAAGAGTTAGGTTCCACTATCATCTTCATACCTTCAATGAACTAAGATGTCACAGTATGCCCCACCTCTTCAAGGTTTCCACCACTTCCCAATAGTGCCAAGCCTTGGAACAGCTCTCTAACACAGAGGCCTTTGGGGGACATTGAAGTTCCAAATCTTAGCATTCTACCATGGGTCTCTAAAAACCCATGCCTGTCTCAAAATACAAAATGAATTCAGTCTATTTCAAAGCATCCCCAAGATCTTAGCTGTTCCAGCATTTCTCAAAAGTTCAAATCCAAAGTCTCCTGAGACTCAAGGCAAACTCAGCTGTGAAATCCTGTAAAACTCAAAAAGAAACCTATATGCTTCCAAGACACAATGGCACAGAGTAAGTAATTTTATTCCAAAAGGCATAGAAAGGAACAATTGGCTGAAAGTAAGAGTGAAGCCTAGGAGGTCAATAAATTTTGCAATTCTATGTCCAGAATTCATGGCCCAATGAGGCAGGATGTGGTCCCTTAAGGGTGTGGGCAGCTCTGGCCCCTATGACTTTGCTGGTTGCAGCCCACATGGCCTCTCTCCCAGGCTGGCTGTGCTGGCTGCCTGCAGCTTCTCTTAGCAGATGTTCTACATTCCTGGCATCTTTAACTTCCTGGGATCTCCTTTGCAGCTTGAGCTTCACTCTCTCAGCTCCACATACCAGCAAAGTCAGGATCTGATTGCAGGAACCCCAACATTGGACGCACATTTGCCTGACCTCCTGGGCTTTTCTTTGAAATCTCGGTAAAAGCCTCCATGACACCATAACTCTTGCAATCTTCAAGCCTGCAAAATCCACATTATTTGGAGGATGCCTAGATCTGCTGCTGGTACAAACTGTATTTGGGTGTACTTGACCATGGCTACAATGGCCTCTGAGAACCTTGTCATCTTGGGCGCCCTGGGCTCTCTTCTCAAAATACTCTACCCTGGAAACTCTTTGAAACAAATTTACAGTTTTACACCTTTCAGCATGTGATGGGTGGGGTTCTAACAATTCGTGGGATCATCTTCCCTATTCTCCTGGTACAATGAGCTTGACTTCTTTTTATAGATACTGATCTCTACACATTTGTGGCTGTACCTTTAAGCAGATTCCTTTTCTCACCATGCTTAGAATTTTTCCTATCTTTTTACTCTGTTTTTAGTTTCAGATTTTCACTGCAAGTCTGGCTGAAAGCAGCCAACAACACCCAAGCTCTCACCTGAAGTCTGTGCTGTTTTGAAATTTTCTCTGCCAAATAAACTGGTCTGTCACCTTTAAACTCAGCCTCCCACAGTGTCAGTGCACGGACACAATGCAGCCAAATTCTTTGTAACTATGCAACATGATTACCCTTTGGTTCAAGTCCCAACACAGTCCTTATTTCCATTTTAGGCTTCATGAGCATAACCTTTATTGTCTGCTTTTCTGTGAGCATTCTGGTCTTCTGACTCCTCACCAGAATTGTATGCAACTTACAGCATTCTGAGCTTTCTCTAATTTACTTTTCCAAACTGCTACAAACTGATTTCAAAGGTTTCTTCACATCATCAGGTAATGTCACAGCTACAACTCCACCAATTATGTGTGTTTGTCAGCTTGCAATTGCTGTTACAAAATACCACAGATAATCAACTTAAAAAGAGGAAAGGTTAGTCAGC
Source organism: Castor canadensis (assembly GCF_047511655.1). NCBI lineage: Eukaryota > Metazoa > Chordata > Mammalia > Rodentia > Castoridae > Castor > Castor canadensis. The sequence goes on along the minus strand of NC_133390.1, from coordinate 27,645,840 downwards.
TGCAGTGGCTCACACTTCTAATCTCAGCACTGGGGTAGCAGAGGTAGGAAGATCATGAGTGTGAAGCCATCTTGTGCTACATAGTAAGACCCTGTTTCAAAAAAGAAGAAAAAAGGGAAAGGTTTATTTTTATTTTGGCTCATAGTTTTGGAAGTTTCAGTCCATGTCGGGTGGCCTTATTGTTTTGGGATATGTGTGAGGCAACCCATCATGGCTGGAACATGTGGCAGAGGTGGATCATGCACTTTCAGGGACCAGTGAAAGCCCATGATGGCTGGGAAGTCAAAAGAGAGAGAAGAGAAAGGGGTCAGCTTGCACTAGTCCTTTCAAATCCATGCTCCAATGATCTAAGACCTACTGTGCCTTACCCCTTTTAATTTGTTTTTTTTGTTTTGTTTTGTTTTATTTTTTTGAGAATCACTGAGTAGTCAGAGTGGCCTCAAACTCAGCACACCTGGCTGTCCCACCTTTTAAAGGTGCCACCACCTTCTAATAGTGCAAAGCTTAGGACTAAACCATTATGGGACATTCAAGATTCAAGCTACAATGGTGCCTTATAGTTTTCTAGCCATTTTAAATGTAGCAGTCATTTAGTCATCAAAATAACCCTATGTTATTATTTTTACTTTATAGATGATAGAACTGATGCAGGGGCAGTATGTTAAAATGGGATAACCTAATCCGAATAATTGGTGTTTCAGGAAATGGAAGAGTTGGAAAGCCAAATATGGACAGTGAGTGTGTTAGTCAGCTTCTGTCACTGTTACAAAATACCCAAGGTAAACAACTTATAAGAAAAAAAGTTTGGGATCATGGTTTTAGTCATGGTCAGTGGGCTTGTTGCTTTTGGGCCTCTGGAGGAAGGAGATCAAGGTGGGAACATGTAGTGGAAGAAGCTGCTCATTTCATAGCACAAAGTGAGAAAGGAAGAAGAGCAGAGTCATAATAGCATCTTCAAAGAAACCTTGATGTAATGAGATAAAATTCCACCCACTAGGCCCCACCTCCTAAAGGTTTCATAACTTCCCAATAGGGCAGCAGGTAAAGCACCAAGTTTTCAACACATGGGGGAACACTGAAGATTCAAACTATGATGATGAGTTATATATGAGTTTAACGACAGCAAGAAATCATAACCACCTCTAGTATGGAAATAAAAAGAGGAGAAAAGGTTTATTAATCTCAAGAACCAGCTTTACTGAGAAGACCTGGAATCAGAGGACACCAGTTTGGTGAAAGATAGAACCACCAAAGAAACATATCCCACAAAAATGCCACTAAGGAAAGGAGAGGAAATAGCTTGATTTTACCATTTTCCTACCCTTCAGTACCTCACTTACTCTCCCATTGGCTAAATCCATTCTGAAGTCAGGTGACACAAGAACGAGGGAATGAGAGTAGAGCCATCTCCATATAGAAATTCATTGAATGCAACTGATGGCAAAGTCAGGACAATACAGAGGCTAAAGCAACTTGCCCAGGACCACAGAGCTGGGAGTTCCTGTATCATTCTTCAGGATTTGTATACATGTAGGGACAAAGTGCTCTGAATATGGAGAAGGAGGCTTTGTAAAGTGGCATTACTTGCTTTCTAATATGTGGTTTTCTCTGCCCATACATATTGTAGTATAATTTTGGGGAAATTTGTGCCTGTCCCTATAGAAGGGAAGACTTTGTCTTTTCAGAATGAATGGAAGACAGGAAAGAACTGAGAAATGGTCTGGGGACTGTAAACCATCTTTCCTGTGAGAGAATGACTTTGGTTTGTTCAAGGTAAGAGAAAGAATGTGATACAGAGAAGAAACATTCACTTCTGTACTAGCACTTAATTAATAATATGCACCTTTTTCTCTATGTTGGCCTTACTTACTGAGTGCTACTTGTAAAGTAATAGTTCACATTAGACTGCAATCCTTTTTCCATTCACAGAACACTTCTCCCTCAAAACTATTCCAATTAAAGTGTCCACACTGGGGAAAATGTGAAAAATTACTACCCTTTGATATGTTAATGCCTTTCTTACCAATCCAAGAGGTTATGGGGTTGAGTAGGAAAGGGATACAAGGGTGTGAAGTGTAGGAATAAGAGAGGTAGATTAGATATGATTATTCTGGACTGACTTATATACCCTTAAAATTTATATATTGAGATCTTAAGTCCCTGTGCCTCAGAATATAACTATATTTCTAGGTACATTCTCTAAAGAAGTGATTAAGTTAAAATGAGGCTGTTCAGGTGGAGCCATAATCCATTATGACTGGTGTCCTTTAGAAGAAGAGACGTGATGGGCACTCATGCAAAGAGAGACCACCACAGGAACAGGACAGCAATAGTGTGGCTATCTGGAAGCAAAGAAGGGAAGCAGAAGGAAGAACCAGCCCTGCTGGAACTTTGATCTTGGACCTCCATCCTCCAGAATTATGAAAAAAATAAAATGTTCTGTTGTTTAAGAACCCCAGTTTGGAGTAGCTTGTTATAGAAGCTCAAGCAAACTAACACAATACTAAAGGAGAAATATCTGGAGCTCATCAAAGTGCGAGGCACTATTGAGTGCTACAGATACTAATAATGACAGGTTTGTCATATAATAATGTGACTAAAGCTGTCAGGACCACAGGGCTATCCACTTGGATAAGAACTTAGAGCTGGACATACAATGTAAAATCATAAAATAGACTTTCTAGCTGGGCATTTTATTGTGCTTGTATAGGCAGAAAGTGCTATTACAGGTTCTAATCTATGACTGGTCTCTTACTGAATAGTGTCATTGTGACATCATAAAATCCTTCTCTGAATAATTGCTATTGTTGCTTTATTGGTAGAAATAAAATTATTTTAGAGTATCTATACAACTAAAGCAGGAAAATTATTCTAATACTCATTCAAGTAGATTTAAGACCATCCTTGTGTCATGGAAATTGTTCATATCTAGAGTATGAATTGAACTTTTCTTTCTTATTAACTTATTTTTGGTTTTGGCAACATAATAGCCTTTCAGTGTCTAGAAACAGATTTTCATTCCTTGTCTGGAAAAATTCTACAATATGATGATCACCAATATTTTTTTTAAATGTTGAATAAGGAGGAAGTCATCAGAAGTGAGCTGGAAATGATCTAAGTGGACAAATACGCCACTTAGCATTTGACAATTATCTAGCAAGCACTAGTAAGATTTTTTTAAATGAAAACTAAAGAGTTGAACTCAGAGGACCAGTGTATTGCCAAATTCTTGAAATTAAACTTAATATCTGAGGTGGATGTCGGTGGCTCATGCTTGTAATCCTAGCTACTCAGGAAGCAGATATCAGGAGTTTGCAGTTCAAAGCCAGCCCTAGCAAACAGTTCTCAAGACCCTATCTCAAAAATACCTAACACAAAAAGTAGGGCTGGTGGAGCAACTAGGTGTAGGCCCTGAGTTTAAGCCCCAGTACCACAAAACAAACAAACAGCTGTGATGCCTGGCAATATCTTTTCAAATCAAAGAACTGGATTTTAATGTTAAATTTAACTTTTTTTGTGGTGCTGGAGATCCAACTCAGGGCTTTGCACTAGGAAGAGTTTAACCACTGAGTTACATCCCCAGCCCAAATTAACTTTCTTAAATTCAAATAGAGGAACCTGGTTTTCTAAAAACGTGTAATATAGAGAAACATGAAGTTCAGCTACAAATGAAGCAAAAAAGAAACTGTTGTATAAATGAGGAAAATGAGGTCTAATATTCATTCTTTTACAGGTTATACTCTTTTGGTTCCCAGTGTTTTCATAAACAACTTGATGCTTCAGATCAGAATTGTTGCATTATCCCTAAATTTTTTGCTTGCTTCCAGCCACTTCACAACTTTTAAGTTTTTCTGGCAAGGATGGAGGATGTCAATAAAATAAAATTTGTAATTTGTCAAAATCAAATGAGCAAACAAGTGTGAGAATTCAAGGAAAAGTTCATAAAAGATGGCTGAGGACATCCAAGGGGCAGATCAAAGATGTTTTTAGAGTATGCAGAATTGTTACAACGCCTGTATGAGTTACCTTGGTTAAATAAAATCAGACATTTTAAGCATCCTTCCCCAAGCTTACTTTCCTCATCATCACACTAAAAATTATACCTGGATTTGGGTGCATATTGTATTTATCATATTTTTGACAACAGGCACTGGTAATTCCTCTCTTCCTACTGTTGCATCTTCATTTCTGTCCCCAGGTTATGCTAGTGAAACTCTTGATATTTTTTCCACTTCAGAATGCGCTCTCATTGTTAGGTTTTCCTTACAATTCCATGTATGGTCATGTGTCCCATGCATGGTAATTAGTCTTTTTGCTTAATTTGGCAATTGGGATATTAGAATTATGTATCATCTAGGTAGTGATTCTTTTGCAATGCCGTTTGTCTTATAGATCTTACTCATTTAAGTCATCGGTAAATAAACCTTATTTCTCTAGGGCCTAGCAGTGACTGTCACACATTCAAATATATGAAGTAGATACAAGCTGTCAATACTCATATATGTAATGATTAAGGAGGAAAGTACATTACGGCTTAAGGACTTCTGACAGCCCTTTGCTTATTTGACTTTTCTCTTTGGGCAAGTTCACTGCTTATGAAATTCCTAGAAAGGCGAGGGTGACAGAAAGCAGCCAGTTGCTCTGGACCCTGTGATGTTTCAGGACATTGCAAGTAGGGAGGGACGTGTTTGTCTTGGAGACACTGGGCAAGAGGGCGATCTGACAATTGCTGGGCCCAGGTATAAGCTCTAACCCCTCGGCCGCCATTCGCTTCGCGGACCCTAGGGCAGGCACAGAGCAACCTGCCACTGGGGCTCAGCCTGCCGGGCGCACCCTCGGCCCATCCCGGAGCTCAAGGCCCGCGCCGGCGGAGAGGGGCGGGGCCGGATTGGGGGCGTGGCCCCGGGCCGACCCCGCCCCACTCCGCCCCGCCGCCCCCCGGGTCACAATGTAGGGTTAGGGCGGCCTGCGGGCGGGGCTCCGCGGGGGAGGAGCCGCCGGGCGGGGGCGGTGACGGCGGTTGCGGGAGGGGAGGGGAGGGGAGGAGGAGTCGCGGAGGGAGGAGGACAGCGCCATTCCGGCCGGCCGCTCCCTCCGTTCCCTCTCTCCCTTCCCCGCAGTGCCCCCGGGAGCCGCCAGCCTAGGAGCGCGCGAACGCGTGACGCGGCCCGGCTTGCTCGCGCCTTCCCGCGCCCCGGCGTCGGCCACCCGCCCATGGCCCGGGCCGCCGCGGACGAGCCGCGCTGAGGCGGGCCGCGCGGGGACGTGGGGCCGCCGCGGTGGCCCTCTCAGTCCGCGCCTCGCCGCCTGCCCGCGGTGCCCGCGCACGCCGGCCGCCATCGCCTTCGTGCTTGGCTGGCGGGGGCGCTGTCCTCCCCGGCTGTGCGCGCCGCTCCGGACGCCGCGGGGGCCATGACCGTGGAGCAGAACGTGCTGCAGCAGAGCACGGCGCAGAAGGTGAGCGCCCGAGCCGGCCCCGCGCGGCCCGCGCCTTCGCCTTCCGACGTGCGGGCCCTCCGCCCGGCCCGGCCCGGCCCGGCCCGGCGCCCCAGGCCTCCTGCCCCGCCGCCCGGCGCCCCAACCCGAGGCTCTGGGGGCGTCACGCTCAGTCAGTGCCCGGCTGCTTGTGGAAGCGGGTTTGGGTCACTTCCTTCTGCTGACTGTTTTCCTGTGACAGACGGTGCCAGGTAGTAGACTTGCTCTCACATTCCTCCAGTTCTCTCTGCCAGGCTTCTTGATTAAACTTTATTCTCTCTTTCTTTTTTGAAAGAGAGTGTCAGTTGTCATCCCTCTTGAGCACAGTTTGTCTTGATGGAGGTAGTATTCCAGGCCTGCAGTTCTGCAAAAACGATCACCAAATTGAATTACCCAGCTTTTAGGTACAGTGATCAGGGAAACTGTAATGTACGTGTAGAGGATTTGGTTGGTTGCTTTTTATTTTTATTTTTTCTGACTGTAGAAACTATCCTTTATGAAAGGAAACCTCTATGGTTATGTTATTCCAGGAATCTTTTGTCCCCTAAGTTTGACCTTGTTCTGTCGTTCACCCTTAACTCTGGCATCAGTCACATATTCAATTGGTCACTCACTGAAACCGCATTTAAAAAAAAAATATGAAGCATCAAGTCTTTATAGTGAATATTGAGAGATCATCTTAGTATTCTAGATTTTGCTTTAAGAGTCTTAAGTGCACTATCATGGCTTGCACCATATCCTGAAGAGTACTTGGCCATGGCTTGATTTTTTTTTTCCTTGTTTCTTCTGAAAAGCATTTTGCAAGAAAAGAAACATTGCCTTAGTCGTGTTGGAATTATAGGGGTAATTAGGTTTACCGTGAACAACCACCAAAGCTGTGTGTGTTTTATCTGGGTGAGTAATGAATGCCCCACCCTGTTTTAGTTTTGGCACGTTGTAGTTGTGTTCTATCTGTGCTTGACTTTAGAGTAAGGCTTGTGTGCTAAGATGGATGATATGTACCAATAGCCTGCTGAAGTTATGCATTGAGATTGTCTTGAGAATTTTATTATACTACTTGAGGTAACTAAAGATGTTCTCAAAAATTTTGGAAAGCAAGGATAGTGCATGTTATTTTAGGTACTTTGGGAAAGTTGTTTTTGAAAGTGATGTTAGTTGATAGTACTGGTGAATTGAGTATTTTATTGCAGACTGCAATCAATTTAAATTCGAGATTTGATATTGGGGGTTTAACACAGTTTACCTCCTAATCCTGTATTTTCTATTTTGAACATTTAATCTTTAGTTTTTGATGTTGAGTATATGATAGAGGGTGACTTATAGGAAGGATCATGTGGTCATATGAACACTAAGCAATAGTTAATAATTTGGCAGCATTATGTTTGTACTCAGTCTTTGGTGTTGCATATTAAAGCCCGTTTGTTTCAAAATGGGAAATGTAGCTCCTACTTTTCACATCTCTTAAACTTAAACAGTGGCAAGAAGTTTGTAAGTTTGTGGGTCTTTAAAAATTGATTTTGACTAAACTGCTCAGTAGTATAGAATCAGATGTGCTCACTTAATTGGGTGGTTCAAAAGTGTCTGCATAAAATTGTAGAATCAAGAATCGAATTGCTGAAAGTGATATTGGTTATCAAGCCCAATTTCTTAGTTTAATGACCCCCTCTGCACAAAGGTAGTAGTCCTTAATTCAAAATATTAACATTGAGATTATGTTTTTAATATATGTGTTTCAGATCATTTCACTAAAATTGAAGAAATTTTTTAGTGCAACAATGTGTTTTTATACTTTCATCGTGGTATTTACGTTTGTTTTAAAACTTTATTAGAACTACTTAAAAAATATATGGGTATAAATACTTGAAACCATCCACCTCAAGAAAGTTGACAGATTTAAAACCAAACTAAGAAACATGTAGTAGATTTCAAATTAGGAAGTAGGAAGTAAACTTCATACTTTAGAAGAAACAAAAGTGAAACTGGTTTCAGTAAGAAACCTTATGGATTATCAGTAAAAGACGAGGTAGTAGTGTATGTTTTATACCTATAATTTTAGCTGGTGTACTTGTAGTTTTTGATTACACAGCTAATTTTAACTTACTTTATTTGCAACAGTTTCCTATGTTTTTAAGATTTTTGTTTTCTTTCACTGCAGAGGGATGGAAGATGGGTTTTTTGTTTGTTTGTTTGTTTTTTAAGTAACACTGTACAAAACTTTCTTAGATTTTTTTCTTTCCCCCCACCTTCAAAGTAGCTTGTGACAATGTAGTATGAAGAGGCAAGGGTCTGTCTTTTCCCCTTGATGTGTTCTTGGCTTGATTGCTGAAGTTTGGCCAAGCCAGGGTCTTACGAGATAGTAAAACTGCAGAGAGCTGCTTTTCTGAGGTTTAGATGTTACAGGTGAGGTGGAGTTACCAGCAGATTAAGTACAGTTAAACCTGTGCCAGTTTTAACCTTGGACCTGTATCTTCAGACTTTGTGCTTGATCCTTAGGTCTTAGAAATTTGATACATAGCTTCAAGTTCCAAATGATGATTTTTTTTTTATTTTTTATTTATTTTTTTTTTTTCCGGTGCTGGGGACCGAACTCAGGGCCTTACACTTGCCAGGCAAGCGCTCTTCCACTGAGCTAAATCTCCAACCATGATTTTTTTTTTAGAGTAGCATTAGGAATTTCCTCCTAGGAACCAAGTTAACTTGTAGGTAAAGTTAGCAAGCAGATCACTATTTACTGAAATCATCCTTCTGAGTTGAATAAAATATAAAGTTCCTGTGATGTTTCACTGTAGGACTTTGTACATAGTACATTATCAGCAAGTATTTGATAAATTAAGTAATGAGTGAATCATTTCTAAAAGCATTCAAACATAGTACTTATTTCTCTAACTAAATTTTGAGATTTAAATATGAGAAAGAGTGACATATTAAAACTGGATTCATGCTTGGTAAATAGGCAGTGTTAGAGAAAAGACAGGATGTGGGTTAGATCTAAGTCACCTTTCTCTGACCTTGTGCAAGTCATCAAATGCCTTTAAATCTGCAAACTGTAAAGTTAGTGTGGTTAGACATGTGCAGCTTCTTCAGATTTGAATGTTTACTGGAGTTAAGCAGTAATTATTCTGTCTATATAGGGAGGATAAAAAATTACAGAGAATGTGGGGAGAGAGGACTTCCATAGATCTATACTGTCAGCCTTCACTTAACCTCAAGATTAATGGGGATATAGTCCACAGATTAACCAAATTAAAACAAAATTTGAAAAACAACCCAAAATGGGCAAATTTCTTATTTGAAATAACATGCAGTGTTTCCTAATTTAGATATCATCTAAGGTTATAAAATATAAAATTATAGCATTTGACAGTTAACATTACTTAAATGTTACATAAAAAGGATATTTTGTACTCTGAAATAGTTGGTTGTATTGTTGTTAGCATAGCACTTGATTTGAGCAGAGGTAGTCACAGAATAAATGCTTAGTACTTCTCTTTCTCTTCTAGGTTTGATTTGCTTACTAACATTGTATCCAGTCTTAATGAATTCTCATCAGTTCTTATGTTTTAAAATTTTTCTTCTAGTATACCATTCTGACCTGTTTCTTGTTGTTATTTATGCAAATACATTGTATACAATATTTATGCAATTTATACAATATATATAAATGTATTTTTTGTTTAATTTTAGCTTTAGCTAAGATTCTAGACTGTTTCTGTTCTGTGTTGTTTCATCATGATAGAGAAATTTCTTTTACTAGATTCCTAAGTTTTCTAAATGTTTTGAAATCATATTTAGATGATGACTCTTTTTAAATGTCTTTTTTTGGGGGGGGAGGGCAGGAATGATGTTATATTTTGTGTTAATAAAATAAGAGCAGTAATTATATTAGGTTAACATACAATAAGCCCTCCAGTAAGAGTGCCTTAATTCATGAATTTGTTACACATGATTTTGACCAACTGTGGTTAAAAAAAAAATTTTTTTTTAAATCAAAAGAAATTTCAAAAAACAGACTTTAAATCCCCCCCCCCACACATTATGTAGCTCAGTTGATGTGGAGAAGTTCTCGGTCAGTCCTGTGTCATCATCACCTTGTGTTTAAATTGTTGTGTAATCTGTTGTTTCTCTGCCCTTAATTTTGTGAAAATATGCTGCCCTAAAAGCAAGTGGTGCCCAAAAAGCAAGGTAAAGGTTAAGGTGCTTAATTTAAGTGATCAGGTGAAAATGTGAGATTTAAAGACAGCATGTCTTAAGTGAAAGTAGGGGTGGTGGCATGGGAAAAGTGAATCAGGCCTCCACAGTACAGCACTGAACTCTTGTTCATGTGGTGTTTCCTCAGTGGGGTCTCCTTGAAACCATAGACCCTCGGATACCAGGTCTACTGAACATGAATATTTGCTATGTACTATTTTCTATTAAGACTCTTGAGATTTTTTTTCATTTAAACTTACCATCTACTTTATGAAGTGAGCAGTACTTCTTCCCCCCCCTTCTAGTAGCTGAGTTTACAGAATGAAATTAATATTTCATCCCTAGTATGTTTCAGGAGTGGGATTTAAAGGCAGGGACATGTGACTAACAATCCCCTCTTCTTAACTCTATGCTATGTATTGCTTTCACTGTCCTTCAAATTCTGGTAAAACTCAGGTTGGTCATGATTTTAATATATTTCTAAGTTTATTATAGTCAAGTTTAACAAATTTATAGTGTGTTTATATACTCTTTAGTAGATTATAAGATTTACTTGTTTCATATAGGCTATCGAGATACAGTTAGTTCATAAAATGATTAGATTTTTTTTTTTGTGCTTGTGTTTTCCTCTGCTTTTGGAATTACTCAGTATAGCATTAAGTTCAGCTATTCAAAATTAATGATACTTGATAATTTTTGATTTAAAAAATTAGGTATGGTTTAATGTAAGTACTTGACTTTAATGAAGACTTGATGAATATGACTATCAGTGGTTAGCGTCTTATTAGAGCAAATTTTAGATAAGTTTTCTAAATTATGCTTTATTGTCATTTATATTTCTTATCTTTCAGAGGTAAAGTTTAGAAATGTTTTAGTTTTAGAATATCTAACTGAAAATTTTTCATTTAATTTTGATTTTCATATTTATTGGTCTAGTTTTCTCTTAAATTTGTGCCTATGTACAAATTCCTAATTTTCTAGGAAATTCTAATTCTAATTCCTGTTTTGTTTTGTTTGTGTGTGTGTAGTTTGAACTTGGGGCCTCATGCTTCCTAGGCAGGTATGTTACAACTTGAGCCACTCTTCCAGCCCCTTCTTTTTGTGATTCTCAATTCTTTTTTTTGGTTTTGTTTTGTTATTATATTGAATCTTTCTCTTTCTGCCCATTAGCAAGGTATACTCAGTTTATTTAGGTGTTCTTTTATATATCTTACTCAATTTGTAAGTCTTCTTATAAGATTCTTACATATCTTTTGTTCTAGGTAGTTGATGATTTCTGATAACCATATGTGATGCTTTAAAAATTTATTACTGGTATGTACAAATACAACTGGCTTTTGCATAATTGTTTTTATAGTGAAATGAAAGCAACGTTTATTAGGAGAGGAATATACTTTCAATAGACTGAAAGTGTCTCTGGAGTGAGAATGAGAGTGACCTGCATATTCTTACATATCTACCTACCTTACTAAAGTTTTCTCATACTTTTTTTCAGAGACCATTTTGAATTTTCTATGTAAAAGATCGCATGAATAAATGACAAGTTTTACTTAAGTATTTGCAATTTTATGCTAATAATTTATACACCCTAGCAACCTCTAATAAATGTTGGTTAAAAGTGATGATAATGGTTACTATGTTGTTGCTGATTTTAAAGCTTAGTTCCTTACTTTTCTACCCAGTTTACTTCTGTTTACATGTGTAAGTTGTAGCAACTTAGAAAAGTGGATTCTCTTCCTAAAGAGCTAAGAGATATTTCAGTATTTTTAATTTCGATGTGTGCTTATATTGTTTGTGTCCTGGTGACTCTTGTCATAGTTTTCACCTCAGGCATCCTGGGAGGTAGAGGAGGTAGGTAGTACAGGGGGAATTCATTGTGCTAATTCTGAATAGCCTTACAATGTACATTGGTTAGGTTGCCCCCACCCTCTACACCCCTCCCCGCCATACTTAAAGCAATTGGAAGAAGTCTCATCATATTATTTGATATATGTATGTGACGCCCATCAACAACATTCCCTCACCTTTCTCTCCATTCTCCCTCCCCTCCCCTTCCTCAAGTTCCCCTCCGCCCACCCACTGTACCTGTTTTACAGTTTTATGTTTAATTTTTAATTCCAAAGTCCATGTTCGAAGGAGTTTCTCGGAGTATTCAAGCTGTGAAAATACTTTACTTTGGTCAGTTTATTCCCTTCCATTATTCTCCTTTACCTCTTTCGTCCACCCCCAACACTGTTACTCAACAGCTTTCAGTACATAGCCTTCTGTCCCCTACCTGCACAGATATGATGCATTTTGATATTGCTGACTGATCATTTTCTTTTCCTTTCTGTCCTCCCCTGAGTGTCATATATTAGGTCTATTATTACAAGCATGTTCTACATATGTGTATATAGTCATGTTTGTTTTTCTGTATATTTTTATCTTTTGGATCTATCTTCCACATGTGAGAAAACATGTATCTTTGTCTTTCTTAACCTGGCTTGTTTCACTTAATGGGATGTCCTCCAATTTTATCCATTTACCTTCAAACCACATAGTTTTATTCTTCCTTATGGCTGAGTAAAACTCCACTGTATGTAAATACCACATTTTCGTATCCATTCATCAGTCATAGGGCATCTGGATTGCTTCTATAGCTTGGCTATTGTGAACAGTGCTGTCATTGTGCAAGTAAGTGTCTGTATTGTGCCCTTACTAATATTCCTTTGGGTGTATTCCCAGGAGTGGTATCACGGGATCATACAGATATTCTGTTTTTAGTTTTGTATGGAATCTCCATACTGCTTTCTGTAATGGTTGTGCTAATTCATATTCCTGCCAACAGTGTACAAGGGTTTCTGTCTGTATCCTTGCCAACATTTGTTTTTTGTGTTCTTGATGATAGTTATTCTAAGTAGGGTAAGATGGAATTTTAGTGTAGCTTTGTTTTGCATTTCTTTTAGCGTCAGGGAAGTTGAGCACTTCCTTATGTATTTATTAGCCATTTGTACTTCTTCCTTTGAAATTCCCTATTCAATTCATGTGCCCATTTCTTCATTGGGTTGTTGATTCTTTGGAGGCTGAGTTTTTTGAGTTCCCTGTAGATTCTGGATGTTAGTCCCTTATCAGATAATTTTTTTCCCATTCTGTGTGCAGTCTCTTAAGTGTGTTAATGTTTTCTTTTGCTGTGCAGACAGTTTTTAGTTTGATGCAGTCCCATTTGTTCATTCTTGGTCTTATTTGCTTAGCCATTGGAAGTCATTGCCTATGAGGGCCTCCATTGCTTCTTCCCCTAGTGAGGAAAGTACATCTGCCCTGATGTGCTTAGAGTAAGGGTGGCACTCTCTAATGTCACAGAACTACTAGAAGCACTTACCTGTAATACTTGGCTGTTTCTTCCCTATATATATAATCATTGATTTGTGTATGAATAACTGGATTTGATTAGTAAAAGTCAGTTTAAGAATGTACTTTATAATGTGAGCAAGTAGATAATGTGAAAGTTGAATGTGTAGAAGTTGAATTTATAAAAGGATAAGCTCTTGTATTTATTTTGACAGGCTTGTATTTATTTTCAAGAATGTTCTCCTTATCATATTCTCATTTATAAACATAATATGTGAGTTTTCCATTTTTTCCCCTCTTTTCCCTTTGGTTAACTCTCACTTTTGTGCAGTCTACACTATTTTTAGTCTTCGGTCCTTTGAGTTGCCAAATACTTTAAATGTCCAGCATTGCTTTCATTGTTTCTCTAGTCTTGTTAATATAGGTTTAAATGAGAATGTCTTCCCCCCCCCCCCCCCCCCCCCGTTCTCCCTTGTCCTGTCTCTTGGTCCTCCCCCCACTTTTCCTACCCTCCTACTTTCTTTTACAGGGTCTTGCTAGGCAGCTAAGGCTGCCCTGGATCTTCCTGCCTCAGCCTCCCAGGCTTGGATTATAGACATTAGACATGAAGCCAGCTCTAGATTAAAATTCTTAGATTGTGGTTTTTGTAGACTTTCATTATCTGTTGTGTTGCTAAAAGTGGAGCTTTCTTTTGTGCACTACTCCAGACCTCTGTTTTAGGACTTGGAGGGTTGTATTCTTAGTAAAAATCTGAGGTGATTCTTCTGTATTTAAAGTTTGAGGACCACTGTTTGAAATTAATTAGTAGTCTTAAAGATGAGTGTGTCTTTATTGAACACCTGTGTAAATTGGTTGCAGAGGATGTTTATAAAAGGGCTTCATTGTCACAATACAAAGAATTGCTGATTTTCAGTGTGAAAGCGATATGCATTCAGTTTAAGTTGGATTTTGAATTCTGAGTTTTAGTCTTTTCTCAGGCTAGGGAAATGCTGTTGGATACTCTCTTGAGATGATCGGGCAGCAGCAGTGAGCTACAGTTCCCCTGCAACCACTGCAGGGTAATGACCTATACCCTACCATGTACTTTGTTGCCGTTTCTTTTGGACACAGATAGTGTCCAAAAGAAATTATATTAGATAGTCAGTACTTTTTATTAGATTATTGTGCACGATTGTAAGCATGTAGGCAATTGTAAACTGTGATTTTGGGTAGGTTAATGTTGGCTGTTTTAAGTCTTTACATAAATAGAATTACAGTTCATTTTTTTTTCCTTTTTTCTATACCTTGCTTCTTTTGGTTATCAAAATGTTTTTGAGATTCCAGCATGTTTTATTTTCTTTTTCCTGTTGGGTAATATTTTATTATATGAATATGCTTACGTTTATGTGTACCTGTAGCTGTTGCTGTATTTCTTGATTGTTTCCAGTTTTTTACTCTTATGTGTAACATTGTTACATGTACATTTGTAAGCATGTCTTTGAGTAGACATGTTGTAGTTCTCTTGGGCAAATACATAGGAGTGGAATTGTTATAAGATATTGTTAAATTGTTATCCAAAGTGATTGTGCATTCTCATCAGCTGTGTATGAGATGCCATGTTAGTATATTAGTAACTCATACTATTGATTTGTATTTTCCTAATGATTAATGGTTTTTGACCTCTTTTCATGTGTTTATTTACTGTTTTTCAGATGATTTTTAAATATTCCTTTTCATATATTATCCAGTTTTAGATTCTCATGGATAAGCAATAGCAATAGCTAACTATTCTTCTAACTCTAAAAATGGTGAAAATGTTGAAGATGTTGCTAAAGGTAAAAACTAAGTGCTGATATGTTCACAAAATAAAATGAAGTTGCATAATTCCTTTTATTTTTTAAAATTACATCTGACACAAAGTTTCTGAAGATTAAGAACCCTGGTTATGCCTCAAACTGAACATTAATAGCTAATTGCCCGTATACATGAGAAATTTTTATGATGCATATTTTGTTACCATGGCATAAAAAGTATGTTCATAGCTGGGCATGGTGACACCCATGATCCTAGCACTTGGGAGGCTAAAGCAGGATGATCGTAAGTTTGAGGCCAACCTGGGCTACATAGTGAGACCTTGTCTCAAAACCTCAAAAACATTTTCATGTTAGTTTGGGAGTTTGGAAGGCACTTGGAGGACCAATGGCAGGTATGAGAAGAACCGTAGAGAGATAAATTGGGCAGAGTCAGATCTTTCTTACAGTTCTCGGTTTACTTGAGGACAAGGAAGAAGAGGACAGATTTGAACCCACATTTGTTGGGTTTTTGTTGTTGCTGCTGGAAGTGGGCGTGGTGTGGTGGAGGGCATTATGTCATCAGGGCAGAATTGACTACAGAACTGAGAGCTGGGTGGATGTGTGGGGGAGCAGTATGGACAGAGGACCAGGAAAGATGCATCTTTATTGGCTGGGTCCTGATGCTATGATAATACCAATGTGAGAATCAGTTGTACACTCTTATATACAAAAGTTTGTGTGTCATTATTCATGCCAGAATACATGCAGATCAAATGTCCCATTTCCGTGAGTTAGAGCTATATAAACAAGCTTGGACTGGAGGTCTAGGCTTTCTGTGTCCTCCAAGATAGTCTGAGCAGAAGGTCCTGAAAGACGGAGTCCCGTGAGGTCTTGAAGAAAAGCTTTGGAGCAGGACAGGGCTGAGGAAGAGGATGGAAAAGAAACTCGAAACAATCCACTGCTTCTGGTTTAAAAGGCCTGTCTTTGGAGGAAAGAAGCATCTCTGCACTGGCTACCTGGGGTCAGCAGACCCTGTGTACTCTATGAACCTGTAGAAGTGACTTTTTGACTTCTTCCCTATGGAGCAGCAGTTCAAGCCAGTAGTAAGACTGCAGAACTGACAGTAATTCCATCTCTGGTGGGTGGCATTAGAGGGAAGGCACCAGTGCACCTGAGCATGTACCAGAGCTGTGGCTAGGCAGATGCAAAGTACCAGGTCAACTGTATAGTGTAAGATGGTTTGGGGTTGCAGGCCTCTGGGGTACATGCAGCAGAGGTCATCGGGTCCTGTGCTACCTCCTCCTAGGACTATGTGAACATTGGTGGGATTTGGTGTTGCCTTTTGCTTGCTCTTGGCCATCTTGGGGCTAGCTTGGGTTCATCTCAGAATCTGCAGATTTTGGATGGAATTAAATGATCTTATATCCTAGGCTATGTGCTTCATATTCCTTCCATGATTGGAAGAGCAGATAGAGTTCTTTAGGTTTAATATCAAAAGTATTAAGAGAACTGACTAACTACTTAAAGGCCTCAATCTCCCCCTTTTTCCCTTCTCCCCTTTCCTCTCCTCCTCTTCCTTGTTGTTGATGCTGTTCTGTCTTAGACTTCTAAGAGGCGAGGCTTTTACGGTGAGGGATAGGAAAAAAAAAAATGGGAGGCAGGTTAGGAATTGTAGCGGAGAAAGTACTAGGAATCCAGTATCTTATCTTCTTTAAGTGTTGTGTCTTTTTAACATGTTCAGATAATTTGCCAACTTCTTCATTGAGTTATTTCTTTTCTTGCTATTGAGTTGTAGGAATTATTTATATATTTTGAATATCTTATATCAAATCTGTGTAATGTGGGGTTGGGGATTTAGCTTAGTGGAAGAGCACTTGCCTAGCAAGTGCAAGGCCCTGAGTTCAGTCCCCAGCACCGAAAAAAAGGAAAAATAGAAATATATGTAATATGAAAACATTTTCTCCTTGTGTACGGTTTATCTTTTAATTTTCTTGACATAATATCTTTATGGAAAATTAATTGACCGTATAGAAGTGGGTCTATTTTATCCTTACCCTTGGTTATGTCTTGATTACTAAGGCTTTGAAATGTATCCTCAAATGACTGAGTTCTTCTGCTTTGTTCATGTTAAGAAATTGCTTTGGTTTTTGTTGGCCATTTTGCATTTCCATATAAAATCTAAATATTTTGTACAGATGAGAAAAGAGGCAGCCAGGGTTTTTGAATGGGATTTTATTGAATGTATAGATAAATTCTGAGTGAATAGGTACCCTAATGTTATTTTAATCTTATAATCCAAAGACATACTACTTTCTCTTTTTTTTTAAATTTTATTATTCATATGTGCATTCAAGGCTTGGGTCATTTCTCCCCCCTGCCCCCACCCCCTCCCTTACCACCCACTCCGCCCTCTCCCTCTCCCCCCAACCCCCTCAATACCCAGCAGAAACTATTTTGCCCTTATTTCTAATTTTGTTGTAGAGAGAGTATAAGCAGTAATAGGAAGGAACAAGGGTTTTTGCTGGTTGAGATAAGGATAGCTATACAGGGAGTTGACTCACATTAATTTCCTGTACGTGTGTGTTACCTTCTAGGTTAATTCTTTTTGATCTAACCTTTTCTCTAGTTCCTGGTCCCCTTTTCCTATTGGCCTCAGTTGCTTTTAAGGTATCTGCTTTAGTTTCTCTGTGTTAAGGGCAACAAATGCTAGCTAATTTTTAGGTGTCTTACCTATCCTCACCCCTCCCTTGTGTGCTCTCGCTTTTATCATGTGCTGAAAGTCCAATCCCATTGTTGTGTTTGCCCTTGATCTAATGTCCACATATGAGGGAGAACATACGATTTTTGGTCTTTTGGGCCAGGCTAACCTTACTCTTCCTTCTCAATAAAGGTAGTTCTTACAGTTTCTCTCGAGTAAATTATTGTATCAAACAGGTTGTGGTGTTTAGTGTAGAGTGGAATACACTTGCTGTGGATATGAGGTAATAATCATAGCTTCCTTTTAAGGTAGTGCCAAATGGATATTTATGAATCCTGTGAGTATTTTGCCTTGTAAACATATCTGAGTGCCTGAACAATTAAGAGAGTGAGATACTGCTGTGCAGTATGATAACTGATTTTGTAAATTCTAAGAGGCAGTATTATATGGGAGTAACAATAGTGCTATAATTATTCTTACCACCTGTAGGGTTGTTACACTTGTGTTTTTGGGCATGCTGCCAATTTTTTTTTTAATATTTCAAAGCTTATTACAAAAAAGTTGACAATTATTGACTAAGGCAACAGTGGTGGTAGGTCTATGTGTTGATAAGAATTCTGTGAGCTTTTAGCTATAAATACATATATTTAAACTATAACTTAAATATAGATACTCAGACTATTTACATATGGCTGATACAGCATGGTAGAATTTGCTAATAAACTATGCTGTGTTTCTGTTCTTGACTGGAAGTTTCCTATGATTTAGTCCTTGATTTTCTGCTTTCTGTTTTGCAAGCTCCATCTTTGAGAGATTTTGTTTTCCCATTGATACATGTTCATCACTACCAAGTCTGTATGTTCAAAGTAAATTTATATTACAACCTCTTTCTCACATTAACTCTAGTCAGGCTTTCAGTTCCCTATTGTACATTTCTGCTGAGCTATGTAGTTGCCAGTCAATATCATGCCCTATTTTTTCCTTCTTTAAAACAAATTGAGAAAGCAGGGAGGGGTGGTCCAAGCAATGTATACACATGAATAAATGTAAAAACAATAAAAGAAAAAAGAAAAAAAGACAGATTGAGAAATAGATAATACACAAAAGGCTTATAGTTTGGTGGTATTGTGAGCCAGAAGTGCACATATGATACTAGAAGTTAAGTGATATATTCATTGGTAGGACTAAGGAAGAGGATCTAGCAAGCATAGGAAAAGTATCATAGAGGAGGTAATGGGTGACATGAACTGTTGAATATGTTGAGGCAGATTGAAGTTATTATTCCAAGCTAAGAGAAGCTGTGATAAAGAACAAATAAACATAAAATGATTTGGTGTCTTCTGTTAACTCTAAATAGCTTTATGTGCAGACTGTGGTGTAATAAAAAAAACCTTTCATCTTTTCTCCTGGTTTCTGGCACAAAGTCCCTAAAACCCTTGGAATTTACTGTCCTTTGTGTCCTAATGAAATGACTCCTGGATCTGGGAGGAGAGGCTAGATAAGAAGTTTCAGCCCCAGCAGGCAGGGAAGGGGGCTGCAGATTGAGTTCAGTCACCAGTGTTCAATGGTTTAATCAATTACTCCTTAATGAAATGGTCACTTCCTTATATGTCTTTTAAGTGCTCAGTAAATGATATAGGATAGAGCGGAGCACATATAGTTAAATGGTTAAATTTTACCTTCCTAATTGCTCTTGAGATTTACAGTAAGCCTATCTTACTTATAATTTATTATGCGCAGTTTTGACCAAATATGGTCAAAAAAATAACAAAATCAAAAGAAGTTTCAAAAACAAAAATTTTAAATTTCTGCATTACATAGCTCAGTTGATAGGGAGAGCTCTAGGTTCTGTGTTATTGCCAGTTTTGTTTAAATCATTTTATGATCTGCTGTTTCCTTGCCCTTCATTTTGTGAAACTGTGTCTTCCAAAAAACCTCCAAAAGCCAAGGTAAAAGTTATAGTAATCCTCCCAAGCCGAAAAAAGGCACATAATGTACATAATTTAAGTGATAAAATGAAAAATTTTAGATGTGTTGAAAGGTGGTGTGTCTATAATAGGAGTTGGTGGCATTATGGGAAAACTTAATCATCTACAGTATTTGATGAAATAAGACCTAGGTTTTAAAGAGCAGTATTAATGTGTATAATAGTAATTTTTGTGACAGTAATGTAACCTACTGCATACATTTTCAAGTTATTGAAGGTCAGACCAATTGTGTGTACAATATAGGTAAATTGGAATATATCTAGAGTATTAAACTCTATGCATCTTGAGCATTCATGGTTTTTCTTCAACCGTGGTCTGCTTGGAACCATATACCTGCAGACACTAAGGGTCTAACTGTATTCTTCTAAAAACCACAGAATTACATCACTAAGAGATAATACAAAAATTACTTTTAAGAAAATTCTGTCAGGGTCCATTCAGGACACAGAACACATAAGAATCCAAGTAGAAAAGGCTTATTTATGTTTTCTTTTGTTTCTTTTTTTTCATTATTGTGCTGAGTAGGGATACATTGTGGCATTTACAAAAGTTCTTACAATATATCAACTATATCATACTTGAATTCACCACTCTACCATTCTCCTTTATCTTCTCTCTCCCCATTCCTAGAACAATTTCAACAGGTATCATTTTTCCATATACATACATAAGTACATAGGATTTACTCTATATTCCTCCTCCTACCCTCTTTCCCTGCCTCCTCTTCCCTCCTACTGGTATCCACCCACCCCCAGGCTCTCCTATTCTTTGATTTTGTAAAAGAAAAAAACAACATTTTGTTTTCTTAAGATAGCTACACAGGGAGTTTCAAGGAAATGTATTATAACCCAAATTGGTTCATCTTCTGTTTTTCTTCTTTCAACCTGAGTCCCCTTCTTATGGTAGTTTCAACAGGTTTAAAAATTCTATATTCATTTTGTATAGAGAGTACATTCGAAAAGTATAATATAATGAAGTACTCAGTAGTAACAGATATAGGATAAAGAGAACAGTAAAGAATAAAGGAAGAAATGAATTTAGTAGAGGCCTTCCAGAAGCCCCAGGCCTCTGAGATTTCCTTCCTGTTGGGAAGGTTGTGATATAACCCTCTGTTTTTTGCTCAGGTGCCACAGGCTAGGACATTCCTGCAAACAGCTCTTATATTGGTCTGGGAAAAAGTAGTATATCCTATGTGCTTTATTAAACCTCATGTTGTATTCAGATGGAGGGAGTTTGTAATAGTCCACAGGATGTCTTATGTATGTAATTGATATGACAACAACTGCACTTGCTTTGCCAAGTTCTTAATGATATCATAACTGTCAGGAATTATATAGCATTTTAGGATGAACATGGTTATTTTATTTTATTACTATAAGGAAGTTTATTTTTGAACAACAAATTAATTATGAAAATTGAAGTGCAGAAACTAGAGATATATAAAAATTTAATTGGAAAGAGCTATGCTAGGAATGTGATTACTAACATCAAGAATAAGTTGTACAATTTTATTAAACTACAGATGGAGTAGTTAAGAGACATGATTTGATTCATAAAAATTTTGTTTACATAACATGTTTTTCAGAATATAGGTACTCTAATTTTAAATCAGACTGTTTCAAAAGATTTTACCATTGGGTTTTTGGAACTGAAAATGCATGTTCCCGTAGAAACCACGTTTCCGGTTCCTACTTGGCCCCAAAATGTATTTAATTCTGTATGAACTTCGGTTATAGTGCTGTGTAACAGTATTTTGAGGGGGGGGGGCGGAGAATTGCATTTAGAGTTTCTACTTATGATTCATTTATTTTATTCTCCAGTTTATGGGAATTGGGAATTCATTAAAGGACATGGACTTAACTGCAGATGTTGCTGAAGGGTTGGGTGACAGGGGTAAGATCTCTCAGGTGAGGAAATTAACATTATCTAGGCCCAACTATATCTGTTGCTCTTTGCTAGCAGTTTCCTGTAAATTGGCTGACTTATTAGGTTATTTAATGTATTTTTTTCTTGAATACATGAATTGTTTATAACTCTGGTATTCTATAAGATAGGAAGAGACTTTTTAAATTCAGAATTCCTGGCATTCTAAGGATCAATGGAAATGATAAAGAATAGTAATGTATACCTTCAGACTTATGTGCCCACAGAGATATTTGGCTAATTTATTTTAAAGCTGAAGTGCTATTAACCCAAAAAGATTGAAAGAAACTTTACTTTGGGGCAGCAGGAAATACAGCATGCCTGAACTATTCTTGGCTACTATTTACTTTGTGGTAAAGTAAATTTAAAATAGAAGCCATACATTGGTTTCCATGTGACATTTCCATGTATATATGTATTGTAACCTGAATTGGTTCATGTCCTTTATTTTCCTTTTTGTCTTAGTCCACTGCTTATGATGATTTCAACAGGTTTAACAATTCTATATTCCTTCTTGTATAGCAAGTACAACACTTGTATTCACCTTTTTAACTTCCTTCTTTACCCTCTCTCATGTGTGACCCCTTTTTCATAATATTGTTGTATTTGTATTAGGTTTATATTCCACATATGAGGGAGAACATGTGGCCTTGGCCTTCTGAACCTGGCTCACTTCACTTAACATGATGTTCTCCAGTTCTGGAATTGTCATAAGGAAACCAATATATAGCTATCCTAAACAAAAATGTCATTTTATAAAACTTTTTAAAAATTTTTTATTTATGATTTTATTAGCCTATAATAGTTGTATGGGGGATACATTGTGATATTTACATATATGTTTAAAATATATCTTAGTTAGATTCCCCTCCTTCATCATTCTTCCTCCTTCTCCCTCCTCCCCTTCTTAGAACAATCTCAACAGGTTTCATTCTTCTACTTTGATATATGGATACAAAACACATCCACCATATACATCCTTACTCTCCCTTTCCCTGTGCCCACTTCCTTTTACTGGTACCAACCTCCAGAAAAGATTATTTTTCCCTCATCCCCCTTCATTTTTAAAAATTAAGTGTATATCGATAGTTCAAGGGGGAGGAGGTGGGGAAAAGGTGTGGGGGGTGAATATAGGGCAAAAACTGTGTACACATGAATGTAAATGGAAAAATGATACCTGTTGAAAATATTCCAGGAATGGGGGGAGGGGGAGGGTGGAGGGGATGAGTTCAACTGTAATATATTATAAGAACTTTTGTAAATGTCACATTGTACCCCTAGTACAACAACAGTAGAAATTAAATAAATAAAGTGTGGATTCAATAAGTTAAAAAAAAAACAAAGATGGAGGCCAGGACTGAGGACTGTCTGAGGACACAAAACAATTTGGTCTAAACATTGCCTGACTTGCAAACTTCAGCAAAACTTAACTTGAACTTATTCTTGTGAATGTCTGTAATAAAGAAAAACAGAATGTAAGCTCAGTCAAAGCAGTTAACAAATTTATATTAGTAGGGATTTTCCATCAGGGTACATCTAATAATGCTGCTGTGTGACCTGTAACCAAATATTCTCTTTGTTTTAGTTCTGTGTTCATTTTACAAAGCACTTCCCCTGTGTTCCCTCCGTAGAGCTCTGGGACCATTTCTGTTTGAAGCTGTCCAATTCATGAATTATTCTTTTGCTGAAATAAATGCTTTAAAGTTTAGTTGTGCCTCAGTTTACCTTTCAACACTTTCAGAATTTGAGCGATGTTTTTACTGTTCAAATAGCACCAGAATTAGAAAATAAGACCTATGGAATTGTAGATAGAATGTAGGAAAG
This sequence comes from Castor canadensis, assembly GCF_047511655.1. Lineage (NCBI taxonomy): Eukaryota > Metazoa > Chordata > Mammalia > Rodentia > Castoridae > Castor > Castor canadensis. The sequence continues at coordinate 27,622,645 of NC_133390.1, read as the reverse complement.
TGTAGAAAGTTTGCTTTGTTGTACTTGACTTTCTTGATTCTAGAAAAACTAAAAAGTTGGCTTATTAATTGGCCCAATTAATGTTTGCTTCCTATTCTTATGTCCAAAAATTTGTGCCTCTCTTCTGTGAATGAGCTCAAGCCTGTGATGTGACTTACTTGAGTTCACCTTTGTATTTATTCAGTTCATGTCCACTGAGCGTGCTCCCCATCCCCGTTCCCCACCATGTGCCAGGCACTGCACTAAGTCCCAGGAGTACACTTATGAGAAAATAATCTGTGCTTTCTTATGATTTACTATCTGGAGATTAACCATACTGTACTATATTTTTGTAATGTGTGTAAATTCAAGGAAAACATTTGTAACCTTGGTAGAGAGCATATGAATGTGCAGACACCTTTGCTTGGGGAAAGAGAATGGTACTCTGAATCCTGAATGAAAGTTAGAGGGAAGAGAGAAACAGGGAGAAAGAAGTGCAAGACAAGGCTAAAGATAGAGGTAGAGACCCTGGCATGCAGAGGAGCCTTTAATATTTAAAGAGGGCTCTATTAGCCAGGCATCATAGTTCACAACTATAATTTCAGCTACCAGAAACAGAGATAGGAACATGAGTTTGCGGCCCTCCTGGGAAAATGTTAGTGAGACCTTATCTCAAAAACAGGTAGATATGGTGGTTCATTCCTGTAATCCAGCTACTCCAGAGGTGGAGGTAGGAGGATTGCTGCCTGAGGCTGGCTGGGGCAGCTTATCTGAGAAAAAAATAAAAGCAAAAAGACTGGAGTGTGGTTCAAGAAACCAAGCACTTGCCTAGCAAGGCCTTGAGTTCAGGCCCAAGTATTGCCAAAAATAGCCATATAAGCCATGAAAAGGATGGCACTATAGGAAAACTCTTCATAAAAGTCACAGAATATCACATTTGATGGGAAATAAAAGGTTAAAATTGGTGTAGTGGTTCCAGTGGTAGAACGCCTGCCTAACAAGCGTGAGGCCCTGAATTCAAAACCCACTAGCACCAAAAAAGAAAAAAAAAAGTTAGAATTATGTGTAAAACAAGCCTCAGGAAATTAAGATTTTCTTTCTTTTCTTTTTTTTTTAAAAATCATATGGCTGGTTAGAGGCATGTTTGGACTTAAAAACATGAAGGTTTTGGAGCTCAGAAAATGGTACTCTCCAAACTGGCACTTTGGCATGCATTAGATGCCTTAGAGCCCATTTCAGAATCCAGGTACTTCTGATTGGTCCTGTTTTTAATTTTCCTGGTGCTGGGAGAGGCTTTCTGTAGAGTTTTTTTTGTTGTTGTTTGTTTGTTTGTTTGTTTGTAAGATAGTCCCCAGGCTGGCCTTGAATTTGCAATCTTCCTGCCTGAACCTCCTTTGTGCTGGTACTATAGGCTTGCACCATGGCAGCCTGCCACCTTTAGTATCCTTACTGAAATTTTGTACCTCATGTTGTTTAAAGTCTGTTACTACACCTGGACAGACTTTTGTTATACATGGGTTTCCTCTAATTTAGTCCCATAGAGAATCATTTACAACCCATTCTCTCTCTTGTCTAGTTTGTGCCAGGCAGTAGTATGGTTTTCAAGCCCATCGATACCCCTACAAATAATTTACTATTTACCTGACTCCCTCCCAATAGAGAAAGGGGCATACATTTTCCTAAATGATGTTGGTCTAGTGGGTAATCATACTCTTGTGATTTTCCTCAATTCTGTCACTTTTGCCCTTTTACTAGTTAATGAATTTGTATGCTTTTTTGCCTATTTAAACTGTCTTTGTCACCTGACTCTGTCAAATCCTCAGAGGGTGGAGGGGAAATTTCCCTTTGTCCTCTTGAAAGAAAAGACATGTTATGTAAATGAAATTTTCTCTCAGTCAATTTTAGAGATTTCTTGTTATGGCAAGAGAACATGAACTAGAGCAGCTAAGTGTTATGAGGTTGATGCAGAAAGGATTTGCAAAAATAAATGTATGTACAGCTGCTCACCTTAAAATGCATTAATCCTCGCACTGATCGGTCACGTAGGATACATTAGTGCCCAGCAGTGCTTTATTGCATGATTCCAAAGTTTAAGGATGCCTTGGAATTTTCTGTTAAGTTGGGTTTTTTCTCTATCCTTATAAAATTTGAAGTTGTCCCTCTTGGGATGGAAACCTTTGACTTTCTTTCCTTTGCATTAAACTGAATTATTTCATTTTGGGAAATTTAGTTAAAGGAGCTAATAACAGACTTAGGAGTCAGTGAGCTCTTAGCACAAAATTTTTTCCTGCGTTGTAGTAATGCTTCAGTTTTCTTTTATTCTTATCTGAATATTTTATGTCATTGTTATATTGATTTTTTTGCACTGACTTTTCATTTTTCATGAAATCTTTAATCATAGAGTGGTGAGAATGTGGAGGGTATATGACCTGTAGAATTTTAAAGACCTAATTTCATTCCTATCTTTCTCTGCAAGTGCTAATCTGTTGAAGAGACTTCTGGAGTCTTCTGTGAGTGTAACTTCCAGGAGGGAGGGAAGGGAGTGTGTGTGTGTGTGTGTATTAAGTGAGATTATATTGTGGAAGCATTATATTGTGTACAGTCTTGTACAGCAAGAGCATAATAAATGCCAGTCTTCTTTCCTTAACTCAAACCAGTGAGTCTCCCTTCTTGCATCTTCAAAAAGTTATATGGATCCTAAGTGTGCTCTCTTTTGTTTTCAGTGAGTTTTGTGGGGTCCTTTTGTTCTACCTGGATAGAAATCATGAGTAGGTGAGGAGAAATTCTTGTGGTTTGGGCCATCCTCGACCCTGAGTGCCCGACACTTAGAGGCTGGATTGCAGATCTAGAGACTTACCACTCCAAGCCTTGAGAGCTAGGGGAACCAGTGTTCCAGGCTTAGAAGCTAGAGAATTATGGCTCTAGTACTCCAGTTGGAGGAGGTTTATTGAATATTCTTGCCTTCCATGGTCTAGTCAAGGGACCATGTTGAGCACCCCTCCCTATGCTTCAGGAGATAAGAAATTCATACAAGGAGGACCTTTGGAGCTCAGTAAAAGAGCTCTAGAGAGAGGAATGGATGGAATTGGATCTGCCATGGACCAGAAATTGCTAGTCAAGGAGGAGAGATGCATGCATAGTAAGTTTTTAGTTGAGGATCAGGGCATTATTACTAACTGGAAGTTTGGAAAATGGGAAGGTAGAAAACCTTGAAAGACAGACCAGGATCTTAACCACAACTGGAATAGCAAAAAATTGCAGGAGATAAAGGCACTGGTTTTCAAAGACAGGAAAAGCACAGTTAGAAGATGCTAATAAAAAAGAAAAGGAAAACTTAAGTGAGGTAGCTTCTCTGCCTTAACGGAGAATTTTTCTCATTGCTCATCTCTTAATCTCTTTTCCATTTCTTGCCAACTTAGCTAAGAAAATTCTTTCTACCTCTTTTCTAAACCATCCAGATTTCTTCTCCTTCCCCAACCTTTTGTCTTTTAAAATTTTTTTAAATTATTGTACAGTGTTACATTGTGAAATTTACAAATGTTCTTACAATATATCATAGTTGAATTCACCTCTTCCATTATTTGCCTTTACTCCCCTACCTCCTTTCCTGCAATAGTTTCAACAGATACCATTTTCCATTTTGGTAAGTGTGTATACAGTATTTGCACTATATTCACCCTCCTACACACTTTCCTTATATCCTCCCCTGTCCCTGGTACCATCCTCCCTGAAAGCACCTGTTCCACCCTCTGGTTCTCCCATTTTTTTAAAAGCAAAAAAAAGACAGTTGTTTGTGTAAGATAGCTATACACGGAGTTTCCTTGTGACATTTCCATGTATATATGTATTATAACCTGACTTTGTTCCTCTCTGTTTTTCAACAGGCTTAAAAATTCTATATTCATTCTTATATAGAGTACATCAACCATATTCACCTTCTTAACTTTTTTTTTTAACCTTCCCTCTCTTGTATGTGACCTTCCCTTAGCATGACCTGTTTTTCATAATGTTGCTTGTATTTGTATTGGGTCTGTATTCTGCATATGATAGAAAATATGCAGTCTTTGGCTTTCTGAACCTGGCTAACTTCACTTAAGATGATGTTCTCTACTTCCATTCACTTGACTGCAAATGACAAAATTTCATTCCATTTTATGGCTGAATGAAATCCCATTGTATATAAATACCACATTTTCTTAATCTGTTTCCAGTAGTGGGACATCTTGGCTGTTCCATAGCTTAGTGATTGCGAGTAATGCTGCAATAAACATGGGTGTGCAGGTGCCTTTATTATAACCTGACTTAGATTTCTTTGGGTATATTTCTAGGAATGGTACTGTTGAATCAAATGCCAGTTCTATTTTTAGTTCTTTGAGGAGCCTCCAGACAGTTTTCCAAAGTGGTTGTACTAGCTTACATTCCCACCAGCAGTGTATAAGGGTTCCTTTTCCCCACATCCTCGCCAGCATTTGTTGTTTGTGTTCTTGATGACAGCCATTCTAACAGGAGTGAGGTGGAATCTTAAAGTAGTTTTGATTTGCATTTCTTTATGGCCAGGGATGTTGAATATATCTTTGTGTGTTTTTGGTCATTTGGACTTCTTCCTGTGAAAAGCTCTGTTCAGTTCATTTGCCCATTTCTTCATTGGGTCATTTTTTTTTTTTTTGATCATGTTTTTCGATTTGTGTTTTTTGGTTAGACTGGGGTTGAAACTCAGGACTTTGTACTTGCAAAGCAGGTGCTCTACTGCCTGAGCCACATTTCCAGTCCTTTTTTAAGTATGTTATGTTTATTAAACTCAGACATTGAACTAGATAAAAAAATCTCCAAAATATTTTTATGTGACTTTAATTCATAATGTTAGGTGTTAACTCAGTCATTATTCCATTGTTGGTTATTGGTAATTATCTAAATGAAAATTGATAGAAAGTTAATAAGTTTGAAGACAATTTTATTTCTCTCATATTTTAGCCCTCAAAATTTGGCTATTTGATTCTTTCATTGAACTGTTATGATACTTCCTGGAGTTTTATGTAACTTTGCTTATGTGTTTTATTTTTTATTGTATTATTGGATAATCTTGATTAGCTCAGCCAGATCCTTCTTAAGGTATTTTCTGGAAATGAAGTTCTTTGATGTCATGGAAGACACTGCCAATGCCTATCCAGTGTACATTTTTCTGTTTCTTCTCTTGGTTTCCTTCTGTTGTTTTTGTTTGTTTAAATTAATAGAACCCTGATTTCATTTTCAAAGGAGTTTCTCCCTAGCTGAAAATTCATTTCCTGAATTCCTATGCAGCTGTGAGTGGCCTGACAACTTTATTCTTCATAGTGAGGTTTTATGTGGAATCCTATAGATGAGGTTTGTTAAAGAAGGCAGAGTAGGAAGACAGATAAACTTGAATCTTTGACACGATGGTGGGTGTCCTTATCAGGTCTGGACTGTATACTGCCAGTCTTCTTATGTTAAGAAAAAGTAAGATACCTAGAGTATTGAAGCTGCTCTTTAGATTGGACTCTTGCACATGTAACTGAATATAGTTTCTAAGTGATACATACGTTTTGTTTTGTTTCATTTTTTTGTAAAAGATATTTGGATGGGGTTGTACTTGATCTTTTAAATTACTCCCCCATTTAATTTTGTAATTTGCTTTAGTTTTGATTCCTGAATTTAACATATTTAAGTTATCAAGCATGTTTTGAAATGCACATTTTTCAGTTCTGACATCAAATCTGAATGTAGAACATTTTAAAACTTTTTAGTTTGAAATCATTTAAAATTAAAGTTTTGAGACTAATACAAAACTTCCTTGACATTATTATTATTTTCTGAACTATTTGAGATTAAGTTGCCCACATAATGCCATTCTATCACTTAAATACTTCGGTTTACATTTTCTAAAAGAAAAGATGCTCTCTTACTATGCTGCAATTCTTGAATTCAGGAATTGAATACTCATGCAGTTTCATCACTGAGCAGCTCATATTGTCCCAGTAATAACCTGCATCATTTACTTTGAGATGGAGTCTGACGTCCTGGGTTGCATTTGGTTGTCATGCTTCTATAGTCTCCTTTATGTGGGGACTCACTCTTTGTCTTCGGTTATATAGACACTTAAAAAAATATATAGCAGTTCTTTTGCATAGTGTTCCTCTGTTGGGGTTTCCTGATGCTTCTTCAAGATTAGATTAGGATTATGCATTTTTGGCAGGACTATCATAGGTTGTATATCATTTTGTCCTATTATTGGTAATATTAACTTTAATCTCTGGGTTGTGATGGTGACTATTAGGTTTTCTATTGTAGAGTTACTGTTACTCCTTTATAGTTTGTAAGAATGAAGTTTGAAATTTTGTAAACATTCTGTTCCTCAGCAAACTTTGACCCAGTAGTTGGAGCATGTGTTAAAGATTCTTGACTGATTACTGAGATAAATGTAAAACACTTTCAAGTAATATTTCAAGAAATCTTAAGGTATTCTACTGAGTAAGCTTTTTTTCATTATTTATATTGTGTGTGCTTCATTTCATGATGCTGTTTCATAATTTTGGGGAACTTGTTTTAAGAAATACAAAGATGTATGTAGGGAAGAACATGTTTCTAGTTTAGGGAATATGATGGAAGGATTTGATAGTGGAATCTCTTGCCCTGTTTTTCTCTCCAATAGATTATTTTATATAGATTAGTAGAATATAAAGAGAGCTGAAGTAAATGGGATAAATCAATTAAAATTAGGATCTTTTATGACAGAGGGGAGAATGAAATTAGCTTTTTCTTTGAATAGATCTTAGGACCCTTATTATATAATTACTGACCTAGCACATGGCCTGCCAAAAACATATCTTTCACAGACATCCCAGGTATTTCCCCTTGGGCTTAATCGACAAATGAACGCCTCCTTTTCTTCTTGGAGACATAAGTGAGTAAACAAGGAGGATAAGAATGGGACTGAAACTGTTAATTCAGTAAAACTTCTTGGGGAGTTATATAGATCAACTTCAGAAATATGAGAATTCATTAAGGGCAGAAAACTGTCTTCTAAAAAGGTGAAGTTTGCTCAGTCTCTCTAAAGTAAGAGGTATTTTCTTACATATTTTCAGAGAAAAAATAAATTCTATTTTTTTCTTCCTACCCCCAGCACCAGCAGACATTTTTGAATCAACTGAGAGAAATTACTGGAATTAATGACACCCAGATACTGCAGCAGGCCTTGAAGGTATGGCCTCTGTTTTTGGTATATCCCTATGAGGTTTTTAGTTATACCATGTGGTAGTTATGGAGATAGAGGAATGGACTTTTATAAAGTAAGAGCCTCACTCAATGCACTGCAATTTTGAGCATGTTAGCTTTCAGCAATCTGATGTTTCATGATACCTTGGAGTAATTAGTAACCTCTCTATATGACATGCTTTTCTTGGTAAAATGGTGGAACTGTGAATCCTAAAGCTAATGAATGATATTATTGGAGCCATGATTTTAGAATATAAATGGGAGTTCAGGGTGAGGTGAGTTAGAGCAAGAGGTGAAAGAACAGGGAAAAGTTAGAAAATGCATGAAGGGACAAAAACCTACATTTTTTTTCTTCCCAAGAAGGAGAAATTTAAATTTCTTGCCTTCAACTAATTATATCTTAAGAATATTCAGCTTCACATTCATTAGTAGTATGCATTGTTTGGTTGTGTCTTGGAAACATCCTCATTTTCCCACAGAGGTTCAGAGATGAGTCAAATCACATGGATAATTCACAGTGACAAAGATCAAGTGAATGAAAGATGTTCTTGAAATGGAAGTATATTTTAAGCTCATTTGTATATGGCTACTAAAGGTTAAAAGCAGTATGACATTTTTGTTACTCATAGTCGAGTACACAGCTATAGTCTTTACTCTATGGGACCGAAAGTTAATTATGTGTTTTCTGATTCTGAGCCAAAGGGTCTTTGTTTCCTGAAATAATTGATCTTTTAGATGACTATAGTGATAATGATAACTAGCACTTATTAAACAGTTAATAGTACCAGATACTATTTTAAGTTCTTTATGTGAGCTTACTCATCCTCATAACTCTGAGGTGAGTAGTGTTTTCATTCGCTTTTTGAAGATGAGGAAACAGAGGTTAAAGTAATCCTCCAAGATCACACCACTATGTGAAAGTATATGGAATAGAAGCCACAGCAGCTTGATCTCTGGATGCCAGACTAATTTTTTTCCTCTTTCACTGGAAGCCTTGCTTTGTCTTATTCCCATAAGGAAAATGATGAAATAGTACTCTTAAGGGCATTAGTACAGGAGCTATGAAGCCACTGTAAGTAGTTGCAGAGGAAGCAGAAGTGTCACACCTCAATGTCATGAATACGACATTTAGATGATTACCAGTCCTTCCTTTATTCTGATAAATACATGACTAAATCATTCCACGTCTGTTTTCAGCAAGTGCCTTTCCTAGTGTATCACAGAGTATGAGGCTGTAGCCCATCACTTTGCCAGCATAAATATGGAGAATTTTACTTTTCCTTTTTAACTTGAGAACTATACATCAAATTAAGTCTTGTCCTCATCCTCATTTCCTTTGATGTAGGTTGTGTGAGCACAGATTTTTTGTTTCCTTTCTCCCAAACTTCTGTTCCAGTTTTCATGACTGGGGGAAAACAGTGTATTTAAACCTTAATTTTGCCAATTAAAATTTATGCAGTGTTTAATAATGAGTTGATTCTCCTAGTAATAAAGAATCTACTTGTGGGAAACACACTGTCACTGGTTGATTTTGGCACTTTTGATTTATCAAGCTATGAAATTTCTGTTGTAGTTTTTTATTACCATGTGAGAGATTATATAAAGAGCACTTATTACATTTCTTCACATGTAGTAAGGGCTAAATAAAAATTAGCCATCATTATTGTAATTTATTTTTATTACTATTAATTGATTTATCTAACAGTGGAATACTGTATACCCATATTTTGGATGAGTGATTTAAGAATCTTATAATATTGATTAAGGTAGCATTTTTTAAAGCATTGGTGCATTTTAAATTGTACTCTTAATTTCCTATCCTTAGTGGCTGTTAGAATTAGAGTTGGGGTGGATTTTAGTTGTGTAGGCATCCAATATTGGAATCATCGCAATCCTTCTTCTATTATGTCCCATATTTAATATGATAGCCCAAAGTGTTGGACTATCTGACCTTCTCTCTTGTAGTCTTTTCTTAATACACAACCTTAGTAAACCTTTTAAAATGTAAGTCATGCCATATAATTCCTGTCCAGAACCTTCCAGAGGCTTTCTCTGATAAGTATGCTGAAGTTCTCAGAGCTGTCCATGTCATGGCCTTCTGTTACAGTGGTTATTGTTATTAATATCTGGGTCTCCTATGTTACTTTAGGTAGCTATCTTGTTGTAGTTATTTTATCATTAACCATGTGGAGAATAAAAAGATAAAACTGGGCAAGTCTTTTCTCATTACTGTGATGCTTTAAAAATTCTTAGATATTCTTATGGCCTGACAAATGCAAGAGCCTGAGTTCAAACCCCAGCACCACCAAAATGAGGAAAAGTCATATGGAAAAATTCTTAGTCTAGCATTATCACTTCTAAATGGACTTTAGACTATTATGTCCAGGCATGCTTTTGATGAGAACTAAGTAAAATTCATATATAAACTTGAGTAGGAGTATCATCTTGGTTTATTGAGTATTTCTGTCTCAAGAGTTCTGTGTATCTCTCCATACTGTCAAGCTTCAGTAAATTTTACTGTTTTCAATTTATGAGTATTTAACATTTTGCTTAAGTTAACCCCCAGGTATGCATCTAATACCCAAATTATAAGGATTATTTTTATTGTCCTTATTTATTGAAGTAGTATGTTAAGTACTCATTTTTCACTCTTACAAGAGAAGTTCCAGAAAAAAATTAATTTACTCATTTGTTTGAAAATATAAGTTTATAACTGAGTTTTATTGAGCTGTATGAAAGTAATAGAAAACTAAGAAATTAGAGAATTGATTTCTTGATTTTTTTTTTACATTATACTAGTAGTTTTAATAAGTGAATTATTTTTGAGATAGTGTACTTTGTGATGAATTCATATTCTACAATTAGCGTTATAGATAGAATCATTTCAAATCAGTGATTTTTGTTATGAAATATTACTTACTATGAAAAAAAATTACATAAATTTTGTGAGAATGTGCAGTTATTCCAAAGCATTGAATGTTCCTGTCTTGATGTTTGAAGGATAGTAATGGAAACTTGGAATTAGCAGTGGCTTTCCTTACTGCAAAGAATGCCAAGACCCCTCAGCAGGAGGAGACAGCTTATTACCAAACGGCACTTCCTGGCAATGATAGATACATCAGTGTGGGAAGCCAAGCGGATACAAGTAAGTTTCCTTTTTCTTCTAAATATTTTACAGAAATGTACTGAAAAATATTTTCATGATACTATATTAATTTTGCTTAAGCAGTGGTGAAGAACAACAAAATAAGAACGGGTTTAACTTTGGTTCCTTTTAATGTAGTTGAAAGGAACACACTTTATTAGCCACATCATGCTTTTGTTTTTCCATATGAGAGGTCAAAGATTTTATGTAAGTTACTTATCCTTTCATGAGCATTGCATGTAGTATTCAATGCTTTGAAGTATGGAACAACTGTATTTATTATATTCATCCAAATTCCTAGAATTTTAAATGACCACAATCATTTGTTTTCTGGACTTTAAGAGTTAGTTGAGGGCTTAGTAATACTTAAAGGTAAAGTATTATTTCTAGTTACTAATAAGTTTACTGTTCAATAAATCCCTTCCCCCACCCTCTGCTACCTAATAAAGATTTGGGTGAAAGGCTTATGATTATATAACAAAATCATCCTTAATCCAAAAATTGGGAAAGACATTCTTTTTGGAGACACCACATACATACATATAAACACGTATAAATACATATATGGAAGATTTTATGGGGGGGCGCTATGTTTTTTTTTTTCCCAGTATGAATGCTTTGTTCTTATGTAGCACTCAGAGTTTTTGCCTCCGAATCTCATTGCAGTTTAGTAACAGACATGGCTGAGGGTGTAAAGATAGAGCACCTGTTAGCACATGTGAGGCCTTGTAATCAATCCTTAACACTAAAAACAAAAAATACTTTATATAATGCAAACATTGTTATGCACTGTAGATTTGAGATGTTTGATTGCTAACATGTTTTAAAGAGGATTTCTGGTTTTTGTTGTAGACCTTGTCCAAGTTAGGAAACAACCGGAAAGAGCCCATTGACTTCTGTCTCACACAAGTGAGAATACTCTTCTGTCTCGCCCAGTTTATAGATGATGGCAGAAAAGTATTGCATACTCGATAGACCAGTTGCTTATGTCCAGTTACAAGATAAACTGTGACTTGGCCTCCTTTATATCTCCAGCTTCTTTTTCTGCTGTTTTCTCCTCATTTTACACTGTGATAACAATACACATTGCTTTGAAGTTCCATGCAACCAGTGCCACTTAATTTTACACTTACTTTTCCTTCTGTCAGGAATTCCCCTAAGCTTTCCCTCTGTAACTAAAGTTACCTTGTCTGAAAAGAGGTCAGGAATTGCATGCTAAAAAATGTTTTTCCTGGTGTTTAGATTGGGCCAAGTGTCTCTCCGGCTAATAGAGCATGCCTCTAATAAGTATTACTGTTTTGAACATTACTGAAGCTCAAAAATGTTTGCTGAGTTAATTTTGATAACACTTATGGAAAATCACTTTGAAGATTAATAAAGGCTATCAAGTTGAGAAGTTTGTTGCAGAAGTTGAAACAGAGAAGTGGTCAAAGTGTAGGATGAATTAGTATTGAGAATAACATCTCATTTCTTTGAAAAGTTCTGAGACGTGGAGGTGGAACAAAATTAGGTAGTAGACAAAAAACAAGAATAATTTTGACTAAAGACAACTGGATAAAGTGAAGCAAGCAGGAAATTAATAGGGTTTAGTATTCTAGTTAAATAGATAAAATGATTTTAGGTATTTGTGAGCTTTTGATACAGATGGTACATGTGGGGACATGAATAGCATATAAATTGTATAAAAGAGACAGTTAGAATTATGAGACTGTTAGTATCATACTGGAAACTGCTGCTTAAGCAAATGTTAACACCTCTTCAAGACTTGATAAGGAATTGTGAAAATGTCATGAAGGGCAAAAAGAAATTTGATTAGGTGCCCTTAAGGAAAAAGGCAACTGAATTTCAGAAGGCATGTGTTTCATTTGTTGATAATTTTTTTCTGTGTACATCTTGAAAAATATTCATTGTATAATTTATTTTTCACTTGAAATGAAAGAGAAATGAAGTTTCTGGTTGTTATCTCAACAGATTGCCATTTTAAATAAATTGCTGTTGTGGTTTATCACACCTGTTCTTCTAACCAGGATGCTCGCTGGGATTGCGTGCTCATAAAGTTGATTTGATTTGAGATATTGAGAAGCAAACTTGTAGGAATTTAATGTGATGATTGTATAATGATAGTATATTAGTATCATATACTAATGAAAAATAGCTGATGGAATAATAATACTTTTCCATTTAACATATTTATATCATGCCTTATAAAAATTTCTATGAACTACAACTACCTTTAAGAATTAGACTTGACTCAGCAATTAAATTTAGTGTTGTCATACAGCACCTTGCATGGTTTAAAACTGACAAAGTAAGATGATATCATGCATCTAGCAGATAATAAAAATACTGTGCAGTTATTGTTGAGAATTAATGAACTTTTTGTGTATTTGTAAAAGGAATGATAGAACTTACATGTGAGAAGAAAATAGAAAAAGTACAAACGAGTACATATGTAAGTTCAGGCCTTCATTGAAAAAAAACTGCATAAGTGCTGAAGGAATGTAGTGTAATGTAGCAATAACATTGTGATGGTATTGTAGATTTTCAAAACAAAAAAATCTCATTTTCTCTCTCTCTTTTTTTTGGTGGTACTGGGGTTTGAACTCAGAACTTTGTGCTCTCTAGGCAGTTGCTCTTCCATTTGAGCCTTGCCTGCAGTCCACATTTTCTCACTTTTATGTGAACTACATTGTTATTTGAAAGTTGGCCATAGTTGAACCTGATTCTTTCAGATATGGCCAGGTTTTATTTTCAGTCATTTTTTTTTCTTTTTTAAGTATAAAATTTACAACCATGACTAAAAAATAAACAGAGGTCATGCTATCATAAGCATGTCATCTGTTGGTTTCAGTGCTGACAAAACATCTTTAAGACTAAATACTGTGTTTCCTTGTTGATGGAAGTTGGAATATAGCTATTTGCAACTGTTTCTTTGGGAAGGAATGAAGTTCATTTTTATGGTGACTGAAAAATTTAGTTTTTGAACAAATGTTTCCTATGTTGGGCTTACTGTGAAATTTTTCTTATGCACATCCTAGTATATAAAAGGCAATTATAAATTATGTCAGTTGTTTGAAGAACCATTTTATTTGTGATCCTTAATATTGAAGAAGTAATTACTTTTTCAGTAGTAGAACAACCATGTGCTTTTTTATAGCTTATTTTTACCTTTCATCTTTGAGAGAAATAGGAAACGTCTCAAGGAAATCTTGTATTCTGCATAATAAGGAATTTAGAATAAGTGTACCTGATGTTTTTCTATAATTTTGGTAACATTCCATACTGTAATATAATACTGTGTTGGATTCTGGGAAAAGCCTCAAGTCATTTGTAATATAAGTAGCAAAAATTCTAGGCAACTTTTTTCATTTCTTGGATTCTGACCAGATTATATGACACAAGTTTTCATGAGTGTCTTGTATCCCAACTTACATTGGAAATATAAATGTTTTGGAGTTTCACAATCAAAATTACTCATAAAAATGGGACTAGGACCCAAGGCAAGGTGTGTGTATAGGTGTACTTAATATGAATAAGAGAAATTCTGGGAAGTTTTTTGTGTCCTGGCACATACTGTCATGGCAATGAGTATACAAGGCTTTTGCCCAATATGAGACCTACGGGTTGTATGTCAAGTAGTGGAGCACATTCCTAGTAAGCCAGAGGCTCTGAGTTCAAATCACATTACAATTGTAAATAAATAAATAAATAAATAAATAAGCAAACCAGTAAACCAACAAACAAGGCTTCTTTTTCTTGCCCAATATGAAGTCTAATAGTAATATTCTTTATTTAATGAGTATTAAATTCTTTTGAACTTTTTAAAATTGGAACAAAAACAGTATATTCCCACCACAACAAGATGTACTACAATTAAGCACTCAAAATATGGATCAAAAGATAAAGGGATTTGGGTAATTTTAACACAAAAAGTAATACCACATTATTAGTGTGAGTCTAAGGGAAATTGGTGTAACACGTGAATATTAAGGGTAGACCCTTCCAAAATTTAGAAGTCATTGTATTTTTTTCCCCAAGATAGCTTGAGGATTGAGTTCAATATAAGAAAAATTTTGAGGTTCTATCTTAGAACTCTGTTTATGGTTACATGGCCTGGCCAGAGCTAATGTGCTCATCTCTACTGAGGATATTTCACTTACGTTAAGTAGTTCAGGCTTTTATTCATTGAACACTGTTATTTTCCCAGTTTCCCAAATTGGTTAAACAAGTGACTTCACATACAAAAGAAAAGTTTAGTGCAATGAAAGTTGAATCTCTATCCATAGGAATTTCTAATACATAAAACTACTTCCATGATTCATCCACAGTCAAGGTTAAGCTTAAAAAAAAAGATTATGTGTTATGTAAATTACTTCTAACTGATTAGATGCGGTTAGGTGCTTCAGACTGATTAAAAATACTCTAATAGATGTAAACTGTAGAATGGTTTGTATAACTTTCTGAATTTTCTTCTTTTTTTGAGATGAGGTCTCGCCAGTGTATCCAGGTTGGTTTGACTCTTGGGCTCAAGTGGTACTTCAGCCTTAGTTTTTGTTTTTTTTTTTAGATTTAGGGAAGAATCATAGCCATGGCCTTTGTACTTACTGATTACCGTGGACTATTACCTTCATTTTTTTTTCACATTCCATGTTGTTTCACAGAAAAAAATAATCACAACATTCTGGCATGACTTCCTTGGTATTCACTTTACTTTCTTTCTTTACTACCAATTTTACCATGCCACTTTCCTGCATGAAAATATTTATTGGTGCTAAATATAAACTTGACTTGTTTTAAAAAATTCTCCTAAACTTAGGTTCATGTAGATAAAAAAAAATTTTCCCCATTTAAAGTAAAAATGTTTGTATTGTAGAGATCCTGTTTCATTTAATAAAATATTTTCATGGGAAAGTGAATTATGTATTATGGACAGTAAATACATTTAAAGTCGAGTTCATTGACAGCTTGGTGACTGCATATATTTTGGTATTAACAGAGAAATGTATATGTATATATACACATGTACATATATTTGTGTATGTGCTGGTAGATATGTTTTACTTAAATGGTAATTCCTGAGAAAGTGAAAGATTTATTAGGATGAGTATCATGTTTTGGCATGTATTTCTGACTTTACAAAAAAAGTGTAGATTACTGCTTATATAGTTTTGTAATGTGATTTTTATACAGTGATATCCAATTAACACTTCCATGCAAGTGCCTTTGAGTTGTTCTTATAGTAATCCTAGAAGGGAGGGTTGGTAAAAGAAAGACACAAATTGATTATTTTACTAATGTCTTACCTTGACCCAGATGTAAAAATAGTCTGTGTGCTCTGGCATAAGAATATAAGCAGTAAGAATGTTATCTTTCATTATAAAAATGATAATTGATTACATGTGAGTGTAATCATTATTCCACTAATTCAAGAAAAACAAATACAGGCTTAACCATTGTATTTAAGTAACATTTTACTTACTAGTTTCTAGGATTTTTTTTTTGGTGGTGTGGGACTTGAACTCAGGACCTTGCCCTTGCTAGCTAGGTGCTTTACCACTTGAGCCATGGCCCCCAGCTACTTACTAGTTTTTTAAGTAAAAAAGATAATTAAAATCGTAAGAATTTGGCAGGTGAATAAGGTTATAATCTTCTTTGAGGATTATCCTTGTTCTAAAGTACTGTGGAAAGAAGAAGCTTTATGGAGACTGGGAACATCATAGAGAAAATTATTATAATTACAGTGCAATTACAAATAATAAATGAAACTTCCTACTACATAAAACAAAAAAAAATCAGAACTTTTCAGTTAAGGACTGGAAGTCTTTGATCTCAACTGACTTTTCTGTAATTAAGAACTTTGATTCCTCCGTACCAAGGGTTGCAGGCTCAAATTACCAACTGGGTTATAGATGTACATGTGTGTTCAACATCTTAAGCACTGAGATGCTGAAGACACTGCAGTAAATGGACCGTTTAGTATGCTTCTTGTAACTACAAACAGTTTTACCCTTTTATGCCAGGGCACGGTACACGTGTTTTTAAATATTTGGCATAATGCAAGGGCAAGATAGGTGATAAGAATGTGTGTAGCTATGCAAGTGTAAGAGAGTAGGAAATGTTGGAGGTGGGTCAAAGAAGGAAAGTGAACATTCTATCAAAAGAGAGCCACTGCTGCTGCCACACTCTGACTGTTATGTGGTTATTGCCATGCACACATCATGGGGCCAGGTCTTCTGATGTTTTTACTCCAAAGAAGAAAGGAAGAAATACCTGTTGTGAATGTATAATCTTCTGATGTTTATCTTTTGCCAGTTAATTCAAAAGTTTTTTTTTAATCTGAGAAAAACTTCAATTATGACTTGTTTTATAAAAAAAATTTATGTTTTAGAACATGGAATAAACAGTGATTTCCACTCTTGCTTTCAGGATCCCTTTATCATAAAAATATTGAGGACTACAAAGAATCATATATTTTCTGACATAGAACTTAAAATTTAGGGAAGTTTAGGATACTTAATTCCCATTAAAATATCAGTCTGTTATGTCTGTACAAATAATATTTTTTTGTAAACAACATTTTCTGAAACAATATAAAGAAAGAAGAGTATGTTGTTTTACATTGTTGCAAATCTCTAAAATCTGCTATATTAGAAAAGAGAGATGGGATCTGGAATCTGGTTCTGAAGGTCCAGTTCTGTTGCAATAAGTCATTTTGGTTAAACTATATGAAAGTTGAGAAAAAGGAGGACTATCTTGACTGACTATTCAAATAATGGTGGGTATGCTTTATAAGACTATACCAAAACTTGATGACTTCTCATTTCTTAAAGATTAGTTGCAATGTGAACCCAAATTATACCAGTGATTCATTGGTGATTAATAATTATGTTTTCATACCAAGTTATGTTAAAGTTTATTAGTCTTTTTTGCTCTTTGAATGGAGTTTTTACTCATAAATGATTTTGTGACACTGAGCATTAGTTGTTAAGAAAAGATTTCCTTCCTTATGTGGATATTTTTAAACAAGGAATTTAATATAGGGGATTGGATTCTTACAAAATCACTGGAAAGACTTGATATCTAGCCTAGCTTTCTGAATTGACTTGCAGATCATTGCAGCAATATCCAGGCAGCTTAGTTATTCCCTCTGCTACAATCAGGAAGGCATCTTCTAGGACTCCTCTGTTCAGGAAAATATTTCTGTAGTGGTGGCCTAGACAACTGAACGCCTGGATTAGGTAACTTCCACTGAGCCCTGCCTAGACTTTGGAATACCAAGTCTGTTTGCCACTTCTGCGCTATCACTTGACATGCTTGGAGCTGGAAACCGGATATTGGGATGCTACTGTGGAATAGTCTATGCTTGTGAAATCATGCAGAAGAAAGCACACAGAAGCAGCAGGATAATGACTGCCCCTTTGCTTCTGCCTAATTGATATATCCTAAGTTTTATTCAGAACCTTACCTGCAAGTGTGAATAGGGAAGAGAATTTTTTTTTAATCTCCAATTTCTGTAGTTGGTGAACACACAACTAGAAGGATGAGAGTAGACTCCGAGGGCTGGCTGATTGGTCATATCCCTAAAATCTGATTTTCTGCTTCTCTGTGATTTTTCAAATTTTTTTTTTCCTCCCTTCATTATCCTCTCTTTACTTACCCAAATTCTAAATACCAGTTAGCTCTCATGCATTCCTTACCTTTGTAATTCAGCTTCATCATTATTTAATCTGAACTGGGTGGCTACACCCACTCACTTACAAGCTGGGTGTATTTAGATCTTGCAGCCAGGTTTATGAGACCTTTGGCTTGCTGGCTTATGATAGCTGTTTCATCACTTCAGTTACTTTGCTGTAGAACTGTGCTGTATCTTTTACTTTATTGAACTTTGTGGACCCTATTTACTATATTTTCGTGAGGGTTTTTTTTTTTTAATTCTTCAAGGACATTAAAACAAAAAACCTCAGCACCTGTGGTTAGCTATTCTTTTCTAAAATTTTTAAATAGTCTTGTAAATTACTGTTTGTAGAAAAAATATAGCTGATAGTAATAGACTTTTGAAACCATCAATATACATTATTTTTTCTCATTGTTTATTCTTTCTGTGTTTATGTATATATGTATATGTATATATTTATATATAAAGAATAGTTTGGTACTAAAATGAAGATAGCCTCTACTATTCTGTTATTACAAAGAAAAATAAATTTTAAACATGTTAAAATACAAATAATTAAAATGAATGTAAGACATGTCCAAAATACAAATGAACATAATTTAAACCACACAAAGGTGTCAGGTATATATACTTCATTCTCTTTTTCATCACATTGATTCCTATCATTGTTTAATCGATAACGGTAATATTTATCGTTTGCATCTTTTGCATTAAGGAAATTGGTCAGTACATACTGAAAAATCGGATTAAAATGTGGTTTTACTGAAGGAATGTGGTTTTACTGAAGGTGCTAATATTTATAGCTTTTATTCTTTGGAAAAAGAATTAATACCTATAGCCTGAAGGCTTTCTTTTGTTAAAGGAGGAATGAATAATTTGTTTTTGTTTTAGTGAAATGAAAATCTTGCTTTAAGGAAAAATAATTGCATATTATAAGTAACATATGGTACATAAATGAACAAAATAGAAAATGAAAATTCCTTTCACTTCCTACCATAAATTCTTTCATTAGAGCTAACCATTTTTGACAGTTTGGCATATTATTTTGACCTGAACATGCGCACGCACACAAAGCTACACACCTATGTTTAATAAAATTATAAAACATAAATTTTTGAAAACACAATTGCTTATTACAATTTAACAGACAATGTATACAGTGTAGTGTGAACAGAATTTAACATATGTAATTGGGTTAACTTCAAGAAAGCATAACTAGAAATGTTTGATTGTGTTGATATACCATTCTGAGCAATGTTTCTGCTTATTGACTTAAAAGAGACTTCGTAGTAAGTACTGAGGTTCTGCTGCAATGAAAATTATTTCTTAGTGTTTGTGGTATGTTTTATAGAAGAGAACATTAGGTTACCAGAAATAGTAAATTAAAACTGTGTTTGCATTTGTGTTCTTTTTAGATAGGCTCCTTTCTTACAGAAGAGTTCGAGAATCAAGTTGGTGCTGACTTTGATTTGGAAAAGCTTATTGAGTATAAAATCTCCATGCTAAGATTTACTTTCCATTTTGTTTGACTGAATTTTGAGAAAGATAGTTTTGCTTTTCAGATGTGATTGATCTCACTGGAGATGATAAAGATGATCTTCAGAGAGCAATCGCCTTGAGTTTGGCGGAATCAAACAGGGCATTCAGGGAGACTGGAATAACTGATGAGGAGCAAGCCATTAGCAGGTAAAAATATAATTTTATAAAGTAGATATAAATGATGTTTATAAAAAATAATAATTGGCTTTAATTTTAAGAGGCATTAGATATACACTGGTCTAAATAAATCACTAGTATATACTTCTGTATTGTTTTTATGTTTTAAGTAATCAAAGTTTCCATATTTCAGTTCTGTTTACAATTGTGGCATAGATTTTTAGGATTTTGGAATGACATTATGTCTCATTTAATTTAAGTAGATATTTAAATTTATCTTTGAATTTTATCTTCCTGTAATCCCTTTTGATTACACTGTCCAGTTTAGCTTCATTAATATATAGGAGGGGTCAGTAGACTTTTGCTATAAAGGGTATTTAGTAAATATTTTTAGTTTTGATGGCCATTTGGTTTCTATCACAACCACTCAATTCTGGTGTTGGCATGCAAAAGCAGCTATAGCTTATATATATATAATATAAGCTATAGCTTATATATAATATAATGCACCTGACTTGATTTATATAAACAGGCGGTGAGCTGGATGTGCCCCTTGGGCTCTAGATTGTCAACCTCTGACCTCTTGTATGATAATATGTTTCTACATACATATATTTCTAAAAGAAGTGTCAGGGTTCCAAAAAGTGTGATAGAATGTGTTGTTTAGTTTAGTAACTGAAGCATTTTAGTTTGATGCAATTTGATCCACGTAAGAATGAAGTAAGTTTGGTTTTATAAGTAGGCAATGCTTATTTTAGAAATACTTTAAAATTTTTAACTGACTTTAATTCTCTTAACAGCTATTTTAGAGGCAGTGGTAAACCTATCTTACTGGAGATTAGTTTTCAAGAGGTTAAAAATTTTTTCAAAGGTATACAGCTAACATGGGTCATATTATTCCATTAAAAAAATACTGTAACACAGTAATAGAATGTAGTATAACCTTTTTAGGTAATTTCCCTTGGCATAATATTAATAGTATATTTCTTGCTAAATAATCTGAGATTATTATATGATAGGGGATGCCTTTAAAGACATAATTTTTTGAGTGGATAATTTGTTGTCTTGAAATGTTATTTTGGAAGCTATTCTATGTGAGGCATATTTACATTAAGATGTAAAGACTTAAAATTAATTGTTCTTTCTTTAGTTGTGACTAATGTTTAATGCGGATAATTTTAAATGAAAGTAAAAAAGTTCATAGACTATCTTTGGACTTTTTTTTGAAATATTTAGGGTCATTGTATAAATCTTTGCCTTTTTTAAATTGAAATAATTTTGAAAAATTGTTTTGAATAATTATATAAATTAAGGAGTACTTCAACTTTGATGAGAAATATGTTTTAAGATGCCTAGTATGTGAAAAAGATGCTATAAAATAGAAGGTACATGTGATAACAAATATTTTTTAAAGTGCATGAACATATTGTTGATATGAATTTATATTACCATAAGAATATGGATAAGACTAGCAGCTTTATGCCAGATTAGTACCAATAGTTCTGTATCTTGTATTTTTTAATTAAAATGTGCTTATTGCAGTTATATACTGGTTAATAATGGAGTAGATCTTGAGAAATGCATCATTAGGCAATTTCCTTGTTGTGTGAACACCAGAATATACTTATATATACTGAGATGGTTTATGCTAACAATTTGATGTGGCCTCTTGATGAAATAAAGAAAAATAGGAAACATGAGACACAAAATTGCTGCTGGCATAACATGGTGTTCCATTTTGCATTAAACTTTTCCAAGTAGGAGTATTATGTTCTAAAGTAATGATAAAAGTAAATAGTATAAGTAAGTAAGCAAGTATCATTGCTGTTTATAATTACTATGTATTATACATAATTATATGTTCTGTAGTTTTATAGGACCAGCAATGCAGTAGGTGTGTTTATACCAACATTGCTGCACAGACATGGGTAATGCTGTGTTACAGCAGACCAAAAGCTATGAGGTCAGGCGGCAATAAGACATTTTCATCCCTGTTACAGTTTCGCGGGACCTCTGTTGTGTATAGTCTCTTGTCAACCACATTGCCATTATGTGGTACAAAGCTGTGTATAGTAAAATGTTAAAGTGAGGAATTAAGACTATTCCTGATAGTAAGTCATATCAATATACATGATATATATGGTATTGGATATTAATTTTGGCAAATTAAAAAGATCCATTCTTGGGCTTTTAAATTTGAATAAGCTCTTTAAATAGAAAATATTTAGTAAATATTTTCATTGTATATAGCATTACAGAGATTTGGTCTAGTATAATATGCTATAAAATTATATTCTCTAGAAGTAAGAGTCATGTTAATTTGCTATTTCAAAATATAATTCTTTTTTTCTTGATGTGTATAGATTTAATAATTTTCAGTTCAAAATGTTAAATCTGAGAATTCTTGCTAACCATTGGCAGAGATATATTTGTTCTTATAGGTTTTATTAAGAATTGAGACTCTAAATTTTAAAAGGCAAATTATACAGTTTTTTAAAAGAAATTTAGATATCATAGTGAAAAGTAATTTTATCCTTTTCTCCATAACACAAGTCTATATAGAAAAATCTTGCCAAATACAGTTCCAGAATCATTTGACTATTGTATTTCAGTAGAAATACTTTAATATTAAGTCATATATTTAGAATACTGTATTAATCTGTATAAGTAGATGAGAAAAAATCCTATCACTTTCCTTAGATTCCTATGTTTAGGCACCTAAAAGTTTCATAGTAAAATTTCTTAAATAGATCACATCAATAGACAGGAGGCTGGAGAGAGAAAGAGATGGGTTCCAAGTCTCTTTTGAGGACATGCCTCTGATGACCTAAGGACCTCCATGACACCATACCTCTTAAAGGAATTGGTCATCTCTAAACATTGCGACTCTAAGATCCAAATTTCCAACACAGGACTCTTTAGAGGGCACACCACATCAAAGCCATGGCACATTGCTAGGGCACAGTGGAATATGGGTAGCTGAAATATGTGAATAAACTACATTGTGACTGGCTTGTTTATGGCATATTTCTTTTGAAAAGGGCTTCTCTCATGCAGTGAATTTAAGGTAGCTTGGTAGAAAGTAGGATTAAGTTCTGGGTAAAATTGTTACAAAGAGCACACCTCCACTGTTTCAGTTTCAAGAAATGGTGGTCTAGGTTACTAAAAGGTGCTATATACTTGTTAAATAAAGACAAGATCGAAGTACAAGCAGGATCTCAAATAAGTATAGAATACTGAAAGTTATTTTCTAAAGACTATACACTCAAACTTTAGTTTTGATGTCCTTGAATGGGGCGGGCAAGAAGTCAAAGCCCATTGTGAATAAAAGATTGGAAACCTTAATAGATTTTTTTCTTTTATTAAAGAATACATCAAAGAATGACATATTCACAATAAGGGTAAATAAATCTTATTCACCCCTAGAACACTATAGATATAATTGCCATAGGTCTGAGACATGTTCTTGGCACTGATGAAATTTGTGCCTGTGAAGCTGTGAAGTGATTTTGCAGCTACAGTTTGTGTCACTTTAGTGATGCAGTAAAGCTCAGTACGGGAGTTTTATTTTAAATTGTGTTAAATTTCTATTGTTGTTAGGCTCCGGCAGAATCAAAAATACATTCTCTCACTAGGAAGCTGTCTTTATCCTAAACCTTAAAGATTACCACCAATAACTTTTGAAACGTTAACAGCACCACCAGTCATAATTACCAAACATTTCTGGAAAAGAGTGAAAATCAGCAGATAGAACAGGCACTAAAATGAACTCATTTGTTCAGATTTTATGATTGTTACAACTGTACTTTAGCTTTGAAAGGAAATAAAAAGTTGTAAATGTGATCTAACACAATTGAAAGGCAACTGAAAATATCTTTTGGAATTGAAAATTAGAATGAAGTAAAGCAAGACCAAAACAGAACATAGATTTAATTTCAGGTTAGCAACAGCTAAAGACCACATCAGAGGACTGGATTATCGTAAGAAGTTGTCCATCCTGAAACACATATATTTAAACATGAAAATATGGAGAAATGTTGATAGTCATGAAATAGCATATGTTTAATATATGTTAAATTGGTATTTCAGCACGAGAGAATGGGCCTGTGACAAAATTTAAAGAGGTAATCATTGAGAATTTTTCAGAAGTGAAAAGATAATCTGTAACTTCACAATTTATAATTAATCCCAATAAGGGAATCTAAAACAAAACCAAAAGATTTATTATAGTGGTACTCCAGACTGTAACTAAGAAAATTTAAAAGTATTCAAAGAAAAAAAGTGAGATTATCCTCACAATTATGACAGTGAAAGTGACAAATGACAAAAATTTAAACAGTTATAATGACAGCTGAAAATAATGAAATGATTTTCAATGAATGTAAAGAAAATAACTGCCAGAATTCTATACTCAGTGAAGGAGTATTGGAGTTTCTCCAAGGCACTTGCCTTTGTGTGGAAGACTCCAAAGGTAATTCTGAAAGAGAAAGATTACTACTATCCCTCTTATTTTCATTACTGCTTCCATCGCTACAAAATCAATTTCTTTTTGCAGTAGTTATTACAATTTTACCTTCCTCTCTCTACTCATCCCCTACTTGAACCCTACCTTTTATCTAGAAGGACCAGATACAAGAGGAACAAATATACTTTTATAAAACTTACAGGGACCCATTGTGCCTACCACATTGTCTAACATGGTCACTGTAGAGGAATTGAGTGAGCTCATACCCAGCCACACAATGATTTAGATTCACTCTCCAAGCTCATTCTAATGAGCAGGCGAGTCCACATGTGTGACATAGATTAAGTTTGTCTGGAAGCCATCTTGGAAGGTCTGCCAGCGAGGAGAGCCTATAGTTACCATTAGCAGAAGAAAGAAGCATGTCCAGGTTTAGTCAGGGTAGAACTCTAAATTTTTAAAATAGGTTGTTGTAACTCCTACTCTTCTCATTCTGATTATTACCCAGGAAGCAGCTAGAAAGGGGAATTGCCTTAGGAAGACGTATGGACAGGAGTAAGTGAGGGAGACAAGATTAATAACTTTTTCCCTTTTTTGTGGTTGTGGGGTTTGAACTCAGGGCTACACAGGTGCCCCAAATCCTGCCATTATTTGCTTGTTATTTTTTGAGTAGGGCCTCATGTTTTTGGTTTTGTAATCCTCCTATCTTTTCCTTCCTCATGGTTGGGATCACAGGCATGTGCCACCACTGCCTGGATTATTTGTTGAGAATGGGTCTTGCTAAACTTTTGCCTGGGGTGGTATCAAATCATGATCATCCTGATCTTGGTCTTCTGAGTAGCTGGGATTACAGAAGTGAACCACTGTTCCTGGCCCCAGAATTGATCTTTTCAAATTGATTTTTAAGAAGTGTTCCATTGCTTGGTAGTGCTAGATACCTGGGGATGATAGTGAGTAGAAGAGCCATTGAATACTATCAGGCTATTTTGGGGTGGCTTTTAAAATAAAAATGCATCATATGAGATTTCATATGGTCTAAAGAAGTTGAAATGGATTAGTTTCAAGTGCCACAAGAGTGTGGTTGGAGTTGACTGATGAGGCTTGTGCAACATTTGGAAAGTGACAGCAACAGATAGGCACTACTGATAGCCCCAGTAATGTCAGAAGTAGGCAGAGCCATGCCTCATGCAGTATGGCCTCCCTCACCACAAGTCAGCTTTTGACAGAAGTCACATCTCACATACAGTGATAGCCTCTGTATCAAAAGCAGAGTTCCCTAATTTATACTTACTATATGAGTGTGGAATGTTTCTGTTGGTGTCATTGTAGATTGCCCTGGTAGTGGTGATCAGGCTGTGGAAGCTCAATCCAAAGCTAGCTTCTAGTGGTCTGATTAAAGAACAGGTACCATGATATGTTCATCACAATGGCTAAAATTAAATAGAGCAATTTAACTCTGT
Organism: Castor canadensis; assembly: GCF_047511655.1. Taxonomy (NCBI): domain Eukaryota; kingdom Metazoa; phylum Chordata; class Mammalia; order Rodentia; family Castoridae; genus Castor; species Castor canadensis. The sequence continues at coordinate 27,597,038 of NC_133390.1, read as the reverse complement.
TAAATTCTGGGGAATGTGAAATGGTGTGGCCACTTGGAAAACTGGAAGTTTTAATGACTTTCAAAATATACTATGCTAGTGTGGGTGTGGTTGCATGTATCTGTAATCACAGTTAGTCAGAGGTGGTGCAGGAGGATTACAGGTTAAGACTAGCCTGAGGCAAAATTAGCAAGATTCTACCTCAAGGGAAAAAAAAAAAGACAGGGGGACTTGGGAAGGTGAGATCAGGAAGATCATGGTTTGAGGCCTGTGGGAGCAAAAGTTCATGAGATCCCATCTCAAGCACCAGTAACTGGGTGTAGTAGTGTTAGCCTGTCATCCCAAGCTACATGAGGGCTAAGGTCAGGATTGTGGTTGCAAGATAGCCAGAACAAAAAGTTTTCAAGACCCAGTATCAATGAAAAAAATCTGGGCCTGGTGGCATGCACCTGCCATCCCAGCCATGACATCAGGAAGTGTAAAATAAGAGGATCCTGGTCCAGGACTACCTGGGCAAAAAGGGAGCCACTACCTCCAAATTAACCAGAGCAAGAAGAGCTGGAAGCATGGCTCAAGCAGTGGAGCACCTAACTAGCAAGTGGAAAGCCCTGAGTTCAAATCCCAACACCACAGAAAAAAGAAACACACTATGGTAAAACTCAGCATTTCCATTCTTAATATAGATCTATGAGAAATAAATGCATAGTGGCTTTATTGATAATTAAAACGTAGAAGTAACCAAATACCCATGGAGCAAGAGTGGTAAACAGTGCTGATATGTTCACACAATGGGATTCAAAGCAGTTTAGTGGGAAATGTTTTCTGGTACTTGCAAAAATGTGGAGGAATCCTTGAAACATTTCAGAAAGAAGCCCTCCACAAAGATTAACTGTGATGTGATTTCATTTATGTGATGTTTATGGACAGATAGAACTCAGAATAGTGGCTAGTTGGGAGATATATAGGATACTATTGAATGAAAAGGGTATATTCTGGGTAAATGTAAATTTTCTGTAGAGTATTGGTCTGGATAGTGGTTCCGCAGGTATATGTTGTAAAAAGTTTCATTGAGTTCTATGTATAAGATTTATGTATCTTACTATGTGTAAATAACCCCTCAATAAAGAACTGACAGAAAAGAATGCATTTAGTTGATTGATAGTATATAGAAGTTATATTTCTATATACAAGAAAAAAAGTGAAAATTTAATAGGATACCATTTATAATGAAACAAGATTACATACCAGGAATAAATCTAGCAAGAAATGTGGAGGCACTTTTCAGGAAGGAAATTGTTGGATTGGGATAGTTCAGTGATAGAGTGCTTATCCAGCATGTGTGAGGTCCTAGTTTTGATCCCTAGCATGCCCTCCCCCAAAATAAATAGGTAAATGGGGAAAGTAATATTATCGTTGACTAAAATATGCTTAATTATTTTTAAATATATACTGTTTCACTAATTGGAACACCAAATGTTGAAAATCAAGGCAGTTCTTGCTGTATGATCCAACAATAGCAGTCCTAAGGATGTATCCAAAGGAATGTAAGTCAAGTTACTATACAGACACCCGCACGTACCCATGCTTATTGAAGCGTCATTCTCAATAGCTAAGCTATGGAAAGAGCCACAATGCCTGCTGCTGATGAATAGATAAGGAAAATGTAATTATATACAATGGAGTTTTATCCAACAGTAAAGAAGAATGAAATTTTGTCCTTTGCAAGTAAATGGATGGAACTGGAGAACATCTTCATAAGTGAAGTTAGTCAGGTTGAGAAAGCCAAAGTCTGCATGTTTTCTCTCATATATGAAATATAGATCCAATACAATTACAAGCAATATTATGAAAAACAGATCACTCTATGGGGAGGTCACTAATGGAAGAGGGAGGGTAAAAAAGGAAGTTTAGAAGATGGGTATGGTTTATGTACTTTTGTACAAGAATGAATGTAGAATTTTTAAACTGGTGGAAATCACCATAAGAAGGGGGACTGAAGGTAGAATGGAGAAAAATAGAAGACATGAACCAATTTGAGTGACAACACATACATACATATATATATATATATATATATATATATATATATATGTATATATGGAAATGTCACAAGGAATCTCTCTGTGTAGCTATCTTAAACAAATAAAAATCCCTTTTTCCAAAAACATAGAACAGGAAAGTAAAATGTCCTAGCTAGGGGTTGGCACCATTGGGAAGGGGAAGAGTATAAGGAAATGGTGTAGAAGGGTGAATATGGTAGAAATATTATGTACTCATGTATGAAAATGGAAAAATGACACCTGTTGAAACTATTCTAGGAATGGGGGAAAGGGAATTAAGGAGAATGATGGAGTGGATGAATTCCAGTATGATATATTTTGTAAATGTCACAATGTATCCTCAGTACAACAATAATGTGATAATAAAAAATAAAACTAAACTAAACAAAAACAGACCATTTCTTCTGAAATTGGCTTATGAATTTAGTGTGATCCCAAACATACCATTTGATGTTTTTTTTTTTTTTTTGAGAAATCAACAGATGATTCCTTCCTTTTCATTTTTCTTTTTCTTTAGTGAGTATATATACTTTAAATGATATGCATGTCTTTCAGTGAATATAATGCTTCCTCAGATGAGGGAATAATATTTTCAGGATTACTACTGTATGTAATTGAGATAGCAGTAATACAAAACAAATGCCCCCCTCCAAACTGTATAATGAAATTTTTGTGGGAAGGTGAATGTTTATCATACTAAATTCTTTAAACATCCAGAATAGTGTGTGGAAGGAAAAGAGAAAAATGTTTTGTTGTCTTTTTAATATTACTGAAAACTGAATTCCTGACCGTTGTTGAAAAGATAAAAGAGCAGGTGATGTATAGTGGGGGCTGGCTTTTGATTTGCAGCTCATAAGGTTGTCTCTTAGCACGTGAATTTTTTTATAAATTATTTATGAGCTCTCTGAAATTTTTCAGTGTTTACATTCTCTTCATTGTCAGTCTAATACCTGAAGTATAAGTATTGCATAGTTGTGCTACAAAACCTTGGTAATATCACTGTAAGGATCGGGAGAAGGAACTCTTATTTTGTGCTTTGCTTTATAAAAAGTTTGCATTTATGGTACCAGTCCTGGAATATAGAAGAAGACAAGGCTTGGAAATAATAGTACTATCTGGGCTACCAGTATGGCTTTTGATAAAAACAAAATAAAATCCAAGTGGCAACATCTAATATCCTAACAGTCCATTTACTTCAAAAACTGATTTTTCCCTTACTATTTATCATGTATGGTTTAGGATTGAAACAAACCCCTAATTCTGCCTTCCAAGTGCCGATGAGAGATACTGGTTGATTAATAAACACTTGGTGCAATGATAAATGTGCTGATAAAGTCCTTTGGGAGCCAGCAGGAAGTTGTAGGAGAAAACCTGCTGGGGCACAGTGTAAAGGCTTTGTGATATACAAAACAAAGAAGCTTTCTAACTTAACCAAGGAGTTCATAATGTTAGGCCTTTTCTTTTTCATCTACTGACTTTCCGCCTCTTAATTCTACTATGGTACAGTTGAGAGTATTATATTAAACCTATTTCTTTAAAATTCATACTTTTGTTGTAATAAATATTAATACTTAACCATAGGATTGAATTGAGCTGTATTGATGTATTAATATATGTTTATATTAATATTTAATGCATATATACCAGATATAAATATGGTATAGGAAATTGTATTATTTCATTTTTGAATCTTATGTGACTTTGAAGAGAAAGAAGTTATTATAAGCACCTCTGCAGCTCTTATCAGATAGGTCCTGGGGCTTGCACCTAATTTGACCACTTTAAAGCAGGGTATACAAGATTGCTGGGAAGGTGGCATCTTGGTTTATCACTAAATTCCTTTCCCTTCCAGCTTTCCTTACGGAGTAGTAGAGCAAACAGTTTGGGCAAGCTACTTGGTCCTAGAAAGTATCGTGAGTAGGCAAGGGATATGAAAATGTTTCATTCTCTCATTATGCTAGTATGCTTATTATTATTAACATGCAAATCCAGAAACTTTTTGTTGTTGTTGGAGAGGGGCAGAATAGGTGATGAGGGAATTGACTATTTTAAACATTTTTCAAAAACTCCCTGGGGTTTAGTAATATGACTAGATGTAGTATAAAAAGAAATATATTATCAGAGGGCAGTCTAGGTTGTAGATTTGGGTTGGGTTGTTCACCTTTGTGGGAAACAGAGACCTTGTTACATGCAGTGTTATCTTGCTGAGTAACATTTTGTTATTACTGCTGTGATTCATCTATCAGTTTTGCAGATTTGGTGTTTTGCATAGGAATTATGTCCTCAAATTTTCCATAAGTAATGTGTATGTGAACCACTGTCTGTTCATTATGACATGTGTGATTTGGCCTTTTGGTGTTAATACTTTATTATTATTTGTAGTTAAAATGTAATGGCAGTTGTTCATCTACTAGGAAATTCAGCATTAGTTGTACTTCTTTTCAACTTAATCTTCTTTTAAGTGGTTATTCACTTAATCTTCTTTTAAGTGGTTATTATATATGTCTACCAATGCTACTCAATTGCTGGGCCTCTCTTCTATCTTTTGTACAGTTACTGAACTAATTAGTCTTTAATGTTTATAGTAATATTTCTACCATTCCCAGAACTTATTGCATTTTTTAGTTCTTTCACTTCTGTTTACCAAGATAGAAATAAATTTATCTATATTTATAAATACATATATCCATTACAAAAAAGCCCCAAATGGAAACACTGATTTACAAAAGTCAATGAAAAAGTTAAATATACTCTCTGTATACAGTAGTCATTTATATTACAATTATTTTGTATACTGTGAATTAATTTTTCTCTTTTGAGGAGAAACTAGTTTCCTTGTACAAATTCAGTTTGTTCTGGTTGATCATTATTGGTATAAAATAAATTATGTATTTTACTAGTAAACTGGACAACTTGACTGCAACTTATCTTTCAAGTTGGCTCTTTGATTTACCTTTCCCTTGTGTCCTTAAAAACTTGCGTTTTTATAATGCGGGATGTTCTTGATGTATCTGATTTTCTTCTTCCTCAGTTTATCTAACTAAATACCTTCTAATAAGTTATAATGTCTTTTAGTGAAAAAAGTCTAGGGCTTAGGGTTGTGTGTGAGAGTTGATTTTTGGGGGGCGAAGAGGGATTATGCTAATGTTGGAGGACTTTTAAATGTGATGGAAATGTAACCTGTTTGTTAAATAAATGAGTTTACTTTTTATGAATTAACATATTTTGAATTAATAATCTTTGTCACTCACTGTGTTCACAATTTTATTTTGACATTAATCTACTAGGGCAAAATCTTTAGGGTAAAGATGATATAGCATGAATGAGATTTTTCTGGAGAAGCTAAAAAGCTGTATAAACTCATTCTTTCTGAGATTGTTGTAATAACATAAAATGGCTTAAGGCACCTGAATATCATTTATGCTTATTAAGAATACTAAACCATTTCTTTTCTTTTTTCTACTTTTTAATTTTTTTGGTGTTACTCGGAGTGTTCTTGATTAGGCAAAATGCTTGGGCTAGTTTGTATGTGGAAATTATGTTTTTCTAGTGATGATTATAAATGATTGTAGTCTTTTGTTATGCTGATAGGTAGATATTTCATTAGGTTTTGCCCTTTAAACAAGTGAGCAAAGAACTATGATTTAACTGTCTTAGCGTCATTGATCTCTAAAACTAAAAGGAACTCAAGAATTTATCTTACTTAGCTATTTATAATAGAAGAGGAAATTCATGATCAGATGATTCGAAGTAATTGTTATAGAAGTCATGCTTTGTTGTAAATATCTACTTTAAAACAGTGTTTTGGTTTTGTTCTTTTTTTTTCAAAAAATTTATATAGGTCCTATATTCCTGGTACTAAACCTCTAATTAGTGTTTGAAATTTTCTTAGGAAAAAGTGCTCCACTTCTCTTGATGTTGGCATTGCCACTGCCATGCTTGTAAAGAGGACTAACCCTGTACTTGCTAAAGTTAGCATTAACTGATCTCCATATACATCCAGGGCTTAGGTACTGAAAATCCTTAAAGTTTATGGTGTACTATTGCTTAAGAGTACAGTAATACTTGCATATGACACCTAATTCTTCAATCATTGTCTTTCCATTGCATAAGAGTTCTTGAGGCCAGCATAGCAGAAAACAAAGCATGCCTGAAGAGGACACCCACAGACGTTTGGAGGGATTCTCGAAACCCTTATGATAGAAAACGACAGGACAAGGCTCCTGTTGGACTAAAGAATGTTGGCAACACTTGCTGGTTTAGTGCTGTTATTCAGGTAAGGATCTTTATTTAGCTCTTATTTGGTGGGCATGATAGCAGTGGGTTGGGTTGGTGTTTCTTTTAACTTACACACTTTAAGTAGTGGAAGGTTTTCATATTCTCTTGCCTAATAAAGTAGTTTAGGTGCCCCTTTCTGCTCTTCAATCGCACTATGGAATTCGAACATTAGAGCACTACTTATATCTTTCACTTATTTGAAATTAATTTCTCATCCTTCCCTGGGGTTAGAAATTTCTCTTGAGGTGGAAAGAAGATATTTTTAGTAAATCAGTTTTCCTGAAAATTTAGAAAGGTATTATAATCCAATCTACTCTGGAGGTGGAGACTGGGAGGATTGTGGTTAGAGGCCAGCCCAGACAAAGAATTAGTGAGATCCCATCTCAACACACAAGCTGGGAATGGTGGGACACAGCTGTAATTGAGCTGTGCTGCAGGGCCTGAGTAGGAGGATCATAGTCTGAGGCCAGCCTGGGCAAATAGCGTGAGACACTGTCTGAAAAATAAACTAAAGCAAAAAGGCAGGAGATGTGGCCCAAGAGTTATTGTGCTTGCCTAGTAACAAGTGCAAAGCCCTGAGTTGAAGCCCCAGTGCTACTCCTCTACACCTCCGTAAAAGGTCAGGCAGAATATGTATAGGTCTGCTGAAGTACAAGCATCCTGAGGATATAGAGTCATCTGAGTTACTGTTAATATGCAGTAGTGTCTGGTACATTCCAGTAGTCTGTTAAGTTATTAAATAAATGACTGGTTGAATGAACCAAAAAGGGCATGTATGATTTATGGTGGAATTCAAGACTTAAAATGCTTCTGTCACCCTAATGATGTAGGGAGTACCCGAAGTATTAAGTGAGGCTATTGGAAAATATGCTGGAAATTGTCGGTAAATTTCAGATAGCACTTCAAATGTTTATTCACATTGTTTGCTTTGTCTCCAATTTTGATCAAATAAAAGTGTCCATAGTTCAAAGAGAAAAGAAAAATCCCATAGCATTAAAAGACTTAGAGTCAAAACAGCAGTCCTTTGCCTTAAACTTCATCCTCATGATCTGCTTCTTAAAAGCATCTTTCCCCACCTTGTTCTTCTCTTACTTTTATTTTTCTAAGTGATGGGGCCTTCCTGCTGAGATAGATAAGGGACTGGCTCTGTTATTTCATCTATTCAAAGCTGTTGTTTTCATCTCCCAACACTGATAGATCAAATTTAAAAGTCAGTATCCAGCATTTAGATTTTCCACAATTTTGTAGATATTATAGTGACCCAGTAGGACATTGTGAGCTGATTTGATCTTTGAGGAATTTCTAGAAGTGGGTAACTGAGTGGCTGAGAAGATAAGCTAAGTTTATTCACAGAACTGGAGCCCTAGTAATCACCTTAGACTCCAGTTACAATTCTAAAAGGTTAGAGCTAGAATGAACTGAGGACTGAAAGTAGGCTGTGGTTCAGATCATCCCAGAGGTGATCAGGTTATCATGACCTAGGACTGTAAGTGACCACAGTCTAGCTTCCAGCCAGAAGCAAATGTAAATTCTCTGTTAAAACATAACATCTATAATTTTAAATTTATATACAGCATCTAGCACTCAACCATCCCAAATAACATAAGATGTACGTGAAAATTAAAAGCAAAATGGAAATATACCTACAGAGAAATCAGAACATTGTTACAATAACTAATTAATATGTTCAAGGAATTAAAAGCAAGGTTAAGAATTTTGAGAGAAAACAAAGCAGAATGGAAATTTTAGAATGGAAAATGTGATACGTGAAATTTTAAAAGTCCTGGATATATTGAGCATATTAGACGTCACTGGAAAGAGAATTAGTCAGCTGGACAATTGGTATGAAGAATAGTTTCAGAGTAAAGCCAGGAAGATAAGTACATGTAAGAGATAGGTTAGACACAGTGAGCGGCACCGACATACTTAGATTTGTAGTTCCAGATGGTGAGGGACTAGTGCAAAGGCAGTATTTGAAGAAATGATGACTAAGAATTTTCCAAACTTGAGAGATGAAGCCAAAGATTCAGGAAGAATAGTAATCAAAAGTATAAACATAAAGAATATAACACCAACACACACTGAAATAAGACAAATACATTGTAGGCAGAGAGAAAATTATCGAAGTATCTACGTGGAGAAACATATCACATCACCTCTGTAAAGCAGCAAAAATATTGTCATCTGACTTTTTACCAGAAACCAAACAGTGTCTTTTAATTAGTGGAAAAAACTGATTGGCCACCTTGAATTCTATACATAGTAAAAATCTTCAAAAATGACTCTAAACCAATTTTCAGTTAAGCCAATGCTGAAATAATTTTTTACTGGAATACGCAGATCAGAGGAAATTTAGCAGTAGCTCAGAGCGTAAATGTAGGACTGGCTATTCTCCTAATTTGCCTATATTCTCTTCTTTTGAAATTCTTTGTGAGAATAGTCGATTCTTTGTTCCTGTACTTATATTCCATTTCTCTAATTCTTATTGGAAATACTTTTCCTCTGTCACTTTACTGAAAAGGTGATTTCTCAGTTGCCATAACCAAAGGTCATTTTGATGCCCTTACCTATTGGAATGTGGCATTACTGCCAATGTTGTCCTCCTTGAAATTTGCCAAGAATTCATTGACATACATCGTAATCTTCCCTGGTACTTTTAAATCTTTATTGGAAGATTCCTGACATTGGTATTTTTTAAAGCTTCACAAGTTATTCTGAAACACAGGCATGTTTGAAATCCCTGGCTTTCACTGCACCTTTTTCTCTTCTAATTTCCTTACTATTCTTACTTTTTCTTTCCCTAAACTCTTTTCCCCTCTTCTGACTTTAAAATGTTACCTCTTTTCTAAGGTTTTGATCATGGCCTACTGTAATTGTATTCAAATCCTTTCTGATTTATAACATTTACTGTTACTGCTTTGACCTGCAAATACAAGATTATAATCCCCACAAATGTATTTGTGTGTATGTATGTGTATGTGTATATGTATTTTAATTTCCTTTTATTTGTCTTCATAGTGTCTTATATGTAGTGGTTACTTCATAAATATCTATTAAATGTATGAATAAATGAGCCGGGTGTACTGATGCACACCTACAGTCTTGGCTGCTTGGATCCCTTGCCCTCAGGAATTTGAGAGCAGGCTTCTCTCAAAGAAATAAAATAAATGGATACATTGATTATTTTGTGTGTTCAAAATGTTTGATTTAATCCCTCCAGATTAGGACAACCAAAATATTTTTTTAAAGTTATCATAAACTGGTTTGACTTTCAAAATTTAGGTCTTTAATCCATTTATTTATCTGGCACCATTTATTTATAAGTAGTGAGCCAGTTATCTCAGTACCTGACTACTGAGAAAAACCTTGTTAGCTCATTGGTTTTTGGAGCTCTCTTTATCATCTTTTAAAAAAGCTAAGTGATCTTTTATGAAATATAATACATTATTGTTTCCTACTGAGTAATTTTCAAGTTTGTAAACTGTGACCCAAAAAAGAAATACACCTCACACTGTAAAACATATATACATGTATGTAAAATTTTATAAAATTCCATACTACAAATTTTATAAAAAAGACTGAAGTTACTATGATGCATTCTGATATTTCCCTTTGTATTTTATTTCATTTAAAAAAATGTTTATTATTACCATTTAAAACATACTTTCCTGGGGCTGGGGGTTTAGAGCACTTGCCTACCAAGTGCCAGGCCCTGAGTTTGATCCCTACCAATAAAAATGACAGAAAAATGCCCATCCCTCTAGGAAGTCTTTTCATGAGCATCCTTCATCCATTCTCATTCTGCTGTATAGTTAGCATTACTGTACCTTGGAGTCTCATTTCTGTTGTTAGAATTATGTATCTGTCTTCTGGGCTCTCTGTTTTCTTGGGCCTAGGGAGAGTGAAATTTCTTTATGTCTCTCTCACCTAGTATCTGGTGAACAAACTTACCTGTACTTGATTTTTCTTGTAATTCACAGTAGACATGTCTAAAAAGTTCTTAACTGCAATGTGAACCTTTTATTTTATTTTGAGAAAACTACTTGTTAACAACATAGTAACATAAAGAAACAGCTTTTAATAATATGTATAGTATGCTTTTTAAAAAACACTTTGTCTTCCTTATTATGCTTATGTCTTCTTTTCAACAAAATTAGAGATAAGGGCAGAACAGATTCTGCCTGGAAGTGAGAGGGGAGGGAGGAGAGGGAGGGGACAGGGGAGAAATGGCCCAAATAATGGATGCACATGTGAATAAATGAATAAAATTTTTTAAAAAAAGAACTGTATATCAAAATATAAATTTGAAATAGCCCTTCTTGCACTAGTTGCAACATTTCTGTGTATAAGTTGTGTATTTGTTCAATCTCTGAAAATGGTGACTTTCACAATTCTTTTACTAGAATTTTCTCTTAGGTATCTTAAATTATTGTTCTTTTTCAGTCATTATTCAATCTTTTGGAATTTAGAAGATTAGTTCTGAATTATAAGCCTCCATCAAATGTTCAAGATTTGCCCCGAAACCAAAAGGTAAAATTATAAAGGATTTTAAAACCAAGTATCTATGCTTTTTATATTCTCTCATCTGTAAATTGAGGCCATTTAATTGGTTCATCAGATCTGAAACTGTTAGAGTTTGAATGTCAACTCATTAATCTCTGTTACAGTATCATCTTTTGTCATTATATTTCAAATAAGAATTTTTCTTCACCCAAGTGTTATATTAATATGACAATTTTTCATGTCAGTTTGGGATCCCCACCTTTAAGGACTGTTAAAATTTTAATAAACTTTGTTTAGGTTACTGTTTGCACTTAATTTTAAGGCTTTCCTCAATTGACTTGTGAAAAATTGTGGAAATCAAAATTTTCAATTATTTATCCACAGGAAATATTGAAAATATAAATTTTTTTTCTGGTATCTTTGTAGTACAAATCTTTACCTTCTGTTTTGGAAGTTGATGTTGTTATACAGTAAAAAGTAAGAGAACATAGACTACTCCAGGACCTGATTGCCTGTTTCTGTCTGTGAACCCAGAGCAACTCACTTGACTTTTTCTGCAGTTTCTTATCTGTGAAGTACAGATAATAACAGTAATTATTTCATAGCATTTCTGAGGGGATTAAATGAGAAAAAACATACAAAGCGTTTTAAAGTACCTGGTATGTAGTAAATAATAGGTATCAGCTATTACTAGTTACATAATAAATTTAAGAAATACTTTTTAAAAAACAGGAGTGGTTTGCACACATACATTGAGACTTAATGAAAAAAGCCTTGACTGTGGAGCTGAGGCTTGAGTTGCAGGGCTTTAGCGGTCTTGCCATGAAGAGCCTACTGTAGCCCTAAAGTGTAATGGCTGTAAAGACAAGGAAGGTAACATTTTAGGTTTCAGTAAAGTGCTGAACTTTGTGTGACCTGTTGTTGTAATGATAAATTATTAAAAATTATTAAATTATCTTTTCCTTTTAGTGTTTAGTTTTTAAAACCATTTTTTTTAAATATGTGGAAAATTTTTAATGCACGATGGAGGGAATATAACCTGATTGATAACCAACTTTTCAGGCTATAAACTCTGAACTGTTAACTGTCAGGCTGAAAAGCAACTCATATTTAAAAGGGAACCAAGACCACCTAACAGTTCTCAAGCATCCTGAGAAATAAAGCAAAAAACCTTCACTCTTTGCAGTTTTTATATGAAATTTTTGCACCATTGCTTCCCTTGGTCACAAGTTGTTAATATCAATAGTTCTCCTTTTTCATTTCTCAGTTGAATGATATGTATACTTTGTTGAACATTATTTAGAATCATACATGTCCTGTTGACCTTTTATTTTCTGATTTTATTATTTTACAGAGCTTTAGTTTGTTTTTCACAGTTTAATAAAACCAAGTTCGTTTTGTCGTCTTACTCAAAAAGTAAGGGAGTGGGTAGGGGCAGGGGGAGAAATGACCCAAGCCTTGTATGTACATATGAATAATAAAAAAAAAATGTTAGCACTTCAATATTTCTGGTAGAAAATAAAGTCTTTCTCCTCTGTTCACATAAAAAAAAAAGTAATCATCATATCTGTTTACATATGATACATACCACAGAAATGTATAACCAGCACCTTTTTAGAGAAGTTTCTTTCTTGTAGTGAAATGGTATAGCATGTCCAGATGTCCCTTTGGCTAAGGGAGTTAAAATAATTTCTCACTTTCCTTCTTTAAAAGACACTTATTTAGAAGAACAGTGCAACTTTATGTAAGATTGTTCCACAATTGAAGTTACTCTTTAATTTGGCTTGGTGACAGCAACACACACTGTAACTTGATGTCTTTGAAGCAAACATGGTAATTACAGATAATCAGTCATTGATATGTGTTACACTCACTTGAGGTGATAAAAGTCACAGTTTTTTAAAAAGGTGTCAATGTAACTTATTCTACTTATTATATAATAGTGAACTTACATCCAGTTCATGAGATGTTTACTGTTACATTGAGCTTAAAAACTAATGTGCTAAGTAACAGAATACACTTGGAATCAGTTTAATCAGTTCACAGAGATGCCATTTGTATTTGCTGCTAAGCAAGATATCTTTTTGTTACAATTAAAACTTGCCACAAATATTATGTGCACATGAAGTAAGAGAAGCAGTGTCTTGAAATTAGTTTGAGTTTTAGATAGACTTGATTATTTCTGCTAGAAATTGAAACTAATTTTTACACACCCATACTTACTTGAACTGTTTATAAGTTTACTGTCTAAGAAAATTGTGAGGTTAGTAGAAAAATGATAGATTCAGATCCCAATCATACCCTTTCCCTCCACCCCCACATAGATACTCTTTGGCTTAAAGTGTTATATACTAATGGTAAAAAAATTAGATTTTGAGAAAACAGATACATAACCTCATATTTAGTGGAAATCACCATATGAATAGCTCAAGCTTTATTAAACATTAGCTTAGATCACTTTAAAGTCTTGATTTAGGACAAATATTTCTAAGTAAGTATTTTCCCCTATATGGAAGTGATAATCATGAAAGAATGTAATGTGTTTATTTGAGTACTACACTGAAGAAATTTTGAAGCTTACAAAAATAATAATACCAGCATTGTGGAATTTCTGCATTTAATTATGATGAGGTGGCAGGGACTAGATTTACAAGTTGTAATACATTTTAAAGAATTCAGTGGGCTCAGTGTTTGCAAAATATGTTTTCTGACTACAATGGAGTTGTTAGAAACCAGCAATAACAAGGTATCTAGAAAATCCCAAGACAGGTAGAAACTAAATAATACATCTCTAAATATCCTAAGAAACAAAAAAAATAGGAGAATTTTAGAATATTATGAATGAAAATTATAACATGACCTACCAAAATGAGAGAGAAAATAATGATTAGTAGAAAATCATCTAGTGGAACCAAACATCTTACTAAAAAAGAAGAATAGTTTCAAATTAATGACAACAGCTTACATGTCAAGAAATTAGAGAGAAACATGACTGCTAGTGCATAAGAAAGGAAATAATAATATAGAATAGAAATCACTGAATTAGACACCAGAGAACCAACAGAAAGTAAATGAAGTAAAAGCTAGCTCTTGAGAAGATTAATAAAATTGTTGAGCTTCTAGGGAGAGATACTGAGCAAAAAAGAACAGAAATACGTAAATTATACATTCTAGGGATAAAAATGGAAATGTTAGTATGTATTCTATGAATAGTAAAAGAAAAAATAAATATAAACAAAAAATAAGTATATTGAAAGACACAAGGTATTAAAGTCTACTGATGAAGGAGTAGATAACTTGTAACCATATCATATTAAACAATTTGGACCCTTTCTACTAAAAAATACAATAGGTACATTTTTATAGAAAATCAAAGTAGTGTAAAACTTCCCAACTCATTTGATAAGCCCAGCATTACCCTAAAACCCAAAGTAGAAAAGTGTAGACAAACTTTCCTCATGAGTATGGAAATAAAATGTTGTAGTAAATTTTTGGCAAGTTGAATCTTGCTACACACACACACACACACACACACACACACACACAGAGGATAATACCTCATGAGGAAGTGGGGTTTATAAAGTAATGCAAAATTGGTTTGGCATTACAAAAATCAGTTCATTTTACCATATTTATGCACTAAAAACAAAAAACTATATGATTGTCTCAATAGAGGAAAAAAAGGGATTTGACAAAAACTGACAATTTATGATAAAAATATCCTAAAAATTAGGAATAAAAAAGAACTTTCTATTTTGATAAAGCTCACTTACAAAACAAAAAGAAAGGTAGCAAGAAACTACTTGTGATATAACACTTAATGGTGAAAAATGGAATGGTTTTCAAATATTGGGAAAAATCAAAATATCAACCTTCACCACTTCTATTAAGCATTAAATTGGAGTTCATAACCAGTGCCATAGACAAGAAAAGAAAAGAACCATGGTAATTGGAAAGGAAGGAATAGGACTTTTTGTTAATATAAATTAGAAGGGAAGAAATAAAAAAGTTGTCTATATGATTTGATTGTCTAAGAAATTCTAAGGACTTTACAAAGAAAAAAACATGCTAAAGTCAGGAAATGAATATAGTAAAGTTAAGATTAACATACTGAACTCACTTGTATTTCTAAATATTAACAAAAATGAAAATTCACATTGAAAATACTTTTATACAGTAGCATCCATAATGTGAAATTGTTAAGGGTAAGTTGGCCTAATAGATGGAAGATATGTACACTGGAAACTGTAAATATTGCTGAGAGAAAAAGAAATAAAGAGATATACTATGCTCACAGATGGGTTTCAGTATTTTTAACATGTCAGTTGTCCCCAAATTAAGCTAGAGATTTAATGTAATCTCAGTAATAATCTGAACAGGATTTTACATAGGAGATGAGAAATTATTCTAAAATATATGTGGAAATTCAAATGATACAGGATAGCAGTAACAATTTAAAAGAAAATCAGTGTTGTAGGGATTCTCAAGCTGCAGCAATAAAGACATGATGTTACTGGCCAAGAGATTGTCATACAGCAATGAAACAGTATAGACAGTTCAGAGACAGACCCACATAAATGAGGTAAATAAACTTTAATCAAAGTTTGCAAAATAAGTGAGCAAAAGAAATTATTTTTCAAGTAGTGTCATACACAGAAAAATTACCTTTACCTATCACCTGACACCAAAAGAATTCACAGTGGACTAAAAGGAAGAAGTAAAACCATAAAAATTTTTGATAAAAACCGAGAACTAGAGACTTCCTGCCTCAGCTGCCTGAGTAGCTGAAATTATAGGTGTAACACACTTCACTGGGCTATCCTGAATTATTAGTGCACATAATCATGATGCTGCATCAGGGAGCAGACTAAAATAAGTGCATAGTATATAATTCCATTTACATACTTTTCTAGAAAATACAAAGGGACTATGATCTCCTAGGGTGAGTGGACAATGACCAATGGGTGAAGAAATATGGGGGTGATGGATAGGTGTGTTATATTGATTGTGATACTGCTTTGTAATGTAAAATGTATTGTGCATCAGTCATACCTCAACAAAGCCAGTAATTCAAAAATGATTTTCTAGCCACAGGAATTGTCTGAGACAATTATGTTTCACTATATTAAAATATTTTGCTTCTTGCTACTCAGCAGCATTTCTCTTAATTTTCAAAAATCATTACTTTCATCCTTTCTTGACAAGGAATGTCTTCTAAAAAACTGCCTTCTTTTAGATACAGTGATAAAGATAGAAATTGGCAGGAACTAAAGGTATTTTTGGAAATTATTTTGTGGATTAAATTAGTGTTATTTACAGTTTTAAAACTTTACAAGGCAGTTGGAGAGGAGACAGGAAATACCACGGAAACATAAATTAGTTTTTTTTTTTTCACTTAAAAAGTTTTGTACTTAACCTTTCACTGATGGAATTTATTATATTTACATTAAATGTGTTGAATGTTCTTTATAACTCAACACTTTTATGTCAGAAGTAGCCAGTGTACCTTGTGAGTACTTTAATGGTGTGTGTAGTTTTTGGATGAAATGGTAAATATTTGGAACCAGTTTTATTGCCTTCTGTTTATTTTTTAAGAGTCAAAAAGTTCAAAATTTTTTTGGGACAGTACTGGGGTTTGAATTCAGGACCTTAAAGTTGCTAGGCATGGCTCTTTAGCCATGTCCCCAGCCCTTTTGTTGTTTTTCAAATAGGGTAACTCATTTTTGTCATGGGCCGAACTTAGACTGTGAGCCTCTGACCTCTGACTCTCACTTAGCTTGGAGTATAGGCATATACCACCATGCTCAGCCTTGAATATATTTTGAAAGCAGCAATTTCTATGTGGATTATATTATTCTGAGCAGAAATTATATAGAGACATAAATATGCCCCTACAATGTTGATAGTACTAATTATGTAAATTTGGAATAGTTTTTCTCATTTAAGTAGTATGTTTGATCTTTATATTAAAATTGCTATTGCAAGAACTAAATATTGTAAGAACTGTTTGTCTGCTTTGTTGATGTGAAGCCTTTCACTAAATTATGTGTATTAATGTTCCTTTTTAAAAAAATAAGTTGCTAGTGATTGACAGTATGGATTTTTGTTTATTTTCTTAAGGATTTGGTTTAATCAACTACTATAATTGAATGCCTGGTTTGTGTAGCAAAGGTTATAGAAGAGATGTTGAAGTCTTTATCTCTGAGAAGCTTATATTCTTACTGAGAACAAAAGTAAAATTTCGAAGAGTTTCAAGAAGACGATATATTAGCATCATATAATTACCTGGTATAATTAATGGTTAGGTTAATTACTTGTAAAACAAAATTAAAAATTATAATTATAATTATATTAAATAAAGTCATGAAATAAGCAGTGTTAAAAATAATAAACCTATCAATAGTTACTGTTCATTAAATTATGAAATGATAGTTAGACATGGTCCTAGTCCAGTAATTAGGATCATTCAGTAGCACTGGCAGTTAAGACATTCATTTCACTAGAGGTAGACTGGCAGAGGAGGAGGAGGGATTTTGGTTTAAATGGGTTTATGGGGTAAAGCACTTAGAATGGTGCCTGGCATGCAGTGAGTACTTATTGAATGTTGGCTGTTACTGTTGCCCTTGTCAGCAGCAGCTGGATCTTGCTGAATGGAAAAGATTGCAATAAACAGACTTGAATGAGGAGGATATTCTTGGCTGGTAATGACATGATTTGCTATGAATATGTGGCTTTTATGCTAAAATCATGAGCTAGTCTAGGCCATCTGCTATCTTCATGTTTGACTACTCTGGGTCCTGTAGAGGACAACATCTACTTTTATTTAAATATGATATGAAGTGCTGGATTTACCCCTAGTCTGCATTAGTTAGCTTAATTTTTGATTACTGTTAAGACGAATATCTGCTGACCAGTAAAAATTTTGTTAACTTAAGTTTGTTTTTCCTGTAGGAGCATCGGAATTTGCCTTTTATGCGTGAGCTGAGGTATCTTTTTGCACTTCTTGTTGGTACTAAAAGGAAGTATGTTGATCCGTCAAGAGCTGTTGAAATTCTTAAGGATGCCTTCAAATCAAATGACTCACAGCAGGTAGCCTTTTGTACTTGTTTATTAACCATCTGTATTTTATTCAATACCATGAATCCTTAAGCAACCTTTTCAATTTAGGATGCATTATTTAGCTTTACTAATAATGACCTGGAACCATTTTAAGGCATTTTTTTATCCTGGCATTTTTAAATTAAACAAAAGTGCGTGATCTAAATTGGAAATATTAAGGTAAAAGAAGTTGTGACTTTATGATTGAAATTGGTAAGAGTAAACAATGGATAAAATTAAGAATGTTCACATTAATTAAAAATCTTAACAAATATGTGTCAGTATAGTATATATGATTATGATACTCCTGTTCTTGCTGTCAGGGACATGTAGAGAATGATATTGCTCTCCTTACTGTTTTCATTCTTTAAATAGTGCTGTCATGGAGCCTTTTTACATTTTCTGAAAGCAATCTTGGGAATTTTCATATAAAAATAGAAATGTCCACAAACCAATATCCTGACATATTTGAAAGGTCAGAGGAATTAAGAAGGAAAACAAAGAGGAATGAACAAGGTGGCAGGGAATAATCAAGTATTGAAAGAGATGACTGCTGCAGTACAGAGTAGAAGATAAAATATTTGAGAAGAGATTTAAAAAGCATTGGTTTTGTGATACAGTTTTTATGGCCCTTGAATATATCTCTCTTTTGTGCATGTATGGAAAAGGAATTTGAAGGATGACTGAAAAATTCTGTTTCCAACTTTCCTGTGGATTTTTTTTTCTTTCTTCTAAAAATTCTTGTGCGGCAGATATACCAAACAAAAAGGGTATTCACATTGGAGTTTTCTTCTGAAAAAAATTTCTGTCAATGACCAGTGCCCTCTAGGTTGTATCTGTTCACCTTTGTTACTTACTCTTTCTGTCACAATAACACTAATATAAGCCAAAAATCATAGTTTTCCTAAAATGATCCCACACTATCAGTTTGAGTACTTCTAAGAATATATTTTTTATTTACTTATTCATTAATTTGTTTCTTTATCATTCTTTTCTTTAATACATGGTACACTATATTCTTCAGTGGCTCTTAGTATATAATTAAATGTTAGCAAGATTACTTTCTTTTGGAATTGATTTTTCCTAGTGTTTTACTTTCTTTTCTTTTGATGTTTTGCACAGATTTATAGTGATCTTCGAGTGTCTTTTCATCTTTAAAAATGAGGCCAGATAGACTGCATTTGGAGCTTTACAAGCTCACCTGCAGGGACTTTTTCAGTTGGCGATAGAGTGAAAGTGGAGACAGACACCTAACTGTTTTGCTCTTAGGTGTTCTGATTGCCTTTGCTTTGAGCTCGCGGTGTAGACTAACTAGTTTCCTCATTGTTGGTTCTTTTTCTCTAGTGGGCTCTTAAAGTAGGTTCCTTTCAGTTCAGGTTGATGCAGATCTGATTCTCTTTTGTTCCCCAAACTCTTAACTCTGAAGTATAAATTCATAAGTGGCATGAGCATTCTATTTTTTTAAAAGAATGAATTTGACATTCTTCCTAAAGCTTTGTTTTGAAATATGCTAGAGTATTATGCGGGACACTTTGGCATGCAGTAGTACTGTTACTTTTAATCTCATCTTTTAGTTTAAAAGTAAAATGTTATAATAAAGACCTTACATTTTTCTCTTGATGAAATTAGTTAGAATTTTTATTAAACAATTTTTAATTTTAGATTGGTTGTTTCAAAAGACAGGGATTAACTGTTTCTGAAAACTTGTGATAGATCACCATTTTTTTTTTTATGTGCTTGCTGTGCAAGTGCTTTACCACTTGAGCCTCACACCCAACCTCTTTTTTTTTTTTTTTTTAAGGTAGGGTATCACTTTTGCCTGGGGCATGTGATCTTCTACTTAGCTTTCCATGTACCTAAGATTACAGGCATGCACTACATAGGCTTTTTTTTGCTCCCCTCCTCTGGTAATGGGCTTGCTTTTAAGATACGGTCTCACTTATTTTTTTGCACTAACTGACCTCTAATCACGATTCTCATATTTCTTCTGCCTCCCATGTTGCTTGGATTTATAAGGTGTGAATTACCATGTTCGACCCTTTTTGTGTCTTGTTGGATTGAATCTTCAAGATAAGTAAAGTTATAGAAAAGTGTGAAAATTTCTTTTAAGGTTATACACTAGTTCCTAGGACAACCATAAAAATTATTCTAAGTTGGGTGGTTTTAACAATATTACAAAATGGTTGAATAACATTAACAATTTTAGAAGCAAGAGGTCCAAAATGAAGGGAAAGGTTATTCTTCTGATGATAGCTCTGGGAGGAGAATCCTTCCTTACCTCTACCATTTTCTGGTGGCACCTGGCATTCCTTGTCTTGTGTCAGCATAGCTCCAGTTTCTCACTTCTTTTTCCCCGTGTCTTCTTTTTTTTTCTTTCTTTCTTTCTGTTTCTTACAGGAACATCGATCATTAGATTTGGGGCTTACTCTTACCTAGGATGATCTCATCTTGAGATCTTGCTTCAGTTATACCTACAAAGTCCCATGTTCCATGAAGATCTGAGGTTCCAAGTTAATACATATTTTGGTGGGGTACTGTTCTACCCACTATAGATGATATGGTTGTGTCTAAATAGATTTTTGTGCAGAATTTAGTCCTATTTATCCATATAGTGCTAGAGAATTTACTTAAGATCCCTAGACCTTAGTTGACATTGTGAGGTGAATAGGTTTACCCAAACATTTTTCAAAAACCTATGTGAAAAAATATGTAATAGTCCATTTTATACTTGGGGCTATTTTTGTAAGTAAATAAAGTACCCGTATTGATTCCTCTGTCTTTGAGCAGTCTTATGGTTAACTTATGTTTTTCCCTATTTTCTTTGTGAACCTATTCCTCTAAACTCATATTATGTAAAGAATTGTGGTAGTTGGTAAGTATAACACTACCTATTTCTATTCCATGTTTTAGGAGCAAGGACCAAAGACAGAAATGGTAAATGGTGACATATTTTCTGTCTCTGAATGAAGAATCAGTTTGAGGTGCATAAGATTCTAGCCTAAATAATTGAGGTGTCAGCAACTAGTTAGATTTAACCTGCTGAAGCTAGCTAGTGGCTTGGTAAAGGTGGATATGGCTTAAAGAGTTGTGTGTATGTATTGAATCAAGAAACTGAATTGTCCACAGGCTCTAGTCTGTCTTCTAAAAGAGAAGTTGTGATGATTGTTTATAAAATGAAGAATGCTTTTGTATTATGTAAGTCTTTCATGTTACAAGCATCTATTATAGAATTAACTTGAGGGTACAGTGCTAATTGTTTTTTATAAACTCATTGTTAAATTTGAATATGTGTGTGTGCGTGTATTTTTCCTAAAGTGTAACCCAGTAATAGTGACTATAATAATCCTTTTTTAAGTATTGATTTTTTTACAGTGGTTACAATTTGAAAAAAATTGTTGCATTTTATGTGAAACATTTTACATGATACTGTTGTGAGGAGTTGGTGTTTATACATTTCAGTGACTGGCTGTAATTTTTATGTTGCAACATATCTAGCATTTTTATTAGTAAACTCAAATACCAATAAGACTTTTTTATTTCCACAGCAAGACGTAAGTGAATTTACACACAAATTATTAGATTGGTTAGAAGATGCCTTCCAAACAAAAGCTGAAGAAGAGACGTAAGTTACTGTGAAATTTAATGATGGGGTTTTAGGAAGTTAATACATAGCACTAAGTTTTTTTCCCTTATGTACTCAATGTCAACACAGAAAATGAAAACCAAGACATACTTCTGAGATTCCCAGTATTATTTATTTTACTGATAAGCTGTTTGAAATCTGTGGGCACAAATTCTGGGTAGCTTTCAGTTTCTACTATATGACCTGATAGTAGATTCTGATCTGAGCCTAACTAATCATACATGCCCACTTCTTTTCCTTAGATTCAATAATCACTCTTCAAAAGTAGTAGTGGGTTAGTGGTGGAGGAATTATGAAGGACTTTCTATTTCTGGGAAAGTCCTTTCTCATGGGATCATGAGAACCAGGGATATCCTGTTTCTCTAAGTATTCCCTGCTTCTTATTCTGTATCCATTAGGCTTAACCGTTAAAACCTTGCTTATTCAAAATATGTGGGTGGCCTTCCTGGAGGATGAAATTAACTATTTCAGGGAAGTCCTGTTCCCATCTTTATGAGGCCATTCTCCTAAAACCAACATTTGTTCCTTTTTGTATTTTCTTGAACCATTATAGATAATTTAGACTGCCATGTCAAAGCTCCAACATGAATCTGTAACATGAGGTAGTAGTTAATACCTGAAGTCCCAGAATAAAAAAGATTTTCCTTCTTTTTTTTTTTTTCCCTATTTTTAAATTATCACTAGTCTCATTGTCCAATAAAGGTCATTATAACATGGCCTACAGTAAAATTAAAGATATTCTGGCCATGCAGTGTCAACAATTAGGAGATGATGCTTCCAAACTTGATGTACTTCCTACAGTGTTGCCAAGATCCAGGGAAAAATTATTTCCAAATGATATCACCTTAATCTTTTTAAGGAAAAGTTCAGAGAAGTTATGCTTAGAAATCAGATTATTTTTGCCTAGTGATTGCAAGTCATATAGAAAGAAATTTGATTTCCCAGCCTCTCAGTTTATGTGTTCCTCACTGTAAGCTTGTCACTTCTATGACTGAACAAAGTTGGGTCCCTACTAACTGTAGCCTGTGTCTCTTTTACTTTTTCACGTCTAACTAGTTCCCTTAGTTCTTCACATGCTGAATTATATATACTTTAATTTTAAATTTCAGAGGATTATTAGGACACACACGATTAAAATTGACCTCTTTGATATTTTGAAACAAAAGGAAAAGTTTAACCTCTTACCTCTTAATTCACTATGCTGTTATTTCAAGAACTTAGTGCAGCATCTACTCAAGAGTTTGGGAAAAACTGTAGCAAAAACTTGGGAATGGCAATTTGAGAAAATCATGTAAGTTTTAGTTCTGCCATCATGCCAGTAATTAAGGACCAGTTTGCTACAGACTACTTTTGTGTACTTAAACTAAATTGAGACAAATGTCTCTCAAGAGATTAAATTAGCACCAAGCCTATAATATCTGACAGGACAAAATTTGACTTTTCCTCAACTGTCTTTATCATAGGATGTACCATTTGAAAGCTGCTTTCTTAGCCTGTTTAGAAGTTTATATGCTAGGAGCTCTAATCATCAGGTGTCCTTTTTCCTGTCCCAACAAACTCTTGTTGCATTTTCCTTATGAGCTCCTGTTTGCCACCCACCAATGCCAGGTGGAATGGAAGCCATTTCTAATAACTTGTTTTTGTGCTTCAGTGGCCGCCAGCTCTTCATTTTGCTATGGAATTGCTTAGGCCTATGAAAACTGCCTCCAAGGTTGGTTTCTCTCTTCTCTTCATCTTAGTTTCTTCCATAAAACCTCCCCTTCAGATTCTTGAACTGAATTTGCTCTCAATGCTTTTGAAACCTGATGAAGATCGTCATCTCTGTGATACATTCTTTCCTTAACTTCTGAATTTTCTAGGCCTTGTATATATTTCTTTCTGCTATTTCTTTGGGGGATTGATATACCTCTAGGGTTCAGTTACATACATATGTATACATACATACACATAAACACACACACATACACAGATTGTTTTTTCTGTCTTTTAGGAAGGTTTGGCTTAAGTTTTTAACAGTTTAAGCTGCTGCTTAGCCTCTACCTCATGTAGAACAAGCCCTGCTTGATTGATCTGAATATCTTTTCCTATTCTTTGCTTTTTGGTCTATATTATTTGTTTTTTCCAACTTACTCCATTGTTACTGTGTTGGTGGTTTCCTCACCATGAGGGTCAGGGAAATCTGAATTCAGATGTCCAGCTCATTTATTATTCAAACATGCTTTACCCTCCTTTACCTTCTGAATTGGGGAATTCTACCAGGGGTTCTATACTCAGACCAACAGACACACGACCCATCTGTGAAATTATTCTATGGTTGTCTACCCTAGTTTCTGTAAAGCTCATGTTTCTTATACTTTTCCTTAGAGTTCAACTAAAAATTTATTGAACATGCTGCCTTAGAGTTTGATCAATGCTATATCCCCATCTGTGTTAACTGTGTCTCTTAGAGGTTCTCAGTACTTCTTTTAATGTTTTGCACGGAAATTCCTAGTTTATCCTCTCACATCTATCCAGATTTCCTGTAAGCGTTTAGAGAGGGTTCTATTTTCAACATATGACTCCCCAATTTTATAATAATATATAACATTTCACTCTAATGTTCACTGAATCCTTTTTCCATCTGAAGGGCTAAATATATTGATTGTGGAGGTTTTGCTAATTTTCTGTTTACTTTCTATTAAATTTCTTTGGATCTCTGTCACCTTTTCTGACCTAGTAACTATTGCTATCTCCCCTTTTTCTGAAACAATTTTAAAAGAAGTTAGAATGTTTCCATTTTTGTCTGAAATTTTAAGTTTTCTTTGGAATACATCCTTCTTTCCATTCGTTTCTCAGTAATTTCAATTTGTTCTTTACTGCTGTGGAGGTGTCCTGATTCTGAGCGAGTGTTCTGCCTATATAAAGTAGAACTCTCCAGTGGGTGTGCCATAGTAAGCCAAGAGTATGAGTTTGTGAAGGTATAGCTTCAGTTTCTCTGATTGTCTGAAACATGTCTTTTTCTCCTAGAGTCCTCTCATGTATTATCTGTGTGCCAGTGACCTTAAACATTTGGGGAAACACTGTCCCAAAGCATTCTATATTAATCTGTATCTATGTATTCATTGTGTAATAAACTAATTCCTAAGGCTATGTACCTGTGTTTTCTCTTTGTCTCTGATATTGGTGACAATCTGATTTCCTTCTGCCTTCATGCAAGTGATGGATGTATCTCTTTTATTATAGGAGTTTCATGTCTTTTTAATTGCCTTTCCAGTTGATTCTCACATTTATGTTGATGGAACCCCATTCTTGGTTCCTGAGATTCACAAGCAGAAATGCATAGAAAGAGTATCTGGGAGGTTGTAAAGAAGAGCAAGGCAAACTATTTCTGGAAAATTCCTGCCTGACTTCTTAGGGAAGGACATTGTATAACACAGGTCAGTGGATAGCATGCCAAAATTCAGATGGAAGATTTGAATGGAAATGGAAAAAGGAACCAGAATTAGTATAGTCATTGATAACCAGTTGGCTCCTCCAAAGTTATCAAATAAAGTCATCCAGGCTGTCATTGTCTGGAAGATAGGGGCCTCAGCACTTGCATTGTGCTAGATTGATAGAAAGCACCCTGTATTTATGGACTGACTGAATAAAATATGTTTCCATAAGTAGCATCAAAAAAAGTCATCAGATGAGTGATTACTCTTTCACTTGTGTGATGGGTAAGGAGAGAGAATAGCAATGTTGCTTTTCTACATGGAAATACGATGCCATGGATATGGTGATGTACTATGTAAAGGTTTATATCTAAAACTTCAGACTTTTCTATCAAAAGAGACAAACTTTGGCTCTTTCCTGTATTTCTTACCATTATCAAGTCCTTTTTGTTATCATAGTTTAGAAAAATCTTTTCTATAGAGTAAAAATGGCCAGAGATTAAGCATATGGTAGGAAAACACCTGGGTTTTAGGGTGTTCACAAAACAAAATTCACAAAACTACTTACTAGTTTTGTGAATTTGAACAAGTGATTTAAACTCCATAGTTTTGTTAATTAAACAGAGGTAAGCGTATGACCTTTCATCAGTCAAGGTGGGCTATCTAATACCGTGGCAATAACCCCAAAACTTTAGAGGCTCGTACAATAGCTTCAGGTAGACCCAGCATGGTTATGCGAGGGATTCTGCTGATCTGACTTAGGGCTGCAGGCCAACACAGGCTTAGTCTTACCAAGGACTTGTGGGATCACCCTGGCAGTGAAAAACACACTGGCTGTTATGGTTTCTGTTCAGAAGTGACACTTACCATTCCTGTACACATTTTATTGGGCAAAGTACATCATATGGCTTGCTTAATTTCAAAGAGAGCGGGAAAACCTCACATTCATGGGGATAGCTGCTAATCAAAACAACAGCAGCAAAACAAAATAAAAAACTCAAAATGTGGAGAACTTGGAAGCCTTTTTTGTTGACGGAGGATATAAAATGATACAGCTACTATAGAAAATAGTATGGTGGGTCCTCAAAAGATTCAAATGGATTACCATATGATCTAACAATTCTCCTTGTGCCTATACATACAAAAGAATTGAAAACAAGTCCTGAAAGAGAGATTTCTACAGCAGTGATAACAGTAGCATTATTCACAATAGCTGTAGGTGGAAGGATCTCAAATGTCCATCAATAGATGATGAATAAACAAAATATGGTGTCTAATTCAGCTTTAAAAGGATGGGAATTCTGAGACATGTTAGGACATGGCTGAACCTTGAGGACTTTATGCTAAATGAAATGAAGCTAGTCACAAAAAAGGAAGACACTATAGGGCACTTATATGAGGTATTGAGATGTGAAACTCATAGAAACAGAAAGTAGAATGATGGGTTGCCAGAGACTAGGGAGAGAGGAAAAGTTGTTTTGAGTATAGAATTTCAGACTTGCAAGAGGATAAGAGTTCTGAAGTTTGTTTGTACAGTGGGATTAATGTTACTGAAGTGTACACTTAAAAATGTTTAATATGGTAAATTTTGTGTTGTGTTCATTTTATCACAACCAAAAAAATTGAAAGTCTGAGAAAGTGTGTCTTACCCTATACCTGAAAGTGAAGGGCCAGAAAACTTTTTTTGACCGCTGTTAAAAACTAATATGTCACATATTGAGATTGTATTAAGTGAAATATTTACCACCGCTGTACTTAGAATTAAGTGATCACCCATGTAAAACATTTATCAAGAGACAGATATCACTTTTTTTTAAAACACTGTATTACAAATCAATTTTATTAGTTTAAACACACAATAAAAATTCTGTGTATGATTGTAAATACAACATGCCTTTATACAATAAAGTCGAAATAAACTTTGTGTTTGGGGGCCATAGAAGACATTTGAACACATCATTTGTTGTTGTTGTTTAGTTTTGTTTTGTTTTTTGCGATATGGTCTCACTTTGTAGCCCAGGCTAGCCTTGAATGTGAAATGTAGCCAAGACTGGCTAGAACTCAGGGAATTCGCACCTCAGCCTCCTGAATGTTGACATCATAATAGGCATGTGACACTATGCCTCACCCAAAATTGCTAATTTTTGTTTGCTTCAAACAAATCAGTCAGTCAAAACATGTTAGATAATTTAAATAATTCACAAACAATTCTACTAGCAACATGAAATTTCGGAAAGTGAAGGAGTAGCTCTCTAGTAGCTCTAGTTCAGAGCTAGCAGTATTCCTTCACTAGTGACATCTGTTGCTTTTGTATTATATACATTCTTTTATGAAAATTCAGGAAATAACATTACAGAGTTTTGTAGCAGTCTGTTCTCATTAAAAGTGGCTTTTCCCTGTTCCCAACAAGGAAGGCTAAATAACCATATATTATGCAGATTGAAATGTATCGTGACTATAGAAAGAGCAAGTACTTTGTGAGCACAGTGTCCCTTCTTCTAAATTTGTTCCATGTAGTAACTCATTCTAACCTTGCAACAGTCCTGTGAGTTCAATTACCATAATTATCCTTATTTGACAGGTGAAGAAATTGAAGAATAAATTTAAGCTCTTTGCCCAAGGTGACACAGTAAATAATAAAGCTATAGATATGATAGATACATAAATGCTGTCATCTTGTTAGGAATTACAGCTTTTTAAATGTTTCCCTGTTATTTATAGGTCTAAAATTTATAAGCATGTTTATCATATATTTATTTTTTTTAAACATACTTTAGGGATGAAGAGAAGCCAAAGAATCCCATGGTAGAGTTGTTCTATGGAAGATTCCTAGCTGTGGGAGTACTTGAAGGTATAGTTACATGATTCTTTTTATTACAGGTGAAAGCAGTGCTGCTGTCCGTTACTCCCTCGTCTTTTTCTTGTTTGGCAGTGCTGTGGATTGACCTCAGGGCCTTGGGCTTGCTTAGGCAGCGCTCTATCACTTGAGCTGCACCCTAGTCAGATTTCCCTTGTCTTGGTGGTGACTTTGTGTTTGTTGAATGGTATTTATTTTTTACTTAGTCCATCTAGTAGTCCTTGTTGTATTAATCAGTTGATAGTAGAGTGCTTTCTCACTTCCTAGTTAATACTTATTTTATCCTAATACTCTTTACAATGAGAGGGCTTCTCTGAAACTTCAAGCTGTTGGAATGTAGAGATTAATGGGATGGTAAAGAGCTGACGTAATTAAAATGCTTTAGATTTTTGAGCATTTTAGATTTTCAGATTAGGTATGCTCAATCCATTGTCTATGCAAATGTTCCAAAATCTGAAGTACTTCTGGTTCCACACATTTCATGTAAGTAATATAATACCTATATTAAGAGTTGAATACCAGTCTTGGTTTGATACTTTTTTAAAAATTATTTTTTCCATGGTCACTCAAAGTATAAAATGTGTAAGATTGTCTTTCCTTCATGTCCTTAAATAGTGAGTTTTCTGGTTTTGTTTGAATTTGGTAGTTTAGGATTCGCAATAAGGCATACCCTAACTCAGATTTTAGTCATGCATTTGAAAGGTTATAGTGAAGTATGAGTACAGTTTTGTTTGCTTCAAACGCTAGATACTCATTATGTCACTGAAATATTTTGCATAGTGCACTATGTTGGGTTAACCATATAATTCTGGTTTCATATGAAATGGAATATCTGAAGAAGGGAGTATGATTCATCAGGTTGTGACTGGACAATTTTTGTAATGCCCTGCATTGAATCATTTCTATATTATACTGATCTTCAAAGTTGACATTATTTGTCAATCAGAGTTGAAATCTTTGTACTTAGTAAATTGCTTCAAAGCTATTGTGCTAAGTAAATGTGGCTTCAATAAATTTCTTCTTGAACTGTGTGTTTGTTACCATGAAAATAACTTATTTTAGAGTACTTCTCATCTTTATGTATATCTTCCTAATGCTTTCTTTTAGTCCAGAAGTTCTCCTTGGGGAATACTTTCAGTATGTTTGTTAAACGTATTGCAAAACATCCTCAGCATTTTCAGAGCTTTTTGTCCATTGACCTCCCTTTTCTGTATTCCACTTTCTCCCTTGTTCATCAGTACAAATGTTCATCTTACAAATGCCTAAAACTGTCTTTCCCCCATTCCCTTCTGGTACCTCCTCCCTGGCTTTTTTTTGACCCTTATAAGGTATTTATCTTCCCTCTGTGTGTATTAAGTACCTGAATGTTGCTGTGTAAAAGTTACGATACAAATGGACTAACTATAATGGGTCATGAATTCACAGTGATAATGTAGACCATGGGTAAGTGGCATTTGATCCAGAACTTAGCAGTGCTTGCCTCACACCTTTAACCCTACTGGACATTCATACTCATTTCAAGTAATCACCATACTCTTCCATTTTCTGCAATAAATATTTTTATCTTTTCCACTCATTTTAAATCTAACTTCTTTGTCTCTTTATTTTCCAAGAAACATCTTACTTCAAATTTCATGGATTACTGTGAAGTTAATGAACCTCCCTAAGGCTCTGAATCTAATTTTATGTTTGCAGTTTTATATCATATTTCTTAAAGAACACTTCCCCAAATAAGTGAACCTCAGGGCTCAATTGGTTATATCTATCTCCACCATATTATTTTTGTCCCTTCAAATAGTAAAGGAATTGTATATCTTTGTATCAAAGATCTATTTATCTATGTGCTTAAAATTCTATTTCTTCATGTATTTACTTAGACCTCACTTCATTATCTTACTCTTCCCACTGTGTCTTTAGCTTCTTCCTCTTCATGTCTTTCTCATCAGTATTTAGACATGGTCTGCTGTCTCACATGTTTAAATATTTAAAAAAAAAATCCCTCCTCAGCCTTTTTTAGTATATTCTTTCATTTCTATTCAGAGTTAAGCCCCTTTGGAGAGAGGTGTTTACTTCACCTACTTACTCCCCCCTTATTCAACTCACTCTGCTTTAGCTTCTGACCACAAGATCCCTCTGAAAAGGATCTTTCTAAGGTTATTGATTTACTACCTCATGTCAAAATCATTGGGTCCCTTTCAGTTTTCATGTTGAACTCTTATGGCTGTTGATTCTATTCTTTCCTCCGTCTCCTCCTCACTTTTTCTTATTTTAGCCTTAAAAACCATCTTCTGTGGAATCTGACACCATATTTTCTTGGCTTTTTTCCCCCTGCTTCGACTGGTTCTTCTTAGAAGTTATATTACCATCACTTCTTACATCTAAAGGTAAGAGATCGTTGGGACTCAGTTTAGGCTCTCTTCCTCTCTCATTTCCTAAGCAGATCTCTCATAGATTGACTTGATTTCCTACTACCAGTAAGCAGCAATTTCCTAGAAATTGACATCATTAGACCAGACTATCAATCCTAGCTATCCATTCATATATTTAATTCTTTTCAAATTGAAATGTCATGAGCCATTCTGAAGCAGTGATTTCTACTGTATTCTCCCTCTAACCCCCCCAAAAATCCTCTACTCTTCCTTCAGTGGAGCTGATTTTATAATTCTATAAAAATTAATCCAATTATTCCTGCTAGGAATCTAAGTTGTCTTCTTTCTTTTTTGATGATAGTGGAGTTTGAACTCAGGGCCTCATGCTTGCTGGATAGATGCTCTGTTATTTGAATCATGCCTCCAGACTTTTTTTTTATGTTAGATATTTTCTGCATAGGGTATGTGTTTTTGCTAGGAACTGACCTTGGACTACCTCCCAAGTTTCTGGTAGTAACAGTGGTGAGCCCCCACTCCTACTTTGAATGTCATTTTTCAGGTCTTCCTTGTTGTAGCACTTCCCATCCCATCTAAGCCAGTCAGTGCTCTGTCCTGTATAAATGTGCATGTACTGGTGTGTGTAATTTCATCTGTTTTTGTATATTTTCCCTATCAACACCTTAATCCATTCTACCTTTATTTATGGATGCATCAGTCTCCCAACATTCTATCACATACTTTACACAGCCATAGAGTTATAAATAAATCTGATTTTATTATTTCTAGATTTAAATGTTCAATGGCTTTCCATTATATTCAGATAAAATGAAAAAAGTTCTTAAAAGGACTATAAGACCTCTTACATCTTGAGGACCCCCGCCCCCAAGCTATACTGACCTTCGTTTTGTTCCTTAAATACATAATATTCATTGAAGCTTCAAATTATTTGTCATGCTGTTCCTTAGTCATGAATATTCTACAACCCCTCACACTGGGACCTGGCTAACTTCTACTTGCTCTCAAATCTAATGTCACTTTGCCGTGCAACTCTTCTCTGGTCTACCATGCAACTAAGACTAGATTATCTTCCCTTTTATACCCTAGATTTTCTACCCTTTTATATGATGTTTTCACATCTTTCATAGTATATATCATAATAAAGAAATATTGATGTATAAATGTGTGTGAAATTAATGTATACAGTGCCTTCCAAACAAGACTGAATATCTTCAGTTCATAACTATATCTCTCATGTTCATTGCTATGTATGTGCCCAGTGTTTAACATGGTATCTTGCCCTTAAAAGGTGCTTCTTGCAAGAGTTAATACACATGTATGTGTATGCATATAATTACATTCGTATGTTTGTGTGTATAATTAATGTCAGTGGCTGGGTATGAATGTACAGCTGTACCTTGGCTTATACATCTATACCAGTAGGAAAGTTATACTAACTCACTGTTCTCTGGAACATAGATTTAGTGTAATAGTTCTAAGGTTTAGGAAAGAATCTATATTTTGCATTTACTTTTAGTAGCAGAAAAGCTGTTTGGTGGAATGTTAATTTAGTTTATTTTTCCCTTCTTATAGGTAAAAAATTTGAGAACACTGAAATGTTTGGTCAGTACCCACTTCAGGTTAATGGTTTCAAAGATCTGCACGAGTGCCTAGAAGCTGCAATGATTGAAGGAGAAATTGAATCTTTACATTCAGAGAATTCAGGAAAATCAGGCCAAGAGGTGAGTTTAGCATTTTTCTTATCCTCTTCTCTCGTCAGGTCTTTCTTCCAGTGACATGCAGCATGATTTAAGGTTTTAATTGTACAGTTTCTAATACTTGGAAAAATACTCTGAAAATATGTTTGGATTCAATCTAACCTGGATGTATGTGGGAAACCTGCACAGTCAATATTTTCTACTGTTAAATTCTCATCCAAACAATTTATCTCAAATCTTTTGGTAAAGATCTGTCTTTAGAATATTGTTTAGTGTTTTATGATTTCCAGTCAAGGTACTAGCCATTAAGTGCTTGTTGGTCCTGGAAGTGAAAATAAGAATCATGGATATTAGGGTGGATTTTTATTCAGGTGTATATTACTTATATCAAGTATTATTGGGATTTGTCCAGACCTATGTAGACAACACTGCACTCCTTTTCTTGTGAAATTGCTATATGATTGCATAAAATCACATGGAAGAACTTACTTTATCAAGAAAAAGGCAATTTTAGAAAATGATGTAAACTAATATATCTGTCTCCACTGATCTTTTTCTTTCCATTCATGTATTTCTGCATCTCTCTAGCACCATCCTTGTATCCATCCATTCATATATTTATCCTGTTAGAAAGTGTTGACACTATAATGAAAAAGAAAATGTAGCTCAAGTACCCCAGATCAGATGTTGTGAAGCAATTCCTGGTAGATGTCTAGATCCGCAGGAAGTTGCAGATCTTTATCTGTGTCATTTGTTATTCTATCCCTAATGGATAGTGTGGTGATTACAGATAGAATTACGTAATAAGTATGAAATGTCTCACTGCTTAATAAAACTACAGACTGTATACTAAACAGGTACCTAATAAATATTGAATGCTAATACCTGTTTTTAAAGTACTGGGTTCTAGTTACTTTGAGAATAAGTTATATTTATACCTAAATTGCAAGTTTTTTAAAAAAGTTTGTGATTAACTATTTCCTATTTTGACTCCATGTTTACTTCTTTCTCTTCCCCCCTACCAAACCAAGAAAAACATTTAAATCAAAAAACACTTACTAAAAGATTAGTTAAAATAACATTAATTATTAAAATTAATTATTAGCTAATTATTTTAATTGTTTAATTATTTTAAAACATTAAAATTTTTGGTGGTTTCTGAAGTGGAAAAACTGGGGGGGAGTATTGGAAGTGTTTTTCTCTACTTCATATATCATCTACATATGTGACTCTTAGTAGATACCGTGGCCCTATTTTAGAGCTCTCAAATAAGAAACTTGGATACATGGATGCAGGAGGTCTGCACATGTTTCTAAGGTGGACCTTTAGTTAAGAATGCATAAATTCAGTCGATTTATTTGTGATTGATTATTAGGAAACAGATCTCTAAAGATCAAAAGATTTAGACTTTTGCAGAGTAACACATGCAATAAAAAAGCAGATTCCTCAAAATCTTATCTGTTTGTTGCTGAGTAAACGAATGATGAATTTGGGGCAGGAGAATAGGGACAGAATTTTTTCTTATACTGGCAGAGTAGCTTTTCAGTGAAGTATGTTGTGGTCTACTGGTAAATAATTTTTCTCCTACTTTCAACAAATTGTTATTATATCATTTGAATTTTATTATTCATCCAACAGATCTTATTTTTGTCATCCACTATTTTATTGGCTTTATATTCTGAATGGCCTATGGCTTTTTATATATTTTCTGCCTGGTCTTTTCCATGTAATGCAACAAAAAAATGGTTTATCATTTTCTCTGAATCAGCACTTTCTAGACAACCTCAATAACAACAAATTTGATTACCTGTAATTCTCTGTTACCCATTGTCTAGATTTGCTAGAAATGGTCATTTTAATAGCAGTTCTACCTCTTTTAGGAGGCTATCACTGTCTAGAGTTGAGTAAGGTATTCAAAACACTTAGATAATAGTCTCACTTCATTATGTCCTTCAGAATAAGTGTTTTGTTTATTCTTGAGCCTGATTGATCTTCTCTAAAGACCAAAAAGAAACATTTTATGTTATTTCTAAGTTGGTATAAGCTCTATTGATAAAACCTTTTCTCAATATTATTTATTAAATATTGTTGATTTTATTTTGACACAAAAACCATCTCTTCCTGAAAGAGCTGTGGTCAATAGAGGAAAACCTTTGGCGTCCAGAATTGCTCAAATTAAAACATTCATTGGACTGCAAGAATTTAAATTTCTGAAATAACTAATCAACAAATGAATTTAAAATGATTACACTCAATATGACTACCATGGATTGCTTGCTATGGAGACAATTTTAATGTGAATATCATACAGGATACTTATACAAATCCACATGTATAGGTCAGTCACTTGTCATGACCTCTTGAGGTAGTCAAGAGGCACAGTTTACATGAGATGAGAGATTGCTGCTGGTGTAACGTAGCTTCCTGTTTTACAGTAAACTTTTCTTTTTTGTAGGTAGAAGGAGTATATGCTAAAGTAATGATAAAAATGATATATAAGTCAGTTATATACTCATAACACTTACGTAAGCCAGTTATATACTCATCAAGTACTGTGTGTTGTGTATAACTATGTATGCTATAGTTCTATTTGACTTGCTGTGCAGGTTTGTCTATACAAGCATCCTACAAATGTAGCAGTAATGCTTTTTGCTGGTATGTCACTAGGCCGTAGGAATTTTTCAGTTCAGTTATACTTTTATACACTATCATATATGCGGTCCATTATTGACTGAAACATGCTTATATGGCAGTCGACTATACTCATAAAATATTTTTGAATGATAATTTTAGGGCTTGGGAGCATAGCTCAAGTGGGAGACCTTAAGATCAAATGCCAGTACCACTAAAAATTATTAAACAACAAAAAATTTAAATTTTAAGTAAAGGGTCTATGATTCTGACTGTCCAAGAAACTTGGAGATATTTTTGATTAACTATTCGAGGAAAAAGCTTCAAATAGTAAATGCTTCTGGTATGAGTATTTTTTCTTAATGTGTCATACATTCTTTTAGCCTACCACTATGCATATATAAGTATTTGTATCTGTTCTGAGACTTGTACTTTTTACTCAGCAATATATCATAAGCAGACTTCTTTGCAGTTTGGAATAAAATTTTTAAGACCTGTGCAGTATCATGTAATCTAATCATAAAACTAAACGGATAGTTATCCTATAAGACAGTAGACAAAGCATTACTTTGAAGAATCTCTTTCTACAAATACCCCTAGGAAGGATAGTTAGAAGTGAATTCGTTGGATCAGGGCATTTGCATTTAAAAATGTAAATAGCTGCCACATTTCCCTTCACACAGTTGCACCTAGCTGTATTAGAGTACTAGAAGATTTATACAACTTTCACTTAGAACTTGGGGATGTGATTCAGTTATAGCTAACTTACCAAATGTGTGAGGACCTGGGTTTGATTCTCAGTTCTGGGAAGAGAAAGATGAGAGGGAGAGAAGAAGGAGGAGACAAAAGAGGTGTGGGGGAGAGAAGAGAGAGAAAAAAACAATATCAACATGTGCTGTGTTATTTATGTGTAGATGTCATATGGGAAATTTATCTTCTATTAAAAATAAAAGGGCAAATGAATGAAGTCCATTAAGTGACTTACTAATTTTTCTATCGGAGTCCAAAAGTGCTTCTTGTACTTAATTTACATTCTAGCTTGGTTTGTTTGGTACTTTGTGGAGAATTTGAAAATGTAGTTATGGTATTTTTTTTGTTTTTTTGTTTTTCCTTTTTTCCCCCTATATGTGTATAATCTCACAAAAGCAAGGTATTTTCATAGAAGAACCAGCTATCATAAAAATACTACGTTATTTGTAGAAATTGTCTTACAGAGTTGTGACAAATTTAAGAGCATGTGTGCTGCCAGAAGTGATTATATAAATTAGAAATTACATAAGTTCACTAACTGCCTAACTGTATTTCTCCTTTTCAGTCATATACTGTAATATTAATGATAATGTGCTTAGAGATAGCATCTGTTTTACCTGTACTGACCTCTAGCATGCAGTATCTGTTAGAATATAGATAAGTAAATGTAATTTTTGCCTAAATGAAAGAAAAATTTTTGAAAAAAAATTCTTATACTTTGTGTTATATAAAATTGTAATTATATATTGCTCTATTTTAAATCCTAGTACTGCAGAGCTAGATATACTATTAATGATTTTTTAAATGAATTTAGGGAATATCTGGTTATCTCATCATGTCCCCATGAGTTTTAGAATATTTTATGAAATCCTTTCATTTCTTATAATAGGAAAAACCTACCACTGTGACAGAAAGTGCATTCATAACACAGACATATGTTACAATAATTTTTGAAAGTTGCTTATGTTTCCTGAACTTTTCACAGTCTACAGAAGAGCACACCATAGTTTGGTTTACTTCATTTCTGTTAGGCATCGTATATTCCCATGAATTAAAATACATAACTATTTTAAATACTGCATTAATATATGGAAAGAACAGTTCTTCAAATGCATTTGTTTGTATATCATAAAATGGAGTATGTCATGTTATCCTAAGGAATCGGAAGTTTTATTTATGAGATGTGGAGTGATGTTTTAATTTTTTATTTATTTATTTATTTTTGAGACAGGGTCTCACTATGTGGCCAGGCTGGCCGTGAACTCACTGTGTAGACCATGCTGGTCTCAAACTCCAGATCCTGCCTCAGCCTCCTAATTGTTGAGATTACAGGTGTGTAGCGCTATGCCTGGACGTACTTTAATTTTTAACAGTAATTTTAGATGTAGGTTAGAAGTAATTCAAATTCCTGCCAGTGCCATGTGAGATCAAAATAAATGAATTCTTTTTGTCAAAATTTAAAATTTGAGATGGTTGTTATACTAGATCTTTCATAACATTATCTAGTCCATTTTAGGTAATATTCTTTTAAAACAACTTCCTTAAATCTTAACTCAGAAGAAACTTACCCATATTCAACTCAGGAAATCTTGGTTTAGATAATCATTAGTATTTGGGAGAGAGAAAAATACTGAATAACCACTTACTTTTATTAGCTTTATTTGAAAAAAGTAGCTAGTTTCAAGATCCTATTCTATTTCAGTTTACCAGGTGTGCTTTCTTTCTGCTTTTATGAGATGTTCAAATTTAAATTAGTGTAGTCTTAACTTATTGACAGTTGTGGTAACATTTTATGGCACTTGAAATTATCACGGATAGTAAAGTATATGCAGCAGCAGTTTCTTTTTACAGAAGCACATTGCATGGCTTTTAAAATTAAGTACTTCAAAATATCAGATACATTATTTTCTATTTCTGTATTTGTTGATTTACAAGTTTTAAATTTTTCTGTTCTTAATAAAGCATTGTTTATATGTTTTATAATTTTTTTTATTGTGCTGGGTGACAGTACATTGGAATATTTACAAAGGTTCTTAAAATGTATCGTAAAACCTGGAGCTTGTTATAGGAAAATAATTATCTTTTGAAGCTTTGCTGAATTTCATGCTTCAATGAACAGCTACCAAATTGTGTGGGAGGTCAGAAATTATAACTAAATTCATTACCATTCTTTAGCTCCTTCTATACAAAACATTTAATTCTGTATAGTACTTGAAGATATAACGTACTATTGCAACCATAAACCTTATATTTATTAGTGATTGATCTTTTTCATAAATTAGTGTAAGTTCCAATAGGAAGATTAAAGTTAGTATGAGAATAATCATTTATGCCATAAAATTTTGTCCATTAAATATTACATCTTACCAGGTTATTTTGTCATAGGATTTTTACAGTGTGATAAGTATAACTGACATGCAGCATAATAGTGAAGAAGACAGAAGACTTGAATTGCTAAGCCTTGATTTTAACGAGTGTCTTTTTTTGGATAGACTTTCTAATGTAAGCAATTACCATCAACAAAGGACAGTTTTTTCTTTCCTCATTATGTGTTATATTCACTCTTGGAACTTTCAAAAGGCTTGGAATACTTTCTGAAAAAAGTTAAGTTTTATCTAAATTATGTACCCAGTTCTTTGTGATGACAGAATTGTGGTGTTGTGTATAAAAATGCAGTGTCAACATTCTGTGTTTAAAATTGCAGTGGTGAAAATTGAAAGGTATATTAAGTTTTTCTTTTTCTTTTTTCTTTCAGCATTGGTTTACTGAACTACCACCTGTGCTAACATTTGAATTGTCAAGATTTGAATTTAATCAGGCATTAGGAAGGCCAGAAAAAATTCACAACAAATTAGAATTTCCCCAAGTTTTATATTTGGACAGGTATGGTTTAGTGTACAGCATAACTTAGTTTTGCAACAGTGGAGTAAGTAAGTGAAGAATTACTGTGTTTAAAGGAAAATTTTGCTCAATTTTCTGAGAACTAATCTTTACTTTTGCAGGATATACCTAATATTATTTACCAAGGAAAATGAAATTATTTTGTATTAGAAAAGTATGGGTACTGAGAGTAATGCTATTAATGGTATATGGAAGTTAAAAATTATTTTTGTGATCTAATTCTGTTAGAATCTTATAAAAACACTATTTTGTATTATTTAAAATGAATTGATCTGTTTAGGTAAGGGCTAGACTTAGCCTTGTATCTACATCAAAAATATTTGGAAATACTGATGATTGCTACTTTATTTATTTTTTTTTTGTTTGATAGATATATGCACAGAAACCGAGAAATAACAAGAATTAAGCGGGAAGAGATCAAGAGACTTAAAGATTACCTCACAGTATTACAACAAAGATTAGAAAGGTATTACCTTTTATGAAATGATAACTATAGGAAATCATGTATTTGATGACTGACTAGATTTTTAGTTTTA
The DNA here is from genome assembly GCF_047511655.1 of Castor canadensis. Classification (NCBI taxonomy): domain Eukaryota; kingdom Metazoa; phylum Chordata; class Mammalia; order Rodentia; family Castoridae; genus Castor; species Castor canadensis. Next base: position 27,558,305 of record NC_133390.1, on the reverse strand, counting down.
AATTTGCCTTGAGTGACTTAAAATTGTAAGAATAGATAATTATTCTGGATTGATATTTTGCTGGAATAGTTTTGAGTTTCATTAGGAACTGGAAATAATCTAGAGTTGTCTATAAAGATAATTTTAGCATTTAAGTATTTCCTTGTCAACAGGCAATGCTCATGTTGCTGAAAACAGAAATAAGTATGAGTCTAGTATTGAGAATCAGATTAAATGTTACCCTTGAGCTTTCTAGTACAATGAAGGGTAGCTGAGTTTTTCTCCTTAATACATAGGATACAAACCTGAGTTACTACCAGGTCCTCACAATAGCTTCATAAAAGGAGGGAGCCAGGTGGAGAATAACATGGGGTGGGGGGTGAGGGGAACCTAGATAGCACATTTGAGTATAACTGAATGTGCATGCCATCCAGTACTAGGGATGGAGGAAGATGTCTGCATGTGGTCTCCTTATTGTCTAGAGCTTTGCATTATTTCTTAAAGCAACCAGAATCTAGACTGTGCAGTGTGATACAAGTCAGACAAAAGTATTCAGGCTGAAAGGTGGCCTGATGGATCTGAATTTGCAAACTCTAACTTAATCTGTATTTCCTTATTTTAGTTTTAATTTACACACTAATAGCCTAAAACTTTTTATACAAAGCCAACATACCTTATTTCAAAATTTTTATTCCTATAAAGGAGCAGTGAGATACTTTCCTACATGTATATTCAGTTTTACTGTCTTCATTTGAAAGCAAGTGTATTTTATTGTTGGGGAAAAGTTACTAAAGTGTTGTATCATGGTTTCAGTAATTATTTAAAAGCAAATATGTACATAAAAAAAGCATTTGTGTATTTTACTGTTGACAGATATTTAAGCTATGGCTCTGGTCCCAAACGATTCCCCTTGGTAGATGTTCTGCAGTATGCATTGGAATTTGCCTCAAGTAAACCTGTTTGCACTTCTCCTATTGATGATATCGATGCCAGTTCCCCACCTAGTGGTTCCATACCATCACAGCCCTTACCAAGGTAAAGTTGTCTTCATGCAGGAGAGAGCTGTGTTCCTCTATTATATAGCAATATAATTGATGCCTTTAAACAAGGTTTTATAAAATGAGAACTGTGGTTCCTTTTAATGAATTATCCAAAAGAGTAGACTCATTTAGAGGACTTTTTGTCTTCTGAGAGCATTCGTATTTCCTATGTCAGTAGATTTTATGGTTATGGATTGAAATTTTCATGTTTTCCTATTCAGAATTATATTTCAAATTATTTGGCATATAATTATATATGTTTCAATCTTTATAATCCATGAAAGTGATACTTTTAAATTAGAATTTACTTCTGTAATGTAAATTGGTAAATACTAACAAAGGAAAATCTTTATAATTTCACCATACATTAGATTTGCTGGCTTTTTAAAAAATAAATGACTAAACCATTTTTAATCTAAAATTAAAACCTCATCCCTATAATAATTTAATCCTCTCATATTAAGTATCTCAAAATATTAGATCAATTTGAAATATAAGTGAACTAAGTGCCAGCACTTTGGTTTAAAGGTTTAATAACAAACATTCTATGCTTTGAAAACACAGCACAACAGAGCAGCAGGGTGCTCCTTCTTCAGAACTGCCCAGCACATCACCTGCATCAGTTGCTGCCATTTCATCAAGGTCAGTGATACACAAACCTTTCACACAGTCTCGGATACCTCCAGATTTACCCATGCATCCAGCACCAAGGCACATAACAGAAGAAGAACTTTCTGTTCTCGAAAGCTGTTTACATCGCTGGAGGACAGAAATAGAAAATGACACAAGAGGTAAGCTTCTCATAGTGTAACTACTGTCATTTCAGATGGATGTGTATGTTAAAATTGAGAAGCAAAATTACTTCTGGATTTCATATTTAAAATATAGTTATTTTTCTTTCTAGAAAAGATCTTATTAAGCTAGTCTGGTTCCCATTTTTTGGATCCACAGGGACCCAAAGAGTTTCCCCAGATTATGTAGCTGATTAATGACATAGCAGATGGTCTGATTTTGTGGTTTAGTGTGCTAAATTTATATCAAAGTGGTATTCACAGCTACTCCATGGTTGAAATGTCATACAACATCATAGTTTGTACATATCAATTTTGTACTTCACCTGATATTTGTAGAATGAAGAAGTTCAAGTAATAATTTTTTTTTAGGCTTAAGATTTAGGAATGTGAATCTTCATTTGGAATCTACTCTAACAAATTTTTGGATGTCATCTTACAGCTTTCCTATTTTTCTGTTAAAATGTGCTTTTTATTTTTAATGAAATGATAATGTTAATATTGCATGATAGATTTTGTTCATTATATTTCTTTTGTATGAAAATATAATACCCTACTATGATTCCCCCAGTACTACACTAATTTTATTAATTATCAGAAAAAGAAGAGCATAGGACTACTATTTCATATTACAAGAAAGGGATTATATTGAACAACATTGGTTGTTGGATTTTAAATAACCAGCTTGAATTCTTATAGACAATATGTGAATAAAGAGCAGTCCTAATTTAATAGAGTATAAATAATGGGAAATAGCAGTTAGCATTGTAATTGTAAAGATTTTCCTTAATATGTTTCATACCTAAGGGAATTTTTAAGTCCTTGACTTTGTTACCGCACATTAATTAAGTGCATAGTATTTCCTGAACACTGTATTAAGTGTTGGATACTTTTCTACTTCACAAGGCAGATTATTTTTATGAGATTGTAAGCAGAGGGTGGAGTTAGGAAGATTTTGAAACCAAGATAAATGTCATTGAGGGAGAAAAGAAATGGATGTACTTGAAATACTCTTTTGAGACAACTGACACATGCAGGCCATTAACTAGAGGTGAAAGAGAGAAATGAAGGAAGATTCTCTTAGTTTGTAATCATATAAATAACTAAATAGAATATACTTTAGATAAAGGCAAACTGGTGGGCAAGGTGATCTCTACCTCAGAAGAGAACGAACACAAGTTCACAGTTTTACCAGTTCAGGTTTGAGTTGCTTGAAGGATGACATTCTTGTCATAAGGCTTTGTAATACTGTGGGTCAGGAAAGGAGGTTTTGTTAGGATAGTTTTTTCATCTCCTTCAACCCTGTTTTAGCTACACATTTTTGCTGTCTCTTTTATTAAGGAGAACTATATCTTATTTTACATGGACTCCAAGTAGTAATGTTTTATGAACATTTGTAGGAAATTTTCCTTATTCCTTTAATATAATTATAAGAAAACCTCAGCCCATGCCTAAATATCAGTAGAAACATACTTGATATTGATCATTAAATGACATCTTGTACCTATAGATTTGCAGGAAAGCATATCCAGAATCCACCGAACAATTGAATTAATGTACTCTGACAAATCCATGATCCAAGTAAGTGAAATTTTGAGCTAATACTTACTGACATTATTAGTTGCATATACTTTAATTTGCCATTATATTATTTATCTTTACCGAATTCTTTGTGACATGTTTTGTTATAAAATTTGAATAAATTATATTATAAAAACAAAAAGTAAGCAGTAGGTACAGCATTCAAGTAAATTTCCCATAAAACTTTTGCCATTCAGTTGTATGTCCCTTAGGTACCTATTGCTTACTGTATTTATAATTATATAAAATTTATCAAAAAGTTTTTAAAGGTCTTAATTTTTTTAAGTCTATGGAAGACAATATATGGTTTTATAAAGATACAAGATTTGGGAAGAAACTCTAAGGCTAATTACATTTTAATTTCTGGTATGTATTATGTAATCCACTTGGTTAGCCACTAATTAAAACTTTGTAGATTTAGACAAATCATGTGTTGTATATAAAACTATTGAGCTAAGTACTTTATTTATAATAAGTAAGTAGGTCAACAAAAATATATACACAGCAAATATATTTTCAGTTTTGAAAATCACCGTCTTACTTACAGAACTACTTACATTTCTTCAGCTTATTAAACTTGGCTCTTTTTAAAATTTTGTGCTCTAATATATTTTTTTTCCAAAAGTTTAATGTCAGCCACTTTTATTCTATTTAAAAAAATGTGCTTCCATGTTTTCCATCAAATGGGTACCTTGTAAACTTCTTGTGCTGTGGCGTAGTACACACATAACTGCAGTTTCACTCCTTTTTGTTTCCTCATTTAGGTTCCTTACCGCTTGCATGCCATCTTAGTTCACGAAGGCCAAGCCAATGCTGGGCACTACTGGGCATACATTTTTGATCATCGTGAAAGCAGGTGGATGAAGTACAATGATATTGCTGTGACAAAATCATCATGGGAAGAACTAGTGAGGGACTCTTTTGGTGGTTATAGAAATGCCAGTGCATACTGTTTAATGTACATAAATGATAAGGCACAATTCTTAATACAAGGTAAGACTATGAAATACATAGAATGGTATATATTTTAAGTCGTACTTTTATGTGACTTTGTTGTTCAGTGCAGTGCGTTAAGTGTAATTCACTCTTTGTGATGGCTATGATTAGGTAGTACTTACTTGTGGAGAGCAGATTTTGAAAAGCCTTTGAGAAATGAACATAAGTAAGGTGAGATGCAGCTTAATTTCTTTTACCTGTAGGCCAAGATAGGCACAGTCACAGCCACGAAACAGAAAAAAGCAGAACAGCAGCATCTCCTAAGCTTGAGTTCAGAGAAGCAAGAACACAGGTTTCTCTGTTACAGTGTCACGCCCCTCCCTCAGAGCCTCTGTTCCACCCTGTTTGCTGTTGCTGTTTATAAAAGAACTGCTGAAGGAGGACAGGGGTTGTTTGGGGATTTTTGCCTTTGGATTTTTGGCTTGGATGTTTTTCTTTGGGCTTTGGCTTTGGGCTTTTGGTGTGGGAAGCTTTTGGAAGGAAAAAGATTGCTGAAGGGAAAAAGATTGTTAAAAGGGAAAGGCTAAAGAGCAACCAAGTCTGCACCGAAAACTTTAACATAGGCCCTAGAAAAGCTAAGCTAAAGAAAGAACTTTATGCATAGGCCTTAGAAAAGCTAAGCTAAAGAAAAGCCAAAGAGAACATGCGACAGTGCACAGTGCAAGTCTAAGGATAAGCGGCTGCTGTTGTTTACAAGTCTGAACATCAAGGCTTTAAGAAAGCTAAAGAAAGATGGGACAGTGCAAGTCTGGGGACAAAAGACTTTAAGAGTGATTAGGCTAAAGATAAGCTGGGAAAACATGGGATAGAGTGAGTACAAGGAAAGAGGTTTTAAACAAGGTTTTAAAGAATTGCAAAAGAGGAAGACCTTAAAGAAAAAAGATAGAGAAAAGAAGTAGTGAGGGTTGGGCATCTCCACCCGAGTTCTCAACACACCTGACCCCATTTCCTGTCTGTCTGTCTATTCTGTGTCTTTTCTGAATTTCCAATTGCCCCCAGTTAAGCCCAGTTAGGTTTGGTAACAACCAGGGGCGAGAAATAGTGCCTCTTCCACCTACTGAGTTTTTGCAAGTGAGAAAACTGGATTTGAAAAATGATGTGACCAAAGCTGAGAATTGGCAGATATTTTTTATTCAGTTAACTATTAAATGTACATCTAAACTTTTGTTCTCTTTGCTAAAAACCTTTAATGCTTACATCTGTACAGTGACTCATATTTGAACTCTTTAGGTTAGCATGGAGGCCTCTGTTTTCTGATCTCTGACCATCCTTCCAGCTTCATTTATCACCATTGTTTGTTTTGAACTTTATAGACTTTACTGGTGTATAAACTCCCTGTATTCTGCTCACGTCAAACCACTTTACTTTTGTATCTCCATGTTGTTAAATGTTTTATTTTATTTTATAGCAGTGAATTTCCTCATATTTCCATCCCTCTCTTGCGCCCTCCCTTCCTTCCTCCCCCGCCATCCTGCCTAATTTCTGCTCATCTGTCACTCAGTTCAAGTGTCATCTCCTCTGCAGTGTGTTTATTAAACTGCTAGAAAGAATCTCTCCTGTGCTCTCATACCATACTTCTTTTGGACATGTATTGGTGTGTGTTTTAATTGCATGTTGATATGTCTTGCACAATTTACTTTATTTCTGCTCAAAACCAAAGTCCATGGCACACCATGCTGTACTCTGTTTATTTCTGTTATTCTAATATATGGGGTTTACACACAAAATACTTCATAAGGATTTGTTGAAAGTGATAAAATTGCAATTTATATTTAACCATTTAGCAAAAGTAAGCAGCCCAGTTATAACTGAAAAGGTAAAGTTTATTTGTGTGTAGTAGAAGTTGACTTTTAAATAATATTTATGTAATATTTTAAAACATTGCAAATTGATTAGTTTCATAATTCCATATTTATTTTTATGGCTATACTTAACCACTTGTAAGTGAAAAAAATTTTTGGTTCAGTTTCAAGCTTAATAAGGCTCTTGTTACTTCTTACATATGAGTCACTTCTTTTGTGAAAAGTTTTACTTCATGATTAAGCTAACATTTAGCATTTTCTCATAATAACAAAAGTAGTATTTCATCATTGTTAAAGCACTGAAATTTCTTTAGTTATATTGTGTCTCATTTTTACTGTTCAGATTAAAACTGAGTGACTAAATTACCTTGTAGTGGCTTAGCAAATATTTTTTTTCATTGTTTTTCTGAATGTTTGTTAGTTTTAAAACATTTGTAATTTTGGTTTGCTGTACATTAATAGTGCATTGTTTATGTCCCATTTGCGATACATTCTATTTTGAGCTTTGTATTTTTCCTAATTTTACACTACTTTTTGAAATGTGATTTTCAGAGGAGTTTAATAAGGAAACTGGGCAAGCCCTTGTTGGAATAGAAACATTGCCACCAGATTTGAGGGATTTTGTTGAAGAAGACAACCAACGATTTGAAAAAGAACTAGAAGAGTGGGATGCACAACTTGCCCAGAAAGCTTTGCAGGAAAAGCTTTTAGCATCTCAGAAACTAAGAGAGTCTGAGTCTTCTAGAACAGGTTTGTGAATTTTCATCAAGTTGTATTATGTGGTCTTATATGGTCAATAAATTGTACTCATTGTGTTATTAAAAAATATGTTCATTGAAAGAACAAATCTCAAATCTTCACTGTGTCAAAGTATGAAGAAGCCAATAGATGCCATCTGAAATTGTAGCACTCAACAATAACTACAAGCTTAATAGCTTTGTTACCTCTCTATTCAATAACACTGTATACATGTAAACTTCTTCAAGGTAATTGCTGTGATTCTGACTGTGCTCTGCCTACTTTGCATAAGCTGTTCTCTTCTTGTGAAATCAGCAAGCCACCAAATAAATTTGTCAAAATAATGAGATCTATTAACCTCTGATTTTAGAAAAATAATAACTGTTGGTATATCCATCTATATTTTATGTAATACTAATATAGCACCATTAATATAGGGTATTTTATTTTAAAAAAATTCTTCAAATTAAAAACAGGTTACCCAAAACTAAATTCTTAATATTCCAAGAAAAAATACTATGTAGATGTATAAAGCAAAGAAGTGTATAAAAACATAAATATTAAAAAATGACATTGTCACCTACAGCCATACCACTCTGAGTGCAGCTGATCTTGTCTGATCTTGGAAGCTAAGCAGGGTTTTGCTTGGTTAGTACTTGGATGGGAGACCACATGGGAATAGTGAGTGCTGTAGGCTTTAGAAAAAAAAGACATTCTCAATATTAGCTGATAAGCGTAATAAAATATTCAAAGTAAACACTACATTAAAATGAAGACAAAATTTCTAGCAAAATTGAAAGAATGTCTTTTGATCTCTTTCTAAAGATTAATTTCATCATTATGGAGTTGCAAATATCTTTCAGGGCAGCATACTTCCTGTAAAAAGGACTGTAAATTTTCTGTACCAATTGTAGAAATGAGAAGATATAAATTAAATGTAGATCTTTCCTCCTCATATTCCTACCTCTCTTTTTGTAATTCCGAGTGAATAATTTTTTTTAAATAACTTTTTGTTTTGTAAGATCTGCATGTCTTTTTTGGGGGGAGTGGGCAGTACTGGGGTTTGAACTCAGAGCCTCATATTTGGCAGGGAGGTGCTCTACCACTTGAGCCACTCTGCCAGCTTTTTTTTTTTGAAGGAAGCATTTTAGGTTTTTATTTAACCTCATCTTTTACCAAGAGATTTCGATGCAGTATCATTTTGAATGTTAGGCAGAATTCCTTCAGTTGAAAACATAAAATGCCACATATAGTATTGTTACTTTTTATATAAATTGAATTGTTGATTCATTGATTTTGATCTTAAGAGGCAAATAATTCAGGATTTTTAAAAGATCAAGGTAAAGATAATATGCCAACAAAGACACCAGCATTTTAATACCTCAGCATTATATAGTATACCTAACTACTACCACTGTCCTTGCTGGTGACCTCTACCATTATGCAGGACTATACTATCTTCCATATGTCCATGGCTACCATGTAGAACAGGTGAGACTGTGGGTCCACAATATTTTAGTTTGGGCAGATATGAGATTTCTTGGCTGAAATCAGTTTCTGTTGTTTTTAAGCCAGTTCAGTTTCTTGATGGTTTGATTTCATCCATAGTTTTCTGTACATACCTTTTACAAACCACTTCCTGGAATTTACCCAAGATGAAGCTGCTGTGTTACTCTTCTCTAACAGTTAATGTTAACTTTAATTGTTCTTATTAGTAAGAGGGAAGGGCTGCATAACTGACTTAAGTGGTAGTAGTCTTGAGCACTCAGACATGGAGAACCTTTCAGTTCATTGACCAAGCTCCAATTCTGTTCTTGGTTCACATATATTTTATGGTAACAAAATATGAAATTTTGTACAGCTTCCTCTTCATCTTGCCTATTTCTTATAAAATTCTCTAAATTTAGGACAAGATATATTTTATTTCTACTAAGTCACACTAATATATTCTCCATTAATGTTCCTTTTTGATAAGAACTAGCCTTACCTCACTTAGTATGTTCATCTTATTTTTTCTCTTTATATACGAAGACCATGTTCGTAGTTTCCCACAGCCCTGTTTCATGATCAGTACTTCCCACCATATATGCCACATACTGTTTGTAATTTTTAAAATTCAGTAATAATTGAGCATATATTTTTATGTCTCTTTTTATTGTATAAATTAAACTTGGAGTATGCAGCCGTGTTTCTGAGAAGAGCCAAATTAGCTGAACAAAAAGAATAGGAATACTCAGTTAACATAAAACTGTTATAATGAGTATCTTCCAGACTGAATATTTAGAAAACAGTGGCAATACTAAAACAGGAAGTATTGTATCCTCTATAGGAAATAGATATGTTTGATTTAGTACAAACAGAATGTGCCAAGTCTATAAATTTCGAGAATGATGTTGTTTAAAAGATTCATTCCTATTACTATATTACCTTTGATACCATATTAACTTATTCTTTGTTGCAGGAGAGTTTGACATATCACAATTGAATAAAGCTGATATTTCATTAAAAACCCTGTCTTAAGAAATAAGTCATTAGTAGAAAAATGGTTTTGAAATGCCTAGGCTGTCTTCTTCTTCTTTCTCTATAGTAAATGATTTGCTTAGTTTAGTGTAATACTGCCAGCATGTCAAAGAAAACATGTATTTAAGACTCACCAGTGTGCCCAAGAATTAACGAGTGACTAGTAAAAGTAATACAAGCAAATCGTGCGATTTTCTTCTCCTCCCTGCAAAGTCTTCTCAATACAGGAGTAACATAGGAACCAAGTAAAGTCCTCTTTCTACTGACATTGCAAATATGAATATTAATATATACAATATTAATCAAGATAATATTTGTCTTCTGGTAACCTGTGACTAATAAGTCTATCAACTTTAATTCTCCAATAATCATTGTCTACTGAAGCTGAAATGAGTATTGAGTAATGGGAAAGAATTACTTGATCCATTTTATGCTACTTCCCTAAACCTTTTTATTGCAAAGCAAAACTTACCTGACTACTTCTGTTTAGATTTCTGACCAAGGATTCTGTTTGAGTATACACATTAGATTTTCCAGCTGGATTTTTCTCTCAGTACAAACAACGCATTTACTGGAATCAAAATCAAGGGAGAACGGATTCAGGCTATATATTTGTTAAAAGGTCTTCAGATAATTCTGAGGTATAACTCTGGTTAAGCAGCATAATTCTAGGGTATATTTATATAACAGAGAAATAATACTTATGAAGTGAAGAATATGATCTGAGTTATTATTTTACTTACGTTACTCATGTCATATTCAAAGTGTATTTGAGTTCCTTACAACATACGTAATATATTCAGTTTTAAATCAGTGAAATAAAAATGAATAGAAAAAGTAATATAACACTGGGTAAGGTTGATATGAAATGTACTTCATAATGTTTCATAATTTTTTCTACATACAGGAGGCAGAATTGATTCTGGAACTTCTTTACAAACACTGCCTACAAGTTAAAAAATTAGCAGATGTTCTAGGAAAGTAGAGTTAGTACCTAATAGTAAGGCCTCAGAGGAAGAGCAGATATTCTCAGTATTCTTAGGTTTCTTGAAAGCAGGGACTACTAGGCAGTATTTTTATTTATATCTCCAGCATCTACTAAATAAATGATATATGATAGATGCCCTTTGAATGTTTTCTAAATTGAATTCTTGTCTAATGGAGATTTCAATAGTGACTTTCCTAAGAGTGATCCTTAGTGTAGGAGAATATAAGATTTAAAAGTATAACACAGTAATTTACAGTAGAGAGAGTAAAGTATGGTGAGGCTGCAGCTCTCTGTTCAGGATTAAAATACCACAGAGAGCCAGCCCAGCAAAACTCTCTGTGGGTTTTTAGGGACTCATTGATTTTAAATCTGTTTCTAGAATGGAGTAACTATGTGTGTCTCAAGTAATCCTCCTCTTATAATAAGTGTGACTTATTAGTAAGTCATGGTAATAAATACTTCTGAAATATATCTGGTATGTTATTTTTTGTAGTTGATCAAGAGAAGATTCTTACACTTTATTTATTTATTTATTTATTTATTTATTTTGGTGGTGCTGAGGCTTGAAATCAGGGCCTACACCTGAGCCACTCCACCAGTCTTTTTTTGTGATGTGTTTTTTTTTTTTTTTTTTGAGATAGTGTCTCGCGGACTATTTGCTCAGGTGGGCTTTGAACTGCAATCCTCCTGGTCTCTGCCTCCTGAGTAGCTAGGATTATAGGCATGAGCCACCAGGTCTTTGTTTTAAGATTCTTACACTGTAATAAAAAGCCAGTTGGTAGTTCAGTTGACACTTGTGTTGTAATGTTGAAGACTATAACCAAGAATGACACATAAGTAAAATGCCCCTCAGACCTTTCAGTTTCTTACGACTTCAATATAAGGATACCTTCAGAATGCTGGATAGCACCCAAATTGGTGAGCGAAGCCACTACTTTATACAGCATGTAGATCATGTCTGGAAAACATCAGTGTACCACTCATAGAGCAAAGAAATGATTTGAAAGATCTTAAGGTTTGGGTACATTCTATACCTCCATAAATAACTGGTCAGCAGTGGTGGAAGAGTACATTTAAGGTTTTATAGCTACAGGTAGGAGATTGTGTTAGCTTTCCTTCACTGTGACAAAATACCTATGATAAAGCAACTTAAATGAGAAAAAGTTAACTTTTGCTGATGGTCCAGAAGTTTCAGTCCATGGTTAGCTGATTTCATTGCTTGTAGGCTTGTGACAAGGCAGAACATCATGATGAGCAGTGTGTGATGGAACAAAGAGAAGACAAAGGGGTTAGGGTATTCCCTTTAAGAGCATGCCCCCAATGATTTACTTCATCCCATTGCCTCCTACAGTTTCCACTGCCTCCCAATAACACCATCAGCTGGGGGCCTTCAAACTTACGAGCTTTTGGGGATAACATCCAAACCACAGTAGAAATCAAGTAAGACTTTCCGCTATTAAGATAACAAGAGATAACCCAGTGCCAATGGCTCATGCCTGCAATCCTAACTACTTGGGAGGCTAAGAGCTGAAGGATTGCAGTTTGAGGCCAGCTGGTGCAAAGAGTTTGCAATACCCCCGTCTCCAAAATAACCAGAACAAAATGGACTGGAGGTGTGGCTCAAGTTGTAGAGCACCTGCTTTCAAAGTCCCTAGTCCTGCAAAAGAAAACCAAAAAATTAGAAGTGTTGCAAAAGTAATTATCATGGAGACAAATTAGTATATATTAAGCTCCAGTTAGAACATAAAGTAGATCAGAAAACAGCATGATCCCCATTTTTACAGGCCAGTAGTGGTAAGGTTTTTATAGGGTTACAAGATGAATGAAAATCATTGGGTATATTTATATGGTAAAAGCCAAACTTTTCATCTTTTGCTATTATTAACAATGATATGGGAATTGCCCACATGTATGCTGAGGTATTAGTTGTATGAACCCTTCACACAGAACAACTCAGTAAAACAAAGATTATATTGATGTGAAAAATGTTTGCTATTTAAATTAAAAACAGTGTTTGTAAAATTGTTCTTTTGACTTAAAAAATATGTATAGATAGGTGATGTCCAGAAATAGATAATGCCAAAAATATCAAATAGTAGAAAGAGCTTTTAATTTTTCTCATTTTGTTTGTTTTTTCTAGTACATAGATATGTACTATTTTTGTCTTTATAACACCAAGGTAAAACCTCCTCTCTTTTTATGAGGACCTTCCATTATCATCCAATTCTCTTGTTCTTCTAGGACTACTTGCCTATTAGTGCTGTATATTTCATCGAGACCTGATTCCTCACCATTTCTCTTACATGTAGGGATCTTTCTTGTAGTCATGGCATTGCTAATAAAGTATCTTTCACTTTTAAAAAGTTCAGTAATCATGACTTTTCATTAAAAATCTTTCTCATATCCCAAAGTCTTTATGAATTCTTTTCAGATCAACCCAGTCTGTTCTCATTACTAAATTTATCATATCCCTCTTTTTAGGTTGTCTTTTTATTTTGACATGCTTACTAGTGTAGAGGCTCATTGGTAGCAGACATTTTAATAATATTTTATCAGCCCTTGTAGTCATTTTCCACATGCTGTTCCTTCTGCCTGAAGTTTCTCCTTTCTCATCTTCAAAATAATCCTCTCTGAAAACCTTTCAAGACTCAGTTTATATTTCTTCAAGAAAGTCCTTAATATACAACATTCCAGGTGTTTATAGTGGGTCCATGATTCTTTCCTAGAATGGTATATGTAACTCTTACTGTAAGTAGCATATTGTATTATCTTAGAGTATATATTTACCTGATTTTACTGGGAATTCCTTAAAATGAATGAAATATTTAGTACTATATTAAAAATGGCACAGGTTCAATAAACATGCTGAGAATACAGTGTTAGATTTTTATTAGAATTTCCCAGGTTTGCATATTCTGACTATAGCACCATTCCAGTCAGTTTCTTTGGATGTGTATAGACAGGGAAAACTCTAGAGAAAGTAGTTCTTTGTGGCATTTAGTCAAAATCACTTGATATGGCTCAAATTTTTTGAGACTTAAATGTCCATATGGAAGAAAACCTTGGCCCTATTTGACCTATTATGGATTCAATCAGATTAAATAAAATTTAATCAAATCTTGTTTTTAAGAGCTTATGTTACATAAACTATTTATTTTTATTGTTGTACTGGGAGTATATTGTGACATTTACCAAAGTTCTTACACTATATCATAGTTGAATTTACCCCCTGTATGATTCTTTATCCCCCTCCAATCAGCATTCCTGGAATAGTTTGAACAAATCCTATTTTCTCATTTTCATACACAAGTACATAACATTTCCACCATATTCAGCCTCCTACACCTTTTCCTTGTATCATCCCCCCTTTATATAAACTCTTGGTTTCGATCATTTAAACCAATGTCTGGCTGTATCGACTTCTTCACCCTCATTGCATTAAGCTCATGTATGACTATCAGTCATTGTCTTGTCTATATAATGAAAACAGACAAAGAGTGACAAGCACAAGTAAAAGCTTTATTATCAAGGAGTTTCTCTCTGTTGAGCCCTAGAACTGTTGACTTAAGTCACCTGCTTGAAACCTTCTAGAAGCAGATGCATTGACTAGCTGGAAGTAACCTAAGGGATATCTTTACTTTATCCACCACGTAGGGGATTTGAGACTGTATCCAAGTCAGTCCAAAGTCAGGAAATAATTATATATGAAGAAGTTTAAAGTTTAGCTTCTCATTCCTTGTTAGACACATTTTAAGGATTTTCATTTTTAGTTTTCCTTATAATATCATTTATCTCCATCATCCTACTTTTGCCAAAACTTTGAAGTCATCTTCAGGTAAAGTTGAAGTCTTCAAACCTTTTCGGGTTTTTAAAACAGGGTCTCACTATGTAGGCCAGATTGGCCTTGAACTCATGATCCTCCTGCTTCAACCTCCTGAATACTTGGAGTATAGGCGGGCTTCAGTTTGTAAACGATTATATTCAAAATATTCCTTTAATCCAGCTACTTCTCTCTACCATATTGCTGTCTATTATACAAAAGTGCAACGATCTCTTTTTGTTTGGCTCAATACTTTTCTAGTACCTTGCTGATCTCAAATTTTACTTTCCTTTCTCATCCATTCTTCACAATATAACCAGAAGGGGGTTTTTCGGTTTTGTTTCGGTTTGATTTTTGTTTTTCTTTTTCTGTGCTGGGGACTTGTACATTCTAGGCAAGCTTTCTGCCACTGATATACCCCCACACTCCAGAAAAAAAAAATTTTTTTAATTTGCCGCATTTCCATTGTATTTAAAACTTCACTCACTTTTTGTTGCCCCCGGCCCTTTTAAGTGACGACTGTTAATGCTTTTAATCTACCTGCATCATCTTTTAATAGATCTCTTTTCCTGTGGTCCAGCCATATTCATTCCTTGGATCCAATCCATGTTCGGTACCTGGGTTCTGTGTTTATCCACCTGGCAAAATAACTCACTTAGGTTTCAGCTTTTAAAACTTTCGTCTTTTATCCCATATCCTGTAAACTAAATAACCCACACCACCCTCATTTTATCACTGGAATGTATTGTCATAGTATCGTCACAATTTACATCTGTTATTGTTTGATTAGTGACTTTCTTCATAGTTGACTTTTAAGAGGAGATCAAACAGACTATTTTGTCATGCTTAGCCTAGTGCCTGACACTTGCTTAGGTACTTAATTAAAATTTTTTTGGCTAAATGAATGACCATGCATCCATTTATGTTGAAATTATAGGACTCCTTTTGGATGATATTTCACCTTGTATATTCTTAAATTTAATAAAATGTTAGTATGACAGTAGCCCTGTTGTGTCTCGGTAGGTGAGTAAAGACAATTCCAGTAACATTGTGGAAATTTTACTGTGCCTTCTTATTTTACATATCCATCCACTAATTGAGTTTTTAATTCATTTGTCCCATTAAGTGTTCATGTTCCTATTTTATACTAGAAATTGAGGAATTAGCAATGCAAAAGGGTATTCATGAGATTCTTACAGTCTTTCAGTGGATGTGAATTTTAAACATAACACCAATTAAGTTATAATTATGGTAAATGATATTTAAAAGGAAAGTGGTTCTCATCTAGGAGTGACTTTGTCTTTGAGTAGACGTTTGACTATATTAGAGACAATGGGTGTCGTACTTGGAGGGGGAGTAGAATTACTGGCATCTAGTGGGTATGTGCTAGGTCCACAGGACAGCCCTGTGTACCATAGGATTACCTGAACCAGAAATCAGTAATGCTGAGGCCGAGGAACCCTGCTCTAGAAGTGGTATTTAAGCAAAAGGATGAGTAAAAGTTACTAGGTGGAGAGAGCAAGAGTAGATGAGTACACAAGTAGAGTGTACTTGTTCCTTCCTATTATTGCTTATACTCTCTCTACAACAAAATTAGAGATAAGGGCAAAATAGTTTCTGCTGGGTATTGAGGGGGGGGGAGCGGGAGGGGGTGGAGTGGGTGGTAAGGGAGGGGGTGGGGGCAGGGGGGAGAAATGAACCAAGTCTTGTATGCACATATGAATAATAAAAGAAAAATGAAAAAAAAAAAAAGAGAATAGACAAGAAGGTAGGAAATTAAGCTTCTCCTTCGGTGTATTAGAAAACAGAAGAAAGGCTAGCATGTGGACCATTTTGAGCAAAGGACACAGATGACATTGTACAGAAAGACAGAAGCCCACTGATGTAAAGCCTTATGAGTTATGTAAGGATTTATAAAATACTTAGTAGCTAATTGGAATATTATTGGGCATAGGAGTCCAAGGCTCAAAAGATAAGTAGGAGTTGAAGATACAACTTTGAAAATTCTTCATGTTTGGTATTTCAGTTCATAAATATATATTGGAATTAGTTTGCTAATTTATAATTGCTTTTTCTCTGACAGTATTCTGCTGCCAAGGGTAGATTTGGAAAAGATACAAGGTTAGGTTCATTCAGGAATAGAGTTTTGTCAGGTAGCTGTGAAAAGAATATTTGTACTCGGGGAAACTCAGTCCAGGATTGTTGTCCAAACTAAATTCTTTTTTGGCATTATGGTAGTGATTGCTGGAAAAATTTACTGTTCGTTCCTTTTCATAAGCTGTAATGAGTACATTCTTTAATAATTATTTCAATACTATTGGTTCTAGGTTTTTGAGTTATTTTGTTCATTTGTAAATTCTTGGGGGGTGGGATGTGCTGTGTGGTGAAAGATGTATTTTACTTTAGTACAAAAGCAAACTTGGTTGTTGTATAATTTCAGAATTATAAATAAATAACAGATTCATCTTAGTAAAGACTGTGATTTATATTAGATATGCAATTGATTCTTTTCTCATGAAGCACAAGCAGGAGAACCAGAATATCTAGAGCAGCCATCAAGAAGTGATTTCTCAAAGCACTTGAAAGAAGAAACTATTCGAATAATTACCAAGGCATCACATGAGCATGAAGATAAAAGTCCTGAAACAGTTTTGCAGTCGGTAAGAATTTTCTTTTGGCTCTCTGAACATAGCCATGTTCTTGACGTTTCCTACCATGTAATGGAGAGCGACCTGTTTGGGATTCAACAAACACAGGATCCAGAAATGTCTCTGCCATAAATATGATCAGTGAACATTGCAAGTCACGTGACCCTGGGCTATAATTTTCTCAGTTTATAATTTTAAAGATGTTTTTCTCTTCAGTTTCTGTCTTCCTGTCATAGAACCAAGATCAGACTAAATTGTCCATTTGACTTGGAATTGGAGAAGTATGAAGTTTAACATTAATTCTCCAGTCCCTCACCTCTGCTACAGCTGAAATCTGATTACTTTGGAATAGTTAGGAATTTAAGATACAGTTTTCATTGTCCTATAAAATGTGTTTAAAAATAAGAGTACTAGGTACTCTTAGGTAGAGATTGTTAGCAGGACAAATACAATGTTACAAAACATTTTGCACATAGTTCAAGAGTGTCCTATGCAAAAATGTCATTAATTAATTATCCTGCTATATTATAGTTGTAAGTTTGTGTAGCATTAAATTGAGCACAGTGGTGTTATCATTGAATATGACTTTCTGAGATGCTTATTTTCAAGAATTTGGTACTGCAGAAGCATTTAGTTTCTGTAGTTTATCATTCACTTTACTTTTGTAGTCAGTATAAACAGCTCTGATGAAGGTTTTATGGTAGCTCCTTTTAGTGTTTAAGGATTTCCCCTCCGAGAGAACTAAAGATAACAGGATATATCATAATTTTACATCACATAATTTCCTGCTTGGTAAGTCAACTCAGTCTTAACAATTACCTGCTAATTGCAATGAGACCTATAATATAAGACTTAACTTAGCCAAAATATCCAATAAATAGGGTATTCTGATAACTGTTTTGACAAACTAAATAATAGTCATAAATTCCTTTGCCTTCAAATCCAGTTTGAAAATGTATCCTACCCGTAAAGATACATTAATATTAATAGATATTTTTATGATTCCAAATTCTGCAAATGCCTTGCAGACTATAAATGAGTTTATGATGAATGTTCATCTGGTAACTATAGCTTTTCTTGGAAAATACTTTTTTAATGGGTTTGGGAATTATGCTTCTTGGGATGGGAAGAGGAAAACCTAGAACAAGAGGACCAGGTACAAGGGAGACATATTTTTAACATATATAAAAATGAATTCATAGGGTCTTTGCTAATTAGAACTTTTGTTAGCACATAAATTATGGCTAATTAGAGTGATCCTTTTAGTATTAGAAAACCAAATGCATTACTTAATGTAGAGTCATGGTTTGTTTTTTTTGGTTTTTTTTTTTTTTCAGTATTGCTAATCATAAGTAATTTAAATTCACAAAAACCAGCAGTTAAATTTTGATGGCTTAGTTTTCTTAAAGAAAATATCATCTCATAAACTGGCAACCTATGATGTCACCTGTATTTGAAAAAGAATGATGGCAGGAAGATAAAATGATAGGAAAACACTGTAAATATTTCCCACATTACTTGTCTTCTGGAATAGTATCTGTAGTTGGCCTCATTGTCTATATAATCCTGCAATGCAGCATGTCTAAGAATTTGTTAATGTTGGCTATCAGAAGTGTTTTGTAGTTCTTGGTCTCCTGGTTGGTTTCTTAAGCCTGGTAACCACTTTATATTGTGTTTCACATTTAAATTTAATATACATTAGAAGCTAAATTAAGAGTCTTTACACTTCAGCATCAAGTATTTTACTGGGATTTTGATTATTGATTTTACTTATTATTAATGCAGCCTGGAATTAATTGCTTAATTTAAGTCTCAGTTTTCTTTTCCATGAAATAGAAATGATTGTGAAGCTAATGAAGAGTAATTTTTCACGTTGTGCCTGGTATGGCGTGTGGTGGACACTGTTTCCCTTCTGTTACTTCACTCACTGGCATTTCACGAATACACAATGTATTCGTGCTAACCTTAGAATAAGCAGAATTCTCTATAAACTTATGACCACAGAAATCAAATAGAATACCTGTACTGTTAAATGGAATGATTTAAGATACAAAAAAAAATTATTAAAAAGGAGACTCCAAGAAGAAATCATCCACAGTCCCACTCACTGCTCAGCATTAGTAACTCAATATTGTTGGGGTTTTTTTTTTCACTTTTACTTTTAAACATAATTTTGGGATTTATTTTTGTAGTTGAGTTACTGTTGTGTATAAAATTCAATTATCCTGCCTTTTCTTCCTTTTTTCTTTTGTTGACACTGGGGTTTGAACTCAAGGCCTCACTCACTGCCTTTTCTTATCTTAGTCACCTTACCTTATAACCATTTCTCCATGTTATAAACTTACTTAAAAACATCTGATAGTTGAGTATTATTCTACTAAGTAATTAAATTTTGGTTTACTTAAAAACATCTGATAGTTGAGTATTATTCTACTAAGTAATTAAATTTTGGTTTACTTGCCCATTTTTCCATTACATACTTGTTTTTGCTTGTACATTATTATAAATAGGCTGTTTGTAAATAAAATTTTGTATTTAGGCTTTTTCCTTAGAATAGATTCCCCATAGTTGAATTTCTAAGTTAAAGGGATGGCATATTAATGTGGTCAAATGGGCTAATGGATTTTAGGTAGTTAATGAAAAATCTTTGAATTGTAATTATTTTTGCATCTTACCGAGGAACTTATTTTTAACTCTTTTCAAGCTTAATCTTTATTTAATGTGTTCATATAAGGCCTAAAAATGATACAAAAAAGATAAATAAGCATATACTTTATTTCAACAAGCACTTATTTATGTGGAAAAATTATTTTTCCTTAGTATATCTAAATTTAATGAGTGATACTGTATTATTATACACAACCAAAGCTTCTTCCCTTTCTCATCACTATGCTGTTGAAACCATTCAGCAGTTACTATAGGTTTATAAAACATTTTCCCTAGCTGCTCCCAAGGTATGTTGTTTTACAAGGATCAGTGTTTTTAGTAATGTATGTCTCTGTTGCTATTTCCCTTAGCTTCTATTTTCTAGATTTTTTGGATTGCTCTGGTAGTAATAAATTTGTCACCAAAACTACAGATAGATTTCTTAATTTCCTTTTTATGTTTCACTTTTGTAAATGGAGGATTCTTCTTTCATGTGCCCAGATTCAGAATCCTTAATGATAAGCACATCTCTATAGAATATGTATGCTAGTAATATGCATTTAGAGCTACTCAAATATAGCAATTTAAAGTAATATAATAAAATAGTATAATAATATTGGTAACACCCATTATGTACTAGGTGTTGGGTTAGTTGAATATTATCTTTTGTGATCACAATAATATTAATGTTTTATGACACGACTCTCCTCTTGGAAAGTTGAGGAGTCAGGTAAGTATGGAAACCATTTATAAAAGCTTTACAAGAATGACAATTTTGAAAGAAACAGAATTTCTTTTAAAAGGGGGCTTAATTAGTCTGGGCATTAATTTTGTTTTATTGTTTAAACTTTTCTGAATATGTAGTTCTGAAAATTCAGAAAAAGTTTATTATTTCTAAAATTTTTACCTATATTTCAAATGGAAATAAAAAAATCTCTTTAATTGCTCTTATTAAAATTTCTTTATTCCACATCAGAAGTAAAGTTTATCATTGCTTAGGAAAAGTTACAATGCAAATTGAAGTGACGTCAACTGATTTTAAGCCTTTTCAGTGTATGTGTTGATTAGTAAATACTATAGATGCTCATTATAAACCTATCAGTAAACTAAGACTATAAAATTTGAATAATATTTTGAACAAATTATATTAGTGTTTTTGAGTGAACTTTATTTTTAGATTTCATATTGGCATCCACTCTATTAGTATGAATAAGTGAAATTCATAAAATTTGCTAGCAATGAAAAAATAAAGAATAAATCTGACTGAGTTGTTAAAAATGGATACCACTTTTTGACAGCTTTTTCTTAATTTTCAGCAATAATTCATTACACACTTAAGATGTAAATATATTGTAATGAATCTTAAAGGCTATTCAGAGCTGAGTTGAACTCAACAGAGTATGGATATTAACTGGATACACAATTAATTACTAGAAAGGGTAGAAAAGTAAGCCTTAAAGAGAAAACCCTCTAAATTCTGATGGAATTGTGAAGGTCATAATCTTATTTTTGTTGAAATATCAAGAAAGGCTCTCTTGAGTTATTGGAGTTTTTTTAAGTAATAGTTTAGTTGTTTAAACAGTAGGAAACACAGCTCTACTATTTATTATTTTATGCTTAGGGGGGCATAAAAATGAAAAGCTGCTCTTATGTGCTTAGGATGTAAAAGAGAAGGTTATAGATTGTATATTACTATTTGGTTAATAAATTTGCTTCCAATTTCAGTTTCGGGTTGTCTCATTGCATACCTAGCAAATGCAGCCAGTTTGAAAAGATTTAAGAATCTGTGCACTTAAATTGTTGCTACCATTGTTCTTTTTTCTAATTTTCATACCAATGATTTTCTTCTGCAGACACCTGATAATACCACAAGCCAACCACCTTCTAACCAGCGAGTTGTAGAGGTGGCGATCCCTCATGTAGGGAAATTTATGATTAAGTCAAAAGAGGGAGGGTACGATGACGAGGTACCTTTATTGTAGCATTCTGCACCATTCTTATTTTTTGCTGTTTAATGCAAGTACTTTGAGCATGCCTACACCATTACATTTATGTCTGTTGCTGCATAATATACAGCTTTGCTACCCATGGTGTGAAATTACCTCACCATTTACTAATGGAGCTTTGAATTTAAATAAAAATTTAAGTAGAAGGCTATGGATTATGTCAAAAGAATAACTTTATATTTCTAGAGTACTTCTTTTATACAAAAACAGGATCAGTTTATTTTCAGGTTGACAGGTTACAATAAGATTTAATTATGTAGCAATTTTTGCATTTAAAATAATTTTTATTTTCCCTTCCTATTTTAGTTGAATAATTTATTTTACACTTTGCTTACTGTTACCTACTAGACAGTCCTATAGCAAGATTGCAAGATATTTTTGCTACTACAGCCTTAGCCTGTGCTAATGAGTGGAATGACTCACCAGCATTACTGAATGCCCAGTAGCATTTCACGCACTTTGGTGCCTCATCTTCTTTCTTCTTTATCTATTCTGATTA
This sequence comes from Castor canadensis, assembly GCF_047511655.1. Lineage (NCBI taxonomy): Eukaryota > Metazoa > Chordata > Mammalia > Rodentia > Castoridae > Castor > Castor canadensis. The sequence goes on along the minus strand of NC_133390.1, from coordinate 27,536,251 downwards.
TTCTCATCTACTCAGTTATCCCAGCAGTCAGATGTTTTTATTTTTCATGAGAGAGTTCTTCAGAATCCAGCTGAAAATGATCTGTTATTGTCTTGGTCAGTCAGATTATGATCACTTCTTTTCCACTTTTTTCCTGGAACTCTTAAAATTCTTCCTTTTTGCAAATGAGGAAGGGCCAGTAAAGCAGAAGCAGTAGAGAAGACCATGCCTATAAAGCAGGCTAGGAACTTGTTGGATTCTATTATTTGTTTTTCCAGATGTGGATAAGAACTGAAAACTTACCAAGCATTTTCCCAAGTATTCTTTTTCCACACTCCAGTGTTTTAATTATTATATTAAAGTTAATCACCAAAGCCAAAAGTATCATAAAGACATTAATGTCACTGTGCTAATGTAAGACAAATCATGTCTACTAAAAGAGTAAGTAGATTTGTGAGACAGGAACCAGTCAGAGGGATTTCCTAAGAAGATAGTATTAGTGTGCTGCAACTAACAGAATATAATCCAAAATAAAACTATAAGTAATAGGTTCCGTTAAGTCAGAGGTAGTGGCTGCAGTCTTTTGATTGTTTCATAGAACTTTAAGTTAGTTCATTTTGCAGATAATTTTAAAATTAAACAGCTAAGAATAATAAGTTACTTTGAGAACAAAAACACTTAAGTACTTAGTGCTTAATTAGCACTATTTTATTGCCATGGTGGCTCTTGAAAATTAGGGAAACTGGGATGTTTTCAATAAAAATGTTATTGATCAAGCAGCTAACACTGTCTTGTGCAAGTGATTGTTATTGGCAGAGTCATTTATTTTGTTGTTGCTGTTTTATTTTGAGTGACAGTTTACCCTAGTGCATGTGTGTTGGAGCTTTTCAAATTAAGTCCTATGGATATAAGACTGTTGCTTTCAGATGTGCAGGTTGTACAGTTGTTTTGTAGGCATTCCTACAAGGAATAGAAGTGGGATAAATATTGAGCTCGTCCTGAACTTACCAAGTCTTCAGGCTTTTTAACTGATTGAAAAAAAAAAAAAAAAAGAAGCTGCCTTTTTCTTAGTAGTTTTCTCAGATGGCAGCAAATTTTTCTAATTTGTCCAGAAAGGAGTACCTTTAAAATTTTTCCACTTCAGAGAGAATGCCTTTTTGCAGTTTGCACAAAGGCACCATTTGAACTGGCTGTGCCCCTGTACAGATGATTCTGAAAGATGCTTCCTTGTACCTAAGATCACATTTGCTTTTTAATAAATGCAACATTTGATTTAAAAATAGTGGAAAATAAAGGAGTTTTAACTTGCATGTAAAGAAATTTTGGGTTTAATTTTTTTTTGTTAATCATTCAAAAACTCTTACTTTAAATCCCTGGGGCAGATTATGATGACACCGAATATGCAAGGTATTATCATGGCCATAGGTAAATCCAGGAATGTGTATGACAGGTGTGGTCCTGAAGCAGGGTTCTTTAAGGTACTATTAACATTTTCATTTTATTTTCTTTATTAAAAAACTTAAATGTCTGAATAATGTTTTATTTCTTTGAATTAAATTTGATTTCCTGTATACTTTCTCTTTTTCTGTCTTAGCCACGATCACCTGATATTTTGGGAACTGCTTTTTCTATACATGTATCCAAGCTTATTTTTCTTTTAATCTAGATAATTCAAGAAAATCAAAACATTTTATCTGAGTTATTATGATAGTGTGCCTCTGATTGATTACTAGAAATTAGAATTATAGTTTATGTTTGAAAGTATCTGAGTTAATATATCTGATAATACCTTATCTTCTCCGTGTTGTTCATCCTGTCAGTCAGTATTGTCCATTTATTATATTTTATGTTTCTGGTTTCTAACTCACTCATTTTTTTCTCCAAAATTAATTTTTAATATCCTTGTCAGCTCAAGACATGTAAAACCATTAAACTGATGCATTATTATATGATCACATCTTTTCCACTGTAATATGAAAGTTATACAATGTTTTGATTGTAATGTTATTTTCTTTTACATATTTAAAAAATGAAAATACCTGTAAGTTTTGTCACTTTATGTAGATTTGCCAACAGTGCTTTGTTTTTTACTCATTCTCCTTTTTTAATGCTTTAAAAAAAAAGTTTTGAGGAAATGTAAGTCACTATAGTAAACTATGCACTTCTTACTATTGTGACATTAAAAAAGCTAAAAATTTCCCTTGATTTTCTATAATTTGCTATTATCCAATTTGGTCTTCCAAAAGCTGGGTGCCTCCCAGAAATACATACACTATTTTAAAGTATGCAGTATAAAATAAAAGCCATGAGCATAGTAGTCTTACATTGATAAGCATTTTTTAATTTGTTAAGATTAAGGTATCACTTCTCCTGATGTGCCTAACACAGGAGTTTCTGGGATATAGGACTTGACGTGCTAACCTACAAAAATTCTAGGCTTCCTGATGCCAGGGCTAGTTGATCATCCTATTAAAATCTCCTAAGAAAGGCTGAAAAACTACTCTTTTAAAAAGACAAAATGACGAAGAAAAGAAGGAAATAGGGAGGGAGGAAGGCTTACTACATTTGTAGTAGTATTGCTGTACATGATGTATAGGATTGAATTAAGCCATAATGGTTATTACTTTTCTTTCTTTCCTTAGCCTTCATTTTCCTTGGAATTGTTTTATGTTTTTTTTTTGGTTTGTTTTACTGATTTGTCTCTTTCTACTAATTGCTTAAATCTCCTCTTACTTTGCCTTTACCAATTTTATCTTCTTGGGGAAGTCTTCTAGAGCTTTATGACATGCTTCAGTGTGGATTGGTTTTCCTTTAGTCCTTGCTCATAACTAGTAACTTGAAATCTCCTTTCATTTTCATCCTGGAAATTTGTATATTTTCTCTCTTTCTCTCTCCCTGGTTTTGCTTCATTTTGCTTGGCAATTGATTCTTATCATTGCTATTATTAGGTATTCATAAAAAATGTACACAGCACTGTATTTTAAATATGATGGCTGGTTCTTTATTGCTATCTCCCCTAAGTTAGTCGTATATAGTATGTATTTATTGTAGTTACTTTACCACTTAGTTTATTTTAAGTTGCAGGAAAACAGTGTTTTATATTTCTGTCATGCTATATTCCCTAAAAAGAAGTTTTGGCTATGAGAAAAAGTTTTCAGATCTGGGCTGCTTAAGTACTTCCATCAAGTTCCTTATTGATAAGGGATCAGTTCAGTTTTTTAATGCTGTATATTTTTGCTGGTGATAAAATCTTCTGATGAAACTGGCAGCCATATTAGTGATAAAAAGCAGAGTTGGAGAATGAAACTTCATTCTCAGTAAGTGGATATGCTTAGGTTTAACCTTTAATTTAGAAATAGTTACCAATGCAGTCATTAGAACTCTTTCACCTACAGGGCCTCCCACCTGGGAGTCTGCCTCTATAAATATTCAGTGTGAAAGAGTAGCTGCTAGAATGTTGTTAGGGAGGAAGAGGCAGGGTTACACCTGCCGGGGTTTCTCTCTCAAACTGACCTTATTTGTTAGGATTAGTTTCCACTGAAAATAGAAAATCCAAAATAGTAATTGTGGCTTAAAGAGAGTAGATCATGCAAAATGATATAGAGCTGTTATAATGAGCAAAAATAAAAGCCAGAAGATAAAAAATATTTTAAAGGACTTATTTCTTATATATATGTGTACATGGGATTTGTATAGCTTTTTTCATATATTTTTGAATGATGTAAAAATTCCCTTTTTGCATATTTTTGTCTATATCTATTACCATACCTATAGGGTTTTTAATGAAGTAATTATACTTCTGTATTGTGTGACATTTTTCTTGATATTTTATTGCTTTGTAAGACTTATTCCCAGTTAACATAACTATTGCTTTTTCACTTCTGAAATGCCTGTTATTACTATTCCCTCTTGTTTATTTGATAGATACAAAATTTATTAAAATAAGAAAATATGCTAAAAAGTACAGTGCATAAGTGAGCAACTCAGTTCACAGAATGAACACATGCCCATATAACCACCAGTCAGTCCAAGAAGTAGAATGTTAGCAATACTCTAGAACCTACTTTTGTTGCTCCTTCCTGTCACTACACTCTGTTGCTTCCCAAACATGTCCATTGTCTGGACTGCTAATAATTTAAATTAGTTTTCCTGTTGAACTTTATATTCTTGAGATCTGTTACTCTAGGCTCTTTTTTATTTGGCCACATTGATTCAACAACATGTTTGGAGCTTTATCCATGTTATTGAATATACTTGTAGTTTTTTGGTTCTCATTATGGTATTCCCTTGTATGGCTATACTATAATACTTTCCATTCTGTTGTTGATGGACAGAACAATCAAGGTATCTTGCTAACTCCAGTAGACATTGCTGTGTAATTATGGGCTAGTTTCTGCCTTAGTGAAGCTCATTTTCTGGTGGGGAAGGAAACATTAATTATAATTATAATCAGTATGATGAAGAAGCAATGTCATATGGAAGGAGAATACAAAATGAGAAAACACAGCTGGTATCTAGAGAGTTTCTTAGAGAAAGTGAAATTTAAACTAGTATTACATGCACCAAAACACAGGTTATAAAGGACTTTCTTTTAACTCCCTAATTCCTTCTGCACCATTAGGTTATTTTTGATTTTTTTTTAATATATCCTTTTAGGTAGCTAGATAGACATGACTGACTTAAATTTGAATATACATATATTTATAATTTACAAAAATAGAAGCATATTCTATTGTTTCCTTTTCTTGAGTTCTTCTTTTTCATATAATATGGTGGGAGACTATTCATGTCAGACTTCATAGATTTATCCATTATTTCCTATTGAATTTGCCACATGCATTTATACATCTCTCAGAGCAGAGCATCCCAGTTTTCCCCTATGTAATGACAGATGCAGAAAATGATAATGTATATCCATCATTGATGCCCTTAGTTGCTCATGGCATCTAAACAGGCTGACGGGATGAGTGTCTCTGCACCTCTCTAACTTATTCATGCTATAGGCTAGGAAGATATCTGAGAATTGCTATTATCAGCAAAGGTTCTATGGTTAAGTACTTATCTTTAAATCCTAGTTTTTGAATTGCTATTATCAGCAAAGGTTCTATGGTTAAGTACCTACCTTTAAATCCTAGTTTTCTCACTTAATGTTTGTGTGACTTGAGAAATTTTTTAAATTATGGGATCCAGTGATTTCATTTGTAAAGGAGACATTATCTTGAGAATTAAGGAAGATGATCCGTATAGATTTAGATAGTGTGTGTTACATAAAGAATAGCTGAAAATTGTTAAGCTACTTTTATTAAATTTGTCATTGCCATTTTTATTGCTGGTTATTTGGGCCACTTCCAATTTTGTTGCAAACATTCTTATGCATATATTATTGAACACTTACTTGATTATAGCAGAGTAGATTTAATAAGTGAAAGTATTTAAAAGTGTTGATAAGGCAAATTACCTGCAAATGGCTAACCTGGGTTTTAGTCTTACTGATGGTTGTTTGGCAAAATGGGATAAACAGTGTAATTCATTTTTTTAAATGTTTGTGATTTTTGATGAGGGTCAGTATCTTCTCATAAATATTTTGGTTGCTGGTATTAAGGTTGACTGTCTTGGTACATTTTTATATTGTGGGATTTTAGATTTATTTATAATATGCTAAGACAACTGATTCATGTATAATTTGCAAATTATATTTTGTGGTTTATAATTGCCCTTTAAATTTATTTTTGTAAGAATGAAACAGAATCCCTAGTAACAAAAAGTTCCTTAAGTCATAAAAAATACAGTTGAAAGCCACTCCAGCAGACAAGAACAAGTGGAAGACACAACTTCAGGGCTTGAAGACAAAATAGTTATTAAAGAAAAAACAAAAGAATTCTTAGAGAAAAGACTAAAGAATTGTGAAAGGAATATGCAGGAACTCAGTGACTCCATCAGAAGACAAAACCTGTGAATCCTGGGCATCAGTGAAGAAGAGGTGCAAGCAAAAGTTTAGAAAATATAATCAACAAAATAATAGCAGAAAAGTTCCCAAATGTTGAGAAAGTGGTGCCCGTCCAGGTATAGGAAGTCTCTAGGACACCAAACAGACATGACCAAAATAGAACCACTCCACGGCATATTATAGTTAAAACAAATTAGCTTAGAGAAATAGGAAAGAACATTGAAGGCTATATGAGAGAAAACATGTAAAGGAAACTCCATCCAAATAACAGTAGATTTTTCAACAGAAACCTTAAAAGTAAGAAGGGCATGGAGTGGGGTATTTCAAACACTGAAAGAAAACAAAAATTTCAATCCTATGATACTCTGCCTGACAAAGTTATCATACAGAATTGAAGATGAAATAAAAACCTTCCATGATAAAATGAATTTAAAACAATACATGACCAATAAATCAGCACTCCAAAAGATTCTCAAAGGAATCCTACACACAGAAGATAAAAATAAACATAGCCATGAAAGGATGGGAATTAGTAAATACAGGAGAAGAGCAGACAAGTAATTAAAGAGTAACATAGAATTAATTGCACACACACACACGCACAAACTTTTACACAACAAAAACAGCTAAATGGCAGGAATCACCACATACCTCTCAATATTGAGACTGAATGTTAACGGTTCCACTCCCCCACCAAAAGACATCATTTGGCAAGCTGAATTAAAAAGGAAGACCCGATGATTTGTTGTTTAAAAAAAAACCCCGCCTTTCAGATAGAAATAAACATTGGCTTACAGTGAAATGGTAGAAAAGATACATCAAGTTATTAGCTCCTGATAATAGGCAGAAGTAGCTATACTTATATCAGATAAAGCAGACTTCAAACTTAGAAGAGACAAACAAGGTCACTTTGTACTACTAAAAGGAGCAATACATCAAGAAGAAATAACAGTTAATAACCCATGTGCTCCCAATGTTGGGGCACCCAACTTCATTAAACATACAGTGCTGACTTAACACAGATAGACCACCCAACACAGTGATTAGTGGGAGAAATCAGTACTCCTTTATTACAAATTGGTCATCCAAACAAAAAATCAACAAAGAAATTTTAGAGTCGAAGTACACCATAGATCAAATGGACCTGACAAATGTCTACAGAGCATCCCATCTTGCAGCATGACAACATACATTTTCTCAGCAGCCCATGGAACTTTTTCCAAAAGGTCATATTTTAGGTCATAAAGCAAGTATTAACAAATATAAGAAAATTGAAATAACTCCCACATACTGTCTGTCACAATGGAATAGAACTAGAACTCAATAACAAAAAGAAACATCTACTCAAACAGCTGTAGACTGAACAACACATTGCCTAGTGATCAGTGGGTCATCAAAGAAACAATGAAGGAAATTTAAAAGTTCCTGGAATTTAATGAAAATGAAAGCACAACCTACCAAAACCTATGATACACAGTAAAGGCAGTGCTGAGGGGAAAGTTTACAGCCATGAATGCATATATTAAAAATACAGGAAGATCTCAAATTAACAATCTAATGCATCTCAAACTCCTAGTAATACAGCTGGATAACCCCTAAACTAGCAGAAGGAGAGACATAGGGACTGAAATCAGCAAAAAAGACCAAGAAAACCATATAAAGAATCAGTGAAACAAAAAGTTGGTTCTTTGAAAAGATAAATAAGATTGGTAAAATCCTAGCAAATCTGACTAAAATGAGGAGGGAAAGACCCAAATTAATAAAATTAGAAAATAAAAAGGGAGATCTCAACAAACACCCAACGAAATCCAGGGAATCATTATGGATTAATTACTTTGAAAACCTATATTCAAATACATTGGAAAATCTAGAAAAATGGGTAAATTTATAGACACATACAACCAACTAAAATTACCTAAATAGACTTACAACAAGCAATGAAATTGAAGCAGCAATAAAGAATCTCCCCAAAAAGAAAAGTCTAGAACCTGACAGATTCACTGTTGAATTCAATCAGACCTTTAATGCAGAATATCAACAGTCTTCAGTCTTTTCCATGAAATATAAATGGCAGGAACATTGACAAAATCATTCTAAAAATTCAGTATTATACTCATCCCCAAACCAAACAAGGGCACAACACCTTCAGCAAAGTAGCAGGAATCAAAGTCAGTTCTACAAAAAAATCAGTAGCCTTTCTATATAGCAACAATGAACAGAGAAAGAAAATAGGAAAAGAATTCCTTTTACAATAGCCTCAAAAAAATAAATAAAATACCTGTGAATAAACAAAGGAAGTGAAAGACATCTACAATGAAAACTATAAGCCATTGAAAAAAAAATTGAAGACTACAGAATAGTGAAAGATCTCCCATGCTCATGAATTGGCAGAATCAATATTGTCAAAATGGCTATATTGCCAAAAAACAATTGCATGTTCCATGGCATCCCCGCCAGAATTCCAGTGACATTCGTACAGAGATTGAAAAATCAATCAAGTTCATTTGGAAACACAAAGACCATGAATAGCCAAGGAGTAATGCTAGAGGTACCATAATTCCTAACTCCTAACTATATTACATAGCCATCACAATTAAAACAGCATGGTATTGGCACAAAAATAGACCTGAAGACGAATGGAACAGAAGACCCAGATATGAGTCCACACATCTGTACCCACCTGATTCTTGACAAAGGTGCCCAAAACATATGATGGAGAAAAGACATCTTCAGTAAATGTTGCTGGATAGATACCTACATAGCAACTAAGAGAAATGATTGACAAATGTGACTACATGAAATTAAAAACCTTCTGCACAACAAAAGAAGTGTTCACCATATTGAAGAGACTGCCCACAGAATGGGAAAAAATCTTTGCCAGGTATCCATCTGACAAGGGATTAATAACTAGAATGTACAGGGAGCTCAAAGAACTAAACTTCCCAAAAATCAATGACCCAGTGAAGAAATGGGCAAATGAAATGAACAGAACTTTTTCAAAGGAAGAAATACAAATGGCCAAAACATACATGAAGAAAATTGTATCTTTAGTATGCTTGTTACTCTTCAAAAGGAACTTAATTTGCCTTTCACTTCTGTCATCTTCTGTTATGTTCTTTGGCTAAAAGTTTTTTAATTTAGCTCCAGATCTGTTTTGTATCTTTTAAGTATTTAAAAGTTTTTTGTCCTTATAAATTGGTCATTTTTTTTCTACCAAGTAAAGGTCAAGCTAGGTAACTGGAAAGGTAATTTTATATATTTTTGTCATAAGCAGTTACCTTATAAATCTTAAGTTTTCTAATAGCTTTTTAGTTGATTCCCTTATTAAACTGTTCCCCAGTAATTCCTAACCACTTTTGTTGTACTTATTTCTTATTTCATGTCTGGTTTTATTACATTACTCAAGTCTCAAAAATATTACATGAGCATTTAAAAATACATTTTAGAGATAAGAATATCAACTCTTAGAGGAATATTTACCTTGTTTTGTGTCACAGTTTGTTAATAAATGACATGTGTAGCTTTCTGAATTTTATTTTTTTTGTCTTAAGAGTTGGAAGTTTCAGGAAAGTGGCTTCCGCTAAGCTAACTGATAGGCTATCTATAGACAGGGAATAAATGGGAGAATATCATATGTGCAGATAATCCAAGAAATAAAGCCATATGTGGATTTGTGGGAAGACAAGCCTGACCTAGATAGAAGGAGGTCCATGCTGAGGAGCAATAGGAAATAAGACTCAATATGTAACATTGGGTCTGATTAAAGCCTGATTAAAAAAAAATTTAAACAGTACAAAGCAGTTTCATTACCTAATGAGCAGTGTCATATTTTGTATTGTATTGTATTTTGTATTGAAATGTGCTATTTTCATTGCAGCAGCTGCAATGAAAAATAAAGTAATTATCATCACAGGCAGCCAGAATTATGGACAAATATAATTCCTAGAACATGATACTGAGAAATTAGTCTGAGGTAATTTAACACAGTGTTAACTTTACTCAAATGGCATATTGTGCAGGACCTGCTAAATGTAACAGCATGATGCATCTGTGGAGAGTTTGAGTAGATAGGATTCCAGCATTTAAAATTTACACAATTTCTTAATAAGGAAATTCCTAAAAAATACTCAAGAAATTCCAGTATGCTGACAACTGTGTGTGTGTGTGTGTGTGTGTGTGTGTGTGTGTGTGTGTGTGTGTGTATACGCTTGAAAAATTACTCCAAGAAGTTTAGAAGTGCCTTTCTGTCTCTACTGGCTTTTATACATAGAGGTGAAAAGTACTGTGACTTTGGCATTCATTTGTAAAAATTAGGAGACTCTTACATTGAACAAAATTGTGAGTCTATATATTTCACTATTAGAAACCTCTCTTTATAAAAAGAAGTCACACCTTCTAACTTGAAAGTAGTTAGAAGTATCTGATAACCCCTTATGTGTATGCCAATATTATTTTAAGGGACAATACTTTTTTGTTATTTTAACTATACTTATTCTACCAAACTCATGATTTTTGAAACATTTGTTATTCTAAAAGTCATCTAATAGTCTGTAACAATCATTGGGCCATAACAAAGAACAGTTTTTAATGTTTTACATTTTTTCTCAAATGAAACATACTTTGGTTATTAAATGAACTTGTTCCTCCTCTCCCCATTGGGGAAATAGGAAAAACTGGAAGAGTTCTAATACGTGAGTCAGGCACAAACTGAACCTTGGTAATCTTATGTGTCAAATACATTTGACTTTTAGGGCTCTTTTAGCCGTAGCAATAAGATGTTGAAATTACATTTATGTCCTGAAGAAACAAAAGATCATTTTCACCATGGGAAAATCTAATAATTTAGAATAGTTTGTTTAGCTATAAAAATAATTACCTCATTCTATTTATAATGCTTTACTACATAGAAAGGACTTTTACTAATCTTCCTTTTAATGAACTATGATACTACATAACTAGCATATTTCACTTAATGTTTTTCTTAGTTAATTTTCCTTCCTTCAGTAACATGGCCACAAATATAATAGCATCTGGATGCACAAGAATTACTCAAGGAAAGGCATGCATTTAAAAACAGCAAGACCTTTCTAATAGAATGGATTTCTTGTAATATATCTTTCATGTAGCCCCAAATGTTTTATGGATAATAGAGCTAGAATATAGATACAAGCCTAATATAAATGAATGTTTAAAAAATGTTATCTTGGCTGGGTGAAGTTGCTCACACCTGTTATCCCAGCTACTGCAGTGACAAAGATTGGAAGACCAAGGTTTGAGGCCAGATGAGGCAAAAAGTTAGCAATTCCCCCATCTCAACCTATAAAACTGGGTGTTGTGGCATGCACCTGTCATCTCAGGTATGCGGGAGATTTAAATAGGAGGATGATCTCTGGGCTAGCTAAGCAACAACATTAGGTCCTATGAAAAATAACTAGAGCTAAAAGTGGTGGGCAGTATAGCTCAAGTGGTAGACCACTTGCCTAGTAAGCACAAGGCTCTGAGTTCAAATGTCAGCATTGAAAAAAAAAGTGTTACCTTTAATCATGTGGGCTTCATGTATACAGCAGTATTTGATGAATAAATTATGCATATTTTGTACTCATATATTTCCCTGTTTTTCTCGTGTGGAAACATATTAATATTTATTGTGTTCCATTATAATTACTTATAAATCCTGAGGTATTTGTTTATAAAGAAAAGATAAACATCGAAGTAATAATATATAATCATTATAACAGAAAAATTCAAATACGGTTGTAGCATCAAAGAATTCATATTGTAGATACCAGACTCAGGGTTTCCTGTTTCATCTCTCATTTATAGAGTGGTCGACTAAAAGTCGTAGTAATATTACTGTGCATTTTAAAGCCAGCCATTTTCTTTCAGGTGTTACGTATTCTGGGGAATTGTGTATCACCTGGAATGTAAACTGATGTTAGAAAGGCCAAGCAGAGTAGAAGAACCTAGCATGTTCCTCTTGTGATGCCTCTGAATAGAGTTTGACTAGACTTTTGTAAATTTTCAGAATTAGTCATAAGCTAAGTGTATTATTTTAATCACTTTTGTGTGGAAACAAAAAAGTCCATTTATATAAAATGACAGGATAAGAAAAGGCCTAGGTGGTTAGTTACTCAGAAAATTTTTTGAGAGTATGGAACATGGGGCATTCTTAGATGTACTGTCTTATTTGTAGTACATTAAAAGGAAAACACATTTGAGTGCCATGAGAATTAAAATTATATTAAAGGGTTTTAAATATTATAATTGACCAAAATTGTCATTCTTGTTGCATTTTATAGGCAATTAAGTTGGAGTATTCAAGGTTGGTTAAATTGGCCCAAGAAGATACCCCACCAGAAACAGATTACCGTTTACATCATGTAATGGTCTACTTTATCCAGAACCAGGCACCAAAGAAAATCATTGAGAAAACATTACTAGAACAATTTGGAGATAGAAATTTGAGTTTTGATGAAAGGTAATATTAAAATGAAAAATATCTAATTCATATACTTAAATTGTCCCTTTTTTACAGATCCCAAATGTAATTTTATATATGCATTAGAACATTTTAATAAATATAGCACAAAAATATGTCAGTTAATTTGAGTAGTTGCTTTATAATTTCTTTGACATCTGTAACCATGGCCTTTAAAGTTTGAACTGAAAATAATATAGATGATTTTAATGTACTTTAATTGTGAATCAAGTCACTGTCCTTATGACTCAGTACTTCAGAGAATGTTATCTCAACCTCTGTACTGTGGATATTTTAGATCAGATCATTCTGTCTTCTGTGCTGCTGCGTGATTTATAGGCTATTTAGCAATGTCCATGACTTCTTATAACACCCCCAAGTTGTGACAAACTGATACATCTTAAGATACTCTAAAATAACCTGTAGGGAATCAAAATTGCCCTTCTGTGAGAATTACTGAACAAAAGTTTCTAGTTATATGTAAAAATAAACTAAAGCATTCTTTGACATAAGAGAAGGCTTGGAATAGTTAAATTAACTTGGTTCACTGACATCTATTTTAAGTATTCCTATAAAACTCCTAATGTTAAAAATGTAAATTTTGCTACCCAGGAAGATTGCAGTTCAAGGCTAACCCAAGCAAATGTTAGTAAGACCCTATCTCAAAAAACAAAAGTTTAGTGTAGTGGTACGTGTCTGTATCCCAGCTACTTGAGAAGCAGAGGAAGTGGGATCGCAGGCTGCTCAAAAGTGCAAGACCCTATATGCAAAACAGACTGAAAGCTAAAGAACTAGGGGCATAGCTTAAATGACAAAGCACTTGCCTAGTAAGTGTGAGGCCTTCACTTCAATCCCCAGTACAGAAAAAAAAAAAAAAAAAGTCTAATTACAATGAATGACATTAAAAAAAATTTAGACTCCAGATAAAGGCCCATGGTATTAGGAGTTATTTTAGTATACCCAAACATGCCGTTTTAGAGTTCATTATCATTACATATTAGTTCTGAAGTAAATGATTATCTTTTTACAAATATCTCATAAAATACAAATGTGTAGCACAGGAAAATATAAAGGGGAATAAGGCATGTAGGACCAGTTGCTGCCTCACCATACCATACATCTGTTGTGGCTTTGGAGATTAAATGAAAAAATACAGGGAGAAGTTTATGAACAGTATCTGGTAGACTGCTGAGTGCTCAGTTGATGTTGGCTGTTAGTATTATTAATAGCAGTGCAGACATTACTTATTTTGTTATGTCTGACTACAAAGAGTTCAGAAGTATGACTGATTAAAACTCATCTGAGCCATCAGAGGGACTGTTTTGCAATGAATGTGCTGTTGAAATTGGGGAAAAAATCAATGAGGTACTTACATTGATTTTCAGTCTTTTGACAAGTAGTCTGTTTTGATTATATGGTTCCTCTGTCTTGTGGGATTTTTTTTTTAGCAATAGTTCTTCTGATAAAGGCTACTGAAATGCTTCTTTTTCTACCTGACATGATAGGCATATTTTAGGCTCTTTCTTCTCATGTAAACTGTATTGGTTAGAGTGTAGTTTAAAAGCTATATAAGAATATTATATAGTAAATTTGAATTAGAATTGATACCTTCTTTGTAACTTATTATCTATCAAACATTGGTTCAAAAGCCACATTTTTCACTTATAACTGAAAGTTATTTGCTGGTTCATTGACAATAGATGTCATGTTAATATGCTTGGTAGTTTAGTTTTCTATAACATATTTTCCAGTTTTTATAGATTTTACTCTTCATTTATTTCTTTTATTTGAAGGAGTCACAACATAATGAAAGTTGCTCAAGCAAAGCTTGAAATGATAAAACCTGAAGAAGTGAACTTGGAGGAGTATGAGGTAATGTCCTTCTCTGAGAAACTGAACTCTAGATTGAGGCATCCTCTCATTTTAGCATAGCTAAGCTTGTATTCACCATGGATGATAAATAAAAACTACTTTTCTAAGTCAGTGCCAAAGTGCTAACACTTTCAGAAATGTTGTTGGGCTTAGTTTCTTTAAATGGCATGATATCAAAAAGTTTAAAACCAAACAGGAAGTTTCAAGTTATTTTGATGCGTAGTTCTCTTGGATTCCAATACTAGTTGTCAGCTATATTTTTAATGAAGTTTTCTAGTTAAACTGTTAACATTGTTAATTTTGGAATTGCTGCTACATGACAACTAGTTTTTCAAGAGCACACTGTCTGTTGAGCATTCTTCTGAGCCCTTTACTTGTATTAAGGAAGGTGTTCTTAATCCTGTTTTACACATGAGAATATGAGGCAAAGAGAACTGAATGAACCTGGCTGAAGTTTTCATAGCTAGAAGTTTCTAGCTTGGCTAATACTCCTGTATTGCACTAACTACATTCTACATATTTTTTCCTTCAGTTTGCTTCATCATATATTTTGGTGGGAGGTTGAGATTCATTTTAGTCATTGTATGTCGTATGTTTTTATCATTATGAGACAGTGTTTTGTTTTGTTTTTTCCTCTGTTGTTGTGCTGGCTGGGGGTACATTGTGGTGGCATTTACAAAGGTTGTTAAAATGTATCAGATATATCATACTTGAATTCACTCCCTGGAAATAGTGTTGTTTGAGAGAGAGCATGCAAAGAAACATTTGTATGATAGTTTATGGGATTTTTTTTGGTGCAAAAATTCTAAATTTTGACTTGGAAATATTTTTTTTTCATTGACCAATTCAAACACCTACTATTTCTTTAAATCTTTAAATTTTAACTTTATATATTGTCTTTCCCCTTACAAATCTGGCAAATTTTAAATTGCTTCCCTATGCACATTTGGTTCCATTGCATACTTAAGTTACTTTAATTATTGTAATTTACCACATTAACAGAGAAGAGAAAGATACAGAAAAAAAACACTTTTTGATGAGAACCCTAACTGAAGTAGAAGACATTAAAGAAGGCCTAAGTAAATGGATGCACATACGATGTTTGCAAAACTTGATATTTTAAAGATGCCAGTTTTTCCCAAATGTTTTACAGATTCAGTTCAGTATCTAAAAAAATCTAGCAAGTTGTTTTATAGAGGTTGATAATTTTAATGAAAAAGTCTGTTGGGAAATGCAAAGATTCTAATCTATCTGAGACATTCTTAAAAGTGGGTGGACAGCCTTAATTCATTAGAAATCAAGACGTAGTGTGTTAACTATTACAACCTTATAATATTTTAGATCCAACATGTGTGCCAGAGGTGGGAGCTAATATGTTCACAATGGGAGTGTTTTTTATTAAGTTTTTCTGGGAAATAAATAAAATAGAATTTCTTTTTCACTTCATGTACAAAATATATTTTAACCATGAGGCTTTCGCATAAAGCTGTCTAGAACTCAGCATGAACAGAAGCTTAAAGACATTTATTTGCCTGTAAAAGAAACACATCTACCAGAGATTTTTATTGGGATATACAATCTGGAGCCATAGATATTCAGAATATGTTCCCTCGTGGCGATTTAGCAAATAATAGCTGTGAATCTGTGACTTTCAAAGTGATTGATCTCTGTTCTTGTCTCCTGTGTTTGGGTTCATG
Organism: Castor canadensis; assembly: GCF_047511655.1. NCBI lineage: Eukaryota > Metazoa > Chordata > Mammalia > Rodentia > Castoridae > Castor > Castor canadensis. The sequence goes on along the minus strand of NC_133390.1, from coordinate 27,520,278 downwards.
GGACTTATCTTTTAATTCTGATGTGATTCTTTACCAGGTTACTTCAAAGAATTCAGCATATTTTTATTCTAAAACCTCATTTTTTTAAACTGAAAATCAGTAAATTATACATGTTTTTGGTTGTTGTACCTTCCTTGGATCTTTGTCTTGCTCTAAGTTCAGTAGTCAGAAAACCTTGGTCTGCAGACCAGATCTAGCTCACTGCCTGTTTTTATAAGTAGATTCATTGGGATATAGCCTTTGTTTATATGTTGATGGTGACTGCTCAGCCACTATAGTCACAGAGTTGAGTAACTACAACAGAGGTTGCATGGACGGATTTAGGCTAAGACATTTGCTGTCTTCCCTTTATAGAAAAACTTAGCCTAGTCAGCACTTTATGGAGTGGTGGTTTAAATTTGCATTTCCTCCAGAAAAGTTAGCTTTGTACTTATAGAAGAAATTTTATCTTTGTCATTAAGATCTAATAATATCAAGATTATGACTTGAAAAATTAATTAAGATTAAAAATTATAAATTAAAATAGTTTATATTCAAGGAAAGCACAGTTCGCTAATAATATATCTACATTTTTCTTGTTTTCATTTGCTTATGATGAAATGATAAGCATTGTATAAAAGCTGTAACATTTTTATTATCAGAATCCCCTTTTTAAATTAATCTTACCTTGAATTTTAGTTTTCTTGAGTGAACTTTTGAACAAGAAAATCCCAGTTTTGTTGCCTCAAGAGTTAAAGGGAATCAGTTTAGCACCACTCAGTCCCAACTCTCATGTGCTCTGTAATTTTGGGGGAAGGAGAAGTTTAGTGTAAACTGCAGTATCCCTTCACCATCTCTCAGGTGAATGGATGCATAGCTGTACTCTAACCTTACCACACATTTGACAAAGCTGAATGCCTGTATTGTAACTTTTGTTTTAATTCCTTAAGAGTGCTATAGCTCTGACACATATTAAAGTAATAAATTGATTCTATTTCCTTCTTTCAGTATGATAGAGATAAATTTTCAGAAAAGCTCTGACATCTAAAACTTTTTGAATGCCAAAACTTTCAAGTAAAAGTTTTAGATTTTGGAACTGAAAGTTTTGAATTTTTTGAACAAGGGATGTTCAACTGGTAAAGTCTCTGCAAATATTTCAAAATCAGAAGAACTACAAAATCTGAGATGCTCTGGCCCCACACATTTTATATGAAACAGTTACCTGCACTACAGTAATATTTTAATGATTTTTATACTGAAGAATTTTTGAAAGTAAAGTAAACTGATTGATTATCCTCCCTTTACATTTTCAGTTTTAATGAGACCTTTATTATTTAATTTTTTATCAATGCCTAATGTTGCATTTATTATTACATAAAAAAGTAGTCTTTTGTGTCAAAAAGTAAAATACAAATTATCTAGTTTCTCTTTAATTTTGAATTCTTTGTTTCTCTTTTGCTTTTTAAGTGTTGTGCAGTGTGGAGGTACATGTGGCATTTACAAAAGTTCTTACAGTAGATCAAATATATCATACTTGAATTCACCTCCTCCACTGCTCACCTTTATCCTCCCTTCCTCCATTCCTGACATATCTTTGTTTCTCTTAATTCAGAGAGTTATCATAACAGCACATTACTTTGTAAATTATCTCATTTTAAATCTTACTCTTTATATTTTTAATATTTTCTTTCACCTACAGGAATGGCATCAAGATTATAAGAAATTCAGGGAAACCACTATGTATCTCATAATTGGACTAGAAAATTTTCAAAGAGAAAGGTAAAGCAAAATGGATAAATGTGAAAAAAAGCTAATTGTACATAAAATTATTGTTTTTGAGGTTTCTTTTGGCTGATTGATTTTTGACCATGCTTGATCAAAACTTTATGAATAAATCTGTGAATAAAGTTAGCTTACTGTAAATTTTAAATAAACATTTTATTTTAGAGCAGAAAATTTCAAATTTAGTACAAAGTTCTGTATTCCCAACATAAAATATATTTTTCATTTTAAATTAAACACATGAGGTTGGCGTTAGTGTCTTTTTGTTTGTTTTGTTTTCAGAATTTATTCATGTGTCTATGTGTGTTTGATACACATGCATATGTATGTATCGGCCTAGACTGCCCTCAAACTTGTGATCCTTAGCCTCGCAGGTTGCTCAGACTGTAGGCAGATGCCCCACATCCCAGTACTGTTTTTGTTTTTATGAGCTCTCAAATAATAAATTTAAAGTTCAGGGTGAAATTGGATTAGATTAAAACCCAGCAAATTTGCTGAGGACCAAAGGAGCTGGTAGCTCAGCTATTCTCCAACATCTACCTACAGTCACCAGTCTTTTCTTACTCCTTCCAAGATTCTTAACATAAATTAGAGGTAAGGTTTCTATTGTTTCTTTGTCTTAACTCCCAGGTGCCCTGAAAGATGTATTTGTAGAAAACGTCTAAGTAGTATGCTTTCTACTTATTTAACTACTACAGTTACTGCTTGTTATTTAAATTGGTTTCAAGAAAAAGATAGATTTTGATTTACTTACCATTTCCAGTAATACACTTGTTTACGTTCACTTATTTCTCCACATATTTCTTAATTCTAACTGTAAAACTAATGTACTTGATTGGTCATTTTATTGAGAAACTGCTCTTTACATTCCAATGCAGTGTCTTATTGTAGCCAATTAAAAAGAAGGTTGAATTTCTTCTATCTTTGCTGTATGTTAGTAGAGTGTTAGAGCCCCACTGAAGTAACCAGGTAATGATGCATTTTGTGTGTGTGTGACAAGATGCACATCAACTTTTAGAGCTGTGTTGTTCAATATGGAGACCACCACCTATGTGTACCAATTTAAATTAATTAAAATTATTAAAACTAAAAATTTATTTTCTCGGGAGCGTTAGCCACATTTCTAGTGTTCAGTGGCCACATATTAAGTGACTAGTGACCACTGTATATTTTACTTGAATATTAAACATATCATTTCAAAATAAAACTTCATATGAAACATTTTGTGTACCTTAGTGGAGAATCGCACTAAGGTTATAGTTTCAGAACTGTTCTCAAAAAGAACAGTTCTCAGAAAGACTTGAGTCTTTAAAACCAAACATGAATGCCATTCAGGACAGATCTTTTTATCAGGAAACTTAATAACTCTAATAGACAAGTTAGATAGGTCAGTTACATATTAAATAACCAGCCACCACAATTTCATTATGAAAAATAACGGTATTATCACTCCCTGCAAAAAAGGCATTTTCAAACAGTGTTTAAACTTACTTATGAAGACAAATTCAGATGTGCAATTTGATATGTCATAGATGTGCACATAATTTCCAAATAATTTTATACTTCATATGTGGAGTATGAAGTGGATTTGTCTTTTATCTGAGCACATTAAATAAATAATAAACAGTAATACTAATTGGCAGAATGACCTGGGGTTTAAAAAACTATCTTCCTTTACAACATTTCTGTTTTTAGGATGTTATATTTTTCTGTATTAATCTGTAGTATTAATGATTAATAACTCATTTGTGAATAATTGAAAATAGTGATGCAAATGTCTTAAAATATCTTTGCATTTCACTTACAAATAAGCACTGTGTATATTTTTTCTTTTAACATGTTCAAAAGGTAGTTATTTTATTTTAGTTATTTATTTAAAATTTTTATTTTTTTGTTATTCATATTTGCATACAATGCTTAGGTCATTTCTCCCCCCTGCCCCCACCCCCTCTCTTACCACCCACTCCGCCCCCTCCCTCTCCCCCCAACCCCCTCCATACCCGGCAGAAACTATTTTGCCCTTATCTCTAATTTTGTTGAAGAAAGAGTATAAGCAATAATAGGATGGAACAAGAGTTTTTGCTAGTTGAGATAAGGATAGCTTCACAGGGAGTTGACTCACATTAATTTGCTGTGCGTGTGTGTTACATTCTAGGTTAATTCTTTTTGATCTAACCTTTTTTCTAGTTCCTGGTCCCCTTCTCCTATTGGCCTCAGTTGCTTTTAAGGTATCTGCTTTAGTTTTTCTGCGTTGAGGGCAACAAATGCTAGCTAATTTTTTAGGTGTCTTACCTATCCTCATGTCTCCCTTGTGTGTACTCACTTTTATCTTGTGATCAAAGTTCAGTCCCCTTGTTGTGTTTGCCCTTGATCTAATGTCCACATATGAGGGAGAACATATGATTTTTGGTCTTTTGGGGCAGGCTAACCTCACTCAGAATGATGTTCTCCAATTCCACCCATTTACCAGCGAATGATAACATTTCATTCTTCTTCATGGCTGCATAAAATTCCATTGTGTATAGATACCACATTTTCTTAATCCATTCGTCAGTGGTGGGGCATCTTGGCTGTTTCCATAACTTGGCTATTGTGAATAGTGCTGCAATAAACATGGATGTGCAGGTGCCTCTGGAGTAAAAAGGTAGTTATTTTAGATAAAACATAATAATCTATTAAGTATTCCCTCTTCCCTTTTTAAACCTCATTTGAAGCTTATAACACCTTGACTCTACTGTGTTATTATAACACATAGATAGCTGTCCGTAGGTTTCCTAGATTAGAAGTACTTTATCTTCTTTATATCTGCTTCACCTCCTGTGGATATTATTTGTGTTGTTTAATTTTTCTTAATAGTTAGAACTGTGTCTATACCTAAATAACCAAGAAGACAGACGGAGCTATCTTAATTCTTCAGTTGTGGCCCCTTCTTCCAGTTTTTGTTAGTTCCTAGCTCCTGTTTTATTTATTTATTTTTACTTTTAAGATATGACTCCTGGTTTCAGGTGTTGGCTGTTGATAAAATGATGTTTAGTAAAATGATGATGTATTGGATGATTTTTTTTATTACAATGTTGTAGATAAAAATTTAAGCATATACTTAAAATATTTTATAGTTATACCTGAAGTGAAATGCTAATGTTTGTTTTTAATTTTTAAGTTATATAGATTCCTTGCTGTTCCTTATCTGTGCTTATCAGAATAATAAAGAACTCTTGTCAAAGGGCCCATACAGAGGACATGATGAAGAGTTAATATCACATTATAGAAGAGAATGTTTACTAGTAAGTAGAATGTGCATAGTATATGTTTATTATTTTGTTGTCTTACATTGGGCAAGTTTTCCAGATGCATATGTAAGTGATAGACTCTATAAACTCTGACAGAGTATAAGAATCATGATGATGTCTGCAGTCTGTTTCCTTAATATGTAAAAATGCATGCATTATTTATCCTTCTTTATGGGTCGTCTGTACTGCTGGTGATCAACCAGAAGTGTTCTTTTAATGAGACCAGATTGCTCTCATTGCATATTTAGATTTATCATCACACTACCCCTCCCTTTTTTGGTCAGCAAGGAAGGGTTGTATAGATCATTGGGGAAGTATTCCAGAAAACAAATAACGGATTTTCTAAGATTTTATAAATGACAGTATGCTTGGTGTGCATATTGTCAAAGAGTTCATTGTGATACAATATCCTTTATTCACATCTGGTGATTAATAGGTTTTTTTCCACATATATTTTCACTCTGATGAAATGTTACTATTGTTATAGATATTAAAAAGTTACTTTGAAAAAAATTTTTGCACAAGTTTATATAACTAGATACCTAGAGTATTTTGTTGATCCTTGTATCATCTAGCTATGATAAAATCACAAATTTCATTAGAAATTGTTACGGTTTCACTCCCAGTTAACTATTAACATCATTCTTTTCCATATTGTGAACCCCTAAGTTGTAATTTTTTCCTTTTAAAAAAATAGAGACAGAGATACTTAAAGAGAATTTTTTAACTTACTTAGGTTGATTATATGCATTAAGTATACTTTAAAAAACTTAAAAGTGAGTGCTGGTGAAATGCTTTCTTTCAGAAAGAAGTGTCCAGTTTACACTACAATATGCAATATGTCTATAATTTTTGAATGACAACATTAGAAGGTTGTAATTTTACTATTTTTGCTTTTGCTTCTGTTGCTGTTATACATGTAAAAGATTTTTCAGTGTTAGACTAGTTTGGTATTGTTTTTCCTGGCTGCTATTTGTTCTGTTAATGTTTTGAACATGCTACTTTATTGTGTTTAGTATTAACATTTACAGGTATTTTTATTTAATTAAAAGAAATGAAACTTGTTCTTTTTCTCTTTGAATTAAGAAATTAAATGAACAAGCTGCAGAACTGTTTGAATCTGGAGAGGATCGAGAAGTAAACAATGGTTTGATTATCATGAATGAATTTATTGTTCCATTTTTGCCCCTACTATTGGTGGATGAAATGGAAGAGAAAGACATACTTGCAGTGGAAGATATGAGGAATAGATGGTGTTCCTACCTAGGACAAGAAATGGAATGTAAGTTAAACAATGCGAGTAGGCACCTGAACTGTTGGTATTCTGTTTATTCTTGCTGTTTTTTATGTTCTGTAATATTTTCATATTTGTGTCATTGCTGTCTTTTCCTTATTTATAAAAACTAAGCTGTACACATTGCTGTTTTCGTTTATATTTTTATCTTGTATTTAAAAATAAAGTATCAACTGGCCACATAAAATTAATAAATCATGTTGCAGGTGATCATTTAACAGTTATTATCTATGTTTAGATATATCTGATTATTTATATTTGCAGCAAACCTCCAAGAAAAGCTGACGGACTTTCTTCCAAAACTGCTTGACTGTTCTACGGAAATTAAAGGTTTCCACGAGCCACCGAAGTTACCTTCATATTCCACGCATGACCTCTGTGAGCGGTTTGCCCGAATCATGTTGTCCCTCAGTCGAACTCCTGCTGATGGAAGATAAACTGCACACGCTTTCCCTAAACACACTGTATAAACTCTTTTTAGTTCTTAACCCTTGCCTTCCTGTCACAGGGTTTGCTTGTTGCTGCTATAGTTTTTAACTTTTTTATTTTAATAACTGCAAAAGACAAAATGAATATACAGACTTTAACCAGACTGCAAACTATAAAGCTGAGAATCGCATGGCACTCAGACTTTGTTTTAACCAAAACTGATGTATAATTACAAATCTGATTGATTTTATTATGGCAAAATTTGCCACTTTTCTTGTCACAGTATTACTTTGCTTTCATCTCTTCTTTATCAACAGCTTTCCATTCAGTCTGGATCCTTCCATGACTAAGCCATTCAAGTGTTCAGCACTGTGTATAATACATAATATTTGGTAGCTTGTAACTGAAATTAAAGAATAAAGTTTTATTTATGGCTACCTATGTGTTTGTAAGCAGGTATATTGTATATTAGTGTATTATTTTAATGCATAAATGAATTTTTTCTTGGGATTGATACTGGGTGATGAGTAGATTAGTGCACTCTTTATTTTGATATAACAGTAGCATATTGCCAATTTACTATCTGACACTTAAGTGCACCTATACTTCTAATCAAGCTGTGGACTTAATATGACAGCTAGCCTGTTTTGAGTCCAGTCAAGTTTTCACTGAAGTGAGTAGCTGATTTTTAAGTCAGACTACACTAAAACCTTTAACCTTTTCAAAAATGTATTTACAGATAATATAGCAAGGTGACTATTTCAAGAGATAACCTGAAAAAAGTACTTGAAAAAGGGCTACTTGTAAAACTCAAAAAGAAATATGTATACACACACACAAGCACACAGAGGTGTACTCCATGGAGGACAGTGCTTTGCATTATATAAGCATTCTATTTTTGTAAGTTGCATACAACTTTAAGTGAAAATGTTCTCTATTATCCAGTGCTGTGAAATGAAGTTGATATTGTTTAACTAGAAATTATGAGTTTATTTACCTCCATTTTTTGAAGAAAAAAAGTTGTAGAGCATTTTATAGATGGAACTTCTGTTTAAAGATAATGAAGCAATATTGTGAATGAAAAAATCAGTGCTTCAAAGGTAATCATGTTACCAACAACCTATTTTTGAATTTATAAAAGTCTCTTTATGAATTATACTTTGATAGCAGAGTAAAATATATCACTATGCTATGTGTATGTTTATTGTAGCGTCGCCAAAACTATTAAGTGCTTCTCATAAAAATACTGATCTATCATGTGATACTCTTTATAGAGGTATCATTGTATTGCCATGGTATTAATGACAAGGAATTGGTACCATTCCTGTTGTAAAATTAGACTTTGCACATTATGGGTATCAAAATGTGTTTGGATTTAAAGTTTACATTCTCTACTGAGCCGAATTCAGTACTGTTTTCAGGTTTTCTTAAAAGTCTAGAAACTTCATGTGTACCTTTGTCACTTTTGTAAACAGTCTTCAATAGTGTATGATATTCTAACAATGGTGAATTTGTTTCTGTTTGTGTATAATTAACTGCTGAGACAAAAAAGTGCTCAAATACCATGTGGAAATTATTTCCTCAAAAGGAGCATACAGGGAATCTTGTAGGTCTTGTACTGAAGGTAAGTATTAATATTGTAATTGATTGGTACTTAAAAACTAGGTTATTCATTCCTAGTAATAAATCTGAAATCTAGTAATTATTTTGAAAGAACTTATTTAGAGAAGTGAGTTTTTCTCAAACCTAGGAAACAACTTGTTGTTATAGTGGATTTTAATCTAGGCTTAAGATTTAGGTCAGTGAAATTTCCTTTATATAATTTACTGGGTTAAGTATAACTTATAGCTAGTGACTTAAGCATTAGAATTCATAGGTGTGTTGTCCATGACAGGTTGGGATTTAAATAGCTGTATTATAGTTGGTTACTGTAGTATTCTTTCCTACTCCCCCCAAAATTACATTTTTAAATAATTCAGAGAAGTCAGATAGCCAGAACATATGACCTTTGGGATCTTCTGGTTTAAGTAGACTGGTATTCATAAATTAATCTCCGGTACCCTTCTAATATTGATCACATTCACTGAAATACACTCCAGGTGTGGTCTCCTTGATGCACGGATGACACGCGCAGGAATTTCAGATGCTCAGGGTTCTTGAGCCTGCTCTGAGAATGAAAGCACAGGCAGACTCCAACAGCAGAGGTCAGAAAGATTTTATTTGCAGAGAATTTAGTTGGAGAAAAGAGAAGAGAAAGACTGCATAGTGGAGAATGCAGGGGGACCCTGAAACCGGTGATCCTGTGGGCCTGGGTGGGGAGTGGGGTTTTATAGCCTATTTGCATTGCCTGAGGGTGGAGATGCCTTTCAAATGCAAACAGGCATTTCTTAGGGAGGAGAAGTGTCTCCTTGACCTTTTGGGACTTCCCACTGTCTGTCCTTCAGTCCTCCATCCTAATCAGCAGCTTCTGCAGAATCTGGGAATCTGATAGAACTAAAAATTCCTGGGCACCTCAGAAAAAGGATTCGGAAACTCTTCAAGAGCTGGTTTAACCAAATCCTTTACTTTTGACCTCTGTTAAAGCTTGAGGGCCACTGTATTAGATAAGACTATTGTTAGCATTTGTGTACCTTACATTTGTGTGATTGCCACTCCCTTCCGATCCTTTGCTGGAAGCTTTTCTTGTATTTCCCATTTGTGGCTTCAAGGAAGTAACTAATTTTTTTTTTTTTTTTTTTTGCTTCATTTTAGACTTAACAGAATAAGATGGATTTTCTCCTCCTGTAACTGGTTTTCCAGAAGTTAAATATCTTTGCTTTGTGATTCAGATTTGTTGACTTGCCTCTGAGTCCTACTCTCATCCACCCAAAATATAAAACTTTGGATGCTGGGGGTGGTGAGTGGAAATGCTTTTGTCTAATTTTAATTTATTTTTTATTTTGTTTTAGTTTTTTAGGTAAATTGAATACCATATGTCATGGCTGTGATAATTTCATCCAAAATACATATAGTGGTTTGCTAGGGCTCTCATAGTCAGTATTACAGACTTGGTACATTGGTGCTTTATTTTCTTATAGTTCTAGAAACTTGAAGTCTAAGGTAAGTTTTTTTCTAAGATCTGTTTTCTTGGCAGACATGGCCATTTTCTCTCTGCCCTCCCATGGCCTACTCTTTGTTTACAGGTACCCCTTATTGTCCCTCTTACTCTGATAAGTATACTAATCAGGCCAAAGCCCCACCCTTATGACCTCAACCTCCTCTTCTGGTTAACTTTTACTCCTGTCTCTGCTCTTTGTTTTTTCTATTTCTTTATACTTAAATATTCTCACTGCTCAGAGTGGCATAGTCTGTGGCCAACTTCTCACTTTCTAGGATGGTCATAGCTGTGTTCCCATTCTGCCTATATAATTTACAAGTCAATATTTTCTAACCTAGACTCTCTTGTTAGTCCTACGCTAATACATATTTCCAATTGTATTCAACATATGTGCCTGGATGTTTCAAGGGCACTTCAGGCTTTGCACATCCAAACTGAATCATCACCTTTTCCCATATCTTACTTTTTTATATTCCCTTAGTGAGTGATATGAAATCTAGAAAGGTAAAATTATTCAAAAACCTTTTCCATTGATTACATTGTTGACACATCAAAATTTTAATACCTCCTCACTGCTACAGCTGATGGGTTATCTCATCTCTTAATTTGAACTGTTGGCTTTGTCCTTGAATAACTCTTCTGTAACTGCCATTGCCCCAGAACCATTGTCCATGTTGTTAGCAGAATAATCATTCAAAGTAGTTTATTAACATGTCTGTTTTCCACAGCTGGACTGGGCTCCTTTAGAGGGCGATTGTATATGTTTTTGTAATCCCATTACTTGTTAAAGTATCTAGCAACTTAATAGTGGTGTGCTTTTGAATCTTCTTCAGTCTTCCAGTCAGCCTAGACCTACACTTTGTAATATAGTACCACTAGCTACTTAACTTTAAATCAAATGAAATTTAAAATTCTTTTTCTTAGTCATACTAGCCACATTTCAAATACTCAGTAGTCATACATTACTTTTGGCTGCCATATTGGACAACGTGTTTTACAGTGTTTCTGTTATCACAACTCTCATTGGAACTGCTCCAGACCCTTGCTTATGTAAACATCTTTTCGTATTATTGTCCCTTTAATGTTCATGCATACTCAAAAGTGCTAAACTGAACAAATTAGCCTTCAGCATTGATTTCTCTTTATCTTGATCTTTCTGTTAGCCACTTTACTAAGTCGGTTCTTTGGATAGCATCTCTTATAGCATGTGTTTAATTGGAGAAGCCCAAACTAGGAATGGAAGGGATATAGGTTCAGTGACATTAAGAATAACCCAGAGATTGTACATGCATGATGTCACTCCTAGTCCTAGAGGTGAAGAACAAAAATGAAAAGATGTTACCAGAACCTTGGAGTTCCAGAACAGAAGTCCACATGGTACTTATGATTCAATTCCCACACCTACCAAAAAAAAATAAAAAGCCAAAAACTTTTGGGGGGACAAGCTGTGTCTATTCATCATTTTAGAAATCAAAACAGAAAAATTTTAAACTTACTGAAAAATATTAATTTAGCTATTAAATGTCAACATTTATGGTAACACAAATAATGAGTGAAAAAATTTTTGCCTGGGCATTCTTTTGGAGGCTGATGTGCTTAAATCACAAGGCTAAGTCTTCTACAGAAAACAAAGTACTAATTACAGTGATTATGATCCCAACCCTTACAGTGATTATGAAAATTACACTGTACCCATGCTTCCAGATTAACATTATAGAATTAACTTAAAATTTGGATAAGCAAAAACTAAGCCAAAGATTTTTTTGAATTATTGAAAATCATTTTTCATACTAGTCATAATTTTTCTGAAATTTAGATAATTTCTTCTATAAGGAATTTGTCTTTTATAAGATAAATAAAATTTGTCTAAGGGAAAACAGTTTGGAACTTTGGTTCAGGGAATTTTACCACGTTGTAGTTCCCATATCCTACATTTTGGAAATGTTTCCAGCACACACCAGGTGTGTTGTCCTGCTCTCAAGGATTGCAACCTTGCACCATCTGTTGTACAAACATTTTTGCAAGGAGTTGTTTTATGGCCTGGGAATGTGGTTCCATTGGTAGAGTACCTGTTTAGCAAGTGCACAGTCCTGAGTTTAAAGTCCAAGTACTGCAAAAGTTGCTCCATGTATTTTTATCTAGCTTCATGGTTGGTTGTGGCCGGAAAATTACTCAAATATCAGCTGTTCCATGGTGGAAAAATTAGAGAAATCTATAAATCTTTTAGAAGATAGCATAGGGGAGTATTTTGAAGCTTTTGGAATAACAATGAATTTCATACTGAAAAAACAGTAAAGGGTGGTTTTGATAAGTTTTATCACATAAAAAAAATTCTCTAAAGAGGGTAAAAATACAAACCAATATAGTAAGCAATGATAATTGCAATGTTCAAAATGACAGTGCACTATTAATGAAATTATATGAAAATTGGGCCTGGGTAGGTCATTATAACATATTTTTCAAAATATTCCCAGGTTGTTTCATAAAAAGCAAAACAGTCTAGCTACAAAAACTTCATGTTCAACAAAATCAAATGGGAAGCTCTTTTCTTAAGCCATAGAATTCAAGTGGATGTGACCATACTCTATATAGGTGTGATATTTTGAAACATTTTGGCAGAAAGGATTATACAATATAAGGAGGTAGCAAAGAAAAACAACCACAAAGCTGGAAATTATGTATGTACATTTAAATTAATACAAACATTTAAATTACCAGGATGCCTGGTAATCCAATAAAAAGTAGACTTGAACAGGCACTTGACAGAAAAAATACCCACATGATAAGCCTAGAAAGGTGTTCAACCTCTTTAGCAATCAGGAAAATTCAAATTAAAACCACAAGGAGATACCACCACACATAAGCCTGGCAAAATTTAAGATTTGTCACTTCCAAATATTGATGAGATTTTATATGTCGCAGTGGAAAAACTCAGCTTACATTGGTGGATGTATAAAAGTGGAACCACTTGGAAAAATGTGTAGTATTGCTATTTTTTTTTTCAATCTGCAGTTAACAGTACATTGTTCAGGAGTTCCTAAGTATTTTTCATTTGGGTATATGGCTCAGTTGACAAATACAAAATGCCCTTAGAGGCATTGTTCATATAAGCAAAAACTAGAAGTAATATAATCAGTAGACTGATTATATTAAGTGGAATTTTATATAGCAATAAAAAGGAAGTAAACCACAACTGCACTTATATCATCAAATGGGTGAATCTTATTATGATTGAAAAAAACAAGGCAAGCTTAGTGTAATTCCATTTATTTAATATTACAACATCCTAGGTAATGTCAAAATATACAAGAAAACACTCATTGTTGATAAAGCTAAATGTGAAAAATAAGAATTACTATAAAATTCTGGATAGTGTTTACTTTTGTTAGGTGGAGATGTTTGATTTGAAAGGGAAAGCTGGGAATCCTCTGAACTTCTAATTTTATGTTATTTCATTTTTAGTTTCCTGTGTTTAAATTTAGAATTGCTATGAATTTGGGGTTTAAAGTACAATTGGCCCCTGGAGACACAAATTTGAGAACCATCAGCTCTGATGGTACAGCTAAGGGAGGTGACTATATCATGTCATGAAATGATGTCAAGAGAGAAGTGCCCAGGACTAAGTCTAAGGAGCATTAAGAGAGAAACCCACAAGGAAAGTAGAGAACAGTGTATGGAGTAGGAAAGTCAGATTGTCTCTTAAAAGAGAGGAGATTTTTCTAAAAGGAGGGAGTGGTCACCTGTGTGCAGTAACTGAGTGAATTAAGAAGCAGGGATGAAGACATATTGTAGTGGCTTCCAGAGTTCAGTGGAGGCTTTTATGTCCACAGCCTGGCTGACCACAGCTATAAAACACTCCCATTGCTAAGATACTTAAAATACTGGATAAAATTTTAAAACAAAATCATTTACTTTAGAAAATAACATGATTGAGTATAGCCAAAATTCAGGAAGAATATGTTGGAAGTGATATGATTATATTTAATGCTGCTTATTGGCATTCAGCATATTTTGGTAATCTTTGTTATTAGTAAATACTGACTTTTACCTAATTTTACATTTTTTTCATCAAATACCTCTTGTAAATTGGATATTTGGGCCATAAAACTTAATTTAAACCAATAAGCAAAGGAAAACACAAAACTCTATGACCGTGCAGAAGGCAAAGTCATTAAGAAAAAGGGGGAAAACTTTAAGGAAAGCAGTAGATATGAATCTTGTCTTTTTTTGTAGTTTACTCTAGATGGAGGGAGCAATTCTCAACCACAAGCTCAGTATCTAGAGATGTGGGTGTGAAACTGGAATTGATGTTACAGGCATGATTTGACAATATGATAAGAACTTCTTTTATACCAAGTGGATCCACATTGGTAGATAGCAGCAATCCTGCAGTACCAAATTCAAATCATGTGTGGGTTGATCCAGGTTGAAAATAAAAAATCAAGTATTGGCCCTGGGGAACATGGTGTTTTAATTGGTTTTATTTAAGCCATGACCAAAAAGTAAGTATAAACATTTGTAGGAACTGGCATAAAGAATCTTTTCAGATGTTACAGTAGAAGAATTTGCCTCAACTTTGATGGCAGTTAGGCATAGTGAAGGAAGACTTTTAGAATTAAAATAGCTTAACAGATGTGATCATGTTTATCAGATTATAAATATTACAAAATACTGCCTTAAATTAATTTAGATATCATAACCCAATACTGAGTTGGATTTGGAGAAGTTTCTCCCAGACCTTTTGGAGGGAGCACTGGTTGCTGCAGCCTCCCAGGAGGATCTGCTTCGCTGCAGAGCTCTGCCCTTTTGGCAGTCACCCACATCTGGGGCCCTGCCAATGCATGGGTAAATGTCAGGGCATTTTAGCTCAGTAATGCCCATTTGTGCCCCAGAGTTCTCCACCTGGAGGGGCCACAGCTTTGGTCATCACAATTGTTCGTCTCTACCTGCTCATTCCTTCCACAAGTGCTGATCAATCTCATCTGTGCTTCTTACCTCTTCTGCCATATGTTCACCTAGACAGTCTCTTTGTGATTAAGTTTCTCAAGTATATTGATGAAAAAATAGAACAAACCATTTTATAAGCAATTAGCTATCCTTTTAGGTTTGTAAATTGGTGTTTTGCTTAATAACCAAGTCTATGATTCGATTCATTAATCCAGACTAATTCATCTGGGTATGATCAATCTTGGTTAATAGAATGTGCCCAAATATAACAAAGATAAATGATTAAAATAGAAGCTAAAATAGAACTTTACTAATAATTTTGCCAAATTTTTCTGGATGATTATCAGTCTGTATAAATTATTATTCTTTGAATCACTTTATTCTAAAGGGTAGTTCCAGTGAGATGACTGTTGTCTTCTAAATTCCCAGCAGGTGGTGTCATGATACTGCATTTGGTGAATAGTTTAGTTTTTGTTTTTGTTTTCAAAATGGGATGATAAGAAATTGCTAATATACTTGTACTTTCATTTTAAAAGTGTCTTTCCCTTTATTCTAAGAAGACACTGCTATAGCCCCCTTATTTATGTATCTCTTTAATTTACTTTTTTACTCAGAAGTATGCGCTAAGTGACTATTTTGTTCTTTTATTCTCTAGATTTATGCAGTACTACACAATTACTTTAAAGAATTAGATAGCCAAAAGATGCATAGAAGGCATTTCCCATGATCTTTTTTAATCTCATGTCCTAGACATACGAAAAAATTGTACTTGTCTTGTAAATCGAACAGGAGTGTAGGACCTGTCATCCTGTTGGAGCCTGTATTTTGCACTTAAAATGTTTCCTATTTTTCCTGTTCTTTTCCTCTATCTCCATCATAAATGATTAACTTTGCTGGAGTTAGCTATTTCTAGTTGAGGTGAATGTAGTCTTATTTTTTTTTTCTTTTACATTTGAGTAATCCTTTTGTGTTTCCTTCAGCGATATAGTGTATGTACTTAGATAGTTATGCTCACAGCCCCTGGGCAAGGATGTCTCCCAACATTCCTTGAAACTGTTTCTTGTTTTTAGTGTCTTTTCATGTGGTTTATAAGTCCATGTGTTTTTGTTTGTTTATTTTTATGGTCACTAATATGCTTGTTTTAAACTAGGCAAAGTATATAGCAGATATCTGGAAAATGGATGTTTAGCTTAAACAATTAACTTCTTCGTATGATACTCCAGAAATGAAGTCTCTTCATTGTGAGATCTGTTATTTTTGTAATTTAGTGCTTGATACTTTGTTAGTCAAGAAGTAGAAGGTGTATGATTTCTATGGGTTGATCTTTAATGGACTAATTAAATTCTTTTGACAAACTTGTAAATATTTCACTCATTTTAAAAATCCACTGAAGTTAAAGCATTTTTTACTTTGTATTTTTTCTGAAAACTAAGAAATTAAATGGAGATAAAATTAAATGGAAAAAAAAGATTGTTAAAAATTCTGAGGCATCTCATTAAATTTAAGGAACTATTGAATATCCAGGCCTTTGAAAGGACATCAAGTATGGTCATCTAGAAACTTGAGCAGTAAATTGATATTCCCTAGGAAAATTGTCTCTATCACCAACTGTAATAATATGAAGAGGCATAAGAGGCTGGCATGGAAACATCAAAGAATGAGACATTCATACAGGGTTTTAAAAAACTACAAAGCAAGACGGTCATGGCTGTGGCACACCCAGGAAAGACTTAAGAAGACTTGCATCTTTCACAGTGAGGAGCACAGGCACAAGACAATGGTCTCGTTCTGCCAAGAAGAGATCAGAACACCAAGATAGGTGGATGGACTTTGTGCAGCAGAATTTGATAGTTGTGGGGGGGCGTTTTTCATATGTTTAAGAGTTAGAGATGTGCATGTGGAGATCTTTCTCAGGCTCTTTCCCTTATTGGTTCCTCTGCCCCTCATTCAGTGATAATTTTCTAACATCAGTTTTCTGGTTTACTCATTCAAAAACAGGTGTGATTTTTCACAACTTCCCCCTCACAACAGTACTGAATAGCCTCAGATTGAAGTTTCCCTAGGATAATAGGGAGATGTATGTTACTTAAGAGCACCCTGCTACCAGGCCTGGAGGGAGTGTTCTCTAATTGAGCCTATCTGCTTCCATTCACTCTCCTTTCTGTGTCTAAGTCTTACAATTGCTTTCCAAGAAGCAGATCTTCTGATAGCATCTTACTGAGTCATTATTAGAAATCTGTTAAACTTGCACAGTTCTGGGAAAATTGTTACTGATAAATACCTATTAGACAATTTAAAAATAAGTAATATGTTGTTCACACTAATTTATGCTAAAGACACTGACATCTTTGACATTAGTTAAAATTGGTAGCTGTAAGATGCATCATATCTGCCCATTTCCCTAGTAAACATATAATGTTTATTCCGCCCAGGAGACAAGATCATCATTGTACTTTCTGCTTCTCAAGAGTGCACTGATCTTGCTACAAACAATTTAATGAGGTAATGTGAACACCTTGAACTGCTCGAGATAGTGGTACTTGTGAAAAAAGGAAGCAGAATGGCCAAAATAATAGGGATAAAGTAGTGCATCCCTTCTTTGTGAGCTATCATAGCTTGTTTGCTTAATTGAGCGACTGCTTTGTTAGCTTATTGAATAAAAATAAATATATATTGTGACAAGGAGTGGAAGTTTGGATAAGCAATTAATCATTATTACCTACTAAAGGAAGAAAAATATCCTTGAAACAGTACTGAAATAGTGGCTAGAAGGAGCAGCCATTACCTCCAGGCCTAAGGCCAAACATCTAAGGAAGGAACCAATCTGGAGGAGGGACCCCACCCAGCCATTTGAGAGGCTGCAGTCATGACTAGCCAATTGCATGGTGGGATGTTCTCTGAGGTTCATCACCAGCAGAAATTTCTATCAGGCCATCTTTTGGGGTGCTTGGGAAACAGTCCATAAAGAAATGATGCTTTATAAAACTTGCTGGGAACCCGTTGCCTTCTGAAGTGCCACAGGACAGTGGCATGTCCATGTGACAGTGGTACCATGCAGCAGAACTCACTGGAGGGGCCCACACTAGGCAGCTCCTGCTCGCTGGGATGTTGTGCAACACAGCAGCAAGTGCAGAAAGCTCCCTGGAGACAGCCTATTTTCCCTTCTATGTCTTCTGAAATGATCTGCTGATAGCATTTAACATTGTGCCATCTGACAAAGGAGAGATACTTGCAAGTTCATCTCCAGTGTCACAAGCAGAGCAAGACAGGGTAGAGTTGGAGCTTTGAAAGAACATAATGATAATTGGCACAAGCAAATTAGGATTTTGCAAGATTTGGACTCCATCAATCCAGCCAACAAGGGAAACCGGTTGTTGGGTAGAACTTTACATAGGGCTTTGTATTGTTTAAATGGCTTAATGAAGAAAATAGTTTCATTGTTGGAATATACCTTTGAAGAATTCCATTGTCTTTCTGTAGGGAAAGTGTCAGAATTCTCATGTTTAGCCTGTGAAATTGCTCTTTTGGTGAATAATTTTCTTAGAAACCACCTAGCCACAAACAGTCCGTTCCTTAAGGGGAAAATCTGTGGTTTCCTTAAAATTGAGTTCACATTGTATTTGCATAGTTAGGGCCAAGTTGACTTTTGTGTATTGCTGAATCATCTAAGACATGGAATTGTATTCCATCCAACAGTGATTGTGTAGGAATAGAGTCCACCGAGTGAATGGCATTGTAAACATCAAAGTAGCATGCAAAAACTATTCTGGAAGGATTTCTGTTTTTACTCTACTTTTGCTAATGTTATTTAACCTCCGTAAGATTTTTGCTTCTGTTTGGGAAAATGATTTTTAAAAGCTGTTGAAATGACATTGCAGAGCTCATCAGGTATGCCAATTCAATATTCTCTGCAACTCTCTGTAATCATAGGGATTTATTATAAAATAACAGATCCTAGATGTCATCTACAGGAAAAATAACTCTAGGTGGGTCTGAACATTGCTAGAACTTCAGAAGGCTGCTGTTACACGTGAAGAAATCTGTTGTCACATACTATCCTTGTAATATTCTGAACCCTTGTTAGTGGTGCTGGTGCAGTCAGTCTGTGATCAGAAGATCCTGGTGTTTGTGCTCCAAATGGAAAAATCCAAGCAGAGCACAACATGGATGGGGTGAGGTAGAATAGCTTTATTGAGAAAAGGGGAGTCACCCGCTCTGCCAGGTGAGGAAAGGGAAGAAGAAGCAGAGGGCACAGTGGGTGCAGTTGGAGTCTGCCAGCAGACAGTGTGCTTTTCTTTTTACACGACCCTATCAGAGGGCAGGTTCAGGAGGTTCCCACCCAATAATGAACTGAGTGGGGAGGAGCATGGGTGCCTCCCAGCCTGATGAGGGTGGTCTGTCCCATACACAGGAACCCTACATGAGCCCCGAACTTTTCTACTTCTAGCCTGCTTCTTTTCTACTTCTAGACAATATTCCAAAAAATTCTTCTTTGGGGGAGTTTGTGAAGGAAGAAGTTCCATCTTTGGTAGCTGCTTTGAGCTGACAAGGGGCTGTAGACCCTACTTATAAAGGGAAATTGTCCTATTTCTTTGCCATTGGGTCGTTTGGACACAAGGTGTCTAAATTATTGTCCAGCACAGTTAAGTTTTCCATGGAGGTCTGGTTTGCTCATGGAGATAACATTTGTTTGTAGAGGTCAATAGCTTTTTTGCCTCATAATTTGGGTCCTAAAGACTTTTATTCTGGAAGAGATAAATCTGATTTAGAAGGCATGACCTGAATAACACTGATAGGAGCATTGGAAGGGGCCCTACCAGGTGTGGTAGGAAGGGCAAAGTAATTTTGAAAAGTGACAGGGAGTCTTATGGTTACTTTACCTATAGGTGTTTATACCTGTAGCTGTTTTTAACCCTTAGATGGCCCTGTAATTTGGACTGTAGTTAAAGGTTGACTACATTAGAGGCCAGTTGTACTGGGGGCAGGTGTTAGTCCAATTAGAGAGCAAACATCAGTGAATCAGTTCTGTACAGAAAGAAGGCTCACAATGTCCCTAAGCAAAAGTTCATTGAAAGTCATATTGCCTTTGTTTAAATAGAAGGCCTTGGCCAAAGACATGAATTTGCCTTTTTCCAAAAGCTCAAATATTAAAGCACATACATAAGAGCCTCCTTTTTAAAAAATCTCTCAGCTTTGGTTACTTTTAGAGGTCTGACATAATTAACTTCATCTTAATCTAGAGAAGTACCCTCATTTGTGCAGTACTTTTGAACTGTCTCAGGTGGCTGAATGCCACTTGTTCCTCTGAGAAGTTGGGGAACACTGCTCAGAGGTCCCATCCTCTTAAATTGTTTCTCTGCACAGTTGTCCCTGGAGATTTTGCCACTTTGGCAGTTCTGTCCCTCAGTGCAGGAGTTTCCCCTGAAAAGTCTAGAAAGTCAGATTCGGTCCCAAAGAGGAGGGAGACTCAAACAGATCAGAAGTCAGTGCCAATGCAACCTTTTTGGCCAAATTAAGCAACAAAGAGATTTATAAAAAATTAATCAATTTTAAAAAGTGACTGTTAGGCAGAGCTTAATAGCTTGTCCCAAGGGGATGTACTGACACCTTTAAATTGTTGTAAAGTGTTAGTAGGTAACAGTTACAAAGTTTTACAAGGAAAATACAAAATGACCCCAAGACTTAAGAATGTCCTGGTTGATGGATAAGCACTTGTCAAGAGTCATTTTTCATGGGCTTGTCTGTGAATGTTTTGAAGTATCTGACTGTAATGACAAAACTTAAAGTAACCATGGTTAATTACAATGTAAACCTTGAATCTTGGTTAAGTAAAGTAACAATATAGTTGCTGTCAGTATTGTTAATACAGTACTAACAACAACAAAAAAACCCTAAATCTTCCAATGGTTAAAGGAAAGCAATGTTGGTAATTTTAAATAGCCCCTGTTTTGATACTTAACTGTATAATATTTATATACAAAATTGTTTTTCTAGGCAATGTCAGATAAACCAATGTTTTCCTGACAAACAGATGTCAGGACTAAATGATAGAACTTTTAGCATTTGTCCTAAAGAGCAGAAATGTCAAGGACATTATTAGAAGGTACCTTACATAAAAGAACTATAGCTGCTTACATGTTTACTTTTAACTTTTTATACACTTTTAACTCTTTAAATAATTTTATGACATTTAGATACACATATAAGGCACTAGGAGTATTAGAACCATTTAAGGGATCTTACTCTGTTATTGGAAAAAATACCTTAGGTTTTTTTGTGTCTGAGGAAACTAATTTCAGCAGGATGTAAAGAATAGTAAATGATCCTGAATGGGCTATGAAGAGAACTAGTCATCTTATCTTTGGTTAAAGGATCAAAGCGTCTCTCAACACTTAAGGATACAGCCAAATGAATGTGTTGGCTTCCCCTGTGCTGGCTGGTGGAAAGGAGGAGAGGAAACACCTCTGCACAAGGGCTCCTGAATTGAATTCCCTATGCTGGCTGGTGCAGAGTGAGAGAGGGGAAAGGGGCATGGATAGTTGCCCTGTCTGGGAAAGAAAAACGAGAACTTTCTACATTCTCAAAGTGTCCTGTTTCCGTCACACATCTGTGGAGCAAGCAAGTGGTAGGGTACCCTGGATTTTGAGTAAACCATTCCCCTAAGGGCCTGCCTCATCCACCCCAGCACCAGGGTTTTTTGATGGGATGTTGATCCTGAATGTTGGCTCAACTATTAAAACATTGGAGCTGTTATGACCAGTACAGAATAAAAATTGTACCAAAGTAAGCTTGGCTGATACAAACCCATTGCTTTTGATTAGTTTTTATATCAGGCCATGGGACTGTAGTCAGCTTGTAAACTAAGAAAAGTGGGAGAACATGTATAATTTTTAATAAACTGATTAAGATTAATGTCTCAAATAATTAGATACAGAAACAGAAATGAAGGGTTAAGCATGTTACTACATGTGGAGGGTGAGCTTTTGTTTGGTTTTGGTAAAATTTTGTATTAGCCTACAATACCAAAAGAAATTTTCTTTAGTCCTAAAGCAGAGAATAATTAGTCCTGGTTGAGATTAGAACTTTAGATAACCTTTGAGACAGTTGGGCAATTTAACTTTATAAAAGAAGCTTAAGAACCATCCTAAAGACATCCTAGGAAAAGGGGACCAGGAACTAGAGAAAAGGTTAGATCAAAAAGAATTAACCTAGAAGGCAACACACACACACAGGAAATTAATGTGAGTCAACTCCCTGTATAGCTATCCTTATCTCAACCAGGAACACTTGTTCCTTCCTATTATTGCCTATACTCTCTTCAACAAAATTAGAGATAAGGGCAAAATAGTTTCTGCTAGGTATTGAGGGGATGGGGGGGAGAGGGAGGGGGTGGAGTGGATGGTAAGGGAGGGGGTGGGGGCAGGGGGGAGAAATGACCCAAGCCTTGTATGCACATATGAGTAATAAAACAATTAAAAAAAAAGACATCTAAATAAACAGACAGATAGATGTTATGATCTAAGCATGCCAAAGAATATAAGTATGCATAATGGCTCAAAAAAAGTAAAAAGTGGCCACAATTGGTAGGAGGTAAAGATATACAGAAAACACACAAAATGACACACAAAACAATCACATTAATTCAGAGTGCACTCTTAAACCATTTCTTTGTCATTATTTTTAGAAGATTAGTCAGCTAGATTCCTAAGTTGTTTATAACAGATCTTTAACATAAATACTCTCTTTTTTGTCCCAATTTTAACAGATTAATTCAGTAAAAACATGTACAGAAATTATATTAATCTAGAGAGAATTTTAACCACAAGTTAGTTATCATTTTCCTAGAGTAAGGCAAGATGGCATCACCATTAGTTTCCTATTCCTAGGGAATGGCAAGATGGCGCTGGACCCATGGTGACTCCGTTATGGTGGCATTTCCTGTGACCATATGGTCCTCCCAAAGGGTATCTCAAATGGAAAGGGTATCTCAAAGAAATGTTACATGTGATAAAGAGGCTCAAAACAGCAGTCTGTTATAGGACTAAAAGACATCTTCCCCTGAGAGGCAGGTGTCCATGGGTTAGGCATGCTAATGAAAAGACCAGATAAACTGAAGCAAGCTTAGGTGGGATTTAAAAGGTTTTGTTATTGTCCAGTTTACTCCAGGTGTTTATAATTAGATCTTTGATTTTCTTATAAATGGGCTTTGTCATTACCTAGAAAGCCAAGAATCTAAACCCAGTGGAACCCAGCCATTTACAGATCTATAGTTTGGAAAGGACCTTAAATAAGTTTAGAATTTGACATACTACTTTGAGCTGTGGAGAACAAAATTTTATTAATTTTAAAACAAAAATATTTGTTAAGAATAAAACCTCTAACTAAATTGTCTATTTAAAATGTCCACATATAAAAATCCATTTTCTTTAACCTCTTGGCTATAAGCCTAATTTTATCAGCAGAGAACAGGTAAGGTTAGAATGTTTTTAAAGGTTTATTGTATATCACATTTAAGAATAATAATTATGGGCAGCATTAATTAGTACTATATTTTGGTGTAAAAAGATTACATTGTATTAATAAATTTTTTCTTTTTAATATTGCCTTTAGAGTAAATGAATTTTAAATATGTTACAATGCTTTTTTATTATAGATATACTTTATGGTTGACCAATGTTTAATCCTTAAATGGCACTGTTTTTAATTTTAGAAAATATGCTTTAGAGAATTTAAATACATTTAACATTTAAGGACAGCAACAATTAACACCACAGCTACACAAATGCAATCTCTATGTGAATTTAGATTTTACCTTTGAATGGAATTTAGAATCTCTGGCTAAGATAGGCAGACAAGTTCTTGTTAGCCCTGGGACAAGGGAGTGTGGCCTTGGAGTGAGCGTTTCTGTGACCCTTGTAGGCTATGGAGGCAAGGTGAGCATGGGTGAGAATTTAGGTAGGGTGGCTAAGGTAGCAGGTAGGTGGGTAAGAGGGTGAGTCAGAGAAAGAAAACAGAAAGTTGCAGATAGGAAGAAGGCAGTTTAGTTAGGCATGGGACCTTAGTCACCAGAGATGGAACAGAATCCACCTTTTCTCCGGTGCCCTGAGCTCTCCTGGCTTCCCCACTGGTGGTGGAGCTGCTGTCCCTCTGCATTTCCTCTTTCAGCCAGCTTAGGCACTGGGAGCCTTTTAGCTGGAGGCTGCTGAACAGAGGCTGCAGGCCCATGCAGCACACCCTAAGCATACATACAGGTCACTGTACTTTACTGCTGTACTCCATGTCTAGCCAGGTGGGGCTTCCAGCCTATGCTGAGAAGTGGGGCAGGGCCTGTGCCGGCTAGACATGAGACTGGGCCCATAGCCATGGGCCCAGAGGTCCTGCTGAATGTCCTGGAGGGAGGCTTCCACACCAGCAGTGGAAGGAATTTTGGGGGTCCTGAGCCAGCAGTGACCCACTCCAGCCCTCTGGAGGCATGGACCCAGAGGCAGGACTTCTGGGTCTCTGGAGGCATGGCCTCGGAGGGTGGGACTTCTGTCTGCCCCAAGGGGGATCATCAAGAAAAATGTGGGAGTGGCTGTCCATGCAGCTGTCTGGACCTGCCATCTGGGAAGCCATGTGCAAGCCTTGCGAACTACAGGTGTGAT
This sequence comes from Castor canadensis, assembly GCF_047511655.1. Lineage (NCBI taxonomy): Eukaryota > Metazoa > Chordata > Mammalia > Rodentia > Castoridae > Castor > Castor canadensis. The sequence continues at coordinate 27,495,816 of NC_133390.1, read as the reverse complement.
TACCTCAAGTAGCCAACTGAGTAATCATGCATGGGCATCATGGGGAACCATGGGAGTAGATTCCACAAGTGGCCAGCTGGGAAGCTGCATGGCTGTGCCATGCTGTGGACCCTAAGGGGTGTCTCATGAAACCATGTGTGCATGCCCATCTCTAGGTGCCAGTGGCGGCCAGGATGCTGCACTTGGGATGGGGCAGCAAGGCTCTATTCCCTTTACCACTATTGCATTTCCTGACAGGTATAAAATCTGTAGTTTTATGTCCCCTCCCCAAACAGGGGGGATGACTGCCAGGGGCATGCAAGCCTCCCACCCCACTGGTAACAGTTTATTTGCTCCCTGTTTGCACAGCTCCCTCCCTCATTTTTTTTTTGAGCAGCCATGCTTTCCCAAGGCAGGCTTTTTTTCTTAAAAAAAAAAAAACAAAACCTGTTGCTGGATGGGCTGACTTAGGTCTCTCTCCCATTTGTTTTACTGGTTGGGGGAGAAAGAAAGAAAAGAAGATTAGAAAGATGGGGGAGGCAGTAGAGAAAGCTCAGTCCAAACATCAGAGGGCATTTTTAATTGTCCTTGGCCAAATGGCAGGTTAGAGACCTGGAGTAGGGTCTTCCACAGTGCAGGGAAGGAAAGGATAGAGTAGGGATTAAGAGTTAGAGAAGGTAGGGTTGAGCAAGGGGCAGCTAGCTTTTAATGTGGTCCATCCTCCAGGTCAGCACCAGGGAACCCCGACATGAAACCTGTGCCTTGGGGCACTTGCAGAAACTCGTGAGTCCTGCTGGCAAATGTTGCATCCTGCCAATCAGGGTGCAGTTCATCTATGCTGGGGCTAGAGCCATTCTAGGTATCAGGTGAATGCCCCAATGTGAAGGTCCCCTACCACCCAATCTATAAGTGGTGTTTGGTTCTGAAGCATCAGGTGGCAAGACATGGTACCAGAGGACAGAGAAGGACAGATTAAAATAAAGATTGGCAGAGATAGCATATTGGGATCTCACCAGTCAGTTTCTGCTGGCTGGCTCGCCAAATGTTACTGGCACTGGTGTAGTCTGTGTTCAGAAGATCCTGTTTTTTTTGTGTTCCAAATGGAAGAATCCAAGCAGAGCACATGGATAATGGGGTGAGGTAGGCTAGCTTTATTGAGAAAAGGGGTCACCTGCTCTACCAGGTGAGGAAAGGAAAGAAGCAGAGGACACGGTGGGCGCAGGTAGTCTGCTGGCAGACAGAGAGTGCTTTTCTTTTTCAGGTGCCTTTAAAACTTACACTACCCCATTGGAGGGCAGGTTCAGGAGGTTCCCACTCAATAATGAACTGGGGGGGGGGGTGGGCATTGGTGCTTCCTAGCCAGGTGAGAGTGCTCTGGCACATCCCCAGGCAACCTGCATGAGCCCCAAACTTTTCTACTTCTAGCCTGCCTCACCCTTATTTTCCAGGGTTTGTTTCATGGTAGCTGCAGAACCAATCAGAGAAGAATTAGACTTCAGTAATGGGTTGCTATTTCCCAGTGTGTTTCTCACTTATATAACCAAATCCTAAAAATCAGAATTTTTATACAATTAAATTTATCTCTATGCTAAGATGTATATTGTTTACCTACTACCATAAGATTCAATCATATTTTCAATTTAATTTTAAAATGTTTAGGAGTCTCCAAAAGTCACTTTCATGTTTTCCCGTAATGATCCAACCCAGAACTTCTCATCTCTTAATTACTATAAATACTAGTTTCATTTTGCTTGCAAGTAATTTTCTATTTCCTACATTTTTTTAGTGGTTTACTAATTTGGAAAGAACAATAATCTGTGTACTCTACCTTAGTACTATCAAATCTAGCAGAGAAAGGTTCCATTTTGGAGGGGATTTCAGGCAATTTTTAAGAACTCTTATTTACCTATTTATAACACAGTCAGATGGTTTCATTTGTTTTAAAGACAAAGAGCAATTCCTTCTAATATAGTAACATCATCTCTTAGGGCTGCCATATAAAAGAACACAACTTCCTTATATCCTTTATTCTAATGTTAAAATTAAAACTCCTTTCTTTCTAACAAGACCCATCCCTAGTATTCACACATCTACAAATAAAACTAATAAAGGTGGAAGGTGATATATTTATCCTTTTGCAATTGTTTAAATAGAAGTTGCCATCCACAATTTTTTTCTTTTGAGAATAAAATCCAGGTGAAAAATATCATGTTAAGCCAAATGTCCAAGCAATCGAAGACATCGAATAGTTTTGCAATCCTATTGTGTCTGCCAAATCTTGATTTTAAAGAGCACAGAGATGTACAAGAATTTTTATAGTTTCATCTCAGAGGCTAAAACTAATTCTATAAAAAGGGTTTGTTTTGCTTTGAATCATGTCATTAGCTCATAAATAAAAACTCAATAAAAATCAGTACGTGTAGTGAAATGGTATCTTAAAGACAATCAACTCAATAAAAACATTTTGGCCTCGTTTTTCAAGAAATAGATATTAGTAACACTTTATGTAAGGGCACTAGTTCAGAACAAATAGGAAATTAATTAACTGTTTAACTTCAAGCATGATGGGCTAACCTAACCCTAACTATAACCCTAAACTCTAAACACTAACACTAACACTAACCCTCCTGGGTGGAGGTGAGAATTTAGACTTCCTACCCCACCCTTCCTGGCTGGAATGCCTTCTTATTACTTCCTCATGATCCCCACTAACATAGTGGGCCTAGGGTAGGAATGGCCTCATTTAATCTGGATTTAGAACCTACTCTTGCTGAACTGACTCCTTACTTGGGCCTGTAAGGTAACTAAAAGCATCATAAAAATCTGCAATCTCTGCTTTCATTTTATATGTCTTCTTTACCTTGGGTCAGGCTCCTGATTAACTGTGCACATAGGCTGTTAATCACTCAAGAAGAAAGAATAGTGAAGCGATGTGATAAAAATAAAACTACATTTGTATTCTACAAATAAATGTATCCATTTATTTACTTTTTTCCAGTGTTGGGGAGTGAACCCAGGACCTTACTCACGCTAAGCAACATTCTACCACTGAGCTATATCCCCATTTCCTAAATCCATTTCTTTTAAACAATATGATATTGTCACATTTCTTACCTCCTCAGAATTTTAGTTTTCTTACATGTAAAATGCAAACAATAAAACATTTTGCAAGATTATTGGGAATTTGAGGACTCCAAACACTTTAAAAACATAGTGAAATGAAAATACTTGTTACTCTTATGTCTTCATTATCATTATTCCCAATAAAATAGGTGACAGTGGTTATCAGCATACATGAGAGAATCACTACACTTCTTTTTAATGGTGTTATATGGAATGCATGTCATTCTCACAGAGAATGGAAAAACAGTAATAAAATTTTGGAGGAAAGGAAATCAGGTGGGAGTTAAGAGGTGGTAAAGAAGTGGCTAGAGCACAGCTAAGTTTCCCAAAACACAAATAATTATAATCAGTAGCTACAGAATACATACTCTCTGCTAGGCACTTGTCATTTCCATATTTCCTCATTTAATTCTCATAGTAATCCTAAGTGTTAAGTAGTTCAATATTGCCATTTTACAGATAATGAAACTGGATCACAGAAAGATTGTAATTTGTCCCAAATCACAAAGGAATTGCATAGCATGCATAGGAGTTGAACTTTAATACAACTTGGGAGCTTATACTCCAATAAGGAACATTTCTACATTAAGATCTATTATTGCTTTGTACTAATTTTAGCCTGTTTATGGCAGTTAGACTTCTTAGGAACTAGTGAAAACATTTAAAAGAATAGTGTGTTCAAAAAAGTAAAACTTAAAAAATGATTAATTGCTTTTGCAATGTGATTTAAATAAGTAGATAGGTGCAGTAGATACAAAACTCAGTATAGAGTTTTTACTCTTTCCTATTACCAACTTCCAAGCAGTCAGATGACAAAAAATTAATGTCCATTATATATCCATTATGTAGCCTTGTCATTGGGTTTCAAATACTGGGGAGAGATGTGGGAATCTGTCCTGGCCCCTGTGTTATAATTTATATATACTGGTATCTTCTGGAGTCAGCTGAGATTCATATATCATATTGGTCCGTGGCTGTCTGTCTGAGCAGATCACTGATATATCATTAGTGCCTCCTATCCCAAGTTCTCCTTCAGGTATACTCTCTCTAGGTTAACTTCCATAAGGTCCTTCTGTTTCTCATCACATAGTTGGAGACTTACAGAATGGGAGGCTCACTATGAACTCTCATTACTTCCTTGCTCCTTAGTTTCATGGGATATTTGTATTTCTCAGGCACTGTCTTGGGGGTGTTTGTGAAGAAACTGTGTGTTATTCATAAATTGACATGATATCATTGTCCACTGTGTAAATTCATTTTGTCTTTTCCCTGGGACAATATTTCTTCCTCCCTTTCTGGAGGTGTGGCCATGTATCTGAGTTTGAACCAATGGGATCTGAGCAGAAATAATTCATATTACACTTCCAGGCCTGATCCCCAAACTCCACACACATTCTCCTGTATTATTTTCCCTTCTGCTGTTAAGGTACAAACAAAACTCTCGAGGATACATAGATACAATTGTAGAAGCCAGAAAGGACCTTGCTTCCTGAATGAAAGACTAGAAGGCTGCCTAGTGCCTAAAACGCTGTTATTGATCAACAAATAAATTTTGGAGAGATTCCAAGATGGCAACTAGAGAGAAGAAGCAGAAAGCGTGCTTCCTAAAGTAAAATCTTGGAGAGACACTGGAGATACACCTGGCAGGAAAAACCACCAAGAAGAGACAAAACTCCGGCACCTCCACACCTCCAGCCCATGCATACCGTCCCCACTCCACATCAAATGGAGAAACCAGAGGCACCTCCCCCTGTGTGCTTGGGGAAGGGAAGGTGTCCAACAGTGGCTAAAGTGTGGCACACTCCACTGGAGAGTGGGGAAGGAGAGCCTCCCCATGCAAACTCTAAATAAAAAAGGACTGCAATTGCAACAGGTGGGTAGGGCTGTGTACTGGAGAAAACAAAAGGGGCATTCATCCAGGAGAACTCTAAATAAACAAAGCCTGTGGGGCTAAGTGTGTGTAAAGTTCATTCCTGAGATCTACAATAAATAAAGCCTGCAGCAGCAGCTGGCTTAAAGTAGGTGGCAGGTGAGCTGCAACCTCAGATAGACATTCACAAACATGTCTCCAGACTCCTTTTTTTTTCCTTTGATGAGACTGAAACTGTATGGCATTTGAACTTGGGATTTTCTTTTTTCCTCTTTGACGAGACAATAACAGAACTACTACTCAGACACCAACACCAGGTTGGATGCTGAAGGACTAACACCAAATCTATTAAGACTGAAACTTTATTGCATTTGAACTTGGAAAATTTTATTTTTTCTATTTTATTTATTTATTTATTTTTTATCCTCTCTCTCTCTAATGTCTGTTTAGCTCACTGATAATTAGTACGCTATCTCTCCCTGTTTATTTCATCAGCTCTGTTTTTTGGGTTTTTTTCCCCTTTTTCTTTACCTTCTTTGCTTTCCCTCTCCTCTCACCCTTCCATTCTAGATATCATCATTGTTACTATTACAAGCTACACAATACTGAATTACACACAGTACAGTGATAGTAACAGTAGCAAGGGGAATGATGGGAAGATGGAAAAAAGAGGGAAACCATTTTCCCCCGAATAAGGAAATGAAGAAAATAGATGCCCAGCTCCAGATTACAACAAAATGAAGATAAACTATGCGAAAGAAGAAATCCTGCAAGCAATCAAAGAGAATTTTATAGAGATGATACTGGATATGGTCAACGAAAATGTACAGGAGACACTCAAGAAATTCCAAGGCAACAAAAATACATAATTTGAGAAAGCACAAGAACAAATAGAAGAAACTGTAGAAGCACTGTATGAACACCAAAGTGAAACAAAGAACATGATAAATAAAAAGATAAATGAACTGAGGATGAAAATAGACAATATTAAAGAGGAAGATACTCAGGATATGGAAAACCTCAGAAAAAAGGAATGAAACAGAATTGCAAAACAAAATGGAAGGCCAATCCAGCAGACTAGAACAAGCAGAAGACAGAATCTCAGAATTCAGAGATGAACTGGAAATTAAATGAAAAACCAAACAACTATTAGTTAAACAACTCAAGACCTGTGAAAAGAAAATGCAAGAACTCACCAACTCCATCAAAAGACCAAACCTGAGAATCATGGACATTGGAGAAGAAGAGGTGCAAGCAAAGGGAATGCATAGTATATTCAACAAAATAATAACAGAAAATTTCCCAAATCTAGAGAAATCTATTCCCATACAGATGCAAGAAGTCTCCAGAATGCCAAACAGACCAGACCAAAATAGATCTACCTGATGGCATATTATCATTAAAACAATAAATACAGAGACCCAAGAAAGAATACTGAAGGCTGTAAGAGAGAAAAAACATATAACATACAAAAGTAAACCCATCAAAATCACACCAGAATTCTTAACAGAAACATTAAAAGCAAGAAGAGCTTGGGGTGAGGTCTTCCAGGCACTGAATGAAAATAACTTCAATCCTAGGATACTCTACCCAGCAAAACTATCATTCAAAACAGTTGGAGCAGTAAAAGTCTTCCATGATAAGCAGAAACTAAAACAATATGTGACCACAAAGCCACCACTACAAAAGATTCTTCAAGGGATTCTGCACACAGAAAATGAAACCCAACATAACCATGAAAGGGCAGGCAGCACAAAACTACAGGAAAAGAAAAAGCAAGAAAGTAGAGAGTAACATTGATTTAGGTAAACATAATCAAACCCTCAAACAACTAAGACAACTAAATGACAGGAATCACCACATACCTATCAATATTAGCACTTCATGTTAACGGACTTAATTCCTCCATCAAAAAGCAAAAATCCTCAATAAAATAATGACAAACTGAATTCAACAACACATCAAAAAGATCATTCACCACGACCAATCAACAGCTATAGCAAGGTAGCAGGATATAAAATCAACATAGAAAAATCATTGGCATTTCTATACACTAATAATGAACAAACTGAGAAAGAATATATGAAAGCAATTCCATTTACAATAGCCTCAAAAAAAAAAATCAAATACCTAGGAGTAAACTTAACAAAAGATGTGAATGACCTCTACAAGGAAAACTATAAACTCCTGAAGAAAGAGATTGAGGAAGACTATAGAAAGTGGAGAGATCTCCCATGCTCATGGATTGGTAGAATCAACATAGTAAAAATGGCTATACTCCCAAAAGCAATCTGCATGTTTAATGCAATTCCCATCAAAATCCCAATGACTCAAGAGATTGAAAAATCTACTGTTAAATTTATTTGGAAACACAAGAGACTGGGAATAGCCAAGGCAATACTCAGCAAAAAGAACAACGCTGGAGGTATCACAATACCCGACTTCAAATTATATTACAAAGCAATAGCAAAAAAAAAGCATGGTACTGACACAAAAACAGACATGAAGACCAGTGGAACAGAATAGAGGACCCAGATATGAAGCCACACAACTATAACCAACTTGTCTTTGACAAAAGAGCTAAAAATATACGATGGAGAAAACACAGCCTCTTCAACAAAAACTGCTGGGAAAACTGGTTAGCAGTCTGCAAAAGACTGAAACTAGATCCATGTATATCACCCTAAACCAGTATTAACTCAAAATGGATCAAGGACCTTAATATCAGACACTAAACTCTAAAGTTGGTACAGGAAAGAGTAGGAAATACTTTGGAACTAATATGTGTAGGCAAGGACTTTCTCAATGGAACCCCAGCAGCTCAGCAACTAAGAGATAGAGTAGACAATTGGGACTTCATAAAACAAAAAGCTTCTGCTCAACAAAAGAAATGGTCTCTAAACTGAAGAGAACACCCACAGAGTGGGAGAAAGTATTTGCCAACTACACATTAGATAAAGGACTGATAACCAGAATATATAGGAAACTCAAAAAACTAAACTCTGAAAATTAATGAACCAATAAAGAAATGGGCAAGTGAACTAAACAGAACTTTCTCAAAAGAAGAAAAAACACATGGAAAAATGCTCACCATCCCTATCAATAAAGGAAATGCAAATTAAAACCACACTAAGATTCCACCTCACCCCTGTTAGAATAGCCATCATTAGAAACACCACCAACAACAGGTGTTGGCGAGGATGTGGGGGAAAAGGAACCCTTACATGCTGCTGGTGGGAATGTTAACTAGTACAATCACTCTGGAAAAAAATTTGGAGGCTTCTTAAAAATCTAAACATAGATCTGCCATATGATCCAGCAATACCACTCTTGGGGATATACCCTAATGAATGCGACTCAGGTTACTCCAGAGGCACCTGCACACCCACGTTTATTGCCACACTATTCACAATAGCCAAGTTATGGAAACAGCCAAGATGCCTCACTATTGATGAATGGATTAAGAAAATGTGGTTTTATATACAATGGAATACTACTCAGCCATGAAGAAGAATGAAATTTATCATTTGCAGGTAAATGGATGGAACTGGAGAACATCATCCTGATCGAGGTTAGCCAGGCCCAGAAGATCAAAAATCATATGTTCTCCCTCATATGTGGACTTTAGATCAAGGACAAACACAACAAGGGGATTGGACTTTGATCACATGATGAGGTGAGAGCACACAAGGGAGGTATGAGGATAGTCAAGAAACCCAAAAAAAAAAACACGACAGCATTTGATGTCTTCAATGCAAAGGAACTAATGCTGAAAATTTAAAGTGACAGAGGCCAGTAGGAGAAGGGGACCAGGAACTAGAGAAAAGGTTGGTTCAAGAAGAATTAATTTAGAATGTAACACATATGTACAGGAAAGCAATGTGAGTCAACTCCCTGTATAGCTATCCTTATCTCAACTAGCAAAAACCCTTAGTCCTTCCTGTTATTTCTTATACTCTCTCTTCAACAAAATTAGAGATAAGGGCAAAATAGTTTTTGCCTGGTAGTGAGGGGGTAGGTGGGAAGAGGCAAGGGGTTGGGGGGAAGGGAGTGGGGGACAGAGGGGAGAAAGGACCCAAACATTGTATGCACATATGAATAAAAGAAATTTAAAAAAATAAGAAATTTTCTGTCTAGCCAATATTTCAGTGGATCTGTATGTTACCAGGGGCTAGTGTACCCTAACTAACATTCAGACCTGTCTGGTTAGAGATGTTAAGCAATGGTTCCTATTCTGCAAAATTGACAGTTGTTATGTGGCAAGCATCCCTGGCTCTCTAAACCTCTAAATCTATCTAGAGGGTCTGAGTGAGCCTTTCAGTTCCTCCAGGAGAGAGAAGAGTTTTTTCTCCAATTACTAACATTACTTATTCAGTTGTTGCTGTTCTGTCATACTCCTTTACTTCCTCCAACTCCAGGAATACCATTATGGGGAACAAGTAGGAAAATTTAAATTATTCATGGAAACACTTCTATTTTAAAAACCATGTTGAAGAGACTAAAATACAATTAGTTGAATATTTTGGAAATAAGTAAATAATGCACTAGATTAATCGGGAAAAGAATGGAGTACAAAGAAAAGGAAAGATGAGAAAGTCTCTTTTACTATTTTAAATATTACTCCCTGACATTTGTAGTTCTTTGTCAAGTGAACAAGAACAGCACTATATTTTAGGATCTCAGTAATTAGAGTCCTACCCAGAATTTTGGGGACTATGTTACTTTAAAATGATTATTACTTTTTAAAAACAACAATTTTTAGTCAATCCACAAATACTTGATGATAAGTCAGTTGCTATTCTAGGGGTTGAAATGTAATGAAAGACCAGTAATCTCTGTTCTCTCTCAAAATAAAAATACTAAATAGAGGTATACACTCTCCTTCAAGTATGACCCATACTGAGATGGCAGATATTATTATCATTCTCCACAGATGTTCCCATGAAGTTACTGGTGAGGCCTTGCTGATAAGTGGAAAGATTAGTGTAGTTCTCTTTACAATCTTCTAAAAAGCAGTGATTACCCTGTGCCTCTCAAGTTTAGATCTTAAGACATTTATTCCATCATCCTCTGCAGAGAGTATATATAAGGATTTAAGATGTAAGACTCTTAAGAAAAATATGAACTGCCTCACTCTTTAAACTGGAGCAAAAGAGCACATTGTCAAACTGTAGACCTAGCACATGTTTGGATAAACTAAAGTTTCCTGATTATGTATGCAGAGTAAATTTCAACACAGATCCCAGGTGCTATGTTGGGTGTTAAGCTTTCTGAAATAATGTTTTACTGTTTTTTCAGTCATGATTTTATCTTGGCTTTAAACATCAATCCATATTGTACAAAGTCTCACCCCAGCTGGGTAAGCTCAGAAAGTAAGAAAATGAAAATCAGATATGAGTCTTATATAATATGTATATAAGGAATTTTGTGAGTTCATTGCTAGAACATGGAAGAACTGAAGTACCTGGGATTTTTAGAATTTTTGAGTGTTTCCTTCTTCTTAAAAGAACTTGATTTGCATGGATTGGGTTAAAGTAAAACCTCAGCACTCACAAGTCTATTCAAACCACAAAGTTCTGTCTTAAATGGAATTTCTGCAAACACAGAGCTTTGCATTGCTTATACCTGAAATCATAATGAGAGAAGTCAAATTTGCATATGTATAAAGAAAAGAGAAAATAAGCAAGTGGCATTTGTTCATCACATAACCATGCACAGAGTCAATCACACTGGGTTCTGGTTCTGTCCAGTACAAAAGAATCTGGAGAAAAGTTCAACAAGACACTATAATTGCTTCATCTAATTACTCCCCCAAGATTGGTCACTTATGTCTCCTCATCCTGGAGGAGGGGATAGGTGAAAGTCTGCATATTTGTGGCAGTAGGGCCATGGATGGAGAATACTGTTGAGGACATACTCAGGCAAATGAATCCTTATCTCAGAAGGATAAAACAAAAAGATTGGCTAAAAGCTATGAACTCAAAGAATGGCAAAGTAGTGAGATTCTTGAGTTTTCTTTCTGTCCCATACTTCCCAGACTAAAGCTGAAGAAATTGGTTACCAGGAAATGCTAATAGTCACAGGCAATAATGCTTCAATAAAAGCCTGTTGGAGTCTTTGCTCTCATTTCCTGTGTGGGGATCACAAAATGTTCCTCTCTCTTTCTCTTCCCCACTCCTTCTCCTTACTTTAACCTGTTATACTAAAATAATTCCTTGCTAAAACTTTAACAGCAACAAGGAAAGCCTGTTTGTTCTTTATCCACAAGAAGCATAGAGGGTCAGGCTAAACAATAGCATCTCAACTCTAAATAAATAACATAGTCAGGGGGAAAAAAGAAACAGCCCCGCATCCTACTAGGACAAATGCCAAGTAGGAATTCCTATCCTCACCCAGGTACAGAAGCACCCCTTCCTGTCCCACTCCTGCTGGGGTGGTGTTAGAGAAGTGTAACTGGGATTTGGAAAGTCCATGATTCCCATGATGTTAAGAGCCATATTATCCATCTGTAAATCCTTAAAAAAAAGCAAATCCAAAAAAAGATTCAGAGTAACCACAAAACTAATTTATATAGTGGTAGGTAGCAGTTAGCCATGAGTGATGGTTGAAGCAGGATAAATAGATGAAGAGACAGAAATTATATTTTAATAGACATTAAGAGGGCCAGATTCAGACATTAAAATAGGAAAATAAAACTAAAAAGCCAGAGGAGCTACTCTCCCCTCCCATCTCCTTTTACATGCTTAAAGGGGCTATCTGCATCTCCCTTTCTCTCTGAGATGTTAAGCTGCAAGGCTGAATGAAAGGCTTTTCTGGTAAAGGGAAGTCCTAAAGCACACCTATTGTCTCTGTTTTGAGTAGGCCTGAATAACATCTACCTTTTTAGCACAGATCCATTATCCTAATGATGAGAAGTTGTTAGTCATCACCATATGTATTTCCCCCCAGCTCAGAAAGTATACACTAGAGACGAAGACCACTATTATGAGTCTCTACTTCCACTTCTTACATGGGGAAGAGGAAATGTTTTTCCCTTCTTGTCCTGTCCATTTCTTCCTAGTTTCTCTGGTTACACTAAATTCCTTACCCAATAAGCATTACTATCACTTTTACTACAATTTGTATCTTGTCAAAATTATTCTCTTGATGGATGCAAAGATGGGGTAGATAGCTGTGCTGACTTTCCTTTAAAGTATAGTATTTATTATCCCATGTCAGTTGTGTGTATATACTTTTGTGTGTGTGTGTATGTAAAGCCTGGACAAAGAAAGGTACTAGACCTGCTATTAGTAGACTAGTATTTAGTTTCTATTGGGTTTATTAATTATATGAAAAAGAAAACTTGAAAATTTTTCACACCTCATTTTCTCTATTTGTAAAAGAATATATGGAAATTGTCAACAGATAAGATTATCACTCAGCATCTGCAACCTAAAAGCCAAAATTATTGTTCAGGTAATGGGGAACTATGTTGGCAGGCATGGTATTGTAAAGCAAAGCAAGCTGATGCTATTTAGAAATACAATTTTGGGGTGTGCTGACTGTACAGCAGGAAAGGGTTGAAGTCTATCTTTGATGCATGTTTTGTGTAGCTAATAGAAGTAGAGTGTTATTGGCAAACGGTGTTTCCAGAAGATCTTTGTCCTTGTGTTCTGGATGGAGGGATCCAAGCAGAACGTGTTAATGGGGTAAGGTAGAAAAGCTTTATTAAGGGAAGGGGAGTCACTGGGTCTGCCAGGTGAGGGAAGAGAAGAAAGAAGGGTAGGATCTTTTGCTAGGTGGTTTTTTATATCACCTTGTACTTGGAGGTTGGGAGAGAATACATCAGCACCTGGCTCCTCTGACCCGTGGGCTAGGGGGAGGAGCTCTTGAGTCAAGACGGGGAGCAGTCCCAGACTATCCCTAACCTAACCTGCCTCAGAAGTAGAGTGACATCTGTTAGGAAATGCCGCTCACAAAAGAAAGCTCACGAGAGAGTCTTATGTCCAGCAAGCAAAGTTTAATGACAGGCCAAAGCTGCCAGGCTGCCCATGAGAGTGGTGCAACAGCTGACTCTGAGGCAGGGAGGTTTTTATATGTTTTGTGTTGGCAATAATGGTCCCTTCTCAGGGAACTTCTCAGAGAGCATGCAAACCAGATCCCACCCTATAACAATTTCTGTTAAATCAGGGCATCTTGTTCTCCAAAAAGGATATTCTACCCTCTCCATCAATGGACCAACCCTGATCTGGTCATTCTCATGACACCCACTGCTGTCAAGCCCAATGGGTTCCCCAATGGTGACACCTCTCAAGAAACAATTAGAAAATGGAGAAGGGAATTGGAGGACTCTTGAAATTGTCTAGGGAACAACATTTCACAGTGGTTTTCCTGGCCAATGCCCATCCCAATGCCTATGTTCTTGCTCTCCTATTCTTAACCTTCCTCCCTTGTATCACACTACATGTCTGCTATTGCTGATCAAAAATTTAACCACTTCTCCTCCAAGGACACCAAACCCTGATAGCACAACCAGAGGACACCTGTAATGGACCCTACCAGGACACCAGGTTATAAACATCAAGACCCCCTTACAGGATGCCTGCTACAATTTCTTGACTCCCTACACGAGGATAGTTGGCTGATACACACCATGCAGAGGTCGGAGGATTGGCTCGCGACTCTACGACCTGTGGCTACAAGGGACCTTCATCAGCTTCAGGGAAGAGGAAATTTTCATTTTTGGAATCTGGGTGTACACAATCATGAGGCTCAGCACCCCAACATTGTTTGCCAACTAACCCTCCCTTCCCTTACGCCGCCCCTTGCCAGCTCGAAGAAGCCAGAGTGAACACAACGACCCCCTCCTTAACAAACAAAAAAGGGAGGAATGTTGGCAATAACGGCGCTGATAGGTTTCGGTTCTTACTGCACCCTTAAGCTTCTGTTTTCCAGGGTCACGGTCCTGCCTCCCAGGGTCACAGTCCTGCCTCAAGTCTAGCTTGAATCCTCCTTCTGCCCCAACCTCCAATCAGCATGAACCATAAGATCCTAACCAATCAGATCATGCTGAGTCCCACTGAGGGGTATTTAAGCACCTGCCCCCGCCCCCTCTCTCTCTCTCTCTCTGTCTTGGCTCTCTCCCTCTCCCACCCGGCAATAAAGACTCTCTTGGCCAGATCACTCCTTTTGGGGCCTACCCTTTGTATAAGAGAATGAGGAAGTGGGTGATGTGAAAAATATACTGAGGTCGTTGGGGTGGAAAGTTCTCAATTGAACAAGGGGTGTCTGGTGCATATCTTCTGAGAACTGATGGTTGTTTCTTTGAGGTGTGTTTTCCAGCAGCAGAGGGGTGCTTTTATCCTTAACCAGGGGACACAATGGAGATCAGAATGGAGATTCAGCTGGGCCCAAAGTGGAGGCACTTTTGCTTGCTTATCTCTATTAACATCAGTCATATAGCCTGTTTTGTGCTGATTGTAGAAATATATTCACTAAAGTGAATTATCACTGATCAATTAGATATAAAAATGGAATTCTCACTTATTACCATTGCTACATAACTCATTAGTAAGTTAAATGGGTTTAAAACAAGTTCTGTTGGTAATTTGCTCCCATGACTAAAGGATAATTGCTATTTCTATGGACACTTTGGAGCTTTTTATTCTCAAACACTCTCTTTGTCCTTCTTAAGTCAAAGCTGCAGGAGGAAGGAAACACTGTAGACCAACAGAGACCAATAGAGGTCATTGTGTCTTCCTCACTGTTTTTTATCTTAAAAGTGAGGTATTAAAACTTTTAAGACCCTGGAAAACAGATGAGAAAACAAAACTAATGCTTTCATAAGAGGATAATGGAAGGTAATCTGGAATTATGATGTAATTTTCTAATTCTTAGAAATCTAAGAAAATAAGTGTAAATGACTTTCTGTATCTATCTTGCTGAAAGCACAAGTTTTTAAAAATAAATTTTATGAGCTGGGTACTGGAGTGAGTCACAACTACAATCCTAGCTATTTGTGAGGATCACTGTTCAAGGCTAGACTAGATAAAAAATTCGTAAGTACCCATCTCCATGGGAAAAAACTGGGCATAGTGTCACATGCTTGTCATCCCAGTTATGGTAGGAAACCTAAATTAGGAGGGTCATGGTCCATAGTGACCTGAGCAAAAAATGACACCAAAATAAACAGACCAAAAGGGCTGGAGTTGTAGCTCAAGCAGTAGAGCACCTGTAGAGTGAGTGCAAGTTCAAACCCCAGTACCACCAAAATAATTAAATAAAAATTAAAAAATTTTTATGTAAGAAAACTTTTTCATATGATAAACTGTACTTAGATTAAGTAGTCTTGTTTTATGAGTTCTGACAAGAATATAAACTTGCGAGAATATTAGTGTAACCAATATATAGAGCCTTTCATCATCCAAAAGGTTCCTTCCTTTCTAATTCCAAGTAATCACTGTTTTGCTTTCTGATGCTGCAGATTACTTGTGGACTATTTTAGAATTGTAGGGGAACTGACTCATACAACTAATTATGCACTTTTGTGTGGGTACCTAGATTCTTTTGAGAGAATAATATATCTGAGATTAGATTCATCCATGTCATGAATATCAGTCATCTGGTTCTTATAATTTCTTTTTTTTTTTTTCCTCTTCTTTTTCTTTCTTGAGTCCCAGGATTTAACTCAGGCCATTATACTTGCTAGGAAGGTGCTTTACCACTTGGGCAATCCCCTAGCCCTGGTTCTTATAATTTCTAAGTCGTCTATTTTATATACATACCATTGTTTGTTTATCCATTCAGTAGTTGGTGAGCATTTGGATTGTTAAAATCTGATAATTTGAGTAATTGTGTAGTTGAGTTTCATTTATAAGTGTTTTTGGACCTCTGGGTTTTATTTGTTATTGGGTAACATGGTGCTACAGTTTGGACATGTCCCCTAAAATTTCCTGTGTTAGAAGCCTACCCCCAACTTCACATTCATCATTAATATTTGGAGGTCACATCTTTGGTAAGTAAGGAGGTTTAGGAAGATTGTCAGGGTGGGACCTCTAAGACATTAGTGACTTTGTCAGCAAAAGAACACAGAGCAGAGTTAACAAGCTATTGCCTCCTTTCTCACCATGTAACCCTTTCTGCTCTTCCTCCATGTGAGTATGCAGCTTAGGCCTCAGCAGAAGCCAAGCACATGCCAATGTCAGGTGCTTGAATTTCCAGTCCTCTGGAACTGTGAGCCCAAATAAACCTCTACTCTTTATAAATTACCTGGTCTCATGTATTTTGTTATAGCAAAAGAAAATGGACCAAAATGGTAGTATATGCATATGTGCATATTCAACTTTATAAGAAATTGCCAAACATTTCTCCAAAATTCTTGCACAGTTTTACCAGCAACGATTTAGACTTCTATTGTTCTGATTATCAAAGCTTGGTATTTCCTGTCTTAGACTGTTCAAGCTATTATAACAAAATAATAGAAACTAGATAACTTAAAAACTACAGAAATTTCTCATACTGATGGAAGCTAGAAAATCCAAGGTCAAAGTGTCAGCAAGTATAGTGTCTGTGATGGCTGATTTTCCGGTACATATATGGCTCACTGTGCCCTCACATGGTGGAAGGGGTCAGGCAGCTCTGTCAGGCCTCTTTCATAAGACCACAGATCTCATAATGTAAGTTCTACCTTCAACAGCTAACCATCTCCCAAAGTCCCCACCTTCTCACACTGTGATGCTGGTAATTATGTTTCAGCAATGAATTTTAGAAGGACATGTTCGGACCAAAGTATCTGACTTTTAAATTTTGTAGGTAGTATAGCTCTGTCTCATAATTCTAATTTGCATTTTTTGAAGAACATCTTTTGTTGAATGTCTTTTCACATGTTTATGTGACCAGTCATGTATCTTTATTTATGAAGTACCTGTCCAAATTCTTGCCTTTTAAAATATTTCACTATTGAGTAATAAAAGGTATATGCATGTGATTTACAAGATGCATATACTGCAGATTTTATACTCTTAATCTCTGTCTTTCATTTTCATAATGCTGTTTTATAAGAAAAAATTCTTTTGAATTTGATGAAGTCTTTAATATTTTTCTCTATTCCATTTTAAGTTAATTTTTCTGCATGGTATAAGGTGAGCATTGAAGATAATTTATCTTAAACTGATATCTACTTGTTTTAGCACAGTTTGTTGGAAACACTATTTTTCCCATTGAATTACTTGTTATCATTCTTGAAATTGAATTTGTTTCATTTTATTTGTATACATATTTTGCACTTACTATTTATACAAATAAGTAGTATTTTATTCTCTTGCTTACAGTAAGACATAAAATATAGTAAGTCCTAAATGAGGTAACCAAGAAGCCTTTCAAATGTGTTTATTTCTCAAAATTGATTTGGTTATTCTGTGCCATTTATATTTTAAAACAAATTTTAGAATCTTTTTCCATTTTTATTTTCTTGGATTTTATTTGAGATTCTCTTGAATCTCTGTATCAATTGAGGGAAAGCAGCCTTTAACAAGACTTATTCTTCTAATATACAAATATGGAGTATCTCTCCATTTATTTAAGACATTTTCAATTTCTCACATCTGTGTTTAAGAGCTTTCATGTTTGAGTTTTACCTATTAAATTTTTCGTGGTGTTTTGTGTGATACATTCTGTATAATATATTGTTATTACTTCTGTTTTAATCAGCCAGTTACCTTTTAAAAATTAATTTTGGTGAAATACACATATAACATCATCTGAATCATGTTTTTCTGTGATACTGGGGTTTCTGAATCATTTTAAGTGTGCAGTTCACAAGTGTTAAGTATATTCACATTGATGTGTAATGGATCTCCAGAATTTCTCATTCTGAAAAGCTAAAAACTCTCCATTTCCCCCCTCCTGTAGCTCATGGCAACCAACATTATCCTTTCTATTTCTATACATTTCCATTTTAGATACCCCATATAAGTAGAATAATACAGTGTTTGTTTTTGTGAATGGTTTATTTCACTTAGCAGAATGCCCTTAAGTGTCACCCATGTTGTAGCATGAGACAAGACTTTTTCTTGATGACTTCCTTTTTTATAGCATTGTAGGCAGATATCACATCCATCTATTGATTGATATCTGGTCTGTTTCGAGCTCTTGATCTTTGTGAATAACACAGATCAAAGACAAATGTGCAAATATCACTTCAAGATCCTGTTTTCAGCCCTTTTGGATTAATTAAAAGTAGTGGATCATACCAGTCAATTGGTTTTAACAAGATTTTTTAAAAGAGAAAAGAAAGTATTTGATATTTCCTCATAAATTCATCATATCAAGCACCATTATTTCCTAGATAAATCCCAATTTTCATCTGATATTGTTTTCTCTCTTCCTGAATAAGTTCTCTACTATTTTTACTTTCATCTATTTGCTGGTAATAAATTCCTTAAGCTTTTGTTTTGTCTGAAATGTTTTAATTTAGCATTTATTTTGAAGGATACTATTGTATATAGAATTCTCAGTTGAGCTTTTACTTTTTCTTCTCAGAATGAGTATATCAGAAGCTTATTTCCCACATTTGCCTTCTAACATGTTAAGCAGGGTGTATGAAAGGATGTGAGTGCCAGGAAATAAGAATCATTGAGAGTCATCTTGAAGGCTCACAACAAACATTCACTTTTTGGTCCCCAAAGATCCACATCTTCATCATGTGTAAAATAACGCCCTTCCCTCTATGGATGCCAAATATTCCCTCCATTACAACACGAGCTCCAAGTCCAGAATTTCATTATGGAAATCAGGTCTAAGTGTGGATGTGTCCCTTAAGGTGTGAACCCTTGATTACAGTTCCTCTTGTACGGTTTCTGTTTACCAGATTAAAAGAGAAGTTATTGTGTGAGGCAAGCATAGAATAATTGCTATTGACGCTCTCGTTCAAAAAAGGAGCAAAATTGGAGACATGTAGGAATCACTGGTTGTAGAAGTTTTGAAATCCAGTATGGTAGTAATTGACTGTTAAGATTAAGACTCAAAATCTGAGAATAATAAGCCATGGTTCTTGAATACAGCCTTTAAGCTCTGATTTTGCCTTCAGAATCATTGTTCTTAGTCAATGAAATGGTTGATTATTTTTGTAGGTCAGTAGTTTTCTGTGCTTTTCTTTTGTTTTCTGTAGAAGTTTGGAGATATAAAGGCCTCTATTCACTTTGTATTGTTTCTCTTTCATTTGTAGTGTTTCTGAAATCATTGTTGTTCTTGGTGTAATTTGTTGGATTCCACACTGTCAGCTAAAAGCCACACTCACAAATCTGTCTGCAATAAATCATTCTCTACTTTGGGCTTCTGCACAGACTGCTGAATGACAATTACTTTAAACTTCTTAGATACCCTACTATTAGAAATGAAAGAGGCAAGGAATGGATAGGTGGGAAGAGAGCTCAACCCCAGCACTGGGTTTATTGTGGAGAAGTGGTCCTGTGCAGGGGGACCTCACCAAGAGAGCTGGAGCCCACAGCCACTTATAGACTGGGAGTAGTTAAAGGAGGTGGGTGGAGAAGTCACAGGAAGGTCACTGAGAGGGATAATCATCAATGTCCTTCTGACCCTCCCCAGATAATGGCTTAACAGCATTCCTTCTGGATTAGGTGGGGGAATTTTTAGTAAATAGTTAAAAGTGGGTGATTATTTTTCTTTAGGTCTGGGTGGAGAGTTTTCAGTAAGTCACCTTCAAGGGGAGGTGATCTCGTTCTAACATAGCTTGTTTTGTTCAGCCTAACATTTCTGCCTTTATATGTACACCCACATATATGGAAATGGGATGTCAATGTTCCTCTATTTCCTGATGAATAGGGGTGTCAAGGTCTCTTAAAGGAGAGGGGGGATATTGGCAGGGTCTTCTTGCTTTAGGCAACTATAGTGGCCTGTTGGAGGAACAAAACTGAGTTGATCTGTTTATGGGTACAGTCCTGGATGAATGCCTAGAGTTTCTGGAAAACAAAGAAAGAGTTTAAAAAGACAAGGTCACAATGATGAAAAAAATAAAGGGTCCCAGCAGAGGGAGGACCACTTAGCCCAGGAAGACCACTGCTCCCAACTGTCTGTTGTTTGTTGTTGGAGATTGGCAGTGCTTTTTGAAGTCTCTTAATGGCATCACTAACAATTCCAGTCTGGTTGACATACAAACAGGAATGACATAAAAACAGCATTCTTTCAGCAGGATTTTGAGTGGCAATCTGTCTAAAGGAATGTAGGCTTTGGGAGATAAAGTGAGACATGCAGTTAAATACACATGGACTGATGTTGTCAGCATGAGAAGGAAAACCAAGGGATCTTTGTATAGACATTGGCTATAGGTTTAAGTAGACAAAAGAACTGGGGGAGAGGACAAATGTATGTATAATAAATAGTCCCAACCACAGGTGTGGCCTGGTTGGTTTTTATCTCAGTTTATGTTTTTGGAGAGGTTCCAGAGTTGTTATCTGGAGGGTGCTCCATCCTTCAGCCAAAGCAGTTTAAGTCTAAATCAAACATACTTGTTATTTAAGTCTAAAACTAGAAACACCTTTATAAAGTGGAATACAGAGTAAGTAAAAGTCAGAATACCCTCAGTTAAATAGACTGTGTAGGGGAAAATAACTCCATGAGCATGGACTACTTAAAAGATAAGTTTGGAGCCAGCAAAAAAAAAAAAAAAATCTTTACTTAAATAGAAGGCCAAAAATATGAGTTTGCCTTCTGTCAGAGGTGCCTACAAGGGCCTGGATGTCTAGTAGCCATGTGTAAGATCACTTCTTTAAAACCTTTTGGCTTTAGTAACTTTTGCAAGGTCTGGTACAAGTGACTCCATCTGGATTGTGACAGCTTTCCCCTCTTGTCTCCAAACTGTTTGTCTCTGAACACTCTTTTTTTTTTATTTATATATGCATACAAGGCTTGGGTCATTTCTCTCCCCTGCCCCCACCACCTCCCTTACCACCCACACCACCCTCTCCCCCCTACCCCCTCAATACCCAGCAGAAACTATTTTGCCCTTATTTCTAATTTTGTTGTAGAGAGAGTATAAGCCATAATAGGAAGGAACAAGGGTTTTTGCTGGTTGAGATAAGGATAGCTATACAGGGAGTTGACTCACATTAATTTCCTGTGCGTGGGTGTTACCTTCTAAGTTAATTCTTTTTGATCTCACCTTTTCTCTAGTTCCTTGTCCCCTTTTCCTATTGCTTTTAAGGTATCTGCTTTAGTTTCTCTGCGTTAAAGGCAACAAATGCTAACTAATTTTTTAGGTGTCTTACCTATCCTCACCCCTCCCTTGTGCGCTCTCGCTTTTATCATGTGCTCAAAGTCCAATCCCCTTGTTGTGTTTGCCCTTGATCTAATGTCCACATATGAGGGAGAACATACGATTTTTGCTCTTTTGGGCCAGTCTAACTTCACTCAGAATGATGTTTTCCAATTCCATCCATTTACCAGCGAATGATAACATTTCATTCTTCTTCATGGCTGCATAAAATTCCATTGTGTATAGATACCACATTTTCTTAATCCATTCGTCAGTGCTGGGGCATCTTGGCTGTTTCCATAACTTGGCTATTGTGAATAGTGCCGCAATAAACATGGGTGTGCAGGTGCCTCTGGAGTAACCTGTGTCACATTCTTTTGGGTATATCCCCAAGAGTGGTATTGCTGGATCAAATGGTAGATCAATGTCTAGCTTTTTAAGTAGCCTCCAAATTTTTTTCCAGAGTGGTGGTACTAGTTTACATTCCCACCAACAGTGTAAGAGGTTTCCTTTTTCCCCGCATCCTCACCAACACCTGTTGTTGGTGGTGTTGCTGATGATGGCTATTCTAACAGGGGTGAGTTGGAATCTTAGTGTGGTTTTAATTTGCATTTACTTTGTTGCTAGAGATGGTGAGCATTTTTTCATGTGTTTTTTGGCCATTTGAATTTCTTCTTTTGAGAAAGTTCTGTTTAGTTCACTTGTCCATTTTTTATTGGTTCATTAGTTTTGGGAGAATTTAGTTTTTTAAGTTCCCTATATATTCTGGTTATTAGTCCTTTGTCTGATGTGTAGCTAGCAAATATTTTCTCTCACTCTGTGGATGTTCTCTTCAGTTTAGAGACCACTTCTTTTGTTGAGCAGAAGCTTTTTAGTTTTATGAGGTCCCATTTATCTATGCTATCTCTTAGTTGCTGTGCTGCTGGGGTTTCGTTGAGAAAGTTCTTACCTATACCTACTAACTCCAGAGTATTTCCTACTCTTTCCAGTACCAACTTTAGAGTTTGTGGTCTGATAGATCCATTTTGAGTTAATCTTGGTATAGGGTGATATACATGGATCTAGTTTCAGTTTTTTGCAGATTGCTAACCAGTTTCCCCAGCAGTTTTTGTTGAAGAGGCTGCTATTTCTCCATCGTATATTTTTAGCTCCTTTGTCAAAGACAAGTTGGTTATAGTTGTGTGGCTTCATATCTGGGTCCTCTATTCTGTTCCACTGGTCTTCATGTCTGTTTTTGTGCCAGTACCATGCTGTTTTTATTGTTATTGCTTTGTAATGTAGTTTGAAGTCAGGTATCTTGATACCTCCAGCATTGTTCTTTTGACTGAGTATTGCCTTGGCTATTTGTGGCCTCTTGAGTTTCCATATAAATTTAACAGTAGATTTTTCAATCTCTTTAATGAATGTCATTGGAATTTTGACGGGAATTGCATTAAACATGTAGATTACTTTTGGGAGTATCGATATTTTTACTATGTTGATTCTACCAATCCATGAGCATGGGAGATCTCTCCACTTTCTATAGTCTTCCTCAATCTCTTTCTTCAGAAGTGTATAGTTTTCCTTGTAGAGGTCTTTCACATCTTTTGTTAGGTTTACACCTAGGTATTTGATTTTTTTTAAGGCTATTGTGAATGGAATTGTTTTCATACATTCTTTTTCATTTTTCTCATTGTTAGTGTATAGAAATGCTAATGATTTTTCTATGTTGATTTTATATCCTGCTACCTTGCTATAGATATTGATGATGTCTAGGAGCTTCTGAGTAGAGTTTTTTGGGTCTTTAAGGTATAGGATCATGTCATCTGCAAATAGGGATATTTTGACAGTTTCTATACCTATTTGTATTCCTTTTATTCCTTCTTCTTGCCTAATTGCTCTGGCTAGGAATTCCAGTACTGTGTTGAATAGGAGTGGAGATCGTGGGCATCCTTGTCTGGTTCCTGATTTTAGAGGGAATGGTTTCAGTTTTTCTCCATTAAGTATAATGCTGGCTGTAAGTTTGTCATATATAGCTTTTATAATGTTGAGGTACTTTCCTTCTATTCCTAGTTTTCTTAGAGCTTTTATCATGAAATGGTGTTGGATCTTATCAAAGGCTTTTTCTGCATCTATTGAGATGATCAAGTGCTTTTTGTCTTTGCTTCTGTTTATATGGTTTATTACATTTATTGATTTTCATATGTTGAACCACCCCTGCATCCCTGGGATGAAGCCTACTTGGTCGTGGTGAATAATCTTTTTGAAGTGTTGTTGAATTTGGTTTGCCATTATTTTGTTGAGGATTTTTGAGTCAATGTTCATTAAGGAGATTGGCCTATAGTTCTCCTTTTTTGGAAGTTTCTTTGCCTGGTTTTGGGGTAAGTGTAATACTGGCTTCATAAAATGTGTTTGGCAGTTTTCTTTCCCTTTCTATTTCGTGGAACAGTTTAAGGAGGGTTGGTATCAGTTCTTCTTTAAAGGTCTGATAGAATTCACAGAGAATCCATCAGGTCCTGTACTTTTCTTTTTGGGGAGACTCTTGATTGCTGCTTCAATTTCATTTTTTGTTATAGATCTATTCAGGTTATTAATTTCCTCTTGGTTCAGTTTTGGATGGTCATATGTATCTAGAAATCTATCCATTTCTTTAAAATTTTCAAATTTATTTGAATATAGGTTCTCAAAGTAGTCTCTGATGATTTCCTGGACTTCCATGGTGTTTGTTGTTATCTCCCCTTTTGCATTCCTAATTCTACTAATTTGGGTTTTTTCTCTCCTCATTTTAGTCAGGTTTGCCAGGGGTCTATCGATCTTGTTTATTTTTTCAAAGAAACAACTTTTTGTTTCATTAATTCTTTGTATGGTTTTTTTGTTTTCTATTTCATTGATTTCAGCTCTTATTTTTATTATTTCTGTCCTATTTGTTTTGGGATTTGCTTGTTCTTGTTTTTCTAGGAGTTTGAGATGTATCATTAGGTCATTGATTTGGGATCTTTCAGTCTTTTTAATATATGCACTCATGGCTATAAACTTTCCTCTCAGAACTGCCTTAGCTGTCACCCATACGTTCTGGTAGGTTGTGTTTTCATTTCCATTGACTTCCAGGAACTTTTTAATTTCCTCTTTTATTTCATCGATGATACATTCTTCATTAAGTAATGAGTTATTTAGTTTCTAGCTGTTTGCATGTTTTTGTCTTTACTTTTGTTGTTGAGTTCTACTTTTACTGCATTGTGATCAGATAGTATGCACGATATAATTTCTATTTTCTTATATTTGCTGAAACTTGCTTTGTGCCCTAGGATATGATCTATTTTGGAGAAGGTTCCATGGGCTGCTGACAAGAATGTATATTGTGTAGAAGTTGGATGAAATGTTCTGTAGACATCAACTAGGTCCATTTGATCTATTGTATATTTTAGATCTTTGATTTCTTTATTGATTTTTTTGTTTGGATGACCTATCTATTGATGATAATGGGGTGTTAAAGTCTCCCACAACCACTGTGTTGGCATTTATATATGCTTTTAGGTCTTTCAGGGTATGTTTGATGAAATTGGGTGTGTTGACATTGGGTGCATAGAGATTGATGATTATTATTTCCTTTTGGTCTATTTCTCCTTTTATTAGCATGGAATGTCCTTCTTTATCTCATTTGATCAATGTAGGTTTGAAGTCTACTTAGTCAGAGATAAGTATTGCTATTCCTGCCTGTTTTCGGGGGCCATTGGCTTGGTAAATCTTCTTCCAGCCTTTCATCTGTAGCCTATGCTTATTTCTGTCAGTGAGATGGGTCTCCTGTAAGCAATAAATTGTTGGATCTTCCTTTTTAATCCATTTTGTCAAGCGGTGCCTTTTGATGGGTGAATTAAGTCCGTTAACATTAAGCATTAGTACTGATAGGTATGTGGTGATTCCTGTCATTTAGTTGTCTTAGTAGTTCAAAGGTTTGATTGTGTGTACCTAAGTTGAGGTTACTCTCTACTGTCTTGCTTTTTTTTTTTCCTGTGGTTTGGTGCTGCTTGTCTTTTCATGGTTAAGTTGGGTTTCACTTTCTGTGTGCAGAATCCCTTGCAGAATCTTTTGTAGTGGTGGCTTTGTGGTCACATATTGTTGTAGTTTCTGCTTATCATGGAAGACTTTTATTGCGCCATCTATTTTGAATGATAGTTTTGCTGGGTAGAGTATCCTGGGGTTGAAGTTATTTTCATTCAGTGCCCGGAAGATCTCACCCCACGCTCTTCTTGCTTTTAATGTTTCTGTTGAGAAGTCTTCTGTGATTTTGATGGGTTTACTTTTGTATGTTACTTGTTTTTTCTCTCTTACAGCCTTCAATATTCTTTCCTTAGTTTCTGAGCTTGTTGTTTTATTGATGATATGTCGTTGGGTAGTTCTATTTTGATCTGGTCTGTTTGGTGTCCTAGAGGCCTCTTGCATCTGTATGGGAATATCTTTCTCTAGATTTGGGAAATTTTCCGTTATTATTTTGTTAAATATATTATGCATTCCCTTTGCTTGCACCTCTTCTCCTTCTTCGATGCCCGTGATTCTCAAGTTTGGTCTTTTGATGGAGTTGGTGAGTTCTTGCATTTTCTTTTCACACGTCTTGAATTGTTTAATTAATAGTTCTTCAGTTTTTCCTTTAATTACCATTTCATCTTCAAGTTCTGAGATTCTGTCTTCTGTTTGTTCTATTCTGCTGGATTGGCCTTCTGTTTTGTTTTGCAGTTCTGTTTTGTTGTTTTTTCTGAGGTTTTCCATATCCTGGCAGTTTTCCTCTAATAATGTTGTCTATTTTTGTCCTGAGTTCATTTATCTGTTTATTCATTGTGTTCTCTCTTTCACTTTGGTGTTTATACAGTGCTTCTATGGTTTCCTTTATTTCTTCTTTTGCTTTTTCAAATTCTCTATTTTTGTTGTCTTGGAATTTCTTGAGTGTCTCCTGTACATTTTGGTTGACCCTATCCAGTATCATCTCTATAAAATTCTCATTGAGTACCTGTAGTATGTCTTCTTTTAAATTATTCTTGTGAGCTTCATTGGGTCCTTTGGCATAGTTTATCTTCATTTTGTTGGAGTCTGGATCTGAGTACCTGTTTTCTTCATTCCCCTCCGGTTTCTGTACTAATTTTTTGCTGTGGGGAAACTGTTTCCCTGTTTTTTCTGTCTTCCTGTCATTGTCTTTGGTGTTGTTACTGTCCCTGTACTGTGTGCAATTAAGTATTTTCTAGCTTGTAATAATAACAATGGTAATATTTAGAATGGAAGGGTGAGCTTATATGGAAAGCAAGAAGTTAAAGAAATGGGAAAAACAAATACACAGACTGGAAGGAGAAAACAGAACAAGGTATCAGACAAGAAGGTTTCAAAGGTATAAACAGGGAGCGTTAGTGTACTAATCGACAGTAAGCTGAACAGACATTAGAGAGACAGAGAGAGGATTGAAAATAAAAAAAAAAGATAAGAATAAAAATAAAAAATAAGTAAATGAAAGAAAAATCTATATATAAAAATGTATTAAAATAAAATGAGAAAATAGAAAATTTAAAAAAAACAAAAAAGCAAAAAACCTCCAAGTTCAAATGCAATGAAGTTTCAGTCTTAATAATTTGGGTGTCTGACTCAGTCTCCTATCCTGGAGGTGGTGCCTCAGATGTCGTTCTGTAGTTGTCGCATCAAAGGGGATGCATAAAGTAGAACAAAACTACACACACATGCACAAAAAAAAATCCACCAAGTGTCCCAAGTTCAAATGCAATACAGTTTCAGTAAGGATTTCAGCATGCAGGTGTAATTCAGTTGTTCTCTCATCAAAGGTAGGGAGAAAAAGAAAAAAAAGTGTCTGGAGACAGTTCTGAGGATGGTATCTGCAGCTGTGGCTTGCCTGCCTGTTGCTGTCAGCCTGCTGTTGCTGGAGGCATTATTTATGCATATCTCAGGGCTAAGCTTGGCACTCACCTGGCCCTGCAGGTGTTGTTTACTCAGAGTTTTCCTGTGAGCCTCTGCTACAAGCTTTCCCCTTTCCAAGCACTGGGAAAGGTGACACTGTACCTGCGTTCTCAGGCCTTCGTGTTTATTTACAGTTCATGTGGGAAGTGGATCTTCCCTCCTCTCCTGTGGAGTTTTCCTCCCTCCGTCACTCTTTCCCGCTCCTGGTTGCTGGGCGCGCCCCTGCTCCCGCTAGAACCTCTCCTGCCCACCCGGCTTGTTTATGTACAGTCCCAGGAAGGATTCCCTTCCTCCAATCTTCAGCACTCAGGGCATCCCGCCCTCTTTCCCACGTGTCTTTATTGCTCTTATTGCTTATTACTCAGTTTCTCTTTTTTCCCCGGGTGGGGGACGGTCTGTCCAGGGAGCTATGCTGCTCAGGCCCAGGCTTGTCTGTGGGAGTACCACAGTACCATGAAGCTCACCTGGTCCACGTCCTCCCAAGCCTTCTGGACTCCAGCGACTGGTGGCCCGGGTGCCCTCCTGGTTTCTCCATTTAATGTGAAGTGGAGATTCTCTGTGCCAGATGGAGGCGTGGAGAGATCAAAGTTATGCCTCTTCTCAGTGATTATGCCTGCATAGTGTCTCCAGCGTCTCTCCAAGATTTCACTATAGGAGGCTCGCTTTCTGCTTCCTCCCTCTAGCCGCCATCTTGGAATCCCCCTTCTTTTCTGAAGATTTTATCAATTAACCATTCTCTGTTAATGAAAGTCCCTCATAACCAGGAATAGTTTTTTCCAGATGCCTTTCAGATCCCACATAGGAGGGGAATCATTGGGTTTGTCAGTTGGGAATCAGTGCCAATTAAGACCCATTTGGCCAAATTTTGAGTAACAAAAGAGGTGTTAGAAGAAGCGGGCTTTCCTGACATCCATTTTTAGTTCTGTCTAGACAATGGATGATATCCTGACAACTTAAAAATGCTGCAGAATGTCAACAGACAAGGAGAATACAAAAAGCCAAAAAAGCAAACATTTAAAAGGCTGATTCAGTTGAAAAGTAAGTACTTATTAGAGTCATTTTTTGGAGTTTGATTGCAAATACTCCAGAGAAGAACCCAGACTGCAAATGATAAGATTTAGAAGAGCCATGGTTAAAATACTGAAAAGTAGTTTAGGAATTGTCAGAACACCTAGTTATTTCCATTGCAGAAGGCATTTTAAGAAAATAATATGACTGACAGCATTAAAACAGCAACACTAAGTGCTATTTTTTACAATTAGGAATGCATGGACACAACCTTGCAAAAAGTCTAGTATTATCAAATTTTGATCTCTTATAAGTTAGGTGGATAATGTCTATAATCCCAAATAGGCTTTACAGTGGTCCACGGTAAGATATACAGAGAAAACTGAATGCAGGGGAAAAATCAAATTTTGAAAACCAGTGTTGGAGAGATGGTCCCTGGTGGAGTTACCAAAGAAAGGAAAGAAAGGAAAGGGTGGGAGAGATCAAGCAGCAAAAATGGGGAGAGGCAGCAGGGCATGGAGGAGGACTACTCCATCCTCTGCCCTGATCCAGAGTGGAGAGCTGGGAGTCAAACCTACATTCTCATCCTGGGTTTTGGCACCATCTGTTAGAAATGAACGAGATGCAGAATGGATAGGGAGGAAGACAGTTCAATGCCGGCACTGGGTTTATTGTGGTGAAGTGGTAATGTGGAGAGGACTCCAGCAAGAGAACGAAAGCCCACAGCCTCTTGCAGGCTGAAGGCAGATAAAGGAGGTGGGTGGAAAAGTCCCAAGAAGGTCACTGAGTGGGAGAATGCTCAATGTCCCTTTTACCCTCCCCATATAATGGCTTAAGGGAGGATCATTCCTTCTAGGTCAGGTGGGGAGTTTCTAGTAAATGGCTAAAGATGGATGTTTATGTCCAGGTGGAGCGCTTCCAGTAAGCCACCATCAAGGGAGAAGGCCAAGTTTTAACATGGCTACCTTTTGTTCACCCCAACACCTATTATGGTCCCTCAAGTTACAATTTTGGGTTTTTCTAAAGTCTTAATAAAGAATTTTGTAGTAACATTTTTGACTTTGTCTTTTGACCATATTTCACTGTCCAAATATGATCTTTGGTTGGAAGCCATTTCTTCATTTTGTTGTAATTTTGCTCCAGATATTTATATATAGCAATTCCTGTTTTTTTTTTTTCTGTTTAACAGTCTTTTCTTTAGATTATTTCTCTTCCCTCACATTTTAATATGAGCCATAAGAATAAAGAAAGTGACAACCTCAGAAAAATCTAGTGAGAGTCTCAAGATTTTGAAAGGAAATAACTGTCACTTAACATCTCAAATAAATAATTAAACTTATTGCTTAATTAAGGCTTGGCCAAAATGCTCAAGAATAGTCTCAATGAAAAATGTAAGCTATCAAGTTTATATAGAGACTTTTAGAGATTGTATTTTGGGTTATATTGATTACAAATGCAGGAGGGAGTTGCTTTAGCTTAAAAAGCTTTTTTCATGCTGATTACATGTTCACTGAGTGTTTTCAGTCAGTGGTTAGAAAGATTTAAAACAAGTTCTAAAGATATTTGTTACTATAGATTTTACTTTCAAACTACACAAATTCTAAGGCATTTTCAAATTAATAATTTCAATAATTCTAACTCCTTTATTGTTGGCATCTTGATTTAAATCCTTTTATTGCCTTACCTATTTTCCTTTTTGGCTGTACTAAGGATGGAATTTAGGGCCTTGTGCTTGCTAGAAAGGTACTTTACCATTGGAGCCAGGCCCCAGCCCTTTTATGCTTTAGTTAGTTTTCAGATAGGGTCTTGCCTTTTTTCCAGGGAGCACCCTTGGGCTGTAATCCTCCTATCTCAGTCCTGTGTGTGGCCAGGATTGCATGCATGTGCCACCATGCCTCCTAGCTTGTTTTTGAGATAGAGTCTTGCTAACGTTTTTGTATAGACTGTCCTCAAACTTAAATTCTCCTGTGTAGCTGGGCTTATAGTTTTGAGTCATTACACTCAGCCCTATATTACTCTCTTTAAAAGATGCTTTTATTCTTTTATTCATACACTCAAAAATTTTAAAAATTCATGCTGCTTTTTTTTTTTAGCTATGTTTATCCACTTTTTTCCAGCCTTTTTGTCCCTTCCTACCTACTCACTTCTGAAACAAAATCAGTAGTAGTCCATCTCCTTGGTTCCTCCCACCATAGTCCATAATCCTTCTTTTTCAGGTCTGAAATAAGTTTAGATACATCTATGGCCACTAGACTCTATTTCAAAAGATAAATATCACGCTACAATATTCTTCTTAAAATAAAAATGTGATAGTTAATCATATATTTCTAAAGTGTGTTATATAGATAGGCCAGAAAATTGATAGAGAGAAATCAGAGCAGGGATTTCAAAACTTTCTCTGTAAATGGTCAGATCATAAATATTTTAGAGTTTACAGGCTATGTGAAAAACCAAGACATTATGTAAATACTTATATAACGTTATGCAAATGTTTACATAATAAAAATTTTAAATGTAGTGATCGAATAAAACTTTGTGATAAAGGTCTACTAATAAGAATTGAATTTTTGTGGTAGAACAAGTTAGAGAATCCAGTCCTTTCTATGGCATTTGGCAAGGAGTTAAGCACAGTTAAACATTGTAAGAATGAATCTCTGTTAAGCACTATTAAGAATGTTAATTCCTAGATGTATATACTCCTTGATGATTGTTTTCTTTTTTTGAACTATAGATGACTCTAGTCACCCTGCAGCTATTGTCATTCAGACAAGGTGAGGAGCAATTCTTTCCTGATTCAGCAGAAAGCTTGTCATTTATGTAATTCAAAGACTGAGATTGGTCCTTATGCAAGGCTTTGAATGGGTAGAACTGGAAGCTGTGCTATGATTGGTGCAAATTATAATCCTGAATTTGTACATCACATCCACGCCACATCCCTTTTCTGGCTATACAGCCAGGGTGTTTGGCTCATTTTCAAATTGGAAGGCACCTTCCTGTGCTGCCCCTGATGTTGCAGCATTAGTCTAACAAAAGACTTCTCTAAAGTGGTCTTTTCTTGTTTACTTGTGATCTTTACCGAGTAGAGCAGGCTGAGCTGATAAACAGAAGTGGAGATGGTGGCAGCAATAATGCAGCAGTGGCAGTGAGAAGACAGCTGAAGACCTCCAGAGGGCAACCAGGTGGAAGGGTGCAGAACTGTGGGGAGTTGAGGCCACTGAGATGATAAAGAACAGTAGGAGAAGGCAAAAGGAAGCAGAAAGCCAAAACTATGGAAGGTGGAAGGCAGTGAAGAAAAGGAGACACTGTGCCTCAGTTACTGGAAAAGTTCCCAGTAACTAGGCTCTGGGAGTCCTGATATTCATGGCCCAAGAGCTGTAACTAGCCAATGTTTGGAGCTAAGAGTTCTGATACTGAGGGCTGGAGAGTCATAATACTGGTTATTGCTTGTTGCTGTTAATGCCAGCTCCTGAGACAAACTGTGCATCACTGGTCACTGAGTGTGGGGCCCTGACAGTCAAGGTCCAAAGCAGTAAAACTCTAACCTGAGCACCTAGAGTTATAAGTCACTGAAACTAGATCTAGTTTTCAGAACCCAGAGTCATAAGCCTCTGGATCTGTTAGTCCAGCTCATGCATCCTGGGCATTCAACGGCCTGGAACTGCCAACAGAGTGCAAAAGAACTCCACTCAGCTGATTGGTAATAGAGGAGAACTAACACTTTATGTAACTGAGGTTCTGAGTAACTTCCTATCTTGAAAATTGATTATAAGTATTCTATCAGTGCAAATCTGTGATAAGTGTTACACATTTTATCTTTGGAAATACCTTTTCACACAAATAATTAATGCTAAATATGAATGTCAATCCATAGGTGCTTAAATTTAATTGAGCATATTTGTCATCTGGAATGTATTTATAAAATTCTCTTAGATTATTCTCTTGATTTTTGCCTCTTAGTGTGCCATTGTATTATAGGCTAGTTCTGACCAGTTGAAGCTTATTTGGAAGCTCCTCAACTGCACAACTAAAATAGAGTTGGATATATAGAGATTCCCTTTGCACTGGAAAACATTCTTGACACTATAGATTGAGCTTGGATGATATACATGTCACATATTTGCATGTGAGTGAAAGTCTTACTTTTTGTTTTAACTTTCAGAAGTGTAAAAAACAGCTTGATATTATCTGTGATTCAAACAAAGTTAGCTGTCATTAAGATGACTTTACCACAGTATGTGTTGCATATAAACACTTTGCATATAAATACTTCATTAATTTTAGGTAGAATTAATGAAGACAAATTGTCAAGTTTCCAGCAAAAGGTAATTTCTAAAGCATTCAGTTTGATAATAGCATTTGAGGATGGTAGTCTTCATTGAGAATAAATTCAGTCTTACACCTGTTCTCAGAAATTCACAGTGAAATTTTACCACTCAGAAATCATCAAACTGGTGTGTGGTAGGGAAATTAGGATATTCAGGTTTTGTTTCTGACTAAAATTCAAAGAATACAGATTGTTATGAGAACAAATAAATTCACAGCTGAAACTGCCAGAAAGAATATTAAAATATTAATATCTTTTTGTTGGCAAGATAAACAAATTTTCCTACGACCTTTCTGTCTTTTCAGGAAAGTTCATTTATATGTTATATTTTGATATCATTTGGCTTTCACTTTGAATGAACATATCAGTTAAATATTTGTTGATATATGTGTTCTCATTAACCCACACAAGTAAAGTGGTACCATTAGATTTTAAATATGGAGAAATGCAGGCATGGAGAAAAGGCAGCACTATTGGGACTGTGCAATATGAATGATTTTGTTAAACTTATTATCGCTTTGAAAGTAAAGCAACTAATTGAACAAGAAAAATTGTTGCGAACTCTAAGGGCCTTGGTTTATAAAACTGATGTAGATTGCACTCATTTCAGGAGCAGAACAATGTAGCTTATTTTTTCAGTGGTAGTTATCTAATGTGATAATCAGTCCTTCCTTGCATTGAGGTAATTCTGAAATAGACCAATTACTTGTTATGTAATCTGTTGACCTCTGTTTAGGTAGTGTGGCTTATAATCTAGAAATAGTTCACAAATTTGTAAATAAGTACATAAAAAACTTCTTTCTCAGCATTTTTGCCATAAAGTTTCCTTAAACTAAATGAATTTGAATCATTTACCTTGGAAAATTGCTTATATGTCTCTATTTCCATGTTTATAAAAATAAAAATAATAACAAGATTCATAAGATTGTTGGAAGCACTAATAATTGAAAAATGTTAATGTTAAATGAGAAATCATTTGAAAATTCCTGTAATGTAGCAGATGACAGAAATGTTAGTTTCATCCCTTGCTTGACACCAGTGAGTATAATAGAAAACTAATAGAAATGACACTGCAGCTAATTTTGGTTAGAAACTAATATGATTATGTAATAGAAATGATGACTTTAGCTAATATTGATTAGAAACAATATAACATTGCTTTGAAAGATAGGGAAATGGATGAATTTTTAAAGTTTGATGTGTTTTATTTTATTGTTGTCCTTGTGGTTGTACATTGCAGCATTTACAAAGTTCCTTACAATGTATCAAATATTTGATGTGTATTTAAAAAAATTAATGTATGTTAATTAAATAGCATAATAAAAAAATCTCACAGATATATGCCATGTTTTTGGTATCCCACATTTTGATATTGTATCAAATGTTTTCCAAATACATTTAGCTCACACAATTCAGGAACATTGCCCGAATAGAAGACTTTTATTTCACTTTTATGGAGTTAACATTGATTGGAATAAGTGCTTTAAAGGAGTACAGATGGTGTAGTGTAAGGTAGAATTGTAATCACTTAAGCATGGGATAAATTCAATTTTCTTGTGTCTTACATTATAAGGTATAATTAGGTAAAAATTAGATTATGACTTCAGTTTATATAATTACTGTGGTAGGAGATGTATTACAACATTCAAGTTAAGTCCTGAGATTTCCCCCCACCTTCATTTTTGCTATTTTCCTTCTCTCTTACAGTTTCTGTTTCCCATAAGTGCTTTTCTGTCATACCTCCCTCCCTTTTAAAGTTGCAGCACATAGTCTTCTATGCAATTTCTATACAATTTCATTTTCTGTAAAAGAAGGAAAAGAAAACAAACAAAGAAGAAAAAAGAATGACAGGAAAAAAAAGGAAGAACATTTATTGAAAGGCGAACTAACATTTGTGGCCTTCCTGTAAACATTTTGTGTCATTTATGATGTGAACACTGACAACATTAAAGGTATTAAAGCTTCATTTTCTTCTACTTAAAGTTGTGAGAATAAAGTAAGATAATATTTTTGATTATAATTATTAGTAGTATAAGAAGGTAAGTATATGACATTTTGTAGTCCTTAATCAAGAAAGGAAGATATGTTGAAAGTGCTTCTGCTGTATTTCCTAGTTTTCTCAGATATTGTTCTTGGCATTAGGTGTT
The DNA here is from genome assembly GCF_047511655.1 of Castor canadensis. NCBI lineage: Eukaryota > Metazoa > Chordata > Mammalia > Rodentia > Castoridae > Castor > Castor canadensis. The sequence goes on along the minus strand of NC_133390.1, from coordinate 27,461,185 downwards.
ATATGTTGGAATTGTTGCCTCATATAAGTGCTCCTTTTTTAAAGAAAATCTCTACATTTACATTCTTTTGGTCATTGTTCCAATTTTGTGATAAAGAAATGAAAGTGTGGCTCATTTGCAGTCACATAGCCCTGATTAGTGGAAAACGGAGTACAGGTCATTTGATTTTCAACTCAGCCCTTTCCACAGGACTCCACCACCAAGTTCAACCTCCAATTGTTTTTGCTTTTGTTAATATATGGTTTCCTTTTCATGAACCAGAGTAAGCAAGAGTAACAGAGCTCTCTGTGTTTTTTGCAGCTTAGGGAAGCAAAGTGAAGGGGTCATGTGGGTCCAGATGACAGTGGCACTTTTAGTGCTTTCCTCACCAGGCTGATGCTCAGGCAGCCCTTTCAGCTCTGATACCTCTGAAAACACACTTCTTTGAGACCACCTCCTTCCAATCCAGGTGCTAACAGGTGGGCAAACCTTGTGGTGTTTAATAATCATAAAAGATCATCAGTTACACATGAGCAGTTTTCAAAGGATAGTAAGAGATATGAGTGTGGGTTAATGTGTGTTTTATGCCCTTCAGAGTATGGTGACAGAGTGAAGACAATCATGAAAAAGTGATAAATATTTCTGAAGATACTTATTAAAATGTAAAGGAATAATCAGTGGTCAGACCATTTTCTGAGTGTCTGAATTATTGATACAAATGGATTCTTCAGAAACATATAGTAGGGAAATATATTAAAATTCTTTCATTTTCAACCCCCAAATTGTATCTAGAAAAGTGTTTTCTATAAAACTAATAAAACTATGAGATCTTGTCAACAGAGCTGACTTATTTAAAAGGAGCTCTATAAAAACATGCAAAAGAAATGTGTATTGAAACTAAAGCTCTGGCAAAATATAAAATGAAATTATCAAATTAAAAAAATTGTTTTCTTAATCAAATGAGAGTCACTTCCCAAAACCTGATCTGTTGGATTTTATAACTGAGGAGTCTCATGTTTGCGTAGGAGTTTAGAAAGCAGTACTTTTGTTTTCTTTTCCAGAAACATACCATTAAAATGCAATTCACCCAATAAAACCCTGCTGATAAGATTAGACTATATCAGATGATTTAGTAATTAATAAAATTATATTTTATATACATATTAGCTAGCAAATTTCAGTAAACAAACTCATGTGTAATATCCTATGCATTTGAAGTCATAACTTTGAACATTTTCAAATTGTTTGAGAGAAGTCTAGCCAAAAGCATTGCTTTTAAAAAGAATATCATCTTGGTGCACATTAATAATGCTTTGTAGCTTACTTTGTTCCCATGTGTATTATTTAATTTGCTGATCTATCAGAATTTAATTGCTGTGGAAAACAGAAAATTTCTGAAATTCACTATACAATCCAAGACAATGATTACATCCTTTCTTCCCTTCTCTTCCATCCACATATTTTAATTCAAGTCACTCAACAGAACTAAAGTTAAAGACTAAAGAATGAGCATGGTTGACAATAAGCAGCCTTTGTCCCACCATCATTTCTCTAACTCGGCTTCTTTTACATTAGGAAGGGCATTTTCAGATAACTTCACCATAGCAAAATTTCTGGGTTCTATGGTACTAGAGTATTTAGTTTCATAAGAAACTGTCAAACTAATTTAAAGAGTGGCAGTGGGGGTTTGCACTAGTGGTGGGGGGAGGAGGTAGGGAAAGGGAATGGGAGGGTGAATATGGTACAAATATTGTGTACACATGTATGTAAATGGAAAAATGATATCTGTTGAAACTATTCCAGGAATGAGGGAAATAGTTTCATAAAGGAGAGTGGTGGATAGGATGAATTTAAATATGATTTATTAGATATATTGTAAGAACTTTTATAAATGCCACAGTATACCCCTACAATAGCACAACCAAAAATAAATAAATACATGAATAAAAGTGTGGCAGCACCATTTCCCTATAACATTGTTTCAGCAAATTCATATCAGCATTGATGGTGGTACAGTTTTTCCATTTTAGTCATTCTGAAGGGCATGTACTGGCACCTAATTTTGGTTTTAGTTAGCATTTCCTAATGGCTAATGCTATTGAATATCTTCATTTGTTTATTCCTTGTCTATACATGCTCTTTCCTGAATTATTTGGCCATTTTGTAATTGAGTTGTTTTGTTAATACTGAGATTGAGAGTTGTTTATACATTCTAGATACTTGTTCTTTTTTTCTCAAGAAAATATTTTATTGCAGTGCTGAGAATTGATCTAAGGACCATGCTCATGCTAGGCAAGTTTTCTACCACTGAGCTATCACACAACTTCTCATGTTTTTTTCCTAAAGATTTTATAATATTTAAGTATATCATCTATGTTTGTAATAAATTTTGTAGATGGTGTGAAGTTTGGGTTGAGGTTCAGTTTATTCCCCTATGGATTTCCAATGCTCTCACACCATTTTTTGAAATGACCTTCACTGACTTGTTTTTAAACTTTTGCAAAAAAATCAGTTTTAATTATTTCTGGGCTCTCCTTTATGTCTCAAGTTCCTGTGTGCAGTGCTGTAGCAATACCATTCTATCTTCATTACTGTAGCTATATAGTATGTGTTGCTATCAAGTAGCACTATTCATTCATTTCACTTTTTTCTTTTTTTGTGAGATTATTTTAGGCATTCTAAGTTGTTTATAAAAGGAAACATTTTTTAGTATAGTCACAAAGTTGTACAACCATCACTATAATCAATTTTAAAATGTTTTTGTCACCCAAAAGAAATCCTGTACCTATTAATAGTCATTCCCCATTCTCTGCCCCCTATTCCACAACCTGGTGTTATAGTTTAAATATGAAATATCCCACATAGGCTCATATGTTGAATGCTTGGTGCCCAGACCTTGGCCCTATTTTGCCAGCATTAAGAGGTGAGGCCTAGCTGGAAGCAGTAAGTCACTAGAGCAGTACCTTTTGTGGGTTGTACCTGGTTCCTGGGTTCCCTCCTCTTTTCCTTTGCTTCCTGTCTATCATGGGGTAAAGATGCTCACATCCTGTGCATCCTTTCACCACCATGATGTTCTGTCCAAGCACATGCAGCTAAGAAAGCATGGACTGAAACCTCTGATACCATTAGCAAAAATAATCCTTCCCTGCCTTGAGTTGTTTTCATAGGTATTTTAGTTACAGCCATACAAAAGTAACTAATACACCCAGGTAATCTATAATATATTTCTGTCTCTTGATTGTCTATTCTAGAACTTCATGTGAATAGAATCAAACACTATGTGATTCTTATTACTAGTTTGTCTTACTTATTATAATGTTTTCAAGATCCATCTAGATTGTAGCACATATCAGCAGTGCATCACTTTTTTATGAATGAATAATATTCTATTCTATGTATGTACTACATTTTATTTATTTATCCATTCCTCATTATTCCTTTCTGACAAGATTGGATTAGCTCTTTGAGTTGTTTCCATGTCTTTGTGCCTACATTTTTGTGGACATATATATATATATATATTTTTTTTCTTAGATATCTATCTATTTAAGAGTGACTTTAGTGGATCATACGGGAAATTTTGAAGAAATGCCAAATAATGAAATGCCAAAGTGGCTGCACCATTTTACATTCCAATTGATAATATATAAGGATTTCAATTTCTTGACATCTTCACCCATATTTTTTTTCATTACAGCTATACTGCTGAGTGCAAGATACATCTCACTATGGTTTTGATTTATATATTATTAATTATGTTGAGGAGCTTTTCATGTCTGTATTGGTCATTTTATGTCTTCTTCGAAGAAATGTCTATTCACAATCTTTGTCTACTTTTTAAAACTTGGGGTTTTTTATTATTGAATTATAACAGTTGTTTATATATTTTGGATTTAATTTAGGTATATGATTGCATTCTGGGATGTTGTCTATTTCATTTCTTGGTGATATAGTTTGTAGCACAAAGTCTTTAATTTTAATGAATTCTAATTATCTAATTTTTCTTTTTTCTCTTGGGTTTTTAGAATCCTATCTCTGATTAGGCTTGAACTAATACAAGGTCATAAAGATTTATGCTTATGTTTTCTTCTGAGTTTTTAGTTTTGGCTTATATATTCTGGTCTGTAATCTATTTTGAGTTCATTGTTATGTATACTGAAAAGAAATGTTTCAATTCACTTATTGAAAAGACTTTGCTTTCTCTGTTGACTGGTGTTGATAACCTCGTTGAAAATCAATTGATTGTAAGAGAGAAGGGTTTTTCTGGACTCTCAATTTGATAACATTGATCTATAAGTCTATCATTAAGACAGTACTGCATTGTGTTGGTTACATAGCTTTTAGTAAGAATTAGAATCAAGAAGTGTGATTCTCCAACTTTGTTCTTTACCCACATTGTTTTGGATATTCTGGATTCCTTGCGGTTACATATGAATTTTATTATCAGGCTTCCAAATTCTAAAAAAGAAACAATAAGGGTGTTGATAGATGTTGTGTTGAATGCATTGATTGATTTTCAGGGTATTGCCCTTTTTAATAAGTATATATTAATTGTGCAAAAGGATTTAATTATGTTATATATTTATAAGCATATAATGTATTTTGATCATTTTTATCCCAATATCCCTTTATTTGGCCCTCCCCTTCCTATCGGTTACTTCCCATACTCCTTTTTACTTTCATGCCTTTTTTTTAAAGGTCTAGACTCTACAAATGAAAGAAACCATGTAATACTTGTCTTTCTGAGTTTGGCTTATTTTGCTTAACATGATCTTCAGGTTCATGCATTTTCTATAAATGACAATTTTGTTCTTCATGACTGAATAGTATTCCATGATATATACACATTTTCTTTATGTATTTATTGCTTAATGAGCAACTAGGCTAATTCCACAGTTTGCTATTAGAATAGTGGTGCTATTCTTACCTGGAAGGGGAGATACCATGATCATGAAGGTGGTTTTCCCAGGGCGAGGCTTATCCATTGCACTCCAGATGTGCATTGACCCCTGTGATTTCCCCAAATGTGGGAAACTCGACTTCATAATTTGTGGTAGTAGGGGACTGAGAAAAAGAAAAAAGAAAAAAAAAAAGAACAGTGGTGCTATACACATGGATGTGCAGTCATCTCTATTGTTTGCTAGCTTAAATTCTTTTGGGATATCTGCCCAGAAGTTATATAGCAAGATAATATCATAGTTCTATTCTTAGGTTTTTAAAGAGATGTCCATACTGATTTCTATAGTGGTTGGAACATTTTGCATATCAATTGTGTATAAGGATTTCATTTTTACTGTATTCTCTCCAGCATTTTTTTGTTGTTTGTTTTCTTTTTCTTGGGTGGGACTTGGGTTTGAACTCAGTACTTCATGCTTGCAAAGCAAAGCATGTGCTCTACTGCTTGAGCCACACCTTCAGTCCACTTTTCCTGTGATTATTTTGGAGATGTGGGTCTCAAATTGTTTTTCTGGACTGACCTCAAACTACGATTCTCTTGATCTCAGACTTCCAAGTAGCTTGGATTACAGGTGTGAACCCTGGCTCCCAGGTGTTTGTTTTCTTGATGATAGCTGTTCTGACTGGTATAGGATGGAATCTCAGTGTAGTTTTTATTTTCATTTTCTTTATGTTAAAGATATTGAACATTTCATCATGTATTTATTTACCATTTGTATTTCTTCTTTTGGGAACTGTCTATTTAATGTATTTGGTCATTTATTAATTGGATTATTTATTATTTTGGTGTTTAATTTTTTGAACCCTTTCTATATTCTGAATATTAGTCCCTTGTTTGATGACTAGCTGTCAAATATTTTCTATTTTCCATGCTCTCCAGTCTGATAATTGTTTCCTTTGATGTATGGAAGCTGTTAAATTATATGCTGTCCCATTTGTCAATACTTGCTATTGTTTCCTGAACTATTGGTGTCCTATGGGGAAAGTCGTTTTCTATGACTATATGTTCAAGTGTTTTGCCTGTTTTCCTATATGAGTTTCAAAGTTGTAAGTAACTGAGGTCTTTGATTTTGTACAAGGTGATAGATGGAGATCAAGTTTCAGTCTTCTAGCTATGGATATCCAGTTTTCCCAACTGTCTTTTCTCCAACATGTTTTTTCATCTTTGCAAAAATCAGATGGCTGTAGCTGTGTGGATTATTTCTGGATCTTCTGTTCCATTGAGGAACATGTCCATTTTTGTGACAGTAACATTCTCTTTTTTCTTACTGTGGCTCTATAGTACAATTTGGAGTCTGGTATTGTAATACCTCCAGCATTTCTCATGATCATGATTGCTTTGGCTATTCAAGGTTTTTTTTTGATTCCATATGAAGCTTAATAATTCATTTTTATTTTCTGCAAAGAATGTCAATGGAATTTTGATTTGGATTTCTTTCAGTAGAACAGACATTTTCACAATATTCTGCCAATCCATTCACATGGGAGGTCTTTTCATTTTCTAGTGTCTTTTTCAATTTCTTTTTCAGTGTTTTATAGTTTTTATTGTAGAAGTTTTTTGTCTCCTAAACTAAATTTATTTCTAGGTATTTTTTTGAGACTATTACGAATGGTATTATTTTCCTGGTTTATTTCCCAGCTTGTTCATTATTGGTATATAGAAAAGCTACTAATTTTTATAAGTTGATTGTGTATCCTGATATTTTACTGAAAGTGGTTATTGGATCTAAGAGATTTTTGGTGTAGAATATTTAGTCTTTTTAGTATGAGAGCATATCATCTGCAAATAAGAATAATTCTACTTCTTATTTGCATACATTTTATTTCTTGCTTTTGCCTTGTTACTCTGGTTAGGAATTCTAGCCCTATCTTAAATAAGAGTGGGGAGAGTGGACAGCCTTGTTTCATTCCTAACTTCAAAAGAAATAGTTTCAGCATTACCTCATTTAGTATGATATTGGCTATAGTTTTATGACATACTGCCTTTATTGTGTTGAGATGTGCCCCTTCTGTTCCTTAGGGATTTAATTATGGAGGGAGTTTAAATTTTGCCAAAGGTTTTCTCTGTACCTCATGATTTGAGGTGCTCATGTGATATTTGTCCTTTATTCTGCTTATGTGCTGTATCATGTTTATTGGTTTGCATGTATTGACTTATCCTTGCATCCCTGGAATGAAATCAATTTCATCTTGGTTCATGATCTTTTTTATATGTTGCTGAATTCACTTTGCAAGTACTTTGTTGAGAGCTTTTGCATCTATGCTTATCAAAAAATTGGTTTATAGTTTTGCCTTTTTTGGTAGTGTTGTTATCTGGTTTGGGTATGAGGATAATATTAGCTTTCGAGAATGAGTTTGGTAGTGTTCCTTTCCTTATGTTTTATAGAATTGTTGAAGAGCATTGGTGTTCTTCTTTAATGATTGGTAGTATTATAAGTGAATCCATCTGGTCCTGGACTTTTCTTTGTTGGGAGATTATTTATTACTGCTTCAATTTCATTGCTTGATATAGATTTGTTTAAGAGGTTTATATTCTCTTGGTCATATGCATCTAGAAATTAGCCATTTCCTCTAGATGTTCCAGGTTGTTGCAATGCAGAGTTTCAAAATATTCCCCAGTGATCCTTTGAATTTCACTTGTATTTGGTGTGATATTATGTTTTTTCAACTCTAATTTTATTAATTTGGAACTTCTCCTTCTTTTGGTTAGTTTTGCTAAGGATTTGTATCTTTTAAAAAAAACAAGTCTGTCATTCATTAAGTTCCCATTTCATTAATTTCTGCCCTGATATTTAATATTTTGATTACTATACTGAGTTTGGGTTTGGCTTGTTCTTGTTTTTCTAAAAGTCTGGGAACATTGTTGTTATTTATTTGAGATCTGTCTGAGTTTTTAATGTAGGTATTCATAGCTGTATACTTTCCTTTTAGTTTTGCCTTTACTGTGTCCTAAAGTTTACTGTGTCCAAACACAACTGGTAAGTTGTGTTTTCATTTTTATTTAATTAAAGGGATTTTTTTTGCTTTTCCAACTTATTTATTCAATGATTCACTGATCATTCAAAAGTGTAGTTTATTTTCATTTTGTTTGTATATTGTCTGTAGTTTTTTTTGCTGTTGGTTTTTAATTTTGTTGCATAAATATAGAATGTTATTTCAATTTTCTTCTACTAAGACTTGTTTTACATCCTAAAATATGATCTATTTTGGAAAAAGTTCTGTGGGGTATTTGCTAGCTGTTGGGTGAAATATTCTGTAGGTACGTGGTAAGTCCATTTGATCTATAGTGTTATTTTTCTTAAGTTTCTTTGTTGACTTTTGCCGGGATGACATATTTATTGGTTAGAGTAGTATATTTAAATCATCCACTATTATTGTATTGAGGTCTATCTGTGCTCTTATGTCCATTAGTATTTGTTTTATGAAATTATGTGCACTGAGATTTGGTGCATATATGTTTATGATCATTATATCATCTTCATGGATTGTTCCATTATCAATATGAAGTGACATTCTTTGTTTCTTATGACTAGTTTTGGTTTGAGTTTTTCTTTTTAAAATATGATTATAGCGATTCCTGCTTACTTTTGGGTTCCATTTTCTTGGAATATCTTTTTCTATCCTTTTCACTTTTTTGTGTTTGTCTTTACAATGAGATGTGTTTCTTGTAGGCAACAAATTATTGCATTTTATTTTAATCCAATCTGCCAGTATATTTCTTACAATTGGAGAATTGAGCCCATTAACCTTCAGAGTTATTATTGAAAGGTAAATAATAATTTCTGTCATTTTATTGTTTTTGTAATGTTTGATTCTCTCCTAATCCTTAGTTGTGTATCTATTTATCTAGTGAGATTTATTCTTTCTTGTATTTTAATTTTTGTGTTATCTTCTTCTGTGTGTAGGATTTAAGTATCTTCTGCATCACTGTTTTAGATGCTTTAGTTTTTTCAAGGAAGGTTTTTATTTCTCCTTTAAGTATTATGAATAGCTTGCTAGAGCCAATAATCTAGGTTGGCAGTTATTCTCTTTCAGGGCTTGAAAAATATCGTATCATTCTTACTTGTGTTTAAGTTTCTTTTGAGAAATCTGCTATTATTTTGATGAATATTTACCTTTAAATGTGACTGGGGCTTCTCTTTTGTAGTGTTCAATGTTTTAATTATGATGTGATTGGAGGTGACTTTTTCTGGTCTTGTATGTTAGTGTTTCTAAATGACCATCCCTTTCCCAAGATTTGTAAAATTTTCTGCTGTTATCTTATTGAATACATTGTTCCTTCTCCTTCTGATTCATAGATTTTTTTCTTTTATTGGGATTCCAAGGGTCTTACATGTTTTGTTCATACTTCCTTTGTTTTTCCTTATCATGCCTGAATATTCTAATTCATCTACTTCTTCTTCAAATACTGATATTCTGTATTCAACTTGATTCAGCCCACTGATAAGGATTTTTTAAAATTATTTTATTTAATTTAATCAGTTTTGCATTTATGCACATGTGTAAACATTATTTGGGCCACCTTTCCCCTCTCTCACTTCCAAGCAGAACCTGTTCTGCCCTCTTGTTCTCTGATTTTGTTGAAGAGAAAACATAAGTGATAATAAGAAAAAGAGCATTTTTGCAAGTTAAAAATGGCTATACAGAGAGATTCCTATTGTTGCTTCCATGCACATGTGTATTATAACCCATACTGGTTCATCTCTACCAGACCTCTTCACTACTTCCTGGTCCCTCCCCATAGTGGCCTCTGCCAGTTTAAGATTACTATATTCACTCCTCTGCAGTGAGCACATCACATTCAAGTTTTGTTTCCTTCCCTTTCACTATTCCTCCCATGTGTGTTCTCCCCTTAGTGTGTGACCCATGTCCAATAATATTACTGCATTTGTTTCAGGTCTATAATCCACATATGGGGGAGAACATGTGATTTTTGGCCTTCTGAGCCTTAAAACTTTGCTTAAGGTGATGTTCTCCAGTTTTATCCATTACCTGAGAACAACAGAATTTCATTCTTCTTTGTGGCTGAATAAAATTCCATTGTGTATGAATACCACATTTTCTTAATCCATTCATCAGTAGTGGGGCATCTTGACTGTCTCCATAGCTTGGCTATTGTGAATAGTGCTGCAATAAACATGGGTGTGCAGGTGCCTTTGCAGTAACCTGACATATTCCTTCAGGTATATCCCTAAGAGTGGGATTGCTGGATAGTACTGCAGAACTATTAACAGATTTTTAAGATGCCTCCATATTGTTTTTCATAGTGATTGTACTAGCTTACATTCTCAACAGCAGTGTTTGATGGTTCCATTTTCCCTGTGTCCTTGCCACATTTGTTGTTGGTGGTGCTTTTGATCACAGCCATTGTAACAGGAGTGAGGTGGAAACTTACTGTGGTTTTGATTTGCATTTCCTTTATGGCCAGGGATGGTGAACATTTTTTTCATGTGTTTTTTAGCCATTTGATTTCTTCTTTTGCAAAAATTCTGTTTTGCGCAGTTGCCCATTTCTTTACTAAGTCATTGATTTGGGGGGAATTTAGTTTTTGAGCTCCCTGTATATTCCGGTTATCAGGCCCTCATCTAATATATAGCTAGCAAAGATTTTCTCCCTTTGTGTAGGTGACCTCTTCAATTTAGAGACAATTTCTTTTGTTGTGCAGAAGCTTTTTAATTTCATGTATTCCCATTTGTCAATCCTTTCTTGTAGTTATTGAGCTACTTGAGTTCTACTGAGGAAGTCCTTGCTTATACCTATTGCTTCCAGTGTGTACCCTGCACTTTCCTGTACTATCTTCAAGGTTTCAGGTCCAATATTAAGGTCCTCAATCCACTTTGTATTTATACTAATACAGGGTATTAGTATAAACTACTAATGGATCTAGTGTCAGTTTTCTGCAGGCTAATAACCACTTTTCCCAGCAACATTTGTTGAAGAAGCTGTATTTTCTTCATTGTATGTTTTTGGCACCTTCATCAAAAATTCGCTGAGCAAAGCTGCATGAATTCATATCTATAGACCCTCTATTCTGTTCCATGGGTCTTCAAGTATGTTTTGTGCCAGTACTATGCTACTTTTATTGTTATGGCACTGTAGTATAGTTCGAAGTATTGTAATACCTCCAGTATTGCTCTTTTTTCTCAGTATTGCCTTGACTATTTGTGCTCTTTTGTGCTTCCGAATGAACTTTAAGATAGATTTTTCAATCTCTGTGATGAATCATTGGGATTAGGATGGGAATTGCATTGGACATGTAGATTGCTATTGGTAGCATAGCCATTTTTTACTATGTTGATTCTGCCAATCCATGAGCATGGGAGATCTTTCTACATTCTGTAGTCTTTGATCTTTTTCTTCAATGGTTTGTAGTTCTCTATGTTCTTATATTTGCTAAGGTTTGCTTTGTAACCTAAGATATAATGTATTTTGGAGAAAGTTCCTTGGGCTACTGAGAAGAATCTATATTGTGCTGTTGTCAGATGAAATATTCTATAGACATCAGTTAGATCCATTTGATCTATGGTATCATTTAGTTCTAGGATGTCTGTGTTGATTTTTTTGTCTGGATGACCTATCTATTGGTGATAGAGGAGTATTAAAGTTTCCCACTACCACTGTGTTGGAATCTGTATGTGCTTTGAAGTCCTTTAGTATATGTTTGATGAACTTTGGTACAATGACATTGGGTACATATAGGTTGATAATTGTTATTTCCTTTTTATTTATTGTCCCTTTTTTTAGTATGAAACAACCTCTTTGTCTCATTTGACTAATGTAAGTTTACTTTGTCTGATATAAAGATTGCTACTCCTGCCTGCTTTGGGGGGCCATTAGCTTAGTAAATCTTCCAGCCTTTCACCCTAAGCCAGTGTGCATTTCTGTCAATATGGTGGGTCTCTTGTAAACAACAGATTGTTGGATCTTCCTTTTTAATCCAGTTTGTCAAACAGTGTTTATTGATGGGGGAGTTGAGTCCATTGACATTCATTGTTAATTTTGATAGGTACGTGGTGACTCTTGCCTTTTAGTTGTTTTTGTTTTTTAAATTTTTGAGTGTGTGCAGCCAAATCAATGCTACTCTCTGATTACTTGTCTTTTCTTCTCCTGCAGTTTAATACTTCCTGTCTTCTCATGGTTTAGTTTGCTTTCATCTGTGTGCAGTATTCCTTAAAGGATCTTCTGTAGTGGTGGCTTGGTGGTCATATATTGTTTTAGCTTTTGTTTGTTGTAGAAAAATTTAATTCATCTGTGAATTTTGAATGATAGCTTTGCTGGGAAGATTACCCTAGGGCTGAAATTGTTTTCTTTCAGTGCTTGAAACACCTCACGCACTGCCCTTCTGGCTTTAAAGTTTCTGTTGAGAAATCTGCTGTTATTTTGATGAGTTTACCTTTATAAGTTATTTGTTTTTTCTGTCTTACAGCCTTCAATAATTTTTCTTCATTCCCTGTGCTAACTGTTTTAATAATAATATGCAATGGAGAGATTCTATTTTTGTCAAGTCTGTTTGGTTTCCTGGAGGCTTCCTGAATCTGGGCAATTCTTTCTCATGATTTGGGATATTTTCTGTTATTATATTGTTGAATTACATTACATATCCCTTTGGCTTGCACCTTTCCCTCTTTAATGCCCATGATTCTCAGGTTTGGTTTTTTGATCGAGTTGCTAAGTTCTTACATATTACTTTCATAGCTCTTGAGTTGTTTAAGAATTCTGCTTTTTTTTTTTTAAATATTATTTTATCTTCAAGCTCTGAGATTCTGTTTTCCACTTGCTCTAATCTGCTGGCATGGCCTTCTGCTGTGTTTTTGTTTTTGACAAAAGGGGCTTTTTATTTCCAGGATTTCTGTTAGACCTTTTTTTCTGAGATTTTCCATATCTTTGTTCAACTCCTCTTTAACATCTTGTGTTTTCTTATTTATTTCATGTATCTCTTTTTTAAATAGTCACCTTTGTTTTACTTTGGTGTTTGTTGAAGTCCTCTCTGAGTTCATTTAGTTGTTTTTGTGTCTTCTCAAGTCTTTTATTTGTGGTGTCTTGATATTTCTTGAGTCCATATTGTACTTTGTGGTTAACTGTGTCTTTTTTCTTCTCCACGAGTTTCTCAGTGATCTCTTCCATGATTTCCTGTGGGAGATTTTTAGTTGATGTTTTTTGGGTCATTTGTGATGTTTATCATTGCTTCATTAGGGTCAGGAACTGGGAATTCATTTTCTTCATTTCCCACTAAATCCTCTATTGAGGAGTGTAGTTTCATTGCCTCCTTTTCCCCATAACTCTAATTGGTGCTGTGCAACTATGTTCCTTATTGGCTAGTTGGTGGTTTTAATTTCCTGTTTTCTTTCCCTTGATTTAATTTTTGTATTGTGACTGTCTTAGTTGTTAGCTAGGTTGATGTGATATTGCTGTCCCTCCCTGGAGGTGAAAATTAGCAGTAACAAATTCACATGTTCAATGCCAGACTAGTTGTTTATATATTACATAGAAAACTTCTTGGTGATAATGTCTATAAACAGTGGGAGTTGGGGATGGTAATGGTTGTTTGGCTAGAGATAGAAGCTTGGGTAATTGGGAAAGGTGGCATTAAACATGTAGGGGAGTGGAAAGCTGGGGATGGGGCAGATGGGGGAAGATGGATGGGGACTGGGTTTTGTGGAAGGTGCTTGTGTCGGGATTGCAGCAAAAAGGGAGTGTGTATGTTTGGTACAGTAGGCTAATCAGTGGGTGGTGATTATTTAGGAGGGAGGAGTAATATGGTGGCAGGTTCCTAGCATAGGAAGCCTAGGAGAAGGAAAGAGTAGATGAAAAGGGACAGAAATAGTAGTTGGGGGGAAAGTAATGGATTGTATCACAAAGAAAGGAGAGAAACTGAACGGGGTAAGAATAGGGATAAGAAAATGGTAATGGTGAGGTTAATAATACCAAAAAAAAAAAAACCACCATGTACAATGACAACAAAAAGTTTAGTCTGCTTGGTAAAAGTTCTGGACTTATTATTTTGGCATCCAATTATGGTATTGGTGCTTGGTATTCTGGGCTTTGTGGGAAGGGTGTTGCCCTTCTTGCTGAACAGTTTTAGGGAGAGACAGCTGGAGGTTTTTTTTTTTCCCCACTTTCCTTGGTTTTATGGGCTGTCTATTACAAGTGGGAACTCTCAAGTGGTCTCACCTGATTGGCTTGTGAGCCTTATTTGGTTCCTTCTGCTCCACAGGGCAGGTTGCAATGTTTGTGTAAGGTGGTCTAATCTGTTATTTTTGCCAAGCAGCAGTTGTGTTGCCTTACTGCTGCAACTCTGTCTGGTCAGCATCTCCCCCAGCAAGGTGAGGCCACTCAGTTTTGAATACTGCTAAGTTCCATGAGATTAGCTCAGCAGTCACTCATGCCCCAACTTTGGAAGGTTGGCTTGTCACCCCACCCCCAGTCTCAGCTTTTGTTCCCTGAGAGTTTGGCTTCTTTCCCCACCCCATTCTCTGGGGTTGGTTCCATGTTCCACCTCACCCACACTGTTGGTGGTAGGTTACGATTCACTCGTTATGTTTCTCAGTTTTGTTCAGGGAGGGGTTCAATCTGCCCTTGGGCTGTGCTGGTTTATGTTCCTAGGGTGGGAGTGGTAGAGGAGTCATGTGTGGTGTGTGTTGCTCACCTGTTGGGTCTGCAGATTTACACAAGCAGCTTTGAAACTGGCAGGCAGGGAGAAATAGTGTGCCACTTTTCTCAAGGTAAACACTGGGATTGGGTTCAGCACAGTGGGGTGTGGGTAGGCTTTCCATGGATTACTGCTCAGGGATGTTGCAGTGTTTGATTCTGTTGCATGATCTATCTTCTGCCTTTTGGGTAAAAAAAAAATAAAAAAGAGAAATGGCCAGGGTTTTTTCCCCCAGGGCAGACATGCCCTATTCACCACCACTCTTCTTAATTCCCTTCATTTCTTGATGAGGATTTTAAGAAGATTTTTATCTTACTCTGAACTTTCCATTTCTAGAAGTTTGATTTCATTTTTGCAGAATTTTTTTTATCTTTATTGAATGTTCTTTCATATCTTATATTGTTTTCTTTGTTTTATTCAGTAGTTTCTTTTAGTGTCTTTCAGATCATTCAGGTGATTATTCATGTCCTCTTTAAATTTATTGATCATTCTTACAATCATTCTTTTGAATTATTTGTCTGAGATTTTATACACTTCACTGCTATTAGTCAATTGCTGTAATTGTTGACTTTTTGAAAAGTAACGTTGTCTCGGTTTTTCATATCTCTTGTGTTTCTGCATTGGGATTTGCACATCCTAGGCCAAGTCTTTGGTTGGAGGTTTTAATCATCTGGAGTATTTCAGTTGAAATATTCTCAATGTCCTTGACTAACTGGGTAGTGGCAAGGTTGATGGGAAGTTTCTTACCACTGAACTGGGAGTATAGCTCAGTCACCAAACATTTGTTCATGTGCTGAGGGTACCAGACCTGAAACCCCTAGTACCACACAGAAAAGAAAACTAGCTTGAGTTTCCTATATTTTCTAGAGTACAGGTTAGTGCCATATTTTGGCTATGGGCAAGGTCATTCAAAGGCACTTTAGAAGCTTCCTTTCTTGTATATGAGGAACCATTGCTGGCACAAGGAATTTTGAATCCTCTTTGCTGGGCAGGTTTGCACTTGCTCCACAGGCCCCATGGGCAACAAGTATCTGAACCTAGGGGTAAACAGGAGCTATAAATACATTGGAGAATGGGGGAAGCAAATAGAGTACTGAGTTTTGGACTGCAAGGTCAGAACTGAGGGTATTAGGTATTCTATCTGCCAGCCTCAGCACACTCAGTCTCTCTCCAGCAGCTATCTACCCAATGGGAAGGAGGTGGATGGGGAAATGTGAAGTCTGTTTAACCTGGGCTCAGAGCTCTCAGCCTCTCCTGGTATTAGCTCCCACACAGCTGGGAGACATAGGCTAAGCACTCTGTCAGACAGATCCATAGAGCTCTGTTTCTGCAGTGATCCTCAGGCAATGGGACCTACTCCTCACCTTAGAGGTTATGTCCATCAACCACTATACATCTCCCCACTGATTAAACTTCTCAGTGGGTCTCTGTCATGATTTTCTTCCCTCCATTACCCATCTTATGGCTATTTCCCACCCAGACACTGTGGCATTGTGTCCACAGGCTCCCTGAACCATGATTGTTCCTTGTCTTCAGGTCCCCAGAGTAGCTTAATCTCAAAAAATAGGTCCTCTCTTAAGAGGGCACATGACTATAGCACTCTATGACATGGGGAGTAACAAAACATCTTTCTTTTCCAATGCTAGCTTTCCACACAGGGGTAGTCACTGTCTTATCAAATCCCTTTACTGGGCTTAAGGCTTGTGGAAAGTGTGGACTAATCCTGTAGCTAAGTCTGCCAGTCTCTTATCAATGCTGCCTGGATTACCTTGTGGTTGTGATTTTGACTTCCCCCACTCCAGCTAGTTAGGATTGGAGCTGAAGATTGTTTCCTTCTTTTCCCTGTTACCTTTATGTTTCCCCATGGTTTTTGGCTCTCTTGTCACCTCTTTTGTGATACCCAGTGCTATTCCTCTCTTTCTCTCTTCAATTAGTCTTTCTTTCTTTCTTTTTTTTTTTTTGCACTGATTCTTTTCATTCATGGAGTACAATGGAGGAAGCTTCTAATCTGACATCTGCCTCTTCTGGTATTGCCATCTTAACAACATTATATATTGATTTTTGAAAAATGTGCCAGGGTAATAATTTAAATGGGTGGCACTGAACCATAGTGCTAAATACAATAGCTAAAGCTACTACATTTCTAGAATAAAACACAGAATAATGTCATGACTTTGAGCTAAACTAAAGTTTTCTAGACACAACACCAAAAACATAATTTGTAATACAAATTTGGGTACTTGGACAAATTTGAAAAAATTGTTTTTAAAAAACTGATGATACAGGTGTTGGCGAGGCTGTGGGGAAAAAGGAACCCTCTTACACTGTTGGTGGGAATGTAAACTAGTACAACCACTCTGGAAAAAAATTTGGAGGCTACTTAAAAAGCTAGACATTGATCTACCATTTGATCCAGCAATACCACTCTTGGGGATATACCCAAAAGACTGTGACACAGGTTACTCCAGAGGCACCTGCACACCCATGTTTATTGCAGCACTATTCACAATAGCCAAGTTATGGAAACAGCCAAGATGCCCCACCACTGACGAATGGATTAAGAAAATGTGGTATCTATACACAATGGAATTTTATGCAGCCATGAAGAAGAATGAAATGTTATCATTTGCTGGTAAATGAATGGAATTGGAGAACATCATTCTGAGTGAGGTTAGCCTGGCCCAAAAGACCAAAAATCGTATGTTCTCCCTCATATGTGGACATTAGATCAAGAGCAAACACAACAATGGGATTGGACTTTGAGCACATGATAAAAGCGAGAGCACACAAGGGAGGGGTGAGGATAGGTAAGACACCTAAAAAACTAGCTAGCATTTGTTCCCCTTAACGCAGAGAAACTAAAGCAGATACCTTAAAAGCAACTGAGGCCAATAGGAAAAGGGGACCAGGAAGTAGAGAAAAGGTTAGATCAAAAAGAATTAACCTAGAAGGTAACACACATGCACAGGAAATCAATGTGAGTCAACTCCCTGTATAGCTATCCTTATCTTAACCAGCAAAAACCCTTGTTCCTTCCTACTATTGCTTATACTCTCTCTACAACAAAATTAGAAATAAGGGCAAAATAGTTTCTGCTGGGTATTGAGGGGGTGGGGGGAAGAGGGAGGGGGTGGGGGGAGAGGGAGGGGGTGGGGTGGGTGGTAAGGGAGGGGGTGCGGGCATGGGGGAGAAAGGACCCAAGCCTTGTATGCACATATGAATAATAAAAGAAAAAAAAAGAAAACTCTAAAAAACTGATGATCTTTAAATAACAGCATTAAGAAATAAAAAATACAAGCAACTGTCTTGGAGAAATCTATCCAAACTTTTATAATTCAATAATTAAAAAAAAATACACCAAAAAACTATGGTAAAATATTTGAGTAGAAAGTTTCCCAAAGAAGAGATAATGTGAAGAAAGTGATGCTCACCATTATTATTCATTAAGAAAATCAGAATTAAACCACACTACTAAATACCCACAAAATGGCAATAATTAAAAAGTCTGACATTACAAACTATTGGCATGAATGTATTGAAACATTACACATTTTTTTGTGGGAATGTAAAATATGTAAGACTGCAAAGTTTTTGGAAAATACTTTTGGCAGTTTCTTAAACATTCTACATACAGTTTTCATAAGAGCCTGTAATAATACTCCTCAGTTCCTGCCCCTGAAATGAAAACATATCCTCACAAAAACCTGTAGATGAATGTTCATAGCAGCCATTATTTATACATCTCTAGAATGGAAACAGCCCAAATGTCAATGGGTTTACTGAAGAGGTAAATAAAAAGTCTAGTATCCTTATACTGGTATTGAATTATCTGACAACAAAAAGTAATGAACTGTGTGATTCCATTATATGAAATTCAAGTTGCAGCAAATTTATGGTGAAAGAAATTGGATTTTTCTTTTTTTTTTCCTTGGAAATTGGGAAGGAGTATGGATTGATTGTCAACTGGCCTGAAGGAAAATTTTGAGTTTAAGTTGTTCTAAAACTGGACTGGAAAGAAAATATTAAAGAACAATAATCTATAATTTATAGGAATTTTAGGTAAGTTCTTTATTTGGTGTTCAGTTGGAAAGGATAACTGATTAGTTTTGCTGTTCCCATTAACCATATTTTCTTACTTTATTTTGTGTTTTAGTCACTTGCTATACTTTATTTGAGCTTTTCATTGCTCCACTGTGCATTGCCACTGAAGTCATGGAGACTTGCAGGGAAAAATATGTGGGAAATTCAATGCTCAGTGGAAAAGCTTATCTTTCCCCTGTTTGCATTATGTTCTATTAGAGGGCTACTATAGGAATACTTCTATATCCTAGTGCTGCAAGAGGAAAATAGTAAAATAGTCCAACATAAATATGTTGGATAAAATGCAGCTATTTAAATTAATATTTATAAGGATTATTTGTTGTATAGTAATAAGTAGCCAAATCGTGTTTACCATGAAGTCTTATGAAGTTGGAGGTACCTGCTAATTAGAAAATATTCCAAGCCCTAACTCAACACAATGAAAGAGAGTGAATAGAAACTGCCATTCGACATGAAGATATTTACTTCAAAAGGACAAGAAGATGACAAAATAAGATTTGATTTGTCACCAAGTCTTTCAACTAAACTCTCCACACTGTCATATAACAATGTGGCCTAGGTATGTTGTAGGACTATCTTTTGTTCTTGATCTTTTATGGGTCTCCTTTTTCTTGACAGTGCTTTGAGGATATGGGCAAGCTTTATAAAGCATCTTGAGTGGCTGTTTAATAATACATTTCCCAGTATTTCTCTCAGAGACTGGCAATAGTATGTCTGGATGTGTGTTAAGAAGCATTCCAAGAGACACCAATTATCATGCAACTTGAATATCATTTTTCTCACATTTTATTTTCTCTTTGTTGGCATACCTCAGTTTACAGGCTACACTTTACAGTCATCTAGATTCCACTCCCAGAAATTCTAGCTGACTTGTTCTGGAGTAGGGTCTGGGTTTCTAATGCTCAGTTTTGACAACTGCTACCATAGAAGATGTGGAACCTGATTCTTTTGTAGTCATAATAATTGTTTAGCCATCTTTTGGAGAATATAATATTGATTTTTCAGACTGTTAAAATGAATGTTACCAGGTAAGTTCGAACTTCTTTGAAAAGAAATGGTTTTTCACTAACTTTTGAAGTAAACTGCTTGTTCCCTCATGCCTAAACATGTTGGTTTTCAAACTATCTTTTATATTTGTGATACCTTTAACTTTAAAGGAAAATTTGTTATGTTTGCCTGTTGTGTATTAAAATGTGAAACTGTGATTAGACCCATTTTAGGATTTGGGGGAAGAAACAGGTCTGCAATAGTTGTTATTTAGGTTGCAGCAGCAGGCATAACTTAAAACATGAAAAGCCACAATGAGGTGATTTGAGGACTGATTTTTTCCACTTGCTGTTCTTGGGATCAAGTCAAAATTTACCAGTCATTGAATGAGTTCTATGGATGTATTTGTTCTGGCATTGCTGGCCAAAATAATCTACCACGGTGGTTTAGAAGCTCACTACATTTATTATTACTGGTTGACAGTTTTATTTGTCCTTATTTAAAATGGAGAAATTGAGCCTGGCCCTTAAACCTTTGGCTTTGGCAAAACTGCTTTGGACAAGATACAAAAAGCTAAAGAAGGAGAGGGTGGATTTTTTCCTTAATAAACTTTTCCTTTGTAAAGTTGGCAAACTGTGACCTACTAAATGGAGGACAAGTTCAAGCAAGTTGTTCAATACCAGCATGACCTAGAATTTTTTTAGCAGTAAGCACACTAGCTCCTTGTCACAGTGTTGGTAACTTTCAGTCAGATATCCCAGAAAAACCTCCTTAAATGTTTGAAATATAAATATCAATTTGTGGGCTTGTTCTATGTGGAATATAATAGGTACTTAATATGCAAACTCTTTTCTTGTAGGTACAACTTAGAATAATAAGCCAGCAGAAGACAATGTTGAAGAATAACCTCAAAGCAAATAACATGCATTTGTAACATTGAGAAAGAAAAGATTTTCTCTATTTTTTGTAACTTTTCATTCTTATATTCCTGGTATATAAACCCCATGGTCAAAAAAAATTTTTTAAGGGAAAAAGGGAGTGGCAGTCAATAGTAATGGCACAAGAATGGTAATAAATATCACATCCAGTTAAGCATTCTTTTTTGTCTCTTTTTGAAACATAAAGGGACAGTTTGAGAAAGGAATTTATAAGTGAGATTCATAAAATGTCCTATATTGTTTCAATAATTAGATGTTCATTTTTCCGTAGCATTTTTATATATGCAAGGTTGACCCTCATCTTACAAATGCCTATCTTGCAATGCTTCCAATAATTCTAGATCAGTCCTAGAAGGCAGTTAGTTATTTAAGGCATCTAGATTCTTCACAATTGTGTAAGTCCTAGGCCCACTTCCTGTTCTGAGTCAGGTGATCTTGATCTATTATTCTTTCACTTTTCATGGACCTCAGCTGTGTTTCACAAGACTCTACAAATATGTACTAATAATACAAGACTCATTCAATGCTGTACTAATATCTGTAAAGGGTTTACTTACTTTGAGCCAGGCACTGGTCTGAGTACTGGAGATTATTCAGTAAAAAAAGTGAATAAAAATCACTTTATTTTGGAGATTATATTTTTATGATGAAAAAGAGAGTAACTATCCAATAAATATAATTTAACAAATATAATAAATGAGAAATGGTAGTATATTAGAAGTTGCTAAGTATTGTGTAGTAGAAAATGTAAAAGAATAAGGGTGATTCAAAATATAAAGGTGGTAGTTTGTAATGTTTGATAAAGTACTCAGGATGAGTCTTTTTAAGAAGCAAAGTGTGGCAAAGATCTGAAGAAGGTTAGTTAGGGAGTCATCTGGATATATGCGGGAGGTGTGTTCCAGACAGAAGGAAAAGACACCACTGAGATGTGAAATTTTCAAATTCTAAGTTTCAACATCATGGAAAGAGTTGGTTTCATGTCTGACTGGATCTTAAGAGGAAAGAGTAAATGATTGAAAACTGAATATATCCTATTGAATTGGAAGAGTCAGTTCTTCTTCTATACATGAATGGGTCCAAAAGCAGAGACTCTTTGTATCTGGTGAAGACCTCTGGACACAGCACATGCTTAATGAATATTTAATGAATGAAGACACACTTGATGACAAAGTGTCTAATAGTAAAATGGTAGTAGGAATTATAAGGAATGTAAACTCTTGTGAGAATAAAAGTGCTAATTAAAAAGAAAATGGAGTTATTTTTTCTTTTGCTGCTTGATTTTTTGAACTCTGTACATTCTGGATAGTAATCCCTTATATGATGAATAGCTTGCAAAGATTTTTTTCCCATCCTAAGGTAGTTATTTCCTTTGTTGTATAGAAGCTTTTTAACTTGATGCAGCCCTGTTTGTCAATTCTTGATCTTATTTCCTGGGCAATTGGAATCCTTTTCAGAACATAATTCTCTATGCTTATAAATGAATTGAACACAGTTCTTAGAAGTACAAATGGTGAATAAATGCATGAAGAAATGTTCAGCATCCTTAATCATAAAGGAAATGTGTATCACCTCAGTTAGAATGACTATCTCAAGAAAACAAACAACAAATGCTGGTGAGGATGGAGGGGGAAAAGGAACCCTTATACACTGTTGGTGGGAATTTAAATTAGTGCAATCACTATGGAAATCAGTATAGAGTTCATCAAAATCACTAAAAATAGCCAGCCCCAGTGACTCATACTGTAATCTCAGGAGGCTGAGATTGCGAACATAGTGTTTCCAGGCCAACCCTGTCAAAAAAAATTTGGGACCCCATCTCAATAGAAAAAAGCTGGGTGTGGTGGTGTTCCTGTCATCCCAGCTACAGTGGGAAGCATGAAATAGGAGGACCACAGTCCAGGAACTCTGGGCAAAAAACAAGACCTTATCTCCAAAATAACCAGAGAAAAAGGGATTGGAGGTGAGGCTCAAGTGGTAGATCACCTGCATAGCAAGCATGAATCCCATAAAGAAGAATGAAATTATGTCATTTGCAGGAAAATGGATGCAATTGGAGTTCATCATGTTGAGCATGATAAATCAAATTCAAAAAGCAAAATATTACAGAATTTTGCTCAGATGTGGAATCTTGACCTAAAATGATAATAAAAGAAAAACAATAATGGGACATAAGCAAAAAGGAGGGACTATCAGTGACTGGGGGGAAAGAGAAGGTACTGGAGTGGGGATAAACATGACTGAAGCACATTGCATGTTTATGAAGATAGCACAATGAATACCACTAAATACTGCTTGAAACACTGGGGAATTGGGAAGGGGGTTAAGACAGTATGTTAGAGGGGGTGAATTTAATCAAAGTACATTATATGTATCTGTGTAAGTATCATAATGAAACCACTTTGTATAATTGATATATGTTTTTAAAAAGAACATTGATGTTAACCTTAAGCAGAGGTATTTGTTTCCTAAGAAAAATTTTTCTCTTTCTTACAAAAAAATTATATAAATTGTTTCTGTAGTAGTTTCCTGTTGCCACACAAATTATCACAAAGTTAGTGACTTAAAACAGCAAAAATGTATACCCACAAGTTTGTAGGCCACATGTCCAGAATTGTTTAATTGGTTCCTTCGCTTCAGGTCTCATAAGACTGGAATCAAGTTGCCAGCAGTCTGTACTGTTATCTGGAACTTCTGAGGAAGAACTAGTTTGTAAGATCTTCTAAGTTATTGACAGAATCTAGCTATTAATGGTTATAGGGCTAATATCCCCATTTCTTTACAGGCTGTCAGCTAGGATTTTCCCTTAGTTCCTACAGGCCCTTCTCTGGCCTTTGCATGTGGGTCCATATCTCAGAGCAGCTATTCATAACAGCAGGTAAAATTCTTTTCCTGATTAGAATCTCTCTAGTTACTCTTTTTCATCTTCTGTCCCATCTTTCATTTCCCCACTGATTCTCTTGTCTTTCTTTTCTGCTTTTGTATGATCATGAAATTGCTTTAAGCCTACCCAGATAATCCAGGACAAGCTCCTGCCTATATAAGGTGAAATGATTCCTAACAGTGGTATTGTGAAATACATATTTTTATTTGTCCCTGTTTCCTAGTATAACTTTTAAAATCTTTGAAATGTCCAAAGTGATGGAAATCTCTTTTATATGCTAATGAGATCACTGGGGACTGGGGTCCCTAGATAGCCTCAGGATGAGGACGGTCAACCAGAAAGATAAAGTCATAATCACAATATTGGAACTTTCAGTTCTATCCCTATGTCTTGCCTCCTGAGAGGGAAGAGGGGCTGAGTGTTGAATTCATAAATTCAAGACCATTGATTTAAGTAATCACATCTATATAATGAAGCTTCCATAAAATACAAAATGACTGATTTGTAAGGGCCTAAAGATAACTAAATACTTGAAATTTCTTGAGGGTGGTATTCCCAGAGAGGTAGGGAAGCTTTGTGGAGAGTGGAATACATAAGCACAGCTGTTTCAAATAAACTATGGGCTGAGTTTGGCACAGCCCCAGCTGCAGAATAGGGCAGGATGCAGCACAGCTGTTTTTGCTAAGATATTTGCATTCAGAGAGAAGCAGTCACAGGTTCCTTCTGTTCCTGAGAATTCCAGTGTCATGCCCCCTCCCCTGAGAACTGTTGCTGCACCTCGTTTTGCCACTGTATATAATAAACTCACTGGAGGTAGAGAGGGTTTTTGTTTGTCTCCATCCAAGCACACAGCCCACCTGGTTCCAGCTTTGTGCATATTTTGTCTTCTGTCTTTTGATCTTCATGCATCTCCCATCACTCCCCAGTTAAGTTTATAGGACAAACTCCTGCAGGATGCATGGAAAACTCCATACCCCTTTTTACATAATTTGCCTTATATATTTCTTCATATAGCTTTCCATCTGTATTCTTGATAATATTTTTTAAATGAGCTAATAATCATGAGTATTTCCCTCAGTTCTGTCAGCTACTGTAGCAAATTAAGTGAACCCATGGGAACTCCAATTTATAGCTGGCCAGTCAAGCTCTGAAAAAACAACTTGGAGCTTAATGTTGGCATTTAATGTAGGGGTCAGACTTTTGGGACTATGTGCTCAATCTGTATGCCATCTCTAGGTAGATAGAATAAGAATTGAATTGAGTTAGTGGACATGTAACTGGTGTCTGTTAGAGATTCATCTGTAGGATTGCTTGGTGTGTGTGGAGTAAATCTACATACATTGAGTCTGAAGTATTGAATGAGTGAGTGAGAACAGGAAAAACACTTAAATTTTTCCTGTATCCTTATCAATAACTTTAATTGTACACATACTAATAACGCATAGAATAGTGTTTGAGTGATCAACAGGTGGACATCTTTAGAATTCTGCCTATCACATTATTATATCTTGGGATTTTTCATTGTCCAAACTGATTATCTTTCTAGGGGAGGTTAGAGCAGAAGAGGGTTAGGTAGCAGCACAACTCCTGTTTTCTTGGGAAGAACTGACATAGGAAATGTGACTCTGTTCTATTTGTTGGTGGTAAAGGGATGGCAAATTGGGGGGCTCAATATTTGAATAGTGTTGCAGTGTTTGAAGAGTGCTGCAGAAAAAGGACATTTACATTCAGGTTATCAGTGAGTAAGATAGAAAGCAGAGAATAGCAAGACTCACATGGACATATATTCATCATGTAGAACTGACCTGTCTGTAAGCATAGGTCCCTCTTTTTCTTTTCTTCATCTTCTTTTCGTGTGTGTTGGTACTGGGATTTGAGCTCAAGGCCTTGTGCTTGCTAGACAAGTGCTCTACCATTTGAGCCATAGGTCTCTCTTGGTGGGTAAGTCAGGATAGGGAATCTTTCAGTGGTGAAAGGGTGGAAGGGCGCACATGAAAGAGTAGGCAGGAGATAGGTTAAAATTAAATTATAGGTTGAATAATAACAGAATAAGACAGAGAAAGTAGAGACATAGTAATGGCAACCTAGGTACAAGAAGATAGCTGTGTACAAGAAGTAGGAATGATACCAATTTCTGGCTCTTACTTGAAGTATGTCATTTTCCCCAAAATACTGAACAGTCCTCCAGTGCTGCTGCTATATGAATGTAAATATTGAATCAAATCTTTGGCCTCCAGGAAATATTCCATTTTTCCTTTAAGAAATGAAATAACATAGCTGATTTAATATATAACAGTTCAGTACCTTTCTATATTTCAGAAGTGGAAGGGGAAAGTCCCTTCAACTACCTTTTGTTGTATTGACTTAAACACTATTTTATTCTTGCTGGTTTACTTTCAACATGTGTTACAAAGAATTTTAGAAATGGAAGACAAAATATGAATACAAACAAATATTTCCAGAGATGGGGTAAATTTTTTTTCTCTTCTTAGTTGTAAATATTTTAAATATTTGTTTTTGGTATGAAAAAGAAAGGTATTTTTTGGTGACCTAGAAGGATGTTTGGGAAGGAAGATGTGGAAGGGGAATATTAATTGTTCCTTTGGGGAAAATGTCATCAATATATCCAGGGAAGCAAGGTGAAGATTTTTTGGAGCTTCTTTACTGGGGTACATTTTTCAGACTTTTTGTTTGTCTTGTGGCCAAAGACTTTTATGAAATATATCCATTTACTCTGAGATATGTGTATTGAGGGAGATGTTTGTAAGAAATGGTGATAATTATTGAGCAGTTTTACTGTTTTTAGTCAACTCATACCTCTATGATGAGCAAGTTTCTGCCTCACATTTTATTTTATTTTTTTCAGCTAATTGCCCTGACCAAAACTTAATCTAGCAGATGATTGAGCATGGCATTAGCTAACACTATCCTGCCTACAGCTTCCTGTCCTGGGCCTCCTATCTTGGGGTTATTATATTTCAAGTCTGGTTCTTCTCCAGGTGGCTCATTATCCCAAATATTGCTTTAATTGTGATATAGACAGCAATGTGAGTTAAGTAGCAGATATATCAGAAATCCATCACTTTGTCTACTCAATGATGGTCTCTGAGGTTTATATAACTATCTGTATGTGCATTCATGTATTTGAAAGAGAAAATAGATGCTGTAGCCATTGTTTTACCACTTGAGCCACTCTGCCAGCCTTGCTGTAGCCATTGTTAATGAATCTTTTACATCATTATGCAGATACAAAATGCAGTGTGTTTTTCTACATATTATTGATGTTTTAGCTAAGACAAACATAAATTAGTGTGGCAGTGATCATGATTAATGTAGCAAGTAGTTGAAGTAGAAAAACAAATGGGAAAAGGGCAACAATTTAATTTAAAAAAATTAATGGGGGACCAATAAGGGATATTTTCACATTAATGTTTCCAGCATTTCACAGGGATCCAGTCAAGTGAAACTCATTTATTGAATAGTCTCTGCATGGACAACTTCATGAGTTGGTGATAGGCTGATGTTACAAGTTCATGCATCCTTAACTGATCATAGATTATCCACTTATTCCCCAAATTGAGTTTCAATTACATTCCATGAGTCAAAGCCTATATACTGACAGCTCAACACCATCTACTCCAATTCTGAAGAAATTAATGCATCCATCTTATTAAGAGGTGGCCAGTGACATCATTTTTATGGCAGAGGACAGTATGGGACATATACTTGAAAGGTAAGGAACAGAGGTGCAGCCAATATACATTACAACAAGCCCTCAAGAAGTTTTCTGATAGGAGTACCATCCTCTGATTTAAATTACTAGAATGTATATATTGTCAGTTTTCTAACCTAACTAGCTTCATAGGAGTGTAAACCATAGGTTAGGAATGCCACTTTAGTTTGTTTTTAAAAGAGAAAGCAGGAGAAATCAAGATGGTGGACAGCTGACAGACCCCAGGACCTTAACCTGGATGATTTCAAACAAATACTCCAGATTTTTGTGGCAGCAAGGATCAGGTCATACTGCACATAGTGGGCATGTAATATTCATTGACAAACCCTTCAACTAACCTTTTTTTTTTTTTTTCTGGTACTGGTACTTGCACTCAGGACCTTCACCTTGAGCCACTCTACCAGCCCTTTTTGTGATGGGTAATTTTGAGATAAGGTCTAACAAACTATTTTCTTGGGCTGGCTTTGAACCATGATCCTCCTGATCTCTGCCTCCTGAGTAGCTAGGAATACAGACATGAGCTACAGGTGCTCAGCCCTTAAACTCACTTTTAAAGTGCATAGCAGCCTGGTGTAAGGTCAGGCATGTGCTGCTGGCCCACCTGTCTGTTTGCCGGCTGGGAACAACTGGGAGTAGGGTCAGATAGCCCCAGCTAATCTGGTGTGTTTTTCCACCTTGTTTTCTTAATTCCCTCCTGTCTGTGTTGCTAAAGCTAAAATACAATGTAGAGAACTGTTGAGATCTGGAAGCATCTGGGAGTACCTGGTCCCTCCATAATACACACAGACACAGAACCTCTGACTGCTGCCTGCCTGTGCATATTTCTTTCCACCTTATTGTGTCTGCAACCTTGCCAACAATAATGCAACTGAGAACAATAGAAAGAGAGCTGCAAGCATCTGGGACCACCAAGCACAAGTAGATACAAAACCTCTGTCTGCTGCCTGATCTGCACTGCCCTATAGCTGACCCCTTTGGACCAAGTGAATCTGCTAACCGCCAGGTGAGTGCAACACACTATATGTGAGGGAACCACATGTTCTAGCCAGATGAGGAGTCAACTATACACCCTCTGGACAAAAATGATGGACAAATACAAGAAAGAAATATTTCCCCTCTGCCTGGTAGAGGGGAGGCAGAACTAGGAGCTGAAATAGCCCCTATGAGGTGGGGTAACTCAGCAGCTGCTGTGGGGAAGCTAGGCACTGCACTGCTTTGGAGAAACTGGGAACAAGCTGAAACTGAGAGTCTCACCAAGAGAAAAAACTCATCTTTAACTCACAAGCTTGCCCTGTAAGTGAAAGAGACTAGCAACTGCTCATTTACCAACCTCTCATGGCACCACTTCTGAGAACCTGCCTGTTCTAGAAGGCACACTCCATTAAGGGAACCTAGGTTTAAACACCAAGAGCTAAGCCCCCAAAGCTGTCTGATAGGGAAGAGCAGCACTCATTACCACAAAACCCAACATATCAACCTTAAGAAGGACAGTCTTGGCCAAATCCCCTATCAAAAAATAAAAACATCACTGCCTCAACCTGAATTCAAAGGAAAGAGTCAAGAACATTCATGAAAGATATGTATATGTATATGTATATATGTATACATATATGTATATGTATTTGTGTATGTATATGTATATACATATATACACACATGTATATAGAGATGTGTGTGTATATATATATATATACATCTTTCAAAATTTTTATTTTATTTTGCTTCCACTTTTTTATTTTTTATATTTTTTAATTTTAACTTTTATTTTCTTCATTTTTTTTCTTCCATCTTACTGTTACCCACTTACCTTCTCCATTTTGTCCTAACATTAACTTGGCTCAGCCCTCTTTTGCCCCATTTTCCTTTCTATATCACAATTTTTTCTTTCTCATCTCTTTCTATCTTCTCTTTCTTCCTTTCCCCCTCATCACTTTCTCTCCCCACCTCTGCCCACTACCTTGACCTCCTCAAAATGAACCACTCACTGAATAGTCTATTATACCAACAGTATACATTACATATCCTTCTTATCCCTCAGCAATCCCTGACAGTAGCACCCTTTTCCACAATGACTGAAATACACCTCAACACACACTAGGGTCTTAGTATCCTAGAGACCCCATGCCTCATACTCCTCCCCCCCAACCCCATCCTCCCTTTCTGTCCCTACCTCCTGTGCCAGCTCTTTCAATACCTAAGTATCCACCTCTATCCAAGCAACTGTTATCTCCTCAATCACCATGACTTATAGATGATATCACCATGTGCTCCCTAAATATTTTACAAAAAACTAGTCTGGCATTGAACCTGTGAATTTGTTATTGCTAATTTATACCCTTAGTCAGGGAACAGAAATAGCACATCAACCTAGCTAACAACTAAACTCATTATAGCACAGTAATTGAGTCAAGGGGAAGACAACAGGTGATTAAAATCCCCAATAAGTCACTCAACAACATAGGAGCACAGCACATCATAGAAGCATGGGGAGAAGAAGAAACCCAGGAAAATCAACCTCCCAAAAGACCAACAATTCAATAGAAGATTTACTGGGAAATGAAGAAAATGAATACCCAGAGTCTGCCCCCAACAGAACAATGCTAATTATGACCAATGAGCCAAATGTCAATAAAAAAACTCTCAAAGAGGAAATTATGAATGAAATTATTGAGATAGTCATGAAAAATCTACAAGACATAGTTAAACAGAAAGTACAAGATGAACTCAAACAATATCAAGACACCACAAATAAAAAACATGTGAAAACACAGAAACAACTAAATGAACTCAGAGAGGAATTCAACAAACTCCAAAGCCCATGTTTTTTGCAGCACTATCCACAATAGCGAAGCTATGGAAACAGCCAAGGTGCCCAATTAATGATGAATGGATTATGAAAATGCAGTATTTATACACAATGGAATTTTTCTCAGTCACAAAGAAGAATGAAATTTTGTCATTCTCAAGTAAATGATGGAATTGGAGAAAATCATCTTAAGTGAAGTTAGCCAGGCTCAGAAGGCCAAAAGTCACATGTTCTCCCTATTATTCAGATTGTAGACCTAAAACAAATGCAGCAATATTATGGGACATAGGTCACACTAATGGTAGGCTGTGCAAGTGAAGGATAAGGCAAGGGAAGAAAACCAAAAACTTGAATGTGGTTGATGTGCTCAGGAATAAATGTAGAAATTTTAAACTGGCTGGGGCCACCATAAGAAGAGACTATGGAGGAGTGAAGAAGGCAGGAAGAGGTGAATCAGTTGGAGCTGTAATACATGTATACATGGAAACAACACAAGGAAACTCCCTGTGTAGCTATCTTTAGCTACCAGCAAAAATGATATGTTTGTCATGTTACATTTTATATTTTGTCTTCTACAAAATCAGACAACAGGAGTGTTGAACAGGTTCTGCCCGGGGTGGGGGGGCAGTTGGCAATAGCACGAGAGGGGAGGTGGCTGGGAATGTGGTAAGAGGATGAATATGGCAGAAACAATATATACACATGTATGTAAATGCAAAAATGATATCTGTTGAAATTTTTCCAGGTATCAGGGGATGAGGGAGTGCAGTGGAAGGGGGGAATTCAAGTTATGATATATCTGATACATTGTAAGAACCTTTGTAAATGCTAAAATGTAGCCCCACCCAGCACAACAATAAAAAAAATTAAAAAGATCATAAACCATGAAAAAAGATAAAAGAGGAAACATACAGGAAAATTTCCTTAACCTTTGTCTTAGTAAGGATATATTGGGTGTGATTCCATAAAGATAAATAAGAAAAGCAAAAACAGTCAAGTGCAACTACTTCAAGCAAAAAGCTTCTGCATGACAAAATTAAAAAGCAACCTATGGAATGGGAGAAAATATTTGACTGCCATAAAATTAATAGGAGTTAATATCTAAAATATGTAAGGCATTCATAAAAATCAATATCAAACAACTCGATTTTAAAATGAGTGAAAATGGGAGATCCAAGATGGTGGTTAGGGTAGGGAACCAGAAATCCTAAACTTCATGACTACAGAAACCACCTTGAGACATCAGAGCTGCACTTGGGTAATTCTGATTGCATCCACCAAAATAACAACCTTCTAACACATTAGGTGCACATAAAATTCAAGCACTGACCCTTAAAACAGCTTTTAATTGCACCTAACAACTGGGAAAATCCCACACAGCACAGCCAGCAACATGTGTCCTTCACTGGGAAAAAAGCCCCTTGGCTGTTTTTCTTTCTTTTTCTTTTATTTCTCAACAAATGGAAGCTAGAGCATCAATCAGAATCAAACTCAGCAACATCCTGGACCACTAACCCATGGAAATCCTCCCTAAGCCACACCGCACTGAGAGAAGCCTTATGCTGTTTCTCCCGACCAGTTGACTCCAAAGATGCTTGTGTGAATCTACAGAATGAACAGGTAAGCATCATGCACTATGTGCAATTCCCCTACCCACTCCCTGGGAACATAATCCAGCACAGACCCTGGGCAAATTTAATCCCACTCCCAACAGTACTGAAAACAGTGAATTATAATGTAACACCAACAGCAGAGGCGGGGTGGAATGCTGAACTTGCCATGGAAAATGGGGGTGGAGGAAGGAGCCAAACTTTTAGTACTGAACTCTCAGGAAAAGCTGACAGTGGAGGTGGGGTGATGAACCAACCTCCCAAAGTAGGGCAGGTGGTGGATCCTGGAGTCAGTTTCATGGGACAGAGGGCAGTACTCAAAACTGAATTGCCCCACTTTGCTGGAGAAGGAGCCAACCAGAGTTGCAGTTATAGGGTAACATAGCTGCCTCCTGGTGAAAACAACAACAGCTCTGACCACCCTGCATGAACTGGTGGTAAGTTACCTCAGCTCCCAATTGCAACTTGCCCTATGGACACAAGGAACCAAATACTACTCACAAGCCAGTCACCTGAACTTTTAGTTGCTGTGGAAGCTGGTGTGTTTTTGTTTGTTTTGTTTTTGTTTTTATTTCTTCTGTATTATTAAATTTACTATCAATATTTTCTTACCCTTACTCTTATCCTCTTCATTTTCCCTGCTTTTCCTATGCTACAATCCATTGTTCTTCCTCCCAACTATGCTTTCTGCCCTTTTATCCACTTTCTCCCCACTCTTCACCTGCCTCTCCTATCCTTCTCCAACCTGTCACCATACTACTTCTCCCTCCTACACACTCAACACCTGTGGACTAGTCTACTGTACCAACTGTATATACCCAAAACTCCCTCACATCCCAGATATAAACACCCTCCACTACAACAACAGAAATCCACCCAAACACACACAAGGACGACAACACCCAGCAGCCCCTATACCTCTCCCCCTATCCACCTCCCCATTTTCTGAACCTTCTTTTTTAGTGCCACCTTTATCAATTACCCAAGTTTCTATATCTAGCCTAAAAACCATCCCCCCTCAATTCCCCCTTTTATAGGTATTATCACCAAGGGGTTTTCTATAAAATATGTAAACAACTGGCCTGGCATTGAACCTGGGAATTTGTTATTGCTAAATTACACTTCCAGGCCATGGACAGAAAGAGCACATCCCTAACAATCAAGTCAGTCACAATACAAAAATTAAATAAAAAGAAAGAAAACAGGCAATTAAAACCACCAACTATTCTATCAAGAACATAGGTACACAGCACCAAATGGAGTGACAGGAAGAAGAAGGGATGGAAACCACACACCTCAAAAAAAAAAATTCAATGGGAAATGAAGAAAATGGATACCGAGTTCCTGACCCCAATAAAACAATGATAAATGTCACTAAGAAGCCCAGTGACATCCACAAAAAAATCCCTCAAAGAGGAAATCTAGGAAGAAATCATAGAGAAACTCATGGAGAAGGTATTTGACATGGTTAACCAGAATGTACAAGATGCACTCAAGAAGTTTCAAGACAACAAAAATAAAGAGCATAAGAAGATACAGAAACAAATAAATGAACTCAGAGAGGACATCAAAAAACACTGAAGGGAAACAAAGCACACTAAAAAAATAGATATATGAATTAAAGAAGAAAGCACAAAATATAAAGGAGGAGTTGAAGAAAGATATGGACAACCTAAGAAAAAAGAATAAAACAGAAATCTTGGAAATAAAAAGTCCCTTTAATCAAACAGAAAGCACAGTGGAAGATCACTCCAGCAGACCAGAACAAGTGTAAGACTGAATTTCAGAGCTCAAAGATAAAATAGAAATTAAAGAAGAAAACAGAAGAAATCATAGTCAAACAACTCAGGAGCTGTGAAAGGATTATGCAAGAACTTAGTGACTCATCAAACCTTGAGAATCATTGGAATTGAAGGAGGAGAAGAGGTGCAAGCAAAAGGGATATGCAATATATTCAACAAAATAATAACAAAAATTTTCCAAATAGTGAGAAAGAATTGCCCAGGTACAGGAGGCCTCCAGGACACCAAACAGATCTGACCAAAATAGAACCTCTCCACAGCAAATTGTTATTAAAACAACAAGCACAAAGAATGGAGAAAAAATACTGAGTCTGAAAGACAGAAAAGACAAATAACATATAAAGGTAAACCCATCAAAATAACAGCAGTTTTCTCAACAGAAACCTAAAAAGCAAGAAGAGCAGGTACGAGGTATTTTGAGCACTGAATGAAAATAATTTCAGCCATAGGATACTGTACCCACAAAACTATCATTGAAAATTCATGGAGTAATAAAAATCTTCTATGATAACAGAAACTAAATCAATATATGACACCAAACCACCACAAGAGAAGATTCTACAAAGTATTCTTCACACAGAAAATGAAAGCAAACAAAACCACAAGAGGGTGGGAAGTATTGAACCATAGGAGAAGAAATGACAAGTAATTAGAGAGTAACATTGATTTGAT
The DNA here is from genome assembly GCF_047511655.1 of Castor canadensis. NCBI lineage: Eukaryota > Metazoa > Chordata > Mammalia > Rodentia > Castoridae > Castor > Castor canadensis. The sequence continues at coordinate 27,427,071 of NC_133390.1, read as the reverse complement.
AACACACAATCAAATACTTAAATGACAAAACCAACTAAATGGCAGGAATCACTACATACCTCTCAATACTAACACTGAATGTTAATGGACTCAACTTCCCCATCAAAAGACACTAGTAAACTGGATTAAAAAGGAAGACCCAAAAATCTGTTATTTACAAGAGACCCTCTTATTGACAGAAATAAACACTGGCTTAGGGTGAAAGGCTGGAAGGAGACTTAGTCAGTGGCTGCCAAAACAGGAAAGGATAGCAGTATTTGTATTAGACAATGTAGAATTCAAATCTACAATGGTCAAACGAGGCAAAGAAGAACATTTCATACTCATAAAAGGGGCAATATATCAAAAGAAAATAACAATTATCACAAATAGGTAGGTCCAGACAAAAAATCAACAAAGAAATCCTAGAACTAAATGAAACCATAGAAGAAATGGCCATAACTGATGTCTACAGAATATGTCATTAGTCACCAGCACAATATACATTCTTCTCAGCAGCCCATGGAACTTTCTCCAAAATACATCATATCTTAGATCACAAAACAAGCCTCAGCAAATATAAGCACATAGAAATAACACCCTGAATTCTATCTGATTGCAATGCAATGAAACTAGAACTCAATAACAAAAGCAACAGCAGAAAATATGCAAAAAGGGGAAGCTGAATAACACATTACTCAATAACCAGTGGGTCATAGAAAAAATAAGAGAGGAAATCAAAAGGTCCTGGAAGTTAATAAAAATGAATAGACAACCTACCAAAACCTCTGGCACACAGAAAAGGCAATACTAAGAGGAAAGTTTATAGCCATGAATGCATACATTAAAAGGACAGAAAGCTCTCAAATAAATGACCTAATGCTACATCTCAAACTCCTAGAAAAACAAGAACAAGCAAAACTCAAAACAAGCAGAAGGAAAGCAATAATGAAAATAAGGCCCGAAATCAAAGAAACAGAGAACAAAACAACAAAAAACAATACAAAGAATCATTGAAACAAAAAGCTGGTTCTTTGAAAAAATAAACAAGATTGACAAACCCCTGGCAAATCTGACTAAAGTGAAGAGGGAAAAGACCCAAATTAGTAAAATCAGAAACAAAAATGGGAGATAACAAGAAGCACCAAGAAAATCCAAGGAATCATCAGAGACTACTTTGACAACCTCTATTTCAATAAATTGGAAAATCTTGAAGAAATGGACAAATCTTTAGATACTATGACCATCCAATACTGAACCAAGAGGATATAAACCACCTAAACAGATCTATAACATGAAAGGAAATTGAAGCAGCAATAAAGAATTTCCCAAAAAAGAAAAGTCCAGGGCCTGAAGGATTCTCTGCAAAATTCTACTAGACCTTTACAGAATAACTAATATCAACACTCTTTAAACTTTTCCATGATATAGAAAGGAAAGGAATATGGCCTAACTCATTCTATGAAGCCAGTATTACATTCATCCCAAAGTTAGACAAGGACACATCCAAAAAGGAGAACTATAGACCAACTTCCTTAATGAACGTCAATGCAAAAATCCTCAATAAAATAATGGCAAACTGAATCCAACAAGATATCAGAAAGATCATTCACCATGACCAAGTTGGCTTCAACCAGGGATGCAGAGATAGTTCAACATCTGCAAATCAATAAATATAATAGAGCACATTAATAGATGCAAACACAAAAACCACTTGATCATCTCAATAGATGCAGAGAAAGCCTTCAACACGATTCAACACCATTTCATGATAAAAGCTCTAAGAAAACTATGAATATAAGGAAGTCACCTCAACATTATAAAGGCTATATATGACAAACCTATAGCCAACATCATACTTAATGGGGACAAATTGAACCTATTTCCCCTAAAGTCAGAAACAAGACTAGAGTCCCCACTCTCATCACTCTTGTTCAACATAGTCTAGAATCCCTAACAAGAGAAATAAGGCAAGGAGAAGAAATAAAAGGAATACAAATTGGTAAAGAAATAGTCAAAGTATCCCTAATGCAGACAAAATGATCCTATACCTCAAAGACCCAAAAAAAGCCACCCTAAAACTCCTAGACACCATAAACAGCCTCAGCAATTTAGCAGGTTACAAAATTAACTTACAATTATCAGTATCCTTTCTATATACTAACAATGAAAAAACTGAGAAATAATATATGAAAACAATTCCATTTATGATAGTATCAAAAAAATCAAATACATAGGAATAAACTTAATAAAGGATGTAAAAGTCCTCTACAAGGAGAACTATAAACCATTGAAGAAAGAGATTGAAGAACACTACAGAAGTGGAAAGATTTCCCATGCTCATGGATTGGTAGAATCAATATAGTAAAAATGGCTACACAAGCAAAAGCAATCTACATGTTCAACACAATTCCCATCGAAATCCCAATGACATTCATCAAGGAGATTGAAAAATCTACCCTAAAGTTTGTTTGGAAACACAAAAGACTGGGAGTAGTCAAGGCAATATTGAGCAAAAAGAGCAATGTTGAATGTATTACAATACCTGACTTCAAACTATAGTACAAAGACATAGCAATAAAAATAACATGGTACTGACACAAAAACAGATATGAAGACCAGTGAAACAGATTAGAGGACCAAGATATGAACTCATGCTGCTACACCCACCTTATTTTTGATAGTGGTACCAAAAACATTCAATGGAGAAAAGACAGCCTCTTCAACAAATGTTGCTTAGAAAACTGGTTATTTGCCTGCAGAGAACTGAAACTAGATCTATGCCTATCACCTTGTACTAATATTAATGCAAAGTGAATTAAGGACCTTAATATCAGACCTGAAACCTTGCAGTTAGTAGAGGAAAGAGCAGGGAATACTCTGGGAGCAACAGGTATAGGTAAGGTCCTCCTCAGCAGAGCTCAAGCAGCCCAGCAACTAAAGGAAAGGATTGACAAATGGGACTATATGAAATTGAAAATCTTCTGCACAACAAAATTGAAGAGATCACCCACAGAATGGGAGAAAAACCTTTGCTAGCTATACATAAGAGAAGGGACTGATGACCAGAATATAGAGGGAGCACAAAAAACTAAACTCCCCAAATTCAATGAACCAATAAAGAAGTGGGCAACTGAACTAACCAGAACTTTTTCAAAGGAATAAACCCAAATGGCCAAAAAAACACAGTAAAAAATGCTCACTATCCCTGACCATAAAGGAAATGCAAATCAAAGCTACACTAAGGTTCCACCCACAACTGTTAGAATTGTTACCATTAAGAACACCACCACCAACAAACGTTGGTGAGGATATGGGGAAAAAGGAACCCTCATACACTGCTGGTGGAAATGTAAGCTAGCTCAACCCCTTTGGAAAATATGATGGAGGCTTCTTTAAAAACTAAACATAGATCTGTCATATGATCCAGCAATCCCACTCCTAGGGATACACCTGAAGGAATGTGACTCAGGGTGTTACAATGGCACTGCACACCCATGTTTATTGCACCATTATTCACAATAGCTAAGCTATGGAAACAGTAAAGATGCCCCACTACTGATGAATGGATAAAAAAATGTGGTATTTATAATCAATAGTATTTTATTCAGGCACAAAGGAGAATGAAATTGTGCCATTTGCAAGTAAGTGGATGGAACTGGAGAACATCATGTTAAGTGAAGTTAGTCAGACTCAGGAGGCTAAAAAATGACACATTCTCCCTCATATGCAGATTATACACCTGAAACAAATGCAGTAATATTATTGTTCATGGGTCACACACTAAAGGGAGAGCAGGCAGGGGAGCAATAGGGAAAGGGAGGAAACATAAAACTTGAATGTGTTTGATGTTCTTACTATAGAGGAGTGAATATAGTAATCTTAAACTGGCAGAGGCCACTATGGGAAGGTGACAGGGAAGTAGTGAAGAGGTCTGGTAGAGATGAACCAATGTGAGTTGTAATATACATGAGCATGGAAGCAACAATAGGAATCTCTCTGTGTAGCTATTTTCATCTCAAACTAGCAAAAACACTGTTTTTCTTATTATGTCTTCTGTGTTCTCTTCAACAAAATTGGAGAATAAGAGGTGGAAGCAGGTTTTTCCCAGAAGCAGAGGTGGGGAGTAGAGGTAGAAAATGACCCAAATAATGTATACACATGTAAGTAAATGGAAAAACAATAAAATAAAAAAAAATGAAATAAAATGAGTGAAGATAAAGTACTATGTTTTTATCATAAGATATGAGAAGTTTTAGAGGAGATGGGTATTTTCTCCTGAGTTAAATATTATAAAATGTATATACATGTATTAAAACATCATGATAGTTAAAATTACCGAAAAATGGTAAAACACCTGAATGGACATTTCTCCAAAGAATAACTACAACTACAATCAGGCAACAAGTTGCATGAAAAGGTGTTCAACATCACCAAATATCAGAAAATGAGAACAAAACCATTAAATATTAGATTTCAACCATATGAAAAGCTGTTATTAAAAAACAAGAGGTACAAATTGGCAAGATGTGAAGGACAAGGAACCTTCTACACTGTTAACAATAATATAAATTTGTTTATGTATTATGGAAAACAGTATGGTGATTCTTCAAGAAGATTAAAAATGGAACTACAACCAACAGTCTACCTCTAAATATACGTCCAAAGGAAATGAAATCAATACCTTGACATAGCTGCACTCACCTTCACTACAACATTATTCAAATAGCCAAGATATCAAATAATCTAAGTCTCTGTTAACTGATTAATAAATAAAGAAAATGTAGTATGTATACATATTGCAATATTAATCATTAATAGAAAAGAAATTGATTCATGCCACACAGGCATAAATCTGGAGGACATTGTGCTCAGTGAAATAAACCAAGGCACAGACATATAAATTTTATACAGTTTCACTCATGTGGAATCTGAAAAAATTAGAATCATAAAGTGGTTACCAGGAGTTGGTGAGAAAATAAGCAAGTCAGGGCTCTCATGTTTGTCATAGGTGTTCCTTTGTGTTAATCATTAACAGTGTATACATAGAATTATTGTACATACAGAATTATTGCATAGTTTCTATTATATCTAGAGAGAACACAGAACCAAATTTTGCTGAAAAAAGAAAAGAAAAATTGATTGGGGTGACTGGGGAAAGATTTTGATGAAATGCATAGGTATATCTGCAGCAGCCTTCCTTTTCCTTTTTATTTTCTAAATGTGAGCATGTCTGAAACAGCCATTTTTGCAGCATGAGGTACATGAACAAGGTAAAAATTCCATTAAAGTAAGGATGGAAGAACGAAACTGAGGAAAGAGCTTCTTTTTAAACTTGCTATTAGTATAGTTTAATTAAACAGGGGGGTTTCATTGTGATATTTACAACATGTATATAATAGTTATTGATCAAATTTACCCATCTATTTACTCTTTTTTGTTGTTGTTAAAAAGGAACACATTGAGTTACATTATTTATTGTAATTTTTTATTAGGATATGTTCATATATGAGGGGGTTTTGTAGTGACAATTCCAATTAGTTTTATATTATACTTTATTTACATTGCCCCTATCATCTCTCCCTTTCAGTCCCCACTCTACTTAGAGCAATTGCAAAAGGTTTTTTAGTTCTGTTTCAAATAGGTGTGTGAAATCCATCAACCTATATATCACCACCTTAATCTCCTTCCTTTACCTTCCTACTGTGCCTATTTTATAGTCCTGGTTTTCATTATTAATATTTAAGTTGATGTTCAAAGGGGTATCTCAATGCATGCCCACTGTGGATGTGCTTTACTTTGGTCTCTTCAATCCCTTAGAATACTCTCTCATGACCCTTTACCTCTTACCCCCCATTTTTCAACAGCTTTCAAAACACATCCTTATATCTTTTACCTTCACATCTTTTGGCATGCAGTATTACTGATTCTCTTTTCCTTTCTCTTATTCCCAGAGTTCCATAGAGTAGTTCCACTGTTACAAACATGTACAACTGAGTTTGTATATGATGATGCTTTTATTTGTGTATTTGTTCATCTTTAAATCTATCTTCCACATATGAAAGAAAACATGCGGCTTTTGTGTTTCTGATTCTGGCTAACTTCACTTAGCATGATGTCCTCCAATTGCATCCATTTACCTTCAAACCCCATGTCATTATTCCTTGTGGCTGTGTAATACTCCATTGTGCATGTATACCATGATTTCATGATCCATTCATCAGTTGTAGGGTGTCTTGGTTGTTTCCAGAGCTTGGCTATTGTGCACCATTCTGCGGGCTGTTTCTTGAGTCTGGTGACTGTTTCTTTTGCTGTGCAGAGCTCATTAGTTTGATGCAGTCCCATTTATTCATTGTATCTCTTAGATGCTGAGCCTTTTGAGCTCTGTTTAGGCAGTCGTTCCCTACACCTATTTGTTCCAGTGTGTTTCCTACTGCTTCCTGGAATTGTTTCAAAATTTCAGGCCTTATGTTAAGGTCTTTGATCCACTTTGAGTTGATTTTGGTACTGGGTGAAGCACAGGGATCTAGTTTCAGCCTTCTACATGTGGCTATCCAATTTTCCTAGCAGCATTTGTTGAAAAGGCTGTCTTTTCTCCATCGTGTGTTTTGGGATCCTTTGTTGAGGATCAGTTGACTATAGATGCATGGGTTTATGTCTGGATCTTCTATTCTGATCCATTGGTCTTCCATCTGTTTTTGTGCCAATACCATGCTGTTTTAATTGTTATGGCTCTGTAGTATAGTTTGAAGTTGGGAATTGTGATGCCTCTGGCACTGGACTTTTTGCTCAGAATTGCTTTGGCTATTCAAAGTATTTTGTGTTTCCATATATATATCTCACGATTGTGTTTTGTATTTCTGTGCAGATGTCATTGGAATTTTGATAGGGATTGCATTGAACATGTTGAGTGCTCTGTAGTATGGCCATTTTTACTGTGTTGATTCTACCCATCCATGAACATGGAAAGTCTTTCCATCTTGTGATGTTTTCTTTGATTTCTCTCTTTGGTGGTTTTTAGTTTTCATTAAAAAGGTCTTAGGTTTCTTTTGTTAAATTTATTCCAAGGTATTTAATTGTTTTGAGGCTATTGTAAATGGGATTGCTTCCCTGATTTCTTTCTGACTCTCTGTGTTGTTGGTATATAAACAAACTACTGATTTCTGTTTGTTAATTTTGTATCCTGTTAGTTTGTCGAAAGAGTTTATAATTTTTAGTAGTTTTTTTGTAGAGTTTTTGAGGTCTCTTGGATATAGGATATTGTCATTTGCAAATAGGGATAGTTTGAATTCTTCCTTCTGTATCTGAATCCCTTTTATTTCTTGGTCTTGTCTTATTCTCTGGCTAGGAATTCCAAAACTGTGTTAAGTGGGAGTGAAGAAAGCAGACAGCCTTGTCTTTATCCTAACTTTAAGGGGAATGGTTTCAGTTGTTCTCCATTTATAATAATGTTGGCTAGGTTTGTCATATATAGCCTTTATTATGTTGAGGAACATTCCTTCTATTTCTAGTTTCTTCAGAGCTTTTATCATGAAAAGGTGTTGGATTTTGTCAAAGGCTATTTCTGCATCTACTGAGAGGATCATGGGGTTTTTGTCCTTGTTTCTGGGTATGTGTATTACATTTATGGATATGTTGAACCATTCTTTCATCCCTGGAATGAAACCAATTTGGTCATGGTGTATGATCCTTTTGACCCGTTGTTGAATTCTGTTTGCCAGTCTTTTGTTGAGAATCTTTGCATCTATATTCTTTAAAGATATTGGTCTATAATTTTCTTTTCTGGTTTTGTCTTTATTGGGTTTTGGAATGAATATAATGCTGTCTTCATGGAATAAGTTTGGTTGGGTCCCTTCCCTTTCTATTTCCTGGAAAAGTTTGAAGAATATGTTTATTAGTTCTTCTTTAAAGGTTTGGTAAAATTTGGCCATGAATCCATCAGGTCCTGGCCACTTTTTTGTAGGGAAATTCTTTATTACTGCTTCAATTTCATTGCATATAATAGGACTATTTAGGTGTTTAATATCTTCTTTTCAATTTTGGTTGGCTATATGTATCTAGGAATTTATCCATTTCATCTAGATTTTCCAGTTTACTTAAATATAAGTTTTCAAAGTACTCTGTAATGATTCTCTGGATTTTGTTGGTATTTGTGGTTATGTCCCTTTTTCATCTCTAGTTTTATGAATTTGGGTCTTCTCTCTCCTCCATTTTGTCATGTTTGCTAAGGGTTTGTCAATCTTGTTAATCTTTTCAAAGGACCAACTTTTTCTTTTATTGATTCTTTGTATTATTTGTTTGATTTTGATTTCATTGATCGCAGCCCTGATCTTTATTATTTCTCTCCACCTGCTGGTTTTGGGTTTGGTTTGTTCTTGTCCATTTAGGAGCTTAGAGTGCATAATTACATTGTTTATTTGAGAGGTTTCTGGTTTTTGTTTTAATGTAGGCACTTATAGTTATAAATTTTCCTCTTAGTGCAGCCTTTGCCATGTCCCACAGGTTCTGGTAGGTTGTGTTTTCATTTTCATTGTATTCTAAGAACTATGTGATTTCTTCCCTTATTACTTTGGTCACAATTCTTTTTTAGCAGTGTGTTGTTTAATCTCCATGTGTTTCAATATTTTCTGTGGTTTCTTTGGTTGTTTATGTCTAGTTTTATTCAGTTGTGATCTGACATGATGTAGGGGATTATTTTGATTTTCTTGAATTTGTTGAGACTTACTTTGTGTCATAAAATAGGATCTATTTTGGAGAAAGTTCCATGACCTGTAGAAAAGAATATGTATTGCCTAGTTGTTGGGTGAAATACTCTGTATCAACCATGGCTATTTGGTCTAAGGTATGGAGTAGCTCTGAAGTTACTTTGTTGGCCTTTTGTCTGGATGACCTATTTATTGGTGACAGTGGGGTATTCAGGTCTCCCACTATCACTGTGTTAGCATCTATCTGTGCTCTAGGGTCATTAGAGTTTTTTTTTTTTTTTTTTTTAATGTAAATGGGTGCCCCTGCGTTTGGTGAATATATGTTAAGGATTGATATTTCCTCTTGAAGAATTGTTCCTTTCATTAATATGAAATGATCTTCATTGTCTCTTCTGATTCATTTTAGTCTGAAGTGTATTTTGTTAGATATGAGTATAGCTTCTCCTGCTTGTTTTGGGGATACATTTCTTTGGAAAACTATTTTCTACCCTTTGATTCTAAGCCAGTATTTATTTACTTTTTTCAGTTACATGAGTCTCTTGTTAGCAACATATGGTTGGGTCTTGATTTTTAATCCAATTTGTTATTCTATGTCTCTTGATTGGGGAATTGAGGCCATTTACAGTCAGTGTCAATATTCAGAGATTTCTGTTGTTTCCAGTCATTTTTGTTGCCCTGTTGTTAGTTTTACCTATTCCTTGTTTACAGTGTGCTTGCTCAAAAGGGTTTATTCTTTCTTGAGTCTACCTGTCTCTAGTTTCTTCTTCTATATGTTAAAGTCCGTTAGGTATCTTCTGTATTGTTGGCTTGGCGGTTGCAAATTCTTTTAGTTTTTCCTTGTTGTGGAAGGTTCTATTTCTCCTTCAATTAGGAAGTATATTTTTGTTGGGTAGAGTAGTGTAGGTTGACAGTTGCTTTCTTTCAGGGCTTCAATTATGTCTTACCATGACCTTCCTGCATTTAGTTTGAGTTGAGAAATCTGCTGTTATTCTTATGAGTTTACCTTTATGTGTGATTTGTCTTTTCTCTTTTTCAGCTGTCAGAATTCTTCCTTTGTTCTGTGTGCTGAGCATTTTGACTATGATGTGTTTGGGGGTATTTCTGTCTTGGTTCTGATGGTTTGGTATTCTTTATGTTTTCTGTACCTGGGAGACTCTCTCTTTCTCAAGATTAGGGACATTCTCTACTATTATTCTGTTGAATAGGGTATCAGTGCCTTTAGTTTGTATCTCCTCTCCTTCTTCTCCACGCATGAATCATAGGTTTGGTCTTTTTGTGTTATCTCAGATATCTTGCATGTTCCATTTATATTTTCTTAGCATTTTTTCATGATCTTTTACTGCTTCATCTAATTCCTCTACTTTGTCCTCTGTTTTTGATACTCTATTTTCAAATTGCTGCATTCTGTTCACCCAGTTTTCAACTGTGATATTTATTTGGGATATTGAGTTGTTTACTTCAGATTCATTATTTTTCAGGGTTTCTGTATCTTTATTGATTTCCTCTTTCATATCTTGGATAGTCTTCTTAATTTCATTCATCTGTTTATATTTTCTTTGAGCTCATTTAATTATTTATTCATGTCCTCTTTGAGGTCAAATACTAACTTTTGTATTTCTTCTTTGAGGTCATTAATCACTTTTACTATTGTTTATTGGAATTCATTATTTGATAGCTCTTCCTCTTTGCAGGTGTCTGGATCTTTAGTAGTGGAATTGACTTTTGATGGATAGTGGTTGTCTTGCTGTATCATTCTGTACTGAGATTTATGTATCTGGAGTTGTTTTGGTTATGGTTTTAATCTCTTGTGCCCCTGTAGTTGATGTTTTGAGTTTTTTTCCTCTGGAGCTCCAGCAGTGTTCTTCAGAGAGGAGTATGCTGTATGTGTTACCCCTTATAGAGTTCTTGTGGTGCCAATTAACTCTTTTCTCCCTTCATTGAGGGGGCTGGAGTTTCTGCTCTTTGATGGGGGTGCAGGGGTTCTCCTGCAGTCACAGTGGGGAGTGCTGGGTCTTTGTGTGCTGTGGGGAGGTAGGCCTCCTAGCACCAGCAAAGTATCAGATTGCTACTCTGTGGAGGAGCTTGCATGTGTGGTGGCAGTCTTCTGTCACTGTGTAGCAAGTTGAGGATATCTTTGGGACAGCAAGGCCAGCAGGTTTGAATTGTCTGGTATCCACAAGGCAGTGGAGGCCCTGGGGTCCACTTGTGTGGGGCATGGGCTTCCAAAAGCTATTGCAGCTGCTGCAGGTGTGGGAGAACAAAGCCTGAGGACAGCAGGAGTTCTGGGGCCTGATTTCCCACATGGGCTTCAGAGAGTACAATTCTTTGGCTCTGGTATTTGCTCAAGAGAGCAAAGCCTGTGGGCAGCATGAATTCCAGGTCCTGATTTTCCACATGGGCTTCAGTGAACTCAGTTATTTGGTGATGCTGATGGGGGAATTGAGCCTGTTGGCTTGCATCTTCTATTACCTGTGTAGCAGTGGGAGCCATGGGATCTACTTACACAGGGGCACCAGTTTCCTTGTGTTTCAAGGTGAAGGTAGCAGGTCATGTATTGGGGAGGAGTGCATGGAACTCTGAATTCCTGTGTGTACCTGGGAGTGGGACTTACCACCAAGTGATGGACCCTGGAGTCATGAGGTGACTTCAGGTGTGGGGAATTGGGAGTATTGAGCTGTGAGTCATTCTTTCCATTCTTCTCATGGTTATTTGTTTCTCTATTTGAGGATTTGTAGAGGGCTTTGCTTCTCACTGCTTATGGGACCCCATAGGTGACTTTTAGGGTCCTCTGATCTTCCTTTTTTGGAGTAGCTGGCTGCCACCATGGAAATGTCAACAATCTGCCATCTTGCCAAATTCCTATATTACTGTTTCTGAAATCCTTTCTTTCCTTCCTACTGTATGGCAAGTACTTCTAACTTTGATGTTCTTCTAAAGTAGCCATCTAAACTCCAGGTCTGACCCACTTGCAGACTTCTTCTCCTCCTTCTCCTCCTCTTCTTCCTCTTCATTCTTCTTCTTCTTCCTTCTTCTTCTTCTTTTGTTCTCCTCCTTTTTCCTTCCTTCCCCTTCTCCTCCTTCTTCTTTCCCCTTCCTCCTCTTCCTCTTCCTCCTCCTCCACCTCCTCCTTCTCCACCTCCTCCTCCTCCCTCTCCTTCTTCTTTTTTCAGTACTGGGGTTTGAAGTCAGGGCCTCTCATGCTTGCTGCCACTTGAGCCACATCCCCAGGCTGCACACATTTGTTATACAAGATAAGTAAATCACTACTTAAGCTGCTGTGATCTGGGATACTGTTTTTCCCTCCTCTAGTTCATTGTGTTCCTAATTGATGAACCAATCTACCAATAAAATCCTCCACTATGAATTTTTTCCACAGAATTATTATTAATTTTTACTTTGACTCTGAATGTAGATGAGAGTTTTTGACCCAATTACCAAAGAACTGAGTAAGTCTTTATACAATTAATTATTTTGTACAGGTTTAAACAACAAGAGCAATGAAAAGCATTTTGTATTTATACCAATAATTGCCATCCTTTTGGTTAAATGCATTTTCTTTTTAAAATTAGTATGTATTAATTGTATAAGGGAGTTTCATTGTAATATTTCCATACATGCATATAATGTACTTTGATCAAAATCACCCCCTGTATTTCTTTTTCTTATCCCTTTCCTTCCTTTAAAATAATTTGCAATAGGTTTCTATATTCTATTTACATACATGTGAATAGAGTGCTTCAATCATATTCACCCCTCTCACCTTCTCTTTTCACCCTTTCACTCCGTATTGCTAAATAGTCCTCATTTACATTCTTTTTGTTTGGTGGCTGTAGATTCTGCATATGAGAGGGAATATGAGGTACTTCTCTTTCTTAGTCTGGCTTATGTTGCTTAAACTGATCATATCCAGTTCCATCCATTTTTCTGCAAAATGTCTTTCTTTTTGAAGGACATTTTTAACCATCCTTATAGTATAGGTCAATTGGTGATAAGTTATTTCAGAATTTGTATATGTGAAGTTTTTATTTTGCCTCTGGTTTTTGAAAGATATTCTCATTGTGTATAGATTTCTAGGCTGAACATTTTGTCTTTAAGTATTTAGAGATAGCTGGTCACAGTATTCTGACTTTCACTGATTCTGACATAAATTTGATGTCACCCTTCACTTTGTTTTTCTGTATGTGGATTTATAGTTCTCATAAAATTTTGCAAATGTGGCCATTATTTTTCCACACATTTTTCTGCCCCCATACATATATCAGAGTGCTCAAAATTGTCCTCCAACTCACTGATACTATGGCAACTCCCTAGTTGCCTTCAGGGTCATGTGTTCTCTGGACTCTATTCTTCAAGATTTTAAAGCATTCAATGCTCTTTTCTAGCCCATCAAAAAGTATAACTAAAATGTTTTTTTGGTGGTATTGGGGTTTGAACTCAAGGCTTCTGACTTGGTAGGCAAGCACTTTACTTCTTGAGTTATGCCTCCAGCCTTGATTTTTAATTTCATAACTGTTTTTCTTATAATCACAATGATAAGAGCTCATATCTCTTGACTACCAACTGATATTGAAAGTCCACTGCTTCATCTTAAAGTCATTTAGTCTTCTTCAAAGAGGAAGGTGTTAGGATATATCTTTCCTACTTCTGATAATTTTTTATAACTTGGCTTAATTACCATGACATTCCTGTACCTGCCTGTGCACTTCTTCATTTTCTCATGCAGGAGAAAGAGTGACATATTCTAGTGAACATAAAATGAGAACCTAGAAAGACATTGCCAAGATTCTTCTTTCTCCTTTTAGGATCAGCTTACATTCTTCTCAAAAATGGTGAGTATCTTTTAAGTCCAGAGATGTCTGTGACTGAATAGGTAAATCTTTTTAATATTTGGGTTTGGGATTTTATTCAGCATTCTTGAGTACAATGATCACTTAATCCAATATTGGCTTTCTTAATTACAAAAGTGGTGTTTTGGCCCTTCAGGACTGATGCTTTTGCTTATAGTTCCTTTGGTTCAGAATTTACGAAGTGAAGAGAAATGTTGGTTACTGGCATTTTCTGAAAAATCAATTGATTGTTAAGTATTAATAACACTTTGAGTTTGTATTGTGGTGGCTCATGCTTGTAATCCCAGATACTTGGGAGATAGAGATCTGGAAAATTGTGGTTCAAGGCCAGTTTAAGCAAAAAGTTAGCAAGACCACATCTCAACAAATAAAATGGGTGTGGTGGTGTGAATCTCTAATCCCTGCTACATGGAGGTTTAGGTAAGAGGATCACAGTATATCTCAAAAACAAAGCAAAAAAGGATTAGGGTCATGGCTCAAGTGTTAGAGTACCTGCCTAGTAAGTGGTAGGCCCTGAGTTCAAACCCCAGTGCCACACAAACAAATAAAGAAAAGCCCTACACCTAAAGGGGTTTTACTCCCTTATGGAGTAAAAGAATATATATGAGATTTTATTTCAATGTAATGATTTATTTTCTAGTTTTTATTTTATTTTCTAGTATTATCAAATAATTTTGGGATGAACTGCATATACTCAGCAAATTAATGCAAAACATTTATTTTGCTTTATGTATTTAATAAACTAACCTATGTTATTAAGTTAAAGTTACATCAAGCTATTCCAATGTGATGGATATTCAGCTTCTGGAGGTGTGAACAGGCAATAATGTCAAAGATGACTGAATGGCAATTGTTATTGGCTATTGGCTGATAGCTCACATTGGGTTTCTTTGAAGAGTGTGTCTGTGTGTGGCTTAAGTTTCTCACAACAGGTCAGAAATTAATGTTGCCATTCTTTCATGGCCTTGGCTTGGAAGTTCCAGAATGCCACAGAGACTGTTTTCATTGGTTGAAGCTAGTACCAAAGCTAGATCTGAATGGATAAGAAATCAGCTTTAGCTCTTCATATGAAGGATAGCACATGCATGTAATGTAGGAGAATGTATTAGGGTCATTATTGGAGATTATTTACCTTAGGAAAAAAATTCGTATCTCATGTTTATTATTTGAAGAAAATTAATTCTAACAGTGCTAGAGATATTTCACTTCAGATATATTATTGAATTCAAGCTGCATCCTGAATTGGAACACCACTTATCCTCAACCAACAGACAATGGGGTGAAGGCACTTCCATCTCCACTGCCTTCAGCAGACATCTGATGAAGGAGGAATGTCTTTGAAAGCAGGTGAGTGAAGCTGTGGGCTAATGAAGGCTTAATCATTGTTTCAGGATATGATTGGACAGTCCAGGAGAATATGTTGTACAGGTGTCTGGTCAGGTTCTTTTTTGCTAATTTTATTTCTATTATTACATTTGTACCACTTTGAAGAAAGAACAACTTGCCTTGTCACTGGGAACTACTACTGTGTATTATCTTTGAAGAAAAATAGATGAGGAGATATAAAGATCACGTAGAAGGGAGGTTATCTCCTTTCCTTCCTGGTCACCTATTACCATTGTCATTGTCAAAAATATTATTATCATCTTTACCAGACATTCACATAGTGAATAACAAATGGTAATGAGTGCAACCTATAGTCTGAAGAATCACAAGACCAGTCCCCTTTGCTTTTTCCTCTCTAAGTGTATATACAGTTCTTATACAGGGATAGGGTTGAGCCTTAGATTAGGTAAATAACAATAGTTTGTTAATTACAGAATATTTTGTAGAGCAAATAGTGTATTCAAGGTTAATCTGGGATTCAATTAAGGTAAGGAGAGAGTCTGTGAAACTATTTAAACATACAGGAGCATTTAATTTCAGATGTGAAAGGCAAGGAAGATCATTTGCAAGAGAATGCATTTATGCTGATGGGGATCTGGTAAGGCAGAAATGGGATTGATATATTTAGGGGAGAGGATTAAGGTAAAAAGTAGGTATAGTTGAAGATGTTTTCTATTATGTCATCCAGGCTTTAAGGATAAAAATTATATTTGGGACAGAGATTCCAAGATGGTGACTAGAGGGAGGAAGCAGAAAGTGTGCTTTTTAAAGTAAAATCTTGGAGAGATGCTGGAGAACACCTTACAGGAAAAACCACTGAGAAGAGGTAAAACTCCAACACCACCACACTCCCAGCCCATGCATAGCATCTCCACTCCACCTTAAATGGAGAAACCAGGAGGGTTCTTGTGCCACCAGATGCCAGCACCTAACCTGCTTGGGAGAAGCAGACCACCAGGTGAGCTAAGTGGTACACAGTATTCCCACAGACAACCCTGGGCCAGATCAGCATAGCCCCAGGGACAGACCAACTCCCACCCAGGGGGAAAAAAAAACAAACTGAACAACAAACAAGCAGCTAGAAAAAAAAAAAAAACATGTAGCAAAGAGGGTGGGGTGTCCCGATCTCCGAAGAGGGGGGAGGGGCAATCCCTCATGGAACTGTAAATAAACGAGCCAGCCAGAGAAGGCGGGAGTGGCAGCACCTGCCCAGCAACCAGGAGTGGAAAAGCTTGTAAAAGTGGCAGTGGGAGGAAAACTCCACAGGAGAGGGGGAAGGCCCACTTCCCATGTGAACTGCAAATAAACATGCAGGCCTGAGAAAGCAGGTGCAGGGTCACCTCCCCCAGTGTGCTTGAAAAGGGGAAAGTTTGTAACAGTGGTGGTGGCACCCAGGAGAACTCTAAGTAAACAAAGCCTGCAGGGCTAGGTGAGTGTTAAGCTCACTCCTGAGATCTGCAATTAATAAAGCCTGCAGCAACAGCTGTCTGACAGCAGCAGGAGGCAGGTGAGCCACAGCTTCAGATGGACATTCACAGAACTGTCTCCAGACCCCCTTTTTTTTTTTCTCTTCCTTTGATGAGACAACAATCTAACTACACCTGCATACTGAAAAACTTACTGAAACTGTATTGCATCTGACCTTGGTACACTTTGTTGTGTTTTGTTTTGTTTTTTTTTGCTTTTTTGGTTTCTTTCCTTTTGATGAGACAACGACAGAACTACTTCTGAGACACCATCTCCAGGATTGGAGGCTGAGGGACTAACACCAAAATTATTAAGACTGAAACTTCATTGCATTTCAACTTGGAGATTGTTTTTTAATGCTTTTATTTTATTTTATTTTTACTTATTTTTTTAAAAATTTTTATTTTATTTGTTTTTATTTTTTTATCCTCTCTCTGTCTCTCTAATGCCTGTTTAGCTTACTGTTGATTAGTACACTATCTCTCCCTGTTTATATCTTTTACACTTGTATGTTTTGTTTTTTTACTTGTTTATTTGTTTTTCCCTTTTTCTTTACCTTCTTTGCTTTCCCTCTCATCTCACCCTTCCATTCGAAATATCACCATTGTTATTATTACAAGCTAGAAAATACTTAATTGCACACAGTACAGGGACAGTAACAATACCAAGAACAATGAAAGGAAGACAGAAAAAACAGGGAAACCAGTTTCCCCACAGCAAAAAATTAGTACAGGAACCAGAGGGAAATGAAGAAAAGAGATACTCAGATCCAGACTCCAACAAAATGAAGATTAAACTATGCCAAAGAACCCAATGAAGCCCAGAAGAATAATCTGAAAGATGAAATCCTCCAAGTAATCAATGAGAATTTTATTGAGATGACACTGGATATGGTCAACCAAAATGTACAAGAGACACTAAAGAAATTCCAAGATAACAAAAATAGAGAATTTGAAAAAAGCACAAGAAGAAATAAAAGAAACCATAGAAACACTATATAAACACCAAAGTGAAACAAAGAACATGATTAATAAGAGATAAATGAACTCAGGACAAAAATAGACAACATTAAAGAGGAAGTGACTCAGGATATGGAAAACCTCAGAAAAAGGAATGAAACAGAAATGCAAAACAAAATGGAAGGCCAATGCAGCAGACTGGAGCAAGCAGAAGACAGAATCTCAGAACTCGAAGATGAAATGGCAATTAAAGGAAAAACCAAAGAACTATTAGTTAAACAATTCAAGACCTGTGAAAAGAAAATGCCAGAACTCACTGTCTCCATCAAAAGACCAAAACTGAGAATCATGGGCCTTGAAGAAGGAGAAGAGGTGCAAGCAAAGGGAATACGTAATATATTCAACAAAATAATTACAGAAAATTTCCCAAATCTAGAAAAAACTATTCCCATACAGATGCAAGAAGCCTCCAGAACACCAAACAGACCAGACCAAATAGAGCTATCCTACGGCATATTATCCTTAAAACAACAAAAGAAAGAATATTGAAGTCTGTAGGAGAGAAAAAACAAATAACATACAAAGGTAAACCCATCAAAATCACAGCAGACTTCTCAACAGAAACATTAAAAACAAGAAGAGCATGGGGTGTGAGCTTCCGGGCACTGAATGAAAATAACTTCAACCCTAGGATACTCTACCCAGAAAAACTATCATTCAAAATAGATGGAACAATTAAAGTCTTCCATGATAAGCAGAAACTAAAACATATGTAACCACAAAGCCACCACTACAAAAGTTTCTTCAAGGGATTCTGCACACAGAAAGTGAAACCCAACTTAACCATGAAAAGACAGGAAGCACCAAACCACAGGAAAAGAAAAAGCAAGACAGTAAAGAGTGACCTCAACTTAGGTACACACAATCAAACCTTCAAACAACTAAGACAACTAAATGACAGGAATCACCACATACCTATCAGTACTAACACTTAATGTTAATGGACTTAATTCACCCATCAAAAGGCACTGTTTGATGAAATGTATTAAAAAGGAAGATCCAACAATTTGTTGCTTACAGGACACCCATCTCACTGACAGAAACAAACATAGGCTTAGGATGAAAGGCTGGAAGAAGATCCACCAAGCCAATGGTCCCTGAAAACAGGCAGGAGTAGCAATACTTATCTCTGACAAAGTAGACTTCAAACCTACATTGATCAACTGAGATAAAGAAGGACATTCCATACTAATAAAAGGGGAAATAGACCAAAAGGAAATAATAATCATCAACCTGTATGCACCCAATGTCAACGCACCCGATTTCATCAAACATACCCTGAAAGACCTAAAAGCACATATTAACTCCAACACAGTGGTTGTGGAAGAGTTTAACACCCCATTATCATCAATAGATAAGTCATCCAAACAAAAAATCAATAAAGAAACCCTAGATCTAAAATATACCATAGATCAAATGGACCTAGGTGATGTCTACAGAACATTTCATCCAACTTCTACACAATGTACCTTCTTCTCAGCAGCCCATGGAACCTTCTCCAAAATGAATCATATCATAGGGCACAAAGCAAACCTCAGCAAATATAAGAAAATAGAAGTTATGCCATGCATACAATCTGGTCACAATGCAATAAAACTAGAACTCAACAACAAAAGTAAAGACAAAAAACATGCAAACAGCTGGAAACTAAATAACTCATTGCTTAATGAACAATGGGTCATTGATGAAATAAAAGAGGAAATTAAGAAGTTCCTGGAAGTCAATGAAAATGAAAACACAACCTACTGGAACCTATGGGACACAGCAAAGGCAGTCCTGAGAGGAAAGTTTATAGCCATGAGTGCATATATTAAAGACTGAAAGATCCCAAATCAATGACCTAATGGTTCCTCTCAAACTCCTAGAAAAACAAGAACAAGTAAATCCCAAAACAAATAGAAGGAGAGAAATAATAAAAATAAGAGCTGAAATCAATGAAATAGAAACCAAAAAAACCATACAAAGAATCAATGAAACAAAAAGTTGGTTCTTCGAAAAGATAAACAAGATAGACAGACCCCTGGCAAACCTGACTAAAATGAGCCTGGCTTGTTTATTTACACTTCCGTGAGGGATTGCCCCTTCCCCTCCTTTTCGGCACCCAGGCGCTCCGCTCTCTTTGCTACGTATCTTTTTTATTGTTGTTTATTATTCAGTTTCTGTTTTTTCCCTGGGTGGGGGCCAGGGTTGTCTGTGGGAGTACCGTGTGCCACTTAGCTCACCTTGTGGTCCGTCTCTTTCCAAGTGGTCTGGGTGCTTGTGTCTGGCTGCATGGGGGCCCTCCTGGTTTCTCTATTTAGCGTGGAGTGGGAATGCTATGCGCAGGCTGGAAGTGTGGAGGAGTCAAAGTTTTACCTCTTCTTGGTGGTGTTTCCTATAAGGTGTATCTCCACCATCTCTAAGATTTTACTTTAGGAAGCACGCTTTCTGCATCCTCCCTCTAGCTGCCATCTTGGAATCTCCTGTAGATTGGTATACGGATTAAAATTTAATCTTTTGATCAGTTTTGTTAGCATATGTGAAAAATATATTTGATTTGAGATGAGTTAGAAAGGATCCATCAATCAGGCTAATGAGCATTTACTGACCACATACTTTGTCCTTAAAAAAAATCACATTATAGTTCATAAAGATAATGCAGAAATATTCCTCTTCTTCCCAGATTTTCTTCATTATTCAGTTAAAAGGAAAGAAATCAACCTGAGAGTTTGGGAAGTAAAAGGCAGTAGCCTAATATTGATTCTCCTTGAATGTTTCCACAAACACAGAGAATGAGAGGACAATCTGAGAATGGCAGTCAAACTGGAGGAAGTTTCTCAGAGCCTGATTTCATGGATGTTGTGTGGGGACCTTGGTAAGGTCTAGACGCTAACAGCTGATACTAAACATTAAAGCGCCTTTCCAGGTCAAAGCCTTGAACTAGCAGAAAATTCTAGGAGAAAAATCCAAACTGATCAGGATAGTAAAAGAAAATTCAAAGGAAATGTTGACCCCAGACTCAGATGGCAAACTCTTCTTTAAGGGCCATACGGTAAGTTTGCAAGCTTTATTAGGGACCACATATGTTCTGTTAACATATTTCTCCTACAATTCTCTCTTCTGTCTTTCCTTACTTTTTAAAAAGTCAGTTTAAAAACATAACACACATTATTAGCAGGAAAGCAGTTCAAAAATACACTTGAGGCTCACATTTGACCTATAGGCTCTAGTTTGACTCTCTTGATCTAGGTAAAAATGAAAAAAGGAATCAGAAGAGCTCAGAAAGCAGGGCTCCTTATTGTGTAATCACTTCGTGAAAACAACAACAGAGGGAGTTCTAGAGCCATAAAGCTGAAAATCAGCAGAGTTCATCTATTACTTAAAGGACATGAAAACTAGTTTTAATGAAAAATGAGCAATAGAAAATGGTGGGTTGAACTTAATATGAATTTCCCAAAATACAAATTTAATTAACACATAATATTTGTATGTGTTTATTTGGCACAGCTAATTCAATATATGTATATATTGTGTGCAGTGGGGAAATCAGGGACATTAGTGGAAAAATAAAGCATATTGAGAACATAAAAGAAAATAAGAGTGAACGTTATGAATTGGCATGATAAAAACACAAAAATACACTAAAATATACTATCCTTAAGACAACTATTGTCAGAGGTTTTTTGTTTACATACACATAGAAGTCAATAGTTGCTTTTTGAACTGAATGCTGATTTCAACTGTCTATTAATGCAAGCATAAGAAAATACCCCCCCTCTTTATTCTCTTACATGATAGGGAGAATCTCTTTGTTTTGTAAAGGTTATAAACAGATTTTGTTTTAATTCTCTGTGTCTTTTCTTATCAGGTATTTTGTCTGAATTTCCTGGTCGTCTTTGAAGCAATCCAATGATTAGAGTAAGTATTAAAATCATAGGGATTTATTTTGTGAGGAAGTTTATTGGACAGATACATGATAATAGAAACAATATTTATAATTTTAGAAGCTAACGTAAAGTAACCCTGTTTTTAATAAGCAAATTGTACGAGTGAGATGGACGTTTTATTATATCAATTTCTTATTCCATTGTTGTTTTGATCAAATCTCAGGAGATGATTAAATCTGATGAAATTCATCAAATTTATCATTTATCTGAAAGATGACCTTTCCTAAACTACTAGTGCACTTAATTCATTATATGAATGCATACCATTCTGGGAGGAAAGTATTTCCATTTTTCTAATATTAGCCTTCTTGCAATCAATGTTATCCTCAAGAGGATTTTTGTTTCATGGACTAGATGTTCTTTGTAAATTCTCAACATGACCTAATATAAAAATCAATGCATCTTTAGGTAAGTTCATTTCTATTATTAGATCTGGCTGTAGCTTCATGCTAACGTGTTTTGAAATATAAGCAGTGCCCTACCACAGGGCATGGCTTTTTCCTGGCAATGCATTAAATTTCATTACGATCAAAACTATTACAACAAAAACAAAATCCACCACGGGTTTAAAAAAACTCTTTCAGCTCTAGTCGTTTGTGAGCAGTGTTTGTACCTTTACGTTCTCATTGTAATACCAGCTTTAAGTAAGTTAAACATGCTTTGTGCAAGTTATATCTTTGTTAGTGATCTCTCTCACCACAATGGAAACCAGGATTTCTGGTTTAGCAAAGTCTAATTGGAACCATTTTACTTTAACACTTGAGTAAGGAGGGGTAAACAGCTGTCTGGGAGCTCAGGGCAAAAAGCAAAGCAGTGTACACAGCATGGCTTAGAAAATAGATTAGTATGAACAACTTATTTCACAGAGTAAAGAGATAACGATCAATTCTACCTTTGACATATTCATGAAGGAAGCTGTCCAAACAAAAGAAAAGGTGTCAAAAAAAAGTGCTAGGGCATATGAGGTCTGCTTCATTTTATTCCCATTACCACCAAGGAGGTGATTAATTATTCTACAACATGTTCTCATAATTAGAACATTTCGGCATAAGAGAGTTTAAGCACTCTCGAAAGTGGTTGTAGAAGGATTTCCCTTGAAGTATAATTTTTCTAGAATCTACAGTACATGAAACACTTCCAATATTGTATTTCTATCTAGGCAGGCACTCTATCACTTGAGCCACTCTGGCAGTCCTATTTTGTGCTGAGGTTTTTTGAGATAGGGTCTTGAGAGCTGTTTCCCCAGGCTGTCTTCAAAACTGAGATCCTCCTGATCTCTGCCTCCTGAGTAGTTAGGATTACAGGTGTGAGCCACAGCGTCAGGCAGTGATTGCATTTTCCACTGATCTTGCCCATTAGAATACAATTTTCTTCTATGGTCACCTCAATTTTTCTTTATCCATTAAAAATTCATTTTTCTATTCTAGACTTCTGTGCTTCTTACTGTGCATTTAGCATACAAATGCAAAGCCCTTAGCATACAAACTCCAGGAGTGGTGAGGAGGTGGGAGACAGAAAGTCCTCAGAAGTTCTTTGAGCATGATTATAATACTGGTCTGAACAGTGCTATCAAGTTGAATTTGGCATAAAGGTAGATATGGGACACAATGAAGAAATTCAGTCTTCAAAGCTTCATGGTAAAATTTCACTATTTAAATGTTTCCAGAATATTAGGCATGCTCAAAATAATTACATATAAATAGTCTTTAAAGACAAGTAATTCTTGGATGGTACATCATTGTGTATAACAAGACTTTAGATGTCCTTAGATGTCACTGATTACAGTTTAATGACACTGTTCAATAGTATATTTTGTTTCATTGTGTGTAGTCTTCAGAAATTTGCAATGTCAACTTGAATCTTGAAAGCATAAATATATAAAATGCACCTTAAAGTTCCATTGCTTTGAGCATTTTAAAAAAACATTTTATGCTCTATGTTATTGAAGAGGAAAATTATTACCTTACTTCTAATCGGTCTTAGAGACCTGGCACACCATTTTTTATCCTGCCACCTGGTAGCTTAAAGGTAAGGAGGACACTGTCCTAGCCCTCACAGAAGGATGGTGACCCTCTTTTTGAGAAAATGAGTCAAAGCAAGAGATTCTCTTTCAGTATCTTAAACTTCTTTGGTGTGAGACCTCTTGCTTTGAGGAATAATGGAGATTGCAATAATTGTCCATTCTTGTATTCTTCCCCAGTTTTGGGGCACACTTCGCTAGCAAAATTTCAGTTTGGTACAGTTAGATATGATCCTTAAGAGAAAATAAATAACAAGTAAAAATTAATATTGAAATCTATAGCAAATACGTAAAGCATGCAAGCCTGAGAGCTACAGCCTCTCCAGAGACCCAGATACTCCTTGATTAATAGTAGCTATCTGGTTTATTTTTTGCTTTTTTATTTTATTTTTTTTATTGCTTCACATTTATTCATATGTGTACACATTGTTTGGGTCACCTCTCCCCACAGCCTCCCTGCTCCACCTCCCCCTTCCTCTTGTGGGAATCTTTTACTCAGTGGAAAGAAGATAGGGATAGGCTTTAGGGGATCAATCATTTAAATCCTAATCATCCAGTTATCAGTGACAAGACCTTAGAAAAGATTCTCAACATTTCAGTATCTCCATTTTATAAATGGCAAACAAAGGGATTTCTCAGGTGATGTTCACATTATAACATTTTGTGAGTGGCTTTT
The DNA here is from genome assembly GCF_047511655.1 of Castor canadensis. Classification (NCBI taxonomy): domain Eukaryota; kingdom Metazoa; phylum Chordata; class Mammalia; order Rodentia; family Castoridae; genus Castor; species Castor canadensis. The sequence goes on along the minus strand of NC_133390.1, from coordinate 27,403,046 downwards.
ATTTGTTATAGTGTTAGAAGCATTGTATATTTAGTTTATAAGAACAGACTGCATTTTTTAATGCAATTTGACTAAGGAAGTTAATTTTTAGAATTTTTGTTAGCATAAATTAATTGTACAAAGGAGCTTCATTGTGATATTTATGTACATATATATAATAATGTACTTTGATCAACCTTGCCCTGTCCTTCCTTCCCACCTCTTTTTTTTTTAACCAGTTTTCAGTCGATTTGAAAGAAGTTTATTAAAGGATGAAGATCCAACTTGAATAGTTCCAGTGAGGCCATTTCTATCCCTGTCTCTTCTGAATTCTTTGTAAGTGTATTTATGAGGCTAAAAAGAAAAAAAAAGAAGAAGAAGAAAACAGTGCTACTCAATTACATATCTTTTAGTGTTGAAGGATAATTTAACATTTTGAAGATATTTCCATCAGGATTCTTGACAGGTCAGAAACTGCTATTAAATTCAACAATTTTGTTCCTGGAAAAAAGAATGACTTTCTTGCTAATAAACATTCTTTGTTCAATTCCTGGGCAAAAATTTGAGCTCTTCAGTAAATGGGCTTTTCTAATTCTGTTTCGTAATTACAGTAAGGCATCTCCAAGGGTCTGTCTCTTGTGAGGCCAGCAGTATGTGGCCTTTTCTTGAACCCGTCAGAATTGTGACTTTTCTTTGAACTCTTGGCTGCTTGGTGCTACTGACCTTGTTGCTCATTTATAACTTGGGTGCCATTTATCACTTCCAGACTTACAGATATTGTTGTGGAAACAGACTGAAAGCAATCATTCATGCCGTTGCCTCTTTCTAGTGGGGCCTTCCAACTTCCTTCCTTACAGGACAACTGATAGGAGAGATTAGTGACAAAGCTGTAATTCTACTGAGGGATTGTGATGTAACTGTATCATAAACCATGTAGTGAGACCTAAGAGATTTGAGATCACTAGAATCCCGAGATTAAGTTGCAGCAGGAACAGTCAATCTTTGTCAATATGTGTTTTGTGATGATGTGTAATCTGCCTGTAACATATTAGCTACCTGTAGAAAATACCTCTTTTTACACTATTGACTTTAATATAGCTTCTGCAATTTTAGAGCTTAAAAGAAGTATTGGTTTTTGTTTTTAGAATACCTACAGACATTTTAGAAACCATTAAGAAAACTTACTCTTTATTTGGTAATATATGTTTTAATTCTGTAAAACTTTTTGTTGACTTCTCATATACAGCTTGAAACATTTGAGATTTAATATTTTGAAAATGAACTTTTTCTGCATGTGTGAAATTACAAAACATAATTTATTAAGGATAAATCCACATAAAGCATTTAAAAATAAATTCAATGGCATTTGGTTCCTTCACAATGCCGAATAACTATTACTGCTGTCTACTTCCAAAGCACTTCTTTCTCCCCAAGGTAAAACCCCATACTCATTTAGCTTCCCACTTCTCTATCCACCCCACATTTGAATTTTCCAAAGTAAAAATAAATTGACTTGATATTTTATTTGCTTAACACTTAGGAGGAACTGAATCCATTATATCTAAGTTGTCCAAATTATTTTAACAAACTTGTGACTAGCAACACTTTTATATTCAATTTTGGGTGTTGAAGTTGACTAGATAACATAAATCTTTTAGATATTAATGGTTATTAATTATTAAATAAGGCAAAGAAACTCTGGATGAGCCGGATAAATGGATTTCCTTACTACAGGATATTTTCAGAAACCCTTCATATGTTACTAAACTCTGCTTCTCTGAAGTCCAAAGCCATAGGCTATCAAATTTCCTGAGTTTCCATTTTCTTTGCTTCAGCTGTCCTGTAGCATCCTGAGTCTAATGTTGAGATCCACTCTACATCAAAAAATAATCTAGGCCTAATTAGGACACTGTTGAAGAGTAGCACTAAGAAGATGAATTTTTAATAAAATAATTTTAAGAAATATGAATCAGACTTAAAGCTCACATTGACATCCATATTCTAATACAAAGAACTAATGGGCTGAGATTCAGGATTTAAAAAATCTTGCCTAGTAAGTTAAAATAGTGAGTAACATTTCTAAAGCATTTTGTACATTATCTGTGTTTCTGTCAATGATCCTGAAAGATTGGTATTATTGTTCCAGTTTTGCAGGTGGATAAACTGAAGCTCACAATAAATTAGTTAATTTTAGTTATGTCAAAATATCTTCCTTTGTGATTAAGTGCTTTGCTCAATATTTCACATTTGTAAATGATGAGTTAATGGTTTTAATGCAGGTGTCTGGGCTTCTCAATTTTGTAATCTTCCTTTGTATTCTGTAGAATTGCTGTGTAAGCATCGGTTTATATTCTAGATTTTTGGGCCTTAGATTTTTTTGTTTTTATAAAAATGAAGACACTGTATTATCTCTAAGATCTCTTCCAGCTTTGAAATTCTGTTGTTAAAATCCTGGTCTATTTCCTTGTTTGTCTATAGGTTTTAGTAGAAGGAAAAAAGTTGTATCTATGTAACAGGAGTCTTAAGATCTGAATAAAAATGTTAAACTATATTCCCAAATAAATGAACAATTATGACAGCTGACCTTTATATAAACCTCCCTGAACTCAGAATGTGTTAAAGAATCAAAGGAGGAACTCTGCTCTGTTTTAACAAATATAGTTAAGACCAATGTAAATACATGTCATACTTTAAAGAGCAAGGTTACTTACATAGCTTGAACTTGTAAAGAGGTTCTATAGATATTTGCCTTTGCTTGACTATCCCTGTTCATCAGATAAAGGAGTCAATTCTGCAACCTTGACCTATATCCTTGAAGAAGGGTAGAGGTATTGTTAAATGGATCCATTAGTTTTTTTTTTTTTTTTTTTTTTGGTGGGACTGGGGTTTGAACTCAGGGCTTCAGGCTTCTGTAGCAGGTGCTCTACTGATTGAGTTACACCCCTGTCCATTTTGTTGTGGTTATTTTGGAGATGGAGTCTCTCAAACTATTTGCCTGGCCTGGCAGCAAACCGATATCTTCCTGATCTCAGTCTCCCACATATCTAGGATTACAGGCATAAGCCTGGCGTCTGGGGATCCATTTCTTTTAAAATAGCTCAGTTGTTATTTTATTAGGGAGAGATTAGACTAATAGATTTGCTCAAATGTCAAATGATCAATGGATTTTATTTTTTCCCTCTCTCACCTGTTTACAAAGACCAGTGTTTTTTCAAAACACATGTGTCTCAAAAAATATTTCCTGCTTGGTGCCAGTGGCTCATACCTATAGTCTAGCTACTTAAGAGGCTGATTGGGAGGATCATGGTTCAAGGCTAGACTGGGCAAATAACCTGTGAAACCTCATCTCCAAAACAAACATAGCAAAATGGCCTGGAGGTGTGGCTGTGTGGCTCAAGTGGTAGAGTATCTGCTTTGGAAGTGCAAATCTCAAGTTCAAAACCCAGTCCCACCAAAAAAAAAAAAAAAAGGAAAAATTTCCTTTGCCCCTGCCTACAATTAAACCCTCTTTAAAATCACTGTATTATATTATTAATTACAAAGAAGATTTCATTGCATTATCTTCTATGGATTATACTATTTACTAGTATGATACAGTAACAGAATTTTTATAAAGTTACAAATAAATATCAAAATAAATATAGTTTTCCAATTATATATGTCTCTCACCTTTCACCTTAATTTTCTGATATCCTCCTTTAACCTATTCTGTACTGGAATTCCCTGGTTGAGTGAACCCCTTTTGAATCCACAGTGTAAATTTCTGATCTCTCTTCATTTTTCAAAGAAAAACTGCTTTCTATATTGGGAGGAAGACATTAAAACAGGGAGTCTGCACAGGAGAGAGCTTTATGGTGTTAGGTTACTGCAGTTTAACTTGATCACAATAGGAATGGGAATAAACTTTGAGAAGATTTCATTCTCTCACAAATTACAACTATTGAGAATAACTGAGCTATGACATTTTTGGAAGACACAAGTGGGGTTTAACTTCACTTTTAACTTTTATAATAATAAGGAGAGTCACGGGAAAAATGGAATTTTCACAACATTTCCTCCCACCCCATTTTCCTCTCTTAATTTTTGATCTATAGTCACTTACTTCTGAGCCTAATGTATTTGGTATAGGCAAGGACTTCGTCAATACAACCCCAGCAGCCCAGCAACTAAGAGAAAGGATGGACAAATGGGACTTCATAAAATTAAAAAGCTTCTGCACAACAAAAGAAATGGTCTCTAAACTGAAGAGACCACCCACAGAGTGGGAGAAAATATTTGCCAGCTACACATCAGACAAAGGACTGATAACCAGAATATGCAGGGAACTGAAGAAACTAAACTCTCCTAAAATCAATGGGCAACTGAACTTAATAGAACTTTTTCAAAGAAAGAAATTCAAATGGCCAAAAAACACATGCAAAAATGCTCACCATCTCTAGCCACAGGAAATGCAAATCAAAACCGCACTAAGATTCTACCTCACCCCTATTAGAACAGCCATCATCAAAAACACCAGCAACAACATGTATTGGCAAGGATATGGGGAAAAAGGAACCCTAATCCACTGATGGTGGGAATGCAAGCTGGTGCAACCACTCTGGAAAAAATTTGGAGGCTACATAAAAATCTAAACATAGACATGCCATATGATCCAACAATCCTATTTCTAGGGATATACTCAAAGGAATGCAACACAGGTTACTCCAGAGGCACCTGCACACCCATGTTTATTGCAGTGCTATTCAAAATAGCCAAGTTATGGAAACAACCAACATGCTCCACTATTGATGAATGGATCAAGAAAATGTGGTACTTGTATACAATGGAATTTTACTCAGCCATGAAGAAGAATGAAATCTTATCATTTGCAGGTAAAAATGGATGGAACTAGAGAACATCATTCTGAGTGAGGTCAGCCAGACTCAGAAGACCAAAAATCGTATGTTCTCCCTCATATGCGGACTTAAGATCTAGGGCAAATGCAGCAATATGGTTGGACTTGGATCACTGGATAAGAGGAGAGCACATTTGGGTGATATAGAAATAGGTAGAAAACCCAAAACATGAAAGTGTTTGATGTCCCCACTCTAGAGGGGTTAATACAGAAACCTTAAAGCAACAGAGGTTATCATGAGAAGAGGATCAGTAACCAGGGTAAAGATCACTTAGAGATGAATCGACATGGGTCATAACATGTACACGAAAACAATGCTAGAAATAATTCTGTATAGCTATCCTCAACTCAACTAGCAAAAATGCTTTGTCTTCCTTATTAGGCCTGTCTCTTTTCTGATAAGGCAGAACAGGGTCTGCCTAGAACTGAGGGGCAAGAGGGGAGAGGGTGGGGAAGGGGGCAGGGGGGAAAAATGACCCAGACAATGTATGCACATGTGAATAAAAGAAAAGTAGGCCAGTAAAGTTTTTGTTGTCAGTTTTTGTGCATATAATACAAATTCTCCAAAAATCACTTTCACAGAACTTACGAAAACTCACATCTTTTGCAAAATTTGTCATTTAACTTAGCAAGCAATTTCTACTGACAGATTTTTATGACTCCTGTCAAGAATCTAATAGACTGGTTCCTTTACATAGTTGATATGATGAACATGAACGGAAGTTAGAATTAGGTGGAAAGGAAAGTATTAGTGGAGTCTAATTTTTTGATTCATAATTTTATGATGAATTTATTCATGTTATCCGGCTTCATGAGAGTGATAGGTCAGAAAATAGATATCTAGCTGCCAACTTTAAGCCACATAGACTTCAAGAAAAAATATCTGTGTATGCATTCTAATTCTTCACATTTGAATACTTTATTCTTAACAAAACTTATTCTCTACCTGAGTATCTCACTACCATTTTTGAAGATACTTCCATTTATCCCTCTTCCATCTCCAAAGACAATGGCATCAGATGTGCTGAAAACCACATTAACTAACTACTTTTGGTAAACTTCTCCACTAACCCTATTACTTTTGACACATTTGCAAGTCTCACTCAATATTTAATGATTCACTGGCTAAGAGGAAAATTTGTAGATTTTTTTTTGCAAAACACATCTGTCTTCTAAAGAAAAATGTGTGGAAAGAAAAATAATGGATTGATTCAACTTTCCCTGGACAACTTTTAAAGCCAGCTGAAAAAAGAATTCAAAGAGTACAGCTAAGCTCACTCATACCTAACTCTCCTAATGTATACTAAAGCTCACACCTTAGTGATCACAGAATATGTCAGACTGTTCATATAGGTAATATGATATTGACCTGTCATGAATAAATAGCACTATTTCTCAGCAGTTCCTAGAAGTCTATGAAGTTCCTTGTGTATTGTTCTCATATAGTGACTGGATCTATGCAAGGACTCATAAAATCTGACTGATTTATCCTAGGTAAACACTAGGGTATTGCCTCCTCTGGTCCTTCTATGTGGTAGAGGCAAATAACATGCTTTCCTTGCTTTTCATTAGAGGATGTTCATGGAAATTGTCATGACATCTCATTGTCAGATTGATTTTTCCCATAGGAATGATTGTAATGGGTGGTAGGTGTTGTATTTTTGCCAGTAAGTCACTAAAACATATAGCAACTATAACATCTGCAACCCTCAAAACTAGTAAAATGTTGCTCAAATCTACAGAGTAGAGAAAAATATATTTTAAAAAATCAGTTATATAAATTAAACTTTTATTATAGATTTAACTGAAAAGTATTGTTATAGATTTTGGGAAACCATGGATTGGTAAAAGAATTTACTGAGACAGAGTGTAGGAGAAAGTAAAAACTAATAGGATGCCATTTAAAGGTGGGCTACTAGCCAAAGGAGCACAGTGTGCCCAGATAAGTTTCAGAGTAAGTTTTGTACCTCAGGTTAGGACAGTTTTGATTGGCCACATCCCTTTTTGTGGACTTTACTGATTGGTTGTCTGTTTTTCGGATCATGGTTTGAATTTCCCACTTATGGGAACATCTCTGCAATTTTGTCCTTTACTTCCATGTTCCCTCTGGGCTACCCAGTGACTGATTCCCCACCCCTGCCCCCATCAAGATTCCATTTGTTCCTTGGTATTCCTTTGTTCACTATGTCTCCTTAAAACAGGGGCTCCCTCCCCAAGTATAGCTAGTTATGATGAACACTAAATGACTATTTTATTTGCCTTCTAAGAAATTAACACATACTCTTTGAATTCTTTTTTCAGCTGGTTTTAAAAGTTGTTCAGGGAAAGTTGAATCAATGCCTTATTTTTCTTTCCACACATTTTTCTTTAGCTTTTTCCCTTCATCCAGTGAATCATTAAATACTGAGTGAGACTTATAAAGGTGTCAAAAGCGAATAGGGTTAGTGGGGAAGTATACCAAAAGTAGCTGGTGGACAATGAGGTTCACGTAGAAGATTATTTAAGAAGAGTCCTTTAAGCAAACTTTTGTGCTTTTCAGCAGTGACAATGCTCTCTCTGAGTATGGCGTTCAGGTCACCAGATCCCTTTCTGGAAGTGGAAAGACTTAAGGATGTTCCCAGAGCAATGCCTCCCTATTGTCAGTGTTTTTTCCCCCTGCCCACCTTGTAGTTGAGTACTTTGACGTCAGCTCAGTATTTATTCTTTTTCCATCTTGGGGTGGACCACAGAAGGTTCGCTATGACACCCTCAGGAACCAGAGATATTCTGCTTCTCTCTCATAGCCCTGCACTATCATGTCTCCCTTGAAAGCATAAGCATACTTCTTGTCCAGCACAAAGATATGTCTTATTCAGCCAAACATACTCTCTCTAAAGATAAGTTTGGTGAACAGTAAATGAAGTGGTTTGAGTCTTCTTCAGAGATCATCTCATATGTGAAGCTACTGAAGTATGGGAAGGACCAAATGCAAATTGAGAAGCATGGCCCAAATGATAGAACACTAGACCAGAATTCACAAAGTTGTGATGTTGATAGTACTGCCACTTATTTGCTGGAAGTCTTTGGGGGAAATGCTGAACCTCACTGCATTTCAGTTTCCTTGTGTGCAAAGAGGCCAACTTTAACATCTACGACTGTATGTTTACCGCTGGGATTTGCCTCAGTTCCTCTCTGGCATATCTGAACTGGCAAATGTCAAATAATGTCTTTGTCTTTATAACTACTTTATAGAATTCTTTATCTTGCTTATATCTGGCTATATTAGAATGATCCAGAGAGGCAGAACCAAATGTGTGTGCATGTGTGTGTGTGTGTGTGTGTGTGTGTGTGTTAAAGCCTCTCTTTAATGGGACCACTTGTGTAGTGTGACAGCTCCTTTCTTTCTTTGATCTTTATCGCAGAGTAGAGATTAGATACCTCTGAGATATCATTTCCTTTTGACAACAATCTTTCACCTATGAAGCCATCTAAAGCTTTCTCTAAACTCCTTATTTTAATCTCTACGACCCTTCACACATTTAGCTTGATGAAGCTCATTAAGTGTGTAATAATTTTCCAAAAATGCTTCCCTGAAGTCTCAAGGACATGTCTTTGGTTCATTCTGGAATTAAAAATGAACATGTCCTTCCTGTTTTTATATTCTTCAAATATATTCTTCTCTTTACCTTTAGATTCAAATATACTCTTTTCTTTAACCTTATAAACAAAATACCTTAAATTGCTTCAGTTCTATTTTCATCTAAATATTTGTTTCTGTGCATGATTTTATTTGTCCTTGAGTTACAATAATCATAATTGCTGTACATGACTGGGTAGAAATGGGGGGCGGAGGGTACTGAATAGCTAATTGGAAGAGATGGTGAGTTTGGGGTTAGTGTTGTTGTCTTTGAGCATTTGCCCAGCTTCTCACAGACTTTCTAACCTTGTAGATGCTAATATTTTCTAAGAATCACCTCCGATATCTATACATCTTATGATGCCTTCCTTGGTATTAGTCAAGCACTCTAAGTTTTTCTTTTCCACTTTTCCATAGAACAAATGTATATTTACTTTAAGGCAAAAGATTGTTCGGCTAGATATGATTTCAGTCTTGTTTCACTCACCACAGTCACTAGAACATTTTGGCAGGAGACTCGGAGAAGATATTTTAGCTGCATTGTGAAAATATTTTTGGGAATTTTTTTGATACAAACAAGAAATTATAGACTCTTGATTGGACATTTATTTTTAGAAGTGGCAAAAATCACATAAAATTAGTGGAATGTCAAACAAGAGCAAAAAAGGGAAAGGGATAAAATTAAAATTTTTCTGATGCTGAGACATGAATTGTAACAAAAGTGTGTTTAAATCATGCCTAAACTATAAGTAATTAAAATAGAGATTTTAGCTGGGAGTGGTCGCATACCACTATAATCCCAGTCATTTAGAAAGTGCAGATCAGGAGGATCACAGTTTGAGGGCAGCCCAGGCAAAAAGTCAGTGAAACCTCTATCTCAATCAATTGGTCAGGAATTGTAGTGCACAGAAGTAGGTAGGAGAACCACAGTCCAAGGGCAGTCCTGGGCAAAAATGCTAGACTCTATTTAAAAAATAACTAAAGCAAAAAAAGAGCTAGGGTGTAGCTAAGGTGGTAGAGCTCATGCTTAGCAAGTGTGAAGCACTGAGTTCAAACCCCAGGACTTCCTCCAACAAAAGAATAGAGTTTTTTTTCCAGTATAAGGGAATGAATTCACTACATAATTGTTAGATGATCAAATTAATGAAATGTTGTGAGTCATCTGAACATTTTGGAAACTGACATATTATTGATGATTCGACATGATTATTGACTCTGATGAGGATGATATGAAACTTTAAATGACATTAAAGTAATGAAAACATCAGTGACAAGTTAGTTATATATGTTGTCCACCTAACATATTTGAGAAAGTCAATTTATCAGAACATCTACACTATCTGAAGTCTTATGCATATGAAAGAAGCTTGATCAAAGCTTTCCCAAGTTAACTAATGAAGCTAAACATTTTCATCACTCCTAAGAAAAAGTCATGAAAATGATAGTTTCCCAGGCTATTGATAATTTTTAAATTTTAATAAATTATCCACAAGATTGAATTAGCAGATTTAGTCTACTAACGTTAGTGATATTTTCAGCTTTTTAAAATTTTGCAACTTTTCATGATTTGTGTATGTATTCATTCTAAATATTCATGCATTTGTGCATTTATATTCTTTTTTCTTTTTTACTAGGACTGGGGATTTGAAATCAGGGCTTCACACTTGCAAAGCAGGCACTCTACCGCTTGAACCACACCTCTAGTCCATTTTGCTCTGGTTATTTTGGAGGTGGGGTTGTTGTGAGTTAGTTACTCAGGCTGGCCTTGAATCATGATCCTTCTGATCTCAGTCAGCCTCCCAAGTAGCTAAGATTATAGGCATGAGCACTGTGCCTGGTTATATTCTTTTTCTTCAAGAAGTTTCCACAAGCTGGGCATGGAGGTGCATACCTGTAATCCCAGTACAGCCTGTATTCCCAGCTGAGGGAGGAGAGATGGATGGATTCTGGACCAACCTGGACTACATAGCAAGACCTTGACTCAAAGAAACCCCCAAAAATAAGGGGAAGAAGAGGGATGAAAGAGAGAGAGAGAGAGGTTTCACAAATTGTTTGCTTCAGACCCCATAAAACATGGGTCTTCCTACAAAACACACCTTAATGATCTAGTGTTCATTTTATTTTATTTATTTGTGCTCATCTGTCACTTATTTATGGAAGGAAATTGGACTTTCCTGTTGAAGACCCCTCTATGCTTCACACAATGCCTGATGCATGGTGCTATGAGTTTCTTCACAAACATTGCAATATATATGGTTCACAGAGCCTGGGTTGAGGTCTTTAGAGATACCTTCTCAATGAGGTTCTGTATCATTGCTTTCAGAAGGAAAATGCACTGAGGTGTGCAAATGGCAGCTGTTATATCATAGTGCTATTGTTTAAATATGGTTTGTGTCCCCCAAATCTCATGTTGAAATTAAATTATCATTGTAGCAGTGTTGGGAGGAGAGGTCTTAAAACATGATGAGATCGTTAAGAGGGATTTATACCTTTCTCATGGGAGAGAGTGAGTTCTCACTCACAGGACTTGATTAATGTCCACAGGAATGGGTCATTAAAAAGTGGATCTAAGACACCCTTGTGTTTGGTTCCTCGCTCATGTGCTCAATTGCCCTTCCACTTTTTTTCCATGTTACACCATAGTATCAAAGCACTGACCAGAACTTACTACCCTGTCCTCGGATGTACCAACCTCCAGAACTGTGAGCCAAATAGGCTTTATTCTTTATAAATAATCCAATTTCTTGTATTCTGTTATAGCAGCAGAAATGGATTGAGATCAATAGAGTTTCATCATTCTGGAAAATTGTGCATGAGCAGTAAAATCAATGCTCCAATGAAATCATAGCTTCATTTGGCTTAGAAAAACTACTTTCATAGGTGTTTGAGCTCTTTCTCACCCACGTGTGACTAAAAATATAAAATATTATCTCAAAAGTAGTGATAATTATTTAGCATGCTATCAAAAAAGCCTTATAGTCAACTTAATTTTGGCTTTGAATGCAAATTATAAATAAAGTTCTAATAAGACCTTTATTTAGCTTAAGAGTGTGTTTAGATGTGGCTGTTATTAATATTATTAATGATTTTTCTACCTTTTGATACATCTGGAACATACAATTAGGGTGAATGAATACTTTCAGTTGTGGGAAGTTAAAAAAACAAAACATGAACTAAAGAGAACTCTGGTTTTTGTTTCAAAGAGAGTGAGATATTTTCATTTTCCAGGATGAGAAAACAACTGTGAATAAATTTAGTTTATTCTGTATGCATAGCAAATAAGTTTTAGGAGAGGAATAATTACAGTCTTAAAGACAATATTTTACACTGTAGTGTCTAGTAAATGATGAAGTCATACTGTAAATGTATAATTAAACTAAGTACATTAACTTTCTTGCTCTTTTCTTAAGATTAGACATGTAAATAGAATTGGGATTTTTTGCATGCAAAATGTTTTTCTGTTTATTTTCTTTCAATATTGTGATTTAGAGTATGCAGTTAAAATGATGTATAGGAGAGGTATTTCTTTGTCTTTCTTTTTAAAAGTATTGAAGAAAATATTGAATTGAGGAATTGATTCAATAGCCACTTCTAGAAGGTTTTAGGATTAGTGCTCGGTTATCTGGGAATACTGGGATATGCTTCTGTTCTTTTAAATGAGATTTTTAATATCCTAAAAACCCAGTACAGGACATGGTTACTCCAAAGGAAAACACCAGAGAGAAAAAATTCTGATGCCCAAATTTCAAGATTGGGGAATAATTAAGAAAAAAAAAACCCTAAAAATTTCCTCTGCAAACCACTGTAGAGATAGTCCCCTGTGGCTTATGTTCTTCAGTTACATATTTTTTAAAGTAGAAACATTCTCCCTTTCTCAGCATTGAAAACATGATTTTATACAAATCTCAATTAATCAATCAATAAATAGTCATTGAATGGCTAATACCATGAATACCAGACATCAAGGAGATATGAAACATAAAAGCACACTGTGTCTTTGATAAACCCTTAGTCTAATTTTGGTGAAAATACTCTGATAAATGCTAATATTATAGGCAAAAGTGAAGTGCTGTGGAATTGGGGTTAATGAAGTCATTTTGCTTGTGTGAATCAGAGGGGCCTCAAGCAGACTGAGTACACATCAAAATCAATTCTAGCAATCTAGAACTGGAGAAGATTTAGAGATCCACAGATCAGGTACAAGTTTAACACCAAAAGATTATGGGGGTCAGTATAGGCAGACATGAAACTCTTCTTTACTGACTTAACAAATAATTATTGAATACCAACTATGCATCCAGCACTGTTCTAGCTAGGCACTGCGGTTGCTATGGTTAAAAATCAAAAGTCTTGGCTTCATGGAAGTTACGTTCTGTTGGCAGTGAGGATCACACAATTAAAACTAATTTAAAACTAGCATTCAAAAAAAAAACTAGCATTCAGAACTACAGAAATAGATTAACTAGAATACTTAACAGTGAAGATATAAAAATGTAGTAGGGCACTGGTGTTTAGACCAAGGCTCAAGAGAGGGAGAAGTTTCACTGACAAGTTTGCATCATAACAAGACCTGACTTGTCCAGCTTCAAAAGATCGTTTAACAACCGACATCTGTTTTCACTGTGGTAGACTTCAAGATGATGTTTCCTGACTCCTTGTGGAGAAGAAGAGGGAACTTAAGAAGAGGCATGTAGGAAGTCGAATCTTCTGCATGGACTGTTTTGCAGTGGGGAAAGATCTTTATTTATAAGGCTGTTATGGAAAACAAAGGAGACACAGATCTGTGTTAAAATGGACTCTTCTATGGAAGTTTTTTTACCTCTCTACAATTATGAAAATCTAATGGTACTATAATTGGTGGAGGATTAGCTGCTGTACCTTAGGAGACTCTGACTTACAAAGTGTTTCTATCACATTTTGCCTTTGATTCTTTTTACAGAAGTGGTAAAATCTACGCTCAAACACGACATGTGGTCCTCCAATTCTGAAACCTTTGCTTTTGGCACAGTTGTTGGCTAGTCTTCTGAATTAAGCGCCAATTGAGCACATAGGAATTAATAAATTATAATGAATGTTTTTGGCTTTTCAGAACTCTTAAATGAAATGGATATTTATTCTTAATTCATCAAGATTTGTAAATAATAAAATACTATCCCCAGTATATAAAATTAATATACCATAATTTAAAAAATCACAAGGGTTCTTTGGCTTTCATCTGGACTGTAGTTTGAACACAGTTTATGTATCTAATAAGTGTTGTAGTTAATCTGTGAAATTGTTAGTTTTCAGACATCTAGGAAGAAAATATTTAAGGTTTGAACCTTTCAAACTCTGAAGATCGATCTTGATGATATTCTAAATTTTTTCTTTTCTGCTTAATGCATTTAAAATGTGCTACAAGTTGCTTTTCTCTATAGTGCTCAGCCATTCTTTATCCATTTTACTTTTCCTCTCTTCCACTCTCTTCTTTGGAAGAACTTTTTCTTCCTCTGTGTTTTCTATTATGCTGTGAGGATCATGATATAGTAGAAAGTTGCAAAATCAATTAACTGGAACTGAAGCAGTACTTTAGAAGGGAAATAGAAGAGAATAATAAATGCCAGAGTGTACAGCATGCCTAGTGAGGATAGGTAGCCATGATGTATAATTTTTACTGGGAGTCACAGTAAAAAGTTAAAAGCCACTGGGGTAATGAGTGTTAAGGACTTGATAAAATTGTACAGAATTATTTTGAGTAGCATAGTTTAAATATTCAACCAGTTTTGGGCTATAAGCTAGGGTTTATGACTATTTTCCTTATGGTGATTATTCATTTTAAAATTTTTGTGGTAGCAGAATTTGGCCTTGTTAACATTTGCTATAATGTTCATTCATATTAAGTATATTCATACTGGAATGAGTTCAGCTCACAAAACAATCTGGCCCTCAGTAAAGAGGTAAAATGAGGGTAAATTTTTTTTTTAGAAGAGCTCAGGCAGCTTTCTCTTCTGGACACTGTCTTCTCCCTTTCTATCCATATTCTCTTAAACACAAGACTTATTTTAAAGGTCATTTCCTCACAAAAATTTCCTTACCAATAATTCACATGCCAACTTATTAATAATAAATGCTAAACAAGAAAATGACAGATGTGGTTTTGTACTAATAAAATGAGAGTATTGCCTGCTCTTGTTTAGAGATTAAATTTTTCATTTTTTTCACTGTTATTTTTTAGAAATTGCGTGGAAGTGAAAAGATTCTTTAAATTCTTGTTATATTTTTAAGAAATCTAATTCATGTTTTTTCTGAAGTATATATGTAAAAACTGTATATATCAAATAACTACATAGTAGTTTGTACATGCATTTAAGAAGCTAAATAAGAAGTAACTGAGAACTTACTATTTGAATGTTATAACAATGTCTTATTATTTATGCAAAATAAACATTAAAAAGCTAACTGAAACCAGACAATACTATGTATAGAGAACTGTCTCTGTACATATACACGCATTCTCTCTCTGAATATATACACACACTCTGTTTTTATCTCTCTATACATGTATATACATACATATGTGCATATATATGCCTGCATATGTTCAAGAAATTTGTAACAGTTGATAGCAATGTATCAGTGTTATAGCTCATTATTATGCTGGGAGGTACTGAAATTTTTTGTTAAGAAGATGGATTTTTTTTTTCTCTCAATACTTAACAGTGTCAGAAGAAATCACACAGGATGTTAGAATTGAAAGGGTCTCAAAGATCCCCGTTTAGGGATTTGGACACTGTGACCAATGGCCCAGAATTTCAGGACCTTGTTCACAGCCATGGACCTAAAGGAAGAACAGTTCTTAAACCCACGATGTCTGAGTTAGTTGAGTAGTAGTTCAGTTGTTTCAGATCTCTACTCCCGGATAAGCTGTGATCATGTGCCACCAAGATAAGGCCCCAGCCAGAAGTGACCAACCACAAACACAAGCCAACTACACAGTCATATATTCTGTTGAAAAGTTCATGCAACGGTATGAACTCTACATAATCTTCTTAGTGTTTTCAATTACATAAATTAAATAAATCTTATATGCCTTGAAAGTGATTTTGGTCCAACTCGAACTCCCAGACATATCACCACCCACCTGTAAGGGAATGAATTTGCAACAATTATTTTTACCTTTAACAGTGTCAAGAAAGAAAAGAATAAGGAATTGGGTCACTTCACTTCATAGTATGAAGATGCTTTTTAGGTTGTTGCACTTAAAAAAAATCTATTTTAATGATCTTCTTATCATGATAACCCTGTGATGTGATGCTCTTTAAATTTGTGCTGCATCATGTGACACCAAATTAGATTTTCTACTAGTACAGTATAGTTTTAAAAGTGTATTTAGCTCATACATCATCTCCTGCCTATCTTTAGTGGCTTTGTTCTCTCTCCGTTTTGATTTCAGGGAGCCAAGATGTATTTGTATGATTCACTGAATCTCCAATAATCTGTACTTGAAGTGAACCCATCCATCATAAGAGATGCCCTTTTCAAATTATATTGACTTGTAACTCTTTGTACTAAGCTTTTTTAGTAAATCTTCACTAGCATTTTTAATAAATTTTAAATTTTTATGATCTAGTTTTAGTGGCCATTTAGGATTTCAAATAATAGGTAGAACAAATGAGTTATGATGTGATTCTCAGGATTAAAAATGTTTTTTAAGGTTTTGTCTAAAGTGTGATCTCAAGAAAAGTCAGAAGAGCCTGCCTCTTTTCCAAAAGTTTATGAAATTAAGTAGTCACATAGCATGCTGTACTTTTCCTATCTCAGTCTCATCACCCTCTGGTATACTGGCTTGATATTTGGTGATCTCTCAGAAGACACTTTACAATCTATGTCCTCAGAACAGGTCTGCCTTGTCACCATTCTATTATCAGGATAGGTACCAAGCATATGACAGTACTAAGCTTATTACAGGTATAAGACAAATTTTATTAAATTAATGGAGGTACTTTGACTAGTGGTAAGACTTCACCTGGTAGTGTATTTGTATATTGATTAGGACATAGTATTTTAATGAACTTCTTTAATAAATAGAGTTAGCACCATATTAATTGATTTTAAACAGTATTGCACATTTGTTCAGCATTATTTCTTGAATTGCCTAAAACACTCTCTAGAATGCCCAAAGGACAAAAATAGCTCTACTGCATATGGAAGAACTTCTAAGAGCAATTATACTAGTGGGACACACACTAGTGTATATATATATATATATATATATATAAATAATTAGTATATCATTCATATTTGTCTAAAAATAAAAACATACTACTATTTAATGTTAAAATTGATCGTGCATGTAATTTAGAAATAAGGCCTAATTTATTGGATGATTTCTACTTTTTTTGACCACAAAAAGTATATGATTTAAAAAGTTTTGAATGTTAGTGTACAAGACCACTATAAGCACATATCCAAAACACTGTGATAGTGTGACATGTGACGTGGAGGTTCATGAATATATTTCCTCGTCATCAGCATTAGGGCAGATGACATAAACCATACACTGTAAATCTGAATATATTTTGAACTACCTTTTAGGATCACATTGTAGGAAATTTGTAGAAATTATAAGCAAATGAGATATAAAACATGAGGGATTTACAACATAGGTGAAGTAGGAAGCCAACAGAAAGGAGATTTCCCTGTAAAATAGTGACAAGCTTCCTGCATTGGTTTTAACAAGTGCTTGGCTAGAATAGACTGTGAGGTTGTTGCAAAACTGCTAAGCTGGTCAGTCAGAGAGGCCATTTGGAGTGTGGATCAACAGCAACAGGGATGCTAGAAATATAATATTATCTTCAGGTGGTCAAGGAAAACAATGGGTGGTCTAGAATTTCATATTATTGAACATTAAAGAAGAGAGATAAACTAAAGATTTTGGCAGAGTTATAAAAATAGAGTGTTTTTCTCACCAGCAACCATAGGAGATTGAAAGAAGGTGTGAGACACAAAAAGAAATAGTGACCAAGCAACATAGAAAATATCTATGCAACACAAGTAAACACCAGATAAAACAGATACACTTAGCATGTTCTAAAGAATAGTGTAAAATCAAGAAAAATATGAGAATACACATTGAGAATTTGGAAAGGAAGAGGAAATGAAAGCATTCTGGTTTCCTTTAATCATTCAGGAACAGTATAAAAAGATCAACTTTTGAGTGGAAATGAATTTTAATATTAAGTTTTCTAAGAAAACAGCTAATAGAATAGAAACAGATATTTAAACACTAATGTGTGTGTGTGTGTGTGTGTGAAAACCTGGATTTTAATTGAAATGATTTAATAACAATTTAGTTAAACATGCAAAATTACAGTACTGACGGTAGAGGGCAGAGTATCCCTGATACTGGGTTGGTAATTTCACGAAATTGCAGGGTGTCTCATGTTATCATTGAAATCGTATATTCCATGTGTTGAGCCAGATATTAAAGATTTTATGCTTAAAAATACTGATGACACAATTTACTTTTTATTAAAAAGCAAATTCTGATAGGACCCATGTGCTATAAAGATCTAGCTTCCAGACAAGAAAATATTTGGAATTATTCATCTTTGGGTTTTGGAAATCTGTTGAATTTTGCTGGTATATTTTGAGAGTCATTTTTTCTTTCCCTAAAAATAATTCCAAACTTTCTGGCTTAAAAAAGGAAAAGATTGTTATAAAATAGTATAGTGAGAGTTCCTTTTCTAAATCTTACAAAATCTCTAAATAATGTCTAATATTGTTACTGGATGTGATTGTTTGCCTATGCACTTTTCTGTCCTATAAATAAAAAATCCTGTTTGGATTCTAAATCCATCTTTGTGGTTAGCACTGATGAAATTTGCTCTTAAATTCTATTGTAAGCAACTATATTAGCATATAGCAAACATTTGAACACTTTTTTCTTTCTGAGTAAATGTGATCTTTTATGTTGCTTCACTGTTGTGTTAATTATTCTAATTAAAATGTCCAAGGGCAGAGTGTAACTGGACATTAATGTTTTATTAGTTAAGATAGCATAGGTTATCCTGTGATAACAAGTGACTGAACATATTAGTGACTAATAGTAGCAGCATTTATTTCTCACTTATGCTTCATGGTGCCGTGGGTTGGCCTCAGAACTGGTCCCTGTTGTCACCATGCTGGACCCCAAGCTAATCAAGCAGCCCTTATCTGGAGTATGATGGTATCATGGCACAGGAGAAAAGAAACTGACAAACTACACTGTGGCTCTTAAATTTTCTTCCCGGTATTGACACGTTTCACATCTCGCTGCATGTCATGTAACCAGGGCTGACGTCAGTGAGTGGGGGTGTCTAATCCTTCCTGAGAGATAGGCTATACTATACACACTTCCAAAAATAACACTGTCTACTATGGTATCCTTATGATATTTCTTAGTGATCTAGAAAGTTATAGTCAATTAGTTTGTGTAGACTCCTTATTACAGGTAACTTATATTCTATATGTATTTTTGTTTAGTTTTCAGTTGAGAATTTTGAAGAAACTATTTTAGGAATCCAATAAACTGAATATTAAGAAATGATTGTATCGTATATTGGTGATTACTAATGGTAAGGGAAAGTTTAAAAGCAGCAGAAAAATGAAATGGTAATGGAATTATGATGCAAATATTTGCTTTTTTTCCATAAGGATGGAATAGTAAAAATTCTGAACTCTGATTTCTTCTATACTTTTGATGAAAGGGATTACAGATTTATGAAGGAGAGAGAGAAAACCAAAACAAAGCAAGGATGTTTTTCTTAGTAACGACAGATTATAAGTTTCAGACTACCTTAATGAATTTAGTGTTTTTACATTTTCAAGATAATTTTTGTATTGTTTTACACAGTTTTCATAGTACTATGGTGAGCGAACTGGTGATAGGATTATCATTTTCGAATGGAGGACTCAGAAAGAATTGGTTCAGGTACCTAATAATGTTAAGAATGAGAGTTTAAGTTTTATGACTCTTCTTTGTTTTTCACATATGTTGTGTAAATTCTCAATTATCTTAGGAGTCATATCTAACCTTTATCCATTCTGTGTTTTTATTTACTGGAAATAAATTCCAGTAAAATTTCTATTAAGAAAATGAAGTTGCTCTCTTGGTGTGGTGGCACATGCTTATAATGCCAGGTCCTTGGAGGAGGAGATCAGAAGGATTGTGGCTCAGGACCAGCCTTGGCAAAAAATTAGTGACTCCTTAACTTAACCAACAAGCTAGACATGGTGGCATTTGTCTGTAATCCCAGCTATGAGGGAGGCATAGATTAGGAGGATTGTAGTCTAAGGCAAAAGCAGCCCTGTGCAAAAACAGGAGACACTCTCCTAAAAATAACTAAAGCAAAAAAGTGCCTGGAGTGGGAGGGGAGTAGCTCAAATGACAGAAAGCCTGCCTAGCAAAGATGAACCCTGAGTTCTCAGTATAGTAAAAAGAAAAGGAAATACCTGGCCTAATCTATTGATTATTTTTTACTCTATAAATAAGAAAATCTAAACATGATTAAAATCTTTTCTTCCAATATTAATTTTAAACAACTTAAAATGGTTATAGCTATATTGTCAAATATTATTATGCCTATGGGACAAATATACTCAGTGACAATAAATTTGAAATGAAGAAAAAGCACAGGGCATAAGAATTGTTAAACTAAGTATTTTTGTGTTTAAAAAAAAAGCCCACAGTTATCCCCTTTTATCCCATTGCCTTTTAAAAGGCTGAGAATTGCCACAATTTCAGGTCTGCACATCTGTCTTGAAATCACATTATTAAGCTCCGTATTCTGCCAGTGATGCTACCCATTTTGTTTATGCTCTCAGGCACCAAGATGTTTTTATGCACCAATTCACAATAAGTAACAATTCACATTAACTGGTCAGTTCCTTTAGAACAGAAACATACTGAAAAGCAAAAATATTTTAGAATGAGCGAGCCCACAGAAAGAGAACCACATTTATTTTCTTTTCTCTTATTGTATGGTTGTATAGTTAGTAAAGGCCTAGATATGAGTTTGAATCTTGGTTAACAACTTTCTAGATTACAGGCTGGCAAATCATAGCCCATGGTCTACGTTTTGGTGACACAGCCACCTTACCCTGTGTAGCAGCAGAGTTGAATAGCTGTGATAGAGGAACCTCAAGGTCATTGGTCCTTTAGATGTTTTGACCCATATTTTCAATAGATGATTTTGTCCAAATTATTTAAGAATTTTTAGTTCACCTTCTTAATCATGAAAGGTGAATAATAGTCTCAAACAAATTAGTTTTTTTCTGAAGATTAAGTAGGTAACCTGTATAAAAAATTAGCGTAAAGATAGAATGGAATATGTGAATGATAAAGACTGATATACTGATAAATATGATATACTGATAAACCCATAACCATAAACAGAAATAGAAAATGGCATGTGTTTCCTCATCATGTAAGGAAATGGTAAAAATTCTCCTAAGAGAGTAAATCTTTGGTTAGGATTGGATCTAGATTCTTTTTGTGTAGTTTCATTTCTGCTTAATCTCTTTGTGCAGGGCGAATTTCTAGCCTCATGCAAGCCTGGTTTGAACTGTGGCGTCTTGTGGAAAACCTTTTCTATTATTTGTGGAAAAGTCTCCAGGCTCCATCTGGAATTGCTCAAAGGTTGTTGTAAGTACTGAGTCTTTATTGATGGTTTACTCCCCCTCCAAATGCTCTCCAAAATGCCTGCAGCCTAGGACGTACAGCTAGGGACCTCTTTCTAGTCTGCTTCAGGAACCTCGTAGCTTTGCTCTAGATTTGCTTTCTTGGTGAAGAGAGGTTTTATTTTGCTAGCTGTTAGGCATGAAGAATTTTCAGGAGTTTAAAACAAGTTCTGTGCTAGATAATTGTATTTTAATCCAGCATGTTTGAACATTCCAGATAAGAACAAAGTTAAGTTTTTTTGTTTTATATTAGTTTATCTAACATCAAGTGAGCTACATATGAAGAACTTCTTCAGTTTTGTGACTTCCTTTAGCATTATTTTTCAGATTATAAGTAAAATATGAACAAGTTTAAAACATTTTTAGCTAGAGTGGAAGATAAAATTTCAAGATCTGCTCTAAACTTTCTCTCAGTGTAGCACTTCCTGTCCATATGTTCCTTGAATATATTACACATATTGTAATTTGAATAGCATAATATCCTATCGCTGGTATGCTTTATTATATCTTACATTTTGCTTTATTTGATTTAGTTCCATCTATAGGTTTCCATGCCATTAAATTTTACAATATATTTTAGTCTATAAGTGTACCATAATTTACTTAAACATGTTCATGTTAGAAAGATACCCTTACAGAGTGAATTGTTACCACTTTTCTAATATAATTCAAAACAGTAAATCTTAAGATTCTTCAACATGAAAATTATATTTCTACCAATTTATTCCATAGGAAATAGTAAGACAAACTCACCCAAGCACATATGTTGAAATGCCCAAATGAAAGTATATAAATAATTTTGAATCCCAAATATCAATCAATAAAAGATTGTATAAATAATTTTTAGTGCATGCTTCCAATGAAATGCAATGTGGTTGAAAGTGAAGGAGCTCATGTACACTAAACTTGGTTATGTGATTTTAAATGAAAAAGGGCAAATTAAAATATAGTTTCTTTAATGGACCCAGTTTGGTGAACAGACATACACACACATCTAAATCTGGAAGAGCACTTGCCATGTTATCAGTTGTAGTAATCTCTAAGTGCTGGCATTGGGGGTTTTGCTCCTTTTTGACATTTCCTTCATAACACTGGGCAGTGACCCACGTGTTACCTCTGTGACCAGGGAAGAAAGATAACTTTCTAAAGGAAGCAAAGGATTTACTAGTGATGAGAACCTTTGTTAATCTTTAGCCCAGTTTATTTGTAATAGTTGGAAAGATATGGAGATGGTCCTTATTCATTTTGTTCTTAGTACTCAGAAAACTTCCTAATGACTCTACTCGCTGTTACAAGGTGCTATGGAAATACTGTTATGCAACATTTGCTGTATTACTGGACAAATGAAGATATTAGGATCCCTCAGATAGGGTGGACAGTTTTAAGACTATAAGTACATACTTCTGGTTATTGCTTAATATGATTTCTCCACGAAGCTGCTTCAGATAAACAAAGGAAAGAAGAGAAAACTGAATAGGGGACTCATGTTAAGGATTGCTAGATCCATGGCTGGGGGTGTGGCTCAAGTAAGAGCAAGGTCTTGAGTTCTAACCAAAGTACTGCTGAAAGAGCTAACAACAAAACAAAAACAAAAACAAAAACAAAACAAAAACAAAAACAAAAAACAAAAAAAACAAAAACAAAAACAAAAGCCAGGGAGGTCAGAGGACCTTTCTCACTTCTATCTTTTCTATTCTATAGATAAATAATAAGGCTAGGAAAGCACGTAATACATTATTAAACGAACCATTATTATGGCCACCCAGAATTATTGTCTTATTCTTGATTAATCTATAAATAGCTTTTGGACTAATTAGAATTTTAAAATAAAACAAGCACATGTCTTTAGTAAGACTATCTAATTGTAATTTTATTATTTGCCCTTCAGAAATTTTGTGACATTTGTATTAATTCATTCTCCCTCTTCTCTTCATGTATCATAGAATTTAATTCATAATATTGAAGAAAAAATAGAATTTGATTGTTTTCCTTTGAATTTCTTTGATTACTAATGTAGATGAACATTGTTTTCTTATTTTATTGGCCAGTGTAAATTTTCTTTTTAAATTGATGCTGGGGGTTGGACCTACACCTCACATGTGCTAAGCATGTGTTCTACCACTAAGCAACCCTTTTTAAAAAAAAAAAAATCTGTCACAGTACTTTGTTCACAAACTATAGAGATTTGCAAACTACAGTGTGCAGTCACAATTCAATTTGCTGCCTATTTTTGTAAGAAAAGTTTCATTGAGAAACAAGCATGCTTATTCATTTACATATTCCATTGTCTACTGCCTTTTGTTGTTAAAACAGCAGGATCAAGTAGTTTGATAGACTATACGGCCCATGAAGCCTAAACAATTTACTCAGTGATTCATTACTGTGTCTATGGACAACCACCCCTCTGTTAAAAGGCTTTTTTAAAAAAATATGCTTTTATCTGTTTGAATGAGCTACTTGTCTAATAAGAATTTTAACCTACATGAAATATTTCTTACAGATATTTTATTTCAAACATATTGCTTGCCTAATCAGACCATGATGGCTTTTTGTCTTTAAGAGATACCCATTCCAGCCCCTCTTGAAATTCTAGAACCTGGGATGCTGGAAAAATATTGTAGTGTTCATTAATGTTGAAGGATTTCTACCATCCTATTTCTTTGGTTGGAGGATGGGCTAGTTTAATATATGGGTGAGTACTTTCTCACCAAAGTGCTTAGGATGCTCATTCCTGACTTCAATGTTAAAGAATATCTATTTCTGAGAATTTTTTAGTGTCCTCGTATTTATACTGAACATTATATCCTAACCATGATAAAGATTTGAAGTTATAAGGCAATGCTTATGTAGACATGTTACTTATCTTTACTAGACATTATACCTTACATATTACAACATTTTGAATCTTCCCTGAATATTTTATATTCTCCCACTTTTATCCTCCTTTTCTCATCTCTGTTCCATTTATTTTGTCTCACTTCTACTGTTTCCTAATAAAGATGTTGCTTTTTGCTCAATAATCTGTTTTCCATGTAGTATTATTAGTGCTAAAGGAGTTTTTTTTTAATTAGAAACCAATTAGATCGTCACATACTTTACTTTTGTACATTAGTAGTTTCTATAATTTTTCAAAATTAAAGAAATGAATCAAACTGCTTCCTCCTGTTCATGCTTATGATATGGTCTAATACTTCATTTGACAAATATTTTTCCACCATAGTGGAGAAATCCATAGTGATCAAATAAAACTACTGTGGCTTATCTATGGTTCCATGTTTATCTAAACATTATAAATGAAGGGAAATAGAAATCACTGGTTCCCATGATAATCATCTTCTCTTTCTTAGGCACTTATAAAGACTTTCTATCCTTCTTGCTATTAGGGCAGAGCCGTGCATATACTTGTGGACTTAGGGCATGAAAGGGAGTGCCATGTGTCACTTTAACTAAGATATTTAAGTGTGATTATAGGTTACTTTTGATTTGTGCACTATGGGAGCCACAAGTGAGTTAAAGATGGTTCCCAGCATGACTGAATGGAGGAGAGTCCCCTGGTAAGTTGTAGATTTTATGTAAGCAAGAAGTTAACCTGTGTTGTCATAAGTCACTGAGATTCAGTAGTTAATTTGTTACCAAGTATAACTTAATCTATTCTTCCACGGAAATGAGTTTTAGAAGTAGGGTTATACTATAATAAAATACTTCATAGGTATTGGGGAGGCAGTGAGAAAACTGATCTTGAAATAGACAAAGAAGAAAATCATGTTATATATTAGCAAAGTGTTTCCAGTCAGGACTTGGAAAGCAGACCATAGACGCAGGTAACTTTTAGCTCTTGGGTAAAGAAGAAACAGGGTATGTTAACTGCTATTGCCTATGTTTGGTAAGATGTTACAAAAAAAAAAAAGATGAATTCAAGAAAGAATCAGTGGGTATAGAAGCAGAGACAGGAAGAAATATAAAAGAACTAGAAATGCAGATTCCTGTAGTATTGGAAAACCAACTGCTTCTGGATCTGAAACTTGAGGAAAGAAATTTTACAGAGACCTCAAACAAGTATTCAATAAAAACTTTCACTTTATTACAGGCCTTAAGTTGATGAAAGTTCTTAAGGCAGAGGAAGTTTTCAGTGATGTCTTTTCTCCCACCTGTTATGATAGATAATCTTAGACACCATCAAATTGAGAGACAAATTGAGAAAACGAGAAACTTCAGGAGATTTGAGAACTAGGTATTTAAAGCATGGGTGTGGTTACTGGCACCTGGAACTTACTGGAAACAAATAGAGAAGAAGCTTCCTAAAGTATTTGAGAGAAATGTACTGCCAAAGAAACCACAAGCCTAGACTGAAGAGGCCTTTGACCATATGAGGCTGAAAATGACCTTTGTGCTCAAAAGCTTATGTGAGCAAGAAAGCAGATGAGAAAGCTGTGAGGTCTTGAGAAGATGTATTTCCAGAAACAATCAAGGGAGGAAATAAGGAAACAGAACCTATGATTTCTGTAGAGACAGAAGTCATACACAGAGAAGATGACTTCACTGTGCTCTGCTCAACTCCAGAGATAAGTAGGCTGAGGTACCTGTGCCATTCTTCTGTCAAGAGGTGAGTACATTGTTATAATTTCCTGGGGATGTCATGTTTTTGTTTATTGAGCATGTCTGTGAGCATGTGTGTAAATGTGTATGGGTATAGGGATGGGGTATTTAGTTTTTAAACTTACAGGTCTTCAGACCAGCAGAAACCATGTCTATATTGTTTGGGATCATTGCATTTCATGCACTGACTGCTTGGGCTTCAGGCTGTCTCCCATGTAAAAATGTTGAGTGTGGCTTTTATGTGGGAAAAAGAATGAAGTCAGTATTTAGTGAACAGAAGGTAGTAGAGATTGCTAGTCTTCACCATAATTAACTCTTCACCCTTTGCTTAAACAGCGCCAAGATATGTCAGGGACATAATTTGCCAATGAACTGTGGACAGAAGTGATGTGCTTTTCTAAAAAAATCAACTAGGAGCTTTTTAAGCTGTCCTACATTGCTGAGGCAAATGCCAATGCCCTACATGAGGTGGCATTATCACAAGATAGAGAAGTGTCCCTCTGGTCAGGCCGCCAAACACCATGAAGAAGACAAAACTTTGTTCACCAAAATCAGATATATATTATATACTAGAAGAGATCTTTTGTTGTATTAAGCCATTGAGATTTGAAGTAAACAATTTGTAAAATCAATTTTACAACAGGTTTTTTATTTTTGAAAGCTCTCTGGGATTGGTTTCAGGCAAACAACAGAGTATACCACTTAAAGAAAAAGGAATATGCAGCTCAGAATAAAGACTGTTTAAAATAGGTTCAAACTAGGGGAAAGCTGAAACTTCTTGTTTGGCAAGTTCTGATTCCCCAACAAGTGTTCCTAAACTAAGAGAGGTAAATTATTTGATTCTAAACACATCCCATTTTTAACATTAGCCACCCAAAAGACTAGTTAATATCATATGTATTTTGAATTTCATACTAGATAATGTTTTTCTTCCGTAATTATGGACAGGTAGAAAGTTACATGGCACCTGAATTAATTAGGTTGGTTTCATTTTCCAAGTTAATTTATTTTTACCTAAGGACATAAGAGTAACTTGTTAAATATTTTATAGGAATCTGAACAAACAACAGAATTTTCATTAGGGAAATAAAGAATTCACTTATTAAAGAAGATTACCAGGAAATAAATATGCAGTTAGTATAAATTATGCATAGATTTAATGCGTAGCAATGGGTCAAGAACCTTTATCCAAAATATGACTTTGATTGAATATTTATTTTTCTATTTAATTATTGCTACAAACTTTAATGAAGAATAAAGTTTTAGAGAAAAGTAAATGAGAGCTAAAAATAGCTCACTGAAAGAGAATTTGAAAAATGAAACTTTGTTTTATAGGAATTCAAATTAGCTAGATAAAATTGTACTTTCATGTATTTCTTAGGAAATATGCACACATATAATTTTGGTTTTCATAAACTATAATTTCTAATTATGCTGTATATAAAAATATGTCAAATTTTTATGTGGCAAATTAAAATTTTGCACATGAAACTGGCTGAACTGTGAAGAGCCATAGACATTCCTTGAGCTTTTCAGTCAGATTTGCTAGCTTTGACTTACTTTGTCCTTTAAATTTAACTGTTTTCTTTAGCATGCTATCTTTTAATCTCTTTCTCAAGTCAACTTAGATCTTGCACTTGACCTTCCCTTAAATACAAGACAGATGGAAATAAATAGCCTACTCAAAAATACACCCAATGTGAGTACTGCATTTTATGTCTTATAGGGTTGGAAATAGATCTGATTTTGAAGTCATTGTAGGACTATATAACACTTAAAGAAAAATAATCTTTCTCTCCCTTTCTTTTTTTTCCCCACTGAGCTCTCTCATCTCTGAACCCTGTGCTGTAGTGAATTCATTCACTGACACATTTGCAATGTTGATATCTCATTTCTAGAAAAAATGTTTACTACAATTAGATAACATAATTCTATTTTTGTCAAAAAGGCTTTCCAAAGTGTATATTACATGAGAAAAGGAAATGCATCATTCATTTTTAGTAGCATGTTTTTATTGTTGTTTGCAATCTGAATGTGTACACAGCTTTAAAAATTCAATATAAATATCAATGGTGCTACTAGCAACAAATAAAAGCTTTATTATTTTTATTTCTTAATTACACTAATTGAAAGTCATTTGCATGTATTTTTTAGCTTGATAGAATGTTTCTTCTTTTTCATATTGCATTGAGGATAACCCCTTGTTTAGATGATTTAAATGAATTTCTATGCTATAATAATAATTGAGACCTAGTGATCCACAAACACTTAAATCATAGAAAATAAATGCAAATTTATATCAGAATTTAAGACAACATCCCAGACTTTTTAGATGTTAAAAATTTCTAGATTTTTTAGATGTTCGCGTTCCTCTTTTTTAGATGCAGCACTGCTGCTTCTGCATTTGGGGGCAGATAATTACTCTGCATCTTCATGTGTTTTATGAGAAATATCTATATTTTTAAAATGACTGAGATACATAGTTTCACTTTGAAGGCTATTTTATATGTGCTCTAAAGCTTTAAAGAGCCTTTTAGCTGATTATTCTGAGCATTGAGAGCATAAATACAAATCGAAACTTCTCTCTCTGTTTTTCTGTACCAAATCCTCTGTTAAAAAATAGGCAAAAGTGGCATGCTTATTTTTATTTAGAAACACTATAAAAGTTAAATAAGAGTGCCAAATGTTAGTTCTACTGTGCACTGTAAGCAATCTCTGGAACAATTAACAGAAAAAATTAGTTGGTTTAATAAATTTCTCGAGAGGCTCAGAATACTTCACTTTTGACTTTTCATATATTTACATAAGGGAGAAGTGCTAAAATTGAAGCCTCTAAATGTTGATTTACCTCCAAACTTTGCACCAGTAACTTCTTTGATTCCATCAAACATAGTCTGTTCCTATTGCTCTTAAGTAATGACATGTGTGCTAATTGCTTATTTTGCTAGAACATTTTTTTGAATGTAATTGAGATTCTTTTAGGAATCAATTTATACAAATTTCTTTATATGCCCAAGGACTTGGTACATCTTGTGGAGAGTGGAGTTTTCATAAAAATAATCAGTAAATAATAAATAGGAAGAAAACGTTAGAGATATCCCAATTCCTTCATTTAAAGAAGAGATACATCAGGTGTCCCCAAAGGACATAAAGAATTTTAAGTAGCGCATTGAAGAAAATATTTCTAATCATGGAATGTTTCACAAGAACTCTCATTTAATTTAGTTCTTCTTTGCTGTAATCCTGAAGTTCATTTTATCCTCATTATACAGATGAGAAAATTAAGTCTTAGAGAAGTTCACTTGTCCAAGGTGACAAAGACACAGGATTACTGACTGAGACTATAGCAGCCAACCAATAAAAGTTACTTAAGTTCTCTGAGTGTTAGATTTTTTTTCCTATGTAGAATATATATATATATATATATATAGTCTTATGATTATTAGTACCAGAAAGAAAGGTAACACATTTGAAAGCACATAATACATGTGCAATAAATGTAATTTATCTTCCTCAGTCAACTATGTTTACATCATTAAAACTCTGCCACTTGTCACATTACTAAATGGTGTACTCTGGAAGGAATCAGCTAGAACCATGTGCTATCCTCCTGCATTTCCTCATCTAGTACCCACTGCCCACTCTAGGATGCATGAATATATTCAGTGTTTGTTGACTCCATAAACACTGAATGGAAGATAAGGCAAGGTACAAACAACCAAGATGTGTTTTCACAAAATCACATAAAATCCTTATTGTTTTCAATAGGGAAAAATTGGAAACACGATAATTTGCTGATTTAAAAATTATCCAATGGCCAACAACAGAATAGTGTAAAGCCATTAAAAATGATTTACACGTGCACTTATTAGTTGTGAGAATCTCATGATATGTTTACTCATAACTGAAAAGAGATTGTCATTCAAATATGTGGTAACCTTTCTGATACACACATACATACTATGAAAGTTCGTAGGTCAAACAGGGATAACCCTACAACCCTAGCACTGGGGAATCTGAGGGAGGAGGATCTCAAGTTCAAGACCAGCTTTGACTACATAGCAAGAACCAGTCAAAAAACACCTGAAATAAAACAAAACAAAAATCCAAGGGTTATAAATGTAACTAAGTGGTACAGCACTTACCTAGCATAAGCAAGGCCTTGGGTTCAATCTCTAGCAACACACGCACACACACACACACCAAAATGCAGCATATAGGTCAATATAATTCAAAAAATTGTAATATTTGGGTAAAGCGTCACAAATGATTTTTTGTCATACTTTTGTTTATTCTTCTAAGTTTGTAGAAAGCATACATATATTTATATATATATATACGTGAAGAAACTAAATATTTTAAGAAATTAAATGGCGTCATAATCAATAATGGATTATAGTCATAGGGCTTCAATAGTGGGCAGTCCTTTATGTTTTTAAAATCTTGAGCAAACTATACTCTGAGAGAGTTATTTGGTATAATGGATTTACTTAAGACAATGTCTTTTAGGCTAATGACCACTTTGTAAGCAGAGGAGCCTTTAAATAGTTTCTTACTTTCTTAGTCTGCCCTTTGTGCTTACAAAACTTTGAATACAAAACTTCCAGTCTTCCAGATAGGGATTTGTTTGTGTGATTTCATAATAGAGAAAGCCACAAAATATAAACTGGACATCTTATGTATAACAGACATTTATTTGTCACAGTTACAGATGCTGGGACGTCCAAGTCAAGCCACCAGCAGATCTGGCATTAATTGTGAGTGTCCATTTCCTAGTTCATAGATGGGACCTTCTCTGAGGGGAAGAAGAGGACAGTGTCTCATTATATTGCCCAGACTGGCTTCAAATTCACAATCCTCCTGTCTCAGTCTTCAGACTACTGAGACTGCAGGTGTACACCACTATGCCTGGCTACGGGCTTCCTTACAAAGGACGTGAATCCAATCCCACTCTCTTCATGTTTTAACCATCTCCCAAAGACCACAGGTCCTAATACCATCATATGATTGATGAGGTTTTAACATGTGAATTTGCACATTTGTGAGAGACTCAAACATTCAGACCATAGCGATTTGTTTGAAAACATTTCTGTTAGTAAAAACTTCAAGCAACTCCACGGTGGTTCATTCATTCTACTATTTTTAAAGATAAGAGTCTGTATTAATGTTAAATGGACAGACTTGCAGACAAAAATATGCAAAGGGAAAACTTGGTTCTGAGTAGGATGACTGTAAGTTTAATGTAGAAAGGAGTAGTTTTATTAATAGTAAAACAACAAATGAAAACAAAAAACAAACAAAATTTTCCATAGTCTACCAGGGGGAGAGTGATATCTTGAACTTAGTGGACAAGGTGAGACACAATGACAAACCTTGGCAGACTGCAGAAGAGGGCAGTCAATATATAAAAATGTGAACATGATATATATGAGTAAATTTGATTCCAGAGATCAACAGGGAAATTAGACTATAGGATTTCAGGAAAACAAGCTTCTTGAAGTAGCTATGGAATAATTTTTAAGCATTAATTTTTCATTTTCAGGGGTTTTAAATAATCACAAATGTGTTTTCAGTTGCAAAGTCCTGGGAAAAGTTGGACACTCTTGCCCTGCCTCTTGTACTTAAGGAGAACTTCCTTCTTCTTGGATTATCATTGCTTATTCTGATTTTTGCAGTTGAACTTTCCACAGTGAAATAAAGGAACTATAACACAAAGTGACTCTGGATATGGTTTGAAAGAATTTTGCAATTGTGGTGGTTATCTTCTACATAATTACAGTTTTCTTGTCAAAGACTGTGATGGCCGTTTTTACAAATCTTATTTTTCTCATAAAGAAACTTAATGCGAAGTACTGAAAACATGACTTTGAGAATTAGACCTATAAGACTAAATACTGGAGACCACTAGGTCCCTTTCATTATGTGCAATAAATGGTATTTAATTTACAGAAGGGTCTGTGATTACTCAACTCCACCAAAAGTAGCTCCTCACTTTGATTTTGCAGAACACATTAATATTAATTTTGTTACTTGAACATTTGCTTTTCATATAACAGGATCCACATGCTTGGTTAAGGCCAACATGTGCTGCTTATTATGCACGTTTATCTGTTCCTGATGATGAAGCACATGAATCAAATCTAAATTAAACCAATACCACTTTACCCTATGCCATGACATTTGGACACAATTTTCTTGGCAAAGGAACCATGAGGAAGAATAAAATTTGCTTATTGAATGTGATACAATATCTTTAGAATTCTTTGTGGGATATTCTTATTGCCCTTCCTGGTAACAACATTACTGGACAGGAACTTGAAGTATTTTTTCCATTATAAATTCTCCTGTTTATGTGGTTATTTTCCTTAACTTTTAAAATCTTTTTTATTAGTGGCATATGATATTACAAGCAACATAAAATTACAAAAATTAAATTTGCTTAGTGAAACTAGGAACTTTTTGCTTGGCTGGTTGGTTTAAAACTCTGGGGCAGAGGGTACAATGTTAATAACATACATGTTTAAAAAGGTTCGGGGGACAATTTTAATTTTGTCTTCAGTGGAATAAAATGTTGGTTACAACTTTCAGATAGATATTGAGTGATTTCATATGTGAAAATGGTTTATTTGCTGTAGCACTAAAAAAACTTGGGACACATCTTTGTTAGTGACTTTCAATTTTTACATAAGTTTATTTTTAAAATACTATATGAAATGTTTTAGGTCATCTTTAATACCAAACTTTGTTCTGTTGTAATATACCGAAGTGAACTTTTTGTGACAATTTCTCATGCTTCATATCCTTTATTCAATGTACAAATATTTATCAGTTTTGTAAACACAATATACTGTTAGTTGGAGACCACAATCTTGATCTCAAGGCTCCCAAACTGCCATCTTCAAGAAAGACATATTGTTTCAACCTGTTGGTTTAAGGAGATTATAATGGACCTGAGGCATAAATCAAATATTACCTTGTCTGTACAGCTCTTGTATACTCAATTGGTTTGTGAATTCATTTGTTTGTTTCTTTCCTGTAAGTTATTGTCCCTGCCTATCTACTTGCATTCTGGTTTTTAATCTCTAAAGTTTTGTTGAAAAGAACAGATTCCTTTGAGTTACCTCCAAGTCTATGGGAGATTCGTACAATAATCTTTAGGACTTGGAAATGAAAATTCCTCAGGAACAGAATTGGTGTTTTTAGCTCCTTCTACAACTTTCTCTGGGGCTCAGTGGTCTCTCCACTTGGTATTTTAGTTTCAATCTCTCTGTTGCTCAATTTCTTAACATCATCTCTGCTAGGTCTCTTGGGTCCATTTTGTGATATAAAACTGATCATTTACTTTCCCTGTCAGGTCCCTTCTAGGGGTTGGGCAAGTCTATACCATGCTTCACTTTTGCTCTGTAGTTTTCTCACATCACTTTCACTTACAGAAGCATCTCTAGTTAGAAAAGCAAGGTCATAATGAATAATCAACTTTTCAATAAATGTCAAATAACATGGAAGGCCAATTTTAAAAATACCTACCAAAGACCACAGTGTTTATGATCTCTATTCTTAGATCGTCAGAAAGCTGAAGAAAAAAGTGTAATAATTAGTCAAAATAAACTCAACAAAGGGTGAAAGTGTTGTCTAGTATTCTTTGAAACAGAAATAAAAGTATTTCTGCTTAAATAATTAGCAAAATACTTACTATATCAGAAAGTTTTATATTATGAAAATATGGCAGATTGATCCAACAAATTTTGTGTAGTCCTCACCCTGTCTATCTATAACTTCTTGGCCCTTTCTTCTGCCTTGGCTCCTAGAACATCACCTACCCTTCCTCTCTTTCACTCTGTCTCTTCCTCCTCTTACACTTTCCTTCTCATCCCCTCTGTTGGATTTCCATCTCTTCTCTCTCTCCTTTAAAACTTATTGTCTTAGAATTTATATCATTCAGGCTATTGTTCTTAGACATGTTTCTCAATCACACAACCTTCCTGCCAACTTCATCTTCTCCTGTGGGATTACCTACCAATGGTAATCATGAACTCTGTGCCATATCCTCAATTTCTCTAAGTTCCAATGTGCAAGACATTTCTGGCCTCCTGGATGTTTCCAGCTGGGTACTCGTAAGCATTTGTAACCTTTTCTTGCCAAATTGAACTCTGTCTCCACCCTTCACTCCCGATACTTTTTCTGAATTTTATGTTTTTTTTTTTTTTTTTAATGTCAGTGAACATTTCCAACCAGCCACCCAAGTCAGAAAGAGAGACCAACGGCTACTTTTCTTTCTTAACCCCTGGAGTGAATCACTAATCATTTTGTCAAGTCTACTATTTTAACCCACCTGATGTTTGTCTCCAGTTTCCATTCCATTTGACAGATGGCTAGAGATTCTTTGCGTCTCACATGACTCTTCCCTATGATTCATTCTTTGTTCTTTCATCCTCATTGCTTTCAGATTGAGCTTATTAGAACATAAATATTCCTCTACTTAAAACCTTCAATGGCTTCCAATACTTACAGAGTCAAACTCATACTCATTTCAAATGGTGTCAAAAATTTTCAATGATCAGATTCGTCTTCTCACCTTTTTTTTAATATACTTTTTTTTCATATTTTCCTTCTTGCTCCTCTGCCTAACAAAATTCTAAAATTAAGATAAGCTTGTCTAGGAGTAGAATGACTATTAAAATAAAATATAACGAACATTTTTCCTATTCTTTACATAATTGATAAACTTTATATGATTGGTAATTTTCTACAGTCAACATTTCATAAGGAATAAAAAATTCCTCATTTGAAAATTTACTTAGGGCATATAAAATTGGCATAGTGAATAAAGGCCATTATTGCAATCTTCTTTGTTTCAATAAGTATAAAAATGAATTGGCCAAACTTGATTTTTCTTTTTTAAAGATGTGGTATCATGTATTGAGCTAACTATGTAAAAATTTTCAAAAAAAATGTGAAATAACTAATGATGTCTTATGTATCTGATTTTATAGGTCTATCTATAAAAGACTAATAAAAAAGTAAGTAGTTTTAATACTGCTTATAAAATTAAAATGAAGACGAAAAGGAAAGTAATCTTTTTCTTTTTCTTATTTTTTGTTTTAATTTTATGTATCTTTCTTTGCCCATCATGATGTACGTTATAAGAATGGTTGCTCATAGCTGTTTCTATTTCCTGGAAAGATTCTTAGTTTGTTTTGCTTATGTCTGAATTCTGCAGTAGTTTATTATTTTCCTGTCACCTTTCTTTATGTTCCTTTTCCATAAACAAAAATCATTCAGGAAAACAAAATGCAAGCAACTCTTTGGGATATTGTACTTAGGAGGAAATACTACTATATTGATTTCAAAATTTTGCCTAGTCTGTTCCATAATCCTAAATAAAAATGCAAGTAGATATAAAGGGGACATATAGTCACATCATTAACTCATAACTTTCTGGTTCTGAGAATGTGTATTAGCTTCCTATTTTTGCTGTAGCAAATTACCACAATCCTCTGTGTGATTATAATGTTCTTATTTAATTATATCATACAGTTGGGAAGCCCATAAATTAGCATCCATTAGTCTGTTAATAACTACAGTAATCTGGAATTGCAGAACATCAAGACCACTACCATGTATAAAAATCACTTGATCCATTTGAGAAGTAGACTAGTCAGTTTTTGGTCTGCAGACTGAAGGGTTTGTTAATAAGGAAAGTTTGAGTACTGCAGAGATAACACAATGTATTGATTTATTTTATTCTAAACATTAAATCATATGGTTAACTGTTTTTAGACCTATATTAAAACACTTGGACATCCTTTTCAGAAAGAGACAAGTGTCCCCAGGAAAAGACAATTGCCTCTTCATATTCTAGATCTCAGTTTAAGCAAGCTGAGGAGCTAGTGAGCTGTCCATAAAGGACCCAATGTTTAGTGAGCCCACCAATCAATAGTGAATCATAACATTGCATAAGTTTAATGCTAGAAAGGCCTGGAAAGACCATTTTTCTCTACCATTCT
Source organism: Castor canadensis (assembly GCF_047511655.1). NCBI lineage: Eukaryota > Metazoa > Chordata > Mammalia > Rodentia > Castoridae > Castor > Castor canadensis. Next base: position 27,367,255 of record NC_133390.1, on the reverse strand, counting down.
GAACATGACAGAACATGTAGATGAGGGATTGAAATAAAAAAAAAAAAGACGTGCTAAGGATCCAATTCTCTATCATAATGGGCACAGAAGAGCAAAGCTACAGTTCTGCTATTTCTTAGCCCCTTCAGCCTCCCAAGTTCCTAACTTGTTTATTATGACTGTACCTACAGATGGATTCTATATTCTATTTATAGTCACCAAGATATTAAGCATATATTAGAATTTTTTGTACTATTCTCCTTACAAAACTGTATAATTCTTAACAGGAGTAGCTAATTTTTCTCTACTGCTCAGTCGTGTGATTTGTTCTGAGCTAAATAAGTCCTTTTAGCTTAAAGACCCAAGTTACTGATTACAATTTTCTTCATTTTTGCTATGGATTCCCTCAAAGTAGAGCTCAAAGCACCAAGTTTTTACCAGGTATTACCTATGAGGTTTCACTTTTGTGTTCATCAAGTATTGTGTAGCTCTTCTCTCTTGTTCTCTGTTTTTCTGCTTGTAATGTGCAATGTCCTCCCCTATGTTCTGCCTGGATGCTTTTGTCTAATTATGGGTGTGGTGTTCCTGGGGGTACAGGTCTTTCCTACCTGAAAATAAATTGAAAACATCTCTTCTGTACACCATGGTGTGATGTTACGTTCCATGTATTATCTTCAAATTTTCCTCTAAAAGAATAGTTTGGGGGGGTATGTTACCATTTAATCACTTCATGTCCAATATTGTGGAGGCTATTCACAATATTGCAATATGTGCAATAAGTATGAACTTCAGAAAGACAGCATGTTAAAATATATATCTTTCTAACCAAACACATTTTGATACACACATTTTTGTCATACTTTCAAACTGTTTGATTTACCATTAATCTTATTCCTTTCATGCATTCCTATTTTGTTTTCCCATTTTGTATTATAGTACAAGTATTTATTTCTTATATTTTAAATATTGTCTATATTATTCTACAAAGTAAACTTTTTATAACATAAATGATAATTTTTCTTAAGAGTTGGGAGAACTGTTTCTCCTAATTTTGCTGCCATAAATATTAAGCCTCCCCAAGCCCTGTATTTAGCATAATTCATTAGACAATATTGTCAAAATCTTTGTGGTAGTTTGCAAAATTGGCCCAAATTCCCCATATTGGCCAATGTCCTTTTGTACTGTCACACTCACACCCATGTCATTTTGTCAAAGTTGTCCCATCTAGCAAAGAAGCTTGCTTCTTTCCTACTTGAATTAGAACTTGTGACTTGCTTTGGCCAATTGAGTACAGCAGAAATGACAATTGTGCCAGCTCCAAGCCTAAGTCTGACAAGGCCTTGCATCTTTAGTTCTGATTCTTGGATTTCCTTCCAACTGCCATTAAACCAGCCACTGACTGATAAGAGGCACATTTGCCCTTGTTACCCAAGCTGTTTGCCAACCAACCATAGAAGCAAGGACACCTCCCTGAACAGACACTGATGCAACTGTCCAAGTGAGCCCAGCATGACCAGAAGTACCCAGTGAAAAGAACAGTAATAAATTGTTGTCATTTTACCTAAGTGTTGTGGTCAATTGATACAATCTATCTGCCTAAAAAGAATGAGCATTTTTAAGATATGTCATTCATTTTGATAAGTGGTTTTTCCAAAATCATTATCTTGTCAATGGTTTTGCTAGCTTTATCAGCCAGATTTATCATATTTGTAAACCTTTGCTAGAGCCATAAAGATAATTGATGTTTTGTTTTAATTTAAGTGTGACTTTTCAGACCCATTTCCACCTCATTCTTATAATGTAGTCACCAATTTGACATTTCCAGGCACATTTCATAGTGAATTTTTCCTAAATTATTTTCTTAGGATTATATTTGGAAGGTTTATTTTCTCTTAAAAGGTATTACAACACAGATTTTGATTTTCAATTTGTTGGATAATGCCTTTTAGAATTCTGTTAAGTTGTAAGTCTTTTGTTCCAATATTTTTAATTCAATAACTGTCAACTTTATAAAAATGATGCTGCATGGCATTAGATGTTGATCTCATGATTGTGGCTATTCTAATTTGCTAAAAATCATGTGATCACTCTTGGCTCAGATAGAAAGCAGGAATATGAGTTAGTTATATTTAAACTGGAAAATTTGCTTCTGGGTCAAGCAGATGTGCAGAAGATGAAAACAGTACTGGCCATTATACTTGTGAGACTTTGAAGTGTTGCCATTACTCAATTCTTTCTCACTGCACACATAATGAGAGCACAGATTGCATCATTTTTATTATCTTTGGCTATAGGTAACAGAAAACCTACTCAAACAGTACTAAATTAAGAGTCTAATTGGTTGGGCTGATATTTAGTCAATTCATACCAGGAGAGTGATGCTGACTTTTAAAACACGAAATACTTTCTCATTGATGCTGAAAAATATAATGGTGACTTAAATAAATAATAAAATTAATCATTAAAAAGAAAATTAGTATATAAAACTTACACTTGCTTTCTGTGGCTATCAAAGAACATTGATAGGGGCACAAAAAATAAAATTTTTTGGTGTATATTTTTTGGTTTTGACTTTTTTTCTTTGGTGGTACTGGGGTTTGAACTCAGGGTTTCATGCTTGGTAGGTAGGCGCTCTACCACTTCAGCCACATCCCAATCCTTTTGTCAGCCTTAGTTACTTTTCTGATAGGTCTCACACTTTATGCTGAAGGCCAGCGTTGGATAGCAATCCTTTTACTGTGCCTTCACATAACTGGAATTATAGGCATGAATCACTATGCCTGGTGCCTGGCCCTAGTATATAGTTTTGTGGATCTCAGCTGAGTTTGTTCACTTAGCTTCTTTTAACTATCTGCCAGTGAAGACATCTCTTGGGGATGTCATAGTGCTGGTTTGGATTACTGGACTAATTCAGCTCTGCCTTGTGTGTCTGTCGCATCATGTAGAAGGTGAGAAAAAGAATATTCTCACCGTTATGGCAGAGTAGCAAGCATATGCCCAGCCACACACATGGTTTTCAAGTCTCTGCTTGCAGCACAGCTACCATTTGTCCAAGGAAGTCAGTTGAGACAGAGTGGGATGGTACTACAAAGTTATTTACATGGACAAAATACAGCAAGTACTGCAATCGGAAGTGCACTGATAAAATCAAATTTCAACAAGCATATTAATTCAAGTTAATTGTCACAGGCTGTCACAATATCTATTAATAAACAGTGCTTCTTTTGCAATGAGATCTGAAAGATTTGCAGTTCTACCTACCACATAGAATTGTATCATAAACATTTTCCAAACAGTGTTCTAGTTTTTAGGAGAATCAGAATTTTTTTGTCCTTTAACATATCCCTTTTTAAAGGAATTTATTGGGATTGTGGAAGTTTATATAGTGATATATTCTTACATTATAATGTAATTCAGAATTTGTGGGAGCACAACAAAAATTTTATGAAATAAAATAAAAAGCAGCCTCTTAGATGATGTTCTGATGCTGGTTTACCTTAGGAAAGTCTGGAATATATTTTGATAATATGAAAAAATTAATACAAAATGAAAACAAAGCATTTCTATTTCTTGAATGAAAACTTATTTCAACAAATTTATAAGTAGTTTATTATTGTTTTTGATAATCAAAAATACTAAAATTTTATTCAGTGAAAATTGAAAATACACATTTTTACTAGAATGTTAGTCATGTATTAATAAAACTAATGATTTAAGTAAAGAAAATTGCAACCATCAATGGGAAAAAACATCAGTCATCATTCCAGTTTCACATGATAAAATATCTGAAATAACACAAACTTCAAAAATAGTTTAAAAGAATATTAATAAAGCATATAAAATATTTAGAATGTACCAACAGGACTTAATCTATTTTATGTTAAAATAGTCAAAAAATTCTGGGTATAAAATATTAATATCACATCACAAAAATAATACTAGTATGTGTATATTTTGTAGTCCAGTTTTTTTTTTTAATTTTATTATTCATATGTGCATACAAGGCTTGGGTCATTTCTCCCCCCTGCCCCCACCCCCTCCCTTACCACCCACTCCGCCCCCTCCCTCTTCCCCCTACCCCCTCAATACTCAGCAGAAACTATTTTGCCCTTATTTCTAATTTTGTTGTAGAGAGAGTATAAGCCATAATAGGAAGGAACAAGGGTTTTTGCTGGTTGAGATAAGGATAGCTATACAGGGCATTGACACACGTTGATTTCCTGTGCGTGTGTGTTACCTTCTAGGTTAATTCTTTTTGATCTAACCTTTTTTCTAGTTCCTGGTCCCCTTTTCCTATTGGCCTCAGTTGCTTTTAAGGTATCTGCTTTAGTTTCTCTGTGTTAAGGGCAACAAACGCTAGCTAGTTTTTTAGGTGTCTTGCCTATCCTCACCCCTCCCTTGTGTGCTCTCGCTTTTATCATGTGCTCAAAGTCCAATCGCATTGTTGTGTTTGCCCTTGATCTAATGTCCACATATGAGGGAGAACATATGATTTTTGGTCTTTTGGGCCAGGCTAACCTCACTCAGAATGATGTTCTCCAATTCCATCCATTTACCAGCGAATGATAACATTTCATTCTTCTTCATGGCTGCATAAAATTCCATTGTGTATAGATACCACATTTTCTTTTTTTTTTTTTATTTTTTTATTTTTTTTTTTCATTTTTCTTTTATTATTCATATGTGCATACAAGGCTTGGTTCATTTCTCCCCCCTGCCCCCACCCCCTCCCTTACCACCCACTCCGCCCCCTCCCGCTCCCCCCCTCAATACCCAGCAGAAACTATTTTGCCCTTATCTCTAATTTTGTTGTAGAGAGAGTATAAGCAATAATAGGAAGGAACAAGGGGTTTTGTTGGTTGAGATAAGGATAGCTATACAGGGCATTGACTCACATTGATTTCCTGTGTGTGGGTGTTACCTTCTAGGTTAATTCTTTTTGATCTAACCTTTTCTCTAGTTCCTGGTCCCCTTTTCCTATTGGCCTCATTTGCTTTAAGGTATCTGCTTTAGTTTCTCTGCGTTAAGGGCAACAAATGCTAGCTAGTTTTTTAGGTGTCTTACCTATCCGCACCCCTCCCTTGTGTGCTCTCGCTTTTATCATGTGCTCATAGTCCAATCGCATTCATCAGTGCTGGGGCATCTTGGCTGTTTCCATAACTTGGCTATTGTGAATAGTGCCGCAATAAACATGGGTGTGCAGGTGCCTCTGGAGTAACCTGTGTCACAGTCTTTTGGGTATATCCCCAAGAGTGGTATTGCTGGATCAAATGGTAGATCAATGTCTAGCTTTTTAAGTAGCCTCCAAATTTTTTTCCAGAGTGGTTGTACTAGTTTACATTCCCACTAACAGTGTAAGAGGGTTCCTTTTTCCTGGCATCCTCGCCAACACCTGTTGTTAGTGGTGTTGTTAATGATGGCTATTCTAACAGGGGTGAGGTGGAATCTTAGTGTGGTTTCAATTTTCATTTCCTTTATTGCTAGAGATGGTGAGCATTTTTTCATGTGTTTTCTGGCCATTTGAATTTCTTCTTTTGAGAAAGTTCTGTTTAGTTCACTTGCCCATTTCTTTATTGGTTCATTAGTTTTGGGAGAATTTAGTTTTTTAAGTTCCCTATATATTCTGGTTATCAGTCCTTTGTCTGATGTATAGTTGGCAAATATTTTCTCCCACTCTGTGGGTGTTCTCTTCAGTTTAGAGACCATTTCTTTTGATGAACAGAAGCTTTTTAGTTTTATGAGGTCCCATTTATCTATGCTATCTCTTAGTTGCTGTGCTGCTAGGGTTTCGTTGAGAAAGTTCTTACCTATACCTACTAACTCCAGAGTATTTCCTACTCTTTCCTGTATCAACTTTACAGTTTGTGATCTGATATTAAGATCCTTGATCCATTTTGAGTTAATCTTGGTATAGGGTGATATACATGGATCTAGTTTCAGTTTTTTGCAGACTGCTAACCAGTTTTCCCAGCAGTTTTTGTTGAAGAGGCTGCTATTTCTCCATCGTATATTTTTAGCTCCTTTGTCAAAGACAAGTTGGTTATAGTTTTGTGGCTTCCTATCTGGGTCCTCTATTCTGTTCCACTGGTCTTCATGTCTGTTTTTGTGCCAGTTCCATGCTGTTTTTATTCTTATTGCTTTGTAATATAGTTTGAAGTCAGGTATTGTGATACCTCCTGCATTGTTCTTTTGACTGAGCATTCCCGTGGCTATTCGTGGCTTCCTGTGTTTCCATATAAATTTCACGGTAGATTTTTCGATCTCTTTAATGAATGTCATTGGAATTTTGATGGGAATTGCATTAAACATGTAGATTACTTTAGGAAGTATCAACATTTTTACTATGTTGATTCTACCAATCCATGAGCATGGGAGATCTCTCCACTTTCTATAGTCTTCCTCAGTCTCTTTCTTCAGAAGTTTATAGTTTTCCTTATAGAGGTCTTTCACATCTTTTGTTAGGTTTATACCTAGGTATTTGATTTTTTTTTGAGACTATTGTAAATGGAATTGTTTTCATACATTCTTTTTCCATTTGCTCATTATTAGTGTATAGAAGTGTTAATGATTTTTCTATGTTGATTTTATATCCTGCTACCTTGCTATAGCTATTGATGATGTCTAGAAGTTTCTGAGTAGAGTTTTTTGGGTCTTTACGGTATAGGATCATGTTGTCTGCAAATAGGGATATTTTGACAGTTTCTTTACCTATTTGTATTCCTTTTATTCCTTCTTCTTGCCTAATTTCTCTGGCTAGGAATTCCAGTACTATGTTGAATAGGAGTGGAGATAGTGGGCATCCTTGTCTGGTTCCTGATTTTAGAGGGAATGGTTTCAGTTTTTCTCCGTTAAGTATAATGCTGGCTGTAGTTTTGTCATATATAGCTTTTATAATGTTGAGGTACTTTTCTTCTATTCCTAGTTTTCTTAGAGCTTTTATCATGAAATGGTGTTGGATCTTATCAAAGGCTTTTTCTGCCTCTATTGAGATGATCAAGTGGTTTTTGTCTTTGCTTCTGTTAATGTGGTTTATTACGTTTATTGATTTTCGTATGTTGAACCACCCCTGCATCCCTGGGATGAAGCCTACTTGGTCGTGGTGAATAATCTTTTTGAAGTGTTGTTGAATTTGGTTTGCCATTATTTTGTTGAGGATTTTTGCATCAATGTTCATTAAGGAGATTGGCCTGTAGTTCTCCTTTTTGGAGGTGTCTTTGCCTGGTTTTGGGATAAGTGTAATACTGGCTTCATAAAACGTGTTTGACAGTTTTCCTTCCCTTTCTATTTCATGGAACAATTTAAGGAGGGTTGGTATCAGTTCTTCTTTAAATGTCTGATAGAATTCAGCAGAGAATCCATCAGGTCCTGGACTTTTCTTTTTGGGGAGACTCTTGATTGCTGCTTCAATTTCATTTTGTATTATAGATCTATTCAGGTGATTAATGTCTTCTTGGTTCAGTTTTGGATGATCATATGTATCTGGAAATCTGTCCATTTCATTATAATTTTCAAATTTATTTGAATAAAGGTTCTCAAAGTAGTCTCTGATGATGTCCTGGACTTCCATGGTGTTTATTGTTATCTCCCCTTTTGCATTCCTAATTCTACTAATTTGGGTTTTTTCTCTCCTCATTTTAGTCAGGTTTGCCAGGGGTCTATCGATCTTGTTTATTTTTTCAAAGAACCAACTTTTTGTTTCATTAATTCTTTGTATGGATTTTTTGGTTTCTATTTCATTGATTTCAGCTCTTATTTTTATTATTTCTCTCCTATTTGTTTAGGGATTTGCTTGTTCTTGTTTTTCTAGGAGTTTGAGATATATCATTAGGTCATTGATTTGGGATCTTTCAGTCTTTTTAATATTTGTAGTCTAGTTTTATGGTTCCACTTGTAGTGAACACATTTACTTTTGGAAACATTTTTGAACTTGCTCACTTTTTAAAAAAATTATTCATTTATTCACATGTGCATATATTGTTTGGGTTATTTCTCCCCCCTGCCCCCGCCTCCACCCTCTAGCTTCCAGGCAGAACTTGTTCTGCGCTTTTTTCCAGTTCCATTGAAGAATAGAAATAAGCAATAATAAGAAAGACATCTTAAAAATCTAAACATAAATCTGTCATGTGATCCAGCAATACCACTCTTAGGGATGTACCCAAAGGAATGTGACACAGGTTACTCCAAAGGCACCTGCACACCCATGTTTATTGCAGCACTAATCACAATAGCTAAGTTATGGAAACAGCCAAGATGCCCCACTATTGATGAATGGATTAAGAAAATGTGGTATTTATACACAATGGAATACTACTCAGCCATGAAGAAGAACGAAATCTTATCATTTGCAGGGAAATGGATGGAACTGGAGAACATCACCCTGAGCAAGGTTAGCGAGGCCCAGAAGACCAAAAATCATATGTTCTCCCTCATATGTGCACTTTAGATCAAGGGCAAACACGACAAGGGGATTCGACTTTGATCACATGATGAAGCGAGAGTACATAAGGGAGGTATGAGGATAGGCAAGAAACCTGAAAAAAGACAAGATAACATTTGATGTCCTCAATGCAAAGGAACTAATGCAGAAACTATAAAGCAACAGAGGCCTATAGAAGAAGGGGAACAGGAACTAGAGAAAAGGTTAGTTTGAGAAGAATTAATTTAGAATGTAACACATATGTACAGGAAAGCAATGAGAATAAACTCCCTCTATAGCTATCCTTATCTCAACTAGCAAAAACCCTTGGCCCTTCCTATTATTGCTATGCTCTCTCTTCAACAAAATTAGAGATAAGGGCAAAAGAGTTTCTGCCTGGTAGCGAGGGTGTAGTGGGGAGGGAGGGGGCAGAGGAAAGGGAGGGGACAGGGGGAAGAGGGTGGAAATGACCCAAACACTCTATGCACATAGGAATAAAAGAAATAAAAAAAAAAGAAAGACATAGCATTTTTGCTAGTAGAGATAAGGACAGCTATACAGAGAGACTCCTAGCATTGCTTTCATGTACAAATGTGTTACAACCCATGTTGATTCAACTCTTATTGATCTTTACACTGGTTCCTGATCCCCTTCTCGTGTTGATCTCTGTCACTTTAAGGTTTCTGTATTAATTCCTCTGGAATGGGGACAACAAATGCTTTCATGTTTTGAGTTTTCTATCTAACCCTGTACATCCCATATGTGTTCTCCCCTTGTCATGTAACCCAAGTCCTAAAACATTGCTGTATTTGTCCTAGATCTAAAGACCGCATATGAGGGAGAACATATGATTCTCGGTCTGAGTATGGCTGACCTCGCTCAGAATGATGTTCTCCAGTTTCATCCATTTACTTGCGAATGATAAGATTTCATTTTTCTTCATGGCTGAGTAAAATTCCATTGTGTATAAATATCACATTTTCTTAATCCATTCATCTGTAGTGGGGCATCTTGGCTGTTCCCATAACTTGCCTATTGTGAATAGTGAATAGAGCTGCAATAAACATGGGTGTGCAAGTGCCTTTGTAGTAACCTGTTTCGTATTCCTTTGGGTATATCCCCAGGAGTGGGATTGCTGGATCATATGGCAGGTCTATGTTTAGATTTTTAAGAAGCCTCCAAATTTTTTTCCAGAGTGGTTGTACCAACTTGCATTCCTATGAGCAGTGTACGAGGGTTCCTTTTTCCCCACATCCTTGCCAACACATGTTGGTGGTGGTGTTTTTGATGATGGCTATTCTAACAGGGGTGAGGTGGAATCTTAGTGTGGTTTTGATTTGCATTTCCTTTAGAACTTGCTCACTTTTTTTGGAAAATTGTTCACAAGGCAGTAGAATTTCAATTATCACTGATGAAGTTTCAAATGTTTCACATAAAGGTGAACAAGAAAATTCAAGAATGAAAACAGTTTTATGGTTCTCATTGATCATAGAACTAGAAAAGTGGATATTAGCATGATGAAAAAATTAGAAAATAAGTTTACTTCTCCTGGCATTCTGAGCTATTAAGGCAGCAGACATGGTTTGAAGATGTTATTAAGTGGTGAATATTTACTATAATATGAATTGTAAAATGGGTAAAATAGACAATTTGGAAGGTAGACTTGATTTTTAGAAATTCAGACTTGAATTATGACAGCTCTTATTTCTTTGTTTAGCTTTACATGAAAAATTGTTTTATTAAAAGGAAGATTATTTAATGCATGAAAAAGTGGTCAAATCTATAAGACCAAAGTAAGCTGGTAAAGAGAAGATGTAGAAATAAAGACACATAATTTAACATGTAATGTAAAATAATTTCAATGAAAAAATTATTACAATAAGAAATGATTTGACATTAGCATCACAAGTGATTTTTCTTTGGTGGTATTGGGGTTTGAACTTAGGCCTTTGTACTTGCTAGGTAGTTGCTAGGAATGGCTACTACTTGAGCCACTCCTCTAGCTCTTTTTGCTCTGGTTATTTTGAAGGTAGGGTCTCACTTTTAGCCCACGCTGGCCTGGACTATGATGCTCCTACTTTAAGCTTCCCCCTGTCTTGGGATGACAGGCAACACCACTAGGCCCAGCTTTTGCCTTTGAGACGGGGTCTCACAGACTATCTTGCCTGGACTGACCTAGAATCGTGATCCTCTAGATAGCAGCCTTCCAAGTAGCTAGGATTACAGGTGTGAAGCATCAATGTCTTGCTGTAAGTGAAATATTAAAAAAAAAAATTTATGTTTTTCCAATGGACATTGATTTTTAATAGTAACTTTAAATGAACTTTTGGTTTGAAATGAATAAAATGTATGGTTTGATGATTAATTAAAATTAGGCTATATAACTATAATATTCTTATAAATAATTATCATGAATTATTAGCTGATATTTAACATGCAAAAAAGCACAGTATTATAAGCTAGAAATATTTTGAATATAAGTCTTGTTTAGCAGAAATGTAGAGAGGACTCAGTCTAATAGATTGTTTTGTGTGTAAAGAAAAATTCTCTACCTATTTAGATTATGTCACAAAATCCAGTTTTTAAAGGAATTTTTGGAAAGAGATAATGCAGTTTTTATGTTAAAATGTAAATCAGACAGAGACATTATTTAGCTATAAAGAGTTACGTCAAAGAAAGATCATTATATTTCCTAATCAAAAAACAATTTGGAAGTTATTAGAATGGTTCTATGAGAGGTATGCACTATAACATATATGCTAAAGCATATAGCATTTAATCAGCAGTTTCATTGGGTATGAACATATATATGAGCACTATTTTAGATGATGGTTTGTATGTGCAAATGTACCAGAGTTTAGATTGTTTCACACTTTGAATAATACTGTTTGTTGGCTCCTGCACTGGATGTCTGAGCTTTGGACTTAGTTTAAGCCAGTATCTCCACCACCTGTTTCTGGCTAACCATTTTGATTCTGCTCTCCTCCATTTAGATTTTTGTCCTTCAGCAGTAGAGGTCCCTATTGGTGGCAAAATTATTGAAGTAACCCCAAGCTGTCATTCTCACACCATAATAAAGAAAGAGGCTCTCTCTCTCTCAAAGACAGTTAACTTCATCCTGTAAGTCTGCCAAAAGGCCTCACATTTTGTATCTTGTTCCAGACTGGAGCTTGTGAGTGGTCTAAATCTGATTGCTAGTCTCAGGGAATGTGACACACACAGCAGGCTGGCATGGGCTGAGTTCTAAGATAATCCTAGATCAGTCCATGTTTGTTCCCAGGCCTAACAGGCGGAGCTCTGAACTCCAAGTGATGACATGAAGAGGGAACAGTGCAAAGACTTCTGCACACAACCTGAATTTCCAGCCTCATCCCCTGCTGCATCTCTATGGGCACATTAAACCTAAGAGATACTCTGAACTCAGTACAGTTCCCTGGACCAACAAAACGGAGTAAAGCCCCCAAATCCTTTTTCATCAGTCACTTTACCCATGAAAATGGAACAGTGAGGTTCTAAAATTTGTGTTAGTAAAGGATCTAAAACTCCTTCATTTATATTTTCTTAATTATTAATAATCCATCAGCATTAAACAGCTTGAAAGAATGTTTGCCCAGGACAAGTCTATATTTTTGGCAAGAAATAAAATGTTGCATGTAAATGAAAACCACCCTGAATCTTAGCATATGTGTCTCAAACATGATATTACCTTCCAGATTTTTTCTAAACACATATTTTAAGGCATATTTATCATAATACTAAAATTATGTATCTCAGTTTTCCTGTAAATATGTCAAAATTATCCACTGACTTCTATGGTCTTCATAATCATTAATAAATGTAATCAACTTTCCAGTGAATATGCCTGTTTATTGCTGGCAAAACAAACATGTAATAACAAATTAGTTTATTATGCTTGTTTTCCTCCTCTTGAATATATTTCCTTGGTTTAAATTTCCAGAAAAAGAATTTCTGAATTAGATGTTTTGAAATATTTGTGACACATTATATGAAATGCCAAATTAAAAATAAACGATTTTAAACATTTATAAATAATTTATATCAATTTAAACAATTTATATCTCATAAATTAACTGTAATTTTCCAATATTATACATTACATTTAATTAAAATTTATTTGTTTTTTATTGAATCATTTCTAGACTCATGAAGATTATAAGTCCTAGGGAAATAGGAGAGTGTATTTCTTACAGTTATATTGCATTTATTTAATATTCTGTAAAACTAGAACAATGCTTAACATTTTCTAAGTGTAAAGTCTATATTGCATTAATGTGAATTAATAATGGAAATTCCTTTTGCAGTTACAATAACTTCCAAATTACTTCATGTTTAGGCAAGTTATTTCATTTTTATTTTAGCATTTAACTGAGACTTGTGCTCTTTTTTCTTGCTGTAGTTTTTCTTTCTTTTGGTTTTTTTTTTTCCTTTTTTAATTATATTCATATGTGCATACAATGTTTGGGTCATTTCATCCCCCTTCCACCCACCCTCTCCTTTATTCCTCCACACCCCACTCCCTCCTATACCCCCCCAACCCCTTGCTACCAGGAAAAAACTATTTTGCCCTTATCTCTAGTTTTGTTGAAGAGAGAGTATAAGCAATAATAGGAAGGACCAAGGGTTTTTGCTAGTTGAGATAAGGATAGCTGTACAGGGAGTTGACTCGCACTGATTTCCTGTACATATATGTTACCTTCTAAGTTAATTCTTCTCTAAATAACCTTTTCTCTAGTTCCTGGTCCCCTTCTCCTATTGGCCTCAGTTGCTCTAAAGTATCTGCTTAAGTTTCTCTGCGTTGAGGGCAACAAATGCTATCTAGTTTTTTGGGTGTCTTACCTATCCTCATACCTTCCTTGTGTGTTCTCACTTTATCCTGTGATCAAAGTCCAATCCCCTTGTGTTTGCCCTTGATCTAATGTCCACATACAAGGAAGAACATATGATTTTTGGTCTTTTGGGCCAAGCTAACCTCACTCAGAGAGATGTTCTTCAGTTCAATTCATTTACCTGCGAATGATAACATTTCGTTCTTCTTCATGGCTGCATAAAATTCCATTGTGTATAGATACCACCTTTTCTTAATCCATTCATCAGTAGTGGGGCATCTTGGCTGTTTCCATAACTTGACTATTGTGAATAGTACTGCAATAAACATGAGTGTGCAGGTGCCTCTGGAGTAACCTGTGTCACATTCTTTTGGGTACATCCCTAAGAGTGGTATTGCTGGATCATATGGTGGATCAATGTTTAGATTTTTAAGAAGCCTCCAAATTTTTTTCCATAGTGGTTTTACCAGTTTACATTCCCACCAGCAGTGTGAAAGGGTTCCTTTTCCCCCACATCCTCACCAACACCTGTTGTTGGTGGTGTTTCTAATGATGGCTGTTCTAACAGGGGTGAGGTGGAATCTTAGTGTGGTTTTAATTTGTATTTCCTTTATTGTTGAGGTACGTTCCTTCTATTCCTAGTTTTCTTAGAGCTTTTACCATGAAATGGCGTTGGATCTTATCAAAGGCTTTTTCTGCGTCTATTGAGATGATCAAGTGGTTTTTGTCTTTGCTTCTGTTAATGTGGTTTATTGCATTTATTGATTGTCATATGTTGAACCACCCCTGCATTCCTGGGATGAAGCCTACTTGGTCGTGGTGAATAATCTTTTCGATGTGTTGTTGAATTCGGTTTGCCATTATTTTAGTGAGGATTTTTAAATCGATGTTTATTAAGGAGTTTGGCCTATAGTTCTCCTTTTTTAGAGGTGTCTTTGCCTGGTTTTGGGATAAGTGTAATACTGGTTTCATAAAATGTGTTAGGCAGTTTTCCTTCCCTTTCTATTTCATGGAACAGTTTAAGGAGGGTTGGTATGAGTTCTTCTTTAAATGTCTGATAGAATTCAGCAGAGAATCCATCAGGTCCTGGACTTTTCTTTTTGGGGAGACTCTTGATTGCTGCTTCAATTACATTTTGTGTTATAGATCTATTCAGGTGATTAATGTCTTCTTGGTTCAGTTTTGGATGATCATATGTATCTAGAAATTTGTCCATTTCTTTAAGATTTTTGAATTTATTTGAATATAGGTTCTCGAAGTAGTCTCTGATGATTTCTTGGATTCCCATGGTGTTTGTTGTTATCTCCCCTTTTGCATTCCTGATTCTACTAATTTGGATTTTTTCTCTCCTCATTTTAGTCAGGTTTGCCAGGGGTCTGTTGATCTTGTTTATTTTTTCAAAGAACCAACTTTTTGTTTCATTAATTCTTTGTATGGTTTTTTTGGTTTCTATTTCATTGATTTCAGCTCTTATTTTTATTATTTCTCTCCTATTTGTTTAGGGATTTGCTTGTTCTTGTTTTTCTAGGAGTTTGAGATGTATCATTAAGTCATTGATTTGGGATCTTTCAGTCTTTTTAATATATGCACTCATGGCTATAAACTTTCCTCTCAGGACTGCCTTAGCTGTGTCCCATAGGTTCCGGTAGGTTGTGTTTTCATTTTCATTGACTTTCAGGAACTTTTTAATTTCCTATTTTATTTCATCAGTGACCCATTGTTCATTAAGCAATGAGTTATTCAGTTTCCAGCTGTTTGCATGTTTTTTGTCTTTATTTTTGTTGTTGAGTTCTACTTTTATTGCATTGTGATCAGAGAGAATGCATGGTATAATTTCTGTTTTCTTATATTTGCTGAGGATTGCTTTGTGCCTTAGAATATGATCTATTTTGGAGAAGGTTCTGTGGGCTTCTGAGAAGAATGTATATTGTGTAGAAGTTGGATGAAATGTTGTAGACATCAACTAGGTCCATTTGAGCTATGGTGTATTTTAGATCTAGGGGTTCTTTACTGATTTTTTTGTTTGGATGACCCATCTATTGATGATAATGGGGTGTTAAAGTCTCCCACAACCACAGTGTTGGAGTTAATATATGCTGTTAGGTCCTTCAGTGTATGTTTGATGAAATTGGGTGCATTGACATTGGGTGCATATAGTTTGATAATTGTTATTTCCTTTTGGTCTATTTCCCCTTTTATTAGTATGGAATGTCCTTCTTTATCTCATTTGATCAGTGTAGGTCTGAAGTCTACTTTGTCAGAGATAAGTATTGCTACTCCTGCCTGTTTTCAGGGGCCATTGACTTGGTAAACCTTCTCCCAGCCTTTCATCCTAAGCCTATGCTTATTTCTATTGGTGAGATGGGTGTCCTGTAGGCAACAAATTGTTGGATCTTCCTTTTTAATCCAGTTTGTAAAATGGTGCCTTTTGAAGGGTGAATTAATTCCATTAGCATTAATTGTTAGTACTGATAAGTATGTGGTGATTCCTGTCATTTAGTTGTCTTAGTTGTTTGAAGGTTTGATTGTGTGTACCTAAATCAATGTTACTCTCCACTTCTTGCTTTTTCTTTTCCTGCAGTTTGGTGCTGCCTGCCCTTTCATGGTTATGTTGGGTTTCACTTTCTGTGTGCAGAATTCCTTGAAGAATCTTTTATAGTGGTGGCTTTGTGGTCACATATTGTTTTAGTTTCTGCTTATCATGGAAGACTTTTATTGCTCCATCTATTTTGAATGATAGTTTTTCTGGGTAGAGTATCCTAGGGTTGAAGTTATTTTCATTCAGTGCCTTTAAGACCTCACCCCAAACTCTTCTTGCTTTTAGTATTTCTGTTGAGAAGTCTGCCGTGATTTTGATGGGTTTACCTTTGTATGTTATTTGTTTTTTCTCTCTTACAGCCTTCAATATTCTTTCTTGAATCTCTGTACTTGTTGTTTTAATGGTAATATGCTATGGGTTGGTTCTATTTTGGTCTGGTCTGTTTGGTGTTCAAGAGGTCTGGTGCACCTGTACGGACATAGATTTCTCTAGATTTGGGAATTTTTCTGTAATTATTTTGTTGAATATATTATGCATTCCCTTCGCTTGCACCTCTTCTCTTTCTTCAATGCCCATAATTCTCAGGGCATTGAGATTTCATGGAGTCAGTGAGTTTTGGCATTTTCTTTTCACAGGTCTTGAGTTGTTTAACTAGTAGTTCTTTGGTTTTTCCTTTAATTACCATTTCATCTTCGAGTTCTGAGATTCTGTCTTCTGCTTGAAGATAAAACAGAACTGGCCTTCCATTTTGTTTTGCATTTCTGTTTCATTCTTTTTACTGAGGTTTTTCATATCCTGAGTCCCTTCCTCTTTAATATTGTCTATTTTCATCCTGAGTTCATTTATCTCTTTATTAATTGGGTTCTTTGTTTCACTTTGGTGTTTATACATTACTTTTATGGTTTCTTTCATTTCTTCTTGTGATTTCTCAAATTCTCTATTTTTGTTGTCTTGGAATTTCTTGAGTGTCTCCTGTACATTTTGGTTGACCATATCCAGTATCATCTCTATAAAATTCTCATTGATTACTTGCAAGATTCCATCTTTTAGATTTTTCTTGTTGGCTTCATTGGGTTCTTTGGCATACTTTATCTTCGTCTTGTTGAAGTCTGGATCTGAGTATCTGTTTTCTTCATTTCCCTCTGGTTCCTGTACTAATTTATTGCTGGGGGAAACTGATTTGCCTCTTTTTTGCTTCTTCCCATAATTGCTCTTAGTATTGTTACTGTCCCTGTACTGTGTGCAATTAAGTATTTTCTAGCTTGTAATAATAACAATGGTGATGTCTAGAATGAAAGGGTGAGAGGGAAAGCAAAGAAGGTAAAGAAAAAGGGAAAAGCAAGCAAACAAACAAACAAGTAAAAAAACAAAACAAACAAACAACAAAAAACAGTGTTGAAGAAATAAACAAGGAAAGAGTGTACTAATCAACAGTAAGCTAAACAGGCATTATAGAGACTAGGAGAGGATTAAAAAAAAATCCCCAAGTTCCAAAGCAATAAAGTTTCAGTCTTAATAATTTTGGTGTTAGTCCCTGAGCCTCCAATCCTAGAGATGGTGTCTCAGAAGTAGTTCTGTTGTTGACTCATCAAAGGGGAAAAAAACCAAACAAAACAAAACAAACAAAAAAATCCAAAACACAACAAAATTTCCCAGGTTCAAATGCAGTACAGCTTCAGTAAGTCTTTCTGCATGAGGTTGTAGTTCAGTTGTTGTCTCATCAAAGGAAGAGAAAAGGAAAAAAGAAAAAAAAAAGTGTCTGGAGACAGTTCTGTGAATGTCTATCTGAAGCTGCAGCTCACCTACTTGCTACTGTCAGCCAGTTGTTGCTGGAGGCTTTATGGATTGCAGTTCTCAGGAGTGAGCTTAACACTCACCTAGCCCCGCAGGCTTTATTTAGAGTTCTCCTGGGTGTGACTGCCACTTTTACAAATTTTCCCCTCTCCAAGCACACTGCAGAGGTGGTGCTATACCCGCCTTCTCCAGTCGGTTTGTTTATTTACAGTTCATGTGTCCCTTCCCCCCCTCCAGTGGAGTTTTCCTCATGACAGCCACTTTTACAAGCTTTCCCAGGTTGCTGGGCAGGTGCCTCCACTCTTCCTTTCTCCGGCCAGCTTGTTTATTTACAGTTCCGTAAGGGATTGCCTCTCCCCCAATCTTCGGTACTCAGGGCACCCCACCCTCTTCGTTACATGTCTTTTGTTGTTGTTTATTATTCAGTTTGTTTTTTTTCTCTTTTTTCCCTGGATGGGGGTCAGTCTGTCCAGGGGGCTATGCTGATCTGGC
The DNA here is from genome assembly GCF_047511655.1 of Castor canadensis. Taxonomy (NCBI): domain Eukaryota; kingdom Metazoa; phylum Chordata; class Mammalia; order Rodentia; family Castoridae; genus Castor; species Castor canadensis. Next base: position 27,349,188 of record NC_133390.1, on the reverse strand, counting down.
CCAGGGTTGTTTGTGGGACTACTGTGTGCCACTTAGCTCACCTGGTGGTCTGCTTCTCTTGAGCTGGTAGGAGCTGGCATCTGGCAGTGCGGAGCCTTCCTGGTTTCTCCGTTTAACTGGAGTGGGTATGCTATGGGCGGGTTGGGGGTGTGGAGGTGTCAGAGTTTATCCTCTTCTTGGTGTTTTTTCCTGCAAGGCATACCTCCAGCATCTCTCCAAGATTTTACTTTAGGAAGCATGCTTTTTGCTATCTCCCTCTAGTTGCCATCTTGGAATCCCCTTGCTGTAGTTTTTCAAATGAAATGCTCATTATTTTTTGTGTCATCCTTACAAGAGGCCATTTATTTTCTCTGGATTGTGCCAATTAAAAAATATTTCTGCCAAAGCATGCATCATTTAATTTAATTTTACTACTATAGTATACAATTATATCACTGAATTTGCAGTTTGCATTTGAGTACAATTGAGTAGAAACATTCTAATGTTTGTTGACCTAAAAAACAGTCATTGTGTGAACTGTTTGCTCATGAGTTTGCACATTTGAATCCCAATTTTGATTTTAAAATAAGTTATAATTAAATTTTAATTTTTTCTATTTAAATATGCTCAAGATTTGTATTTTTTGCTTTTTGGGGTTTTTATTTATGGCTCAAATTGAAAATTTTCAAAATTTTAATAGTCATTCATTTTTAGGGAGGGAAATAACTTTTTTTCTTACATAGTTCAAAAGTTATGTTCCTTTACAGTGGTTTAACTTTGTTCTAATTGAGGCATTTGATATGTTATTCATGCTTTATATGATGATATACTGAACATTTAGGATGGTTTTCAAGATAGACTTTTTTTTTCTTTGTCTGAATTGATTTTTTCCTATATTGACAAAGCTATTATTTAAGCATATTATAATTAAAATATTTTATTTTATACATGAATCATTTAAATATTTTCTATGCCTTCCAATGTAATGTAATATGCTGATTTTTTGTCTGATACTGTTTGATTTATTGCTTATTTATCATATATTTTAATGTCTATTAAATCTATTTTTTCTATTATTTTTCTTTTGAGACTTTTCTGAAATGTTTTTATTAATTAATAATCTAAATGTATAGAATTTGCCTTGTGGATGCCATAGTCCAAGAAAGAGGTTATGCCTTTGATTGAGATTTTGTCAAACATTCATATTATTTTGGCTACATCACTGTTTTTTGTGTTGTGTATTTCTAGCTTTCAAGTATAATATTTTTTTCTACTAAAGCTTGATAGTTTGGCAAATTATGTCCCACATATTTCTCATTTAGATTTTCAGATTGAAACTATAGCTTTATTTACTGTTGAGATTAATTACATTTTAAAACTATCTTCCTTATTCAAGAATGCTGTTGAGTATTATATTTTTATCCTGTCTCATTTGTGGAGTAAATTACATATAAGTTTGGTTTCATGCAAATGATGTACACCTTCTTCTCCTGTAAACATATAATATCCTTTTAACTTTGGTTAATAGTTAAAATGTATTTTAAGGTATACACTGGGATTACCATATCTTTGCACATACTTTTAAAATTGTGTATTATGTTATGTTTTTCTTTTGAAAAATTATGAAACTTTTGAGCTAAATTTTCTGGAACATGATAGACTATTCTATCATTCTATTCAATCTTTTATACCATTTTTAATCTCAAAAGAAACAGAAGAGAAAATAGCTATAATAAAGTTAGACATTTGCTCAAATATTTAGTAACCTTAAGCAAGCTATTCATGTCTCAGAGTTTGCCAAAGTGCTTATGGAAACTCTATCTGCTTTGGCAAGGCTTACTGACTTCTTACATTTACTGAAAGGTGTTTCTTATGAATTAGTCAACTTTTCCAACATGGACCTGCCTGAGGTAATTGTCACAGTACTGATGTTTAGAGGCGTATTCTCATGATTTAACAGTTGGATATTCACATATTTTTTCTTTTACAGACCAGTGTCTCATCTTTGTTGTCAGGTATTTCTCCACTCTAAGGTGCAATTTCCCCCAAAGTCTTGGACTGAATACAATATTTGTGCACAGCCTCAAAGTGGACATTTGTTTTAGACTTTGCACAAGTCTTGTATTAGGTTTGTGATGCCCACAAACCTACTTCCTATCCTCATGAGAGAGTGGTTACTTCAGTTCTTGAATCTTTCTAAAGTTTAATGACATGAGTTGTGTTACTTATTTTGGCTTTTCTTCAAGAAGTCACTTACCTTCTATTCTCATTATTCCATCATTTACCAGTTTCCAAAATTTTACTGCCCTCATTAGAATTTTTTTAGTTTTTAAAGATCATTTTCCTTGTCCTTGTGGGTTAATGTTTTATTTTTTTCAAACTGTGTGGGTGTTATTTAGGTCAGATTTGGCAATGGAGCAGAGAATACATGTATTCTCATATGCCTGTGGTTTACAGAGCCAGGTGACTCCTTGGCATCAGTTCTCTCACATTAAGACTTCAGACTCACCAGTTATGTGGTTTAGAGTAGGCCCTTACTGACCCATACTAGTCATCATCATTAGGACAAAAATGGGACAAAGTTAAAGAATTTTCCAGTTCATGGCTTTGTTTTTCCAAATGGAGTAATTTCATGTGGAATAACACTTCTAGTCCTCATTCTGTCTTTCCTATGGAAACAGAGTGACATTTGATAATGAGTTGGAAGAAGGAGAGTCAAGTGTTCTCAACTCTACTCTTTTCCTTCTTAATTTGATTTTCTCTCCCTTATGAAGGCACATGAGATAAATTTAGTAGAGCATCATTGAGTGTCTCCAGAAATCTATAACTGAAATGTGAGCAAACACTTTTGGACACAATCTAAGCCATGCTCCCTATTTAGCCACTAAGGGAAAGGCTGGGCATTTTCCTTTTTGTATAAATTTCCCCTGTTTTGTTTTTTGTTTGTTTCTGAATGTAAGAATGAAAAACAGCTGTTATATATTTTGTCTGCTTTACTCCCCCCAAAACAAGCAAGCAAACAGATACCCTAATCAAGAATCATAATCTCATCTTGCTGGAAACAATGTTTGTTTTACTGATAGACATAGAGTCCTGTCTATGTCACTAGTTTGTACCAAGCACATTCTGGGTATGGTGATTGGCTTAGGGTTGAGCAGGATCTAAAGGCAATTCTACAGAGTGAGGACTATGACTTTCATTTGATTTTTTTTGGCAGCACTAGGTCCTGAACTCAGGGCCTATACCTTGAGCCTCTCTATGAGCTCTTTTTGGAGATGGTTTTTTTTTTTTCCAAGATAGGGTCTCACAAACTATTTTTCCAATCTGACTTCAAACCATGATCCTGCTGATCTCTGCCTACTGAGTAGCTAGGATTACAGGTGTGAGCCACCCACCAGCACCCAGCTCACTCTTTTTTAATCAAGAGATGGTCACTCTTCTTCTGGTTTTATGAGAAGACATTACACTAGGGACAACCATAGAAATTTTGCATCCATGACATAGTCATCTAGCACATGAAGAAGAATTCAAAGCTGGGAACTGAAATAGAAATCAGATGGAATCCTACACTACTTCTAGACTTTTGGTTTTTCTGGAATAATAAATTCATTTAATGCTTGAACCTACTTGAGTTGAGAGTCTTACCATTAAAGATATCTAATTAATATTGGCATGGTGGGTCATGCCTGTAATCCCAGTTACGCAGGAAGTGGAGGTAGGAGGATTAAGATCCAAGGCCAGCCTGGGCAAAAGCATGAGATCCTATCTGCAAAACAAATGAAAGCACTGGAAATGTGGCTCAAGTGGTAGAGTGCTTGCTTAGTGAGCTTGAGTACCTGAGTTCAAATCACAACTATATAGTTTCTGTACTGACATATATAGAATTTTTGAAAGACGTATACAGAATTTCCACACTTTTTGTACTAGTGAATCCCCAAACAGTGTTTTATATAGCATTAAAGTATTGTTTGGTCTGCTCAAGCAGAAGCACTACTCTTGGATTCAGATGCACTCTCCAATTCACAAGTCAAATAGGTTTCATCCTGGGCTAAGTTTACTTAGCACTAAGAGGAAATATAGCATGATATGTTACTTGAGTGGCAACAACAAATCAGAGATCTTAAGATTCCTAAGTGTATTTTCTGATATACTTATTTCATTGCTGAGATGAAGTGTCAAGATACAAAACAAGTATGAAACAAATATGAACCATTTCAATTCAAGGAATCCATATGTTCTGGGAATCCTTGAGTCTTTCATACCTGTAGGACTACACATGATCTGCTCAGATCCACCTGACTGGCCTCCATTCTCCATTGCAGCAGAATCTCACCAGTATTGTTACTTGTTAAAAAACAATCTCAACAATGAGGTGAATCATCATTGATTCATGCTAAATGAGTAGCTAGTTTTTAGCTGTTCTTGCCAGCCCTCAAAGGTGTAAATACTTTGTGAGAACATGGATATGTTAATTTACTATAGCAAACTTTTTGCTATTTCTATGTATCCCATAACATCATACTGTATAGCTTAAATAGCACAACAAAATTTATTTTAAGTAAACCTAACAATTGTATTAAACTACTTAATATACCTTTGGAGTTTCAATTTCTTCATATCTGAAAGTAGAGATCATTATGCATATATCACAATAAGAGTATAAGGAACTATGAGATAACATATATAATAAGACTAGCAAAAAATTAGGTTTATTTCCCATTTAAATTAAAATAGCTTTAGGGTAAGGTCAAGCAATGTAGTTTTATTAGTAAAATCCTTTTAAGGCTGGTAAATTTATACAGAGACTTACTTTTCTTTCCACGCTTCCTTAGAGGGGAATTTTTCAGTGGATTGTAGAATATCAGAACAGTGCATATCACTGTGTGTGAGTGTATGTGTGCATGTGTGGGTGAAAATTAAATTCCTACTTTAAAGTAATTTCCTAATAGAAGAGTTTTTTCAAATACCAGTCTCTACTGTCTGAATTCTGGGACACATATTCCCAGAAATACTGTGGACATGGGTGCATAGATCTTCAATTACAGGCATCATTACTGATTAAGAGTCCTAGCTCCTACACATTTGCTGCCATGTGTGTCATGGCAACACACTATATGGTTCTTTCAGGTAGTCACTGAGCACAGCAGCGATACAAAGGCAACCTTCTTCCTGGGAGAAAGTCAGGAAATTCCTTGACTCTGCTGGCTTATTCTTTTGCTCTTTTTCTTTTAGCTCTCTGTGAAAATTGAAAGGAACTGCTTCTTTGGAAGTTCAGATTGATGTCACTGGGGAGAGTTTGGAAAAAGCTCTCATTGGAATCCTTTGTTTATCTCAGAATTCAGATTGTGTTTTTTGTTGAGAAGCTGTATTTTTATGATTTGATAGGGAACATTGGTAGTAAGGAGATAGAAAACAGTCTTTATAATTCCCTGTTTGGGGTTATTGTTGCAAATAAATATTTTACAATCATTCCTTTCTTATAGGTATATTGATTTGTGAGCAATATTAGCTTGTTATAGTTCAAGTGACAATATTTTCTCACTAGGCATATCAAAGCAGTAAATATTTCTGAGATTTAAACATTGTTCCTTCTCTGTATTATAGGTGTCTGCCCATGGTGGTTGGAAGGATAGAAATGACCCATTTGTACCTTCCAGATAACCCAGGCACAACTGGAACACAAATTTTGCTTTTGATCTGATTATTTTTGCCATGTGTGAATAGCAGGTACATAGTCTATTGCTGTTGTAATTGCTGTTCAATAGATGGCTATTTCCATAGCATTGAGTAATATCCTTAAACATTTATTTCACAATCTATCATTGTCAGAAGTAGAACAGTATTAATTTCTCCTTTGAGTTTTAGATAATTAGCACACTTATATTTCCTCTTCCTTCTTCACATCAAGAATTTTGTTGACATGCTATGAGATCTGGGTATCATTTTATTAAATTAAAATTATCATTTTCACAATAACTTTTATGTAATATATAATTCATGGCACCAGCTAGCTGGAAATGCCTTAACCCAGTCAAGTTGATGCATAATATTAACCATCACATAGAGCGGGTGAGAAGATGGTCATACTGCTCTTCTATTTCTGTCTAGGACATTTCAAAGGTCTTTGGTCCTGCAGAATTATAGAACCTTTCTGAATAAATAGAAGTGATTGTCAAGTCACAAATCCTACAGACATCCCAGGAAATTATCACCTGCTGAAAACATCTGCAGGGGAACTCTTACTCTCTTTAGATATACTATCTATACTATGCTATAATATCTATACTATTAATAGATATCTTAGGTTATAATCCTTAGGCATATAAGCAGTACACTTTCCACTATAACCATGTAATTCACAGTGCAACAAGTGACTCCAATTCTGACTCAGTATTCAAAAGTATGTGCACCCTCCATCCCTCTGTATATGGGTATAGAATAATACACCTTCTAGTTTGTGTTTGGGGGAACCTCACAGATAAGTCACAGGGAAAAGGAGTAGGTTTGTTCTTAAGGATGTTTTGTGTATTTTTCTGCAATGACTGGTAAGGAAGGAGGATGTTTGGTATTTGGTGTGCAGTATCAATGTCCAGACCTTGTTCCTCTTCCTATCTCAGATGGAGGTGAAGGAATCTTTGAACAGTGTAAACAGGGAGGATTCTAGCATCTAGTCTTCAATTCAAGATCAAATACAATAGTAGAGTTTGGATCCTGCACTCCATGGAATCCTTGGTACAGTCTCTCTCACTACAATTCTTCATTTATGTTGCCTATAAAGCCTCATCTTTCAGATGTCAGTTCTATGGTGCTGTGTTGGGGTGAGCCTTTGTGGATTCAATATTATTCTTTTTTTTAATTCCCCTGATTCACTTCACAGTTACATAATTTTTCCTTTGGAAACTGGAAACAGAAATGGATTTATATCACTGGATAGACAACTACTGTCCAAAACAAATCAACAGCTACTGCTCAGAAACAACTCTTTAGATAAACAGCTCTCATTACTTATTCCCCAGGTCAAAGGTCTTGTTATGTCCTCTTTATTTGACACCCTTCTAATTTTAGTTACCTTTGGGGATTGAAGGTGACTTTCCCCTGAAAACTGACTACACAGTGCTTTTTTGACACCTGAATTGATGAAGAAATGATGAGAGAGAGAAAAAAAAAAACCTCACCATTTAATTTTGGAAGATCATTGGCAAGGAATGCTAAGCTTTGACTTCTTTGCTTATTCATCTGTAGAATTTTTGCATAAGTCCTATTTCTCTGTGTGTATCTATCTAGTTGGGATCTTGGTCTATTAATAATGTAGCCCCTTCTTGATCACTATGCCTGTTTACTTATCCTTCCAAGATCACTAGCTTGTGTGACGTGAGAACTAAGTATAGCCATCAGTAGTCATGGCTGAAGAAATTGATCTTTGGAAAGTGTTGATTGTATTCATAGAAATTATTGTCCTCCAGTGTTTCTGCCTTTGGGGCAGTAGCTATCATTGGTGGAATAGCTCTGGATTCCAATATTTTTGACTGAACACACTAGAAAAAAATCTCCTGAAGCTTATGGACTGTCTTTCTTTTTTAAGCTTCCAAGTATTTGTTCTCTCTTTTGATGCTCTTTATTTGCAATAGCAAAATGACTCCAATAGAAAAAAGACTCAAAGTCAGTTCTTATTCAAATTTCAGCATGCCCCCTAGATCTTCCCTTTCTGGGTAATCATAGCTCCTTGCAATCATTGTCCAAATCCAACCTACTGCTGGGATTCCAGATTGGAAGATACAGGTATTCTCTTTACCTGCAAACACTGAGAAGGACTCTTTTATTCTTCCAAGATGGAAGATATTAGTGGGTTTCATTGGAAGTGTCCACAGTTATTTACTATAAAATTGAAACACTTTTTTGAGAAATGTGGTTGTGTTTCAGTTTACACTGTTTTTTAGTTTGATCCTAATTGTGTTGTATCTGATAAAATTCTGTTTAAGTTTGTTTCACATGGCTTTACTACTTCCCTAGGTCAGGTGTTAGAGGGAATTCTCTTTCTCTTTTTACTTTTATTTGGTCTTTTCCATTAATTTTAGCATAGTGTTTTTGTAAGTCAAGTTTGTAAGTTTTAATCATTCCCAGAATTTCCTTTTATTAATTGCATATATAACTTTCTCAACCTTTTGTAGCTAAACATGTCTAAATGGTGGTTTAATCTCATAACTTAGATTTTTTAGTGTCCTTTTTAAACCTAATTTATTTTGCTTTAATGACTTATCTTGTTGTTACTATTAATTGTCAAAAGGAAGACTACTAAAGTAAAATGAGGTATAATTTTAAAAATGGCATTTTATGAGAATAAAATGAACAAGACATTGTTTCAGGTTTATCTCCTCCTTGATATGAGATTCTTCTTAATTCCTTCTCTGCCAGTCTGAAATTCTTTCCTGTATATAATATATATATATATAAAATCCTTTCTTAATCCCTTGTATGGTTTAATTATTACTGTAAACTATTTTAAAATATGTGTTTCATGGTCTGAAATGTTAAGAAAGTGAAAGAAAATGAAATACATTTAATTTTATATACACTGCCTATGTCTTTGTAAACTCTTGTTTGCCTATAGCATTTTTTTTGTTGAAATTAGTATATTATATAGACAAAATTGGTGATTTTTTTTCAGGTTTGAGAATAATCATAGATTTATGAAATTTTAAGCGTAGAAATAATTTCAGATTCTTTATGAACACCAAATAATTGTGGCTAGAGAAATTTAATTAAAATGAATCCAGCTTTACTCCTATCTTTATGGTGGCATTTTTCTTGTTATTGCCTTTGTTTTGGTTTTGAATCTCATTCAAAACAAAGAGAATTTGCATCTATCTTATGTTATTGTGCTTGGTCATTTGAATTTTTTCAAAAGCAAAAATGATAAACAGTTAAAAATAGTATAACATATTATTACCAGAGATTTCCTTTTTAGCAGTCTCAAAGAACTTTATGTTAGGGTTTTACTAATTCCCCATACCACATTTGCCAAGGAAGTAGTGGACATAGTAACAATAGCTCTTCATGAAGAGCGTCACTATGACAGGGCTTGCTTCTGGGAAATGAAATTTCATCCACAGTCTTGGGATTTAGCCCTTAGATCTAGTGTGCTCACTTCTTCATCCCATCAAATTATTTGAGGGTGAGCACTTGATGCTAATATATAAAATCCTCTTTCCAGGGAATTTGGAATAAGTTCCTATAGTTGCTGGCTTAGAAGTTCCTATATCTTCTACAAGTGTATTCTAATATGTTTTCTAAAAATCTAATATTTTCTATGTATTCTTATGATATATGTTTTTAAAAATCTAATTTAAGTAAGAATTTTTTTCCTTCCAAACTAAGAGGTTTCTGATAGAAATAACCTCAAAAAATGGCAAGGAATCATGTGTTATAGTCTCAACTCTGTCATAAATTTGCTATGGTCTAGCCATGAAGAATTGGATTTTACTTTTCTTTCTACCATAGTGTTATTCATAACCCTGCTATATTACTGACTATATATGCTGTAATTATTTGTTTGAATTTCATTCTCCCTCACAAAAGAGGATGATTTTGTTCTTCTTATCTTGGAATCCTAAGCAGCTAGTACTGTGATTGGCATATAACCTGTGCTAAATGACTTTTGTTAAGTTTAAAAAAAAATCTCCACTGACTATGTGGAATACAAGTTCCTTTATAATTCTTGGATGAAGTTGGCTTGGAGAGTATCAGAAAAGAGAATTCCTGTAGTTTCAACTATTTCTAAAGTTTTACCACATGTCTCCAGGCTCCTGTTTTGACCTGGTTGTCCCTTTAGTTTTCCTTTTCTCTTTAGTGTTACTTTCTTGACCAAATGCTTTCTGTCATATTAAGAAATTAAATATTTCATTTCTTTGATTTTCCTTACTCCACCTATGTTTACATATGTTATCATTAAAGGTGCTCTCTCAGTTCACTTAGGACTAACAAAATGCCATAAAGTAGGTGGCTCATGAATAAGAACAATTTATTTCTCAAAGTTCTGAAGACTAGAAAGTACACAATCAAAGCACTGGCAGAACTGGTGTCTGATGAAGGCCTCTAGATAAATCTTGATAAAAATCCTTATAAAAGGAGCTCTTAGGGTCCTTGTTTAGTTAGACACCAATCCCATGTATGGGGTTCCACCTTCCTGACCTAATCACTTTCCAAAGGCCCCATCTTCAAATAGCATTGAACTAGGAACTAAGTTTCAGTGTGCAAATTTGAGGCAATGCCTTCAATTTATTGCAGGTGATTTACATAAGTGCTTCTTTTAAAAAGCACAAAATAGACTACTATTTAATAGGTGGCAAGTACATGAGATGGAAGAACATCAAAATTGTCAAAACACAGTTAATTTGACTTCATCCCTACTCTTCTCAATTGCCCAGCCCTGCTATATTATTTAAAAAGTAAATCTTAGATGTCCTATCAGTAAATATTTCAGTATGTAAGATTTAAGAATCCAGTGTTTCTTCTTAAAGGGTCAAAGTGGTTGTAATAATTTAAATATTAGGAAATGAATCTCTAATTTTTTACTTAAACTAGTACGTATAATGATTTCCAAATATAAGAGATATAATTTGATTAACTTTAGCAAAATAATGGAGATTCATATAAAAAGCAATTATAATTAAAGTACAAGAAATATACTTTTATTCTCTTTTTAGTCATTACTTTTTTTGGTCTCCTTTCTCAGCCTTTGGCTATGATCAGTGGAGAACTGCCACTCCTCTCCATGGCTGTGCATTCCATTCTAGTGATATGTAATAATTCGCCAAAAGTTACATCAAACTTTAAACTGTAGAGCAAACCTTACTCCAACATCATAATGTAGATTCATGTTTCATTGGGCACAATTCTTAAGTATTACTCTGGAAAGTCTCGCACCAGCTGTTTCAAATTATTTTCATTTCACATGTCACATTAAGAGCAGGGAGACTATTGCTAATGGTTTTTTCTTGGAAATTGATCTGTCAACCTGGTGAAAAAATAATGTTTGAACAGATGAGCAGGAGCCCCTCGGTTTAACATCCTAAACATACTAATACACTTAGCAGAAGCATAACAAGATTAAGTAATCGATAAGAATATCCATTAAGAATAGGGAAACATGGTACATAGAGAGGGGATTATCAGCTCTTCAATGGAATGTGGTCATAAAAAATAAGGCTACATTTAGATTTTAGGCAGTAGTGGTTGACTTTTAATGATGTGTCATGGGCTGGAGATAGATGTATGTGGGAAGTGTCAAGAAATTAACATAATATTTCAGGTTCTAATACTCCATATTGAGCCTGCACTATGACCCTGTGATGGGCGGAGATCTGTTCAGTGAGCCGGGTATAAAATAGCCTTTCCATTCCTCTGATGATAATTATTCAAAGGATTTTCAAAAGCCTCTTTGTGATCTTGTAATTGGATGAGAGTGTCTGAGACCCAGAATGCTTTCTTATTAACAAGAGTTTGGAGAAATCTTTATTGTGCAAGTAACACACAGATTTTAATCATAAGTATATATAGGGAAAAAGATGAAGGTCATAATGGTGTGTCAGTTCTAGAATGTGCAACTTCAAATGGGCTTTGATAGTCCTCTGCCTTTGGTTATTAATGATCTGTTTTCTCCAACATTGAATCTGCCACATATTGTTTTTTCATTTTTACTTTTTACCCAGTAGTTTATTTGAGATCCTCCTTAATTTATTCCTTTTCTCACTCTTACATAACTTTCACACTACAGCATATGCTAAAAAGCTGCAATAAATTACTTTCACTTTTTTTCTAAGTTTATTTTCATAATTTTAAGATTGTGAGTGAACCCTAAAGTAGATGGAAACTATAGTTCTAGAGTTCAATACAGGTTAGTTTAATTTATTTAGTCTGAATGTGGCTAGGTCTCCAGTGCAGATAATGGTCATACTGCTGTCTTTCAATCTATCTGTAGCAACAGATACTCCCTCCACCTGTATTATTTTTCACTGTATACTTCAAGAACATACTCCGCTTTGGGGCATTTAGACTTCCTAATGTAAAGGAATATTAAACAGAAAAATTTTGTTTTCTCAAAATGAGAAAGAGGCAGTTCTTGAATAGAAGGAAAGATGTTATTATTCTTTCTCATCCACAGGTATGAAAAATAGACAAAAGTGAGTATTAGTAGATAAAAGTGAGTATTAATTAATAAACAATAAGTCAGTAACTAAAACTAAAATTTTTCCTTCCACTGACACAGCAACTCCATTTCTGAGAATATAAGAAAAATAGATATGGGAGAAAAACTGAAGTGTAGAGTAATAATTTGTAGAACTTTTATGACACTAAGAAATGGAAACTGCCTAACTATTGCATTATGAGCAAATGAGTAAACAAGGGATAAATAAAATTTAGAACACAAATTCAATATACTATAGAGGTATATATTTAATTGTTAAAATTGACAGCAAAAGCTATGTAATTTTTGTGGAAATTTTGAAATATATAATAGTTACTATTATATAAAACATCCATGAAACCGATGCAAAGTAAACTGTGTTTAAAAATTTTTGGGCCAGGTGTGATGATGCCTGGTTGTGATTCTAGTACTCAGGAAGCAGAGACAGGAAGATCTTAAATTCACTGTGCTCCATGGTGAGTTTCAGGCCAGCCTGAGCTACATTAAAAAACCTTGGTCCCAAAAGAAAAACAACAAAAATTTTGTGTGTGTGATGGTGTGCTTGGTGATAATCCGATGGGTGGCTTCTTTCTGCTTTCTGTTACATAAATGCAGTCCTGCTATGTATATTGTGTGTTAGAAAAGATTAAACAACTTTATACGAACTAGCATTTGTATATATAATACTCTGCTAGATAAAAATAAGATAAAGATTATATATAATTTCAAATATGCTTTTCTTTTAAAATTTTTAACCATCAGCTTTTAAAGTTCACTGATTAAAAAGATGAACTGTGACGGTCCTTAGTAAGGAAGTAGAAGAACCATGCAAAGACTTCTAAAGGAGTCTTTCTAAATTTGAAATTTTTTGCCAATATTTGGTCCTAGCTTTTTAGATCAAGCCTTTGAAGTTATAAATGTGTTGGGACAATTTATAATGGTCATTGTAGTAATAAGAAAATAAATCAGTGATATAAACTGAAACTTATTAGCCTTCCTAAATTGAATTTTACCTAAGAACATCCTTTTTATTCTTCTTTATAAAAATGCTCCCTTGAATTGTTCATAGTTTTTTTAAGTTATTTTTTTATTTATTTTTTTCTTTTATTTTTTGGTGCTGGGATCAAACCCAGGACCTCACATATGCTAGGTAGGCACTCTACCACTGAGCTTCATCCCAGCTCTATCTGTTATTTTAATAAAATCCTTCTTATGAAAACTATTGCTATTTTATATACAGAGCCAATAAAACATTCATATTAAAAATAAGAAAGTTTAAATTCATATGCAGTGCAAAATATGTTTATGTTAATCAGCATTAAATTTGACTATGAGAAGTAGAAAAATCCAGATAACTATGCCTTAAACAAGACAGAAATGTGTTTCTTTCTTGTACTTGAGAAGTGAAGAGGTCAGTTCAGGCTTGTTTTGGTGCACCAAAAGAGACTCAAATTCTTTCCATCTTATTTTTATGATATATATGGCTTCCTTCTTGTGTTTATATCTCTTAGCAGGAACTTAGTCATGGAGTCACACCTAGTTAGAAAACAGAGTGTAAAATGTAATCTTCACTCCATCTGGCCACACATCGAGCTAAAAGTCATACTTATCGTACTCAATGGGCAGATGTCTACCAATTTTGTCCACTTCCAGAACCTATCAATGTGTTACCTTACACAAGAGTCTTTCTTGATGTGTCTATGTCAAGAATTTTTAGACAGATAATTAGCCTGGATTTTCCAGTGGGCCCAATATATCGAAAGGGTCCTTCTTCAGTGAAGTTTACAAAGGAGATGGGATGAGGGAAGTAGATGATGGAGGAAGTGTTTGAAAATAGAAAAGGAGTTGAAAATCCAAAGAATATAGGTAGCTTCTACCAGCTGGAAAAGACAAGGAAGCAGATTTTCTCTTAAAGTCTCCAGAGGAACCATCTACAACAACATTTAAATCTTAGCACTTTATGAGTCATTTTAACTTCTGACCACCAGAACTGCAAGAGAAAAAATTGTGTTCTTTTAATCCACCAAGTTTGTGATAAATTTTCATAGCACTCCAAGGAAACTAATACATTTACTAATGAAAGGGGAGAAATAAATAATAAGCCTGGCTTAGCAGTCTACCATACATTTTTAGTGATGTGTCCAAGTTTTTGATCCTTGATTCTGTCTACACTTTTTTCAAATTCGGGTCCATCAGTCTTGTGTCACCGGTGAGTAAGAGCTCCATGCTGGTTGCCTGAGTACCTAGGGCTCAGTTTAAGCACCAGGTACTTAGTACAGCAACAATGCCAGTAGTACTGTGGATGAAAGCTTCACTCAAATGCTTTGTTTAGCACTTGTGTTCACATTCTTTCATCCTAGCATAAATCAGCGAATTTAGTGAGACGTGGAATGTGGGGGTGGAAAGAAAGAGAAAGAGAAAGGGAGGGAAAGAGAGAAGGCAGGGAGAAGGAGAGAAGGAAAATGAGAACAAGAAGTAAAATAACTGGGAATGGGGAAAGAGGAGGACTGGGGAAGTGACTGCACTTAACGTCCTGACCCTTTCTCTTAGCCGCTAATGGTCTGTTCCCAGGCCTCTCCTGCTAGTACACCTATATTCCATACCCCAGGCCATTGTTCTTTCTGTTTATCTTACTGCAAATCACTAATTTTTGATGAGATTTTGGTTATCATCCTTGACCTTACATTCTTCTACAACTCAGATTTGATATATTTGTCTAGTATTTAGTCTCTATTGTTAATTGAAGACTTCTCACCTATGATCAATAAATTAATGGGCCCTTAATGATATTTGCACCCTAGTTCCCAGTACTAGGGAATATTATATTACTTGGCATAAAAGAATTGCAGTTACAGATACAATTACAGATGCTAATGAGCCAACACTGAGCTTGTCCTGGATTATTTGGCTGGGCCTAATGTAATCACAAAGCCTTGTAAAAATAGAAGAACAATGTAGAAGGGCTGTTTTATGCTATTAAATTTGTAGTAATTGTTATACCAACAATAGGAAACTAATATCTACTGATATTCCTGAGAAATTAGAGGCTGAAGCACCATATAATTGAGGAAGAGGAGTCATGTAAATATGGAACAAGATCACAGTGATGGAGACACAGCAAACAAAGATTGCAAGACTTGCATAGAAAAGCTTGCTTCATATTTTATGGCATAAAGAAGAACAGAAAAACATCTCTAGTTAAACAATTCTTAGCTTCCAATATCAACATAACAATACACATGAAAATATATTGTATCTCATTGGCGTGTACATACTGGAGTTGGGGTATATGATGTGTCCTTGCTTAGAAGACACTGGGAAGCATTGAGGATCATTCTCTGAGTCACAGTTCAGGAAGATACAGACTTTTCCCATTGACTTCTTTAATAGAAATGCCTTATTTTAATATTAAAAATTATATGGAGTAAAGGGATTTCACTATGACGTTTCCATATATACATATAGTATACTTTGATCACACTCACAACCTCTATTATCCTTTCTCATGGCCCCTTCTCTTCATCTTTTCCCCTTTCTCTGTCTTAATGGTCTCCCTTTTGTTTTTCTATCATTCCCTTATCCCCAAGATTTCAAAACTAAGAGAAAACATTTGAAAATTATCTTTGTGATATTGGTTTATTTCACTTAACATGATGATCTCTAGTTTCATCCACTTTCTTACAAATGAAACCACTTCATTCTTCTTTATGACTGAATTCTATGATTTACATAGGCCACAGTTTACACATTCATTCTCTGATGAGTACCTAAGGCAATTCCATAATCTGGCTGTTGTGAATAGTGCCACAATAAACATGGGTGTGCAGATAGAGCTAATGGAAGCTGACTTTGAACTTTTGGAGTATATACTCAGAGGTGGTATAGATCGATCATATAGAAGTTTTATTTTTAAATTTTTGAGGAGCCTCCATACTAATTTCCATAGTTGTTGAACTAATATGTATTTCCACCATCAGTGCTAAAGGGCTTCTTTTTCCCCTCACATCCTGATAGACATTTGCTGTTATTTGTTTCCTTTATGGTAACCGTTCTTACTGGTTTAAGATGGAAACTCAATGTAAGTCTTGATTCATATCCCTGATGGGTAAAGATGTTGATGTTTAACATTTTTCTCATGCTTTTTTTTGAGATTTGCATTTCTATGTTTGAAAAGTATCTGTTCACTTCATTTTTCTGTTTATTGACTAGATTATTTGCTCTTCTGTTGAACTTTTTAATTTAACTTGAATATTCATGTCAGATGAATAGCTGGCACAGGTTTTCTTCCATTCTGTAGGCTGTCTCTTCATTCTGCTAATTGTTTATTTTTCTGTGTGGTAGTTTTCTAACAATCCCATTCGTTAAGTTATGCTATTATTTCATGAGCTATTTGGGTTCTATTCAGAAATTTATTACCTGTGCCTTTTTCTTGAAATGTATCCCCTATATATTCTGTATTCCTCTAATAGTTTTAAAGGTCATTTTTTGGGGGTGGTTACTGTGGTTTGAACCAGGGCCTCATGCTTGCCAGACAGACACTCTACCACTTGAATCATGCTCTCAGCCCATTTTAGTTTAGGTTATTTTTCAGGTAGGGTTTTGCATTTTTGCTAAAGACCAGCCTGGACTGTGACTCTCCTACTTATGGCCTAGTATATGGCTGGAATAGCAGATGTACCACTACACCCAGCTTGTTTGTTGAGACGGGGCTCTTCCTAACTTTTTACTGGGCCTATGTTCATTCAGTGATTCTTCCAATATCCCATATAGTTGGAATTACAGGTGTAATCATGGTATCCAGCTTTACATTTTAATTCTTACATTAAGGTCTTTGATCCATTTTGAGTTGATATTTGTACAAGTTGATGTTTGTACAAGGGATCTAGTTTTAGTCTTCTACTTGTGGATATACAGGTGTCCAAGTGCCACTTCTCAAAGATACTTAATTTTCTATAATGTATGTTTTCCACCTTTATTAAGAAGAATCAGATGACTAACTGCAAGGGCTTATCTCTTCTGAATCTTCTATTCTGTTCCATTGGTTTATCTCTTTCTCTCTCTCTGGCTCACTCTCTCACTTTCACTCTTATTCTCTCTTTCTCTCTTTTCTCTCTGTCTCTCTCTTTTGTTTATTTTTTTGGTTTGAGCTCAAGGGCCTTGTGCTTGTAGCCTGGTATGCTACCACTTGAGCCATTCCACCAGTCCAGTGGAGTGTCTCTTGTCCCAGATTATACCGTTTTTCTTACTATGGTTCTGTAGTATAGCTTGAAATCAGATATTGTGAAAACTCCAGCATTGTTCTATATGCTCAGGGTTGGTTTGGTTATTTAGGATCTTCTTTGTTTTCATTTGAATTTTAGGATTTCTTTTTTATTTCTGTGAAGAATGTCATTGGAATTTTGATAGGGATGTCATTGAATCTGTGAAAACTTTTGGTAATATGGTCAATTAGAAAGAAAAGTCTCCTGTGATTGTTGAAATGTCTTCAACATTATGTTTTCAGGAAATTTACTTCTTGAAAGTCTTACTTAATGTAAAGATGCCTCCTGGAATCACTAAAACAAAAGTTAATTCAGTTGATAAAAAATCAATTTTCTAGTTGCAGAGAGGGTAAATGTATTTTCTCCCTTGCAGATAAGGTCTTTCAGATAGAGAAAGGCTTAATAAGTATAAATGCCCCCTGTTTATGACAAATCCTAGTGGAGAGAAAGAGCTTCCTTTCCCTAACTAAGAGGAAAGTTCGGTGGTCTCATTCTTCACCATCACTGTTGCCTGAATGGCTGTTGCTGGGAGAGAGATGTTGCCCACAACTGTGCATTCTTTCCTATATGCCAAAGTATAAACCCAAATTCCAACAGGCAAAACAGTACGATTGTATAAGTGTCATATGTAACAGGCAAATTCCAACGGGCAAAACAGCTATGATTGTATAAGTGTCATATGGAATGTTCTCTGATATTTCAAAAATTATATTTATCAATATAGCATATAGCATTCACAGACAAATACAGAATCACACTTACTGTTTTGTGGTCTGCCTTCAATTTCCACTTTAGGATATTTTATTACTTTTTTTACACAGATAACTACATCATTTCCTTTGAATGGCATTATTTGGTTGCTATGTGTCATTTAGATAGAGCTGAAGATGCCATAATCTTACTCTGAAGAAATCATCCATGTGTTCAAAATCTTTTTCTATTTTACAGAAAGCATTTAGATGAGGAAAAAGAAAGAAGTGTCATACATGATTTATGGATTTTATGTTTCATGTCCATCTTCACTTATGAATTGCAGTGCTATTAAAGATGTGCTTAACTGAATGTTTATTTTTGGAAAGGTTTTATTGACAAGTATTAAGATTACATAAGTTAGTTTTATGTTTTATTATATGTAATAAATTGTGACTTTATAATGCTAGAGATTATTTTCTCATTTTAGAAGAATTTATTCCTGGCCGAGCTACTGAACACCTGTCAGGAATATGTCTAGGGAAGAGGGTATAACGAATTAAAACTTTTCTTTGCTTAAAAAAGCCTACTCCGTTTCTCAGGAGGTCAAGGCAGGATGATTCTATGGGGTGAAATGAGAATGTTCAGTTGGTCAGGCAACAGGGAAGGAAAGGAGAGCAGCATTATCACCAATCCATATGGAGGCAAGACTCATGCCAGCATTATTTCTTAAGTATGTGAAAGCAGGACAGTGGCAACAGGGATCTTGATTGTGGCTCTCAGCCTCTTCCCGTTTAGTCTTACTGCTCTCGTCTGGATCTGTTGCCTCTCCATGTGTAGAGTACAAATGTCACTTTGCCATTGTCTTTGACCTACTCTTGATTTCCTTCATCTATTTTCTATATTGGATTTTCTTTCATTTTGATGAAGTTTTCCTTCCAGTTAATTAAAAACATTATATTGGCTTATAAAAAATATATAGTAGATGGCCTACATCTTAAGTATGCTTCTTTTTGGGGGAGAGGCAGTACTGAGCTTTTAATTCAGGGGTTCATGTTCCTTAGGCAGGCACTCTACTTGCACCACTAACCAGATCTTTTTGGTGTTGGGTATTTTTGAGATGGGTCACACTTTTTTTTTTTTTTGGCCTAGACTGGTCTCAACCTGATCCTCCTGATCTCTGCCTCTTAAGTAGCTATCATTAGAGATGAATTGTGCATTTTCTTGAATTTTGTATAAGTGGAATCATGCACTTTTTTTGTGACAGACTCCTTCTGCTGAATATTCAACTTCATTGTTGAACATGGAAGCAGTTTATTCATTTTTATTGTTGTGTAGTATATTATTTTGTCCAGTCTACCATTTACCAACTTTTAGTTATCTCCCAAATATCCTTGTATGTGTCTTTTGACTGAAATATGGTCCATTTCATTTGAGCATGAGTAGAATTGTTGAGCCATTAGGTAGATGTGTGTTTAGATTTAGTGAATCTTGGCAAAGAGTTTTCCAAAGTGGGTGTGCCAACTTACAAGCCAACCAGCAAAGAATAAGAGTCCTGATTGGCACACTCCTTGAAAACACTTAATATTGTGAAAGTTAATTTTGCAATTCTAGTGACTAAGCAGTAGTATCTCACTGTAGTTCTAATTTTCATACCATTGCTGAGAAATGATGTTGACCTATTAGCTATGTATTGCTGTAGTAATGGTGATTAACAAACAACAAAAAGAAAGAGGGTGCATAGAACAATAACATTTATTTACCTTCAGAGTCTAGGTAGCAGATAATTTCAGCTGTACTCATTTTTTTATAATCATCTGGGATTGAATGAGGCAACTTTACAGTTCCTGGCTGGACTCATTCATGTGTGATTTTATTTGGATCTCATAAAATACATTGTATGATTACAAACCTTTCAAATTTTTTGCTATTTTATTATGATTCATCACATATTCCAGTTGCAATATTCCAGTTGAAATGTTCTCTGTATATAGACAAAATTACATTGGTTAATTTTGTTCTTAAAATTATTCTGAGAGAAGTGTCTTTTTTCTATAAATATTGTAAACTGAGATATTAGATTAATATAAGTTTAGAATTGTCATATCATCCTATTGAATTGACCTACTTATTCTTTATTCTGCAATGTCCTGTTTGTCTCCCATAGTATATCTTCTCATGAGTTCTACTTTGATATTATTATAGTCTCACCATCTTTTTAAAAGATACTATTATGGATTGTCCTATATCCTTAAACATTCAGTTTAGCTCTGATGTTTTATTTGAAGTTTGTCTCTTATAAAGAGCATATAATTTAACCAGATTTTAATATCAAGTCTGTAAATCTTTGAGTTGAATATTTATGCATTTAAACTTGATGTAGTTACTGAGACAATTGATTTGACATCAGCAGTCTTGCAATTGACTTTCCATTGTTGCATTTGCTTATTGTTCTTTCTTTTACCTTTCTTCATATTGATAAAATTTTTATTCTACTTATTTTTAATTACTTTTTTAGTTATACATTCTTACATTATGTTCTAGCAACTATTGCCCAAATCACAATATAATCTTTGACTTTTTATAGTCCACCTGAATTTAATACTTTATCACTTCCCTACTTAAGCAAAAATCTTGTCACAGTTTAACTCTTTTTATGCCTTTCTCATTTTGGTAGTACTCCCAGATATTTTACTTTGGCAATGTTTTCAATACTACCAGTCCTTCTTATTGTGTTACTTTTGTAATTACTCACATATTACTCTTTCTGAGGTTTTCATCAGTAACAATTTTCCTTCAATCTGAAAACTCTCTTAGTATTTCTATTAGTATATATGTTCTACTGTGACTTCTTGAAAAATATTTTCACCAAGTACAGGATCCTAATTTGGCAAGATTTTCCCTCTTTCTTTCAGCACTTCAACTATGCATTCCATCATCTTCTGGTTTTCATTATTTCAATTGAAAAGTTAGCTGTAATTCTTGTTAGTGCTATTTCGAAAGTGATTTTCCGCTTTCTTCTTTTAACATTTTCCTTT
Source organism: Castor canadensis (assembly GCF_047511655.1). NCBI lineage: Eukaryota > Metazoa > Chordata > Mammalia > Rodentia > Castoridae > Castor > Castor canadensis. The sequence continues at coordinate 27,328,036 of NC_133390.1, read as the reverse complement.
TATTTTTGTTTTTTAATGGTTAGACTATGATGTAACCATGTTTGTGTCCTGCCTAATTTTTGTGCGGCTTCTTCAATTTGTGAGCACATATCTTTCATCAGTTTACAAAATACTTGTCCAGAACATCTTAAAATAATGCATCTATTACTGTCTCATTCTCCTTACTTCCTGGGATTTCTATTACACTTATATATTTCCACATTGTCCATATGTCCCTTATAGTCATTCTACATTTTCTGTCTAACCTCTTTTTAAGTTCACTGACCTTTTGTCCCACTGTATCTAATATTCTATTAAACATAAAATTGTTATTAAATTCAAGGATTATTTTTTAGTTCTAAAATTTACATGAATTCCTACACAAACATTTCATGTTTTTCTGTAATTTCATGAAAATATCATTGTAATAATTTTAGAGCACTTATTTGTTAACTCTCTACTTGAAGTTTGACGTGTGATTATGTTTTTGTTTTTGGTTGTTTTCCTCTAGCTTTTAAATCCAATTTTTCATTTTTTTACAGACCCTGCTTATATATTTTTGTTAGATTCAGGCAATTTTGGGTGAAAAATAGAATAGTACATCACCAAAGGTATGGTCAAATATTAATTTTATGATTTTTTACATTTACTTTATTTTATTTTTACCTTTAATCTCATTAAAAAGACCTTAGTTATAGTTCATGGTCCATACTTATTTAGTAAGGTCCTAATTTTTAGGCAGTGAACTTTTACAATTCTAAACAGCAAGTTTAGAGACTCTTACATTTCAGTTGGGTTTGAACTCCTAGCTCTGCCTTATCATTTGATGACTGAAAACTCTTTCGATTTTCCTTTCCCAGTTGCTGTTTTCATTTGGGTTTCTTGGATTCTTATCTTGTACTTGTATAGTCACAGCATCAATGTCTGTAGTGATGGGAGGGGAAGTTACACATAAATTTTGAAGCTCTAATATCTTTTACTTTCTCCTCACTGTGATAATGTCTTCAAGTTTAGCCACATTATCTGTTCTAACCTTAAATACTGTCTGTTTGGTTAGCAGAACTTCTTTCTTTCTACTTTGGTTCTAATTATTTCATCCAAATTGGGAACTACTTCAAGAAAAAAAGCTTGGACAATTTGAAACTTCTGTTGCATATTTGTTTTTTCTCAAGGATCATAGTCCTTCAATTCTTGCATTGATTTTACTTCAAAGATTTCACATAATTTTAATATTTTGTTCAACTTTAAAATTGTTTTTACTAGTAGCATTTGTCAATGCCAGCTACTCCATGCACATTCATAATGAGAAGTTCCTGCTAGGTGTTTGGAAATTCTGTAGTCTGTACTCTGGTGTGACTAAGTGTCCACTTAATTTGCTGGCAAATCATCTTCTTTAGTTGTAGAACATTTCCTTGAATTATGATATTGATGACTTTTTAAATTATTTTTCTTTTTTCCAAGAATTGTTGCTTGAAATTTGGACCTCCCATTACTGTCTTCTAATTTTCTCATTGTTTCTCTCATCTTGTACATTTATTTGTCTTTTTCTTACTTACGAAAATTTTTTCTCAAGTTCAACTTCCATCTTCTTAGATTTTCATTTTTATTACCATGAACTTAATGTAATTTTCAGTAGCTTTTTGATCTAAAATTCTTTTTGAAACATCAAGTTTCCATATCTTTCTGGTATCAGTGAGTCTTTTTAAAGTGCTATTCCTGTAACATAATATTGTTTCCTCCATTTTGTTTCTATTCTTGTTTCATGTTTTCTTTTTTTTAAATTTTCTACCATATATTAGCAATGTCTTGTATACTTGGTTTTCTGATTATGAGGTAGGGTTTACAAAGCAGATGGAAGCTCTGAGGGCATGATGGGGCTTACTAACTGTGATCCTTACTTTATGTAATCTGGTTGGTGCAGTTGTAATAACTTAGTTATTCTATGTACTTTACTAAATATACCAAAATTATTCAATGACTAAAATAACATATATTTTTTCCTTATACAACAGTATAGAATAGATAATTATGATGGAAATCCTCCCTCCTATAGATAATTATTTAGTAGCCTAAACAAAAAGAAGTGGCACCATATTTAATATATGGTAGTCCGATTTACCCTGGAGGTCAGCTGCATTTCAGACAATTCAAAAGGGGAAGAAACACAGGGAAAATTAATTTGGAACATCTCTATGGACTTGCCAGACCTAGAAGAAAGGAACATTGTTTTTGTTCATATCTCATCACATTGTACATTCAGTTACAGGGTGATGGGAAGAAAGGTAGTCTCTTGTTGAGTGGTGTCTTCCCAAGGACAGATCTGTACTATGGAAGTGGATGATAAATTTTCATTTTATTTGTAGCCATCACTTTTACATAGTAAGTTAAGATTTTTTAAAGTCATATTGCTCTATAGACCCTTCTATTGCTCTTTCTTCAGGGAAAGAATTTGTAATCTAGCATTTTTGAGAGCCAATTTAGGGACATTGATGATGTGGGAGTAATCTCAAATGTGTACATGGAGTTAAATCTCTTTTATTTTTGTTTTGTGGGACTGGAATTTGAACTCAGGGCTTCATATTTGCAAAGCAAGCAGTGTACTACCTGAGCCACACTTCCAGCCCATTTTTCTCTGGTTATTTTGGAGATGAGGGATTTCAGAAACTATTTACCTCAGCTGGCCTCAAACCACAATCCTTCCAGTTTTGACCTTCCAAATAGCTAGGATTATAGGCATGAGCCCAGGTGCCCAACAAAGCTCTTCTTTAGAATTTGGCAATACCATCCTTAACTCTGTCAACTCTGTTTTACCTTCATTATATAAAAAAACCTTCAGTCTCCTGCTGTATTATGGAAATTTGTCCACAAATATGATGTAACTTCTTTGTAAAAATAGCCTGGCCATTTTCTTAATTCTACTGCTCTCTTTTCTTGTTTCTCAAAATATCTGATGCTTCCAAATCTTGAAAATATTTTGGAATGGCTTTTGCCTTTATCTACTTCTGAATTAAATCTTAGTTTCCTTAGCTCTGGCAGGTCAGTCACCAGTTGTCTGGCTGTTTTCTACCTTCAAACTTTTATTCTGTTTTCTCCTTTGTTTCTCGGCTAACTACATTCTACCTTGAGCAAAAAATAAAAGCCACACTGTTAGTAAGATTTCAAGATCAAATTAGTCATTTTAAGGCAGAAGTCCACAGGCACAATATTTTGAAAATAGCAAACAAATTTATTTTTGTTCCTGTTAATTACGTTTGTCATGTTTCCCTAGACCATTAAGCCCTTTTGCTCAGTGAAAAAAAATGGGTGCCATCTTGTGAAGGAAGAGGACATGATGTAAAAATATATCTCTACCATATGAACCCCAAGGAAAGCTTTTAGTAAATGTACTACTAGAAAATTTTATTAGCGCCATTTGTGAGGTAAAGTAGAAGAGATTTCCCAGAGTCACAGAATTTGACTGGAACTGAATTGAGAAAATTATAATCTTCTTTGAATGTTTTATGTTAGAACAACGTGGACTATGTTAGCAATCCCTGAGTAAAGTGTCAAGAAAAAGAAAGAGTAGAGGTAATCTACCAAATCATTATGACCACACAGTTTATAAAGATACAGAGTTCCATATCTCTTGGTGACACTGAGAGGATTGGAAATAAGAGACTGCGTAGCATAACAATATTGGGCCTGAGAAAAAGTGGTCATATATATGGACTATAGCTTTGGGAACCAGCACAATGCTCTGATAAGCCAAGTGGAATTAGCTATTCTACCTCAATAAGCCATACACCAGGACAGACAAAGTAATTTTTAAAGTACATACCATCAAGTAAAAAGTTTCTCATTCCTCAAAACTACAAGATCTCCAAGTCCATCATCTTTCATTATTAAAAATAAAAAGTAGTGTTTACTATTTTCCTATTGCTACTGTATCAAATTACCACAAATTTAGTAGCTTAAAATAACACAAATTTATTATTTTACCATTTTTAAGCTTGGCAATTCCAAATGGGTATTGCCAAGCTAAACTCAAGGTTTTGAAAGAGACGTGATTCTTTCTGGAGCCTCTTGAAGAGAATCCATTCCTTTGCCTTTTCCCCATTTCTTGTCTACAACCTCCTTTCTCCACCCTCAAAACAAGCAATATTGCATCTCTGATAATTCTTCTGTAGTCACATCTCAACTTTTGCTTCTCTTCTCCATTTTTAAGAACACATATGATTATTTTCGGTCTACTCAAATAATCTAGGATAATCCTCTTAAAGATCAACTGATTATTAACCTTAATTTGACCAGGATCTTTAATTCCTCTTTTCCATACAAGATAACATGTTCAGTTTCTGGAGATTAGAATATGGACAACTTTGGAGAGTTATTATTCTATCCACCATAGAGGGAATAATTCAAAAGAGACTATTGAAGTAAAAAATAATGAGATAAATTAATTGGCAAATTTCACTTCCCTTCCTGATCCCTAATGACCCAATTGAATGGGTCCTATTGAGAAAATTAGATCACATTTAGAAAACGAAGGAGCCATGTTTCCTTTGTACATCTGTGGTGTTGGTGTGAATACATCATCTTCCTGCACTGCATGCAGATTATGTGATACAATCTGACAACTTTCTTATTATATCAGTGGTTTAGTAATCACTGTTTAATGTAATTCTGGATGTATCACATGGTTTGAGTACAACACATATTTCCAGTGCATCCTGGATACTAAAAATGAAAAATGATTTTTTTCTTTGATAAAAATCATAACCTAAAAACATGAGATAATTTTAGTTGCTTGGTGGCAGCTTTTCAGATGAAAGGTTTGCATTTTTCTTTCCAAGTTTTCTCTATTCTTTATATATATAGGAGAGCATACACTAGTGATTACAGACTTGTTGAAACCTGTGTGCTTTGTGTCTAATTTATTTGAAGACCATGCCCCCACCTTTGGCTATTTTGATGTCATGATTTATTAGGTTATATTAATGAAGTTCATTTATTAGTAATCCTAATTAAAACAACTGAAAATTTTGAAAGAGAAACCAGTCTTAGAAACCGGAGGATAATGTGACTTTCCCCCACAGGTGATGCTCTGTTAAACTTTTTGAGTGTAAATAACAGCAACTACAGCTATGTACTGAAAAGAATCATTTGTAAAATGAATATGACCTGGGTCAAGGACCAATGACAGTTTTTAAAATGTTATATTTCTCATATTCCAGAAAGAGGGTCATTATTCAAGTGCTGCTCATTTGGAATCTAAAGCATAGACATTGAAATTTTAGGTTATGGATTTGTGGGGACAAAACCCACCAGATATTTAGAGCCATTGTGATGAACTGCATCTTGTTTTATTATCTGGATGCTTGTCATTGTGTAGACAGAGACATAGGAGTGGCTTCTTGATGCTAATTATACTACGAATATTTTCCACACTTATTAAACCTGTTTAAATTGTTTGTTTTCAAAGAATGAGTCAGTTTAGTAGACTGACAAGTTGCTTTGAATTTATGGGTTTTGCATCTCTTTCGAAGTTGGCTGTTCTTATAGAAGGCATTGTATTATTTATAAAGCTAGCATGATTGGCTGGTATTTCTCATCCTTGCAGCCAATTTGTGCTGACTTGACTCCTTTGGTGAGATCATTGTGAAAGAAATCTAAAATTATGCTTTTGATGTTCATAAAGAAGTTTGCTTTCCTCCATCCTGGGAGCACAGATGGCACTCATGTTCTCCATACAGTTGTCTTGTAAGTGCATGTCTTTGATCTTATGGAAGAAGGCCATCAAGTCCTTATCTATAGTGAAAATCAACCAATTAAGAATGTCCTGACAGCAGTGGGTCAGAACTGTATTTTTAATGAAGGATGGTAGCATGATGGGAAGAAAACCACAAAGTAGTTACTAATTTTCTTTGGATTTTATGTCTAAAATTAGTGGTTTAAATATGTAAGGTATTGATTAAGTTCTACCTTCTCTAGTAAAATGATTCCAAATATGACTTAATTGAAAAATTATTTCCTATTTGGCTAGTATTTTAAACTATCATAATTGTAAGTTATGTTTTTGGCATGAGAATATTGAAGATTAATAAAAAAATACTGTTTTCAAATATTTCTAGCAACTCAAACAATGTAGTGTTTCTAAGTAGGAAGTCTTACTTGCCTGATTTAATGAATCATAGTACTTAAGACATTTCTTGTTTGTAACATTCATTTGTTTAAGCAGGTCAGATATAGACTATCCAGTAATCTTATTTATAAAAGCATATTTAATAAAATCCTTTCCATGTCAGCAAAGTTTGCAAACATATTCCATGTGTTAGTGGAATTTAAGTCTTTGTGATAAGAATGTAATCTTTTTTTTTTACTTAGCAAATTGGACCATTAACAATTAATTATGACTGCCTTGGTTTTATTAAGTTTTTAAAAATGTAATGTCATTTTAATTGATGACTGTGTAGAGGAGCTGTACATTCTTCCACAAAAAACCAGTCATATTTATATGCATACACATAAACACACATATATGCATTTACACATGTATGTAGATGTGACAGCAGGGGGAAGAGAAAGATGAAGTCACATAATTTAATTTGATTGCTGGTGAATTTTCATGATTTCATCAAGGATTTAGGAAAACTGGTCTTTGATCTGAAAATCATCAAAAAGGATGGCAAGCAGTGGCCTAAGTTTTGCTTTTTTCTGAGCGTTTTCTGAAATCACTTGGAAAAGCATTTACATTAGGTATCAAATAACTAACTTAAATACTTCATTTCAGCTGTTTAGATTTCAACACTGTAGCAGTCAAAAAATAATGAGGTAACATTTTCTTACATCATTCTTTTTTTAATAATTGAGCCTTGTGATCTCAAACTAGAAATTTATCTCCCCTAACCCTCCTAAACAAAACTTGGTTTTTTTGGAAGTTATAGACAGAAGAATTGTGCTTTTCTTTTAAAGTTCTCAAGGAATTCAAAATCAAGTTGATTACATTTTCAGATAGCAAATTTTCAAATGTTAAAAAAGAGAACTATAAAATATATATATATTGATGAAAATCTATTGGGATTCTTTCTGGAATGGGTATATTATATGCTAGATATATGTAGCCACTTGAATATAAATTGGTTTCTGTTTCTTCTAACATGCCCTTAGTAATGATGAATTCCATTCCTGATTAGAGGGTCATGAGAGAAAGATTAAGGAACACTAATAAATATAGGTAAACATTGGTGAAATTCTACCTTAGGAAATAATCAATACTTAAATTTGACAATCCAGTTTGGAACAAGAAATGTGCAAGTTATGAATAATGAAAGAACATAGAGCTTTCGAGCACATCCCATGTTATGATATTCTAAGTGGTCATAAACAAATGCAATTTTAGCTGCAAAGATCCAAGCTTGAAGTCTGCATTCGAAACGCTTATTTCTTTACAATGTGCACAAATGACCATGAAAAATACAAATTGTTTTACTTTCCAAGTTCATCATACTTACATATAGGTTGTCTATCCACATCCTTTATTATATAATGCACCCCCAAATGAAAGCCCCAAACATCTCTTCTTGGTCATCATGTGCTCCCACTCTCCCCTAGAAATTAATACATCTGTGTGTTGGATCACACTTCTTCATCTTCTGCTGCAGAACCAGTGGTCATAACAGCTATTCTATTCATGAATATGCAAATGTGATGTGCATAAAATAAAAAATTAGCAGGCAGTTTATACCACTGACCATGCATGTCCAGCTCTGTTGATCTGATACAAAAGGCAAAAATTTAATTTTCAAGCAGTTTGAATCAGTGTTGGAAGGAACACCATAATTACATAATATGGAAATGCACAGATGAGGCATATACAGATGCCTGTGATAGTTGAGCTACGAATACATCGGCATGTAAGAATGGCTATGGTGATGCGTGCAGATTCACTTATTACTTCACTCTGATGCCTAGTGATACAGGGAAAATGCCTTAGGTCCTTAATAACCTTTTATTTGCTGACTAAGTTCCACCTCTATAGCTCACTCGACTTAATGACTAGTATAATGTTTAAATTACACACACACACACACACACACACACATGCATGCACGCACACACATGCACACACACTATTCTTTTGAAAGGAAAAAAGATGGCTCTATTACTAAAGTATTCTGTAGGAAGCATTAAGCTCTGGGAAGGAAATAATTGGTGGATTTTATTATTGAAATAAGCAAGCATGTTCATGCATATTTTTACGACATGCATGCCTATGCGCCACTCTGTGCAAACAGTGCTATTGCAGCTTGTGCGCGGTAATTAGATTGATGTAATTATGGGGAAATAAAGGCAGCCGCACTGATAATTCCACAGTGAATATTAAAGACATGTGCCTTCCAGTGTACAATAAATGAACCTAAACTGCTGTCAGGGTCTAGGAGGACAGTGTGGCCAATGCACCTATTGTGTCCCTGCTGCAGAAAGAAGCCTGCCGATTGGCCACTGTCTGCAGCACATAGCACTGGCTGGTTATAAAGGACTTGTCTAGGGGAGAGCCTGTAGGTACTCCATTGTCTGGTAAAGTTCATATGACTGCATTCTTTTTTGCAAGGGGGGTGGAGGGAGAGCGGGAAGGAGGGGGTGTCAGCTCAACTGTAAAAGCTGCACAATTTTTTTTTCTTTCTCTCTCTCTGCCTCTCCATAGATCGTTTCTGTTTCATGCCCTGTCTCATTTCGCATAGCTAAAAAAGAATGCTAATTAAGATCCCATGTCTTAACCTGAAAATAATGACTCGGCTGTAATTAGAAATCTGGTGAGAATTTAAAATTCTGGTAAGAGGACCAAAAACATCAGTAACGGTGCTTAGGAGGAAAATGAAGAATTATTTCTCTGTAATCAAGGTAAACAAGGGAAAGGGGGATGCCCCCATCTTTTTAACCTATTTTAACCAATGGTGTTCTACAGCAGATGAGAAGATACTGTATTTCAAAACCTATTTTAGCCATCAAATTGAAAGAACACAAATCAGTAGCAATAGAAGCCTTCTTAATCCTCCTTAGGATGCAATTCAGGATGAAAGAACTGCTTTTTTATTTTTCTTTTTGTATGTGTGTGTTATAGATGGATCTCAGAACGCTGTCTGGGCTTGGTGCCAGGGGCTGGTATTTCACAGCAGCGACCGCCTCACAGACGAGCTGTGGGAAGCAGGAGGGAGACTCTCTCTTAGGGTGCCACTACTATGGAGACACAGCTGGGCTGAACAAGATTTGCTTCAAACGACAACAAGAGAGACAGAAAGTATCTGGTTCAACCGCTGCCCAAGCAGGCAGGCACCAGAAGAGCTAGCAGCCAATCCGGCCATGCTCGAAGCCAGCTCTGCAGCTCAGCCAATCAGTGACATCATTGGTGAGAAACTCATTTACATCATGCAGTAATGAACTTTGTTTAACATAGCCTTCCCCCTTTCCTGTTACCCCCCCCCCATTTTAGGTTCTTCCATTAATTATTCTGCTGGCATAATTTGAACCGCTATGCAAAAATCTGGCTACATCCTCTCTGGTAGCCTTTACTTTTTCCCCCCCCATTGGTGTCTGCAGTCATTGGAAATGATTCTGGGTACAATTCTATTTTGTTTTGACTTTGCAAAATTATCTTCTCCTTCTTAAAAAAAAATCTTAGAAAGAATTAAATCTTTGTTTGATCTGTTGCCCCTTCTTGCTTTCTCCAAGTTGAATTTAGACCTGTACAAAGCAATAAAGAATAGGAGTGCTTTGCCATGGAAGTTGCAATTTTTCCAAGCAATCTGCATTTTAGAGCTTCCTTTAATGTTTCCAGATTTTATGCTGCAGTGGCCATTTTACATACAGTGCTTTATCCAAAAAGCGCTTATGTGCATCTGTCACATGGAGGAAAGTTCACTCTTGTTATATTTCATTCTTCGCTGCTCTCAGCCAACATGTCATTTTATTAATGAATAGAACTGAGGTCATTTCTGGACAAATCTCCCCCTTCCCATCGTAGCACAATGCACCTGATTTGCATCCATTTACTAGAAATACTGAATACAAGAACCAGCTTAAAAAGAAGTTGAGGGAACAGTTTACATATTACTCCAGAATATGCTTCAGCAAAGTAATTTATTTTTCAGAATGTGTAATATTTAACATCTGCCTTAATGTTTCTATAAGATGCCTGCTCTCCACTCACAATGTAATACCTTCAGAAAATGTATGGGATTGTTATGTAACCAAAGTAGACCAACCGAAATAATATTCACGAAGGAGTTCATTTATCTACAGAAAACCTTGGGAAACACAATCTTGTGTTGCACAGTTGTATTTAGTTTGTCAGGGATAAAGTCGTTTGTTCTACAGATAACTTAAATAGGCTGGAACATGTGTCATGTGAAGATTTCAGGTTGCTTTATAGAATCCCAAAGAGCGAAACTGGGTCACACTTCAGTGCGATTTCTATTAAGTCAGATCTTTATTGCATTATTGGAATTAAAGGGATGCAGTTTTCTAGCAAAGATGGTAAAGGTTCATTGTCTATTTTTTAAAGAATGCTTTGAATATAATTATTCATAGACATGGAATTTTTAAAACATCGACAAAGGTTTCATAACAGTGCATGATTCGTTTAAGAAGCTTAAAGAGTACAATGATAAGCATAGTCACTTTTGAAAGCATATGAAGGATTTAGATGAGAAACCACAGCCCTTTTAATTCATGAGGCATTCCATCATCCCATCATCAGTATTCAGGGGGCGACTGTCCCGAATCAGTCACAAGCTCCCCTGCTGCAGATCCTGTAATTTGAATCATGTGTAATAATATATTATCCTACTGGGGGCCTTCTTTCAGTAGGAGAATGGTTTATACATTCTGGTATAAGAGAACTTTTGGCTTCTAGCCGACTCACAGCCATTACTCACATAGGCAATCACGATCGTCTTCCTTAAGGAATAACATCTGCACAACCTCCTGAGCCAAAACTCTGCAGCAATCCCCAAATTATGAATTACGATTTCTTAGAATTGGGAACACTTGACATACTGAAGTAGAAAAATGGAAGCTTTAAGGGAATGGATCAAAATTTTATTGAGCATATCATGTGGCAACAGCGCAAACTACCATTCCTTTGAAATGATGGAGGAAAGAGAACCAAAAATGCACCTTGATGTGCTTGTGTGATTTTTAGATACAGCTGAACTGCAATGTGTTTTATGAAGCTGTGCCTGCCTCTGTGTTTTTCTGTGAACATCCTAGCAATGTCCTATAAAGGGTGTGGCAACATGGAGGAATAAATTGGGCAGAGGATTGCTGTGGAGGCAGAGAAATTATCTCACCTCAGGAAGGAAGCAATGGGATGTAGCAGGAACCATTCTGACTCAGAAGTTAATCATGGCGATGGCTCTGATTCTTTCTCAGAGCCTTGATCAGATCACTTAATTTTATTCCCATTTTTCCTTACTTATGAAGATTAAATACACACAGCACCTTAGTGTTCTCTCCTTATGGAATGCTCTTCCTTTTCGTAAAAGTTGAGATGTTTCTTTGCTTCAAGGATCAAGTTAAATGCACCCTTTTCTGTAAAATCTTGCCAAATAATCAAAACCAGAGTCTTTCATTTCTCAACCTTCTTTTTGCACCTCATTTCATTGCATTTGTGGCAGTCAGTATTGCTGTAAAGTCACATATGTGTATATCTTCGCCACTAGACTGAAAGCCCCTTGGTGACAGAGACAGAGACATTGAACTGCCCTTGAGCCTCCAGCCGGAAGAATATTGAATTATGCTTCTAAATTTTAAATACACATTTTAATGAGTTATAATAAGTGCATCCCTAAATTGTAGCAACAGGGTTAAATTTCAGGGATTGCTATGATGTTGCCAAGTGTTACCACCAGGTACCATTTGATGTCAGCTTTACCTTATCAATGCTATGCCTTTCATTTCAATGGCCTTTCATAGTAAGTCTCAGAACAAATGAACACTTTTATTTCTTTGAATAACCACTTGTAGGAAAATGTAAATTATTTTATTTTTTGAATATAGAATTTGCCTTAGTTTGGCATTTTAAAACTTAAATGAAATTCATGTAGAATAATTGCAAAGAGACCATGACAAGCAAATTGGAATATTCAGCTTTACTCTAATGATAAGGAAGTTAATTACTTGGAAGAGTTAGCAATTAATATTGGATATTGAAACGCTCCAAAAGCATAACAAATTTGGAATCTTGAGTTTTATGTTTAGTGTTATAATTGATATATATATATTTAATCTGTAAACTAATATAATCTTATATGATTGCACTTTTAGATGTTTTTAGCATAATATGATAATGCCGAGATATGGTTGATTTTATGTTAGTTACTTATTTAAGTTTATTTTGGCTATTGTACTGCTGCTGAAGTGAGATTAATTTCTTGGCACATGATGATATTCTTGTTAATAAATGGGCAAATTTTTCTTAGATTTTTTAGTAGGAAACTTAAAAATTTTCCTACTATTTGTTCTCACATGTTATGAGAAGGAAGTGAGGCAGCTAGGAAGCATATGCAGCTTCAGTGATATGTCTGGAAAAATATAAATTTTAGTGCTAGATATTAGCTAAAATCTGTATTTTGTAAATGTCTTAAGAGATGAAAAGTATCTTGTCCCAAAATGTGTAGTTTCATGTTCCTGGGAGAGCTGGGATTGGAATCTAGAATTCAAAAATACTAGTTAATATGTTTTCACTCTACCAAATATAATTTCTACTCTTCACTTTTAAAAATTAGTCACATAAGATTATATAAATTTATAATACTAATATAAATTATATTAAATTGGTAATTCATTGTTGTATGTAAGATTTCTACTTTATAAGATGAGAATAAAAAAAGTCTAGATCTTATTGAGTTGTATTTTTCCAATATCCTACAATAATAAGCTACTATAATGAATCATCATTTATATTTTATTCATTAAAAAGAATCCTAGTTTTGCTGAAAATGTAAAGTTGTTATCAGGGTTCATTTTGCATTGATTTTGGATTTATTTAATATAGATACTGTATTTTCAGTTACAGGATTGGATAAATAGATTTGGGTGGGGTCAGTTTAACTTTAAAAAAATAATGAAATGTGCTGTACTTCTTGACCTTTTTTATGCTGATGAAGTCTCAAGTTATCTCAGTTATGAAGTGCTTCCAAGTAGCCTAATATTTAAGATTAGAATTTTAAACTTTGTAAATACTGGGAGATAATGTGTGACTACTTAGGAACAAAGGTTTCTCAAGGACCATGAAAACAGCAGGAGTCTCTCCGGCATCTTCTGTTCAGGCAATTACCTTTAAGAGTTCAGAGAGTGACTGAATAAATGAGGAACATCTCAAAACGGTTTGACACATGGCAACTGAATAATATTGATATCATTAAATTTATTGAAGTTCTGATAAACCAGAAAGAAATAATGAAATACTCACCTTTTGTTGTCATTTTTCAATATCACAATATATGTTTCTTGTTTCAAAATTATCTCATGAGTTAGGAATGTAGGGGTCAATATTGGGACCTATGCTTATATAGGAAAACTCTTAGGTAAGCTGGTAAAGGAACAGATGAACTATTTATAAGGCTAAACAGTTTGTGTATTCTGGCATTTTTTTCTATTTAACCCTTAAAACATAAGCAATACCAATTTCCATATCAGGTATATTGAGGTCCCTTATGAATATTTTCATGCATTAATGATAACATCTTACTATTAGCATACGGTAGCATTGTTCTATACCTGGTTGCTGACACCAGAAGAGAAACAAAATATATGTATTAATGGATAATATTCATTGGAGATAAGATCTGTGCCATATGCCACACTGCACACTACACAATATTATTCCATCTACTACTCAATCCATTGGTATTATTACTATTCTCATTTTACACCTGAGAAAACTGAGGTTCAAAAGGTTAAACAACTCCTCAAAGTCAATTGAATAGAATAATTAGCAGCAAAACTGAAATTCAAAGCCAAGATTTTAACCTGAAAGCCCCACATTCCTAAGCAATGCTCTCAAATTGAAAACTAGTAGATGGGGTTTTACCATTTGGCACTAGGAAAAGAAACAGGGTTTTCATATATTTTATCCATAAATAATTTATCTTGTTCATTTTATTAGATATTCACATATATTTTTACCTTAATTTTCCATACCTTACATTGAAGGCTATTGACTTTACAGTAGTGTCTAAGACATTTTTCCTTAAATTTTGATAATTATGTAATCATTCAGGTCATTTAAGGTAATATGTACAAAATCAATTTCAAAATAGTAAAATATGAGGTGAATCTAAGGTCATACTAGCTTTAAGATGTCTAAATTACCAAAATGATTATGAGATGAAATATTTGTCCCAGGTCTAGTTAGTGCCTTACAATTTCTATCTCAAACATGTTATATGCTTACCTTACTATATGCCAGAAAGCAAATATATAATAAACTTATCTTTCTGAAATCCAGCATTGTTGTTGAGGTTAATTATGGAAATATTCTATATCAATATATTTTATGTATAATTAGCATTAAAATGTTTATTATATAATTTCTGGTCCTAGTTCATAAAAAACTTAGAAAAGTGATAATTTTAAACCCCATAACTTTCATTTGAGTTTACTCCTCTTTATCTTTGGTTCTTCTACAATCCTACCATCTAAAATTAAAGACAGTACTCTTGGTAGATCTAACAATTTCAAGGTGAAGCAGAACTATCTTCTCTGTGCTTGGAAAACACTTGGCCCATTGATGTGGTACACAGGTCTCATTAGCAATTTTCAGGGTCACACTGTGATTCCACCTGTGCCTTTCCTTATTCTTTTCTACTTAGAACTTGATAATTTTCTCTTCTCCCAAGATTCCTTTATATAACCCAAAATTATCTGTGAACAAAAATGAAGATCAGTGAAGCACTTTCCTCCATTGCTTTCTGAACTTTCCAAGAAAGTGTATCAATGATAAAATAATTACAATTACATTGTACTGGTAATATATTTTCAGAATGTTTGTTCTTACACAATGATAACCAGGACTATTAATCTGAAAAATTATTTCAATTACTACTTAATGATAACTTATCTCTATGGGGGCAGAATAGAAGTTTTAGGAGCACATGACCTCTGGCCAAATGCCTGGTTCTAAATCTAGACTCCATTATATTAGACTAGATACATAACCTTGAACAAGTTATGTAACATCTCTGTGCCTCAGTTATCTCATCTTTAAAGTCATGCCTACCTAAAAAAACTTTGATGATTCTGAAAATATTTACAAATGATAGAGGTGTAAAGATAAATACATAAATGTTCTTTATTCTTCAAAGTACAGACTTCAAAGTACAAAATGTAGAGGGAGAAAAAGAGAGAGAGAGAGAGAAAATATTTGAATATTGATGAATATTCATTCCAATATTAGCTACCTTGGTAGCTAATATTGGAATGAATATTCATGTCATAATAGAGATGTGTTCATGCTATCAATTTATTAATTCTACTCCATTTCTTTAATCAGCTTTTTATTTAATTTGAACAAGTTATCAAACCATTGTTATGTTATAATCATCAGTTTTAGCCCATCAAATTTTTGTTTTATCAAAAAAGTTGTTTTAAAAGTCTCTATTTTTTAATGTTATCGGTATCATTATATAGTTTTATACGCAACTATTAATATTTAATTTGGTGGTTATACTTTTTCTTTTTGGATATATCATAAAAAAATGTCCCAGGTCATATGTAAGAAGTAAACTTATTCTGATTTTCTCAGAACTCTGGAGCAGAGTTAGTATTTCAGACCAGGACACCCAGAGTGACCAGAGGCTCCGTATGGGGTGGCATTCTGTACAGAAGGTTGACCCACTGTCTAAGCATGTAGTATTTGAGACTCAGATATTTGGTGCCAATGAACTTTCCTACATCAGTTTCTATTATGATAAGAAAGAAAAAAATAGGATTCAAATTAGGAGACCTGGCTTCGAACCTTAGCACCGTGTGTCACTGCTGTAAACTTCAAATTTTTTATTATAAAATGAGGATAGTAATGGCTACCCAGAATGATAATTGTGTAGGTTAAATAAGAGGCCTCAGAAAGATGTTAGGTTTTCTCTCTTAGGAGGCTTTGAGAGCCTGTTCAAATGTGTGTTTGAATGTCAAGGCAAGACACAGGATTTCAATAAAATACTAGTCTCTAAGGAGACAAACTCTAGTATTAGGTATTCTTTAGAATAGAGAATGATAAAACTACTTTAATTTAGATTTCTAATCCAAATTTCCATTAGCTCAACTGTTTTCAGAGGATCGTGAATGCAGGTTAATTAAATCATATTTCTTTCTTATCTTAACCTGGGAATGACTGAGACTAAAGACAGTTGCATTTTCACAAAATGAAATGTGGAAATCTCTCTCTCTCCCTCCTTTTCCCATCTCTTTCTCCATCTATACACACACCCCAGCTCTACCTTATCTCTTCCTTTCTCTCAGCGAGTACTTCAGTACAGGGAGAAGAGAATCAGAAAAGATTTCTTCTAATGACTGAAAAAGTGGAATGTTCAAAGCCATACAGATTATTTTTATACCTTTTAATATATTTTTTCTGTATTTTTATAGTAATGACACAATTACTTTTCAGGAGTATCAGGGTAAAGAAATAATTCACTAAAAATAGCATCATATTTTGACAACTATTTGCTAATTTTGTGAGATATTTTATAACTTCATCTCATCTGCTAAGGTTGTCATTACTTTCTTCAACCTTTATTCATGTTTCTTTGTGGTGTCAATAGTGAAGGTGGTGATTCAATAAATTTTGTCATGATATTTTGTAGGTATAGTTATTGGTTGTACTACATGTATAAGAAAAACAAAGAAATTAATGCTCTTTTAATTTTATCTCTTAATAAGCAATGTTCCCCTTTTATTTAATGGTAGTAGCTAATATCCTATAAAACATCACCAGAGAAAATCTTGGTGCATGAGGATGTATTTAGTTCTTCTGTTCTTAAAAGCTATTCACTTTATAGTGGAATTATGCTTTTCTATGAAATTCCCAGGCTTGTTGTTCTCAGATTCTTTAGAATTTTTCATTAAACTTAATTTTTACTTCTTTCACTTAATTAATTTTCTAGCATTTCTTTTTTTTTGTCATTGTAAAAGCATATCCTTTCTCTGTTAGAGAGACTGTATACCCAATTTCCCCAGGGATATTTCTATTTTTTTCTTGATGTACCAGGGTAATTTTTAATGGTTCCCCTTTCACTTTCAATAGTGACCCATTTTATTTATTTGTTTATTTATTTATTTTCAGTGGTATTGGGACTTGAACTCAGGGCCTTCACCTTGAACCACTCCACCAACCCATTTTTGTGAAGGGTTTTTTCAGGGTCCCAAGGAACTATTTGCCTGGGTTGGCTTCGAACCGCAATCCTTCTGATCTCTGCCTCCTGAGTCCCTAGGATTACAGGAATGAGCCTCCGGCAATAGTGAACCTTTTTAGATCATAAATTATGTGGCCACCTGATAATTTTTAAAGTTAATTCTTAAATTTTATAGAAAATTATATTTTCAGATTTTCTGATCTGGGTTTCTTATAAGTGTATTGGTGCTTGGCAGATTGCACTCTGAGTTTTGGTTTTGAAAATATGGTTACTATAGTGACAGAGAATTTTGTTGATGTTTGTTAGACATGCAATGAGTAATTGTTGATTTAAGCTCACTCACTTGAGCATCAGATTTCATTATTTCTTTCATCTAGACTAATAGTGGGAAACAGTCCAGGATGTTAATTCATTCAACGAATACTGGTTGAGCACAATCTATGTGCTAATAATCACTACTGTATTCATGGAAGGATATAGCAGTACAGCAAGTAGACAAAGTGCCCTGTTTTTATGGATCTTGTGTTCTAGGGGGTCCTTTTGTAGGATAATAATATACATTTATAGTAGTTTCCCACTTTCCAGGAAACTACTGGTTATATTCCAAAACCTCCTGTGGATTTCTGAAACTGTGAAGAATAATAAGCCCCATTATATTTGTCTATACATACACACTTATGACAAAATTTAATTTATACTTTAGGAATAGTAAAATATTAACAAGACTAACAGCATAATACAACAATTGTAATAATATGTAGTAATAAAATCACCAGCATCACTGTTCTTGTGTTTGGGGGTAATTATTAAGTAAAGTAAGGATTACTTGAACACAGCGCTCTAATACTGGAGCAGTTGATTTGGTAATCCAGATGGCAATGAAGTGACTAAGGGCTAGGTAATGCATAGTGTGGAGACTCTGAATAAGGAGTAATCATGCCCTGGGTTAGAAGGAAGTGGGTGCTGTGAGATCTCATCACACTACTTGTAATGACACACACTTTAAAATTTATGAATTTTTTTCTGGAATTTTCCACTTAATATTTGCATCAAAGTTGGTCACGAGTAACTGGAACCACAGAAAGTGAAACCTTGGATAGTGAAGGACTATTGTATTAATTTTTACTGGTGAAATTTTGCTCTCATATAAATTGCTTTAGAGAAAGGAAAGCTTCATTTAATATGTTCTTACTAATACTGCTTCATGGACTGCAATGTGGCTATGCAGTAGGGTGCTTGCCTAACATGCTTGCTTACAACTGTGTGTGAGGTCCTAGATTCATTCCCCAGCATTGAAAAGAAGAAGAAGAAGAAGAAAAGAAGAGGAGCAGGAGGAAGAGGAACAGGAGGAGGAGGAGGAGGAACAGCAGAAGGAGGAGGAGGAACAGGAGGAGGAGGAGGAGGAGGAACAGGAGCAGGATGAGGAGGAAGAAAGAAGAAAGGAGAAGGAGAAGCAGAAGGAGGAGGAGAAGAAGAAGGAGAAGGAGAAGAGAAGAAGAAGTAGAAGAAGAAGAAGAAGAAGAAGAAGAAGAAGAAGAAGAAGAAGAAGAAGAAGAAGAAGAAGAAAGAAGAAGAATGTTCTATGATGTAGGGTAATTTTATACCATGTACTCCTTCTAAGTTCATTCTTCTTTTTCTCATTCATTAGCTTATCTGATGTGTTACACCATTCTAGAGTAGATGTTGCCCAGGCTTAGGAGTTTTACATTTCATTCTAGTAAAGAAGAAGCTTAGAAAACCAGATTTATAGGAGATTTTATGTCTTCTAGTATTCTAGCTAACTTATTACCTTGTCAGTTTTTCTTAACTGAGAAGGACAGTTTTTTGTCATTTATTAACAAGGTATGTAATTCATCTTTTTAAATGCATCCTGGAACTTTTCAGGTTATTTTGTTTCCGTGGAAGCACCCCTTCTTATCATTTGGCTCTTCATAAAGCCTATGAATACTTTAAAATTTTAATGTCACAAGCATAAAAGAAATAATCAGCAATTTATACACTAAGTCATACTTATTCACAATGAGAACAATCTTATTATAAAATCAGAATCATTTAGTGTTTGAAGTAGAGTGAAGATAATCATTTAATTCTCCTATTTTTCAAATGTGCACAGGAAGTGTGGAAAAGAAATATTTGATTTGCCAAGTTCACAGACTCAGAAAAAGGACCAAGATTTCTTTTAAATTTTGATTTTTACAAAGGATTTGGATTATAAAAGTAATATATTCTCTATTATAAATTTGAGATTTCAAGTTATGTAGAAATAAAAAAATTCCCTAGGTATCATGCTCTATCTAAATTACCATGGTTACACAAACTTTATTTAAAATTCAAACATCTTTAGAATAATACCAAAGTTTCAGTCTATGAACAATTGCATATCTTATTTTTAAATATTGACAGTGACTATCATGTAGAATTATATGCGGGTTGTATATTTGAATTAAAAACAAAGGAAGAGAGAATTTATAAGGTAAACAGGAAAAAACATGGATTTTTTTGAATTTCACATTTACAAATTATATGAGATGATGACATAGGATAAATGTAGATTAAATATGAATATCTCAATGTCATTTAATAAAAAGATTTGTTTTGTGGTAAATTCAAGAAAGATATATCAAAGTATTGATGGTATCATGGATATGGATGCCCTTTTCTTGCTCCTCTGTCCACAGTGATTCTGGATTATATCCTCTGTCAACCGCCCAAGGAACTTGTTTAATTAATGATTCTTCTTCTGTACCATCATCTCCTTTTCAACCAAGCTCTTTCCTCCCAGCACTCAAAAATGGCCAACTTTCAGCCAAACAAAAAGAGAAAAAACAAAACAATGACTACCTCTCACGAATCTGTTTCCTCTCCCATCATTTACTTTTCCATCCTAATGCTGAACAGGAAATCAAGAGAGCTGTGAAAGCATACAACCTCACTTGGGACAAGTAGTATAACTCTCTGCATCTAGGAAGAATTTTATGTTTTAGTGAACATAAAGTGATGTTAAAAAGAGAGACTTTTAAAAAGTGCCTTGTGACATTTGGGGCTTTTTTAACCTCTAAAATTAAATAAATCAAGGGAGAAGAGAGCAAATACCCTTACAGTTACTTTTTCATTACTATTTTTAAGGAGCTGTAGACTAACTCTAATGTGTGTTTGACATAATATACCTACAACTTACAGATGCTGTTTTATATCATTTATTTATTTGAGATTCTCCTCCTACTCAGGTTCCTAAGGATGAAAGGGAGATAATAGGTTGAGTTATTTTAAATAATCTATCAGAGAAATAAGCTCTTTGTGTTATTGAACAAAGAACCTTAGACTTGGATTCTGTTATCCTAAAAGTATTTCAGTGAGAATAGGAATCAGAAAATCTCAGTTCTACAGCTAGCTGGTGCCTTTAGCTATTTTTGTGACATTGGAAAACCAACCTTTATTGGCTTATCCATTTATAGAATGGCAGTTATAGACCAGATGAGGTCTTTCAACACTTTTCCCTCTTTTCAGAGTAGGATGCTTTCTTAAAATTAAATAGATTCAGAAGCCCCAAATATAAACCAGATAAAAGTACAACAGCTTTGATTGGGTTAGAGCTGGGACCTCAGCATCCTATGTACTTCAGATGATGCCTTGGGGATGGCCTCAGATCTCCATGAGATTGAAACCACTGGGGTAGATAATTAGATTCTTGAGAGTTTAAAAATTGTACTTTTTTTTTTTTTGTCAGCAGCAACTAAATAAATAGAAATTAAATTTCCACTAGATGGCAGTAGATCAAATCTTTGTTCTAGTTTTGATTTGACAATCTCTAGTTCAATATTTAAGCACATATTTGGACTACTTACACAAATTTTTTTAGGAATTCCATTTTCTTATGTTGTATTTTAGGATTCTTGTTCAGTCTTTCATTTTCCCTTCACTTGATGTTTTGTTTTAAGTTGATGTAGAACTATTGGCTAGTATAGTCTTTATGATGTCTGGTAGGATATTACTTGTTCTAGACATGGGAATTTCTTTGAAATGCCTAATGTTTACATCAACACACTTACATGTTCATCTAAATTTATTACTGATGCACTCTTAATCTTTCAGCTCTGCTGGATACCTAATCATTAATTGCGACTTGGTTGCTTACCTTTCCTATTCCATGACATTTACTCCTTTCCATGGCACTGAAATTCCGAGGATAATGGCAGTCTGCAATGAATGTGCTATTAACTTTGCAGGGAGGAGATGCTTTCAGGTCATGTTAGGTGATGAGTATTCGTGATGATTACCTAGAAAGGTGAGGAGCTGCCCATACTCTTGCATTTGAAGGTACAGAATCTCATGGAGGGCAGGCCTCCTGCCATAGGAATTTAAGCTTCCTGGAACCCAACAGCTTTGGAAATCTCATGCCAAAGTGATCACCTCAGACATTTCCCCTTTTTTGGGGTTATCCATAATTTATACTTTCTAGGAGAGAAAAACTGATTGAGTCAATTTGTTGTCATCTTACACAAATCATTTTTTATGGGACTCTTGCTAAGTCTGGTTAAATCCTACTAATAAGAGCTTACACATTGAATAGTTAATGTAAACAAGTGGAAGTTTATGTTTGTTTTCCAGATGAAATTAGTAATTGTTTACCATTTTATGCTCAACATTAACCCAATTTGGATGATAAAATACACAATTACCTGAAAACACAGTCATTTTTGCCTTGAACATTAATTTCTGCTTTCCAGGAAAAGACCATGTTGTCTGACTTGACTACTGTAACCTTAACTGCCTGAGGCTACTTTCTTAGGAAAAAGCTATGGGTCTAAGCATATATAACTGTTTATGCTATTAGTTTCAAACATAATTTAAAACATAATTTAAAAAACTTAAGGGTGTGCATTTAAAATAAAAAGGGTCTTTAAAGAGAAAGATAACTTTAAACTTGACTTTCTACATCATTAAATTTAATTTTATGAGTTAGATAGGATCTTTTTCTAACAACATTATTTATTAACATTATTTATTCTAAATAATGCAAGAATATTACTTGCATTATTAAGGTTAGTGAAAAGCTAGAAAGGAATTTGTGGCTTGCCTCTATTATATTATAAATATCAGAGAAAATTCCAAAATTAGAAGTTCAAAGATGGTTAGTTTATAATTTGTTATTCAGAAATGTCAGATTGAGTCCTTTAATTATCATTTGTTATAATTTTTCATTGCCACTAATGTATGGGAAGCAGTTATGTTTTCTTGTAAGCCATTACCCCAACTCTTCTTTAGTAATCATATCTTCCCTCACATTTCTAGCATTTTAAATGAATACAGGTAATATATTGAATCATAAGCTGCAAAACTTTTTTCACTCTCAGAACAGGTTGTAATGAGAAAAGACTATGTGATTGTTTGAAATGTTTAACTTGAAGAAGAGGCCACTGAATTTTCAACATGTAAAGAATTTATTTATTTATGTATTCTAGAGAAGGCTGTGATGAGTTTTTTTTGCTCGTCTCCAAGTAGAACGTCAGAAAGAGAGAAGATATTATAACTTGAGACATTTTGTTTAGAACAATGTCATTAATCCAGACATCAGAATGAGCTCCAGAAAGCATTTTCTCTGGAAATCATTTATTTCCACTTACAGCATTTCAGAAATTATCATGCTGAGTTGGAGGATGGTGGACATTGCAGTCTCACAAATGTTACTTTATCACTTTGAATTTAAGTATGTAAATAATAACTTGTTTGGTGAAAATGCTCCTACATCTTTCTGAAAATATCACTTCTGATCACCAAATCCCAGTTCATGTTCTTCTGCTGAATACAGAGATTTCTCTGAGCCTAAGCCCGCAGTTAGGTGGCGCCATATGACTAGTTCTGACCAATGAAATGTGATCTGATGTCATTAGGATCACTTCCTGGACTGACCAGCAAGTATGCCACCTTTTCTTGTTCTCCCACTTTAATGGTGATGGGGGTCTGTGTATTGAGATGCCAGAGCCCCACAATGAGATATCCTGGGTTCTCGGGACTCTGGTTGGAAATTTGCAGTACTGAAGTGAAGGAAAGTGAAGGGCAATACACTGAGAGCCAAGTTTGAAGGATTCTTTTGTCATATGTCATGGAAATTTCAGATTTGTTTCTTGCCTAATCTTTCTTGAATAATATGGAAACATAATAAAGTTTATTTTTATCATTTATTTTTCTGACTTACCTTAGGCCTTGTTGTAACCAAGATTCTTTCAAACAAGTACAAAGTGAAGTGAGAAAGGTCATTTCTTAAAAGTGCAAAAGATGCAAACTTAGATTATCACAAAAATTACTTTTAATCTGATAAAATGTGGGATATTATTTGCAACCTGTAGGATTATTTTACTCAATAAATACAACCTGTCAATCCTTATAATATAAAAAAGAAAAACCTGTAATAGTCTATTGTTTAAAAGATCATTTTATAATTTTAGAGTTCTGAATTTTTATTTTTAAAGTAATAGTGTACAACTAAAAAAATGTTGAGTTTCTAAAGACACAAAAGCTCTTCCAACATAAACACCCAGATTTGCTTGGGGCAGTCTTAGATTTTATATTTGTTGTCTCATTGCATTTCCTAATTGTGTTCCTTTTCACTCAGAGATGGCAATGAATTGGGTAATATTTTGTATCAAATATCCATGGAGTCAGAGTATTCAGTTATAGTTTAGCAAATATATACGTGGTGTAGCCAAATTTCCTTCTTTCTGGGTTCTATGGAACACATTACCACATGGATATAGCATTATATGAGGGTGTCAGATACCTAAGCTAGTGTTGGGAAGTACTATGCCTCTTGAATCATGATCCCAGCCCTTTTTGCTTTTAGTAGTTTTTCAAACAGTTTCTTGTGTTTGCCCAGACTAGGCTAGGACAGTGATTTTCCCACCTGCTCTAACTGGGATCACAGGTATCTGCCACTGCAGTCAGTTTATTTTGCTAACTTTTTGCCCAGACTAGGTTATAACCATGATCCTCCTTATCTCCACCTCCTGAGTTACTGGATTACAGGTGTGAGCCACCATACCTAGCTGTGAAATATTTACTGGTTTTTGCAAATTGGCTCAGGAACCTGACCATCATGTGTGTAAAACATTTCATCAAGTAAAAAATGTGGTCAGGTTTCCAACAACTAACTTACCAAAGAGCTTTAGAACATAATTGCTTTGTCATTTGGGCATAAACAGTGGTTTTTAAATGCAGCTTTCATTGTTAGTATTACTTTTTTATTACAGAGAATTTTGAACATTCAAAAAGTACTTAATAGTATATCAACCCATGAGGATATCATCCCGGTTCAAACAAACATTAACCAGTGGCAAGTTGTGCCAGATCCATACCTTTATCTAATTTTTTTCCTATTGTGATATTTGGGAATAAATGTATCACATCATTTTATCATTATATAGTTTAACAAATGAGAAGTGCTCTTTGATAAAAACACTTTTATGTGGTTTCCATATAATAATCACAGTATACATTCAACAAATATTTGTCAAAATAGCTCTGGCTTGACATTTAACATGTCAGCATTTAGCCACATTTAAGTGGGCATTATATCCTGGACTAATAGTCTCCCATATCACCTTTATTGGAACAAATTGCCTTTGAGTATTCCAAAAGTAAACTCTACATTTCCCTTTAGACAATTCAGTTATGTATGTGCACACTCCAATCCAGAGATCAAGGAGCTGTGAAGATGTGCTCTGCAGCTGTCTCCCTTTGAAGTTCTTTGCTCTGACACTTCAGATAACAGCATAACTTAGGTTTCCTGGGGAACTGAGCTGCCTACTCTTCAAAGACGAGGTGAATACCTTTGGCTGATAGGTTAACTTCAAGAAAGGTAATTAAAATAAATGGAATTAATGGGAAAACTGTGAGGAGAACCAAAAATTCTTTTTATTGGTCTGTTTACTGGGGCGGGGGGGGGGAGCAGCAGCATATTATAAACAAATTCTACATCCTTTGTGCTAAAACATTCCCGTATAATCGTTCAACAAACCTAGCAGGAATTTTAGGAAAGGAAGATTATTCCTTTTCTGCTTCATAATTCAGAAGATATCATATTTTTGATTTACAAAAAGAGTAAACTAAGCCAAGATTTTAAAAATTTATCAAATATGCAATTGAGAAAAAAGAGAATATCTTGGTATAGCTCTTATTGTGAGTAAAATTAGAGAAATTTGGAAAGTTGCAACATACTGTTTATCTATTACATCAATTTCTTGGAACACTGTCCACAGACGTGCATGTGCTTTTGTTTTATGTAATGATATGAATGATTAAGAAGTCAGTACTAGTGTGGCTTATTAGGGAAGGACAGTGGAGAAAGCTTACTTTAACTGACTCTGCCTATACTTGCTTATAACGGATGCAGGTGGCATAAAGTTGGACATTTGATATAGATTTTAATGTGAGAGTATGCAACACTTTGAAGGAAATAACGATATTTCTGCCAGTAAGTAGCCATAAAACCAAGGATAAACTTTGCTTTTAGTAATTACATAGATATGGTAATTTTACCCATAAAGAGGTATAAGGATTAAATGAAATCACCTATGTAAAGATGTCTTAAAACTCAGGTCTATTGTCATGTTTGCATACAATAAAACAATCATTTTTTTAAGTGTACAGTTTGTTGATTTAACAAATACATGCAGTCGTATAACCAATACCACAGTCGTGATAATGCACATTTCCATCACCACCAAAGGTTGGCTTGAATCACTTTATAGTCCATCCCTTCCACTTACCCTTAGCTTCTGTGAATACTGATTTACATTTTATCTTTACAAATTTGCATTTTCTAGAACTTCAGATAAATGAATCATACAGTATCTAGCCTTTTCTACTTGGCATTTTATACTTAGCATAATACTTGGTGTGTGGGGGTGGGGTGGGGTGGGTACTGGATTTGATCTCAGGGATTTTTGATTTCTTGGCATGTACCCTACTGCTTGAGCCATGCTTCCAGCCCACAGCATAATATTTTTGAGATTTCTCCATATCATTGCGGGTGTTAGTAGTTTGTCTTTTTTTGTAACTGTGTTTTTATTTTCATACATATACACCCTTTAGGAACTTTGATTGTATTTGACACCCTTTTTCCATTACCCACACTTTCCCTCCCTCCTCCTTTTTGTTGAAATCTGTCCTATTCCTAATAGTTTTCTTTTTTTTTTGGATTCCACATATGAGATGAAACATTCACTTTCTGAATCTGGCTTATTTTGTTTAACATAATGATCTCCAGATCCACCCATTTCCTGTACACAACATAATTTCATTCTTCTTAATGGTTGACTAATACTCCATTGTGCACATATGCCATGTTTTCTTCATCCATTCATCTATTGTAGGGCACCTAGTTTGATTCTATGACTTGACTATTGTGAATAGTGTTGTAATAAGCATTGAAAACTACTTTGTTTCCTTTGGATGCTCCAGGGGTGGCATAGCTGAATCATTGGGTAGTTCTATTTATAGTTTTTTAGGAACCTCCATACTGATGTCCATAGTGGCTACACTAATTTACATTCCCACCAACAGTGTCTAAGAGTTCCTTTTCCCAGAATCTTTTCCAACATTTGTTGTTTTTGGTTTTTTGATGGTAGACCTTTTGATTGGATGAGATGGAAGCTCAAAGTGAAATTCTGATTTGCATTTTCTTCATGGCTGAAGATGTTTTTTATGTATGTATTGGCCATTTGTATTTCTGCATTTTCAAAGTGTCTGTTCAGTTTATTTGATCCTTTATTGAGTGGATTATTTTCTTGTTTGGTGTTTAATTTTTTGAGTTCTTTGTATATTTTAGATATTAATCCTTTGTTAGATGAATACCTAGAAAATATTTTCTCCCATTCTGTGGCCATCTTTTCTTTCTGTTAATTGTTTCCTTTGGGGTGCAGAAGTTTTTAAAGTGATGTACTCCTATTTGTAGAGTCTTTTTATTACTGGAGCTGTTGGAGTCCTATTCAGAAAATCATTGCCTATGCCTACATTTTGAAGTATTTCCCCTAGTAATTTCAAAGTTCCATGTCTTACATTAAAGCCTTTAATTCATTTTGAGTTGATTGCTGTACAGAGTGAGGGGTTGGGATCGAATTTCAGTCTTCTGCTTGTGGATATTCAAATGTCACAGCACTACATGTTAATGATTTGCCCTTTTATTCATTGTATGTTTGTTGAAAATCAAGTGGTTGCAGTTGCATATGTTTATTTCTTTACATTTATTCACTTTATTCCATTGGGCTATGTTTCTTTTATTATGACAGGACCATGCTGGGTTTTTGTTGTTGTTTGTTTGTTTTACTATGGTTCTACACCACAATTTGCAAGTACTGTGATTCCACCAGCATTGCTTTTTTTGCTCATAATTGCTTCGGCTGTTTGGGTCTTATGTGCTTCCATATGAATTTTAGAATTGCTTTGCTGGGGATTAGGTTGACTCTGTGTACATGGCTTTTGGTAATGTGCCATTTTCACAATATTAATTCTGCTGATTCATGAACATGGAATGTCTTTTTAGTTTTGTACTGTCTTCTTAGGTTTTTTAGTTAGTATTTTATAATTTTCATTATAGAGGTTTTTCATATCTTTGATTAGGTTTATCCTAGGTATTTTATTTTGTGAGTGTGCATGTGTGTGGGGGGGTTCATATCGTGAATGACATGGTTTTCCTGGTTTCTTTTTCCTTGAATTTGTTGTTGGTATGAGAAAATGTATTGATTTTTGAATGTTGATTTTGTACCCTGCTACTTTGGTGAAAGTGCTTGTGAGATCTAAGAGTCTTCTGGTGAGTCTTTAGGGTCTTTTAAGTATAGGATCATACCATCTGCAAATAGAAATAATTTATCTTCTTCCTTTGCTATTTGTATCCTTTCTATTTCTTTCCCTTGCCTCATTGCTCTGGCTAAGATTTTAAGCACCATATTTAATAATAGTGATGATTGTGGGAAAATGTCTTTTTTCTTTTTTAAAAATTTTTAATTGTTTATACATTTATTCATGCGTGCATACATTGTTTGGTCCACCTCTCCCCCCGTCCCTTGCCCCTTCATCCTTCTCGCTTGCAGGCAGAACCTGTCTGCCTTCTTCTCCATTTTTGTTGAAGAGAAAACATAAGAGATAATAAGAAAGAAATAGCATTTTTTTGCTAGCTTGAGATAAAGATAGCTATACAGACAGATTCCTAGCATTGCTTCCATGCATATGTGTATTACAACCCAAATTGATTCATCTCTACCAGACTTCTGCACTACTTCCCTGTCAACTTCCCATAGTGACCTCTGTCAGTTTAAGATTACTTTATTTGCTCCTCTACAGTGGGCACATCAACCATTTTCAAATTTTAGGTTTCCTTCCCTTTCCCTATTCCTCCCGTGCACAGTGTCCCTTTAGTGTGTGACCCAAGTCCAATAATACTACTGCATTTCTTTAGGGTCTATAATCTGCATATGAGGGAGAACATACAATTTTTGGACTTCTGAGCCTGGCTAACTTTGCTTAAGATGATGTTCTCTAGTTCCATCCATTTTCTTGCAAATGACAACATTTCATTCTTCTTTGTTACTGAGTAAAATTCTATTGCGTATAAATACCTCATTTTCTTGATCTATCAGTAGTGGGGCATCTTGGCTGTTTCAATAGCTTGGCTATTGTAAATAGTACTGCAATAAATGTGGGTGTGCAGGTGCTTTTGTAATAACTAGAGTTGCATTCCTTCAATATATCCCTAGGAGTGGTATTGCTGGATCATATGGCAGATCTATGTTTATTTTTTTTTAAGAAGCCTCCATATTGTTTTCCAAAGTGGTTGTATTAGCTTACATTCCTACCAGCAGTGTATGAGGGTTCCTTTTTCCCCATGCATCCTTGCCAATAGTTGTTGTTGGTGGTGTTCATGATGCTTGCCATTCTAACAGGAGTGAGGTGGAATCTTGTGTGGTTTTGATTTGCATTTCCTTGATGGCCAGGGATGGTGAGCATTTTTTCATGTGTTGTTGAGCATTTGGACTTCTTCCTTTGAAAAAGTTCTGTTTAATTCAGTTGCCTGCTTCATTATTGGTTAACAAATTTTGGTGGAGTTTAGTTTTTTAAGCTCCCTATATATTCTGGTTATCGGTTCTTTGTCTGCTGTACAGCCAGAGAATATTTTTCCCACTCTGTGGGTGGTCTCTTCAGTTTAGAGACAATTTCCTTTGTTGTGCAGAAGCTTCTTAATTTTATGTGGCCCCATTTGTCCATCCTTTCTCTTAGTTGCTGGGCTGCTGGAGTTCTACTGAGGAATTCTTTGCCTATAACTATTGCTTCCAGAGTATTCCCTGCTCTTTCTTGTACTAACTTCAGAGTTTTGGGTCTGATATTAAGGTCCATAATCCACTTTGAGTTGATACTAGTACAGGTTGATAGGTGTGGATCTAGTTTCAGTTTTCTGCAGGAAGATAACCACTTTTCCCAGCAACATTTGTTGAAGAGGCTGTCTATTTTCCATCATATATTTTTGGCATCTTTGTCAAAAATAAGGTGTGCATAGCTGTGTGGATTTGTACCCAGGTATTCTATTCGGTTCCACTGGTCTTCATGTCTCTTTTTGTGCCAGTACCATGCTGTTTTTATTGCTATGTCTTTGTAATATAGTTTGAAGTCGGGTATTGTGATACCTTCAGCATTGCTCTTTTTGCTCAGTATTGCCTTTGCTATTTGCAGTTTTTTGTGTTTCCAAATGAACTTTAGGGTAGATTTTTCAATCTCTTTGGTGAATGTCCTTGGAATTTTGATGGGAATTGTGTTGAACATGTAGATTGCTTTTGGCAGTATAGCCATTTTTACTATGTTGATTCTGCAAATCCATGAGCATGGGAGATCTTTCCACCTTCTGTAGTCTTTTTCAATCTCTTTTTTCAGGGGTTTGTACTTCTCCTTATAGAGGTAATTCACATCTTTTTTTTTTTTTGAATTTTGCTTTTATTTATTTTATTTATATGTGCATGTAATGTTTGGGTCATTTCTTCCTCCTTCCTCCTCCCCCTTTCCTTTCTTCCTGCCCCGTCTCTCTTCCCCCCATCCCTTAACTTCCAAGCAGAAACTGTTTTGTCCTTATCTCTACTTTTGTTAAAGAGAGAGTATAAACAATAATAAGAAGGACCAAGGGTTTTTGCTAGTTGAGACAAGGATAGCTATACAGGGAGATTCCTTGCATTGCTTTCATGTACATATGTGTTACATTCTAAGTTGATTCTTATTGAACTAACCTTTTCTGTAGTTCCTGGTCCCCTTCTCCTATTGGCCTCTGTCACTTTAAAGTTTCTGCGTTAGTTCCTTTGCATTGAGGACATCAAATGCTATCATGCTTTTTTGGGTTTCTTTACCTATCCTCATACCTCCCTTGTGTGCACTTGCTTATCATGTGACCAAAGTCTAATCCCCCTTGCTGTATTTGTCTTTGATCTAAAGTGCACATATAAGGGAGAACATACAATTTTTGGTCTTCTGAGCCTGGCTAACCTCACTCAGGATGATGTTCTCCAGTTCCATCCATTTTCTTTGCAAATGATAAGATTTCATTCTTCTTCATGATTCACATCCTTTATTAAGTTACTCCTAGGTATTTGATTTTTCTGAGGGTATTGTAAATGGAATTATTTTCATATATTCTTTCTCAATTTATTCATTGTTGCTGTATAGAAAGGCTACTGATTTTTGTCAGTTGATTCTATATCCTGCCACATTGCTGAAGCTGTTTATGGTGTCTAGGAGTTTTTGGGTAGAGTTTTTTGGGTCTTTGAGGTATAGGATCATGTCATCTGCAAATAGGATAGTTTGACAATTTCTTTACCTATTTGTATTCTTTTTATTATTTCTACTTGCCTTATTGCTCTGGCTAGGAATTCCAGGACTATGTTGAATAGGAGTGGGGATAGAGGGCACCCTTGTCTCATTCCTGATTTTAGGGGAAATGGTTTTAGTTTTTCTCCATAAGTATGATGTTGGCTGTAGGTTTCTCATATATAACCTTTATAATGTTGAGGTACATGCCTTCTATTCCTAGTTTTCTTAGAGCTTTTATCATGAAATGGTGCTGAACCTTATCAAAGGTTTTTTCTGCATCTATTGAGATGATCAAGTGGTTTTTGTCTGCTTCTATTAATGTACTGTGTCACATTTATTGATTTGCATATGTTGAACCATCCCTGCATCCCTGAGGTGAAGCCAACTTGGTCATGGTGAATGATCTTTCTGATATGTTGTTTGATCTGGTTTGCCAATATTTTATGGAGGATTTTTGCATCAATGTTCATTAAGGAAATTGGCCTATAGTTTTCCTTTTTGGATGTGTCTTTGTCTGGTCTTGGGATAAGTAAAATACGGGCTTCATAGAATGGGTTAGGTGGTGTTCCTTCCCTTTTTATTTCATGGAGAAGTTTAAGGAGAGTTGGTATTGGTTCTTCTTTAAAGGTCTGATAGAATTCAGCAAGGAATCTGTCAGGTCCCGAACTTTTCTATTTTGGGGAGTCTCTTTATTGCTATTTCAATTTCATTTGTGTTATAAATCTGTTTAGATAGCTAATATCCTCTTGGTTCAGTTTTAGAAGATGATCATGAGTATCTAGAAATTTGTCATTTCTTCAAGATTTTCAAATTTATTAGAATGTAGGTTCTCAAATAGTCTCTGATGATTCCCTGGATTTCCTTGACGTTTGTTGTTATCTTCCATTTTTCATTTCTGATTTTACTGATTTGGGTCTTTTCCCTCCTCATTCTAGTCAGATTTGTAAGGGGCTTGTCAATCTTGTTTATTTTTTCAAAGAGCAGCTTTTTGTTTCATTGATTCTTTGTATGTTTTTTTTGGTTTCTACTTCATTGACTTCAGCTCTTATGTTTTATTATTTCTCTCCTGTTTATTTGGGGCTTTCCTTGTTCTTGTTTTTTCTAGTAGTTTGATATGTAGCATTAGGTCGTTTATTTGAGATCTTTCTATCCTTTTAATGTATGCACTCATGGCTATAAACTTTCCTCTTAGGACTGCCTTTGCTGTGTCCCATAGGTTCTGGTAGGTAGTGATTTAGAGAAAATGCTTTCAGATTGTCCCCATTCCATATAATGTTCGCTATATATCTGTTTTATATATCCTTTATTATGTTGAGTTATGACCTTACAGTCCTAGTTTTTATCATGAATGTATGTTGGATTTTCTGCATCTATTGAGATGATTATGTGAATTTTGGACCTGATTCTCTTTAAACACACATTTATTGATTCATGTATATTCAACCATCCTTGGATTTCTATAATCAATTCAACTTGATCATGGCATTTGAACTTTTTAAGGTGTTGTTAAATTTTATTTGCAACTTTTTGTTGAAGATTTTTCCATCTGTTCATAAAGAAAATTTCCCTATAGTGTGTGTGTGTGTGTGTGTGTGTGTGTGTGTGTGTGTGTGTGTGTGTGTGTTCCTTATCTGTTTTTGCTATCAGAGTAATACTGGCTTCATAAAATAAGTTTGGAAGTGTTTCTTCCATTTGTATTTTGTGTAATAGTTTGAGGACAATTGGTATTAGTTCTTTAATGTCTGGTTGAATTCAGTAGTGAATCTGTCCTATCCTGGGATTTTCATTTTTGGGAGACTGTTAATTACTGCTTCATTCTTGTTGCTTACTGTTGATCTTTTTAGATTTTTCTTAATATCTTCTTGGTTCAACTTTTGTAGGTCATGTATGTCTAGAAATTTATTCATTTCTTCTAGATTTTCCAAACATATGTTTTCAAAATATTCCCTAATGATCCTCTGGATGTCAGTTGTATCTGTTGTAATATCCCTCTTTTTGCCTCGAATTTTGTTAATTTATGTTGTATCTCTCTTTGGTTTACTTTGATTAAAAGTTTGATAATCTTGTTTATCCCTTCAAAGGACCAATTCTTCATTTCATTGACCCTTTGTATTATTATTTTCATTTCTACTTCATTAATTTCAGTTCTAATCTTTATAATCTCTTTCCTTCTACTAATCTTGGGATTGATTTACTCTTATTTTTCTAACACCTTGAGGTGCATAATTAGATTTTCCTTTAAGATTGCCTTGATTTTTTAAAGTAGGCATTTATTTATAAGTACAGTGTTCCTTCTTAGAACTGCTTTCACTGTACCCCACAGGTTCTGATAAGTCTTATTTTCATTTTCAATTGATTCTGGGAATTTTAAATCCCCCTTCCCTATTTTCTTAGATGACCTACTGATTGCTCAAAAGTACATTAAATCTGCAAGTTTTTGTATTTTTTAAAATAGTTTCTCTTGCTGATTTATAGCTTAACTTCATTATTATCTAATAAAATACATAAAGCTATTTCAATTTTCTAGTATTTTTTCAAGACTTATTTTGGAGAAAGTTCCATGGGCTGTTTAGAATAAGGTGTATTCTAAAGTTATTTGGGTGGAAGTTCTGTACATGTCTGTTGAGTTCATTTGTTCTATAGTGTCATTTAACTCTGTTATTTCTTTTCTTTCTTTTTTTTTAGGATGTGGGGGGGAGACTGGATAACATATATTTGTGAGAGTGGCATATTGAAGTCACACACTATTATTGTGTTGGGTCTATCTGTACCTTTATATCCAGTAGTATTTTATGAAATTAGGTGCACCAACATTTGGTCTGTTATTATAATTTGATCTTGTAATGGATTGTTCATTTTATCATTATTAAATGACCTTCTTTGACTCTTCTGACTAATTTTGGTCTGAAGTCTGCTTTGTTGGATATATGTATACTTAGACTTGATTATTTGGGATTTCATTTGCCTGAGATATCCTTTTCTATTTTTTCATTTTAAGCCTGCATTTGTCTTTGGTAGTGAAGTGCATTTCTTGCAGGCTGAAAATAAGTGGGTCTTGTTTTTTAATCTAATCTGCCAGTCTGTGTCTTTTAATTGAAAAATTGAGACCATTAACATTCAGAATCATTACTGAAAGATATATATTAATTTCTATCATTTTATTATTATTTTAATATTTGGTACTTTCCTAATTCTGGAAAGTATTTGCTTATTTAATTGTCTTTTTTATTTCTGTATTCTCATGGTTGTTTATGCTTGGTCTGTGTGTTGGATTCTTTTAAGTATTTTCTGCAGTAGTGCCTGAGTTGTCATGAATTACTTTAGTTATTATTTACCATGGAAGTTTTTTATTTCTTCTTCAATTATGAAAGATAGCTTTGCTGGTAGTTACTAAGTTGGTAGTTACTTTCTTTCAGGGTTTGGAGTTCATCTTTCTGTGCCCTCCTGGCTTTTAAAGTTTCTGTTAAAAATACCTCCTGTTATTCTGATGGATCTGCCTTTAGATGTGACTTGACACTTCTCCCTGAGTTTTTCAATATTCTTTCTTTGTTCTGTTCAATTCATGTTTTAACTATAATATGATGTGTTAAGGTTCTTTTCTGGTCATGCCTGGGATTCTGAAATCCTCCTAGCTGTCTGTCTCTTTCCATGACTTAAGAAATGTTATGATATTATATTATTGAATATATGTTTTATATCTTTAGCTCATACCTCTTCTCCTCCTATGCCCAGGGTTCATAAGTTTGGTCTTTAGTAGTACCTCAGTGGTCTTATATATTATGTTCATACTTTGCTACAGTTACTGTGGAACCATTTAGTTTTGGAAGAGTCATAACATATTTTCTCATATTTCTTGTGTTTCTGCATTTGGATTTGTATATATGAGGCCAAGTCCCTGGCTGGGAATTTTTCTCTGTCGTATTCTTTCAGTTGAACTGTTCACTAAGGTTTGGGCAGGAGTAGGTTGTGGTGTGGTTGAAGTCAGTTTCTCACACTGGATTTGCAATATATCTCAGTAGCTAAATTCCAACATGCTGAAGGACTGAGCCCATCCCCCACAAGCACTCAAAGAGAAGAAAATTAACTGCAGTAGCAGCAATAATGACTAACAGACAACCATCTACTAAAATACAGTAAAAACAATTCAAAACAATTATGCCACATCTCCAATAATATTTGAGGGAAAAAAGAAGCAGATTATTATTATTGTTATTGTTATTACTGTCTAAGGTAATAATATATGGAACTATGTATGGAAAAAATAAGAAGGATAATATTGGAAAAACAGAAAAAAATAAGAGAAATAAAAAAAGTTGGAATGGGAAAGAAGAGAAGAGATAGAGAAGATTCAGAAAAAATTAAATAAGAAAGAAATACACCCCCAAAAGCAAATAAACAAATAAAAACCAAGGGAAATAAAAAAAAAAAATTAAATGGGGAAAAATGAGAACAAAGAAGAAATAAAAGAGAAAATTGATCTTATTAAAAAAAGAAAGAATAAAGAACAGGAGAAAGGAGAATGGAGAGAGAGGAAGAAGAATGGATTAAAAATTCATCAGGGTTTCATGGCTCATGCCTAAATCCCAGCATTGAGAGGCTGAGGAAAGGAGACCACAAGCAAGACCAGCCAGGGCCCTATGGCAAGATAACATCCTGAAAAAAACTAACAGAACAGTAGGAAATGATCCAAAGAAATTTGACATTAAGAAAGAGAAGAAATGAGAGTGAAATACAGAAGACAAATTGCATAAAAAATAGAATTAAAAACATATGTAAAATTTTTAAACAAACCAATTATTCTAATCACAAAAGTCTCTGGAAAAACAATCAAATTAAAAATACAACACATAAAAGGAGAGGGAAAAAATATAAATTTTAAAAAGATTTTTTGTTTTTGGTAAAAAAAAAAGGGGACAGATTTCTAATTTAATTGATAAGGTCAATTGTGTGGACAGCAGTTAAAAACCTAGACCTATGCCAGCTTGCCCTTCCTCCTCATTTAAGCTATGTGCCACCTAGCCATAGCTAGCTATTTGGCTTCCTCATTTTTCCTTTGAGATGTACTCCTAGCAGAGGATGTAGTTTGTGGGCAGAGCAGCTATGATTATTCTCAGTTGTTCTGCTTTTCAGGGCTGGGTGGGATGGACCATAAACTTTTCACAGGCTGGCCCTAGTCTCCTTCACTTTCAAAGTCTGGCCACGGGGAAGAGATGTAGTGAATCTATACCACAGAATAAAGCTCATAGCCTCCAATTTCCAGGTCTCTAACATCTTGCAATTCAACTATCACACTTGATCATTTGCAAACACTTGTCTCTCCCCACCACCTCCCAGAGTTCTGGTAGCTAGCTTCCCTACTTGATGGCCAAGAGTGGAAGCAAACTCTCACCTTCCCAACACACACAAACACACACACACACACACACACACACACACACACACACACACACACACACACCAGTTTCCCATTGCACGGAGTGCTCTGCTTTCCTGGCTGGAAGATTTTTCCCTGTAGCTAAGCCAGCTCTCCAGGCCAGCACTTGGTAGATTAAAAGATGCGTAGGAGTCTCTCAAAATGGCTTTTTGCCACTGCATGGCCACTGAATGCTCAGTGAATGCCAGAAAGAAGAAAGAACTTTCCCAGTGCCAGTATGTTACACAGAATCTAGAAACTTTTTTTGGTTAGAATGCAAATGCGAACTGAGACTAGTGTTAATTGTGTTTTCAGAGTGTCATGCTTTCATCTCAATTCCTGCTTTCTACTGTGGTGCTTCTGCAAGCACTATTCCCTGAAGCTCCCTCTTGTTTCCTCTGATTTGGATTGGTTTGTTGTTGTTGTTGTATAATTTTAGCTATTATATTTAGTTCTATAAATTATTTCAGGTTAATTTTTATGTATGGTGTCAATTCAGGATCAAGGTTTATTTTTTGACATAATGATATCTATGTGCTGTGGTGTAATTTGTTGAAAAATATACTTTCCCTGTTGAATAACCTAAACACCTGTTTCAAAAAATCAGTTTATATCTGTAGATATTCTATTTTAGTATATAAATCAATTTATCAGCTATTAGATCAATACCAATATTTTGATAAATTTAGCTTTATAATTAATGTGTTAAAATCAAGTTGAGTAAATTTTCTAACATTGTTCTTATTGAAAAAGAGCAAGGCTATTCTAGGTTTAGGGCTCGTTAATTAATTTTAGAGTCAATTTATCACTTTTTGTGTAAATGCATGCTGAACTTTTCATTGGGACTTCATAAAGCTATAGATGCATATGGAGAAGACTGAAACCTTTACAGTGTTTTGTCTTCTTATTCATGAACATGTTTTCCCTCTACATTTTTGTAGCTGTCCATTAATTCTACCCATTGGTGTTTTAGCGATTCCAACACAGCTACAGCATGCATTTTAGTAAATGTAGTGTCCCTATTTGTTTCATGCTTGCTGATGCTCTTTTAAAAGACATTTTCATTTTAACATTTACTTATGTATAAGTATATAGAAACAATAACTGGTTTTTGTATATTTGTCTGAATCCTATGAATTTATAAATCTCTGTTAGTTCAAGTAGCATTGTTTGAGAGTTCTTTGAATTTTCTATGTAAATGATCATGTCTTTTAAAATAAAGTCAATCTTGTTGTTTTCCTTTCCAGTATGTATGGTATTTATCGGTTTATTGTATTATACTTACCTCATTGCACTAATTTAGGACTCCTGTATACTAATGAATGAAAGTGGAGAGAACACCATTTTTTTCCTTGATCATAATCTTAGAAGAAAACATTCAGTCTTTCATAAGAGCAATGTTAGTTGCAAGTTTTTGATAGATATTTTTATCAGGAAGTTTCCATCGATTCACAGTTTATAGGCAAATTTTGTTATGATTGGTTCTTGAATTTATCAAATGTTTTATTCCTTATTTTTGAGATAAGCATATGTTTGTTCTCTTAAATTTAATAATATGGCAGATTATATTGGTTACTGAATATTAAACAAATCTTAACAGTACTTGGATAAACACAACTTGTTTTCATGCATTGTTGGATTTGCTTGCTAATATTTTGGTTGAGGTTTTTGCATCTATTTTTAGGAGACTGGTATTTCTACTTTTGTTGTGTTACACTATCATCCAGGAACACCCGAAGGATTTTTTATAAATGAAAATTAATCATGAAATTGCCTGCTGTTTAAAAACATTCAGCATCTGCCCAAAATTCTTCATATGTCTAATTGGTACATTTGTGCTCACATATTTGGTCACATTCATTAATCAGATCATAAGCTTTTATGTATTTTTGATTGTGATCCCAGTAAGAAATATATTTTGTGTTATCATTCAGTACAAATGCACAAACACCCAAACACACACATACCTAAAAATTTCACAAAATACCTTTTTCTACACACACATCCATAAACACATATAGCACGTATGTACTACATACAAACAAATATTAAATATATATTTCTATTCATTACAAAGGACCAGGAAATGTGCTTATTATGTTTGTTTACTGGCATGCGCAATGCTTAAAATTTTGCAAAAGCTGAAAAAAATATTTTTGAGAGATTACAAATTATCCTTTAAATTTTATTAAGAAGTAATTATCTTGGAAATACAACTCAGTGATGATGATGGAGGGGTAAGTCTAATTAAGATATGTTGCAAACACAATATAATACCACAATCTATTCCTCCTATTATATGCTAATAAAAATAAAAATAAATAAAAAAATAAAATGTATTGGCAAGTTCACTACTAATTGCTCTTTAATTTTTTAATCACAAAATCTTGATTACATTCTGTTGAATGTTAAAAGAACTGTGGATTTACTTTTAACATCTGAAGAATCTGTATTCCAGTTTTTAATATTATGTTTTAATAGGAATTAACTAAAATCAAAATGTGCTATAGAAATGCTTCTCCTACAGGAGTCTGCAATTAAATGGTTTTCCATAGGATAAGCAAAACTAAAAAATATTTCCCATTCTTATTTCTATTTATCATTTTATGTGCTAACTACAAATAATTCACACTTGTAATAAATTTCCTTTAAAACCAATATTGAAAGTTATTTCAGGTTCACATATTAGACATTGTAATATACATTTTACAATACAAGGAGATAAACTATGTTGAAAAGATTATGGCTTGCTTTGTTTAAAGTAGAACATTCCTTTTGTCTAGATGTGTTTGGCTTTAGGCAAAGATGTATTTTCATTATGAGAGAAGATTCGTCATTGTAGAATCCATTAGTTAATAACTGAGTATCTAAAAGCTTTAGGAACTAATAGTAGAGGTTTGGAAAACTGGTGAAAAAGGAATCTGAGTTGTATAGGTAACATTCATTAAATTTGAGGACATGATGGAGTCAGCTTTAAGGTAGATTTATCTCATATGTGTAATTGGTATGAAATTGCATAGAAAAACTTCCTTTGCAGGATGTTTAAACTGGAGATTGTGCTTTTAAGTTTTTAGTGTTGGATATAATTTATCTTAGGCCTAGGTACTAAACCCAAATGGCTTCACATGTTAACTCTATGTTGGCTCATGTAGGGTCCAGCTTTAGATCAGGATTTTAATGGAGACAAAAGTGCATTACTCTCATCTTCAGAAAAACCAACATATGCAGGTGTGGAGACTGATCTCCTACACTCATCTATTATTTTCTTTTCTTAATATCAACTGTGATTATTATCTTTTTTGCTTTTGTGGGTCTGGGGGGATTTGAACTCAGTGTTTCATGTTTGCAAAGCAGATGCTCTATCTCTTGAGCCAGAGCTCCAGCCCATTTTGCTCTGGTTATTTTGGAGATGGGATTTCAGGAATGATTTGCCCTGGCTGTTCTCAAACTGTGATCCTCCC
Source organism: Castor canadensis (assembly GCF_047511655.1). Lineage (NCBI taxonomy): Eukaryota > Metazoa > Chordata > Mammalia > Rodentia > Castoridae > Castor > Castor canadensis. The sequence goes on along the minus strand of NC_133390.1, from coordinate 27,287,951 downwards.
GATCTCAGCTAGCATTACAGGTGTGAGCCAGCTGGCACCAGCTGATTATTGTCTTTTACAATCATTTGAAAAAGGGATAGGCTTATTTCTCAGTAATTTTTTTATTAAAATAAAAATAGGATCTATAGTGGTTGATGTCCAGTCACTACAATTTTTTATTTGCTCTTGAACTCCTGTATGAAGTGGATGATGTGTCCTTCTTAACAATGAGCTATTAGTTAGAAATCAACTAGAAAATGGAGAAAATTTGAAAAAAACATTGAAAAAGATTATTAAAGGAAATTCTTTACATAATTACAATTTATTACATGTTTTTCTATTTGAACCCCTCCTTTGCAGCTCCACTTCACAAAGATGATTTAAATTTTTTCCTTCTAAGGAAGGTATAGGGACACTAACTCTTTGTTATATCCTTTATACCAGTAGTTCCTTTCCCAATAGACTATGTTGCTAGTTCTGTCCTTGGAAGCCTGAAGAAATCTTGACCACTTAATGTCAGGGGGTGATCTTAGAGAAAGGAAAATGTAATTCCTAATCTTAACAAAAATTCTTTTAGAAAATATGCTAAATTTTGTTTCTGCTGCTTTGGTTTCAATAAATGGTATCACAAAGAATTTGGTGAAAGTGATTATAGTAGATCCTTTTATTTTTACTTCATCTTTCCTTATGTCTTTTTCTCTTCGAAGATCCCCATTCTACCCTTCTCTGTTCCTATTAGCACTTTGGTAAAACCTGCTCCCACTCTATGTGTGGCTTTTGTTAATGCATGTGAGCATCACAAGCAGTCAAGAACCTGCTCCTCAAATTTGAAATTGGGAACGAAGATTAGTGCAAAATTTTATGGCCTGAGTTGGGACATGCAAAATTCAGGAGTTTCACTAGGGTTTCTGATATATAAGCTGGAGACAAACAGGTCAATATGTAGCAAAGAGGAACATAAAACAGACCAGGCAAGAACAACATTAGAAGTTCAGAGATGATGTGTTCGCTTCATCTTCATTGTTCCTAAGGACCAGATTGAATCCTTTAGGGGAGAGGGGGGCTTATGTAATCAAGCAAATAAGACATTTCATTCAGAAATGGTACTGGCTTTGTGATCTTGTCAGTTTACCAATCTTGGTGCCAACAAATTCTCTTAGCTATGCTATGATTGTGGAGGTAGCTTCTATACTGAAACTTCTCAATTTGCCAGGCTGCTTTCTATCGTAGAGGAGCCAGCAGTCTCCTCCATCATCCAGTTGTATGCCTTGAGGAGTTTGTTCCAAATGCTTTTGTTCAGCACTCCCATTGTTTCTCTATGCCAACCCTTATTTTTATTTATTTTTTATTATTTTTGTCCTGAAGGTACAATGTGACATTTCTAAAAGCTCTTACAATATATTGAATTCACCCCCTCCTTTATTCTCCTTTATTCCCTTTCCACCTATTCCTGGAATAGTTTCAACAGGTTTCATTTTTCCATTTACATACATGTGTACATATTTCTACCACAATCATCTTCTTACACCTTTTCTGTATGTCTTTCCCCCTCCCACTGATAACTACTCCGCAGACAGGACCTGTTTTGTCTTCCTTTTTTGCATTTTTATAAAAAGAAATGACATTTTTGTTTGTTTAAGATAACTATACAGGGTATTTCATTGTGACATTTCCATGTATAGATGTATTATAACCTAAATTGGTTCATGCCCTCTGTTTTTCTCCTTTCTACTTTAGTCCCATTCTTATGGTGATTTCAACAGGTTGAAAACTTCTATATTAATTCTTTTACAGAAAGTATACCAACTATATTCACCTTCTTAACTTCCTTCTTTTATTCACCTTCTCTTGTTAGTGACCTCCCCTTAGTGTAACCTGTTTTTCATAATATTGATTGTATTTCTATTGGGCCTATATTTCACATATGAGAAAAAAATTGTGGCCTTTGGCTTTCTAAAAGAAATCCTACACACAGAAGATAAAAATAAACATAGCCATGAAAGGATGGAAATTATTAAATCTCAAGAGAAGAACAGACAAGTAATCAGAGAGTAGCGTAGGATTAGTTGCACACACACAAACCCTTACACAGCAAAAACAACTAAATGCAAGGAATCATCACATACCTGTCAAAATTAACTGAATACTAATGGCCTCAACTCCTCCATCAAAGGACACTAATTGGAAAACTGGATTAAAAAGGAAGATCTGACAGTGTGTTGTTTACAAGAAACTCACCTTACAGGCAGAAACAAACATTGGCTTAGGGAGAAAGGGTGGGAAAAGATTTACCAAGATAATGGTCCTTGAAAACAGACAGAAGTAATAATACTTATATCAGATAAAGTAGACTCCAAACCTAAGTTAGTCAAAAGAGACAATGTTGATCACTTCATACTAATAAAAGGAGTAATACGTCAAGAGGAAATAACAATTGTTAACCTATTTGCACCCAATGTTGTTGCAATAAATTTCATTAAGCATATGCTAATGGGCTTAAAAGCACAGATAGACCCCAACACAATAATAGGAGACTTCAATATTCTTGTATCACCAATAAATAGGTCATCTAGACAAAATATCAGCAAAGAAACTCTGGAATTGAATGACATTATAGGTCAAATGGACATGACAGATGTCTATAAAGTAGTCCACCCTGCAACAGCACAATATACATTCTTCTCAGCAGCCCATGGAATTTTCTCCACAATAGACCATATTTTAGATCACAAAACAAATCTTAATAAACATAAGAAAATGGAAATAAACACCTGCATACTGTCTGATCACAATAATAAAACTAGGACTCAGTAACAAAAGAAACAGTAGATAATACTCAAACACATGGAGACTGAACAAATGTAAGCCAACCTTTAGTAAGCAAATTGGAATTCAAAATGCCAAATGTGGACTCTGCTTCTCTGCAACAAATCCTAACAAACATAATAATTAAGGCATTCAAAGCACTGCTTTTGATATAGTATATACTCAAAATCTGTTAGATGTTATTGTATATATATTTATTCATATTGCCTATGCCTTTTGTATGTACCATATATACATACATACCTATACATATACATAAATATATATATAGGAACTTTATTACATTGACTTGCATAATTGGGAGCTGATAGTCCAACAATGGCTATCTGCATGCTGAACAGCCAGAGAACCCAGTAGCTACTTAGTACAAGAAGGTGGAAGCCTCAGAACAAAGAGAAGGGAGCAATGATGCAGCCCCAGTCTGAGTCTAACAGCCTGGAAGCTTCCTGGAGGGTCCCTGGTGTGAGTCTTCATGGAAAGACTGAAGAAGCTGCAGTACGATGCCCATGGGTGATGGCAATAGCAATAGACACACTGGCTCAAGAATAATGAAGCTTGTACACACTGACTGATTTTCTCTTCTACCCTTTGTTCTATCCAATGGTGCCACCCACATTCAGAATAGGTCTTTTCCATTTAGTTGCTGTCATCTACATGAAATGTCTCTGAACTGAACCCTACAAACACACCCAGATGTGTGCTTTAGTAGTCTACTGAGCATTTTTCAACCTAATCAACAATCAAGATTAAGCATCATGGTGCCTGAGAATCATTGATAAACAAACAAAACCATGCTCTCTCTCATGGAACTTAGCTGCTAAAGGAGGCAAAAAAAAGTTTAAAATTATCATAAGACAGTACATTATCTGTCATTTTAGAAGACAGTATGAATCAAAAGGATTAGAGGGAGAGTTTACAGTCTTAAATATGGTGATTAAGGTAGGTGTCATTTAAGCATCAATTCCATTAAAGAAGGTTTGTGTTATTACATATATTAATATACATATTAATATTATTTTATTTTATAAGATTAAAGATAAAACTAAAATTTATCATTAATTTTTTTGTTATGGTTAGGGATGCAGCTCAGTAGTAGAGTGTTTGCTTAGTATGCAAAGGCCCCTGGTTCAATCCCCAGGACCATAAAAAATACTTTACTTATATAACAAACCTATATAATATTTAAAAAATATTGTTACCATCTTTGTTAAGTATCATAATCCACTTCATGACATAATTGATGTGTAGGCTTTAATACAAATTTTCTTCAAAATTGACTTGCCTAGATTAGCCAGCAGTAGATTTTCTTTACTTATACTTTATTTAATTACAGAGTGAAAAGAATGGGTTGAAACTGACAAGGTATTACTTATTGGCTATTAGGTTAGCATTGTAGAAGAAATTCTTCAAATTTTGGTTAGCATAACAATAACAAAAGAAGAGAATTTTCCATAAACTGAAGTTTTCACATGAGTTGCAAAAAACCTCAGGCATCCTCAGAATGCACTGATTTTTTTCCAAAACAACAAAAATCCTTTCAATTTGTCAAATTGTCCCCAAATTGAACACATATTTTATTTGTGATTTTCAGAAGTCTATGAGCACAGTTTTTATTTGTTTTGTTCTGGCCACTCTTTGTTTAGCTTAAGTTTCACTGTGTATTTTTGTTCTCTCTTCACACATTATGTTTTCGGCCAATACTGAGCTTCAAAGCCACTAAAAACTCTCACTCCTCACTCTACTGTGCCTTTCTGTATCTTTGCAATTTTGTTTTTTAAATACTTACATTTTTCCCATTAAATTTCACCTTACTAGATTTGAATTATTATTTTGACTCTTGAACCTAAGATGTGACTGTTTCAATCAAATAAGCAATTTTTGTGTATCTCCATATTCCCATCCCCACCCCTATCCCTAGTAACCACTGCTTTGTTTTGTTTCTGTGGATATGTATTTCCCTTTTTCAAAATTGCACCCATTAGTGAGATAATGTAGTATTTTATTTTTGTATCTGGCTTATTTCACCTAATGTAATGACCTCCAGGTTAATCCATATTGTGGCAAATGTCAGGATATCCTTTTATAATATTCCAGAAATATGCACATAGATACTGTGTTTTCTTCTCTACTCATCTGTCAGTGGGTACTTGCATTATTTCCATATATTGGTAATAGTTGCTGATGTCATTTCATTTGTGAGTATACCCACTGGAGGGGATGCTAGATCATATGGTAGGACTATCTTTAATTTTTTGAAAAACTATATAGCTTTCCATAATGGCTGTACTAATTTACATTACCACCAACAGTATCCAAGGTACCCTTATCACCACATCCTCTCCAACACTTGATTGTATTTTTATGTAATTCCAACAGATATGAGATGATATCTAATTGTGGTTTTTAATTTGCATTTCCTTGATGGTTAGTGATATTGAGCACTTCTTCACATACCTGTTGGCCATTTTTATAATTTCTTTGATGAACTATCTATTTGTTAGATATTATTATTATTAGTTAATTTGTGTTTTATTTTTATGATGAATTGTATGAGTTCCTCATCTTTTTTGTTGTATGGGGGGGAATTGACAGTGCTGGGGTTTGAACACAAGGTCTTATACTTGCTAAGCAGGTGCTCTACCACTTGAGCCACTCCACCGGACCCTCCTTTTCTGTTTTGAAAATTAACCTCTTATCAGATCTATGGTTCACAAATATTTTCTTCCAATTCATCAGATGCCTATTCATTTTGTTTATGGTTTCCTTTGATGTGCAGGAGTTTTTAGTTTGATGGGTGTTTAATTTTGCATCTTGCCTGAGCATTTGATACTATATTGAAAACATTATTGCTAAGGCCAATGCCAAAGAGCTTTTCCCCTGAGCTCTTTGTCTGGGAGTTGTATGGTTTCAAGGCTTATATTTAGGTCTTTTATCCATATTTGGTTGATTATGTAAGATAAAGAGACAAATTCATTCTTTTGAATGTGAATATTCATTTTTTTTCAACATCATTTATTGAATACACTAACCTTTGTCCATTGTGTCTTCTTGGAGCCCTCTCCTTAGGTCAGCTAGATCTAATTGTTATTGGCAACCTATAAAGTAATCATTCTTTTTCTACTAGCACAGGGGAGCATGATAACACTTTTTTACTTTATAAAAAGTTTAAGAATATTACATAAAAGAAAGTCATTGGTTTACTCAAGTTACCAAGTCTTGCTAAGCAGAATGTACTAGCTCTTCCTAAATTGATAAATTGATATCACTATTCTGATATCTGAATAACTACATTTTTTTTTTCCATTGTCCTCCATGTCTCCTGAACTTTCCATCTGGAAGTTTTTTTTTTTTTTTTTTTTTGTCTTGTGTTATTTTTCATGGTCACATCTTAGATGAGTATTGGAAAGTATGCTCTTTGGAAAACTTCATACTCCAGATTTCATGGTCAATTTCCCCGTGGTATAGACTTAGAAATCTGGAGTTTGTGTTGACACTTAAAAAGATACAAGCTTTTTGAAAATTTCTTTTGTGGTTTCTTTGAAAAGAAAATTTCCACTAAAATATAATAATCTTAGTTTCATATGCAAGTAAGCACAAGCAAAGAATTCATTTTACAACAGATATTAATCTGAAATCTATTCATTTACTAAATTTGTGTTGGCCCCAACCCACTGATGACATTACAGCTACCAGGGAAAGCAAGACAAGTCACAAAAATAACATTGTGAAGGTGTAACAGAATAATTAGGAATAGCTAGTAGAGAAAGCAGAACCAGCCTGAGGTGATCTGAACATCGCAGGCTTCTTACAACTCCTGAAGACATTGGTCAATTCTGAGTGAGGGTAGAGATAACTTTATCTAAATATAGGGATACTACTAAAGGAAAAAACAACAGCAAAGATTTTGGTTATCATGAAGAGCTAGAGTGACAAACTGTAAACCTAAAAGGATGCTAAAACATGGCTAAATTCTGGGGCTACTTGAAATGTTCATCAGCTATGGAAAAAGGTGAAGTGGATTTTTATGTAGTCCCATGGGGATTCAGAAAAAAATAAAATCATCAAAAAGAAAAGGTGGCTTATTCAAACACACAGCTGATCTCCTCCTGAATAGATAGTGCCAGGACTGATGATCAGCTGAGGAGCTGACTTTGGAAACTGACAGGACAGCGTGATCCTCAAGTCTTTCCTGAGTGAGGAGAAAAATACTTAGCAGAACCTCTGTCAAAAGCTCAGGGATGGCCAGGCACTGGTGGCTCACTGTAACCCCACCTATTCTGGAAGCAGAGATCAGGAGGATTGCATTTCAAAGCCAGCCCAGGCAAATAGTTCCTGAGACCCTATCTTGAAAAAATCCTTCATAAAAAAGGGCTGGTGGAGTGGTTCAAGGTGTAGACCCTGAGTTCAAACCTCAGTACTGCAACCCCCTCCTCCCCCAAAAAAAACAAACAAAAAAAATCTCAGGGAGGCCATGTCTGAATAGCAGGGTTTAATTAGAAGTAAAATGAGTCTTACTGAAACTATGACCAAACCTCAAAAGAGTTTCAATCTCTAATGAGTTAAGAGCATAATTTGGTCATTAAATCTATTGAAGAAAAGAAAGGTAGAATCCTCCCTAATAATAGATAACCTCATTTGAAGGTTCTGTGTTATTTTATGACAAAATCCAACATGTAAAAAAAATTCCTGGGCATAAAAAGAAGTAGGAAAATATAACTGACAATTAAGGGAAAAAATAATCCTAGTAGCCAAGTAGACCCATAGATGATCTAGGTATTACAGGTAACAGACAAGAAGTTTAATTGTAATTAAAACATTAGTGAAAATTAAGAAAAGAGAGAAATTATAATAGAAAACTGTATTCTATAAAAAGATTAAGTGGAATTGAAGAGCTAAAAATACAATATTGTGTTTGAAATTAAAATATCAATGAAGGGTTTAAAACACATTATAAAAATAAGAAAAATAATAAAATAGAAGACAAATAGATAGCATCCAAACAAAAGCAAAGAGAGAGAAAAAGCTATGAATAAAAAAGTAATGTAAGAGACATGTATAACCCACTGAAAAGTTCACTTTAAAGACAGTTATTCTGGACTGGGCATGGTGGTTTGTACTTGTAGTCTCACCTACTTGGAGTGCTGATGCAGAAGGATCATTTATGTTCCGATGTTTGAGGCCATCCTCAGCAAGACAGGGAGAACTTGGCTCTAAAAACAAAGCAAATCAAAACCTCAAAGCACAAAATAAACCAGCTCTTTCAAAAAACAAAGCAGAAGAGAAAGCTTCTCTGAAGTCATTAAACCACACAAAGAGAATAATTTTTAAATTTTATTTTATCATTTTTACATTTACTCACATGTGTATACATTGTTTGGGCCAGTTTCCCCCCAACTCCCCAACCTCACCACCCCAGCTTCTGGACAGAACTTGTTCTGCCCTCTTGTTTTCCAGTTTTTTTGAAGAGAAAACCTAAGAGATTATAAGAAAGACATTGCATTTTTGCTAGTTTGAGATAAAGTTAACTATACAGAGAGATTCCTAGCATTGCTTCCATGCACAAGTGAATTACAACTCACATTCATTCATCTCTACCAGACCACTTCACTACTTCCTGGTCCCCTTCCCATAGTGGCCTCTGCCAATTTAAGATTATTATATTTGCTTCTGTACAGTGAGCACATTAACCACATTCAAGTTTTAGGCTTCTTTCCTTTCCCTATCCCTCCTGTGCACATTCTCCCCTTAGTGTGTGAGCCATGTCCAATAATATTGCTGCATTTGTTTTAGGTCTATAATCCACATTGTGAGGGAGAACATGCGGTTATTGGCCTTCTGATCCTGGCTAACTTTGCTTAAGATGATGTTCTCCAGTTCCATCCATTTAACTTGTGAATGACAAAATTTTGCTGTTCTTTGTGGCTGAATAAAATTCCATTGTGTATAAATACCACAATGAAAGAGAACAATCTTTCCTCCTGAGCAGGCTTGGGGACTCCATCATACCTCTTGCAATTATTTCGTAGGGAAGCTGGTTAGTTTTATCAAATTAAGTGAAGGCCCAAATTGAGTCATTCTTGGTCAATATACATTGAAGACAATAGGTTGAAAGATACTTTTTAGCAAAGCTTTGCTTTTTTCTTTCTTTTTTTTCAAATGGAGGAATTACTGTCATATTTGTTTCTCTTATCATTATCCTAAAGTGCCAAAAAGCACCACCATTTTCATTTCTTCTGATGATTATTTCATAATTACACTGTCCATTATGGTACCCCAAACTATACGTGGTGTCTTAGATGTAAACTAGCAAACTTAAACACATTCCAAGTGCTCAATAGTGTTGAATAACGCAGATGTGGTAAATTTCCACTATGTTTTTGTACCTATATGAAAGTTCCATTAGATAGCAGTATTTTACTCCATAATTATACAACTTTCCTTTTAATTTTTACTTAATTAAAATGGCATTAAAAAGTTACTAGCATTTCAGTTGGAAATATTTTCTCAGTTAAGAACTTTACTTAGAACAATCAGACAGGAATGTGTCTAGTTCATTGGAATTAGCTATCTGAAATCTGCATACTGTTCCTTGGATGGCAGTGTTTTTAAGAGGCAAATCCTCAGATTTTCTTTTTTCTAATGACACTTTTCTCAAAGTCCAGTAAAAAATTAATTTTGTGATGATAGTGTACAGGTCAAATTCCACCATTCAGTGTGTAAACTTTTATTTAACTTTTCTGTTTTCAGATGACACCCACTCTACTCTGTGCAGGGAGGGTTCTTTTAGTTCAGACTTGCTGCAGATCAAGCCTACACTGGAAGGGAATCAGTGAGTTAATCACAACTTTGTGGAAACTAAGGTGACAATCTAGCTGCTTTCCATACTAACTTCAATCAGTTCTCCCATTTTCAGTTTCACCCACTTTCTGACTTCACAGTTCGTGTTGTCTCCTAGTTGTCAGCCTTTTCTTGGTATGTAGTGCTTACCAGTTTTGTTTGGCTTTTGTATGCTTTCAGACATCCAGATTTCAAGTTTCTGCTATGTTTCCTTTCACCATTTCTCCATCCCCTCTCCAACCTCTTTATGTTATTGAAATCTATCTGTTGCTTTCTCCTCTTCTGTATCTTTGTCCTCCTGGGCACCTCCTCCTCTTTTAACTCCTATTTGGACATTTTAACGGGAGTTTCAAGGGTAGAGGAGGTAAACATGTTCACTAGGCCATGTTTAATTAGGAATCTGGCATTAGTTTATAACTGAGTTATGAAAACGAAGTCAGTGAAAATTTTTCATCAGTGTAAAACAGAAATGTACTGAGTATTTAATATGTGCCAGGAAATTTTATCTTTTAAAAAAATCCTAGAAATCCAATGCAATAACTGTTTAATATTTTACTTAGGTTCTATTTAATTTATTTGTGTCTCACTTTCTTGCACGTATAAAACACTTGTAAGATGTTGGAGGGGCTAAGTGCATTAATGCATATATAAGATTTTGAAGAATTTCTGGCATGTAAGTCCTGAGGTTGTGTTAGTGATTTCTAATTATAATACTTTATTTCTCTATGCATCTCAAGGATGAAAAGACATTGATTTCTCTTATGGGTGATCTTTTAAATCTAGGAAGCGCGATGCTGAAAGTATGATGTCCACTTGTACTTTTCCTTTCATCCTGTTTTTCTAAAAGTTTACTAAAAATTGACCATGGAAGAATTGTTACCGAATGAGCTAATGAAATAGAAACGTGTTGATTTATTTTACTTTTAAGGGACAATAGACCAGCTTTGAAGATGGATCTCATGATTTTTTTTTTAAAACATTCTCTAAGTTAAATTTGGTGGTTTTTCCATACTATTTTAATTCTACTCATTCCAATTTCAAAAGCCCTTCTAATTGTTATATGCTTTAAATTTGATTTACTACCCCTAGAAAACATTTTTCCCATAACATATTTTGCTTTAGTAGCATAATTTTCAAAATGTTTTTGTACAGGACATGAGAAGTAGTGTGGGAACTTTCAAACTATCCTGAAACAACCTTGTTTGCTTGGCTTTTATATTTCAAACTACTTCCAAACCACTTATAACCCAAGTATCATCAGCTGTTGGCAAAACTGAATTTCTTGGTTCTACTAAAAATTGAGCTATTTTTTAAAATGCTCTGACATCAACATATAAATCTTTTCGGTTACACAGGTGACCTCATAACTATTCCTTTCCGTCTTTTGTGTGTATGAGGGAGACAGTAATAGTGTAGGCATTGAATACAAAACTTCTAATCATTATAGTGGAAGGAGAGTCTGAGGTCCACCCTTTTGTACATGTGTCTTAAAGTTAAGGAGGAAAGCACATGAGAAAATACTTCATAGGCTTTGCTGAAACCAAAGCATTTGGAGCACAGTTTAATACTTTTGCCAAATCCTAAGTACAGCTGGGTTCTCCCACAGTTTCTTTAATTGGAAACAGATTTCTATGCTAATTCTGTAATGTGAAGAGAGCTCTAACAAAATTTTGTTCCTAAAAGTAGGGCATTATACTTGCAATGACCATTTCTAATATCAACAACTCCCTAGCAAATCCTTTGTTCTAATTCAAATTATATCTGACTTTAAAATATTCGGTGTTTTTCAGTACAATTATGACTTTATTGTTATAGTTTTATTAATATATTTAGTTAATAATTAATTTACAAATAATAAAATTAATTAATAATTGATAACCAAGCTTAGTGGGTATTTTGACTTTGAAAATATAAAATTAGAATATATCTGAGGAATTACTAATGCAGAAATACTTTAATGTAAAAGTTCACATTGTATTTGAATGTGAGAGAGAAAAGTTTGTTTCTTTCATACATTTACCAAATTTTTGACATTTTAATATAATAAAATCATAAGAAAAAAACTAACTGAAATAGAACAAAATGTTATTTACATTATACTTATTTATGATATATAATTCACTCAAACCTACCAGCTTTCTGAGTCACCAAGTATGGAACTAATTGTTAATATGATGGAAATATATTTCTTCAAAATTTATGTGTTTTTAATGTCTACATACTCACTTTAAGGTACAATATATTATGTACTTAAGAAAAAATAACAATATCAATAGGGCTAGTGGAGTGACTCAAGTGGTAGGGTGCTTACTTAGCAAGTGAGGCCCTGAATTCAAGTCCCAGTGCTGCCCCCAAATAATAATATCAATAGTAATTAAAAATAATTTCCTTACAAAGTTTTACAAACTAAGCATTATAAATGAGCTTTTTGAAGAATAACTTTGAGGCATTATTTTAAGTTATTAGGTAATGGAAAGAGGAGTGTGGCACCTAATGTTCCAGAAGTTGTTGATTATTAGGGGAGCATGGTGATAGAGAAAGAGTAAGTAATGCGGCCTTTAGTTTGATTAAAGCACAATAATCATAGGCCTGAAAACCCCCCTGGCACTATCAATATACACTTCACAAAATGAAGGACGAGAGGCTAAGATAGATGTTTTCTGGGGATGGGTAACCAGTGGGAGGTGGTGGGTGGGGACAAGGAAAAGGAGAAAGAGGGTGCTCATGGTAGATGAAGTTTACATCCATATGTGAAAATAGAAGAATGAAACCCATTGAAATTGTTCTAAGAAGTGTTTGTGGCAGGGGATGATGGAGAAGGTAAATCTAACTAAGATATATTGTAATAACATATGTAAATATTGCAATGTATCCCTCTGAACAACTACAATATGCTAATAATTTTTTAGAAAAAGAAATGAAAAAAAATAGCCCTTCTCTTCATAAGTACCTAAACTGTGGTTAAAAAGATTAAATAATTTTTGAAATTTTTTTTAGAGAATGACCATATTACTAATTCCATCAGTTTGTAGATTGTTTCCATTTTTATGTAAAAAGGAATTATATTGCCTATATATATAGACAGACGTAAGGTAGTACTGACATTGAATAAAAAGTAAAGTAGTACTGATGTTGAATAAAAATGGTGACAATGGGTATTGTTTTCTTGTCTTACTGTTTTGCTGTTGTAGATTTAGCACTAAGCAGGACTGGGGAAATTTTTTTTTGTAGCTACCTTTTATTAGATTGAAGGAACTGTCCTGTTTCTAATCTGTCAAGATTTTCTTAATTGTGAAATAATGTTGAATTTTAACAGCTATATTTCCTTGTTGTATGAACTTATAATATATTCTTGATAAAATGGTAATGTGGGAAATTTTATTAGTTGATTTTACAATAAAGCTAATACTGTATACCTGGAACAGATATAACTTGGTATTATATATTATTATATGTTATATATTCCTAATTTCATTGTGCAAAAGTTTTATGGATGAGAGTGACCTAAATTTTCCCCAATTTTGGTTTTATATCAAGGTCATATACTAGGATCATAAGTGATAAGTACAATATACTCAATATACTCCTGTTTTTAATTTCAAGGAGGTAAGATTGGAAATATTTATTCATAAATATTTGTTAGGACATAGTGATATAGACAAAAATTTATTGCTGTCATGTATTTTAACATTTTATAACCTATATCATATAAATATGTTATGATATATAATATTGTATATAATATTTACAAATTATTGAAGTAAAAGCACATATACTGAAAACATACATCACAAAAGTGACCGCACTCAGGTAAGCATCACTAATGTAAAAACAAGAAAACAAAAATTCCAAAACATATAGAGAAATAGATATGCTCTAGAAGCCCTGATTGACTTCCTATTTCCTGTTTCCCCACCCATCACCCCCACTTCATAGGTACCATTATTCTGAGTTCTAATACTTGAGGTTAATTTTGTCTATTTTTCAAGTTGCTTTTGTCTGGCTCATTTCACTTAACATTGTGTTTGTGAGATTCATGCACATTGCTGTGGGTATCAGTAGTTAGTTCATTTTCATAGCTGCTAGGTACTGTGTTGTACAACTGATGCTCGTATTTACTTTTGAGTTTTTGTCCATTTACAATAGTTACTATAAGCATTCTTATATAAACCTCCACATATGCACATAGTTTAAATACTGTTTACTTTAGGGTAGGAGGGCAAATGATGCTATTAGTGATCTTCTGTGTTAAAAGTCCAAATATGAGAATTTATATTGTTCCACATTCCGGCTAACATATTGTATGGGTGGGTGTAAAAATTCATTGTGTTTTAAATTAGAATTTTTCCCATTCTGAGTGGGGTTGAGTAATTTTTAGTATCCTTGTTGACTATTTAGGTATCCAGTGTGTACAATGCCTATTTAAGTCTCCTTTTTGCAAAACTAGTTTGCTTGACCTTTTCTTATTGATTTATAGAAGTTAACTATATATTCCAGATATGAACCCTTGTTAGTTATAAGACTTAGAAATATCTCCTCCTCTCAGCATGCTTGCCTTTTCGCTTTCTTAATGATGCCTTCTGGCAAATATCACTTCTTAATTTTAATGCAATCAAGTTAATCAATCCATAATTAATAACTAATTTTAGGGGGTAATGTTTAAGAAGCTTTTCTTACTCTGGGGTCCTGTTGATCTCCTCCTACATTATCTTTTAAGAACTTAACTGTTTTTCATTGTAAATTTTCACATATAATCAGTATGGAATTGATTGTACCAGATGGTATAGGTTAGTAATATTTAATTCCACATATTTTTAGAAACTATGTAAATGCCTTTGTTGTTTTACAAAGTGGGTGTTTAATTAGATTTATCAACATTCCCATCTTATTTCTTGTGTTTCCTTTCTCCTTGCCTCTCTCAGCTTCCATTTGGGGTTTTGGATTATTTTCCTTATACGTAAAGTGTATCATTCAGAATTTCCTTTAGTATATGTCTGTTGGTTGTAAAGTCTCTTAGTTTTTGTTCAAAATTTTCTTTCTTTTTCAAAATACTTTTTCATGATATATAAAATCATCAGTTGGAGTTTTATTTTAGTACATTGAAGAATTTAGCAAGAAGTCAGCCATTAATCTTTGGAAGTATTTTTTCTTTTCTCTGTTTCTGTCTGTAGCTTTATCTATTTGATATCTGTATCTGTTAACTATCTATCTATATATGTTTATATATGAATAGATACAAATAGATACATATTTTCTAAGTAGGTATATTTTAAAGATTTTGTTTTTACCTATCGTTTTCTGAGTTTTACTATAATGTGTTTTTTTTTTCCTGCTTGACATTCATTAAGTTTTTTAATTTGTGGATTGATATTTTTTCCAGTTCTGGAAAATTCTTAGCCTTTGACTCTTCAAATGTCGCTTATGCCCTGTTCTCTTCCTGAGATTTTAATCAAATATATGTTAAATTTTCTTACCATTGCTTTAATATATCATAGTCTTTTCCCAACAGTTTTTGTTTTTTTTTTTAATCTCTCTTCACTTCAGACTTGATGATTTCTTCTTAACTATTTCCAGCTCACAAATAGTTCTTTTTTTCCCAGTTAGGTCTAATTTTCTCTTAAATATATTAAATTTAAATAAGACTAAATTTAATTTAAAGTTAAATCTTTTGGGTTTCTTATTTTGACCACTACAATTTTTCAGTTCTCTGTGTTCTGTTTGGTTGGTTCTTTTGCAAAACACATCATGTAACTTGAAAATGCTTGCTGCATTTTTCCAACATAGTTCTTTTCTTCTAAAAAGTTTGGCTATTTTACACTTATGGCCAATAATTCCATTAAGTAAAGTCTCCATGGATTTGTTTTTGTTGGATTTTGTAAATGGTACATGTGTCTAGGGTACCTAGTTATCTTTGAGTATGAGCTAGACATCGTATTTGGGAAAGAATTTTAGGAAAGTTTCAGGGCCCAGTAAAATATCTTTCTATAGGGAAAATTCATTTGCTTTTGTTATGGCTTTAGAAGTGCTAGAAATCTGAGATGCTTTTATTCTAATTTTAAGATTTAGCATTTTCTGAGCCCTTATAATTTATATTTGAGCTGTAGTCCTGTGTAATGGCTCATTTATTTCTGGCTCAACCGTGTTATTAAGGAACAGTCCTTTGGGATTATACTTGTGATATAAGGAATAATTCTAAGCCCAGTATAGCAATCTTTGAGGACCTTGCACACTGCATTTTGAGATTTCATCCCTGCAAAATTGCCAAGATGCACAAGATGCAGCTTAGTTTAGTTTTTCAGCTTTTTCTTTATATCAAATAAGTAGAGTCAGTGCACTGGGTATGGTTTTTTTTTAGTTCCCATCTTTTCCTGGATCTTAACCCAGTAATTCTGTATGAATTAATAGACTATTTGGTACATTAAGGAAGATTTCTTTTTAATATTTTATTGAGCAATTTTAAGTTGTCAGCAAGACAAATAGCCTCAATTACCTAACCCTCCATCCACAGAAGCAGAGATACCTGATACTCTCTAGTTTTAGTACAATTCCACATCAACAGAAATAAGTGGTTGTTAGAGTAAGGAAATTACAGGACTTCTTTCTTTAGTCACCATACATGTTAGGGGAGAGGACTAGTCTCATTATAGTAATGAATTCAGAAAAGATATTAGTTTGTGAAATGTAGTTATTAACAACGGTATCCTGCATACACACAAAAGCACCTCTTATGATTGTATATCATTTCCAGGAAAATATTAACTATTTCTCTTTTTTGCTCAATGTTAACAGAAAGTCAGAGTATTTTTAATGGACAAATGCAGTTGAGTTTGAGCACATTTTTGGAGTATTATTTAGAATTTTAAATGTATATAAGGCATTAGATATCAAACCACTAATGAAAGTATGTTTGGCCATAAGGTGCATATAATACTAATTAGTTAGAGGTAGAATTATAAATTATTAAACATTAATTCACTAACTAAGAAAGTGACTGTAAATTCCACAATGTACTCCCATCCAGCACAATAAAAATAAATAAATAAAAAGAAAGGAACAAAAAAAGAAATTGATCAGATGTGTTATTATTTAGATTGAGAGCAGCTTAAAATTATAACAAAAGTAAAAATTGTATAGTGTGCTCTTAGTTAACCAAAAAGTTTGATTAATCACATGAAACCATTGGTAATAAAGTTTTACTACCTGCTGCAAACATATTTATTTGTTTCTTCTTTGTCAATAATATAGTTTGTCTGTCTGAAAGAAAATTTTCCTTTGGATTTTCCCCGAAGACAGTGTTGTTATATTTTATGTCTATTTGTTTTTTTAACACTCTATAATTTTAAAAGTAGCCTGGCAAAAGCCCAAGTACACGGAATGAAAAATGGTCCTAGGGTCTGTTCAGTATTGCAACACCAAATCTTTTACATCACTTTTATATGTGACATTTGTGTTCCATTCAGCAAATGGTCATACTGTTTACAGTTCTGTCCATTGAAACATTAAATAGGTATTCACTTAATACATGAATTCTTCAGAGGAATAACAAACTTCATTTTAATTAACATGAAATAAGACAAATCAAAGTACTTGTTTCTTATGTATCAAAGCTAAAGTTAATTTTTCTCAATCAGTTCTTTGTATTCCTGTAAATGCAGAGAAAATACTAATTCATAAACCAGTAATTTGGAAGTAATCATCTTTCCTGTTCTCCTTCATCCTAATACTTGCTGATAACTGCTTTATGATTTCCTAAAAGTGATTTGCATCACTTTTTTTTCTTTTTCTGTACTGGGGTTTGGACTCAGAGCCTACACCTTGAGCCACTCCACCAGCCCTTTTATGTGATGTGTGTTTTTGAGATAGGGTATCCTGTACTAGCTGTCCAGGCTGGCTTCAAATCACTATCCTCCTGATTGCTGTATCCTGAGTAGCTAGGATTATAGGTAGGAGCCACCAGTGCCTAGTTTATATTTCTCTTTATATAACTACATCTGGGGAAAATGTATGCTAAGAGTTAGAATATTATTCTTGTTTTGTATAAGACAATCAAGTGCAAAAATTATGAGTCACATGACTTCAGCATCAGATCTGGGGCTCCCCCCAGTACCTCAAAAGTTGTTTTCCTCCTAATTTTTATGGATTTTTATCCCTGTCATGCATTACACTTGAGACTTATGCTTTTGTAGAATGATTTATGCAAATTATACACTGACATTTTTGAGAGACTTCCTGAAATCTCTGTTTAATGAGTAATGTTAATGTAGTATGCAAGTTTTAATATTGGAAAGGTTAATTCCTTGCTAGTAATTACATTCTGTGAACTGATTCAATGTTGTCTATCTTTCTTAATAGTATAGTATAACTCTATAGGTAATAAGGTTGCATTTGTAATTTAACCATTTGTGGAACTCCTGGGAGAATATTTTTTTGTCTAGTTCACAAGGCTTGGTAGCATTTTAAATTTCATTTTGGAGCACTCCAACCAAATCTTTGAGAACTATGTAACTGGAGGTGAAACCTGCTAGCTGTAATTCCCTTTTGTAGCCCAAGGGTGTGTTTGGTTTTCATTACTTTTACTAGACTTCATTTGGTTTCAATTAAACCTTGAGACAGGCCAGTGACTTTCATGAAAAATGTGGGTTTCTCAAGTTAGAAAAGAATCCGTTTGTGTGGAACAGTATAGTATTTTCTTCACTGGAATGAATCTAGTCAAAGACAATTTTAGAAGATTTTGTAATTAGAATGCAGTGAGTGAGATTTTTGTATATTAAAATATCTTATGTTTTGAATATTTATTCTCTTTACTCTTAGATTACAAAATGAAAATTATTCCATATGTTTTTAAAGCAATAACAAGAAATATTTAATTATATAAAAGTATCAACCTTTTATATTTAACTGCATTATTGTGTTATACAATTTAATCTAAAAATAAATAGCTATTCTGGTGAGTTCAGGTAATACTTTAATTCATTTGCTTCCATAAAAGGCTTTCTTTTAATAGTACATAATCATAGGTTATGAAGACCATTTCTTTAATTTGCAAGCCTTTTCTTCTCAAAAAATCCTGCCAGTGTAATATTGCTATATATTACTTCTAAGTGATGCATTTTATTTATTTGTGAAGGGAACATGAAGTTATAACTATATTATTTGTCCGAAAACTGGAAAAGATGGTCCATAGTATTTATAGGAAAAAAAAAAACCCTCAGGTGCAAGTTCTTTTGGTTTCTAAGTGTTTACTTCATCCCAAACAAAGTTCTTTTATCCTTTTCAAATCTTATTGTTAAAAAATTCTATGTTGGGTAATAAGGGTAAGTGCAAAACAAACCCAAAGCAGTCTATTATTGATAGAAAGCATAAATTTCCTCCTTTAAAATTATAAAATTCTACCTTTAGATACTGTTGATTTTTACCCAGAGTTCCACCAAAGACCTACCATCTATTTAAGATTACACTAAAAATATTGAAATTATAAATATAGGACATATATATATACATAACAAGAAATTAGGAATCATCATAATACTCATGATTTAGCTTCAAATGAAGAAGTCAGCAAATACCTAATTATTCTACTCATAAATGCCTATTGGATTTGAAATTGGCAAACATTTATTCAACGATGTTGGAGAATGTTAAGTTTACCACTCAGAAGTCAAAATCATATACCGCTTCTTGATAAGTGTCTTCCAATTCTGATTCTAATGCCTTAAATAGATCATAGTTACAATTTTTAAAATAAATGAACTTTTGAAGTATTGTGATTTAAAAGTTAAGTAAGATCAACATCTTCCTCAAATATTTTGTTGAGGAGTATTGTTTATCAATATCTTATGTGGTGACATAAATAAAAGTTAATGACATCTGGCATACATATAAGTGACTATAATTTTGTACATTTTATTCATTTAAATAAATAGAACAGAGCTGAATCAAAGCACTTTATATTCAAATTGTTCAGATTTTGTTTTAGACTGAATGCCATGAATTCATAATATATCTTGGATCTTCTTCTTTTTGGGTTTTCCTGCCTTCAAATAGAAAGAACTAGAAACTGTCAATGGTTCTGTTCATCTTGACTATTCCATTCAGTTTAGAATTATACATGCTTTATACTTCTAATGTAGTACTGTGTGAAATTTTAAATTATTTTAACCTTGTTCATTTCAAATTTATCTTGAAGGAAGCAAAACTAGTTATGTAGGTAATTATGTTTATTCAATGTTTATTACTTTTGAATGAATAGATATTATTTTCTGTACAGACTAAAAACCTCCCTGTTAACCGGTTACCTTAAATTCAGTCTTCTCATGTAGAAATGCAATAAAATTTAATGTGGTAAAAATTTTACCAGTCAGGCTTTTACTGTCAGCAAATCCCAATTATAACAATATGGAATTATCTCAAATTAGCAAAAAGTAAGTTGTGGGCCTTCTTTCCTTGCATTATGGATTTTTACCAGAAACATCAGAAGATAATCGATAAATGTGCTTCTTTTCACATATAAAAAACTAAACTTGAACATGAAAACCCCACTGTCTTAGTATTGAAGAAATATAAAGGAAAGAAACATTTTTATGAGTGAGGTGAGCAACATCTCATAAACTACCTGCCTACTGTCTTCAATACTTGCAGTGATCAGCAAGATGAAGAAAATGCATGGGTAACTGTGGGAAGTGGAAGGATGATATTTGCCACTTGGAGGCACTTATTTTCTTAGCTAGATTAATGAGAGGATGAGGGACCTTGGTTTTCTAAAGGCAGAGATCCTCCCAACATCTCAGTATGGTAAAATGTAAAGCACATTATCTTCTTGCCTTTTTTTTTTTTTGATTATAGTTATGTAAAAGCTTCACTCTTAAAAATATTTAAATCTTTGGCCAAGTCATGGGAGCAATTCAGGATTTCATTATAACCCAGATTTTGGATAACCACATATTCTTAAAATGTTCAGTAGACTGAATTGCTTTCTCTGGCTTCTAACCTGAATCACTGGAGCCAAGAAGGGTTGAGTGGAAACAGGCAGCCACCAAAACACAATGGGATTTATTTCTTCATCCTGGTTTTAAAGAAAAGCTCTTAAAAATCAAACATCTTAACCTAGAAAACCTCAAAAACATTTTTTTTCTAACATCTCTGAGGAGTATTCCTACTTTGTAGTGGAAAGTACGACTACCTGTTAGTCCATCCGATTCACACAGGAGATTCTTAGTCTAAAAGCTCTACTTGAAGAGGCTAGATTATCAAACAGGGAGAGTTTGGATTTTGTCTTTGATAAAACTGTTTTAAACAATAGCTATAGTACAGCAACTTTTGCAATGGTGCTTCTAAAATAATGTGAAACAGTGAAATATACGGTGATTTTTATAACCCTTCTAGAAAGTTAATTGAGGGCACAAATTTCTGTGTTAGTAGAAAAACCTTCATTTTTTTCTTCCATTAAGAAATCACAATAAAATACAACATTATGGTGAGAAAGAATTGTCCCTTTGCCAATTTCAAAGGCATTGGAGACACTTGTATGTCATTATCTAGAGAGAGCATTGGAGTAGGATGTAGAATTCCAGAATTTTGGTCTTGCAATTGCTACATATATTGTCTTGAGCGCTTACCTCTTCCAGAAGAAATCGTTAGTGTTAACTAAATCTGCTTTATGTGCACCAACATTTTCTAACATCTAATGTGTATGTTGATGTCATGTGACAAAAGCAGGATATCAACTCAAGAGGTATTTGTCATATTCAGTCTGAGGGGGTTGAGTGAATAATCTGGACATGTTTTCATTTACAAAACAATGAACAAACAATATGGTAAAAAGTGCAAGAAGAAAGCAAGGAAATCCCTGAGTTGTAAAAACAGGAGGAAAGCCATTTGCTCATCGTGACATGAGCCTTTGTTGTGTCAAGCTCCTCAGATCTGAGTGTATTTTGTTGCCATAGTATATCCTATCCTATGTTGACTGGCAGCTCTCTGGGAGTCATTGTAATCTATGGGATTTGGGAAACTTCTGTCCAAGTTTGAATTACTGAGAATGTTTTTGGCCTTCCTTTTAGAAGTACACAGAAGTTTGAAGAGAGTTGATTAAGTTCACACAACCAGTTTGGGTCGTACTGTACAATGTATTTCTCTGAGACCTTGCAGATTCATATTTCCCCAGCAATGTTTCTGTCCAACCCATCCACATTATCTATGGGATCATTCAAATTGCTTATTAATATAATCCCAAAATTACAGTTTCTATGTTCTTGTCTAATAAGTTTTGTTCACTTACACATGATGTAATTCTGTGACATGATTAATGATAAAGCATTCAAGGTCCTTTTAATCCATGGATTTATTATCAGATTAGAGATATACCTGATAGTATACATGCATATTATATTGTGCTGATTTTCTATTGGGTGGAAATTTTCATCTCTCTGGTATTTCTTGAACAAAAATATAGAAATATTTAGAAATGTCAATATATATATATTTAGAAATGTCAATATATTTAGAAATATAGAAATGTCATACAAATTATAACTAGCAGGTAGTTTCCCATCTATCTTGACTTTATAATCATACAATTCTGATTTTTCAGAAAAAAATTTTTTGAATTCTTACTTTTTTTTTCCAGAGTCTTGTGCTCGTTCATCACCATTCTCTGTCATATACCTAATTCATGCAACTATGGTCAATGTGCTAGACTCATTGGAATTCTCACATTGATATTAACTCTTTGGTTGCCATTGCTTTGACCTAGGTTGAGATCACTTTTCTAAGTATCTCTTTCTAACCTTCTCCATACTTAGTGTGTAATATTTGCTTTTGCTTGTCACTATGCAACCCAGACTGGCCTGGAGCTCTCTATATGGTACAGAATGACTTGGAACTTTTGATTCTCCTGCCTCAGCCTCCCAAGTGCTGTGTTTACAGGTGTGAAGCACAATGCTCAGCTGTATGTGAAATTTTAATTGGTGAAACTGAGGATGAATTTGCACTCCAAAATAAAAGTTACCTAAATACTGGCATCCATTGTTGTGATAAGCATATAAATGTTCCTTGAACTACAGGGAGCATAATTGATTGAATCTCAGTGACTGTTCTTGAATTCCACCAGTGCCTTTGTACCAGGTTTCCCACAGGTTGCTTGTAGCTAATGCCTAGGTGCAGCAGGAGTACTGGAAGCAGCCTGTGTTCTGGGAGATCTGTTAGAACTACATTATATCTGATGCCTCTATTTTGCCTTTCTGATTTCCTCCCCATTTCTCTTGAAGTCATTGTCTCCAATAAGTCACTTGAGCTGCTAATCCCAGCTTGTGGTCTGCTTCTAGTTTATCAAATGGCAAACTTAAATTGGAAATATTGTTCTGCTTTTTGGAGTAGGCAGATATGTTTTAAAATATCAGGATCACGGTTTAAGAGTATAAAAAGTGCATGAAGATGGATAAATTTCCCTTTGTTTTGAGGACAGAAGGAAGAAAAATAAGCATGTTGTAAAGGAAAAGTGAAGGTTTCATTAAAATTTTGGCTTTACGAAGGTTCAAGCAAGAAAATGCAAAACTAGCTTCTTATAAACACTTGTAAAAATGAAATGGTCTTCTCCAAACTTCCTCTTGGGAACTGACCAAGATCCAATTGTTTAATAGCATTAAATAACATTGGTGGAATTTCTACTTTTCACTAGTCACTGTGGACACAGTGAAATTTAATGGAAATATCCTAACGGCATGATTTTCCAGTCCACAATCATGTCTGTTTGGGGTGAGGAACAGCAGACTTGTACTGTGTTGTCCAAATCGTTCAGCCATTTTTCCTCAGGAAATTTATTTAACATCTTCTAGTAAGGAAATTCTGTTGAAAATCATTCAATAGCTGTCTATTTATGAGGAGAAAAGTCTTGTATACTGTACCTAAAGTAAAAATTTAATAGACATAGAAGTAGGGGAAAGAATTTATAATTTAAATAAGTGAAAATACAGCATAAAATTATGTGTTCATTATGGTTACTGTGATGTGAACATAGGTATCCATGTATGTTTGTGTACATGTGTGTTTACAGAATGGAAAGGAAATTAATAGCAAAAGATATTTATGTGTACTGGTGGGACTAAGTGATTTTCTTATTTCTCCATTTTTTGAAGCTTTCTCTTATCTTACTCTACTTTAAATACTAACTACTAGAATCTGTTATAAACTTGAGTATTGGGTGATAATACCTTAAAATTATTAATAGGAACACATGTACATAGGGGTTATAATTGTTCTTAGTTTTTTTTAATGTAACCAATAAAATGTCTAGTTTTTAATTAATTAATGGTTACTGATTAGGTAATCTGGAAATAGTTAATATGTATACATCTAATTTACATATTTTTTCCCCTTTCCTATTCACTACATTTTTCCCTATTCCCTACTGACTCCTTGTGGTGAAATTGGTAAAGGATAGGGACTTTTTCACAGATTTACAGTTGATAAGTATGGTTAGTATTCCTTTAGTCTGAGGCCATGAGTGCTCAAATATTTATCTGTAAGAAACTGAGCCATGGTCTAAAATGTTCCTTGTGATTTTTAGCTCAAATGGAAAAAATATGTTTTCAAGCTGTGTATGCTAGAAACTAGCGCAGTATTCTGACATATTAGAAGTTCTACATGCTTGTTTTAGGTTTTGAAAAGTATTAAGATTGTCTATCTTTGTAATAAACAATACTCATTATAAACAGTGCCAGCTGGGGAGAGCATGTGCTTCCAGTTGGGGTACTTGTCCCTGATCTCCTTTTCCACTGCCTTAGGCACTAGGGCAATTCTACCCATATGCAGTTGGCCTCAATGGCACCACAGTTCCCACGTATGTTGTCAGCTTTACTCACTTTTTGTTGTTGTTGTTGTTTCCTTTATTCATATGTGCATACAATGATAGGGTCATTTCTCCCTCCTTCCCCCTACCCCCTCCGTCTTGCCCCCACTCTCTCGTATTATTTTTTAAAAAGTAAGATACTAGTCTTCTCTTGGAAGGCTGTAGGTTCTCAGTAATTCTAATTATTCTATCATAAATTTTGTTGAAATTTTAAAATTATAAATATACTCAATTTCACTCTAAAAATTTCTTATTCTCATAGTTAGCTTTGGTATTAGATCCCTAAGTTAAGTTTTGCTCTAAAAGAAGGTTAATAGATTTGGGTTACAAATGGAATATACAGTTTTTCCTGGTTAATATTAAAAATAACTAAAAGGCACATTTCATGCCATTTCACACCAAATAACCATTTCATTACATTATCTCATTTTATTTCTCCTAATCTGTAGGAATACATGGTGTTATTGCTTTTATTCTGACAGATGGGGACCCTCAATGGATATGTAATAGATTCAGGATTTAATCTTTAGCCGACTCTCAAGTTCATCTGAATCAATGGCAATCAAAGTGTAATTAAATATTAATATATTAATATAGGAATGTGTATAGCAGGGATAAATACACTGTGAGAATAAAAATTAACTCAGAGCTATAATTATTACCTTGAGTAATCTGCATGATTTATTGTAATTAAATGAGTCTCAAATTTTTATATTGAAAATTTAAAGATTACTGCTAACAGTAAAAATATTAGCGTGAACCATAATTTCACTATTCTAAAATGAATCATGAGCATTTTACTGTATTTGCTTCTTGTCTTTTTTCCTTTTTTGCCATGATAAATGTGTGAAAGACATAATTTCAATATAAAACCTCATGCATTGGGAGACTTGGAGGTAGGATGAATTATGTAAATTCCAAAGTGCAAAGGATCAATGCCTTTTGTTTATGGCTGAGATTTTTTTTTTATTCATTTATTGATATGTGCATACATTGTTTGGGCCATTTATCCCCCCTGCCACTTGCCCCCTCCCTCTCTGCCCCCACCTCCCTTGCTTCCAGGCAGAACCTGTTCTGTCTTTTCTCCAATTTTGTTGAGTAGACATAAGCAATAATAAGAAAGACATAGCGTTTTTGTAGAAGAGATAAGGATAGCTACACAGACAGATTCCTAGCATTGCTTCCATGCACAAGTGTATTACAACCCAAATTGATTCAGCTCTACCTGATCTCTTCACAACTTCCCAGTAACCTTCCCATATTGACCTCTGTCATTTTAAGGTTACTATATTAGCTCCTCTGCAGTGAGGACATCAAACATTTTCAAGATTGGGGTTTCCTATCTATCCCCATTCCTTCTGTATGTCCTTTCCCCTTAGTGTGTGACCCAAGTCCAACAAAATTACTGCATTTGCACCAGATCTAAAGTCCGCATGTGAGGGAGAACATACGATTTCTGGTCTTCTGAGCTTGGCTAACCTTGCTCAGAATGATGTTCTCCAGTTCCATCCATTTACTTGCGAATGATAAGATTTCATTCTTCTTCTTGTCTAAGTAAAACTCCATTGTGTATAAATACCACATTTTCTTAATCCATTCATCAGTAGTGGGGCATTCTGACTGTTTCCACAACTTGGCTATTGTGAATAGTGCTGCAATAAACATGGGTATGCAGGTGCCTCTGGAGTAACCTTAGTCACATTCCTTTGGGTATATCCCTAGGTGTGGGATTGCTGGATCATATGGCAGATCTATATTTAGATTTTTAAGAACCCTTCACATTGTTTTACAGAGTGGTTGCACTAGCTTGCATTCCCATCAGCAGTGTAAGAGGGTTCCTTTTCCTCCACATTCTCACCAACACCTGTTGTTGGTGGTGTTTTTGATGATAGCTATTCTAACAGGGGTGAGGTGGAATCTTAGTGTGGTTTTGATTTGCATTTCCTTTATGGCCAGAGATTTCATGTGTTTTTTGGCCATTTGAATTTCTTCTTTTGAGAAAGTTCTGTTTAGTTAAGTTGCCCATTTCTTTATTGGTTCATTGATTTTGGGAGAGTTTAGTTTTTTGAGCTTCCTGTATATTTTGGTTATCAGTCCTTTGTCTGATGTATAGCTGGCAAATATTTTCTCCCACTGTTTGGGTGATCTCTTCAGTTTAGAGACCATTTCTTTTGTTGTGCAGAAGCTTTTTAATTTTATGTAGTCCCATTTGTCCATCCTTTCTTTTAATTGCTGAGCTGCTGGGATTCTATTGAGGAATTCCTTTCCTATACCTATTGCTTCCAGAGTGTTTCTTGCTCCTTCCTGTAGTAACTTCAGAGTTTTGGATCTGATATTCAGGTCCTTGATCCATTTTGAGTTAATATCAGTACAGGTTGACAAACATGGATCTAGTTTCAGTTTTTTGCAGGAAGATAGCCACTTTTCCCAGCAACATTTGTTGAAGAGGCTGTCTTTTATCCATCGTATGTCTTTGGCAACTTTGTCAAAAAATAATGTGGGCATAGCTGTGTGGATTCATATCTGGGTAATCTATTCTGTTGCACTGTTCTTCATATCTGTTTTTTTGCCAGTACCATGCTGTTTTTGTTGCTACTGCTTTGTAATATAATTTGAAGACAGGTATTATGATAGCTCCAGCATTACTCTTTTTGCTGAGTATTGCCTTGGCTATTTGTGGTCTCTTGTGTTTCCAAATGAGCTCTAGGGTAGATTTTTCAATCTCTGTGATGAATGTCATTGGGATTTTGATGGGAATTGCACTGAACATGTAGATTGCTTTTAGTAGTATAGCCATTTTTACTATGTTGATTCTACCAATCCATGAGCACTGGAGATCTTTCTACCTTCTGTAGTCTTCCTCTATCTCTTTTTTCAGGGGTTTGTAGTTCTACTTGTAGAGGTCATTCACATCCTTTGTTAAGTTTACTCCTAGGGATTTGATTTTTGTTTTGAGGCTATTATAAATGGAATTGTTTCCATATATTCTTTCTCATTTTGTTCATTGTTGGTGTATAGAAAAGCTAATGATTTTTGTAAGTTAATTTTGTATCCTGTCACCTTGTTGTAGCTGTTCACTGTGTTTAGGAGTTTTTGGGTCTTTCAGATATAGGATCGTGTCATCTGCAAAAGGGATATTTTGACAGTTTCTTTGCCTATTTGTATTCTTTTTATTACTTCTTCTTGCCTAATTGCTCTGCCTAGGAATTCCAGTACTATGTTGAATAGGAGTGGGGATAGTGGGCACCCTTGTCTTGTTCTTGATTTTAGGGGAAATGGCTTCAGTTTTTTCCATTAAGTATGATGTTGGCTATAGGTCTGTCATATATAACCTTTATAATGTTGAGGTACATTCCTTCTATTCCTAGTTTTCTTAGAACTTTCATCATGAAGTGGTGTTGGATCTTCTTGAAGGCAT
Source organism: Castor canadensis (assembly GCF_047511655.1). Classification (NCBI taxonomy): domain Eukaryota; kingdom Metazoa; phylum Chordata; class Mammalia; order Rodentia; family Castoridae; genus Castor; species Castor canadensis. The sequence goes on along the minus strand of NC_133390.1, from coordinate 27,260,049 downwards.
TTCCTGCATCTATTGAGATGATCAAGTGGTTTTTGTCTTTGTTTCTATTGATGTGCTGTATTATATTTATATATTTGCATATGTTGAACTAACCCTGCATCCCTGGGATGAATCTATATTGGTTGTGGTGAATGACCTTTCTGATGTGTTGTCGGATTCAGTTTGCCATTATTTTTTTGAGGATTTTTGCATAGATGTTCATTAAGGAGATTGGCCTATAGTTCTCCTTTTTGGAGGTGTCTTTGTCTGGTTTTGGGATGAGTATAATACTGGCTTCATAAAATGAGTTAGGCAGTGTTCCTTCCCTTTCTATTTCATAGAAAAGTTTAAGGAAGTTAGTATTAGTTCTTCGTTAAAGGTCTGATAAAATTCCACAGAAAATCCATCAGGTCCTGTACTTTTCTTTTTTGGAAGACTCTTTCTTGCTGCTTCAATTTCATTTTGTGTTATACATCTATTCAAGTGATTAATATCCTATTGTTTCAGTTTTGTATGGTCATAAATATCTAGAAATTTGTCCATTTCTTCAAGATTTTCAAATTCATTAGAATATAGGTTGTCAAAGTAGTCTCTTATGATTTCCTGGATTCCCATGGTGTTTGCTGTTATCTCCTCTTTTGCATTTCTGATTTTACTGATTTGGGTTTTTTCTCTTGTCATTTTAGTCAGGTTTGCCAGGGGCCTCTCAATCTTCTTTATTTTTTGATAGAACCAGCTTTTTGTTTTGTTAGTTCTTTGTATGCTTTTTAAATTTCTCTTTCATTAATTTTGTCCTGTATTTTTATTGTTTCTCTCCTTCTGATTATTTTGGGATTTGCTTGTTTTTGTTTTTGTAGGAGTTTGAGATGTAGCTTTAGGTCATTGATTTGAGATCTTTTTCTCCTTTTAATATATACACTCATGGCTATAAACTTTCCTCTTAGGACTGCCTTTGCTGTGTCCCAAGAGTTCTGGTCAGTCCTACTTTCATTTTCATTAATTTCTAGGAATCTTTTAAATTCCTCTCTTATTTCATAAATGACCCACTGATCATTGCACAGTGTGTTGTTCAGCTTCCAATTGTGTGCATGTTTTCTATGTTGTTTTTGCTGTTGAGTTCTAGTTTTAATGCATGGTGATCAGAAAGAATGCATGGGATTATTTCTATTTTCTTATATTTGCTGAGGCTTGCTGTATGCCCTAAGATATGATCAATTTTGGACAAGGTTCCATGGGGTGCTGAGAAGAATGTATATTGTGCAGAAGTTGGATGATATTCTGTAGACATCATCTAGGTCCATTCAATCTATGGTATGACTTAGGTCTAGAATTTCTTTATTGATTTTGGTTTGGATGACCAATCTATTAGTGATAGGCATGAATTAAAGTCTCCCACTACCACTGTGTTGGAGTCTACATATGATTTTAAGTCCATCAAGAGTATGTTTGATGAAATTAGGTGCACTGACATTGGGTGCATATGGGTTGATAATTGTTATTTCCTTTTGGTTTATTTCACCTTTTATTAGTATGGAGTGTCCTTCTTTATCTCATTTGATCAATGTAAGTTTGAAGTCTATTTTATCCAAGATAGCTATTGCTACTCCTGCCAGTTTTTAAGGGCCATTGGCTTGGTAAATCTTCTTCCAGCCTCTCACCCTAAGCCAGTGCTTCTTTCTGTCAATGATATGGGTCTCCTGTAAAGAATGAATTATTGGATCTTCCTTTTTAGTCCAGTTTGCCAAACTGTGTCTTGAAGGGGGAGTTAAGTCCATTAACTGTCATTTAGTTGTTTTTGTTGTTTAAGGGTTTGATTGTGTGCAGTTGAATGTATGTTACTCTGATTCCTTGTCTTTTCTTCTCCTGTGGTTTGGTACTGCCTGTCCTCTCATGGTTTTGTTTGCTTTCATTTTCTATGTGCAGAATTCCTTGAAGAATCTTTTGTAGCGGGGGCTTGGTGGTCATATATTGTTTTAGTTTCAGTTTATCATGGAAGACTTTTATTGCTCCAACTATTTTGAATGATAATTTTGCTAGGTAGAGTATCCTAGGGTTAAAGTTATTTTCATTCAGTGCCCGGAATACTTCACTCCATGCTCTTCTTGAGTTTAAGGTTTCCGTTGAGAAATCTGCTGTGGTTTTGATGGGTTTACCTTTGTATGTTATTTGTTTTTCTCTCTTACAGCCTTCAATATTCTTTCACTATTTTTGGTACTTGTTTTAATGATAATATGTCATGTGGTAGTTCTATTTTGGTCAAGTCTGTTTGGTGTCCTGGAGGCTTCCTGTATCTGAATGGGTAGAGCTTTCTCTAGATTTGTGGAATTTTCTGTTATTATTTTGTTGAATATGTTATGAATCCCTTTTGCTTGTACCTCTTTTCCTTCCTCAATGCCCATGATACTCATGTTTGGTCTTTTGATGGAGTTGGTGAGTTCTTGCATATTCCTTTCACAGGTCTTGAGTTGTCTGACAAATAGTTCTTCAGTTTTTCCTTTAATTTACATTTCATCTTCAAGTTCTGAGATTCTGTCTTCTGCTTGTTCTAGCCTGCTGGAGTGGTCTTCCATTGTGTTTTGCATTTCTGTTTCATTCTTTTTCTGAGGTTTCCATATTGTGGGTCACTTCCTCTTTAATATTGTCAATTTTCATCTTTAAGTCATTTATCTCCCTACTTATAGTGATCTCTGTTTCACTTTGGTGTTTATTTAAGGCTCCTATGAGTTCATTTATTTGTTTCTGTGTCTTCTCATATTTTTTATTTTTGGTGTCTTGGAATTTCTTGAGTGCCTCTTATAACATCTCCACAAAATTCTCATTGATTACTTGCAGGATTTCTTCTTTGAGGATTCTCTTGTGGACATTGTTGACTTCCTTGGTGTCGTTTTTCTTTTTTGTTGGAGTCTGGAAATGGGTATCCATTTTCTTCATTTCCCTTTGAAGGGATGGTTTCCATCCCTTTTTTGTCTTCCCATCACTCCACTTGGTACTGTGTAACTATGTTCTTGATAGGCTATTGGTGGTTTCAGTCACCTGTTTTGTTTCCCATGGTTTAATTTTGTATTGTGGCTGTATTGGGTTTTTAGGTTAGTGTATGTATGCTATTTCTGTTCCAGGTCTGGGTGTAATTTAGTATTAACTACCTCACAATAGTAAAACTAACAAAACAAAACAATAACAACAACAAAAAAAACCCTAAAGAAATCAATGGGGGGAGATGAACAAACAAACATAGACAAACAACTAAGAGACAAAACAAACAAACAACACAAAAAAAATCCAGGTTCAGAAACAATACAATTTCAATCTTAGTAGATCTGGTGTTACTCTTTCAATATTCAGTCTTGGTGTTGGTATTTAAGCAGAAGCTCTATCTTAGTCTCGCCAGGTGGTTGGTAGTCTTGCCAGTTTTTCTTCTGTCTTTCAGCAGCAGCTGCTTTGTCAGCTCTTCCCTCAGTGAGGTGTGGCAGTTTAAGTTTGTATGTTGTCCTCAGGTTCTGGAGATCAGCTCTGTAGCTTACCAGCCATCCTGCTTTGGAGCTGGTTTTTTGCTGTGTTGGTTTACTAGGGGCTTGTTTCTTTGCCTCACCCCTTTCTCTGGGGCAAGGTCAGTGATCTGTCAGCTGGCCCCACACTGTCAGCGTATTGTGATGTTTTGCTGATTGTTTTTCAATTTTGAAGTGTCATTTGACTTTGGATGTTGCTCACTGGCTCAGGAGATGAGCTTTGTGAACTGCTACCTGTCCTATTTCAGGCTGCTTCTTATCACTGGCCTACTGTTGGCCCTTCTGCCTTTCCTGCTTTTGTTTACTAAAGTTTGCACGGAAATCAACTCCTTGCTCCTCCCCCCTTCTCCAGTGCATTGACAGCACCTCTCCCCCTCTGCTGTGTGTTAGTTTTCAACTTCTTGTTTATTGTTCATTTTTTTTCTTTGTTTTGAGGGGCTGGGGGTCAGTCTGCCCAGGGGGATGTGCAGGTATATCCCAGGGTGGCTGGGGGAATATTATGTGACACTTGGAGCTCACATGTTTGGTCTGCCAAATGTCTCCCAAGCAGATTTGGAGCTGGTATTTGTGGTGCAGGAGCCCTCCTGTTTTCTCGGTGTAACATAGTATGTAGAAGCTTTGTAGGGGCTAGGGGTTCAGGGTGTCAAAGTTTTGATTCTTCTTTGTGCTTTATTTCTGCCAAGTGTGACTCCTACTTCTCAAAAATATTTTTGATTTACAGAGCTCACGCTGTCTGCTTTTGCACCCTAGTTGCCATCTTGAATCCTCCTGATATTTTCTTTCCCATAGCTCTTCTTTCATCCAGCCCTCAAACCTAGGATAATTTACATAACTCTTCCTGTCTCTATTAGAATTAGCAGAGGAACGTCAGCAATTTATGGAAAACAGTAATTGTACATTGTTGTACAACCTCCCCTCAACACCCCTTTCTGGGCAGAAGCTGTTCTGCCTTCTTGTTCTCCAATTTTGTTGAAGAGAAAACATAGGAAATAATAAGAAACACAGAATTTTTGCTAGTTTGGGATAAAGTTAGCTATACAGGGAGATTCCTAGCATTGCTTCTATGCTTTTGTGTATTGCAACCCAAATTGGTTCATCTCTAGCAGACCTCTTTGCTACTTCCTGGTCCCCTTCCCATAGTGTCCTCTGCCTATTATAGTTACTTTATTCGCTTCTCTACAGTGGGCACATCAACCACATTCATGTTTTAGGTTTCCTTCCCTTTCCCTATTCCTCCTGTAGGTATTCTCCCCTTAGTGTGTGACCCATGTCCAATAATATTACTGCATTTGTTTTGAGTCTATAAGCCACATATCAGGGAGAACATATGATTTTTGGCCTTCTGAGCCTGGCTAACTTTGCTTAAGATGATGTTCTCTAGTTCCATCCATTTACTTGCAAATGACAAAATTTCATCCTTCTTTGTGGCTGAGTAAAATTCCATTGTTTGTAAGTACCACATTTCCTTGATCCATTTGTTGCTAGCAGGGCATCTTGATTGTCTCAATAGCTTGGTTATTGTAAATAGTGCTGCAATAAACATGGGTGTGTGGGTGTTTTTGTAATAACTTGAGTCACATTCCTTCAGATATATCCCTAACAGTGGTATTGCTGGATCATATGGCCAATCTCTGTTTAGTTTTTTAAGAGGATTTCATATTGTTTTCCAGAGTGGTTGTACTAGCTTACATTCCCACCAGCAGTGTATCAGGGTTCTTTTTTTCCCTGCATCTTCACCAGTATTTGTTGTTGTTGGCGTTTTTTGATGCTAGCTATTCTAATAGGAGAGAGGTGGAATCTTAGTGTGGTTTTGATTTGCATTTACTTTATGACCAGGGATGGTGAGTATTTTTTTAATATGTTTTTTGGCCTTTTGGATTTCTTCCATAGGTTTTTGAGCTCCCTGTATATTCTGGTTATCAGTCCTTTGTCTGACATATAGCCAGTGAATACTTTTTCCCACTCTGTGGGCAGTATCTTCAGTTTAGAGACCATTTCTTTTGTTGTGCAGAAGCTTTTTAATTTTATGTAGTCCCATTTGTCCATCCTTTTTTCTTAGTTGTTGTGCTGCTGGAGTTATATTGAGAAAGTCCTTGCCTATACCTATTGTTTCCAGGGTATTACCTGCTCTTTCTTGTACAAACTGCAATGTTTGAGGTCTGATATTAAGGTCCTTGATCCACTTTGAGTTGGTATTAGTACAGGGTGAGAGGCATGGATCTAGTTTCAATTTTCTGTAGGCAGATAGCTACTTTTCCCAGCAACATTTGTTGAAGAGGCTGTCTTTTCTCCATCACATGTTTTTGATGCCTTGTGAAAAAAATAAGGTGGGCATATCTGTGTAGATCCATATCCAGGTCCTCTGTTCTGTTTCACTGATCTTCATATCTGTTTTTGTGCCAGTACCATGTTGTTTTTATTGCTATTGCTTTGTAATATAGTTTGAAGTTGGGTATTGTGATACCTCCAGCATTGCTCATTTTGCTAAGTATTGCCTTGGCTATTTGCAGTTTTTTGTGTTTCCAAATGAACTTTAGGGTAGAGTTTTCAATCTCTGTGATGAATGTCATTGGGATTTTGATGGGAATTTTGTTGAACATATAGATTGCTTTTAGTAGCATAACCATTTTTACTATGTTGATTCTACCAATCCTTGAACATTGGGAGATTTTTCCATCTTTTATAATCTTCCTTGATCTCTTTCTTCAGTGGTTTGTAGTTTGGAGAACAGTAATTTTGGGGAGAAAAAAATCATCTTAGATTCAGACAGCTCATAGATTTTTGAACTGGAAAAGTAGGAACAAGCAGAAACTTAAGCTATAGAAGCACAATTGTTGAAAGTTTATTTGAGCAATTGTGGACAGAATGAGTGTATTCATAATAAACATATAGTTCTGCATTCTGCTTTTTCAGTTATACTGTATCACTTACAGCTAATGAAAGTTTTCCCCTTCGAGTATCAATTCTCTAATAGTTTGGCTTTTACATAAGTTATTTTAAGCCATTTAACTTTTATGTACTTGGAACTTACCTTGGTGAAGAATGTAACTCAGAATATTTGTATTTTTCTAGCTGGTCTCCTGTTTTATTAAATAATCCTTACCCTCTATTTCTTTATTATATCATCTACATTAAACATTGCATATTCTACAATTTTCTACAGTCAGACTGTTTTATTTAAATTATGTATAGGTCTAGTCTTGTGTCAGCACCACACTTTCTGAAATAAATACCATATGGACCCACCACTCTCTCTTTGAAATTTCCGACTTGTGTCCCTGACTTTTCCTCATGTTATATTAGCATACTGGACACAGTGTTTGTGTTTTTATCTAAAGATAAATAGATATCTATTTAGCTACTTAATTAATGGACAATATTTTCCTAATTGTTCCATCTCTCTTCTTCATCATTAATTTTCACATCTGTTTTGGATTATTCACAATGACAGAGTATTCTGTATTTAGCCAATCTCACAAAAATATAAATCTCCATTAATCACACACGGTCATCTAGTTACACCCAATTCTCTGGTGTCCTTTTGGGCAAGCCTTTCCAAATATTTTCCAATCTCTTAACCTCTAATTCCTTTCCTCTCATTCTCCACAGGACTTGTCATAAATCTTCTACAGAAATATCTATCAGTCATCCGTGTCCTCAACATTGTCTAACACAATGGTAAATTCTCAGTTCTCATCCTGCTCAAGCAACATTGCATTCAGTAAATCACCTTCTCATTCTTGAATCATTTCTTCACTTTGACTTCTGGGGCTTAACTATTAATTTTCTCCTGCTTCACTGGCCCCTCATTTATTTTTTCCTTTGCTGGGACTTCCTTATTGCTGCTTCCTAAGTTACTACTCCAAAACTTTATTGTACCTAATAATTCTTTGGACTTAGACTCTAGGAAGGGCTTGGCTAGGATGATTGTTGTACTTCATGTGAATTTGTCTCATGACTCATACTAGTGCCTGATGCCTAAGTGAGATTAACTAAAAGGCTAGGCTCAGCAGAGTTCCTCTCCCAAGCATTTGGGAGTTTCTTCTGCAAATCTTTGTAGAACAATTGTACTTTATTCGTTGAGGATTAGGGTTCCAAATGACCCAGACAGAAGCTGCCATTGCCTTGCAGCCTATGCCTAGAACTGGCATGGTGTCTTTTCTTCCTCTTTTCCATGTATTCTGTGGCCAAAGCTGGCACACATTTGTGGGAGAAGAAATACTCGTTAATCATTGGGAAGATTACCAGATAATTTATTGCCATTTTAAACTTCATTTATTCCTCTATCCTGATTTTTTAATAAAGCTGGAGTATCTCAGAGCTCAATCTTTAGAACTTTTCTCTTCACTCTGCTTACTCATTTTATGAATCCATCCAGTGTCTTGGCTTTAAGAATGGCTTGTAATATTATCTGTTAGCCCATGACACCAAATAATGTATTTCTATATTGGACTCCAGAACTTGAAGTTTGAGTGTCCAGCTTTGTATCAAATATGCTTTCTCAACTGTTCTGCATAGGTCTCTAGTAGACACCTCAAATTTACAATGCACAAAGTCAATCTCCTTATTTTTGCCCTTAGATCTCTCTTCTCTTCCTTCCATCTCTTCAGTTCAAAAATCTTTGAACATTATCCTTGACTGTTCTCCTTTCATGCTGTACATAGAAGTCAACAGAAGATTCACTTGATGCTTGATTTCAGTGCATATCCAGATTGTGGCTACTTTGCAAAACCTTCATCACTGCCACCATTTGTGCAATAATTCAGGATGTTTTCCAATGCGAGAGATGATAAAATGAGTTAAAATTTAAAGTGCATCAGATTATTTTATTTATTTATTTTGGTTTTAGATTATTTGTTATTTTATTATTTTTTTAATTTTTATTTTTTTATTATTTATATGTGCATACAATGATTGGGTCTTTTCTCCTCCCTGCCCCCACCCCCTCCCTTACCACCCACTCCGCCCCCTCCCTCTTCCCCCTACCCCCTAGATACCCAGCAGAAACTATTTTGCCCTTATTTCTAATTTTGTTGAAGAGAGAGTATAAGCAATAATAGGAAGGAACAAGGGATTTTGCTAGTTAAGATAAGGATAGCTATACAGGGAGTTGACTCACATTGATTTCCTATGCATATGTGTTACCTTCTAGGTTAATTCTTTTTGATCTAATCTTTTCTCTAGTTCCTGGTCCCCTTCTCCTATTGGCCTCAGTTGCTTTTAAGGTATCTGCTTTAGTTTCTCTGTGTTGAGGACAACAAATGCTAGTTAATTTTTTAGGTGTCTTACCTATCCTCATATCTCCCTTGTGTGCACTCGCTTTTATCTTGTGATCAAAGTTCAATCCCCTTGCTGTGTTTGCCCTTGATCTAATGTCCTCATATGAGGGAGAACATATGATTTTTGGTCTTTTGGGTCAGGCTAACCTCACTCAAAACATTGGAATGTTCTCCAATTCCATCCATTTACCAGAGAATGATAACATTTTGTTCTTCTTCATGGCTGCATAAAATTCCATTGTGTATAGATACCACATTTTCTTGATTGATTCGTCAGTGGTGGGGCATCTTGGCTGTTTCCATAACTTGGCTATTGTGAATAGTGCTGCAATAAACATGAGTGTGCAGGTGCCTCTGGAGTAACCTGTGTCACAGCAATACCAGGAGTGGTATTGCTGGATCAAATGGTAGATCAACGTTTAGTTTTTAAGTAGCTTCCAAATTTTTTTCCAGAGTGGTTGTACTAGTTTACATTCCCACCAACAGTGTAAGAAGGTTCCTTTTTCCCCGCATCCTTGCCAACACCTGTTGTTGGTGGTGTTGCTAATAATGGTAAAGCACATCAGATTATTTATTATTAAAATTATCTTGTGTATACTATGCTCATTGTCCTAATGAGTAAGTTTTGTTTTAAAAGGAAAATATTCAGTTGTAAATAGAATAGAAAATTATATGCCCTCTTTAGAATGAATTTTAAATTCTGCTACAATAAATGATAAACGTGCAATAAATATGGTGTGTGAATTTTCATATAGAATATGATAAAAAAATTAGCTTTCATTAGTATTAATAAAAAGCCAAGACACATTATGCCTATAAGAACAATGTGGTCAGGCAGAGTGGCTCACACTGTAACTCCAGCTACATGGGATTTGGAGATCAGAAGGATCTTGCTTTGAGGCCAGTCCATGGTGGTGGTGGGCAGAAGTTTGCAAGAACCCATTTCAACAAATTTGAGCTGGTATTTGCACCTGTAGGCAAAAATGTGTGACTTTATCCAAAAAATAGTAATCTAAAGCAAAAAGGGGTTTAGAGGTCTCGTTCAAGTGGCAGAAGTGCTTACCTAACAAGCACAGGGCTTTGAATTCAAGCAGTAGTACAGAAAAACTTTTTTTTTTAAAAGAAAGTATTCCATATTGTTAAAAGAAATAAAGAAATAAATGTTTTAAGGAAATGTTTCTCCATGATTATTAAAACTGTTTAGATTTCCTTATATATTGGTTTAAATTTGGATATTCTGATATTTCCTGCTCACATTTAGCTTTTGAAATGAACAAAGTCATCATGAATATGATACGCTTTTCTCAGCAAAGATGTGTTCATGTGTGACATTACTGCATGTCACCTTTTTCTGTTTGAAAAGCTTTTCTTTCTTTTAATTTTCTTTATTGTTATGCTGGGTGAGGGTACATTGTGGCTTTCACAAAGGTTCTTGCAATGAATCAACTATATTATACTTGAATTCACCCACTCCACCACTCCCCTTTATCTCCCCATCCCTTGATTCCTGAAACAGTTTCCACAGGTATCATTTTTGCATTTACATGCATGTGTACGCATTTTTTTGCACTGTATTCACTCTCTTACCTCCTTTCCATGTCTCCTCTCCCCACCCACTGGTGCCAACCCCACCTCCCCACCAGGACCTGTTCTACCCTCTTGTTCTCCTATTTTGGAGAAAAGAAAAGAAAAGAGAAAAAGAAAAACATGACATTTTGGCTAGTTTGAGATAAATATAGCTACACAAGAAGTTTCCTTGTGATATTTCCATGCATATATGTGTTTTACCCCCAACTGGTTTATCTCCTCTAATTTTCTTTATTCTACCTTAGTGTTTTTCTTATGGTAATTTCAGTGGTTTAAGATTTCAATATTCATTCTTATAGAGAGAGTGGAGTACATACATTCAATTTCTTAGTTTCCGTCTTTTATCCTACTCCTCCCATGTGTGACCCCCCCATTAGTGTGACCACTGTTTCATAATGTCGCTGCATTCGTCTTAGGTCTACATCCCACATATGAATATAGACCACATATGCAAGAGAACATGTGGCTTTTGGTCTTCTGAACTTGGCTAACTTCACTTAAGATGATGTTCTCCAGTTCCAACCATTTTTCTGCAAATGACAAAATTTCATTCTTCCTTGTAAGCTGAGTAAAATTCTATTGTGTGTAAATATCACATTTTCTTATCCCATCCATCAGTAGTGGGACATCTTGGCTGTTTCCATAGCTTAGTTATTGTGAATAGTGCTGCAAAAAACATGGGCGTGCAGGTGCATTTGTTGTAAGCTGACTCACATTCCTCTGGGTATATCCTTAGGAGTGTTGTTTCTGGGTTGTATGGTAGATCTAGTTTTAGTTTTTTTAAGGAGCCTCCATACTGCTTTCCATGGTGGTTGTAATAGTTTATATTCCCACCAGCAGTGTATGAGGGTTCCTTTTTCCCCCACATCCTTGCCAACATTTATTGTTTTTTGTCTTCTTGATGATAGCCATTCTAACAAGGGTGAGGTGGAATCTTACAGTGGTTTTGATTTGCATTTCCTTTATGGCCAAGGATTGTTAGCATCTTTTCCTGTTTTTTAGTCATTTGAAATTTTTTCTTTGAAAAGGCTCTGTTCGGTTCATTTGCCCATTTCTTCATCAAGTCACTGATTTTGTGGGTAAGTTTAGTTCATTGAACTCCTTGTATATTTTGGTTATCAGTCCTTTGTGTGATGTATAGCTGGTTTTCTCCCATTCTTTGTGCAGCGTCTTCAATTTATAAGCCATTTCTTTGGTTGTACAAAAGCTTTTTAATTTCCTGTAGTCCCATTTGTCAGTCCTTACTCTTAGTTGCTGAGCCATTTGAGTTCCACTGAGAAAGTCATTGCCTATGCCTGTTGCTTCCACTGTATTGCCTGCTCTTTCCTATACTAGCTTCAAGGTTTCAGGTCTTATATTAAGGCCCTTAATCAATTTTGAGCTGATTACTTGCACAGGGTGAAAGATATGGATGTAGTTTCAGTTTTCTTCATGCAGATATACAGTTTTCCTGTACATTTTTTGAAGAGGCTGTCTTTTATCCAGTGTGCGTTTTTGACACCTTTGTCAAAAACTGGGTGGGTATAGTTGTGTGGATTTATATCTGGGTCTTTCATTCTGTTCCACTGGTCTTCGTATCAGCTTTCGTGCCAGTACCATGCTGTTTTTATTATGGTTCTATAGTATAATTTAAAGTCAGGTATTGTGATACCTACAGTGTTGCTCTTTTTGCTCAATATTGTCTTGGCTACTCATGGTCTTTTGTGCTTCCAAATAAGCTTTAAGATAGATTTTGTTTTTTAATGGGATTTGAACTCAAGGCCTCAAGCTTGCTAGGCAGGTGCTCTACCACTTGAGCCATTCCTCAAGCCCTAGAGTTGATTTTTAAATAGCTTTTTATTAGTCGTTCTAGCAATGATGAAAACAGTACTCCTAGAAACCATGGCAAACTGCTTCTTGGTCCAAGTGCTTTGTGTGGTCTTCTTTGAGTTCTGAACTATACTGTGAAATCTGATAAGATGGATTTTTGTTTTCATTCTTCAATAAAAAAGTGAGCATGTGGTTTTGTCTGAATGAGTGCCTGAGAGTTTGTGAGTAGATCTAGTAAACAGAGTTTTAAAACTTGTCCTCACTGCCACTAGGTGTCTGGCTCTGGGAAATTTGCTAACTCTCTCATGCCTTCAGTTTTCTTGCGTGTAATACAGGAATAATACCTGCCTCCTGAGGTGGTAGAGCTGAACGGAGGAGTCTGTAGCTCTCAACTACTTAGCATAGGCCTGGGGCCCAGTAAGTTCTCACTTGTTCAACATTTCTTTTATTACATTTCCTTCCTTTTCTTCACTATTGTCTTTTCTTTTCCAAAGATATTGCTGAGCAAAAAGAACCAAAAGATATTTGTGCATAAGTTCAACAAATGTTTCATTTTTAAATATCCCATCTATGTCCCATGATTTCTAGGGTGTATCTCAATTGGAGTTGTTCAAAAAGTTATTTATCTCACTTTGAATGTTGCTTCATAAAAGCATTTATTAATAATAATGAAAACTTTATGTTTTGAAAGAAAACTTTTTGAGAAAAGGTATTATACTTTTAAAGAATTCTTTGATATTTATATAACTGATTTTTAAAGTAGTTAAGAAGGGAATTAAGACAAAAAAGAAAAAAAATCCTAATAGCACTGCAACTACATTCCAATGTGTTATATTAATTCATTCAGCATAAGCAATACAGATCTAAATATGAAAACTAGCCTATATTATAGATTATTTAGTTTCTATTTCCAAGAATAAAGTGTATGAGTTAAATTAGACTGTGGAGATTTGGTGAGATATAAGGAAGGTATTCTCAGTGATGTTTTCTAGAAATTACTGTAAAGAATGCATGGTCAAAATGGCAGGTTTCTCTTCAGAGTCTAAATTCTGTGAAGTTTTGTTTTTATGACTTTTTTTTTCAGAAAGCCAATGAATTAAAACAAGACTCACTTTCAATACCTAAAAATTCTTCATTCTTATGGTTGCCCGACAAGGCTTCGTGAATTCTGCTCATGCATGTGGCTTTTGGTCTTTCTTATGGTTTTCTGTATACCTGGCTCATTCTTGCTTAAGGAAAAGCATCATTCCCTTTTCTTTCTAGGGACTTCTTTGCTCTCTTCACTGGAGAGGTGCATTTTATTTTTATTTTTTATTTTTTTCATCATTAACTAGAAATTATCTTTATTGAGTGATTACTGAATTTTAGAATAAATCTATATACACACACCAAAGTAATACATGCTTCTTATAAAAATCAAGTACATGTGCTTTGTTTATTTTTATTTTTTATAAAGTGAATTATTATTATTTTTTAATTTCTTTTATTCATATGTGGATACAATGTTTGGGTCATTACTCCCCCCTTCTCCCCACCCTCTCTCTTTTCCCATGCCCCTTCTTTCTCCCCCCCACCTTGCTTTCAAGCAGAAACTGTTTTGCCCTTATCTCTACTTTTGTTGAAGAGAGAGTAAACATTAATAAGAAGGACCAAGGGTTTTTGCTAGTTGAGGTAAGGATAGCTACACAGGGAGATTCCTAGCATTGCTTCCACGTACATATGTGTTACATTCTAAGTTGATTCTTGTCAAACTAACCTTTTCTCCAGTTCCTAGTCCCCTTCTCCTATTGGCCTCTGTTGCTTTAAAGTTTCTGCATTAGTTCCTTTGCATTGAGGACATCAAATGCTATCTTGTTTTTTTGGGTTATCTACCTATCCTCACACAACAGATGCATTTTAAAACACGTAGTCTGTTAGAAGATATTTCATTGGCTTTTAGAAGACCAAAGAACACAAAGTTCATATGAAAACTGAAGGCTGAGAAGACCAACTTTTTGCAGCATTTTTCCGTGATAATGAGAAATAGTGTAGTGTATACAACCAACTGCAGATCAAAAATATTCTAAAAACAAATTGCATTTTTGCTAAACATAAAGACTTTTTTGTGGTTATTCTATAAATGATATAGTGAAACAACTAATTCCCTGACAATTATACTCTGCAACATTATTAAGTACTCTAGAGATGGGAGGATGTGTATAGGTTAGATGCAAATTCTGTGCCATTGTATATAAGAGACTTGAACATAGATAGAATTTGGTTCCTGTTTAGGGTGTGGGGACCAAACTCCTGCAGATACTGAGGGATGACAACACCATCTAAGTAAGAATGAATGTCAAATCATATTAGTTATAGATTAGGTCAACTTGCTCATTCTCAAGGAAAAATAAAACCTTATATACTCACCTTTAAAGTTGAACCTGGATCTTCCTTTGATTCTCTTAAAGTTCATATTATTCCATCATCATTTTTATATTTGTACTTGAATTTTTCTTATCTTGGCTTAAAATAGAAAATGTTGAAATCTATCTAGAAGAATCATATATTATTAATGAGATGTACTTGTTCTTTTTAAATATTTTAATCTTGACATAAAAAATTTAAAACACATGCATAAAATTTTGGGGTTAAAAGTAAAGTTAATTTTACTCAGACATATCTAGTAGTCAATTATATTTTGTGAAGAATCCTCAAGTTTCAAAAGTAACATTAGAAAAAAATCACTATGTTATCTCAAAAACACAGTTATGAGGATACCATAGTTACAGGGAGAATTCATGCTGTGACTGAGTACTACTTGCACACATTTTAGGAGATTTTAATCAGAAATGTTGCAGCAAAAAAAAAGGTTTTTAAATTATTTAATTCAAATGGGGGAAGAAGGCCTAAGTTTGAATTCATGGAATATTGCTATAATGCACTATTAGCCTAATCCTTCATTTTCTTGTCAATTAAAGACTTATCTTTATTCTCTGATTCACTTATCAGTAATTCGCTGGGTATTTTAAAGCTGGTTGTTAAAAAATCCCTTTGTTTATGGCAATAAGGCACCATTCATTTTGTGAACTTTATAAAACCAACCTCTGCCAATTTTGCTCTTTGAGAATAGCTCTAAAGATGTGTTCCCACAGTAATTACTGATTCCAGAGATGTTCATTAAAGAGTGAAGTCAGAGCAAGGGTTTGAAACAATTGTATCCCACCAAAGCCAGCCTTACTATGCACCTTCCCAGCATCCACAGTTCTGTTAAAAAAAAGAAAAAGGTTTAAAAATAAATCATTAGAAAACACATGAAGGTTGTACTTTTGAGTGATATTACCTATAGTGCTGTTAAAGATATTACTTTTATATATTAATATTTAAACAGATTCAGCAACAAATTGGGAGAAAACTGGGATATTTTTGAGTGTGGGTTCAGCTGTCTGTCTATCACGTACCTGCCGTGAATGGTGTGGGTCAGTCTAGTGTTATTACACTGTATGGCCCACTTCCCCATAGGATGAGTAAGGAAGGGAAGAAAACTCAGGGAGACCATCTAAATCTTCACAGAAGAAAAAAAATGGCTTTGGAGTTGTGTATTTCTTTTAGAATTGATTTCTTATTGTTGGAGAGTAGGAAAAAGAATTTGCATCTTTTAGTACTTTATTATCAGAAACTAAGTTGCTGGGATATGTTTACTTATTGCATGGCTATCCTGCAATGATAGTACAAACTCCCGCTGAGCCTTAGTGAGCAAAGAGAGAGAGAACATTCAGAGTAAGAAAGGAGGAAAGAGATTTTTTTTTTAAATCAGCCAGTCAATGAGAAGTCTGAATGATAAACCCCTTACTGAAAAGGTTTATTTACTTGTATGGAAAAATACAACGGGTAAAGAAGGAATGGATAAAGGCAGGACACATGAGATTGGGGGTATTTCCTAAATTTCTAGGTACTAAACAAACTATCATTTATAATTAGCACATTCCTTGTATAAATGCAAATCACACAGCTTCATTAGTTGACTAAATGCTTGGAAACAGTTTTCTCTTCTGGCCTCCAGACTAGAGTTCTTTCTTCACAGTATTTTCCCATTATTGGTTAACTCTTATTAAGCATCAAGATCGCAAATATAAATGTGGCTTCGTTCATCAGAATTAATGTTTCGTGGTTGGGGTTTGAATGAATGTCTTTACACTAAAATTTCAAGGTCTTGGCTGATAGAATATAATACTCATAGTCCTGAGGAGTAAGGCTGCAAGGGGAACAGGGCTTTCATGTATCATATTCAAGTCACTACCTTGCATTGTGCTATCTAAGAATATTTACTTGGGATTTGCGCTGCTGGCATTTGAAGTCTGTGGAAAAATTATGGAATCTTTCTAGGTCTAAGTTTTTTCATCTACAAAGTAGGAATGCAAACAAGGCCTATCTCAACTTAAAAAAATTCAGTGTGGATTAAATGAGATTTTCTTTTCTTCTTTGTTTATTGTTGTACTTGGGGTATTGGTAACATTTACATAAGTTCTAACAATATATCATAGTTGAATTCACCTCTCCATCATTCTCCTTTATCACCTCTTCTCCCATTCCTGGAATAGCCTCAATAGGTAAATGTGTACACAATATTTGCACCACATGAACAAGTCTGATGGCATTGCCTGACAAAAAGTGTGCAGTTTTAGCTACTATTATTATGCATCTATTAGTAGAGCCTTTTATTTAAAAAAAATTGCCCTAATTAATATTACAGTTAGTAACATAACCAGATTCAGAAGGACATGTATCATGTGTTTTCAGTAATATGTGGAAAAATAAGACATGATAACAGAGGGAGGTTATTAGGAAAGAGGACAGGAATGAGGGGGTAGGGAAAAAGGAATAGAAGAGGGTAATGGGAATGCATATCATCAGAGTACATTATACACATGTATGCAAACATCACAATGAAACCCATTATTTTGCACAATTAATGTAAGCAAATAATTTTTAAATTATCCTAATTATAACAATGTTTACATACTTATTACCAAAATCCAGAAAGATAGGGCAGAAAATAAGAACCCAGTGTAATACCACTGTCCTAATTATTAGTATATCATCATGTACCTACATTAAAACAGACTCTCCTTCTTTATAATGGCTCATAGCCTGTTTTTCTAATATTTTGCCTCCATTCATGTACATCTTTCCATTAGACACTACTGATAGTGTCTATCTCACATTCCACAGAGTCCATTATTTAAGCAACCATTCCTGGAATTTAAAATATTCTTTGTGGTAATAGATAAGAAAGGACTTTAATTAGCACTCTTGCTTCTGGCCCTGGAGTGAGTGGTTGACCATTAGAATTGGCTGGGCCTTACTTCCTGCCTAGGTCTTGTTCTCAGCTCTGCCACCTATGAGCTGTGTCTTTGGGCAAGTTTATAACCTCACTGTCTCATTTGTCATCATTTGTAAAATGTTAGCAAAAGAACATCTACCTCTCATGGTTGTTGGGTGGAATAACTTAAGATACGTTAATCTTTAGTGACTGGTTTCTGGGATATAGTTTGCACTCAGTAAGTATTAGCTTCAGGTTGTATAAAATCCTAGAGTTCCTACTAAATCATGTGAGAACAATTATGTTGCACCTCTTATAAGGTAAATTTATTATTGATGGGTTTATTTATAAATTTAATAACATCTCACTTCAGTATGCGTGTGCACTTTGGAATGTTTATATGTACATTTTCCTACACACTCCAATTCCAAAACCATATTGATTAGAAGAGATTGTATAAAGAGAGGTATTTCTTTATACATTGTACACTAAACACGTGGCTGTAATCACTAATGGATGTTATCAAGTAGGTTAATATTTTGCAACTTTTACTTTCTGCCTTAATACATCTGAGGATTAAGGAACAACCTTGTCAAAGACTTAAACTTACTACACCATATTGTTGGGGGCAGGGGTCTAGGAATGAGGATAGAAATGTACTCCCCTTTTGAAGGACAGAATGTGAGAGTAGTGGTAACATTGAAAGGAATTCTGAATAATTTTTCTCTTTTAAGTGCTATGATACATTTCTTGTGAAATGGCCATATCTTCTTAAATTCTAAGTACTGATATATATTCTTATTAGGTAATTCTGGAAAAAGTCATCTTTTTATATTTTTATTAGTATGTATTAATTGTACAGGAGGTTCCATATGTGCTTATAATGTATCTTAATTAGATTCACACCCTCCGTCGTTCTCCTTCCCCATCTTCCCCCTTCTTAAAACAATTTCATCAGGTTTCATTGTTTCATTGAAAATATACACATATATTGAATATATGTGTATATGTGAATATAAAGTTCATTGACTATATTTACTCTCCTTTACACTCTCTGTTTACTGTCTCCCCTTCCATTGGTACCCAGCCCCTGACAGGACCTGTTTTACCTTCTTGTCATACATTTTTTAGTGTGCATATTGATTGTTAAATGGATTTTTGCCTTAGTATTTCAGTCATCTTAATAAGGGCTTCAAAACTGCTAAGATTCAACCTCCCCACCCCCCAAAAAATGGGACATGTAATTTTTAGACACTAACAAATTCCATCTGGTTCTAGTGGGTCAGGCAGGACACTCTGGTTATTGGCAGTTTCATTCACTGTACCTAAAGTCTTAAGTCAGTTTATTTCCTGATGTGCCTTAAAAAAAAGGCTCTTTTTAAAAAATTATTCATTTATTCACATGTGCATACATTGTTTGGATCATTTCTCTCCCCTGACCCGGCCCTCACCCTCTCCCCACTACCCCCCTCCCTTCCAGGCAGAACCTGTTCTGTGCTTTTCTCCAGTTCCGTTGAAGAGTAGAAATAAGCAATAATAAGTAAGACATAGAATTTTTGCTAGTTGAGATAAGGACATCTATACAGAGAGATTCCTAGCATTGCTTTCATGTACAAGTGTGTTACAACCCAGCTTGATTCATCTCTAACTGGTCTTTATACTGGTTCCTGATCCCCTTCTCATGTTGACCTCTGTCACTTTAAGGTGTCTGTATTAATTCCTCTGGAGTGGGGACATCAAATACTTTCATGTTTTGGGTTTTCTATCTAACCCTGTACCTCCCATATGTGTTCTTCCCTTGTCATGTAACCCAAGTCCTACAACATTGCTGTATTTTCCTTGTATCTAAAGACCTCATATGAGGGAGAACATACTATTTTTTGTGTTCTGAGTCTGGTTAACCTTGTTCAGAATGATGTTCGCCAGTTCCATCCATTTACCTGCAAATGATAAGATTTCATTCTTCTTCATGGCTGAGTAAAATTCCATTGTGTATAAATACCACATTTTCTTCATCCATTTGTCAGTAGTGGGGCATTCTTGACTGTTTCCATAACTTGGCTGTTGTGAATAGTGCCGCAATAAACATGGGTGTGCAGGTGCCTTTAGAGTAACCTGAGTCACATTCCTTTGGGTATATCCCCAGGAGTGGGATTGCTGGATCATATGGCAGATCTAGGAAGCATGCTCTTTAAATGCTGCTTCACAAACTCCATTGGCTAAAACAATGTGCTACAGATATATGAGGGAGGATGAGTATGTGAGTTTCCTTGTCAAATAATTCACATCCTTGCTATGGCATTGTACAAAATCTTAGCATATCAGTATTTCTAAAAATCATTCACAGACCTTCTAGAATACGCTTAATGACCTAGTATGAGAAACAAATTCTAGAAATTAAGTTTAGATAGCTGTTGAGTTTTTACATGGTTGGGATGAGAATGATATGTTAATGATGACATGCCTTTAGTAGATAATCAGAAGGGAAACAACATAATTAAGTAATTCTCATTGAAATTTGAAATATTCTAAAACTTTAACTGTGTAGACAGCAGGGCAATGGCATTCTAAAGGAATGATTCTGTAATGCCATGCAAGCAGCAGCAGATCAGCATTATTTGGACACTTCTGGAAAGCAAATTCTTGAAACCCACTCCAGATTTACTATAACAGAGGCTCTGGACACTGGAACACATCACCTGTGTCTTAACAAGCTCTTCAGGTGAATCTCGGGTGTTCACAATTAATGAGGCTGACTACATTTTCATTCCTTACATATCAAGTGAGCCTTATCTTAGATGTGCTGTAGGAAACACATTCACATTCAAGTAATGCTACTGGTATTTCAATTCCTTTGACAGAATTTGTCTCAGAGTCAGTTTGTATCTTAGGAAGAATTCATTTTATTTTATGTTCATATTGTTAAGATGTTGCTGAAAGGATTTGTATGAAACTCAAATTTGACTTTTTCCTACACCATGAACAAAGAATATGAAACTTTTTTCACATTGGAACATTAGTCTTCAGGAGATACAGTTATGAAGTTTTATTGAAGGCTTAATATTTGTGAACGAGCTCTTGAGAGACTACTTTTGTTTTCAAAATTATTTTTATTAGCATATATTAATTGTACAAAGTAAGGAGTTTCATTGTGATAGTTCTGTACATTTGCCTAATGTGCTTTGACCAAATTCACTTCCTCCTTTACTCTTTCTTATCACCCCACTCACTGTCCCTTTTTAAAAACTTTTTAACAAATTTATAAATGGGTTTCATTGTGTCCTTTTCATGTGTATCAATTGTATTCCCTCTTTTCATCCTTTCTTCTCTCTTCCCTGTTCCTGCTGGTGTTCACTCCACCCTCAAATAGTCTTCATTTTATGATCAATTCCTTTTTAAAGTTTTTTGTTTAGATCTAGATTCTCAAAATGAGAGAGAACATGCAGTATTTATATTTCTTAGTCTGTTTCATTTTGGTTAACATGCTAATCTCTAGTTCTATCCATTTTTCTATAAATGATCTGATTTCATACTTCATTATTGCTGAATATTACTCCATTGTGTGCATATACCACATTTTCTTGATCCATTCATCAGTTGATGAGTACCTAGGCTGATCCATAACTGGTCTATTGTGAATAGTGCTGCAATAAACATGGGTGTTCAGATATGAGAGATTACTTTTAGATTTTGTAGGATATTGGTCACCATAATATTGTTAAGTTTCTAACTCTCCCTAATTGGTCACTGATTAGAAAATTTAACTTGGTGATTACTTGGTTTATTTAACTATACCACCTCCTGACTCAAAATTACAGTTAGCTTTGGAAGGAAACTAGGGGGTTAAGTGCGTGCCTGAGTTAAAACCTTTTTGGACAGGAGACTCCAAAGCCAATAGCTTACTGTACCCACTTCACTGCCTCACCTGACATGGTAACTGATTTCTCTGCTGCCATGAAATCCTCTTCCAAATTCCTAATTCATGAGAAGTTTTCAAGTCTCATCTTGTCTCAGATCAATGGTGGCTGGGTTGCCCCCATGAGAATGGGAGCAAAGGAGGAGGGAGCTTAAATTCCTAAGGTCAACCTTGCTCCCATTACCAGTGTTCTGTCCCAAGTGCTTGCTGTCAACAGTGAGTCCGCCCAGATCTCATTCCAGCTTAGCTCTGAAGACAAAATGTGCAAGTGACACTTGTTTTTAAAAAGAAGACATTCCTCAACCTTAAGTGGCTCTCACATCTGTGTTTCCTGAAGTCTTCTGTCTAGTGCTCTTGTAGTTCAGGTTTCCTCCAGAATCCAAGTCAGAAGAGAGGAAAATTGAGTAAATTTCTGGTCACTGGAGGAAGAGGACTGCTCAGTGTTACGTTCTTCAGTCAGGGATGTGGTGAGTGCAGGACATTAAGCAGAAAAAAATATGAAACTCACATATATTGCCAATCCCAGGGAAAATTGCTGATGAAATTTGAATGATCAAATCTCTCTCTCTCTCTCTTTCTCTCTCTCTCTCTCTCTTTTTCTGTCTTTCTCCCTTCCTCTCCCAAGACAGGGTCTTGCTATGCATACCAGGCTGGCCTTAAACTCACAATCCTCTTGCCTCGCCTCAGGAATGCTGGAATTACATGTGACAGGTGTGTGCTATGTGCCACCACACCTGGTCTGATATTTCTATTTAACCATTTTTTTACTTAAAATTTTATAATAAACATCTGTTATAGCTTGGATATATGTCCCTCAAATGACCCATGCATTAAAGATTATTGGGAGCTGGTAGGACCTTATGGGAGGAAAGCATTGAAGGTGTATCCTTCAAAGGGTATTGGGACCTCAGTCCCTCTCTCTACCTTCCTTGTCACCATAAGGTGAATAGGCCTACTCTGTTATAGGCTCCCAACATGTGCTGGTATAATCTAAAGTAACAAGGCCAAGCAACCACAGACTGACACCTCTGTAAACATGGGGTAAAATAA
Source organism: Castor canadensis (assembly GCF_047511655.1). NCBI lineage: Eukaryota > Metazoa > Chordata > Mammalia > Rodentia > Castoridae > Castor > Castor canadensis. Next base: position 27,237,624 of record NC_133390.1, on the reverse strand, counting down.
ACCTGTGCTCCTTATAAATCATTTAACTCAGGAATTTTGTCATAGTGATGGAAAGCTAATTGACACACCTTCTTGTAGAGCAATTTTTTTGGTGTGTATGTGTGGTGGGGGGGCCTGCTGGAGATTGAACTCAGAGACCTGTTCATGGTATTCCTTCCACTGAGTTATATCCCCAGCTCCATAAACCTTTTAATTTAATTATTATATCTTTTTCTTAACTTTCATAGTGTTCTCTTGTATTTGAAATATTGATTGCTTTCAGGGTTTTTTTTTATTAGATTATTTGGGAGATTTAGTTTAAACCCCTCAAATAGCAGCAGCATTCACATTATTTGTTAATTTTAAATTATTTCTACAGTAATAATGCATTTAAATTGTTCAGAATCAAAACTATATAAAATATATTGAGCCGTCCCCTTCCATTGTTTTTTGGTTTATTATGTATATTTCCAACATTTTTATTATAAATACAAGCAAACAAAATACATATTGTTTTCTAACCTTTTTATTATACAAAAAACAATATTTCTCTGTATTTTTCAAACAATGTAACACATCCTGGAGCAATTTACACATTAGTATATACATTATGTGCTCATATACACATATAATTATAATGTACAAAATTTTTTCCTAAGCAGTCAGAGTTCATTGAGTAAAAGGAAATAGTCCTATATAATTATAGAAATATCTACTCAGACTCATTGTATGCAGTACAATCTATTTTATTTTTTCTATAAAGTTAATATTAACCTGCTAGGTTCTAATTCCAGGCATATTAATTCTCCTTCTTCCTTGTTTACACTCAATCTTAGCCAAAAGGCTGAGGCGTGATGGTCTTTCTTTCACCTCTGAAGTATAGTAGTATAGATGTGAATTTCTGATAAAATATGGACATCTTAAATGCCATTTCTAAACCCATAATTCTAAAAAATACTTTTGTTGACTCTTTGGAAAAAGTTAAAATGTAAGACAATTTAATTGTCAAAAATATACATGAATTCTCTTCCACAGTCTCCCATAGGGAAAAAAGGAGAATTAGTATGATATAAATATAGGCATGTTTCTGAAATTTAGGTTAGCTTGCCCATGCATATGTGGTCTTACTAAATATTTTATTCTATCTGTGACTTGAAAGGAATTTATAAAGGCTGAATGTACTAATCTGATGTGACGATATTTTTAATATGGCTTTTTTCTATAATTATGAGTATGTCACTAAGTATATAATGACAAATATAATCTTGATCTTATTTATTTTCAATAAGACTTTTCAAATTACTTTAAAGATTAGCATAACCCAGCACTATCTGAATTCCAGGGCAGTGTTTTTCAACACTGCATGAACGTGAAAATCATCTGAGGAGATTTAAAAACCCCTGCTGCCACAGTTACCAGAGACCAGTTAACTATAAAGACTGGGTAGTAGAAGGCAGGTCTCACTATTTTAAAAAGTTCCCCAGATAATTCTAATGTGCATCCAGGTTTGAGAAACACTGTGACAAGGAAGGACATAATCAGTCATTTTTGTCCAGTTTTCAATTAGAATTGATTTCAGGATGCTTTCAAGGAAGCAACCATTTTGTTAAATTTTTCATCAGAATTAAAAAAAAACTACAATAACTTTTTGTTTCACTATTTTATGTGAAAGCAATAAATTCTCAATAAAATAAATTACATTGTGTGTAAAACTTCGTGTCTTACATCTCGATGTTTTGGGGCAAAAAGTTTATAGCTTTCTTCATATTGTCATGTAATCCCTTTGTAGCAGATGGGGAAGTGGCTGGGAAAGAAACACGTTTAGTTATTGTCTTGAACTTGACCTTTACTCAGGTAAACACAAAGTGCCTCTCTCTTAAGTGTTTGTAAAATAAAATCAAATTATATATTGATTACTCACACTATATCAAACTCAAAATTCAGTGCGTCGTTTTAGTGGTATTCGGGATTGAACCTAGAGTCTGGAGATTGTGAGGCAAGCACTCTACTACTTAAGCCCTTTTGTTTTTAAGTTTTTTGACAGAGGGTTTCACTTTGTGCAGGTTGGCCTCTAACTCATGAAACTCTTGCCTCCTCCTGCACAGCTGAGATTGTAGATGTGAACCACAACATTCATCCTGTACACACCTTTTAAGAACCAAACTAACCACATGCAAAAACGGGTAAGTTAGCTGTGATGCAAAAGACAGTTTCAAATGAGGAAAGGTGGCAGGTTTTCTTTCTTTTGATTGATGGGCTCATTTTTATTCATGAATGAACTGAAAAAGAAAATGTAGTTGTTTGGAACTATTATGTATCTGTAAAAGGTAGTATAGTGAGCAAAAACTCTTCTCTGTCCTATTAAGTAAAGAAGAAATGGGGCCTTTTTAGCAAAGAGAAAAGATGTTTGTCCTGAAAATTTGAGGCTGTTATGTCCCGAAATCATTTTTCTCAAGTGTACTTCTGAAAAACATGTACTGGAAACTTTATAGTATTTTAATTTGAAAAGACATGGCCCAATGACTAGTGAAAGACAAAAATAAGTACGTAAGAATTTTTTTGAATAAAGACTAGCTGCCTATTTGATACTAGATTTCGTTTTCCTGTAATCTAAAAAATCTGAAATCCAAAATGCTCCAAAACTTGAAACTTTTTGAGTGCCGTTATGACCACAAAAATGAAAAATTCCACACCTAACCTCATGTGATAGGTTGCAGTCAAAACACAAGCACATAAAAGTATTATATAAAAATTCCCTTCAAGCTATGTGTATAAGGTGTATAGAAAACATAAATGAATGGATTTGTGTTTAGATTTGGGTCCCATCTTCTAAAATCTGAAAAAAGTTCAAAATCTAGAAATACTCTAGCCCCAAGAATATTGCATAAGGGGTATTCACCATGTATCAAATAAGATAGTGGGTAAGAAATAATCGTCAGATGTCTCTAGTATGTATTGTGGTGTTTTGTTATATCTCAGAAAGTGTTCCTTTTTTTCTTAAGGCTCTTCTTATAAATCTTACAAGCCACTGATTTTCCCATTTCTTGTGAATTGAATATTTTACTGGAAATGATTGTGTCTAAAATTCTAAAGGTTTGCATGCTAAATTCTTTCTTAAGTTTCTCCTGCTTCAAATATTCTCTCAAGTACATTCATAGTTTCAGGTCAAAAGAAGTTACATTTGCAAGGCAGCGTATTAACTCTGTGGTTGTTACTCTTTTAGCTAAATGATGTAATGTTACTTTTTTCTTTTTGTTGACGCTTCAAACTGATATCCAATTACAGGACAATATGCACCGCTACTTTTAATGACTTACATTTGTTAACTGGGTTCTCTCCTTGCAGACTGCTTGAAGTATGCTTTCACCTTTCAAATATTTTGGCCTGCCGTTAATCCAGTGATTTCACTCCTTTTGTTCCCTTAGACTAGGTAATTTCATCAGTTATCCCACATGGCCAAAACCTGTATTAGTTATTTGGTGTGCTATAAATTTAAAAGCCAGTAGTATTTCTCCCACTCATATATACAAAAAACAGATTCAGTGATTGGATTATTATGTTCCTGGCTAAGGTAAATATAGATGTAGGAACATCGTCTTTTTATGTGTTGGAGCAAAGCATATCATTCTTTCTAATCGTGCTTAAATGGATGTTTAATAAAATTGCTAGTTATCAAAAGAAAAACTCCAGAGGAAGACTAAATAAATGAGGTGATATTTTAAAAGTTAATGAATGAGGTGCCTTAATCTGTGGTTTCATTATACTCTTTTCACTGCTTCATAGAACTCTTAAAACACAAGATGTGATATAAAGGATATGTGGGCTAATTTAAAAATTGCGGTAGAACATAGTCAGTGAAACATTCTTATTAAGACTACCAAAAGCTAAGTACAGAGAGTCCTTTATTCTAGAAGATTGTATGAAGAAAAATGTAGCATGAAAATTAATATTCCATTTAGTGTAATAAAAATTAACAGTGAACATATTTAAAGTAAATTGGCTATAAGAGTAATCTGGTAAGAAATACAATAAGATATGTTTTTGAAGTTTAATAGTCAGATGATATTGCCAGTATTTCTATTTTATGAAGACTTTTGTATTATGAGTATAGTTTTGTAATCAGTATAGATTATACTTTTCATGAGAACTTATTTCGCATTAGTGATTCTTGGACTTTTTTCTTTTCGAACTCTATATCACTGATTTTAACAAAACTTCCTCAATATGCTGCACTTAATTAGGGTTCCTTTCTCACAAATTAAAAAAAAAAAATCCAAGTTGAGCTTACTTAACCCAAAAATCTATGTGTTAATAGGCTGCTGGATTGTCTCATGCAATCTAATAACCGTAAAGCAGCTTGCTCTTTTAGAAGAGACTGGAACTGGATCTTTAATGCCTGCTGAAATACTTTCTCTGTCTTCCATCTCTGTTTCTCCCTGCATTTCTGTCTCCCCTTTGTTCCTATGCCAGACCACTGATTCTAGTTCTCAGAGAAGCTGGACAAGGGTTACTCTGCAGTAATGAGTTTCCATCTATTTTCAAAAACCTGGACTAAGTTGAAAAAGAATTTCTCAATCCCTATTCTAAATTCCTTTGAGAAAGAGTTTTGAATGACCCAGTGTGGGTCAAGTGAACTATGATTAAAGAAGGTTACAGTATCGTGTGGCTCCCAGGTACCCATCCCTGTGCAGACAGTTCCAAGAAAAGAACAGGCACAGCATCCCAAGAAATGTTTAATACAGTCCCCTTATAGGCTGAGTACATGTAAATTTAATTTTTCTTTTTTTTTTAATTGCTATGCTGGGTGGAGGTACATTGTGGCATTTACAAAACTTCTTACAATGTTATCAAATACATCATACTTGAATTCACCCTCTTCAATGCTGTCCCCTGATTCCTGGAACAGTTTCAGCAGGTATCATTTCTGCATTTACATATATGTGCACACATTATTGGTGCTATATTCATCCTCCTACCCCTTTCCCTGCCAACTTTCCCTCCCATCCTGCCAACCCCCCCAACTCTACCGCTCCCCTGGGCACAACCTGTTCTGCCCTCCTGTTCTTTGATTTTGTAGAAGAAAAAATATAGGAGAGAAAAAGAGAAACATGGCATTTTTGCTAGTTTGAGATAAAGATGACTACACAGGGAGTTTCCCTGTGTTCTTTCCATTCATGTATGTATTACAACCACAATTGGCTTATCTCTTCCAGTCCTCTTCACTCCTCCCTAGTTCGTTTCTCATGGTGGCCTCAGCCAGGTTAAGATTTTTATACTCTAAATTTAATTTTTCTGTTATATCAAGTGGATTAGATACCAGAAAAAACATAAAGGAAATTAAGACAGTTTTGTTTTCATTGAGATACATTCCCTTGAACTACATTAACTAGTTTATTATATCAGAAAATCCTCGAAGTCTTGCAATAGTATTCTGTAACTTGGACAATGCTATTTTTATTTATTTTTTAACTTGAGTATGGTTATGGACCATTAGAGAAGTAGAAAAGTAAATTTTGTATTTGCATAATGAAGTATTTGAGTTGCCATCAGAATAAACTGATTTTAGATGGCATTATATGCACTGTACAATGTGCAGCACATACATCCATTTTAAGGTAACGTGTTACTCAAAATGTCAATATGGAAAAGGTGAATTAGACATTATCAAGTCCAAAATACCTCAATATATACAGTCAAGTAAAATAAATGCTCAGAAGTGTCCTACTTAATGTTACAAACTATTTCCTGAAAACATAATGACAAGTCACCTTTTCACATTCTCAACTTTATGTCAGCTTCTGGATCTTTAGATTAAAAACAGTCTAACAAAACTGATATGCTCCTGTGAGGAGATGGAGGGAGACTTGGGCACTTTAGGAATGACCATCCTCATCATACATTTAAGCAACCATCTCTTTCCTGATTCAACAAATTTCTGATAAGTATTGAAATTATTAAAGATAGAGATACTTCATGTTTCTAGTTAAACTGTTAAAAGATGAGTTTGTTTCTCTTTAGGAATAATAGGTATATTTTTAGAATGATTTACTTATCAGTAATTCCTTTTTAACTTGGATTTTAAATCTTCCACTACAATAAGTGAATAAAGAGAGTGGAATCTTCAATCCTTTCCTCATGCCACAAGAACATGTCTTCCCACTCATACTCTATTCTGAGCATAAATGATTTGTGACAGCAGTAATTGTTCATGTAAACCATTGGCACCTAGGTGGTGGTATCAACATGTCGTGGTGATTAGTAAACTTTTTTTCTGTAACTTTAGTGCTGCTTAGAAAAGTTTTTGTTAACAAAACTTTATGTAGAATTGGCTCATCTGTTCATTCATTATTATTAGTAGTAGTGGTAGTATTTTGTTTTTGTTTTTTGGGACTGGGTTTCATTATGTAGTTCAGACTGGTCTTGAACTCATGATCCCTATGCCTCACTCTCCCCAGTGCTGGGATTGCAGACATGGGCTACCACATCCAGCTTTGTACATTTTTTTTAGCAAGTTAAATGACTTGCATGAGAATATTTAAGTGTCTACGTATACTTGTAAGAGGTTACACATTGTTGAAGAATTGTGAAATTGTATATAAAGATATCCAGCTCATTCTCTCCTATTATATTGCAATATGCCAGTAAAATTAACTATTTTCCTAGACATTATCTGTAAAGTGCAGAGGTTAAATCTGATAATATTTAAAATCTCTTCTTGTTCTAACTATGATTCTGTGATAAATATTAATTATTGTTAATTATATGTGTACTCACAAATTCCAATTTATTAGATGAAGGTAAAAACTAACATCCATTCTTTTGAAAATTCAAAATGAATAATGAGGTATCTTATCCTGTCTTACTGTTTACTGTTTCAAGTCTCTCCTTAGTGTTTTATATCATTTTTGAATTCCAAAAACAAAAAAAGATTTCATAAGCTCAAAATAAGTACTGATTTCTAGCATCCTAGAATCTATAATATAATGGATAGTCAACATTATTTTATTTCCTTTCCAAATTCACATTTGCGTTAGTTTTCAGAAATACAAGTGAGAAGTTTGTAAGAGTCAAAATTTAAAAGAAGAGAAAAGGAGAAGCTGAATAACTATTTTTAACTATGAGGAAGGCCTCTATTTTTAAAGAGAAAATAAAGAGCTGACCTTCAACATTTTAGGCACAGATGAACTCTTCCCCTCCCTGGCTACCCCAAAGATTTGTTTTATGAATGAGTGTATGAAAAAGAAATGGGTATCATATGGTGTTTTCAGGTTCAGCAGTAAAAAGGCAAGAAGTTGGTTTTGCAGCCAACATTTAGGGCCTAGGGGATGGGAATTCCAGACCAGGTGCCACACTCCAACTTTCCAGTGATGGTCACCAAATCCTTTGATTTCCTTAGCATTTCTTTGAAAATCTGTAAATTGCTAAGTTTGAGCTAAATTTACTCTAAGTTCATTCGTACCTATAAATGTATTCTTTGGGATGTATATTCATTTAAACTAATTCTTTCTGTGGGCAATTATTAACTTTTTAATATTCAAAGTAGTTTTTTTTAAACACTTTTACCCAAATCATCTGGAATATGCTCAAATGATGCAAATAATACAATTTTTTAAAGCAATCTTTAGAGGAATTCCAAGATGGTGGCTAGAGGTAGGAAGCAGAAAGAGAGCCTCCTATAGTGAAATCTTGGAGAGATGCTGGAGACACACTTTGCAGGCATAATCACCGAGAAAAGGCATAACTTTGACCCCTCCACATCTCCAGCCGGTGCAGAGAATCTCCACTTCACAAAGTGAAGTTTCTTTTAAACGAAGAAACGAGGAGGGCCCCTGGGGCCGCCAGTGGCCGGTGCCCATACCGCTTGGGAAGACGCGGACCAGGTGAGCTTCGTGGTATCGTGGTAGCCCCACAGACAAGCCTGGGCCAGAGCAGCATAGCCCCCTGGACAGACTGACCTCCACCCGGGAAAAAAAGAGAAACTGAGTAATAAACAATAAGAACAGTTAAGACACGCTGGAAAGAGCATGGGGCGCCCTGAGCACTGAAGATTGGGGGAAGGGAATCCTTCCTGGGACTGTAAATAAACAAGCCGGGCGGGCCGGAGAGCCTCTGGCGGGAGCGGGGCGCGTGCCCAGCAACCAGGAGTGGGGAAGCTTGTGAGAGGAGGGAAGACCCACTTCCCACGTGAACTGTAAACAAACATGGCAGCTGGCAGGAGCAGCAGCACCGCCCAGTAAGCAGGAGCAGGAAAGCTTCTGAAAGTGGCAGTGGGAGGAAAACTTCAGAGGAGAGGGGGGAAGACCCACCTCCCACATGAACTGTAAATAAACACGCAGGCCTGACAACGCGGGGGCAGTGTCACCTTTCCCAGTGCTTGGAAAGGGGAAAGCCTGTAGCAGAGGCCGCCGCACAGGTGAACTCTGAGCAAACAAAGCCTGTGGGACCAGGTGAGTGCTAGCTCACCCCAGAGATCTGCATAAATAATGCCGCCAGCTACAGGCTGAGAGCAGCAGGCAGGCAAGCCACAGTTGCAGATACCACTCTCAGAACTGCCTCCAGATGCTTTTTTTTCTTTTTCTCCCTACCTTTGATGAGAGAACAACCGAACTACACCTGCAAGCCGAAAAACTTACTGAAACTGTACTGCATTTGAACTGGGGACACTTGGTGGGGCTTTTTTTTTTTTTTTTTTGGTGTGTGTGTGTATGTGAGTGTGTAGTTTTGTTCTACTTTATGCATCCCCTTTGATGAGACAACTACAGAACAACATCTGAGGCACCAACTCCAGGACTGGAGATTGAGATGGACACCCAAATTATTAAGACTGAAACTGCATTGCATATAAACTTGGAAGTTATTTGGTTTTTTTTTTTTAATTTTCTATTTTCCATTTTATTTTAATTCATTTTTATATATAGATATTACTTTCATTTACTTATTTTTTTTAATCTTTGATTTTCAATCCTCTCTCTGTCTCTCTAATGTCTGTTCAGCTTACTGTCGATTAGTACATTAATGCTCCATGTTTATACCTTTGAAACTCTCTTGTCTGATACCTTGTTCTGCTTTCTCCCTCTTGTCTGTATATTTGTTTTCCCCTTTTCTTTAACTTCTTGCTTTCCATCTCAGCTCACTCTTCCATTCTAAATATTACCATTGTTATTATTACAAGCTAGAAAATACTTAATTGCACACAGTACAAGGACAGTAACAACACCAAGGACAATGATGGGAAGACAGAAAAAACAGGGAAACCAGTTTCCCCACAGCAAAAAATTAGTACAGGAACCAGAGGGGAATGAAGAGAACAGAAACTCAGATCCAGACTCCAACAAAATGAAGATAAACTATGCCAAAGGACCCAATGAAGCTCACAAGAATAATTTAAAAGAAGACATACTACAAGTACTCAATGAGAATTTTATAGAGATGATACTGGATAGGGTCAACCAAAATGTACAGGAGACACTCAAGAAATTCCAAGACAATAAAAATAGAGAATTTGAAAAAGCAAAAGAAGAAATAAAGGAAACCATAGAAGCACTGTATAAAAACCAAAGTGAAAGAGAGAACACAATGAATAAATGGATAAATGAACTCAGGACAAAAATAGACAACAATAAAGAAGAAAACTGCCAGGATATGGAAAACCTCAGAAAAAAGAACGAAACAGAACTGCAAAACAAAACGGAAGGCCAATCCAGCAGAATAGAACAAACAGAAGACAGAATCTCAGAACTTGAAGATGAAATGGTAATTAAAGGAAAAACCTAAGAACTATTAATTAAACAACTCAAGACCTGTGAAAAGAAAATGCAAGAACTCACTGACTCCATCAAAAGACCAAACTTGAGAATCATGGGCATCGAAGAAGGAGAAGAGGTGCAAGCGAAGGGAATGCGTAATATATTCAACAAAATAATAATGGAAAATTTCCCAAATCTAGAGAAAGATATTCCCATACAAATGCAAGAGGCCTCCAGGACACCAAACAGACCAGATCAAAATAGAACTACTCCACGACATATCATCATTAAAACAACAAGTTCAGAAACTAAGGAAAGAATATTGAAGGCTGTAAGAGAGAAAAAACAAGTAACATACAAAGGTAAACCCATCAAAATCACAGCAGACTTCTCAACAGAAACATTAAAAGCAAGAAGAGCTTGGGGTGAGATCTTCCGGGCACTGAATGAAAGTAACTTCAACCCCAGGATACTCTACCCAGCAAAGCTATCATGCAAAATAGATGGAGCAATAAAAGTCTTCCATGATAAGCAGAAACTAAAACAATATGTGACCACAAAGCCACCACTACAAAAGATTCTGCAAGGGATCCTGCACACAGAAAGTGACACCCAACTTAACCATGAAAAGGTAGGCAGCACCAAACCACAGGATAAGAAAAAGCAAGACAGTAGAGAGTAACATCAAGTTAGGTACACACAATCAAACCTTCAAACAACTAAGACAACTAAATGGCAGGAATCACCACATACCTATCACTACTAACGCTTAATGTTAATGGACTTAATTCAACCATCAAAAGACACCGTTTGACAAAATGGATTAAAAAAGAAGATCCAACAATTTGTTGCTTACAGGAGACTCATCTCACTGACAGAAATAAGCATATGCTTAGGATGAAAGGGTGGAAGAAGATTTACCAAGCCAATGGCCCCTGAAAACAAGCAGGAGTAGTAATACTTATCTCTAACAAAGTAGACTTCAAACCTACATTGATCAAACGAGATAAAGAAGGACATTCCATACTAATAAAAGGGGAAATAGACCAAAAGGAAATAATAATCATCAATCTGTATGCACCCAATTTCATCAAACATACCCTGAAAGACCTAAAAGCATATATAAACACCAACACAGTGGTTGTGGGAGACTTTAACACTCCATTATCATCAATAGATAGGTCATCCAAACAAAAACTCAATAAAGAAATCCAAGATCTAAAATATGCAATAGATCAAGTGGACCTAGTAGATGTCTACAGAACATTTCATCCAACCTCTACACAATATACATTCTTCTCAGCAGCCATGGAACCTTCTCCAAAATAGATCATATCCTAGGGCACAAAGCAAGTCTTAGCAAATATAAGAAAATAGAAATAATACCATGCATACTATCTGACCACAATGCAGTAAAAGTAGAACTCAACAACAAAAGTAAAGACAAAAAACATGCAAACAGCTGGAAACTAAATAACTCATTACTTAATGAAGAATGGATAATCGATGCAATAAAAGAGGAAATTAAAAAGTTCCTGGAAGTCAATGAAAATGAAAACACAACCTACCAGAACCTATGGGACACAGCTAAGCCGGTCTTGAGAGGAAAGTTTATAGCCATGAGTGCATATATTAAAAAGATTGAAAGATCCCAAATCAATGACCTAATGATACATCTCAAACTCCTAGAAAAACAAGAACAAGCAAATCCCAAAACAAATAGAAGGAGAGAAATAATAAAAATAAGAGCTGAAATCAACGAAATAGAAACCAAAAAAACCATACAAAGAATTAATGAAACAAAAAGTTGGTTCTTTGAAAAAATAAACAAGATCAATAGACCCCTGGCAAACCTGACTAAAATGAGGAGAGAAAAAACCCAAATTAGTAGAATTAGGAATGCAAAAGGGGAGATAACAACAAACACCATGGAAGTCCAGGAAATCATCAGAGACTACTTTGAGAACCTATATTCAAATAAATTTGAAAATCTTAAAGAAATGACAGATTTCTAGATACAGATGATCATCCAAAACTGAACCAAGAGGAAATTAATCACCTGAATAGACCTACAACACAAAATGAAATTGAAGCAGCAATCAAGAGTCTCCCCAAAAAGAAAAGTCCAGGACCTGATGGATTCTCTGCTGAATTCTATCAGACCTTTAAAGAAGAACTGATACCAACCCTCCTTAAACTGTTCCACGAAATAGAAAGGGAAGGAAAACTGCCAAACACATTTTATGAAGCCAGTATTACACTTATCCCAAAACCAGGCAAAGACACCTCCAAAAAGGAGAACTATAGGCCAATCTCCTTAATGAACATTGATGCAAAAATCCTCAACAAAATAATGGCAAACCGAATTCAGCAACACATCAAAAAGATTATTCACCACGACCAAGTAGGCTTCATCCCAGGGATGCAGGGGTGGTTCAACATATGAAAATCAATAAATGTAATAAACCACATTAACAGAAGCAAAGACAAAAATCACTTGATCATCTCAATAGATGCAGAAAAAGCCTTTGATAAGATCCAACATCATTTCATGATAAAAGCTCTAAGAAAACTAGGAATAGAAGGAAAGTTCCTCAACATTATAAAAGCTGTATATGGCAAACCTACAGCCAGCATTATACTTTAACGGAGAAAAATTAAAACCATTCCCTCTAAAATCGGGAACCAGACAAGGATGCCCACTATCTCCACTCCTATTCAACATAATATTGGAATTCCTAGCCAGAGCAATTAGGCAAGAAGAAGGAATAAAAGGAATACAAATAGGTAAAGAAACTGTCAAAATATCCCTATTTGCAGACAACATGATCCTATACCTTAAAGACCCAAAAAACTCTACTCAGAAGCTTGTAGACATCATCAATAGCTATAGCAAGGTAGCAGGATATAAAATCAACATAGAAAAATCATTAGCATTTCTATACACTAACAATGAGCAAACGGAAAAAGAATGTATGAAAACAATTCCATTTACAATAGCCTCAAACTAAATCAAATACCTAGGTGTAAACCTAATAAAAGATGTGAAAGACCTCTACAAGGAAAACTATACACTTCTGAAGAAAGAGATTGAGGAAGACTATAGAAAGTGGAGAGATCTCCCATGCTGATGGATTGGCAGAATCAACATAGTAAAAATGTCGATACTCCCCAAAGTAATCTACATGTTTAATGCAATTCCCATCAAAATTCCAATGACATTCATTATAGCGATTGAAAAATCTACTGTTAAATTTATATGGAAACACAAGAGGCCTCGAATAGCCAAGGCAATACTCAGTCAAAAGAACAATGCAGGAGGTATCACAATACCTGACTTCAAACTACATTACAAAACAATAACAATAAAAACAGCGTGGTACTGGCACAAAAACAGACATGAAGACCAGTGGAACAGAATAGAGGATCCACATATGAAGCCACACAACTATAAGCAACTTATCTTTGACAAAGGAGCTAAAAATATACGATGGAGAAATAGCAGCCTCTTCAACAAAAACTGCTGGGAAAACTGGTTAGCAGTCTGCAAAAAACTGAAACTAGATCCATGTATATCACCCTATACCAAGATTAACTCAAAATGGATCAAGGATCTTAATATCAGACCCCAAACTCTTAAGTTGATACAAGAAAGAGTAGGAAATACTCTGGAGTTAGTAGGTATAGGTAAAAACTTTCTCAATGAAACCCCAGCAGCATAGCAACTAAGAGATAGCATAGATAAATGAGACCTCATAAAACTAAAAAGCTTCTGTTCATCAAAAGAAATGGTCTCTAAACTGAAGAGAACACCCACAGAGTGGGAGAAAATATTTGCCAACTATACATCAGACAAAGGACTGATAACCAGAATATACAGGGAACTTAAAAAACTAAATTCTCCCAATACTAATGAATCAATAAAGAAATGGGCAAGTGAACTAAACAGAACTTTTTCAAAAGAAGAAATTCAAATGGCCAGAAAACACATGAAAAAATGTTCACCATCTCTAGCAATAAAGGAAATGCAAATTAAAACCACGCTAAGATTCCACCTCACCCCTGTTAGAATAGCCATCATTAGCAACTCCACCAACAACAGGTGTTGGTGAGGATGCGGGGAAAAAGGAACCCTCTTACACTGTTGGTGGGAATGTAGACTAGTACAATCACTCTGGAAAAAAATTTGGAGGCTACTTAAAAAGCTGGACATCGATCTACCATTTGATCCAGCAATACCACTCTTGGGGATATACCCAAAAGACTGTTACTCCAGAGGCACCTGCACATCCATGTTTATTGCGGCACTATTCACAATAGCCAAGTTATGGAAACAGCCAAGATGCCCCAGCACTGACGAATGGATTAAGAAAATGTGGTATCTATACACAATGGAATTTTATGCAGCCATGAAGAAGAACGAAATGTTATCATTCGCTGGTAAATGGATGGAATTGGAGAACATCATTCTGAGTGAAGTTAGCCTGGCTCAAAAAACCAAAAATCGTATGTTCTCCCTCATATGTGGACATTAGATCAAGGGCAAACACAACAAGGGGATTGGACTATGAGCACATGATAAAAGCGAGAGCACACAAGGGGAGGGGTGAGGATAGGTAAGACACCTAAAAAACAAGCTAGCATTTGTTGCCTTTAACGCAGAGAAACTAAAGCAGATACCTTAAAGCAACTGAGGCCAATAGGAAAAGGGGAACAGGAACTAGAGAAAAGGTTAGATCAAAAAGAATTAACCTAGAAGGTAACACACATGCACAGAAAATCAATGTGAGTCAATGCCCTGTATAGCTATCCTTATCTCAACCAGCAAAAACCCTTGTTCCTTCCTATTATTGCTTATACTCTCCCTACAACAAAATTAGAAATAAGGGCAAAATAGTTTCTGCTGGGTATTGAGGGGGGAGAGAGGGAGGGGATGGAGTGGGTGGTAAGGGAGGGGGTGGGGGCAGGGGGGAGAAATGAACCAAGCCTTGTATGCACATATGAGTAATAAAAGAAAAATGAAAAAAAAATAAAGCAATCTTTAGAGAGAAATGTAATATTCCATTGTACTCTCTCTTTCCTGTGTTGTTTTCTGTCCTTTATGAAGTATAAGCAAGTTTATTTTATGGATTACTTCCCAGGACAGTCTACCTGTGGGTAGCGGCCAAAAGAAACATTATACATTAAGAAAAAACAGATAAAACACATAAAACCAACAAAAACAAAACAAGAAAACTCTTCATTAAAAAAACCTAGATGGAGTAGTAAATCATAATAAGTGAAAAGGCAAAAATGGGAATTATTTTCATAAGGATGATAAATAAACTAGGATTTTGTTCTTTTGCAACCTGTAACAGCTGTAACATACACTCTTGTGAAAAGATCTCCTGACTATCCTGGAGGCATAAAAGAGGGTGGGCCTATTTAGTTAATTTTAAATTGTCAGCTCCTTTTTTCCATTCTTTCAGTAAAATAAACTGTTTTGCTGAATAAGAGGGTTAAGAAAAGGCCTGAGTGAGTCACTCCAATTTGTTTCCACATTCTGAACAGTCAATAAAGGAATTTATTGCTTCATTAGGCATTTTGAGTAGATTTCTGGAAACCTGGGTGACGTAAGACAGAAAAGTAACCTAGTAAGATGTTTTAAAAGCAGTTGCAGCTGAATTTGTTTTTGAAATTGCCAGTTGCCTATTAGGCTGGAATGACATAGTGATTTGTGTCAAGAAACAGTGCCAGGCAGTGGGCAGGTTTAAAGCAGGGGAGGTGGAAACTGTGACTATTTTCAGCAAGTACTAAAACATAATGTCAATACTGGTTTTTAAAAAAAACGGTGAAGTAGCGAAGGCTAGCTGATTGAAGAGGGCAAGGGACTCAGTAACCAGATCAAGAGTTAGCCTCCTTTAAGGGAGAACAGTGAAAATTTGACGTGCAAACTGGACAGTAGGCACCTATCCGGCAAAATGTACATAAGATTTGCATCATTACTTCTGCCTGTCTATTCCCTTACACTTTGCTTAGCTGTGTAGACACTTCAAATCAGATCTGCTCAGACCAAGGCACTTGTGATCCTTCTGCCTTTGGTTGTGGGATTCAAAGACTCATTAGAAGTCAAATGAAGTAGGTTCTTTCCCCATAGTCCATGCTCTGTAGTAAATATTTTAGAAATCTTGATTAATTTCTATTAAAAGATCGAAAGTTAAATTCACATTTAGCAAAGTAGTAGAATGTTTTTGAATGAAAGAAGGCTGATTTTGCTTCAAACTGTAAACAAACCCAGTAGAAAATAAACATGAAGAACAAATTATTAAGTAGAACACAAGGATTTGCTTTGCTAAACTAATACTTTTGGCACTTTTGGCAGATAAACACATTAATTATTATCAGTCTGTATTGCATCTAAAAAGAGCTTGATAAATTAATCATAATCAGCTGTAAAATGAAGAACTTTCAGGGACTTTTCCACATAGAAATATTTGTTTCCCATAATGAAAAAATTATATGCATGCATATATATGTATATGTGCCATTCTGTTTAACAGATTTGAGTTTTCATGAACTTGGAGAGAAAGGGAATAAAGTGAGACATACGGTTTTATCTGAAGCCTCTGCTTTTTAGTGACAGACAGATTCCCTAGCACTGTTTCATGTTCTTATTATAAAAGAATCCAACTTTAGGACAGTTCTTCAGATGTAAAAATAAGAAGATATTTTCTCCACCCTCAACTCTTTTAGTTCTTCCAACTGACACTTTGCTACCATTATTTCATTGACTATCTAGATAATAAAAGTTGAATATATATATTTGCTATAGGATACTCTTCTTGGGAAAAGAAGCTATTATTCTCATTACAAGGACATAGACTCTCAGGACACAGGCTCTTCATCTGGAAAATGTGAGGTTCGGGTTGGATAACCTCAAATTGCTCTTGAAGTTTTAAGGGAAGTCAATGCATCTGACTTGGTGGTATGGAGATTAAAATCTAAACTCCTGAAGGAAGGAATTAAAACAGCAAAATGGTGCTATCATTAATCTCTAATTAACATTACAAAAGTTCCAGATCTGAGATCCTGTCACACGTAAAGGTATTCTACTTTTTGTGTATAATCGTCCACAGATTCTTTCTTTCTAAAGAAGTATAAGATGTAATTTTTTCATGATTATTTGTTGACTATGATGTTCATTAAAGCTCTCCTGGCTGGCTTAATTTAACCACTATCTAATAGCTGCTGCACATTTCTACATGCTAAATCACTATTTCTTGTTCAAACAAACTACCATTATTACCCTATTTTTTGTCCTTTTTATTGTTAAAATGGTAGCTTTTCTCTATCTGCTTCCTAAAAGCTATGCATTGTTAATGCTACTATATAGATCTTATTTATGTAGGATTCTGAGTCTTTTTCACATTTGTTTAAGGATTATTTTTCCTCTTTAACTTGTGAAGATCAAGTAAGTTAGAGTGGTTGGAACATAGCATATAACACCTAGATTGAGCCAAGAGGTCAGAGCACAAATAGCTTTGTGGTCCAAATGAGGCCAAATTTGGCTCCAAATAGCCAAATGAGGCAGTAGGAAGCCATTGTCTCTTCCATTAGAACACCTTTCTCCATTATTAACCTTGACCATAAACTGTGTTTAGACCTGTTTTTATTGTATATGAAATAAATATTTTAAATGCTTTAGAAGGGAAATCACCAAAAAAGTTAAAGCTATTCTTGACATTTTACTAAATTTTACAATGATGCAGGATTTAAATCTCCGAATAAGGGATTAGAGGTGAGCTCAGTAGTACAAAACTTGCTGGCATGCATGTAGCCCAGGGTTCAATCCTTATCACCTCAAATAAATGAGTAATTAATTGAAAAACAGAGTAAGAAGATGACAAAACAAAAGCAATCAAATGAATTCATTTTCATTGATTTGCTATGGTCAATTAGAATTAAAATATTATCAGTAATATGAATGCCATATTATTTAAAATAATAAGATATTAAGACAAATTTTGCCCATTTATGGGAGTAGTATTGCTTTCTGTCTTACTTCAGTGAAACTTAGCACTTCAAGGAGTCTTACACTAATGCAAAAATGTTGGGTTAAGTTTTGTCTGAGCTTTTCAAAAATAAATAGCATTGCAGAATTGGGTAGGTCCCTAGGCACATTGGCATTATATTACTCTGTATAGTAAATTTTTTTCTCTAGACTCACTAAATCATCACTTGAAACAGAGCTGCAAAACTATCATATGGACTGTGGGATCACAATGCTTGTGTCATAAATCAAAAAGCAAAGGCCCAGTATTTTAAATAAGGAAAAATTGTGAGAGAGAAGGAAACTAAACAAAATAATATGTTTAAAGGCCTTTTTTAAGGCTGTATTACCTTCTCCAGTTACAAAAATTTTGCAGGTAAATAAAATATGTTCTTAGTAAGAATAATATATGCAATTTATTGTCATTGCAAAGAAATTTTTATGTAGCTGAAGAATTTCATGGACAGCCATTAAAAATCCATTAAGGTGATTTTACTGATCTGCTCTGATTCTCCAAGTATAGTCACTATATGCTGCGTCAGATTTATGATATGCATTTCTATTTCATTCCTGGTCCAAATTCTGTGCGATTACAAATAATTAAGCAGGGAGTTGTTTTGTTGCCTTGGCCCTTTCTTAATATAATTTAACAGAGCAAAATGCTTTTTAAGAAAAGTTTTCTCATGTAAAAGCTTAAATTAAAATTGAAAGAAGGGTAAACTTTTATTTCCAGTGATTGAAAGAAAGTCACATTTCCAATAGGACAGGTGCCATAATTACAGTATTTTATTATGATGATTGACTTGGCCATGATGAATGGTTAAATCTATGTGTAGTTCAGAAATGGGGCATACAGCCATTGAGTATCCAGAGTTTCCAAGGATTTTTCTACAGGCTCTACATTTGCATCTCATTCAATGTATGAAGCAACTAGAAAATCCATGATCATACTTGTGTAGGTGATCAGCCTTAGTGAATTTAAACAACTTCCCCCAAAAAGCATAGATTCAAACCTTCTTTTGTTTACACCCAAACCTATTTTGTGTACCCAGGGGCCATTCTCTATATGTGTGTTTATTTAATTTTCCCATCTTTTTAACAGTAAGGACTCTATCATAAGCATTTTTATTTTGTAGGCAGCTGTCACACTTCATTCCTACATTGAAGTCCTTGTAACTCAGATGCAATGTTTACCTTTATGCATTTTTCATCCAATTTTTGCTCATGTGAAATGTGTATCTCCATAATTTGAAATGGTATATGTTTCTTTATATGAAAAAAGGAAAGAAAATTCATATGACAAATGAAGGCTCTTTCAGAAAATCTTGCTGTGTTTTCAAGTTGGTCAAGCACATGAGTTTCTTCTGTTTTCCAAGTTTAATTTCTATTAAGACATTTATATTGTGCATAGTTGATAATATTTCTCAGTTTATACAAACTTTATGTTCTCCTAAATGATATCAATTTTCTATTTAAATCTTCATTGGGATGAATAATTCTTCAAAAATGTGCATAGACTTTGAGCTAAATTTAGATATGATTAAGGATGTGAATAACTGATAAACTACTTTAAATCTGCTATCATTTAAAAAGCAATCCAATTTTTAAAACTTAGAATAAAATAATTATGTTTGAAGATAATTTACAAACTGAGCTCACTCTTGCGTAAAAGGAGAGAATTATGAAGTAAGCTTCTACTGAGACTATAAATATTGAAGTAACTTATAGAATTACTGACAAACAACCCAGAAGCTGCTGTGTAAATATTGTCCATTTATTGTTTACAATTTTATTCTAAGTCCAACTCCTAAACAACTGAAAAAAGACTCCTTCAGTTATTGATATTATTTCTTCACAACGTGTGCTTAAATCTCTGTGTACAATGCATTATGAGGCATGCAGAAGCCTTCTCCCATCCATGTACTAATAATACCCAACCATGCTTAAATTCTGAGATTGGGCAAGTTCATGGTGTTATGGCTATAGATAAGACTGATACCTTTTAATACTACTTATGCTAAATGAAAAATACTAGCTTGTTATTTTGTCTGCCATTAGGTATTAATTGTGTAAGACTAAGGTGAGAGCACTAGGAAATTAAACAGAAAATAGGAGGTCCTGTGGGATCTGTACTATAACAAAAGGTATAAGGTACTGTTTAAACAAACACAGATACACAGACAAAAACCATCTTAACATAGCATAATGTAACTGCCAGTGGACACAGAGGAGTTCAATAAAAATGGATGAGTATGGCCAGAGGATTGTTATCAAGGAGGTACAATTTGAAAGATGCAATTTGAAATGTCCCCATTGTTCCAGACCTGCTGTGGGAATTCATGTTACAGGACATCAAAGACAGACAGAATTTTGTTAGTTGCAAAGTAGGTGACACAACAATTTGGTTGGGCAGAAAATGGAAAATCAATCTGCAGAAGTGGCTTAGATTCATAATATTTGAAGGAAACATCAGAATGACTAAAATGAAAGCTTTGTTAAACTAACACAATCTTTTTTTAATGTTTCTTACTTTTCATCTATCAATTTACCACTGTTTCTGTGCTGTACATATGTACAATATTTTAATTTCTCTGCACTTTTTATCAGTTGTAAGTTAAAAATCCATGAATCCATGCAGAAAAATATCTCTCCCTTTCCTTTGAGGGTCTGACCACTCTAGGAGATCCACAGATATTAGCCAGTGGACTATTAATCTTCCATGATCAAACAGCAGCCTACCATGCTACATCCTAATAGTATAGGAACTTTTGAGAAGCTCAACAATGTATACTGTTCACTTCTATAAGTTCACTACCTCTTCTTGAGAAGCTGAATTTCTCATGAATTTCTTGGTGAACAGAAATATTCTCAGAAATTCTTTTCCTCTGACCCACTAAGATTTGAGCTTGATTTTTTATTGGCTATTTCTTGAGCGGGATGGAGTATTTGTTCAGTATAATCTACTTTTTTGAGAACCATCACATCCTGAAAATGATCCAAGCCCTTTCCTTTGACTATCAGCAAGATAATGGAGGAAGAGGCCAGATTGAAACAGGAATCTGTGAGGCTCCCTATTGCATGTTGTTAATTCACACTCCACATCCAACAGAGGTGACCTGAATTTCCTCTTTTGATGTCTCATACCATGAATTCCCATTGCAGGTCTGGAAAAAGGGGGCATTTAAAGCTTTTTTTCTAACATCTTAGTAAATATTGACTGATCCTGTCCCAGGAACAGAGATTGTCACACCCATGCTCAGGGTTTTAGAATCATAAACATCAGTAGGACTAAGACACTTGTAGAGGGATGTACTGACTTTTATTTCTCTTGGGTGGTCAAAGCACAGCATGTGTGATATTTTTACAAACTATGATTCAGAAAGCACATATTTCTAGAGCATTTTGTTTTCATTATGTTGGTGTCAATGGAAACAGTTGTGCTTCCTGATGTCTTACTGAGATGGCCTTTTTGGTCATATTGGGCCACTTTCCCAAGGATATTGTATGTTGTCTGAGGAAATAAATAGGACTTAAATTGACCTGTTGTGGATAGTGTGCTGTCGCTAAGAATGGTAGAAGGAAAAACATCAGACTAGGATGACTTCCAGAAATAATAATGGTGACTCTCATCCTGTTGTGTAAACTCCCTTTGTACTTTGTTCTCTGGGTGTTTGGTGGAAGTTTTATTTTTAAAGGGCTGTTATACCCAGAACAATATTATTTCACATTAGATTCATCTTAAAATTAAAGGAGTTAAATAAGACCTTATGATTATCAAGTTGATAAAAATCAGCATTAATATTACCTCTGAGAAGTTTTTGAATGAGTACCAGTTCTGAAATTACAAATCAATGTTTCTTCTCATCAGTAATTTTCTTTACATTGCTTATGATGATATGAAGATGAGTACCAGTGCTTCACTTGGAGATAATTTACTACTCCAGAAACCAGGTAAAAACAGTGTAAATTATTATTATTATTATTGGTGGTACTGGGGTTTGAACTCAGGGCCTCATGCTTGCTAAGCAGGTGTTCTAGCACTTGAGCTCAAGTGGCTCAAGTGGTAGAACAGCTTTTATAGAAGATTTTTTTTTCATCAATCTTGACCTACAGATTCCTCCAAGAAACAGTATTATCAAATTTATAAGCATTATTTCAACACTCTGTGAAGAGCAGAATGTTTTACTAAATCATATACTCATGCTTTAGTTTGTTAGTTAAATAAAGTTATGCTAGTGGTATAACACACATTTGTAGAAATATATTAATGAAGGACAGAAGGCTATTTAATTGACTTGTTATTCTTAGCAAAGGGATAGGTTAAATAAATTTAGAGTTTCTTTAAAAATAATTTCCCTTTCCCACGAGCATGTATTTAAAATCAAGTAAGTTTAAAGGCTAATAATTAAAGAAAGAAACCCTTCGACACATCCTCTGGGGTTTTAAATAACACCCATGCTGCCATCGAATAGCATCATGATTCCTCAACTTAGAAATCATTGGTTGACTTCTTTTTTGCTGTAGATACAGATTTAAACTTTCTTAAAATCCTCAAGGGCTAGCAGAATGGATCAAGTAGCAGAGCACCCACCTAGCAAATGTGGGGCTCTGAGTTCAACCCCTACTACTACAAATAATAACAATAATAATAATAGAAATAAATAAACAAAAACCATCAGCAAAAATACCATCAAATTCCTTATTCTTCCAACGTAGCCACAGGACCATTTTAGTTTATATACATATTTGTTTTTTTTGTTAAGAGTGTAGAAATAGTGTTTACTATTTGGTCTGGTGATATGATAGGGTTATATGCTTTATTCAGAATTTCTATTTTTCCTTGAACTAAAAAGCTTTTCATGTTTACTCAGTAAACATCTCCCTTTTTTTCCTGAATCTTCTCCTCCTTTGTTCCTATTCTACTTTTTGCTTTAGGTGCTTATCTGTAAATTTATCATTATTCTTATTATTCACTGCTTATTTCTCTGTTTTTCTTTTTTAATGCTATTCTGTCTTGTTTTAGCAGGACAATATTTTTTTCTCATATTTGGGTCCATTATTATCATTTCTTTGAAATTTTGCCCTTGCTGCATATTCTTTACTTCATTGCTTTCCTTTACTTTGTTTTATATTTTCTTCTTGGTGGACTCCTGATGGTGGTCCTTGACTGTGAAGTCACATTTTTGAATGATGTATGAAACACCTGATTGGAATCTGTGTGCTTTCCCTGGGTCGGCTTCCCTTTGAACCACTGGGTACCATTTGGCTTTTTTCAGGAGCTAGACACATGAAATTCCGTATCTCAGGTTACTTTTTTCTGTGGCATTTATTTGCTCCAGAGGAGAATTCTTAATCTTTTTGTGGTATAAACATCCTAGGGGCTCATGTCAATTTCTGGTACTACGTTTGTCCCTTTTGTGTTTTAGATTGAGACCATTGTGGTTCAACTTCCACAAAAATGATACTGCTTCTTTCTTTTATACAGGAAGATCACTGAGTCCTTTTTAGTGGAATGTGATCATAAATAGGTGTCTCTAACACTTCTCTTGGAGTGTTTCAAATGAGCTGTTTCCTGCTCCTGACTCAACCCCACCTTGGACAATCTCTGGATGTCCCAATGTCTGAACTTTCCTTGGCTCTGCAATGTGGTGTTTGTATATTTTTAATTGATATCTCCTATTTACATTTAGTTTATCTTTCTTCTACTTTGCTAAACCAAATCTTGCTGTTCCATCCCCTCTTTCTTTGCATACTGTGGTTTGAAATAGTAAAAGTCTTCCAGTTTTAACAAATGTTTAAGTTTGTGTAGTAGGCTGATAGTGACTTTAAAAAATATGCCCATGTCCACATTCTAAAACCTGTGAATACTGTCTTATTTGGAAAAATATTCCCTGCAGTTGTGATTAAATAAGATTAGATTATCCTGGATTATTCAGGTGTGACCTAAAATGTAATCACAGTGTCAAAAGGAGATTTGACACACAAAGAAAAAGGTACTATGAAGCTTCTAGGGAGAGCACAGCCCCGCAAAAAAGCTTGATTTCTCCCCAGTGAAATAGATGTTAAAATTTATCATCTCCAGAACGGTAACAGAATAAATTTTTATTGTTTTAAGCCACTACATTTGTGGGCATTTGCTATGGTAGCCACAGGAATCAAATAGAATTTGTGTTAGCATTTCTTTTTCCTTCATGCTATGTGATGATTTCTTTGAAAAGAGAAAGAGGCAGAAAGATATCTATTTCACTTCTTGAAATTGGAATCCTCTCATTCTTTGATTTAGGATAGTTTTATTTCTCAGAATATTGCTTTTGCTCAAAGGATTATGTTTACTTTCTGAAGTAGGGGTGCTTTCTCAGGTAGTTTTAACAGTGTCTGAATGCATACTTCCCCTCTTTTCATTACATTGTCACTTGTCAAATTGATGTTTCATTTTTAGTTCCCTTCCTTTTCCTTTTATAATAATCTATCAATTGTGCACTGAGCATTAGGTATTGTGATAAGCTTTAGGTATACAGAAGTGGGATCATGATATGTTGATATAGAAGAGGAATAAAAATACCACTTGTTTTATCCAAGGCTTATGTAATGCCAAAAACAAAAATAAAAGTCAACAACTAAAATAAGTACTGTGAGTGCTAAGTTCTCTGTATGAGCAAAGCACTATCGTCTAATAAACCATTCAGTGAATGACTGTCTTTGGTAGGTGGAGAGGATTTCTGAAGTAGTCCTTGAGTGGCATCCAAAAGAATGAACTCGGATTCCTTAAAGAACTAAATGGGGAACAGGGATTTTATGGAAAGGAACTGGTTTCACAGAAAGCACACGTGTGTTAAAGAGCACAGATGGCTTGGTCATGGCAAGACATTTAATGTGCCTGGAACATAGATAAAAGGTAGGGTAAAAGGTCAGATTATAATGAACATTTTTACTGTGTTAGGGAGTTTAGATTTACATTATTTTGGGAGTAGGGAAGAGGGAAGCTTTAAGAAGAAAAAGTAGCATGCTCTTACTTGTCTTTTAAGAAAGAAACTGATGGGTTTATTATTATTATCATCATTATTATTAGTCATTATTATTTCATTGCTGAATAGAAGCTGAAGAATCAGAGACAGACCAGGTGAGAGGTTGGTGACAATGAGTTGAGTCAAAGCAGAGGTGCCAGGACAAAGAAAAGACAATGGGGTCTGGAGATAATTCTGAAACAAAATTGCCAGAACGATGGATTTTCTACCTATGAGTGAAAGTGGCAAGTGCAATGCTGGCAGTCAAATGCAAGTGGATGTCAGGGAAAAGGACGAGCTGGGGCTTGGAAAGGCAAAAGTGGTACTATCTAAGTTGAGTCTTCAAAGAGAGAAGGTGTAAGTGGATGTGAAAAGAAAAGGGGCAGGGAAATAGATCATGGCAACAAGACCATCCCAACATCAGACTTTCTAGGAAAGGAATGGACAGGAGAGACAGAATGGCTGCTGAATCAGTTGTAAGGTTTGTGTAACTGCTGGTGTAGAAATCCAGTAGAATGTTAGGGGTGAAGGAACAGGCCAGTGGAAACCTCTGGCTAGTGTCCATATCCTTTCTGTCCCTAAATATTCATTTTCCCAGCTCTGGACAGCTGTGGAATAGACTTTTGTTAACTGCTAGAACTTTCTTCCTTTTAAAATGTGTTCAGTCATTCTAGCTTTCAGAATAGCCATCCTGGTTTCAAATTTGGAGGAGAAATTTGTCTAGACTTGCATTCACTAAAATGATCTCTTTCAGTTTTATATATTTATAATATTCCTTTTGCATATTCAGTACATATGTTCAAGCAAAAAGGAACAGCTAAGACTCATTCTCTGCTTTCCATTGTAATTCAAGTACACTACAATGTATTCTCTTGTTCGATAAACGTTTAGGAAAACATAACACCTTCAAGGTGGATCTTCATAGTTTTGTGTTTATATATGTCTTATGACATTTGACTATTTCTTCTTGAGCATTTCCTCCTGAAATAAAAGGGATCAGGAAAAGTCTAAAGTTTATAATGTGCAATCTGTATAATATATTCCAAAGTGGTTTAGCTCAGATATTTACATGCCTTTCTGATCACCTGCAATAATTAGAAAGTTAATTAATTTAGCTGTAATTTGAGGACAAAATGACACATGTGAAAACGATTTCCCAATCTGATTAAATACTAGCTAGGCTCTTAAAAATAGCTCTTTTTTGAAAACTTTAGAACTAGAATCACAAAACTTTATTTGTTCTGCTAATCGGAGGTTTAGGGTCTGATCTGACCATTTGGACATGGGATCAAGGAGTTCAGGAAACAGTATGTTGCTAGGATTAACTCCTTAAGATTCTCTAACTTGAAAGGTTAAACTTCAGTAACATCATAGGCCCCCACAGTTTCAGACACAGTATAACAAGGACTTAAGATGTAGTGGTGTAAGAGTATTAACTCAAATTCCACAGCCCTGGTTCCAGCACACTTGCCTTTCCGGGCATTATCTTCTGATCCAAGATGGTACCAAATATCCTAAACTAAAACCCTATGATTGTAAAGATATGAATGTTAATCTTCATGTATACTACATTTTATTTTTGTCAGTGTTTTCAGAGGCATTGTTTTACCATATAAGAATTAATGATACTATAAGGATTTGAATACCAAATTTCCTACATCATTTTTGGAATCAAGGAGACTAAAAAAGGGAAAGATAATTTGAGTAGATTGGCCTTTCTGTATCACTCAAGCATGTAGCATGTTCTCCACTGCTTGTGGAAGCCTCAGTTAATCTTAGAGACATTCCTTTATAACTGTGTTGGCAGGGCTCTCTTACTACAATGTACTAAACCACATTTGCTTCTTATAACATTTGTAGTTTCTTTTACTTGATTAAACTTGTTACCATTCTATTTTCCTAGGTGTGTCTCTTGGGCCCAAGCAGATTTAGTCACCAGACCTAGAGCAATGTCTTGAATGGATAGAGTCTATCAACAATGAGGCACATGGGGAACACTCAATATCCCATGAAAGATCAATGACAAACTGGATACCAGGACTCCAGTTTCATCCTGGCCTCACAAAAGACCCTCTTTTGAGAAGTGTCACACTGGTTCCTTCAACAGCTTCCTGTAGGATCAGACCAGCTTTTGCCTCTTATTACACAAGCTATGAGACTTGTGTTTTTCCTGCTTCTCAGCGTGTGTGACTCTGCTCCAATCCCCTGTATTTTGTAAATGTCATTATTTTCTTCTATATGAATCAAACTCATACTGTTCAGCCATTGTAGCTTTCTTGACGATTTGCCATTATCTCCAGATGAGGTATGCTATTTTTCACATTCTGTTCTAACTCATGTCAGCTCTTCAGAAGTCTTGTTTTTACTTCCTCCCAGCTCTCATTCTAATCTGATTTTTATTTTTTTAATTATGCAAGTTTGTCTTATATTCTCTTTTTCAACACACTCTATTCATACTTACTTTTTAAAAATTATTTTCCATTTTAGTAAGATCCTTAAATGAAAGCACCCAGACTTCAAACTTTATATATTTTTCAACATAACAAAAGCTCCTGACCAGCATGCTGATTCTAGCTGAGATTTTTCCTTTGCACTTTGGTAACACACTCCCAGCTTCCACTCTTTGTTAATGACTTAATTGTGTAATTTTTCTTTGTTTGCTTTCTTTTCTTTACTCTGCTTTTTTTATTTTAACATCACTCAATTCTGTTCTTGCTCACCTATTTGACTATGCACATCCTGAGCTGTAGTCAGATATGTTCTTGCTGTCCTGCACATGCTCCAGTCCTCTGGGACCCATCAGACAGGGAAGGTCTCAGACATGAGTTATTTTAGTGGCTTGGGAAAATCTAATTAAGGGTCAAAGTAGTAGATACTGTGGGAGAGCATTTGTCACTGAAAGAGATGACTCTTGCCATATGCTATCAAAGGAGAAACAAAAAGCTATATGTATACATGAACATAATTTTATATATGTATTTTAAAACTTTTCCTATAGATCTAAGTAACAGGGTGGAAGCAATGAACTTTAAAAAAAGCTGGGAAATTCATTAATTTTAAGAATCATTCCAAGTACTGACTGACCAGACTTGGGAGACTAAGTAACCCAAATAAATTGAGATCGTCAAGATTTGTGATAAAAACAATCCAATAGTACACCTAAGCTGGTAATACCTGCCTCTCCTTTTGTTTTTATTCTGAATACATATCAATAAATTTTAGAATTTTAGACATGAAATAAAAAAGGAAAAATTCTTGATTCTGCCATATGGCTGATAGTTACTATCAATATTTTGATACTCCATTTTTTTTTAACTCTCAAAGACACCATTTTATGATACGTTATCTGATTATCTTAAAGAATGGTACATTACCTGGAGTTTGGCTTTCTTCTGCTTTACTTACCTAAAGTTCATATCTCAAAACTTTTAAATAACCATTTTAAAAGGCTAAATGAAAACACAACATAAGAATTGGAATATTCAATTTCCAGTTTTTTAGGTTTAAACAATTTTGGATAAATATGTTAGTCCATTTCCAATGGACTTCTTACAAAAGAACCCTTGATATAACATTACTGAGAATTGCACTCCCACCTCTGAGCCATTTCATTGGTAGGTACCGCCTCTCTGAAACTGCTTTTTTCCATATATTGTCATGTTGAACTCCCATAATTCACTCAGATTAATAGTCAAATATCCCCACACCAGAGAGACATTTCCTGCACCAATAGAAAATATCATAGCTACTGCCTCTAAAATCATTCGCTATCTTCCTATTCTGTATCATTTTTCATTTTATTGTTCAAAAGTATTTAATGTTATCTTTGTTTGTTTATTGTTCATCTGTTTCTTAGAATCTAAGATAAATGAATCAGAAATACTGTTTTGTTAAACACTTTATCGTCAGTGCCTTAAGTAGTGTTGAGGGTATAGTACATGATCAGTAAATATTTGCTTAATGAATAGATAAATAAAAAGAAAAAAATATAAGAATCTTGGTTCATATAAACAAGTTGCTTTCCAGAAAGGTTGTTCCAATTTATATACTAAAAATGAGTTATCAGAGTACCCATTTTACCACAAAATATCCCAATTCAAATACTAATTTTAAGATAGGAAAATAAGGAAAAGCATATTGATTTTGCTTTAGTTTCTGTTTATGTTGTCTTCGAATCATCTGCCCCTCTTCTTCACCTAGGTTTCATTAAGGTGTTGTTCTCTTAAAATACAGTGCAGGAGCTTAATCCCCTGAGGGTGTTAAAACTTTTCACATTTTATAGTCATTTTCTTCTTTTCAAAATTTGTCTTCAGATTTCCTTTTCTTTTGAGATAACTTAGACTTTAAAATGTATAAAATCAAATATCTTATATCTTAAGATTTCTTCCAGATTGAGCAGCTATATTTTTTGCTATAGATTTCAAGCATTTCTCCTATTTTTTGTCATTCATTGCATTTTTTTTAGCGTCATGAGATTTTTTTTAGCGTCATTTTTTTTTAACTTCTGTAAGTTTTTATTTTTATTTATGTTTTCCATAATTTCTGTTTTTTTCTAAAATAGTATTTGTAAGACCAGAAAATAAATGAAGGAATGTTTACTCTCACATATGCAAACTATAAACAAAATATTTTAACAAAAGAAGTTAATATTTAGTTTATCATAGGAAGAGAAAAAAATGCCTGAAACACATAAACATAGTGGCAGTTATTTTGCTTGGTAAAAACTGCTTCTAGATATGTGAGACAATTTCTACCACATTTTAAAAAATGCTGCTTAAAATGATTCTGTTTAATGTTCAGATCAAGACAGCTCCCATAGTGATACTGATTGATGTCAGAGATCAGACTGCTTTGTCAGTTTGAGTCAGTGCCATTTCTTAGTCTTTATTTTTTTCTTTTATTAACTATGTTTGCCTCCCTTTTTTAGAGTATGCTATTCCATTTTATGCTTTTGTTTTTATTTTAAATGATTATTTTCTTCTTTTCCTATAATACAGTCCATTTCTTCATGAATTATATTTAAAAATGCCTGTTTTCACCTATTTTAATAGACTTTTTAAATTTTATTGTTTTTACATTTACTCACATGTGTATACATTGTTTGGATGACCTCTCCCCTCTCAAACCCTCCCCTGCTCTTGTTCTCTGATTTTGTTGAAGAGAAAACATAATAGATAATAAGAAAGACAAAGTGTTTTTGCTAGTTTGAGATAAGGACAGCTATACAGAGAGATTCCTATCATTGCTTCCATGCACCTGTGTATTGCAACCCACATTGGTTCATCTCTTCCTGACCTTTTCACTACTTCCTAGTCCTCTTTCCATAGTGGCCTCTGTCAGTTTAAGGTTACTCTATTTGCTCCTCTAAAGTGAGATTTTTGCTCTCCTTTTTATAACATTCTTATCTCATTTTCTCTGTAATATTTTTATATAAGCCCTCTTTTTTTTTTCTTTTTGTAGCCCAAGTTAACCTCAAATTTCTAATCTTTCCTGCCTTCAGCTCCCTAAGTGCTAGGATTACATGAATATGCCATCACAACTAGCTCTTATTAACCATATTTTATTTATTGTTATTTTTTCTTTTTTGCTGTTGGAGATGGAAAAGAGCTCTACCACTGACCTGCATCCCCAGCACTATTTGCTATCTTTGGATTAGCCAGAATCTATCTAATAACATGTTTACAGCCAGACAGCACCTGCTTTTTCCTTACTTTCACTTACTGCTTGTTCATTCTATTCATGCAGTTTAAATATCTTCATGTTGTTCCCATGAGATGACAAAATGCTGTGCAGATCACCCAACTGGAGACTAGGAGACATTATGCAGTGTAACTTTGGTCTCCTGTGTTCCAACCTGGCTTCATAAGCCTAGAAAGCTACAGCTCCTAATATGCACCTTTCTCCTCCTATCTCTGATATCATGTGCATTTCTTTAATTTTTGGGGGGAGAGATATATTATATACTAATCCTTTTTCTTCTTTCCTGTTTTCAGCTATCAACACTCAATGTAATTATGACAATCCAGGTTTTGGAGAACAGTCCCATGAATCTGAATGCAATATATGAATAAATGTTGAAATACTTTGTTAATCTTCAAATGGATGGGACTACAGTGTAGACTACCTGTTATTTTTCTTATTCCAACATCATTAGCTTTATAATAGTAGCAGGGGCTGGAGATGTTGCTCAGTAGTAGACCACTTGTTTAGCAAGTCTGAGGCCTTGGGTTGAATATCCAGTAACACAAAAACAAATAAATAAATACATAAACAAATAAATGAATAAATAAAGAAATAAAAACTAAAAAATAGAGATTGGCAAAGAGATTGCCTATTACTCTTACTTTTTGAAATTGTTGATTGGTATATTTTTCTGTGTAGGTATTTAAGCAAAAAAATTGGCTGAGACCACTTTGTGGTTGTGGATTGCTCAGTACCGGTCAGGAAAATCTAGACTTTTTCAGTTTGGGTTATTTTGCAGTGCTGGGGATTGAACAAATAGCCTACACTTGCTAAGCAAGCTCTCTACTGCTGAGCTGCACCCCAAACCCGTACAAGTTTTATGGTAATATTGTTCAAGTTTTTTATTTTGGTTCATCTCTTCCTCCATACAGAAGTGACTGCCTTCCAAAGTATTGCAGGTGATTAGAGACAAATGTATAGATGCATAATATAATTGGTATAGAAACATCAACATGACACAAATGACCAATATTTTACCGTTATGATGGAAAGCTTATAAATTGTCCTTATTACTTTATATAAGCATATTGCATCCTATCAGCATGAATCACTTTTTAATTGAAACAAACTTTTAATTTCTACAGTTATTCCAACAGTATATCTAAATATACATGATAGGATTTTGGTGATAAAATAATATGAGGTATTGAGCTATTTTTCAAATTAGATGAATTAAACTGAAAATTATCTTCAACAGTTGCTGAAATCACAACATCTAGAGTAGTAGGCCTTTTTCCCATAAAATGAAGGTGGAAACTAAACGGAGTCAGGTTGACAAACTGCTTTCAATAACATGGTGGCAGCGATCTTTTTATTGTAAGATACCAGACTTTAGTAAAAGGGATTATTTTCATAACCCATGTGTAATTCAGAAATGTCTGTGGCCATAAAAAGAAACTGGTAAACTGGCCATAAAAAATACATCACAGACTGGGAAATCACCAAGGACCTTTCAAATCCTGGTATATGTTTATGTTTCATGTAGGTTGTTAGTGACCTTGGTACCTGATCAGAAAGTCCTTTGTTTGATGCATGCAGAAGCTCTCTTGTAAGGGAGGCCAGAGGTAGAGACTACATTGTTGACTCTTAAGTTAGTTGCTAGTCTTGAATAAAGGAAATAAGAGAAAAAAACATGATCTTCATAACAACTGAAAACAGAACATGGAACTATAAGGTGGCATTGAATTGTAAAAATTTCTGAAAACTTGATAATCCTCAAGTGGTAATTTGAAGTTTTGATTTTTGACGTATTCATTAGCTAAAAGCCCAAAGTGTTTTTTAATGATGTCTGATTCCAATATATAAAGCAGCTATGATTGCATCACTAGAAGATGCAAGTAATTATTATTTCTTATTTTTTAAAACTTATTTAGTGTCAATGTCAACTTGTTTTTCCAAACCTGTCAATGACTCCTTCCTTTATGTTGGAGAAAATGGAAACCTCTAATTTCTACCCTAACCCTTACTATAACTGATTTTAATACTTATCACCAATTCTCCCTTACTGTACTTTTCAAAATTAATTTACCTTGGGCTGGCAGAGTGGCTGAAAGTGTCACAGCATCTGCCTGATAAGCTCAAGACCCTGAGTTCAAAGCCCTGTGCTGTCAAAAAAAAAAAAAAAAAAAAAAATTGATTGATTCACTAAACAATATTATTTAGTCCCTACTTTCTATCACTTGTCTTGGGTTGGGAGTGTCTGTTTTGTTTATTTAAGACAATGCCCAATTTGAATTCAATTAGCTAAAAGGTTAAGGAGAGAAGCTGAAATTCAGTATCCATATGGAATTTTCCCATTCCTTCTCAATGTGAATCAGATGATGCCTTGGATACCTGTGGCCTTACCAAGTAAATGGCGAGAGAGTATGTGTGGCAAATCTGTCTCTGAGTGGTGGCCATTTGGGAGTGGTAGAGGGTCTAATCGAATCACATTAAAAGCATGTGCTACTTAATTGGGTTGTATTATTCAAAAGCATGAGTTTCATTTGAAATAAAATTACCTGATATTTCTTTGTCATGAACTTATTGATAATGGCCATGGCTATTATTTTTTAAGTGTTTTAAGGAATATGCAAACTTAAACCTATAGTTTTAAAATATTACATTTTTCTTTAGTGTTTCACTTACTTTCTAATGAACTCTTGTTTATTAACTATATATAGAGGAGAAGCACTTCCCTGAACTGGGAAATGATAATTAAGAAATGATAATTAATGTAGCTGTGAAAAATAAGAGAAATCATGATGTTAAGATAACATGTTTGGGCGGGCAGAGTGGCTCAGGTGGTAGAGCGCCCGCCTAGCAAGCATGAGGCCCTGAGTGCAAACTCCAGTACAGCCAAAAAAAAAAAGATAGCATGCAATTTTCAAAATGATTAAATAGCTACACCTAGCTATTAAAGTAGTGCCTTTTTGATTTCTTTAAGCATAGAGAACTTTGTTTATGAGTTCAACTTTGCAGCTAGATATAAATTAACAGTTTTCAAAAAGCTAAAACTAAACCTTAGAGCCCAAATGATATAAGTAAAAAGTATATATGATAATGTGATATGCACATATATATATGTATCACATATTTTTATTAGTTGTTTTGTCATATCTGGGTTATTTAATATATATAAAAAGAAGCTTCACTGCTTTGTTCTAAATCCTGTTTACTCCAACATGGAAAAATATTTTCTTACATTTCTTAATAGAAAAAAGTCATTGATTTAAATAGTAGCTACTGAAAAAAAAGGCAAGTCGTAGTTACCTTTGGTCTATTTCATACCTTTTGCACATTTTCTACTAAAAATATTTCTAGAGTTTAGTGTCTGTTGGGCTTTAGTTGTCTACACTGTAATAAGTAGCCGTGGGACCCTGAAGGCACACCCCACACACTTATGCTGTGTGACCTAAGGTCACAAGTAATGGCTGCAAGCTAATTGATTGAGAAAGGCTTGTCTGGCGGGGCCTCTTTGCGTCTTCCCTGTACATTCCTAAGATCTGTGAAAGAGGCACTAGCAGCTCAGCCTAGCAAGGAAGGAAAAAAAGAGGAAGTTTCTGCGTTCTCATTGCACCCCGAGTTCCCTTGTAGTGAGCTTGCTTCTCTCCACCCACTTCTCCCCGAGAACTCAACTTGAGGGTGAATAGCTTAAAGCTTAATCCTACAGTTACCTGAAAAGTGATTTGAGTATTCATTGAACTGAAAGAACAAATCACCGCACTTCAGGCGGTGGGAAGCGTATGGAAATTATATAACAACTTCAGCAAAGTGCACAGCTGCACAGCACTGAAACCGGCATTCAGACTGACAGGCAAATAAGCCAGCTTGTGGAAGGGGCCTCTGGGTGGCAGCTCTGGGCTTTTGGGTGTTGGATAACTTTAGGCAAAACTGAAATGGAACAGGGCACCCTCTTACTCTACGCATCTGTTGCTTTCGCCTGGTGAGTGCAGATTTAAGATGCTTAACATACTTTCTATGTTATAATACAAGTTAAGAATTCTGTTGTGCTTGGAGGGGAATTACAGCAAGAAGCACTTCGTAGACATTCTTAGGTGTTATGGCTTTGTTTCTGCTTGATTTCACATTAAACTCGGTTATCCAAACAGAAAAATACAGTATTTGTATTGTCCTGTGTGTCCTTTCATTGAAACTGTCCTTTTGTTTAAATCCTGCTACTCTTCAACCTGAGTCAATATTGTTTTAGGCAAATCATGTGTGGAATAAATGAGGAAGGAATAACAGTGTGAGAGAATATCTGTAAACATTTCATTTAGTCCGACTTTGTGTCACTTGTCCAAGGTTTCATGTTTTGCCGCCTTATCTCAAGAATATATAGCAGAGATTGCATGAAAAGAGCTTTGTGTGAGAATTCCTGACCAGTGGAAGGGTCAGGGCCTGTGCCTTATCTGACTACCAGCAAGACTCACTGGTGTGCCCTCTTATTTTGAACCTAAAACAGGAAAGAAAGTACATCTTTACATATTAAAAAGTAAGTGTGTTTTGATGCCGGCAGTTCTCTTATACTTTATGCGTGTTATTCCTGGCAAAGAATTGTTTAAACGTCTTTTGAGCAGCAGCATGCAAGTTTCTTTTGTTTCTTTTTGTCTTCTTTACTCAAATTTCATTGTAGAAACTTTTCACATATCTTTTTCTTTAAAAAATCATATCAAAATAATACTGAATATTTCTTATTTTAGTGCAAATATATTTTGGAATTTGGTAGGTTTATATTTTCTAGGGAAAAAACCCTCAAAATGTAAATTATGCTTAATTCCTAGTTTAATAATTCTTATAATCCTATTTTAAATGTGCTTCTTGTTAAAAAAAAAATCAGTCTGCAAATATTCCCAGCAATGGTAGTAGAGGAGAAATGTTTTTCTCTTGCTAAAACTACAAAATCAGTATTGCAGCTTTAATAAGTACCAAAATATTATTGCTGTTGTTGACTTTGTTCAGAAAGCAGTTTTGTTAACAAGGTAGCTGCATTAGATGTTACTGGATGAGATAAAGTCAAAAATATGTCTTTCATGCTGCAGATTTGATAAAATACAGGGGTCTATGTTGCTGTGTACTTCACATCTATTTAAACATTCTAAGAGCAACTGTGTAATGCAAAGTTTGCATATTCATTTTACAAATGAAAATTACTGAGTAGGTTCCTTATACTTGGAGATTGAAATCTTCTGTTTACTAAAGTAAATTAATATACTGAAAAATATGTTGAAATAATTGTGAAACTTTAAAACTTCAATAAAGGGAGGAAAGCATTTAAGGAACTATGAATGTGATTTCAGTTATAAGGTAATTCTGAAGCATTACAAGCTCTTTTGCAAAGATTTATGGAACCTTACCAACTGTTGGCATAACTAAGTAATAGTCTTGACTTCCATATAAAACTATTTATAAGATAACTTATGTAAGAACTATTTCTATGATTTA
Organism: Castor canadensis; assembly: GCF_047511655.1. Lineage (NCBI taxonomy): Eukaryota > Metazoa > Chordata > Mammalia > Rodentia > Castoridae > Castor > Castor canadensis. The sequence goes on along the minus strand of NC_133390.1, from coordinate 27,201,700 downwards.
ATACAATCTTCTTCAACAGTTGCAAAATGTGACTGACAAACCTTTTTTATAACATTGCATTATGTTTTCGTCACCTGTTACATTCATTCTTTTTGCCCAGAATCACAGTTGCTAGCTGTTTATTAGTGTTGCAGGAAAGTGAAAAAATCTTTCTTTTTTTTTTTTAAAGGAAGCGTTGAAGCTTTCATTTACATGAACATTTTGAGTTTTATAAAAACTATGTTGTTACCAAGTCACCCAAAGTGTTTTTTTAATGAGGTCTTTTGCTATGTCAATGTGAATAATCAAGAAAAAATACCTATACATTGTTTGGTCTTCCTTTTAATATATATGAATAAATGGAGTTAAGGGATAGCTGGGGATTTATGAAAGCTCTGCCAAGATACCAGCTTTTTGAAAATTAAGATTATAAAAATAAAAAAAAATTACCCCTTACTTAGTCTCTCCAAGCCAATTCAGACACTAGGAATGAAAGGAACCTCCATTGTTTTTCTTGGTTATAAAGTCTAAACACAACTCAGGAAGTTACAATGCTACAGGGAGGGGCTACAATAGAACAGGGTTCCCTTTAACAGAAGTACATAAATTGTGACAAAAGATAGAAAGATTGCCTGCTGAGTTTTCCTAGCATTTAAATTATTGTCTTCTGTCTTGCTGCTCATATTTATTTCTTGATTGGCTATTGAGATGAAGATTTCTTTTAAAACCTGAAATCAACCACAGTATTATTTAATGCCATAGTTTTTTTTTAATGTAAAACTAATCTTCAACCAATAACTATATTATGCACTCATTCATAAGTAAAATAGGTATATGTTCAGAAATTAATATGTAGTGATGTCTCTTATTTATATATGAAGCAGATAAACACATATTCACATATAACCACAAAGACACAATTTGTGCTTATGCTTCTAACATCTCACGAACCCCTTCTCTCTTAGTCCCATAATTATGTTTAAAGTTTTGTATAGATTAAATGAACAAAGTTCTAAAGAAAACAAGGAGGAAAAATGCTTCACCAATGATAGGAACAGTAACACATCAGGTGCTTGTTACGGAATATATTATGAATGGCAAGTCATTGCTTATCATATATGTTTGTTCCCATATTGGTGATTGCTCTCCTATACACCAGATTGGTGTGTGTGTGTGTGTGTGTGTGTGTGTGTGTGTGTGTTTGGACATTTAAGTTCACATAGAGGGTGACAGAGTAGCCTGGACGTGTGCTTGAGTTATGACAATCTGTGATTTGCCTCTTTTTTTTTCTTTTATTCATATGTGCATACAATGTTTGGGTCATTTCTCCTCCTCTTCCCACCCCCACTCCCTAAGTTACCCCCCCCCTCATTTTTCTCTTAGTTCTTATGGTTTTGGGTTCTTATAGCCTTGAAGCAGAAGACATCTCCAGCAGTGAACTTGTGCCTGTTCCATTAAGTATGAGTATAGTATCAGTTGTATTCTTATTTCAGTTGCATTGATTAATTTATTTTAAAGACAGTTTATTCCATTGGAATGTCCAGAAGAATCTATAGGTTAGAGTCTATCTGTCCAAATTATAGGTCCTCAAAAAACACTACTAGAGAGTGGCAGTGTTTGTTATTTCCTTTCTGAGGAGGAAAACATAGAGGTTGGTCACCACTTTATACATTTTGAACTTAAAACTCATCATATCTTTCCTAAATTATAGAAAACTCAGGAATTTTCTCTTCAAATACTCCTTCTAACATTACGTCTACTTTCTTTCTCTAAAGCTCCCTAGCAAATCTATGCTAGTATCACACATATTTCGTGAATTTTCTTTCATGTTCTTTTAATACATTTTCTGTGCTGTACTTTTGGTGAATTACTCAGAGATACCTTCCAATTTACTAATTCTTTTTTTGACTGTGTTAATTTCAGAATTTATTTATTTTTTGATTCTACTTTTTCTTTACTGATAATTCTATTTCATTCTTTTCTTTCTTTTTTTTTTTTTTGTGGTACTGCAGCTTGATCTCTGGGCCTACACATTGAGCCACCTCATCAGCCCTTTTTTGTGAAGGGTTTTTTCTCTATAGGGTCTCATGAACTATTTACCCTGGCTGGCTTCCAACCAAGATCCACCTGATCTCTGCTTCTTGAGTTGCTAGAGTTACAGGTGTGAGCCATTCTTTTCTTATAGCAACTTTTAATGTGTAAGTTCGCCTTAGTTTCTTGCACATTTATAGATGTTATTTTTCATTTTGTCTCTTTGAGAATCCTCATAGGTTTATTTTGAAGTCATTTTGAAATTATTATGATTTTAATGTCATTTGGAGTGACTTCACATTTTTTTGCTGTTTGTGGTGAACTATTTATTTTTTCTTGCATGGGAACTTTGGTTTTCTGGCTCAACTTGAATGAGAGGAAGTTTTAGAATTCTTTCTCTCATTGTTACTACCTATATCTGTCCTATGGCCCTAAAGTTGGCCCTACACTCTCTCTGTTCCCAGTCCAGAATCTGGCAGTGAAGAGATCACATTTTGGTTGATCAGTCAGAAAGAAATTTGGCTCAAGTTCTGAGTATGAAATTATGGCTTCTTATCCTGTCCTCTTAGAGTAGCTCTGTGTAAGTCATGACCAGGAGGGGGATGGAGTGACAGTCTGTTGCTCATCTTTCTGTTATCTCACCCTCAGGCTTCAAGCAGTAAACCTGGCACAGGTTATTGTTCCCTGTAGGATGAAGGTGGAAGCCCATCCTACAGAGCATGAAGGTAGTTGACTCTCATTCCAGTGACCAGTTGGCACAATGCCTCTCATTTTGTGTTTATTCTCTATTCTGGTCTTTTTAAATTGTTTTTGAGTATAATTTTTATATAATCTCTTTAAAATTTTATGTATTATTGTGATATGTTGGAAGCAAAAGCAAGGACTCAAACAATATTTTTAATGCTATCTTGGTAATATTTCCCTAAACCATTGGCTTTGGAATTGGAACCAGGATTCAAATTCTGACTCACTCATGATTTTTGTCACCTTGGGCAAAGGCTTTCATGTCTCTAAAGCCTCTATTTTTTTTTTTGCATGAAAAATGTTGACAAGAATGCCTATCTCATAAGGCTGCTGTAAGCAAGGAATGGGTAATGCATGGAAAGTAGTTGTCCTGTGCTTACCTATACTAGATATGCACATTCTAGGGGTGGGAAAAAAGCAACCCAAACCAAAACAAAACCAGATGCTACCAATTGTGTAATTAATAAATGATATTAGAGTATCAAATAGACTTGTCTTTTGTATTCTGTACAAACGCATTATCATTTTTCATATCTAAAGCAAATTTCTAAAGATGAATGTCAAGTGCATTAGTTTCTACATTTAACATTCAGATGAGACTTATGTTATGCTATCCACATACCTTAATAAGTGAAAGTGGATATAATTCAGAAAGTCACAGTAAAACAGGAAGATTTCTTCCAAATGACTCTAGGAGGAGTTATTTTAAATTCCTGTAGCTTAAGACGAATGGAAAATTAGAAAACATAAGTGTCATGAAAACATGCTTTTTCCTTGATTAACAGTAATGGGTTTCTGTAATAGTTTAAAAAGGAGGGTACAGGAGTCTTTTGTGTTTCAGATGATCATGTTTTGTAACTTTGTAGCTAGTTTGTAATTATTTTTCTAGCATCTTTGAAAAGCATATACTTTGCTGGTCCAGAATTAATATTTTAATTTCATCAAAGAGATGACTGGATGAATGGGAAATCAAATTCTGAAAAATAAAAATGTTTTACAAAGAGCAAAGATGAGGATGAAGCAGCTGTACAACTTGTAAATGGTCTTAGAATTTGAAACTAGAGACAGGTTTCTAAGGAGCTATGTTAATATGTCCTTTAATTGAGCATTAATTCTAAATATTTATTATTTAAATAAACATTTTATGTTCTTTTCTCACTGTATGAGCCTCCCCCACCACAACCAGTTTAGACTCTTTCTTTCATCTCCTTTTGTCAGAGCATATTCTACCATTCACTCTAGAATTCCAGCCCACCTTGAGTCAGCCCTAGCTGTTCTTGGCTAGAGAACACCCTTGGGCATAGAGCGGCAGGTGCTTGCAGTAAAATACCCTCAATGTGCCAGGAAAATGTGGGTGCCAAGAGTGCATGAGAACACCAAGAGCATCTGCATTTGCTGCCAGAGGAATTTAAGTTTTTCTAGGCATTTAATATTCCATATGATGTCACAAAGAACACAATGGAACATGTCTCCTATGGACATGTATTAAATTTTTACTAGGGTATCTATGCAAGAGTGAAATTTCTACATCATTAGAAATGTGTGGTCTAGTTTTACTGTTCTCCAAATTACCTTCCAAAACAGTGCTATTGCTCTCCAGGGGTGCTGTGCAACTTTCTAATTCTATCAGCAGATACTAGGGTTCCCTTTTGTCCATATCCTCTCCAAACCTTAATATTGTCAATGTATTAACTGTTATCTGATGAATAAAATGATCTCATAAGATTTTTTAAATTTATAAATTATAATTGATAATGAATCTAAAATGATTTCCAATGACTTCTAAAACTAAGGTAGGAAAAGAGACTGTAACTACATGGAAAGTACAATGTCTTATTCATTTTAAGTGTGAAAACATTTTGCGTTTTAAATGTTCAAATATCTTCTTTTATTAATTGCTTGTATTTTTGTCAATTTTTATTAGGTTTTTCTAATTTTCTTACTATCTTTTCTCACTGGCCTTTTGTTATGCTCTATATATTCTGGGTGTTAGTACTTGGTTTGTTAGATATGCTTCAAATAATTTCTTCTAGACTATCAGGTTTTTAACTTTTTTATGTTTTTCTTAAAAAGAAAACTTAAATTTTTAAATTTGTTTTAAAATATACAGCATATTCATAATGTTGAAACCATGAATAAAGAAATATATAGAGTAGAAATAGATTTATATTCCATCCTCATTATAAACTGTGTTAAGCCCTGCTTTTGTCATACAATGCACTGTGGATGAATTTCAAGATGTGTAAGGAATAACACTACATTCTGTGAGGGGTGAAAACTTGACCATGATACGCAGCCTATCCACTGACAGCTTATTCTCACACATGATGTTGAGAGAGAGAGATAAGATGCTTTAGGATTCAGAGGACATACATTTCCTTCCAACTAAAAGAATGTTCTTTCTCACACTTGAGAATGATGGATCAAGGAAATATAATTTGTTTCCATATCACAGTTCTTTAAATCCAGCACCTTAAATATTTAGCAATATTTCCATAGCTGAGAACAGTTTAGCAAATTTATTATTACATGATTTTATAAAATATATGATGTATTTATGTTATACATTTTATATATTATATTATGCTATATAACTATATTCTATGATATAACACTATTAATACTATATCATGCACTATGTCAGTCATTAAGGATGTAAACATTAGAAAGGCAGAAGATGATCTCTGACTTCTGGAGATCAAGAGTTAAATAGTAGTGAAGGTGCAGTGGACACAGAATGACAATAAAAACATTGTACGAGGTGTGGCATATTTCCTGGGTGCTTGAGTTTCAGACAGAGGCGTGTTCTAGGAGTGGGGAGACAAGTAGGTGAGCATCAGGAAAATTCCAGGCAAAACACTGTGAAACTACAAGCGTGATAAAGAGGGAAACTGAAGAAAGTTCAAATTGGATGGGGGCAGTGTGCTCGGGGTAGCAAATGGCTGAGGAGATGGTATGGAGCTAAGTATTGATTTGCTCCTCAAAAGCCTGGTTTGGACTTTATCCTAAGAACACCAGGCCCCATTTTAAGAACTAAATGAGGCTGCAATAATAGTCAATACTTTCTTTATATATAGAGAAAAAAGTCTTGTGACATTAATGGTGGTTACTAGGTACAATTGCTTAAGAAATTTCTTAATCTGTTCACTGCAGTTACCTAAAGGGTTCCAAAGCGAGTTTCAGGGTTGCCTATAATCCACAGATATTTATAGGTAGTATTTGAGGATGGATTGATTGCCAAACCATGTGGTTAGGAAGAAGGAGAATGAATTTCAGTTGAACAACCAGCAATTGCCACACCAACTTTTATTCATATTATTTTAGGATTTTATTAGCATACAGTAGTTGTACAGAGGGATATATTGTGATATAAATATCACAATATATCAATATCACAATATTACAATATATATTAGTAAGATTTACCTCCTCCATCATTCTCTCTCTTCTCCTCTCTCCCCCTTCTTAGAACAACTTCAAGAGGTTTCATTCTTTTATTTTTGTACATGGATACAAAACACAGCCACCATATACACCCTTATTCCCCCTTTCCTTGTGCCTTCCCCATCCCCTTGGTACTCATCCCCAGAAAAGATTTATTTTTCCCTCCTGCTCTACATTTTTTTAAATTGAGTGTACATTGATAGTTCAAGGGGGGGACTTCACCTTGGTACTTCAGATCTGTATATATGGTGCTTTTATCAAATTAACCCCTCCCCTCCATTACTTACTCATTTTCTATCACATGCTCCCCTAATATTCAATTCCTTACTGTACAGTGCATTATATTATATTCACATACAGATGGGTTGTTTCAATATTTTTCATTCTCTAACATTTTCTTTCTCTCTCCCACCTCCATAGCCCTCTCAGATATATATTTAACTTATAGATCTAGCTTCCATATATGAGAAAAAACATGTAACCTTTGGTTTTTTGAGCTTGGCTTACTTAGCTTAACATGAATTTCTCCAGTTCCTTCCATTTACCTGAAAACAACATAATTTCATTCTTCTTTGTGGCTGAATAAAACTCCATTTTATAGATATACTACCTTTTTTAATCTATTCATCCACTGTGAGGCATCTGGGCTATCCCCAAAGCATGGCTATTGTAAATAGTGCTACAATAAACACAGGTGTGCAAGTGGCTATATCATATTCTGAAGCACATTCTTTTAGATATATGCCTAGGAGTGTTATTGCTGGATGGTATGGTAGCTCTATTTTTAGTTTATGAGGGACCTCCGTATTGCTTTCCACAATGGTTGCACTAATTTACATTCCATCAACAATGTAGAAGTGTTCCTTTTCCCCCACATCCTCGCTGGCATTTGTTGTTGTTTGTGCCATTGATGAAAACCATTCTGTCTGGAGCGAGGTGGAATCTCAATGTAGTTTTGGTTTGCATTTCTTTATGGCAAAAATATTTAGCATTTCTTCATATTTTTATTAGCTCTTTGTACTTCTTTTGAGAATTGTCTGCTCAATTCATTTGCCCATTTATTTAATGAGTTGTTGATTCTTTAAGAGGTTAGTTTTTTGGGGTTCCCTGTATATTTTGGCTATTAATCCCTTGTCAGATGTATAACTGGCAAAGATTTTCTTCCATTCTATATAGGCTGTTTGTTTTGTCTTATGACTGTTTCCTTTGCTGTGTAGAAGCTTTTTAGTTTCATGGAGTACCATTTCTCAATACTTTCTTTTAATTAATGAGCTATTAGAGTTCCATTCATAAAGTTAGCACTTATGCCTATGTGGTCCAATGTGTTCCCTATTTTTTCCTGGATTAATTTCACTATTTCAGATATTACATTAAGATTTTTAATCCATTTTATTGATGCTTTTACAAAGTGAGAAACTGGAATCAAGTTTAAATGTTCTACAGATGGAAATCCAGTTTTCCTAGAACCATTTATTGAAGATGATGTCTTTTCTCCAGCACATATTTTGGGCACCGTTGTTGAAAATCAGATGGCTATTTGTGTCAGGTCCTCTATTCTGTTCCATTCATCTTCATGTCTGTTTTTGTGCCAGTACCACCCCTGTTTTTATTACTATATCTCTGTAGTATAGCTTGAAATCAGGTGTTGTGATACCTCCAGTGTTGCTGTTTTGGATCAGGCTTGTTTTGGCTATTTGAAGACTTTTGTGCTTCCTTATGAACGTTAAGATTGACATTTCTATCTCAATGAAGAATGACATTGGAATTTTGATAAAGGTTCCATTTGAACATATAGATTGCTTTTGGTAGTATAGACATTTTCACAATATTGATTCTGCTAATCCATGAGCATGTCATTCCATCTTCTGATGTCTTCATTGGTTTCTTTCTTTAGTGACTTGTAATTTTCATTGTACAGGTCAATCACATCCTTTGTTAAATTTATTCCTAGGTATTTTAATTTTTTGAAGCTATTGTGAATGATACTGTTTTCCTGATTCCTTTCTCAGAATGTTCATTATTTATATAAAGAAATGATACTGATTTTTGTGTATTGATTTTTCTATCCTGCTACTTTGTTGAAAGTATTTATAAGATCTAAGAGTTTTTTGCTTGAGTTTTTAAGATTTTTCAGGTATAAGATCATATCATCTACAAATCAGGGCAATTTGACTTCTTTCTTATCTATTTGAATCCCTTGTATTTCATTCTCCTGTCTTACTGCTCTGGCTAGGAATTCCAGCTCTATGTTGAATACATGTGGGGGGGAGTGGACAGCCTTACCTTGTTCCTGATTTCAGAGTAAATGGTTTCAGTTTTTCCTCATTAAGTATGATATTGCCTATAGTTTTTTTCATAGACACCCTTTATGATGCTGAGGAATGTGCTTCAATTACCAAGAAACTCAAAAACAAGAATTCTAAATAAATAATGAAATAAATATATGATATTATAATAGGAAATAAAAAGGACCAAGAAGCAAAATAAAATTAAAGAATAGAATGTTTCTTTCACACATGATAGTCAAAAAAGGTCTATTATGTTAAAAACTGAAAAGAGTTCTTTAAAAAAAAATACTGAGAAATCTGTGTTTAGGAGAGTTGTTAGCATAGAATATTGATTGAAATAGGACAAGGAGCAGTGATAATTAGAAATAGGTTCAGAGTCTAAGTCAAAGTAGTGTTACCCTTTTAAATCAGTTTGGAGGTACGATTTTACTTAAAAGAAAAAACTCATGCAGAGATGAGTTTGTTGAGGTGCTCATCATGGACTGAGTGGTAGATGGTTCATTTGTGAAGACTTCGTTGTTCCATAATAGGTGAATATGGTGCAAATACTGTGTACAAATGTATGTAAATGGAAAAATGATACCTGTTGAAACTATTCCTGGGGTCGGGGATAAAGGAGAATGATGGAGGGTGTGACTTCAACTGATATATTTATTATATTGTAAGAACCTTTGCAAATGACACAATGTACTCCTACCTATAACAACAATTAAAAAAAAAGTGAAATGAACTTATTAGAAGGTTCAAAAAAAAAAGTCAAAAAGTCAGTGAGGATTGTATGGACTGGGACAAGTCTTTTTTTACACTGAGTGTTTGAACTCAAGGCCTTGAGCATTTTATGCAAATGCTCTATCACTTGAACCATACCCCCAGTTCTTTTTCTTTAGCTTGTTTTTACATATGGTCTGTTATGTTTTGTTTCATTGGCCTCAGACCACAATCCTCCTAACTCGAACTCCCTAATATCTAGGATAGCAGACATGTGCCACCATGCCCAGGCAGCTTGTTTCTGAGATAGGGTCTCACTAACTTTTTGCCTGGCTGGCCTTGAACCACAATCTTCCTAAGCGCTGCTTCCTGAGTTGATGGGGTTTCAGGTGTGTGCCACCATACCTGGCCTAGGGACAGGTTCTTCATGAGGATTATAAAAGTATGGAGTTGTTATGGGAAACCTCTAGCAAATATCCCAAGTCTAGGAAGGAATGAGTACACCATGGCCTGGAACGTATAATGGGGCTTTTTTGTTGTTGTTATGTGTGTAGTTGAAGGGTAGCTAAAAGAGGATGAATAGTAGTCGTTTAGGTGATTAAATATAGTGTCTGTTCTATATAGCAAAAGAAATAGCCTTTCAGAAGAGAACTGATTGTGGAACCACATGCCCCAATTCTAGATTATGCCTGAGATTGTGAAGTGGTTAAGAAATGTTTTAGATTATATTTTTTAAAAGATTTAACTTTTAATTCAATATTTGGAATTCATTGTGTGTGTGTGTGTGTGTGTGTGTGTGAGTGGGTATTGTTTGGTGGAGCTGTACATTCACAGTTGTGTTGTTAGGAAGTCATAACTTCCATGAGTCCCTATTGCATTCTGCCATTTGCTTTATTCTTTAGCATCTGTAGCACTTAGTGTACTTGATGATTTTACTTCACATATAGGAAAATAAGTATTTCCCCAAAAATGAACATACTCTGCATAAACTATTTATTGATGCAGTTCAGTTAGAAACATACATCATAGAGCTGTCAGTCCTTCTTACAATACTATATTTTTGTTGATGACTTAGTTCTATTTTTTTCCCGGTACTGAGATTGAACTCAGGGTCTCACACTTACCAGGAAAACACTGTACCACTTGAAGTATGCTACCAGGACTTTTGCTTTTAGTTTTGTTTCAGGGGGGCTTATTTTTTTATGAGATAGGATCTTGCTAATTTTGCCAGCTGACCTCAAACCTGAGATCCTTTCTCCTCTACTTCATGAGTAGCTGAGATCACAGACATGTGCCACCATACCCAGTTTGACTGTATTTTTTCTTCATTTTTATCCATATTTTCTGCATATTTGCGTGTTCCCATTTTGAGGTCCATCTTTTAAAAAAAATCAGAAATAACATCAAATATAAACTATGATCAGAGCTGTAATGTATTTTTGCCTTTTGAAGAATATACTTTGATATTGGGACATTTCTTATTGTTTCAAACCTATTGGCTTTCATATTTCTATATAAAATATTCAGCTTCTAATAGTTTGATGGTTCCTGGTTTACTCCAGAATATATCTAATTTAGATCTTTACAGTTGCTGCTGTACTATCTTGTGAGCCCATTAGTATTTATTTTTCGTTGGAACATTGCTAGGTATTATTTATTAGTTTGACTTTTCTCCAAGGACATGGACATGACTTTATTATTTTCTTCTGGCTTTCCAGTTGCGTGAACTTGCTTTGTTTGACTTTGTTTATCTTTCTTTCTGGAAGTTGTGGCTGGTTTCTGCATGTACATCTTCAAATTTGTTACTTCACAGTAAAAATCCTATTTCCCTTCAGCAATCTGCATAATATTTTTATGCAGATTTCTCTACTATATTTTGCTCTCTGTTAGTGATTTAAGTTTCTCTTATACACTTGCCAATACTTCACAGCCTGCCTCAGCAGAAAATCCACTCTAGTTTACGTGAACTATCTTTCTCAACAAACAGGAGGTAAACATTTTAAATCTTGAAACTGAAAATAGTACTTTCTGACATCAGTCTTTTTTGTGTTAAGTTTTGTTATCTTGTAGCCACTGATAATTGGTTTTCTTATTGTTCTCATCATCTCAATCAATATTTTCTTGTCAGTCAGATGCAAATTAGCAGGATTAGATTTCATATGTTCTTGAAGGCAAGATATCACAACACAATTTAGCAAGATTTTTACAATCAATATTCATTTGTACTATTTATGCACTAGAAATTACATAGGAGAAAATGTCACAGGAGCACGGGCCAAATCATCTAGCTGTAGAGCAGTTTAATCAACATTTAGAATTCTATGCTTCTGTGGATAGAAAAAAGATCAATGTTTACTAAATGTTATTAACCTTTTAATCACTGTTATGCATTTAGTAAATAAATTTATTTATCAGAAGATTTAAAGTGAGAACTTACAAACAGAAATTTAGAAACACAAGATTGATGCTTAAAATATATAATATATACACATATGCACACACATATACATAAATACATTTGTAGGTAGATACAGATATGTACACATACTATAGAATGTTATATTTCTTATTTCATCAGCATAAGTTACTGAAACACTTTAAATTATATAAAAATGATTTTTATGATTTCGTAAGTCCAGGAAGAGCCATTAAAAATGATGAATAAAAACATGTACTTGTCAGTCAGAATTCTTAATTATTAATGAATGATAGTATTTCAAAATAATATTAACATTGTTAGGAAATTTTTAGTGGGTTGATATTCTTTAATAATTTAGATCCAAGGATTCAAATTTTTGAATAGGTCAAGTTTTCCATTCATCAGTTTTGGGAGCGTCTAATTGTCCCTGGCACTTGCTAGACACAGGAGTGCATGGTTAACCAAGACAGGATTACCTCTCCCAAGAAGTTCTTTTCTCATTTTATTCTGCTTCATTTTGCAGAAAATGTGACTATTGCTTTTAGTGATTTTATATTCCATTTATTTTTAGGTTTTCCAAGTAACCACAATCAATCTTGATTAACTACTTTGGAATTAGCTTATGCTTTGTTTTATGAGGGGGAATTCTACTTGGTACCTCTCAGCAATCCAGGACTTGTTATATCTCTAGTCACTTTCCAGCCACTAGCAGGTACTTTTGCATTTATAGAGAAGTATCTGACATAATGCTTTCTCCCTAGTAGCTTGAGTGTCATTAGGGAAGATTAGTTAAAAGTTGTTCTTTAATTCTTTTCAGGAAATGGTAGAATATTTTTTTTAATATCTCAGAGTATGACATGTTACCAAATGAATGTTATAGAAGTACAAAGTGCAGCAAGAACCTTCTGAATGGGCTGGCAATGAGTACTGTATATGGAAGAGTGAGCTGTGTACTTATGAGCAAAACTGCCTGTCCTTGTGTGATAAGAAGGACTGGGACAGGTGACTAGGAGTTTAAAAAGACTAGCCAAATGATTTATTGTTAGCTTACAGGTCCAGAGACTGATCCCATACAGATGTAGCAAATCCCTGGAAAGCAACATAATCCAAGTAAAGAAATTTGAGGCCCCAACAGCAGCATGGGGTGGGATCAGCACAGGAGAAAAGATGAGATGTCCATGTCAGTAGCATCATTCTAGAAAAACCCAGCCATGTATCAGTCACAGGAAAAATACAAATATAATCTTATTTATTCTAGGGGACAGGATTGACCCTAGATATAGGCAAACTATGGGTCAGAGACCTTCCAGTTCATTGCTGTCTTTACCAAATTGGTAAAAACTCTATTATAGAAACTTTAGGAAAATAAGATTGTTATACACAAAGGCATAATTTCATCTGTCCTATGAGAGAATGGGGATAGAAGTTCTAAGATCCCAAGAAAGATGGCTAAAATGGGGAGCCTAGCCTCCTTGTCCTGTATACTGGGGGAGAGGAGAGGAGGTCAATAACTTGGGGAAGGTGTTTGACTTCTGATTCTAAATACTGTGCTATGAGCTACAGCTGACCATTTTCAGTATCAAATAGTCCAAAGGACAAAGTGGCTCACAGACTTTTTGTTTCTAGTGAAGGATGAGGAGTCAGTTTGGAAGACAGAAGAGTGCCTGTTACAAGAACTGATACTGATAGAAAACAGTACCAGTAAGATGAAGAGGTTAGTGGGCAAGATCTGTTCATCTGGCACAGGAAAGTTTGAAATAAAGTTCAGTTTAGAACTGTGGTTGTTTTATGAATGAAAAAGAAAGGATGAGTAGGTAAAGAAAATTCCCAAAAGAAAGAAAATATGTCAGGATCCCACTGAAAATGGCCAGAAAGGATGTGTGACTTTGAAGACACAGGTGCTATGGTTTGGATGTGATTGCCCTCTTCCCACAAAGGGTCTGTTTGTTGGAGGCCTGGTCCTCAGTGTAGCAATGTGGGACCTGGTGGAACTGTCAACAGGTGAGGCCTACTGGGACGTTCTTAGGTCATTGGTGGCCCTTTCCTCAGAAGGGATTAAGGTAGTTCTTCTATGACCCTTAGTATTTCTCTAGAGAATGTTGTTATGAAAGCCTTAACTGTTTTCATTCAGCTCTCTGACTTTTGATGCCAAGATGTGGTTGCTTTCTTCCCATGTGATCCCATCATTTCTGTCCACTATTGCCATCTACATGCAGTGCACAACTGCGAGGGTCCTCACCAGAACTGTGCTGATCCACGTGCCGTAACATGACTCTCCCACATTGTGAGCTGAATAAATTTCTTTTCTTTATAAAGTTAGCAGCTTTAAGTATTTTTGTCTTCGCAACAAAAATTTGGCTAGTACAACAGGAAAGTCTGGAAAGAAACTGATGATGGCGTGATGAGATGAACTAGTTTTCTAAATAATAAGTTTGTGAAGAGTGGTAAGAAACCCAAGAGGGCAAGTCCTTCAGGAGGGTGGAAACAATGGAGTGAGGTTATGCCTGGATCTTTATCTTTTAAAATAAGCATGACTGAAATGTACAGCTCTCATCAGTTTTTACGTATCACAGAAAAGGTAAATAATTTCATGGTCTTTTAAACTTCATTAACATAGTAGCGTATTTTCTCTAGGGAAGTGAATCTTACAACCATTAAAATAAGCTGAATTCTTTTGATAAGCTTCCTTTCACAATTCAATTAAAAATGTGTTGTACCAGTTACATTTCATTAAAAAGTATTTATTAATTCAAATGGAACAGTATGGCTGGGTCTTGAGCATCGAAATAGAGAAGAGCAATGCATGGATATGTGCAAAGCATAGTGTGAAAATATTCAATTAACTATGGTAAAAGTATTTGTCTTCATTGTGTTTGTTCCCAAGCTTTTTAGTTTTTTATCTATCTTTATGAAATTTATTTAAAAATTAGATACAGATGAACCATAAACACAAAATTTAAAAAAATGAAACCTGAGCTATTACTTGGGAAGTCTTGATAATAGTGAATTTCTAAAAATTATTTTTGTTCAGTATATTATATTCCAAACAAATGTAAAAGACTACAGAAATTATAAGAATTCTGAAGTTGCCTATATTGAATTTTTCTATAGTGACTTTAATTTCTTCATCCATTCTAAGGTATATTAAGTTTACAATCATTATTGAGATAATTCATGCATGAAAAGCAAGGAGAAATTATATTTCATGGGTACATAGGCACAAACAGCTCACTATATACAGTTCTAGTGAGCTCTGTGTACACACATGTACATATATGGCAGGTGCATGTTATCCCAGCACTTGGGAGTTGGAGGCAGGAGGGTTGGGAGTTTGAGGCCAGCCTTGGAAAAGTTAGGGAGACCCTAAATCAAGAAACCAAGAGTTGTGAATGTAGCTCAATTGTAATGCACTTACCTAGCATATTCAAGGCCGTTGATTCAACACCCAGCACTGCACATAAATACATACATATGTATATTACTATATATATATTTATACATCTATATACATACAAACATATTAATGACATTATTCATCATTTTCTGCTATAATAATTGACTACTGAACAGATTTGGTGTGGTAGTAAGGATACATTAGCTGATATATTAGTAAGGGCCCAGCATGTTAGAACATCCTTAGGTAGCATTCCAACACAGCTTTCCACATGTTGAGGCAAAGGACTCAGGTCCTTTCCATCATGCAGCTCAACCAACACCAACTCTGACAGCCTTGAAGTGTAAATTCACACATGGGAAGATTTTGTAGTCTTGACCTGAAAGTGTCATACACAAGTCCCATCCACATTCAGTTAATCAGAACTCAACCACATGGCCATACTTTATTCAAGTGAATTTGGGAAATATGAACTATCTGTGGCAGAGCCACAACCACTTCTTCAGATAACACACTTCAGTTATATTTACAAAGCTCTGAGCCAGGGTACGTTTATAACCAAAACACACTTTCTCATCAAAATTCTGACTAGTTAGGGAGTAGTTCTGCTCATAAGTAACTGTTAATGCAAGGCCAGATTTATTAGGTTCCATTAATAGGATGAATCATCTCACACAGAGGAAGAACTTCTGAGGAGAGGCCACACTGGAACAGAGCTTGAGCATAGCAGGGACTCGTCATCAGGTATAGGGGGAACATGAATGACAGGAGGAAGCTATCAAATGGTTAGAGATGAGAGTCTACAGTGTGTGCACAGATAATGATGTCTGAAAGATATTTTGGAGCCACCATATGACAGGACTTGAATACCCTGTTTATAGTTCAGGAGCTACATAAAAATCTATGGAATATGCTGAAGGGCAAAAGCAGTGTTTAGAACAATGACAGTAGAAAGAAATTAGTGCTGGAAGTAATGGAAAATTGAACTAATACCGTAGGGATGGACATGAGAAATATTTAGGTAAAACACTGGAGAAGGTAAAGTTTTAAAACTTCAGAGCTCTTTGTGCTGGTGAATAATCTATGGATTTTGTGTTTCACTGGCAGAGTGTTCTCAATTGTTAATCTTTGGGAATTATTTGACGAATTCCAAAGGGCTTTTACAGTTGACTTCATTAACTAAGGGACTGTTAAAATCTGCCAGGGCACAAGCTTTTTCTAGATTTGACAATGACAATGACGTCTTTAGAAACCTTGAACTTAAGAAATTCAGTGGAAATATCTTCTATTGTAGACACACATTACCACATTTTGAAAAACAATTTCTGAACAAGAAATAACATAAAAAATACTCTTCTTTTTAAAGCTGTAACTCAACAAATCCTTTTCTTTTTTTACTGACTAGAATTGTATGGTTTAAATCCTTATTTGACACTCTTTTCTAGACTTATTGTCAAGTTATAGATATTTTGAAATGATAAGAAAGGTAAGTAAATATGAGTGTGAAACCTTCATGAGTCTTGTCAATTCTGCTAGACTTCAGTGAAAGGAAGGAAATGCTTAAGTAACACACATAAGTCTCCTCTGCCTATATAAGAATATTTGTTACCTAAGACTCTCCAGGAAAAATGTTTGAGGGTCACTTCTCATTTCTGTGATGCAGGGGAAGTATTTAAATGTTTAAGTAGTGAAAGAGATCCTGTAACTCCTATTAGACATTCTAGCACCAATTCACCAGATGTAAAAACAACATATTGTGTTGCTATAGAATATTTGAAGCCTGATTTCCATGTGTTTTGCCCTAAGAATATTTTCCATTAGCTACTGAGAATGTTAGACCTTTAACAACACAGCCAAACCCTTGTTAAGATTAAAACAAAAGATCCCCATCCTGTCCCGCAGAGAAGAGGTAACAAAACTTAGATGAAAACATGGTGCTATAATCAAAATGTAACTTTTTAGTTGATAAATATAATTTAAATTATTTCAACTTTTAGGAAAATCACATGCTTCCTTTAAGTATATTATATGCTATGTTTAAATATTAAATTTAGATCAACTGCAAATATAGCATAATATTAAAACTCAAATAAAAGCAAATTCATTATAATTAAAATTTCATCTAATCATGTACCTTTAAATGGATTTCAGTTATAATGGGTAGTAGTTATGTGACTTTGGAATACTTTGATTTAATGTGTAATTTTCCTTTTAATGATGAATAAAATTTTAAAATATTAAAAAGAGAGAGGGTGGACATTCTAAAAGTGTCTGGGATTACATTTATTTGTCCCTATCTATTGATAATATTTAGAGGGCAGACTGAGATTTGAAAAGGTAAGAGAAAAAGGTCTGATAAGTTATAAAACATAGCAATTTTAGCTTATGTTCCTCTGTTACCAATCATGAAACTTGCCTGAGTTTTAAGTTTTTATCTGTGATAACCACTATATTCACCAGTAGACTGAATTGAGGTCTAAATTTTTATGTGTTTCAACATATAGAATCAGAGCATAAAATCAGTTCCCCTCTGGGATCACGCCACTGTTTTGTACCACTGTAGCTTAGATATGATTCCCTTGGTCTAATTGGGTCTTTTTGATCATTCAGTTCTGTAATAGAGTCTTGGTACTCAGCTTACTAATCTATTTTCACCTCCTTGGAGAATGATACAGTTTCTGCATTTCAGTAAAGTAAAATATTAGGGCTGTGACAAGAATAAAAAAAGAATGAATATAGATTTTACCCTATAATTGGTTGCTGCCAGTGGATTTTCTTCCACATTATAATTTTTTTTATATCACACCACTCTACTTAAAAGCATCCATTAGTGCTTTTGGAATCTCTTAGTCTTTGATTTTGTTATTTCTTTAAATTTACACCATGTGCTAGAATCTGTGATTTGAGGATTAGGCTGAAAATTTGTCATAATTAAATGTCTTATTAAGGTTTATTCGCTGAGTCCATAAAATCTCAACAAAATACTTTTATCTTTTTTGTAGAGAAAATAAAGACTAACTCCTACCGATTTTTAAATTATATGCAATTAGAAGGAAGATTGTTCTGCTTGCTCATTTGTTTTTGATGCCTACTCTGCAGAACATTACTATAGAAGAACTAAGTGTTTAGGATCAATAACTGACTAGTTAAATGAGTAACAAAAAAGTTTTAAAAGATGACAGGAGAAAATAAAGACTCAAAACCATCTCTGAAGTCGTTTGTATGTTTAGTCATTGGGTAAATCTTTTGGTGAGGTATAATGGGTAGTCACAGGAATTTGATAAATAAAACAAGGTGAATTTTATATGACCCTGGTTTAGCTAGGCTGAAATATTTATTATGGATAGAAAATATATCCCAATTAAGACATGCAAAAACATTAAAATCAGAATAACTAGAGTTGATTAAGGATTTTCCACCTGAAAGAACTTGCAGGTCATCAGTGAAAAAAATTAGGTTAGTATGTGTTTGTGTGCATCCTTTATTTTCTCACCCCTTTCCAATTCTAAGTAGTAGAATGTATTTTCTAGTTCTTTGACAAGGGCAGGGTTTTCCTTTCATCTGCACTTTCCCCAAATGTGGGAGGCCTGAAGTTTCCTGTCATAAATAAAAAAACCTAAATGTTTTAGGTATTCTTTTGTAACTTTTCTCTTGCATGTCAAAAACAATAATATTGCTATCATTCAGACATGTTACCGTGATGGTGACACTTCACAGATAAGAACAAACTTATTATTCATGGGAAATTTAAAAATGACTGTTGCCTCTACCAGACTGCTAAGACAAAGCAGAATTAATTTTTAGTTCTGCAGATTTAAGGCAACTATCTCCAGTTTAGTAAGCATCAGGAAGAGGATGAACTCAATGTCAGGAAATACAGTCCAGCAGTGAAATTCATTTAATTATGGAGGAAAGTTCCAACGGAAATGGTGGAAATCTGAACATTTGGAATAAGTGAAACCCAGTTGGACACAGTGCTAAACTATAACCAGTGAAAACTTGATACTGCTCTAAAAAGAAATGCCTACCATATCACTGATCATGATATAAGGAGTAAAGTGTGGAACTGGAACCACAAGTTAGGCAAATCAAGAGGAATGAGAAATTGGACATGTTATACAACAAATGAAATTATTCTCTCTACAGGAATTGGTTGCTTGTGAACACGGAACAGATCCTGTAATACCCATAAGCTTCTCTCATTCCTTTGATACTGAGGATGTACTTGATACTTAGCAAATACATGTTAGTTAAATTTAATTACAAATGTGTATGTAGCACAACCTTAAATTATGTCAGAATAAGGACATGTTTGGCTTCATGTAACACATTAATCATAGGGCAAATTCCTACATAGACCTGATGACAAAATATAGCTATATCTTTAAATAAGCAAAAATACAGAAGGAAATGGCAGGTTAGAAACAGTGGGATGGTAATTTAGATTTGATTATGGTGAGATTATCTGAGCACCTGTTGAGATTGGATAATATGTTTCTTATCACCTGTAGCATGCATTCATTAATACAAATTAAGAATATCTGGAAGGAGTGTAATTAATCTCTGTGGCTTATGCATAATATAATTAGCTTTTGCTAATGCAAAGTATTTTATTAAGTGGAAAATGATTTTTCAAAAGTTATGGAAGTGGCCACAAGAAATCAACTAAAGAAAATAATGTTGGCATTCGTGATAGTAATTGAAAAAAATACTTATTTTTCATTGTATAGTCTTCAAAATTCTAAGTCTTGCTTACATGGCAGACACATGAAAGATGGTTTCAATTATGCTGCCTCCCTTGCTGGAGTTTGTGTACCAGGTGTCCAGACCACAAAATGGAAAATTCAATCTTTGTCTGCCTTGTATAAATACAGTACTGAGATCGGCTCGTCTTTTAAGTGCCTGATTGCTATTTAATTACAAAGCATTACTCTTTTAAACTGAGTGACCTAACAATAGCAACAACAACAGAGCAACAAACCTGGTTTCCGAGCCTTGTTACCATTCCACCACATGGAAAATATGTGTTATGTGTGATAGCGTTGTGGAACCTGGGTTTTACATAGTGGTAGTCATTATACGTTTACATATTCTTTTTTAAATTTTATTTTATTTTTATTATCATATTATTGTTGTACTGGGGGTACATTTTATAAAAGTGCTTGCAGTATATATTAATTAAATTCATCCCCTCCATCATTCTCCTTTATTCCGCTTCCCCCCTTCTTAGAATAGTTTCAACCTGTCTCATTTCTCTACCTGTGTCCAAAATATTTCCACAATATTCACCATCCTTCACCCTTTCCTTAAATTCTCCCTCCTCCCACTGATACCACCAATCAGATAGGACTTGTTTTACCTTACTATCCTTTAGCTTAAAATATTTAATGAGAATTTTTCTGTTAATCAGTAAAAGTTAACAAAACTATAAATGCAGATATCTATTCCCTCTTGTGGTATCTTTACATAATATCATTTTAAGATGATAGAGGGTTAAAGCTGAGTGAACAAATGAGAATTCAAACCCCAGCTCTGAAGTGTTCTGGCAGACTCTCTCTGGACTGGTTTCTAGCCCTCTGAAACCTTCATTTATTCAACAGTAAAATGAAGTTATAGATTCCTTTCCAGGTGGGCTGTTGAGAGAATTAAATCAGGTAATTTATGTGAATAGTCATCTGAGGATGACTATCCAATCTGCTTTTGAAAAATAATTCATAAGGAGTATGTCAGGATAAGTTTTCTCTCATCTCAAAAGAGAATATGAAGTAGATTAAATGACATTTCTGAGGAAAGTACTACATTTGAAACTATCTTTAAAGGATAAGATTGTGAATTTATCCTTAGTTACAGAATAATTGTTTCCTCTCCCTTGATCTCTTTTAAGGGAAGTATTTAACTCTTTCTTCTCTGTTAGTCTGTTTAATAGAGATTTAAAAAAATATTTATATCATACTTCTGAAAGTATTTCTCAATTGTCTTCTTTCTTTTTTTTTTGTTTTGTTTTGTTTTGTTTTTGGTGGTACTGGGGTTTGAACTCAGGGCCTTGTACTTGCTAGGCAGGCATCCTACCACTTAAGTCACTTCACCAGCCCCTCAATTGTCTTATTTCTTAAGATCTTTTTCTGATTATTTAGAATTTATTTTTTCATTGTTATGTTTCATACCGTTATTTTTGCCTTCATTTCATTAGTTACATTTTAATTACTCAGCACTGTGTCTAGTTTGTGGCTACAAGCAGTAGTCCCAGTCATCACATAACTCAGTCTTTAGTCAGCTCCTTGTACTTTCTGTACAATAGGTTGTAAACAGGGCTTAGATATTTAAATTACTAAACCTTTCTTTCCCTTTATGTTATTAGACATAAGGCATTCTATGACCTTGCCTATTTGCAGTTAAACCCTTCATTCTCCCACCTTCACCATCTAATCCCCTTCCATATTCCTGCAGAAAATTCATCCTTAACTGTGTGGTGGGAGAAAGTGTGATAGCCAAATGAGAACAATATTTTGTCTCATTGAAACTTCCCATCATAACCTCCCTTTCCATTTAATTTTCTTTGGCAGATACAGTAATGTAGCCATAAGAGCAATACTGTTTTTCATACCTCTACATTTATTTGGTAAACTGCATGATAGAGATACATTAGGTAAAGTGATAAGAAAGGAGGAGACCCATGTACTATGAGTGAGTCTTTTATTTAAAGTATGACAATAGCTATATGGGCAAGTGAAAAGCATATTGCAAACTACACACACATGCTGGAAATATATATAAGACTATATGTACTCTTATTTAATAAATTATTATCTTTATCCAAAGACCTGTTGTTCTGTTAACCAAAAGTATCCTGTTATTATGAATTAAGTTGATTTGGTTTATATTAAAGGACCGGGATGATCAGAGTTCAATGAAGTTCATCAAAGATTTGCTGATGGAGGAATCTTCACTATAATGTCATTAGAGTTTAAAAACTCATTTAATGAGCAGCCAAATTGTGTTTTGTGGTTTAATATTTATCACTGCTACTATTCCAGTTTAGGGTTTGGGGAACTCTAACTGCCTTGCTCAAAATCAGTGTTCCAAGTTCATCCTTCTGAGGAGGAGGAGATTTCTAAGAACAAGAAGATTTCCCATCCTTTTTCAAATCTGCAGCCTTCCAGCAACTCAATTGACCTTGAATTTTTCTCTGACATTGAAGAACCTATGATTACTGATATTCTCTTACTATTGTTAGGGACCATCATTTGAAAGTAAAGTTGAATTCATAGGCCCAAAGGAACAATTGAAATAACATAGATGCACAAATTTACTATATTTGTGTCTTTCATTTTTTTAAACAGGAGCGTGATAAATCATAAAATGGATACATTATAATGTATATGTTTCTGTTACTTTCTCTACTTTATTATAAAAAACAGTCCTGTAATAAACACCACTCCATATACCTCCTTCAGCAGAAGTGAAATTGTTAGTTAAAAGTCTAATTTTAAAATTGCCATTCAACAATTTTTTGCAGTTTATAGATTACTTAACAAGGCTTGTAAGTCCCACTGTGAAGAGACTTACTTCTGGCAAAGAAAAATAATTGGGGAAAAGTGGAGAGGGAAACATTTTGATTCAAATATGTATGTGTTATATGAATCTTACAATGAAGATGAGTTTATATACTGCTATGTATTTTTGAAATTAAAATCAAGACTCAAAAGTGATTATTATGGCAATATCAGAGTGAATTGCATGAAGTCATCAAAATTTCACAGCTGGTGTGTGATGGTTTTCTGATTTAGATATGTCTGGGCATATCTTATGGCTTAAGTCAGGCTTCTCATATGCAACAACATGAGAATTTGTTTTTATAGGTAAAAATGGTAAAGTAATAAGACAATCTAGGTTTCCAAAGCAAATCACTTCCATCTGTACTATTGTACAAATGTGGTTCTAACTCAACCACATGAATGAGATTATATATGTTTTTTAAAAATCACTATTTGCTGAGACCTTAAGCAATTCACATACTTTGCTTCACATACTTTGGTAATAAGAAGAAGACAGCTAACAGGTCTTTAAGCTACATCCAGAAATAGTGCCAATTGAACTTAAGCCAGACATGCAATTTATTTTGGTTGCTTTCCTTCTCCCTAAATTTTGAAGTTCAGAGTTTAACTTGGAATTGTTTTCTCAAGTTTAGCTTTAGCCAAAGTCCATGAGATGACTTATGTCTGTCAATAGTTGACCTAATGGATTTGTCCTACATTGACACTTTGTTCTTTTCATACTAGACTGTGCATATAGTATAGTTATGCTATTTTCAGTGGGTTCCTGTTTAAATTGGTCTTAGACTATCATAGAGAATTTTAACAATTATTTAGAGATGTTAGTAGGGTTTAGTGATAAACAGTTTATTCACTAATTCATTATTCTACTTTATTCATTCCAGAATATCATTAATAATTTATTGAACTCCAAATGTGTCAGGATGGTTATCAAGACAGGACTATAATAGTACAGTTAGAAGCAAAAACTCAATGTGTGAGAACTTTGTACAATGGTAGCACAATAATCAAGAATCCATTCAACAAGTGTCATCAAGAAAAGGTTTATGTACCTTGGGAAACTTGAACAGAGTCTTAATGGACAGGGATATGGTTTCTATGGCCAAAGGACAGAGACATATTTATAACAAGAGAGCAGTGAAGGGGAGGGAAAGAAAAGCATGGAACAACATGTTTCTGCTGTGTCTGGTACATGTTTCTGCTGGAGCATGTGAGCAGAGTATGATGAGAGATGGGTGACAGAAAGACAGTTAAGCTGGTATCAGATTTTGGAAACCATCAGAAGCCATGCTCAAGGATGTATATTTTTCCTTTAAGTATTGAAGATCTTTTAAAGAGTTTTTGTAGGAGAGCAACTGAGCTGTGCATTTTGGAAAGAGACTATTGGCAGCAGAGCAGTGCAGAGGATAAATGAGGAATGCAGAGTAAGAGGCATTAAATTAAAGATGAAATATGGACAGAATGGCACAGATGGAGAAGAAAAGAGTTGATACAGGATATGAAGAAAGTAGTGTTGCCTAGTTTGGGTCAGTGATAAAATTTCGGTGATGTGGAAAATGCAGAAGTATGGGTTAATTCCTAGGCATCTGTTTTAAGCTAAGGGATGGATAGTGAAGTTATTCACCACTAGGAAGAGGAAGGGAGGTCTGGGAGAGAAAGGAAGGAGTGTTTATTGAGCAGTATTTAGTTACATTTTGTTTGAAATGTATCTGTGGTAGTCAGATGGATATGCCAAGTAAGTATTTGGCATGTGGGCCTAGAAACCAGAGCACAGGACTGGATATCCTTATGGGATAGGTTTGTTGGTTACCACTATTTAATAGGTGGAATATTAATATACTCAAAGTAAAATGTTGAGAGGAGGAAGGAAAATAAAGAAATAGCAACCTGGGAGGGGAATTATATTGAAGAGGAGGAGACAGTGACAGACCTCACCAAAAAAAAGGATGTTGTAATCAGGCGTCTGTTGGGGATCTTTGTGAGATGAGTTTCAGAAGAAATTGTGGTATTTGAAAGGACAGTCTGTCCACCATAATTTGTATAACATGTGGTTTTAAACCTATCCTGGCAATATAGACCAGACAGACCTCTCACCCATTCCTCTTCTTCTCTACCTTCTACATCTTTTTAATAAATGGCACCACAGCCTGAGTCCTTTGTTATCTTTTCCACAGTTCATTCTACAGACAGCTCAGCTGCTTATGCTTCTGTCCAGTTCTACCTCTGCATTCTAATTGAAAGCCCTGGTATGTTATGCTGGATTACAACAGTAGCCATGTAATGTTTTCCCCTGTTTCTCTAGAGCCACCTGCCCTCACTCTCCCATCTATTCTGACCTGCAGTCAGAATAATGTCATACAGAGGTAAATCAAGTCATGTCCCTCCCTGTTTAAACTCTTTAACATTCCATAGTGGACATGTGGTAAATTGTGACTTGTCATCGTTGTAAATTTCCTTCCCCCATTAATTATTTTTTCCTTTCCTCTTTTTCTTCCTTTAACACTATGCTAGCAATGACAGTATGAAAAAAACATGATTAACCTACTTCAAACACATGACAACTAAAAGATTTATGTAAAATATATTCAGCATTAATGTAGCTTATTTATGTCTTATACATTTGATTTCTTCCTAAATGTATTATTTGAAATGAATGAGTAAAACAATGTTTCTATTACTTGTGGTTTATTTGAATCCTGAATTCCCAGTGATGAGTAAAATAATACTTAGAAAAGACAATCTTTGACATTTTTCCTAGCCAGATGACAGATAACAGGTAATATTAATGTATGCACCAGATGTTTCATGATAGTTAAAAAATGGAATAAAAGAGGGACACGCTGATGTATGATAATTTTTTAAAAATTCAAATATCGCCACCAAGATTTATTAGTGGTAACTAAAAGTAAGAGTGCAACATAAGAGAATAAGCTGTAAAGTTTTTCTTAAAATGGATTAAATTTGATTATAGAAGTGGGACGTAACTGAGAAAAACCTGTACTGATTTCTTCTACTGGACAAAGTTTCCTCCAAGGAAGTAGGATAAAAGCAGCCAAAGACAATGGTTATAAACCTTGGTGTTATGATTGATTATGATTTTTTAGTGTCAGATTTCTGAAAAGAACATACAGATGCATCATTATATGACAGAGCTGGTAACTAGAATCAGGAGCCATAGATTTCAAACACAGACATTTCTAGTCAGTGTCACATACAGCGAATCACATATTATAATACATGTAACAACATATAATACTTATAATTATGTATGTCTTTACTTTCATGATATCTGGCATAAATGTTCTTTAAGTCCTATGGATCTGAGTGAGACTAAAGGAATGAAACACTTCTTAGCCTAGAAGTGCAGAAAGGACAATTTGGTTAATTAAATGGCATTAACCTGATTCAATTCCATTGATTACCAACTATTTAATCAACGTGTTTAGACCTCCTCTCGTGGGCTCATTCTAACAGTTGGCTCTTTTGGTAAAATCATTCACTAGTTCAGTGCGCCCAGTATCATACTGAGGGAATTTACAGGGAATCTGAACATTAACTGGATAAGCAAGGGTATTCTGAAGTGAATGAGGCAGTAGTCAAATTCACAGGCTTGGGTCTGTCTGTCACAAGGAAACATAAACAATAATCACTTTTCACTTAATAAACACTCTACATATTTTTCTATTAACTATAATTTTTTGTTACAATTTAGGCAGAACAGTAATTTTAGGCAGAAATTAACAACCTAGACTTATGTTTAGTACATTATTTTGTGGTATTAGTTTTCCAGATTCCAACTGATATTTTTATAATTCAGAAAACATCTCAATGGCCTCATGTTAAAATCATTCTAAATTAATTAATATTTCCAAAGTCATTCAGATAATGTAATTAAACAACAAAGTGGTTATATCTTATTGGTAGTACATAAGAAAATGGAATGAGAAAAGCATTTTAGTAGTCTAGGAATTCAATCTTATTTTAAACTATGCCATTCTATTTTTGTAAATGTCTACTATAAGCAGAACATGGAACTCTGTGCCAAATATGAAACAGTAGTTAAGAAATGATTTGCAGGCTGGATCTCAAGGTCTTTATTTTGTTCATCCATGTGGAATCTATTTATTCATTTGCACATGTGGAACTTTTAATCTCTACAGCATGTTTTTAAGCTTCACACTGAGACTAGAAGTTGACACAGATTCAGCTCAGTAAGCAAATAAAAGATTCCTTTTAAAGCATTTAATAGAAAAAATATTTGTTTCTTTCAATTTTGAAAGTTTTATCTTTGCACAAAATGTCCATCTACAGGTCAAAGATATTCAGATGTTTAGCTAAGCACTTCATGGGCCAAATATACTTCAAAGGTTAAAGAAAGGATAGTCATTGGAAACTAGTCTTGGCTCACAGTGAAACTGCATTTTGATATTTTGTCATCTTGCTCAAATTTTCCTTCTCTATTATATAGAATTAGATTCAGTATTTTAATGAACAAAGATTATTAGGATTAAGCTTTATAATGTTGGGTTCTTTATCTATCTTGTCTCGAATTCTCAGTGCTTGTTTCAATGCCTGGCATATATCAGAGCCTTAATAAATGTGTTTTAAAATAATCTCATGCAAAGAGCATGAGCTGAAGCTGTGAGATTTAACATCTGTTCATAACACTGCCTTGAAGCTAAAATCTTAGCCAAGCCATTTCTCCTCCATGAGTTTCACTTCCCACATCTTTTAAAAATAAAATTTTTTTTATTGATAAAGGTTCTTTGGGTTTTATAAAAGTACTTGGCAATTATGCTATTGTATTGGAAATAACCTCATTACCACTACCTTAAAATATGCTTACTTCCCCAGAAGGTATAATTGATAAACTTATAAATTAGGTCACCTCATACATGAAGCAAAAATTTTTCAAGATATAGATTTTGTCTTACCATACTGAAACGTCAAAATACAGTTTTTTGACACAGAAAGTTTTCATAGTGTCATTAAAAAAAAAAAGAAATTGTTGATGCTGTCTCCTGATTTTAAGGGAAGTCAGAGTTCAGAGTGAAGTATTTCTTTACCACACAGTGTAGTTCCTTCAGGTCAGGGCTGAGGTTGAGGGCAGGCTGACTTGAGGAAGCTCCTAGCACTGGAGGTGGTGTGCAAATAAACAATGTTACTTCCCAAGTTTAGACAATATTCACATTAAAGGAAAATCACAAGTCCCAATGTATCTTCATGGAAGGCTAGAACAAGTATGACTCCAAGACCAAATACAATTAATATATTATAAAATGATATATGAAGTATGTTTTATTGATCCTCCTCAATCACTCTCTTATTTTAGATTATCTAGAATTTTACAGGAAAAATTTTTAATGAAATTCCAAACATTCAATCTAAATTCTGAGTAGAACTACTTAAAATATCACCATACTGTTTATCAGTAATGAATACAACTTTCTGAGTACTGAAACAAGAAATAAGTTACCAGTAAGTCTAGAGTTACTAAAGAATTCCTTTTTATTTAAAAATTATTACTATGAAATATATATATATATATATGTGTGTGTGTGGCATGTAAACTTGTGAATTGTTGTTTATCACTTTCCTTTAATATCTGGTAAACTTTAACATGCATGGAAGTTAATTCATCTGCTTCTCACAAGCATGTTTTGCAAACAGTATGTCAGAAAGATTGTATATGGAAATATACATATGAAGTTCTCCTTCCAAATAATTATGTGTCATTTATTTTCTTATTATAAAATTATAACAACTTAATCTATGAACTTCAATGGATTTAACTATATTTTAAAATTACAAATTCAAAACCCTCATATATTTCATACTTTAGTAAACTTGCTTAACTTTGAGCATTTATCTTCATTAGCTATTTTCTCAGGTTTTAGGTAGAAGATATGAAATCATTATTATTCTTGCATATAATAACTTGGCAGGAACTGGGTATTATCACACTTAAAAACATGCTTGTGTTTGTGACAGTCATGGTGTCAACCAGATGGATGCAAACAAAATCCTCTAATGCCAATGAATATGGGGGAGATGTCTAAAATGACAAGAGCTCTAAATCTGAGCTCATTATCCAAGCAATTTTTTTTACAATTTCACTTATTACAATTTTCTTACGACATATAAATTTATGTTCACAGTGGATACATATGCTAAATGAAGATAAGTACAAATAAGAACAAAACATTCTTTTTATTTATTTTTATTATTGTTGTACAGGGAGTACATTGTGACATTTACCAAATTCTTACAATATATCATAGGTGAATTCAGCCCCGCCATCATTTTCCTTAATTCTCCCTCTCCCCTGCCATTCCTGGAATAGTTTCAACAGTTCTCATTTTTTCATTTTTAAACGTGTGTACATATTTCCACTATATTCACTCTCCAACACCCTTTCTTTATATCCTCCCCACTCCCACTGGTACCAAACCCCCTAACAGAACCTGTTTTACCTTCCTGTTCACAGTTTTTGAAAAAAGAATTTTTGTTTGTATAAGATAGCAATATAGGAAATTTCATTGTGGCATTTCTTTGTATTTATATACACATATACTATAACCTGAATTGGTTAATTCCTTCTATTTTCTCCTTTCTACTTTAGTCCCCTTCTGATGGTGATTTCAACAGGTTTAAAAATTCTATATTCATTTGTGTATAGAAAGTACATCAACCATATTCACCTTCTTAACTTCCTTCTTTACCCCCCTTCTCTCGTATGTGAATTCCCCTTAGCATGTCCTATTTTTCATAATATATATTTTTATTAGGTCTATATTCTACATATGAGAGAAAACATCAAGTCTTTGACTTTCTGCACCTGGCTAATATCACTTAAGATGATAAAGAACAAAGCATTCTCAGCATCAAACATAAACAGTTAACCCTTTGTTTTGGGTCTAAGTATTCAAAAGTGAGAGTGATGATGGTGTAAAGTGTAGGTTTACATCCTCTGCCACCCCCACTGCTCTGCCACCTGGGTTTTAATCCCTACTCCAACACTTGTTCTCTGCTTGACCTTGAGTAAATCTTTTGCTTATTCTGGGCTTCCCTTTCTCATCTGCAAAATTGGCCCAGTACATATCTAGATGATGAAATGTCTTGAGGATTAAATAATTGGTACAGGTAAAGTGCTTAGAATCATAATTAATCCATAGGTGTTAGATTTTTTAAAAAAATATTGTTATATTGTAACTGATTTTTGGAGAGCTAGAAAACAATATTAATTTGTTCAGTTTTTGTATTCAGACACCTCACTTAACAATTTGTTGCAATTATTCTTTAGTTGTTTTTTTGTGGTTTTAGGAAGAAAATCATATTATCTTCTAATAATAATAATTTTGGATACTTTTATCTTTTCCTTTTTAGTATAATACACTTTAAAATTTAGAAATCATTACTTATTGCCTTCTTGAGAGCTTTCAGTTCAGCTTTAAATGACTGAATAATTCTTTGTTCTTGATTTTATTGGGAATGTCTCTCATGATTGTCATTTAAGTATCACACTAAATTTGATCATCAGAAATTTCTTTTGATGTTCTATAAATCTTGAAATAAATAAATATATAAAAATTTTTTTCAATCTGATGGTTTGGTTTTCCTCTCTTGTCTAGTGGATTTGCTAGCATTATCTTACCTTTGCATAGCGTGAAGCTTATGATTTTATAATATATTTTATAATATATACTTGAGTTTACTCCCTTTTGTTTAATTAGAATTTTGAAGATAGTTCCAAAGTGAAGATGGTATATAACAATTTGCATATCTTATTGATTCTTTCAAAAAGCCCAAACTAGAATTACTTGCTGATTTATTATTTTTGATTCTGTTGCATACTTATATTTAAACTCTGAAATTTGTTTATATGAAAAGTCTTTAAGTGCATTTGGTTTCGTATAAGTAAAGTTTGAGTATGATTTTTTAATGGCTTGGAAATGTTTGAAAACAATACATAATCCTCAAATACTAATTTGATGGTAACTCTTCAATTGATCATAAATTTGTCATATTATTCAAATTCAATATTCTTATGTTCTATCTAATGAAGAGAGATTAAGGCAGCTTGTACAAATAGTTAGAATTTTCAAGTGATCCACTTGGATTCACACCCTAGGTATAAAGCTACCACATATAAGCTGAAGTGGTAGATCCTCCTTAGGAAGATGCCAGTTTGGGGAGTATAGAAGATCACCTATAGTGGGTAAGACTAAGGTCAGAAATAAGACTAAGGCATACAAAAAAGAATCTATTTAGACCTGACCTTTTTACTTCTAGGAATCTGACCTACTTTAGTGTTCTTTTCTTTCCCAAAGCTCTTCTCACCATCTTCTAGTTTTCCTTTATCTAGGATATTTGCTCTATCAGCTTGACTTCTCTCAGTCCTTTTGTGAGCTTCTGTGACACTCACCTCTCAAATGTAAATGTAATTCTTTGCTTTTCAAGTGAGCTACTATTTTTTTTTCTTCATTTTTCTTTTATTATTCATATGTGCATACAAGGCTTGGTTCATTTCTCCCCCCTGCCCCCACCCCCTCCCTTACCACCCACTCCACCCCCTCTCGCTCCCCCTCCTCAATACCCAGCAGAAACTGTTTTGCCCTTATCTCTAATTTTGTTGTAGAGAAAGTATAAGCAATAATAGGAAGGAACAAGGGGTTTTGCTGGTTGAGATAAGGATAGCTATACAGGGCATTGACTCACATTGATTTCCTGTGCGTGGGTGTTACCTTCTAGGTTAATTCTTTTTGATCTAACCTTTTCTCTAGTTCCTGTTCCCCTTTTCCTATTGGCCTCAGTTGCTTTAAGGTACCTGCTTTAGTTTCTCGGCATTAAGGGCAACAAATGCTAGCTAGTTTTTTAGGTGTCTTACCTATCCTCACCCCTCCCTTGTGTGCTCTCGCTTTTATCATGTGCTCATAGTCCAATCCCCTTGTTGTGTTTGCCCTTGATCTAATGTCCACATATGAGGGAGAACATACGATTTTTGGTCTTTTGGGCCAGGCTAACCTCACTCAGAATGATGTTCTCCAATTCCATCCATTTACCAGCGAATGATAACATTTCGTTCTTCTTCATGGCTGCATAAAATTCCATTGTGTATAGATACCACATTTTCTTAATCCATTCGTCAGTGCTGGGGCATCTTGGCTGTTTCCATAACTGAGCTACTATTTTTGCCTCCCTTACCTTTTATTTTTGAAAAGTTTCCTATAGTATGGAAAACCCAAGTGAAATTTTTATCAGAACTTGAAGTATAGTATTTATTCAACTACCCATCAAATATTTAATGAAAAATGAAATGTGAGAGAAGCACTGTGCTAAAAAATGGAAAAAGCTGCTCCCCACAACAGATAGAACCTTGAGCCTCTTTGTGAAAGAGCTCTTAATTTTTTGCTTGAACTTTCCTGGTCTCTATATCTTTGCTTGACATTAGTGTATCTTTTATTTAATGATCTGAAGATACCCCAAACTTTGTGAGTTCAGTATTTATCTCAAACCTGCCCCTCCTGCCATTTCCTGTCTGGTTTGATGGCTGATATTATCTTATGCAAGAAACCTAGTAGACTCACAATATATAATCTTTATTAATGCTATGTTCTTTATTCTGTCCTTTCCTTAACTAACCTTCAAAAACTCTACTTCCCATCAAATCCTAAACTTCTCTTTACTTCTATATTTATTACCTTAGCTTCAGAAGCACATAATATAATATGCTCTGTGATATTTCTTTAAGCCCCTAAATATTTCTATGTTCTTTCTACATTTGTCTATCAACTAGACTACCACAAGAGTTTTTCTAAAATCTATATGTGATCATAATAAACATTCATTCAAAACTTTCTGTGACTTTGTATTGTTTAGAAGGAAAAGCTCAAATACTTTAGCAGGTCATTCAGTTTTGACAATTTGATACCAAGTTTATCTCTCTTCAATTTGCTTGCCACCTCTGTCCCCATTCTCCTGAATTTAATTACATTTAATAACTGTGTGTTATGTCTTATTTAAATTTGGACCATTTCCTGATACATGATGTATGCCCAAACAATATTTTCTGACGAATATTTTGAAAAAAAAAACAGTACTGGGTAATCAGGATCTTGTTATCTCTTATAAGGGTCAGACTGAGGTAATACTATTTAGTTTGATAACTTAAAGGGGCCCTTGAAGTTTTGTGTTTAAGGGAATGCAATAGGGATAGAATTCATACATACAACTTTGATATAACCTAGGTTGTACTATGATTTCTGGATATTAATTTGATACTGAGGGTCATATTGAGAACTGTATTTAGAGTGGTTTAATACTTTGAGGCTTAATGTTCCCAAAACTGTGCAATAAAATAAACAGTGGCTTGATTTCTAAGTCAAAATTTAAGAAAAATAGTAGCTGTAACTCATATATAATACTAGTAGATTATTCCAATTTGTCTCTAAAATAGAATGTAAACACATACCACCAAATAATTCTCCTACAAGGTTATATTATTATGATTTTTCCTGATATATATATACATATTGAAGTATTTATGGCATTTAACTTTCAATTTTTTAAAGCATACAACTGTATTATTTGATTATTTAGCTTGAAAGTAATCTTTATTATCTCAAAAGATAACACTTGTTTATTTTTATCACTTTGGTCTTTGTTATTTTAGTTAGAGTCATCAAATTGCTAGTTTCCCACAAATAATATCAGGTTACCACAGAGAGTATTCATGACTTACCCCTTTATCTTTCTATAGCACCATGTATCTCAGCTTTATCTGTACATCAGAAAAACCTGAGAAAAATAAAAATACTCAAAAATAGATGACAATACTTGGTGGTGATTGTTTTACATGTCTGCCTATGCCAAATCTTACTACACTGTGTGCTTCAGATATGTGCAGTTTTAAAAAAGGTAAAACATACATTTCCCATATGACCCACTAATCCTACTAGGGGCAGGAAAGTTGGGGGTGGAGTGCAGATAGTCAGTCAAAATACGTTGTATATGAAAAGGACTATAAAACTGTGTGCTTGCTGCTTATGAATGAAAACATTTTTCCCTTAATTATAAATAAGGAAACTTGCATACAGTGAACGCCTAGTATAAATTATGTCGGGAGAAGTGTAATAAAGGAAATACTCCCCAAATAACATTGGAAAGTCTAGATAAATATACCTTCCTGCACAGTTCTTCAGGCATATATCTTAACTTAGATACACCATAAAAAAATACATCTCCAAGGTAAGTTATGAGTCATCCTGAGCAAAGATGGGAAAAGTTGTCAAGATTGATTAGCTCAACATAAAGGTGCCAATAAAGGATTTAAATCACAGTTGTCATCATATCAATGACTAATATACGGATCAATTTTCAGAAATTTCCATATTATGTGATAAATAAATTTGCAAGACACTCTCACATATATGGCTTATTGTCATTTGCCTGATAATGTGTTTATTTTTGAACATGGATTTTAATGTCCACCTCCTTATATTTTCTTTTCTATGTCAAATTCATGTCTATAAATATCAGTTAGGAATTAAAAATTTATACAATTTATGTAGTTTTGGGTCAAGGCAACAGTTCAGTTTTGGCAGCATTCCCATTTTTGTTTTTGTGACAATATTTGTGTTTTGCATTTAATTTTGTTATCCTACTATTAAATGAATGGATAACAAAAAAGTCAGAGTGCTCACACTGGTAGGTAAACTTTCTAGTTTAAAGAGGAGGTATACTTGAGGTAGAGATATCATCACACTTTGTATTTAAAAGTCTTTTTATGTTTATGTTTGTGTGTTTTTCCTTCCTTAAGTTTATTTTTAATTGACATAATATTGTACATATTTATGGAATACTGTATGATATTATACACACATACACAACATGTGTAGTGATCAAAATCAGGATAATTAGCATTTCCATCTTTTACACGTGTCATTTCTTTGTCTTGGAAACTTTTATGCAATGTTGTGAAGTATAGTCACCTCACTGTGCTAAAGAACATTAGCACTCAGAAATGAGGTAACTGTATTGTGGTGCCAGTTATCTAGCCTCCCTCTATCTCCCCTCCTCTCTATCCTTTCTGGCCTTTAGTGTCCACTATTCTACTCTCTTCTATGAAATCAACTTTCTTTAGCTTTCACATATGAGCGAGAAAATGCAGTATTTGGCTTTCTGTGTCTGGTTTATTTCATTTACCATAAAGTCCTTCTGTTCTATCTATGTTGCCACATTTGTTTTTAGCTCTGTAACAAATTTATGTTTAGTCCTTTGGGCATCACCTTTTAAATTCTGATCTTTTGGAATTTATATATTCCCTAAATCAGAATATTTTAGGTTATGCTATGGCAATAAGCCATGTCCCTATTCCACTGGTGCATTTCAAAAGGGGCTTACTTTTCAACTATGCTATGGACTAAGGAGCATGTTCATATTATAGTTATTTGGAGTCTAGGCTGACTGGGGCATCAGGGGACAGAGAAAAAGACACTGATGAACAGCTCACTGGCTCTCAGCATATATCCACATGACTAAAAAGGAGAGAAAGTACATTACTAGTAATGCCTAGGAAAAGAAAAGAATGGAATAACTTGTAAAATAAGTTCTACAGCGGTCCACAAATATCACAACACTCTTAGAAAAGGCATATTTTGATCTTGAATAACTATCTTTTCCTTCTTGCATAAGCCTTTATTATATAAGGAAGGTAAAGAAAACCCAGAAGCAGGATGCCTGGCAGAGTTCTCATAACCTAATTACATTAACAGGAACCTACTCTAAACACTGTTGCATTGGGACTAAATTTTAAACACATTCAAATCATAGCAGCAAATTCAGGAGAAGCATACATTCTTAGGTTTCAATGTGGAAATTTATAACCATCTTTTTGGTGTGCCATATTTTCATTTAGAGAAATTTTAGTGTTTAAAATTATTTCTAACTACAATCTATCTTCAAGTTTTCATTAGAAAATTATATTCTATTGAGTAAGAGAACAAAGCAAACCATTAGCACAAGCACATCATAGTTATGGTACTAGGAATAATGTTCTTGATCCTAGTAAGAGTTAATTTGGGTTGAAATCCCAATGTTTCAACCAATCAGAGAAAGAAACAGGATCAACCTACTAATAAACAGATTTTGAAGGCATAGGATGAAAGTTTTCAAAATTGAAAGCTCAACTCATGAAGAGAGTTATGAATGCAATTTTGTACTAGAATCTTGTCATTTATTTATTTATTTAAATAGTAATAAGCCAGAAAATCTAATGGATCAAATAATGATTTATATCTTTTAGTATTAGGCTATGAGCACCGATTTTAAAATTAGAGATTATATATAAAAGCCTCATGGAAGCAACTATGGTTGGATACCATGTTGTATCAGGTATTTCAAATTCATTTTCTGTAAGTTGGCAAAGAAGTTGTCAAATGAGGAATGAGTCAGAATTTTTTAAGAACACCAAATCCAACAAAATGGTGTGATTCAAAACTACAAATTGATCTGTCAAAATTTTTTCTTTCAAATGGTTGACATTTTGGAACATGTGGAATCTATTATTCTTCATTATAGGTCTCTGTTTAATTTAGTGATTTGTTATGAAAAGTCTGTGTTTGAGATTCTGTGAAGAAAATAAGTGTGAGATAATTACACAACAAGGTGCACAAAGCATGCTATTGATGTAAGATTCTACTATCTTAGAAGTATTCGAGCCCCCTTCTTCATGTGAGATATAACAGACATCATGTATGAAATACGAAGTCCCAGTTATTTTGTGCTTAGAAATCTGATTATGTAATAACAACACAGTGAAAGTAAGCCATGATGAATAGTTTAGCTCCATTTCCTCTTCCTTCTCAATGTGCCTAGATTCTTGTACCTTAGCCTTTCTTGGGCTTATCTGTAAAGTCTGTAGGGGATAACTTCCTCCCCATTACTAGCCAGCAGGGGGGCCTGTGTTTCCTTGCTTTGGAGCTGCAAGGCGCTTGTTCTATCCTGTTTATAGCCAGTGGGGGGCCCTTTTTCTTCGTTAAGCTCCCCTTTTCATCAGCACAGAGGGAGATGCAAAATGAGAAATGATGTTAATGAAATGTTTTTCTACAGAACCACCCAGTCCACAACCTTGGTCTATGGAACCTTTTTGAAGGTGCCCCTCCCCACCTCTCTCCTTGATGAGATTGTAGATAATACTTATCACAGAAGACAAAGACACATACTTATCACAGCACACAAGATATTTGGAGTTCCAGAACTGTTTTACATTTATTCTTGTGAACATGTTTGACCAAGACAGCCATTATTAGGGCTCCAGGCTGAAATATTTCCCTCTATAATATTTTCAAATAAAATTATATGCTTAAACAAATTATAAAAGTGCTTTTACATGCCAAGAATAAATATTCAGAAACTTATCTTAAGGTTCTGGTTTCTTAAAATATCTTGTTCTACATTAAGTTTTTGCAATATCTTTCTGAGAAAGTATGGGGTATTAGCTTCACAATGTTAACATTTGCAGATAAGATCAATGTATTCTTAGTGATGCATAAAGAGCAAGAGGAAAATAAAGCACAGATTTTAGTTAGATTAAGTCAATTTTTTCTTAAAGATTAAGTAAAAAATTCAGAATCTCCACTCTTCTGTCCTTAAATTTGTATAATTAAATGCATCCAATTAAAATATAAACTGCAATACTAGTTTTAATATAAATGTTTACATTTGAATAGTTTACATTTGAAACATTTTTGTTCATCCATTATATTAAGAGCATAGAAACAATTAAGGAAATAGTATCTAATTAATATATTATTTTCAATTTTAGCAGATATTTCTAGTTAAAAAAAGACATTTGAAAAATTTGTTGTCATATGTATAAAATTAGAATTTATGGTTGCTCTTATTCTTCAGAACAAGAAAAATTGAAGCTTGAGGAGAGAAATTTTATAATTATAAATTGTTTTAAGAAGAATTTTGTTATCACAATGAAGTGGAAATATATAACACAATAAGAGGGATGTTATATTAAGGTGAAATGCTTCTATTTAAATAAATTATAACTTTAATTATAAATACTCTATACTTTCCATATTTTCACCTTCGTGGATCATTATTTATTAATTAAATAATTGCAATTAAGATAAAACATTACTTTGAGGTGGGTATTATAACAAATATGTTGTATTTTCAATGATTTTACCTATTGCAAATTTGTGAACATGTTTGTGTTTTTTTCTCTTACGATCTTTGAATGTTTTAAAAGGTTAAATAGTTTTTCCTTTGTAACATACAAATTTGAACTCCTTGTTTAGATAGGAAATATTTGCAAAATTCAGATATTTTATCAGTAATGAGGTAATTTTTTAAGTAAAATAATTTAGTATTTATGCACTGAGTATGATAAAAACTCCATGCTCAGATATATGTTCCTGTGGCTTTGGGTTTGTTTTTTGATCAAAATCATTGTTCTGTATGAATAAGATGCTGATTTTTATATTGTAATTCGGTATTTACAACCTGCCTGTTTAATTTTCTATTTTGCCATTCCTTCAATGAATGAAGAATGAGTTGTACTTTTTAAGAGACAATTTCTTGAAAAAAAGAAAAAATCTTTTGAAATGTTACTGAGATATTGGAATTTTAAAGCCCTTTATAGGTTGTTTCAATTTTCAGTGATAAGATTCTGTTGCTACCATGGATGGTTCTTGCCATTTGATACTCTTGGGTATTCAACAGAACAATTTACTGTGTTTATACACAACTTAGGCCATAGGGGAAATTATCATTTCTTCTCAAGTTTAGGTTCTATTTGCCCATTAATTTAAAAAGTCAATTTCAGTTTTGGAAGACCAAATATGTTTTAAACACAGCATTAAAAGACTTTATTTTAACCCTCTACAATGTGACTTCTGTATCCATTTGGTATTTCCAAATGCCTAAAATTTACTTTCTCCTTTAAGGAATATTTGCAATTTTCCTAACATATCCTTTCTGCTTTGAGTAAAAGCAGGTGAAGGTCATAAAAATACTGTGCTTTAAAAACAAAATGCTCAGCCTTTAAGTTCTTCTGTTATATGTAAAAAAATTCTTTTTGTTGCTGATTATTTTATCTGAAATAATAGAGAAATAAGTTATAGTTTAGTCTAATAAAAATATTAACTGCAAAGCAAAATTCTGAAGAGTCACAGATTAAAGTCTGGCTTGGCTGTGTTCCATTGCCCTGATAAGCATGGGGTCTCAGAATTTGGCTCTGAATATCAAACAAACAGATCAAAAAACCTCTCAGTATCATTTTGCAATTCCAGATGACAAGCTGCAGTATCAGGTCTTTATCTTCGTAAAACTATTGTAGAGAATATAAATATGTTATTACTAACTAAATTTGGTATGGACATATATTCAAATTTTTATTTTCAAAAT
This sequence comes from Castor canadensis, assembly GCF_047511655.1. Lineage (NCBI taxonomy): Eukaryota > Metazoa > Chordata > Mammalia > Rodentia > Castoridae > Castor > Castor canadensis. Next base: position 27,162,721 of record NC_133390.1, on the reverse strand, counting down.
AATTAAGACTAAAATTTAAGGGCAATTAATGATGTTGATCTTGCAATTTACAAAACTTGATATTTTGAGTTGCCAATAAAATATAATGTGAAAGTCCATATCTTATTAATTCTATCATTCTAGTGTAGGTTTCAGTACTATAAAGTATTTCTAGGTTGGCACAAAGTTATTTTTAATCCTACAATGAGTATTTCAGAAGAAAGAATCACGTAATATTCATTTTCTAGTGATCTTAGATGGTCAAGCTTTGTTCATATTTTTAATTATAAAATAATTTCTCTATCAAATCCAAAACAATGCCTTTACCTAGAAAAAGATGTTAATTTGAATTAATAATATATTTCTGTTTGTTTCTTTACATTGTTCCTTTCCTGAAGATGTATCATTTTGTGCCAACTCTTACTAGCAAAGATATGATACATGTAAGATGTAGTGTATTAAGATTCCATTTCAAGGCAGATCAAGAACAATTAAATATCTAAGGAAACTTTGTATTTTTTCTTATTGATGCTCAAGCAAGTTGTTGATGACTTATGGCTTAATTTGGTTAACTCCATTAGCAATTTAGATGTATTGTCAAATTTAGAAATTTTTTTGCGGTATTATAATGTAAGTTTCTGTGGGAATTCTCATAATGTTAAGCTCCATGGAAACCTCTCAAGAGGATTCTGCTTTTTACCAAAAGGTTAAGTTTCACACCTGTCCTGTAGGGATGTAAAAGTTGAGAACAAGTAAATGGTGAGGAAAATATTTGTGATGAGTTGACTTTTAAAAGTTTTACTAATATCTAGTATTATTACTTTGTAAATATCTTCAATTTTCCCATTGGTGCTTTTAACTATAATGCATCACTAATTTTAGGCAATGAAATTTAATGTACTTAATTTGTACCTACATTTCCACTTTGTGATGTTTTCCAAGACAAAGTTGTTTCAACCACTTTTGGAGTATGCCTCCCTTCCAGTTTCCTTTCATACTATCTTTTAGTTCAAAAAATTTCAATATAAATATTAATATCATCATGTCAACTCACAGAGTGCCTATTCATCTTTGTTCAATCACTTGCTCTATCATGATGAAAATCATAGAGCAAAAATGTCAATATAACATCTTTGTAACAATGGCCTTTCACCGAAACATTTAGATTTACTAATCTGAGAGGAGAATAGATCTATATTGCATCCTATTAATAATTCTCAATAAATAATGTATGGCTATTCCAACTGATACATTGAATAGACAAAGAGATTTCTTGGACAGTTCATTCAGTTGTCTATGTTTCCATTTACAATATAAACCAGTTTGAAAGCCCTGAATTCTTGTGAAAAAAGAAAGTATTATACCAGTAAGCTGGTAATAACAGAAGCAATTCATCACTTTTGATATAACTAAGATGAAACATTATCCCCCCATGATTTTCAGTTTACTATTTTTTAGGTTTGCCAGTATTTATTTCTATTTGCTCCACACACAATTATCACAAACTTTATTTCCCTGTTTGCTTTGCTCTTTATCAATTTGACTAGTTCATATTACTAAAACAAATTACTATAACCCTAAATCTACAGACTGGGTGGCTTTTATACAATAGACATTTATTTGTCAAGAGTCTAGAGACTAGGAAGTTCAAAATCAGAACAGCAGCAAGGTTGGGATCTGGTGAGGTTGCTCATCTAGACTGCAGACTGTCGGCTAATAATTGTGTTCCTCAGGTAGCAACACTAATCCTGTCCTTAAGGCGCTCATCCTCATGACCTAAGTACCTTCCAAAGGACCTGCTTTCTAAGGTCATCCCATTGGAGGTTAGGATTTCAACATAGGAATTTTTTGGGAGACATAAAAATTTTATCATCTTCCAATCTTGTCAATGTTTATGTGCATAATTTACAGCAAGACTGAGAATGAAACTTCTTTACTTTCTCTATATAAAATATATATATTTTATCTCAAGTAAGCTTTGCATTATCCTAATGTTAAACTTCAGCAAATGGAAAAATTCTGTAGGGTTGCCATACTTCCTTCATTTTCAGATACCTCTCATTTTGCAAGTTTCTTAGAGGTTTTCCCTCATGTAACTCAATTGAATTAAGTTGGATATAATGGCCTTAAAATTTTTTTTCCTATGGATTAAAACAGGAAAATTAGGAAAGAACTTGTCTCAGTATGTCACCAGTATTGTACAGCTGAAGATATGGCAGATAAGATAATGAATTAATCCCACTTCCTAGGGATATTGACATTAAAATTTGTTATGGAAGAAATTGATTCTGAGTATTTGATATGAGCTCTAGGGTTTATACTGAACATTCTAAGATATTGCTAGAAGTCAGTTCTAAACTATAAATCAAATGATTTAGAAATCTGCTGTCACAGTAAAAGTTCTCAAAACAGGCTTAACATAGAATCAGAGAAAATTACTTAAAAGACAAAATTATGAGTTCCATTCCTAGAAATTAAAATTTTTATTTTTTTATCTAGTAAAACTTATAAAAGGAAGTGTCAGAGTCTCAGGGTCAAAGATTCTTCTTTTAGAAACAGCGTGTTCAAAAAGAGAGGTTGAGCCTAGCCTGGTGATCATGTCTGCAATCCCAGAACTTGGGAGGTGAAAGCTGGAGGATCTGGAGTTCAAGGCCAGCTTTGGTTACATAATGAGTTCCAAGTCAGCAGGGACTACATAGAGAGGCCTTGTCTCTCTCACATAAAATGAAACAAAACAAGATAAACAAACAAATAAAGAAATGGCAACAAAAAACAGATTGATACTATTTTAGATTTGTGAAGTTGTAGATTTCCTAAGGTGATTCAGAATTTGATCATTTCTTACTCACATCATAAAGACCTGAAATGTGGCCCAGATTTTAGAGACTTAAAGCATTTATACTGAATCTTCCATACTTCTATCTCATGTAAGAAAAATTAGACAAATTGTTCCTCTTTGGGGTTCAGTTATGAGTACAACAGATAGAAGTAAACCACTATAGAAGCATATTTTAGAGGTTAAAGATACTTGGGAAAAACTGGACAACCCCTGTCCTATTTAGAATTCCCCATTTAGCACACATGCTAAATGTATGGTACTCTGGAGTATCCCAAATGGCCATACAGAATCATGTTTCAAAGTAACTATGAGTTAGGAATTCATGTGTGCAAGGAACAGAGGTGCTTAAAGAAGCCCTCAAAGCATTTTTGCTTGTCTCATACAACAAGAGGACTGACATTAGGCCTCAAGGCTAAAATTGAAGCTCATAGATGCTACTAGAATCCCAGCTCTTTCCCTTTCAACTGCATGACCTCTAATGGAAACTTCTACCTGCAGTCTTGCTCTGTCATGTGGTAGAAGACTGCTCGACTTAATGGCCCTATATTCTTGAGTTGACTGCCCAAGGAGTAAGGAAAGCAAAACAGTAAAATGTAAGAGTCTGTCATTGAATTTGGGAAGGGATGTTCCCTTCTATCACATATGATTATCTGTAACTGTGTTGGTCACCTTCTCTGGCCTCATTGATAAGTATATAGATGTCTCAAACTAAATCAGGGTCTGACAGGGTAAAAATGAATTTATATTTTGTCAGCAACTAGAATTATTTGCTGTATAGAAGATACATGTACATAGGAAGATGTGTTTTAAAACACTCAGAAAAATTGTATAAACATATAATCTTTTGTCTATATGTGTGCCATTAACCATTGGTAAACAGTATTATTTGGAATACAAACTCGTGAATCTTCATGGTGTCCTTCCTACCCTTCTATGATAAAAACAGTGGGTATTGGTAAGTAATTTTCATGTGAGAAGTCTAAACTAATGGGACAAGAAAACTTTGAGTTAACTTTTGGAGCAAAATAGTGGGGTGAAAGATGCTGCCAAACCCACAGAAACTGTTCAAGCTTTAATAGATGGCAATTTTGGTGCAGTGACCGTCAGAGAGAAGACACCCACTGAGTAACTCACCTCTGTACAGTTCAAGTTTATGACTAACTGAGGAAATCCTGAACTGGTCCACTTCTGAGAGACCCTAATATTCTGTCCCTTACTGCAAACATGAAAAAAAAAACCCTCCAATAATGGAGACTGGTAGCTGCCTTTGCTCTGCACAAATCTAGTTAACACTGGCAATTCGAAAACTAAAATTTTACAAGAGTGTTGAGGCAAGGGAGGTGGTGAAGTGTGGCAGTTTGTCCATTGATGGTGTCCTCTGGCAAGTCTGGAGGCATTTCTGGCAGCCTGTTGGAATTCATATTTAAGTAGAACTAATTAGAATTAATCTTAGCTATTACCATGACATAACAGTTTAAGCACTTTATGGGCTAGGGTGTTTTTTGTGCCTGATTTTAGAAACTTATTCACCCAGTATTATGTCAAGAGCCTGCATTTATTCTGAGGAAAGTAACAGGGCAAGTCTCTCAAGAGAGATTTTCCTTATAAAATTTAAAGGTAATTTTGCATGATTCATAGATTGACATTAGTTGTTAAATATATTCTAAAATGATTTAAATATTTAAGTAAATATTGTAATACTTTAGTATATATGATACCTGCATTTCCATACATCCTAGCCTTATTCTGTAGAAAAGATGAAGATTAAAAAAAGAGTCCACAGAAAGGTACAGTTGGGATACACATGAACTAGTAATGGAAGATAAACATAATAACTGTGGAAAATACAACAGATCATTAAGAACATGTTAAAAAGACCTTTCATATAAATTATATAGAGAATTCATTTCTGGTTACATATTTACATTGGGAAGTGGAACAGAATATCATTTTTCCATTATTTGAGCCATTTCTTTTTATGTAATTGATTTTACTTTTGTCTTAGTTATTAGTTTTTCAGTGTGTGGTTTATTTATTTAATGGAGCTCAGATTTGCAACACAAGAATTCAACTTCTTTCCCATAATTTTATATGATCTTATTTCAGACAGATATTGTATATCTATATCTGAATATATGCATGTACACATGACTATGTGTGTGTACACAACATACATTTCCTTCAAAATGAGGCAATGTTTTATATAATAGCTTTAGGTATTATATAGTTGTCATTTATACTAGAAATAGCAAGCACTTCATATTTGTGTGGTTTGTGTAATATAGCAGGTCTAGACAGGAGATGCATGTATCATGGGCAAACCTATATGGTCTTTATTTAGAATTTTTGATGATGGTGCTGGGGTTTGAACCAATGTGCTTTACTGCTTGAGCTATGCCCTCAGCCCTTTCATGATTTAGTAATTTTTCACATAAGGGCTCATGCTTTGCCTGGAGCTAGCTCCAGACCATGATTCTCCTGCTTAGTGCCTCCCATATAGCTAAGACCACAGGCCTGAAGCACCATACCTGGCTTATTGCTTGAGATGGGGTCTAGTGAAATTTTTCCTAGGTTGGTCTTGAACTATGACCCTCCCCATCTCTACCTCCCAAGTAGTTGGAATTACAGGAATGAGCCACCACCTGGTTCTATACAGCTTTAATTATGTATTTAGATCTACAAATTGAAAAGGCTTTCACAGTTTAATTTTGAAGCTCTCTTTTCATTGTTGTGGAACAGCTGTAGTTATTTTTCTTCAACTAATAATCATTAACTAATGTTAAGCCATTTCTTAGACCAATAAAAAGTCATTGGGAGTTGCATGAACTCTGCAGTCTCTATGTAGTATCATGTGCAGCAGACTGATGAGTTAGAAACACTCACTAGGGTATTGGAGACCAAATGAAGAATGAGTAGCATCTTTGTCAAACTGTTTTCAATCCCACAGTCTATCAGGAGTGTGAGATCTCACCATCTATCAAAGTGCATGTCATAGAAATGTAACATTGTTCTTAATATCTATGGATGTTTTTAGAAAATTTGGGAATCTGTAATCTTCTAGGAGTAATCTTACTAATCTCTGAAGGCATGAGATGTGGGGGTGGGGCAAGGATGCCCTCATTGATATTCTGGTATATTTACAGTGGCAGTTCTACTATATGCATGATCAAACATGGACAAACTAATTCCATCCCAGACTTAGGGAGATCTGCCAAACTCCAGGTTCAGGGGCAACAAAATACCTTTTAGAAAATCTGACTCATGTTTTCAATTTCTTGTGTACCAAAAAAAAAAAAAAAAAACCCAAACCTTTACCCTGAAGATCTTGTCATTCCAAAATATATAGTATTAATATATATGAAACCATACTGTACCTCTGTATTTTTGATGCTTCTCTATATGTATTTTTCCTATTTATTGATGTTATATAATTGAAATCATTTTGTTAATTTTTATAGGAGATATTAAACTTTATGAATTTCATTCCAATTTAGTGATTGGATTCCTAAAAATGGTCATTAATAACTGAACTTCTATAAAAGATAATGTATGCAGTGTATTGTCTCCTAAATCTTTGCCTTGTTGAAAGTTAAAATAAGTACAATATTATAAAGTATCCTATTATTTTTAGTTGACACATAGCTACTACAGAATTAGCAATTCACAAATATCTAGAGTCATGTTTCGGGCTCTATTTCTAGTTTGTAAATTTTCTTCCTGTTTTATTTTTTAAATTTTCTTTTTCCTGTTGTTTGTGTATCTTTGAATCATGATTTCCTTTTATTTGGCTCAGTGGATTTCAATAGGACATCTAGCGTGAGTCATGTTCCTTCTTTCCATGTACACACATACCCTCATGCCATGTACAGACATATGTGTATTTGATGCAAGTATAAAAATGTGGTCAGGGTCATATATCATGGCATGTTTTATATTAAAACTTTTATTACCTTCAAATGCATTTAACTGTCTATGAGTTATATTGCCAAGTTGAATATTTTGGATTCTTTCAATAATTATTTTCAAAAGATAAACAATATTTAAGGGTTGAAAGCTTTGAAGATTAGGATTTTGCCTTAATGACTGATACAACCCATACAGCACTAATAAGTTCATTTTTGAAAAACAATTGGTATCCCTTCAGTAACTTGAGATATCACAAGTAGGTGTCTCCCCATATTTTTGTGTTGATAGCTGTCTTTAAAATATAGGAGATACATATATATATATATACATATATTTGGTGATACGGGGTTTGAACTCAGGGCCTCACCCTTGCTAGGTAGGTTCTTTACTGCTTAAGCCACTCCACCAGCCTGAAAGTATAAATTTTTTGAAGCAGATCAATGCCCCCAACAAAAGACCTTGTACTTTTAACCAGAGTGTTGTTTTTGTTACTATAGGTAGAGACTCGGTTCTTAATTCTTCATAATTCTTTATTTTTGTAAGCATGGATAAATTCCTCATTTTCAAAATTTCCTGTTTCTTCTCTTGGTTTTACTGCTACTGCACAAGCTATTTTGTGTATGACATTTGCCAAAATAATTAGTTTCAATGAATAACATGCTTGCAAGTATGTCTGCTATGTCATCTTTATTACATAATTTATTTGAAAATTATTTTTTCTCAAGATGAACTTGGTACCAGATCATCCCCATGCTTTACTGGTGCTGGAACACTTAAGTGATATGTAATTTAGTTTACATCTTTCTGGGTTGCCCTGTATGACTGTTAATGGCTTAAAAACAGAAAGTTTTATGATTCATACTTAAGTTTCACAAGCATAAAGTACAATAATATTCTTGCTAAAACAACAGATACATTCTTATAAAATACTACCATTAAAATGTCAAATATATTAATTTCATTCAAAGGAAGATTTCAGAAATTGAGAAAACTAGTTACCTTTCACTGTAAATGTAATATTTTATCTATTCATGGAATAAACTGAATTTGTTTCAGTTTGTTTGAAGACGTGGTAGGGCATGGAATTCATTCATTATGTTCTGTCCTGATCTTTGGCTTACTTAGATTTCTTTAGTTGGAAAACAGCTAGAAATGAACTGGATCTAACATTTGATATTTTGATTCCTGCTTTGATCCATATAAATATGTGACCTAATTCTCTTAAATATTGACATTGTTGTAGATACATTTTTAAAGAGAAATGAAACTCTTTAAAAATCTTGTAAGGTGCCCACTTCAGCAGCACATATACTAAAATTGGAACGATACAGAGAAAATTATCATGGCCCCTGCACAAGAATCACATGCAAATTCATGAAGTGTTCCATATTTAAAAAAAATAAATAAAAATTTAGTAAGAAAAACATTTCTGATGAATTAAGTAACAATAATTTATTAAAAATATTCTGCTCTTTTTTTTAATAGTTAAATTTAAACATAATGAATATAATTTGGGGAAATTTTATCAGGAGATATTCTATCTGAGTTTTGGAAATGTTGTTTGCTATGATTTTTAACATACTGTGGTTATTGACATAAAGAACAGTGGAAAACTCAGGGTAATTAGCTTTTTGAATATTGCTTTAGAGTGTGATATTAAATAAAATGTCTTTGAGTTCCTCCTAAGTATTTTGTCCAAGTATGGTGGTAGAGGATATTTGTGGTACCATTTTATAGAAGTTATGGAATGCAAGTCATCTCTTTTTGTTTAGAGAATAAAGAAATAAAAATGTACATAGAAATAGTTCAAAACTAAATGGAAAAAAAGTTCAATTCAATCAATATGCCTGGATGGCTTACAGATAATGCCCATATACTGGATTCCTTTTCTCCAACTCACCTGTCTCATGTCACATCGAAGCCTGTTCTGAATTAGTTTCTCTTAGTGATTCTCCTCCCAAAGACATTTTTTATGGATTAAGGGAACAATGGCACAGAGAATTTCTAATATAAAGAAATGTTAATGTAGGAACAGTTAATGATTGAAGTATGCCATGTCACTCAAGATCGTGGGATGGGAAAAGAAGGAAAAATAATTAACTTTGGAATTAGTCACTTGTGGAAGTTTGGAATATTATCTTCTCGGATGACCATATTTGCCAGAGAATTACTAAATGTCAAGTCTCTAATACTAATTTAGTGAAATAGAATAATAAGGGAATTTCTGATCTCATGGATACTGGAAGAGGGAGAGATTGTGGTGTGAACACTTCATTTTGGTTCTTGCCATCAGTGAACTCCTATAGCAGTACATACTTACTTGATTTGCAGTCATGAGACTCATAGGCCACCCTCTCCTCTAACATGTGTTATTGTGTGTTTATGCAAGACACGTGTAGAATAGATTTAAAGAGCGAATCTTTACCTATGCCTTTCTATGATTCTAATTCAGAATATAGGTCCAGAGTACGCAAAAGTCTTAGTGTCCATATTTTACCATTATATGCCAAATGCTTTTTCTTTGTGCCCAACCTCACATGATGTATTGCCTACGATGGACGATCCAATGGCAGTAATTTTAGATCTAATACTCTACAATCATTCTTCAAGTGCTTTAACAGTGTGTGATAATTCCACCATATTGTTATTTCTGTTTTCTTAATATAACATATATTTATATTTATATCTACTCATAGATATTTAAAACTTTCTAGTTAATATATTTATTACAAAGACATGTTTAAATCCACCAGTTCCAAGAGCCTGAGTTATAATAGCATTTGTAATAGCATTTCATATCTCAGTTGACATTGATTTTTTAAGACACATTTCTCTCAAAAACATTCTTTTTAGGTCATTTGGAATTTACTTTGAAAATTGTAGAAATTGAGACTCATTAGAAAAATCACTTTCATTTAACTAGATTTTCTTATAGCTGTAATCATATTCCCAAAAACACTTAATAGTTTACCAGATATTTTTGTACTTCTAGCTTATGCAATGGGCTAATTTTATAGAAAGAGAATGCTTAAACTTTTTTTCTGCATTATTTAGCTTCATTTATTACAAAAGATTGCAAAGTAATTGAAGGAAAATGAAAACTAAATGAAATAATTAAATAAGCAATGTAATTTCTAGGTGTTAATTCAATTCTATTTCTAATCAATTTTCTGTATTTTAAACTTCATTTGCTTTGTATCTACTTCTTGCCTGGAGGCTTAGATGTCTCAAATTATGGGGTGGATACATCCCTGAGTGCTTTGCATGAAGACACAAGGGAAATGCCACTCAGAGCCTGGACTAATACATGTAACAGTTATTTTAGTATTTGGAGGTTTCAAACTCCAGATGGCCTTGTCTGGTTTATTTGATTGTCTTTGTATATTAGAAATATGTACTGTAAAATTGTATAACCAGAAAAGGATAAATCCTGATTTACTAAAAGTGACCTTATTGTTTCTGAGATGTTTTCAAGGGAAATAGGTATTTCAAAAATGGAAACATTAAACAAGGTAAGTAAAAACTTTTTAGTGTACATTAGTAAATTAAACCAAATTTGTAAATATAAACTTATATTGGCAATTATACTGCTTCAATTACCAGATTTTCATTTCTCCTACCAACACATTTACAGATCTGAAAAAAGTTAGTTGAAGAAGTCACTGAATTGGCATGTAAAAGCCTTTTCTGTAAACCATGGGGTCAACTGTCAGCCTGTCCTTGAGTAATTACTCATCTCTAAAGCTAATTACTCATCATTATTGAGGCTGAATATATTCTGTAAGAGCAAGAAAGATAAGTAAAAGTGCACGGGAGACAGAATTTTATCATTATGAGCTAAACCTCCCGCATAAGTGATCAAGAGATAAAATTTGTGGCAATTGAATTAGTGTTGTGAGAAAAGTATTTTCAAATATGACAAAGTAACTTCTTAACCAACTAGTCATTTTTGAAACATTTAAAAAAAATTAAAAGTTGTTTCTCTTAAATTTGCTTTTAGCTTGCTATTTAACAGAAATAGGCAAACTTCACAAGGCTTGCTGGAGTTCTTACTAGGAAACATGAAAGCTTGACTGTAGCCTTCTGTAGCCTTGAATCCACATGATATTAATAAAATAAATTAATCATTTTTGTTAGTCTTGGCTATTTATTTTTTTCAGTTTGTAATTTGTTACTTTGTACCAAAGGCTTATATGTACATAAATAAGCTTATAATTTAGAAATACATAGAATTTTAGAAATTAATATCAAACAAAAATTGAACACTAATTTGAATAAAATGAATTATATCTTGACCATATTTTTATTGTTCCTATTTTTAAATTATATATTGAGAAATAATTGCAATTGCTCAGTTCTGAATATTTCTGCTGGCCATATTTAGAGGAACTAGGGGAATATTTTAGAAAATATTTACTAATTGATTCCTAGATTCCTCCTTATTACAGATTTCTTTATAATAAAGCTAACATTCATAGCTTGATAATGTGTTCAGTGCTTTTTTTCCTAACCCAACTGCATTCAAACATATACGGAATGGCAGTTCTACCTGTCACTTACAATGTAGGTAATAGTTTGACTAATTTCTAAAGTGGCCTGATTAACTGTACTAAAAATATTGGACATTAAATCAAGCTTTGTGTGTGTAAGAGAGAGAGAGTTGTCACTGCAGTAAATTCTTCATAGCAACGTCCAAAGACTTAGTTCTTCCTCTGCAGTTAGTTTTGTGCACACTTTTGCTTCTCTGTGGCTAAGCACACACCCTAAATTATATGATTACACATGACAGCAATCTCTCTTATCGACATCTTGAAGATGGATTAAGTGAGGCTGGATTTGTGGATTTTGCCTTCAATCCTGTCAGAGACCAATGCCCTTTCTCCTTTGGGAACCAACATCATTCCTGAAAAAGAAGTCATAAACAATTTTGCTACCCCACTCCCATATCCTTAGTGATCAGAATATGGGATGTCAGTTATTTATTGTTCTCTTATTATGAGGATAGATAAATTGCATTTTGCTAAATTATCATGAAAATTTCCATACTCCCTTACTTCTTTATGATGTTTCCATGATTATTTATGCAGAAAAAGCCTATTTTGTAATGCTGCTCTATCTAATAGGAAGCTTTTGCTTTTAATTGTGACAGTCAGAAAGCTTATTCTGAAAGCTATTTCCACAGAAATCTAATTAGTCTTGGTTAGGAAAGTTCGTCTGTTGATATCGCTAGCCTCCTGGGTGCTAAGCATGTCTGATGATAGGTGATTCATAAGTGCAATGTGACATTTCCCAATGAGTTGTTTTGTCACAGGTTATCCATTTTGTCAGACATGTTATTTCATTCTGAGCTTTAATGTGACTATGATGTTGCTGGGCAAGTCACAGAGAGTGTCATACAGCTTGTCAAAAACCATAATATCATTTGAACCAGAATACATAATTTTAAAATCAGAGCTGTGAAGTTTAAGTGGGACTCCTGCTAAGACATAGCCAAACCTTTCTTACTTAGTACCTTGCAGTCCAATGTGTGAGTATTAGGCAGCCATAATCAGCCCCTAGAAATGTGTTACATTAGTTGAGGGGCACTTTCAAGCTGGAACAGACTCTGTCACCTGTTCTGTGTTGTTACTGTCAGATGCCTTTGAAGAAAGCACTTTGTGTAGATGATAAACTTCTGAAACCAACAGTGACAAAGGCAGGGGTTCTGGCCTTTTTAATATAATTCTAGTTTATATGTCTCTAGTCTTGCTTTTCTTACTTTTCCACCTAGAAAGTCACCACATATATTGATAAACAAATCTGTAATTTAAATATAACTCATTTCAGAAATAGTAATTTTTATATATGTTTTATAAATTCAGAGGAGTTGAAGATTAGAAACAAATTTCCAGCATCAATATGATTTAAGTGTCAAGGCTATTCTTAAACATAGCTTACTTATTAACTAAGTGCAAAACAAACAAAATTAGAAATATCTTGTCAGCATAAAACTCCCTTTAACTAAACTAGTTTGAATTAGTTTGTAAAGGGGCATTTATAGAATATGAATTAGTAGGGAGCAAAGTTTTCATATATTCCTTCTGTTAGCATTTTTTTTCATTTAAAATAAATTATTTTAATTTTATATATGATGGGCTGTGAATTTCTAAAATCACTGTGACAGTATAATCAGGCAATTAGTGGTTGAGTCAAAACAAAGAATTTAAAAAAGACCACACAGAAATAAAATATTGAGCTTCATAGCTATGCATAGAATGACTACTTAGCAGTCAAGGATAATATTATAAAAGGAGGGACTGATTTCTAACCCAGGGAATATTCATATTTAAAATTTAAAAAGTAGGAGAAAGTAAGACAAAGACATATGAACTGCTAATGACTCAACATTTTAAAGAATCTTATAGAGTCATACCCTTTAAAATGAAGTTTTAAAAAAATATAATGACTTTACCTCTTATTATTTCTAATTTCTTAAACAAAAATGCAATTTCAATAGTCATGTACTCTATGGCAAAGGAGAATTAGAAATTCAACACCAGTTTTAGTTTTTCTGTTTTATTCTTGTGTTAAAGTCTATTAAATTAGATTTAACACTTCAAAAATAATATGTATAATGGTTGAATATCCATAAAGACATCATTTACCATTCATTCATCTATCCATACGTATGCATAGAAAAATGTTGAAGTCTCCCTACTACCAATTTTACTTGTTTCTGCATGGGGATTTGGGGTATTTAATATTTTTTTTGCTGTACTTTTATTTCCTGACAAATCATGTTTGAGTTTTTTACAGTAAGCATAACAAGTAAAAACATAACCAAGAGAATGATTTTGCTTAAGATAATACTACATATATTTGAATTGATAAATTGGTAGTTAATTCTGGGTAATAGGGATAATTAATTTCTTACTTCTTTATACACTTCCTTTTTAATTTTAGAAAATACAACCACCTTTAAGTTAAGCAAGTCATTGCAGAAACTACTATTGACAAAGAATGGTTTTTCTAAGAAAAAAAAAAATGGTACAAGATGCTTTCATTGTGAGGAGCTGTGTTCTGCCTTTTGGTCAGCAACCCCAATAAAACTGCCATTCCTTTAGGAAACAGACTTTGAACCTTACAAAATGGGATGGAATTTTCCACAAGGATGGAATTCATTAGAGGAGTAGCTACATTCATGATAACATCTGGTGATTTTGTTCTGATTTTCTCACTTACTGGCTAAAATATGAGGCTGAATTTTAAGAATGACAGATTTTTCTATCTGTTGGGTTTTGATCAATAAAATCATGTTAATATTGATGGGCTAAACAAGCTGCATTATAATTGTGACAGTTTTATAAACTTTTATAGGACATGTACAAGTGTATTTCATTTAAAGAAGTAAATGTTATATGTTGAATAGCTAAATCCATTTGATTTTTTAAACAAAGTCCCCAGGAGGTTCTATATTTATTGATGTTGAAAAGCAAAGTTAATTCTGTGTTATTTCCACCATCTTTCTACAAAATATGTTATTTTATAAACATGGTCCAGTGTTAAAGAGAATTAATAGTATATTTAGTAAAATTAGTCATTGTAGTAGAATTAGTCCTCACAAATGAAAAGTTAATGAACTTTTGAAATTTGGGAAGAAAGAGAATAGTATGAGATATGTTTTACCAGTAGAATTGGTAAACTAAGAGATAGTTATTTTGAAAATAACCACTGCCAGTGTTTGCATGGAATGCTCCTTTCTGAGTTTAGCTAACTTAACCATAAAAATGTTAATGGCCTGTTGTATACCTAATTTAGAATTGAGAGATAGTAAATTTTTGAGAATGGTCATTTTTGTAATTCTTTTTGTCCCAGTATTTTACAGAGCTCACACCACATGGTGAGGGGTTATCACATAGTACATAAATATTTCTCAAAGTTGAAATTGACTTTAATTCAAGAAGTAGATCAAATGCAATTCAGGATTGTCTATTATTTTCTAATTTTAAGCAAATAAGAAGCTGTCTTGATCTTAATCCACTATAGCTTAAATAGTAACTGAAAAATTATAATAGTATGTTCTAGGACATTATAATCAATGTTAAATATATTTACAGTATCCAATTTTGTTTTATTACATATGTAGATTATTTTAAAGTCTCTTAGATCCTCCATAATTTCTTGAATATGAAGTTTTTCATATTACATACCACAAAATGAAAAGGGGTGATAAAATTTTTATTTTCCAACACCAAATCTCCACTTCAGCAATAGAAAGGACCCTCAACTTGAAATAGCAATTGTGATTTGATGGTTTTCTCTATTCATTTGTAATGCACTGAGGGTGAAGGGGCATATTACAAATATGAATGATTGTTTTTCTTTTGCAACTCTAAGGATTGTTATGAAATCAAGTGAGTATCAAATACTTGTGAAAAATGGTAAAACTCTACCTATTTCAGTGTAAGGTGGTTTGACTATCAATAGAGCTGGGTAGATTCATAATTCTGGTTCATGGGCCACATCTATTTCTACTTTTCTTTCCCTCCTCCCTAGCCTGATTCTCAGGTTAGAGGCAACAGTCCCATAATTTTTAAAAGTGCTCAATCTAGCTACCCTAGCCAATACCTCTTCCCAGGTATGTCTATGATATTTTCTCTGATAATTTGTAAAATAGGGTTCTCACCAATAGATTCCTGGCATGCATTTTTAAGTTAAATACATTTTATTATGGTGTGTGTTTGTTCATTTGAGATAAAATTTCATAGGTTTGTGGAAATCATTGAATTGGAACTACTGAGTCAGCCCTGAAAAGAATTTTATGAATGGTTAATGCAATTCCCTCCCTCTAATAAAAGCATTGTACATCTCACATTTAGTTTATATTGATTGCTCTCTGACATGGAAATAAACCAATCTTTATATTATACAGGGCTCCTGTTAGTGGTGATATCAAGAATATAAATCTTCCCTTGTGACTTCTGTTTCTGTGCTTTTTCTCCAACCTGGAGTAACCCTGAGCAGGTTTTTAATTAAAGTAATGTGAGCCATTTAGTGTATCAGTCCTTTTATGCATGATCAAATTACCATAGCATAAATATATTCTGGCTCTCCTGTAAACCTGAATTTTATGGATGGGTAATAAAATCCCTCTTTCCAAGTTTTGCAATTTTATTTCCACCTTTTAAAAATGCTGTAGTCTCTTGGAAGTGCTTATATAAAATGTGTAAAGTGTGGGTAATGCTAGAATAGTAATATCTAGATATACTAAAATTGCATTTGCAAATGTAGACTTTGGAGCCACTTTTAAGTGTTTAGCCTGTTTAGAAAATGAAGAATAGTTTAGACAATGATGCCATCTCTTTTTCCTGTTACTGATGTTTAATGGAATTATGGACACCAGCAGGAATATCTTCAGTTTTAATCAATGTTTTATTATATGTAGCATGAAAATATGTCTTTTGAAGAAGGAATATAGTAAGTGTTAGTGAGTCAGGAAGAAGGAAACTAGTCAATGTGCATTTCATTAACTATTAGTCTCACATTATGAATATTTCCATGTGTAAGCACAGATGGTAATTCAGGACAGCACTGAAGAGTCTGGGGTTTAGAGGTAGATCAACCTCCAATACCACCTGGGTTTATGACCTTAAACAAGGTACTTAATCTTTTTAAAGCCTCAATTTATTTACCTGTAAAAGTGATAATAAGTATACTTATAATATAGTATAATAATACTGCTTCTTACGTTTGAGAAGTTTAGAGATAATGGCATTGTTGCAATGCCTGACACAAAGAAAATACTCTAAAATGTTAATCACATTAATTATTCATTCATCAAATTACTAAAAATCTTCTGTTTTGCTCAATCCTAAATAAGAGGCCTCAAATGCTTTAGAATGTGGACCATGAACTTGGGCACAGTACATTCGCCAAACCTTTGTCTATGGCCTCACACTAAAGAGTCTTTAATAGTGATTTGAAATTAGGTAGATTCTGCACCAGGTATGCCTATACTCCATACTGGTTCAAGAAATTAATTGCAGGTTCATTTTGTCCTGGCATAGGAAAGTATTATTTTTTATTTTTCTCTGCTGTCTTGCTTCTCTGACTGACATCTCTTATGGGATGTGTTAGATTTTTTAAAAGAGGTTTATTTTTG
This sequence comes from Castor canadensis, assembly GCF_047511655.1. NCBI lineage: Eukaryota > Metazoa > Chordata > Mammalia > Rodentia > Castoridae > Castor > Castor canadensis. The sequence continues at coordinate 27,145,856 of NC_133390.1, read as the reverse complement.
TTCAGAATTAGTTGAAATCATTTTCTTTTCTTATATCTTTCTTCTTTCCTACCTCCCTTCCTCTCCTCTCCCTCCCTTCCTCTCCTCTCCCCCCCTTCTGTATTTACATCCTTTCTCCTTCCCCCTTCCACATGTCCTTGGAAAACTTAGTTTAAAATGACCAAATAAAGTTTGAAATAGTAATAATAACTTTAAGTCTTTCCTCATCCTGTTCCTAAAACTTATTATCTATATTTAGGTAGATGATAGATAGACAGATAGATAGACAGACAGACTGACAGGTAGATGATAGATAAAGAGAGAGAGAGAGAGAGAGAGAGAGAGAGAGATGATCGTTGTAGAGATGTTTGCTATGCTCATTATCAATAGAAGACATGTTAATTTTAAATAAGATACTGAATTTTAAAAGCAATTTTCTTCAGAATGGATTTTTCTTTTTGATAAAGGATATGTCATTCTAACTCTTAATGATGCAGGTCTAAATTTATCCATTTTTAAAATAATGCTGAATAATATGAAGAAGATGTGAGCAGTTGGCTTGGAGACAGAATATTTACACCTGGGCACAGATTTGCCATTTACAGTTGTGTGAATCTGCTCTTTTATTAATTCTTCACTTTGTTTTGTAAAAAACAAAACAAAACATAGGAAAAGAACAGAATTAAAGTGTAAAAACAAAAAACAGCTTCAAATGCAAAGCACAAAGAGTGGCGATGACAAGGATAAAAAAATAATGGTAAATTGTGGCCCAGTGGCTCACGCCTGTGATCTTTGCTACTCAGGAGGCAGAGATCAGGCAGATTGTGCTTTGAAGCCAGGAAACAGTTGGCGAAACCCTATTTTGAAAAAACCCATCAAAAAAAAGGGATGGTGGGGTGGTTCAAGGTGTAGACTCTGAGTTCAAACCCCAGCACTGCAAATATATATATATATATAGAGAGAGATAGATAGATACCCTTGCAAAAATTTTCATACATAAAAATGTCTGCTTCAAGATTTCTGCAGCCAACACAATGAGGAAAATCTGGTGAAATTAGAATTTTCATACATAAAAATGTCTGCTTCAAGATTTCTGCAGCCAATACAATGAGGAAAATCTGGTGAAATTAGAGTTGAGAGTACCTTTGAGACTAAGATGGTGATGATGGCTGTCCAATCCTGCAGGCAGGATTTAGAGTTTCCTGTAACTCCTAATAAGGAATGATGCCATCAACCGCAACCTCTTAGAAAGCAGAGATGAGTTTCACAAGAGAGACACAACTTCTTCAACTGAAACTCTGAAAATATTGGCATATCTGGGCTTCATATAAGGCATCACTCAGTTTCCATGTATGACCCTAACCTGGAAACTGCTGAGCTAAGTAAGCTGTCACATGTGAACCTATCATACCAAATTAAAAGATTTTAAGAAATTAGCTATCTCACCCCCAATGTTTGAACTTATCTTCTTTCCATTGTCACTCACATAAAGAAAAATTCTCATGACAACTTTTTTTATATTTTGCATAATTTCTTTTATTTCAAAACTGTCACATATTTTGAAGGCCTGACTTTTCTTTTTTGTCATGTATTCGTGCAAATATATGTGTCAGATGTACTCTGCATAGCTCAAAAGAGTCTAGCAAGAATAGGATGAAATGGTTTTCTACCTGTGTGTGTTTTTAAAACAATGTTGCACTTTAAAATCTATTACTATTTTACTTCTAGACAGTTCAGTTTTATGATGACCAAAGGTTTTGTTTTGGGTTTTTTTTTTTTTTTTTTTGCCTATTATTGTTTGTTTGTCTTTTCGTTTTGTCTTACTATAGTAAAAGACCTAACTCTCCTTGCTTTGGGGATTAACCATGTGTCAGTATCCAATTTGACTCATAAACTTCACAGGTGGCACTTCTTCTTAACTTACAATGATTTATCTCATCCAACTTCTTATAAAAGAGTCCCATGAGCCCAAATATCCAACATTGATTGAAAGATTAATTGGGAAATACAATTTTCATTTTGTTTGCCTTTATTCTTCTTCAGGTAAATAATTGGATTGTATTTAATATACATGGATTATCTCTGTTAATATTTTGTGTCATAATAGAAAAATTAAAGAAAAAGAAGAGGGTTGTATTTTTTTTTCCATCAGACTATATCTCTTAAAATTGTACCATAAATTATTCCTTATCCTCAGACAGCTTGGTGGATTGGATAAAAAGCTGTATGAATCAGTTTGGAAGACTTCTCACAGGATGTACTATTTGGGCTCAGAGTAGAAATTTTTTAAAGGGAGAGAGAAAGAGAGAGAGGAAAAAAAAAAGAGAGAGAGAGAATGTCACTAGAGCTACAAAGACTGTGATGCAGTTTTTTTGGAGCTGGAATTAAAGATGAAAATTCCATCAGCTGGAAAGTTTTAGCTTCAAGGATTACTAAGTACACTTCATACTGCCTTAACCAACAGTAACAAAAACACCCATATACAGTGGATCAAATGAATTAGAAATTTATTTCTGTTTCACATAAATGTCTGAAAGAAGATGGATGGTCCAGTCACTTATGGTGACTAGGCTCCATAAAGCCACCCAAAGTGCCAAATTCCTTATTGTCCACCATCTTTACAGATGGCATGTGCTTCCTGAATTATCTGCATGTTATGGAGATTATAGAATGCATGCAGGAAATAAAGATAAATCTATTTTGGAGGTAGGGGAAGTACAAATTTGATTTTGAACATATTTTTAAAATTTATTAGGGAAATTTGTCTTTCTATAAAACTGAGAAATGCCACCTTTGATTTTGGTATTAGTTTTCAAACCTTTGGAGCCAGGAAAATTCCTTAAGTGTGTCCATAACACAACAAAGAATATTGAAGACTGTTATAGAAATTTAGAGTTGTAGTTTCATTGACCTCTATGAGTTGAAAGGATTTAGATAATCTTATGAGAATAATGTTAATTCAATAAGAAAAATCTCAAGAATGTAACATTCAGGAGGTAGTCACCATATATATTAAACCAAAAGGAATGAAATAAAAGGGCTATATTTCAGCTATCATCCAAAGACATCCAAACTAGGAGGTTATCTTAATTTTAAAATCAGATATCTATTTATATTGGGGTGATTTGGACATTATGCATTAAATATTCTCTGGAAAGTCCAATTCATGGGACCCAAAAGAACTTTAAAGCTATAATATAGGAAATGCAGTCTTGCTCCTCCACCACCCCTCAAAAAATAAATTAGCAAGTCTCAAGGGCCCTTAAGAATTTGATTTATTACTGGGAATCAAATGATTGAATATGTAAGGAGACACTGAACTATTTTAGTCATCAAATTCATATCATCAAGTGAAGCAAAAACATTTCTACCTGGGAAAGGACAAACTCAGTTTCAGTTTTTCTAGTAGTCCATGGTGGGGGAGCAATAACTGTTATCGTCACATTTTACTACCATTAGTTTTATTTGGAGTAGAATTCTAGACTACTTTCTTATGTTTATGTCAGGATAGAACCAGTAAGAGAATTTGAAAAAGGAAATTTTCAGCACAGAAAAGATAAACTTGGAATATGTTTATTTGCATATCTTCAAAGGGAATATTTGTAGCCAGTTTAAGCATTGCTTGCTTATATATTTGGGGTTGGATGCAATAATATTCTATAGTGTACCCCTCTTTTTTAAAAAAAATTCTGTTTGGAAGCCAAATTTTGTACTGATTTTTTCAGCTATTTTGTTGAAAAACTTAGATAGTAGACATTTCTTTAAAATATTAATGTGTACAATAATAATGGGAAGAAGAACTACCATTTCAGTGGATTTCACATGTTAAATCCTGCCAGGAGATCTCTGATAGATATTAAGTGAGTCTCCTTTTTTTCGGATGAACATATTTATATGCAGACATATGTAAGGAGCTGCTGTTTTCATAATCCAGCACAGGAATTTAAACTCAAATCCATGCCTAAATCTCAAAGCCCCCATTCCCCACTTTGTCACAAATTTGCAGAAATCTGAATGATGTAAGGAATATTTATTTTTAATCATAATATATATATACATATATAACTTTTTCAAATGAGAAATATTTAAAATAGGATCTGCTAAGCTTTGTGGTTCAAGTTTATAAACCGAGCACATGGGAGGTTGAGGCAGGAGGATTGAAAGTTTGAGGCCAGCCTGAGTTACATAGCAAGTTCAAGGCCAGCCTGAACTACCAGTGATACCATGTCTCCAAACCAACAACAACAACAACAAAGATCTTTCATTCATTTAATGTTAGGGTTTTTTTGTTTGTTGTTGTTTTTGTTTGTTTTGAGACAGAGTATTTCTACTTCAGTTTTCATAGTTCTGGAATTACAGGTATATACCGCAACACCTGGCTGTAATGTTTTCGTTTTGACTCTGTTGACAAAATATTTATTGAATGCTCTTAAAACCCTTTCTGTGTGCTGCGGATGCAGTTATAAGTGAAACATGCATGAATCTTACCTTCCTTCAGTTAGTAGCTCTTTGGCAATCACTTGGGTTATGCACAATAGGTAAGTAGGGCACTTAAAGCAACAAAACAATATGGATATCTTTTTTCTTATTATTTCCCAAATGAAAAGCAAATTCATCTTTAAAAATATGATCTGTAGTGGTGCCAAGGAAAGTGAATTTTCTTAGAAAACACCATGTTTGCTTTATCTTCCTGTCAATTTACAAATTAATAAAAAGGTTTTACTGACACCCCCACTTGCCTCCTAGCCCTTGAACATGTGGCACACACAGCCATCAGGAAAGCACATATGTACCCGAGTAGTCAATGTGAAATAAATGTAAATGGGAAAAAACAAATGATGCCTATGAATTAGGCTTTTTGAAAGTTCAGTGCTATTATTTAATTGGTTAATATGATTTTATTTTATGTTTTATTACAGTTAGTAATTTTTAAATTATAATAATTTTTTATAGCTTATCATTATAGCATTACTGATCACGTTTTATTAGTTATTAGAGGTTTTTTTATGTGACTTTCCAAGAACCCTAGTCCTTTCATATTTATGTGTCATATCTTTGGTTTTAAAAAATGAAGTGGAATTTTTTATTTCCATTGCAAAATAACAACTTCTTAAACCTCACTCAATTACAAAATAGATCTCTTACCAAGTGCACACCAACACATACATTTTAACGAAAAAGCTTAATAATTGGCATTGCCTTTTATCTACAACATCAAAATACTAAAGAACCTATTATGATGAACTAGAAAAACTTGGCTGAAATAAATATTAATTTTTAAGGTCAGACCATCAACACAAAGAAAGATAGCAATGTAATATTTGAATTTGGGATTGAATTTCTTTTAGAAAAGATTTTTTTTAAAGAGCAATTAAATTTGGTTTTCAGTTTCTCCATGAAACTTTACAATATATGTGATTTAAAATTTTGCTGATATGACAAGTTTAAATCCATTCATACATCTCACTGGAAGTTGTGGATTTCCTGGAAAACAGGAAGATAACAAACTTTTTTTTCAGAAAATATATTGTCATTTTTCTAATTCTAATTCTAATTATTTGATGGAATTCAGTTGATGCTCATTAGGAATGAGCCTGACAAAGAATACATTATACACCAGCACCAAGTTATACTCTAACATATGCATGCTGGGAAATGAAGATGGCAAATTATGACAATGATTTGATTAGGGTTAGTAAAAACAATAGACTTCATTTGCTTTAGAGTTATTGGATCTTCTATTTTTTTTGGAAACAATAATACTGACAAATTTATTGTACTCCAGGAATCATGTGGAGCTCTTCAATAATCTTTCTTTCTTTTTCTTAAAATCATGCTTGCATTCTGGTCTACAAAATGTTAAGAAAATTTTTTGTGAAAACATGGCATTCTCTAAAAGGCTGCTGTCCCACTGTTGGTAGTATGAGATATGAGTCTGCTGTGAGTCCACTGTCTTTATGTTTGCCTTAAAATTGTGAGTAAAATTTTATAGATCAGTCTATCCATAATGTACTATACCTAAGATAACACTTAGAACATTGGCATCATCAATGTGAGATGATAATTCTATGAACACAGCTCCTCTGTCATCTGACAATTATGTGCCATAGAATCCACATCACTGAAACCAATGGGGGTCTACTACATTAATTATCAGATTAAAATATCTAAAACTTGAGAATTTAAGCATAATTGGCTGCTTCAAAGACATAGAATGAAAGAGCAAAATGTAATATACATGAAATCTAACATTGAATGAAGACAGAATTTGTGTTAGGCATTGCTCAAAAGACGTTAAATATATTATCCTTTAGACTTGCAAATTCCTTACGGGATGAGTACTATTTTCTTTGCTACATTATACATTTGTAAATAGAGAACAGTAGATAAAGTATAAAGTCATAAAGCTAGTTGTTGGTTGAACTGAAATATAAATCCATGCAAACCAACTCCAGGGTTTGAACACTTCACATATGGTTATAATAGTAAGAGAACTATGATTATAAGAGATTTTAATGACATTCCAAAGGTTCTATATGAAGGAAGTGTGAAACCACTGGGATTCTTCAGGGATGCTGCAGTCACCACTATATTCAGCTCTTTAAGACTCTGTGGACTCCGTATACAATTGTTTCTCTGGGGATTGCAGTTTCAGCTGTTTCTCTTCTGACCTCTGCAGTCATCCTACATTTCCTATAGGTGATATAATCCAATCCTGAATATATGCCAGTTTGGTGAGGGTACTAACGTTCTTGTTTTGCTCTAATCAAGAAAGCATAAAGCTGACACCATTAACTTTATCTTTGAATAAAGGCCTGTCCTAAAAATTATTATCATTTGAATTTCCATGATTGTGTCTTCACATTGTGAAAGGGTGGAAGAGCAAGCAAGGCAAAAGTTGCATATAGCCTCATTATAAAGGCCTTACTCTCACTTATGAAGGTTGCAGCCTTTGTCACCTCAGGATCTCTAAAAGGCCACACCTCTTAACACTATCATTCTGGCCATTAAATTTCAATACTAGAATTTTGGAAGGGGTAAGCTCAACTCATAGCCACCCTGCATTAAATTTTCTAAGCATGAAGTAGTGTGGTCCTAGAATTAACTTTTCACTTGCTCAGTATGTACATGTGGCTTGTGGCTATTGTATTTTTTAATTATTCATTTATTCACATGTGCTTACATTGTTTGGGTCATTTCTCCCCCTTGCCCCCTGCTCCCTCCCACTCCCCACCTCTCCCCTCGCTTCCAGGCAGAACCTGTTCTGCGTTTTTCTCCAGTTCAGTTGAAGAGTAGAAATAAGCAATAATAAGAAAGACATAGCATTTTTGCTAGTTGAGATAAGAACAGCTATACAGAGAGATTCCTAGCATTGCTTTCATGTACAAATGTGTTACAATCCAGGTTGATTCATCTCTAACTATCTTTACACTGGTTCCTGATCCCTTTCTCGTGTTGACCTCTGTCACTTTAAGATTTCTGTATTAATTCCTCTGGAGTGGTGATATCAAATGCTTTCATGTTTTGGGTTTTCTATCTAACCCCACACCTCCCATATGTGTTCTCCCCTTGTCATGTAACCCAAGTCCTACAACATTGCTATATTTGCCCTAGATCTAAAGACCGCATATGAGGGAGAACATACAATTTTTGGTCTTTTGAATCTGGCTAACCTAGTTCAGAATGATGTTCTCCAGTTCCATCCATTTACTTGCAAATGATAAGATTTCATTCTTCTTCATGGCTGAGTAAAATTCCATTGTGCATAAATACCACATTTTCTTGATCCATTTGTCAGTTGTGGGGCATCTTGGTTGTTTCCATAACTTGGCTATTGTGAATAGTGCTGCAGTAAACATGGGTGTGCAGGTGCCTCTGGAGTAACCTGAGTCACATTCCTTTGGGTATATCCCCAGGAGTGGGATTGCTGGGTCATATGACAGATCTATATTTGGATTTTTAAGAAGCCTACAAATTTTTTTCCAGAGTGGTTGCACCAGCTTGCATTCCCACCAACAGTTTACAAGCGTTCCTTTTTCCCATCTTCCCCAGCACATGTTGGTGGTGGTGTTTTGATCATGGCTATTCTGAGAGGGTTGAGGTAGAATCTTAGTGTGGTTTTGATTTGCATTTCCTTTATGGCTAGAGATGGTGAGCATTTTTTCATGTGTTTTTCGGCCATTTGAATTTCTTCTTTTGAGAAAGTTCTATTTAGTTCAGTTGCCCGTTTCTTCATTGGTTCATTGATTTTGGGAGAGTTTAGTTTCTTAAGTTCTCTGTGTATTATGGTTATCAGTCCTTTGATGTATAGCTAGCAAATATTTTCTCTCACTCTGTGAGTGGTCTCTTTAGTTTAGAGACCATTCTTTTGTTGAGCAGAAGCTTTTTAATTTTATGAGATCCCATTTGTCTATACTTTCTCTTAGTTGCTGAGCTGCTGGGGTTCCATTGAGGAAGTCCTTGTCTATATCTATTAATTCCAAAGTGTTTCCTACTCTTTCCTGCTTTAGAGTTTGGAGTCTGATATTAAGGTCCTTGTTCCATTTTGAGTTAATACTAGTACAGGGTGATAAATATAGATCTGGTTTCAGTGTTTTGCAGACTGCTAACCAGTTTTCCCAGCAGTTTTTGTTGAAGAGGCTGTCTTTTCTCCATCATATATTTTTAGTGCCTTTGTCAAAAATAAGGTAGGTGTACTTGTGTGGCTTCATATCTGGGTCCTCTATTCTGTTCCACTAGTCTTCATATCCATTTTTGTATGAGTACCATGCTGTTTTTATTGCTATTGCTTTGTAATATAGTTTGAGGTCAGGTATTGTGATACCTCCAGCATTGCTCTTTTTGCTGAGTATTGCTTTGGTTGTTCACAGTCACTTGTGTTTCCAAATGAACTGTAGGGTTTATTTTTCAGTCTCTGTAATGAATGTCATTGGGATTTTGTTGGGAATTGCATTAAACATGTAGATTGCTTTTGATAGTATGGCCATTTTTACTATGCTGATTCTGCCAATCCATGAGCAAACACAGCTTACAGCGGTAAGTAATGTTTTATAAATTTACAGTGTGGTGGCTACAGGAAGTACTACAGTTTGTTTTTGAACTCTGTGTTAGTGATCAGATTAGTAATGAGAAAACTATGTAGAAGCAAATTTAAGCATTGTTTTAGCTGTTTGAGAGAAGGAAATGTTGGTGAGTTTGGTCTATATAATTTTTTTAAAGTAATGCATTTAACATGATTTTCAAATGGCATAATGTTTTAATGATGAAGAGTGGTTTAGTAGGCTGGTACTTTCTAGAAACAAATTGTGTAATTGGATCCAGAAGGAATTTTAAGTTCTAGAAATGTGTAAATATTCTGCTTACCCTGAGATAAAGTATAAAATATCACTACTTTAAAAAATAGAATGATTATCATTTGTAAATACTATTAACATTTAGTCAAATATTCATAATTAACATTAAACATTAGCATTTGTACATATTGTTTTAATGTCAGTAATAAAAAGTAATTGATATATAGGTATAAAGACAAATATTGATATAAATTTTATAATTGTGCTTACTGGAAAAGCAGAAAATAATATGAGCGTGAACATATCTATAGAGTAAGATAAAAACAAATGTTTCGGTAAAAAATGAATAAACAGGTGGAGGCATGGCTCAAGCAGTAGAGCACCTGCTTAGCAAGTGTGAAGCCCTGAGTTCAAAACCCCAGTACTGCCAAAAACAATTCCATGAGCAACAAAATAATTAGAATGTATCTGCACAGTACAATAACAAATTTTTCACAAATAATTATTAAAAATCATAGGATAAAATAATAAATTTGAAGGAAATGTGGCATTTCCCTAAATATTAATAAACAAAGAAAATGGTAGAGGGGAGATGGGATAAGTAGAAATCAAAGTGAGAGATCTCTGGATATTCTTAAGTAGACTGTGTTTTTGGAGTCAATAGTTCTCAGCTCATCTTGAGTGTACAAGTCTCTATCATTTTTTTCCTGTGATGACCTTGTAAGACATTGCTATGCAATTCTCTTAGCAAACACATTTCTAACTTGTACAAAATTGAGCTTGACTCTGACATTGGAACAATATCTCAATTGTATTTGAGTCACACATTATGGTAGTAATATTTAAAATTTTAGAGAAAACCACTAATTCTACTGCCAATAAACTGTTTGGGCTATGGCTTATATTTGTAAGAAACCTAAAATTACAGTGTGATGTTTCTGTCCTGTGCTCTGCCACCATAGAGTGTCACCACTTCTATCTACCCTATTATGGAGGTCCTTAAATGCAGGGTTGTATTGGATGGTGTCCTACAATGGCAACAAATACTTCACATTTAAAGACATTTTGGGAAAGTTCTTGTCAAGATTGGTTGAAATTATTGTAATTATAATTAAAGTTTTCCTGGGGTAAAAACATACACTGAAAGAAAAGAAAAAGATTTGTGATAGGTAACATGCTTCTTCTTAGTAAGGGATCTTTGCTCTTCATTATATAAAATACTCTGCTCTTTCTTAAGATTCATGGTCTTTTTTCAAACATTGTCTTAAAGTTATCTGTAAAAACAAGAATTTGTAGGAACTACTAGGTTTTCAGTAGAAAGAGGAGATTTTTTTCCAAATAACTTTCCAAACTTGCCAGTTCCTCAGACTTTTCCATCAAAGAAAATACAAGGAACCCCCCCCTCCCACACACACACACATGCATGCAGCTGGTAGAAAGTGGAGAAGAAGAGAGAGAGAAAGAGAGAGAGAGAGAGAAAATGTCCAAGACATTAGTTAAGTTTATAACACTCACCTCTTTGTTCTATCGGTTTATCAAAACATGGGCTTGGGTCAGGGACAATGGATTAATATTCTGTATCTTTTTCTCATGTGATATTTAGTAAGTCACTTAGGCTCTGTGGCCCCCCATTTTTGCATTTATTAAATATGTAGAGAACAATAGTATATTGATTAAGGTTAATGTCTTACCATGTCTTATTTTTCTTACCCTGGAGATAAGTAATTATCTGGGACATAATATACATGTAGTAAGCAGCAAATAAATAATTGAATACACATTTTGTCACAGTTCTCACTATTATGTAAGTGAGTGTACAAAGTTGGCTATGACTATTTGGTAATAGTGATAGATAGTTATGCTTCCACTTGCACCTTTTGTTAAATTAAATATAGTTTTAACTATACTTTCTTTTTTTTATTATTATTCATATGTGCATACAATGCTTGGGTCATTTCTCCCCCCTGCCCCCACCCCCTCCCTTACCACCCACTCTGCCCCTTCCCTCTCCCCCCTACCCCCTCAATACCCGGCAGAAACTATTTTGCCCTTACTTCTAATTTTGTTGAAGAGAGAGTATGAGCAATAATAGGAAGGAACAAGGGTTTTTGCTAGTTGAGATAAGGATAGCTATACAAAGAGTTGACTCGCATTAATTTCTTGTGCATGTGTGTTACCTTCTAGGTTACTTCTTTTTGATTTAACCTTTTCTGTAGTTCCTGGTCCCCTTCTCCTACTGGCCTCAGTTGCTTTTAAGGTATCTGCTTTAGTTTCTCTGCATTGAGGACAACAAATGCTAACTAATTTTTTTAGGTGTCTTACCTATCCTCATATCTCCCTTGTGTGCTCTCGCTTTTATCTTGTAATCAAAGTTCAATCCCCTTGTTGTGTTTGCCCTTCATCTAATGTCTGCATATGAGGGAGAACATACAATTTTTGGTCTTTTGGGCCAGGTTAACCTCACTCAGAATGATATTCTCCAATTCCATCCATTTACCAGCGAATGATAACATTTCATTCTTCTTCATGGCTACATAAAATTCCCTTGTGTATAGATACGACATTTTCTTGATCCATTCGTCAGTAGTGGAGCATCTTGTCTGTTTCCATAACTTGGCTATTGTGAATAGTGCTGCAATAAACATGGGTGTGCAGGTGCCTCTGGAGTAACCTGTGTCACAGTCTTTTGGGTATATCCCCAAGAGTGGTATTGCTGGATCCTATGGTAGATCAATGTTTAGCTTTTAACTATACTTTCTATGAAATGTATATATTCTTTTATTCTCAAATTCTATTTCAACTGATTATCTTATATTTTTATGGCCATATTCTAGCTACATATGCTATTGAGTTATACCATTAACCATTATATATACTATATATATATTTATTAAAAAGCCCACATATAAGCAAGTTTCATATTTCACAAAGATAAAATTTTCTCATTATCAAAAACTATGCTTCCTCCATAATCTAAAAATTCTGACTAAAGAATTTTCTAATGCTCTGTATACTTTCAACTTCATTTTGAATTTTAGCTGTAAGAATAGAAGAGTATGTTTTGCCAAACAGAATCAAATAGACTTCAGACTTTCCTTTTTTACTGGTATTGAGGTTTGAACTCAGGGCCTCAAACTTGCACTTTACGTGTGTTACATGTGTGTGTAAAGGGCGGCATCTTTGGCAAATATATGCTGTAGAATAGTTTACTCAAATATTTCTAAAATAATTTGAGATTTTTTTACATCAAGAAAAAATATGTGAAAAATTAGTTTTGAGGTTTTTTTTTTCATAAGCCTATATACTTTCACTATTTCTTAGCTGTTGTACAGTTCCATATGGAATTTAACTTTTTGTCTTACTTATAGACTTTTTAGATTCTGTTGGTAGATGAATTAATTTCTGAAAAGTGACTGTTGAAGAGAATACCACTAAAGTATTAATTTTACAATTTAGAAACTAAATTCTTATAGAACTCTAGCAAAGAAAGTAAAGCAATGTTAAAAATTTGGATGTGTAGTTATTTTAAGTAGACACAGTTTCAGTCATTTTGACCCATTTTTAGAAGGTTTACTTTGAAATTCCTCATTTTCCTTACAATATTATATTATTTTATCATCTATCAAAGCAGCTCCTACAGTTTCATTTATAATTTATTTCAAAAGCATGATTATAAAATAGAATAAGATTTTGTGTGTTTTGTTTGACATTTTATATATTCACATATAACGTATTTTCTTACTTAACTGAGAATTGGACCACACTCATAAAATCTTCACCATGACCTTTAAAGCAATATATAATAATTGGAAAGACAGAAATAGGGCTAGAGATAGAATATCCTTTATTATGTGTCTCCATGGAGTGCTTTAGAGTGGCTTCAAAATATTACATAGAATCTGCAGATGCAGTGCATTTTTGACAAACAGTTCGAGGATTTTTGATAGCTGAATAGTCTTTATGGCTCAGGTGAGTTTAAAATTTTTCCTTAAAACATCCTTAACCTGTCTGAAACATCCATTTTAAGCAAAGGAGAACACTGTTTCATATCACCATGTTGGTCTATCAAAAAGGCATCAGAAATAACCAGTTAACATAGACTACCATGAAGAGAACTGACTATGAAATTCTCTCTAGTGTGACTTCTCCAGTTTTCTGTAAAAATTGTTTTATAAATGAACTTACTTCATCAATTAAATTTTAATATAGTTGAGGTCAATCACTATATTTTTATAATTTTTATATATAATAAGTTAAATTTTTCTTGCTTTGTTAAGCTACATTTTTCATATACATAGTGCTTATTTTTACACAGTATTAATAGCAGCCAATGTATACTGAATGTCTAATATTTCCCATGACCTTGTTTTGATTGGTGTTAAGTAACTTATTTATTTCTCACCCTAATCTTTTGGAATTACATTTATTTTACAGATGAGAAAACAAAAACAGCTATGAATTTGCCTAGTGTCACACTGCTATTAAGTAGTCATGTTGTCTTTCAGTACCACATCCTGGTCCCAGAGTCTTATGGTTTTAACTGCCTTTGATTTTTTAGATCCATCTAGAAAATATGTGATTCTCTTTCCAAATGTAAACTGTCCTAAAATAGCAATACAAAGAGAAATGGAAAGGAGAGGATTAAAGGGAGTAAAAGTGTGAGAATGCAGCTCATTTAGTATAAGCTGCCTGAAGGCAGGGTGAACACCAAGTGTGAAACACATGTACATCTTGTGATGTGATAAGAGGGCTCATTGTGTGACCTTTAAAATACTGTGCAATGAGCAACATTTTCAGGAATATCTTAGCAACAAGTCAAGATATTGCTATTTCTCATACTGATTGTGATGGAGTATTCAGGCAATATATTTTAAAAAAATCATTCTGTGAAGATCATTTTCAGAGGGCATTAAGATTACGTGAATCCAAACATAATAGACTTCTGATACCTTAATTCAATAGAAATAGTTTAGGGGTCCTAGAAAACTGTGAAGAAGGATGTGACGATGATGGTCATATTCATGATCAATAATTGCATCACTTGACTTACAGCACCTGTGATTTACAACTTGTTGATGTTAGTGATGTTATTCCCATGACGCAGCTAAGGAAACTTGAGGCTTGGACAGGCCAAGGGACACTAGAATTCAAAAAGCAGGTCGATAGCTGGAATAGCTGGAGCTCAGTCTCCATCTAGACTTTTACTCTGAAAATCTTTTTTTTTTAATACCTCAAGAATTTCATTTTATTTTAATTATTATTATTTTTTTATTCACATGTGAGTACATTATTTGGGTCACTTCTGAAATTCTTGCTTTTTATTATTACACTAGATTTTTTTTCCTCAAATAGATGTTTTGGAAATGACTATTGGAAAAATTAACTATTATAATCTCTGCTTTAGTTATAATCAATAATTCTGAATAAAGACAAATCTACAACCTGCCCAGCATGTAGGTGGGCAAATTAAACATTTTATATCAGAAGCTGCAATTGTCATCCCTTTCACATAGCTCTAAAAGAAAATAATATGTCATGGATAAAGCAAAAATGTCCTTAGGATGCAGATCTGTGCTTATTCCAGTTTGCTACATTGTTGCTAATTTTAACATGTGTTAATATTACTCTGCTTGAGCAGCTATACAACAGAATTTTATTTTCTCACTGTTCTGGAAGCTACAAGTCCATAATCAAAGACTTTGGTTTGTGTTGAGGCCTATTTTTTTCTAGTGAGGCATCTTTTCACAGGCTTGTAGACAGCTGTCTTCTTACATCCCCACTGGTCCACTCCTCAACCCATGTAGATCAAAAGAAAATGAGCAAGTTCTCTGATGTTTCTTATAAGGACACTAATATAATTGGACGGAGCCCCACACTTATAACCATACTTAATCTAAGTACCTCCACGGAGGCTCCATTCTTAATGATAGACACACTGATTACAACAGTTAAGTCCACAATACTGTGGAAGCCTTGACTTATCTTTTAGGTTTATTGGAGCTCTAAAATCCTTGTTAAACACCACATCATGGATTTGTGATATTTTGAGGGAAAATGTTCTTGCCCAGGGTAGAGTTTTCCATTGCTTCATCTTGTTATCACCTCCAGGCTATTTCTTGGGTATAGGTGATCACAGTCGGACAGAAAGTAGTATTTGTTATCACCTCTTCGGTCTTCCAGTAACATTCATGCTCCACTGGCCTCCTCCTCACCTGCTGTGGATAGAAGTTTCCCATGGAAATCAACGGGAGATTTTCCTTATTAAAAGAATGGAGAACTCTATTTTAGAACTGTACTAGTATTTTGAAAACTCATGTTTTGAAAGGTAAACTCTTAAGGGGAATTGACTAAACCATTAATTTCTGCTTCTCAGAAAATACCCATTACAATAAGACTTGAGGTTTGGCAATACAGCGTCTGTGCTAAAATATTAGTTCTCTAGCAATTAGTGAAAGTGAACCATCATATTCAAGTTTTGAGGTGCTATAATTTAGTATCACAGTGTCTTAAGAATAAAAATTATTGAGTTTCACCTAGATCTAGTTAAATATTAAGGTCATTGCTATAAAACTACCTTATTGATTAGTTATTCTATATATGAGTAATATATATTTCAGATCATTGATTTCCTAAAATAACTTTTCAATTTGCATAACTTTATAAGTATGTTTCAGCATTCATTGATTTACTGATTTTTATATATTATTTATTTTATATATTTATACACTTCTAGAAAGCATATAATGCATATTAATAATAACAATACATCAATGCTAAATAGTAATACTGATATTTAAGTTAAAATTTAAGTTCCAAAGTTCATTTAATGAATCTCTAAATCTTAAGTTGAATTTCATGAGGCAATGGGATGTTTATTACAAAAGTAAATTTCCTATGTTTGGGAAATTTGTCAAATTTCTTCAAAAAGATTTCTTTGAACTACTGATGTTATGATTCACAAACTAAAATTGGTACCTATGGATATAAAGCAATGCATGTATTATTTATCCTAATTTTATTTTAGATAAATTCAGTGGAATAATAAGTTTATATGATGACTGTACTGTGTGAGTGGTTAGCAAGTTATTTTGTGCTGCTTATAATTTGCTTTTTTCTTTAAAGAAACTGTGTATGTGTGTGCATTTGTATATGTCTAGGTTCTCAAATATTACTTATGGAGATTTTTAGATATCTGGTGATAGAGATTTGTATTATATTTCAGTCAAATCAGATTTTAGGTAGACTTTAGAAATACTGTTTTTAAACAGAATTCAGTTTTCTTTGACAAATACAGCTACAGGAAAGGAAAGTTCATGAAAGATAACTGGGAACCATTTATGGCAGAGTTTAAAAGTTGCTATCATTTTATTCACCCAAAAAAAAGGGGGGGAATGGATTGAACAGAGCCAGATGTTAATTAGAGTGAAAACAGACCAGCGAGTGTTAAGGCAACTTGAAAATCTGAAGCAGAAAGATAGACAAAATTTCAAACTTTTTTACTCCTTGTTAAATGGTTATCAAGTTAAGGAGGAAAGTGCACGTAAAGACTTTTCAATTGAAAATTGGAAATTTTCTTCAGGAGCTACTACTGGGTAAACATTAACGTTTTTAAATGAAATAGATATTGTTTACTATTCATGGTAAGGGTAAATACAAATGGAACACCCAGTTTAAAAAAATAGGCTGCAAATAGTGCAACACATTCACTCTGTAGGCTAAGTCATTTTTTTGTTGTTCTTTTGTTCTGTAATTGATTTCTAGCACCCCCTTTAACCCACCTTAAAGGGCAAGCAGGAAATTCATGTTTTCGTTCATCAGCCCATCCCTCTGAAAAGCGTTCGATATTAAAACAGTTTGCAAGGAGAAAAGCAGAGGAGACAAGAGACTTAGCCCAGCTAGACTTAGCAAGGTTAGAAGATCCAGGCAAGATTGTCTGCAACACACATCGGGTCTTGTTCCTGTCCAGTGTTTTCATGGAGATATCAAGTTAATTAGGGTAGGACTCTGTTCTTCACTTTATATGTGACCTTTTATTATATCTGTGTTTCTCTAGTTCATGTGGTGCTGTAGAGCTATGGGACAGTCTTCCCAGCTGTTTGACACAAACTGGAAAAATTTAAGCATTGATATTTCTTTTTGCCTGAAGGTTTTTACAGAAGCAAAGTTCTACAGAGGCAAAGTTGATGTTGTGGTAGATTTGCTGTGGATGTCAGAATTTTCTTTTATCTTTGGGCTCCTTACTTTTCCTGAGGATCAGGTGCCATCCAAGAGTTTCAGAGAAGAGTGGGGAGTTGGGGGGCAGGGTGCAAGAGCAGGTTACATGGCAGAATTCCCACGAATTCTGGCAAAGGATGAAAAAGATAAAGAAATCTTGTTTTTCTGAACCAGAGGATTCTCTGCATGACTTCCCCACTGTTGGGGTGATGAGCTTTCAGGCTGAGATTTTATTAACAATTCATATGGAGATTGAGGGCAGTGGAGGAGCAGATTCTCACATAAACTTGATCTGTCCATGAATGCAGTTCTCTGTTTGCCCTGACCCTGCATGGCTTAAGACACTGCTTGTGAGGCCAGTGTGCCAGACACAAAGAAAGAAATGAAAAGCCAGCACATTCCAGGACTCTGCACAAAGGAGCCCAGCCGTTTCTACTCCTCTCCCCAGAGAGGATCTTATCTCTGCACAGCCAAAAACCTTTAAAATGTTTATTTGTGTACCTCCAGTTTTAAAATCTATGCACTGTTCATTAAGCAGTAGTCCACAGCAATGTTTTGTTAGGTTTTCTTTTTTTTTTTTTTCCTGAACTTGTTGGAACTGGAGATTTTACGAGAGTGTATTTTCTGAACTTTAGTTTTAGAAGTCACTGGCCTTGAATTGTTTTTTGATTGTGGATTGGTGGATACTTTGAAAAAGGAGTCCTTTCTAGCTTTAGGAGAAGCAAGAAAAACATTTTAAAGCTTGATTTGACTCGGTAATATATCCTGACATTGAAACTCTGAGACTTGTGGCAGAATTAATGTATGAAATGAAGCTGACACATGTCACAAGCTGGGACGTCACCATGGTCATGAACACAGACCAAAGTGTACCTTAGGAAAACCATAGAAGGAAGAAGGAAGTGGAGAAAAGTTTAAATGAGATAAAATAGCAAGGGAAACAAGGAAATTTTAACATTAGGTTTCTACAATTATTGACACTCTTAGATACATTACACCAGGATAGTAACAATTCACAAGCTATTTCTAACTTAATATATACTAGAATTTTTTGTTTGACAAAAACGTAGTCTGGAAGTATGATCTCTCTAGAGAATAAATCTGTTGCTAAATTACATGTTTCCATAGATGTTTAAAAAACAAAATTTATTTACACAGATTCTTGAATTTTGAATATATGTTTAGCTGTTCAAGTTACTTCAAACTTTTATGGATCATTATAGAAATAATCAGTTAAGGAATAGAGACAAATGTCATTTATTATGATAGTTTTTTTTTCCTTTCATTTTATAGTGGTTTTATTTCCATGAAATTAATTGTTGTACTTAGGCTAATTGTCAGTAATTGGTGACAAAATCACTTCATTGTTTTCCTATAACATGATACTAATTAGGATTTTTGAAATATTGGCTCAGCTATACCCTGTACTTTACCTTCTGTATCAAGTCAATGGTAGATAATTTCAAATGCAACTTTTTAAGAAATCTATTTGATAAGATGTTTCTATTAATAATTAAGCAAGTCTTATAAACAGCCTGTCATAAATTAAGGAAGGAAGCTTTAATTGTAGGTTGAGTTTGTTTTATGAAATATCAACTGATTTTCCTGATTTGAATGAACTCCTATTGCAATCAACTTTAAAATATCACAACTATGAATTCAATTGCATGTATATTTTCATTATTCTATTTGTGTAAGCAACATTGAAATTTGTACTGCCAAAAGTGCTCTTGTGAGATATAAGGAAGCTGAATGAGATTCTTTCTCTCCATTCCTGATGGTTACATGGAATTTATAAAACATAACGTGTTATTGACCCTTGCTTTTCTAATTTTTTTCTTTTGATTTTGCCACATAAGATAGTTTTTGGAGTATATATTTCAAATAAAATACATGAAATAGTTGAGATTATGCAATTTGATTTTCTGCAATTTTCAGCATAGAACAGTGTGTATCACTCCACAAAAAATAAGTTATGAAGAGAGGAAATGGGAGAGCATCATATTTTTTGATATGAGATTTAATGCCAATGGTAGAAAATTTTATAATACTATATATTCCATATATAAAACTATCACAGGTAAAACTGTTTTGCTCATTTCATTCCTTAAAAGAATTCTCCTCAACTATGATTTTGATGACTTTGAAAACTGCAAAAGTTTTCCAATACTTTGCAGTGTAGTCTTGCCGCTTTTCCTTATTCTAAGAAACTTTTACCAATCAAGAGTCAATTTGCAGTTTACAGCCCACTGTTTGATTTAAATGCATCCATACTGTATAACTTAGAACTGAGTGTCTCACAGTCATTCTGAGAAAAGTTTTTATGAAGCAATTAAGAAAATAATTGCTTATTAAAAGGTGAAGATTGGTTTGAGCAGAGAGAGAAGAAACAGAACTTTCAAATTGAAAGCATTCATTGTTAGCAAGAAACATACGCAACAAATCTGAAATTAGAGAAAACTCATGAAATACGTATCTTGGCAAGGGGAATTGTTTGAATTTTCTAAAGCTGTCAGTCCATTTTCTCTATTTTTTCCCGTTAAAGAAAAGATTCAAATGGAAAGCTTCACCTTTTGTACAAAGTTGAAATGTTTTATTATTGAAGGATTGTTCTACACTGTACAAACCAGAACAATTCAATAGCTTCTAGGGTGGAGGGGAATGCAAATGGGAATCTGTTATTTCAGAGTGCCCATAGCAGAACAAAAATTAGTATAAAAATCTACAGTTGTTTCCTTGAAAAGGGAATCTTTTGATTACAACAATTATTTGAATACCTATTCAGGCTCTTTTGTCACATTTTGACATAAGTGCACATTTCTTAAATGAAGAATACTCTTGAGGGAACAAAATTCAAATATAAACTATGTTTAGTTGTTATATTCAGTAGGTTGTTCCATAGGATTAAACAACAGTTACTCTTTTTTTTTTCATTTTTTATTTATATGCTTTAGAAAATAAATTACCCAATGTAAAATTTAAGTTCTTCCTCTTTTATCTTACTGTACAGATATGTTTTCTTGCTCTTTTTTGTGTTTCAAATATATAGAGTGTGAAAAATGAGCAAGTTTAAAGGGGGGGTGAAAGGGGGAGTGGCATAAACAGTGTATACACATGTAAGTAAATGTAAAAATGATAAAATAAAAGGAGAAAAAAGTATTAAAAGGGATAAAATATAAAAGTTGCTTAGAGAAGGTAATTTTTCTCGGTTGCTCACCTGACTGGATTAGAGATTCTGAATAAAGAGTACAGTAAGCTGAAGTTTTTTTTATTTTTCTTCACTTGAGTATTCTAACTGTTCAAAGAGAACACAAGAATGGAAGTAGGAGTCTGGTAAAACCATAAACCGTGTCCATGGGCATCTGAATTCCAACGGGGAGAAAAAAGATTCCAGGCTGCTTCTCACATAATTGTGTTTGACAACCATATAGATGCCTCTGGAGCTAGCACGAGTAGCAGCAGTGTTTGAGCACGTTGGCCCCAGAAGCCATTTATGATTACAACCCGTTTCTTCATCACACCACACTGCCAACACCCCTAATTAGCCAGTCTCATTTTAAAATTTAAGAATAACACACATGTAATAACATCAACAACAACAAGCACCCCTTAAGCAGCAGCTATGCTCTTTGCAGGCACATTATGCAGCAGTGACATCCAGCTCCTGGGGTCCAGCTTACATGTCATACTTGGGGTTGATTAACTTCCCCAAAAGAAGGTGGACCTACATTCGGAGGAGCAGACCCCACTTAGTGCTACCAAATTCTGGTGTTATTTTTGTATTTTCATGTTTTCTTTGTCTTTTTTTTTTTTTCAGTGATGTGCTTGTGCTTGCACAAAACAATGGAAGGGTAGCCCACCCACTAAAGCAAATAGCAATAACAAAACAAAAGATGATCGAGG
Organism: Castor canadensis; assembly: GCF_047511655.1. Classification (NCBI taxonomy): domain Eukaryota; kingdom Metazoa; phylum Chordata; class Mammalia; order Rodentia; family Castoridae; genus Castor; species Castor canadensis. The sequence goes on along the minus strand of NC_133390.1, from coordinate 27,124,467 downwards.
GTGGAACATACATAGTCCAGGCTAATTTTTGTTCATGGTGCTCAAATGAGTTCCACATTCTGTGAAACTTGTCTTGTCTCTGGGTGAAGCTCCTGCCGCTCTTGGGAAAGGGGGTAATGCCTGCATTAAAAAGCATTAAGTCATAGTAAAACAACATGACAAGCCTTGGGTGCTTAGTGTTTACATATTTTAGAATGCACTGAGAGGTTTTTTTTTTAATGTCTTACATTAGAGAAACACATATATAAAAACATGTTATTCTTCTCATTAAAAGAACGAGGAGCTTACACTTTCAAACCTTCATTTTCTGGGGATTTAATTCTGTCTTGGTCAATAACACAGTCTGCAACTTCAACCAATTTATGTGACATGAAATATAGGCCTCAGCAAGTAAAAAGTGGATGAATCAGGTTTATTAATGCATACATAGCACATGCCTTACCTGGGCAGGCAACCATTAACTCCTGCTTCAGGTAGCTAGTGTCTTCTGGTGAAACCAGATTGTGTATGGTCTGTCCTTTGTGCCATATGACCAGGTTTTTTTAGTCATAATTGCTGAAATGAAAGCTTATTTGCTCTACCATCTAGGAGTAACCTGAGACTAATGATGGGTTTGCAAATTACCCAGCCATTTACCATCTAAGAAAATAATCTTCTCTTTTGTTTAATAGCAAGAATAGACTGCTTAAGATTTTATCTCCAAGTAGAAAATATTCAAGTTCTCAATCATGTTTTAACTTCTTGTGATGAGACGTGAAGTGTATATTTTCTCATTTTATTCAATGCATCATTTTTGAGATTAGTTTAAAATGATATCTAAAATTTTTAAAATAATGCATGTACTAACATGTCTATGGTCTTGTATCATTGTTCAAAATAAAGAATTGTTTAGAATATGTCTGTATGTGCATTTTCCTCATGAAGGGTAACATAGCAATGTAAAGAGCTATGTGATGAAAGAGTAATTACCAATATCTAATTAAATTTCAAGATGAAACAGAGAAAATTTAGGAAAAGGAAGAAAAAAATGTGCCTTTTCAAAAACTACATAGAAGGTTTATTTTTACTTCATAATACAAACTTTTGTTCCAGGGATAAGTTCTAATAAGCTCAAGATGTGGAGTGTTAAATGAATTATTACAACTTACAGCCTAGAGTACAACCACAATGTAAACTGTCAAAGGTATAAAAAGACCAAGGCAGGGCCTGTGATTTTAGTTAACACACTCAGTGAACATAGGAGAGTCTTAATGTTGATTTTTACATGTGCAGTTTTGTTCTCTGGTTTACTTCTTTCTGAAATCAATTCCCAACCAAAGCCAGAGCTCTTCAGGAGAGGGCCGAGATTAAAACAAAGTAACTTTAGTTTTTAGCAGAATAATGAGGTTATCAGTAATGCATTGGTGATCTCAAGAACCTTGGAGATACACATATCACAGATGCCCTGCATTTTTTGCATTTATTGTAGGACTTGCAGGTTTCAGCTGAGATGTCACCACATCTGTGTTTGAACCAGTCATTGATGCAGTCTCAAGATACCTTGGAAGCAGAGGGAGAGCTATTGAGATTATTTAACCGAAATAGATAACTCTAACTGCATTAGAACAGGTGTTTAGGAGTAAGAATACATCTATGAAATTGCTTTTTGAAAGAAGACTACTCAATACCCCTTTAATAACCTTTCGTTCCCACATCTCCTTCCTAACATTTCTAAGTTTTGTTGTTTCCCTGACAAGTTTATTCATATCCTAACAGCTTGTCTGGCAGCAGGGTTCATGTTCAATACTTGGGCTTTCTGGTCACGGTGGTGGCTGAGAGTAATGGAGAAGGGGGAATAAGTGAGTGTGGAAATGCAAAGCTGTCTCTTGTTACATTTTATCGATCTCATTCTGGTGTCATTCAATTAAGACAGAAATGTGATGGATAGTCTCTGCACAGGTTCCTGGGTTGCTCTCCATCCATTGCAGATAAAGCTTTTGTGTTTTATTTTGGGGGGAAGGTGTAGAGAAAGGGCATGGGCAAGTGGAAGAAATCAAAGATGCTATGTGATCTGAATTACAAATCAACGTTTCTCTAAGGAAGCTCCAAAATGTCAAACATGCCATGCTTATAGTTTTGCATACACAGAGTATTTCTGCTGATGTAATAGATGGGTTACTGAAATTTAAGGTAGGGTTAATTCTTGTTTATTTACTTTCAAATTCCAATTAGTTAACATCACCATTCTACCAGCCCAAGATAATTAAAAATGAGCCACATGAAAAAAGACTTGAGTTAAACTTGTGCCAGCTTTGAAGTTTGCAAAAAGGATAAATTCTGTTCTGTTTTCATGGGCCTGTGATTCTATGTTGATCTTTTGCAAATAGATTTTAAAAGCTGGTTATAAGAAAGCAGTAGATAGTGTAATTTTTTAGTTTATATGTAAATCATTCTTATTATTGCCTATCCTATCAAAAGGTATGAGTAAAATATCAAACTTTGGGACTATATAATTCTAATCCTTTCTCTTGATGACATATTTTTCCTTAAGCATACCACACCTCCATTTATCACCAGTGTTATAATGAGAATGATAGGGATCCATGAATGTGAGAAGCTGTAACATTAACAAATCATGTGAGCAAATTGTTTTTTCAAAAAGACATTAAAATAATTACTGCAAACAGATACCATCAAAGCAGGTAATGCTAAGCAAACTCTCTTGGTTCCTCCCAAAGCAATGCTAGATTTAAGCTGAGCATTCTTGATTTCCTAATCAAGGTCCTGGCTGCTGCTAATTAATCCAAAAGGCAATATGATCTAAAGATATAAGTAGGAGTTTTAATATCATACCAATAAGTTAATATCTAAGCTCATCTATGTACATGGTATAAGATAAAACTCTGTCTTTGGATAAGATATACCTCTGCTCTTGTTTAAACCTGAAGCTTGTTATCTGTATAATAAGAAAAAGAATTCTGTGAGAATATGGAAGTGTCTGGTTCACATGCATCCTGTGAGTTGGGCACATGAGAGGCATCAAACACATTTTATTTCTTCTTGAATCCCTCTTTATGGTTTTGACACAGAAGATTTGGTCCTATAATAAGTAAGTTTATGCAGTCATTTTGAAAAGGAGTGTAAGCAAACAAAAATAATATAGTTGGCTCTTACCATTATGAGTCAGAAGTTTTCTAGATTTGAATTCACAGGAGCCAACTTGCCAAACTTTGTGAAATTTTGTGCAATGCTAAGAATCTTTCTGTATAGTTATCCTTAACTCAACTAGCAAAAACTCTTTGTCTTCCTTATTATGCTTATGTTTTTTCTTCTACAAAATTAGAGATAAGGGCAGAACAGCTTTTGCCTGGAAGTGAAGAGTGGAGGAAAGGGGAAGAAGGTGGGGCAGCGGGGCAGGGGGGAGAAATGACCCAAACAATGTATGCACATGTGAATAAATGAATAATTAAACAAAATTAGAGCCACTGATAACCACTTGCACATAATTTCCTACATCACAGAGAAATCCATTCCCTAATGTATCTCAGTCTAGGACCCACCAAAATGTAAACACAGGCAAGCAGTTCCATGCTCTGTTCTTTATTGATCCAAGGCTTGGAATAGTTTCATACATATGGGGGCTACTTAGGAAATAGTTGTTCACTAAATGAAGAACTTCACGTCTCTCTTTTAGCTTTTAGGTACTTGTTATATATCTAACAATTCTAGTTCAATTATTTAACATTTAATTAACAGTTGAATATTTCAACTATTTACATATTTAAACTATTCACACAGAAAAAATGCTATGAATAATTGCTTTTCCATTTCTCATAGTCTTTCTTTCTGGAAAGACCAAAACTTTAATGTGTACATACTAAATTTTGTCACCCTCATGACATCTTGAATAAATAAAGTCCTTTTATACTCCAAAATAAAAAAAAAAAAGAAAAATACAATTGTTCAGTAAAGGTTTGTACTAAAATTTCATTTATGGAAGAAACTGTATATTAGATCTTAATCTAAATTTTCAAGGAACTTTAAACCAGAATGCTTTAATTCTAAAATTCATGAGCAACATTTGAATAAAGTAATTATTAACCAATTTTACAAAGGTTAAGTGGCACATGGAAATAATTTAGGTAGGAATTTAACTGATAATCCACCTTGTAATCCATTTAAATAAGCTAGAAAAAACACAAGACCTTCTGTTTTTGGCACATTTATAGCCTTGTAGACACTGGTGAAAGTGTGTTTGTGTGTTTACATACTTATATGTACATGTATAGGTTCAAGGTAGGATCTGACTTTCTTTTGTTCTAAAGTCATTCATTTTTAAAATAGGATATTTAAAGAAACACATCTGCCACTGTCAAGGCTTATATCAAAGATACATACAGGAATAATTTATACCTATTTAAGAAAATACACTTATAAAGAGTAGGTGGCTAATAAAGGATTTTTCCTCCATGATCAAAACATCATAAATAATTTGGGTATTCTGGTAAAAGATGGGTTTTATCTTAAATTTTGTACATACTTTTATCAATTATCTACTTTGCATATGCTAACACATCCTTGCTGAAAACTATCATCACTTTGGTGGAAAATGCAATGAGTTAACATGTTTCTACAATCTCACACAAACATTGAACTTATTCTGCTCTTACTGGGCAATAAATGTGTTCATATGCTTGCTTGGGGGAATGAATGAAACCATTTCACTGATTTCATAAGTGTATGAGTTGTGCCTTTTACTGTCCTAGGATCTTTTCCCCATTAAAGGAGGAATGATGGTAGTGTGTTGAGTCATTTGTATATTTTTGGGGTAGTTCAGGTCTAAAACGGAGGTGAAAATTTCTTCACTTTCTTGCAGCCCAGAAGATGCGGCTTTAAACAACTTTCTAAGATGTACACTTTCCACATCTGACTGATAGAATTTAACATATTCTAGAAGGTAGACTTTCAAAGTTAAATATAATTGATAGAAATCACAGGAAAAAAGACTTAGTTTTGTATCTTTGTTTATAATTGTAATTTTTAAGGGTCAGTCTCATGAAACACCTAACCTAATATTTATGGCAACATTGAGTCCCCTAAAACTAAGTGATTTCATGATACTTTCTAAGACAGGTAAGCTCTAGGTACCAATTAGATATTCTTTACTTTTGAAAAACGATTTGCTACCTTTGGCTAATATTGGAACCCTTGTTTACTTTGCATCTCTTTATCTGTTCTCTTAACAGAATGTTAAACATATTGTAATGTAAAAAAAAATTGCAAATGATCCAAGGATGTCGCTTGTCGTCATGCTGAGTCAAGACTAAATGTTTACACGAACGAAATATTGCTGTGTTTTTCTCTTTTTGTTTATCAGAAGGATTTAATGATCACGCAGTCTTTAGACCCTGGCATGGCAGTTCCTTCTCATCAGCATTTAAACACTTATTGTTGAACCAACACTATATTCTTGGTATTCTACTGCATACGGGGTATGGACAACTTCAAACTAATAAACTATATCCTAATCAATATTATCTTTTATAAACACTTTGTGTCTATCTTTAGATCTACAAGTTTCTGAACAGTATCTGCCTCCCTATTCTCTCTGTCGTTAACATCTCCTTGAATTTTAAGAAGCAATATCATTTCTGCATGGGTTTCTGGCCATAAAAACATAGTTTGAAATTCTTCTTCAACAGTCTGCTACCACATACTTCAAATAGATGATTCTTTAGCAACACAAAAGACATTGTTAATATTATTTTTACTAACATTCCAGTTTAGGGCAACTTCAATTTGATATTATTCAATCAAGACTGATTCAGTAAAATCCGTTTTTCATGTTGACTCTCCTCTCTCTCTCTCTCTCTTCCTCACTTTCACATTTTCATCTCTCTTCCTCATCATCATACTGGAGTTTTCTTATGAACCTTGGTGGGCACATATTTCATGTCTAGATAGTCATGCTAAAGATGCTAGGCTGGGAAAAGTTAAAAGCAAATCACAGAGAAAGCCCAGGAAATGTTGGCTGTATGTAGTGTACCCTATCATCTTGTCTTGGAGTTTGAAGGGCAGAGTTTCTTGTTTTACTCATTTTTCTATCCAGCATGCCTAGCACCCTGGAATAAGTCAATGTGTGTTTGTTGAAATAGTCAGTAAACTTTGTCACATTTGAAGTTGCTTTTAACACAAGATTGGTTAAATTTCATCTTCTCAAACACAGATGTGCTAATTGTGCATTCTTCTGGGCATGAATAGGAACTTGAATGGTTTATAACTATGTCCTGATAATTTTTCTTTGTGAGATTCTCTTGCTCCAGAAGAAGGAAACAGGAGCCTTATTTTTCTGTTTCCCCTTAAAACATTTTTTAGGTTATTAGTATTAAGAATAATAGTCTTATGATTTTTTATATTATAATCCTAATATAAGCTCCTTTGCTGGGTAAGATTGTTGTTGAATCTATCTGGGTATCTGGTACACATAGGAAGTCGAGGCTGCTTTAGTTCATGGAAGTTTAAGCAACACTTTGCTGTGAATGTAAGATATACCCCAGAATCACACACACTAAAAAAGACACTCAAGATGAAAAAGAAAAATTTTCCATGTTGACAAGCCTTCTCATTATGGTTCCACTGAAGTCTTCCACTTTCTCAATTGCCAAAATTGAATTTATTCTTATGAGGTTTTTGTTTGTTTGCATTGTTCCATTTTGTTCTCAGTCATTAATGAGTATAATGTCAGCTACTTGGCTGTCCACTTGAATTACTTAGTTGAGTATTGAACCAAATTTGTCTCTGATCAACAAGTACAGGAAGCATTCTAAAAGACTGACTAGTAACAGATTGAATCAAAATTGTGGGAAAGAGAAGTGGAATTATCTGGACAAATTGGTCAATTGAGTAGATGTAAAACAGAAATGAGGCGATTCTGTTTTCAGCAGTCACTTGGGAAAAATAATTTTGATGTTTCTGTCTATAGCTAGAGACATTTTAAAATATATACAAATACTTCTTGGCTCATTTCCTGACATCTTAGATTATTCCTTCCCCCCCCCTCATTTAAATAGGTTTATAAAGATCCACAAAAAAGGATCTGTATCTAGATTAGGTCCAACTGCTCCAAGTCTCCTGTATTTGTTCAGAAAGCATATTTTGTCATTTACCCAAGGGTAATAAAATCCTTAAGGATTAACAGTCATAAATTCAAGTTGACAAGAGACTCACCATTGAAAAAAAAAGAAAACTACCTTAGATAAGTGAGCATACACACTTTTTAGCTGCTCAAAAGATTTTCTTCCAAGTAGATTAGGCAATTTAGGAAACCACATTCATGTTTAAATAACCATTTTGGATTATAAGGTCAAATATTCCTAATAAATATCACCATATAATTATCACCTGAATTTCCAGTCAAGTGGAAATCTTCCTTGAAATGGCTGCTGTTATTGTTGCCTGTTTTAGTATTCATATAGATTATTACTGTTTATAAGTAAAATAAATCATAAAAATACTTAGTATAGTTTAAAACAGATAAAAGTACGTAAACAAAATAAAATTCCAAAAAGAACAAACTAGTTAACAAAACAAGGCATGTCACTGCTAGGAACAGATATATGTTTTGATCCTGTCTTAGTTCACTCTGTTTTGCTACAACAAAATATCTAAGGCTGGAGTAATGCATAAAGAAAATAAGATGACTTTACTCATAGTTTTGGAGGCTGAAAGCCTAAGATTAGGTGGGCCCATTTGTTTGGTTTCTGGTGAGGGCCTTCTGGTGACATCATAGCATGGCAGATGGCATCATGGTAGAAGGATACCAAGAGGGGTTCAGAAAAGAAAGCAGTCACATGGTGAAGCAGGAAGCAAGAGGGATTCATAGGTGGGACTTGCTGTTTTTGAAAAACTCCTTTTGGGAAGTATGTGAGGGCTTTCAAAACTATACTAATCGGAGAGGGTGGTGCAGCCATGACCAGTCTTCTACAGGCCTCACTTATTAAATGCTCCATCACACCAATACTATGATACTGTGCACAACACATCCAGCACACTGATTTTGGGGGACACATGTAATCCATATCTAAGGCACAGCAAATATATTTAGCTCATTTGTCTGCTTTAATTTTAGCAAGTAGTACTTGTCCACAGATTTCTTCTTATAGCATTCGCACCACCACTAAGCTATCACTTCTTCAGAAACAAGGATTTTCTTGGGCCTCACAGCCAGCACTTCTAATTTATCACTCTTTAGCTCCTGATCTGGATTTGTTTTCTATCATATTGCATGTTAATACCTGGACTCCTATATTTATTTATGCATTTGTTATCTTTTTCCCTAATACAAGTCCCATGACAGTAAAAGTATTGCCTTTTACTCTCTAGGACCTAGGGGAATTTAGGTCACCACGGAAGTATTTGATAAGCATCTGCTGAGTGAATTTATTAAAGAAAGTGCTACACTAGTGACTGTAAGAGTAATTATCCAGTGTCCAAGTTCCAGCAAATACACTTGGTTGGTGGAAACACTCACCTTTTAACTCATTATTAAGGACTTCTATTAGATTCTTGAATATTCATCCTTGGAAAATGGAATAGAAAGCATAGTTTAATAGTTTAAACTTATGTAGGACAAAACAATGAAAAAATATAAAGGGCAAAAAACTAACGTTGGAAAATAAATCAGTCCAATGAACTACTGCATCTTTTTATTATTTGTGGGGAGAGTATCCATGTTTAATTCATAGATTTGTTTATTGTTTCTGTGATGGAATACACTTAGATGATAATTGCACTTCTATCAACAAAATTGGATTAAGAAAACACATCAAGGGTTACAGTATTGAAATTTTTCCATACAATATATTAAAACTCATTGACTAGGTGAATCCCCACTCACACTGTGTGTGAATTGTAAAAAGGTACCTTTTCCTCTTGGCAAATGAAGCATGCACTTGTTCAGGTGTAATTGGACTCATACTTCTGGCTTGGTAGTTAGCCTGAGCTTTATTTCATTCTCACTCACATCCCTAGCTGGTTTCCTTTTTCAAAGCACATCCTAAGCAACCATAGGCAGTGACCCTGGTAATGAATATGAAGACAGCATAGAAGTCTGAATAAAATCAACTGAAGATTGACAAAGTTCAGCTAAACCCTTCTTTAGTTGGTTAAGTTTGAAAGGCATGCAGAATAAAGGACAAAGTTTCTGCAACTGAAAAACAATTATAATCATGTCATATTTAAGTGTGGATTACTAATTATTATTGGCCCAACTCTAAAAATTATTATTTAAGTGGCATGTTTATTAATATTTTCAAGCTAGGCAGTTTGATAAATTTGTTGGATAGAGTGGGAAAGGGAGAAGTTGATCAGGAACTGAACATGAACAACAGAAGTTGAATAGCATTTATCTGAAGTGCTTGGGACCAGAAATGTTTAAAATATGGATATGTCAGATTTTGGGACATGTGCATATACATGATGAGATATCTTGGAGATGATATCCAAGTATAAACATAAAATACATTTGTATTTCATGTGCACATTTACGTAGCCCAAAAGTAATTGTATTCAATATTTATAGTAATTTTGTACATGCAACCAAGTTTCATGGTGTGGAATTTCCCATTTGTGGTACCATGTTAGCCCTCAAGAAGTTCTAGATTTTGAAGGATTTATGTGGTCAGATTTCTGATTTAGGGATATCTCTTTCTGCTTTTTAAAGAATTCCAGTAGCATTCATCTTAATTCTAATGATCTTTAATGAGAATCCACTCCACTGTTGGATGTTACAAATATCAGAAAAATGTATGTGAACAGTCTTAGACATTGTAGAAGCAGCAAGTAGCAGCATAAGATTAGTGAATGAATCAATATAACACAGAGTACAGTAATATAGCTGTCATGGTAATAAAGAAGACATGTCAAATGAAAGAAAATGCACATGCTGGCAAGTGGATCAAGAGAGAAGTAGACTATTTCATTGGGACATTTTAAAGGACAAGTCTACTTTGTCATCTTAATGTATTTTGGCTTTCTACATTAAAGCTAATCCTTGGAAAGAGGGAGAGAACAAGCATTTTGAGCTAAGGAGAAACAACACAGGCAAAGGCAGGGATGAAAGGGTGTGGGGTCTCCTTATGGAACAGTAGACAATCCCACTTTGGCAGTTTGGAAGACACATATGGAGAGAAGGGTACGAGTTGAGGTCAGCAAGATACAAAATGAAGCATGAGGTAGACTGGGTTCTAGTGGACTGAGGTTCTTGGGTTATGCTTTTTTGTCACTGTGACAAAATGCCTGGCATAAACAGTTTAAAGGGAGGAGAGATTTATTTTGCTCACAGTTTCATGGTGGTGAAGGCACGGCAGAAGAGAGGAGCTCACATCATGGCTATGGGGCCTTCTCCTTTTGCCTCTTTTATTCCATTCAGACTCTTAAACAGGTATTCCTCCCATAGTAATCCCTTCTGGAAACGTCCTCACAGACACTCTCAAAGGTCTGCTTTGTTGATCTACTGGACACTTCTCAATCCAATTAAATTGATAATTAAAATTGACCATCACAGCTCTTTTTCCTATCATTTTCAAGCTATTATATTTCCTTTTGAAAGCCTTTGAACATAATCAGTTTCATTATTATAAAGAATGATTTGCTCTAGATAATGAGAACAAATCAGTAAAGGTGAGGATGGTATTTAGGAAGATGTTCTTAGGGCAGGTCTTTGAGGATCAGGACTTAATGTAAATGAAAGTGAAGACAATGGCGGTGAAGACAGCATGACTCAGAAACTGTATGAAACAGAAAAGGAAGAAGGAAGAGTTAGAGAAGACACTGACATTTTGTACTTTAAATAGAAAAGCAATGGTATAATTAACAGGCATGGTAAAGCTAAAGGATTGGTTGAACCTTGAATTTATAGAATATTTTTTTCTTAAGAGCATGTAGAAACTGTCCTATATAGTACACAAATTAGACTCTTAGCTTGTTTATAATTCCCTAACATAAAATTCATTCTTATTTATTCATTAAGTTCTGAGACATTTTATGCAGTCATATATTTATGCATACATTCTTATTCTATATTATCTTATGTAAGTTAATCAAATATGATTTGCAAATGTAAATGAGCTTATGTATTTAATCAAGAATAAAAACACAATGTTGTTATAAATACATCTTTCAGGCTGTTACTTTTACTTCACAAATATATTTTTAAGTCTTCTCATTCTGTTCATCTTGACTGCTACCACCCTATTACTCTTCCAATAGCACCCCAAATGTCCTGCTTGAATTTACCCCTATCTAAACTCTTCTCCATAGAGGATTCAGAAAATGAAGTTTATCTCTGATCATGTAGGACCCCTCTTAAATCCTTTTGATGTCTTCATTGCACACAGATTGAAAACTTTGGAAAAAGACTCCAAAGGGCTTGCATTAACCACACCCATGACTCTCAACTCATCCCTCTTTTTTCCCAGATTGAATCTGCTGCAGGCAAGATGTTCTTTGCTTCCCAAGAAGCAGGTGGTACCTTCTCTCTATCCCCACCTCACACTTACATTTATCTTAGATATTGGATAATAGAGTTTCTGGTCATTGCTGTATCATTCTCAACTCATGTTTCAGGACCTACTTCACAGAAACTCTATCTCTTATGGTATTAATAACTTGTCCTTCCAGGTGCTTCATTAGGCAGCTTCTTTTCAGACTTGGAAGTGCATGAGTCTACAAGCTACACATATGCATTATTTACATCAACAAACACTGGAAATTCAAGTAGATATAGGTATTGTAAACAGCTCTCCATTGATATGAAGCTAAAGTAGCTAACTAATGGAAGTATGTCCTTTCTGTTTTCCAGGAAGATTAAAAACCATTTCCACTCTGTTTCCCAACTTCAGCTTTCCAAGCAATTCTTCCAATACCCTTCTTATTAAAATTCAGAGAAGGGTGATGCTGCCCAAAGAAATTTTCTTCAGAAAACTTTCTCCCAATCCTTACTATAAATCTTCCATAGCGTCACTATGTTCAGAGATACTTACTTTGAAATTCCTGCAAAGCATATCTTAAAATGCACGTTGCAATCTAATACCTCTCAAATACTATTACGCCATTAAAAATTTTAAGGTAATACATTAACATGTACATAATATAAATAGTATCTTATGTAAGGACGTCTTTAACTCTCTGAATTTAAGTTAGACTTATAAAATTGAACAGTTAAAGGGCAATTTAGTATATAAAGATCCATATGGATGACCCATAAAAATAAGCTTTTGAACAGAAACCAAAATACTTAGTGTATTTATAAAAGCACATTATCAATGCTAAGTCAAAAATTGTATATCTGAGAGTATTAAGCATTGCTTGCAGCCTTATTTTCAACTTTGTTGAACATGGCTGAACGTAAATCTCCAGTAAATGAGATATCTGTACATTATTCTTTCAAGAGAAATAAGATATTAGACTTGTTTGCAGAGAAGCTTACTAAAAGGAATCCCCAATTTAAAATTTTAATTATAGTAATTTCATGGTAAATTTCAAGCTATCACTAATAATCATGCTTTCTAATGTGTAGAATTTACAGTACCATAATGACTTGTTTTTAAGAGGAGGAAAAGTACAAGGGAACTTGTGGTTACAGGTTTAAGTCAGCAGAAATAACTCTTAATTTAGCTTAATAGTTCTATTTTATTAACTTCTTATCTTACTTTTGACCACTGCTTAAGACTGACCTGAACTGTTTTATCCAATATTTAGAGCTTTGTTCCTTTGGCTTTTAATATACATTTTATCTTCTCAAAATAGATCCAGGTGGTTAACTTAAATTTAAAAAAAAAAATTCTAATTATAATTGAATATTCCTTTTTACTAAGCAGCAAATAATATCATATTAAATTATAACATAAAGAAGCAATTTATATACATGTGCTTTCAGTTCATTCAATTACTAGTAAACTGATAGTACTTGTCCAACATTTTAATGTACATTATGATGTCTTTAAATCCTTCAATTGAACACTTAAGAAGATATAATTAAATACAATCATCTCACTGATTAGTTTGCCATATGAGTAGGCAAACTCAGAGGATACACTTGTTCTTGATAGAGAATGATCCATATACTTGTTTCCAGAATCACTTAACTTCTTGCCAAAGTAACACTAGTTAGCACTGAATTTTCTGAAGGATCTTGTTTCATTAGACTCTGAGAACAAATTTCATAAACAAACATACCAAAAATACAGTTTTCATTTGAGTAAAATTTGAAATCTGTGTTATTCACTAAATAATATCACGAAGACTGATTTTGAGAGTATTAAGAACTTCTGTCTAACAAATTCTGTTGTTTACAGATGGTCCCAGAAAGTAGGGAGGTTCAAAAGGGATCTCCTATCTCACGTTTCATTCCTAAGAGACTGCCTCAGTTGGTGTGCACTGCCCTGAAGAAGATCCAAACTCTTTCTCATGACCTGTACATTCATTAGTGGTGAGCTGGCCCATCCTAGCTGACCACCCTGCTGTCTGGTTTGCTCCAGTAGATCTTGTTCCTCTTACTGCTTCTAATGTGCTCAATGCTTTTCTACCTGGACCCCTTGCACAAGCTATTTCCTCTAGTTCAGAAACTTTGTGTGCTGTTCTTCTCATGGCTTGGCTGTTTTGATTTTCAAATTCATCTCTTGGCCTTTCTTGACCATTCTATCTGTTTAAGAACTCTTTCTTTTCCTTCTCACTCTTGTTCTCTGTTATAGCATATAATCCCCTAATCATTTATTTAAATTTGCTATTATATTTTTAGGATTTGGAACATTGCTAAATAGATATATAACAAATATTTGTTGAGTGAATAAATTTTCCTAAAACCTAGAAAAGAGCAAAGACAATAAAAAGTGTTAGTTGAATGAATGAATGAATGGATTTAAAAACAAAAGACTACTTGACATAAAATGTTGCCCATGCCATATCTTTTTTATTTTATGAGTCATTACAGAAATGACTTTTTGAGAGCAGGCCGCTGTTAAATGATTCATATCCCCAAAGAAGAGTTGTAACTTACTGTGTTTCATATTACCCTTTCAAAATATGTATAACTTGGTCTGTGTGTGTGCATGTGTGTGCACGTGTGTGTTTGCGTGTGTGTGCGTGTGTATGTGGCATGTGCATGTGTGTGTGTGTGCTAGGGATCTAACTCAGGCCTTGCACATGCTAGGACAACACTCTATCACTGAGCAACACCCCAGTCCTTTAATTTTTTTTTTTTTTGTCTGACTCTGTAATACTTTAGAAATGCCCTTATGTTAAGACGTTTATTTGGCTTTTCTTTTCTGGTTTTTTTTTTTTTTTTTTGTACCCAGTGCCTCATTTGTGCTAGGCAAGCACTCTACTGTGTGAGGCATGCCGTAGCTCTTAACTTCTGCTTTAACTAGGATATTGACATGGAGGCCTTAAAGGCCTCTGAATTTGCATTTTGAAAATAATGTTTCATTATCAAATATAGGTGTTCCCCAACTTAGGATGGCTTATAGCCTGAAAAACCCATCCTAAGCTGAAATAGCACATCTGGAAAATGTATTTAGTGAATCTAGCCTACCAAACATCAGAGGCTAGCAACACAGTAGTGCTTTACTGGTGGTTTGCTCTTGTGACTGCATGGCTGAAGGAGCTGCATCTCTGGGCTCTGCCAGCATTGCTGGGAGTGTAGTAATTCCTATGACTCTCTCAGGAAAAGACAGAAGTTCCAAATTTGGAGTACATTCTCTACTGAATGTATATCACTTTTGTATCACCACAAAGTGGAAAAAAATCATAACTCCCAAATGTCATAAGTTGAGAACTATCTGTATACACAGTTGCAGTGTATTGGCTTTTGATAGCAAAAGCTGTAATATTACAAATTCTAAACTTATTAAATAGAAATTGAAAAGTATTAAATAGAAATTTAAAAGTACTAGTCTATTTATTGGACTCCTAACCAAGAGATTTGAAATTGAGATTTGACTTTGAGTAATTATTAATGAAGATAAATTTTTTCCATCAAAACCAGTGATAAATGTTCTCTTTGATTAGCAACACGTATAGGTCATGGACAGGGTTTCAGTTACAGTTCAAGGCAACAATGGAGGCACAGTTTTCATTACCTACTTACAACCTATTTAAGTATATTTAGTACAGGCTTATGAGTCCATGATATATGAACTATTATTTATAAATTTTTGCATTTTAAATATATTTCCAAATGGTTATTTTTATGAAATTTAACAATTCAAGCTCATTGCTTTGACCAACAGGTAATGCTTCCAGTGGAAAAGTAGTAGTAAATTGTATTGATTAGTTTTCTTTAAAAATCCCTTCAAAGCATAAAATATTATGTTTTGTTTATACCATTTGATATATGAAAACTGAGTGCTCATAAATAAGTTTAACTTAAAAAGTGAAAGTAAATAACATTTTATCCCCATTTTTCTCAAATTTGAAAAAAATGAAGAAGCTAGGGAAATACAGCTAGTGATTTCTGATCTTCCTTTAGGAAACACTGGCATTCCAGACAAACTTGGATAAAATGTGAAGTTTGAACTCATTTCTGAATTTTCGTCTTAAAGGATAAATGATGGATCTGAATAAAAAAGAAATGTGAAAATGAAGAAAACTGTTAAGTACCATGTTTTTAGCTTTAGGAACATTTAAAAATGGTGTAAGAGTTAAGATAAAATAATAACAAAAATATATAAAAATTAATCTCAGAAAGTCTTTTGGTTTGCTTGCCTGTGTATAAACATTAAAGTGACACCCATCTCTCTTTTATTTTAGTCTACATATTTGCCTTTTAAGTTACTATTTGATGAATGGCCCATCCTGATGTTTTACATGACTCTGTTTGGTCCTGTCCTATGCTTGCTTGTATCATCTGAGCCACTGTCAGAGGTGTGACCTATCTTTCCCTGACCTCCACATACCAAATTAGCTCTGATTAAGTTAATTTGGGTCTAGAACATGTGATTGGCGCCCATTCAGTCTGAAGTGTATAGCCCTGCAGGTTGAGCAGAGGCCATTGAAAAGGAGACAACTGAGCAGCAACCATGTTCAGAGCTGGGCAAAGATATCAGACTTGAGTTCTGGAGGAGGAGGAGGAGATATCATCTGCTTATCTTCTAGGCACTAATACTGTCTGAAGGCCTTGACCTTGGGTTCATCAGACTTGCTCATTTATGCAAAAAAAATATGGCAAATACGACACCTCTTCTGGGAGCACAGTAACATATGAGCGTACCTTACTCACAGACTGTGGTAGGAGAAACCCCAGTAATTACCCCTAGTAATAGTTGCAGTAAGAACATTAGTGAATTATGACAAGAAACATCAAATCATAATATTTTGCAGCAAAAAATGAAAAATTAAAATGAATTTTAGAATTGTGTTTTAATCAATGGAGAAAACATTCCCAAACTCCAAAATTTCAGGGCCATGTAACTTGCATTACATAATATAGATAAACTTTTCTATAAAACAACCAAATGGCTTGATTTGAATTTGGATTATCTGTCTGTTAGGGGACAAAAAGAGTACATTTTGAATAACAAATATGTTTTTAATAATGTATCTGAGCAAATCATAAATTTTAATCTTCCTAAACTTATTTACCACAAGTTTAAGAACATCAGGAAGTTATAACAATTGAAATGTTCATAAATGATGTGAAAAATGAAAATATCCTCATTTATAAAAATAAAGGGGGAGTATAAAAATGTCAATACAGAAATATAAAAATGTCAGAAATCATTAACAAGTTCTGGAGGTTACAGTATAGCTTGAACAGCTTGGTGACTATAGTTAATGTTTTATATACTTGTAAAGTGCTCTCACCACAAAAAAAGATAAGTATGCAAAGTAAAATATATATATTAATTATCTTAAGTCTTTGCACAATGTATACATATATCCAAACATCACCATGTATACCATAAATATATATATATGTATACTTATTAATTGTACCTTAATAAATCTGGGGAAATAAAATGAAATAAGAGGATTATTAATTCACTCAACCATGTCAGTGTTGATGTTCAGTGGTTATCTTGTGCTTTCAATTCATTTACAAATATGAAGATTATGTTACATTTGTTGCTTAAGAATAACCTGAAATGCTTTGGACATATTTCTTTTGTTTACTAAAATATGCTTTTCCCAAAAGTCATAAAAGCAAAAATCTTGATAATTTTGAGAGAAGGCAAGATTAATTTCAGTAAATTCGTTTATTGAGATATGGTAGAAAGGTGGCATTTGAAAAGATGTTAATTTCAAGGTAGGAGTTTTGTTGTATGTAAATTCTTGAAATATTAAAATGACTATATAATCAGATCCTAATCACACAGAGTCAATGTAGAGAGGTCTTCCTTCTAAGGTTTTTATTGTTTAAAATGGATGATTTTTAAAAACGCTACTTTGAAGATTATACTCTTAATTTTTGGTTGGGTTCCACATTGCAATTCTGGTTCAGGCATGTTTGCTTTAAGTGACCATGCTCACTAATTAGAAAGAAAACAATTTACTGGGAGCCATGTCACACACAGCCCTGCAAATGGGGTGAGCTTTTCTCAAGGATCCACGTTGTCCTTGGACTTGGCTGTTGTAGTACACTTTAGATGGAATTGATTGTGTGGTTGTAATGAAAGTAACAGATTGATTTCTATCCAGCATTACTAAGAGTAAATAGAAAAATGTTCCTGTCTTGACCTGCATTCATAACCGATGGGATTTGCTGGCTTTACCCCAATCCTTAATAAGCGATAAGATGCAGATGTGGTAAAGCTGGTTTCAACGTTTAAGGGTCTTTTCCCTGTCATCACAGGCGTTTCTTGATGCATTCAGATGTGTCGCATTGATTAGGTCACAATCACCTAGGAAATGTTACTTTCTTTAAATGCTATTCATAATTTATCATGCAATTAGCATTTATAGAGTAGTGCCTTTTGAACATATTAAGATTATTAGAGTGGGGGGATGTGACACAATGGTATACATTGTAATTGTCCTTAAAATTGATCTATCTTTTGTAGTTATTTAAATCAATGAAGATGGTTTAACTTCAGATATATTGACATTATTAAGACTAACAAATATTTTTGTTAGTAGAATAAATTTTTACAATGTAAAATATATTAGGAAAGTTATAATGTTAGTATAATCTATTAGCATATTGTAGTAGTCCTTTTTCTGATGGACCATTTCTGCTGAATTCAGAATTCCTATGGCATTATTTGCTAAGAAGTGAAAGGCTTATTTACAATAGGCAGTGCTTAGTCTTTGCTTCAATCTTTTCTTGATAATTTAGAAGATAAACTCAATAGCTGTTTTTATTTTAGTAGTCAGGACCTTAAGAGGCTCTTTTCTTACTCATCCTTTTGTAAATAAAACTGAGGTCCTCAAAACACGTAATCTAAAATATAAAAATACAAAGTGCAGTTAGTAACTACTTCATTTTGCTATAAATGAAGGAAAACAAACAAACAAACAAAAAGCCCTAACATTTCATTTGTAAGCAACAGTTTCTTCACACATTATGTGATTTTGTTTTTAGATTTGTTTTATGTTTTGGGTAAAACAGTTTAGTATAATGATGAGTAAATGAGACAAAACAAAACAAAACAAAATAAAAACAAAAAACTTAAAAGAAAAAAACCACATTTGACTCCTGATGTTTCTCAGTTGTAGCTTCCAAGAGCTCTCTGTTCTTTCCAGCCCCCTTGATACCCTGCAGGTTGTGCTAGACAATTCACAGGAAAAGCTTAGACATCGAGCTTGCACGCTTCTTGACTCCATTTTAAACCTTTTGTTCACACCAGGGTGGCATTTTTTCACACCGCATGTGGTAATTTTGACTCCTATCCAACTTGTCTTATAAAATCAAAGTCTGTGATTTTTTACATTCACAAGACTGCTTCCTGAATCGCTACTGCTATTTGAGTCTTTCCTAGTGTTTGGGGCAGAAGTTTATAGCAAAATATGTTTTGGGGAGGGGAAGGAAGAAAAGCAATATGAAAAACATTCTGGCCTGAAGCACAGGAAATAAATTTTAGATAAAACTTTGCAAAGATCATATGTGAAAATGAAATATACTAGGCTCTATTTTTTTAATTTTTGCAGCACTATGTTGAACATTCTGAATCATTTTAAAAAAGTATGGTGACATATTTTCAGGTTGTATAATGTTATTTTCAAAAAAGCTTTTATGCAATATAAAATGAAGCTGGTTTCAAAGTTTAAGGCTCTTAAATATTCTCAGATTCATCTAACTATTTTCCCACAATGTTTATAATATTCAGTAAGTGTAAATGCATTTTACTTTTAGATATAAGCATTAAACCTACTCCATTTGATGCTAAGTTCAATTAGGAGTAAAATAAAACATAGTATTGTAATAATTTGTACTACAAACTACAACATTGAAACAATTTTTAAAACTTCATCACTCAGTTGTTTTATTCCTCATGTTTAGTTTAAAATATCACTTCAGCCATTCATATTTTCTAATGATAAATTAATGACTATTTTAAAGAAATAATATAAAGCAATAATTATTAAACAATGGGAGGAATTGAAAATTTTACCACTTGCAAAGGTATGTGAAAAGGCTTGTTTCTATAATTGTTAGAAAGAACATGAAAACAATAAATTAAAAGATAACTTCAGATAATTTAGCAATATATACAATAAAGATAGTAAAAGTATATATTTATCTTTCCCTTTGAAATTTTTATTTTTTATTTGTATTAACAAGAACATATGAAAGATAGTTTAAAAACATACCTTAGGCATATGTATTAATTCATTATTTTTGCTGGCAGGTCAGAGGACGGTTGTTATTTTATTCTATAAATTGATAACAATCATATGATTTTTTAAAGCATTTCCTACAGTTGTGGAATAATCACATTTTTTACTTTTAAGTTACTACTTTTGAGACATAAGTAATTCAACCACAACATAAAGAGTAATGAAGTTAGAAGCATCTTTAATACAGTATAGTGTTACATTGGAAGATGAAAAAATCTAATTCCATATTTTATCAAATTTTAGCCACAAAGACAAATTTAAATAAATGAAATCCCTTTAGTCAGTGTGAATTTCATAATTCAAAAAACACATTAAGATGCTTTAAGAAAAAATATATGTGACAGAAATATTTGTGAATTCTAGTCATGCTTCTTCCAGAGAATACCTAGATAAATTCAATGCATTTGAATTACTCATTACAATATTTTAAATATGAAATGTAACCAATAAATCAAGAAGGAGATCAATTTAGAAATTAAATTTTTTTTTTTAGTTTTCTGGAAAAATAAAGCATGATTGGCAAGACTATAGTCAAAAATTATTCTTAATTGTAAGTTCTGTAATAGGTTTACTAGCAGACAGAACTGCATACTTCTTCTTTTCCAGATAGAAAATAACTTCAGCTACAATTCCTATAAAGTACTAAGGAAAATTTTAAAAAAGCAAACAATTACCAGGAAAAACTAAACCCAAATAGTTAGTATAACAATCTACTTGAAACAATGAATTATAACAGATTTTATAATCTGAGAGTTGCTTAAGTACACAGATATTTATCAAGTGTAGGTTTTTTGCATCTTTCTTAGTTTACCTTAAGATTTTGCCTCACTTGAAATAAAAAAGAACAAGAATTTTTTAATATAAAAGAATTTGAATATTAAATATAAATATTAAATTTTATAAAGATCAAAATCTTTGTCATTTAAAGTGAAACAAACAATTGAAAGCAAGTAAAATATCCAGATAAACACGTGGTTTGCTATTAAACACATATAAAATTAAACAGCATCTGGAAATTAGCAAACTGTGTATTTAAAAAATTTTAAAGAGACAAGAAATCGTTATTTAAAGGAAAATAAATTTTATGAAATGAAATTTACCTACTTTTTTGCAGCTCAAATGTTTGTTGAAACAAAAGTCTATTTCATATGCATGCCAAAGAATGTAGAAATGTTTTTAGCTTGTCATTTATCATTAGCTAGTAGAGAAAACCGCGACTTTTATTGCTTTAAGTTTGTTATTTCCTGCCCTCCCCACCTCTTCCCACGCTTTCGTCAGACTCTCTTCTGGCCGGCATATCTTCTATTTTAGGTGGAACAAACTAAAATCCTCAAACAGACACATAGGAAATAAACACACCTAGGTGAAGAGAAATAGATTTTCTGCCTTTACTCTATCCTTGTATGTTAATAACATCAGCTCACACATTTTGCCACAAAATTCAGCTTGAAAGTAATCCTCTGCTACTTAAGGCTAGATGAAAAGAGTACTCATTGTGAATTATCTTTCATCTGTCACAATAACTTTCTTTATTCTGCCGAAGACCTCCCCTTCGCCTGTGGCAATTAGAGGAAATAGGTATGCCTTAAAGTATGAAATAATGGTTTCTTACAACAAAATAAAACCTAATGACACATCCTCACAGTGCTTGCTGAGCATTATACGGAAGATAAGCATATGAGACATTTTGAACTTATTCTGAGGTTTAAGAGCATAGTAAAAGAATGCTTTTTAGAATGGCCAGGTGGTATAGTGCCATCGGTTATTATTGACTTCTGTTATTGATAACAAGCAGCAAATTGTAATTGTATTAAAAATGAAATGTAAAATACATTTTCATATTGTATACTTTCTAACTAAATCATGCCATAAGATATATATTATAAATATGATATTTACTTAACATACCAAACCATAGTGATTGTATGCACCTTTCAAAATCCACAATGAATTTACATGCTTTTAAGTATATTTGGTGCTTCAGAATAGTATCTTCACAAATTTTTAAAGGGGAAAAAAACAAAGAAAATTTTTTCCTTAAGCAGAGCTTTATCAAAAACTCTTGTTTAATTTAAAATCAATGTGATTGTTTGATTTACTTACTCTTACAAATCACAGAAATTACCTTGAGCAGTTCAAGTTCACCTTTCTGGAATTAAGCCTGTTAAATAATAGACACAATCAAATCATCTCCTTACAAGGATTCCTCAACTTTTTGGTTTAATAAGGTATAGTAAGTTATACCACTACTCATAAATAAGTTAAGCTATTAGACCTGAAAAAGCTACAAAAAATACAATAATAACTCAGTTATTTGACAGAAAGGAAAATGTTCCACATGACACCAGAAGAAAGTCACTGCTGATGAAGTAATAGAAACAGTCAATATAACAGCTGAATAAAGGCATATCAATAATTTAAGCTAACACAAAATTCATAAAGTATGAAGAAAAAAAATTCTTGAGACTAAAAGGAAAACCTTTTGGCCCACTGCACAGGTTGGGCACAAAAGTGCTTGCTAAGCTATCTATTTCACACATGCAACGACAGAAGGTTCGATATTCATTCGATCGATGAGTGAAAAGGCACAATGGCAAAATCAGACAGACTTCTTTTCAAATACAGATCTCCAATGTCCCCCTACAGTCTGCAGAAGCACGGCTGGTGGTGTGGCTCAGACGGAGCAAGGTTACAGCAAGACTGCTCTCTGGACCGTGCAAACAGTCTAGACCAATGACCTCCAGCATCATGCCCTTTGAAGAAGAGGCAAGTTCGGTCATGATGAAGAAAAATCAAGGCGTACCCCTTTTAACAATAGGGAGCAGCTCGAGGCTGCAAAGAGGTAAGCAGGGTAAGAAGAAAACAGCATCTGCTTCCATGGTTACAGGCCAACTATGAGAACCTTGCTTTTCAAGGGAGTCTGTTCTCAGGCTCCCTCACCGGGTATGTCATGGTTATAAGCAAAGGCAGGTTGAGCTGAAATCCGCACAGTTATTTCAGAGTAAAATGATACAGAGCACATGGCTGGCAGGAAAAAAAAAAGTCACATGACTATTTAGAACCAGACTTGGACTATTTCAGAATAGAATTTTTTTCCCTTTGTATACATGTTTAGATAAAGATGTAAATTTGTACTAAACAAACAGTGATGATAAACATGATTTTTATTTCTCAGGCTTTTTATGTGAACGTAGGTCAAGGGTCAAGATACCCCTCTCACAATAGCAGGATCATAAGCCTATTGTTAACTATAGTCTTGTCATGAATGCCATTTAAAAATATTTCCCTTTTTTGCCGGACTGTAACGTGGATATATGTTCTTGTGAATTTCTCTCTCTGACTTCATTCTGTTTGATGACATGCTCAGAATTTTTCCATGTTTATGCTCATTTCTGTGGTTAGGTCTCATGGGGAAATGTGGGAGGCTTGGTGAGAAATCTCGTTGGTATGGTGTCCCTGTTTTAAGAGAGTGTAAGGTTCTTCTATTTTGGAAAATATGCTTATGAGGAATTCAAATCTGCAGCAAACCAAATAGCTTCTGACAATAGTTTTGTTCCTAATTCATGCCTCTACCTTTCATCTGATGATTGATACACCAATGACTATGTAGATTGAAATATAAAATTGTTTTTCTTTTCTGTGAGATGTTTACTTTTTAAAGTTGAATCTTGCAATATGATATACTAGCAGCTAGAGCTATTTGAATAGAAAATTTGACAAATATGAACTGCAGCATATTCTGTACGATTGAGGAAAAACCTACTATAATAACCACACAAAATGCAGACATATGTATAATTAACACAGATAAAACAGTTCTCTGACCATGTACCACACCTCAGTGATAAAAGAGTTCAGGTGTGGTTGTCTTCCAACTATGTACAGTTAACTATACATATTCTGTGCAATTTATCCTTCAAGCAATTTTTGTTTGCAAGTATATTATTAAAATTAGGGATGAAAAGGAGAAAAAATTAGCCAAAGGACACAACCTAAAACAACTTTAAATAAGTGTATTTTTCAGAAGAACATTTAAAATTCAGTATTTAGGAGAAACTGTCTCTTTTCCTTAAAAACATTTTCTATATCTGAGGTATTAAATGACTGAGTAATCTGTATATATTGCATGTAGTTTGCAACAAAACCATCACTTATGAAACAAACTATATATCTTACTATAAATCAGCACCATATGGTCTTGTTATATACAAAAATTCTTTCAAATACTTATCCTAAAGGAAAATTTTCTTGTAGCTTTGCAAAAGCAATTAGTGTTTGTGACCATGATAACAACAATTTTATGCTTTTAATCGAGAAACCAGAAAATTATTTTCTGGTGTGTTTCTTCATAGTGATGCCTTGTTTTGAGCTAAGAAAACATAGCTTCCTGGGTAAACACAAGCAAGTTGGTTTATTTCTTGGAATTGTTGAAATACAATAATTTCTTATCTTACATGGTGAGAAAAGTGTATGAGGAAAAATATAAACTTTCACAGTGTTAATATTTTAGTATCATAATTCATACTTTAGTATAAGCAATGAAGCAGTCACATTCTAGTTTCTCTTAAAGAAGTCACATTCTTCTTTAAATAACTCACAAACTGCTAAGCTAATTCAACATCAGAGTTTCTCTGATGTAGCAATAGATCATGTGCTCTGCCAAAGGTCAAGTGCCAGATATTTCTTCATTGGAAAATCTACCTGTCAGTTGTCCAAAGGAAAACAAAACACAACCAATACACTGAGGTTTACACAGTGCCTGGTAATTTGTGAGTTGTGTTTAAAGGAAAATGAGGCTCTGACATAAATTCTGCTGCAGGATAAACAGTGAATTCTTATTATTTTTCTAGTTAATGTTTAGCCTAGTACTTCTCTTTTGTTTTTCAAAAACATTCAGTTTTATGAATATTTATATGTGAACACAAATTACACTAACTTGACAAATATGGACACATATATAAACACTTGGAACTATTTGCATAGAATTAAATTGACGGTTAAAATGCTATTACTTTAACATGTTAATATGCAGATATGAACATTTAATATTGAATACTTAGGGAGAAATAACAGCTTCTTTTCTTGAAGATTCCCCATAGCTGACATATTGTATGGCTGAGTAATATCTACATATTGTATGTACTTTGAAACAAAACTCCACTTATTTAACAAAATATGTTAGACTGAAATATTTCCTTAAATAATTTTAGAGCAATTATTGTGCTCCCCCCACTGCAAAATTTTAAACAAGGAAACTTAAAATTGACCTTACCTAATACAGCATTCATTTTTGTCAGTGAAATAAAGACATACCTTAGCATTTACTAGTACTTTGAATATAGCATATGCTCAATAAATGTCTTTCTAGTAAGTGAATAAACCTGTGGTTACATCAATGAGGCATCTATCTAAGAACAATCCCTTGGCATGAAAGACAGGACAGAATCTTCTCTACTTACCTGTACATTATTTTAACCTCTTCTTGTGACCATTCCATTTAAGAGAGTACTTTTTGTTGGTAATCTGTAATCACCAAATGCCTACTATTGGAGTACAGTGAGACTAGAAGTGTGTGACTAGAGCCACGTTTCCTACACAGGACCCTGAAGAGGGGCCCTTATTCTGAACAGTGTTAGTAGGTGCTATGGGAAAAAATTCAAGAATCAAACGAATGTGAGAGGAATGCTGTAATACACATAGACTTCATATGCTAAAATAGATTTCTTATGTGCACAATTTTTAGAGTATTCAAAAGACTAATGCATATAATGTATCCCTAAGAAGGGCATATAGTTAACACCCTTTCTCAAAATTCTGTAACCAACTTTTTAAAAAACATACTTAGTAAGATATGACCTAATTTCATGAGTCAAAGCTGACTTAGACCAGATTGTGTAAAACAATAATTTTCACTGTGCCTTCTTAAACATCACTTATTTATTTATTCACTTTTTGCAGTACTGGGGTTTGAACTCAGGGCCTCCTATTTGCTAGGCAGACACTTTACAACTTGAGCCACTCCCCCATCTCTTTTTTAGGTAGGGTCTTTTGTTTTTGCCTGGACTGGCCTGGACTTTGATCCTCTTACCTATGGTTTCCCACATAGCTGGGATAACCACACCTAGCTTATTGATTGAGATGAAGTTTTGTAACTTTCTGCCCTGGCTAGTCTCAAACCTTGATCCTCTCTATCTCTGCCTCCTGAATATGTGGGATTACAGATATAAACCACTGCACCCAGCCATAAACTTCTCTTTCAATGACATAGTTCTCTTGTCTTGAAATCAGCTACAGCAGGATTATTTATTTGTAGGATAGAGCCAGCAAATGCTATTATTCAGTGAAGACTGACTGATGAGCACTTACCTGCACATCATTGCCTAATTTCCTCCTTGAAGATACATTTGCAGTTAAGATTCAATTGCTAAGAGGCCAGTAAATTCGGAGATTTTCAATTCATTAAACTGTGCAAAGTGCAAAACTATTCAAACTAGTTATGAAAACTGGAAGTGAAAGATACCAGCCATGGAAAATATGGGCACAAACTTTAAAGTTTTGGCTATTGTATCAGAACATCGTAGAGTTTATCTTTCTTCTATCTCTGTTCATGTATCACTCTTCTATTAAGATAGTTATACAGTAGCTGGGCATGGTGGCACACACCTGGAATATGAGCACTCAGGAGGCTGAAGCAGGAAGATCATGAGTTCGAGTTTAGTGTGAATAACCTAATGAGACGCTATCTCAAAAACACAAGCCGTAGAAAACATTCAAATACACTGATACACAGTTTTCTGATGATAGCTAAGTGAGGTCCTGACATCAAGATTCTGAAAATTGCCAGACATTCTTTAAATGGGTCTCTTAACTCAGCTCATTTTATTGCTTTTGAGTTTTGTAAAACTGATATGAAGAATCTTTAACCAGTGTATATATTCATATTGCATGTCATTTAATTTTTGACATTTGATCAGACATATTTACCTGACTTACATCTTGGGTAAGATTATTAGAGGGGAAACAAAAGTGGAAAATCTATAAATTATGAACTTGAAATATATATTTTAACATATAAACCACTTACTTCCCAATAAATCTTTATTAAACTATTGTGGATTGGTTATATGTAAAAACCTCTAAATGTGGATTGATTATAAGTATTTGGATAAATAATAAATGACTTAAATCATAAAAGGATTCTTATGGAGTCTTACAACTTGAATCAATGAGTTTTATGATGACATGTTTTGGACAGTTTATGGAGTCTACTTTGTGACAATACATAGAGTGATTTATGTTATTGTTCTACTTTCTATTCCCGAATATAGGCACATCAAACACTGTGAACTTTAGTTTATATGCCCCACAAATTTATCTAATCTGAGTGTTTTTTTTGTGCCAAGTATTGTGCTATTCATTGGGAATTAAAACATGACAAAAGACTGTGACACAGGTTACTCCAGAGGCACCTGCACACCCATGTTTATTGCAGCACTATTCACAATAGCCAAGTTATGGAAACAGCCAAGATGACCCACCACTGACGAATGGATTAAGAAAATGTGGTATTTATACTCAATCAAATTTTACGCAGCCATGAAGAAGAATGAAATATTATCATTCGCAGGTAAATGGATGGAACTGGAGAACAATACTCTGAGTGAGGTTAGCCTGGCCCAAAAGACCAAAAATTGTATGTTCTTCCTTATATGTGAACATTAGATCAAGGGCAAACACAACAAGGGGATTAGACAACAAGGGTAAGGGAGGCGGGGGGAAGGGGAGAGAAATGACCCAAACATTGTATGCACATATGAATATAATAAAAAAAGAAAAAAAATACCCAACATAAAAAAAAATTTAAAAAAAATAAAACATGACTAATACATGGCCTTTGCTTTTATGGAGTCCATGGTGAAACTGAGAAGAAAGTAACTTAAATGTACAGACATCATAAGAGAAAGTCATCTGAATGTAATTCTACTTTAAATCAAATATACATCTATATTATAAGTTTCCAGAATTCTCCAAGTTTAATCACAGAATCTCATATACTTTCTGATTCTTCTCTTATCACAATATTATGTGTTGCCACATCACAGAGAGTTCCATGTTCACAAATATGATTACAAATAGGACAATCAGGATGGCAAGGATATAACCCTTAACATAGTCTTAAATAAAGAGTAAGTGAACGACAAATTAAAAACTAAGTGTGTATAGTATTAATACAAGTAAAAATTTCACCTAAAGTCAAGACTCCCAAAGGATACTTCACACTATCACAAGATAAATATGATCAGTTCTAAACACAATGGAAATTCTTATAAGCATTTAGTTTATACATTATTGTGTGCATGTATGTGTGAAATACATGTCGGAACAATAATTGGATAAGATGGTTGTTGTAGTTAGAAAAAATTCAGTTGAACATAATAACATGTTACTTCTGAGAACTCTGCAGCCAATATAAACTCACAGAAAACTCATGTTGTATCAATTATGTTGGAAATACATATGCAATTTTAGCTCTAGAAGATTTCAGTATGCTATAAAACCTGGAAATTTCCTTTCATTCAAACAGTACTCCCCAAATTTGAAAAATACTTAAGCATAATATTTACACCTGAAAAGTTTTCAAATGATTTATTTGATGTCAGATATACAATGAAAATACTTTGACTATTGATATATAATTTAAATTTATAAGCATTTTTTAACATTTCAGTTTTTACATTGAAGACATATATCTTTAGAACTTTTTAAAAGACTTATCTCTCTATTTTTTTAACCGTAGAAAATTTAATTCATTTTTCTGAACCTAGCTGAATTGTTCTGTCTTTTGTAAACATGTCACTTCTTACCAGAACCTCTACACTTTCAACCTTTCCTTCTTACTTATTTATGTGCATCTTTGCTTTCTTTTTGCTCCCTTTATGTTTTTTACTAAGGTGAAAAGTATTAATAATAAATAGATTGCAAATAATATTAAAGGGATGGGATAATTTTTAAAATATATGTACAAATCCTCACACTGGAAAGCTGTAGTAACTAGTATGAAACTCAACGCTGGACCTCTGGAACAAGGGGTTTTGCTAGTTGAGATAAGTTTAGCTATACAGGGAGTTGACTCACATTAATTTCCTGTGTGTGTGTGTTACCTTCTAGGTTAATTCTTTTTGATCTAACCTTTTCTCTAGTTCCTGGTCCCCTTCTCCTATTGGACTCAGTTGCTTTTAAGGTATCTGCTTTAGTTTCTCTGCATTGAGGGCAACAAATGCTAGCTAATTTTTTAGGTGTCTTACCTATCCTCATATCTCCCTTGTGTGCTCTCGCTTTTATCATGTGCTCAAAGTCCAATCCCATTGTTGTGTTTGCCCTTGATCTAATGTCCGCATATGGGGGAGAATATACAATTTTTGGTCTTTTGGGCCAGGCTAACCTCACTCAGAATGATGTTCTCCAATTCCATCCATTTACCAGCGAATGATAACATTTCGTTCTTCTTCATGGCTGCCTAAAATTCCATTGTGTATAGATACCCATTTTTTTAATCCATTCATCAGTAGTGGGGCATGTTGGCTGTTTCCATAACTTGGCTATTATGAATAGTACTGCAAAAGAGGCTCATTCTTTAATTTTTTTTTCTTTAAGTGTCATACCCATGTAATTAAACTAGCTATGTTCCTTTCTAATGCATATTTCATATTTGCATTGTATTGTACATAAATAATAGTAACTTTTTAATCATATATTATTTGTATTATGTTGATTATATTTCTATAAGAATGCTATTTATAATAATATTCTTTATTATTGAATAAGGGTAGGATTTCCATATGACAGTTCCTCTATTGTTTTAAATATATTTGTGTATATGTGTGTGTTATATGTGTATTTGAAGGTAAGTGTATTTATGTCTAATTTTATGTTAGCTAAGCAGTTCACTATTCCTTCAAATTGGAGAATTTGGGCTGGAGATGCAGTTCAGTGGTAAAGTGCTTTCCTGGTATGCACAATGCACTGGATTTGACTCTTAGCACCACACATGAATCTAGGAATATTTTTAATATTCAAATTCTGATTCAAGTTATCTGGGGAAGAGTCTAGATTCTGAATTTCTAACAAGGCCCTAGGAAGTGACAGTGTTGCTGACCTGTGCATCACATTTAAGAATTTGAAGACCAGGGATCCAGTTTGACCTTGTTCCTGATTCTGATCTTTACCTACAGAATTAACAATCCTGATCCTGTTACTTGTTCATAAACAACTAAATAATGTTTCTTCTACCTACTCACAAAATTGACCTGTGTTTCAAATTAAATTAATTAGGAAGTGCTTCATAATCAAAGGATGTAAGAGGAGGTAATGAAGCCAGATATTTCCTCTTACCCTGTAAATACCATACTTCACCCCAACAATATTCCAATATTTCTATTGGAATCTCCTCATTTGACTTCAAAGGATAGAGTCAGTTTTAAGGTTATCTTTATTTAATAGTTCCTTGTTGTTTTTTAATCTTCTTTTTGTTTATTTATTTATTCATATAACAGACGTTTACTGTGTAGCTACTCTGAACAATGCATGTGCCAACTGCTGCTGAGACAGTTGTCTCCTTCCATTTACTTCTGTTTTTCCATTCTCTCAAATAATTTTATTTATCCATTTCACTCTATGCTCTATGTCTTCCATACCTTTTCCTTCTCTTGTTAACAAAGTGCTGGAATCATTAATGTGAAGTTTGTATTTGTTTTCTTTGATGCAATTATATTTAATTTCACAAGTGTCTACTGATTCCCCACTGTACGGCAGACTCTTGGCAAAAGGAAAACAAAGATATGGAAAGAACAGACTTTTTTTTTCCCAAATAATTTATATTCTTTTGGAGGAATGGGATGTTTAACAATTTCTCAAATTATTGTAATACTAAGGAGTGGTGTCATAAGAAAAACTTTGAAGAAAGAAATGAAACTGACCTAAGGGATTTGCAAGAGACTTCTTAAAAGATGGCTAACGTGTGAGAGAAATAGAGGCAGAAAGAAGGCAGATGTTACAGGAGGAAAAAGATACCTTTCTCTCTTTGCATTTGTTCCTGTTCCATGACAGGACAAATGGTCTGGTGTTGACAATGATCTTAAAAGTGTATAAGGTAAAGCTGGAGACTCTCATTACTGTCACACTGTCATGGCTTGGATGTTAGCTATCATTAATTGGGGGTGGAGGACATTAAGGAATCTTCCAAATGCTGCCTTTGACCTTTGTGCCATGCATTCAAAGACAACCTTAATTCCAGCCTGTGGAATTTAAATGTGTATCATTTGGGGAGGAGATGCTGATTCATATACAGCAGATTGGTTACCTCCAGGTAACCTTTTGCCAGTATTCATCAAGGCAACATTACACAATGGGCACAATGTGGTGGGCTTCCTGAGGATGCCTGGCTGCTAGGCATGGTTTGCTGACTTTCTAGCCTTTTGACCTTAGACAAGGTGTTCATTTCCCTGAGTCTCAGGTTCTTTGTCTTAGTAAGGAGAATAATATATCCTGCTTGTTTTCAAAGGTCAAGTCCTGTACAAACATAAGGGTTTTCTCCCCAAATCCCTCCTTCAGCCATTGTGAAATATCCTTCTTCTGTGGGTATGCTAGAGCATGGCTTCCTTTGTTTAGTTTCATCTTTCAGTACTCCTCTATTTTCTTTTTTGTAGTAAGCTTATTTTTTGAACCAAAAAGAAAATAAGAAAAAACAAACATAAGGATTTCTTCTTGAATTTCTCAATACCCCTCCTTCTGTGGAGTAGCAATTGAAAAGGGTCAGCACTTGTGATTCTTTTCTCCTCTTTTAAATGTAATGTCATCTTTTTATCCAATTATTCTACAATTTGGTGAGAATACATCTAACAACTGATTTGTTTTACTAGTTCCTTTGTAAAATCCTAAAACCACCCACAAAGCTGTTGCTTCATTTTATCTTGTAATGAATTTTTATTCTTGTTGAACTATGCTAATTACATTATTTCTGACCTTAGCTTAAATATCACATCTTTGAGTTATCTACCATCTACTGTCCACTGCTTCCCCACCACTCACTATGGGTCACTCACCCTCCTCCTTTATTTGTTTTATGGCACTTTTCATTACCTAGAATTACCTTCTTCATTTATTTGCTTTTACATTGTATGAATCTTTAGTCAATACGATTTTATTACTTCATTTTGTGACAGATGCTGTCAAAGGAACTGGGGATACAACTGTGAACCAATGAGCATACCCTTAAGGAGAGAAACACTAAAATATATTGATAATAATAACTCTCTATCTGTGTATATAAATGTCAGGTGGCAAAACGTGCTAAAGAAAAATAACACACGCTTAAGGATTAGAGAAAGAAGGTCATTATGCCATGTTATGTCAGATGTTCAAGATACGGTTCCATGATTAGGTGCTATTTATTCAAAGACCAAGAGGAAGTAAAGAGGATGCCAACCACATATCTAGGGGAAAAGTAAGCAGAAAATTGAAAGTGCAAAAACTCTAGATGGATCATGCTTGGTATGTTCAAAGACTAGCAAAGAGGCCAGGATGGCTAGACGGCTGGGGGCCACATGAGGGTGGCAGGTGATGAGATGAGAGAGTTAGAGGGTGGGGGCTGGGAACCTTCATGTGGGCCTTGAAGTTTGGACTAAAATCTGGGGTCTTACTCTTAGTTCAAAGGGAGTCCCGTGGGACGCTTTGGGCAAAGGAGTGGCATCAGATTTAGCTCATCCTGGCTGTTGTGTGGGTGATGAAAAAGATGTCAGCTGAGGGGACAAACAAAGGGAGAACTACTCTTCCCAACTCAACAGAAGCCTCAGGGATCATCTCTTCCTGGAATATGTGTTACAATGCTTGAAATCTTCCATGGCGGGAGGGTTGACACAGTGGAAATCTGCAAAAGTTAGAAATTGGGAATTTCTCTTCTCTACCTTTCCTTCCTTCCCTCCCTTTCTTTGTTTCCTTCCCTCCCTCTTTCTCTCCCTCCTCCCCCCTTCTTTTTCTTCTCTTCTCCTCTCCTCCTTCTCTCCCTTCCTCCTTCCCTACCTTCATTATTTCCTTCCTTCCTTGTTTCTTCTTCCTCCATCTCTTCCTTCTTCCTTCCTTGCTTTCCTTCCAACTTTCCTTCTTTTTGCTTCTTTCATCCTTTCTCCTTTCCTCCTATTCTATATATCATATTAAAATATTTATCATTTATAAGCAATTTTTGGAAAAACACTTACAAGCACATCTTCAAAGAGACCTTTAGGAAGTTATTACAGATTCCATATGAAGGACAATGGTGCATTAGAGAAAGGTGGTAATGAAGAAGATGATAGGAAGTAGACAGATTCTAGAAAGAATCTTCAAAGGAAGCACAGTCTTTGATAAATGGTTGAGAAAATATTTCTTCACCGATCAGTAGAAAAAAGGAATTAAGAATGGTTTCTAGGTTTTGGGCCTAAGTAAATGAAGGGAAAGTTGTTGTTGATAAAGGTGGAAATGACTTCAGGAGGAGCAGTTTGAGGACTGAGTAGCAAGAATTTGATTTCGGACAATGTGAAATGAAGACTGACCTATTAAGTCTATCCACATGGAGGTATTGAGTAGGAAGTTGGGTGCATGAGTCTGTCATTCAGAAAAGCAGTCTGTAGTGGAGATACCAAATCAGGAATCATCTATAAAAAGAATGCTTGCTCCTAATTCTCTCTAATTGGGAGACCAATTTCATATCAGTTTTTCAAGGACTTTGTGCAGAACTGGGAGGCAATGTCAGTGCATTGCTACTGTATTTTCTTGAGACTGCTGAGTGCATATGCTCTTGATATAGCCTTTAAATATTTTATTTCAGCAACTATGTAAATGTTGCCTCAGATTGATTGAACCCCTGCTTGATCTCCCTCCCTTTATACTTTTACTTCCAGCTTTTTGAAGCTAACCTGTCACAGCATCGCTTTATTGTGAATTAACCTAAGTGACTTTGTTTTTTCAACAAATCAGTGATTTTTGTTTGATAAATAATAGGTAGGAATAATATGTCTTTTGTAATACATTGTCCCTAGAAGATAGTTGAAAAAATAAAAACAGGGAAAAAAAAGCTAAAAGAATTACAGATTGATATCTGTAATTGAATAGATGCTTATTAAACAATTGTGTATAAAACCAAACAACTCATTGCAATAGTCTGGAGGAAGTCTCTGTTCTCTCTCCTTTCAGGGTCGCCATATAACACCTTGAAGGATAGGTTTGTTGTATAACAAATGCAATGCACTTTCTTGTAGTAACAGGTGACAGATCCTTCTTCCATATGAGGGAAGTCAAACAGATTCTAGATCTAGGGTGCCACTTCAAAGATGATAGATTCAACCTTATGCTGGTGTTTCTTATACTTTGGTAACATAATTTGGGAGTGATTGCTCACTATTTCTAGCCTATCTTCTTTTATCAATGAGTAGTTATTCATAACAATCCTTTGTAAATTATTGGAATCTCATGTATAGTATCACAAGACAACATATGCATATTTGAAACATTTGCCACAGTGGCTTCTGGAATATGATCTATTGATTAGAGAATTGGAAATCTAAAATAACGCAGAGAATATATCCAAAGTTAGGTTTCTTTAGATCATAGCTAATGTTTTCTAATGTGTAGATTAAGGATAAGCTAATATACTTAAAAGTATTTACTGTAGCATTTTAAGGTAAATTGCAGGCGCTGAATTTTTATTTATTTTCTCCTGTGTCCCATAAAATCCCATAAAACTGACTAGAAGCTTACGCTATTGTAAATACAAGTAAAATGGACTTTATTCCAAAATTTTAGTTTACTTCACTATTAACAGATCAAGAACTATTTGTTCTTTAAACAAATACATATATATTTATAACTTAAATATTTATGTAATGTGCAGGATTTTTAAACATGAGTTCCATATCACCTTAAAATGAAAATCTTAAAATATTGGGTTATAATATTCAATTTTGTTTTCCTCTTTCTGCATATTCACAGTCTGGAGAGGACACAGCCTTCCTTAATATTCTAGTTTCCAAATACTTTGCCAACTATGAATGAATTAGGTCAACAGAGGTAAACATTCTTTTTCCTGCCTGCATTAATATTCTCTGTTTGAAAACTGGACTAGCCCGTCAATCATTCTGCTAGTATTTGTAACTTCTGTAAGACTTGGAATATGAATTTTAAAACCCCATCAGTAAGCACATGTTTTCTGAAATCTCACCTCATTTCAAATTTTTTTAGCTGCTGTTATGGATAAATAAGTTCTGAATGGCTGTGATAGCAAATAAAATTGGTAAGAAATGAATTGCAAACAGAGCATAAAAGTGTCTTAAATTTTACAATTTTAGACATTAGATTTGTATGATAATATATTTAACATTAATGTTTATCATAAGATTATATTTTAAACATAGAATTTTACTAAAACCTCTGTGATTGGAAAAATGTTTTTGAACTTATAGAGATTAAACAAATTGGTTTTTGGTATTTCTTTGATCACCCATTGCCAATCTTTTGTCTCAAAATGGTATTTGCTATTTTGTAAAGGACAATTACTCTACAATTTGATCCAGAAACTTAACTGTGTTTGGACCTCTTTTAATATTTTAACTAATTTTGACTTTTATGAATTTTGATATTTAGGAGTTATAAATTTTCAAACTTAGCTGACTTTCATGACTTGATTGGATTATACCTTGTAAATTACTTCATTGATATTACTATGGAGTGAATTCTAGAAAATCCAAAAGCTAACTAATTTTATTATAAAGAAGTTAGTCTCAAGTGACAGATGTTGAAGTGAAACATTTCAATTCTGTTAGACATCCAATTTTAATTAAGAGGCTTTAGTTTTAAGATTTTTCTTTTCAAGAATACATTTGAACAATTTGGATGTTTATTAGTTCATGGAAATTTTTTACTGATGACCATATCTTGATTTATTTCTTTTCAGGTTATTTATCAATAAGTGACACTTTGAAGGGAAACTCCAAAATAACAGTAAGTCTTAATTATTTAAAAGACATATCATTGTAATGTTGCATTGCAACAGCCATGCCACATTTGGTGATGTTTTCCTCATCCCAATTTTTATGCATGTAGATTTTATGAGAAGAATCCCCAGACATTAAAGTACATTGTTTTGTGAAATCAAAACATTTTTAACCCAACTTTTTCTAGTTAATAATTTTTCGATCTGGCAAGCTGCAGCAAATTCCTGTTTTTGAAGCAAATCAACAAAAGTATCTCTGTTTGAATTCAATGTCCTTTTTCTCTTTAAAGGATTTTTGCATTTTGTACAAATATTTTCAAATTCTTTATCATTCCACTGTGCTGAAAATAACAATATTTATGCTGTATTTAAACTATGTGAGTCATAAGATTTATTTATTGTAGAATAAGAGTAAAATTTTTTTAATAGTAAAAATGAAATAGATATATTTGTGAATTCAATGTCTTTCTGTCACCTAAAGTCGAGGTGTATTGGAGTTAATTGAGCCCTGTTACATCTAATCTTTATATACTTTATATGTTACCATTTCTCTTTCCTAACCAAGACTCCTAATTTGTGTATTATTTATAATAAAAATTTTAAATCAGCTATAACATTTTTTGAAATGTACATACATAGGATGCAATAGACTGGTACAAATATTGTACTTTTTTCTTATTACCCACTCTCTAGACTGATTTAAAATATGTGTTTTGGCTAATTATTAACCCAGATTTCATAAAATGTTGTTTTATTATTGAAATTATGCCCACTCCTGACATTAAAATATAGTTTTTGTTTATCACATTCATTACCCAAAGACTCTTGTTTCTTATTCTCCTTAATGGTAGTCCTAAGAGTAAAAGACAAAACAAACTTCAATTAAAAGTAATTGGTGATGATGTGGTGGTGTTGTTCTTGTAATCCCAGCTACTTGGATGATGAAGGTAGGAAGATCAAGGTCAGTGGTCTGCTCCAGGCAAAAATGCAAACCCTATCAGCAAAAAAACCCTAAAGCAACAGGGCTTGGGGTGTGGCTCAAGTTGCAGAATACTGGCAAGCATGAAGCCCTGAGGTTAAGCACCAGTATTACCACAAAAACAAAAAGCAATTGGTGAGTGTAGCTAGACATGTATATTGCATTACACACAAAGATTATGTGGCCATTTAAAGATACATAATTATGTGTTTCATAGATACGTAATTGCATGTTATGTGAATTTATAATTTAGAATGTTCTTAAATGAATTATATACATCTATATGCAAATTATATAAATACATATAAATCTGTAAATATATACAATTATATAGATTTTAATTGTGAAACTAGTCCTTTGTAAAACTCAAAACAGACACATATAAAGAGGAAGTTATTTTTGATCCTTTCCTTCTCTCATCTCCTATCTGAGGCAGCCAATGTTAGGGGGTGGTGTGTGTCTCTCTACTGACTTACAGGAACTCTTCCAAGCTCAGACAGCACAGATGCACATTTATACATCTTTTTCCTCAGAGAGGAAGGTGTATTTTTGCTTATGTGGTTCATTTCTACAGATAAAATACCAAATACTTGTTTTACATAGAGATATCATTTCAGGTTAATATACATAATATCCCATATATTGCACACTGATTTTTAATTAATGAACATAATTAATAGAAAATATTTGTGTATTCATTGTCTTTCTAGCACCTAAAGTAGAGTCACCAATATTTGCTACAAACTGCAAATCTTAGTGATGTTTTAATTCCAGATCTGATAGTCACGTGAAAATTACCAATGCTTGTGGTAAAGAAAGAAATGAAGATTTGTGAAGTGAGCTGTAATTCAGTAGATAATATTCTTTTACTGGTCTTTGTGCAATCTAATGTTTTCCACCTCCAAAAATCTATTTGAGGTCTACTGCAGAATACACACCACTTTGTTATAGTGTAATAATTGCCTTCTTCAAATACAACACTTAAAAAAAATCACTTCATGAAACCATGTGTTTTAGTAGAAAGAAATGAATTAGGGGATAGATTGTAACCATCCACCAATGGTTTATAAAAATATTCTGGATTTTCTGTAGACTAAGCAATGATGAAAGCACAAAAACCAAAAAAAAAAAAAAAAAAAAAATGAGCCATGGACTTATCTAAATGAGCAAAATTCAGGGAAAATAAATATATTAAAACATATTTGAGAATAAATTTTGATGAATACATTGTCAGCAATCTTTTTTACATTGGCATAGGTCATCATAAAGCTATTCATTATATATTATATAAAATGTATTAGTGTAATATGTTTATTTATTCATTATGTTTATAAACCACATATTATAGTAATATTATCTTGATATATATTTTGCTATATATATTTCATAAATTATACTGATATACTACATCTAACATACAGATAGATGCATTTAACTTTACCTTCTTAAATTTTGAATAGAGAAACTACTTTTGCAAAATTTAAATCTCAACACAGTGCATCACAAAGTATAGCAACTCTCAAACAATTGTGTTTGAGAAGTTTTTCAAAAAATTCTATTTTTAGAAGTCTCTGCGGGCCTGGGTGTGTAAGTGAACACCTATAATCCTAGCTACTTAGGATGTGGAGCTAGGAGGATCACATTCCTGGTTGGTGTACATGAACGTGCAAGGTCATATTTGTCAAACAAACTAGAAAAGCAGAAAACTGGGACTGTGGTTCAAATAGTAGAGTAACTGCTTAATAAGAATGAGGCCTTGAGTTTAAATTCCTATAATGAAAAAAGAAAAGGAATCGAATATGTAGATACTTTAATAAATACTGGGATGCAGTTATAGTTCTGTGCAAATGATAACTCTCTTGACTTTTGCCTGTTTTTCTTTCTTGTCATTGTCATCATTATCCAAAGTCATACTTTTTTTAGGGAAAATGATGGAACTTTCAAATGTTGTAGAAATATGATCCTCTTTTTCTTACTAAAGCCAATCATTAAGCATAGAATTGAAGCAGCACTATACTACACGGGTAGTTCAATAAGAATATCTTAACACCCATGGCGTAGTTCAGGAAGAGAGGCATAGCAAATTTTAAAATAACATAGATACATATGGGTATTTTGAAAACTATGGAGATTTTGCAGGAAATATCACTAACTGCATGTGCATATACAGCTAAAATAATGCAAATTTCTAAAAACTTATGTAGTAAATCAAAATAATTAAATGTTAGCATGGAAGTAATAGCATCAGAGAATGGAAACAGTTTTTTTTGCAAGTTCATCTTCAGCTGCTTTTTTAGTTTCCTGAGAACTGTTCTCTTAAAAATATGGTACACATGGTACAGAACTCACACTGTTTTTGTTTTGTTTGTGTTATAGGTCTGGTTTTTGTTTATTTGTTTTGTTTAGCTGGGAAGAGTGATGAAAAGTTCTAATTTTAATTTGGGTTTCCAATACTGATTGACATTTTAAAACTTATACCTTTTATAACAAAAACATGCTGTTAAGCCAAATGGAGAACATTACTACAGATAATCTAGTTTTCTGTCCCATGTCTGCTAACTAAATTTATGTACCCGAGAAACTTTGTTATATTCATTTGTGTAATGCATAAACAAACTGGATAATTTCAACATATTATGCCAATTTTATACACTAAATTAGAAAGAAAAAACATAGAAAGTATGCTTAATTCCACAGAAGATGTTAGTAATGTTCTGAAATATAAAATG
Organism: Castor canadensis; assembly: GCF_047511655.1. NCBI lineage: Eukaryota > Metazoa > Chordata > Mammalia > Rodentia > Castoridae > Castor > Castor canadensis. The sequence continues at coordinate 27,084,926 of NC_133390.1, read as the reverse complement.
ACTCCACGTATATTTGTCTTTTAATAAACATTTCCAGTCTCTGTATCTAAGCTGAAATCTGGAACAGTGCAATACAAATCTGGAACAAACTGGTTTCAAGAAAGTTACATGCAATCAACTGACAAAAGTTGACACTGAGCTCATTTTGGATTTTAGATGTAAACATAAACACTATGTTGCAAAAGGTAGTTTGACATGTCCAATATCTTCAAAATGTATGTGTCATATTTATATAATAATCTTGAAATAAAATAATTGGGATTTTAAAAATTAAATTGACAACATCCAAACAGATTTGAAAACCTCAGACACAAAAATGTAAATTCAGGCCTATTTGCCAATGGTCTAGTGTTAATGAGCCTGGTGTCTCTCCAGCAAGCTATTTGCTAGGTCTTTCAATGTATCAGTTTGGTTTACACAGATCAACAGATATCTAGAAGCTGTTAGATTATACCAGCAGAGATTATGTTTTTCTTTCTAATAAGATAAATTGCCACTGTTTAATCTCTAGATCTGTCCCTGGTCATTGATATAAATTCTCTAAAGGAAGAAAAAAGGACAGTTGATACAGGAGGTAGGTGCAGAAAGAAGGAAATAAACTAGTGGCAAATGAGACAGAAAATCTTGAATGAGTCCCACCATGTATACATCAAGCATTACATCAAGTGTTTCCATCTTGTACTTTGTGAAAATCTAATGTTAAAATATATTTTTCATACTACAGAACACCTAAACATAAATCAACTATGTCATTCTGGATAGCCAAAGAAACCAAATTGAAAAGAAAAATTAAACCTTTGTCTTGCTAAACTAATTGAGAAACCCTAGGTTAGATGTCAATTTGCACCTATCCAATTGCAAATTTAACTAGACTTACTGGTTTTCCTTAAGTGTGGGTTGACTTAGAACCCCGCTTACTCCCCAGTGAGATACAGCTCTATGCTGCTAGGAAGCAGTCCAGAGAGTAGAGTGTGGTCCATGCCCTTCTGAGGCCAGCATCAAGCCAATCAGAAAACATACAAACAAAAATTGAGAGTAAGCTTTTGGAAAAGTTTATGAATATCTGACACCATTATTTTGTATCTGTTCATTAAAATTAAAAATAGGAGTTCTTCTTAGTTTTTTATAGTTATTCATTTTTATTTTAAATCTTAAACTATTAGTCCATGATAACTTGGAACAAAAATAATAGTCTGGTTCTCTACAGTGTTTGAGAAGTACTGGTCTAGTACTTCCAGAGTTTTAACATAGGTCATTGTAGGACAACTCTGATCAACAGTAAAATGTGTTTCTAATCCCTTAAAACATCAAGATTACTATGAAATTGCATGATTATATCCCCAAAGGAACTTATAATTTTGTTAATAAGCTTCCTTTTCCTTTCCTTAAGATAATTGCTAAATATTTATGTGAAAGCATTCTGAATGACAAAGGTGGTATTTAAACACTAACTAGAATGTCAATAGAACTTCATTTATATGAACTGAAATCCTGTTATCATTTAGCTATAAACTCATTTTTTTTGCTGTTATTGCTTAACTTCTATAGGGTATTTTCCTATGATTCTTTTAAAATATTTATTGTGGAGAAACTTAATAAAATATGAATTTATCAACCCTAAAATGTGATTTTTCCATGAGAATCTTGACTATCTGCAGTTAGAAATAATACATGTACGATATTTTATACAGAAAACAAATCAAAAGATTTCCCTAAAACCTGCAATAATGATAAAAGTTAGTTATGCTAAAATAATCTTAATTTTAACAAACACCTGATTATTTTCTGACACTAGTGAAAATTACTCATGCTTAGAATAATGCTTAGAGCTAGGGGTAAGAGATATGCAAACAAAACTGTTTTTAATCTTGAAATGAACTCAAAGTAAAATTTAAACGAAGAAGTCAGTGGAGGAATGTGTTATGTAATTTGTCACTAAGTCATTGCTCCCTATATTGTAACCAGCAATTCACAAAACCCTCACCCACAAAGAGTCATTGTTTGCTGTGCCTGTGGTAAGCTGGCACTTGCTTTGTATTATTAAATTGCTGTTACTGCCATCTAGTGGCAAGACATAATACATGTCACTCTCAGGGATTGTACCTAAGGCCCTAAAATTCCAGGAAGGAAAGCCACAGTTCATGTGTAGGGGAGTGAAATAGCAAAGGGAAGACATAATCTCGTGGAGATGGAATCCTAACAGACATTTGTTCCCTGGATAAATTAAAGAGATTTGTGGGGAGGAAAAAACAGTGAAGGGGTCATGCATCCATGACATTCATTTTGTGAAGAACAAAAATTACAAGTAAAATATTATTTCTCACTGAACATCGTGAAGTTGCTTGAATCAGGGTATTTTTATTACTTGTACACTTACTTTCTTCTTACTTATTTGAATGTAGATTGTTTCACAGATGCTTATCATATCTGAAAAATTAAGACAGTTTAGAAGTTTAGATCACTTCTCTTTAAAAGTTAAGACACGTGCAGCTCACTATAACATGCTAAATGCAGATTAATTTGTTCAATGCAGATTCAGTAAGCCTGGAGCAGTGCCTGGGATTTTACATGCCTAATAGCTCTTAAGTGATGCTGTGCTACTGTTTACGGTCAGACCACACTGAATAGCTATAACCCTGGAGTAGGCTATTGAAGGGAAGGAGTACAGAAATGAAGCAAATCCCTTATGATACACTCCACCGTGTTATCATGGAATAGAGTAGTTCAATCAATGACTTGTGAAGTAAAATTGCCATTTATTGGGTTTATTACTTGCTATGTACATAATGTTGGGAAGAATATTAAACATCTCAGAGACTCAGTTATCATCTGTAAAAAAAAAAAGGCATAGCAGTGTCTCATGGTTCTTATGAAGAATAAATGAGTTAAAAAAATCTCATGCTAGAATCCCAGTTTATAGATTAATAAGAAGTATTCACTGTTTTATTTAGCTAAAAGTTTAAATATGTAAATTATTTAGCATAATATGTGGCCAGTAAAGGTCAGCATCCTTAACAAGTGTCACAAAGTCAATTTGTGGACACATATGAATATACTCACACTTTAGGAAGTTTCCTTCAATGAAGAGAGAATTTTGACATTTCCATAAGAAATCGATTAAAAGAATCCATGAAAGATGTTACCTTCAGGTTTCACCGAAGTCTAAAACAAGTAAGTGCTTCTGTGATAAAATTCATTTGAGTGTGGGAAACAGAAAGAATGATATTTTTAAAAAAATGTTGGGATTATTTACTTTTGCCTTTTTGTATTACCTGGAGCCAAGCCTGGAATGGAAGGGAAATGCATCAAATTCAAATCAAACTCACATCATGAAATAGCACATATAAACCATGAAGACATAAAAGGGCAAAGTCTCTGGATAAATTTGATAATGTTTCAAGTATGCTGTGGGGAAAGTGGGTTATGAAAATATATACAGTTTCCTAAACTATTAGAGCAAATCATTGTTTTATGTATTTGAATTCTCTATCATGTCATTCTTATGCTGTCAGTGTTTTTCATCACTTATAAGCTATGTTACTTTGCTTAGTTGTATGCTGAGTTATAAAAATGTATGAAAAATTATCCATATTCATAGTTTTGCTTCAAAATAAAGCAGTTTTTAGCACAATGTTTGGATGGGAGGACATCCATTTAGATAAAAATTCTGTTCTTTTTAGTAAAGTTACTACTTGGCTTATGTGAGCAGATATCTCTTAACTTCAACACTCATGTTTTATTCTTCCCCTAAAGTATACTAATTCTTCATCTTATATGGTATTGTTGGTGAACTGTAGAGAAGCATGTAGAATATTACAAAAATATAAAATTTAAAAATATTACTCAAAGTTGCAGTTATTAACTAAATTGCTGTTATTAGTTATTTATAACTGTTATTAACTGAGACCTAAAATATTATAATTCACTGTCTGAAAAGTCTTCTTTCTCTAAAATTTGAAATCTTTTCAAGTTTTTGATATATGTGAAATATGAGTTATAAATGTATTTTATAATGAAAATAATTTCTATAACCATGCAATTTATAGACTAAGGATAGTAGCAAGACAAATATGAGCCAGCACGAGTATCATAATATGGTTAGGAAATAAAATTATTGGACTCAATTTATGGGATGTTGGAATTAAAGCTAGGATTATAAATAGAGATTAAGGAATTACTGAATTCTGTTCTTAAAAGACGCAATTCTAATACCTTGTTGTTGCAACAAAGGCTAACATTCTGGGTATATACAAACAAAAAAATTAGAAAGAGAATGTTTATAGCAGCATTAGTCACAATAACCCAAAACTTGGAAGCAGCCTGAATGTTCTTTGGGAAAAATGTGATATACACATACACTGGGGCCTTATGTGGCCTTATAATAATGAAATTATAATACTTGCTATAGTACAAATGATCTCTGAGGACATTATGCTAAGAAAAATATGTCATAAACAAGAGGGCAAATATTTTGCTATTCCAATTGTATAATTAAATGTGTAAAGACACCAAGTAGAACAGAAGTTTCAAGGGCCTGAAGAAAGGGAGCAGTGGGGCATTAGTGTTTAATGAGGACAGAGTTTCAGTGTGGGGTGATGCAAAAGCTCAGGAAATTGGTACTGGTGATGGTTCTGCAACAATGCTACTCAGTGAATTCTACAGAACTTAACTCTTATTTAAAATGATCAAAATGAAACATTCTTATATAATGATTTATATGTGCATACATCACAATAAAATCATTTCTTAAACTATCTAACAAGATCTTAGGCATCGTGCAACAAAAAAGTGAATTTTAGGAACTATACAACTACCTACATAAAAATAGTCTATGATCATACCCACACACGTAAATATGAATGGAAATCTATGTTTGCGACTTCTTAAATTTACAAAAAATAATGAAAACAAAGTGGTGATGATGCATTTAGCTGTATGTACAAAGCTCAAGGTGCTTCATTCTGATATTGATAAAAAAATAAGTTAATATAGTCACAAAAATGATGTGTAAAGTGATACAGGAGAGCAATCGTGTGCATAATCTCAGGCAAACTTAGTACTCAATTCTCTTACTCTGCTGAAGCTACATTTTGCATATATAAGTTGGTTCTTTTGTACACATTATTTTATTCAGCATTTTTGACATAAACATTGAAATTAACTTTGCATATTACAATAGCTTCTGATAATTTGGAGAAACACTTCTAAATAATTTTTTATATAGAAGAGTTAAGCTCTACCCTGTTGATTTTCACAAAAATATCTACTTAGAAGTTATGGAAACAACATTCCAAAATAGTGTTGTTCTCTTGGTAATGCCATCTAAGCTGCTAGTATCCAATCTAGCTGTCTATGGGTGCAACCTTTGAGTATGGCATCTGTGTATAAGCTTTGAGACCTTGAGCACATTCTAGAAGAGGTATGGACAGATGAGATTACCTCTGTTGGGAATTGAGACCAAGCTAAGAGGTAGGATATGAAAGAATGCAGGAGGAGGCCAGGTTCAAAAGCAGGTACATGAGTGCTAAGAAAGAGTGTAATATAGGGAGTATGAGTTCAGGCAAAGATATCAAAAACTATAACATGAACTGTCAAGAGTGAGTGGGAGCATGTTCCTAAACCATAGTTTAACAAAAGACTGGGTTGGTGGGATTGTGAAATGTATGTGAATCGCAAACATAAATGAAAAATCTTTGACATAAAGATGGGCACAGTGGTACATGCCTGTAATTCCATAACTTGGGAGGTTGAGGCTGGAGGATTGTGAGTTTGAAGCTAGTCTGGGCTACATAGGGAATTTGAGGTCAGCTTGGTCTACATAGTGAGATCCTATCTCAGAAAATCAAAACCAAAACTCCCTTGACATATATTAATTCTACTAATATTTATTGTGCATAGGATAGTTTTATACACCATCCTAGTATTCACAAAATAGTCAGATGGAACTTGTCAAGTGCTGTGATGAAAGTTTATATGCAATTAATTCATGTGTTTTAAGAATTAGTACCATAGAAATTCATATGTTGGAAAGACTACTTCTGACTTTTGTGATAAATTCATGATTATAATAGCAGTTAATATTAGTCAGTATTTTATAGATTTCATTTTTACCCTCAGACTAAACTGTGAGGTAAATTATTATCAAGAAGATGGTTTATTTGATGGTTACAGTCTTGGAACAATACTATTTAGGTTTGAATTCCCAGTGACTTATTATTGTGGCTTTTGGAAATTTATTTACTTGCTATTTTTCATCTATAGAAAAGAAACATCTATAGTATCTATTTCATGGAATTGTAATGATTGAATATGTTTTTATACACATGTATACAAGTACATGACTTAGAACTATCTCTACAAATGTTAGTTGTCACTATTAATGTCATTTTGTGATGGAGAAATTAGTTCAATTCTAGTAATATATTTAAGTAATAGTGGTGAAGTTTAGCTCTGTTGTTTCCTAAATCTGAGTTTTTAATTTAGCCACAGTGATAGAAATGAGTGAAGTCAAAGATAGCTTGGAGTTTGATTGTGAATGACTAAAATCATTCATGAAAAGGTTTTGTTGTAGTTATTGTTGCTGCTGTTGTTATTGGAGTGGATGAGGGTATTTAATATGCCTTCAATTGAAACTGGTTTGATAAGGCATTCATAGTGAAATGTGTGGCTGTTAGATGGAAATCCTGGACTAGAACTCTAGAGATAGTTGAAAAGGAAGTCTATAGAATTAACAGTTAATGCTGGCAGGATGGATAAATTTGACTGGGAGATAATTTTTTAAAACCTCCAAAAACTGGAAAAAAGAAGGCCAATGTCAGAACCCACTGTTTTGTTAACTGTAGGGAAGAAAATCCATCAAAGGCCTTAGAAGTAGAATTGATAAGGAGACAATGACAAGACAATGACAGCCTATTAGCACCAAGCAAAGTTTAAGAATCTCCATAAGGATGGGTTGGAAACTTTCACCTAGGGAGGGAGAGGAAACAGCTATCTGGAACTGTGCTGTGAGTGTTTGTTTCACCAGGTCTTTAAGTAAGGAAACTGCTGCCCTGGGTCTACTTACATTCCCTCTCTTTGTGATTCTTTCTTTCTGGAAAGTACTAGAGACCTGGGACCAAAGAAACAAAACAGGATAACACTACCCTCATGTGATTTTCAAATTTAAATAGACTAAAAATAAACTGAAAAAATAACTAAATAAAAAACCTCAGTTTCTCGGGTGTCCTCTCCACATTTTAAACGTTCAGTAGGCACTTATGGCTTTTGATTATCTTCTGAGTGTGAAGAACTGTAGAACATTTCTATCATCCCAGAGAGTGCTACTGGACAGTGGTGCTTTAAATAACAAATGTCTTAGGAATTCTGTGATTTTTTTAAACAATCTGGCTATCAGAAGATTAGTTTTTTTACATTTTTGGAGGAATAGCAATAATAAACAGTAAACAGCAACAGAAAAACTTCTTTGTTTACGTTCCTTTTTACTCATGGTTCTAGCCATCTATGATCAAAATTATCTTTATTTCATTCATTTTATGCAAAATATTGAACTTTGAAAAATAATAACCTTTTTGATTTTGTCATAGCAACAAGATGATAAACTGATTATACTTAAAGGTGAATTCATGTCTCTTAAAAACCATGATGAAAGGGAATATGAGAATTCATTCCTTAGGAATATTAACTGAACAATTCTAAATTTGGATTTTGTAATTACTGTTTTTTATTCTGTTTCAAAATGAAAAAAATTTCATGTAGATATTAACTGGAACTTTTATAAGATAAATATGCTTTTCCGATTTGATAAATATTGTTGTGCATTGAGGAGGAATAAATTTGGCTTTTCAAATGAGGTTTTATAAATGATTTTGATAAATGCTATGAAGAAGTATCTCTTTGTAACTACTATGATGCTGCACCATTGCACTGGAGGGGTGCTATCTCCAAATAATTGATACTTAATTTTTCAAATATGCAAAACACTCCCCAAATATTATTTCTTGACGTGTTACTTGATGGACCCCATAATTTTGGATAGTTTATTCTCTGTTCAGTATGAAGAGCAAACAGTGTTTTTCCATGCATTTTTATGAATCTGAAAATTATATAGTATTAAGGTAGTTTTTGGTTAGATGTGGATACTGTTTTTAATGTACATCATATCAGAGGAAAGAGAAGAATTTCAATGTGGTTGTGATCTCTATGTTTTTATCCAAATATTTCCATGGATGTTCTACCATTAGTTCCTTATTAATTCCTGTTTCTGTTTATCAAAAACATCAGGCAATTTATCTTTTTTAGATACTTGACTTTTGGTCTCCTGTGCAAAGACCTGAGAAATTGAGTTTTGTTTTAATATTTATGTTGATATCAAATATATGGAAGATTCTGTTTGCAGAAGCAGTCTATACTAAGTAGAACTAAATTGTGTTCCTAGAAGTTAATAGTGATGCTAAAATGATATACATGCTGATCCTTTTTTTAAAAAAAGCTTGTAATAACAGAAAGTTATAAAGAGTATTTTAATAAAATTAATTCTACCTTCACAATCTACTATGAGTATTTTATAGGTCTAAGCTAAGAGATAGCAAAGAACCACACAGTAGAATTAAATGATACCAGTGTGGATTTCTGTAGTAGAAGGAAGAGAGTAAGCTATAGTTTTAGAAGGAAATAGCTAAATTTGGAATACAAAAAGAAGCTGGAGAATTCTAAGACATTATTTTCATTCATTCTGTACCTGCTGGGCAAATTTCTCAATTATTTTGTAGAGCTAATGCTTAGGAAGAGACTTTATTTTTGACGTACATGTCCTAAAAGCATCATTGGAATGTCTGTCTGATGGTTCTGGTTGGTCTGCTGAGTCCAATGTTGGTTGGATTCAGCAAAGACTTCAGTTTCTAAGATGAGAAATAGATCATCTGTTAGGGTAGTTTGGAGTTTGATATTTCAAGATTCATTTTAAAATGAGTGTTTTTATTACATTTATGTTCTCATGATATTGGATCATTCAAACTGTGTTATTCTTTTGGTCCTTTTAATTTTCTTAGTAATATGTTTTCACAAAATATGGAGTAGCTATGCTACACAGTTGAGATATTTTTCTCTATTACATCTTCCCTCAACCATTGTGTTATTATATGATTTGCTTCACCTTCATCTAATAACCACGGTGGCTGCTAAGTGAACGAAGGGTAGATCTATATTATCTAGATATATATTGTCTAGAGTATGAACTCTAGACAATGGAATTATTACAAACGTCTAGTTTTTACTCTAGACTTTAGTTGAAAATGTAATTGACTTTAGTAATTCTTTATAATTTTCCATAACATACTTTTAAAACTAAAACCAATACATAAGTTGATTTTTTTTTTATCACTATGAATTTGTAAGAGCACAGTTTAGGTACATTTATCATAAACTATTTCTTGAAACAGAATCTACCATATATTTAATGTCAATTTCTTTTATCCTAACATAGTGTCATATCATGTTGTTTCCGTTAGTGGTTTATCATTGTGACTTTATTATCAGCTGAATTCATTTCCAAATGCTAGTTGCTGAAAATTTAAACTCTAATTTAGAATCACATGAATTATGTTTAAAGGAACTGTTAGATTCTCCTTATAATGGAAGACATCCATTTACACTTTTACCTGAATGTTGCTAAAGTATCTGTTTTGGTCTACAACTGAAAATATCATTAAGTATTAGATGGGAATGATAGTAGTATTGTCATGACTATTAGTTTTAGATCATTTTGTAGTAATACTATAATTTCTAAGTGGCTGGCAGGAATCTTGACACCTTGGTTTGGGGAAAGAATACAAACATTGGTGTCATACATTTTATGCTGTTCTCAATAGTGTTATGAAGTCTCATGCCATCTTGCTGCACCACCTACACGAGTCATCCATTTGGTTGGAATGTATAAAGCATGTACACTACCCTCCTGTTAGTTGCTTAGTAGCCATCTCAGTTATTAGATCGACTTTCACTATGTCACACAGTGTTTATTTTAAGAAACTTTTAAAAATTTTAAATAATGGCTCCAAATAGCAAGAGTAGTGAAGTTGGTTATTTGAAGATGCCAAAGAGGTGGTAAAATTCTTCCTTTAAATGAAAAGGTGAATGTTCTCAACTTAATAAGGAAAGAAAAATAATCATATGCTGAGTTGGGAGGATCTATGGCAAGAATGAATGGAAAAAAACATAGTTTATATAGGTTTCAGTACTATGCTTAGTTTCAAGCATGCACTGGGGTCTTGGCACATATCCCCCATTGATACGGATATACTACTATAATTTAATTTCTTTGAGTCTCAGTTTCCTCAGTTAGGAAATAAAAATGGTACATTGCTGGAATACTCAAAGTCTTAAATAAATGATACTAGAAGAGCTATCACAAAATGCCATGGAGCTGAATCCTGATAAATGCCAGCACATGGCTTTCTCCTCTCATTCCCTTATTTCAAATTATAGCTATCTTGAGCAACATGCTGATTTTTATTAGTGTAAATGCATGCCAGATTTTATCTATCATCTAATTCATCCATGACAATCCAGTCAGTCCTTGTACGGTTCGTAACACCTTGTACTAGAAAGGGTCTTCAATAGCATTCTCTACCTTTACCTGCAGGCATGCAGTCTCCCAGATTATGTTTGAGTATTTCCAATGCTAAATGCTCTGTACTTAGCAACCCCTTTTTTGTATATAGAAACAGTTATATTACTGTAGTTTAAAATCTTTGTTGTGAAAACTCCCCCATTTTCTTCATCTGTGTTTCACAGGGTATTCTTTTTAGATTCTTCACTATCTCTCTAATTTTCACTTTAAAATACTGTAATTTTAATTAACTTTTGAAATAAAATAATTGTTATTTCGTATAAAATACTAATGCTTCCTACTTTTCTAATTCTAACAATGGCATTAACCTTAATCCTTAGAGGATAAGTTAAGAGACTCTTTAAAACATTAAAGTTTATTTGATCATTCAGCAATTCAAGGGTACAGCCACTCTACACCTCAAGTGGTTCAGAGACTGATGAAGGAGTAATGGGGAAGGTTTTTATAGAGTGAACGCAGAAGCAAGGCAAAAAAGAAAAAAAATACATGATTGGTTAATTGGAACCAGAGCCCTTGGATCATTCCAGTGGAAAGTCCCTAGACATATAATTGGCTTAAAATATGGCCCTTTACACTGACATAGATTTCCACTTGCCTGCATAAGAATTCAGAGTGATGGAGCTGCCTCAGCCTAATGACTTCTCAGTTAACTCTTTAGTAATGGAAAAAAAATGAAAAGATTTTCTTTTCTAAGGGATGTAATGTCCATGAATAGAAAAATAACAGTTATTTATTCTTTATTATACTGCCTCTCAAACTTACTGCAATGAAGGAAACTTTCTTTAAATTTTTAAAAATTCATATAGGCTAATATTTAGAAATTTAATTAATTTTTTGTGGTATGGAGTTTGCTTTCAGGGTGTTGTGCTTCTCAGGCAAATGTTCTACCACTTGGGCCATGTCCTCAGATGTCACACCAATATTTTTGTAAATTACAATAAAATAAAAATGAGTTACTAGAAAAAATAAAATATGACATTTGATACAAACCCCCAAATTTCATTGTTTTAGTCCACAGATTAACTTTTTGTTCTATTACAATTTAGAAACTTAAATTAAACAAGTTTTAAGTTCTTTTGTATATCTAAAAATTTTTAAATTATTTATATATACATTGAATTTCTAAATTCAATAAGTAAATTAGTAGTTTATGTACTTCATTCCTGTATAATAATGAAAACTCTGCAGAGTCAACCTCTCAGATCACACCTGTCTTACTGAACATGAGTATCTGGATCAGAGAAGGGAAGCTTGTAGATGCTAGAGATACAAGAGTTAATATTGCAAAGCTAACTGCTGGAGTTTATATTCTAATAGAGAGAGGAAAAGTAAACATTGCATGGTTGTAAGTGTCATAGGGTAAAATACAGTAGGCAAAAGGATAGAGTATATTGAGGAGTTGCATGAAAAGCAATGTTGGGGCTTTTTTTGTGATTCTTGGTATAACAAATTGTTTCTCATGAATAAGTATTTAATCAGCCCTCTATTGAGGTCATTATATAAGACAAACTTCTATAATCTGCTGGTATATAAATAGTAAGATTTGATTACCTGAGAGAGAAACAATCTTTTTATTTCCAAGGTAGTCTTTTGCTTTTTAATACTTAATTTTAATGTTGTTAAAACATATTAATAAATTTACGATTTTGGCTGCAAAATAGTTTTTGTCCATCAAATATGATGTTGGCTATAGATTTGTCATATACAGCCTTTACAATGTTGAGGTACATTCCTTCTATTCCTACGTTTCTGATAGCTTTTATCATGAAGTAGTGTTGGATATTATCAACGGCTTTTTCTGCATCTATTGAGATGATCAAGTGGTTTTTGTCTTTGCTTCAATTAATGTGTTGTATTACATTTATAAATTTGAGTATGTTGAATCACCCCTGTATCCCTGGGATGAAGCCAAATTGATTGTGGTGTATGATCATTCTGATATGCTGTTGGATTCAGTTTGCCATTATTTTGTTGAGGATTTTTGCATTGATGTTTATTAAGGAGACTGCACTGTAGTTCTCCCTTTTGGAGGTGTCTTTGTCTGGTTTTGGGATGAGTGTAATGCAGGCTTCATAAAATGAGTTAGCCAGTGTTTCTTCCCTTTCTATTTCATGGAAAAGTTTCAGGACAGTTGGTATTAGTTCTTCTTTAAAGGTCTGATAGAATTCAGCAGAGAATCCATCAGGTCCTGGACTTTTCTTTTTTGGAATACTCTTTATTGCTGCTTCAACTTCATTTTGTGTTATAAATTCAGGAGATCAATATTCTCTTGGCTCAATTTTGGGTGGTCATAAGTATCTAGAAATTTGTCCATTTCTTCATGATTTTCCAATTTGTTGGAATATAGGTTCTCAAAGTAGTCTCTGATGATTCCCTGGATTTCTGTGGTGTCTGTTGCTATGTCCCCTCTTGTATTTCTGATTTTACTGATTTGGGTTTTTTTCTCTTGTCATTTTAGTCAGGTTTCCCAGGGGTCTGTCAATCTTGTTTACTTTTTCAAAAACCAGCTCTTTGTTTCATTGATTCTTTGTATTTTTTTTTTTTGGATTTTATTTCATTAATTTCAATCCTTGTTTTTATTATTTCTCTCCTTCTGCTTGTTTGGGTTTTGCTTGTTCTTGTTTTTCTAGGAGTTTGAGATGCAGCATTAGGTCATTGATTTGAGCTCTTTCTGACCTTTTAGTATATGCACTCATGGCTATAAACTTTCCTCTTAGGACTGCCTTTGCTGTGTCTCATAGGTTCTGGTAGGTCATGTTATTATTTTCCAGGAACCTTTTAATTTCCTCTTTTATTTCATCAATGATCAATGACCCACTGATCATGGAGCAATGTGTTGTTCAACTTCCAATTGTTTGGATGTTTTCTATTGTTTTTGTTGTTGAGTTCTAGTTTTAATGCACTGTGATCAGATAGAATGCATGGAATTACTTCTATTTTCTTATATTTGCTGAGGCTTGCTTTGTGCTCCTATGATCCATTTTGGAGAAAGTTACATGGGCTGATGAGAAAAATGTATATTGTGCAGATGTTGGGGAGAGGTTTTTTTTTTTTTGTCTTTTTCTTTTTTGGTGCTGGGATCAAACCCAGGGCCTCACGCATGCTAGGCAAGCGCTGTACCACTGAGCTACATCCCAGCCCTATTGTGCAGATGTTGGATGAAATATTCTGTAGACATCAGTTAGGTCCATTTGATCTATGGTGTGATTTAGTTCTAGAATTTCTTTTTTGAGTTTTGTTTGGATGACCTATCAATTGGTGATAGTGGGGTCTTAAAGTCTCCCACTACCACTGTGTTGTAGTCTATATATGCTTTTAGGTCCTTCAGAGTATGTTTGATGAAATTAGGTGCCCTGATGTTGGGTGCATATAGGTTGGTAATTATTATTTCCTTTTTGTGTATTTCCCCTTTTATTAGTATGAAGTGTCCTTCTTTATCTCATTTGATCAATGTAAGTTTGAATTCTACTTTGTCCAAGATAAGTTTTACTACTCCTGCTTATTTTCTGGGATCATTGGCTTGGTAAATCTTCTTCCAGCCTTTCACCCTAAGCCAGTGTTTGTTTCTGTCAATGAGATAGGTCTCCTGAAAACAACAGATTGTTGGATCTTCCTTTTTATTCCATTTGTCCAGGCAGTATCTTTTGATGGGGGAGTTAGAATTCAGTGTTAATATTGTTAAGTGTGTGGTGACTCCTATCTTTTACTTGTTTTTTTTGTTTGAGGGTTTGATTGTGTGCAGCTGAATTAATGCTACCTTTTGATTCCTTGTCTTTTCTTCTCCTGTGGTTTGGTGTTGCCTGTCCTCTTGTGGTTTTGTTTGCTTTCATTTTCTTTATGCAGAATTCCTTGAAGAATCTTTTGTAGTGGTGGCTTGGTGGTCATATATTATTTTAGTTTCTGTTTATTGTGGAAGAATTTTATTACTCCATCTATTTTGAATGATAGTTTTGCTGGGTAGAATATCCTAGGGTTGAAATTGTTTTCATTTCATTCCCAGAATACCTCACTCCATGCCCTTCTTGCTTTCAAGGTTTCCATTGAGAAATCTGCTGTGATTTTGATGGGTTTACCTTTGTACATTATTTGTTTTTCCTCTGTTACAGCCTTCAATATCCTTTCTTTATTCTCTGTGCTTGTTCTTTTAATGATAATATGTCATGTGGTAGTTCTATTTTAGTCAAGTCTGTTTGTTGTTCTGTAGGCTTCTTATACCTGAATATGCATAGCTTTTTCTAGGTTTGGGAAATTTTCTGTTATTATTTTGTTGCAACTGTTGTCCTTCTTCAATGCCCATGATTCTCGGGTTTGGTCTTTTGATGGAGTTGGTGAGTTCTTTCATATTCCTTTCCCAGGTCTTGAGTTTTTTGACTAATAGCTCTTCAATTTTTCCTTTAATTTCCATTTTATCTTCAAGTTCTGAGATTCTGTCTTCTGCTTGTTGTAGTCTGTTGGAGTGGCCTTCCATTGTGCTTCCATTGTGTTTTGTATCTGTTTCATTCTTTTTTCTAAGGTTTTCCATATCATCAGTCACTTCCTCTTTAATATTTGATTCATTTATTTCTCTATTTATAGTGTTCTCTGTTTCACTTTGGTGTTTACTTAGGGTTCCTATGAGTTCATTAATTTGTTTCTGTGTCTTCTGGTATTCTTTTTATTTGTTGTCTTGAAATTTCTTGAGGGCTTTTTGTACCTTTTGGTTTACCATATTTAGTAACATCTCCATGAAATTCTTAGTGATTACTTGCAGAATTTCTTCTTTGAGGCTGTTCTTGTGGGTATTGTTGGATTTGTTGGTGTCCTTTATCTTTGTTTTGTTGGAGTCTGGAACTGGGTATCCATTTTCTTCATTTCCCTCTGAATCTTGTATTAAATTACTTGTGGGGAAGAATGGTTTCCATCCCTTTTTAGTCTTCCTATTGCTCCACTTGGTACTGTGCAACTATATTCTTGATAGGCTAGCTGGTGGTTTCAGTCACCTCTTTTTTTTCCCTTGGTTTAATTTTGTTTTGGTTTAATTTTGTTTTGAGTTATAGATAAGTGTGTGTGTGTTATTTCTGTCCTTGGTCTGGGTGTAATTTAGTATTTGCTAATTCACTATAGTAAAACTAAGAACAACAGCAACAACTACAACAAACCAAAGAAATCAATGTGGAGAGATGAACAAACAAATACAAACAAATAATGAACAAAACAAATAAACAGACAAGCAAACAAAAAATTCTAGGTTCAGGAGCAATAGGATTTCAGTCTTAGTTTGAGTTCTGGTGTTACTCCTCCAGCATCCAATCCTGGTGTTGGTATTTAGGCAGAAGCTCTATTGTAGTTTTGCCAGGTAGTTGGATAGTGTTTTTTTTTTTTTTTTCTTTTTCTGTCTTTCAGAGACAGCTTCTTGGTCATCTCCTCCCTCAGTGGGGTTTGGCAGTTTAAGATTGTATGTTGTCCTCAGGTTCCAGAGATCAACTCTGTAGCCCACCAGCTGGTAGTTGGGTTTTCATCATGCTTGACTACTGGGAGCTTGTTTATTTGCCTCACTCCCTTATTCTGGGGCAAGGCCAGAATCTATCAGCTGGCCCCCTGCTGTCAGCATGTTGTGATGGTTCACTGATTATTTTTCAATTTTTCAGTGTTGTTTGAATTTAGATATTGCTCACTGGCTCAGGAGATGAGCTTGTGGATCGCTGCCTGCCCTATATCAGGCAGTGGCTTATCACCCACCTGCTGTTGGCCATTCTTCCTTTCCAGCCTTTGTTTACTGAAAGTTCATGTAGAGATCAGCTCATTGCCCCTCCCCCCTCTCTGTTGCACTTTCAACAACTCTGCTTCTCTGCTGTGTGTTATTGTTCAGTTCTTTGTTTATTGTTCAGTTTTTGTTTTATTGTGTGTGAGGAGTCAGTCTACCCAGGGGGCTATGCTGGTTTATTGTAGGGGTGGCTGGGGGAATACTGCGTGATGCTTTGTGCTCATCTGTTGGTTTGCAGGGTATCTCCCAAGCAGGTTTGGAGCCCGAGTCTGGTGGTGAAGCAGCCCTCCTGTTTTCTCAGTGTAATGTGGCCTGGAGAATATTTCCAAAGGCTAGGGGTTTAGGATGTTGAAATTTTGATTCTCCTTGGTGCTTTATTTCTGCCAAGTGTGGCTCCAGGTTCTCAGTGAGGTTTTGGAGTCCTGGAGCTCATGCTGTCTGCTTCTGAGCCCTAGTCACCATCTTGGATCCACTTCCTTTAACATTATGAGATAAATTGAATAGCTTTCCTGCTTCCTTTTTAATTTCAAAGTACTTTGTGAATTTTAGAGAGCTGTAGAGATGATGAAATTTGCCTGTCTGAAAATTATATAAATTTCTAAGCATTATATCCAATTGGCTTTTTTTCTCTTTAACCAGTATCAAATCTAGAATATTTAATCTCTATTGAGGTTTTTATTTTAATGTCAATGTTATTAATTTCTAGGCTTTGGGCTTATTTTTCATATTAGCCTACTTTTGTTCATATCTGCTAATATATGTTTTAATGACATTATTAATCCTAAGCATACTTATTTTTGTAGCATAAATTTAATCTGAAGTAAATTAAAAATCCAGTTTTAAGGTGTTTGTCATTTCTATCTGATACTGGGCCATTTGTTTGGTATTTAGATTTAAAGGCTGCTTTTGATTGAGAAGCCAAGTTATAGGACTTTCCTCTCTTTCAATATCCATTTCTTTCCAGTTCTCTTTCTTGTCAACTTTTTGTTAACATTTTTACAGTTACCTCACCTGGTTCTTCACCCACATTTATTTGGAATCCCAGTCACAGAGCTAATGCATGGCGTGGTTTAATTTCTGATTGAAAAATATCTACATTTAAGCCCTGGTCCTTTTCAAAAGCTTACTCCTCAATAGCTTCAGTTTTAAGTATTTCGTATTGTTGTTTATTTTGCTTGTCCAATCCTCTCACTCATCAAGAGAGCTTTACCGGAATCCCTGATTTCAAGCAAAGCTCATAGCTGTTTCTTACTCCATAATTCATATGGGATTTTTTTTTTTTTAATTCACCCCTTTACCACAAGGGGTAATGGTCCTGACCATCTCTGTTGACTTTCAAACTGTGTACTAACTTTTGAGCTTCTTTTGCTAATTTACATTTCTCTTCTGCTGTTCTTTCATTGAGATTTCATCATGTTTTGAGTCTTTTCATTCTTTTCTTTATTCCTACACTTTACATTGCTGTTTTCGAAGTGGTAAAAATGTATCAAATAATGTTTGCTGTGCCATCATTACTTGAGTTCTCTTTTTGCAAGAAAGAAATCTGTAAATCTTTTCCTGAAAAGTGTGGTTCACCCAAATGCTGTCTTTTCAAAATACAAAAAACAAGAAGATAGTAGGATTTTTTTAATGGTAAACTAGAATTTTTAATAAGGCCCCAAATCTGACAATAATGGTTTAGGCATCCATATAGTCTAAAAACATATTTAGGTTGGTTGTTAGAGAAAGTTGGCTGCTTAATTTATGTTGAAAGCGGTGATCATTTCCACACTTACAAAAGTGTCCCCCATTAGAAAAGTCACCAATACAAGTTACAAATGCACAGTGAAATCAGATCCTTTCTGAGCTTTACAGTCTCCATTTCTCAAACCATAAGCCAGTGCCATGAGTAAGGAGAGGAACCCAAGGTGTGAACTGTGGGAAGAATCAACTGTGCACATTCCTTAGTTTCTAAGGCAGTCAAGTCCAGCTAGTGGAGACACGAGTATTAACTCAGACTGTAAATCTTAGTGGCTAGGAATATCTCCCAAAGTTATGAATCTTCTCAGGATTTTTTCATGAATAAAGCACAGAGACTCACAGTAACATAAGTGAAAAATAATGGTAAAAAATTAAAGCTGGTTTGTTTGGGCATTTGTCTTCTTCCTTAATCCATCTCATTCAATAAATTTGTTAGCTGATTTTTGTGTTAGGCTCTATTTGTACATTTCCTCACTATGATCTTAATAATCCAGTGTTCAAAATCTTAAAATAAATAGATATTGACTTTGAAATATTCATGTGTATACAGACTTTTTGATTGAAGCAAAAAATATTTGATGAAATCAAACCTTCCAGACTTTAAATTGCAATCCAACTCACATGAATATAAATGAACTTAAAAATAATACTGCATATGTATAAAAAGTCAAGGAGGGGAAAATATAAATCACCAGCCATGCTTGAATTTGTTTAATTTTAAGGCATGATAAAAGAATTTCTCATTCACATTTCATTAGCACACTATTAAAAAAACAAATCACAATTTTTCCATTTTATGTATCATTTTATTTTGCCTGATTATATGTTCTCATAAAATAGGTCTCTGTGACTTTTACAAATATTAAAAGGAGTTATTTCATAAAATGTTATTGGCAAAAAGAAATTGACCCTAAGTAAATTATTTTAGAATTGCTAGCGGCTTATACAGAGATTAAATTTATCACTTTGCAAATTCATATAACATATACATTTAATTTCATTGCTTTGCTGTAATTGTTCTGTTCCTTTGCACATATCCCAATATATTCTTTGCTCACACTCTTCCATTGTCTTATTTCTTCTTCATTCTCACTTCTCTGAACTGTCTCCAATATTTAGATAATTTTAATATAATTGGTCCTAACAAGCTAATCAGAATGTTTTCATGATTCCCATAAAACATTACATTGTTAGAGTAAATGACTCAGCTTACATTTGAGACCAAAATTATTTTCTTCAACCCCTAAATCATAGCAGGATATACAAAATTTAGTGACATTTTGATATTTGTAAACATTAATTATGAAATATAATGTTTAGAGTTGGAAATTAAATAATAATATTTTGTAATAATAAGGATTTATTTAACTATATGATTAATTTCCACAGTTTATACTGTCAACTATTTAGCAACATCAACAAAGACAACCACAAGTTTGAACATGTGGATGCATAAATATTTGAAAGGATCAGATTTTTAAGAAATTATTAAATGAATATTTATACTGAACAGAACTTTTATTCATATTAATCATGAGGAACTGAGTATAGATGTATAATTTTGCCTTTAGAGTGAATAACCTCTCTTAATTTTATTTGTCTGGCTATGGGAAATATGTCAAGATTCTGTGATATTAGACATTCTTCATGATAAATAAAGGGATTTAAAAGAAAATTTGAATAAATATTCCATTTTATCATTTTTGTAAGCTTTATAATAACCTGCATAAAACTTTTTCATCCAGAATACTTACTACCAAAATTTGCACAGTAGCACTAGATTGACATTAATAGAGAAAAGTGAACGTAGTTCATATCCCGCAGTAAGAAATGTAAAATAATTCTGAAAATTTAAAGTGATATTTGACAGTAAATAAGTTAATTTTATCATAGTCATCATCATCTTTATTGTATTGAAGAAAGACTGATTTTATTCACCATTATTACTTATTTTAGTTTGGATTAAAATCTACTGTCTGACCTATGAATTGACTCTTGTATGTACTTTTCTAAGATATTACTGACTGAAACACGTTGATTAAATTTTGTAACTTAATTATAAGGTTCAGAGATGGTAGAGCCTTAGCATAGCTTGTAATTTCTTAATATGACCTGACATTTCTCTAGTGCTGTGCAGTTTTGAAAATGCTTTCATAAACATTATCTCTTCTGAATCCTACAATAGACTTTAAAAGAAGAAATAGTATCACTCTGGTAGAGATGAAAAGTTAAGTTTCAGAGAGATTGAATCACTTAACTATAAGAAGACTGAGTCAGAATTCAGGCAATATCAGCGATATAATCAGAGTCAAGGTTAGGAATATTTGAACTCACCCTTTACTTGTTGTGCTGTGTGCAATTACATAATCTCATTGGGTACCAGTTTTATTAATCAGTTAAATAATGATACCAGAGTTCCTCTTAGGGCATTGTGATAATTAAATGCATTGACAATGTAAAGTGCTTAGAATGTACTTGGTATATTTTTAGTGGCTACCCAATACACTTCTGTTAATTGTTATTTATTAGCACCAATTCAACCTTCAATTCCAAACTGCAGTTATTTAGTATACTGATTAGAACTCTTTCAACCTTAGTGAGAGATAACTAAAAGTAGCTTAATCAAAAAGAAGAAAAGGTGACTTATTGGACTACTAAGTTGAAAAGTCACTATAGTAACTCATACATTCAAAGGAAAATGCAAGTCTCAAATTAGGTGTAGACTTAGTCTTTCTCTAACCTATATCTCCTTCTGCTTCTCCTTCTTGCTGTCTCTGGTTTGCCTTGTGGCTTAGTATCATTCTCTTCTACCACAAATAAATTTTGTTCAGGGTGTTCACATGCCAGTTCCAAGGAAGGGCTCTCATCGGCTATGCTTAAAATTTATGATGGCCTTTTTGTCTTCTAGCAATATTGCTGGGGGAAATGGAATATAGGATGCCACATGTTTATCTCTGTACCTCAAGTATTGATTTGCTCTCAGAAGCAGAGGTATGGGAAATAGACCTCTTGGAAAAAATTTTAAAACCGAAACAAAGCACATGAAAAAGATGCAAAACAGCCTTCTATATTTGACTTCTTAAAGATCAGGACAAAATCTGCCCTCCCTTTCACTTCAGAGGATTTTTGTTCCATGATGCCACCACACAGGCTCCCCGGAGCAGAGGGATCTGATCTTTCCCTGGCATTGGAGTGAAAAGGAAGATATTTGCTTGTTCATTTCTACTTTCACAGACAGGTTGGTGGTGGTCCTATTTCAAATACAGGTCAGTGTAAATATGTAGCTGCCCAATCAATGGAACATATATCATATGTCTGTAATATTATTCTAAGATGTCACCAAAAACTTGACATTGACAACAATATCAAAAAGGTTACAAAGCTAACTATCTTGCTGTTAATCTGCCACCAAAGTGGCTTCCATATATCACCTCTGAGAGAGCATTAATATTGTTAAAATATTTAAAAGTAATTCAAAGTTATAATTTTTAAAGTATGAAATTTAAATAAAATTTCAGGTTCCTTTTAAGTCCCTCTAAGGTCTCTGGATGACACTTTGCAAACCATTTAATCTTTATAAATTTTAGGGATAGTTGAATTAAAAAACTGTTAAAGTATGGATTTGAAGTAATTAAAACTATGTCTAACAATATAATTATTATAAGTTAATATATACTTCAGGTTTATCCTCATTGGGCCACTGGTTTATGTGCCTTATTTTTTTTCTTTTCTTGGTATGAATTCCCTTTTTTCTTGCATTACATCAATTCTGAAATTATCTTCTAAGTCCAAACTTGAACTCATCAGCTGACCCCCAAACTTGCCTCCTCCTATTGCCTTTAACTCAGTGGTTGCCCAACTAAGATGTCAAGGGCTGACATCCTTGAACGCTTCCTTTACCCCTTAATTCACATTCTGTTGACTGAAGTCTTATCTCCAATACAGCTCTTAATTCTCTCTGCTTATTTCTATCACTATGGCTCCATTTTACTTAATAGGAGGATTGTGGTTCAAAGCAAGCCCCAAGCAAATAGTTTGCAAAACCCTATCTTGAAAAAGCCCATCCCAAAAAAGGGCTGGTGGAGTGGCTCGGGCAGAGTGCCTGCCTAAGAAGGACAGGCCCTGAGTTAAAAATCCAGCCCTGTCAAAATAAGTAAATTAAAGTAGGACTAATTTCACATATTTGTAAAATTCATTGATTAATTTCTATGTCAGTAGTTGCTTGGTATAAAAAAAAGAGGTCTTTTTTTCATCCTGAAGTAATTCCTCCCCATATATGTAATTTGGGTTTGGTTAATATTTCTTCTTTTTTATGGTATTACCCATTTCTTATAGCTCACAAGTCTTAGCATTTGATTCTGTTTCTTTTCCTGGTTAATATTCATTACTGCTTTGTGATATGGGACTTTTAATAAAAATGTTTATTAATAGTAATATTTTATAGTGCTTACATGACTTTTATTTCCTTGTCAGCTATACAATAGCCATCAAAAGCAGATACTATAGAAACATGGTCAAGGTATTTTCAATACTTTAGAGTTGTCTATGTATTTCCTGAAGTAGGAATTTTAATATGTATTAAACATACTACTCAGTTCTATTTTTTTAGAAGATTTAGGTATAATGATTGTTAGTAATAACCCGTGTTCTCCTGTATTTCATAAATGAACATAAATGAATGTACTTTCAATGTAAACATATAGAATGTACATCTCCTCTGAACTTTTGACTTCTGATTCCCTGGGAAATGAAAGTTGATGAAAAAAGCAGCTGCAACATATGTATGGATAAAATATGTATAGAACCTTCAAAGCACTGAGTGCAGAATGCGTTTTACTCTTTTATCTTTATTACTGAGAAATGTTATAACTCATAAGGAATGACAATTTTTGATATTTTAAAGCTTACAATAAATGAGAAGTAAACAGCTAACAATAAACCAAATATATCTCAAATCAAATCTGATCTCATGTAACAGATTTCATTTGAGATGGAATGAAATATGCTGTTCTAGTCCAGAACTTAGATTATGAAATGTTTTGAAGAAACAAACTACAAAATAAAATTAATGATATCTGGGGAATTGTTATTAGTGAACCTTTTTTCTTAAGAATGTTTCAGCAGCTAATGACTTGTTTCTATGTATCTGGTAAAGATAATGGAAATGTAAATTATTAGGTTATTGAAATATAAATATAGTTATTGGAAAGTCTTTAAAAACAGAAAATTAAAACTTTTCAGAATTTCATTGTCTAGAAAAAATAGTTATTATCCTTCAGGCTTAAACAACAGATATGTATTTCTTCATGTTGTAAAGCCTGGGAAGTCAGTATCAGGTCCTGGTGAGGACTGTCTTCTTACTGTGTCCTCACGTGGAGAAGAGCAGGGAGAGGAAGAATTTTTTTTTCTTTTGTTTTTTAAATTATTCATTTATTCATATAGAATTTTTTTAATAAATTTTTTATAAGGCCATGGCCATAATAAAATTAACTCTAAATACTTGACATTTTTGGTTAGAATTTCAAAAAAAGAAAATTGGGTCACAAACATCCTTGACCTGAAAAAAATTCACTTTGTTCTCATATGCTCAATATATTCATTCCATCCCAATAACCCTAAAGTTCCAGAATAAACCCTAAAATCTAAAATCCAAAATCTTCTAAATAGTATCTAAATCAGACATAGGTGACACTGAAGATACTATTCATCTTGAGGCAAAATAAAAAAGTTGGAATATGTATGATTGCATTGAACTTAACATAATTGCATGAATATTGTGGAGGATTGCTCCGAATTCCATGTTAGTGCTATATAATTGAATATTTAATTGTCTATCATCATTTATTTTATCATTTTCCAGTTGTCTCTAGTTTTCACTATTACAAATAGCAACTTTATGAATGCATATGAAACAAACATCTCTACTTCTTTAACATAGTTTAGCAATATCTAGAAGAAAATTACTGTTTCAGGTGTAAAATAATTAATAGTTTCTAGAGAAAACACCAATGTGTATGGTAAGGAAGGTTCAGTTGCTACCTTGGTACAAGTAGTATGATATGTTTAGATTTTCTTTTCAGTTGTATTTATTTCATAAGTTGCATAAGGCAGGTTTTAATTATTATAAAGGTTAAATGCTCTTTTGTGGGTATTAAGAGATCCTAGAGTTAGAATAATTGAATAGAAGTACTGTCTTCATGATTGGAGCTTGTCTGATTCATTCCGGTTAATTGGCTAAATTGTTTACAACTGTTTTCAAAGTTTATATAGGATATTGGGTTCATTTAATTTGTTCTAGCTTCTAAAGTATGTTCACTACTAAGTAGAATAAAATACATTCGATTTAAAAAAAATTAAGAGTATGCCTTTACAGAACATTTGTTTTTAAAGTTCAAATGAATGTGATGCCATCACTTAGTAAGAAAAGGATAGACCATATCAATTTAGTATCTAGTAATGGATACCTGTATTTTGAAAGAGAGGAAAGGTGCAGAAATAAACTTTCCTGAATTGGTGCTATTGGCCTTTGGATTTAAGAGAAGATTTAATCACAGACCAGGAATTGTCAAACCAATCAGTTGTTCTGAGAGGTGACAGGGTTATTTTAAGAAAAAAATAGCTTGCCAGTAATGTATATGTTATAAAAATACCCAGCACCTGTGATTGGAAGTGTGATTGCAGTGTGTTTGAACTGACACAAGGGGAAGAGGGAAGACTGATAGAAGGTCAGAAAGATAACAAAGTGATAGCTTATTGGCTATTTTAAGGATTTAGCTTTAATTCTGAATGAGCTGACATGCTATTAGTTTTGAACAGTGTCTTTATCATGTGATGATTTGCATTTTAATACCATTATTTTAGCTGCTTAGTTAAGAAAAAGAGGTAAGAGTGCAGAGTAGAGTTAGGAAAACCTGTGGGAAAGCCACTTCCATGAACAACATGTAAGATGATGGCGCATGGAACTGGTTTGTTAGCAGTGGAAGAGTTAAGAAGTGATAAATCTTGGAGATACAGCTAAAATCCTTGTTATTGTATTAGGTGAGGTTAAGGATGACTGTAAACTTTTTGGTCTGAATTAATGGTCTATAGAACTGTGATCATCTAGGTTGAGGACAGACAGTAGAGCAGATCTGGTTTTGACATGGGCTGGAGTGGAGGTCATGATCCAGATTTGGACATGTTAAAATACGTGGCAATGTTTAGCTGCCATTTTATTTGGAGTTTGAAACTTAGGACAGAGATTCATGGTGAAGATATATATTTAGATTTTGTCAGTATGTGAACAGTATTAAGTCATAAATTTAATATGATTATCATTATTAGAATGAGGAAATAGTAGATTAAATCTTTATTGTATAAAATAATATTGTGCTAACAAATAGACAATTGCCAAATTAGATTTTGAAAAGTGTCTGTACTTGCAGGGCACCAGTGACTCAGACTTGTAATCCTCACTACTTGGGAGACTGAGATTGGAAGGGTCATAGTTCTAGACCAGCCTAGGCAAATAGTTGAGAAGATGTCATCTCCAAAATAACCAGAGCAAAATAGGCTGGAGTTGTTGGCTCTAGCATACAGTGCCTGATTTGCAAATGTGACTCCCTGAATTCAAATCCCACTTCCACACACACAAAAAAATCTTGTAAAGATCCGTTAGAGATAAATCAACTTGGGTTGTAACACATTTGTACATGGAAGCAGTGTTAGGAAGCTCTCTGTATAGCTATCCTTAACTCAGCTAGCAAAAATGCTTTGTCTTTCTTATTATGCTTATGTCTTCTCTTCAACAAAATTAGAGATAAGAGAAGAACAGGTTCTGTCTGGAAGCAAGGGGGGAAGGAGGGAGAAGGTGGGGGAGGAGGGCAGGGGGAGAAATGACCCAAACAATGTATGCATATGTGAATAAATGAATAAAAAAAATCTGTATTATTCTAGATTTTGTTCATCAGTACAGAGTCTCATAGTCTGACATGAATGTACAATAAAATTTAATGTGAAGCAGCTATTATCAATAGTGGTAAGAATCAGACTGCTATTACTTAAGTTACTCAAGGCCATTCTCCATCCCCTCATCCTGTTTCATTTTGACGTGGGTATACAACCTAATTATATAATTTCCAACTTTTTTTAAGGTTTAACTTCCTATCATTCTGATGTTCAGTACACTCCTATCTGCATTATACCTTAGTTCTCCTCAACCAAAATGATAGTGTGTATGTTTGACAATCGTCCAAAGCCACATGCCTAACCTTCTTCCCCACCTTAACTCTCATCATGGTGACAGCCTTCTCTGTACTGTATATAGTACTAATAAAAAGATGGGCTATTTCAAAGTCAATCAAAGGAAAAGCACAGTATATGTGAGAGAGAATCTTTAGCTTTAAAATGTTTTGGTCCTTAAATTTAATGCACATTTGTGTGTGTGTTTGAGAGTGCTTCATGAATTTTGCTTTCTTTTTCATTATTAAGTAACTCAATGTTGAACATTGAAGACTAAGACTGAAAAATATGCCAGTATTATTTAGTCATTTGGTAGTTCTAACCTTACTTTGTATGTGCTTTCAATAAAGTTTTCTCATTAAATGTGCATAAGTCCATGTAAAGAAGGCAAAGTATAATGGACCCCATTTATACTTAATATAGATGGTCCAAGTGCTTTGGTCCTATGGGGGTGTAGAGCTGCATATGAAATGGAAGCCCATGTATCTGTCTAATACATATATGTGTGCCTGTAGCAGATGTACATTTGTGAATCTTTGTATGTTTCAATAAATATTTATTCTGAATGTATCTCTTCATGACAAGATATATACGTATATATATATATATATATACATATAGCATAAATAGTGAGATTTGTCAAAGGAAAAAGATTATATGCAATATTTGTTTATGTAAAGACAAATATGTATAATTGTCTACAAAAAGAAAATTTAATGCTTTTAAACTAGCATTCAAACATTTTGAATTTTTGATGTTAAAATTTTTAATAGATTGCCTATTATAATTTCATATTTTACTATAGAATTTTACATGTACACCTATCAAGTTCTTAAATTCAACATAAATGCTTAGAACATGTAGAATTAATAAAATAAAATAATCAAGTATGACAGATTCAGGTACTTACAGATGAGAGTTACAGATGTGTATTTAAAAAATAATAGATGGTATCAAGTGAGTCCCCAGTGTAATGGCCATTCACTTGAGAGTTATGTTTGCTAACTCTCCAGTAATGTTCAACTTAAATTTAAATTTAATTTACAAATAGAAACTGCAAGGTATACTTTTAACTCTGTGGTACAATTCTCCTTTTGAGAACTACCACTTGATTTGAGAGCCAAACATTTATGTTTTACAATTTGCTGAGTTTTCATAATATTTTAAATTTTGAGACAGTAAGTATTGGGCCTTTAAGGGTTCTTTTATGCTGTAAATGAAGGTAATGTTTTTGAAGAATCGCAGTATCTTACAGAGTTGGAAAAAGAAGACTAAGATCATCTCCACAAATTTAATGTAATGCTAATGAGATGTCTTATTTAGTTTTGTGTAAACAGAACCACATCTGTAATTAGTGTGAGACAGCATATGGAATCCTCTGGGAATGTGCATTTGTATCTCAAGGACATCGGTGTAATTTTGCTTATTAATATATAAATTTTAATATAACTTGCTTTCTAGCCTGCAGTGTCTTAAAATGTTTTCCACAACTATTTTTGATGTTGTTTAAAAGTTTTCCAATATACTGAATTTTGACCTGTGCTTGACAATCACTGGGCCAATACCCTTAAGGAATTAAAAAATGTTTAGTTCTCTTTTATCTTATCCATAAATGTTCTCAAGTTAGTTCCATGCTTGACCCTCCATATGTATTTAGTACATGAGGAGAAAATGAATTCTTATGAAGTTTGAAAGTTCTACAAAAGGCATTTTAACCTTTTAGATTCTTATAACTATGGTATTTCAAAACACATTTTCTCTAGTCTGTTTTGGAAATTAGGTTTGTAGCTCCCAAGTACCAGATTCTTTCCACTCTCATTTTTAAAATTTTGTTGGGATTTTATTATGCTGTCTGTTCATTTGTAAATTATGAATGAGACATCAGGTTTAGAGATCATGTGAATAATATACAAAAAAGTGTCACTTGGAGGTAGAGATACCCTTTTGATTGTGGAAGAATGTGATAGTCATTGGTTGAATGCGTGGAGGATTTGATATATAATAATAAAATAAATGTATAAAATTATCTTTTATTTAGAAGCTAGGTTTCCAGAAATATTCCTGATAATTTTGTGAAACAATCATTGTCAAGAAAGAATCAATGCTCTCTCACTTATGGCTGTGTTTTTGTAAAACTGCTGTCCACCAATGGAGTTGTGCCCCTGATTTGGAAGTGACTAATTCATTAAGGTGTATGCCATCTTTTGCAGGACCTTGATTTTTTTTTTTTTATTTTGTGGTACTAGGGTTTGAACTGATGGCCTCAAACTTGTTAGGCAGGTACCATACCCTCTGAGCCACTCCACCAGTCCAGGACTTTGAATTTTAAAGAAGCAAGAGATTGTCCCTTGAGTCCCCAGTTTTGAGTGTGTATCTGTGAGTATCACATGTAGGCAATCAATGTTAGATAGATAATGTTAGAAAGTTAGTAAAGGCATATCACAAAAGCTTATTACTCTCCTATCCAATTGACACTAAGTTATTGTAAGATGTGGATCCCATAGTGTCTTGGAAGAATATTTTGATGATTTAAAGATGCCAGAGGTTTCTTGAATAAAGGAAATATTCCATGCCATCATTCACAGACTTTCTCTACAAGAGGGAACAGTTTCCTACCTTTCTGTAAGCTGAGGTAATGTTAATAGAGACTGCAATTCTGGCAGGAAATGAGAATAAATAATTTGTTTAAGGTTGTGTTCATAATATTTGTATAAGTGAGTAAACTTGAGGAAAACAGTATTGCTATCTTTTTTTTCTTAAGGTGGAAATAAGCCTAAGGCATAGCCTTTTCTCCTAGGTTTTCTCAAACCAGTATATTAGCACATCTTCATGTAGAAAATGTAGATTTTGGAAATTAATAACCCATTAACACCATAAACTAAAGGAGGCAATTAAGAATCTAGATTCAAATCTAGATTAAGTCTAAGTCTTAGATACTTAAATTCAGGGATTTTGGCAAGTACTGTCAGGTGGCTGAAAAAAATGAAGAAAATAGGAGTAGTGCCAATGAGAACATTGGAAGGAACCCAGAATTCAGTCATTTAATGAAGTGTTTAATATTGCAGAGCACGTTATTTGTGAGACAGTTTACGTCAAAGTGCTAAATATATTTGATCACTTTGAATAATCTCCTCTGTCACCATTTTATAGAATGTTCCTGCTTGAAAGATTCATTTCACTGTTCCTATTTCTCTGTTTTATAAAAAGTTGAATCATTAATTCGCATATCTAGTTTTGAATAAACTATTTTTACCAGTTTGCCATAGTTTCTTGTCTAAAACAGTTCAAAAGCAAGAAACACACTCAAGTGTTACACTAATATATTTAAGACAATATATTTAGAATCTAACCCTATTAAAATCAAATTTAAAAATAAATTAGATTTTATTCATTTATAAATGAAATTATGAATATGTGAAATATTCAGGTTTAAAAGATATTCAATAGTTTCTGCCTTCAAAGATTTTTAAAATTCAGTTTCAAAGTAAATTAGACAAAATGTTTCCTAATTTGGAATGACTATTTGAAACATAAATGCAAAATATTTAATATTTATTTAGTGAGTTTCATCAGCTTATATTTATGCTAAAACTTTTCTTCATGTTCTTAATTCTATAACAATTACAAGAGTTCATGATATGTTGTTATAGTGAGTATTATAGAGGAAGTTACACTATTTTTAATTGCGTATTATAATATCTAGAGAATTACATTTTAATGTAGGCTAAAAATGAGAAAGTTTGCTTGCATAAAGTAAAGTTCTTCATATACCAAAACAAATTTATGAACTACCTCTTCTTAGATGAGTTTTTCACATTTGCAACAAATGTTTTATGTTTTTCTTCCTATCAAAGGAGTTTATGACTGTCATCTGGAAAATGAGTAAAAATGTAGGAATGCTATTGCAGAATACCAGAAAAACAAGGACCCACAGGAGAACTGAAATGCAAGAATATGTTAATGTAGTAGTACCACTTTATCATAGGCTTATTACTTCCTGATCTGCAGTGTCTAAGGCAAATAGTCTACTCCTATCCATTTACACCTGGCTGAGAAGCGGGGACTGCCCTCCTTAGTGCTCTGTATAGGTTAAAGGAGGATTTTGTCATTGATCATGTTAATGATTGTGATGCTGGGTGCTGAATATAAATCACAATTTTACAAATTAAAACTCTTCCAATTCAATTAGAAAAATCAACCATTGTTGCACATTCAACCAAAAAGAATAAAAGTTTTATCTGGATTGATTAAATTTATTGCATTTTCGATCCCAATCATTCTGGTGACTTTTTTGCTGTGAATAATTTGAGAAAAAAATTCAGACTCACTCAAATTACACCTTGATTTCAAGCAAGAATAATTCAATAATGTTTTGAAGAAAGCAATGATACAGCTGAAGCATTTTTCACTACTCTTAGCTGATGATAGGGAGGTAGGTGAGTGTACAAGAAGGTAGAAGTTACTACTTGTTTATCAGAGTAATTCTAACATTAAAACATAGCATAATAGAACACAACATTGAGCAAATCAATTTTAGACTGTGAATGTTCTCAGTTTTAAAATGATAGTGTTGAAATTGACAATCATTCAGTCTAATTTCAGTTCTTTTTCCATCTTCTTGGAAAATGCTGATTTTGACTTAATACTAAAAAACATTGTTAGTATATAAAAGAAAGTGTAGAAAGCACTGAAATTTTAGCTCCAGGCAGGCATTAGATCTACACATAGTTTATAATTTAAAAATCTGTTTTAAATCTTGGGACTCAAAGTTTTATGTCCTAGAAGTGTTAAATTCACGATTTACAGATTGTCAAATTTAGAACCCAACTAATGTTTTGTACCAAGTAATAGTTACAGTAGTGCTCCCCGTGGATTCTGGATGGAAGAGATAATCAAACAGCTGGGTCCTAATAGCCTTCTAAGAGAAGAATCAAGAAGCTTTATCAGCAAGACTGATGACTGCCTTTGGGATGAACAAAACCCTTGGGCCTAACTGGTAGCTTCTTTTTTAAGTCCCTCCACTCCAAGACTCCTATGACACAATTCCCAAAAGCCCTGAATGCACTCCTCATACAGAGAGAGGCTGTGGAAGTCTCTTCAAACTTCATAGAGAAAAACACAAAGAGTTGTGATACCACTGAGTAGACATAACTAAAGCATTAGCAACTTAGTAAAAAATCTCAGATACTAAACTGAAAAATCATATGAAAATACTCTTTTATTTCGGATATATCAATTCAAATCTTCCAAGTGTAAAATTCAGTGCAGTGAGATCCATTGGTAGTTTGAGTTCAAAGTCAGTGAGCAAATGGAGACCATTGCAACATCTCTCATTTCCCTACTGGGCATTAGACACTCGAAATGTGTCACATAATTTACAGGCCCTTGATAGTAATTGAATATACGCATTGGGAATGAACTGGAGCAGAACACTTAAGGAAGATTGAGTACAGAAGGACACGCTTACATTACTTTTGGCTCAACTATAGTTTTTTACTTTGGTTTGTTTTTTTCCTTGAGAATAACTTCTTAATAGGTGGCTGCATCCCATCCAAACAAAAATTTTGGGGACAGAGATTAACAGCAACATCAAAGAAGTTGCAATATTTTGTTTCAGAGACAGCAGGCATTATAATGGGACAGAAGGACACAATACAATGTATTTTATCATAAATAATTTTATATTGCAAAATGGAATTAAACAATAAGAAAAATGGCTTCGAAGATGTTTTGTAAAGTTAGAGTGGGACTTTCTGAGATTTGATGTAATATTTATATTTTATTTTGTATTTTCACTAGGACTTAGGAAAATGAGCTCACTTTGAAGTTAAAGGTTTGAAATACTAAAATTGACTTTCTTTTAACACTAATGTTCACAAATTTGTTTATTTTGTATATATCTCACATGGAACTTTTAATTTTGTGCACATATTGTATCATAAATCATTCTTTAAATTGTTTTTGGAAAACACTACAGAATCTGAGCATTTTGGCTTTATTTTATAAAGACTTGCAAGTACTCCAAACATATTAGGAAAATGGGAACTGAACAAAATGAAATTTGAAAAACAGTTTTTGTTTCTCTCATCCCTCTCTCCATTTCTTCTGCTCATTCTCTTCTTTTTTTCTTTTTTATTTCCTCTCCCCTTTTCCTTCCTTCCCCTCCTCCTCCTCCTTCTTCTTTGGAATGTTTTTGTGGTATCCACTGAAGTTTTTCCAGTATGCCTCCATTTTCTTATTATATATGATTTAATATAATAAATGTTATATCATATACATTTATAAATATTAATTTTAGAGATTTTTCCATTGCTCCTTTGAGTCAATATCCACTTTTGCCAAAATATCTTACTTTGGTAAATTACTTTTTATTGAGAAAAAATAGTTTGGGAAACATAAAAGTGATTATGAGAAAAAATGTTTATGAAGTTATTATTTTCCTATGACTGAGGATAAATAAAAACGTAGGCAAGTAACTAACAGCAATGCAAATTTATTTGAATATTCACAAGAATTTCTGTCTTCTGAGATATTTCTTAAAGCTTTCAATTTGCCAATAATATAATATATACAAAATATTTTAAAGACATATTCCTCTTTTTGCTACTTAACATGTAAATAATTATATATTAAAATGTGATTTTTTTTACCTTTGGAGATAAAAGAAAGACGATGAAAATTTAGATCCTTAAGATATATTCAAAGCAATCTTATTATATTCATACTAACTTGATCTTGCTTGCTTCCTTCCCACTTATTCTTGTTTTTTTTTCAGATCTTCCTTAATTATTGTTCCCCCTAAATCATTACTTTTCTTCTTCCTCATGTCTTTTGTGATACTTGTTAACTTATGTCTCCAAACAAAAAACTGTCCATGGTTTCATATGTGACATGCCACAAGTGGCATTGCTGTATGTATTGTTTTGCTTTCCATAACGAATTGATGTTCATAGGTGGTAGAAGTCATTGTTTCTGATGGTTGTCATAGATTTTAAGAACATCTTTATGCACACTAACCATGTGTAATTCATAATAAAGATAAAAAGACTAGAAAAGTTCTCAGAAAATATAATCCCCCTTCTCCATTAAAAAAAATTTTAACAAGGCCAAATCTCCTCTTTTTAATCTCATTTTGTCTTGGTGAGAAATGCCATCATATATTATGGTCTTTGATGGTTAAACTATAAATGTATAATTCACTTGAAAAGTAGTCATAATTCTCCCTTTTCTCCATCTTTGGAAGAACTGTGATGCCTCATTTGCAGCAAAGATTAAAAATGGCATAGATTTTGAGACCTCACCAATATTTATATCTCTATTTCCTGTTACTTAAATTAGAAGGATTGGTTCTAAAGTGGTGACAATAATCCCAGGAGGAACA
Source organism: Castor canadensis (assembly GCF_047511655.1). NCBI lineage: Eukaryota > Metazoa > Chordata > Mammalia > Rodentia > Castoridae > Castor > Castor canadensis. The sequence goes on along the minus strand of NC_133390.1, from coordinate 27,051,215 downwards.
TGCAGAAGTGTGTAGCATAAATTTTAAATATAAAACACCCCCAGAAGAAAAAATAATCATCAGATAAAATAAAAATACAGACTAAAAATAAGAAAGGTTATGGTTATTTTTAGAATGATAAGAACAATGTCCAAAATCTATTGTCAATGATATTAACTTTATTGAATTGAAAATATTCAACTGACAATTGACTGTTTCTGTCAAATCCTACTTTTTATCAAGATGTATATAATTTTATGTTCATTTAGACCTTTTTCTAGCTTACTATGAAATATGGTAACTCCCAGAAAATAGCCAGGAGAAAAGTAATACCAAACAAATTAAAATGAAAGGCATGGACAGACTTCCAAACATTTTGCAGAATAAAACCTCAGCTCACTCATACTGATTCTATTCACAAATCTCAATAGCACAAACAAGCATTTTTGTAACAGAATTCTTTCAGTAAGTCAAAACCATATGTTGTATTTCTATGCTATGTAGGTAATAGAACAATTTGAAAACATGAAATAGAGTTTGAATGAGGAAAGCAAATACAAAAGTAAATTATAGGATATACTAGCAAATATTGCTATAGCAATATCTGGTCCTTACTAAGAAATGAGTGAGTATTGAAATCTTTCTAAGAGTCTGCATGTTTGTTTTTTTCTTTCACCTGACAATAAATCCTTACTGAGTGGGTATCACTCTAGTTCTACACATAGGGAGATTATAGTCTAGTTATGGTAAATGTGTCTTAAAAAAAAAGCCAAAATAACGAGCGTGGTGGTACATACCTATAATCCCAGAACTGGGATGGCCAAGACAGGGAAATTTTGAGTTTGAGGCAGCCTGGGCACCCATAAGAAAAGTACTTCAAATTAACAGAAGAAACTTACCCAGGGAGTATGGATTATTGTTTTTATAGTATCTGAAAAATGAAAAATATGATTTGTATTAAGATAGCTGAAGGCAGTGGAGTTGATTTAACTCAAGGAATTTTGTGATAGAGCCTCACTCTCAATTCAATGACATGCCTTATTTTTTTAAATCACATTTAAATATAGCTTTTTTTTTTTTCCTGTGGTGGTAATCAAAAACAGTATGAACCTCAGATGGTACATTATTCAGGCTTAATTTGGGCATGGTTGCACTGCAGGGAGTAACAATCAAATGCAGTGGCATTTTAACTTTTGTATATGGAAATATAATATGTGTCAATAGGTTCTAAAGTATAAAATTTCACAGAAAAATTGATTGAATAATAGTTACTTATACCTGATTTTCCTGAATTGTTTGATATCTGAATGCTTCAAAATGTTGTTGAGAAACTTCTGTTTATTAATATATCATCACCGAATTCATCCTATCCATGTTGGTGCTAATAGGTAATTTTCTCTTCTGCATGTCAGAAATCTAATATGGAATCCTACAAGGGACAGTTAGGAGGACAGAGACATGATGTATAGGGTGTATCACCCGCTGTCTCATGCTTTTCATCCTTATTAGCAAAAGTGATCTTTCCTGAAAGCACTTAGGCTCATTAAGCAAAACTCAGGTCCCTGGAACTGTAAGTAAAGGACATTCAGTCATAACTGAGGTGAAGTATAGCCACACATTTAACTATGGGATACATTCTAAGAAATGCATTCATCTGTGAGTTCATCATTGCGTGAACATCATGGAGTGTCCTTACACAAACTAAGACATATACCACATCACATGGTAGACCACAGACAAATATCTGGTTCATTTTTGACTGATGTGTTATTATGTGTTACATGACTATATTAGGATGTAGATACAAATATCCCTGGAACTTAAGGGAATATTTCCAATTCCTAAGTGCTGTGTGTGTTTATATGTGTACACATGTGCACACAGATCAGGAAAGTGTCTCACAGTATGAAAAAATAGGGAAACAAAAGAGGTAATTTGGAAAGCTCAAAGCTCTGTAAATACTATCAATAATAAATTTCTAATGCTCCCGCCACTATTTATTAACTACTTTTATCTTCCTGACCCTGTATTAGGTAGTAGCATCACCTCTGCTCTACAGAGGGTAAGAGTAAGATTCAGAGGGTAAATAATAAGCACAAGAATACAGAGGTAATAATGGAAGAGACAGAATTTGAATCAAAATAATCTGATCCTGAAAAATGTCCATGTACTTCATCACCACTCCAGGCTGCCTCTTTATACTTCAACTTTAAAGACTTAAGATTTGAGTCTTTCTAACAAATGCTTGAATAATAAGACAAAACTCTGTTGAAATTATTTAACGTTTGAATAAAGATAAAACATAATTCAATGCATAAAATATTGGTGAACATAACTACAAGATTCAGGATCATAGTTAGAAAGTGAAGTAAAATCAAAATAATTATGTTTAAGACAACGAATCTAATAAAATTAGACTACAAAATGAGAAACTAATGGGAAAAGTTTGATACTAAATTTTGTCAAATAAACAATTCTCCATCTCAACAATAAATTATACAGTACACAGGATGGACAAAAAGAGTAACAAGATCTAAATTAGCTGTAATAAGAAACCTGAAAATTAAATGCCAAAGCCACAAACAATGGAATTCAAACCAGACACTTAAGGAAAAACAAGTGGCACAATGAGGAAGAGCTGAAAGAAGCAAAATGTGTAAGAAAGATGTAGCCGTGGACATATCAAGTACAAATAGACACACACATACACACCAAAGCAAGATAAAACAAAGCTTCAAAACAACAACAGGTTATCTTAATGCTAAAATTAGTTGTTTGTAAAGCCTCAACTGTTGCTCCTTAATTTAGAAATTATTGTATTTACAGTGAATTTGCATTGAAAAATTTACTTTTACTTAGCAAAACTTTCTGGTCAACATAAGAAAATGGCCAAGGTAAAGACTGAAAATACTTAAGAAAAAAACTTTCTCTAAACATTTTAGGAAATCTGTTTAAGGACTAACAGTTGGTATGCAAATCACAAATTACAGATTTTCAATCTTATATTCTAGCAATTGAATAGCAAGAACTGGCTGTCCATAATTAAACTTTAATTGTCTTTAACTTCTAATCTCTAAATAGTGTGTTAAGTAGAATACCATTGATTACATGATCTAGAGTTGACTCAGTGACATAAAATCATTGTCATAATTTAAGAGTTTAACCAGAAGTTCACTAATAAATTCATGTCAACCATAATTTTTACAAAGTGGCTCCTCACACTTTTAAATTATTTAAAAATCTTGAACTTGAAATCTTTGAGAATTTACATGTCTCTGACATGGGAATTTACCTGGGTGGTTGGAGAAGGGGAATCAGGGACCTGGGTAAGTAAATAATATGATGCTCCACGTTTGTTTCTCCTCAGCTTACATTTATCTCTTTGGCATGATGAAGGGCACCTCAACATTGATTGTAAAAACAAACACAATTAGCACCAATGTGGCATATGTTAACACTGCTGCAGTGTAATGATGAATGAGCTGTAAGAAATGCCAACACCTGTTCTTGGGGATGATGCGTGACACCCAAACCCAGAAAAGTAATGAGCTCTAGGCCCAATGGTGCGTGTCTTACTGATTACAGTGGCGTATGGAGTTCTGGTAGCATTCTTTTTCTCAGTCTCTTTATCTCTATACTCATTTATTCATTCAAAACTTTACAGTTGCCTTTGAGCTATGGAAATCCAAATGCAGGGCCTGAATGTCTTAGCTCCCTGGGATGTATTAGCTTATACCCAAAGTCCTTGGCAATTGGCAAGGATATTTTCATAGGAGAATAATCTCTTTTAAAACACAATTGTTATCTTACTTGACCTTGATGTTGATTGAAATTTATTAGTCATCTCAATTAGATTGACTCTTAATTTGGCAATGCTTAAAAGTGTTGGATAATCTCAAAACAAAATTAGAAGTTAAGCATGGTATCGCGTGTCTGTAATCCCAATTCTGGGGAAGCTGAGGCAAGAGGACTGGAGATCGAGGTGAGCCTGGGCTACACAGCAAGACTCTGTCTCAAAACAACAATAGCAAAAAAGATAACACCTGAATATGTGTGACAGTGAATTCTATATTTAATACACAAAATGCTTAACCTAAGTATGAATATTGTATAAAGTGATCAATGATTAGCAGTAGACTTTTGATATCATCTTCCAGTCCTGTTTAAGCAAGGAATAAAATGACATAACTATCAGGAGCTCCAATAATATTTAATGTTCTTTGTTTTACTATATATGGCTCCATGTCTCGTATAGTGTGAATTACTTCTCCTGTCCTTTTTACCTCATTTGATTTCTGGTTACTCTTCTTCTTCTTTGCTTCAAATCCTACGTGGTAGTTTTTTTCTCCTATCAAATATAATTCACAATCTCAGAGGAATTGCATGTACATTATTTCTTATATTAGAATCTTATTTTAGAATCTGACACTTCAGTTTCAATTTCAAATTTGTTCTTTCTTCCATTTCTTAAAGAACACTGTGTGTGCAATTTATGCTCCTGCCTTATGATAGTCTTCCTTTCAAACAAAAATCCAAATTTATTACTCTTATGTCCTCATGTATGTGTTTTTTTAACTTGCTGAAATTAATGAAGGGGATGTCAGCATTTCAGGTCATCAAAAAATTACTCTTGAAAAATCTATAATGACTAGCTTTTACTATGTGTACCTTTTTGCTTAACATGTACCCTAATGGTCAGATAACAGGTTTTAAAAATAAGGACAATGTTTTGCTTTATTTTACTAAGAACATGTGCACAGTAGATAATGAGGAGGTTCTGCAAGTAGATTCTGTAGATTTAAAATCCTTTACTACCATGTCTGAGCTGAGTGACCATGGAGAGGTTTCTTAATTAATAGAGTGTCTGAATTAATAGAATTTGTTGTGAGGAAAAATAAGCTAGTGTAAGTGAAGAGTGTTGTACAGTTTAACATATAATAAATATTCTATATGTTTAGCTAATGTTATTGGTACTATTACTACCTCTATAATATCAGAAACTAACATTGTGACAGATTCATATCAACTGTCAACCAATATTTTATAAGTGAACAAAAGAAATGAATTAAGAAAGGTTACATTTTTAGAATATTTTCCTCCTTTGATTTCCACATTATTAGGATGTCATTTCTTAGAGTACTATCTTCACCTATGAAACAGATTTTCATTTACATCTCTTGTGCAATAGTCAATGAAAAAGCTGCTTTGCCAGTGTCAACAAGGGGAAAAAGAAGATATTTAAGAGTGGCTGGAGATTACATCATTAGTGCAATGGCCTCCTGTCCCAGCTTCTATTTTTATATAATTAAAATGCATTCTCTACAAAGCAGCAAAAATAGTCATTTGAAAATATGTCAGAGGAGCTAGTAAGACACCTATAATCTTCACACTAGTGAGGCTGACACAGGAGGATATAAGTTTGAGGCCAGCCGGGACTACAGAGATACATGTCTGAACATACTTCTCCTCTGCTTAAAACTTTCCTGTAAGTTATTATTATACTAAGAAGAAAAATCCAAATTCCATATACTCTAGCGAATAAGGCCCTGATCCTACCTCTTGCCCATCTGCAACCATCAGTTTTAATTGGTACCCTACATGAAGTCACAGTGGCCCCCTTGCAGAGGCCAAGCTCATTCCTATCTTTGTCATGTGCTATTTCTGCCTAGGGTTCAGACATCCTGTCATTCAGCCTCTATTGGAATGTGCATCCCTTGAAGAGATCTTACTTAATCCACCACTTCTCTTGCTTTATTTTCTTCAGATCACCATCAGAAATTATCATCTCAATACATTGCTTGCTTATTATTATCTATCTTTCCCACTAGAATAGAATTTCCATGATGATAGGGACTTTCCCATCTGATTCATTATTTTGACCCACTGCCTAGTACATTATAAATTATTATGAACTGTCTATTAAAATACACTAATGAATAAGGTTGGATGCAGGAACTATATCACAAATAATCTTGAATTCCATGGTGTAAAATGGAAATGTATCCCAAAGGCAATGGAAGCCACTCAGAGATGGCATGCAGAAGATTGACATATATATTAAAAAGTGTTACAAAGGAAGGAGGGAGTTTGTCCTTGAAGAACAGGTGAAATTTGGAAGAAGGGTGAAGGACATTCCAGGGACACATCTTGGAAAACCAGTGATCAAGGATACCATAAAGAATAATGCATGTTTAAAGCATGGTGAGTGAGTAAATGAGAAAGTGGATGAGTTGCTAGTGGCAGAAGTTTCCATTAAGCTGTTCAGGTGGAGAAAACACTGAAATGGTGGCAAGAAATCACAATTCTTTTCGGTGACATGATCTGGAATTGTCTTCCAACAGGTGAATGATCTTTGAAAAGTTCTGCCATGAGGGATCAACATAGTAATAATCATAAGAAAAATCATCTTTGATGTATCTAAATTGTTCTTGTCCTCTGGAACCCTGCTTAAGAATTGCATCCTTCATAGTCTCTCACTGATGAAAGCAGCAGGAGCCTCTTTTAGAGGCAATCTGGCTCAGCTCTCATTTTACATGACCTAACATGGCCTTAGTTTCAAGCAGGTAGTGATATCCCTCAGATCCCACAGAATTAATTTACAGCTAAGACCTGTTCAGAGAATAATATTCTTAAACTGACATCCTCTTTATTTAAATTTCAGTCGCTATTCAATTTTTTTAAATGGTCCCATTACCCATTGAAGTTTTCTTTTTTTTAGGTTTTAAAGTGATGAGATTTAATTATTTTTGTTGTCTTAAACATAAAGGATTTTAATCAAAGTTTACCATCAGTTATTTATTTTTTTAAATAACATGGGCTATCTATTTTTTCCCTTTATTGTTGTACTGGGTGGGGATACATAACTGGCATTTACAAAATTTCTTACAATGCATCAAATATGTAATACTTGAATTCACCCCCTCCATCACTCTCCTTTATCGCCCTCCCCCATTCCTGGAATAGTTTCAACAGGTATCATTTTTGCATTTACATATATGTGTACTTAATGAAAGGGACAGCAATAGTTTTGAAACTGATTCTTTGAGTGAACACCAAATATTAGATGTCTTCTCTGTGATAAACCCAATGAGCATCTTATTCAAAATATAGGTAGAAGGGTGCTGACATTAATTCAGGCATAACTACCAAACTATTTTTGCTCTCCTAAAAATGTTTGTGAAGGGTAAAAAATAGTTTCTCTGGCAACAAATATTGGCCATAGTAAATTGTTCTGGACTACCTACACAATGTAAACAAATATTGTAAAACCAGCATCAATGTTAATTTTTGCAATTTTAAGAATTTTACTCAAACATCTGTGGAATATAAAGTAACAGAAGACTCAGATTAGAACATTCTTCCATTTCATTTAAGTGAGGAAAAAAAAGCCAAATAAAAATTGCTATTCAAAAGCAAAGAAATTTGGGATATTTATTGTGTATAAAGAATTTCTTGACAGTCTCTACTTGTCCTCTAACAAGCTGTGTCCTGTATAAATTTATCCTATCTATAATAGTTATGCTATTGTTTGGTTTAAATTCTCATACAATAGACTAAACACATTAACGAGAGCTGCCAAAAATCTCTTAAACTTAAGAGAATCATAAATTATTTGAAAGCACCCTTTTCTACTATTGTTTGAACTAAAGAGTTTAAAAAACCCAAAAACCCTTTATTTTCCATGGTTTACACTATTATGTGAACTTGTTATTTGATCATTCAGTTTGATTTTTCCCTAAAGGGATAAATTTATAAATTCAAATTTAATTCGGGGCTTTGAGTGTCTTTTCTGTACTGCTATAGTAGTTTTAGATGTGATCATCGGTATGTAAAAGTTGGAGTTCTTTTGAAAAAAATTTAAATTCCTCTACAAAAATTTGCTTTGGAATATCTGTGGCATACAAGTAACCCAACATTTAAAATAGGAAAAAAACAGAGCAAAGATTAGATTCTATTCCTGGGCTCTGAGGCACATTCCAATGTCCTTGTCTTTTTTCTGTCCCCAAACAACCCTTCTCTGATAACTGACCAGCTCACTCTCATTTTCAAAGAGCTGGCTCTGTCAGCCAAGGAAAAATGGTCTTTCAGTATAATTTTCTATGCTGACCACCTGTCTTTTTCCATATTTAGATATAATTTGTGCTCCTAAATAAGATTTCCCTTGGCCATTGTGATTGAACTCTGAATTTCAAGCAGATATTTTGTTTATAACTGCCTTAAGTCATTAGTTCTCAGTATGAAAAGACTAGTTATTTTGAGTACAAAAGTTTTGGTAAACAGACAAGGGGGAATTTTCCCTCTTTATTTAACGCCCATTGGTGGAACATCAGGATGTTGCCATTTGAATTGCAATGACGTCCTGTCACAGCCATCACCAGAGGCACTTTCCGAACTTGATCATAGACGAAGACTGGTACTCGAGCGCTGTAACCACGGGGCCCACGATGGTGGTCTGCCAGCACCACATCTGAGGCTCTCGGTGTTTGCAGGATTCAACTGCTTTCCATTCCTGCTCTTTAGTGGGTTTCCTCCTTCACCACCTCTGAGAAAGCCACAGTGTCCAAAAGAAGGAAGTGGTCCAGCATCAACAGTCAGGATCCTCTGTAGCCTTTCACCACTCCTGCCTGTACTCTACCCCTCCATCTGAACAGGGAAAAAGGGGGAAAACTCTTCCACTAGACCAAGCTTGTTATACCTCTGGTTTTCTACATGCTCTTATTTTTGGAGAAAACATTCCTTAGCTTATCCTGCTTCCCATTTTTAAAATCTCTCTAGACTTATTTTTTTCTTCTTTTATTTTATCATTTTTATATCTACTTACCTGTGCATACATTGTGCCACCTTCCCCCTTTTCCCTCCCCCACTTTCTAATGGTGACCCACAATGTATTTATATATTGGAACATACATAGTATGTATACAAATATACAAATACATAGAGAAATATGTAAGTGTGTATACATACAAATATGTATACAAGCATATAAGCAAAATATATGTTCATGTATATAAATACATAGTCATCTTTAATTTTAACAGCCATTTTTAGCCTTCTCTCCTGAAGGTCAACTTTTGATACCATATTTGGTTCAATGAAGGAATTCAATAGTGTGCCCATTTTATTTAATGTCATTCTGGTTTTTGAGAGAATAGCATGATTCTTGCTTCCTTCAGATGATTTGAGGGTTTAACAATAACTCTGCTACACTAATTACATGTTTTTATTTATTTGTATCACCTCAGAATTTGAAATTGGAAGGTTTAGATGGCTAAGAGACTATAGAGAGATTGTGGTAACCATTCTAGATTAATGTATTAGTTAATCCCAAGTATGGGGAAACTGTGTATCATGAAGCCAGGAAGTAATGGCAGAAAATTTAAAGATAAAGCCGGAGTGTTCAAAGTATGGAAAGAAGGTAGGAAATAAAGAATTCTTGAACATATTTATTTTACATAATTTAGAGGAAGTCTAAAATAGTTGCAGTAAATATGAGAATAAAGAATATAATCCTAGAATGTTTTAAGGGAGAAACTGAATAAAGGCAGAGGTCTTTTCTAAGAAAACAATAGAAAAAATTGAGGGACTACTCTTGTTAGACTTGAGAAATACTAAGATGACTAAAATTTCATTCTAAGCCTCAGAAAGCTCACATTCTGGCTTAAGTAAAAGAATAATAAGTAAACAATTAGAACCCAGGTTTATGACTGAAAATCTTTAAAATGTTGAACTGGAGCCATGAATTCTCTTTGGAATGTTGCAGGATACGTTCCAGAATGGAATTCTATTTCAGCTTTCTGAAAGCATGTGTGTCAAGAGAAGAGAATCTAGGGCAGTTCCTGTGGAAAACATTCCCTCCTCCATAACTCTAGCATGGGATGTGTCTCTTCACCAGACTCTTTTCTTACAAATGCAACTCTGAGCACCTGTTTCTGCTTCTTCCTCTACCCCTGACTGTTACCAGTTTCAAGTACCTTTCCTGAAACATCATTGTTCTCTTAGCAATTGCTTTTGTATTGCTTTTCTCAGCTTCTGTCACATTTTTATTTTGCCTATCTACTACAAGCACAAAGAGATAGCTTAAGAATAATTTACTTTTGGAAAATATTGCCAGATTTTAGTAGTTTTATGTATGTTTCCTATCTTCACATTTATGGATTTGGTTCATTTCCAAAGTAAACATATTTATCAAGTTGTTTACCTGTGTATATTCTGGAGAGTATATACTTTGATTTTCCTACACCATTAATAAAAATTGCTTTTGGTGACATTGTTGGATGCAGACCATAAAGACCTGCTTTTGCTGAGGCATGTTTGAACTTGCAGTCTCGGTGAACACACAGAATAGCAGAATCACTTGCTCCATCTGCACAGTTCACTTCTCTAGGACTAACATTGGTTCTATCAGCATCTGTAATAGAATTCTTTACTTTGTCTACACTGCCTGCACTCAGTACAATGTCATTGAGATGGGGCTTTGTGCAAATAACAGATAAGATTAGTTGAGGCCAAAAAAGTACTATTGGTTAATCTACTTATACTTTTATACACTGTTAATTTAAGCATACATAATTTTTAATTTTATGTTTTAACTTACCATATATTAATAATACAGGGGAATTTCATTGTGATAATTCCATACATGAATATAGTATAGCTTGATCAAGTTATTTATTTTATTTTAAAGTTACATAATTACTGCATAGTGTTGTTATTTACTACTAATTCTTCAATTTAGGATATTGGTGAAACATGAACCAGAAGCTACTAAAAATAAAAATAGAAGCAAAACAAGTATCACTTAGTATTTCAATATGTAGCCTTGTGTCATGGATTTGTTTTCATGTGTCCAATTTGTCCTTCTTTGTACTTAGTGACAGTTTTTTGTCCCTGGTTATCTCCATGGAGCTGACAGTATAAAACTTGCTCTACTTGATACATTAATTGCAGAAAATTCTCTATAAATCCAATGCTGAAATCCTATTAATTTTATTTTTTCGTTTATTTGGGATACTTAACTTCTACTAACTAGTGGGAAAAATCCATTCATGTGCTATTTAAAGAGGAAAGCCTCTTTATCAGAGCTTTCTAACTCCCTATAACATTGGACAGAACTCATAATGGAAATATGGGGAGCTGCTTCATAAACTGCTTTGAAAATTGAAGGGGAGCTTCTTTTCCCCATGTTCTAATTGAAAATAATGAGAATACATGATTTCTGTCTAGATGATTCATGTTCTTGTAAGTCTGTTTTTCGACTAGTTTAACTTATTGAAAAATCTAACATGATTACAGATTTTATCTTTTCAATTTTATTAAAATGCACTCAGTCTGATATATTACCTGTCATAACACAGAAGGTCTCCAACTTAAGATGGTTTGACTTATGATTATTCAACTTTAGATGATGTGAAAGTAATACGCATTCAGTAGAAGCCATACTTGGAAGTCTGACCTTTTTCCAGTCTGGTGATATGCAGTATGATACTTTCGTGAGATGCCAGTCATGAGTGCAAACTGCAGCTCCCAGTTAGCCATGTGATCACAAGGGTAAACAACCAATACACTATGGTGTACTGTTTTGCTAAGATATGATGGTTAGTAGGTTAGGTGTAGTAGTGCATTTTAGACTGAAGATTTTTCAATTTATGATGGGCTTATTGTTATGTAATCCCATTGTAAGTTGAGAAGCATTTGTAACAACAACAAAAAAAAGCTTAATACATATTAGGTGCTTTTGTAAATATTTTATTCATAAGACTAATACAGAACCCAGACAATATCTAGTGACTTGTATCAAGTGTATTGTACTAGGTGATAAGACTAGAGCTTTGTTGAATTAAAATATTAGTTTAAACAAATTTTCAATGTAAGACTGATATTTTTACATTATTATTAAACAGCCTGCCTTGGAGGGACTTTTGATTAACTTCCAATCTGTAAGCTGAAATCCTTGTTATTTCAGAGGTCCTGGTTGCTCTTTGGGGTTAAATTTTTGTACTCCACAATAAGACTCATTTTTAATAAAGATCCTTCTCTTTAAAAAAAAAAACAAAAAACCAATTACTACATGATGGGGCACCTAACACATGGAGTGCTGTGTGGTTTTTTGAGCCATATGGGTGCCATCTTAAGAGATATTTTTAAAAGCTGTCACGTGGTTCCGTGGGGCTATTTTAACTTACACTATTGAACTCTGGGTACCCAGTGTAACAAAAAGGCCGGTTGCTTTGATGTTGTTTCAATGTGAGAGAATTTGCAATTTTACTGTTTGCAAATGCTAGTCTCTTCCTCAAATGCTCATTTCCCCTAATTATAAAGAATTCTTCCACATGGAAATTATCAAACTAAAATTCACACTACAAGTTATCCTTTAATCTATTGAGGATGATATCTCTGAACAGTATTGCAGTGGAGAAAATTTAAAAGGTTCTGTTTATTTCCTTCTACTAAATGAAGACCTTGACTTATTGAATTTAAAAACTTGCTCATAAGGAAGTTATTAATACTAAAGTTTAATCATGATTTACTCATAAAGGGACTTTTAAGATAAATTAAAAATTTACATTTACTAAATGTGTTTGTCTTAAGTATAATATTTCATTAAGGATTTTAATTCTTGTTTTTGAAAGTATATTTGTACAAGGAAAGTATTGCTCATACTTTTATTGATATGTGAAAGTAAGCTTTATTTTAGTGGTTATCAAATGATACATTGTAACTCGGTGACTGGTGAAATTGTGATGTAAACACAAATTTTAAATGTTTTTTGAAGGTTAGCTATTTGAATAAGCATACAGCTGTTAGAACTTTAAATGAAGAAATGCCAATACAAATTTTCATGTAAAGAGCTCCTTTTTTCATCATAAAAGAAGAGATAAGAAGTGGTAGAAAAATTTGCTTTTAAAATAACTGCTTTCTTTTGTTACTTTTCCTGTCACTGTGACAAAACCTGACATAAGCCACTTAAGGAAGGAAGAATTTATTTTGGCTTGCTGTTTCAGGGGGTTCAGTCCATAATGACGTGGCTTCTTGTTTTTGTCCCTGGAGTGAGGCAGTACATCATGGTGGCAGGAGTGTGTGGCCATGGATGTTCACATCATGGGGACAGGAAGCAGAGAGAAACAGGGACAGAGGCCAGCGAAGGTATGCTCCCAGTGATCTACTTTCTCTAGCTATGCCTCACCATCTAAAGTTTCCAGAACTTGCCAAAATGGCACCATCAGCTGGGGACCAAGTACTCTTTACCTCAGCCAGTGGGGAACATTTCATATAGAACGCCATTACATTTCTCTTCCATAAGCTGGATTAAACATGTATCAAAAAAGCTATGTCATCTGCATTCTAACTGCTAGGAGGTGTGTTGCTTAGAGTTGCTTTTATTGAGTTTTAAAATGTGAGGTTGCAAATGCTACCTTTCTTGTTCAGAGACTTAAGTTATCAAAACAAGTTTTTCTGAATTATTTTACTTAGAATTAGAACAGATTTATCTAGATCAGATTTATTATTATTTATGAAATATGAACAGATAGATCTAAAATTTGACATTACTCTTTAAAATTTTCCTTTCTTTCCCCAAGACACCTTCTCTGCTGTTTATGACAGAAGTAGTTTTCAAATGATTGTCTATGCATAAAGATTTCTGTAAAATTTTTCTGTAGTTTATTTCATTTAGGTAGTTCCTTAAACAGTCTTTCTTAAATACACCAATATTTTGGGTTTTTGACTTTTTTATGCTGAATATAGATTTAAATATAATATGTTATAAATATAAAATTAATTGAAAAACATACCACATAATTTTCCTAGATTGGAGGATCATAAGTTAATTGTTATCTGAATGTTGTCTCACTAAGAATCTTGTTAGTCAGCTTCCTGTTAGTATAAAAAATAGCTTAAGATAATTAATTTATGAAAAGAAAATCTTTACTTTGGCTAACAAGTTTAGAAGTTCCGGTCCAGGATGAGGCAGACTTGTTGCTTTTAGTACCATTGTATGAGTACCAGATGACAGTGGTGGGGAGAATGAGATAGAAAAACAAAGTGTTCATCTCATGGCCAGAAACCAAAATAGAAAAAGAAGGGTCCCAAAATCCTTTTTAAGGGCACTCCAGCAATAAGAATCTCCCACATGGTCACATCTTTCAAAGATTCCATCACCTCCCACTAGTTCCAGAGGCAGGGAAACCTTTAACTCAGGAACTTTTGAGGGACACTTTTGTAAACCCAGGAACTTTTGTAAACTATAAATAGTAAATCTCAGTGATATTTCAATTGAAACTTACAGATTTTTAAAATATACATGTATATAAAATTAAACTTGACTTAAATAAAATTATATATTTAGATATTATATGTTAAATGACTTAAGGCATAATATCCCTATATTCATTTTACTGTTAGGCCTTAAAATGCATTTCTTAATTAAGTAGAAAACATTTAAACACACTAATAAAAATGTTGACTATCTAAAACTATTTGAATGTAGAAATTCTTTGAACTTTTCTGATTGATTGCTTGATTAACCTTCAAGATGGTTTACATGTTTTAAATAGTCACAGCTCTTCTAAAATTAGTCCTGGCTTGAATGTAGCCTTTTTACTAGCTCTTTTGTGTTTTGGTATGCAGTTTTTGCAATTGACAAATGTCCTTCCCATTTTAGTTTGATTTTTTTCATTAATTATCTGAATACTACAACCCTCAACAATGTTCAGATTACTCTCCAAAGCTTTTTTTTTTAAGGAGATACTTTTTAAAATAAGGTTATTTTCTTCATGTTTTGAATTAAACTGGTAGAGGACTGTTTTTAGAAAGAAAAGGAGAAATGATAGGCATTTTATAACCATTAATGGTGCCATTACAAACAAAATCACATTAAAAATCATTACTTCAGAGAAGTACATATTTTTGCTACTTGAAGATTTAACTTCACATATTCTTATAAGAAAAAGTAGTATGTTTTTGTGAATTGTTTCTTACTTGTAATATAATCCGAGGTTGGCTATGCATTTGCTGCTGATTAGATGCTATAGTACCATATTATACATGGTCTTGCCTCCTGGGAGCTTCCAATTAAATAGAAATGAAAGGGGCCATAAAATAATAGCAAACTAATATAGATCCTGGACAAACAATAAGAGAGCTAGATTGACCCACTGGGTGTGCCCACTGGGATATACAGTGAAAAATCGAATCTATGTTATAAAATTTAGAGAGGAATAATAAATAAGTTGTATCCTGTTAATATTTCCTTTCTATATTCACCCATTTATTCTTTTTTCAAAGTTTTCTTTTAAAGCTGACTTACATGTTACATGACATCTGGCCATGTACTGCATATTTTATAGCATCTTAGCCTAGTGTTATCTCATCTGCAATGTCAGCATCTAACCATTACTGCTAAACTAGTAAAGGGGTTTGAGTAGATAATTATTTAATAAATTGCACCAATGTGCAGAATTATTTGCATACATACAAGAGATCTTTTATGATAGTGGTGATTCCTTCATTCAACAACTATTTATTGAGCACGTTTTATTTTATTTATTTTTTTTTCATTTTTCTTTTATTATTCATATGTGCATACAAGGCTTGGTTCATTTCTCCCCCCTGCCCCCACCCCCTCCCTTACCACCCACTCCGCCCCCTCCCTCCCCCCCAATACCCAGCAGAAACTATTTTGCCCTTATTTCTAATTTTGTTGTAGAGAGAGTATAAGCAATAATAGGAAGGAACAAGGGTTTTTGCTGGTTGAGATAAGGATAGCTATACAGGGCATTGACTCACATTGATTTCCTGTGCGTGTGTGTTACCTTCTAGGTTAATTCTTTTTGATCTAACCTTTTCTCTAGTACCTGTTCCCCTTTTCCTATTGGCCTCAGTTGCTTTAAGGTATCTGCTTTAGTTTCTCTGCGTTAAGGGCAACAAATGCTAGCTAGTTTTTTAGGTGTCTTACCTATCCTCACCCCTCCCTTGTGTGCTCTCGCTTTTATCATGTGAGCACATGTTTTAGACCAAGGACTGTCCCATGTGTTGGGGATGCGGAACTAAAAGAAAAAGTCAAAATTTCTTGTCCTTAGGGACTCGACATGTTTGTGATAGAAGTACATAACAAACAATATGAGTAGGTAAAGTATATAGTATATTAGTAATAAATAAAAAAAGACTGAGAAAAGTGAAGCAAGAAAGAGTGTATAGAAATATCAGGGGGAAGATAAAAATTGTAGCCAATGAGACCATCACTGAGGAAATAACTCATGATTAATAGCTTGGAAGACCCAGAGGTCTAGTTATGTCTGTATCTGGGGGAAGAACATTTAAGGAACAGGAACAGAAGCTTGTTTCCTTCATGAGAGGCAAGCCACAAATGGCTTACGCTTTTCAAGTGAAAGTGTATTGAGTAAGAAACAAACACTGTACTTGGAGAACAAAGCAGGCTTCATTTTGCCTCAGTAAATCTGTTATTTCTGAATTCTAATATTTTGAAATAAAGTATTATTCTTTTCTGATCATCAAACTTTATTAAAAACACAAGATGCTGAGAGAAACAAAATTTCTTTCTGATGAGTTTGCTTGGCATAGTGAAGAATAAAGATTAACCAAAATGGTGAAGAAAAATAATAACTACCCGGAGAGAGTTGGAGTGACATTAGTTGCATCCTATTATGAGCAAGAGCAATAAAATCAAGAATTTGCCTAAGACTCATATTCCTAAAACATATCACTTTCTAGATAGAGCAGGATGCCTCAAATAAGTTTATAATAATTTGTGTGCAAAGACCTGATTATAGAACTTTGTTAGAAAAAGGGTGATCTTTGGATGTTGATAAATACCCCAAACAAATATTGTATTAAAACATACATTATGCTTTCTTTTGAAGGGTACATGTTGTCTATCACATGTCTGGCAATTCTAATCATGCACTTGAGGAAATATAATCTCACTGTTTGTTAATGGAGATGGCTGTAAACCAAAAATAATTATGATTATGTAAATAGCCTGATAAAAGTGCCAAAAAGCCTTAGTTAACATATGTTTGCAGATATGACAAATAGCTTTAATTTCAATATCCCTTTTATTACTACAAAATATGAATTTCTCAATAAAGTAAACTGATGACTATGTTTTGGCATTTTTAGATGAGATCTGATGACAAATGTTTTTAGTTGAGTACCCTCTTTTCTCCTGATCCTGAAACTGAACATCTACATGTTTTTCACTAAGCTACAAAATCATAATATATTTGTCACAGAAATTTCCACTCTTTTTTCAGATTCTAATACTTGAAATTATGAACCAATTCCAAACTATGAGTGTAACATGAAGGTCCACATTAAGGCTGCCTTGTGGTGGACCTAGAGACCTGTGAGGTACAGAATTATTCTCAAAGTACTACTCCATTTCTTATACTTTAATTTCCTTGATGTTTACCAGTGGTTTCCTTCCTGGTTTTATATTGCAGTGTGTCTTTTATTTAGTATCAATATCATTTAACTGATCATTTCAAATGATTTATGAACAAAATTCAGCTTTCCAGTTGACAAAAAGAGCTTTTTTCTCAGTAGAAATTGGAAGAAAGGGCATATTTGCTCATAATTTTCTCCTAATAATCTCCAATTTAAACAGAGACATTTTTCCAAAATAGAGAAAATTTTCCAATAGACTTCAGTCATTGAATAAGTTGAAATGACACTGATAAGTATGCAGAAATGTAATTGTGTTGGAGAAATTTCCTCTACTCAGAGGTATTTGGTTAAGCTATTCAACTGAACGTCTGATACACTCAAAATGAGGCTAGTAGGGACATATTTTGCTCACCGTTTTCCCATGTGTGTTCTTGGGAGCACTTGTATAACTACATTTCTTTTCGGTTTGCGTGACAGTGCATCTTATTTCCCTCCCCATTAAATATCTTATTTTTCACCAGCATTCTCCATGCTTTGGTGTGTCCTATGACAAAAAAAATATGATTAATCTTGCTTAACCCAATGTTTACCAAACTTATTTAATGAAAAAACTTTTAAAAAATATCAGACCAGTTATTCTAGGGACTATTATCACATGTGACAATGATGCTAAAATACCTTATTAAGCACAGCTAAAATGAAACCCAAAATTAATTAACAAAGAAATTTTCAGTTTTCAAAAATCTCAGTGGACAGCTTCATACAGGTATAGGATCCTGAATTATTGACTTTTGGAAGTAGACAGGTGGCTGGCAATTGGTTATATATAAAGCAATGCATTTAGTATATAATTTGAAGGTCCAGCTTCTTGGGAATTTGCTAGTATCACTTTGAAGATGGTAAATAAAAGATATAGTTCATGCTTTTTGTTCTATGAAAATCCACTGGTTAAACCCATTATTTGGGTCCTCCCATCCAACTTTGTTCTCTACCAGATAATCTGAATTGTTCTCCCTCTCTCTTCTTCCATGTTTGAACATGCTGACTTTTCATTTAGTTATGGCTTAAATTCTATCTCAGTCATACATACCCTGTTCAAGGCAAAAAGAATTAAAGGACTCTCATGTGTGTAATTAATGCCATTGTGTCTCATTTTATCATTATCTTTGGACATGCCTGTATTTTTTCTCATTGGATTTCAATTGCCCAAGTGATGTTTGTGGCCCTCATAAACTAGTCTAGTGCCTTATTTCTATACTGATTTACGAATTGACCAAGAGGCTGTTATGTTTTCTTTAATTTTGTTTTGTTTAGTCAGCCCTACAAAGAACACACTCCAGAGATGACAATGTTAATCTAGAACACAGAGATCATTGGTATTTTTTCCATTCATCTTTTTGTTCATTCGTTCATTCATTCATTCACTTATGAAATATAGTTAAGAAAATGTAGAATGATATCATACATTCCTTGTCAACTGCTCAGAGTAATATATGGGGAAGGTACTTGAGTAAAATTGTTTTATCACACCAAGAACGTTGAGGCAAAAATAGAATAAGCTATATTTCTGATTTTCTGTTGTTCCTATTAGTGATCAGTAGATCAAACAAGTACTTGTTCTGACATTTCTGTTTTGAATCTTAAAACACTGTCTGTTTAATTTATCCAATTAGGACCTCTTAGCACCTCAAATAGGTACTTTGAAAGCAACATCAACAATAACAACACACCACCCAGATGTTAGCCCTAGGGACAAAAAAAATCCAAATTTAAATAGAAAGAACTGAGTGCTAGCAATTAGTAATTATTAGCAAATAACCTAATTTCAATATGAGGTTCAAAAGATCTCTTTAAAATGGTGGCATTTGAGACTGGAATAGAGAGGAAATAAAGCCTATGTGCATACCTTCCTATAGAGCAGTTTCAGGGGGTAAAAGTACCAAAGATGATAAATGAGACTGCAACCATAGTAATGAAAAAGAAGACTGCTGAGATAAGGTTCGAGGAGTAAGCTAAGGCCAATTCATGCAAGGACTTATGGATCTGTGGAGCAGTTTAGCTTTCTTAGAAGTACAGAGGCTAGCTGTCAAGGAGAGATTGATCACGGTTAGGCTATCTAGAAAAAAAAGTATAGATTAAGAGAACATATGAATGGAAGAAATTCACATTTGCTTGCATTTTATTCATTTGTTTGCTACATTTTGAGTTCCTTTTAGTGTCTTATTTTGTATAATTCTAATCAGTCCTGTCTTTTTCAAAGCCAGGAATTACTACAAAAAGAATCTCAACAAATGCAGAGAATTACATGTGTTTCCCTTTCCAACTGTGGATGTCAAAAGTTGGATGACTTTCCAATTACCTTTTTTGGCTTTTGACTTTTAAGATATTTAGGTCAATGAAAATTTTCTGCCTGTGTGACACTGTTTTAGCTTGTTTTCAGCATGCTCCCCAAATATTTTCTGTTTCCTCTAGAGATGTCATAATTAGAGGTTTTAAAGTAGTCTTAAGTATTTTTAATGAATATGGAATCAGATTTCTCTTTTCTCTGGGGGCACGGATTAGAAAAAGAACCATTATATAAAGACAGTGTTAACATAGACTATGATGCCACTCAATAATCTAGGTAACGACTGGGGTATAGCTCAGTA
The DNA here is from genome assembly GCF_047511655.1 of Castor canadensis. Taxonomy (NCBI): domain Eukaryota; kingdom Metazoa; phylum Chordata; class Mammalia; order Rodentia; family Castoridae; genus Castor; species Castor canadensis. The sequence goes on along the minus strand of NC_133390.1, from coordinate 27,031,185 downwards.
GTAGAGTGCTAAAATGGTATGTAGTGTTTAGTAACTCAATGGATGACCTTTGTAAGAAGGAATGGACCACCCATCTTAAATGCTTGCTTCTTCACAAACAAATATGGCAGAGATACACTAGACATGTTGACTCCCAAAAACTAAAGGCTCAGGTTATCAAATTCATCTCAAAGAAGTTGCCTCAACACAATTTTTACAAACTTCCATTCCCCTTTCCCCCACTCCAATTTTCCCCATTTGCATTGCTTGGCCAACAAGTTCAGAAACATTGTCTTCTGTCAACTCTGGCTAAAATACTTTTCAGACCTAACCTACAAATTGTCTCTAAAAAAAAAGCTGCCACATTCATTGTATCTTGCTACTTTACTTTTTAAAAAAAGAGGAAATAAAACAATTCTTACTGGAAAAAAAATGCAAATTTAATGCTTTTCAAAGGTGAATATGCACATTCTGATCCCTTGACAACATTCAATAAAAAAATTCAAGTGTAGTTGGAGACAATCTACCAGTGTACTGATAGTTTCTGGACCTTAGTCTCATTGTAAATATAGAGCATTATTTGAAAAAAATGTTTGTGTGTGTGTGTGTGTGTGTGTGTGTGTGTGCAGTCTTTTCTGACCTAAAAATACATTTTTAGGAGTTACTTCTGAGATGAGGAAGACCCCCAGTGTCAAGATATGAACAAAAAAGAGGATGAAATACACAGTATGGTAAGTAGCTTGCAAATAGTCCAGAGTGACCACGTCTCTAGTGTTCCACTGTGTAGTTACAGTTTGTAAGTTGCACACCTACAAAATGAATATGTATGATAGTCACTGCTGTAAGCAGTTCTGAAACATGAACACAGTTGAACCTACATTTAATTAATCCTATTGGCTGATTTTGATGAACTTGACGTGAAAGACAACTTGGCTTTCACCCATGGCAAGCTTTTAATTAGGGAGAATTTAAGATGGCATGTATGATTAGGACATACATATTTATGCTTCTACACCCTGGAGTTTCTTAAGATGATATTTAGGGTTATAACACTGACTTTACTAGCAAACCATAGTTCTTAGTCTGTCAAAATTTGGCTACTAGTTTAGGTTATTCAAACTCTGACATACATAAGCAACAATTAAGAGTAAATATATATGTCTCCTTTTGTGATGTTACTGTGGTTTGAACTCAAGGCCTCGTGCTTGGTAGGTAGATGCTCTACTACTTGAGCCACACCCCCAGCCCTACAAGTAACTCTAGCTTGATGATTTTAACCATTTATGAAAGCAGGTTAATTTTATGGAATTTATGAAAATCTCTAATATCTGGGTTTTGTTTTTTTTTTTCTTGCTGTGTTTACTATAGTGGGCAGTAGAACTATATTAGAACTATTAGGAAATTTTTGACTTCTCATTCTATTCAGAAGACCTTCCATAGAACTCCCAAAGAATGAGTGATAGGAGGTAGGGACAGCAAGGGAAAATAAGTCCGAGAGTCATTTCTGGTACATGAGTAGACACAGTCTTCCCTCCCCACTACCATCTTACTCTATCAAGTGCCCAAGAAAATGTCATTATACTCTGAAGGTGGCATAAACAATATTTCTCCTAGTCAAATTTCAGAAACCATTAGTAGGTCTCACTTTATTTAATGAGAATATTTCTTCTAGACTGAAAGTAATGAAATTGAAATCAAAGAGTAAGCTTTATATGAGATGATCAGTAATCTCTTTGGAATTGTATGTAATATATGTTCTAAGTCTTCTGTCTTCTGGAGACAGTGGAAATGACTGATGCATCAATTTTTCAAGGAAATTGATGACAAAAACTTTTTATTCAACATGGTTTTACAAGTATGGAACAGCTGGGATTAAAAGAAAGGTTTTGAAGAGATTGTGGAATTTCAGTGTATTTATTTTCATTGATATTCCAGGTAGTGTTAGTTATAAAATTGGTACCTTGTAATTCCTTTTGAATTATAAATGTTATTCACAGGAATGAAAACTAGTCTTTCTCTAAAACTTGAACTGAATAGTCATTCTTGTTATTAAAATATATACATATTATTTCATTCATGTTGGTTTTATCATTTTACAAACTTTTAAAATTGGCTGTTAATTATTTTATGATTAAATGTATATTTTAAATGACATCTATCAGTTTAAAATATTTTGTGGCTATCGATCCTTGTTATATGAATATTGGTTTCTATTTTCTCCAAAGTTTTGTTCATTTATTTTTGCTCATAGCTAAAAATAGAAAAACCGGTTCTTACACAGACATTGGTTTTTATATATTTATTTATTTATTTTATTCATATGTGCATACAATGTTTGGGTCATTTCTTCCCCTCTCTCCACACTCTTCCTTAACCCCCTTACACCCTCCCTCTCCCCCCCATTCCTCAATACCCGGCAGAAACTATTTTGCCCTTATCTCTAACTTTGTTGTAGACAAAGTATAAGTAATAATAGGAAGGACCAAGGGTTTTTGCTAGTTGAGATAAAGATAGCTATAAGGGAGTGGACTTGCATTGATTTCCTGTGCATGTTTGTTACCTTCTAAGTTAATTCTTCTCAAACTAACCTTTTCACTAGTTCCTGGTCCCCTTCTCCTATTGGCCTCAGTTGCTTTAAAGTATCTGCTTTAGTTTCTCTGTGTTGAGGGCAACAAATGCTATCTAGTTTTTTAGGTGTCTTACCTATCCTCATACCTCCCTTGTGTGCTCTCGCTTTATCATGTGCTCAAAGTCAAATCCCCTTGTTGTGTTTGCCCTTGATCTAATCTCTACATATGAGGGAGAACATATGATTTTTGGTCTTTTGGGCCAGGCTAACCTCACTCAGAATGATGATCTCCAATTCCATCCATTTACCAGTGAATGATAACATTTCGTTCTTCTTCATGGCTGCATAAAATTCCATTGAGTATAAATACCACATTTTCTTAATCCATTCGTCAGTAGTGGGGCATCTTGGCTGTTTCCATAACTTGGCTATTGTGAATAGTGCTGCAATAAACATGGTTGTGCAGGTGCCTCTGGAGTAACCTGTGTCACAGTCTTTTGAGTATACCCCCAAGAGTAGTATTGCTGGATCAAATGATAGATCAATGTTTAGCTTTTTAAGTAGCCTCCAAATTTTTTTCCAGAGTGGTTGTACTAGTTTACATTTCCACCAGCAGTGTAAGACAATTCCTTTTTCCCCCCACATCCTCATCAACACTTGTTTTTAGTGGTGTTGCTAATGATGGCTATTCTAACAGGGGTGAGGTGGAATCTTAGTGTGGTTTTAATTTGCATTTCCTTTATTGCTAGAGATGGTGAGCATTTTTTCATGTGTTTTTTGGCCATTTGAATTTCTTCTTTTGAGAAAATTCTGTTTAGTTCACTTGCCCATTTCTTTATTGGTTCATTAGTTTTGGGAGAATTTAGTTTTTTAAGTTCCCTACATATTCTGGTTATCAATCCTTTGATGTGTAGCTGGCAAATATTTTCTCCCACTCTGTGGGTGTTCTCTTCATTTAGAGACCATTTCTTTTGTTGAGCAGAAGCTTTTTAGTTTTATGAAGTCCCATTAATCTATGCTATCTCTTAGTTGCTGTGCTGCTGGGGTTTCATTGAGAAAATTCCTACCTATACCTACTAATTCCAGAGTATTTCCTACTCTTTCCTGTATCAACTTTAGAGTTTGGGATCTGATATTAAGATCTTTGATCCATTTTGAGTTAATATTGGTATAGCGTGATATACACAGATCTAGTTTCAGTTTTTTGCAGACTGCTAACCAGTTTTCCCAGCATTTTTTGTTGAAGAGGCTGCTATTTCTCCATCATGTATTTTTAGCACCTTTGTCAAAGACAAGTTGGTTATAGTTGTGGCTTCATATCAGGTCCTCTCTTCTTTCTGGTCTTCATGTCTGTTTTTGTGTCAGTACCATGCTGTTTTTATTGCTATTGCTTTGTAATACAGTTTGAAGTCGGGTATCGTGATACCTCCAGCATTGTTCTTTTAACTGAGTATTGCCTTGGCTATTCGTGGCCTCTCGTGTTTCCATATAAATTTAATGGTAGATTTTTCAATTTCTTTGAGGAATGTCATTGGAATTTTGACATGTAATCTACTAAACATGTAGATTAGTTTTGGGAGTATAGATATTTTTACTATGTTGATTCTACCAATCCATGAGCATGGGAGATCTCTCCACTTTCTATAGTCTTCCTCAATCTCTTTCTTCAGAAGCTTAACGTTTTCCTTGTAGAGGTCATTCACATCCTTTGTTAGGTTTATATCTAGGTATTTTATTTTTTTTGAGGCTATTATAAATGGAATTGTTTTCATATACTCTTTCTCAGTTTGTTCATTATTAGTGTATAGAAATGCTAATGATTTTTCTATGTTGATTTTATATCCTGCTACCTTGCTATAGCTATTGATGGTGTCTAGGAGATTATGAGTAGAGTTTTTTGGGTCTTTAAGGTATAGGATCATATCATCTTCAAATAGGGATATTTTGACAGTTTCTTTACCTATTTGTATTCCTTTTATTCCTTTTTCTTGCCTAATTCCTCTGACTAGGAATTCCAGTACTATGTTGAATAGGAGTGGAGATAGTGGGCATCCTTGTCTGGTTCCTGATTTTAGAGGGAATGGTTTCAGTTTTTCTCCATTAAGTATAATGCTGGCTGTAGGTTTGTCATATATAGCTTTTATAATGTTGAGGTACTTTCCTTCTATTCCTAGTTTTCTTAGAGCTTTTATCATGAAATGGTGTTGGATCTTATCAAAGGCTTTTTCGGCATCTATTGATATGATTAAGTGGTTTTTGTCTTTGCTTCTGTTAATGTGGATTATTACGTTTATTGATTTATGTATGTTGAACCACCCCTGCATCCCTGGGATGAAGCTTACTGGGTTGTGGTGAATGATCTTTTTGATGTGTTGTTAAATTCGGTTTGCCATTATTTTCTTGAGGATTTTTCCATCAACGTTCATTAAGGCGATTGGCCTATAGTTCTCCTTTTTGGAGGTGTCTTTGCCTGGTTTTGGGATAAGTGTAATACTGGCTTCATAAAATGTGTTTGGCAGTTTTCCTTCCCTTTCTATTTCGTGGAACAGTTTAAGGAGGGTTGGTATCAGTTCTTCTTTAAAGGTCTGATAGAATTCAGCAGAGAATCCATCAGGTCCTGGACTTTTCTTTTTAGGGAGACTCTTGATTGCTGCTTCAACTTCATTTTGTGTTATAGATCTATTTAGGTGATTAATATCCTCTTGGTTCAGTTTTGGATGATCATATGACTCTAGAAATCTGTCCATTTTTTTTAAGATTTTCAAATATATTTGAATATAAGTTCTCGAAGTAGTCTCTGATGATTTCCTGGACTTCCATGGTGTTTGTTGTTATCTCCCCTTTTGCATTCCTGATTCTACTAATTTGGGTTTTTTCTCTCCTCATTTGAGTCAGGTTTGACAGGGGTCTACCAATCTTGTTTATTTTTTCAAAGAACCAACTGTTCGTTTCATTAATTCTTTGTATGGTTCTTTTGGTTTCTATTTTGTTGATTTCAGCTCTTATTTTTATTATTTCTCTAGTTCTATTTGTTTTGGGATTTGCTTGTTCTTGTTTTTCTAGGAGTTTGAGATGTTCATTAGTTCACTGATTTGGGATCTTCAGTCTTTTTAATATATGCACTCATGGCTATAAACTTTCCTGTCAGGACTGCCTTTGCTGTGTCCCATAGGTGTCCCATAGGTTCTGGTAGGTTGTGTTTTCATTTTCATTGACTTCCAGGAACTTTTTAATTTCCTCTTTTATTTCATCGATGATCCATTGTTCATTAAGTAATGAATTATTTAGTTTCCAGCTGTTTGCATGTTTTTTGTCTTTACTTTTGTTGTTGAGTTCTAGTTTTATTGCTTTGTGATCAGAGAGAATGCCTAGTACAATTTCTATTTTCTTATATTTGCTGAGGCTTGCTTTGTGCCCTAGGATATGATCTATTTTGGAGAGGGTTCCATGGGCTGCTGAGAAGAATGTATATTGTGTAGAAGTTGGATGAAATGTTCTGTAGACATCAAGTAGGTCCATTTGATCTATTGTATATTTTAGATCTTGGATTTCTTTATTGATTTTTTGTTTAGATGACCTATCTATTGATGATAATGGGGTGTTAAAGTCTCCCACAACCACTGTATTGGAGTTAATGTATGCTTTTAGGTCTTTCAGGGTATGTTTGATGATATTGGGTGCATTGACATTGGGTGCATATAGGTTGATAATTGTTATTTCCTTTTGATCTATTTCCCCTTTTATTGGTGTGGAATGTCTTTCTTTATCTCATTTGATCAATGTAGGTTTGAAATCTACTTTGTCAGAGATAAATATTGCTACTCCTGCCTGTTTTTGAGGGCCACTGGCTTGGTAAATCTTCTTCCAGCCTTTCATCCTATGCCTATGCTTCTTTCTGTCAGTAAGATGGGTCTCCTGTAAGCAACAAATTGTTGGATCTTCCTTTTTTTTTTTTTTTTTTATTTTTATTTTTTTGTCCCCCTCCCCCTCCCTTCTCCCTCCTTCCTTCCTTCAGCCGCCTGGATCTTCCTTTTTTATCCAGTTCATCAAATGGTGCCTTTTGATGGGGGAATTAAGTCCATTAACATTAAGTGTTAGTACTGATAGGTATGTGGTGATTCCTGTCATTTAGTTGTCTTAGTTGTTTGAAGGATTGATTGTGTGTACCTAAGTTGAAGTTACTCTCTACTTTCTTGCTTTTTCTTTTCCTGTAGTTTGGTGCTGCCTGCCCTTTCATGGTTATGTTAGGTTTCACTTTCTCTATGCAGAATCCCTTGAAGAATCTTTTGTAATGGTGGCTTTGTGGTCACATATTGTTTTAGTTCCTGCTTATCATGGAATACTTTTATTGCTCCATCTATTTTGAATGATAGTTTTGCTGGGTAGAGTATCCTGGGGTTGAAGTCATTTTAATTCAGTGCCCGGAAGGTCTCACCCCAAGCTCTTCTTGCTTTTAATATTTCTGTTGAGAAGTCTGCTGTGATTTTGATAGGTTTACCTTTGTATGTTATTTGTTTTTTTTCTCTAAAAGCCTTCAGTATCCTTTTCCTAGTTTCTGTACTTATTTTAATGATGATATGCCATGGGGTAGTTCTATGTTGATCTGATCTGTTTCATGTTCTGGAGGCCTCTTGCATCTATATGGGAGTAGATTTCTCTAGATTTGGGAAATTTTCTGTTATTATTTTGTTGAATATATTATGCATTCCCTTTGCTTGCACCTCTTCTCCCTCTTCAATGCCCATGATTCTCAGGATTGGACTTTTGATGGAGTCAGTGAATTCTTGCATTTTCTTTTCACAGGTCTTGAGTTGTTTTACTAATAATTCTTCAGTTTTTCCTTTAATTACCATTTCATCTTTGAGTTCTGAGATTCTGTCTTCTGTTTGTTCTATTTTTCTGGATTGGCCTTCCATTTTGTTTTTCAATTCTTTTTCGTTTTTTTTTCTGAGGTTTTCCATATCCTGAGTGTCTTCCTCTTTAATGTTGTCTGTTTTTGTCCTGAGTTCATTTATCTCTTTATTAATCATGTTCTCTGTTTCACTTTGGTGTTTTTTTTTTTTTTTTTTTTTTTTTTATTGTTGTATTGGGGGTACATTGTTACATTTACCAAAGCTCTTACAATACGTCATAGTTGAATTTACCCCCTCCTTCATTTTCCTTTATGCCCCATTCCTGGAATAGTTTACCAGGTCTCATTTCTCCATTTTCATACATAATGCTCTTGTCTGTATAATACTTTTTTTCCTGCTTTCATAGGATTCATTTTCTTTTTTTTTTTTTTTTTTCATTTTTCTTTTATTATTCATATGTGCATACAAGGCTTGGTTTATTTCTCCCCCCTGCCCCCACCCCCTCCCTTACCACCCACTCCACCCCCTCCCGCTCCCCCCCTCAATACCCAGCAGAAACTATTTTGCCCTTATCTCTAATTTGGTGTTTATACAGTGCTTCTATGGTTTCTTGTATTTCTTCTTGTGCTTTTTAAAATTGTCTATTTTTGTTGTCTTGGAATTTCTTGAGTGTCTCCTGTACATTTTGGTTGACCATATCCAGTATCATCTCTATAAAATTCTCATTGATTATGTGTTGTATTTCTTCTTTTAGATTGTTCTTATGGGCTTCATTGGGTTCATTGGCATAGTTTATATTCATTTTTTGGAGTCTAGATCTGAGTATCTGTGTTCTTCATTCTCCTTTCATTCCTTTACTAATTTTTTGCTATGGGGAAACTAGTTTCCTTGTTTTTTTCTGTCTTCCCGTCATTGCCCTTGGTGTTGTTATTGACCCTGTACTGTGTGCAATTAAGTATTTTCTAGCTTGTAATAATAACAATGGTGATATTTAGAATGGAAGGGTGAGAGGAGATGGAAAGCAAAGAAATTAAAGAAAAAGGGAAAAACAAATAAACAAGTAGAAAAATACAAAACAAACAAACAAACAACAAAAAAGTTTCAAAGATATAGACAGGGAGAGATAGTGTACTAATCCACAGTAAGCTGAACAGGCATTAGAGAAACAGAGAGAGGATTGAAAATAAAAAATAAAAATAAGTAAAAATAAAAAAAAATAAATGAAATAAAATAAATAAATAAATAAATATATATAAATCTCCAAGTTCATATGCAATAAAGTTTCAGTCTTAATAATTTTGGTGTTTGCCCCTCAGCCTCCAATCCTGGAGATGGTGTCTCAGAAGTAGTTCTATCGTTATCTCATCAAAGGGGAAAAAAACTAAACCAAACAAAACAAAACAAAAAGCACACACACACAAAAAAACCCACAAAGTGTCCCAAGTTCAAATGTAATAAAGTTTCAGTAAGTTTTTCAGCATGCAGGTGTAGTTCATTATTGTCTCATCAAGGAAGGGAGAAAGAAAAAGAGTCTGGAGACAGGTCTGTGAATGGCTATCTGAGGTTCACCTGCCCACTGCTGTCAGCCTGCTGTTGTTGGAGGTGTTATTTATGCAGATCTCAGGAGTGAGCTTAACACTCACCTGGCTCAGCAGGCTTTGTTTACTCAGAGTTCTCCTGTGCATGAGCCACTGCTACAAGCTTTTCCCTTTCCAAGCATACTGGGGGAGGTGACACTGTACCCGCTTTGTCAGGCCTGTGTGTTTTATTTACAGCTCACATGGGAAGTGGGTCTTCCCCCACTCCAGTGCAGTTTTCCTCCCACTGCTGCTTTTACAAGCTTTCCAGCTTCTGCTTGCTGGGCGGCACTGCATCTCCTGCCTTCTGCAGCTGGCTTGTGAGGGATTTCTCCTCCCCAACTCCTCAGCACTCAGGGTGCCCCATCCTCTTTGCTACGAGTCTTTTTTTTTGTTATTGCTTGTCATTCAATTTCTTTTTTTTCCCTGGGTGGGGGTCGGTCTGTCCGGGGGACTATGCTGATCCGGTCCAGGGTTGTCTGTGAGAGAACCATGTGCCGCTTAGCTCACCTTGTGGTCCGCATCTTCCCAAGCCATCTGGGCTCTGGTGTCTGGCGGCGGTGCTGGATCCCTCCTGGTTTCTCTGTTCAACGTGAAGTGGAGATGCTCTGCTCAGGCTGGAGGACCATCTCTTAGACCAAATGACCTGGAAGTAACTTTAGTTTTTATTGTTTCTCCTGGCTATACTATCAGGCTCATCTGCGGCCTTCCAAATATCTAAAATATCCTCCAAATATTAAAGAAGTATTCAAAGAAGGAGTCAAAGTTTTGCCTTTCTTGGTGGTTTTTCCTGTAAGGTGTGTCTCCAACCTCTCTCCAAGATTTTACTTTAGAAGGCATGCTTTCTGTTTCCTCCCTCTAGCCACCATCTTGGAATTCCCAGACATTGGTTTTGAACTTAGGTGGAAACTCTGGAAATTATATCCTCTGTCTCCTGCATAATATGTCCATCTCTACTAATAAGGTGACATTGACTCCATCTCCACGTCCACTTAGGAAAATACTTGCTCTTTGTTACTTCAGCAGTGTATTTTATTTTTACTGAACATTATTAATAAAGGATATTAGTCCATGTCTACACCAACTGAGAGCTAATTTTATCTTTTTCATTGAATGTATCAGTTAAAAATAAATAGTCCAAAAATTTGGCCAATTATTTGGTGGGGATGGAAGGAGCTTGTGATACTGGTTTCTGATGAACTCAGTGAAGCTTCTCATACCACGCCATGTCTTCCTTTGATATCTGTTCTTCCTTTGAATCTGTTCTCTACCTAGAAGATAGCTGAAGTCTGCTAGCTTTGTTTGTGGTACTAGAAATAATTTTGTGTAATATTTTTTTCTTTAGAATTGTTTTTCCAGAAGAAACAGTTGAAATATAATAAGATCAATGTAGAAGGCCAAAAGTTGTTCTGAGCTGTGGTGTTCTCAGCCAGATGCTTATTTCTTCTCCCCAGCTGCAAAATTTCTCTATACACAGGGGTATTTTAGTGCCAAGGGGGATAAACAGAATGGATGGAAATATGGTTGCTACTGCATGGATGACCCCACTCACTTTGACAGCAAGTTTCATTTTTCCTTAGAATCCTCAGAGGAATGCTTGGCCTAACCACCCATGCCTAGCCTTTACTTTTCAGATGCTCAGTTAATATTTCTTGAACATAAACTTTTGGCTGGAGTAACTGGAAATTTAAGTTTATTAAACTTTTACATACTTAACTATGGTCTACAGGGTATTTTAAATTCAACCATTTGGCTTCAGATCTACTTTCTTTACCAACCCAAAATATACAGTGTGAAATGTATGAGAAGTAATTGGATAAAGTACCTTTTCCAAGTTCTGGTATCATGTTTCTGCAAGATAATAGTGAGCAAATATATAAAATTAACATGATTAAACACAGGAGACATAGCTTGAATTTCTAGGAAAATTAAAGAGCCGTAGGGACTAAAAGCTTATATCCCTAATTACTTAAGATAATCTATAAAAATGTGTGAAAATTGCAGCTTCAGAACAAGACAAAGGATTAAAGAGTAGTTTAATGACCTAAGAGAATACATGTTAAAGAATAGTATGCAAGTATTTTAAAAGCTAATGAAGGACTGTATATTTGGAGTTTTTCATAACATATATTTTGAAAGAAATCAAGCAAACCAAATTAGAGTTTTTTATATGTGAGTATGGGTGGATTTGTGTGTGTGTATAATGATCCCTTTTCTTATAGGAAGAATTATATCAATCAAACTAAAGGTATGTTTATGTCTATATAGAAACATAATTTTAGTGCATTTGTTTTATAAAAGTAGTACAATTGAGTAGAGTATGTATCTATTATTTGTTCCTGCAGTAAATTTTTTTTTAAAAACACACCCAAGTTAGTAGCTATATCAGAGGAACAGAAGGATAAAGAAAGGAATCCTTCTTTAATGCTTTATATATTTCCATATTACTAGAGTCTTTTAACTTCAAGAAGGTGTTACTTTTAAAGAAAGTCTTTTATGATATTTATTGGGCAAGTGTTCAAATGTTTTCCTTGCATGGTGTGCTAGGTGGTATTCAGCTTAGTAATAGTTATTGGAAAATCCTAACTAAACTTCAATAGAAATAAGTAAAATAATATTGGGTTGCAACCACTTTATTATATTATATGAAGTTTGATTCTGATAAGAATTTGTGTTATAATTTTATTTTCCCAGTTTAGAGAGATTAGAGTGACTCATTTTCACTTGCTGGTTAGGATTCCTGGAGACAGTATTTTTTGTCAATGTCTAGTAGGACAAAGGGTAAACTCCCTTTTGCATTAGGGATATCATTTCCAACCTTGGCAAAACTAACTTTGATTCTTGTGTTTCTCCTGTGGACCATCTCTTAGACCAAATGACCTGGAAGTAACTTTAGTTTTTATTGTTTCTCCTGGCTATTCTATCAGGCTCATCTGTGGCCTTCCAGATATCTAAAATATCCTCCAAATATTTTCCACACATGCAATCTTTTAACATTAGCCAAATTCTTACTTGCTAATCCCACACCTTCCACTGGAGACTAAGCTTGAAATGGGTATCATTATTCATGCATAGTTTACTTTTCATTTTAAAGGAACTTGCATATAGATATGTTCCTAGAGAACTGAATATTAGCTTGTGCAGTGACTTTTAATAATTTACCTACTGTGTGAACCTGGACCAGTTTCTTAAATTCTCCAAGCCTTAGTTTCCAAATATGATTATCTTCTGCTATCTGAAGGGGATTAGTTTTAGTACCCCCTTTAGATATCAGAATGCAAGGATGCTGCAGCTCTTATACAAAGTGGTTTTGTATTTGCATACATCTTATTCACAGCCTCTCAGATACTACAAAACATTTCCTAACCGCTCATAATACTTAATACAAAGGCTAAGTATAAAATTTTTGTAATATCTTGTTTGGGGAATAATGACAAGGAAAATGTCTGTAACATGTTCAGTACAGATGCATTTTTACCCAAATATTTTCAACTCATGTTTGGTTGAATCCATCAATATGAAGTTAGAGGTTTCAAAGAGTTGACTCTGTGTTAAAACCAAGTATATATAATTTTGTTTTGAGGATTATATGAATTCTTGTGATGCAAAGAATTTAGATTGATACTTGGCACATAGATGCACAAAATAAATGTAAATTATTTTGATTGTTTTATAGAAAATCATGAGTCATGACATTCTTTATTAAAAGAATTTAAAAGATATAATTAGTAGTACTAAACATCAACATTTGCTAATGTTTCTTGGAAAACATTTTAATCAATAGTTGCTGTTTGTGACAGGCTAATTGAATAAAATAAAAAATGCAGTAACTCATTGTGACACTTTCAAATGCATTATTCACATTTTAAATTGGTGACAAATTACTACCAGAAGTGGAAAGCATAGTCCCGAATCTTAGCTGAATCCTTTTTTTTTATTGTAGTTTTCAAACAATCACCAGCAAAGAAGAGTACTGAATATAGAAACTTTTAGCATTGATAAATGAGGAAGTTCCATTTGTCTAGAAAAGACAGTGATGACTTTAGCTTAATTCCTACCTGGAAATCAATTCCGAGATAAGTACCCAGGCAAATATGGAAGAGGAATGACATTACTGACCCAGTAATTAATTAGAAGGAGAGACTGAGAGAAGGGAAGGAAGAAAGGAAGGAAGAAGAGAGAGAGAAAGGAGGAAGAAAAAGAACAAAGAAAAAAATCTGAGCATAAATAGAACATGCTGATGTTTCCATTTCAATACATCTTTGTGTCTGTGTCTTCTACAAATTAGATAATCATGTACTCAGATTATCTCATTTACAACTTACTTTGAATGAATCAAATTTTCAGAGTAAGATTTGGCTAGGCCCTGCCAAAATATGCCACCTAAAGGAAATTGTAGTTTTGATGAAGGATGAAAGGGGAGAATTCAAGTATGATGTAGTTGATACATTGTAAGAACTTTTGTAAATGTTACAGTGTACCCTACCCAGCAAAACAATAAAATTAAATTAAAAAAAGAAAAGTTTAACCACAGAAAGTTTGATTTGAAAGTGCCAGGCTCTTGCTAGTAAGAGAAAAAGTAGAATTTTGGTGAGTTAGAAAAGCCTGAGGGCAGCAGGAGGGTACTAGATGCTGGAGAACTAGAGAGTTTTCTAAAAGGTGGGACATTTTCCAAGACAAACAGCACACTTTGCACTTTGGCTAATGCCCCTGATGGCAGCACACATTTCTGATATTTAATCATGGTGATATTTATGGGGTTAAAGATGCCAGACTCTCTGAGAACACAGTTAAAGGCTGTGGTTTTATCCCTACATGTATGTTTAGTTTTATAACACACAGTTCTCCTTGTAAACCAAAATACATTATATTTTAGAATATTGCTCCAAAGGCTAATGTAATAATCAAGTTTTAACAGACATGAAGATTATAACCTTTAAAACCTTATCAGCATTCCATGCATTGTATTTCACCTGGGACAGAGGGTAATGGACTTTTTGTTCCCACTATTGAGTACTTCAGATTTCTTCTAAGGGGTAACATGTTTGTTTCATGGTGGATAAACTAACCAGATGAAAATGAAAAGTCTATTTCCCCATCAGTACCTTCTTCTGGAGAGAACCTTCTCTCTATTTAAATACATTTTATTACTATCTTTAATTTTTGCCAAAAGTTGTTATTAGTTGTTTTTCATTAACTTTGGAACTACTCATTTCCATGACACATTTGTACTGCATGTTTTCCCATTTGTCCCAGTAATTTCCTTGGAGAGTGATATGATAGCTTTTTTTGGGGGCGGGGTATAGGACTGGGGTTTCAAACTCTGGGCTTTGCTCTTGCAAAAATGGTACTAGACTGCTTGAGCTACACCTCCATTCCATTTTTTCTCTGGTTATTTTTGGAGGTGGGGTCTTGCAAACTATTTGCCTGGATTGCTTTCTAACCTCAATTCTTCCAGTCTCAGCCTCCCAAGTAGCTAGGATTACAGGTGTGAGCCACTGGTACCTGGCAAAACTGCCCTTGGTGTTTGAACAGAGTAGTGAACCCTGGACCCTTAGATGAGAAATCTGATGCTTTACCGATTCTATTCAACCCAGGTTCCTGTTATGATGTTTTGAAGTCTCTTTTTTAAATTTTATTTTTTCCTTTATTGTTGTGATGGGTGGGGGTACATTGTGAAATTTCCACAGGTTCTTGCAATGTATCAAATATATCATACATGAATTCGCCTTCTCAAACATTCTCCTTCATCCCTCCCTCTCCTGATTCCTGGTGTAGTTTCAACAGTTATCATTTTTGCACTTACTTACATGTGTACACAGTTTTTGCACTGTATTCACCCTCCTACCCCATTCCCCAACACTTCCCCTCTCCCACTGGTGCCAGCCCTCCTCCCTGGCCAGGTCTTGTTCCACCCTCCTGTTCTCAATTTTATAGGAGAAAAAAAGAGAAAAGATAAAACAAAAAAAACCATGACATTTTAGTTTGAGATAAAGGTGGCTACACAAGGAGTTTCCTTGTGATATTTCCATGTATGCATGTATTATAACGTCACTTGATTGATCTCCTCTAATTGTCTTCATTCTATCTTAGTCCTTTTCTTATGGTACTTTCAGTCAGTTTAAGATTTCTATATTCATTCTTGTATAGTGAGTATCTCAACCCTCTTCAAGTTCTGACTCCCGTTATGCATGGGAAAATGATTGGCTGCTAAACAGAATATTGCAGATTAGAAGGAAAAGACGATTTGGAGGACTGGTGCAGTGAGTCAAGTGGTAGAGCACCTGCCTAGCAAGGATGAGACCCTCAGTTCAAACCATAGGACTGCCAAAAAAAAAGACTGATTAAGGTTTTATGGACAACGAAGACAATGAGGCAAGGTCTATGGGCATTTAGACAATGGGATCTGGGGTACTGTAGAATAGGGGTCTGTGCTGAAGATTTAGAGGCCATCATCTTAAGTTTAAGAGTCAGTGAAATTCCAGGCAAAGTAAGTACTGTGAGAAAAATGCAAAAGAGATGCTAAGGAGAGAATCTTGAGCAACATTTACATTTAAAAGAAATCAAATATTTGAGAAGAAAAAAAAAAAAACAGGACCTGGAAAACAAAGGAGTAGTTTGTTAGCTTAATGCATATTTCAATGTACCCATGAAATGTTTAATCATTTTTAAAAACATTTTCTTATGTATTTTAATAAACTTTTAATTTGATACAAATTTGTATTTGTAGAATCATTACAAAGATCATACAAGTTTGTGTATACCCATCTAGTTTCTCATTACATTAATAAATGTCACAATTAATAAGACACTGCCGGACATGGTGGTGTATGACTATAATCCCAGCTACCCAGGAAGCAAACATAAGAGGATTTTGAGTATGAGGTCAGTTTGGACAGTTAGGGAAACTATCTCAGAAACCAAATGAAAAAAATCAAAGGACTAGGAGTGTGACACTTGCCTAGAATGCTGAAGGCCCTGGCTTCAATCCCCTGTCCTGAAAAAACAAAATAAAACAAACACAGTTGATACATTATTACAAATTGAAGTCCATATTAAGACATCCTGTTGTTGTTTCAGGGTCCCATTCAAGATACCCATGCCATGTCTCTAGATTATTCTTGGTTATAATTGTTTTTCAGACTTTCCTTTTTTTCTAATTAACTTCAGATTTAAGGTTTTTTTGATCAGTTGCTCTGCAACCTTTTTTTATTTTTTATTTTAAAATTGTTTGTTCATTTATTCATATGTGTATACATTGTTTGGGCTATCTCTCCCCCTCCGCCCCAACCTTGTCCTCCACCCCTTCACTTCCAGGCAGAACCTGTTCTGCCCTCTTCTCCAATTTTGTTGAAGAGAAGACATAAATGATAATAAGAAAGACATAGCACTTTTGCTAGCTTGAGATAAAAACAGCTATACAGAGAGATTCCTAGTATTGCTTCCATGCACAAGTGTATTACAACCTGAATTGGTTCATACCTACCAGACCTCTTCACTATTTTCCAGTCACCTTCATAGTGGCCTCTGCCAGTTTAAGATTACTATATTCACTCCTCTACAGTGAGCACATCAAGTTTTAGGTTTCCTTTCCTTTCCCTATTCCTCCTGTATGTGTTCTTTCCTTAGGGTGTGACCCATGTCCATTAATATTACTGCAATTTGGAACCTATTTCTTAATCAGAATTTATCTGATTTTTTCTCATGCTTAAACTGGAGTTTCACATTTTTGAAGGATGGCCACTCTAAAGGATCTCATTTTTTCTTTCTGTCTTTTGATATTGTACTTCTAACAAGGAAGTCCTCAAGCTAAGCCCACAGGTGAAGAGTAGGAAGTCATGCTGTACCCCCTCAAGAACAGAATATGTATGTAAGGCATTTTGAATTGTTCTGCATATTTGTCTTCCTGGGTAGAATTCACTTGCCTATTCATTTATTTACAACAGGATAGACTCAGGAATTTTTTTTTTTGTACTTTGGGTTAGAATTTAATGCAGCTTTATTTATATTGTTTAAATTGCTCCATATTTAGTCTAAAAACCTTTCAGTTATAATATATATGTATATGTATACACATATATATATCCATCCCACCAATATATGTATATATATACACATATATATATATCCATCTCACCAATGTTTTGTTCATTTTTTTAGTTATTGTTTTAGCACTTCCTTGCTTAATAGTATAGGCACATCTTGTGTGTACCTATCAAGACCTAGAAGCAAGAATTTCTCTAAGTCTGAGTTCCTTTTAATAGAGAAAGGTATTAGGAACCAAATTCTGACTGTCTGTTGTAAACATTGCAACCATGGCATCTTTGAGTCTTGGTCACTCAGCATATAGAACAGGAACATATGTTTATTTAGGTCTTTCTTGATTTTTTTAAATCAGTGTTTTGCAGTTTTCCACATATACATTTTGTATGTATTCTGCTACATTTGTCTCCAAGTATTTCATTTTTGAATATTATTACAAATGATGTCTTTAAAATTTCAAATTTTAAATGTGCATTGTTTGTGAAAAGGAAAGTACTTGATTTCTGTGTGTTAACCTGTGTTGTGAAACTCTGCTATACCTGTTTGAGGTTTTGTAATTTCTTTGTATGTAGACAGTCATGTCATTTGTGAATAGAAACAGTTTTATGTATTTATTTCTCCTGTTTATGTTTTAGTGACTTATCTTACTGCACCAGATATACAATGTTAAATAGGAGTAGTGACAGAGAACATCCTTGCCTCACTTGTGGACACAGGGAGAAAGTATCTATATTTTTTACTATTAGGTGTGATGTTAGCTATTGGATTTTTTGTTGTTGTGGTTTGCATTTTTGTTTGTTTCTTTTGTTTTGTAGATGTTCTTTATCAATTTGAAGAAGGATGCCTGTATTCCTAGTTTGCTTAGAGTATTTTTTATTATGATTATGTGTTGGTTTTTATCAAATGCTGTGTCTTTTGTATTAATTGATATTATAATAGGAGTCTTCTTTATTCTGCCAGTATGATGGACTACAGTGATTAAAGATTTGTTGAACCAGCTTGCAAACATGGAATAAATCCCACTTGGTCTTAGTGAATAATTCCTTCATACATCATTGAATTTTACTTGCAAATGTTTTATTGAGGACTTTTGTGTTCTTCTTTTTAAGTGATACTGGTCTATAAATTGTACTTCTTTCTAATATCTTTACATGGCTTGGCATTAAAGTTATTCTGGCATCATTGAGTGAGTTAAGAAGTGTTCTTTGATTCTTTTTGGGAAGGATTGTGGAAAAATGATATGGTTTCTTCCTATGAAACCTTTTAAGTATGGTGATTTCTTTTGGTGAAATTATTAATTATTAATTCAATTTCATTATAGAAATATGGCAATTCATGTTTCCTTGTGTATATTTAGGTTGTTCCTATTTTTTGACATCATAAAATATAATTTTTAAAATTTAAATTTTATCTCCAGGGATTACCTGTGAAAAACATTTGTAGATCTACAAAATGGAGTGAAGCAGGTAATTGTTAAAAAAAAAAACCAAAAAAAAACCCTCATGCTAAGAATATGAAGACTTTCAACACTTTTAATTAGATTAATAAGAATAAATGTCTTCTTTCTATTACTTCAGTGTGGACAATATACTCCATGTAGGTCTCCATTTGCTAGCTAAGATAAAAAGTAAAAGAAAATTCTATTTTGACAATTGTAATTGTATGTTTTTTTTGAAATTCTCTGCATATGATCTTTGTCAAAAATATTTAGTTATTTAAGATTGCTTTACTCACAATTATTTGAGTTGTTTAATGATTGCATTCAACCTACATTTAACATTTATTTTCAATGTTTTTTGGGTGTTCTCACCAAGAAACAGGTGTTTGAAGTATCTCACTAAGAAACAGGTGCTCAAAGTATAATGTTATCATTAGTATACCTTCTTTGAAGTGAAAGCCATTATAGTGTACTTTGGATTACTAATGGGTTTTCATGCACAAAGAATCTGTTTTGGATTTTATTTTAAAAGGTTAGAATTTCAAGAGACATTTTTCTTTTTGTTCTTAAGTAGCATGGGAAATAATATAGAAAATGTTTACCAAAAAAAAAAAATTAAGGAAGCTAACAATCATAATTTAATATAAATAATGATGCCTTTAGATATTTTAAGAGAGTGACAGTAAGTAGCTATGCCATGACAAAAATATAGCGTTTTTCATGATAGTGCCCTTTCAGTAATTTATTATAAGTATTTAAGTATGTGATAATTATCAATATTGTTCTAACATTCTATCACATTTGCATAACCCTTGGGCATTGCTCCCTCAGCATTCTGAAATGCTTACAGAACAGAAGACATTGTCTTTAGAATTGGTTGTTTAACTCTCAATTTGCTTCCTAATTTATCAACAACATGAGAACAGTTACTGTGTTTTGTTATAGCATGCAACACTTAGCCCAATGCCCTACCCAAGGTCAGCATTGCCCAGAAGTTTTGAGAGGATAGGTAAATCAAAGCATGAATTAGTTAATATTCACATACATTTGTCAATTGGTGGAAGTTGTTGCCAGGTGAAAAATAACAGTTCTTAGTGGTAATTTAATCACTTTTTTTCTTACTCTTCTGGACAGCTATGTTAGGTTACTATTGGCCTCTCTTCTTTCTAACTTTACTTGTAAATCTCATTGATTCTTAAACAATGAAACAGTCTCATTATACTGATAGGTTTTACTCAATCTCTTAGGAAGGTATACAATCATACACCAGGGAATAGAAACCTTGCTGGGCATCTTAGAATTAGCTCACATAAGCAGCAAAATGGTCTACTGCAGTACACTTTCCATGACTGTTTTACTTTTTTCAACTTCATGTAAATGGACTGTCCATCCTTTAACTATGGTTTTCCATAATAAAATATATTCTTATTAACCCTACGACTTGTTTTATATTTGATTACTTTGTCTTACTTCATTTACTTCCATCTGGACCTGCTTTCAAGGCACTCACATTTTTTTAATTCTTTCCTAAGGACCCTTCCCTTTGCAAGGTTATTGGAATCCTCTACTTCTAAAGACTAAATCCCTCGCTGTTGTTTCCAACTCTTTGTATAATGTTTATATAATGTTTTAATCCATATTTTGATTGTAAAACATACTTGCATAAAAATTATCTTGCAAAATCAAATGATTCACATTTTTTCCTAAAAGGTAATCTCACAATTATTTCAAAATCTGTGCATATTAACTACAAACATACTATTTTATAATTTAGTGTTTAAGTGAAGCACAATAGGCCTGTTAAAAATATGAAAATGAGAAATATCATCAAACACTGGTAACTCTTACTTTCCTCCATTTTAAGCATTATGAGATACCTATGTATAAAAGTCTGGTGTAAATGTGTTTTCCCTTTTTTTCTGGAAAATGTGGATAGAGTACATTTCCTCCATAAATGACATATTCTCTTGGGGAAAATCAAACACTTCAGTATAAAAATAATTAAATATAAGAATGAATTGTGTTCTAATAGAAGGATAATTTCTCACCTCTTTTAACTTAGACATTATATTGGTTTACTATATATTACAAATATATTACAGACTAGGTGGTTTAAAAAACAAAAATTTACTTTTCACAATTCTGGAAACTTGACATCAGAGATCAAGATGGCAGATTGGTTTCTTCTGAATTCACTCAACACTTAACAGATGGCCATTTGCTCCTTGCCTTTTCACATGGTTTCTCCTCTGTGTGTATGTTTTCTTATCTCCTCTTCTAATAAAGGACACCAATTATATTGGATTAGGTACTACCTTAATGGCCTCTCCTAACTGAATTATTTCTTTACAACCCTGTGTCCATATACAGTCACTTTCTGCCATACTGGGAGACAGAACTTCAACATCTCAATTTTGTAGAGTACAGCATTCAGTCCATAACATTCATGATGTGAATTAATTGATGTTATATGGGACATCTATGGACAAGACAAAAAAGCAGCATAAAGAAAGTGATTACTGAGATGAACAAAGTTACTCCAGGACCGCCATTCTGCAGCTATTGCAGAGAAACCTGTACAATGGTGGATGATTATTTGAGACATTATAATAAGCCATTTAGAGAAGTGTGCTGAATATTTTCTTGACTTGGAAGAAAGGGGACAAGTGAAGTCATTTCCCAGCATTCCCTTTTATTCCATAAGAACACAGAACATTAAACCATATACTACAACATATGAAGCTAGATCCAATGGGCATCTTTAGGATTATGTCACTTTCAGAATAAGGATACTTAAGCAACTCACCTGGTATGCAACATAACCATGACGTGCATTATTAGTGAATTGGGTCCTTCAGCTTAAGTGCAACCATAAAAATCTAACAGTCCTTTTCTAGCACTATTATTGCCATTTTGTATATGAAGAAGTAAGCTTTTATCCTAATTTATAGAAATTAGATTTCTAAATTTCATTTGGAGCAAGAGTCGAAACTATGTAAACTATTAAAGCAGAAGAAACAACTTTCTGAGAAACTTTGTGAACACATTTTAGAGTATTTCAGAAGCATCTCATTTTTGCTAATCACAGCCAGATTAAAATTAGTTACGTTAGAAACTAAAAGTTTTGTGATGCAGCAAAAGAAACTAAAATCCCCAAATAGAAAGATGCTGGCTTTCTTGACCATCGTTTTCTAATAAACAGATATTTGGTCAAGAGTGAAAATACCCATGATAGTCAATGCCATTATGTTCTTTATACAACACATGCAATGAATGAAATTCATTTTCTCTACTTGCAATGTCTGCCTCATATCTCAAGTGATTAATTATCAAAACTTCTTCCCCTATTACAATCATAAAATGTTGATTATTACCTAAATTTTACTTGCCCTGACTTTCTTCCTCCCTGACTCCTTCTTTCCTTTTCTCTTCTGAGGTAGGACTCCCTATATATAGCCCAGGCTGTTCTCCAACTCACTCACCCTGTAGAGACACCGGCCGTGAATTCAAGATTCTCCTGCCTCACTCACTCAAATCACTGCGATTTGTCACCATACCCAGCTTCTAGTTTTTTTACTTTATATTGCCAAATGGGCACATTTCAATGTTTTCCTGTCATAATGTGGTTCCTACACTTGGTGTAATAACTAAATAAGCTTAGATAGTTAGAGAAGATAAATTGGATCACTTGGTGTCTTTTCATATTAGGAAAACAAACTTTGTATGTGCTTTGGTATTGCTTCTGAGGGAACATTGAGGAGACCTTACTAACTCCTAGAATGATGTCTCTTGCATTCCATGATGGCTACTTGACACTTTGGTGTGCTGGAATAGGTTTGGACTGGAATGAATGGGTACCATCTTTGTTCTTAGATGTATATTGTAGGAATCTTGTTATTGCTACACACTGAGGACTATTTTAGTGTTAATTTGAACCATGGGAAAAGTTTAGAATAGAATTTCAAAGAAATAGAGGAATCTTTCTCACCTGCAAATATCAAATTCCTTCATGATATAAATTTTCCCTCTAGTGATCAGATCTAAATGCTGAGCAACAAACAGTCCTTATTTACCATGATGAATAGGGTTAAAAAATTTCTGTCCAATGACAAATCCCACCCCGGAACAGATTTCAGCCAGGCAGCTAGCAAAGCTTGCGGGTGAACTACACAGGCCATGTGGGTGCAGAGCTCAGAGCCGGAAAGCAAACAGCTGCTGTAGCCTGATTTGAGTTAAAATAGTGTGAGTGTTTAGTCTGGCGCACAGCTTCGGGGGAGATTGGCAGCTGGGTCAAACAAAGTCCTTCCATTGGCTCCCTTCCCAGGCTGCTCTGCTAGTATTTAGTAGGTACTAGTGCTGTGTAAGGGCCCTTTTCTCAGGCAAAACCTAACATCTGACCGCACCCTTTTTGCTCTTTCAAAAAAAAAAAAAAAAAAAAAAAGGAGGGGGACTGCATTTTTGCTTCTTTCGTTATAAGATAAATTCTCCAGGAGACAACCTCTCCCACTAATTGTGTACTAGCAATGTATTTTATCTTGAGAGCTGTCGCACTGGTCTCTCAACGTGGTGTGGAAAGCAGCCTGCTACAGTGCTGGATTCATAAAAGGGCCTTTATGGTTTGTGAAAGAATATCTGTGTGCTTAGGCAGGAAACTTTTTGATCTGCAGAAAAGCCAGAAGATACCTAGGTAAGGTTATGCATCAAATCTACTTTTGGGGGGCAGAGTTGGGCAGTGAAGAGGGCTAATCGCAACTGGTGTGAGTTGACCAGGGTGTGCTCACTTGTGTAGAAGTTGAAAATCTACTGACTATTGTTCGCTTATATTTTGTTTGTTTGTTTAAATCTTAAAGGAATACTGTAGTCTGTATTTTTTACGATTTTGTTTTCTGCTGTTGAACCAATTCCAGTGGATATAGAGTTTTATTATATAGTGAAATCTTTGTAAACTGCCACAGAAAGAGTTATTTAGAAGGGAAATTAACAAGTTTTAAAGAGTAATTGTACAATCATTTGAGGACAGAGGAACACTGCATTAGACTAACAAGGGTTTAATTACCAAAAAAAAGTTTAATGTTGCTTTGGAAGGAATATTAAGTAAGTTGTCTTTGTCTCTTACTTTTTAATTTTAGTCGCTGATTTAGCCTGTTGGGTCACATTTTTTGTGAGTGCTGAAGGCTGCCATGAATGCCTAATGAGGCCCCTTTGCACATGATTTTGGCACTTGGCCAAAATCAACTTCCCAGCAGCAAGCTTTCTCTAAAGAACCTGGAGCAATTTTTTTTTTTTTATTAGAAATCATGTCTGAAAGCTGCCACAACCAGTTGTGTAGGCATGTCAAAATGACTTTATACAGTAAATATGAAACAAGCATTACAATTTTTGTTTCACATTGCTGCCTTTCTCATTATGAATTCTTTCCTTGTTCCTACGATAGCACAAGAACAAAATCCTAAAGAAGATTTACTGATTTTTTTTTTGTTGTTTTTCTCAGCAGACCAGAGTAGGGGTGATCATCTCACTGAGAAGTATACAGTGTGAAAAGGTTTTTCAAAAACACTTCGAGATAAATAACAGATGAATTCTTAAAACTGTTAATCTCTGTAAGTAATACTCAGTGAACAGTAAGTAATGAAGTTTTCTGGAAGTTTCATTGTGTGCACAATTAAGCTTAACACTTTCTTAAACTTGGAGTTTCTGTGTATATTTAAATGTCGTGGCATCTGGAATTTTAAAAAGTGTTAGGATTTGTTACAAACTCAAAAAAATTATTTAATGCCTTGCTATTACTTCTAACAAATGCTTTAATGGAAATGTTTGGTCTGTAAACATGACTAACTTTAAATGGTCATATTTAATTACTGTCTTGCAATAAAAACAATGATTTTTTTTAATGAAATAAATTCTGAAGCTCAAAGGCAGATATATCTAATTTTTGGAAAAGCTATTAATTTTGATACTTTTCCACCTGAATTTTGTCATGCTAGCCGATATGTAATTTTATATACCAATGTTTTAAGCGTTAAATTCAAAATTGCAATGAAATGTTATAGTAATCAGATAGTAACAACTTTAGAATTTGTGTAGCTACTATTGTCAGCAATATCTTCAGACATTAAAGTGGGTACAGTGCAAAGCAATTAAACAGAGAAAAGTAGGTTCTCACTTGTTCTTTTTTTTTTTAAATTCCATTATTACTATCCTAAATGTGGTTTTTTACTTTATATGTTGGTCTATAGTAATCTAGATTGTAACTTTATCTTTTACTTAAAAGTTGTCATTTTCCTTTTTTAAAATATTAATGTGAACCACATGTATTACCCTTTAAGAGAAACTTGATTCAGAGCTTGCTTAGTAGGTTTCTTTACCATGTATTTATCACGGTCTATCTTCACTTTACACAGTTCAGAGTGTTGTTGATTTGTGTTATAGAAAAAAGTGAAAATTAACTTTTAGGATTAGAAAATGCATTGTTATTCTCTTCTAGTGAATTTATATGTGTATAATTTGATATTTTTGTATTGTGATGGACTAAATTAAGGCACTATAAATGCTTGCTATTAGTTGGATTAAGTCTTAACATATTTGAAAATTATCATATATTTCAACTCTAAAAAATCTATAGAAGTTATGTATGGCTATATAAAGAAATTTACCTAGGTAAGTGCTCTTTGAATGTGAGTTCACAGCTGAGTTCTTATTTAATCTTTGTTATTTAATAAAAAAGAAATTAATGTAGATAAATGTTCAAAAGTTGAAGAAAAATGGTGCATTTTACGTTTGCTATCATCAAACAGGTGCTGGGAAAATACGATAGCTTGTCTTGCTTAGCACAATTTGCGCCTAAAACGTCATTTTTGAATTCTAATTTCCTCTAATTTTACCTCTCATACTGTTTTATTTGTTATTAGCTTGAATCAAATATTTTACTTAGCATTGAAATTGGTAGAATGTTTCTCTAAAATTTGTTGAGAATTGCTTCATTGGAAAATCATAGTTCTTTTTTTGGCTTAATTAGAGGCTATAGTACAGTAAATACCATCAAATGTAGAACTTTTCAAGTACATAGATCTGTATTACTTTATGAGTTCAGAAGATGCTTAATTATATATGTGATTAGTGACAAATATTTTGAGTTGAAATAGAAATAAATAAGCAATGAGAACAACTTAAATTATGTTCTTTAGTGTAATAGAAAATTTACTTTCATTTGTTTTGCCAATGAGTTGTAACTGAGTATAGGTTTCTGCAAAGAATTACTAGCTAATATTCCTTGAAACATAAATGTGAAATACTGGTTACATTTTATTTACTGAATTAACATTTTTAAGCAATATTCAGAAATCCGTTTACTTTAAAAAATGCGTTTATATTTCTGTTAAATTTATTCTAATTTGGAAGAATAGCTCAATAATATTTCATTCATCTTTTCTTCTCATCCTTTTTGAAAACATTAAAACAAATTCCATTTTATAGTGTGGAAACTTCTACACTCTTCAGAAAAAGTACAATTCATTTCTGTCAACTTAAATTATGGACATTTACCCTTTTAAGTGTGACAGAATTTTTTGTTTGTTTCAATTATGCAACAGGCCTATAAAATACTTTCTTTCCCCTAATTAGGAGATACTAAATATATGGGTATCAACTTTTACTTTGTTTTGAAAGGCAAGCTTAAGCACTGTAATATTTTATCTACTATTTTTAATGTGTGAGAAATGTTTACAACAGGGCACCTTAGGTGAGCATTTCATCATTTCAATGAAGTGGTTTGCTCTAAATGGTGTACATTCCAGCAATGAGATAAGTGCACTGGTACATTAGATTGAACATCATTATTGAATTTTGGCACAACTTCAGTGACCTCAGCCATAAAAGATTATTATAGGCAAAATGATCTTGGATTTGCCGTAACTAAAGTAGGTAAGAAAAGCATTTATGACTAGGAATATAGCTCAGTGCTACAGTGCTTGCCTAGCATGCACAAGGCCCTGGGTTCAATCCCAGCACTGGGAAGGCATTGACTTGCTTTGAGAAAGTATGTACTGAAATAAAAGGTGATATATTTCATGTAAGCTGTTGATAGTAATATTTCTTTAGCTCATTAATGCAATGAATCTTGAAACTAAAAAATCGTTTGTATTATATTTGTCAGACTTTTCCCATAGAATTAAATTGCAGCATTTTATTCTTTTATTAGATGAACAACTGTCATATTTCCAAGCATCTAAAATATAGCTACAGACTAGATAAATAATTTTTAAATATTTTGCTTTGATTTAAATACAAGTAATATTGAATGTGAAGAATTATGTTCTCTAAGTTTAGTCCTTTTTAAATAAAAGAAGGGGTGGTCTGTACTTGTTGCAAATTGGTTTGATTTTTAAATTATGTTAAAGAAAATATTGCTATTTATATCATTTTTAAACATGGTAAGGTTCATTTTACAAGTAACCTGATCTATTATATCATTAAACATGATGATTTATGCCTAACTGTACGTTTTTCCTTTCAAAGTCAAGCAGAATTCATCAGTACAGGGTCCTTTCCTTTGATGTCCTATTTTTTTCTTAAAATAAAATAGTCTTTTTTATTCTTGTTTATGTATGTTTGCCAACCTGTGTTTCTGCCTACATTCTGAGATATCTGTTTTTATAGCATAAGTGGAAAAGTCTGGTAGCTTGTCTTATTCCATATTGGTCTAAATTTTTTTTTATAAAAATCAAGTTTCTCATTGAAAGTTAGTAAATTGAATTACTGTAAAAGATCATATCAAATCTAATGGTTTGTATAACTTCGAGCACTGAATAATGAAGCATAAATAGGTGCCATTGTCATGTTTGTGGAGTGATTCTGAATGCATGATTACTATTACTTTTAAAGATTTAAAAATTTATAGAACCTCTGTAGTGCCGTATTTTCTTAAAATGAATATTTGATCAATTTATTAATGCCTCCATTTTGCTATTATTGAAATGTTATATAATATCTCTTTCAAAATATCATGAACCCAAGTAGTCTGTCCCTTACTTTCTATTTGCCTCATTGATGAGAGGTCAATACTTGGACCTCAGGAATGCCTGAAAATATTTCTGAGAAGTTTTCTTCCTTGTGACTGTCAAGTACTTTACTATTTGCACAGATTTTGAAAGGAGTTATTGTCTTACTTGAATGTTTACGTAAATGTTAGGCTTTCTGTGAACTTCAGCTTAAAACTAAAATAGAAAATAAAATTGAGATTTATGATGTGGTGTATTTTTATAGTAACTAATAACCACGTGCTATTCCTACATAAACAACAACCTGGAAATGTATACACTGGCTCTGAGACAGGCTTTCATTTACTCTTCGCTCAAGAGCTGCTGAGAAAGCAGTGGCACAAGGGCGGTACTGGTCCAGTCTGTGGTCTCCGTTGTGCTTCAGGCTCCTGCAGTCACCTCCTTTGTCCAAGTCCTGGAGTCTAGCTTCTGAGCTCCAGATCCCCGATATTACTACAGAGAAAGATGAGTTATAGCATAACATACTCATTCTTGTTTTCTGGGGAATCTGGAATGGATTTTCCTTGGCAGAAGCAGTGTCCTTTTTTGAATGATGATTTTTAAAAAAAATCACACTTTAGATAGGTCAGCTCACTCAGCTGGGCAAATCAGCATAATAACTGAGCTAACTCAGCCTTAGCAAAGATAATTCATTTTTCATTTTGCCCTAAACTGGACACTTTCTTGGACAGTTATGTATGAAAAGGTCATGTTGCTAAAGTATAGAACATGCCCATTCTACTATAAGATAATAAACTGTCATTTTGTTTAAATAATGTTTTTCAATATATGTTGTGTGTCAAAACTACTTAAATAATGATAGAGACAGTCTTTCTGAAATTTAACTTGTGGGATTGGCCTTATTCTAATTCTACTTGA
This sequence comes from Castor canadensis, assembly GCF_047511655.1. NCBI lineage: Eukaryota > Metazoa > Chordata > Mammalia > Rodentia > Castoridae > Castor > Castor canadensis. The sequence continues at coordinate 27,002,812 of NC_133390.1, read as the reverse complement.
GATGTCATCTATAAATTGCTTTTTAAAAGTATTAATTTTTTGTGGTACTGGGCGTTGAACCTAAGGTCTTATTCATGATAGACAAGCTCTCTACTACCATGCTACAGCCCCAGTGGTAAAAGTCATTAATTTTAAACTTTACAATTACATTCCTCATGCAGTATAGTGATCTAGCTGGGAATTACCTGCTAGTGCAACACATTTTTGAACATGAAATATTTATTTCTATTGCATGTTCTGTAGGACTGTAGCCTGATCTCCATTTCCAGGGTTCATTCATAAACATTTTAAAAAACTAGAGTATTTTTAATCAATAGCCAGTTTTAGATATGTTTAGATAGCTTGACATTCAAACATGATGTACAGAGAATTACTACTGATGTGTGATTTTGCTATTTCTAAAACATCTTCAGTTATCAGGAAATGAATCAATGGTGATATAGAAGCAAAGAATGATTTGTAATTTTGGCAGTTATAATCAGTTCAGAATATTTGTAGAATGATAACACATTTCTATTGACATATTCTTATGCCAGTAATTTTGACTTGGAAACTATTTGTTATTAGAAAACAGTAATCAATTTTAGTAATCAGTGGTTCAAAATGTCTGATTTATGACCAAGGGTTGAGTTATTAAAATACATTGAACATAGATAAAAGGTAAGCTACTAGGCCACCGCATATCTGGAATTTATTTTAATTTTCTGTATCTAAGTTAAATACGAAAGTATTAGTATTTGCATATTTTCAACTTTCAGAACTAGCTGTGCCTAGGACTTTTGTTTTCAACTCTTAGATAATTCAATAGCTTAAAGGCAGTAATCAAATATCTTGAAATTTCCATTTTCCATCTTAAAACCTATATCCAAAATCAAATTTGCAGTAGGCAAATCACATAAAATTTTGCATTAAGAGTGAGACGAGCTAACATAACCTGCAATGAAATTACATATGGTGCAAAGGTGTTTACCAGCATCCGTGGTTCAGAAACATAAATAGTCTTGCAAGTAGAGCTTCTTCTTTCCCACTTGAGAAAAGTGCAATTAAAAGTAATTTCCAGATGTTCAAATGCACAGCTGCTTTCTTCTAAACTAAAATTTCCAGAAATGAGCTAAATTATAATAGGTTAAAAGTCACACTTAATGGATTTTAAATTGGATTGGAGAATCTTTACAAGGTTTAGTAGATAAAGGGAATTAATGTTGATGACTACCAGAAACATAAATGGCAGTAGAACCATTGAAATACTGAAAATTACAAGTGGCCAAAACTTACAGAATAACACTTGATTATTATGTGTGTAGATCCAATTTTTGGCTTTATTCCATTTAGAATATATACTACCCAGAAGCATGCACAAATACTTCACTATAGCTGGAAGCAGAGCATGTCCATGTATATGCATGTTCATAAAATGGGATGTGAGGGGTGTGTGGGGGTGGTGTGAAGAGAGAGTTACCTTTACTATTTTTTGTCTAGTGTTAAGGAAAATACTAAAAGTAAGATGCAAGTAGATTATTAGAGAAATGGAATATTGGTAACTTATTTTTGCAGATTACATGATAAGCCAAGCCCATTGTGTTAGTCACCTTTCTGTCACTATAACAACATAGCTGAGGCAATTAAATTATGAAGAGGAAAGGTTGATTTTGGCTTATGGTTTTGTAGGCTACAGTTCATGATATATTGGTCCCTTTGCTTTGGGCCTGTGGTGCTGTAGCACATAGCAGAGCAATCTAGTTTACCTCATGACCAGAAAGCAAAGACAGAGAAAAAAAGGAGTTGGGGTCCCATAATTCTTTCAAATGCAAGTTTCTAATGACCCCTCTAGACCTTACCCAGAAGGTTCTACTACTTCCCAATCGTACCACCTTAGGGACCAAGCTTGTAACATATGGAGCTTCTGGAGACACTCACTTAAACCATGGTAATCATGAGCCTTTATTTCTGGAAAGTCAGCTTATTTTTTAGTCTACTTATTTTACTCGTTGCTATTAATGTACCCAATAGCAATATGTTACTCTTATTTATATTATTGCATTAGATAAAGACCTGCTCTTGAAAATGTTTCCTCAGGCTTGAAATAGACTTCCCTTTGTAGCTAAGAGTAGTCAAGTTTTTCTAAAAACTCTACTGGAAAGGCATGTTGGTGGTTAAAGGAAGAAGGGGAGTAAGAGGCGGGGGATTGCATTGGACCAGGGAATTAAAGACCTTTTACCTTACGTAAGCCTAGAGATTTATCATAATCAATCCATTAGTATTTCAACAGTCACTTGCTTTTCTAAGAGTATTACTGAAAGAATTTAAAAAATTTGACCCTGGAAGTAATTAGAAAGATGACTCGTTGGTTATCAGTATGATGACGGAATCTTTTATCTGTCCTGTCTACAGCAATCTTTCTAGTTATCGACTCCTGGCCTTGAAAGAATTACAAATGGCCGGTCATTGATATACTGGCCGGATTCTCTGAAGAGTGTTTCAAATGCCTCATCTCACTTAATCCTCTGAGTAACTGAAAGGTGGGAATGATTGCACTCTCTCACTGTTTAGATGGGAAGCTCAGAGTGCTTAATTATTTTCCCTGAGTCTCAGTGCTAGTAGAGTGTTGATGATGTCAGGACTTGAACTTGTGTTACTGGTGCTTCTATCCCAGGCTATTATCTGTTGCACAGAATATTTATTGATTTTGGATTTTGAGAGTATGAAAGAACATTAAATATAATCCTTTAATATTAATGTCTCTCTCTCTCTCTGTCTCTCAATTGTTCTCTCTCTCTTACATACACACACAATTGAAAACAGTTCAAAAATATTGAAATCAACACAGATAGAGAATAGTAGGAGATACGGACCCTTTATACAGTAGGTTTCCAAAGTACATTTAGTACTGTTCTAAATTAACCAGTAGCTAGTATCAAAAACACAATTTTGGTAATAGACAGTTTTTTCCAGAAAAACATGATGATATTTATGGTCAAGGGTTGCCTTTCTAATGTGAGGCTCCCAAGAACTGTGGGATAGCATAATGGGAGGAAAACATCTATTAGGAAATTGCACTAATTTGTTTTGTCAACATATAAATTATTGTCACTAAAGAGGTTCAAAAGTTTTAGAGGCACAGTGAGATTTCACTATACGATCCCATGCTGTGCTCTGTGGAGTCTCACAGAAGCAAATCCTCAGAATCCTGGCCGAAGCACTTTACTGCTCTGAAACAGGTGATTGCCAGTAGCTGTGGTGTCTGTTTATTTTAAAATTTGAAATTTGTCCAGATCACATGCTTGTAGAAAATGAAACTTGCCCTCTCTTATAAACCAGTTGTTGACAACTCTTTCAAAATTAGATTTCTAACTTGTCTTGATACAGCTAAACTAAAATATAAGTAAGGGTGTAGATACCGAGTGTATCTTTAAAATTGCTTATTTTTGTTTCATGTAATGCTGCTTATTATGGTTTAAAATAGCTCGATGAACACTGAATAATTTGGTCAAAGTCACTTTTCCAGCACTCACACATTTGGCTTATTAATTGATCAGCGAATTTTTTTTATGCAGAGAAAATTGTGACTTATGGGGAAATTGACTTTTTGTTCATGGTAACAACATGAGTTCATGGAGAGTGACTTTGGTCAGAGGTTCTCCGTCCAGCTTTTATGTTCCTTCCTCTACATCAAGCACTTTACCCTTTAAAGTAGCAGCTAGAAAATATTGTTTTTCTTTTTTGCCTTTTTTTTAAAGTTTAGCAGTATAGATAATAGAAGGGGGATTTGGATTAACTGAAACAAAAAGACTCATAAAAAGTATATATTATTAAATATAAAATTACTTGTGAATTATTGTTTATGTAAAGTTATGCTATTAAACGTTTCTATTTTTCATTCCTTGGCATTCAGATTCTTCAATGAGTTTTGTTGAGGTATCCAATTAGCACCCTTCCTGAAAAATTAAAGATGTTCCTTGTGATTTTATTCTATGAGATTGGAAAAAATTAAATGGTTATATTTAACAGGCACAATTGAAATGAATGCAGAGGGTGAGTGTTTACAGATGTATATATGTGTGTATGCACACCTATAATTATTTCTGACTTCAGAGTATAAAATTTTCTAGAATGCACCTGAGGACTCTCTTATGCCCACTTTTCATGCCTAGCATCATATAGTGATTTGTGAGGGTTTTTTTATTTCATATAAATAGAGTTACACAGTATGTACACATTTTTGTGTAGCTTGCTATTCGATATTTTGTTTCTGTGTTTTGCCCATGTTTCACATATCACTAGGTTGTTTTTTTTTATTGCTTTGGAGTATTTATTTTTGTGATTAGGACATAATTTATTCATTGTACTATGTTAACACATTCTTAAGTTTCTTCTTTGTTTTTTTTACAAGACTTTTAAAACATAGACCTGATGCCAAGAAAGTAGTAATCAGGGCTGGGATGTAGCTCGGTGGTACAGGGCTTGCCTAGCATGCGTGAGGCCCTGGGTTCGATCCCAGCACCAGAAATGAAAAGACAAAAAAAAAAAAAAAGAAAGTAGTAGTCAATTTTTCTCTAATGGATGAAGTATGAAAATGTGATTGTTTAATTAAGGCACTAGACAGAGCATGCTTTATGTGGCCCTGTGCTAATCAAAATGTGTGCATATTTGAATCATGTAAAGAGTCAGTATTTCTGAGTTATTAATAGAAATGTTTCCTGGAAAAGAGAATTAATACATGTTATTTTAAGTAGATACTAAATAAGTATTCCTGAAATATTTAAACTATTAACTGTCATTCCTCACTCTCATTTATTACATATGTGTAGCTATAATTCTAACTTCATCAAAATACTTATTTCTAAGCATAATCAACTTCTTATTTTTTAAAACTTCTGGATTCTTGAAAATTTCTGAGGTAAAGCAAAATAAGCTGCTGTATTTGATATAGACTCATTTGGAATGATTTTTACCATATTTAGCCTCAGCTGGGTGCTGCTGGCTCACACCTGTTGTGCTAGCTACTTGGGAGGCTGGGATCAGGCGGATCACACTTTTGAGGTCAGCCTAGGCAAGTAGTTTTTTTGTGTGTATGTGCAGTACTGGGACTTGAACGCAGGGCCTACACCTTGAGCCACACCACCAGCCCTTTTTGTTTTGTGTGTGTGTGTGTGTGTGTGTGTGTGTGTGTGTGTGTGTGAGATATTTTTGAGATAAGGTCTCAAAAGCTATTTGACCTGGCTGGCTTTGAATTGTGATTTCTGCCTCCTGAGTAGCTAGGATTACAGATGTGGGCCACCAGCACCTGGCCAGCAAATAGTTACTGAGACTCTACCTCATCCAATAGTTGGGTGTGGTGGTGCACACCTATCATTCCAGCTATGACATGAAATTTAAAATAGAAGGTTCACCCGGGCAAAAACAAGCCCCTTTTTCCAAAATAACGAGACCAAAAAGGGCTGGAGGAATAGCTCAGACTGTAGAGTGCCTGACTAATAAGTGCAAAGCCCTGAGTTCAAACCTAGTACTGAGTCCCCAAATATATCTAACCTCATACTTTCATATGTAGTACGAGAAAAATATAATATGTAATATTTTGACTCTAGGGGTAAAGATTTATTGGAAAGTAATAAGTGTTGGTTTAACAAGACTTTTCTTACTATTTCCTATTCTACTGTGGAGAATTCCACAGTTCATGTGTCTATGTTCAAATTTAATACCATTTGTTTTGAATAGATCTTACTGTAGAATAAGATTATGTAGAAGGTCTTAACCAAGTTACCTATTGATTTTATTTATGATTCTCTACTGAATGCCAATTAATATATTTATTACCTTGGCTAGAGTGATCAACAATCTGGAGTTGTCATCTGGGTATTATTCTAATAAGCAACAGCCTTAAAGATAATAAATAACATTAAAATAGCATGTTAATTGTAGTTTGCAAAGTCCTTTCACATAACGCACAGGTTAACATTGGGAGTGAGAAGACATTCCATACCCCACCCAAAACAGTTAAATAATTAGTATCCTAAGCTATGATATGTACTGAATTTTTTTCCACTTTAAATCTGTTGTCATTTATCACAACAGATTGCACCTTGGTAAATAATGGAGCCCCATACAAGACGTCTGTGGTGAATTAGTGACAACAAAAGTTTTCAAATTCTTATAGAAAACTGATTATATATATATTCTTATGCTATATATCATCTGGATATTAGCAATAAATGGTAATCAATTTGCTTTCTGCCTTTGTAATTCTCTGGGGACTTGCATCTTGAAGGCTTTATAGCTCTAAAAACAGTAAAACTACTTTCTAGTATTTTTGTTTTTAAACAACTTGAATTTGGGCAAGGTCAATGATGCTGAAACCTTGTTATTATTTTTGACAATGATACAATGACCAATAATGACTCCATTTCTGACACCAGCTGGCAGTCAGCTTCCCTCTCAGATGAATTCATAGATGGCCTGCTCCCAATTCAAACAGGCAATGGACACTACAAAATTCCACTGCTGTGCTTCTGCCTAATTAGATGCAACTAAGAGGAAGGGAATTTCTGCAGTGCTTTCTTCCCACTGTAATTACATCTTCACTATTAGTACATTTCTGAACTTCAGAGTGTTCTGAACCCTTCTGAAAAAATAAATGCAGACATTTACAAATACTAATTTGTCATACTGCTATGCTATCGATTTTTGGTTTTGTAAAACTGTGGTTGACTTCAAACTATTGTCCTCTTTAAGTCTGGATGTCATCTTGCTTCAATTGGTTTTCACTGACCCGTGAAAACTGTTACATTTTGTCAGCTCTCCCTGGGTAGAGGTCAGGTTCATAGCTTGGATCTGAGAACAGCAGAAGGAGTCACCTTAGAGGAAGAAGCAGATTTAAAAAAAGAAAATGTTTATTTACACTGAATTCATCAGAAAAATAGGTAGTGATGAGGAAGGAAGCCACTGTAGAATTACTATGGGATGTTTTTAAAGAGCTTCCGTCTACTTATCCTCAGTCGAATATGTCAACTTCATATCCATTTCCTCATGAAGAAAGCATTGAACTTATCACTAGGAGCATTGTTATTATTTTAATTCTTTAATCAACATGCCTACTTTTTTACACAGTAATATTTAAGTAATTTTGTTTAAAAGATGTCACTGGTCTCCATTTCTGTTTTCTTTTAATTATATGGTGTTTGCTTTAAAACAACCATTAAAAAAAGAACTATGGTGATTAAGGAATAAGTATAATTGACAAAACTAACATCCTTTCAGCAATACAAGTAACAATATCATTACATATATTTATCAAAATGAATTAAATTTTTGGTAATTATTTTATGCATTCAAATTTTTGCCTACAGTAAGCTTTCAGGTTATTTTGGGGAGGATGTAAAGGTTTCTGGGAGACTGGAATAATATATTTGACTTTTATTAATAAATCTTTAAATTGGAAACATTGATAGTTTTCTTTTGAAAACACTCGTTTTTTCATTAGCTTGACATAGAACAAGAGGCAATGCACCAATAAGTAATCATTTTCCCCAATATTTATTTTTTGGTAAAAGAAAATGAATTTATATTTAACTATATGAGCAACATAAAGAATGAAATATGTTTTACTTTTGGTTAATTGTGTAGTGATAGAGCACAGAATTACTGACCAATCACAGCTACTACATAACCACTGTCTTGCTGTAATGATAGTAATGAGTGTAATTGATCAATAGGTTTTCTTTTAAGTGAAAAACATCAAATAAGTGTATTTAACATTCCTTACCTTTTAGTGAAATAATCTTCCATGTAGTGAATACACACTTCTGTACTTAAAAATACATATGTGAGTGTTACTGCTCCTTGGAAGATTTTCGCTTGGTTAGGAATATTATACAGAAAGGACCCAGCAGGAGGAAAATATAAAATAGGTTAAATTAAGTAAGTCAAGTAAATAGTTTTTTTTTAAATCATGTACGTTACTTAAAATATAGTAGCACAAAACTCTTTGAACAACTTTTAATGAAAAACACAATTTTAATTATTTACATGTGCCTGCTAGAAAAGGTAACCACATTCAACAAAATCATTACCCAGTATTCTGTTTGAAACCTACTCTGGTAATGAATCTGAGATCCTATTCATACTTCTTGCAAAATAGGACATGACATATGACAGATGCTAAACAAATTTACTTATATATATTTTTGATACTTCTGTTTATGAAAAACTTCACTCATATTAAAATTATGGTGAGATAGCATCTTTCTTTACAGATGAGTAACGTCAAACTGTATGATTACACAGTGAGTCAGCTAGTATTCAGACATCACTGTCCTCAAACAGTCAAAAAATATATTTTGAGTGGATAAATGATTAAGATTATATTGATGATCTTAATAAAATAAATAATCACATCTATGATTGGATTTCCCTTTCCCAATGTGGTTCATTTCCTTATATAATTCACTTTTTTGACAGTCCTGGAATTTGAACTCAGGGCCTCACACTTGGAGGCAGACACTCTACCACTCAAGCTATTCTGCCAGCCCTTTTTTGTGTTTTTTTTTTTTTTTTTACAGTACTGGGGTTCGACCTCAGGTCCTCTACCTTGAGCCAGTCCACCAGCCCTTTTTGTGTTAGGTGTTTTCAAGATAGGGTCTCACAAACATTTTGCCCAGGCTGGCTTCTAGCGATCCCCCTGATCACTGCCTCTTGAGTAGCTAAGATTATAGGCGTGAGTTGTTGGTGCCTGGCTAAAAGATTTTTAAAGCTGCTTTTGCTCTCTTATCTTTAAATTATTCAATTATTTGCAAAGGTATACCATCTAATTAAAATTTAAACAATCAGAGAAATCACTCCAAGTCTCATTTTATAATTCTTATCAGTAAGAAACAAAAAATTCTGAAGATGAAACTATATGGTAACTTGCAATCATTGTGGGCTAGAATTTTTTATTTTTCCTTTTGGCAGAACTGGGTTTGAACTCAGGGCCTCAAACTTGCTAGGCAAGTACTCTCTACCACTTTATTGACTTCTCCAGCTCTCAATGTGGATACATGAAACCATACATACTGTCACTAAAGATTTACCAATTATAATACAATTTAAAAGTCAATTAGTAACCCAGTTATTAAAACCATACCCAACCCATATTTGGCCTCTGACTTATATTGTGGTCTAGTGTTTTACTTTTTCAAAAGGTAATTGTGTGCTTGTGAATTTAGCTACTTCTTTGGACATTTTTAGGAATGGCATATAGAAATCATGACCTCATAAAATGGAAACTTTTGTTTTTGCCATTTATTTAGTTATATAAACACATCATTCATGGTTTTGCATTATTGAGAAGTGTTTGTGTTTAATAAAGTTCCACACAGATATGTTATAAGCAGAAATGAATTGGTATGGGATCTAGGTTGGAGACATTTTAATTAGAGTGGTCAAGTGGAGAATATTTCTATTCCTCGAGGTATTTCCTCCTTGGACTTGATGCCATAATCCTCAAGTTCACAGTACTATGACTGACATTCATGGACGCTGGCTTTGTCTTTCTATGTGACAACTTATCACAGGGAAATTTTTAAACTAATCACCAGGAAGATTTAATAAAAATCACTTTAATTAGAAATATTCACTTAAGAGCATGGGAGAAGCTAAGTGTAAAATGACTGAAATATTTCACTGTGTATTATTAACATGGATATAAACCTATGACCTATTTTTCCTCCTTCCCTTATCCCTCAAAAAAGAAAGAAACTGAAGACTGTTAGGGACTCCTAATTTTTAATACTAAGGAGATTTTTAAAAAATAATACTGGCAGCTACTATTGTGTCTTAGAGAATGTTCAGAATTCCTGTAGAGCATTACTAAAAGAGTGAACATAGGAGTCAGATTACTCAGGTTCAGATCCCATGTCTACCAGTAACTAGTTACCAAATCTTGAACAATTACTTTCTTTACTTACTTTCGCTTATCTGAAATTGGTAGTAATAATAAAGCTTATTTAATAATATTTGTTAAATAATCAAAAATCAATAAGTTCTCTTCCAATTAAATGAAGATGTATAAAATTCAATCAGATGTAAGAGTGAATATGAATGAAATGTTAGAGGAAGCACTTTTTATTCTTTTTTAGTATAATGTCATTGAAAGAAGCATCAAGGTATTTTCTTTCCTTCTTGAAGTTGAAAAGAGAGTGACAAGTTTCTAAGAATATTGAAAAGTACTTCATTTTTTAAATCAACATTAACTGGATGGTTCACCATTCTTATCTTCCAGTTACACTTTCTTTTGAAATATTTTTTCAAGGAACTATAAGTACATTAATTAAAGTAGGGCAAAACTTCAAAGAATCCACTTCACTTCTTATACTGCGAGCTCACATAAGGGAAAGCAATTAATTTGAAATCCAAGTGTCATTTATTCCTAGATTTGCAGTCAGAAGAAGATGATATATGCATCCTCACCCTTTTTCTTTCTAAAATCAATCATAACATTCTCTTGGTTTTTTATTATTGAATCACTGGTTATTTTATTCCCTATCAAAAGGCCTAATTGTGCTCACAATTAATCTTCTTCCTTCTCCCAGTGCTAACTACATTGTTTAATAAATTTAGGGAAAGGAACACCACTTGAAACCTGGTATGATTTTTAACGTTCAAAAGGAAATCAGTATTTAGCTTAGTTATTGTCTTTTATGTAGAGATATGAATATTTACATTTGAAAAAAACCCTTCATCCAACTCAGCTAAAGTCAAGTTAATCTGTTTTTGATATTTATGTATATGTTGGTGTATCTTGTTCTGCTTAAAAAATAAATTTTAGTATTCTATGTTTTAATCAATTTAAAAAAATAATAGAAGGTTCCAGTGTGGAAATCTTATTGTCTTTAATCCGATCTCTTTATAATAAATCCAATAGATCAGTTTTAAGAGCAGGTCAGATCTTCTTCAGGGGAGTACTTATTCATGGAGAACAGTATCTGGTCTATGTGATCTAAATCTAAGAATTCTTTCCAATTTGGGATTTCTTGCCTTGCAGATACTAAAAGTATCAATGCATCCATTTTGTCAATATTTCTCAAAAATGTGAGCCTTTATGAGGCTTTTTTTCCTCTTGTTTTCAAGGTCTAACTAAAGGCATAAATTAAAAAAAAATTGAAAAAAATTAAAAATAAGTAAAGGAAGGAAACTCTGCAAAAGGAAGTGATTTGATGGTGGAATAGTAGATTAGCTTGATGCAACCAGGTTTCAGAAACTACAGGGCTAAAGTACAGCAAAGAATGCCCAGAATTCTTGACTGTGGTAAAACAAACAAATATATATATAGCAGACAGCCTGCCGTGGAGTATTGCTTGACTATTTTTAAAATGAAGGGAAAATATCCTTCTGTTCTCCTAGCAATTCTTATGAATATAACCATCTAATGTAATAATGAAACCCAATCATCAGCTTCCTCCGTACTGCCACTCCATTCTCTAGCAAACCTGTAATTATCAATCTATTCATAGAGGGTTAGGTGACTTCCTGGACAGACTTCCATTCTGTTATTCATTCTGCACACCTTAGCTAAGGTATTGTGGCTAGAATATTGCAGTAATTTTACAACTGATTTCCAAGTTTTTGGTTAAGTCTCCAGTCATGTTCTGCATGCCCTTTTGCCTGAATTTAAGATCACATCTGTAAGAGTCTTTTATGACTGTATTACCTGAATAACCATATCCCAAACTCATAGTTAAAGGTACACAGTAGCCTTACTTCAACTCTTTGTCCTGGCCTCCTGTGTTTCCATGGCTATTTTCATGCTCAGAGGTGCAGGAAGCCACCTTTTCATACACACACACACACATTAACTCCTATAAGTTTTAATTCATACTCCTGTTTAAATAAAAAATCTTACTTACCTTTTTCTCTAAGAATCTTTCTTCTGATTCTTATTAACTTTGAGAGTTTGGACAAGTAATTAAATTTTTCATGCTTCTGTGAAAGTCTTGTGGTCCAGATGTGTTTTTAGAATCATTTGAATTTTAGGGAAGTAGTAAAGTGGTTATACCACATATTATCTAACACCACCAGAAGGATCTGGGAAGGCAATTAACCAAAGACATTAATATTTCTATATTGATAAATGTGAATACTAACATTAAAGCAAGAAAATAAATAGTCTAAATAGCTTTTGCTTTGAAATTAATTGTCTGTAAACTTGAAAAGTCTTTTATTTTTTCAAAATGAACTGGATTTATAATTGCAAAATTCAAGACGAACTCTAGTGACAATTTTGTAAGTCAGGTAAAATTAAGACAACAAACTTAAAGCATTTTCAAGCCAGGCATGGTAGCATGTGTCTGTAATACCAGCTCTCAAGAGGCAGTGTTAGGATGATCATGACTTGAAGTTTGAGACTGTATTTGACAACAAACCAAAAGCAAAATTACAGGAATGGTATGGACCAAATGGTAAAGCATTTGATTAGCAAGCACAAGGCCATGAGTTCAATCTCTAAATGTTCAATCTTTGAGTTCAACCAAAAATAAAAAATTACAACAGTGTCTTGTATACAGTAAATACACATTAATCTGTAATTTTTATCCAAATTACCTGTTTTGTTTGTCGTTTGCAAAAATTTCCCTGAGACAATTAGAGTTCATTCTGTATTCTTTACAAGAACATTAAAGATATTTTACCTTCTGCTTCTTTGTTTGATTAGATTTATTTATTATGTTTTACACATTTGTTTATACCTGCCCCAAACTGTAAAATATTGCATGACAAAAGTATTTTAGAAGGCTTGCAAATCCATACCACACACATCCAGCTACATTCTACAGCATCTTTTAGAATGGAGTTTTTCCTCCACTCCACTCCAAGTAAAAAGAACAGTAAGATTCCAGCTTTGTTACAAAAAAGAAAGAAAGAAAGAAAGAAAGAAAGAAAGAAAGAAAGAAAGAAAGAAAGAACAAGAAATTGCTTTTGCCTTACTCAGAGAAATGATAACTTCCTCCATTTTGCCCCTTACAGGCAGGAGCTTGTTAAAGTTCAGTGGAGGCAGTCGCCTCTTCTTAGAACAGGATCTCTGCTTCTGCTGATAAGCAAGGTGTCACTAGAATGAAAATGTCTCTAGGCTTGATTTGAATAATTAAACTACTAATGTTTTTCATAGCAACTTCTTTCATTTAAGATAAATAAAATTTGAAGCAGGTGTCACAGAGATTGAAAAATCATTTTAGATCAGTCCTACTAGAGAAATTGCTCAAATTTTAATGTTTATGGTTTTTTTAGTTGAGAATACAAAATATGACATTTCCTCATAAATAAGCTTACATGATCCTAAACTGTGAGGTTTTAAAAAAATTATGTCTGTTTCTGCCAGTTACCTAAAAGATTCTGACTTGATTTCCCAATTTGACACACATCAACCTCATGCTTCTAAACTTCAGAATTTTTAAGAATTTTTGTTTAACAGTATACAATATTAATCAAAACTCTAATTAGATCCAGGGCATAACAAAACTAAAAATTCATTTAGATGCATAGCTTAGTAAACAAAACTTGACTTGTTGGCTGTATAGGAAAGATGACTAAATTTAAATTCTGTGTGTTTCAAGTACAGGAAAGAAGGCAATATAAAGAGAGGTAAAATTGTAGTTAAACTGTAGTTAGAAAAGCATCTAATAGAGACAATAACTCGTTCTTTGAGGGCATGACATTTGTTTTTCCCACTAATGTGCATACTGAATTGCACTAACTGGCAATGCTGCATTCATCATCAGGGGATTTTCAGTGAACAAACATCACTTTTGGTGGTGCTTTGTACATTACAATACTGGGACATCTGTGATGGCTCAGTAGCAAATTTGTAAAAATGATTCTGAAAGATCTTAGGTGGCATATGGAAAAGGATGATGGATAAGTTTAGGAGGGAACAATGGTGGCATTCTGCAGGAGAAGACACATTTCCTAGAATCTGTGCTTTTAAACATGCCTTAATTAAGACAGACTTTCCAAGACTTCATCCTTTAAAACATGACCCCTGGATTCACAGCAAAAATAATAGCACTGGATCAAGACGAACTCTACAATCAGCCATGCATTGGGCCTCCCAGGCCTTCTAATATTTTGAAAAATTCTCTTCAGAGTCAACTTCTATCAGCTTAGAAATGTATGTTTAAAGAATAAAAAGAAAAAGGAATGACTTGTTATGGGTACTGTAGAAATTCTATGCTATGGTTTTAGTTGTATGTTTATGTTTTTAAAGAAAAGGAGCCCAAATTATCATTTCAGTAGCAGTATTTTTCATTGTCACCTATCCCATAATTATTGACTATATTGTTTAATAACAGTAACTACAAATCTAGCATAATAAAATTCATCTTATTTAAATTCTCTTTGCAAAAGCAATGCAGAACAATGCATTTAACCACATTTTAAAAAGTAAGTTGAATTTTATTTTAAAGTATTTTTGCTGGTAGTATTGGGATTTAGAGTGAGTATTCTGACTCATGATGCAACTGAAAGTTGGAAAAATATTAGTGGAAAATAAGATTTTTAAATTGTATATGTTGGAAAAAAGATAACATAATGAATACAGAGAAACAGGTCCTCACTGCTAAGCATCTACAAAAGTCACTGTCTGAACTTCCTTATTGCCTTACCATCCTGGACTGTCACATTTGCATACCACAGTGTTCAGTGTAATTTGTATACTCTCTGAGAGGGGAAACAATATTCATCAGAAATCATTCTTACTTTGAGCAAGTAAATAACTTCAAAAAGAAATAGCTGGAATAATGACAGATTTCTATATCATAGTAAAAAAAAATGTATCTTTAAAATTTTTTTTGGTGGTGCTGTGATTTGAACTCAGGGCCTCTCACTTGGTAGGCAGGCACTTTTACTGCTTGAGCCACCCCACTATCCCTTTGTGTGTGTGTGTGTGATGGGTTTTTCTGAGCTAGAGTCTCCGGAACTGTTTGCCTGGGGCTGGCTTACTTCAAACTGTGGTCCTCCTGAGTAGCTGGGCTTACAGGCATGAGCCACCGCACCCAGCAATAATAACATCATCCTGTATGTGATTTATGTATGTGATTTTTGAAAACTATACAAATTTCTTTTTACTTATCTCTCGGTTTTCTTATCTACATGCAGTAGTGATGTTTCACAATTGCAGAATAATTTTAAAGTTATATTTTAGATATACAGTTAAACTTACTTAATGGCATGACAAATTTCATCTTTGGTAAAGAATATTCTTTATCAAAGGAAATGGAGATTTTAGTATTTAAAACATTGTCATTGAATCTGGAATTGGTATTTTTACTGCTCTTATTTATTTACATGTTATTTTACATATTCAATTCAGAATGAAGACCTCTTCAGGAGGTCTACTTTTAAATAGGTCATCATTGTTTCATTTACTTAATAAAATATTTTATTTGAATTTAATTTTAAATCTTGGGCTGAATTTCTTGTTCAATAGGTTAGCAGTTACATATAGTTTGTGGTTGGAACGGAAGAGAAGTTTAACATATGAATCTCTATATAGTTTCTTTTAATGATTGTTTTAGTGCGGGGTATGAATAGTTGAGCAAAAGAATGATCAAAATGCTTACTTAGAAGAAGTGGGAACAGGGCAAGCACAATCTACCCTTTCCTGAGAGATGGTGATGAGAAAACACTTGGTCGAAATCCAGACAGCTTTCATGCTCCTCTAGAAGCTCTGACAATATTTTACATTTTAGTTGATGAATGACGTAACGGAGCTGCCCTATAAAGCTCACTCAGCTTTGCACTGTCTTGCCCCAAATTATAATCAACTCACATCTCCATTAATGTGCTGTAGAAAGGGATGTGGTTAGAGAATATACGTAGTTATTTCAGAAAATGTATTTTATAAATTTTACTTTTTGACTGTTCTTTTGTCCCACAGTGAAACATCTCCAAGCTAAAAACTGTTTCATATTTTATCCATCCAGAGTCTTGTATATAAAAGATTCTTTCCCTGTGATAGTTTCAGGATTAAATTTTAGATAATTATATATTAAAAGCTAAAGTAAGCCTTTTCTTGTTACCTGTAGGTTAAGGTAAAACTGTGGAATAAATCTTAAAATATTTTGGGGATTTTCTTTGTATTTTTTCAAAAAATGGACTGTGGTTAAAGAGAAAAAAAGCAGTGGTACAGAGGATAAGGTTTAGAAGTTGATAATTCAGTCAGTTCTTCCATTTCAGCTATGGTTAAAGCCCCTTTCACTATTCTTTACCATATAATTTAGTTGGTGTGAAAGGCTCACCAGTTTTTCTTAGCTGTGTACATTTGCACATGTTGTTCTACATGCATGAAAAATCTTTTCCTTCCTTTTCCACCTGAGCAAAATACATGTTGGTCTTCCAACAAATATTCTGACATCTCCTTTATAAAAAATTGTTCTTTACTCCTGGGCAGAGTTGATTGTTCTTTTCTAAGATGGTACTTTTATCTGTGATCATAATGCTTTTTACATTGACTCACAAATATCATTTACATACATGTCTGCTCTCAGGCTAAATTGTTAGCTCCTTACAGCCAGGGGACTGTTTCTTATTCGTTTCTGTATTCCTACCGCCTTTTATTCTACCTTTCACAATTGGCATTCTATGACTTATCTGTCTAAGCATTAAACCTGACTTTTTTAATGCTAATATATTTACAGTGACATGATATATGATACCAAACAGTATATTGTGCTCTTTGTTACCTTGTTTTGCCCCAGAAAGATAAATAACAAAGTTAAAAAGCACCAAATTTAGGAATGAAACAGGATTGCTTTGGGAATTATTAGTTTGAATAACTTAAAATATTCAAGGTAGTCTGAATAGCATATTAAGAGAATTTAAGATTATAAAGAGTTGGTCCAAGTTGCTGCTTAGGTTTTCCTAGACAACAGAATATTATTTTAGAAAAAAAGTCATTACAGGATATCTTATTCAATTATATTACAAATGAACATCAAACAAATAAATAGATGACTGAGGCCCAGAGACCACAGAGTGACACACTCGAATGAAATCTGATAGCATCATGCAAAGACTAAAATGTCAAGTAGAAAGTAAAATCCTGGTTGTTAAAAGACTGTGATAAAAAATTTTTCCAATAATTTTACTCCAACAGAAAAGCTGTGCAAATAGCAGAGAGTTCAAATATACCTACACTTAGTTTCCAGTAGTGGTAACAACTTACATAACTATGGCACAAATGTCAAAGCCAGGAATTTAATATCAAATTTTGAACACACATTAACTTTCATTGTTGGTCTCCTTGACTCCTCAATATCTTAGAGTTTCCCATTCTTTTCTTGCATGACCTTGACACTTTTGATGAGTACTTACCAATCATTTTGTAGAAAGACCTCAGTTTTGTTTTGTCTGATGTTTTCTTACAAATACCTAAAGGCTATGTATTCAAGACAAGAATAATTGATATGCCCTATGCAGTGCACCAATACAATGTCAATGGGTCTTATTACTGAGGTTAAACTGCAGCATTTGAATGAGGTATTGACTGTCAGGTCATCCCAAGTCAATCACTAATTTTTTTTTTCTCTTCATACCTAGAGACTGTGCAAATATAAAGTTCTCCTTCAATCTTTTACGCTGACTTTGATATTTAATGGTAGATCATATCTGTAACAACTATTACTATTGTGTTTGCTTAATGTGATTTTTAAAAAATTTTAATTTTATTCATATATGCATACAATGTTTGGGTCATTTCACCCCCCTTCTCCCACCCCCTCCCTTACCCCCCTTCTCTCCCCTCCTACCCCCTTGCTACCTGGCAGAAATTATTTTGCCCTTATCTCTAATTTTGTTGAAGAGAGAGTATAAGCAATAATAGGAAGGACCAAGGGTTTTCGCTAGTTGAGGTAAGGATAGCTATACAGGGAGTTGACTCACATTGATTTCCTGTGCATGTGTGTTACCTTCTAAGTTAATTCTTCTTGAACTAACGTTTTCTCTAGTTCCTGGTCCCCCTCTCCTATAGGCCTCAGTTGCCCCAAAGTATCTGCTTTAGTTTCTCTGTATTGAGGGCAACAAATGCCATTAATGTCATCTTGTATGTCCCTCATTACTTCTACATTTGCTAATTTAAAAAAATTTCTTTTGATGGTCCTGGGTTTTGAACTTAGGGCCTCATGCTTGCTAGGTAGTCATTGTACCACTTGGGCTACACTCCCAACCTGTAATTCTTATAAAGAAAGACATGTCCCTTCTCTCTATTTTTTTCTTTTTATTCAAATAAATATATATCTATATATGTTATATGCAGTATTGTAGATACATAGATCTTTATTTATTTTAGGATTTATAATCCAATACTATCCTTATGTTTTGCTGTTCAGCCATTGGGAATTTTTTTTTTCTTTGCAGCTGACTTTAGAGTCCATTTGACATGCCTCCAAGGAGGGGTGATGTCCAAGGACTTCTGGGTCCTTTATTGAACAATGGGGTATGGCATTTAGACTCTAAGATATATTTGTCTTAGGTATATTTATTGCTACTGAAGTATTATTGCTTCTTGGCTCTCTTAATGGATAAAGTTACAGACTATATGTATTCATACTAATCCATAACATAAATACTTGCCCATCTTTTTC
This sequence comes from Castor canadensis, assembly GCF_047511655.1. Taxonomy (NCBI): domain Eukaryota; kingdom Metazoa; phylum Chordata; class Mammalia; order Rodentia; family Castoridae; genus Castor; species Castor canadensis. Next base: position 26,984,207 of record NC_133390.1, on the reverse strand, counting down.
TATATTTCTTTGTAATATATTAATAACTGTAGGTTAATATGGATATTTTTATTCTAATCTAATCTGATAGAGATTGCTTCCCACCTTTTCTTACTTGAAATCTTTCTCTTCTTTCCATCCTTCCTTCCTCTCACTCTTTTTTTTTTTTTGTTGGCTTTACTGAGTTTGTTGAACCTGGGACCTCATGATTGCTAGGCAACACTCTCCCACTTAAGCCAAATACAAGCCCCCTTCACCTTTTAGGTTATTTTCAGATGTGGTCAACCATTCTGACTGAGTCATCCTGGGAATGCAATCTTCTTTTATAGCTAGAATTCACTGATGTTCACCAGCACATCAGCTTGTTTATAGAGATGGGGGACTTGCTAACTATTTACTCAGGCTGCTCTTGAACCACTAATTTCCTGATCGGTCTCTGCCTCTAGGATTGCACCTGTGAGTCATCATCATTTATTTTCTAACTGAAAAGTGTGGTAGTTATTATCTACAATATATTTTACCTAAATGTTTAATCCTGGTGTACACTAAAGAAGTTAAGTAACTTGTATTCCTGACAGAAACAAGTTTACTATCATAATAAACTATGCACAGTTTTTCCCTTATTACATCACAAGATATTTTCTTTCTTTCTTTTCCTTTTCTTTCTTTTTTTTTTTGCAGTATTGGGGTTTGAAATCAGGGCCTACACTTGAGCCACTTCACCAGCTCTGTTTGTACTAAGTATTTTCAGGATAGGGTCTCGTGAACTATTTGCCTGGGCTGGCTTTGAACCGCAGTCTTTCTGATCTCTACCTCCTGAGTAGATAGGATTGTGTGAGCCACCTGTCCACAGTTTCAAGATATTTTCTTGCAAAATAACCTTGATTCATTACTTTCTTTTCCATCCTATTCAGTGGGGTGATGTTATTCATTTATAATATGATGAAGTTCATTTTTACTATTTGGACTCCACTTCAAGTCCACCTCATATCCTGGTTGATTTTAGTTTGTTTTAATTTGGAGAGACTTATGAAATTGATAGGGTTTTAAGACACAGAACAGTTCTTCTTGTTCTGTGCTCTCATTTTCTTCTTCTCACTCTTTCTGTCTCACTCTTCATAGGTACCACTGTCTTTGGCATTTGGTTTGTTCTTGTACTTCTCTTGCACAAAAGAGGAGATGAGTTGTTTTTTTTCCTCACATTCCCTTTTTTCTCACAGGAAAGGTAGCTACTACAGGCTTTCATTGCATTTCTGTCTTCATTTAATAGATTATCCTGGAAACCAGCCCAGATCATTCATAAAGACCTTCCTCCTTTTTCTTCAAGTACATAAAGCATTCAGTGAGTTTCCTGAGCAAAAGCATTGTGTTGTTTCCAACACTTTAATGTTCATGATAACTTTGGTATTTGTAATTGTTGAAGGTATCCATAGGATAATGCCCAGGAGGTTAGATGGTCAGGTTGATGGTGATTACATGTATGATTTTGTTAGATAATGTCCAATTTCCAAAACAGTTGGGCCAATTTGTATTCCCATCAACAATGCAAAGGAGTACCGTTTTCAAACTTCCTCTTGAAGACAATGTGATGTCAACTTTTATCAGCCTGTGAGTTAAGAACTGGTATCTATGTTTTGGTCTTCACTGTGCTGATTGTGATTGCATTCAATTACTTTCACATATTTGGAGAGAATATTTACACCTTTTGTGAAAATTGTTGGCTCATATTTTTTCCAATTTTTCATGTTTTTGGTGTTACTAAATTTTAATAGTTCTCAAAATATTGTGGATATTAGCCTTTTGTGTTATAGGTTATGAATATTTTCTCCCAGTTTTTTCAGTTGTCTTTTAATTTTGCAGATTTTGTCACACAGATTCACACATGTTTTTATGTGGTTGAATTTATCAGTCTCATCTTTTATTGCTTCTTGATTTTGATTCATATTCAGAGAACTTCTTGCTAATCTATGGTTCATATTCATTCATATTTGATGGTACTTGCATGGTTTTACTTTTACATTTAGATCCCTGATTTCTTGCAAGTGTATTTTGGTGAATACCCTGAGATATGGACTCAATTTTATCTTTTTCTAAATGACTACCCATTCTTCCAGAGCCATTTATTAAATAGTCTATCTTTACTCCAAATATTTGATATACAACCCAACATATATCAAATTGAATTCACTTCCTTCCTCCTTCCCACTGTCCCTCCTTCCTCTCTCTTTCTCTTTCCTCACACCCCCCCATCTCTCTCTCCTCTCTCTCATTCTTTTATTTTTTGGGTGCTGTGGTTCAAATCCATGATGGATAAGAGCTCTACCACAAAACTACATCACCAGCCCCCCAAATTTCACTATATATATATATATTTCACTATATATTTCACTATATATATATATTTCACTATATATATATATATATATATATAATGTTAGTCACTACTTCTGGTGTTTATTTTTGTACATTATTTGTCTATTTATGTGTCAGTACTACACATTTATTGTTATTGGCTTACTCTGTAGCCTAGGCTGGCCTCAAACTAATGATCTTCTTCCCTTGGCCTCCTGAGTGATGGGATTATAGATGTGCATCTCTTCACCTGGTTACATGTTTTAATTATAGAGTTTACATTATATTTTAAAGTCTAGTAGAGATTTCTTTTTAGTGTTATCCTGTATAGTTAAAAAAAAGTGGGTGTTTAAGTTTGCCAATGGCTTTTTTTTTTAGGATTTGTAGAGACAAATGTAATATTTTCCCCCTTAAGTCTGTAATGAAATGTTTGACAGATTTCCTAAATTTGAAGGGGTTGTACATTCCTTTATATAGTACTTGGTCATGGTACATTATTTTCTTAACATGTTTTGGATTATGTTTATTTCTGTTTTATCTAGTATTTTGAAATTAATATTTTGAGTGATGTTGGTCTTTTGTTTTCTTTATGTCTTTATTTTGCTAGATAATACTGTTATACTTATTTTGTAAAGGGGATTATGAAAGAATTAAAGTTCCTTTTCAGTGCAGCAAAATAATTTGTAGAATCTTTAGGCTAAATGGTTTCTGAAAATACTTAAAAATCCCCTGTGAGACCATCAAGACTGGTGCTTTTTTGTGGAGAAATTAGTTGATAGTTTTCTGTGTTGCACTGTATGTAAATTGTCCAGTTAAGATTAGTGACTTACATGGACTCTATTTGGCAATAGCTATGTCTCTAGGAAAACTATCTAGCTTTTCAAATATATCTGAATTTAGTTTTCCAAAGAAGTCCTGTGCATGCATATTTGTGCATTAATTTCTTTAGTTTCAAAGGTTTTATCATTTTTGCCATTTCTTATATATTTATAGTTCTTGCTGCTTTTTCTTAGTCAACTTAGATAATAGTCTCTCTTTCTAATTTTCTGCATAATCTAATTATTTAAATATGCCATTCTATTAGCTGATGATTTTCTTTTATTTTTCTTTTCTTCTGCAAAGTGCTTTATTTCTGTTTACTATTGGTTATAGTTTTCTTTGCTGAGAAAAGAATTTCGTTCATTTGCTTTGTTTCTTTGTTATTAATAAAACCTGACTTGAATCATTTTTAGGACCTTGTTAAAAATATGACACATGAGCTGTATCACTGAGGTTTTGAGTACATCTGTATGTGGCCTGAGACCAAGAAGACAATTGTAAAGTATACTCTAGAAACACTGATATAATGTAAGAATTTTGCAAGGATTCCTGTCAAACAATTAATTTTTAATTTTATTTTTTCTTTTAAGTAGTATATAATCGCACATATTTATGGGATCCAGCATATTATTTTAATTTGTCAATACAGTGAGTACAGATGAAGTCAGTGTAATTAGCATTTCTATCTCCTTTATGATTTCTTTATGTTTGGAGACTTTGTGCTTCTCTTTTCTAGTTCTTCATAAAGTATATTGTAGGTTATTGTGAACTGTAGCTATTCCATTGTGCTGTGAGACACTGGAACTTATCCTTCTTATATAACTATATTTTGGTACCTGTTATCCAACCTCCCTCAATCCCCCTTTCCTAACCTCTAATAATTGCTGTTTCGTCTTCGACTTTAAGATCAAGTTTTTTGGATTCCACATATTAGAGAGAACATGCATTATTTGTCTTTGTGTTCCTGGCTTATTTTACATAATGTCTTTGGGTTCCATCTACTCTGTGATAAATGACATAAGTTCATTCATAGTGTGTGTATATATATTATATAGTATACATTACATACCACATATCATTTGTATTATGTATATGACATAAATCATATTGGTTCATATGTATATGAATATGTTTACCCATATGACATTTTTTTTATCCATTTATTCCATGATTAACATTTGGTTTGATTCCATATCTTGGCTATCATGAGTAATGATGCAATAAACATGGGAGTGTAGCTATCACTTCAATATGTTGATTTAATTTCCTTTGCATGCATACCCAGAAGTGGAAAGTTGGATCATAGGGTAGTTCTAAATCTAGCTTTTTTTTTCTTTTGCGGTACTGGGGCTTGAACTCAGGATCTACACCTTGAGCCACTCCACCAGCCCTTTTTGTTTGTGTTAGGTATTTTTCAGATAAGAGTCTTGAGAACTATTTGTCTGGGCAGGCTTCAAACTGTGATCTTCCTGATCTCTGCTTCCTGAGTAGCTAGGATTACAGGCTTGAGCCAATGGAGCCTAGCTATTTCTAGCTTTTGAGTAACCTCTATATTGTTCCCCATAATAACTGTACAATTTACATTCCCATCACCATTATATAAATCCCCTATCCTCTGCATTTGTTTTAGTTCTTTTAATAATAGCCATTCATAATGCAGTGAGAGGGTACCTGATTATGGTTTTGATTTGCATTTCCCTAACGACTAGCAATGTTGAGATTTTTTTCATATACATCTTACCCTTTTTTTAAAGAAATGCCTGTTCAGATCATTTGACCATTTTAATTGGATTATTTATTTTTCTCTTGAGAGTTTTCAGTTCCTTATGTATCCTGAGTATTAATTCCTTGGCAGATGAATACTTTGCAAATATTTTCTCCCACTCTTGAAAGTTGTCTCCTATTTCTGTTGATTGTTTCCATTGACATGTAAAAGTTTACTAGTTGGGACCCATTCATCTATTTTTGCTGTTACTTGTGCTTTTGTTATCTCAAACAAAATTTTTGCTAATACTAATGGCTTAAAGTGTTCTTCCTATGTTTTCTTCTAGTAGTTTAAGAGTTTCAGCCTTTATATTTAAGTTTTCAATTCATTTCGAGTTGATGTTTGCATGTGGTAAGAAATAAGGGTGGTCATCCTTTTGCATATTAGATATCCAGCAGTTTCAGCCCCATTTATTGAGAAGCTTTTCCTCATTCCACAGTATGTTTTTGGTGCCTTTGTGGATAATTAGGTGGCTGCAGATGCATGGATTCGTTTCGAGTATATCCAGTTCATGTTCCATCCAGTTTGTGTATGTGTTGGTTTTTAGGTCAGCTACATGCTGTCTTAGTTGCTGTAGCCCTATGGTGTGCTTTGAGATCAGGCACAATAATGCCTCCAGTTTTCTCCATTTTGATCAAGATCGGTTTGGCTACTAATAGTCTTTTGCATTTCCATCTAAACAGTAGGAGTGTTTTTCCTGTTCTGTGTACAGTGGCATTGGTTTTTCCACAGAGATTGTATTGACTCTAGAAATCACTTCAGATAATGTAGACATTTTATCAGTATTGATTCTTCCAATGAACATGGGAAATTTTTTCATTTTTTGTATCTTCTTCAGTTTTTTTCATGACTGTTTTATTAATTTTATCATAAAGATCATACTTTTTGCTGTAGTTAAATTTATTCTTAGGTAGTTTTATGCCTGTTGTGAATAGAATCACTTTCTTGATTTCTTTCTTTGTAATTTCGTTATTGATATATAAAAATGTTAAATAATGTTTGACTCCTCACCAACTCACTTTACTATTAGTGTGCATTCAAAACCTATTTAGATGGTTTGTTGGCAAGTTTCCTCTTTCTGGACTTTGGTATTTTGATTTTTTAAAATTTTTTATTGTTTTATTATTCATATGTGCATACAATGCTTGGGTCATTTCTCCCCCCTGCCCCCACCCCCTCCCTTACCACCCACTCTGCCCCCCCCACTACCCCCACCCCTTCAATACCCAGCAGAAACTATTTTGCCCTTATCTCTAATTTTGTTGAAGAGAGAGTATAAGCAATAATGGGAAGGAACAAGGGATTTTGCTGGTTGAGATAAGGATAGCTATACAGGGAGTTGACTCACATTAATTTCCTGTGCGTGGGTGTTACCCTCTAGGTTAATTCTTTTTGATCTAACCTTTTCTCTAGTTCCTGGTCCCCTTTTCCTATTAGCCTCTGTTGCTTTTAAGGTATCTGCTTTAGTTTCTCTGTGTTGAGGGCAACAAATGCTAGCTAATGTTTTAGGTGTCTTACCTATCCTCACACCTCTCTTGTGTGCTCAAAGTCCAATCCCATTGTTGTGTTTGCCCTTGATCTAATGTCCGCATGTGAGGGAGAACATACGATTTTTGGTCTTTTGGGCCAGGCTAACCTCACTCAGAATGATGTTCTCCAATTCCATCCATTTACCAGCAAATGATAACATTTCATTCTTCTTCATGGCTGCATAAAATTCCATTGTGTATAGATACCACATTTTCTTGATTGATTCGTCAGTGGTGGGGCATCTTGGCTGTTTCCATAACTTGGCTATTGTGAATAGTGCCGCAATAAACATGGTTGTGCAGGTGCCTCTGGAGTAACCTGTGTCACAGTCTTTTGGGTATATCCCCAAGAGTGGTATTGCTGGATCAAATGGTAGATCAATGTTTAGCTTTTTATGTAGCCTCCAAATTTTTTTCCAGAGTGGTTGTACTAGTCTACATTCCCACCAACAGTGTAAGAGGGTTCCTTTTTCCCCACATCCTCGCCAACACCCGTTGTTGTTGGTGTTGCTAATGATAGCTATTCTAACAGGGGTGAGGTGGAATCTTAGTGTGGTTTTAATTTGCATTTCCTTTATTACTAGAGATGGTGAGCATTTTTTCATGTGTTTTTTGGCCATTTGAATTTCTTCTTTGGAGAAAGTTCTGTTTACTTCACTTGCCCATTTCTTTATTGGTTCATTAGTTTTGGGAGAATTTAGTTTTTTAAGTTCCTTATATATCCTGGTTATTAGTCCTTTGTCTGATGTGTAGCTGGCAAATATTTTCTCCCACTCTGTGGGTGTGCTCTTCAGTTTAGAGACCATTTCTTTTGATGAACAGAAGCTTTTTAGTTTTATGAAGTCCCATTAATCTATGCTATCTCTTAGTTGCTGTGCTGCTGGGGTTCCATTGAGAAAGTTCTTACCTATACCTACTAACTCCAGAGTATTTCCTACTCTTTCTTGTATCAACTTTAGAATTTGTGGTCTGATATTAAGATCCTTGATCCATTTTGAGTTAATATTGGTATAGGGTGATATACATGGATCTAGTTTCAGTTTTTTGCAGACTGCTAACCAGTTTTCACAGCAGTTTTTGTTGAAGAGGCTGCTATTTCTCCATCGTATATTTTTAGTGCTTTTGTCAAAGACAAGTTGGTTATAGTTGTGTGGCTTCATACCTGGGTCCTCTGTTCTGTTCCACTGGTGTTCATGTCTGTTTTTGTGCCAGTATCTTGCTGTTTTTATTGTTATTGCTTTGTAACAGAGTTTGAAGTCAGGTATTGTGATACCTCCTGCATTGTTCTTTTCATTGAGTATTGCCTTGGCTATTCGTGCCCTCTTGTATTTCCATATAGATTTCACAGTAGATTTTTCAATCTCTTTAATGAATGTCATTGGAATTTTAATGGGAATTGCGTTAAACATATAGATTAGTTTTGGGAGTATAGACATTTTTACTATGTTGATTCTACCAATCCATGAGCATGGGAGATCTCTCCGCTTTCTATAGTCTTCTTCAATCTCTTTCTTCAGAAGTTTATAGTTTTCCTTGTAGAGGTCGTTCACATGTTTTGTTAGGTTTACACCTAGGTATTTGATTTTTTTTTGAGGCTATTGTAAATGGAATTGTTTTCATACATTCTTTTTCAGTTTGATCATTATTAGTGTATAGAAATGCTAATGATTTTTCTATGTTGATTTTATATCCTGCTACCTTGCTGTAGCTATTGATGATGTCTAGAAGCCTCTGAGTAGAGTTTTTTGGGTCTTTAAGGTATAGGATCATGTTGTCTGCAAATAGGGATATTTTGACAGTTTCTTTACCTATTTGTATTCCTTTTATTCCTTCTTCTTGCCTAATTGTTCTGGCTAGAAATTCCAGTACTATGTTGAATAGGAGTGGAGATAGTGGACATCCTTGTCTGGTTCCTGATTTAGAGGGAATGGTTTCAGTTTTTCTCCATTAAGTATAATGCTGGCTGTAGGTTTGTCATATATAGCTTTTATAATGTTGAGGTACTTTTCTTCTACTCCTAGTTTTCTTAGAGCTTTTATCATGAAATGGTGTTGGATCTTATCAAAGGCTTTTTCTGCATCTATTGAGATTATCAAGTGGTTTTTTTCTTTGATTCTGTTAATGGTATTTTGATTTCAGATCATGAAACATAATCAAGACATTTAAAACTTGCTTAGGTTGACAAGATGTAACATCATTTCTCAAATCCTTCACTTTATTATTCTAGGCAAGGGAAGTCATAGGAGGTATGCTAAGATTTGAAATAAAATTCTTCAATAGAATCAAGGGATGTGATAATTCACAAATTTGTTAATAATAGCTTTTTTAAAAAAAGTTGTAGAGTATAAATATCTGGACATTGTGAGTGATGAGGGAAATAGAACATGAAAATAGACTATTTGGAAAATTGTATATATAATACAATTGTAACCATTGAACTCATTCAAGCAATAGACAATTAGAAGTCAAGCTCTCATACTTTAGGATTTTCCTAGACTTTGAAAGCATAATGTCACTTCATAATGCTAGATAGAGCAAAATTCTAAAGTCTTTGTTTAAAGGTTTTAGTTGTTTTGCTAAGGCCTTAGACTCAGCTTCAACCAAGTCTAGACTTCAAAATTTTAGGCTAAAGTCTTATTCAATAACTGAACAAATCAACAAATGAAAACATCCTATGCCTGTAATCCTCCATAAAACACAAAGGAAAAACAACAGGTAATTTCATTGTCTACATTGCGTTTGACTGATAGTTTCTCTGTGAAGCTGGTAAGTGAATAATTTATCTTCTTCAATTGCAAAATAGGTGCAATATAGTAATTCAGAGATTGTTCATACATGCTTTAAGATTGATACTGTGTGTTTGGTCATTGCACCTTGGCATTCATCTCTACAAAATTATTATGATGTGTAGCTGTGGTAGAAGCTTTAAAGAGCTAGTATTTTTTTTTTCAGTAGTGAAGAGACAAGAGTGTTGGGAAATGCTGTGCCTCAGGTCGTGAGTGTTAATCTCTGAGATGACTAGAGACTCAGAATGATATTGAAATCTGTTTTAATTTCCCAGAACAAATTTTCTCTTTAAAACTAATTTTCAATTTAGATAAAAATACAACCCTGATTTCCCTTTATAATGCACATAAATATATAAAGCCTCCTTTATTTCAATTTTGGAATTCCTCTTATGCTATTGAGGGCAAAGCAAAAGTTGGGAGAATTAAGCTAATTTGAAAAATGACTGAATTATTATTGCCCTAGAGCAGGGCATAGTTGTGGAGTTTATCAGTGAGTCATTTTATATCCTCTAGTAATATTTTTTGTCTCCTGAACCTCTGCTAATATTCTTGTATCTTCCAAAGCAATTTTGTGGAAGAATTGTCAGTAAAATTGTTTTTATGTAATGAGAGTATCTTAATTCATTGAAAGTAAAGCAAATCTTAGCAGTTTGTGCTCTAACTCAGAGCATAAAAAATTCCAAAAGAAAGTAATACACAGCAGATGTTAATATTAAACAAAGAAAAAGACACAGTTCTTTCTGTATTTGAAAATGATACAAGATGACTACTATGTTATTACAATTAATAAGAATAAGATTTAAAGAGTATCAAGAACAATATTTTACTTAAGATATAATCATGCTTTGCTATAACTATTTAATGTTAACTAAAGTACAGATGCTCTTCTATTTAATAGAGATGTTCTACTGACATATACAAAATACTTGCATTCATTTCATAGCTTTTAATGGGTCAAAAATGCCCTGGCACATTGCTCAGAGGTTACAAGTAGTAAACAATGATTTCCTCAAATATTGATCTGAGGCAAGGTCATTGATATCAGATTCTGGTTTAAAGAAAGTACATACTGGAGTTATAATATCATTATTCCACATTTTAACAGTCCTTTTATTTAAGGGCCTACTTTGAACTATACTTAGTGCATGGACCTGTAAAAAGTGCCTTTTATCCTAATTATTTCTTTTAGAAATAAACATTGTATACAGTAGATACATTAAGTATGTTAAATGTATTAAATGAATTAAATAATTAAGTAGACAAATTAGAGAACTGCATAAAATAAATAAACATATACTAAGACATTAAATACAGTGATAAGCAACTTTGGAGCTTAACTAGGTTATGTATTGTTATTTTTGAAGTGTTAGCTTGGTTAATGCATGTTGTAGATATATGATAAACAATATTTACTAGAGATGTAGTTTAACGTGTATTTTGTTTTGTTTCACTTTCCTTTGGAGGGAAAGAAAAAATGTTGGTGAGTCAGAGTTCTGCTGGAATCATACTTAGTTAATTGTGTAATAGCAATCATAATTCTAAGAATAGTATAACAGAGCAGTTACTATGTATTCAGTGTTTGCTTTGTGCCAGGAATGAGGCTCCACAGTTACCTTGAAGATTGCATTTAAAAATCACTCTTACTTTTATTATCGTAGAAATTTCGCATATGCAGAAATCAATCTCAAAAATGTTAGGTAATTAATCCAAGGTTAAATTTCTCCATAATTAATACATATTTGTAAGAATATTTCTCTCATTGGTTGAGCTAAATCTTTGAAAATCTCCTTTGATCACACAATATAAACAGTATAATTTGACATGAGGAACTGGGAATGTAGCTCAGCGATAGAAAACTTGCCTAACATTCAGGAGGCCTTGGGTTCAATACTCAGTGACACACACACACACACACACACTCACACACACACACACACACAAAACCATGGGCATTATGGATAAAGAAGACACAGTCAAGGGAAATCCTTGGACTGTGTTTATGACTGCATCCATTGTAACTTGAAGCTACTTGATAATGGATTTTATTTTTATTTGGTTTCCTATATTGCTGAAATTAATGAGGCTATGTCTGATGAAAGTCACAGTTGTTTGTTATTGCAGATGATGTCATATGCAACATATGAGACAATTATTTAATGAACAACGACTGTAAGCATTTTGTTTCCTTTTATTGAAAATGTTTCATTGGAAAAATGCTTTTGTATTCCATGAGGTGATGACTAAGTAATCATGTTTTTTCTAATGGCAAAATTATGAAGCACATACATTATCTAAACTAAGAGATGACAAAATAAAACATGACTATTTCTCCAATTTTTTTCTTGTCTAAATGAACTGCAGGAAAGTGTGAGCTATTGAACTAAGTATTTGTTAATGTGACTCTTGGTTTCTACTTTGTCCTTTTAACTGAGGTAATTCATAACAAATTATGTTGAAGTCTTCAGCTCATGACTTTGATTTTAAAACAATTTTAAGAAAACTTTTCTATGCTCCAAATTTATTGTGCCAGTTACCCTACTTGAGACTTGGCCACCAAAATAAATGATTTACACTATTGGTTAATATCAATCAATAAATAAGTGTATGCCCAGAATTTCTTTACATGGAGTTTGTAAAGAAGTATGTGAATAGCTTTCAATGGATTCATAAAACCCTAAAATCATTATACACAAATCATTGTGAACCTATTGATATGAGTCTTTTTATACTCATGGACTTTGTCAGATTTTCAAAACATTCATAATATGAGCAAAATTAGGAATTGTTACCCTTCTTGTACCTTGGCATTGGAAGCAAACTTGTTTTAGTGGTACAGGTTTGAATGTGTAAAGAAATTTTCACAGTATTATATTTCAAAGTATTACAACTTGCCTATTAGGAGGTAACTGTTTGATGGCAGATCTAGAATAAGAGCATTAAGTTAACTTTTGGCCTACGCTAGCACTGTTTCCCCACTGTATTTTCATCTCGTTGACATCACCTTGCTTTTACTGCAAATTCTGGTCATATAGCTTAGTGAAGTTTTTTCCTAAATTTTATTTATTTGATAAATGGGAACATTTGAAACCTTCCTGTGACACCATGTTTAATAGGAATTCCAACCCAGCATTAAACACCTAAATATTAATTTGGTTTACATTTTGCCTCAATTTTTATAAGAAGCAAATAGCAACCCACATTTTTCACAGTGTAACTTCCCAAAAGAGACCTGACTTCAGAATGTTGTTTCTTCAAATCAAAGTATCTTTGATGTCTGTGTGAGCATTGATCATAATAAGTATAAGGCATAAAAGAAAAATCTCACTGTACTTCCTCTGTTCTCTGCCAGTTAGGACAAGAGGATAGACAAACAGAATTTTAGATATTTCAACAAGATTGGGAAATGATTTTCTGTTTAGGGCTGTAAACCAGACATTTTAATAAATCTGAGGAACCCATTTGCCATGTATTCTAGCCATTGGTGGTTTGGCTTGTCTCTTCTTTTCCTTAGCATTCACATTTACTTTGCTTGTGGAAATAATTCAAAGTATTATGGAAATAGCATTTCTCAGCTACCACTTGAAAATATAGCAACATAATGTGTTCTTATGTGACCTCAGAAACTTACTTTTGGCAATGTATGCATATGAAAATTGCTAAGCTTATTTTTAATCCTTATGTGTGAAATATGTTAAAGATTATAATTATTTTAATTTAAAAATGGAAAGCCATGCCCTTTTCAAAAGAAGGAATGTGCCCTTCCTATTTTGTCTTATGAGGAGTAAGGTCTGTGTTATATTTCATGTATCTACATATCATTCTGCAACTCTGGGGCAGAAAAATAGAAGGAAATGAGGTCAGGTTTAGCCTCTATAAAAGGCATTGTTACTCTGACACACCACTGGGTGGAGTACATTGCTAGCCCAGCCTTTAACATTACTAAATTGTAGGATAAGTGTTTTTTGTGCCAGAAGAGAGAAATTCCTAATCAATTTTGAGGTTTTGTGTATTGTTTTTAAAATCTGGACTTGTTTAATAAGGCCAGATGGTTAGAATATAATACCAACCTTGAATATACCCTAGCATATAACTTTCAAGATTCAATCCAGTTCCCTAAACCCTTGGGAGATAAGGTTTGACAATCTGCCTAGAAAACTCACAGAGAATTATTTGGAAGAAGGCCATTTTATATTCTGGTCAAAAGAGCAGCTGCAATTTGGTCTAAATTAGTGTTTTAGTAGTACATGGAAAAGTATAAAGCTTGTTTTTCATAATGGAATCCAAGTTGTACCCTGATATTGAATTTGACTTTTCACTGGATGTTCCTTTGATATAGCTTAGGTTGAAACTGGGCCCTAATCTTACGATAAAATGAACATCCCTCAGATCCCCTCTGGAACTATTGTTGGTAACATTTACCTGAATTTGGACTTTGGAACTTTATGAAGGAAGACAATTTTAATTAGTGTCTTTAATTCCTTGTTTTTAAGTGTTTGGAAAATGAACTCTACTGATCAAGTTGTAAACATCTCCAATTTACAGACTAGTTGTGCTCCAGAACTTTGCAATCCAATAAAATTGGGTCATTTGAAAAGAACTGGTTAGAATCTATAATTCTATATTATTTAATAAATATCTGTATTTCTTAAATAAAACTTATGTTCCTTGAAAGAGAGGAGACTTCCTTTGACAAATCTTTTTTGTCTCTTTTATTCCTGTACTTTCATTTTCTTATTCCCAGTACTTTATTTTTTCTGAGCTTTCAGCTCTCAAACATCACCCTCTAGCTTTTATACTTCCAAACTACCCATCCTGCCCTACTTCCATTCTAAAGTGAGTGCTCTTTCATCTGTTTTTTTAACAACCTCATATTTTGCACTTTACTTAATTTTTCTTTCCAGAGCTATTGCAGATTCTTCATTTCTCATTCTTCATTTCTCTCTACCCCCACCTCACAAATATAGCATCTCATCCATTTCTCTGCACTGAAGCTGTGGTTTACCCTGGGGAGGGACTTTTTCTTATACGCAGCCCAGGCTATGATGATTTCAGCCGTGCCAGCATATTTTAACTACATCATTATCATGTACTCCTGAAGCATTGCTCACTGAAAACTCCATCTTTAAAAGGATTTAGTTTCCATTAATCCATTTTGGAACTTGAGATTTAAGCACAGAGAGCATCTATTAGAATGTTCCCTACTTGTTCCCACATTCATTTCATTCCCTTGACTATCTAAGAAAAAGGAATTGTGCAAGGACCTTTTCTCCCTCCGTGCTTACCTCTCCTTTCTATATCCCACTGAGCCCCACCAAGTCTATTCTTCCATACAGTAGTTAAATCAGAGCATGCGGCAGGACAGCATTGTGTGAACTGGTGGCCACACAAGTACTTTGTATTCACTAGAGGTTTAGAAGTACAGCAGCTGCATATAAATATGCATAGTTGAGAGATTCACGATGGTGCCTCCTCATTCTAGTGCTGGTTGGCCGCAGTGCAGGCACTACAAATCAATGAACATTTTCCCCATCCATCAGCTGCTCACTCGCAAGCAGACAAAACACTTACAATGCCAGAAACCCACAGAGAGCTCCTTAGTGAAGGAAACCTCACTGTCACAAGATTCAAAATAGCCTTCTCCCTCCCACCCTCAACCTCCACAGTTCTCAACCTCAAATGTCTTTTTTTTTTTAATCCAATGTGGATCACACTTAAAAAAAATAATGCCAGGAAAGAAAGAGAAAAAAGGAGCAATGATAAATCAGGGTTGTGAGGGTCCTCACATTACACTTGTCACAAAACAAAGGATTCTTTGAGCTTTAACCCTTTAGAGAATAAAACCCATCGTAAGATGAATCTGCTCATGTTGACTGTACTGCTTTACAGTTGTAGGGTTTGAGTGTTGATGCATTTAAGTATGCAAAGCATTGTGTCATGCTGTAGCAGGCATTTGTAATTTACCATAGTTATTATATGGCTTTGGGTATTGAAAGGGTTACAATTGCTGAAATGAGACGAAGTCATAAATGCTTTTCATAGACGAAATCAGATTTTGTCCATTGATAGAGCAATTTTTTGGAGAGCTCAGATATATTTATATCAAGACTATTCAATCCACATGAAAAATTTAATAAAAATTTAATCTCACTTAATAAAATTTCATATACAACATAATGAATCAAATGTATATTTCTTGGTGAGAGTATATAAATTCATTACATCAAGAAGACAACCCTGTTTTTCATTTTTAAAGGGATTAACATTAGTAATAAAAATAGCTTATTCTTGTGCAGAATGAGTACTTAGCTAATAAGCAGTTTACAACACTTTATCTGTCAACTTGCCTTTAAAGTTTCCAATAAGAAAAATAATCAATTTTATTTTTCATTCATTTGTTCAGTCATTCAGTTTTTCAACTATTTGCAAAGTACTTACAGTTGTACTATATCTTAAAGTACTATATTATGACACCTATTTTCCCTATTTTTAACATGTGGATCTTATGCTTGGAAAATAGGAAGTACAGTTATATAAATGACCATATGACTTTCAAATTTTAGAAAAGTTTAGTCCAGAGCTCAGTATACTGAACATATGTAATAAATGTTGGATAAGTGTAGGGGATATTTAATTAAACTGTATCTATCCAGTTAATACGTTGAGTTACCATATTGCTGGAAGGTTAAAAATAAATACAATTAAGTAGTATAAATACTGTGTATACATGTATGCAAATGGAAAAATGATACCTGTTGAAACTATTCCAGGAATGATGGGACAGGGAGATAAAGGAGAATGACGGAGGTGGTGAATTCAAGTATGATATTATTATAAGAACATTTGTAAATGCTACCATGTACCTCCACCCAGCACAACAATAAAAGTTTTTTAAAAAAGATTTTTAGAATTGTCCTTAGCTATGGCTCAGAGAAGTTAACTAATATATCCAAGTTTTGCTTGTGAGGAAAAAAACTCCAAAATTTGAACACCTCTCTGCTTAACTCCAAAGCCTAGTCATTCACTTTTACTAAACCATGTTGTGTTACAAGACAGAATGTGATAATTGCTGTAGTGGATCAGAGGAGGTAAAGACCGCTTCCAGCTGGGATGACCAAAGAAGACATCATTAAGAAGAAGTAGCATTTGAGCAAGCCTTTGAAGAATGGGCACAGGAACAAAGCAAAAACTGCAGACAGGGGTTAGCATTAAAGAAACACTATGACTCTGGAAAACAAGTTGCCAGGCAGACAAGGACATCACTTTCAGTGAATGCCGAAAGTAACACCACTATTTAAAGAATTGCCAACAAGACTCCTCACTTATTAGAAATGGAATCCACAGATGGCTTTATATTTCAATTTCAAATGAGTCAGCTAATCTGTCTGGATCTCAAGTTTCTTCATTTCTTTCCAACTTTTTCAAAATATTAAAAATATTAGAAATAGCTCCTACAAGGTATAGCTGTTATATAACCTGTGTTAATAGAATTATTCTTAGAACACAAAATCATCTGTGTATTTCTATATCTATGTTCAAACCAACTGCTTACATTTCACTTGCTAATTTTAAGCTTTAAGGTTACTTTAGAGAAAGATTTTTCTGCCATATATTTTTCACCAGTTTATTTTCCACTAGTGAATGAATGCAAACTGATTCTTATAACAATTTACTCAACACAAAACAAGAAAGTCAATGTATATTAAGCAGTGAGAAATACAAGAGTTAGGAATTGTGTGTTCCTACTATCTGTTTCTTTATTTCAGCCATTGGAGAAGATATGGAGACTGAAATGTTACATCTCATATATTAATAAAATGGCATTCTTGTAGTATTTAAATGAGTTTGAGTAGATTCATAAACTTTCTGCTTTTCTAGCCTACAACCCAGGCAGTACTGATAGCCAGATTTGGGTAATTTTTATTAAATGAATATATATGTATCTATATCTATGTAAATGTAAAATGAATAATGTGAGATAGAAATATCTCAAAGTGACTAATTAATGTGTGTACATGTGAACATGCATACATGTAGACAAGTTGAAGAAACATGAGAACTTAAAGGAGTAATATAATAATCCCTATTTTTTTCCTGATCTCAAAATTTCTTGACCCCTTGTCAAACATTTTCCTTCCAAAACAAGAAAAGAAAACAAAAAAAGAGAAATGGTTTGTTTGAATTTAGGGTGAGAAGAAAATCAAACATCAGTTTTCCCATAATTTTTGTAAAGGTTATTGAAGGGATTTGAGTGGGGGAGCTCTTCCTTGAATAGAATTGCCCAGGATGGAATTCCATCCTGCCATTGTTGTTGCCAAACCAATTCAGGGGAACTGGATGTTGTGAGGGTTCCAGACTTTTTCATTTTCCATCTTATACTGTCTCTGATGTCTAAAATAATATGCTTTGAAAAAAGTGAATTTGGATCTCTGTCTATTTTGATTTAAGCTTTGGATTTGGATTCCAAGTTTTTTAATTTATTAAGTTGGTTTTAATGATTTAAATGGAATTGAGTCTTGTTTGTAGCAAACAATGCAATGCTTTGATCATGTTAATTCTGATTTAAAGTGAGGATACTTTAAGCTTATTTTAGTTCAATCAGTTCATTGTCAAATTAACTATTCATCTTAGCAAATATTTTCTGAGCATTAACTATATTCATTGGTGCTGAGTATTAAGGTGAAAAAAATATAAGATTGGTCACTCGATGGTTTATATTTCATATAGAGATATAATATTAAATCTTTTAAAAGCAGGCCAATTTAACATCTTACATATATAAATACTAAATGAAGGATAAAGTGGACAGATCCTTTGAAAGTTCAGAGACCAGGAAATTGCATGAACCCTGTCTTTGTTAACTAGATGATACCAGAACTATTTTCTAATGGTAGAGGCCTCAGGATGAATTTGCCTTTGGGTGCATTCAGAACAAATTTAAAAGTTGAAAACCACTGCTTCAGGCACTGAAAGTAAATGAAAAAATTTAAGCAGATAACCACTTAATAAAAAGATAAAACTAGAGCATTAAGTAGATTACAGCAACTTTTATTATTATAATGGAAAAAAACCCACCTCACTTCAGAAAATACAAATACTCTCATAGGTACAATCTATAATCTCAAGTTGAATTCTGTTTTATAGAGACATTTCTTGTAGGAGAGTTAAGTTGTTTTAAATGAGTCATTACTTTTTAGGGAATAAAGTTATTAAATTTATACATGGAAAAATTAAGAGCAAATGTTTTATGGTATTTTCAGTACTAGTCATGGAATTGAATGCTTATATTTCAACAAAAAATAAATATTCATAAGTACCAAGATAGTACAAAAATAACTTAAAACTGAAACTTGGATAAAGTGTTAATCTAATAGCCCTTTAGTCTTCCCATGTTTCTTAGGTTTCTTCTATATAATACAATAACATTAATTTTGCAAAGAAATCTGCATATGGGAAATTAAGACAGATTTTTTTTTTGCTGACTTCTAATTATCTCAGAGATTCACTTAGATTGCCTGAGGGAGAACATTTCCTGATGTTCTGGCTGGAGGAGAGGTAAAGAAGGAAAAGTAAAAATACCTTTAAAAGCAATCACTAGGAAAAATGTAATTGTAGATAAAGTAATATGAAAATACCATAAATTAATTGTTAGTAAAAAAGATTAAAAACAAAACTTACTATTTGTTCTACCGTAAACTGCTTCACAGTGAGAATATTATTACCTACAGATATATGTGTTTGGATAAAAAACAATTTTGACCAATAGTATTCCGTTTGCAGTGTCTGTGCATGATATATTCAGGCTTCAAATAAAAACTTGGCCACCTTAAAAAATTTAAGTAACAAAATCCAACTAATCTGTAGAGTGATTTGTTTGTTAGCTACTTGAACCCAGAAAGTAATTTGAAATGCTATTCTTCTCTGCTTTGAAAACAAGTTCAGTTGCTCTTAAGTTTTTATTTCCAATTCACTTACTTTCTTGTTCACATAGATAACCTAAGAAATGTCCACCTTTATCCTCAGAGTGATGCTTTAGAATTAGACTTTCAAAGTTCAGATTCTAAGTAGATCATGTGGTACCTGGAGCATGTAACTTCACTTCTACACTTTTGGCTTCTGCGCTGTGAAAATGAAGAATATGCCACTTCCTTCCAAGTTTCATGTGAAGATGAAATGGCATGTGGACAGCCCAAGAGAACCATCACATGTTGAATGCTTAGTAATTATTAGTGTTGCTATTCATCCATCCCTCTCATTAGATATTTATCTCTTAGATGCTATGCTAGGAAGTGAGAATACGAAGAGGAGTCTGACACCTCCTCTGCCCTCAAGGACTATTCAGTATGGTGATGAGAGAAGAAACAGACAAAAGAGTGAGCAATTATAACACATTTTAATAAGTATGTTGAAGGACAAATAGAAAGAATTAATGTTTGGTTAAAATATCTAACTTTGACTTGAGGAAAGAGAGTTTTCCTGTTGGCTTAATCATTCAGTAACTCAGTAAGAATTTACTTAAGTGACTGCTACCTACTAGTTATTGTTCTAGAAGCTGAAAGTACAATGATGAGAAAAAATAGTTGTTGCTTATTCTATGGGAAAATTTACCATCCTATAGGAGAAGGTGGCATTTAAAAATCACTAAAACAAATATAAAATTATGAATGCTAAATTGCTGTCAAGTGACTCAGTGTTCCTACAACTGAAGGTTATTTTGCCTCCTCCTTTTCCAGACGACAGTTGGCAATACCTGGAGATATTTTAAGTTTCCATAACTCGGGGTATGCAAAAGGTGTATAATGGGTAGAGGTTGGGGATGCTGTTAAACATCCTATAATAAACAGGATAGGTGACCATACAAAAAATATATATACATGAGCTGAGGATGTAGCTAAGTAGCAGAGCACTTGCCTAGTATTCACTATACTCTAGATTAAGTCTCCAGCACCACAATTTCAAAAGAAGAGAAGAGGAAAAGAATTATGAATTAACTGGGCAAAAATGCCCACAGTGCTAAAACTGAGACATCTTAAAGTACTAAATATACATCATAGTGGCAGAGGTGCCTCTCTTTGATCCCTAGGAATGTGCCTGTCACATAATAAGTACTAAATGACGATAGCATGAAAGAATGGGTTGAGTGATTACTGGAAAAAGAGAATAGCTTGTTGAAAGGCCCAGACTTAAGTAAGCAAGTTATATTAAGGAGTTGAAAGGCCTGTGAGTCTGGAATCAGTGAGCAAGAGAAAACCAATAAGCCTGAGCTTGTAGAGTTCTAAAACTGACTTGCACAACTCAGTCATCTTATCTGCAAAGTTAACATTTTTCCTCTGAAATTTCAGTTATATTTTATTCTGTTCTCATTGGTGGATGCATTGTATGTGTCTAAGCAAATGCAATACTGTCTTTTTTTTTTCAATCAAAGAGGTCTCAAATTTTTTCAGGTTATCTTTTTTTGTCTTCTTTGCTTTCTTTTTTTTCCCAAGTTCTCAAGATTGTGGCCTTTACCAGGAGTGCCAGGGGAGAACCACTCAATGCCTTAAGCAAATTTTATGTGAAACAGATGATTCTGGGAGGCGCTGGATTCCTTAGAACAGTAGTTCTTGAGGGTATTTTTGTGGTGGGGTGCTGGAGCAGAAACAGGATGGGTATTTTTAAAAAGTGCTACAACCTTCTATTTTTACTATTTATAGTCAAACAAAAAGTGGAACATCGCTATCTCAAGTAATGTGCTGTGATTCCTAGACTTGGACATACCCCCATTATACGCTCTCACAACTGCCTGCCATTTTTCAATGATCCCTACAATATAAAAATATTCCATTTTCCTTTAACCTGTCAGAGAAAGATTAAACAGTGTGTGGATAAAACATGATAAAAATAATCTTGGTAATTATTAGATTCATGAAAAATCTTAAAAATCTTAGATCAGGAAAACAACAATGTATTAGAAGATTGTTCTGTCTCTCTCAGATAATTGTATTATAAGTAATTCATCCCATCTGGGATTGCTACAAATATAGCGTATCTTCACCAGAAAGGAAAGTAGGCCCTACTAGGTGAGCATTTTGTCAGCGGTTTGTCCCATGACTAGCACAGTAACCGGCCTTACTAGGAAGGCACTACATGGGGAGGAGTGTAAGTGAGAAAGCTAAAGGGTGTGTGTGGGGGGGCGGGGAATGGAACTGACTGTTCATTTCTACTCTATGTCAAATTTCATTCTATTATTTGAAAAAGGAAGAGTGTGGTAAAGAGGCAGGCATAATTAATAAGCCATTTAAGTCTTTTGGCCATTTAAAATCAAGCAATTCACATGATAGTCACTTCTTATTTAAATTATATTAGAGTATACTTTGGTATAGTGCATACAATAATAATGTGTTTCTATATAGCTGGTGTATCATTAGCTGAATTCAGCTATTTTGAGCCCAGGTTTTAAATAATGTAATTTGTTTTATTTGACCCTGCCATCCCTTTAGCCTTGTTTTAACTGGAAAACCTGGAATGTCACAAACTAAAATTTTATAAATAGTAGGTGATACCCAGCAGAGATAGGTGCTCCTGGAATCCCTTTCAGGTTCCTAGTAGAAGAGTGGAACACATGTATCAAGCTATTGCCCACCTTATAACTCTTGTTCTAGTGAAAAAAAAGTTCATCATTCTGATGGAAGAGAGACCTTCTGGAGTAATTCTGTGTGGATCATTACATTTTATTGAGGTACAGGCTATGCTTCTTAGGATCGAGAGACCCTTGTGCCCATGCAGGAGAATGACTGTTGCCTGCACATGCATGACCGAGTCACTTCTGGAGCCTCTGGAAAGCGCATTTCATACTCTGAGGCAGCAAGTCCAGAGTGGGCCATAGGGTGTGTATTTTGAAAAGACTCCTGGATAATCCTGTGTACTTTCTAGGTCAGAAATAGCCATTCAGGCTTTTCTTCTCAGTCATGCTATGAAAGTCCATTACACTTAAAGGACTTGCTTTTGGATAAAATTTACAGAGGTCCCATTCTTTAGAATGGTATCCTGCTGTGCTCTATGCTTTTGGGATGTAAACTAACCTAGCTCAATCTGTCCTCTCTATATATTTTTATCGAGAATTCACAGTTTCTAAACAAAAGTAAAGACCCTAAATTTCAAAAAGAATTTATTGGAGTATAAAATATCTCAACTTCTAATGCAAAATATTTTAAAAGATTCTTTAAAAAATGATATAAATTAATTTATACTGTATGTATCTGTGAGAAAGAATAATTTATAGACATAAAGGCAATGACAATGAAATATATAATTTTAATATTATTATAGCACCCTATCATATTTAGTGTGTAATTTTCTAGATTGTAGTCTTTAGGCTTTTTTTTTGTTGGTACAGGGGGTTGAACTCAGGCTTTAGTGCTGCTAGAAAGGCACTGTACTGCTTAAACCATGCCTCCAGAATATATTTTTATATGTACAAAGAAGAAATCATAGTCTTTATTTAGTAAACATAAGAAAAACTTTTTTCCATGTATATATGCAAGTAATCTAATGTACTATCTCTGTAATATATGTCATTGGAAACCCTCCTTACCTTATGTTATCACCATATCATCAATTGTGTTCATAATTGTTAAATGCAAGGAACATATGTAGCCCTTACATTATCAGGACTGCTCTGATGCATCTAGCTTGTTTGATGCTGTTTGAAATTCCCTTGGCTTCGGGATATATACATACAACTCTCTTCATAGATATCGTAAACAAACAAAAATGTCTTTTTTCTCAAAAAATGAGGGACAGGAATATAAATTAGATCCTCTTAGGGACTGGTATATCATAGATCAAAAGGCAACACATATTTTTTGTTCTTTTTATACTTTTTGCTCTTGCCCATATTTAAAAAAAATTCACATTCACTTGATATAAGTGAATAAGTACTATTTATTCAGCCAGAACATGTTTTGCTTTTATACGGCTGAGAAATATCTCATAAAAGTATCTCAAGATATTTTTATAACATAATTAATCTTACTTTTCTGGTCTTCTTAGTCACAACATTGCAACTTAAAAAAGTAACTAAAATTTCTGTATGTTCTAGAGAATTTGCTAATTGTCATAATTATATATCAATATATTTTCTAGAGTTCTCAGTTTCAAAATCTAAACAAACAGAAATGATTCTAAGATCATATAGAGATTTCAAGTTGTTTGAGTCTCAATTCTTGACCAAGGAGTGAGTGTGGTATATGTGTGTGTGTGTGTGTGTGTGTGTTATAAGTATATATTTTTATACACATTATTTAGAAGGAACATTAGAGAAGAGAGAAGTCAGGAAAAAGGGCTCAGTTTCAAAATACAAATCCAATAATATGAGCTTTTGAACAGGAGCTTAGGTAAACAGGATCTCATGTTTTTCATGGACTATCTTTGAGAATCATGAGATAGCAATTTGAAATGTTTCTACTTGATTCAGTGAAACATCAGTAAGCAGCACATTTTCTCTCTGTTGTCTGCATATAATTTCTCAATTTGGAATGTATTAAAATAAATTTGTTTGTCTTAAAGTATGAAAAAATATGTGTACAGACCCACATAAAGAGATGAATAGAAGGCTCTCCAGAAATGTAATAAAAAATTGTGGGGCCAAAAAAACCATGTAGTGTAGAAATAACATTGTTATCCTTGTCTCCATTAGTTAGGCAAACCAACTTCCCTGGTATTAAAAAGAAGAAGGGAAATTAGTCAAGAGTATGACTGATTCCTAGCCTTAGTAAATCCACACTGCCATGTGTAGGAATACACAGACAGGAATCACTTCCTTTAAATTATCACGCAGCTCAACCTGTTCATCCACTAGTGTTTCCTGCTTCATATCATGTGCCAGTAACACTCGCTCAAAAGTCTGGGGCCCTGAATTAAATACAGTGTTCCTCCCTTTTTTTAGGGTCGCCTACCCCTAGGGGTCTGACTTGGTGAAATTGGTCTGGCCCATGTACTGCTGTTCAGAATGTCTTAAAATCATCTGCTTGTTCTCAGGCTTCTTAAGAATGCGTGGACCTCTAAAGCCCCCTGACTCACCAGGTGCCTGGCATCAAGGTAATGTTTAGGCCCTAATTCAGTTAAGGTTTGTTAGATCCACCTGGAGAGGGCAAGCGCCAGTCTAATAGTGAAGTGCATGAATCAGGGTCTGTGGCCTTGCTTATGTTTTTAAAGTCCCTGAACAACAAAGGATGGTTAAATTTGGCTAGGGCTGACTGTCCAACATGGTGCTACCTTAATTTGTGCATAGGCAGGCTGCCTTCTAGGCAACGTGAGAGTGCACATTCAGCTCATGGTGTTCTAGGTCCACTCCCGCACAACCCACAGGCCACCTGGAGTGCTCGTGTGATGTGTGTGCCTGAAAGAGACATATGTGAAAACAAAAAGTTACCCTATAAAGAGATGCACTTTGGGCTTGTTCTGAAAAAAGTATTCTGGGCCATGGCAAGAGGTAATAACATCATTCCTGGGCCTAGGGACAGGACTGTCTTGTGTCATTTCCCATTGTGGTCTAGTGGCAGAGAGAGGCAAACTCTTCAGTGTTCACACAAACAAAAGTAAAATAACAATTGTGGCAACTGCTAGGAAGAAATAATCTGGGTAGTGGGAAAGACCTTTGAGAGAATAACAATTTGAAATTTGGAGGACTGGATAGATGTCAGCCAGGCAAGAGAGAACTAGTCCATATCTTTGTTATGGGTACACATTTTCTTAGGCAAGGTGAAAACTATAAACTGGTATCTTGTGTGACAACTTTAGATCATTGCTGGTATCTGGGGTTGGCTGGAGGGAAAGAGTGTGCTTCAGATACAACTTTAGCTATAAAATTTATTCATTATGTTGCTTTCATTAGGAAAAGGCAGGGAGGTAATAAATATTTAAAAATATTTATGACATGTTAGGTAGTATTACATGCTATGAAATATAATAAAGCAAACTAAGTAGATGGAAAAGTTAGAGTGATGCCATTTTATATTGAGTAACAAGGAAGTCCTCTCAGAAGACACTTAAAGTTAAGTAAGTGAGCTATGTCCCATTATTTTTTTTTTAAAGAATTGGACAAAAGAATGACTGAAGGAAACATGACAAATTGAAAATGCCTTTTAAACCTAGGTTGGATACTTGGAACCTATTTTACTTTTTTTTTCTTCTATACTTTTGAATTTTGAAGTATTTAAAAATAATTTTATAAAGCATACATTTGAAGTCAATGCAAGGTCCTAGAAAAATTCAATTTAGCATTGACATTAAGGTAGCAGTTTCAGATGAGATGAGATTGGATAAGTGGATAGGTGTTAAGCCAGCAGGTTTTCATAGTCTGTGTTTGGAAGTTAGGTCTTTAGTCTATGAGCAAAGGGAAGATGTCAAAGGGAGTTATCCAGGTGTAAGAGTTACATAATTGAATTTACATTCCTGTTCATTCAAGTAACTTTAAGTTTGCACCTACCGAGTGCCAGGCATTCTCCTAGTATAGGGTGATACAGGAGTGATAAAGCCAGTATTTACACTCAGAGAAATTAAAAATGGGTGCAATTTTTCATCAATAGATAAACCTTATACTCTAGATATTTTGAGATCTCTTAGTATGTTATCTTGCACTTTTGGCAACCTTCATATCATCATCTTTGATAAAAGTTGGTCAATAACCTTGATTCTGATGGCTTTGAGAAGTTTAATAAATTATGAGGTAATTTTTTGGTGAGAGAAATATGTTTTTTATAGAGTAGTTTAAATTATTTTTTACCAGTTTTCTTTTGTATTTTGCAATATTTGTATCATTTTCCAAATTTGAAGTTTTTATTATTTTAAGGTGAAGAAGTCCTGAGCCAAGGACAGAACTATGTAAGTGCATGTTCATTGTTAAAATAAAAACAAAACAAAATGAAAGCCCCTCTTAGTGTACCATTTGAGAACTGGAACTTTAAACCATTTTCCAAAGTGAGTATTTAAAATTTAAGTGTGTATAATAAGTAAAGTAATTATATTTTGAAGGTGATGTGTGTCTTCTGTCCAATAAATATGCCTTAAGCTCTTTTCTATTAGAGAACCTGGATGAAGTGATAAAGATTAACACTTGATGTAAAGATAGGATATAACTCAATTCATTTTTATTTTATTTTTTATGAAGTGTTGAAAACTTAACGCAGGGCATCACACATGCTAGGCAAACACACTGTCACCAAACTACACCTCCAGCCCAGATGCCATATAATTAAAAAAATGGTTCAAAAACTTTTAGCCATTCCTTCTGATTTTGATATTTCCCAGTGATTTGACAATATTGTCCTGATGTCTTGTCATTTTCCATGAAATGCAATTGATATGATATGAGAGAAATGAAGTTCATTGTTTACAGTAGATATTAGTCAAACTTGTATACTGACCATCTTTTTAAGTTGAATGGGGAATGGGGCTACCAATGTCAAGTTATTTTTTGTACCTAGGCATAACTTTGGTAACAACTTACATGATAACTAAGTAACTCAAATTGACACTATGTAGAATAAGCTACCTTATATTCATCCTAAAACAAGAGCAGTTACCTTTCTGGAACATGGTGGACTTTTATGTTCCTTTTGTTTGGAGAATCTGCTATCATTTTATTCATATCAAAATTTTTATTAATGAATTCTGAAAAAGAGAAAAAGACCAGTACATATCTAATTTGAGGATTACAGGCAGATAATTTATAAATTCCCTTTTATATTCTTGAGGCTTCCTCATTTTATAGCAAATTAAGTGTTGTTATAACAAATATGGGGTACAAGTAAAAGTGAAATTTATTTCTTAAAAAATAAAATATTAGGTTTTCAAGGGATAATATCACAATTTAGGAATCACTTTATAGGTTAATACTTAGCACATTATGTTATTCTGTTCATCTTCTACTTTATATAAATCACTTTCTTTTTCAGTCATAAATTTCACTATTTATATATCACAAGATAATATTAATATCTGCTTTTAAGATAATCATTGGTAATATAAGCAATTAGCTGAATCATATATAT
This sequence comes from Castor canadensis, assembly GCF_047511655.1. NCBI lineage: Eukaryota > Metazoa > Chordata > Mammalia > Rodentia > Castoridae > Castor > Castor canadensis. The sequence goes on along the minus strand of NC_133390.1, from coordinate 26,956,945 downwards.
TTTATGCAAATACCAAAACATTAGTAGAATTATATCAAGCATAATTATATCAACTCTACTATTGCTAGACGTGCATAAAGGATAACTTTATGTGTCCCTCAACTAGAACTGATTGAATTAGTTTGATTAGTTAGGGCCAGGAAAGAAAAAAGAGTTAAATAAACACAAGAAAGATAAAGAGGAAGGATGCTAATTTTAGAAAATGAAGGAACTTCATTTTTAGTTCTTGTATTTGTTGCTACAAAGCGTCACTCCAAGAGGAAAAAAACCAAAATAAAACAGGATTTCATTTCTAATTTAGAAAGCCTTTGCCTCATTTTTTGAACTCAGACTTTAAGACAATATTGTACAATAGAAAATGAAATGGATCTTCATGCAAACTTAAGACTTAGTACTATCTTTCTCACTAGCAATTAGTTGATGGCCATTTAAACATTCTATCTTCACTTTTCTGAATTATCCTTCTTCAGAACTTGAGTATCAACAAGTAACTGGAGAATATTCCTTGAAACATCTGAAGACACGGTAAAAACATAAAGTGTAAAAATTACCATATTTGTTGTTAATGATTGAGATAATTGTCATCACAGCTGGAAAGGGCCTCAGGTTTCATTCTTCAGAGCACCAGTAGGGTAGAGCTAGCGAACTTGGACTTGATAGTAATGGGCCCCAAACAAAATTCTGCCTTTTCCCCTTTTGATCTTTGTGATGTGAAAAACTGAAAATCTTCTTAAGTATCTTAATGTACTAAATGGAAATAATAGCTATTCATTTTTACTGATATTTGTAAGTGACCTTTAGTATTGTCCAAAACTAAATGAAGGTCTCTAAGCTCATTCCAGTCCATTCTTTTAAATCACCATCCATCTTTTCAGACATTTACTCTCATAATGGTTTTTCAGACATTTGGCAGATTTAAGTGTCAAAATTTACAAGGTGTGTGTTGTCATCCCATGTCACATCCCATTTCACTATGTCACAGAAGGATGACAGAGTGACACAAAGGAGAATCTCAGGCTTGAATGTTCAAAATAACAGAGCTTAGGTGAAAGCTAATAGCCTTCATGGAATATTGTAATCTCTTCTTTACCTATTTTCCCTCTTAATCTTACTAATTTTCTCAAATTATCTAAAAACATAACCCGACACATCTCTTCATAGCACTTACCACCACTGATGTTACATATTTATATATTTTATTATTTTGTATAGTATCTAAACTCTAGTAAGAGCAAGGAATTCTTATTTTGAAATGACTTTCTAAATAAAAATTACTATTTTGTATTTTCCAAAATAAGAATTGAGACATTTTTAGTAATAAAATGCTGTGCACCCCATTAGTTATAGTCAAAAGAAAATAGATTACAAAAGGGGGTGAACTTGTTCAAAGTACATTGTATGTATCTATGGAATTATCATGACAAAACCCCATGCACTATTAATGTATACTAATAAAAATATAGTTAAAAATGGGCATATATATGTTCATCTTTAGTAAATAATATAAAACTTGCTCTGTAGTGTATAAAATAACTATAGTTAAAATTATGCTTCCTGGATTTTTGTGATTTTAAAATACAGCACACTTTATTTGTATGAAGATTTTCATTGTAGAAAGGTATTGAACATGACAGTCTGACAGTCTGTCCTTGGGATGGTGTCACTGCTTTCTCAGATTAGCTGACAAGACTTCAGCTGGACCTCTACACATTGCCTAAGAACACTTCTAGAACCATCATAATGGGGTGTTCCACTGCCACTTGGAAAGAAATGATCATTTGAGATCAATCAATACAGTTGGTCTTTTGGCAGAAAACCAGCCATTTCACTCTTTCCAATAGAGCCTTTGTGGGAAAGGGCCTATCAAGTTCCTTAGACATGAAGAGTGCTGGAACCATTCTATTCTCAAATCATTCTATCGCCACATAAGGAAGCTGCAGATTTTGAAAGGTCATAAGTGGCCTTATAACTATTTAAACCATGTTATGATTTTTAATTAGGAAGTGAAGATGGTTATATAGTAATATCATACAAAGTTTAGGTCTCTTTCCTTTTGGTGAGAAGACTCTGCATGCTGCTGATTAAATCACAACTTCCTGACATAAATATTAAAAGAGTACAAAGCTAAGAAACAAACAATAAGCCTAACCTTACTCTGGACTTACATTCAAAGTGAAGAATTAGGTTATACAAATTGTGGAATATACAACAATGTGTAAATGACTAGGTGATAAAATTTATTTCATTATAAATAATTCCTACTTTGTTAATAATATGAGAAAATGGCATTTTTATATTAAATATTTATTTTTAACCTTGTTTTATTCTTCTGTGTTGATTAAATGGAAAACTGTATATTTTTAGAGTAAAACCATACTACTTATAGATATTATTTGATTTGAATCCTAAAGAAGAGCTGAAGATGCATCTGAAAACTGAAAGTTGGAAGGGTTTTCATGATTATTATTTCTAAATGACAAAAGAAAGCCTTGTGGAAAATCAAAAGAAAATATGCTGTGATAATGAAATTATTCTTTACTCAGAATATTATAGCAGATATCTGAACTCATTTATGTATCATTAAAATAAAAAGACTTATCTGGACAATTTAAAAATTCTTAATTCAGTCGGCCTGCAGATAACTCTATATTTTAATAAATATGTTAAGCATAATTCCTCATATCTTCTTTCTAGACAGACTGTTTTGTATTTAGTGTTGGAGCTGTATAATATGGGCATTTTGAAGTTGTTTATTCCTCTGTACTTGTGGAAGAAATGATAAGGTCTGTTTTTCAAATGCTATGAGCAACTTACCCTCTTTGTGGAATGCAAATTTGTTGCAACCTCTTATACTAATGAAAGGACTGAAGCCTTATAAATGAAAGCTTGAATATTTTTATGAAATATTTTAAATTCTCTTGATCAAGTTTAATTTTTTTATAAAAGAAGATTTTTTTCATAGCATCTTAATGAATAATTTCTTTAGTGGAAGAGAAGAGTAGTGAACAAGGAAAGTTTCTATCTAATTTATATTTAAAATCAGAACTTGACTTATTTTGTCTTTAACCTTCACCAACTCTACAAAATTTTGCCTTCCACATTAGGGTGCTCTCACCTTAAATTGGCAGTCATTTGCACCTCATATGTCACTTGGAAACTTACAGATGAGTTGATTTACCATGATCTCGATTTGGGAGAGAGTCCAAAAGCCAAAACTATTCTCTTTTGTCAAAAATATGAAAGTGGAACAATGAAACCTGTTGAAATTCTTCTAAGAATGGTGGTGAGGTGGAGAGTGGGATGGGATTGAGGAAGAATGATTGAGTGGGTAAATTTAATTAAGATACATTGTAAGCACCTATGTAAATGTCACAATGAAACTCCCATAAACAACTAATATATGCTAATAAAAATTTTTTAAAATACATAACATATAATAAGCATATATTTCAGTGTTTAACTATCATTACTAATATAAAACATAATTGTATTTATAATATATGTGTGTGAAAATTTGCATATCTCTAAAATAAGTGTTCTAAGCTATGATCATATGTCTTGTAGAAAAATGTAAACACATTTTGCATGTTATTATTGATGTTTTGAAGAATATATTTCTTTGCAATTTATTCTGTGACTTTATTTCTCTTAAATGTGGTTGGATTCAGTTGCTTAAACCTTGGCATAAAAAAAATTTGATTTGGTATTTTTTCTAATGATTTCAGCAGAAGTAAAAAATTGGAGTAGTAAAATTTATTATGAAGTAATGCTTTACATTCTTATCAATATGAATTCCTGTAGTTGCATACATTTCTAATTCTCAAGTTATTTCAGTCTCACAGTTATAAATAATTTTAATTTAATGTCTTTCTAATATCTGATATGACTTTTAAACTTACTACATCCATGCTTTGACATTCTGAAAATAGATGTGAATTAAACATTATTTGTCCCAGCAAGGGAAGATGTATCTCACTGATACTGTGAGCTTCCAAAGTGGCACAGACAAGCTGTTTCTGAGATTACAGCACAGGAAAACACTCCCACAGCTACTGTGTTGTCCTTGGTTCCCAGTCTCAGATTTATGGTCTTGATAGTATAAGGGTAGAATCTGCCTATGTAATGTCAAGTCTGTGATTGAACTGTCTGAAAGCATAGAAGTTAATACCAAAACAAACTAGAACAAGAGCTATTTTGTATCTTTTAAAGCATTTACAAGAAACAATTTATTTATTTTTAACAAAATTATGTATTAGTTAAGATTTACAAATGGTAATATATTTTTAATAGCAAATGAAGGCTAGCCAGGGAGCGAAGTAGTAGCTCTAGTCATGCTTACAATAATACATATCAGTTTAGAATGGGGATGGACAAGTTAAAAAAGCAAGTGGTAGATTTTCCTTGTTTAAAGTGGGTGGGCCAGGAAAGGGAATTTATGAGAAGTACTACTGGGTGATTTCTTTCATATCAAGCTAGTTGTGTTATTGATTAATTTTGCCAGCTTTGTAGTGCTTTTGCTTTGTCCCTTCATTTTTCCCTTTGTTTTCGCTCATTAATTTGTAAGCAGTTGAGGGAGGTATATGAGTAAATGCTGATGATGCCGATCATTGATTCAGGTAGTAATATGAAGTTTCACTGAGGATGGTACTTGTCAGGAGGAGAATTCACAATTCCACTCTCTCTACATTTCAGTTTTGAAAGGTGCAAAGAATGAAATAACTTAATGCTGTGAAATGAGTGTGAAACCAGGAGATGGAAATGTTACCCTGAGTTCTGCCATGAGCTAGCTAAACAATTTTGCTATGCTTATCTGTAGAGAAAGGCAGTTGGACCAGTTGATTTTTAAATTAACTTCTAGTTCTAAGACTAGATCTGTCTTAATGAAGGGCACAAAAATTTCCTTGTAGCAATTCCCTGTGCCAGGTAACAACTCTACAAGATTCCTAAAATGTAGAACTTGGGGCACTGTGAGCTGAAGCTTTCTTATATCCACAGAATGAACTACCGCCTTAACATCTATGATTTTAATGATATAAAAAAAAAGCTGCTATTAGATCTATGCTTTTTGGTTTTAATTTTGTTTTACTTCAGTTGTTGTTTTGCTTCATTTTAGCATTATGTGGTGGTTTTCATTTTTGCTTTTCACCTTCCTCAACTCAGTAATAAAATTACTAAATTGGCTAATAGTTGTGAACAATAATTAGTTGTAACACTAATGCAATGTTAATCACTACATTCATGCTCTATAGAGCACAAAAAATGTCAGTCCACATACAATGCTTTTATTCTAATGTTCATGTGACCTTTGTCACTATCAGTGTTGCAGCCTGGTGTAAATGTGAGGAGAGACCAGATCTACCTGTGGTTACCCAGCAAAGGTGCCACAACACTCAATGTTGTGATGAGGTAAACATTGTTCTGCTCCTTCACTGTTCTCTATGTCATCTAATTTCTATTTCTTTTGCAGGCCATCCTTAAAGATTAACCACAGAGCATTTTATTCATCTGTAAAGGTAGGAAAAAGAATCCTTTCTGATAATGCAATATGCTAAATTTGTTTGCGCTATTTCAAAGTTTACCCCCCCTTGCTAGTTGCATAGTTAATGCTGTTTATTCTGAATAAATGAAGAGCAGATTGTCTGTGTTTACTTGCTAAACTTGAGAACATCTAAACCATAGTACTGAATTGTCAATTTGAAATTTTCTTCTATACTATTACACTTTGTGGTTTACTGAAGACAAAAATTTTCATTTATATATACACATTTTATAATATCTTCTGTAATTTTATGAAGCTTGATATACTGTATAAAACTTCCATATATTAGGAAAATAAATTATTGCATATAATTTGAGAAATTGAGGATTCCTTGTCTACTATAATTTTATATTTGTCTTGCTATTCTAAACCTAATTTTTTAAGGAAATAAGTAAACATGTCAATAATTTAACAATGTAAATGTTTACTTGGAAGGATTTGTTTCAGTATTTACTTAAAAGTGGAGAAAAATGTGACCCTTTTCTAGGTTAGAATGTATGTGAAGATAAATTTAGAATTTCTAGTCTAATAGATACTTCTTTGATAATTTAATTGTAGCTATTTCAAACTAAATTGTTTAATCGTGGTGAATTATATGCAAATTTTTCAGATGTAGGTCAACCCCCCACTCACACATTCAACTTTTTTCTAATTCAGGACAGACTGCTTTGTGCCTAAAAGAGCAGAACAGTGCAGATTAGAAATATAGGACAAAAATGGGAAAAAAGCAACATATAAACTAACTGAACTCCAGGAGTCAGAAACTCCTGCAAAAATGAGAAGGCAGGTTGAATTTGTTTATGCACTGATAGATGATCTCTTAGACGTGCAGTGTGTTTGTCAAGAATAGTTTCCTCATTGCTAAGGGGACCCATGGCCTGTGAAATCCTGGTGCCTTTAGCATGCTGTTTCCTCATCTGTAAAGTTCACCTGATAACATCATCTTTGTGTATTCACTGAACTGAAATGAGAATCAAATTGTACACACACACAAACAAAAAGTAAAGTGACTCTTTGAATCCCATATGAAAAAAGCATGCTACTTTCAGTGATCTGATTGAATGACAGAAGAATGAGTCTCAGTCAGACCACTTATGGGCATCTCCTGGTGTGGCCATCTGAGATAAACTGCACTTGCAGAACTATAGAAGTCCTTTATTTTTCTAGATGTTGTTTTATAGTTCTAGTTTATAGATGCCTTTGAGGTGAAGTATTGTGTCATTGTCTCATGAATGGCCATGGTTTCATGGTTCCATTTAATCTTTATTTGTTGTCTGCTGCACTTTCAAAGAAAAGTTTTTATTTCCAGTTACCAATGCTTTGAAAAATGTGGACCAGATTGCACAAATTTGTAACAGTTATTGCCTTTCATCTTTAGGTGATTATTAGTGATGCTTTGCTATAGTAGCAAAACCAGTGAATCTTGCTGCTTATTGATGAAAAATACCTGTTAGGCTTTAATTCTAGTAAAATTAGAATTCTGCTTTGATATTAGCATAGTTGTTTTTAACTGCCATTCACTTGAATTTGATCATTCAAGAATGTAAACTTGGGCCTGAGGGTTGGCTCAGTGGTAGAGTTGTTGCCTAGCATGCATGACACACACTGCAAAAAGAAAAAAAAAAATGAACATAAACTTAAATCTGAAGATAATTTCTGATCTTTCATACTTTCTAGAAATTAACTATTGAAAACTACTTTAATCATAAAACTATTTTTGTAATTTTTAAAGTGTGGAAAATAGATGGTATATACTTTGTAGTTCAAATATATTTTTTATTGTGTGAATCATTTAATATAAAAAAATAGAGAATTATACTAAATAGAAAATGATATTTCCCTCAAAGTTAGTTGCTGCTGAGTTTTGGTACTTTCAGATTCCTTCTTCATATTCATGAGTAGCAATATAGGCACAAAATATCAATATAGACACATAATGATGCATTTCTATAAAATACAATCTTGTGCTTTTTACTATTTTAATTATAGACACCCTTCTAAATCAACATACTGTTCATTTCTTCTTTATTAGTGGCTGCATATTAGGCAATCTTTTGGATGTATCATGATTTATTTAATAGAGCCTATAAACATTTTTAAAATAGAACTTTAAAAGAGAACAGAAAGAAACCTTCCCTAATTACATTTTTGGCAGGCATAGAAAAGATTAATTCACATTTCATTGAATAGAGAAATTGAGGAGTGAAGAAAAAGTGCTATACTTCAGAGGAATAGAAAATAGTACTAGGTAAGTACACAGGAATGGTCAAGGGAAAAAAGAGCTAATCATATAAGTGTTCACGCAGGCATATCATAGGTACTTAAAAGTGAAAATGTACCAATTTCTTCAAGAGTCAATCAAACGATACCTCTTTCCATAAGCATTTTGAAACTCTTCCCTTCAGACCTGATCTCACCTGTTGTCTTACATCTCCACAGCACATCAGGAAAAAATAGATCTTTTCACATTATCTCACATCTAAAATTTCATTTTGAACATATCTTTATTTCTCCACTAAGCTCTAAACCCCTGGAGAGTAATGACTGTGTTATTAGTCTTTGAAGTTAGTAGATGCAGAATAAATATCCATTCAAGTGAATTGGATTGAAATGTGAGAAAAGAGAGTAATCAAGTAAAACTATGAAATTTTACATTTTACAAGGCCACTCTCTGCCTTTGTATTATCCCTGGAGTCAATCAAAAACAATTCTTCAGATGAATTAGGGACAGATAATAAAAACATGTATTTTTCGTGTACAAATGAAAATTACTTTGAATTGAATTTTAATGTTCATTTTGGTCATCTTCCTCAAAATCATACATTAAATCATGCATGAAAGCCAGGTATTTCATAAAAAAATTTAGAAATGTTTGAAAAAAGAGCATTTGTATTGTGCTGACATATATTACTTCATATGAATTTAAGACACTCACTTTTCAAGCATTGTACATAAGTGAGACATTGTTAGTGTTAATATTGTAATAAAATTGGCTCTGTGGATTAACATTTTCAATATTTCTTTGCAAAACAACAGTAATATATATAAAAGCAATTCTCTGTGAATTCTATTAGAAGAAAAGAGTGTTATTTTTGGTACTTTGTATAACGCAAATTGCATTTACTGCCATTTGGAACTTTGACATTATCTCAACCTGCAAAAGTAAAGTCATTACTAGTTTGAATCATTCTTGAAAGAACCTCTGACTCTACCTCAGTCTGAATTCAGTGGTACTACAAACTTAAAATATTGTGAACAGATGAAACAATTTCCGTTTTCTTTATAGAAAAACTAAAAATTAGTGGGTCTAAAAAGTCTCTTTTGAAGCTGAATGTAATACCTAATGTATAATAGTTTTCCTTGTCATCTGCCTTGTAGAAGTCACTGAGTAAATCTCTGAGTTCATATATTTTTACTGGGAAGTCATTAAGTCACTGTGAAGAAGGAACAGACCTTGATCAGTCTTTTCTAAGATTCCTTGTTTGTTTGTTTTTTTGAGCTTGTTGCTTTTATTTTTAAACTCATAGTTTGAAACTAAGTATTTTGAATATCTATATTTGCAGTATCTTTGTTTTTAATGCCATGGTGCCTTTATTGGCTAGGATTACAAACGCCAGTGCTTCTAGGGCTCAAGCAACAAAAAATGAGTGTGCTGAAATAAATAGCAGACACTAGTGAATGGTGCGGACAGGGGAACATATGGGCAGTATCTGAATTATAAGGACTACATATCATTTTAGTTGAATTTTTTAACCAGTTGTATATTATAGAGACCACAACTTCTGAAGGTTTTGGAATTTCTATGTTAAATATCATGGTTTGATGTTGGCTCAAATTTAAAAAGGAAGGAAGGAAGGAAGGAAAAAGCTACATAGTGAGTCAAACTATGCCTTAAACTGGTAATTTTGCACTTTCAAATAGGTGTCTTGTAACTATTTACTCAATGAATGAATGAAATAGTGGCCCTCTACAATAAATTGGGAAATAATAATTTTTAAAAACCTCTTACTCTCGTGCTCCCTTCTCCATTAGAAACTTCAAGTAATATTTTAAGGAGGATCGTAGTAATAGCAACAAATCGGAAGACCTCCCAGATAAGTATGTCTCTGAATTCCAGAAGGCAGAAAGACAAGAAGGAGAGGACCTAAGTGAGTCAAGTAAGCTTAGGAGGGTTTTGCTGAAATGTATTATGCTGTGCAAACATGATTTTTGACATATTTATATCTGAATGATTACTTACTTTATCCCAGTAATATTACCATCTTTTTCTTTGAGTTTTCTGCAATTTTTTCTTTAATTAATCCCGAAAGGAAATGTTGAATAATGAAAATGGATTTAAAAAAATAAAATGCATGAGAAAATAAAATTCAGACATGCAAATCATGTCACATGATCACTACTAAATAAACAGAGTCTATTGGACCCTGAATTGTTTAGCAGTCTGTCCTGTTTATGATTTATTTCCTTTTTCCATGTCTCCTGCTTTCCTTCTGGACAGACTCACCTTTCCTTCGTCTATTTCAAACCTTTGTTAGTTACACTACTGTAATTTCATTGCACTTAATAGTATTTACCTACAGTGGCTCACATGGCTTTCTTCTCTAGTAGAGTTTAGAATATCGAGGAGAGGAAGAATAATATTTGAAATTATTTTTGAAAGAATTATAAGCTTACAGAAATTTGGAAATATCATATAGAAAACATTTTCTGTTGAACCATTTCTAAGTTGCCAAACTAATGCCCTATTACCCACATTTGCTTTAGGGTGTGTCCACTAAAAGCAAAGACACTTTTCAGATGAGCACAAAAAAATCAGTAGTATCAGGTACTATAGAATGAATTATGTTCCCTACCATGAAATTCATATATTGAAGCACTAGCACCCAATGCATTTGAATGGCATTTGGAAGTGGGGTCCTTGAGGAGGTTTTAGGTTTAGATGAGATCTTGTGATTGGGACTCTCATGATGACATTAGTGCCTTTATAAGAAGAGACCTCAGAGAGATAGCTTTGTCTCTTTCTATCATGTGAGGATACAGAAAGAAGGTCATCATCTGAAAGCCAAGAAGAGAGACCTCATTGGGGAAATCTAATCTACTGATTCCTTGATCAGTAGATTACTTTATAACCTCAAAAAATACCTGAAGCCACCCAGGCTATGGTCTTTTGTTTTATCAGTCCTAGTTGATTGAAAATAAGGTTGATGCCATATGATTCTCACATCCTGTTCAAGTTTCATAAGTTGTCCACATAAATTCCAATCAATGTACTTTAGAGTGTAATAATTTGTTACTAAGTGAGGTGCCTCGTTTAGTAGTCATGTTTAATTTGTCTCCATTAGTGTAGAAAGTTCCACAAACTTTCCTTGACTTACACGACCCTGATATCTTTCAAGATTACATGCCAGCTACTTGTAGAATGGATTTAATTTGAGTCTGGTGCAGGAATCATATTTTATGCAAATTTGGATCCTAGCACCTAGGACAATGTCCAGAATAGAGATGATGTTGATAAATACTAATTGAGGAATGGATTCATGATTGAAAAGGTCTGCTGTGAAACAGATTTTGAATCACCTAGCTAATGCTGATGCAAACTGTTTTTTAAATGTCAAACATATTTAAAATTAAAAAAAAACTCTTTAATATCCAGGCTCTCCTGTCTTCTGCAAGTATCATTCCTTAATCCATTTAGTGAGTATGCATATGCTGGCTACTGTGTTAGTTTATTCTAGCTCCTTCAGAGCAGGGATTCTCAAAGCACAGTCTGTGGAGTACTCCTCATTCAAATGTGGTTTCTCCTTCATAATAGCATAAGAAGAGGAATGACATAAGGAGAGAATAAGAATTTAGGATCCTTTTTAACATTTTGATGAAATAATTTTCTTTTTGCTACATCTAATAATTTTTTAATGATATTATATTTTATCTTTTTATTCTGCTTAGGTTGTTATTAATTTTCATTGTATTTTTACTAATTATTGATATATTATATATTGATATATTATTAATTGAAAATTTAAAAAGGTTTACCATACAGCTGGGTTGTCACTCTCTATTGCTTTGAGTGATAATATTAGTGTTATAGAAATATGAGTCAGACCATGGTTGATCTAACCTGGAACCTTGAAGAATGAGTATGATTTGTCTAGTTTGTAGAGATTTGGATAAGTAATGCACAATAAAATGTAAAGTGTACATGTGAGTAGATGTGTGCATTTGTGTGTATCTACATATGTGACAACACACAGTACATGTACACTTTCTTGTATATAAATATGTACTCTTCCCTGCATGTATATGAATTTTGTATATGTGTGATCACATGTGCATGCGTGTGCCAATTTGTGTATGTATTCAGAAAGGTACATGATAAGCTCATGGAACTAGGCCATCTTGATTTTAGCGTTAAGTTTCTAAAGTATAAAACAAGGGGCCTAGACAAAATGCTTATCTGATTTCTTTCTTCAGTGATGTACCTGAGGAACTTAAGGATGTCCTCTAGGTCTAACATTAGGGTATGTTTCCACTCCTTTCTCAGGAGTTTCAAATGACAGTAAGAATTCTTCATTTCAATGCAGGATGGCCTTAATTTTCCTACATCTGATTCCATTGCATTTCAAAATATTGATTCTAGTAGCCTTCTCCTCTTTAGAACATTCTCTTGTTCTCCCATCTCTTTTTGAGTGCATTCCCTCATCAAGTACTAGAAACCAAGAGAGTACCTAGTGCTACTAGTAGCTGGGTGGTTCAGTCTAAGAACAACTTTCAAGATGGAAAAGACATAAATAGAAAAAAATGGAAAAATTAGGAGAGAAAGAATAAAATGACTATAAGAAATAATAGAAAGGAAAGCCCAAAAGGAAGGAAATATTTATTGCTTTAAGTTTGATTTACATTGGTAGTTTTCAATCTCAGTAGCATTCAGCTCAGGTGTTTATAAAAAAAACTGTCACAGACAGGACTCAACCTCTGGAGGTGAAGACAATGGTAAAACATAAGAACTTACCCTAGAATGACCTCAAGGTTTGTGTTAAGATATTTGTTTTGATTTCAATGTGATTGATTGAGATACTTATTGGGAAATCTGCAGAGGAAAGTAATAGACCTGTCTTGAAGTCTTTTGGGGGTAGAAATGATGCTCACTAAAGGTCTTGATGAAGACTAAATTAATTGAAAAGGTAGAATGGAAAAGGCACATAACTTAAAACTCAGCATTTAATTTAAGGACTCTAGTCCATTGGTGATTAATCAATATTTATTGAGTGAAAGAACAACTTAATTAGTAAGACTTAGCTGACAAACTTGGAGTAAAAGTGACTCAAGAAGAGGAACTATGTGGACACATAGAAGCATAAAACAGTCTTGTGAGAGAGGAAAGGACAGATCTGCAGATCCTTTGGTAGAGGAGTGAAAATTGTGCAACAGGGGGAGGTAAGAGGAGACACACAGCATCCTGGATATATCTATGAGTAACAGATGTATGACACTGTGATTTGGAATGTAGTTTTATTGTAGATGCAAGAGAAGCAGGGCACCACTGACACTAATTAGTATATTAATTCACAAATCTTGGCAAGAGAGGTGAAGACTTAACATACATGAATAAAGGAATGAATGAAGAGCGGGATAGACATACTGGTGCAAGACTAAGGAGTCATTTGAAAACTTCAGTCAGTGAGACACCTCATTTTCTGATCAAATAGTCAAGAGGAGAGTTAAGTTGCAGTGTACATGGAAAAGATGAAAATTTGGACAAACTCTAAATTTTTTGACTCATGCTCCTATAGGGATGACAGTATCCTAAAGTAAGCTACATTATATGGAAGGACAAATCTTCAGAAAGTAGAAAGAAGCATACAAAGGAACACAGTTTTAGACATTAAATTTGAGATGCCTGCTGAGGAAGAGAGAGGTCAAAGCTGGAGAAAATGTGTATATGTTGTTCTCTGCATGCATGTACCCAAGAATTCTCTGTGCCAATTTTGTCTGCATAGTCATGTAAAAGCTTTACTTTCTCATTAATTTATTATTGTCAAATTAATTTATTGCTTGAATATGTCATTTGAACTCCAGTAATTCATTCCATATTTCAAAATGTACCACAAACAGAGAAGTATGGTGTAGTTTAAAACTGGTTCCAGATTTGTGAAAATATCATGTTCTCCACTACCAAACCAAATAGGGAATCGTGCCAAGTACATGCCTGAACCTGTTTCAGTTTCAATTACCTGGATTGTTGAGGCATAAACAACCTTTGTGCCTGATTTATCCTTATAATTATCCTAGTCTTCTGCTTTGCTTTGTTTGGGACATATTTCCATGTCCTATCACTATTTCCATGGCTATTATTGGAAAGGAAAATTCTCTTCCTTTTTTGGTGGGTCCACTTACAAACATTTAAAAGATACTCTAAAATGCATAGGATGTTGTATACTTTTTTATATTTAGGGTAGTCTGCTGAGTAAAGGATTTCTCAGGCTAACCAGTGAATGCCGAAGTTGACCAGTATTCACCTCACTGTCAAAATGTGGTCAGTTAGCACTTATTCCCTTTTTTTTACAAAAACTCAGCACTCAGTCTTATCAGTAATGAGCTTTGAGCATCTCCTGACGTAAGACATCCAAAAAGACCAAGTAAACTCTTGAACTCTCAATATGTTTGAATCAGTGTTGTGAAGGTTAAATCTCCAGTCTATTCAAGTACCTAACATGAAACTCAAATTTGATTAGAGTCAATGATAACACTCCTCTCTCCCTTCCACTACAACCTCTGCTTTTCTGTACAGCAACTCCAAACCTAAAGATTTCAGTTGGACAGATGGAGACCTTAACAGCCTCCATCATTATTTCACTAATGCTTCATTCACAGTGCCTATTTAGTAATTTTCTTCCTCTTAGTTGGTAGAAAATCCAGAATCATAGGTAGTACATGAATAAATTATGACCACTTCAAATTGTCATTTTGGATTACCTTTTTTGAAGGAGGTAGACAAATTTCATATGATGCTACTCCTTTTCTCCTGCACACAGTCAGTGAAAGTGGATGCCAAGTGTTGTAGTCAATTAAACAAGTTTTGTAGTCAATTAAACAAGTTTTGTAGTCAATTAAACAAATATATAATTGAACTTTTTTAGTGGGGGCAACACTGGGGTTTGAACTCAGGGCCTCATGCTTACTAAGCAAGCACTTTTACTGCTTGAGCCACTCTGCCAGACCTTTAATAAGATGGATTTTCTTCAAGATAGGGTCTATCCAACTATTTGCCCAGTGCTGGCTTTGAACCTCTATCCTCCTGATCTCTGCCTCCTGAGTAGATAGGATTACAGGAGTGAGCCACTGGCTTCTGGCAAAGTTGAACATTTTTTAAAAGGTAGAAACACTTAATATCCTAAATTTGTAAAGCACGTAAGTTGTTTCCCATCACATTTATTTTCTTCTATTAATGAATTAACATATCAATGAACATTGATCGTGTATTAAATATTAGGTACTGTACTAGGCTTTAGAGACTCTGTAGTCAGAAGTCACACCTGTTTTCGAAGATATGTACACAGATCTAAGAGCAGGTAGTAATGATAACAAGGAAAATGCACTCGAGGAATAATAATATGGTGTGTTTGGGATGTAGAGGATAGCTTGGCTAGTATGGGTGGGATAAGTAGGCACATGCCATGTTGCCATAATTTTGCATGCAATGATAACAACTTTGAACTAAATTTTAAAGACAGTGAAGAACAAGTGAATACATTTAGAAATTGGCATGAAATGAACAGATTTACATTTTTGTCTGATGCTGTTAGTTTTTGCAACTATGAAGTTTATGCAAATTGATCAAGCAGAAAAGGTCAAGGAAGAGGAGAGTGATCTGAGAGGAGCCCGAGACACAGTCGAGTAGGTCATGCAAGAGTTTTAAATATCAAATTGACACTACTTCATCACTCATGTGTGGGAAGTTAGTAGAAGCTGGAAATCTTGGATAACTCCCAAAGCTTTGCAACAAAACCTGAGTACATGAAGTTACCATTAACTGACTTCAAAGAAAAACAGGTTTTTGGGGAAAGGTAATGATTGCAATTCTGAACATGTTGAAAGGTTGATGTACCTGTGGCATATTCAGGTAGCTCTGCAAATAAACCATGGAATACATAAATCTTAAGAAAAAAGCCTACTCTGAAGGTAGTGATCTGGATGTAATTGGTATAAAAATATAAGTAGAAGTTAATTTATTGATATAAATTAGATAGTCTTGGCATATGTTTAAGGAAGTAAGTGAAGAGCACATAAAACAATAGTGAAACAGTAAATAATGTAAAATTCTAAATGCAATAGTGGTACAAGAAAAGTCACACTCATAATTAATGGTTTCGAACATTAAAGTGAAATGATTTCTTTAGTAGATGTCTTATATTTTGAAAGACAAGGGTTTGAGATCTGGTAAAAATATTTCCAAAATCAAAGAAACAGCACTAGAACTTTGTTACTTGTTTTATTTCTTTGAACCTTAAATTTTTAAATGCATTTTATATTTAAAAATGTTCAAACCAGTACTGTTCACTGAGGACAAAGATGTCTTATTACTCAGGATCCCACTTCTTGCTACCAGATATTTTTGTTTATTGTTTTGTTTATAATTTTGTGGCACTCACCTTACATGAGTTTGTGAAGTTTTCATTGATCTCAGTGACAATATTTTCCTGAACTAACTCATCCAAAAAAATGCCAATGAGTAAAATTGAATGAGAGTAAAAGAAATTAAATATTTGGCCTTAATAACCTGTTGCTAAACTCCCATTATGTTAACATCACCTTCATGTGAGTTAGCACAGTGTAAAGAAGAATGATTTCATTTTCTGCACGTTAAAACAGAGAGTTACAGTAAGGTTGAATAATCACAGAAAGAAACATAGTCTGAGAAATTCCTTTTAATTCTTTGAGAATTAAATAGGTTTTAGACAGCTATTAAATTTTATAAAATATATTTGAGACTAATATTTTAGTTAAGCAAGTGCTCAGCTTTTAATTAAATCCATATGCATTAGTGAGATCTCTGTGGAATCAATATTGGTAAAGAAATATGAAGGTGAATATTATAAAGATGAGTCAATACCATAATCTCCAAGTTTTTAAGATTCATTATTGCTCAGGTTTTACTACGTTTCATCATCATGATATTATTTAAGCAACTAGTGAACTTTTGTCAAAAGTAGAAATAAAACCTAAACTTTGAAGATTAGTCATTAATTATGAGCATGTTGGATAGGTAGATCCTATCTCAACCCACCTTTCATTATACTTTCTGCTCCAACCCTCTTATGTCTTTGGAGTGGTAGTTTCTTGACCAGGAAGAGGAATATATAGCCCTGATCTATTCATGGTCAATAACTATCAAGGGTATTTGGAATGCTTCCAAAAGATAGTTAAAAAAAAATTTCTGAAAGAAGAGATTTTGAACAAAAGACAAAAGCCCAAATAAAACCAAATTTGCTTCCTAGCTTCTAAACCACGATATGCGGTTTTTAGGAGGACAGGACAGGAGTGAGGGGAAATTGGGCCACTGTGATTGTTTGAGTAAATATTTAAGATTATGAAGAGTCACATCATCCAGTAATAGTATTTTAATGAGTTCCTTGATATAATATACAATTTTAAAAAGTGTTCCCTTATTTTAATCTTGGTCAGATCTACTTTTAGCAAGAAGAGCAAGAAATTTGTATTCTATTTTATAGATTTTGTCTTTAAATTAGTATCTAAAAATAAATCCCTTCTTAAATTAAATTACTAACATTTTTCTGGCTTAGAATTTCATGGGCAATTTTTTTGAAGTTTGTATTTTTGGTAACAAGAACATATTAGAATATAAATGCTTTTGACATCTAAGGTTTAAATAAGGAATTTGTGTATTCATGAAAGAGATGAAATTTTATAAGAACATCTTAATAATAAGTTTCATTAAGAGAAATAAATGTGCTCTTTGTAAAAATTCAACCTTTTCTCTCCTAGCCAAAAAAATCAGACATCTGATCACATATACACATATATATATTTTCATTCTCTTTAGGTTACAAATTTACCTTTTGTCAATATTAAAAAGCCCCCTGATGTTTTATGTCTTCTAGTTAAATGCACATAAAAAATTACAATTTTAATTTAAACTAGATTATTTCATTTGTACACATCAGTGAGCACATTTATGAAGGTCTGACCCATTTATGCCGTCTTCTTGCTTCCAGTTTTTCCACTTATTTGCTTCCACATATTGCATTACTACCTCATGTGGCACACTTCTGGCCACATTATGCAGGGAATATCAAAAATTCTTAGTTATCCACAAAATAAACATTAAATTCAGGGTGCGGATCACTAATTCCTTTTGCATCATAGTCCCAATCAGCTTCTCTTCACTAAAGTTCCCAACTCTTAAGCACATACTCTGTAATTATGTCAAGATGGCATATTTTTCAATCCCCTCATTTACTGCTTTTTTCTTCAATTTCTACCAATTGTAATCCTACATGTGGTTTAATATTTGGTAACTATTCCCTAATGTTCATATGAAATCTTTGTCTATCTAATATTGCATTTAATTTTCTGTTTGCCTGTTCTGGGTGTTCATCTGCACATGAAAAGTCCTCATACAGACATTTCAAAAAGCTTTTATAAACATTTCCTACTGTCCTTAGATTTAATTACAAAGCATTATGACTCCTTTAAACTTTTATGTTTTAAAATAACTTTAGATCTGCATATCCAGAACTTTCCCTAAAGATTTATAAAATTTTGATTGCTGAGTCTTTGAAAAATAGCATAAAACATATAATTAAAATTAAAGTAATTTACATATGTTAGTTGTGTTCTATATAAACATGTACATATAAGTCGAATTAAAAAAATGGAAAGCAACACCTCTCACTAATGGTAGTTATTAAACCTTATTTATTTTTGTAGCATTCTTGTGATACAAGTTCATTTTTGTGATAGTCTGTCTTCCATTCAGGGACACATACTTGTTTCCAAAGACGAAATTAACAACATGATAATCAAAATATGCACTCAGTTTAAGTAAATGATTGGAAGATAAACAGAACAATTGATTTGATAATCTTTCCATTTGCTTTGTTTGTAGCAATGTAGCTTCAAAACCAAAAATTAAATCACTTGTTTAGATATATATGTACATTTGAATTTGTATTTAAATTTATGTCTTTTTAAACAGTGTTTTTAAACCCGTAGCTGGGAAATTGTTTGAGCCTTTTTTTTAATAACTAGTGTGTCAATTTTAAAAGGTGTTCATAGGAAATAAATCAGGAATTTGTAAATTGTGTTCATGCTTCTTTTTAAAGTAATTCTGAAATAAACTTGTTATCTCACTATTCTATATAGAATTAGAATTATTTTATTGATACAGGGTGGTGAACTAAGGGGATGTATAGTTATTGTGTTTAGGGTGCATTTAGAATGAAAACTAGTACAGATAAGATTCTCAGACGGTATGCTGAATTATCCAGAGTAATTATTGATTAACTCTCTGCTGGGGAAATTTAATGTTTTTATATTATTCAGCTTAATTCATCTAAAAAAAATAACGTGTCTTTCTGCCAATAAATGACTTTGGCTTCCTTGTTAGGCACTTTATTTTCAGTCTTCAAACACTTTGGTCACAAGAAGTTCAATTCCAGTAGTTTCAAGACCACACAAACAGTCCAGTGTTTAATACTTGGTTTGACAAAGTAGAGGCATTAGTACTCACAATTTTGATTCTTTACATGTTGAGCAGACTCATTAAGGCAAAAGATCAAAGACTCTTTTTCCAAAAAGAAAAAAAGAAAACCTCCATGATAGAAAATGGGGAAAAGCTGAGTCTGAAATTAAATCCTAAGCCTCGTGGGTTGGCTTTTCAACAGTTGAAACCTCAATTTTTTTACTGTAACTCTCATTTGAAACAAAATGAAATATGCCAAATCTAAGTACTGCATGCAAACTTTGTTTTCTCCATAATAGCATTTCTCTTTTTAATCAGTCTTTCTTCTGCTTGTATTATTTTCTTTCATCCCCTTAGTTTTCTTCTCTTCTTATGTAGTCATTTCTCCTTTGCTTTTCATCCTCCCTTACATCTTTATATGCTTGAATTGAACAATTAGACCTACGAATCTAATATTTTTATCTGTTTGAGATAAGCATGCATAGGCAAAACTGCATCTTCTTCAGTACCGTGTTCGTGCTTTCTCTATTTCCACAATATTTGAAACTACAATAGATGAAAATTGAGCAATGGTCTCAAAATATAAACTCCATCTCAGAAACAATTTGGAGTGTTGTTTACATCCTTACCTTTAACAAATGTTGATTATTAGAACCTTTACTTCTTAGAGAAGTAACAATTTCCATCTTTAAATTGTATTTTTCTAGTGCTTTGCTTCCTATCACAAGGGATTACTTTTGCTTTATGAACAAAAGATACATTATGTAGATAATATTCTATTGATTTATGGAAAAGTACAGTAAGAGCCCATCTGGAGAGGTGGCACCAAATCACAGTACTTCAAGTAACACGATGTATTTCATCAAAAGTTTTTTGTTTTCTCTGTATCCTATAGCCAGAATATAATCTTTCAAAAATATTTTAATTTTTCACTTTTGGTGGGTATTGTATTTTTGGCATTTATTGTATATGCTTTAATTGAAAAATGCCTTTCTTATGTAGGGACATAGGATGCCAGCTAACTAGAGAAAAGCAAAGACCTTTTTTCCAGAATGAGCTGAGTGTTCATACAGATCCTGTGGCCATGAGACTGGCTCTTACTCATTTCATGGGGTAGTGTCTTTTGGCTGAGGCTCAATCCTCTCTGATTTGACACTTGGGAATGGTAACTGAATTCATAAGACAAAACTAAACATTGCCCTTTTAATGTGAAGAGAGTATGAGAGAGAGCTCATAAATGGAATTCATGAGTGTAATTATGTATAATATTTCTGGGAATAAAACAGACTTGTTACTATGCTCAGTCAATGGCTTGAGTGTCAGCACTAGTACATTTCATTTAGTAAAAGGATGATTTGGGTGTGGTGAATCCCATGGAAATGTAAGCCCTCCTGTTACTAAACTTGGGCTTCCAGTGAAAGGCTGCCAAGCTGAATGTAGATTAAGATGATGACTATAAGGCATGTCATCATCGATTGTTTAGATTTTCCTCAAGGCAAATGAACAGAAACTCATATAATGCCTTCTTTCTTTAATACCAACAAAGAAATAATACTTAGTTCTGAAAATTAAGATCAGGAAGAATAGAAATTTTAAATTTAATACTTACAGTAATTTGAAGAAATAAAGAGCCATGTTTTAAATGGATGGAATGTCTTGTATTTCTTTCTGTGTTCTGAACTTTTCCTATGCAGTAAAGTCATATAAAAGATTAACAGTAGCACTGTATTTGTTGAGGAAGCAAACAATATTCCTTTTGTTTTTGTTTTTGGAAATGTTTTATTTTTATTTTTAAGTGAGAAAAATATAAGATTTCTGGGAATAATCCTCCAGTGATAAAATGCACACATATAAAAATGGTTATTACAGCTCTCCTCTTTACTCTGTACATTTATATTAAATACAACAGAAAAACATGTTCCATTAGTTTCTGTAGACCATCCATGGCTTTGCTCTTTCCATTACATTTTGTGTAAGTTCTCATATTCCCCAACCCCCACCCTTGTGTGTTTTGAAAATCTCTTAATTCATATTTCTTTCCAGAACACTAGGTATCTCAGTATATTAATAAAATATTCATTCAATATAATCAATGTTATAAAAATATTATTATCAATATTCATCATTTTCCACTATTCAAAAATAATATACATGCAAAAGTATTTAGATAAGCAGATTAGTTTATTAAGGAAGACAGAAAACAATAGGGTGTTAAAAAATTGCAAATACAACTGGAAGAACTTCTCTTGGACCTCCTGTTGCTGATTGGTGGCTTGGAAAATTTACCAGTGATTCTTGTTTTTAAAGTAGTAATTAAAAAATAGAGTGCTATAAATTTTGACTTTAGTATGTCACTTTAGGGGAGGTTTTTTTTTTTTTTTTTTTTGTATTTTCTTTTTTGGTGCTAGGATCAAACCCAGGGCCTGGTGCATGCTAAGCAAGTGCTGTACCACTGAGCTACATCCCAGCCCAGTATGTCACTTTAAAAGTCTACAAAAATTCTACATTAAATCTCATGGGATCTCATTTCTAAAATTGTAAAAAGCATTTAAAGAAATCACAAGCAAAACAATACAATGACTATTTTATAAAAGAATAAAAACTTTCAAAATAGTTAAATGTATCCAAAACCCAATAGTGCAGTTTAATAAGAAGTGATCGCCCCTGAATTGTACAGCATTGTTACTGATCACCGAGCTTGAAAATTAATTGTTGATTTGGTTTGAAAGAGTGAAAAGAAATCAGAAAGGAAATCAAATTCTTTCAGAAATTCAAAAACAATTCTTTAATAAAGAATTGTTGAAGTTATGTTTATTGGCAAATTATCTTGTAATAATTAACACAGTTGTGCTGTTTTTTGAGTATATGGTAAAAATCTTCAAATGCTATGTAGTATGTAGGGCTTAGTGTCTACATTTTTGAGTAAGTAATAGGTGTACACTTTTAGGTTCTAAGCAATTATGCTATTTACATGTTGCTTCATCTGAAGTAGTGCACCACATATTTGTGTGGAAATTCAAGTTTTAATATACAATAGTTTTACCTTCTACTGGACCATTTCACAAATACTAACTTTCAGGGCAGAAAAATCGTATATGTTTAAAACCACTTCTATTACTTGAAAATCAAAAAGAAAATGCTTTATGGATTCAGAAGTAGGCTGGAATCTAATGCTTTCACTTTTTTATTGCTTGTGGAAATGAACTACAATTGATCAATAGTTTTTAGTGCTGCTATATTTTAGAACTGTGTTGTCACAGTAAGAGGTACTGAAATAATTAGCATAGCACTTCTCTTTTGGTATAATTATGGAACTGTCTCCTAAAAACATGAAAGTATCTTGAATAATAAAAAAGCATTAACTAGGAAGTCTTATTAGGGATATAGTTGCTGACAGAGATGAGGCCTTGGTAGCAATAACAAATGAATGGCCCATGGAAACATCAAGATTATACTATTGAAGACTATGTAGAACTTTGTTAGTGAAATAAGGGTAAAAGTGTATTGCATTCTGTATGAAGGGAATTCCAACAATGAATGAATGCAGTTTCCAATAGGTAAGACCATTAATGGGACAATGGTAAGACCATTAAAGGGATTCAGAGGTATTCCTTGATGAGTGCCAGTGAAATGTTTACATGAGATAGATGGAAACCATTCATGTGTGGCTTTGACATCTAGGTAGAAAAGTTTGTGTTTGGTGTGGTCTCAAATAGGAGTACAAAATTGATTTTTATACACAGTTATAGCATAATGAAAACAGTATTTAAAGTGGATAGGTCTAGAACTGGTTTGCAATACGTAGGTGACTGTGGGAGGTTGGAAAGAAAGTAGCCTGGAGTCAGGAAAAACCACAGGAAACATTTCCAGTAATGCATGTGTGAAGTGAGTGATAAACTGTTAGCTTCAGGTGGTGGCAATTAAAGAGGAATAAAAGGAGAGGATACCTGAGGCATTTCATTTATAATAACACTCTATATCTATATTATAATCTTACAATTACGCCCATGATTGTTGGTTTAGTTTTGTGAGCAAAATATGTTGCCAGTAACATACTCTATTATCTCTCAGTTAAAGGAATTATTAAAAATTCACAATGTCCTACCTATATAAAGATAGTAGTACATGGTATTATGACTCCACTAAGAGCATGTACTTTGAATTATTTCAGTGGTGGTAGTAGAGTTTGCTGAAACAGGTACATGCTCTAAGTCCATCCCAATTGCGAACAATAGCTGATGTTTTTGAGATGTCTACAAGGATTAGTGACCCATTTAATGTCTGTGTATATATCAAAAAGACGGTAGCTGGTACCGTTAATTAATTATGGTACCCATTATTAATGTCAACCATTAAACAATTGAACCAACTTACCATGTGCAGTAAGGAAGGTAAGTGAACTGCCAGGGAGATGGAAAAAGTCAAAAGGTTTTCTTCTTGAGTTCCATGTCAAGGACTGCTTTGGTTTTTCACTAATTTTGTACATCAGAGCAGAGGCTCCTAATTAAATGCATAGCAAATTTGATATGTACATGAATTTGATGCTGATATGAATTTCATGAATGATAAAAAGTGCATTTTATATTTCTAAAGTTTTAACTCATACTATGCATATTGATTAGAATACCATTTAGAGGTCATTCATAACTTTAGAGGTCATGCAGTCTGCCTGTCATTCAGCTCAACAAGTATGAGAATTCTTTCCTGTAAAGTGATAAGCTTCAGTCCTGCTCATTAAAGTATGAGGCCCTTTTTTTAATTAGTGAGAGCACTGAAAATAATGTTCTGCTATTGCTGTTCCTGCTCTCCTCTGTTTTTACAACTGGATTAATCAAAAAGCCTTAACCATTGTACACTGTCTTGCTAGATAGTCAGAAGAAGCAAGTTAACACAGGACCATTTTCACATATAAATATGACAGAAATTAGATCAGCAATGTCCAGGTCAACTCCATTTGTCTTGTAATTTTTTAACATTTTATTTTCTCATATACGTAAATTGACAATTAAGTAATCAAAATAAGCAATCCAAAAGAGATTGGTTTTGATATGCTTGCTCCCTTTATACACTTAGACAACTTTGTGCCAAGTCTTTGTGTATCCATTGGTCTATTTTTACCAGTAATACATCCACAAAAAAAATATTGCTTACACAATAGATATTTGCTATAATCAAATTATCTCTATGTTGTCAGTTGAGAAGAATTTCAGAGATGTAAGCAAAATACTGGGTGAATCTTATTAATGAAGCCAATAGGGCACTTTGAACCTTGTGGTTGCAGCTTCTATTTTAGAGAGACACTAGGCACCCACATTTGAAAATCTCTAGGAATTTGCTCAGGGCAATATAGCACTTTCATTTTCAAAAGGGAAGGAGAAAACTTCACTTTCTGAGTTGAACTTGCCTAAAGACAAACCGTGTTTGAGCTTCAGTATGATCTTGACAAGTAGCCTAATCATCCTTGATTGTAAAATATGTAATGAAACTTGAGGGGATTAGATTTAAACTATGTAGAGAGTTCATTATTTGGGGCCAATTTATCTTTTTCCTAAAGATACAGTGATACTTTAAATGTAATCATCAATATGAAAATTGCCTACCTAAAGAAAAAGAAGACTTCTTTGTTCACAATGATGAAGAGAAACTTATAAACAGTTTAGATGAGGACATTAAGATGGAAGGCATGAAGTGGTGCCAGGATTCTGGGAATTGATGGGAGGGGAAATAAGACCTCAGAGGCTCCTGTGAACACTAAACATAGCAAATGTGGCACAAAGAGCCCAGCAGGTACTTAATAAATGTTGTGATAGTTTTGGTGAATTCTTCAGAAAATAATATGACTAAGAAGAAAAGTATAAAGCATATTTAAAATATTGGGTTCAAAGACCAATGATTGACTGTGCTGGATTACACTATACTAAAAGAAAAACGGTTAAACATGTACGAGTAACTGTTTTAGATAAAGCCTTTTGATAGGATGATTTAAAAAATTCTAATCTCCTTGAATTAATACAAGTTAAGTTAGTATAAATTCAAGGTAGAAACATGAAATTTTTGCTCTCATGAGCATTAAGTTGATCTGAGAATAATTTATTTTCATGAGAAAATTCAGATAGGTCAAAAAGTCATTGTGAGAAACTATACCCAAATTTTTCAAATTAGGACTTTTTTGGTTACAATGCAGTTTTGCTTCAGAGAGTTTCAGGAAAAAAATTATATGTGTTTCTTAAGCCCAAGGTACAAATATCTTATTGCCTTATAAGCCAAGAACAAAATAAGGAAAAAAATTTTTGAGAGAACAAGACGACCTTTTTCCTTTTATTAAATACTTACGAACTCCAGGTCTTCCAAGTAATCTAAGCATCATGGAGCAGCTCCTTAATTTTTTGCTTTTCTTTATTATTTGTTTCTACTAATCACAGTTATGTTTTCTCAGTATACTATCAGTACTCATTTTTACAGGAAAATTATTTTACTATTTTTGTTTAGGTTTGCTTCTATTTATTCAAGAAATTACACACTTCGGTATAAAAGATTCTTTTCCATCAGTCTGTGTGCAGTAGGAAGAGAGAATTCAAAGAACAGAATTTAAAAGCATGGGTGGTAGGTAAAAGACTGAAGTGTAGAATGTGAAGTGAGTAAGTATGAAGGGATTAAGGAATTGTTTCACAAACAAGAGAAAGTGGTAATGAAAACAAAGAGGCCTGATCACAAATGCGCTATTAATACAACTATCTAATACCAGACATCCACAGGAAAGGTTATAAATGCCACTGGATGTTTGACACATCTTTGTGTATGGATGAGGGCGTACATGGAAAGGAAGGTGGCATAAGTCTATTTTTAATTCTGGATGGAGTTTTTATTTGTATGCAGTTACAATGAAAATCATAATTCTGAAAAAAAGACAATGAAATATTTTAATGTTAAGTATACTTAGTACTGTCCATCCAAATTTATTCTAATATATTTTGATAGTTTGTCAACATATACTATAAATCTTCAAAAGGTAGAATTCACCTAATTGTGTATCTGTGGTCAATTAGCTCAGTTGGTTGAGTCATGGAGCTAATGAGACCAAAGCTTGGGTCTGATCCACTGAGTTTGCTCTCTTCTTGGGTCACAGACTATAGCTCAAACCCAGGCTAACTATCTTATAGATGCATTCCACTGACCATAAGAAAACTGGGCAAGGAAAAAAGAAATTCAACAGCAAGCCTGAAATAGATCTTCACCTCTACACAATATCTGCTTCTTAATGATGTGTCAGGAATGCTCATACACAGAGGCATTACTTATGCACTCAGTATGCTACAAAATGGCAAACAGGAAACCTTCTGTGGCCTCAGATGACGCATTGAGGAATAAGTAATCTTAAGAATTACCTAAAGAGAGCATGGAAAATAGCTAATTCATGAACATGAATTGAATCTGTCTTAAATTGCAAGGGAAGAAAAATCTGCATTGTTTCCACAAGTTAGTTTTTTGTTCAGTAGATTGCAAGAGTCTTTAAGGGGTCTGATAAGGAGATCCCTGCAGACTCCTGTGAATTGCAAATCAACTGTGAAACAGACAGAGAAGGCAAATGAAGGGCCAAAATATTGAAGTGTTTTTATTTTTATTTTCTTAATTACTATCAATTAGATTATGCACGTGTGAAGAAAGAAATGGAAAACTCTTGCCAGCCCTCACACTTTTTTCCTTTCTTCCTTCCTTCCTTCCCTCCCTCCCTCCCTCCTTTCCTCCTTCCCTCCTTCCTTCCTTCCTTCCTTCTTTCTCTTTCTTTCTTTCTTTTCCCCTTCCCTTCTTTTCCTTTCCTTTCTCTTCCCTTCCTTTCCCCACCCTTCCTTCCCTTTCCTGCCCTTCCCCCTCTCTTTCTCTGTCCCCTTCCCCTCCCCTCTTGTTTGACATTCTCTTCCTTCTTTCCTTTCCATTCTTCTTTCTTTTGGTTCTGGGCATCAAATCCCAGGGACCTGCTAGGCAAGTGCACTATCACTGAGCTACATACCCAGTACCATATTTCTAAAACTATTTTAATTAGTATGCATTGATAGTTTGAGGGAACTTATGACTCCATAGGTGTATGCATGCACTTTGAAAATGTTCACCCCCTCAAGTATATTTCTTTATGCCCCCACCAGATATTTTTTAATTAAATGATTATCCAGTGTAAAAGGAAAAGCAAGAATAATGTCAGCAGCTATAAATTAGTCTGTATGTACATTGTAAATTTATTAAGAATTAGTATGGTTCTGTGGTACAGTGGACTTTCCTGATGGTCTCCCAAGTTTCTGAAGGTGGATGGTTCACTTGATGTCTGCCACATCACGAAAGAAGTTTTACTTACAAACACCTCCACATTGTGATGGAAAGGTCAAATTAAAATTAAATATTTGGTAGAAATGTTTCATTTTATTAGTTGTTACCAATGATGAACTCAACTGTATATCATTAATACAGTGAGAAAGCTTCAATTATAAAAATGACCGTTCTGTGGTCAGTTGTGTCTTTTAATCAATGTGTGACATGTTCTTTTTGGAGATTCACAGTGCATTTTGTTTCACTCTTTAGCATTTGACCTTATTGTAGTGTTTCTCATATTTAGATAGAAAAGCCCATGTAACCGATGTTTATAAATTTAAGTTCAGGAAGTATCTTCAAAGCCATAGTACGACAAAGATCTCTGTGAGATTGTGTAGTGTCTACTTGATTGCTCATAATGAAGAGAGGGTTTTTCCCTTACATTATCTCTGTTGAAAAAATTATGAATACATAACATACCAGGTAGAAGTATCATTTTATTTGTTGTAGCCTAAAATAAGTTGCTTATATTTTATACTCTTTTAAGTTGATCTATCTATTCGTGAATTTGTTTGCATTGCTGCAATGCATTTTGAATGTGAATAATTTCAGATATGTACATTTTTATAAATCTAATTATACATTTCTTAATTTTCTTGGTTATTTTAGTCAATAAATATATTCAGTTTAAATTTGAATATAAAACTATAATATTTTTGCAAAGAGAAAAATGACCTTGGAAAATTAACTTGGTTATTGAAGTAAGAATAGCTCAAAATGCATTAATTTCACAATATTGACAGAGTATCACTTTGCTCCAAGATACTCTTCAATGTATGGGTAATATAACAGTGAGTAACAGACAGATATCTTTTCCCTCATCAAGTTTATATTCTAATTGGAGAAGTTAACTCCTTCCAGATTTCTGAATTATTTTCTGAAACTATCCATCCACATTTAAAGACATAAAGGTGTTGATCGATGTAAGATTCAGAGCCTTCAGTGGATTTCTAAGTTCAGTAAATAACACACAGAGAGAATTGTAGTTTGTGAAACAAATTTGTTCATTCTTTTAGGCAAAGGATTATATCAGTACAAAGCTGTTAACCTATTTTAGAACCTGCATAATTCTCTCCTTATGAAAGCAAGTCATTAAATATTACTGTTTTGGTTTTTCTTGTAACTTTCTTTTCTGTTTTCTTCCCTGTCTCAAGATTTCTTTTTTTTTTTTTACACATTTTATACATATATATTTATTTATGTTTTTTTTTTTCATTTTTCTTTTATTATTCATATGTGCATACAAGGCTTGGTTCATTTCTCCCCCCTGCCCCCACCCCCTCCCTTACCACCCACTCCACCCCCTCCCGCTCCCCCCCCTCAATACCCAGCAGAAACTATTTTGCCTTTATCTCTAATTTTGTTGTAGAGAGAGTATAAGCAATAATAGGAAGGAACAAGGGGTTTTGCTGGTTGAGATAAGGATAGCTATACAGGGCATTGACTCACATTGATTTCCTGTGCGTGGGTGTTACCTTCTAGGTTAATTCTTTTTGATCTAACCTTTTCTCTAGTTCCTGGTCCCCTTTTCCTATTGGCCTCAGTTGCTTTAAGGTATCTGCTTTAGTTTCTAATAACCAATTATTCTGAGTCATTTTTCTTGTTTAATTCATCTGTGGTGTATGACTGAATACACTTGACTTTTCAGACATTGAGACAATAGACTAAATTAATTATTTTACTTTCATGATTTCAACTCTAAAATGCCTTTGCCTGTCATAATACACATGGTGTTTTGTCTAAATATGAGGTTTTATGATAACTACCAAGTACAAACACATTTTATCTGGACTCCATATGTTTTCAATCATCTTGAATTAATATAGATTAGAACAGAGACTATGTAATTCCCCTAGGAAAGAAGAAATCTCTGATAATTACCCCAGAGTCACAATTTTCCATTAAAATACTAAGTTGTAATTACTATTTAAATAAATGGCAGTGCAGTCTTATAAGATAATTGTATGTTTTCTTTTGGCTTTTCTAGATTTCTGATTTGCCTTAAATGATGTTGCATTGCAGATTAAAAAATTTTAAAAACCAAAATATCAATAATGCTACATATTTTAAACATATAAAATTTTAATCAAGTTAAAGTGGATATTTTGTTTGAAAATCTTTAAGAATCCTGCATATGATTTGCAGTTTACAAAAAAGTTTAAACTGAGTGTGTATACAGATGTCAATTAAGTTTAGATTTCTATACTAGCTTCTCACTTTAAGTAGATAGGCAATTGGAGTTAGATGAAATCTAAGATTCACAGACATCCAAGTTCACATAACCCTTTACTAATACATGTAGTCCTGTCATTCTTTAATAGACTCGACTTGATTTTTGAAGAAGTTATCAACTATACTTGAAAGGAATAAAAGTTAATTGTGAATGTTCAAAATTATGTAGGTAAATCCATAACTTAAAAATTTTTCATTATTTGTTCATTTATTAAAGAAAATGATCACAGATCATTTAGAATATGTATATTATTATGATGAATTCAATTTGAATTTTTTTTTGTTTCTTTTTTTGTTGGACTGATGTTTGAACTCAGGGTTTCTTGCTTGCAAAGAAACCATTTGAGACATACCTCCAGTCCATTTTGTTCTGGTTATTTTGGAGATGAAGTCTCTCAAACTATTTGCCCCGGCTGGTCTCAAACTGTGATCCTCTCAAGTTGCTAGGATTACAGGTGTGAGCCACCTGCTCCCAGCACAACTTGAATTTTTACTGATTTTCTAGAAGTTATCACAAAATAGAATTCTGAACATTCTTCTTGTTTCCTGCACAAAGTAAAAAGCATAAATAATCAACATCCCTCTAAACTCAAAACTACTTACTTTTACCTATTTTCAGTGAGTTTTATCACCCCATCTGTTGTCCTAAATGAGACTGCAAATATTTGTTACAAATATACAGAATTAAAAAAATTATATTGTATACCTCCTTTTATTGCTATTACCCTTGTGATCCTATGAGGAGAGGATGGAAAAGGAAAAAAGTAGAAAGGGAGGCAGGGAGTAGGAGGGAGGGGGAGAGAAAGAGAGAGAGAGAGAGAGAGAGAGAGAGAGAGAGAGAGAGAGAGAGAAGAGAGAGAGAGCGCTCCAGATGAAGAAGGAGGAGGAGAAGGAGGAGGAGGAGGAAGAGGAGGATGAGTAAGAGGAGGAGGAGGAGGAGAAAATGCAGTAAGCTAAAGATTTATTGTTTTTTAAAAACCAGCATGCTCAGTGAAAAAAAAGTTAACCCTTGGGTGTGTATCAAATGATGTGTGTCCTTGGCTTCCTGGGCTTCATATCAAGGATATATTACTTTATTTATTTTAATTACGCTGACCTTCAGTTTATTGATTTATAGGAGGAAATACTAGCATCTGCCTTGCTTAACTTTTAAATGTTTTATGACATAATGGATGTGAACTATAGCACTATATAAGCATATAATAATGGTGGGATCCTTGACCTTTGTAAGGAATGCTACTGGGAAATTTTGCTAGATAGGTTTTTGTTAATAAATATTTTCAATTGGCTATAAAGCTCTGAGATTTTAATAATGATTATAACAGCTCTCGTTATTTAAAGCTTACTATGCACTACTCATGCTCTAACTGCGCTGAGTGACTTTATTTAGTTAATCTTTTCAATGACTCGATGATGTAATTATTTCCTTTATTCCTATTGCAAAGGAGAGGAAAGTGTATAGAAAATGACCCAATATTTTACCCGGAGCTACAGTGCAAAATTGCCTTAGGTTATCTGTTCTACTCTCAGACTTAACTGACCAGTCTCTTTGGTATCGTTCAACACAGTTTTTCAGTCTCAAAACTTACCCAAGTAAATGAGACAGGGCATTTCTATTTGACCATTTTTGTATGAAGACTCCCTTCTATAGGAGGTCCATTTTCTGTATCACTAGCAAGCACGGACACCTGGAACTATAGAAAGAAAACCATGTGTATAATATGTTGGTCCTATTAAATGAAAGGAAAGGAATTTTAATAATAATTATCAAGTGATAGTGAAGGGAGTGGGAGGGGACAACTTCTAAAATAAACTCTATCTTGCATAAACACATGCATAAGCTATGATTTTAGAAGCTCTGGATGAATAGTTAGATAGATCCATTCTTCCTACTCTGGAAATTTATCTTCTAGGAACCACCATTTTTAAATTAAAGTACCTACAATTAAACATCGTGAGCACTGATGCACTGTGAAGTGAATATAGCAAGTGCAACTAAGTAGCGAACATAGGCCACGACTCTGATCATAGTTAAAGTTATGTTTGCTAAAATAAGTTTGATTTTTTTAAACCAGTATTTATACTCAACATGTATCTAGATTGACTTTTAGTTTCTTAACTACTTTCTTCTCTTTTATATCTTAAAATAACAAATACAAAGATTCTACCCATTGTTTTAAATTAAAAGCATCATAATATAAAAAGTTTTAATTGTTTAATTGTAAGTAAATACACACACATAATTGCCTCTCTTTTCATATCATTTTCCGTTTTCAAATAATAAGGAAACACTCATTAGATAAAGCAATATGGTCTTTGCTCATTAGAAATCGATTTCAAAATTTATTTGAAAGCATGGTGAAGGCACATAATCTGCCTTATAGTATACTAAATTATTTAAGAAAAAACTCACAACTAATAAACTAATAATGCTTTATTCATGTATTTACACTGACATTTATATTTTTGTTTCTTTTTTGACTTTTAAAAATTTTATTTTTATTATTGTTGAACTGGGGGTGCATTGTGACATTTAGAAAAATTCTTATAATATGTCATAGTTAACTTCACCCCCTACATCATTCTTTTTTTTCCCTTCCCCCATTCCTGGAATAGTTTCATCAGGTCTTGTTTTTCCATCTTCACACACATGTACATAATATTTCTACCGTATTCATCCTCCTACACCCTTTCCTTATATTCCCCCCCAACTGGTACAAACCCTCAAGACAGAACCTATTTTGCCTTCCTGTTCTCCATTTTTGTAAAAAGAATGACATTTTATTCGTTTAAGATTGCTCTAGAGGGTGTTTCATTGTGATATTTCTATGTATATATGTATTATAACCCGAATTGTTTCATCCCATCTATTTTTCTCCTTTCTACCTTAGTTCCCTTCTTATGGTGATTTCAACAGATTTAATTCTATATTGCCCAAACTAGGGTATTCCACTGCTCATGAACTCAGATATTACACTGAAAGCTTCTTTCTTTTGGAGCCTTCTAGATACTACCATAGTGGAATGCCATGCAAATCCTGGTAGTACATATCCCATCAAATGTGAGATTTTTATAATATTCAAAACATAGAATTTTGAAATACCACGATTGTTCTAAACTTTTAACCACCAGTGTCAAGAGGCACATAAACCTATCCTAAATTTTGTTTTCACATCTTTCTCAACCTTTTCTTTATATTTGTTCTCAATGATAAATATCACATTATACTTATTTTTGTCTCCTCTTTTGTGGTGCTGGGTATCAGACCAGGACCTGGTTCATGTTAGGCAAGCACTCTACCACTAAGCTATACCCCAGCCCCCCTTTTATGCTTTTAAAAGTAGTATGACCTAACTGTTGCAACCTGTAGGAGGAAAAATATTGGTTTTAATATTAAAGAATGTTTTGACATGTTTTATTATTTGAGCAATATTTCAAGTCTTTTAAAGACATGGGGCTATTTCTTGCATATCAGTTTGTATCTATATAGTACTATTTATTAATAATTAACTAATTGTTTTGTTGGTACTGGGGGTGAATCCAGGGCCTCACATTTGCTACTCAGACACTACCACTTGGGCCACTCAGCTAGTCCTTTTTGTGTTGGATATTTTTGAGATAGAGTCTCATTTTGCCTAGACTGACTTGGGCTGTGATTCTATTTGTGCTTCTCCGTGTAGATAGGATGGTAGAACCATGCCCTTGTGTCTGGATTCATAAAAGTAACATGAATAAAATTATCATTGCATTTCTCACAAAATGAAAGGTGTTGACAAACAAAAATCAATCATCACAATGATTGAGATGAGGGCTTATTATGTTGAACTGTGATCCTCCCGATCTCCAAGACCCAGGTAGCTAGGATTATAGGCTTGATCAACTATGCTCGACCCTTGGTTAATCTTTATTTCTTTCTGGGTCAAAGAAGATAAAATTCAGTAAATGAGGAGTTGACATGGACTGGTAGATAAGAGAAGGTTGGTATCCTTATAGAAACAAAGAAAATAAATGAAACTCATAAAACTAAAAGTATAGATTAAAATGTATAATATGTAACAGAATATAAAATTATAAAAGTATAAAATTCATGACAAGTAATCAAATTAGATATTTGAAAAACTGGCAAGGCATAGCTATAATCCCAGAAGGGGGAGTTAGGAGGAGTTCAGTTGGAGACCCAGTCTCCAAAAATGTTACTGAGACTCTATCCCAAAAACAAGCTGGGTGTGGTGGTGCATACCTGTTAATCCTGATATTTGGAAGGTGGATGTAGGAGGATCACTGGCTGAGACTGGCTGGGCAAAAGCTTGACACCCTTTCTGAAAAAATAGCCAAAGTAAAAGGAGCAAGGAGAGTAGCTTAAATGGCAAACACAAAGCACTGAATTCTAACACTAGTACTGCCAAAAAAATATAAAACAAAACTAAACAAAAAACTATATGGACCTTCTATGTTCAATATATTATATAGGTGCAGAATGTTATGTCAAGTTAAGGGATCATACTTCTTTTTTATGTGAAAGAGCATGTGCAAGTAAAGAACAAAAACCAAAACCCCTAATTATGATACTTAGAAAGCTAAACTATCTGGGAATAAAAAAATCATGACATTTTCTCTTTAATAAGGGAAAGCGTACGATGCTTTCAAATGTGTATAGTTGCACTAAAATCATTTTCCTGTTAATAGAATAAAAATCGGTTAGTGAAATAATTAGTAATAAATTCCAACCCCAAAACAATTTGTGGGATATTGTATTCTCTGTTGATGTTCTATAAAATATGCAATCCTGTATTATCTTTTACTTAGCTGAAATATTGGGGAACAATTAAAAAAGAAGGGATTGGAGTGAGTTCAATATATTTACAAATCACTCTCACTCTAGTTTCTTAGTTACACAGAGTGGTTTTTTTATTAAACAAATAATGGTCTGGATTCATAAAAATAACATGAATAAAATTATCATTGCATTTCTCACAAAATGAAAGGTGTTGACAAACAAAAATCAAGTTTGTCATACATATAATATGATAATAAAGAAAAGTTTGAATGAAAAATAGACAGTAACTCCTTCTGTACCCCTTAAGATGATTGCAAATGTGGTTTTCATGGGATTGTCTTATTGGTTCCCCTAGAGAAATGAAGGAAATAGTTTGATGTAGTCGGACCATTGGCCACCAATATGGAGGAATCCTTTTGTGGAGCTGGAGTGAATTTAAAACAATTAACTGTAAAAGGTAGTATATGAATAATCCATGTCTTTTGCTAATTCTGCCCTTCTCAGTCCAAATACACATCTTTAGTGAGGAATCTGTGATCACATAGACAGAACATATACAAACCTGGTAGACGGCACCACACAAGCACAAAAACAAGATAGTAAGAAGTATGGGGACAATTTTCTATGAAATTTAAACTATTATAAAATGTCAAAAATTTGCAATATATACATGGGGGTAAAGTCATGTTATGTGTAACTTGTCAAAAACATGATATGCTGTATACAATTGAGAACACAGGAAGATGGACTGAAAACTGAGGTATAATTCTCAATGTGCAATTTAGGACACCTGAGGAAGTTGTAAAGTGAATCCCTGTACCTTTCTGGATGGCATTAATTATTCTTTCACAACTTCTTACACTATGCTTAGACATTTCTTGAGCTTATTCACCTGATCATGGAGACTTACTCCTATAAAATAATCCAGGCATTAAATGGGAATAATGAACAGTTGTTTTCAGTTCTGAGGCTCATGTCCATTGCTGCAGTACAGTCATCCTTCTGAATCATGGGTTCTGCATCCACCAATCCAAACTATCCTTGGTTGAAAATATTTAACAGAAAAGAAGCAATTACATTTTCACAGAATATGTATGTATTTTTTCTTATTATTATTCTCTAGACAATATAGTATATCAATCATTTGATGGCATTTACTTTATAGTAGGTATTGCAAGTAATCTAGAGATGATTTGAAGTATAAAAGAGCTTGCATGCAAGTTATAGGTAAATTCTACATTTTTGCTTTTGTTTGAGACAAGGTCTCACCATGGAGCTCAGGTTGGCCTTGAACTTGCCAGTCTACCTCAGCCACCACAGTGCTGGAATTACAGGCGTGTTTGACTGTGCCTGACTTCCTACACTAATTTATGTAAGAAACAAACATCTGTAGATTTTGTTGTCTGTAGGGAGATTCTGGAAGTAAGCCTCCTGGATACTGAGAAATGACTGTCCTCTCATTTTTGCCTCAGGCCTGGGCTTGACTTTTGACTTAGCAGCACTGGCTCACCATTTCTTTCCAAAGACCTTACCATTGAGTTCAGGTGATGTGTTCGATAGAGTCATATGTACATTTACTATCAAATCATAAAAGCCCCGTAGAACTCTCCACTAAAAGAAGGAAATCCCTTGGATATTTATGACTTTGTTATTTAACTCTTAATGAAAAAAACTTTCCTTTTGCTGAATGGAGGTTCTTATAGCCCTCATTCCCTTTGGATCTGAAATCAGTTAATACATGAGACATATCTCAATAAAAATGAAAGATGTCAGACTTCCAGAAATGCCACGTTTAATATG
Organism: Castor canadensis; assembly: GCF_047511655.1. Taxonomy (NCBI): domain Eukaryota; kingdom Metazoa; phylum Chordata; class Mammalia; order Rodentia; family Castoridae; genus Castor; species Castor canadensis. The sequence continues at coordinate 26,920,534 of NC_133390.1, read as the reverse complement.
TGAGCTTCACTTAGTATAGGAACCAAACAAAGTCAAATTAATAAGACAGATATAACTTTTACTGAACTGTACCATCTTTACCTAAATTTATTAATTGCAAAACTGACATGATTCGTCTCTTCTAACTCTTAATATAGTACTAGAATTTATTTGAAAGTTCATTGAAAGAGAATATTTATAATATATATTGATTGATTTGGTATTTTAAAATATCAGTTCAATTTATTGTTCAGGCCATTGTAATCTACTTTTGATCTCACAGGGATGATCTTAGTATCTCAAATTCTTAAGCAAGCCACAGCCACAAAGAATCTGCCAAATTATTGTGAAGACCAAATCTCTAGATCTGAAAATGTCCAGATATGCAAATGGAGCAAAATAAGCACTTAAAATTACTAAGTAAATAAGTAATCTATGCAAAATATGTATTATATTGCTTCTCTATTTTAGAAAAGTAAAACTTAAAACTTACAACTCCATAGTTACTACAAAAGTAATGGTTATAACCTTAAGTTATTAAAAACACCAATGTCACCACACACTTAAAAATAGCACCCTTCCATAATACATAATGGGTAATGTTTTATTAGCAGGTATCTGGACTTGTATGAAATTTTTCATGCTCACAAAAGTTGGTTTACAGAAATTAATCTCAGGGTTATTGACTGAACAGATTCATATAAATTACTTAGCAGAATACCTATACTTTGAGAGAGCACAAAAATATTAATATTACTCAATTTACAGCTATCTGTTAAAGGTATTTGACTATGAATTTTAAGTATAAATGTGAACTCATGCCAGTAATGATAACCTCACTTTATGGTTGTATTTTAAGAATTCATGCTTATTTAAGCCTTCTCATTTCAACTAAAATATTTTCATCAGCTCCCTTATGATAGAAAGATGATGGTCATGATTTCTTAATAAGTCTTATTATTTAATTGGTCATAAAGGTAAGAATAGTGAGTAGTTTAATTTTCTACATTATTTGAGGTCAGTTCATTGAAAAGTCTTCGTTTTCTGTCTAGTCATTCTAATATTTTAAAGACATTTCAGACAGTACTATCTGAAGACTAGAATGCACTTCATTTAAAAATTGCCTTCTTATAATATGTTTAATCATAAGTCATAGAAAAATATTTGTTTTTCACAAAAAGAAGAACTATTTTTTAGCTTACCCTTTAACCTACATGGCTTCAGTGGAGTATTACAACTTCAAAAATACCCAAGTTATTACCTATCCTTATTCCATCTAAGATTGGCTTTTAAATTTGACTTTGGGCTTGAAATGGTTTATTTTTAATAACTTAAGTAGTTTGATTTCAATCTCTATTATTGACACCAGCCATGCTTTGCCTGTTTTCTGTGCCATCTTGCCCTTTTATGCCCTTTAAAACTACAGTGTTCCACACTGTTTTCCTAAAATCTTCATTTTTATAAAGCCATCTGGACTAAATAAATATGATTCTTTGAGCAAGTTTATCTCATGTCATTTGTTCTTTTAATGACACTCAAGGTCTTTATCAAAGAAGCTCTGTCAAAGTCAGCATTATAAAATTATGAAGAAAACTAAACAAAAAGTGGTATTGGGGAGATTATTTTATCTAATTTAAATTTATGTCAGAGGTCATCAAACTATACCCCATGGGCCAAATCCAGGGCCTGCTATTGTATAGTCTATTAGCTAAAACTTGTGTTTACATTGATACATGTTTGAAAAACATGATTTGAAAATTGATGAAATTAAACTTTTTTGTCAATAGATAAAATTCTATTGGATCTCTGCTATCCTTTCATTTGTATATTGCTTGTGACAGCTTCTATGCTATAACAGCAGAGTTGAGCATTTGGGACAGACACCACATGACATATAGCTTGTGAGACATTTATTATCTTGCTCTCTAGAGAAGTTTGCATTTCCTGATTCAGAACATTCTCCTCAGCTAATTTCCTAGCTGATAAACTCAATGCTGATTGAATACTACTCGAGAACTTCAATCCAAATAAACCAACGGTCACCTTGTACCTTCAGATTTTTTGTTTGTTTGTTTGACTTTTCTTTATGGTAACACTAGCAGGTGCAAATACCCAGTAAAAGTGGTTATCTCCGTGTATTTGTCACCTTAAAAATTAGACTACTTGAGACAAGTGTTGGCTCATGTATATTCTTATCCTTGCCTTAACCCCTTAAAATTTTAACTGTTTTCCATTTCTAGACCTTTCTTATTTCAGGAATGTATGAATGGAATCAGATGCTGTTGGGGATGGCTTTTTTTTTTTTTTAAACCAGTGTCATTCTCTTGAAATCATCCAGGAGTTGAAGGAGATCTGCATTGATTCCAGTTTTTGATTGTTATGAATAAAGCTTTATAAGTATTCAGATTTTTGTGTGAGCATCAAGTTTCATTTCATTGGAATAAATACTCATGAGTCACATTCCTGGGTCAGATGATAAGTGTATGATTGGTTTTTTAAAGAATCTACTAAACTATTTCCAGCATAGTTGTACCATTTTGCATTCCTACTAGCAATATAAGAAGGTCTCATATTCTCACTGTTTCTTGTTTTAGCCCTTTTAATAAATATGCATTATTACCATATTGTAGTTTTTTAAATTTTCAAAGTTTTAGCAAGGATTTATTTTAGTATAATAGGATAAAGTATGGAGAAGTTGGGGGAATGGAGAAGAGAAAAACATTTCCTCTTCCCAAGCAGGATATGGATGTAAAAACCTTCCACAATGTAGTTTTAATTTGCATTTCACTAATAGCAATGATGTTCAGAATTCTTCCATATGTTTATTTTGTACCACTTTGCCCTTTTAGATGAAATGCTTCTTCATATCTTTTGTCCATTTTCTTTTTGGATTATTTGACTTGTTATTAATTTGTGTTTTTTTTTTTTTTTTTGTGGCACTGGAGTTTGAATTCAGAACTCCACGCTTGCTAATTAGGTACTCTATCACTTGAGTCATTCCACCAGCCCTTTTTTCCATTGGGTATTTTCTAGATAAGGTCTCACTTTTGTTGCCTGGGCTGTCCCTGAACTGTGATCCTGATGTCTGCCTCTGGAGTAGGTAGGATTCTAAGTGTGAACCATCAGCACATGGCTATGAGATGTTTTTAGTACTATCTAGATACTGGTCTTTGGTCAGATAGATGATCTGAAACATATTTTTTTCCAATCTGTTGCTTATATTTTCAACTTCTTACTGGAATCTTTTAGGGAGCAAAAATGTTCAATTTCATGGAACAATTTATCAGTTTTTCTTCATGTACTGCAATTTTAGTGTGAATTCTAGGAATTTTAGACCTAGAAATCATTTATCTTATTTTATGTCATTTTCTAAAAATGTTGTAGCAGTATATTATAGTAATATACCATTATGTAATCAGTACTGAAATCACATAAACTAATTTCTCCCATGATATTTTTTTTAATCTGGTGATTTGAGATTCAAATTCAAGGCTTGTACTTGCCACCTAGGCATTGTACCATTGAGTCATGCCTCCATTCTTCTCTGTATTCTTCTCCCCAAATTTGTTTCAGGCATCCTGTTTCCTTTACATTTCCATATAGTCATAAAATTTAAAATAATCTCATTTATCTACAAAAATCTTGTTGAGATTTTGATAGGAATTGCATTAAAGTTGTATATTAATTGGGGGAGTATTGACATCTTTTAATATGTTATAGACACACAATTCATAAATATATCTCTCAGAATCTGAAGTTTCTCATCATCATTTTGTACTTTTCAACATATAAGTCTTATGTATGTTTCTTTTCTCAGATCTGCACCCATTTTATTTTTGGACATTTTTAATATGATTAGCTGCCTTTCCTTCTTTCTTTCTCCCTTCCATCTTTCTCTCCTTCCATCTTCTTGCTCCTTTCTACAGCTGAAATTTTCAACACTACTGAATAACAATGACAAGAGCAGACATTCTCAATTTGTTACTGATCTTAGTGGGGTGGAGGGGTATTTAATTTTTCACCATAATATTAAGTAGAAAATCTTTATTAAGTTGAAGAAGTCATCCTCTTTTCCCTAGTTAAGAATGTTTTCTGCATCAATTGTCATTAAGCTTATTAAAGTGATAGTTTATATTACTGATTGTTGCATATTGAACTGGCCTTGTTTTCCTGTAATAAACTTCACCTAATCATTTTAAATACTCTTTTTTTTATATGTTGTTGAGTTCTATTTGGGTATATCTTGCTAACGATTCTTGTTTCAATACTTGTGAGATTTAGGTCTATAGCTTGCTTTTAGTGTACGGTCCAGTCCTATCTAATTATGGAATCAGGGTAATATTAGCTTAATAAAGTGAAGGAAATTATCTCTTTTTCTTCTGTTTTCTCAAAAGTTTGTATAATACTGATATTAAATCTTAAAATATGTGTTAGACTTATCCAGTGAGACCATCTGTGCCTAGACATTTCCTTTAAAGGGGAGTCACTAAATTATAGATTCAGTTACTTTAATATTATAGGACTAATAAAGTAATTTATTTCACATTGGATAAATTGTCATAATTTGTGTTTTTGAAGAGTTGATCCATTTCAGCAAAGATACATAATTTATGCTTAGTGTGGTTTGTAATTGTCCTTTTTTTTGATATCTGTAAGGTCTGTAGTGATATTCCCTGAATCAATACTAATATTGATGATTTTGCTCTTCTTTTTTGTCAGTCTTGTTGGAGGTTTGCCAATTTTAATTTATCTCATCAAAGAACCAATTTATTGTTTCATTGATTTTCTCTATTTTTTCATATTTTAATTTCTTGTTTGCCATTTTTTCTGCTCTTACTATTTTGAGGTTGGAGCTTTTATTAGAGCTTCGAGATTTTTTTTTTTAAGTATGAATGTAGTGCTATTAAGTTCTTCATGAGTACTGCTACAGCTCTAACCCACATATTTTGTATTTTCATTTTTCTAATTTATATTTTTCATTTGGGACTTCCTCTCAGACCCATAGGTTGTTTTGACATGTGTTCACTTAAAAATGTTTGTAAGTTTTCCTAGTGTCTTTCTATTAATTGATTTCTGGTTTTATTATATTGTGGTTTAAAAAAAAAATCCTCCATGAGCTGAGCATGGTGGTACATGCTTGAAATCCTAGTGCTTAGGATATGGAGGGAGGAGGATAGTAAGTTTGAGGCCAGTCTGAGTACATACTGAGTTCCAGACTGGCCTGAGTTACACAACAAGACCCCGTCTCAACAAAAGCAAAAACAAACAAATAAAATATGTCAAAATTTGAGAGACTTTGTTTTTTTTGTAATTTGTTTTTTTTGAGATTTGTTTTGTGTACCAAGATAAGGCCTATCGTGGAATATGTTTGGGGTACTTGATTACAGTGATTTTCCTGCTGTTGCTTGGTGACCTATTTTATAAAGGTCACTGAGATCCTGTTGGTTGATTACTTGTAGAGCTTCATATGCATACTAATTTTTTGTTTATTTCTTCTATTAATTGTTAACAGAACTTAGTTGGAGTATAAAGTTATAATTGTGAACTAATCTTTTATCCTCTGTTTTCCTAGTTTTTATTCTACACATTTGCGACTCTTTTGTCTGGTGCGTATACAGAACAGTTTATTACATATTGTTGGTGTCTTCCTTTTATTGTTATATAATATCTCTCAATTTCTGATACTTTTTTTCCTTTGATAATCTATTTTACCTGATTTAAATAATGGCACTCCTGCGTTGTTTCGGTTAATATTCATATGATACATATTTTCTATCCTTGTACTTGCAATCTGTGTATATTGTCATATTTAAATTGAATTCAGCAAATAATTAGGTCATGTTTTTTACTCTACTCTGTAAATCTCCTCCTTTTCATTAATGGCCTCTTTACTTTTGAATTGGGGTTGAAAGTCAGCCTGTCTGCGTTGTCTTCATAGACACTGAATGGGAAGGGAGAACATTTGTTACCTAACCCCTCCCCACCAGGGATGACCTTGCAGCTTCCCACTGGGATTTGTCTCTACCATTCCTGGGAGCAGGGAGGCATTGGGACACCTTGTTTTAGTGTAGCAAGAGATAGCCATTGGCTCCTCATTTGACATTCATAGGTTTGGGTTGGAATGTGACTACAGTGCTTTCTGTGGTATCTAACTAGAGAAAAATGTATTGTTCCAATGCTTTCTGTCTTTGTCGGTTACCACATTCTCAATTTCTTGGCTCAAGAGAACTGGCATTTTTTGAAGGTTTATTTATTGTTTTGTCTGCACCAATTGGCATTTCTGAGTTATAGCCTTCTTTAGTGCTCTCTTTTTCTTTCCATATACATACTTAAATACATGTGTGTGTGTGTGTGTGTGTGTGTGTATGTATAAATGGCAAAAAGAGAATTGAAGGAGCCTACCACCATGCCAATACCTAGCTTGTTTTTTATCTTTCCATCTTTTAGAAGGTTCTGTTTGTTTATATATAGTATCCAGGATATTAATGTACCTAGCAAGAAGATTAGAAAAAACTTTGTCTAGTCCATCTTCCTGACACCAAAAGATTGCTGTTTCTTTATTTGTAGATACATTTATTTTATTTTTTAAAAACATTGTGCTAAGGGCACACTGTGGCATTAGCAAAAGTTCTTACAATATATCAAATATATCATTGTTGAATATTCATTTTTTAATTTGGAGGAAAGCATACAATTTTCACATTAGTTTTTTTAAGGAAGTTAAACAGAATTATTAAAACTAATTAATGAGTTTCATATGAAAAAGGGATATCTTCAGACAGAGAATGGATCTCCATCTGTAATTTATAGTTTAATATCCATTTCAATTCTGTTTTATAATTTCTTCCAGTGTTTTTCAAGATGAGTTTCTTTCCAGTAAATATTCTTTTAGGACCTGCAGCACTTTTGTTTAGTAGTGAGCTTTTCTCACTTGAAAATAGTTACTGAATTACTCCCCCATGGGAGTCTTATCCATCTGGTTCATTGTTATTCCCTTATCATTATCACATAATAGTCCTTAATATCTACTTGATAAAGAAATGGGTACGGGAAATTTAAATTTCTCACTTTATGAGTGGGTTACTTACTTTCTTTGTGCTAAGCTACAGCACAAGACCTGTGTATAGGCCTTGCTTGATTTTTCATCATTCTTTTGTTGTGCTAAGTGTGGTACATTGTGGTATTTAAAAAGATTCTTACAAAATATCAAATATATCATACTTGAATTCCTATCCCCTCATTATTCTTTCACTGTATGGTTAGGACACTAACAAAATTTGTCCAGAATTTTTCAATCTGGAAAAAAGTAATTTTAAATTTCAGCACATATGTAAGGTTATGTTTTTGTGGTTTAGGATTGTGTGTATTTTGAATTACAAATGGAGAGATCAGCCTGATGGTTTCCATACGTGTGTGTGTGTGTGTGGGTGTGTGTGAACTTACTTCTATTGTTCCTAAAGAAAGTGATGTGAAAAAACATGATACTCAATAGACCATAAACCATTTTAGGATATTTCCTAGCTCTCTGAAATTTTTTTTGGATAATCTTATTAGATGAGTCATGGCTTGATTATCTTTTGAAACTTTTGTCATATATTGTGCAATGTACACATATATATGGGATGGGTGACATTATTCCATCCTTTTGGTAAGGCATTGAATATAATTTTTGATGCTTTGCAAACATGATTGAACTTTAGATAGTGTCTCTAATCATTTTTAAAATAATTTTATAAAAGCTTTTTTAATGGAGCATGAAAAGATGGTTCTTTTTAGTACTGTTCAATATGTTTGGCTTATATACTAACAATGTTTGCTTTCCTACTCATCTTTAGATTCTGCCTAAGGAAATTGTGAAAGATTTAATTGGTTGCATTTTTGTTAGAAAGTATGGAAACATTTGTACATGGGAACTTTCATTGCATGCTAGGATGGAAATTCATTGGGGAGGGGAAACCATTTCATTTTATTGCCTAAGTGCTGTTGATATATTCCCTGCATCTTTTAAAAGCATCTTTCATGCCACACAGGCAAAATGTAGCTTGTGAAGGAGCAGAAAGAACCCTTCTCACATGTGTCAATCTCAGCCAACTTGCAGAGCAGCTGTGCTAGGTACTGATGAGGATTACCACAGGACTCAGTTGCAGAGTTTTGTGTGGTGGAAGAGACAACTGGCTCTCTCCTGGGACCACTTTGTTGGAGATTGCAGCAATAATGCATCCCCACTGTTCGTAGTGAATACTGTGGCCATATAGTACAAAATAAGTGCCAGATAAAATCAGAAAGTAATAGAAAGCAAGAAGAAAACTCAGATTTTTTTTCTCTAAATCTTAAAGTGAGAGACTAAAGCAAATATCCTGGGCTTGTAGCATTCACTTGTAAGGAAAAGAAGACAGGAGAATGGATGCTTTTAAAGCAGAAAACTTCCAGGGTATTCAGACTTTTCATTCGAGAACCATTTGGGTGTGTTGAGAAATAAGTTGCAAAGTAGGCATGTTTAGAGGTTTATTTGCTACTTTTGGTAGGAAAGATTTTTCCCCCTCTTAACTACAAGAAGCCACAGTTTTCTCTGCAAACGAAACAGGCGTTGCAAGAATCAGATTCACTTTGGACGACTCTTCACATTCCAAGTCATCATTGCATTAGGCAGCACAATTCCATCTCTGGTTGATGGGCAGAAAAAGTGGGCAGCTTGCCAGGTAGACGTTTCCATGACTCCCAGCCCCCAAAGGTGATGCGTTTTTCAGCTAATTCAATGAAGAGTGGGCTGAACTTTGGTTCTAAACGAGACAATAGCTGCCTTCGCAGTATCAGCAGAATGGTTGATGGGAATGCACTCTACATTTGGCAGAGAATCATGTGACCTTACGACTCAGATTTTGTGATGGTGCCAACGGAGACTTGGAAAGCAGCAACGGTTCTGACTTTTTTCTTCTTTTCTAGCATAGCTCAGAAAATGGTGGATCTTAATACTTGACTTTAGCCAGACTCAGCAAGCAACTGAGCTTTGAAGCACAACTTCGCCTTTATTCTGGGTTTTTGGCAGGCCACCAGGAGGCTGTCCCTTTCACGCCTGATAAATTCTGCCGCTTATCTCTAAAGAGAGAGAGAGAAGGAGAAAAAGAAAAAAGAAAATAATAAAAGAATATTGAGGCATAACAAGTGAATCCTAAAATTGTATGTGCTTTTTGTTTTCTACCTTTTCTGACTGCTAATTTCTTTTTTAAATGTTAGTGCCGTTTCTGCTTGCTGGAGAATCCCAAGTAGTTGGGTGCTTTATTTATATTTATTTATTTATTTATTTTGGTTTAAAATGAACAGGCATTTGAACTGGGCAAACAGGACGGGAGCAGCAGTGAGCATGAGATCATAGCAGCCGTGTAGCAAACTGGCATCCTGTCTTTTCACCCTTTGGTTCAGGAGACAAACGTGTGCAATCCTCACTTCTAAGGTCAGCCTGGACGAATTCCTGGTCTCTCACCTTCTACCATTCTGCTGCCTGTGACTGCGAGGATTGGTGCAGCTTCTGCGCAGTGCTTTGTGCCTGGAATACCGAGAAGGAAGAAAAAGAAGACGAACACTCTGGTCCTTCTTTTCTAAGAAATAACAGGAGCCTTGAAGGAAAAACATAAAAACCAAAAAAAAAAAACAAAAACAAACAAACAAAAAAAACCCAAAAAACTGAGTTTGTCGTACTACATTCAAGAGTTCTGACAAAAAAAAAAAAAAAAAAAAGAGGCGTTCCTGCTCAAAGCAAAAACAAAAACAAAAATACAACCCAAAACAAACCAAAAAAAGCAAACATTGGCTTGTGTAACTGCAGAGACCAGGAGCTTGGTAAAGCAGCTTTTAAAGACAACATAACCGAATGAGTCTGGTTTATTTTTATTATTTCAAAAACTATGGTCTAATTAGCAATACATTGCACTTGGTGAAATCGCACCTTTCATATCAGGTATAACTTATTTTGTTGTTTCTTTTTAAGCCTTTTCTTTTATAAAGCCGGGTCCTTCAGCTGTCAATTTACTCTTATTTATCTCATCACCCACTTTAAACTTTTTTCTTTTTGCTTTCTTGTTCTAATCTTCATTAGAATAGAAATTTAGGTAAAATTAGAAAAAAAAATCTCTGTGGAAATATGTTATTTTGTTACATATTGAAGCTTTAGAAAGACATTAATGTGTTGTCTGTGCTTTTTTTGGTGCCCAGTGTTAGTTTTTGCTAGGAAAAGTGAATATTTAAACTTCATTGGAAAAGAAAGTTAAATCTTTCCTGTGAGTCAAAATTTGAAATGTGAAGAAAGAAACTTTTTAAGTTCTGAAAAAAGAATCATACTTGAATATGCATTAAACTAATGACAAAATTAGTTTGAAGAAAGTTAAATTATTTATAAGAATTTCAATAGACTAGAAATAGGCATTAAATTGTCATATTCTCAGTTGCCAAGTAGAAAAGAAGCTTGTTCCATAATATCACTCTCTTTTAAAATACATTTTAAAAGAACTGTTTGTCCTAGAGCAATTGCAAAGAGCGTTGGAAGTATCCATTAAGTATTTTAGTGGAAAAAGTACAAACTTGTTTTAAGTTCAAAGCAACATATTGGCTCAGCAGATAAATGTATTGCAGTCTAATTGTTTTGCCTGTTTGTAGAAGTAAATTGCTAAGCAATCTGCACATTTTATAACAAAATGCAGTTTTTCCTGGTTCACTGTGAAAAGATTAGCAGATGCATCCCACTTGTCTTAATTTTCATAAAAAATGTTTCTAAACATGTAAAAATTGTTAAAAAAAAGAAAATGCTTTTAGCATAAAACATATATCAATGAAAACCATAATTTGCATGTTAAGAACTGGTACTACAGTATTTTCCATAAAATAAACTTTAGTAAACTGTTATGCTTTTAAAGTCGTATTTTGCTCTGTTAAAAATATGTAAGGTAAACAAGGAGAAGTAGTGCTATGGAACTGAGCAATGCTGCCCTCTTTTTTGTTACTCTACAAAGAATTATGGGGAATTACAAAAATCCTATATTCTGGTAACTTTTAAATAGATTATATTATCAGGCTTATTGGTTATTGTTCCCTAATTATTTAGAAAATTGCTCTTGTTCCTTGATTTTGCCTCTGCCAATGGAAAATCAACTTTCAGAGGCTTAATTAATATTGATAAACCTGTTTTCCTGTTTCAAGATCCTTTCGTTTAAAAAATCATTATTTTAAACGTCATTTTTAAGAGCCATTAATCTCTACACTCTTAATTATCTTATTAAGCTCCACGCCAAATCCAGATCTCTTTTCAGCTTTCACTACTTCATTGTGCAAAACCTGGGAGCTTCTTTAACAGCCATCTCCTTTCACTTTCAAACTGTTACTGTGAAAACAGCACCAAGCAAAATGAAGGCATAAATGCAAACTATGAAGCCACATTGCATGTCATATGAGTAACCCCGGGTGGGGCCCTACGAGTCTTCCAAGCTTTTTAAAAAAATACTTTGAAAGGTTTTTCCCATTTTGATATTGTTTTCTTCTTGATTGTCTACTTTCATTGCCACCATCCACTCAGATGCTCTTCCTAGATAGCAGTTGTCTGATATTTTTCCTTTTGTGGTTGTTTTAGGGAAAACCTTAAAATGGATCTGAGAAGTGAAGAAAGTGATCATAGGATAAAATCATCTCAGGTAAAAATGAAAAGCAAAAGAATAATTAATGTATATATTTTAAAGAAAAAACAAAATTGTTTTGACTGTGTTAATTTATAAGAATTCTTTACATATTCCTTATGTATTTAGCATTGGAATTGTCACTGATGGTTTTTATTTGAGAATTTATTATAATATTACCTGTCTTTATAAAGAATAATTTGCCTGATTTTGTCCAGTTTGCATCACTATGAATATGTATCTCTATATCCGTTCACATAACACAAGTGCAATACGTTTGAATAGAAAATCATTTAACAAAAAGTAAAGAATATATTTCTTCATTTGTTGTACCTTGTAAAAGGAAGTGAGAACTAAAGGGAGGAATAAAGTCATGTTTTTTAAGCCTTTTTTACATTATCTAGTAAGACAATAAAACCAAATCTTACATTCTTATAGTGATAAAACCTAAAGCCAATGTTTCCTTTTATTTCTCATCCAAGTGTATAATTACATATAAATACATGTTGAAATATTTTTACTATAATTGACTTCATGATCGTTGATAATTTCCTATAGTTTTTAATAAATTTGAGAACAATTTGAAAATAAATAATAGTAAAAAATTATGTAGATCAAATTACTGTATAAAGTACATAAAACAAATTGTTTTATTTCAAAAACATGCAGAATCATAAAGTAATTACTTTACAAGTATTCTTCACAACATAGACATAATTAAGAAAAGCTAAATGAGTGTATATGTGAGTGAAACAATGATTATTCAACTTACAATTTTGTTGCTGTTGTGCTCAGAATTCTAACAAAGTGTATATGTTTGGTTCGTGTTTACTTGTTGATTAGTAGTTTAAAAAAATTTTAAGAACAATTTATTTTTGCCCAAGCTGTTGACCAGATGAGAGTTGTATAAAGGCATATATTTGGTTTCAAATACAGCTGTTTTGAAAAATAAATTTAGATGTATTTTATTTAAAGATGAAAGAAATCCTCCTTGGTGCACAGAATAGCAGTAATGATATTGTTAATGTGTCATTGATTTTTGTTTTCTGATGCTAATTCATCTAATATTGTAAATTTTAGTTTCACTCCAACTATAGACAAGTGTATTATATATATGTAGGATTTGTAACTATATATTTTCTACCTTGTCAACTAGATCTTACTTGTTTTATGAGAAAGTTACAATGTTACCGATTTCTTAAAGCCAGTGACTAAGGTTTTATAAGACATAAACAAGAACTCTAATAAACAATTAACAATTAATTTGGTTTTAATTGTAGGCTCACAATACTGTATTCATGGTTCACAACTAAATAATTCATATATGCATGTATGGATCTTTTTCCTCTTTTAAAACTATTAGTTAGAACATTTTAATTCTAAAATATTCATTATTAAAACAAAAGTAATCTGTCAAAAATTTAATAAATAATTTTTAATCCTCATGTATACAACCTATGTTTAGTTTAGCATATATATGAAAGCCTGTAACTGGGAATATGCATCTTTACAATCAGCAATAAAAACATTAATACTAAAATACAGTATTACTTTTATCTCCTAATTGCAGTAGAAATTAAGAACAAATTCTCCATTAATAGGGAGCCTATGCGAGATATCGCTCACTGGCGTAAACCCGTAGATCCGATCTTGTGGTGAAGTGGACCGCACAAGCTCGCTTCTATGGGTCTGTGTCAGTGTGGTAATCTGACAAAATATATCTACCATGCTGATCAATAATACTTAAGTAAATCCCTGTTAGATTCCAGTTTATTACATTCTCTTGAAGTAATTATTTTTTCCTTTGTTTTTCATGTGTATCTTACTACTCATCTATCTAATAAGGCAGGCTTTGATTTATGTACCACTTGGAAACATAGCATAGTCATTCAGGTTTGATTCCAAGTGCAGTAACTGCTTTAAAAAGTTGAATTTGTTTGAGCTAAGGTCTGAGTAGATCCTTTTCTGAAACACTGGCACATGCTGTAGTAGTTATGGTACCTGAATAACTTCGAAGAGAAAATTAAAGGCTGTACCTGGATTTAAATGTTGCTAGTGAATGTGTTTCTCCTCAAAAATGAGCTTGAATACTACTGACTTTTACTATTATTAATTGCTAGTGGAAGTATAGCAAGAAAGATATCAGAAGACATTTTATGTAACCTATACTAAAAACCCAAGACAGTAGGATAGTCCTGTGAGACACATTTTCAGCTTATAGTAAATGCTGGAATATTATATCTACAATCTTGCCAAGTCCTTAGGTGTCTGGCTACCATATTTGGAGGAGCTGACTGAAGATATGATAAGGAGTTTGAAGCGACATTGGAAGCTGTGTGCATCCGGGTTGAGGTAGTAGGTTGTATGGTTTAGAGTTACACCCTGGGAGTTAACTGTACAACCTTCTAGCTTTCCTTGGAGCACACTTGAGCCATCGAGGAATTCTTCATCACTTTAATCTGACAAAGCCAATTTCTGTGTAAGAAAGGAATGTGTCATAAGCATTTTAGACAGTTTGAGCCTTTGCTACATTTAAATGATCATTTCAACCTAATTACTATATTACTGTATTTGCACCTACAACAGTGGCAAAATAGTATTTCAAATGGGTTATTACTCTCGTGTTCAGCATTTCAAAGAACTGGTGGGCAGTGACTTACCACATTAATATTGAAGCTTTTTATCATTTATAGATTTACAAAATTGACATTTAAGTTTCAAACTGATAGTTGACCTATTTTTATTGCTACTTAGACACTACAGAAAGAAAATGTGTAAATAACTTCCTTTGCACTTTATCAGAGTTTTTCTTATGACACATCACTTTCTACCTTATGTAATGGTTATTTATGTGCTTATTTACATTTTCCATACTAGACTGTAAGCCCCTTGAGGGCAAAGTCCATGTCTTCTTTTTCATTGTATTCCCCACAATGTTTACACATCATAAGTAGTAAATATTTAGTGAATGAATGAATGGCGTACAGGATCTCACCATTTATGAGTTTCTATTGAATACTAACATTAATTACCACCCAGTAGTCAACTTTTGAGTTTTGTTTTTTGATCCTAAAATTGCATAAGTTTAATTCCCATATTGCTCTGAGTCAATAATGCATATGACTTGATTTTTGATTGTGCTGAGTGTGTTGACTACTTTAGACACACCATATAAAATTTGGTAGTACTTTTCTAAGGAATAAAAACACAATATATTTATTCTTACTGATTAATTCATTACAATTTAAAACCTTAAGTTTAGATATTGTATGTTTCAGCTGAACTTTTAAATACCTTTACTTCTAGATGACTTGTTTTTTATTTCATTTCATTTAATAATATGATTTTTAAAAATGAGATTTTTGTATTTTGTAAATGTCCCTTATTTTCTACCTTTTATTTTTGAATAACTCTATCTGTAGATAATTAAGCCAGAAACAAGTCAAGAAATTAGTATTAAATAAGTATGTAAAATATAATTTGAAAATTAAAAAAAAATTTGCTTAAATGAAATGCACCTTGCAATATTCATGTTTTATTAAAAATGGGTCTTTTTAGAATCTGTCATTTTCTGTCTACTTCAGTAGCATTTAGTCATATAATTTGTATAGTTATGTTATCATAAATCATGGCATACAGGAGCATAAATTATATAAATATATGCATATATAATATAAATATTAAGAACCATAGGGTCTTAGTTAAGTGTTGATGAGCTTTCTATAGTACTCAGGAGTCCAAAATATCTCATTTTCTAAAACTTGCTAACAATGGTAATAACAAGGAACTTCTGACCTCCTAATATGTGACAGCATTCAGCTTTAAAAAGCTGAATTAGAAGTTATTTCAAGAAAAATTATTTGACTAGTGTGCAGAAGTAAAGACCATTAGTGCCATGCCTATAAAAGAAAAATCTTTACAAGGAGTAATCACAAAAACATAAATAAGAGATAGGAAACATAGACCTCTCCCTAAAAAAGAAGACATGAAGAAAAGAAAATCTAATATTATTCATGGCATATAGAATTGGCATTGTGTCTTAGAGTGTCAGTTCATCCCAAAGTTGGGAGACATAGACAACTATATCTTTGTAACAGTTTAGTCTTTGAGAGACCAAAAGCCCTTTCTTATATGTTTATAGGTAAGTGTATTTGTGTAGCCCTCCACTGGGTACATGGATATGGATCAATCAGATAAAATACTATTGTCTATAAATGTCTGTTTCCATGCAGTGCATAGAGGTTAGTGCATTCAAAGTCAACTATGAGTTGCAGCTTAATGGTAGCCTTATGAGATACTATGACAAAAGTCATAGAACTGTGGTGTCTTCCATATACTTTCTAAAGTGAATTGGAATTGTAAAATATAGGAGAAGATTAATTAAGGTGTATTTATGATTCATTATGTTTAGTAATGCTTAAAATTATGAGAATTCTGAACAGCAGAAGTCATAGTACCACTGAAGAAAAAAATATAAATTTCTCTGTAGGATGAGGACACTACATGAGAGAATTATGCTTTTGCCTTTGAATTATAAGAAATTTTGTGGAGCCAGCCACAAATAGCCAAATAGCCAAAGGGGCTATTTAACTTACTATATGTTTCTGAATAAACAGCAAATGACAAATAATCAAGTTGGTAGGATTTCTAATAAAATAAATCAAAATCTAGGATTGCTGCTTATATCAATTAGAAATACTGAAAGGCCATGCATGGTGGGGCATATCTGTAATGCCAGCTACTTGGGAGGCTGAGATTAGGAGGATCATGGTTCAAGGCCAGACTAGGCAAATAGTTTGTTACATGCCATTTCCAAAAAATAACCAGAACAAAATGGACTGGAGGTGTGGTTCAAGTAATAAGAGAGCCTGCTTTGCAAGCGCAAAGCCCTGAGTCCAAACTCCAATTCCACCAAAAAGAAAAGAAATGAAAAGAAAAATGAAGAGCAAAAAGACTAGAGTATACCTCAAGTGGTAGAGCTCTTGCCTAACTAGCACAAGGTTCTAAGTTCAAACCCCAGTACTGAAAAAAAAGTTAAATTATGGACATTTAGAGATTTAGAGGGTTGACATTCAGTTATGGGGAATTGATGAACCAGACTGAATATTCTGTTAGAAATTTTAAGTGGTCAAGTTTGCACATATTTTTTTTTTTTTGTACTGAGAGGAAATGGGAAAAGTTTAAAAATATTAAATTATCAATGATTCATGATTTATCATTTATTGTAGGACATTAAATTGAATATATCTTTATTTTCAAGTGGCTGATTTACTTTAAATTTTTTGTGGGATAAGGAGGCAGAAGTTACCATAGGAAAGAAGGAGGGAGGGAAAAGATAAGTAGTCAAGGGCAAAGCAATCAATTGTGCCTCATGAGAGAAGCCCATTCAGTTCATATTGTTAACTAAATTGGCCAAATAAATATGGGGGAATCAGATAAATTACTTAGCAGTTGGTATGAGTCTTCTTGAGAATAATCCAGCAGCAATGAACTATGTTATTAGAATTAAATGAGTCATTTTCTGTAAATAATCATTTAGTTCCCCTTACTCCCTATTATCAAATGGTGACTCATGAGCACAGGTGATTCCCAAGTGATGTGACAAGAGATTCTGTTTCCTGAATATCATTTCACACTGTGCCTGGCTTCTCTGCTGTAGCACATAGGACTGTATCTCATGGAGAGCTAGTCTTGACTTTACTTATGTTTAAACCCTTGGGAATGCTCATGAAAGATAGTTAAGGGAAGATTTTGACATACTAGATCATTTTATTTTTTACTTTAATTCCTACCATCTAAGAAAAACTATCACCTGTTCTGGTCATGTGTTTTTTTTTTAATCACATGATACCACATTTATGCATAAAACCTTGACTGATTCCTGAATAGAAATTATCTGTTTTGAATCCTTAAAGACCTTGCAGCTTTCATTCCCACATTTTTTTCTGACTTCCATTAAGAATAATTACAGATGTACAAAGGGCTGTGACTAACCTTTGTACTCTTTGTAATGCACATTTTGTTAACTATGTAAGTATTGAATTGATGCTTACTTTATTGACTTAAACTTTAGGTTATTTATGGCCAGTGTTGAGAACTTCTACACATCATACAATAACCTTTCATTCAGCAGTAAAGTCCTGTGTAATCTGAGATTATTTCTAGACTCTCTGGAATATGTTATTAAGGTTTTAGGCATATTCTAACAGCTTCTAAAAGGGCTGCAGCTTAGTCTTGATAAAGCCTGGGATGTGTATCTTTTGAAGATAATTTGTGAGACTACCCAGCACTATTATTTATAATAAATCTTGTGTACAGAAACACAGGTCCTTTTCAAACACACATCTGTGTTTTGAAACATAATATACAGTTTATAGCATAGATTCAAGAACTCTTTGCTGAATGAACAAAACATTTTTCAATGAAGCAAAAGCACTGCGTGATATAATGGAGCAATTTCATATTGAAATAAATTTCTTCAAAACTCTAAAATTATAATTTAAGAGAAATCAGGAATATCACTTGTCACTTGAGAATTCTACTTTATTGTTGTCCTTCATCTTTGTACATTGGTAACATCTATAAATGACTTTATATTCATCTTACTCTGTGTGATGGAGAAGGTGTGAATTAAACAAACATTTTTCTCCTCCGTATCTGGTGTATCTTAAATACCAATTATGTTACTCTTTCACTAAACTCAGAGCATGTATTTAGCTACAATCACATTGTTACCTTTTATATGTACATATACTACATCATAAGATCAAATAATAAGCTACACAATTATGAGTATCTTTACTCAATAGGCACTTAATAATAATGTTTGACCAAATTAAAAATAATGTCAAGAATTATTAATGGTGAGAACATTAGAGATTGTTTAGCCCATTCTCCAGATGACCAAACTGAGGCTTACATTGTGTAATATTTTTTTCACTGTCCATATTGTAGTAATGGACACAGTCCATTACTCTCTAGGATATTAATTCCCCAAGAAGAAATATTTTGTAATTGCTGTCAATAGGTTTTTACATCAGTCTCAAAATAATGTGCCGTAGTTTTTAATAAATTGATTTAAATTGTAGAATAAGGTTTTGTTCTGAAAGTTACAAAAAGTTCTTGAAAAGTTACTGTAATTCTTCTTTGGACTGAAATGTGCTATCATTTATCTATCTATCATCTGTCTATCTATCATCTATCTATCGTCTATCTACCTATCATCATCATAATCATCATCTACATTTAATTATTTAAAATGAACTCTATCCCTTCAATTATTTTTACCATGTACAATTACACATCTATTCTTACATGCCTCAAGAGAAAGTTATCTATCCTGAGCTCCTAAATGATATTTCTTTTCCTTCCAGAACCTTCTCCAGGGGAAGAGACTATGGTCTAGAGTTGGCAGTGTAACTGAAGTTAAAAAAAAAAAAAAAACACCTATGAATTAGCTCATTAGCCTTGTGTTTCTTGGGAGAATGAAAATTAATGTAAAATGATATCCCAAACAAAGTCCAACTTCAGGATTCACTTGCCTCTGTCTCCATGATTCTGCAAAATATCACTATGGAAGATAGCTTAGCAGAGTTCATGTACTGAATTGACTTAGGGATTCAGGAGTATGTACAAGCATTTGTACTATGTTCTTCCTCCTCCACCCTTTCTCTTACACCCCCCAGACAGGACCTTTCCACCCTTCTGTTCTGCAATTTCATAAAAAAATATGACATTTTTGTTTAACATAGCTATTCAGGGAGTTTCCTTATGACACTTCATGTGTATATGTATTATAGCCCGAACTGGTTCATCTCTTTTATTTTTCTTTCTTTCTTAGTCCCCTTATGGTGACTTGGACAGATTTAAAAATACTGTATTCATTCTTGTATAGAGAACACATCAACCATATTCACTTTCTTAACTTCCTTCTTTTACCCTTCCCCTCTTTTATGTAACTTCCCCTTAGTGTGACCTGTTTTCATAATATTGCTGTATTTGTATTAGGTCTATATTCCACATATTAGAGAAAACCTGTGACTTTTGGCCTTCTGAAACTACTTAATATCACTTACGGTCATTATGCTGCTGCTATTATTTCAAATAGACATGTATGATTTGTGACATTCTAAATATGTTTAATCTAATTAACCAATGAAAATGCTCCTTGATTAAGCAACGAGCTATGTTACACTATTATTTTGATGTTATTTTCATGAAAGAAATGTAGGAGTGGTCATTTTAACATTCCTAGTGGTGGTATATAGTTTAAGTTTCCCGTTTGCCTCTAAACCTCATGTAAAAAACTGAAATCCTTTTTTACCCTTTTCTGGTCATGGTAGTGGTTTGAACTCAGGGCTTTCATTTGTCAGGTGGCACACTACTGCTTGAGCCACGTCTCCAGCCTTTTTGTTTATTTCTCTGGTTATATATAAATTGAGATGAGGTCTTGTACACTTTTGGTCCAGGCTGGACTTGAATTGCGATCCTCCTGATCTTAGCTTCCCAAGAAATTAGGATGTCAGGCAGGAGTCACCAGCACCTGATTTGAAATTCTTATTTTTCAAATATTTAGTGCCATAGACAGATGGATATATAGCATTTTTCAAGTCAGAAAAGTCAAAAGGTTAACAATAGAGTGAACACAGCTAGCATTCAAATATTCTCATATCTATCTAAAGTCTTACACTCAAACAACTGGTTAGAGCTCAAGAGAAAAGTAACATTGATATTTACAAATCTATTTTTATTGTTTTAGAGACTGGTTATGCATAACTGTGGAGTTAAGTTAGGTTTCTGTCCATAAATTTTCAATATAATTTCCTTCAATGAATTTATATTTGGAAAACAGAAATGACAAAAACATTTATGAAAACCATGTTTCTAGCAATACAAAAAGATAGATTACATGTGTTTACAATTTACCTACTTGTGTTAGAAGTTTCTGTTCTTAATGAAATTGGGATCAGTAGTTGTTGAATTAATCCATAATGATTTGTAAAGACGTTAATCAAAAATTAGTGCATATATACAGCAATTTTTTTAATTTTAAATGCTTGATTATACATTTATTTGCCAATATTTTTATGCAAGTCAAGAGCTACTTTGTTGTTTTGTGCTGATTATAAATCTTAGTCTTCTTTTTTTCTGTAAATCCCATGATGCACCATATATGATTCTTATTGTTTTTTTATTGTTTCCTGGATGTCTTTAGGTAGAAATCCCATGTAAAGAAGCCTAAGAGGTGAACTCTCTCTTTTTATTTTTTTTTGATTTATAATGAGTTTATTGGACCATAACCCCAAATTAAGTCAAGAAATATCCTTATTAAGATTAAGGTAATGAGTGACAAGAATCAACAATTGCAAGATTAGATTATTTCTCCATAGTTTCAAAATGAAGAACACAGCTATTTTAATTAAAAAATATCACCAGGGATAATATGTGTATTTTATTTGTTAACTTGGGCCACTGGCAGGATACTAAAAATGAGTAATTTAAAGACAAAAATCTATCAAGAACAAACCCAGTGCATAATTTAGTTCCATAGAAATTGTGTTTTAATGAACAATATACATGTATTTTTAAATTCAACTTTGTATGGCGTTAATTTTTTTTTAAATGCATATTCAGCAAAACTAAATTCTCTGAAATTCCAGTGCTGGCTAAATCTTTTTTTTTTAAGAGACCCTAATAAATTTTATTTTTTTATTCATTTATTCATATGTGCATACATTGCTTGATCTATTTCTCCCTGTCTCCCACCCTCTCCCTCTCCCCCCCACCCCCCTTTGTTTCCAGGCAGAACCTGTTCTGCCCTTATTTCTAATTTTGTTGAAGAGAACACATAGCAATAATAAGAAAGACAAAGCGTTTTTGCTAGTTGAGATAAGGACAGCTATACAGAGAGATTCCTAGCATTGCTTCCATGCACAAGTGTATTACAACCTGAATTGATTCATCTCTACCTGACCTCTTCAGTACTTCCAGGTCACCTTCCCATATTGACCTCTATCGCTTTAAGGTTACTGTATTAGCTTCTCTGCAGTGGGCACATCAAACACTTTCAATTTTTGGGTTTCCTACCTATCCCATTCCTCCAGTATGTGCTTTCTCCTTAGTGTGTGACCCAAGTCCAACAACATTATTGCCTTTGCCCTAGATCTAAAGTTCACATATGAAGGAGAACATATGATTTTTGGTCTCCTGAGCTTGGCTAACCTCACTCAGGATGATGTTCTCCAGTTCCATCCATTTAGTTGCGAATGTAAGATTTCATTTTTCTTCATGGCTGAGTACAATTCCACTGTGTATGAATACCACATTTTCTTGATCCATTCATCAATAGTGGGGCATCTTGGCTGTTTCCATAACTTGGTATTGTTAATAGTGCTGCAATAAACATGGGTGTGCAAGTGCCTCTGGAGTAACCTGAGTTGCATTCCTTTGGTATATCCCTAGGTGTGGGATTGCTGGATCATATGGTAAATCTATGTTTAGTTTTTTAAGCCTTCATATTGTTTTCCAGAGTGGTTGCACTAGCTTACATTCCCACCAACAGTGTACTAGGGTTCCTTTTTACCCTGTTGTTGGTGGTATTTTTGATGATAGCTATTCTAACAGGGGTGAGGTAGAATCTTAGTGTGGTTTTGATTTGCATTTCCTTTATGGCTAGGGATGGTGAGCATTTTTTCATGTGTTTTTTGGCCATTTGAATTTCTTCTTTTGAAAAAGTTCTGTTTAGTTCAGTTGCCCATTTCTTTATTGGTTCATTGATTTTGGGAGAGTTTAATTTTGTGAGTTCTCTGTATATTCTTGTTATCAGTCCTTTGTCTGATTTGTCTGGCAAATATTTTCTCCCACTCTGTGGGTGGTCTCTTCAGTTTAAAGACCATTTCTTTTATTGTGCAGAAGCTTTTTAATTTTATGTAGTCCCATTTGTCCATCCTTTCTCTTAGTTGCTGAGCTGCTGGGGTTCTATTGAGGAAGTCCTTGCTTATACCTATTGCTTCCAGAGTATTCCCTGCTCTTTCCTGTATTAACGTCAGAGTTTCAGATCTGATATTAATGTCCTTGATTCATTTTAAGTTGATACTAGTACAGGGTGATAAACATGGGTCTAGTTTCAGTTTTTTGCAAGCAGATAGCCACTTTTCTCAGCAACATTTGTTGAAGAGGCTGTCTTTTCTCCATCGTATGTTTTTGTTTCCTTTGACTTAGCTCTAACTTTTCCTCATCTTTTAAAATAGTCTTACTTGTTTCCAGTTCTATAACATTTTTAAAATGACAGAATTTTATTGAGCCTTTCCAAAACATTCAACTTGGTGGTATAGGACAACATTTCTCATTGTTTTTTAAATTCATATTTCAGTTGGTTCATATAATATCAATTAAATTACTTAATTTCATATAATTCTAATTGGAATAACTTAATGTGGAAGCAAACATAACAGACTCCAGGAACCATGTAAGCCATTTGATGGAGAGCTGGGGATATATATCTGTGGTATTGTGGTTGCCTTGCAGGTACATGGGCCTGGGTTTAATCTTCAGCACTGAAAAAACAAAACGACAGTAAAATTTAAATAATATTAAGTCACTTGTTGGGAGCAGAAATATTGACTGTTTTTGAAATTTTTTAGATTTTCTCTGTACTATCCCAAACAATACTAGCCAGATACGACTATTGAGCACTTAAAATTTGCCTAGTATAATTGGAGAATGGAATTTTACATTTTAGCTAATTAATATTTAAATAGCAGCATGTGAATAGTAGCTAATGCATTAGACTTTGTAATACTGAAAAGTAGCTCACTTGCATTTAGCATCTTGGGGCATCCATTGAGTATATCAGAAACTCTGTCAAGTGGTGAGTATTTAAGACTACTTCCTCTGTAGCAGACCTAAGATTTAGGTGAAGAATGGCTTAGGAAACACAAATTGATTTTGAGTGGATGTCTGTTTTGTTTTATACTACTGTCTTATTATTTAGCTATTTTTTCTTTTGAAAACGGACTTACTTTGATGGAATTTTAAAATTTTTATTCAAAATAAGTAGTGGACCAATGAGTAAAGCAATAGAAGCTACAGAGATGTATAACTTTTTCTGTAGCACTCAATTCAACATAAACCCAATTAGAAAGTAATGACACTGTTTCTCACATAGGCCAAAAAACCCCAAAACAAACAAATAAAAAAGAAACTGGTCTTTATTCAGGATCATAGATCCATAGAAGACATAAGAAGAACTTATTGAATTTTCTGGTCCTTTGGATGTTAAAATACCTTAATGTTACATTCATTTTTTTTAAAGATAAAGTCCCAACTCTTGTCAGATATTCATAGGAGTTCACAATTTCTTGCAAAAGTTAGGAATAACTGCATGAAGTTACTGTTTACTGCTTTTTGGGGTTGTAGGCGTTAGTTCAGTAGTCATCTCTGATAGAATCAAAAGCCTTCTCTTTCAAATATTACCAGTTTGTCTTCTTTTTACATGTATTTTGAATTATACAATATATATGTAATCAAGTCTATGCAAATTTTAAATATTGTAAAGCGTAACTATCTATAACTGAATTAATAATATAATCTATAGAACAAAGTTGAGAAAAAAGAGAATAGTTTAATTCCTTTGAGAGATACGATGAAATTCAGTAGTTAAAATCATGTCAAGTTAAGTTTATTAAGTTTTACTTAACTGTAAAATATTGGACAAATCATAAGAATGTACATTGAGCACTAATGCACTGACTGCCTTACTTTCTTGTTTCTGAATTACCGGGTTCATTGAAGTGGTACAATATGAGCATGGTTTTGTGAAACCCCAAAAAACAATCACCAATTCCATCAAAGAAAGATTCTGTCTCACATGAAGATCTAGAAAAAAAATATAAAATTGTATTTTATGTTTAAAAAATGTACTTATACTTTTAGATATTTTCGTGTCCCTTTTTTATTAGTGTTTTTGTTTATCAGCTACCAGTCTCGAAAACCTCACCTAGGAGGACTTGTAGTTGCAATAAAAGTGAGAAAACCATAGTTAGGAATTATATGTATAAATTCCCTCCTATCACATACATGGTAACTCCCAGAAATGAGACAGATGTATCGTACACCAAAGCATTTAATTCCAATGGCTTTGTCCTTATGCCTCTGACCGAGGTTCAGCAATTTGGAAGCTACAGGTACCCACAGTCAAGGTTCCAAAATCATTCTGCTTCATTTGGAATCTGAGGGCAACTTCGCTGGTCTGGCTGACCAGTCTTTCCCATGTTTCTAGAGATTTTTTTCTAGATCACTATTTCAATTTGCAGATTCACGCAATAAAAACTTTTGTGTCTGATTTCTCAGAAATATAAAACAATAAACTTGCCAAACTGATCTGAAAATAGCAAATAAGAATAAAGAGAAATATTGGGTAGTATGTCTTAATCTTCTGTATCATGATTGCTTCTGTTTTTACATTCTTAAGTATTTGAAAACATGGGAGTACCATAAACCTCGCCTCACAGACTCCTTGAGATTAACTGAGTTATATTTGGGAAGAGTCTAACATCATTCTATGGTTCAGAGAAAGTTCACTTTTTCTTTTTCTTTCCTGTCTTCTAATCCTTTTCTTTTCTTAGTGGTATTAGGGTTTGACCTCAGGGGCTTCCATTTGCTAGGAAGTGCTCCACCACTTGAACCAAGTTCTCAGGCCTAAGTGATCCTTCACTTGTTATTCCTTTCCTTGACTGCCTTTTAAGGCCTCTTAGACAGTGATTCTCAACTTAATTGCTTGAGAGCCAGAAGCAGGATGGGAATGTGGGTGGAAGGTGAGTGTAGTTTGAAAAAGTCCTCTGTATTAATCAGATTTTACTCCTGCATAGGCACCCATTCTCGTGTAACCATTTTTTTATATGACTTCAAAGACTCCAAAAGGTACCTCTCCTTCAATGTGGTTTGGTCTTACATTGCACATAAATTGTGAGCACAAAAATTTACTTCCCCACTCCCAGTGATAAACAGATTTATCCCAGCCTGGGAACCAAGCACCCCTGAGTTTAGAACAAGTCTGAGTCAACCATAACTGCAAAATCTCAATGTTTTGTGATCTTTATCTGTAAAGTAGAAATTGTAACACTAGTATTACTAAATTTTTGTGGGGATTAAAAGATTATGTGTGTTTTGGGATTTGGCAAGCATGGAGTCTAGTAGGTAATAAGAGTAGAACAATTATGATTATCATAACATGTATTATATGGTACAATGTATTTTTTTAAAATAATGGTCCTACATGCTCACTGCTTTAGAAGTTATATATAGGCAGTCATAGGAAACATAGGAGGTGGTTGTTTTTTCTGAGACTTCCCTCTTGCTTCTCAACCTCAGGTCATTGCTGCCTGAATGCTTTACTGCTTTTTCAAGTAGACTACATTTCAGATAATCTTTTCATTGTCAGGTTATGGTAGTCACAATAAGTTACCTCTTCCTTCTGAAATTACAGTCTCTCTTCATGTGTTTGAAATTAATTCACTTCCCGTTTATATTACAGTTAATTTGAACACTTAAGCAACATTGTCACTACTGTGTACATGAAATATGGTGAAATGGTAAATTGCTCAAATAACTCAGTTTTCCTGTCTCTAAAATAGGGATAATAATTTTCCCCATTAGATATCTCCAGATTGCTGAAAAAAATACATAATAGAGATCAATATTCTCATAAACAGCAAACTAAGCCATTACTCTGTCTGTAGGAAGTTTTATGAGCATATATTCAGAGCAGGAGAAATACTGATTATTTCTTCAATATTCATTGCCAAGAGTAAGAATGTCGTTCTCAGTGTCTTTACACTTCTCTTTACCTTTCTCTCCCCTTCTCTGTCCTGTTTCTTGATCTTGCTTACATTTCTATTATTCAACCCTGTTAGGTACATGTTTCCATGTCCACATGTGAATTGCTTTTAGCAGTTCTGATGCCAAAAGTTAAGAACAGTATATAGTACTTACTAGATAAATTAGTGAATTGTTGAATTAGCTAAGTCAATTAACGAAAGTAGTTATAGAAAAGTAGATTTTAGTTCATGTGAAACTGGAGAATATTGGCTACATTGTAATTAATTTATTAATAGTTTGCCACAGAAAAAGGTGGGAGTCTCTATATTTCATGTTCAATTTTAATTTCTTTCAGTTTTGTTAATAAGATCTATTGGCCATGTTAGTCCAGTGAAAATATTTTCAATAATTTTATTGTAACCATTTTTTATTTCTGATAGTGAAGGTTTTTGAAGTAGGTTCAAAGTTCATGAGATTTTAAACATGGTTCTTCCCCTTTTTTTCTTCAGGCTGGATAGAATACAATGTTAGGGTATCGGATGGTTTCCCAAAGTAGGATAACTTCAAGAGGGAGAGCAACATAGACACTTAAACTTCAATGGTATAATACATTTATATTTCTAACAGAGCCCTGCCCCACAAATCTACAGAAAGGACATACAAGCTCCCTGGGGCATGGATGAGGGCCTATATATTCTCCAGGAAATAGCACTTTTACTTATTTTAGTACTTAGGATGTATTCCCTGTTGGTGTTGTCAGAAATTTGGGGAGCTGGAGAGTGACCTTGCCCATTTTCAACTATTGATTGCTGCTGACTTTTAAAATACTCTAAAGTACTACTGCTTTCAGAGTGGTTCTTTTTAGATTTGGTGGATAATTGGGGGAAGGAAAGATACTTTCTTTCTTTGCTTAATTTCATTACAATGCACGGACTTTAGATATAGGGCTACCAAATTTAAGACACTCAATTAAATTGGAATTTTAGTTAAGACAATAAATTTTTTTAAAAAATAGTGTATGTTCCAAATGTCATGGGTTTTCATCGTTTACTTGAAATTCAAATTTGACTATGCAGGATATGTTTACATTGGCATTTCTGTTTAGATAGCATTTTCCGTAATAAAGTGCATATATGGAAATGCAGTGAAGTGTTGCCAAATGCCCCCTCTCATTAAATAAGGATTTAGAAGCTAATACAAAACTAGAATAAGATTTATAAAATGAAATAAAAGAGGAAAATATGAAGAATTAATCTAATAACATTAAATTACTAGAAAATCGAAAAGAATCTTTTCCCTTAAACGTTAGGATTATGTAAAATTACTATTTGGCTATATGATGTTATGGTTACACAAAGTTGTTTGGTCAATGTCATTTAGTAAATTGGAGGCAGTATAACATCAGCATAAACCTTAGGGGATTTAAAAAAAATTTTTATCATAAATTTTTTATTAGCATATATTCATTGTACTGGGAGGGGATCTGCAGTGACAATTCTGACTAGACTTATATTGTACGTTATGTACATAGGGGATTATTTTTAATAATTATTTTATTACTAGTATCAAAGTCACGTGATCTGGTGGATTCCACGATATTCTGAATGCAATTTGCATTACTTACCACAAATTTTCTTATGAGTTCTCAAGGAAATATTTTCTAGAAATAAAAGCAATTTTACTTCTTCATTAATATAACACATCACTTCTTTTTCTTATGATCTATTGCTGTCAGATAGTTTACAATCTTTGTTGATTTTTTGAACATCTATTACTGTAAGAAGGTAAATTTTACACAAAAGGTATTTTATGTATGTTTGTTCTAGATGCAAGCAATTATTTTTTATGGCACTTGAGATCTGTGATACTCAACTCCTCACTGTGTTCATGCAGTGTGGAACATGCTCTATATACCACACACCCTTTTCACAGCCTGCTTTCCTGCTAACTTTCTCTACTGGCCTTAGCTCAGTTACTCCTACCCTTTCCTGTTGTGCTCAGATCCCCCAAAAGTTGAGCTCCCCAGCTGGGTCTTTTCTCCATGATCACCAGTACCCATTTCCCCACTATTCTTACAGACTGGAGCTGAGACTCACAGACCTGGAAAGTTTCAAAGTATCAAGTCACCAAACACACATAAGCTCATTTATGTGCTCACATACAATGAATCTTTTTATTTAATAAGGAAATTTGTTGTCTAATAGAAGGACATGAACACATAAAGATTAAGAGATTGTTTTTGATGTCACTTAGTAACAAGACAAAGCTAGATCACAGATTCTGTCATTTAATTAATCTTCCTCAGAGACTATAGTATGGGATATTTGATTACAGAGTAGTCAGCTGTAACTAGCTGAACTGTTTATAGTGGACATTCAGAAAGTGTTTACTGATTGTCCCACCATTTTGACTACAATGAAAAAGAGTAAAGGAGAAACAGTCTTATAGACCTGGTTTTCATTGGTGCTAACAACGTTAATTATCCCAACACTGAGAAATAAAGTGGCTACAAATTTGTTAGTAGGCACCTTCATTGTTGTGTGAACATCATGAGTGTACATACACAAACTTAGATGGTATAGCCTAACATATACCTAGGCTGTGTTATTTATCTATCTATCTATCTGTCTAATCTATCTGTCATCATCATCTATCTATCTTACCTATTTATCTATGTATCAAACTCTTATCAATCATCTACCTAGATATATATATGATATATCTATAAGATATATATTTATATAATGTTTATCAATCATCTACCTGTAGATATATATATATGATATATCTATAAGATATATATTTATATAATGTTTATATAAAACTGTATATATGAGCTGTCACTTGTGGAAACAGTTATGAAGCACATGACGAAAGTTCTTTGTCACATAATAATGTGCTATGATTTTTATTTTTCTATAACATTTCTATTATTGTTTGACTCACTAATTAGCACGTAGTTATAACCTAGTATTTTCAAATGAACAAATGTATGAGTAAACAGTAGTGTCCAATGTTGTTATTATATTCTGGCTGTTTAATGACACATTTGAGGGTAATATAGGTATTGCATTGTTTCCATGGATATTGAAAAGTAAATCATAGTGCATTTTAATTTTTAAAATGTATCTCATATACCCAAGTAAAATTTTTACTCAGCTGTACAATATTTTACTTTCACTCTCATGTAAGATTCTGACTTTCTTTAAGTTTTTTAGATCCTTTCCTTCTCTATTTTCCACTACTCAAAGAGTAATTAAAATGATTTTTATGAAGGTTTTATAATCTTGTCTACCAAGAAAGCTTAAAATCTTCTATAGGACATTGAGGAACTTTACAATTTGCTTTCAAAATCAGGATATTCTAAAATTTTCTGTTCCCACCTTTTCTGAGCCCATACACATACACTACTATATATGTCACTCATATTAGAGATCTATGCCCAAAATAGCTTATGGCCATTGTTGTGTAATGGAAGGTACTAATGGTATAAGGCACAGGTTTGGGGATGAGGTAGTCAGCATATAATGGCTTTGTCATTTTGTAGCTGGAAGGGTCGTGTCTAAATCTAACTTATTTGTAACTAGCATAATAACACAGCATACAGACCTTATGGAATTAAATGAGATATCAGCATTTAAATTATGTCACACATTTCCTAGCAAAGAAAAGACAAATGACTGGGAGTAATTGTGATAGGGTAAAGATAAATATGACAATTTTTGTTTGCTTGGTTTCTTCTATCTAAAAAAGTTTTTAAATTACCTTATTTCTGGCCAAATTGCATGTATTCTTCAAGACCTGCTTCTCTCATATATTCACATTAAGATGTAAACAATGTTTACATTTCATGCTCTCATTTCCACTCATTTCTTATTTGGCATTGGATCATTTTCTATTCTGTCTTACTCACTAGATTATCACCTTGGACTAGGGGCATGGCTCAAATTGTAAAACACTTGCCCAGCAAGTATGAAGCCCTGAGTTCAATCCCCAATACTGCCAAAAAATGAAAACAACCAGGCATAGCTGATATTGTTGAAGGGCACTTTGATAATCAGTTACCCCAATAAACTGAAGTTCAACATCATCGGCAACATTTTTTTGTGAGGTTATCTGTATAATGTGTGCCTTCCTGGTAATATGTGAATTTCCCAAATATAGTACAATGCATCTGTCTGATTGGCTTCATATCCACAATGATTGACACAGGGTGAACCCACAATGATAACTATTTCTGTAATAAAGACTTGTCTTAGAACTATTGCTGGCCAAATTCCGAATTCTGTCAGTGTTCTTTGTGGTATAGTATGTTTCCTTTAATTCAAACTTCTTTTTGTTGTTTGTTTGTTTATCTGAAACTGGATCTTGTACTGGCCTTGAACTCACAACCCTCTTGCCTCAGCCTCTCAAGTGCTGGCATAACTGGTTGCTCCATCCTCCTGGGTTCAAACTTCATCTTATTCTACAGATTCACTTACTTTAAAAAAAAATCTCTCCTTAAATTCTTTGAACATTCAGAAGTGAGGAGTGGGCTGTATAAAACCAATGTTCATAAGATTTAGGAATTCTTCTGATTCTATAATGCAATTGCCTGTCTGGAATACTAATGATGTGTGCTCCTAAACCATAGATCAAGATAGATCTTCTACCCTTAACACCACATGCAGCAGCACTTTCTTTTGTCTAGCAACTTACTGTTTCAACTTTAACTGCCCAGTAATGCCTGTTGTGTTAATCTTGGCTTTCTGAAGGCTGCTTTCATGCTTGTTACCTCATTTCTACAATGTAATAAACTGGAGAGAAGCAGGGAAGTTCTTAAGACCTGAGCTTTACAAATGAGGAAATTAAGGCTTTGTTCAAATTCACATTTCCTGTCTTCCATTTCAGTGTTTTTATCCTGAGTGTAATTTTCTCTCCTGATATTCTGGGAGATTGCTTTAGACCTGTGGCTAAGCTATTCTACACCTGCTAGAGAGGTCTATTTTTTTTTTTCCATGTAAGTCCTAGAAAAAGTTCCTAGATCAACTGTAGGCCAGAGGACTGCTGAATCCCTTTTGTAAAGCTTGCAGTTCTTTAAACATCTGACAACTTCAAATTGTGGTTTAGGGATGCAGAGTCTTCCTTTAGTCATTAGCACTTCAGTTGAGCAACAGCTTTCTCCAGGGGAGAGAGAGCAACAAACACAGATTGAGCATGCTTTACTGTGTCATTTCGAATTGCTTCTTAAAGACTTCTGACAAGTTCTTTAACTTCTCAGTGTTTCACCTGTAAAGCAGTGTCCACCTCAAAGGTTCTTGGAAAGTGTTGAATTAAATAATAAATCTGATAGGACAGTGCCTGACTCAGATGAGCACTTATTAAATGTTAACTACTAATCATTATTACTCATTATTTTGTGCAAATTAAGTGAAACTTCATTCAATATGAGTTGATCATATGAATATTTCTTTTTATCTAAATAAAAACAAATTTCATTTAAGTCAAGAAATAAAAGAGGCCAGAAATAATTTTATCTATAAGTAGATTATTTTAGTTCATTGTGTTTTCAGTAAAAGCATCATTGCCAGCTTGACTATGTTGAAAAATGAACACATCTTCCCAGGCATCATTAGAAACACATTGGAAGCATATATAAACTTATGTTGAAAGTACAATGACAAGTGCAATTCTGTCTTGACACTGTTTGAAATTCATCTTGGCAGGATGATGTGTTAATAATTTAGGGCGGACATTTCTTGTAAGCATTTAGGTTTGATTTAAACACAGGTTAATATTGTTTGCCTATAATATAAAATACTAAGACTGCCTTCTGATTTATTTTATCAAATTTATTGTACACTACCAATTATTTATCATTCCTATCTTCCTGTTAAAGCAGCCAATATACTGCAAGGCAGAAATTAATATAGCTGTACAAGTAATAAAATTTCTTAATACCTAACTATCCCATCTGATGGGACATCAAAGGTCCTTCTTCTCAAGAAAGTAGAAAATATTCTGTGCCCACCATTGTTAATAAAAAAGGAAATCTGTTTCTACAAATTTATGTAATATGAGCATTTATATTCCTTACGTGGTCATCATTTCCAGCACTTCATTTTCCAAATGTGCTGTCTAAAAACATGTAACATTATGGCCCATTACCAACCACTAATGGAGAGTTTTATGATTAACTTTTGCATCAAAACTGATTACTTCTTGTGTAGGGATAGATTTTCAAAATTAGATATGGTAGCATTTAAATGGCCATTTATTTTTAGTAGAAGATGGTGCCCTAAAACTTAGACTTCCATTTCATGGCACCATTATCTTCAAACCCTGATGGTGTCTTTTGCACTTAAGGATCATAAGGGAAACCAATTTGATGAAAATAGGTTGGTTCTTATCATTGGGAAATTTGGAAATGGAAAAAAATGACTTGTGCAATAAATGTATTATCTGAAGTCATGCTCATCCTCCAATGTAATTAGTAATTCTGTACTTTTACAGAGGAGGAAAGCAAGATTTTCCTACCATAGATTCACTTCGTAGAGGAACAGAGGATAGTATGTACAATATTGATGGGTCAAACTAATCAAAATGAACCCTGATTGACAGTATGAATATATGGGAATTATTCCATAAGTTTTTCCCTTAATCTGTGAAATTGTTCTTTTAAGCATATTTTGTAATCTAAATTTTTTTTAAAAATCTGAAGATATCATAATAACATCATTATTATTCTTTTTGTCTTATTTTCCTCGAATATGTGGGATATCTGGATCCATTAAAGGGTTTTTCCTTTTACAAAATTTCTTCCTCTTGATGGTACTACAGTCTATTTCAATCTGACAATGGTTATGAAGTAAACCATGATTCAGCAACAGAATTTATGCAGTTTTTATAGCAAAAATAGTGCTCAAGGAGAATTGTTTCTTAGTTTAGAATTCATGCCCTGAAAAGTAAGGTGATAGGAAAATTGTGAAGGCTTTTCTTTTTAAAAATATTAACCTCTAGGATTTACTCATACTTAAATAAACTTTAGATATTTAGTTTAAAACTAATCCCACTGAAAGCTCTTTAAAACTCTGTTTCCATGTTGTTTAAAGTATAAATGGCAGGTTAAAGAAAACAATTATTAAATAAAATAGAGGTTAAGTGATGCACCTGAAACCACAGAGCTAGGTCATGGCTATGCCAAGAATCAAATCTAGATTTTCTGGTTTGCCCACTACTGCTTGCTTTTACCACTATTTTAAAGAACCCAAAGTTTTAAGATGACTGATCTCAGGGCATGGTTCAATATCTCTATTTGTCAGTATAAAATACACCTCATATTATTACGATGTTTGAAGCATACAAAAAGGTAAATGCTAATGTGATATGCAATATGTGATGATTAACCACAGATAGCAATATTCATTAAACTGCTAATTATGTCAATGTAAATATTCCTGGGAGTGTACTCCTTTTTACCTTCAGGAAGCTGCATAATACTAGTAATTAATGAGAGGTGAAAACACTCAATGGTAAAATACTTTCATATTTTTAAAACTGATGTAGTAATATGCAGAACTTTCAGGAACATTATTTAGGGTTTTTTTCTCATCTCAATGATGACATTCTGTTTTATGAGAAAATATAGTAAATCATTACAGTGAAAAATATGGTTATTGAAATTAGGTGATTTTTGGAAATGTAGATGCAGCTAGAAAACTTTCTATATGATGAAAAGAAAATATCACATTAATTCAGACTTTTTTTTTTCCTGTACAACTTTGAAACAGATGAATAGGAGAAGTTTGCAAAAGTACTACTGTATGATCTTTGGAACAAGGCTAAAACATGAGAGATTTAAGAAGTTTCTCTTATACACACTGCATAGCCCTTTCTTCCAGGGTTTCTCATTTCCTGTACTGTTGCCTGAAATATTTACCTTACATAAATCAGGTCTTAGGTGTCACATTCTCTATGAATCCTACCAGAGCCCTGGAATCTGTGATAAGGAGTACCAATGTGCTTCTCAACATCCGTTTTTTCTCAAAAGTTGTTATAATATAATTAGCAGACCTACTTAGCTAGCATCATTTCCCACTAGATGTTCAACTTCATGAGGACAGGAGCTGGGTGTTCAATTGTCTAGCTTTGTGTTTCACACATAATAATGAACTCTGACTGAATGAAGTCATGTTAAAGTTAACTAGGCTCTGTGTAATTATAGCTTCTACACACCAGCTCTCTTTCACAGCTCTTTACAGCTTTTAATTTCACCCATATGACAGCTAAGAGATGAAATTTAGGCTAGGCTAAGAGGTTGTATCACATAAATGGCAGAGGGAGAATATGGAGCCCATTCTATTTCCTCACTTATTCTTTCATTCAACAGATTTATGCTGAGCATCTTCCATGTGTCAGACATATGTCAGATCCAAGGAGCTAAAGATAAATACGTTAAGATCCCCTGAAGCTCTCTGCCTAGTCAGAGAGATTGACTATAAATAATAATTATAATACAATGTGATAAGGGCTCTGGCAGAACAATGTACTCTGTTCTGTGGGATTTCTAAAGAAGGAATAAATGACTGTGCATATTAAATTGCTCCATTTTATTTTCATATTCTTTTAACACTATTTTATGTCTGATTGTTTAGTATATAACTTACCTAATTCAGCAAAAAAGATAGGCAAAGGCCTATGCAAATTAATAAAAGCTTAAATATTGCAATATGATTTCTAAACTAATTAGTGTTCATTATTGTTCATATTATACATTAATTTGAATATGAAATAGAAGTCTATATAAGGCCTAATCCAAGATAGTTTTAAATGGCTACTTACAAAAAATCATTATTATTGTCATTTATATAACTTTTGAATCCAAAGGGAATTCTCAAAAGACAATTATCATAGGCACATTACAAGAATAGATTTGCAGAAGAACTAGGGTGGGAGTGCAACATAGCCTGGAGAAGGCTTAGGGTGAGTCAGGTACCTGTAAGACTGTTCTAGGAAGTTGTTGAGTGCCTAAGTTTTGAATTGAAGCTCATCTGCTGTTTTTTTTTTTAATAATTTAAAGAAAAACTGGATGAATGGATGAAAAGACTTATTTCTTTGTCATAGTTTTACAATTATTCTTCATACATATGGAAACAGCTATGGAAAATTATGGCATTTAATAATGAAAATTAAATATTTTACTAGATGAATAAAAATAAGTAAATGTCAATAAACATGACTCTGTTTGCATTTCTTAATATTCATCAAGCCATTCAAAGTGAGTAATGAGAATCTCATAAGGAACATGGCACGGACGTACTAGAAACTCTCTAGTTTCTTGAGAGAAGGAACCTTGTCATCTTTGTGTATTTTTTAAGTTTTTTCATTACTTTTCATACTCCCTATTTTTTATTTTATTTTTTGGATTAATACATAATACTTATTTATGAGTTATATTGAGTGTTGCTTAACTTAGGGCAAATTAGCCTATCCATTACCTTAAAGTTTAATCATTTCTTCATAAGTATATTAAAAATCGTATATAATACATTAATGTTAATTGTATTTACCCTTCTGTGCCATGCAACACCAGAATTTACTCTTCCTATAAAACTATAGGATTTGTCAGAATACAGGCCTCTCCAATTGCCACCTTCTTCCCACTCTCCCAGCCTCTGGGAATGACTGCCCTGCTCTATTCTATGAGATCAACTTTTTCAGATTCCCCATGCGAGGGAGGCCATTCAGTGTTTGTCTTCCTGTGTCTGACTTATTTCATTTAACATAATGTCATCCAGATTCATCCATGCTGTTGCAAATGATAAGATTTCATGCTTTTTAAAAAAAAATGGGAACTTGCCTATTTCCAGTGCTCAGAAATAGCTCTTTCATAGTTGAAAGCCTTCAAATATGAGTAAACTTTCATCTGAGGACTTTAATCTTTACGTTAAAAATAGAACAAACAAAACAATAATTAAAAAGACATAACCCAAATTGTGGGTAAAATGAAACTCTGTTTTAAAAGCCAAATTTCATATACCTAAGAGTAGTTGGTAGCTGGTGATTAATGGCTAAGGAGCCCACTGAGAGTTTAAAAGTCGGGTTTGTTTCCTACTGTAATAACCAAACCAACGAAAATGGGTAGAAGCCAATAAAGGGGTAGTCATCCTTTTCAGAGATCTATAGAATGTGCATTGGACACTTTCCAGGAGCACCTCCCCTTGCTGGTACAGGAGACTGCTCAGCTCAGTGGCTATACACCACAAGTTCAGTTGAACAAAAATTAGCAGGTGAAAATAAACAAAAGATGCTTTTCTGAATTTGTCACATTGCTCCACACTAGTAACCTTTTCTCTTGTAATTAGAAGAAAGTCACAAACCCATTGGAAAAGAAGAAAAGAAAAGTTGTATTTATCATTTTTTTTCTTAGCGTGAGTTCGGAGGAAGAGGTGTTTAAATGCAAATGAAGGCCATCCTTATCTGTGGTCTAGCAAAGTGGATGGAGTCGGTGATCACATACCAGCCTTTTGCTGGATACAAGTCAAGTGCATCAGGAAACCCAGCCCACCTTTGATAACCAGGAGCAGTGAGTTAGCACCGTGAACTAATGGTACCATGTCACCAGCTTTTACTTCTATTTAGATAACTATGGATTCCCTTCCAGGGACTCTAAAATTTCAAAGAAATGCAATGACTTATACTGCTTTCATTACCTTGTATACATTTTGCTGCAAAATGTTAATAGATTATAAAATTTAAAATGATTCCCACATAACTAAAATTTCTATTACAAGAAAGCAAGATAATTGTAGTGAGATCTAGAAATTGTATTTATTTAGTACTATTTCATTATAAAAACATGCTTTTTTGTAGACATTGTACTTATGTATTAATATCTACATAAAATCTTCATAGTTTACCTTGATATCTAGAGGGAACATAATCCAACAGTTTTCATAATGATTAACTTGAAGTCATCATCTTGTTTTTAGTAATCCCTCTGTTTTCAGAATTATAGATGTAGGAGGTAGAGAAGTAGTGTTTGCCACAGAACATACCCTGGATGTTTCAGTCTTGATCTTAAAACCTATGTTTTTGTAAATATGTCAATAAAACATTTAAAAATAAATGGCTTTTCCCACTGCCTGCTACTCATTTTACCCGAAGGTAAATTTTAGACTAATTCTAGTTGAGTCAGATTTTTAAGGTGCTTCATTACAATTCATCTTACATATGAGATATTATTAGTGGTTAGTTTTATGCAACCAAAAGCTAGAACAAACTTTTCCAGAAATAACAGTTTCTTTAAGCCATTCTGCTCATTAGAATTTACATGCCCCCAGTATTATGTGATTGGGGTTTTCCTAATATAAAGATATATGTTTGGATAGGCTTTGAATATATTATAAATTCTTGTAACTGTGATATCCGTCATCTGCTGGTGGGATAATTCAACACAAGTGTCTTGCCTTCATGAATCATCTTCAGAAGATATAAGCTACTATATTATAAGACCTCTGGTGAGAATTTATCTCTTTCTCTTGGTCAGTGGAGAATCATCAAGAGTTCAGTGAGAATTTACCTACAAAATTGGAAATAACCTTGTAGTATTGCAGCCAATGTGGTTGGCTACTCTAATATGTTCCTTATATGCCGCATAAAACAGCGCCTGCTCCCTGCACTCATGGTATAATCTCCCTTTCTGTGTGACTTTCCAGCAAATCCCTTCTGTGTGGGGGGGATGTGTTGAATGGGATGGCTCTTGAGGTAGAATGATAAATGTATATTAAGTATCATTCAAAATTTTATGTGTACTTTTTAATTCTCAATTTTGAACACAGAAACTATATCTCTGAAAAGTACATAAATATTAAGTAGAAGCAGGCATTACTTGAGTAGTGAATTGTATCAAATAGCATCAGACTATAATGTTTATGTTCAAATATTTTGTAGACTAAATTCATAAAATATACTTTTTAAACTCATAGTCCCTTGCATAAAGGAGTTTGTCCTTAATTTGATTATGGATACTATTTAATCACTGCTTTAAGTTCTTATCAATGGATATTTTTATTAAAAAAATTTGTATGTAGGGTGGAGAAATGAGCCAAACAATGTATGCACATGTGAATATAAGAATTAAAAAAATCCAAAAAGTTTTTATAGGAGAATACAGGTTTGTTTTCTTTTCTAGATTCTGAGATTTTTGTCTATGCTAAATATTATGTGCTTATTGATTTATAGTATTTTTTCATCATTTGCCAAAAATCAGATTTGATAATTTTCCTTTTCTCAAGGAATTTAGGGAATCTAGATTATTTAAATTGGAATTATAATACATTTGGTTCCCTTCCTTAATAATTGACTACTTTGATTATAAAACTAACATTATATTTAAGATATGGAAATTATGGATTATATTTTAAAACTGTCAATGCAAAGTTTGTAATCCTAGCAACTTTCAGTCCACATGCTTCAAATCAAGTGTAAGTTACCTAAAAAACAAAGCTTTACCATAAGTCACCAAAATTAATAAGACATTCCCATATATTTCAGATTTTTCTATAATTTAGAGCCTGAGGGATTTACTTAAAGACCACTTAATCAAACCTTATCAGATTTGATCTTATTTACTTACTGGGTAACATCACCCATATCATGCATCAATACCAGAAGTTCTTCCTTAAGGTAATTATTTGCAATATTTTCAACATTGCACACTAGTTTTTCCTTAGGGGAGAATCCTCCTTGTATATTTACATGAATCTCTTGTCTTCATATGTGATTTAGATTCTCTGCTAATTTTCTTATTTCATTGTTGAAAAGAATGGCTTTGGATTTTGTATCACACATAACAAAACTTCACATTTTACCTTAATTCCTTCCTTTGAGTGGTTGAACATGCATGTGCATGCAGGACAATCTTCTATAGTCAAATCAGTTTATATACCAGGTCTGTTTCAATTTTGTAAAAAAGGTGTCTAATTTATTTGATAAAGTGTTGCCAGCACCCAGGGTTCCAAAACATAGATTGAATTAAAGTTATAAATCTAGTATAGTATGGGAAGAAAATTAATTAGAAAGTGTTTTGAAGAATCCATTGCTGCAAGGTGGCAGAGGCACATAAGCATGACACAACCATCTTATGGAATGCACAAAAAAGGGGTGTCTTTTGTGCCAAATAAACATTCTTCAATTAACACTTCACAATATGAAGTGTGAACTTTCCTAGTCTGTGTTTATCCATCCTGAGGCTGCTACTTTTAATGCCTCAAAAACTGTCGCCTGTATGTATCCTTCTGCTGGCTCTTGGGGTAAGGATTTGATCACAGGCACATTATCCACTTTGCATTGGTCTAATGAGATTAACCGAAACTAAGTGAATATGAGAGAGAGAGAGAGAAAAAAGAAAGAAAGATCACATGATGAAATAAGATGTGCTTCTATAAATATGGGCTGCTGAGGGCTATAAGGATACTGGAATAATAAACTCTTTGTATTTGGACATTTAATACTTATTTTGAATTCTGTAATTACTGTACCCCTATATGAAAAATTTTCCTACTGAGAATCTTTTGAGTAATATATTTGGGAAGTTTTATTTCATCTTATCTTGTGATTTTGAATAGGCACATGCATTATCTCTTTGCAGGGAAATGATGGGTTTTCAAACTTAAATAGACTTTGTTACCTGTTCTGCCCCTTTTGCTAGAAAAAGATGTACTCTTATGTGGTTTATTTAATTATTTTGTCTGCACTGCTCTCACCTTTTTGAAATAATACATATTCCTCTTAATTAAGTTTTCTTTTTCAAGTAAAATATAACACATTAATTTTGATTTCTATGAGTAGTCATATTCAGATGCCTGGAATATGTATGTAATTCTTCAAAAGATAGCAATGTACAAATAAAAATAATGATTCTATTCTTTACATTTATTATATGTTTATACAGACTCAGAAGAAAGATGAAATTGTTTCAATTGTTTGTCTCCTTTTTTCAGGATTATTCATATTTTTATAGCAGCCAAAATTCTTATCACATCCTCAGTGTCCAGGCACCAAATTCTAGTTATTATACTTTTTAAGAACATATTACCTTCACATTTTGTGAGGCGTTTATAACTTGAGTTATCATTTCCTTATGCCTGTTAAATCAGTTACATGTATGAATACGTGTATTACTGTGTATTGTAATTTGACATTATTCCACCCTCTCTCAATTGCCCTTCAGGTGGTAGTAGCAGAGGTCAGTATAGTCTCGTGCCAGAAAGTAGGGATATACTTGGCAGACAAATGGGTCAGTGAGTTTATATCAAGTCATGACTCCTACAGTTTTTCTGAGTCCAACTACACAGGTGATACCGACAGAACTGGAGACATTCTGTTTGGAATATGCACAGTTGACCTTTTGCTTAACACATATATAACTGTTTGCATCATTGCCAGTATTTTGCCCATGTATTATTTGCACATCAAGGGAGGAGAGAGCCTTGGAATACTACCCTTATATTTCCTTTCCAAAGATGCATGCATTACTTAAATCAGCCCTGAATAAGATCCCTTTTCCAATAAAACCAGTAAGTCTTCCGGTAATAATTTCTCTAAAAATAAATTACTAATAGTTCTAGATAATGCTAATAGTCCCTGATCTCTTTTTCTGTACTTTTAACAAAGAAATAAGCCAGCTTCCCTGGTAAACAGATCTAAGACATAAGAACTTTATTTCATGACCAGAAACATGGTTCTTATGACCTAAAGCTCCAACTTCATTACTACACGTGGAGTCAGTTCCCTAGCTAGTTCTTCCTTATTTAAGTCAGCTTTCCTTAGTGACCCTTGTCACTCCTCTTTGGGAGTACTTAAAGATTTTCTTTTGCTAGATAGCATGTGATGAATTTTGAATGCATGAAGAAAAGGAAGTGAAAGTGAAAATAGATGAAATATATTGTCAAAAATTGCTACAA
The DNA here is from genome assembly GCF_047511655.1 of Castor canadensis. Classification (NCBI taxonomy): domain Eukaryota; kingdom Metazoa; phylum Chordata; class Mammalia; order Rodentia; family Castoridae; genus Castor; species Castor canadensis. The sequence continues at coordinate 26,879,133 of NC_133390.1, read as the reverse complement.
TAAATGGGATTAGAAAACATTACCAAAACAACAGTTAAACCACTACCATTTAACATCAAATGAAAAAAGTGAGGTCAAATTAAGTTGTTTTTTGATATAAGCACAGCTCAAAGGATAAAAAGGCAGTCACAAAGTCACCAGTTCTGGAAGGTGATGCATTTAAGTGTTTGTTTAAAAGCCAATGGAACCCGGTGTGGCGCCTACACCTGTAATCTCAGCACTTTTGAAGGTGAAGCAGGAAGATAGTGAGTCTAAGGCCAACCTGTTCATATGTCAAGACCCTATCTCAAAAAATCAAAATAAAAGTAAGCAAAGCAAGCCAATGGAATTATGGGAAAGGTAGCTAAAAGCATCCTGAATGCAGGCGGAAATAAGGCCACACTGGCCAACAGTACTGTAACTTCTCTTATTCCATTTCATTGTTTGTTGTCATCAGGTTCCATTGTTATTTCTCCTCAAGAACAGACGGTTTTATGACTTTTCCTTTTCATCTGCATAGTTTTAAAAATAGAAGACCTGTAAAAAATCTATTTCACTGAATTGTTCATTTATCACCTCCTCCTTCCCATATATTTAAGAGTTTACATCCACGTGGTTATTTTTTAAATGATTGTAAGATAACCTTTTGAAGGAATCTAAAATATCTTACCCATTTTCATTGACTTTTTAAATCAAAATCTTTTTTTGAGGGAATATGGAAATTAAGATGGCCTTGTTACAGTTTAGAAATTTTATTGATTCTTCTACTCAAAATTACAGTGTCTTGAGATTCTGAAAATTTCTACTAGTTTTCTTTATTTATTGTTACTATTCTAGATCTAATGTACATTGATCAGTAAAACAAAATAAACGTTTATACTTTATCTTTTGGTCTTCTTCACATCTTCAAAAGTTAGCAACTCTGTCCCTGAATTGAGTGCATAAAACCAAGTTTAAGAAACACTAATGAAATTGAATTGTGACTTTTTTTCCCCACTTAACAAAATTTGCTGTGAAAGTAGCAGATAACTCTGAGTCAATCTGTTCCTGAAAATATTGTTTTATAATTATATGGGGCTTTTTTCTTCATTGGGCCTAACGTTGCACAATTAACATTCCATTCCAGAATTATAGGTTAATGCTATGAAATGAGAAAACAAACACCTGAAGTGTTAAGTATCCTTTCTGTATTTGTAATAATGAATGTGGTGAAGACAAAATTAGAGCTCAGAGTTTCTAATTTCAGTATTTTCTTTCCTCTGCTTCTTCTATATATTAAATTTTCCAAATAGAAATTCTGTGCATTTCCAAATTTAACTTGGACCTCTGAAAAATACTTATCCTGTGATATACTTTTCTTTCCTTGTCTGTAATTGATGCATTCATTTTCAAAAAGCTAACAAACTGCTAGAAATATGAATGAAAGAGAAGTACAAATAGAAGCCTCCAAGCTGATAGATTTTATTTTAGCAATACTCTCATGGAAGACTTGACACAGACTTTGTTGTACTACCAACCGACCTTATTCCTCTGGAATAGACTGAGTGGTTCACTGCTAAATGCTCCTCCCCTTCATCACGTAACTTAAGACTGTCACGTGGAGAGAACAGAATTCTTTCTTGATTTGTGCATCGAACATTATTCAGTGACTGCTCTCACAGGACTACTAGATGAAGAAAAGTGTGATCTTTAGCTGATTTTTGCATCACATAACATGTAATCAGGTCAGAAATAGAAAGACAAGAAAATGAATAATGATTCAATGGGAAAATGAATGAATAAATGAAACTTACAAGCAAAGACTTTAATGAGGTCATATTATATATTATGGTTCTATGTTTGAAATATTTTAGAATTTGAATTAAAATGAAATGTCCCTAGACCATCAATCATTGAGTGAATCCAAAGTTACTTAGCTCTTCTAAATTAACATAACCTTCCCTCTTCTGCAATATTATACAAAGAAGGAAACTCAAATGAATAAATAAGACACTTGGAGACAGACACTCAATTTAATACTACATATAATATCCACAATTTAGAGCCCCTAGAGATTCCTAACAATTGAGAAATGGTTAAACAAATTATAATACATTGCCAAGATGAAATTTTATACAGCTACTTGAATTATTAATTGGATGACAATATCAGGTAATGAGAAAAAGAACATGAGCTTTGGATCAGATACACTTACACTTGTATTTGAGTCTTCTGTCCCTTACCAAAATATCCCAAATACAAAGGGACTTCTGGAGAGAAGTTTCTGGATGTCCTTAGCATCTTCCTTGATGTGTCATAGACTTAATGCTATTTTATAGTGAGAGCCGCATTCAGGAGTAAGCTCTCAGAGACCAATTTAGTTTTGTGAGGTAGTCCTACAAGTACTTAAGAAAGGGATGAATTTTGGAATCAGATAGGCCACAATCAAATATATGACATTGAGTACATTACCTAACTTCTTTGAAGCTCAGATTCCCTGTCAATAACCTGTGACTAATTATACCACTCACCTAATGGGATCATTGTGATGATAAAATGACATTATATATACTAGCAGAGAGCTACATAGGGATTAAAGTATTAAGTAAATGGCAATTTTAGGCATTGTCATGGGTCATTATACTAGTAGAAAACCTCTAGTCAAAAAGATTTTCACTGTTTTTTTTCCCTAAATTATTAATTCCCAGTAGCAATTAAATACCCTTTGTCATCCAGTCTCAATCAGGGTGTTTCATCGTGTTTCCTAGTACATTCCTTGCATAAAACCTTGTCATTTCCCCAAATTGCACAAATTCCTACCTCTGAGTATTTTCTCCTGCTCTGTCCCAGACCAGAAGTCTTTTCTCCTCCTCTTGTTTTTCTGTTGAATAGTCTTTTTCATCATTAAGGCTCAATTCAAGTGAACCTCCCTACTGTAAGCCTTCCACAAATTACCCAGTATGCATTGGCTCTTTTCCCTGCATTCTTATGGCACTTCGTATGTCATAGGATGCATTACATTTTCCATGTTTACACAGTTTTGTCTGCGTCTGAGTCTTCTATCACCTATTAAACATTTTGGAGTCAGAGACTATTTCTTCCCTCATTTTAGTAATACTTTAGCAGCTTAGTTTCTTGTACATAGTGGAAACATATGAAATATGTGTCAAGCTTAATTGAGGCATGACTAGAAGTTCTTGCAACTCTTGACCTGCATGTGCCATTTTATGGCCCAACTGAATATGATTTTACTAGTTTTTCATTTACATAGATGGCTGCATGTGCCATTTTATGGCCCAACTGAATATGATTTTACTAGTTTTTCATTTACATAGATGGATTCGTAAAAAAGGCAGAAAGTATTAGGATACATGACTGAAAATCTATTTCCCCTCCCCATTTAATTAATTGTATAGATATAGGACTTATGGTTATGATTATATGGCTATAATTTGCTTTTCATTCATAGACATTGCCTGTTATGTGATGTTTCTCACCCATGTGGCTAATTCTCTCCATATTCTCCTGATGTTCTTTCATCAACAAAACTGGACTTCCTGCCTTCTCTGAGTGTGTACTTTGATTACTCTTATAGCATGTCAAATTTCAAAATACTATTTTTTTACAGAAGTTTGGATCTTAATTAAGTAGATAGTTAGAGCAGAAATTTCCTTTGTTATTAAGGAATAAAGGAAAACACATTATCAGAGGCTGTGGTTGCCTTCTAATATCTGTTCCTCCTTTCTTTTACAAAATGTTTTTATTAGTATATAAAAGTTGTATAGGGAGTTTCATTGTGACATTTCTAAATATGTGTGTGATGTTCCAAATTCCTTATTTATCATATTATATACAAAATTTTGTGATAATAGTTTTAATTTTGTAGAGCTAGGTGTTAGGAAATTCAAAACATGAATTTGTAAAGTCTGTATTTAAGTATGCTTACCATTAATCTACCCTGAGTTATTATATTTGATTATTATTCATCAAAGACTTTAAAATCATAATCACTGTTTTATAATCATTAAAGTAGTATTTATTTATATTATTTATTGATTAATTCTTCCTCTCTTTTATTGGCATATATTAATTGTATAAAATAATATGCTTAGTTTGGGCATTTTCACGTATGCATATTATGTATGTTGATCATATTTACCCCCATTTTCTCCTCTTTTGTTATCATATTATTGTTGTATTAGGGGTACATTGTGACATTTACAAGGTTTTTACAATATGTCAGTATTGAATTCACTTCCTTCATCATTCTCCTTTATCCCCTATCCCCCCATTCCTGGAATAGTTTCAACATGTCTCATTTTTTATATGCATATTTTGTTTGTAACCTACACAAGCCTCTTTGGGAAAGATAGTGTTTTACACATTTAAAAGTGATTTCGGGAGTGTGGCTCAATGGTAAAGTATTTGTGAATTTCCTAACACCTAGCCCCAACAAATTAAAACTATTATATGTATATAATATGATTAATAAATAATTTGGAATATTAATATAATTCTATAGTTTTTCTAGTACTTTTCAAAACTAGATGAGAAACAGCCATAGTTCTTGAAGAAGAATGAAGGCTGGCACACAAGTTTGGTATTTAATAAACTCAGGATGACACAAATATGGCAGTTTTCTCTAAAGTTTTTATAGTATATTTTCATGGATTACATATTGAATTTTCATTTTGTTCACTTCAAGCATAGAGAAATGATGAAGAAAGAAAATTAGTTAAAAAAATTAAACCAAACATGATATTATTGTATTTAAGAAAGCAACTAGCTTGTGAAGTTTAGTTGTTAGCTGAGCACATTATAAGATATTCATTGGGGAACCACCTAGGACACTATTTCTGAAAGAATCCATGCCTGTCCCTAACTTTCTTTCATCTGAAATTGTCATGCAAAATTGATTTTTTGTTTTTTGCTAGCTTGGTTTTATTATGAGCAAGTGATTAGGGAATAGCTTCTACTCCTGTTGTCATAGTTTACTATCATAGCACATAAAAATCCTTGAATATGTTCACTCTTAAAAAGATAATAAACATCATTTAAATAAATGTATAAATGTAAGTGTATTATAGTTACAGTTACTATAGAAATATTACACATTTAAATGTATATGGACATAATAGGATTACAGAAATCTGTAATTGATGTGAATTAAAGTAATTTAAATGCTTATAAATAGCACTGAAAATTCAGTTGGGTGAATTTACTTATTAAAAAAACTTTAATATTGCAGTAGAGAACAAAGTGTGAGAGTTGCTTAATTTTAGTTCTATTTTAAAGCTGATGCATATAACTGGTTAAATAATGTATTTCATAAAATTAAGCTGTCTATTCACAAAAATTTCTCTATAAATTTACCTTTCTCTGTTCAAGAGTGTTAGTTAGTAGACTCTGGTTATTTCTGGGTTGGGAGGATTTTATTTTTAAGATTTTTGGGAGGGCAGTATTGGGGTTTGAACTCAGGCCTCACGCTTGCTAGGCAGGCTCTCTGCCACTTGAACCATTCCCCGAGCTCTGTTAAATTTGGAGGATGGGGTGGGAATCTGGAACTTCATATGTTAAAAATGATAATACAAGTAGATGTGTATTGAAATTATTTGAAAAAATAACTTTTAATCTACAGGGGATCTAGAGAGGTTACATGTCTTCATCTAGATCCCATATCCAGTTAAAAAACAGTGATTCATTGCAATTTTCCATTATCCTGAAATCCTTAAATGTGATCTTCACTGCATTGATAACTTCATTACTTATTAAATTATTTATTAATACTTCCAACTGTAGGCCATGTTTCTATAGAGTATGTACACAGTGACTGACACAAAGTATCAATGACATGTTTAACAAATGAATGAACCTGTACATCTTTATGTGCATTTAGGGTGTAGTGGAGAATTGCTGTTCACTGTGTTATCTTCATTTGTCAATCAGTGGCATATTACTGATTAGTGCTTCACTCTTTCAGTGAGAAGTACAATTCCTAAGGAAATTATTAACTGTTAATCAGTGTTAACGAAATGGTTACACATTTGTGTAAGATACTTAAATAATGAACATTTTTCCTTGTATGTTGATTGAAGAAAGAAAAATAAAATATATTTGTGACTTGTTTGCATATTTTTAATACAATAAAATTGACTTGAGAAGTCTGTGAGATGTATATACTCATTTTCGCAAGGTGAGTTTTTTTTTTCTTTTCTCTTTTTTTGATGGTACTGGAAATTGAACAGAGGGTCTCATGCATGCTAGGCAAGGATGATACCACTGAGCTACATCCCCAGCCCCTTTAAATGAATATATTTTTGTGAAGAAAATGATGCATGTAAATTGATACATTGTGCATAATCGTAATACTATGGATACATTTGCCCTATTGTGATTTCATTTGCTTTAAGTTTATCAAAGTTTTATGGCAGGATCTGGATTGATTACTTAGTTTCTGTTTTAGGGAGTCTTGGTTTTTGTCCTATGTGTAGTTACATGTTTCTAAGGCAGAAAGTGGCTGCTGATGTCGAGTTTCTCTCCTTGTGCCAGTTGCTGCCTTCCAATCCTGCATGTGGACCATTGCTAGTCTGCATTTGTTTCTTCCTGGTGAAGGATCTGCCTGCCTAGTTTGATGGAGATAATCCAGCCTTACTTTCTTTTGGAGACTATTTCTCACTCATTTTATCTAAATAGAGGATTATATTAGCTAAACATGATTAAACTTGAGATATGAGTAGGAACAATTCTGGTACTGGATCTGGTTTTGTTACACGTTCTTATGGTTGATGTTTCTGCATGTAATGTAGCGTTTTAATGTAATTGTCTTTAAACAGCAACCATTCCTAAGTAAAAGTTTTGAAGAAACCTAAGCAAGTTGTTTGAAAGACATGGGCATTTAAGTGCTTAATTCAATTAGCAACTCATAAGGTCTATATTGATGAGGATGGAAATAGCTCTTACAAGCATTAATTTCAAGGCATGAACATTTTGTAGAAATAAATGTAGAGTTTGTAGATCCTTAGGCAAATTCTCACTGTCTGTTGAATTTATTTAAAGAGCTTTTCTGGTCACCTTTGAACCTCAATGATTTCTCCAGATGTACAGAAGTGAACAATGTAAAAATCTTGCTGTTTCAGCAGAACTGATTCCAGCTGGCTGGGAACTGGATCTGCAAGTCATTGGTTACAGCTGTGTTTCGATTTATGTGATGGTTGAAAAAATAAATTACCCGATTAGATGGCTAGAAAGAGGACTCTTTGTTTAGCCCTTGTGTGGGGACTGAAACTGTTTATGGTGCTGTTTTCTACACAGTCTTTGCAAAGTAAGCTGGACAAATAGACTTATTCAACGCTCCTAAGAAATGTTGCATATTCAGCTTTAATTCTTTACTGAAGAAACTGTACTTTTTTTTTATAATGCTGTCATCTAGCAAATGTTTTAAAGATCTAGCATTTAAGAGAAGCAGTATGTTTTCTGTCCTACTGAGCACTGCATTTAGTAATTGAAAAGCAGTTTTCTTTTGTTTAATGTGTACTTTAATACATATCTTTGTCAGGCAAGAGAATGGAAGACATTTTCTCTAAAAATCGGCCTTTATAGTAGCACAAGATCTGAACATAAATTTTAATGTAATTCTTTTCCTTAATGAATTACAGATCATGGCACTTAAAAGAAAATAAATTATTAAATTGTTAAATAAAGAAATACAATCAAGCATTGCTGTAAAAATTAACCTACCTTCCTTTTGGCCACTTACACTATGAGAGGTTTGATTTTGTCAATGTTGTCTTTGTAACATAAGTAAAGTTTATAGAGTTTGGAACACCTTGAAAAATCATGTAAGTTTTAAGGTTAGCCAAAGTCAAAATGCCAATAAATCTTGTACATTTGATATGTAGTGTCTTCCCAAAGAGATTAATATGCTAATACATTCCCAAGGAGACTACTCTACTAATATAATATTGTATGAGGGGTTTTCTTTGTCTGTTTTCATTATTTTTCTAAGATTGCTTAAATTGAGTTATTCAGTTTAAGTAAGCTGTCAGAAACAAAGTGTTGGTTGCAGCTCAACCAGTACCATTGAGGTCTTAAAAAAATGGTGGCTGTGGAAGGATGGCTGCAATGATATTTTAATTTTTATTTTCTCAAATAGACACTGACTTTTTAAATCAACTCAACACTTTTTTAAAAAGTCTTTTTTTTTTTAAATGCTTTATAGAATGCTGAAAAGGGACCAGATTCCTTAGTGAACTTGAAAATGAGGCCACACACTTGACCACATGGCCACAATGTCCACTAAGTTCAGTAGCAGCTCAGTGTAAGGAATACCTGGGAATATATAACATTTTTCCAAAAAAATATGATCCTTTATCCATTTCCTTTCCTAAGCTGAGGTGTATATTATAGAACTTAATGATACAAAATAAATAACCATATTGTACCCAAAAGGAATCAAGGCTAGGATTGATCTGTCTTGAATTAGCAGACAATTTTGCTGTATCAGGCTATTTCCTTGATCAATGAAGATATACCCTCTAAACCTTAACAAAATCAATACAGTTGATTGAAAAGAATGGGAACAAAGCATGAGAATGCAGGATACACTTGAACTTCCATTGCTCAGAAATATTTAAATGATAGTTATGAGGCTCAGAAGCATTTTCAACTGATCTCATGAAATGGAAGCTTCTTCAACCTAGATGGTAAACCTGATTAATAGAGTTTTAAAGTATTGTTGAGCTTGTCTATCAGCATTCACACTTCTAAAAGTGTATTAGTCAGGAAACAATTTCTGTCACTGAGCATAGAGAAAGCAAAATTAGACTCCATCTTAAAATGAACACATATGAATTATTTTAATAGAAAAATTCAGGAAAGAAAATAAAAGTAACTGTAAAGAGAAAACACTTTTTTAATTTAAAATAATTTATTCTGTCTTTTGTGCTTTATCCCAATCTGACATGATCAGTAGATAAAACATTTTTCTTTTATAGTAAAACATCCCACTAAATTAGCATGTTTTTTCATATTGAATGAAACTCTAAACATCTAGAAAAATGATTATGCAAAATCAGAATAACTGTTATTAATTTTTATTATACTTGCTTAAGCAGCATTTTAAATGAATATTAAAAATACCTTCAAAATAAAGTTTTCCAGAATATACATGACAGAGATTTTTTAATCTGTGTTCACCTAATTTTCTTTATTATTGAAAATATCAAAAGTCTACTTCAGAAGGTTTTATCAACTGAGTTATAATACATTATTAAGCTAAACTATGGCTATTCTATTTAATGAATCCTAAAATATATTCTAAGACACATAGGTATTTATCTAAGAAAGTAATAAGTTCTCAGCACCTAAACTGTAATAGTGTATATACTTTTCCTTAAATCTTATAAATTAATACCTTTTTAGTTCTAAAATAAAAATATTTTATATATATTTCAGATAAATGGAAATTAAAATGTAAATACAGTGAAAAGATCTAATATAACATTTTGATATTGCCATGTACTACAGCTAATATGAGATGAAACATTTTTGAGATTGTTATTATGCCAGCTGTCATAGCGGGGCACTGGAAGCAGATCTATCAGTCTTCTTGGGGATAAATACTACTAAATAAGTGCTACTGTGAAAATTAAATGAGATAATTATGCAAACACATATCTAAATAATGGGTAGTGGTGATCAACACAAGCTTCAATTTTACCTCTCTTCCACTGCATGAAATTAGGTCGTGGTAATAATTTAGTCCTCCCTCCTAATTTTAAAGATGAGAGAATTAATGTTCTGAAAGTTAAATGATTTATCCAAGACCATAAAGTTTATTAATTACAGAGCTGTCACAGAAGCCAGTTTGCCTGAGTCTTAGATGACTTTCTCTCCCTCTTCTCTACAGTACTTCAAGGTGCTGTACATGCTACCATATAAAAAAATATATTCCTATAGTTAAGTTACATGAAATATAAACTGTTTCTGATCCTGTGCCATATCATCCCAACTCTACATTCAACAGTCATTATGAAGTTGTTTCACATCATTTTTCTTTCTATTTATGATCTTTCTTTAAATACCAGATTTAATTCTTTACTTTCTTACCTTTTAGGAAGAACATGCACACTGCAGTAATACGTATTTACTATTAGGAGGCATAGTCTTGCAAACTACTGAAAAATACTTTCACATTTGAATATAATTTCATATGTTATGATCTTTTTGTGGTCTTCGGATTGCCTCTCCTTATTGTACCCTGCCTTCTCCCTAGAAAAGAAGCCTCTACCAGCTGTTCCTGAGTGTGGCTCCAATAAAAAGTGCAATCACTTTTGCCTCGACAGCTCCTTCAAGTTCATGACCTTACCCTGATTCCCCTATCTCAAACATGCTCTTTCTAGAACAGTCTTTCTTGCATGACTTTTAATGAAATCTCCTTGTGGTTACTGATAACAAGCTGGATCTAAAAGTGAGCCCACTTTTAGATACTTGCATACTTCCCAGGAGCACAAAAAAGAAGAGGGAAAGGACAAAGGGATGCGAAGGATGAGAAAAGGGAGATTGCTATAGAATTATAATTGTACAAGAATGAACATTAGATTCACATTCCAGGACCATTCCTAGAAGGAAAGAAATCTCTGATTGTTTTTCTATGTTAGTTGTGATGTTTTGCACACACACACAAACACACACACACACATATATATATATAGAGAGAGAGAGAGAGAGAAGTAAAGTAATTTTGAGCTGACAAATACATGTTTGGCATCCCAGTCATAAAGTGTCCAAGTTAAACACTGAATCATCCTCTAGTCCAAATAATAAAATTCTAAAAGAAAATGTAGGTCAGATATTTTCCCTGGTTTTAAACTACCTATATCCTTCACTGTAATATTTTTAAAGTAATAAATCATGTACATTTATGTTTTACTTAAACTTTACTTAAAATAATTAGTTCCAGATTCTGATTTGTAACTCAAAATCTCTCTCTCTCGCTCTCTGTCTGTCTGTTTCTCTCTTTCTCTCATTCTGTCCCCTCCCTCACCAAATCAATACCAGTTTATTGGCATCAGATTCTTATGTATTCTTCATTCAAACCATTCTTTATTTCCTCTTAAAAAAGTAAAAAGATCTATCCATGTTTGTTTTTGGTCCTAACTGCTATTCCTTTCTTACATGAATAGGTTTTTTTAAAAAAAAAAAAAAAACTTTTTCTCTGAATTTTTTCTGCTCACACACCTACTATATCCTCTATGAAAAACAGAAATATGTAATATGTCTCATTTGGCACTAAAAAGAGCATGGCTCTCATTTCTGGAAAGGTTAGACAAATAAGCATCTCAGATGTATTCAGAGACTTTAGACTGCGTTATTCTTTTGTGTGGTTTTTTTTTCAGTCAACTACCTGAGCATTAGGTTCTGTATAACCCTCCTCCTGAGGTTATCTTGCATATTTCAAAGCTCTTAGGAAACAAATCACTATATCCTTATCAGTCAACAAAAATTCTCTTTCAGGTCTTCAAATAAATCAATGTAATTTCCTTCTCTTAAAAGAGACTGGAAGGAAAATATTGGGATCCAGTGATTAGTTATGCTTTAAAACTTTTCACAAGAACAGATTAAATCAGCATTGTCCTATAAAACTTCTTGCAAGGTCAGAAATGTTTTATATTCATCTTGTTCAAAATGGTAGTCACCAGTCATTCATACTGCTATATCTTTAAAGTATGACTAGAGAATCAGAGGAATTTATTTTTAACTTTAACTTTATTTAAAACAGCTGCATATAACTAGCTAAAGCTTATTGGAGAATGCAGGTTAAGTATAGCAAAGAAAATATTACACAAGTAATAATATATTCTTCCCATCCATGAATTTGGAGTCAGAGTTTGAACTGTTGACCATTTTCAGTCCTCCATCCTTCTTCCTCCAAATGTCGTCCATGAATATAAACTATTCCCATTAGTCACACTGATTTCAAATGACTTTATAAGAAATAAAGATTCTTGCCTTAAGAATAAGGAATAGTCAGGGTGTACTGAAGTATTTCAGAGTACTTATTGGTTCATTTACCCTAATACATCATTTAATACACATTCAGATTTATCTTGCCTATTTTTAAGTTAACAATTCTCCTATAATATGTAAAAATAATTGAGTTAGCAAAGCCATATATGCATTGCATTTTTGAAATTAAACTTAAAACAGACTCAAAATTTTACTTTGTAAATACTTTTACCATAGTCGAAGTATAAACTCTTATTTAGGGAAGCTTTATCGTTAATGATTAGTTAAAAATTAAAAGAGGCCTTAAACCTGCATCTATGACATTAGTGATTGAATTGATTGATTACAATATCTCCTTTCAAATAAATATTGATTTAATCCAGTCTGGTATTTATTGGCCCTAACAGAGGTCCTGGCAGAAGAGTGGCCCCTTGGAACAGGCTAATCCCGATCTGGATATAACTATTTTAAACTCATGTCTACTCAGTTATAATAATAATAGTAATTATTATTTTTCTTCAAATCATTATTACCTTTGATTTCTGCAAACGCCTTGGTTAATAATTTTATGCCTTTTATAAAGTGAAGCCATGTGTGATTGTCTCTGGTATAATCAAAAGAAATAGCATAAATTAGAAAAAAATTGCATTTGAATCTGTTGTTTCTGATTTGCAGAACTAGACGTGAAGTGCTCATGCAGACAGTCCACAGAGCAGGGATGTCAGTAGGCAGTTGCTGTAAACGCATGTTCAATTATGAAAATAGTCGACATTTTATGTCTGCTAGCTGTAGCGAGGCCTTAACATTAATTTATCCAGAGTTTTGAGGGAAACTGTCTAGAAAAAAAAATAGCATGAAAGATAAAGATGAGGGAGACTTAAAAAATAAAGTAAAAGATGAGTCTAAGCAATAAGAGACTGAGAGATGATCGATTTAACACTCGTAGGACAGGAAGAATTCAGCAGGCATTTTGCTGTTACTGATAATATGTATTTCAAGAAATACTGTGCATGTCAGTTTTCGTTTTAACTTTTCATTAGATTCTAAGCTTGAACACTCCTCCTGAATCTTCACTCTCTGAAATTAAGTTTCATGTTTTATTGTTGATTTGATGCATAGTAATTCTTTGCTGTCTGTTCCTTTCTTTCCCTTCATTCTTTCCCTCCTTCCCTTTCTTGTGTTTCCCTTTCTTCCTCCCTCTTTTTCCTTTCCCTCTGCTTTTCTCTATCTCCTGAGGGTATGCACTTAACTCCTTGCTTCCTTCTGGTGCCCACTTCTTTTGCTATTTTTGTTTTTGTGAATGAAGTTCTCCCCCGCCCCATTTCCTTTTCCTTTTTCTTTCAAATCAGGAGACTTAGGAGAGCTGATTTTAGAGGTACATATTCTACTACAGATGCTTCCATCTCTTTATGGGTGTTGTGATGTTTTCTTTGGAACCTCTGCAAGTGTTTTTTCTTTACGTTTCTTACCACGGATCTGTTGCCAAACTGCTACCTTAGTTGGTCCTGCAGTGCCGCACTGCATGCTGGGATCTGTTTGTGAGAATAAACCGAAATATCTACAGCTCTACAGCACCAGACAGAATAAGTGTTGGCTTGAGAATTGTATACTTTGCTTCCCTTTGTATGTATGTCTTGAATACTGCAGATTCACCAAGGGCTAGTTCTGTCTGGCAAGTAATTCAGAAATACTGCTCATGTAGAAAGGAAAGGTAGGTAGTTTACCACAGTCTGTCATTATAGGAAGCAATTGAAGAACAAAGGAACTGGATAAATACCTATATACTGCCTTGTATGTTGTGATACATTAGCATAACCAAGATTATGCTTAACTAAGTATTTTACTTTCTTTTGTAATAATAATGCACAGAGTGGATTGTTTCTACATATGTATAGCAGTCCATATTTTATTCATACATATTTATTCAATCATTAATATTTATAACCGGAAAACATCTCAATCTCAAAGATTTTTACATACTCACTAACACATAGTTATTTATTATTTTTAAAAGTTCTTTAAAAAATTAAAATATACAAATATCCTTAGGTTAATTTCATTACAGCAACCTAGGATTTCAACACAGTTTAAATCACATTGATGACTCAGATCCTGGCAAATCTTGTAATTCCTGTGAAATGAGAGCACAACTAATAAAAATATGAAGCAATTACTTTTATTAAAGTCATAGTTTTTATTATTATTGTTATTACTAGAAATGATTGAACTGTACAGATTGGCATCACCCCTGTCTCTTGGGCTGTTTGGAGTCTTCACATAGAAGTGGAAAGACTCTCTTAGGCTCTTTCTTCTCCCAAGGAAGAGAAAAAAAAAAAAAAAAATGAAGGCATAGGATGAAGTCTAGGGCTGTTAAAGAATTGCTTGTATTATTTGTCTAGCACATGTGAGCCTGGCTGCCCACTTCCTGAGGTAGGGGATCCAGGATGAGCCTGTGTCGGAGCCTGTTTTCCACAACTGCATTTGGAGATTGGTCTTATTGATCAGAGCAAAAGGGGAGGGGGAGGGGGAGGGGTGGGGATGGGAGTGGGGAGCGAGCTGAGGACCAAATGACGACTGGCTCATTGAAGAACAAGACATTTTCTTCCGGAAAGATGTCTAACAACTGAGAAACAGCCACTTATTGAGAGGAAATAGTAAGGTGGAAAAATAAGGAGACCCTGGAAGCAATGAAGGCATTTCTTATAAGTCTTGAGACTTCTCTCTCTCTCTTCTCTTCTCTCTCTCTCTCTCTCTTTCTCTCTCTCTCTCCATCATCTGACCTGCAAAGGCTAGAGTGACAGCGTCATGCAAATGCTGCAGTCCAGCAGGTCTGGGAGAGGGTGGATGCTAGACTGTGAGTTAATGTTAATGATGAGCGCAGTGAAAATACCGGCGGCTGCCACCCCCTGCACACAGAAGCGTTCTGAGTCAGCATCAGATGCGTTGCCTCGCTCTCACCGGCCTGTGCTGCTCTCTCTCTCTCTCTCTCTCTCTCTCTCTCTCTCTCTCGCTCGCTCGGGCATCCGTGTCTAGCCGAGGGGAGGGGGTGGCGTGTGAGTGCGTGGAGGGTAAAAGCCAGTCAGTCAGTGAGAAGCAAAGGTACGTTGGAGAGCAACTAAAATCTGACTGATTTCCATCTTTGGAGCATCAGATGTGTTCCCTAAGGAGGATGGGTCTCCGTGATGGGGGTGGTATAATTATGTTAATGTCATATTTATGGAGGGGTGAGATTTTTCATTCTAATAATTGGTTGAATGCTATGGTCAAAAATTGTAAAGCCATATTCAGTTTTTTAAGGAAAAGCATGGACTTTTATCTAAGGACTGTATTATCTTTTTGCTTTTTGTGAATGCTGCTTTTTTGTTTTTGTTTTTGGATTTTTTTTAACTATTTATTTTAAGCCATAACTGATTCAGTATGGAAAATCAAATGATAAACAGAAAGAGATCTTATATAATGATGCATTACATCATGGAGCAGAATATTTAAAATCTTACAAGGCAAAGTAAAGATCTGGACAGGGGTGGGGGGTAGTGGCTGGAAAGGGGTGTGGTACTAGGGTGGGGGGGCAGTTAGCAAATATTTTGATCAGCGGAGCTTTCCTTACAGCTTATTTGGAAATGGATGGTTCACCTGTTTTACAGGAAAGCATTCTAATTCTTGCCGTTTTTTTTTTTTTCCTTCCTCCTTTTTTCCCTTTTAAGATCAACCACTTCCGAAGAACCAGATTCCACTTCTGTGGCCAGGACTTTTATGTCATGGCTGGTCCGATTGTTTTACACTGCGTTCTATGCTACTAAATCTTGGATCATTCCTAAAGTACAAATTCTGTTCTTGAATCACAAACAGGGCTAAAAGATCGGGGGGAATTCAGTGAATATACAGGATGGGGATCGTGTATTTTCAAAAGTGTTGAGCTTTCTAATGCAATTATTCAAGAAACAGAATCATTCTTTTTTTTTCGTGTGATGTTGCCAGAATTTTAAGTTACATGTTTATTAAGTGGCATTGCTCAAATAACTAGAGTGTGCATGAGAATATTTTCTGTCTGAATAATTTGGAGGTTTAATGAAAAAGTCAAGCTTCATAGATATTAAATTGTGACATGCAAAAAGTTTTTGTTTTATCCTTAACTGCAAAGATATATATTTAAATCAAACATACAGTGTTATATGTCCTGGGCCCATCTGAATGGTTGTGATTTATAGAAGTGTAACGGGAAGCAAAATTTCAATTAGGGTCCCATAACAGACATATAATGCTTCTTTCATGTAATAGAGGCATGGTGTTGCTAGCAGTAGCTTTTAATACATTTTTAGACTCTTTCTTTGGATCTAATGGAGTGACTCTTAACCAAATTGTTCGTTGTCTGCATTGCTTCTCACATTTTTCATTATTTTAAGGTCTAGAATTAATCTATAAATGGTTGTTGTAATTATTCAGCTCATCCTAATTTTTATATATCATATATTTCTACTTATGTATTTTAACCAGTATTTAGAGGAAAAAGTCTAACTAAACCCAACTGTAATTTCTAAGCTATCCTTATTACTGGAAGAAGAATTCTACTGCATCAAACCAGACTTTTCCTAGTCCCTGAGACCCTAACTTGTGAGGTATTTTAGTAACATCACAAGTCAGGCTCTTGGGACCTAGGCGGAGGGGAACCAGCAGCTTTGGACCTTATTGATTGTCTGCAGTTACCACCAGAACAAAAGAACATACATAGATTCTGCCTAGGAGAAAAGAACAATGCTTTTCTTTATAGTTATCAGAATTTTCACCATGACCCACCCCCTAAAATACTATTGCCAGAAACTGTACTCTAAAGTGATTGCACAGTTGCACTGAAACAGCATTTGTATTAAATTATCAGGATCATACAAAAGCAATATATCTATGTAAGAAGCAAAATTAAAATAAAAGTGTTTTTAAATGCTTCTCTTGGTATGTTTTAAGATGGTTAGTGTAAGGGAATATCTTCATCAATAAAGATAGGTGTTTACTTAACTTTTTTCATGCGTATAGAATTATATACAGTAGTCATTAAGTAAAGCTTACATGTCTTCCTTCAACTGTGGCTCGGAACATGTAATCTGCAGCTCTAATCATGCCTGGGGCCTACAAATAAAATGATTTGTAATCTTCCTTACTGACCCTATTAGATTTTACTACCAATATAAGGAGGATACTGTTTTATACTTGGTATTTATTGCCAGAGTTTTCCTCAGTCTTTTATCCAAACAAAATACTTTATATGTATTAATAAGAGTAAGAGTCATCATCATGGATTTGGAAAAATATGGTCCTTTTTGTTTTTCCATTTTATTTTCTATATATCATGGATGTACATGAAGTGAAGCAGAAAACACTACCTATGGACTCAAAATGCCCTAGTTCATCTATCAATTGATTCGGACCTGCAGTTTTATAAAAATTTTAGTTTTATCAGAAGTAACCTTCCAACCATACTAATATTTCTTATTTGAACATTTATCAGTCCTTGACACATCAACTATGTATTTTTAGAGATAGAATCAAAATACTAACTCTATTAAAAATTTAGTTACAATATGTTACAAATATCAACATTCAAAATAGAGATCAGACATTTTTGATAATAGAACAGAGTGGTTTCATTCTTTTAACTCTACAGCTTTACATAAGTACATAAATTGTTTTCTTCTACATTGTTACATGTATGAATGTATTTTATTCATTGTTCACTGTGTTCTTGAATTTTTTACAACTACTTAAGATTTGAAATATTACAAAATATAAATCGTCCATGAGTTCTTTCCTAAAAATTTAATATAACAAAATTGTGGACATAGTCCTCATCTATATAAGGAAAACAGAATTTATTTAAGCATATATCCACACTATGTCTAGTCATAGTTTTTATTTACATCATCATTTATCTAGAAGCTCTGAAATTCCAAGTGTGTCTCTCTGTGTGTATGAAAATGTTTGAAAACTCCAAATAAAAAAAGGAAATACAAACAGTAAAGATTCTTAGGGGAATTTATCTTGTACCTTTGAAACCTCGCTCTTGTTGGAATTGCACTTTTGTATAAGTCTGAAGTTTCTCAATACAAAAACCTCTATGTATGTGTATCTACACGCATGTAGAAACTTAGCTATGTTTAATAGCAATGTCCACATAATGAATCAGATGCTACCTGTTACACAGAACAAATATCACATGAGATATATATTTACCGAAACCTGTTTTATCACAATCATAAATAATATGTATGACATGAACCATCAATGTAATTCCAAAGTAATGTAAGGAAGAGATGTTTATTGGCTATTGGGATATCAGATGTAAGTTATTGTAAGTGCAAGGATTTTTCTATTTATGTTATATATTTTTGAACCACATTATATGTTAAGTTATATTTTATAAAAGAAACATGCCAAAGCTAAATTTAGTATGAAATGATGTTTACTCATTTCCCCCAATCACATATCTATTTTTACTGATAATCTTGCATTTTGAGCCCTTTCTATATAACTGTCCTATGTGAATTGTTTTTTGTGACAGTATCATTGAAAAAAGCTTTTCTCTTGCTTCATAAAGGTGTGTGTAGATATAAGTGGGTGATCTCATTTATTTAAGCTACTTTATGCTATATGTGCATAGACAAATGCCACTTTTTTTGCATTTCTATCTCAGCTCCCTTAGGATAATATTGTTTTAGGTCTATATAATATGATTTGAAAAATCAGATCATACCAAGCTTAAAATAAAAGGTGAGAGCTACAACAAAGAGCAAGAAAATGATGTGTGTTGCATACCAAAAAAAAAAAAAAAAGCAGTGATATTAACAATTTGATGGTTTCTTGGTTGGGAGACCAGCCTGAGCCAGACGCATACATTAAGAACTGTCTGCTGCCGACGTGAGCTTGCTCAATGCAGTGGAAATGAGGAATCACCTGCTCTCTGACTGACACCAGCTTGTTTGTACATTTTAATTTTGAAATAGCAAGTCACCGTTTTACATAAATACGCTAGCCCCTGCTTGATTCTTTGTCTTTCTTATATTATTTGCTAATTTCTTATGAACTTCAAGCTCCTTTTAAAAACAAATAATCATTACTCAGCTTAAACATCTACCTAAGAGCAACGAAGTAGTAGTTCTTTTCTCTTTTGTGTTACTCTGATAATACTGAGATACTCACAGTTTTAACTCTAAGTGTTTATAAGGAAAATATTAATTTTCCAAAATGACAATGTTGGAAAAAGTTTTTTAAGATTTTTCAAATAAGCCACTCTAGAATTTTGTCAAATCTACATATGTTTATATTTCATTTCAGAGTTCATTGGATCAATATCTTTCTTAGTTTCAAAGTCCTAAACATTTCAGTATTCCAGTGAAGGCACAAAAGAAGTATAGAAATATTCTTAACTCATTTAAGCATCAGACTACATTAATGCCTAGAAGAAGAAGAAATAGTTCAAGGGAATTATAGCACAAATTAATTACTAATGAAATTAGAAAAAAGTATATTGTACTCTAAACTCTTCTTCAGGTGGGCATGCTGTTATATACACATCCCTAAGCTTGGTTTAATATACCTTAAATATGTAAATGGTTTTGCAAGCTGTCATATTTGGATGAATTTTGAGAAAAGCAGTTTGGAAAGGGTTAGTTAACACCCAAATTTTCTTGCCATTTACACATGCAGTGCAGCCTACATGTCTCTAGGCAGCAAATGCAGGCATCATTCTGATTGCTTAGATTCTTTTGTTTAATTTCTTATTAGACATTTAACTTAGCACTCAAATCCCACTGACCCCTTAGTGATTGCATTAGGAAAAAGAAAACAAATTTCCTAATTTAGAGAAGTTTAAAAAAAATCCCAGGCATTTGTAAACATTTGAAAAATAGAGATTTTCATGTAGCTTTGCAAATACAAATTTAGTGTGCAGAAACTTAGTTGCTATTATTATCTATGTGTCAGTTCCATGTTTAGTTTTTTATCTACCAAAGACCAAATGCACACTGGTACATTCATACATATGTGAATGCAACATTTATGAAGACATATATATATGATATGGTATGTTACATATATACATATGTTATAGACATATATACATATGACATATACATATGTATACAGGTCTTCTGTTCTTAAGGAAGTGTTAATGAAAACTATAAAAATTAAGATATCATCATGAACTCATCCACACTGTTTTCTTTGTAAACTAGCTTCAATTTTTACAAATGTTACTTTTCCTCACATCTCTCCATATTAAATGTGGCTTTATCACATGAAGTGCTTTACCAACTAATATTAACTCTTATGTGATGTGTTATAAGTTTGAAAGCAGGTGGAACTGAAAGGTAATTGAGATTAATGCATTTAAGATTAAATCATTTCATTTTATATAACCAGTCAGTTAATTCTATGCATATTTTATGGACAGTTTAAAAGTGAAAAATTCTGATAAGGTGAGCTAAATTTTTCATTGCTGATATAAGTAATACGATTATAAGTTCATTAAGTTAATAACTAATTCATAAACAAGCAACACAAGTATAACAACAATCTTAGACTATATTTGCTTGGTCAAGTAAGTAAGAATAGTAGCTCCTATTTTTGTTTCTGTTTTTTTTCTTGGCCTTATAAGACTCAGTTGGTGTTTTGGGTTCTTTTATGTTGGTAGACTTAACCATTCCACTTTTCTAAGAAGTTTCTCCCTCTTTGTCAGTAGGTGTCTGACAGTTCATGAGCACAAAATGATTTTGCTATGCAATCATCTTTCCTTGCCTTTGAATTAGCTTTCTCTAGGCCATGAGTCAATATCAATATTTTACACATTCAAATTAGTAAGTCTTTATTAAAATCTTTTGTAGAAATATCAATGAAGTATAAGAAATTTTACATTTACACTGTGATTATCATCCCAGTTTCTGAACATCTTCAGTAAGAGAGTGGAGTAATATTGAAACACTAGTCATGGAAGCATTTGGTTTTGTAGCATTTTCAAATACAGTGTCTTTCTCACCATAAACTTCCTCATCTTAGAGGAGGGAACAAGTCTGGCTAAGTTATCAGTCCCTTATACATCATACTAAAAGCCCAGCTTGGGCACTTATAAACCTTGGGGAAGTTTCTACATTAGACAACATTTTTTGTTGGGGGATTACACCACAGTCAGTTCCCTCCATTTCTCCCTCTCTTCCTGCCCCCCTCCACCCAACATGGAGCCTTTTCAACTTCTTCAAAGAAGTGGAAAAAAGTAGACTCTTTATTAATGGCAGAAAACAAACTGGCTGCTGGACTTCCGAGGCAGCCTTTAATAATACAGCAGAGTAGGCACTGGAACAAAGAATTCTTGAATGTACTTAATATATAGGGAGCCTATTTAAATTCACCAAAAGGGCTTAGAGGACAAGCAGCAGAAGTTTAGAATTCAATTCAGTCCATGCCAGAAAATGAAAATATACTTAAAAAAGGATTTCTGAAACAATTGTTCAAAGAAATATCAACTGTTAAGGTTTTTGCTAGAAGAATGAAATTTGTACTCTCATTAATGTGACTTTTTCAATTAAAGGAGAAAATGGCTAATAACACATTCCACACTGTGCTTTAAAATACTTTAAATTGGGCTGGAGGAGGTATGGCTTAAGTGTTAGAGCACTTGTCTAGTAAGCATAAGGGCCTGAATTCAAACCCTAGGATTGCCCCCCAAAATAATATAAAAACTAAAATATTTTAAATAAATATTAGTAAGTAATTCCAAGAGAGAAAATTGCTAATAAATAATAAGACTATGTGACTCTAAATTTGAAAGATAAAAATGTGATCCCAATCTTTTATTGTATTAGGACATTCTCCTTGACTTATTTATCTATATAAGACATGCTCATCTGAAGGAATACCTACATCTATAAGAATATGTATTTTCTTAGTCCCTATGTTGACATAAGAAACTGCTTTTAAAGTTCACTCAAGTCCAGTATGAAGTTGGCTCAGGGATGAAATTTCTTACAGTTTTTTTTTTCTAAAATTAACACAGATATCAGAGAAAAGATAATTTTTTATCATCAGGAGTTGCAAGTTGTAAAAAAGAAAAAACCTGAACTTGCTAGTGGTCACCTTTGCTGCCATTGTGAAGAGATCCTTCTTGAGAAGAAAAGATACACAGAATTCACCAAATCCTAAATCTATTCCATCAGTTCAAAATAATGTTTATTCATCAATTCATCCATTTCCCACTCTTCACCAAGCCCTATCTGCCTTTTCTATTCCTTGCTATTCCATTACTCCCTATTTCTCTCTGCTGTTTCTACAGTGTTGACTTCATTCTTGAGTAGGAACTTCTTTGGTGGCAAAGATGACATCCCTAGGAGCTCTAGACTTGAATTTTGCATCATTCTTACACTTTGATATTCTAGAAAGAAAGAAACAAATGCTCTCTTTACCCAAATATCGATTTCAATGATCAGAAAGGCTCTGATTGGTTCTGTTTTGGTCACAGCCCCATTGATGGATCCATTTCTCTGTCTATAGAATGGCTACTCTTACTAGACATCTAGAGTACAGAGAAAAGATTACCCTAGCAAGTGAGATATGTTAGTGGCAGATAGTGAGTGAAATTTAAATCAGGCAAGAATGTAACAATACTCACAACCTCCACAACCAATTTATAAATTGTTGAGCCTAATGATATCTTTTATTGTTTGGTCAAATATGTTTGTCTTAGTAAACTTGGTAGTTCCCATGAACATGTAGGCAAAATTAAGTTATTGGGTCACATATGTTCTGTACTGTATCTGCTGTAGCAAACCTTAACCTTATATATCATGGAGATTAATTATGTTTTATTAACATTTCCTATGATCATTTAGTTTGTGGCACACATCTGGAGAATCAGCATTTGGTCTCAGGAATTTAAAATTTTATGAAGTAATTAAGATTACTAGAAATAAGAACTTGATAAAGAAGAGGTACTGATTTTATTTTGTAGTCCTCTGTGCCTACCTTGAGCCTCCATACAATTTGACATTTTAGTTAGAGCAAATTTTAGAACCTTTCAACTTTTACACCCAGTGTTAAGGAAATATATGTTGCTGATTCTTGGGAGCGTTTTGATTCTGATTATGAACTGAATTCCTCCTCTTCTCTTTTGTCTATATGTGTGCATATACAATTGCTACAATTATATGATTAGGATGTTATAGCCATATAATTTGGTACTCTTGTTTTTCACAGTATGACCCATCTATGCAGTTTTTAACATTTTACTATCAATAACTACTTTTTAGGGAGTCTTCCTTTATAAGAAAAAGACTAATTGGCTATGAATAATAATTCTAATGTAAAACATTTGGTTTTTTATAATGTAGATGAGCAAAGTTGTAAATATGATTTAAACAGCTTGAAAATTTATTTTAACATTCATAATTCTTCTTGCTAATTAATCAAATTATAAAATGATTCTGTGGTTTCTAGTATATTAAAATAAATTATCATATTTGGAACATCTGTTTATGGTCCTCTTATGACTATGTCTGTAAAAGACTGAAATATAGATTGAAATAAATAATACTTGTAATTTATTCTGTGGAAGGATGATACCTATTTATTCCTACAATGCATGTTTATTTCTCAAAGTAAACCTTCCAGTTTGTATTTTATCATTCTCCTATCAAGACAGACAGAAAAAAAGACTTGGGTCTTAGCTAGACCTTGCTGATTGGTTAAGAAAAGAGATGGCTGGCTGTCATCGGCAGCTTTTCCAGACACTGTACTCTGGCTCCAGACAGTCAGCTAGTATTATCACTTTGTCTCAACTATAAATCCCCATCTCTTAATGGCCAAGGCTGACACCTTGACATTTTCAGGAAGAGTAAAAGACCTGATTTGAATGGAAATCAATTTCATTTCACAAATCTTGAGTTACAACTTCAAGTCTTTTCTTGTATTTTCTTGAGCCTTATGTGGAATTTTCATGATCACAAGAGAATTATTTGAGTTTTAGATCGTGACTTCTTTTAGTTATAAAGGCATTTCTTATTTCAATCTTCATTCTTTATGTAAGAAAATTAATTTTTAAATTTTATATTAAGAAAAAAATCACTGATAAGCCAGATTTTAACTATTATTCACTGATGTTTTTAAACATAGCAATAGCATAATTTGCTTTTTAGTTTTGCAAAACTTTGTGAGATCTTATGACTTAAAAATACAGGCTGTATACACACATATCCCTACTATCCATTGAATATCTAACAATAAATATTATCAATTATTGAGTGACTTCAAATTTCAATTAAGCAGGTCTTAAGACCTGAAATTCTTAGAAGAATATTTGTATTTTTATGATCCTAAACATTAAAAAAAATTTGAGTGTTAAGTTTTAAGTGTTCTAGAACCAGTGATGAATAACAAATACTTAATGATATTGGATGGATTTAAGCATTAAACTGCATCAGCTTTTTGACCATTCAGCCTGAGTGATAGAAACAACTCCATGTTTATGTGGAAAAGTTTCTTTTTGGAACTTGGTATTAAATGTTTAACATTTTTAATTTACTTTTTCATTTCTTCTGCCTTTAAGAGAATACTACCATTTATTTAAAGCCATATAGGGGAAGAAACTTTTGCATTCTTAATATTTTTGTTTGGTTTCTCTCCAAGAGTGATCTACACTCAATGCACCCTTATGGGAAATTTGGGCATCACCTCTCTCTGTTTCTCAGGTTTGGAATGATTACCATAATGCCTGGTAGTGATTTCCCTTCATGTTTATGATTTGTCCTCAAGTTTATCTCAAGTCATTCTCCAAACAAGAATGCTGCTAATTGCTGAATTGATTGTTTTTGGAAAGTCTCATGGACAAGTGGAACTGTAGACAGTTATAGAAAGGATACTTCCAACCCTTAAAATTTTAATCCATCCTTCTACCCATTCACCCACTCACTCATGATATACACAAAATGTAATCTATACTAAGTGGATAAGGAATAAAAATGAAGTGAGAATTTCTTCTTTAGAGGATATTATGTTCTTATGGAAGATAAAATTAAAAAAACAAATTGTCACCAGAAAGTAACTGATTTACCAAAGAGATGTAAACATGATGTTTTAGGATTCTAGAAAAGGCATTTACTTTAGTCATTGTAAACCAAGAATAAGTCCCTTGGAGGAGACTGGATCTAACTCAATCCTTAATAGTAAGAAGAGCAAATTTTTTTCCCAGTGATGGAAAAGCTAGGGCTTCAGGGGAATATGAAGAAAGAACAAGTGTGCTAGAGCAGAAAATTTGTTGAAAAGTTGCTGTATTTGTTGGAAAGAGCAATGTTGGATGGTAATTAGAGAGTAAACTGAGATGAGGTTGTGAAGGACACAATGTTCACAGTCTTTTCTGGTAATTGTGCAATTTTACAATGTGGTAGATGGGACACTGTAAATATTTGGAGTAGATGCAGGGATGTAACATACAAGATTCATCTCTTTCCAGTCATTATGACTTAAGACCTCAACTCAGAGAACATACTAGGACTACTGAAATAGCTTTATGAACACACATCATTCTTCCTATCATACAAATTCTGACTCAGTATTTAGGGTAGAGAACATGCAGGCGTGTTTTGTAAAATGTCCTAGATAATTGACTAAAACTTCAGTTGATCAGGAGTTAGGTAGAAAATACTGAAATGAGAAGATATATAGGCTTATTAGACGTGTATAAAGACAAGTTTATAAAGTTTATAAAGTGTTTAGAAAGAAAAAAATGGAGATATAAATAAGGATTATCTAACCTGAATTGCACATATCCCTGAAATTCTGTGGTTTCATATTCCCATGAAGTTAAGTGTGAAATTTCAAATGGATTAAGTTTTTTCTTTTTGAGGGGAGGGAGGAATGATACAATAATTTTTGTAACACTCTCAAAAAAAAAAAAAAAGAAAAACCCTAATACTGCCTCAAATTTGGAACCACTAGATATGATAGTATGAAAAGGGGAAGATAAATGTGAGAAATCTCATGAATATACAATTGAGAGACTTTAATGACAGATTAGGTTGCTTAGAGATGCAAATTGTGGCAAGAAAGAAAGGAAGAGAAAATGTCTTGTTGACCCTAGAAAAATGAGAACTATTATAATCCTTCTATGAGCCAGCATTAGCTGCCCTTTGCCTCTTATTTCAATCAATAGAACCCTGATATAGGGCATGGTGCTAAAGTTTGGATCTGGAATGTCCCCCAAAGACCCAAGTGTTAAAGTTGTATGATGTGTGTTTAACACATCCCTTAAGGATAGAAAGGAATGGTCTTCAGCTTGGTGTTCTTGGGAAGTGGTGGGAACTTTAAAAGCTCCATCCTAGTAGAGGGTCTTTAGGTCCTTGAAGGCACTGCCCTTGGAAGGGATAGTGGTTCCTCAGTTTCTTCCTATTCCTCTCATTTGTGTTGGCCATGAAGTGAGCAACTAAGTTTCACCAAGCACCAATGTGGTACCTCACTACAGGCATAAAAGCAACAATACCAAGTGATCATGGATAGAAACTGCCAAACATGAGCCAAAATAAACTTCCTCTTTATAAGTTGATCATCTTGGGTATTTTGTTATAGTCACAGAAAGTTGATTTATACATGGTATGAATGTGACACCATAGAAAGATGTCAAAGTAGTACTGCAAAATTGAAAGGTGATTATATAGCTTTAGAAATCCCTCTCCTAGAAATGGTTGAGTTCAGGCATCCAGGATGCTTCTATCTTATTGCTCTCTTTGATTTGCCTTTAGGATGTGTTCACCATGTACACAAAGTTTTAAGGTAGCATGTGAATGAGAATGCAGACTTAATTCTGGGAGGTTATCTACCCAGCCAAAATCCAGTGTTGGGGGGAATATATGTTGGAGAAAAACTAGCACTCTTCACTAGTGAACGTTAACAGTTTTGAAGCATCCAAGAATGAATGAAGTGAAACTAAAATCCAGGGGTATTTTATTTCAACCTTTTATATAAATAGTATATTTTGTTTAGAAATAGGCACACATTTCTTTATAGCATTATTTTTATGAAATTTATCTCATTTTAAGTTTCTGTTCTGTTCAGATTGATATTCTGAAAATGCTGAAATCCTTTCATGGACAACTGAAAAGACAGTGGTCGGAAATGGAGTTAACTTTCTTGTCCGATGTTAATAACCCTCTAGTCTCAAGCCATTTTAGGTCAATTTAAGATGTTTTCACATTATCTAAAAATAACTAGCTGTTTACCAAAAATTTGCAGTCTTACTGCACAAAGATAGCTAATGTTTATTTTATAAAATTATAAAACTAGAAATTCTAGAAAAGTAGAAAAGCAAAATCAAATATTAATTTCATCTGCTAGATAATAAATCTTGTTGCATACAGTAGGTATTCCTGTATTCTCACTCTGTCTCATCTCATACACATGCACTTAA
Organism: Castor canadensis; assembly: GCF_047511655.1. Taxonomy (NCBI): domain Eukaryota; kingdom Metazoa; phylum Chordata; class Mammalia; order Rodentia; family Castoridae; genus Castor; species Castor canadensis. The sequence continues at coordinate 26,851,736 of NC_133390.1, read as the reverse complement.
AACTTCCAAAATCCTTTGTAACTTTTTAAAATTATTAAGTACTAAATGACTACTTTCTCATTCATTTTTGTCATGTTCTAATTGTGTTATAGGTTTACTATAATATCAGTTGTTTAACTATTTGGCTTATAGTGCAACTGAGTTTTTTCCTACTCTTTTCCTAACTAATATAAACAGTACTCTGATGATAGACACACTCATATAATTACATATAATGATCCTTCTGAGATATTAATTGGGACAGATAATAACGGCTTGGTTGAAGATAGTGGTGGTAGTAGAAAAACAACAACAAAAAGGGATCAGCAATAGATTTAGAACATAGAATTGTCAGCGCCAAGTGATTTACTGAAAACTTAAACTAAGATTATTACCTCCCAAAAGGTAAAATTGTTGATTTATCTTTCTCTACTCATTTGACTAATGACATTTATTGCTTTAGCGGAAGGAGACAAACAATGAAGTACAAAATTAACAGAAATTAAAATGCTCATTAATTGCTTCTTTAACTTAAAACAAATACAATAAGCTCAAAACAAACTTCTCTAATTTGGAAGAAATAAGCTCTTGTGAAGGAAATGGTTTTACTTTTCATTTCTAAAGGAATGGACAGAAATAGCCTAATCTTAGAGACCTGGATCATAGAATGTTTATAATTTAACCATAAATTAGAAAAGGTTTAGGATATGGTCTAGAGACAGTTGCCCATCAGACAGAACACTATGAAACTTTCTAGTCTGAGAAGTGACTAGGATGCCAGAGAAAGAGGAGAAATTGGAATATAGGCAAGTAACATTTCCTATTTTACTCCTAATTTTGCAGCCTCTGGAGGAAGGAAGTGGTGGATAACAGATACCCCATAGATGGGTCTGAAAGGGGCCATGGTCCCTTTACATTGGCAGCCTGGGGAGGTAGCTTTGCAGATTCCTGTAGAAATGACAGCAGGGGAAAAACTGGAGAAAGGCTGAACTTTTAAGCAGTTCCTAAGATTCCCTAATTCAGCTTCTTCTAAGAATGTCCTTCACCAGGGCATAGGAGAGATCTGGAAAAGTTCCCCATGTCTGAAAGATGAATCAAAGAGAGTTATCAATCAAAGGAAGATTCTATGGAATTTCAGAGGATCCAAAACACCAGACAAAGATAGGGGGTTAATAAAAAGATGGGCTTTTTAAGGGTAACATAGAGTTTACTAGTAAGAGAAGTTTCTTGCTTTCTCCAAGAGTGAAATACTAATGTGCTGATGCATGTTACTAAAGAGCAGAAACAACAGCCAACCTTAATGGGAGAAAGTAGAAATCAGAGATTTCTAAACACTGAATTCAAATATATCATTTATAAATGATACATCCAATAGTGATAACTATGCTTCTAGATTTAATTTCCTTTCTTAGTGACCAAACAAGAATCTTTGAAAACTGAAAATGTTTTTGTAGTATATCCAAGGGTAGAATAGGGTTCAGTCTTTGTTTCTAATTTCTTTTTAAGACTAACTTTTTTTCCATTTGTCTTATACAATAGTCAAGTTCTTAGCCTTTAACAGGCCATTTTATTTATTCTCCCAGTTAACAACCACATTAAATACGTTCCATATGGCAAACATATTGTTTTAAGTCACAAAATTATTTTCAACTGTAATTTATCATATTTGCTTAATGTTAATTGAACATATCAGTGCTTTTATGTTAGATAAAGCATATACCTCATTCAATTCTCATTTATGGCTTTAAGTATTACATTTAGAAGTAAGCAAAGCAAACTCATACAGCACACCTACCCACAAATATGCAGGAAATATTGACTATAATATTAAAATGTATAATAAAATAGTAAAAAAAGACTGTGCTGTATAAAGTTGTGTCATATCTCTTCAAAATCATTGACCGAAAACATTGTGGGTAAAGGAGTATGATTTCCTTGCTAGTTCTTTAATATCTTCCCTGGGAATTCAAGTGGAACAGAGAATCAGGTGAAATTTGGTGTTTTGCATCATTACTATGCTCATATCTGCAAGTTAATCATGTGTGATAAGGCTGAAATGTAAAAGCATTTGAATCAATAGCTCTCTCAGATGCTTTTTTTGATAAAATTGCTTTGTTTTCTTTCCTAACTAATTCATATAAGTGAAAGATTACAAGACAAACTTATATTAAGAGTAACAAGATCCAAGTGGTTTATTAGATATCATTGTTTTAGTTGGCATTTTTGCAAGCCATTTAGTAATCAGATCACAGAAACATCAATCTTGGAAAAGGATATATGTTTGGCTTCCATGTACTTGAAAAAGAATTATTGTAGACTCATGACCAGAGGTTAGGTTACATCTACCTGGAAATTCATCAGAAAATTCATTTTGCCCTGTGGTGTTGCTTTTCCATCCCCTCCCCCTACACACACCTTTTATCTTTTTACAATCCTAAAGCTCTCTTTCATTCATCATAGTAGCTTAAAGGAATTTGAAGTTGTAGTTTTCCATATTTACATAATTATATACGCAATATATAATATAATAGGGTAAGATCAGATGTCTTTAAAAGATATGACATCTTAAAGAAAATTCACAGATACAAGTGACTCTAATTTATTGGTAAATTTCAGCTTCATTCTTAGTCATATTTCTGCTAGAAGAAACATACTTTCCATTTTATGCTTCCTCGTTTGCATTTTCGCAAAGTTATTTGTGCATATGAAAAGGATATTATTCATCTCCGTATTTGTTTCTCTCTTTCAAACCCAATATGTGTATGAGCTAGACATGAACACTACATAAATAAACTGCTATATCTATGTATTTATACATAGATATCTAAGTGATTCAATTTTGTTACTACAGCTGGGTAGCAAACCTAAGTGACTACATTATGTGTTACATGTGTCTTATTACATCATTAATGACATCGTCAAATACGCTGAAATCCAATAATTGTAAATGACAAGCTTTAGCATGATTTATCTCCATTGAGGATGATTTTAAAAATAAAGGAATGTACTTCTGAATTTCTCTTCTAAGTGCAAATTACTGTGTAGTAAGCTCTTATTTCTTTGTCTACTAATACTTTTACTGAGATGCTCTTTGCACAGAACTCATAGTAACTGCAGTTTTTATGTGCATAAAGCCATTTCTATTCCAAAATTCACTAATCTAGTGCCCTTCCAGAAATAACTACAAAGATGAACTGACAAGAAGAATAATGACCAACCTAGCAGGGCTTACCTCTCTTTAATGCTTTATTCTTCTTAACTCAATATTCCAGCAAATTATTTCACTTGAAATTTTAGGCAGAGTTCTCAAAGAAAAAAAATTTTTCTCACCAACTCACCATTTCAGCTCCTAATGTTTGGAAAAGCAAACACGATTGCTGCAATTCCCAAAAGTTTTCCCTCAAAAGAATATTTCTGCTTTTGTGAAACAGAGGAAAATAGAGTGATAGTGAATTTCATGGACACAAACCTTATTCATTAAAATGATGCAATATGTCAGAATCCCCATCTTGTGTGTCCTGTTTTAGCTGTATTTAGGGGTGTCATGGAGGAGTATTAAATGGAAGCTTATATTTTTTTTGTTTAAAATTAATCCCCATTTAGATATTAATAAGTGAATCATTTTTAAGCTTAGAGGACATTATAATTGGATTTTTCTTTACAGTGATATTCAGGTGAAAAGACAATGGTAGGCAGGTGCAGAATAACCTGGTTTTCTCGACAGAAGCCCTTGTCCAAGATCAAATGGCTACAGCACATTTAGGGTTACAGTCTCCTTCTCTTCCTCCTTATTCTCAACCGCAGTGGAGCTTTTTCCAAAGTTGCCATGGTAACACTAGATCTGGCTGCTAGCTCTGTCGTAAGTTATTGAACTGAGACTGGCTTTTGGTTTAGCAGATAATTAGGTTCTGTCTCACAGGTTCATTTTCCTGTGACTGGGACGTGAATATGACCTACAGCTGGCCTCAATTTCAGTGTCACAGACAAAACTTTAACCCTTCCAAGCTCCCCGAGCACACTCCTAAGCCTGGCTTTTGAGGTAGAGAATATCCAAAGCGGTTCACCCACACCTTGGGAAAGAGTACAAAGTCCCAATTTTTATTTTTTATATTCATTATACCACTAAGGAAAATGTGATCAAGGTTACTCATATTGGACTTTTTGAAATTAAAACTGTATCAACAATATGATAAATATTTACATATTTTATATACAATGTGTGAAACTTCATAGTCATTATAATTTCCCTGTTTCTTTAATAATTTTAAAGTCACATTGAAGTGTCTTCTGTTCAAATTTAGAACCCACACTATTTAGGTTTCAAAAGTCTATATTAGTGTGATTCTTTTATTCACAGCTTTGAGAATTGTTTGCCAGTTCACTAATGTCTTTCTTCCTACTTTTTTGTATCATAAGTTTTTGCTGAGATTGAAAGGTTTCTTTGGAGTCAGAGGCAGACCCACGTGACGGGGAATAACACCATTATTCTAATAAAATGCCAAATGTTCTCTAGGGGCTTGAATCTTATTGGTTTGGAAAAGTTGCTTCATTGTTTTATTAGTTAGTATTTGGAAAATTTCATTCAAAGATCTGCCCTTTGTTTAGAACAAAGAACAACACACAACTTTGGGAATAGATATTGAATTCACAATATCAATGTAAAGTGAAGAGCTATGGGGTTAGCAAGTTAAGGTGTGTCTTTGTATGTCAAACAACAGAAAAGAACTTCTAAGAAATTTGAAAACTTTTTGTGTTTGTTGCTTAGAACCATAATATAAAAAGATGACAAAGCAATAACAGGGAGACACAAATTAAAGAAATTTCATAGCTTAACTGACCAGGGAAACACCTAAACTATGTTAATAGTGATAGGTAAAATTTATACACGAGAAGATTTGAATATTCAGCCATTGAAATGTATGCATGCACCACATATACTGTCTTCTGTTTTAATCTATTCCTTTCATTCTCGAACTGCAGATGAGAAAATTATGTCAATGGCAGAAGCCTCAGCTGTCTATGGTGCAAGACTTGTTCCATGGATGAACAGAACTATGTGGACAGGGCTGAAGTCAGAGTGGGAAGATGTATAAAGTAAGAGAGTGAACTGATACACAAGGAACTCAGTTCTTGCCCATTATTTTTCAATGAATGAGGTTCTTTCATTTTGGAATCTCAACTACAGAACACCTGTTGTTCTCTTATGGATGATCATAACTGATTGTTGAATGAATGTTGGAGTTCTTCTCCATTCTCTATTCTATGTATTAAGAACTAAGTTACCATTTAATTACATAGAGGATTTAGGAAGTCTTCAAACATTTTTAATTAAAAAAATCCTTTCACTACCTTCTTCTAGGTCCTGGGAACCCCTTAGCCCCCCACACAAATGATTTCTTGTCTGTATTACTGTAATAGCCTGCAACTGGTTTGTTCCCTTTTCTACCCACTGTAGACTCTCCTGCAAAGAGGATATAGGGTGGTAATCTAAAACACAATTACTTCAAGTTGGAACCTTTGTCACAACTTCTCAGTGTCTTTGCCTATTACTGGAATAACACACAAAATCCTTAATGTGCCTACAAACTCTAGTGTGATCTTTCCTCTCCCTATATAGTTGATTAACATCATCTCCGATGCCTGGTCCCTGGTCATTCTCTACCTTGCCTTTCCTCACCCTGATGAGCACATGCTTGCCGGAGAGTCTTAGTCCTTACTCTTAACTTCTGTCAGAAATATGTGGTTCACCCCTTTACCTTTCTGGTCTTTCTGCTCAAATGTCATTTCCTTAGATGTCTTCCCTGAGCATAAAAATAACACTGTTCATTGTCCAACACCTCCTCTAGTTAATTTTTCTTCAGAATGCTTATCACTTCTTCATAAAAACAGAAGTTCTATTTGAGCAGGAGCTTTGATTATTACTGGGTATATCCTTAGTGCCTAGAACCTAATAGACTGGACCCAAATATACCTTTAATAAATATTTGCTGAATGTATAAATGAATGAATAATTGAATAAAGAGGTTCAACTAGACTGTCTGGGTATCTCAAGCTATGTTACACCAACACACAAAAGTTTTCCTGACATAAGAAATAAAATCTTTCTCTACAAAGTGAAATTGCATGAATATGTAAGGACGCAATTTAAAGACAATAGGTTTTTGCAGCACTCTCCATCAAAACTGAGCTTATTTGCACTCAATTCTTACATAACTAAATCAAAATTAAAGCATCATCCATATACCAAACACAGTATCCCCTAAGTCATTCATGGAAATCATTCCTGGAAAGGACCAGGTAAGTAAATGTGTTTAGCTTTGTTAGCTATGTAGTCCGTGTTGCAACTAGTCTGCACTTCTGTTGAGATGTGGCAGCAGCCATAGACAACAAATAAACAAATGGGTGTGGCTGTGTCCCAAGAAAATGCTATTTATAAAAACCAAAATTAGTCAGAGTAGCCCATGAGCCTTACTTTGCTCACCCCAAATCCTCCCACTGCTATTAAGACAATGCCTAAAGGATCATGGGTCTCACTGGCATCTTTCACAATGAAACCAGTTTGTGGTGGTGAGAGGGTGGAACATGTGGGTGACATTTGAATCTGATTTCTTTCCTTTGCCTTTATTCACTTGAAGTTTATTCTTAATTTTGAACTTCTCTGCAATAGAAATAGCCAGACTGGGTCAGACATTCCTAATGACAAATTTTCATCTTGGAGAATGAATAAGGGATGTATATAGTAAGGTGTTGGCAAATGTTTAACAACTGCCTCTCTAAAGGGGATGAAAAGACATTTGCTGTTTTCTGTAGTATACCATGGCCATTTTCAACTACCAGTATGATATCACTTAACATTGAATTGAGAAGAAATAGTCTCCTGAATTAGGATGAGCTGGCTCCAGCTCACTCCTGGATACCTATTTAAGATCTCCAGTGGCTACTCAGAGTTCTTGTGAAGTCTGGAAGAAAGAGGGGTGATCTTGATGGAAGTAACTGGCTGGACAATGTTTTACAATGTCAATAATCACAGAGAAGGTATATAAATACAACACTGTATATCTAAAACTCTGAACTTAGTGTTTGGATAAAATACATACTCAGTAAATGGCAGCTATTATCTTCTTAGTTTAAGTTATTATAAGCATTAAAATTAAATGTATAGCTACTGATTCAGTCCAATTTTAGTGTCTCTGGGTTAATAAGGCCTCTTAACATTGAAGCAACAAAGATAAAGGAATTTTATGAACTCTTCACAATACTACCCAGCTCAAGGTTAAGATAGCAACAAAATACTCCAACCAGAGTAACAAAAGTCTCCACTTGACTGCAGCTCTTCATAGCACTTCACAAGGGTCAAGCTGTGTTATTTTCTCTCAGTGTTAAACACAATGCATCATAGGAGCATAGTTCAATTATTGATTGAACAGTAGGTTCAAATTGACTATAATCCAAACAAATACACTCCAATGAGTTCAAGACTCAGATTGGGCCAACAAAGGGCAATGGCTTTCACTCAAGTCTCAAGGTAAATACTCAGTTTGGATTAGTAACATAGATGTTTTATAGTGGGTGGCCACAAAGCATACAGTTCCAGGCCATTTGTACAACACTAGTGAAATAACAGGCAGAATATTAACAATGGTTTGAGTAACCAAATTCAAAGTAGACACCAATCTGAAAGAAATTAATCAAAAAATATATATGGGCCTTGGAAGAAATTAATACACTGTTTAGTGCTAAATATTCAGTCTTTATAAGAAAAGGCTGTTTTGAATATTACCAATGTGATTTTTAAAATATTTACCCTCCAATCTCCTCTACCAAATTCTTTTGTAAAGCTTTTGGCACATCTGTAAAATATATGACCAAGAGTATGGTCTGTGATATAAAGTAGCAAAGGGGATTTTTTTGCAACTTCTTATATTAGTTTTTCTCTCCATGCTTTTTTTGGTACATCATACATATACATTAGTTTTATAGTAGCTATGCTATTTTGCTTCCTGAGGGCCTCTCTGTTTTAGAAGATACATTTTATCTGTGGAACACACCAGCTAATTCCTGCTCAGAATCCTTCCTGTCCTCCAAATGTTGCTGAATGGGTTAAGTTTCCTCTGCTTCAATGAATCATTCCATATGAACTTTGCTACGTTTCCTTTTGGTTTTCTGCTCATATTAGTATTAATTATAATATATATTAAATACTCAGCTTTCAGTTTAAAAAATTTTTATTGTGGAAATGTGTATATATTTCACTCTCGATGATAGATAGATAGATAGATAGATAGATAGATGGATAGATAGATGGATATGAGTAGTATCACGAGCCACTGTTCTCATTACACATATAGGTTCAACTGTTTAACCTTTAGTAAATTATGTCTAATCTGATTTCATCTATACCTACCATTCTTAACTCTCTGGATTATTTTGAAACTAAATTGTGTATCATATAGTAGTCATTCATCTAGATATAAGAACTTTTTAAAACCATGACAGGATTATTACATCCACAAACATGTATATACTTTCATAATATAACCAAGTATCTTACAATTGTGTACATTTTTCTGTCTGTCACAGTCTTTTCTTTTTATGGTTAATTTGTTCAAATAAGGATTCAAACAAGTTCCACACATAGCATTTGGTTGACATATTTTCCAAATTCCCTTTCAATATGTTTTACCATTAAAAAACATTCTCTGCAGTTTATTTGTTGATGAAACTGAGTCATGTGTCCTTTCAACAACTCTCTCATCTGGGTTTTGCTAACTGCATCCCTCCAGTGTCATTAACCATGTTCTTCTTTCTTTGTATTTTCTGCAAGTTGAAAGAAATGTTTCAGTGAGGTTCCTTTTTTTTCATGTTAATAAGAGTCATTCATGAGCTGGATTCATAGATCAAGTGATAGAGCACCTACCTAGCAAGCTTGAGACTCTGAGTTCAAAGTCCCGTACCACCAAAACCAAACCAAAACAAACAAACAAAAAAATTCTGAAAACATGCCTAATCTCAGCTATTTGGGATGTGGAAATCAGAGATTGGGAGAGTTAGGATGGCCAGCCCAGGCAAAGTCAGTGCGACCACTATCTCAACAAGTAAGCTAGGCTACCAGGCCTATGATCCAAGCTACTCTGAAGGCCTAGTTGTGCAGAAGGAGTATTGGTCCTAGGCCAGCCCTGGACAAAAACTCAAGGCCCTATCTGAAAAATAACAAAAGCAAAAAGAGGACTGCAATCATGATTCAAACGGAAAAGCACCTGCCAGCAAGTGCACAAGACCTTGAGTTCAAACCTTGGTATCAAAAAGAAAAAAGATTATTCATAAATAGTATTATACACATTGTAATAAGAAACACATAAAAAGCTTGCCTTTGTTACAGTGACTTGAAAGGATGCTTAGGGATTTTCCATTATAAGAATATACGATGGTCATGTCATCTAGGAATCAAACATCTAAAGATCATCTGCCTAAAAAGAGAACCTTAATCTTCAGTGATTCCACCATCTAAGCAAGTATGAGGAGCATTGTCCTAGTGAACATCAGCAATGGATCATTTTATTAACATATCTGAAATTGGATTAAGTTTGGAGGAACTCCAGAGGAAATAGACCTGAGCAAACACAGACATATATTTAGAACTTCTCCAATTTAAATTAATCCTATGTCATTTTTGGAATAAACAATGAGGAATACTGTATTAGAAACAGACATCAGTGGTGATTAATTTTCTAATTGGTAGCCTTAAAGAAGATCAATATGGGTCAGATTACAGGGGAAAATCAAAGTATCAGAAATGACTTGCCATGGAGTATGATAGAATAATTCTACCCTACTCTAAGAAAATGACCCATCCTGTCAGTATCCTTGGGAAGCAGAGTTGAGACAAAATATGAAGACATGATATAAAATATCACTTGTCTTTGCAAAGAATATGTATATTCTTAGAATGTACAAAATGTATATGATTTGGGATTCTTAGAAATTTATAGCTTTTAAAAAAGCTACCTCTGTTGTTGCCTTTTTGATTCCTTTTATTAAAAAAAACCTGGAAATCCAGTGGGTTTTGATTTGTAGTTAGCTAGTTCATTGTGACAGAACACTCTAAACTCATATTCCACTTGTCAGACATGAATAACTATATATTTATTTGGTACTAATTAAATTATAGTTAGTTTTCATTTATGTAGATGCTTTTATTTAATACTGTGATATTGTATATAAATGCTCAAATTATTTAATAATGTATCACTAAAATTAGACCTCTATTCTATTTTGAAACCATTGGAGAAATATCTTACTTTGACTTTGAGAGCTGTATTGCAGGTTAATGAGTTATTTTCTAGTTTGAGGGTCTTTGAATATATTTGAATTCCTCATCAGGAATTGGAGAGGTTTTTTCTAGGAAGAGTTATATAAATTCACAAAATAAAATGTAGGAGTCTATATTATCCAGATTTCATTCATCTCTTGTGTTACTGACTGTGTACTCAAAGAAAGAATGCAGATAAATTGATTATTTTAACATAACCTATTGCTTTGTTATAATATATTATTGTTATTATTTTTAAATGATTTTTTCTATGTGTTAGTTCAGATCATTCATGTAATATCTAATTTTTAAATTATTGTCTCAATTAATATTTAACTTGCCACAATTAGGAACCTGGTGTAGGCTGACACTTCGAAGCAACAAAAAATGAGGGTATTGTGAAAATAGATGAGGATAGCTTTGGACAATACTAAACTTTAATTTCTACAGAGTAATACCAATAAGACACTCCACGCAAAGTTGGATCAGGGATTACTATGCTTTTTATATGGTAGGATATTTTATTTAAAATCTTCTTTTACTGTGGTAAGAGCACTTAACATGAGATCTATCTTATTCATCTTTTGATGGCTGTTTAGTATTTTCTCCACATCTAAGCTGCTATGACTAGTGCTGCACTGAACATCTGAGTGTTAATCTCTTAGAGATTCTGATTTCAATTTTTTTGGAAAATTATCCATAAATAGGATGGCTGGATCATATGATAGTATTTTTTGTGAATTTGGAGGGAGCCTCATACTGTTCCCATAGCAACTGCCCCATTTTACATACCTACCAATAGAGCACAAGTGTTGCAATTTCTCTACATCCTCATCAGAACTTTTGATAATGGCCATCCTGAAGGCATGAGATAATATTTCATTGTGACTTTGATTTGCATTTCCCTAATGATTAGTGTCATTGAACATTTTTCACATACTGGTTAGGTATTTGTATGTCTTCTTGGAGAAACATTTATTCGGGTTTCTAGGGGTTTCTTGTTGCAATTGTTTGTTTGTTTGCCATTGAGCTAATTGAGTCCCTTATTTATTTTGGTGTTTAACATTTTGTCAAATGGAATTTCACATTTCCTAACATATCATGACAATAACTATGTTAAGGTGCTTTTGTGTTCCTTACTTTGATAATACTGACTAGAATATTAAAGGAAATGTGTGAAATGCAGCTTATATGAAGAAACAGGTTAGATTTTATTGGGTTAATAAAGCACAAATTATGTGAGTTTTACTCAAGAACCTTGAATTCAATTGAGCAGAAAGAAACGGCAATTATTTAGAATGCCTCAAAGGTATTTTTTGCAACTGTTGATATGACAGAAAAAATTTAGTGGTAATTATAGTGTGAGAAAAGTTTCAGAAAGTGAATTTCTTTTTTGAATAATATGCAAGTAAGTATATTTTATTTTGTATTAAATTCAATTGTCAAGTGTGTAGCTTTTGTTATTGTGTGACAAGTTCACATTTTTTACCCATTTGTAATTCATTTTAAAAAGGTTTTCTAAAATTTAATTGACTTGTAACAGAATACCAATTCTTATGGTACATTATTGACATTTTATGTTGGCAATAGAGTAGTTTTTAAGAAAAAGTTTACCTTCCATTAACATTTGAAAGTTAGCATTCCTTAGTTTATCCTGATAATGACAAAAATTTTTACAGGAGGATGTAAGTCAGTGATCCACAACTTGAAATGTTCTCTCTTAAGGCACTTTAAGAAAAAAAAATTGTATTATCACGTAACAGTTCTACAGGGAGTTTCATTGTGTCACATCCATATATGTTTATAATGTACGTCGATTAAATATATATATATATATTTAAGTACATCAACCATGTTCACCCTTCTTTACCCATCCTAATAGAAGAAGGACACTCATGGGAGAGTTTTATTTTGTCTTTTTATTTATTTACTTTTGTAATGAATCTAGGCACCCAATCCACGGCTTGCACATGCTAGACAATTGTCTACCATGGAGCTTCATCCTTACCCTTCTTTTAAAATATTTTTTAAACTTACATTAAGCTAGATAATTAGATTGCATTAAGTATCAAGTACTTTTAAGCAATACAGAAATAACAGATTGTTGTGATGGTCAAGTCTAAAAACTTAGCCAATTATAGATGTAGCCTGGGCTTTGTTAGTTTGTAATTTTGGAGACCTGGTAATGGTGACCATAAAATGGCAGAACCTTAGTATTTAAGTGATACTTAAAAATCAGTCACCCTCACCTCTAAGACTGGAATACCTTAGCAAAACATTAGGCTTATAAAGCATTTTACTCTAGGAATTAACATCTTCTATGGTGGAAAACTTACTACTTTGATGGCTGCTAATGGCATCTTTGCGAAATTGTAATTTTTAGGAAATTCTTTCTTATTCTGACCCAAATTTTGTCTCTGGAGCAACACCAAATTTATCAACATGGCAGTACTTTTAGTATTAGGGGTAAGTTTTCATACTTCTCTCACCTGTACACCTTTATTTTTTTAATTGAGCAAATTAATTATGCCAATGGGTTTTATTGTAGTATTTCCATCCATATATATGATGTACTTTGGTTGAATTCATCCCCTCTATTTTACTCTCTTAAGACCCCTTTCACCGGTCATTAAATATAATGTACTTCAGTCATGTTCAGCCCCTAGCACTCTTTCCTCTCCTCATACCCACCTCTCTTCTCTCCTTATACCCACCTCTCTTCTCCTTGGTTTCCGCTATCAGGTAGTCCCCCTTTTACACTCATGTTCCATTGTCATTACTTATTATTTATTTTGGTGGTGCTTGGGTTTGGACTTGGGATCTCATGCTTGCTAGGCAGGAACTCAACTCCTTGAGGTACTCTACCAGCTCATTATCATTAATTATAAGTATCATCATCATCATTTTACTTTTAGATTATGCATATGAGCAAAATCATGCAAAATTTTGCTTTTTGAACTTGGTTTATATTGCTTAACATGATGACTTCCAGTTCCATTCATTTTCCTGAAGACAAAATAATTACATTCATCTTTATGGCTGAAAAATATTGAATTTTGTATATATACCACATTTTCTTTATCTATTCATCAGTTGTTGTACACTTTGAATGATTCCATTGCATAGCTATTGTGAATAGTGCTGTGATCAACAATGGGATGTAGCTCTCTGTCTTAAATGTTGATTTACCTTCCTTGGGATATATACCTAGTAATGGTTTAGCAAAGCTATATGGTAATGTAATTTTAGTTTTTGAGGAATTTCCATAATGATTTCCACAGTAGCTATTCTAATTTTCATTCCCATTAACAGTGTATAAGAATCCCTTTATCCCAGTACTCTTGCCAGCATTTTTGTTGTTTTTTTCTTTTTTTGATGCATGCTAATCTGAATGGGGAGATGGGATCTGTGTTATTTCAATTTGTTTTTCCTTTATGACTAAGGATGTTGGATATTTGTTCATATATTTGTTGGCCATTTGTCCTTCTTTTGAGAACTATCTGTTCAGTTCATTTGCCTGTTTATTAATTGAATTATTTGTCCTTTTTGTGCTTAATTTTTTAGCTATTTATGCATTTTGCATATTAATCTTTTGTCCAACAAATAGCTTGCAAATATTTTTTCCCATTCTGTTGGCTGTCACCTCATTCTGGGAATTGTTTCCCTTGCTGTTCAGAAGCTTTTTAATTTGATGCAATCCTAGTTGTCAATTCTTGCTCCAGGGCAATTGAAGTCCTATTCAGAACTTAGTTGGTTATGCATATACTTTCGAGCATATTTCCTATGTTTTCTTATAGTAGTTTCAAATTTTCAGATCTCACATAAAGATTTTCTATCTATTCTGAAATTATTTTTGTAAAGGGGTGACAGATAGAGATGTAGTTTCAGTGTTCTACATGTGAATATCTAATTTTCCCATCACCATTTGTTGAAAAAGCTGTTTTTTTCCCTAATGTATATTGGCTCTTCTGTCAAAAAGTCAGATGGCTATAGCTATATGAATTTGTTCATGGGCCTTGAATTCTAGTCTATTGGTCTATATGTCTTTATTTGTACCAGTACCGTATATTTAAAGTTACTTTGTCTCTTTAGTATAGTTTGAGGTCAGGTATTGTGATACCTCTAGCATAGCTATTTTTTTTCCCCTCAGGATTGCATTGGCTATCTGGAGTCTTTTATGATTCCATATAAATTTTAAGATTAAAATTTCTATTTCTGTGAAAAATGACATTGGAATTTTGATGAGGATTACATTGAATCTGTAGATTTCCTTCTATAGTATGGAAATTTTGATAATATTAACTGTGCTGATCCATGAACCTGGAAAGTCTTTCTATCTTCTAGTGTCTTACTCATTTTCTTTCTTTAGTGTTTTACAGTTTTTGTTGTAGAAGGCTTCCACATTCTTAGTTATGTTTATTCTTATGTATATATTGTTTTTTGAGGTTATTTTGAATGTTTTCTTGATTTCTTTGTCAACCTGTCCATTGTTGGAATGTAGACATTTACTGAATTTTCATATGTGGATTTTGTATCCTGGTACTTTCCCAAAAGTGTTAATCAAACCCAGAAGTGTTTTGGTGGAGTTTTTAGGGTCTTTTATATGCATGATTGTATTATCTACAAATAAAGATAATTTAACTTTTCCATTCCTGTTTGAATCCCTTCTACTTCTTTCTCTTGCCTTATTGCTCTGGCTATGAATTCAAACACTGTAAGAGTGGGGAGAATGGACACCATTTTCTAGTTCCTGGCTTTAAAGGAAATGGTTTCAGTTTTTCCTAATTTGGTACAATATTTTCTAGTGGTTTGTCATATACAGCTTTTATTATTTTGAAGTACATTTCTTCTATTCCTAGTTTCTTCAGAGCAGTTATAAAAGGATGTTGAACTTTGTCAAAGGATTTTTCTGCATCTATTGATATAATCATGTAATTTTTATACTTGCTTCTGTTTATGTGCTGTGTTATATTCATTGATTTATGTTGAACCATCCTTGTATTGCTGCAGTGAAATTGACTTGATCAAGGTGTATGATCTTTTTCAATGTATTTTTGAATCAGTTTGCAAATATTTTTTATTGCTATTTCTTCATGGAAATTGGCCTATAATTTTCTTTTTTTCTTGTACCTTTGGTTTTTGTATAGGAATAAATGTAGTAGCTTTCCATCCCTTTCTACTTTATGGTATGGTTTGAAGAATATTGGTGTTCATTCTTCTTTAAGGGCCTGGTAGAATTCAGCAGTGAATACAATTATTCCTGGGCTTTTCTTTGTTGAGAGACTCATCATTATTGCTTAAGTCTACTTGCTTCTTACAGATCTGTTCACATATTTCATATATTCTTGGTTCAATTTTTAGTAGGTCATATGCATCTAGAAATTTATCGATTTCTTGTAGATTTTGAAGTTTTTTAGAATATAGGTTTTTGAAATATTTCTTAGTGATCCATTGAATTTCAGTGGTATTTGTTGAGATATATTTTTCATCTCTTATTTTATTAATTTGGGTCTTCTCCCTTTTTCTTTTGGCTGGTTTGGCTAAAGATTTCTGAATATTGTTAATTTTTTCAAAGAATGAACTTTTTGTTTCTGTGTCTTTGCATTTGTTTGGAGTATTTTTCCATTTCATTAATTTCTGCTGATTATTTTGATGTTTTTCTTATTCTTTTAAGAGCTTCAGGTACATCATTAGGTTACATATTTGTAATTGCCCTGATTTTTTAATGTAAATAATCATAGCTATAAACTTTCTCCTTATCTTTGCCTTTGCTATTTCCCAAAGATTCTGGTAAGTTGAATTATCATTTTCGTTTGACTCTAGGAATTCTTTTATTTCATCCCTATTTCTTTCATGGTTTACCAATCACCAAAGAATGAACTGTTGAGTCCCTGTGTGTTTGAATATTTTCTGTAGTTTCTTTTGCTATTGATTTTTAGTATTACTCCACTGTAGTCTGATAAAATACAAGAAGTTATTTCAATTTTCTTATGTTTTTTAGCACTTACTTTATGTGTTAGTCTATGGTCTATTTTAGAGAAATGTTCATGGGCTGTGAAGAAGAATGTGTATCATGCAGATGTTGAATAAATTTTTCTCAGATGTCTTTTAAGTCATGTAATTCTAAAGTCACTTTTTTTTTTTGGTCTGGATGACCTGTCCGTTGGTGAGAGTGGGATATTAAAATTACCCACTGTTATTGTGTTAGGTTCTATTTGTGCTTTATATTCACTAGTGTTTGTTTTATGAAATTGGATTTGTTGACATTCCTTGCCTATTTCTTTATAATTTCTATCTCCTCTTGATAGATCATTCCCTTCATCAATATGAAGTGGCCTTTTTTGTATCTTCTGATGCAAAGTTTCTCTTCTACTACTGATGTGTGGTTAAACTATTTTTTTCTGTTTTGGGCTGCTATAACAGAATACTACACACTGGGCAATACATAAGGAACAAAAATTTAATTCTTATAGTTTAGGAAATTGGAAAATCCAGACTGAAAGATGAGTATCTGGTGAGGACCTTCTTGCTACATCATCCCATGGAGGAAGACAGAAAGAAAAAGAGAGGGGGAAGGCAATAACTGGACCTGCCTTTTACAATCAACTTTAATAATGCCAATCAAGTTACTTCACCCTCATGGCCTGATCCCTATCATTAGGCCCCAGTTCCCAACACTGCTGCATTTGTGATTCAGATTTCAACTAATGCTCTTTGTGGGACATACTTAAGCCATTGCAATACACATGGGGTATTGGCAACTTGGGCAGCCCACCTAGAGTTTCATAGTCTTTATATGGGGTTTTATTACATAGGCATGCTCAATATATTAATATGCTATTGACCTCCTATTGTTTGTCTTCAGAAACTATCTTTATGTTGAAGTATTAGGTCCTCACTAGAAAAAGTGAAATAATACTTTGGACATTGGGATCAGTTGACTTGGTAACACCTGACATTGACCACTGTTGGAACTTGGGAATATTTTATATTATTTCTAAGTTTCGAGAGCTTCATAGATATAGTGTTATCAATAATACCCATTTTATATCTTGTTGAGAATAAAGAAAATCACATGTAAGAATCTTAAGGCAACATTAGAGCATAAAAAGTATTTCTTTTCTGGGACAAATACTGGAAAGTTTGAATTTGTGTTTAAGAGATTATCTTAAAAATATTTGCCTCAAGTCTTCTAGATTACATGTATGCATACATTATTTAAAAAACAGAGTTCAATTCAATTTATTATTTTTCCATGTCCAACTGAGAAGTATAAAGCATTATGTTATGCTAGTGACAGAAAGACAAAAAGATAGGTTTTGGCTATCAGGAGCGAGAGGCCCAGAATACCAAAATTTTGATGGCATTTTTGGAGCTAATGAGTACCTTTTTTTCAGAATTTCTAAATGCATTTGTTTAATAGAAAAGTGAAGTTAGCAACAAAGCCTAAGTAAATTAATCATTAATATAAGAAAATTGTACCACATATTATAGTACTTTAAATGAATGGTAATATTAAAAACAAAACTTTTAGCTAAGAACTTACTTTTTGTATTAATATATCTTGTCAATTTTATTGGGATGCAAAGAGATTTCACTCCTTTTTACATTAAGAACCCATGCAACTTTACCCAATTTTTGAATTCAAGAGAAACATATGCAGATTTCATTTGACACAATTTATTTGAGAAGTGTAAAGATATTTAAAATTCATTAATTCATTAAACAATTCATTCAGTCATTATTTACTGAACATATTCTTTGTGCCAGCAATTATCCGAGGCTCTGGAAAATATTCAGAGAATAGGCAAGCAACATCCATGTCCTCTGTGGGAGACTGACAGATAGACAAGTGAGTAAGTATATAGAATATTAGATGTGACAAATACTATCCAGAAAGTGAAAACAGTATCTTGGGTAATAGAGGGAGCTGAAGAAGAGTGCTATTTTACATGAGGTGGACAGCAAATACCTGGTGACAGATATTTGATCAGAAACAATTTCCAGCATTCCTGAGAAATATCTGAGGATAAGAGTTCTGGATAGAGAAAGCAGCAAGAGCAAGGTTCCTGAGGTTGGAGTGTTCTTGGCATCGTCCAGGAAAAGCAAGGAATCCAGTATAGTTGAAAGACAGTGAGTGAGGAAGCATTGGAGATTGCTTCCATCAGGCCTGTGAAGCCCTGGAATGACTCTAGATTTCACTACAAGTGCTGTCTCTGCAATCCAACCAATGTTTGCCTCTCTGAAGTCAGAAGAAGGAAGATCATAGTCTGAGGGCAGACCTGGGAAAAACCATGAGACCCTATCTGAAAAATTAAAGCAAAAAAGACTAGAGGTATGACTGAAGTTGTAGAGCACCTGCCTAGCAAGTACCAGGCCCTGAGTTTAAACCCAGTACTGCCAAAAAAAAAAAAAAAAAAAAGCGAATTCTGAGATTAAAATAACAGAATGAATGTTTATTTGATTGATAGTTTTGATTAAACTATTCAGTTTAACTAATCATTTCATTGTTATGTTGGGATTCCCTAATGTTGACAGAATTCATGTTTCCCAACTGTTCTTTTTGGCTTTATGGTTCTTTTCAAGAATAAGTCCTAGGTGACATTGACATAGAAGTAGTTCTTCATACTTCTGCTGATCATTTTATCTCAATAATCCAATGATTTAAGTCTTAATTAAGTAAGCTGTATATTCTTAGTGAAGGCAGAAAAAATGATAGCATAGCATAGATGATTTTATTTACCCACTCTGTTTAAAATCAAAACTGTACACCAACTATCACTATCAACTGCACAAACCCTTTACACACACACACACACACACACACACACACAAGCATTTTGCCATTTTTCCACATTTATCTTCTCACTTACTGAGCATGGTCACTATGATCACTTTGACCTATGGTGCATGTGTTCTTGCTCTATCATTGTGTTAATAGTGGCCTTAAAAAGATCGGTTAACATGACATATCCTTCATTTCATTTGCTACTTAATAAGATTCACACCTGGAAGAACTGCACTGAAATCCTGGAGGAATTGCTCTGATGACTAAATGCAAGGGTCACTAATAAATAAACATTTCCATATTTGGCCATGTGCAGTTTCAGGTATGTACTAAAATATATACACTTTCTTTAGTTTTCCTAAATATTCTCAAAGGCAGGTATCATTAGACCAATGTTACATATTAGGCATGCTGAGTGTCAGAAATGTAATTGAATATCATACTATTACTGGCAAGACTACCACAAAACTTTGACACATAAATTCAAAGTGATCCAAATGCCCCTTCTCTCCACTAAAATGCTTGAGCTCAAATTTATAATGAACCATATAAGTTGTAAAAGAAAGATTATGATATTTGCTTCCTGATATTTTACTCAATGAGTTAAAATAATGCAAAATAACATAAAATTGCCAATAATTATTGTTTAGTTTGTTAGTATTGTTTAGCACTATATTAATATACCAGGATTATTTTTATTTTAGTATGGCAACACAGGTAATTACTATAATTTTATCTATTTTACCTGTTGGAAGCAGGCTGAGAGATTTAAATTAGTAGCTCAAGGTCAGAGATTGAGTAATTATTAAAACTAGGATATGATTCTGTATAGTGTGAAGGTTCAAACCTCTACTAGTGATGCATGTGGGTTATTTCAGTAATCTGCATTTTTCATTTGGGATAATTATGGAGAAGCTGATGTTACCTTTTCATTTTATGTGTTTTATGCCTTATGTTCTCTAACATTTTTCTTTCACATATAGTGTGGTAAGATGAAATAGTATTGTATCTTTCCTATGCCTTTACATTTATTGTGTTTCTATGGCCTTTGCAAATAAGTCAAACCATAACAACAACAAACCTTTGTCTGAAGTGACATATTAATTCTGTGTCTATCTCCCATTCCCTTATTGCAACTCAAGGACTTTGAGGTTCTTCATAAATATCTATATGGCAAAAATATTTCATTTTCATGATCAGCTAACTCTAGAATTACAGATATGAAAACAACACATTTCAGAAAAATCACTTCCATTACATTTTAATAAATCTACATTCTGGAAAACAATATTACATGGGTCACTTTTTCTAGTTAAAAAATGAAATCCTTATTTAAAGATTACCATTTACTTACATATTTCATGTGAGTCTATTTTTGAAATTTGTTAGTTTTCCCTCTACTGTACACATGCTCTATGCTGCTATGCTATGTGAAAATTGTTGTTTTATAGGAGCGTTTTGCCTTTATGCATTATCATTTTATTATTTTAAACTTAATTGGAATTCTTCTATTATGTAACAAGAGAGAGTTCTTTAAACCTCAGAACATTTCCTTCAAATATTACAGAGATATTTATTTATTTATTTTCATTCCCACCAAAATCAACTTTGATTAATAATTATATACAGGCTTTGTTCTTCTTATCTGGGTGTCACCAGTAATTGAAATCCATATCCATATCTTACCTTGCAATCATGCTGCAAAAGGCCAATAAATTCCCGCTGAGTGTGTTACTTGTTAAATTTAGTGCATTACATTCAGGGTAATGAATAAAAGCAGTGGGCCGTTTCTGTCTGGCTGGCTGAGGAAGGTTAGAACAGCCAGACTCCCCTGGGGCCTTGAGCAGGCTTGAAAACAGTGACAGGCAGAATCAAGGGAGTCCCCAAGCATCACGGTTGGGTTTGTCTCCCTCAACTTCCTCTTCTGTAGAGACTCCCAGGCTGTACAGAGGTGAGGCAATCGTATCCATTAATTCACTATAGTTTCAGAAAGTGCTGCATGGTCTGGTTTCATTAACAAGCAAATACAGTTTAGATAATAGTTATGTATTTACATAGAGCAGGGAGAAGAGAGTGCTTTTGAACGTAAACTAATGGCTATCCCTGTATGCAGTTCACTTTATGTAGCTACACGTGTCTGTTGTGTTTTCATTTGTCTAGATTAAAAAGGCACATAGATATTTTTAAATGAGAATAAGTCAGTGAAGCATACTCTAGATATCTGTGTGTACTTACTTCCATCTCATACTTAGTGAATGCATGCAAGCAGTTACTGAAAAGGTGACATTTTTAAAACTACTTACACTTTCTTTCAAAATAAATATATTTTCCATGTTGAACATATTCTTAAAATATAATATTAAAAATTTACTTGTAATGTAAATGACCAATGCAAAGATATCAGAGTAGCCTGTTCTACATTTTTAGTTTGCTGGGTTTTTTTCCTGATAGCAGTCTTTATTTTTCTAGCCTAGCAATTATTACATGCAATAGTCCCTGCCAAAGCAGACGACTCCCTTAGTTCTTTGATTTATTATGAATATTAATATCAATTAAAAAAAACTAGAGTTTTAAAGAAAAGGAGTAAAATAACTTGTATGAAATATCCATTTTTACTATTCATGTGTGTCTTGGAAAATTTAGTATAGATTGTCCTTTGCTAACCATGATAGAACAGCTGCTTCCAAATAACATGGTGTATCTCATTAGAGAGATATTAGGCCTAATTATGCAACATATAAGTGAGATCATTACAGTAACATTATCTCAATGAGGTAAGTAAAGCACACGTGAAATCTAACACCGCTGCTTGAAAGAGTTTTTGAAAGCAACTGTAAGGAATTAATGCAGCTCAGTGTATGTTGAAAGATGTGAGTCAGTCATGAATCTTTGTAAAGAAAAAATATCATAGGATGATAGGCACCCTGTTTATTTCTGCTAGAGATAAAATGAACTTCCTGGTCAAATACTTTCTTTAAATAGAGTAAATTGTTTTCTAAACATAATAAAGCAAGTGATTCTCGGGCATTTCTACTATGTCAGAGATTCTCAGACTACATTGTGCAACAGAATCAGAGAGGGCTTGTTCCAGATGACTATGTCCATGTCTCAGAGTTTCTCATTCAGTAGGACTAGGTGGAGCCTAGGTATTTTTATTTTTTAATATTTATAAGAGACACTGATGCTGCTGGTCCCTGTGCACTGTTTGAGAACTACTGGGCTATGTGAAAATCACTGAAGAATATACTTAACTCATGTTTTCTTATTAATGGCTTTTCTACAAGATCAAAGTCTAAGGATCCTTTTCAGCTTGTTATTTTTCAATCAAACTATATGTCTTTGGAGATATAAATTCTTTTACACAGAAATATCCTTAAAATATAATTAAGGCTTATATCCTTAAAATATAAGTAAGGCTGTCTGCCTAGCAAATGTATTGGGCATACTTATAACAAGATATTTATAAACAGTGATCCCCAAAATAGATGTTGCCAATTTCATAATTTACCTAATAATTTAATTATTACCTAAATAATTAGAAGTTTCACCTCTATGAAGATAATTCGGTTTATTTTAATCTGAAAACTTTATCTCCTTTGTAAGAGGTCTCAGTATATTTAGTAAATTAATTGATTCTGTCCAATAAATCCTACATTTAAAACCATTGGAATCAAGATTGCTTGTTCTCATAGATAAAACAGCTAATTGGCTCACTTCTTTGTAATGTTAACCATAGCTTGGATAATCTTGGTAATTTGTCACCTCATTGTGTATTTCAGAAGATGCATGTAATAAATATGTCATTAAAATTCACATATGAATTTTTTTTTTAGTTTTGTTTTTTTAACTATTTGTCATCCTAAATCAAGCATGATAATTGTTAAAGGAATAATTGATATTCGTGTATTTCAGAGAGAATAACTGGCTTAATTCAGGTAACTTTGAAAATTAGATAATCTGATTGATATTCTGAACTCAAATGTCTCAGGTTCCATAAAATAAGAAAACCTCTATGTGCTAATTATACCTAAAAACAAAGAAAGTAGTATAGGATTAAAATTAAGGCTATAGCTTCAAATTTTCTTGTAGAACTGAGCTCAAGCCAAATTTGTGAGACAACCTAAATTCTTAATTTTGAAAAATTGGGTTACAATGTGTTTTCCATGTTGGTTTTAGTTCAGCTCTGTGATGAACTCTCATTGGTCTGTCCTCATCCCAAAACAAAGCTGGGCACTCCACTCACCTGCAGGCTAGAAATGATGAAATCATTATTGCAATTATATAAGTGCTTTCGTTCATTTTGATGCAGTCATCTTTGTCTCAATGAAAGGTTTGTTTCCCAGGATCACTTCTTAAGTATCTAGGAAATACCTTTCTTATATTGAATTGTTATGCTCAATATCCACAGGCATAACTAGACTGAGGGTTTATGGACTCCATTCATTCTGTTATGTTCCTGTTCTTGGCTGCACTCTGCAGTCCTATGATGAGCTTTAAAGAATACTGAAGCCTGGGTCTCAAGCAAAGAGATTTGGATTTAATTGGTTTGGTAAGTAACTAGGTCATTAGGATATTTTAAAGGTATCTCCATGTGATTACAATAGGCAGGTGAGTTTGAGACCAATGTTTACAACTACTTCCAGATAAATCCATTAAAAGAGATAGTAACAATGAAGTTAGTAGATTCATCTCACACCCTAGGAGTATTATCATATGGAAAAAAGTAAAGTTTTCATTCCAGTTAGTGTATATTTATGTGATTTTAGACTATACAGATCTTAGATCATGTGAAATCCATATTATACATTTGCCATATTTTTAAACATTTTATTAGCATATATTAGTTGTACAGGAGGGGTTTCATGGTGACATTTCCATATATGCTTACAATGAACCTTGGTTAGGTTCATCCCTACCATCATTCTCCCTCTCCCTTCCTCTCTTCTCAAAACAAGTTTAAAAGAATCCATTGTTCTATTTTATACTACGATACAATGTATATAGATAATATTCACTCTCCTTCACCCTCTTCATTCACTATCCCCCTGTCAAATAGGACATATTCCTGTCCTTCATTTTTTTAAAGTGTATAAAGTATACATTATTGCAATGGCATTTCTCACATGAATATATTGTACTTCAACCAAATTTACTCCCTCTATTACTTTCTTTATCCCTCCTACCTCCTAGTATTCAACAGCTTTCAGTGCATTTCATTATGTCATCTTCATACACGGATGCAAGGTATTTTGATATTACTCACTCTCCATCATTCTCTTTTCCTCTCCTGCCTCTCTCAAACATCTCTCTCTCTCTCTCCATTATCTATCTATCTATATATGATAATGACTTATTTATGTATATGTTTATCTTTTAGGTATGACTTACACATGAGAGAAAACCTGAAAGCTTTGCCCTTCTAAACCTGGTTTTTGCTTAATATTATGATCTCTGATTCCATCTACTTACCTGCAAATGACATTGTGAATAGTGCTGAAGTAAACATGGGTGTGTAGGTGTCTCTGTGGTATCCTGACTGACATTCCTTTGTGGAGTGGCACATCTGAATCATATGGTAGTCTATCTTTAGTTAATTGAGGAATCTCTATACCACTTTCCATAGTGGCTGCACTAATCTCATTCCCATCAACAGTGTGTAAGGCTTCTTTTTCCCTACATCTTTGCTGGCATTTGTTGTTTTTTGTGTCCTTGATGATAGCCATTCTGAAGGGAGAAAGGTAAAATCTCATTGTCATTTTGATTTGTATTTGGTGACACATTTGGTGGTAATGTACTTCCAGAAGCAATGCTTATTATGGGGGCTGAAGTTTTAATTGGTTCAGGTTCTTACTTTCTTTCTCATGATTTTCTGTAATGGTTTCCTAACCAGAATGCCCAAGAGTTATACCAGGCACTGTGCAGGTGATAGGAACCCACTGGTGACAAAATATAAATGTAGGCTTTGATAATCATTGGTAATATGTTTAGAAAATTGAATACAAATGTTAATGTCATTGACAAAAGAGATTTTAGTATCTAAAAATTTTATAATGATTTGGTATTTAAATATACATTTTGTTGCCAAAAAATTAAAAGAGAATGTGGACATGGGGAGATGGAAGAGGAGTACAAAAGGAAGGATTTACCAAGATTGTCATCATAACTGGGATGGTCCAACTATGCTGCTTCATTCTTGGCTTTGATGATCATGAAAGTATAAAAATAAAAGAAATTTATGTAGACAGTTTAAGAGGAGATGTAAAATAAAAATGAAATATTTATTGTTTAACAAACATATAACTAGTATATCGCTAGAAAAAAATGATAGAATTTAAATAACTAAAATCAAGACAGTAAAAGTTAATAATGGATATGTGTAAATATTTGTATATTACAAACAGAAACTATATATTTTTTGAACATCTATGGTTCATTTACCAAAATAGACCAGTATTAGTCCAGGGGAAAAAACCCCAGAAATTTCAGAAGAAACATAGTCACAATTTAACATTGCTACTAATAATTCTTTTCTAAATAGACTTGCCAAAATAATTAAAAACAAAACCAATATTAAACAAGAGAACCATTTGTCTTAATGAGTGTTGGAACAAATGGGAAACTGAAACCATAGTTGTAAGCAATTAAGGAATTTACAAACATTATAACTGCACATTTCCAAATTAGAATTTATGTGGATATATTTATATATATCCATATCCATATATATATAGTTATATTTCCAAAGCTATTTTCAGAGAGAAATTCATGGGCATTGTTACTTACTCCAAAAGAAACATAAGCAAACCAAATCTTTATCTCAAGAATTTTACTGAACTAGTATAAAACAAACACATAACTTAGAGACAAAGGAATACACATTTAATTGAATTAGAAAAATTATACAATCAAATTGCAGAATTAAATCTTTTAAGGAAAATTTTCTTTAATTTTCAGTAAGGACTAAAAAGCAACATATTAATAATAGAAAAGAGAAGGAAAATATAAGAAGATATTTAAAGGAAATATGGGGGTTATCCTTATTTAATAAACTATTTGAAAATTTCTAGAAAGAATACTAACAAATATACTTTGCATATGATACTAAAATAACACCCATTAATACATCAGTAGTTCAGTTTATCTAGCTATATATAGATGATTTTATTAACCACTTTATAATATTCGACCTTATCAAATAATAATGGTATGTCTTTCCAGGGACTCAAGTTTACTTATAGGGTTCATAAATATATTAGACATATTCTTTTTTCCCCCCTTTTAAAAATATAACTGGGGATTGAACCCAAGGCCTCTCTCAGGCTAGGCAAGTGCTCTACCACTTTGAGCTGTGCACCCACTCTTTTATTTTTATTTTGTTTTTGTGGTAGGGTAACTTTGCCTGAGCTGGCCACAAACTACTGCTTATTCAGTAGCTGGCATTAATGATATATGCCTGAATGTATTTTTTATTTATTATCATATAATAGTTCTGCAGAGGAATTCATTGTGACATTTACATATATGCTTACAATATATCTTAAATAGATTCATCCCCTCCATCATTCCCCTTCATCCTCCTCAACAACCTTGAACAGGTTTCACTATTCTGTTTTCACACCATATATAAACTACATCCACCATGTTTTCCATGAACCCTCTCCATTTACCCTCCTCCTTCCCACTAGTGCCCACTCCCCAAAAATATTTCTTAAGTTTATATTTTTGGAAAAGTTTGAATGAGATTTTTTCCATTACATTTTTTTACCTTGATATTGCTGGATTTGAAGAAACAAAATTCCACAAACAATACAACTTGGATGTAAACTGAAAATACACTACCTATAATCTGGTCTTTCTCAACCAAACTTTGACAGAAAAAGCAAGTGTTAAGCCTCAGATAAATCTATTCTGATCTACTGTATAAAAAAAATACTCAGTCCTCAGTCTTGAATATTTTCCCTTTCCTCATAATTTATTCCTAAATATTGTATGGAAATTGCAAATCTGCTAGAATCCTTTTCTGCCACTAGGCAGAATCTGAGTTACAATTTTGTTCTATGTAAGGGAAGATATTTTTTTAAATGTCAATTTTTTAACTAGGCCAGTGGCTTATACCTGTAATCTCATCTACTTGGGAGGTAGAGATCTGGAGGATTGAAATTTGAGGCCAGCCTGGGAAAAATATTAGAGACATCCTATCTCAACACAAGAAGGTAGGGGTGTAGGTGCATGACTGTCATGCACCAGCTATGCTGGAGGCATAAGTAGGAGGATCACCTCCTATGCTGTCCAGGCAAAAATGTGATATTTACATGTAAAATACCAAGGCAAAATCCCACCAATAATGAACAGACGCTAAACCATGAAAGACAGGAATATAAAACAGGTCATATTAAGGGAGGGTACTAACAGGAGGGGGAGTGTAAATGCAAAGGGTAAGGGAGGGTGAATATGGTCAATGTATTTTCTATACCTGTGTGAAAAGGGAACATTGAAATCAAAGTCATTTTAAGAAGGGGGGAGGAAGAAGAAGGAAGATAGTGGGGATGAACCAAATCAGTGGAAACATTACAATAAACACCCTGAACAACCACTGTGTATGGATAAAAACATTTTAAAAAGTAAGAACTTATCTCCAAAATAGCCAAAGCATAAAGGGCTAGAGGCATGACTCAAATGGTAGAGTGCCTGCCTAGCAAGTGCAAGTGCAAGACTTAACAGCAAAAAACTTGATATTTTAAAAGCAATACTTATCATTCACTTGAGTAAGTTTTTGAAATTTATATTTATATGCTTTAGTTCCTTTTATGTAATAGCTTTTTAAATTTTTTTCACTTTTGCACATATGATACCCTTTTAAGAAGCAGTGTTAGCCAGAGATCTGCATTTCGTTCTCTGCTATATTTGCTTTTCCTTATTACCTTTTGAATTTCAGCTTGGCTATCTTGGGATACCCCTCTTCACCCCAAATATCCCCTCCTTCCTAATTGCTGTGGAATTAATGTGATAAAAGTATAGTGACTAATGATCATGGCAGATGAGGCATTAGAACACAGGTCTATGCCATAGCCTCATTCAGAAAGGTTGGTCCAGTCTAAGCTCCTCTCCACATGTTATGCTCTTGTTCTAGAATAGACAAGGTGGACTGTTACCAAGAACAGTAGGACAGGTGAGTTTTGGCTGCTTGTCCTCTAGAATCTCTCTCCTTTTTTTTTTTTTTTTCTTTTGCATTCTACCATTCGAGTCATGCCTCCAGCCCCAGAATGTCCTCTTCTGAATGTACTTTTCTCTTTATAGGCAGGATATTTGGCGCCTACCAATCTTCACTTGAAGACCATCAATTTGTGTGATAATTTCTCCAATCTATTAGCACCACAAATGCATCATTCTGTACACCTAACAGAAACTGACACATTGAAAATGAGAACATAACTTTTCATAGTGTAAGGTAAAGAAGGCCAAATCTAAATATACTTTAATTATAAAAAGACTTTAGAAAATATTCTAGAGTAAGTGGGAGTGCAGAAAGTGCCACAGAAAGTAAGTAACACCAACAAGAGCAGGTTCAAAATAGCAATTGAAAGCAGACTTGCACTCTGGTGTCAGGTGATAAACACTATAATTCCTTCATTGCCTGTTTAAGCATTATGCTTAAGAACATTTTATATATACACACATTTACTCTTTCCAACACACCCATTGGGTAGTTTCTGTTATTGCTCATGCCTGTATCCTAGCCACTCAGGAGGCAGAGATCAGAAGAATCTCAGTTCAAAGCCAGCCCAGGCAAATAGTTCTGGAGACACTATCTCAATAATACCCATCACAATAAAGGGCTGGTGGAATGGCTCAAGGTGTAGGCCCTGACTTCAAACCCCAGTGCTGCTAATTAATTAATTAATTAATTAATTAAATAAGGAAGCTAAAATTTTAAGAGTTGAAGAAACCAGATCTCAATGATACAGATAAAAGCAGAATCTTGATTCAAACCCTAATTTTGCTCCCAGTTTTAAGTTTTATGCATGTTATAATGTTGTTTTATGTTGTTAGGTGTTACATTTATTGATTACAAAGGATTAAAACCCAATGCGTATTAGTTTAATGGAAAGACAGAATCAAAAAAAGGACTCTGAGGGAGTTTCACAGAAACCAAAGTCAAGAATGCAGCTGGAAGTCAGGAATATCAGAAACCAGTGAATTAAACACTGTTCAAGCCTTTCCTACCTCTGTTCCTACCACCTCATACTACCTCACCCCCTTCTGCTGCTCCTTACCAGTTCCTTCCTCCAGGTCTACGCCCCACTGGCTTACTCATATAGGTTCACATGATGGAAAATTCACTTACTGCAAGTTTTATAACTTTTAGTTTAAATACTCAATGCCCAAAAGAAATTGATTCACTTTTAGTTACTAAAAACACAAGTCATGGAAATGGAAAACTTTGGTCCATTCTATAACAATCATTAATCCATTTAAATGAAGAGTATTTTAAGAATGATCTCGTGTCTGACACTGTCTTGGGTACTGGAAAAAGGCAAATAAACCAGACAGATGAGATCCTATATTCTAGTGGAGAGAGACATGAAATCATAAGTTAAAACACATAATAAATATCTGAGAGACAAGAACACATATAAGATAAATACGTAAATTTCAAATAGTACTAAATTAAAACAGAATAATACATTGCAAATGATGAAGTGACTAGGTACAGATCAACATTACAGTGATGTAAGAGATTTCTCTGAAGTGACATCAGAATAGAGATCCAAATGACTAAGAAGACACAAACTATCAGAAAAAGTCAAGCTAGGGGTACAGCTCAATGTTAGAGTGCTTGCCTAGCATGTGCAAGACCCTGAAATCAAGGAAGACCACTTAGGCAGAGGGTAAAAGTTATAAAAACAAAGATGTGAAAATAGTACTAAGCAAATTGGGGAAAGGTAGGAGATGAATTAAGGGTAGAAAAGCAGACTGGGACTAAAAATATGTGTGGGAGTCTCTACAAGGTATTAGAATGTTATTCAAAATGGAGAAAGCTATAGCCAGAGGGCGGGTACTATGATTTGCCCAAGTTGGGCAGGGTGCCCCTTGGGTTATGTTTTAATTTGACTGCTGTTGCTGCAGCCAGAGGGTTGTAGAATGAAAAAGGAGTGTTTCCCAGGGGAGCCATGGTTCTGAGCAGATAAAGCAATGCACAATCCTGTTCTCTTCACCATTCTGTTCAGCACCCCTGTTAGAAATCCCCACAGCAGTCAGTCACCAAATACTGTCAATCACAGTAGCCTCTGTTCCTGCAAAGCCAGTTCTATTTTAGAAGGTTTACTAAGGTAAATCTTTAGAAGGTTTTCTACAGGTTTTCCATATTTTAGATTTTCAATCCCTCCTTACATTTATAAGGCTGTTCAATGGGACCTGCTCAATTAGAATATGATGTGATATTAGAAAATTATCTTTATTATGCTGATAAATTGATTGATTACCTGGTGGTTAATACCTACTTGAACACCATCTATTGCCTCTAGGCACTGGCTTTCAGTTTGATTTTACTGGGCTTTGTATTTTAAAATGTCCTATCTTCCAAGCTCAGTTATTTGCCATGCTTATTTTCAGCTTTCTTACAAAAAGCATGATTGGATCCTGAGGGTGTTTACTAGATATAAAAGCAAGTCAAGCTAACTGGGGAAAATGGAAAAAAAATGGAAAAGGATGCCAGCATAAAGGGGAAACTCTGAGAGCAAAAAGAAAAGGGAAACTACAGACAGATAGTAGTCATATCAAAATCAAAGGAATGGCCCAAGAGTTATGCATTGCTGCAGGAGAACTAATGAGAAAATTTCTCAAGGAAAAGAGCCAAGTATAAATAAAGGAAGAAATAAGCAACATAAAAGAAAGAAAAAATCAAAATAAGGGAAAAGAAAAAAATTAAAACCCTAAGTGCAAGGTGAAAAAGTAAAACAAAAGAATGGATAAATTAAGAAATGGTGCATTGCATTAAAGCAAATGTATTCATTTTTATTTTAATTCTTATCTTTAACTAGCTTTGTATTTCTCGGGTAGCAAAGCCAAACTGAAAGGATAATTTTGTTTATGTACCCAATTTGCATAATTGTGCAATATAAATTACAATGCTAATTAAGGACAGCCCTTGGGCTTCTGGAATCAGGTCAAAGTCGCTCCCTAAATGCAAGGAGGTTGGGGCATTGGCTCTGTCCCTTCTCTCACTGCAGGGAAGCCAGGCAAAAGAAAAGAACCTTGCTGACAGTGTGTGAAATCTTGTCAGAATTTGTTGCAGACCCAGAATTATATGTCTCACTCCCAAACTTGGCTTTTAAAATTATCTTTGTGTGATCCCAAAATGATATGCTTAAAAGCTAAAATTTCTCCAAAATGTTGCCGCATCTTTTCATTAGTTCTTTTTGTGCTTTAAAAGAATTTTATTCAGATAACTAAGCATGATCCTTGCATACAATATTATTCCTAGTTTATATTTCTCACTTTGCTTAAGCTAGTCCAAATTTTCAACTGGAAGAATCTTGATATATATTTTCATTTCCTGAAATTCAGATCTAATAGGTCAAGTTAGATATCTCCAGGGTCCACCATTGTATACAAAGTAAAATCTAAGTCTTTATCTAATTTTAGCTAATGTACATGTTTAACTATAATGCAGTCAATATGCTCTTGCTCGCTGGTTTATTGATGGCAGTGTTAGATAAGAATGACTAGATAAGAATGGGTAGCCAGAGTCTCTAGTCAAATTATTATCGTTTTTTGTCTTTATTGAGCAGCCTTTAGCAGACAAGTTGCTTGCTCCTCCTGGAACTGATCAGGTGTTTGGTAGATTTTCTTTATCTGCTCAGGTGCTCAGGTGGATTTAGTAATCCCATCCTTTCTGCCAAGCATATATTCTGTTTCTCATTATAAATGCATAGTTTCAACAATGTAGACAGAATTTTTAGAGAATATACTTTCTGGTTGTATTGAGAGCAATTATTGTAGATAATTATACTCAAAGCATGATCCCTGGACCAGTACTATCACTATCATCTGAGAAATTGATAGTAATGCTCATTCTTGGACCCAAGCTCAACCATGTTGAATCAGGAAATCTGAGAATAGCACCCAGCAATGTGTTTTAATGGGATGAAATTCATTTCATGGAAAAGTTTTGAAACCACTTACAATGAGTGTCAGAACTGGAAAAAATCCTAGTTGAGGACTCCTAAAGCCTTCTGTCATATTATTCCTTATATCTTTTTAAATTTCTACTTCACTATGGTTTTAATTCTTTTATTCCCACTTTGTGAGGTTGACTATTGTCAGGTTCCCATTTTCTAAAAATCTAAATGATTGAAGAATCAAACTAACTAGAATTTTATTAACCATTTTCCATCATATCTCCTTCAAGATGGAACTTTGAAATTAACATATATATAGTTATGTGTCACTTAACTATGAGAATACACTATGATAAATTTGTCATTTTGTCACTTTCATGAACTGTACTTACATAAACCTAGATAGTACAGCTTGCTATAAACCTGGGGTATATTATAACTTAATAGGACTGTCATTGTATATGAGAGGTTGTGATGTGGCACATGACTGTCTTGTTTCCCCATCTTAGATTTGCTTTCCTGCTAATTTCAGGCTAATATTAAAATCATATTTCTAGGCATTCTGTTTTCTATCTCATAGTTGCATATTGTCCATATTGCATGTAAATTATACCATGAAGGCAAAATACATCTGCATAAGCTAAACTTTATCTACATTTGTATCATAAGTAGTACATGTAGGCACATACAAATTCTGTGTAGTGGTTTAGTGTACCAGCTATGGAGTTGCACTTCCTGAGCTCAGGTGCTGCCCCAAGCTATGGCTATGAGGTCTTGGGCAAACCCTTCTATGTCTCAGCATCTTTTTCTGCCTGATACAAAGAAAATGCTCAGTAAATGTTAGCTAATGCCTATAGCTGTTGAGAAAATAACCTGAGAGTGATGTCCACTTGTAATAGTCAGAAAAAGGTTGTTGAAATTAAGAACAGATCTCTAAAAACACACATGAACATTAGTGTTTTGAAGACAAGGATAACTAGTTAAAATTATTAATCGCATACAGAGAAATGAAAGCATTGAATAGTTCTTATAAAACTTGCAGTATATACCCAAACCCAATGTGACTTTAATTTATATCCAGTGAGATTTAGTATGGTTTCCAATTCACCAAAATCAAGAAGCTTGCATGAACTCGGGCTAAGATAATAATTATTTCTGATATGCTTTATTTTTTTGGCTGTAAATTCTCTTCCTTTTTAAAGTTCCTAATTTTCTTTTAGTACCATGAACTCAGATGATACTTACACGTTTATGGATGGATCAATATAAGATTTTGGGGTTTTTTCTTTTCACATCTGCGAGCACAAATATGTGAAAAAATTTTCTAAAATTTGCAAACAGCTCAAATTTAAGATTTTTGATATACAGTAGTCCAAAAGAGGTATGACTTCTCCACATTATGGATACTAATGCCTTACAGGATTTATTTCTTTTCCAGGAATGACCTTGATTCTGTTTGCATGCTGTTTGATTATCTGGCCTCATAATCTTGATGATTTTCCATTTTACACACATTCATTCATAGTTATAGACTCAGCGTATACCTCTAGTTTTGAAAATTCACTTACATATTATTTCATGCCTATATTTGCTTATTGAAAAATACTAAGTTTAAGGCACTGTTCTAGGGATTGAAGACACAATGGTGACAAGAGCCATTGTCACCTTAATGCTAATATTGGTGACGTAATCTGTAATTTCCCAGAAGGCAGAAACCGAATATTTTTATGTCTGCCTTGCTCTTTGTATAGATGTAGAAACTCAAATGAGTAGGTGCTTAGTAAAAACTCCTGGATTATTAAACATTTAACATTTAAATTAGTAGGAATTTAAACTGGCAGAGGCCACTATGGGAAGGGGACTAGGAAGAGGTGAAGAGGTCTGGTAGAGATGAACCAATATGGGTTGTAATACTCATATGCATGGAAACAGTACTAGGAATCTCTCTGTATAGCTCTCTTTTTCTCAAATGCTCTGTTTTTTTTATTATCTCTTATGCTTTCTCTTCAATAAAATTGGACAACAAGAGGGCAAAATAGGTTCTGTCTGGAAGTGGAGCGGTGTGGAAGGGGATTGGAGGGGAGGTGGCCCAAAAAATGTATACACATGTAAGTAAATGTAAAAATTATAAAATAAAATTAAAATAAAAAATTAATAATAACTTTTGAGAATCCTGATTAGAAAAGTAAATTTGGCAAATGTAAACTTGTGAAGTGGAAGATTGTCTGTGCTGCACTATACTTTGAAGAAAACATAGTAGAATCATTTACTTTTTAGGTGAGGTAACAGAAAATACCTGCATCTGCAATTATTCTCCATACTGAAATTATTCTCCATACAGTATACCCCCAAGTCAACGTAATAGGGACATGTGGAAAGTTATGGGGAATTCATGGAGACCAAGGTGGAAATATGCAAATGTTGAGGTTTGGCTTTATCACTTAGTAGCTGTGTGATTTTGAGACCTTTACAGGAATGTTGTGTGGATTAAGGGATATGATGTTTGGAAAAACTTTGATACACTTTTCTAAGTGTTCAGTATTTTCTTTTTCTTTTTTTGCTTTGGCAGTACTCAGGTTTGAATTCAGGGTTAGGCAGGTACTCTACTGTTTGAGCCATGCTTCCAGCTCTGGTTATTTTGGAGATAGGGTCTTACTTTTTACCTGAACAATCTGAACCACAATCCTCCAATTTTATGCTTCCTGCCATAGCCTGGATGACAGATGTGCACCTCTGGATCCTTTTTTTTCTGTTGAGACAGGGTCCTATATACTTTTTATATGGTCTGCCCTGCAACTATGATCCTCTGTATCTTAACCTCCTCTTGCAGCTGGAATGACAGGCATGTGCCAGCACACCCAGTCACTGGCTGAGATATGGTTTTGCAAACTTTTTGCCAGGACTTGAGCTGCTACCCTCTCAATATCCCACACGTGAATAGTTAAGATTACAGATGTGAGGCACCAGTGCCCAGCTTAAGTCTTTAGTATTTTCCTAGAAGAACAAGATCGAGTTTCAACTCAAGTACCTTGAGTTGAAAGATGATGATAAAAAAAAAAAAAGTGAGTGGGGGAAGGAAAAATGTGTCCTAATTTGTAATCATTAAGGACTGTCATGATATTTTTCCCTCCCCAAAATCTGAAATGGCCGTATATATCTTCAATAGTGTGTATCTTGATCATCAAGAAGTTCACCTACATTACCAAGCACATGTGTTTGCTTTTTTTTTTTTTCTGCATTGGGGTTTACTCAGGGCTTCATGCTTCCTAGGCAGGCACTGTGTCACTTGAGACACTCCACCAGCCCTGTTTTGTGCTGGGATTATTTTCAAGATAGAGTCTTATGAACTATTTGCCTGGGCTGCCTTTGAACCACAATCTTCCTGATCTCTGCCTTCTGAGCAGCTAAGCTTATACAGCACATTTGTAATTTAGAACATTATTGCATGGCAGGTGCAATTATAAAATATTTAATTTCTTTTATTTTCAGATACTTAGTACAGAAACCAAAGAGGAGCTTTATTCTCAAAATCATCAGGAAAACATGTAGCATATTTTGCTAACAGCACTTTCCTGGGTTATTATATATTTTACTATTTGTTTATCAGTAGACAAAAGCATATTGTGAAATGTTCTATATTTATGAAACTTAACAAACTGTGAAAATTAAAGAATGCATTTTGAATGAGCTGAAGCAGTAGTTCAAATATTTCATTAAAATTCAGACCAGTGCCTTATATTTGTATTTAAAAAGAGACTTAAAATATTATTGAATGTTTACTTCTCATCGACACTTTTTATTTATTGTGCACCATATAATGGACTCTCTGATTAATGACCATCCACATATATAATGTATATAGATAAACATATATGACACTATTTATGAAGTATATAG
This sequence comes from Castor canadensis, assembly GCF_047511655.1. Taxonomy (NCBI): domain Eukaryota; kingdom Metazoa; phylum Chordata; class Mammalia; order Rodentia; family Castoridae; genus Castor; species Castor canadensis. The sequence continues at coordinate 26,815,642 of NC_133390.1, read as the reverse complement.
CCTAAGTGTTATGTAAATATGCTTTGTGATATTCACACAATGACAAAATCACCTAAGAACATATTTTCTAAAATGTATCTCTCATTAACGAATGAAAGACTATATTTATACATAATGTATTATTATTTATTTATATTTTATTTGTTTTTCTTATTTTTATTTAGATTGTGGGAAATATACTGTACTGAGAATCAGCAAGCATAGGAACTGGTCTAACTTGGACTCACCCAACTCGGGTATCATGTATTATCTCCGCATCTTTCTACCAATAGAATTCAGTTTTCTTTGTATTATACTCTGACTTGAGCCCATGTCATCCTTGTCATAGTTACATATTTACATGTATGAGGTAGTGAGTTCACTGGAGGGAGATGGTTTTTGTTATACTTAGTATCTTTAGCACAAGGCCTATCACATCCTTGATGCTCAATAAATGTTATTGAGGCAAGTACATTCAATTAAACATTAGCTTTTGATCAACTCTGTAAAAATGTTACAAGACTAGTTAAGACTTTTTAATTTTTTTATTTCAAGAATTTTTATATTTCAAGTCACACTAAACAATAAATTTGAAACTCAAAAATTCCCAGTACTTTATTTGGAGACATAGAAGCCAGTGAAAATAATACTTTTTTGCAATATTCCTTAAATGAGTGGAAGCTTCAGGATAGGGCTTCTAAGAATACTTTATAAAAGAGATAAACTCAGTGGGATGGTCTTTGAGTCCTTTTGCCTTCCTCCTAGATGGGTGCCTAGAGGAGCAATCATCTTACAATCATGAGGATTAAAACATTTTCAGGTTTGTTTCAATAAAAATACAGAGAAATGTTCACTGTGACGTTTAGCCCCTGTACTAATCCTTGCGTTCTTATCCACAAACTTGTTCCATATGACGAATAAACATTTTACTTTTTTTTTTTAACATTTTACTTTTTAAAAAATTCAGTATTTGTTGAGTGTTATTGAAAGGAAACACAGTCCTGATGCATTGGCCATTCTAGTAAAAAATGTAGTTCATGACTTTCCAAACCTGATGAGATTCATGTATTGCTAAAACCACTCTACTTAAGCAATTCTATCTCAGCCCTTACTGCAAGGAAATTGCCCTGAATGACAGATCATGTCTGATAATTTTGTTTCTTTGTTGCTTTTTCCTGAAGTCTAGCATTAAAGACTTAGAGATGTGATTTTTGTGAATATCAGTTGATAAATGCAATTGAAATTTTTATACCAATGTTTGGCAAAAACCACATAAGTGCCATCCTTCCCATCATATTGTTTTAATTAATTTTTTCTCTCTGGGTGTGATGCATATTATAGAATCACAACCAATGAACATTGGCAATTTTCTCAAATCTTGCTCTTTGTCCTATTTATATAATTTATTGTGTCAGTGGTTCTCAAGTGGTGTGCTTCTACAACTTATCATGTGAAAATCCTTCCCAGATGTGCTGAAAAGCTTTCATTAATTTGTATATTTTATTTCATTTCTTTGTGATTAAGTACACATGCTTTTGACAGGAAAGGAAAAACAACCCTCTTTTAATCCCAGGAGATTATTTGGCCTTGAGAATAATTGATGTGTGCCCTTCCCCATTCCATCCTTGTTATTCAAATACATATTACTGGAGAAATTCCTTCTTTATAAATTTAGCTGATTCAAACATGGAAAAGAAAAATTCATCATTTTCAAGATTTCTGCCAATCTGTGTATGACTCAATTTTCTATTTCCCAGTATGAATCACATGATCCTAAAATAAGTTTCATCCCTGACTTTCAAAACTGAAACACAAATTTATATCAGTAAGAAGTGATCTCTGTAATCGTATTTATTCACAGAGGTCATATCTTTTGTTATTGAATGTCTGGACTAGAAACCAGACCTGATGTCTCTTAATTTGTGGAATAATAAAGGGAGGATTTGAACTGGTCTATATACTAACTAGAAGAACTCTATTATGAACAACTATCATTATATAGATTATCTTTCTTTTATGACTTATAATTCATTGTCTCTGGGTGTAGTTTTTGTTCATGTGCTGATGGCATATGTATATGTATACATTTGTGTTTGATTTATTAGTTCTTAATATACAAGGGATGAAAAGAAATATATCTTGAACTGAAAACCTGGCTTAGTTCTACCCTCTAGCGTACATTTCTTTACTTTGAAGCATAGAATATAAAACTAAAATTGCACTAGCTAGACTCTTTTGCCAGTAAGTTTGGCCTATTTAGTATCCCGTGTCGTGTTTAAAAGGGGACAGTGAGACAAAGATCATATGATTGACTGATTCTGTTTATTTCTAATAACCTTTATTGAGGCACATTGTATATCAATACAATGTGCATATTTCAAGTGTATAGTTTGATGAATTCTGACAAATTTGTAGGATTGTGTAATCAACCTCAGTAAAAAGATGTGTAATAACCCCCTTACCCAGAATAGGTCCTTGTGCCTCTTTCAGACAATGTCCAACTTTTGGGTCTAGGAAACTACTGATCTGCTTTGTATCACCATAGATCTTATCCTTCTTAGAGATTCAAATGAATTGGATCAAATAGAATATCTTCTATAATTCTGGTTTATTTGCTCCATATACTGTTAATGGCATTTATCTGTGCTATTGATATGATAGGCATATCAATCCAAGATGGTGTTTGAGATTCTTGCCTGATGGTATATATACCTCCTATCTTTGTTCAGTTAAACAGTCATATAGGTACTACTATAAAGAGATTCTTCAGTTATAATTAAAATCCTTAATAAATTTGCTTTCAAGTTAGTGAGATTTCCCTAGATAAGCCAACCAAAGCACGTGAGCCTTTAGAAAACTCAGAGGTACCAGAAGCATAGTATAAGTTCTGTTGTTGGTTATTTAAGAGAAACCCTCCATGCTGTAGAGAAGGCCATGTAGCAGGGAACCATTGGCTCCTTCTAGGATCTGAGAACAACCTCAAGTTCACAGCCAGAAAGAAAGCAAGAAGGAGCTGATTTCTGTCAATAGCAGTGTGAACCTGGAAAAGAACCCTGAGCCTCAAATAAGGTGCAGCCCTGGAAGACACTTTGAATTCAGCCTGGTGAAACCTGAACAGAGAACTTGGTTATGCCATACTCAGATTTCTGACCAATAGTCTATGATTTCATAAATGGGCATTATTTGAAGCTGTTAAGTTTGTGGTGATTTGTTATGTACAAGTAGAACACTAAAACACTGTACATGTCATTAGATTGTTTCTTTTTATGCTGAGTATGTTAATTATCTATTGTAATTTAGTGTCTTAAAGTAATAAATGTAATTTCTGTGAGTCAGGAATCTGGTCATTGCTAAGTGAGTTCTTTGACTTGGATCTGCTCACAGCCTACAAACCAGGACCAGAGCCTCATTGGAAAGTGGACTCAGGAAGGGTTATTTCCATTTTCACTCATGTGACTGTGCACAACATTCAGCTGCTTTTGGGCTACTGTAATGATGGATAGCCTCAGGTGCTAGGTGTTTTGCAAACCACCTATAGTTTGTTGCCATGTGGGCCTCCTCATGATGGCAAATTACTTCTTCAGAATTAGCAAGAGACAGTATCCACAGGAACAGGCTGCAATGTCTATAATGTAACTGCAGAGCCAAGGTCTCTCAACAATCAGATATTTTACTTATTAGAAAGAAATTATGCAAAGGTAGTGATTACACAAGGCTAGGAACATCAGGGGACTGGGATCTGTAGGAGATATTTTAGAAGCTAAACCACATTACATAGTACTTCATTTTATGAATATATCAGAATTTACTTATCCTCTTATGATAGACAAAAATTTGGATTCATTTCAGATTTGGACCATTTAGAAACACACACACACACAAACACAAACACATACAAACATGCACACACACAGATTGCTAGAATATTCAAGTACTAGTTTTTTTGTGGGTTTATTGTTCATTTCTCTTGAGTGGATTTTCAAATTAATATAGAAAATGTATGTTTAACCTTTTCAAAAAACTTCATAAAGTGCTTTCCAAAGTGATTGTATCATTTCACACTCCCAGAAACATACAAGAATGTGTCACAGCTTCAGTTGTCCCATGTCTCTACAAACATTTGAAATGGTCATTTAGTTTCATTGAAGACATTTGAATGGGTAGATAATGGTTGTTATTATGATTTTATCCACATTCCACTAATACATTGGAGGGACTAATTATGATAAGCATTTCTTTGTGCACTTAAGGGCAATTTTACATATCTTCTTTTGTAAAATATCAATTTAATTAAGTTTCCCATTGCATCCTTTTACTTTAGAATCACAAGCTTTTTAGAATATTTGGTTTTTTTTCATGTTTTATTTATTTATTTATTTATTTAGTATTGTTTTATTATTCATATGTGCATACAAGGCTTGGTTCATTTCTCCCCCCTGCCCCCACCACCTCCCTTACCACCCACTCCGCCCCCTCCCTCTCCCCCCCTCAATACCCAGCAGAAACTATTTTGCCCTTATTTCTAATTTTGTTGTAGACAGAGTATAAGCAACAATAGGAAGGAACAAGGGTTTTTGCTAGTTGAGATAAGGATAGCTGTACAGGGAGTTGACTCACATTGATTTCTTGTGCATGTGTGTTACCTCCTAGGTTAATTTTTTTTGATCTCACCTTTTCTCTAGTTCCTGGTCCCCTTCTCCTATTGGCCTCAGTTACTTTTAAGGTATTTGCTTTAGTTTTTCTGCGTTAAGGGAAACAAATGCTAACAAATGTTTTAAGTGTCTTACCTATCCTCATATCTCCATTGTGTGCCTCGCTTTTATCATGTGATCAAAGTCCAATCCCCTTGTTGTGTTTGCCCTTGATCTAATGTCCACATATGAGGGAGAACATACGATTTTTGGTCTTTTGGGCCAGGCTAACCTCACTCAGAATGATGTTCTCCAGTTCCATCCATTTACCAGCGAATGATAACATTTCGTTCTTCTTCATGGCTGCATGAAATTCCATTGTGTATAGATACACATTTTCTTAATCCATTCGTCAGTGGTGGGGCATCTTGGCTGTTTCCATAACTTGGCTATTGTGAATAGTGCCGCAATAAAAATGGGTGTGCAGGTGCCTCTGGAGTAACCTGTGTCACAGTCTTTTGGGTATATCCCCAAGAGAGGTATTCCTGGATCAAATGGTAGATCAATGTTTAGCTTTTTAAGTAGCCTTCAAATTTTTTTCCAAAGTAGTTGCACTAGTTTACATTCCCACCAGCAGTGTAAGAGGGTTCCTTTTCCCTGCATCCTCACCAACACCTGTTGTTGATGGTGTTGCTGATGATGGCTATTCTAACAGGGGTGAGGTGGAATCTTAATGTGGTTTTAATTTGCATTTCCTTTATTGCTAGAGATGGTGAGCATTTTTTCATGTGATTTTTGGCCATTTGAATTTCTTCTTTTGAGAAAATTCTGTTTAGTTCACTTGCCCATTTCTTTATTGGTTCATTTGTTTATGGAGAATTTAGTTTTTTAAGTTCCCTTTATATTCTGGTTATCAGTCCTTTGTCTGATGTATAGCTGGCAAATATTTTCTCCCACTCTGTGGGTGTTCTGTTTAGTTTAGAGACCATTTGTTTTGATGAATAGGAACTTTTTAGTTTTATGAGGTCCCATTTATCTATGCTATCTCTTAGTTGCTGTGCTGCTGGGGTTTCGTTGAGAAAGTTCTTACCTATACCTACTAACTCCAGAGTATTTCCTACTCTTTCCTGTATCAACTTTAGAGTTTGTGGTCTGATATTAAGATCCTTGATCCATTTTGAGTTAATATTGGTATAGGGTGACATACATGGATTTAGTTTCAGTTTTTTGCAGACTGCTAACCAGTTTTCCCAGCAGTTTTTGTTGAAGAGGCTGCTATTTCTCCATCGTATATTTTTAGCTCCTTTGTCAAAGACAAGTTGGTTATAGTTGTGTGGGTACATATCTGGGTCCTCTATTCTGTTCCACTGGTTTTCATGTCTGTTTTTGTACCAGTACCATGCTGTTTTTATTGTTATTGCTTTGTAATATAGTTTGAAGTCAGGTATTGTGATACTTCCAGAACTATTTTTTTGACTATTTCCTTAGCTATTCGTGGCCTCTTGTGTTTCCATATAAATTTAACAGTAGATTTTTCAATCTCTTTAATGAATGTCATTGGAATTTTGATGGGAATTGCATTAAACATGTAGACTACTTTTGGGAGTATAGACATTTTTACTATGTTGATTCTACCAATCCATGAGCATGGGAGATCTCTCCACTTTCTATAGTCTTCCTCAATCTCTTTCTTCAGAAGTGTATAGTTTTCCTTGTAGAGGTCTTTCACATCTGTTGTTAGGTTTACACCTAGGTATTTGATTTTTTTTTTTGAGGCTATTGTAAATGGAATTGTTTTCATACATTCTTTTCAGTTTGCTCATTGTTAGTGTATAGAAATGCTAATGATTTTTCTATGTTGATTTTATATCCTGCTACCTTGCTGTAGCTATTGATGATGTCTAGAAGCTTTTGAGTAGAGATTTTTGGTTCTTTATGGTATAGGATCATGTCATCTGCAAATAGGGATATTTTGACAGTTTCTTTACTTATTTGTATTCCTTTTATTCCTTCTTGTTGCCTAATTGCTCTGGCTAGGAATTCCAGTACTATGTTGAATAGGAGTGGATGTAGTGGGCATCCTTGTCAGGTTCCTGATTTTAGAGGGAATGGTTTCAGTTTTTCTCCATTAAGTATAATGCTGGCTGTAGGTTTGTCATATATAGCTTTTATAATGTTAAGGTACTTTCCTTCTATTCCTAGTTTTCTTAGAGCTTTTATCATGAAATGGTGTTGGATCTTATCAAAGGCTTTTTCTGCATCTATTGAGATGATCAAGTGGTTTTTGTCTTTGCTTCTGTTAATGTGGTTTCTTAAGTTTATTGATTTTCATATGTTGAACCACCCTTGCTTTCCTGGGATGAAGCTTACTTGGTCGTGGTGAATAATCTTTTTGATGCGTTGCTGAATTCAGTTTGTCATTATTTTGTTAAGGATTTTTGCAGCAATGTTCATTAAAGAGATTGGCCTATAGTTCTCCTTTTTGGAGGTGTCTTTGCCTGGTTTTGGGATAAGTGTAATACTGGCTTCATAAAATGTGTTTGGCAGTTTTCCTTCCCATTCTATTTCATGGAACAGTTTAAAGAGGGTTGGTATCAGTTCTTCTTTAAAGGTCTGATAGAATTCAGCAGAGAATCCATCAGGTCCTGGACTGTTCTTTTTGGGGAGACTCTTGATTGCTGCTTCAATTTCATTTTGTGTTATAGATCTATTCAGCTGATTAATTTCCTCTTGGTTCAGTTTTGGATGATCATATGTATCTACAAATCTGTCCATTTCTTTAAGATTTTCAAATTTATTTAAATATAAGTTCTCGAAGTAGTCTCTGATGATTTCCTGGACTTCCATGGTGTTTGTTGTTATCTCCCCTTTTGCATTCCTGATTCTACTAATTTGGGTTTTTTCTCTCTTCATTTGAGTCAGGTTTGCCAGGGGTCTATCGATCTTGTTTATTTTTTCAAAGAACCAACTTTTTGTTTCATTAATTCTTTGTATGGATTTTTTGGTTTCTATTTCGTTGATTTCAGCTCTTATTTTTATTATTTCTCTCCTTTTATTTGTTTTGGGATTTGCTTGTTCTTTTTTTTCTAGGAGTTTGAGATGTATCATTAGGTCATTGATTTGGGATCTTTCAGTCTTTTTAATATATGCACTCATGGCTATAAACTTTCCTCTCAGAACTGCCTTTGTTGTGTCCCATATGTTCTGTTAGGTTGTGTTTTCATTTTCATTGACTTCCAGGAACTTTTTAATTTCCTCTTTTATTTCATTGATGATCCATTGTTCATTAATTAATGAGTTATTTAGTTTCCAGCTGTTTGCATGTTTTTTGTCTTTATTTTTGTTGTTGAGTTCTACTTTATTGCATTGTGAGCAGATAGTGTGAATGGTATAATTTCTGTTTTCTTATATTTGCTGAGACTTGCTTTGTGCCCTAGGATATGCTCTATTTTGGAGAAGGTTCCATGGGCTGCTGAGAAGAATGTATATTGTATAGAAGTTGGGTGAACTGTTTTGTAGACATCAAGTAGGTCCATTTGATCCATTGCATATTTTAGATGTTGGATTTCTTTATTGATTTTTTGTTGGATGACCTATCTATTGATGATAATGGGGTGTTAAAGTCTCCCACAACTACTGTGTTGGCATTTATATATGCTTTTAGGTCTTTCAGGGTATGTTTGATGAAATTGGGTGCGTTGACATTGGGTGCATACAGCTGGATGATTATTATTTCCTTTTGGTCTATTTCTCCTTTTATTAGTATGGAATGTCCTTCTTTATCTCATTTGATCAATGTAGGTTTGAAGTCTACTTTGTCAGAGATAAGTTTTGCTAGTCCTGCCTGTTTTTGGGGGCCATTGGCTTTGTAAATCTTTTTCTAGCCTTTCATCCTAAGCCTATGCTTATTTCTGTCAGTGAGATGGGTCTCCTGTAAGCAACAAATTGTTGGATCTTCCTTTTTAATCCATTTCATCAAGCGGTGCCTTTTGATGGGTGAATTAAGTCCGTTAACATTAAGTGTTAGTACTGATAGGTATGTGGTGATTCCTGTCATTTAGTTGTCTTAGTTGTTTGAAGGTTTGATTGTGCATACCTAAGTTGAGGTTACTCTCTACTGTCTTGCTTTTTCTTTTCCTGTGGTTTGGTGCTGCCTGTCTTTTCATGGTTAAATTGGGTTTCACTTTCTGTGTGCAGAATCCCTTGAAGAATCTTTTGTAGTTTTGGCTTTGTGGTCACATATTGTTTTAGTTTCTGCTTATCATGGAAGGCTTTTATAGCTCCATCTGTTTTGAATGATAGTTTTGCTGGGTAGAGTATCCTGGGGTTGAATTTATTTTCATTCAGTGCCTGGAAGATCTCACCCCATGCTCTTCTTGCTTTTAATGTTTTTGTTGAGAAGTCTCCTGTGATTTTGTTGGGTTTGCCTTTGTATGTTATTTGTTTTTTCTCTCTCTTATAGCCTTCAATTTTCTTTCCCTAGTTTCTGAACTTGTTGTTTTAATGATGATATGTTGTGGTGTAGTTCTATTTTGATCTGGTCTGTTTGGTGTCCTGGAGGCCTCTTGCATTTGTATGGGAATATCTTTCTCTAGATTTGGGAAATTTTCTGTTATTATTTTGTTGAATATATTACACATTCCCTTTGCTTGCACCTTTTCTTCTTCAATGCCCATGATTCTCAAGTTTGGTCTTTTGATGGAGTCGGTGAGTTCTTGCATTTTCTTTTCACAGGTCTTCAGTTGTTTAGTTAATAGTTCTTCGGTTTTTCCTTTAATTACTCTTTCATCTTCAAGTTCTGAGATTCTGTCTTCTTTTTGTTCTATTCTGCTGGATTGGCTTTCTGTTTTGTTTTGCAGTTCTGTTTTGTTCTTTTTTCTGAGGTTTTCCATATCCTGGGTGGTTCCCTCTTTAATGTTGTCTATTTTTGTTCTGAGTTCATTTATATGTTTATTAATCATGTTCTCTGTTTCACTTTGGTGTTTATATAGTGCTTCTATGGTTTCCTTTATTTCTTCTTTTGCTTTTTCAAATTCTCTATTTTTGTTGTCTTGGAATTTCTTGAGTAGAACAAAACTGCACAAAAAAAAAAAACCCACAAAGTGTCCCAAGTTCAAATGCACTACAGTTTCAGTATGTTTTTCAGCATGCAGGTGTAGTTTGGTTGTTTTCTCATCAAAGGTAGGGAGAGAGAAAAAAAAAAGGGTCTGGAGAGAGTTCTGTGAATGGTATCTGCGGTTGTGGCTTGCCTGCCCGATGCTGTCAGCCTGCTGTTGCTGGAGGTGTTATTTATGCAGATCTCAGGGGTGAGCTTAACACTCACCTGGCCCTGCAGGCTTTGTTTACTCAGTGTTCTCCTGTGTGCGAGCCTCTGCTACAAGCTTTCCCCTTTCCAAGCACACTGGGGGAGGTGACATTGCACCCGCTTTCTCAGGCCTGGGTGTTTGTTCACAGCTCACATGGGAGGTGGGTCTTTCCCCCACTCCTGTGGAGTTTTCCTCCCTCTGCCACCCTCACCAGCTTTCCCATTCCTGGTTGCTGGTTGCCCACCTCTGCTCCGGACGGCCAGGCTTGTTTATTTACAGTTCCAGGAAGGATTCATTTCCCCCAATCTTTGGTGCTCTGTGTGCCCCACCCTCTTTCCTGTGTGTCTTTATTGTTCTTATTGCTTATTACTCAGTTTCTCATTTTCCCCTGGTGAAGTTTGGTCTGTCCAGGGGGCTATGCTGCTCTGGCCCAGGGTTTTCTGTGGGAGTACTGTGGAACCACTAAGCTCACCTTGTCTGTGTCTTCCCAAGCCATCTGGTCCCAGGCGACTGGTGGCCTGGGGACCCTCCTGGTTTCTCTGTTTAACATGAAGTGGAGATGCTCTGCACTGGCTAGAGGTGTGAAGGGGTCAAAGTTTTGCCTCTTCTCAATGGTTTTGCCTGCAAGGTGTGTCTCCAGTGTCTCTCCACGATTTCACTATAGGAGGCATGCTTTCTGCTTCCTCCCTCTATCCACCATCTTGGAATCTCCCTATTTAGAATACTTGTTATCATGTATTTGCATCACAAGTTTTTCAGATTGCAGCTTGCTTTCCTTTTTTTACATTGCCTATTGAAAAGTACTTTTTATGTTCAATGAAGATTTTATACTTGTTTCTGTTATGATTAATGATTTTTTTGGCAATACTGAGGGTTGAACTCAGGGCCTAAGGCTTGCTATGCATGCACTTTACCACTTGAGGCATGCCCCCAGCCCATTTTACTTTAAGTTATTTTTCAGGTTTTCACTTTTGCCTGGGGCTGGTCTTGGACTGTGGTTCTCCTCCCCCTGCCTCTCATGTAGTTAGGATTACAGTTGTGCTCACCATGCCTGACTTACTTTGCTGAGATATCTTGCTAATTATTTGCCTGAGCTGACTTCAAACCACAATCATATGATTTCTGACTCCCAAGTATCTGCCTCTGCACCTAGCCTGATTAATACTTTTTTAGACTACTTATGAAAATACAAACTATTGCTATGTTAAAATTAATTACAAATTTTTATCTTATAAATGCTGTATTTTTATCTTTCAGTTTTATGCCTATGATATGTTCTGAGTTAATTTTTCTGTATAATTTAAAGTAAGGGTTGATTTTTTTTTCTTTATTTATATATGTTCTTTTTCTAAGTACCAGTTCTTGAAAAGACTTTCTTTTATTCATTTAAATTATTGTTCTTAAATTATGCCTAAAATAAAATGGCTATACATGCATGATCGGCTTTTGAATTTATTATTTTGTTGCATTGGTCTTTATGTGCATCTTTCCACTGATATCTTCACCTTAGTTGCTGGAGATTTCTAAAAAATCTTGGAATCAAATTTAAGAATCTCAACATCATTCTTTCATCAAGTTTTTTTGGGCAGGGATTCTGGTGTTAGCTATAGATTTTTATAGATGCTGCTAATCAGATTGAGAATGTTTCTCTCTGTCACTAGTTTGCTGAAATAAATGCATATTGAATTTTGCCAGATGTTTTTCTCTGAAATAATCTAGTGGTGCATATCCTTTATTCTGTTACTGTGGTGAATTATGATGATTGATGTTCCAAAGTTAAACTTTGCATTCCTTCAAAGGCTTGTCATGATGCTTTTCCCTTTTGAAAGATTTACAGAATTAACTCAAATATTTGCTCATAATTTTTGTGCCCAAAGTCATGAAGAATTTTTGCCAATATATTTCTGATATCATTTTGAATCAAGAAATATCATTTTGAATCAAGCTTCATAAATTGAATAAAGGAATGTTCCACTTTCCTTTAATTTCCTGGAGTAGTTTGCAGGAAATTAAATGTTTTATCACACATTTCTTAAACATGTGATAAAATTAACTATCAAGGCCATCTGAAATTTCATTATAGTATCATTTAAAATTACAATTTTAATTTTTAGTTGCTATAAGAACATTCAAGTTTTCTACTTCTATTTCTTTTTGACTCAATTTTTATCTTTGAAGGATTTTGTTAATTTTTTAAGGATATTGGTTTAAAAGTGGCTAAAATATTCCCTTATTCTCCTTTTTTTAAATTTAATTATTCGTTTATTCACATGTGCATACATTGTTTGGGTCATTTCTCTCCCCTGCCCCCCTCCACCACTCTCTCTCCCCCTCCCCCCATCACTTCCAGGCAGAATCTGTTCTGCTCTTATCTCTAACTTTGTTGAAGAAAAGACATAACATAATAAGGAAGACAAAACATTTTTTGCTAGTTGAGTTAAGAATAGCTATACAGAAATATTACTCTCCTTTTAATGTAAGTGTAATTTACATTGATATTCCTTATATGTCCTTTGGCATTGACTTAGTATATCTTTCTTTGTATTTTTCCTGTTAGTGTTCACTGATCATTTTATGTATTTAATTTTGTGCATCTAATTTTTTCTTAAATTTGCACAATTAGTTCTTTGTATCTCAAATGTTTGCCCTACCACGTCTTTCTGATGCTTCAATTTTTCAGCTGTTACAGCAGACTTCTTGATGTTGTGTCATAAGCACTGAAGTGCATTTTTTCACTCTGTTTCATTTTACATTATTTTTGTTAATACTCTACAAGTTCACTAATTTTTCTTCTGCAATATTGAATCTACTCTTAATCTGATGCTGTGAAATTCTCATGTCATATATTCTATTTCTCACCTCTAGATTTTTGTTCTTTTAAAAATGTTTTCTATGTCTCCTCATTATGTTTAAATTTTTTCTTTAGATAATTAAAATTACAGTATTTGTTTTAATATCATTTTCTACATTACAACATCTCTACCATGTTTTTGTTCAGTTGTATTGCCTAATTTTTCTCTGATATAGCACATAATTCATTTTAAAAAGCACAATAATGACTCAGATTTCACTGTATCTCATCCATCTAAGGATAAATACCTATAATATTTTCTAAGGCTGACATGGCAAATTTCTAATTTGTGTGACAAATTACTAAAAATCTGGTGACTTAAAAGTACAGAGATTTATTCTACCGTGTTCTGTGGGCCCAAAGTCTGAAAGCAAGTGTTCAGCAGGGTCAAACTCTCTCTCTCTCTCTCTGAAGACTTGAGGAGACTCCTTCCTGGCCTCTTCCATGATCTGGTGGTTTCTGGCATCCCTTAATATTTCCAAAGAACTTTATTCCAAAGAAGTTTACATTCTGAAGTTCCACATGTACATATCTTGTAGAGGCAACAATTCAACCTACTATAACCTCTAATGAAAAGGGTTTCACTGAGTACTGACATATTGAATTTTGTTATAAACTTTATTAGAAACCATGACCGTGAAATCCAGCTTTCCAGGAAGTGACTCATACAATAAAATAAAACATCTTCTCGCTTTCTAAATGCTGCTCTCTGATTGGTTGTGCACAGTTTATACTGTATGCAATAATAGTCACAAGGAAGAATACTCCATTAGAATAGACACTATTTTTTTCCAGGAAGATAAATCATGAATAAGAACAAAAAATGTCAACCTAATTTAAGAGAGCAAATAAACAGATGTCCAAAGGCAGTAATTGAATGACTGTAAAATTGTTGAGTTAGTCAGTTTAAACAAAAGTAATCTAAGATCTAGATTTAACTAGAAAGGTTTCATAAGTAATAAGGAATTTGGGAAGGAGTTTGTAGCATAATAGACAGAATGAAGAACATTCCAGAAGTGCAAAAGAGATAAAAGAGTCTGAACTAAAGCTCAAAAGACAGGAATGAGAATGATGATCTAAAGGAAGAAGTAGTCAACTTAGTAACTTAGTACCTGACTATGAATTCAATATAGGATAGGAACTAGAATTTCATTCAACAAGAAGTGGAAATCCATTGACTATTTGAGCAAGGGTTAAGAATAAGCTTATCTCTTCTTTCCAGCTTTGATTTTTTTCTCCTCTTCAACCTCCTCCATTGTTTGTCTTAGACAGTCTTTCTGAAATTCAACTCTGCACGTTCTTCAGCAAATATCTCAAACTCATGATGTTCTCCCTTGTTCCTCTATACCATTTTCTGAACGTTATCTGTATTATTATTTAGAGATGCATGTTTACAAGTAGGTTGTCCAGATAGAACCATCTGATGAGCACTTCATTCCTTTCCTACCTACACCTTACTTAGATATTGATCATGCTTGAATATTTTTGACTAATAGTGATTTTATAGTACATATAAATTTATTCCCACTGTAATGAAATGCAAAGCAGATTTAAATTTATTTTTTAGCAAGGATCTGCTTAAAATGTGAATGAAATCCTGTCTGAGAGAGTGGGCACTACACTGTGCAGAGCATGTGGTTCTTTTCTGGTGATGCTCCTGTCCATTTTGGTTACGGGGTTATTTCCCTTAGACACAGAAAGGTGGAGCAGAGGTAGCTGATGAAGGGGGCAGAAGTTAAAGCATACTGTTTTGTCAAGCAACTAGAACATTATTCACAGAAGCTTATTAGTTCACAGAAAAAAATTCAACTATATGTGGAAAAAAACATTGCATGCATGATAACTTTAATACTATATCTGGTCTGAATATTTCCAATTTAGCAGTTTCTAGAAATGACCACAAATGAGAATTGCATGCTTGTCACCATATCTTCATACTAATTACTTTTAATGCAATGAAAACTGTTTGATGTCATCATCTGTGGAGTTGTATGTGGTTGTATAACTTCAGATCCCTTTTTGAATCTCTTCTGTCATAAATCACATGATTACATATAATTGAATGTCACATACATACTTTGTTTTTCAAATCTTACACATGTGATTGGGCCACTCTAGAAAAATATTGGAGAGTATAGTAAGTCTCAAGAACAAGATAGTAACAGTGGCTGAATGTAATAGGAAAACCATCCCAGAGATGGTTAGATTAGAGAAAAGAAATTAACAAAATTAAAATCTTGTACACTTACTAGAAAAAAACTGGCAGAAGAGAATTCTCTCTTTTTAAATAACAGAAAGCAATAGAGAAAAGTGTAAGCCTGACCACTGATTCTAGAGAAAGGCACAGAAGGCTATAAGCTTCCCTCTTACAGAAATTACCTGCTTCTCTCCATCCCTGAATCTCCTACAAGGCAAATAAGTAAATCCTGCAATAGCAAACTGGATCCTACATGGTGTGCATGTCCCAGTCTAATCCCACAATGGTAGGAATGACCTCAATGGCCTGAGGAAGAAAACTTACAACAAAGCTAAGTAGTATTATAGTTGCTGAACCTTTGAAAAACAGAATAAGGACAGGTGTGAAAAATCTTCTTTGGATGTGAAGTAGCAAACTGCTTATTCCTGTAAGGATAAGAATTGTGTCTAAATTAATCATGCCCCTGGCATAAATTTTAAAGAGTAAGATACTATTACCAATGTGGCTGCTGTTATTATCACTGAGCTGATGCGATATATAAAATAAAGGATTTAAGTTGAGCAGTTTAAATAATGTGCAGGTATCAAGCTGTAAAGCAGGGGCTGTCTATTTAAATATTTTAGGCTTTGAGGGACATCATATCTCACAAACACAAAAATCTGCTGATGGAGAATGAAGGCATCAATAGGTCATATGTAAAATAATGGATGTGATTTTGTTCCTACCAACCATATGTTACTAACTGCTGATCTGAATTACTAATATTGGTTTACTACAATTGAACCAAAGCATGGTTTGGGAGAAGCAGGAATGGAACTGGGTAATGTTGACATTTATTTTAAAGAGGAAGGCTAAATTCAAATTAACACATCTTCTACTGGTAGGTATATCTCAGGAAAAGATCAGTGGTAATGCAAAGGAAGCAGTAGTACAAATGGTATAGGCTCCTAACTAGATAACTACCTTCAAGTCTCGTTCCACAGCAGTTTTGCAAGTTTCATGGCAGGCAAAGATGCAGAGTATTCACCTAACAGAGAAGATGGTTTAGTTGTATTTCCTACATGTTGATATTAGAATGTATAAACTAAATCAAAATATTTCAGCGGTTTCAATAAAATCGAATTCTGATTGTTGCTACATCAGTGATTCTCAATTAGGATTGATTTGCCCCCACTTACAGGATATCTGTAAATACTGAGAGACATCTTTGGGTTCTCATAACTGGGAAGAGTTGCTCCTGACATCTATTGGGTCGAGGCCAAAAATGCTGCTAAACATCCTACAAGACACCAGAAAGCCCCTACACCAAAACTTATATAACCCAAAATGTCAATGGTACTGAGGTTGAGAAAGTCTAAACTGGTGCTTTATAAATTCTTATTTAGTAGAGATAATTGCAGTACAAAATATAAATACATTTTCTGGAGGAATCTTGTGAGCTACCAATGCACAAAAAAGTTCTCAAAGCAAAAGGCTTCCAAGAAGTTTGCAGAAGGAACTCTTGTGAAAATATTTTGCTTTATGAAAATTAATTCAGGAAGTAAAAAGATGTCTCATATCTTAAGATCTAAAAGTAGTATCTCTCTGAATATGATTTGAAATTCTTGATTTGAAGAAGGTTGCTTTGAATTTAGAATGTTTTACAATTCACTGGATATAAAATGCAGAAATATTTAGGTAATCTATTATTGGCATGATATAGTCTGGAGTCATATCCAGCCTGAACAATTACTTACCTTGTCATTACTGACAATCAGAACTTTGGACGGGTGCATGCTTCAGGTACATGGTAAAATAGAAGCAATGTTTTGTAGAGGTGGAAAGAGATTAGTAGGGCCTTTGGAACTTTCTGAGAAATGTATGATTTTCTGTTGGGAACCCAGGAGCTAAGATGCAGTTGAAACTGGGATGACAGAATCAGGTCAAAGTGTTCTGCTCTATTTTGATGAATCTTAATGTGGAGCTACATGGATGAAGTTAAATATACACAACACTTGAGTATCAGGGTAGGCAAAGCCCACTAGTACACACTTGGAGTTTCCTCCAGTAGCTAAGTTTAGTTCTATTTATTGAGGTTACGCTGAATGATTAAGAGTCATTAAAACCTCTGAAGCTTCCCAATTACTCAAACACTACTGAGTTAGGAGGCAGAACTGGCCAATAAATTTTCTGTTGAACAAAATTAACACCAACCAAACTGGTTATTTTAAGCAGTAAGAATGAAATTCCAACTAATAGATTGTTGATTAAATATTTTAATAAAAAAATAAACCTTTTACTTGAGAGTTACTTGAGATTTACATAAACATTTCCAAGACAGTACAGAGGTTACATGTCAAAACCAGCTCACCTATTATTAATGTTTTATATTATTAATATTTTACAGTCACTTTATGAAGTATATTATTAATACATTTTTATTAACTAAGGTCCATACTTTACTCAGATTTCCCTAGTTTTCTCCTAATGTCTTGTTTTCTGTCCAGGACCCTCCACAAGATATCACATTACACTGAGTCATCATGTCTTCTCAGGCTCCCCTTGGTTGTGAAAGCTTTCAGATTTTCCTTGTTTTGGATGGTGCTAATGACTAGTGGCCAAATATTTTATAGACTGTCCCTCAGTTGGAAATTTTCTGATGTTTTTCTCATCTGAGACTGGGGATATGTGTTTTGAGGGGAATTCCACAAAGATTAAATTCTAGTCCTAGCTAATCATATCAAAGTTATACACTATCAACATAATGTATAACACTTGATATTAATATCAATTGCCTAGCTGAGGTAGTCACATAATTCAAATTTAGATTGAATTTCCTTCATATATTAAATGTCATATATTATGTAAAATGGAACAAGAGAATGTTCAGGTGCTTTTCTTTTTAAAAAAAAAAGCACTAAGTTTTCCTGAAAAGTAGTTCTCTGTTTTCAACAAAGATATGTTCTGAGAAGTTCTTTATTAGTCAGTTTCTTCCTTGTGCTCATATCATAGAACTCACCTAAACAAATATTAGCTGTATTAGGTTGCTGTCAGTGCAACATATTTTTATAGTTAGCTGTTTTGTTGTGATTTTGTGAAAGGGGTCTTGCTATGTTACCCATGGTGGCCTTGAACTTCTGGACTTAAGTGATCCTCCTGCTTCTGACTCCCAAATAGTTGGGACCACAAGCACATGTCATTGCCCTAGCTCAAAGAAGAGTAGACTCTGAAATAACATTAAAAAGTTTAATTAGTAAATAAGACACCAGGAACATAGTGGTTTATTATATTTTCAAATATTATGTTTGATACATAACCATATTTGCTATACTTTTATACAGTGGCAGCATGATGTTTGTTTACACCAACATCAGCACAAACACATGAGTAATGCATTAAGCTACAATATGAAGGCAGTGATGACACTAGGCAATAGGAATTCTTGGCTCTATTATGATCTCATAGGACCCTATCATATATCCAGTCCATGTAGGCCAAACTGTCATTATGTGTTTCATGTATGTATTCACTCAAATAATTCTTTAATTGAAACCACAACTATTTAGCACTGTATTAACATATTCATAGGCTAACCTAGAGAAAGCTTTATTCAGAGCAAGCTTTAGCTTACTTTGATTAGGTAATATTAAAGATCACATCTATTTTTATTATTGTTGTATGGGGGCACATTGTGAACATTTACAAAAGTTCTCACAATATATCATAGTTGAATTCACCCCCTCCATAATTCTTCTTTATTCTCCCAGCCCCCATGCCTGGAATAGTTTCAATAGGTCTCATTTTTCCATTTACATACATGTGTACATAATGAAGATCACATCTTTTGATAAGGGAGAATATAAACACTCCTACTGGTGATTATGATATTTTAATAAGAGCATTTATATTTTTTATGGAACTTTCTCATGTATTTATCACTGTGAGAGTCATAACAACCCTTTAGGTAATTAGATCTCTTTAGTCAGGGTAACTCTGTTTTTGAAGTTTGTTTGCAATATGGTAAGTATTTACCTATTGCTTGTGTCTTCATTGCATTGTGAATCAAACATATATTAGGAGAAGGAAATTTACCATTTACTCATTCCTAAGAAATTTAAATGAGTACTGATTGTGGATATATGTTATATGTGTAAGAAGAATCTATTCATTCAATAAGCTATGTTATAAAGAAAATAGGTTTTCCTATCTGTTAGTAGTTATCAATGTTTTGCATTTCACTAAAATGAAGTATCAAGCCCTAGTGCCAATACAAGGAACCAGTGTAAAGATCAGTTAGAGATGAATCAACTTGGGTTGTAACACATTTGTACATGAAAGCAATGCTAGGAATCTCTCTGTATAGCTATCCTTAACTCAACTTGTCTTTCTTATTATGCTTATGTCTTCTCTTCAACAAAATTAGAGATAAGGGCAGAATAGGTTCTTCCTGGAAGTAAGAGGGGAGGGGGCAAATGGGTGGGGGTAGGAACGGGGTGGGGGGGAAGAATTGACCTAACCAATACATGCACATGTGAATAAATGAATAATAATAAAAATATGCATATTTTAAAGTAAATACAAAGATTATCCTGGCACCTATAATTTATCAGACAAAGTAGATGGAATATTATTTTAGGGATCATACTGAATCTCAGTTGTTAATTCCTGAAATATAATTAAATTCATAGATATACAAGGATAGAAGAAACCAGGCATTATTTTTCTTTTCTCTTGAAGTGGAGATCGTGATTTTGGCATTTCACCTAAGTTTTGACTACTTTGAAAAGCTAAGACTAATATTTACTATCCAAAGGATTTAGCCAAACCACTTTATGTGAAAAATAAAACTTTTATTACAACAATTTATATTAATAAGCTTTAATTGTCAAATGTTTATAATAATAAAAACAGTCATCAAGCAACACGTGGACTAGATATCAAAGAGAAATATCTCCCAGCACAGAGCATCAATTTACACCGACAAAAATATTTTAAAAGCTATTCAAATATACTATATAGTTGGTTTCTTAGCCAATTTTGTGC
This sequence comes from Castor canadensis, assembly GCF_047511655.1. Classification (NCBI taxonomy): domain Eukaryota; kingdom Metazoa; phylum Chordata; class Mammalia; order Rodentia; family Castoridae; genus Castor; species Castor canadensis. Next base: position 26,795,656 of record NC_133390.1, on the reverse strand, counting down.
TGCTATTACAGAACAAGTGAGTCTAGATACCATATAAGGAAAAAAGTCTACTTTGGCTCATTGTTCTGAAAACTAGCATGAGTGTGCCTGGGTAGGGTCTCACATCATGTCAAAACATGGCAGATGGTATAAGATGGTGGAATCATATGCCAAAGTGATTTGTGTAAGAGAAGGATACAAGAGAGAGAGTTCAGAAAGGTGAACTCAATTTGTGAAAACTGGCTCTTGCATATCTAATCTGGTCCCTTAGAGCAAACCTATACCCACAAGACAGGCTTTAATACCTTAATACCCCCAATGTCTTAATCATTTTTTACCAGACTTCACCTATTAAAAGCTACACCATCTCTAAATACAATTACACTGTGGACCAATCTTCCAGTAAATGAGACATTATCCAAACCATATCAAAACCACAGACAACCTAAAGCAGCTGGTGCAAAATAAAGTGAATGATGTCAGGCTAGAAATAAGAAAAAATAATGATATGGGAGATGAAAAGGGGTTATTTCAAAAACTGCCAATGAGTTCAGAGGATCATTAAGAAATATTTTGAAATTATCTTCCAATAAATTGAAAATGTTAGAGGAAATAAATACATTTAGAGACATATAACCTACTATAATTGAACCAAGAGGATATAAACAACTTAAACAGATCATTAATGAGAAGTAGATGGAACTTAACATACTGAAAACTATACAAGACAAATCTATAGTTAGTATCACAACAAATAGGGAAAAACCTTAGGCATTTTGTCTAAAATCAGGAATGAGAAAAAAGTGTTCATTCTCTCTATTATTCTTCAATATGGTACTTGAGTTCTTAGAGCATTAAGGTAAGACAAAGAAATAAAAGAAATACAAATCAGAAAATAAAAAGTCAGATATTCCTATGTGCAGATATGATTCTATACTTAAAAGACTGTAATCACTACATCAAAAAACTCATAGATCTGATAAACACTTTCAGCAAAGTAGCAGGACACAAAATCAGCATTAAAAAATCAGTAGCTTTTCTAAAGTAATGATATATACCAATGATGAACATGCTAAGGAGGAAATCAAGAAAACAATCTTAATCACAATACTCTCAAAAAATTAGATACTTAGGAATGAACCTAACTAAAAAAGTGAAAAGTTTGAGACAATGAAGAAAGAAATGAAAGGCACTAGAAATGGAAAAAGCCCATGTTCATGGACTGGTAAAATTAATATAAAAATGCCTAAATTACCAAAAGTGATCTCTTTATTCAATGAACTCTCCATCAAAATTCTAATGATATTTGAACAAATATAGAAGCAATCCTAAAATCCCTATGTAAGCAAAAAAGACCCTGGATAGCTAAAGAAAAGTTGAGCAAAAGGAGAAATGCTGGAGGTATCACATTACTCAATTTGAAATTATTCTATGGAGCCATAATAACAAAAGCAGTTTTGTACTAACACAAAACAGATGTGCAGATCATGGAATAGCATAGAGTATTCAGAAATAAACCCATACAGCTACAGCCATCTGATCTTCAACAAAGGTGCCAGAAACCTAGGTTGGAAAGTAGACAGCCTCTTCAATAAACGGTGATGGGAAAGCTTAATACCCACCCATAGATGACTAAAACTAGATCTCTCTCACCTTGTACAAAAATCAATTCAAAGTGGATAGACCCAAGCCTTGTATTCACATATGAATAATAAAACAATAAAGAAAAGTGGATAGACCCTAATGCAAGATGCAAAGCTTTGAAACTATAGGAAAACTTAGCATTTGATGATATAACCTAGGCAAAGACTTTCTGAATAGAACTAAAAAGCTGTTTCAGCTCACCTCTGGTTCCATAAAGACGAGATGTTAATGGGACAGTAAGCATCAAGGATGAGAAATAAAGGTGGGGCTTCAATTACTGTGGGAAATCGGACCAGAGACACCAAGCTGTATAGGAAACAGGAAGAATAACACCAGTGGTGGAACACCCAACACATACAGAAGCACACAAAGAAGGGAATCTAATTAATCTGTCTTCATTTGGCTTTGGATAGTGCAGAAAAAAATACTATTTTGAGAATTTATAATCACAAACATTCACTCAAACACATATGTGTAACTTGAAAAATTCATTTTGAAAATTGAATTTAACCTAGTCCTGAATGTGCCTGCAGATACCTTACTGAAGCAAAAGCAAATCATTCAAAGAAAATTGTACTCTAATCATAGTCACCAAAGAATCTCCTTAAACAAGTTTCTCAGACAATGAGTCCATAATAAAACATCATTAAAGGGAGGGACAAGTCAGCATGAATCACCAGAAGCAATAAACTGCACACCCAGAACTGTAGGTATTGATAGACACAAATATAAAACTCCATGTCAGATATTTAAAGTAATAAATAAGGATTTAAACTACAAATAAGAAATACAAGGCTATCATAGTCAATAAAACAATTAAAATGTTTAACTATAACTCCAATCACTTAAACATACATTTAAAAGACTAAGAAAATTCAGCAAAAAGCTTTTTAAAATCAGTTTAGAAACATTTGCAAATGATTTTACTTCATAATTCTTCCATTTCCATTTGGTTAGATACTAAACCAATCATCTTACTGAAAACACCTTCCAATAACAGATGAGGTCAGATTGGTCCAGGTGTTCAGAATGAGAACCACAATATTTATACAGTATTAAGATTTACTAATTGTTACGTGAATGCAATTAATTTTATGACCCATTCAAAGCAGAGAGAGATTTGGAACTATTGTCAGAAATTCTTTATGTTTTTTTTACTAAAACAGTTGTACTCTGAACCTTGATTAACTTATGAGGTTTCTAAGTGATATGGGAAAAAGGAGACATTTTGGATCATGAAACATTTCCACTCATATCATTACATAGCTTAAGGGAACATTTTCCATGCCATATAAATCTATAGATTCCAAGCTTGCTCATAACAGGTGGTTCTAGACAACCAAATATGTCCTACAGCATTCTGTAAGTAAGTGCTTTCCCACTCGCAAATCTATCTTGCACATTTCAAGGAGATTAGACCAGACCTCTTTCTTTCCAGAGTGATCCTCTCCAGCCCACTGAGAAGTAGTAAAAGTGGTTGTAAATGGCTGTTTCACCATTTAAATCTCCACATTTGAAATAACATTTTTAAAGACTTTGTGAACTATAAAGAAGTTTAAGAATTTTTTTTTATTTTAATTTTATTCCTATGTGCATACAATGATTGGGTGTCATTTCTCTCCCCTTCCCCACACCCTTCCTTGCTCACCCCACCCCCTCACTCTTCACCCTACGCACTTGCTACCTGGCAGAAACTATTTTGCCCTTATTTCTAATTTTGTTGTAGAGAGAGTATAAGCGATAATAGGAAGGAACAAGGGTTTTGCTGGTTGAGATAAAGATAGCTATACAGGGAGTTGACTCACATTAATTTCCTGTGCGTGTGTTACCTTCTAGGTTAATTCTTTTTGATCTCACCTTTTCTCTAGTTCCTAGTCCCCTTATCCTATTGGCCTCAGTTGCTTTTAAGGTATCTCCTTTAGTTTTTCTGAATTAAGGGCAACAAATGCTAACTAATTTTTTAGGTGTCTTACCTATCCTCACCCCTCCCTTGTGTGCTAAAGCTTTTATCATATGATCAAAGTCCAATCCCATTGTTGTGTTTGCCCTTGATCTAATGTCCACATATGAGGGAGAACATACGATTTTTGCTCTTTTGGGCCAGGCTAACCTCACTCAGAATGTTGTTCTCCAGTTCCATCCATTTACCTGCACATGATAACATTTCATTCTTCTTCATGGCTGCATAAAATTCCATTGTGTATAGATACCACATTTTCTTAATCCGTTCATCAGTGGTGAGGCATCTTGGCTGTTTCCATAACTTGGCTATTGTGAATAGTGCTGCAATAAACATGGGTGTGCAGGTGCCTCTGGAGTAACCTGTGTCACAGTCTTTTGTGTATATCCCAAGAGTGGTATTGCTGGATCAAATGGTAAATCAATGTCTAGCTTTTTAAGTAGCCTCCAAAATTTTTTCCAGAGTGGTGGTACTAGTTTACATTCCCACCAACAGTGTAAGAGGGTTCCTTTTTCCCCGCATACTCGTCAACACCTGTTGTTGGTGGTGTTGCTAATGATGGCTATTCTAACAGGGGTAAGGTGGAATCTTAGTGTGGTTTTAATTTGCATTTCCTTTATTGCTAGAGATGGTGAGCATTTTTTCATGTGTTTTTTGGCCATTTGAATTTCTTCTTTTGAGAAAGTTCTGTTTAGTTCACTTGCCCATTTCTTTATTGGTTCATCAGTTTTGGGAGAATTTAGTTTTTTAAGTTCCCTATATATTCTGGTTATCAGTCCTTTGTGTGATGTATAGCTGGCAAATATTTTCTCCCACTCTGTGGGTGTTCTCTTCAGTTTAGAGACCATTTCTTTTGATGAACAGAAGTTTTTAGCTTTATGAGGTCCTATTTATCTATGCTATCTCTTAGTTGCTGTGCTGCTGGGGTTTCGTTAAGTTCTTACCTATACCTACTAATTCCAGAGTATTTCCTACCCTTTCCTGTATCAACTTTAGAGTTTATGGTCTGATATTAAGATCCTTGATCCATTTTGTGTTAATCTTGGTATAGGGTGATATACATGGATCTAGTTTCAGTTTTTTGCAGACTGCTAACCAGTTTTCCCAGCAGTTTTTGTTGAAGAGGCTGCTATTTCTCCATCGTATATTTTTAGTGCTTTTGTCAAAGACAAGTTGGTTATATTTTTGTGGCTTCATATCTGGGTCCTCTATTCTGTTCCACTGGTCTTCATGTCTGTTTTTGTGCCAGTACCATGCTGTTTTTATTGTTATTGCTTTGTAATATAGTTTGAAGTCAGGTATTGTGATACCTCCTGCATTGTTCTTTTGACTGAGTATTGCCTTGGCTATTTGTTGCTTCCTGTGTTTCCATATATATTTCACGGTAGATTTCTCAATCTCTTTAATGAATGTCATTGGAATTTTGATGGGAATTGCATTAAACATGTAGATTACTTTGGGGAGTATTGACATTTTTACTATGTTGATTCTACCAATCCATGAGCATGGGAGATCTCTCCACTTTCTATAGTCTTCCTCAATCTCTTTCTTCAGAAGTTTATAGTTTTCCTTGTAGAGGTCATTCACATCTGTTAGGTTTACACCTAGGTATTTGATTTTTTTTGAGGCTATTGTAAATGGAGTTGTTTTCATACATTCTTTTTCAGTTTGCTCATTGTTAGTGTATAGAAATGCTAATGATTTTTCTATGTTGATTTTATATCCTGCTACCTTGCTATAGCTATTGATGATGTCTAGAAGCTTTTGAGTAGAATTTTTTGAGTCTTTATGGTATAGGATCATGTCATCTGCAAATAGGGATATTTTGACAGTTTCTTTACCTATTTGTATTTCTTTTATTTCTTCTTCTTGCCTAATTGTTCTGGCTAGGAATTCCAGTACTATGTTGAATAGGAGTGGAGATAGAGGGCATCCTTGTCTGGTTCCTGATTTTAGAGGGAATGGTTTCAGTTTTTCTCCATTAAGTATAATGCTGGCTGTAGGTTTGTCATATATAGCTTTTATAATGTTGAGGTACTTTTTTCTATTCCTAATTTTCTTAGAGCTTTTATCATGAAACGGTATTGGATCTTATCAAAGGCTTTTTCTGCATCTATTGAAATGATCAAGTGGTTTTTGTCTTTGCTTCTGTTAATGTGGTTTCTTAAGTTTATTGATTTTCATATGTTGAACCACACCTGCATCCCTGGGATGAAGCTTACTTGGTCATGGTGAATAATCTTTTTGATGTTTTGTTGAATTTGGTTTGCCATTATTTTGTTGAGGATTTTTGCGTCAAGTTCATTAAGGAGATTGACCTAGAGTTCTCCTTTTTGGAGGTGTCTTTGCCTGGTTTTGGGATAAGTGTAATACTGGCTTCTTAAAATGTGTTTGGCAGTTTTCCTTCCCTTTCTATTTCATGGAACAGTTTAAGGAGGGTTGGTATCAGTTCTTCTTTAAAGGTCTGATAGAATTCAGCAGAGAATCCATCAGGTCCTGGACTGTTCTTTTTGGGGAGACTCTTGATTGCTGCTTCAATTTCATTTTGTGTTATAGATCTATTCAGCTGATTAATTTCCTCTTGGTTCAGTTTTGGATGGTCATATGTATCTACAAATCTGTCCATTTCTTTAAGATTTTCAAATTTATTTGAATATAGGTTCTCAAAGTAGTCTCTGATGATTTCCTGGACTTGCATGGTGTTTGTTGTTATCTCCCCTTTTGCATTCCTGAATCTACTAATTTGGGTTGTTTCTCTCTTCATTTGAGTCAGGTTTGCCAGGGGTCTATTGATCTTGTTTATTTTTTCAAAGAACCAACTTTTTGTTTCATTAATTCTTTGTATGGATTTTTTGGTTTCTATTTTGTTGATTTCAGCTCTTATTTTTATTATTTCTCTCCTTTTATTTGTTTTGGGATTTGCTTGTTCTTATTTTTCTAGGAGTTTGAGATGTATCATTAGGACACTGATTTGGGATCTTTCAGTCTTTTTAATATATGCTCTCATGGCTATAAACTTTCCTCTCAGGACTGCCTTTTTGTGTCCCATAGGTTCTGTTAGGTTGTGTTTTCATTTTCATTGACTTCCAGGAATGTTTTAATTTCTTCTTTTATTTCATTGATTATCCAGTCTTCATTAAGTAATGAGTTATTTAGTTTCCAGCTGTTTGCATATTTTTTGTCTTTACTTTTGTTGTTGAGTTCTACTTTTGCTGCACTGTGATCAGATAGTATGCATGGTATAATTTCTGTTTTCTTATATTTGCTGAGACTTGCTTTGTGCCCTAGGATATGATCTATTTTGGAGAAGGTTCCATGGGCTGCTGAGAAGAATGTATATTGTGTAGAAGTTGGATGAAATGTTCTGTAAACATCAAGTAGGTCCATTTGATTTATTGTATATTTTAGATCTTGGATTTCTTTGTTGATTTTTTGTTTGGATGACCTATCTATTGATGATAATGGGGTGTTAAAGTCTCCCACAACCACTGTGTTTGCATTGTATATGCTTTTAGGTCTTTTGGGGTATGTTTGATGAAATTGGGTGTGTTGACATTGGGTGCATACAGATGGATGATTATTATTTCCTTTTGGTCTATTTCCCCTTTTATTAGTATGGAATGTCCTTCTTTATCTCGTTTGATCAATGTAGGTTTGAAGTCTACTTTGTCTGAGATAAGTATTGCTACTCCTGCCTGTTTTTGGGGGCCATTGGCTTTGTAAATCTTCTTCCAGCCTTTCATTCTTAACCTATGCTTATTTCTGTCAGTGAGATGGGTCTCCTGTAAGCAACAAATTGTTGGATCTTCCTTTTTAATCCATTTCATCATGCAGTGCCTTTTGATGGGTGAATTAAGTCCATTAACATTAAGCATTAGTACTGATAGGTATGTGGTGATTCCTGTCATTTAGTTGTCTTAGTTGTTTGAAAGTTTGATTGTGTGTACCTATGTTGAGGTTACTCTCTACTGTCTTGCTTTTTCTTTTCCTGTGGTGTGGTGCTGCCTGTCTTTTCATGGTTAAGTTGGGTTTCACTTTCTGTTTGCAGAATCCCTTGAAGAATCCTTTGTAGTGGTGGCTTTGTGGTCACATATTGTTTTAGTTCCTGCTTATCATGGAAGACTTTTATTGCTCCATCTATTTTGAATGATAGTTTTGTTGGGTAGAGTATCCTGGGGTTGAAGTTATTTTCATTTAGGGCCCAGAAGATCTCACCCCATGCTCTTCTTGCTTTTAATGTTTCTGTTGAGAAGTCTGCTGTGATTTTGATGCATTTACCTTTGTATATTACTTGTTTTTTCTGTCTTACAGCCTTCAATATTCTTTCCTTAGTTTCTGACCTTGTTTTTTTAATGATGATATGTCATGGTGTAGTTCTATTTTGATCTGGTCTGTTTGGTGTCCTGGAGGCCTCTTGTATCTTTATGGGAATATCTTTCTCTAAATTTGGAAATTTTCTGTTACTATTTTGTTAAATATATTACGCATTCCCTTTGCTTGCACCTCTTCTCCTTCTTTGATGCCCATGATTCTCAAGTTTGGTCTTTGATGGAGTCGGTGAGTTCTTGCATTTTCTTTTCACAGGTCTTGAGTTGTTTAATTAATAGTTCTTAGGTTTTTCCTTTAATTAGCATTTCATCTTCAAGTTCTGAGATTCTGTCTTCTGTTTGTTCTATTCTGCTGGATTGGCCTTCTGTTTTGTTTTGCAGTTCTGTTTCATTCTTTTTTCTGAGGTTTTCCATATCCTGGCTGGTTTCGTCTTGAATGTTGTCTATTTTTGTCCTGAGTTCATTTATCTGTTTATTCATCATGTTCTCTCTTTCACTTTGGTGTTTATACAGTGCTTCTATGCTTTCCTTTATTTCTTCTTTTGCTTTTTCAAATTCTCTATTTTTGTTGTCTTGGAATGTCTTGAGTGTCTCCTGTACATTTTGCTTGACCCTATCCAGTATCATCTCTATAAAATTCTCATTGAGTACCTGTAGTATGTCCTCTTTTAAATTATTCTTGTGGGCTTCATTGGGTCCTTTGGCATAGTTTAATCTTCATTTTGTTGGAGTCTGGATCTGAGTACCTGCTTTCTTCATTCCCCTGTGGTTCCTGTACTAATTTTTTTGCTGTGGGGAAACTGGTTTCCCTGTTTTTTCTGTCTTCCCGTCATTGTCTTTGGTGTTGTTACTGTCCGTATACTTTGTGCAATTAAGTATTTTCTGGCTTGTAATAATAACAATGGTAATATTTGGAATGGAAGGGTGAGAGGAGATGGAAAGCAAGAAGTTAAAGAAATGGGAAAAACAAATACACACCCTGAAGGGAGAAAACAGAACAAGGTATCAGACAACAAGGTTTCAAAGATATAAACAGGGAGCATTAATGTACTAATCTACAGTAAGCTGAACAGACATTAGAGAGACAGAGAGAGGATTGAAAATCAAAACTAAAAAAAAGGTAAGAATAAAAATAAAAAATAAGTAAATGAAAGAAAAATCTATTTATAAAAATGTGTTAAAATAAAATGAAAAAATAGAAAATTAAAAAAAAACAAAAAACCAAAAAACCTCCAAGTTCAAATGCAATGAAGTTTCAGTCTTAATAATTTGGGTGTCTATCTCAGTCTCCAATCCTGGAAATGATGCCTCAGATGTTGTTCTGTAGTTGTCTCATCAAAGGGGATGCATAAAGTAGAACAAAACTACACACACATGCACAAAAAAAACCCCACCAAGTGTCCCAAGTTCAAATGCAATACAGTTTCAGTAAGTTTTTCAGCTTGTAGGTGTAATTTGGCTGTTCTCTCATCAAAGGTAGGGAGACAAAAAAAAAGAGTCTGGAGACAGTCCTGAGAATGGTGTCTGCAACTGTGGCTTGCCTGCCTGCTGCTGTCAGCCTGCTGTTGCTGGAGGCGTTATTTATGCAGATCTCAGGGGTGAGCTTAGCACTCACCTGGCCCTGCAGGCTTTGTTTGCTTAGATTTCTCCTGTGCGTGAGCCTCTGCTACAAGCTTTCCCCTTTCCAAGCACTGGGAAAGGTGACACTGCACCTGCATTGTCAGGCCTGCATGTTTATTTACAGTTCATGTGGGAGGTGCGTCTTCCCCCCTCTCCTGTGCAGTTCTTCTCCCATCTCTGCTTTCCCAAGCTTCCTTCTCCTGATTACTGGGCGGTGCTGCTGCTCCTGCCAGCCGCCATGTTTGTTTACAGCTCACGTGGGAAGTGGGTCTTCCCTCCTCTCCTGTGGAGTTTTCCTCCCTCCACCACTCTCACAAGCTTTCCCACTCCTGGTTGCTGGGCGCACACCCCCGCTCCCTCCAGAATCTCTCCTGCCCGCCCGGCTTGTTTATTTACAGTCCCGGGAAGGATTCCCTTCCCCCAATCTTCAGCACTCAGTGCACCTCACCCTCTTCCCTGTGTGTCTTTATTGTTCTTATTGCTTATTACTCAGTTTCTCTATTTTCCCTGGGTGGGGGTCAGTCTGTCCAGCGGGCTATGCTGCTCTGGCCCAGGCTTGTCGGTGGGAGTACCGCAGTACCACAAAGCTCACCTGTGCATGTCTTCCCAAGCCTTCTGGGCGCCAGTGACTGGCGCCCATGGGGCCCTCCTGGTTTCTCCATTTAATGTGAAGTAGAGATTCTCTGCACTGGTTGGAGGTGTGGAGTGGTCAAAGTTATGCCTTTTCTCAGTGATTATGCCTGCAAAGTGTGTCTCCAGCATCTCCCCAAGATTTCACTATAGGAGGCTCACTTTCTGCTTCCTCCCTCTATCCACCATCTTGGAATTGAGCCCAGATAAACATTTTATAAGGCTGAGTACCACAATAACTTGGTTCATTTAAGGAGCAAATAGGCATATTAAATTCTTCCCCCGAAAGATTGAAAAGACAATTGCTTAATTCAAGCCTTGAAATTTGTAATCATAAACTAGCTCTATTGTGGGTTTGTAACCTGAATTTATAATTCCCAAATGACTCAAAATACCACAAGCTGTGGATTTGGTTTTAGAAGTCCTGGACTGCTACAGGAATATCAGTAATGCAAAGACAAAAATGGTATAAGTTACTACACTTGTTCAAGACTCCTCCATCTCTCTATTCTAAGAAAAAATATTAGAAAATTATTAGAGTAAAAAAATCTAAGGCAGACACATCATTATGCACCAAAAAATTAAAGTTGGAGGAATAGAAAACTGGATTCTAGCTGCAAAACTGACAAAACTGAATTGTTGAATCCAAAATATAGACTATATCTTTCAATAAACTTTAGATATTAACAAAAGTCCTGTTATTTTAAATAACTAATAAATTACAAATGCTATAACTTAGAAAAGAGAGTGTGATTGAAATGAAAACATGAATAAGTTTAATGGTTAATTTTGGCTGAAAATATTAAAAACTAAAATCATTTTGAAGAGCTTATTTAGTATAAAAAGAGAAGAGAGTGGTCTTCAGTCAACATAAATATGTTTGTCTTCAGTCAACATAAATATGGTCATAAATTAAAATACTGTCTGTGTAGAACAATGATATTATAATCATAGAGAGATAAAAAGGAATTAAAATAGATGAAAATAATCACAGAGAAATCAAAAGAACCATTTCTTGGAATTGTTTGGGAGAGAGAAAGGATCCACTAACTCTTACTATTTGGGAAGGACAAGACAAATAGGCACTTTTTAGGGTAACATGAGATAATAAGAACAGAATATGTAAATCCAACGAGTAGAAAAATATGTAATAAGGAACAATACTAATTCTAAAAGATTCAAACACAAGTAAAAAGAAGACTGGGGAAAATAGTTCTCAAAAACCATCATATTTAGGAAAAAATGGTATTTACCATACATACATACATACACACACACACACACACACACACACACACATATATATATATATATATATATATATATATATATATATATGAATACTGAAATGCACCAATTAACACTGCCAGAAGGAATTTTGAAGGTTTTCATGGGTCTCATGTAAACATAACACATTAAGGAAATAATAAAAATTTCGTGTAGGAAATGTGGGGGTCCTTCATTGAACAAATTTACTAATGTGGCATGTGCTGTGTGCTAGGAACAGTTCTGCATGCTGGAGGTGCATCAGAGTCAAGCACCTGAATTCAGAGATATAATATCCACTTTGTAGATGCAAAATAACCAAATAAGTAAATTTCATTGAATGTTAGATGCCTGAAAAATGCTGTGACAACATTAAAATCAAAGCAGAAAAGAAAGGGAAGGAGTCCTGGTGCTCAGATAGAAATGGACAAACTTACTTGCATATGCTTAGGCTCAGAATCAATGAAATAGTCCTCTAAGTTTTTTAAAAGAACAGCAGTGTAAGCCCCGAAGAAAATACAGTGATAGACATCAGGTATTTCATGTGTATTATAAATAGGTAATGTTCTAAGAATTTCCTTAGAAATTCATAAATCAATTGCAGTTTTAACATCAGCAGTAAAACAGAAACTACTTATAAGAGCAGCACCAAAACCAACAAAAATGCTTATAAGAGTGCAGCTTGCAAAATGTATTAAGACATTGTGCAAAAACTATAAAACTATTTTTAGATAATACAGACTAAATAAATCATTACACAAATTGAATGTTTTAACATCATGTCAGGTTCTAGGAGATTGAATTACAGATTTCATACCACAGAAATCAAAATCATAATGGAATATTTTGGGTGGACATTGTCAAGTCAATTCTATGATTTACATGAAAATGTCGAAGAGCAGTCAAGACCATCTTGAAGGACAAAATACTTGGAGGAAACACTTTAAGGCTTATTCTGAAACTGCAATAATTAAAGTAGTGTGATATTAACAAAAGGACAGATAAATAAATATAAATGGAACAGGATAGAGAAACCAGGCCCACACAGATGTGGTTTAGTTGATTCATTAAATAGTTTCCAATGTAATGCAATGTGAAAACATAGTCTTTTCAAAAATTGGTTTAGGATAAGTTAAATGCTAATCTAAATATGAGGGAGTATGAATTGTGTTACACTCATAGCAAAATGTCAAATTTGTTCAATTGCAATTCAAAGTATAAAAGCAATATATTAAATTTTCATAGAAAATGTCCTCAATTTGGGGCTTCAAATCATTATGTCAGACATCAAAATTCCTTAAAAGATATGCTATTTATGAGACAAAACTGTAATAGTAGACAATTCAAAATATTAGAAAATTATTAAAATTTATGTGGAATAATTTTAAGAGAATCCTTATCTTTCAGAAATACATGCTACACTGTATATAGAAATAATAATTTGATGTCTGTCATTTGCTTCAGAATAAAACAAGGTTAGGTGAGAACAGGTACTGTTTGCCCCAGGATTTGAAAATGTTGAAGTTAAGAGGGGAGAACAGTGGAGAACTTTATACAATTCTAATGTGCACATGTTTGAAATTCTCCAATATAAAATTATTTTTAAAAAAACTGTTGAGAACTGTAGGCAAATATGTTTTCTCTACTAGCTACTATAACAGGCCAAATTGAGGTACTAGAACAAAAGCAAACAAACGAAAATATCTGGTAATAATAACTCTATGCAAGAATTTAGCAGGATATTTTGGTGGATTGAAAGAGATTTAATAAGGAATAATATATAACTAAGAAGAAAATTGTACTGCCATAGTGGGTGCTGTAAAAACAAAATTGGCAAAAAGTGCAGAGACTTAGTGCATATGTGATGGAATTCTAAAAAGAGAGATTAGAGATTATGGTATAGAAATACCATTTGCAGAATTAATACTAAGAATCTTCCCAATATAACAGATTTCAATAGTGTTACAGTTAGAAGCCATGATATTACAAATGCTAAAAGCCCCCAAACAAGTACATATCTCAAATGCAGCCAGAGGGGGAAGAATACAAGTTATATTCAATGGAGCAAAAATCAAAACAAAAAAATAAAAGCAACAAAAACCCAGAAGCAAAAATTAGAACTGACTTCTGAATGTAAATAACCTGTATCTGCAAAAGGGAATCTCTGGTTTAATGCTGAAGGGAGGTACCAAGTATTCTTCAATTTTTTTATTCAATGAAATTTTGCTTCAAAACATTTTGAAACAAAAACTGAATTTCTCACCAAAGGCTTTCAGTAAAAGAGGTCTTGGAACTTCAAAAAAACCTGTGATGGCAGCTTTGAATACATGAAGGACCAAAATTTAGATAGATGGACAAATTTAATTGAATATTTATAGTTTAAATTAGTACCATCATAAATTTAGGATTATAAAGTATGCACTATATCAAAATATAAGATGACAAAAGCATATAATTAGAAAGGAAAAAGTAAGATTAAAGATTTAAGGTCTTAAGTTTTCCTAGAGTATCCTAGAGTTTTATTATGCCTTAATCAATAGAGTTTCTTCTTTGTAATTTCTATGGCAACCAACTAACAAACAAACCAAAAAAACTAATATACTTTTAAAAGTGGAATGAAAAAAGATAATCTAATATTCCAAAAGAATACAGTAAAAGGCAGAATAAATTAAAATTTAAAATAAATAGCAATTTTGTATATTTAGACCAAATTAAAAATTATGCTACATTTAAAGTGAACACAGGATCTCAATTAAAATTTATTGTTAGGTTATTAAAATTAATTGTTATGCAAATGCATGTAGCTTGGAAGAAATAAAGAGAAATGCATTGCTCTAAATGCCTATACTAGCATCTTAATTTGTTCTTGTTTTCTTATTTGCAAGAGTAAGTTTAAAATCTTTTAATCTAAGGATCCAACTCATAAGTGAAATCCAAATAAAATGAGACATCTGATGAAATACAAATGGAATGGAATGAAAAGAAAGACAACAGGAAGAGCAGGAAAATATCTGCTATTCCTAGAGTAATTGAGCTTTCAAGAAACTCTTCTTAGTGAGGAAATGTTTAAGACAATTCAGAAAATAAGTGTAATTTGTATCCTAATACAAAATACTCAAAAAGTATTAATTTTTATTCTTTGCAGGTTTTCATTGAATGCATTTTTCATCAGCATTATTATCCCTGTTACAAAATAAGGAGATTTTCAGTAAAATATGTCTATGAGAAGCTTTCAGTTTCTTAATAGTAGGAAGAAAAAAAAAGCACAGAAATACTTCTCAGAATGCATGGAAGTAAAAATGGCTTAATTTGGAAATTCATAGTCTATTCTATGAAAACTTCAGAACTTACTGGCTAATCAACAGGAAATTATCAAGACTTCAAAAGCAAGAAATAGACTTTTTCTTGTTTAGTTTTAGCTCATAGCCTCCCTTTGCTTCTAGAGTTCTTTACTCCATGAAACTACCAATTCTGCCCTTTATATTAAATCTTTCTTTTCAAACTCAACATTTAAAACTAAAAAATTATTGATAATAGAAAACATTCCAACTGATGCAATTTAAAAAATCTAATGTAACTTTTCCTAGCAATCTTGGGGTATAAATGTGTATCAAGAGGCTTTGATTGACCCTGTCTGCATCCCTCACATTTATCAATAATTTTGGGTGTCAGGCTTTGTCCAATTTGGATTCCTAATAAAGCACATTTTTATTTGATACATAGTTAAGAATCATTGCCAAAATCTAGAGTAAACTTGCAAATCTCTTTAGGTATTAAGGCTGTAGGAAATTATTAGAGCATTTTAAAGTTACAGGTGATTGGGGATTTACTGTGTTTGTGGATACTCCTGTAAATTAAAGCTCTAATTGAGGGCTTTGTATGACAAATCAAATCTTACTGACCTTCTTTGCTGCTTCTTGCTTGGAAATGTTAATTTGCTGGTTTGAAATGAAGGATTCTATCTATAATTTTAATGAAATATTATCATGTTTTCTGAGATCCAAGATAGATACAAAAATTGAATGTTGTTGGAAGTATTTTAATTTATTCTTGTTTTCTTATTTGCAAGAGTAAGAGTATTCTCTGGAGACTTAACAACAGGTTAAGCAACATTCGTCCTTCTAATCTTGATATTTTAATTAATTTATGAGTAAATCTCACCACAATATTTAATTGCTAGTCTTATTTTAATAGCAGGTATAACAAAAGGACAAAACTATTTATTTCAGATAATAAGAAACAGCAGACCACTTTAAAATGTGTCACAATTTGTTTGGGCTCTGTAAATAAACTCTTTTAAAAATATATTAGTATATTATATGCATGTATGGAAATATCACAAGGAAATCCCTTTGTACAATTTATATGTCTTAATAATAAAGACACTAATGAAAGTGAAAAATAAAACAATACTTATTCAATACTTATTAGTGAGGAAAATAAAAATGTATTTGGTTGTGATATGCTTTTATTCCCTGTGTCCTTCTTTTTACATCTTTCCCCATTCCCCACACCCATGGCTGTATGTTACTTGCCTCTGTATCCATCAGTGTAGCAGATTCTCTGGGTCTCTGTTTTATCTTTTTAACTGGAAGTCAACAGTAATTCATTTTGCTTCCCCCACCCCTGCTTTTGTTTTATCAGGGTATATTCATTATATGGGGGGGGATTCATTATGACAATTCTGAATATCCTTACATTGTACAGTAGTTATGTCAACCTACTATCGCTCACCTGCAAATCCGATCTTGACTCACTTAAAGCAATTGCAAGAGGTTTCACCTTTCTATTTTGGTTATGTATATGACGCACATGAGCCATATCCCCTCACCTTCATCTCTTTTTATCCTCCCTCCCTCTCTTCCTTCCTTCCTTCCTCCATGCCTCCCTCTCTCTTTCTCTCACTCTCTTTCTTCTTTCTTATCTCTTTCTTTCTTTCCTTTCCTTTTCTATATATTCATATATAGATATATGTATACATTTTTATTTTTATATAATATTTCAGTATATCTAAGAGAAAAGCACTCTGTACTTGAAGAATAGCAAGTGCAAAAGAACTCCATCAAGAGTGTTGAAACAGCAAAGAAGATGTCACAGAGCCAGATGGTGTTAGAGTGTAATGGGAAGACATTGGAGGATTCTGATTGGAGGAATGACATGATCTGACCTAATTTAACAGCACCTGCATATACAGTGTAACTGAATTTGATGATTATCTGAAATTTCTTCTATAAATGAAATTGTGTCTCCACATGATTTAATTTTCCTGTGCTTATCTAAAAATTGTATCAATTTATAGTCCACATTCCATGTCAATATTTTTGTCTGTATTGCATTGCTGTACATGTACATTTGAAAAAACAACATAGAAATGTAGTAATGAGAGTGTCCTCTTGTATGATCAAAGACAGACAAGAAATGATTTTTATATGCCACTATTCTTATGTTCTCACAGAACCAATTCTTTCTTAAGCATACGAATATTTCCACTAGTTCCTGATCCCCTTCTCATGTTGAGTGAGCTCTGTCACTTTAAGGCTCCTGTATTAATTCCTCTATAGTTAGGTCAGTAAGAGATGAATTAACTTGGAATGTAACACATTGCTACATGGAAGCAATGCTAGAAATCTCTATGTATAGCTATCGTTACCACAACTAGCAAAAACGCTTTGTCTCTCTTATTATTGCTTTTGTTTTCTCTCCAACAAAATTAGAGTTAAGGGCAGAACAGATTCTACCTGGAAGCGTGGAGGACTGGGGAAAGGGAGGAGGTGGGGAGTAAGGGAAAGCAATGACCCAAACAATGTATGCACATATGAATAAATGAATATAGATAAAAAATAATAATAAAAATATTCTGAACTAAATAAAAATGAAAGAATATATTTAAAAAAAACATAGGAATGTTTCCAGAGAAGGTTTGAAAATAAGCCAACATGACATTTTCATTATCATTTTTGTAATTATCTACATACTTTTTTCTTATGCATATATTTTCAATTTAAAATTTGTAAGACAATCCTTCGTGTCAGCTGTGTATCAGTATCTAGCTAGGGTTCTATTAGATGGTTCATTTTTCACAATTATGTGTATATTGCAGCCAAACAAAATATTCATTTAGGGAATTATTTTGGAATATTTTCTTTATTTTTGAATCTTTTTTGTTAATTATTTCCATTCTGAAGGAAAGTTGAGCAAAAGTAAAACTTTTACATTTCAATATATATCGTTTCTAGTTTACCTTTCATTTCCTAAATAGTGACTACACCTTTCCATCTTTTCTTTCTGGAGAAGATCTTACTTCTACAGGAAATTTTACCTGTTTCCATCCAAATCTAGAGAATATTAACCTTGTTGTCCAGTGTCTCCCAGAATTTAGAATATAGAAGAGTCTTTTAAAAGATATTTCCACCGACATTGTAATTAGTACAAATTGTGGCTGATTTGAACTAAAGCAATTGGAATTTCTTATTCAAATGATCTGAATTCTCTATGAGGGCACAGCTTTCTTTTACTTTTACTTTGTGAGGTGTACATTTATAATTCTGGAGCCATTTGTGTCCATATCAAGAGACAAATGGAAAAATCCACTGTTGGGTCTTTGGGTTTCATGTGCTCCATAAGGCTTGGAGGAAATTGTCAGAATTTATGGAGTAGATTTAGATCCTTTTCTTCTGGAAGATCCATAACAAATGGCGCAAATCTTTATAATGTAGACCATCTGACATCAGAGGACCCTTGTCATCTGTACTTTTCCTGCCTCTTTTCATTGAGCTTGAGATAAAATATAGGAATTGGCTATTTTTTCAAAGAACATTAATTGTATGATTATCAGTGGTACTAGATTATTGATAAAAGGAAGAAAACCTGTGAGAACGAAGAGCTGAAGCAGGGATGCAATTGTATCAGGTTGAATTTTGACAGTTTTAATGGGCAAAATCCAATTCAACTCCTTTGCTTAAGCAAAATATTTTTATAATATTTTGTGTAACCTAAATTCTGGCAATATTATATTATTACATACATATTTGGGTCAAATATAGTCCCTGAATATTCACCTTACTTTCCTCTGTGTTTGATCCTTTCTTGGAGAGGTCCTCCTTTATTCAGAAGAAAAACTATTTGCTCATATGTCTAGATTTTTATCCTCCCAACTCTTAGTCTAGTTAAAAAGATAGTTCCTCTTTTCTAGTCCCTAAAGCAAAAATACAGAGAGAAATATTCTTGGTCATGATAAGTTAGACTTGTGTGATATTGGCCAATCAACTGAATCATCTTATTTATAGTGATAAATACTTACCTTATAGTGTTATTTGGAAGACTATGAGTTAATTTATGTAAAGCATAGAATAATGTGTGTCAAATATATCTTATTACCTAATGGCATAGCCTTCTCCCATCCACTGAAACTTGACTCCATAGTTGCCTAGCACACTGATAAATACATATTTTTTGTAGTAGCAGAAATAGTAAAAAGAATAATTATTATTATATCAATTGTTTTGATTCAACCAGAAAACTTTTGCCAGTAATTGTTCTTTAGTTAACAGTACCATGCAACTTAAGAGAAATTCCTTCCTTTCTGCTTATATTCATATTGGATATGCCAATTGTGGTGCTCTTTTTGTTCCAGGGCTTTAGATTAACCAACTGAGGTACACTAGATCAGTTATAATGCTGCATCTCCTGGACACAATGACGATTCTTAAAGGTGAACATGTGGTATGGGTCAGTCCAAAAAATTGCACCAAAATTCTTTAAAATAAGAAGAATATTAGTGTAGCTCTTGATTCCTCTTGAACAAAAAAAAGCAAATATGTACACCTGAAGTCAAACAAAACCTTGTTTGTGCTCTATAGAAGTAGTCTGTCTGACAGTTGAATTAAAGAGACCTGATGACATTGGTGGCCTTGTGCTAATATTTAACATTTAGTTCTTCGTTACTTTGATTATATTTTTATTTCATTGCTGTTTTAAGCCATATTCATAACTAAAATTTGTTTTTCTTTTTTAAGCTAGAATGTGCTCTTTCATTGATCACAGAAGTGACTGACATAAAGTAGGTTGCTATTTTGGCTAATAAGTACTGCACCATTTGACAAATGGGTTATAGGGAGCATAACATAGATTCCTAATTCTGAGATATCTCTTAGATATCATAAGAATACTGTTAATAAAGACAGCGGGTTAGCTTGTGATTCCAAAATGAATCCAGAGGCTACATCAAAGGGATCACTAGATGAGTGGCAATAGAGAGAGAGAAGTCTGGAGGACAGAGATGAACTACAAGTCCAAGTTGTGAACTATAAGAATGTCTGGGGTCTGATTCTTATTAGCCATGTGCAAAAGATCAAATTCACAAGCCAAAATGGACATAGATTAATTTAGAGTGGGAGATCAACATGGATCTGAAATATTCTAACCATCTCATGAGACAACCTCTACTGGAAGGCAAGTCTAGTGCTGAAGACTAACATAAGGTTATTTTAAATTTAAAAGTGTGTACCTTAAAGCAACTGAGGCCAATAGGAAAAGGGGAACAAGTACTAGAGAAAAGGTTAGATCAAAAAGAATTAACCTAGAAGGTAACACCCACGCACAGGAAATCAATGTGAGTCAACGCCCTGTATAGCTCTCCTTATCTCAACCAGCAAAAACCCTTGTTCCTTCCTATTATTGCTTATATTCTCTCTACAACAAAATTAGAAATAAGGGCAAAATAGTTTCTGCTGGGTATTGAGGCTGGGGGAGAGGAAGGGGGTGGGGGCAGGGGGGAGAAATGAACCAAGCCTTGTATGCACATATGAATAATAAAAGAAAAATGAAAAAAAAAAGTGTGTAATACCAAAAGCATGATCCATGTTGGTCACTTGGATTTCATCAAAGTTTTAAGAAAATTTTCTCTGAGAAAGGCAATGTTAAAAAGTCAGAGACTCAGAAAATACTTGAAAACTACATAGCTAATAAATCACTTTTGTCCAGAATGTATAAACAGTTTTTTAAATTCAACAATGATAAATTAAAATACAGGCAAAAATTTGAATAAGAACTTCATCAAAGGAGATGTGCAAATAACAACAAACATATGTAGACACAGCATTTATCATTAATGAAGTGAGATATCACTACACTTATTAGAATGTCTAAAAATATTGATAATAACAAATGTTAGCAGTGATGTAGAGCACTTGTTGCCAGAGAGAATATGAAATTGTGCAATCTTTAGGGAAGAGAGTGTCAGTTTCTTATATATTCAACCACAGACTTGGCATACTACCCAGACATAAAAATGACCTGAAGATCTATGGTCAAACAAAAATGTATACATGGATGTTTATAGCAACTTTATTGATACTCACTAAAAAGTGAAATAACCATCATGTTATTCAATAGGGAAATGGAAAAAAAAATGTGGGATATCCATTCAATGTAATACTATTTAAAAATAGAACAGAACATTCTATTAATTTAGTAACAGAAATGAATGCCTAAATGCTTTTTACTATGTGAAAGAGGCCAGATACTCAGGGGCACATGATATATGATTCAGTATATGTGACATTCTAAAGAAGACAAAACCCATAGGAATATAAAACACATTAGCGTATGCTGGGCATTGTGAAAACAAGAAGTGGTTGATTCCAAAAGGCATTAACAGATAAAGGAAACTGTTCTGTAGAGCACTGGGACGATGGGGACATTGTCATATGAATGTAATACAAAAGAGTGAGAGAAAACATCAACCAGATGGTTAGTTATCTCAGTGTGAAGAATGTGACAAATGAATGTAACTCAATAACAAATGCGTGGCACCACTTCAATCAAGAGGGTAGGTAGAAAAAAGTCGACGTAAATTTGTAAAATAATGATTATGCTTGATATTTTACAGCTAAAGACAAAGGAACTGTTCACAAAGTATATTTTAGTTAGTAAATGTATTTCTTAAGGGAATATGTACTAACAGTTCTTAAATATGTATGCCATCAATTGTCAAAGCAATAAAAGACTTATGTGACAAAATAATCCAGTATTGGATTATAAACCAAAGCATAAAATAAGCATTCATGGACTCCAAAGTGACATAGAATACTTAGTAAATAAATAGAAAAGGAAACAAAATCTTCCATACAGAAGAATTCAAAACAATAGGTACAGATAATGCTTCTTGAAGGTTGTGGGATTTAATTCCCAACCTATGCACTATACCTAAGGAATAGATTTAGTGACTTGCCTTGAGTGAATAGTGTAAAGATTAGGTCAACATAATTGTTGTGCAAAGAAACCCAGTAAACACTACCCTATCCAAAATGGTAAGGTTAGCATTGTTAGTGAATATTATGTGAATTTCATGTAATACCTGCTGTGATGTGACAAAATTCACACTTCATCACACTGGTATTTTTTTAACACCCATAATCCCATTTCATCATAAGAAAGCCATAAAACTTCCCTAGATTGGGTATCTGCTACAGATACCTAGAAAATACTACTGAAGACTATCATGCTCATGGAAAACAGACTCAGAAACATTCACAGGCCAGAGGGAATTGGGGAGACCCAGGCAATTAAATGTAATGTGGTACCCTAGATTGGATCCTGGAACAGAGAGAAAGTATTATAGAGTTAATAACTCATGCAGCCCAAATAAATCTGTAGTTTATTTAAAAAAATTAACAGTAATGTACCAAAGTTATATTTTCATTTTTACAATTGTGCTACATGAATATATGATGTGAACCATCAAGGAACTTGGCTGAGGGGTACATTAGAGCTCTTTGTGCTATTTTTGAAATCTATCGGAAAAACTAAAATTACTTTATCGAGATTCTTTTCCAAAAACAAGCCAGGCATGGTGATGCATGACTTTAGTATCCATTACACAGGAGGCAGAGATAAGAAGATCGTGATCAAATACCAGCTGCGGCAAAAGCAGGAGACCCTATCAGAAAAACAAACTAAAAAAGAAAATATGGACAGGGGCCGTGGCCCAACTGGTAGAATGCTTGGTGCAAAGTCCTGAGTTTAATCCTCTGCACTCTATCCTCCAAAACAAATAAAAGTATATTGAATACTAGTAATAAATATTTTCATTAATTATGATTTTCCACTTTTTACAATAATACACTTCTGTTAAAAATGAAGTTGATTGTGCTTGAATCAAAATAAATGGGGAATATATAAATACTTTCTTTTGCTTAGTTTTTTCTTTTCCTAGCCTTATAAAAACAAATATAGACCCTCTTTTAACTATTATTGTGGCCCCCTCACTCACAATATGTATCTGAAATTTGTAGAAAAGAACAAAAGAATTATTGGCATTTTTATTTTCATGACTCTGACTTATGTAATTCCTGAGGTCTTCCCAGTCACAGCCAGTGGGTGGCTTCAGTATTTTCTTCCCAGCATGGCTGTATTTGAATAATCATGTTAAATTAACAAAAGACTTTATAAAGCACCCTTTATTTATCAAAAGAAAACTACTTTTCTTTAAATGTAAAATAATGGTAGTTATATTATAATGTTATATCCTAACCAAGTATCATAAGGATCATACTCTTTTTCCATTTACTGTAGAAATAACCTCAGCTGATTTGTTTAGCCTGCTGCAAAGTCTAAATGAATCATAAGTTGTGTCCAGTGTGACTTTTTTTGCCAACCTGATTGTTAAGTAAAAATAAAATCCTAGTACTAAAAGGCTGATATCACCGATTAGAGGAAATTTCAAGTAAAAGATTAATTTAAAAATGATTTTATGAAAAGAAAGGATAAGAGTTCCTTCTTTCTGAAATTTGTGACATGGGCTAAGCAGATTTATGCAACAAAGAGGTTTGAGATACCGTTTTTTAAAATCCAAGTAATAGTAATAGTAGCAATTACGTAAATGAAGGCTTGATAGTTAAGGCACTTCGAAAGTTTGATAGTACTGCTAACTCTTCAAAGTGGTGTTGCTGTTATTTCGTTCATTTTTATGATGCTCTGCAGAGGGTTTTCCCCTGAAGAACTTGAAACATGTTAAATTAGGTGATTTCTGAAAGTTGACTTACTAAAATTATTTGTGCATACTGTTGCTTAAATTGATGCAGCTTTGAACAATCAATCAAACATGTAATAAAAATAAATTGAATTTTTATATCTTTTTCTGATTTGGCTTATAAGTTCTACTTTTTTTAGTAATAAACAAGTAGGGCATTATAATTTTTAATTTATAAAATTGAATGACTTTCACTTACTGGTGAAAAATAGAAATATTGTCCATCAATACTCATATATCATTGTACTTCAGAAGATTTTGGGAACTCTAAGATTAATTCTAAACTCCAAACATGCTTGGAGGCAAGATATCCTGTTATCCTATACCCTTAAAACTAAGCAATGAAAAAGTCTTTTTGTGTTATTATTTTCTGGAGCCAGATTTATTGTCATAGCATTCTATTTACAATAAATTTTAACAGTTGCCAATGAAAGATCTTGCTTATTTTAACTCTGAATCAAGCCAAAACAGCCCAATTTTATCCAAAAGTCACAGGAAACTCAATATTTGGATATCCTATCAAGGCCTCCAATGCAGCATATATGAAGTTAAATTCATTTATTTACTAATTTCTTCAAATGCTACAAACCTAGAAGCAACTCCACTGGATTGTTTATTGTGAGAAACCTTAGAGAAAATTTTAATGAAGACTTGTTGCGCTTTTTTTCAAACTTAAAAAAAAAAAACTCGCCAAAGGTGTTCATCTATCTTTTGGAATCATACTTTCTTTCTCAATCTGTTCACAACCATGGTTACGCATTTATTCAGTTTTCCACATCTGGACTACCAGGTGATCTCCCTAATCTCTGTCTCGCTATTGAGCAATTCACTTACAATGCCTTTCAGTCATGCTATTTTTCTCTGGACTCTAAACAAATCACATTTTCCAGTGTTTTTGCCTATCACTTGAATCCATCTCGAAATTTCTCTTCATTCTTTTGTCTAAACTCTCATGTCATGTCTTTTCTCCTCTAATCCAGGTATTTGGATTGGCTTTTACTCATTACACTTAAAGTCAACAAAATATAACTTACCATTAAACTAATGGCAATGATCGTTTTTATGTGATATTAAAGTTTTATCCACAAAAGGATTATGGTACTTGGGTAACAGAAGTGGGTATTATTCTTTCATCTTCTGGCACAAAAGCTCTGTCAGCACCTTATTATTTATGAATGGTGGGAGACATGGTCTTTAAATTCTCATTTGAGATGCAATCAAATGGCAATGGTAAGGATAAAAAGTACTAGTGCAAGTGATTTCCCTTCCACACTAAAAAGAGTGAGGCAACAAGAAAATGTCTTGATTTTCACTCAGGCGCTACTATTAAGTTCAAGGAAGCAAATAAAAGCTTGGTGACTGGCCCTATTTTCATAGTGAAAATTCTAATTTGATATACTTACAGTGTTTGTGATCATACATGATGGAAATAATTCAGAATTTCTCCCTTCTACTCTTAGAAATTTTCCTAAAACAATAAAAATAAGGAGAAAAATGAAAAATTCACATTGAACTAAATAAGGAGGTTATAAATTCTAAATCACAAGGTGCGGTGAGGGAAACCTAAATCAATTTATACACCAAAGGAAGTGTAGGAAGACAGGATAAAAGGGTACTTTCAGCTGCAGAGCACAGAAAACAAACATAAAAAGTCCTGATCACATTTTTTCATATGGCATTGTTCTATCTGGGGTACAAACCCCAGATATTTATAAAGGAAGCAGAATTTGAAAGAGTCCCTCTGCTTGAATAAATTTCAGGAAGCCAAGCTGAGAACACGCACACACACACACACACACACACACACACACACACACACACATTCCTTCCATATTTACAGGAAGCACTATCTTGCTGAAGCTGGGGGAGGTAAGAGATTGAAATATATAAGCAGCCCCAAAAGATATCAATATTGATTGTCTGGGCCAAGGGTAGGAAGAGATGGTACTGGTTAATTTAAACATTTTTGCTGCCTGCAATATGGCACTGGGCCTGTGCCTGTCAAAAATTTCTGTAAATATTAATCCAATGGAAAAACACTTAGACAGCAGTCCAAGTAAAGTAAATAACAAGGAGCTAAGCAAAGAGAGTCCAAGACAGAAAAGAGGAAGGTAGAAAAATGAAAAATTATGGAGGATTATAGAAAATGTTGTGCCTATATAATTCAAACAAAGGGAATCCAAATATGCATAATTTGCAACTCAGAAGAAAAAGGTGAAATAATGTAACAAAAAAAAATGTAAAGTAAAATTCAATCAATAATAAATCAAAGTCAGAATTTAAATGCTGATCAAGGGAAAATCGACATTAAGAGTTAAGATATATATAACAGTATCTAGCAAAAAAGGAAGTAGGGTCAGGTGACAGAGGTTCATACCTGTAATCCTAGCTAATTGGAAGTCTGAAATGGTAGGATCACAGATTGAAGCCAAGCAAAAAGAGGAGGCCTTATCTCAAAAATAGCCATAGGAAAAAAGGGTGGAAACTTCCCTCAAATGGTAGAGCATCTGTCCAGCAAGTGCAAAGCTTTGAGTTCAAACCCCAGTACTCCAAAAAAAAAAAAAAAAGGAAGAAAGAAAAGTGTAGACAGTGTAAGTACAGTGTACCATGATTTTTTTCCCTAATTTTTATTACTGAAAGTCTGAAAAATAAATAGCCAAATTATGGAAACAGCCAAGATGCCCCACTACTGACGAATGGATTAAGAAAATGTGGTATCTATACACAATGGAATTTTATGCAGCCATGAAGAAGAACGAAATGTTATCATTCGCTGGTAAATGGATGGAATTGGAGAACATCATTCTGAGTGAGGTTAGCCTGGACCAAAAGACCAAAAATCATATGTTCTCCCTCATATGCAGACATTAGATCAAGGGCAAACACAACAAGGGGATTGGACTTTGAGCACATGATAAAAGCGAGAGCACACAAGGGAGGGGTGAGGATAGGTAAGACACCTAAAAAATTAGCTAGCATTTGTTGCCCTTAACGCAGAGAAACTAGAGCAGATACCTTAAAAGCAACTGAGGCCAATAGGAGAAGGGGATCAGGAACTAGAGAAAAGGTTAGATCAAAAAGAATTAACCTAGAAGGTAACACACACGCACAGGAAATTAATGTCAGTCAAGTCCCTGTATAGCTATTCTTATCTTAACTAGCAAAAACCCTTGTTCCTTCCTATTATTGCTTATACTCTCTCTTCAACAAAATTAGAGATAAGGCAAAATAGTTTCTGCCGGGTATTGAGGAGGTGAGGAGAGGGAGGGGGAGGAGTGGGTGGTAAGGGAGGGGGTGGGGGCAAGGGGGAGAAATGACCTAAGCATTGTATGCACATATGAATAATAAAACAATAAAAAAAATTACAAAATAAAATTTAACATATTCAATTAAAATTGAGTGGTAAATAAAGAGAAGAGAAAGAAAGAAGCAATATACAATTATATCATGACTTACTATAGGTTTTAATAAACTCTACCAAAGAAACAGAAAATTAGTTTACTATTAAAATTCTAACAATGACCATGAGGTTAATGATGCTTAAATTTCAAGGCTTTTTTTTTGCTCAGAGCCCTCTTAAACTTTGTTGTGACTTTTTCTAAATCTTTAAAAAGAAATTTTTCATTTGCCTAGTTAATATTGTTTAATAACTTCCCATTCTTTTTCGTTTTAAAAAAATGCCCTCCAATTGTATAGCCTTTGGTTCCCAAAAACCTTAAATCCATGACTTTAAAGATATGTATGGAAAAAAAATGAACAACACCAACACACAGACATACCACAAAGCAAAATTGATAAGCAAACAGTGTGAGTAAATACATAATGAACATTATTTGAAAAATAGAAATGGAATAATCACATTTAAATATATATATATATATATATATATATGAGAACAGATCTAAGATGAACAAATACATCTTGATTTAAAAAGTACAAACAGACCTAACTTACTTAATAAGATGATAATATTTCCATTTGGAACATTATAAATATTCATTTATATAGTATGTACCAAAAAATCAGCTAAAACAAACTGATGTAGAATTTTTTTTACAAAAGAAAATAATAGGGAATGAGTTGCAGACAAATGAAAACTAATCAGGAGTTAAAAATCTTACTATCAGACCAGGCAAAATTCAAAGCAAAAAGGATTAACCAACACAAATATACCACTATACAGTAAATGTCTTCATTTGTTCAGGCTGCTGTAACAAAGTACATTATATTGGGTGTCTTAAAAAGAACAGAAATTTATTTCTCACAGTTCTAGAAACTGAAAATCCAAGATCTTGGTGCAGATTCAGTTTGTAGTAAGGATGGGGATCTAAAATCATGCATAGATGTCACCTTCTCACTGTGCCTTCATATAGTGGGAAGTGCTAATGAGCTCCCCGGGGCCTCTTTTTTAGGGACACTAATCCCATTCATGAGGGAAGAGCCCTTATGATTTAATTGCCTCCCAAAGGCCCTACCTCCTAGTACTATGAGGATTTCAGTGTAAGAATTTTAAAAGAACACAAACATTTACACCATAGTTATGAATAAGGATAAAACCTACCGTGGCTACTTAACAGATGAATTTGTTTCACAGAAAAGCATCTGTATTATATAGGAAAATAATAAAGATACTCAAAGAAAGTGATGTGAGTTCATTAGCATTAAGTTTTGTTTCTCTAACTGCAAATAATTCAAGTTGTCATATAATAGGTAATATGGGCATAATTGAAGTATCACAATCAATAAGATCATAATAATTGATATTAACCAAGTTTCTCCCTTAATATATAATACAAGCCTAAATTTCTGGTACCCAAGGAGCATTCTCATTAGGACACATACACACATAGACACACACACCCCTCTTGGGCTACCTCAGAATAGTAGGTTTGAGTTATCATTGACCTGAGGGCAAATGGGATTATGGATAACCTTGAGTTTTGGGGAAATTAGTAACTTGTGAGTCTTCACAAGGTATGTTGCCTAACCTGAGAGTTCTACACAAAACAGTAAAAACTCAGTGAGAATCTTGGTTTAAATAACAAGTATGCCAAAAAATGGAGCCAGAATGAAACCTTTTTGCCTTGGCTACAACTCTAGATGGGGTAAAAATAACATTTCCTGGACATGATAACCTTAATATTGACTCTTTAATCTATACTACCTTAAAAGGTCAGAACTCCTCAAGTTCAGAAATTAAAGTCCCAGGTCCTTATCATCTTTTGGTTCTAACAGAGGCAACCTCAATTCTTCTCTGGAAATCCTTAATGTACCAGCATAGACTTTTCAGAGATTAAAGCCTGTAAATAGAGTTAATATTAATGAACACATAATAAAATGTTACCATGATCAGGAAACAAAAAAACCACCAGGAAAACAATTTGGTGTATCAAATATTAGAATAACTAGAGAAGAGAATCTAAAATATGTATCAAATATCTGAAGAAATAAAATTAAGAAAAATGGTGAAATATCAAGAGACTATAATTACTAAAATATCTAATTAGTCATGGAGAACCATGACTAATTGTAAATACATAAACAATGTACATATCATAAATATAGGATGCTTCCTACTATTAGGAAATTTTCAAGACACGAAATGATGGAAGAAGTCCAACTACAGGTCTCTACACTCCAGAATGCATATGGCAAAAACAACCCTTACCCCACTATTCCTATCAGAAAATAATTCAACTCTACCTCTTTCTTTAACAAGGAATTGATAATCACTGATCCAGGAGAATTGTTCTTTGAAACTATCCAAAGGCTAGTCTTTGCTTACTCTTGCCAAATTCAGCTAAGTATCACAGAAAGGTCATATTAATGTTACCAATGAGGCAAATGATAGATGTGTACACTCTTGGCTATAGTCACAGCTACTATTGCTTGGAGTCACTTTTTCAAGCTTAAAAATAGTTTATGAGTGTCTTATCTGTTCAAAAAATACATCTGTTAGCAATATACTGGATAAAATTTACAGTTGATTAAA
Organism: Castor canadensis; assembly: GCF_047511655.1. NCBI lineage: Eukaryota > Metazoa > Chordata > Mammalia > Rodentia > Castoridae > Castor > Castor canadensis. The sequence continues at coordinate 26,766,206 of NC_133390.1, read as the reverse complement.
AACTTTAATATAGAGTTTCATGTACTAAGATTACATGGAAAAGGAAAATGACATTGTACTGTTGTCCTCTCATCATTTCACCTTTTATTTATCTGCATTAACACTATCTTCACCCTCGTATCTTTGAGCTGTTAGCCAAACTCTGCCAATCTTTCATCAAGTGTGAAATTTCTGTTTAACAAAGAACCTAGGACTTTAAAAAAAACAAAAAAGACCAAAACAAAACACAACAAAACAAATACATGCGGACCTGTATCCACAGTTCTTAAGCAATAACAGAAATTGCTCAAATGGAAAGTTTAATTTAAAAACAATATATGAAAATCACAACTCCTTTACAAATCTTTGAGAAAGTCTCTAATTTAATGGATTGGCAATATCTCCATACAGAATGATACTCCCAGCAGTTTTACTGTAACTACATCTTGAATTCCCAAGTGCTCATATTGGCTTTTCTTAAAGTACTAGTCTATTAAAAGTTAGCACAGTACAATTTTCTCTCATCTCCTATTCTAGAGTATAGGACCTGACATTCTGATATTATTTTTTTTCTTTCTAGAAGTAATAGTTGGATCTTTTGACCTAGTCTAGGATTTATAATCTTGATGGAGTGACCAAGATTTAGCTGTGTGGTTGAGGGTACAGCAGCTGTGGTCTTGCAGGTTCTAAGAAAGCCATATGAATAACAGTAGTTCTGGGGATAGTCCCTGCTAGACGGCACTCATGATGAGAGCCAGGCTCTTTCCCTGCTTCCTCGGCTCCCTTATTCCTGTTGGTTTATTTGATGTCTCCTTACATTGTGCAGGATATTAGATGTCCTTTTAATATACTCCTTTCAACTCAGAATAGAGTTAGTTTCTGACTCTTTGCAATCAAGAAGCCTAGCTCATATAATCTCAACTAAACAGTAACATATCAATTATGAAGATGACATATCTTATTTCAATCATTGTTCCAATTGCTATGATTTGTCTCTGGTTTGGGTTAGTCCCCCATAGGTTCATGGTAGAAAGTTGGTCTCTTTTGTAGCAACATTGGGTAGTGATGTGGAACATTTAAGAAGCAGGGTATATAGTAGGAGGCAATTATGTCACTGTGGTGCTGCCCTCCAGGATGGATTTATGCTGATCTTGCAGCATGAGTTAGTTCCCATGGGAATGGGTTGTTACCAAAGAGTAAACTGGTACAGCCCACTGTCTGGCCTCCTGTCTCCACAGTGATCTCCCCTTCTCCCACACACTCCCACTAAGATGCCATCTGCTGTGATGTGATTCATGGGGACCCTTGCCAGAGCCAGTACAATTCTATTTGCAAAGACCTTCAGGCTAAAAATCTTCAAGCTAAATAAATCTCATTTCTTTGTAAAGTACCCAGCCTCAGGTGTTTTATTATAGCCATGTAAAATGGACTAATCTACATGCCATTTGGGAGATTTTACTGTATATAAGTATCATTTTTCTTTATCCTCATCTCTCTCAGCTTTCTCATTTCTAAATTTCTGTATCAACAAAGAGACTGAAAAGTTAAATATGTCTAAAATGTGTTTGGCTTTCCTTTATCACCTTTGTGAAGCATATAAAATACAAAAGGTCAGGGTGGAAACCAGAAGATAATAGTTACTAGGCTTGGATCCATTTTCTAGTGTTCTGGGAAAGCATTTCTCTAGGGCAAAATAAAAATACAGGAGTTGTTTTACTCTGATGTCAGCAGCTTAACTGTGGGTTCTGCCAGATTTAAATATTATAAGAAAAGCATAAATATACAAGCAATGAAAACTAACAGGAAAAGTATACAGTAAGTTGAAATAAACAGACCTTAATATTTTTCAAATAAGACATTTTCTTAGCTTTAATCTGTATAAGACACTGTTTCAAATAATTTATAAAAGGTGTCTTAACCTTAATTCTGCTGAGATTTTTGAGGGGAAGAATTCTTTGTTACATCTGTCTTGTGCATTGCAGGTGTGTAGGAGCTCTCTCTACCAAGTGCCAGTTACACAGACACGCATACACACACACACATGCACACACATATACATATACACACGTGCACACATGCACACACACAGACATGTTTTATGTATGACCAAATGTCACTGTGGCTGGGAGTTGGGGGTGGGGATGGGAATCTCCCCTGGTGAGAACCAGTACTTTTGATGAGTTATTTAATCCTTAGAAGCAGCCCATAAGATAGGACTGATCACAACCTTTTACTTAATAGAATTCTTACCCTTTGAGAGATAGTGAAAAAAAGACAATGTTTGATTAGCCAAAAATATACAGCTAGTAAATGGAAAAGCTGAGATTCAAATACAGGGAGTCTGACTTAAGATTTGTTCCCACTATTTGTTAGTTGTACCTAACATGGTTGAGCTCAAAGTTTAGTTAAATTCAAATGTTTTAAAAATTAATCTATACAATTAAAAACATATAATTATATATTCCATTTATGTCTTCTAATTTTTATTTGCATGAACAGTTTCAAGTACTCCCTTCCCAAGAAGAGAGTCTTCATACTAAAGGTCATGTGTAACTCATCAGTCCTGGATCTTAGATAAGCCCAATGGGAGACTTACAGTCAAGAGATATGGACATACCATTTTTTAAAGGTCAACATTAGTGTTTTCTAGAATGAAATTAATTACAAAAGACAGATTTAATCCCTTCTTTAGACATAATGTGAGCTACCTCAGTCTGTGTCAGTACAAACCTACCTTCCATTCAAAAACATGCTTGCTTTTAGACAGCTCAGTAGAATCAAAATAGCAACTTTAGATTTAAAACTTTCTAAATTGGAGCAACTACGGAGATTATGTAAGAATAACTTTAAATCTGTGGTGCTTCATTTATTCTTCTAAATTTCAAAAACCTTGTATCCCTCCACTCCCCAAGCATAAAACATAAAGTATAGATAAAAGAAGGGAGTGAAATATTGAGAATAAGGGGATGTGGGGAAAGAAAGAGTGTGAGAAAAGGGAAATATGAATTGAACTTATACTTGAAAATAGTTTTTTCCTGTTTAGAGCACTTTAAAAGTATAACAATATTAATTTAAAATTTTAAAATATAATTTTAAATAATAATTTTTAAATCATCTATAATTCAGATCAGCAACACAATTAGATACACTGTGTGGAGAATTCTGTTTCTAGTAAACAAATCCAGAAAAGTTTCTTCCTAACCATTATGATGAAACCCCTTATTATGTACAATTTAATGTATACCAATAAAAAATTTTCTTCCTAGACTCACAAACATTTTATACATGGTAACAATATATTGAAACATAATTTATAGGCATACTGTGTAAATCTATAACACTCTAACTTGGATAATGTTATAAGGAAGAAATTGAACTATTCTGAAGAATTTAGGACAAAGTGCTCTTCAGAGATGAAAATTTCAAGCAGCACACTAAGTCTAAACAGAGCTGAGTGCCTGTGGATTCAACACAGGACATAATTGAGTTTTTATTTGCCCTTTCCAGGATTTATGCAAAGCTTTATTCCCTTAGCATAGTACACACAAGGTGACATTTTTCAGCAGTCTGACTTCAATTACGGATCTTTTGGTAAGATAATGATATCTATATTGTTAATCTGCCAACATTGTGTCAGTACATTCAAGAAGCTGAGATATTAAATATGCTGATGTAAAAATATATGTTATTTCTGCTCAGCTCTGTGCAAACAATCTGGCTGAAGTGCTAGAATTATAGGGAAATCCTCTCCAGAGATAAAAGCACAATGGAATTCTGTTGAGAGCAGTTAAAAAGCGCTCTCGTTTTAAGTGGTTTCCTGAAGTATGGAGGCCAAAGTTTTAGAAGCTAATTACATGGAGTGTCTTGCTCAGGAATTCCGGTTGAACTTACAATATATGTACCATGTTAGACCTACTTTGGGGGCTGGGGAAGACATAATTAGACATCATTTACACAATCATTTCGAGTTTTTTAAATGTCTATACAAATTGGATTTTTGAATAAAATGATGGATGATGTTTAAGTTTTCAAGAGAGGGGGAATAACAATTTTTCAGGCAGCCAAATATTACAAGGATCTGAGATCAAATATTTTCCATCACATAACAAAACTAGGATCAGATTCTTAATGTTTATTCTTCACAGTAAACCCTCATTTATTGGTTATAAGCATTGGTTATGAGCTCAGTGCAATGGATTCCAGATGTTTAAATACAGTGACAGACCACTGATAAAATGAATTATGGTGAACAAAGTAGCAAACCAAGGGCACATTCCCCTCTAAAGTAATAGGAATAATAAATGTGGTATTTAATCACATATTTAAGATCTTCTTCCATATTCTTTTTTTCACATTTTTATCATTGAGTTCCAAGTCACTTGCCTAACGTGTCTGTTTTAGACAATAAACTCTAATAATTTTATTTTCCATATATATGAATGCCTAACTGATATTTTCAGGGACTGAAAATTTATTGGGCCTAAAATTAAAGTGCATGCTACATTTAAAAATTTCATTTGCTGGTAATTTCCAAATGGAACAAAGTATTTGGAACGAAATAGAAATTGTATAATGATAACCAATAAATAAGGAAGATGGGTTTTATTATAAAGGAAGCTCAAAAGACAGCATTTTTGAATAGTTTGTTCCTGCTTTCTTAAAGTGTGATAGTATTAATTTAGTTATAACCAAGAAAACTTAGTGTTAAGAATTAGGTAAATATTACTACACATACCATCATTATAATATAAATGTTAGGATATATTCCTTGAGACTATTATTTAACAAAATTTTTGTAACGTTTAGTAAATTACCTCACTTAATATTACAAAAAAATACTTAGTATTACTTTTCAATTAAAATTGCATACGGATACAATATATATAGAGAGTGAATATATCATGAATAATTTCTATATAATGAGAATAATAAATATTTATGAAATAAAAATAAGTAAAAATTTATTTGCTTTTACTTATTTTTTTGGCGGTACTAGGATTTGAACTGAAGACCTCATGCTTGCTAGGCAAGAACTCTACCACTGAGTCACTCCATCAGGTCTTAAGCAAAAATTTAGAAAAGTTCATTTTTCAAAGAAATTCTCTAGTCTTTGTATTTATTTATCCTGTTTTTCTTATTTTGCACTGGAAATGAATTTAGTGATGGTAAACTTGTAAAGAATGACCACCCATCTAAACAGAAAGACACTTAATATTACATCACAAAATTTAAAATAAGTACTATCTTTCAAAATAATTTGGTAGTGACAGGAAGATTTTCTGGAAAAATGTATTTTTCTAGGGAAGAATAAAGATTGTGTTTTTAAAACTGCATAAATGAGACTAAGAAGAAGCAACCCCAGGTCCTTGACCATAAATGTTTTGATACAGTTAGAAATATTTTTGAAGGGAGGGAATCTTTGGGAGAGAGAATGGCAAATGCACATACAACTGTTATTAAGAACTCTGTTAATCCTCAATATTAAAGGTGATTGAATCATAAAAATAGCCAAAAATTTAGTATCTTATTGAATAACCCAAGTCAATTTTTGTCTTATTGTACTTTGTTTTTAATGGGTGATGAGACTAATTTTTGCATGCTTTATAAAATGCTGCTGAAAATTACTCTAAGTGGCCCTATAAAGGAAATTTTTCTTTGCATTATCTTCTTTGTATTAATTTTCTTTTGGTGAGCAAGAAGTTCCACAAATTTAGCAGCATAAACACCATGTATTTTTAGTTTATGGTTCTATAGTTAAGAAACATGGAAGTGGCATCGTCAGGTTTTGTGCTGAGAATCTCACAAGGCTACGTAGGGTGACATCTGGACTCCATTCTCCTGTGAGCTTGGGCTTCTCTTCTCAGCACACATGTAGGAAGGACACTTCCTTGCTTCCTTCTGCCTGTCAAACAGAAGACATCCTTAGATCATAGAAGCCACCCATTGTCTTTGCCAAGTGGCTTCCTCCGTCTTCAAAGACAGCAACATAGTATTTCTTTCTTGTGCAATTACTTTCATCTTCAAATCTCTTTGGCAGAGAGCGTAGATGCCTTAATTAGGTCCAGCCCACTCAAGATCAACTCCCTATATTAAAGTCACATAATTTGGAAAATTAATTTTGCCTACAAAATTCCTTCAAACATAGCACTTTATAATCATTTATTGAGCATAAGTAACTTTTTAAGACCTTTCTCACATTCAGGCTTCCTTATTCTTGGAATTTTTTTTTCTCCAACCATACTGGCTACCTATAAAATTATACCTGCTTCTTTAGATTCATTAAGACACTTGCACACCCATGTTTACTGCAACATTAATCATAATGGCCAAGCGCAGATGCCCCACAACTAATGAATGGATTTAAAGAACATTATATATATTTTCTTCATATATATATGTTGTTTCATTATATATACATACATATATGTATGTATATATATATATATATATATATATATATATATATATATGAATATTGTTCAGCCAAGAAGGATGAAATTTTGTCATTCACAGGTAAATCAATGGAACCAGAGGACATCATGTTAAATGAAGTTAGCTAAGTTCAGAAAGGCAAAAATCTCCTAGCTGGAAAATAGATCAAATACAAATACAAGTGATGTCATATGTATGTATGTGTATGTGTGTATAACATGTTTCCAAAAGTGGGACTGTTAAAGGAGACTAGTGAAGGAGAAAAAGAAGAAAATAATGATGGAGAGTGAATAATATTGAAATACATCATAACTGTGTAGGAATAAAATGCAACAAAATGGACTGAAAACTACTGAACAATATGGGTTGAGGAGAAAAGGATAAGGGCAAGTAATAGAGTAAAAGAGGGAGTTAGACTGATTAAAGTACAACATAATTACAGGAAAATTTCAAGATAAAATCCTAATGAACAATGAATAGACAGTTAAACAATGAAGGAAGGAATGTAAAGGGGAAGGTATTAGTTGGGGGAGAGTGTAATGAAAAGGGTAAAAGAGGGTGCATATGATTGATGTATTTTCATACATGTGTGAATATACAATACTGAAACCTGTTAGTCATCTTAAGAATGAGAAGAAGGAAGAGGGAAATACTGGAGAGGATGTACCAAACCAGGGCACATTGTACACGTATGGGAAGTGTTGTGACCAAAAAACTCTGTTAAATTTATGAAATTTGATATTTTCCAATTATGTAAACCATGTCTATAAAACACAAATAATTTGACTTTTCTTTATTCTGGTTATTTCCATTATTTTATGTATTAGACAAATTAGCTGTATATTTACTTTTACAGTTAAATGCAAATTTATCTCCCCTAGAACTAATATCATAATTGGCTAGATAAACAATTAAAGAAAGAAAATGAAAAATTTAAAATAAAGCTACAAAGTGAAAGTAATTGGTATTGTTTTTGTTTTAAGGTATTGCTCTTATCTTGGCTGAACTTTATATCTAACATAGTATCCTACTTTATTTATTTAACTCATACTATTAATAAAAATTCCAATATTAGAAAATTCCTGTAAGAACCATTCCCCAAAGCGGTCCAAGCACAAAAAATCATGTACACAGTTTCTTCCTTTTATCAACACTGATTAGATGACTTCTCTTCTGCCAGTCTCCCTTTTCATATTTTCTACTCTTATCATTTTTTGTCTTGGTGGTGAATAGAAAATAAAGAAACTTAATTTCTCCTTGTGTTGCACACAAATTGTATTATTTTACAGGCATTTTATAATGCATGAGTAGACATCGAGGGGTTAACATTAATTTTGATAATAAAACATGTATACTATAGGTGGGGGTATGACTCAAGTGGCAGAGTGCCTGCCTAGCAAGTGAGAGGCCCTGAGTTCTTACCCAGTGCATCCACCAAAAAATCTGTATCCTATAACCATGTGATTTATTTTAAATGAAATTCTTAAAGAAATCAATCTGTTTGAGAAATGAAGTGCCCATTGTGAAATATAACACCCCCACATATATCACTCAAATGTAAAACAGAAATTATTTTAAGGAAAATTTCTTACTGATACTGAACAATAAAGACATGGCCCTGTGTGTTAATCATTTTAAGTGTGAGAAATTAGATGCTTCTGAATAGCAAAAATTTCAACACTAGCATGTGCAATTAAATTATAAGAAATAACTCATCCAGTGTTTATACATACTTCAATAAGCTGCATGAACAGAACCACATAAACCAATTGCACAAGTATGGAAAGGTATTTCACTATCTATACCTGGATTCTCTCCGACTGTGTTATCCAGTCTTTCTTAACAGAGAAAAACGGCACAGTACCTTATATTATGAAGCATTCTATAATCTTTAAATAGATATTTCACTTGAACATTTCTACTTTTAAGAAATTGACAGTTTCCATTAGCTGTCAAGAGCCCATATTTTTAAAAAAATTCTGAGTAGAATAAGCATTTATACATGACTTTTAAACATATGAAAACATTTATTTGAAAACTGATCACATTTCTTTTAGAAGTGGTGAATCTGTCAAGAAGTGCCTTTTTTCTTCTCTCTCGTTTTTATTTGTGAGTAATTAAGTTGTCCCAAAGACTCTCCTAATTGTCAGACATACATTGAAAAAAACTTCTTTGAATTATAGTTTTTACAATTTGCTTTCTTTAAATAGAATAAGTTTAACCATGAATTTTATCCTTTTACAAGGAGGATGAGATATCTCTTCTGGGAAATCTTTACATGTATTTACATCATTATTCTTTGCCTTCAATTCATTAAATCACAGTGAAACACATTTATTTCAAGGCTTATTAATGAGAACATTATTTCAATGTGATAAACTTTATAAATGTGGATGTTCAACAAAATGTGAAAAATAACAGGTAGTTTTCAGCCTTTCCTGTTTACAGAGGCACTTGGGGGTGGCAGAAAGATTCTGAAGTTCTAATCACACCTGGGATCAATCACAAAATGAAAGGGTGAGAACTGGACTAAATATTTTTTTTTAATTCTATAAATTTTTAATGTGCAAACAAGAATGAGAACCAATACTCTAATGGCTTTTATATTGCTAAACACTATAATTATCTGTGGTGCAAAAGTTTCTTTTTTTTTTTCTTTTATTATTCATATGTGCATACAAGGCTTGGGTCATTTCTCCCCCCTGCCCCCACCCCCTCCCTTACCCCCCACTCTGCCCCCTCCCTCTCCCCCCTACCCCTTCAATACCCAGCAGAAACTATTTTGCCCTTATTTCTAATTTTGTTGTAGAGAGAGTATAAGCTATAATAGGAAGGAACAAGGGTTTTTGCTGGTTGAGATAAGGATAGCTATACAGGGCATTGACTCACATTGATTTCCTGTGCGTGTGTGTTACCTTCTAGGTTAATTCTTTTTGATCTAACCTTTTCTCTAGTTCCTGATCCCCTTTTCCTATTGGCCTCAGTTGCTTTTAAGGTATCTGCTTTAGTTTTTCTGCGTTAAGGGCAACTGGTTAGCAGTCTGCAAAAGTTTCTTTTAAAAATCCAAAACTATGCTGGGTGCTGGAAGCTCACACCTACAATCCTAGCTACTAAGGAGGCAGAGACCAGGAGGATCATGGTTTGAAGCCAGGCCAGGCAAATAGTTCACAAGACCCTATCTCGAAAAAAATCCATCACAAAAAAAGGGCTGGTAGAGTGGGTCATGGTGTAGGCCCTGAGTTCAAATGCTAGTATTGCAAAAAAAAAAAAAAACCTCAAACCACACTCCACACCAATTAAATGGAATAGGTAAGACTGAAGGATCAACATATTTAAAAATAATTCCGGTGATTCCAATGTTTGGGCAAGCTCAAAAACTAGTGCTTTTGATGAAAATCACATTCTAAGTCAATGTGCTGTTTTGATTTATGAAACAGAAAAGTGCTGGGAGAAGTGGCAGGAAGAACAAACATCCTACGGCCACTTTAACAAATACCATTTTGTAGATTCTGTATACTTAAAACCAATTTGGTGAAAAATTAATGTACATTGAAAGTAAAACACATTAACAAAGGTTTTTGCATGAAAATAAAATGAAAGTGTTTAATGAAGATCTAGAGGAATTTCCCTAAGGATAGCAAAAAAATATGTGAACCATTGTGCCTTCCACCCTCAGAAGAAATATACCATACAAGTAATAAGGATAAGCTGAAGGAACTGTTGCTGAATATTTATTTCCTTTCCTTTCAAATTGTGGCCTTCACTGAAGTAGTAAATGCTAGAAGGTTTATTTCTTTATGTCCTTACAACCTATAAGATGTACCATTTTCAAAATCTGTTCCAACATCTTGGTTTGAATTAAGCTTAGAGTCTTCCAACTTCTATAACCAAATACATTAACTTTTAATCCATTTTAAAACTAACAGTTATGTCTTTTCCATCAAGCATTCAAAAGAAATGCTATAGTAATGTCAATTTCTAAAACATACTAGAACATAAAGCCAGCGTAATCACGAACTTCCTCATGATTATTATGCTTGAATTTATATATGAACCTAAAATATTTGAGGTATTCATAATCAATCATGGTAATATAGGTAGACACACCCAATACTGCCTATGTTATTCTCCCTATGGTAAGTAAATTCTGTCAATTCAGTACAATGTAAAGATGCGTAACTTTTAAAACATGGAATAAATTATTATTACTATTAGTTTGGAGATACTGGGGTTTGAACTCAGGGCTTCATGCTTGCTAGGCAGGCACTCTACCACTTGAGCCATTCCACCAGCCCTGTGTACATGAAACAGAATGATGAAGCCTCTTTCAGTTGCTTTAAGAAGGGTGGGGAGGAGATTGGTGAGGGGGGAGATGATGGGGGCAATCTAATCAATGTACAATATAAGGCTATTGGGAATTGGCATATGAATATGTGCTAGTAAAACACCTAGATAAAAAATTTTGACTAAATTTTCTTATTCTTTGGTTGTGAAGGGCTGTGAAATTATGTATTAAAATTTAGAACAAAAGTAAGAGTTTAATTAAATAGTTTTCTCTTCTTAAACTCCTGTTCCAACATGTGACACAAAAATCACAATTTAAACATTAGAGTTTAATTATATGTGGATACCATATACAGCACTCCTACATCACACATACATACACATATGCACCCACTCCCACACACGTGCAGATGTTCACACCCATACATACACATGTGCACACAAAGGCACGTAAAAGTGTAGGTCCTTACTACACCATGTAAAGATTTCTTGATTCTTTTCTAAAATATACAACTACACTTTCTTCAAAGTAATGATATATCTTCATTTGATCATTACACATTGTATACATGCATTAAATTATCACACTGTATCTCATAAGTATGTACAATTAATATATGGCACTTAAAACTTGAAAGTGATAGTATAATAAAAACTCTTCACAGTGGGATGGGGAGGATGTGGGGAAAGGATGTAGAGGGTGAATATGGTAAAAGTACACATGAATGTTAATGAAAAAATATTACCTGTTGAAACTATTCCAGGAATTAGGGGAGGGGAGGATAAAAGAGAATGATGGAGGGAGTGAATTCAACCATGATATATCTGATATATTGTAAGAACTTTTGTAAATGTCACAATGTATCCTCACCATACAATATAGCATAGCAATAAAACAAAAGAAAAAAAATCTTCTCAAGCATACAGGGTTCCGAAAAAATTTAAATAATAGTATTATAAAGACTCTTTGCAAACATACAGGTTTCAGAATGCTTGCAATTTAATACCCATATTCAGAATATTTTTGGAAGCAGTACTATGATCACAGAAAAAAATTCAGGAGTAAAGTGAACTAAGCACTTTGGTAAAGGAGAAAGAAGTGTATGAACGGGATTTTAGAGCATATCAAATTTCAAAGTTTCTTAACAATCAGTTGTTCACTGGGGACTACTATTGGAGTAATTATATTCCTTTGTCCATGACTTTAACTTATTTCAGTTATCAAACATTGTACAGTGATTATTGTCTCTGGTGAAGCTATTATTTGTATCAAGGACAAATACATGAATGATATTTGAAAACCAAAATGCTAGAATAATTCTGTGGAATGGCATTTAAGCAAGATTCTATGTGATTAGCCAAGAACAATGTGTGTCCTGACTTCTTCTGGTGCCTTGCATGCATACTCCCTGGTTTATGTTGGATAAGTCTCCTGGAGGTGTTTCAGTACCAGATGACTTTCTAAACCTTGATTGGGCATATGAGTCAATGATTTGAGAGTTCGCTCAGAAAATCTGTCCTTTGTTGATGATGGAAACACTTGCTCTGACCTTTAAATCCCATGATAGTTCTGACAGGGAGCCCTAGTTAAATCTTTGTCTCAGCTGTGAGGCATATTGGTTTACTAATGAAATACTATGCTTGTGGAACAGTGAGTAGATCCTTAAGTTAACAGATGAACCAACTCTAAACTTAACTTTTTGCTTCCCAATTTTTGAAAAGAGACTAACCATCAGAGATGAAGTGATGCATACCATTCCTGAACACAGATGTTAGGAATTCATAGCCTTACTCAATCCAATAATACGGGAAATATTTTACTAGTAGAAAGAACATGTTTTGTTTGAGATTATGCAGACATAGGTTTATGCTACATCATCTCTCAGCTACCTCACAATGCACAAATGCAAACTTCTTAAGTCTTCAGATTATGTATTATAAAATGTAAATAATAAAACTACCCAAGAGTTTGTAGAGGCAATTAAATGGAACAAAGTTTGTAATATATTAAGATGATAAGGTTCACATGTTAGGCATCAAAATAATGTTAGTTTTCCTCCTTTATAAGGGTTAAAAAAGAAACATGAGTTTTGAAAGTAGACTGACTTAAAGAATGATGAAATAAATAATAATATAACAATAAAAAACTATGTTGATATATTTTTTCAGTGTTTTGATAGATACTTTGGTTATGATACTTGAAAATATTTTTAAACCAAGGTATGAGCTTCGATCAAAATGTACACATAATTGACTGTAGATAATTTGACCTCTTGAAATGTATTTTTACATCTAGATGTAATGACAAAGATGAGATAAATCAAGAAAATTAAGAGCTACCTCTGCATGCTGCTTAAATTCAAAGCAACAAGTTGTAATTAATTATTCAGCATTGAAAATTCCCTTGCTCTTGAGAGTCACTCCCTTGTCTTGTGCAAATAATATTTAGAATAAAAGAAATGTACAAAAGAATAATTCAAGGGCAACGTTTAGTTAGGGAATGGCATGAGCAAACAACAACAACAACAAAAAAAACCCTTAGCATTGACAAGTACATGTGAAAAAAATAAGTAGTCTCAGAAAAATTCCTTCAGGGAAGGACAAAAATGTCTATTAGAACATTTCATCATTACAGAGATAATTCTGTATGATGTACAGTATATAGCCACTTGTAGCTGCCAAGCACTAGAAATAGGGCTAGTATGGCTAAAGGAATGAGTGTTAAATTTCTATTTAAATTAAGTTGAGTTTAAATACCCACATATGGTTATACCTACCTTATGAGTCAGTGCAGAGTTAGTGAATGAACAGAATACGAAAGCCTTAGCCAAAGTTAGGTTGCAATTTCATTTCAGTGCAAGGTATTATTATCATTAAATGCAAAACACTATACTTGTGGAATAATGAGGAAACCTGCGAACTATGGGCTTAGCCAGCCCTAAAGACTGCCCGGCTCTATATACCTTGATTTTTTAATCAATTCTTGGCTTGTTTTGTTGTTTTGTTTTTATGAGACAGGGTCTTGCTATGTACCTCATCCTCATCCTGCCTCAGCCCCTCAGGTGCTTGAATCACACATCCAATTCATGTAAATTAGAAAGAAAAAGAAAGAAAGAAAGGAAGGAAGGAAGGAAGGAAGGAAGGAAGGAAGGAAGAAACAGAAAATAAAGGTATCTGTATTAGTACATTTTACATTGCTATAATGAAATTCCTGAAACTGGGTAATTTTACAAAAAAGAGATTCATTTTGATTTGTAGTTCTACAGGTGCTAGGCCAATAGATTATATCTAGTGATGACTTTCTTGCTGACAGAGCATCAAGACATTTCAGGACATTGCATGGCAAGAGATAGGGAACATGCATATGTATATTCTCTGGTCTCTCTCCGTGTAAAGGCACCGATACTTCGTAGTGGGGGTCCCCATAGTGCTGACCTTATTCAACCTTCATCACCTAGATCCCATCTCTAAACACTATAGTGGGATTAAGTTACTCTCTCTTAATACCTTACAGTGAGGATTAAATTTCAACAAATAAATCCTGAGGGACACATTCAAAACATATCCAAACCTTAGTAATATCATCTTTGTCCTTTATAACTTGTCTCCACTCAAATTATTAAAAACCTAAAGAACTAGAGATGGATATAAGAAAAGGACTTTTTTTAAATGCAGGCACTCAACAATAGGAGCCATAAATGAGAGAAAGACACATCACATGAGAATTACCTCTACCATACAGTTTTCCATTAAACATCCCATGATACTCAATACTGATTATTTATCTTCCCCTAAGAAATCATTGGGAATAATTCCATTAAGCCTTGTCATGCTCATATCATTGACCACCAAATGTTCCCTCCTCAAAAGAGGAACACTGAACACTTTCACCTAAAATCTCTCTATATTCCTCCGCTAAAGTAACAAACACAATATCCCACCCCTCCTCAATGCTGTAAACACTTCCATTAAAGTTCAAGGGAATGCCCTTTCAATCATTAGCAAAATTGCTTATCTAACTCAACATCTTCTCTGAGCATTCACTTTACCTTTCTACTATAATCAAAAAGTATTTCTTTCTCAGGTCACTTCTTCCCAGATGATCCCTGAGGTTGAGAATGATTTGTTTCTATCATTCTCTGTGTGAGAGAACTTGGGAATGGTGTGATCTTTGCTTCCCATTGCTGCTTCTAGATTTATTTATACTTGTCCCTCAGTCAACCCAACTTTGATCATATGCCACTGAATATACCAACTACATCCCTCCTCATGTAGACATTTTTCCAATTCTTCAGGCACCCTCCAACACTGATGAATATTTTAGCAACAGGTTCATGATCTTCCTTTCCTAAAACTTCCATTTTTATGGAATGAAGATTATTTAATTTTTGTATATTATTTGTGTAAAGGGGTTTCATTTTGAGATTTGCATGCATGAGTATGATGTACTTTGATCAATTCACCCCATCTATATAGCTCTTTCTGTCTCCCCTTCTCCTTTTTTAACCAATTTTAATGGGTTTCATTATGCTATTATCATACATGTATATGAAGTACTTCAATCATAATTGCTCCCCATCACCCTCTCCTTTTGCCCTCCACTGAGTCTCCTCTCAAAACAGTCTCTGTTTCATAATGATGTCATTTAGTTTCTTCCTCTCGATTCTGCATATGAGAGAGAATATGGGAAGAAGTCAAATTACTCCTATTTGCTAGATATGATTCTATACTTGAAAGACCCCAAAGACTCCACTAAAAAATCTCTTAGAACTAATAAACACTTTTGGCAAAGTGGAAAGATACAAAATCAATCCCAAAAATCAGTAGCTTTTCTCTAAACCAATAACAAACAGGCTGAGAAAGAAATCAGGAAATCAATTCCATTCACAGTAGTCTCCTAAAACTACCTCTGAATTTTAAATAGAAAATTAATCTAGCATCTAGACTGCTTAGTTTCTTGACCCCGATTTCAGTAACATGTATTTTAAAAACTCATTTCCAGCACATAATTCTGTGATCATCTGCCGGAACTTTGGAACTGGGACAGTATTTTCAGGCTCAGCCATATCCTTCACAATTATCCAATTGCAACAATATTTTGAGCCACTGAAATTGTCAGTCTATTGATCATACTATCACTTTTACCATGTTAAATTATTTAATACCATTACTCTCCTCTGCACCCAATTTAAACCAATGGTCAATTATTCTGAGCTCTTTCTGGTTTTCATCCTCTACATACTTACACATACTTTTTGTGTTATCATACTTTTTGGGAAAATCCCAGCCAAGGTTAAACTCAACTTTCTCTGGAAGTACATCTATACCAAAGAAGTGGTGAAAGACTTCTGTTGATTGTTCTTTAAATTTGTATTTTACAACTCTAAGGTGTTTCTGCTGTAGAGTAATCATGCTACTGTTACTTTTACTATCTCTTAAATGATTCCTTCAAACCTCAGTGCTCTATCCCGAAATCTTAAATGTTCACTTTTATTTCAGCTTGTAACTTCCATTTTTTATTTCTTTGATGATGAAGACAGAAGTCAACAAGAGATAACTCACTTAATTCTCTACAAACAAATCTAGTGAAGTTTCTGTGCCTGCACATAAGGATCTTCTGCAGTGCATGGACTGCCCTGTTTCTAAGGCTGAATCCTCAATTCATGCACCTGAACTTATCTCCCTTGTTTTCCCTCTGAATTTAATCCAAGTGAAAGGAAGTAAAGAATATAGTCAAATGGAGCTCAAAAGTTATCTTTATTAAACAAGATATCTTATATGGATTACAAAAATGGGTTTCTAAATATTGAAATTCAGAATTATCTAGACTTTCTATTTGCACCAAGAGTATATAGAGTTTTGTTTTGTGCTCTTGCTCTGTCAAACATTAGACAAAGAAGTGCATTATTTGCTTCATGCAGGAAACTGACTCTCTGACTAAATCTTACTAAACAATTTTCCATGTTGAAGTTCAATTCTCCTCCTCTGGGAGGATATCGGTGAAGCACTGAAGAAAAGCCAAGAATTTTTCACTAATGAACGTCATACATGGAAACAAAAAAAGTGGGAGAGGTATGAAATTTTCACTCAGAATAGGCCCCAGATGAAGGAAGATAGAATGATATTACTGCCTCTAGATAGGGCCTCAACAGACCTTCCTATAGTGAACTGAACAATATTCAGAAATATTTTAATATCAGTGAGGGAAAACGAATCAAAGATCGTTTTTATTTTTTATGATTATGTGATATGGATATATTTTCTTTTGGAAGGAGCTATGTCCCACTTTTTTATTGTCACAATAATATTACAGTGATAATATTCACAAAAATTCAGTAGTAATAAACAATAATTGATCTTTGTGCTTATATCTGTAATTAAGATGAGATTAGCTAAGGGACCCTCTTGACCTTAAATGTGTTTGCTCAGATACTTGGAATTCAGTTGGATATTGTCCAAGGCAAGCAGGTTTCTGCTGGAGTAACCACAGAAATTTAATCCAACTGGATGAGGGAATTTTGGGAACCTTGGCATACTTGGAGATATTTGGGTTTGATTCCAAACCATCACAAGAAAGCAAATCTATTGATGTCATCCATGGGGTTATAATCAGCTTCTTCCAAACTCCTGTTTCTGTAGGTATTTTGAACTTTATCATGAATGTTCTTAGTGACATCCATAGTGATGAAACCTTTTCCAGTTTACAATTGTTAGTCCCTTCCTCTCCAGCTTTCCTAAAAGCCTGGACATAAAACTTGCAGCTAGATTTTACTAAGAGCTAGCTAAAAAGGTACTTGCTAAGGAAGTGTTAGCATGAGAAGATTCCACTTGTGTACTAAAATTAGGAACAGTCTCATTATGCATGAGGCAAGAGTATAGAAAAGAGGATGAGGAGTTAATGAAAAGTGGCCTAGGAAAGGAAGGGAGGGAGAGAAGGATGGAGGGAGGAAGGGAAAGAGCAAAAGAAAGGGTGGAGAGAGAGAGAGAGAGAGCGAGTGAGAGAGAGAGATAAAGGAAGGAAGGAAGGAAGGAAAGAAAAAAAAGGAAAAGAACTGGATAGAAGGAAGAAAAACAATGAGTAGAAGAGTCATATTAAACAAGGACATGGACCATTTACATCATTTATATAAAAGTATGATGATATAGTGGCCCTTTATTGCTTGTATTTTTCTTATTTACCATGATAGGGAAGGGAAATGATGGCCAGGATTTTAGGCAACTAGGTAGAGAGGGGATTTAGGCCAGTCTTTGACCTGACATGTTTCTGAACTGCACTGTGCATTCTATTTAGAATCAATGAATACTTTATATTCTTTGGATAAATATGTTTGCTTAATTCTTGTGAATGTACTTATGTCAATGGATGTGCAGTGTAAGTGTGCGATGAGACTGTGTTATGCTCATGTTGTGGGTATACAATACAAAGAGTTTTGTGATCAGTGGGTTAAATTACAGCTTCCTTACTTTGTCCAAATGAAATCTAGTTAAAACTATCGAAAGGCCTCTGCAAGCCATTTGGTCAGTGATAAGAATAGACAAAAAGCGCAGCTTTTTAAATCCTATCAGCAATATTTACTCTGTTTATAAATTGTTTAACGACTGCGTATACCATAAATAGAAAAAACCCTTAGATGTGCAGTAGTTTTTAAGCCAACAATGTAATTGATTTCATTAGTGTTCTTTACAGTCTCCACATTCCAATTCACTTTCATCCTAGAAGAAAATTACTTGGTCAAAAGTCATTGCTTTAGGTCCCTAGGTATATTATGAGAAGCAAAACACTATACTCTAAAGCCATTATCAACTTTCTGGTGAGGGCTTTTGTGATAGAAATCCTGATTTTTGTGTGGCCATACTTATTAATGAACACTGTGGAGGCTAAGACTCTTACTCCTCTGCTTGGATTGCCAATTCAGTGAAAATCTGGGCAATAACCAAGTCACTCAGGTAAAGCACCTGAATTCTTCCTCTGTATCATTACTTTGACTTAGTCTATTTAGAAAAATTATGCCTGCATTTGCCTCCCAAGAATGTCACCATGCTTTCTCTGTCAGGTGTTTGCTTGGAAATGTGCATGTTGAAAGAAACAAATGTCAACCTTTACCTTACACTAATTTCGCCAAACATCTATAAAGCATTTATATCTTTGAAGATTGTTATGGATTTATATTTCAATTTAATATGCCATATTCTTCTACTGTGATTGGTACTGTTGCAAATTAATCTTAAAAAGTACAAGTAGATGTTGACAGGACCTTAAATATAATAAATTGTATCTTCCATAGATACATAAATCAATTAAGATGATAGATGTATCCTGACATGATTTGATCAGAATTTATTTTTCCACTTGCACAGTTCTTGAGAATTTATATGCAAATGTTCTACTTTGCAGATTTTATAAACTCAATGTTTCAAACTAGGATGATTTGGATGAGCACAAAAAGGAAGCAGAAAGTTTTGAGTAGATGGATGTGTATTCATAATGAAAATAGGCATTCCCATATGTGATTGGTTGTCCAAGGAAATGTCTCGTCTTTGTAATGCTCCCAAGCTAATACCATTATGTTTCTGTAGAAGACGAGACATATGTTGTTTTTTGTTTCTAGTTCTATTTGTTCCATATTGAATTTTGTGCATCTGACACATGTCGAGTGTTATGCTGGTCAAAGGAATTAAAGAATTATGTCTTCACTCCCAATGTCCTTCACTAACCTCTGTCATGAATATTTAAAATATTTGTTGTTATATTGTCTCCTTTCCTTTTGTGATGCTTAGTAATATTATGCTTAATATTGATACATTGCTAAGGAGAACTGAAGTTTTGGGAAAATTCTGCTCAAATTCGTATGATATATTATAAATGCAAATAAAATTTTCTTATGCCTTGAGGCTGTTGTGAAATGTTAGTGCCACCAGACTTTTTCATCAGAGTAAATTACTGAGAAGTGGTAAATTACCTCAACTAAGAGCCTAAGGCTTTTCTTCCTATGATTGCCTGAATCGACATTTTAAATTTGAGCCAGTTTAGTTTTGCAGGACTGGATCTATTCAGGTGGTCCTACAGTGAGATTTGATGAGCACTATATATCCTACTCTTAAATACCACAGTCATAGTGCAGCACTTAAAATTACTATCATTAACACTCTGTCTTCAAGGTTAAAATCTTTGCTCAAAATTTGCCTTAAAATAACAGTATTCTGGAAAACAATGTGTATTTATCTTATCTTAGTCCTTTATAGAATTAAAGTTTGTCAAGTACATGAAAAAGCAGAACTTAGAACTAGCAAAATTTTTCACTTATCACTTTTAATGAAAACGAGTTACATGAAATTATTTTGCTCACTTTAGGCTTATAATTTGATGAGTTTTGTAAAAATTCATTACTGTGTTATCACCACTATAATCAAGATATGTAAAATTCTCTTTACCCAAAAAGTTATCTGTGGCTCTTGAATGTCAAAATACATATCTTCCACCCTCTGGTTCAAGTCAGCTATGACCTTTGTACTGAAATGTGGTGGTGAATTTCATATAAATTGAATTATAGAAAACGTGGCTTCTTTCATTCAACATAATGATTAAATTTTATTCATTATGTCCAGGGTATCAGCATTTTTTAACCATTTATGTTTTAATGAAACATTTGGATTGTGTTCAGGTTTTGAATATTAAAAATAAAGCTAGTATGTAAATTTTTTTAAAAAATAGTTTTATTATATTTTTGAATTACTATACATTAACAATATGAGGGATTTTTATTTTGATAATTCCATGCATGCGTACAGTGGACTTTGAACAAATTCACTGCTTCCATTACCTTATGTCTTTGCATATTCACTCATTTTCATTCCTCTAGATAAAGGTCCAGAATTGGAATTATTGCACCATAGAGCAAGTGCACATTTGAAGACAATTTCTTATTGAAGAAATTGTCTGTTTTGTAGTATGACTCTGCAATTTTACATTTTCACCAGCAATACAGGAAAATTTCAGCTGCTCTATCTTGTCACCTACACTTGATATTATTGGTCTTTAATTTCTTCTATTCTGATAGGTAGGTAAATGATATCTAATTGTGATTTTGTTTCCATCTCTTTAGAGACTAAAAGTATTATCATCTTCCCAATGCTCTGCTTATCATTTTTATACCATTTTGGTGAATTTTCAGTTTATATCTTTTGCTCATTTTAAAATTGGTCATTTGTCTTATTCAACTTTAAGAGTTCTCTATATACTCTACATATGTCTTTCAGACATTAATTTTGTAAATATTTTATGCCACCTATGGCTTTCCTTTTCATTTTCTTAGCAGGTTATTCAGAAAAGCAACAGTTTTCTTTTTCTGTTTTTTCTTTTTTTATGTAATCTAACTTACAAAATTCTCTTTTATGTTTTATGCTTTTGGTGCTCCCACTAAGAAATCATTGTTCAACACAAGGCCAGAAAGATTTTCCTGTTTTCTTTTACAAGTTTTATAGTTCTAGCTCTTAGTTTAGATGTGAGGTAAAGGTAACTTCTATGAATGCATGTATATACTTATAGACTTTACAGATAGATATTTGTTTGTTCATGCACCATTTATTGACAATTTTACCTTCATTCCATTGTTGAAAATATTTGATCACATGTGAGTGAATCTATTATATGTTATCTATTATGTTTCATAAATTATGTTTACCTTTATATCAATATTTTCCACATAATCTGTAACAATATTGATTAATATATAACTTGAAATTGGATATATGAATCCTACAACTTGTTTTCTCTTTCATTATTTTTATATCTTAGCTCCTTTGCATTTCCTACTTAATTTTAGACTCAGTGTGTCCATTATTATGACAAGGTTTGTGGAAAACTAATTGCAGTGCATTTGCTGATCAATTTAGAGGATATTGACATACTGAAAGTATTAATTTTTCTGATTCATGAATATGATGCATTCCTCAATTTTTGGTCTTCTTTGATTTATCAATATTTTGGAGTTCCAATGAATGCCTTGTATTTTTTTCTATGCATCCTGCACATATTTCATAAACTATTCCTCAACATTTCATATTTTGATGCTATAATTAAGGATTTTATTTAATTTCAATTTATTACTCACCTTCAGTGTATAATGATAAAATTGACTTTCTCATAATGATCCTATACAATACTTTATTAAACTTTCTTATTGGCTTCCAATGAAGAGTATGCTATAATTATTTTCTTTCATTATTTTTATATGTGGTGTGTCTTTTCTCTATCTTCCCTCTACTTTTAGTAATCTTTTGACTATTTTTCTTTTTTTGAGATAGACTCTCACTGTGAACATCTAGGCTGGCATCAGGCTGTCAAGCCTCTTGCCTTAGTCTCTTGAGTATTGGATTGCAGGCATGTATTTCTAGTTTTTAGTAATTATACTATAACATATCATGGTATGACTGTTTATATTTATTCAGCTTAGTTACACTTTGCAAATATGACTTTTTTTTTAATTTAAACTATGTTTCTCAAGGACTGGCAGAGTGGCTCAAGTGGTTGAGTGCTGCCTAGCAAGCCTGAGGCCCTGAGCTCAAACCTCAGTTCTGGAAAAAAATGTTTAAAATATGTTTATCATTGTTTCTTCAACTATCCACTCCCCACTCCAGGACTCCAACTTCATTTAAAGTGAACAACTTGCTATTGTCTCACAGGTCCCTGATGAACCAAACTTAATTTTTGTCCTGTTATTTTTCTGTGTTACAGTCATGACTCTTCTGAGGACTCTACCTAGTGTTGCATGTGTAACAAAGCTTAACAACGATGGTAGTTAAGAATGTAAATTCTCCCCAGCCCTGTAAGCATTATAATTATCAAACAATTATTTTTTGGCTTCTTTTTCTTGACTTAATGTAATTTTCCTCCATGCAGTCCATACTTGTATGCAATCAAGGGCTCAAGAAGACATGTCTACAGACCTATAAAACTTCAGTGTTTCTGTGTGTGTGTACATGTGTGTATGTAAAACTCCTTTCATTTGGATATTGTGATTCCAAAAGTTTAGTCACATTCCTCGTTGTTTTCTGTCTTTTTCTTTTCAGCATAGCTGTATTGCTAAGTCCTTTGAATTTCCCCTTCTTACACTATGATCTGCAAACTGACACTTTTAGAGGAAATTTTATGATTCACATAATTGCTTTTCTTACTTTCTGAAATCATAGTTCTGTACTGCCTATTCTTCAATGTATGAAATCAATTGTTTAATATATTTTGTCCAGTCTTATAAATTTTAGGGAAGAAAGACAATTTCCATAACATTTCCTCTTTCATGAATAGTCATGGTATTCAGGTGGTTTTGATGACAATGAGGGATGAGACATCCAGAGAAAGGGACATTGTTCTAGGGCAATAAAGAATTGAAGTATGGGATTCTGGGAAACCACAGGATACCAATAAAAGGCATTTATGGAAGAAATCAGCAAAGACAAAGTTTACTCAGATTCTCTGTAAGAATATGCTATTTTAGACATGTCCATCTCTTTGTAAAAGTCTATGGATTCTTTGCAAGGAATCATTGCCTTAAAATGTCTCTCTTCACATTTTGAACTGCTGTACTGCTGCAAGCCAGAGAGTGCAGGCTGGACTTTAAGAAATCTGGGTTTGAATTCAATTTCTTCTCCTCCATTCTTCCCTGGCTGCTTCTTTTTGAGCCACACTTTTCACCCAGTTTGGTTCCTCTGCTCTCAGTGCTCCTAGTTCCTCATATAAAGATGCCCAATAATATGTTAAAGTTTATTACTATTAAGTTTCCTGTTACCACATGCAAATCTACTTATTCACTAAGAATATGTTACATTTCTATCATAGTTTTGCAAAAGGCTCTCATATGGATATAATTTTCATATCTTCAAATGTCACATGTATATTGGGAATTCCCAAACTGTTACGTATGTCCAGGGTTTCTATCCTAATCTAATAATGCATACAATTATTTTCAGTACACTATCCTTAGACAAACCAAATATATTCCAAAGGGAATACATGAACATTCTCACCAAAACTGTTGTAAAGGCAATTGCCTTTTAGGATCAAGACTAAAAAAACATGAAAAAAAAAAAGACTAAAAAAACAAGGATAGGAATGACAAGAAATTTCTGGATTTATTACAACTAATGTAATATCTCTAAAAAATGTATGCATTGATTGCTTTTATAAAATTTTAAAAACATTAGAAATAAATAATTCAAAAGGAAAAAAAAATTGTATTATCTGACTTGAAACACAAACACATTTCAATGAAACAAGACTTCTGGGGAAACAGAGCAGCCCATAGAAGAACCTCAGTCCTGTGATGTCACAAAAGAAAGAGATACCCTCCATTATTTCTGATCTACTCTTTCTTCTTCTACAATAGTTTATCATAAAATAAATCTCTATTCTTTATTTAAACATATGTTCTAAACTAAATTTTATGAAAAAGAAATAAATATTTTTTACATAGTCTAATGATGAGCTGACAAAAAGAAAACGTTTAAATACTTGCGTAAGAGTACGTGACATGATTCCGAATGGGTGACAGGCACTAATAAAAACAATTTCTCATGTATGATGAGGTTGATTGTGTCTTTTTTCTCCTTTTGTTCATATGATTAAATTCAATGCATCCCTGCAAGGTGAAGGGAATTATACTTTAATTTTTTTAACCTAATGTTGAGCATATTCAATTAAGTCTGTCAATATAGCAGAGTTCATTCTGTATCTGCTATTTGGAGACTTGTTGCTACTGACCTTAAACAAAATTATGCTCTGGTTTAAGAGGAAGAATCTTATTATTAGCTATGTACAGACACAAGGGAAAAGTTGAAGATCATTTTGAAGAACTTAAATGTTCCCTCTGAATTTACTAGCTTCTAAAGACCCAAGTTAAGGGGATTGGACTATGAGCACATGATAAAAGCGAGAGCACACAAGGGAGGGGTGAGGATAGGTAAGACACCTAAAAAACTAGCTAGCATTTGTTGCCCTTAACGCAGAGAAACTAAAGCAGATACCTTAAAGCAACTGAGGCCAATAGGAAAAGGGGACCAGGAACTAGAGAAAAGGTTAGATCAAAAAGAATTAACCTAGAAGGTAACACCCACACACAGGAAATCAATGTGAGTCAATGCCCTGTATAGCTATCCTTATCTCAACCAGCAAAACCCCTTGTTCCTTCCTATTATTGCTTATACTCTCTCTACAACAAAATTAGAGATAAGGGCAAAATAGTTTCTGCTGGGTATTGAGGGGGGGAGCGGGAGGGGGTGGAGTGGGTGGTAAGGGAGGGGGTGGGGGCAGGGGGGAGAAATGAACCAAGCCTTGTATGCACATATGAATAATAAAAGAAAAATGAAAAAAAAAAAAAAATACTTAACTGTATTCTAATGCACATGTGACTATTTATTCTGTTTAGTTTAAGTGAGACAGAATTTGACTATGTGCATTATGACTTGACTTCTAAATTATTTTCTAGTACTCCACTGCTTTAATTAGTCTGAAAGAATTGATAGTTCCTCCTAGATCATTTTCTTCCTGAAGTTCAAAGTTATAGCAAGCAACACAGGCTAGTGGTTAGACCCTATTACTTACTTCAGTGATACTGTACCTTCTCCTTTATTCTTGCCTTATACAAGCTCACCGACTTGTGGCCAATGTACTTCTGCCCCAGTAACATCCATCCCATAAAATGCAAGCTTCTGAAATATATTTTCTTAAAGTTAATTCTTAACAACATGTACTGTTTTCTTTTTATTCTTCTGAAGTCAATTCGAGCATATCAATGTAAACAAGCACAGTCATTTGCCTTCTTCTTTTAAAATGGACTGGCTAATCATGACAAAAGTTTTATGCTGATAGTTTTAGTTTCCATAGATACATTCCTATTTTATAATAAGCTATAAGAAAAACAAAATGCATGTTTGATATTTACTTCTTACATTTGAGACTCAAAGTCTATTATTTTACATTATTTAAACTTATAAAATAGATGGTAGTAGGAGTTAATTGGGGGAGTTCTAAATATTGGAAGTATTAAAATCGTAGATTTTTAAATTTACTCTAAAAATTAATAATAATTAAAATAACTATGGCCTTGTAATAATTGGAGAATTAATTGCAAAAATAAAGAACAAGAATATTAGTGATTTGAAGCTACATGAATAGATGAGGAAGAAAGCAGATGGAGAGACAGAGATGAGACTCCCTTTTATGTTCTTTTGATTTGTGAACCATAAGATGTTCTGTGTTTTTGAAATGAACTTAAAGCCTTGGTTAGCGGCATTATTTACACTCAGAAGGGCTAAAACTGAATGGCAGTGAAACCTGGACAACTCCAGACAAGGTATTGTCTAGTTTAATGACAACTGAGAGTGTTGTAAAATTTATAGAGATTTCATTAAAGAGAGATATTTTGTTACAGAACAGGAGGTTCTCCAGAAATACATGCTGAAGAAACTATTTGAAGAGAGAAGACATGGCAGGAGGACGCCTATGACACTGACAGATGATTCTGAAACACCTGTCACATCATCCTCTGCTTTGGTTCCTGCAGACGTTGTTAGAACTCACTCATCCTGATGATGGATGATTTTTTGTCAATAAAGTCTGCAGATTAACATGATTTCTCTGGTAAATAAAGTTTCTTTCTGTTTATTTCTTTATTTAAGCACACCTTTTACCACTTTTTAATGTAAGAAAATTAGTTTTGAAAACTTACCTTCATAGTGAAAGATTCACAATGAAATTCTTTTATGATTTTACTTTATATTTATTTTTGCTCGGTTTTGGTTAAAACCTGAAATTTTAATTTATGCAGAATGACATGATTTAATATATTCTTACTGATATGATGATATATTTATAAGCAATAAAAATGTTTGGAACAAATGTCATTCATCAAAAACTTTTGACTACTTACCATAAATTCATTATGTAAAGATACTGTGTCACAATATTTTGTCTTATTTTTATTGTGTTCTTCATAATCTTATCTATCAAATCATAGAAACACTATTAAACTATAGCAGAGCCAGCATTAGACATCTAGATGAGGCAATATGTAGTACAATGTAGCATTATCTCCAAATATACTGTGTTCTGTTTCAGATTAATAAAGAATATTAAAAAATGTAAAGTTTTAAACTAACTATTCTCAACTGAGGAAACAAATTTATAAAGGTCCAATAATTTTCTCAATATCACAAAATGAGCCAGTAGATTAAGCGCTTTGTCCTTACGTTCCTTTTTCTTTAATTCCTCCAAAAAGCACAATTCTTCTGATAATTATTAAAATTCTGAAATGCATTTGGACAGATTCAGTTGAACTCAAGGCATACTTATGTGTTTTGAATCTGGATTTATTTTTTAAAATTATTTTTAAGTTATAGAATATTGCCTGTTAGAAATAAGGAAGGTTTCTGGGCATTCCAAGATTGGAATCAAATCCTAAAAGAGAAGGAAGGGGAGAAAAGGCCAAAGACATTTTCAGAAAACATTTCTAGAAGAAAACAAAACAAAATACACAAAAAAATTTAAGAAAAATGACTCGTGATATCAAAGAAAATGGTAAGTCAAAAACAAAAAAGAAAAACATTTCTAACATTTAATACAATCTAAATGTTGAGTCATAATACTGACCAACTGCATCAACTGAACTAAGAAGCCAATGATTTCAGCATGGGAATTGATATGAGTGAAGTGAAATAGAAGTCAATGAAAGTATGCTAAAAATTTGCTTTATTTGGAAAGAAATATTAATAATGCTAAATTTAAAATATTAATATAAAACTCTACTGGTATTAAGTACTTATCTCAAAAAATTAGGAAGTATAGAAGTAAGTGATAAGAAGAGTAGAAATAAGACATGTGATTTCTAAATCACAGATGATTTTATTGCAATAAAAATATTGAAAATAAATGGACAGAAAGTGATAGATGGGCAATACTTATAAAACAACCATAATTTGTGCAAAGTTGATCATAGATATAATAATATTTAAGGTCCCTGTATTCAAATAGAAGACAACTTTTCAATTAAAGTTATAGTGGCAAAATATAGAAAAGAAGTTACCTCAGCAATCATTAACTAAAAGATTTTAACATGATATCCTAAGTTAGCAAGTTCTCAGCCACTTTTATATTCAATTTTATGTGTACTTATTTATATAAATTACTTACATATGTTAGAACCAACATTTTTAACATAGTAGACTGGACTTACACATAATACTTTCAATTATTCTTTCCCTTTCTTCACATTTAAATACATTTCATTTGGTGCCATTCTGGAGTAATGAACTCTTAAATTGGTTGCAGTATTTGCTATTGCTTCTGATAATGAATTATGGGGAAAGTGTGGGTGGGCAGGGACAAACTCTTTCAGAAATCGTCAAATTATATTGAAAAACTTTTCATTCTTTCTCATGAAGTACAAAGCATTTATGTGAATCTATGGACTAACCAGACTCTTTACAAAGAAGGTTTTCTAAATATACAACAAGAGCTATGACTGCCAGATAATTCTAAATGAAAAGTTAATAGTTTTCTTCTAGCTCTAAAAATACTAAGAAATCCTTCAATGTCTCAGTTCTAATTTTTCTCATACTAATTATCTGATATTTTATCCTAGAAACAACCTTACTATGTTTTCTCAATTAATTGGCACATTAGATCTTTATTTATGCTTTCATGGCACAAAAGAATGGCAGTTACAGCTATTTCATTAAAACCATACTCTAAAGCCATCCTTTCACTGTGTGTCCCAGGACCACTGCCGGTAACATTAGTTTATGAGTCATAGTGTGCTTGCAATAATTTCTTTTCAATGGTATCACACATGTATATTGTTCTGTGTCAAGAAAAACTCAGAATCAAGAAAAAACATCCACCAAACAAACATAACCTACATTGTAAGATGTATTTGATGGGAGTGAACACATTTTCACTGATACTTGGACAATTATCACTGACCATGAATTATATCTTTTCACTAATGTATGAAATGTTGGACTTAAAAATACTAATAAATTGATTGATAAAATGTCTTCAATTTTTTATATGTGACCTTATTGAAATATTTGAGCAAATAATGTTGAGATAATTTCTTTCACAAAAAGTTTGGAATGAACACACAGAACTAACCTCAATGCAGCTAAGAAATTTTTAAGTCCCAAAGACCTAAAATATAAAACTCTATTACTTCTGAAGAAAGTGAACATATGTAATTTGATAGTTACTTATATTTTTTACCAAACATGCAATTTGGGAAATATTATAAAAGATATTTTTCTTTTTTGTTGTTGTTGTTGTGCTGAGTGGGGCTACATTGTGGCATTTACAAAAGTTCTTACAATATATCAAATATATTTAAACAAGTTTTTTTTCTTTTCCATTTTCATTTTGTAGTTTCTACATTTATTTCCAGTTATATACATTATTTCTGCCCCCACCCTACCCCCTCTTCTCCAATTATATTGAAGAGAAAACATAAGAGATAACCAGAAAGACATAGTGTTTTTGCTAGTTTGAGACAAAGATAGCTATTCATACAGATTCCTAGCATTGCTTCCTTGCACTTGTATATTGCATCCACTTTGGTTCCTTTCTACTAGACTTCTTCACTACTTCCTGCTCCCCTTCCCATAGTGGCCTCTGCCAATTTAAGATTACTATATTTGCTCCTCAACAGGGAGCACATCAACTATATTCAAGTTTTAGGTTTCTTTCCATTTCTCTATTTCTTTCATGTGTGTTCTCCCCTTAGTGTGTGACCCATGTCCAATAATATTACTGCATTTGTTTTGATTCTATAATCTGCATATAAGGGAGATCATGAGATTTTTGGCCTTCTGAGCCTGACTACTTTACTTAAGATGATGTTCTCTAGTTCCATCCATTTACTTGCAAATGACAAAATTTCATTCTTCTTTGTGACTGAGTAAAATTCCATTGTGCACAAATACCACATTTTCTTGATCCATTTGTCACTTGTGGGGCATCTTGGCTGTTTCCATAGCTTGGATATTGTAAATAGTGCTGCAATAAACATGGGTATGTAGTTGCTTGCTAATAACTTGAGTTGCATTCCTTCAGAATATACCTAGGAGTGGTATTGCTGGATCATATGTCAGATCTATGTTTAGTTTTTTAAGGAGGCTCCATTTTGTTTTCCAAAGTGGTTGTACTAGCTTACATTCCCACCAGCAGTGTATGAGGGTTACTTTTACCCCTGCATCCTCACCAGCATGTATTGTTAGTAGTGTTCTTGATGATAGCCATTCTAACAGGGTAAGGTGGAAACTTAGTGGAGTTTTGATTTGCATTTCCTTTATGGCCAGGGATGGTGAACATTTTTTCATGTACTTTTTGACCATTTGGATTTCTTCCATAGAAAAAGTTCTGTTTAGTTCAGTTGCCCACTTCTTTATTTCTTAATTAACTTTTGTGGTGTTTAGCTTTTTGAGCTCTCTGTATATTCTGATTATCAGTCTGTTGTCTGATGTATAACTAACAATATTTTTTTCCATTCCATGGTCTCTCTCTTCAATTTAGAGACCATTTCTTTTGTTGTGCAAAACTTTTTAATTTCATGTAATCCAATTTGTCTATCCTTTCTCTTAGTTGCTGGGTAGCTGTAGTTCTACTGAGGAAGTCCTTGCCTACACCTATTGTTTCCAGGGTGTTCCCTGGTCTTTCATGCACTAACTGAAAGGTTTCAGGTCTGATATGAAGGTCCTTAATCCACTTTGAGATGATACTAGTACAGGGTGACAAACATGGATCTAGTTTCAGTTTTCTGCAGGAGATAGCAACTTTTCCCAGCAACATTTATTGAAGAGGTTGTCTTTTCTCCATAGTATGTTTTTGGTGTCTTTGTCAAAAATCAAGTGGTCATAGCTGTGTGGCTTCATATCCATGTCCTCTATTCTGTTCCACTGGTCTTCATATCTGTTTTTGTGCCAGTGGCATGCTGTTTTTATTGCTGTGACTCTGTAGTATAGTTTCAAGTCAAGTATCGTGCTACCTCCAGTATTGCTCATTTTGCTCAGTATTACCTTGGCTATTTGTAGTCTTTTCTGTTTCCAAGTGAACTTTAGGGTACATTTTTCAATCTCTGTGATGAATGTCATTAGGATTTTGATGGGTATTGCATTGAACATGTAGATTGCTTTTGGTAGTGTAGCTATTTTTGCCATGTTGATTCTGCCAATCCATGAGCATGGAAGATCTTTCCATCTTCTGTAGTCTTCCTAGATCTCTTTCTTCAGTGGTTTGTAGTTCTCCTTGTATAGATCATTCACATCCTTTGTTAAGTTTACTCCTAGGTATTTGATTTTTTTTTTGAGGTTATTCTAAGTGGAATTGTTTTCCTATATTATTTTTCAATTTGTTCATTGTGTATAGAAAGGTTACTGATTTTTGTAAGTTGATTTTGTATCCTGCTACATTGCTAAAACTGTTTATGGTGTCCAAAAGTTTTTAGGTGTAGTTTTTTGGGTCTTTGAGATATAGGATCATGTCATCTGCAAATAAGGATATTTTGATTGTTTCTTTACCTATTTTTATTCCTTTTATTTCTTCTTCTTGCCTTATTGCTCTGATTAGGAATTCCAGGACTATGTTGAATAGGAATGGGGAGAGGAGACACCCTGTCTCATTCCTGAGTTGAGGGGGAATGATGTCAGTTTTCCTCCATTAAGTATGATGTTAGCTATAGGTTTGTCATATATAGCCTTTATAATGTTGAGGTACATTCTTTCTATTCTTAGTTTTCTTAGAGCTTTTATCATGAAGTGGTATTGAATCTTATGGGTCATAGTAGAAATAAGAGAAGAAATCAACAGGTTCCTGGAAGCTAATGAAAATGAAAACACAGCCTACCAGAACCTATGGGACATAGCAAAGGCAGTCCTAAGAGGAAAGCTTATAGCCATGAGTGCATATATTAAAAGGACAAAAAGATCTCAGATAAACAACCTAATGCTACATCTCAAACTCCTAGAAAAATATGAGCAACCGAAACCCAAAACAAGCAGAAGGAGAGAAATAATAAAAATAAGGGCTAAAGTTGATGAAATAGAGACCAAAAAAACCTTACAAAGAATCAATGAAACAAAAAGTTGGTTCTTTGAAAAAAATAAACAAGATTGACAACCCCCTGGCAAATCTGATTAAAATGAGGAAGGGAAACACCCAAATTAGTAAAATCAGAAGTGAAAGAGGGATGATAACAACAAACACCACAGAAATCCAGGGAATCATCAGAGACTACTTTGAGAACCTATATTCCAATAAATTTGAAAATCTTGAAGAAATGGACAAATTTCTAGATACTTATGACCATCCAAAACTGAACCAAGAGGATATTAACCACCTAAACAGATCTATAACACGTAATGATATTGAAGCAGCAATAAAAAGTCTCCCAAAAAAGAAAAGTCTAGGGTCTGATGAGTTCTACCAGACCTTCAAAGAAGAACTAATACCAGCACTTCTTAAACTTTTCCATGAAATAGAAAGGGAAGGAACACTGCCCAACTCATTCTATGAAGTTAGTATTATAGTTCTCCCCAAACCAGACAAGGACACATCCAAAAAGGAGAACCACAGGTCAATCTCCTTAATGAACATCAATGCAAAAATTCTCAATAAAATAACGGCAAACCAAAACCAACAACATATCAGAATGATCACTCACCATGACCAAGTTGGCTTCATCCTAGCAATACAAGGATGGTTCAGCATATGCAAATCAATAAATGTAATACAGCACATTAATCGAAGCAAAGACAAAAACCACATGATCATCTTAGCATGATTTTTTTAAAGAAGATTGCTTGGTTGTAAAATAATTCTTTTAAAATATGTTCACACACACTCTCATACCCACATGTACATATATTTAGTTTCAATTTCACATACCTCTATACAATGAAGCCTGTTTTTATATTAAAAACATTAAGAATCTAGTTTTCAAGGGACTTTATAACCTCTAAATTGGAAAAGTCTGAGTCTTATAAGGTAAAGCAGCCCTGGTAGATGAATGGTGAAAAACAATACACAAAGCCAGAAAATTTATCAAAATGGATGGAATGTGCTTGATTTGGGATTCTGTGTAAATACAGTGTGACACTTAAAGAAGAAGCTTCAGAAAACATATAGTTGTAAATCATATTTTTCTGTTTCAAACCAAAAAATAAAACAATGTGAAGACATTTTGAATTTAGTTTCTAGTCTGGTCAAGAATAGGTCACTATATGTACTCTTAGATATTTCTCTTGCCCTCATCATCTTAACTGGCCAGTTACCCAGAATGGGCTGTGTTCATAAGTCATGAAGCACTTCTTTAATGACTTTGGCAGCCTCTAAACTCATGTGAAATTTATGTTAAGTCTTGTCCATAATGAATCACATCTGGGCATTTTGTTTTGTTTTTTAGCAAAAGTTGCTAACATAAAACATGTAAAAGAAATTGGGAACTAAAATGCTTCCTATGGCTACTGGTTCTTGAAGAAAGGATAAGAATGGGTATGCAATTTTGGCAATATATTTGCATGTTTAGTATCAGCAAAGTACTAAGATGGAAATTTAAGTACATATTACCAAGTGGTAGGGCTATTTCAGTCATAGAGGAAGTAGAGAGCATTATTTTTGTTTTCTTATAATAGAAACAAAAGTTGTCATTTCAACTGTGAATGGGAATAACCAATTTTCAGATGCTCAATAATATGGACGCTATCATTAATTATAAGAAATCTTGCTGTACATATAGAATTGTAAAAAGTCAAGCATAAGACAACTAACTTTAAACTTTTAGAATCTTACATAAATATTTTTATTTTTTTCATTTATTCCATATAATTGTTTGGAACATCTTTGTTATTTCTTGAGTCTCTCTTATCTGTAGTTTTCTGCTGCATAGGGATTGAAGAAATTCTTGTAGTCTCCTACTATAAAATCTGGTTCAACAAATATATCCCAAATATATAATGATTCAAAACAGTAGAAATTTATGTTTATACACTTAATGGTTCTAGGAAGGGGCTACTTTTCAAATGGCAGCTCTCATCTTGCTTAGAGAAATGTGCTCCATTCATTTTGTGACTGCCAACCCAGAGACAATGCTTTTCAGTTTCTTCATTTGTGCCATGATTCCGTCTTTTACTCTAATAAAGCCTAAAGACCTTTTCTAAGAATGTTTTTAAATAAATAAAATAAAATATTTAGGGTTAGTAAGGAAGGGCAATTATACTGCCCATAAATTTACCAATATATATGTAAAATTAATTTGTGATATAAAATATATTCTTTTAAATTAACATTAAATAATCAGTTATAACAGTGCAATATAATAACTACCATAATTTTTAAGTAGTCATGAGTGTAAACAGCATTTTGAAATATCTGCAGCAGAAGAACTGAAACTTGTTGACTGCCCTTGTCAGTGAAAGAAATGTTAACTGTCAGAGATGATTAAAATAAAGATAAAATTCATTCCATCAAAGTTCACTAACTCCCTAAATTCTACCCATAAATTCCAAGTTCTTCCCTTGTTGCCTCCAAACCAGGAAGAGGGAAAAGCAAGTAGGGAGGGAAGTCTATCCCCTGGTATAAACTTTGTCCTCATAAAGAGATGACTTTCCACTGGACATAATACTGGCATACAGTCGTGAGGTCAACAATGTCAGGGCAATACATGTTTGGGTAAGAAGGATCTAGAAGACATCAGTAAAATTATTCTCCATGGAGCATGCTAAGACTGAAATATTACAATCCACTGATTGAGTCACTGGATATTTGCTGTAGGGTTTACCATGGAACAGGCACTGTCCTAAGTATGGAAGATAATGTAGTTGATAGCTAGGTAAGTCCTTCTGTTCACAGAGGTTCCATGTGTATTGGAGCAGAGAAACAAATGACAATAAATGTACAAATAAGTAACTATAGCATTATGTACTTGCTTTGACCATCTGATGTCAACATTTCTATTTAGCTTCATGCATCATGCCTTTCTGTGTCTTCTTGTAAGGCATGCAAAATATTCAGAAGGTCACAATTGTTGGAATGAGCATCTTGGTTTTAGGAACGGAAAGAGCTAACCCTAAACAAGTCTACTAAATCTATACATCTAGGCCTGTGCAATAGCAGTGAGAATGGAAAGATCAGATTTTGTGAAAATATTTTTTAATAGTACAGTTGATTTACAGGCTTGAAAAAGGGAGTCCAATTTACTTCCTATTGGATTTGCTGTGATTATAAGGGTGAATTATCCTTAATTGTTCTTTTCTTATATTTTCTATGCCTTTATTGTTTTTGTCTTCTAATTTCCATACCATTTCAGTCATCCTAACAAAATAGGACCAAGTGGGATTAAAATTATTACTATAATAAAGTATATGGTGCAAGTATTGTTTTCAGACTAAGAAACATCATACAGGTATTTCTAAAACAGCTGCTATTTCCCTTGTAACCACACATAGATGATTCATAATCAATATGTATTGAATACAAGTACCACAGAAAACTTGTAAATGTGTCTGACAGAGCCCAAACCAACCCCGACATTAATGTCAAAGAGAAAGAGAATGACTCTCCTTGGAAATCAGAAAAATTTCTAAGTTAGATGAAACTTGGGCTGAAGACACCTAAAGAAATGGCATCCCAAATAAAATTGTGAACAATGGAAGAGAGGAAAAAACATGTCCTGGAAATTCTGAATGTCCTAGGCTGACAACAGTACAAAGGTATTAAGGTAGAATAAAACAGGGATCAAGTCTGGAAAAAGTATAAAAGGGTCAGATTTGGAGAGCATTGGTGTTCTTCCAAGATTTTGGCTTCTGATTAGCTAATTTAGAGGATAATGGTGATTTCTGATTGGTTAACCTAGAGGATGTCAGAGCTGTTTAAACAATTATGGAAAACAAAAGCAGTGAGTCAGACTGAGGAAAGAAGATAAGAGACTCAGTGTGAAGTATTTTAGGTTGAGAAAGACATGTATTTGACACCCCTAGAATCAGTTGAGAATGTAAGTCTGAAACTGAAGAAAGGGCCAAAGTTTGAGTCATAGGACTTCTGGGAGCTATTTAGGAAGTATGAATAAAATTGGTTAAGAAAGTACTGTCAAAAAGAAAGAATATCAACCAACATTAAATCACCTAGAAAACAGTTCCACTGAGCAATCATGACCTTCTCACTCTAGCTGCAATTTTAAAAGTTTAAATAAATGATACATGAGGAAAAAAAAACATGAAAAGATTCATTAGAGTAAGGTTTTTAAAATATGCCCTGCTATATTTTCAGGGATAAGATTAAAAGTAGGACTTCATTTTCCATTTTATGTTTTTATAGTTCCTTTTAGATGATGACAAGTGAGTTATCATCAATAGTTGCACTTAATTTTTAAGAAAAATTTGGAGCTTCGACTACAAAATGACTCATAAACCAAAATAGTTGGCTTCCATTCCTGAGTCAATGTTTCTGAGTAAGAGAACTGAACAAGATAGTGCCCATGTTGAATATAAGGAAGCACTTACTTAAAAAAAAAAAATTGAATGTTCTTGGATAGAAAGGACTGGCAGAGTGGTTCAAATGGTAAGAGTGTCTGTCTAGCGAGCATGAGGATCTGAGTTCAAACCCCAGTGCTGCCAAGAAAATAAAAAGCAAAGGACTAGATACTGTAAAGGTAAAAGTAGCATCCACTAGATCTTGATGTTTTAGTTAAGTAAACAAATAATAACAACAACAAAAGCAAATGTTTGCATTTCAACACTTATTCATGCATGTTGTTCTAAAATGTATTAATTTTTATTCTGTGTGAATAGTTTGCAAAGGAGTTTGTTTTAAGGGATACAATTTTGAACTACCATGGATCAAAATTATCAAAAATAGACATGCAAAAAGTATAGAAAATTAAGCTGAAGACAAAAAGATATCTTGGAAGATGTTTTAATGAATTTTTGTAATACATTTTAGAAATGTGAGATCTTGAGAGAGATGTTATTTGTTGTATCACTGGTCATGCCCAGTGCCTAATGTAATGTCTTCTATACAGGTGGTCCTCGTTAAATACCTGTGGGGTGAATAGATGAAAAAAATTGTACATCATCTCTCTTGTGATTTCTACACTTCTCTGACATAAAATCCTCTTTAAATATTTTATTTCTGGTATTTTATTTGCTCTACTATTTCCTTTTGTGAAGTTCTTTCTAAACTTAACTATGTGTGACTTTCTTATTTGTCCTTTGACTTTGGAAGTTCTGGGTTTAGTCATCCTGACTTCCTTGTTTTCCCTCTTGGCCTTCAAATGTTCTAGCATAGTTTGTTTTGAAGGAAAAAACTGTGTTCTTTTTGATAGCCAACTTCATTTAACTCTGCTTTGTGAGAGAAGCCCAAACATTCATTGTACTAGTTTTTAAACTTGACACAATTATCTTCCTCAAGTTAATTTTCTCAATCTTGCTGACATTTCTATTCCCTTCCTTAGGGAAGAGAATTCAATTTTACCAACTTGTGATTGTTTCCTTTTACTATTACAAGCCTATCTAATTTTCCCTATGAGCAGGAGTCAAGTCTGATGCCTGACTTGGGAAATTTTTACCTTTATCACAGAATGCTATACCACAAGCTCTCATTACTTCAGAGTGGCTCTGTCATCACTATTCTCATTTTGATATGTGCCTGTTCACCTCTTGTCCTTTTTTATTTAAAGTTGCTTGAAGTTGACTAAAGGAAAACTTACTAACCTTCTATTCCTGGCTCAGTGATTTATATGATTTACAATATAGTTATTTCATGTATTCTTATCATGATAACCTTAATTCACCTATTCTTCTTCAATCATCTCTTACTATACTTTCATTCCTGGCTTATGAAGGCATTGCTTTCACAAATAATTATGGAGTGCTCTTTGATTTTAAGTCATTCCTCTGTCTCCAGTGTCTGTTTTACTGGTTGTCAGGTATCTTAATAGCATTTTAACTCTGGCCCTCAGATGAGACTTCCAGATGCTACTGATTAATTCTGCCACTCAAAAGTCTCATTGCAGCATATTGCATAGTTATATGATTATTTCCTCACTAAGAAATATAGTAATTAATAGATAATGAGAGGTTTAAAGTGTATTGTATGTCATTGAAACACATGTATGTCATTGTTCATAGTGTACAAATGTATAAAAATAAAAACAGTAAATAAAGTGAGTAAATCAAAATGACAAAAAGGAATAAAGTACCTTCAGTTGGTTTGTATTAGAAAGAAATTAATTGACTGGGTGAGAAACTAGGGAGTAGTTAATGGATAGATAAACCCATTAACACAGGAATTACACAGGATTACACAGGAAGATACTGGATGACTAAAATAAAAGGAAAACGGTCACTGTGTAAAAACTTGAAAGTACTTCAAATGATGCTTTTAATACTTTTTATTTCTGCTACTAATATATTTTGAATGTTGTGATATGTGAATTCAGATTACACGGAATAAATAGAATGTGATTCCCATGAAGAAGGAATTTCCAGATTAGAAAAAAGTGATAGTTTACAAAAGGCTTTTTTCTCCTTTTTTGCATGTCAATTTAGAAATTATGTATGGAGGATATGCAAAGTTTGAGTAGCACTATAGTTTTAATCTGAAAGGTCTCCCAAGGGTGTGTGTGTGTTAAAAGATTAGTCTCCCAGCTGGTGCTGTTGGGAAGAGTTGGAAACTTTAAAAGATGGTCCATAGTAGAAGGCCTTTGGTTTATTGGGAACATGCCCTTGAAGGGAATTATAGAACTTCCTCTCTCTTTTGCTTCCTAGCTACTAGTATGACAGGTGCTCTCACCATAATAGACTGCCTCACTATAAGCATTGGGCCAACCAACCGTGGACTGAAATTTTTTATATTGTGAGCCAAAATAAACATCTTCTCTTTACAAGCCCATTGTCTCAGGTGTTTGCCATAGTGACAGAAAGCTAACACAGACAGAGTAGATAATTATCATTAGGAATTAAGGGACTGATTCAGGGTAATAATTATTATTTATTCATATTTTAAGTCATAATGTGTAAGATTTTGGAGGTGCATAAAAGTCAGGGGCATTCCACAAATGTTCAATACATCTCAAGTATAGAGTGAGAGTGTAAGAGAAGAAACCATCAACTAGTCTGTAAATACTTTCACTGAAAGATCGGTCCCTGAAGCTCAGAACTCTTTGGTTCTTTTTATATGTTCCCCTAGGTATTAGAGCATGGATAGTGTTTTATTGGGTACAATAGACCAATAAAGATTTAAATTTGTGTATTTGGAGTAAGAAAGCTACTAGGTTGATAACTTCTGTCATCTACAAGTGGCACATCTGATAGTATTTTTCCATAGTATATTGATTCTGGGAAAAAAGTCAAATGAGTTTTTTGGGATATTTTCTTGTGCTTTGTACTGACAAAGATAAATCTCAAGCGGTCATTTCATCTATACTAAATGTCCAAAATAGTCCAAGTAGTATATTAGAGTTAACTGTAATGAAATACTTTGTATGTTCTTAGCTTTCTATTTCAAATTCCTTACCATGATACTCAATTGATGCTTTTGTTTGCTTCAATAATTTTTGACAGGAATATGTTTGATTTTTATGGAAGGTAAATAAGAGAAGCCATTTTATGATGTCAACACATAAATACCCTATAATATGTTTCAAATAAAAAAATCAATTTTAGATGGCCCTAGATTCCATATTATCTTTCATCTGCATCCCTATCTGTCTAACTCTATTTAAAGAGAACATTTTCAAAAGTGTCATGTACATTTACTGTCTCTCCTTTCTTGGCTCCTTTCTGAACTGCTTAAAGACTTCAACATAAACAGTCTGGCTTCAACTCCATGCATGATCCACGATGCCATTTAAGATGCTCTTCCCAAGGTCACTTACAATCTCAGAGATGAAAATTCAAGTAATATTTCTCTGTCCTCTTCTACTAGACCATTAAGTAAACTTTGACTAAGTTAACTGGTCCTCTTTTCTTGAAATACTTTTTCAACTTGTCCTCTAACCCATATCAGTCATGGTGGATGACAGATTTGTATTTTTCTCCTTGCCTTAATCTCCTTCTTCAGTTTCCATTCATGCCTATATT
The DNA here is from genome assembly GCF_047511655.1 of Castor canadensis. Lineage (NCBI taxonomy): Eukaryota > Metazoa > Chordata > Mammalia > Rodentia > Castoridae > Castor > Castor canadensis. The sequence goes on along the minus strand of NC_133390.1, from coordinate 26,726,396 downwards.
TTTTGAAATACATTAATCTTTGTGGTAAGAAAAATGTAAATAAAGAAGATAAAATACTAATTATGCAATCAACAATTATTTGTTATCTTCTAACTAAAGGATTTCATGAAAGAACTCAAAGAACATATAACCCTGGACATAGTCAAATAAAGTTGTGTCCAAATGTTAAAAAAGTTAGAAGAAAAAGTACAGAAACCTTAAAACAACAGGTTGTCATGAGCAGGGGATCAAGAACCAATGTAAAGATCAGTTAGAGTTGAATCAACATGGGTCATAACACATGGGTAAGTGAAAGCAATAATAGGAATCTTTCTGTATAGCTACCCTTAACTCAACTAGCAAAAACACTTTGTCTTTCTTATTATGCTTATGTCTTTTCTTCAACAAAATCAGTGATAAGGGCAGAACAGGACCTGCCTGGAACTGAGGGGGAGGGGGGAAGGGTGGGAAAGGGGGCAGGATGGAGAAATGACCCAAACAATGTATGCACATGTGAGTAAATGAACAACAACAAATAAATAAATAAGATACAAATGGTTAATAATGGTAAACAAAGAGCATTTACACTTTATAAAATTCTTAAATATGCACATGATTGCTATAAAATACAAAGCTGGATCAAAAGAGGATAAAAATAAAAGTCAGGCAGCTAGAAAGCTTGAGAAACTATGCAGATGAGTGTGGTTTCTCTTTCAAGTAAGAAGAGTCAGTACTCTTAGGGAAAGATCCACATTAACCTTGAGATTCAGGGCAGCTGCTTTAAGTCATTCTTAACCAGAATACAAGGAACAACTTATCACTACAGGCTCATGATACAATCAATCACAGCACCACTGGATGTGAGCCAGAGCAGGTGGATAAAAAATCACCGTGCTATATTTGAACTGTCCAGAGGATGATGAAGTTATCCTCTACATGTAAAAGAAGCATGTTACTTGTGCACATATTCAACTAAATGTCTTCCTTTTGAATAGATTTCACAGATTGTTGATACTGTTGAACCAAATCATGATTGCAAATTGGCAATTGGAAGACTCTACCAGGAGATGTCTCTAAATAAAGGTAAATCTACAGACTTCTCAGAATGAAAATGGAATGCTAAGGTTTTTGTAATAGGATTTCACTTTTTCTGAGGAACTTAGTTATGCTTAAGTTTGAAAAGTCAGTGAAATTCTTATTTGAGAAAAATATTTCATAGAAATCAGATGCACCATCATGGAGTTTGGCTGGCAAATAAACATTTCTTGGATGGTTTTTCTAAGATGGAAAATTAGTTCAAAGATAATAAAATAGCTGACTGATGAATGATAGAGACTAAAAGGTTTTCTAAAACAATTTTTAAAAATAAAAATAAATCCATTCAGGAGAAAGAGGGTAATGAGGTAATTGATAATTTTCATCATTTAAAATTTATAAATATGTAGTATGCATCAAAGTTCTTGTTTTAAATTTTGTTCATGAATTTCATGTCAGCAATTCTTTAATTTTTTGAAAAAATAAATTCAGTTTTAACTGATACATAAAACATAAAATGTATACAAATATTAATGGGGTTTCATAGGATGTGTTGATACATGTATACATTGTATAATGCTTAAGATTAAATCTCCTATCTCTTCAAATACTTACAATTTATGTACAGTGAAAACTTTCATTATATTTTGTTCAAGCTTTTTGAAAGATACAGTTCCTTATTGTTATGTAGTCACCCTACTGTGTAGTCACACACCAGAACATTTGGTACCTCTGTAGCTTAGGACCCACTGACCAATCTTTCCCCATTTATCCTCCTACGCTCCCCAGCCTCTAGTAACCACCATTCTACTCTTGACGACTATGAGATAAACTTTTTAGATTCCAAATATGAGGGAAATTGTATGGTACTTATCTTTTAGTGACTGGCTTGTTTCATTTAACATAGTAATCTTCAATTTCACCCCTGTTTTCACAAATGACAGGGTTTCATTATTTTTTACGGCTGAGTAGTATTTCATTGTGCATATGTTACACATTTTCTTTACACAGTGATGTTCATTTCTGAGCAAATAGTACTGTGATTAACATAGGAGTGTATGCGTCTCTTTGAAATATTAATTTCATTTCCTTTGGATGTCTATATAGTAGTAGTATTACCAGATCAAGAAGCTCTTTTTTTACTTTTTTGAAGAACCTACATACTGTTTTCCTTATATACCACCTTATATTCTCATCAACACTTTATATTCTCAACAAATAGTGTGCGGGTATCTCAGGTATCTGAGAAAAGGGAAACAGGTTTTTTTCCCTCTTTCCTCCACATCTTCCTCAGCACCTGTTATCTTTATTCTTTTTTACACTAGCCACTCTTACTAGAGGGGGGTTATATCTCATTGTAGCTTGAATTTTCATTTAACTGGTGATTCATGATATTGAACATTTTTTCATATACCTATTTGTCTTATGTATATATTCTCTTGAGAAATGCCTACTTAGATCTATGGTCCATTTTTACTGAGGGTAATTTGTTTGGTTTTCTGTCATCAAGGTTGTAGAATTTTTTACACATTCTGGGTATCAGATGCACCTTGTCAGATTTGTAGTTTGTGTATTTTTACTCCCATTCTTTGTCTTTTCTCTATCTTTGTATTTCTTTTACCATGTATAAGATTTTTAGTGTGATATAACCCCATTTGTCTATGTTTGTTCTTATTTCAGATACTTGTTTTGGATCATTTATAAAAAATATTTGCACATTCCAATGTCTTAAAGCATGTCTCATATTTTATTCTAATAGTTTCATAGTTTTAGGGCTTACATTTAAGTTTTCCATCCGAGAAGAGGAGGTCTCCCCAAGAGCAGGCCAGAGGCCAGGTAAACTAGTGCTCTAGGGGCTGGCCAGATTTGCCCTGAATGATAACTTTTGTCATTGGACCGGGGACCAGGAGAAAAAGCCGGCACAGAGAATCTCCACTTCACGTTAAACGGAGAACCGAGGAGGGCCCCCGGGGCCGCCAGTGGCCGGCGCCCATACGGCTTGGGAAGATGCAGACCAGGTGAGCTTCGCGGTACCACCGTAGCCCCACAGACAAGCCTGGGCCAGAGCAGTATAGCCCCCTGGACAGACTGACCTCCACCCGGGTAAGAAAGAGAAACTGAATACTAAGCAATAAGAACAGTTAAGACACGCTGGAAAGAGGGTGGGGCGCCCTGAGCGCTGAAGATTGGGAGAAGGGAATCCTTCCCGGGACTGTAAATAAACAAGCCAGGGCAGGCCGGAGAGGCTCTGGCGGGAGCGGGGCACTCCCAGCAACCAGGAGCAGAGAAGCTTGTGAGAGGAGGGAAGACCCACTTCCCACGTGAACTGTAAATAAACACGCAGGCCTGACAACGTGGGGCAGTGTCACCTTTCCCAGTGCTTGGAAAGGGGAAAGCCTGTAGCAGAGGCCCTCCCCCCCACAGGAGAACTCTGAGCAAACAAAGCCTGTGGGACCAGGTGAGTGCTAGCTCACCCCAGAGATCTGCATAAATAATGCCGCCAGCTACAGGCTGAGAGCAGCAGGCAGGCAAGCCACAGTTACAGATACCACTCTCAGAACTGCCTCCAGACGCTTTTTTTTCTTTTTCTCCCTACCTTTGATGAGAGAACAACCGAATTACACCTGCAAGCCAAAAAACTTACTGAAACTGTATTGCATTTGAACTGGGGACACTTGGTGGGGCTTTTTTTTTTTTTTTCTTCTGTGTGTGTGTGAGTATAGTTTTGTTCTACTTAATGCATCCCCTTTGATGAGACAACTACAGAACAACATCTGAGGCACCAACTCCAGGACTGGAGATTGAGACGGACATCCAAATTATTAAGACTGAAATTGCATTGCATATAAACTTGGAAGTTTTTTGGTTTTTTTTTTTTTTTAATTTTCAATTTTCCATTTTATTTTAATTCATTTTTATGAATAGATATTACTTTCATATACTTATTTTTTATTTTTTTATCTTTGATTTTCAATCCTCTCTCTGTCTCTCTATTGTGTGTTCAGCTTACTGTCGATTAGTACACTAACACTCCGTGTTTATACCTTTGAAACTCTCTTGTCTGATACCTTGTTCTGCTTTCTCCCTCTTGTCCGTATATTTGTTTTCCCCTTTTCTTTAACTTCTTGCTTTCCATCTCAGCTCACTCTTCCATTCTCAATATTACCATTGTTATTATTACAAGCTAGAAAATACTTAATTACACACAGTACAGGGACAGTAACAACACCAAGGACAATGACAAGAAGACAGAAAAAACAAGGAAACCAGTTTCCCCACAGCAAAAAATTAGTACAGGAACCAGAGGGGAATGAAGAGAACAGAAACTCAGATCCAGACTCCAACAAAATGAAGATAAACTATGCCAAAGGACCCAATGAAGCCCACAAGAATAATTTAAAAGAAGACATACTACAAGTACTCAATGAGAATTTTATAGAGATGATACTGGATAGGGTCAACCAAAATGTACAGGAGACACTCAAGAAATTCCAAGACAATAAAAATAGAGAATTTGAAAAAGCAAAAGAAGAAATAAAGGAAACCATAGAAGCACTGTACAAACACCAAAGTGAAAGAGAGAACACAAGGAATAAATGGATAAATGAACTCAGGACAAAAATAGACAACAATAAAGAAGAAAACTGCCAGGATATGGAAAACCTCAGAAAAAAGAACGAAACAGAACTGCAAAACAAAACGGAAGGCCAATCCAGCAGAATAGAACAAACAGAAGACAGAATCTCAGAACTTGAAGATGAAATGCTAATTAAAGGAAAAACTGAAGAACTATTAATTAAACAACTCAAGACCTGTGAAAAGAAAATGCAAGAACTCACTGACTCCATCAAAAGACCAAACTTGAGAATCATGGGCATCGAAGAAGGAGAAGAGGTGCAAGCGAAGGGAATGCGTAATATATTCAACAAAATAATAACGGAAAATTTCCCAAATCCAGAAAAAGATATTCCCATACAAATGCAAGAGGCCTCCAGGACACCAAACAGACCAGATCAAAATAGAACTACTCCACGACATATCATCATTAAAACAACAAGTTCAGAAACTAAGGAAAGAATATTGAAGGCTGTAAGAGAGAAAAAACAAGTAACATACAAAGGTAAACCCATCAAAATCACAGCAGACTTCTCAACAGAAACATTAAAAGCAAGAAGAGCGTGGGGTGAGATCTTCCGGGCACTGAATGAAAATAACTTCAACCCCAGGATACTCTACCCAGCAAAGCTATCATTCAAAATAGATGGCGCAATAAAAGTCTTCCATGATAAGCAGAAACTAAAACAATATGTGACCACAAAGCCACCATTACAAAAGATTCTGCAAGGGATCCTGCACACAGAAAGTGACACCCAACTTAACCATGAAAAGGCAGGCAGCACCAAACCACAGGATAAGAAAAAGCAAGACAGTAGAGAGTAACATCAAGTTAGGTACACACAATCAAACCTTCAAACAACTAAGACAACTAAATGGCAGGAATCACCACATACCTATCAGTACTAACACTTAATGTTAATGGACTTAATTCACCCATCAAAAGACACCGTTTGACAAAATGGATTAAAAAAGAAGATCCAACAATTTGTTGCTTACAGGAGACTCATCTCACCGACAGAAATAAGCATATGCTTAGGATGAAAGGCTGGAAGAAGATTTACCAAGCCAATGGCCCCCAAAAACAAGCAGGAGTAGCAATACTTATCTCTGACAAAGTAGACTTCAAACCTACATTGATCAAATGAGATAAAGAAGGACATTCCATACTAATAAAAGGGGAAATAGACCAAAAGGAAACAATAATCATCTGTACGCACCCAATGTCAACACACCCAATTTCATCAAACATACCCTGAAAGACCTAAAAGCATATATAAACGCCAACACAGTGGTTGTGGGAGACTTTAACACTCCATTATCATCAATAGATAGGTCATCCAAACAAAAACTCAATAAAGAAATCCAAGATCTAAAATATGCAATAGATCAAGTGGACCTAGTAGATGTCTACAGAACATTTCATCCAACCTCTACACAATATACATTCTTCTCAGCAGCCCATGGAACCTTCTCCAAAATAGATCATATCCTAGGGCACAAAGCAAGCCTCAGCAAATATAAGAAAATAGAAATAATACCGTGCATACTATCTGACCACAATGCAGTAAAAGTAGAACTCAACAACAAAAGTAAAGACAAAAAACATGCAAACAGCTGGAAACTAAATAACTCATTACTTAATGAAGAATGGATCATCGATGCAATAAAAGAGGAAATTAAAAAGTTCCTACAAGTCAATGAAAATGAAAACACAACCTACTGGAACCTATGGGACACAGCTAAGGCAGTCTTGAGAGGAAAGTTTATAGCCATGAGTGCATATATTAAAAAGATTGAAAGATCCCAAATCAATGACCTAATGATACATCTCAAACTCCTAGAAAAACAAGAACAAGCAAATCCCAAAACAAATAGAAGGAGAGAAATAATAAAAATAAGAGCTGAAATCAACGAAATAGAAACCAAAAAAACCATACAAAGAATTAATGAAACAAAAAGTTGGTTCTTTGAAAAAGTAAACAAGATCGACAGACCCCTGGCAAACCTGACTAAAATGAGGAGAGAAAAAACCCATATTAGTAGAATTAGGAATGCAAAAGGGGAGATAACAACAAACACCATGGAAGTCCAGGAAATCATCAGAGACTACTTCGAGAACCTATATTCAAATAAATTTGAAAATCTAAAAGAAATGGACAGATTTCTAGATACATATGATCATCCAAAACTGAACCAAGAGGAAATTAATCACCTGAATAGACCTATAACACAAAATGAAATTGAAGCAGCAATCAAGAGTCTCCCCAAAAAGAAAAATCCAGGACCTGATGGATTCTCTGCTGAATTCTATCAGACCTTTAAAGAAGAACTGATACCAACCCTCCTTAAACTGTTCCATGAAATAGAAAGGGAAGGAAAACTGCCAAACACATTTTATGAAGCCAGTATTACACTTATCCCAAAACCAGGCAAAGACACCTCCAAAAAGGAGAACTATAGGCCAATCTCCTTAATGAACATTGATGCAAAAATCCTCAACAAAATAATGGCAAATCGAATTCAGCAACACATCAAAAAGATTATTCACCATGACCAGGTAGGCTTCATCCCAGGGATGCAGGGGTGGTTCAACATATGAAAATCAATAAACATAATAAACCACATTAACAGAAGCAAAGACAAAAACCACTTGATCATCTCAATAGAGGCAGAAAAAGCCTTTGAAAAGATCCAACATCATTTCATGATAAAAGCTCTAAGAAAACTAGGAATAGAAGGAAAGTTCCTCAACATTATAAAAGCTATATATGACAAACCTACAGCCAGCATTATACTTAACGGAGAAAAATTAAAACCATTCCCTCTAAAATCAGGAACCAGACAAGGATGCCCACTATCTCCACTCCTATTCAACATAGTACTGGAATTCCTAGCCAGAGCAATTAGGCAAGAAGAAGGAATAAAAGGAATACAAATAGGTAAAGAAACTGTCAAAATATCCCTATTTGCAGACGACATGATCCTATACCTTAAAGACCCAAAAAACTCTACTCAGAAGCTTCTAGACATCATCAATAGCTATAGCAAGGTAGCAGGATATAAAATCAACATAGAAAAATCATTAGCATTTCTATACACTAACAATGAGCAAACGGAAAAAGAATGTATGAAAACAATTCCATTTACAATAGCCTCAAACAAAATCAAATACCTAGGTGTAAACCTAACAAAAGATGTGAAAGACCTCTACAAGGAAAACTATACACTTCTGAAGAAAGAGATTGAGGAAGACTATAGAAAGTGGAGAGATCTCCCATGCTCATGGATTGGTAGAATCAACATAGTAAAAATGTCGATACTCCCCAAAGTAATCTACATGTTTAATGCAATTCCCATCAAAATTCCAATGACATTCATTAAAGAGATTGAAAAATCTACTGTGAAATTTATATGGAAACACAAGAGGCCACGAATAGCCAAGGCAATACTCAGTCAAAAGAACAATGCAGGAGGTATCACAATACCTGACTTCAAACTATATTACAAAGCAATAACAATAAAAACAGCATGGTACTGGCACAAAAACAGACATGAAGACCAGTGGAACAGAATAGAGGATCCAGATATGAAGCCACACAACTATGAGCAACTTATCTTTGACAAAGGAGCTAAAAATATACGATGGAGAAATAGCAGCCTCTTCAACAAAAACTGCTGGGAAAACTGGTTAGCAGTCTGCAAAAAACTGAAACTAGATCCATGTATATCACCCTATACCAAGATTAACTCAAAATGGATCAAGGATCTTAATATCAGACCCCAAACTCTTAAGTTGATACAAGAAAGAGTAGGAAATACTCTGGAGTTAGTAGGTATAGGTAAGAACTTTCTCAATGAAACCCCAGCAGCACAGCAACTAAGAGATAGCATAGATAAATGGGACCTCATAAAACTAAAAAGCTTCTGTTCATCAAAAGAAATGGTCTCTAAACTGAAGAGAACACCCACAGAGTGGGAGAAAATATTTGCCAATTATACATCAGACAAAGGACTGATAACCAGAATATACAGGGAACTTAAAAAACTAAATTCTCCCAAAACTAATAAACCAATAAAGAAATGGGCATGTGAACTAAACAGAACTTTCTCAAAAGAAGAAATTCAAATGGACAGAAAACACATGAAAAAATGCTCACCATCTCTAGCAATAAAGGAAATGCAAATTAAAACCACACTAAGATTCCACCTCACCCCTGTGAGAATAGCCATCATCAGCAACACCACCAACAACAGGTGTTGGCGAGGATGTGGGGAAAAAGGAACCCTCTTACACTGTTGGTGGGAATGTAGACTAGTACAACCACTCTGGAAAAAAATTTGGAGGCTACTTAAAAAGCTGGACATCGATCTACCATTTGATCCAGCAATACCACTCTTGGGGATATACCCAAAAGACTGTTACTCCAGAGGCACCTGCACATCCATGTTTATTGCGGCACTATTCACAATAGCCAAGTTATGGAAACAGCCAAGATGCCCCAGCACTGATGAATGGATTAAGAAAATGTGGTATCTATACACAATGGAATTTTATGCAGCCATGAAGAAGAACGAAATGTTATCATTCGCTGGTAAATGGATGGAATTGGAGAACATCATTCTGAGTGAGGTTAGCCTGGCTCAAAAGACCAAAAATCGTATGTTCTCCCTCATATGTGGACATTAGATCAAGGGCAAACACAACAATGGGATTGGACTATGAGCACATGATAAAAGCGAGAGCACACAAGGGAGGGGTGAGGATAGGTAAGACACCTAAAAAACTAGCTAGCATTTGTTGCCCTTAATGCAGAGAAACTAAAGCAGATACCTTAAAGCAACTGAGGCCAATAGGAAAAGGGGACCAGGAACTAGAGAAAAGGTTAGATCAAAAAGAATTAACCTAGAAGGTAACACCCACGCACAGGAAATCAATGTGAGTCAATGCCCTGTATAGCTATCCTTATCTCAACCAGCAAAACCCCTTGTTCCTTCCTATTATTGCTTATACTCTCTCTACAACAAAATTAGAGATAAGGGCAAAATAGTTTCTGCTGGGTATTGAGGGGGGGGAGCGGGAGGGGGCGGAGTGGGTGGTAAGGGAGGGGGTGGGGGCAGGGGGGAGAAATGAACCAAGCCTTGTATGCACATATGAATAATAAAAGAAAAATGAAAAAAAAAATAAAAAAAATAAAAAATTCAAAAAAAAAAAAAGTTTTCCATCCATATGGATGTAGTTGATGAGAGATAGCAATCTAGTTTCATTCTTCAGCATATGGAAATGTAATTTTACCATTACCATTTATTGAAAAGACTATCCTCCAATTGGTGTTCTTTGCACCTTTGTCAGAACATTTGTATTTAGATATATGGATTTACTTCTAGAATCTCTTTCTGTTTTATCGAACTATGTGTCTATACTTGGTTTGATTACTATAGCTTTGTAGTATATTTTGAAGAGTGATAGTGTAATGTCTCTTGCTTTGTTCTTTTTGGTCAAGATGGCTTTAACTATTTAAGGGATTTTTGCTGTTCAGTATGCATTTTAGGATTATCTTTTTCTAGTTCTGTCAGAATGTGATTGGTGTTTTGAAAGAGATTGTATTGAATCTGAAGATCACTTTAGCTAGCAGGGCATTTAAAAAATATTTACCTTTCTGATCCATGAATACGAGATGCCATTCAACTATTTTTTGTTCTCTTAAGTTGTTTTAATCAATGTCATATATTTTTCATGATAGATTTCTTTCACTTTTTTAGTTAAGTTGATTACTAGCTATTCTATTGTATGTATTTTTGTAGCTATTGTTAGTGGGATTGCTTTCTTCAGTTCTATTTCAGATAATTCATTATTTTCCAATAAAATACTGCTGACTTCAAATGTTGATTTTATATCCCATAACTTTACTAATTTACTTATTAATTCTAAGGGGTCTGTGGCATGCAGTCTTTGGGGTTTTATATATACAGGATATTTTCATTTGCAAGCAATGATAAATTGACTGGCTATTTTCCTTTATTTCTTCCTCTTGCTTTGGTTAAGACTTGCAGTATTATGTTGAATAACAGAGAAAGTGGGCATCTTTGTCAAAACTCAAATGGCTGTAGCTGCGTGGGCTTCTTTCTGTATTGATCTACATGTCTGTTTTTGTGCCAGGACCATGCTATTTTTGTTACTATGGCTCTGTAGTATAATTTGAAATTAGGTATTGTGAATGTGATACCCCCGGCATTGCTTTTTTGGCTCATGATTGCTTTGGCTATTTTGGGATTTTCAGTGCTTCTAAATGAATTTTAGGATTGATTTTTCCATTTCTGTGAGTAATGACATTGAGATTTTGATGGCAATTGCATTGAATTTGTAGATTGCTTTTTGGTATGTCTCACAATATTAGTGCTGACAATTTATGAACATGGGAGTCCTTTTCATTTTCTAGTGTCTTCTCTTTATTTCTCCAATGTTTTATTGTTTTTCATTATAGAATTCTTTAACCTCCTTAGTTAGGTTTATCCCTATTTATTTTTTTGAGGCTATTGTGAATTATTCTCCTGATCTCTTTCTTGCCCTGCTCATTATTATTTAATAAAAAGCTGTTAATTTAAAAAATTTAGTTTATATCCTGCTTCTTTGCTGAATGTTTTTTATCAGATATAAGAGTTTTTTGGTAGACTCTTTATGTCCTTTTAGTATAGGATCATATTATCTGCAAATACGGATAATTTGATTTCTTCCTTTCCTGATTGTTTCCCCTTTATTCCTGCCTTGCATTACTGCTCTTGGGTAAGAATTCTAGTGCTATTTTGAATAAAAGTGAAGAGAGTGGATACCTTTGTTTTTTTCCTGACTCTAGAGTAAGAGGTTTCAGGTTTTCCTCCTTTATGACAATGTTGCTATAGGTTTATCAAATATAGCCTTTCCTATGTTACAATATGTTCCTTCTTTTTTAAAATCAATTTTTATTAGGATATATTCATAATATAGGGGAGGTTTCATAGTGACAATTCTGATTAGACTTATATTTTACTTTGGTTATATTACCCCTGTCGTCTTTCCCCCTCAGCCCCCTCCCCACGCTACTTAAAGCAATTGCAAGAGGTTTTCCAGTTCTGTTTCATAAAGGTTATATGAAGTCCATCTACCATATACCATTACCTTAATCTCCTTAGTTCACCTTCCCCCTCTCCCAGTAGTTATCACCCCAAACACACTGTGCCTGTTTTTCATAATTAATATTTGAGTTGAGTTTCAGAGGGGTATCTCAATGTTTGCCCTCTGTGGGTGTGCAGCCCTTTTACCTCACACCCTCCAGTTTTTCAACATATTTCCATACATATTCTTATATCCTCTACCTTCACATCTGATGGTATGTGATATTACAGTTGTACTATCATTCTCTTTTCCTTTCTCTCTTTCTCTGAGTTTTATAGACTAGTTACACTGTTATAAACATGTTCTACACTGAGTTTGTATATGATCATGCTTGTTTTTGTGGATATGTTTATCTTTGGATCTATCTTCCATATATGTGAGAAAACATGCATCTTTTGTGTTTCTGATCCTCACTAACTTTGCTTAACATTATGTCCTCTAATTGCATCCATTTACCTTCAAACCCCATGTCATTATTCCTTGTGGCTGAGTAATACTCCATTGTGTATAAGTACCACAATTTCATGATCCATTCATCAGTTGTAGGGCATCTGAGTTGGTTCTGGAGCTTAGCTATTATGAAGAGTGCTCCAGTGAACATCAGTGTATAGGTATCTCTACTGTATTCCATTTTATATTCTTTTGGGTAGATGCCCAGAAGTGGTATCACTGGATCGTATGGCATCTATGTGTAACTCTAGTTTTTTGAGGAATCTCCATACTGCTTTCTATAGTGGTAGTACTAATTTGCATTCCCACCAGCAATGTATAAGGGTTCCTGTTTCCCCACATTCTCACCACCATATGTTGATGTTATCACCCTTGATTCTGACCATTCTAACTCCAGTGAGATGAAATCTAAGCATTGTTTTGATTTCCATCTTTTTTATAACCATAGAATTTGAACACTTCTTCCTGTGTTTACTGGCCATTTGTACCTCTTCCTTTGAGAATTCCCTATTTAATTCATGTGCCCATTTCTTCATTGGGGTATTGATTCTTTGGTGGCTAAGTTTTTTGAGTTCCTTGTAGATTCTGGATATTAGACCCTTGTCAGGTGGATAGCTGGCAAAGATTTTCTCCCATTCTGTGGGCTGTCTCTTGAGTCTGGTGATTGTTTCTTTTGCTGTGCAGAAACTCTTTAGTTTGATGCAGTCCCATTTGTTCATTGTTTCTATTACATGCTGAGCCTTCAGAGTTTTGTTTAGGAAGTCATTCCCTAACCTATCTGTTCTAGTATATTTCCTACTGCTTCTTGGATTTGTTTCAGAGTTTCAGGCCTTATATTAAGGTCTTTGATCCACTTTGAATTGATTTTGGAGATATGTTCCTTCTATTCTTACTTTCATCATAAAAGGATGTTGAATTTTCTCAAAGGCATTTTTTGTATAGGTTGAGATGTTCATGTAATCTTTGTCATTTATTCTGTTTATGTACAGTATTACATTTATGATTTCTGTATGTTAAACCATGCTTGCAGTCCTGGAATGAAAACAACTTGATTATGGTGGATAATCTTTTTAATATGTTTTCAAGATCAGCTTGTGAGAGTTTTACTGAGAATTTTTGCATGGATGTTAATCAAGAAAATTGGGTCTATAATTTTTTTTCTTTGTTGTCATGTCCTTCCCCAGCTTTGGTATCAGGGTAATACTAGATTCACAGAATGAGTGTTTTAATGCTCTTTACCTTTCTGTCTTAGGGAGTATTCTAAGAAGCGTTGGTGTTTGTTCTTTAAATGTCTTGTAGAATCAGCTATGACTCCATCTGATCCTGGGCTTTTCCTTATTGGGAGACTCTTCAATATTGCTTCAGTTTTATTGCTTATTACAGACTTGTTTATGTGGTTTATGTCCTCTTGTATCAAACTAGAAATTTATCCAATTTTTCCTACATTTTTTCCTCTATATTAAAATATAGATTTTTGAAGTATTAAAATAACCCTATGGATTTCATTTGTGTTTGTTGTGATGTCCCTTTTCTCAACTGTAATTCTATATATTTGGGTCTTCTCTCCTTTTTGGTGAATTTGTCTAAAGTTTTACCAATCTTGTTTATCTTTTCAAAGAGCCATCTTGTTGTATCATTGAATCTTTGTATTGTTCTTTTAATCTGCATTTTACTAATTTCTGTCCAAATCTTTATTATTTCTTTCCATTAATGCTTTTAGATTTGGCTTGTTGTTTTTGTTTTTCTAAGAGCTTGAGATGCATTGTTAGCTTATTTATTTGAAATACCTCTATTTTTGTTAATGTAACACTCATGGCTATAAAGTTTTTTCTTGGCAGAACCTTCGCTGTGTCCCAAAGTCAATAAGTTGGTTTTCATTTTCATTTGCTTCTAGGAATTTTTTGACTACCTCCTTTATTTCTTATTTGGATGGGTTATTGCCAATTCCTGGGTATATTTTGACATAAGAGAGAAAGAAATCTACTTTAGGGAAGATATTGTCAGGTTACAGTGAGTTGAAGCTCCAATGACACTGACAACTAGTATTGCTGCTGAAATCAATGGTAAGGCCTAGCCCACATAAGTGGGACATCAGAGGCATTTCATACATTTATTTAAAAATAATGTTAAAAACTGAGAGTCAATCTAAAAAACCAAATGCACAAAAACGGGCCTTGGTTATTTTTTATTTATTTATTTTTGCATTTATTTAACCTTTTCAAAAATTTTTTTTATTCATATGTGCATACAACGTTTGGGTCATTTCTCCTCCCTTCCCCCCACCCCCTCTCTCTCTTATCCACCTTAATCCCTCGCTACCAGGCAGAAACTATTTTGCCCTTATCTCTAATTTTGTTGAAGAGAGAGTATAAGCAATAATAGGAAGGACCAAGGGTTTTTGCTAGTTGAGATAAGGATAGCTATACAGGGAGTTGACTCGCATTGCTTTCCTAGGCTTTGGTTATTTTAGTGGATAGCCAGCCTATATGACAAATACTTTGCAGCTACTTAAATATATTTTATAAGAATTTTTAGTGCTTTTCTAATTTTTATAGTATTAAGTGAAAAAAATATATAAGAAAAAGTATACAGATCTTAAAACTCATTTTTATATGTACATAATGCTACTTAAAATATAAAACATATTAAAAGTTGTTATTTGGGGGTAGCGAGATTATGGATCATCTTCATTTCCTCTTTTGTATTTTTCCATGTCATCTAAATGATTCACAAAGAACCTCTCTGTATAGCTATCCTTAACTCACCTAGCAAAAACGCTATGTCTTTCTTATTATGCTTATGTCTTCTCTTCAACAAAATTAGAGATAAGGGCAGAAAAGGTTCTGTCTGGAAGTGAGGGAGGGTGGGAGGGAGAGGGGGATGGGGAGGTAGGGGGGAGAAATGGCCCAAACAATGTATGCACATGTGAGTAAATGAATAATAAAAAAAAGAACATGCACTACTTTTGTAACTAAAAAGCTAATACAGAAAAATTCTATTACATAGTATTTTTTTCATAATACAGCTCTTTAGAGTCTCTACAGTTTTTGTTAACTACGGGCTCTCTATAAAGTCTTTTCTCAACCAAATATTCAATGGACACCCTAAAGACCCATTATAAACTTGACTGTGACCTGGTAATGCAACCTCACCTCAAGTGTCCTCTATCTCTCATCAAAAGAACCAACCAAGCTCTTCTGTGTGCGTGGAGACTATCAAAGTTTCTGTCACTACAATTGTATTCATTGAGTAATTTTTCTATAATTCAGCCAACAAAACCAGAAGAGCCAGAAAGAAAAAGTGATGAAAAAATGGAGCAGTTATCCAACAAATTTTTTGTGAAAAAAAATAATAAAACACCATCAGAATGATTTATTTCATGAAAAAGAAAC
Source organism: Castor canadensis (assembly GCF_047511655.1). Taxonomy (NCBI): domain Eukaryota; kingdom Metazoa; phylum Chordata; class Mammalia; order Rodentia; family Castoridae; genus Castor; species Castor canadensis. Next base: position 26,710,772 of record NC_133390.1, on the reverse strand, counting down.
CATGTCCTATACTGGAGAAAGATAAAGCAAATTGTGGTTACTGAAACTCAATGGCCATGTAATATAGACCAGAACCTGATTTTTCATGACAACAAATTCAACTATTCCTTCTGGTTCTGTTGCTGCTGATTTTTTCTAAGGATACATAATGAAGACCTGAGCATTGAGAAGGTATACAATTCACCTGAAGAGGTTATATGTAAGACATGAACAGTAATGGAAAACCAAACAGAAAGGCTGTGGTTGAGTGAATGAGAACAACTGGTTTAGAAATCAGACAACCTATATTAACCTAAAAGCAATAAAATGTCAGCTGTAACTTGTTGAGAAAATAATGGCAGAAACAACAAAACAATCTGGCTTGTAGTAGTTGGAAATAGAGTGGCCTTTCTTGAGCAGAGTTTAGACTGATGGTGAACTTAAAAGGAAAAAAGAATTAATGTACACTGAAAATACAACCTAAATAGTTATGTTTGAATTTTTGAAAGAATAAGAAATAATAATCTGGCAAGAAGATTTTTTTCTTCTGTCATATTTTGTTACATTTATAGAAAGTTGATCCATCTATAAATCATCATTGCATATAATAGAAATTTTGAAGTTTCCAGTATCAATTCCTTATCTTGATAGTTTTATCATATGATAAATTTCACTTCTTTAAAAATCTTATGCCTTTGACAAGGGAGTGCAAATTGTGAAATTGTTCAACTAATATTTTTCCTCATCTACAAGATACCACATTAGCGTAACTGGCTCTGAAGATACAAAGATGGAAAAGATAGAAGTTTCTGTTATGAACACCCAGGGCAGAAGAGGAGATAGCGATGTCAAAGATAATATCACAGGGCAATATGCAAATGCAAGGATCAGAAGAGGCAATTGTGTAATGGATAAGGAGTGTGTACTCAAGGGCCATTGTGCCAGTGTGTTCAAAGCCCACTTTCATCACTTAATATTTTGTACCTTTGGAGAAATTGTTTATACTACCTCTTCCTCAGTTTCCCCATCCTTAAAATAAGGGTTTTGATAATGCACCTGCTCCTTATGATCTGAAAAGAGATAAAATATATGTATGTATGGTTTACAGATATGTAAATAATTAGCTGCATTACATATTTCCTAGGTGAAAATGAATACATGTAAAGAATAGGTTGCATTAGTCATTAGGGAAATGTTAGCTAAAGCGGTAAAAGTAAGTAGCCTTGTGAAGAAAAGAGAGAGCACTGCTGGGAGAGACTAAGAGGAATGAGGAGGAGTCTAATGATGATTGGAAATTGGTTAAGAATAAAAATCTAATTTAAAAGCTATTCTAGGTGATAGAAGCAATTTCTAAGCAAAAAAAATTGTATATATAATAAAATACACAAAAATCTGATATTAGTCTTGATAGGTGAGGTAGATACTTGTGTGAATGTTACAATTTTTCTGTAGCATAGAAAGTAATGTATACTGCAACTGACTCTTGTGTAAGGCACAGATTAACTAGTGTTTACTATACCTATCTATACAATGGATTTCTACTTTGCTTGCATCCAAACTTCAAATTTACTTAACAGTTTTATCAGATATGTTCAGTGTTTCAGTCATCTGGTCAATATCTAGCTAAATTTACTAGATTTTACTTAAAATGTCTGTGATTACTAATGACATTTACATTCCATAAGAGATTAGTCTTTAATTAAATTTAAAATAATTGGCCCCAAGAACTTCAAATGAAGCTTATTAGATTGAAAGCTCATTGAGGGCTATAATTGTGTGTTTTTCATCTTAGTTTTCCACTCAACAAATATCTGCAATGAGCTAGTTACTGTATAATGTGCATTTTAATATAATAACTGCCAGCTAGGTGTTAAAAGTATACATTACATTGTACTGCTGTTCAGAGTTATGCTGTTTTATATAAGTATTTTGCTACTGTTACCGTTCCTCAATTATTTCCAATTCTTCTAGAAGTTAAGATATAGGGACATAGAAAACTAAATAAAAAGAATTTGTTTTCGACCAACGGCTGGTGGTTATGTATATCATTGGTGGGGAAGACTGTTTATTGTACTCTTTGGCAGTGAAAGAAGTGGCAGTGCAGAAACTTCAATTTTAAACCCAACCAAATTTGGTTTCCAAACACTTGTGGCTGTAAGATTTATTTAAATTTTCATACTACATAAGTAAGAGTCAGAATTTATATAGGCCATAGACTTTTATTTTCATGTAATAATAGTTCTTCAGTTTTGATACAGACTAATTGAAATCAATAACATATATCCTGGGAAATGAAATTGCATGTCTTAAATGTATATAATTTATGTTTCCCCATACTATTGAGACATTTCAGTAGCCTAATGGGTACCAAACATTCTAATGAAGTCCATGGGTAGTTTTCATGTCATATCCTGTGGAATTTTGACATTTTCATAATTAACCAAAGTCTGGGCATTTGATTTTGGTTAGTCTTTTTCCCAAGCATTCAGTTCTGGAATATATGATTAAGAAGCTGAATTTTATATTTGGCTTCAGTTCCTAGAAGGCATGCTACTGAAATCATTTGGTTTCGAAGCACTTTCTTGTGGGTGGAGGAAATAATAGCCATAAAAGAGTGTGTTTTGTAGTGGCTGAATGTTTTACCTGACACTGTTCTCTCTGTGCAAATTTCCCTTACCTTCACATAGATAGGTCTTCCTCATTTCAGATTTCCACTTGAATATCACTTGCTAAGAAGATTTACCTGAAGGACCTATATACGTGTGTGTGTGTGTGTGTGTGTATACATATATTATATTATATTGTATTATATTATATTATATTATATTACATATCAAACAGCTTTAATAACTTAGTATATATGACATTTAGTATTAACCTCTAACTTTCATGTGGAGAGATGCCCGGAAATGCTCCACTACTCATTGATTTTGCTCTTAGTGGGCAACTCAGGCAATTGCTGACAGACATTTTGAAGTTCTCTCCTTTCCTGACACTTTGGAATGTTAGAAAAAATGTAATGCAAACAAAGGTAATTTGTTCTCATTATTTTAGCTGAATATGTAAGACTTAAAAATTAACTGGCTTTTATTTAGTTATATGTTAACATATGCATGATTTTCAAAAGACCAAAACTTCTTCAAAGCTCATGATAGGACTTTTTAAATTTTTTAATTTTTTATTCATTTATTCACATGTGCATACATTGTTTGGGCCATTTCTCCTCCCTACCCCCTACCCCCTCCATCTCCTCCCCTGGAAGCTCTTGCTTCCAGGCAGAGCCTGTTCTGCCCTTATCTCTAATTTTGTTGAAGAGAAGACATAAGCATAATAAGGAAGACAAAGCATTTTTGCTAGTTGAGATAAGGATAGCTATACAGAGAAATTCCTAGCATTGCTTCCATGTACAAATGTGTTAAATCCCAAGTTGATTCATCTCTACCTGACCTTTTCACTAGCTCCTCTGTTGCTTTAAGGACTTTTTACCTCACATATAATCTTCTTTTCCCCTTTCTCCCACCAAAAATTCAATGCAACTGCTTACCTTCTCTGCTTCAGGACTCTATTGCTGTTCTTGGTTATTGCACAGACCACTCAACTTCAACACGTTCAAAATTGAAATTGTTATATTCTTTCCAACCTCAATCTCCATTGAACCTCCTCTGATGTGCCTTGGTACTGATTTTTCATACCATCAACCACCACTTTTTTTGAGCCAAGATCTGAAAATAGTGTAAAATTCTCTCTTTTAAACCACTACCCTGTGAGTCACTACAAATACTTGTATATCTATATAAACATATGTAGATACAGATTTGCAATATTTGTCTGTATCAAATATCTGTTAATCTACTTATCTATGTTTATACTGCCCTTTAGCCAAACTCAGATCAGTTGCTTCCTCTTATTTCTACCACTTCTGCCACTTGCTGGGTTCAGATCATTTTTTAATCTGATCTGCTGAATCAACCACTGAGTGATTTTTTTTTTTTCTGAAAGTCAATTTCTTCTAAAATCCTTCTATGGCTCCTCAGCCCTTCTGTATAAAAACCAGTGTCATAGTATAAATACACAACTTTTCATGATGGTGCTCTTGCTACTTTAAAGTTCCATTTTTTCCTTCTTCCCACTTTGCATATAAAAAATTCAGGACTGCTTTTAATACCTGATTTCTCTGTTCTTTTCCATGTGCACAGAATGTTATGCATTCCTTGACTGCTTCCTTTCTGAAATGCTTTACGTATCCTAGTTAACTATTGTATGCCCTTCAAAATTTAGCTAAGTTGCAGTTTCATCTAAAATGAATTATAAAATTTTTCATTTCTAGTCTTTGCTCTCTGTTCCTACAGTTCATTGAATAATTTGTCAGTATTTATTACTCTGCATGATTTTTGCCTCTTCCATGACATTGTGAGCACATTTAAAAATTATTGTGACCTTTACCTAAATCTATAGCATATAACATAGTGTACAGTCCAAGATTGATGCTCAATATATTCGGATGAAGGAAAAATTGGTCTTGGAACTAAGAATACTGTTTTATTGTGAAGAAATTCCGTGATTGGGAATAGAGGATTTAAAAGTGATAGGCACATAATCCTTTGCTGAAAAAAATCTAACAAAATGCATAAGAAAAGTCTCATATGCTCACTTAACAAATGGATAAACTCCAGATCTTATAGTCAGTGATGTCTTTTAGCATAGGTTAAGGGCCCTTGCCTCTTACTTTGGTGGGCCACATATCATAAAAAAACACAAAAAATAAAATGGTGTTTAAAAAAACACACTTACACTATAGGGAAATGCTTGTCTTCATTGCTTTCTAGTCCTATATCCAAATCCAGGACTGAGATTCCTTGGACTGGTGACACAGAAGATGCATATGGCTCAGTAGTTGGGAAGGGAATGTAATCGGCTAAAGAGCTTAAAGAGAACAGAGAAAGAAACTTGTCAAAACCTCTTAAATAGCAGGACTGCAGGGTCTTGCTCATGCTAGCAACTGCTTTACCACTGGTAACTAACCTTGAACTCATTGTGTAACCCTAGCTGACCTAGAACTCATGATTTCTGCCTCCACCTCTTAAGTGCTTGAATTTAAGGTATGCACTACACTATACCTGGTACTACAGGAAATCCTTACATAATAAAACATAATTTTCAGTGTTCTAATTCATATTTTGGGGGTATTCATTAAGGAGTATGGCATTTGTGATAGTTGCACGTAAGGTATAATGACTATTTTAGTAATGCCAATTCTCTCCGTGGCCATATGGATTACTCTGAATATTAAACTTCTAGTTTTATGTTATAAAATTACTTAATAACATTCAATTATTTTTAATTAAAACTTAAAATTCAACTATATAAATAATCTAGGCTTTAAATTATTATATTAGTCCATTTTAATTTATTTTTAGATGCTCAATTTTAGTGGATAACATTGAATGCTTTGGAGGGAAAATAGCCTTCTAAAATGCATATGAAAGATGATTTGATTTAATTTCATTTTTACCCTTGCCTTAATGCATATTTCTTGTTGAAAATAATTTAACTATTGTAAACCCTGAATATGATGAAATATTATTTTAATATTTTGTATCATTAGATATCATTAGAAAACAAATTATGTGAAATCTTGAGAATGGTAGAATTGATGATTTTCCCATAGTAAGGCACAGTTAAGTCTATGGAACACATATGTAATAACTTATGCATTATGTACATTTATTTTATGCAGACATCCTCAGCCCATCTGAAAAACAGCTGTATGCAAAAATAATTTCATTTAATAATTTTTGTTGTTTGCTGATACAATTATTCAAACATGATAGATTTGGAGATATTTTCTAGTTTGTCATTATTCTGGTATATATGGTAAATTATTTTATTTGACAGTTGTCTATCCAGATATATAACTTTATATACTTAGACAAAATTTATGTGGACCTCCATTTGTACTCTTTCTTCAGACCTCAACAGTATTAACAATGGATTTTCCTTTTTATAATAAGTGCCTGTACCCCTATCTACCTTCCCCACTTCACTCTTCCCCATACTGTACTGAACACATTATACATTTCTCTACATCATTTCATCCTACCTACTGCACTCTTCCTCAGTCTTTCTGCCCCACTACGCTCAAGTCTACCTTACTCCACTCTGCACGGTACACACTTTATTTACACACTATGCCAACTCCCCATTGTTTGAAGGATTGGTTCAGTTGTGCATTTCATTCTAGTTAAACAATTGATATTAAGTTGACAAAATGAAGACATCATTGTAGCCCACTTAATTGTTTGTACTACATTTAATCATCAACATATAAGTATGAGAATAATTATAAATGCCAAGGTACAAATAATCCAAATTGTAACACTGCACAGCTCTTAAGAAAAGTCGTATTCAAATATCCCCTCCTAACAGGATTTTTTCTTTAGGTCATCTAAATTAAATCCTCCTGACAGGAAGAATTCTGTCTTGGTGCTTCCCTAACTGAATGAGTAGACCAAGTAAGTTGCTTGTTACTATAAATTTCATAAAGTATGTGCTTACTATCTTATGTTTTATGGAACTTACAAATTTTGTTAGATAATGTTAAAGTAGTTCTAAAAGATTGTAGTTTTTCTTAATATATGGATTCTCTTTTGAATGCATTTCCAATAAAGAGCTTCTGGAGAAAGAAAGGTTATAAGGAGTTCAATCATTTTTACCTCCAGTGCTACCTTGTCTCCAGTTTTCTTGTTGAACTCAGAGACTGTGCACAGTACTTTTTAAAGAGGCTTGTTGATTTGAAACTTAGGTAGTTTTTTTATGTTTTTCCATAATGATTATAATTTTGACATGTTATATTCAATAAAAATTTGAATATTATAAAATGTTCCTTTGCTGATACCCCTGTGAAGACCAGGGGGAAGATATGATTGCTCTATTAGCATCTTAAGGGAGTGCCTTCCTGGTGATGAGCCCATTTTAAACTAGAGAGCAATGTTTTTATTTTTTACTGATTACTATATTTTCATTTCCAGCTTTGTTGAAGAAATATGACACCATGTAAACTTCCACACTATGGTGACATTTTACACCTAATCTCTTATATATGAATGCTAAAGCAAAACCTCCCCATTTCCTCTTCTTTGTTCTTGATAAAAAGTATTTGATTTTTTTAAGCTCTATCTTCACATACCTGTTACCAATTTATCTTGTCATGTTCTCAGTTAAATTCAGAAAAGGAGAATACTGTATTTAGTATATTCCCTAAAGTTTATTATAATTTTGGTCTATTCATGGAGGATAGTGAAGCTACCCATAGGGTAAAGTATTTTTGAAAATAATACAAAGCATCACTCAAGTATCTTTTCCAATGACACAAAAAATGGCATGAATAGTTAAACATTTACAAGGAATCTGCTTTGCTTTTTATGGAAATGTAGACATATTCTTGATGCTAAGTCTTGATGTGGGCGGGAAACCAGGTGTCCAGGCATGACAGATTGGTTTAGTGCCAAGCAGCTCTATGCCTCAGAAAGATGTTCTTAATGAATTTGACCTTACCCAGCTGGAATCAGAAAGGCAGCTGGGAGGAAAAGCACACTGGAGAGGGCAGAACATCTCTCACCCTTCTGGCTAAGTTTGTTCTACAACTTGGCCTCTACTCCATTTATTCCGAAGCTAACGAAGAAGTCATGACATTTAGAATACATTTTTTTTTTTTTAACAAAATCCTCTTTGGTTCCAGAAGCCTATGCAGATTTCTTGTTCCAAGACAGTTTGATGCTCATAATCATGATGATTTGTGGCACTCACCTGACCTTTTCAAACTATAAATATTCAGGGTATTTGGCCTAGAATAAAACATCTTCAAAGAAAGTTAAATAATTTATCTGGAAAGTTTGGGGGGTATATATAAACTATGTGTGTTGTTTCTGCTGCTACTGTTTTATATATCTATTTCTTTTGATGCTTTAAATAGCTTAAATTCTAATATTAATAATAATTACCTTAAATAGATATTATTGTAGCTCACTAGAACGATCCCCTTTATATATTGAGAAAATGACTATAAATTAAATGGGTTACTGTCATGTGTCTTAAAAATAAGTTGCCCTTCACAGAAACATGTGTTTTCAAGAGCTGGCAATCTCTTACTGAGGTTAAATAGTTTTTAAAGTCAAGTGGTAGAATTAAATGACTGTGAAATATTTGGAATGCAAGTTGCTGCTCAGAAATTTGCGAATAGAAATACTTTAGAAGAAATAGCTAAAATAAAAATGTTTTGTTGAACTCAGTAGTAAAAGTGCAGGCAATGAAAAGTGTAAAACATTTGAAGTAATATGTCTGTAGAGCCAAAGGGCAGTTTTATTTGTATAATGAGAAGTTTGTATAATAATAGAACAATTTTTCCAACTGTGATTAGATTATTTGGGTTGTGTTTTCATTGTATGATAACTTCAAACTATTTTATAGTCCCGAATATATAAAACATCCCATTTCTAACTATCCCATAAAACATTGTGAATTCTGGCTATACTGAAAATTCTTTTGTTTTCAAAATATTCTATTCTTTACCTCTGCAATATACACACCATGAATCCCTCTGCTTGTGCACTTTTTCCTTTTTTTTAACCTGGAAAATTTCTCATCCATAAAGAGTCAATGTCAGTATTACCATTGTTCAGAAACTGTCTTGACTTCTTCAAAGTAATTGTTCTCTCTACATAAATTTTAAAGTATACTTTATAATCTGATTATTTAGAAAATTCAAACATCACGTTAAACCATGTGTTTCATGGATGCAAAAAACATTTGTGTTTTTTTTCTGAATCCTAAAATATTTCACAGCAAATGTGTGTATACTGTGTACTTGAAATATATTTACTGAATCATTGTTCTGAACTTTTACATGTTCTTACTCCTGATCAAGATTCTTCTTTTCCTTTCCCTCAGTCCTCTTCTCTTTCTCGAGTTTTCTGTCTACACCTTCATGCATACCTTGACTGAATGTGACTCTTAGTTCACAAATTCACATATGAAAAGTATATAATCTTCTTTTTATAACAACTCATTTCTTGTTTTGAAGCCCTATTCCTCCAGGTGGTGAAAATTTAAACTTCTTTTATAGAATGCTGCTATTTTCTTTAGGGTTGTGTCTAAGTTTACTTGGTTTGGATAAGAAGCTCTAGGATGGTACAGGAAATCTCACATGATTTTTTAACATTTCTACCAATGCTAACCTTGCTCCTTATTATTACAGGTCAGCACTGATTTGTTCCTAACTCCCATTTGCCTTCTTTGCAACACTTCTGAGGACTCAGAGAATATTCAGCAGCTCACATGCAGTCTAGAGCAAAGGAGAATTTGATGGGACTTTCTTCAATTGTTCATCACCCCATGTAGTCTCTAGGAGCACAGATATCAGCCCACTTTTCTCATGTCCTGCTATAAAGGAGGAATGTTTTGAGGTTCCTCTATAATTGCTCACCTAGAAAAAACATATAGTAATTTCTTTTGTTCCCTTACTATGCTGGCCTTGAGTATATTGGAGGAGGAAAGCATTGAGACTTTGAATACAATAAAAACGATTTATGAAAGGGCAATAAAAACGATTTATGAAAGGGCTATATGGATCATCTTCTACTATTGTCCTGTCATCAGCAATTGTTCCTGGTTGAAAGGGGTTAGAATTCAAGCTCTTTTAGTCATACATAAGCAATCTTTTCTCTCCTAAAATTTTCAGTCCCTGCAGAAAGATTGCAGGAGAGCAATGAACCTCAATGTATGCACAACTATAAGAAAAGGGAGAAATCTTACCTAATATCTCAAATGTTATTCTATACTTATATACAAATACACACATATTTTTATACACACACCTATAGTCACTCAATAAATTCAGTTAGATCAATTGTATTCAAACATTTTGATTAATGCAAAACCATTCACATTAAAATTTTGAAAAAGTACCTATAATACATTTACGTTTACTTATAGGTGATACACAGGTACTGCTGCTCTAATATGATAGTAAAATATCTAAGTCAAATATATAGACACTATCATTTACATTGTTAAAAGATAATATTAAGGCAACATAGGCAATATTTTAGGTAATATTATATATTTCTTAGTGGCACTTTTTCACCTTTCATTACAGTAATCATTGGTTAGGTTTTGACCATCAGCTTAGCCCCTTAGTGATTATATGCAGTAGGACAGTGGTAACCAATACATAGCATGAGCAAGAAATACATTTGTATTTTATTAATAACTCATTGTTTTTATTTAGTTTTTTTGAATGCCAACAATATCATATCCTAACCCAACATAAGTACTTCTAATAATTTTCCATTATCTTCTCAAGAATCAAGAAATACAAGAGCTCTCATGGAGTAATTTGGCAAAACTGGTTGCTTTTCCTTATTTAACAGAATACCAGTGACCTTAAAAATATAAGTTTTAGATTGCAAAATATCTTACAAAAGTGAATATGATTTTTCCTAGTATTCTTAACATCTACTCTTTACAATAAGGAATTGTTTTTAAATGGTTAAGGAAATTACTAACATTGCATACTTAGTCAGGAGCAGATTTGGTCTGCTTCTTCCTGGCCAATGTATATTCTGCAATCCACTTCTCCTTATATAGTTCATGATTACTGAGATACTATGTAATTCGCAATGTTTGACCATTTGGGATACTTCAAAAAAATGTATATTCCATCATAGTATCAGTGCAATCATTGACTGTATATTACCAATTCAGGAACAGTTTTGTGAGGGCAACATGTATTTATTCCCAATATAAATCCTTGAAGAAATTAACCATGTGTCCATTATACTACTAGGGACATAACTGATTAATAACTTACAGAGAAACAAAAATAATATTTTTGAAAGGGTAAGCACAATTTTCTAACTGATTCTAAAAGTACATTTTTATTTCATTATTTAAAATAAATTATAACTCACGAGAATGGAAATCAAATAATACAAAAAGGAGCTAAAATTTTTTTGAAATTTCTTTTTCTGGTCAAAAACCTGAGTAGACTTGTCCAGCTGTGGAGGGAAAAATGGTTTTCAAAGACTCTCAACAGGCAAGCTTCAATAAGATATCCTACTGTTCTAGAAAATGCCTCAACAGAAAGGTCAGTTTTTAAGAAATCATTCAAAAGCATAAGACAAACTTAAAAGAAATTTGTCTGGGATCCTAGATAACCTTACTTCACCCCTTCTGAGTTTATTCTGTTTCATGTCAGAGACACACTAGACAAGTGGATGTGAAAGGAAAGAGAGATTTTAGCTTTTTTGGCTGATCTTAGTTATGTTTCCTCCATTGTCAGCACTTCAAATAGTAACCATGATATGGATATTGCCAATGAGAGATTTGGAAAATGCACCATATCAATGACTCACATTGCTCCCTTCTTCAACTCCTCCACTCCTTCTAAGAGTATATCAGAGCTTATCATCAAGATACTGTAAGGGAAATTATGCACAAATTGAGTCCCTACCCTGCCTCATTGTTCCATTATTCAATGTCATCATGGCATTTTTCAACAAGGCTTCCAATGATAAATTTTAATTCAGCACTATAACTTCAAGACTGTCAAGGAATTTTAAAGTACAAGTTATTTATGCACAAATATTCAGCATAGTCATTGGATTTACTTCTACTTTTCCAATATCAACCAATGCAGCAGGTAACAATATAGAATTGTGTGCTGATTTTAAAGTGAGAAAAAATAAAACAGGAAAGACAAAGTTTCTTTCACATAGCAATGCTATGCTTCAAAATAAAACACATTAATGTGATTCTTAAGTCACTGCTGTTTCTAGCACCCCATTCCTTCCCAAGAACACAGGTACTGAAAATTTGCCATGTGAACTGCTCTATTTCAATTAATTGAGGCATGAACTTTATATGAATTATTCAATATGCAGTGGTAAAACATTTTTTCAAGGATACTGTTCTTTTCTTGAAGTGTGCAGATATATATGTAGCTGCAATATATATATTTATAGTTGACCGTTTGTATCTGTGTGTTTGTCATAGAAATAGTAACAAAACAATAAAAAATAATACAAATAAAAGCAATACAGTGTAACAACTACTTCAATTCACCCTGCATTTTATTGGGTATTCTAACTGATCTAGAGATAAATTAAAGTATACAAGAGGATGTATTTAGGTTATATGCAAATAGTATACAAATTTATACAACAGACATGAGCACGTGTGAATTTTGGTATCTTCAGGGCATCCTGGATCTAATTCAATATTCTGTAGATAACTAGAGACAGCTCTATGTATTTGTGTGTGTATGTGTGTGTATATAAACACATGTGTATATGCATATATATTTCAGATAATTCCATGTCTGTTTCAAATACCCATCCCAGACATGTTTCTGAAATTTAACTTTCATTGTTTAATTACCTGATGAAGACTTTGCAAGACTCTCATTTCTTGCCAGATTCTGTTCATTTGCCTGATTTTAGGTCTCTGTATAAATAAAGTAGCCATTACTTACTTATTCCACTATTTTAGAAAAACAATACTCTTTCTAAAAGGATGATTCTTTCCCTCACTTCTCCCCATATCAGTCACTCACTTTTATTCTCAGTTCTGGGATTTTGCTTTCTTTCTGGCAAAGTCAACCTGTATGTATTTCTTTTTGCTTTTTGAACTACTGAAATAAAATCACTATTAACGACTCACCTTTTCTAGGAAGACTGAGTATTTTGGAAACAGAAGAGCAGACTTTTCTCTAGTGTGAGTAACACTTCATTATTGGATAAAGTTGTTGTGAATATTACTTTCTCTTTCCAGTACTATGGTAACCTCTTGGTGGGAACATGCCTAGCTAGTAATTATATTGTTTTGGTGTGTACTACTGGCAACATAAAAAAGAAAGACCTCTTTCTCTCTCTTTTCCTCTCTCACAATCACACACATTTTCTTTAAGTTGCTGTTTCTCTGTCAATGAATTACACAAATTTTGGGCTCATGCAGACAAACGCCACCCTTGTGATTTCAAACTAGCCTGGTTAATGAAACCCTCTAAGCCTCATTTGCCTCATATAACTAATAGAAATAGAATTTACCTCAGGTTATGTAGGGTATATATAATATAATGTATGTGAGAATATTAGCACTGTACCTGGTATACAGTTATTACTTGATGGTACTTTTTTGTTAAGGAGAGTCTGCCTAATAATTAAGATAACAAATCTTAATAAGTATATACACCTGGCTTTAAATTCTGTACAATTTATTAATTTGCTAACATCTTTTTAGCTTCTCTGTTCCTTATTTTTTTCTAAAATTTTTGGATTTTATTTTCTGCAAAACATTGGAAAAATTGAATGATTAATAAAGATGTGACAATATGTCCAAAAACATGATATGTGTGACCTGTAATCACTGAATAAAGTTTAATGAGATGATGAGAGAGAGATAACCTTCTGTCCCTGGAGAGAACACTCAGGCAGCTTCCAGGCAGCTTTCCTTGCTTTTCTTTTCATTATCAGGTAAAAGTAGATCCAAATATTATTTTAAATGGAAAACACAAGGTCAATTCAGTCATCAGAATGTTCAGTTAGATACAACAGTGTAAACTGCAAACCTGACTGAACATGCAACTTGACTCTTCAACCTGCTATCATCTGTTTTAGACTGGAATTAACAGTGGTGCAAGGGCTCTGCTGTCTCCATACCTGCTTACCATCTCTCTTAGTGCTCAGCTATACTTTAGGATAAAAGTTGGATAAAGTGAAAAGAGAGGATACCTGGACCGCTTTAAGCTTCCTAGTTCTAGATTATTAAAACTAGTTGCTCATGGTGTAAGACTCATATGGTGATTATAGATGATGTCATGGTTGCTGCTATAGGCTAACTGTTGGTGTAGACAACAAAGTGTACATTAAAGTATGATTCTCAATGTAATGTTATTTGGAGGTGGAGGCTTTGGGAACTTTAGGTCAGGTCATGAGAATAGACACATCTGAATTACAGTTCATAGAAAGAAATGAGGCACCTAGTGCTTGCTTCAAGCCACATGAGGATACTGTCTAAAGATGGCCACCTGCAAATTAGGGAGCAGGTCCTCCCCAGTCATGCTGGTATATGATCATGTGGCACCTAGACCTTGGACAAGGGCTTGGGAAGTCTCCCAAACTGTGAAAAGTAAATATTGTTTTGTTTAAGCCACCTAGTCTATGGTAGTCTGCTGCAGCAGCCTGAACTGACAAGATGGTTTTTTGGGGGAGCTCTTTGAATATTCTCTTTGGCCAGTCTCTCTCATAAAATTCTTGTTCCTAAACATCTATCCCTACTCCAGGGTCTTCAGATTCTGGCCTGAGCTCCTACTCACAAGCTTAACATTCCTCACCTAAGGTCTCTTCATGCCTCCAAGAAGCCCTAAGATAGACTTTGGAAGACCAAGACAATTCTGTGCCAAGGCTTTCTTCCAGGTGGCCCATCTCCAACAGTCATGCATCATCACTGTTCAACCAAACTAGATTACCTCCTTTTGATTCCTCCTACTTTATGCCCATAAGTATAATTTAGATCTAAACCACAATCCACTGTAGCTTTCTCAGGCATGAGTAATTTGTGCTACCCTTAATTCCTTTCTCCTACACAAAAGGGTCAAGGGATTGTGAGATAGCTTCAAAGACTTTTTAGCTCAAAGATTTTTCTTATACCTTTGATTCTAGCTAAGGGATCCAAATCAGTGAAGACTTTCTTATAGCCACTTCAGTGTAATCCTTCGTATGGGGTGTGCAGTCTATTTATTGAATATATCTACCTCAGTCAAAACTGAGGAGTCAGATCCCATTCTAGAAGTCTGTTGTTATTTACAAAGCATACAGCAAATTTTGGCACCAGGACTAACAACATTAATTTGCTGGAGCAAGAGCAAAATGAATATTTGGATCCCCTTGCTCAAAAATTAAGAATTTTAAGATGATGTCAGCAGAGCATTAAATGGCCTCATCTTTGTGTGGAATCCTTTGTGATAGCACAGGTTACATGCCCATAAAATCAGTTCTACAAAACAGGTGGTAGAAGTAGTCACTGTTGTTAGTCCCTTGGTTCACCTCCCATTTAATAGCAGTTTTCTCAGATGTGATGTTTGTAACACTGAGATTCTTATTACTAATAATCCATTAAGAAAGATCCCACTGTGTCACATCGGGGTATGACTCAGAACCAATTTCATGCTAAAATAAAAAACCAGTCAATTTAAATCAGAGCAGTCTTTTTCAAAGTTAACAGGCCATTCCCCTGATAAGGAAATCATGTCTTCTTAATGCCTTCATAATTATTTTTCTCAATTCCATTCATTGAAAGAAATGAGAAATATGTAAAATCTAAAAAAAGCATGTAAAAAATTACAACCTGTACTGGAAGCCTCTTTGTGTTAACTTTTAAAATAATAACAGAGAAATGAGACAAAACAATGAAGTTCTTTGGTCAGGAATAGGGAGAATGAATGTATGATGTGCTATCTATCACATCTCTAATGCATGTCATCATTTCCATTATGGCATTTTGTATTGAGAGAAAATAAGACATTTATTCAAAGGGGGCGTTTGCCTTTCTAATTCAATGGCACAGAAGCTAACATCCCTGAGGTAAGGTTCAGCGGGAGCTCATAGTCAGAGCGGAGATGCAGACACTGCAGATATCATCCATCTATCTGACACACGCAGGGCCTCATTGTGTGGCTGCCAGACACAGTCGGCTGAGATGAGAATGTCACAGAATACAGAAAAGGAAGCAATGCTGTTGGGCTCATTATTGCTCTTATCTATGAATAGCTCCATAAAGCAGTTCTGGGTAATATTGTTCTTAGACGAAGAGATGGAGATTTGGTCCATGGCCAATATGATCAACACAAGCAGTCAAGGAGTTAAGAAAAGGGCTCACAGAGAACGTGGAAACTCAGAGTGTTAGCCAAGGAGTGAAGGGACTGCATCTTTTTCAGAGCAATATTTTTGGTGCAAATGCTGAGTCATCATTTCAGTTGCTCTCAGAATTGATGATATTTCATCTTCTCCCATTTCTCAAATTCTAAACCATAATGACAAAGTGTACCCAATAGAGACAACATCATTTGGAAAGGCAATTAAAATTTAGTATGTGTAGAGGTAGACTGAATACAGCAGGAAAAACAACCAGTTAGTTTTGTGCCCGAGGCTTCCTCACTGAAAAAGAAAACAACAAAGAGAAAAATATCACAAGTAATCTGGAACAAGCAGAATCTATAAGGACAAAAGTTTTTATGTAGATAAACACAGGAAAATGGAATATGACATGCTTGTTTGACATTCCATGAGAAGGAAAATATTTTAGGCTAGTCTCAAATGAGGAGCATTTAGGGCTAGGGCAAACCTATATCTTACCACACTTCATTGCCATGTATGAGAATTACATTATTTATTGCTGTGCATTGGTGTGCATTATTTCTCCTGTGACCTTGAAGTCTGCATAATACTGATTCATCATAAAAGGATTTCATACTGTACAGGAATCCTCATCTCCCCTATCAGCTCTCTGCCTTTTATTTTAAACACAACTTCTTTTAGAGAAGAAGACAATTAGTGTGAAATTTATCAGAAGGCTTCTCAACCTGTCCTCCAGTCTCCAGCCAGGAACTCTCTGGAAGGAGGCCATGTAGCTCTCATTATTTGGTAGGCCATGGCCTATTTTTCCAGGCTGTTGTATAAGGCAAATCCATTGCCTCATTTCTCATAGCCTCTCTACAAAAGAAAAAAGCAGACGGATCTTCCCAAACTCAGACAGAATATTATGCACAGCCAAGTGGGCTGAAAAAGCATGCTGACAAATTGGCTAGCATGGCTCCGTGTATTGCTCTCTTTCCAGAGTTTCAACAACAAAGAGGTTGACCCCCAGGAAATGCAAGAAGGTCTCATATGCTTTTTCTATTTAGATAGAATCTGGGTTCTAAAACTCAAGCAAGAGATGTTTCCATCAAGTCTGTCCTCAGAAGTATCAAAGGGAGATCTGATGATCAGCATTAAAATAAATAAAGCTGAAGCCAGGAAGACTTCCTGTCAGATAGATAAATACTGAAATGACGCAAATTATCACTACATACAGAATAAGTCATTTGCATAGACAGAGGAATCCTAGGTCATGTTTTGCTGCTAAAGCACCATCAACATTCTTCACCATCATGGTATATTCCTTATCCTCATAAATAACTAGCAATAGCTTCCTTTTATTTAGTGCTTATTAAGTTTCCAACACTGAGATAAGCTTTTACATGGCTTGTCTAGTTCTCACTACGACTCTGAAATAGTTCCAATTTTACAGATGAGAATACTGAAGTTCAGAGTTCAGGCACTTTCTCCACTGATAGATAGAGTCCGTACATCATCTCAGAGAAGGCTGATTCCTGACTCCAGTGTGTCCTACTGCAACCCTGCTTCCCATGCAGTCCAGTTGCCTTCAAGATGAATGATTATAGGCATTTCATCCCGTGATTTTCATCAGCACTTAGCATATGTGGATGATGAACTTCTTTGATATATGATCTTAATGTAATTTTTGCCCTTGGGAAATTAAAAAATATCTTTTGGAAAATCAAGAAAAGAATTGAAACAAAATGACCACACTTCAGATATTTCTCCTGTTCTTGTGGTACTCCTTGTTCTTCCCTTACAGTTGGTGTGATGATTCTCTCTCTCTTTCTCTCTCTCTCTCTCTCTCCCCTCTCTCCCTCCTTTTCTCTCCTTCTCTCATTTTATTACAGCACTCCTTATACTTTTTATGCCCATGCAATATGCTGTGAAGGCTGACTCCAATCTGCCTTCTTTACTCATAGACCATAATGAGGCACTCAGCTCATAGGGCCCATGTTCCCAGTGGCTGCAAGGCCTCTGATGGTGGTCAGGAGATTGGAAATTTACAGCTTCAAAACACTCCATCAAGCCATTCAGCCAGTGGCATTTCACATAATGCTACATGATTAAAGACCATGGAGGCTGAACATTCTAACCAGACACATATGTCTAGCAATGCTCTTTTGAAAACCTCAATCCGAAGAACCATCTGGACATTCCAGGTGATCTCCATGCCTACTGATGAGAGTTTCTTCCACCATACATAATAGTTTGGGTAATCCAGCAGAGAGTGTATTTGATGGTTCCTTTTGTTTTAGTTTCTTTAAAAAGAGAGCCAAAGATTGACTTCACTTGAAGAATAATAAGTTACACACACACAAAAAAAATGCCCTGGCTCTTAAAGAATGTTAGAATTTAGGACCTGTTCCTGATCAGTGTGGGGACTCAGATTCCCACTGAGATTCTGAGGACTAAGAGAGAAAAGTCAGAGGATGGATGCTGAAATAACAGAGGAATAAGTTTCAGGTAGACTAGAGGAAGAACTCTCTAACAGCAAGAACAGTATGAGATTTGGATGGATTCTCTGGCTTTCAGAGGTGTGATATTCATAAAATCAGTCAGACGAGATCTTAGTAGTTATCTCTTCAGCACACTCTTTTATCACCACAGGAAATGGGTCAGAGGCTGGCAACTTGAAACTTAACCTAAGACTCCTAGACTTCTGACTCACAGGGTAGAACATTTGTATCAAAAATAAACTGGATACGTTAGAGACTGGGTGGTTGACTGTTTGGAATATTACAGATATAACTCAATGCTCAGATGTGAGAAGAGGATGTCAAACATCATTTTCAACTGTAATCATTTATGATAGTTTCTCAAATTACTTGGGATAAATGGTATAGCCTGATAAGTAACCATACACTGGATATCCTTAAGATTCCTTTCCTGTCCTAAGAGTAACTATGGACAGTAACAATCTATGCTTTAAAAAAAGTTATTCAGGATACATTCAATAAAAATCACTTCAGTGGAATACCATTTATGTGCTCATGTGTATATGTTACTATACAAAGCTGTGACTGCAAAAGCAAAGTACATTATTTTGCAAAGAATTTCAGCATTTTATCTAAATGAACATTTTTTTCTAACATTAGTACTTTTTCTACCTCCCTTTCAGGAAGTAATTGTTATTCTTATTTTTTTGGCTGTATTGGGGTTTTAATTCCAGCCCTCTGATTTGCTAGGCAGGTATTCTGCCACTAGTGCCACACCTTAGCCCAGAAAGATAATTTTTTTAAAAAAATTCTATTTTCTCTGTAATACATTATCTTCAAAAGAATGTTTAATGTCATTAGAAACTGATTTGTCATATGCAAAATGGACTTCTATAAAACGTCTGAAATGTAATACTCAGCAGCAGACCGCAGCATTCATTGGTTTAATATTTGCAGTTAGGACTTTAAAATAACCTCTGCAGGCCCACATCATTTAGTGATGTGCAACTTTGCTGAGTCACGAATATTAAGGTCTAGGTGCAGGAAAGATTCATTTAAGTAGACAAATGAGAATGCCCCACAAACGTGCTGTCGTTATTGAATTGTATTCAGTCAAGAGTTTTCAAACTTCTAGCCTTTGACATTATCACATAAGCAGAATTCCTCATTAATCTTCTGAGGATCACTTCAATAATTTGGAAATGTTCTATCACATTCAATGTGAATAATCTTATGACATAGCAGCAGTCATAAATTTGAAGTCACTCAAACAAATAGCAAATATAATTTTTGTAATAAAAGAAGCACAAATTTAAGATTGAAGAGTAGAATCTTGTCAGATTTTTAGGCATTCAATTAATATATGATATGATATATACTACATTTTTACTCTTTTCCTTGAAAAGTTATTTATGGCAAAATATTGTAAGTACTTCTAGCTTTCAGTGGAGTTCTGGAATAGTCCACTAGAGTAATGACTGTTTATGTCATGTTGTCAACCTCTAATAAAATTATTTTTCTCCATATGCTCTGTCTACCAAATTTTACCTACTTGTTTTTCACAAAATGAGCACATCTCTCTGCTAGTTGTCTTTGGATATTACATTCTACATGTTTTATTTAAAAAAAAAATTTCCTTGAGTGCTCAGATTTGAATATATTTTACAATGGAGCTTGACCCAACTCTAACAAGATACACTGGATTAGAGAAAGAAGGATCAAATTCATAGATTTGGATTCTGCAATGCCTGATTACAACTTTTGCAACCCTACTTTTGTTTTCTTTTTCCCCAAATACCATTGGTTGTCAATATTGCCAACTTCTCAGTTGTAGTCTCATTCATCCTACCAGATTAGCCAAAAGTTCATTTTCTTTAGCTTAATTTTCTTCCTTGTTTCTATTTCATTACACACTATCCAGAGAAATTGTGGGCTACATCAAGCTCAACAAAATAAAAAACTAGATCATAACCCTCTCCAGGTCTCCCCTGCTGAGAAAGAACCTAGACTCAGGTACATTTGATGTGTTAGAACATGTTTAAACATAGTTTAAAGCTTTCTCTGTACTCATGGAAGAAGTTCACTCATAAGTGACAATATAGAAGCTATGTTAGTTCATTCTATGACTTTATTCTTATATTTGCTATCTATACAACATAACTGGTAAAAGATAACAGTATGCTCTAATGCATTTTGTTGTGCTTATTTCATCTATTGCGTTATATTATTTTGTTATATTAAAGGGATAAGGATGAAATTATTTGGATGGTTTTTCCTTATTTAATACAAGATGATATTGAAAGTGAATGGAGCTATGCCATGGTTATTACTTAACTAGTGTCCCCAAAAATTTAAACACATAGGACTTTCCTCAACTCATTTCTTTTTTTTTTAAAGAAGTTTTAGCAAGTATTTATTTTAGTTTATCAGGATAAAGTAGGAGAATTGGCGGAAGGGAAAGAAAAGGAGAGAAACATTTCCTGTTCCCTGTGCAGGAAATGAGAGCAAACATTTGATTTCTTTGTTTTGAAATTAAAAGGAAAATTTAAAATAATAATATTTTATTTAATAATATTAAAATATAGTATTTACTATAATATTTAATATATCTTATTTAATAATAATATTTTATTTTTTCAAATAATTACTAAATTGAGTAGGACTCAAAATGGTTAATTTAATTGAGATGTCTAAGCTCAAAGCTACTAGACTTTTCAGAAGCGGGTGGCTTATCCAGATACACAAATAATGGCCAATAATACGTATTAGCTTCTTCAAATTTGGTAAACTTGCATAGACAATGGTTCAAAAGCTATCAACCAAACTGAAAGCGTACTAGTGTAAAAACTGCTGAATTCTTCCATTATTCATTATCTTAGCCAGGGTAATGAATATTGTATGATCCTTTAATGGTAAGGTAGTTTTGAACTATTTTGGTGCTTATTATTCGTAGAAAAACCTAAAGTAATGTAATGGAACTAAGCTTAAATGCCATTTTGCTGTTTAGGTCATTATTTCTCTTTTTTGCCTGCACTTAATTATATAAAATCCTGCAGAGGCAAGAAAACATTTAAAAAAATAAAATACAAGTAATGTTAGCTTCAAAGTGAATCTTTTCTGGAAGAAACAAAGCATTTTCATACATGTTTTCTAATTATAGTACAGATGCCATAAAAATGGGCAAGTATTTGTTTCTTAAAAAACACTATAAATAAGCAATTATTGTTTTTTACATGACAAAATTTAGAAATTGTAAGATTTCATGATTTGCTTAGAAGTATATATGCATTATGAGAGAGAAAAGTAAGTAAATATACATAACTACATTATATATATATATGCATATATGTATATACAGCCATCTCTTCACTATCCATGAGTTGTGAATCCATGGGTTCAATTAATCACATGTTAGAAATATGAATATATGTAAATATCACAGTGTAACCTTTTTGTACAATTAATTCATTCTAATAAAATCGTTAAAAATATTTTAAAATGTATTGAACATACATAGACTTTTTACTGTCATTATTCTCCAAACAATGTACTATAACAAATATTTACATGCAATTTGCATTGTATTAGTTATTATAAGTAATATAGAGATGATTTACAGAATACAGGAGGATGTATGTAGGTTATAGTCAAATACTATAGCATTATAGCATTTATGTAAGTGACTTGAGTATTTTGGTATCTGTAAGGGGTTCCTGGAACCACTCACTCACAGATACCAAGGGATGACTATATATAATAAAAAGGGAACAGAATTAGATATCAAGTACTTGTTATATGCCAGGACTTAAGGTAATCATTTCATAAATGATTACCCTGACCCTCATCCACATGGTGTCTTTTCCAAACATACAGGATAACAAAATTTGAAACCCTTGCTACTAAATTAGTTAATAAGCATAGAGTCTGATTTCCAGCATAACTTGTAGAGTCAGCTAGTTAGTCCCCCAACCAACCAGACAAAAGCACCTTTTTATTTCCATGACTCACTGAGGTGCCTAATGTCACTGTGAGGCTCTCTGAGTTAGTGAGCAATTCTACTGGCACATGATCCAGACACCTGGGGTCTATACTTTTCCTAACTGTCTTCTTTTGTTCCTGCTACATATATAAACAGCTGTTCATCTGATGCTCGTGCCAATTTATTATTTGCTTCACCAATTAATTCCTTTTACTATCTAGCTGTAATAATAATGCTTAGTTAGGAGATGCATCTTTAAGTATCACCTTCTTCCTAAAATAGCTACACATGATTGATCTTTTCCCAACTGACTATCGTGTGACCACAAGTGGTGGCCATTCTTTCCTAACATGATTTTCTACATTTTCTGGAATTGTGGTGATTATTCTTTCCCCACTAACCACCTTCATTTTATACTTGTGGAGATAAATTTGTATCCATATTTATAGTCATATATAAACATTTTTATAGAAGACTATCTAAATTTAACATTCTCACTTATTTTTTTTTCTTTTATTATTCATATGTGCACACAAGGCTTGGGTCATTTCTCCCCCCTGCCCCCACCCCCTCCCTTACCACCCACTCCACCCCCTCCCTCTCCGCCCCCCTCAATACCCAGCAGAAACTTTTGCCCTTATCTCTAACTTTGTTGAAGAGAGAGCATAAGCAATAATAGGAAGGAACAAGGGTTTTTGCTGGTTGAGATAAGGATAGCTATACAGGGAGTTGACTCACATTAATTTCCTGTGCGTGTGTGTTTATGTTCACATTTCATTGTAATCATTTTTCTTTAGAATACATATGGCATATATTCTTTATAATATATATGGTATGTTAACTTGATCACTTTGATTTTTAACAACTGAATCCAAACTTTAAAATATTTATTTCATTTTGTCCAAAATCAAACTTTTGATATTCAGTTTGTCACCATTCAGTCTCTCTCTACTATATTTGTAAGTGTAATTTAGGCTGGTTTCTTTTTCTAATCTTCAAAAAAACTGTACATACTTTCAGAGGAGTGTTGTGTAATGGACCCATGTCTTCGTGTGAAATAAATATTTGGGTAATTCCATAATCAGGCTAGTTACCTAGTGACAGCTTTTAAAGTCATGTACTGCTCTTTCTCTCATCGTTTCCTTTCTTTTTCTTAATGATATTTTAAAATTCCTTCTTATCTTCTTTTTCAACTTAGTGACTCTTTTCTTTCCTACTCCCATTTTACATATTGTCACTCTCTGAGCTGTGTTTCAGGGATAAAATTCCCCAAAGATCTAGAAATCTTAATTTTTTTTGTTAAAGATTAGATTTTTATTGAACTAAACCATAAAGAACCATTACTCATCCTTCTTCCCCTTCCCCTGTTTCTTATCTCATTTAGGCTTTGGGAAAAATAATATGGTAAAAGGGGTTATAACTAGATAAGGAAGTATTGGTAGAGGATACTGCTCATGTATTATTCCTTGTTGGTTGATGACTTAGGCAACAGTGTGATTCCTAGGTTTAAAGATGGAGAAGAATCTGCTGGCTATCATTATGCTGGTAGGAAGAAACAACTGGAGTAAAACAGCTCCAGTCACTTCCCATTGCAAAGTAACAAATCAAATAGGAAAAAAAACCATTATTTATAAATTAATTCTTTATTTCTCTCAATATTTTGCTTTTCCTTATTATTATTTTAGCATAGGTGCTTTCAGTGTTGAATTTAGAGGAGTTTCAGTATATTTGTAGAGATATTTAATGCCTCTGTTCTGAACAACCTTATAAAACAAAAGTGCAGTAAATTGAGTACTTAGCAGAATCAAGAAGGATCATGTCAGACAATCATATAGATAACGTTTTATACTTTCTATAAAAAGTTCATAGTATTGCTTTTGTTTTCAAGTACCAATATACCAAAGAACTAAACACAATTGAGCTATAACTTATTCAAATTACAATGTCATCATTCCATTGGATTTTATTAGCCTTTTATTTCACCCAAACAATCTTTACACATTTAATTAGGTCTCAGATTGCTCTTTTCAAATAAAGCAAATTCAGGACACCCAGAAGGTTGCAGTTACTTTAGTCTGATTATCAACATGTGTCACTGCCATGAATTAGACACTCTACCTGTGTTTCCAATTCAGCATCTCACAGAAGGTATACTGCTCTACTGAAGAATCTCACAAAACTCAATGACCTTAAAACATTTTTAAAGTTTTTACTAAATTTTAAACATTACTTAGCTAAACACATCCATTAAAATAACTTGACAATTTTAGCTTAGCAATAATTCTGTTTGGGGAAATGTTACATTTAAGGAAACTCCCATTCTAATATTAGCTATTAATTTTTTACTAAGGTGAAGCCACTTCCAGTTCAATAAAATAACTTCATTATAACTAAAGTTTATATAAACTAAATACAGAGTTAGTGATGTAAACCATATTGCTCTGAATTCATTTTACTACAATAATAAAATATTCATTGTGATCCTAAGAAATATGTTCTTTGATTCTCATTACAGAGATTAAAAAAAAAAAAGTAAGGCTTAGAGAACTTAAATAACAGGTTCCAAAGCAACAGCAAATTCCTATGGGGCTAAACAGGATTTGATTCCAGGCTACGTGGATTCCTAAAGCATGCTCATTCAGGTTTAATGCAACTGATATTTCTGCTTTCTTCTTTTTTCTACCTTTGAGTGAATTAGTCAAATGCATAAATATATCTCCTATGTACTATTATTGACAGGGATTTCTCTCTTTTAAAACACATCAACAGGAAAATTCTTCTAGTTTTTTTTGTGCTCCCCATAGATTCAAATCCTAGGTATGTTTTGCTACTTGACAGTAATGACTATGTCAGCAAGTAATACCCATTTTCCTTAACATATCCAGAATAAATTAAATTAAATGTCTATAGATGAATCTCAATACAAGGTCTACCTCTTCTTCCCTATGTGCTTTCTCTTTCTTAGCAAAAACCAGATAAGTAGACTTAAATAAAGGGAACTGTTTTTTACCTAGTTTATAAATGTGCCCCTGGTTTGTAAAAGGAAGTAAAATATTACCATAAAACAAAAGGAAGACACCTACTTGCCTATTGAAGATGGGTTGCAGCTGGCCAATTTAAAGCTTGTGAGGAGAGTGTAGTGTTTTGTTTTGTTTCTGATAATATCAATTATATGGGTGACTATTTTGGCTTCAGGTGCTGCCATGGTGCTTTCCAGATGTTTGTTAGATGGCAAGTAGGGATCTATAATTATGAAGTGCCCTATGTCTATCTCTTATGGGGAACAGTCAGAGAGAAAACCTGTTAGCACTTGCTATTGGCTGGGAATCACCACAGAGTTTCAGTTATGATTTTGAATTGTGGCTACTTTAGCAAAATGCCAGGTTTTTGGTTCCCAGAAAATGTACTGACCACTTTAATGTTTTCATTATGCCATTGACATAGATTTGAAATTTATTGTTTGTGAACAACAGAAAAGAATTTCATTGTATAGCTGTTTAGATAAATAAAAGTCAAATATAAACCTCATCCAAAAAAGTAAGTCAGGCTTTCTCTTAACCAACAAATTTTTTCAGCAGTTGGCTGTAGTGGGAACAAGCAAATGTTTGACACATAATTATGTTTTGAAATTTTCCAACTGCTCTATCCTTTGATCACTCCGAAGAGAAATATATTCTTCTCTGTTTGAAAGAGAACCAGATACGATGTTCTTTGGTTACAGGACATGTGATAGGTCGCCATATTCGTAAGGTTGCATAAAATGCAAATAAATGAAAGAGAAAAAGCTATTGGAAGTTTAGGAAGTAGTACATGGAGAAAAGATGAGTACTGTAAGACAATGACTCATGATATACTTTTGACTTAAAAATCATTTATCTTCAGAAATGTTACATGTCACAAATATCTGTTTGAGGAAAAGCTTTGGTACTTATGAGAAAAAAATTACACTCCCAATGTGCAAGTAAGAAGGAAATTTTACATATGCTTGCATTTCTGGAGATATTGAAGTGAAAATTCTGTTTGTTTAAAGGCACCTGAATGTTTTCTCAGTGGAACATAAAATACAGACTGAGAAATTGTGAAAAATCTCTTTGATTTGAAGTCTTCTTTTCTGGATGAAACGGCATAAAAAAAAATCTCCAACTTGTCTAGTTTTTCAACTTAAACCCTTTGATATCCAGCAAACAGAAATTAGTTGTTTATGGGGTATTTTTTTTTTTGTCTGTAAGGGGCTTTGAACTCAGGACTTAATGCTTGCTAGGCAGGTACTCTACCAGTTGAGTCATGCCTCCAGTCCTGGGAATTTTTTTTTATTCCAGTTTTAGAACAACTATTTTTTTCCTCAAAGACTAGTAAAACTCATATGGAACGTGAAATTGGTTAAACTGTGTATGCTGGAGCCAATAGCAACCATAAAAGGGCTTTTAGAGGAGCAAACACAGTCTGGAAGATAACTGCAGCACATTTAATGTCTATCTTTCATTTCTTTCCTCCATCTTTCTCTTTTTTCTGAGTGGGCACTTTTACAAGCTGTACTGAAGTTGGAAATAAAAATACTGTAATAATATTAACAAAGATGTGGTTGACTCAACTGACGAACTCCAGAGTGAAATTTTGGGAAATATTTTCTAGATTTAAAAAAATAAATGACAGATCTAAATGATTATATTTTTGGGTTATATTAGTGGGTTCCACATATTAAGTAAATTTTACATGAATTATGACCTACTATTGCTACCAAACAAGGATTAGAAGTTTCTGGGCAGATCTGAGAAAGCATATTTTCTGTTAGGTTCCTAGAAGCCATTTCTACTTAATAAGTTGCTCCCAAACCTTTCAGTTTAAATAAGTATTGTATAAAATTTCATAATCCTCAAGCCAAAAATTTGGTCAGTGCTCAGCTAGTTGACTCTTTTGATACATATAGTATTAACTAAGGTCCTCCAGTGATTTTCATTTGTCTGTAGGGCTTGTCTGGAAGGCCCAAGACAGCTTCACTTCCATTTCTGGAGTTTGGGTGAGGAAGATGAGAACAATGGGATCAGCTGGGACTCTTGAGTACCTGTTGATGGCCCCTTCATAATGCTGATTTCAGTGTTGTCAGCTTTTTTACGCTATAACTCATGGTTTAGAAAGAGTTCATACCAAGAGAAAACTTGGAAGCTTCAGTTTCTTAAGGACTGGTCCCCAAACTGGCACACTAGCCTTTCTGCCATATTTATTTTGTCAAACCAGATTCAAAGAAAGAGGACATAGGTTAAAACTGTTAATAGCTGTTATTTTAAAAACTAATAGCCATTTTTATATTGGCCATGGTTGCAGTTACTAAAAGTAAGTAAAATGCTTATTTATTATTAGCATTCTGACATGGAGACAAAAGTTGTGATATCTGCTATTAAATTTATATTTACTTTTCATTTTTCATATTAAAATTTACTTTTTATTAAGAACTAAGTGCAATGAGTAAACCTGTTTGGATGTTGAACTGGGAAAACCAAGTGTAAAAAGAAATTTAGAAAAGAGAGGAAATGTAAATGTTAACTGGGTATTGGATATTATCTGGGTGTAATACAATTTTTATATGTATTAATGTTATTGTGATAGTATAATAAAGTTGTCTTGTTGCTATCTCAAAGAAACTTATTATAATATTTAGGAATTAAATGGCAGTCTTTTGGGTGATTTGCTTTAAAATACTCCTCCACAAAAGTGGGTATATAGATGAAGTAAGTATGGTAAAATTTTGATGATTGTTGATACTGATAATGGGTATACAAATGTTAATTATAATCTCTATCCTTGTGAAATGTTTATAAATTTTCTAATAACATGCAAAAAGAAATTTTCTGTTGTTTTCATAGTGCACTCATGTTATAATTGATTCACTGCTTAATAGAAAAATGTTTTAAAAATCATAATATATTTCTGATGATAAAGTTTTTATTGAATCATTTTTAACTCATTATTCAGAGTTTTCCTAAAAGCATACTTCAGGCTCTTGCCAGAATATGTTCATAGCATATAGTTATATTATTTTTCATCATTAATATAAATAATTTTTTCTTCAGTATTCATTTCTTCTTTCACAACCTTTTCCTGAATGCCTACTAAACAAGAAAATTGATTTCATTGCTACCTTTAAAAATGTTATAACATAGTAAGAGAGGTAAATATTTAAAATAACTCAATGATAAATTTGCATGATCACAAAGTATGATCTGTGCTTTGTAGGAAAGGTTACAGTACTTTCAGAGTAACAGGAGACCTGAAGTTACCCAGGTGAAGTAATAATTAATTCAAATTTCTGAAAAAAATAAGAGTCAATTGAAAGACAAGGGGGAATTTTCCAAGAAGAGAGAAGATGTGCAAGACAACTATGTCTGGATGAATTATTATATGTCTACAAAGTAAAGTAAAACAAGACATTTTGGACTACAGTACTTGAGAGCCTGGGACAAGGAAGTCCAAAACCACCTCCCCCCACTCCTTCCTTCTTTCCGTCTTTCCTTCCCTGCCTTCTGTCTTTCTAACCTTCCTTTAAATACTATAAAGCATTATAAGAAATCTTGGAGATTGAGGGATTAAGAATGAAATGATGATGCTTTCAGTTTTAAAATAATCTTACATTGTGGAGAGCATGTTTCAGGGCATGTTGCAAGAGGAGCAGATGCAAGGTGCTACAGTAGACACAAGAGAAAATTTGAGAGGTAAAAGTCAGCAGAACTTGGTGACAGATTAAATATGGAATACGAATTCAAAGGTACTGAAAATGAAGTGTTTCCTATGCATTAATAATATCCACCATCTCCTGCTTTAACACACATTTTATGTGAAAAACATTTAAGTGTACAAAACACAGTTACTGAAAGTTTATAAACATATTTCTATTACGTAGATGGGGAAAATACACATTTTCCATATTATGAATCTAGTACATAGAGAAGCAAAAAGAAGTTGTCCAAGATCACACAATTGATCACACATAGTAGAGCAGAGATTTGAACTCAGCAAGTCTAACTCCAACCCATGATAGCCCATTCCAATTTTAGCTAGGTTCATGGCCAACCAGTGAGAGATTACATTTCTCAATTACAACTTCCTTGCAAACTGATGTGTTCTTTATTGACTATACTATGGCCAGTGGCAAGTGCATAGAAGTTGACACATACCACCAATAGGGCCATGTGTTTTATTCCCTGCCCTTCCCCTTTTCCCACTGAGAAACAATGAGTATGAGAACTGCTTATTTAATGCCAGCAACAGAAGTCATGTACCTTCTGGTCTTGGATAATTCATTTAGAAAACATGAGAAAGAAATGTGTTTCTGTGTTATTTATCCTATACTAAATTAGGGATTATTTGTTGTGACAAATTAATGTATTCCCCACTTACTATGGGGTTCTGTCTTCCCTAATGCCTCAGTTTCTGAAATACAGAAATGGAGGCATGCAGGGGCTTTTCATTCACTGAGCACAAACACAGCAAAGGGATACATTTGAAACATGAGGCTAATTATAAACAAATTTGTGTGAGATGACTAAGTCACTCGAGAAGACATGCTGAAAAGGAAGCTGTGCATATGGGTATGGAGCACCACAAAAATTAAGTTGAAGAGGTATGCAAACTGTTTCATTGATAGTTTTGAAACCAGCTTTACATTAACTGAACATATGAGTATATATATATATATATATATATATATATAAATATGTATATATAGGTATATAACATTACATGTATATGTATATGAAATAGCTTGTAATTATCTCAAGTACTAAAAGGCTTCCCTTCCATTTTAACTCCAAACTTTATCAAACAAAATATATTTTTAAATTATAAATGTTTAGAATAAATGATATCATTTAACCTTATATTTCTGAAAAAAGACTTTTCTGTAACCTTGGACAAGTTAAATTAGTAATCTTTTGTCAGAATTACCTGACTTAGGGAAGTTATGTTATTGGTAATTGTGGAAATTGTGTTAATTGTCTACTGCTGTACAGGAAAGTATTCCAGTATTCAAGAGCAAGTCTAAAGATATCAATGCAGATTTAGGAAGATTCTTAAGTTCTCCCACTTCTAAATTTTTGTAATTAATAATGTTATATATATATATATCCTGGTAAATATTTTATGGAATACAAAATAAAAATAAATCATGGAATCTGAATGCTAATACTTTCTGCTAAAATATTCAGGCTACATATTTCCCTATTTGAAATGTGTACTACTTTTGGATCCATTTATAATAGATAGACAATTAAGTAGATAGCTATAATATAGATAGATAGAGAGGCAGATATGTGTTTGTGTATTTTTCTCTATATGGCAAAATGAAGTATAAGAAAATGCTATATTTTTCCCTACATAGAGATAAATAAAATAATAATTCTGTATTACATATTTTGAATATTCAAAGAACAATAAATATTAATAATGATATTTAAATATCGATATTCTTAGCTTTTATGAATAAATGTTTTGTCAATAAGACTTTTATTCTTAAGAAATAGGAATTGAAACTAAAAAATTTCAAAGGTAAATGAGGAATGTAAAGTGTTTCTTGTATTTCACATCTGTTATAATAAATTCAAAGGGGGAATGACGACAAACCTTTGCAAAGCTTCCTAAAATTTCATTGCAGATATGATCCTATTTGTTAAGTATTAAGATTAATAAAAGAGCAATGAAATTAAGATAACTAACACAAAATACAATATTCATGCTCAGTAGCATTACACTATACTGGATAATAATTGAAAATTCATGTCTTCTTCACCAGCATACTAACCAAGGGCTTTTATTTCATCTTGAGAAGATTACATATCAGCATAAATCCAGAGATTAGAAAACTTTGTAATTGCACAAATTGCCTCTGTAATATCATGTCAGCTTGAATGTTACATAAAGACAGAGCAATAAAGCTAAAAAGTTTTTTAAGCAACCATTTTAACTATTGAGAAAATAATCTATTAGAAAAAAATACTAAGTCCTCTATTAAAAAAATACCAAACAGTTTTAATCCTTTTTTTATCAGGTAATTTCCATGGAGGAGAATCCTTACAAACTGTTGAACCACGTAAAATGGAACAGATCAATTCAAACATTGCAAATAAGTCATTGTATTAATTCTGTGATCCGGATTTAAACATTTGCTGTATCCTTCTTTTGAATAACCTTGTGCATTTAATTAATTATATATGCTAAGTTAGTACATAGGCATTACCCTTATATGTCGACACTATTGTTGAAATGTGAAATCTATCAATAAGTCATTTAAAATTATTGTCTTACTGTTTAACAAAAATCAATTTAGAAGTAACTGGGTAGATAAAGTGTTGACTGATTAGGTAGATTTAATTGAGTAGGGAAGAGATTCTTGGGTAGGCAGAGAACTTCTCATGTTTTGTCTAAAATGAGCAGAAAAAAAATCATATCATTATTTCATCTATACTACCCACTATTCATCCATCCATTAGATTCCAACAACTACTGGTTAAGCCTGTATTATGCAACAGATATTATTACAAGAACTCTGTGGGATACAAGGATAAATAAAAAGATGAACACAAAGATAATATAAGAAATGATGCATGGAACCTAATCTCAAGTAGCATATTACACCAGATGAGGGTTATTTATTTCCCATCTTGAAACTTATATTACTTTTTGTAGCTATATAAGAAACTATTAAGGGAATTTCCTTGCACAAGTCAGCACCTTTTCTTTTCCCTTTTTAGAAATCATGCAAAAGCCACAGTGTTAATAAAATCACCTCTCCTTGCATTTTTCAAGTATAGAGAATTGAAATGTATGTATTGAGCAGAAGCTACACTAAAGAAATTTCAGGGAATAAAATGAGAGTCATAAAATTGCTCAGAGGCAGCATATTTCAGAAGTACCTGTAAAAGTGTATTTCCTGCAGGTGAGAGGCTCATTGTGAATTGTGAAATCCAGCCCTTTTTTGCATTAACAGAAGTGGGAACTGGACAGAACTTTGCTGGTGGCTTCCCTGGCACCATCTAAGGAAGTTTAGATGAACAAATCAGAGGTGGGAGAAATACACACACACAAACACACACACACACACACACACACACACGTACACATACACGCATGCACAATGTCTCCCAAAAGAGGAATTTTAGCAAGAAGCAGTTTAGAGACATTCATTATCAGAAGAGAGACATGTGGGTTTGTAATCTGGAAGACATTCCACAGAATCTAATCTTATGGAAACCTTTTGCAAATAAGCTTCCCAGGAAAATTTTAATTCATTCAGTGATGAGTAATGCAAAAGGAAGTGGAAAAGAATCTATACAAAGAAAATGCTCACAGGGAACCATAAAGCAAACAACAGAATAAAAACATTGTCAAGGAGCCTATGAAAATTGTGAATAAATATTTCAGCCTAAATTGAGAAAAACAACTGCATGAAAGAAAGCCTCTATGACATTAGACTAGACACACAAATAAAGAGCTCAGGTAAGAGATGTCAAGAAAATATGTGGGCTGGAATGTGAGCTGATTTACTTTAGAAAAGGAGTAGAAAAAATAAACATAGAAATACAGAAAAACAGGAAAGCCATGGTGAATCATAATCACTCTGTAAAAGGAGGCAAGTGAAATAGTTGAAAGAAAAGTGAAAATGAAAAATAAAAATTTAAAAATAACTTAAAATGTTAGCTCTTTAAATGAGTTACATATAATTATATATGCATCATTAGAGTTCCTATTGAAATGAAATAAAACAAATTTTAAAAACAGAAAAGTATATTTAAATGTATAATTGTTAAAATTCATGAAATATTACAAAAGGACAAATATGGTGTAATTCTACTGATGTGATGTACCTAATGAATCAGACTTTTAAAGACAGGGAGTAGAATGGTGGTT
The DNA here is from genome assembly GCF_047511655.1 of Castor canadensis. Lineage (NCBI taxonomy): Eukaryota > Metazoa > Chordata > Mammalia > Rodentia > Castoridae > Castor > Castor canadensis. The sequence goes on along the minus strand of NC_133390.1, from coordinate 26,677,548 downwards.
GATGGAGAGTCAGGGCTGGGGACATAGAAATGAGAAGTTAAATGGATATGGAGCTTCCATTTGGGAAAAAGAAAAGTGTCAGGAGTTAGATGATGGTGGCACAACAATGGGAAGGTATGCAATGCTACGGCCATATTCAATTACATATTATTAAAATAGTAAATACTATGTTATGTGCATTTTTCCACTAACAATATTTTGCCATAGAAACTTGAACAAAAGCAGGCCAAGACATAGTAAAAAATAATATGGAACACAAAAGAAGAAAAGATGCAAAAATATCATGACATGTGTGAAAGAGAAAGTAAATCAAACTGTTTTCAAATTTCCCCACCGAAATTTCAACATGAACTCAGTGGACCAATTTGTAAAAGTCATTTAAGGATAGTCAGCATAACCAAGGATTTTATACAAAAACGAATCACACTGAAATATAAACTTAGAGATCATTGTTTTGACATGCAAGAAAATATGGATTTATTTCCAAGAGACCTACTAAAACAAAAACAAAAGGGAAAGCTTTCACCTAAGAAAAGCTTAGTGAAAATGTGGGTTGAGCTTTCAATTTTAAATAATTCTCAGAGGAGACTTTGATGATATGGTTTTTGAGCAACATTTTGAAGGTAGTTACTCCTATGAGGGTGTGTTGAGAGAGGCAGGAGTTACAAGAAGCAAGGAGTGAATAATAGTTATCACTCTATATATTTTGTAAATTTTGAACAATGTGATTATAGTATCGTTTCAAAAAATTTTGAAATATTAAAATATGCTAGTTAGAAAACTAGCATGATTTAAGTAAACAGACTGAACCACGAGACAGATTATTTGGATTCTTGTTCAAGTTCACTACTACTTTGCTAGGAACTGTAGATGGGCCACTATATTCCCTCAGTTTAGGTCCCTGATCTGTGAAAATGATGGGGCTGGATAAGGGGATCTTACAGTTTCTTCCTCCTTTCATATTCTGTGGGTCTATAATTTAAAACAGTGTTCACCAAACTGTAGCCTAGGGAAATAGTTTTGGAGCCTTGCCATTATTCAACCTTTTTATTTGCATATCTGTCTGCTGCTTCTCTGAAACACACAAATAATCCAATTCCAAAATTATGTAACTCAAATCATGTAAAAAATAAATATTAGAAAACTCAAGAGACAGCATGCATTCAAAGGGATTCAAATCAAAATGACTGCAGGAAAATCTTTCCCCAAATGTACACATTTTAATACATACATTTAATGTCAATCTATAAAAATTAGCTTCTTATTATTTTGCAGATTGTGATGTGGCTTTTAGATAAACCTAGGAAATTTTCTGATCATTATAAAATTAAGCTCAATTAAAACTGGAAGTAAAATACTCCTTTCCTTCATGCTATATATCTAATAGAATTTGTATTAGTCTTATAGTCATGCACATCAATTCTGTATTTTTTTAAATTAACTAATTAGAGGAAGATCTCATTTAGTTCCTCTACAACTTTTGTGCCCACGCTACAGTGTTCTGCTTTAGCATTTGATCAAATATGATCTAACTTGACTGACTCATGATGTAATGAAAGATATGAGTAAGCAGGGCAGACCTCTTAGAGGATAAGGATTTTTAAATTCTCCAGCCTTGATGCAAATAAGTAAGTGAGAAAAACAAGCAAAGCCAGTGAAGTCTTTCCTGTCTACAAGATCAGCAACCTTTCCCAACAGGGAATCAACGGACCAAGTAGAAGAGTCTACCATTTACACAATGAAAATATTGGCACAGTCACAAAATAGAATGTGTTTTCATTCTCCAACCAAAAGAGAATTTGATACCCAGGTATTTTTTGTAAGTGCACAGGAAGAATGTTTGTGACTTTTGTGAAAAGTCTTTGCCTCAAAAATCAGACTGAAGAAGTTCCTTGAAAGGATGACAGTAATATTCAGTTCTATCTCTGTGTATCCTTCAGAAGCAGTGAAGATAGATGGCTGGTGTGCCATTTCTTTCCTTGATGTAAATGCAGTGGTTTTTGGGGATTTATTTTTTCCAAAAGTAACTTTTCTGAAACTGTAGTTTTCTCATCAAAGATGAGATAAACTATTTCAAATCTTATACTACAGCTAAAATCAGGATTCTGTAAATAAATATCCCCACATTGATTTCAAACCCATGCTTTTGTTCATTATGCATGAAAGTATGTGTTTTGTGATTTAAAAAAAACTTAACATCAGGCGCTGGAGATGTAGAACACTTGCCCAGTATGCAAAAGGTTCTAGATTTGATCCTTGGCACTGTACACGCACAAATAGTATCACCTATGAAACCGTATGACTCCCTAAAATCAAAGTGTCAGAAATAAACACTTTTAAAAGAAATTTTAATATTAATAAAGCAAGATTCAGTCAGGGCAGCAAAAACTACTTCTTTGTAGTCTGAAGCAGCTGCTCTATCATGTGATCTAACAGAAGTTTGGGACTCTCAGAGGAATTCTGTCCTAATTATCCTCAATTATCATGCATATCACCTGTTTTGAATTTTTTTCCTCCTACTCCTTGATTAATTTTCCATTTTAGAATTTATTTGTGTTTCCATGTAGCACACTATTGACTCATGAAATATATCTGAATATTCTCTTTATACTCATCCTTTCTACACTTTTTATTGTGTTAAATTACCATATTATCCCAGTATAAAAATCTATCCAAACTAAAGAAATGTTATGACAAGTAACTCCAAAAAGTGAAATACTACAAATAATTATTTAACAAATTATTTGTCCTTCTCACAAATTTATATGAGACTTTCACTAAGATTCTTTTTCAAAGACTTCAGTTTGCTTAATTATATTTCTTTTCTTTCTCTTGCTTTCAGGAAGAAATACAGACATGTCATAAAACTGAACTAGAAAAAATATATACATATATTGATTTTGGGCCTGTGCATGCTAGGCAACTATTACCACTTGAACTAAACCCCTGGTCTTTCATTCTCACTTTGCTTTTGAGGCACAGTCTTGTCATGACCTTTTCCTGGGCTGGCCTCATATTTTTATGTGCCCTACCATGCCCAAGAGAGAAAATACATTTTTTGGCTAAGCAGCTTTATAGAAAAATATGTAAAATATTATAATTTGGATTAGTTGTTCTTGGGAAACTGAAATCCCACTAATACAAAAATTATTGTTTTTACTCTTGATAAATAACTGAAACTAAAACACTTTTATTTTTACCACCAAAAAATGTTGGTGAGGATGCAGGGAGAAAAGAAACCTTCATGCACTGCTGGTGGGAATGTAAGCCAGTACAACCACTTTAGAAAACAATATGGAGGCTTCTTAAACAACTAAACATAGATCTGTCATACTATCCAGCAATCCCACTCCTTGGAATATACCTGAAGGAATGTGACTCAGGTTATTATTACAAAGGCACCTGCACACCCATGTTTATTGCAACACTAGTTGCAATAGCCAAAATGCCCCACCATTGACAAATGGATCAAGAAAATGTGGCATTTATACACAATGGAATTTTATTCATACACAGAGAAGAATGAAATCTTGTCATTCACAAGTAAATGGATGGAACTAGAGAACATCATCTTAAGTGAAGTTAGCCAGGCTCAGAATGGTAAAAATCATATGTTCTCTCTCATATGTGGATTATAGACCCAAATCAAATGCAGTAATTTTATTGGACATGGGTCACACACTAAGGGGAGAACATGCATGGGAGGAATAGGGAAAGGGAAGGAAACCTAAAACTTGAATGTTGTTGATGTGCTCACTGTAGAGGGGCGAATATACTAATCTTAAATTGGCAGAGGCCACTATGGGAAGGGGATCAGGATGTAACAAAGAGGTCTGGTAGAAATGAACCAATGTAAGTTGTAATACACATGTGCATGGAAGCAATGTTAAGAATCTGTCTGTACAGCTATTTTTATCTCAAATGAGCAAAAATGCTATGTCTTTCTTATTATCTGTTATGTTTTCTCTTCAACAAAATCAGAGAATAAGGAGGGTGGGGGAGGTGACCCAAACAATGTATACACATGTAAGCAAATATAAAAGTGATAAAACAATTTAAAAAATAAAATAAAATACTGTTTTTTTCTTTTTTGTTCTTTTTTTCTTTCATTTAATCCTCATATTATTTTTTAACATTTATTTGTCTCTATTAAAACTGGTTAAGAATTAATATAAGAAGTAAAATTAGCAATTTTTCCAAAAGAGAACAGAAACAAACACAAGAAAAGCATAACTATGTTTAAAATGTAAAATATATTAAAATCATGAATTAATTATGATATTAGTTCAAGATTAATTTAAATTGAAAAAAACTACTGCACTAGATATATTCCCAATACTTCCTTATTTTCCATCTCTCTTTTTTTTTCATGCTAATGGAGGTTGAACTCAGGGCCTGGCACTTGCTAGGCATTCTCTACCCTTAGTACTTTTGCTTTAGTTTTTTTTTAGATAAGGTCTTGTGTTTATTCTCTGGGCTGGTCTGGACTGGAATCTTCCTATTTACGCTTCCCTCATTGCTATGATGACAAGCATACACCATTATACCTAGCAATTGTTTAAGATGGGGGTTTGCTACTTTTTGTCCAGGCTGGCCTCAAACTGGGATCTTTCCAATCTCCACCTCCCAGGTAGCCAGGATTATGGCCTCAGCCACTGCACCGGGCCTATTTTCCACCTCTTGAATGCACTGACATTATCATCTTGCTATGGAATTTTCTTAGTTTTGTTGCTCAAACAATATTTTTGTAGAAAATCTTTAAGCTATATATTTTTTCTTTCAACTTAGGTTTAGATACCCTGGTATTTCTAAAGGTAATCTTACCTTTGAGAAATTGCTACATTACTTTTTATCACTTCCAACCACTCAGCACTTTCAGGTATCTTGGATCCAGAAGTTAATGAGCTGTCATAGCAGAATCATTGCTGATCACCTTATTATTTTTATCTTACTTGAGGACACTTAACAAAAGTCTTACGAGAATTCCACATTAATAGAAAGCATGCCTAGAAGACCTTTTATGCCAGACACCAAGTTCACCAAAAGCTCTCAAGGCAAAAGACTATCAACACTTGAACCTTCTCTGCACTGAAGTTGTAGAGATGGTTAGATTTGGACACGAGGGTCCTTAAACAGACAGCCTTGAACGTTTTTGAGATCTGTATAACCTTCTTCCCAGTCCTACTCATTCACTACTCAACTGTTAAGTGTAAGACTGTGGATTACATGCAGTGTAAATATATTGAAGAAAAAGTACAGATTCTGTGCTGAAGGACCTAAAACAGTTCATGAGCAGATGTCATAAATCTACATACAAGCTTCTAAATGAAAGGTGAAACTAATTGACCCAATTTGTAATCATTCTCATTTTACTAGTACCAAATCCATGCTTCTTCCTGTTCTGTAGTCATACTCCTCCTCCCCCACCAAGATAGATTCTGATTGACCTGCCTAAATCCTTCTGCTCTTCCTCCTTATCTGTGCTAACTATGTTTTAGGTAAGAAACTAGTCTCATTCCCTGCCAATAACTGTTTGACTCATTCTCCTTCTCCCACAACTTCTTCAAAATGACATTTCTAATATGAATCATATTCCTTATTGTTACCACACAAGATGAGCTCCATCTCATTCCTGACTATCCCTCCCATCTTAGTTCTCATCACTTGCCTCCATGCAATGTAATTCCAGTCGTTTGAACTACTTATTTGTCCTCAGCCATGTATTTAAATATGTTCCTTTGCATATACATGTCCATCTGTCTTGAATGCTTCATGCAACCCAACCAAGTACCCTCTCTGGTTCGTGTGAACCCTGCTCATGCTTCATTCTCAGTCCAAGAATCTGTTCCTCTGATATATTTCATAATGACTCAGATAACAATATAGACACTTTTTCTATACAATAAAATATGATGCTCTATATCTGTAACACCTTTTAACATGAGGTTATATTGTTACCATGTCTCTCACCATTTGTTTATGCATGTCTTCATAGTAGGAACAATATGAGGAATTTGTTTCCCTCTTCATATCTCTGGTTCTTAGTGGCATACTATACAGATAGTGCAATTTTAAAGCAGTAACAGTATAGAATGTGAAAAAATCTATAACTCTATTTGTTGTACCTGAGAGAAAATACATTAAACTGAGAAAATCAAGAAAGATATTGTGGAATAAATTGTACTTGAGCCAAATCTAGAGGAATGTGCAGAATTAGCAAACATGAAAATGGAAAGGAGTAAATGCTCCTCCTGGGGCATTTTATGGTCAATAACAGGAAGCTGAAAAAAGATTTGCTGTGTACAAAGAACTGGCATAAGAGAAATGGGTGTATGTCTCTTCACATACACACAGACTATATATATATATATATATATATATATATATATATATATATATATATATAATGATACTGATATAGTTATAGATATAAGTATAGACTTTGACATCAATGTCCTGACAAATTTAAGGCCAAGGAATTAAATAATAATAACATATACATAATGTAGAAAAATAATTTTGACAAACTGAACTTGAGTAACTATAGTTCAGACTTTAAAATTTAGAAGGCTACATAAAATTTTAGAAACCACAATTTAATAATTTGGCTTGTGGTTAGATAACAGAGGTAGGGAAAAGACAAAGCAGAGGATCAAAGAATCCATTGGTCAGGAACTTTTATCTGTTATCTTGTATCATTTATTTGCTTTCCTTGCATAAGCCAGATATGTTTACTGAAGGTAGGGCTCTTCCTATCCATTATGAAACACCACCACTCAACAGAGTTATTTATTTTTAATAGTTACAAATACTGAATTGCTCCAACCATAGCTTAGTAGCTAAGGAGATGACAATTCATGTTAGACCTGTCTGTCTATTGTCATGTCAGACTTAACTGTCTGTAATTTATTTTATGAAAGCTCATCACAAATCAAGTGTATACAAGACACCTTTTGAAGACCTGGCACTCTAGCCCTTAGCATCAATGTGTTCTTATAGTTCAAAAGCTGCTACTCTTTTAATCATTCCACTCATGGAAAAAAGGAAAGTACCAGATTGTGGAATCACTGTCTTCTTATAACATTGCTTAATGCTGAATTTATTGAGATATACTATGTTTGGCAACAAATAGTGTTTAGCAAAAGTTATGCATCTAATCTTTTTAAAAAATATACCAAATTTACCTCTCAAAGAGTGACATATAAATCAAAGAGATTAAAAAACTGAATCTTTCATGTCCTCTTTACTATGTTTTCTTCTTTGTGAAAAGCAAGCAGTGCTGCACGCAGTATCACCTCAGGAAAAAAGAATAATACAAAAGTGGCTACCACTTTAAAAAGATCTTATTAGCTATTTCTATTTGCATGTTTTCTCCTTTTCCTTCCAAATTGTTTTTATTGCAATTTAGATATATTGCAGAAATTACCTCCTGGAATATACTAATCTTGAATATGGCCTGTTTGTCTAGAATAGCTATTAGCTTTTAAAAATCATTGTAATATCTAAGGAGATATAGGAACTACCTTTAAAACAAACAGCTTGATTTTTTTTCTCCTCTCTTTCTTCTGAAAATTTGAAAGTAATTGGGTAGACCAATAATTATCTAATTTGAATTTTTAAAATATAAAGTTGTTAGGGAATTGTATTTTACTGATTTGGAGTATTGAAGGGAAACTTGTGAATTACTACCCTTCTTTTCTGTGTCGATACATGACAGGATCTACTGTTCTTACAGTTAGTTCAGTCAAAGAAACCATTTGATGTGAATGTTTGACCGAATGACCAGTGGTTTGACTGAATTCACAACCATCGTGGCTGCTCTGCCCATGCGTGTCCACACAGGCTTTGTTTGCTTGCTGGCAGTCTCTGCACAGAGAACACAGAGCATATGCCAGGTGGCCATGTGTCTGAGCCAGAGAGAAGCGAGAACAAAGCAAAAAGGATTCCATTTGGACAGAGATGCTTTAAGCCGTCCGACTGCCAGTACCATATTAAAGAGAGAAGAAAATGCAATGATGCTTGAATATACTCAACAGTAAACAACTTCAAGCCTGAGATTCAGAGCACAAATCTCCCTCTGTTGCTGCTGACATGCACAGCTTGCATGTGGTTACAGGAGACAAAGAAATCTGCTCCAAAAGGAAAACACTAGAGAAGATCCTCACCCTGATTTTAATCTATCTTGGATAAATATTTCAGGTTATGTTATGTTATAACCATGTGTTCTTATACCAGAAACCTGTGTCAAAGGTGAGCACAGGGAAAGAAGATTCTAGAATGGCAAAAACAAGAATGTGCTGACTTTTCACATCCATCCTGTTTGTTTCTTTCGTCTGCTTGGTACTTAATGTATTGTCCTCCACATCTTGCTCACACACTGTGGAATAAGGTCAGATGGGGGCTATAGACTATTATTTTATAAAGCAGGAAGACATAGATTCCTTAATAAATAGAACAGTTAATTTCATGGTTTAAGCAAGTAAAATTTCTTTGAACCATACTCATTTATTGAGCTGCTGTGTGCTAGAGTATGTGCTAGAAGCCTTTCCTTCAGTACTTCTTGTCATTCCAACAGTGCTACTAAGCTGCATTGAGCTCATCTTACACAGGAGAATAATGACATTCAGAATGGTTTGTTGACTTGCCCAGGGTAGCTCAGCTAATAAGTATAAGAGAGACTTAGATCCAAGGTAACCTGATTCCAATGCCTGTACTAATCACATCACACCAAACTATACTTCCACTTATAAATAATTCAGCTTGTAAGAGTTTCTCAGGTATACTGTACTTCTACATGCTGTGCCATTTAATCAAGTCAAGATGGAGTCTTTTCCTATTTCAGGTATTAGAACACTAAAGCTTTTAGCAAACTGGCCCCAGGCTGGGTCAAAATTCAAACATGAGTCTACCCCGATATATATCACAATGTTTGTCCAAAAATCCTATTGAACTGAACTCAGGAGAATGCAATGTGTGTTTGAACATTTTGCTCCTTCTGCTGGAATGTATTTCTCTCCATAGTACACATCTGAAAAATTCTTTCCAAGGTATCTTTCAAAGTCTAGTACTGATGCATATGTTTTGAAAACACTCTTTAATTCCAAAAGGCTGAACTAGTTACTCCCTCCCAGGTACTCAGATGAGTGTGATATTCATACATTTTATAAGGCATTTTTCCATACTGTACTGGATAATTTGTCTCTGGGTATAGCTCCAGCTCGCTTGTGATCACGGAGATGACAAATAAATTTCTTATTGATCTTTCACCTTCCAGCACCCAGGTTAGTGTGTTATATTAATAGATATGCAAAAAAATTTGCTATGACAATGCATCATTAAATGATAGAATCAAGAAAAGCCATCAGAAAAACATAGGTGTGTATATGTGTTTATGTATTTAAAAGGCAGTGCAAAAAAGGAAGAAATACCTTTTTTTTTGTTAAGGGACAAAGCTGAATTACCTCTTACATGACTTTTAATGGGATTTTGCTGAGCTAAAAATCCTATATTCACAGAAAAGCCTTACCTGAGCTGCCAGTATCATCTAAGATTACTAAAAGGAGGATTTTAAAGATCTAATTTACTTTTTGTCATGCACTGCTTCCTATTTGGATTCCACTCTGGTTGAACATTGAAATGAGATGAGCCTTTTTCACCTTTGTGTCTGGTCATGTCTGCTTCCTCATCTCCCTCTGCTAGAACGGTGCTGCAGTTCCAGGCTGCAAACACAGCAGCAAAATGGTTCAGGAAAAGAAACAGAAAAAAAAAGAACCTGCTCATAATCCAGTGAAAATGTGCTTAATGAGAATTTCTATTGGTAGCAGGCTTTTTATAAAATATTCTTTTCTTTATGATTAAATTGTCTTAAAATGCTGACATTTGGTCTTCAATATCACAAGGATGTAATATTGGCACCAACTCAGTAAAGCTTACTAGCCAAGTCTAAAAGGAAAAATATAGTGAGAAAAACTATGATTTTATAGTTCTGGTAAAAATGAGGAAATCACAATCTGAAGGAAAACCCCAAGTAGCATGTCCCAAAGTCTGCCCACAGAGAAACTGAGATATATGCTTTCAGTATTGAGGATGATCCTAGAAACCTATTTGGAGCTTATTTTAGCTTACCCTAACATAACCATAGATCCATCTCAGAAAACAGATGTGGAATACATGAACTTTATGTTCATTGGCAAAGGAAACAGAATTGAGAATTTAAACTAATTTCCACTTTTATTATGTAGTATGACTTTTGCTTCTTTGTTTTCTCATAATCAACTTCAGTTCCCTTGAAAATTCCCTAACTGATAGTCTCTAACAGGGTTAGACTGTGTGAGTTGAATGTAGACTTGTTTACGACTGACTTATCCTCATATGCACCTGACACACTTTCTCTCAGTGGAATAAAAAACTGGCTTTTTCAAGAGCAGGAGAGAGGTACAAGTTCTGTCTAATAAAGTAAATATGATCCTACTTGTGCATGGCAGAATTTCTCAACTGAATTAAAAGTGCATTTTTGAGGCATTATGCATAAGAAAGCTCAGCACCCACAGCCTTGCTGAAGGCAACATTGCACTGAGTTTCTAGGTGGTAATGAAGACCGTTCGTTCTGTCTGAGCATTTTCACCTGAGCTTCTTTCTTTCTTTCCCCGCTGAACCCATTTCTCTCCCCCTGTCTGGTTTCTTGATCTTTCCAGAGATGATTGCTATGAAGTGCAGTCTTCAGCTGTCCTGTAGGCTGACCTACAATTAGGTTTGGCCAGGAGCATTAGGATGGGAGGAGGGAACAATCTGTATCCCTTTTCTCCCTGCTTGGTGCCACAAATGTGACAGAGACTGTGTTTCCTTACAACAAATTCTTTCACTTGGAAGACCTCCCCCATGGTCCTCACTCCAGTTGTCCACCACCACTTTCTGTTCTTCCTATGTCCCTTAGATTGGCCAAGTTGCTCTGATTTTGCCAGTACTTGTGTGCATCACCAACTCTCACTTGCTCTCTTGTCCCTGCTCACACTGTATATGTTATTCCTTTATTAAAATTTTTTTATGAGAGTAATCTGAAAGGGATATAGTGTCCTATTAGAACCTTTATGAGAGACATTCCTTTCTCTTTCTTCCTCTTTCTTCCTTCCTTCCTTTCTCTTTTTCTTTCTTTCTTCCTTCCTTTCTTTCTCTTTTTTTTATCTTCATTCTTCCTTCCCTCCATCTGCATTCTCTCATTCCCTTCTTTCCTTCTTTGTTTAATAAGTGATCACTTAAATAGAATAGCCCACTGGAGGGTTACCTATTAATTCTAATTAGCTTCCAGTAGAAAGACCATTGTAAGCAAGATTGTCTAATGGTTTTCTCCTTCAATCTCCATGAGAAGATTTATAGAATTTAAAGAGATTAAAATATTCATCTGTCAACAAAACTTCCAGATTCTTTTAAGAATCTAATAGATTGAATGAAAATGATTTCATGTTGGTGGAGACATAAGGAGCAGATTCATGCATCTCCTGACTGGGATACAGCATAAAGTCAAGAAAGAAGGAGCAAAGAAGATCCAATAAAATCTAACCTCCTTTAAGTTGAAATATCAAGGAGAACTGGATTCCAGAATATTTTAGTAGAGAAAAAGTATTTCTAGGACATCTTTTTGTGTAGGAAATAATGAAGTTCTCAAAAAGTGATCTGAACATATCAGGAGGGCACAAAACATAAAGGACTTCCACCAACAAAATATGACCATTTTGTGCTCAAAATATGTAATGATAATTATTTATAACACAGTGAATAAATCAAAAATCTCTGAGTTGACAGAGAATTCGAGAATGAGAAACCAACAAGCTAGCACTTGCTTATAGTAAATCCCCAACGAATATTATTATAGAGCTAATAATCCAGCATTAGTAATAAATGGGTTCTAAAACAATGGGTGAAAATTTGACAAAAAAGAAGACATTGTAGGATCTCAACAGATCACTCCACAAATTGCATCTTAGTTACTAAGGGACAAATAACAACATCATAAAAAAACCTGGCTAATATTACTGAAGCATGGCAGAATATGTCACACCAAAACATGCCATTTTGGGTACAAGGATTATTTTGAGTTGAAGGCACTTTAAAAACTCAGGTACAGGAATGTGCTATGATCCTTTCCTTTTCTTTCCTGAAAACAGGAGATAAAACTCTCATATGGAAGATGTCCTTTCTATACTAGAATGAAAGTGCCATTTTTATCAAGGACAGAAAATGGAAACCAAGAAAATTCTGTACAAACTGTCCCCACTCAAATAACTCTGATCTTTCTTTAGCCTTCTCATATAGTCTGGTTACTTTTCCACAATTGTATTTTTGTCCATCTTAATATGGTTTTCACCTCTACTTTGAGTCTTCAGTTCCTCTATAATGTAAAATTAAATAAGTGGTTGATTTTTTTCCCCAGACAATCTGTCTTTTGTCTAAAATCTGGCTTGTCCAAAAAACTCTAATAAGGAAGATGTAAAATTTTGCCTCCCCTTTACCACTTTTAGTTTAGGATCAATGAATATTAGTAACACTCTTATAGAAAAAAAGCTCAATTGTGTGCCTCCTGATAAGAAGTATTGAGAGCAACATATCATTTTTGTGATATTCTTTCCAAAACTCTGTAACGGACTCCTCCACTAATTCAGGGTTCTTAATGCAAAGACGTCACCCTTGCTTTCCTGTTACTAACCTGACTGAAATTTCAATCTCTTGTATTGAAAAATAAATACCTTCTGAAATTATGTGAGATGAAGCAGATAGGGAGGCTGTTGGCATTCCAATGGCAGTGCATGAAGGCATAAATGTAAAATTTAAGGCTGAGAAAAGAGGGCTTGAGTGATGACAAGAAAAAACAATTGAAGGCAGAATGGACTTAGATCTATTCAGAATTTTTTTTTCCTTCTGGTTCTGGCTATTAATATTCCAGATTTTTTGCTTAGATATATTATCTTATTTCATTTACATCTATGGAATGTCTATTTTTCCATCTCTCAAATCTACTATATGATATATTTCAGTATTCCATTTATTTTTTTTTCAAATATTTAAGCTGCCAACATTTTAACTTACTTTACATTTTAGATTCCACCATTTGATGAAATCTCTTCTTACATCACTAATGATGTTGCCTGTCAGGAAGTTTCTGCATTGTTTGTGTTTCTCTATTGCAACTGTTTCACTATATTTTTTATTATTCTTTTAGTTTGGCTATCTGATTTTGAGCATAAACACCAACTTGGCTACTAAAAATTCTAGAACACATTAACCTTGGCTCCAAACCCATCAGAAACATATTTTAAATAAAATTTTGAGGAAACATGATTGCTTAGATTATCTTTAAAAATAATGAAACCACATATTACATTGTTTCTTTTTCTACATTTGTATTTAGAATTAGAGACATAATCTTATATCAGAGGCCTTTGTTAGCTAACAAAACTTTCTTAAAAGGAGAAATTCAAATGGCCAAAAAACACATGAAAAAATGCTCACCATCTTTAGGCATAAAGGAAATGCAAATCAAAACCACACTAAGATTCCACCTCACCCCTGTTAGAACAGCAATCATCAAAAACACCACCACAAGAGGCAATGGTGAGGATGTGGGGAAAAAGGAACTCTTGTACACTGCTGGTGGGAATGCAAGCTGGTACAACCACTCTGGAAGAAAATTTGGAGGCTTCTTAAAAATCTAAACATAGACCTGCCATATGATCCAGCAACCCCACTCCTGGGGATATACCCAAAGGAATGCAGTACAGGTTACTCCAGAGGCACCTGCACACCCATGTTTATTGAAGCGCTATTCACAATAGCCAAGTTATGGAAAAACAAAGATGCTCTACTATGGATGAATGGATCAAGAAAATGTGGTAGTTGTACATGATGGAATTTTACTGAGCCATGAAAAGGAATGAAATCTTATTATTTGCAGATAACTGGATGGAACTGGAGAACATTATTCTGAGCAAGAAAGAGTTTGATGTCCCCACTCCAGAGGAGCTAATACAGAAACTTTAAAGCTACAGAGGTTAACATGAGAAGGGGATCAGGAACCAGGGTTAAGATCAGTTAGAGATGAATCAACATGTGTACACGAAAGCAGTGCTAGGAGTATTCCTGTATAGCTATCCTTAACTCGACTAGCAAAAACACTTGGTCTTCCTTATTATCCTTATGTCTTCTCTTCAACAAAATTAGAGATAAGGGCAGAACAGGTTCTGCCTGCAAGTGAGGGAGGGGAGGGGAGCAGGGGGGAGAATGACCCAAACAATGTATGCACATGTGAATAAATTAAAAAAAATAATTTTTAATTTACATTAAAGTAGACTTCAAACCTACATTGATCAAATGAGATAAAGAAGGACATTCCATACTAATAAAAGGGGAAATAGACCAAAAGGAAATAATAATCATCAATCTGTATGCACCCAATGTCAACGCACCGAATTTCATCAAACATACCCTGAAAGACCTAAAAGCATATATAAACGCCAACACAGTGGTTGTGGGAGACTTTAACACTCCATTATCATCAATAGATAAGTCATCCAAACAAAAACTCAATAAAGAAATCCAAGATCTAAAATATGCAATAGATCAAGTGGACCTAGTAGATGTCTACAGAACATTTCATCCAACCTCTACACAATATACATTCTTCTCAGCAGCCCATGGAACCTTCTCCAAAATAGATCATATCTTTGGGCACAAAGCAAGCCTCAGCAAATATAAGAAAATAGAAATAATACCATGCATACTATCTGACCACAATGCAGTAAAAGTAGAACTCAACAACAAAAGTAAAGACAAAAAACATGCAAACAGCTGGAAACTAAATAACTCATTACTTAATGAAGAATGGATTATCGATGCAATAAAAGAGGAAATTAAAAAGTTCCTACAAGTCAAATGAAAACACAACCTACCGGAACCTATGGGACACAGCTAAGGCAGTCTTGAGAGGAAAGTTTATAGCCATGAGTGCATATATTAAAAAGATTGAAAGATACCAAATCAATGACCTAATGATACATCTCAAACTCCTAGAAAAACAAGAACAAGCAAATCCCAAAACAAATAGAAGGAGAGAAATAATAAAAATAAGAGCTGAAATCAACGAAATAGAAACCAAAAAAACCATACAAAGAATTAATGAAACAAAAAGTTGGTTCTTTGAAAAAATAAACAAGATCGATAGACCCCTGGCAAACCTGACTAAAATGAGGAGAGAAAAAACCCAAATTAGTAGAATTAGGAATGCAAAAGGGAAGATAACAACAAACACCATGGAAGTCCAGGAAATCATCAGAGACTACTTCGAGAACCTATATTCAAATAAATTTGAAAATCTAAAAGAAATGGACAGATTTCTAGACACATATGATCATCCAAAACTGAACCAAGAGGAAATTAATCACCTGAATAGACCTATAACACAAAATGAAATTGAAGCAGCAATCAAGAGTCTCCCCAAAAAGAAAAGTCCAGGACCTGATGGATTCTCTGCTGAATTCTATCAGACCTTTAAAGAAGAACTGATACCAACCCTCCTTAAACTGTTCCATGAAATAGAAAGGGAAGGAAAACTGCCAAACACATTTTATGAAGCCAGTATTACACTTATCCCAAAACCAGGCAAAGACACCTCCAAAAAGGAGAACTATAGGCCAATCTCCTTAATGAACATTGATGCAAAAATCCTCAACAAAATAATGGCAAATCGAATTCAGCAACACATCAAAAAGATTATTCACCATGACCAGGTAGCTTCATCCCAGGGATGCAGGGGTGGTTCAACATATGAAAATCAATAAACGTAATAAACCACATTAACAGAAGCAAAGACAAAAACCACTTGATCATCTCAATAGAGGCAGAAAAAGCCTTTGATAAGATCCAACATCATTTCATGATAAAAGCTCTAAGAAAACTAGGAATAGAAGGAAAGTTCCTCAACATTATAAAAGCTGTATATGACAAACCTACAGCCAGCATTATACTTAACAGAGAAAAATTAAAACCATTCCCTCTAAAATCAGGAACCAGACAAGGATGCCCACTATCTCCACTCCTATTCAACATAGTACTGGAATTCCTAGCCAGAGCAACTAGGCAAGAAGAAGGAATAAAAGGAATGCAAATAGGTAAAGAAACTGTCAAAATATCCCTATTTGCAGACGACATGATCCTATACCTTAAAGACCCAAAAAACTCTACTCAGAAGCTTCTAGACATCATCAATAGCTATAGCAAGGTAGCAGGATATAAAATCAACATAGAAAAATCATTAGCATTTCTATACAATAACAATGAGCAAACGGAAAAAGAATGTATGAAAACAATTCCATTTACAATAGCCTCAAAAAAAAATCAAATACCTAGGTGTAAACCTAACAGAAGATGTGAAAGACCTCTACAAGGAAAACTATACACTTCTGAAGAAAGAGATTGAGGAAGACTATAGAAAGTGGAGAGATCTCCCATGCTCATGGATTGGTAGAATCAACATAGTAAAAATGTCAATACTCCCCAAAGTAATCTACATGTTTAATGCAATTCCCATCAAAATTCCAATGACATTCATTAAAGAGATTGAAAAATCTACTGTGAAATTTATATGGAAACACAAGAGGCCACGAATAGCCAAGGCAATACTCAGTCAAAAGAACAATGCAGGAGGTATCACAATACCTGACTTCAAACTATATTACAAAGCAATAACAATAAAAACAGCATGGTACTGGCACAAAAACAGACATGAAGACCAGTGGAACAGAATAGAGGATCCACATATGAAGCCACACAACTATGAGCAACTTATCTTTGACAAAGGAGCTAAAACTATACGATGGAGAAATAGCAGCCTCTTCAACAAAAACTGCTGGGAAAACTGGTTAGCAGTCTGCAAAAAACTGAAACTAGATCCATGTATATCACCCTATACCAAGATTAACTCAAAATGGATCAAGGATCTTAATATCAGACCCCAAACTCTTAAGTTGATACAAGAAAGAGTAGGAAATACTCTGGAGTTAGTAGGTATAGGTAAGAACTTTCTCAATGAAACCCCAGCAGCACAGCAACTAAGAGATAGCATAGATAAATGGGACCTCATAAAACTAAAAAGCTTCTGTACATCAAAAGAAATGGTCTCTAAACTGAAGAGAACACCCACAGAGTGGGAGAAAATATTTGCCAATTATACATCAGACAAAGGACTGATAACCAGAATATACAGGGAACTTAAAAAACTAAATTCTCCCAAAACTGATGAACCAATAAAGAAATGGGCATGTGAACTAAACAGAACTTTCTCAAAAGAAGAAATTCAAATGGACAGAAAACACATGAAAAAATGCTCACCATCTCTAGCAATAAAGGAAATGCAAATTAAAACCACACTAAGATTCCACCTCACCCCTGTTAGAATAGCCATCATCAGCAACACCACCAACAACAGGTGTTGGCGAGGATGCGGGGGAAAAAGGAACCCTCTTACACTGTTGGTGGGAATGTAGACTAGTACAACCACTCTGGAAAAAAATTTGGAGGCTACTTAAAAAGCTGGACATCGATCTACCATTTGATCCAGCAATACCACTCTTGGGGATATACCCAAAAGACTGTTACTCCAGAGGCACCTGCACATCCATGTTTATTGCGGCACTATTCACAATAGCCAAGTTATGGAAACAGCCAAGATGCCCCACCACTGACGAATCAATCAAGAAAATGTGGTATCTATACACCATGGAATTTTATGCAGCCATGAAGAAGAACGAAATATTATCACTCGCCGGTAAATGGATGGAATTGGAGAACATCATTCTGAGTGAGGTTAGCCTGGCCCAAAAGACCAAAAATCGTTATATTCTTCCTCATATGCGGACATTAGATGAAGGGCAAACACAACAAGGGGAATGAACTTTGATCAGAAGATAAAAGCAAGAGCACACAAGGGAGGGGTGAGGATAGGTAAGACACCTAAAAAACTAGCTAGCATTTGTTGCTCTTAATGCAGAGAAACTAAAGCAGATACCTTAAAGCAACTGAGGCCAATAGGAAAAGGGGACCAGGAAGTAGAGAAAAGGTTAGATCAAAAAGAATTAACCTAGAAGGAAACACCCATGCACAGGAAATCAATGTGAGTCAATGCCCTGTATAGCTATTCTTATCTCAACCAGCAAAACCCCTTGTTCCTTCCTATTATTGCTTATAGTCTCTCTACAACAAAATTAGAGATAAGGGCAAAATAGTTTCTGCTGGGTATTGAGGGGGGGGAGCAGGAGGGGGTGGAGTGGGTGGTAAGGGAGGGGGTGGGGGCAGGGGGGAGAAATGAACCTAGCCTTGTATGCACATATGAATAATAAAAGAAAAATGAAAAAAAAAATAAAAAAATAAATTAAATTAAATTAAAATAAAAAGCAAACCTTGAAATACTTACAGAAGTCTACTGGGTCATATTCTTTTTAAATTCCTAGTCTTAGCTCTTTTATTTAAAGTGAGGTTATGGAGATGTTTTCTAAACATTATTCTTAAATATGAAAGAGACATATTTAAACAAATTAAATATATTTACTCTTATTTAGTAAGAGTTACAGTCAAACACTTCAAATCAAATAGCTTCAGAAATGAAATACAATGAAGAGACAATCTCTGACTTTGTTAAGGTACTTTCGTATGAGGGTATCCAGGATTTCTTTATTTTTATTTTCCTTTTATTTTATTTATTGAATTAATTAACTGTATTTGGGAAATTGAAGGATGAAGGGACTTTTCCACTGTGGCCCTCACATGACCTTATTCAGAATAGACATTTTTGTCTACCCTCCCTATAGACAACCTCACCCTTATCTCTTTTTCCTCAAGAACAATTCTTATCTTTTCTAAGAATCTGCTGTAACAAATTTTTTGCAACTAGATGAAATTCACCTGCTTGTCCTGCTAACATCATATACATTTTATCCTACTTCCAAGTTAGAATTTTCCTTGAGACTCTTCTTATGCTCTGCATTTTTGGAATTTAGTAAAGCAAGCTGTGTGTTCTAATTGGTTTTCTGCCATTAAATGTACTATGCATGTGTGTCCACACACTGAGTGGTATATGCACAGCTAAACACACACCCCTATATGCATGTATGTATGTGTACATGTGCAAAAACTTGCAAGAATTTAAATGTTATAATGCTTTAACAAAAATAAGCCATCTAATTTTCCATTTAATCATTATAACAAGGGATAACTCCCCCACAAAAGAGAAGGTGAGTACAGACAAGATAAGGTAGGGAAAGTAGTGTGGGAGAGGAGTTTCTCCAAGTAGTTGGGTAGATGCCATTCCCTACTCCAGAAGATGGGGAATGTAGGAGTAGGACCACATTTGAATAAAATGTGAGTTCAAAGCAGACAACATGAATTTGAAGTATCTCCTCTGAGATTTCTGAATGTAGATACAAATAGCTTGATGTATGGACTGAGGCTCAGTAGCTAGATCACAGTAGCTAGATCACAGTTAGAGATTTAAAAACATCAAAAAAGAGGGGCACTGAAAATCTTGACTTAGGAGGAATCCTATTATATAGATTAGTTTGAAAAAAATTAATCATAAACATATCTGAAGGGTTTTAAGTCACATAATACCCTACAGACAGACATAGTATTTCAAACCTGGTATCAATTGTCCTACCAAATCTTCTTGCAATGGCTACAGCAGAACATAGAAACATTCTTCTATGAGCAGACCTAGAACATGGTTAAATATCACCATTAGCTTTCCTTTCCTATAAATTGTTTATTTTTTCAATTCAGTTATGAGTTTTCACTTCAGGACTTGTGAAATTGTCACAGTTATATCTTTTCTAAGTTATGGACCTGGAACCAGTAAAATCACACTTGTCAATTTCTTTCATTTCCTACTGCCAATATTTGCCTACTTGAAGGAATTGTCTAACTATTCAGTTTGGTAATCATCCTTTACAAGATTAGGCTTTAATTTTGGAGAATGTTGAACATTGACAAATAATCTAATTAACTAATTAATCCATTTCATAATTCCACCAATTACTAAACCAGGACTTCTGTAGACTATTTGAAGGAGACCGCCTTACTATTGGTATCCTTTTACTGACACTTTTACTCACCCAAATCTTCCATTTAATCCCTTGACCCTCCAATTGCTTCCTGTTGAGAGCTTGGGTGCCTTTACTTATTTATTTGATTTTTCATAAGGTATATTTTGAGATAAATTTCTCAGAACATGATTTTCATCTCTTTACAGAAAATTAATCTTAAAATATATCAAATGCCCCTTATTAAAAACTAGTCATGCTATTTGTCAGATGAACCTCAATCTTTAGTGATCTTCATCTCTGTCAGATAGCTATAGCATGCTCAGGGTAAAGGCTATGTCTACATGAGGCACTTATCAAAGATTGAGTTTCCTCTTCCTATCTGCAACAAAATGAATTAGCTACAAGAACTTTCATGGTATAACCATGTTTCATTTTTTAAAATAAAATTGCATTTATAATATTTTAAACTACTTTTCTGGTTATAAAAGAAAAATCATTTTGCCAAATCGTATTTTTTTCTACAAATCTCTTTTATTTTATTTTTCATTCACTTCACAAAGCTTCATGAAGTGTTTGTACTAATTTTGCCAATGGTTTCTAATCAGATTTAATCCAACAGGGTACTCAAAGAGTGGTCAAGGGATTTCTCCAACTCTTTTTATAGTATAGCTTCTAGTTCTTCTTTAATATGTGCCTGTACTTTATCCAAAATTCTGCTTTCTTAACAAGTTCATTTTCATTCTGTATGGCTAACCTAAGGAAGAAGAAAAGCCAGAATTATATTTCATTCTGTCCCAACTGTCAGTTTTGTAGTTAAACAAACTAGTCATTGCTGTCCCTCAGAAGGAAAGCTGCCTTTCACATATAAAGAACCTTCCTTTTGGAAGATTCTGTATCTTAAAACGTTGTTTTGAAATGTTGATGTACCATATAAGTAAAAAAATTCTCCAGGCAGATTAAGTGCATATATAAATTTATAATAGCCCACTGACTCCAGTTGGCAGAGTTATAGCTTTAGGATAAGTGGCAAAACACTTTCCAAAGAAGTTTGGAGACTCCTTTTTGTCTCTCTGCCAAGTTCTCCCCAGTGAATCTCACACACTGACTAATGCATATGCTTGTTTTATAAGATTCCAAGTAATGGTCTTTACTGAGGCTGGTAGGTAAGAAGACTTTCATTTAAGGCCTATTGAATTCTTGACTCAGAGTTTGTGGACTGCTAACTTTCTAATGGCTTTCCTCTAGCATGTGCATCAACTTTAGCAATGTGGGTGTTCTGCACCTTTTAATTTATATTCAGTAACCTTAAATACAAATCATTTTAAACTTTTCAAATGTTAATAATTAAATAATACATGCATATTGTTTAAAATAAGAAATCAAGAAATAAAATCCCTACCTAATCAGTTGTTTTTAATCTTTCTAGTTATTAGCCTACATGCAATTCTTATACCTCACATCTTTTTATTCATCCATAAATGTAGAAATATCTATTTTTGCTCCCTCCTATATTAATGAAAAATTAGAATTTTAAAACATCCTTCCAACTATTTTTGCTGACCTCTCACATCTGTCAAGAGACTTCTCACCTTCTACATTACCAATGTTCACTGTAGTTTTTATTCACTGCAGCTAAATATTCCATTATATTAATATGGAACAATGTTTGTGTGTATTTATTATGTTTCTTATGTAAAATTGATTGTTTCCCTTTGGGGATTATTATGAATAAAGTTATATTTATTATGAATAAAGTTAAATTTTCCGTATATGTTATTGTTGTCATAAACACTCATTTCTGTTTTATATGTAATTTGGTGTAGATTGGTTACATGTATACATATGATTGTAGTTTGTGTAGGTAGTGCCAAATACCTTTCCAACAAAGTGAATACTGACATATAGAGTATATGAACTTAAATATTTTTGAGAAATCTTTTGGATTCATATCTTCACTAACAGTTGGTATTTTCTGGCTTTTAATAGTGTGGTCATTCTGCTTGGGATTCAAGATTGTTTCATGTGGCTTAGTTTTATGTTTAGCTGAAGACAATTGATTCTGACAACCCTTTCATATAGCCACTGGCCATGGATATCCTATTTGGTTAACTGACTTTCAAGTACTTTGTTTTCTAGTTGTTATTTTTCTCATCAGTTAATTGGCATTCTTTATACATCTTGCACATACATTCCCACTGCCCCCAAATTCCGCTATATAAATATGCCATAATGCATTTATTTATTATTCTGCTTATGTAGAATTGTGTTATTTTCTGCTTGTGGCTATTAAAAATAAAGTTACTAGGGAAATTTTCTGCACATAGTTTGCTTTGTTTTGGGTTTGGTTTTTTGGTGGTAATGGGGTTCGAACTCAGAGTTTCATGCTTGCTATGAAGGTGCTCTACTACTTGAGCCATTCCACCAGTCCACACTCTTAACTGCTATAAGCCTTATTCAACTTCCAGCACTGCTAAGAGAATAAAGCAGTATTAGAATTAAGAATACCATATTGACACATGCTTCCATTTATCTAAACTTGGATGAAAATAAAAATGCATATGCACATCATTGAAAACCTTTTGAAATAATAAACTGGCAATGTATAGTAGAAGATTTTTCCTTTTATAATGCTGCTTACCTATACTGATATTTTCTGTGTATATATATACCATTTTAAAGTAAAACTTCCAATTAAATTTAAACAAAAAGTCTTATAGAGTTATTTTTTAAGAAATTGAGTTGATTATTCCTTCTGGAAGTGAATAGTGCTGGTCTACTGTGATTATCCTATAACCATTGAAACAACAAAAGCAAGAAATATCAAAATGAACACAGATGAGAAGGAATACAAGATACCACTAGTTGCCAGCCAGTAACTTTTTCCTAAGTATCAAGTAGAAAGATAGGTCAGTTTTGTGACTGTAGAATAAATCTAAAATTTCAGAATTTTTACTTTGTAGAAAGGGTTTTATAATGCATATGCTTCTTTCTTGGCATATGCTTTTTAAATGCAAGTAAGTCTCTGTGGTTTAAAAAGGATACGTGCCTATGGCACTGTCTAATTCATATCCCAAGTAATTTATTCATCTGGTTGAATTTGGCTCAAGTGATTGAGAAATTATCAATGTATAGTACTTATAGTTTCCAAGCAAGCCAAACCTTGTAACTAAGCTCACATGAAAGCTTTGGTAGATTTGCTTTACAAGGAAAGATAGTTAGTGATATTTTAGTGGTATTTCATATGTCTTTTTAAATTTTTTCTGTCTTACCAACTGGAATATATGTCTCTCAAGGTAGCCTATGAAATTTCAAAGCAACACCATTTGGCTTGGTGTTATAGGATTTTGCTGACCAAAAACTATCCCCAAAATTTTGCTGAAATCCTTCCAGGACCAATAGAAACAGAGATGACTTCTTTTGCCTATGCCTCCAGGATTCCAGTATGAAGCTGCTGCCATTTGTACTGTACGCTAATGACAAGCTGGATGTTTGCATGAAAGCCAATATGTTCTTACGCTGCTTTTTGAGACAAGTAATAATCAGTCTGTCATCAATGTCATGCTGCAATCAGGCTTTGACAAGGTTTGCAAATAACTTGAAAGGAATTGCTCATCCCTGATCACTGCAGATCAAAACCAGCCCTGAACAAAAGCTGAAAGTCTGCTAAGCATCAGCTGCACAGACTTAGGAGATGTGTTGTGCTTAAGGAGAAGCAAAGGGAACAACCAAGCTCTACCACCACCCCCATTTTCAAATATTTTTAAGCAGAGCTTTTCTCAACTACCAACCCTGAGAACTCACAGCTCAAAACAATGATAAAGCCATCTGATTGGAGGTGTCATGCATATTATTCTTGAAGAGGATTAGAAAAAGAACATAGTCTTCCCATCCTTATTTGGTTAGTTCTCCCAACTCATAGGCTGCAGCAGGCAGGATTTCTGATCTATCCCAGCACTATCAGTAAGGAAATTGTATGCATAAGGATGGAGCTACCAATTACTTTCTTATTCCTTCCTTCCTGTCTTCAATCCTTCCCACTCTATAGAAGGTATAAAAGTGCTTCATTTTTCCAGAGCTGTTCCTGACACATGTCAATCTGGAGGTTTTCTCATTCCTAAGAAACCTGCTAAAGTTACATATAATAGTTTGAGAACAAGGTTCTTTGGAGGAAAAAATAGGCTTTTTTGAAGAATCAGCTAGTAACAGTTCCACTCAGAGCTTTTTTTTTTTTGTAATTTTTATTTTATTCATATGTGTATACAATGTTTGGGTCATTTCTTCCCCCTCCCCCCTTCCCCTCTCCACTCCCTGCCTTACCCCTCGCTACCCGGCAGAAACTATTTTATCTTTATCTCTAATTTTGTTGAAGAGAGAGTATAAGCAATAACGGGAAGAACACAGGGGTTTTGCTAGTTGAGATAAGGATAGCTATACAGGGAGTTGACTCACATTGATTTCCTGTGCATATGTGTTACCTTCTAAGTTAATTCTTCTTTAGAGCTTTAAACCATTTCTGATCTTCATGTTTCTATAAATAGTTGGACAGTTATTTAGCATATGGACTTAAACACTCATGAATTATGCCTACAAACATGAGTGTAGATTTAAGTACAGATTTCATTAGTTGCTGATTTTATCTTAGCATAAAGGAAGACTATAATGCAGAGTGATCTTGATGTTCTTTAGAAGAAACCCTGAAAACCAGTAGCTGTTGAGGAGGCCTAAGACATTCAAAGGGAAGATATCAGACAAAGAAAAAAGCAAACATATAACAAGGTGAAATTCCACATTCCAAAAAGAAAGCAGAAATAGACACATTTAAGACCCCTTTTTATATAGTCAGTTAAGACTATAGGCCTAAAACAGTATAGTCCTAAAAAAATGTTCAGTGAAGTATCCATTTCATAAACATATGCTGAACACCATACTTTTGGCTCAGCACCATGTTGAATATTATGAGAGATAAGTATGATGTATAAGAATCAACCCTCTATTTTAAGGAATTTATGATCTGATTAGGGAGAAA
This sequence comes from Castor canadensis, assembly GCF_047511655.1. Classification (NCBI taxonomy): domain Eukaryota; kingdom Metazoa; phylum Chordata; class Mammalia; order Rodentia; family Castoridae; genus Castor; species Castor canadensis. The sequence goes on along the minus strand of NC_133390.1, from coordinate 26,652,441 downwards.
ATACTAACATGCATGAACATACAATGGCAACTTTTTGAAAGCACATAATGTAAACACTGAAATCTGAGATAAGAACCACTCTTTTTACACATCATAGACTTGTAACAGAAATCCATAATTATATCTGCAAATCACATTTGATTATCCCTCAACTTTTCCATTCTTTTGATCTTTACCCTTTATCATCTAACTAAAATCCAAGTCCCATCCCCATAAATACAGTAAAACTAGACCCATGCTGCTCTGAGAACCCAAGTGTAAGCTGCACTTACATATATAGACTGCTGACACATTCAGTTCTGACTAGTGGGAGCTATCCAGCAATTGTGTCTGTCAATCCCATCATTGGTTCCCTTTGTTGTACCTGTTCTGTACATTCAATTTCACCTGAAAGCTTGGTATATAATCAGACATTGGTTTCCTTACAATTGTTCACTTGAGATTGAGGTTTAACAAATTGACCAGAAAGATTAAAGTTTTCATTAAGGAATTACAATGCGGAAGAAACTCTAAAACTGATTTTAAAGTAGCATGTCTTCCAGAATGTACCAACTAAGCCTGTTCCTTTTACAATCCTGTACCCAGTGACTTCCCCTAGAATCTAAGACTCTTCTCCTAACTGTTAAATCTCTAGTCTTTTTTCTGTTTTCTTCAGTACAAATCTCCAAACTAGTTCATGTGACAACATCTCAGAAGTATGGCACTGCTCAGAATGAAGCCAGACTTCATATAATTGACAGAACCCTTTAAGCCCTCTACAAATACTTTCTACAGAATAAACTCAGGGCCTTACATTGATTTATATTCTGATACACTGAGGAAGAAAACAAAGACTTATTTCTTTGTTTCTAAAAATCTAATGTGATTTACCAAACTATATATGTCCTGACACTATAAGAGTTCTTTCCCCAAGATTCCTTACTGTTCACATGGGGAAAAAAGAACCCTAAAAACCATTCACTGAATTTTACTTAAAAATTCACTAGTACTTATCTGTCTTTGATATAAGTCACTCAAGTATACCACAAATCTACATTACATTTGAACTACTGTATGTATCACTAGCTGCTGAAATAATTTACACATCACAAAGTATAATGATTCTTGTAGGACAAAACATTATAAATAATTACTTTCCATGACAGTACTGAAAAAAATAAGCTAACCTAGAGTTGTCATTAGTGCATGCTCTTACTTATGAAAAACTAAACTGTGATGGTAATTTAGGTATCTTAAAGAAGCCATAAGGAAATGCTATTCTAAAATATAAAATGCAAATCGCTTTAAATATTGTGCTTCTCAATTTCATTTCAACTAACTAATCTCTCAAAAAAATCTTAAAGTATTACCAGCTGTTCTACAGGACTCACAGCAATTGGACACAACAATCAAGGACAGGAGAACTGAACTCACGCTGACCTCTAAGTCATTTTCTAAACAAATATTTGCTGAATGCTTGGTAGAGAGATGTTGTGCTGGTATCTGGTAACAATGATGAACTAAAAGGACAAGTATTGACCTCTGAGAATCCTACACGGTAACAGAAGAGAAAAATGATAACCAAGGGCATAAATAAATAAATTAAATAATTAAACATTGTATTTATACAAGGATGGAGATAAACAGTTTTGTGGTCAGGTAAAAAGAAATTTAAATATTCTTAAACTTGTAAAAATTGTCTCAACTTTAAAAATAGAAAAGAATTTATCAATCAAAACTATGAGACGATCTTTTTTTAACCTATGTTATTGACAAAAGTTGAAGTTTTAAGGCATACTTCAGCAGCAAGAATGAAGGAAAAGGACATTGTAATTGTGAATGGAAGTGGATTGGTCTTGGTGAAAGGTGATCTGACAATATCTATCAATATATAAAAGCACATAACCTTTGACTCAACTCAGAAATAGGAATATGGTCTGTAAATCTGTTCTTTTTGTAAAAAGAAAATGCTCTTATAATAAGAGTATCCATTTCAATTTTGGTTTTAGTGAAATAAGAGAAGAATAGCTAAACATTTTTCAACTTTAAAGAAGCAGGTGAATAAATTATGCTACAAGTATAAAATAAGATCCAATGTGACCAAAACAAAGAGTGAGAACATAACTTTCTGATTTCTTTAAAGATATGGTTATGTCTACAAGACAGTTTAAATAAAAAAAAGTTAAGAGTCTGCACTGTTTGTATAACATATAAAATAAATGTAAATACTTTGTAAATATGTGCCTAATTAATCACTGGAAGTAGAGTAGGAGAGAGATTTTTTCAATGCATATACTTCCTTTGATTGCTTTAAAATTTGGAACTATGCTAATACATTACCTTTTTTTAAATATTTATTTTTAAATAAATAAAATATTGAAATATTTATATTTGATATTTTAATATAAAACCTTGGGTAATGATAAAAATATCTCATTTGTGTCTACTATGAAACTCTCATTATTTGCTCCATAAGCTATAGATTTTAAGAACAAAATTCTTGAAAAATTAATTTGTTTGTTAGATTCAACTAAAAGAATATACATCAAAATAAGCTAGGTTCAAGTTACTGTGATCTTAGGATATAGAATTAAAACAAAGACTTGTACCCAAAAGAATGTGGTTCAATGAAGGTACCAGATATTTTTACATGAAAGGACAATTATAATAAATGTAATTAGCAGGTAAACAAAAGTTCTACCATATATTTTGAAATTCTTCTAGAGCTAGCATGAAGAATTGGGTATATGTAATTACTAAAACATTGTAGCATTTTGTTCATAAATTCCAGTTTATTGTATATACATACCAAAAGTATTATGGGTTATAGTCTTTTTGATATAATTAAAATGTATGAGCTTAAAACTACTTGTTAAAACATTATGGAAAGGGAATTCTACCTACATTAGGCATTTATTTAATTGTATTTATTGTTAAGATTATACAAAAACTTCCTCCAGACAGCAATCTGATGCTTCTCTCAGAAATCACATGGAATAGATTCCAACCAACCATGTTAGTAGATAAATTAATCATTAAAAATAACTCTTGATTTTTCTTGTGTATTTTCTATTACCTGCCACTTAATCTACTGTTCACAATGTTATTTAATAGTTTTGGATATACTGTGATGTGTGTGAATGGTAGATTTTTTATTATTGTTTAAATATGCATAAGTTTAAGATTAATAGAAGATTTATTATATCTCAAAAAATGAAAGGAAAAAAGCCAGACATAAATATTCAAACTAGAACTACATAGTTAGATGTCTGAATATCATAAAAGTATCTTCTTATGGCAATAATGTGTGTTTACAGCCATTTATGTTTCCTTTTCTCTTCAGGAGAATACAGAGCTAAAACTTAAATATTTGGGATGGGGGAGTGGAGGAGTAAGAAAAAATAATAAATTTACAAATGCAACATTAGGAACAAGACCTTAGGCTCTTCTGAGGAAGCTCCTGATTCTTAAGTTTCTTTGCTTCACAGAGCCTCACTCTGCTTTTCTTAAAAAACAAGTTTCCTTAAACTTCCTTCTCTGGTTTGACACTTATCTAGGATGGGAAAGATGTAAATATCAATCAAGTCATATGTAAATAAAAGAAGCTTCCCAGCTTACTATCTAGATGCATTTATTCACTTGTAAAAGTAAAATTAAATCTGCCATATCAGATTCAATTGATCAGAATAGAAACTTCCTCTCACAGAATCTTGCTTCTTAAAACACAATTCATATACTGTTCTTTCAGCCTCTGTGTGGAAATGTAACAAAGATTTTGTTCATTCTCACAAGTGGGTTGTGGCAGCATTTCTAACAATTAATTTTTCCATCATAGAGCATTTATCAGTGTTATAGCATGTAGCTCTTTTCCTTCAACAGAGTCCCCCTCCGTTCTGTCTTGACTGCAGAGACTTGTGGAATTTCCAGATTAGAAAAAAAAAAAAAGAAGAAAGAAAGTCAGACATTTCTAAGTGTCTCTCTTTCATTATGCCAACCTGGGGTGAAAAACAGCTTCAGCTAATTCTGGTAACCATGTTGTCTTACTCTCAAAACAGGGAAAATGATGGGGAAGAGAAGAGGCAGAAGTTCTGAGAAACATCCCCTGGTTATTGTTGCTAGGGCAACTGCTACTTGGCATCCTCCAAATAGTCATCATCTGTCACACGGGGTATAATTCACAGGCATGCAACACATTTAAGTGGATCTTAAAGAAATAGTGGGGGAGGAGATGAGGCTTCATGTAAATAAATGAGAGAATTTTAAATAGGTACATAAACAAAAATGCATGCCTAATGTTTAGAAAGAGGAGAGATGGGCATAAAAGGAATATATTTTTGATGAATGTCATTGCTAAACATTGCTATGTTTTACATTACACAAATTAGTCTTACTCAATCCCAATAATTGTCACCCATCTGCCTCCTTTTATAAGAATTCCTTCTTCAATAATAACCAACTATATTATGACTTCAGACTAAGTGTATGCAGAGAGCAAAAAATATTTTTAAATACTTCATTGTTTACCAGAATGTCTGACTTAAAAGCCAGCCTAGTTTTTATGAGAAGATAAGATATTTATTAAACAAATAATCATTGACAAAACATTCTTGAGCTCAGAAGTACCACTGGCTAAATCTAAGTTGTATATTTCATTTTTCTTAAGTCTTATTTCTTAGTCAGGATATCTGCTTAATCTTTCTAATCATTATCTGTTTTGTTCAACGTTATAGGAAAGTTATTTTATTCATTTTTATTAAAAACAGATACTACAGCTTAAATCATATAGCAAAAAGGAAGCCTTAAATATAACTATCATCAAAGATCATGAAACTTTGACAGTTTCAGCCTTCTGTTAACATTTGCTCATGTCAACTCATAAAACATGAAGGAAATTCACATCAATGTACCACATTGGGAAAATAGGTTCCACAGTAAATTCATTTTTGAAAGTGGAAATAAGGAAAAAGAATTTTAAGTTTTCAAGTTGTACTGAATGGACACAGAAAAGCATAATGCAGTTGAGGGACAAATAAAAATTGGAAAAATTAACTCTTGATAATGGAATCACCAAAAGCTTTTGCTTATCTTTGGAAAGAATGCTAAAATATATGAAAGTCAATATATCCTTCCAGATAATCAAATGGAATAGACACCAGAGAAAATAAAGAAAAATGCCACTTTAATGATTTGATTTGACATTGTAGGTTAGCTCAACCAAATCACCCCACTTTGATACTGTTTTGTATGTTTTTAATGGAAACTCCCAAATTTACTGAATCAAGCACTTAATTCTTGGAATTCCAGGGAAAGAATACTCACATGATGACAGCCACAATAAAAAAGATAGATTGTTTTTGCTAAGCATTTACCATATGCTGGGCACTATCATTCTACTTTGTAGAGATTAGTTCATTTAATGCTCTGGAAGTTGAAATTATATTTTTAGAAATATAAAATCATCTTGCATTTTAATATCTACATCAAAATTTTAGTTAAAATAAAGCTACTGTCCACCCATGCTTTCATATTATTTGCTAATAAAGTCAGCCATAAAATAAAGCACACTCAAAATGAAATAAAGAGAAAACACAGAGAACACATTGTTAAAGAAAAAAAAGAATTTTTTTCCTTGAGACATTTCACAGTACACAAATTATTGAAACAAATGTTAGAAACCTGGATACCACTGAAGGTGGTTCAGATCAAATGAGATTCAATAAGTTTTTCAGAAATCTACAATTAATTTTTTTCCTTTTCTTTTTATCTCCAAGTACTAATTCATTTGGAGATTTTTGAGAAAAACATAACATATAGAGGTGTTTTGAAAAGAAAAAAAAACCACAGTGCAAAGATATCTATTTGGTTTTATAGACAAATGAGACATTTTTCTTATAGCCACAATAAAATAATAGTTATTGGACTTACAATAAATAGAGCTGTAAGTTAGTGATGTCACTCAGAGAAAGAACATAGCCACGATCCTTAAAAGGGAAAATATGGTAGGCAGTTCTACATTTAACTTTGGTTTGCTTTCTGGGAACATCCTTTAAATTGGATCATAGAGAAATGGACACAAACACAGAGCATAGTTTTTCTGGACAGATGAATTGAAATCAGAGAGGTTTTGGACTGCCAAAGTGGATAAACTGCAAGGAAGGAAATAAATACACAAAAATGAGAGACCAGAAACCTGCACATTGTCCTTCTTGATTCTTTCATGACATGCTAAGTTTTGCTAGCATAGGATAAGACATCATGGGGTCTGAAAGATGTATGAATAGATGCTGAATGTAAGCTAAATTAAAGTCCTAAAGATTTAATGGAGTTAAGAATGCTGGTATTACAGCCATTCAGAGCACATCAGCCTCACTAAAAACCACAGCTTTCATTCTAGACTTTAGAAACATGAAATATTAAGAGTAGTCTGTTTTAGATATACCACCCAGGTCTTGACAGGGTCAAACTAATCTGTGTATGAATTCATTGCTTACTAGAACAAAACTTAATATTGTTAAAGGAAATGACATAATTTCGGTTTCAGCATTATAGCATCTACAGTGTTCAACGTACAAAGAAAAGTATTATACATATGAATAAACAGAAGAAATACAGAGCAATGCATCAATAGACACAATCACAGAGAATATACTTAGATAACATTCACTTGAAGGGCCTAAATATAGCCATGACATTTATCTTGAAGGATTTAAAGTACAAAATGGATATGATAAATAAACACATGGAAATATTTCAGTGCAGAAATGACAACTATAAAATGGATATTGTAAAACTGAAAAACATTGTTGAAATTTTAAAAATCCTAGTTTGGGCATTGCTGAAGGAAATATCAATGAGTTAAAAACAGACCATAAAAACTATCCAAATAGTAGCAAACATTGCAAGTGAATGAAAAAAAAAAAAAAGATCTTGTAACCTATAAAACAATACCAAGAAGAGTTACTTAAAGATGTTGTACCACAGGTCCAGCAATCTGCAAAATGAATACAATTAGGATAAACACACAAAAAAAGCACATGTAGGCATATCACTATCAAATGACTAAAACTCAAAAATAAAGAGAAAAACCTTTAAAGAACCCAAATATAAATGATACGGTACGTACAAGGAAAATGTTACAAGTTATACCATTAACTTTTTTAAAACTATGCATTCTGGAAAATAAACTATTATTTCAGTGTAGTAGGTCAGACTCCAGGGCCTGACACAGGCTAGGCAGATGCTCTAACACTGAACCACACCCCAAGTCCTACAATCATTTTTAATTAAAATTATCATAGTATACAAAGTAATGGCATTCATTGTGACATTTCCACACATGTATATAATGCACTGTGATCATATTTATCACTCTATTAACGTCTTTTCCCTCTTCCTTCCTCCCCCTTTTCCTCTTCCAGACACCTAATAATGGCCCTTTTACTTTCGTGTTCTGCTTTTCACCATAAATTTGATATCTAAGGGAAAACATGTAGTAATTGCCTCTGTGAGTCTGGCCTACAGAGAAAATGACCATCCATTTTCCTGAAAACAACATAATTTAATTCTTTCTTATGGCTCAGCAAAACTCTATTGTATGTGTATCTATCTATTTATCTACATACATATGTGTATTTATATATCACATTTTCTTTATCCATTCATCTGTTATTGGGTACCTAGGTTGATTCCACAACTGTTGTGAATCTATTCCATAGCTATTGTGAATAATGCAGTGATAAACACTGATATTCAGGTATTCAATGGTGACTTTGATATATGGGGCATATACCTAGATGTGGTATAGCTGGACTAGATGGCAGTTTTATTTTAAGTTTTTTGAAGAGTCTCCATACTGATTTCCATAGTGGCTGTACTAATTTATACTCCTACCAACAACGTATAAGGGTTCCCTTTCACTGTTTATTGTTTTTTTTCCCACTTCACACCCACTCCATCTCATTTTTTGTTTTCATGATGATAGCCTTTTTCACTGGAGTTAAAAGGAATCACAGTGATTTTGATTTGTATCTCCCTGATAGCTTAAGATGTTGAACACTTTTTCATGTGTTTATTGGCCACTCAAACAACATTTTAAATGGAACAATGCTGAAATTTTGAAAAAGCCAACCTAGAATTCAACACATCCCAAAAAAAGTTCTTCAAAACTCAGTATATGTTGAGAGAATATTTCTCTAGTAGACTTATATTTCTACAAAGTAAAAGAAAGTTCCTTTGTAGAAATGGGATTGAGAATGATTAAAATGTGCCAAATCTGAAATATGCTTTATTTTGCTGTACTAGACATTGAATTTAGGGCTTCATGCTTCCTAAGCAATGGCTCTATAATTTGAGCCACACTCCTCCTAGTCCTTGAAATATGCTTTTCACTTTTCTTAATTAAAACACAAGTTAATGTTTCAAATCAGTAACAATGTAATAACAATGTATTCTGAGATGTATAACAAATTTAGAGGTAAATGGTAGGATGCAATAGCATAAAATGTAAAAGTGATAATGAAAAGTATATACTTATTATACTGAATTATGTAAGAATAACAGAATATTACTTTGAGGAGAATAGGGATAAGTTAAAGATATATATTATGAGCCCCAGAACAATCAAAATAAAAATAAAGGAGGTATATTTAATTTAATTAAATAAATCAGAGTAGATTTGTAAATGTACTTCAATAATCCCACACAAGGCAATTTATTTAATGAGTGTGGAAAAAAGAAGAATAAATGACACTATAGAAAACAAAATAAAATATATAAGCCCAACATAATGTAATTATATTACAAATGTAATAAACACTCTAATTAAGACATATTGTTCAACCTGCCAGAAACAGAAAAACTGCTCAATCAAAAATTTGCCACGGTTCCATGAAAAGACTCAACAGCCAATTGGTGAAAATTAGACCCATTTCATTTTTAAAGGGAAAATTGATCATGTTGACTAGAATTGACTTATATTCTATAGATACCTTTTGCCCTGTCTGCTTCCCTTACTTCAACAAGCATTAATATCTACTTGCTTAGGTTAGGTCAGCAAGTGCAAACATTACAAGAAACCAAGGGACCTGTTTTTTAAAAGCCCTAATGAATACAAGATTACCCAAAAGCTGAGAGGCTGACCTTCCCATAAGGGGCTCATTGAAGTTGTAAATGAAGTTGTAAATCCTACCCTCAAGGGTGCCATATGTGCTCTTAATTCACAACCATCATATGATGCTATGTCCTAAGTCAATAGAAATCACAGAGGATTTCGTGAAGATGTGAAAGCAATCGTACTTACTCACACTTTTCTAAACCCATGTTTCTGAGCTAGCAGAACCATTTGGAGCACCTCGTTATACAAATAGTTGAACCTCCAACTGGTGGTCCCAAAGATATTTTGTTCTGCAGCTACTGTGAACTCATACAAGGTAGCCAGCAGAAACAGAGGGGAGTTACTGATCTAAACAGGTAATTTTCTTTGATTTTCACAGAGATATATTTTTTTATTTCTAAATTCATTTAATGAGTCCAGCATTACCCTGATATCACCACAAGACAAACCATAAGAAAAGACAACTAGAAGCCAACGTCCTTGATAAACACAGATACAAAAATCCTTGACAAAATACTAACAAACCAAATTCAGCAGCATATTAGAAGACTATACAATATAACCAAGTAGCATTTATCCCTATGATGCAAGGATGGTTCAACATAAACAAATCAATTAATATTAGAGAATGAGGATAAAAATCATATCATGATCTCAATAAATATACAAGAAGGATTTGACAAAATTCAACAACATTTCTAAGAAAGCTAGACATAGAAGGATTTTACTTCAATATAATAAAGGTCACATATGACAAGCCTATAGCTCACATTATACCTGATGGTGAAAATCTGAACATTTTCCTCTAAGATCGGAAACAGGGTAGAAATTCTTACTCATCAAAAAGTCCTAAGTTCAAACCCCTGTTACAAAAAAAATAGAAAGAAAGAAAGGAATAGTCACACTCACTCATACTAACCAAAAGATATTGTTACACAATGGAGGAATTAATTTGATACTTGAAGATTTTTTGGTGCCCTTTTTGGGAGGCCTTATCAGTTAATGTAAAAGTACCAGGAAAATCCTAAGAGGGGAATGGAGACAAGGTTCTCAGCACCTGTGGATATAAGGTTCTTGGTCATATCACCAAATAAACTGTGAGCTCATTTGCTAGAAGGTAGGAATGATTAACATCATTTGTGACCAAGAAACAACATTCAATGGTAGAAATCACAGTTCATCCCATTAAACTTCCTTTTACAAATTTTCTCTGGGAAAGAAGGTTCATCACTGTCTTCATGGAAATTTTCCCAGGAATTCTATGAACCAAAAGAATCCAAGTGCTACAAAGGATGAATTAAAGTGTGCGTAGCCCTATGTGGTCAAGCACCTTGATAATACGAAAGCTAGCTGTGGTGAGTGGTACTGTTATTTTTCAGAAATTAGTCTCAACTAAAGAGATTCACTCCACCTATCTGTACCTTCTACCAGTACAACCAATGACTGATTGATGCAAGGTAGTGATTTTACTCCAATTCAAGACTTTGAAGAACTCTCTCAGATTTTAAAATCATCATCAATCAACTGACCTCTTTTTTTTTTATCTTTAAGCATATCTGTGAGATATATTTGGATAAGATACATTTCTAAAAAAAACATCTTGGGTGTGAGTACATGTACATGTTTTTCTTTTTTAAATAAATTTATTCATTTATTCATATCTGCATATATTGCTTGAGCCATCTCTCCCCACTGCCCCACATCCCCCCTCCCTCTCCCCCCATCCTCCTCACTTCCAGGCAGAACTTGTTCTTCCCTCTTCTCTAATTTTGTTGAAGAGAAGACATAAGAAGTAATAAGACAGACAATGTTTTTGCTAGTTGAGATAAAGATAGCTATACAGAGAGATTCCTGGCATTGCCTCCATGTACATGTGTATTACAACCTGAATTGATTCATCTCTACCAGACCTCTTCACTACTTCCTGGTCACCTTCCCATAGTGGCCTAGCATATGTTCTCCCTAATATGTGGAGTTTAGACCTAAAACAAATTCAGTAATATTATTGGGCATGGGTCACACACTAAGGGGAGAACGCATACAGGAGGAATAGGGAAAGGTAGGAAACCCAAAACTTGAAAGTGTTTGACATCTTTTTTAAACTTCATTTTAGCTTACCTTTCCTTCAAACTGATCCCACTTCTGTCACTGTCACCATGATAGTTGTCCAAAGAGCATAGTCGCCAATAAAATTCTGCTTTGGAGTCTGATCTGTAACACCAACACACAGAAAACTACAAAATCTTTACTGAAAATAAATTAAAGAATGCCTAAATAAATGGAAATATCTACTAATAAAGGACAAATACAATATTGATAAGATATTGAATATCCATCACAGTATCCTTTGGACTCAATACATTTATCTCATAATTTTTGCACTTTTTTTATAATATCTGAAAGGAGATTATAAATCAGATGTGTGAGGAATGAATTTCTATTGTTTATAAGCCACCTGGTCTGGTCTAAAGTATTTTGTTATAGAGCCTGCATAGACTAAGATGTGAAATAACCAAAATTCTCATACATTGCTGATTGGACATTGCCTAATGATTTCTTACCCTTTGACTTAGCAAATTATTTCTTCCTATTTATCCTAGTAAAGAAAACATATGTCAACTAAAAGTTTCAAGGAGGATGTTCACAAGAAATTTATTTATGACAGCTCAAAGCTACAAATGGCACAGATGTTCCTCAACAGCAAAATGGATAAACAAAGTTGTGTATTCATACAATAGAATACCACTCAGTAATAAAAAGAATGAACTATTGATATATGAAAGAACACGGACGATTTAAGAAACATTCCATTTATGTGACTTTTGAGAACAGAAAAATACAAATTCATCATGACAAATCAAACATTTGCCCCTCAGGGATTAATTAATAAATAAGAGAAAGGAAAAAACTTTCAGAAGTGATAGAAATGTTCTATCTTGATAGAATATGGGCAACACACAAATATGCGTCTAATAAAGGAGAATGGTAGATGGGTGAATTTCAGTAGGATAAATTTGATATATTACAAGAACTTTTGTAAAAGCCACAATGTACCCCTACCTAGCACAACAATAAAAAAGGGAAAAAAGTATACATATATGAAACAGTCTTGAAATATACATATTTGCCATAGATTCTATGCTTATGGATTAGTGAATTCCATTATATAAAAATTGTACCTCAAAAAACAGGAGGTAGAATTATGTCAGGAAGCCAGTCAGAAGCAAAACATTGCAATATTTCTGGGAGATCAGAACAAAATTACAAACTTGTTAATACTGACCCTAATTTAATTGTGTCTTTTCTTCTTCCTTATAGACTGTTCCTCTTTCTCTTGTAATGTTTAATCAGCATCCATTATATACGTGTACAAGGCTTTGTGATCTTAGGTTTCTTATGTCTGTTATGTCATGGTGAATAGCTAGCTAGTTAAGTTACATGCTTAAACTTAATGTTTCCTTTTCTTTATCATTTATAATAGCATTAGGAAAGTTATTTGGAAGATAACAATCAACTTAGAAATTTTCTGTCAGAGACAAACTGGGGAGGAAGAAGTAGGGGAGGAGGAAATCATAGTTCTTTTGAAGTAATTGAAAGCTTCATTTCTCAAGTTGCATCCTTGCCAGTGCTCAGAGTTTGATGGAAATGCAAAACCAAACAGGACTGATTCAAAGTAGAGCTTTACTTAACCTTATTTTGTAGAGTGTTCCTTGATGACTGTTTAGCATTATCTGAAGAATCTGATAAATATGCAGATTTTGATCACGAATATTGGAGATTCCTTCACAGACCACATAGCCAGGTTCTTAAAATATTATTGTAGAAACCGAGGTTTTAGAAGTAAGTATACAAAAACGCTATGAGACATAGAGAGAAATGTTTATGGGACATCACCACGGCAAAAAACATGGCTGCATGATTTCCCTGTTTCCAATGTTTACCTCTTCCTCTTTGTTCTCTTGACTTTGCCTTTACTACAGCCTCCAGTGGCACACAGTTGTCCCATGTCACAAGACCCAAAAATGGCCCAAAACCTTTTCCCATCTTGCCTTTTGCTGTACAAAATAAAGCTAAAATTTGAAAATAATTCTACTAAGAACCAAGGAGAAGTAAAGGAAAATGCAAAATTAAAAAGGCTTAGCCTAATGAAATACAGATTTCTGAGTCAAACATAGTTAAATTGAAACCATGAGCTTGTTAGTCCAATTTACTGACCTTCAAACCAGAGTTTTGCTCAACTTCCTCCAACACATTCTAGTGATTAGACAGTCATCAGAGTTTATCAGGGGAGGGGAACCTTTAAACTTACAAATTACTCCTCAGGGAGATTAAAGTCTGTCATAAAACTTAATCAGATAAGATATTTATTTTTCTTTCTTCCTAATACAAAGCTGAGATAATGGCAAGGGGTTAGGTGATAGAAGGAGGAAAGAAAAAAAAAATTCTGGAGCAAGATACACATTCAGGGAAATAAATCAGAGTCTGAGCCTAAACCTCTTTTGCATGCCCAAGTGCAGTTACCACAGCAAGTAATCTTTATAAAAGATTCCTTCTTTTCCCCCCTCAGTCTCTGTTTTTAAGTCCCCACTTTTAAAAACTCTTCCTCTATCTTCATGACTTTTCAGTTCTCTTTGAATGGCCCTCTCTGAAGTAGTTGACAACTCTGTGATTAACCTTACACCCAAGTAAGGTTATTTTCATTTGATTTGCTTTAATGTCTATAGTCTATTCTCTTCCCTGATTTTGACCTAGATGCTAAAATCACTGCAATACACCCTGGCCTGTGTTCAGGCACTCCTCCTTGTCTGGAAGTTGACATCATATGCATGAGGGGATGACATATAGAACTCTAGATGAGCAGATGCATTTCTTGGACATTGAGAATGTGAAGGTCATGTGTGGGATTCTGAGCTGAAAAGGAATAAAGAAAAGGAAGTAGGAGAAGCAACTCTGTATGCTTTTGGGAATTATATCTGCCCACAATACATTTTGGGCCTTTTTGTTTTTCTCTGATGATATAAATGACAGAAAATATTGATCTTGGGGGCATTAAAATCATTTTGGTCCCCCACTTACATCTCTGCTTTTCCTGTCACCTTGAGTGGAACATTTTTTCTATTCTTTCTTTTTTTTTACTTTTTTAAGCTGTACTGGGGTATAAACTCAGGGTCTCATGCTTGCTAGACAGGTGCTTTATTGCTTGGGCCAGTCTGCCAGACCCTTTTCTCAATTCTTAAAGTCTAGTCCTTGGTCTTCTTCTACTTGTCTCTTTCTGTGTTCTATACCATCATTCATCTATTTTTATGTTTCTAAATGTTGTCTCTATGCATTTACTTCTTAACTCCATTGTCTATGCTCACAACTCTTTCTTCCATTCTCTGTTCTTGAAAAAAATTGTATGAGGTACTACTGTCAATAGCTACCTTCCTGTTGCTGATAGGATTATTTGCTGACAAAATTATGTGAAAGACATTACATTCAAAACACATGTTTTCTTTTTTCCAGTCTCTCAAACACTGCCATATGGTTTCTGTTCCTGCTTTATCTTCATCAGCGTTCTCTCATGCCTTTTTGCTGCATAAAAACTATGATGCCTGCTTTATTAAAGACCATGAAATCTTATTAGTAAACTTACCTCCTTCCTGGTTTGCTTAAACCATGTGGAGCAAAGGTGTAGTCTGAAGAGTAGTAGTACCAAAAAGGAGAGGCACAAATTGGAATCTGTCCCTCCCAGTTCAATTTAACAGATCTTTGTAGGAGTCAGACAACTTTGTTGAGTCCAGACACATTATTTAAATGTTATAGAAGAAAGGAGCGGGAAAGCAGATGGATTCTGAAATGATTGAAGACTTCTTGAAAAGAATTCAAGAGCTTCTAATTTATTTGCATGATCTTGAGTTCTAAACTTCATTTGGAAAGACAATCTTAATTTCTACATAATCTTAATTTCAACAAAACTAAACTCATTAGTCTCATTTCCATTGTCCATAAAAGGGAACATTTTACATATTAGTCATCCAACTTTTTTAGCTCTATTTTTATTCATCTCTTACATCCCTTCATGTGCAGTAAATCATCAGTTTTCTGAAGTTTCTACATTATGTTATTACTATCTCTCATAAAATTGATTTATTGAGCTGAGTTTTGATATGTAAATCTACATAATATTGAAATAGCATCATTAATGCAAAACCAAAATTGATGGTGTAAAGCAACAAAAAATACAAAATAGGACCTTTTTATGTTGGAAAAAGAATTATCTACTTATGAAAAAAGTTAACAATTTTGACATTCTTCAAAACTAACAAAAAGGGAAACTAATATGTTTAAAATCATAGTGGGAAAGATTCACATACTTCTTTAGAGACTAACAGATAAAACAATGCAAAACTCAGTAGCAAAACAAAACAGGATTTGAATAATATAAATATTAAACACTGAATTCAATAGGTAGTACAGATTAAGTTGAAGCATATGTACAATATTTGTAAAACATAATCAATGCAGAGAAGGCCCTAAAAGTAAAAATGAACAAAATTATTTCATGTGTACAAGCTACATTTACTAATAGAGCAGTAAAATAATAAAACTTAATAACCTTTCGACTGAAAAGAGACAAAGCAAAATGAACAAAGAACCAACAAGTAAAAAAATCTCCTGGCAAATAGGAAAACAGTAAAAATGTTATTCTGCTAATGTCTCTTCATTAAAGCCTTGGTTGAGTACCAGACCTCAAATGGCTAGTGAAAACTATACACTTTCTTATGAAAGCCAAATGTAAGATAATAATTTTTAATGCAACTCTCTCTCTTTTTTTGGTGGTACTGGGGTTTGAACTCAGGTTTTCACACTGGCTGGACAAGCACTCTACCATTTGTGCCACACCTCTCGCTTCTATCACCGTCATCGCTATACTAAAAGTTGGCCATGGTTGGGGGTAAAGGAGGGAGTGGGGGGAAGGGAGGAGAAATGACCCAAACATTGTATGGACATCTGAATAAAATAAAAATTTAAAAAAAGGCTTAGCCAACACAATAAAATATAAATTATATTGAAAACAGAGAATGTTCTAAATATTCTTAATATTTGTGAAGGGAAAACTATCATACTTAAAATAGTAACGGCCTAATCAGTGAATTTAAATATATAGAAGTATTAAAGTAGGGTATACGTCAAATAGTTCTAAATGATGCCATAATACAAAGCAGAAAGAATCACTTTCAGTGTAATATCAAAAAATATAAAGTACTTTGAATCTACCTTATAAGAAAAATACTGAAGTGATAACCAAAGTGTTTAACTTATTATGGTAGATAAAATGCAGAGTACTTTCTCAGAAAAATAATTTTCTCAGAAAATAAGTTTTGAAAAATGCTAAGTTTTATAAAATTAAAAATCACAGTTGAGCTGGGCATGGTGACACATGCATATAATACCAGCACGTGGGAAATAGAAGCAAGAAGACTAGGTTTGAGATCAGTCTGCACTATTATAAGACTCTGGCTCAAAGAAAAAAAGAAAGAGAGGAAAGAAAGAAATGGAAGGAAGGAAGGAAAGAAGGGAGGGAGAGAGGGAGAAAGACAGGCTCAGAGAGAGAAAGGAAGGAAGGGAGGGAGGAAGGGAGAAAAGAGGAAGGATGGATCAAGATCAGAGATAACCAAAAATCATCTGCGAAAAGATTAAGATTAATAATACAAATATTATTATATCATATTAATCCAGGAAGGACAAGAGAAGCTTTAAATAAAGTATTAAGAATAAGAAAGATGTAATACATTAGAGATAAGGGCAGAATAGATTCTGGCTGGAAGCGAGGGGGGATGGAGGGGAGAGGGAGGGGGCAGGGGTAGGGGGAAGAAATGGCCCAAACAATGCATGCACCTATGAATAAATGAATTTAAAAAAGAAAGAAAGATGTAATTAGAAGTAGAATTAGAGATTTAAAATCCATAAGGGAATATTTTCAGTTCTAAAGAGAAAATTATAATATTTATTGAGTAGCATAATCACTCCTAAATAAATGAGCTATGACATCTTCATAGATGTAAAGTCTCAGTGTAATTTTTCCTAATTAATATTAAAGCTTTTTGCAATGAAAATCAATTTCCAAAGGTACTTTATAAAATTTTGTAAGATGATACTAAATTTCTTTGAAAAGATAAATATTTAAGAACAGCTAATCTGAAGATGTAAACAAAGACAAAAGTGAGAACAGTCTCACTAAGTGTGAAAATATATGAAAGCATCCTTTTTGAAGAACTGTGGTACTGACAGACAATAAAATCCATAAAACTAAACAGAACAGTCAGAAAAGTACCTATATGTATAATTGAGTATTTTAAAGCAATGGCATTTCAAATCAGTGAGGAGAAACAGTATTCAATGAATGGTTTGGGAACTACCAACTGGTCAGATATTTGGATAAACAAGTTAGCTTTCATAAGCATCATAAAAACCAAATTCTAGAATTCAAGAAATATAAAACAAGATAGCATTATAAGAAAATATAGAATAATTCTTTTTCTGTGTGATGTAGACTAGGGCAAATGAGATAACAAACAAAAGTTATAAATAGATAGATTGATATAGGGGCCAAATCAAAGTTAATAGCATTAGTTATCCTGATGTGCCATTAATAAACTTAAATAAGTAAAGTGAAATATTCACATTGTTCTTGATGCTAAAACCTCCAAAACAGTGCTTCTCAAACTGTGGTTAGAGGGTCATTTCTTCTATTTTTAATCTTTATGAACTGATAATTTATTCAATGTACTAAGAAACTAACTACCAAGAAAATAAAACTAAAAGGACATATAGAAAATAAGTCCTTTTCTTACACGAGATTTGAATAGTCTTAAAACTACTCAGTCCGTTTACTTTCAATTCCTCTATCAGTGCAGCATCACAGGTCCAAAGACCACACCCTGAGAAGAACAAATTTTAATTTGCCTAAAGATTAATAATAAATGGCAAAGGAACAAACATAAAACACAAAATGAGTCATGTTAATAGGGAAGTCCTAGTGAAGCCCAGGTACTCAATCAACACGTGAAGATACACTAAGTCCTAGTAGGCATGATCTTGTCAATTAAATTGACGACATCTTTAAAAGTTTGATAGTATCACTGCTTAGGAAAATGATAGGGAAGTAATACATTGCTCATGAAAGTGTAAGTTGGTCAAGCCAATTTGAAAGCTATTTCATACTCTTTTAAAACTAACAAGATACTACCAACCCAAAACTCTGTAATACATAATTCTTATGTCATATTATGCTCTGGAGGAAAAATTACATATTTGTACAGTAGGATATTCACTTTGTTATTATTTATAAGGACCATAAATTGAAGGAAAAAGACAACAACTCTGAATGTTCTTAATGGAATAATATGAAATATTTATAATATAGAATACTCTGCATAGATAAAAACATGTTTGATCTCTTATAATAACAATTTTAGTTTTTACAATAGAAACAAAAGCCCCCATAGTTGTCTACAGATAAAACACACATATATATGTTTATATATATGTACATATATATATGCCTAGAAATATTGACTGCATACATTATGAATACATGCAGTTACTGATGTTAAGTGGAAATATGAGATAAGAAGAAGAAAATCAAACTTAAAGGTAATGCCCAAGTGGAAATTCATTTTTGTAATTTTTTTAAAAGCACAATCATGCATTACTTGGAAGTCTAGGCAATTGTGTCTTCTTTGTTCTAGTGTCTGGGTCTTGCTATGTAGCCCAGACTGACCTTCAACTCCTAATCCTACTGCCTCAGCCTCAGTGCTGAGATTACAAGTGTGTACCATCACTCCTGGATCAGCAATTGTATCTTTTAACAAACTTTCCAGATACAAAAACTACAAGTTAAAAAAGAACAACGATAATTGACATATATTTTGGTTAGTCTTGTTCACTGTTTCTATGACAGGAAGCTAGGTACTCTTCAGCCTAAGAGGACTTCTTCAAAAGGAAGTGAACCAAGGCTTCTTCAAAAGGAGGGTGAACCAGGGCTTCTAGCTGGCTACCTTATGTTGTTTCCTGATAATGGCTCGTGTGTCTTTAGTAGAAGGGACATGCTACAGGATAGGGTACAACTGACCCAAACTTCTAAATGACAAATTGATAGCAAATAATTCCACTCAATACTTCAAGTAAGTATATTGAAAAGTGCACAAAATCCATGTCACATTTCTTGTGGACTGGGGAATCATCCATCTGTCTTATTTATCATTTCACAGGTAATTGTAAGCCAGCAATTTATTTTTATTTGGGAATAAGAATATGATTTCATTTCAAAATGATTGCAATTGCCAACTAAGTATAAGCATCAAAGCAACTAAATCAGTATTTTTATTCAGACATTTTAATCTTATAGTTCTTTGGGAAATTTCTTTACCTATTTCATGGCTGTTAGGTAGCCTGACTAGTTTTCATAGAGCATGTTGTCTTAAAAGTTAAACTGTAATGACAAAGTGCTATGAGAGCAAAACACAGAATGACAGAAGTACATAAATGTTTTGTTAAATTATGTCAGGTAAGTCTATCTAGTAAATGTTTACAGTGTTTCACAGAATAAGGTAATGAGTCATAAATGGATGGCTGAGAAGCTTTAATTTTGCTTTAAATGGGAAAAATAAAATCCATAAACAAAAGAAAAGTAATTTCTGTTAAAACAATAAATAGAAAAATAGATTGGAACAAAGTATAAGGAAATGCAAAAATATTAACTAACAATTGATTTGCAAGTAATCTGAGTATAAGTACAGTAAACAATGAACATAAATATAATAATAAATGAAAAGAAACAAGAAATTTATAAAGAAATTACTGTGGTCCAGTGTATTGGAGCATGCCTGCAGTTCTAGCTAATCAAGAGATGATTGGGGAGGTTTCTTTCTAGGCCAGCCCCTGAAAAAATTAACAAGATTCCATTTCAACCAATAAGCTAGGCATGGTGGGGAGTACTATAATCCCAGCTATGCAGGAGGTGTAAGGTGGGGAAAAAAAAAACAAAACCAGGAGACCTATGTGAAAAATAACTAAAGATTAGTTTCTTCTGAAACCTGTAGGAGATAATCTTCTATATCTTTCAGCTTCTGGTATACATGTGCAATCCTCAGCACTCCTTGACTGTGGCAAAGTAATTCCAGTCTCTGCCTCCATCTTTATAAGGCCTACTGCCTTGTGTATTCTGGTCCCTGTTCAAATTCTGCTCTTTTTTTGAGGACTCCACCCATTTTGGATTAATGGCCCACCCTCTAAAGTAGATTGCATCTAGTAAAACCCTATCTTAAAAAGGTCATATTCTGAGGTACAGAGGATTAGGACTTCAACAAATATTTTGCGGGGATACAATTCAACTCACAACACTCACCTACTGTGTCATCTCGTCCAGCTTCTGATCATATTAAATCTGTCTCTCCCGAATCTCCTCAAGCCATCTCTTCCTCCTCCACTCCACTGCTGCTCTCATGATCTCCCTGAACGGTTCGAATGATCACCAAGTCTGCCTCCTTCTGCTCCCCTCCATCAATTCATTCTTTACACAGAGCTAAGCTCATCTGATGTCTTACATCTCCCTAAAAATCTTTGATGATTTCCTTTTATTCTTATATTTAATTCTTCACTGAAATCTTCTTTTTCATTTTTATTAACATATATTCATTGTACAGGGCAAATTCATTCTGCCAATTCCCACTTATCTTACATCATACTTTGGTTAGATCACCACTATCATCTTCTCCCCCCCCCACACGCACAGCTCCTTCTCTCCCCCACTTACAGCAATTGCAAAGGGTTTTATCATTCTAGTTCATGTACGCATATGAAGCCATCAGCCTCACCTTCATCTCCTTCATTTACACTGTCCCTTCCACAGGTACCCCTGACACTATACCTATTTTACATGTCTTTCGTCCTTGAATTCTTTTCTTTTTTTGATAGTACTAGGGTTTGAACTTGGCTTCATGCTTGCTGATTTGCTAGGCAGGTGCTTTACCCCCTGAGCCACTTTGTCAGCCCTTCACTGAATTGTTTGCTGAAAGGATAATTTGCATATTCTGGACTCTCCTCTCTCTCTGCCTCCTTTGAGACCAGATCTCTTTCCCAAAGCCATACACTGAGAGTTAACAGAAAAGTAGACAGTAACTGATTTATTTTCAGAAAATAGTTATTTTTTATCACTGACATAAACAACTTTGAAAGAGGAATTATTTATTTTGACCCAAAGTTTCAGAGGTGTCTCCATAATGATGGGGAGGAGGTAGTGCAGAAGAGACGTTCACATCACAGCAGCCAGGAAGCAAAACAGAGCAGCTCACATTGTGGGCAACAGTAAGCAGAGAAAGGGGAATACAGGAAGAAGCCCAGGGTGAGGTATAGTCCCCAAAGACATGCCCGTGGTTTACTTTCTCCAACTAGGCCCCACATCTTGTCTTTAACCATCTCTTGACAAAACCATCATATCCAATAAGGGGTTGATGCATTCATTAATTCAGAGCTTCCATGATCTAATTACCTCTGGAAATGCCATCACAAACACACTCAGAGGTGTTTCTGAACTCCTGGGCATTTCTTAGTCCAACTGAGTTGGCAATCAAAATTAGCTTGGCACAGTGTTCAACACATAATAGATGCTCAATAAATTTGTGTTGATGGATTACATAAATGAGTGACATGGGGGTTAAGAGAGGATCCCAAAGCTGAACAGATAAGAAAGTGATTATGAAGGAAGAAGAGAATAAAGGGAAGAGAAGAAGGAAGGAAGGAAAGAGGGGGAGGGAGGAAGGGAGGGAGGTGAAAGGGAAACTATGTTGAATTTGAAAAGTAAAAATAATGAAGAAAAATTTTGAAAATTTATAACGCTGAATTTAAAAGTAAGGGAAAAATTTTGCAGCTAAGTATTCCAAATATAGCTTTTTTTATGTCATAATTATGAAGACAAATTAGAGTTCTTAGACTCTTCTTTCTAAATATATTGCTTTCACTACTATATATTATCACATGTTTATACAACTTAATACTGCAATAATAATTTAACATTTAAATAAGTTAATATTTTAATTAGAATGGATTTCTTTATTTATATTATAATCCCTCACAATACAATATACAGAAATATACATTCTCCAGGAACAGTTTTTGAGCCATCAGAACAATTTCACTTTTCTTCAATGTGAGCTAGTTTATGAGGAGACTTTTTTAAAAGAACCTAGAAGAGAACTGCAACTTGTATTTGTAATTTAGTCATTAAATGATCTAAATAATGGTAATGTGACAAGTTGTTCCTACAGGCACAATTTTGGTTCTGTGAATGGAGTTATAAGGGTAGACAGTCAACAGCAGCTCTTTGGGGGCACATATGCACAGATTTTCTTCCTCACCCTGTCTTTTTGATATATCTGCATTAGTTAGTGTTCAGTGGCAAGGAAAAGAATCTATTACGGCTACTTGAAAGAGGAGGGTGTTTATGGGCATTGAATGGCACACATAATTTCTTGGATTTCTTACAGAAATATAAAGGCTCTAACAGTTTAAAACAATTAAGTCTTTGCACTATTGACTCTTTAGTCAAGATAAAAGTTTTTGACTGCACTGGGGTTTGAACTCGGGGCCTTATGCTTGTTAGGCAGGTGCTCTACCACTTGACCCATGGCTCAGCCACAGATAATTTGTTCTTGTAGGAGGCTGCTCCATGTGGTGTAGTATGTTTGCCTCTGCCTTTTCCCTCTACTTTGCAGTAAGTCCCTAATGCTCTTCCTTAACTGTTACTACCACCTATCTGCACATTTGCTGCTTAAACATAGTGGGTAGTTTCTCTATATTATGAGGCTTTACAATATCATATAAAGAGGTAAATTTTGCCTATTTTAATGTTTTATTTTATTTTTAATTAAAAATGATTATAAATATGTAGGGTAAAATGTAATATTTTGATAAATGTGTACATTAGGGAATGATCAAGTCAAGCTAACTAGCATACCAATTTATTCATCATTTATCTGTGGCAAAGCCATTTGAAGTCCTTTTTACCAATTATTTTAAAATATACAATAGATTATTATTAACTATAGTGACATTCTGTACTCTAGAATACCAGAATTTATTTCACCTAACTAAAACTCAGTACCCATTGGTCAATGTCTCCCTTTTTCCCGCCTACCATATCGCTAGACTCTAGTAACCACCATTCTATGCCCTACTTATATATATGAGTTAAACGTTTTTAGATTCTACATATAAGTGAAATCATGGTATTTCTATTCTTGTGCCTGGTTTATTTCAGTTGATATAATGGTCTCTAGGTTTATTCAAGTTGTTAAAAATGACAGATTTTTGGGATTACTATAGTTGGATAGTATTCCGCTGTATGTATAAACTTCATTTTTAATCCATTCATCCACTGATGGGCACTTTGTTTCCATATCTTGACTATTGTAAATAATGCTTCATGAAAGTGCAGACATCTCATTGAATACTTACTTCAATTCCCTTGAATATAGATATATTCAAAAGTAAGATTTCTGATTCATATAGAAATGCCGCCTTTTGTTTTCTGAACAACCTCCACACTGTTTTCTAAAATGACTTCTACCAATTTACAATACCATCAACATTGTATAAGCGTTCCTTTTTCTCCACATGCTAGCCAACACCTGCTGTCTTTCCTCTTTTGGAGAGCAGACAGTTTTATAGATATGAAGTAATAGCTCATTCAGTTTTAACTTGCATATCTCTGATGATTTGAGATGCTGAGCATTTTTTCATACACCTTTTGGGAATTTGTCTTCATTGTGTGATCTTATAATCTTTTCAATACTCAATTGATGATAATGCATGGGTTATGTATATATATATATGTATATGATTATGTTGTCATAAAATAGACAATTTGGCTATTCCTTCTATATTTGAGTGTTTTTTATTTCTTTTGCCTGCTATTTTCTCTGGCTAGAACCTCCTTTACTATGTTAAGCAGACTGCTGTCTTCTCTCTGACCAAGACTTTCATTCTTCATGGATAGTTTGTGAACTGTGGTCTTGTCATTTATGGCCTTTATTGTGTTGAAATACAATCCTTATTTACCTAGTTTATTGAGATTTTTGGTTAAGAAAGCGTGTTGAACCTTGCTTTTAATCTTTCATTCTGTTAGTATAATGAATCACATTTTAGGTTGTCCTGAATCCCAAGGACAAAGCCTGATTGTGCACAGTGCTGTTGAATATGATTTAGTTAGTACTTTGTTGAGGAGTTTTGATTCTGTTTTAATCAGTGATATTGGCCTGTAGTTTTCTCCTCTTTGTTTCACTTTGATAACAAGATAATACTGGATAAAATGGCTTGGAAATATTTACTCAAGAGGTAAAATTTGAATGTTTTGTTTTTAATTGACAGTTTATAAATGTGTACTATACAAGTGTCTCATTTTCTATAAAATTAAAATATCAGTTCTATTTTTTGTTAATGTTTTAAATTCTTTTTTATTTTCATCACTTAATTGTAGCAGTGATATAATAGCCTCATGAAGCTAAAATTATTTTTTAATTGTAAAACAACATTTTCTCACTAAAGTCAATCTAGATATTAGAATCAAATTTTTAAAAAGTATGCATCTGACTTTGTGACAAATGGAAAAAACATATTATTTTTAATGTCACTTTTGCAATAACAGTGACATTGAGATAAATTTTAGTTTTAATTCTATGTCCTATTCACCATTGTGAATAGCTTTAAGTCAGGGTCCTGCTCACATTTAAAGTAACAACAAGAGTGTTCTCATTCTCAGATTTTTCTGCTTCAACTTACTTCAGTAAAGATCATCCTAAACAGTTGGGGTATCTGGAGGCATTTAACACAGTTCCTCTAGTAAGGAATTCTCAAAATCTCAACTCTGGTTGCATATGAGAAGCAACCATTTTGTTTAATATGAAATACTGATGTCCTGAACTTGTCCCTTCAGAATTTGATTTAATTTGTCCTGGTGGGGCTGCCATAAGCATTACTTAAGAACTTCTACAGGAGTCTAAGGTGCAGCCAGAGATGAAAAACTCTCCAGTAACTCTCAGGGCCTTCTTTAGTAACGGACTTCATCCTCCTCACATCTTAAGAGTGAACACTCCATGAATCAAGACCTCTGTCTCTCCTTCAGTCTCTGTCTCTGGGTTTGCCTGCCTCTCTCTGTCTTCCCTTGCCATACCCCCACCCTGAAAAGCAAACCTTCGATTAAAGCAGGTACTTTCCAATGCAGACTTGGAAAGAATTTTGTGTGGAAGAGAAAACCTTCTTTAACAGTAAGATTAAATCTGGAAAAATGAGTCCTACTGTCATCATGAACCAGAAATTTCCAGAAAGAATGTGAGTGAGGGGTGGCTTTAGAAGGATCTTCTGGCCATTAGATCCATTCAGGGCATTGGACTATTCCTGCCTCAGTTCCCTTTGTGATCAAGACACTGGAGAGAACCTGAGTTTACCAGCTACTGTGCCAGCTCTCAGTATAACTTTATTTATGCTCCAGACAAATTCCTCATAGTACTATGTGACTATGAAAAATTTTATTGGTATCTCTTTATATCTTCTCTTATAAAATAGAATAGATTATAAATTTCTAAAATCTATCACTTTTCTAATTATGTATATTCCTTATTTACAGTATTTTTATAAAATAATGAATTGTCATTATGAACTTTAAAACTCCAATGACATGTACTAAGTTACATTAAAAGATTTAAGATATTTCTTTACTTTCAAAGTTACTCATTAATCCTCATGTTCTCCTTCTCTTCTTCTAGCTCTGTTTTGTTTTATTTATTTATTTATTTATTCACATGTGCATACATTGTTTGGGCCGTTTTTCCCCCCAGCCCCCGCCCCCTCCCTCTCCCAACACCCCGCCTCGCTTCCAGGCAGAATCTCTTCTGCTCTTATCTAGCTCTGTTTTGTCCTACATTTCCTTTTGAAAGGTAGTTAGAGTGATAGATTATTATATTTCTATGAAGAGAAATTAATGGTCTAAGCGTGAAGCAAGAGTGTAGGAAACAGCAAGTAATAGAGAGCAGAGACAAGAGGAAGTGAGAACATAGATACTAAATGCACATGCCTTTTAAAGATGAGGTGTCAGCAAGGTCAAGTAGATAAGTATTAAACTTGGAGGTCTCTAGTTGTATCAGCATTTGAGTTTGGAAATGAATTACATAATCTCCACCAATTCCCAACCACAGAAAGCTGCCATGCACTCTTCTGCCCCTTTGACAACTCCCCTTAGTCCTTCTTAGTCTGCAGAGAGTCATGAGTAATAACCTCAGAGCTCTGCAAAGACATCTCTCTCTTCCCTCCCCCCCAAATGCAGGTACAATCATTCAAAACATACACAAATTCCATGGAGAAAAGGCATTATGATGACATTGCAATTGATATCCTCTCTGCTAAAAAAGTTAAGTCCATATGACCTATGCTCATGTACAGATTAGCTCATATGGAAAAATGAAAACTAGTGACAATAAATCATGCAGTAACTATGGGTGTTCATAAATAAACAAAATCCCCATGGGTACAAAACTCAGAGTTGAAATAAAAATGTCTGATGTATGAAAAAAGATAAAAGATTTATAATATTAAATTTTGGTAGAACTAGCATGAAAATATCTAACATATGTAAATATATTTTTGCCCTGGGTGAACTAAGTGAGGGGAAATGCATAAAGAAACGAGTGACAGATAATGGTCTGAATTTACAGGGTTGAATAATTCCATTCAGCAGATTCTTAACAAATTCAAAATAGACTGCAAAACACGTTGAAAAGTGAATAGTTAATAAAAAAGAAATTTCTGTATTTCAGTCTTCCCCTTTTAGTCTCTAAGAAGTCACACTGACACTACTAGTATGATTTATAGTGTGTATGCATACATATATATATGCACAAACATATACAAAATCACACATATATGTGTATATGTATAAATATACACATGTAGTTCCAATATAGTTATATTTCACGTATTATAATAATATAACTAACACTTGCATCTGTATATATGTCTAATTTTTGACATAAATGAGTTCATATTTTACATGTTTATTTCCATTTCCTTTTTTTTTCCCTTTTTTTGTGATGGGTTTTTTCTTTTTTTGTTGTTTTTGGTTTTTTTAATTTTTATTTTAGGATTCATATGAGCATACAATGCTTAGGTCATTTCTCCCCCCTGTCCCCACCCTCTCCCTTACCACCCACTTCACCCCTTCCCTTTCCCCCCACCCCCTCGATAATCGGCAGAAACTATTTTGCCCTTATCTCTAATTTTGTTGAAGAGAGAGTATAAGCAATAATATTAAGGAACAAGGGTTTTTGCTGGTTGAGATAAGGATAGCTATACAGGGAGTTGACTCACATTGATTTCCTGTGCATGTGTGTTACCTTCTAAGTCAATTCTTTTTGATCTAACCTTTTTTCTAGTTTCTGGTCCCCTTCTCCTATTGGCCTTAGTTGATTTTGAGGTATCTGCTTTAGTTTCTCTGCGTTAAGGGCAACAAATGCTAACTAATTTTTTAGGTGTCTTACCTATCCTAATATCTCCCTTGTGTGCTCTTGCTTTTATCTTCTGATCAAAGTTCAATCCCCTTGTTGTGTTTGCCCTTGATCTAATGTCCGCATATGAGGGAGAACATATATAATTTTTGGTCTTTTGAGCTAGGCTAACCTCACTCAGAATGATGTTCTCCACATCCATCCATTTATCAGCAAATGATAACATTTCGTTCTTCTTCATGGCTGCATAAAATTCCATTGTGTATAGATACCACATTTTCTTGATCCATTCGTCAGTAGTGGGGCATCTTGGAAGTTTCCATAACTTGGCTATTGTGAATAGTGCCACAATAAACATGGGTGTGCAGGTGCCTCTGGAGTAACCTGTGTCACAGTCTTTTGGGTATATCCCCAAGAGTGGTATTGCTGGATCAAATGGTAGATCGATGTCTAGCTTTTTAAGTAGCCTCCAAATTTTTTTCCAGAGTGGTTGTACTACTTTACATTCCCACCAACAGTGTAAGAGGGTTCCTTTACCCTGCATCCTTGCCAACACCTGTTGTTGTTGGTGTTGCTAATGATGGCTATTATAACAGGGGTGAGGTAGAATCTTACTGTGGTTTTAATTTGCATTTCCTTTATTGCTAGAGATGGTGATCATTTTTCATGTGTTTTTTGGCCATCTGAATTTCTTCTTTTGAGAAAGTTCTATTTAGTTCACTTGCTCATTTCTTTATTGGTTCACTAATTTGGGGAAAATTTACTTTTTTAAGTTCCCTATATATCTGGTTATCAGTTCTTTGACTGATATGTAGCTGGCAAATATTTTCTCCCACTCTGTGGATGTTCACTTCAGTTTAGAGACAATTTTTTTTCTTGAGCAGAAGCTTTTTAGTTTTATGAAGTCCCATTTGTGTATGCTATCTCTTAGTTGCTGTGCTGCGGGGGTTCCATTGAGAAAGTTCCTACCTATACCTACTAATTCCAGAGTATTTCCTACTCTTTCCTGTATCAACTTTAGAGTTTGGTTTCTGATATTAAGATCTTTGATCCATTTTGAGTTAATATTGGTGTAGTGTGATATACACAGATCTACTTTCAGTTTTTTGCAGACTACTAACCAGTTTTCCCAGCAGTTTTTGTTGAAGAGGCTGCTATTTCTCCATTGTATATTTTTAGCGCCTTTGTCAAAGACAAGTTGGTTATAGTTGTGGCTTCATATCAGGTCCTCTCTGTTCCACTGGTCTTCATGTCTGTTTTTGTGCAAGTACCATGCTGTTTTTATTGCTATTGCTTTGTTATATAGTTTGAAGTCGGGTATCGTGATACCTCCAGCATTGTTTTTTTGACTGAGTATTGCCTTGGCTATTCGTGGCCTCTTGTGTTTCTATATAAATTTAACGGTAGATTTTTCAATTTCTTTGAGGAATGTCATTGGAATTTTGATGGGAATTGCATTAAACATGTAGATTACTTTTGGGAGTATAGACATTTTTACTATGTTGATTCTACCAATCCATGAGCATGGGAGATCTCTCCACGTTCTATAGTCTTCCTCAATCTCTTTCTTCAGAAGTTTAAAGTTTTCCTTGTAGAGGTCTTTCACATCCTTTGTTAGGTTTACACCTAAGTATTTTATTTTTTTTGAGGCTATTGTAAATGGAATTGTTTTCATATACTTTTTCTCAGTTTGTTCATTATTAGTATATAGACATGCTAATGATTTTTCTATGTTGATTTTATATCCTGCTACCTTGCTATAGCTATTGATGATGTCTAGAAGCTTCTGAGTAGAGTTTTTTGGGTCTTTAAGGTATAAGATCATGTCATCTTCAATTAGGGATATTCTGAAAGTTTCTTTATCTATTTGTATTCCATTTATTCATTCTTCTTGCCTAATTGCTCTGGCTAGGAATTCCAGTACTATGTTTAATAGGAGTGGAGATAGTGGGCGTCCTTGTCTGGTTCCTGATTTTAGAGGGAATGGTTTCACTTTTTCTCTATTAAGTATAATGCTTGCTGTAGGTTTGTCATATTTAGCTTTTATAATATTAAGGTACTTTCCTTCTATTCCTAGAGTTATCTTAGAGCTTTTATCATGAAATGGTGTTGGATTTATCAAAGGCTTTTTCTGCATCTATTGATATGATTAAGTGGTTTTTGTCTTTGCTTCTGTTAATGCGGTTTATTACATTTATTGATTTTTGTATGTTGAACCACCCCTGCATCCCTGGGATGAAGCCTACTTGGTCGTGGTGAATAATCTTTTTGATGTGTTGCTGAATTCGATTTGCCATTATTTTGTTGAGGATTTTTGCATCAATGTTCATTAAGGAGATTGGCCTATGGTTCTCCTTTTTGGAGGTGTCTTTGCCTGGTTTTGGGATAAGTGTAATACTGGCTTCATAAAATGTGTTTGGCAGTTTTCCTTCACTTTCTATTTCCTGGAACAGTTTAAGGAGGGTTGGTATCAGTTCTTCTTCAAAGCTCTGATAGAATTCAGCAGAGAATCCATCAGGTCCTGGACTTTTCTTTTTGGGGAGACTCTTGATTGCTGCTTCAATTTCATGTTGTGTTATAGGTCTATTCAGGTGATTAATTTCCTCTTGGTTCAGTTTTGGATGATCATATGTATCTAGAAATCTCTCCATTTCTTTAAGATTTTCAAATTTATTTGAATATAGGTTCTCGAGGTAGTCTCTGATGATTTCCTGGACTTCCATGGTGTTTGTTGTTATCTCCCCTTTTGAATTCCTGGATCTACTAATTTGGGTTTTTTCTCTCCTCATTTTAGTCAGGTTTGCCAGGGGTCTGTCAATCTTGTTTATTTTTTCAAAGAACCAACTTTTTGTTTCATTAATTCTTTGTATGGTTTTTTTGGTTTCTATTTCGTTGATTTCAGCTCTTATTTTTATTATTTCTCTCCTATTTGTTTTGGGATTTGCTTGTTCTTGTTTTTCTAGGAGTTTGAGGTGTATCATTAGGTCATTGATTTGGGATCTTTCAATCTTTTTAATATATGCACTCATGGCTATAAACTTTCCTCTCAAGACTGCCTTTGCTGTGTCCCATAGGTTCTGGTAGGTTGTGTTTTCATTTTCACTGAGTTCCAGGAACTTTTTAATTTCCTCTTTTATTTCATCAATGACCCATTGTTCACTAAGTAATGAGTTATTCTGTTTACAGATGTTTGCATGTTTTTTGTCTTTACTTTTGATGTTGAGTTCTAGTTTTATTGCATTGTGATCAGATAGTATGCATGGTATAATTTCCATTTTCTTATATTTGCTGAGGCTTGCTTTGTGCCCTAGGATATGATCTATTTTGGAGAATGTTCCATGGGCTGCTGAGAAGAATGTATATTGTGTAGAAGTTGGATAAAATGTTCTGTAAACATCAAGTAGGTCCATTTGATTTGTTGTATATTTTAGATCTTGGATTTCTTTATTGATTTTTTTGTTTGGATGACCTATCTGTTGATGATAATGGGGTGTTAAAGTCTCCCACAACCACTGTGTTGGTGCTAATATATGCTTTTAGGTCTTTCAGGGTATGTTTGATGAAATTGGGTGCATTGACATTGGGTACATATAGGTTCATAATTGTTATTTCCTTTGGTCTATTTCCCCTTTTATCACTATGGAATGTCCTTCTTTATCTCGTTTGATCAATGTAGGCTTGAAGTCTACTTTGTCAGAGATAAGTATTGCTACTCCTGCCTGTTTTCGGGGGCCATTGGCTTTGTAAATATTTTTCCAGCCTTTCATCCTAAGCGTATGTTTATTTCTGTCATTGAGATGGGAATTCTGTAAGCAACAAATTGTTGGATCTTCCTATTTAATCCATTTCATCAAACGGTGCCTTTTGATGGGTGAATTAAGTCCATTAACATTAAGTTTTAGTACTAATAGGTATGTGGTGATGCCTGTCATTTAGTTGTCTTAGTAGTTTGAAGGTTTGATTGTGTGTACCTAAGTTGAGGTTACTCTCCACTTTCTTGCTTTTTCTTTTCCTGTAGTTTGGTGCTGCCTGCCCTTTCAGGATTATGTTGGGTTTCACTTTCTGTATGCAGAATCTCTTGAAGAATCTTTTGTACTGGTGGCTTTGTGGTCACATATTGTTTTAGTTTCTGCTTATCATGGAAGACTTTTATTGCTCCATCTATTTTGAATGATAGTTTTACTGGGTAGAGTATCCTGGGGCTCAAGTGATTTTCATTCAGTGCCCGGAAGATCTCACCCCACTCTCTTCTTGCTTTTAATGTTTCTGTTGAGAAGTCTCCTGTGTTTTTGATGGGTTTACCTTTGTATGTTACTTGTTTTTTCTCTCTTACAGCCTTCAATATTCTGTCCCTAGTTTCTGAACTTGTTGTTTTAATGATGATATGTCGTGGGGTAGTTCTATTTTGATCTGGTCTGTTTGGTGTCCTGGAGGCCTCTTGCATCTGTATTGGAATATCTTTCTCTAGATTTGGGAAATTTTCTGTTATCATTTTGTTGAACATATTACGTGTTCCCTTCACTTGCACCTCTTCTCCTTCTTTGATGCCCATAATTCTCAAGTTTGTTCTTTTGATGGAGTCAGTGAGTTCTTACATTTTCTTTTCGCAGGTCTTGAGTTTTTTAATTAATAGTTCTTCAGTTTTTCCTTTAATTACCATTTCATCTTCGAGTTCTGAGATTCTGTCTTCTGATTGTTCTATTCTGCTGGATTGGCCTTCTGTTTTGTTTTGCAATTCTGTTTCATTCTTTTTTGAGGTTTTCCATATCCTGGGTTGTTTCTTCTTTAATGTTGTCTATTTTTGTCCTGAGTTCATTCATCTCTTTATTAGTCATGTTCCCTGTTTCACTTTGGTGTTTATACAGTGCTTCTATGGTTTCCTTTATTTCTTCTTTTGCTTTTTCAAAGATTCTATTTTCATTGTCTTGGAATTTCTTGCATGTCTCCTGTACATTTTGGTTGACCATATCCAGTATCATCTCTATAAAATTCTCATTGAGTACCTGTAATATGTCTTCTTTTAAATTATTCATGTGGGATTCATTGGGTTCTTTGGCATAGTTTATCTTCATTTTGTTGGAGTCTGGATCTGAGTATCTGTTGTCTTCATTTCCCTCTGGTTCCTGTACTAATTTTTTGCTGTGGGGAAATTGGTTTCCCTGTTTTTTCTGTCTTCCTGTCATTGCACTTGGTGTTGTTATTGTCCCTGTGCTGTGTGCAATTAAATACTTTCTGGCTGTAATAATAACAATGGTGATATTTAGAATGGAAGGGTGAGAGGGGATGGAAAGCAAAGAAGTTATAGGAAAAGGGAAAAACAAATAATCAAGTAGAAAAAAAGCAAAAAACAAAACAAAGAAACAAACAAAAAAAGTTTCAAAGATAAAAACAGGGAGAGACAGTGTACTAATCAACCATAAGCTGAAAAGGAATTAGAGAGACAGAGAGAGGATTGAAAATAAAAAAAATAATAATAAAGATAAGAATAAAAATAAAAAATAAGTAAATGAAAGAAGAAAATGTATATACATATAAAAAATAAAATAAAATATACAAAATAAAAAATAAATAAAATTTAAAAATAAACCTCCAAGTTTAAATGCAATGAAGTTTCAGTCTTAAAAATTTTGGTGTTCGTCCCTCAGCCTTGAATCCTGGAGATGGTGCCTCAGATGTTGTTCTGTAGTTTTCTTATCAAAGGGGTAACAAAAAAAAAAACCCACAAAATGTCCCAAGTTCAAATGCAATACCGTTTCAGTAAGTTTTTCAGCATGCAGGTGTAGTTCAGTTGTTTTTTCATCAAAGGTAGGGAGAGAGAAAATAAAAGAGTCTTCAGACAGGTCTGTGAATGGCTATCTGCAGCTGTGGCTTGCCTGCCTGCTGCTGTCAGCCTGCTGTTGCTGGAGGCGTCATTTATGCAGATCTCTGAGGTGAGCTTAGCACTCACCTGGCCCACCAGGCTTTGTTTACTCAGAGTTCTGTGCATGATGCCACTGCTACAAGCTTTCCCCTTTCCAAGCACACTGGGAGAGGTGACACTGCACCTGCTTTCTCTGGCCTGCTTGTTTGTTTACGTAGGAAGTGGGTCTTCCCCCCTCTCCTGTGGAGTTTTCCTTCCACCACTGCTTTTACAAGCTTTCCAGCTCCTGATTGCTGGGCTTGTGCTGCTGCTCCTGCAGGCCGGTGTGTTTGTTTACAGCTCACATGGGAGGTGGGTTTCCCCCCTCTCCTGTGGAGTTTTCCTTCCTCCGCCACTCTCACAAGCTTTCCCACTCCTGGTTGCTGGGCACGTCCCCGCTTCCACTGAAGCCTCTCTGGCCAAGCCCAGCTTTATTTACAGTTCTGGGAAGGATTCCCTTCCCCTGCTCTTCGGAGCTCAGGGCGCCCCACTCTCTTTGCTACATGTCTTTATTGTTCTTATTGCTTATTACTCAGTTTCTCTTTTTCCCTGGGTGGGGTTGGTCTTTCCAGGGGGCTATGCTGATCTGGCCCAGCGTTGTCTGTGGGAGTACTGTGTACTACTTAGCTCACCTTGTCCGCATCTTCCCAAGCAGTCTGGGCGTGGGCGACTGGCAGTCTGGGGCCCTCTTGGTTTCTCTGTTCAAGGTGAAGTGAGATGCTCTGTGCAGGCTGGAGGTGTGGAGGGGTCAAAGTTTTGCCTCTTCTCGGTGGCCTTGCCTGCAAGGTGTGTCTCCAGCGTCTCTCCAAGATTTCACTTTAGGTGGCACACTTTCTGCTTCCTCCCTCTAGCTGCCATCTTCAGGTTTTTTCCTCCTTTTTTCACTGTATATAGTCCCGTTTCCTGGGGGTTAGATCCACTTAATATGTTTGTAACATTAATACATGCTGCTCAAATTCTGTGTGCTTCAGTTTCTTTCTCAAAAATGGAAAGAATAATATCTACCCTTAAAGTGGCTTTGAGATTAAATGGACTATATATGTGAACCTAGAATAGTTATGGCATCAAAAGTGCTATGGAGGTGTCAGTTCTTTTTGTTCATGGTTATCACATTGCATTCACTAATACACATAATTAATGATATGGTTCTCTACCCAGGTCATTCAGGGCATTTCTGATGACTCAAACCATGCCCCTTACTGGAAATTAAGGAAATAACTATGCACAAAGTTATACTCCCAATGCAGTCATTCTGTCCAGTGATTGGCTGAGGTGAAGATATAAATACTCAGTTTCCCTAGCCTCAATGTGGATACTTATCCCAAATCTAGAACTCTCCATATGATTATGAGACAACTTCTCCCCTTGCTCAATCCTATTTTCCTCACTCAGTATATATTTTCAAATCCTGAAACTACCAGTCAATGAATACACTACAAATAAGTTCCTATCTCATTCCAGAGGACTCCTAAACTAAAACAATTTGTTCTAGAGTTAGCTCCAGCGACCATGATCAGAAATGAAATTTTCTTTTATTCACTGATTAACCAGTACTGAAGACACTATTACTAGCATGTGATGAAGTATGGACAATTTGTACCATTTTGTACTTAGTACTTTAATGTTGAGGCTTTCTCTGGTGGTGAACAAGGAATAGCAGTAGAAGGGAATATTTACTACCTGATGCAATTTCTCTAGGGTTTGTGAGGTTTGAGAAAGATCATAACTATAAGGTCAATAGAATTAGGTTATTATCCTTGGATTTTACTAATTAGATAGAGATAATTGTTGCTTAGAATGATTAATCAACAATTCAAGGCACAGAGTGTGAAAGACTACATGCAGCTTTGGCAGCATTTAAGAAAAACCTGAACACCTGCAGGTGGAGGGCAAGGAGAACAAAGAACCACTCTCAACACTTAAATGGAAGTATAGCTTCAGAGAAATTTGATTTCTCAATACTGGAAGGTCCCCTACAGCATGAATTTTATCTGCAGCTCTTGAAGAAGTGGGTCCTTGAGACATATCATCTCCACCTTCAGCATCTGATTTGAAGTGATGCAGGGGGTTCTTGTGACCCAGAGACATTATAAGACAGTGTTTTTTCCTTCAGAATATCCTGATACTCAAATCCATAACAAAGACCATATCCAAATACAGCCTAGACAGGGATATACTATGCATTCTGGAAAGATTCTGTATGAAAGTTGTAAAATCTGGTTAGTATGATCTGCTTGGGAGCAGAAAGAGTGTGGCTCTTGATCCTAAGGTTTCTGGATCAAGAGGTCAGAAGATAAAGATGAAGAAGGAAAGGTTTATCAATATATGATCACCCTAGCAAAACAAGACTTAATATAGATGCTAGAAATGATGCACATACATTGTTAGGAAGGCCCTGGAAAGCTTGAAGAGAATAATGATGCACACATATGAAATAAAAGGCCAGAAAGACTATGACATAGAGTGATCAAAGGAATCAAAAGATAGAGAAAAGTTAGAATTCTAGAATGGATAGTACTTAATGTCAGAAAACCCACCAAAGAACAAAGTTTTTTGGAATTGAACAAGAAGACTATACTCTATTTATTACAGCAATCCTTATTGCAGCAATAAAGACTATGATGATGAAAAGGGCACTAGCATGGTTAAGAAGCTGAGTAGTAGGGGTCATCTGTAGATAAAGGTACAAACAGGAGATGCTATGGCAGAACCAACTTCCCTTATGGCAAAAAGGAAAATAGAATACTGTGGCAGATGGTAGCATGAACCATTAGAAGCAAGGTACATGCAACCATTATATTAAGTGACAAAATTGAAATAGTAGCCAGGAATAAAGGGAATAGAAGCCAAGGAACTGATTAAAAGACCTATGGATAAGGTAAATGAAATCTAATATCCCTAGAAATATGAGCAAGAAATACAGGTAGCATATACATCACTTAAGGAATCAAAGCCATTGAATATAACCAAAAGTCTGAAGGTGGGAGCCTCAATAAAACCCATATTCTCTAATCAGACTGTAATGTACAGAGCACTACAGAAAACATGCTCAGTAGTTATTTTTTTCAAACTTTTTCAAAAAAGGACCTATAGCTATTTGCTCAAGTACTTATGTAAATTAAGTCAGAACTGATGTTGATATACAGTGACTCAGATATCTGCATGACCTCCATTTAGAATATAGGCATAGGAGACCCAGTTGATAAATGGAATTCTGGCCCATGTCAGGATCACAGTGGATCCACTGGGTACATAGACTCACACAATAGTAATTTACCCAGCACCTGAATGCTTAATTTGGATGGACATACTTCATAATTACCACAACCTTCATGTAGGTGAATTAATCTGTGTAAGAACTATCTTGGGAAAGCCAACTGGGAGCTACAAGTGCATCTAAATGACACAGCACTTGCCTTGCAAGAGCAAGGCCTTATATTCCACTCCAACACTGAAACAAAAAAAAGTCAATTGAAAATTTCTGAAACTATGTCCTTCTTCCCAGTAGAAAACTTAAAAAACAATATAGTACTGCATTCCAGGTGAAATGCAAAACTCAAAATCTTGGAGAAGGCAAGAATTATAGCTCCTTCCCTATCATAACTTAAACTCACCAGGTTGGCTCTTTAAAAAAATATGGATCCTAATAAATAACCATGGATTACTGCAAAGTTAACCAAATCATGCTTATAATTTCAGACACTGTCGTATTTTTGCTAGAGTAGAATAGCACAGCCCTTGGCTACAGCATGTGGTTTTTGACTTTGTTGCTGCTTTCTCTTCCAACATAGTCAGGAAGGAATCTCAGAAGCAGATCATTTTCATGTGGAATGAAGAACAGTATATATTTTCAGAGCTATATTGCCTCATAGCTATATTAACTTCCCTCACACTGACTTAATATACTCTTATGGGACTTAGACCATTTGGACATCTGGAAAACATCTCACTGGCCCACTACATATATGACATTATAATCAAACCAGGTGAGCAAAGGCTTGACAAGTACATTGGAGGTCTTGGTAATAAATATGTGCCCAAGAAAACTGGATAGAAACCCTACTAAGATTCATGGATCCTCCACATCAGTGAATGTTTTAGGGCTCCACAGGACTAAAAAATGCCAAAATGTTCTCTTTAAAAAATAATGAATGATTGCTTCTTAAAATTTCTGCCACTCAGAAGCAGCACAATAATTGATAGTCCTCTTTGAATTTTTTGGATTCTGAAAGAAGCAAATTTAAACAATTTGGAATACTTTTCAACACATTTACTAGGTGACATAAGAACCTTCTGGAAACTTGTGTACCTTAATGTAACAAAAGGGTCTTCAATGAATCTATGCTATGATCTATATTATACTTAAACATAAGGAGATCATTTTTTTTCTTTTACAAAGTTGGAAAACAGGAGGGCAGAACAGGTCCTACCTTGGGAGTTGGTACCAGTGGGAGGGTGAATCTAGTGCAAATATTATGTATATAAATGGAAAAATGAGTCCTGTTGAAACTATTTCAGGAATTGGGGCTGGAATAAAGGAGAATGATGGATGGGGTAAATTCACGTGTGATGTACTTGATATATTGTAAAAGCTTTCTTAAATGTCACATTGTAATCCCAGCACAATAAAAAGTAACAAAATTTTTCAATGTTTTTTTTTTAAGGACTCTTCCAAGAAGTATCTATAGTGGAAAACAAAAGTCACATGAAGTTTATAACTAACTCTACAGGAGAATAACAATTAAGTGTTCTGTGAAATAAAGCCATTGACATGGTTCAAATGTTAGTGTCATTCCAAAATTTGAATGTGGAAATATTAATCCCAAAGTGATGATATTAGAAGATGAAGCCTTTGGGGAAGTAATTAAGTTATGAAGATGAAACATCATGAATAGTATTAGTGTGTTTATGAAATAGGCCCAAGAGAGATCAATCATCCTTTCTATCACACGAGGTCATAGCTAGAAGGAACCATTCATGAACCAGGAAACTGGCCCTCACCAGACACTGAATCTGGATTTTCTGGCCTCTAAAACAGTAAGAAATAAATATCTGTTTCTTATATGCCACAAAAAGTATGGTGTTTTAATATGGCAGTCCAAATGGAGAAAGACACCCACACTAGAAAATGATCATCTATATGATCAATAAAATAAATAAGGGTTTGGGCAAAAAAGTAAAGCTAGAGAGCATGAATAAGGATGGGAAAGAGTAAAAAAGAATACAAGAATTGTTGAGAAGTCATTCTGGTTTGTCAGGGTATTTAAAAGAGAAAAATCTTGAGATTAGGGACAAGGAGATTTGAGGAAGTAGCATGTAACTAGAGAAGATAAAATAGGAATGAGATGTAAGAAGTTTTGTTCAATTTGTTAATCCTTATGTGACGGTTTCTCCCATGAAACAGATCCTAAAAGAGTAAATCTGATAACATGGTATAGCTAGTTTATATCAGACAATACTGTTATCAGCCTGTCTTCAAACAATATGTGGATGAACAAGAGGCCCAGGTGGCAAGGATGGTATGCATAAGCCCAACAGTATAAGCTCCCAGTAAAGAGGGCACATGTAGCTACTTAACTGTTGAATGTCCACTATGCCAGCAACAGAGACTAAAGCTGACTCTCCATATGTCCCCATTCCCTAAAATCATCCAACCATATACTTTGTGACAAGCTGACTACCCTGAGAACAAGAAAAACAATCATTTTGCCTTCTATTATTAAATATTTCTTCTTATTTGTCTTTTTTTGTTATCAAGCCACATTTAACATTATTTTGGAGAATTTACAATGTATCTTATCCACCAACAGAGGATTCCATTATAGCATTACCTCAGAATTAAGAAAATGCATTACAGGAGAAGTGGTACATAAATGGACACAAAGCTGTAGGAGCCTCTTATTCTATCACACATTTCACCACCCGGAATTTCTCAGCTTGATAATTTGGTTCCTTTAAAACACAGCTAACATTCATCTTAGAGATAAAACTGTAGGAAAATAAAATACCATCTTCCAGGGTATAATATATAATATAAATTAATGATCACCATTTGGTGTTGTGTCTTTAATAGGTAAAATATATAAGTCTAGATACCAACCATAAGTAAATGTAACACTATTTACTATTATTTTCAGTGACCCATTTGGGCAATTATTGCCTCCCATCTCTGCAAACTCAAACTCTGCAAATACAGAGGTCCTTGCACATGAGAAAAACTAAAAGTTCCATTAATTACTCAGATAAGGTGGTCTACACCTATATTCCCAGCATCTGGGAGGTAGAGGAAGGAGGATTACAAATTGAAGTCTATCTGGACAACACAACAAGTTTTAGATCAGCCCAGGCTATTTAGCAAGACCCTGTCTCAAAAATTAAACAAAAGCAAATTAAAAAGTTCCACTGAATCTTCTGCTATGGTTACCACCCAATTAATTTTTGCTGTTTGTTTCAAGAGACCAGAAGACAAGAATAAAAGTCTCACAGTGGAAATTGGCATTGATAATTTCACTACAAATGTTAAAAGGCACAAATATTGAATTGCTTCATGAAAAGAGTCTAGAAACCATGCACTCAGATGCTTCTTAATTTAAGGTATAAGTCACCATTGCAGGTAAGATTCCATACTAGCCACCATGGTATTCAAGAGTGAGGCCAACATAGAATGTGTTCTGGAAGTGGGTATAATTATCAATTATGAACTCTAGGTCAACTCCTTTATTAAGGGCTATAATTTATCCCACTAATCCTTTCCTAGAACATTTGATAGACCGTAATCTTGAAAAACCACTTCTCACGTGGATGAATTTGCCATAAAAAGTAAGCAGATCTAAGTAATGCAAGGGAAGTATCATAGTGGACAGTACAGCACACTGCCCAGATTCCTCATCACAGCCAAAAGAGTCATTCATAGAGTCTGGAGATGTCAGCTGCTGACAATTTATCTCTGCTCCAAACTGGAAATTGCCATCAGCCATAGTGAAGTTCCTCATCAAAGTTATGTTCTCTCGCAAGAAAGGCTATAACCAGTAAGTATATAGTGTAGGGATGTAACTCCCTCTCCGTAATGTCACGTTTTGTGTGACTCTGAAGAATAATACTAGATTGAAGTTTTAGGTAATATTAGCTAAGATCTCTATAATTACATTGTAGCTCAGAATCTCCTTTAACCAATCCTGTCCTTCTCATTTCCTCATCTCTAGTAAACATTTTGCACATCCATCTACTTGTGAGAATAGACTTCTTGTAAACTTAAGTTATCATATCATGAGCATATTTTCATGCCTGTACATAAATAACTGTCTGTTTAAATGCCTACATAGTTTTCCATTGTATTTATGATTTACTTAACCAAAAAGTTAGGTAATCTTTAGGCAACCAAGACTAATCTCATGGTTATAGCAAGTTCAGATCATATAGCAACCAGTGAATCAAAAGTTTAGCTTCTCTGTTCATCATTTAAGATTAGTTATGATGATTCACAATGCTTATGGTATATTTAGCATAAATGATTATAAAAAGAATTTGGTTTTACTTCTTGGCTGACAGAAATATGTGGGGAAATCACTGACTCCAGGTGGCAATTCAATTTCTTTGATGCTACTTTATTACATCGGTTGATGTATGATGGTACACATGTGTAATTGGAGGAGGAAAAATATAGAAAAACTTGTCTGGAGAATAAAATGTAAAATGGTAAATCCTAAAGGATTGAGTTAGTGTTGCAAAAGGATTTTTTGTGGTTTTGATTTAAATACACATACACAGATTATATATGTAATATATATATACATATATATTTATATATATGTATCCCCCTTAAAGGTCAGTAATATCTGTTCTAATCAAAAGCATTAAAGATATACAGTCCATTTTTGGAAGACTCACAGTGCTGCTCAAAACTTTCTTTGAGCACAGACAGAAATAAAAATGTTCCTTTTCCCTTTCCTTCTATACCAAAAGAAGTGCATCACTAAAGGAGAGCAGGTATGACAAGGGGAAACGCCTGTAATAGTCACAAAGCATATTTCTCATTCAGTCACATTACATGCTATATAGCAATTATCTCATACTAAGTATTTGTGTCTTAAGTAAATAGCACTGATGTGGAGTTATCAGTCCTATTTCATAAAGCTTAGCAAATTCTAGTCAAATATAAAATAGTAGATTTTATTCCACTATAAATTTATATAACTACAAAGGTCATTTGTTCCTAACAAAAGGATAATGTATCATCTTTGTGAAGGCAATTATCAAGAATGATGAACCAAGCAGAGGGAGAGCTTTGTCTTAACTAAGCTTTGATTTCACATAGATACTTCTTCACCTCTCTCAAATAGTGGTTATGTAGTCTTTCATAAGAGAGGTATATCAGGACTCAGAAATGGTGTTTCCTCTTTAATAACACATTGGAACACTTACACTATTAGTTCTCCACCCTCTTGTAATACTTTCATCTTTAATGCTCCTTAATATCTGTCATCTACTATCCTCCAGGTCACATTTTTACATTCATTGAAGACTTCTTCACTTAACTGACCCTTACATCTTCCCATCTTCCCAAGTGATTCCAAACATCCATGTATCTGATCCATGTAACAAATACATGTATAAATAGTTATGAGAAATTGGCTCATATAATTATGGAGGACAAAAAATTCCACAATCTCTTGTCTGCAAAGTACAGAACGAGCTAAGCAGGTGATATAATTCAATCCACATCTGAAGGCCTGAGATACAGTGGAGCTGGTAATGTAAACCCAAGTCAAAGGACGGGTGAATGTAACATGGCCCAGTTCAAACAAAGAGCCAGAAAAGGTGAAAATTCCTCCTTCCTCTGCCTTTTGTTTCATTCAGGCTCTCAACAGGTTGGATGATACTCATCCACACTGAGGAAAGCAACCCACTTTTTTTGGTCCACCAATTCTAATTCTATACACATTTAGAAGCATGCTCACAGACATACCCAGAAACAGTGTTTAATTTTTGGCTCAGTCAAGGTAACACATAAAATTAACTGCCACCGTTCCATCTCTAACACTCTCTCTTATAGTCACAGCCTAGAACTTTTCATCTTCCAAAATGTTGCACATCCAAAATCATAGATTCAAACATTTACTCTCTCCCAAAGACCTCTTCTTCCAGGACCTTACTTCTTCAATTATTTTCACTAAGGTTATATGCTTATATATTTTTATGGATTTTTTGTCTTTTTAATTAAGTCCCTTGACCAATTTTCTTTTCTATTTTTACTTTATTCTTCATTCTTTTCCTCTTCCAATTCTTGCCAAATCTCTTAATTCCTTTGTATTTCTATAATTTTTTAATATCTAACTATATCTACCTGCCAAAATTCTCATCCTGGATTATCCCTACTGTTTTCTTATTCTTTATATGATGCTACAGAACAGGACAAATTTATTTTCTTATAAATTCACAGTCACCAATAAAAAAGTGACCCCTAAGATAGCACAGGAATTTCTAGTCAATTTTATGCCTTATGAATTTCTTTGTCTGTTCTCCTCTTATGCCCATTTATCCATACTCAAAGCTCTATTACCATCTGTTAACAGTGTTTATCTTAAATGTCCTCCAAAGGTTCAGATGCCAGACTTGGTCTCCAGAAAACTGGGAGGTAGTGAATCTTCAGGACACAGGTGTAGTGGATAGAAGCTATTGAAGGTATGCCCTTGAAATAGATGTTGGGACCTTTTGCTTCCTGTATGTCAGTCATGATGTTCTGCCTCATCACAAGCTCCAAAACAATGGAGTCAAGTCACCATGGCCAGAAACCTCTGAAACCGTAAGCCAAAATAAGTATTTCCTCTTTTAAATTTAATTATACCCAGTGTTTTGTTACAGCAACAGAATGCTGACTACCATACTTTGTATACAGTGAGGACTCACGACTTTCATCTCCAACTCAGGAACCACATATATAACTGCTTCTTTAACATCTGCATTTAGATAGCTCAGTATAGCAAAGTTTTTATTTTCATGATTTTCCCTGTTGCCTTCCCTCAATGTGGTCCTCTTCTGTGTTTCTTTTATATCTGAATGGCATCGTTAGGTATCCAACTATGCAGCTGAGAAACCCAATGCTTATCCTTGAAATCTCCTCTTCCTCAGCTCTCTTATCCAATCCCTCACAACTTTTTAAGTTATACATTCTTATCTTCCTGGAACATACTATACTGGCTGTACTTTCCAACCCTTGCTATTTGTGCAAAGTCATTAAAATACTAGTGTGTGGTACTCAGTGCAGTATTAACAAAATTTTACATCACAAAATTAAAGATGAGCCACATTTTCAGCTGCTTAGAAAATATGTTCAGCAATAATTTGGGCCAACTACTCATTTTGGGTGTAAACAAATACTGTTACATGCAATAAAATCATTTGGCATATGACATTTAATTTCTAGTTAAAATTGTTTATTTGAATTATGACTTAAAAGATTCCTAGAGAAAAGAGGAACAAAAATATGAAAATGGGCTTTAAAGCTTAAAAAAAACTGTATTTATATGGACATAAATCTATTTCTGTAGAGGTGGTTATAGCAGTGGTTGCTACCTCAAGTATTTATCCAGAATGGAGGGCAATAAAATTAATATCCC
Organism: Castor canadensis; assembly: GCF_047511655.1. Classification (NCBI taxonomy): domain Eukaryota; kingdom Metazoa; phylum Chordata; class Mammalia; order Rodentia; family Castoridae; genus Castor; species Castor canadensis. The sequence continues at coordinate 26,608,296 of NC_133390.1, read as the reverse complement.
ATGAAAAAGGTTGAATCAAGTATGCACATGAAATCTTAGCAAAATTCTTTCTAAAGAAACTCAAACTGAAGGGGAATGTATGAGTGTTATATATGGCAATGAGTTTTGGTGTCTGTAATAGTAAAAATAATAAAGGCTGCAAAAATATCCAAGTATCTGACCTGACCTGGTCAAAATACACTTTATAGAGTCTTTCACTTTTATATTTCAAATTGTGAATGACTCCTTTGCAGTTCTGATACTTTTGCAAATATATTATTCTCTTCTTGTAACTACCTATATGACATGTATTTTTTGTTGCTTTAAATTTAAGATGTTGCCTTGTATATTTCCCTTTTTAATTTGACAAAAGAAAAACAAGAGCTGGATTTAATCACTACCTCAACTTTTTTTTGGCTATATAACCTTGGATAAGGTAGATAAATGTATTTTCCTTCTCTGAACTTTGGTTTCCAACTGTATAGTTAGAAAATTAGGAATGCTAATACCTACCTTGAACTGGTTAATCTGTGAGTAAAGTCACCTAACTGTGTCACACTCCCCATAAATAGCTATAAAAGGCATTAACTTTGATCTTTGTTTTGAACCTTTGCTCATAATGACAGGTAAAACTGCAATTTTAATTTTCCAAAGCCAGCTAAATATTATTTTTAGGAACAAAATGAGATACATGTGGAAGAGATTTCTAAAGTTATTTTATCACGGAGAGACAGTTTTTAACATGAATTATGATCAGTTACAATGAAGTGATTAGAGTTCAAATGCATAATTTATAGCAGATAACTGGAAAATTAAATTTAAATCTGAGATTCTTGAAGCTGACTGTATATTGCCATATAGACAATATAAACCATCCTTCTCCTTTTTTAGAATGTAAGAACCAAGCTTAGAGAAGTTAACTAATTGCATATTAGTTAGCAGATTAGCAAAAGGGAATGTATAAAGTACATTTTTTAAACTTCTAGCCCAAGGCCTTTTTTAATACTGAATCAGGAAAATGAAGAGAAAGTTAACTTCCAAGTTATTTGCTTATCTTATAGGGAGTGCTTTGGAAAGAAAATGTCTACCTGAATAATGTAAAATAAAACAAAGTCCAAATTACTTTTGAAATATAATGACACCAATATAAAAGTCTGACTATGCTTGCAAACATCATTCTAAATACTGGTAAATATTATTGGAGAATCTTGCATATCGGTTAAATATATACCAGAAGCCTTCTACTTTAACTGCACTCTCTTATTGGTTAGGTACCTGTGAAGAAACATGTTAGCTGTATCCAGCACCCTGTTTTAGTGAATATAGTGACTGCTAAGTAGATTCTGGCTTTGTATTTGGTGAAATGTTTACATATCACATATCATCAAACACAAGGCCATGAGCCTTGCCTTCTAAAAGTACCTGATCTAACAAGGTAGCCCATAAGAGGATCAATACAATTCAACAAAGAAAGTCCTGAATTGTGAGTATACATAAATTGTTAGGATAGGACATAGTAGCAATATTTATTAGTGGAAAAATTACCAGATTAGATTATCAAGTCAAGAAATCAATTGAAAAAATAACCACATGTGTGTACAGGAAAGAAAAAAATCTACCAGAACCTTAACTTATTTCTATCAGCAAAAAGAACCACTGCTAAGTACTATGTTCTCAGAAAAACAAAAATACCTTGATATCATAACGCAGCCATTCATCATTCCTCTATGCAGCTTTGAGAAAAGAGAATCTGTTTTCTAAACTGCCAGATAATAAGATTTATACTTCCTCCTTCAGAAAATACACCCAGCTTCAATAAAAAAGGATTATTTTCCACTTTCCCTTCTTTCAAAATATGAAAAGAAATTCCAACCAAAAACAAAAAAGAAAGTCAGGCAGCAGTTTGGTGCTCAACACTATTGTTTTCTTTTAAAGTTAACTTTAAATATGCTTGACTCTATGAAGTATACTGCTAAATGAATCATTTTAAGGAAACTTTTGGCTGGAATATATAATTTTTATTTGAAAGAAATCAAAGGAAAGCAATCAGATGCCACATCTTAACTTCTTTTCATTTGGAAAAGTAGCACTCCACGATTCTGTAGTAGAAAACACAGTGAATGGGAGGTTCGTGAGCCATTCTGAATCAGTTACATCTCATGAAATCACCACAATAAATAAATTTAATTGTTTTCCTCAAAGCCGATCTGATCTAATACTATCAGGCTCTTTATGAGTTTCTATTCTTATTTTGAAGAAATAATGGTGAATGGCACCATGGAATATCTAATAATACCGTTATTTCTCCTGATTATCCTTAGGTAATTAAATAACAAAACATTAACATTCACTCAAAGAAAAAGAAAATCCGCTTGGGCATTTTTTAAATGTTCAGTTTTTTTATGTTTTATTTAATGGAAGACTTTAAGATTTCATCAAAATATTAGCAAAAATTATGCCAAATATCAATATATGAAAGTCTAAGCTCTTCAATGTACACATTTCTGCAAGGAAATTCATTTAAATATTATACTCAGTAATTTCCAGGTATATTCTTTATAAAAGTCTTGGTGAGTGAATTAAGTAGAAAATGTGGGTAAGGAGGATCTTTCACCAGAAAACAGGAGATTATTTCCCCAGAATGGATATAACAAGCCCATGTATAATAATAATGGAGAGAATATTGGGCAAAATGAATAAATCTTAAATTAGAATAGAAGGAAAACAGAAGGTAGAAGATAGCTTTTAAGCTGATTTGAAAATTGATTTCAATTTTGAAGTAAAGATTTAAATGAAGAATAAAATAATGCTTTTTCAGTTATTAATTCAGTAATATTTGTGCACCACCTACATGTACCACACACTCTCCTAATGTAGGTTGGGAAAGGAAAAATAAAACCAAAATCACCATTTTATGGACTTTATAAATATAACGAGTGGATAGGGACAGTAAACAATTTCCAAACAACTCACTTTGTCAAGAAAGAAAAAAATAAAGCAAAGTCCATGATTTGAAGGTATTGTTAGGAGTGTATGTTATTTTTAACAGGGTAGTGTAAGGAGGTCTTTCTAATCGGATACTTAAACAAAGTGAGACATTGAGATTTGTTCCTTTATAGAGCAAACTGGAGAATAAGAGCATTTTCTTCTGGGAACCAAGAAAATATGAAATTATGTATGTAATAATTTTCAAATTATGAATCAAATAAAAGTAAAGAATGGGTAAGAGGAAATTTCTGCATTTGTTACCAATGTCCATATAACTAAACAGAAACTTAAAAATTAGTTTGTGAATAAAAATAGGGCTGTGGCTAAAATTTTTATAGAAATAGTAGTGGAATAAAGTATACAAGGATACATTTAATAATATTAAATGAAAATGAGATTTCTATGTAATTACATACATATGTGCATATACTTACAAGTAGATAGAAATAAGAGAATTTGAGCAACATACAAGCAGAAATAGGGGCATTTTTTGTGCTTTTAGAACCAATGATAATCTAATCTACCTATAAGGCTACAAAAATTAATTTTTGAAACAAATTGTGCTCATTTGTGTTCAGGCCAATTTTTTCCTCCTCTCTCAACAAATTTTAAAATATATGTTATTTTTTGTCTCCTAAAAAACATTCAGTGTGAGGTTGAGAGACAGAGAAGCATGTTCTCAGCAGCTGTGCAATGCTAGCATGTTGTGAATATTCAGCAAATATTAAGTGACATTGAAATATGAATTGATGGATAATGAATCACTTTAGGGAATTATCCTGCCAAAATGTTTTGGAAGATCCATGAAATGTTTGACAAATCCAACATATCCCAAGCTTTGCCTTTGCTGAGATTTATTTATTTGTTTGGGGGATGGGGAGACAGATTCTTATTTTTCATCTGGCTCATTATGTCCTTCTGTGAGAGAGTAATTCATGATCAAATCATATTACTTTAACTTTTGTTAAGCAATTGATTTCTTAGTGGTTATATAATTGGAAAAACAGAACATCTAGCAAAATTGCCCCTTTTATTAAGTACAGAAATAAAATTGACTAAGCAGAAACTTAATTATAATAATGGGATTGACCCAGGAGGAGACAGACTATTGCATTTAGAAGGATTATATCTACTAGTGTTATCTTCTTCAGTGTTACTTAAATAAGTAAGAAAAATCCATAGCTTACACAATATTTTTGGTCTTTATTTTCTTCTGGTTGTATTCAAATTAACAGAACCTTGTCTAAAAATTAAATAGTGATTTTTATATAATTACTTAGAAATTACCTCATTTTAAATAATGTAATTTTAGTTCATCTTGGACTATTTTAGCATTGTCTGCCACATTTGTACTATGTATGCTATCATTACAGTTGCATAAACTTCTCAAAATGCCATAATATGAAAAGTTGGGTTAGTCAGTATTCTTAAAGTTACAAATTACAAAAACTTTAAGGTAAAAGAGGGGACATCTTATTAGGATACAAAGATTTCTGATACTAATTAAAAGACATAATCCAGCCAGATGTTAGATGGGACAGGAAGGGACACTAAACGATACCCAGTAACTGGTTCATTTTTTACCATTTCTTGATCCAGCTTCTATCTGTGTATTTACTTTATCCCCCTGTTTTTGGTAAACTGTTTTTGTTTTTTCTTCCTACTCAAGTCACATAATAGAAGAAGAAGTGGAATACAAGTATACATGGTAGAATTCAAACCAAAATGAGAGATGGGTTCTCCTAATCCTAGTTCCTAATTTTCAAGAAGGTGGCTTCAATTCAGACCAGGTAATAGCCAATGGTTCCTCAATGAACTTTGGGTAGAATATTGAGGTGCTATTGCTTAAATATGGCTGTTAAGTGCTAGCATTGAATGACTCTCAGGAGTTCTAAAGTGGATGGATGTAATTAAATGGTTTGCTGAGTCTACTATGTTATATAAGTGAAGTTTTATCTAAACTTTCACAACATTAAACTTCACATTTATTGTTTTAGAACTTTTTAGCTACTCAAAATCCAGTTTCCTAACCATCTCCTTCCTAAGTCATGTTAACGGAGAAGTGATAATGCAATAAAACAATCCTTGTAGATATAGCTCTAATGTGGAAAATACGGGAGTAATTGCTTAGGAACTCTGAGACTGATTGGCATATTTTGGAACTAAGCCAAGAAAAAAGGCAAAATAGATCCTGTCTGAGGGATGGTATTTGTGGGAGGGAGGAGATATAAGGAAATGGTGTACAAGAGTGACTATGGTGTAAATACTATGTACACATATATGTAAATGGAAAGATGAGACCTGCTGAACCTATTTCAGGAATGGGTGGAAGAGTGGATAAGGGAGAATGATGGAGGAGGTGAAGTCAACTATGATACAGTGTAAGAACTTTGAAATGTCATAATGTACCCCCAGTACAATAATAATTTAAAAAAAAATACTAAAAACAGTCTGAACAGAGTGAGTGCCTCTTTTTTGTTACTGTTTTGGTAGTTTTTCCCAGAGGGCAGACACAATAGCAGTAGCAGTGGTACAGGAATACTTCAAACTTCAGTAGAAAGTCCACTGAAGTACTCACTAGCTAAAGGAAAAAGGCAGGAAGCACAAGCAACCAAGGTCACAAAAGAATAAGAGAAGACGATCATAATGGAGACAGCCAGAGGAAGAAAATCTCAATGTCTTGGGGTTACATTCAGCCCAAGTTTCTAACCATTAAACCACATATTGGATGTGACAAATGGTAAGTGGCTCAAAGCTGAGATTCAAGGAACCAATATGAGATCTAAGCTGCCACCAACCATAGACATGCTTGTCTTGTTTACACTTTAAGTTTAGCCAAGTTAATTACCTGCTAAAACAAAAGCCAAAACAATTTTTGGAGCAATATAACAGAATTCAGATTCTCCCTCCTATTCAGAATGTTCAAAATATAGTCCAATGTTATTCACATACAAATTGCCAGGGAATTGTGACACAGTCGTAGTAGAAAAGACTATGAACAGGAACAATGAATTTGTAGATGTTTGAATTACTAACAAGTACTTTATTTTATTTTTCTTTTATTTATTTATTCACATGTATATACATTGTTTGGATCATTTTTACCCCTGCCCCCGAACCCCACTCTCCCCCACTTCTCTCCTCGCTTCCAGGCAGAAGCTATTCTGCCTTTATCTCTAATTTTGTTGAAGAGAAGACATAAGCATAATAAGGAAGACAAAGCATTTTTGCTAGTTGAGTTAAGAATAGCTCTACAGAGAGATTCCTAGCATTGCTTCCATGTACAAATGTGTTACAACCCAAGTTGATTCATCTCTAACTGATCTTTACACTGGTTCTTGATTCCCTTCTTATGTTGACCTCTGTCACTTTAAGGTTTCTGAATTAATTTCTCTGGAGTGGGGTCATCAAACACTTTCATGTTTTGGGTTTCCTACTTATCCCCATACCTCCAGTATGTGCTCTCCCCTTGTCATGTGACCCAAGTCCAACAACATTGCTGTATTTGTCCTAGATCTACAGTTCACATATGAGGGAGAACATTCGATGTTTTGGTCCTCTGAGCCTGGCTAACCTCGCTCAGAATGTTGTTCTCCAGTTCCATCCATTTACTTGTGAATGATACGATTTTATTTTTCTTCATGGCTGAGTAAAATTCCATTGTGCATTAATACCACATTTTCTTGATCCACTCGTCAGTAGTGGGGCATCTTGGTTGTTTACATAACTTGGCTATACTAACAAGTACTTTAAAGAAGCAGTTACAATGATGCTAAGCGACATAAAGAAAATTCAGTTTGTATTGATTAAAAGGATATCATGAAAAACTTACAATTCAGAGTCTTAGAACCAAAAACATCAACATTTCAAGTCAACAGTCCATAGAATAAGCTGAAGAGGCAATTATAAATGAAGATAAGGGTCAGAAATTTGAAAACATATTAACAGAAAATGTCTAATCTGAACAAAGTCGATCTCTCCAATATACTGATTAATTTAAAAAGAAGTATGGAGTCATTTATGATAGAGCAAATACTATACATTATTTTCACCATGTAATTGAGTTAATATCACCAGCAATGAGTCAATGAACACTTCTCCCTATTGATATGATATAGTTAAAATGGTACAGTGTCATTTCTATGGTTTTCTTTCTAAAAATGAATAATCTACATTTTAACATAGGGAAAATATTAGACAACCCAAAATTGAGCAATAATCTAAAATTATTACTCAATTCTCTTCAAATGTGTTAAAACATAAATGACAAAAAGGCTGAGGAGTCCTCAGAATGAGAGATTAAGAAGATTAGACAACTCACTGCAATGTATGACTCTTCAGCCATAGTCCAGAAAGAGGATATTAGAAGACCAATAGATGAAACTTAGGTAAAACTTATAAATAATAATCTAGTTTAATTCATTTCACTGATGTTAATATTGCAATATTGATACTTAATATGTGGTTATACAGGTATTGTTAAGAAATCTTTTTTCTCCAGGTAGATATCTGGTTTCAATACACTCTAAGTCAAAATCCTAACATATTTTTGAAGAAATTCACAGGCAGGTTTATTCCCTAATTTATAAGGAAATGCAAAACAAGAACAGTGAAGCAAGTTTTTTTAAAGAGGCAAAAACTGGAGAACATAAATGATCTAGTTTTATTATTCACTATAAATAGTGCTGAGGAAAAATAGATATAGATAAATTGAAGAGAATAGAGTCTAAAAAAGCCTACATAAAACTGGCAAAATTATCTTTGGAGAAAGCATACAGGCCTTTTAATGAAATGTCTTTTCTAAAATGATATTACAAAAACTGGATATTGGCATAAAAATTATCATTGTTGTTTAATACTACACACAACATTTAGTCAAAAGAATTTCAACACCTGAGTATCAAAAAAACAAAGTTAAAATAAATAAAATAATGAAGTCTTTGGGTTCTTAAGATAGATCAATATGTCTTAAGTAGAACATAAATGTTTGATTCACCTTATAAAAGGAGATAAATTAAACTTTATCAAAATTAAAATATAAAGCTCCAAAATGGGGATCAGATATATATTTATATACCCAAAAAGCACCCATACATGTAGTTCAAACTTTCTACCTAAATCTTTCCATCTTTAAAACCTAGTTTTAATAATCAAATTTAATAGACTGCCAAAGTTTTCTTCTTTTTTTTCTTTGTTATTAACAAGAAGAAATGTTATTTGAGGTATGTTATCTGTGTATTGGGATGATTTACATGCATGACTTCTTTCTGAGCTTAATGTTTAGGAAGGGTGTTTTCTACATAGTATGTAGTATATTCTGACTAAGGTTAAACCATATGCAAGTCACTTCAACTAATCATAATGACATTGGAAGGAGACAAAAATATGAATTTTTGAGTTCCTTTTATTTTCAGGCTTAGCACGACTAATGTGTGTGTTCATCTGTTGTACAGAAAAACATGGAGAACATTTTCAAAAAGTTAAAGAGGTTGCTTTTCTCACTTTAAAACCTAGAAATGTGGCATCAAATTATCTCAGAATGATCTAAATTAACTGTAGAATAAAAACCTAAATCAGGTCTTTATAGTATGGCTTGTATTCTTGAGAAAAATGTTCTAGCAAATGGAATATGTTGATCAGAATCTCCTATTACACACCTGATATTCTCAGGATATTTTTCAACTATTTGTCTTGATAGCAACTCACAAAGCTTTTGCACAAGCAATTTTTTCAAAGCCTTTTAATTCTTGTGGATATGTATATGATTCCCTAATTCCTATTTTTGTCTTTCTTTGGGTTACAACATCAGAAAACAGAAATTTCTATATTTAAATAAACATAATTTGAATGTCACAGAAACCTCTGGTTTATGTTTTAACCTCCCTGTTTAATTGCATTGCACTGTTTTCTTAAGAGAAAACCTATTCCAACATTAAAAGATTCCAATTAGATATGAAACTCCAAACCTGTGAATTTTGAGAGGGCTCTGAACTTGCCAAAACAATTGCTTGTTAGATTTGATAACTTGAATTATACTCTACCATTGCATATTTAAAGCCTTTACCATTAAGGCTTCGTATAACAAAAGGAAGATGAAACGATACTGTAATTATTCACAGAGCATACTCAAGCCATCGTTGCTGATGAAATATGGTATCTATGACTTTCCTCTACTATAAATAAGGTAGTGATTCACAGGAGAGCTATTAGGTAAAGAGTATCCACTCTTATACTTACTAACACATAAAACAATAGGTTGCATCTCATATTATTCTACCCTTCATTTTCAAACACATTAAGTCTAAACTCTTTGGGAATGAAATTTAAGGTGCAGGTAGGTTTCACCTTTTTATACTTTTAACTGAAATGGGAGCTTCAGATGCCTCTCCTGTAACCACATAGTCAAGAGACTATTCTCCCCCACCTGGAAAACAAAAGCCAATATTCCAATAGTTGGACCTACATTGGGAAACAAGGACTGAGAAGAGCTGATTTTGGCAGTCTGCAAATTGTCCTGGTAGCTTCTTGTGAGTATCAAGAAGCAGAAGTGATTCTTTGTGCATAGAGTGCTGTGGAAATCCACACCAGCCCTTACCTGGACACTGAAAACAATCTTAGAGGGACGTGCACAACACCTAGTATAGTCATCAGCAGAGTGAGTGCTCGCCTTAGATTTATTCTGAGAAGTCATCCTTGACACTGTATGTATACATATTCTGGTAACATATGATTAGAAGAGTTTCACAGTTCAGTGTGTGATTCTTTCCAGAGCATTTGTCTTTGCCACTGGCAATCCTTTTAGAAAAGGAATTATGCACACATTGCATCTTTTGGTTTAATAAGGCACTTAAACTGCCAGGATAATTAAGTTTTTCAAAAGTGGTATGAGTAGCTTCAGTGCCCAGAGATCTCCCTGATTTTATCACACCGAAACTGGGGTATAAAAACTGGGAGAAAGATGACAGGGAAACCCACATGCCATGTCTTCTATGCCCCCATAACTTGCTGTTACAGGGTTTTTCCAACAACATAGGATTGCTAGGCCTGATCTCTTCAGAGTCAGAAAACCTGCATCCATTTTAGCCGCTTGCTGAAAGCACACAGAACTGCTCCAGATAAAACTTCCAAGAATATATTAAAACAAAACTGCAAACACAGCCAAATTTTCTACACACTTGGAAAGCCTGTAAAATGCAGGCCAACATTAATATGCAGAAAGAGGAGATGATAGTATAACTAAATGGAAGCTGCTGTTTAAATGTCAAGGTTTCGAAAATTAGGGGAAATGTTTGCTTGAGTGCCAGTTGTCTTATTGTGGTCATATGAGTTGTTTCAGCTCACCTTCAGGTTATTTTTAGCATCAAAAATGGAGATCACAATTTGCTGAGCATATCATTTTTAAAATTTTTTCTTAAATTGAAGAAATAATTTTGTGAATAATGCTCGCATTTCTGAGAAAACATCACATGCTTAAAAAAAACTACATTCCAAATATTCTCCAAATTGAGAAATATTCTGTGTACTTGAAAACTAATAGCATGAAGCTCACTGTTACTGATATTAACAAGTAATTTATACTTGTTCAGTATCTCTTCTTTGCTCTAGGCAGTGAATTCATATTAAATTATTTTTGTGTCCTCCTTTACTTGTCTTCCAAATCTCTTCATAGCTCAAAAATATCTTCCTCAATTATTCCCATACAAGATGAGTGATTCAGCATTTTACTTTTTATCCCCAGAATAGTTTTGTTTTAAATTTTTTGTTTTTGTTTTTTTGTTTTGGTACTCAGGGTTGCTAGGCAGGTACTCAGGGTTGCTAAGCTTGTGCTCTTGCTAAGCAGGTGTTCTACCACTTTAGCCACTCTGCCAGATGTTTTTGTGATGGTTATTTTTGAGGTAGGGTCTCACTTATGCCCCAGCAAGCCTGGGCTGATAACCTTCTATTTGTGTTTCTTCATGTAGCCGAGCACAGCAGGCGCATGCCCAGCCATTGATTGAAATCAGATCTCCTAAATATTTTGCCCTGGCCAAACTTGAACCATGATCCTCCCAATGTTCACTTCCCAAGAAGCTAGCATTACAGGGTTGAGCCACCGTGCCCGGCCTCCAACCACAGTTATAACTTAAGATGCAGGTTCCTTACATAAATTTACTTTGTTTTATTTACATCATTTTCTGTGTCTAATAATGTTCTTGACAAAAAAAAGTAGTCACAGAGCAAAATATTTAATGGAACCAGAAACTACATTCCATATATATATATATAAATTGCCATGCTAGTTTTGAAATGAGCAACTCTATCAAATATGTTTGTAATCCACTGAAAACACAGATCAAGGATAGGTGTTAGTTTTGTTGAACAAAACTAAAGTAAAACCTAGGAATATAGTTTTCTTCAAAATGGTTGGCTTTTGCCACAAAAATAAGCATCGATAAAATACACCGATCACTGCATATTTCATTTTTTTAAAGTAGGAATTGTTTTAATGAGATATACAGACAACTTTAGGGTAATTACCTATTTGCTAGCCCTGAGTTCAGTATTTTATATCCTCATCTACCTAAGTAGTACTTCTGTGTGACTAATAAGCTTTCAAAATTGTTCTCCATTCTGGGACGAACATGCTGAAGCTAAAAGGAAGAGTCTCTGAATTAATTAACAAACTATATGGATTAAGAAAAGGGATTATTGGTGAATTCAGAATAAAAAGAATATTATCAATGTTCTTTATATCTAAGGATGAAGATATTTTGGAAAGGATCTACATTTATTAAATTAGGCTCTTTTTGCAAAAAAAAAAAGGAGACATGAGATTGTGTAAAACTGATAACATTTCACCCAAGAATACTGGCATGACAAACAATGCCCTATAGAATAAGCACTCATAGGGAAGCTCGAATTTGTGTTTTATAATCACAGCCCTGTCACTAACTAGTTGTTGAATTTGAACAGTCTTTTAAACCACTGACTCATAGCCTCTGATGTCCCTGAGTTACTAAAGATCAGTTTAAATTTGTTCCTGTGTAGCCTTCAAAATTTCCAGTGTTTTAAAAAACCATCAATTCTGTTCTGATACAAGGGCTCAATTATTATTAATTATTATTATTTTCATTGTGCTTTTATGGAATATGGCATATTGATGCTTAAGTATGCTTAACAGTTATGTTTAAAATTATATTTTTCTCCCTGAGTTCAAGCCCCAGTCACACCAAAAAAGAAAAATTATACTTTTCTTCTTTTACAACCACAGTACCACCAAAAAAAATTTCTAGAAACAGATTCATTTGGGGATCAATTATTCTTCGGAATGTGACTGTGAATGTTATATGTGTGCATTCTATGTGTTCTTTTGTTTGTTTTCTTTGTTTTTGCCATTTTCTGCTTTGTGGCATTTTTAACTTTCAGAAACTTTCCAGTGCCAAGAGAACCACATTTATATGAAAAGATTTTTAGAAGCATCCAGCTTTTATTTGAAAGTGGAGTTTACAAAATTTTCACAGAGTCTATTTTAATGATGTTTCCAGCTTTAATAAAAAGAGTGTGGTTGCTTAACTGAACTGACCTGCCAAAACTTTCTTAGGTTCATCCATGGTTAGATTGAATCTTAGAAATAATAAATCATAGATTGAAAGAAAAGCACAAACTTTCAACTGTAAAACAGAGCAGTTGCTCCAACCATGCATATTAAAAATAAATCTCTAGAAGCATATGTAGAAACAACCATCATTTCTTACTAAGTAACATTTACTACAGTTATAATTTGTCATAGTTAACAATTTATAAAATTGAATATGCCGCAGAGTTTTTATTAAAAGTGCTTATTTCAAATTCTGAATAAGAGTCCTAGTAAAATAGAGGAAGATTTTGCAAGTTGCTAAAATAAACTAGCTTTTGTTCTTGAAGTCTGAAAAAATAAGAAAGCATATTTGTTTCCAGATGGAAGATAATTAACACAAAAAATTTCTTTATCCATAAATATGTCTCCCTTTTAAATTTCAATAAGTTCACCAAAATATATAACTTCCCTCAAAACAAATTAAATATAATTGTTATTGGAGAAAAGATTAAATGATTGAGGATTAGTTACTTATCTTCCTTTATTCAAATCATAAGAAAGGTCGGTATTATAAATTGAAAATATGTGTCTTTGTAATTTTCACTATTTCTTTGTGTAAGGTGTTTGTAAGAATGAGAATCAGGCTGTCTATTGACAAAATTGTGTGATAATATGCATAATTATGCTGCATATGTGTGAAGTTAGTTATGAATGATTAAATTGTTGTTGAAAGTTAGAATGTCTGTACTTTAGAAAAGTGAAATTAAAGGTATTATTTGTGGTAGAAAATTTTTTTCCAAATTTCAGAATCAAACAATAAGATTGATTATTCTAAATTCTTTTGATTTAGAACAAGGAACATTATTTACTTCTATCTATTAATGGTAGACGTTAAATGAAAGAATTCACATAAACACAACAGTATAAGTCAACACTAAGTATGGTGTAACTTAAATTATTTCTGTTCAAGTGCATTTAAAGTGTCAATTAATTGCCTCCATTTCAAATGCACACCTTTCCCCCAATTATCAAATTAAAATTTGAGCTGAATCAATGAGCACAATGATAGTTTAATTATATTAATCCACATGAAATAAACAGTGAGGAAGTGTTTGTGCAGATGGCCACCTGAGTCTGTCACCTCCGGGCATAGCCAATAACAAGTATCATTTTCTTGGTAAATAGAATTGCTTTATTTTACTGTCACTGCAGCATCCTTACTTTTGAAAGATAGGACAATGGGTTGAGATAGAAAGATTTAAGGGTATTACAGAAGGAGAAATTGCAGACACAGTTGTATTTTTTTTCTAAGGGCACCAGGTGTTTTAAATGCCACCAGAAGGGTGCTCCAGGCAATTCCATGCTGTCCAAGATAGCTTGGCATAGATTATCTGAGAGCTTTTGTGTCTTTTCAGCTTTTGATTAAAGGCCAGTGTCAGGACTCCTCTGGGTTTTTTGCTTGGTACAGTAAAGCTGAGGGATTTTTTTTAAGCTGCTGCCAAAAAGATGCCAGTTAGGATAATTACATTTCAATTTAAATTGGTAATTTCATGAAAATTTAAACCAGAATATGTGTCACCCAAATCTCCTTACTTTTATTCCTCCCAAACATGCACACACACATCCCTCTTGTTTTGGGGGAGACAATGACAGCAGTCCACCAGAACCTTCCCATGACCCAGAGATGTGTGCCAGGAATTAAACAGATGAGAGAAAATTGAACAGAGCCTATTTTCTCTGTCCAAATTTATTTTCTAGCCTGGATTTATCACTAGTGTACATTGGAACCATCCCAGGGCATCCTAGCTTCCAGTATCTTTTTCCATGAATGCCAGCAAAAGAAGCTTTGGACCATAACTGCAGTATTTAAGACATTGTTTTTCATTCACAGTCAAGCTTTGTATTTGTTAACAGGATGTAGAAAAGGAATCAAACCTACTTAGATTCTCTCACCCTCTTGGTGAAATGAAAGGGACACAGTGGCCAGATGAACCCTGAATTTTCTGTCTGCCACTTTCTTTTTCCAGGACACATACGCAAGCTTGGCAGCACCAACAAAGTGGAAGTAATGTTCCTTTGTTTAGAATGCAGTGTGTACGAACATTTACATAATAAAATACACACACAAATAACAGATGGTGAAGAGCCACTCATTTCGCCACATGTTGTAAGCACGATATCGTTCCTTGATGGTCTCATTTCTCTTACTTCTGCCTACAGATGTCTACCAGCTATTTAACCTCAGGGGTTATTCAGATGGTGAAAGGTTTGAAGACAGGCACAAATCTGTCCACAGAATGTTCCTCTTCCATCAAGTATAAAGGCCCTTTCTGGGTGGAGTTATCAATCCGCCAAAATGTTTTCATCTGTCTAAAGAACTAAATTATAAAACTCCATTTGTCATGACACTTGTTGGGCAGATACTGTCTATTAAAAGTGACCATAAATAGTGACATTATGAGACTTTGAAAGAGGTCTTTTCTCTCTAACCTTTTATTCTGAGCAGCAAGTGGCTTATAAATAATTTTGATTGCTAAATGAATACCCTTGTTTTAGAGATGTGTAGAAGGGTCTTCTGAAATGAGTGGAAGTCTCCCAGATGCTGTTTGCTCACATGTCCAAACTGTAATTAGAGTTAAGCCTCAAATGTGTGGTAATAGATATGTTGTATAAATTTAACTGCCACTTCACTCCCTAATTTACACTTGGATAACAATTCTCCTCCCAAAAACACAAATTACATTCCTTTTAATTAGCTCCCAGTATACTTTAATAAAGTACATTGAGACTGTGAATTATTGACCTATTAATTTATGAATGTTCAAAAGCACATAATCATTAATTAAATGTTGTACCATGTTAGGAGATAACATTGTTATAAAATGTTATACCCATTTTACAGAAATGAGTGCATGCTAAAGTCTTTGGACAATGACTCATCCAGAACAAGAATTTGTCAGTTCATCTAGGATCCATGATTTCTTTTAAAAGGGTATCACTTTCTCTAAACTCTCTTATTTCTTCTTACATAAAATGAATCATAGTTTTTAAGCAAAAAATTATTTTTAAAAAGATGCATTTAAATTATCAGTTCAATCTAGGGAAGCTTCAGGTTTTAACAAGTATATGTACATATATATATCTCACATATATATATGAAAATGTGCAATATAAATTTAATAGCATTAGAATATGTCAACAATATCCATATTTGAATTTGACAATTTTCATTTATTAAAAATGGTTGAAAACAATCTTATCCTATATATTATTATGAAAATAATATTCAGAAATAGGCTTAGTGACTGTCTAAAATGTACATGAAAATCTTTTTTAAAAATTACAGTGATTTTTCCAAGATAAATAAAAAAGAGATTTCATTTAGTCATAATTCTGAGTATTGATTAAGACAAACTAATAAACAATTGATCACAAAACATCCAGAGATGGCAGATGATCCATTCATAAACAGAACGGCAAGAGAGTGAAGGAGGTAGAAAACACAGACAGTAAACAAGTCATTGTTTGCAAAGTACTTTAGGCAAAGGAAAGAAAATTCCAGAGAGCAATGAAATGCTTATTAGATCAGAAAAAGGGGATAAACATTGATAATCTCACAGAATTTACTAGTAAGCACTAAACCTGAAAGCATTACAATTACCAAGAAAATTTTGTGCACTTATAAATTATAGCATTTATAGGGAAAAAAATCAAAACTTCTGCTGACAAAAAAAAATGCCAGGTAAAATGATTTTATTTGCTTGTTTTCGTCATCTCTTGGAAACTTCTTATTTGGTGACTAGCAGAAGACTCTTGCATTAATTAGCTCTTTCCCTATTTCTGTACTCTCTTTATGCTATGTAGTACCCAGGCTTATTTCTCTTCAGTGATAGAGCCAATAAATAGGATAAAGCAGTCTTGGTGGTCTGTTCCTTTGGTTTATACTTGGTCAAACCACCACCAGTCAATGGCATAATAAATATAGGGAAAACTTGGTTGTAATCTTAATATGCCAAATATTACATAAAATTCTAATTCCCACCTCTGGATTCTGCCATGACACCCTCTTAGAAAATAAGCAAAGGAAAAGCTACACTGTTGGGGAAGGATGTGCAACCCATGGGGATTAAGTAAACTCTAAACCAGAGACTGGACCCTCCAATACATTTGTGGCCTTCCTAAGCTGAAAATGTTGTCAGTCATGGTTTTCCTCTCCATGAAGTTTTGACTAGAGTTTCTAGCAAGAGCAGAAACTTGCCCATTAGTGTTTTCATAAAAATTTCACTTCTAGCCTCCGTTACTCTAGTCTGGAATGTCTCCTTGACCACCTCCTTTCTCAAACTCTGCTCTATCCTCCTGATCTCCTTCATCTCAAAGAAAGGTTTCTGGCTATAATGTTGGCTGATTGAATATCTACTTAGATGCCAAGTGTGAGTCTAATTGTTTACATGTGTGTTAATTTGTTGAATCCTCTAAAGAATGACAAGAGCAAATCTCTTTATTCCTAGTTAAAGGATGATTGTAATAATCTATAAAAACTTGAGTTCAAAGAAAGGCCTAGGAACAAACTGACAATTCCTCTTCCAGTGGCTGAGGACACTTCTCAGCAGAGTACACATGAGTATGTATATACACCCATACACACAAGAACATAAATGATATTCAACCTGAAAATGTCAAGGATTTCTTGAACAGAAATAGGAATAAAGAAAGCCAATAGAAATAGGCTGATTCTCTATGTTGACATTTTATTTGTACTTGATTTAAATCAAAGGCTGCTCTTTCTATTTTCAATCTCTTTATTCTTAAAATATTTCTTTTCTTGACATGTTAGCAGTATTCCTTTCTACATCATTTGTTCCTAATGAAACTTTCTTGACACACTACTTGTGATAAATTCTTGGTGCCGTTCTGATAGTAACATTTTAAAAGTAGTTTTTGAGATTGGCAAATGGCTCTACAACTCACTTTTTTTTTTCTATTTCTTTTTTAAAAATTTTTAAATTTTATTCATATGTGCATACAATGTTTGGGTCATTTCTCCCCCATTCCCCCCACCCCTTCTCTTACTCCCCAATCCCCTCCTTTACCCCCCCCCGAACACCTCACTACCAGGCAGAAACTATTTTGCCCTTATCTCTAATTTTGTTGAAGAGAGAGTATAAGCAGTAATAGGAAGGACCAAGGGTTTTTGCTGATTGAGATAAGGATAGCTATACAGAGAGTTGACTCGCATTGCTTTCCTGTACATGTGTGTTACCTTCTAGGTTAATTCTTCTCAAACTAAACTTTTCTCTAGTTCCTGGTCCCCTTCTCCTATTGGCCTCAGTTGATTTAAAGAATCTGATTTAGTTTCTCTTCATTGAGGACAACAAATGCTATGTAGATTTTTGGTTGTCTCACCTATCTTCATACCTCCCTTGTGTGCTCTCGTTTTATCATGTGATCAAAGTCCAATCCTCTTGTTGTGTTTGCCTTTGATCTAATGTCTGCATATGAGGGAGAACATACGATTTTTGGTCTTTGGGGCCAGGCTAACCTCACTCAGAATGATGTTCTCCAGTTCCATCCATTCACCTGTGAATGATAACATTTCTTTCTTCTTCATGGCTGCATAAAATTCCATTGTATATAAATACCACATTTTCTTGATACATTCGTCAGTAGCATCTTGGCTGTTTTCATAACTTGGCTATTGTGAATAGTGCTGCGATAAACATGGGTGTGCAGGTGCCTCTGGAGTAACCTGTGTCACAGTCTTTTGGGTATATCCCCAAGAGTGGTATTGCTGGATCATATGGTAGATCAATGTTTAGCTTTTTAAGTAGCCTCCAAATTTATTTCCACAGTGGTTGTACTAGTTTACATTCCCACCAGCAGTGTGAGAGGGTTCCTTTTTTCCCGCATCCTTGCCAACACCTGTTGTTAGTGGTGTTGCTAATGATGGCTATTCTAACAGGGGTGAGGTGGAATCTTAGTGTGGTTTTAATTTTCATTTCCTTTATTAGTAGGGATGGTGAACATTTTTTCATGTGTATTGTGGCCATTTGAATTTCTTCTTTTGAGAAAGTTCTGTTTAGTACTTCACTTGCCCATTTCTTTATTGCTTCTTTAATTTTGGAAGAATTTAGTTTTTTGAGTTCCCTCTATATTCTGGTTATCAGTCCATTGTCTGATGCGTAGCTGGCAAATATTTTCTCCCACTCTGTGGGTGGTCTCTTCAGTTTAGAGACCATTTCTTTTGATGAACAGAAGCTTTTTAGTTTTATGAGGTCCCATTTATCTATGCTATCTCTTAGTTGCTGAGCTACTGGGGTTCCATTGAGAAAGTTCTTGCCTATACCTATTAATTCCAGAGTATTTCCTACTCTTTCCTGTATCAACTTTAGAGTTTGGGGTCTGATATTAAGATCCTTGATCCATTTTGAGTTAATATTGGTATAGGGTGATATACATGGATCTAGTTTCAGTTTTTTGCAGACTGTTAACCAGTTTTCTCAGCAGTTTTTGTTGAAGAGGCTTTTTCTCCATCGTATATTTTTAGCTCCTTTGTCAAAGATAAGTTGGTTATAGTTGTGTGGCTTCATATTTGGGTCCTCTATTCTGTTCCACTGGTCTTCATGTCTGTTTTTGTGCCAGTACCATGCTGTTTTTATTGTTATTGCTTTGTAATATAGTTTGAAGTCGGGTATCGTGATACCTCCAGCATTGTTCTTTTGACTGAGTATTGCCTTGGCTATTCGTGGCCTCTTCTGTTTCCATATAAATTTAATGGTACATTTTTCAATCTCTTTGATGAATGTCATTGGGATTTTTATGGGAATTGCATTAAACATGTAGATTACTTTTGGGAGTATAGACATTTTTACTATGTCGATTCTACCAATCCATGAGCATGGGAGATCTCTCCACTTTCTACAGTCTTTCTCAATCTCTTTCTTCAGAAGTTTATAGTTTTCCTTGTAGAGGTCGTTCACATCCTTTATTAAGTTTTCACCTAGGTATTTGATTTTTTTGAGGCTATTGTAAATGGAATTGTTTTCATATATTCTTTCTCAGTTTGTTCATTATTAGTGTATAGAAATGCTAATGATTTTTCTATGTTGATTTTTTATCCTGCTACCTTGCTATAGCTGTTGATGGTGTCTAGGAGCTTTTGAGTAGAGTACAACTCAGTTGCTTAAAATGGCATCAAGGTATGGCAACTACAGTTCTGTATTTGTTTCTGTTTCTCTCTTTCTTTTTAAAAAATAAAACAACAATTATTTTTGAAAAACTTTAGCTATCATCAATGTAGAGCCAAAAATAAAACTTTGCAACTCAGGCTAACCTGAATTCAGATATTAATTTCATCCTTGCCTTACCACAAATGGTAGTAGTGAACTCTACTCTTAGATCTATTTTCACATAGAAACTTTAGCAGATGTTATCAGCAAATACCATTGAGTCCCTTTGCCACCAAGATTCTCTCTTATTCTATGCATTTTATATTTACCTCCTATACATAACTGCTGTTTGCTTTTTTAGTTTTGTCTGCCCAATTCTCTGTCTATGAGAATGACCTCTGTAGATCCCATCATTCTGGCCCCTTCCTCTGCACTTCTAGTTGGTTCAGGTCTATGGGTGACAAGAACAATGAAAAAAAAAGAGATAAAAACATTTATTTTCTCAGCTTTCTTCTTGCTTGACTTAGGGTTATCAAAGGCTATGTTCTACTAACCAAAAGACATTTATTGGCAGAAGTACCTTTCTTATAGTGACAGCTCCCATAGGATTTCTATAATTACTCCCTTCCTTCATTCCTTCAGAAGTGATAAAGGTGCCCCAATAGTACTATGCATTATTTTCTTCACCATAAACCATCACCTACCCACAATGCTCTCCTGTGTAATTGTAAATAGTCTCTTCATTAAACTCATTTATATTACCCCATTTTGAGTGTGCTATCTGCCACCTTTGAGACACTAATGTTTGTATCTTTTTGCTTGTCATACTCAATTTTCCAACTCACAGACCTAATTTGATATTGAAATTTTATAGATTTAAATAGTAAACAGAATTCTAACCAATTAAAAATACTAAGAAAACCACAATAAAAAAATAACCCTGTCAAAGTCATATGACCTACAACTATCATTACTCCCTCACTTCCTCCTTCTTTCTGTACTAGAAACCCCCGATTGTACTCACTCCAGTTGCAGTTAGCCTAACAAACTAGCCTTACTAACTAAAGGAAAAAAGGAGGAAAAGTAACTGCATCATCAATGCTTGAAAATGTAAGCTGAAATTTTAATATCTATATTTTATATTTATTTAAATAATCAAGTGTTACACTTTTCCATAATAATTTCTATTAAGGATACCCCATACATAACTTAAAGTATGTCAAAACAATAGAACATTTCATAATTGCTCTAAAAATGCCTAGAATTTTTCTTAAATTACTGGTTTCTAAAACTAAGAATAACATAATATATGATATCTGAAATTTAGTTTTCTCAAAAACAAATTATGTGTAGGCCCATCTATTTGTCTGGAAGAATCAAATACAGAATATCCTTTTTTTCCTGAAATGTGTACATTATTTTAATGCTTAAATATTAACATAATTTCACTGATACTAAAATAAAATCAGACTTTTATATTTATGAATTTTACCTTGAGCTACAGTTCCAGAACCAAAGAAACCAGTTCACTATTCTTATTATACATCTAAAATCAGAAGTTCTGAAGTAAATTTTAGATGATTAAGTAACTGTAATAAGTATGAAAGTCCAGTACTTCATATGTTATTTATCCTTTGTGAGAATTAAGGAATTTCAATGTGAAAAAATCTCTCATAGACAGAGATGAGTGACTCCCTCCTTTAATAATTAATATTTTATTAATGACTACAGGATTGCTCTTAAACTTTTAAGGGAGACTATCTAGAGAGACTCAAGTTTCCAAACCTATGCATGCTTCAGTTAAAAACACAGGCCAAATTTTATTAACTAAATATTCTGCATATTTTGTTGAGAGCATACTTTTATGAAA
Source organism: Castor canadensis (assembly GCF_047511655.1). Taxonomy (NCBI): domain Eukaryota; kingdom Metazoa; phylum Chordata; class Mammalia; order Rodentia; family Castoridae; genus Castor; species Castor canadensis. Next base: position 26,586,737 of record NC_133390.1, on the reverse strand, counting down.
GTACTATCAAATACTTTCAACCCTTCAATTTTTTTTCAGAAATTGAATACTGTTGGTATCACTGTTACATGTTTTATAAGAATTCATTTACATTTTTTTCGTTTCATCCAACATCAGTAGAGAACCTTGAAAACACTTCATGACTGGGCTTCTTTAAAATAATTACAGTCACTAAAACTAAAAAGGAGTTGATGCATAGAGAAAGGAAAAAATAAAAATGATTAATGAAAGGAATTCTTTCTCAGTACTATGATCCTTGTGATATTTATGTTTCTGCCCATTATAATAGATCAGCATAAGAAACAATCTTTGATATACCATTTTTTCCTTCCCTTTCTCCTTTGTGCCATTTTTTCTCCATCTGTCCCGTCCAGATTCCCTGTCTTACCATCTCTGGCTTATGTTTTGCCTCAGAGGCTAACACCATAAATTATAAGCCCTGAGCACCTATAGCCCACTCCCTTTGTGCTTCAGTTCACGTCTTAAGTACTGATGCAGAACCTCTATCTCTAATCTTGCCATGCAGCCCATGTCTTTAGCTCTTGCAGTGATTGTTTTAGTAACAATCTCCTCTGTTTTTCTTTTCAGGCCTAAGTAGAGTGACGACTTCCAACTGATGTTGGTTCTTTAGTATCTCAATATCTCTTGGTTTCTCTAACCTCCTCTAATAGGCTCCAGAATTTTATTTCAGTAAGCACAACATTAATTCAGTGTGCTAACTGATAGATTATCTTTTAACCCCTTCTTCTGCATCTTCCAGGTACCAATATATTTATAGTTTGTGGTCACTGTTTATAAGATGCTGTAATCAACTTCAGAGAGCCTCGGAGTATTTTCAGCTTATAATGGTAATATGGTTGCTGTTCACTACTCTAGAAGGAGCAAGAAGTAGATTGTCTTTTACCAAATCAGATCTCCCAACATTCTTAAGTTTCCCTTGTTGGCTCCTTACCTATTCATTTGTCCATTGGGTTCCCTAGTTGCCATTGCTGTGGTTCACTGCTGTGGTTAAAAATTTGAAAGGATGTATTCCTTTTGCACAGCCAGAATGAGCTGCTGCCCAAAGGAATAAAGGAGCACTGCAATAGAAACATAAAATTGTAATCACTCAGAATGATGTTCTCCAATTCTATCTATTTATCAGTGAATGACAGCATTTCGTTCTTCTTCATGGATGCATAAAATTCCATTGTGTATAGATACCACATTTTTTTGATCCATTCGTCAGTAGTGGGGCATCTTGGCTGTTTCCATAACTTGGCTATTGTGAATAGTGCTGCAATAAACATGGGTGTGCAGGTGCCTCTGGAGTAACCTGAGTCACATTCCTTTGGTTATATCCCCAGGAGTGGGATTGCTGGATCATATGGCAGGTCTATGTTTAGATTTTTAAGAAGCCTCCAAATTTTTTTCCAGAGTGGTTGCACTAGCTTGCATTCCCACCAGCAGTGTATGAAGGTTCCTTTTCCCCCACATCCTCGCCAACACCTGTTGTTAGTGGTGTCTTTGATGATGTCCTTGCCAACTTTGTTGTTTGTGTTCTTGATGGTAGCCATTCTAACAGGAGTGAGGTAGAATCTTAATATGGTTTTGATTTGCATTTCCTTTACGGCCAGGCATTTTTTCATGTGTTTTTTAATCATCTGGACTTTTTCCTTTGGAAAGGCTCTGTTCAGTTCATTTGCCCATTTCTTCATTGGGTCACTGATTTTTTGGGGACTTTAATTTTTCAAGCTCCCTATATATTCTGGTTATCAGTCCCTTGTCTGATGTATAGCTGGCATAGGTTTTCTCCCATTCTGTGGGTACCCTCTTCAATTTAGAAACCATTTCTTTGGTTGTGCAGCAAGATTTTTAATTTCCCATTTGTAGTCCCATTTGTTGATCCTTTCTCTTAGTCACTGAGCCAATTGAGTTCTGCTGAGGAAGTCATTGCCTATTCCTTTTGCTTTCAATGTATTTCCTGCTCTTTCCTGTGCTAGCTTCAAGGTTGTGGGTCTTATATTAAGGTTTTAAGTCCACTTTGAGTTGATACTTGTACAGGGTGACAGGCATGGATCTAGTTTCGGTTTTCTGCAGGAAGATACCCAGTTTTCTCAGCAACACTTGTTGAAGAGGCTGTCTTTTCTTCATCGTATTTTTTGGCACCTTTGTCAAAAATTAGGTGGGAGTAGCTGCGTGGATTCAACTCCATGTCTTCTATTCTGTTCCATTGGTCTTCATATCTGTTTTTGTGCCAGTACCATGCTGTTTTTATTGCTATGGCTCTCAGGTATTATTTTACCTCTAGTATATCTTTTTGGTAGAAATACGTCTGATAAGAAAATGGGAGAGTAGTCATAGAAATCGTTTAATCTCTTCTGCATTCTTGCACTGAACACAAGGGAGCCCACAGGATATAGAGTTTAGTTATTGGCCCACTATAGATTTTGAAAATTCACTATTATACCTGTGCTGAAGAGTAAATTCTCTTCCTTTATAGCTAGGCTCAGAGCTTAGGTAACAAAGGCAAAACCCAAAATGAAGATACTTTGGAATCAGCAAATTAATGAGTCAAGATATTTATCAATCAAGAGCACATTGTAGGTAAAAGGAGAGAAGATATTTAGCATGAATATTCTAGAAAACATTATCCTTATCCATACTATCAGCATATAACGTCTTTTCCTTCTTTGTTGTGACTGCAATGTACCAGAGGCTCTCAAATGGTTCTCTTCAGTAATAGCCCACCTATTGATACTTAAATTATCAATTATGATTTGTTGTTTTCTTTACAAAATTTTCTTTTTTTATTTATTTTTATTATTATTGCACTGGAAGTACATTGTGACATTTACAAACATTCTTATAATATATTATAGTTGAATTCACCCCTTCCATCATTCTCCTTTATTTTCCCTCCCCATTCCTGGAGTAGTTTCAACAGGCCTCGTTTTTCCATTTATATACATATACCTATTGGTACCTATTCCCCAGACAGGACCTGTTTTGCCTTCCTGTTCTCTATTTTTGTAAAAAATGACATTTTTAGTTGCTTAAGATAGCTATACAGGGTATTTCATTGTGAAATTTGCATGTATATATGTATTATAACACAACTTGGTGCCTTCCTCTCTTTTTTCCTTTCTACCTTAGTCCCCTTCTTACTAAGGGTTCCAAGAGGTTTAAAAATTCTAAATTTATTCTTGTATAGGAAGTACGTCAACCATATTTCCGTTCTTAACTTCATCTCTCTTGCATGTGACTTCTCCTTAGTTTAAATTGTTTTTCATAATATTGCTTGTATTTGTTTTGGGTCTTTATTCCAATAAAGCCTTAGAAGCCTTTGGCTTTCTGAGCCTGGCTAACTTCACTTAAGATGATGTTCTTCAGTTCCATCCATATATTACCTGCAAATGACAAAATTTCATTCTTCTTTATGGCTGAATAAAATTCAATTTATGTAAATATCACATTTTCTTAATCCATTCATCAGTCGTGGGGCATCTTGGCTGTTTCCATAGCTTAGCTATTGTGAATAATGCTGCAATAAACATGGGTGTGCAAGTGCCTTCATTGCAACCTGTTTTACATTCCTTAGGGTATATCCCTAGGAGTAGAATTGCTGAATTATTTGACAGTTCTAGTTTTAGTTTCTTGAGGAGGCTCCATGCTGTTTTCCATAGTGATTTTCTTAATTTACACTCCCACCAACAGTGTATTAGGGTTCCTTTTCCCCACATCCTCACCAACATTTGTTGTTGTTTGTATCTTAATGATAACCACAGAATCTACATTATTGACATTTCAACTTTGTTACTATGTTAGCACCACTGTCACTCCACATGTGTGTGTGTATGCCTTCTAAAATATAACAAGGTCTTACACTGAAAATGTAATATATCAACATCTATTATTAGAAAAGGTAAAGTGTAAGTTTGAAGAGCCCAAGCTCTGGATTATGCTGCCTGTGTTTATAGCCTGGTTTCACTAGTAACTAGGTTTATAACTTTAAATAGATCACTTAACCTTTATGTGTGCTAATTTCATCTTTAAAATGTAGACAACAGCAAATATGCCACCATTTGTTATTCTAAGGATTAAATTTGTTAGAATGTTGGCTGAAAACTGCATGCAAAGCAAAATATAGACACAGATGATAGATAGATAAATAGATAGATAGATAGATAGATAGATAGATAGATAGATAGATGATAGAATCCCTAGATTAGCCTTCAACACTAATATTATGATTGACATCCTCATAATAAATAACAAAGCCATAATCCAATTTTGTCTGATGGCCTCTTCAATTTCTACTTTTAGAAAATGTAAGAATGCAAGACTTGCAATGAAAGACATATTTAAATACAAGATTGAAAGGTACACATTTCAGCTGTGCCACCTACACACAGCTGAAAGTGCCGCCTTATATCATTGAGGTAAGTGGAATAGAAACTGGGGAGCTGTAGACTTGTATCTTTCCTTATTTTCTATGCCCACTTTCAAGACCATTCCATAAAATATTTTAAGTACATACAAAATATTTATAAAATGCATTGTTCATAATCATACTATACATGCACTTATAAATATATATTTAAGTATTGATAAAATACTTATGCACTAAGGGGACTTGTCCATTAAAAATTTTAATTGATATTTACCAAAATAATATGTTTTACTCATGCAAAAGTTAAGGAACAGCAATCAAAAGAAAGAACTAGTACACAAGCTGAGGTGTTGCTTCTCACTTTACTTGCTCCTTTCTCCTAGCTTCCAAGCTCTGAAAGAAAGAATTGAGGCCATTGTGCATTATTCCTTTTATAATACTTCCTGATCTTGAGAAAGCAATCAATTGCAAAGAATCATACAAATTGAACTTGGAATAGTGGAGTAAGCTTGAAGATTATTCCATGGGAAGGATTTCATTTCATAGGCTTGCTGATTTGCTTAGGTGATAAGAGATATGTCCAACCCAGGAATGACTAGAAAATACAGAATAGCACTTAAACTAGGAGATATAGTTTTCCCAGAGGATAGATAATGTCTTAAAAATTGAGAAGCTGGAGAGCATTTCCAAAAATTATAGGTAAGCACTGCAGTTTCAACAAGGAACTAAAAAGAGCCTTACATAGAATATTCTGGGTGTATTGGGAGCAATTTAGTTTCATTGTGATTTCTGAAACACAGTTATAAAGAAAAGGGTTGATAATCTGCATTTGTAGACTACCTTGAAGCACAGAAGAAAAGGCAAGAGGGAGATAGATACACACTGGATGAAGTTAAAATGTATGGAATGACACTCAAATTGAGATTAGGATATAAGATAAAAAAGTATGTGTGTGTGTGTGTGTGTGTGTTGTGTGTGTGTGTATACACAAACCAATGATTATACATGTACACACATACTTTGATAGTGCTGGGGTTTTCAATATAGGTTGTTGTATTTGCTAAGCAAGCACTCTAGCACTTCAGCCATGCCTCCAACTCCTTTTGCTTTAGGTTACTTTTTAGATAGTGTCTCACATTTTTGCCAAGGCAGGTCTCCAGCCATGATCCTCTTACCTACAGTAGCTGGGATTATAAGCATGGACCAGTGCACTAGGCATTGATATTTTTTTTTACATTACTATATGTCATCTTTATTAGAAGTTCCTTTAAAATGTACTAGAAAACATGAGATTGTTTTCTAATCAAGTAGGAATAAGAGTAGAATTAAAATGCAAGGAAAATATATGAATTTGAGAGTAGATTCAAGTTTACTAAGTTCTTAGTAAACATTCAAATCTCCAGAGTAATGACCAGCACTCAATTTCATTGAACCTTGTAAAAACTGTACCAAATAATTGCCTGGTATACAGTGAAGAGACACTTGGTCCATCAAAACTACTGTAGCTAAATCACAATAGCATATTCTGCAGCAACCAACTGAAAAGTGCTTTGAAATAAATATGTTTTGTATTAATTTACTCTGAGATATAACAAAGTAGAATCTGAAATGCGTACACTTTTCTAAACTGTGAAGAAGTGTAATGAACCTTGGAAGTTGTAAAAGATGCTTTGTGGAAGGTAAGCCTCATATCTCTTCAACCCATGTAATATAGCACACCAAACATCTGTTGAAAATACAAGAGTTTTGAAGTTTTATAATGCAAAGAAATAGGACCTTTGTTATTCTATATAGCAACATGAGATGCTAGTGACCCTAACACCATGCCTCAACTACCTGTTTAAAGTCTAAATTTCTTTGCTGCACCTTTGGGTTACTTTACTAATGGGTTTAAGCATGGTGACAAAAGTGAATTAGCTATCTTTCTGTCATAGGTATTTCCTATTTCCATCATTGCCACAATCCTTATGACCAAACAAAGGACTAGGCCAATTTTTTGAAGACAGAAATTTTATCACAAGTAGCATGGTACCCTGAGGTATGATAAAGATAAAGGTTGTAGTAGAAACTATATGAACTTTGAAGTCTAACTACAAATTAGACAATGAAAAATGTTTAACTTGTGGAAGGAAGGGAAGGAAGGAAGGAAGGGAGGGAGAAAGGAAAGAAAAAAGGGAGGAAGGAAGGAAGGAAGGAAGAATTTTTCAGCTTGCATTATTGAGATGTAAAATTTGTTCTCTAGAATTCGGTAAGATAATGATTCTCTTGAAATTCATAAAGAGAGAAACCTTGACTCTAAGCTACTCCTAGTTGTGTAATATGTTTGTCATTTTCTTTTAGGGATAGTACACCTCATAGAGATTTTGTGTGATTTAAGTAGGTAAAATTTGAATAATGAGTCATTCACATGCTAGGTACTCAATGAACACCAGTTTTCTTGCTTAGAACCAATTAGAAGAGATTGGTTTGATGCATACTTTTTACATCTACTTCTTTAGACCATTAGATAATGAAAGCAAATTTATAATGTCTAGCTGGGAAGCCATATAAATTTTAAATAAAAGAAAATGGATTTAGGCAGTGTGATAAAGATTTTAAATTTAAAACTAGACTGCTAATGCACATGTACTAAATTATGCCATTAAAATCTAAAACTGCCTCATTTTCTAACTATAATGTTTTACATCTGGCATTGTAAATATTTATTATATGTATCCAGAAATTTAGAGTGTTCATTTGAGTAGGAGTGGATATTTATTCCCCATGTAATATAAAAGTGAACATTTTAAATAACGAGAAAAATTATGATTTTTGTCAAAGAAATATGCAAGTCTAAGAAAAAGTTTTGATCAGGGACATCTATAAAATATACAAAAGTAGAGCTTTCTGCCAGCTCCCTTCATTAGGAACCGTCTGCTAATGTTTGGCAATGAGTCAGAGGCTAAAAGTGGGGAGAATAAAGTTGTTATGACAAGAATGAAGAAGTTTTATGTGCACCCAGAGAGACCACAACTCCAACCCCTGTGCTACCAAAACTGCCACGATGAAAGAATAGAAATTTTCATTTCTTCTTTAGTCACACAGGTGCTGTTTGTTTATTTTGTAATATTTTTCATATATCTTCTTGATGTTAAAATATGTAAAAATAAGTTTTAAACTGTGAAGTACATTATTCTTAAAATTAAGGTATAACATAAAGAGAAAGAAAAGAAGAAGATGCTCAGTATTGCAGACAAATACTCTGATGTGCCCAGACACAGAGGATGTAGTCATCTCCGGCCCATCTGAAATCACATCCTCAAGGATTACGTTGTGATCAGGTGTAGTCATATCAATCTGTGTGACAATATTAAGGGTTTTTTTTTTTAATTTAACCCAATTACTACACACAGGTAATTTTTCATCTCTGTAACAAAATAGAATTTATTAATGAATTTTTAGATGTTAGAGTAACTTTTTTTAGGTGTTACAATGATTAACATTTTCATAGCTAAAATAATAAATAGAATTAAAACTTTGCATTTAGAGAACAGAAAAGTTAAATATTTTTGTTTTGTTTCATTTTAGGGTTTTTTGATGTTATAAAAGGCACATAAGCCAAAATTTATCATTTAACCCTTTTTAAGTGTATAGCTCAGTAGTGATAAGCATATTCACACTGTTGTGGAAAAGATCTGTATAACTTTTTTATTTTACAAATAAGAAACTTTATGTTCCCAATTACAGAAAAGTCTTAAAGCTGTAACATTCTATTTGAAACTGATAACTACTTAACTTCAATCACATATGAAATTCCACTCCTGTGTGGAGCTATCCCTTTTTATACTGATTTAACAAATTACAACTTTATATATTATATACCATTAACATAGATTTACAGGTTTTCAGTATTGTTTTCCATATTAAATTCTATGCATCAAAATTATAGCAGTATAGGTTAGTATATTGTCCATATATTTCCCTATAGCAAAGGATCTTCCATTTTCATAGAGCTTCATACTTTCATACTTCCCTATGCATTCCTTTCATGTTAATTTGAAGGACTAACTTCAGCAGACCTAACAGAAATGAGCTCCCACAACTTTTGTTAATAGTGTTAATTTTTCTTCATTTTTGAAATACAGTTTTTCTAAATACATCATTCTTAGTTGATAGGTTTTTTTTCTTTCAGTTTCTGAACTTTCATCATCCTCTTTCCTTCTGTCTTACAAAGTTTCTGCTGATAAAGCTGCTATTGACTTTATGGCATTCCCTTAGATATGATAAATTGCTTTCTCTTGCTGTTTTCAAGATTGGCTTTGTCTTCAGCTTTAGACTAGAATGATTACAATGTGTCTTGCTTTATGTCTCATTGGACTTACAGTTGGAATTCTTTAAACTTCTTGAATCTGTATGTTCATTTCTTTCCTCATATTTGGAGGGTTTCGTGTTATCCCTTTACATAATCTCTCTGCCTCTTTTCTCCTAATTTTCTTTTTAGAATTTCCATAATGCATATATTGATCTTTTTGATGGTGTTTATAAACCATAAATTCCTTAGATTTTCTTTACTTTTCTTCATTGTTCTTTCTACTTACTCTTCTGACTCCAGGATTTCAGTGACCTATTTCCAAATTTACCAATCTCTTTCTTCTGTTTTATACAATCTGCTATTGAAAACTCTTAATGAATTTTTCCATTTAGTTATTGTATTTTCAGCCGCAGAATTTATATGGATTCATTTTATAGCTTTTACTTCTTTGAAGGTGCTCTCATTTTATTTATGTCTTATTTTCCAAAAAACAAAAATTCTCACTTTGTTCATGCACTATTTTCATTTTAGTAAAATTATAATTTTTAATCTGTTCTCTATTAACTGAGCATCTTTATGACAGATGTTTTAAATTACCTGTTAGGCAGTTCATAGATCTGTATTCCTGAGGAATGGATCGCTAGTGTTTTGTTTTGTTCCTTTCGTTTGGCTATGTTTCCCTGTTTCTTTGAATCCCTTATAATTTTTTGCTTGAATTTTAGCATCTGAAAAAACCAAATGCTACTCTTGTTCTTTACATACTGAATTCATTCAACAGCAGACTTTGGGAAGTTGTAGGCTTGCTCTAACTTTTTCTGGTCTTTCTCCCAAGATTTCTCTGAAGAACTCAACTATTTTCCTCTTTTATCAGCTTCTTAACTCTGACACCAGTGAATCAGTGGTCCAAATCATACAATACAGAGAACAGTTTCTCTGGAAGCCACCACAATATCAAGAACACTGGATTGAAGTTCCACCATTTTGTTTCTTTCTTGAGAGTAGAGACTTGATGGAGGGAGTTTCCTACTTGTTTTTGTACACTATGCTACACAAAGAGAGACAAATGGTGCATGAAATTCTGTGACTACTTCTTTCACTGGAATTGCCTCTTGATTTTTACAGTGGTTTGGACTTTTTATCTTCTCTTATCTCTAATCTTCATAACATTACTGTTAACCTGATGTCTCTGTGGGGGTGGTAATGCCTCTTGCTTGTTAGTCATTGTTTTGATGGTAGCATCCCAAAATTATTTTAATACCAAATAATCCTTTAGTCAATAGGTAAACTCAATAGAAAGTATCTATGAAATTTTTTACTTACACATATGATATCATACATCAGGATCAAGCTTTGGAAGAGACTATAGCTAAAAATTGATCTCCAGTAAATGCATAATGATTGAACAGTATTTAATGTTGATAGTAGTCATCTTATGTATTTGCAGTATACTGACAGTAAGTAAAAATAATCTCCCTGGTAAAGTCATGAAGTACCTGTTTAACCAGAAAATTTAGAAGTTACCTGGAATATTTTTTAAAGTTTCTCTAGAAAGAAAAACTAAGAAACAATCATGAGCTATAAAGTGACTGAGTACAAGTAGAAAAAATTAATTTTGTAAAGAAATTGTGTTATTATGACATAAATTTATAAAGTGTATAAGGAATCAAGAAATAAGAGGTAGTTCCATCCATGAACCATATATTCAATATTCAGTAAGTCACTGAGCCTTTATGAAATTATTTCCTCAATGTGACTGTATGACACTTTCTGGAGTAGGAGAGAAGAATTCATTGCTCAGCTTGAGACAAGGTCTCACTATGTAAACCTGTCAGGCCCTGAACTCATAATTCACCTGCCTCACCCTCCTGAGTGCTGGGATAATAGTCATGAAGCATCATACCTGGTTATATGACAGCTTTATAAGGAGGACATGTGTGAAAATGAGTATTTTTGTCACTATTTTCAGTCATATTATTTTCCATCTTCCTTCTCTTCTTATGCTACATAAAGTAGAGCATGGAAGTTATCTGGTCTTTTTACACCTTAATCTTATTACTTGATTTGGAAAAAAGTCCTAAATCCCAATTTAAAAATAGCCAGTGCTCCCTACTCATACCTTCTGTACATGAAGTTTTTGTTGCTTGTATAAAACTTTTAATTTTAGACATTGTAATGCTCTTTAAATAGATCGTAGAGCTCAACTATTTTATGAATGGTGAAATTCATATCAGTTTCAGTTCAGGGACCATTTTAGACAGATCTGCTATTAGCACAATTTGATATTATTTTCCACAGTGTGATAAATTGCAACTGGATCTTATAAGATCCACTGAAAGGTATGTAAGGAGCACAAGATATTTGTATCAGATGACATAATTCAAATGATCATGAGTAAAATAACATAAACTAATAATTGCCAAAAGCATTTTCTGTGAAAATCCCTGAATCTTTAAGCTATGTGCTTGGTAGTTAGGAATGCTTTATAATGTGTACATTCTAGTCCTTATAGTTCTAAAGAGAAACCAAGACTAAGAAAAAATATAATAATTTGCCTAAAGTTCATAAAGATGGTTAAAAAGAAAATAAAAATTTATATCCATAGGTGTGTGTGTCATAATTACATTTATCTCAGTTTTAAAGTGTAGATTTATATAACTGAGCATGGCAAATCAGACATTTCCCATCAAAGGTAATTAGAAATCCAGAAACAATTCATCTAAAAAAAGTATAAGTAACTTTGAAAATCATATGTAAAAAATTTCTAGAAAACATTTGGTAAAATTCAATCAAATCAAATGTTACAAAGAAAATACTTACTGTTAAGTACGAGAACTTGTGGCAATTATCTGTAACATCCAGAAAAGGAAAAGATTTATTTATTTATTCGGTCATTAATTTTGGAAGACATTTTAAAGCAAAACATTTTGTTTTGCGTTCAAGGACTTTAGCCATGTTTGTGAAGATCCTAAAATTTTATTTTGTGTTTATATACTTTTGATCTACACATTTATTTTTCAAAATGTCCTTGGTCCAAATACAGCAGTAATTACTTTTTCAAAAAAGAAATAATAAATGAAGCTACCTTTAACAAAATACTTACTAATCTGTCTCTCCTTTTCTGCTCTCCTCCTAAATATTTTAAAGTCAGTGGTGAGAAAATGTAGCATCTTATGCTTTTTGATAAAATCAAATCAAATATGCTGCCCACTTAGAATTAGTGTAGTTTTCTCCTATGGAATAAGAAGCATACCTAACAACAGAACCAAATGGAAACTCATTTTGCAAAGCCTTTTTAAATGGTTTCAAGTGATTCTAACATGGAAATTCCATCATGATTACATCTCCTGGATTAACATGTATAAAAAGAGTCTGTAAAATAGAATGAAATAAAGGTCTAGAAATACAATATGAAGAGATGCTAGAGTAGAGCCTCAGAAGCAGTGCTGGCCCTGCAAAGCTGGGGGAAAAAAAGAAGAAACAGATTAAACTCGATATGCAGCAAACACAAAAGGGACAATTCTCTCCAAAACACATAAAATTGGCAAGATCACTAAACTCTAAATAAACATAATGTTTACAAACAAAATGATGGTTTTTTCATAGCCTTAACATAGAAAAATCAAATCAGTCTTTTTAATTTGGATCATGAAATTCTGGCAAATTTGTAAGTGATAGAATGACTATGAAGGGAATCTGTGCAGCTATGCATCACACACGCCTACATGTGTATAAGCATACCTACTATTTACCCTTTGTTTTCCCTCTATAACTGTTTCTTGATTGTTGTCCCTGAATATTGTGGTCCTTTTTATTCTTGACAAAACCTTGAATATGATTTAAGAATCATTTTGAAAATAAATGTTCTAACATCAAATAATCTCTTACAAAATGTTTAATTACCTTATATTTTTGTAAAAACAACTTATTTGTTCTGTTAGCACAATAGCATAGATTTTCAAATACGAAAAAACTCTTATTATGCTATTTTTTAGTAAAAAAAGAAGAAGATAAGACAGTACATATGATATTATATGCCTACTTGGCTTATATCAAAAGATATAAAACTAAATTGGGCAATAAAGTATACAAATGCACCATAAGAAGAGGGGAAATGTCAATAAGCTTTCTGAAATTGTAATGAACATATTTTTACCTGATACTGATCTTTACAAGCACTTATGATCAATTTGAATACACAAATGTATTTCTTAACAGAAAAGATTAGGCTGATGACCTATTAGAAGCATCATTTTGATTTTCTCACTTCAGCCAAGTTCAAAGCCTGCCATAATGTTTTTATATGTTCTCTCCATTAATGACTTTGCTATCGTATTTTCTGGACTGCTTATGTTCACCTATCTTTTCTGTCATCATTTTTCCAAAACATGGCTCAAAACAAAGAAAGAAAGAAATGAGAAAGAAAAGTAGCCATTTCACAACATGGCTTCCAAAAAGAAAAAAAAGGAAAGAATCCACTTCACAGATTAATTTTCTTCTTATTGTCTTTTGACATTTATGATCTCTTTCATGTTACACTTCACCCTACAATTTATTATTTTTTATGGATGTTTGTAATAAGTTTCTCCTTCTCTCTGAATATGCCTGTGAGTGTTTTTGCATCAATGTTATCCAGATAGCTTATCAAAGTAACATTTCTCTCCTAAACGCCTCTTAGAACAAAGCTATGATACAAAGAAAAAGGCTCCATAAATGTTGTTGAATCACAGTCTGTAGTAATAATAATTTTAATTATCAGTATAAAAGCATAATTAGCACTTGTAGACCACATTAGGGCTTAACAAAAGCATAAACAAGCTCATATGCCTATTATTTTATAATATGCAGTTTACTGCAGTTTATTGACAATTAAAGTATATAATAACAATGATTTGTATTTAGCTTTGAAGTGTGAGGATTTCTTTTGTATTTTTGTACAAAGGTATCCTGGGATTTCATAACATTTCTAACTAGTAATCCATCATTTGAAAGGGTGCCGCACAATCCTATTATGCTTCTCTGCTGAAGATTTGCCTAATGTATACACCATCTACCTCCATTCTCTTTTCCATTATAAATCAGACTTTTCTTCCATCTTTGAGTAACAACAATTACAGACTTCAGGCTTTAAATGTCCAATCAGTGCTAGGCTCTAAATATCCAGATTCCTTTCTCTTTCCTCCTACCAGGCATCAGGCAGCAAGCCTGAAGAATCAAAGGAGAAAGTGAGAAACTAAGCACAATTGCTTAGGTCTCAACAGTGATCATGAAAAGTAGCACCAGCAGAGGCTTACCTGATAGCTAGAGTTAGCATTTGGTGAAGAATAGATTAATAGATTAGATAAAGTTCTAAGCTTAGCCTAAGTGTAATCTATGATAATGAATAAATGTTATAGAACTTATGATTAAAAGTAATGTAACACTCTAGGAAAAAATCTTGCTTCCCTTGGTTCACATTTCTGGACCATAACTATCTGATAAGTTCCACCATACTTTCAAATAATTGTGCCCAGAACAATTCTCTACTACCACATGAACAACTCTTGCTCTGATACAGTCCAAAGTTCATGTGGGGGAAATTGTTCTGATGTAGAGGTTCCTGGATATAATGAATCTGTTAAGTGAGGATAGAGGGTTTGCTTTTAGGGATAAAATATGTGTCTCTATAGAACTTCTCTGGATATGTTTATGTTGATTACCATATCATATAATATTCCCGTGTGAAATATAACAATCTGTCTTACTACTCCTGAGAGTTTATCACCCCTATGTTCAGAGATTTGTTTCAGCTTTTTGTTGTTGATACTGCTGTTTTCACTATGTAGAATTTCCTCATGCCTCTGGTATGGAAAGGAAAGTATGAAAATGTCAGTCAGCAATCTTGTATTATGTCATAACCACTCTGATGATTAATAGCAGAACCTACTAAAGAAGAGTACAAATAAATATTCACAATAGCAGGTTATGGGTAACTAAAGGCCTAAATTTAGAAGGGACTAATTTTATTGTGCAACCATGAATTACATTGTTTATGTGCAACATAACTGGTCAAAGCTATACTTATTATTCAGGAGAACAATCCCTAGTTGACATTCCAAATAACTGAAAAGCTGATTCAGTCTCCATTAAAATGATGCTTTAGCAACCTGTCTTTAGAGAAACCTATTTATTCATTTAGTTTATGGATGATGCAACCAGTTCAAATGGTAGAAAGAGTATATTAATATAAATTCATTATAATATATCATCTACAAGTTTGTTAAGAGGTTGAAGTTTCCTTAAGCTGAAAGGAAGTAATTCCTTGTGGTTTAACTTGCTTTTAAGAGCTGCTATTGTGTGGACTTGTCATCCATCATCATGTCTATTTTAAAAGCAGAGGCTTTTAAACAGTCTGATGACAAATATCTAATATTGACACTTAAGCTATAAAATTAGGAACATAATTTCCTTCATCTAGCTCATTTATTCTATAATTGCACAGTCTATGGAATTCAAGTAAAACCTAATTATAGCATCTGCTCTCATTTCCAAAGCTTTCCCTAGCATATGATACAAGTGGACTGTTTATCCAAGCCAGGTGATCAAACACATTGACTATATCAGAATCCCCTTCAGGTGCAGATGTTTTCACACTGTTCTCAAAAATCTGATGCTATGCTTATAAAGAGAACTAACATTTGAGGACCAAACTAATTATGGCCTCTAAATTGAGAAATGTAGTCATATACAAACTGTAGACATGAGAACCCTGAAAATATAATAACATTTACAGGGAATTTTCAGTATATATCTGTTAATTGTATGCAGCATAAATATATTATTTAGTAAATAATAATACATATTATTTGATCTAACACTATAGTAAAAAGTCTATTCTATATGAATTAGCCTGATTAAGCAGTACTTTTAAGTTATTTTTCTGTTATTTCATGTATAAAATAAGGAAAGCTATACTTTTTAGTGTCAACACCGATATGGATCATTTGACTTAGGTGAGAAGAATCTCACTGGCTGTTCAATTTTCAAATTTAGAAGAAACAAAACTCACTTTTTAAGCTTCTCTCCTGTTACAATATGCTACAAATTTCAAATTCATATGTTAAGGTCATAGTTGTTTTTATAATGAAACAAACATATGAAGATCTCTTGGAATAAAGCTATAACATTCTCACCAGTTTATGTGTGCACAGACATGTGTTTAGTTGCCTTTGAACCTACAGATGTTCATGCTGCATGCATGAGACTGTATTGCTGCTCCAAACCAGCTGTCAAGTTATCCTGATATGTCCCATAAATATATTTGTAAGAAATACATTTTTGTGTTTAATTGTGTTTACCAAATAATTTGTAGTAATTATCCTGATCTGATTGGGAATACATAGTGTCTTGATCCATGCTCTCTCCCCTCACTTGAATTCATTTAGACTGCTGATATGTCAAGGAAACAAAATTTCTTTCTCACAGAAAAAATAACTACATCCAGATGGTGAAGTCTCTTTTAGGATAGTATGGTTAACAGAAACACAGACTAACAATAACAACACTAGCCGCAACAAAATAGCATTCATAATTTGTCTAGAAGAAATCCCATAACAAAGAACTAAGAATCCTGAGAACCAGTATAACCTACCGGATTTGCCTTTTCTCTTTCCCTAGTGATAGCTAGCTTTTTGACTGTTGGAAGTACCAGGTCTCTTGTTGCCAGAGAGCGCAGGGTTGGCCTGTCTTTCATACTATCATGTTGCAAAATCTGAAATTTTTTTGCAATAAACACCAGATTTCAAAGAGAACGGGATGGAAATTGTGCAGAGATTAAACTTCATTTTTATAACAACAGTCAGTAGTACATGGTTATAATCTAAACAATGCCTCCTCTTCCAAAATAATATTAGATAAAAAGGGCCCCTGACTTTGAGGGTGCATTTAGAAAAAAGTATATTTAGGTTTGGTAAAATACAGAATTGTTTTTTGTATGAACACAATAAACTTATTTTTGGAATCCTCTTGAAGCAACCATATGCAAACAGATAACTTTAGAACTGCATTATTCTGGAGTAATTCTGAGGCAAATATAGTTGAAAAGTGCTTGGTGCTTAGTAAGAGCAACAGTGACACAAATATAAACAATACACTTCACACAATAAAGAATTAAAAGAAACTAAGTCAAATGAAAGCATGTTTCAAGGATAATTGTTTCTTGTGGTTCTCCTTTAGTTTGACATTAAGAATGGTGACTTCAAATAATAGGATTTCATGAAATAGCTTTTCTGGATCTTCTTTCAAGAACATCTTTATTAGCATTACAATAGTTGTAACTTTAAAGGTTCATAGAATAATGCTGAAATAAGACTAAGAAGTTAACCTATAAAAAAGTCATGGTATATGTTAATAATCTACTGAAAGGACTGGTAAAAATATGCCCACAAAATGAAGGACACTGTAACATTTCCTTTAGGGTAGAAGGTTTTTTGTATTTTTAGTCAATGTTATTTTCTTGACCTCTTCATTCCTTCTTGGTTTTGTAAGGCCAGAAATCCACATTCTCAGGGATATAGAAGTGAAGGCTCTCAGATACTCACCGTCACAGAATGATAGACTCCAAAGAGTTATAATTTCAGTCCACTTATTTAATAGACAATGAAGTTGCAAGCAACTTGAAGAGGTTACATAAATTGTTCCAAAGTGCTAGCTAACTGTGTCAAAATAGGGGATATAATCCAGTTCTACTAATTATCAGGTAAGGATGCTCTTTCTAGCAGACAACAATTAAACCTGTCAAAGTAAATATTTCTTAAATGGCCTAGAATTAGATTGGAGTAGGAGACATGGCAAAATTTAAAGCTGATGATACTGATAAGACCTGGCTAGGTTAATAGAATAGAAAAAGACATGTAAAAGCTTTCTTTACTTTTTTTCTTATCTATTTTATTAGCATACAATAGTTGTATAGGAGGATACATTGTGGTATTTTTTTATATATGTGCTTACAATGTATCTTGGTTAGATTTATCCCCTCTATCATTCCCTTCATCTCCCACCTCCTGCTTCTTAGAACTATTTCAACAGGTTTCATTCTCCTATTTTCACATATGAGTACAAGTACATCCACCATTTCACCCATTCCTTATGGGTACCTCCCACTGGTCCTCCTGCCTTCATTTTTTAAAAGTGTATATTGGTGATCCAAGGGAGTTTTGCTTTGGTACTTTAGGCCTGCATATATTGTGCCTTCAACAATTAACCCCTACCCTACTTACTGTTTATCACCATGCTCCCCTAATATTCAATAGCTTATGGTACGCACATTATATTATGTTCATATATACATGAGTTATTTCAATATTTTTCATTCTCTAGCATTTTCTTTCCCTCTCTCACTTTCCATAGTCCCCTCAGACAGACCCACTAATGCAATTTTGTTCTCTCTCTCACTATGTCTATGTATATATAAATATATGATCATATATGTATTTGTATATATATTTAATTTGTACAAATTCCACATATGAGGGAAAACATATGACCTTTGATTTTTTTTTTTGAGCCTGGCTTATTTGGCTTAACATAATGTTCTCTACTTCATCTATTTACCTGCAAACAACATAATTTCATTCTCTTTTTTTCTTTTTTTGAGGAAATTTTAAAGCTTTAATTTTAAATTAACATACATCATTAATTACCTTTATTTCATTCATCTTTAAGGCTAACAAAACTCCATTGTGTATATATCCATATTTTCTTAATCCACTCATCAGTCATGGTGCATCTGGGCTATTTCCAAAGTGAATAGTGCTGTAATAAACATGGGTGTGCAAGTGGTTCTATTGTATCTTGGAGCACATTCCTTCAGATAAATGCCCAAGAGTCGTGCCACAGGATGTTTATATTCTTTCTAACAGCAAATGTTTATCCTAGATGGTCAGCTCAAACTTCTGTTTAGCATGTCTTAATTTACATGAAATGTTATTCTTATAAAATGTCCCTAACCCATCCTGTGCAGTCTCTCTGGAAACAATTGATTCTCAAACACAGTCAGTACAGATGTCATGTGCCTAAGATATGCATTCAAATTTTACTCTCAATTTTCCTTTCTACAACACCTGCCATAAATTATTTCTGACCTTTGAGATTGATATTAGTTTGGTACATTTTTCTGTTTTCTTAATTCCTCATGAGAATAGCAAGAATATATGATATATTTATTTTGTAAGGCTGTCATCCAGTGATTTTCTACTGAAATTTTGTTCTTTTTTCATACCTCAGTATAAGACAAGCCACATGGAAGCAAGTGCAATTGTGTTGAGGTTTGGGTTTGATATGAGCTCATCCACAAGAATACATACAGAACATTGTGAAGTGGACCAAAATGTCAGTCAACTGTTACAACTAATAGCATGTTATTTAAAAACATAGAAAAAGTGTCAGGGGTTCTTTTCCTTTAGATGAAAAAAAAAAGAGATATTAGAATGATTGGGCAGATAAAGATAGAAAAAATTGATTTATTTGGGGAAAATATAGTGATTCATAACCTGCTGAATCAAAATTGAAGCAAAAAGAGTGCATATCATAGGAATATCAACTTTTAATCTTGAATTTCCTTCACAGTGAGTAAAGAAATACATGAGTTATTTTCATGTAATTTATAAACAGCAGTTTTATGCTTTTATTAGGTTTAGTAATTTAAAGAGAATTGATTTGTATACACCATCTGTCTATAAAATGAGCTCCTTATTCCAAAAGGGTCAAGAAACATGGTTAATATTTCACTTAAAAGCAAAACTAATGATCAAAATTTCACTCCCAGGGTAGTGTCCATTCTAGGACAAGTCCTTCTTAATGGAAACATGCTAAATCTGATAGAACTGTGCTAAATGACCTCATTCTCAACTTATAGTCCTCTTACCATCCCATAGATATTACCATATCTCTAGCCAGAAGTTCATGTTCACATTTGCAGTTAGGAAAACTTACAAAATCATAAATGACTTCCAAATCAACTTATCTAAACTCAGGAGCATCACAAGGCAGGGAAGTCAATTTAGTCTGTTATAGCACAGTGTGACTCCTATATTTCTGAAATATCCAAAGATTGTTTTGTTGATAAAGAATAATAAATAAATAAACAAGACACAGCTTTGAAATCAGTGCCCCAATAATATGTGCTTCTTTACCTTTGAAAAGATGTAAATTCAGATAGACAAATACCACATATTCTCATGTATATGTGGAAGCTAAAATATCTGAATACATGAAAGCAGAAGGTAGAATGGTTATTACCAGAGCAGGGGTGAGGAATGGGAGATGTTGGTTAAAGGGTATAAAATTTCCATTAGGAGGAAAAAATTGTAAGCATTTGAGGTGATGAATATGTTAATTATCTTGATTCAATCATCCTGCATTGTACCCATCTATCATAGCATCACTTTTTACCCGTGAATATATACAGTAATAATCTGTCAACATCCAATTCTAAAATTGAAGAAAGTTTGAAGTTATTCCCTTGAATAATTTTATCCAAAATTAAATTTTTTTGTAATTAAATTGATGAGGCTGGTAGAATGGGTTAAGTGGTAGAGTGCCTGCCAAACAAGCACAAGGCCCTAAATTTAAACCCCAGTACCACCAAAACTAAATGTAAATATAATTAAATTTATTTTTAACGATACAGAAAATCATATTAATGGGGTATCATGTGATGTTTCAGCCCTTTTTAAAAACACTGTGTCATATGGTCATTACTTAATCTCATCACAGAATTAACACCAATGACAGAGGTAAAAGGTAGTTCTCTTCTGGGTCACGACTCCATTGCTGAATATGCAGGCTGCAGCTGACAGAGAGGAAATGCAGTCTGCAGGTTATAAAAACAATTATGCACATGTCAGATCTGGCCTTGTCCCTGACTTTAATGTGGAATAGCTTCATATCTATTTTTATCTTCAAATCTTGATTGTTTCCTTGCTAAAGTGGAGATTACAATAGTAACAGTCACATTAAAACTACTGTAAGAATGACCAAATATAATAACTATGACAAAATTGGCAGAGGGTCCAGTATGTAGAAGGCTATTAATGAATCTCAGATTTTATTTTGGGGCGTTTTTATTATTACAAAAGTGGCTCAACTTAGATCTTACCCATTATAAGTCTGAAATATTTTTGAGAATTGAGCTGGTAATGTTTGAATCAGATTAAAGAATAATTTCATAGGTAAGTGAAAAAATTGATGGGTGCAAACATAATTTTTTGACACTGGAAGTGAAGAAAACACATTTGAAAAATACTGTCATGACATTGAAGTGACGATACTAGGATTTAAGGTTTTGTCTTGCTAGTCTTGCCCCATCACTAAATTGCTGAGTAATTTTGTACAAAACATTCAGAGCCTTACTTTCCTTATCAATCAGCAAATATTATTGTGATTTCCAGCTCTAACATTGTGTAGATGAGACTACAAACTAGGAAAATTCTTCCTTTCATCTGGAACATGGAAAACTTTGCCAATGCTGCTATCTTTAGGTAAGAAAAGAGAGTGTTGAATCCCTGCCACAGTCACCTGGGTGCCGAGGATGGGGGAAGGTGGTGGCAATCTCCTAAACACTAAGCAGCAGCCTCTGCAGCAGCCTGCAAAAGAAATTCCTAGGTCTCCAGAAGAGGAACCAACAGCTTCCAGTGCATTACGCTTGAGGTACTGCATAATTAAACCTCTTGAACTTACGCAATCATGCTTCGTAAATCATCCTCACCATATAGCCCATCATTGAACACAAATCTTAAGTTCTATCACTTCAACTTTTATTGGGCATATGCCATGAACCTTGTAAAACTGTCTGCTTGATTTTACCAACCTGTCATTACAAAGTTTACCCTGTCCCCTATTGTCTGAGGGTCATAAAACTGTCACTCCTGTTGATCCAAGTGGATGATTTAGTGGATGATCTTAATATACATACTCCTTACATATATTGTGTACTAAAACATATACGTTGAAGCAAAAGTAGTGGGCTCACCTCTATGCCACCAACGCCTCCAAAATGCATTAGGAATTGGCTGTTGGGAACTTCTTTCTTTTCTTCCTAAATTTAATTCTTAAATTTAAAATTCAAATAACTGTCTTCTTTTTCCAAGAGTTAATTTCATCAGAAGTACATATTATGCTAAGAAAATATTCTTTTGGAAAAAAGTGTGAAGCTATTAACAACTTGAAGGTTTTCTTTTAAAATAAGAAAAGCAATAGAGAAAGACATGATCATCTTTGAAACTTTATATATATATATATATATATATATATATATATATATATATATACTTTTGATTCCAAGATTGCCATTCACTTTTCTGTCACACATTATCTAATAAAAGTTTACATGATATTTCTGAGGCCACAATTCACTGGAAAAGTATGACTCATTTTCCTTCCTGCTTTCTAGAATAGAATATCTCTAGTTTTCATTTGTTTTGAGATCACATTATTTTTAGAGAGTTTTGCATTATTTCCACCAGAATGCTTTCCTCCCTGCACTGATTTATTTTCATCATTGTGACAAGAAATAGCACATCACAAAATTTAAGAATCTTTTAGATGTAAAACGAATTACTGAAAGTTTTTTCAATAAAAGGGGAAATTAGTTTAAAAGTTGATCATCTTCTAGACTGCAGATACCTTACCAATGAAATTAACATAAAATTTTAAATAATTTTAATTCCATCTAAATGTGTATAATTTAGTCCTAATTTGATTTGGAGACTTAATGTAATTTGTGTGCTATTTGACTTATGTAAATTTATCTCATCTTTTTCACAAAACATTTACATAGAGGATATCACCATTGTTCCATCTTTAAGTGTACTGAAGACTCAAAAAGCTTTGGAATGCTAAGGAATGGGATTAATTTCATATTCTATGAACAAAAGTGAACTTCACAGCTATTTTGACATGTGTGGTTTATTTTCTGACTTGGACACTTGTAGCACTGGCTTATATAGTTAATTTTTTCTTAACTAAGTCAAATTTTCATTAGAACTGTTTACTTTTTTAAAAAGTGCCACTTTGCAATAGTAGAAAGTGCTAATCCCACAGTGAGGATTGCAACAATGCTCCTGTGTTAATCCTATCCCTTATTTTCAGGCATTTTTTAATATTGAAATATTGCATAAATCTGAACCAAAAGCAAGTGTCATGTTCCTTAACCTTCAGTCCTTAAATGAGAAAAAAAAATAGCACTTTCTTTTCAGCAGAGCACACTCCAGGAACAAACATGCTGCATCTGTTTTAGCTGGCATTGGACAGGGACCTGCAGGGTAATGCATTACTTCAGATTTCAAAACTGACAGTCTTCAGAATAGTAGTTCTGCATTTTGCAAAGCAGCAGACATCAATGTGTGGAGATATTCTTTTCCAGTGATGTTTATTTAGGATATTTTACTAGACCAATTGAGCTTGTGAGTTTATGAACTCTATTGAATCAATTATCTCCCCAACTCAGATGGAGCTATTGGAATCTCTCATGTGAGTATCGTATAGCTAGCAGGTTCTCTCATCACAACCATCACAGAAGGCAATTTGCTGGTTTATTTGGAAGGCATTTTCATGCTAAATCCCATTCTTCAATACATTGCTACTTCTTCAAAAGCTTTTTTTTGCCTTAATGTGGACTTAAGAGTGAATTTTCCACTTTTTTTTTTTTGAGAGATTGATGCATGGGGAAGTGTTTCTAGGGTTTTTGGTGATTATATATTATCAAATTAGGCTGTGATAAAATACAGAGGAAACCAGCATTTTAAAATTGGAGAACCATATGAAAGCATTGAAATTGGATATTTAGATGCTAAAGAATATACAGGGAATATTTACATTCACAAAGGATTTAGTTCCTAACACCCTTTCCTCTACATCATCCGTTCCCCAAACACAAACATGCACAGATTCGTTTGAAGTATGTGAAGGTGAAAATCACAGCAGGCATGCCCCAAGTCTGTGCCTGTGGGCATGATTTTAAACAAAAACCTTGAGGGGGTTATTACTGTTAAAATGCATAGACAGGATCATGTTGTTAAAATATTGTAGCACAAGAACTTAATAAAAGTCACTTTTATTGCACATGTTTATATGTATATGCAAACATATGCACAGAAACATATATATTTATGCTACTGGATGAGACAGGCAATTAAACAATGTGCAATTGGTCATGTAAAACTGAGGTCCAGTCAGCAGACACAAGTCTACCTGAGGGTAAAGCTGCCAATTTGTGCACTAATGCAATATGCTTATACTCAAAAATATATTGAACATGAAAAAACAAAAGAAAAGTTTGCTTTTTTTTTCCAGTTTCAAAAGATTTGGGGATATTGTTTTCATTACAAAGAAAGAAAAAGCAATAGTGACCTAATTGCCAGAAAACATGCATACAGCATGAGACTTGAGAATCTGAATTCTTAAAAGCTGTGAGTTCTTAAAAGCTGTCACCAGAGCTTTTTCCTAATACCTTTCTCTTCAGAGTGTCTTCCCCCAGGGGGACAGGGCATCTCTACAGCCTTCATCTCATTAATCTTCACTTGAGCAGCATTAAGGAGTCCAGCAGTCTAGGACTTCTGTAGATTCCACCAGTGAAACAGACAGACAATGACTGCTGGAGTGACTTGATTGGAATTATAGAACAAGTTGGGGGCACAGCTGGTGCAAGGATCTGGGTTTGCTATTTGCCAGAACTTTCTTCTACCCAACAGAACATATTGCCTAAAGCTGAGAATCCGACGGTGTCCTTGATTATGTACTTTCAAATTATACTTCACTTTAGAGATTCCTATTAAAAGTCAGATATGGCAGTAGTCCTGGAAATCATTTAGGAAGCCCCAGGTTTCAAGTGGGAGGGAGAGCTAAGAAGCAGAGCTGGAGGGATGAAATATCTGAAATGTAGGTGGGGAGGGAATATCTACATGGCTACCTGCTGGATCCTTCTGTGTGGAGGGGATCACGCTAGGAGCTATACCAGCTAATCAAAAGATACAGAAGTTATTCCCTATTAGTTGGTTTGTTTATTTGTAATTTAACAAGTGACTTCTTGTGGAAGCCTCATTTCTGCTTATAAGTTGCTAGAGAAGATAGATGAAGAGTAGGAAGACATATAACTATTTTAGAAGCCCAAGGGCAGCTTGAAATGAACTCCCTCATAAAGTAAAGGGAAAGCTGCTCTCGTGGGAAAGATACCGTGGGCTCCCTCTTGTCTCACTTGGATCTTTTAAGACATAGTCTAGTAGGGGTAGACTTTTCCCTCATGAATTATTGATATTCTAAAGCCTTTTTAATTGTTTTTTCTTTCAGTGCTGTATAGAGAAACCCAATAATGATTCTCACTGCAATATTAGCATATATTTTAAGTGTGCCATAATACAAGGGAAAGCATAGAATTTTCCTGAAACAATATGCTTCTTTAACTTCAAAGAATATGATTTAAATTAGTAATAAAGATGAAGAATAATCTAACTTAAATTACAAGATTGTTTTCCCTGCTGCAATTTTCTGTAGGAAAATAAAAAAAGAAAACATTTAGGTATGATTTAATTTCATCAAGTGAAAGGATGATTAAACAATGAAATATGGAATTTGTAGATAAACAGAGTATAGTACAAGGATCTTTTCTTTGTCATAAATATAAGAAAGAGAAAAAGTCTTAGAATACACCAAGTTTGTAATTGTAATATTACATTGTAATATTTATTACTACTGTGTTTTTAATAGCCCCACAGTTATAAAAGATACAAATTTTGTAACACGGTAGTTGTTAAAAGTTTTTGACCTTACTACTCCTTTATATTACATTCTGTGTTGCTGTTTATTTTTGGCAGTACTCATGACTGATCTCAAGTATCCATTTGAATCATATCCCCAGTCACTTTGCTTTTATTTTTCAGGTAAGGTCTCATACTTTTGCCCAGCCAGCCTCAGACCAGGATTTTCCTACCCCTACCTTCAAAATTGCTGGGATTCCAGGGTGTGCCACCAAACCGTCCCCCTCTTTACATTTTTAAGAAATATGGATAACCCCAAATTACATATATGTAGGTTATATCTATCAATATTTGCCATATTAGAAATTAAAGCCAAGGAATTTTTTAAAATATTAAATTAAACATTTTAGATTGTAGCATACAAAATACATTTTTATGAAAACTTATGTAATTTTCCAAGACAAAGAAAGAACAGTATTGTTTTACATTTTTATAAATCTCTTTATTAGCTAGTCTGTCTGCTTTTGCCTTCAATCTGTCGTGAAGTCATAGGCACAGTGGCTTCTATAAATTTATGAGATTAAGAGAGTGACAAAGACAAACAACATGGGGGTACTGTCATGGAAAGAGTGTGACCTCCTGGATCCCTGAGACCATCTCATGACTACCCAGATTACACTTTCAAAACAACTGAAGAAGATCCCAGACAGGGATTCTGCGATACCATTTCTATTTCAGGTACCATCATCTAGCCCGATGTTTTACTTTGAGCTGACAATCCTCATCTGTGAAATGGAGTTAGATTATTTTCCAGGTTACTTCTATACTTTCATTGTCCTCAAAAATTGTTTCATCATTTTGTCAATTCATACCCACAAATAGACTTTTGCTTAGGAGAAATCATTGCAGTGAAGGGGAAGAAAAGCTTACCAATAAATCGTGCTTTGGTATTCAGGAATGTCAGCATTCCTGTATGGATGAATATGTGCACTCCAGTATAAATACACTTTATTTTGTTGAAGTAAACACAAATGGCTAATCTCTACCTCCCTCAGTGCTGAAATAACCCTTAGGAGGCACGTGACTTGCATTCCATCTAAAAGTTGTCCCAGATGATGGGGAGGTCTCTGGGAATCAGAACAACTTGGGAGCAAATCTCATTTCTCTCACCTAGTAATTGTGTGATATTGATCAAATTACTTAACCTCTCTCTTCATGTTTTTCAGCTGTTATAATAATGGTCCTATGTTATATGATTCTGATAAGGATTAAATAAGGCAAATCCCATAAATAATTAAACATACTACAATACCCAGCAAAAATTAGGCAGTCAACACTTACGACGCTGTTTCCACAGTAAGTTCCTTCCACGTCTCCTTTATTACAATTACTTAGTGCATTAATATTATTATTCTCATTGCTTTATTAGCATTGCAGATTGAATATTCCTTATTAAAATGCTTCATACTACATTGATATTACTATCAATTTCATTTAGCTTTCATATACAACTTATGCACAGAGGTCGATGGCAATTAAATGTAGTGTTTTTTAATAATTTTATGCATGAAACTAGGTTTCATGGTACAGAATTTTCCACTTGTGGCATCATGTCAGCACCGAAAAGTTTTGAATTTTAGAACATTTCAGATTTTGGATGTTCAGTTTAGGGATATTTAATCTATGTTGTCCATTTTAATTCTTCAGATAATATTTCTCCCGAGTGTGATTACCGTCAAGGTAGTAAATCCTTACCACAAAATAGAAAAATGGAAAGACAAAAATATCTGTATTTCCACTGCCACTGGTGGTACTGGGCTCTGAACTCAGGACCTCACTTGAGCCATATCTCCCATTCTGTGCTTCAGATTGTTTTTCAGATGGAATCTTAGGCTTTTATCTGCCTGGCCTCAAACTGTGATCCTCCTACCTCCACCTTCTAAATATCTGAGATTATAGGCATGAACCAACATACCTGGCTTTTTTGAGATAATGTCTCTCTAACTTTTAGCACAAGCTGGACTCAAACTGGTATCCCCCCTATCTCCATGTCCCAAGTAGCTGGAATTACAGGTATGATACTATCCTGGCCCTAAATAAAATTATTTTTAAATAGTATTTTCTTAAACAGGAATATTTAGAGGCTTTTTCTACCTTTTATTATGTTTTCAATAGTAAAAATTCATCTAAAATGGGATTTTTATCTTCTGAATTATAATGTATCATAGGATGCTCATAATATACTTACTTATTCTTCACCTTAGAGAAATCATTCCTGGTTTTTTAGTGTTGTGATAAGTAGAACATTGCTTTCTAGTACATATAACACACCTTCTTTAAAATTTCTTTGACTAAGCCAGTATCATAAATACAAATATAGGAGCATCCCAAATATTAGCCTTTAGTGAGATGGTGTTAAATTATTTCTTAAGTCTCAGTCTCAAAATTCGTTATGGACTCTCCCTAAACTCTTTCTCTGAGTGATCTCATCTATTCCCTGAGCATTCGAAAATTTCCCGAATTTATGTATCCAGACCTGACCTTCCTTTTGAGATCCAGACTCATATATTCACTTCCCTATGTAATGTCTGTATTTGGATACTGCACAAGTATCTAAAATAAAACATACCTCAAACTGACTCTTAGTGTTCACAATCACTTAAACCTTTCCCCTTTTCATTTTTTCTACCTACAATTAACACAAATATCACTTTTATGCATGGCATTGTTTATTAAAAGAAGTCCTCTCTGTCATGTTCACAAAAGGAAGGGACCTAGATTTGGATACTTCAAGGTCTATAATTGCACTTCTTTTGTACTTGATGGCATTTTCTTTGAGAAGTATTCCTAAAATTTTTCAGAGGATTCAAATGTCATTTCCATGCCTAAGGATATCTATTTAAAACAGACAAGTCTATTGCCAAAAGGATGTAAAGATTTGCAAATAATTAAAGTAACAGAACCAGGTTTGGCATGGCTTAGGGAGCAAAGGGTCTTGCTTTGATTTTAACATTTGTTTGAAGAAGCCTGCAAGTGTATTGACATAATTTAGGGTGTTATCTTCCAGCTTGCATGAAGCTTCATTATCTTCTATTACTTACTGCCCAAGAAATCTGTAAAAGTTGTTTTAGTAAATGCTTTATCACTTGAATCTGTGGAAAAAAATAGATGAACATAATTTTTAGCCATAAACTTGATACTTTTCTAGCTTATGAAGTCAAATCCAGTTTAAACACCCAAGGCTCAATGCCAGGAAAAGCGATATATTCTAGAGCAAAAGGGCAGCACAAAAGTTCCCTGGCTGGACCAAAAGTTTCATGGAATTCTTTCATTGTATGGGTGTGAATTATTTCCTGAAAAATCAGATTGGTATACCTTTGTCTTCCTCAGGAGGGAACTACCAAACTTCTTTATATGGATTGTTAATTTTAAAATAGCTAAGCAAAACAAATCTTACATTTCAGGTTTGGGTCCCTAAAGAAATAGATGCCTTCTCTTCACACCCAGAAAAAATTTATTTAAATTTTATTATTAGCTTGAAATAATATTTTGAAATGGTTATTTGGCTAATAACTAATAATCATTAAAAAGACTAGAAAAAGCTTCTTTAAAATATTTAATATCTGTTAAATAAATAAAGGGAAAAGTACCTTCACTGTGTAATACTCCTTTTAATCAAGCTAAATCTTTCAGTGAATTAGATAGTTTTGCTAAATGTTGGCTTAAAGGAACTGTACATCTTCTTTTCAGTCTTACCACCATGAGCATTAGATTAGCTTCTGATGCCTCACAAACTACCCCCAACAGTTAGTGGTTTCAAGCAGCATGTTATTTTGCGTGATCCTGTATATTAGATGAGTAGTGATTTTGTGGTTTTGTTTTGTTTTGGAGAAAAGATCTTGCTATGTAGCCCAGACTGTCTCAGATTCTTCATCAGTCAGTCTCAGCTTTCCCAGTGCTGGCTTAACAGTTGGGCGTCTCCACACCCAGCTTGAACAGCTCCTTTTGTCTGAACTATCTCAACTAAAGATAGATGGTCCAGGATAGCTTCAAGCTGTTGGCCTCAATATTACCTTAGATAATGTAAGGTTACATGATGGAGGTGATTTGACTATGGTCATGCAGCAGCAGGGCCTGGGTTGTTCACATGACATTAGTCATAAACTTCCAAGTACAGCAGATGAGAGCAAACTCTTCTTTGAAGGTCCATCAGAGCCTCAGGTTGTGTCATGATTTCTTTACTATCTCATTGTCAAAACTAGGCCATATGACCAAGTCTTGATTAAAAAATAAACTCCTTATGATATGGAAAATCTTCAAAATAAATTGAAAAGACTTATGTGTGGCTATCTGTCCATTTCTCTAAAGAGAGGAAGAGAGATAAATGAAGAGTTTGAGAGAGAAAAGTGAAAAATTAGGAGAAATTTTTATAATCTACTGCTGACTCTGCTGACTGTATTTTGGTCACAAATTATTACTCCTATATAGAAAATATGCTTGCTTCTCTCAGATTCCAAAAGTCTCATCCTATTATGGAATTTGTCTTCAAGTCCAAGTTCTCAGGATCTGTTTCTACTAAAGATATAAATGTGACTCATTGGATGCAACTGCCCTTCATCCAGAGGGCTCAGATCTAAAAACATAAGTTATTACTGCCAACCTGTTCAATATACTAGCATGATGAGATCAAAATAATTGCTACAGATGCTTCTAATAAAAGAGGAAAGGAGTGAGAGGTATATAGAAGTCATTGATCTAGGCAGCTCTGAAAAAGATTCAGGAACATGTTAAAAGGGTCTTCTGCTTTGGGTCTGCAAATGTTTCTTAATTAGCATTCATTTTCATTCCCTAAGAGTGATCTGCTTATGCATTTTTCTCTGTCTGCTTTGGTCCCATCTTTAGGATTTTCATCTCTTAAAATAAGAAATAGCCATGATTCTGTGTCTGCCTACAAAATACTGGCATCCTGGAAACCTTTTACTTTTTGAACAATTACAGCACTTTTTAAAACAAACCTATGGTGGTTTGTACAATACAATGTTCTTAAAAACTTCATGGATTGCCTACAAATCTGGTTAACTACTCTAGATATATCCCAAAAATGTTTACTACTAAATATCACATCCAGTTTTTTAAAACAATCAAGCATCTCTATACTTTGGACATGTACACTGTTATGAAAAATGCTCCTGAGACCATTTGGAACCTATTTGTCTTGCTGGAGATTCTTACATCTGGGTTAGAACTTTCAGAGATGTTAAATCCTGGTCTCATAGGCCCTGTGCCAGTGGCTCATCTTTGTAACCACGGCTACTCAGGAGGCAGGGTTCAGAAGGATTGTGGCTCTAAGCCAGCCAGGGCAAACAGTTTGTGAGACCTTACCAGGCAAACACCCAGTGAACAAAAGGGCTGGTGGTGTGGCTCAAGTGGGAGAGTGCCTGCCTAGTTTAAAGGGGCCCTGAGTTCACATCCAAGTACCACCAAAAATATTTCTGTATACAATCTTTGATTTTACCTTTAGACAAAGGCTATTTCCTATTTTGTGAATTTTCTACCAGTTTAGGAAACTGAAGATGAAAAACAATTTTTCAACTTAACAAGTCCTGGCTGAATTTTATTTCTTCTTAAATCCACTTGGAAACAAAATAGTGCACATTTTTTAGCTTATTTCTCTTTTATATGCCATATCACATGTAACTAAAAAAGGTCAATTGACACTTTTAACATTGTATACCATTAAATCTCTTGGGTTCCACAATTTCTATCTTTTATGTTTCTGCAGGTTAAAATGCTTTTTCTGAATTCAACACTATGGCATCACTGTTCTTGCCATTTTTCCAACCTTCACTAAAAATTCTTTACTGTTGTTTTCAACCTTTTTCTAATGTCTGAATTCAAATCCAAAAGCATGGATTTTAGGGTCTTCCTACATATTTTAGTTTTAGTAATGCTACTCCAAGTACCAGTTTTTATATGAGTTAGTTTTGTTATGTTAAACACTTGCTCTAAACACTGCACACTTACTATATTTTATGCTTCTGTGGTTTGCCTGCCTGGCTCTTACCTGAGCTAGCTTGACTGGCAATGAATGTTTTTAGATAACCTTGTTCACACATCTGGCAATAAGCTTACTGTCAGTCACGGGAACAATTTTGCCCTCCTAATCCAGCAGATAAACACACACTATTCAGTTATTGCAAGGTTCCCAAGGTAGGAAGAAAGACCAAGTCCCAACACAGTTTTTTTTAACCTCTTCTTATGTAACTTTTAATTGTTCTTTTGCCCAAAATAAGGCACAAGCTCAATTCTAGATACAAGAGGTGGAGAAAACAATTCCACCTTTAGATGAAAGAAACTGAAAAGTCACATTACAAAAGGGAATGTGCATAAAGAGAAACAAGTGAGTTTTTGACAAATTTTGCTATCCATCACAAGAAGTATAGCTTATGTAAAACCTTGGGACAATTTTTTTACTGCTTGTCTAATCAGTAGAGTTTGCTAAACTTTCATGCTAGGTTTATGCTAAAGCTTATTTATCATTATTTCCAGAAGTGATTTAAAGTTATGAGAATCAAACATACATATTTAACTAAAAGGAATTATAAATATTGATGTCTTTTAAAAGAACTTATGAACTGGGGACAGTGTTGCAAATTGTGCACTTAGTCATTCCACTTAATTAATCTAAATACAATTATAAAAGGTTAGATTTCTAAAAACAATTTTGATTGTATTGTTCTAAAGGACCAATTTAACTGCAGTTTCTAAGATAATTAATTAACTATAAGACCTTGGGTTCATATTAAATTAGGTTAATGAATAACAATCACTCTAAGATAAAAAATTCAAAAAATTATATATGCCATTTTATAATATGATGGTAAATTAATATTTTAAAGCTAACCTTAAAAGCTTTAATTTTTAATCTAGCCATATGTTTACATATTTATTTATGTCTAAGTTATCAGACAAGGTGTTGGTATCATAAGAAATAAAGGACTGACAATGAAAAATTGCTTTTCAAGTAGGTTAATTATTTCTTTAAAAAAAGATAGGGAGATTCCAAGATGGTGACTAGAGAGAGGAAGCAGAAAGCATGCCTCCTAAAGTAAAATCTTGGAGAGATGCTGGAGACACACCTTACAGGAAAAACCACTGAGAAGAGGCAAAATTTTGACTCCTCCACACCCCCCACCCCACACACAGTATCTCCACTTCACATTAAAGGGAGAAACCAGGAGGGCTCCCGTGCTGCCGCCAGATGGCAGTGCCCAGACATCTTGGGAAGACACAGACCACAAGGTGACCTAAGCAGCATGTGGTACTCCCACAGACAACCCTGGGTCAGATCAGCATAGCCCCCTGGGCAGACTGACCCCCACCCAGGGAAAAAAGAAAAAAAAACTGAATAATAAGCAATAAAAACAAAAAAGACACGTAGCAAAGAGGGTGGGGCTCCCTGAGTGCTGAAGAGGGGAAGAGGGGAAATCCCTCACAACAAGCCAGCTGGAGAAGGCAGGAACAGTGGCACACACCCAGCAACCAGGGGCAGAAAAGTTTGTAAAAGTGGTGGTGGTAGGAAAACTCCTCAGGAGAAGGGGAAAAACCCACTTCCCATGTGAACTGTAAATAAACATGCCAGCCTGAGAAAATGGGTGTAGTGCCACCTGCCCCTGTGTTCTTGGAAAGGGGAAAGGTTGTGGCAGTGGTGGTCATGCCCATGAGGACTCTAAGTAAACAAAGCCTAAGGGGCTGGGTGAGTGCTAAGCTCATCCCTGAGATCTGCAGTTACGAAAGCCTACAGCAACAGTTGGCTAACAGCAGTGGGCAGGTGAGCTACAGCCTCAGATAGACATTCACAGAACAGTCTCCAGACTCCTTTTTTTTTTTTCTTTCTCTCTTCGTTTGATAAGACAACAACTGAACTACACCCACATGCTGAAAAACTTGCTGAAACTGTATTGCATTTGAAATTGGGACACTATGTGGTATTTTGGGGGTTTTTTTGTTTTGTTTTTTGGTTTGGTTTTTTTGTTTTTTTTTCCTATTCAATGAGACAATGACAGAACTACGTCTAGACACCATCTCCAGGAATGGAGGCTGAGGGACTAACACCAAAATTATTAAGTCTGAAATTTTATTGCATTTGAACTTGGAGATTTTTTTTTTATTTTTCAATCTTCTCTCTGTCTCTCTAATACCTGTTTATCTTACTGGTGATTAGTGTACTATCTCTCCCTGTTTATATCTTTGAAACTTTTTGTTTCTTTGTTTTGTTTCTTTACTTGTTTATTTGTTTCCCTTTTGCTTTACCTTCCTTGATTTCCCTCTCCTCTCACCCTTCCATTCTAAATATCACCACTGTTACTATTAGAAGCTAGAAAATACTTAATTGCACACAGTACAGGGACAATATAAGCACCAGGGGCAATGATGGGAAGACACAAAAAAACAGGGAAACCAGTTTCCTCACAGCAAAAAATTAGTACAGGAACCAGAGAGAAATAAAAGAAACAGATACTCAGATCAAGACTCCAACAAAATGAAGATAAACTATGCCAAAGAACCCAATGAAGCCCACAAGAATACTTTAAAAGAAGAAATCCTGCAGGTAATCAATGAGAATTTTATAGAGATGATACTGGATATGGTCAACCAAAATCTACAGGAGACACTGAAGAAATTCCAAGACAACAAAAATAGAGAATTTGAGAGAGCACAAGAAGAAATAAAAGAAACCATAGAAGCACTGTATAAACACCAAAATGAAACAAAGAACGTGATTAGTAAAGGGATAAATGAACTCAGGATGAAAATAGACAACATTAAAGAGGAAATGACCCAGGATATGCCAAACCTCAGAAAAAAGAATGAAACAATTTGGAAACAAAATGGAAGGCCAATCCAGCAGAATAGGACAAACAGAAGACAGAAACACAGAAATCAAAGATGAAATGGTAATTAAAGGAAAAAAACAAAGAATTATTAGTTAAACAATGCAAGACCTGTGAAAAGAAAATGCAAGAACTCACTGACTCCATCAAAAGACCAAACCTGAGAATCATGGACATTGAAGAAGGAGAAGAGGTGCAAGCAAAGGGAATACATAATATATTCAACAAAATAATAATGGAAAATTTCCCAAATCTAGAGAAATCTATTCCCATACACATGCAAGAGGCCTCCAGAGCACCAAACAGACCAAACCAAAATAAAACTACCCCATGGCATATTATCATAAAAAAACAAGTACAGAGACCCGAGAAAGAATATTGAAGGCTATATGAGAGAAAAAACAAATAACATACAAAGGTAAACCCATCAAAATCACAGCAGACTTCTCAACAGAAACATTAAAAGCAAGAAGAGCTTGGGATGAGATCTTCCAGGCACTGAATGAAAATAACTTCAACCCCAGGATACTCTACCCAGCAAAACTATCATTCAAAATGATGGAGCTATAAAAGCCTTCCATGATAAGCAGAAACTAAAACAATATGTGACCACAAAGCCACCACTACAAAAGAGTCTTCAAGGGATTCTGCACACAGAAAGTGAAACCTAACATAACCATGAAAGGGCAGGCAACACTAAACTACAGGAAAGAAAAAGCAAGAAAATAGAGAGTACCCTTGGTCTATGTACACACAATCAAACCTTCAAACAACTAAGACAACGAAATGACAGGAATCACCACATACCTATCAGTACTAACACTTAATGTTAACGGACTTAATTCCCCCATCAAAAGGCACCATTTGATGAACTGGATTAAAAAGGAAGATCCAACAATGTATTGCATACAGAAGACCCATCTCACTGACAGAAATAAGCATAGGCTTAGGATGAAAGGCTGGAAGAAGATTTACCAAGCCTATGGCCCCCAAAAACAGGCAGGAGTAGCAATACTTATCTCTGACAAAGTAGACTTCAAACCTACATTGATCAAACAAAATAAAGAAGGACATTCCATACTAATAAAAGGGGAACTAGACCAAAAAGAAATAACAATTATCAACCTATATCCACTCAATGTTAACACACCCAATTTCATCAAACATTCCTTGAAGGACCTAAAAGCATATATTAACTCCAACACAGTGGTCGTGGGAGACTTTAAGACCCCATTAACAACAATAGATACTTCATCCAAACAAAAAATCAATAAAGAAATCCTAGATCTAAAATATACAAAAGATCAAATGGACCTAGATGATGTCTACATAACATATCATCCAACTTCTACCCAATATACATTCTTCTCAGCAGCCCATGGAACCTTCTCCAAAATAGATCATATACTAGGGCACAAAGTGAGCCTCAGCAAATATAAGAAAATGGAAATTATACCATGCATTCTATCTGATCACAATGCAATAAAACTAGAATTCAATGACAAAAATAAAGACAAAAAACATGCAAACAGCTGGAAACTGAATAACTCTTTGCTTAATGAACAATGGATCATTGATAAAATAAAACAGGAAATTAAAAAGTTTCTGGAAGTCAATGAAAATGAAAACACAACCTACCAAAACCTATGGGACACAGCAAAGGCAATCCTGAGAGGAAAGTTTATAGCCATGAGTGTACATATTAAAAAGACTGAAAGATCTCAAATCAATGACCTAAAGATACATCTCAAACTCCTAGAAAAACAAGAACAAGCAAATCTCAAAAAAATAGAGGGAGAAAAATAATAAAAATAAGAGCTGAAATCAATGAAATAGAAACCAAGAAAATCACACAAAGAATTAATGAAACAAAAAGCTGGCTCTTTGAAAAAATAAACAAAATCGACAGAACCCTGGCAAACCTGACTAAAATGAGGAGAGAAAAAAAACAAATTAGTAGAATCAGGAATACAAAAGGGGAGATAACAATAAATACCACAGAAGTCCAGAAAATCATCAGAGACTACTTCGATAACCTATATTCAAATAAATTTGAAAATCTTAAAGAAATGGACAGATTTCTAGATACATATGATCATGCAAAACTGAACCAAGAGGATATTAATCACCTGAATAGATCTATAACACAAAATGAAATTGAAGCAGCAATCAAGAGTCTCCCTAAAAAGAAAAGTCCAGGACCTGATGGATTCTCTGCTGAATTCTATCAGACCTTTAAAGAAAAACTGATACCAACCCTCCTTAAACTGTTCCATGAAATAGAAAGGGAAGGAAAACTGCCAAACACATTTTATGAAGCCAGTATTACACTTATCCCAAAACCAGGCAAAGACACTTCCAAAAAGGAGAACTATAGGCCAATCTCCTTGATGCAAAAATCTTTAATAAAATAATGGCAAACTAAATTCAACAACACATCAAAAAGGTCATTCACCATGACCAAGTAGGCATCATCCCAGGAATGCAGGAGTGGTTCAACAATACGAAAATCAATAAACGTAATAAACCACATTAACAGAAGCAAAGACAAAAACCACTTGATCATCTCAATAGATGCAGAAAAACCCTTTGATAAGATCCAATACCATTTCATGATAAAAGCTCTAAGAAAACTAGGAATAGAAGGAAAGGACCTCAACATTATAAAAGCTATATATGACAAACCTACCGCCAGCATTATACGTAATGGAGGAAAACTGAAACCATTCCCTCTAAAATCAGGAACCTGACAAGGATGCCCACTACATCCACTCCTATTCAACATAGTACTGGAATTCCTAGCCAGAGCAATTAGGCAAGAAGAAGGAATAAAAGCAATACAAATAGGTAAGAAACTGTCAAAATATCCCTATTTGAAGATGATATGATCCTATACCTTAAATTCCCAAAAAACTCTACTCAAAAGCTCCTAGACACCATCAATGTCTATAGCAAAGTAGCAGGATATATAATCAACATAGAAAAATCATTAGCATTTCCATACACTAATAATGAACAAACTGAGAAAGAATATATGAAAACAATTCCATTTACAATAGCCTCAAAAAAATCAAATACCTAGGTGTAAACTTAACAAAGGATGTGAATGACCTCTACAAGGAAAACTATAAACTTCTGAAGAAAGAGATTGAGGAAGACCATAGAAAGTGGAGAGATCTCCCATGATCATGGATTGGTAGAATCAGCATAGTAAAAATGTCTATACTCCCAAAAGTAATCTACATGTTTACTGCAATTCCCATCAAAATCCAATGACATTCATTAAAGAGATTGAAAAATCTACCGTTAAATTTATATGGAAACACAAGAGGTCATGAATAGCCAAGGCAATACTCAGTCAAAAGAACAATGCAGGAGGTATCACGATACCCGACTTCAAACTACATTACAAAGCAATAACAACAAAAACAGCATGGTACTGGCACAAAAACAGACATAAAGAGCAGTGGAACAGAATAGAGGACCCAGATATGAAGCCACACAACTATAACCAACTTGCTTTGACTTCCCGATGGTTAACAGTTTTGTAGGTGAAACACAATAGTGGGAAATTGAATGGTTCTATGCTATTTTTCATGAAATACAGAACTGATGAGACCAATACAATAAATGTGATTATTTAAATTTCACTATGGCTTTTACAAAACTCATAAATAGAAATAAATTCCCTAATCTTAATATGGAATGTCTCTAGTTAAGTTGAATATTATAACTAGGATCCCTTTAAATATTTACCAGTCTTCAAATGAGTAATTTAAAATCTCCCAACAAAGAATACCCAGGACTAAATAGCTTTACTTCATTTTGCCAAACTTTTAAAGAATAAATAACAGTAATTCTGCTCAAACTGCTGCAAAATAATTAAAGGGAGAGAATTCTTCCAAACTCATTCTATGAGGCCAGTCTTACCCTAATTCCAAAACCAGATATATACACAACAAAAAAAGCGTATCCCTGATAAACACATTTGAAAAAAATCATTGATGAAAGACTGGCAAAACATAACCAATATCACAAAAAAAATCCTTGTTTCCTGAGAGAACCTCCAAATGTGTGTGTGTGTGTATGTGTGTGTGTGTGAGAGAGAGAAATTAAGAAAGAGTGAAAGAGATTGAGAGAGAGAGAAGAGGAGAAATGTTATTTTGTTACCCTGATACCCAATAACTTCTATTTTTTTAAAAACAAAACTTACACAAGAGTTGTTCTATCAGAAATTTTAATGGTTAAATAATTATTTGAACTAAACATACCCTGATTATTCTCTGATTATGATGTTAACCCATTAAAAAGCTAGATTACCTTGAACAACTTCCTCAGAAAAATCTTAACTGCACAATAACTATCTGTGAGAATTGCTGATTTTTGATATGCAAAATAATTTATTAAAATCCTATACTCTCACTAGAGTTGTGATTATGTTGTAAATATAAGTGCCTTTGTAAAAATCATGTAAAAAACATGTGTTATGTTTTCCATGATGGTTCCCACTACACCAATTTGCCACCTGTCTGGAGCTAGAATAATGCACCCCAAAGATGTCTGTGCCTTAATTCCTAAAACCTATGAATGTGCTACATTATAATGGTTAAGGGGTATCATTCAGGTTGGAGATGGAAATAAGATTGCTAATCAACTGACCTTGAGATAAGCAACATTTCCTCCAGTACCTGTGCAAAGAAGAGTTAGAGTCAGAAAGATATTTGACCATGGCATGAGCAAGCTTTGAAGGTAGAAGAGGCAGTCATAAATTAAAGACTTCAGGTGGTCTTAAGAAATTAGGAAATGTAAGGAAATAAATTATCTTCAAGAGACTCCAGAAAGGATGCTCTCCTAATGTTAATTTGAAGTAGCCCACTGACTTCCTACCCCAAGAACTGTAAGACAATAAGGATACTGATTTAAGTTATTGAATTTTAATCATTTTCTATAGAAAATGAATGTACTTCTATATTTCTAATAACCATTTCAGTAAAAACCAGATTCCTTTTCACTTCCTAAAAAGCACTGCAAAAACAAATCTCTCCTTCCCCTTTCACCTCATCGCCACTCTTTGATTACTCTGCTTAAGAAAAAGCAACATTCTCAATTCTTTCTTTAAATATGACAAATTTTACCTGAGGGCCTTTCTATTTGCCACTCCTGTATCTAGAGCATTCTTTTCCATACTCTTTGCCAAGTTGGTTCTTTCTCATTCTTCAAATTGTGGGTAGCATGTCAACTTCTCAGTAAGGCCTCTGTGAGAATCCCATCAAAATAATACACACACACACACACACACACACACACACACATTTTCTACATATCCTTGCTACTTCTGGATTGCTTTCATTACTGATGCTATTTTATTCAATTGTTTACTTTTGTTTATCACTCCTATTTGCTTATAAGCTCCATGAAATCAGAGAAAAACTTGTGCTCTGTTGAACCATCACAACCTAAAATAGACTCCAGAGCACATGAAAAACTCTATCAGTAATTATTAAAGGAAATAAGCAGAGGGGTTCAATAGTACCAAATGACTTGTAGTTAACCAAGTACCATGGGCTCATTCTGGCATCTGTGCCTTTTGAACATACTATTTACTCTTCTTATTTCTGCTTACCTACATAATTCTAATGTAGTCTTATGTGATTTAAATATGATCATATATGTTAAACTTTTGATAGTTGTTGCCAGGTTTGCTTTCATTCTTGTTTCAACTATCTATTGATATGCAACAAAACACTTCAAAACCTTAAAACAACCAAGGATTATTATTTCCCAAGTGTTTGTTTTATTAGGCTTAGCTGGGTGGTTATGTACTCTACATGTGGTCATTCACTTAGCAGCTTTAAGCTTGGAAGCAAGGCTACCTAGCCTGGGACTAAATGGACAAATAAGGTTTTACTCAAATGTCTGGAGACTTAACTTTCTTTGATGTCGTCACTCAGTTAGGCTAGTGCGGGCTTCATCACACCACTGATTTCAGGCTGGTTATACTTAGGAGGTAGTATCTGTTCTTCTTTAGAACAAAAACAAGATAATGGCTCTAACTAAAATTATCCCATAGAACAATTTATTAGATACATTTTAAAATACATAATTGTTTTTGTATTTTGAAATTCTAAAAATCGTATTCTCTAAACAGATACAATTGCATAAACCTGTCTATGAGAGAACATGATGCTGCTTCATATCAATTGTGTGCTGCATTGATACTTATTATGTCTGAAAAAAATTAGATATTCCAGGGAACAGTGCTCTCATGCGAAACAGAGAAGACTTGAGTGCTTATCTCTTAGAAAAACTGTGGCTGGGTAATATCCTTCTTTCCTTAGTCTCTGCACTTACACTGTTTCTGACCTCTGCATCTCTAACAAAGAAAAGATGATAACAGACAATTTCGGATCCTGGAAAGAGCCTAAAGTTTGCTTTATCAAGGACAATACTGGCAACTTTCCAGAAACCTGGAGGCCATGGCTCATCTGCAAATCATGTACATATATTTGCATGAATTTTATTTTGATTAGTAGCCTCAACCCATAATGGTACTTAGGATGAATGAAGCATTTTACATATATGAATAAATGAAGACAATTTAGTAGTCTTACTGCCATGACTTTTTTTCCCTATTTCTCTATTTTTTCTCTTTTCATCTGTCCAGTTCTTGTTGCTCCTTCTGTTCGAATATGTAATGAGTGTTGCTTTTCTTTTTATTTTTGATTAACATATTGATTGTATACAGTTGGTAGGAAAGACATCACTTCTGTGTTTTATTGATTCATTTAACCTAGCTCTACAATCACCAAAATCAGTAAGACTTAGTGATTAAGTTCTTTATTTTGACTAGCAGAAGTTATCATCCTTTTGGGCAAAGTCAGTGAAGTATACAAAGGTGATAACTGTGAAAATTTATTTTGAAGAGCTAGTCCCTGAAATACTCCATAAACTGAAATACAACTTTAGGGACAAATATACTAAAAGCCATATATTTTTTAAACAGCTGAAAAAATAGAGGCAAAGAAGAATTTCTACTTTATCATTTTTTATTTTCCCTAAACTTTCAAATCCCTCTTTATTAAATGGGATTATCTTTATGTGTGTGTGTGTGTGTGTGTGTGTGTGTGTGTGTGTATTTGTATGTGCGTGTTACTTGACGCAGAAGAAATTTCTAGAGGACATTAATCGATCAGAGTAAAGAATGCTGATGATGCCATAAAAGGACTGCTGTCCGAAAAAAAGTGAGAAGAGGAAGACCATGAACTGTGTTGAAATCATATAAAAATGTCCATTCTCCAGGAGGTGATGAAGTGATGGTGCATAATTTAAAGATCAACCATGTAGGTCTCCTAAACTTCTCCCATATTTCCATATTGCAGTTAATAACTAATGAAGAAAATTATCTCTCTACATATGCCATGCAAATTTTTCTTGAGGAATGAAAGGCAATCAATTCTAAATTGGGAGAAATATGATTTCTTTTTCTTTACCTTGCTGCTTCATTGTGTATTATTTTTTCTTTCCTTTCTTTTCTTCCTTGTTTTATTTTTCTGAACTCTAACACACTCAACTCTTTTCTAGTGTTTCAGTATAGCCAAGTCTTCTAGCAATTTATGCATTCATATATTATTTATTACTGAGAAAGCCCTAGTTTATTTATAAGAAATAATATCTGTTTTCTCCTATGTTGGGAACAATTGAAAGCATACAAAATTATTCCACAGTATGCATAACATCTTAAATTATAAAGACAATAATTTAGTTATAAATTTTCTCTGCTTAAAAATAAAAGTCTACAAATGTTAAAGAGAGCTGTTAATGTTAAATATTGAGAGAAATATGGTAATAACTAGTACTTCGCAATTTACCTTAAGAAGAATTTGGAATTTGGATCAATCAGGGTATAGGCAGAGATGTAGCTGTATTGTGAGGATTGGATTTACACAAATAGTGGAGCTAGTAAGGAAGAGTATGGCAGGACTGTTGCCTATGTGCTGGATAATGTACCTGTAGTCACTATTGGTTATCAGGACCAGC
The DNA here is from genome assembly GCF_047511655.1 of Castor canadensis. NCBI lineage: Eukaryota > Metazoa > Chordata > Mammalia > Rodentia > Castoridae > Castor > Castor canadensis. The sequence continues at coordinate 26,544,416 of NC_133390.1, read as the reverse complement.
AGCTGGGGAGGAAATCTGCACTTCACAGAGGGGAATAGAGTGGAGATAAACCAGAGCTCATTAGAATGAACTGGAACTCATAAGGAAAAACTAGAACTCACATTTGATTTTTGCAACTGGTAAATGAACTCATAAATGAACTACAGGAGAACCTCTTGGTCTTTGCCACAAAGCTGATAATTTCACTTTCCTATGACTTGAAAATACTGAAGTGTAAGATCCAGCAAGATCTGGAGGGCTTATTAGCCAACTAAGACCACATACCAACAAGATGAGCAAGCTGATCTGCAGAACCACAAGAAAGTTGTAACACTCTCTGGTGCCCTTCTGCTTCCTTCCACCTTCTGAACATCATGCAAACTACTTTTGTGGCCCAACCTAACTAGGACCATAGAAAGGACATTCAGAGAAAAGTAGTTTCCCATTAAACTTAGAGTTAGAGAAAAAATCAGCCTCTTCCCCCTTTTCATGCATGTGTCTCTCTCTGAACTTTAACTGTCATTCAAATAAAGACAATGCTTGAATCATGCTTATGGTATTGTTAATCACATCTGAAGTCTGTCCCCAGTAGAAGGCACAAGTCCCTCTTGCTACATTTGAATGGTGTTCCTTCTTATCTTATTCTGTCTAGCTCCCTCTTTCCTTTCTTTGTCCTGCAATATGCATATTGATTTGACCAAGGTAATTCTTCTTGACACTCTTTTTTTTATTGTTTATACTCTCAATTTTACTTTCTTTTCTTTTTTTCCTTTATTTTTTATTGTTGTACTGAGGGTGCATTGTAGCATTCACAAAATATCAAATATATCCTACTTGAATTTACCCCCTCTTCTCCTTTACCTCCTTTCCCCACACTCCTGGTATAGTTTCAATAGGTCTCATTTTTCTATTTACATACATGTGTATATAGTATTTGCACCACTTTCACCCTCCTACATTTCCACTTATCTTCAGGTACCTTACAGCTAATTTCCTTTTTACTGTCTTTTCAGAGTAGAAGATAGAGTTGGCTACATTCTAAGACCATAAAGATAATATGGTTTTCTCTCTTGGAGCAAATTGTCATTCCAGAGGAAGAAAAGCAGTGCTTCTTTCCAGAGGGGAAGCTTTCCCAGAGCCACTTCTATAAGATTTGGGATTCCTCATGCCTGTACTCCCGTCCTGCAATGCCTGAAAGGCAGTTGGGCAGGCAACACTTTTTTCTCATCACATCATCCAGTAGTAACTTGGGTAGTAACTGGAGCACCTACTGCCCCTCTTACCAGACTGGTACTGTGAGTAGTAAACTGTCTTTTGTCTCTGGCCCAGGCATCTCATGACTTCTGCAAGGTATTAGCTTGTGAGAAAGGTAGAATCTCAGACTCTGAGCAATTTCTGATGACACCCTGTTATCAAATTGTTCTATATACATCTTACTTATGTTATATAGTAGAAAAATTGTTGATAATGAAGTAATATATCTATTAAAATTGTATTTTCTGCAATTGTTTAGATATTGCAGTGGTTTACATCATGCCACTGTTGATTTAACATTCACTTTGTATTCAAAAAGCATTTTAACTGGTTGTGGTTCTTTTGTCTGTCAAGGTGAGGCAGACTTTTATTTCTTAAAAGATTGGAAGGGCTCACTGAGAGGCTCAAGAGGCAAGTGTCTGCCTAGCAAACACGAGGCCTTTGAGTTCAAACCCCAGTGCCTCAAATTAAAAAAGACCAGAGCAGTAGAGTGCCTGTCTGCTGTCTGGCAAATGGGAACTTCTGAGTTCAAAGCCCAGTGCTTCACCTTCCCTCCCCGAAAAAGAACTGGAGTGTTAATGAACCAATTTGCCTGATATTACAACTGAAACATATAGCCCATTCATACTTCTATTTTTTTCATGGCAAACCTAGTGTCCAGGGCATGCTTGATCTAAACATGGACTAAATACCTTTTGAATAAATAAAATGTGAATGAATTTGAAAATCTGGCCATGATTAGTTGACTCTTTTATTTTAGGCTACACGTAGCTGCCTATTCCTCTTTGATACTAGGCAACAACCTTAGAGAATTGCACATACAGGTAGAAATTGTAGTTGCTTTCTTCTGCCAGCTTATAATACTTTTAGATACATAGAAACATACACACATGCATATACATATATGTACATAAGAGCATACTCGGTGTAGTTACATAAAATGTGAGGAAAATAGATTAAATTATGATGTAATTTTTTTTTTTGGTGTTTCCTGGATTTGAACTAAGGGCTTGTGCTTGCTAGCCAAATACTCTACTGCTTGAGGAAGGCCATGAGCTTTTCTTGTTCTGGTAATTTTAGACAAAGGGTCCTGCTGTTTGCCTAGGTTGGCCTGGATGATGAGCCTCCTATTTATGCTTCCCCACATAGTTGGGATGACAGGTACATGCCACCATGCTCAGCTTTTTCTGTTGAGATGGGGTCTCACTTTTTTTTTTTTTTGGGGGGCTGGGCTAGTCTGGAACTGCAATCTTCCTGCTCTCAACCTTGCAAAATGGTGGATGGCAGATGCACTTTACCACGTTCAGCTATTGGTTAAGATGAGGTTTTGTGAACTTTTTGCCCAGACTGGCCTTAAACCATGATTTTCCCATCTTAGCCTCCTGAGTAGCTAGGATTACAGGTGTGAGCCACCATGCCTTGCTGTATTATAACATTGCATCATGGCAATAAAACAAGTGAATGCTATGCAGTATCTTATTCAGAGAGTAGAGATTCCTGAGCTTGGAAATTCAAGAATAAAAAATCAAAAAGAAGGTACTGTGTGAACCAGTTAGATGAGCCAAGGAAAAGGAGCACAGAGTTCCTGGAGGTAAGAAAATATTATATAAACAGAAAATTGGAAGTGGGAATTGTCATAGCTTCAGAAGAAGAGACTAGCTGAAGCAGAGATTTTGAACTAAACACTAGCTATGACTCATAGATCCATCTATCATTGCCTTTCATATTTAAATATAATCACTGCCATGGGAGGAAGACACACCCTGAAGTGACTGCAGCTACAGCACATAGGAGCTCTGCTTATTATCTGCCTGCTGCTTCTCAACTGCATTTGTATTTGAGTGTATTTTGCAATCAATCAGCCAAACATACACAGTCAGCACAACACTTGAGATGACACATATTGTGTCTACTCCTGCAGCCAAATTTTTTCAGATCCTAGATTGCGGGTAGTATAAAAATCCAGGAATCCTCCCTCCCATGATAGAATAAATTCTCCTTGGGGGAAAAAAAAGGACTTCGTGTCATCAATCCATAGGATGTTCTTGGAAAATAAATTTGTTTATTATAATAACTTTAAGCCTCATCTTTTAATCTTTTCTTTTTTCCTTATTCTACAAACTGAAATCATTTAAAGACAATGGGGGAAATAGGCATGGTAATGAATGCTTGTAATCCTGCAACTTGAGAGGCAGAGGCAGGAGGATTATGAGTTCAAGCCTGAGATATATAACAAGATGTTGTCTCAAAACAAAACAAAACAAAAACAAACAAACAAAAAGAGCAATGGGATAAAAGAGAAAAAATGCTCATCCTTGTTTGTCTTTTTTCTGGATACATGCTATGAATTTAACTTTCACTTTGAGCTGCTTTGCGATTATTACAAGAGTGAGCAGAATTCCACTTGAAGATAATGTTCTCTACACTGTGTCCTGCCTATACCATAAATTGTGATCTATTATGACATATATAATTGTCTGAAATTTCAGTGCACAGAGCCTGAGCCTGTGAAAGTACAATTAATTGCCCAGGGACATAGCAAAATTAAATAAGAGCTGGTCTGAACCTAGTCATCTGTGTAAAGTTTGTCCAGCAAGCAACTCATGTGTAAATGAACATAGGGACATACATCAAGACAAAGTCACCCTGCACCTTGAGAGCTGCTGAGCTCGTATTGTGTCTCCAGGGAGAGAGGAATCTGCTGTCTAATTCGACAGTTTTCCTTCAAAAACAGCCTTTTGAATCAAACTATGACATATGGATAAACTTGTCACATATTTTGGATGCTAGTTGATTTACAAAGGAAAATCATTGACATTTCATTAATAATTTTAAAATGAAAATGTGTGTGGTAATTGTTTTTTAGATTTTCTCTCCTATCTAGAGTCTGTGGGCATGCAAAACACACAATCTGACAGAAATAAAAAAGGAACAACTACACTTTGGAATATAGCTTTAAATATCATTAAGGTATATAATTCATTATATACCTTCTATACTGCATATGCAGTCAATATAATTACCAAATACTGCTTTAGACTGTTCAGTGCTGCTAGTATCCCTTTAGGACTTGTATCCTTTTGAAAAGTACTTAAAAGGGTAGAATCTAGGAATATCAGATCATATAAGCTTCAGTTTAGAGATATGAAAATTGTGACCCTACAAATTTTAAAGATTTGCCCTATGTCACAACAAGTCCTTAGAGGGGGAGGAGGAATGTGATTCCCTGGGAAAGCCAGGATAGTAACTTTTCCAGTAGAACTCAGGTGCCTAGAATAAGGACCCATGAGGTATGGAACAGGCCCTTGGGTGGCAACTGGACGATTTGCCAATGCCAGACCAGTAACAGTGAGAACTTATTTTTAAGAGCAGTTCGTCTTTCTTATTCCTTTTTTTTTTCTTTTGAAATATTGTGCCACTGGGAGGATTTTCTGGTTTTTTTGAGTGGAAGTCAAATTTACATACCCCAAATTAGCACAGAGCAATTTCTCCTGCAATCTAATCTGATTGTTTCTTAAACTTTGTCAATTTGTTTCCCTGCCAAGCTCCCTTATCAGAAATGCTTCCACAGAGTAAGAGTGATGAATTAAAAAGTCATGTTGTCTTATTAACATTTCTTTCTTATGCCCCATCATTCGAACTAAAAATCTTAACTGAAAATGGTTCTTTGATTTACAAATTATACCACACTAAATAACCATTTATAAACTTCCTTGTGCATACTTGTAAGTTTATTTCTAAGCTACATTTTAAAATGGGATTGTTATGTCAAAATTTAAGAGTTTTTTAATTTCCATTATGATCAACACATCTATATAGGTCTCGGTCATTACTAAAAGTCTGGAAATTCTATATGATCTAATATATGAAAACTTTCTACATATTGTCACATTTTGTTAAAAGATGTGTGGAGATATATTTGTATACATACTTATAAGCAGAGCTTATCAACCAGAATGATGTACACAAAACCATAAAGTAGGCTGTTTCTGAGAAGACAGGACAGATTTAAGAACAAGGCTAGAAAGAAAAATTCTTTTCAACGATATGTCATTTGGTAACTTTGATTTCTTTTTGATCTTACCATATGCATGTTTATTACCTTAAATTTAAAAGCAATATCTGAAAATTAAAAATATATGACATCCTAAATAAAATTGGTGAGGAGAGAGGGAGGGTGCCAGCCAGCCATTCCCCAAGCAGCTAGTGGAGACTGAAACAAAATTGCTGGTCATTTGTCAGTAAACACCCACAATGTGACGTGGTCAGGCCTGGTTGCAGTGGCATACACACTGGTGATACATTCCCCCTGGTTCACTTGCCCTCTTCCTTGCAGAAACCCTGAGGCACACTAGTAGCACAAGGAGTTTTCCAAAGACCCAACTGGTACTGAGTCTCCCTCAGAGAGGCAAAACATGAACAAGAGGAAAACAAAATCAAATTTGCATGCAATAAACTTTTTTTATCCTATGTGGACCAAGAAATCATGTTAACACTCTGGATTTTATTTTTCTATAAGATGAACAGCATAATTAGAGCATAAGTTATTCATTTATATATTTTTGTACTACTTACAGAAATAAGAAAGCTCAAAAAATTTCTAGTATGAACAAAATCACCTATAATCCTCTATTACAGAGAAATCAAATATTGAGCTTTTGAATTTTCATATGTGTGCATACACACATTGCTTTTTTCATGGGCTTTTGAAGTTATGATTTACATGCATTTTTATGCTTATTGTATTTCTGCATTCTTCAACTGATGCTTTTTAAAGACTTTTTTTTACAAATAGATGCAACCAGTTATCTCAGGGGATGCTTTCAGTGGAAGTGAAATTTATCTCTGAGCTATTTAGTGTTATTCTGTTCTCTGTAAGTATGACTATTCAGCCTGAGTTTGCCCATTTGTGCAGTGCCTGTCAGATTTCATATTAGAGTTCTGCTAGCAGTTTTGAAAAGCAATTTGGAAGCCTCTCCATGTATTTTTACAAACATAAATATATACTGTATTCTTCCACAGTCATTGTTACATTTAGTGTTCTATTCTTCTATGGATGAATAACACATATTCATCCATAACAGATTTAACTCAAAGAAATTGTCAAGTGTATATTTTTAATCTCCCTTGTTTTCATATATGCTCTTTCTCCCATTTTCCAAAATTGGGCATTAGGGTAGAATTGCTTTTAGTTTAGTTTTGTTTTGTTCAGTCTTATTTTTATTTGACTTCAATTAGATGTGCATTGGACATTTAAAAAATTGTTTATTTATACTTAACAATTTACTTAGATTTATAATTTTATTCTTCTATGTTTTCTGATCCTTTAATTACATTTTTTACTTCCTCCTAAGTGTTAATTTTCTAACCCATGAGGTGGATCTTTATTTTTATTCTTTCTTTTCATATTAAATTATGAAAGTTGTTAGTGCCAGGTTGCACTATTGGCCAATTTGAACATTATTTCATAAAGTAAAGATGTGTTGTAAAAATATCTAACATCTTTTAAATCATTTACAATTTAAATATTATGCTCAAAACCACATAAACTATAAAATGTAAATTAAACTATAACATATAAAATGTAAAGAAAAATCTCCCCAGTACTACAAGCATATAGAAGCATAAAACATAGCACCGATTTATGAATATGACCTATATAAAATAATAATAAAGATAAATAATAAGCTAATAAATTACCCAAAAGTTTACTCTCTATGACTTAAAAAAACATTTGGAGATAAAATTTCACTGCAGCAAAATCCCTCAAAATATTCATGAATACTGAATTCAAGCTTAAAGTTGATATCATTTCTTCAACAAAAATTCCTATAGTAGATTTGAATATTAAAATACTATACTAAAGAACTTTTTTCATAACAATTTAGAGAGAATTCTGAATATAATTTCTTATATCTTCCCATTATTTAATTTATATTTATGTTCCCTTTGCACACTTCTTAATACACAATATAAATTCAGCTTTAAAAATAAAAATAAATGACACAAAGGTGATTTGAAAGTTGTATTTGAATGATATATTATTAAAGTTCTCCTTTGTTGAATTACAGTTATGAATATTTTAATAAAACTATTGGCTATAAACTATAAACTAATGTAAATCTGTTTATACTAACAGCACTATAAAATGCAATATTTCTTTGTTGGGAGGCATTCAATACAACTCACTCAAAGTCTTTAATTAGCAAATAAAGATGGCAATAATTTAACCACAGAATTTTTTTTGGTCTTATTAAATAATCAAATTAACATTAGAAATGTCAAATAAGTCAATTCCTAAAAAAGGTCTTTGTGGGGAATTACTTGTGCTGTTGCTATTTCTGGACATTTTGTATCTATTCTCTTAATGCTAGAGCCTCAACTAGATAACTTGGGCCTGCTCATGCTCAAAACATATTTTAAAAGAACAGGGGTATTTTGTGATGATAAAATGAACAAGAAGAAAAATGTAACATGAAAGAGCTTCTAATGAATTACATTTTTAAAGAACTTGTCTTTTCTACTTTTAACAGCACTGATTCTCATTAGCTGAGAGGAAAAATTTTAAAAACAACTTATATGTACCAAAGACTCACTACTATACCTTATATATTATGAATTATGAAATGTGTGCTTAATGTCAGATAGATGAAATATAAATATTACTATTCTTATCTTTTTCTATTACTAACTCTCAGGGAAAAAAAGGGTGGGGGGATTTGACGAATGTTTACATTAAGTCTCTTGACCTGGGCACTATTGCAAAAATGCATATGGGAAATAAGCAATCACTAAATGTCAAAATAGTTGTTTGCAATTTTTATTCAGCAGACTCTGAAAACACATAGAAACCTTTAAATGTGAAACAAGAACATTATTTAAATCAGGAGAGAGTGTCATTTCTTCCTAATGCCCTTGTCAAATACTACTCTAAAAAAGTACAACATGTAATTCTAAAAGGCCATAGATTAATAAAAAACATCAAAATCCTGCAATGCAATTCATTTTTAACCCCTGCACATGACTTCCTTTTCCACATTATTTAATTTTGTTTTTAAACTCATATATGTGCAAATGGACAAACTTTCTTTTGTAGTGAAATTTAAAAATGACGAAACTGCACAGTACAATAAAAGTGAAGAATTATTCATTCATGTATACTTATACATGTACACTCTGTCTATAGATACCCCAGGTGAATACTTTTTTGCTGAATTTCAGAAAATTTGGGAATCTACAGGTAGATATTGAATTCTAACCAAGAATTTATTTCATAATAGGTATGAAGTGGGGTAATTAGGTACTATGGATTGAATATGTATGTGTCTCCCTGCCCCCATTTATGTATTCAAACTCTAATGCCCAATATAACTGCATTTGGATATAGAGCTTTTAAGGAAGTAATTAAGGTTAAATAAAGTCATAAGGGAAGAGCTCTGATCATATAGGATTAGTGTCTTTATAGGAATAGACACCGAAGAGCTTTCTTTTCCCGCATATGTGGTACAAGAAAAGACCAGCAGCCTTCTACAACTCAAGAAGGGAGCCATCACAGAAAATAAATTGGCCAGATAGATCCTTGATCTTGGACTTTCCAGATCCCAAACTGAGAAAATAAACTTCTGTTATCTAATCCACCTGTGCAGACTGTGAAGACAAAAAGTTAGGTAGAAGCTAAATGATTATTTAGGATAGCATCAATTAAAGCATAACACTGAATAAGCAGCCTAAGTAAAGGGTCAGTTGTTGTTACAGAGTTTATATACTGCACAAAGCCTGATATATTTACTATTTCAATCCCAAGAGAAAATATAAAAAAACTTGCCAACACCTTTTTAGAGTATGGTATTTGCAGTGATTAGCATATAGATTTTTCCTTTTGTTTTGCTTTAATAAAAACTTTATTTGGGCCCTCTTTGTGACCTTTTATTTGAAAGAATAAAGAAAAACAACAGTATTAATATAAAAAAAGTTAGGTTGTCCAACTTGTACAAGAAGAATTCTCTTCAAAAGTTATGCCTTAAATGATCAATTTATCCACTTATACTAATTTTACAAAATTCTTTCTTGTTTTCAAAAAGTGCTCTTTAAGTGGACAGCCAATATTTGGCAGGTGATCACTAAGCACATACTTTGTACAAGGTCAGGAGAATAAGGAATTGGAGAGAAGGGGATAGAGATAAGAGAGTCAAGACAAACACATGAAACTGAATTAAGAATGAGAGTGGGAAGTGCCATCTCACACAATTTCACAGCAATTGAAAGTGTGTTCAAGAGTTTAATAAAGTAAATTTTGGAATTACCATGCTCAAGTAACTTGAGTAACATTCAGACAAATGGAAATAAAACTCAAGTTGATGTTATGCCCTCAAGTATAGTCTTTATACAGATAATACTTGAAGCCTCAAGTATTGAGACTTTTCTATTGACAAAAGCCAAGAAGAGAAATTTGATAGAACATGTATAAGATTAGCTTAGAGCAAGCATTGATAGGGAAAAAAATTAAATAGGTAGTTACATCATTAGAAAAGCAATATATAAAGATATTTTCAAGAATACAGAGATAATCAATGTAGTGTTACTTGTAACAGAAAACACATAGAAATGGCACTGGATTGGAAATGAGTTATGTCATTGAAGACATTGGAGGAGTTCCCTCATCAAGCCATACAACACTGTTATAAAGAAGACACAAGCACCTCTTTTTCTCAGGGTTCAGCCCTCATCTTTCAAAAGCTGTGACCAGTAACTAAAAACATGGCTTTCAATAGCCCTAGGAAATACTTCCTAATATGGCACTATGTGTTTGCTACTGTCCCCAAAATTAATATGTTGGAGCATAATCCTCAATGCACCAGTGTTGGAAAGACATAATGCTGCTATAAAAATACCATTCTTTGCACCATGGAAGGACCTGGCATTCATCCTCTCCTGCACTATCACTCCTTCCATCAGGCAAGGATGCCATAAGAAGTGTTATCAGATGCCAACACCTTGATACTGGTCTCCAGAATTATGAGAATTAAATTTCTATTTTTTTATTAATTACCCAGTTTCTGGTACTCTGCTATAGAAGCACAAAATAACTAAAACAGTGATCTAAACAAAAGTATATTTCGGGATTGTTAAGGGCTATGGCTATGCTATTATCAAAAATGGGGATGAAATATTGTATCAGTAGAATTTGATGAAAGAATTGCCTAAGAAAGGAAAAATCAGGCAACTTGACTTTTAAACTCTTCTCAGAATAAATTCAATAAATTTTTACATCATAAAATGTGGTTTCCCACTAGTGCCAAATATCCACTTCCTTCTTTTTCTTTATATTTCTATATGCATGAAAACTTATAACTTGATGTTGTATTCTTGGCAGTTGTAATAGTTATTTGGGAGTATCTAACAATATTCCATAATTTATTCTGCTACAAACTCCATATAAGTAATTATAAATGTAATATGAATAGTGGTGCACATTTTTACATTTTCAGCTAAATGTTCATTGCATGATAGACTGTTTAGTGATAGAATGGCAAATAATGTATGACTTTGATAAAGCTTTGTAATTACATTTTTGTATAATTAAATTGAATTTTCCAGAAAATGAAAACATTTAGCTTTATTTAAATTTTAACCTTAAAATATTCATAATTAGCTATTGGAGTACCTTTAAATTTTAATGGTTTTTTTATTTTAGAAGAAAAAAATTCCCTTCTACACGAATAATTTTATTTTTTATTCTTCTAGGTGCTTAATATTGCTATTAAAACCTGTATACTTTTACATTAGTACATTTAATTATAATCTATTTGACACTGAAAATGATTACAAGTTAATATTTTGATAGAAATACTGAAAAGCAGAAATGTATACATGTATCAAAACATCACATGGCATCCATTGATATGTAAGATATTTATGCTATGTATCAGTTAAGAAACCAATTTCATCATTCTCCTTCTCTAGAGAAAACTTGCTTTCAGTCTATTATGAGTGCATTTCTTTAGTAAAAAACTTTACAATCACTTTCACTACAAAAAATTGTTTTAAAAAATTCTTTAAAAAAGTAAAACTGAAGGTTTGAAAACCTGAAAAGTTAAGAAGTAGGTAATAATGAAAGGAAACAGACTTTTGCAGAGCATGATCCATGGAAACTTTATAAACAGAACGTTGTAAAGTTTTTACAAATTATAATTCTTGATCAAAACAAAAAAGTAAGCAATGCAATTATTCTTATCAGGTCCACAAATAAACCATGTTAAATCTTGCAATGTCTAACTCCTTAGCTTCAACTGCTAAGCAAAACAAAGAGATTGAAAGGGAGAATTTTTATACAGATTTTTCACAAATGCAACATGGACTCTTATTTAGAAAATATAAATTTATAAAATTAAGAAATTGAGAAAGAAAAATAAAACCTCTATTTTACTACATTTACTAGATTAAAACTTTGGAAAAGGGCTAAGGGGTCTCTCTCAGAGGATGAGAAATAAAATGTGACTCAAATTAAAAGTTTAAGATTTTTCATTTGATGAATATGATAGAAAATTTAGTATTTCATTGCATATCAAAATTATTTCAAGTAAAAAAAGGAAGTTGGATGTTACATTTCAAGTTTTTGTTACACTTTATAGCCAATCATTAAAATCAGATTTGGCCAAAATTATTACCAGGAAACAGTGGTTTTCAGCCAAAAGAATATGAAGCTTCACTTACACAGAAAAAAAAAAAAGATTTAATTACTAACACTGAAATCAAAGGGCCAGAGTAAATAACAAATGACCAATAGCATTAAATAAATGCACAGGAAATATTAATGAAAATACGATGTGCTGAAAGAATGTTTTATGTGGCAAGTAATTAACTAGTCATAATAATGCTTTCCAAGGGTGAAACATCACTTTGATTATAGAAAATAATAGAATGCAAAATGTGTTAAAATAATAAAACATTATCATTATTCAGACTGGAGAAATTAAAATTATCAACTTAATGGATAATAAAGTGAGGGAAGAAATTTGACATAAAATTGAAAAATAAAAACATCATTTATTAGTTCAACTAAGCTGTACTGAGGGAGGGGAAAATCCAGGCAGAAAATTACATTTATGGTATATGACTGAATTATCAAAGAAAGAACATATGAAAGTTGAAATTAATGAGTATTTCACCTGAGTTACTACACCTGTTATTTTTAAGTGCATTTTTTTCACTCAAAGAATTTAAAAAAACAACAAAAAAACTAGCAAGTTTAAGTTTTAGATAGAAACATTATGGAGAACAATAATATGATAATGTCACAGCTTGACTCAAGGGAGGCTTACAAACAAGAACTTTCACTGATAATAAATCTAGAAATGTCCTTCATATCAAATGCAGAGCAGAAGACCTCAACTGGCCTCAAAAATCTGATGAAATACTTTGGACAACTCCAAAGATCATCTATGATTTTTTTTTAATCTCTCTAAAGATTTTTTTTTAAAGAAAGCATTTTATAAACACTCTTGAAACATCATGGGAATGCTGACTAAATACTATTAAAATATTCAAAATGGAAAACGCAATACAAATAACTTGCAATTTTGCATAATTCAAAGCTACTTGATAGAAACTTTTGAAAGTTAATATTTTAACAAGTTACAAAAATAAGTGTATGTAAATCTGTCAATTTCATGCTTAAAAGAGGGAAAGTCTTTTAAAGCTTTACAGAGGATGTTTTTTCATATAAAAATCCTTTGAAATATGTAACAAAAGTGGCATGCCAAGATGAGACAATTAATTATAACAAGAAAATGATAATTTTCACATGGTTAAGAAGAAAACAATACATGTAGATAATTCCAAAATTAATGTTTTGATAAATGTTATAAAACAAGTATATAATTTATGACTTATGAATATCTTAAATTTATTTTCAAACATTACTTCCCATCAACAAAATACCAGGCTTGTATAATAATGAAAGTCACTCTTCATGTTATCAGTTTTCTGTCACTGTAACAAAATATCTAAGATCATTAACTTATAAAGGAAAAGTTTTATTTTGGCTTCCAGCTTTAGAGGTTCCATTCTATGGCTGGTTCCTTTGCTTTGGGTCTGTAGTGAAGAGGTACATGATGGTAGGAACACATGGCAAAGCAAAAATCCAATCATTACAAGCAAGAAAAATAAAGACAGACAGAAAAGGCTGTGATCTACAATCCCTTTCAAGAGCATACCCCTAATGACCAAAGCACTCAAACTAGGATCCATCTCCTGAAGGTTCCACTGTCTTCCAAGAGTTCCTCTCTGGGGACTAATCTTTTAACAAATGCGCCTTTGGAAGACATATAAGACTCAAACTACAGCTCTTTTTGTTGGTATTTTATCAGCTTTCAGTAATAAAATGCCACATGTTGTTATGAAGGCATTTGTCAATATAAGACAATAAAATGTAGTTTGACAACTTGTTAGCTTAATAAACATTCTTTAAACATTTAGAAACATATCATTTTTGTCTCCAATTGTAACACTCTCCAGGGCTCTGAAATGTCTCTGGCAGGCCTAATACTGGTATCTCTATAAAAAAAAAAGAAAAAGAAAAAGAAATTTATGTTCTGAATTGAGGACAAAATCAGATTGCAAAATGTTAACAGACATTTGTGTTATAGATAGGGTAAGACCAGAAGATGAATCTTGCCTATCAGGCTCAGGTGACTTCTTTTATTGTTCCTATTACAAGAGTGATGTTTTTCCTCAAGTATGTATGGAAACTACTTGATCTCCCTCCATCTGTGTTTCATCAAATGATTTGACTTGATTAATTACAATGCCCATCCCCCATAACAAACAGCAATGCACCCTCTGTTCCTTTGCATATAATAGTGATTCCATTCTAGAATTTCATTTTGAGGGTCTGTAACCTGGGACCATTTCATGAACTGATTGCTACATTAGTCAAAACTAAACACAGCAAACTTAAAACTCAATGTGTCCCACGATGGCACATTCAAACATGGGCATTTTGAGAATGGCTACTATGAGGGGATACTGAATTACAGCAACTCTGGATAGGAATGGAGGAGGGGTACATGGAGTTGTTACTGGAATCCAGTATTAAAGAGTATTACAGAAAACAACAACTTGAAAGAAATAGCAACTTTCAGTTAAAGGGCTGGAACAAGCCATATGCACAAGGGAGGAAGGCTGGAGAATAAATATCAGGAGTTTTCCACTATCCTTGGGGCTTCTACTGGCCAAACACAAGAAAAAAGAAGTAGTGGATAGAAAAAAGCACGGGTATATTTTATTTAAGTCTCTCGTGTAAGGCAGAGAATGGGTACAAAAAGTGGAGAATAAGATCTAGAGGGGCAAACAATGCTGGGGCCAGCTTGGCTATTTTCCTGGGATTTACCGGGTCTGGTATTCACCTTGGTTTCCCCACTCTGAGTCTACAAGCAGCTTTCTGTTAGCTCTACAACATTGCAGCCACCTGTGAGCCTTGCAAAGTTTCTAGCAACTATAACCACACACTATAAGGTGAGAGTAATAAGGCGAGGGTAAGGGGCAAACTGTAACCAAGTTGCCTTCTGTAACTGACTTGTTTTGCTGTGACCACCTGTAACCCATATACTGCAAAACTCCCTGGTTATGTAACTCACCTAAAGAGTATCTAACCAAGCCCCTAACCCAGATCAGGGCTCAGGGACTTTGAGAAATTATCTCCCCTGAGTCTGCTAGCATAATAAACTCCCTGCTTCCTGTAAAAATGGTCTTGGTGACTTTGTTTCCCTTGTCATTCTCGCAACAACATAACTATCAGGCACATCACAATCAAATATCCAGCTTGCAATGAGAAATGTTAAGTGCTAGGGGTAGGAGAAGCTTAAATCTTCAGGAGAATATTTTCTGCCAGAAAGCAAATTATGACAGAGAAATAAACTATAATAAAAAATTTGCTTAGTGAAAAGATAGCAAAAGCAAGGAGATCAACTAGATTAATAGTTATTAACACAAAGCTAATAACACCAATGTGATGTAATCATCTTTAGTATAGTGGCAATCTTCATTCATTTTTTAAAGTTTTTTTTTTAAAGCATGCCATATGTGGGTCCCAACACAGTATGACTGATAGCCTCATAAAAGGAAGAAATTTGAACACAGGGATACTAGAGATTTGAGAATACAATGAAAGGGCCATATGAGGACACATAAGAAGGTGGCATCTAAAAGCCAAGGACAGATGCCTTTTAAAAAAACAAACCTACCAACACCTTGACCTTGAACTTTCTCCCTCCAGAAGCATGAGAAAATAAATTCTGTTGCTTAAGCAACTCAGGCCAAGGTATTTTGTTATAGTAACCCTAGCAACTAAAACATCAGTTTTTCTCATTTTTAGACTTCTATAATAATTCACAATGTGAATGTTTTTTTCAGTGTACCCTTCAGTATTTTACTACCTTCTTCTATTAGATTTCCTGCCTTTTTGAACCAGGTCCAGCAAATCAGAACTGTAGTATGGTTAGCATCTCCATGCTGGAGGGCTTGGCCTATCAAGAGCCTTACCACTGAAAATGGTACATTAGTTAAAATTAAACATAGTTGCTGAAATTGTAGAGCTAATAAATAGCTTATTAACAACATTTAAAAGGTCGGCCAGAGTTCATTCAAAATTTTTTTCCCATTGTCCAAGTGTTCAGCAACTTTTTGGTCAGCATCCAAAGAAAATGTAAGATTTTGCTGGTTGGTGATACACCAGTATCCACTTGCACTCCACAAATGCCAAACTTACTGCACAAGGTTGTGAACAAATATCTCAATTTCTCCTTTCAACTGTTCTTAAACATTGCCTTGATGCCTTCTTTTCCAAATAACCACATTTTCCTTCTTCATTTCAGAGTAAACAAATAATGAGACAATAGCAGTCAATGGAACCCTAGTGCATTGAGTACAAAGACTACTGTGTTCTTCCGTAATCTTGATATCTATCCAACTCCAACCATTGTTCATCATCTATTGTTCTTAAGTACATACTGACCAAGCCAGGTTAATCAGAGTTCTTCCCTAGGGTTTTGTTTTCAAATCCTATTGAGGAAAGAATTTCTGTCTTCAGTTGAAGAAAACACAAGTTGCAATTTCCAAAGGACATGAGTAACTATGTACCTCCAATTTGGAATGATGGTACATAGTTTTACAGCAAGAGAAAATAAAGTTGAAAGGGGAAGTAACAGCACTTAACTCACAGGGTGAGAGAATGCATGGACATTACTTACCACTACTGGGTTCAGTAAGTGTTAGCATAAACCATCAAGAATCAGAGTCAGATGTTAGTCTATTTCTAAGCCAGCAAGTTAGCCTGCCATAGTTTCATGGATACTGACAGAAGACATGAGACTCCTGGTCTAGAAACAAAAGAACTCATTACTTTTGACACAGCAGTCAGCAACAGCTTCATGTTTATGTTGGCCCCAAAACTTAGGCCATGATAAAGATGGCCCCAATTCCATACTACATACACAATGGGTTTGTGTCACAACTGTGAAATCTAATCAGGAATCTCAAATTGTTTATAATGGGTTTCAAGAAAACCTGCTCAACCTTTACCCAAGAGAGAGCACTAATCTTTATTGTATTTGACAATAAACACATCTACTCTCTTCCTCATAGAAGAGATCCTTTAAAGAAAGGTCTCTGTATTACAAAATTATTTGCCCAACATACCTCCTTGAAAAGATAAGTCTGAACAAAACTGTGAATTCCCCTCCTTACACAAAGTGCAGAAATGAAAGATCCACAGAGATAGACATTTAAAGTTGAGAGCACTCAGATACTAATTAAGCATAAGTTAATAAAGAAGCATATGGATTTGGAAGCTAAATTGATGGTAAAATTATGTAATCCTTGATTTAAGTAGATGGGGACTTTTAATCTGGGTAAGAAAATTAATTTGACATCTGCCTAGCCAACATAAAGCCTTGAGTTCAAATCCCAGTACCATCAAAAAAAATTAATTTAGCTTTAAGCATGGCGAACGTGATATACCTATCGGATATATAATGGGAATTTCCAGTGAAAAGCTGGAAATTAGTTCAAATGATGAAGTAACAGAGGGGCATTAAATACTTGTTACAGCAACATTGAGACCATTCTGATGAAAAGGTCATCCGAAACTTTCTTTTCCTCTTTAGGAAGGTTTTCTAGCCCAAGGCTCAGCAAACTAGCCTGCTCCCCATCTACTTTTGTATAAACATATATAAAACTTTATTGAAACAGCCAGATCACACACATTCATTTATATACTGTCATTGGCTGCATTTGCATTACCAAGGTAGAATTTAGTAGTTGCAACAGTGATTATGACCCACAAAAGCAAAAATATTGACTACTGAGCTCTTTATAGAATAATTTGACCCTGTGTGACTTTGTGTGATCATGTTTGTTTTTTTAAGTCTTTCCTGGACATTTCCTCTTCATCAAAGCCATTTGTTAAAATATCCAAAGTCAACTTTCCTTTCCAAAGTCTTGTATCATGAAACCATGTTTACTTTTTCTCTGAAGCTTTGGAATTTTCCTTCTCATAGTTGTTTCTCCAAGTAGTTATGATCCATAAAAAGAATGAGTTCAGTGCTGTATTAGTGAAATAAGCTGTAATGGTAGAACCAAAAAAGAGGAAAATTCATCCACATGGAAAAGATCTGGAATGTCCTTTGAAAAACTATGGTCTAAGGAGGGCATTAAAGGGCAGATGGAGCACTCACTAGCAAAACATCATCATGGGTGAGGGAACCACATGAGCAATGGAAGGGGGGCTGTGGGAAAGAAGGTGAACACTAAGAACAGCAGAGAACAATCTGAAAGGTTAGGTCAAAGCAATAAGATGCAAACACACTTTTTCATATTGTTCAGAGATTCAAATTCTGTTACTGCTGATCATGTTGTAAGTGCATTATGCAGAATGAGAAGGAAAGGGAAGAGTCAGCAAAATGAAGGCCAAGATAACCTGCTGTGACAAGCAAAGCAAATGAGAAGCTTGTTTGATAAAAATGCATTCTACAACCCAGTGGCTGTTTCTGATGCTGACAGAAGTGTAGGAGATCTGCATAATACAGAACATTTATCAAGGTGATGTCAAAAGCTAGTGTTTCCTGCCTGGGAACTCAGTCTGGGAGTCTGATTTATAAAATCCTTGTGACTGCAGAGATTGGTGGAAAAATATCATTAAAACTTTTTACATAATGTAATCACTTAAATTAGAAGTAAAACATGACAAGTTATCCTAAGAAGAGGAGGTTTTGGTTTGATATGTTTTGAAGAATTTTAGGTTAAAAAGTATCATCTACATGCCCCAGGCTATGACAAGTAAGTAGAGATTTTTATCAACTCTCTAGTTTATAGAGAAAGGCTAAGTTAGAGGTTTTTAAGAGCATCAAAGCTGTGTATTAGTATTTTGTTTTTTTATTATAGGTTTCTGTGGCTATCTTACCTCATTTCCATATATTGTGGCTATGAATTTCAGCCCATAAACTTGAATGCTCAAGAAAGAGTGCTCAAGGGCTATTTCCTAGTTTTATTTCTGATTTCAGTTGTAATCTCCTCAGTCACTCTTAGCTTTGCTCCCATTCCCAAAATCATTCCCTGATTCTAATATGTTGATTTAGCAAGACACAGTAGCAGAGGGTTGGCTGTAGACACCAATGACTTTTTCCTCTATAACACCACTCATTTTCTCATCATGTGATTACTTCACGTCTATCAACTCTTTGCTTCCATTCCTTACTTGGGGCCCAGCAACTTTTTGGGCCCCAATTATTAAGAACCAAGACTGTTCTTGGTTCTTAATAAAACCACCATGCTGCCAATTTTCTTTAGGACTGACTTACCTTACTGTCTCTCCAGAGACACTGCCTGGGAAACAGAAGATAATTTCTATCACTTCAGGATTCAGTCTTATTTTTCTTACTTCATTCTTGCCAAGGTAATTTCTTATATGATCATGGAGAGACATACCACTTTCCAAATATTTTCACTAGCTATTTTCTGTCCTTTCCTATGGCAACCCAGCTGCTGAGTAACATGAGACAGTCACTTTTGCACCAGGGAAGAACAAGGTCAGCATTTCCATCATGTTTGTTAAGTCTGAGGCCAAGGAGATGGCCCAAAGAATTAAGGCATTAAAGACAAGATGACTTAGCAAATAAGTAAATAAATTCAGGAATATGGAAATTAGGCTTTTAATTTTGGTTAAAGAAGGTACAAATATGAAAGGGAAGAAAGTTTAAATTGTAAGTGTAAGTATGAATGTGTGGTTTTATCATAAATATAGATATATAAGTAGGAGTGTAGGTAAGTTTGTATATACATTCACTTATTTTCTACTTGCCTTTCAAAAAGTGCAAAAAACAGTGGCACACTACCAATAGTTAATAAACCTTATCCCCACATTTTGGTTTCTAAATCAATTTTCTGGTAAAAGGAACTAAACTTATACAAAAACAGCTGATTCCAGAGCATGAAATGTGAGATTAACATAGGACATTCTCTCATGGTGTAGCAGGGAGGAGGATCAGAAGAAATGAGGCCTGAGTTCTGATAAGGTAGCAGTGGGGGAAGGAATGGCATAGCAGAGAGATAAAACCTAAAGAATTCAAAGATGAAGAAGGTCACATAGCACTAGGGGTAGAAGGGCACTTAGCACTAGGCTGAAGTAGCCTATACAATTGCATGTAACCATATATGGGTTAAACCTTATTTTTTAATTTTATTGCCTCTGTAACCTGCTTTCAAGGGTATATAAGATGACACCCCTTTGTTCTTGGGGCTCAGCCTTTGGGCACGAGTCTACTGGGTCTGTGCCGGCACAATAAAACATTGGCTCCTCCTAATTTCCTCAAAGTCTCCTATCTCGGCTTGCAAACTCCCACAACATTTTTTGGAGGCACATTAGTTATCACCTCCCTTGTCACCAGGGTGCAACAGACAGCTTGATCTGAAGAGGGGATTCCTCCTCCCGGCAGGTTGGGGTGAGGGCCTCAGATGCACAATGGAACCCAGTAAGGTACAGGAACCAATGAGGGGAGGGGACCACCGCTCATCAGACTGGTAAGAACCCAGGTTCGAATTCAGGCCTGCCCCGGGAGGCAGAAGGGGAGCTTGATCACCTCCCAGTGGGACACCATAGCAACTGCAATTTTTGGGAGTGAAACCATGTCTCTGAGGTTTGGGGAGGAGTGTGGAAGTACTGTGCTATATGAGAGTGTGTGAAGATGTGAGTCTGAGATGCAGCCCAGTGCAAAGCGGGTGAGGAGTCCCAATCCTCAGTTCTGTGGTGAACTCATAAGGTCAAGGGTGAGTCCTAACATGGCCTCCATTTGGGGTTTATACAGATGCACTATGGCCAGAGAGATGCCTAAATCTTTGTGAAGGGAGTGGCAGGAGATGGACAAAGCAGCTGCTTTTCTGGCAGGCTGGTAACAGGAGGAGATCTATGGAGGCCAGAGTAAGAACACTCCCTTGGGGTGTATGGTTAAAAACTTTGAAAGAGGATTTAATGGAGACTATGGAGTTAACTCCTTTGTGAAGTAGATTGGCCTGCTTTTGGTGTACTATGGCCCCTGAAAAGATCACTAAATAAAACTGTGGTTAATGAAGTTTACAGAGTAATTGTAAAAAAAAAAAACCTAACATCCAGGAGAATGGGAAAAGCCAAGGGGCTAAAACTGGTCTTCAAAAACCAGACTATTGTTTATTTAAATTCAGGTAGCAATTTATTGTGTCAACGAAGGAGAAATCAAAGTCTCTCAGTCTTGATGGGTAACTTTGGTGCCCTAGTTTGCACAACTTCACCCAAAATGGGCATTCTGAAGGATTGAAGCTCAGCACAAACTAAGCTCTTACAAAAATTAACACATGAAGGATGAACTTACACTGATACATAAGATTTGGTCTGACTTGAAAGAAAAGGAATGTTGCAAAAGGATAGTGAATGTGGAGAAGGAGAAGTGGAGGAATGGAAAACAATTGGGATGCAGTCTTCATGAATGAAGTGAGGAGAGAGAGAGAGAGATGAGAAAGAGAGAGGGGAGAGAGAGAGAGGAAAGAAAAATGTCATAAAATATTTGGAGACAGAAAAAGATGAAAGATTTAATACACTCCTTCAGTTGAGTTTCTATGTCTTAAAGATAAAAAGTAAATAGAAAATAATTGAGGATTATTAAAATATGCCAGAAATACTAATCTTGCTGGCAACTTTACTTCTATGGAGTATAAACAGGGAGAACCCACCTAAAAGAGTGAGAAAAAAGGAGCAACTTTGACTGTTGCTAGTGAAAAAACTGTTGCAAGAGCTTGGTACGTAGGCTTGGTCTGATATTGAGAGAGTCATGAGATGCTTATGTTTCCCTTGCTAATGGCTGGTCAGATTATGCATCCATCTAATGGTGCATTCACAGTGTGTGTGTATGTGTAAGCATCTTCAAAATGGTTCTTAAACTGCTCCTATAAAGTTAATATGATACTTAAGGTGACAAAAAAAAACCCATGGAATTTGTTTTAAAGATCTCTGTTATAAACTGCTTAGGCTTTTAACACATAAATATGTAAACATCTTGAGAACACTTCTTATTATAGAGTCAATGTAAAAAAATCATTACACATTCTACTGCTACTTTTTAAGAAAACCAGTTTTCAAACTTATTTCAATCAGGTCTCACTAAGATGCAGGCACTCAGGGGTTAACACTCCAGCTTAGACCAGAAAAAGAAAGAAAGAAAAGAGGGGGCTACAGCCTAAGGTAGAAATCTTGAAATTTGAGTAGTTAAAGAAATGACCTTAGCATATTTCATTCTGCCATAAATACAATCTGAAATTTAATTCTTTCTTATAATACATGGGTCTATTAACAAGTGGACTTTCTATAAATTGCTTTTACATAAAAATAATTTCAAGGTTGCTTTCTTTGTTTTTTTTTCATATAAATATGAGGTTCTAAGTTAAAAGATTTTATGAGTTAATTTCAACAAGTAACATATATATATGATATTGAAGATATGGTTTTTAAAATAAAAGGATAAATAATACTTTAAAAAAAAGATAAGGCAGTTTTCCTTGGTAGATACAAAATAAGTTGTCATAAAGGTACAGAGTAAGTTGTGATAAAAAGATGGAGTTTATAGATGCTTATGTAAGTATTAAATTGACTAAAATCTAAGAATTACATTAAAGATTTTGTAAGGTCAAAATTTAATGTACTGATGTTAAACTGAAACTTCATTCTCTAAGCTCAAAGCAACAAGACTATCTTTAAAATATTGTATTGTTCTTGATAACATTTACAAAACAATTGTCTTAAAATTTGTTTTTTGTTTTATCAAGATAACTGTCAGGAATTTTTGGTGCTACAGGTCAATCCACAAATTTGTCAAGACAAGAGTTTATTAAAACACAGACAAGAGGCAGCTGACCACAAGGAGTACTGATGCACTGAAATGAGGGTTAAGACAGATTTACTTATGTAAAGCCAAAGTGCACCCTCCAGATAGGATAAATAAATAAATAAAAACTCAAAAAGAAACACTACACTGGATGTCAAGACCACCAGTTTTTATTGGACTCAACAAAGTGAAGGTGTTAGTCCTACTCCTTCCACACATGGAGGGAATTTTTGCCCTGGTATGCCCAGATTGGGCATGTTATCTTAGGGAGGCTCCATTCACTACAGGTTGGTGGGATCCTGCTGTGTGTCATGAGCCATATGATAATGTCAACAGTCCGGGATGTGATCCCTTATCTACATCTGAGCCATGATTCTTGGCCACTATGTTTCCTAACTCCACATTTAGTCTCCATAAATATTTACCTATGTTCTCTGGTGATTTTTGTCAGGGTTTTAGCTACTAAGGTAACTGAGTCATGTTAATTTATGAGTTGGTTTATATTGGGGTTAACAATAAGGACAGCCATGTTAGGACTTGACCTCCTCTCCCTTGCAGATGGCTTACCTTTATCTCCCTGGATAGATGCCAAGGACAATTGGGCAGACAGTGACCTAACTACAACTTATCCTTCTTGGTTGCCCAGCAACAATATCCCTTTGTGACCTTGCTGGTACTTTTCCACTAGCCCCCTATATCTAGCCCAAGCCTGTGTATGACGATGGGCTCTAGCTCTCTTGCTGGGGTCTCCCTCCACAGGGTTCCTGCCTAAACAATAAACCCTATATCAGTGTTTGAGCTGTCTTTCTGCCTCTTCCATGCCTCTTATTTTCTAACAGTTTATATAAAACTTTCTAGATGACCTCATGGTTAAACAACTGTTGTGTTGGGTGATTCTAATGCAGTTGGTACAGTTGTCTGTGATTGGGCTATTTGGGTTTACTAAAACTGTTCTTTCCCCCCTACAACTGACAAAAATCTAAGATTTTACTTCAAAAACAACAAAACTAATACGTATATATAACCCTTATAGAGTTGTGATGCTGTTGCTTGTTCTTTTTTTTTTTTTGCTTGTTTTTATATATAAATATATTTATGTTTTTCAAGTATATCAAGCCTTCTAAAATATAATGTTCTGTTAGTTGCTAAGTTGTCCATCAAAATGTTAACCATGACTCTTAAGTTTTTGTCATTACAGTTCTGATCCTTCTGGGTATTTGCAATCAAGACCATAAAAAAATGAAAAATGACTCTAATAACTACGTATGTGTCAGCCAGGTTAGCTTTTTAGACATCTTCTTTTGTTAGATTTTGTTTTATATTATCCTTGTCTAAAAGCCCGCTGCATAAGAGCCATTCCTTCTAAGCCTCTTTATTGCTTAAATTTGGCCAAAAGGGTCTATTTGGCACTGACTCCCACCTGATCTGTTATTCCCCCCCAACATAGGACCAAAACCAAACAAACAAACAAAATCCAGAAAAGAGCAACTAATCAAGAAAGCTCTTCAGACTGAGGCCATATTACCCCGAATGTGTCAATCTTGTCTGATCTCAAAAGCTAAGCAAGGTCAGGCCTAGTGTTAGTACTTGGATGGAAGACAGATCTTCAGAAGAGACTGCTCAGAGACAAGCAGTTTGGAGACAAGATGGGGAATGCCATCAAAGTTCGAATGGAGTCACTGGTGCCAGACTTCTCAAAAATAACCAAGGCTGAGAGGATTAAAGAAATGGTTCTTATGCATGTGTGACTATCTGGTATTAAAGCCCTTCCAGACACAAACTCATATTTTTAGACAGGGTCTTCTACTTAGAGGCAAAATAGCTATTTTACTGGCTCTAAACATGTCCTTTGATACTTAAAGATGGTGATTTTAACTTTTTTAAAAACAATGTGTTTTCTTGGACATATATACTGACAATATATTGTTGCCATGATAATTCTATCAGTTAAAAAAATAAACAAAGAAAAACAAAAGACAATGCTTGGGTAAAAAAATAAAATGTCCACCCATTAAAACCTCACTGGAAGGCCCCTTTTGTTGTTATCTTGTCTACTCCCACCACAGTTAAAGTAGCAGAGGTTGCTCCTTAGATCCACCACAGTCAAGTCAAGCCAGCTTATCTGTAGTGGGAGTGCATCCCTGATCCAGCTTCACAGTGTAAGATCACCCTCCAGAACCTGAACACTCTCCATCAGCAGGAGTCTGCTTCCTAGGAAACAACAAGGGACCAAGAACAATGGGATGACAGCCCCGCACTAGTCACCTGGGAAGTTGACTAGTCTATGCATGGCAGAAGCTTGAAGAGTCAACTCCCCAACAGGACAAATGGATTGTTTTCCACACAGTTATCTCTCTGTAATGCATTGTCACCCCTTGTCTGTATCTGCTGCTGTAGTTCTCACCCTAGTCTTCACCATAGGCTTGGCAAAAACTGCCCCCGCTGACTGGTCTCACAGTGAAAGGTTATTTGCTCTCTTCTATCTTTTTTGGGCAGGACACATATTTACTATTTATTGTTACTTATCTGTTTTCCTTTCATGGCTCCAGAGCCCTCCTCCTGTGACCTATGTATGCATACTTCTCTGGCAAGAAGTGCTGTGACTAAGACTTTACTTTTCCATACTTACTATTCCTATGCACTGTCTGTCATCAAGTCATGTACTCACAATCACACCACCTATTTAGTGTGCTCCCATGGTAATCAGCATATCTGCTTCAACCCCACCTACTGCCCTCAGGAGCAATGATTAGAGATCAGGAGCATCTGCCAGCTTGGGAACCTCGTCAGCCACAGCCAGGTGCCTAGTCCTGATAAACCAGTGTCAATGCTCTTTGATGCATGTGTGGCCATAGACAAAGGTGGGTGTGAAGCTACAGGCTGTGGCTGTGGAGGCCTAGCTTAGGAAAGAGCCTATACATCAAATGAGAAGTATATGTGCTGGGGAGACAACTCTTGACCACGTGATGAGGCGGGTTATTATTATTGCCCTTATTGGAGTTGTGTTTCATGGGCCACATGGCAGAGGGCTAAATAAGCAGCCTTATTCACAAAGGGGAAGCTGCCCCTGACTGCACCTGCAGAACCTGTAACCCTGTGAATTTCACTGTACTTAAGCCATCTGATTGGACACTGGGAAAAGTAATTAATATAAAAATAGATAAACAGGGTCTTGACCCTGAGAGTCTGATATACCTCAAATTAGTAACTGTTACCCATGAGAGTTCCTCATACCAAGTTTTTCACTACTTTTAAAAGGAAATGAGGAGTGAATTTTCCATCTCTACCAAAGCTAAAAACTTGTTCCTCTCACTGGCTGAGTCTATAATCCAGGCACTGAATGTTACTTTGTGTTATGTCTGTGTGTGTTTGTGGGGGGAGCAACATGGGAGACCACTGGGCTTGGGAAAAAGATGGCAGATGGCCTGCTGAGTAAATCATCCAGTTCTATGCTCCTGCCACTTGGGCAAAAGACAGTCCTGGGGCTATGGCACCCCTGTATATATACTCAACTATATCATCAGGCTGTGGGCTGTTGTTAAAATTATAACTAATGAAACTGCAAGAGCCCTCAATTTGCTGACAAAACAAAGCACTAAGATGTTCAATGCCATCTCTCAGAACCTCTTGGCTTTAGACTATTTGCTTACTTCTGAGGGAGGAGTTTGTGGAAAATTTAACCTAAGCAACTGCTGCTTACAGACTGATGATGAAGGAAAGATCACAGGAGGGATCACAGATGGAATGAGAAAGCTTGCCCATGTCCCTGTCCAGACTTGAAAAGGATGGGATACTAATGACCTGTTTGGAGGGTGGTTTTCTGCCTTAGGTGGATTCAAACAAAACTTTGATAGGGGCAATAGGCCTAATACTGGGAGCATGCTTAATATAGAACAACCAAATACTACTATTATACTACCCGAATAAACTAAAAACACCATTAAACCTAAGAAAGAACCATCATAATTTAAGACTAATCCACAACCAACTCCACCACTAATAATCAACCCAAAACCACCATAAATAAGAGAAGGCTTTGAAGAAAACCCCACACAAAACCTTACAGAAACATAACATTCAACAAATACATAGAATATGTCATAATTTCCACATGGACTCAAACCAAGACTTAATGACATGAAAAATTATCATTGTAATTCAACTACAGAAACCCCTAATGACAAACATCTGAAAAATCCATCCGTTAATAAAAATTATTAGCCACTCATTTATTGATCTTCCAACACCATCCAACATGTCAGCATGATGAAACTTCGGCTCCCTATTAGGAGTATGCTTAATTCTACAAATCGCAAAAGGACTATTCTTAGCAATATACTAGACATCAGATACCTCAACAGCATTTTCATCAGTCACACATATCTGTCGAGACATAAACTACAGCTGAATTATCCGATATCTTCATGCCAATGGAGCACCCATATTTTTTATCTGCATATTCATACACATAGGATTAGGAATGTACTACATACTTTACACCTTCACAGAAACATGAAACATTGGTATCATATTACTACTCACAGTCATAGCCACTGCCTTTATAGGATATGTCCTCCCATGAGGACAAATATCCTTTTGAGGTGCTACAGTAATCACTAACCTGCCCCCAGCAATCCCGAACATTGGATCTGACTTAGTAGAATGAATTTGAAGTGGATTCTCTGTAGACAAAGCCACCCTAACCCGATTTTTTGCATTCCACTTTATTCTACCTTTCATTATTGTAGCACTGGCAATAGTCCACCTCCTACTCCTTCATGAAACAGGATCTAATAACCCATCAGGAATCAACTTGGACTGCAACAAAATCCCATTCCACCCCTACTTTACTATCAAAGATTCCCTTGGATTCCTTACTCCTATTCATCTTCCTACTAACCCTAGTATTATTATCACCAGATCTACTAGGCGACCCAGACAATTACATGCCAGCTAACCCCCTAAACACACCACCACATATTAAACCAGAATGATATTTCCTATTTGCATACGCAATCCTATGATCTCTCCCCAACAAACTTGGCAGAGTCGTAGCCTTAGTCCTATCCATCCTAATCTTAGCAGCCTTCCCGCTCCTACACATATCTAAACAACGAAGCCTAATATTCCGCCCAATAAGCCAATGCTTGTTCTGAGCACTAGCTGAAGACCTCCTCACCCTCACATGAATCGGAGGACAGCCAGTCGAACCACCCTTTATTATTATTGCCCAAATAGTATCCATCTTATATTTCCTCATTATGCTTGTTCTCATACCTACCGTATAACCAAATACTGGTGCCCCTGGTATTGTGGTCTATCAGGACTGTTATGGAGGCCATTACAAAAAGGAAAATGGCCTCACGTATAATGATGATATGGAAATACAAACCCCTAAATTAAGATAAGATGATGCTCTTTGACCCTAGATGGGTTCAAGCATCAAAGGGGTGAATAATGTAGCAGGAAGGAGGATCAGAAGAAAACCAAGGTCTGTGTTCTGATAAGGTAGTGAGGGAAAGCAGAGAGATAAAACCTAAAGAATTCAAAGGTGAAGAAGATCACATAGCACTAGGAGTAGAAGGACACTTAGCACTAGGCTGAAGTAGCCTACAGAATTGTATTTAACCATATATGGGTTAAAACTTGTTTTTTAATTTTATTGTTTTCGTAACCTGCTTGCAAGGGTATATAAGGTTACCCTCTTGTTCTTGGAGCTCAGCCTTTGGATATGAGTCCACTGGGTCTGTGCTGGCACAATAAAACGTTGCTTCCTGCTAATTGCCTCAGAGTCTCCTATCTCAGCTAGCAAACTCCCACAAAAATAGCAGAATATAAGAACATTTATTCAAAAATTGATGGAGCTTTCAGTATATATCCTTATATCCTCTACCTTCACATCCTATGTTTTATGATATTACTGATGCTCTATCATTCTCTTTTCCTTTCTCTCTTTCTCCTCAAGTTCCATAGAGTAGTTCCACTGTTATAAACATGTTTTACATCTGAGTTTGTATATGATCATGCTTGTTTATGCATATATGTTTATCTTGGTATCTATTTTCCACATATGAGAGAAAACGTGTAGCCTTTGTGTTTCTGAGCCTGGCTTACTTCGTTTAATATCGTGTCCTCCCATTGCATCCACTTACCTTCAAACCACATATCATTTTTCCTTATGGCCGACTAATACTAATTGTGTATATATTCCAAATTTTCTTGATCCATTCATCAGTTGTAGGGACTGGAGTTATTTCCAAAGCCTGGCTATTGTGAATAGAGCTGCAATGAAGGTGCACAGCCATCTCTGTTGTGTTCTGTCTTGCATTCCTTGGGCATATGCCCAGGAGCAGTATCACTGGATCATATGGCAGTTCTACCTTAGCGTTTTTTTTTTTTATGTAATAAAATGTCTTTTTTCTCTTTATTCATATATTTATATGTACATACATTGTTTGGGTCATTTCTCCCCCTGCCCTCTTACCCCCTTCCTCTCCCTTCCACCGCCCTCGCTTCCAGGCAGAACCTGTGTGCCCCTTTCTCCAATTTTGTTGAAGAGAAGACATAAGCAGTAATAAGAAAGACAAAGAGTTTTTGCTAGCTAAGATAAGGAAAGCTATACAGAGACATTCCTAGCATTGCTTCCATGCACATGTGTATTACAACCCAAACTGATTCATCTCTCCCAGACCTCTTCACTACTTCCCAGTCACCTTCCCATATTGACCTCTGTCTTTTTAAGGTTACTGTATTAGCTCTCTGCAGTGTGGATATCAAACACTTTCATGCTTTGGGTTTTCTACCTATCCTCATTTCTCTCATATGTGCTCTGTCCTTAGCATGTGACTCGAGTCCAACAACATTACTGCCTTTGCCCTGGATCTAAAGTCCTCATATGAGGGAGAACATATGATTTTTGGTCTTCTGGGCCTGTGTAACCTCACTCAGGATGTTGTTCTCCAGTTCCATCCACGTACTTGCAAATGATATTTCATTCCTCTTTATGGCTGCATAAAATTCCATTGTGTATAAATGTCTGCTTCTGCACCCTAGTTGCCATCTTGGATCTCCAGCATTTTCTATTACACTTTTTAACTCCTTTGACTGGCTTCGTCAAAAATGTTAATGGCACTGGTGCAGTCTGTGATCAGAAGACTTCCAAATTCTGTAATCCCAGCTACTCAGGAGACAAACAGGGAGGATTGCAGTTTGAGGCCAGCCCAGGTAAAAAGTTACTGAAGCCCCATCTCAGTCAATAAGCTGGTCATGATGATGCATGCCTGTGGTTCCAACCATGTGGGAAGCCACTGGTAGGAGGATCACATTCTTAGGCCAACCTTATCCAAATACTCAAGACACTACCCTTCCTCTGGTCTCTGGCTGCAAGTGGCCCCGCCAGATGCCATGAGAGGACACGGGAAGGCAAAGGAATGTATAAAGACTGAGGAACCGCTCCACCATGAGGCCCCAAGCAACCTATCTTTAGTTTTTTGAGGAATCT
The DNA here is from genome assembly GCF_047511655.1 of Castor canadensis. NCBI lineage: Eukaryota > Metazoa > Chordata > Mammalia > Rodentia > Castoridae > Castor > Castor canadensis. The sequence goes on along the minus strand of NC_133390.1, from coordinate 26,514,278 downwards.
CCATGCTGCTTTCCATAGTGGTTGTATGAATTTGCATTCCCACCAACAATATAGCCTAATAAAAATGTATAAATAAAAAATGATGGAGAAGTTTCAGAATAACAGGGAAGTTGATCTGAAGGGTCCTCATTAACTTAACCTGTGAAAGTTTTAGCATCAAAATAGATAATGATAATAATGTGTCATAATCCCTTGCACAGAATAGAAGGGAAGAGAAATTCTATGCCTTAGCATAGAATGCCAGCTAAGAAATGTAAAATGAGCAGGGATATCATCTTTAACATTATTGATTCAGTCCATGCAACTATATCCACCTCATTTTTGACTGAGGCACTAAAAACATATGATGTAGAAAAGACAGCATCTCCCTCATATGTGGGCATTAGATCAAGGGCAAACACAACAAGGGGATTGGACTATGAGCACATGATAAAAGCGAGAGCACACAAGGGAGGGGTGAGGATAGGTAAGACACCTAAAAAACTAGCTAGCATTTGTTGCCCTTAACGCAGAGAAACTAAAGCAGATATCTTAAAAGCAACTGAGGCCAATGGGAAAAGGGGAACAGGTACTAGAGAAAAGGTTAGATCAAAAAGAATTAACCTAGAAGGTAACACCAACGCACACGAAATCAATGTGAATCAATGCCCTGTATAGCTATCCTTATCTCAACCAGCAAAAACCCTTGTTCCTTCCTATTATTGCTTATACTTTCTCTACAACAAAATTAGAAATAAGGGCACAATAGTTTCTGCTGGGTATTGAGGGGGGGGGAGAGGAAGGGGGCGAAGTGGGTGGTAAGGGAGGGGGTGGGGGCAGAGGGGAGAAATGAACCAAGCCTTGTATGCACATATGAATAATAAAAGAAAAATGAAAAAAAAATAAAGACAGCATCTTCAAAAAATGTTGCTGGAAAAACTGGATATCTGCATGCAGAAAACTGAAACTAGATCCATGTCTTTCACCCTGTACAGAGATCAACTCAAATGGGATTAAGGACCTTAATATAAGACCTGAAACTGAAGTCAGTGCAGGAAAGACCAAGAAATACACTGGATTTAATAGGCATAGGTGATGAATTTCTCAATAGAACTCAAAAGGCTCAGCAACTAAGAGAAAGAATTGATAAATTGGACTACATGAAATTAAAAATCTTCTGTACAAGAAAATAAATGGTCCCCAAATTGAAGAGGCTGCCCACAGAATGGAAGAAAACCCTTGCCAGCTTTACATCTCACAAGGTATTAATAACCAGAATGTACAGGGAGCTCAAAAAACTGAAGTCCGCAAAAATCAATGACACAATAAAGAAATGGGCAAATGAACTGAACAGAGCTTTTTCAAGGTTTTTTTTCAAAAAAGTCAAAATGGCTAAAAAAAAAAAAAACATGAAAAAATGTTCAACACCCCTGACCATAAAGGAAACACAAATCAAAATCACATTAAAATTCCACCTCACTCCTATTAGAATGCCTATCATCAAGAACACAAATAACAATAAATGTTGGGAAGAATGTGGGGGAAAAGAAACCCTCATACACTGCTGGTGGGAATGTAAATTAGTACAACCACTGTGGAAAACTATATGGAGGCTCCTCAAAAAAACTAAAAATAGAACTGCTATATGACCGAGCAATACCACTCCTAGGGATATACCCAAAGGAATGTAAGTCAGGTTACAACAAAGGCACCTGCACACCCATGTTTATTGCAGCATTACTCAAAATAGCTAAGCTATGAAAATAACCAAGATGCCCCATGACTGATGAATGAATTAAATAAATGTGGTACTTCTATACAATGAAATTTTATTCAGCCATAAGAGGAATGACATTTTGTTGTTTGCAGGAAAATGGATGGAACTAGAGAACATCATCTTCAGTGAAGGTAACCAGGTTCAGAAAGCCTAAGGCCACATGTTCTCTCCCGTATGTAGAATATAGACATAATTCAAATACAGCAATATTATGAAAAACAGGTCATGCAAAGGAGAGGTCACATACAATACAGGGAAGGTAAAAAAGTAAGTTAAGAAAGTAAGTTAAGAAGTAAGTTAAGGAAGGTTGATGTACTTTCTATATAAGAATGAATATAGAATTTTTTAAATTCGTTGAAATCACCCTATGAGGGGTACTAAGGTTGAAAGGAGAAAAATGGAGGAGATGAACCAATTTGAGTTGTAATACATATATACATGGAAATGGCACAAGGAATCTCTCTGTATAGCTATCATAAACAATCAAAAATCCCATTTTTTTTCTTTTGAAAAATTGGAGAACTGGAGGATACAGTAAGTCCTGTCTGAGGGATTTGGTACCAGTGGGAGTGTGGAGGATATGGGAAAGGGAGTGCAGGATGGTGAACATGGTGCAAACACTGTGTACACATATATGTAAATGGAAAAATGAGACCTGCTGAAACTGTTCCAGAGGTTGCAAGGGGAGAGATAAAGGAGAATGATGGAGGAGGTGAATTCAAGAATGATATATGTGATATAATGTAAGAACTTTGTAATTCCACAATGTACCCTCAGCATAATAATAAAAATATAAATAAATAAATAAAAATAAAATTGATTCAAGAAAAAATCATAAATGAAAACTAAAAGTTACAAGCCAAATATTTACATAGTCCCAAGGAATCTCCTTATAAATATTTTGTTAATTAACAAGTTCAGGACATTTATTAATTTTAAAATGAAGGTCTCTGATTAATATTTTAAACATGTAAAAATTAACATCATAAATTATGGGAAAATTTTATGCCTCCTAAAAAATGAATTGAGAAGAACCCTGCATTACTTTTGTGGTATTCCTAACAATAATTGCACAATTGGAAACAAATTATAGGAAGAATATTAAGAAAACTTTATTTTTTTTAAAAAATCAAAGGGCCATAAAAGATGAAGAAATATAAAATGAGTCTCAAGATGTGTTTTCTAAACACACTGTGTGATCCTGAATTGATTTATGATTTATAAACCAAAAGAGAAATTAAGATAAACAAAGTGCTCACTCTATAAAGGCATTATCAGAAAAACTTGTGAACTTTTAATGTCTTCAAATTAGAGGGTGATATTCCATAAATGTTCATTTCCTTATTTTATTGAGTGTATTAGGGTTATAAATGATAGTCTCCTTGCTTTTAGAAAACATATTGAAAATTGTGGAATTTGAGCCATTATGTCTACAACTATCAAATGATTCAAAACAAGATGGTGAAGTGGCTCAAGTAGCAGGGTATCTGCCTATTAAGCATGACAGCCTGAATTCAGTCCCCAGCACTGCCAAAAAAAAAAAAAAAAAAAAAAAAGCCTTCAGGGAGGAGGAAAAGATTGAAAAATATTAAAACGATGTAACCTAGGTCAAAGTCACCTAAGGACTCTTTGTATTGTTCTTATGACTCTTCTGAAAGTTTAAATTTTTTTCAAAATTAAAATTTAACCAAAAGTTACTATTGCTACATCTTAAAATCAGTCTCTCTTTTATCTCATCACCATTCTTAATCGTCCTTAGAGGTTAATATTTTGTAAAAACAAATGCCAAAAATACTTGCATACAATTTTTACATATCTCTTTTTAAAGTAAAAAAGGAAAATGAAGAATTCAGACACCAACTTTTCACATGATGCATATTGTCATCAGAATGCTATTACATAAAGCAAGAACATACACCTGAAAATTCTATGAAAACACCAATTTCTTAATCTTACTGAGACCCTTCTCTATGTGAAAAGTTCATTCCCCAGGGCATTAATCTTTAAAATTAAAATTTTTTTAAATGGCTTTGGCAATTAACATCATAATTGCTACACATTGGGACACAAAAAACTGGCCAAAAGCAAAGGAAAAATCTGGCCAACTAGGCAATAGGGCAATCTGAGGGGATCCACAAAAGGAGGAGAGGAAATAAAAGGATACTGAGAGGTGACAAGGACCAAGGCACACTATATATTTAAAGACAGTAAAATAATACCCACCAAACATTGTTTGAAAAGTGGGGAGGAGGAAGGGGAAAATGGGAATATATGGAGGGGGTAAAATATTCAATGTACACTGTACATATGCATTGAATTACCACAATGAGACCCCCTCATATGTACTAATTCAAATATATAATAATTTTTTTAAAAAAGTAGTAGAAGACATCCAGAGTAAAAGGGAAGAAGTATAACTATTTCTACTTGTAGATGATATAATCTAATATGAAGAAAACCATAAGGATTCCTCACACACATGAAAATATGCTGAAACTAGTAAGTGAACCCTGTGAAGTTGCAGAATCAACATACAAAAGTCAATTGCATTTGTATATAGCAGCAATAAACATTGTAGACATGAAATAAAGAAGATAGTTCCATTCACAGTTATATCAAAAGAACAAAATACTTAAAAATACTCAATGACTGGTGCATCAAAAACCACAATCATGTTGAAATAAAGAGATCTAAATTAATGGAAAACTGTGATGTTCAATTGGGAGACTTGATCATTTTTAAGTAACCATACTTTTCAAAATCCTTATCAAAATTTCATCTTCATTTTTTTGCAAAAATTCAGAAGTCAATATTCAAATCATGAAAATTCAGTAGGTGTAATATAGGCAAAACAATCTTGGGGGAAGAAAAGAACAAAACTGGAGGATCCATTCTTCTCAACTTGGAACTGACTACAAAGTTAGAATAAGCAACAGAGTACAGCATAAGTATGTATTTGTATACTCTACAGAGAAGAATTGAAAGACATAAACCAATTTTGTTGCTTTTAAAAATTAACTTTTATTGCCATTCATTGTTGACTAGGGTATCAAGTAATTCAAGGGAGAATATATGCTTTTCAATTTTTGATGCTGAGACTAGATATCCAAATGTAAATCAAGAATACTGCACTTCTTCCTAATGCCATATATAAAATTAACTCAAAATGAACATAAATTTAAAAGATATAGAACCTTTAGAAGAGATCATTGAAGTGAACATTTGTTGCCTACTATGGACTTCAGAAGCATAAGCAACATCAAAATTTAAAAACCTCTATGCCTCAAAGGGCATCATCAACAATGTAAAAATATATCTCACAAAATATGACAAAATTTTTGTAAATCATTTATCTGATAAAGGATTTATATTTAGAATATGCAAGGATCACTTTCAATTCAACAGTAAACAGACAAATGACTCAGTTAAAATAATTAAAATAATGATGAAAGCATTTAGATATGTATAATTCTCCAAAGAATATTTACAAATAGCTAATAAGCACATCAAAAGGAGCTCAACATCATTTTCCACAATTCAATGAAAATAAAATCCACAATCACATTCCACTTCACATCTACTAGAATAGTTAAAATCAAAAAGACAGACATAAATGAGTATTGGTGGAAAATTTGGAACTTTTATTCACTGTTTGGTGAAATTGCAAAACTGTGCAGCCACTTTTGAAAATATTTTGACAGCTCCTCAAAATGTTAAATATAGAATTACCATATGACCAACAATTCCATTTCTAGGTATACAACCAAAAAAATAAAAACATATGTCCATGCAAAAGAAAAAAAACGTAAACAAAGGTTCAGAGCAGCATTGAACATAAATAGCCAAAGAATGGCAATAATCCAACTATCCATAAACTGGTAATAGTTCAACAAAATGTGGTATATCCATACAATAGAATATTATTTGTTATAAAACAAAATTACATAATGCTTTGTGCTACAACATAGATTAATCTTGAAAATAAGCTAATTACCAGATCATTTGTGCTACGATTTTATTATATGAATATGTAAAACTATAGCGACAGAAAGATTGCTGTTGATTGCCTGAGGGGGAAGGACAGGGAATGGAGCTGACAGTAAAAGAGTATGATATTTTCTGTTGGGTAATGAAAATTTTCTAAAATTGATTGTAGTGATTATTACAAAATTCTGTAAGTACAATAAAAGCCATTAAAGTATCTACTTTAAATGAGTGAATGGCATGATATAAGGATTGTATCTCAGTAGAGATGTTATGATATGAATTTTTAAAATACACCCTACATTTATTTCTAATGTTTTTGTTGTTTTTTTCATGAACATGAAGCTCCATGCAATCCTGTCACAAAATTCTGCCCTTTGTTTTAGATCTGGAATTGTGGCATTGAGAGTGTAATTAGATTTCAAGATAGTAATATTGTCTCAGGATTTTTCTTTGTGGCTCGGCTTTCATTGCCTACACATCAATTTTAGCATCAACTCTGGAAAAGATTGATAAGAAATATGCTAGTTTTGTTTACCACCATGTTCCAGCCTTGAACTCTAGGGCAACCACTGATTATCTTTTACTATATTCAAATTGTTATTTACAAAGTATATAAGCTTCTTTGTGCAAATGGATTTCTTTTTTTTTTTAACAACATGCAAAACCTATATAGAAAATAGAAAAATCCTTGAGCTAGGGTGTGGCCCACACTGCAGGGTGCCTACCTATCAAGTGTGAAGCCCCAATTTCAAACCCCAGTAAGAACAAGGAAAAAAAAGAACAAAAATCCTTGAAAAAATATTCACATATTTCTTGTATATCATGAAAGTTGCCTTTAGTCTAAGGCCAGTTATCTGATTACCATAGAATGCTGTCATTATTCTTTGAACAAATACCTGATATGTGTATGAAACAAAAATCCCATACTTGTTACATTGTCACTGACAAATTTATGACGCTTCCTGTAAAACTTTCCATTTTGTAAATATATTTTCGGTTAGGCTCACTATAATGTCACTTGTGTAAAACTCAGGAATGCCTAACCACTTAGTAAGGCAGAAGCATGGAATTCATTTTTATTTCATCATGCTGTTGAATTAAACTAAAACAAAACAAGACTAGTCAACTATATGCCATCTACAAGTTATAAGCACAATCACTTTAATAATATTACTAATAATTGTATCCAAACTAGAATATAATTCTAGAAATGTTTCCCTCACGTTTTCTTATGGAAAAAATGTAGGATCAACAGCTTGTGTAAATCTTAGTGAGGATTCTGTATTTTCACCACTGAAAATGCTGAGCAGTTTATAGAAGCAATCTTTACAAACTCTTGTTTAAATATTTAGTCCCCATAGATGCAAAACTATAAAGAATTAATTTGTATAGAGTCTACTGTTGTGAGATTTGATTAAATATATTTTGGTTGGAAATTCTGATTATATTTCATTTTTATAAGATGGGAAAAATCAACCAGACTTTTTCTCAAATTTTTCATGTTCTAATTGCTTTCCTAACTACAACTAAAATAACTAAAATCAAACATATTTTAAAGTATTTAATTCTATAGATGCTATTTTCTTACTTTAATTACTTGAGGTTATTAATCCCTCTATGGATATACTTTATAATTACCATTCACTAGGCATTCACTATTTAGTATTACAAATGCCAAATTCAAAGCCAGAACTGATGAGATATTTATATATTATGGCCAATCATCAAAACCAAATTTGAATGTTGGCACATACAAAAGAAAGAACATATAAAGCCAGGTAAAAAGTGTTCCCAACATTCCTTGAAAATTTGCCAGTCATTGGCTAGGCCACCAAGACATTCCAATGGTGTGAACTTAACAGTTTGCCTGAAACAAACAGACAAACACACAGAGAGTTATTCTTCACATTTATGACTTGAGGTAGCCAATATCATTAATACCTACTTTCTTGTAAAGGCACAAAACTTTGCAAATAACATCTACCTTCTCTTACAAATCTAGTTCCAAAAGACAATATCTTCAAACTACAATGAGACTTTTCAAAATAGTCTCTTCCATCACCTGCTTTCTTATTGTATTTCATATAGTTACTAAAAATGACTGGTTCACATCAAGTGTTGAAAACTGTTGAAATACATTCCCAAAGAGCATACCTCAGATTGTGCCTCTTCTCAGATTCACATTGGACACATAGGGAAATGCATAACTATTAGTTATTAGATTTCTAAAGAAAAGGTAGAAAATAGGAATCTTTGTGACTTAACTAATGTTGAATATATTTGGGAGAGTTTAATATTTTTAAGCTAGATATCTAGTATTAGCACCAACCTACTTCTTTCCTAACCTAGTCTATTTTATGCCCATGTATCTCTGCAAAGTAAAGTATTTCTATTATCATGAAAGCAAGTTGTAAACCCAAATGCATTCTGAAGTCAGGGTGAAGGAGGGAACTCGGTAGAAACCCATTCTTGTAGGTTCCGTCATAAACATGTTTTATTTCAAACACTGTCAATATTGAAAGCAAGGAGGAAGAAAATCCCAGAGTCTACTACATCTTAGTTATTTGAAACACAGACATGAATACGTGGGGAATAGATCTATTTAAGTGTTTTGTCAATACCAGCTTTAGTATTGCCACTGGGCTTTATAAAATTTTTAGGACTTGGATTTCTTCTTTTTTTTTTTTTAACAGAAGCTTTGGAGCTAAATTTAAGTTATTGTTACCAATTTGGGGGCTAGGTTATTTTTAAAAGTCTGAATTATCACTTGACAATAGCTTAAGAGTGATAACTTGCCCCTCTCAAGAGCATCCACACAGATTGTTCCATTTCTCTTTTGAATGCAGCACAAGATACAACTATTGTGTCTCGTCACAGAACTCTTCTCATGCTGCCTTAATCATATTTCCTTTGGCAAGAAGCAATCCTGAAAAGGATATGGATGAATAAAAAACATTCATGAGTTTTTACAAAGTAAACTCATGGGTTTGTTTGAAAAACAAACACTAAATGTCGCTTCAGAAAAGTCTTGCCATTTTAGCAGAAGTTGTGAAGGAAAAGCATTTTCAACATCACTCTCACATATTCATTTTATGACAGCCTGTCCAAACATAACATTTCTCATTTTTTTCTTTTTAAGGAAAATGATGTATATGCTGATATACATCTGAGATACACACACACACATATGCACAAATATACGAGTATATGATTAACATAATATTCACATGACAAAAAGAAAAATGAAACACAAACACTGATCATATATATATATATATATATATATATATATACACATATCTATGGATTTAATCAAAGTTTAGGAAAATAGTTCTCATAGATTTCAAAGTCTTTAAAAAGAAGTTATCTAACTAAAATTGTGTGGAAAACAAGATTAGCTTACATGGGCCAATTGAGTTTCCTCAGAAAGTGGAATGAAATTAGTAACAAATAAAAGAAAATTGTTTTGGAAATGAGTCAGATTTGCTCATCTTGTAGGCAGTTTTTTTCACATTGTTATGCACTTCAAGAACTTTTATTGATTTATTATAAATAGAAATCCTACAATGGGGAGAATCAATTAAAATGCTCATTTACCAGTTCTAATCTTTGAAACGTCTATGGGCAGAAGTTTGACAATTTTCTTTACACAGAGAGATTCTTGTGGAACTTTGTGTCCTGTCTCTTACTTAATCTTCATGACAAAATTCAAGCGCCTTCTCCTCCAAGGAATGTTGCCTTAACTTGAGTCTCCTCCTATCTGTCTTCCTGAGGTACATACCCAGTGTATACCTCATTGCCGCCATTCTAAATCTATAATATAATTTTTGGTTTATCTTTGTTTTCTATTCTAGACTGCAATTATTTTTAAGGCATGGGTTTCATTATCTCCATTTTTGTTTATCCAGTGCAGAACCCACAGTATTGTCTCATTCCATTTTTCCAAATGATTGTATGAGGGTCAATTTCAGGAAGAGACAGGAAATAGAGGAACTGCCATTGAGAGTATAACCACCCCTAAGCCTGGTCTTGTGCTAGACATGTGTATCACTGTCCATGTCCCACATCGACATGACTTTACTGTTAAACTGGATATTTCAGAGTTGAAGATATTCAAGTTCAAAAAATATGAGAACTATGCTTTGGTTTTCATGACTGACAAGTAGAGGAGTTTGAAATTTATATCCAACAATTCTTGATTGCTAAGGTCACTGTTTACTTTTTTGAACCTGGATGCATCTAAAGGGTCAAAGTCATCCTTAAGAAGAAGATTATTCAAAAAAAGTAAATATCTATGGAGACTGTGAAGAAAGCTTTATATCCTTAAACCTCCATGTAGTGCTCATCATGGATCCCTTTGTTACCAACATACTTCCCACCTTTTGACATTTGGAAATTTCTTTGGATTCAGACTTGGAGTCTTTCATCTTTGAGAGTTCATCACGAGTTCATACTTCTCCTAGTTTTGAATGGGCTTTAGGTGCACAGGGTGATTAATGGCACCACTTATATCACAGTACATATCACCATTGGTCCACACTATCTAACAATTGCTTTGTTTCCTCATTCCATTATTTTCCCAAAGCTCTTGCCCTGTCCCCTCCTTACCACCAGAAAATCTTCTAACAAGTTTACACTGGTTTTGTTTGTGTGTTTTCTTTCCAAGCGTATACTTTTTATACACATTATACACATTACAACATATATTTTAATTTATATAAATTATGCTTGCTTGTATAGCTTATCTGCTTTTATGACTACTACTTAAAAATATACCTATATTGATATGAATAGATTTAATCTATTGCTCAACAGTGTGAGTCCAATATCTGTCAGAACCACCTGGAAATAGATAATCTCACCTCCCTCACTTATCCTATTTTTCAAGGCATATGAAAACCAAATAAATGTGAAGAAAAAGAAATTGTGTCATCTAATCTTTCATCACGTAGAGGAAGTGATAATTACTATGTAATGTAATGAACTATTTTGAGTATGCATATACTATAAAGATTGACACTATTTACATGTTCAGATTTTTCTGTATTGTAGGGATTTTCTTGATATGTATAATATAACCTAAAGAAAAAGAACTGGAAATATTATGTGCTCATATTTGAAATGGGAAAATGAGACCTGTTGAAACTGTTCCAGGAATGGGGAAAAGGGCAATAAAGGAGAATGATGGAGGGGGTCAATTCAATTATGATATATTGTAAGAACTTTTGTAAATGGCACAATACACCCCAGTATAGCAACATTATGATATTAACTTTTTAAAAAGGAACAAAAAGAATTCAGAAGAATGAATCCAAGATGGTTTTCAGAGTGGCGACAAGATATAAAGCAAAAAAGAAATCTTAGTCATTGTTAAATCATAATCTTTACTTTGGAGATATTTAGTGTCATTATTTAAACAAGTTGTATAGATTCTCCTTTATAATTTCTCTAATTTCTTCTTTTAAAAATAGGCTTATTAACACCATGTTTCAGACATTTTAACTTAATTTTGAACAGAGTCCAGCAAGTTTGATATTATTCCCATTTTATTGACAAAGTGCCAGATGTTAAGTAATGTGAGAAAAGTAATGGAGTAGCAAAAATTGGACTCAAACCTTGGGGCTTTGTTTTTACCTGAGCCAGCTGAAGACCATGATTTTCCTACATCTGTCTCCTCATGCAGCTGGGACTATAGATGTAAGCCACCACATTTAGTTTGCTTGTGGATATCACTAACTGTCATGGCTTTGAACCATAATGCTCCTGATTGCTGTCCCCCAAGTAATTTGGATTTGGCATATGACCTCTTTTACCAGGATTCACTCATTCATTCATACTAAACCTACATATTTCATTGCAGAAATGATATTTGAACCTCAGCTATGGGGGTTATAAATTCAGAATATTTTCAGGGAACTATTCCATTTTTAACTGATCAATATACAAAATGCATATTGTATCCAAAACTTATCATATTTAAACTGTTATATATCTTTACTTGCCTCCTTCTCTCTTCCCTTTTGATCTGTATAATCTTTCTATTCTTCCACAGTAGACTTACTTCTGGCCTTGTGCCTTGATTGTGTTACTAATATTCCCAGGAAAGCTCCATATTTAAAACTCTTCACAACTGGGACTCTAGTTGTGATTCTGCTTCCAAATTACATTTGCTTCCATTATCTATTTTCTCAATTTGAAACAGGTCTGGGTTTTACCCTACATTCACTTTGACTCTTTTTTTAAAAAAATTTATTATTATATTTTTGTCATCCTGGGGAGTACATTGTGACATATACAAAGTACTTGCTATATATCTTAGTTAAATTCACCCCTTCCATCATTCTCCTTTATCCTTCCCCCCATCATAGACCAATTTCAACAGGTCTCATTGTTCCATTTTCATACATGAGTACGTAATATTTCTACCATATTCACCCTCCGTCATCCTTTCCTTATATCCTACCCCATCCTACTGGTACTAACCTTCAGACAGGATCTGTTTCACTTTGACTGTTGAATTTACTTGCTTCCACATGCAAATTTCCCTGCCTCTTCATTGCAATGTTTTTCAATGAGATGAGTTCTCTCTATGATACTCAGGCAGGCCTCAAACCGTTAGGGTCAAATGAGCCTTCCACATCTGTCTTTGGAGTTACTGGGATTACATGCATGGCTAATTTCAAATTTCCATTCATTTTTCAAAGTCCTTTTTTCAAGTCTTTAGTCTTCCCTCGAACATGATGTGTAATAGAGCAGAGTTCCTTTGAATCTTTGAACTTTGAGCAAAGATTTCTTTTTTTCTCATATAGCCTTTATACAGAACTTCAAATTATAGACACTTATATTTTTAATTCTTTCCTCCTAGTTAGCTAGAGCTTCTTGCAAACAGAGCAAATGAACTTCTTGCAAATGAAGAATGTTCTTCCTCATTTCTTGTCAGCTGCTCAGTTAGTGCATAAAACCTTAGATGCAGATAGTGCTTAGTAATATTTAATTGAAAATAATTAAGCTAAAGCTTAAAGGTTTTCATTCCTAGGTTACTAGGCCTATTTCTTAAATTACTTCAGTCTTCCAAGTAACATATAAAAACAAAATTAACTATCAAGAACATGACAAAGCAAGTGATGAATATAAGAGTTAAACTTTCAGAAAGCAGTAACAGCATTCATTTTCTTCACCAGCCAAGACAGATTCAACAATGCAATTAAAATGTATTGAAGAAAGCTGTGATTCTCAGTGAAACGATATTGCATAATATCTCACAGTGGCTCTAAGTCACCACAGTGCGGTGGGTTAAAGCATTTTCCTCTTAGAGTCCAAGGCAACTTAAAAGGATTATTGATTTTTCCCTCTATTTATAAATGAGACTCACATATTAAGAGTGAGAGCTGCAGACACAACATAACGACCTTTTGACTTGGCTTTTTTTCCTAATATAAACAGAATCACTCCTGTTGGTTAAGAGGATATTAAACAGTCAATCTTGTGTGTGCATGTGAGTGTGCATGCGTGTGTGGTGCGTGTGTGGTGTGTATGTGTGTGTGTGTGTATGCCTTGCCTGTACTTTGAGAGCAAAATTTAGCTACTGGACTTAATTTTTTAAATTTCAGCTTTGTTCACTTAACATTAGGAATCTTGACATCTAATTTTGTACTTTTCTGCTCTGGTGTTGAAAAGTCCTATGTTGACTTCATGCTTTTGCACAAAGCCTCTTTATTGAAGACATGCGACTTTGCTTGACCATGTTTTAGATGTAAGATTTAAAATAAACTTATTGCTTCCTGCCACATTACTGTAAGGGGAAAGATCCTAAAATAGGAAACAAAGAATAAGCCCATATTAAAACTGCCCCAGAACAGGATCTATGTGTGGGGTTAATAAAGTAATTAAAATCAGAGTTTACTTTGTACCTGTCAGATTTTTAACTCTCCAGTTTAATTAGTGACTTTGTGAAAACAAGTTGAAGCTTGACGGATTTTCTGCTCTTGGTGCTAGTTCCTTCCTCAGGGATTTAAAATAACCATATATTTTCCAACATTTAAATCTATTTTTCTTCCTGGTTCTGGATTGTTCTTCTAGACAGGCCCTGCAGCATTTGCAACACAGCTTCTAGAATACCAGTATTCTGCAGCACAATGAGCTCCTTCAGCACATGGCTCTGGCAACACTTACCACACAAATACACGTGGCAATTCTCCATGCATGGCTCCTATCATCTTCCCCTTTATGTACTCTGCAGTAAGTCACCAGCTTGGAACCTACTATAAACAGCTTCTCTAGGCACTCCCTTGGGTGGCTGCCCAGTGAATTCAAAGTAGCTTCCTCCAGCATCCCAGAAAAGGAGCTTCCCAGAAAATACTGCCAACATGGTACCTCCCTATGGGTTGCTTTCCCTGGATCTCACCCAGAACTCCTTTTGGTTCTCAAAGACTTAGTGAACATCTCTGCCATCCCATGACCTACAGCTACTCCAGTGAAATCAGGATCTGTCTCAGAATGGGGGTATCTTCCAGATTTTGTATTTGCATAGGTATTTGTTCTCATCTGACTATTGTAGTTCCCTGTACATGTACTTCTGCTACTTTTAGGGTGTTTTTACTTTTTAATCATTCTTCTCTGTCATTACAATCTCCTGTTAATAATTTCTTGTATTAATTGCTTATTGCTCAGATTATCTTCAAATTCAAGTGCATGGTTTCCATCTCCTGATTAGACCCTCAGTGATGGCACTATAAGTAGCATGCTCAATACCAAGATAATACTTAAAAGAGAAAGAAAATTCTGAAAAGTTGAAAAGGAAAAATATAAAATTATCATTATTTTTAGAGGACAAGGTCGTCTATGTAGACAATCCAACAGAATCACAAGAAAATTTGTCAAAATTAAAGAGATCCAGTATGTTTTCTGGCTTTATCATGCTTACCACCAATAAATATAACAACTAAAAGTAAAAATAAAATAGCATTCTTTTCTTATAGCGACAAATTTGTAAAGAATTCAAAAATTAACCTAAAAAGAATGAATAAGATCATTACAGAAAATTCAGTAATGTGAAGGATATTAACTATGATAGGACTAAATAAAGACAAATATTTATAGATGAAATTAATAAGATTATAAGGAACTCAATCTTTGACAAATTAACATTAATAAAGTTCCATTCAGAGTATCAGCAGAATTTTAGAGAAGTTTGAAAAATCTAAACTTAAATTTTAAAAGGTAATGGCCAGAAATATTTGAAACAGAAAACCAAAGAATATGTATAAACTTTAACATATATTGCCAAAATTGAAATCCAAAATCATTAAAAGCAATGTAGTTTTGCAGAAGGGATAAGCAAACCAGTGGACTAGAGCACAAAGATGAGAAATAAAACCATATATATGTATGTGTGTATGTGTGTATATACATGTATATGTGTGTATATGTCTGTGTGTGTATATATACATACAACATGAAATTGACATAAAAATCACAGAGCAAGAGGAATAACACCAGGTTTTATTTAGATGGCTTTGGGAAAACTTGTACCCTAAGGAAAAATAAAACTAAATGTATACCTTATATCATGTACAAAGAAAAACTTATAATTACTGAGCTACACGTGAAAAGTCAAATTATGTATTCAATAAAAGAAACTGTTGTAGAAAATCATTGTAGCCTATAGCTTCAATGAAGGAAAAACTAATTCAAGCAACATTTTATTAGGTTTCTGAAATTGTCTTTAATATGGCAAAATAAATTATGAGAGTGGTATCATCCTGGCATACTCCAAATATACTAAAAAACTTAATAAGGAAAGTTTATTAAAAATTTAATGCTATAAATTCAATAAATTAGATGAAGTGAACAATTTCTTTAAAAGATAAAAACAACCAAAACTCAATCAATAGAAAACTACCTAGAAAACCCTGTATATTAAAAAAATTAAAATTATTATTGATAGTCTTCCCTAAATAAAAAATAGATTTGGATGTCAATGCACAATTCTCCCTAACATTTAAGGAGGAAAATATGCCAATTCAACATTATCTTTTCCAGAAAACTAAAAAGGATGAAATATTTTTGACTTTCATTTATGAGGCCAGAATTACTCTGATATTGAAACCAAAGACTACAAGAAAACAACAGACCAGATCTCTCATAAACATGAAAGCAAATATGACCAAGTTGTGTTTTTCTCAAAAAATGGAAGGTTGATCTTATATTTCTAAAGATGCAATCAACATAACTCACTATCACAATGAACTTAAAAAATAAAAACCATGTGAGCATCACAATAGATGTAGGAAAGTCTTTGACAAATTCCAATCTCCTCTCCATATTAGAGATGAAAGAGAACTTTCACAAGCTGATAAATGGCGTTTATGAAAATATGTAATTAACATAAATATGTAACTGTAGAAGAAAAATTGTGAATTGTGTTGATCTTGGGTTAAAAACTATGACTTTATTTTACAGGCCAGAGATGGCTAATTGGTTTCTTCTCAAATGCCACAGGCTTTCAGAATCCTCAGACAAGGATTCTGAGACTACGACCTTCATAGGAAAGAAGATTTTAATGTAAAGGCAATGTGAGATGGTATGTATGTGCTACCCTTGCTACAAACAATGAGAAATTATTGAGAGTAAGGGAGCTGTACCAAGAAAATAATTGAAACTGGGCACCATGGGCTCATGCCTGTAAGCCTGGCAGAGATCAGGAGGATGGCAGTTCAAAACCAACCTTGGGCAACTAGTTCTCAAAAATATCAAACACAAAAGAGGGTTGGCAGAATGGTTCAAGGGGTAGAGTGCCTGCCTAGCAAGTGTGAGACCCTGAGTTCAAACCCAAATACCACCAAAGAAAAAAAAAAAGAATCTAAAACTTAAAAGATACATGAAAATTTAAACTTGTATTTTAAAATGAGCACAATGATGAAGAAATGCAGACTAACTCAGGTTGATAGGAGGTTATGTACTATATGAAATAATATCCAAGAATTAAGAAACAGGATATGAAGTTGTTTATGCCAATGAGCATCAGAGCAAAAACAGGCTAAAACATTCGTAAAACACCAAAAGCTTTACAGAAAGTCAGTAGAGGGTTACTTCATTACTGAATAAATGATTTATTATTCGAAAGGGGCCTGACCATTTTATGATTATAAAAAGTGCACATCAACAAAAAAAAGATGCCAGTTCATGTATAGCACTGATGAACAGAAAAGACGGGCTGAACTATGAAAGGTATTCTGTGACTCTAAAGATGTATGAATCCTTTGGAATGCCACAGTCTCATAACATTAGCCCTTAAAAATCTTCTACCCAAATTCCCTTGCTCTGATTTGATTCTTACCCACCATGTTTGTCACTATCATTTGGTTTGCTTGTGATTTGCCTTTGGAGAGAGTACACAGACCAACGACCAATTTTTTGTTAATTTAAAAGTTAACATTAGATTTCATATATTCACTTATAATGACTTTAGTCCCCAGAGTTCAAAACTATACATGTGTATACTTTTGCATTTCTAAGACCATGCCCCATCCTGAATTTCAGTGGCTACGTAATATTACTAACACTATGAAAAAATACCCAGGCCTTACTGTAGCAATTAGCATAAAACAAGATTTGTCCCATTATAGTACAAAGAAAACAAGGGCAAAGAATATGACTAAGCATGGCAAATATCTTAACACTAATTCCATCACTAGGTACCTATCATACATGTAAACTTAAGTTGTACAATGAAGTAAGAATACTGCAGTCATTATATTAAAAAACCTTTACACCATATGCATTTGTTTTTTAAAATTAATTTAACCATTATGGAAGATAAGAAGACATTGACTAGAAATCTGATCATCTAGTGGGATATATTTCACTTTCCAGTCCCTTCTAGAATTGAATAATGAAATAGTAAAACATTTCCAAAAAGATAACTTATTTGAATTTAATTGTCTCTGCTGCATTAGCTTTTAAGTTACTGTATCCCTCTGCATGTTGAACATTTAAGTTATTATCTCATTTAATCAGTTGATTTTACTTAAAAAAGAAAAAAATCATTTTTATGACTTCATTCTTCATTGGTTCTCTCTACTCTTGCTTTCAATAAAGTCTTTAAGGACATGTTCTCATTAATGATTTCCATATATTAGCCTCTGTTTCTTATTTTGAGATATATATATATATTTGCAGCATCAGGCATGATTTTGGCACTTGTACATTTTGAAGCTAACAAATGAAGATCAAGATAACCAATTGCCAGAGACTGCAGGGAAAACAGATAGCAAACATTGAGTGTGCCAAAGCAAGTTGTTTGCCATCAGTCATATTGACATTATGTACACACACAGAGAGATACAACAGCATCCTGTTAAATCATTCTAAGAAAAGGGGCAAATGCTTAATAAAACAATTAGTGTGATATTTTCTAACCTATTTAAGACTGATCACAAAATAGACTTCATAGTTTGAAGTTTTGTTGGACACTGTTTCACTTGTCCTCAGAGTTTTTAGTGTAACCCCTGGGGAAAGAAGTTTCGACGTTTTGCTTAGTGAGTGGAGATAGCCAAACCATTGTGTGGCTTTGTATGTGTGTATGTGTGTGTGGGTGTGTGTGTCCAATGAGATAAACATTGAGCAATACAAAGATAACAAATTGATAACTGGCATATGTTCACATGAGAAAAAATGATTTTTATCCTCAGCAAATTTTGCAATCAAAGTAAAATTTTTAAGTTGCAAATTGCATAAAACTATGCACATTCTCTCCTCTTTGTTAATAAATCTGCTTATATTAGCTAGCTCATGAATTCTGGGAAATAAGAAAAATGAAAGCTATCAACAGAATCAACAGAACTGTCATATCTTGTTTGAGGAACATATTCATCTCAAAGGCCTAGGGGTTTTTAGAGTTTGGGAGAGGGTTAATTTTTTTTGTTAGGATATATTCATTGTACAGGAGGAATTTATTGTGATAATTCCAAATTGGTTAGATCACTCCCACCATGTCTCCCCCTTGACCCCCTCCCTGCCCAACTTCAAGCAATTGCAAGAGGTTTCATTGTTCTGTTTGTATAGGTATATCAAGTCCATCAAACATATTACCCCACCTTAATCTCCTTTGTTTATCCTCTCCCCTTCAACAAGTACCCCCGCACACATATTGAACCAATTTTACAGTTCTGTCTTTTGTTATTAGTTTCTAAGTCAATGTTCAAAGGGGGGTTACTATGTATGTATCTTCACTGTGATTATACTTTACTTTGGTCCATTCAACCCCTTTATCTCCCACACCCCATTTTTCAACAGCTTTCAGTACACATCCTTATATTCTCTACCTTCACAGATGTTATATTTTATGATATTGTTGATGCTGTATCATTCCCTTTTCCTTTCCCTCCATCCCAAGTTACATAGAGTAGTTTCACTATTACAAATATGTTCTACATATGAGTTTGTATAGGATTGTGGGTTGTTTTTTTTTTTGTATATTTTTCTTTTGGAGCTACCTTCCACACAGAGAAAACATGTGACTTAAAGGCCTAGTTTTGTAATGGTAAATGGTATGATACTTTAGAACTTGCTTGTAAGCTGGAGGTATTACATGATAGCATAAATAAAACTCACATTTTTAAATTCAATTAGCAATGATCCCCCTGTAGTATTCAGTACAAGCTCAGGGTGAACAAAAATATACATAAAAGAGTTATGTTCTATCTTGATAAAATAAAATTTAATTAGAAAATAATGGATGTTACATGGCTATAATTTATTTCATTTAATTTCCAGATTGATTATTAAAATTGTCAACTGACCAGTTTAAAACCAGACAGCTAAAATTCTATTTAAATATGTCATGCATTGAAAACTCACCATGCTGAAAGTTGGATTAATCATATTTTTATTTAAAAATTATTTTTAGAACTCACTAAAGCAATGTGACTTTCCTTTCTCCCCATTCCTAGTCCCTTGTTCAGAAAATATAATTCATATGACAGTAGATCCTCTGGTTACCACATACACCAAAATCAGCTTTTATCAAATACTTTTACTTCTTCCTTATAAATAAGGGCACTATTCTACAAATATTTGCACAAAAACCTTATTAACTTAACTAGGTAATTTTGGTTTCCTCTGCACTTTCTGTTTTAAGAAGCTTCCCATATCATTATGGCATCAGATTCTCAGGTCTCTGTAGAATCTCTACAGTGGTTCTCCATTAGTGTTAGTTTTACTGACAGCAATAGAATCAAAAGCATGTAACTTTCATTCTTGGAAAAAGTAGAGGTGCTAGTCAGTATTTTAATCTCTGAGAGAAACAATTTAAACTTTGAGTTTATTTTAGCACATGGTTTCAAAGGTTTTAATCCATAATTGGTTGGCTTCTTTGTGGTGGACCTGAGTAGATGATGAGCATCATGGTGGTGAGCCTGTGGTTGAACAAAGCAGCTTACATCATGGCAGACAGAAAAGGGATAGGGAAAGAACAGGACCCCAGTGACCTACTTCCTTTTCCTAGACCCACCTCCTAAAGTTTCCAGAGCCTCCCAAAATAGCACCACCAGTTGGGAACCAGGCTTTCAACACATGAAGCTATAAGGGACATCTCATATTCAAACCTTACTAGTAGACTTGCTTCTATCATAATAATTCTTCATATCATTGATGATCTACTGCTTTATAATATATACCTCCACAAAAAGTGAGGATATTTCACAACTTTTGTTCATTCCAAAGAAAGCAGCAGGAGATTAAAAGAGGTGTGCACTGGTGACAACAGTACATAATCTCTAAGGATTTTTCTATTCTTTCCTCACTACTACCACCCACATATCATAACTTCCTGTCTCTTAACAAGCACATGCATGTGCACACACATCTGCACAAACACACATTCACACAAAGAAAGCTACATGAATACCATTTTTACAGGAACTTGTAATTGTTTTCTTCTATTTAAGGTCTTTGTTGTGTAGTAGTTACATGATAGTCCCTTTTTCTACCTTAGTTTTTGTTCATTTCATTTCAGCTTGAAATCTAGCAGTAAATACATACAATAGTCTGACCAAGATTATAAAAAAATAGAAAACAAAAGCAAGAAATTTTTTCGTCCTCAAAATCAATTCCATGTCACAGAGAAATAAGGGAAGTTTTTCTTATGTGACAAGGATAAATTTATTACAACCCACTCTTTGTTTCACTTTGCAAATCATTTTTGCCGTAGAAAAGGAAATTTGTAATCGTCAGAAACTGATAAACACAGAACAAAATACTGACAAAAATAATTCTCTGAAAATTCTGGTTTACTTGCTTTATAATTGGTATGCTAGCTTTTAAGAATTACTTAAGCACCACAGGAATTAATTTGTATTTAACAGGATTGTTTTTATCCACTCCAATGATAGTGTTCTCACTTGTAATTACTTGCTTTAGTGACATGATACCACTAGTAACAGAGGAATGAGTTAAATAGGAAGAGTATATTTTTAAAGGTCAATTAGGCTAAAGTCATGAATGAACTCCAAATGTTAATACTTAATACACCTAAAAATTCTTTCTCGAAGGTGTGTGTTTCTGGCTGGTAGAGTCTCTTCTTCATGTTGTAATTTAGGAATGCAGAAGTTTTCCCACTGTGACACTCATATGCCCTAAAAGCTTTAGCAGTCATCCCAACTTGGATCTAGTTTGTAAGAGAGACACCACTGTTTCTTAAAAGTCTTACCTAGAAGCCAAACACATCACTCCCCCTCTCATCTCAGAATATTTGCAAGGCCACACCTAGTTTCAAAAGTGACTGAAAAATAAGGCTTCTCTGTGGACAGCCATCATTCTATACCACTAAAGCATTATAAACTTTGGTGGCTAGCTAGATACTTTTGCCATCATTATGTTTATATAAGTAAAAAAGTATCCGACCAAGAAATATAATTTTTAGACAAGAAAGAAAAAATATCCAAAACCAGAAAAGCTTCTGACAAATAGGTATTGATATTTCTATATGACACAGCTGTCTTACTTGGTATTTTTGAGCTGTCTTAAATTACTTCTTTGTTCAATAAGGCAACAATTTATTCATTTTAGTGTTTGGCCAAACAAAAACATTGTAGAAATGTGTGTGATAATGCAAGAATATTACCATTACTCATTCAGTCCCTAACCACGATTTAAAGAACACATCTACAGACGACACACACAAATGCACATTTCCTGTCTCTTCTTATTGGCATATGAATTGTCAATACATTCTCTCTTTCTATCTTTTTGACAGTACTGGGATTTGAATTCAGGCCTCATGGTTGCTAGGCAGCTGTTCTACCACTTGAGCCATACTTCTAGCCCTTCTTGCTTTGGTTATTTTGAAGACAGTGTATCACAGTCCAGGCTGGACTGTGATCCCAACATCACTGAATGACAGGAATCCACCACCATGCTCAACTTTTTTTCCTTTGAGATGGGGTCTGACAAACTTTTTTGCCCAGGCTGACCAGGTACCACAATCCTTCTGATCTCAGCCTTTCTAGGATTATAGAAATAAGCCACCAGCACCCAGCCCAACATATTCCCGATCATGTGAACACTGACATAACTGTTAGAGAAGACCAAGGGAGGAAGAAAAGAAGGAATGAATGATAGAGAATGAATACTATCAATAATATCACATCTGTGTAGGAATAAGACACAATGAAAACTGTTGAACAACAGAGTAGGGGTAAGGATGAGGAGGTGTATTGGAGGTAGATGGTTAGAGTGACTTAAGCACTGTATATTTACAGACAGAATACCAAAGCAAGAAATCCCACTGAATATCCAATAGCCACCTAAACAATGAAAGACAGGAACATAACACAGGTCATGCTAAGGGAAGATAATAGCAGGAGGGGGCAGATAAATGAAAAAAATAAAGAGAGTGAATATGGATGATGCACTTTCTATATAAATTTGAATATAAAATATTGAAACCTATTGAGGTCACTATAAGAACGGGACTGGAGTAGGAAACCAATAATGGAGGGGATGAACCAATTCAGGATATTATATATGCATATATGGAAATGTCACAATGAAACCCCCTGTATAACTATCATAAATTAGCAAGACTATCTTTTTTAAAAAATGAAGGACAAGAAGGCAAAACTGGTCCTGTCCTTGGGTTGGCACTAAGTGGGGGGGCATAACGAAAGGATGGAGGAAGACAAATATGGTGGAAGTATCTTATATTCATGTATGCAAATGGAATGAGAGCTGTTAAAACTATTCTAAGAAAAGGGGAAGGGGAGATAAATGAGAAAGAGGAGGGGTGCATCTAATTAAGATATATTGCAAGCACTTACATACACATCACAATGTACCCCTTGTACAAGAATATGCTAATAAAAAGTATTAAAAAATTGACAATGCCAGTGAATTTCTGACATGTTTACTACTTATAACCAAGTAATTTTTGCTTTTCCCTTTTATTTTTAAATTAATTATACAAAATAGTATGTTTCAATATGACATTTGCACACCTGCACTATATGTGCTTCAGGCATGTTCATGCTGATCATAATCCTCTTTTGTCTTACTCCCTCCTCTTTCTGGTTGGCCCTGCCCCACAAGTAGTCTCCCTTCTGCTTTCATATCTTTTTTATTTAATATACTCAAGAAAGGAAACATGTTTGTCTTACTGAGTCTGGCTTATTTCATTTAAGCTGATGACTTCCATCTCCATCCATTTTCCTGTGAATGATAAAATTTCATCCTCCTTTATGCCTAAATAATGCTCCATTGTGAGTCCATAGCATTTTCTTTTTTCCATTCATCTGTTGATGGGCAACTGGGATGATTCCATGACTTGTCTACTGTGAGTAGTATTACATTAAACATGGTTGCATGTATTTCTGTGCTTATTTTAATACCTTCTGGCATATATCTAGAAGTGGTATAGCAGGATCATTTTAGTTTTTTGAGGAATCTACATACTGATTTCCATAGTGACTGCACTAGTTTACTTCCCCACCAACAGTATATAAGGGCTCCCTTTTTCCATTCTCCTCGCCAGCATTTGTTGTTTGTTTTCTTGATGATAGTCATTCTGGGGTAACATGGCATCTCAATGTTGTTTTGATTTGCATTTCCTTCATGCCTAAGGATATTGAACATTTCTTCATATATTTTTGGTCATTTGTACTTCTTATTTTGAGAACTGTGCTTTTCAATTTATTTTCCCCATTTATTGCTTGGATTCTTTGTTCTTTTCATGTTTAATTTTTTGCATTCTTTATATATTCTGGATATTAGTCCCTTGTCAGATGAATAACTGGCAAAGATTTTGTACAGTCTGTAGACTTTCTCTTCACTTTTTGCTATGTAGAAGCTTTTTATTTTGATGCAATCGCAATTTTCCAGTTTTTAAAAATTTATTTATTTATTTATGATAGGATGTTGTTATGTAGCCTAGTGTTACCCGGAGCTCACTACAAAGCCTAGGTTGGCCTCAAACTCATGCTCCTTCTGCCTCTGCCTCGCAAGTGCTGGGATTACAGCTATATATGCCACCACAATCAGCTCACTTGTCAATTTTTTACCAAGTAATTTTCATATCTATATCCCTAACTTCAACAATTAACCCGTATTTCAGGTGAATTTCTAGTCAACTAATCTAATTATTTAAAAATGTCAATACGTTGTTTACTAAACATTATTGAGTCCAATAATAAATGCAGCTGGTATTTAAATGACTTAGTAAATAATGCACTCACTCATTAAATATACCTGGAGCTCATGTGTGAAGCATTAGTTCCTTATCTACACACTTCTAAAGGAAGGCACTTTGGGAGCACAGACCCAAACAATGGCCAAAGCAAAAAAACAGCAATGTGATAAATTATTGTGCTGCAGGTATGATTATTAAAGACTCAAAGAAGAATCACCAAACATTCAAAAAGCTTTAATGGAGAAGATGAAAGATGAGTAAATTGGACTGACTCCAAATTTTATTTTTTTATCTTTTTTTAAATCTTATTTATTTTTTTATTGTTTTATTATTCATATGTGCATACAAGGCTTGGGTCATAACTCCCCCATGCCCCCATCCCCTCCCTTACCACCCACTCCACTCCCTAAAGTGTTTTTGCTGGTTGAGATAAGGATAGCCAAACAGGGAGTTGACTCACATTGATTTCCTGTGCGTGGTTGTTGCCTTCTAGGTGAATTCTTTTTAATCTAACTTTTTCCTCTAGTTCCTGCTCCCCTTTTCCTATTGGCGTCATTGCTTTTAAGGTATCTGCTTTAGTTTCTCTGCGTTAAGGGCAACAAATGCTAGCTAATTTTTCAGGTGTCTTACCTATTCTCACCCCTCCCTTGTGTGCTCTTGCTTTTATCATATGATCAAAGTCCAATCCCCTTGTTGTGTTTGCCCTTGATCTAATGTCCGCATATGAGGAAGAATATAACGATTTTTGGTCTTTTGGGCCAGGCTAACCTCACTCAGAATGATGTTCTCCAATTCCATCCATTTACCGGCAAGTGATAATATTTCGTTCTTCTTCATGGCTGCATAAAATTCCACTGTGTACAGATAACACATTTTCTTAATCCGTTCATCAGTGGTGGGGCATCTTGGCTGTTTCCATAATTTGGCTATGGTGAATAGTGCCGCAATAAACATGGGTGTGCAGGTGCCTCTGGAGTAACCTGTGTCACAGTCTTTTGGGTATATCCCCAAGAGTGGTATTGCTGAATCAAATGATAGATCAATGTTTAGCTTTTTAAGTAGCCTCCAAATTTATTTCCAGAGTGGTTGTACTAGTTTACATTCCCACCAAGAGTGTAAGAGGGTTCCTTTTTCCCTGAATCGTCGCCAACACCTGTTGTTCGTGGTGTTGCTGATGATGGCTATTCTAACAGGGGTG
Source organism: Castor canadensis (assembly GCF_047511655.1). Lineage (NCBI taxonomy): Eukaryota > Metazoa > Chordata > Mammalia > Rodentia > Castoridae > Castor > Castor canadensis. The sequence continues at coordinate 26,488,655 of NC_133390.1, read as the reverse complement.
AGGTGGAATCTTTCTGTGGTTTTAATTTGCATTTCCTTTATTGCTAGAGATGGTGAGCATTTTTTCATGTGTTTTTTGGCCATTTGAATTTCTTCATTTGAGAAAGTTCTGTTTAGTTTACTTGCCCATTTCTTTACTGGTTCATTAGTTTTGGGAGAATTTAGTTTTTTAAGTTCCCTATATGTTCTGGTCATCAGTCCTTTGTCTGATGTGTAGCTGGCAAACATTTTCTCCCACTCTGTGGGTGTTCTCTTCAGTTTAGAGACCATTTCCTTTGTTGATCAGAAGCTTTTTAGTTTTGTGAAGTCCCATTGATCTATGCTATCTCTTAGTTGCTGTGCTGCTGGGGTTTCATTGAGAAAGTTCTTACCTATACATACTAACTCCAGAGTATTTCCTACTCTTTTCTGTACCAACTTTAGAGTTTGGGGTCCGATATTAAGATCCTTGATCCATTTTGAGTTAATCTTGGTATAGGGTGATATACATGGATCTAGTTTCAATATTTTACAGACTGTTAACCAGTTTTCCCAGCAGTTTTTGTTGAAGAGGCTGCTATTTCTCCATCGTATATTTTTAGCTCCTTTGTCAAATACAAGTTGGTTATACTTGTGTGGCTTCATATCTGGGTCCTCTATTCTGTTCCACTGGTCTTCATGTCTGTTTTTGTGCCAGTACCATGCTGTTTTTATCGTTATTGCTTTGTAATATAGTTTGAAGTCAGGTATCGTGATACCTCCTGCATTGTTCTTTTGACTGAGTATTGCCTTGGCTATTCGTGGCCTCTTGTGTTTCCATATAAATTTCACAGTAAATTTTTCAATCTCTTCAATGAATGTCATTGGAATTTTGATGAGAATTGCATTAAACATGTGGACTACTTTTGGGAGTATAGACATTTTTACTATGTTGATTCTACCAATCCATGAGCATGGGAGATCTCTCCACCTTGCTATAGCTATTGATGATGTCTAGAAGCTTCTGATTAGAGTTTTTTGGGTCTTTAAGGTATAGGATCATGTCATATGCAAATAGGGATATTTTGACAGTTTCTTTACCTATTTGTATTCCTTTTATTCCTTCTTCTTGCCTAATTGCTCTGGCTAGGAATTCTAGTACTATGTTGAATAGGAGTGGAGATAGTGGGCATCCTTGTCTGGTTCCTGATTTTAGAGGGAATGGTTTCAGTTTTTCTCTGTTAAGTATAATGCTGGCTGTAGGTTTGTCATATATAGCTTTTATAATGTTGAGGAACTTTCCTTCTATTCCTAGTTTTCTTAGAGCTTTTATCATGAAATGGTATTGGATCTTATCAAAGGCTTTTTCTGCATCTATTGAGATGATCAAGTGGTTTTTGTCTTTGCTTCTGTTAATGTGGTTTATTACATTTATTGATTTTTGTATGTTGAACCACCCCTGCATCCCTGTGATGAAGACTGCTTGGTTGTGGTGAATAATCTTTTTGATGTGTTGTTGAATTCGGTTTGCCATTATTTTATTGAGGATTTTTGCATCAATGTTCATTAAGGAGATTGGCCTATAGTTCTCCTTTTTGGAGGTGTCTTTGCCTGGTTTTGGGATAAGTGTAATACTGGCTTCATAAAAGGTGTTATGCAGTTTTCCTTCCCTTTCTATTTCATGGAAAAGTTTAAGGAGGGTGGTATCAGTTCTTTTTTAAAAGTCTGGTAGAATTCAGCAGAGAATCCATCAGGTCCTGGACTTTTCTTTTTGGGAGACTCTTGATTGCTGCTTCAATAACATTTTGTGTTATAGATCTATTCAGGTGATTAATTTCCCTTGGTTCGGTTTTGGATGATCATATGTATCTAGAAATCTGTCCATTTCTTTTAGATTTTCAAATTTATTTGAATATAGGTTCTCAAAGTAGTCTCTGATGATTTCCTGGACTTCCATGGTGTTTGTTGTTATCTCCCCTTTTGCATTCCTAATTCTACTAATTTGGGTTTTTTCTCTCCTCATTTTAGTCAGGTTTGCCAGGGGTCTATCGATCTTGTTTATTTTTTCAAAGAACCAACTTTTTGTTTCATTAATTCTTTGTATGGTTTTTTTGGTTTCTATTTCATTGATTTCAGCTCTTATTTTTATGATTTCTCTCCTTCTATTTGTTTTGGGATTTGCTTGTTCTTGTTTTTCTAGGAGTTTGAGATGTATCATTAGGTCATTGATTTGGGATCCTTCAGTCTTTTTAATATATGTACTCATGGCTATAAACTTTCCTCTCAGGACTGCCTTTGCTGTGTCCCATAGGTTCTGGTAGGTTGTGTTTTCATTTTCATTGACTTCCAGGAACTTTTTAATTTCCTCTTTTATTGCATCGATGATCCATTCTTCATTAAGTAATGAGTTATTTAGTTTCCAGCTGTTTGCATGTTTTTTGTCTTTACTTTTGTTGTTGAGTTCTACTTTTACTGCATTGTGATCAAATAGTATGCATGGTATAATTTCTATTTTCTTATATTTGCTGAGGCTTGCTTTGTGCCCTAGGATATGATCTATTTTGGAGAAGGTTCCATGGGCTGCTGAGAAGAATGTATATTGTGTAGAAATTGGATGAAGTGTTCTGTAGACATCAAGTAGGTCCATTTGATCTATTGTATATTTTAGATCTTGGATACCTTTATTGATTTTTTGTTTGGATGACCTATCTATTGATGATAATGGGGTGTTAAAGTCTCCCACAACCACTGTGTTGGTGTTAATATATGCTTTTAGATCTTTCAGGGTATGTTTGATGAAATTGGGTGAATTGACATTGGGTGCATACAGATTGATGATTATTATTTCCTTTTGGTCTATTTCCCCTTTTATTAGTATATAATGTCCTTCTTTATCTCATTTGATCAATGTAGGTTTGAAGTCTACTTTGTCAGAGATAAGTATTGCTACTCCTGTCTGTTTTCGGGGGCCATTGGCTTGATAAATCTTTTTCCAGCCTTTCATCTTAAGCCTATGCTTATTTCTGTTGGTGAGATGGGTCTCCTGTAAGCAACAAATTGTTGGATCTTCCTTTTTAATCCATTTCATCAAGCAGTGCCTTTTGATGGGTGAATTAAGTCCATTAACATTAAGTGTTAGTACTGATAGGTCTGTGGTGATTCCTGTCATTCAGTTGTCTTAGTTGTTTGAAGGTTTGATTGTGTGTACCTAAGTTGAGGTTACTCTCTATTTTCTTGTTTTTTCTTTTTTCTGTGGTTTGGTGCTGCCTGTCCTTTCATGGTTAAGTTGGGTTTCACTTTCTGTGTGCAAAATCCCTTGAAGAATCTTTTGTAGTGGTGGCTTTGTGGTCACATATTGCTTTAGTTTTTGCTTATCATGGAAGACTTTTATTGCTCCATCTATTTTGAATGGTAGTTTTGCTGGGTAGAGTATCCTAGGGTTGAAGTTATTTTCACTCAGTGCCCGGAAGATCTCACCCCCACGCTCTTCTTGCTTTTAATGTTTCTGTTGAGAAGTCTCCTGTGATTTTGATGGGTTTACCTTTGTATGTTACTTGTTTTTTCTCTCTTACAGCCTTCAATATTCTTTCCCTTGTTTCTGAACTTCTTGTTTTAATGATGATATGTCGTGGGGTAGTTCTATTTTGATCTGGTCTGTTTGGTGTCCTGGAGGCCTCTTGCATCTGTATGGGAATATCTTTCTCTAGATTTGGGAAATTTTCCATTATTATTTTGTTGAATATATTATGCATTCCCTTTACTTGCACCTCTTCTCCTTCTTTGATGCCCATGATTCTCAAGTTTGGTCTTTTGATGGAGTCAGTGAGTTCCTGTATTTTCTTTTCACAGGTCTTGAGTTGTTTAATTAATAGTTCTTTGGTTTTTCCTTTAATTACCATTTCATTTTCAAGTTCTGAGATTCTGTCTTCTGTTTGTTCTATTCTGCTGGATTGGCCTTCCATTTTGTTTTGCAGTTCTGTTTCATTCTTTTCTTCTGAGGTTTTCCATATCCTGGGTGGTTTCCTCTCTAATGTTGTCTATTTTTGTCCTGAGTTCATTGATCTGTTTATTCATCATGTTCTCTGTTTCACTTTGGTGTTTATACAGTGCTTGTATGGTTTCCTTTATTTCTTCTTTTGCTTTTTCAAATTCTCTATTTTTGTTGTCTTGGAATTTCTTGAGTGTCTTCTGTACATTTTCGTTGACCCTATCCATTATCATCTCTATAAAATTCTCATTGAGTACTTGTAGTATGTCTTCATTTAAATTATCTTGTGGGCTTCATTGGGTCCTTTGGTATAGTTTATTTTCATTTTGTTGGAGTATGGATCTGAGTATCTGTTTTCTTCATTTCCCTCTGGTTTCTTTACTAATTTTTTGCTGTGGGGAAACTGGTATCCCTTTTTTTTTGGTCTTCCTGTCATTGTCCTTGGTGTTGTTACTGTCCCTGTACTCTGTGCAATTAAGTATTTTCTTGCTTGTAATATAACAATGGTAATATTTAGAATGGAAGGGTGAGAGGAGATGGAAAGCAAGAAGTTAAAGAAAAGGGAAAAACAAACAGACAGGTAGGAAAAAACAAAACAAGAAAGTTTCAAAGGTTTAAACAGGGAGAGTTAGTGTACTAATTGACAATAAGCTGAACAGGCCTTAGAAAGACAGAGAGAGGATTGAAAATAAAAAATAAAAAGAATAAAGATAAGAATAAAAATAAAAAATAAGTAAATGAGAGTAATATATATATAAATAAAATAAAACAAAATGAAAAGTAGAAAATAAAAAATAAAAACAACAAAAAAAAACCCTCCAAGTTCAAATGCAATGAAGTTTCAGTCTTAATAATTTTGGTGTCTGTCTCAGTCTCCAATACTGTAGATGGTGCCTCAGATGTTGTTCTGTAGTTGTCTCATCAAAGGAAATGCATAAAGTAGAACAAAAGTGCACAAAAAAAAAAAAAAGCCAAAACAAAAAAATCCCACAAAGTGTCCCAAGGTCAAATGCAATACAGTTTCAGTAAGTTTTTCAGCATGCAGGTATAGTTCAGTTGTTTTCTCATCAAAGGTAGGGAGAGAGAAGAAAAAAAAAAGAGTCTGGAGACAGTTCTGTGAATGGTATCTGTGGCTGTGGCTTGCCTGCCCACTGCTGTCAGCCTGCTGTTGCTGGAGGTGTTATTTATGCAGATCTCTGGGGTGAGCTTAGCACTCACCTGGCCCTGCAGGCTCTCCTGTAGGAGAGCCTCTGCTATAAGCTTTCCCCTTTTTAAGCACAATGAGGGAGGTGACACTGCACCTGCTTTCTCAGGCCTGTGTGCTTGTTTACAGTTTGCATGGGAAGTGGGTCTTCCCCCCTCTCCAGTGGAGTTTTCCTCCCTCTGCCACTTTTACAAGCTTTCCTGCTCATGATTACTGGGCAGTGCTGCTGCTCCTGCCAGCCGCCATGTTTGTTTACAGCTCACGTGGGAAGTGGGTCTTCCCTCTTCTCCTGTGGAGTTTTCCTCCCTCTGCCACTCTCACAAGTTTTCCCACTCCTGGTTGCCTGGTGCGTGCCCCAGCTCCCACCAGAGCCTCTCCGGCCAGCCCAGCTTGTTTATTTACAGTTCCGGGAAGGATTCCCTTCCCCCAATCTTTGGTGCTCAGTGTGCCCCACCCTCTTTCCCACGTGTCTTTATTGTTCTTATTGCTTATTATTCAGTTTCTCTTTTTTCCCCAGGTGGAGGTCAGTCTGTCCAGGGGGCTATGCTGCTCTGGCCCAGGGTTGTCTGTGGGAGTACCGCGCTTCGATAAGCTCACCTTGTCCACGTCTTCTCAAGCTGTCTGGGTGCGGGTGGCTGGCAGCCCAGGGGCCCTCCTGATTTTTCTGTTTAATGTGAAGTGGAGATGTTCTGAGCCAGCTGGAGGTGTGGAGGGGTCAAAGTTTTGCCTCTTCTCGGTGGTTTTGCCTGCAAGGTGTGTCTCCAGCATCTCTCCAAGATTTCACTATAGGAGGCATGCTTTCTGCTTCATCCCTCCAGCTGCCATCTTGAAGCATTCTTGACTCTAAATTTTAAAAAGCAATATTTAAAAGAAGATCATTTTAAAAATCAAATGACTATGTCAAATAAATCAAGAAAATGTTGACTTGAAAAGAAAATGGAGACCTAATAGAGGCATAAAAATAAGGAAAAAAGAGCTCGTAGAAATTAAAATGATAATTTCCATTAATCATCAAATGAATTTTTCCAAGTCTAAATTACTGTTATTAGGGTTTCCAGCTAAAACTAGAAACATCCAACTACATTTGAGTTTCAGAGGAGTAATAAGTAGTGTTTTAGTGTAAGAATGCCCTAATATTGTGTGGGATATATTTATTTAAAATGATATTTGCTGCTTCTCTAAAGTTCAGTTATGACTGGTTGTCCAGTATTTTTATTTACTAAACTTGTCAGCCTTATTTACTAGATACTTCATGAGTGAGGATTAGATTTTGTACACAGAAGATCACAGAGAAACTGAAAAGTTCACTTGAATTCCTTTCTTATTAAAAGTATATAATTTTCATATTAAAATTTTAAATTATTAGATACAAAAATGGCATAGCCAAAAACTTAAGTGGGAGTAAAAAAGCTCTCTTGTAAATTAGATAAAAAAAACTTAAGGAAAACAAAAGGGATAAATTACAGGATTCAGAGAGTTTAGAATAAAAAAATCTAATGTCCAATTAAACGGAGTTTTGGATGTTGAAAAAAGTATGGTCAGGAGCTGGGTATTTTAGAGAACTGTTTTCATTTTATATGATGGAAAATTCATTAAAAAAATCTAAATTTGGAATTCCTAAATAAAGATATAAGCATATTTTTATTTTGGATGGTCATATGTGTATAGAAATTTGTTCATATCTTCTAGATTTTCTGATATATTTGCATAAAGGTTTACAAAGTAGTTCTCAATGATCTACTGGATTTCTTTGGTGTTTGTTGTGATCTCCTCTTTTTTGTTTCTGATTTTGTTAATTTGAGTCTTTTCTCTCTTCATTTCAGTCAGATTTGCTAAAGACTAGATCCCTATATTTTACCCTGTGCAAGTATCAACTCAAAGTGGATTAAGGACCTTAATATAAGGCTTAAAGCTTTGAAGCTAGTGCAAGAAAGAGCAGGGGATACACTAGAATTAATAGTCATAGGCAATGACTCCCTAACTAGAACCTAAAGGCAGAGCAACTAAGAGAATGGCTGTATAAATGGGACTACATGAAATAAAAAATCTTCCACACAACAAAGGAAATGGTCACCAGATTGAAGAAGCTGCCCATTGTATGGGAGAAAAAAATCTTTGTCAGCTATGTATCTGACAATGGATTAATAGCCAGAATCTACAGGAAGCTCATAAAACTAAGCTTCCAAGTATCAATGACACAATGAAGAAATGGGCAAATGAACTAAACAGAACTTTTTCAAAGGAAGAAGTTCAAATGGCCAAAAACACAAACACATGAAGAAATGCTCAACATTCCTGGCCATAAAGGAAATGCAAATGAAAACCACATTAAGATTCCACCTCACTCCTGTTAGAATGGCTGCCATCAAGAACACAAACAACAAATTTTGGCAAGGATGTGGGGGAAATGGAACACTCATACATTGTTAGTAGGAATGTAAATTAATACAAACACTATGAAAAATATAATATGGACACTCTTCAAAAAATGAAAACTAGAACTGCCATATGATCCAGCAATACCACTCCTAGGGATACACCCAAAGGAATGTAAGTCAGGTACAATAAAGGCACCTGCACATCCATGTTTATTGCAGCATTATTCACAATAGCTAAGATAAGCAAACAGCAAAGATGCACCACTCTGATAAATGGATGAAGAAAATGTGGTATCTATATACAAAGGAATTTTATTCAGCCATGAAAAAGAATGAAATTTTCTTGTTTGCAAGAAAATGGATGGAACTAGAAAACATCATCTTAGATGAAGCTAGCCAGGCTCAGAATACTAAAAGTGCCACATGTTTTCTCTCATATGTGGAATATAGACCTAATACAAATACAGCAATATTATGAAGAAAAAAAACAGGCCATGCTAAGTGGAGATCACATATGAGAGAAGGAAGATAAAAGACAAAAGTTAAGAAGGTGAATGTGGTTTATGTACTTCATACACAAGAATTAATATAGAACTTCTAAACCCATTGAAATCATCATAAGAAGAAGACTGAGGTAGAAAGGAGAAAAATAGAGGAAAGGAACCAATCAGGTTATAACACATATATACATAGATATGTCACAATGAAATACCCTGTTTAGCTATCTTATACAACAAAAATGGCATTTTTAAAATAAATATAGAGAATAGGAAGGCAAAACAACCCCTGTCTGGGGGAGGAGATCAATGGGAGGGGTGACTATAAGGAAAGGGGGTCAGAGGGTGAATATGGTGGGAATATTCTGTACAAATGTCTGTAAATGAAAAAATGAGACCTGTTGAAACTATTCCAGGGTTGGGGAGAAGGAGGATAGAGGAGAATAATGGAGGAGTTGAATTCATTTATGATAAATTGTAAGAAGTTTTGGAAATGTCACGATGTACCCCCAGTACAGCAATAATATGTGTGTGTGTGTGTGTGTGTGTGTCTGTATACATAATATATGTAATATATGGATAATATGGTAAACCAAGGGATCAATTTTTAATAATAACTGTCAAGTTAAAAGAGAAAAGGCAAGGGAAGAAGAGAAAAAATACTGAAATAATTCTCTTTCCAGTGGGGAGGAAATCATGATTCAAAATAGAAGTCCATGTTATTTAAACCTGCAATAATATATTTAGCATGGTTCTCCCAAAGGAGCTTCAACCCAAGACTTGAATGTAAGTGGTTTGCTTAGGAAGTGATCCCAGAAATCAGGAATTAGAAAAACTGGGAGTGAAATATGGAAGGATATAAAACAAATAAAAGAATTCAGCTGGTTCCAACAGGTGAGTAACACTTAATTCTAATACATTTTCAGAAGAGCATTAGGAAAATTATTTTGTGTCGCTCTCCCAGGAAAATAAATAGAAAAGCATTTATCCATCCACTCCATGTTCCATTGGTTAAAGGCGGTGATGTGTTCCATTTAACACACTGCTAATTAAGAATGTTGTTTATTTTTAATATGTCAGCCCATATTCCCATATATTTTTCCAGACATTTCAGATAAAGCCTCTCTAAAGACTTTCCATTTCCACACTAGATTAGAAAAGTTCTTGTGCAGCCCCATAGAATCCTTTGCAGGTATCTCTCAGAAAAATAGATTTCTTCCCATGTGATGATAATTATGGTGCTCTTTATCTCACTAGGCTGCAAAGACTGATCTCCTTTAAAGTAGAGAGGGTGGGTTATGTTGATTTGTTTAGCACATAGCACAATGTTAACATCTAAAGTCAAACATTTTATCAACATCAGTTTCTAATGGTAATGACTATGTTAGACTCATCTTGAGACTAAAATATTTGTGTTTTCATATATTGAGTTTAAACAGTTTTCTTGTCCTCCTTATGTTTGTATAGATGCATACTTTAATTCAGGAACTACACAGTTACTTTTTCCTTAGTACTTATGTAAACTTATTTTAATCAGTATTTTCTCTACTTACTGAATGTACATTGTTTATAGAAGTCTTCTTTGTGAAAATGTAAATGCAAGACCCTTATGTTGGCTTTCGAATTCCCTGCTCTAGTGTTCCTCACTGTGTTTGGTAGTAATATATTAGACCTTTGGTGATATCTACATAATATCTAAAATTTATTAACATTAAAATAATTAGAATCTTGTAAGTCGTTTTCAATACTGAAAGAATAGCATTCAAATTTCAACAAAGATTCCACTAGTCCAGTGGGAATATATGTCTATAAGCTAGAGCTGAGTCAAAGTCCTTTTCTGTGTTATCTCCCTTTATAAGTAATCACATTATTTTTTACACAGTTCTGTCAATGTTAAAGAAAATACTTAAACCCTGTTGCCTTTACATTACTCTAGACATGAAACAAGAGGAAATGTAATCATAATGTAGGCAGCCATGCTTAAACCTCCTTCAGAGAAGTTTAGATTAGGTCTCACACAGTCTGAAAGCAGATTTTTATAAATTGCTTGAATTACGTGACACCTTTCTTCTCCCAAGGAGTTTATACTGATAGTACTCATTCTGTGGCATTTCAAATAATTGATCTGTTTTGGTGTGCATGTCCAGAAGCCTCAAGGAAATGGCTATGTTTTTCACAGACCTAATAAGTAAAATTAACTCGAGGCAAAAACCAATGAAGGTAAGCTAATGCAATCTAGTAGGAAGCACGAAGGCACTGTATGTCGTGTGTTGCTCGTCTCATGAAATATTTTTCTCTGTGCTGCAAAGATATTAAAGATATATAAGTAATTGAATTTTCTATTTCTATTTCTGACCCTCTGCTGACTCAGGAACTGACCGTGGTCAAGGAGTCACAAAATGTTTTGCAGCTGCAACACATTTATTTAGTAAAAATTATGTGATTGGTCAGCTGTGTTCTAACAACATTACCTGCCAGATATTATACTGACTGATGAGATCATATTGTAAATAAATTAAAATTCCATGGAGGACAAGAAGTAACAAATCATATCTCATATCTTCCTTAGTGAACAAAAGAGACCTCACACTGCAGCTCCAATCAGGGCCCACCCTAATGTTACTTGACCCATAAAAATTCCTTGGATTGTCTAATAAACATTTGCCTCTAGAGAACTGTGCAATATTGCCAGAGTTCAGGCAAGAATGATCAAAGATCTTATCTAATATAATAAGATTGAAACAGAAACTGCAGAAAATGAGGACAAAAGTCCCCAATACTTGGTATGTACATTTGATAGGACATAACACTAAATTTACCTTGAATATACAACTATTTTCTGTTCTCTCCCTTGCCGATAACTATAACGTGTAGTTATATTTGGTTAAATTAGGTTTGTAAGAAATACTGTGTAAGAAAAGGCAAACAAATGTTGTAAATCATTGTTCATGTTCTCTAGGTCTGAATCTAGAGTCTATTTCCACGATCAATAAAGCACTTGTATTGTTTTATTTTAATAAATGTCAAACATCCACATATTTTATGAGAGAATATTTCTAAGCATTACTTTATGGGCAAGCTACCAATATGTCAGACTTAGATAAGAAAAAAGTAAAGGAGTATTGTATACATGTGTGCACTCACTTGTATAAGTTAATGGTGACTGGATCCCACTTGAAATAAAACTCAGTGAGTATATTAGGGCTGAATGCTATCTATAATTCTTGGTGAAATCACAGCATGAATAAAAAGAAGAATTTAACAAAAACCTATTGTTTGGGGTGTGTGTGTGTATGTGTGTGTGTGTGTGTGTGTGTGTGTGTGTGTTTAACATAGTCCATGTTCTATTCATGTTCTATTTTGTCCCATCAGTTACCTCCATGAGGCTTTTCCCTAGCTAATAGCTAAGCTGTGATCTTACATTTTAACAGACTAGTAGAGGCAATAGGTCCAATGCTGCCTGCCAGTTCAGTTCAGCCTTACCTCTGTTCCAATTCCCTCAGAATTCCATGTGCCAAAATGAGCTCTGTGTCTGCCTCACAGCTCTTCCTACCTGAGCTCGTTTCTAGAAGCAGGAAAACATCTCCTGCCCTGAGGCTGTTTTACAAATATAGAAATTTGAAAAGAGCTGTAGATTAGATTCATATGTAAAAAGTTTGCTGTGTCTAATTATGAAGATAATGATTATATGAGACTTCAAATTGTCCTTTGTTAATCATTTTCTTTCTTTTAGCAATTTTTATATTAACCCTCTATCTTGATAGCTACCTTACTAATACTTTACTAATTTTACTAGTTTATTAATACTTTAGTGATTATAGATTTTGAGGATGAACAGTTGTGCAACTCATGTCTTTCTCCAGTGACTTTAGTGTTGATACTAAATTTGTGAAGAATTAACTTTAACCTGGCTTACTGCTTTCTCAAACAGAGGCAACATAACAAAAATCTTAAAGGAATTCGAGTTATATATACAATAGTATTAAGAATGATTAATCACTTGATACTTTCAAAATCTGAAATCATCTGAAGTAGACATCTCATTATATCTAGCATAAGATACACTTAAGAAATCTGGTTTTACTTTTGCCTTCAGGCATGATAGAATAGCATAGAATTTAGAACAAATATAAGAATCAATACTTTATCATTATTTTTTGTTGTACTGGTGTTTGAACTTAGGGCTTCATGCTTGTGAGGCAGGTGCTTTACCTTTTGAGGCATGTCCCCAGCCTTTTTTGTTTCATTTACTTTCTGGATTGGGTCTCCCATTTTTCCCATGAGATAGTGATCCTCGTACCTATGCTTCCCACATAGCTGAGATTACAGACATATGCCAAAACCAAATCAACAAAAATTACAAAAATCAAAAACTATATACAATCAACCTTATGAACATAGACCCAAATTGGCTAACCTAATTTTAGGAAAAGAATTTAACTATTTTCCTTAAAAGATGATACCTCATCGCTAAGTGGAATTTCTCAAGAAAGTTTTGTTCAGCATTTGAAAATCAAATATTATAATTCACTATAACACAGATGTAAAATTTTAAAATTCTCAATAAAAGTGGAAAAACATTTTACAAAATTCAATATCAATTCATAACTTAAAAACTGACAAAACCAAGAATAAAAAATTGTGGTGGACTGAATAATTGCCTCCAAATCACTGGAACCTATGAATGTTTCCTCAGATGGCAAGAGGTGTTTTGTAGTTGTAATTAATTCAATGATCTTGAAATGCAGAGTTTGTCCTGGAGAGTCCTAAAGCAATCACAGGTGTTCCTTTGGAAGGGTGGCAAAGGGAGATTCTATTTAGAATAGAGAAGGCATACCATTCATGTATGCAGCAGGCTTTGAATATGAAGGAAATAACCCAGGCCAAGGAATTTGAGAAATGCAACCCTTGGAAGCTGGAAAAGAGAAGAAAATGTATTCCTGGCCTAGAACCATGGGGCTGAGTCTAACTTTGCTGACACCTTGAATTTGGTCCAGTATAACTAATCTCAGCATTTTGGCTTCTAGAATCACAAGAGAGTAATTTCTATGTTGGGTTAAGCCACCAAGGTTGTAGTAATTTGTTACAGCTGCCATAGGAAACTAATATAGAAAAGAACCTTCCCAATCTGATAAAGAACTCTAAAAAATACAGCAGCTAACATTATACTTAATGATGAAAGATGAATGCTTTGCCCTTAAGATTGGAAATGAGAATTGGAAAGGCATCCCCCTCTTACCACTTCTTTGCAATGTATACTGCACATGATAGTCTAAAGGAGAACAAAAAAAATGATCAAAAAGTATCCTAATGGGAAAGTAAGGAACACTACCTATTTGCAGAAACATAAAAGCAGGTTTAGACAGAAAACTTTCAAATAATTTTTAAAGAACTACTGGAACTAACAAGTGAGTTTAGCAAAGTCATATGACTCAACGTCAATATTGAAAATTAAATATTTTAATAAAACAGCAAAAAACACAGAAATGAAATGAGAAAAAAATACCATTTACAAAAGCATCAAAAATATTAAATTCTTAAAAATTTGCAAGGGCTGTGGAAGATTTGCATGCTAAAATTTATAAAATACTGTGCACAGAATTGAAGATTATGTCAATGAAGTGACATAATCAGAGGATAAAATATTGCTAAAATACAAATTCTTCCCAGCTTGCCCTATTGATTAGAGGCTAGCAAGTTTCTCTGTAAAGAAAATGACAATGTGTCAGGTTTCTTAACTACATATGGTCTCGAATGTACATTCTTTGCTTTTGTTTGCTTTAATCTCTTAAATATGCAACACTCATTCTTAGCTTGGGGGCCCTATAAGAACAATTGTCTTCTGGATTTGACATCAGTGTATATTGAGAACTTCTGCTATAAATTCAATGGATCCCAATGAAAATATCAGCAGGTTTTTATTATGGATATTCATAAAGAAATAAAAATGTCCAAAAATAGCTAAAAATTGCAAAAGAATACAAAGTTAAAAGTCTTATAATTCTTGATTTGAAGACCTATATGCAATCCCAAATAACCAAGTTAGTGTTAGATAAGAGGGGGAAAAGGTAGATATATAGATGAGTGGAACTGGAGAGGAAGTCATTAAAAAAAAAAAAAGCATACATGTATGGTCAATTGATTTTGACAAAGTTACTGTTACGTGCCAGTGTCGAGGGTCCTTGCCTTCACAGGCCAGGGAACTGGCTTGTGAGGCAGCTGAATGATAAGCCAAAGCCAGTATATAAAGTAGGATTTATTAGAGAGAAAGGAAAGGCTACATTACCAAGGCAACTCCATATGAGTAGGGTATAGTTTCCAACAAGTGGTGCTGGAACAATGTTACTGGAGGATAGGTGAGGGAATTCCCTCTCCTTCCCAGTTTCCATGCAAAATATCAGGTACTTGAGATGCGATGCGTATGTGAAAAGCATTTCAAGATGTCTCATAAGTACATAACAAGGAGTCTCACAAGGTGAAATTATTGGCACCGATTTATTTTAGCACAATAGGATAATGCAGGGAGAAGAGGGAGTAAAAAGAAGAAACATTTTTTGTTCTCCATGCAGGAAATGGGAGTAAGACTTAAAATAGTGGTTCTTATCTGCAGTGTTATACTTTCTGAACTGGGGGAATGCATGCCATCAAGTCAAGAAGCAACCCTTATCATTAGCCTGGATGGCTAACATACATACAAAAACATGGAGCTGTCATGTTGGCCCACCCAAAACACAGGGTGAGTTTTAGGATTTCATTTTGACAGACATGCATTTTATTCTTTCTGCCTCTCTACCCATTCGAGGAGCCTTGCAGCTACTTGAGGAAGGCAGATGCACATAGTCTTTTTATGTCTCCCTGTTCTTGTACCTTAACATCTAAAAGGAGGACCTACTAAAATATCAATAAAATACTGGATTTCAGAACCTTTGTTTTCTTTTAAAATGTAATAAAGCAAATGGAAGGGCAACCCATGAAAAGATATTTTCAAAACATATCAGGCAAAGAACTTCTATCTAGCACAGGAATCAGTGCTTTCCTGATTCTAAGGTCCATGAACCAAGTTTGGTGCCACCCGGTTTTGTTAATAAAATAATCCTCATACATTTATATCTGATGTGTGGTTGTTTTCAGGAGATGAGGCTATTGTTGAATAGTTGCAGTAGAAATCATATGGTCATAAAGCTTTAAATATGCACTATCTGGCCTTTTATAGAAAATGTTTGCCAATCCCTGATCCATATAAACAATTTATGGTACCTCTTCAATAAATAACTCACATTTCATGAATGGACAATAGATTTGGCTGCTTCATAAGTGAGTATATATAAATGTCCAATGAACATATGTAAAGCTCCTTAACAACATTAGTTTTTAGGAAAATACAAATTAAAACCATATGAAGTACTACTATAAACTCAACAGAAAATCCAAAATTAATGACTTCTAAAAAAACCACAAAAAATAAACCCAAAATTGAGATGGGGGGGCAACTAAATTTATAAATGTTGTCGATGAGAGTGTAAAATTATAAAGAATTTTTGAAACTTTTATAATTTGATCATTTACTTAAAAAGTTAAACATGAACCTACTATAAAACTCAGTCATTCTATACCTAAGTATTTAGCTAGAAAAATAAAAGAATATATTTATAAAAATGTATGTTCATGGATGCTTATAAATGTTCATTACTAGAGTTAAAAAACTAGAAATAATACTAATGTTTATCAGCAGCTGAATGGATAGATACATTGGAATCTGTCCATCCAATATAGCACAACTCAGTAATAAAAAGAATGATATATGCACTCCAAAATATGGGCAAACTAATATATTTCAAAATAATTAGGGTAAACGAAAGTATTGCATGAAGCTGAATAATAAGAGTATCTATTGTATGATTCTATTTATATTCTACTTATAAAACTAGACAATGCAAAATCATCTAAAACTGACATGAAACAAAACAAGAGAAAGGCTACCTGGAGATGGAAGGAGAAGCAATGAGGAGTATATTACAAAAGTGAACAGAGAAATCATTGACATTGGTGTAAATGCTCACTGTCTTTATTGTCTTAATGGTTCATGGTGGTATGTACATGTCAAAACATCAAATTGTACATTTTAAAATATCACTATGCTATACATCAGTTTCACCCAATAAAACTGCATGAAATGAAGCCTTTTCTTAGATAAAATTCTCATAGCCATATATTTGATATACTGTTAAGAACTTTTGCAAATACCCTAATTACCCTCATCCAGCATAAGAAAAATAAATATATATATATAATCTCATAGCCAAGGCTTCAATGTAGTTACTTCTGGAATGTCACTTGTAAAAAGAATAATAATCACAAATACTCTTGGCTTAGAATGCCATTAAACCCATTGTAAATTGAAAACATTGTAAACAAAAACTGAATTTAGTACAACTAACTTAACAAACTTTGTAGCTTAGCAACACAATACACTGTAGAGTGTCATGATCACACAGCTGACTGGGAGTTTTGTCTTGCTACTAGTGCATAAAACCATGAAAGAATATTATAGTGCATATTAGTAGCTCAGAAAAAGATTAAAATTCTTAATTCTAAGTATGATTTTTATAGAATCTATAACAGTTTTCCACCATGGTAAAAATACAATGTAAAGTAAAAATATACTAAGTCAAACCATTGGAAGTGGGTGAGTATCTGTATGGTGACATTTTGCCTAGCAAGTCAGAGTGACAACTTTGACATTGTCTGGGATCTTATTACAAACACTAAATCCTTTCCCTAGGCCAGCCACCTCCTCAAAGCTTTTGATCAGACTCTGTATTTTGAAAAGGTCTCCAGGTAATTTGGATGTACATCAAACATTAATGTAAAACGTTATTGCAAGGGGCAACAGTTTTAGATCAAATGAAAGGTAAAAATTGATACAAAAATCTCTCACCAGAGAATCAATTCACAATATTCATGGATTATACCTTCTTTTATGTTACTAGATAATTCTAAATCAAACTTTTGATTCAGGGGCTGGCACTAGTTTTCTCTAGTGCTTACTCCTCCTCCTCCTCATTTCTCTATACTTAATCATAAAATCCATTTTCTCACAAGTAATTCTTTTAGTTTGTTTTCTGCTACTATAACAGAATACTACACACTAGGTATATTATAAGCAATGGAAGTTTATTAGGCTCATGGTTCAGGCCTTCTGGCTGTGTCAATACACAATAAAAGGCACATCACATGACAAGAAAGATAAAGAAGGCTGTACTCCCTCTTTGATGAGTGGCCCACTTACTGGATAACAATCCATTTCTGCCTGAATAGCCTTAATCCATTCATGAGAGCATTACTCTCATGACTAATCACCTCTTGAAGGAGCCACATCTCCAAGCTATTATACAATGGCAATTAAATGTCAATATGAGTTTTGGTGGGAACATTCAAGAAATAGCAGTAATACTATTTATAATAACTTTAAAATCATATTGGGCTCCTTTGCCTTCATTCTTGTCCATGGTTCCTATACAACTCGATAAAGGATGAAGGGTGATTTCAGAGATTTAATCATCTGACTTGCAGTTCAAAACTCTCTAAAATTAACACCAGAAAATAATGATGGAAATAAATGGAGAGGAAAAATTCAACCATATAAATAACTACCCACTGAATTCTTCTTTAATAAACTTTCAGAAAAATCTAAGTACAACTCAAATAAATAAGATCAGGATTTGAAGAGCAAGTCATAATACAAAGCAAGCATATTGATAAAAAGAACACAAACCAAGGAAAATATTCCCCTACTTCATATAATGTTTATAGATTTTAATGTGTTCTCACATTCACTATGCATTTAATTTTTTCTATAAATCTGTGTGATAGGAAGTGAAATCAAATATTATCACCATTTTTCAAAAAGTTATGCAATTTTTTCAAGGTCATTCAGCTGAGGACAAAAATTCAATTGTTTCAACATGCTCCTCCTTGTACCAGCCTGTACTGGTGTCCCCGGTACTTGTGATATGAAATGTCCTTGCAAAAATAAAGCACTATGAAGATCTCTTTCAAGGTCACATACAACTGGTTCAGTTAAAGTCTAAAACAAACACTCTGAGTCATCTACTCTCATGATGAGCCAAAATCTGAAAGAGTTTAATGCTAAAACCAAAACTCTCTGAGTTTCAAAGCATATAAATACCATGTTATCTCCAAAACTTATATTGCCTTATCATGTGAAATGAAATAGCAGCCAGGGTTAAACATCATTTGGTAAAACATAAAACGTCTGGGTAGGAAGACTTTATAAAAATCTGGATAGTATTTTTTTTCATCAAGTAGTTAGTCCTAGTAAGTTCCAGATGTCATACTTTAACAGGCGCTATTCTGAGACTTCTTTCTACTAACCAGAGAAATCTCTTCCTCTTTAGGTAAATTTACTACATTTATCCTACGTTTTAGCCTAAATTAGCAATCATTTGCATCCTTTTTTCCATTCAAAAGACAATTTTCCTTGATTTTTTTTTTTATTAAAATGCTTCAAAGAGACAGATAAAAAGACACCTAAAAAAGAACATTTCTGCTTTTGGGAATCATAAAATTTTAAATTAAAACTTGGAAAAGTACCTGAAGCAAAATAAGCTCAAAGCAAGAACAATAACATGCCTTTATCCTTCCTTCCTTTCTTCCCTCTTTCCTTGCTTCCTCCCTTCTCCCTTCTTCCTTCTTCCTCCTTTCTCCTTCCTCTTTCCTCTCTTCTTCCTTTTTCTTCTTCTTTCTCCTTCTCCTTCTTCTCTGATTCTCTCTCTCTGTCTCTCTCTCTCTCTCTCTCTCTCTCTCTCTCTCTCTACTGAGAGATTGTTCTGTTTCACATTCAGTCAGTCGACACAGAACACATTAACAAGAGATATTTTTTTCCCTCTTTTCTCATTTCAGTTGCTTTTAGATATGTCATAAATTAGCTTTTATTTAAGTCTTGAAGGAGATTGGCTTCCAGTCTCCAATGGAATAATAGTTCTTTATGGGCAAGAGTGCTAGCTACATGTATTATCTGTCCTGTTCCCAGCAGGATCATTACAAAGTCTACTTAGAAAAATTGTTCACATGGGTTTTTAGATTATGGAGGAGGTGTTTAGCTTTAGTTGTCATCATTAATTTGTGAGAGAATTGAACTGTTTTTATCTCTTAATGTCTCCTATTTATCTATTTTAGATTTTTGTGGCTTCTTCACCTTTTGTTCACACCAGTCAGGAATGAGTCCATCTTTAGAATACTAAGAGAACCGGGGATGCAGCTAGCCTGTTAATGCACTTTAGATAGCCCAATTCCACTTAAGCTAATCACATTCTGTTCCTCAAAATATCTATTTGCACTTGATTTAATAATGAAAAAGATTGTTTTTCAACCTCTTCTTCTAAGCTGAATCTCAGTCCTCAAAAGCCCAGCATGGATTCATCTGAAGTTGCCTAAGGAAAAATTCCCCAAGTGTGGGAGAATATGAAAGAACACAGCCATTCCCCAAATAAATATTCAAAGAAAATATGATTATCTGGCTGTAGAAGTTTGCCCTTTGCCCAGAAGTAGTGACAAAATACTTGAGGATCCATACCAAATACCGTCCATGGGAGTCAAGAATTACCTGGAAACACACAGTTTGCTTCCTTTTTAAAAATGAAAAGCATCGCAAAATAATCCAAAAAGGTCAGATTCCTGCAGTTTCTAACATGTTCTTTGACGCTACATGTTGCATGTTCCAAATGTGCCTGGCATGTTGAAGACATTCAGTGAAACATGCAGATCTTATCCTGATGCCTCATTTTTGCTACAATGTTTATAATAAAAGCTCTTCAGATTTATTTCAAATGCATGAAACACCATGAGATTTATCCTTGTTATTTTACCCTTATTTCAGAAGTTTTTACCACACTTGTTTATGCAAGATTTTCTTGCTGTTAAGACACATGAAATTTGCTTTAGGCTCTACTGATTCAACATTTAAACATTTTTTTCTGGTGAAGTTTTTTGTTTGCTTAGAAATCAAATGATGTAACACAACTGAAACAATATGGAATTATACTAATTATGATCCAAAGTGACAGATTTAGATGGAATCATATACTTTATGTCTGTTCTTGGAATATATATAGTCATTATCTATTGAGTATTTGCATGTAGACTGGGATTTTTCACAATAGCTGCTAAAATTCCAAAAACAAGAAAACTTCAAAAGGCTTTCAGGAAGTGAGGGGGATGGAGCAGAGGGGACAGGGACAAGGAGGAGAGATAGCCCAAACAATGTATACACTTATGAATAAATGAATAAACAATAAAAAAAAGGCTTCCAGGTTTTATTGGGGCAGCATCACCAGAAAGTGATCCATGAACAAATTAATTTTGCTCTTTTCCATGACCAGAAAGTTCCCATTATTAGTTTATTTCTTGGGGAGGGAAGGGAGACTATGTCCTAACTTTGTGATTCATGGGCTACAATAGGTTCACAAAAGCATTACTGTTGATGCTATACTTTCACATTTTCTGCTGTAAGTTTTGTGTAAGTGTAAAATTATATTCATTTCTGTCTCATAAATAACCTTAAAATAAAGGAATGAATCATAGCAGAAGTAGACGTTTTTTCTAGATCAATGATACTAATTCAGTTTTATGTGACAAAGAAGAGGGAAGACACTGTGAAATGTCCCAATTTTCAGTTTTTATATAGTAATACTTAATAAATTTTTACTATATAAAAATGAAAAAAAAATGCTTACCACAAAATTTAATGAAGGAACATAACAGTGGTAGATGATCTTCTACTTGGAAAAAATACAAGGTAATCTATTTATCAAAAAAGAAAACCTCACCAATTGTATGTGGATTAATCAGACTACTAATAGAAGATAGCAATTTCATAAGATATGATTTTTTAGCCTAAATTTGCTTTTGTAGGTGAAACATAAGTCCTTGTTTTTGGCATCTGCAGAATCTACACTTCAGCAACAAATAAAGAAACCCTGGTAGGTTTGTCCCTAGAAAGTCATCCACAGGGGAAAATAATGATCTTATTTTCACTTAAGGACAAAACAATTTACGACTTTACCTAAAAATATGAGTACCTTCAGAATACATGGCTAAAATTAAAAAAAAAATACATGAAGAATGTGGACAGAATAAAAGTTAAGTCTTAAAATACTGGACATTCTGGGTGAAACAGCAAGATGGCAGCCTACAAGTTTTCTCCGTCAGACTCTGAATGAAAAGAGAATAATAATAAAAGAGATACTATATTCAGAAAAGAGAAAGAAAGGAAGAACTTTGAGAATAACACAAGAAGGATAGAACACCTCTAGGTACAGCAAAAAGAGAAAGGCTAAAGAGTAAATTAGGAAACAGCTTGAAACAATCACAAACCAGGGAGTTTTGGAACACCCAAAGTCTGAGATGGATATGGCTATGACTGTTGGTCCAGTAGTGAGATATTTCAATTTAGGCAAGCTTAAAACTCCAGTGGGAGATTGAGAAGCAGTAAAATCTCAGGAAGCAAGGAATGGCTCAGATATTGATGGCCTGCCTGACTTGGTGAAAGCAGTTTTGTTGCTTGAGAACCATTCCAGAAAACATGGAGACCATGGGAAGAATAATCAGAATACAGAGCTGCCTACTGGCAGCAGGGGATTTACCACTAGGTGTGGTTTGACACTGAGCTATTTTGGAGACTTGAAAACAATGACTAGTCACAACAGTGAGTCCAGGGGCACCCTGACACAATGTTTTAGAGGAAGGCTGTTAAAGAGGTGGTCATAGAGGAGGAGAAATCTGACACAGGTGAGTAGAGGAGTTTAATCAGCTAGAAGCTCAGTAAGTGCAGAGTGTGGTGGTCCCCAGCCATGCACCTGACAAGGGCAAGTTCCATTGCCTGCAAATCACTACAGAAACAGCACCAAGCCTGTGGTTGGTTGGCAGAGTGCTCAGTAGCCACCAGCTATCTGCTGGCTGTGGAAACTTGCTCCTAGGTGGTGCTGAGAGTTCTGAGTTCTGGGTATCAAGGGCTATATTTAGGTCTCTTCCCTTCTACAGGGTAACAAATGACTGGATAGTGTCTGAGATAAGTGAAGCTTAAAGGCAGAGCACCTCAGTCCCTCAATTCTCTGCCACCAGTGCACAACTCGGTGCTATGTTTGTTCCACCCACTGTAAGATGCATTTGGGGGACACCTGAAGGACTGAATGTGTGCTGACCTTGGGGGCAGAAAATGAGGGGTCTGTGCAGCAAGTGGGAACTGTCCTCCATGGACTAAAAAGCTGTGTGGCCAGCAGTGGATTTGAATACACAAAGAAGGGAAAGTTCTATGATGACGCAGCACAGAAGTAGACAACTGACCTTTGACCAGCCCTACCTTCAACCCACATATAACACCACCCAATACATGAGGAATACAACAACCTCCAGCTATCTGATTGATGCTAGGGATCAGGTCTGGTGCACTGAGCACATGGGCAACAAAAGGTTGGCCACTAAGCCTATCACCCAGTCCAGTGGTGAAAAACTACACAGCACAGTCTTACCTGAACACTGAGAAGACTTCAACTACAAGATTGCAGGTGATTAAAACATCAAACAAATTTGATCTCTGGTGTGCAATTTTAATGCAGAAACACAAACACTATGAAGAAGCAAGATATCATGACACCTTCAAATGTCAACACCACCACAGTGTCAGACCCTGAGGATAGTGATGATGAACAAAGCCCACAGAACTAGAACTCAAAAGTGTGATTTTAAGAATGCCTAATGAAATTAGAAAGGACATGTATGAAAACCTGCTTGAATTCAAAGAGGATGTACATGTACAACTGAAGGAAACCAAAAAAGAATACAAATGAACAGCTAAATAAAATAAGGAAGATAATGCAGGATGTGAAAGAGGAACTCAATAAAGATAAATAATCTCAAAAAAGAATCAAACTAAAATTCTGGAAAGGAAGAACTCAATAAGTCAAATAAAAAGCTCAATGGAAAGTTTCTGCAGTACAGCAGACTAAACATAAGACAGAATATCAGTTTAAAGACAAAGTAGATGTGTCAGACAGTCAGGTAAAGAAAAAGAGAAGAAAAGTACAGATGGAATATGCAAGACTTCTAGGACACTATTAAAGAACAAACCTATAAATCATGAACATAGAAGAGATGAGGTTCAATCTAAAGGGATAGAAAACCTATTCAATAATAAGAGAAAATTTCCCAAATCTTAAGAAAGAGACAACTATACAAATACAGAAGGCTTTTAGGCCACCCAATAGACAAAATAAGAAAAGAGCCACTCTAAGACACACATCATAGCTTGCCTAGTTTCAACAACTAAACAAACTGTGTTCACTAAAAGTTCAGAACAAAAAAAGAATATTGAAACCCACAAGAAAGACAAGTCACATATAAGACAAATCACATATGTGACAAGTCACAAATCAAGGAAAATGCATTAGAAAAACAGGATTTATCAACAGAAACTTTAGAAGCTGGTAGGGCATGGAGTGATATACCTCAAGCTTTGAAAAATAAAAAATGCCAACCTAAGTTACTATATACGACAAAGCTATATTTCAAAATTGAAGGAGGGAAAAAACCTTCCATGATAAACAAAACATAAAGAAATTCATGACCGATAAGCCAGCACTGCAGAAGATGTCTAAAAGGAAAACAATACAAAAAGGAGGATGGTAAATGCAACCAGGTAAATATGAGTAAGAATACATTTTTCTAGATCAGCCAAAAGCAAATGAAGATTAGGAAAGAACCAAATATTACAAAAAAAATGACAGCTCTTACTACATATCTTTCAATAATAACCCCATGTGTTAATACTCTATTTTAAATTAAATGACCTAGATTGGCAGGTTGAATAAAAAAAAAAAAAAAAAAAAAAAAAAACAAAACAAGACCCAACCATTTTTTGCCTACAGGCAACAAGTTTAAAGTGAAAAGAAGGAAAATTGTTTTCCAAGCAAATGAAAAGCCAAAGCACACAGAAGTAGCCATACTTATACCTGATTGAGCAGAATAAAATTAGTCAGTAGAAGTAAGGAAGGTCACTTCATACTGATAAAAGGAAAAAATTAACCAAGAAAAGATAACAATTGTAAACATTTATGTACCAAATATCAGCATATACAATTTCATAAAACAAACAACACCAGACATAAAAGTACAAATAGTAACATATTAATAGTGCAAAACTACCTACTACTATTTTCACAAACAGACAATAATGTCAATAAGGAAGCTTCAGAATTAATAACACTGTAGATCAAACGGACTTAACAGACATCTGCAGAATAGTCTACCCAACAGAAGCAGAATACTCATTCTTCTCAGCAGTTCATGAAACTTTCTCCAAAATAGATCCTATTTCAGGACATATATCAACTCTTAACACATATAAGAAAACAGAAATAACCTCTTGTACTTCAGCAGACCATAAAGGAATAAAACTAGCAATCAATAGCAAAAAGAATCACAGAAAAATTTACACACATGGAGACTGAATGACATACTGCTAAATGGTAAGTGGGTAATTTAAGAAATGAGAGAGAAAATTTTAAAAATTCAAACCAAATGAAAATGAGCACATAGCTTTACAGAACTTTTCAGATATGCCAAAGGCAGTGTTAGGAACATTTATAGTGATGGGTGCCTACATGAAAAAGTCAGACAGATCTCAAGTAAATAATATGTTCATGCACCTCAAGCCCTTAGAAAAAGAACAAATCAAACCCCAAATTAGTAGGCAGAAATGATGCAGATCAGTGCAGAAATCAATTAAATAGAGAATGAAAAAATATTAAAAAATCAATGAAACAAAAAAAGGTGCTTTGAAAGATAAACAAGATTAGCCAACCCTTAGCTATACTACCCAAAATAAGGAAGAACCAAATTAATAAAATTAGAGATGAAAAAGGGGATATCACAACAAATGCCAATGAAATTTAGAGGAGCATTTCAGAATACTTCATAAACATATTCTAATGAACAGGGAAATCTGGAAACTATGGACAAATTTCTAGACTCATATGACCTGCCTAATTGACCAAAAAAGATTTTAACCACTTAAACAGATCTATAATAAGCAATAAGATTGAAGCAGTAATAAAAAGTCTCCATACAAAGAAGAGCCCAAAAATAGTTTCTGCTGGGTATCCAGGGAGTGGTGGGGAGAGGAAGAGGGCAGAGTGGGTGGTAAAGGAGGGGGTGGGGGCAGGGGACAGAAATGACCCAAGTATTGTATGCACATATGAATAATAAAAAAATTAAAAATAGAAAAAGAAGGAAGTCTAATAAACACATTCTATGAAGCCAGTATTCTCCTCGTGCTGAAACTGGATAAGTACACAACAAAAAAAAAAAAAGAAAAAGAAGAAGAAGAAGAAGAAAATTATACACCGATTTTCTTGATCAACCTTGGTGCAAAAATTTCCAGTAAAATACTTGCAAACAAAGTCCAGGAAAACATTTAAAAAGATCATACACCATGATATATTTGTTATTCCAGAGATGCAAGGATGGTTCAGTATAAGCAAGTCAATAAATGTAATTCAGCAAACAAATAGAATAAAGCACAAATATAACATAATTATCTCAATAGAGGAAGAAAAAGCTTATGACAAAATTGAGCCTCCCTTCATAATAAAAGCCCTGAAGAAACTAGAAATAAAAGGAAGGCACCTGCAAACCGAATTCAACAGCATATTAAAAAGATCATACACCACAACCAAGTCAGTTTTATCCCAGAGATGCAGGAATGGTTCAACATACACATCATTAAATGTAATGCAGCATATTAATAGAAGCAAAGATAAACCACATGATCATCTTAATAGATGTACAAAAAGCCTTCTAAAATTCAACACCCTTTCATGATAAAAACTCTGATGAAACTAGGAATAGAATGAATGTACCTCAACATAATAAAAGCTATATATGACACACCTATAGCCAAAATCATACTTAACAGGGAAAAGCAAACTATTTCCCCTAAAGTCAGGACTAAGACGAGGGTGCCTACACTCTCCATTCCAATTCAACATAGTCATAGAATTCCCAGCAAGAGCAATAAGATAGTAAGAAGGAATAAAAGGAATAAAAATAGGAAAGGTAGAAGTGAAACTAACTCTATTTGCAGACAACATGATCTTATACCTAAAAGACTTGAAAAACTCCAAGAAAAAAACTCCTACATACTATAAACAACTTCAGCAAAGTAGCAGAGTACAAAATCAATTTACAAAAATCAATAGCCTATCATTATACTAACAATGAACAGATTGACAAAGAATATAGGAAAATAATTCCATTTATAAGCAATTCCTCAAAGAAAAATCAAATACCTAGGAGTAAACTTAACCAAGGATGTGAATGACTTCTACAAGGAAAATTACAAACCTTTGAAGAAAGAAATTAAAGAAGATTATAGAAGATGGAAAGCTCTCCTGTACTCATGGATTGGTAGAATCAACATAGTAAAAATGGCTATACTATCAAAAGCAATCTACATGTTCAACACAATTCCCATCAAAATTCCAATGAAATTCATCAGAGAAATTGAAAAATTAACCCTGAGTTCATTTGGAAACACAAAAGACAGCAAATAGCCAAGGCAATACTGAGCAAAAAGAGCAGCACTGGAGGTGTCACAATACCTGACTTCAAACTATACTGCAAAGTCATAGCAATACAAACAGCATGGTACTGGCACAAAAACAGGTATGAAATCCAGTAGAACAGAATAGAGGACCCAGATATGAATCCATGTGGCTATTCCCACCTGATTTTTGACAAAGGCACCAAAAACATACAATGGAGAAAAGACAGCCTCTTCAACAAATGTTGCTGGGAAAAGTGGATATCTGACTGCAGAAAACTGAAACTAGATCCATACCTGTCATCCTATACAATTATAAACTCAAAGTGGATTAAGGGCCTTAATATAAGACCTGAAACCTTGAAACTAGTACAGGAAAGAGCAGGGAATATGCTGGAAGCAATAGGCATAGGCAAAGACTTCCTCAGTAGAACTCAACTGACTCAGCAACTAAGAGAAAGGATCGACAAATAGGACCACAAGAAATTAAAAAGCTTCTGTACAACCAGAGAAATGGCTTCTAAATTGAAGAGGTCATCCGCAGAATGGGAGAAAATCTTTGTTAGCTATACACCAGACAAGGGACTGATAACCAGTGTTGCAGGGAGCTCAAAGAACTAAACTCTCAAAAAATCAATGACCCAATGAAGAATTGAACAGAACTTTTTCAAAGGAAGACATTCAAATGGCTAAAAAAACATATGAAGAAATGCTCACCATCCCTAGTCATAACGAAAATGCAAATCAAAACTACACTAAGATTCCACATCACTCCTGTTAAAATGGTTACCTTTAAGAATACAAACAACAACAAATGTTAGTGAGGATGTGGGGGAAAAAGCACCTTCATATGCTGCTGGTGGAAATATAAACTAGTACAACTATGGAAAACAGTATGGAGGCTCCTCAAAAAACTGAAAATAGATCTGTCATATGATCCAGCAATACTACTCCTAGGGATATACCCAAAGGAATGTGAGTCAGGTTACAACAAAAGCACCTGCACACCCATGTTTATTACAGCACTATTCACCAAAGCTAAACTATGGAAACAGTCAAGATGCCCCACTACTGATGAATGGATTAAGAAAATGTGATATTTATACACAATGGAATTTTACTCAGCCACAAAGAAGAATGAAATTTTGTCATTCACATATAAATGGATGGAACTGGAAAAAATCACCTTAAGTGAAGTTAGCAGACTCAGAAGGGCAAAAACCACTTGTACTCACTCATATGTGGAATGTAGACCTAATACAAATACAGCAATATTATGAAAGACTTGTCACACTATGGGGAGGTCATGTATGAGAGAGGTAGGGTAAATAATGGAAACTAAGAAATTGAATAAGGTCGCTATACTCTCTATACAAGAATGAATATAGAAATCCTAAACCAGCTGAGACTACCATAAGAAAGGGACTAAGGTGGAATGAAGAAAATTAGAGGAGAGAAACCAATTGGGGTTATATATTATAAACACATGGAAATATCACAAGGAAACTCCCTGTGTAGATACCTTTATCTCAAAAAGCAAAAATGTCATTTTATTTCTTTTTTATCTTTTCTGTTTTTTCTTCAACAAAATAGGCCCTACCTGGGAAGAGGAAGGGTTGGCACCAGTGGAAGGGTGGAGGTGATGGGGAAAGCAGGTAGGAGGGTGAATATGTTACAAATAATATGCACATCTGTATGTAAATGAAAAAATGATAACTGTTAAAACTATTCCAGGAGTGGGGGGAAAGGGGAATAAAGGAGAATGATGGATAGTGTGAATTAAGTATAATATAGTAGTTTATATTATTAAGTATAATATAATAAAGGTTCTTAGAACCTTTGTAAATGCCACAAGGTACCCCCACCCAGCACAACAATAAAGCAAAAGAAGAATTAGAGAACAAAAGACTGGATGCACCACAATATAATAAAAGCTATATATGACAAGTCCATAGCCAGCCACATTGTACTAAATGAGGGAAAACAGAAACCATTTACTCTAAAATCAGAAATGAGACAAGTACTTCACTCTCTCTACTCCTATTCAATATACTGCTGAAAATCCTAGTCAGAGTCATATGGCAAGACAAAGAAATAAAAGGAATTCAAATAAGAAATAAAGAAATTCATCCTTATTTGATGATGATATGATCATATACTTAAAAGATCCAAAGACCCCACCAAAAAAAAACAGATATGATAAGCACTTTTGGCACAGAAGTAGGATACAAAATGAATATACAAAAATCAGTAGTTTTTTTATACACCAATAATGAACAGACAGAGAAAGAAATCAGGAAATCTATCCCATTCACAATAGCCTAAAAATAAAGATGAAATACTTAGGGATAAATTTAACTAAACATGTAAAAGACCTTTACAGTGTAAATTTAAACACATGGATTTAAAAGATTGAAGAAGAAAATCAAAGAAGACATTAGAAGGTAGAAAGACCTCCCATGTTCATAGATGGGCATAATTCATAGTATGAAAATAGCACATGACCATATACATTCAATGTAATTCTCATAGAATTTCCAATATCATTCTTAACAGAAATAGAAATATTAATTCTAAATATTAATAGAAATATTAATCCTAAAATTTATGCTTCCATATGGAAGCATAAAAACCCTAAATAAGCAAAGCAATCCTGAGCAAAAAGAGCCATGCTGGAGGTATCATAATTCCTGACTTCAAATTATGTTACAGAGCCATGATAATAAGAAAAGCATGATACTGGCACAAAAATAGACATCTAGATCAATGGAAGAGAATATCAGCTCCAGATTGGACTTTGAGCACATGATAAAAGCAAGAGCACACAAGGGAGGAGTGAGGATAGGTAAGAAACCTAAAAAACTAGCTAGCATTTGTTGCCCTTAACTCAGAGAAACTAAAGCAGATACCTTAAAAGCAACTGAGGCCAATAGGAAAAGGGGACCAGGAACTAGAGAAAAGGTTAGATCAAAAAGAATTAACCTAGAAGGTAACACACATGCACAGGAAATCAATGTGAGTCAATGCCCTGTATAGCTATACTTATCTCAACCAGCAAAAACCCTTGTTCCTTCCTATTATTGCTTATACTCTCTCTACAACAAAATTAGAAATAAGGGCAAAATAGTTTCTGCTGGGTATTGGGTGGGGGAGAGGGAGGGGGTGGAGTGGGTGGTAAGGGAGGGGGTGGGGACGGGGGGAGAAATGAACCAAGCCTTGTATGCACATATGAATAATAAAACAATAAAAAAATCATACTTTTGCCCACTATTAAAATACAGGGATTTAAAAAAAAAAAAAGAATATCAGCCCCAGAAATGAGCCAGCACAGCTACAGCCATTTGATTTTTGACAAAAGAGACCATTCTAACAAATGGTCTTGAGAAAACTGGATATCCTCATCTAGAAGACTGAAACTGGATCCATATGTCTCACCTTGTACAAAAATCAATTGCAAAATGCATCAAATATCTAAATGTTAAGAGCTAAAAGTGAATCTACTACAGAACACATATGTAAAAACCCTTCACAATATAGGAATAGGCAATAGCTTTCTAAACAGGACTCCAATTGCTCAAGATAAAAGAGCAAGAATTGACAAGTGGGACTGCATCAAATTTAAAAGCTTCTGCACATCAAAGAAAACAATTTCCAGAATCAGAATACAATCCACAGACTGAGGGAAAATCTTTTCAAGGTATTCATCAAATGGAGGATTAATATCCAGAATATGTAAATATCTCAAAGATTAAACACCAAAAGAACAAATAATCCTACTAATCAATGGGCAAATGAAATGAGCAGTTCTCAAAAGAAGTACAAATAGCTAGTAAATACATGAAGAAATGTTCAACACCCTTAGACATAAAGGAAATGCAAATCCAAATGACATTGAGATTCCATGTCACCCCTATCAGAATGCCCATCATCAAGAAAACAAAGAGGAACAAGTGCTGGTGAGAATACAGGGAAAGGGAAACTTATACACTACTGGTGAGAATGTAAGTGAATTCAGTCACTATGAAAATCAGTATGGAGGTTCCTCAAGAAACTAAAAGTAAAGCTAACATATGATCCTGAAATGCCATTCTTGGGCATATATCCAAAGGAATTTAAACCAACCTACAAGAGAGATAATTGTACACTAATGTGTGTAGCAGCTCACATACAGTAACCAAGATATAGATCTAGACTAATTAAAGAAAATGTGGTATACCCAATGGAGTATTATTTACTCTTAAAGAAGAATGAAACTATGTCATTTGCAAGAAGAATGGATGAAACTAAATATCATTGTATTAAGTGAGATAAGCCAAGCTCAGAAAGACAAATATTCCATGTTTTCTCTCATATGCAGAATATAGATTCAAAAAAAAAAAAAAAAAGAATATAGATTCAAGAAATATACAAAGTACAGAATATGCAAGTTATAAATATTATAATGAAACCCTCTGTTCAAATAGTTTATGCAAACAAGAATTTTAAAAATTGTACATTCTGGTATTTGAAGGGAACATAGTTAATTAAAGGAAGAAAAAAAATCGAATGGTACAGTATATTTGCAAAACATGTACTCCAAGAAGTTAAAAGATACTCTGTGCACTGGATGGGTATGAGTTGTCTCATTAAATACACATTGTCAGTTTTTCCTTTAATTGCCATTTCATCTTCAAGTTCTAAGATTCTGTCTTCTGTTTGTTCTATTCTGAGCAAGGTTAGCCAGGTTCAGAAGACCAAAAATCGTATGTTCTTCTTCATGTGTGGACTTTAGATCTAGGGCAAATGCAGCAATGTGATTGGACTTGGATCACATGGCGAGGGGAAAGCACATACCGGAGATATGGGAACAGGTAGAAAACCTAAAATATGAAATCTTAAAGTGACAGGTTAACATGAGAAGGAGAACAGGAAATCTTAAAGTGACAGAGGCTAACATGAGAAGGAGAACAGGAACCATTGTAAAAATCAGTTAGAGATGAATCAACTTGGGTTATAACACATTTGTACATGGAAGCAATGCTAGGAATCTCTCTGTATAGCTGTCCTTATCTCAACTAGCAAAAATGCTTTGTCTTTCTTACTGTTGCTAATGTCTTTTCTTCAACAAAATTAGAGATACGGGCAGAACAGGTTCTGCCTGGAAGCCAGCGGGAAGGGGGGAGAGGGTGGAGGAGGGGACGGGGGGGAGAAATGGCCCAAACAATGTATGCACATATGAATAAATGAATAAAGAAAAAATAGAATAAATATTCGTTATCAGAAATAGATGGAATATTAGTAGCATTTAGTTGTACTCCTGCCCATTTTATTCCTATACCATGAAAATCAGTTACAATGTTCTGTGAAAAATCTTAGTTTTACTTTCAAAGAAAAATTATGGGGGGAAAAAAGCTCGTTTGAAATGAGATAGCCTTTTCTTTCTTTAAAATATCTAGTGCTTTTATCTCTAAAAGAAAATTCTACTGATTAATGAAATCATTAAGAATAATAGGTGAGAAATAGAGGAGTTGAACATATGCAAGAACAGAAATTCCACAATGTTTGGAGATTCTGAGGAATCTTCTATTTCTGCCTTTGCCACTGATCCTGAGGGTACTTCCGGCCTTAAGAGAGTAGCAGTTTCTTCACAGATCTCCTTTCTCTTATGATCTTGGTTCCTAATCAAATTGTAAAATGTGAAGACTCTTAGGGTACTTCTATCCTACATTTTTAACTTTCTAGTAATACAAAAATGATAGCCAGACTTCCATTCTTAATTTAAAGTACCAACCTCCCTCTGGAGGAACCAGAGTATGGACAAATTGGTCCTTAATATTTTCACTTAGTTTCTTTCACTGTACTTACTGTACTTTCTCTTCATTTTTCCACTTACTTTTAACATTTCAGAGAATCTCAGTGAAGATAACAAAATTAATGTCTACTAAGGCTAAAGCTATAGAGGATACCCAATATAAAAGATACTTTTCTTAGTTATTTTGATGCAGAGAGATATTTTTCTCCTCTCCTCACACTGGAAAGTGAATAGCATCATGTTAACTGCAGCAAAAACTCAAAGGACAAAAGAAAATATTGTAATACCTGTAACTGCTACTACTAGGTGAGCAAAGAAATGTAGGATTTAAAGTGCCAAATAGGAATTGGAGCTGTGGCTCAAATGGTAGAGCACCTGCTTTGCAAGCACAAAGTCCTGAGTTCAAACTCCCTCCCACTAAAAAAAAACTTTGCCTAAAGTGTCAAATGGTCTGAAGTGATAGATAGGCTAGTAACCTGATCTCATCATCACAGAGTTTTAGACATGTATTGAAATATTATCAAATGTGTAAAATTGCTATGTATCAAATAAAAATAAAAATATATAAAATAAAACAAAACTATTAAAATATTAGTCATTCTATCATTAATTTTACTAATTTACTTAATTTTAACAATGTAATTTACCATATTTAACTTAATAAGAAATGGAAAATTAAAAAACAATGCCTTTTGGGTTTACTAAAATGTTTGTCATGAGTGGTGAATTCATTCCAAATTTTAACTATACACCAAAGGATATATTTGCATGAACTTTGGATTGAGTATTTGGGCTTCATTTTCCACTTTTATAATAGCTGCAAAAAAATAATTCCTAACTGTATATTTTTAAAGGCAGACTATATCATAGATGAGCAAAATGTTGGATATCAGATACTGCCTAGAAGCAGAATCCAGACATGTTTCAACATAAGGATTCTCATTTATATATAGCTGAGTTTGAATAGAAAAATTTATTAAGCATTTTCTTTTTGTTTCTTTGTTTTGTTCTTTTTTTTTTTTTTGATTGTGCTAGGGTCTGAACACAGTGCCTTATACTTTTTTTTGTTTATTTTTTCATCCATTCATATGTGCATACATTGTTTGGGCCATCTCTCCCCCTTGTCCCCCAACCCCTTCCCTCTCCCCTCACTCCCCTTGCTTCCAGGCAGAACCTATTCTGCCCTCTTCTTCAATTTTGTTGAAGAGAAGACATAACCAATAATAAGAAAAACATAGCATTTTTGCTAGTTGAGATAAAGATAGCTATACAGAGCAATTCCTAACATTGCTTCCATGCACAAATATATTACAACCCAAATTGGTTCATCTCTACCAGACCTCTTCACTACTTCCCGGTCACTTTCCTGTAGTGACCTCTGTCATTTTAAGTTTACTATATTAGCTCCTCTACAGTAAGCACATTACACACTTTCAAGTTTTGGGTTTCCTACTTTTCCCTATTCCTTCTGTATGTATTCTCCCCCTAGCTTGTGACCCATGTCCAATTATATTACTGCATTTGTTTTAGATCAAAAAGTCTGCATATGAGGGAGAACATATGATTTTTGGTCTTCTGAGCTTGCTCAGAATGGTGTTGCTCAGGATGGTGTTCTCCAGTTCCATCCATTTACTTGAGAATGACAAGATTCCATTCTTCTTCATAGCTGAGTAAAATTTCATTGTGTATAAATACCACATTTTCTTAATCCATTCATCAGTAGTTGGGCATCTTGACTGTTTCCATAGCTTGGCTATTGTGAATAGTGCTGCAATAAACATAGGTGTGCAGGTACCAATGGAGTAACCTGAATCGCATTCCTTTGGGTATATCCCCAAGAGTGGTATTGCTGGATCATATGGTAGATAAATGTTTAGATTTTTAAGAAATCTCCATATTGTTTTCCAAAGTCATTCTAGCTTACATTCCCACCAGCAGTTTATGAAGTTTCCTTTTTCCCCTGCATCCTTCAGCACCTTATACTTGCCAGGTATGTAGTCTACCACTTGAGCTATACTTCCAGTCCTTTTTGCTTTAGTTATTTTGCAAATAGGGTCTTGCACTCTTTGTCCTCAAAAACCTGAGACCACAATTATCCCATCTCCTCCTCCCAAGCAGCTAGGATTACAGACATGAACCACCACAGTCAGCACAGTTTTTCTTAATTAAAAATGTGTTGTTGCTAGGTTTCTCCCAGTCTACCAGTTTAACATAACATCCTAGGTTTACTTGAAAAAAAACATCTGAAGCAGTATTGATGAAACAATCCCTGAATATTTGGGATAGTTGATTTGATTTGATTGTTTCCAATTCATAAAAAACTCAAGAAAGACTTTGTTGAGAAGTAGAGGACAGAAATTTGGGGAGAGCTCATGTATATAAAAAATTATTAATTAGAAAACCACAAAATCAACATTTTAAGTAACATGATCTTTGGGGGAAGTGTATAAAGAGTAGAATAAAAGTTGTGGACAAATGGCAAGTAGAAGCAGAAAAACTGCTTAGAAGCGAGGGGGTTAAGGGGAGAGGGAGGGAGCTGGGGACAGGGGGCAGAAATGGCCCAGAAAATGTATACACATATGAATAAATGACTAAAAAATTAATTAATTAATTAATTAATTAAAGCAAAAAGGGGTGACGGCATGGCTCCAGTGTTAAAGCACCTGCCTAGCAAGCACAAGGCCTGAGTTCAAATCACAGGACCACTAAAGCAAACAAATAAAAATCCCTGAACATGCAAAAAAAAAGTTTTTAATGAATAAAAGGTATAAATAAGGGGAAAATGCTAGTCTTGAGAGTCCCAAGAGTTAAGTAGGCAGCACCTAAGTCAGAGTAACCAGCAATACACTGTAACTGAGCGTAGAGGTGTACATTTGTAATCCCAGGTATGTAAGCCTCCGGAGGTACAGGCAGAAGGGTCATGAGTTGGGAGGCTAGCCTTATGACACATCATTACATTTAAAGAACTGATGAAATTTCATAGAAAAGAAACCTGTTTAACTGTATTATCATGTATTATAAATGACCTTGAGACATTTTCTTCACTTGAAGTGAGGGCTCCAGGGAGCAGGCATTTTAATATGGATTATAAACTCATGGGCCCTAGATTAAACATCTCACGTTGTTTTCAGATTCCAAATGGTAACTTCTATGTAATGACCACTCAATAAATATTACTTCCATGAATTTAACATTAAGTTCCATAAGCACAGCTAAGCACAAACCACAACAAATTTAAAGCACCTTAGAAAGTGAGTAAGGTGATAACAAAGCATAATCAAAGAGCTCTTCGAGGAAAGAAAGTTTGAGATGGAGTAGATAATGAAACTGGGGGAAATATCTAGAAAATTGTTTCATCCCTCCTTACTCTACTTCAAGCTACCTAGGACCTCCTGTTGTTGATCCATCTTATCTCCATTTCTCAGCTCACCTGTTAGTCAAGGACAGAAATGATGTAGGAAAGAAATTTTAGAATCTTAGATGGGCCACACTTCACCCCCTCAGTCAGGCAAATAACATTGTCCTCATCAGCCCTTATTCTGGCTTTCAAAATAGAGCTTATCTTCATCTTAGAACTAGTGTCCTTGGTATCATACCTTTAATAAGATAAATGGTGTGGGATTAGTTTACTACTAACATGTGGACTGCTATTATTTAAGACCTTTTTGTACTGAGATTTTCTTCATCATCCACATTTGCCTCTAAAAAAATCACAAAGTGAGAAGTGTGATGTCATATAGAAAAGACTGATACTGCCTCATCTCTAAAAATAATAAATAATTGGATAGTTATATAAGCAGATAGATAGAATTGCTTTTTATGCTCTAGCACCAAAAGTATGAGATCATTATTCCCAACTCCTCTGCCACACAAATCCCTAACCTGGCCATGGTGCCCACAACCATTCATTTTGGAAGATTCTCCATTCCTCTTGCCAAACAATAAGCAGATTGGGGAAAAATCTTTTGATAGTCTATCACAATAAAAGAAAATGTATTGATGCCATCTTAAATTGAAAAGATGTGATTGGTTTTTCATATACAAAATTTTAAGATATAATGTTAACTTATCTATCATTATTGACATAATTGTCTACTTTCCATACAATGTGATTGGCAAACTGGCCGTGGGATGGAAATTCCAACTGTAACATGATGTCCATATTTTTGGAACACAACCTTATCATGAAAAGGATACTGTCTGTATTTATTCTCAGGAAAGAACAATACTGAGATTTTTCTAATTCAGAATAATTTAAGTGTAGAAAATGATCCAGAGGATAACAATCAAAATGACGAATGAGTTAGACCATTTTATTTATGTGAAAATATAAATGAAGCCTAAATTACACAAGAGAAACTTCCTGAGAGGAATGGTTTTGGAAAATTTTGTGATGGTTTACAGAATATGAAAATAATAGACATCAAGATTAGAGAAATAATTTAGTAAGGTTTAAAGGTTAATAGTATAGATAATGAGAATGTTCACAAAATAAAACAAAACCTCTTTCCTCTACTGAAAAAGTAGCAGAGGAACTACATGACTTGAATATGGACAAGGAATCCAAAACAGGTGAAGACAACAAGAAACTCAAGTGACAGATTACGCTCACTTTAGAGGAGATAAAACTGTATAACTGGGGGGGGGGGAAGTTAATAACATTTTGTAGACAAATTTGTGTATATGTCTTTTGACTCACTGGAGCTCTATTCTTTCATAAATAATGGACTCAACTAATTTGTTACAATCTCTTCCTACCTCAGTAAAAAGCTTTTGGAAACAATGTTTGGGTGGCAAGCTGCTTATACTTTTCTCTGGACATCTAAAAAATGAGCAGTTAAAGACACATAATTAGTTTATTTTCAATGACAAAAATAGCAATTTTCAATAATTTCTAATGTTGTCCAATAAAAATTTGTGAGCCATACATGTAATTTAAAATTTCCTAGAAGATATATTTTCAAAAAGTACAAAGAAATAGGTAATAGATTTTAATGATAAATTTCATTTGACCCAATATATCAAAAAGATTATAATTTCTTTTTTCTTTGGATACTGATCATATATCCTATCAAAAATATAATTTCTATTTGTGGCAACTAGCCACGTGAACTACTCGGTAGATACATATGGACCTTACACTGCATTTATTGTGCATCACAGGCACTAGAAAAAAGTAGAAGATGATGCAAAGGAAAAAATTGTGCATATTTTAATGAAGAGGTTTTCTCTTTGCCTTTGACCAAAGATAATGAACATAATGACTGGAGTGAACTCTCTGTGTGTCACTTCACGGAGAAGGTGAAGTAGGACTGTGCACACTGTGAGTCAAGAGGTGAGTGTGATGAAAATAAATCAGTCCCTTTTCATGACTTGGAGATAGGCTAATTTTAGAATAAAATAAACTTCTTGATATCCCTCTAGATTGTTAATGAAAAACATACCAAAACATAACTTAAAACTCTTTTAGTAATTGCAATGATGTTAAAATGTTGAGACAAGATAAGAAAGTAATGTAATGAAAATTTTTGATAGTGTGGTCAATAGCACTTAAGCAACTCTATGACAGTTGAAGATGTTGAGATGCAGAATAACAGTTATAGATCTTTATTCAGAAACATATCAACAATTTATGCCTTTGGTTGTATAAAAAAATTCCTTAGGGAGCCTCCGCTCCCACTTCCTGCGTGTCAGGGTTGCTCCTTTCTCCCTTTTTATATCTCCCTCCTTTACCCTGCCTTACTAAATAAACCTTTGCTAATTTTCCAAAAAAGAAAAGAAATTCCTTAGTATTTACTGTATAGCAGAGCTTTCTTATCACCTAGGACTCAGCAGAAACCAAAGAAATACATGCTCCCTAGGAATAAATATTCTTGAGTAGATTCACAAATTCATTCATGTAAGCCTTTGCCAAGATTTTGTTAGATGGTTTTTAAAAGAACTTCCATCTTCCTTCAATGACTAGTGTGATCTAAAGCTTACTATTTTAAGGGAACATATCCAATCTCAGATTGTCCATCTCAAGCAATCTGGAACCTGTTTTACCTGTCTCTGAATCTATCTCAGTACATAGCAGAATGCCTTATACATTATTTAATGACAGCATTGAATGGAATCAAATTATTTCAAATTGAATTGATAAAAATCCTAACTCATTATATGAATATCTCCGCTAAAAATCAATATAAAAAACAAAAACATCATAAGAAGGAAAATTACAGACTAATGTCACTCATGAACATAAAATAATCTTAGTAAAGTATTAAGAATCAAATCCAGTAATATATAAAAAATTATATACCACAACTAAATAAAATTTATCATAGGAATATAATACTGGCTCAGCATGTTTATAATCAATTAATGTCATCAATCATATAAATACACTAGAGAGGAAAATTAATATAATTTTATCAGTTGATTTAAAGTATTGACACATTCTAACATCCAGAACTATTTCATGATAAAAACACTTAGTAAACCAGTATAGGGAACTTCCTTGACTTGATGAAAAACATCTCTAAAGGATACAGCTAACAGGAAAAAAACTCCATAATAATGAGTACATGTCAAATGGAACAACAGCCAACTGAAAGGGTTCCAAATGGCCAAAGCTTGCACAAACAGAGCATTAAAATCTCCCATGCAGAATTCCAAATAAATTATTTATATATTGCACCATAAAGTAGGGAAAGTATAACTCCTCACTTCTTAAATCTGGACTTTATACAGTAGTTTTCTTCCAAAGATTATAGTAAAAGGAATGGTGGGGTAGTATAAAGACTAAGAGTAGAGAAATGCCATATCCTACTTTTGCCAAGTAGCCAAAATCAAAGCTAACAGTCATAAGCCCTGGACATTGTATGTGACCTGGATATTTTGGGACAAAAATGATACTTTACCTCTGTGACTTTCCTCTCATAAAACTATTACCCTAGTCTAATAATGAGAAATCTATGAAATTCTAATGGGGGAGGCTTGTTACAATATAGTTGGTTAGATGCTCAAAAACCATCAAAGTCATAAAAAAAAAAAGGAAAGTGTGAGAAATTATCAAAACTAAGTAAAAGTGATCCTAAACCAAAAAAAAGTCATTAGGTTAAAACTAAGGAAATATGAAAAATTATGGGTTTTAGTTAATACTGTGTCAATATTTATCAATAATATATCAATAGTAGTTCATTAACCATAACAAATGGACCATATTAAAATAAGATGTTAATAAAGAAATTGGCAGTGGAAGCAGCATATATGGGAACTCTGTAATAGTTTCTCAATCTTTCTGTTAATCTAAAAGTATTATAAATAATAAAATTTGTTAATACAAATTAATGTCTGACTAACCACTTATATTTTAATATAAGTAAGATAATTTTTGAAACTACTGTAACTGACATCCAGACTGAGGATCTTAGTGATGTTCATTAAAGTGCAGTACCAAAAAGAAGCAGTCTAAAAAATTTGTCATCCTTATTCATTTATGAAATTTTGAAAAATAAAATTAAGAAAATTAAGAAATTTATGAAAACTACAATACTATAATTCTCTATAGCCTCAATTCTTATTAGAATATAAAATGCTTAAATCTCCTTTTTATCCTGCAACTTGATCCCACAACTATTCTAGTTCTTTTTCCCATTAACAGCAAATCATAGAAGACTTTCCTACATTCACCGTCTCTATCTCTTTATTTTCCACTCATTGTTTAATCAACAATTATCTGGTTTCTGCCCAAATTTCTCTTCTAAAGTCAATAATGGTCTACCTGCTGGCAAAACTTCAGGGCACTCATCCATTTTTTTATTTTTTGGAAACATTTGACAAGGTATCTGTTCTTTCCTTGTTAAAACGTTCTTTTCATTTCCATTCATTACAATTTATTCTCTGATTTTATTTACACTGTGCATATGTGCATGTGCACACATGTGTATAGAATTCCTATCCTGTCTTTATAGGTATTGTCCATAAAATTCAGTTCAGTAAATTGTTTTTACCCACATTTCTTTATAACTTTAGTAACTAGTAGAGGCTGATGTATCCCAAATTTTATTCTCCACTAGAGAGCTTGTTCCTGAACCTCAGAAAATATTATTCTACTTACACTGAAACCATTTGGCAGCTCCACTTGCATATAAGATCAACAGGTCTCAGACTACCCCATCTTTGCCTTTCTTCAAAGCTCTTATTCTCTAAGTCAGTATATGGTACCATCATTGTCCACTGAAGACAATAATAGAGTCAATACAATCAATTCCATATTTAGTTCTAATATTAAGTTATTCCTTATTTGTTTTCAACATGCCTTCAAATCCACCAACTAAAACTACTATCCTACTTTATTCCTAAAACTACTATCCTACTTTATTCCTAAAACTACTATCCTACTTTAAGGCATCATCACCTCTTCCTGGTTTCTTTCAACCATCTCACACTGGTCTCTGCATCTCTGCTTCTTCCTTCCAATCCCTTCTCCACTCTAGCTCATCCATCATTCCCTAGTTCACTTTAAGGTTTTCTTTTTCTGTTGGTTTGAGGCTTAAGTATTGTATTTTATCTTTAAAACCTTTCGTAATTAGGATCCTGCTTATCCCCCCTCCCCAGCCAATATTTAGGACAAAGACTTTCATTTAGACATATTTGGTAAATAGATGGATTGACTATGAATAGAATGGATAGTTGAAGCAACTTAGGAAAAATTTGAAAAGTGGAAAATCTACTTAAACTTAGATGTTTAAAAAATGCTTTGAAGTGAGTTATTGCTTGCTGTGTGTTTTTCATTTTAACATGTTAACGCAGAAATAGTCTTGGTTTCTACGAATATGGAACATTCATAAAAACAAGACTCACTATATCCCAGGCTTAAAGTGAGGATTTTCCAAATCAGTATTATTGCTTTCAGTTGCGAGAGTCATGTTAATCTCCTAAAACCACGTTTGAACTATACATGAATGAACAGGCCCAAAATTTCAAGACATCAAAGGAGTTGAGTTTGCTAATAATAGCCTGAAAGTAATCAGAGAATTGTAAGCAAGGAACTGTCAGCAACTGAAGGATGACAGTGGAAATTAACTAGGACATGTCAACTTGCTTTGACTGCAAATTCAATATGGGATGTATGAATAACTACACAAGTCAGAATCAAACCCCTGGCTAGACATCCTCTAGACTTGACAATAGGACAGGTCAAGAAGATTTCACACTTTCAAGGGAAAAGATCTAGAGAAGATTAAGAAAGCTTGAGTATTAATAGCAACAATATTCAAATACAGAGAAAGAGAATAATAGGGGCAAGTCAAAGATAATCTGCGATGATTATGTGTAGTAGAAGGATTGAAAAATGAAATTCTGGTGTGAAAAACTCAGCAGCAAAGATACATATTCCATTTTCTTCAAATTGGCTTTTTCAGTCAAAAACTTCAAAATGCTCCATCTTTACTTTTCCTTTTGAATATATTTTAAAATGAAGTTAAAATTCCACATTAAAAACTACTACAAAATATATTCCTTTTTAAATGTGTAATCATAATGTCCTACGTTACAGAAAAATGAATATGTACCAAAGCAGTACTCATGGTATACTCAATGTTAACACAGCTTGTGTAATAGAGTGACAGCTGAAATCTTTCTTTTGACTTCTCTAAAACTCATTACAGCTTATTATTTGTTTTTTATTATTTCATTTTACTTTGTAAATGAAGACACTATCAATGAGGAAATGGTTGTTAATCCATCAGTTTTGAAATTCTGCCTTTATGTTTTTCTTCACTGATGTCATCTCCATTTAGATGATTTGCAAAATAGTTTGGGAATCAACATTTTTGGTCCCAAATGTTTTACCTAACCTAGCTCCAAAGATCTAAATCGCCAGGTGTTTGTAATCATCCACTTGATCTTTTCTTTTCTTTCTTTCTCTCTCTTTTTTTCTTTTTTTGATCCTCTTTTTTTTTCCCTGTATTGTTGTGCTGGGCGGGGGGAACACTGTGGCTTTTACAAAAGTTCTTACAATGTATCAACTCTATCATACTTAAATTCCCCCCTTCCACTACACTCCTTTATCTTCCCCTCCCCCATTCATGGCACAATTTCAACAGGTTTCACTTTTCCATTTACATGCATGTGTACATAGTTTTTGTACCACACTCACTCTCCTACCTCTCCCTCCTTCCCACTGGAACCAACTCTCCCTCTTGGGCAGGACCTATTCCACCCTCCTGTTCTCCAATTTTGCAGCAGAGAAAAAGTGAAAAAGAAAAACATGACATTTTTGTTTGTTTGAGATAAACACAGGGAGTTTCCATGTGATATTTCCATGTATATATGTATTATAACCCCCACTGGTTCATCTCCTCTATTTTTCTTCATTCTACCTTTCTTATGGTGGTTTCAGCCAGTTTAAGATTTCTATATCCATTGTTGTATAAAGAGTGTATCAACCATATTCAAATTGTTAGTTTCCTTCTTTTACCCTGCCCCTTGCATATGTGACCTCCCCTTAGTGTGACTAGTATTTCATAATATTGCTGTGTTTCCACATATGAGATAGAACATGCAGCTTTTTCCCCTCGGGGCCTGGCTAACTTCACTTAAGACGATGTTCTCCAGTTCTAACCACTTGCCTCCAAATGACAAAATTTCACTCCTCTTTGTGGCTGAGTAAAATTCCATTGTACATACATATCGCATTTTCTTAATCCATTCATCAGTAGTGGGGCATCTTGTCTGTTTCCATAGTTTAGCTATTGTGAATATGCTGCAATAAACATGGGTGTGCAGGTGTCTTTGTTGTATGATGACTCACATTCCTTTGAATCTATCCCTAGGAATGGTATTGCTGGATCATATGAGATATTCACTTTTTGCTTTTTTAAGCAGTCTCTATACTGTTTTCCATAATGGCTGTACTAGATTATATTCCCACCAGCCCACTTGATCTTTTCTTTACACATCTGACTCTGTGCATTTGAAAGTCCTCTAAATCCAGGAGCACAGTGCTATATAGCACTGTAGTAAACAAAGGATGCTCTTGTAAGTGCTTAAAAAGTGCTTGTGCCTTGAATAAGTAAAGCAGGAATGAAATTAGTAATTCTGTTAATCTTTTCTTCACCTGTGCCAGGATTATGCCTAGATGGGAGGAATAGATTAAAACATACTTGACTATCTTTTATCCATAACACCAGCTCCCGATTTGCTAATTTCTGAAAGGTCTAAGATTCTTTAACATACATCTTTTCTACATCCTTTTTCTTTAAATTCAATTCTAGAGTTTCTACTTTCTCATTATCTCTCTTTTCCTGCAGCCCTTTGTACATATAATTGTTTTTAGTCCATAACTTTGTTGGTACAAATGGTGCCCTATGATGAAGACTGTGTATGGCAGATTAATAATTTATTAACCTCCTATCTTCAAATAAATGAAGAGAAATGTAATTTATTCATTTATTTTTAGTCTAAACTTTAGTGTAGGCAGCTAATACATAGAAAGGAATTAAAACAAACTCATTTCTGCCTCAGGAAACAGAGTTGAGTTCTGCTCTTCTCTGAGTGTTTAATATTCATTTGAATTTCCAAGCAGATTCAAGTGCCAATTACATTAAAATAACCTAGACA
This sequence comes from Castor canadensis, assembly GCF_047511655.1. Lineage (NCBI taxonomy): Eukaryota > Metazoa > Chordata > Mammalia > Rodentia > Castoridae > Castor > Castor canadensis. The sequence continues at coordinate 26,444,614 of NC_133390.1, read as the reverse complement.
ACTTTACAGTCTAAAGGCCTATTCACTGAGTAATTTGAGCTCAAAAAATTATGGAAATAGTGATTTCATAGACATATGTAGTAACTTGTTCCCTTGGCTAATGCATCTATTGAACCAAACACAGATGCAAACTTTTATGGGAAAAATTATATTTGATAGCTATGGGTGGAAACTTCATCTTCTCTGACATTTTCTCTTAAATTACATCAAACAGTATGATGTAAAATCTATAATTGGATTTATATCTTCAAAGACTAACTATTTCAAATTTTAGAGAACAGGTTTACTTGTTTCTTTAAATTTATAAAGAATGAGAGCTTGCTCATGTGTTTTCTGTTTATAACTTTAATTGCTAAATTCTATTAGATTTTTGTACTTTTAATTTTATTTTGAGTCCTGGGCACTTTCCTACAATTATTTGGCTTAATATTTTCTGAGGATGAATATTTGCCTGTATTTATTTGTTTGATTTTGGTTTTGCCCAATAAAAATGCAGTTCATTTAATTTCCTATCCGTATTTCTATTTGCTTTGAAAATTAACTTACTGCAGGTATATAAATTGAATGGAACTTGGTAGAAATAACTAATTTTTTAGTGAGATACTTAACTTTGTTTTTATGAAATATTTTTTATTGATGGACAAGATTTAGAAACCACTTATTCTTGATGGATACACTATAAGATTTCCTAAAATAGATTCATCTATTTAATTAAACTGTTTTATCAGCTATGACATTCATTACATTTTACAAGGCAGTTTTTTTTTTCAATTTCAGCACAAGTCCCTAAACCCAGTTATATTAATTCAAGCTTGGAAGATGTGACAACAGATATTAAGATTGCTACAGCTGCAAAAGATAGTTTGACTCATACTTTCATTTTCCTTAAGGTTCCAGATAGAGGTGGATAATTCAAGCACAAGTGTTCAAAATCAGAACATTTCTTTACGACTGAACAAAATCTTTTAAAACTACTATTTTAAAAAAGATGTATTTTCTCAGAAACCTTAAGGAAATGAGTGGCTTGGGAATGCTTTATTACTGGTTCATGACAGTTACTTTTAACATATCTTATATTATAGTTCATATTCAACTGAAGTCTGAAGTCAAGTTCTCATGCCCACTTGTCTCCAAATGAGCAATGATTTCTTTCTTTCTATTTCTCTAAAACAGAAGATTAATTGCTATATGTCAGTTAAATGAAATAATCAAATACAGAGATGTTTAAATTTTCAGACTGTACTCCCATAGTGAGGTCCATATTTTTACTAAATATATAATAGGGGAAATAATAAAAGTTCTTTTAGGAGGAGGTTGTTGACCAAAACATACAAAATTTACAGTGGAAGAATAAGTTCAATAGGTCTAAGATTTTAAGAAGTAAAATCTTTGTTTTAAGCATCAAAGAACCATTATGATATTTTTACAGTTATCCCAATTTCCCTTCCCTTTCTACCTTGATACCCTTGATTTCCTTCAACAGGAACTGTTGAGGCTGTTATGAACAAGTCTACACCCCTCTCTCTGGTATTCCATTTCCAGCATCCCCTCCTTTGGTTGCAGCATTCATTCTTATCTCTCTCCATTTCTTCAGATTCATATTCAGTCTCATTTTTGCTGAATTAGTAATGCTATTTTCAGCTCTGGACTAACAATTGTCCCCTTTCTTTTCTCCTTGCCTACAAAGATAAGGAATTAGGTCTCTTTTTTCTTGAATTTCACTAAAACAATACTAATAAACAAATTTTATAGCTACACATACAAATCAGATAGTAGACTTTACAGGCAGTTTTGTAGTCAAAGAGAATTCTAAATCAAAAGTAATGTGAACATGGGGCAGGAAGGGGTTGAAGGGGAGAGATGATAACAGCAATGTAATGTACAATATAAGTCTAATTGGAATTGTCACTATGAATCCACCCCTATATAATTAATATATCCTAATAAAATTTTATTTTAAAAGTGAGCAGATTAAAATTAAATGTTATGTTTCTCCATTCTTAAATTGTTTTCAGCTATTTGTTCAGTCTCATCAGCCATTATAAGCCAAGGCTGTTCTTCCTACACATACTCACCACTTTCTATTATTCCAAGCCAACTTCTCATGTAAGAAGGCTACACAGTATTTTTTTAATCTTGATAACCAATACCATGATAATCTCATTTTCAAGTCCCCAGGCAATTTATGCTATTTTTCTCACAAAAACTAGCTCTCTTCCTATAAAAAAGGATAGTGTCGCCTGCTAAGATTGTATATTTTGTTAATATGGGTGACATTTTAACACCTTATACAGTCTTCAAAATAATGATTAAGTAACCCTACCAGCATTATATTTTTTCACTAAGAAAATGACTACATAGTAAGAAACTACATTCAGCTGAAGAACAAGGACAGATGAACTCAGGTGTTTACTTTTCTCATTTGAAAGAAGATCAGAGCTGAATAAGCTGGTAAAGCATGTTTGAAGGTATGTAGGAATGTGAGTTCCATTTTCTTATGCCCCGTGATTTATGATTGTCACCTTGTAGACGTAACATAATTAACTCATCCAGAGCATTCTATCAATGTCCCAGGCAGGAAGATAGGAACATAAAAGGTCGAAGGCATGGACCAATTTTATCTGTCTTTTGAAGAGCTTTCACAAAAGCACCACCAGGAATTCTTATCTCTGTTACAAAATCTATTCTATTCAAGAGAAGTACATTGCTACTTTCATCTGGATTGAGATTCTGTTGTTAGTGAGAAAAGGTTATGGCTATGGGGTCATGGTGTGAACCACAATAAAAACTCTAGGTCTTAGACTAAGGTTGTAGCTCAAGTGATAGAGCACTTGCTTAGTAATTGCTAGGCCCTAAATCTCCAGGTCTTACAATTCGAGGGGGAAAATACCTATTCTTTAGCTCATAACAAGCATTAGGAGCATAGGTAACTTGATATACCCTGTACTTTAAAAATGGCTAAACAATATGTTACTTGCAATAGTCACCATGAGCTGTATTGACAGTTCTCAGGTGTGGGTCTTAGACCTGGGTTCTCAGGCTCAATACTTTCTTTTAGATAAGAAAGTTCACTGTTGCAAGGTTGTTCTGTGCGATGTGGGATATCTATACTCTAGATGCTAATAGACCACCCGCCTATAGCTGAGACAGTCATAGTTAGTCTCTAGAGACTGTCTTGCCCATGATCCTAGGCGAACAAAATCTCTGACTGAGAACCACTGTCATGAGTTAATGGGGTTGATTTGTATTAGCGCTAGAGACACCTAAGGGATCTTTTAAAAATTTACTCCCAAATTTCTGATTCAGTAGAAGAAGTTGAAGCTTATTAAGTTGCTTCCAGAAAGCTCCTTGAATGATTCTAGTGTACAATGAGGTTTGAGAAACATTACAAAAGGTCATATGAAGACTAAAATATCCAGTAGTCAGAATGGACCCTGACATTCAGACCAATGATAAAAGGACCAGGCCTAAGGACACAATTTGGCTGTTTGGGTCAGCTACAAACAGCTCAGAAAATTGTATAAATCATGATGTTCAAAGGGAAAAGATGCTCTCACAGTACTAGCAGCTAAGCAGGATCCTGAAACACAAGGACTTGTTACAACAATTATTTAATCTTTTTTAACACAATTAAACAAAAAATGTTATACATTTAAAATTTTTAGTGGAGGAATTAAAATCATTTTCAGATTTTATACTTAAATAAAATCAATTGAAAAGCAGAATTCACTAAATCACAGAGAACAAAGTTAATATATATTATATGGTATATAAGTAAATACATATATTCATATACTATTGTAATCATAAGCAGCAACCAGGAAGAAGATATGATGGAAGACTCCATTATAATGGCAACAAAAAGAAAAACATTTAGAAATAAACTTAAGAATACATGTAAAAAGTCTATACTTAGGAGACTAAAGTGTTATTGGACTTAAATAAAAAGTTGAACAAATTGTATATGTTTTGTTCTTGGACTTCTATTTGAATATTTTATACAATATTCATAAAGATGAATATTCTCCTTGAAATAATCTAGAAATTTATTATTACTTTAGCAAACTCACTATACGGATTTTTTAACTAGCCAAGTGATTAGCCTTCATAATCACTAGTACACGAGTAGACAGAATTAGGATGAGAAAAATACAAAATACAAATGAAATTTTAAAACATGATTATAGTGGTATTTCAAATCAGTAGGGAAACAAAGATCATTCAATATATAGATCAAGATCCTGGGGTAAAATTCTCTCTACCATAAGGAAATACAGGCTGAGTATCCATATATTCCATTTACCTTGGGAAAAGAAGTACAGCTAATTTGTATTTTGGCATGTACATGTATGATGCAATATCTTCAAATTTAAACATGAAATTTTTTAAAGCTTCACATACACTTCATGCATATAGTATAAAGGTTATTGTGTTTTGAATGCAACCATCTGCATGAGGTGAGGTGTGGAATTTTCCACTAGTGATGCCGTGTGAGTTCTCAAAAGTTTTGGAATTTTAGCATATCTGACTTTGGATTTTTTGAATTATGGATGTTCAATCTATGTATTCACAACTATTTACAGAAGTATCAATTGCAATAACAAAAAAGTATGTGAAAACAAACTAAACATACTCCAATGAAGGTAGACTAAGCAAATTATGGACCCTCATGCAATATTATTCAATTGTAAGTAAAAAAAAAAAATGAAGTGTTCTATTTTTTAATATAGAAAGCTCTCACATTTTATTAATTTAAAACAGGAATGACCAGAACTGTGTGAATTATGGTACAGAAATGTTTTCAAAATAAACCAAAATAAAGGAAAAAGGACATAAATGTAAGATTTTTGCTTTTAAAATGAGACTGAATATTTTAAGCAGAATAAAAGACATATAAAGGACATTTAATTTCCACAAAATCTGACTTAAAATTTTTTACACGTTAAATTTTGTTGTGGTTGCTATTCACAGTTAAGAGATTTAGGTAAAGAAGGAACTCTGGGCTAAATTAAAATTAGTCATAGATGTGTCTCCAAGGAAAGCTATATATCTTCTGCATATTCTAAACAAGTATCTCACTATGTCCTTCAGTTCCTTATGCAATATACCTATCTATGAGATGTTTGCTGCTGCATGGTGAAGGGTTCATCAGCAGTTAAGAAACTGGATCTGGGCATGGTGGTGCAGGCCTGGAATCCCAGCACTTGGGAAGCTGAGGATCACAAGTTTGAGGGCAGCTCGTGCTATATATTGAGAATCTGTCTGAAGAAAAGGAAGAGAGACAGAGAGACAGAGAGACAGAGAGACAGAGAGACAGAGAAAAGGAGAGAGGACTACAAAGTATTACTATAAATTAGATTGTGACCATTGCACTGTTACCTGTTTCAAGCCAGTATTTTTGGTAACAGTTTATGTGCTACTTAACTTTCTGTGACCAAAACACCTGTGAGAACAGCTTAAAGAGAGGAATTATTTATTTTCAGTTCAGTAAGGTTCAATCACAATTTTTCAGTCTTGCGTAGACTAAAATACAAAATAAAAAGTTCAAATTTCAAAACGTGGCTTTTTTACATTCTCCCATATAAGGAAATTTCTTTGCTCTCTCTAGAAACATCTGAAATTGTTTCTTTATCTAATATTGTGCATGATACAACTATGTATTCTTGTTTCTCTTCCCCTTGCCCTTTTGTATGTCTCATCAAAAATCAGGATAATATATCTTTTTTGCCCCAAATTCCAAACTTATTTCTTTTCTTGATGTCTTTATGATTATTAATACATCTGTCTTCTTTGGATCAGACTACCGTAACAAACCACCAAAGCTTGAGTGGCTTAAAATCCCGTTTTCTCACTGTTTTGGAAACTGAAAGTCCAAAATCAAGGAGTAGGCAGGATTGGTTTCTTTGAAGTCTCTTTCCTAGGCTTGGAAATAGTCACCTTTTTTTGAATTCTCATGGGATTATCCATCTTTCCATATGTACATGTATCCCAGTGTGATGTAGTCTCTCTTTTTCTCTCTCTCTCTCTGTTATCTCTCTCTCCCTCCATCCCTTTCCCCTATCTCTCCCTCCTTTCCTCCTCCCCCTTCTCACTCACTATGTGTTGCTCACCTATTGTTTCAACCTTCTAATCATCTCTTCTTACAAGGAGTTGGACTGGGTTAAGTCCCACCCAGAAGACCCAAGTTAACTTAATCATCTTATTTATCCATTTATTTTGCAGTGCTGAAGTTTGAACTCTGGGCCTGTACTTCAAGCCACTCTACCAGCCTTATTTTTGTGATGGGTTTTTCAAGACTGGGGTCTCCACTATTTACTGAGGCTGGCTTCAAACTGCCATCCTCCTGATCTCTACCTCCTGGGAAGTTAGGATTACAGGAATGAGCCACTGGCACCCTGCATAATCATCTCCTTAAAGACTCTGTGGGTTACAAGAGGTCAGGGTTTTAGCACACGAATTTTGGGAAAGAGAATTCAACCCATAATAACATCCAAAATTCTTTTGGGGCAGTACTGGGCTGTGAACTCGGGCCTCAAGCTAGCTAGGCAGATTCTCTACCATTTAAGCCAAACCTACAGCCATTTGATTTTTTTTTTTTTTTTCAGACTTCACACTATTTTTTTGGCCTGCTGGACTTAGACCACGTACTTCCTACTTACACTTCCTGCATAGGTGCAATTTAGATGTGAATCCCCATGCCTGGCCCAACAAAAAATTCTAATCACCCCCAAACCTAAGATGCTTCCTGATCCCTTCCTCCTCCTCCTCCTGTTCCCATTCAAATAGGTTCTGTGTAATTTCTAGCACAATGCTTTCCTCTGTTGTCCATATTGACTCTTACCAAGATTTCTTATGAAGACTATTCTCATAGCAGCCTAACAACACTCCAGTACTGCCTTACACCTTACTGAAAGGTCTTTCTAAAACAACAAAACCCAGTGCCTCCTGTTACTGTCTAATAAGTTCCTAATAATTCCTTTTGTTCTTGTCCTTTTCATCTTTTTCTTAAAACTGGGTCACATTGTATAGCCCAAGCTGGCCTAGAACTCATTCTCCAGCCTCCTAAGTGCTGGAATTACAAGCATGTGCCATCACTCTTGGCCCTTAATAATTTCTTAGACTGCTTTCTTGAAAAACTCCTTAGATTGTCTGCCTTTTTAGGCTTTTCTTTCTATCTTTCTGACGAGTTCTCCAGTCTTATGTCTCATGACTTATACATGAAAACTTCAGTGTCTAGAACCATGTGTTTAACATTCTAAGTAAAGAACTATTGGTAAATAATGAAACCAATTTTAACCAGCATTTTGGAAATCAAATAATAGAGCAGGGTAAACTAATATTTAAAAGAGTATCTGAACACATACATGTTATAGTTTTAGTACAGATTATTCATTTTTTTCTCAGGTTATTCCTTGAGACTTCCCTGAGCTTTTCATTTTATGCCTTTCTCTGAATATTTTCCAGACACTATTATTGTGTAGGTAATTAGATTGTGCAATAAATTGCATTTATTTCCCCAAGCAATAATTGAATTCTGTGCATACAAATTCACATTTTCTGAAATCTTTTTTTTCTTTTCTTCAGAAATTTTAACCAGGCTCATTAAACAAATCAGCAATGTAGTCATTTATGATGAAATATAACTCAATGACAATCTTGGATGTTTACACTTGAATTATTCTGTCAGTTGCTTATATTTTGAAATAAAAGTTAGATTTCTATACACAGTTTTGTGGCTATCCATGGCATTAATATCACTATAGATTTAAAAAATATACTTGATGTTTTTTGCATGCTGATTTTTGACAACGTGACCAAAGAATTTTAGTTTTTTATTTCTTGTGCCAGATCTAGCAACTTTAATAAGGAAAGAAATCATTCTCTGTTTATCTGAATTATGGATAGTTAAACATAATAAGGTTCTCTAATACAATCCTCATATCAGCTGTTCTTTGACAAAAAGCCTTGGTTTGATGAGGTGAAAGATGCATTTTATGAACAAATTTCTATAGCACATTTTATTTTATGGTATGACAATAACAGTCCAGCACTTTCATGGCTTCTAAAATCTATTTGTTGCATGGCAAAGGTGAACTTTATAATTTTTTTCTTTATTCATATATTCATATGTGCATACATTGTTTGGGTCATTTCTTCCTCCTGTCCCCGGCCTCCTACCTCTCTCCTCCACCCCCCTTACTTCCAGGCAGAACCTATTCTGCCCTTTTCTCCAATTTTATTGAAAATAAGACATAAGCAATAATAAGAAAGACAAAGTGTTTTTTGCTAGTTGAGATAAGGATAGCTATACAGAGAAATTCCTAGCATTGCTTCCATGCACAAGTGTATCACAACCCGAATTGATTCATTTCTACCTGACCTCTACACTACTTCCCAGTCACCTTCCCATATTGACTTCTGTTGCTTTAAGGTTACAGTATTAGCTCCTCTGCAGTGGGGACATCAAACACTTTCACATTTTGGGTTTCCTACCTATCCCCATTCTCCCTGTATGTGCTCTTCCCTTAGCGTGTGACCCAAGTCCAACAACATTACTGCCTTTGCCTTAGATCTAAAGTCTGCATGTAAGGGAAAACATTTGATTTTTGGTCTTCTGAGCCTAGCTAACCTCACTCAGGATGATGTTCTCCAGTTCCATTCACTTACTTGTGAATGATAAGATTCCATTCTTCTTCATGCCTGAGTACAACTCCATTGTGTATAAATACCACATTTTCTTGATCCATTCATCAGTAGTGGGGCATCTTGGCTGTTTCTGTAACTTGGCTATTGTGAATAGCACTGCAATAAACATGGGTGTGCAGGTGCCTCTGGAGTAACCTGAGTCGCATTCCTTTGTGTATGGTCTCGTTTTTCTGGGACAATTTACTGTCTTCAGATTGGTCCTCATGATACAGGTTATTTATAGTTTTTAATTTAGTATTTCATGTGTTCTAGTTTGAGCAGTATTAAGAATATCTTTAAATATCTGGAGTTGTCCAAAATATAATTTCAATAAACATGCTTGTGTGCATTTACTCAGAATTTAAACAAACATTAAGGAAGATAGGATTAAACACTTGTACCCAAGCATGGGCATTATTAATCTTATTTAATCAGACAATTTTGAACATTTAAAAAAATATATACCTTAAAATCATGATAGTCAAACATGTAGAAGACTAAACATCCTAAAATACATATGAAAGAAGATATTGTAAGAAATTATGCATTGTTACAATATTCTCAAAACTTCATTTTAATAACATGCTGCCTCCCTGAGTGTAGAGGAATTTGTCTTTATTTCTTTTATTTTTCATTCCCCTCAATTTTTCATCATCTCTTCATTTTTCCTAGAGAAAAACATACTTAGTTGTTTGGCATGCTGACATACAAAACCTTTGTTGTTGGTGTATCATTTAACAAAGTAGATAGTAAAAAATCTTCTTAGAATATCTAAATGCTCCCCTCAAAAAAGATCTTTATGTCTCTGTTTTATTCTGTATGTCCCATAAATTGCTGAATCCTTGTTAACTGAAACCTTCCATTATGATTATGAATTTTAAATATCTTTCCTTATGAAAAAATACTTTTAAAGTATACTATTGGATGAATGGAAGAATTAATAATTGCATATTTCTTTTGGTCTCTAGTAAACATTTTGGTCCTAAGTCTAGTTAATCTACTATTAATACTGCCATAGCAGTTTCTATTGGTTATTATTTTAATTATATGCATTATCCATTTTTCCTTTTAATATTTCTGCATTCTAATATTTCACGTGCCAGTACTAAACAAAGCATACCTAGCTTACTGTCTTGAAATCTAGATTTAAAAATTCTTTCTGTTTGTTGGGGCCTTATATTTTATTTGTATTTTATGAACTACTGAAATATCTGAATTGAAATATATGTTCCTACTTAGGTTTCCAATTTGTCCCTCTTGTTCTATCTTTCTTTTTTCCATCACTTTAGCTTAGTCATTTTTAATCATTCCATCATCAGCCTGATTAGATGGAGAAATGACATCGGTAATCCACACCTGTGGAGGAAGTTCCTGAGATTATTAAGTCAAGAGGACTCTGACCTAATTAACGGGTTAGTCTAATCCCTTGACTAATGGGGTAGCTTAATCCTTAAAATATGATGGCACTATTGATAGGTGGTTAAAGGTAGGAGGAAGGCCTAGCTGAAGGTAGTAGGTCTCTGGGGGAGGGAGGGGCTTGCCCTATGCGGCTGCACCTTGCCCTGTCCCATTCTGAGCTCCTTTTCTCTGCTTCCACCATGATGTTGTACCCTGGCATGGCTCCCTGCTATGATGGTCTGGAACCTCTGAAACTGAGCCCAAATAAATCTTTTTTTCCCTTAAACTGTTTCTCTCAGGTATTTTGGACATAGTAACAATAACAACAAAACAACTAATACACCTCTCTTATTACTTTGTTACTTGGATAGTTTTGGAAAGTTATTCTTTTAGTGGCTATGCTAGAGATTACAACATGTATCTTTAACCTGGAGAAAGCCTAGTTTAAATGAATACATAGAAGTTTCTTATAATTAGGACTTTAAAACACTAATGCTTTAATTTGCATTTATCACTCAGTCATATCTTCAGCAATGCGTTTTAAGATTTATCCAGATATTTATCATTTTTCTTTGAACTTTTTATATGTTTACCTCTCTATACTTCTAATATCTAAAAAACTTTCTTAATATTTGCTTTAGTTTGGATGTACTGGAAATGAATTCTTTACTCTTTCATTCAGGTTTTTGCTAAAAATACTTATTTTAATCTTAATTTTTGAAATATTCATTCTAGATATAGATTCTCATGTATGCAGTTAGTTTTGTTTTTAGCACATTCTTTTTTTGCTTTCTATTCAAATGAAATTTTTATTGTCATCTGAAACCTAATGTGTCTTTGGTTGCTGTTAACTTAATAAAGTGATAAGGGTAACTCAGGGCTCTGAATTTTATTAACTTCCTGAGGAAGGGATTTATATTTTCCAGAAGATAGATCTAAGCCTTTCATCTCAGTTCACTCCAACATTCATCTGATGGACATTGGTCATTGGGAATCTAGTGGCTTTATCAGTGAATGAAAGGCATGAGTTTCTCCAGGATCTGTCCTTCTTGGGATACTTAAAAATACCAAGACTGTTCTCTCAAACAGGTTTCATTAATGACAGTTCTGCTTAGGATCTACCATTCTCAGTAACAGGTTTCTTTCTGAATTCTTGGCATTTTTCATTAAAATTTGGAAATGATCCCCCAAATAAAAATAGCACCAGATGTTATATTTTTCTTTCTATGATTCCTTCCCCCAGGTCATAACCCCCCCATACACACACACATGCTCAGTTTTTCAATTCTTTGACTTTTGAAGGCAACATTGTCAGCTTTGTGACGTCTACAAAAAGGTGGGTCTTGGGGGTAGTCTTAAATTTTCTGTTTTTTCTTAGAAGACACATTGATCTAATCCAAGGACTGGAGAATGACCTGCATGCAAAAACTGTCCCACCACTTGTTTTCATAAAAGTTTTATTTTTTATTTTTTTTTTCATTTTTCTTTTATTATTCATATGTGCATACAAAGCTTGGTTCATTTCTCCCCCCTGCCCCCACCCCCTCCCTTACTACCCACTCCACCCCCTCCCGCTCCCCCCCCCAATACCCAGCAGAAACTATTTTGCCCTTATCTCTAATTTTGTTGTAGAGAGAGTATAAGCAATAATAGGAAGGAACAAGGGGTTTTGCTGGTTGAGATAAGGATAGCTATACAGGGCATTGACTCACATTGATTTCCTGTCATAAAAGTTTTATTGACGAATGGTCACATCTGTTTGATCACATATTTATTGTCTGTGGTTGCTTTCTTATTACAAAGACTGACTTTGGCAGATTTGGATGGTTAGGACAATACTTGCAAAGCCTTAAGTGTTTACTATCTGGCCCTTTGCAGAGAAATTTTTCCAACTTCTGCTGTGGTCCACCATAAGCAGGAAAAAAAAATAGGAAGCACATTTATTTATATTCTATCAGCTTCTTCTCTACCCGTTTAGAGAATGGTATCATTTTCTTGGATTACATTTTTTATAAAATATATTTAAAACAATTATTGTTCATATGTAACAAAAAGTCTAATAGTCATTTTTACTTAGACTGAACTCTTTCCTCTGACTTCTGACTGACAAATAGGTTTAGAACATTGTCACCATGTCAAAACTGTACAGAGCAGCAAGACATCAGTAAAACCATAAGAACACCATATTTCTCAGCAATTATTAGATTTCCAGAACTCCTAAGCACCCACCACTGGGCAATTTTTAATTTAACACTGAATGTACCTGAACTGTTAGTGACATATAAATGCTACTATAGGTATTTAAAAAGATTTGTGTTGATTAAGTATCATCAGAGTCACAGCATAATAAAGTACTGAACAAAATAAAGATGTAGGAAACAAAGTCTCCCTGAATACTGGGGACCAAAGTGAACCCGTTCTGTTATAAAACAGAATTATTAGGATAGGAGATCCTTTTTTGGCAGGACAAGTTGAGTACATAACAAAGCATTTGGTAAAGTGAGAAGAGGGTCATGAAGAACTGCAAGTTATTACTGATAAGTTTTGTTTTTAAAGGACAGGGGTCTTAGTCCATAAAGGCTACTATAACAAAACTACTGGGTGGCTTAAACATTTCTTTCTCAGAGCTCTGAAGGTTGAGATTTCCAAGAGCAAGTAGCAAACAGATTTGATATCTGGTGAGACCCCATTCTGGTTCATAGATGGCTGTCTTGGCTATGTCCTCACATAGCAAGAGAGTTCTGTAGACTGTCTTTCATAAAGGCATAATTCCATCCTTGAGAGCTCCTCCCTCATGACCAAATCCTAACTGAGGGTATCACCTCCTATATCATTTTGGGGGTTGGGATTTCAGCATATAATTGAGGGAGATACAAACATTCAGCACACAATGCCATACTTCTAAAGTTATTGTTAAGCTATTGTATCTATCTATTGATATTCCAAGTACTCTTTGACTGTCATGTTCATGTGTCCTAGAAAAAAAGTAACAGAGTGGAGTCCCCTTTGTCCTAGCAGTCCTTTCTCTGCATATATTTTTATTAATTCTAAGGAGATCATTGAGGCAGAGAGAAGTTGATCTCCTACTCATCAAAACATGGACATATTTGTTAAGATTCTATTTCTTTTAAAAAATTACATAGAATTATTTGATGCAGAATTAAATTGGTTTAAATAATCCATAGTGATCTCAAGGCAGGATAAAGATATAACTCAGAGAGATGGTGACTGCTAAAGCTAAAATCTTGCTTTCCATTTTACTGTGAATCTCAAATGCATAAAATGCATTTGGAAAGAAAACTTTGCAAAATATAAGAAAATAGAAATTAAACCATGCATTCTATCTGACCACAATGCAATAAAACTAGACCTCAACAACAAAAACAAAGACAAAAAACATGCAAACAGCTAGAAACAGAATAACTCATTACTTAATGAACAATGGGTCATTGATGAAATAAAAGAGGAAATTAAAAAGTTCCTGGAAGTCAATGAAAATGAAAACACAACCTACTAGAACCTATAGGACACAGCAAAGGCAGTCCTGAGAGGAAAGTTTATAGCCATGAGTGCATATATTAAAAAGACTGAAAGATCCCAAATCAATGACCTAATGATACATCTCAAACTCCTAGAAAAACAAGAACAAGCAAATCCCAAAACAAATAGAAGGAGAGAAATAATAAAAATAAGAGCTGAAATCAATGAAATAGAAACCAAAAAAGCCATACAAAGAATTAATGAACAAAAAGTTGGTTCTTTGAAAAAAAAAAACAAGATCAATAGACCCCTGGCAAACCTGGCTAAAATGAGGAGAAAAAAAAACCCAAATTAGTAGAATCAGGAATGCAAAAGGGGAGATAACAACAAAACCATGGAAGTCCAGGAGATCATCAGAGACTACTTCGAGAAACTATATTCAAATAAATTTGAAAATCTAAAAGAAATGGACAGATTTCTAGATACATATGATCATCCAAAATTGAACCAAGAGCATATTAACCACCTGAATAGACCTATAACACAAAATGAAATTGAAGCAGCAATCAAGAGTCTCCCTAAGAAGAAAAGGCAAGAACCCAATGGATTCTCTGCTGAATTCTATCAGACCTTTAGAGAAGAACTGATACCAACCTTCGTTAAACTGTTCCATGAAATAGAAAGGGAAGGAAAACTGCCTAACATATTTTATGAAGCCAGCATTACACTTATCCCAAAATCAGGCAAAGACATCCATAAAAAGGAGAACTATAGGCCAATCTCCTTAATGAACATTGATGCAAAAATCCTCAATGAAATAATGGCAAACCGAATTCAACAACACATCAAAAAGATCATTCACCATGACCAAACAGACTTCATCCTAGGAATGCAGGGGTTGTTCAACATACGAAAATCAATAAATGTAATAAATCACATTAACAGAAGCAAAGAAAAAAACCACTTACTTGTCTAAATAGATGCAGAAAAAGCCATTGATAAGATCCAACACCATTTTATGATAAAAGCTCTAAGAACACTAGGAATAGAAGGAAAATACCTCAACATTATAAAAGCTATATATGACAAACCTACAGCCAGCATTATACTTAATGGAGAAAAACTGAAACCATTCCCTCTAAAATCAGGAACTAGACAAGGATGCCCACTATCTCCACTCCTACTCAACATAGTACTGGAATTCCTAGCCAGAGGTATTAGGCAAGAAGAAGGAATAAAAGGAATACAAATAGAAACTGTCAAAATATCCCTATTTGCAGACAATATGATCCTATACCTTAAAGATCCAAAAAACTCTACTGAAAAGCTCCTAGACACCATTAGTAGCTATAGCAAGGTAGCAGGATATAAAATGAATGTAGAAAAATCATTAACATTTCTATACACTAATAATGAACAAACTGAGAAAGAATATGTGAAAACAATTTCATTTACAATAGCCTCAAAAAAAATCAAATACCTAGGTGTAAACCTAACAAAAGATGTGAAAGACCTCTACAAGGAAAACTATACACTTCTGAAGAAAGAGATTGAGGAAGACTATAGAAAGTGGAGAGATCTCCCATGCTCATGGATTGGTAGAATCAACATAGTAAAAATGTCGATACTCCCCAAAGTAATCTACATGTTTAATGCAATTCCCATTGAAATTCATTAAAGAGATTGAAAAATCTACCATTAAATTTATATGGAAAAACAAGAGGCCACGAATAGCCAAGGCAATACTCAGTCAAAAGAACAATCCTGGAGGTGTCATGATACCTGACTTCAAACTATATTACAAAGCAATAACAATAAAAACAGCATGGTACTGGCACAAAAACAGACATGAAGACCAGTGGAACAGAATAGAGGACCCAGATATGAAGTCGCACAACTATAACCAACTTGTCTTTGACAAAGGAGCTAAAAATATACGATGGAGAAATAGCAGCCTCTTCAACAAAAACTGCTGGGAAAACTGGTTAGCAGTCTGAAAAAAACTGAAACTAGATCCATGTATATCACCCTATACCAATATTAACTCAAAATGGATCAAGGATCTTAATATCAGACACCAAACTCTAAAGTTGATACAGGAAAGAGTAGGAAATACTCTGGAATTAATAGGTTTAGGCAAGAACTTTCTCAATGAAACCCCAGCAGCTCAGCAACTAAGAGATAGCATAGGTAAATGGGACCTCATAAAACTAAAAAGCTTCTGCTCATCAAAAGAAATGGTCTTTAAACTGAAGAGAACACCCACAGAGTGGGAGAAAATATTTGCCAGCTACACATCAGACAAAGGACCGATAACCAGAATATACAGAGAGTTCAACACACTAAACTCTCCCAAAATTAATGAACCAATAAAGAAATGGGCAAGTGAACTAAACAGAACTTTCTCAAAAGAAGAAATTCAAGTGGCCAAAAAACACATGAAAAAATGCTCACCATCTCTAGCAATAAAGGAAATGCAAATTAAAACCACACTAAGATTCCACCTCACCCCTGTTAGAATAGCCGTCATCAGCAACACCACTACAACAGGTGTTGGTGAGGATGCGGGGTGGGCGGGGGGAAGGAACCCTCTTACACTGCTGGTGGGAATGTAAACTAGTACAACCACTGTGGAAAACAATTTGGAGGCTACTTAAAAATCCAAACATTGATCTACCATATGATCCAGCAATACCTCTCTTGGGGATATACCCAAAAGAATGTGACACAGGTTACTCCAGAGGCACCTGCATACCCATGTTTATTGCAGCACTATTCACAATAGCCAAGTTATGGAAACAGCCAAGATGCCCCACCACTGATGAATGGATTAAGAAAATGTGGTATTTATACACAATGGAATTTTATGCAGCCATGAAGAAGAACAAAATGTTATCATTTGTAGGTGAATGGATGGAATTGGAGAACATCATTCTGAGTGAGGTTAGCCTGGCCCAAAAGACCAAAAATCGTTATGTTCTCCCTCATATGCGGACATTAGATCAAGGGCAAACACAGCAATGGGATTGGACTTTGATCACATGATAAAGTGAGAGCACACAAGGAAGGTATGAGGATAGGTAAGACACCCAAAAAACTAGATAGCATTTGTTGCCCTCAATGCAGAGAAGCTAAAGCAGATACTTTAAAGCAACTGAGGCCAATAGGAGAAGGGGACCAGGAACTAGAGAAAAGTTTAGTTCGAGAAGAATTAACTTAGAAGGTAACACACATGCACAGGAAATCAATGCAAGTCAACTCCCTGTATAGCTATCCTTATCTCAACCAGCAAAAACCCTTGTTCCTTCCTTTTATTGCTTACACTCTCTCTTCAACAAAATTAGAGATGAGGGCAGAATAGTTTCTTCCAGGTAGCGAGGGGTAAGGGGGGATACGAGAGGATTTGGGAGGGTAAGGGAGTGTGTGGGGGGGAAGGGGGGAGAAATGACCCAAACATTGTATGCACATATGAATAAAATAAAAATTAAAAAAACAAAAAAGAAAACTTTGCAAAACATGCATATGCAAAAGCCATGCTCATCGGGACTTTAATTCAAAAGGTCTAGGATGAGACTTGGGATCTAAATTTTTAAATTTGCTCCTTTCCCATGCTCAACTGCTACTATCACCAACAGAGGATTTTCTGTCAAAGAAGGTTATACCTTAAGAAATAACACTGTCTATGATGCTCAATTCTATCCCTGATACAGAAATGAACTTAATACAGCTGCCACACAGAGGATATACCACGCAGAATGGGAAGAACAATATGCCACCAAACCTAAAGTGGTGATCAATCTGCACATAAAGTTCCACTACAGCTAATGATAATTCTATCCACTACCAGTGATTTGTCTTATTACCTATTCTGATCATTCCCTGGTAAGAATCCCCTCTTATTTTCTTATCCAATCATACCTCAGTACCAAACGCTATGCTAGAACATTGGGCATTGTCTTCAGATGGTCACAGGTAATATACAGGTATCAGTTTGGAGCAGCCCCCTCAGATCTATACAATGATGTCCTTTATTATAATTATTCGTGTGTTCCTCAGACCATCTCCATCAAAATTGTCAGGGAAGATGTTCAAACTGAAGATTTTTAGTACCTACTTCAGATCTACTCAGTCAAAAAATTCGGTCAAGGCTGAAGTATCTGAATTTTTAATAAACCCTTAGATTTTGTTGGACACCATTGTAAATTGCTCTCTGTTCATCCAGAAGACAAATATATTTGTAATTTCTATTTAGCTATTCTTTGTACAGCTTCTGAGCTAAGACATGACACTATGGAAATGAGCAGAGGAATGGTAAAGAAAGGTAAATAAGCTAAATCTAAGATATGAAAAGCTTAAAGGTACGAATGGTAGTTGCAAAAGTTTCTTAAATTCACAATTTGCCAATCACAGGCAAACATTTTAGTACTACTTTCTTGGGATGAAATGGAGTGTTCTCAGCTTCTGAAAGAAGTTTTTCCCCCATCATACTTCAACAGTGGCCCTGAAAGCTGTAACTGTGGTCAACTGGGATGATGTAGAGAATACAAAGACCAGTTATTCCTACACAATTTAAAGACAATTTCTTTTATCTCAAATATACCATTATTGTCACGAATTTAAGCAAAAAAAAAAAAAGTCTTCAAGGGGATTGTTTTAACTGAGGTTTCTATCAGTTAACCAGACCCTCTACATTAAAACTTTATTCCTTATGGTACTTTCTTTAGCCCAGGCATCCCAGGCCCTGCCCTAGCCTGGGACTGAGGAAGTTCTATCATCTGCCTCAAGTGGGTGAGGTTTGAAGTTGTCTTAAGAATCTCCGAGGCTTACATCTTTAGAGTTGTCCTTGATCCCCATCTAGGCTCCAGTTCTAAAAGCACAGCTTAGCTGCTCTCTGAACATACTCAAGAGGAATGGGGTATTTTATTTTGGTTTTTTCATCATTGCAGAATAGTGCTAAGACTAAGAGTTCAAGTGACTCTCCTTCACATCGTGAAGTACAAGAGAAGTTCACCACTCTAGATTCCTGATGTTCATTGACAACTTTTGGACTTGAGCCACAGTGTGGGTCCGGGGCATCTCTGACCTGACTATTCTGCCATTTGTAGTCTACCACCACTATGGGCATCAGAGGTAAGGGCAGGTTTTGTTTATTTCTATGTACTCCCCATTGTTAGCATTTAGAGAAGTCATACCACTGCTTCTATGACTCCAAGGATGGCCACTCCTATGTCCTCTGAGAACTTAAAGACCATTGTCTTCATAAAGTTAATGGGTCATTGGTGTCCTGCTCTCCAGGGTTGGTTTTAACACATAGCTGACAAGGAACAGATATTCCCTATACAATTGTAGTCATTCGTAGCACTCTATGCAGAGATCACTTGCTTATTCCTTCTGCTACAGCTACATATGGAAAGCATGGGTTGGAAGATATGCTGAACCATGATTTCAGTATTAATTTCCAAATAATAAGTATAACATGACCAGAAAACAATGACCATTCACAGTTTCTTGTACACTGTAAGTATTAGTTACACCATCAAAACCAAATAGTCCTTTTGAGAGAGGCAATAGAGGCTGGTATTTACTGGCAACATCATAAATGATGCAGTATCATGATTAATTATGTAACCAACCATAATGAGTGATGTAAAGATTTTGTTTCAATCCAAACAGGTTCCAAAGAACATTGTTCTCTTTTTTCTTACGCTGGGTAAAGTGAAATGATCTAGAAATGATGCATTGACAACAAAGAACCTGAAGAGATGGTTTCTAGATCTGGATGTAAAGATATAGTACCTAGGCCCTATATGAATCTTCATGTGCACCAATTAGACAATAAACAAATAAGTAAAATAAAAATATAATACATATCTAAATAGCTAGCAAAAAATACTTTGAATGCTTTCATCATAAAGAAATGATAAATATTTGAGGAAATAAATATGATCCATCTAATTTAAACATTATACAATGTATACATGTATTGAAACATCCATCCAGTAGTAACCCATTAATATGTACAACTTTTATGTATTGGTTAAAAACTAATTAAATTAAACATAAAAATATAAATTCATAATGTAAATTTAATTTCAAATGAGACAATATTAAAATAGATTTTTTTAATTATCATTTATTGCATAATTATAACTATTATGTATCCCACATTTTGTATAATATTGCATAGTATATAATAATAATTCTCTTAAACAATTCCAATTTTTAGTAAAATAAAAATTAAGTTTCTCATTTAAAAAACAACAAATAATAAGTATATCTTCTCTACTATTATTTCAAGTCATCATTGACAAGTTACTATTCTTCACATGGAATCACAAATTTTGAAATATATTTAAAGTCAAATTGCTTATACAAAGAGATATCTACCAAAAATACTTCCCTGAAGTATTCTAAACCCTAACTGTAGCACTGATTATCAGTTTCCTTCTCTTTCTTTTTGCCTTCTGCTACTCCTACCATCCCTGCCTCTACTCCAACTTGCATCTCAGAACCATCTGTAAAACTGGAAGGGAGCTCTATAATTTTATCTGGTAATTTTTAACTCCTGAATTTTCAAAAACAATCATTGTTTAAGTTTGAAGACTTCCCATAAGGCAGGTGGATAGATATAGATAGTGTTTGCTGATGAAGTTAGTGTTTTCTTTCATATGGAGTAAATTGATTAACAAGTTTGCTACTTGAATATCCAAAGATGTGAGCTGGCTTGTTGGAATGCTATGGTCTGAGAGATTAATTTTTACAGAATTTTCATTAATTTTTTGCTTGGGAAGTACTAGAGTTTCTTAGAGTTGTGTACATGCTTACAAAGGCATCTGATTATAAGAAAATGAAGGCTTCAAAACACCAAAATTTAAGAGTGATTGAAAGTTGTCATAATTTAGCTTTAGAAGTAATCTTTGAGGAGCAAATTAGTTTTAAAACACTGAGATATGGAGAAAGGCAACAACTCATATCCATATAGTTTATTTCTTGATATCTTGGTTATGATAGTATTTTCTTTTGGGATATATCTCTCTGTACAGATTTTAACTTGATAAGTGCCCTCTTTATAATTTTAATAAATATTTCTATGTATTTTTTCCAAGTACCTGGCTTATGCTGGATTTTATAAATTTGGCCTTACCAAAATAACTTATGCTTGAAGAATACAGACCTACTAAGTTTGGTATGGTGAAAGCCACTAAATTTGGCAAGGTGCCTTGGAGCAATCACCTTACTTCTAAATGTCTAGACTTTAGACCCTAATGCTTAGCAACACAGAAATGATGTACAAATTCTCAATCACATATTGTCTTAGAAAGGCATAATCTTCAGCCTAACTCCATCACTTAAATATGGCTCTTGCATTCTCTCTTGTCCTGCCCTCTCAGCCCTTATCTTCCTGCTCCCCATTAAATTCTAATGCTATAGCTGGTAGAGTGAAAAACTTGGCATTAAGCAGAGACATACATAATGGAGAGGTCAAGGTCACTAACCCCCCCCAAAAAGTCCCTTTCTGTTTCTCCTTAAAAGAATAAGCAGCTGAAAAAAGCAGGATTTATAAATGGGAAATGGAAAACATATTGTATGCATTTGAAGTGTATGATTTGAGTACAAAAAAAATCCTTTTCACCATCAGTTCTTTTTCACAATGAGGCATGAAACTTTAGAAGGAGCCAAGAGGGCTATGAGACATAAGAAAGTTTTCAACTATTCAGAATCATTATCCATATGTGAATTTTAAAAACTATTACTCCTATGAGATTGCTTTTAATTTCTAACGTTCAATAGGGCATTCTTTGGATTTATATCCCATATTCATCCTTTGTTTTGCTGTTTTAATGCTACACATAAACTCTACAGTTCATTCTGATGAACAGTTTTATTTACTCAGGAATATGATCTTTATCTCAAAAGGAGGAGATATAACACTTGATACAAAGGTCACCACTGTTGTATTGCTACAAACTGCAAATTTTAATAGCTCTTGTGTCCTATTCTCTACCCCTACCTCCCATACAGACTAGAATATAAAGATCTGTTCTTCTGGCAGATTGATTATAAAACATTGGAATTTGGGGTTAAATGAAAGTCATTTTCCATGTCAACTTTTGATAGTTCAATTAATGCATATGAAAGCTTGATGGAAAGTGCAATTTGTTAGTACCGTTATGTTGTTCATTTGGGAATATGGTACTTTAAAATACATTTTTAATTTTACCACGGTCTGTGCTAAATGCTTTAGATTAAAATTTCCTGTCTATTAAAGATTATGGCCAATGAAGAAATAATTCCTGGGAATCTCTACTGTAACTCAATAAGATGTGAAGGACGTACAGAAAAAAAGAACTACTGTTCCTGATGTATCCAATCCATGTGAGTTCAGTGATAGGTCATACTCTCTCATATCTACACAAATGATAATTGATAAATAATTATGAATAAATTGCCCACGAGACTGGCCCCTAGTGCTTTTATATTCAAAATCCTTCAGAAGCAAAGTTGGACCTGAGACAATGAGGACACTAGAAACACATGTCCACTCACTGAGTGTCCACTATTTGTTCCAGCAAATATTTGCCATGTAGGAATGTGGTCCTTGATTTGACAAATCTTCTGGCTTTTCAAAAATGGCAAGTCAGATTTTGTGTGTGAAATCTATCAATTTTTAATGTTGGCCACTAACTTAATTTAAAAGATAACATCCTGTTGGCCAACCTATAAACATCTATAGGCCAGATGTGGTCAGCAGGCTATCAGTTTGCAAAGCTTAACCCAGGGTAGTGACTTCTAACCTTGTTTATTACTAGCATCATTCAATTATTTGTGATTTCTATATTTAAAATGTAGCCCTCTATGACTCCTTACCCCTTATATCTATTTCCTTGGGCATGATAGCTCTTCATTATCTCATTTCCCAGAAATTGCCTCAGAACCTATGGAAATATATACCATCATGATGCAAAATGACAGTAAATAAGGCCTCATACATGGGGTTTATATACAGTAGGAGAGAATTTTGTAAGGAAATGTCTGATAAATAGATGCATAGTTATGCAACTGAAAGAAAATACAGAGAAATGTTCCTACTCTGTATAGTATGAGTGCAAGAAAAAATTTAAATATGTTTTTGTGATATTGGCAATGTATATTATGTGTATGTCCAATGAAAGAGTTTTCAGTGTACACCTCTCTAAGTGGCAAAGAGGGTATTTAATGGGTGGAAAGAATTGGAGGAAATTATTTTTTTTTCTTAAAAAGAGTGACAAAACCGACAGTGATAATGCCTTTTGAAGAAGGAAACACACCTCACTGTTTTTATGAAGTTATAAGCATTGTAAGCAAAAACAACCAACTAATTTTTACCAAGAAAGAAATGTACAACTCAGTTCTTCTTCTTTCTGGTACCAGTGAAAGAAGAGCTTGCTCTGAGAACGTGTGCATCACGTCCTCCATAGCTCCCTCTTTTTCTCATCTTTCAAGTACCATCTGAGTTCTTGAGGTCCCATAATATCATGCTCACCTCAAGTACCACTTTTGTTTTATGCATACAATCCACTTTGATAAATTGGGAAACATAATTTGGCTTAGAAATCCCAAAAGGAAGCCTCCATAGAAAAGTCAGACCCACCCTGTGGAAATTCACATCTAATCACATGATGTGCCTTCACACCTTTGAACTTCACCACATTATTCTAAAAATTAAATGCTGACATTTGTAAAACAATGTTATCATAGTCATTTACAAATACTTGAATAAATTAAGTCACACAAAGATTACTGCAGATGATTAAGCAAATAAATTATACATACATTTTTCAAGCTTACTATTTATTGTCTTAAATTCCTTTCCTTCTGAAATTTACCCATTATTTTTCTTTCAAGAGAACTCATCTTTCTTCCTTCCCAGACATCTTATTTCTATCATTTCTCTTTCTTTTTGGGCATTTCTTTTTCCATTTTTCTCCTTGAAAGCTTTTTATAGTAACTGGTAGTGAGAACAAATCCACATTTATCTATTGAAATAATCTCGTCCTTTATAACAAATGAAGTTCAAGGACAAACTAAAGTTTGTTCACACCCATACATGCAAACCCAACTCTTATTATTCTATACAGCACTTAAGAATAGATTGAATTACAAGCGACAAAACACCTAAGAATGATTTACATAAAGAGAATTTATTTTTCTCAAATAATTAAAGGGCAAAAGTTCATTTTCCAGAATTAGTTTAACTGTTCTGAGATACCATGGAAGACCTGGGTTCTGTCCATTCTGTTCTACCATTTTAATAGCATTGACTTTCATCTTCATAATTGTCATCTTATGTTTGCAAACTCCAGCTCATCCTGCATCAATGAGTCATTGATCAATCTTACAGAAGAAAAGAAACATGAAAAGGCAGTACCAACCAAGCTGCTCTTTCATCAAGAAGAAAAGTTTTCTCCAAAATCCTAGGAGACCTTCTCTTCAATTTCATTGGCTAGGTTTAATATTCCAAACCCTTAGAACCACAAATGCCACATGATCAAATCTAGCTACAAGAATATATACCTGGAGATATTCAGGTGTTAAGCCAAATTTAGGTTGTGTTAACAATAAAGAGAGAAAAGGAGACATTGGGTAAGCAACTATCAGTATTTGTCACCGTGACAATTTAAATGGTAGCAAAAGCACTCCCTGTTCTCTTATGACCAGCTCAGAGAATCCAATAAGATCTTTAAAAACCTAAACAAATATTTAGAAGGTCTTTAACATAATGAATATTCTTAGCACAGTGAGTACTTTTAAAGGCATTTTTGCTTTGGAATAAAATTGTCATAATATTTAAATATTTTTCTTACCAGTTTTTGTTTTTGCACCATTAAATTAGCAATGGTAATAAAGAAAAGATTTACTTTGCAAAGTAAATCTTGCTTAATCTACTCACATTTGACAAATTCCAAACCAATACTGTGTGAATCTGTATTATTACATTGTTTTAAAATAAAGTGCGATTCTTAATTCAGAGTGTTAAATACAGATATTGAAGTTGGGTGTTTAATAACACACAAAGAGTACTAACACTTCTGTTGAAATGACAAACAACTTTACTTTAAGTCTCTTATAGGGTTTTATAATGTTCTAATAATGTAGTTTTGACCAATTGGAAATAGTTAAAACCTTTGAGATGATACACAGCATTTAGAAACTATAAACAAGTCATAGTCACATTACCAGCAAAAATACTAGTGGGAACCTCAAAGAAGCCTGATTTCATGAGTTGTAAGACTGGCAAATTTCCTCCAAGATGAAGTTGCTTAACTCATAGGCTCCCACTGCTGTTTCTTATCCAAAACTTAGACAACACATAGACGTCAAGAACCCAAAAGTTTTTATAATTACACTACCCCTCTCAGTGCTTCTCCCTCTTTTCAGATCTTCTCTGGAATATGCAGATTTTTCCCTCACCCACACTTCCTCTCCACATCCCTTTTTCTTCATCTTACCATTCCTACCAGATTTTGGCTTTCTTTGAAGATGTCTCCAGGTCTCTCAGAAAGTCTGCAGTAAAACAGAAAAGAAGATCTGACTATATAACCTTGAGGCAGGGGCCTGCACGCCTTGTCATTTTGTACTTGGTTGGTGCATGACAAACTGCCTAAATTACTAACACACTGCTTTAAGAGTTTCATGCTTCCATTTTGGAGATTTGTTGATTTATTTTAGAAGAAATTTTTAGCTGTTTGCCATTT
The DNA here is from genome assembly GCF_047511655.1 of Castor canadensis. Taxonomy (NCBI): domain Eukaryota; kingdom Metazoa; phylum Chordata; class Mammalia; order Rodentia; family Castoridae; genus Castor; species Castor canadensis. The sequence goes on along the minus strand of NC_133390.1, from coordinate 26,419,316 downwards.
TTTTCTTATTCATATGTTTACCTTTCTTTCTTTTTTCAGTTTAGTTATTGTTTTTAGGTATTTGATACCAAATGACTTAAATTACACTTAGTTTGTAGCAACTCAAAGGATTTTCAGATTTAGAAAATACAAATACCTCTAAGTAAAGGCCAGCCACCTATTGTCTCTACAGCCACTCACACAAACCTTTTCATCTAGCACAGAACCAGTTAATGGATTCTGATATGGGCTACAAAACAATGAGTGATTTTCTCACATAGAATTCCCTTTTATTATTTTCCAGACTTCTCTAAGTAGCCAAAATACATGTCATTAAATTAGTCTTTAAAGTGCCAAAGTATGTGTCATTAAGTGATAGTCACTCTCCTTTAAACCTTTATGGTATAAACTTTAAACACAATTATACACAAAGATACAGTCATTTTACTTTGTACGTGGTAATGACAAGGTCATAAACTACCCTGAATCTATGACTCTGACCAGCCACTGGCAATATATTTTACTGAAGGTATAAAGTGCCATTTAATGAAATAGTTTAGGATATTAAGAAAGAGTTCTGCTCTCTAGAGGCAAGATGGTAGCAATTCAGACCCTTACTCAAAAGGTTTTTTGAAAAATTATGTTTCTAGCTTGTTTGTGATATGTGAATCAATTGTGTAAGCTATCTGAATACCTCACTTCTACCCACCTCTCCACACTTCTGAATGCTAAAAACAGAGACTTGGTAGACACCTTTGCTTTTCTAAGCAAACCATATTAATTATTAGTACTAGATTTTTTTCATTGCGTTTATTTACATATTAACATCTTTATGAAATATGTAGGCTCTATTTATGTTTTGCTTAAGTCATGAAGAAAAAGATCATGAAAAATAAATTCTCATAATCAAGTCCACAGCACTAAGGAATAATAATCACTTCAATTACTAATTACAGTGCAGTTTCTAACTATACCAAATGACTTAAGAGCAAAAAAATGAGGAATATAATGGCTTAAAATTATAATTTATTCATTTCTTGGAAGTAGAAATTACTTTTGAAGCTAATTTAATACAGATTCATCACATTAAAGTTACTAAAATTCAGAGAGACAAAGACATAAGTGTGATTTCAAGCCTGTTCAGTACTAAAATCAGACTCAAGTGAGGATCGTGATGAGAGGGACCTCTGACTAAAGCTTGTAGCCTCTGAATCATATCTAAACATTTTTTAGCAGCTACTACTTGGACTTGATAATACATTCAGGATGATTTTTAAGTTGGTCATTTCCCTTCATAGCTGGGAAATTAAACAGTAACAATATCATTAAGATACACTTAATTGAAAGAATTTATATATTCATCTTAATGTTAATAAATATCTAAAGACCAGGTGCTTTCCAAGAATGTGTATAATAAGTGTTCAACACTAGTGGGAATGCTTAGATCAATATTAATGCCTATGTAGGTTTATGACTTGCCAAATGTGAATTCTCTCCTCAAATACACATGTGAATTTGTTGCTGATTATTATTTGACAGGACACATTTTACCTGCAGCAAAATTCAACATTTTGCATTCATAGCATTATGTGAAAGCTAATCAATACTTTTTGTTAACGCTCCAGGCACTAGATGCTAATCATATACAACACTGCTAGATAGAAAATATAAAATCAGATTTACATGTTCCTGGCCTTCTTAAAATGATAGTAGCGTTATAATTATCAGGTAAGGCTTACTATTGAACTGTGAGGTTTGGATTAGCTGTTCAGACATGGGAGTTTCAGCAAACATTGATTATGTTTCTGATAATTTTTCACACTTAATGAGATGGTCAATGTCAGGATAGATTTTAAAAAGTGACTGAAGTAACTTTATTTTGGCCGAGAACAGAGAAAAAAGTAAAAAGATATAACAATAGAAACTTCCAAGGGAATAGGATCTGACATTGTGCTCAATTTAACAGATGAGAACTTGGAGAGAAACTCATATACTAACCCAGAGGTTCAAAATTATCCTGGTATTAGCAGACTTTCAGTCCAAGAGAAGAAAGCTTACATATGAATAATTTGAAAGAGTATAATTTACTTGATATAATTATTCACCATCAGTCACACAATTTAGACTTACAAATCACAGGTGCAGGGAACCAGGATTACATTAACATTCCCAAAATTCTTATTCAGTAACTTAAGTATTAAAGAATAATTGATTGTAAATGCTTTTCAGAACTTAACAACTATGTCAGTTCTGATTGTGTGTGTTAAAACCTGATTATTAGAAACAGTAGACATTGTGATCACATTTCACAGAAATGAACAGACAAGGAACCAACATGCTAACATGAAAGAGTAATTTGTTAATCATGTTCTCCTACGGCTTGTGAATTTTTAATATGTAGATATGTTGCATCTGTTATGTATCATTCAGACTCAATCAACAATTTACCTCTTTAAACAATTAGTAATAAACTAAAGCACTTAGTAGTATACCCACTGATTTACATCTTAAACCTGTTTTCCAGTCTCATATTTTAATATAAAACCAAGCATTAGTTTTTCTTAATAAAATACCAAGGGGGCTTTTAAAATAAAACCAGTTTATTGTTATAATCTACAGATTAATGTGCCTTATAAATATGCCTTGTTAACCAATTGATGAAATGCTTATAATTGCAAATTGTAAATTAAGTTCAGGCAGATGGATAGATAAAGGAATCTATTTAGTGACTGAAATGAGGCATTTTCCTCTATTTCTACTCTCAACACATTAACTCAAAATTGATTTTTTACTCCTTTTACCAGAGTGTGCAATCAGCAGGTAATATCTCAGGAAAAAAAACAGATGTTTTCATTCCAGTTGTTTCTATTCGTCATATATGTAATAAATACTGGCTACACAAAGTGTTCTCATGATTTTCTAAAGGAAAACTTGTTCTAAATGGGTGGTAGGCAAACACAAGATTTAGTTAAGTACAATACAAAGAATACTGAACTGACAGTTTGAACAAAAAGATTAGTTGAGTGGGAAAGATGGGAGTTCCTTTGAGTTGGCTTTAAAGAATGAATGGAATTTTGTCCCATGTTTTAGATTGACATAGCATTTTAGGTAAAAGGAAAAATTTGAACAAATAATATGAAGTTTAATTCCCTTTTCTTAAAATTTAAGTCATATTATATCCCTTAACTTTTTAGGAAAGTGGGTAAAGCAAATTAAAACCACTCTTATTGCAGATAATTAGAAGCAAAACAGAACTAGAATCAGAAAACAAAAGGGAGATGATACAGATAAAAAAAGAAAAGGTCCCTTTGAAAAATATGAAGTAGGTAAAACAAAAGCACCTGGGCTTTGAATTCTGAGGCAAGAGAGGGATCCAGATAAAAAGTCTGCAGTTACATACTTTCCTATGATATTTTTGAGACACTATGGAATTGTCATAAACACATCTTGCTGTTCATGAGATGTGCCTACTGTGGTATCTGAAAAAATCATAAGGTAATTCTGGAAAGAATGTAAAGCGGGTGGTGAGGATGGTAGAGAATTTCATCTCATTGATAAGTATATTTCTCTCTGGAATAAATTCAAAAATCTACATGATATGAAATGGAAACTTAAACAAAGAAGACTGAGTTTGAGTATAGAAGTTTTGCTTTTCCTTGCTTTGAGTCCTTGTATGAATTAGTAATTCAATTTATTACAAAGGGAACTAATCATACCTACCATAGCCAATTCACTCAATCTTGCATTGTTTTTATGCTTCTGCTCATTTGTACATTCTAACTGAGCCTTTAAATTGGTGAGTGCAGTGCAAGATGCACTCTAATTCCTAATCTCCCATGAATGGGCAATAACCATCAAATGTTCACTAATATCTTGATGGATAAATATAGGAGTCCCTATCCCAACCTCTGTGTCTACCTTTGCAACTATGGATCACTTCATTTTAGCTTTGGCAATGGCTCATATGCTTACAAAGACTAACAAATATGCTTGTCTGTCTCTGTCCTTCTGGTCTATCTCATTCTCTGGCCATGCACCCATCTCACTTCAGACCTCATCCTAGTTGGGCCAACAGGGATAGGGATGTGTAGAATGGACAGAAAACTATGGTGTGATGAGTATCTTGGGTCCTAAAATGCTCATACCCTAGGTTCCCATTTTCTAATGTATAAAATATGAACACATAATTATAATTCAATGACATGAGTGTCAATGAAACCCTATGTTTTGGGAGAAATGAATGAAGAGCTTATGAGAGGAATGAGAAGGCTTAGGTACTCAGGTCAAGAAAGAAAAAGGGACAAAGCACTAGGGCAAAGAACATGGTGCCCAGACAATTGTAAACATTCTTCATATAAGGATAAAATAAATAGTGCCATTATTTGTTTCTCCAAGTAAGTTTTAGTAATTTTGAAGGAAAATGGGTTAAAAATGAGTTAGAGGATTACCATAAAGAATTATAGTAGAGACTGCAAAGAGTAAACATACCACATCTTGACCAGGATATAGAAGATGTCAAATAACTTTCTTTCAATTGAGGTTAAAATTTAAAGAGTGCTCACAGTTTTTGATTTCTCCACCATTTCTTTTCAATACAAGAATGAAAGCTAGTGATAGGAGACAGGCAGAAACAATGAGGTCAAAACACAGATTTAATAAAGGAAATTCAAGAAATGTGCAAAAATATAACAACTGGACACTGAGAGTTTTCTTATCTCAAATTATGTGAATGTGTATGAACTTAATAAACTCTAGTGCCTTATGCAGATGGGAGGTGTTCTATTTACTATTATGAGAATATTGTGCATATCTTATCTTAAGCCACTTGAAAAGTGACTATAGTTGACAACCACATTAAAAAAAAAACTTTAATGCACACATAGGACACATGACTTTATTCTTGCTCACCAAAAACTTACTAAGTATGAAGATTAATTATTATTAATTGCCCTGAAGAAGCTTATTGTTGGAGGATTTCAAGATGGCAATTAGAGGGAGGAAGCAGAAAGTGTGCTTCCTAAAATAAAATCATGGAGAAACACTGGTGATACACTTTACAGGAAAAACCACTGAGAAGAGGCAAAACCCTGACTCCTCAACACCCCCAGCCTACACATACATCCCCACTCCACATTAAATGGAGAAACCAGGAGGGACGCCATGACACAAGATCCCAGCTCCCAAACTTCTTGGGAAGACGTAGACCACCAAGTGAGCTAAGCGGTATGTGGTACTCCCACAGACAACCCTGGGCCAGATCAGCATAGCCTTCTGGACAGATCGACCCCCACCCAGGGAAAAAAGAGAAAAAAACCAAACTGAATAATAAACAACAACAATAAAAAAGACACATAGCAAAGAGGGCAGGGCACCCTGAGTGCCAAAGAGGGAGGGAGGGGCAATCTCTTATAGAACTATAAATAAACAAGCCAGACAGAGAAGGCAGGAGTGACACCACCCACCCAGCAACCAGTAGCGGGAAAGCTTATAAAAGGGGTGGTGTGAGGAAAACTCCACCGGAGAGGAGGAAAGGGACACCTCACATGTGAACTGTAAATAAACAAGCTGGCTGGAGAAGGTGTATGTAGTGCCACCTCCCCAGTGTGCTTGGAAAGGGGAAAGCTTGTAACAGTAGGGGTTGCACACAGGAGAACTCTAAGTAAACAAAGCCTGTGGGCAAGGTGAGTGTTAAGCTCAAACAATAAAGCCTCCAGCAACAGCTGGCCAACAGTAGCAAGCAGGTGAGCCGCAGACTCAGATGGACATTCACAAAGCTGTCTCCAGTCTTTTTTTCTTCTTCCTTTGATGAGACAACAACCAAACTACACCTGCATGCTGAAAAACTTACTGAAACTGTATTGCATTTGAACTTGGGACATTTTGTTGTGTTTTGGTTTTTTTGGTTTTTTTTGTTATTTTTTCCCATTTGATGAGACAATGACAGAACTACTTCTGAGACACATGGTGTCACCAGGATTGGAGGCTGAGGGACTAACACTAAAATTCTTAACTGAAACGTTATTGCATTTAAACGTGGAGATTTTTTAAATTTTTTTATTTTTATTTTATTTAATTTTTTAACTTAATTTTATATTTTTTAATCTTCTCTCTGTCTCTCTAATACCTGTTTAGTTTACTGTTAATTAGTACACTATTTCTCCCTGTTTATATCTTTGACACTGTTTTTGTTTGTTTGTTCTGTTTTCTTTACTTGTTTATTTGTTTTTCACTTTTTCTTTACATTCTTTGCTTTCCCTCTCCTCTCAGCCTTCCATCCTAAATATCATCATTGTCATTATTACAAGCTAGAAAATACTTAATTGCACACAGTACAGGGACAGTAACAATACCAAGGGCAATGATGGCAAGACAAAAAAGCAGGGAAACCAGTTTCTCAACAGCAAAAAATTAGTACAGGAACCAGAGGGAAATGAAGAAAACAGATACTCAGATCCAGACTCCAACAAAATGAAGATAAACTATGTGAAAGAACCCAATGAAGCCCACAAGAATAATCTGAAAGATGAAATCCTCCAAGTAATCAATGAGAATTTTATAGAGATGATATTGGATATGGTCAACCAAAATGTACAAGAGACACTCAAGAAAATCCAAGACAACAAAAACAGAGAAATTGAGAGAGGACAAGAAGAAATAAAAGAAAACATAGAAGCACTGTATAAACACTAAAGTGAAACAAAGAACATTATTAATAAAGAGATAAATGAAGTCAAGGTGAAAAAAACAACATTAAGAGGAAGAGACCCAGGATATGGAAAACCTCAGAAAAAAGAAAGGAACAGAAATGCAAAACAAAATGGAAGGCCAATACAGCAGAATAGAAAAAGCAGAAGACAGAATCTCAGAACTCAAAGATGAAATGGTAATTAAAGAAAAAAACGAAGAACTACTAGTTAAACAAACTCAACACCTGCGAACTCCATCAAAAGACCAAACTTGAGAATCATGAGCATTGAAGAAGGAGAAGAGGTACAAGCAAAGGGAATGCATAATATATTAAACAAAATAATTACAGAAAATTTCCCAAATCTAGAAAAATCTATGCCCATACAGATGCAAAAGGCCTCCAGAACACCAAACAGACCAGATCAAAATAGAACTACCCCATGACATATCATCATTAAAACAAGTCCAGAAACTAGGGAAAGAATATTGAAGGCTGTAAGAGAGAAAAAACAAGTAACATACAAAGGTAAACCCATCAAAATCACAGAAGACTTCTCAACAGAAACATTAAAAGCAAGAAGAGCGTGGGGTGAGATCTTCTGGGCACTGAATGAAAATAACTTCAACCTTAGGATACTCTACCCAGCAAAACTAACATTCAAAACAGATGGAGCAATAAAAGTCTTCCATGATAAGCAGAAACTAAAACAATATGTGACCACACAGCCACAACTACAAAAGATTCTTCAAGGGATTCTGCACAAAGAAAATGAAACCCAACATAACCATGAAAGAGTAGCCAGCACCAAACTACAGGAAAAGAAAAAGCAAAAAAGTAGAGAGTAGCATTGATTTAGGTACACACAATCAAACCTTCAAACAACTAAGAAAACTAAATGACAGGAATCACCACATACCTATCGGTACTAATAATGTTAGTGGACTTAATTCCCCCATCAAAGGCACTGCTTGATGAACTGGATTAAAAAGGAAGATTCAACAATTTGTTGCTTACAGAAGACCCATTTCACTGACAGAAATAAGCATAGGCTTAGGATGAAAGGCTGGAAGAAGAGTTACCAAGCCAATGGCCCCCCAAAGCAGGCAGGAGTAGCAATACTTATCTCTGACAAAGTAGACTTCAAATCTACATTGATCAAATGATATAAAGAAGGATAGTCCATACTTATAAAAGGGGAAATAGACCAAAAGGAAATAACAATTACCAACCTATATGCACCCAATGTCAATGCACCCAATTTCATCAAACATACCCTGAAGGACCTAAAAGCATATATTAACTCCAATACAGTGGTCGTGGGAGACTTTAACACCCCATTATCATCAATAGATAGTTCATCCAAACAAAAAATCATTAAGAAATCCTAGATCTAAAATACACCATAGATCAAATGGACCTAGTTGATGTCTACAGAACATTTCATCCAACTTCTACACAATATACATTCTTCTCAGCAGCCCACGGAACCTTCTCCAAAATAAATCGTATCCTAGGGCACAAAGCAAGCCTCAGCAAATATAAGAAAATAGGAATTATACCATGCATTCTATCTGATCACAATGCAATTAAACTAGAACTCAACAACAAAAATAAAGACAAAAAACATGCAAACAGCTGGAAACTGAATAACTCATTGCTTAATGAACAATGTCATTGATGAAATAAAAGAGGAAATTAAAAAGTTCCTGGAAGTCAATGAAAGTGAAAACACAACCTACCGGAACCTATGGGACACAGCAAAGGCAGTCCAGAAAGGAAAGTTTATGGCCATGAGTCCATATATTAAAAAGACTGAAAGATCTCAAATCAATGACGTAATGATACATCTCAAACTCCTAGAAAAACAAGAAAAAGCAAATCCCAAAACAAACAAGAGAGAAATAATAAAAATAAGAGCTGAAATCAATGAAATAGAAACCAAAAAAACCATACAAAGAATTAATGAAACAAAAAGTTGGTTCTTTGAAAAAATAAAATCGACAGACCCGTGGCAAAACTGACTAAAATGAGGAGAGAGAAAAACCAATTTAGTAGAATCAAAATGCAAAAGAGGAGATAACAACAAACATGATCGAAGTCCAAGAAATCATCAGAGAACACTTTGAGAACCTATATTTAAATAAATTTGAAAATCTTTAAAAAATGGACAGATTTCTAGATACATATTATCATCCAAAATTGAACCAAGAGGATATTACTAAACTGAATAGATTTATAACACAAAATGAAATTGAAGCAGAAATCAAGAGTCTCCCTAAAAAGAAAAGTCCAGGACTTGATGGATTCTCTGCTGAATTCTATCAGACCTTTAAAGAAGAACTGACACCAACCCTCCTTAAACTGTTCCATGAATTTGAAAGGGAAGGAAAACTGCCTAACATATTTTATGAAGCCAGTATTACACTTTTCCCAAAACCAGGCAAAACACCTCCATAAAAGAGAACTATAGGCCAATCTCCACAATGAACATTGATGCAAATCTCCTCAATAAAATAATGGCAAACCGAATTCAACAACACATCAAAAAGATCATTCACCACTACCAAGTAGGTTTCATCCCAGGAATGCAGTGGTGGTTCAACATACGAAATCCATAAACGTAATAAACCACATTAACAGAAGCAAGGAAAAAAACCACTTGATCATCTCAATAGATGCACAAAAAGCCTTTGATAAGGTCCAACACCATTTCATGATAAAAGCTCTAAGAAAACTAGGAATAGAAGGAAAGTACCTCAACATTATAAAAGCTATATATGATAAACCTACGGCCAGCATTATACTTAATGGAGAAAAACTGAAACCATTCCCTCTAAAATCAGGAATGAGAGAAGGATGCCCAATATCTCCACTCCTATTCAACATAGCACTGGAATTCCTAGCCAGAGCAATGAAGCAAGAAGAAGAAATAAAAGGAATACAAATAGGTGAAGGAATTGTCAAAATATCCCTATTTGTAGACTATATGATCCTATACCTTAAAGACCCAAAAAACTCTACTCAGAAGCTCCTAGTCACCATCAATAGCTATAGCAAGGTACCAGGATATAAAATCAACATAGAAAAATCATTAGCATTTCTATACACTAGTAATGAACAAACTGAGAAAGAATATATGAAAGCCATTCCATTTACAACAGCCTCAAAAAAAATCAAATACCTAGGTGTAACCATAACAAAGGATGCGAACGACCTCTACAAGGAAAACTATAAACTTCTGAAGAAAGAGATTTGAGGAAGACTATAGAAAGTGGAGAGATCACCCATGCTCATGGATTGGTAGAATCAACATAGTTAAAATGTCTATACTCCCAAAAGTAATCTACATGTTTAATGCAATTCCCATCAAAATCCCAATGGCATTCATTAAAGAGACTGAAAAATCTACCATTAAATTTATATGGAAACACAAGAGGCCACAAATAGCCAAGGCAAAACTCAGTAAAAAGAACAACACTGGAGATATCACAATACTATATACAAAGCAATAACAATAAAAACAGCATGGTACTGGCACAAAAACAGACATGAAGACCAGTGGAACAGAATAGAAGACCCGAATATGACGACACACAACTATAACCAACTTGTCTTTGACAAAGGCCCTAAAAATATACGATGGAAAAAAGACAGCCTCTTCAACAAAAACTACTGGGAAAACTGGTTAGCAGTCTGAAAAAAATTGAAACTAGATCCATGTATATCACCCTATACCAATATTAACTCAAAATGGATCAAGGATCTTAATATCAGACACCAAACTCTAAAGTTGATACAGGAAAGAGTGGGAAATACTCTGGAATTAATAGGTATAGGCAAGAACTTTATCAATGGAACCCCAGCAGCTCAGCAACTAAGAGATAGCATAGATACATGGGACTTCATAAAACTAAAAAGCTTCTGCTCAACAAAAGAAATGGTCTCTAAACTGAAGAGAACACCCACAGAGTGGGAGAAAATATTTGCCAGCTACACATCAGACTGATAACCAGAATATAGAGGGAACTCAGAAAACTAAATTCTCCCAAAATTAATGAACTAATAAAGAAATGGGCAAGTGAACTAAACAGAACTTTCTCTAAAGAACAAATTCAAATGGCCAAAAAACACCTGAAAATATGCTCACCATCTCTAGCAATAAAGGAAATGCAAATTAAAACCACACTAAGATTCCACCTCAACCCTTCTAGTATTAGCCATCATTAGCAACACCACTAGCAACAGGTGTTGGCAAGGATGTGGGGAAAAAGGAACCCTCTTACGCTGCTGGTCGGAATGTAAACTAATAAAACCACACTGGAAGAAAATCTGGAAGCTACTTAAAAATCTGAACATTGATCTACCATATAACCCAGCAATACCACTCTTGGGGATATACCCAAAAGAATATGACACAGGTTACTCCAGAGTCACTTGCACAGCCATGTTTATTGCGGCACTATTCACAATAGCCAAGTTATAGAAACAGCCAAGATGCCCCACTACTAACGAATGGATTAAGAAAATGTGATATTTATACACAATGGAATTTTATGCAGCCATAAAGAAAAATGAAATGTTATCATTCGCAGTTAAATGGATGGAATTGGAGAACATCATTCTGAGTGAGGTTAGCCTGGCCCAAACACCAAAAATCATAGGTTCTCCCTCATATGTAGAGATTAGATCAAGGGCAAACACAACAAGGGGATTGGATTTGATCACATGATAAAGTGAGGGCATTCAAGGGAGGTATGAGGATAGGTAAGACACCCAAAAAACTAGATAGCATTTGTTGCCCTCAACCCAGAAAAAATAAGCAGATACTTTAAAGCAACTGAGAGCAATAGGAGAAGGGGACCAGGAACTAGAGAAAAGTTTAGTTTGAGAAGAATTAACTTACAAGGTAAAACGCATGTACAGGAAATCAATGCATGTCAACTCCCTGTATAGCTATCCTTATCTCAACTAGCAAAAACCCTTGGTCCTTCCTATTGTTGCTTATACTCTCTCTACAACAAAATTAGAGATAAGGGCAGAATAGTTTCTGCCTGTTAGTTAGGGAGAATGGAGGGGGGGAAGCAGGGGGCAAGTAGAAGGGGGGAGAAATAACCCAAACATTTTATGCACATTGAATAAAATAAAAAAATTTTTAAAAAGCTTATGGTTAGTTATGAGCAAAAAATATGTAATTAGAGAATGTTAAACTAATATGCTAGATGCAACATTCAAATAGGAAGAGATACTTAGTCCTTTTTTTCTAGAAGAGATGATGCTGGGAATTTTTTAAAATATGAGTAGTATTTTAGTCAGAGAGATAGAAACTTCAGGGAGAGGGCAAAGGACAGAACCTAAAAAGAGCCTTTAGCTAAATTACCAAATCCAAGGAAGTAACTTTGCACCTCAGTATTCACATTGCCTGCAGGATGGAGAAAATCTTAGAAGAAAAATACTGTGGATTTTTACCCAGGAAATTTCTGCTTTTCTTTTCCTTTCTGCTGTACACCTAGTGCCCACTGATTTTTGGATTAGCCATATTGTCAACTTTGGCCTATGGAATATTAGCAGAGGTGACACAAGGATTCGAAATGTGTTTTACTGATGAATACCTGTTCCCTTGCACTGAGATCATGTCCTGACTCATCCATTGCCCCAAGGAGAATGAAGACACATGGAGCATAGCCACCCTCCCAACCAAATGTGAAATATGGAAACAAATCCAATCAATTGCATTCTAGATCAGCTTATCCAAAAGTGGCTGGCAGTTATAAGTGAATTTCACTGATTCTCACTTTAAACTTCCCAATTTCAGAATGGATGTTGCATCAGAACAGCTACTTATGCATTGTTGAACATGGATGTCCCTTTAGAAGGAATAAAAATAATCGTTGTTAATTTTACATCACATTCTTTGCAAATTTATTACTGACTTTTGTGTAAAACATCAGATATAAAATATATTTATGATGCAAAAATCTCTCAAAATTTATTACATCTGTTCTCTTTCCTCTTTAACGATTGTCAGTTGTTAACTTTCTCTTGAAACTTCCTTTAAATTATGGTGCTGGCATTGACAATTGCATTTGAGGATCAAGGAGAGCAAAGTAAAATCCTCCAAGGTTCCACAAATTTTTTCTCAACACAGTGATTTGGTGACTATTTCAGGAAAAGATGGCACAAAAACATGGCATGAAAACAAGTTTCAGGTATAGGGAACTTTTGTTTGAATAGATAATTATGTTAACATGCCTCATATAGTGCCCCATGTATAACAACATGACCATGTCAAATTGGTTTCGTTTACAGTCTCTCCTAGTACCCCATTAGCTGGTTTTGAGAAAGTCTGCCTGATGGTTTTCATGTTCATATTCATTTGCATTTTAGGGGTAGCCAAGGCAAATTGTACCACTTCTTTACAGATGCAATTAAGAGGAAAAGGTCAGGAAGGTTCTGGCCTTGAGGATTTTCATGAAATTTTCAATGTCTCATTTGACATTTGAGCTGTTGATTTTCTGTGATCTGTCGTTTATGAATGTTGCAGTGAATAAGTGAGAGCCATTAAACAGCTGCACAATTTGGGGGACTTTTCACAGCCCAGTCATAGAGCTCGGCAGGGGATCAGTAAGGATTAGGCACAAGGAAACAGGCAGGCATTTTAATTTGAGTAACATTAACATTCACAAACTGTCATATTATGGAAATCATTGACAGTGTGTGAGCTCTTCTATTGAACCAAAGGCAGAAAAAAAACAGCTCAGAATTTCTAGTATGTCTTCAATTACTGGAAGATAAAATAGTCAGGTGAGCCACTAATGTGACATTTAGAAGGAATGCATGCAGGGCTGACTGAAGGAGACGCTGAGGGGAATCCTCCAGAAAATTCCCAGGTCCTCCAAAGTACCCTTATCTTTTAAAAGACATTTCTATAAAGAAACTGCTATATTCAGGTCCTGGGCAGTCAGCCAGAAATGTTTCTTTATTGAGGTAAAGGACATTATGGAAACACAAGCAGGCATAATAAATCCATAGCACAGTTCTTGACTTCAGTGTTCAAAATTCATTTCTGAATACTATAGCATAAAATTATCAGCAAAATCAAGCCAGGCTAATCATGAATAACTCCTTGTAAAATTATTTTTAAATGAGTATTGATAGAGGTGAAGGATAAAGATTGGGGTAGAAAAGGGAAATGTGCAAATAATATTCAATATTTAAAACAGGTTTTAAAATACTGAGACAAAATCAATGGCACAAAGATGAAACAAATGCAAATGGCATTTAGTCATCCAGCCTTGTGCAACCTCACAATCTGTTGATACCATTTCATGGTTCTACAGCAACCAGTAGCTACTAATCTGGTAAGACTTTCTGAAACCAGACTCACACACAGTTCCTAAGAAAAGAACCACTTTTAGGAACAGAATTAAATGTCCCCACAGTTAAACTGGGAATTAAATTGTGGTGGAAGACCAAAGTGACAATAGTTGGAGCTCTCTGATTGGCCAGGTATCACCTAACAATAATACATCTTGTCTCTTAACTATAAATTACTGGTGAGAACATAAGGAAGGATAGTTTATAGCTAACTACCTAGGACATGAATGAACTGAGAACTGTAAATAACTTTCCCTTAATCCCACAAAAAGGGGAGCATGGCTAAAGTACCTGCCTAGCAAATGTGAGACCCTAAATTCAAACTCCAGTACCACAAAAAAAAAAAAAAACTATCTCTTTACCACTCCAGCATGAGCGTCAGCTTCATCTACACACAAAGTAACTAAGGAAGTGAAGCCAGCCAGCCATTCTAGTGGATAAATGAAATGAGCGTAAAGCTCTGTCTTGAATTCACACAAAAGAAGTGCAGAAAAATTGTAAATAGGTAAATTTTGGGGAATTTATTTGTGTATTTCCAGTTTTCTTTCATTGAGATATCAGTTTTACTTTGGCCTATGTTCTTACTATCTTTTTTTTTTTCTTTTTTTGGTGGTGGTATTGGGGTCTGAATTCAGAGCTTGGCACTTGCTAGGCAGGCACTCTACCTCTTGAGCCATGTCTCCAGTCCTTTTTTAAAAATTATTTTGGAGACAGGGGTCTTTATTTTATGCTTCCTGTTGTAATTGGGTAGGTTTATGGACATGAGACATTGGCTCCTGGCTTCTACTATCTTTTAATTAGTCTCCGCCATTTTGAAATTAAGTGCCTTTGCCTGTCTTATACTCAGAGTCAGAAAACAGTCATTTGATGATGTTTAAATAAACCTGAAGTGGAATCATTATAGGACTCACTCCACAAAACTAACAATGTATACACAAGTAAGTAAATGTAAAAACAATAAAATAAAAGGAGAAAAGAAACAATAAATAATTTAAAAAGAGTAAACTCTTAAGAATTAAACATATCTTTCCTTTCTTCCCTTTGTTTTATTATTACTCTTATCTGTATGGTTGGATTTCTCCAGTATTAGTTTGTACTACTCTTCAATGTCATAAATATATGAACCACAAAGTCTGATAAACATACTTTTATAGATGAGAAACCCAAGTACTGTCAAAACAATCTTGCAAAACTGAAAGGACATTTTTAAAGTCTAATAATTTCAGGAAAACCATGAAGCTTTTTTATCCTAGAAAAAATACCATTTCCTACATTTTTACGTAATATATATTCTTAAGCAAAAAATAAATAAATAAATAAATTTAAACTACTATTTCAGAAAATCTACCTGGAGAGGTTAGAAAGACAGCAATATAGAATACAAATCAATTTCAAGAACTTTTGTAGTAGTAGATACTGCTTAAAACATGAACACAGAATAACAGTAGTAAATATAGGATATGAGACAGCAAGGGAAAACAGGAAAGTGGAATAAAGTATAGAAGTGATGAAAAAGTGAAGTAATGAGAAGGCAATAATAACAAGGTCTAGTTAAGGTTTAGTTTTGTGGGGTGATTTTTTTTCCAGGCCAGACTCCTATCTGGCCCCCAGAAATTTCTCCCTGAAGGCACCTTTTCCCTCAGCTCTACTGTGCTGCACTATTCAGTAGGTTCTGTGCACTCTGTTGGCACTGACATGCTCTTGCTGTTAAGTTTAGAGAGATCTTAGTTTATTGCTTATTGAATAGAATTCATATTCCTTAATTACCTGCTCCTACATACATTTTTCACCCACTGACATATAAAATTCTCTGCTCACGTAAAGTCAGCCTTTTTGTATTCTTTCTTTTCTTTCCCTTTCCCCTCATTTTCTATGCCCACTGCAAGCACTGTCCCTTTGATTTCACTCTGCCTTCTGTCTGGAATTACCCTACTTTTCCACTAATCAAATCTTCCACTACTTTCAAAGGAATATAGAATATAACAAAACTTCTCTCTGGCATTTGCTTTAAATTCCTGAGAGAAAAATCATTGCTCCAGCTCAGAATATATATATGAACCCACTGCTACCAAGCATATGTTCCAATGTCTCTTTTGGGTTCCATCCATCTTGGTCTGGAAATTTGTGTGTGTGTGTGTGTGTGTGTGTGTGTGTGTGTGTGTGAAGAGCATCCTGCCTCTACATGGAACTGACATTTCATGGTAATTCTCAATCTAGGCTCTAACATGGATGGAACTTTATACTATTAACATTCTTGCCCATTACTCAAAGTCTTGCTTTCTAAGTTTATATGCTTTTACATAAGATGCTAGCCCCTGAATTGTTACTTCTTTCAGTCAAAGAAGAAGCCTTTTCCTTATAAATCAGTTTGCCTCATCAATGTCATGATTAGTAAAAGAATTTAGCTCTTTCTATAAAGTACCACATCCAGGTTCATGTAAAATTTCCATAACTGCAGAAGACATACATGTTGTTTCTAGAGATGATAAATTTTGACTGGATATAAAACAGCCATCAACCATCTTAAAAAACAAGTGAGGCCAATAGGAAAAGGGGACCAGGAACTAGAGAAAAGGTTAGATCAAAAAGAATTAACCTAGAAGGTAACACACAAGCACAGGAAATCAATGTGAGTCAATGCCCTGCATAGCTATCCTCATCTCAACCAGCAAAAACCCTTGTTCCTTCCTATTATTGCTTATACTCTCTCTACAACAAAATTAGAAATAAGGGCAAAATAGTTTCTGCCGGTTATTGAGGGGGTGGGGGGGAGGGGGTGGGGGCAGGGGGGAGAAATGACTCAAGCCTTGTATGCACATATGAATAATAAAAGGAAAAAAAATTCTGGCTTGGAGCCAACAATTTTATAATCTTGTTCCTGGTTTAATCCAGCCAAGCAATGAGACAGATGTATAACCTATCACTTGACTTTTTCTTATTTTTCAGTAAAGCTTAAATGCCTTCCGAGAATGATAAGATTTCTTTTAAAATGGCCAATATAAATTACTATTTCCAAAAATGTATTTGTAAGCATCATGCACACTTTTCCTTTAAATGGAATATTTTTAACTTCCTTCATGACATTTCCATAAACTGGAGTATTTGTCTGCATTTGTAAAAAGTAGGAGGTATTTGCCTGAATTTAATTGTTAAAGCAAGACTTCTCCACAAACATTTAGAATACTCAATACCAATATATTCCTTTATGTTTTGCAACACTTTTGTTTTCTTACCCTAAGCAAGTATTTTCCTCATGAGAATTATAAGAATTCTGGTTTCACTTTTTGCTCTCACAATTCTCTACATGTTTGAATCAACAATAGGTTATTTGTATTCTCCAATCAAAAGCCTATTTCCACCATATCTTATTAAATTTATACCAAAACCAATTTTCCCTTTCCAAAGTTAGCTTTTAATTTTATCTTGATATAGCACACTGTCTTAGTCAAATGAGGTTCCAAATACATAGACTGGGAGGCTTATAAACAACAGAAATTTATTTCTCACAGGTTCAGGACTGTAAGTCCAAGAACAGGGTTCCAATGCAATCAGAATCTGGTGAGGGCCCTCTTATAAGTTGCAAACTTCTGCTTCTTACTGTATCCTCACATGTTGGGAAAAGGGAGTAAAAAGCTCTGTGGGATCCCTTTTATGAAAGCCCTCATGCCATTCATGAATGCTCTGCTTTCATGACCTAATCATCTACTAAAGACACTACCTCTGAAGTTAAGATTTCAACATGGAAATATGAGAGAAACACAAATATTCAGCCCATTGCAAAAAAATTACTATTAGAGGAAATACCTCTTTATCTGGAAAATTTTTCTTATTTATTAGACAAAATTTTTAAGTTTATCATATTTTCTCATTATTTTTGTACATGGACTAAAGTTAGATGTATATAATAAAGTATTCCACTGGGATACTTTATAAGTTTTTTATAAGTTTTACTTATAAGTAAAACTTCAGGATGATATTGTATCATCATGAAGGGGAAATGGAAGAGTTTCAGCTACTAAAGGCCTTTATGCTTTTTCTTGTTTAACTTGATCAGTTAGAGCTCTACAAATATTATCCTTATGATTTGATGCAATGAGAAGTACAAAATATCATCTATGTTTTATTCTTGACAAAATATTTATCTTGAATCTAATTACAAGGAAGAAATTGGATAAATATAATTGTGCATTAGTGTACAAGACCACTAGTATATATTCTTAAAAATGTCATAATCACAAACAATAAAAAGTACAAGGAGACTGTCATAAATAGAAGAAGTTTACAGAAATATAGCAAACAGTTGCAATGCCTTTTATTGTGAGATCATTAACCAGATCCTGAACTGAAAATAAAAACAGTTAAAGAGAACATTGTGGACTCCATTGGGTAAACATGGGTTTGGACTGCATAGTAGATATCATGATCATATCAAAATGAAATCTCTTGAGTATGATAATGCAGTTGCAATTGTGTATCACAATTACCTAAGACACTTAAGGATCAAATGCCTTGATATCACCCATGTACTTTCAAAAGATTATTTTGAAGAAGGACCTAGAGAGATATAGCTAAGCATTAACATTTAGATAAAGACAAAGTTTATATAGGTATTTGTAATGTTGTTCTTTACATTTTTCCATTGGCTTCATTTTTTTTTCAAAAAATATAGGAGAAATATTCTAAAGTTTAATGCAACTCAAATCCTAATCCAATTTCAACAAATCTCCCACTAATAAAGTCTGTGGTCATAAAATTTAACTATGCTTTAATTCAGATTATGATCCTTACTACACCAGTCATTTCTTTATAGCATTCTACTTACATTTCCATGACTCCTACATAGATATTTTTTTCTCAGCAGTCATTTTCATTTCACAAGTTCTTCTAGACTGTCAACATGGAAGCTCAACCCTAGTCATTTTCACTAACAGTTTTTCTTTTGACATCCATTAGATTTCAAGAGTCTACTTCCACTGATGAGGTAAAGAAAGACCCTTATACTACTTTAAAGAAAATATTTATGTTTTTAAAGAAAAGCTTCTTTCAACTTCCCTTTTCTGGCAATATTTTTTCCCTTCTCACTATATCATTCTGTCAGGATCATATATCAAACCAATTTCTGAAGAGAACAAAAAATTAAAGTTATATATTAGCCATTTTCAGAAGGATTAGGGTAAAATATAAGTAAGAATTCAAACATGTCTCAAAGTATAACTAATAATACTAAAAAAAAAAAACCTCTTTAAACCTTGCATTGAAAAGAAGCAACAACCCTCTGTCTCATCATTTTTTAAAAGAGCTATACTCTTTTACTTTTAAAAGAGCTATAATTTTAAGGAAAATGTCTCTCATTTTCAGCACTTACAAGATTCATTGTAATTCTTTTTTTTTCCTTTGGGTACATTGTGACATTTACAAATGTTCTTACCAGGTATATCAAATATATCATACTTGAATTCACCCCCTCCACAGCTCTCTTTTATCCCCTCCATTCCTGGAATTGTTTCAACAGGTATCATTTTTCTATTTAAATGCATGTGTGCACATTTTTTGCAACATATTCCCCCTTCTGCTCCCTTTTCCTTCCCTCTGTCCCTCCCACTGGTGCCCATTCCCTGCCCTGGTCAGGACCTGCTCTGCCTTCCTGTTCTCTGATTTTTTAGAAGAAAAGAGAGCAATGATACAAAGAAAAACATGATATTTTTGCTTGTCTGAGATAAAGGTAGCTACACAGATATCTTGTGATATTTCCATGTGCATATGTATTATAACCCTAATTGGTTTATTTCCTCTAATTTTCTTCATTCTACCTTAGTCCCTTTCTTGTGGTGGTTTCAGCTGGTTTAAGATTTCTTTATTCATTCTTGTATAGGGAGTATATCAACCATATTCAGTATCTTAGTTTCCTTCTTTTACCCTATCCCTCTTGTAAGTGACCTCCCCTTAGTGTGACCAGTGTCTCATAATACTTGCTGCATTTGTAATAGGTCTGTATTCCACCTATGAGAGAGAACATGTGCCTTTTGTCCTTCTGAATCTGGCTAACTTTACTTAAGATGATTTTTTTCCAGTTCCATCCATTTACCTGTGAGTGACAAAATTTCATTCTTCTTTGTGGCTGAGTAAAATACCATTGTATATAAATACCACATTTCCTTAATCCATTTTTCAGTAGTGAGACATCTTGGCTATTTCCATAGTTCAGCTATTGTGAATAGTGAGTGCTGCAATAAACATGGAAGTGATGTAAGCTGACTCACTTTCCTTCAAGTATATCCCTAGGAGTGGAATTGTTGGATCATATAGCAGATCTATTTTCAGTTTTTTAAGAAGCCTGAGTACTGTTTTCCATAGTGGTTGTACTAGCTTACATTCCCACCAGCAGTGTGTATGGGTTCCTTTTTCCCCATTTTTGATGTTTGTATTCTTGATGGAAATCTTGAAGCTAGTACAGGAAAGAGCAAGGAAATATACTGGAAACAGTAGACATAGGCAGTGACTTCCTCAGTAGAAGTCAATTGGCTCAGCAACTAAGAGAAAAGATTGACACATTGTACTACCTAAAATGAAAAAGCTTCTGCACAACAAAAGAAATGGTTTCTAAATGGAAGAGGCCACTCACAGAATGGGAGAAAATCTTTGCCAACCAGAATGTAGAGGGAGCTCAAAAAACTAAATTTCCAAAAAATCAATGACCCAATGAAGACATGAGCAAATGAACTGAACAGATCATTCTCAGAGGAGGAAATGCAAATGGCTAAAAAACAAACGAAGAAATGCTAATCATCTCTGGCTATAAAGGAAATGTAAATCAAGACTACATTAAGATTTCATGGCAATTCTTATAGACAAAATATGTCAAAATAATATGCTAATATTTATAATCTTCAAGCCCTTACATATGTGTGCAATCCTTGAAACGTCTCCACATTTCAGTTTTCAGTTCTTTATAGGTGAAGATTTGCCCCTCTGCTACATTTTCTTAACGAATAACAATTTGATAGAACTCAAGTAGATTTTAGCAAGTTTATATTCCATCAAGATTTTTTCTCTCTTTGCTGTTTAAAGGCTCTCTTTCATCTCACAAATGCCGTAGTACTTACAGACTCATATATTAAAATATATGCACATACAAACCTGTAAACCCTTATAATGTACTTATATAAAAGCACTCTTAACACAATGCATAAAACAAGTGAGTATTTTTAATTTCGTTATGGGAAATATGTGAAGTTAATGTGGAAGAAGATAAAACAGAATCCCAACTCATTTTTTATTGGAAAAACACTCTAGATATTTTGTGAGAAGAAAAACAAATCTCTGTAGGATTGAATTGGAACAAAACTTTTATGTAAAGCAGTTTTATTGGAAATATATTATTCCAGACAGCGGCAAAGAGAACAGTTTTAATCTAAAACCCTTCCGGGCCCAGTCCCTTTTGGCCAATTAATTTGATTTCAGTAATGCTCTGGATGCCTCTGCATAGCAATAGCTATTAAATGTAGTGCTGTGCCTTTCAGAAGACTTTTTCTTCACATGAGAGCCAAAAGGTAAATTTGTACAAAATTGGATGAGAAGTTGAAATATGATGTTGAAATGAAAAACATATTATCTCTGGCTCTGATAAATGAGAACCTTTTTGAAAAAAATTAGGTGCAACAAATGCTTATCTGTATCTGTTGGTCATCAATAATATTTAGACAAAGACTGGGCACAGCTCATTTACCTACCTAACATAGAGGTTGTTAGATGTTTCTTTTATTTAATTCAAGGCTAGGGAGAAAATTCCAACATTTTTTCTGGTAAAATTAGGATTAAATTCAACAAATATCTTTGGAAAGTACTAGAATAGCCACTTGTATAAAGAGACACAAGTAGTCCCTGCCCTTGGGATGTTAGGTAGTTATTATAACATGAAAGAAAAACAATGATTATATCAGTTATCTATCCTGACACATAGTAGTTTAAACAACAGCAGTAACTGAGCCCACAGCTCTGATGGGAAGTTACTGATCTGTACCAAATATAGCTAATCTGGCCTGGGCTACCTGTCTCTTGTGTCTGTGGCAGGTGACTGTAGTCTCATGTTTTTCTATTTGGAAAATAGTAATAACAATTCTTTCTGGGGTGATTGGCATGAATATGATAGATACTTTAGAAATAGAAAAATACACATGTTAGATTTAAAGCTTTAATTATTATAAACAATGTTTAAATTAATTCATTTTTAATTGAACTATTTCTTCAATGGTTCATTTTATTCCCTGATGGCCATCTCACCTTTTCCCCCCAAAATATGCAATAATTGTGGGATTAGAGAAAGATGACCCTTTTACCCTCCCAACATCTCATAACCGCTATCAATTTCTTCAAATAGCAGAGCTTTGAAACTTCCAAATATGATTTCTTTCTTTTTCTTCTTCATTTACCCTACATGATTACCTGCCAGTGTCTTCCAAGTATGAGCTCCAGGGTTGTCTTCCACTCCTCCTCCTACTGCTTTCTCCTATCTCAGACCCCACTTGCTTCTTGCCTGGACTACTGTAAAATGTCCCTTAATGTTTTCATCATGTACAAGTTTGCTCTTCACCGTCGTATGTACTGCCTCCAAATTAAGCTTCCTAAAGCTGTGATTAAGTCACTTCCTTCTGCACAAAGTTTCTATAGCTCCCTACTCGCACCTCAATTTCTTAGCTTAGCATTAAGAGTTTTTCCACATTTGGCTCCATTTATATTTCTAAACTTGTTTTTTACTGCTCTACAGGATTAACACTGTATAATGGCCAAACTAGAAGTCTCAACATTCTTACAAACTCTAAGATGCATTTAATTATTCCACCACATGAAATATTATATTTAATCTTAAAAATTTCAATTATCCTTCAACATCAGCACATGAACTAGTTCTCACATAGTTGTCGTACCTAGTCATCTTAAATGGAAATTATTCTGAATTAAATTAGTTGTTTATCCCCCCAACATGATACTCCTTTTTGGTAATTATTTAAATAATATTTTGTCTTTTTTTTTTGCTGTGACAAGTTATCTAAGAAAGTCGATTTAAAGGAGGAAAGAGTTTATTTTGGCTCACAGTTTCAGAGGTTTCTGTCCATGATTGCAAGGCCTCATTACTATGTGCTTTAGTGAGGCAGGACATCATTGCAGAGAAAAATGGTAGAACAAAGATGCTCATCTCATGGCAGCTGGGAGGCAAAGAGAGGAAGAGGAAAGGGCTGGGGACTAGTTACACTCTTCAGGAGAATAATCCCAATGACTCACTTTCTCCTATGAATCTTCTTAAGAAACTAAACTTCCTGGCCAGGCATGATGACTCATGGTGTAATCTCAGCTACTCAGGGAGTAGAATTTGGGAAGATCAAGGTTTGTGAGACCGTATCCCTCCCCTGCACCTACACACATTCTCAGCTGTCATCACAGCTATACAAGAAGCCAGCCTAAGCAAAAATCTGAAAAATAACCTAAAGTAAAAAGGGCTAGAGGCAGGGATTGAATGGTAGAAAGCTTGCCTAGCAAGCACAAAGCCCTTAATTCAAACCCCAACACCACCAAAACAGAGAGAAAGAGGGAAAGAGAGTTATTATATTTCTCCGAATGCAATAACATGCCTTCTTCAACTTTTTACTCCACTATAATGTTTTGGTACTACACATGAATGTGGTTCTGACAATTAAAAAGCTACATGTCCAAGACATGTAAATAAATACCAAAAGAACAAGACAGTTGCATTAATAGAAGTATGTTAAGCACAGTTATAAGAGTAGTCAATTGCACTTAATAGAAGAGAAAGCATTTGATATAAAAATTGATGAGGCTGGTTCTTGAGAAAGTCGAGAGGAAAACTATTACAAGTAGAGGAAATAAAACATTCAAAGGTCTAGGGGTATGGCATAACTTCATCTGTTTGGAAACTAGAATTATTTTTGTTTTCTATTATGTAAACTATTAAGTACCAAATTTAATTTTATGGATTTCATGATTAATAAACTGTTTCTGAAAGTGTAATTACCCTTTTATATTGCCAGGTAAAAACATTGAAAACAGTAACAAGAGGAAATAATGAATATCTACTTTTCTACTTATTATGACACTAAATGCAAACCAAAAGTACACTGTGATTCCATCTCACTCCAGTCAGAATGGTTATCATAAAAAAAAAAACAGCACAGGCTGGCAAAGATGAGGGAAAAAAGAAGCCTTCCACACTATTAGTGAGAATAAAAATTAGTCCAACCACTATGGAAATTAGTATTATGGTTCCTTAAAAACTAAAAATAGAACTACCCCCTTCTGTTATGCCATTTCTGAACATATATACAAAGGAATCAAAGTCAGTATATCATAGAGATACCAGAACCCCATGTTCATTGCAACACAATTCACAATAGTCAAGTTATGGAATCAGTCTAGGTGTCCAACAGTGGATGAATAAAAAAATTATTGCATATATAGACAACAGTGTATTATTCAGTCATAAAGAAGAAATTTTGTCAGCTACAGGAAAATGGATAGAACTGGAGATCATAATGTCAAGCAATATAAGCCAACTCAAGAAGGCAAATATTGTGTTTTCTTGCATAAGCAGAATCTAGACCTAAATGGGGGGAAGATGGAAGATTGCAGAAATCAACCACATCGCCAGGCCCCCACAAACCTGAAAGAAAACCCCAGGTTCATGGCTACTACTGTTGCTTTTCAGGTGAGCTTTCTAGAAAAGAGGAAGCCAACATAGAACAAACTGTAGCTAGAGATATAAACCTCTAAATAAAACTTTAAAAGCACAAATATGTCACAGCAGGAATATGGTTCCCAACAGGGACCTGCTCCATCTCACAGCACCAAAACCACTAGTTTTGGGGGGATTTTGTTTTTGTTTTTTTTCTTTTCTCTCTCCTCCTTTGTCTATGTAGACATTGTGGCTACACACAAAAAATGAACATAAATATAGGCATGAAAGGATAAAAATAATTAAACCTCAAGAGATGAGCAGATAAGTAGTTATAGAGTAGTAAAGAATCAACTGTACACACACACATGCTCACACACATACACACAGAAAAAGAAAAAAAATGGTAATAATTATTACATACCTCTCAACATTTGTGTGTGTGTGTGTGTGTGTGTGTGTGTGTGTGTGTGTCGGTCTGTGTTTACATGGTCTTCTTTATGGCTGGTGACATTCCCTCTGTGTGACTGTCTTCACATTGTCTGCCCTCTAATAAGGACACCAGTCATACTATATTATGGTTTACATCACTGACCACATCCTAACTTGATTACATCTCCAAACACCCCATATCCAAATAAGGTCACATCTCCAACATATCTTTTTGGAAGTCACAAATTTAATACCATAACATCAAGCCAGCAGTTTGGCTCAGAGATGATCAGCACAAAGTTAGATTTTTTAAAATATATATATACTAATCCTTTGTGGCATTTATATAAATTTTTGAAGTCATTTAGCGCAAGTTCACTAATCTTATTCTCTCCAGAGTCCTCTGAGACACACAGGTCTTTATAGTTATCCCACACTTGCTAACACAGGGGCCTATAAAGACATTTGGCAATTTATTAAAAACTCTGCATCAAATGAGAAATTAGTTTTTTCACTTTGCCACAGTCTCCCAGAATATACACACAAACACACACACACACACACACACACACACACACACATACACATCCTTTTGGAGTAGGTTTCTAAATCAAATAAAAGATAATAATTCTGCCTGAAAATTATCACATCTCTTAATATTAACACAATGTTAATAGTCTCAATTCCCTTCCCCATTAAAAGGCATAGATTGGCAAGCTGGATTAAAAAGAAGACCCAATGTTTTGTGTTTACTAGAAACCCACCTCAACAACAGAAACAAACATTGGCTTAGTCTGAAAGGATGGATAACAGATTTTCCAAATAAATGACCTCTGAAAACAAGCAGGAGCAGCTATACTTATACCAGATAAAGTACACTTCAAGTCTAAATTAATCAGAAAAGAAAAATAAGGTCACTTCACACTAATAAAGGGAACAATTCATTTAATATATCAAAAGGAAATAACAATTGTTAGCTTATATGTGCCCAATGTTGACACATCCAACTTCATTAAACAAACATTACTGAACTTAAAAGAGCAGATAGACTCCAACATAATGGTAGTGGAAAACTCAATACTCCACTGTCACCAAAAGATAGATCATACAGACAAAAAAATTTAACAAATAAACTCCAAAATTAAGTGACACTATAGACATCTACAGAGTATTTCATCCAGTAGCAACACAATACACATTCTTCTCAGCAGCACAAGCAACTTTCTCCAAAATAGATCGTATTTTAGGACACAAATTTTTAATAAATTTAAGAAAATTGAAATAACTTCCTGCATACTGTCTAACCACAATGGAATAAAACTAGAACACAACAAGGGAAACAGCAGAAAGTATTCAAACACCAGGAGACTGAAAAACACATTGCTATATGACCAGTGGTGTCACTGAAGAAATAAGGGAAGAAATCAAATAAATGACCTAATGCAGCATCTTAAACTCCTAGAAAAATAAGAACAAGCTGATGAATAGAAGGAGAGAAATAATAAAAATAAGACCTGAAATCAACAAAATTGAGATTAAAAAAACTATAAAAAGAATTAATGAAACAAAAGTTGGTTCTTCGAAAAGATAAGATTCATAAACCCTCATCATATCTGACTAATAGGAGAGGAGAAAAGATCCAAATCAATAAAATCAAAGATGAAAAAGGCAATATTACAACAAATACCAATGAAACCTAGAGGATCATTAAGTAATATTTTGAAAACCAATACTCAAATAAGTTGGAAAATATAGAAAAATGAGTAAATCTGTGGATGCATGCACCAATCAAAATTAAACCTAAATCAACCATATCAAGCAATGAAACTGAAACACAATAGTCTTCTCTCCACCAAAAAAAAAAAAAAAAAAAAACCCTAGGACACAGTGGATTTACTGCTGAATTCTACCATATCTTAAAGAAGAAATGATAATAAACACTCCTGTAACTATTCCATGAAAGAAAAAGAAAAGGGACCCTACCATGGACTCATTCTGTGAAGCCAGTATTACATTTATCCCATAACCAGACAAGGTCACAACAAAAAAAGAGAATTATAGGCCATGAACCTAGATGCAAAAATTCTCAATAAAATACTTACAAACCTAATTCAACCACACATCAAAAATATCACACACCATGATGAAGTCGGTTTTATTCCAGGGATACAAGAATGATTCCAAAATACATAAATCAATGAATGTAATATAGCACATAAACAGAAGCAAGGACAAAAATTACATGATCATCTCAAAAAATGCAGAAAAAGCCTTTGAGACACTTCAACATCCTTTTACGATAAAAGCTCAGAGGAAACAGGGAATAGAAGGAAAGGACCGTAACATAATAAGGGCTATATATGACAAACCTATAGCCAATATCATACTAAATGGATAAGAACTGAAACTATTTCCTTTAAAGTCAGGAATGAGACAAGGATTTCCATTCTCTACACTCTTATTCGAAACAGTCTTGGAATTCCTAATCAGAGCAAAAAGGAAGAAGAAATAAAAGGAATTCAAATAGGAAAAGAAGTCAAACTATCCCTATTTTCAGACAGCATGATCTTATACATAAAAGACCCAGGAACTCCACCACAAAACTCCTGGGCATAGTGAACATCTTCAGCAAAGTAGCAGAATGCAAAATCAATAGCAATAGCCTTTGTATATACCAATGAGGAAGAAACTGAGAAAGAATTTAAGAAAGCAATTCTATTTACAAAGTCTCAAAATAATACCTAGGACTAAACTTAACAAATGATGTGAATGACCTCTACAATGAAAACTATTAACCTCTGAAGAAAGAAATTGAAGAAGACTACAGAAGATGGAAAGATCTCCAATGCTCATGGATCAGCAGAATTAATATTGTGAAAATGCATATACTACCAAAAGCAACCTATATGTTCAATGGCATCCCTATCAAAATTCCAATGACGTTCCTCACAGAGATTGACAAATAAATCTCTGTTCATATGGTACTACAAAAGACTGCAAGTAACCACGATGAAACTCAGCAAAAGAGCAACACTGAAGTATCACAATACCTGACTTCAAATTACACTACAGAGCCATAGCAATAAAAACAGCATGGTACTGGCACAAAAAACAGACATGAAGACTAATAGAACAGAATATAGGACCCAAATATGAATCCAAGCAGCTAGGCCCACCTGATTATTAATATTTTTTTTTTGCAGTACTGGGGTTTGAACTCAGGACCTATGCCTTGAGCCACTCCACCAGCCCTTTTTTTTGTGTTGGGTTTTTTTAAGATAGGGTCTTGTTTGCCCAGGCTGGCTTTGAACCACAATCCTCCTAATCTCTGCCTCCTGAGTAGCTAGAATTACAGGCGTGAGCCATCACCCAGCTGGCCCACCTAACTTTTAACAAAGGTGCCCAAAACATGTCATGGAGAAAAGACAGCCCCTTCAACAAATGTTGCTGGGAAAACTGAAGCTAAATCCATGTCTTTCACCCTATATAAATATCAATTCAAAGTGGATTAAATAAATTCAGGTTGTAATACACTTGTGTGTGGAAGCAATGCTAGGAATCTCTCTGTATAGCTATTCTTATCTCAACTAGCAAAAATGCTTTGACTTTCTCATTATTGCTTATGTCTTCTCTTCAACAAAATTGGAGAAAAGGGCAGAGCAGGTTCTGCCTGGAAGTGAGGGGGTGAGAGAAGATGGAGGAGGCAGCAGTGGGCACAGAGAAATGACCCAAACAATGTTTGCACATATGAATAAATGAATAAAGAAAAAAGAAAAAACCTTAACATAAGTCCTGACATGTGAAACTAATAGAACTCCAATGGCTCAACAACTAAGAGAAAAACTAGACAAAGGGGACTATGTGAGACTGCACAGAAAAAGCTGTGCAGAAGTTGGAGAAATTTCTCCACAGAGTTGAAGAAATCTTTTGTCAGCTATACATCTGACAGGGGATTTATCACCAGAATATACAGGGAGCTCAAAAAAACTAAACTTCAAAAAAATCAATAACCCAATGAAGAAATGGGCAAATGAACTCAACAGAACTTTTTCAAAGGAAGAAGTACAGATGACAAAAACATATGAAGAAATGCTCACCATCCCTGGCCATAAAGAAAATGCAAATCAAAACCACATTAAGATTCTACCTCACTCTTCCATTGAGAACACAGACAACAAATGTTGGTGAAGATGTTGAGAAAAAGGAACCCTCATACACTGTTGATGGGAATGTAATATAGTACAACCACTATGGAAAACAATATAGAGGCTCCTCAAATAACTAAAAATAGATCCAGAACTAGCAGTCCTAGGCACATTTCTAAAGGAATGTAACTTAGGACACAACAAAGATGCTTGCACACCCATGTTTACAGCAGAATTATTCACAAAATTCAAGCTATGGAAAGCAGCCCAGATGCCCTACAACTGGATTAAGAAAATTTTATATAGATAGATGATCGATAGATAGATAGATCAAACATAACACAATGGAATATAATTCGGTTATAAAGAAAAATGAAGTTTTGTCTTTTACAAGTAAATGGATGGAAGTAGAGAATATCATGTTAACTAAAGTTAGCCAGGTTCAGAAAGACAAGGGTCACATGTTTTTTCTCATATGTGGAAGACAGATCCAATTATAAATACAAGCATTTTCATATATACATTTGTATACACAGAGCATATTTCCAAAAACGGGACTGTTAGAAGAGACTAAGGGAGGTGGAAAAAAAGAAAAGAATGACAGAGCATGAATAAAACTGAAATATATCACATCTGTGTAGGAAAAAGACACAATGAAACATATGGAAAACTTGTACTTGAAGGATAAGGGGAAAAGTGTAGTAAGGAAGAGTAATAAAGGAGGGTTAAAGTACAACATATTTACAGATAAAATAGCAAGGCAAAGCCCCACTAAACAATGAACAGACATATAAGCATGAAGAACAGAAATGTAAAACAGATTAAGGAGAGGCTAACAACAGGAGGTGAGGGTAAATGCAGAGGGTAAAGGAGAGTGAATATGGTTGATGTAATTTCTGTACATGTATGAACACGGAACACTGGAACCTGTTGAAGTCATTTTAAGAAGGGGGAAGAGGAAGAATAATGGAGAAGATGAACCAAACCGCTGTAAAATAGATGTATATATGGAAATGTCACAATGAAACTCCCTGTATAACCATCATAGCTAATAAAAACTTTAAATAAGAATCTACACTAAAACCAAATGAACAAACAAAAAGTCATGAATGTACAAGGGGTATTATGGGGAGCAGAGACTGGCAAGAGAAGGAAGGGAAACGAGAGAT
Source organism: Castor canadensis (assembly GCF_047511655.1). NCBI lineage: Eukaryota > Metazoa > Chordata > Mammalia > Rodentia > Castoridae > Castor > Castor canadensis. The sequence goes on along the minus strand of NC_133390.1, from coordinate 26,388,845 downwards.
TAATAAGGGGTAAATATGATTAAATACATGTGTAAAAATGTCATAATGAAACCCATTGTGCTGTAAAATAAGACAGAAAGTAAAACTGTATTCTGAGATTATGTCTTCATAAAGCTGAATTTTTTTTTTTGAGTTCTGGGACTTAAACTCAGGGCCTACACCTTGAGCCACTCCACTAATCCCTTTTTGGGATAGATTTTTTTGAGACAGGGTCTTGTGAACTATTTGCTTGGGCTGGCTTCAAACTGTGATCCTCCTGATCATTGCCTCCTGAGTAGCTAGGATTACAGGCGTGAGCCACCAGCACCCAGCTTTCTTTTTTCTTTGGCAGGTCTGGGGTTTGAACTCAGGGCTTCACAGTTGCAAAGCAGGCACACTACTGCTTGAACCACACCTCCAGTTCTTTATGCTGAATTTTGCCTTCAGAATAAAACATCACAATAGCCAAATTTTCTCATGCCTTGTGTTCATAGCATTTGGGAATCACTAAAGGTGATGAACACAGGGGTTAATACTAAAGAATTTTAAGCAAATAAACCTATATTACGTTTTAAGTAAGAGTTCTCCTCAAAGACTAATAAGTAAACCATTGTGATAAAGATTAAGACTCTGGCAAAAGGGAACAATGTACAATTCCAACTGAGAAGTCACAGATGATAAGGGACTGAAATGTGGTGTTATCTACTTAGAGCATCAGAGGAGAGGATGATAGCAATGTTACATCAGCAATATGTGGATGTTTCTGCAATAATAATGGAAAACAGCCAACTGTGTCAACAGTAATAAATACCAAGGAAATATGAAGGGAATTAAAATCTAGGACTATCCCTAAATTATCAAATGCAGAATTTATTGGTACCTTTTTGCAAGTTTAGAGAGCTGGAAGAAGTAAGCATTGCAACTCAGTTGTATGCACAGGAAGTGAGAATAAGGAAATAATTCAGTTCCTGCAAGTTTAACTGAGAAGCAAAGCAAGTGATAGAACTATGATGTATGTAAAGGTTTGTTGCCTATTAGTCAGCTCAGGCAACCATAACAAAATACTGTAGACTGAATGGTTTAAACAAAAGAAATTTGTCACAGTTATAGAGACTGGAAGCCTGAGGTTAGGGTGCCTGCATGGTGATGCTCTTGTGGCCTGTAGATGCTACTTCTTTCTGTTTCCTCACAAGGAAAGAGAAAATGAGAGTGAATGATCCTCTTTCTTCTCTCATAAAGACACTAGTCCCATCATGGGGATCCTACCCTCAACACTTCATTTAAATCTGATGGCCTCCCACAGGACCTATTTCCAAATATCATCACATTGGGACTTAGAGCTCCAATATATGAATTTTGGGGAGACACATTGAGTTCTTACTATCCTTTGTATTCTTCCTTAACTTTTTACTATGATGTTTTTAATCATGCAATAAGTAGACACCAGAACAATTAACCCACCTATCAATCACCCTGCTTCTTGTCTTTTTTGCAGCTATATTTCCTATACAATGTAGGCAAACCAAAAGTCTTGAGCACACTTTTGTATTGTAACGTAGAGTCTCTAATATGACCACGTGAGGCAAAAAACCAATAGAAATTAAAGCCAAAACTCCAAAAGAAAACAGCTAATGAAAGACAGGTCAGTTTTCATGCATTTCTGTTCTTTTTCTGATGCTATTCTCACATTGAATGTGAGATAAGATGTTATGGGGAAGAGGAATGATTGGGGGATATTAAGCCAAAGACCTATATTACGATTCTGCCTATACTATTTACTAGCTCCATGACTAGCAAAATTGTTTGATGTCACCAAGCTGAGCTTCCTTATTTTTAGTGACATTGAAAGAAGATAGTAAAGTGATAATATTTTACAAATAAATTATAAAAGATCCCATTTAAGAAATAAATTAAATCATGAAATAGAAATATTTGTAAATCTAAAGAACTGAACTGTATTCACTTACCTTTCAGAATGTAACTGAGAGTTTAAGTAGGCTACCAAATACCTCTCAATCAGCAGTAAATGAAGGGAATGACTGCTGCTCATTCCATCCCAAATTTAGGGTGATTTTTGTTATGCTGCCTTTCTTGCTTACACTTAATACTCAACAAATCATTGTTAAATTAAAACAGAGTACAGAGCATGTCTGAAGGAATAAAGACCAAGCTCTATGCACCAGGGGTTTTAATGATCTGGAAATTTCAAGATCCTCAAGACAAATGGTGGAGAATTTTAAGTTAAAATTCCTGTTGGTTAAGTCAAACTTAACTACTGTATAAATAAAAGCAAAATGGTAGAAGTTTAAAATACTAGAAGTTTAATAACCCAAGTGTTGTTGTTGACAGGAGAGTATCTTCCACGTGGTGATTTAGACTCAGGCTCTTCACCTTGTGTCTCCAATTTCCTATAGCGCCACATTCTGATGGCAAAATTGAGTTGCTTGTCTATGTATGAGAAGGGAAGTGGGTAAAGCATAATGAAACCTTGGGCAGCTACTTTACATCAATAACTCAGATCAAAATTATACATTAAGAATCAGCAGCTCTAAATTTCCAAAAACACTGTGGTGAGAGCAGGAACCCATGAAGAGGGCGGCCAAGTGAGGTGGACTTCATTCCCTCACTCTCGATGCTGTAGCCATGCTGAATGTCATTAGTTGTCACCATCCACCAGCACTGTCTCCCACCATATGCCCATTCCACATACTCATCCCTTGGCCTGGATTCAGTCACTCCCCTTCTCTTCATGAGTCCAAATTCTCTCCATTCACCAAATGTCCCTATAAACCTCAAACTTGTCACGCAATAAATGTCATTATGATTTATAATTTTTTTCTTTTGAACTAATTTTAAATTTACATAAAAGTTGTTAAAATAGTTTATAGAGTGTTCAGCTCGGCTCCCTCTAGTGTCAGCATTTTATTTTTGTTTTTGTTGTTCATTTATTCACATGTGCATATGTTGTCTGGGTTAATGTCAGCATTTTAAAACATGGAGAACATCATCTTACATGAAGTTAGCCAGGTTCAGATAGCCAAAGGTCTCATGTTTTCTCTCATACATGGAATGGTCTGCATATAGAATTTTTAAACCTGTTTAAATAACCATAAGGAAACTAAGGTAGAAAGGAGGAAAACTATAGGAGATGAACCAATTTGGGTTGTAATACATAAATGAAAATATCACAAGGAAACTCCCTATATAACTATCTTAAGCAAATAAAATTTCATTTTGTTTTTTACAAAAATGGAGAACAATAGGGCAGAATAGGTCCTTCCTGGGAGGTTGCTCTAGTGGGAGGAGGGAGGATGTGGGGAGAAGGTGTAGAAAGGTGAATATGGTACAGATACTATGCACACATGAATGTAAATAGAAAAATAAGACCCATTGAAACTATTCCAGGAATTGGAGGAAGGAGGATAAATGAGAATTTGGAGGGGATGAATTCAACTATGATACAGTGTAAGAACTTTTGTAAATGTCACAATGTACCCCCCAGCACAACAATAATTTTAAAAAAGAAATTTTTAAAAAGTGCCAAGAAGGCAGTGTCAAGAGAACAGGGTCTATATCTGCTTCACTCGTAACTGTGTTCTTAGTGCTCATCACTGTGCCTAACCCTCAGCAGACACTCATCAAATATTTTTTGATGACTGCATGGTAAATTTACTATAGCACTTCCTTGTTTCTTCTTATTTATTTATATTCTTAGAACAGGAATTAGTTTTCTTTTTAAGTTTTAGAAACAATAAACAAGAAACTATTAGGTAATCCTATGCCACAATCAGCTAATGTTAAATGGAAATCATCTTGTTATTAAATGTAACACACAACCTCATTAATATGACAGATATTTATGACATGCATTATAATTAATTATTGTGCATGTGGAAATTAGACAAAATGGTAAGACAACAATCATTAATGAATGTCATGATCATAACTTTAGATAGCCAAACTGGGCTTTAAACATCTTCATTTCATTACTGACCATTACACTTGAATAGGTAACATTTCCTAAAAGGAAAAGGTCCAGGATAGACTGTACTACAATCACAGTTTCTTGTTCTTCTACCATGTCCTCCCTAATACCCCTTCCTGTCATGTCTATCTAGATAGAGGGCTAACTCTATCCCTTAATAGCTTTCAAAGGAGATTTCATTCTACATTCTGTGCCAAGTATCTTCAAAATCTTTTAGGCAGAACATATATCGCTCTGCTGCCTATCACATAAAGTGGACACACACTGGTTGTAGTCATTTAAGTAGGCATAAGCTTGCAGAAACTCAGCACTAGGTTCATGGATTCTACTATACATTAAAAACACACTTAGATTCAAGAGAAGGTTTTGCCTAAATATAGCCAAAGTCCTAGATACTGAGAGTTTCATGCCAACATGCCCTTGCCTTGCAGAAAAATTCCTGGATTTTCATTTTTATTATTTTAGAGTTACAGCTGAGAATAAAACAACCTTAGTCCACTATGGTTAATATAACTAAGTACCATAACCTGAATGAATCATAAACAACAAGCACTTATTTCCTACCACCTGGAGTCAAGGAAGGTACAGAGCAAGGTGTTGGCATATTCATTGTTTAATGAGAACACTCTTCTTGATTTAAAGACTGATTCTTTATTGTTTCCTTATGCAGTGGTAGAAGAGGCATGCAGAGTCCCTGGAATCCTTTTTATGTAGGCATCTAAACCATCCATGATCGCTTTTACCCTCAAAACCTAATCACTTCCCACTGACTTCAACATTGCAATATCTTCACCTTACTATTTAGCAGTAAATTTTTAATTTTGTGATAACACAAATAGATTACAGCAACATCATAGTTTTATATAGTGAATTGTTGATATAGTCTCACTTTCTACTTTTTATTGACCATATACACAATTTTACTTTATCATCCTTAAATTTTGGCAGCCAGGAATGATAAGCAGCAGCTGTGTGTGTGTGTTCTGGAACTAATCCTCCATGGATATTGAATGCTATGTTTGAAAATAGCTTATCCCCTCTGAAACCTATATTGAAATCTAATCTCCATTATGAGATATTGGGAGGTGAGACCACATGAGATGTTTAAGAGCTGATTAGGGCTCTTTGAATGGATTAATCCATTCAAGCAATTAATTGATTAATGAGTTAATGCATTATCTTAAGAGTTGCTATAAAAACCAGTTTGTCTAGGTCTCTTATTCATACCCTATCTCTTACCATATGATGTCCTGCACCACCTCAGGACTCTGCAGGCATGAAAATCATCACTACTTGCAGCCTTTTGACCTTAGATCATAACTGTGAGCTTACGTAAATGTATTTTCTTTGTAACTTCATGTGTGGTGTTGTTATTAGCAATAGAAAACACCTAAGACACCAAAGGATGACTACACCTTCCTTACCAGGCCAAATGTCCTCTGTCCTTCTGGTTTGTCTTTAACTGAGTTGAGTTCTAATCTAACTTGGGTATGTGCCAGTGGAGTTCATTGTACTTACCCCGTTTTCTGTTTAATTTTTCAGCAGTTGGAATGCAACTCCAGAATGCAGGAAGAGAGGCAGCATGCTCAGAATAATTTCTAATTTCTATTTGGCTTTGGTTGAGTTGTATTGGTTTGCTATTTTTATAGTAAGCCATCATAAAAACAACACAAAATTGCAGTGAGCTATGGCAATAAACATTTCTTTCTCCTAGTATTCTGTACAGTTCTACTGATGCATTTTGTATTTACTTACATGTCTGAATGTTGACTTGTCATCATTTCTGCTATACATGTCCCTCTTTCTCACAGGACCAGTGAAATAATCAGGGGTTTATTTTCATGACAATGGAAAGCAGAAGAGAATGAGTACAAAACAGACATGATATCCTAATGTATCCAACTCATTTGGTGTTTAAAGCAAGGCATCTTTCCAAACCCAAAGTGAAGAGATAGTAAAAATATACTTTTCTCATTTAATAAGAGAAATGAAAAAGCCAAGTGAGAAAGAAAATATATAAAGGAGTGGAGAATTACAATAATGCCATTTATCACAGATGTATTTGTACTGCTTTTATATTAAGCTCTGGCTGGCTGGGTTAAAAAAATAAGAGAGTAATAAGTAACTACCATCATCTTCTTCATCCTTATAGCAATTATAAACCACTGATCTGGACAAAGGATTTGGATAACTATGAATCAGTGCACAGAGGGAAATTTAGAATAAAGAAGTAAAGAACAGTATGTCAGCAGAGGCAATAGTATTCCTGGCACAAGTCTATTGTGGGCATGATAGTTACTTAAATATGAATAGAACATGCAAAAGATTCAGTCTCTGTTTCTGCTCTGAGATGAAGTGTTCAAATATTTTCCTTTAATTTTTTTTTTGTTTTGCTATTCTTGGTAGCTGAGTAGAGGTTATTGTTCTGTTCACATCCTTCACAACCATCAAGTGATATAAAACTGTTTCTACATGGAAAATATGGATTCTATCAAGACCAGCAAAGGAATACAAAGGCCCAGAGTCTAGTAAAGTGGAGGCACTAAATAGATGGGAATTTTTTTTCATTTAATTGGATTCTCTGGCTCAGAAAGAAAAAAAAACTTGGAAGGAGATAAACTCGGGAAGGTATGAGTTTCATGGTCAACCAGCATGATTTTACTATATAATAAATGTAGTAATTATAAGAAATATGTCCTAAGAAATACTATCTACAGTCAGTAATACTAATTGTGTCTCAGCATCCAAGAAGACCAAAAACTCCTTCCTATTGTCTAGATTCTATTAGTTAGATCCATGAGATTGTGGTTCAGATGGAATCTATGCTAACCTTAATGTGTACCACTTAAAGTGATGTCTACTTAGAGTACAAATTATCCTCTCAGTATACTGGTATTTAGTATTTTCATTAGGTCGCTTTTAAGACTTTTCTTAAGAACAATTTTGATTTTAGATGGGAATGAAACATTCCCCCAGTTCATTCTTTTGCTATCATGCAGTTTTTAATGAATGTTTGAAATAACAAATATTTTGAAAAAGGAAGTAGAATAAAGGTTTTAGAATACTAATTTTAAAAATATATAATAATCTTTAATTCATCATTATAAATAAATTGAAGCTATTTCCTTTCTGATTTGCCATTTCTAACTTCCCAATTTGTCATTTCTAACTTTTATACACTAAGAAATTCAAATCTAATGAAACTCGTTGAATAAGATTGATAGTTACAAAAATGTTCAGCTTAAAATTCATGACACAAATGGACATTTAATAGTGTACCACAATGAAATGGATTGTGAGACAAAGAAATAAATAGTAGCTTAATACACAGAAGTAATGATGACTTAAGTCAGGTGGCAAAGAATGTCTCACAAATCATATGCCCAGTCACCTGTTTCCAGAGCAGCAGAAAAATAACTGAAATGCAAAGTACTTTGTCTTTTAGAAGAACAATAGTTATATTCTAGGAGAATGGCAGAACCTTGTTCTGGCTCAGCTAGAGAAGCTGGGTCTGTACATAACCCCCACCTAGACCTGTAGCAGAAAAACCTATTTTAGTATCAACAGGGATTAAGTAAATGTGTCTGATAAGTATCCACTCCTCACAATACAAATAAATAATAAACATTTTGAGTAAAACTATGATATAGATCAGAACTCTTAAAATTCCCTTCCCATCCTCTGAGGAAATAAACCAAAAATAGCAAAGTATAGTAAAATATTTTTGAAATAAAATCCAAAAAGGATATGGCAACCAAAGGTGTGAACTTCAAGGAGAATCCACCAAGGAATAAGTCAGTAGATTTGACACGGTTTGCTCAGCTGTTAATATATTATTCTACTGAGATAGGCAGGTGAGGAAATGATCACACTGATATACTGCAAACTCTTTGTTCTGAACAAACCCCAAAATTACCAGGAAGAGAACAAACTATGGCCTGGTATCACCATGAAGCAGACAAACTTTTCTACTCAATGTGGCACATAGTTCCAAGAAAAAGATAGAGGAGTGATGAAAGATAACTGAGGAATACAAGTAATAAGCAAAAAATATTAAAAAGAGAATCAATCACTAAAACACTTAATCCATAGTTAACAATTTTTTTCAAGAAAATAGGAAAGTAAATTTGCTGATTCATTCCATGGGAGTGTAATACACATGTAAACATCATTCTTCATAATATTGTAGCATGCAAACCAAAAAACAAATAAGACTCAGAACTGCTGCCTTATATTCCATTGTACTCAACTTTCCTTCTTTTTGTTAAAATCTTATTAAAATAGTTGCCTTAAATATTTTATGAAAAACCGTAAACTGCTAGATATAAAACCAAGTTGGTATAGTCTTGATATTTAAACAAAATATGTCAAAACCTATAATATAAAGGCTAATCCAAATCTTCAAAATTTAGTATAGGGAGGAAAGGAAGAGGAAAATGGCAGACCTGAAGCATCCACTGTTTCGATTCCATGCGTGAGAAGTCAAATAATTAAAAAGACACCGTATCCATGACTCATAAAAGAGGTGGCAGGTAACCAGAAAAGCAAGAATCATACACTGCAGGGTCAGAGCCATGAGCTCTGTGTGACTGAAGAGCTCAAGCCGTACTCCCTTCCTGTGACTCCACCTTATCCTAAGCTAGGTATTTATACCCATTGCAAAAACATCCTTAATGAGAAAACTAGGTTGGCAGGTTGAAAACCTCCAGAGGTGCAACCCCTCCGTTCCAAAGCTGTTCCCCTAACAACTTCAGCAAAAGAGATAAAATTAGACAAAGGACTGCGATTATCAACATTTCTCTTAGGTGAAAATATAAACTTTCTTTTCCTTTCTGTGTTTTTTTTTGGTTATTGCTTCTTTTTTTAATTTTGTTTCCTTTCGTTGGAATCTAATTTTTTTCTTAATTTTCTTTGTCCTTGTTTACCAAACCATTCCCTATTTCTTTTTTATTAAATTTTTTCATTAGAATATGTTCATTGTACAGGGGGGATTCATAGTGATAATTCCAAATAGGCTTATATTGTACATTGTTTAGATCACCCCCACCATCTTTCCTATTCTACTCCCTCCCACCCCACTTAAAGCATTCTCAAGAGATTTCTTTGTTCTATTTCACATAAGTATATGAAGTCCATCAACTATATTCCCTCACTTTAATCTCCTTCATTCACCCTCCTCCTCCTACATCGTACCCCCCCACTCACACACACTGTACCTATTTTACAGTTCTGTCTTTCATTATTAATATTTAAGTCAGTGTTCCAAGGGGTTTCTCAATGTGTCCCTGCTGTGAGTCTACTTCACTTTTATCTGTTCAACCCCTGTTGAACCCTGTTTTTCTTTTGGATCTATTTTCCACATATGAGAGAAAACTTGGCCTTTGTGTTTCTGAGCCAGGCTTACTTCACTTAACATGATGTCCTCCAATTGCACGCATTTACTTTCCAACCACAGGTCATTTCTCCTTATGGCTGAGTAAAACTCCATTGTTCATATATACCACATTTTTTAATCCATTCATCAGTTGTAAGGCATCTGGGTTATTTCCAAAATTTAGTTATTGTGAATAGTACTGCAATGAACATCGGTGTACAGGTGTCTCTATTGTATCCTGACTTAAACATTCCTTTGGGTAGATGCCCAGGAGTGGTATCACTAGATCATATGGCAGTTCTATCTTGAGCTTTTTGAGGAATCTCCATACTGCTTTCCATAATGGTTGAACTAATTCTAATTCCCACCAGCAGTGTATAAGGGTTTCTGTTTCACCACATACTCACCAGCATTTGTTGTTGTTGCCCTTAAATATGGCCATTCCAACTGGGGTGATATGAGATCTTGGTGTATTTTTTATTTGCATCTCATTTATAGCCAGGGAAGTCGAACACTTCTTTGTGTTTTTACTGGCCATTCATTCCTCTCTCTTTTAGAATTCCCTGTTTAATTCATGTGCCCATTTCTTCATTGGGATGTTGATTCTTTGGGGGTTGAGTTTTTTGAGTTCCCTGTAGATTCTGGAGACTAGTCATTTATCAATGAATAGCTGGCAAAGATTTTTCTGCCTTCTGTGGGCTGTCTTTTGACTCTAGTGACTGTTTCTCTTGCTGCGCAGAAGCCTTTTAGTTTGATGCAATCCAATTTGTTCATTCTTTCTCTTAGATGTTGACTCTTTGAGTTCTGCTTAGGAAGTCATCCCTTATGCCTTTATGTTCCAGTGTATTTCCTATTTCTTCCTATAGTTGTTTCAAAGTTTCAGGCCTTATATTAAGGTCTTTAATCCACTTTGAGTTGATTTGGTACAGAGGAAGAAGTAGAGATGTAGTTTCAGTCTTCTACTTGTGAACGTCCAGTTTTCCCAGCAACATTTGTTCAAGAAGCTGTCTTTTCTCTATCATGTGTTTTAGGCTCCTTTGTCAAAGATCAAATGGCTGTAGCTGTGTGGGTTTATGTCTGGGTCTTCTATTCTAATTCATTGGTCTTCTTGTCTGTTTTTGTGTTGATACCATGCTGTTTTTATTGTTATGGCTCTCTACTATAGCTTAAAGTCAGGTATTGTGATACCTCCAGCATTGGACTTTTTTGCTCAGAATTGCTTTGGCTATTCAAAATCTTTTGTGTTTCCATATGTATTTTAAGATTAATTTTTCTGTTTCTGTAAAGAATTTCATTGGAATTTTGATAGAGATTGCATTGAACATGTAGATTGTTTTTGGTAGTATGGTCATTTTTACAATGTTGATTCTACCAATCCATGAGCATGGGAGATCTTTCCATCTTCTTCAATTCCTCTCTTCATTGGTTTATAGGTTTCATTGGAAAGGTCTTCGGTTTCCATAGGTAAATTTATTCCAATTTACTTTTTTTTATTGTTTATTCATTTATTCATATGTATATACATTGTTTGGGCCATCTCTATCCCCTGCCCCCACCCCCTCCCTCTCTCCCCAAACCCCTCACTTCCAGGCAGAACCTGTTCTCCAATTTTGTTGAAGAGAAAACATAGAGATAATAAGAAAGACATAGCATTTTTACTAGTGTGAGATAAAGACAGCTATACAGACAGATTCTTAGCATTGCTTACATGCACATGTGTATTACCACCTGAATTGGTTAAGCTCTACCAGACCTCTTCATAATTCCTGTCACCTTCCCATAGTGGCCTCTGTCAGTTTAAGATTACTTTAGTTGCTCCTCTACAGTAGGCATATCAAACACTTTCAAGTTTTGGGTTTCCTGTCTTTCCCTATTCCTCCTGTATGCATTCTCCCCTAAGCGTGTGACCCATGTCCAATAATATTACTGCATTTGTTTTGGGTCTAAAGTCTGCATATGAGGGAGAACATACAATTTTTGGCCTTCTGAGCCTTGCTAACTTCACTTAAGATGATGTTCTCCAATTCCATCCATTTACTTGGGAATGACAAAAATTTATTCTTCTTCATGGCTGAGTAAAATCATTTTACCAAACTTATTTCCTTCTTAAAGGACTTGAGGACTATTGCTATTAGTTCTTCTTTAAAGGTTTAGTAAAAATTTGGCAGTGAATCCATCAGGTCCTGGGCTCTTCTTTATAGGTAGACTTTATTAGTGCTTCAATATCATTGCTTGTAATTCATCTATTTAGGTGGTTAATATCTTCTTGGTTCAATTTTGGTTGTCTATATGCATCTAGAAATTTATTCATTTCATCTAGATTTTCCAGTTTACTTAAATATAAGTTTTCAGAGTACTCTCTAATGATCCTCAGGATTTCATAATTATTTATGGTTATGTCCCCTTTTTTGCCTTTGATTTTATTAATTTGGGTCTTTTCCCTCATCTGTTTTGTCATGTTGACTAAGGGCTTGTTAATCTTGTTAATCTTCTCAAAGGACAAACTTTTTATTTCATTGATTTTTTGCATAGTTTTTTCAGTCTCTATCTCATTGATCTCAGCCCTGATCTTTATTATTCTTCTTCACCTAAAAGTTTGGGATTAGGCTTGTTCCTGTTTTTCTAGGGGTTTAAGGTGCATCATGAGGTTGTTTATTTGAGAAGTCGCTAGTTTTTTTTAATGTAGGCACTTATAGCTAGAAACTTTCCCCTTAGCATGGCCTTTGCTGCATCTCACAAATTCTGGTAGGTTGTATCTTTATTTTCATTAGATTCCAGGAACTTTTTGATTTCTTCTCTATTTCTTTGGTCACCACAAGTCATTCAGTAATGTGTTGTTCAGTCTCCATGTGTTTGAATATTTTATGTGGTTTCTTTTGTTGTTAGTTCTAGTTTTATTCTATTGTGATCTGATATGACATAGGGGTTATTTCAATTTTCTTGAATTTGTTGAGACTTGCTGTGTGTCCTAAAATATGATCTATTTTGGAGAAAGTTCCACAAGCTGCAGAAAAGAATATGCATTGCATTGTTGTTAGATGGAATACTCTGCAGATGTCTATTATGTCCATTTGGTCTAACATGTGAAGTCGCTTTTATGCTTCTTTATTGATCTTTTGCCTGGATGACCTACCTATTGGTGGAAATGGGGTATTTGGGTCTTCCACTATCACTATTGTTAGGTCCCTGCCATCCATAGGGTGGGAAGAAAGTCCCGAAGCTATGTAATCTTTAACCAGGCCCCCTGGCCCATAACTGCTTGCATAATCTCCCTGCTTGCAAAACTACAGAAAACTTCCTGTTTTTCAACTAGCTGTACCACCGAGCCATTCCACCTGGTGATCACTGACAATCAGAGCCCAAAAACCCAGTTGTTCTCTGAAACAGATACCCTCCCCACTTTGATGGTTGGTCCCTCCTATAAAGCCCACAACCCAGTCTACCTGGGATGCTGCACTCTGAACCCAAGAGACAGCCCAGCAGTTGGCCTCCAATAAATCTTTCTTTTCTACACGTGGTGCGGTCTCTGTTTGGCAGTTCCTTACAACTGTGTTAGGGTCTATCTGTGCTCTTAGGTCCACTAGTGTTTTTTAATGTAGTTGTGTACCCCTATATTTTGTGCATATATGTTATGAATTGATATTTCCTCTTGATGAATTATTCATTTAATTAATATGAAGTGACTTTCATTGTCTCTTCTGACTGATTTTAGTCTGAAGTCTATTTTGTCAAATGTGATTATACCTATTCCTGTCTGTTTATGGGATCCATTTGCTTGGAAAACCTTTTTCCACCCTTTGACTCTAAGGCAGTGTTTATTTTTTTCAAGATAAGAGAAAAATCTCTGTGAAGATAAGGTATCTCTCTGAAGATAAGAGCCTCTGGTAAGCAACATACGGTTAGGACTTGTTTTTTAACCAAGTTTGCTATTCTATATCTTTTGATTGAGGCATCGGGGGCCTTTACATTCAATGTTAGCATTGAGAGGTTCGTGGCATCCAGTCATTTTTATTCTCCTTGTTTACTGATCTGGTTGGTCAAAGGGGTTTGTTCTTTCTTTCATCTTCCTGTCTCACTGTAGTTTCTACTTCTGTGTGTAAGAGTCCTTCAAGTATTTTCTGTGGTGCTGACATGGTAGACATAAATTCTTTTAGTTTTTCCTTGATGTGGAGAGTTTTAATTTCTCCTTCAATTAAGAAGGATAGTTTTGCTGGATAGACAAGTCTAGATTAACAGTTGTTTTCTTTCAGGGCCTGAAATATGTCTTTTTGTGACCTTCTTGCGTTTAGAGCTTGTGTTGAGAAATCTGCCATTATTTAATGAGTTTGCATTTATATGTGACTTGTCTTTTCTCTTTTGCAGCTTTCAGTATTCTTTCTTTGTTCTGTATGTTGAGTGTTTTGATTATGATATGTCTGCATGCATTTCTTTTTTTGTCCTGATGGATTGGTGCTCTGTAAGCTTACTGCACCTGGATGTTCTTTTCTTTCTCAAGGTTGGGGAAAGTTTCAGGTATTATTTTATTGAATAGGTTGTCTGTATCTTAGTTTGTATCTCTTTTCCTTCTTCTATAACCATGATTCATAGGTTTGGTCTTTTCATGATGTACCAGATATCTTGCAAGTTCCGTTCATTTTTTCTTAGGATTTTTCCCTATTCTTTTACTGTCTGATCTAATTCTTCTATTCTGTCTTCTGTTCTTGATACTTTATTTTCAACATTTTCCAGTCTGCTCACCAAGCTTATCATTCAGATTTTTATTTGAGATATTGAGCTGTTCATTTCAGATTGATTCTTTTTCAGGATTTCTGTATCTTTCTCTTTCACATACTACATGGTCTTCTTAAGTTCATTCATCTATTTGTTTGAATTCTCTTTGAGCTCTTTTAGTTGTTTATTCATATCCTTTTTGAGATCAGATAGTAGATTTTTGGCTCTTTGAGTTCATTTATCGTTCTTTCTATTGTTTTTGGAATTCAATATTTAATATTTCCTTCTCTTCACTGTTGTTTAGATCCTTAGTGGTGGAGTTGACTTTTGAGGGGGAGTTATTGTCTTGTTGCTTCATGTTTCTGCACTGAGATTTATGCATCTGAAGTTGTTTTTTTGTTTGGTTTTCCAGTCCCTGTGCTCCTGTGGTAGGGGATTTAATAAGACATGGGTAGTAGTTGAACTCTATTGTGTTTCCTTGTCTCAAAATGAGGAGTTAGTGGTTCAATATCAATCCCTTCAGCTTCTTATTCTCAAGATGTTGAATTCTATTCCCTGTTCCACTTGGGGAAAGAAGGTTTAGATACTAAAGCTGTCTCATCTATTGAACTTCAGCCTTGAAGTTGAAGTAATCCCTGATGAAGATTACTTCATTACTGTTCCAGCATGTTTGGTTTTCAATTGGAGCAAAGATGAGTCTTCCTGGTCCTGGAAGAAGCCTGTAGTTATGCACCAAGCATAGGGCTTTGTCTAGATGACAACCAACCTCTGGTAGGGTGGGAGGTGTAGCTACTTGATGCTAGTACTGTCACACTGTGACCTATTCCCTGTGATCTCTGTGGGCTACTGCTGGGTTGCAGTTAATTTTCCCTGTTGGGTACCTATCCTTCAGGTCTTCTACTGGTGTTCACATGAGCTCAGGTGAGGGTCTCACTGCCACCACAGTGGGAGTTGATTGGACTCCAGTGGAGAGGAGGGTCGCATTCACCCCCAGGAAGATCACCATGGCTCCAGAGAAGGCTTTTGATTTGGACCACAACACAGTGTGGCTTCATTTCTGCTCACTGGTCCCCACAGTTCCCCTCAGCAGATGCCTGCTGGGTGCCTTTGTTGTTTGGGAACCAACCTTCTACATGGAGTTCTTGTGTTGAAGGTTTCAGCTCTCTCCCAGCCATGCTGCTAATGTTGTGGGAAATACAAGCCTGCAAATGTTTCTCCATATATTCTTTTGCTTTAATAAGTTTAGGTTCAGGCAGAGTTCTGCTTGCTGCCTGTGGAACCTGGGACGTTACTTTCTAAGGCCTGTGGCTTCCACATTTCTTCAAATTTGTAGAGTTCTGCCCAGAATTTGGAGCTGTCAGCAAACTGCCATCTTGAATCTCTAACTTTCTATTTCTCTGCTATAACTATATAGAACTCTCTCATATTAGTACCTCCTATTCCTACCTCCCATTCTCCCTATCTTCTTACTCTCTACCTTTCCCCACACCAATCCCTTAAATTATTCAATTTCCAATTCTTATACTGTTCAAACATTGTTAAGTTTCTGATCATTATATTAGGAAAGCAGAGTTTTGTTACCATACAATCTTAGTGGAATAAGCATTTCCAATTGTTTTTTGCTCATTCAAATATTTGGTTTATTGCTGAAATATTCACCTTTGTAATGCAGTATGTTCTCACACATGTGTGAGGAAGTAAAAGAGAAACTTAGCTCAACAGACATATCACAGTGTAGAAATTTAAACTTGAAAAACCCAGGCAGTGTCACCTTTCCAAAATCCCTTACCAACAAACAACCAAATCCAAAGATAATGAGTTGACTGAATTGTCTGATAGGGAGTTCAGAAGTCAACTGTCAAAAATGATCAAAGACCTCAAAGAGGATTCAAATAAACAGATAAATAAAGTAAGGAAGTCAATTTGAAACCTTGACAGGAAAGTCAGCAACATGGAAGAGAAATTCATCAAGGAAATATAAATTGTGAAAAAAAGGTAATGTTAGAAATAAAAAACTCAATAAATCAAATAAAAACCACAGAAGATAATATTATAAGTAGACAAGATCAAGCAGAAGAAAGAATATCAAAGATGGAGGACAAGATTGAGGAGATATTGCACACAGACAGTCAAAAAATAAGAAATGAATGCCTATGATTACAGTATACTGAAATGATTAAACACAGTGCATTATTTATGTTGACTTTGAGAGACAGTAATTGTGACTGAGCATCTGTTCCTGTCACCCTTGCCTCCTAACTCGCAGAAATCATGCATGAGTTGATCTCCATTCATATTGAGGAGTCAGATTGACAATGCTTACTGGGACCTCTACTACCTGTAACATAGCATTCAGTCTGATGATCAGTTACCAAGTTACTAGACCATTAGGGGAGGAGATGACGCCTTCAACACCTCCATCAGTGAGACAGGCACTGGCAAGAATGTGCCAGGGAAGTGTTTGCATTCCTGGAAATCATAGTCATTGATGAAGTTCACACAAGTACCTATCACCAGCTTTTCCACCCTGAGAAGCTCATCACAAAGGGACATGCTGCCAATAACTATGCCTGTGGGCATTACACCATTGGCAAAGAGATTGTTGACCTTGTCTTGGACTGAATTCACAAGTTAGTTAGTTGAACAGTGCACAGGTTTTCAGGGCTTCCTGGTTTTCTGCACCTTTGATGGAGGAATTGGCTCTGGGTTTACCTACCTGCTGATAGAATGTGTCTCTGTTGATATGGCAAGAAGTCCAAGCTGGAGCTCTCAATTTATCTACCCCTCCAGGTTTTGACAGCTGTAGTTGAGCCCTACAACTCCATCTTCACCATTCACACCCCCTGGAGAACTCTGATTATGCCTTCATGGTAGACAATGAGGCGTCTACAACATCTGTTGTAAAAATCTTGATACTGAACACCCAACCTCCACTTACCTTAACTGCATTATTAACCAGATTGTGTCTTCCATCACTGCACCTTTCAGATTTGATGAACCTTAAATGTTGACATGAAAGAATTAGAGACCAATCTGGTACCCTATCTCAGAATCCACTTCCCTCTTGCCACATATGTTCCTGTCATCTCTGCTGAGAATGCTTTCGGTAGCAAAGATCACCAAAGCTTGCTTTGAATGAAGCAATTAGATGGTGAAATGTGCCCCTCAATGTGATAAATACATGGCCTGTTGTCCCATGGTGATATCATTCCCAAAGATGTTAATGTTTTCAGTGCCATCATCAAGATAAAGCACAGCATCTAGTTTCTGGATTGGTGGCCCACTGGCTTCAAATTTGGCAACAATTACCAGCCTTTCATGTGGTACCTGTTGGAGACCTTGCCAAAGTACAGTGAATTGTGTGCATCCTGAGCAATACCACAACCATTTCTGAGTCATGGGCTCATTGGACCAAGTATTTGACCTGATATATGCTGAGCATGCATTTGTTCATTGGTATGTTAGTGAGGGAATGGAGGAAGTAGAATTTTCTGAGGCCAGTGAGGACATGGTTGCTCTAAAGAAGGATTGTGAGGAGGTTGGTGTTGATTCTGCTGAAGGAGAGACTAAGGGAAAAATGAGAGAAATACTAATTATCCATTGTTTATGGCTCTGCAACATGTCATACTCCCAGAACTTCAGCTTCAGTTTTAAGTGACAGGAATTCAGATTTTCTGATTGTTCCATTGTGATCATGTCTGTCTTTCTCCATGTGTGCTTGGAAGATTTTTTTCCCATTATATCTCCTAGTGAAAGCTTTAAGGAAAAAAACAAAAGCAAACACTCCAAAACAAATCTATAATGAGTAAGGAGATTGAGACAGTTATGAAGAAACTCCCAACACAGAAAAGCCCAGGCCCAGATGGACTCACTGCTGAATTCTCCCAGACATTTAAAGAAGAACTAACACCACTGTTCCTCAAACTATTCCAAAAAAATGCAAAGACTACTACCAAACTCATACTATGAAGCCAGTATTACTTTAATACCAAAGCCAGTTAAAGACACATCAAAAAAGAAAGTTATAGGCCAATAACCCTGAGAACATAGACACAAATAAAATACTTGCAAACTGAATCCAACAACGCATTGAAAAGATCACACATCATGATCAAGTAGGGTTCATTCCTGACATGCAAGAATGAGTCAACATACCCAAATCAGTAAATGTAATACCACACATAAACAAAGTCAAGGACAAAATCCACAAGATTATCTTAATCCATGCAGAAAATGCCTTTGACAAAATTCAGCATCCTTTCATGATAAAGCTCTGAAGAAAGTATGAGTAGAAGGAACATAGTCAGTATTATAAAGGCTTCATATGACAAACCTGTAACCAACATCAATCATACAAAATGGGAAAAACCTAAATCATTTGCTCTAAAATCAAGAATGAGATGGTGTCCACTCTCCCCACTCTTATTCAAAATAGTGCTAGAATCCTAGCCAGACCAATAAGGCAAGACAAAGTAATATAAAGGATTAAAATAGGGAAGGAACACATCAAAGTATCCCTATTCAAAGATGATATAATCTTAAGCCTAAGAAACTTAAAAATCCATTTGAAAAACTCTTTTATCTCATAAATATGTTCAGCAAAGTAACAGGATATAAAATCAACATACAAAATCAGTATCATTTCTATATACCAACAATGAACAGACTCAGAAAGAAATCAGAAAACAATACAATTCACAATAGCATCAAAAAAACTTGTGACTAGATATAAATTTAATGAGGGAAGTGAAAGGCCTATGCAATGAAAACTATAAGTTGTCAAATAAACTGAAGAAGACAGTCAAAGATAGAAGGCCATGCTATGCTCATAGATTGGCAGAATCAATGTGAAAATGGGTAAAATACTGAAAGGAATCTATATGTTCAATGGAAACCCCATCAAATTTCCAATGACACTCTTCACAGAGATAAAAAAAATCATCCTAAAGTTCACATGGAAGCACAAAAGATGTTGAGTAGCCAAAGAAATCCTAAGGAGAAATAAGAGCAATGCTGGATGTATCACAATAGCTGAATTCAAACTATACTACAAGAACTTTAGTAATAAAAACAGCATAGTACTGTCACAAAAAACAGACAAGAAGACAAGACCAATAGAACAGAATAGAAGACCCAGACACAAACCAATGTAGCTACAGCCACTTGAATTTTGGCAAAAACATAAAAAGCACGTATTGGAGAAAGATAGCCAAGATAGCTTCTTCAATAAAAGATGCTACAGAAATTGGATATCCACATGTAGAAGATTGAAAGTAGATCCCAGACTCTCACTCTGTACTAATATCAATTCAAAGTGGATCAAAGATGTTAATGTAAGACCTAAAACTGTGAAACTACTACTGGAAGGAACAAGGAAAGCACTGGATCATATAGGCAAGGCAATAACTTCCAGAATAGTATTTCAATAGCATCAAACTTAAAAGATTCTGCACAGCAAAGGATACAGTCACTAGACCAAAAAGACAGCCCACCTAATGGCATGGAGAAAATCTTTGCCAGCTGTACCTCTAACAAGGGATTGATAACCAGAATTTATGGGGAGCTCAAAAATATAACCCCATAAAGAATCACTCCCAATGAATAAATGGGTAATTGAACAGAACAATTATCAAAGAAGTAAGATGACTAATAAATGTATGAAGAAATGATCAGCATCCCTGATCCTGAAGTAAATGCAATTCAAAACAACATGGAGATTTCACCTCACTCTAGTCAGCATAGCTACCATTAAAACACAAACAACAACAAATTCTGGTAAGAATGAGGTGGGGAAAGGAACTCCTACACTCTGCTGTAAATTAGTGAAATCACTATGAAATTCAGTATGGAGGTTCCTCGAAAAACTAAAAATACACCACCATGTGATCCAGCAATACCACTCCTGGGCATATATTCAAAGGAATATAGTCAGGATACAATAGAGACACTTACATGTCTCTGTTTATTGCAGCACTATTCACAATATCTAAACTTTGGAAACACCCAAATGCCCTACAACTGATGAATGGATTAAGAAAATGTGAGATATATATATAGATAGATATAGATATAGATAGATAGATAATAGATAGATATAGATAGATAGATATGTGTATGTGTGTGTATGAATATATATATATATATATATACACATGCATAATACAATGGAGTATTATCAGCCATAAAGAAGAAAGAAATTATATTGTTTGCAGGTATATGAATGGACCTGGAAATCATGATGTTAAGCAAAGTAAGCCAGGTTCAGAGGACAAAGACCACATGTTTTCCCTCAAATGTGGAAGCTAGATCTAAAAGTTAAATACATACATCTATATACACATTATATATATATATATATATATATACATATGTGTTTATATGTATATTTGCATATACATATATATGTATATAGAAACTCATATGTAAATTTAGGGAGAGAGAACATGGAACATGATTGTAACAGTGAACTGTCTGAGGGACTACTGGAAAGCAGAATAGGAAAAGAGAATGATAGAGAGTGAATAATATAAAAATGCATTGCATCTGTGTATGAAGTTGTTATAATAAAATGCACTGCAATCTGTTGAATGAGAGGGAAGCAGGACAATAGAGAAAGAATAAGCTATAGAGGGTGCAACATAGGCTCATGTGAAATGCCATGATGAAACTCCTTTGAATAATTAATATACATTTAAAGAAATGAAAGATATGAAAGTCCTTCTAGGGGATGGGTACCAGTGGTACAGGGGAGAGTAATTGGAAAGGATAAAGAAGAGTTAATATGGTCAATGTACTTTGTATATCAGCATGAAAATAGAACAATGAAGCCTGTTGAAATTGTTTTAAGAAGGGGGAAGGCAGAAGAGGAAGTATGGCTAGAGGGGGTGAATTTAATCAATATACATTATAAGCACATATGTAAATATAGCAATGAAATTCCCTTATAAAACTAATACATGCTAATAAAAATGTAAAAAATAGGATTAGATATACAAATACACAAGGATAAATAATGATACTCATTGTAGAAATTTCTCCAATAATGCAATGATGATTTAAACATATGTATGCAATGTAATTTACCACAAGAATAAAAGGAGAAAAATGCAAAATCTTCTGAATAAATGTAAAAAAATATATAGCTACATTCAAGGTCTTCTTATGTTTTTGAGAAAAAAAGAAAAACTCAAGAAAAAAAGCTCTTAAAAAACTGAAAGTAGAGAATATCCCAGCTTTGATAAACTATCATACTCAATAGAGAAACATCCTTTAATATCTGCACATAGACAAGAATGTTCAATATGGTCACTGAACTTCTAGAGAGAACAAGCAATCCTTATTAAGGCAATAATAGAAGAAAAGAATCTTAAGGAATAAGGATTGTAAAGCAATGGGTAAAAATATTTTTATTTGTAGTTGATAAAAAATTCTTGCATTACACAACCCAAAGAATCTTCAAACCTTTAGAAATATTGAGCTCATGAAGCTTGTTAGCCATAAGATTAACATGCAGAATAAATAAACAGTTTTTTAACTTGTGGTTCTCACATGAGGATAATTTACATACCAGCAGACAATTAGTAATGTCTAGAAACATTCTGGTTATCACATCTTCGGTGTGTAAAAAAAGATGCTTCTAGTATCGAGGGTGTAGAGAACAGAGATTCTGCTAAACATCCTACCATGCACAGGGAAACCTCCTATAAGGAAGAATTAACAAATTGAAAGTGTCATTTTTAAGGCTGTTGAAAAACCCTGCTATTTACTGGTACAATAATTAGTGAGAAAATATAATAAATAAGGTACCATTCACAGCAGCAATAACAACTGTGAAGTATCCAAGGATTAAACTATAAAGACATTTATAGAAACCTAATAAAAAACATTAATCTGTCTTAAATGGTCTAAATAAAATCTGAATTAATTGAATAATACTTTATATTCATGGCTTTATTGATTGTTTCCTAAAGTCACCAATAAATTGTAGATAATACCATTTTAAAAAGAACTAGCTAGCTATTAGTGGCTCATGCCTATAACTGAGCTACTGGGGAGACTGAGATTAGAAGGATCATGGTTCAAGGTCAGCCTAGGGAAATAGCTCACAAGACCCCATGACCAAAATAATCAGAGCAAAATGGACTAGAGGTGTGGCCCAAGAGGCCCTGCTTTGTAAGCATAAAGCCCTGAGTTCAAACCGCAATCCCACGAAGAAAAAAATCATTACTATATGGAGAATTTTTCAGTTTGAAGTTTTAACTGGAGTATTAGTTGGGGAATCTTACCCTAAACTTTCTGAGTGATTGAAAACTTCTACAATGCTAGTAATATGGGCTAGGAGTGTAGCTCAGTGGTAGAACACATGCTTAGCATGTACTAGGGTTCAATCCCAGTTCCACCTCTCACAAAAAGTGGAAGCAAAAAAGATAAAATGTAGATACTCTGAAATGTGGTATTTGGGGACATTGATTTCTTAGCCTAGTGCCAATTATAGCAATCCTGAAAATACAGTTTAATCTATTTGAAGATAGCCAAAAGTTTTCATCCTAAAAGGATAAAAATTATATCTCATTCTCATAGAAAATCAGTTTTCAAGACATTATTAATGGCATCTTAATATCATCATTGTTTCATGTATGTGCATCTGCACACTAAGTAAAGAGTATATGATCGGATGGAAAATTTTGAATGTCATTTTTCCTTTGTTCTTCTCTGACATCTCATTCTGCTAATTTTCATACATGTATTATATCAAGACTTTTAAATCTAATCACTCAGAAGCTCATTAATCTGTATTAATAGACTTTCTAGGAAGCTGTAAGTTTAATCAATTCTTATTTGATAAGGGTCTCTAATGCTTTCAAGTGATGGGAGACTTAGCAACAAACTGTTTGGAAACTGTCAGCATTTTCTAAAGTCATGTCAGATGTTGATAAAGTGAACATGGGGATGTAATTCACAATTCTTATCCACTGAGGTTAATAAAATAGAAGGCCCTCAAAATGTTATCTAAATACTGAAGAGAGGTAACTTTTTAAAACAGTATTTTTTCATAATCTAAGTACTTTAGCATTCAGACAGTGCAAGCTATTTTCTCAATGACCTGACAGAGCCATAGAAATCACATTTGCTTGGTTTTTAAATGCCTATTCACCATAATGAAGGTGATAACTGTGGTTAACTGTCACTCTGCAGGGTTAACTGCCTGCCTTACAGCTGCATTCAAATTCTTTAAATCTGTGTAATTTCTTTATAGTGTTCATAGCCCTTTATATCGATCATTTTATTTCCATTTCACAACAACCCTCTGAGGCAGGGGAGAATAGAGATGCTGCTTTTACTAATGGGGAAATGAGCTCAATGGCCTTATGTGCAGACTTCTGGAAACTAACAGATTTAGAATAAGACCCTGGTCCCCTGACCCTGGGCACATCACTCTTCTACCATACTTCTTCCAGGCAAAAACTACAATAGTCTGAGTAGAAGTTGTAGCAAGTTAAAGACAAATTGAAAACATGTAGGCACATGTGAGGCTAGAAGGAATTTCTTTATGGTTGTTTAATAAATTAGCTACTTAGCTTTAATAAATTGTTCTTAGTGTGAAAGATTTATGCTGCTGGTCAGCCATCAAAATAAGATGTTAGCGATTTTGATTTATCTGAACTTGGAATGGTTTTATATCAATTCCTATTGTGTTTGTTCTTTGAATGTTCCCATTCAATCTGTCAGGACATGCTGAGGGGTTGATGTGAGCAAGATGCATTTGTGCTTAGTAGACAGAAACATTTTTGAGAGTAAAACTTGCTTATGCTTCTCTGTGACCCCAAGTGCTCTGTGTAATACCTATGTATAGGAAATGAAATATCTTTTTTCACCTAATGCTTTCATGGTTGAGACCCCTAAAATAAACATAGATTAACAATAGAAAAGTAAGCAATCTACTTAATATGTTTTACCTGACATGGGAAAATTCAAAAGGAAATAGAGACCTGAAGAAACAGATAAAGCTGTATATATTTGCTGAAGAAATGGACAGCCCTGGGAAAGTTTGATTGTACAAGAGGGTTTGATCTAGTTATAAGAAGCTGGAAGAAATTTAGCAAAATCTGTTTTTTCAGATCCTACTCTGCATCCCTGTATCACCAGAGCTAAGAATATTCTTTTCTTCAAGGTATAGGAAGGGCACTCCCACATAAGAAGTTCTCTTATGAACTGCTTCAAGGGAAAAAGGTAGAAGGTAGGTTAGACAGTGACAAGAGTGACCTTCCTGCTTCTACAGCTTTCTCAAATCCCTCAGCTTAAAATAATTTTAGGATAACAAATATTGAATCTCATCACATACACATGATATATATAGATGATAGATAGATAGATAAATGATAGATAGATAAATAGATGATAGACAGAGATAGATTGATGATAGATGATATATAGATAATGGATAGATAGATAATAGATAGATGGATATCACAAATGCACATGCCTGTATTTCTTTGAATTAATTTCTAAATTCCAATGGACTGTCCCTCTGCTGTGACCCACTTGCCTTCCTGGCCTACACAGTTCTGCACACCATATGGCCCCTCACTTTTGCCTAGAGCTTGTAGAATTACTTATTTGGCAACACAGAACTCCATACTCTCTTCTTCCCACAGCCACATCTGTATACCTTTACACCTAACACCCTTTCCTTCTTTCTCCTGCAGAACAAAAGTGCCCTTTCCTTCAAGACACAGACCAAATGGCAATACCCTGCAAATTTGCTCTCTGATTCCCACAGATTAAGGAATAAATCTTTCCATGCCATAGCACCTCTCACTGCCCTCAATTATTGCAGAATGAGACAAGATCAATGCTGTATGTTGCTTGTTTTATGATGGATTATAGCACTGAAATAATCAAAAAGAATACAAACATTATGGTTTGATTTTGTTTAGATAAACTATTGTAACAAAGCTTCATGTCCTATGTTCAACAGGAAATTTTAGTGCCCAGGGATCCCTTTGTTTAAGAACTGTGATTAGAAATGAATTCCAGAATGGGAGACAAGAAGAGTGTTCCAGTGTTACAGAAACACTTTTTGGTATCATGCACTAACTATATACACATAACATAGCCATACAGTAAACACAGCATAACTGTGGCAGGGAAGACTAATTAGCAAATTTATTGCTTAAAATTCAATTTAAAATATATACTATTATCTTGAAACAATTATTTGAATAAACTAATGTTTTCCTTTCAATATTATCAATATTACTAAAAATGATAATTATTTTTATTTACCAAGATCAAATCCATCTGCGGTAGATTCAGTCATTTTGGTATGAGTTTTTGTTCTTATTTTCATGCATAAAGCATGTCATCATCAAAGTCAATTTCTAAAACATTAATTTTATCTTTATAAACAGTAGATTGTGTATATTAATCTTAGTATATAATTGAGGCTTTGACTATGATCATATTTTAATACATGTGGATATTAAAGAATCTGACTTATAGTATAAAATCAGAACTTATAAATATATAATAGTATCTCTTGACCTCCAATTTTCAAATGTCTAAAACAGTGAATTAGTTTGGGGAATGCAACATTAAAAGAAAGATGATTCATAGAATTGCTAATCTTCTTCTCTGGAAATTTTGCTGCTTGTCTAAACACAGAAATCTTTGTGTATTAAAGGCAGGTAGAAACAAGGTAGTCTATGTATCTCTTAACCATATGTTGCATCTGCCCTTGAATGATCTCTCTAAATGAAAAATAAAAACTAATTAAATGAGAAAACATGTGAAATAACCTCAAATTTTAAAAACAATAAGTATCTAAGATATCATTTTGTCCTGTCACAAGCTAAGCAGCTTAAAGATTAGCGATCTACTATCTAGCCTTTTCCAAATGGACCATAGGTTTACATTTCCTTTATTAGAATATCTACACAGTCTACTTTGGGAAATTTTCTCCCTGCTACAGGCAAATTCTTATGAAAACCTTCAAAGAGGTCAAACACATTTTTAAAAAGTATTATAGAAAGTAAAGTGAACTCTGTTTTATTTTCAGTTCTGGTTCACTCTTACTTTTTCTTTTACATTTTCACCTGATAGATTGTATTTGGGGAATGATATATTTTTTCATGGTTCTTATTCTCTAGAAACCATATATATTGACTTAATCTCCTGTTTTGCTTATTGATTTTTCTCATGTGGCATAAAAATTTACCTTTTCTAACAACATAAAAGAAGAAAAAATTTCCAAAAAGAAGACTTGGCCTCTCCCTTTACACATGTTCCAATACACGTGTGGCCAACCAAAGTAGGGCTGGAGAGGCTAGCAAAGGTGAATATGAGTCAGGACCCCAGCTGGCTCAGAAGAGGTAAAATCTACCACTGAGACACAAAAATGATACTTGCTTTCTTACTGCCCATGACTTGTTGTCATGAGTTGTAATATTTTCTAGAAAGAAAATGCATTTTCATTTTAATTTTCTTTAAACATTTCTGTTCTTGCCATAAAGTAAAGATTTGGGTCCTGAAGATAAAAGTGTTGAAAAAGTCTGAAACTCCTAGTCATGAATTCCTTTTTCTGCTGAAATAGAAGAAAAGAAGACTGGATTAGTATTTGGCATATTCAACAAGACAGTGGCATTTCAGTGACTTGAATGCTGGATCTTAAAATACTTTCACAAGTAAGACTTCACTCACTTTTCTTGGAGGTCTCTCACAATTACATCTTTCCCATTAGTAACAAGTGTCTATTTTTTCTGTCTCTAATGTGACGAAATGTTTTTTCTAGAGATTTTAGTTAGAGTTTTATTCCTTCATACCATGTTAAATAATTCCTTTTGCTACCAGAATTTGTCAAAAATGGGTAGGTGTTGTCTTCACCTTCTTGTCTTTGTGTCAGACCATGTATATTTTGTGCCTTTTATTTCTCCTCATAATTGTTTCCTCTATTTTGTAAATGGTTTCCACAGCTCTTCTCAGAGTCCTCCTCTAAAATTATTTCCAAATTCAAAGTGATTATATACCCCAATATCCCAATAATACCAAATCATGAGCCTATCAGGGTCTGGATTCCTTTAGCATCTTATTAACCTACTCAATTCTCACAAAAGTTCTATCAGGTAGACCAATTTTACTGATGTGCAAACTGAAATATAGAAATATTAAATTATTTGCCTAAATTTGTTCATCTAGTAAGTTGAAAAACTAGTTTTAGAACTGAGCCTTCTGGTTTCTAGAGTTTATGTCATTTTAAAAATTTTTATATTTTATTTTTGTTATTTATATTATAAATATATAGATACATATTTATATTGTGACATTCACCAAAGTTCTTACAGTATAACATAGTTGAATTCACCCCTCCTTTATCTCTCCTCCCCCCACTCCTGAAACAGTTTCAACAGGTCTCATTTTTCCGTTTACATATATGTGTACAGAATATTCCCACCATACTCACCCTTCAACTCCCTTTCCTTATATCCTCCCCCCTCCCACTGGTACCCACTTCCCAGACAAAACCTATTTTGCCTTCCTGCTCTCTGGTTTTTTGTAAAAAAAAAAAAAAGGTACCACTATACCATACCATACGTCTCTCAGTAACAGCTACGCATTTATATCAGATTTGAACTATTATTTCCCTTTTTCATAATATGAGCATATTTATGGAAAACAAAACAAAAATCATTCAAGAGAGAGCATACTTAAATGATGTTTCCTTATGCTTGACAGTATAAATCCGTATACATTCCTTCTCTTAGTATTCACTTCCAGACTCCTATTGTCACATCATGAAATCGTGGAGATATTTTGACTCCAATAACTGCCTTTTACAGTACAAGTATTCTAAATTCTAGGCTTTCAGTATTTCTCCAACCATCATATACAAATACCAAACAAAAATTAAAACAAAGAAATTGCACGTGGAGATATAGAGGAGGAGCACTCATCACCCACTGTCTCATGGTAAGGAGCTCCTCTGGTCAGGACTGGCTATCATCCCACTGAAAGTCACAGCTGGTAGAATGCTGGTATCCTCTCTCCTGAATCTAACTGTAGGTGTTTTCCCACCTGACTTCTAATGTCTGGCCATAGATTAGTTCAAATAATGGATCCATAAAGTAGCACAATCACTAGTATCTGGCTGCCTGGCTAGATAACCTTGAAACCAGAGTTTTGGACCCAAACTCCTGGGATTCCATATATTAGGTCTGGTCACTGTCTTTATATACCAAATAAAGAGACATGGTAAAGGTCAGAGAAAGGAGATTTATTACACGACTCTGTACATGCCATAGGAACGGTCAAAGAAAGCCCTCAGTCGATTTTTCAGTTATCTTCCAAGTATAGACATGAGCTTAAGTTTTAAACAGACAAAGAAACGGGGCAGAGGATAAAAGATATGCATAGTTAAACAGTCCCAGTCACAGGATGACCTGGTTGGTCATTATCTCAGTCCTTGTTTTGGGAGCGGTTTTATCCAGTTCTTATTGTCATCTGGCAGTTTTTCCATTCTGAGTAGGCTCTAATGTTAGGATACTTTCTGTCTGTTATCATAAAGATGTTATCAGTTTTATCCTTCCTGGAGCTCAAGGTGATTGCAAAGTGACTGCAAAGAGAATGGCTTAGAGCAAACATGAATATATAATAAAGGTAGAGATGCCAAGCTTTTTTCCTGCTTTTAGTTAATTCATAGACCCAAGTAAGGAGTCGAGGCTTTTCAGGACAAGCAGTTTAAGCACCTAGAACCTCCATAATCTCCTTCTGCCATCTCATTTCTTTTACTTGAATCCCATTCACACATATCAAAGGGTTGAGTCTAAAAATCTACCTATACAACACCAAAAACAAAGCCAAAGGAGTAGCCAATGTGTTCTGAGGATGCCTATAACCATTCATCTGCATTCTACTTGTTACCTTCTCAACTCACTAGCCCTGCTCCAGTTTTCTAGTGACTCCTAATAATTTGATATTTGGGAATCATTTCACTTTAATTTATTACATGTCGACTGTATGTAAACCACTTTCAATTTCTTGGCAAAATTTTATTAATACAGAAAAAAGTGTCTTTTCTTTATTAAACAGAGAATGGTCAGCTATACTCAAACATTAGCTTCATTTTTTCCCTAGTCAGATTTATGTTGTAACATATGAATTTAAAAAGAAGATAAACATACTAAGACAGAGCTATCTTTATAACCACTGTGGACTTGCCCTCTCCCTCATCCCCAATTTCAAAAAAGACAATATAAAGCTTCATGCTGGCAAGTTAATCACAGTCAGGCAGAGAATGAGCTCAACTGTGTATGTAAAAACTTGGCTGTTTTTCTTTGATTCATCTGATAGCATCACACTGGGTCAGTTTCTTTTTTATACTGTCTTTATTGTTTCTGGTCTAGAACAATAAACATCCCTAAGTGGTTTCAATTATAGCAGCAAAACTGTGCAAATGAACTTTGGCTTTGTTTCATACTGAAGAGAGGGTTTTTATGATTTTATAAATGGTGATGATCTTTAGGAATCTTGCCAAGCCTGTTCTATAAACAGTGAAGAGTCACATTTGCCAGCTCTAGGCCTTTAATCACTCAAATATCCTTCCCTTGATTTAGATAAAATATTTTTAACCTTGTTCCATAGAGATGGCTAGTAATGATCAAATTATCTATAGATTCAGCAACAATTTGCATAAACAAAGAATTGAAATGTTTTTCCTGGTAATGTATGAATAAGTTGATACCTAATTTTTTGTATGTGCTCCTTAGTTGCAGGAAAATATTACTTAGTTACCACTTAATTTTAACAAATTCAACACACATTTGGATCAGCAAGAATAAATTATGCTATGGTAACAGACACCCCTCCTCCCAGTCTTAGTGGTTTCAAAGAATAAAAATCTACATATAAAGGCATACCATCAGTATGGTCACCTGGACAGGGGAAAAATACTCAGGATTTTTCTATATGAATTGAACACTCAAGAACATGAAAAACTAATTATATAGACCCTCCATCTAGAAGAGATTTGGGAAATTCAACCTTCCATTTGCCTTAGAGCACTTATTCTCTTACAGAACCTGAATAATCAATCTTATAGAATATTCAGGATGCCTTCACTTTTTGGTGACTGTATTAGTCAGTTAGGATTGACATTACAAAATACCACAATCTAAGTGACTGAACGATAAATTTGTGTCTTACAGTTTCAGAGACTGTACACCCAAGGTAACAGTGCTAGTAATACTGATTTCTCCTGAGGCTTCTGTTCTTGGCTTACAAATGGCCGTCTTCTTGTTGTCCTTACATGGCCTTTTCTGTGCACTTGAATGCCTGGTGTCTCTTTCTCTTCTTGTAAGGACATAAGTCTTGTAAGGGCAAACCCTGATAGCCTCATTTAACCTATATTTTCTCTTTGTTGGCTATAGCTCTAAATATGGTTACATTCTGAAGTACAGTGGGTTGACACTTCAAATTATGAATTTTGTGAAGATTACAATTCAGTCCATAACAGTAGATGAACTGTCACAATCCTGTCAGTGTGTCTTTACACTTCAGACTTACAATAGAAAATAATTTGCAAGCAAAGTGAGACTGAACAATATTGTGAAGCCCACATTTATGTCTAAAGTATGAGAAAATTTCTTAACTATAGAAAATCTTCTTTGATTCAAGTTTATTTTGGTACTTTAATAGAAAACACTGAATAGAAAATTTAGAACATTGCCTATATTGTTTTAACTAGCTGCTTCAAATTTTTGCAAAACACACTGTCTCCATTATCACTCAGTATTTTTAAAAAAGAGAAAATTTCCACATAAAAACTATTTTATGTTAAGAATTAGAATTTGCTCCTCTTGAAACTGAAGAAATTATGCCAGTATAGTTATTTGATTTTAGAAGCCCATTGCTTTTCTGGCCTGTTATCTAGCATTTTGATTCAGCAGAATTGGAAAAAAAAAACTGCATTGACATAAAGTATATACTAAGTGTTCTGTAAATGTGGTTTTGTGAAGTGAATATATGTTGCATTTTTATCTACTTTAAGAACATAACAGTTTATAAATTTTTGGTATGCTTGTTCTAGTCAGCTAATCTTGTCAAGCTTCAATTTTGTCATGTGCATAAAAAAAGCTACTAAGGCTGCTTTTTGCCTTTAACAGACAATAATACTTGAAAGTGAGTCGTAAATGGACAGCCATATAAAATGTAATAAAAGCCAACTTCACATGATAAAGATCCCTAAGTTATAAAAATGGAGTTTTATGAGGGACTGGCCAGAATGGCGAAACATCAACAGAGAAAAGGTTGTTAATTTTTGTAAGATTTATTTATACTTTTCTCTGCTGTAGGTGTATAAATAAATTCAATAATTCAATTCATATTTCTTTCATTGGACCCTTTATTAAAAAATAGAGCTATGTTTCAACTAATATAAATCATAGCTTCAACTAATACAGGGGCTGATGCTGATCATCTTAAAAGTAATCAATTCAAAATATATTACATCACCTGCTTTGTTAGGGTAAAACCCTGAGTTCAAACCCCAATCCTACCAAAAAAAAAAAATACAAACAAAATATATTACACATGACAAGAATGCTTATCTTTAAAAAAATTTTACTGGTGTAACTGTTTCTGCTGACAAAGCAATATTGACAATCGGAAACTTGAAAGAATGTTAATTGCTCTTTAACAAATAAGAAATGGAGAGTTAGTACAGTACAATACAAGATTGTAGGACAGTTTTGTTTACTGAATTGAGATTATATAAAATGTATAAATACGAGGACTGTGCAATGCTTTAAATTTATTAATGTTACTTTTTAAAAATAATTATATCATTAATATCAGCAAATAATATATAAAATAGTGTCTGATTCTTAACACTTTCAAGAGTATTTTTAGTTTTTTATTCAAAGAAGACTTTCCCTCTATAATCTACAATATCCAGTGACAATTGCTTCTACTGAACAACTGAAATGACAGTTAGTGGCCAAACCTATTCTTTTTACCTGAACATTTTTTTCTTTTGTCTGATTTTTCTTTAGTTTCAAAACTCCAGACCTGGAATTTCCTCCATCTTGTAATCAAGTTCATCCTAAGGAATCCATTGTCTTCTGTCCCTAAGGCACTGTTTCTTCCACACCCTGTGTCTCCACAATCAATGTCATTGCTTTTTTTGTCCTTTGAGGCCTCCAGATCTTCCCTTAATCAGTTTCTCACCAGTCTTAAAAGCCCCACTACTATTTACCCATTTTATTTAGCCCTGAATATTTAGTGTATTTCACAACCAGTTCTCCTACTTTGGCCAATAGGTAGCCAAAGCAACTCCAAGTAATGACACTTCACTTCAAATATTCTCAATCTGAACATCTCTAAAGCAATAACACCTCTTAATTCATTTATTTTTATATCAAAATTAGTTTACTCATAAGAATTTCTTCCCTAGAAAAAATACAGAAAATATACATGAAAATTACTCCAAATCCCACTCTCTAGAGGAAATTAGTACTAACAATATAGTTAACATCCTTCTCTCTCTCTCTCTCTCTCTCTCTGTCAATAAACATCTTTCATAGCATAAAATCTACCAATCTCTTCCTTTAGGTTTGACTTTTGTCTGCTTCAAAATTACCAAAATATTGATCATTTTTATAGTTTTGTGGTTTTTACCATGCTAAACTCTATCAGTCAGGGTAATCCAGAGAAACAGAGCCCATAGGTAATATATCTAAGATAAAATGAAATTTATTATAAGGACTTTGCTCATGCAATTATAGTGCTGAAAAGTCCCACTGTCCGCCATTTATAAGCCAAAGACCCAGGAAGGAACTTTAATTCTAATCTAAGTGGCAAGCCCCTCTTTCACCTTGAAAACAGTCATGTGTTTTCAAGAAAAACTCTGTCCTGTATTTCTTTTACAAGGTTAGCCATGATAATTATAAAATTTTAGCAATGTTTAACAATCACAAAATTTAAGTAATTTCACAAGGTTGATCCAACATTATATATTGAAATTTTCAAGAGGATTCCAAAATGGCGGATAGAGGTAGGAAGCAGAAAGCGAGCCTCCTATAGTGAAATCTTGGAGAGATGCTGGATACACACTTTGCAGGCATAATCACTGAGAAAAGGCATAACTTTGACCCCTCCACACCTCCAGCCGGCGCAGAGAATCTCCACTCCACGTTAAACAGAGAAACGAAGAGGCCCCCCAGGCCGCCAGTGGCTGGCACCCACTGGGAAGACGCGGACCAGGTGAGATTTGCGGTACCACGGTACCCCCACAGACAAGCCTGGGCCAGAGCAGTATAGCCCCCTGGACAGACTGACCTCCACCTGGGGAAAAAAAGAGAAACTGAGTAATAAGCAATAAGAACAATTAAGACACACTGGAAAGAGGGTGGGGCACCCTGAGCGCTGAAGATTAGGGGAAGGGAATCCTTCCCAGGACTGTAAATAAGCAAGCCGGGTGGGCCGGAGAGCCTCTGGTGGGAGCGGGGCGTGCGCCCAGCAACCAGGAGTGGGGAAGCTTGTGAGAGTGGCAGAGGGAGAAAAACTCCACAGGAGAGGAGGGAAGACCCACTTCCCACATGAACTGTAAACAAACATGGTGGCCAGCAGGAGCAGCAGCACTGCCCAGTAATCAGGAGCAGGAAAGCTTGTGAAAGTGGCAGTGGGAGGAAAACTGCACAGGAGAGGGGGGAAGACCCACTTCCCACATGAACTGTAAATGAACACACAGCCTGACAACGCAGGGGCAGTGTCACCTTTCCCAGTGCTTAGAAAGGGGAAAGCATGTAGCAGAGGCTCCCGCACAGGAGAACTCTGAGCAAACAAAGCCTGTGGGACCAGGTGAGTGCTAGCTCACCCCAGAGATCTGCATAAATAATGCCACCAGCTACAGCAGGCTGAGAGCAGCAGGCAGGCAAGCCACAGTTGCAGATACAACTCTCAGAACTGTCTCCAGATGCTTCTTTTTCTTTTTCTCCCAACCTTTCATGAGAGAATAATCGAATTACACCTGCAAGCCGAAAAACTTACTGAAACTGTATTGCATTTGAACTTGGGACACTCGGTGGGGCTTTGTGTGTGTGTGTGTGTGTGTGTGTGTGTGTGTGTGTGTGTGTGTGTGTGTAGTGTTGTTCTACTTTATGCATCCCCTTTGATGAGACAACTACAGAACAACATCTGAGGCACCAACTCCAGGACTGGAGATTGAGACAGACACCCAAATTATTAAGACTGAAACTGCATTGCATATAAACTCGGAAGTTTTTTGGGTTTTTTTTTTTTTAATTTTCTATTTTCCATTTTATTTTAATTCATTTTTATATATAGATATTTCTTTCATTTACTTATTTTTTATTTTTTTAATCTCTCATTTTCAATCCTCTCTCTGTCTCTCTAATGTCTGTTCAGCTTACTGTCGATTAGTACACTAACACTCCCTGCTTATACCTTTGAAACTTTCTTGTCTGATACCTGGTTCTGCTTTCTCCCTCTTGTCTGTATATTTGTTCTCCCCTTTTCTTTAGCTTCTTGCTTTCCATCTCAGCTCAACCTTCCATTCTAAATATTACCATTGTTATTATTACAAGCCAGAAAATATTTAATTGCACACAGTAAAGGGACAGTAACAACACCAAAGACAATGATGCAAAGACAGAAAAAACAGGGAAACCAGTTTCCCCACAGCAAAAAATTAGTACAGGAACCAGAGGGGAATGAAGAGAACAGAAACTCAGATCCAGACTCCAACAAAATGAAGATAAACTATGCCAAAGCACCCAATGAAGCCCACAAGAATAATTTAAAAGAAGACATACTACAAGTACTCAATGAGAATTTTATAGAGATGATACTGGATAGGGTCAACCAAAATATACAGGAGACACTCAAAAAATTCCAAGACAACAAAAATAGAGAATTTGAAAAAGCAAAAGAACAAATAAAGGAAACCATAGAAACACTGTATAAACACCAAAGTGAAAGAGAGAACACAATGAATAAACGGATAAATGAACTCAGGACAAAAATAGACAACATTAAAGAGGAAAACTGCCAGGATATGGAAACCTCAGAAAAAAGAACAAAATAGAACTGCAAAACAAAACAGAAGGCCAATCCAGCAGAATAGAACAAACAGAAGACAGAATCTCAGAACTTGAAGATGAAATGGTAATGGAAGGAAAAACCAAAGAACTATTAATTAAACAACTCAAGACTTGTGAAAAGAAAATGCAAGAACTCACTGACTCCATCAAAAGAACAAACTTGAGAATCATGGGCATCGAAGAAGGAGAAGACGTGCAAGCGAAGGGAATGCGTAATATATTCAACAAAATAATAACGGAAAATTTCCCAAATCTAGAGAAAGATATTCCCATACAAATGCAAGAGGCCTCCAGGACACCAAACAGACCAGATCAAAATAGAACTACTCCACGACATATCATCATTAAAACAACAAGTTCAGAAACTAAGGAAAGAATATTGAAGGCTGTAAGAGAGAAAAAACAAATAACATACAAAGGTAAACCCATAAAAATCACAGCAGACTTCTCAACAGAAACATTAAAAGCAAGAAGAGCATGGGGTGAGATCTTGCGGGCACTGAATGAAAATAACGTCAACCCCAGGATACTCTACCCAGCAAAGCTATCATTCAAAATAGATGGAGCAATAAAAGTCTTCCATGATAAGCAGAAACTAAAACAATATGTGACCACAAAGCCACCACTACAAAAGATTCTTCAAGGGATTCTGCACACAGAAAGTGTCACCCAACTTAACCATGAAAAGGCAGGCAGCACCAAACCACAGGAAAAGAAAAAGCAAGACAGTAGAGAGTAAGCTGAACTTAGGTACACACAATCAAACCTTCAAACAACTAAGACAACTAAATGGCAGGAATCACCACATACCTATCAGTACTAACGCTCAATGTTAATGGACTTAATTAACCCATCAAAAGACACCGTTTGACAAAATGGATTAAAAGGGAAGATCCAACAATTTGTTGCTTACAGGAGACTCATCTCACCGACAGAAATAAGCATATGCTTAGGATGAAAGGCTGGAAGAAGATTTACCAACCAATGGCCCCCGAAAACAGGCAGGAGTAGCAATACTTATCTCTGACAAAGTAGACTTCAAACCTACATTCATCAAAGAAGATAAAGAAGGACATTCCATATTAATAAAAGGGGAAATAGACCAAAAGGAAATAATAATCATCCATCTGTATGCACCCAATGTCAACACACCCAATTTCATCAAATATACCCTGAAAGACCTAAAAGCATATATAAACGCCAACACAGTGGTTGTGGGAGACTTTAACACCCTATTATCATCAATAGATAGGTTATCCAAACAAAAAATCAATAAAGAAATCCAAGATCTAAAATATGCAATAGATCAAATGGACCTAGTAGATGTCTACAGAACATTTCATCCAACCTCTACACAATATACATTCTTCTCAGCAGCCCATGGAACCTTCTCCAAAACAGATCATATCCTAGGGCACAAAGCAAGCCTCAGCAAATATAAGAAAATAGAAATAATACCGTGCATACTATCTGATCACAATGCAGAAAAAGTAGAATTCAACAACAAAAGTAAAGACAAAAAACATGCAAACAGCTGGAAACTAAATAACTCATTACTTAATGAAGACTGAATAATCAATGAAATAAAAGAGGAAATTAAAAAGTTCCTGGAAGTCAATGAAAATGAAAACACAACCTACCGGAACCTATGGGACACAGCTAAGGCGGTCTTGAGAGGAAAGTTTATAGCCATGAGTGCATATAATAAAAAGATTGAAAGATCCCAAGTCAATGACCTAATGATACATCTCAAACTCCTAGAAAAACAAGAACAAGCAAATCCCAAAACAAATAGAAGGAGAGAAATCATAAATATAAGAGCTGAAAACAATGAAATAGAAAACAAAAAAAACATACAGAGAATTAATGAAACAAAAAGTTGGTTCTTTGAAAAAATAAATAAGATCAATAGACCACTGGCAAACATGACTATAATCAGGAGAGAAAAAACCCAAATTAGTAGAATCAGGAATGCAAAAGGGGAGATAACAACAAACACCATGGAAGTCCAGGAAATCATCAGAGACTACTTTGAGAACCTACATTGAAATAAATTTGAAAATCTAAAAGAAATGGACAGATTTCTAGATACATATGATCATCCAAAACTGAACCAAGAGGAAATTAATCACCTGAACAGATCTATAAGACAAAATGAAATTGAAGCAGCAATCAAGAGTCTCCCCAAAAAGAAAAGTCCAGGACCTGATGGATTCTCTGCTGAATTCTATCAGACCTTTAAAGAAGAACTGACACCAACCCTCCTTAACTGTTCCATGAAATAGAAAGGGAAGGAAAATTGCCAAACACATTTTATGAAGCCAGTATTACACTTATCCCAAAACCAGGCAAAGACACCTCCAAATGCAGAACTCTAGGCCAATCACCTTAATGAACATTGATGCAAAAATCCTCAACAAAATAATGGCAAACCGAATTCAGCAACACATCAAAAAGATTATTCACCACAACCAAGTAGGCTTCATCCCAGGGATGCAAGGGTGGTTCAACATACGAAAATCAATAAACGTAATAAACCACATTAACAGAAGCAAAGACAACAACCACTCCATCATCTCAATAGATGCAGAAAAAGCCTTTGATAAGATCCAACATCATTTCATGATAAAAGCTCTAAGAAAACTAGGAATAGAAGGAAAGTTCCTCAACATTATAAAAGCTATATATGACAAACCTACAGCCAGCATTATACTTAACTGAGAAAAACTGAAACCATTCCCTCTAAAATCAGGAACCAGACAAGGATGCCCACTATCTCCACTCCTATTCAACATAGTACTGGAATTCCTAGCCAGAGCAATTAGGCAAGAAGAAGGAATAAAAGGAATACAAATAGGTAAAGAAACTGTCAAAATATCCCTATTTGCAGATGACATGATCCTATACCTTCAAGACCCAAAAAACTCTACTCAGAAGCTTCTAGACATCATCAATAGCTATAGCAAGGTAGCAGGATATAAAATCAACATAGAAAAATCATTAGCATTTCTATACACTAACAATGAGCAAACGGAAAAAGAATGTATGAAAACAATTCCATTTACAATAGCCTCAAAAAAAATCAAATACCTGGATGTGAACCTTACAAAAGATGTGAAAGACCTCTACAAGGAAAACTGTACACTTCTGAAGAAAGAGATTGAGGAAGACTATAGAAAGTGGAGAGATCTCCCATGCTCATGGATTGGTAGAATCAACATAGTAAAAATGTCGATACTCCCAAAAGTAATCTACATGTTTAATGCAATTCCCATCAAAATTGCAATGACATTCATTAAAGAGATTGAAAAATCTACTGTTAAATTTATATGGAAACACAAGAGGCCACGAATAGCCAAGGCAATACTCAGTCAAAAGAACAATGCAGGAGGTATCACAATACCTGACTTCAAACTATATTACAAAGCAATAACAATAAAAACAGCATGGTACTGGTACAAAAACAGACATGAAGACCAGTGGAACAGGATAGAGGACCCAGATATGAACCACACAACTATAACCAACTTATCTTTGACAAAGGTTCTAAAAATATATGATGGAAAAAAGACAGCCTCTTCAACAAAAACTGCTGGGAAAACTGGTTAGCAGTCTGAAAAAACTGAAACTAGATCCATGTATATCACCCTATACCAAGATTAACTCAAAATGGATCAAGGATCTTAATATCTGACCCCAAACTCTAAAGTTGACACAGGAAAGAGTAGGAAACACTCTGGAGTTAGTAGGTATAGGTAAGAACTTTCTCAATGAAACCCCAGCAGCACAGCAACTAAGAGGTAGCATAGATAAATGGGACCTCATAAAGCTAAAAAGCTTCTGTTCATCAAAAGAAATGGTCTCTAACTGAAGAGAACACCCACAGAGTGGGAGAAAATATTTGCCAACTATACATCAGACAAAGGGCTGATAACCAGAATATATAGGGAACTTAAAAAACTAAATTCTCCCAAAACTAATGAACCAATAAAGAAATGGGCAAGTGAACTAAACAGAACTTTCTCAAAAGAAGAAATTCAAATGGCCAGAAAACACATGAAAAAATGCTCACCATCTCTAGCAATAAAGGAAATGCAAATTAAAACCACACTAAGATTCCACCTCACCCCTGTTAGAATAGCCATCATTAGCAACACCACCAACAACAGGTGTTGGCGAGGATGCGGAGGAAAAGGAACCTTCTTACACTGCTGGTGGGAATGTAGACTAGTACAACCACTCTGGAAAAATATTTGGAGGCTACTTAAAAAGCTGGACATCGATCTACCATTTGATCCAGCAATACCACTCTTGGTGATATACCCAAAAAACTGTGACACAGGTTACTCCAGATGCACCTGCACACTCGTGTTTATTGTGGCACTATTCACAATAGCCAAGTTATGGAAACTTCCAAGATGCCCCACTACTGATGAATGGATCAAGAAAATGTGGTATCTATACACAATGGAATTTTATGCAGCCATGAAGAAGAATGAAATGTTATCATTCACTGGTAAATGGATGGAATTGGAGAACATCATTCTGAGTGAGGTTAGCCTGGCCCAAAAGACCAAAAATCATATGTTCTCCCTCATATGTGGACATTAGATCAAGGGCAAACACAACAAGGGGATTGGACTTTGAGCACATGATAAAAGCAAGAACACACAAGGGAGGGGTGAGGATAGGTAAGACACCTAAAAAATTAGCTAGCATTTGTTGCTCTTAACGCAGAGAAACTAAAGCAGATACCTTAAAAGCAACTAAGGCCAATGGGAAAAGGGGAACAGTTACTAGAGAAAAGGTTAGATCAAAAAGAATTAACCTAGAAGGTAACACCCACGCACAGGAAATCAATGTGAGTCAATGCCCTGTATAGCTATCCTTATCTCAACCAGAAAAAACCCTTGTCCCTTCCTGTTATTGCTTATACTCTCTCTACAACAAAATTAGAAATAAGGGCAAAATAGTTTCTGCTGGGTATTGAGGGGGCGGAGAGGGAGGGGGTGGCATGGGTGGTAAGGGAGGGTGTGGGGGCAAGGGGGAGAAATGAACCAAACCTTGTATGCACATATGAATAATAAAAGAAAAAGGAAAAATAATATTGAAATTTTCATCCTCTTTTTGTTATTCCTTAATATCCTTCTTGTTATCTGCTAATTTTTTCTATTTACTCAAATCTATGCCTGAACTATGTATTTCAGTCTATCTATCACTTAGCCAGGTCATGTTGCAAATCTCTAATGTTTTAATTATTGTAGTTTATTATATGTTCTATATTTAATCAAGCACATGTTCTCTGATTGTTATTCTTTGCAAACCAGTTCTTTAAAAAAAAATAATAATCCTAGGTAACCCTTTTTGGACTTCTAAGTGTGATTGTTTAACCTACTTTATCCTTCAAACTTTCAATCATTCAACTTTTTTTTCACTTTCAGAAAATTCTGTCACATCAACATACCAAGAATGTGGAAATTGTACATCCTGAAATCTTTTAAATCCCTCAGGTCCCCGTCAGGTTTCTCTAAATTCTTAACTTTGCCCGTTTTGTCTCTTCTGTAAGAAGTAAGAGTACTTGCTTCATTCTAAAGCTAATTCTTGCACCATATCTTAAGTTTTTTCTGTCTATCTAGATATAAATTCTTCTTACCCCATCTGAAATCTTTCTTCAATTGTTTTTTCTTAAATGTCTTTTGTAATTTTGAATTTTTTCCTTTGTTTTGGCCCAGAAACAACCAAAAATCTCTCTTGCCTTGCCATTAGTAACATACTCCTCTCTAATATTTTCCTTGACCTTGAATTCTCCTGCCTCTACCATGTCACATTGGTATCAATCTCTGATACAATTTTCTTTATTTCCCACATACACTACTTAATGTTCTACCTTACTACTCTTTTATTTAATTTCTATATTTGCTCGCTTTTACAATCTCAACTATTCCCAAAATTTAAACATGACTTCTCTGCAAATGATTCCAAAATATTCCAATATCACAAAATCATGGCTAGCCATTACCTCAGGGTTAAACAAGATAACATCTATACCTCCTATTCTGCCATCTAAAACATTAAGCTCCAATATCATTTTTTATCTCTCAATGCACTTATGTTTTGACTTACAATGTGATTATTTGTATATTTATTTTTTCATAAATAGATTGCAGTAGACTATGACATCATATATTCCATATCATCTTGGTCATCATTTGCAGTCTAGTATATTAAAATTAAGTAATAAAATGAATTCTTACATTCATATAAATAAATTCATTAACAAAATATATGAACTGTGATTGTTCAATTTCTTCATTTCTTCAATAAAATTGACTATTTCATATAATTCTATTATACTGGATTAATAAAAGCAGAATATGTGACCATTCTATAATATCATTATTATAATTTTAATATCATAACACTAAGATTTATTTTATTAGAACAATCTTTGAGTTGAAGGAAAATATTTGTATTACTAAAAATATTAAGAATAACAGCTTCTGATTATTGTTATAATATTTTACCACAAACCTATTAGTCTAAAACAACAGGAATTTATTATCTTATATATTGCTAGGGGTAAGAAGTCTAAAATCAGTTTCATTGAACAAAATCTTCTGGACACTCTAGGAAATAATCAGTTTCATTCCTTCTTCAAGCCTATAGAGTCTTCCTTCAGCTTCTGAGTCCTTCTTTCTTCATCATATTCAGCAGCCTATTATTTTACCTCTTCTCTATTCCTTGCTTCCATCTTATATCCTCCCTCCCTCTTACTGTGATTCTCCTACTTCCCTTTCATAAGAACCCTTGTGATTATCCTGAACCTACACATATAATCCAAGACAATTTACTAATGTCAAGATCTTTACTTGATCATATCTACATAGTCCCTTATATAAGGAAAGAAAGTATATTAAAATAAACAGGACAGATCTCCTAGTGCCAATGTAACTCTTGACCCTTTCTCACTTGTTTCTCAAGGTTAACTGTAGAACATGCTGGGAAAACAATAACCTGATAAAAGGAGGAATTAACTTGGATGAGACAGGCTCTGTTCCCATTCCTTTTAAAATAGGATTTCTTGTGATGTTCTGTGCCCATTATGCCCTATTGCCCCCAAGGTATAAAACCTAATGCAGGCTGCTTTTCAGGGTTCCTCTGCTATGGAGCAATACAAAGGAGATTCCATTCACTCCAGAAGCTTTGTTGAGCCTTGGGTGAGCCATGAATTCCAGACCTCTATTTTTCCATGCTGCGAGTAGGTTGTAAAGTTGCTTCACTCACCTAATTGTGTGAATGTTCTATCTTGCTGGACTCATGAAATCAGTGGAAATTTCAACCCAAGATGCAATGGGCTAAAGTGGTAA
The DNA here is from genome assembly GCF_047511655.1 of Castor canadensis. Taxonomy (NCBI): domain Eukaryota; kingdom Metazoa; phylum Chordata; class Mammalia; order Rodentia; family Castoridae; genus Castor; species Castor canadensis. Next base: position 26,346,317 of record NC_133390.1, on the reverse strand, counting down.
CTAGTGTGCAGTGAATCTGCTTCATAATAGGTTCCAAAGATCAGGAGATGAGCCATTATTCTGTCTACTACAAGAAGCTTATTCAAAAAAAAAAAAAAAGTTGGGATGGCAATGTAGCTCAGTGGTAGAGTACTTGCCTAACATGTATGTGGTCCTAGGTTTGATCCCTGGCACCAGAAAAAACATATTTTAAATCTAACATCTCAAGCAAACAAAAAGTTAAATCATAACTACTAGAGCCATATACCTAAAGCATCACCAGGTCCTCTATGTTATTGAAACTTTTTAAACAAAATGGAAAGAAATAAATAGAACAAAGTGGAAAAATTCACACACACACACACACACACACACACGCACACACTCTACAAGCAAGAGGATGGGAAGGTGGAAAGTGTTTTTTGTGGGCAAACTGAAACTACCATTTCCCAAGTATCTTTTGATACCATTGACTCTTCTTCTGTCTTCTTTGACCATTAAGTCAGCCAGAATGAGAACCGCTGGGCATAGTGAACAAAATAGGTGGTGCTAAGGAGAGGAGAAACAGAAGGCATGCGTAAGTTTGGATGAGCCAACACAAGGTGGGAAATTCTATTTAAAATGACAGCAATAATAATCATTACTTAGCAAGTCATTACTTAGATCACTTTGCCACTTACAAGATGGCCCTAAGCAAAGAATTCTGGGGGACCCATGATGTGTGGGAGGTCAGCAATACTCAGAATGTAAGATAGGCACATTACTTTTATGATAAGCAGGGAGTTTAACAGCCCAGGGAGTCCACACTTTTCATTTGAACCAGAACTTATCTCACATAGAGAAAGAAGGCAATAGAATTCTTAAAAACATAAGTGGCAAATGAACCCTATCACACTCTTTCTTACTCATTACTTCCCCATGTTAACCAGCCACTTAGGCTGAATGAAAATAACATAGAAGGAAAAGGAAGAATAGGGTAGCTACTGTTTCTTCTCCTTTCAGTCATTCCCCACTCATCAGTGATACAAGCGGAAAGCAGAGAGTGTTAGTACAATGTATATATATTAAAATGTGATGTAAGCCAGATGTGGTAGTACATGCCTGTAATCCCAGCCACAGTAGGTAGAGGCAGGAGGAACATGAGTTCAAGGCCAGTGTTGGCTACTATTGAGACCCTTTTTCAAAAAACAAAAAGTGATGTACTAAGAGTTGAGTTAGTTTGGGGGAGCATTTTCACTATTCTTGTTAACAAAATATGAATGATATAGGAACTACAAGATATGAATCATGTAATATTGGTGATTCCACATAAGAATAAAGTCATCTTAAACTTGGATTAATACTGGCATTGTATGAAACAAAGATGACTGATAAAATTCATACTGATTTAAATTTTTAATAAATAAAACTGGCACACGAAAGGAAGAAAGACGTTTTATATTTTACTACCATCAACAGAAATTTTTTCCTGCTGTTTTGGACAAGGAGCCTCATTTTTGTTTTCATTGTGGACTAGGCCTCACAAATTACATTACATTGTGGACTAGGCCTCATAATTACATTAAGTCCTTAACACTTACTAGCTGAATATAAGATAATTGGTACAACATTGGGTTCTAGTAAGAGCAAAACCTCAGAGAAATTCAAGCGCACTTTTGCTGTCCTTTCCTAAAGACAGCTTAGCTAAATGTTCATTGCATCTTGCAAGTCTCAAAGCTGTCTTTGTTCAGCCAGGACTTAAAACTCTGGATAATTTGCCTCTTTCTTTACATAAAAATTTATATCTTCTATTCCTTTAGTTACCGGGACGTCATTACCTTTGGTTCCATATTACCAATCCGCAGCTTATCCTTTCATATTAAAATGAGAGCCTGGTGTGTGCAGAATGCTCAACTCTCTGTGTAAGTGCCTGAATAAATCTTTGTGGCTTTAAATATAAGGTAAGTCCATGTTAAATTTAACACCAACAGATGTTCCTTATAAAAATGTGATAACACAATCATTTTAGTGGATATGTTGAAATTTAAACATTTTCTTGATAGAAATTATAAAGTTCCTGAACACTGATCACAGCGTATAAGCTTACAGTGTTTTAGTGGAGCTTTTCTTAAGTATTGGTGGTAGGTGGGATGCTATATAGATTTACTGCTGAAAGCAAAGTAGTAGTTTCTGCTGGGTATTGGGGGGGAGGGGAAGGGGGCAGAGTGGGTGGTAAGGGAGGGGGTGGAGGCAGGGGGGAGAAATGAACCAAGCCTTGTATGTACATATGAATAATAAAAGAAAAATGAAAAAAAAAATGAAATCTAATAGAATTTTCCCTGATGGATTTTAAGCTTGTTTGAACAGACAACTCCTTTATTCTTCCCATCTTCCCCATGTTGGAATGTCAGTGTTTATAATTATGATGTTATAACTCTCCTACCATTGTAGTTTCAGAACAGATTATGTGCTTTCTAGGTTGACAGATCTATAGGCAAAGATGTTTGTCCTAGGATGAAACTTATTCAGATTTTTACTTATACCTGATTCAGATGATAAGATTTAGAATTTTGAGTTGGTGATGACAAGATTTGGACCTTAGAGGGAGGGGGTGGAGTGGGTGGTAAGGGAGGGGGTGGGGGCAGGGGGGAGAAATGAACCAAGACTTGTATGCACATATGAATAATAAAAGAAAAATGAAAAAAAAAATAAAAATAAATAAACTACACTCACATATAAACTTTTGCTTGAATAAACCATTGTGAAGCTTAAAGGGAAACACAACATAACAAACCTCTCCTTATCACTTCACAGAATGATCTACTCTTTATAAGACAAAGCAATCAAAGATAAAGAAAACATGAAGCATTTTTGAGGTAAGTTTTTTCTTTTAAACAATTAAGTTCATTGTTGATAGGTTGATTAAAATTATACATTTTATACTGTGCTCATCCTAATTAAAAATTAGAGCCCCTGGTTAGATGTAGTGACCCACACCTACAATTCCAGCTCCTTGGGAGACAGAATAGGAGGATCACAGTTCAAGAATAGTCCAGGGAAAAAGTTCATGAAACCCAATTTCAAATAACAAGCCAGGTGTAGTGATACACATCTTTAATCCCAGATATTGGGGAGGCAAAGGTAGGCCCAAGGCCAGCCTCAGGCAAAAAGTGCAAGAACCTATCTGAAAAATATCCAAAGGCAAAAAAAGGCTTGGAGAGATGGCTCAAGGATCAAATCACTTGGCTCATAATTGTGAGGCCCTGAGTTCAAAACCTTAGTACTACCAATAAAAAGTGAAAACTAGAAAATCCAAAAACAAGAATTTGACCTCAAAGTATAGAGAATAGAGCTGGTGAAGTGGCTCCAGAGATAGAACGCCTGCCTAGAATTGTGAGGTCCTGAGTTCAAACCCCAGTACGACAGAAAAAAGAGTATTCTCAACAAAAGAAATGGTCACCAAATTGAAGAGGCAGCCAGAGAATGGGAGAAAATCATTGCAGCAATCAGTCTGGCAAGGGATTAGTAACAAGAATTTATAGGGAGCTCAAAAAACTAAACTCCCAAAAATCAATGACCCAATAAAGAAATGGGCAAAAAGAACTGAACAGTGTTTTTATAAAGGAAGAAGTCCAAATGACTAAAAAACACATGAAAAAAATCCTCACATCCCTGGACATAAAGGAAATGCAAATCAAATCCACATTAAGATTCCACCTCACTCCTTTTGGAATGACTACCATTAAGAACACAAATAACAACAAATTTTAGTGAGGATGTAGGGAAAAATGAACCCTCATATACTGTTGGTGGGAATGTAAATTAGTACAAACACTATGGATTTGAAACAGTAGTGAGACTTAAAATAGAACTGCCACATGATCCAACAATTTCACTCTTAGGAATGTATCCAAAGGAATGTAAGGTTTATTTGTTTTGGTTTTTTCTACTTGTTTGTTTATTTGCTTTAACCTTTTTCTTTAACTACTTTGCTTTCCACCTCCTCTCACTCTTCCATTCTAAATATCACCATTGTTATTATTACAAGCTAGAAAATACTTAATTGCACACAGTACAGAGACAATAACACACCAAGGGCAATGATGGGAAGACAGAAAAAAACAGGGAAACCAGTTTCCCCACAGCAAAAAATTAGTACAAGAACCAGAGAGAAATGAAGAAAACAGAAACTCAGATCCAGACTCCAACAAAATGAAGATAAACTATGCCAAAGAACCCAATGAAGCTCACAATAACAATCTAAAAGAAGAAATACTACAAGTAATCAATGAGAATTTTATAGAGATGATACTGGATATGGTCAACCAAAATGTACAGGAGACACTCAAGAAATTCCAAGATAACAAAAATAGAGAATTTGAAAAAGCACAAGAAGAAATAAAAGAAACCATAGAGCACTGGATAAACACCAAAGTGAAACAAAGAACAAGATTTAAAAAGAGATAAATGAACTCAGGACAAAAATTGACAACATTAAAGAGGAAGACACTCAGGATATAGAAAACCTCAGAAAAAAGAACGAAACAGAACTGCAAAACAAAATGGAAGGCCAATCCAACAGAATAGAACAAACAGAAGACAGAATCTCAGAACTTGAAGATGAAATGGTAATGGAAGGAAAAACTAAAGAACTATTAGTTAAACAACTCAAGACCTGTGAAAAGAAAATGCAAGAACTCACCTACTCCATCAAAAGACCAAACTTGAGAATCATGGGCATTGAAGGAGAAGAGGTGCAAGCGAAGGGAATGCATAATATATTCAACAAAATAATAACAGAAAATTTCCCAAATCTAGAGAAAGATATTCCCATACTGATGCAAGAGGCCTCCAGAACACCAAACAAACCAGACCACAATAGAACTACCCCATGGCATATTATCATTAAAACAACAAGTACAGAAACTAGAGAAAGAATATTGAAGGCTGTAAGAGGGAAAAAACAAATAACATACAAAGGTAAACCCATCAAAATCACAGCAGACTTCTCAACAGAAACATTAAAAGCAAGAAGAGCATGGGGTGAGATTTTCTGGGCACTGAATGAAAATAACTTCAATCCCAGGATACTCTACCCAACAAAACTATCATTCAAAATACATGGAGCAATAAAAGTCTTCCATGATAAGCAGAAACTAAAACAATATGTGACCACAAAGCCACCACTACAAAAGATTCTTCAAGGGATTCTGCACACAGAAAGTGAAACCCAATATAACCAAACTACAGGAAAAGAAAAAGCAAGACAGTAGAGAGTAACCTCAACTTAGGTACACACAATCAAACCTTCAAACAACTAAGACAACTAAATGACAGGAATCACCACATACCTATCAATACTAACACTTAATGTTAATGGACTTAATTCCTCCATCAATAGGCACCGTTTGACAAGACGGATTAAAAAAGAAGATCCAAGGAGACCTTTCTCACCAACAGAAATAAGCAAGGCTTAGGATGCAAGGCTAGAAGAAGATTTACCAAGCCAATGGCCCCCAAAAACAGGAAAAAGTAGCAATACTTATCTCTGACAAAGTAAAATTCAAATCTACAATGATCAAGTGACACAAAGAAGGGCATTCCTTATGATAAAAGGAGAAATAGACCAAAAGGAAATAACAATTATCAATCTATATGTACCCAATGTCAATGCACCCGATCTCATCAAACATACCCTGAAGGACCTAAAAGCATATATTAACTCCAACACAGTGGTTGTGGGAGACTTTAACACCCCATTATCATCAATAGATAGGTCATACAAACAAAAATATCAATATAGAAATCCTAGATCTAAAACATACAATAGATCAAATGGACCTACTTGAAGTCTACAGAACATTTCATCCAAGTTCTACACAATATACATTCTTCTCAGCAGCCCATGGAACCTTCTCCAAAATAGATTATATCCTAGGGCACAAAGCAAGCCTCAGCAAATATAAGAAAATAGAAATTATACCGTGCATACTATTTGATCACAATGCAGTAAAAGTAGAACTCAACAACAAAAGTAAAGACAAAAAACATGCAAACAGCTGGAAGCTGAATAACTCATTGCTTAATGAAAAATGGGTCACAGATGAAATAAAAGAGGAAATTAAAAAGTTCCTGGAAGTCAATGAAAATGAAAACACAACCTACTGGAACCTATGGGACAAAGCAAAGGCAGTCCTGAGAGGAAAGTTTATAGCCTGAAAGATCCCAAATCAATGACCTAATGATACTTCTCTAACTCTTAGAAAAACAAGAACAAGCAAATCCCAAAACAAATAGAAGGAGAGAAATTATAAAAATAAGAACCGAAATCAATGAAATAGAAACCAAAAAATAAAAAAATAAAAAGAATTAATAAAACAAAAAGTTGGTTCTTTGAAAAATAAACAAGATCAACAGACCCCTGGCAAACCTGACTAAAATGAGGAGAGAAAAACCCAAATTAGTAGAATCAGGAATGCAAAAGGGGAGATAACAATAAACACCATTGAAGTCCAGGAAATCATCAGAGACTACTTCAAGAACCTATATTCAAATAAATTCAAAAATCTTAAAGAAATGGACAGATTTCTAGATACATATGATCATCCGAAACTGAACCAAGAAGATATTAATAAACTGAATAGATCTATAACACAAAATGAAATTGAAGCAGCAATCAAGGAGTCTTCCCAGAAAGAAAAGTCCAGGACCCGATGGATTCTCTGCTGAATTCTATCAGAACTTTAAAGAAGAACTGACACTAAACCTCCTTAAATGGAAGGAAATAGAAATAGAAAGGAAAGGAAAACTGCTTAACACATCTTATGAAGCCAGTATTACACTTATCCCAAAACCAGGCAAAGACACCTCCAAAAAGGAGAACTATAGGCCAATCACCTTAATAAACATTGATGCAAAAATCCTCAATAAAATAATGACAAACCGAATTAAAAAACACATTAAAAGAACATTCACCATGACCAAGTAGGCTTCATCCTAGGAATGCAATAAATAAATGTAATAAACCACATTAATAGAATCAATAAATGTAATAAACCACATTAATAGAAGCAAAGACAAAACCACTTGATCATCTCAATAGATGCAGAAAAAGCCTTTGATAAGATCTAACACCATTTCATGATTAAAGCTTTAAGAAAACTAGGAATAGAAGGAAAGTTCCTCAACATTATAAAAGCTATATATGACAAACCTACAGCCAGCATTACACTTAATGGAGAAAAACTGAAACCATTCCCTCTAAAATCAGGAACCAGACAAGGATGCTCACTATCTCCACTCCTATTCAACATAGTACTGGAATTCCTAGCCAGAGCAATTAGGCAAGAAGAAGGAATAAAAGGAATACAAATAGGTAAAGAAACTGTCAAAATATCCCTATTTGCATATGACATGATCCTATACCTTAAAGACCCAAAAAACTCTACTCAGAAGCTTCTAGACATCATCAATAGCTACAGCAAGGTAGCAGGATATAAAATCAACATAGAAAAATCATTAGCATTTCTATACACTAACAATGAGCAAACTGAAAAGAATGTATGAAAACAATTCCATTTACAATAGCCTCAAAAAAAATCAAATACCTGGATGTGAACCTTACAAAAGATGTGAACGACCTCTACAAGGAAAAGTATAAACTTCTGAAGAAAGAGATTGAGGAAGACTATAGAAAGTGGAGAGATCTCCCATGCTCATGGGTTGTTAGAATCAACATAGTAAAAATGTCAATACTCCCAAAAGTAATCTACATGTTTAATGCAATTCCCATCAAAATCCCAATGACATTCATTAAAGAGATTGAGAAATCTACCATGAATTTATGTGGAAACACAAGAGGCTACGAATAGCCAAGGCAATACTCAGTCAAAAGAACAATCCTGGAGGTGTCATGATACCTGACTTCAAACTATATTACAAAGCAATAACAATAAAAACAGCATGGTACTGGCACAAAAATAGACATGAAGACCAGTGGAACAGAATAGAGCACCCAGATATGAAGCCACACAACTATAACCAACTTGTCTTTGACAAAGGCGCTAAAAATATACGATGGAGAAAAGACAGCCTCTTCAACAAAAACTGCTCGAAAAACTGGATAGCAGTCTGCAAAAAACTGAAACTAGATCCATGTATATCACCCTATACCAATATTAACTCAAAATGGATCAAGGATCTTAATATCAGACCCCAAACTAAAAGTTGATACAGGACAGAGTAGGAAACACTCTGGAATTAATAGGTATAGGTAAGAACTTTCTCATTGGAACCCCAGCAGCACAGCAACTAAGAAATAGCATAGATAAATGTGACCTCATAAAACTTAAAAGCTTCTGTTCCTTAAAGTAATGGTCTCTAAACTGAAGAGACCACCCACAGAGTGGGAGAAAATATTTGCCAGCTACACATCAGACAAAGGACTGATAACCAGAATATACAGGGAACTTAAAAAACTAAATTCTCCCAAAACTAATGAACCAATAAAGAAATGGGCATGTGAACTAAACAGAACTTTCTCAAAAGAAGAAATTCAAATGGCCAGAAAACACATGAAAAAATGCTCACCATCTCTAGCAATAAAGGAAATGCAAATTAAAATCATACTAAGATTCCACCTCACCCCTGTTAGAATAGCCATCATTAGCAACACCACTAACAACAAGTGTTGGCGAGGATGCGGGGAAAAAGGAACCCTCTTACACTGCTGGTGGGAATGTAAACTAGTACAACCACTGTGGAAAAAAATTTGGAAGCTACTTAAAAGTCTGAACATTGACCTACCATATGATCCAGCAGTTCCACTCCTGGGGATATACCCAAAATAATGTGACACAGGTTACTCCAGAGGCACCTGCACACCCATGTTTATTGCAGCACTATTCACAATAGCCAAGTTATGGAAACAGCCAAGATGCCCCACTACTGATCAATGGATCAAGAAAATGTGGTATTTATACACAATGGAATTTTATGCAGCCATGAAGAAGAATGAAATGTTATCATTTGCAGGTAAATGGATGTAATTGGAGAACATCATTCTGAGTGAGGTTAGCCTGGCCCAAAAGACCAAAAATCATATGTTCTCCCTCATATGTGGATATTAGATCAAGGGCAAACACAGCAAGGGGATTGGACTTTAATTACATGATAAAGTGAGAGCATGCAAGGGAGGTATGATGATAAGTAAGACACCTAAAAAACTAGATAGCATTTGTTGTCCTCAACACAGAGAAACTAAAGCAGATACTTTAAAGCATCGGAGGCCAATGGGAGAAGGGGACCAGAAACTAGAGAAAAGGTTAGATCAAGAAGAATTAACCTAGAAGGTAACACACTTGCACAGGAAATCAATGCCAATCAACTCCCTGTATAGCTATCCTTATCTCAACTAGCAAAAACCCTTGGTCCTTCCTATTAATCCTTATACTCTCTCTTCAACAAAATTAGAGATAAGGGCAAAATAGTTTCTGCCAGGTAGTGAGGGCATTGAGGGGAGAGGAAGGGGGCAGGGAGATAGGGAGGGGGTGGGGGAAGGGGGGAGAAATGACCCAAACGTTGTATGCACATACGAATAAAAAAATAAAAATAAAAATAAAGAAAATAATAATAATAAAAACAAAGGAATGTAAGTCCGGTTACAATAAAGGCACCTGAGCACCCTTATTTATTGCAGAACTATTCACAATAGCTAAGCTATGGAAACAGTCAAGATGCCCTACTACTAATGAGTGGATTTAGAAAATGTGATATTTATACACAATGGAATTTTATTCAGCCATAAAGAAGAATGAAATTTTGTCATTTGCAGGAAGATGATGGAAATGAAGAACATCATCTTAAGTGAAATTAGCCAGGCTCAGAAGGCCAAAGGCTGCATGTTTTCTCTCAAATGTGGAATATAGACCTAATACAAATACAGCAATATTGAGAAAAACAGATCACACTAAGGGGAGGTCACTAATGAGAGATGGACTGCAAAAAAGGAAGTTAAGAAGGTAAATATGGTTGAAATCATCATAAAAAGGGAACTAAGGTAGCAAGGAGAAAAGTAGAGGGGATGAACCAATTCAGACTATAGTACACATATATGTATTATATATGTATATATGTGATGAACTATATACATACGTGTATATGATGAAAATGTCACAAGGAAACTCCCTCTATAGCTGTCTTAAACAAACAAAAATGTCACTTTGTTTTTGCAAAAATGGACAACAGAAGGGCAGAACAGGTCCTGCCAGGGGGATTGGTACCAGTGGGAGAAGGGAGGATAAGGAAAGGGTGAATATGGTACAGACTCTGTATACACATGTATGCAAATGGAAAAATGAGACCTGTTGAAACTATTTCAGAAATTGAAGGAGGGGATAAAGGAGAATGATGGAGAGGGTTAATTCAACTATGATGTATCATAAGAACTCTTGTAAATGCCAATGTACCTCCAGCACAACAAAAAAAACCTCATTTCTTTATGAGTCACTCATCCACAGGCATTCTGTAATAGCAACCCAAAATGATCTAAGGCAATTGGGTACTCAACTAATATTTATCCCACAAGGGAAGCTCTGAAATATTTTCTATTCAGTAAAGTCCACATTTAAAAAAATCTTAGAAGAGCAGTAATTACCAGAGATTGAAAAGGGTAGAGCATGGGGACTGGAGAGTTTAGTCAATGTACCAAAGTACAATTCAATAGGAGTAATAAATTCTGATGTACTAATGTGCAGTAGGTTAATTATAGTTAAAAATAATGGATTTCATATTTTAAAACTAAAAGGGATTTAAAAGTTTTCACATTAAAGAAATGAGAAATGTTGGAGGTGATGCATAAGTTAATTACCCTGATCGTCCCAGTATATAGTTCTATAAATATTTTTTCTATGAAATGGCAAGCTTTTATATGTACTCCTTGAATAAACTTTCACCATTTAGAAATATTGTGAGCACTTATTTACATTATTATGTGAGCCTCCATAAATAATTTAATGGATTAATTGCTATTCATAATACAATATTATAATTTGTAAACAAAATCCCTATGGAGGGGAATATCTCACCTATACACACAGTAAGTGGATTCTTTCCATCCACTTACCTCCACCACAGCACTAACCTTCACCATGAATTTTGGAGGAGATACCATATTAAAACCATCACATGCTTTTGCCTCCCAAGTGAAGAATATGATGAAAGCTACGAGCAATCGAACAGCAACCTGAGCAGGAATGGTGCCAGTGGACAGAGCAAATCACCAATTCCTCCACACATGGCAATGACTGACTGTGGTAAGAACTTCCAATATAAGATCTAATCTCACCAAATTTTAAGGGTGCAATGCAGTATTGATAATTACAAACATGTTGTTGTAGAGCCGATTTCTAGAATCTATTTATCTTGTATAAGTGAAGCTTTATGCTCATGAGTTTACCCCCATTCTCCTTCTTTCACCAGCTCCAGGAAAACCACCATTTTACTCTCTGCTTCTGTATGATTATTATAGCTTCATATACATGGAATCATGTAGTATTCGTCCTTCCATGACTGGCTTATCTCACTTAACATAAGGATTTGATGATTCATCCAATCCTTATGATGTTGTTGCATATGGCATGATTTTCTCTCTTTTTAAGTGTCTAGGCTAAAGAATATTTCACTACATATAAATACCATGTTTCCTTTATCCATTCAGCAGTCAATAAACATGTAGATTTTTTCCACACCTTGACTATTGTTACTAAAGTTGCAATGAATATGGGAGTGCAAATATGTTTTCAGGATCCTAATTTCAATGCTTTCTGATCAATACCCAGAAGTGGGGCTGTTTTAGTATTATGATGAACCCCACTTCATAGGTTATGGGTCATTTTACATTCTCACCAATGATTTAATGTTTTAATCTTTCCACAGTCTTGCTAACAGTTATCTTTGTTTATTTTGGGTTTGATAATGGGTATTATAATAAGTATGAGGTGATACCTCATTGGGTTTTAATTTATTTTTCCCAAGAAGACAAACAATGGCCAACAGATATAAGAAAAGATGCTTGATCATTATTAATCAATAAAGACATGCAAATCAAATCCACCTGTTTTTAAAAAGCAAGATTCAAGCTCTTGGAAAATGAGAAAATTTGAGGGGTTCTTACACAATTTAGGACAAAAAAAAATCTCAGGAAAGAAAATACAGTGAGATCCATTAACATGTATAATTAATACAAGCTAATAATTATAATTTTTTAAAAAGATAAGGCAAGTTGGAGGTCCCAAGTAATTAACCAGAAAGACAGGAATGGTAGGCAACTTGAAATGGAAAAGCATTTCATAACAGCTAAATTGGAGATTATGTTCAATTTTTTTGTGTATTCTTGTTTTTGCCAATTTTATTAACGTATTTCATCATCACTTTTGTGAAAGTCTTTCCATATATTTTATTTACAGTTTGACTTTTATTGTTTCCATTCTTTATGACATGTAATCTCTCATTCATTTTCATTTTTTTTTCTATGGGATCTAAAAGATAGTATTAGGCACGTCAACTTAATTGACATTTTTAAGAATACTACAATCAGCAATGGCAGAATAAACATTTTTTCAAGTGTATGTGGAATGTTAACAAAAATAGACCATATGCCAAGACATAAAACAAACATGTATATCTTTCTTTTTTTTAATCCAGATTGACTTTTATTTAGAATAAGAGTAACTTTCAGTTGGAATAAGAGTAAAATCAGTGTAGATTGTCCAAGGCTGCTTCGACACTTACAGGTGTGAAATTTAGCTCTTTAGTGGTTTTTGAACAAGGATTTAATATGGTTAAAGGATCTCAAGAACGCATGCAATAGAAATGGAACATATACTCTATTTGTCCATTTTCTGTTGCTATCACTATCTACAACAGACTAAAACATTTATAGAAAGAAGAAATTTATTACTTATAGTTCTTGAGACTGAAAAGTTCAAAGTGAAGAAGCCACGTGTGGTGAGAGCCTTCTTTCTGGAAGGGACTCTTTATAGTTCCAGAGTAATGTAGGACATCATGTAATGATGTAGAGCAAGTTCTCTAACCTCTGTCTTTCTTCCTCTTCTTATAAAGCTACTAATGAAATCATGAAGGCCCCACCCCCATGACCTCATCTAGTCTTTATTGTTGTTGTTGTTCATTTATTCACATGTGCATACATTGTTTGGGGTATTTCTCCACCCTGTCTTCCTCCCCCATCCTTACTCCCTCCCCTCCTCAGTTTCAGGCAGATCCCATTCTGCCCTTGTGACTGATTTTGTTGAAGAAAAGATATAAGCCTAATAAGAAAGACAAAGTGTTTTTGCTAGTTGAGTTAAGGATAGCTATACAGAGAGATTCCTACTATTGCTCTCATGTACCCATGTGTTACGACCCATGTTGATTCAACTCTAATAACTGATCTTTACACTGGTTCCTGATCCCCTGCTAGTGATAACCTGTCATTTTAAGGTTTCTGTATTAGTTCCTCTGGAGTGGGGACGTCAAACAATTTCATGTTTTGGGTTTTCTACCTATTGTTATATCTCCCGTATGTGCTCTCCCCTTTTCTTATGATCCAAGTCCAACAACATAGCTGCATTTGGCCTAGATCTAAAGTCCACATATGAGGGAGAACATACGATTTGTGGTCTTTTGAGCCTTGCTGACCTCACTCAGAATGATGTTCTCCAGTTCCATCCATTTACCTGCAAATGATAAGATTTCATTTTTCTTCATGGCTGGGTAAAATTCCATTGTGTACAAGTACCACATTTTCTTGATCCATTCATTAGTAGTGGGGCATCTTGGTTGTTTCCATAACTTGGCTATTTATTATTTATTTATTGAACAGTGCTGCAATAAAATTGTTGTGCAGGTGCCTCTGGACTAACCAGTGTTGCATTCCTTTGGTTATATCCCCAGGAGCGGGATTGCTGGATCATATGTCAGGTCTATGTTTAGATTTTTACGAAGTCTCCAAATTTTTTTCCAGAGTGGTTGCACCAGCTTGCATTCCCACCAGCAGTGGGTTAGGGTTCCTTTTTACCCACATCCTCACCAGCACTTGTTGTTGATGGTGTTTTGGATGATGGCTATTCTAGCAGGGGTGAGGTGGAACCTTAGTGTGGTATTGATTTGCATTTCCTTTATTGCTAGAGATGGTGAGCATTTTTTCATGTGTTTTTTGGCCATTTGAATTTCTTCTTTTGAAAAAGTTCTGTTTAGTTCACTTGCCCATTTCTTTATTGGTTCATTGATTTGGGGAGAGTTTAGTTTCTTAAGTTCCCTGTATATTCTGGTTATCAGTCCCTTGTCTGATGTATAGCTGGCAAATATTTTCTCCCACTCTGTGGGTGGTCTTTTCAGTTTAGAGACCATTTCTTTTGTTGTGCAGAAGCTTTTTAATTTTATGAAGTCCGATTTATTCATCCTTTCTCTTAGTTGCTGGGCTTTTGGTGTTCTATTAAGGAAATCTTTGCTTATACCTATTTGTTCCAGAGTGTTTCCTGCTCCTTCCTGTAGTAACTTCAGAGTTTCAGGTCTGATATTTAGGTCCTTGGTCCATTTTGACTTGATAGTAGTATAGGGTGATAGACATGGATGTAGTTTCAGTTTCTTGCAGATGGGTAACCACTTTTCCCAGCAATATTTGTTGAAGAGGCTGTCTTTTCTCCATTGTATGTTTTTGGCACCTTCATCAAAAATGAGGTGGGTGTAGTTGTGTGATTTCATATCTGGGTCCTCTATTCTGTTCCACTGGTCTTCATGCCAGTACCATGCTGTTCTTATTGCTATTGCTTTGTAATATAGTTTGAAGTCAGGTATTGTGATACCTCCAGCATTGCTCTTTTAGCTGAGTGTTGCCTTGGCTATTCACTACTTCTTGTGTTTCCAAATGAACTTTAGGGTAAATTTTTCAATCTCTGTGATGAAAGTCATTGGGATTTTGATGGGAATTGCACTAAACATGTAGATTGCTTTTAGTAGTACAGCCATTCTTACTATGTTGATTCAGTGTTAGTATTGATAAATATGTGGTGATCCCTGTCATGTAGTTGTCTTTGTTGATTAAGAGTTTGATTATGTGTAGCTGGGTCAGTGTTACTCTTTACTTTCTTGACTTTTCTTCTCCTGTGGTTTGATACTGCCTGCCCTGTCATGGTTTTGTTTGCTTTCACTTTCTGTTGCAGAATTCCTTGAAGAATCTTTTGTAGTGGTGACTTGGTAGTCATATATTGTTCTAGTTTCTGTTTGTTATAGAAGACTTTTATTTTTCCATCTATTTTGAATGATAGTTTTTCTGGGTAGAGTATCCT
Organism: Castor canadensis; assembly: GCF_047511655.1. Classification (NCBI taxonomy): domain Eukaryota; kingdom Metazoa; phylum Chordata; class Mammalia; order Rodentia; family Castoridae; genus Castor; species Castor canadensis. Next base: position 26,331,015 of record NC_133390.1, on the reverse strand, counting down.
AGGGTTGAAGTTATTTTCATTCAGTGCCCAGAAGACCTCACGCATGCTCTTCTTGCTTTTAATGTTTCTGTTGAGAAGTCTGCTGTGATTTTGATGGGTTTGCCTTTGTATGTTATTTGGTTTTTCTCTCTTACTGCCTTCAATATTCTTTCCCTAGTCTCTGTACTTGTTGTTTTAATGATGATATGTCGTGGAGTAGTTCTGTTTTGGTCAGGTCTGTTTGGTGTTCTGGAGGCTTCCTGTACCGAATGGGCATAGTTTTCTCTAGATTTGGGGAATTTTTCTGTTAATATTTTACTGAATACATTACGCATTCCTTTTGCTTGCACCTATGCCCATGATTCTCCAGTTTGGTCTTTTGATGGAGTCGGTGAGTTGTTGCATTTTCTTTTCACAGGTCTTGAGTTGTTTGATTAATAGTTCTTCAGTTTTTCTTTTAGTTGCCATTTCACCTTCAAGTTCTGAGGTTCTGTCTTCTGCTTGTTCTATTCTGCTGGAATGGCCTTCCATTTTGTTTTGTATGTCTATTTCATTCTTTTTTCTGAGGTTTTTCATATCGTGGGTTACTTCCTCTTTAATATTGTCAATTTTTGCCTTAATTCGTTAATCTCTCTGTTTATGGTGGTCTCAGTTTCAGTTTGGTGTTTATTTAGGGCTTCTATGATTTCATTTATTTGCTTCTGGGTTTTCTCATATTCTTTGTTTTTCTTGTCTTGGAACTTCTTGAGTGCCTCCTGTATGATTTGTTTGACCATGTCTAGTAACATCTCTATGAAATTCTCATTGATTTCTTGTAGGATTTCTTCTTTTAGGGTGTTCTTGTGGGCTTCGTTGGTTTCCTTGGTATAGTTTATCTTTGTTTTGTTGGAGTCTGGGTCTGGGTATCCGTTTTCTTCATTTTGCTCTAAATCCTGCAGTACTTTATTTTAGGGGGGGATAGTTTCCTTCCCTTTTTCTTCTTCCCATAATTCCACTAGGTAACTTTTCTATCCCTGAACTATGTGTAATTTAGTATTAGCTGGGTAGCAATATTAATACTAACAAAACCAAGAAAGAAGGATAAAAAAGAGAGTGAGATGGAAAGATTAAAGAATAGAGTACAGAAGAAAAGGGGGAAAACATGGTAGAGATGGTGGATGATCAAATAGTAAACCAGGCAGCAAATCCCTTAAAGAAGGGAAAAAAATAACAATTAAAAATTTAAAAAAAAAATCACCAGTTCTGGAGCAGTAGAATTGCAATCTTAGTTGTTCTGATGCTAGTTCTTTAGCATCCAGACCTGTGTGTGTGTGTGTCTTAGGAAGGTTTGGAGCCTTCCTGTGGCAAGTGGACAGTGGGTGGGGTCCCACAGGGCCTTTGGGTGGAGGCCTTTAGCTGAGGTGAAGTGGCGGGCCTTTGTAGTGTGGGCTTAGCATGCCTGAAGGGTGCAGGCCAGTGGAGTGGAGATCCTGTGTGTCTATGAATCCCTGGTTTGACAGGCTTGGGGTGTACAGGCTTACGGAGTGAATATTGTGCAGGGCTTGGGAGCTTGGCAGGCAAAGCAGAGATCATGCAGGGCAGGGGAGTGCAGCCCAGTGACACTGAGCTCCCACAGGGCTGTGCAGGCCTGGGGGGGTGTGGCGTGGCAGAGATCCTAAATGTCTGTGGATCCCTGGCCTTAAGCGCTCATCCCATGGAGATCCTGCGGATCTGAGGGGTGGGGGTTTGGGGCAGCACAGCCCTGGCTGGGCAAAGGAGCAGGACCAGAGGATCGGAGATCCCATGGTGTATGGAGCAGCACCTCCATGAGCCTATGGAGCAGGACTTGGCATGAGCACCTGCTATTTTTTTAGTGTATGGTGGCATGGAGAAGCCTCCCACAAGCTAGGGGTTCAGAGTGCTGATGTTTCAGCTCTGCTTAGTTTTTTACCTCATTCAAGCAAGTCTCCAGCTTCTTGTCAAAGTCCCTGGATCACAGAGGTCAGAAGGTCTGTGGCTGTGTTCCGGTAGCCATCTTGGATCTCCTCTTATTCATTTTCTTTTGCCATTTTTGTCAATAGCAAGATATATCCCTACTCATTTTTTAATTTTTTTAAATTTATCATTTTTACATTTACTCACATATGTACACATTATTTGGGATTATGTGGATTTCCACATTTTTCACAAAAAGAAACCAAAGCAAGGTAGCAAACTAAAACCCCACAAGTTGTTTAGCTATGAAATCTATTATCTGACCCTAAAATGTTACTAATTCATATTAGCTGAACCAGAAACTGCTTAGTTATCAGCATGGCTCAAAACTAATATCTTCATTTGTCTAGTTTCTGAGTTTTTTCAGCTTGTGTCTATTAAGTTCTTAAAGGCACTTTTTCCTTACTGAGCTTTTACTTAGTGTCATAGTAAAAATCATAAAATTGAGGAGATTAAGTTGTCTTTTGAGCCAATGTGTCAAAACTAGCACATCACTCAGATTAAATGATCTCACAGGTAGAATCATGTAAACTCTTTTCTTATTTAAAACAAATGTTCTTTAATTTTAATTAACTAAATTTTCCTTATTATGTTGGTTCCAATGTCTAGCTGTGGGCCAATATATGAATTATATGAAATGATCACAAATGAAAACCTATAAAATGAAGGAAAATTATACAAAAATGGAATCATTTATGTTTATATAAATACCCTACTATTTGGGAGGTCTTGGCTTGAAATTGCTTTTCTTTCCTATAAAAATATGAGAAAGTTAATGAAAAAAAGTAAATGTCAAAAACACCTGATAGTGAGGGTTCATTTCTATTCTGTGTCTATCTGTCATTTTCCCTTGGAGTCTGAGACTCAGCATGATACCAGACCTTCTCACAATATGCAGGAAAGTGTCTTGAAAACTTATCTCAATATTCAGGGATCGGAGGACAGACAGTAGACAGGGTAGGCATGCTTGGCCAACTTAGTCCACTTTTCTTTTGATGATCTAAAAAAAAAAATAGCATAATAGAACTTCAAATAATTGTAACTGCTTAGAACTAGCTTAAGTGAGGTACAGAGAAATAGAATTTAAGTCTAGACAACAATTTTGTAAATACATTGCCTCTCTTCTCTTAATACTCACAATCATATTTGATTGTGAATAATAATAGCCAGTCACCAAATATGTGTTATGTGGTTCAATAAAGGAGGGCCTTCATAATATCATTAGATTAGACTGTTATTCATACATTTCTTCCCTTTCTCCAAAATCCAACTCCTTTCACAAGTGTGGGTTAAATACCCAGCACAGAGTTCTCATCTCACACTGAAAGACAATCAATGTTAACTGTTTCATCCAGCACAAAAATCCATCAACTTCCCTGTCATCTTTACCAAATATCTTGCTCTTTCTTGTACAACCCATGAAGCCTTCCTATCAAATCTATAACTAACCTTGATCCTTGTGCTTCTTTCCTACATACACTTTAGTCTTCTACTGTCTGCACAATCAACATCTCCCTTCCTATGGAAAGAAGGATACTGCAATGGTAAACCTCCTGCCTCACTCTAGTCTATGTTCCTTGACCAGTGCAACCTCACAATCTCACCCTCCTCAGTTATAGCCAGAGTTAGTAATTTATGGCATTTTCCTGCCACATTACTAACATGATTTTTTCAAAGTCACCTGTGGATACCATCTAACAAAATATGAGCCCTCATGTTACTGTACAACTGAGGACTACTTCACATTGGCTGCCAGTCCCCTTTGGTCATTTGTTAACAAATATGTATTGATCATATTTGTATTATGTATTCATCCACTACCTGTGGATACTGGTATGATATGATAGTCATACAGAAATAACAAAAAACAGACAAATACATGTGCCCTTGTGGAGTATATACCCTAATATGGAAGTGAATATAAGCAAAATGAATGAGTAAAACATATGCTGTGTTAGGTGAATGTTAAGTGCAAAGGCTCCTAGTCTTGTTTGTTGAGACAGAATACTGAAATCGCAAATCACGAAGCAGCTTTACTACTTGAGACAGTTCCCTAGAGCATAGAGTTTCTTATCTGTCCCACATTGCACATTAACTGAGAGATCTCAAAAGCATGTTGCCTGTGGTTTTATGCCCAGGGTGTAATTCAATTCATTTAGCATAAATATTCCAAAATGCCCTGCTCTGTGAGGAATGAGAACAGAACCTAAGTTGTTCTGGAAAGTTCCTCCTTACCCCAGGATGTGGAATTTTGGTGATTTCTGCCTAAATCCTAAGTAAGAAGGGATGAATTGGATCAGCCAAGATTAGCCAAAAACCTGTCCCAACAATAAGATTTTATTTAAATGTAAGGTAGAAAAGAAGAGGGACTGGAAGTGTGGCTCAAAAAGTGGAACACCTGCCTGGAAAGCACAAAGTCTTGAGTTCAAACCCTAGTCCCACAAAAAAATAAATAAGTAAATAGAAATAAAGTATAAAAGAAGAGTAGGAAGTACTGGCAAAATTACTTGAAATTTTAGATTAAAAGTTGGGGAAAGACCTTACTGAAAGGTGACATTTGATCAAAGGTCTGAAGGAAGAATATCTTTATCTAAGCAAAAATAGTTGTAGAGAGTGGCATGTCCAAAGGCCTTAAGGCATAAGTGTAACTGGCATGTTTGACAAAAAGCAAAAATGCCACTGTAGAAAATGTGAGTAACATGAAGGAAGAATAGCAATAGATGAGGTTACAGAAGCCCTACCATCACAGTGGTTCTTGGCTTTCATTCTAAGTGGGATGAAAAGCCACTGAAGTATTTTAGGCAGTGGTGAGATTAGTCTAACCTGTATTTAATTTATCAAAACCACTCCAGTTCTTCATGAATAAGTCATAGAGGAGTGGATACAAAAATCTGTGAGTCCAATAGGGTACACAAGAAATAGTTAGATATATTTTTAGAGCTCCCTCCAAAAATGGGATTTTCTGAAGGATTGGATTGTGGGATATGAGAAAAAGTGAGAGTTAAAGATGACTTTAAGGTTTCTGACATGGAAAACTAGGACAATTTACTGAAATAGAAAAAAAAACATGCAAAAGAGAAGGCTTACTGGGAAAATATCTGGAACTCTGTTTTGAACATATTAAGTTTGAGATGTTCATCATTCAAGTGAAAATACAGATATAAGTTTGGATTTTTGGGAAATTGGGCTGAATATAAAGTTAGGAAGTTAAGGAAGAACCAGCTATGGAGACTGAGAAACAGTAGTCACCCTGTTAGGAGGAAAAAAGGTCAGTGTGAACATCTAAAATCCATGTCAGAAAAGCATTTCAGAGGAGAAAGTAATGGTGGTACTATGGATATATCAAGACCAATGGAGAGTGAGCATTGAGCCTGGACTCTGTCACATGTACTGATAGATCGGTTTCTACAGGTAAGCTGGTTTTGAAAGCCTGGTTGGCCTGGAATCAAAAGACACCGTCAGCAAGAAACTGAATACAGAACATGAAGACAACTTTTCCAAGAGGTTTAGCTGTTAAAAGAAAGTTTGGGGTAGAAGTAGGATTGGGAAGTAAACTCAAAAGAATAGCATATTTGTATGCTAATAGGATAGCCATGGGAAAACTAATGTCAATGAAGTGGGGATGAGAGTGTGGGAGACTACAGCCATATTGTTGACTGGGATAAAAGGAAATGGAAGCAGTAGACAGCTAGCCTCAGCCAGCAGCACAGACAGCAGGAAAGAAGTCATCAGATAAGGGGATTACACCAGACAGTGCTGTTACAGAGTGGTCTGGTGAAACTGCTCTTCTGATTGCTTTTCTCAGTGAATTTGAAAGCAATTTCATAAACTGGAATTAAATCTGGGGAAGAAAGTGTTGGGGGCTAGAAAAGAGAAAGCATGAAATAGGTGCTCAGCAGTGGTAGAAAATGACTTGATAAGAAAATGTACAATAACTAACCAACTTTTTCAGGTAGCAGGAACCTATTTTGGGTTACTAGTCATGAACAGGTGATCCTGAAACATCTTGTAAATATTATGGGTGATCAAAAATACATCCCCTTGACCTGCTGTTAATTCAGCTGCATTTGTAGTAAATAATTCTTTTTTTTTCTTTATTCATTTATTCATATGTACATACATTGTTTGGGCCATTTCTCCCCGCTGCCCCCAACCTCCTCCCTGTCCCCTCCACTCTCCCCTCTCCCCCCTACCTCCCTCACTTCCAGGCAGAATCTGTTCTGCCTTTTCTCCAATTTTGTTGAAGATAAGACACAAGCAATAACAAGAAAGACAGCAGTTTTGCTAGTTGAGATAGGGATAGCTATACAGAGAGATTCCTAGCATTGCTTCCATGCATGACACTCACAGAATTCCACCTCAAACCCCCTACTGAGTCGCTCAGACATTCTTCAACAACTTTTTCTCCAATCCATGGAATTTTTCTTAGCTCTGGCATATGATATCACAGAACATCTGTTATGAGTTGAATTGTGTCTCTCTCTTTCCACCCCCAAATTTTTATATTCCAATCATAAATCGTAGTACCTGAGAACGTGACCACATTTGTAGAGGATCTTTACAAAGGTAATTGAATTAAAATGAGGTCATTAGGGTGAGCCCTAACCTATGATTGATGTCCTTATAAGACGTATTAAATGTGCACACAGACATGTAAAGACACAGAAGGAAGACAACTATCTCTAAGCCAAGGAGAAAGACCTGAAATGAATCCCTCCCTCACACCCTCAGAGGGAACCAACCCTGCAGATACTTGAACTCAGACTTACATTCTTTGGAATGAATTTCTCTTGTTTAAAAGTCATCTAGGCTGTGGTACTTTGCTATAGGAAGCCCTAGTAAACTAACAAACTACTTGGTGACAACTCCTAATAAACTAGGGCAAAAGTTTACATGGGCTCCAGTTCTTTGGTAGGTAAATTCTAAAGAACTTGCCTCATGAAATGTCATCGATACTCAGAGTAATAACCAATTCTCCATTCCTTAGTTTGTACCTCAATAAATCAACCAGCTTTTTGGGATTGTCCTGTAAATCCAAACTTCTTTACCTGTCTTTGTCTCATTCTTTGCACTCTGAGAAACCAAAAGTAACACAGCACAATTGTGTGTTTCTACACTGCCATTTTTTCAGGTCATTTTCTTCTCTTGACTTCCTGTATGCTCTCTGATTAAGTTGCAAGAGTTTCTTTTGCAGAGCAAAAAATGAAGAAGCAAGAGGCCCTTTTGCAATTGTTACCTGTTGCTTATTGACACAAGGCGAAATTTGCAATTGCTCAATGTTCTCCTGGAATGTCTTTTAGCTAAGGCCAAGTGTGCATCTTCATCTCTCTGACAAAGGGCTTTGAATTCCTCAGTCTATCCACACCATTATGGATCAGCTGGCTACGGTTCTTTTGTTTTATGAGATAGGACTCATGAGTGGACACAGAGATTTGTTTCCAGAGATGAAAGTCCTTGGCTCTTGGATGCCCCAGGTCTAGAGGTTGGACTGGCAGAACAAAGGCTTAAAGCTCCAAAACCTGACAGTTAAAAGCCTATTGCTCCAGACATTAAAAACATAAACTTACGGTTTGAGAGATTCAAGTTGAAAGCTTACTGCTCTGGACTTTAGCCACTAGTGGCTCCGGCACTTGGCATTTGGCATCTATTTTAATCTTTGGCTTCCAGCAGCAGTGGGCTGTAGCAATGGACAGCAGAAAAATAGCAAGAGGCAGTGACTTCTAGTGTTACAGTTCTCATACAGACCTTGAGTACTAGGGTCTTCAGTCCTACAGCAACAAGTGTTACAGTTCTTGGACATAGGTTATTGGAATTCCTAACTTTAACAATGACAAGTGATATCTCTTTCAAGCCAAGGTCATTGGGAGCCTCAGCCTTTGACAGAGGCTAGTGTTATAGCTCTTGGGCACAGGGTATCTGAGAATTTGGCTTTTAAAACTTGGCTCTCTGTCTCCAATGACCAGGCATTTTTTCATCTTCAGCTCTTCACAGACTTTGTTGTTTCTGTCACCTCTGTTCTCCATTATTTTTGCCCTGGCCACTCTCTAAAATACCTTCAGCTCTTCTCTTCTCTCTTTTGCCACTGTTTCAACTACTGAGATAATGGCTACTCCAATCTCTATGTCTGCTACCACTTCTCCCATCTTCTTTTCATATTATAATATTGCAATACTGGAGGCACAGGAGGGTGTCTCCTGGCTGACTCACTTTTTTTTGACCAGTCACATGATTTCTTCTGGGCCACTGTGGGAAGTGCTCCCCTCTGGCCAGGGTGGAAGTGGCTTCAGAGTCATCTAGAATTCAATGACACTTACAATAGCAAAAAAGTCTGGCACAAGATGTTTTTAAAAGAGTCATGGCTGGGACAGTGCCTTCAGAAGCCAGGGCTGAGCTTGGGTAGCAATCAGCTATGGTTGCAGAGTAGCTTCCTCAAGGTGTCAGTGGAGTGTTCAGAGCAACCAATGCTGATATGAGGGCAGTCTAACTGACTGTTTGGCTTATGGTCAACTGATACACCAAGTAATGGTCTACCAGCTCAAATTAGGGAATGAGATTACTCTAATCCCTGACATTTTAGCTTTCTTAAAGGAAAAATAAATATGAAAAGGGGTGCTGACAATAAGATTTATCATTCACGCTAATAGTGATTTAGCAGTATTTAAGTGTTTTAACCATGCCTAACTCTGGATCCAGTGCCCCAAAGAGAGATGAATCCTCTAATCTGTCTCAGTACCATGAAGGTCAGAGGAGCCAAAAACTGATATTGCATACATTATTTTAGTTCATGTTGTTCTTGGTCTCCCTCATTTTTCATCCTTCTCTTCCCAACTTTCCACCCTGTGAACTTCAAGTTTCCATATAAGACACAAAGACAGTAGTCTTACAGAGGCTGCACTAATACCCTCCACAATTACATAAGGCCAGAGCTTTCTAATAAAATCCTTTCATGTAAGTATACAGAATGCAATTATACACAGAAGGGATAGATGAAGGGGTTTGTTAGGCAGATATGAATGTGTTTGTGAGTATGTGTTTTCTGATTCTCTTTTCGAACTCTGACTGTACAGATGTCTAATGTGTCCAAAACTAAATTCTAGATTCTACTCCCTCTTCCACAAAATTTGATAAACTTGCAATCTTTTCCATCTCAGTTGAAAGTGCCCCCATTGTTCCAGCTGTTCTTGCTTAATCCTCAAAGTCATCATTGCTCCCTGTTTTTTCTTAGATTCCCTCACTGCCAAGCCATCTGGAATTGTGTTATGTCTACCTTCAGTATGTATCTAGAAATGAAGACAAATGGATAGAAGATTCACATCCATGATTAGTCTAATAAGTAATCATCAATGTTTGCTGCATACCAGTAAGACAATGAAAATTATGTGTCTCCTGATGTAAGTACACGACACCATCCCTGATATAAATCAAACCTGAGTCAGATCAAGCCTGTAAATATAACCACAAATTTTCAGAAATTATAGGAGACAGAAGAACATGTGTGACCCAGCAGGGATACAATTAACAGTTCCAGGATGTGACAAACTCCAAAGGACAAAATTACCCTCTGTCTTCAAAAAATAAACTCTATGGAAAAAGTAAGAGACAGAAACAGAGACAACAAATGAAAAATGTAAAAGACTTAAGAGACAGCGATGTATATCTCTACACACGCAGTATGGAGATTTTTTTTCTGATCACTGAAACAAACCAGCTTAAAAACTTCAAGACAATTAGAGAAATCTGTATACTGAATGGATACTTGATAGCAGTAAGAATCTAATTAATATTTTCATGTGATAATTATACAATAGATAAATTTTAAATAGACTCTAGTATACATAATACTGAAGTAATTAGAGAATGCATTATCTTTGGAATTGTTTGAAAACACTCCAGTAGAGGAAAGTGGAGAGAGTGACTATAGAAGAAAGTATATTGAGCATGGATGATGCAGATTCATTCTACTCTTCTCTCTACTTTGTGGATATGTGTGAGATTTCCCATAATAAAAAGCTTTTTAACTTTATTGAAATTTACTTTTTTGATAATTAAAAGGACAGTGAAATCAAACCATTACACAGGTAGCAAAAGGGGACTGAGTTGAGTTACTAAAAATACTTTTGTTGACATTATTCTAAAACAAAAGCAATACATCTTGAGAAGCAGACAACAGAAAGGAGAAACTGCTACTTCTTGCCAAAACTTTCCGTAAATTTCTGTAAAGCATAGCTGTATTTGTTTTTTTAAATGTCAAGATAAACAAGTATAATCGCTCTTCATGAGTAAAAAAAGCTCTAGTTAAAAACTTTAAGGCAATTTTTTTTTCAGTTCAGCATGCAGGTAAAATTCAATTTATAAGCTTCCAAAAACATCTTAGGACTTTCCAGTATCTTTTGTTATTTTATACCACATGATTCCACACTATTTTAAAAATAACAAGATTTGCCAAGTAAAAAATGTTTTTATGTGCTATAAAAGATAAAGGGCTTTTTTCCAGAGATGTTTTACACATTAACCTGTTTTTCTTTCTGACTACTAATCACATGAGCCAAGCTCATATCTTTTGACTTGATTTGCTCCAATAAAGGAAAAACCACACTTGTGGGGAACTTCAAACTCATTGAAATTCTCCAAAGATTATACTCCTATAATCAGCTCATGCCTGTTGTTTTTAGACTAGTCCTTAGTCATCATGGTACTTGCAAGCTTCTTCAAAGCTGACAGCAGGCTTGTTTCAGGGACAGCTGCTGACTGTCATTCTCTGAGTTTGAAACTCAAGTTCTTGCCTTAGTGTGGAGCCGAGCTTTTCTTGGCAGGTGAAACACTGCTAAGTGGAGGAAACAGTGTCAAATAGAATACATCAGGAGCCATCTGAGAACAAGGTCATGCTTACCCTAAATGAATACCACAAAAACCCATTGGAGACACTGTTCTTCAGAACTAGACTCCAACTAAAGGGAAAGTTCACCACAATTGCCAAAGTTTTTCTCATCCTTCAGGTTGAGGTCTGAAAAATAGAATCAAAGTTTCTGTCTTTTTTTTTTTTCTCTTCAACATTCTTCCTTACCCAAGCATACATTTTCAACTTAGTCATTGTGATAGTTGGTTTTGATTGTCAACTTGGATGAATTGGAAAACACAGAAGATTAGTAAAGTACATCTCTAGTTGTATCTGTAAGGCTATTTCCAGAGAGGAAAGGTGAACACCCACTCTGAACATGGATGGCATCATCCTATAGGCTGGGGACATAAGTAAAAGGGGAAAAAGAATAAAACCAGCTCAGCACCAGCATCCCCCTTTCTCTGATTCCTGTCTACAATGAGATGAAGAATCTCACCTACCACATGCTGCCCATGCCATGATGTGGATTGCTGTGCTCTGCCAGCTGCCTCACCAAGAAAGGTTGACACCTCTGAAAACATGGGCCAAATTAAATCCCTCCTCCCTTAAGTTTCTTTATCAAATGTTTTGGTCACACCTATATAACAAGTGAAATAGTATGATACAGATGAGCCCAAATGAGGATGCATTGTATTCATAGAAAGCCAATGCAATATACAGTTTACCAGAGAGTACAAATATGTTCTCTGTTGAACCTATGTCTCATTCATATTAAGTTATATATTACTGACTAGCCACATCTTATGGGTGATAAAATAAAATATGCCTTCTAAACAACATGTCTATGCATGGGCTACATAGTTAAGTAAAGGTGAAAATGCTTTCTTGCCTGGGTTCTTTCCAATCATTCGCCCAATACCAAAACATGTGGACAACCTATCCATCTTTCTCAATTCTCCTACCTTCCATTTTGTTTCTGAAACCCAAGAAGAAAAATAGTGTAGGACTTCAAACTGTTCTTTAAACACCAATACCCCGAGGTGAAATATCAGCAAAGAAGCTTGCTACATCTTAAGGCCACCATATTCCTTACACAATGATTATGGTGTGTTCTGAACATCCCTACAAGGCCAGGTTAGTAATAACTCAGGAATGCACAATCTACCCCAGGAACCATGACACTGTAAAACTGTTGTTTTCACATTTCTCCCAATAAAATCCAGACAATAAATCTGGTTTCTGTTATATTTTTAATAGTGGAAATGTGTTCGTGATAAAAAAAATATGTAAAAAGAAGCATAATATATAAGTATTCAACAGTTTCTGAACCTGCCATCAAAAGAAATAATTGCAGAACTTTAACATAATAATATGGTACTACATATAAAAACTAACTTGTAAAATGTAGCACATCGTTTTACCTTCAAAGGAAGATATCTGAAAACATTTACACTAATATTTATAATCAAATAGCCAGGAAGTTCAGAAAGTCATGGAGCCAATGCTGCTAGGAGAGGACGAAGTTCAGTGGATATTTTTCTTTAATGGAAATACCTCCCAAAGTTGCCTAGGAACACAGATTTTCAGGGTTGTGCAGCAATCAGTTCATATTTTAATAAAAGAGACAATTTGTATTTTCCTCTCTTAGAGAATTGAGTGATTTTTGTGTAACGAATGGTTTATGAAGGTAATATGAAAGAACTTTGAGAACTCATGGTTAAAAAACCAGATTTGGACAGAAGGCCTTAAAAGAAGTAAAACTATATTTTGGAGGAGAAAAATGACTTTGTTGTCGCTAATTGTTTCATCTGCTCCTTATCAATTATTTGTAGGATTGTTATAAACATCAAATGAGGCAATGAGTATTTGTGTACTTCATGAAGTACAAAATGCTTACCAAATATGAAGCATTATTTTTATTGTGTGCTGAATGAGAATGGAAAGTTTGAGGTCTCCAGCTAATTGTCTTTAAAATCTGAAACACATGTTGCAATAATTATGTTTTTGTGTCTCTTTTTTCTTTAGAATTTTTAATAGATGCTAAGTTCTGAAAATCATTAAGCCAGAATATTTCTAACTCTTGCAGCCACAAATATGTGTCTATCAAGCAAAGCTGGATATTGCTACAACTCCCAAGTGGTATTAATAGGAGCAGAGGATTTACAATATTGTTGTGAACATTTGAAATGTTCTACCATTTTTAATTAGTTCATTATTTTAAGAAAAATCATGAACTTATTTTGGAGCAACTAACAACTATTTTACTCAAACTCTGTATGTAATTTCACCTCAATTCTGGAATCACCAGGTAAATTATATCACCAAGGATTTCAGTAAGCAATGAAGAACTGAAAACAGGAAATTTTATGCAGATTCTCCTTATCCTAGGCATAATATTCATTGAAATAAAAATTAACTACTAGGCCGCCTTTGGTGAAAGTGCATCAATCAGAATTATTTACTGCCAGTGGGCTCTAAAATAGAATACACACATCCCAGAAGAAATGCAAGAGAGAATATGGAGGTATGTGAAGAATATATCAGAATGTCTAATGGTTTTTGTTCTCAAAAGTCAGTGATAAAACCTTATGAATATTTCATATTTAAACTTGCAGGATATGTGATACAAATGAATAAATATATTTATAATGCAGGTTTTGTTTTTGCTCATATATTTTTCATAGGAAGGCAAATCAAGAATTTGGAGAAGTACCAACATAGAGAGTAAGGGAAATTTAAACTAAGTTGCATTCTTTCTAGAAGACATGTTAGCAGCTGTTTAGGATAACAGAATTTCTCTAACAAAATTTATATTATATAAAAATACAATATAGAGGAAATGACCATGAATCTAACTCAGTGTTTCTTAGAATGGATAATGATAATCCACAGCAAATAAAGCTGCATAATGAGTAAAATGGAGAGGAAGCTAGGAAAAAAGAAGGAAAGAGGGAGGGAGAGAGGAAGAAAGGAAAGAAGGGAGGGAGGAAGGAAGGAAGAAAGGGACAGAGGGAGGAAATGTATGAGGAGATAGCAAAGACTAGTGTTGTACTATTAACTAATAAAAACAACAAAAGTTTCAGTGGTTACTATACTGTTTTGAACCTCACTGGCTTTATTAAATCATCTTTTTTTCCCTAGCTAAGGACACTCCAGAAATTCATATACAACACAGTATTGAAGCAAATTCTGCTCTCTTCTGTCTTTCTCTTATGTTTTCCTTCTGCCCAAGTGTCTGCTCTTAATAAAGAGGCAACAAATTCTTTAATCCTATTTCTTGCATGGAAAGCAGAAAGTATTTCTCCCTTTTCCCCCATTTCTCCCCACTTTTATCCCATTATATTAAATTCCTTTCCTAATAAACTTTACTATTACTTTTACTAAAAGAAAAAAAAGAGGCAACAAACTTCTGTGGATCTTCCTTTTTTCTGGCAGCTATAACTAAAACTATAAAACTCGTAATCAATACTTTAAGACCACTAAACTAGGAATCTGGAAGTTTGGACACTAGAACTATTTCTGTCAGTGTACATAACCTTAAAAACATATTAGCTTTGGAAAGGTAAAGTTGTTTCCCCTTTTATAACATTGTTCTTGCTTATTTCTACACTCCTACCTCTAATTGACCACATTATTTCATCATTTCAGTTTAAAATGTGCCTGTTGGGAGGAAAATTGTATATGTGTTAAATTTATGTGATCTATTCATAAGATTCAGGCATACACTTTTAGGAAATATTTGATTCTTCTAGATCTGTTCGATACTGAGCTGATTCTTCACTTACAACAATAATGAGGTAGAAGACCAATACTTACAAATTTAAGAAATGGGGGAAAAGATACATGAACAAGCAATTATACAGCAACGTGCTAAGGACAATTATGGGGACTTCAGGTAGTATAGAAATGCATAGAGGAATATTTAATCCTCTTGACAAGTTAAAATTTTCTTTTAAAAAGTGATTTATAAATCACCCTAAATATTAATTAAATTTGACAAAGCAAAGGAGGACAAGGTCCACATATAAATAAAATCATTCCTATTCACACCGTAAGAAGCAAAGAGGCTCTTTAAAAAACCTAAAGTCGGGCCTGTTGTAATATATTTCTTCTGGCAAACTTTGACACCATAATCTGTGTACTTCTCCCTTGAATAACTCAGTCCCCAGTATATGAGGCATAGGGCACACTCCTTGGAGACCTAGATCATTATGGCTGGATTGAAAAGTGTGAGTGAGGACTTGAAAGGAAAAAAGTGGTCACATATGAAAGGATTATAATTCAGGTGCTAGAGTTTGAAAGGGAGAAAAAGAAAAACATACTCATATCACCATTTTGCATGAACTCAGAGTCAAGAAAGGCTTAACCTGTTTCTGCTTATTTTTATTTCTAGAATTTCATTTGTATTCTTCTCAGTTTCTATTTTCCTGCTCTAACTTGCTATCTACTGAATGCATATTATATTTCTTTTCCCCTGAATTCCTTTTTGGGGGACAGTATAGGAATTTGAACTCAGGGCTTTGCATTTTCTAGGTAGATAATCTACTATTTGAGCTATACCTTTAGCCCTTCCCTTAAATTCTTTGACTTTTCTTTCTTTTTTTTGTTTTTGGTTTTTTTTTTTGGTGAAACTGGGGTTTGAACTCATTGCAAAGCAGGTACTACACCTCCAGTCCATTTTGCTCTGGTTATTTTGGAGATGGGGTCTTACAAACTATCTTCACGGGCTGGTCTTAAACAGCAATCCTCCCAATCTCAACCTTCCAAGTAGCTAGGGTTACTGAGGTGAGGCACTGGTGCCCAGCTCCTTAAATTCTTTAAACTACTTACACTTTTTATCTTTAAGTCCTTTTCTCCTAAAACCAATACCTGAGTCACCTACAAGTCGTTCTCTCTCTTTGTGTAATCTCTCTCTCTCTTATTTCATTTTTAAACAGTGCTTTATTTCTAAGACTGGTTAAGGAATACAAATCAGCAATTCTCAGATATAAAAGAAAAAGTGCTTAGAATGTTTTAAGTCAAGGTGTTTGATAACTAACAAACATTTTAAATTGATTCTCTGAAGTAGACATCAACCAGTCTTTTTTTTTTATTTCAAAGAGAATAGGCCAAAAAGGTAAGTTACACTACAGACTTTTCTCTTGATTAAGAGTCTCACAGCCCTGCTTTTTACCATGTCTCATGTTTGGTTGTGCTAAGTGCAAGCACTAGAATAAATACCTTCCTCCTGAAAAGGCTTATTTTTTTCCTGTCAGGGAGCTGGGGTAGGAGGTGGAGCTCTTTAATCTAACCAAGAGTAGAGCTCAGTTAGGAATAGGTTGCTGGTTTAGTTTCATTTTACCTTTGATTTCAAATGTTTTGAGGACAAGGTCAAAAAAATCCTCTCTCTTGCAGGAATTTAGAACCTAAACATTGCAAGACCCTGACATTTCTCTTTGCTTTTCTGCCAGTCCTCAGGTTCCTTTCCTACATCTTTTAAGGAGCAGAAGTTCTATGCAGGAAGAATCACTGGGCAGGAACAACTTTCTCCATATCTAAACCTCTTTCAGATTCCAACCCACTAAGATAGTTCATGTGCAGCTAACAAAAGATTGCCTTTATTTTCCTTCTGCCAAGGAAGGTTCTCTGCTGATTTCAAGCATATTTCTCTAACTGCTGAGAAGTGAAAGTAGCCCCACTCTGTTTACCTGATATGGGGTCATCCCTCTCTGTAATTTAATGTAATTCAACACTTCTTCATCCAAAGCTTTTTGATAGATTTAAGGAAAACTATGACTTTTTGGTCAGTATTGTCCCATTGTTAGAGCAAGAACAATGGCCTTTCCTAATGTACTATGAATCAACTGAAAGTGCAATGACTAACTCCTGTTTTTTCCTGCTCACAATATTGCATAATACTTCATTTAGTAAATTTCCAAACAATGGCAGATTGTTATAGCCCTGATGCTATAACAAACACTTCACATTGTTATATATTTGCACACATTTATACTAGTGGACAAACACTACAGTCAATATTTTTCTCTTTTAGATTATCAAGTCACAGTAAAGAAAGTGCTTTTCAAATCTGAATGACAATGGTCAGTGTACTCTTTTAAATCATGAGGATGATCCTTACTAAAACCTATAGAATGGATGCCCATAGGGCCCCATCTTATATTCTCCAACCCATGTTTTCACTTCAGTCATTGCTATAAAATCAGTTGCACACATTTGTACCCTGACAGCAACTGCTGAGGATGCCTCTTATATCTGATTTTCTTCCCTAGGGCTTCGCTACCCCTACCTCCTGTAACTAACTCCTTTAAAAACTTTCTAAGCTATTCTGACCCATGCACTTGAGGTGTGCAGGGAACTAACACTACAATTTTTAACAATTAGGGAAAATCAGGAATTAGGAGATGAACACTCCCCTCTGTCATCTCTTAAATGGACAATTCTGAGGTTCATGTCACACAGCTGCTCAAGGGTCTTTAACAGAACTGAGCTCTAGCTGTACCCAATGGTGATCAGCTCAATAAAATACCTTTGAATTGGCTTCCTTCATCCTTTCCAGTCATTAGTACTATGCTTGAAATCATTCCCCAGAATAAACTACCTACATGTAAGATGTCATATGAAGCTCTGCTTTAGAGAGTACCGTGGCTATAATGGCCTGAACAATTAACCAAAATCAGAGAGAAGAAATGAGAGAGGGAAGCAAATTGTGATTTCAGGGATGTGAGAAAACAAAGAGCCATCACCACATATCATGTAACAGTGCATCTTTATAGAAAAATACGTCTGATGGCCTATTAGTGCATCTGTTTCATGGAAAATCTTCCATGCTCAACATACATGACTAAATATTTTTTATTTAAAAAATGTCAAGCACTTTGATAAAATTGGGATATATTTTAAGTATTTGTTTTTAAAATATTGGTATTCTAATGCATCTGCAAAAAAAACAATTGCACAAAATAGTGTTATTCAAAATATAATACTCATAAAACAGTTTATAGAGTATCACAGGTCATTACATTCCATAATAAAAACAAATTTAAATTTGTGTGATGTACATCTTCTTTTACTCATATGTACATATGTTGGTGTACTTGCGAGTGTATGTGTATATCATAGAAAAAATAAATTTCTACCTCCAATCTATGCTAAACCTGCCATAAGCCTAAAACAGAGGAATGAAGAATGGATGACGAGGATGAGTGTCAATATCCAAAGAGCTGTTGGAAGGCTGGGCAACCATAGTGATAACAATTAGTAGCTGATTTCCATCAACCTCTCACTCCCAGTTTCCTCCTAAATAAAGTTATTACTACTATTATCTGTGTTATTATTACTAAATATAATAATAACCTTTCATGTGCAAATTAACATCTTCTTGATTAGTAAACTTTCAGCAAAAAAATACCTAGAGAACAAGAGTGCTGCTAAGCATCCTGTAATGCACAAGTCAGTCCCCTGCAATAAAAAACTGCCCAACATGAAGTTTCAATAGTGCCACATTGGGAAACCTGAAATGTACTGACATAAAAATATCAAATTAGACAATGTAGACACTGTGGTTTGATATGAAAGACACTAAGAAAAGAAAGTCATAAGCCATTTCCACAAAGAAAACAAAGGACTTAAATTTATTATTTTTCAATAAGAGCAGTTATCAAATTAGTAGCTCAGATAATATTAGAAGATATGCCATAAATCACGATGACTATAATTGCTAAATAAATTTAACTGGGGTTCTTCATAAAGCATACCTAAAACAAAGGTTAAGGGCTAATGTTTAGTTCAGGTATGTGACCCAGGAAATCAAACAAAAATGACAAGGGGAATCCCAGATTGTGAATGGCCTTGTAATTTATTTGCCTGGAAGTAGACTTTGGACCATTAAAATGACTAGATACGATTTTTTTTTTTGGAAAAGTGATTAGGTGACAGCATGTGGAACCAAGTGTATATCAGAGGTGCTGTGGGCAAAGAGAGAAATCTAGAAGGATGCAAACATTTGAGGTATGATGTAATAGGTTGATCTAAAAAGGAGAGATAAGAAAAGCAACCTAAGAATGTATAGAACATCGAAATGTTTAGAAGAACATGTAACTGAAAGCAATTTGTTTTTCCAAATAGAGTATTAAAAACTGATTATAACCAATTGGCCATTCATCTGCTGTGATGTGTGTGTGTGTGTGTGTGTGTGTGTGTGTGTGTTTCCATGGGCTATATGTGCTATGTACACTGTATATGTAAGACTGTGATAATTTAAAAGTAAGATGATGATGATAATTTTACCAAGTACTTCTTAGACACCACAGAGAATTATCTTAATCTCACTTGGCTCTAATACAGTCCAACATCAGCTCTGTCCAGCTTCCTATAGGGGGGTCTCCTCACAGCATGTTGTCTCAAGTCTGAATTCTATGCCTCTTCCAGACTTCCCCAGGGCTTTCTCAGGTGGAATCCTATTAAAATGTGTCCATATTTCTTGTAACCTGGAAGTACATGGGAGACATGAGGGAACACTTCAACCAATCAAAAATGGAAGCCAGTGGATATATGCTCCCTGTCTCCTCCACTGCCTACAGAAGTTCCTAAGGTATAGTTTTTAAGTGGTCCTTTTGGATCTAGAAACCAATCCTTGTAGCAGTTGCTAATTAGCTAAGACATATTTGTTTCCTTCTCCTTGTCACTTTTATTTGATCTTTTGAGTCACACAGCTGAAATAAGCACTAGCCTTTAACCCTTTGTTTTAGGTGTGCTTTATGAAGAATCCAGGTTAAAGGCAATCATGACACAATGGTAATGATGATATCAACTAATATTGCTGATACATTCCAGTTGTTACAGATGAAGAAACTCAGGCAGAGGGAGGTTCCTGCATTTCCTCTTCAATAAGTTCTTGTGACAGCAACTTGCTGACTATACTATAGATGTTTATTAACATTTTTCTTCTCAAAGTAAGAGAAAATGGGTGACTAAATTAAGTAAACATTTCTAGTAAACTAGAAATATTTTAGTAATAGACGTAACACTGATTCAATAAATCATTACAAAATATACTTTTAAATTACCCACTACTAATTTTTATTTCATTAATTCCAGTAGTGGAATAATTTATTTATAACAATCCTTTTTTGAGAAATCCTTGTCAATGCCACATTGATATCTAAAATTTTTTAAGGAGTGGCATTCTGGGGACAGAATAGCAAGCAAGCACCTCATGATGACTGATAATGTCTGTAGGGTACATATTTGCCATTTCCATCTCAAGCATTTTAGAGATATCTTAATGGTACATCTCCAAATCATGAATTTACAGAGAAAAAAGAATTGAATAAACATGAGACATTGTTAACCTGTCTTCCTGAGATACTGCGCTTTTGTACTTGTTCTACATACAGCACATCCAGAAAGGCATATACTGAGTCAACTCACGTTCCTGACATTGGTTCTTCTAACCGATTTAGCACACTCTGGGCACCAGAATCTGTTCTAGTAACAGGTCCTCCTCAGTATTTACGTTGTAGCAATATTCAGAGGTATTCTTTAAATCAGATTAATGAAGGTAAAATAATCTGTTGAGAATCACTGGACATTTGTTTTAGAATAAAAATGATACAGTTTATGAATTGGTGAATAGGAACATTGTTAAAAATACAGTAAATTTAATATATAGTGTAGACCTGCTGTTTATTTTTCACTCTGCCTCATTTCAAGGAATAGATGAAATGCTTGCCAGGAACAGTTAAACACTATTCCTTTATTCTGCACTGTTCAGATTTCTTTTTTCAGTCAATATTCTTCCTTGATTCCTGCATGCTGTGCGGTTTTCATTTTAATGACTGCTTCCTGGCATCAGAGCTTCTAATTCAAATGAAATATTATTTTAGGTTGTTAGGTTATGAATATCCAGAATTTACATTTAAATTTATAGCTTACATAGCTAACGAATGCTAACTTTTTAAGATTTCCTATCTCTCACCTCTTCTGTAACAGACTGTTCAATTACAAAAAAATGGTGCTTTTCCCTACATACTTTCTCATCTGTATTGTTCTTTCACTTTTGCACCTCTGAAGGACAGCATCTTTCTGACTTCTTAACATTTGCAAGTTGTGCACTGTGCACCATGGTTCAAGATAAGTTATGTAATGAAGCATAAAGAACTGAGTTTGTATGCTTCATTTAGGAATAATGAAATTTGCTGATAACTTGGAAAGATCTGGTAGATCTGAGTATGTGATTTGAGTTGGTAGATTGAGTATGAAAGCAATTTTCAATACTTATCACAGAAATAATAGACATAGATAAACATTAAACTCAAAAATATTTACAATATTTATAAAAACAAGGGGAAAGTAAAGATCTCTTGCAAAGCAATGAGAAAATGATAGACATAACAATGGGAAAAAAAGTCAATGGCTATTAAAAAGAAATTTATGGAAGAAATGTAAAAGATCAATATACTTTTTAAGGCTGTAATCAAATGAATAATCACTGAAACAACAATCAGATGTTAAACCAATAAACTTGTTCATATTTGAAATAATCTTCATTTTTGGGAAAGCTGTTAAGAAATGGAGAGTTGCCTATACCACTGTTGATAGTATACTATCAACAAAAAAGCATTGGCATTAAAAATGTTTCAAAAACACATCTTTTAGCCCAGAAACTCAACTTTTTAAACATTTCTTAAGGAAATGATTAGTGAATTACATGAAGGTTTAGCTACTTACAGATCTACTTATAATTGAAAAACAAATGGAATCAACTTAAATAATGGTATTTCTATGCCACAAAATACTATGCAGACATACAATTAATAGATATATGTTTACTTCCAATGGACAAATTCAGTATATACTGTTAAATTTCAAAATATATTCCATAAAATGATATTATAATTTTATTTTATAATAAAACACATTTAAGTATAGAAGTGAATGTGCAAAATGCTAAAATATTAATAGTGGTTGTGCCTAAATAAGGAGATTTTATAATACTGAATTTTTCTCTCTGTGTTTTCTTACTTTTTTACTGAAACCCTGAATAACTCATGAAGTACATTAATGCAAAATATAGCTGATGAATCAAAAGAAATACATATCAGAGAAAAATGTAAAAG
Organism: Castor canadensis; assembly: GCF_047511655.1. NCBI lineage: Eukaryota > Metazoa > Chordata > Mammalia > Rodentia > Castoridae > Castor > Castor canadensis. The sequence goes on along the minus strand of NC_133390.1, from coordinate 26,309,106 downwards.
TAAACCATATTATATGAGGAAGTAAATATTAATTGCCTTAATTCTTTATTATAGCTAACAAATTTTGGTAATCTTTTGCTGCTTTTAAAATATAAATGTGATTCCAATCAAATACTTTCTAAAAAAACATTGTATGTGGAAGACTTCCAGTTTAGAATGGCATCCAGTCAACAAAATTTGTTGCAACATTTCTAATTTTCCATAAAAGTATTTACAAAAACTCTGAAAGATGCAAAAATGTGGTCTGCAAAAATTTACTTACATATTAAGGGAACCAGATTGAAAAAGGAAATGATTATCCTTCCATGCTATCTCTGCCTAAAACATCTTTTTCACCACCACACCACACACACACACACACACACACACACACACACACACACACACAGACAGCTTTACCTAAGTGCCATGGGAGCCAGCACAGTGCAATGGATAAGAGCAGGGAGGCTGTGCTTGGAACATTAGAGCAAGTGCATTTGAAGTTCATGTTCTGGTTTTATGACAACTTGCTAGAAACACCGGTGACATTGCTTTTACAGAAAATTAGAAATGGGAGAAAAGAGAATTCATAGATCTTGATTTTTTACGTGGAGAGACAAAGAAGTGTCATTGACTCGTTAACCAAAAAATTAAATTTTAAAGTGAAATATACATCATTAAGGATGAGAAAAAAGGGCATCGATGTGAGTAGCCTTAGGAATTTAAGAACTGAGGAAACAATGTCAACCATTACGAGGTGCCTTCCTTTTTGGCAGTTAATTTGGGTACATTAATCAAAATCAACTCTCTTTAATCAGAAATTGGGATTTCCTGAAGACTTTTCATTAATTGCAAGCCAGAGCTATAGGGCAAATTATTCTTCACTGTAGTTCAGAGGACTCCTTTGTGGGTTATGTTCATAACCCACAGAATTAAGTTCAAATAGAATTTTTACTGAATTTTGCTATCATATTACCACACATCCCCCATTAATTCATTATTGATAATAGGATACATATGTGTTCCTAAAGTGATACACCATGAAATAGCTGAGCTAATGAGTAGAAGTTAGTTTCAACAGGTACAGCTGGGAATATGGACTTGAATGGTTTAAGGGCTAATATTTTATTCAGCCTGGAAGCAGTTAAGCCAGCTCTCTATCTCCTGTACTTTACAGGATTCTAAAGACATTAGATCAAATAATACTTCTTTATAGGACTTAATGTTTAGCTTTTCTAATTTTACCTTTTTAATGAAATAGGGCTGTGTGTAATCTTTGGATAAAATTAAAAGTGCCATAGGCTATTCTTTAAATAGAAGCTCTTTTGTTTAACTTTAGTAAGTGGTCCAATCATTTTATATGAAAACTTTCTACTCTTATTGAAATTTGACCACAAGTTTCAAGCCTTCAAGCAAAGTTGCTTGTCCCAAATGGAGAACTCCCAGGAAGAAAAGTTCAATCCTAATGCAATTATTTGAAGTGAAATATTTGTGTCTGCATTTGAGGATGACTGTCCACTCTTTCAATGCTTGCATTTAGCAATTCATGCCCTTTATGTTCCATGGTAGTTTCATGGGTGCAGAAGTTTTCAGAATAACTTTCGCTTTCATTGTGTACTTCTTGAAAAACCCAGTGAGAAGGGCAGCCTTGAACAGAATAAGCACTGGCATGAAAATTCCAGTAAATAACTAACATTTATTGGGTACTTTCCCTATGTCACATGGCACGTTAGACAGTTCCCTGTAAAATTCCATTTAATCTCCACGAGGACTCTATGTGAGTAAGAATTATTTATCCATTTTCCTGATGAGTACACTGAGGTACAGAGACATTTAGAAATTTGCCCAAGCTCTCATAGCTAACAAAAGACACAGCTAGAAAATAACTAGGTCTAAATTAGAAATAAAAGATATTGAAAGGCCTTTTCAGTTCTAAATTTAAGATTAAAATAGCAGTCACATACTGAAATGTAACAGCATAAAGACTTGCTTTTAAAAAAAAAAGCACTGCCAGAAAAATGATACTTTTGCAATTAGCATATCCATATTTCTAAAAATTATTCCCTATTGGCATATCTTTGTAATGACATCTAGTGTAATTTGGAGTGCAAGCGTTTTTCTAAAGCACAGCTACTACTTTAAAGGAGGACCACCTTGAATTTTTATATAAAATACCATGCAATATAATATTATTTCTTGTTAATTTTCAATCAGCTATTTTTCCATCTTAAACCACAAGCACATTTATTATCTATGCAGTTGAAATCTTGGATTGAAATATAATTTCATTATTTGTAAAAGCAGAAAAAATGAAACTGTCTGTGCTCATATCAATTTTAGAAGAGCATGTACTCTAAAGTATTTAGCCAAAGTAACAAAGTTTATGTCAATCCTAATTACTATCTGCCCAGAAATCTCCTGGAATTAGAATGCATTGCAAAACCAATTTAAAGGTTTATATTTCTTGGTAAAGCAGGGCAGCCCTGCTCATTCCACTTCCAAGAACAATGATTGTTTATGTGGGTTTTTACACATCATGTTGGAGCTTATCCCTATGCCTTTACTCACACTGAAGTTTGGCTTGTAATAGTTCCTGCTCCTTTATGAATTCACACATATCCTTCCATTTATTACTTAAGACTCAACTTTGCATTGCCCCCTTCTAGAACATCTTCCTAATTGCTCTACTAAAAATCATAGAAACACATGCTCAGAAGAAATGGAGTCAGCACCTTTCTGTAGAGATTTCCATTGCTATACATACTGCATTGTAGTATAAGTAATTATCTATTATGTGTCTTTCTTCTGCACAAGACAAAATATTATTTTTAGACAGCTTCTGCATACAGAAAGTTTGACTGGTAGTTGGATGAACTGGGCTGGTTCTATGGTGAGTTTTGCATCCAGTTGTGGGTCAGGCTGTTGTTGACTCCTACTTAGGTCTATATGTGTATTACTTCTAGGACCCAGTTTCTTCTCACACTGATAGAGGGAAAAGAAATAAATCAAGATCCGTTGCCCAAGCAAATTTCTTGCAATTGCTTCCATCACATCTGCTAATATACATTTGGCAAAAAAACAAGTCATATGGTCAAACCCAACCTCAGAGAGGCAGGAAAATATACTCCACCCATGAGCCCAAGACAGGCTGTGGATGAATACATGATATCATTACAGGGGATTGAAGAGTTGTGGCAAGTAAGTTCAAATCCCATGGAATAAAATACATTTCTTATCCATCTTTATTTGCATATCCAATGCCTGGAACTGTACTTTACATAGTGAGTACTGAAGACAAGTTTAAAGAATCAGTGCCTCTGGTGCTAATGCTGTCCCCACACTCATCCATCTTGTGAGGCATACTCCAAACCACATGAAACTACAGAGGATCTAAAAGACAAGATGCTGAACCATTCAATTCAATTTACTGAGGTAGTCAGCAGCTCTAAAACTGAAGTACAGATAAAGACTTTTGTATAATAAGTTGCTAGAACCTGAGCTATAATTTGAGGGGGGTTAGTATTATATAGTATTATGTAGTAGAGTACACAGTAGTAGCCTTAGGGGTGTAATTCATTCATTCATACTTAACAGTACATTTTCCCCAAATACCTGCAACAGCTTCTTCTCACCCACTTGACTCTTAACAATGTGATTGTGCCACCCCTCCCATCAAAGAGTACATTCCCCTTGTATGTAGGATCCCTTCGTGATTTGCTTGATTAGTAGAAGTCATGAACATGACTATGTGCAGTTGTGAACTTATATAGCTTAAGTGGTCTTACAATTTTTGCTTTTGTTCCTTCCAAATTCACCTTTCATGTAAATAAAGGCAAGACAAATGAATGACAAAGACTACATAAAGAAGGATGAGACACTTGGAGGAGAATCAAGGCTCCAGATACGTGAGAAATCATCTTGGACTTTCAGTCCCAGTAGAACTACCTCAATCAACACCAAGTAAGACAGAAACAAGCTTTCTGCTCCAAGCACTGCCTGAATTCCTGACCCACAGAATCATAAGCAATACAACAGCTGTTTTAATCCACTAAATTTTGGGGTGATTTCTAACTCAACTGTATAAACTAAAAGAAAGCTCAAAACTGCTTCTAAAAGAAAAGAGAAAATGTATGTTGAGAGCTGTGAAATATATTGGCTGGAAACCATTTTACTAATAGCTGTTATAAAATTGCTACATGTGAAATAGTGAACATTTTGTATTAACGTATAAAGAAAATAAGCCACTGAAAATTTCAGACAAAAGGAAAGCAGACCTCCCAGTATTTCTTGTCTAAACTTGATATATGGATATAAATATTATTCAGTTTAATGTTGTTAGAAAAATCAGCAAGATATCAGAGCACTTTAAACATTAATAAGTGTGATAAAAATGATAGACTTGAGTGTATTATAATGTCTGCACTTTCATATAAATAGTCTTTGTAACCTTAAAAAATCTCCAATATTTATAAACACTAAAGCTCATGTAAAAAGAGTAATCAGTAAGTAAGTAAATTAAGAAGACTTCATTCTTGCAAAATCTAACTGGTTATCTTTGAAAAAGGTCCACTGATAATATAAACTTAAACTGATATTCTGAAATGTGCAATTTCAAATCAAGCAGAAGATATAATTTTTCAGGAATACTTTGTTTTTCCATCTTGGTGAGTTAAAAATGCATTCATTTAGATGACAAATTTCCCTTAAAGCTTGTGTAATAAGTATAAAAATAAACACATTTGAAGTTTGAATTCAATTCCACCTGAATATATCACAGACCAAGTATGTCACATCCAATATTCAAGGAAACATGAAGCTTCTTAGGAAATGTAAACATTTCTACTTTAGTAAGTCTAATCTGATCATCATCATCAGTGAGTACCAAAAAAAAAAAGAAAAATACTTTGGAAAGAGTCCAAATATCTTCAGAGGTGGCAAAAATCTTATTGATTTTACTTTTTGACTTAGAATTAACAACAGGAGATCATTTTAATTAATACTACATGCCTTTTGTATCTTCTAATGCTTTATTGTTATAAGGAATATGTGCTCCTAGAAACACATTAAAGAGAATCTCTCTAAATGGGGATCCTTCCTCCTGCAGGAAAATGCTCATGATTACTATGGGGACTAGCGGAGAGCATGAAATGAAGAGGCTCCTGCAAGAGTAATGTCAGAATTTTGTGCTCACATGAAAATGATCCATGATGGTTCATCTGCCTGCCTTTTGCAATGTTGTGTCTTGGCTTCCCACTTTGAGCACTATGGACAGATCAAAGCTCCAGTCAGAAATATTTACTCATTCTTGCATATAGTGTGCAAGCTACTCAGCTTCCTCTTATTTAGCAGCAAGCCTCAATCATTGAGCATTACTTGAAACAGGCTATAACTGCTTCCTTATGCCATTGTTTCAGATTACTGTTGCTCTCCTTTCAGTGCTCCCTTAAAACACTAAGAGCCTATTTGGCTCTCATCCTTTATAGGGTCCATTTCAGTTGAGAGATATATTAATTATATCATGAAAAGTTTTCATTCAAGATTCTGTCTAGTCATTGTTGTTGACTTAACAAGGTCTTGAATATGTTTACTCTCTTTAGACTTTAGATACCTTATTTGCTCTGAAAGTTATATTTTTGCTGGGTCTGGTTCTCCCTATGTCTGGACATGTAGCAGATCCTACTTTCTTGCACCTCTATGTGAGTGACCAGATGAGTGGTTTTCACCAAGAAATATGAGAAGTGGCATGCAACGCTTTTCAGCAGAAATTTTATGTGTTGTTATCCAGTTTGCCATGTTGTCTTCCTAACTTGGCAACCATAGATGCATATGTTGAAATTGAGCCTCTATCTATATCTCCAAGTGATAAGAAGAAGGAGGGTCCCCCAGCCAACAGGAGGAATGTGTAACATTTACTACTTGAAATCACTGAGATTTGGAGATTGCTCAGTGCAATTTATGTAGTCTATCACAGTTCATTCAAGATGGGTATAGCATTTACAATATTAATTACGAACCATTTTCATAAAAACAATCCCTAATCTGATAAATTTAGAATTGAAAATATTTAATGACATTAACAAAAGAAGTAATTCTAGAAGAAGAAAGGAATGTCTTTGCAGCTTGGACACCAATAAGGAAGAAAGGAATGTCTTTGAAGTTTGAACACCAATAAAGAAGATTTTTTTACTTCAAATGTTCAAAACACCTCCCTCAAGTGCAGTACAACAAAGACTAAACTCATCTGGAAGAGAGAAAGAGAGTGTCTGCAAACAGAAAGAAGAAATTCACTTTGATAATGCATAGAACAGGAATCTAGAAATCTACCGGCTTTAGAGAGGAAAGCAATCATCTTTAACAATTGAATGATGAAGGGTGTACTTTGAGCAACTCCATTAAAAGAGGTTGAGAATTAGAAGCCAGGTGCCCAAATGTGACACTGAAGTATAGAAGACAAAGAACAAGAACAGTTCAGAAAGCATACATGAATCAAAAGAACAAAAAAGAATAGATATTCAAGCAAGACCAGAATCAAATTTGAGAAAATAGTTTTCATGCATCAATAAAATAAATTAGAAATTTTAACAGAACCCTAAGATATATTAATGATAGTTACTATTTACAATTACATTTGATTCCATCACATAATGTGGGATTAATTTTGCCTTCTTTAAAAAAAATTTTAAGAAATTCTTTAGTTACTGTAAGTATTATCAGATACCTATCTTGACCCAAAGTGAGCAACCTAGAAAAATAGCATGAGGCACATAGAATTTATTGCTCTACTCCACCTCATTTCTATTAGTACATCTCACAAAATAACGGACCTCCAAAGCACTTGTCAACATGAGATAAGGTGAATCTAGATCTCACTAAGGAACTATTCCTGAATTTGAACATCTAAGAGTTTTACTGCACATATATAAACACCTGTGATGGCTAGAGTTTTGTCTCATGTTTAATACATGCTGGTTATTATATTTTGTTCAAAGCTCTGTATTCATGTAAAATTCCTGTCTTATAATTATAAAAATCTCAGTATATTATGACATTGAGTGTCCTCCTCTTAAGAAATAAGTTGGGAATTCTATTGTATAAGATGACAAAATGTAAAGACTACCAGGATTTTTCTAGCAAATGGTCATTTATCCCTTTTTATTTATAATAATTTTTACCCTTTGGGACTGATAGAATGGCTCAAGTGGTAAAGCACCTGCCTAGCAAGTGTGAGACCTGAGTTCAAATCCCAGTACCATCAAAGAAAATAATAAATACAATAATTTCTACCCCTTACTGACCGTGTTACTGTGTCCATGTTCAAATGGCTAGAAAATGGCAAAGTGTAAATCTGCAAGGTTTTTTTTTTTCAAAAACAAAGACTACATTCTTCTCTTTATATCTTCTCTATTTAATAAGATAATTAAAAGATTATTTTACAATCTTAGAGAAGATGGTCTTTCAGATCCTTCCCTTAGACTTAGTCAATTCTAAGTGCTGCAATAGATTTGTTTTTATGTTTTATGCTGTTTCCTCATAACTCTTCATTCTTGGCTCAATCAATAAATGTTTTTTAAACATCATTTAGTCCAAACAATTTTTAGCCTCCAAGAACCCAAAAAATGGTTCCTGGTCTCAATGATTTCAGGATTTGCTGAAAAAAATTACTACTTGAAAAAGCTAAAAATCAGGCTTCCTTCACCATTTTCTGAGTATGTGTGACTGTTCAGAGTTTCATTTTCATAAAACTATGAAATTCCTGGGGATCTCTGGTATGGTTACCAAGTAGAGAAAAGCACTGATAATTGATTGGATTTCCAAGGTTCCCATAAACCAAACAGAGGATAGAGAGGATATATAGTAGAGTGAGTATGATAGATGGAGTAAAGGAGCAGGAGGGGGAGTTCTACTTGTAGGTGAGCTCTACAAGTTTTGACTCCTAAAACATAACAAAATATAAACCTTTTCTATATGTAAAGGGAAGGCAATAGGGCTTTTCAGCATAGCTTTCTGCAGCTAAAAAATACAAAAAACAAAAACAAAACATGATATTTAAATTATATCTTTCAAATAAGAAATGAGTTTTATTGGCATAACAGATAGAGGTGACTAATAATTTTCATACCTCCGTGAAACATGTACCCTCTTTGTCAAATCCAAATGTCTAATATATGACTTTCACATTCACAGAACATGCAGAACATGCTTTCAATACTCTTGGAGGTCTTTGGTTTTTTTTTTTTTTTTTAACTGAGGATAAACTGGGGACAGGTAAAGAACACAGAGTTTCAAAGTTTACACAATAAAATATGCTTCATAAATTGCTTATTATACATAATTATAAATGGGTTTGGGTGGCCATAAAAATGTCATAAGCATCATATAATTTAATTTAATTCATATTTGTAATAAGAATACTTTAGGCTTTATAGAAAACATCAAAAATTATGATAAATGTGATAAAATAAAAACCACCAGGAGACAGAAAAGCACAAGGATTATGTCCATTGAGAAAAGCTGATGAACTGAATATTATTAGTGTTTAGAATAAGAGGTTTAAACAAGACAAATGAAGGATTTCCAGAATAGAAGGTACAAAAAAAAATTAAAAACTTCACTATATTGTTCCAAAAGATTAGTCTGGAGTCAACATGCAGAAAATAAGTGAAAGGTGAAGAAGACTGTGAAAACAAAGTTGTTTTACAATGAGAATAAAACTCTCTGTTAGGCAAGAAAATTACCTGCCCTTAGAAAGTGGTCAACTATTTACCTGCATACCTTCCCAACTTTACAAAACACTTTTGTTGAGTCCTCACTAAGACCAGGGACAGTGCTTATGATAGCATGACATGAATCGGACTGTTCAGTAGTAACAATACTTCCAGACCATACCTATTACTGCTTCAGTGTTCCAGGTGAAGAAACTAAAGATTTATGATATTTTTAAATGCTAAGATATATGTGTATTTAAAATTTTGGACAATTATTTTGGAACAAAACTTTGTATAATACTGAAATCAAGTTGATATTAATCCAAAGTAGGCTTTTTAAGGCTAAAATACTAAGTGCAATCTTCAGACCACTAATAAGAAAATAATTCTAGCCAGGCACAGTGGTGCATGTCTATAACCCAGGCTACCCCAGAGACTGGGCCTTAGAATTGCAAGTTCAAGGTCATCCCTGGCAAAGTCAGCTGGACCCTATCTCAAAATAGTCACAAAAGGACTAGAGGTAAAGTTGTACAGCATGCCCAAGGCCTGGGTACAATCTTCATTACCACAAAAAAAGAAAGAAAGAAAGAAAGAAAACTTAAAAATATAGCAAAAAAGGTTCACACCTATAATCCTTGCTACTGGGGAGGCTTAGATCAGGAGGATCACTGAGGCCAGCCCTGACAAAATATTCAAGAGACCCCCCCATCTCAAAAGAAGAAAAGCTGGGCACGGTGATGCATGTCTGTCATCCTAGCTACAATGGAAGGATCATGTGGATAAAAAGTGAGACCTTGTCTCCAAAATAAAAAAAAAAGTATAGGAGAGAGGCATCAACATGACGACCAGAGTGCAGAAGCAGACAGCATGATCTCCATAAATCAAAAATTTTGCTGAGATGCTGGAGCCACACTTGGCAGAAAAAAAGCACCAAGAAGAATCAAAACTTTCACACCCTGAATCCCCAGCCTGCACAAAGCTTCTCCACACCAGGTTACACTGAGAAACCAGGAGGGCTCCCACGCCACAAGACACTGGCAGCAAACCTGCTTAGGAGACATCCAGCAGACCAACAGGTGAGCAAATAAGCATCACATGGTATTCCCACAGCCATCCCAGGGATAAACCAGCATAGCCCCTGAACAGACTGACCCCTGCCCCATAAAAACAAAAAAACTGAATAATAAAAAGGGAACTGAAAAGGAACATGGAGCAGAGGGGGAAGGGTGCCGTAAGACCACTGCAGAAGGGGGTAGGGACAAGGAGCTGATCTCCATGGGAACTTTCAGTAATCAAAGACTGGAAAGGCAGAAGGGCCGATAGCGGGAGGGTGATAAGCCACTGACTGAAATAGGGCAGAGAGCAGCCTACAAAGCTCATGTCCTGAGCCAGCAAGCAACATCCAAAGTCAAACAATGATGCAAAATTGAAAACAATTAGCAAACCAGCATAACACATTGACAGCATTACCTTGCCCTAGAGAAAAGGGATGAGACAAAGAAACAAGCCTCCAATAAACCAGCACAGTGAAAACACAACTCCAAAGCAGGATGCCTGGTGGGTTACAGAGCTGATCTCTGGAACCTGAGGACAAGCCACACCACACTGAGGGAGGAGCTGACTAAACGGCTGCCGCTAATAGATAGGAAATAAACAGTTGAGACTCCCAACCACCTGACAAGACTAAGACAAAGCTTCTGCTTAAATATCAACACCAGGACTAGATGCTGAAGGAGTAACACCAAAACTACTAAATCTAAAATTGTATTGTTCCTGAACCTGGAATTTTGTTATGTTTTTGTTTATTTGTTTGTTTTGTTCCCTGTTCATTTGTCCACCACCTCTACTTGTTGATTTCTTTGGTTTTCTTTTTTTTTCTTTCTTTGTATTTTTTAGTTTTACTATTGTGAATTAGCTAATACTAAATTACACACAGACCAGTGAAAAAAACAACAACATACTCTAACCTAAAACCCAACACACAGACAAAACGAAATTAAACCAAGGGAAAGAAAATAGGTGACTGAAACCAACAATAGCCTATCAAGAACATAGATACACAGTACCAAGTGGAGTGATGGGACGACGAAAAAAGAATGGAAACAATTCTACCCCCAAAAGTAAATTAATACAAGACACAGGGAAATACCAGATCCAGACTCCAAAAAAACAAAGATAAACTATGCCAAGGAACCGAACAAAGCCCACAAGAACACTCTGAAAGAAAAAATCATCCAAATAATCACTGAGAATTTCATGGAGATGTTACTAGACATGGTCAACCAAAATGTAAAAGAGGCACTCAAGAAATTCCAAGACAACAAAAATAAAAAATATGAGAAGACACAAAAACAAGTAAATGAACAATAAGGGGCCCTAAATAAACACCAAAGTGAAACAGAGAACACTAGAAATAGAGAGATAAATAATTAAGGGTGACAATTGACAATATTAAAGAGGAAGTGACCCATGACAGAGAAAACCTAAGAAAAAAGAATGAAACAGAAACACAAAACACAATAGAAGGCTATTCCAGCAGGCTAGAACAAGCAGAAGACAGAATCTCAGAACTTGAAGATGAAATGGGAATTAAATGAAAAACTGAAGAGATACTAGACAAACAACTCCAGACCTGTGAAAGGAATATGCAAAAAATCACCAACTACATCAAAAGACCAAAACTGAGAATCAAGGGCATTAAAGAAGGAAAAGAGGTGCAAGCAAAAGGAATTTACAATATATTCAACAAAATAATAACAGAAAATCTCCCAAATCTGGAGAAAACTATACCCATTCAGGTACAGGAACCCTCCAGGACACCAAACAGACTAGACCAAAATAGAACTATCCAACAGCATATTATCATTAAAAGAACAAGCACAGAGAATAGACAAAGAATACTAAGGTTATAGCAGAACAAACAAATAACATACAAAGGTAAACCCATCAAAATCATAGCAGATTTCTCATCGGAAAACTTAAAAGCAAGAAGAAGAGCATGGAGTGAGGTATTCTGGGCACTGAATGAAAATAATTTCAATCCTAGGATACTCTACCCAGCAAAACTATCATTCAAAATAGATGGAGCAATAAAAGTCTTCCATGAAAGTCCAGGAAATCATCAGAGACTACTTCGACAAACTATATTCAAATAAATTCAAAAATCTTAAAGAAATGGACAGATTTCTAATACATATGATCATCCAAAACTGAACCAAGAGGATATTAATTACCTGAATAGATCTATAACACAAAATGAAATTGAAGCAGCAATCAAGAATCTCCCTAAAAAGAAAAGTCCAGGACCTGATGGATTCTCTGCCGAACTCCATCAGACCATTAAAGAAGAACTGATACCAACCTTCCTTAAACTGTTCCATGAAATAGAAAGGGAAGGAAAACTGCCTAATGCATTTTATGAAGCCAGTATTACACTTATCCCCAAACCAGGCAAAGACCCCTCCAAAAAGGAGAACTATAGGCCAATCTTCTTAAAGAACATTGATGCAAAAATCCTCAATAAAATAATGGCAAACCTAACTCAGCAACACATCAAAAAGGTCACTCACCATGACCAAGTAGGCTTCATCCCACGAATGCACATGTGGTTCAACATACAAAAATCAATAAATGTAATAAACCACATTAACAGAAACAAAGACAAAAACCACTTAATCATCTCAATAGATGCAGAAAAAGCCTTTGATAAGATCCAACACCATTTCATGATAAAAGAAAAAAACTAGGAATAGAAGGAAAGTACCTCAATATTATAAAAGCTAAATATGACAAACCTACAGCCAGCATTATACTTAACAGAGAAAAACTGAAACCATTCCCTCTAAAATCAGGAACCAGACAAGGATGCCCACTATCTCCACTCCTATTCAACATAGTACTGGAATTCCTAGCCAGAGCAATTAGGCAAGAAGAAGGAATAAAAGGAATACAAATAGGTAAAGAAACTGTCAAAATATCCCTATTTGCAGACGACATGATCCTATACCTTAAAAGACCCAAACAGCATGGTACTGCCACCAAAACAGATGTGAAGATCAGTGGAACAGAATAGACCTGGATATGAATACACACAGCTATAACCACCTGATTTTTGACAAAGGCTCCAAAAACATATGATGGAAAAAAGCCACTTCAACAAATTTTGCTGGGAAAAGTGGCTATCTGTCTGCAAAAAATTGAAACTAGGTCCATGTTTATCACCCTCTACTAGGATCAACTCAAAGTGGATCAAGGACCTTAATATCAGACCCAAAACTCTGAAGTTAGTACAGGAAAGAGAAAGGGAATACTCTGGAAGTAATAGGTATAGGCAAGGACTTACTCAATAGACCCCAGCAGCTCATCACCTAACAGAAAGGATAGACAAATGGGACTTCATAAAATTAAAAATCTTCTGCACAACAAAAGAAATGGTCTCTAAACTGAAGAGGCTACCCACAGAGTGGGAGAAATTATTTGCCAGCTATACATCAGACAAAGGACTGATAACCAGAATATATAGGGAACTTAAAAAACTAAATTCTCCCAAAACTAATGAACCAATAAAGAAATGGGAAAGTGAACTAAACAGAACTTTCTCAAAAGAAGAAGTTCAAATGGCCAAAAAACACATGAACAAATGCTCACCATCTCTAGCAATAAAGGAAATGTAAATTAAAACCACACTAAGATTCCATCTCACTCCTGTTAGAATAGCCATCATTAGCAACACCACCAACAACAGGTGTTGGTGAGGATGCAGGGTAAAAGGAACCCTCTTACACTGTTGGTGGGAATGTAAACTAGTACAACCACTCTGGAAAAAAATTTGGAGGCTACTTAAAAAGCTAGACATTGATCTACCATTTGATCCAGCAATACCACTCTTGGGGATATACCCAAAATAATGTGACACAGGTTACTCCAGAGGCACCTGCACACCCATGTTTATTGCAGCACTATTCACAATAGCCAAGTTATGGAAACAGCCAAGATACCCCACCACTGACGAATGGATTAAGAAAATTTGGTATCTATACACAATGGAATTTTATGCAGCCATGAAGAAGAACGAAATGTTATCATTCGCTGGTAAATGGATGGAATTGGAGAACATCATTCTGAGTGAGGTTAGCCTGGCCCAAAAGACCAAAAATCGTATGTTCTCCCTCATATGTGGACATTAGATCAAGGGCAAACACAACAAGGGTATTGGACTTTGAGCACATGATAAAAGCTTTAGCACACAAGGGAGGGGTGAGGATAGGTAAGACACCTAAAAAATTAGTTAGCATTTGTTGCCCTTAATGCAGAGAAACTAAAGCAGATACCTTAAAAGCAACTGAGGCCAATAGGAAAAGGGCACCAGGAACTAGAGAAAAGGTTAGATCAAAAAGAATTAACCTAGAAGGTAACACACACGCACAGGAAATTAATGTGAATCAACTCCCTGTATAGCTATCCTTATCTCAACCAGCAAAAACCCTTGTTCCTTCCTATTATTGCTTATATCTCTCTACAACAAAATTAGAGATAAGGGCAAAATAGTTTCTGCTGGGTATTGAGGGGGTAGAGGGGAGAGGGAGGGGGCGGAGTGGGTGGTAAGTGAGGGGGTGGGGCAGGGGGGAGAAATGACCTAAGCCTTGTATGCACATATGAATAATAATAATAAAAAAAACACACACTAAGATTCCACCTCACTCCTGTTAGAACAGCTATCATCAAAAACACCAGCAACAACAGTTGTTGGTGAGGATGTGGGGAAAAAGGAACCCTGATACCCTGCTGGTGGGTATGCAAGCTAGTGCAACCACCCTGGAAAAAAATATGGACACTTCTTAAAAATCTAAACATAGATCTTCCATATGATCCAGCAATCCCACCCTGGGGATATACCCAAAGGAATGCTACACAGATTACTCCAGAGGCACCTGAATGCCCATGTTTATTGCAGCACTATTCACAATAGCCAAGTTATGGACACAACCAAGATGCCCCATTACTAATGAATGGATTAAGAAAATGTGGTATTTATACACAATGGAGTTTTACTCAGCCATGATGAAGAATGAAATCTTATCATTCCTAAATAAATGGACAGAACTCAAGAACATCATCCTGAGCAAGGTTAGCCAGGCTCAGAAGACCAAAAATCGTATGTTCTTCCTCATGCGAGGATTTTAGATCTAGGGCAAATAGAGCAATATTGTTGGACTTGGGTCACATGCTAAGAGGAGAGCATATATGGAAGGTATGGGGATAGGTAGGAAACCTAAAACATGAAAATGTTAGACGTCCCCAGTGCAGAGGATCTAATACAGAAACCTTAAAGTGACAGAGGTTAATATGGGAAGAAGATTAGGAACTAGTAAAAAGGTCAGGTAGAAATTAATTGACTTGGGTTGTAACACACTTGTGCATGGAAGCAATGCTAGGAATCTCTCTATATAGGTATCCTTATTTCAACTAGCAAAAATGCTTTGCCTTTCTTCTTATTGTTTATGTCTTCTCTTCAAGAAAATTGGAGAAAAGGGCAGAACAGGTTCTGCCTGGAAGTGGGGGTAGGGGGAGGGCGCAGAGGGCTTGGTAGAGATATGGCACAAACAATGTGTGCTCATGTGAACAAATGAATTTTAAAAAGTAAAATATGTAAATATTTTTTGCTATATATGCATTTTTTGAGATATATATATATATATATATATATATATATATATATCTCAAAAGAAAGGGTTGGTGGAGTGGCTCAAGTGGTAGAGCAACTGCCTAACAAGCATGATGCCTTGAGTTCAAACTCCAGTGCTTCCAAAAAACAAAGAGTTGCAAAAGAAAGCAAGGGAAAGGGAAGGGGCAGGGGAACGGGGGGAGAAATGACCCAAACATTGTATGCACATATAAATAAAAGAAAAAGGAATTTAGGAAAAGGGGAACAGGTACTAGAGAAAAGGTTAGATCAAAAAGAATTAACCTAGAAGGTAACACCCACGCACAGGAAATCAATGTGAGTCAATGCCCTGTATAGCTATCCTTATCTCAACCAGCAAAAACCCTTGTTCCTTCCTATTATTGCTGATACTCTCTCTACAACAAAATTAGAAATAAGGGCAAAATACTTTCTGCTGGGTATTGAGGGGGGGGGAGAGGGAGGGGGCGGAGTGGGTAGTAAGTGGGGGGTGGGGGCAGGGGGGAGAAATGAACCAAGCCTTGTATGCACATATGAATAATAAAAGAAAAATGAAAAAAAAAAAGAAAGCAAGGGAAATCAAAATATACACTAGAATGTATCTGTTTTTCAAAGGCAGCAATGGAGGTATCAAGGAATAAAAAAAACATAAGACATAAACAATGTCAAGATAGTAGACATAAATCAAACCTTATCAGTTATGACATTAAATGCAAATGGACAAAATAATCAAAAGACAAAGACCTACAAAAATGAAGAAAAGCAAATAATCTAGTATGTACTAGCTACAAACACCATTAGATTCAAAGACAAATAAATTGCAAGGAAAATATGGAAGATTATGAAGATTATGGTATGCATATATTGTATAAAAGAAAACTGGAGCATGATATCTCAACTTTGAGATACCACAATTTAAGAGAAAACTAAAACTACCGATAAAAAAGTTCATGTTATAATGATAAAAGGACCAATTCACCAGGAAGATATAACGATCATAATCCAAATTCTAGCAGTGTACATAGAACTCCATTATTGACCATATGTTGGTTCATAGTCAAGACTCAATAAATTCAAAATGACTGAAATCATATGAAATATGCCCCTTAACCATGACAGCATGAAATTAAAGATCAATAATAGGAAAAATTGGGATATTCAGAAAAATATGCTTAAAAGTTAAACAACTTTTTTCTCCTGAAGGAAAAAAATTATCAAAGGAATCTCAAGGAAAATTATAAAGTACTTTGAGATAAATTAAATCAAACATGACTAAAACTTAAGAATGCTGCTAATGCAGTGCTAAGAGGAAAAATTATTGCTATACATACCAATACTAAAAAAAGAAAGATTTCAATTCAACAATACAACCGTCAACCTTAAGAAACTAGAAAAAAATATCAAACTGATACAAAAAGCAAGCAAAAGGAAGGAAACAATAAAGATTAGAGGAAATATAAGCAGTAAAATCTCAAGTTTCTCACTCCACCAATACCCCATCACATGTGTCTGTCAGCATGTGACAGGGTCTGTCCACAAAGAACTTCAGGGTGGCAGGGGAAAGGATAATTGGTTGCACTGTGTCCATGAATAAGTGCTACTTCAAACCCCTTCTTTCTCTACCAATTTCCTGGAAAATGAGATGAAACAGCAACAAAAACGAACATAACATTATAGTCCAGGTGACCTTAAAAGCAAGCAAACCCTATTATATGGATGAAGAAACAGGTAAGGCTGAGCATTAACTGCCTGCTAGATGTGACAAAAGTACTCTTCTTTCTCAATTGCCATTTTAAGCCTTTCATTTGTATTGAGAAAGGAAAAACCAGGAAATGCACAATGATAAGAAAGTGTGCGCTGTACAATATTTTTCAAAATATTTCATATTAGAGAATGGAATCTGGAGATAGAATTAATTTGCTTCACTTTTAAAAAATCAGCAAAACTAAATAGGCTTATTTGAACAAAATCAAAAGCACTGGCAAATCTATAGCTAGATCAACCAAGAGAAAAAGAGGATTCAAATTTATTAAAATCAAATATGGAAGAAGGGACATCACTGCCAAATTTTTTTTAAATTTTAAAAATCATAAGGAAATGACATAAGTAACTGTATACTCAAAAACTGGATAACACAGATGAGATGAACAAATTTCTAGAAAAACAAACTACCAAAACTAATTTCAAAGAAGCAGAAAATCTGAGTAGATGCAAAAAAGTAAAAAAAGGATTGAACTGACAATGCAACCCACAAGCAAAATCCCAGACTCAGTTGGCTTCCCTGGTTATTTATATTACATGTTTAAAGAAGAAATAGCATCAATCAATTACAAATTCTTCCCAAAGTATAGGAGATGAGCAAATACATCCCAATTCACTCTATGTGAAGAGTAGTACCATAGCAAGCCAGAGAAATCATAACAAAAGAAAACTACAGACCCAGTTCCTTATAAATATTATTGCAAATTCCCCAACAAAATACTAGCAAGCCAAATCCAGTAACATTAAAAAATATGATTACATATCATGGCAAAGTGACACATCTCAGAAGTACAAATTTGGTCCAACACATGAAAATCAATCAATGAGATAAACCATATTAAATCAGTAAAACCTAAAAGCACATGATCATTTCAGCAAAAATGCTCATATAAAAAATCTTTAAAAAACAAAATCCTGAGTTTAACCTCACTTCTTTCCTTCCTGCTCCTCAACCTCCTCCTCCCTCTCCTCTCTTTGTGATTTCCTGTTTGTTGATGTAAACACTTGCTCCTACTTGCTTATCCACCATTACTGTCTTCCATAACGTGAAACAGCAGGAAGGCCCTCACCAGAACTGGCTTATGCCAGTATCGTGTCCTTGAGTCTCTAAAATTATGAGTTCTATAAACCTCTTTTTCTTCATAAAAATAAAAATAAATAAAGGAAAAGCATTTGACATAATCCAACACTCTGTCAAGTAAAAGGCCATCTCCAAAAGGTCTTTTGCCATTGAAAGCCATATACACAATACAAGCAGCTAATGTATTTAATTGTGAGTGACTAAATGTTTTCCTCCTATGATCAGGAACAAAATTAGAATGTTCCCTCCTGTGCTTTTATTCAACATTGTACTGAAGCTTCTAGCTGTAGCAACTAAACAGGAGAAAGTAATAAAATTTTTTCTGATTAAAAGTGCAAAATAAAATTATCTCTATTTACAGATGAAAAATCTTATATCTAGAAAATCCTAAGGAACTGACAAAAAAACCCTATTAAAGAAAAACAAATACATCAAGATTGCAAGATATAAGCCCAATATACAAAGATTAATTG
The DNA here is from genome assembly GCF_047511655.1 of Castor canadensis. Taxonomy (NCBI): domain Eukaryota; kingdom Metazoa; phylum Chordata; class Mammalia; order Rodentia; family Castoridae; genus Castor; species Castor canadensis. The sequence goes on along the minus strand of NC_133390.1, from coordinate 26,290,425 downwards.
TATGTCTATATAGTAGCAATATATAATCTGAAAAAATAAAAAAGCAATTATATTTACAATAGCATGAAAAAATAAAATATGCAATAGTACTTTTAACAAAAAAAAAAGACCAAAGCATGTATGTACAGTATAAAAACATCAGTGAATGATATTAAGCAAAAAATAAGTAAATGAACATGGTCATAGACTGACTAAATATACCAAGATAACAATACTCCCTAAATTGACTTAGAGATTCAATGCAATCCCAGTTTCATAAGCCTTTTTTTACAAAAATTGGCTAGATTGCCCTAAGGCTTCTGCGGACCGAAGGGACCCAGAGCAGCTAAAACAACCTCTTTTAAGAAAAAAAGGAAAGTTGAAGTGGAAGACTTACTTCAGATGTCAAACTTACTAAAGAATTCCAATAATCAATACACTGTGATACTGGCATAATGGTAGACATAATGATCAGTGGAATAGAAGAATTGTGAACACAAAAATGCACTCTTCTATTTATGGTCAATTGATTTTATAGGTCGTGAAGGAAATTATACTGATAAAAAGCAATAATGAGCCAATGGATTATCTGCATGCAAAAGAATGAAACTGGGATGCTACCTTACATAATATATAAACATTAACTCAAAATGGATTATAGTATAGAATGTAAGAGGAAAAGGCATAAGAATAAATCTATGTGACACTGGATTAGACAATGATTGCCTAGATAAGACACCAAAAGCATAAGCAACAAAAAATATATAAATTATACATTATCAAAATATTTTTGTGTTTTGCCAGATACCATAAAGAAAGTGGAAAAAAGCCCACAGAATGGGAGAGATATTTGTGAGTTACGTATTTGTTAAAGACTTGTATCCAAAAAATACTTAAAGAACTCTTATAATTCAATAAACATAAATAACCCAGTTTTAAAATTAGACAAAGAATTACAATGGACATTTTTGCAACAATACAAATGACCAATAAGCACATGCAAAAAAATAGTAAACATCATTAGTCATTAGGGAATGTAAATCAAAACCCCAGCACATTCAAATTGTTGTAATCAAAAGGACGTGAAATATTAAGTGTTAGGAAAATTAGAGCCGCATTCAATGCTGGTAGAAATTTTAAATCATGCAGCTCTCTCAGTCCCTTATCTATTGCAAATTACAAAACTCTTGACACTGGGTAATTTATAAAGAAAAGTTTATTTGGCTCACAGTTCTGGAAACAGGGAAGTCCAAGAAAAGGGCACCAACATCAGTTCGGCATCTGGTGAGGGCCTACTTGCTACATCCTACCATAGCAAAAAGCATCACATGACAAGACAGAGCAAGTGTGCTATCTCAGGTCTCCTTTCCTGTTCTTGTAAAGCCATTAACACCACCATGCACATCCACCATGACTTCATCTAATTCTAATAACTTCTCAAAGTCCTCACCTCCAAATATATTAACATTTGAATTTGGAGATTAACTTTCCAACATATGAACTTTTAAGGAACACATTTAAATCATAACTACAGCCAACTTGGAAAACAGTGTGTCATATTCTAGGAAAGTTAAACACAAGGTTAGCATTTTACTGAACTTTTCCACTCATAAGTACATAGCCAAGAGAAATGAAAACTTATTTTCACATAAAAACTTGCATAAAAATGTCTTAGAACCGTTATTCATAAAAACCAGAAAGTGGAAATAATCCAAATATCCATCAGTTAATTAATGGATAAATAAAATGTGGTATATTCATACAATGGAATATTATTCAGCAATAGAAAGAAAAAGTATCCATACAACTAAAAGTCTTGATAGGAAAGAATGTGAAGAAGTGGTAATGGATGTGAGCTCTTTGGAATGAGGAAAATATGCTAGTTATGATGGTCATCCAATTCTATAAATATATGCTTCAAATGAGAGAATTTTATGTATAAATTGTATCTCAATAAACTATTTAAAGTTTTATAAATAAAATACAGCTTGATTCCCCCAAAAGTAAATGCCCAAAGTCCAAAGTCATCAGCAAGAAGGCTGGAAAATCCATTACTTTTAGTGCAACTCAGTTTAATAACCATTTTACTGTGTTATAGTCATGTCTAATTAAGAAGTTGGAAAAGATCAACAAGATATATTCAATCCCTAAACTTCTTCAATTCTATAATTTAGTGCAGAAAGATGGTTTTGGTTTATAAACGCTTTTGTTAATATAAAAGTTTGTACTGTTAAAGACAGACCACAGTAAATTTTATGTCCAGTTACCATCAAGAGTTAACTCTGAATTAATAGTAGGAGGAATCAGGCCTCCAAGATAAGCTACAAAAGTAGTTCTCAGAAACCATTCAGCCTTTCAAAATTGTACACATTAAGAACAAAGCTCATCACTCCATCAAGCACTTCTATAATCTGCTTATAATCATCTCTCTGGCTCCAGAATGAGTGACTGTGCTCAATGATCAAGTCAATAAAGTGGCAAAATAATGTGAACTGAATTGTCCAATCTGTGTTTTCCAAATGTTCAGTTTGTAAGACATAGACTTCCACAATTTTATAAAACAGAAATAAGATAATACGATAAGTAGTGGGAAGTAGGAAACAACATTCAAATATCCAAGGGCCTTAGTCAGATGTTGATTACATGCTCTTCGTACAAAGAAGGATGGATGTTTCAGTTCCTCAAATAAAGCAAACAGAAACACTGACTTTCCAGAGATTGAAGAGAATTCATAGATCACCAGAAACAGCCTCCTTATTTTATAGAACAGAAAATTGTTGTATTAAGAAAAAAACAGACTTGGGAGCTTACATGGTTATTTGGAGACAGGAGACTTGAATGCAGGTTTCTTGCTGCATGGGTCATCTTGCATCCTGTGGCAATTTTAGTTCTACCTCTTCAGAGTAACTGTAAAATGTTAAAGTTGTTCCACCTTCTTTAATAGCACAAAATGTGTAATACATAGGTAAAGTCTACGTGAGGAAGTTTAAATTACTCCTGTTGACCTTTCAAACTTCAGAAACAATCCCAGTACTATGAAATATATTTCTGTAGGTAGTCCAATGATCCCCTTGATTTAATAGTGCAGAGGTCGATTGACTAGAAGGTATGCCTCTTGAGAGGACATCAGGGGGACTGGCTAATGCCCTTTTCCCAGAAACCAAGACTTCACTCTACAGAAGACTTGAAAAAGTAGTTTCTTCACCATTATTACTTCTTATTTATTTCTTCTGTTCCTCTTTGATGTTTTTAAACTCTTTCCCATTTCCCTTGCTTTCTTTCCATCTGTCTGCTTTACTACAGTAGAAAAAAAAAAAATGAGGATTTGAGAGATGAGTATTCATTCCCTTTGCTCACCATAAGGACTCCCCTTATAATACCAACTCCAAATATGTGAACAAGCTGCAAATCACTCCCTATTTTCTATTAGTTTTGTAATTGTTTATTTAAATCTCTCAGCATACTGTATACAGATGACAATCAAATAGTAATAAGTCCGTTCACAATTTCTCATGAAATAAAAGTCTAGCTATAGGAGTGGAGAGAATTGACATTCTGGTCCTCTATTAAAATAGCAGTATTTTGGATTTGTTTATTTTTAACAAGCTGCAGTTTGGAAAAGCAATTTGTTTTGTTTATCATGTCAAATTCTTATGAAAGTATTTGAGTTGGAGTTCACCCAAAATCTATAACTCACCATGTAATGCATAATTTTTCTGTCATACAGTTGCAAATTTTGACACTTCTTTTGCCAAAAAACACTGGTATGAATAAGAAAGAAGCCCCCTTTGCAGTTTACTACTTAGTAAACTTACTTTCACACTGGTCCCTCAGCCTTTCATTTTCAGAGCTCAACCATCCATTGTTCACAAAGATTTTGTTGCCCTTTGTTTCTATTCAGATTCACTTAAAATTGACCATTGAAAGATCCATAAGCTAACTTAAACATTTTAATTATTAATTTATTTGAATCCTTCAACATTAAATGCCATAAACTACCCTAAATAAAAAATTTTCTTGACAAATATATATGTAAATAATCTTATAGTTCCCTTAAAATGGTGATAGCTGTAGATATTAATAGTGAAACTTTTTCTCATTTTTCCAATATTGCATAAAAAGTACTCTCCCTTTATGCTTATCTGCCTTAAAATTCTTCATTTCTGGGATATTTAAAGAGTCATTAGTGAAAGAGAAATGGGTATGCTTTAAGTTGAAGAAATTCTAAAATATAAATAATTTAAAATTCAGCACTTTCTGGGTTAAATTAGTGTACTACTTCAGTATCTGCAATTCAAATAAGTCCTCTGAGAAATTGGCCTCTATAACCAGTGACGTGCTGCTGAGCTGAACAGATCTCCAAAATAACCTAACAGATTTCTTTCTTTCATTGAAGAGTTATTTCCATCTGGTGCTTAGATATTAAAACTGGAATATGTAAAGGCTCTCCCCTCTCACCCTGTGTGACTTCCAAATGCTAGCAAATAATTTGCATTGTCAATGAATTGAGGATTAAAATTTTGAACTTCACAGTGTAGATGTAAGATGATAATTTTAAAGGGATAGATCTTTGAACCAGTGAATTTTTCTACTGGCTTTAAGAAAGAGTGACTTGAAATGTGTGTTGCCTGTAGAAGATCCTACAAACCTGTGTGCTTAAAAAGAACAAAATTTTTCTCAATGCTTCCCAAGTTCAGGATGTTGAAACATGAATTTATGAAAAGTATTAGAGACCAGCTTGTATCAGAATTTGAGCATCTAAAAACGTATGTATGAATATATTTAGATAGACAAGTAGAGGTAGAAGTTTCCAAGGCCTTAGGTCATTGACAGTGATGTCTTCATGAGAAGCCTAAGGATCCTTCACAGTAATAGAAAATAATGTCTGACTTTTAAGACTGGCAGCATTTTTCAGAGTATCTTGACTGGAAAGCACAGAGTTACTTCTAAGAAATGTAATTGCTTCCAGAAATGTTTAAACCACTAAGAGAATATTTATATGAAAGGAGCAATAGTCCCAAGGAGTGAATAAACCAATTCTATGCACATGGCAGTGTAAAAGCCTGGGAGCACGCGCAAAGAGAACCATGTGCAGGACACAAGCATTTTGTTCAAATTTTTTCTTCTTGTCATTAGTCTTGCAACCTCCACCATCTCTCTTTCTCCCAACAGTGGGGAGCAGATGCCTTCCAGAGCAAACTGCCATCCAATTTTGTTTCCAGTCTTCACACTAACATCTGTCCTCCCTCATCATTCCTTTCTTTCAGATGTGCCATCATACTTTCTTCACATTGTCTCTTATTTAATTGCTTCCTTTGATCTCTTTCTCTTCAAATTGATTTGCCTTGATCTTCTGTAATATTTTCTGATGCTTGAAACAAAATTGAACATTCTCCATTTCATGGCTAGTTAAAAAATGACTGTGAGTTCCTACACACACATACACACACACACACACACACACACACACACACACACACAGCACATGGAACTGCTCACCATCTCTGCTCAGTGTGCTCACATTTAACTTCTAAAAAATATTGAAGAGACTCAAAGGAAAGCAAACCACATGACCTTGGGTAAGACACTTAAGAATGTACAATTATTACATGCTAATCATAAATTTTTAATATTTAAGGTGATGGAAATGTTAAACAATGATTCAGTAATTATACACTGTACACATGTATTGAATAATCACTTTGAACACTGCAAATTAGTACAATTAAAATAATAAGTTAAGGGGGAAAGATGTGGGGAGAGGGTACAGGAGAATGAATATGGTGGAAATATTATGTAAACATGTATGTAAATGGAAAAATGAGACCTGTTGAAACTATTCCAGGAATGGGATACTTGAATTCAAGTACGATATATTCCTAGAACTTTTGTAAATGTCACAATGTACCCGCAGCACAGCAATAATTTTAAAAAACTTTAAAAAGTTAAAACAAAATGAATAAAATAATGTAAAAAGAATGTGTTGATGTCAATAAGTATATAATCACTTTGATAATTATCATAAACATTTGTTAGAATCTTTTAAAGTATTTCAGCACAGCTATATTCAGAAAAACCCAGCATCTTTTTTTTTTTTTGAGGAAAAATTTTATTTATTTATTTATTTTTCATTTTTCTTTTATTATTCATATGTGCATACAAGGCTTGGTTCATTTCTCCCCCCTGCCCCCACCCCCTCCCTTACCACCCACTCCGCCCCCTCCCTCTCCCCCCCTCAATACCCACCAGAAACTATTTTGCCCTTATTTCTTATTTTGTTGTAGAGAGAGTATAAGCAATAATAGGAAGGAACAAGGGTTTTTGCTGGTTGAGATAAGGATAGCTATACAGGGCATTGACTCATATTGATTTCCTGTGTGTGTGTTACCTTCTAAGTTAATTCATTTTTTTTTGTTTTTCTTTTATTATTCATATGTGCATACAAGGCTTGGTTCATTTCTCCCCACTGCCCCCACCCCCTCCCTTACCACCTACTCCGCCCCCTACCTCTCCCCCCCAATACCCAGCAGAAACTATTTTGCCCTTATTTTTTTTGATCTAACCTTTTCTCTAGTACCTGTTCCCCTTTTCCTATTGGCCTCAGTTGCTTTAAGGTATCTGCTTTAGTTTCTCTGCGTTAAGGGCAACAAATGCTAGCTAGTTTTTTAGGTGTCTTACCTATCCTCACCCCTCCCTTGTGTGCTCTCGCATTTTTTTTTTTTCATTTTCCTTTTATTATTCATATGTGCATACAAGGCTTGGTTCATTTCTCCCCCCCTGCCCCTGCCCCCTCCCTTACCACCCACTCCGCCCCCTCCCTCTCCCCGCCACCCCCTGAATACCCAGCAGAAACTATTTTGCCCTTATCTCTAATTTTGTTGTAGAGAGAGTATAAGCAATAGTAGGAAGGAACAAGGGGTTTTGCTGGTTGAGATAAGGATAGCTATACAGGGAGTTGACTCACATTGATTTCCTGTGCATGTGTGTTACCTTCTAGGTTAGTTGTTTTTGATCTAACCTTTTCTCTAGTACCTGTTCTCCTTTTCCTATTGGCCTCAGTTGCTTTTAAGGTATCTGCTTTAGTTTTTCTGCGTTAAGGGCAACAAATGATAGCTAGTTTTTTAGGTGTCTTACCTATCCTCACCCCTCCCTTGTGTGCTCTCGCTTTTATCATGTGCTCATAATCCAATACCCTTGTTGTGTTTGCCCTTGATCTAATGTCCACATATGAGGGAGAACATACGATTTTTGGTTTTTTGAGCCAGGCTAACCTCACTCAGAATGATGTTCTCCAATTCCATCCATTTACCAGCAAATGATAACATTTCATTCTTCTTCATGGCTGCATAAAATTCCATTGTGTATAGATACCACATTTTCTTAATCCATTCGTCAGTGCTGGGGCATCTTGGCTGTTTCCATAACTTGGCTATTGTGAATAGTGCCGCAATAAACATGGATGTGCAGGTGCCTCTGGAGTAACAGTCTTTTGGGTATATCCCCAAGAGTGGTATTGCTGGATCAAATGGTAGATCGATGTCTAGCTTTTTTAGCCTCCAAATTTTTTTCCAGAGTGGTTATACTAGTCTACATTTCCACCAACAGTGTAAGAGGGTTCCTTTTTCCCCACATCCTCGCCAACACCTGTTGTTGGTGGTGTTGCTGATGATGGCTATTCTAACAGGGGTGAGGTGGAATCTTAGTGTGGTTTTAATTTGCATTTCCTTTATTGCTAGAGATGGTGAGCATTTTTTCATGTGTTTTCTGGCCATTTGAATTTCTTCTTTTGAGAAAGTTCTGTTTAGTTCACATGCCCATTTCTTTATTGGTTCATTAGTTTTGGGAGAATTTAGTTTTTTAAGTTCCCTATATATTCTGGTTATCAGTCCTTTGTCTGATGTATAGTTGGCAAATATTTTCTCCCACTCTGTGGGTGTTCTCTTCAGTTTAGAGACCATTTCTTTTGATGAACAGAAGCTTTTTAGTTTTATGAGGTCCCATTTATCTATGCTATCTCTTAGTTGCTGTGCTGCTGGGGTTTCATTGAGAAAGTTCTTACCTATACCTACTAACTCCAGAGTATTTCCTAATCTTTCTTGTATCAACTTAAGAGTTTGGGGTCTGATATTAAGATCCTTGATCCATTTTGAGTTAATCTTGGTATAGGGTGATATACATGGATCTAGTTTCAGTTTTTTGCAGACTGCTAACCAGTTTTCCCAGCAGTTTTTGTTGAAGAGGCTGCTATTTCTCCATCGTATATTTTTAGCTCCTTTGTCAAAGATAAGTTGCTTATAGTTGTGTGGCTTCATATCTGGATCCTCTATTCTGTTCCACTGGTCTTCATGTCTGTTTTTGTGCCAGTACCATGATGTTTTTATTGTTATTGCTTTGTAATATAGTTTGAAGTCAGGTATTGTGATACCTCCTGCATTGTTCTTTTGACTGAGTATTGCCTTGGCTATTCGTGGCCTCTTGTGTTTCCATATAAATTTAACAGTAGATTTTTCAATCTCCTTAATGAATGTCATTGGAATTTTGATGGGAATTGCATTAAACATGTAGATTACTTTTGGGAGTATAGACATTTTTACTATGTTGATTCTACCAATCCATGAGCATGGGAGATCTCTCCACTTTCTATAGTCTTCCTCAATCTCTTTCTTCAGAAGTGTATAGTTTTCCTTGTAGAGGTCTTTCACATCTTTTGTTAGGTTTACACCTAGGTATTTGATTTTTTTTGAGGCTATTGTAAATGGAATTGTTTTCATACATTCTTTTTCCGTTTGCTCATTGTTAGTGTATAGAAATGCTAATGATTTTTCTATGTTGATTTTATATCCTGCTACCTTGCTATAGCTAGTGATGATGTCTAGAAGCTTCTGAGTAGAGTTTTTTGGGTCTTTAAGGTATAGGATCATGTCATCTGCAAATAGGGATATTTTGACAGTTTCTTTACCTATTTGTATTCCTTTCATTCCTTCTTCTTGCCTAATTGCTCTGGCTAGGAATTCCAGTACTATGTTGAATAGGAGTGGAGATAGTGGGCATCCTTGTCTGGTTCCTGATTTTAGAGGGAATGGTTTCAGTTTTTCTCTATTAAGTATAATGCTGGCTGTAGGTTTGTCATATATAGCTTTTATAATGTTGAGGAACTTTCCTTCTATTCCTAGTTTTCTTAGAGCTTTTATCATGAAATGATGTTGGATCTGATCAAAGGCTTTTTCTGCATCTATTGAGATGATCAAGTGGTTTTTGTCTTTGCCTCTGTTAATGTGGTTTATTACGTTTATTGATTTTCGTATGTTGAACCACCCCTGCATCCCTGGGATGAAGCCTACCTGGTTGTGGTGAATAATCTTTTTGATGTGTTGCTGAATTTGGTTTGCCATTATTTTGTTGAGGATTTTTTGCTTCAATGTTCATTAAGGAGATTGACCTATAGTTCTCCTTTTTGGAGGTGTCTTTGCCTGGTTTTGGGATAAGTGTAATACTGGCTTCATAAAATGTGTTTGGCAGTTTTCCTTCCTTTTCTATTTCATGGAACAGTTTAAGGAGGGTTGATATCAGTTCTTCTTTAAAGGTCTGATAGAATTCAGCAGAGAATCCATCAGGTCCTGGACTGTTCTTTTTGGGGAGACTCTTGATTGCTGCTTCAATTTCATTTTGTGTTATAGGTCTATTCAGGTGATTAATTTCCTCTTGGTTCAGTTTTGGATGATCATATGTATCTAGAAATCTGTCCATTTCTTTAAGATTTTCAAATTTATTTGAATATAGGTTCTCAAAGTAGTCTCTGATGATTTCCTGGACTTCCACGGTGTTTGTTGTTATCTCCCCTTTTGCATTCCTAATTCTACTAATTTGGGTTTTTTCTCTCCTCCTTTTAGTCAGGTTTGCCAGGGGTCTATCGATCTTGTTTATTTTTTCAAAGAACCAACTTTTTGTTTCATTAATTCTTTGTATGGTTTTTTTGGTTTCTAGTTCGTTGATTTCAGCTCTTATTTTTATTATTTCTCTCCTTCTATTTGTTTTGGGATTTGCTTGTTCTTGTTTTTCTAGGAGTTTGAGATGTATCATTAGGTCATTGATTTGGGATCTTTCAATCTTTTTAATATATGCACTCATGGCTATAAACTTTCCTCTCAAGACTGCCTTAGCTGTGTCCCATAGGTTCTGGTAGGTTGTGTTTTCATTTTCATTGAATTCCAGGAGCTTTTTAATTTCCTCTTTTATTGCATCGATGATCCATTCTTCATTAAATAATGAGTTATTTAGTTTCCAGCTGTTTGCATGTTTTTTGTCTTTACTTTTGTTGTTGAGTTCTACTTTTACTGCATTGTGGTCAGATAGTATGCACGGTATTATTTCTATTTTCTTATATTTGCTGAGGCTTGCTTTGTGCCCTAGGATATGATCTATTTTGGAGAAGGTTCCATGGGCTGCTGAGAAGAATGTATATTGTGTAGAGGTTGGATGAAATGTTCTGTAGACATCTACTAGGTCCACTTGATCTATTGTATATTTTAGATCTTGGATTTCTTTATTGAGTTTTTGTTTGGATGACCTATCTATTGATGATAATGGAGTGTTAAAGTCTCCCACAACCACTGTGTTGGTGCTAATATATGCTTTTAGGTCTTTCAGGGTATGTTTGATGAAATTGGGTGTGTTGACATTGGGTGCGTACAGATTGATGATTATTATTTCCTTTGGTCTATTTCCCCTTTTATTAGTATGGAATGTCCTTCTTTATCTCATTTGATCAATGTACGTTTGAAGTCTACTTTGTCAGAGATAAGTATTGCTACTCCTGCTTGTTTTCGGGGGCCATTGGCTTGGTAAATCTTCTTCCAGCCTTTCATCCTAACCATATGCTTATTTCTGTCAGTGAGATGAGTCTCCTGTAAGCAACAAATTGTTGGATCTTCTTTTTTAATCCATTTTGTCAAACGGTGTCTTTTGATGGGTGAATTAAGTCCATTAACATTGAGCGTTAGTACTGATAGGTATGTGGTGATTCCTGCCATTTAGTTATCTTAGTTGTTTGAAGGTTTGATTGTGTGTACCTAACTTGATGTTACTCTCTCCTGTCTTGCTTTTTCTTATCCTGTGGTTTGGTGCTGCCTGCCTTTTCATGGTTAAGTTAGGTGTCACTTTCTGTGTGCAGGATCCCTTGCAGAATCTTTTGTAATGGTGGCTTTGTGGTCACATATTGTTTTAGTTTCTGCTTATCATGGAAGACTTTTATTGCTCCATCTATTTTGAATGATAGCTTTGCTGGGTAGAGTATCCTGGGGTTGAAGTTATTTTCATTCAGTGCCCGGAAGATCTCACCCCACGCTCTTCTTGCTTTTAATGTTTCTGTTGAGAAGTCTGCTGTGATTTTGATGGGTTTACCTTTGTATATTACTTGTTTTTTCTCTCTTACAGCCTTCAATATTCTTTCCTTAGTTTCTGAACTTGTTTTAATGATGATATGTCGTGGAGTAGTTCTATTTTGATCTGGTCTGTTTGGTTCCTGGAGGCCTCTTGCATTTGTATGGGAATATCTTTCTCTAGATTTGGGAAATTTTCTGTTATTATTTTGTTGAATATATTACGCATTCCCTTCGCTTGCACCTATTCTCCTTCTTCGATGCCCATGATTCTCAAGTTTGGTCTTTTGATGGAGTCAGTGAGTTCTTGCATTTTCTTTTCACAGGTCTTGAGTTGTTTAATTAATAGTTCTTCGGTTTTTCCTTTAATTACCATTTCATCTTCAAGTTCTGAGATTCTGTCTTCTGTTTGTTCTATTCTGCTGGATTGGCCTTCCGTTTTGTTTTGCAGTTCTGTTTCATTCTTTTTTCTGAGGTTTTCCATATCCTGGCTGTTTTCTTCTTTATTGTTGTCTATTTTTGTCCTGAGTTCATTTATCCATTTATTCATTGTGTTCTCTCTTTCACTTTGGTGTTTATGCAGTGCTTCTATGGTTTCCTTTATTTCTTCTTTTGCTTTTTCAAATTCTCTATTTTTATTGTGTTGGAATTTCTTGAGTGTCTCCTGTACATTTTGGTTGACCCTATCCAGTATCACCTCTATAAAATTCTCATTGAGTACTTGTAGTATGTCTTCCTTTAAATTATTCTTGTGGGCTTCATTGGGTCCTTTGGCATAGTTTATCTTCATTTTGTTGGAGTCTGGATCTGAGTTTCTGTTCTCTTCATTCCCCTCTGGTTCCTGTACTAATTTTTTGCTGTGGGGAAACTGGTTTCCCTGTTTTTTCTGTCTTCCCGTCATTGTCCTTGGTGTTGTTACTGTCCCTGTACTGTGTGCAATTAAGTATTTTCTAGCTTGTAATAATAACAATGGTAATATTTAGAATGGAAGAGTGAGCTGAGATGGAAAGCAAGAAGTTAAAGAAAAGGAGAAAACAAATATACAGACAAGAGGGAGAAAGCAGAACAAGGTATCAGAGAAGAGAGTTTCAAAGGTATAAACAGGGAGTGTTAGTGTACTAATCGACAGTAAGCTGAACAGACATTAGAGAGACAGAGAGAGGATTGAAAATCAAAGATAAAAAAATAAAAATAAAAAATAAGAAAATGAAAGTAATATCTATATATAAAAATGAATTAAAATAAAATGGAAAATAGAAAATTAAAAAAAAAACAAAAAGCCAAAAAACTTCCAAGTTTATATGCAATGCAGTTTCAGTATTAATAATTTGGATGTCCATCTCAATCTCCAGTCCTGGAGTTGGTGCCTCAGATGTTGTTCTGTAGTTGTCTCATCAAAGGGGATGCATAAAGTAGAACAAAACTTCACACACCCACACACACACACACACAAGAAAAAAAAAAAAAGCCCCACCAAGTGTCCCCAGTGCAAATGCAATACAGTTTCAGTAAGTTTTTCGGCTTGCAGGTGTAATTCGGTTGTTCTCTCATCAAAGGTAGGGAGAAAAAGAAAAAAAAGCATCTGGAGGCAGTTCTGAGAGTGGTATCTGCAACTGTGGTTTGCCTGCCTGCTGCTCTCAGCCTGTAGCTGGCGGCGTTATTTATGCAGATCTCTGGTGTGAGCTAGCACTCACCTGGTCCCACAGGCTTTGTTTGCTCAGAGTTCTCCTGTGCCGGAGCCTCTGCCTCAGGCTTTCCCCTTCCCAAGCACTGGGAAAGGTGACACTGCCCCACGTTGTCAGGCCTGTGTGTTTATTTACAGTTCATGTGGGAGCCCCTGTCCTCTGAAGTTTTCCTCCCACTGCCGCTTTCAGCAGCTTTCCTGCTCCTGCTTACTGGGCAGTGCTGCTGCTCCTGCCGGCCGCCATGTTTGTTTACAGTTCACGTGGGAAGTGGGTCTTTCCTCCTCCACTCTCACAAGCTTCCCCGCTCCTGGTTGCTGGGCACGCGCCCCGCTCCCGCCAGAGGCTCTCCGGCCCGCCTGGCTTGTTTATTTACAGTCCTGGGAAGGATTCCCTTCCCCCAATCTTCAGCGCTCAAGGAGCCCCACCCTCTTTCCAGTGTGTCTTAACTGTTCTTATTGCTTATTACTCAGTTTCTCTTTTTTTCCCGGGTGGAGGTCAGTCTGTCCAGGGTGCTATGCTGCTCTAGCCCAGGCTTGTCTGTGGGAGTATCGCAGTACCACGAAGCTCACCTGGTCTGCATCTTCCCAAGCCGTATGGGCGCTGGCCACTTGTGGCCCCGGGGGCCCTCCTCGTTTCTCCGTTTAACCTGAAGTGGAGATTCTCTGCACCGGCTGGAGATGTGGAGGGGTCAAAGTTATGCCTTTTCTTGGTGATTATGCCTGCAAAGTGTGTCTCCAGTGTCTCTCCAAGATTTCACTATAGGAGGGTCGCTTTCTGCTTCCTACCTCTAGCCGCCATCTTGGAATCCCCCCTGTGCTCTCACTTTTATCATGTGCTCATAGTCCAATCCCCTTGTTGTGTTTGCCCTTGATCTAATGTCCACATATGAGGGAGAACATATGATTTTTGGTCTTTTGGGCCAGGCTAACCTCACTCAGAATGATGTTCTCCAATTCCATCCACTTACCAGTGAATGATAACATTTCATTCTTCTTCATGGCTGCATAAAATTCCATTGTGTATAGATACCACATTTTCTTAATCCATTCATCAGTGCTGGGGCATCTTGGCTGTTTCCATAACTTGGCTATTGTGAATAGTGCCGCAATAAACATGGATGTGCAGGTGCCTCTGGAGTAACAGTCTTTTGGGTATATCCCCAAGAGTGTTATTGCTGGATCAAATGGTAGATCGATGTCCAGCTTTTTAAGTAGCCTCCAAATTTTTTTCCAGAGTGGTTGTACTAGTCTACATTCCCACCAACAGTGTAAGAGGAAAACCCAGCATCTTGATCCAAACATCTCCAAACAAAAGATCCATTAAAATGAGTAAGAATTTTCCATAAAACTTCAGGATGTTTTAGACTAAATTTTTTACTGCCATGTAAAATGTTATAGAACAAATTTAGAGCTAATATTTATGTGCTTTAGTCTAAAATCTAAGAAAGAGCATTAATGCCATTATAGCTTGCAATTGTATTATAGGAAATTGCAATGTGTACTTGTAGCTAAAAGCAGCAAACATTTAAAAAGTCTATGTTCAGAAGACATTGGTGTAATCATTTCATATCTTTCATACTCTCAAAAAGCAGAAAGAAAGAAAGAAATTTAGTTTCTTCTGATTAAAAGCAGCATTTTCTTTTCTCTTTTATTCTTTCCTCTTTGCCATCTGCCTTCTCCTTCATTTCCCTCCCCATAAGTCCTGTGCATTTGTATGATGATGGCACAGATTTAGAGAATAGGTGGAGTGTTATGATTTGGGTGGTCTTAGTAAAACTTTAGTCTTTGGCTAACCTCTCCTTAGACTGGAAAGTGGCCAAGAACTTGTAGTATTAGGGAGAGTTCACTTTGAAAAGCTGTACATGTATATCTGGGCACATGTCAATATATTTGCTCTGCTTTAATAAGATAAAGTGAGCAACAACTTGTCAGACAAAGCAACAACTATTTCTACCAAATTTAAAATGCATCCTTGTATGAGTATGCTATAGTTCTCCTTTGATTTCAGTGTTCCTTTATTTCAGTTTATTGTTTCACATCTCTCTCTAGCTGAGCCAGGAAACTCAGAAAAGTTTTCAAAAAAATAACTCTACCCACATTTATTCTTTTCTTTGTCCTGATTCTTTACTCTCTCCTACCCTCACAGCATTTCATTTAACAAGTGGTCAGGAAAAGTTATTTCCTTTTTGTATCTAAGTAAAATCTCTCTCCACAGCATCACTTTTTTATTGTAAAATTAAATTAGACTCATTCATTTTGAAAGAAGAGTATTTTGTAGATAAAAGGAGAAATAAATTCCTTCTTTTCCATAAGTAGACCTACAAAGAATACAGGAGTTATTTCCCCCAATAATAATTTAACAAAAGAAGTCTGAATCCCCTGAATTAGAGTGTGGATTAGAAAAAAATCACCTGCATAGTAAATACACATTATCATGGAATTTGTAGAGGCCATATCTTTTTGGTACCTGTCAAAAGTAGTAAAAATATCCATAAGGATAAAAATAATGACAATAACATTTCAGTGAAAACAATCAAACTGTTGCCAGAGACAAAGTAGCAAATGCATTTAGGCTCATTTGTGCATAATTGGAAATTTCCAAATGAAGCCCTGTATCAAAGGAAAATTTGAACACTTTCCTAGAAGACCAATCAATGTAATTTAAGAGTTACAGATTTCTACTGTTCTAATCTTCCCAGCGCTTAAGAGCATTCTTACTCTGTTTTGTTGCAGTTGAGTCAGAAATAAAATATTTAACATAGAGAATTTATATATAATCCATTACTGGTATCCTTTCTTCAACTGCTTTTCCTCCAAAGAATGCCAAAACTTTGTAAACTTGATCAGACTGATACTGGAAAAGGTATGCAATATAAAATGATGTTGAGAACATTTTATCAAGGTTAGCACAAATGGATAAGTATTGTTTATTAAATTAAAATTTCCAAAGAAACTGATGCAAAAAAAGAGAGAGCAGTCCAAGTTTGTGTTTGAAAAGTCATTGATAGTATTTAGTTTCAAAATGTGGTTGAATTGATTGAATAGGGATTTGAGTTTCAAAAGGAGTAAGGAAAGATCACAGAGTAATGCTTAAAAGAACTACAAGTTATTAAATTCAAAATCCTCCCTCTGCACTTTGAGTTCTCAAATAAGTTATAAAATGCTATAAACCAAATCATTTTCAAAGTAATAATGGACAGAAATTGTCTAAATGATTAATCTTCTTTTAATGTACTTCTAAGCAAAAGAATTCAGGAATGGGGAATATACAGAAAATAAGAAACCAACCTTCAATGATGAAATTTTTTTCTTATTTTCACCTAAGAAAGGACCAAAGATCTAACATGGTACTTGAAGTCTTATAAGTCTACATTTTGGATGAATGTAGACTTAGAATATTTAGAATAATGCTGACAGTTCATAATTACTAACACTGATTTTGTCTCAATGTGGTAGATCGAACACATGTTCCAAATTGCAATATCTTCTCAAACCCTGCTAAAACTGCAGCAAAGTATTTTTTAAAGATTTAAATCCACAAGGATGTGGAGAGTAAGGAAGAAAACAATGTTACATTTTAAATATTAAAAAGGAGAGACAGAGTAATAACAATTACCCCCCAATAGCAATAAGAAAGCCAGATAACACCATAGTACATAGAAAAAGACAGAGAAACTAGCAGCAAAATGTACCTCCATAAGTAGAATTTTTAAGGGAGGATGATGTAGCAGGAGTTTATTTGAAACTGTCCCTAATCCTTTTTGCCAAAAGAAGGCCCTAGAGCTTCTGATTAACTAGCTGCAGGACAGCAAATCTAGAGTCTGGTGTGACTCCAACCAGAGAAGAGGAAAAAGATATACTCCTGAATGTTAAAGTCCCCAGCACCTGGATTCCCTGCCCATTGGCTTTCTGGACTCTACTTTTTTTTTCTTCCATAAATGCTCTTTGTCCCTAAAACTCTCTGACATAGAGATTTGAGATGGAGAGTTTCCTTTGTCTTCTTCAGAACCAACTTTGAATAAATCTGCTTCTTTCTACTAATTTCTCCTGGTTTTCTTCTGGAGTGATGAGTAGTATAAACCTTAGATTCTGGTATCAATGGGGATAATAAAATAAAAAGACCTAGGGGAACACCCCTTGAGAAACTATGAGATCTCAAGGCACTCTACATGATTCAGCTCCCAGACCAAGTGCCCTACCAAAACGTCCACAGAATGCTGAAAGTTTATTCATAGGAAATGGAAAAAGAGAGGATACACTAGCTTCTGGAGTTGCTGAAAAAAAGAAAAAAAAAACCATTAAAATGACAGCATAAAACAGAAGCAATGTATTCTCTCACAATTCTAGGTGCCAGAAGTCTAAAATCAATTTCACTGAACTAAATGAAAGGTATTGGCAGGGCCTCATTGTCCCCAGACTCTGAGTAAAAATCTATCCCTATGTCTTCCAGCTCAGTTTCCAACATTCCCTGAGTGACTACATAATTCCAAATTCATAACTCTAAATTCTGCCTCCATGGTTACATTATTTCCTCCACTTGTGTGTGTAAAATCTCTCTTTATAGGGATACATATGATTGCACTTCAGTTCCACCAAACAATCCAAGATAATCTCCCTATGTCAAGATTTTTCACTTAATCAAATCTGCAAAGACCTTCATTCCTTAGAAGATAATTTGTTCGGGTTCCAAGAATTATGGCCTGATATCTTCAGATGGCTGTTATTCAAGATCAAATTACATACATAATGCTTAAGTACATGCCAAGAAAAACTCAAGAATATTTATAGGAAATTAAAATGCATGGAACACACAAAGGAGAATTCATAATGTCACATATCCAATAAAAAATTACTAGGCAGACAAAAGGATGCCTCATAATAAGGCAATAGATCAATCAACATAAACTAACTCAGAGCTTATACAGATGTTAGAATTAGCAGACAAGTACATTAACAATGCCTTTATAACTATTTTCCACATGTCCAAAAACTTAAGTAGAGGTATGGAAAATAGTTTTAACTCAAATAAACTATCTAAAGAAAAAGTAGATTGTCCAAAATTTAAAATTCTCCAGATGATATTAATGACCATTAGATCTTGCAGAAGAAATTAAGAACAAATTGAATAAATAATAATAGCAACTATCTTAAATGAAACACATAGAATAAAGGAAAATAAACCAAAATAAGTAAGTAAGTAAATAAACAGAGCATCAAAACAGCTATGAAATAAGTTCAAGCAGCCTAACATAGGTGCACTCAGAGTCTTCCATGAACAGAAGTGGGAAGGAAAACAAAAAATATTTGAAGAAATAACCTCCAAAGCTTTATAAATTTGATAAAATACTACAGATACAATTTCAAAAAGATCAAGAATCCTTAAGCAAAATGAACATGAAGAAAACTATCAGAGAATATATCATTAAAATTGCCTAATATCAATCATAAAAAGAAAGCCTTTAAAAAGCCAAAGGGGTGGGCACACAGGCTTCTGCCAACAAGCCCAACTATGCAGGAGGCATAGGAAGGAGGATAATGACCCAAGGATGGTCCAGGCAAAAAGTGAGACTCTACTTGAAAAATAACTAAAGCAAAAAAAAAAAAAAAAAAAGGGTGAGGGGGGTAGTGCTGGGCATTTGACTCAAGTGGTAGCGTGCCTTAATTCAAAAACCCAGTAATGCCAAAGGAAGAAAAGAAGAAGAAAAATGACCCAAAGGGAAAAGTAAGAAATATATGTACAGATATAAAGACAAAGATGACAGTGTATTTCTTGTTGGAAACAAGGCAAATCAGAAGACAGTAGAGCAACATGTTTAAGTACTGAAAGAGGTAAAAAGCTGTCACCTTAGAATTCTATACCCAGAGCAGTATCTTCAAAATGAAATAAAAATGAAGTTTACCTTATTCACTCAAAATCCACAAGAATTCATCCCAAACATATCCTCAAAAAATATTAAAAATTATCCTAATATTTTTAAACTAGAATGGACACTTTGAAATAATCCACAGACCTCAAAAGAAAATTAAAAGACAGAATGTAGTTTGTACATAATGAAAATAAAATTGCAATTGTTATGGTTTAAATTGAGTCCCTTCCTAAAGGAAATGCAAATTAAAACCAGACTAAGATTCCACCTCACCCCTGTTAGAATAGCCATCATTAGCAACACCACCAACAACAGGTGTTGGCGAGGATGCGGGGAAAAAGGAACCTTCTTACACTGTTGGTGGGAATGTAAACTAATACAACCACTCTGGAAAAAAATTTGGAGGCTACTTAAAAAGCTAGACATTGATCTACCATATGATCCAGCAATACCACTCTTGGGGATATACCCAAAAGACTGTGACACAGGTTACTCCAGAGGCACCTGCACACCCATGTTTATTGTGGCACTATTCACAATAGCCAAGTTATGGAAACAGCCAAGATGCCCCGCCACTGACGAATAGATTAAGAAAATGAGTATCTATACACAATGGAATTTTATGCAGCCATGAAGAAGAATGAAATGTTATCATTTGCTGGTAAATAGATGGAATTGGAGAACATTATTCTGAGTGAGGTTAGCCTGGCCCAAAAGACCAAAAATCATGTGTTCTCCCTCATATGTGGACATTAGATCAAGGGCAAGCACAACAAGGGGATTGGACTTTGAGCACATGATAAAAGTGAGAGCACACAAGGGAGGGGTGAGGATAGGTAAGACACCTAAAAAATTAGCTAGCATTTGTTGCCCTTGACGCAGAAAAACTAAAGCAGATACCTTAAAAGCAACTGAGGCCAATAGGAGAAGGGGACCAGGAACTAGAGAAAAGGTTAGATCAAAAAGAATTAACCTAGAAGGTAACACACACACACAGTAAATTAATGTGAGTCAACTCCCTGTATAGCTATCCTTATCTCAACCAGCAAAAACCCTTGTTCCTTCCTATTATTGCTTATACTCTCTCTACAACAAAATTAGAAATAAGGGCAAAATAGTTTCTGCTGGGTATTGAGGGGGTAGGGGGGAGAGGGAGGGAGTGGAGTGGGTGGTAAGGGAGGGGGTGGGGGCAAGGGGGAGAAATGACCCAAGCCTTGTATACACATATGAATAATAAAAGAAAAAAAAGGTACAGGAAACTTGCAAATAATAAATAAATAAATAAATAAATAAATTCAGTCCCTTCCAAAAAAATTATGTTGTAATTCTAACTCCCTGCCACAATGATATGCTTTGAATGAAAAATATACCCCATCAGCTCATTTGTTAAGATTTTTGAGAGCACTATGAATGAAGTCATTAGTAAATTTATAGCTGAATACACTATTAGGAGGTGGAGTGTAGTTGGAGGAAGTAGGTCACCAGGGGTGTGACTTTGAAGGGTAAATCTCATGCCCAGACACTTCCTCTCTACCTCTTTCTGCATTTTGCCAATCATGCTGTGAGGTCTTCCTCTGCCATGTGCTCCCCACCATGATGACTCTACCTCACCACAGGTCTAAAAAACAAGGGAACCATGCAACCATGGACTGAAACCTCTGAAACCACAAGCCAAAATAAACCCTTCCTCCATTAAATTGTTTTTCTCAGTTATATTGTTACAATGATACAAAACTGACAAATGTGACTTTATTTGAAAACATGATCATTGCAGTATAACTAGTTAAGATGAGGTCACACTGGATAGGGTGAGCCCTAACCCAACACAGATGGTGTCTTTTCAGGAAACAGGTAAGAGACACAGAGAAAGAGAACACCAATGAAGTGGGATTAGAAAGCTTAACCAGGAAACCCAAGTATAATCAAGGATCACTACTACCACCAGAAGCTAGGACAGGGCAAGAAAGGACTGTAAACCAAGTCTCAAAGGGAGCTGTCAACAGTTCCCATGTTGAAACCTTCATTCTGAACATCAAGCTTCCAGAACTATGACTGAATAAATTTCTGTGTTTATGCTACTTTGTTACATTAACCCTAGGAAACTAAAGTTGCATACAAAATGCAAAGGATGCTTTTGAAGAAATACTTTAAGGACAATTTAAAGCATTTAATACTCATACTAGAAAAAAGTTGTGTCAAGTCAATGACATTAGTTTACAAAGTAATAATATTGAATGGGAAAAATTATCAGACAAGAAATCAATCATCTGTAAATCAAGAAAAATGAAATGAATTAATTAAACTCAAAACTGATTCTTTGAGAATATAATGAAATTGTCTAGACTGACCAAAAGAAAAAAAATAACAGAGAAGGCGTAAGTTGCTAATATCAGAAATGAGAGAAGTAAGATCACGATAGATTCCATAAATATTGAATGGTCTTTAAAGGAACACTGTGAACATATTTATGACAATAAGCACAGAAACATAGATGAAATAGAAAAATTACTTCAAAGATACAAACTACTAAACCCCAATACAGAAGAAATGAAAATGTGATTGATTTAAACTGTTTAATTGTAGTTAACTTTTTGTTTTTGTTTTTTGTTGCTGCTGCATTGCATTGTCTTGCATTGTTTTGTTATATTTTGAGAAAGGGTCTCTCTATGAATCCCATGCAGGCCCTGAATTCATGACTCTCCTTCCTCAGCCTTCCCACTTCTAGGATTATAG
The DNA here is from genome assembly GCF_047511655.1 of Castor canadensis. NCBI lineage: Eukaryota > Metazoa > Chordata > Mammalia > Rodentia > Castoridae > Castor > Castor canadensis. The sequence continues at coordinate 26,268,784 of NC_133390.1, read as the reverse complement.
TTCTGTTACACTAGGCTCAGCTGTACTTAACTTTTCTACAAAAGAAACTCCAGACTTAAATATATTTAAAGGTCATTTCTCCAATGTAAGGAACAAATCATACCAATTCCACACTGAAGGACAGACTGCAGGAGATCAAGGAGACACTTCTCCCCAGGAAATGCCCATCTGCATCTGAATGACATCTCTGCTCTCAGGCAATACACAAAAAATAGCTGTAAAACCCAATCCCCACCCTGACCACAGTACCACCAGGGTCCCCCTGCATTCCCCACCATGCAGTCTTTCTCATCTCTTCTCTACAAATAGAATCTTTCTGACCTCTGCTGCTGGAGTCTGCCTGTGCTTTCATTCTCACAGCAGGCTCAAGAACCCTGAGCACCTGAAATTCCAGCATGTGTCATCTGTGTATCAACACAGCTTCCAAAATATATAATAAGGATGAATACTTCCCACATTATTTCATGACTCCATAATCGATATTTTGAAAATGTCTACCAAAAGCAATCTATATACTCAATGTAATTGCTACTAAAATTCCAAAGACATTCTTCACTAAGATAGAAAAGACAATTCTAAAGTTCATATGGAAACACAAAAGGCCTCAAATAGCCAAAACAATCCAAAGCAAAAGGAGCAACATTGGAAGTATCACAATGCATTACTTCAAACTGTACTACAGAGCCATGGAATTCAAAATGGCATGGGTATTGGCCCAAAAACAGACATGAAGACTGTTGGGGTACTTTAACTTGTAGCCCACCTAGCCTAGAAATCAGCTATAACTGGCATGACCCTTGGATAACCTTGTGAAGAGGAAGATAGCCTTGAAACAGGGTTGTAAAACATGGTAAACTGTCAATTAAAAGCTGTAACCTCGGACAGAGCTGTGAGGAATTGCTCATTAGAGCCATGCAAAAGTTCGGGACCGAGATGAAAGGCACCATGCAGAGATAAGCACCCATTCCTGCCTTTCTTTGTCTCCACTTGTAAATAAACTTTCCAAAGCAGGACTCCCCTGCTGTTCTTATCTAAACCTTAGGTTTCTATTCCACTACTAGCCCCTAATTTATGGGAGAATGCATTCCTTGTAACCTGATAAGTAAACCTCTGGTGTTTCCAGACCTGCTTAAACTTTGCTCTCAGGGTCCTTGTTGAAACCTGCTGAGTCAGGCGGATGCTCAGACCCTAGCTGGCTAGAAATAAACCTCACCTTGTGACTTCCTTTGTCTCGAGTGTCCTTTGTCCTCTCAGAAGGTGGCCAGCCTCGTACCCTAACAAAGACCAACGGAATAGAACAGAAAACACAGGTGCAATTTGATTTTCAACAAAGGAGCCTAAAATATGAATTGGAGAAAAGACAGTCTCCTGAATAAATGTTGCTGGGAAAACTGTATATCCATTTGCAGAAGATTGTAACTAGATCCTAGCTCTCACTCTGTACTTGGATCAATTCAATGTGGATCAAAGATCTTAATGTAAGATCTGAAATTGTAAAATTACTCCAGAAAAAATAGGCATGTACAGGATCACATAAGCATAAGTAACTACTTTATGAATAGAACTCCAATAGCTTAGCAGTTAAGAGAAAGGATTCACAAGTGGGACTAAATGAAACTAAAACATTTCTGCACAGCAAAGCAAACAGTGACTAAACTGAAGAGACAGCTTACAGCATAGGAAAAAATTTTGGCAGCTATACATCTGACAAGGGATTGGTAACCAGGATATACAAGGATCACAAAGAACAAAGAATTAACAACCCACTGAATAAATGGGCAAATGAACTATACAAACAATTCTAAAAAGAAGTACAAATGGCCAATAAACATATGAAGAAATGTTCAACATCTTTGGCCATAATGGAAATGCAACTCAAAACAATACAGATTTCACCTCACTGCAGTCAGATTAGCTATCATCAATAACACACACAACAACAAAAGCTGGCAAAGATGTAGGGGGGAGTAAATTTTATACACTGTTGGTGGGAATGTAAATTCATGTAATTACTATGGAAAACAGAATAGTTGTTTCTCAAAGAACTAAAAATAGAACTACCATGTGATCCCCGGGTACCACTCCTGGGCTTATGCCCAAAGGAATCATGTACCAAGATACAACACAGCCACTTGCACACACATATTTATTGCAGCACTATTCACAATAGCCAAGCTTTGGAAACAGCCCAAGAGGCCCTATGATTGATGGATTGATTAAGAAAATGTGGAATAGATACACAATGGAATATTATTCTGCATAAAGAACAAAATCATGCTGTTTGCAGGTAAATGGATGGTTTTGGAGAGCATCATGTTAGGAAAAATAAATCAAAAGTTCAAAGATCATGTCCTTTCTTTCATATGTGAAAGCTAGACTGAATGCATATATGATCTTATATTCTTGTGTATATATATATATATATATGTGTATATATATATGTATGTATATACACACACATATATAGATATATGGGAGAAGAGAGAGAGAGAACATGATTGTATTAGTGGGTCTGTCTGAGGCAACTATGGAGGGATGTAAGAGGGGAAAGGGAATGTTAGAGTGAAAAATATTGAAGCATTGGATCTGTGTATGAAGATATGACACAATACACTATAAACTATTGAATAACTGGGGTGCAGGGCAATAGAAAAAGAGTAAGTAATAGGGATTGATCTGATTAAAACATAATATATACATATCTGAAATACTAAGCCAAAACTCCCTTGAACTATCAATATGCACTTTAAAAAATGAGGGACAGAAAGGTAAAATAGTTCCTGCTCAGGGGTGAGTATCAGGGGAAGTGGGGAGGGCAAAGGGAGAAGAAGGGCAAACATGGTAAATGTATTTTGAATTCATGTATACAAATAGAACAATGAAACCTGTTGAAATTATTCTAAGAAGGAGGTAGGGGGAGATGAGAGGGAACAGTATGGAGAGGGAATCTAATTAAGATATATTGTAAGGGCATATATAATTGTCACAATGTATCCCCTCTGCAGAACTATTACATGTTAATAATAAATATGATTTTAATACACCATTACCAAGTAAGATTTATTCAGGAAATGCATGATTAGCTTACTTTGCAAATTAATCAATGTAATTCATCATGTTGACAAGCCAGAAAATAAAAAGTATAACTTTAATACATGCATCAATATCATTTGAAAAGATCTGACATCTATTCCTATTAAATACTTGCAAAAAAACAAATAATAGGTGAGAACTTTGTTAATCTAAGACAGAGTGTCTACCAATATCCACAGCTAACCTACTACTTCTTAGTGGCAGATTGAATGAATGCTATCTCACTAAGATCAGGAATGTGACAAGGTGTCCAGTCTAACCTCTACAATTCAGTAATTGTATTGGAGTTTCCAGTCATAACAATTATGTTGGCAATAATGGTGCCGATAGGTTTCGGTTCTTACTGCACCCTTAAGCTTCTGTTTTCCAGGGCCACAGTCCTGCCTCCAGTCTAGTTTGAATCCTCCTTCTACCCCAACCTCCAATCAGCATGAACCATAAGATCCTAACCAATCAGATCATGCTGAGTCTCACTGAGGGTTATTTAAGCCTCTGCCCTTCCTGCTTCTCTCTCTTGACTCTCTCCCTCTCCCACCCCACAATAAAGAATCTCTTGGCCAGATCACTCCTCTCCATGTGGTCACTTTTGGGCCCTACATTTCCAACATTTTGGTGCCATGACTCGGATGGGGGCTCCCCACTAATCCTGGTGGGACCCCCATTCCAACTCACCCCACGACCACCCTGAGGATGTGACTGGCCAGGACTCATCCTCCCGATTGCCCTGCTTGCATCCAACATCGGACATTCTTTGGTGAGTCCACATACCCTTATTGGTCTCCCTTTGCAGTCTCTCCCTTTGGTGTCTCTGGGATTTAAACACCCCCCCTTTTCAGATATCTCTGGGACTCAGACGGTAGAGGGGGGTTCCCTTCCCACTGTTTGGCTTGGATCTATTTTTGTCCTCGGTCTTGGAGACCGCCCATCTGCAAAGCCTGGCACCGGGTGACCCACAGTCTCTGGGCCCCGGGGGCCCTACAAGCCACTTGAATGCAGTGATGACTGTTTCTCGTGTGCCTTGTACCATTCTCAGGATATTCGAGCCATGTGGGGATGCTCTGTGGTTCCATATATCCTTCCAACTGGCTCCCACTATGGGGGCCACCTCCTCTTTGCCATCTGACTCCCCACTAAAATGCCTCCTCAATAATTTAGACACCTTGGGTCTGACCCCAGAGATAAAACCAAAAAAATTGATCTGCTTTTGCACCCAAATTTGGCCCACTTATGCTTTAGACAATCAAAGTCACTGGCCCCTTTTTGGGTCTTTAGATCCCAATCTCCTACAGGACCTATATAACTACTGTAAGCAATCGGGAAAATGGGGAGAGATTCCATATATCCAAGCCTTTTCATTCCTCCGTCTAAATCCGGCTCTCTGCACCACTTGCAAACCTAAACATGTACTTCTTGCTCTGAAGCCCTTAACCTCAATTTCCGCCCTCTCTTCAGATTTTGACCTGGCCGATGAGTCCCCTCCATACCGCCAACAGGTTCTGCCCAATCCTCCTCTTCCATGACCTGCTCCACCATCTTTGGTGACTCCTCCACTTCCTCCTTCTTCATCCCCTTCATCGCCACCTCCCCCTGCCCCCACTACACCCTCTGCCCCTTCTCTCCCCTCCCCCTCCTTCAGCCCCCCTGCTACTAGATCATGCACACTCACTGCCCAGCCCCCCCTCCCTTCCTTCCTGGCACCTCTTTGAGAGGTAGCCGGGTCAGACAGAATTGTCAGGGTCCATGTCCCCTTCTCCATGCTTGATCTCTCCCAAATCGAAGCCTGCCTGGGCTCCTATACAACTAACCCCTCAGCCTATGTCAAACAATTTCAGTATCTACTCCAGTCTTACAACCTAACCTACCACAATATCTATATCATTCTCTCTAACACCCTCCTGCCTGAGGAACATAGAAGGGTTTGGGAACAGGCTACACTTATGCAGATGAGGTCCATCAGACAAACCCCAATCACCCCACAGGCACACTTGCAGTGCCTGACCATGATCCCAACTGGGATTATAACACCCAGGATGGACTTACCCTCCAGGTAATTTGCCACCTGCCTCCTGGCAGGGCTAAAGCTGGCATCACAAAAAGCCATTAATTTTGAAAAACTCCAGGAAATCATCCAGGACAGAACAGAAAACCCCTCTACCTTCTTAGACAGGTTAACCAGGGCTCTCCAACAATACACCAACATTGACCCTGAATCCACAGACAGTAGACAACTCCTTATGACCTATTTTTTCTCCCAAAGTTACCCCAACATTAGGGCAAAATTTAAAAAACTCGATAGGGGCCCCCTCACTCCTCAGACTGAGATGTTGGCAGCCACCTTCAAAGTGTTGCACTCCTGGGATGAAAAGGCGAGATGCCAAAACTGCCAAATGTTGGCCCAGGCTATGTAAGGCCCAAACCCTCGGACCAAGAGAAGGAATCAACATCCATCCTTGGGTCCCCGTTTCAGATGCGGAAAGGAGGGACATTGGGCCAATTTTTGCCCAAATCCTAGGCCACCAACCCAGCCTTGCCCCAGATGCCATTTGTGTGGACATTGGGCTATTGATTGCCCCAGCTCCCGGCAAGGGGCCAGATCAGACTCTCACTCCAGTCCTGACCTCATTGGGCTTGCAACAGGTGACTGGAGGGGTCTTGGGACTTCCCTCCTGGTGACTACCATCTCATTTCAGGAGCCCAAGGTAAGCCTTTTGATTGATGGACACCCCATATGCCTCCTCCTGTACACTGGCACCACTTTCTCGGTCCTGACAGAGTTTTGGGGGCCTACCAGTCCATCACAAACCCCTATTGTTGGGGTAGGGGGACAAGCCATTTTTCCCAGAAAGACTCCCACACTTTCCTGCTCCTTTTTGGGTCATCCTTTTGCCCATCAGTTTCTGGTCATGCCCCAATGTCCCACCCCTTTGTTGGGAAGAGATATTTTAACCAAATTTCAGGCTTCCATCTCATTTAACCTCAGGCCTATCCCCCTTCTCACCCTTATGGCTATGGATGGTCTTTCTGATCCCACCAGTCAAATCCTCCCTTCAGGGGTGGACCCTAAAGTATGGGACACTGACACTCTTTCTCTGGCAACTTGTCCTCCCATTAAGATCCTCTTACAGGACCCACATCACTTTCTGTGCCAGCCTCAGTACCCCCTCCCTACTTCCAGCCTGTTGGGGTTACAACCAATCATTACTGATTTACTCCACAAGGGGCTACTCAGACCCACCCATTCCCCATACAACTCTCCCATCCTAGCTGTAAAAAAGGCAAATGGCACCTAACACCTTGTCCAAGATCTTAGACTCATTAATAATGCTGTTAAACCTATACACCCCCTCGTCCCTAACCCTCACACCATTCTTTCTTCTAGTCCTGCCTCCTCCACTCACTTCTCTGTCCTTGATCTCAAGGATACCCTTTTTACCATTCTCCTCTCCCCCAAGTCACAGGACATTTTCACCTTTACCTGGACAGACCCACACACACATCATTCACAACTCACCTGGACGGTCCTCCTTCAGGGTTTTAGGGATAGTCCACATTTGTTTGGACAGGCACTTGCCAAAGATCTCAGGGACCTCCATCTCTCTAGGTCTACCCTCCTCCAATATGTAGATGATCTACTTTTGTGTAGCCCTTCTCTGGGCATCTCTCAATCTGACACCACTCTACTCTTAAACTTTCTGGCTGACAAAGGATAAAGGGCTTCCCTCCATAAGGCCCAACTTTCCCAAGTTGCAGTCACATACTTGGGAGTTCAGTTATCCCATGACTCCAAGGCAATTACTCTGGACAGAAAGCAGCTCATCTGGGAAATACTGGCTCCCAAGACAAAGGAGGAAATACTTTACTTTTTGGAGCTGGCCAGATACTTCCGTGTCTGGATTTCCAACTATTCTTTCTTGGCAGCCCCCTTATATGATGTCACTAAGGGAGACTCCTCTGAACCCCTACTTACCTCTGTCAACACCCCTTTCTGGCACCTTCAACAGGCACTTCTCCAGGCCCTGGCCCTCCACTTGCCAGATACCCAAAAAACGTTCGCCCTCTATGTCCACAAAAATAAAGGCTTAGCCTTGGGAGTTCTGTGTCAGGACAAGGGTCCAACATTTGCCCCAGTAGCATATCTATTAAAAAAACTTGACCCCACAGTCGGGGATGGGCCCCCTATCTACGGGTCTTGTCAGCAGCTTATGTTCTAGTTCAGGAAGCAAAAAAACTTACTTTCAGGGGATCAATCACAATCATCTCCCCCCATCACTTGGTGGAACTCCTGACATATAAGGGCTTAAGAACCCTTCCCCCTTGCCGGAACCTGTCACTTCTGTCTCCTTCCTCCATGACTCCTCCATTACCCTCCATGCTTGCTCTTCCTTAAATCCTGCCACCCTCCTGCCCACCTCTACTGCCATGCCTACCCACTACTGTGTCAAGACCCTGGAGGCCTTTCTCCCCTGCCCTTCACACATCCAGGAGGGGCCCCTGCAGGGCTCCACCTATACCTGGTTCACTGATGGCAGCTCACATGTAGAGGGGGGTATACGGAGAGCGGGTTATGCTATAGTGTCCTTAACCCAAGTCATCGAGGCACATCCCCTCCCTCCCAGTACCACCAATCAACAGGCTGAACTGTTTGCAGTCATAAGGGCTTTCAAGCTGGCAGCCGACCATTCTCTCACTCTATACACTGACTCTAAATATGTCCTCCACATCCTCCTCTCCCACTCAGCTATCTGGAAGGAAAGGGGACTATCAACCACAAGAGGGACCTCTATCACCAACTCCACCTTCATTACCAAACTTCTCAGGGCCTCTCTCCTCCCCTCTAAGATTGGGATCGCCCACTGCCAGTCCCACCAAACAGATTCATCACCCATAACTATGGGCAATTCTAAGGCAGATCAGGCTGCCCGACAGGCAGCAAGGGAGAATTACTCCACTCTGGCTCTTGCAAAGCCTCAAGACCAGACTCCTGAACCAGCCCATGAGTCACTCCCTAGACATACTCTCCTTTCATATCTATACTCTATCTTCCACACTAGCACTCAGAATCTCAAGCTTTTCTTAAATTCATTCTTCCCCCTTACTCTGGAGGATTCCCAATATCTACACCATCTCACTTCCACATGTCTCACTTGTCAAAAGACCAACCCACACACCCCTCTAAGGCCTGGCCTATTCCCTACTCAGCAGGCCAGGGAACACATCCCAGGGGCAGATTGGCAGATAGACTTTACTAATATGCCCAAGGTAAAGAAACACAAATACCTTTTGGTTTTGGTGGACACTTTCTCAGAGTGGGTAGAGGCCTTCCCAACCTCTAACAAGAGGGCTTCAACTGTGGCATCTATTATTGTAACCCACATCATTCCTAGGTTTGTGATGCCTACTTCCTTCCAATCAGATAATGGCCCATAGTTCATGTCCCAGGTGACCCAAACAATTATTAAAGCCCTTAATATCCCATGGCAGTTCCATATCCCTTACCACCTCCCCTCATCATGGAAGGTAGAATGCTCCAATCATACACTAAAGGAGATTCTCACCAAACTTACCTTAGAACTACACCTAGACTGGGTTCAACTCCTTCCAATAGCCCTCTTCCACCTACAGGTGCTCCCACAGAAACCCACACAAATATCCCCTTTTGAGTTAATGTTTGGTCACCCAGCTTTGCCTCTGGGGATCACCTCTGCCATGGGCCCCCTCCGGGACACCTTGACTTTCCCCTGCTCTCCTTCCTTTGAACCCAGCTATGTAGACACCATGATACCTCATCTCTGGACCCTTCACACACCCATCTCTCTTTCCCTTTGAACCCAGGGGACTGGGTCTATTTCTCCCCCTTTCCCCGAAAAGAAACCCCTCACCCCAAAATGGAAAGGGCCCCTTAAAATCATCCTCTGCACTCCTACTGCAGCCCAATTAGAAGAGACTCCAGGAAAACTAACATCTTGGATTCGTATTTCCAGGCTAAAGCCAGCCCGGCCCCCCGGAGACAACCGGCAAAGCGATCCCAGTGACCCTTTGCCTTCATCCCCCGCTTTCATTTGCACCCCTTCCCCTGGAAACCCCTTGAAACTTCACCCAGTCTGGTGGGCACTGGAGACTGCTCTCCTAAGGGATGCCAGACCTCTATCTCAATCCCCTTCACACCCAGGCATGGTGGCCCCATTGGGTACCACTGCCCTTTCTTCACCCAAACTAAGGAGTACTGCAAGAAGGGGGCCAAATGGACCCAGGAATATGGGGGACACCTCTATTGGTCCTGTCGGTCCTACTGGTATTAGGATTAAAGGGCCCAAACAACAAATTTCACCTTTATAGGGAAAAGAATGAGACCATCATGGTCCACATCCCCAACCCATGGGACAACAGATGGGTCCAGGGTGAAATGATAGCCCTCTATGCTGGGGGCACTGCCTCCAAGCCCTCGGCTCATATTATGATATCCAGGGAACTAACCCTCCCAGTTCCTACTCAAAAGGAGGTGACTACTAAGGTTTTACAGTCCAAACAGACCTTACAAATGTCCCTTCACCAGCCCTCCACCCCTCCAACCTGGCTGCAATTGTTCCAGGTCTCACTATGACTCCTAAACCTGACAGTGGCCATTAATGTCGCTGACTGCTTTCTGTGTGCCTCTCTCCAGTGCCTTTACTGGCCACAGTTCCCATTAACGTCTCTTCTCCTGTCACAGCTTCCCCTACCTTGCAAAACTCCTCATGCGCCCCTCCCTTGTCATCGGTGCCTCTGGGCACCTGACTCTACACAACATCCTCCTCCTACACACACCTGTTATACCCCGCTCTTGGCGTCTCAGTCCAACCTTTCTCTCTCCTGCCATACTAATCTCACTGTTACAAAACAACTGGCATCCCCCTCGGGGCTATATTTCTGGTGCCACAATACCCTACACTCCTGCATAACTCAGGTTACTCCTGGTCCCTGCATACTGGTAATCATAGTTCCCCAACTCACTCTTTATGGGGAAGCTGAATTCTCCCTCCTATTTGGCACTCAGCCAAAGCACACTGCATTCTTGCCCATCATGGTGGATATAAGTTTGGCAACCTCCATTGCCACCTCAGGCCTTGTGGGAGGAGCAAGGGACTTTGAGGAGCACTTACAGATCACCCTCAAATCCACCTCGGCCTCATTGGCCTCCCTTCAGTGTCAGCTCACCTCTCTAGCTCAGGTAGCCCTCCAAAACCATAAGGCCCTAGACCTCTTGACTGCTGAAAAAGGGGGTGCCTGTTTCTTCCTCCAGGAAGAATTTGCTACTATGTCAACGAATCTGGGATTGTCAAACAGAACATAAAAAAATTAACAGACTTGGCCAAGGACCTCCTGAAGAGACCCACTAAAGACACCTTTACCGACATACTAAGCTCTCCTCTCATCACCTGGCTCCTGCCTTTCTTGGGCCCTTTGTCATGCTCATTACTCCTATGCATCCTCCTACCCTGTTAACTACAGTTTCTCAGATCTCAGGTGAACAGAATCTCTAACCAAACGTTCAACCAGCTTCTCCTTCAGGGATATCACCCTGTTATAGCCTGGCCTGGGGACACCTGCGATGGACCCTACCAGGATGATGGGGTATGAGCCTCATCAATCCCTCACAGAGCACGTACTTCAGTTCCTTGATTCCCTACACAAAGACAGCTGGCTGATACCTGCCATTCATGGCTCAGAGGATTGGCTCAAGGCCATTTACGACCTATTGCTACAAGGGACCTTCATCAACTTCAAGGAGGAGGAAATTTTCACCTTTGGAGCCTGGGTGTACACCATTATGAAACTCACTACCCCAACGCCATTTGCCAACTAACCCTCCCTTCCCCTATGCCGCCCCTTGCCAGCTCGAAGAAGCCAGAGCGAACACAACACCCCCCTTCTTTAACAAGCAGAAAAGGGAGGAATGTTGGCAATAATGGCGCCGATAGGTTTCGGTTGTTACTGCACCCCTAAGCTTCTGTTTTCCAGGGCCACAGTCCTGCCTCAAGCCTAGCTTGAATCCCCCTTCTGCCCCAACCTCCAATCAGCATGAACCATAAGATCCTAACCAATCAGATCATACTGAGTGTCACTGAGGGGTATTTAAGCCCCTGCCCTTCCTGCTTCTCTCTCTTGGCTCTCTCTTGGCTCTCTCCCTCTCCCACCAGGCAATAAAGAATCTCTTGGCCAGATGACTCCTCTCTCACTTTTGGGCCCTACATTTCCAACAAATTAGGCAAGAAAAAAATTTTGAAAAAAGTAAGGGAAACTATCTTTGTTCACAACTTGATCTTCTATGTGGAAAATTTACTTAAACTCATATATGTAAGGATTTTCTTTTGAAGTTTTAGAAAGGATTTCTTTTAGTATAACAGGATAAAGTATAGACAAGGAGGTTAGATAAAGAAAAAATAATTTCCTGTTCCCCACACAGGAAATGTGAGCAAAGACTCAAAAATGGTCATCCTCGTCTCCTAGTCTTAAGACTCAAGAGTTGGGGGAATACATGCTGTCCAAGATAATGGATCTCAGTGGCTGAGAATGGCTGTTAAAACCAGAATGGGTCATCCTGGCCTAGCCACATAAAATAAGTGTGCTTTAGAACTTCCTTTTCATTACTTTCCACCCATCCAAGGATCCTTGCAGCTTGTTAACATCTCAAAGAGGCAAGCAGAAGTAGGTAGTTCTTCTTTGTCTCCCTGTTCCTGTAAATTAGCATTTAAAGGGAGGAAGGAGGGGGCTAGTTGCTCTGGCTCTCCTTCCTTTACTTCCTATTCCAATGTCAGTCTAGCTCTTTAAATATTTATTAAAATAATTTTCCTGACTCATCTATCTATCCTGCCTCATTTTTCCCCTAAATGACTTTGATACCTTTTAATCTTAAAAGGGTGCAGAGGGGCAATAGTTCAATCTTCTATAGCTTACTTCCAGCTGAGTCTGAGTGCTGGCCCTACTTAGAAAATGCACCAAAAAAGTTATTTTACTGTCTTATAATTTAGGAGGTGACAAGGGAAATGCAGTTGGCAGAAAATTTAGTCAAAGGGCTGTCAAAATCGGGACAGGGAATCGTCAAGTTGTTTTTTTTCTTGTGAGATTCAACTCCTAGCTCAGGCTCACTAAATTTACATCACCAAAGGATGGATGAGGGGTCTCCCACAGCTTCTCAGTTCACATGTAAAATCAGAGGTCCTTGAGATCCATAAACATTAAAAAGCATTTCAAGGTTTCTCATAACAAGGAGTCTCACAAAGAGGAAGTTTTAGCAAAGATTTATTTTAGTATAACAGGATAAAGTGTAGATGGGTGTGGACAGAGAAAAAGAGAGAGAAACATTTCCTGTTCCCCATGCAGAAAATGGGAGCAAATACTCCTATGTAAAGACTTTCTAGAACTGCTTCTGATTATTAAAAAGTTTATTGTTCAGTCTCCATGTAGTTGTATATATTCTGTTATTTCTCTTGCTGTTGATTTCTAGTTTTATTCCACTGTGATCTGATAAAATACAGTTTATTTTAATTTTCTTGTGTCTGTTAAGATTGATTGTCATCTTAATGTCTATGAACTATTTTGTAGAACATTCCTTGGACTGCTGAGAACAGTGTGTATTCTGTGGATCTTGGGTAGAATATTCTGTAGCTATCTATTAAATCTATCTGATTAAGTGTTGTTTTATTCTGAAGTTTCCTCATTGATTTTTTTGGGGGGGAGGAGTTGGATGATTTAACAATTGGTGAGAGTGGAGTATTGAAGTCATTCACTATTATTTTATTGGGGTCTGTATGTGCTTTTATTTCTAGCTGTATTTGTTTAATGAAATTGGGAATGCTCCTTTATGAACATGAAGAGTTCATAAAGAGTTTCTTTGTCTCTTCTGATTTTAAGTTGGCATTATCAAATATGAGGATACTTACTTCTGCTTGCTTTCAAGCTCCATTTGCCAGGAATAACATTTTCCAGACTTTCACCTGCACAGTTGCTGTGTTTGTCTTTGCAAGTGAAATGCATTTCTTGTAGGTAACAAGTGGTTAGTTCTTATTTTTTAATCCAATCAGCCATGTGTCTCTTGATTGGAGAATGGAGACCGTTATCATTTAATCATTAAGAGTTATTATTGAAAGGTATATAATAATCCTTGTCATTTCTTTTTTTTTTTTTGGAATGTTTGATTCTTTCCAAAACCTCATTTATTCATCTGGTGAGATTTATTCTTTTCCATATTTTATGATAGTGTTTATTTTCTTATTCTGTATGTAGTGTTCTTTTGAGTACATTTTGCAGTGCCAGTTTAGTGGTTACAAATTCCTTTAATTTTTGTTTATCATGGAAACTTTACATCTTTTTCAATTAAGAAGGATAGCTTTGCTGGATACAAAAATCTCACTTGACAGTTATTTTCTTTCAGGTATAAATTATTTCATCACCTCCTTTCTTTTAGTCTCTATTGAGAAATCTGCTGTTATTCTGATGGATTACACTTGGTTTTTCTCTCTTGCCATTTTCAATATTCTTTCCTTGCTTTATATAGTTAATGTTTTAGCCATAATGTGACGCAGAAAGGTTCATTTGTAGTCTTGTCTGTTTGGAGTTTTAAAAGACTCCTGAAAATAGATGAACATCTCTTTCCCATGATGTGCATGGGATTACATGCATGATCTAGCATGTCCAGTTCAAAAGACTACTAAAGAATGAAAATACTGCCAAGAGTGGTTGTGGCTCATGCCTGCAATCCCAGAAACTCACAGGGCAGAGGTAAGAGGATCACACCTTCAAAGCCAGACCAGGCAAAGTTAACCAGTCACTATCTCAAAAACAAAATAGAAACCAAAGGGCTGGGGACATGGCTCAAATGGTGGAGTTATTGCTTAGCATACATGAGACCCTGTGTTCATCCTCCAGTATCAATATAAGAAAAAGAAAGAACAAAAAAGTATTAAAAGAATGAGAAGACATTCCATGGAAGAAATGAAATACTTACAAATGATATATCTGGAGGAAGTGTACCAAGAATATATAAGGAATCCTGAAACTCAGTAACAAGAGAGGAAACAGCTCAATAAAAAGATATAGGCAAAAGATTTGAGTAGACAGTTTTCTATGTAACAATGCAAATAACATTACAGATGCAAATAACATTAAAATATGTTCAAAAACATTAGTCATCCAGGTAAAAATCACAATAAGATGCAAATACACGTATTAGATTGTTCAAAATTAAGAACTGACAATACCAAGTATTGGATAGGATGTGGAAGGACTGTTACTGTCATTTACTGCTGTGAGGATCTCAAATAATAGGACCACTCTGGAAAGCAATTTAACAATAGAGCTAAAAAATATATTCCATATGATCCAGTCATTCTACTCTTATTTACTCAAGATAAATTTAAAAACATACCCATGCAAAAACTAGTTCAGGAATGCTCATACCAGCATTATTTCTTGTAGCCAAAATCAAAACCAAAAAATGCCATTCCTTCTAAATTCATAAATAAACAGGCATATTCAAGTAGTGGAAAGCTAAGGAATGAAATGATCTCTTTATATGTAATCTATGAATGAATCTCAACTTTAACAAGTGCATACTATATGATTCTATTCATATAAATTCAAGGACATGCAAGTAAAATATAATGACAGAAAGAAGATTAGTAGTTGCTTGGGGATGAGGTAAATTATATCACAATAATTCTATTAAAATGATTGGAGAGAATTTCAGTATGACAATAAATTATAGCAGTAATGTATCATAACACTAAAAAATTAGTTCATCTAAAAATGAGAAAGAGACAAAGAAATGTAAGAGAAAGTGAAAAACAATTCCCTGGAGAAGACTGTCAGATAAATTTTTAAAAATATGATAATCAGAAAAATAATCATCCTGTACCTTCAATGTAATAGCTGAATTAGGAAAAATTGGTAGTTGATGAAAAATATAGTTTACACTCTTGTACATTTTATATTTTCATACTTTTTAAAAGCTACTAGCCTTCTTATTCTAAAAATTTGTTGAAGTCAGAAGTTAGAGCTATCCAAGATGGTAACCGGGACACAGCCACAGAACTCCTGCCCTCAGTGATCCAGGGACTTTGCTGAAAGGCTGGAGATATGCTTGGCTGAGGTAAAGCACAAGACAGAGCTGAAACATCAGCACTCTAAACCCCTAGCTCATGGAAGGCATCTCCAGGCCACCATATACTAAAAGAATAGCAGGCGCTGCACGCCAAGCTCCACCCCCTAGGCCTGTGGAGCCGCTGCTCCACACACCACAGGATCTCTGATCCTCTGGCCCTGCTCCTCAGCCCCGCCAGGGCTGTGCTACCCCAAACCCCCATCCTTCAGACCCACACCATCTCCACTGACTGAGCCCTTAAGGCCTGCCAAGCTGGTGATCCACAGACAGTCAGGATCTCTGCTGGGCCATGCCCCCCAGGTCTGCACAGGCCTGATGATCTCAGGCCCCCAAGGCCTGCCAAGCAGCAAGCCACAGACACTCAATATCTGCACCAGGCCACACCCTCAAGCCTTTACAGGCCTACACGATCTCCACTGGGCTGTGCCCTTCAGGCCTGCACAAGCCTGCATGATCTCCACCAGGCCATGCCCTCAGGCCTGCACAGGCCTCCACAATCTCCACTAAGCTGCTCCCCTCACCCATGCACAGGCCTGCATGATCTCCTCTGGGACCATGCCCTTAAAGACTGCCAAGCTGGCAATCCACACACACACAGGATGTCCACTCCACTGGCCCGCACCCTTCAGGCACTTCAGGCCTATGCTCCAAAGGCCCACTAGTTCGCCTGGAAAGGCCTTCTTCATCTGTAGGCCCATGGACCCCACCCACCTGCCTAAGAGACACACACAGACAGGTCTGGATGCTATAGGAGTAACATCACAACAACTAGGATGGCAATTCTACTGTCCCAGAATTGGTGAATTTTTTGTTTGTTTGTTTTCCCTTCTTTAAGGGATTTGCTGTCTGGTTTGCTGTTTGATCACCCACTATCCTTCCCATTTTGTTTTCTTTTTCTTTTCTCTTTTACTCTCTAAATCTCCTCTCTTTCATCTCTCCATCTCTTTCTCTTTTTTATCCTTCTCTCTTGATTTTGTTAGTGTTAATATTGTTACCCAGCTAATATTAAATTACACATAGTCCAGGGGTAGAAATGGTACCTAGTGGAAATATGGGAAGAAGAAAAAAGAAGGGAAACCATCCTCTCCCCAAAAATACAGTATTACAGGATTTAGGGAGAAATGAAGAAAATGGATACCCAGATCCAGACTCCAACAAAACAAAGATAAACTACATTAAGGAACACAATGAAGCCAGCAAGAAAACCCTGAAAGAAAAAAATTCTACAAGAAATCAATGAGAATTTCATAGACATGTTATTAGACATGGTCAAACAAATCATACAGGAGGTGCTAAAGACATTCCAAGACAACAAAAACAAAGAATATGAGAAAACCCGGACACAAATAAATGAAGTCATAGAAGCCCTAAATAAACATCAAACTGAAATTGAGACCACCATAAACAGAGAGATAAATGAATTAAGGGCAAAATTTGACAATATTAAAGAGGAAGTAACCCACAATATGAAAAACCTCAGAAAAAAGAATGAAATAGAAATACAAAACAAAATGGAAGGCCATTCCAGCAGAATAGAACAAACAGAAGACAGAATCTCAGAACTCAAAGATGAAATGGCAATTAAAGGAAAAACCAAAGAACTATTAGTTAAACAACTCAAGACCTGTGAAAAGAAAATGCAAGAACTCACTGACTCCACAAAAAGACCAAACCTGAGAATCATGGGCATTGAAGAAGGAGAAGAGGTGCAAGCAAAAGGAATGCGTAATGTATTCAGTAAAATAATAACAGAAAATTTCCCAAATCTAGAGAAAACTATGCCCATTCAGGTACAGGAAGCCTCTAGAACACCAAACAGACCTGACCAAAATAGAACTACCCATTAAAACAGCAAGAACAGAGACTAGAGAAAGAATATTGAAGGGTGTAAGAAAGAAAAAACAAATAACATACAAAGGCAAACCCATCAAAATCATAGCAGACTTCTCAACAGAAACATCACAAGCAAGAAGAGCATGGGGTAAGGCCTTCCAAGCACTGAATGAAAATAACTTCAACCCTAGGATACTCTACCCAGAAAACTATCATTCAAAATAGATGGAGCAATAAAAGTCTTCTATGACAAGCAGAAACTAAAACAATATATGACCACCAAGCCACCACTATAAAAGATTCTCCAAGGAATTCTGCACACAGAAAGTGAAAGCAAACAAAACCATGAAAGGGCAGGCAGTACTAAACCACAGAAGAAAAGGCAAGAAAGTAAAGAGTAATATTGTTTCAGCCTCACATAATCAAACTCTTAATCAACAAAAACAACTACATGACAGGGATCACCACATACTTATCAATAATAACACCGAATGTTAAAAGGACTAAATTCCCCCATCATAAACACCAACTAGCAAACTGGATTAAAAAGGAAGATCCAACAATCTACTGCCTACAGGAGACCCACCTCATTGACAGAAACAAGCACTGGCCGAGAGTGAAAGGCTGGAAGAAGATTTACCAAGCCAATGGTCCCCCAAAACAGGCAGGAGTAGCAATACTTATCTCAAACAAAGTAGACTTCAAGCCTACATTGGTCAAACAAGATAAAGGAGGACACTCCATACTAATGAAAGGGGAAATACACCAAAAAGAAGTAACAATTATCAACCTATATGCACCATGTCAATGCACCCAATATCATCAATTATACTCTGAAGGACCTAAAAACATATATAAACTCCAACACAGTGGTAGTGGGAGACTTTAATACCCCCTATCACAAATAGATAGGTCATTCAAACAAAAAATCAGTAAAGAAATCCTAGAACTAAATCACACCATAGATCAAATGAACCTAGCTGATGTCTACAGAATATTTCATCCAACTTCTGCACAATATACATTCTTCTCAGCAGCCTGTGGAACCTCTCCAAAATTGGTCATACATTAGGACACAAAGCAAGCCTCAGCAAATATAAGAAAGTAGAAATAATTCATGTATTCTGTCTTATGACAATGGATTAAAACTAGAAATCAACAACAAAAACATCAGTAAAAAACTCCTAAACAATTGGAAGCTGAACAACACATTGCTCAATGATGAATGGGTCATTGATCAAATAAAAGAGGAAATTAAAAGGTTCCTGGAAGTTAATGAAAATGAAAACATGACCTACTAGAACCTATGGGACATAGCAAAAGCAGTCCTAAGAGGAAAGTTTATAGCCATGAGTGCATATATTAAAAGGACAGAAAGATTTCAAATCAATGACCTAACACTACAGCTCAAACTCCTAGAAAGAAAAGAACAAGCAAATCCCAAAACAAGCAGAAGGAAAGAAATAATTAAGGACTGAAATCAATGAAATAGAAACAAACAAACAAAAAAAGTACAAAGAATCAATGAAACAAAAAGATGGTTCTTTGAAAAAATAAATAAGATTGACAGACCCCTGACAAACCTGACTAAAATGAGGAGAGAAAAAACCCTAATCAGTAAAATCAGAAATGCAAAAGGAGAGATTAAAAACAAACACCACAGAAATCCACAAAATCATCAGAGACTACATTGAGAGCCTATACTGTAATAAATTTGAAAATCTGAAGAAATGGACAGATATCCAGAAACTTACAACCAACCAAAACAGAACCAAGAGGATATTAATCACCTGAATAGATCTGTAACACAATAAGAAATTAAAGCTGCCATCAAGAGCCTCCCAAAAGAGTAAAGTCCAGGACCTCAAGGATTCACTGCTGAATTCTATCAGATGTTTAAGGAGAACTAATACCAACTCTCCTTAAACTGTTCCATGAAATAGAAAGGGAAGGAACACTGCCTAACTCATTTTATGAAGCCAATACTACTCTCATCCCAAACCAGACAAAGACACCTCCAAAAAGGAGAACTACAGGCCAATTTCCTTAATGAATATTGACGCAAAATCCTTAATAAAATAATGGCAAACTGAATCCAACAACATATCAGAAAGATAATTCACTATGACCAAGTCAGCTTTATCCCAGGGATGCAGGAGTGATTCAGCATATGCGAATCTGTAAATGTAATACAGAATATCAATAGAAGCAAAGACACAAACCACTTCATCATTTCAATAGATGAAGAAAAAGCCTTCGACAAGATCCAACACCACTGCATGGTAAAAGCGCTAAGAAAACTAGGAATAGAAGGAATGTACCGCAATATTGTAAAGGCTATATATGACAAACCTACAGCCAACATCGTACTTAATGGTAAAAAACTGAAACCATTCCCCCTAAAATCAGCAATGAGGCAAGAGTGCCTACTATCCCCACTTCTATTCAACATAGTACGAGAATTTCTAGCCAGAGCAATTAGGCAAGAAGAAAAAATAAAAGGAATACAAATAGGTAAAGAAACTGTCAAAATATCCTTATTTGCAGACTATATGATCCTATACCTAAAAGACCCAAAAAACTCTACCCAAAAACTCTTAGAAACCATAAACAACTACAGTAAAGTGACAGGATACAAAATCAACTTACAAAAATCATTAGCTTTTCTATACACCAACAATGAACAAACTGAAAAGAAATACATGGAAACAATTCCAATCACAATAGCCTCAAAAAAAATCAAATACCTAGGAGTTAATTTAACAAAGGATGTGAATGACCTCTACAAACAAAATTACAAACTCCTGCAGAAAGATGATTGAAGAAGACTACAGAAGATGGAAAGAACTCTTGTGCTCATGGATCAGTAGAATCAACATAGTAAAAATGGCTATACTACCTAAAGCAATCTACATGTTTAATGCAATTCCCATCCTAATCCCTATGGAATTTATCGCAGAGATTGAAAAATCTACCCTAAAGTTCATTTGGAAACAGAAGATACTGTGAATAGCCAAGGCAATACTCAGCAAAACAAAGCAATGTTGGAGGTATCACAATACCCAACTTCAAACTGTATTACAAAGCAATAGCAATAAAAACAGCATGGTACTGGCACAAAAACAGACATGAAGATCAGTGGAACAGAACAGAGGACCCAGGTATGAATCCACACAGTTATACCCACGTCATTTTTTCGAAGGTGCCAAAAATATTGATGGAGAAAAGACAGCCTCTTCAACAACAAATGTTGCTGGGAAAAGTGGTTACCTGTCTGCAAGAAACTGAAACTAGATCCATTTCTATCACCCTGTACTAGTATCAACTCAAAATGGATCAAATATCAGACCTGAAATTCTGAAGTTGCTACAGGAAAGAGCAGGAAACACTCTGGAACAAATAGGTATAGGCAAAGATTTCCTCATTAGAACCCCAGCAGCCCAGCAACTAAGAGAAAGGATGAATAAATGGGACATCATAAAATTAAAAAGCTTCTGCACAACAAAAGAAATGGTCTCTAAACTAAAGAGACCACCCACATTGTGGGAGAAATTATTTGCCAGCTATAAATCAGGCAAGGGATTAATAACCAGAATATACAGGGAACTTAAGAAACTAAACTCTACTAAAATCAATGAACCAATTAAGAAATGGGCAACTGAACTAAATAGAACTTCCTCAAAAGAAGAAATTCAAATGTCCAAAAACACATGAAAAAATGCTCACCATCTCTGGCCATAAAGGAAATGCAAATCAAAACCACACTAAGATTCCACCTCACCCCTGTTAGAATAGCCATCATCAAAAACATCACTAACAACAGGTGTTGGCAAGGATGTGGGGAAAAAGGAACCCTAATCCATTGCTGGTGGGAATGCAAGCTGGTGTAACCATTCTGGAAAAAAATTTGGAGACTCCTTAAAAATCTAAACATAGACCTGCCATATGATCCAGCAATCCCACTCCTGAGGATATACCCAAAGGAATGCAACACAGGTTACTCCAGAGGCACCTGAATGCCCATATTTATTGCAGAGCTATTCACAATAGCCTAGTCATGGAAACAACCAAGATGCCCACTGCTGATGAGTAGATCAAGAAAATGTGGTACTTGTACACAATGGAATTTTACTCAGCCATGAAGAAGAATGAAATCGTATAATTTGCAGGTAAATGGATGGAACTGGAGAACATCATTCTGAGCAAGATCATTCAGGCTCAGCAGACCAAAAATTGTATGTTCTCCCTCATATGTGGACATTATATCTAGGACAAATGCAGCAATGTGTTTGGACTTGGATCACGTGACAAGGGGAGAGTACACACGGGAGATATAGGAATAGGTAGAAAACCCAAAACATGTAAGCGTTTGATGTCCCTATTCCAGATGAACTAATACAGAAACCTTAAAACAACAGAGGTTATCATGAGCAGGGGATCAGGAGCCAACGTAAAGATCATTGAGTTAGAGTTGAATCCACATGGGTTGTAACACATTTGTACATGAAAGCAATAGTAGGAATCTCTCTGTATAGCTATCCTTAACTCAACTAGCAAAAATGCTTTGTCTTCCTTATTATGCTTATGTTATTTCTTCAACAAAATTAGTGATAAGGGCAGAACAGGACCTGTCTGGAACTGAAAGGAGGGATGGGGGAAGGGGGGGAGGGTGGCAGGGGGGAGAAATGACCCAAACAATGTATGCACATGTGAATAAATGGAAAAAAAATTTTTAAATAACATAAAATAAATAAAAATTTGTTGATATTTCTCACTTGTGCCTATCTCTCTCATTTCTTTTATGTAAACTAAACCTAGTACACTTATCTTGTAATAAGCAGCAATTCTGTAAAAACTATAAACATATGGCACTATTTTCTAGATACAATTTGCAACGATACAAATGAAATTCTGTCGACAGTAAAGAGGCTATTTTCAGGTCCTGGTCTATCTGGAAAATAACTCAGTTGTCTGTTACAGACCATTTTCACAAACAGAAACATATATTCATAAAAATCAATAAAGAAAGATGCTTTTATACTAGTTTTTCTTAGATTTTTTTGTGCTAATGACAAGAATAAATATAAAATGTTCTCCAATTTCTATACATTTTTAAGTGAGATCAAAGAAAATGATTGGTGTATTTATCTTCTATTCTTGGTATCTTGATAGCTGTTATTTCTTTCCATAGAAACAAAACTAAAATCAAAAAAAATCACAAATGTTGCTGATATGTTTTCAGCAAGTAAGTGTGCAATTTGAACATATCACATCTAGCAATTTCAGTATTATTTTATTTCAATTAGCTAGGAAAAGACTGCCTTATGGAGCTCCAGGTGTAAAAAGGAGCAAAATTTCTCCAGCGACTAGAGCTGATGCCAGTCTTATGCTAGATATTTTGAATACACATCTCGTGTTCTATTTAGCATCAAAATACATGGGGAAATTATGTCAGTTATAAAGAGTTATGTTATACTTAAAATATATCCTTAGTTTTTCTAATTAAAACTTTACACTAGTAGAAGTTGTATAAGTCGTTATTAAGAAGGTAAAATGATCAGAGAAGCAAACACATACACACACACACAAAAGGTCATGCTATATATTTCTGAATTGACAATAGAGTGGGATAACTCTTAAAGAAATGAGACTTTACTGGTTTTTTATCTTTATGTGTTTATTTTTCCAATTTTTAGCAGGAAACTATTTTGGATAGAATTTAGGTTTATCTTTATTTTTCCTGTTTTTACTAAAAACATATTTCTCAGTTCCTACTACCCAACAAAGGCAACCAGAAATGTCCTCCCACCTTAATATAGGGAAGTGTATTTATTTATTTATTCAATAGTACACTATGTGGTTTCCACCCCAATGATCCAATGTCAACTTGGTGTACTACAATTGAATTATGACAATATGTTAGCATTAGACTCCACAGGATGGTGAACTGAGTTTTCCACTAGAATGCTCTCACCTCAAATGCCAGATTCAAATATGGCAATTGGAGAGGTCCCCAGGTACATGCACTTCTAACTACCTTGCTACTAATCTGAAAGGTCCCCATTACATCTCTCAAGTTAAGTAAAATACTAGAACAACACACAAAATTCAGGAAAATGCTACACTTATGATTATAGTTTTATTTTAATATACCTAAGAGGACTAGATAAATTAAGAGATTCAAACAGTGAGGCCTGCTTTGTGCTATCTCTCATGGAGTCAGGGCATACAATCTTTCTAGCTTTCTACATGTTCAACAAATAAGAAGCTCCACTTGAAATTGGAATTTTGAACCCCAGGCCCAAACTCTTGGGCTTTCTCATGTCAGGTCCAACCACTCAACCCATATGCCAAATAAAGAGACACAAAGAAGGACAGAGAAAGAACACTTATTACACAGCCTGGGACTTACCATGGGAAGAGACAAACTAAGCATTCAGCTTAGTCATCTTCAGGGTGCAAACATGATCTCTTGTTATAAATAGGCAAAGAATTGGGATGGGGGACAAAAGGCATGCATAGTTAAACTGTGCCAGTCATAGGTGTGGATAGGTTGATCACTATCTCAGTCCTTATTCTTCAAGGGTTCCAGAGAAATCTTTATCCTGAGTCATTACTGCCTGAGTGGTCTGTCTTAAGGAAGCTCTACTGTTAGGGGCAGTTTCCATCCCTTGTCATAAAGATGTTATCAGTTCTTCCCTTCCAGTAATCCAAGATAACTTCAAAAATAGTGGTTAAGAGCAAAAACAAACGCAATATGAAGGCAGAGATGGTAAGATTTTCTCCTGTTTTTAGTTAAATCCAAGGCCCAAGTAAGGAGTTGGTGGTTTTCAGGAAAAGCAGTTCAAGCACCTTTTATAATCTCCCCACCCCTTATGTTTGAACATTCCTCAATTTTATGGGACTTAGGGTGTTTATCAATCTGGTGTTGCAGGTTTCTTGCCCAACAGTAAATTAGTACAGGAGAAGAGGAAAGTGAGATGACGTGTGTAAGTCAAAAGTGCTTATTGCTTCAGCCTAAAACTAGAAACATTGTAAAGCAGAATACATAGGGAGTAAAAGAAGGCATTCAATTAAATAAATTGCGTGGGCAATACTCTTTTAAAATAACTCCATGAGCACATATTACCAAAAAGACATGTTTGTGTAGTCAGCAGAAATACTCATTTTTGTCTCTACTTAAATAAAAGTTCTTGGTGAAAATATGAGTTTGCCTTCTGTCAGAGGTTCCTGGAAGGGCATTAGTGCCCAGAAGCCATGCATGAGAATACTTCTTTAGAATCTCTTGGCTTTAGTTACTTTTACAAGGTCTTCACTGGTGATTCCATTTGCATTTATGACAGCTTATGTCCTTTTCTGAGCAATTTTTCTGCAAACTATAGGTCTCTGAACAGCTTTCTCTGAAGATTTTGCCAAATAACTACATGGTTAATAAAAAGTCCCTCATCACCAGGATTAGATTTTTCCCAGATGGGTGGTCTATTCTGATCCTACATCAGTGGGGAAGCAACAGGAAGGTGAGGTAGGAGTCAGTGCCAGTAAGACCTTTTGGCCAAATTTAAACAACAATGAGGTTTAAAAGGAATGCCTCTTAGACTGGGTCCACTTTTAAGTCAAATTTTTCCTGTCCTGTAGATGATGTCCTGGCGTCTTGAAAATGTTGCAGAATAGAAAACAATTACAAATTTTATAAGGAAAATGTAAAACAAGACCCAAAAAGCTTAACTCTTAAATATTTTAAAGGCTTAACTCATTTGATGAATAAGGACATCTTAGAGTCATTTTTAGGAGTTCGTTTGAAAATGCTCCAGAGAAGGACCCAGACTGAGTGACAACACTTAGAATAGCTGCGGTTAAAATTCTGAAAAATAGTCAGCAATTAACAGAAAACAGACTAGTTATTCCCACAGCATATAGCATTTTAGGATTAGCTGATCATTTTATATATACTATACTGACACACTTAATTTTGTAAATGTTTGCATAATATTTAGACAAAGTTTAAACCCACAACTCTACATACTTCTATTCACACATAGGGCACTAACTGTGCTAGAACTACTTGAAATAATAGTTGTTTATTTCACCATAGTTATCAGGGGGACATTTAAAAGACTTTTACATGAAAAGACACTTAAATGAACTCCAACTCAGTTAAGATTTAGTTTCCTAAGTAGTCAAATGCTTGGCAAGATCAAAAGGAAACATATTTAATTATCTTGATAAAATGCAAAATCTTAACTATTAAACCATTTTCTTACAAATGTTACTAAGAGCAGAACAATATTAACACAGCCTTGTTATTATAGACATAGAATTAAGTTCAAGTTTTGCTTCCATACACTTAATTTTGACCTTAGATTCTGAGCTTAGCAAAATCTTTAGATACTTATTAAGTTATAACCAACTTAATCACACACATAAACTTTCAATAAGTGTCATCTTTTACATAAAGATCTACTCATATACTTTGCAAAATTTTCTGAGCCTTCTTTTTCTTGTCTTACCCTTCTTTCTCCATTTGGAACAATTCTGAGGACAAAGTTTGCTTTACAAATCCTTTTTTATTTAAAAGCATTTTCTTTTCCCTTTAATTTTTTTTTTTTCAAAAACATGTCTTTAATACTTTTCCTTCCTACTGAATCTTTTCGGTTTCTTCTTTCTTTCTAATTTTCATTTTGAATAGTTGTTATAAAATTTTGAATTTAGACAAAATTTTCTCTTTTCTCAATAAAATGCTTTTAGTAAACTTACATTTTAATGAAAGTCCAGGAACAAAAGCATCTTAAACTATTTTTCTATACATAAAAATTTATTAAAAAAATAGATCAAATTATATAAGAGAGTTGAATGAAAATTATTTGCATAGAATAAAACAGATTGAGGATATTGCCCATAAAATCCTTTTTTCTTCAGTCCTGTGGTAGTGGATGGTTCTTAAATGCCTGCATTTTAGTTAGACCTGGTTGAAATAAAAACTTTGGAAACTGGTTTTCTTAGGAGTGGCAGCAAAATGATGGGGAAGAGAAAGGAAGGGGAACAGAAGCAGCAGCTTCTCTTCATTAACTCTACAATAAGAATAATCCTAAAGATATTTACACACACCCACATGCATATGTGAAAACAGTTTTAAATTAAGCATGCCATAAATGTCAATTTAAGTATACATAGATTTAAGAACCCAAGAAAATGCAAAAATTTAATTTAGTTCCAGGAGCAGATTGAGCTGTGCCCAATACTATTCTTTTAGTACTTATTTTGGAAGGTTTGTTTTGATAGTTAAAGCAAGAGGGAAGTGTTTTGAGTCAGTCTCAGTCTTTAATAAGACTGTTGCTACAGCCATAAGAAGTTATTCATTAAGCTAATCATCGTAGACATAGACTAATAGACATACACAAAGTACAAACAATGACACACAAAGAAATTACATTAATTCAGAGTGCACTCTTGGACATTGCCTATTTTTTTTCCTTAATTTCTTTTTAGTGACCAGTCGGCTAGAATTCTTCCTAGGGAGTAAAATAGACATCCACTTTTCATTCTTAAACAAATTAAACTTCCTTGTCACAAATGACAAAATCCATAATTAGTTCAAATGAACACAAATGTTCACAAGAACCTACACATCAGGGATCTGGATTTTCTTGTCAGACAAAAGGCAAAAAGCCTAAATGGCTCAGACAAACCACAAATGACTCAGAAGAGCTTCCATACAACAAGGAAACTATCCCCAACAGTAGAGTCCCCTCAGGATAGGCCACTTTCCAGGCAATAATGACTTTGTATAACAACTTCTCCAGGAACCCTGAAGAAGACAATAAAGGTGGAATTGCTATAGTACATGGGCCATTTTATCTCTTGTACCATTAATTGTTGGATGATTGAGTTAATATGGTCCTCAATCTATACATTTCTCAAATGAAAATTTCTTGGTAATTTCACTTAGGTCTCTATTTTAAAAAGAAAAAAAATCAAGTGAGGTTAGCTTAGGTAAAAATATCTGCATTCTTTATGTTTTACTTGCCTAAAAAAAAGAAAACTGACAATTTTCAAATCAAAGAATGTTGATGTGAATGCGCTAAAGCACTAGTGTAATCAGAGAAGATATCTCTGTGTGATATCCACAGATAGAATCTCTGAAGATATTTTCAACTGCAAACCTTCTATATTGTACCAAACACATTTGTAAGCAAACATTCTTTGGCAAAACAAACTCTTTACAAAACTCTTGAAAAAACTTTTAGTTGTAATCATTACAAAGTCTTACAGCATAATTTAGGTATAGTATAAGAGAGATTGAGTATGATTGAATTATTCTTTAGGTCAAATACCAAAAGCCACTTTAGAAAAGAATTTGTCTATAGCATGTTGTAACTCTGAGGCAGAATCAGTGCTTCATTAACAAAGAAAATGATCTCCAAAGCATATGACTTGATTTTATAGTACCTCTGACTTCCCGTCTCTTCACAACTCTGATGTCATATATTTGTTCCAATATGGAAAGTATAGTATACACAGTAAAATAAGGCAATATTAAAATTCCATGCCCAATTTATTTGAAATATCAACTGAAGCTGTAACAGTATATATCTTAGAAGCAAAATATGAACATTTGATCTTTTATCAAGGTACACCTCATAGTTTCCTATGTTTATATAATAAATTGCAAATTGCCACAAACAAGGTAGCATGAAACACCAGTAATTTATTTTTTCACAGTTCTGGACCCAAAAAATCAGAAGTCAGTCTGCTGGAAACTTTCAAGCAGGTTGTGAGGCTTCAGTCTCAGATAGCTTTTCTTCTTCAAGAAAGCTTCCATTTTGCTCTTAAAGTGTTTCATCTGATTGGATGAGGTTTGGGCCACATTTTTAAGGGTAACTTCCTTCATAGAAAGTCAATTGGTCATAGGCATTATCACATCTGCAAGATAAACTCACTGCAACACTTGGATTAGTGTTTGACTGAATAACAGTACTGTATACTGGCCAAGTTGATGCAAAATTAACGTTAACATACATCAAATATTGTACAATTATAATACAATGCATAAAGCACTGAGCTCACTTTATAGATAGTGATCCAGAAGAATGTAAGTTAAAAAGGGAAGAAATCAATTAAGGAATTCTTGGGGGAAATATGGTTTCTGAGGTTATAGGGCAGACTTTTTTCAGAATGTAAAAATGCTTTATAAAATACACAGTATTTGCACCATATTCACCCTCTTACACCCTTTCCCACCTCCTCCTTTCTCTCACTGTGATTAACCCCTCTGGGCAGGATCTGTTCTGCTCTCCTGTTTTCCAATCTGCAAAAGGAAAAAGAAATGATATTTTTGCTTGTTTAAGATAGCTACACAGGGCATTTTGGTTTCTTTGTCAAAAATTATGTGGGCGTAGCTGTGTGGATTCATATCTGGGTCTTCTATTCCACTGTTCTTCATATCTGTTTTTGTGCCAGTACCATGTTGTTTTTATTGCTATAACTCTGTAGTATAGTTTGAAGTCAGGTATTGTGATACCTCCAGCATTGCTCTTTTTGCTCAGTATTGCCTTTCCTATTTGTGGTTTTTTGTACTTCCAAATGAACTTTAGGGTTGATTTTCATCTCTGTGATGAATTTCATAGGAATTTTTATGGGAATTGCTTTGAATATTTAGATTGCTTTTGGTAGTATAGTTATTTTCACTATGTTGATTCTAACAATCCATGTGCATGGGAGACATTTCCATCTTTTGTAGTCTTTTTCATTTCTTTCTTCAGTGGTTTATGATTTTCCTTGAAGAGGTCATTCACATCCTTTATTAAGTTTATTCCTAGGTATTTGATTTTTTTGAGGCTATTGTAAATGGAATTGTTTTCCTATATTCTTTCTCAGTCTGTCCATTGTTGGTGTATAGAAAGGCTACTGATTTTTGTAAGTTGATTTTGTACCCTAATACTTTGATGAAGCTGTTTATGGTCTCTAGGAGATTTTGGGTGGAGTTTTTTGAGTCTTTTAGGTATAAGATCATATTATCTGCAAGAAGGGGTAGTTTGACTTTTTCCTTACCTATTCCTTTTGTTTCTTCTTCCTGTATTATTGCTCTGGCTAGGAATTCCAAGACTATGTTGAATAGGAGTTAAGAAAGTGGGCACCCTTGTCTCATTCCTAACTTTAGGGAAATGGTTTCAGTTTTTCCCCATTAAGTATGATGTTGGCTATCAGCTTGTGCTATATAGACTTTACTATGTTGAGGTACATTCATTCTATTCCTAGTGTCATCAGAGCTTTCATCATGAAAGTGTATTGAATTTTATTGAAAGCATTTCCTGTATCTATTGAAATGATCAAGTGGTTCTTGTCTTTACTTCTTTTAATATGTTTTATTACATTTAATGATTTGCATATGTTGAACCATCCCTGCATCCCTAGGATGGAGTAGTTTTCTTCAGTGTTTGAAATACCTCACTCCATGCCCTTCTTGCTTTTAAGATTTATGTTGGCAAATGTGCTGTTATTTTGATGAATTTACATTTACATATTTGATTTTTCTTTCTTATAGTTTTCAACATTTTTTCCTGGTTCTCTGGGCCAATTGTTTTAACTATACTATGCTGTGAAGAGGTCCTGTTTTGATCATGTCTGTTTAGTGTCCTAGAGGCTTCCTGTACCTGAATGGGCATCTCTTTCTTGAGATTTGGGAAATTTTCTGCTATTTTTTTTAATATATTAGATATACCTTTGGTTTGGACCTCTTCTCCTTCTTCAATGCCCATGATTCTAAGGTTTGGTCTTTGGATGGAGTTGCAGAGTTATTGTTATTCCTTTCACAGTTCTTGAGTCTTTTGCCAAGGATTCTTCTGTTTTTCCATACTGTCTTTGAGACTTGAAATTCTGTTTTCCATTTGTTCCAGTCTGTTGGAGTGACTTTCAGCTGTATTTTTTATGTGATTTAAGGTATTTTTTATTTCCAGGATTTCTGTTTGATTTTTTTCCTGAAACTTTCCATATCTTTGTTATATTCCTCTTTCATATTTTGTGTTATCTTCTTTATTTCAAATACCATTTTTTATAGTCTCTTTAGTTTCATTTTGTGCCCATGACCTGTGTGGGTATGCTGTGTGAACCTAACAGTGGTGGGGAATGAGAAATAAGACACACACAGACATATAGACATACAACAGAAAAGCTGGGGATGGGAGGGCTGCATGTTCCTGATGGGAAATGTGAGAGCCTACCTGAGCCAGAGTGTTTATTTTATTAGGGCAGTACAAGGAAAAGACTCAGGTAAAAATCAAGCTTTAACAATTCTTGATACAACACATCAGTTCAGAAATCACCAAGGCACACAGAACACCTTATCTAAGGTATTGATTAATCTAGCATCAGAGAGTCTCCTAACAGTTCTGGTACTTTATTTAATTTTGCATCAGGGGGCTGGTATGTGGACACAGCAGGTTGTATTCTTCAAGGAGATGTGAGTACAAAGGTCAAGACACAAGGTACTGGGAAAATTACGGCAGAAGTGGCTGTGCAAACTTCTGCATGGAAAGGCTGTGCAAACTCCATTATATCCCTGTCCAGGGTTCATGCCTTGTCCCCAACAATTTTGGAGTTTGTTAAAATCCTCTCTGAGCTCATTTAGTTGTTTCTGTATCTTCTTGAGGTTTTTCATCCATGTTTTGTTGATATTTGTTAAATTGTTTTTACATGTTTTCTTTAAGCTTCTCTTCAAGCTTATTGAACTTTCTTATCATCATCCTTTTGAGGTCAGCAACTGGGGACTCATCCATCCCCTTTACTTCCTATCAAAACTCTAGTATGTTATTGTTAGTCTTTTGAGAAGTCGTATTCCCCTGACTTCTTTTTCTCCTCATGTTTCGATTTTGTGCTTTGCTCATGTGCTTCTGATTAGTTATTTGGATGTTTTAATCATCTGTTTTCTTTCCTTTGACTTAATTTATACGCTCTGACTAGCTTAGTTGTAAACTGAGCTGTTGTAATATTTCTGGTCCCTAACCTGGAAGTATAACTAGGCAGTAACAAATCCACAAATTCAATGCCAAACCAGTTACTTACATAATATATAAGAAATCCCTTGGTGATATTGTCTATTAATAGTGGGTAGAGATATAACAGTTGTTTAGATAGAGATAGATACTTGGGTAATTGGAAAGATGGCACTAAAAGAGAAGGCAGGAAGGAGGGATGGAACTAGGGGCAAAAGATGTGTAAGGTGTGGGGGATGTAGGGTAATGGGGCCCTAATAAGTATAAAGATGTAGTTAAGTCATTTGGGGAGGGGAAGCTTCTATTGTCAGTGATTTCAGGGGGATAGGAAGCATGAAGATAACATGTAAAGTTGGTATAGTAGACCTTTCATTGAGTGGTGAGTGTGGAAGAGGTAGGGCAGTATGAGGG
Source organism: Castor canadensis (assembly GCF_047511655.1). Taxonomy (NCBI): domain Eukaryota; kingdom Metazoa; phylum Chordata; class Mammalia; order Rodentia; family Castoridae; genus Castor; species Castor canadensis. The sequence goes on along the minus strand of NC_133390.1, from coordinate 26,237,320 downwards.
AAAGGTAGGGGGAGGTGAGGAGGGAAAGGAGAAGAAAAGAGGAGAGAATAGAAGAAAAGAGAAGAAAAATAGTTGGAGGAGAGAAAAGAAAGTGGGACAAGAGAGGGCTAAGCAAATTGATATTTAATACAAATGGAGGAGGGAGATAGTGATAAATTGTACAAAAATAAAGAGAAGAAAATGAAGGAAGTAAAAATAAAGGTAATAAAATAATAAAAAATATTAAATAAAAAAAGATAAAAATTAGTTCACTGAAAGTTCTCAACTCTTTCCTCTGATTTCAAATCCAGGATATGACACTTTTGACAGAGGCTTTCTCAGTGTTTCTGTCCCTTCTTAAGGTTGGTATGCTGGACTGTGTGGCAATAGATGTTGCCCCTCTCCATTGGACAGCTTTGCAGGAGATCCACTCAGGGTGTTTGAGCCCAGGCTTTCCTTGGTGAAATGGGCCATCTGGTGTATGTAGGTTCTCTGAAATGGTCCACCAGGATCTGGTTTATGAGTAGTCACCAGTCCCTTCTGCCCAGAGGGCAAAATGAAATTGAGCTTTTTGATTGATCACTTTCCATCTCACTAACAGTTTCTCTGGTGATTTCACCAGACAGCAGCTGTGTCATTCTGCCACCACTCAGGCTTGGTCAGATCAGTGTTCCACCCCATCCCCACTCAGGTGAGGTAAGCCCAACATTCTGCCCCCACCCCCACCAGGAAGAGGAGATTGTTCCTTCCATTTATGGCCATCAGTTTTTTCCAGGGGGGTTCAATCTGCTCACCAGCTGTGCTGGACTATTTGGTTCCCTAGAGGGAATGTGATGTGTCACACTTGCCTGGTGGGGGTTGCACACTCACTCTGGTAAAATTGGGTCAGCTCCAGCAGGTTACAGGGAGTCAGGAGTCCAAGGTTCTGTGTCCCCATAATATGGTGGGTCCACAATGCCACAGATTCTTTCTCAATTTGTTCTGCAGTTCTCTGCATTGAGTCTTTGCTTTTTCCAATCAGATGAGAGGAAGCAAGAAGAAAAAGAGAAAAAAAAAGGGGTGGGAGGACTGGCAGTTGTTCCAGTTCTAGACTGGAACAGGAATTCCCTGGCCATTATGTGCAATAAAAAGCTATTTTCAGGGTCAGTCATTAAAACTTATGTGCATCCTATCTACTGGTGGTAATTTAGTTGGCTAAAAATATCAGAATTACCCAGTCCTTGCTACCATAACTTGAAGTATTTTTCTGAAATCATGGAGTGCAGGGTTTCTGCACTCAGCTATCCACCATCTTGGGTCATTTTTTTTTAAGTGTATATTAATTGTTCAAGGGGTTTTTGCTTTGGTATCTTAGGGAAAATAAATAAATAAATATTTAAATATTTTTAGACCATCAATTGCACTCCAGTGACTTCTCTCCAGTGATCTCTCTGACAGGATTTATGGCAATGAATATTCAGTGTATACAGAAGGAAACCTCTTCCTGACAGCCAGCTCAACAACCCCAAAATGACTTTGTCATGGCCTGACTCTTTTGTTATTATAGCACCTACACACATGTACACACACTACGTGAAGGATTTATACACTGAAAAATGAGTCTTATTTCTAAGCAAAACACGTAGTCTCACTCTTCATGAACAACTGTCATCAACACTTCTTAAGTATCTTTTCCAAAACTTCTCATATCCATATATTCTTTTACATATTTTAAGGACAAAAAGGAGGAACATTTCTGATTCTTTGCTCTGTAGCCTGTTTATTTTAACTCCTTTTATCTTCTCCTGCTTTCTTTTCTTCCTAATAAATTGATTTTTTTCCTTGGCACATTGGTCTCCTTTTTTTTCTTTTTTTCATTTTTCTTTTATTATTCATATGTGCATACAAGGCTTGGTTCATTTCTCCCCCCTGCCCCCACCCCCTCACTTACCACCAACTCCGGCCCCTCCCTCTCCCCCCCCCCGCTCAATACCCAGCAGAAACTATTTTGCCCTTATTTCTAATTTTGTTGCAGAGAGAGTATAAGCAATAATAGGAAGGAACAAGGGTTTTTGCTGGTTGAGATAAGGATAGCTATACAGGGCATTGACTCACATTGATTTCCTGTGCGTGGGTGTTACCTTCTAGGTTAATCCTTTTTGATCTAACCTTTTCTCTAGTTCCTGGTCCCCTTTTCCTATTGGCCTCAGTTGCTTTAAGGTATCTGCTTTAGTTTCTCTGCGTTAAGGGCAACAAATGCTAGCTAGTTTTTTTAGGTGTCTTACCTATCCTCACCCCCCCCTTGTGTGCTCTCGCTTTTATCATATGCTCATACTCCAATCCCCTTGTTGTGTTTGCCCTTGATCTAATGTCTACACATGAGGGAGAACATATGTTTTTTGATTTTTTGAGCCAGGCTAACCTCACTCAGAATGATGTTCTCCAATTCCATCCATTTACCAGCGAATGATAACATTTCGTTCTTCTTCATGGCTGCATAGAATTCCACTGTGTATAGATACCACATTTTCTTAATCCATTCGTCAGTGCTGGGGCATCTTGGCTGTTTCCATAACTTGGCTATTGTGAATAGTGCCGCAATAAACATGGATATGCAGGTGCCTCTGGAGTAACAGTCTTTTGGGTATATCCCCAGGAGTGGTATTGCTGGATCAAATGGTAGATCGATGTCCAGCTTTTTAAGTAGCCTCAACCTTTTTTCCAGAGTGGTTGTACTAGTCTACATTCCCACCAACAGTGTAAGAGGGTTCCTTTATCCCCACATCCTCAGCAACACCTGTTGTTGGTGGTGTTGCTGATGATGGCTATTCTAACAGGGGTGAGGTAGAATCTTAGCGTGGTTTTAATTTGCATTTCCTTTATTGCTAGAGATGGTGAGCATTTTTTCATGTGTTTTTTGGCCATTTGAATTTCTTCTTTTGAGAAAGTTCTGTTTAGTTCACGTGCCCATTTCTTTATTGGTTCATTAGTTTTGGGAGAATTTAGTTTTTTGAGTTCCCTATATATTCTGGTTATCAGTCCTTTCTCTGATGTATAGTTGGCAAATATTTTCTCCCACTCTGTGGGTGTTCTCTTCAGTTTAGAGACCATTTCTTTTGATGAACAGAAACTTTTTTAGTTTTATGAGGTCCCATTTATCTATGCTATCTCTTAGTTGCTGTGCTGCTGGGGTTTCATTGAGAAAGTTCTTACCTATACCTACTAACTCCAGAGTATTTCCTACTCTTTCTTGTATCAACTTAAGAGTTTGGGGTCTGATATTAAGATCCTTGATCCATTTTGAGTTAATCTTGGTATAGGGTGATATACATGGATCTAGTTTCAGTTTTTTGCAGACTGCTAACCAGTTTTCCCAGCAGTTTTTGTTGAAGAGGCTGCTATTTCTCCATCGTATATTTTTAGCTCCTTTGTCAAAGATAAGTTGCTTATAGTTGTGTGGCTTCATATCTGGATCCTCTATTCTGTTCCACTGGTCTTCATGTCTGTTTTTGTGCCAGTACCATGCTGTTTTTATTGTTATTGCTTTGTAATATAGTTTGAAGTCAGGTATTGTGATACCTCCTGCATTGTTCTTTTGACTGAGTATTGCCTTGGCTATTCGTGGCCTCTTGTGTTTCCATATAAATTTAACAGTAGATTTTTCAATCTCTTTGATGAATGTCATTGGAATTTTGATGGGAATTGCATTAAACATGTAGATTACTTTTGGGAGTATAGACATTCTTACTATGTTGATTCTACCAATCCATGAGCATGGGAGATCTCTCCACTTTCTATAGTCTTCCTCAATCTCTTTCTTCAGAAGTGTATAGTTTTCCTTGTAGAGGTCTTTCACATCTTTTGTTAGGTTTACACCTAGGTATTTGATTTTGTTTGAGGCTATTGTAAATGCAATTGTTTTCATACATTCTTTTTCCGTTTGCTCATTGTTAGTGTATAGAAATGCTAATGATTTTTCTATGTTGATTTTATATCCTGCTACCTTGCTATAGCTATTGATGATGTCTAGAAGCTTCTGAGTAGAGTTTTTTGGGTCTTTAAGGTATAGGATCATGTCATCTGCAAATAGGGATATTTTGACAGTTTCTTTACCTATTTGTATTCCTTTCATTCCTTCTTCTTGCCTAATTGCTCTGGCTAGGAATTCCAGTACTATGTTGAATAGGAGTGGAGATAGTGGGCATCCTTGTCTGGTTCCTGATTTTAGAGGAAATGGTTTTAGTTTTTCTCCATTAAGTATAATGCTGGCTGTAGGTTTGTCATATATAGCTTTTATAATGTTGAGGAACTTTCCTTCTATTCCTAGTTTTCTTAGAGCTTTTATCATGAAATGACGTTGGACCTTATCAAAGGCTTTTTCTGCATCTACTGAGATGATCAAGTGGTTTTTGTCTTTGCTTCTGTTAATGTGGTTTATTACATTTATTGATTTTCATATGTTGAACCACCCCTGCATCCCTGGGATGAAGCCTACTTGGTCGTGGTGAATAATCTTTTTGATGTGTTGCTGAATTCGGTTTGCCATTATTTTGTTGAGGATTTTTGCATCAATGTTCATTAGGAGATTGGCCTATAGTTCTCCTTTTTGGAGGTGTCTTTGCCTGGTTTTGGGATAAGTGTAATAGTGGCTTCATAAAATGTGTTTGGCAGTTTTCCTTCCCTTTCTATTTCGTGGAACAGTTTAAGGAGGGCTGGTATCAGTTCTTCTTTAAAGGTCTGACAGAATTCAGCAGAGAATCCATCAGGTCCTGGACTGTTCTTTTTGGGGAGACTCTTGATTGCTGCTTCAATTTCATTTTGTGTTATAGGTCTATTCAGGTGATTAATTTCCTCTTGGTTCAGTTTTGGATGATCATATGTATCTAGAAATCTGTCCATTTCTTTAAGATTTTCAAATTTATTTGAATATAGTTTCTCAAAGTAGTCTCTGATGATTTCCTGGACTTCCATGGTGTTTGTTGTTATTTCCCCTTTTGCATTCCTAACTCTACTAATTTGGGTTTTTTTCTCTCCTCATTTTAGTCAGGTTTGCCAGGGGTCTATCGATCTTGTTTATTTTTTCAAAGAACCAACTTTTTGTTTCATTAATTCTTTGTATGGTTTTTTTGATTTCTATTTCGTTGACTTCAGCTCTTATTTTTATTATTTCTTTCCTTTTATATGTTTTGGGATTTGCTTGTTCTTGTTTTTCTAGGAGTTTGATATGTATCATTAGGTCATTGATTTGGGATCTTTCAATCTTTTTAATATATGCACTCATGGCTATAAACTTGCCTCTCAAGACCGCCTTAGCTGTGTCCCATAGGTTCTGGTAGGTTGTGTTTTCATTTTCATTGACTTCTAGGAACTTTTTAATTTCCTCTTTTATTGCATCGATGATCCACTCTTCAGTAAGTAATGAGTTATTTAGTTTCCAGCTGTTTGCATGTTTTTTGTCTTTACTTTTGTTGTTGAGTTCTACTTTTAGTGCATTGTGGTCAGATAGTATGCACGGTATTATTTCTATTTTCTTATATTTGCTGAGGCTTGCTTTGTGCCCTAGGATATGATCTATTTTGGAGAAGGTTCCATGGGCTGCTGAGAAGAATGTATATTGTGTAGAGGTTGGATGAAATGTTCTGTAGACATCTACTAGGTCCACTTGATCTATTGTATATTTTATTTTATTTATTTATTTTTTTTTTCATTTTTCTTTTATTATTCATATGTGCATACAAGGCTTGGTTTATTTCTCCCCCCTGACCCCACCCCCTCCCTTACCACCCACTCCACCCCCTCCCGCTCCCCCCCTCAATACCCAGCAGAAACTATTTTGCCCTTATCTCTAATTTTGTTGTAGAGAGAGTATAAGCAATAATAGGAAGGAACAAGGGGTTTTGCTGGTTGAGATAAGGATAGCTATACAGGGCATTGACTCACATTGATTTCCTGTGCGTAGGTGTTATCTTCTAGGTTAATTCTTTTTAATCTAACCTTTTCTCTAGTTCCTGGTCTCCTTTTCCTATTGGCCTCAGTTGCTTTAAGGTATCTGCTTTAGTTTCTCTGCATTAAGGGCAACAAATGCTAGCTAGTTTTTTAGGTGTCTTACCTATCCTCACCCCTCCCTTGTGTGCTCTCGCTTTTATCATGTGCTCATAGTCCAATCCCCTTGTTGTGTTTGCCCTTGATCTAATATCCACATATGAGGGAGAACATACGATTTTTGGTCTTTTGAGCCAGGCTAACCTCACTCAGAATGATGTTCTCCAATTCCATCCATTTACCAGCGAATGATAACATTTCGTTCTTCTTCATGGCTGCATAAAATTCCATTGTGTATAGATACCACATTTTCTTAATCCATTCGTCAGTGCTGGGGCATCTTGGCTGTTTCCATAACTTGGCTATTGTGAATAGTGCCGCAATAAACATGGATGTGCAGGTGCCTCTGGAGTAACAGTCTTTTGGGTATATCCCCAAGAGTGGCATTGCTGGATCAAATGTTAGATCGATGTCCAGCTTTTTAAGTAGCCTCCAAATTTTTTTCCAGAGTGGTTGTACTAGTCTACATTCCCACCAACAGTGTAAGAGGGTTCCTTTTTCCCCGCATCCTCGCCAACACCTGTTGTTGGTGGTGTTGCTGATGATGGCTATTCTAACAGGGGTGAGGTGGAATCTTAGCATGGTTTTAATTTGCATTTCCTTTATTGCTAGAGATGGTGAGCATTTTTTCATGTGTTTTCTGGCCATTTGAATTTCTTCTTTTGAGAAAGTTCTGTTTAGTTCACCTGCCCATTTCTTTATTGGTTCATTAGTTTTGGGAGAATTTAGTTTTTTAAGTTCCCTGTATATTCTGGTTATCAGTCCTTTGTCTGATGTATAGTTGGCAAATATTTTCTCCCACTCTGTGGGTGTTCTCTTCAGTTTAGAGACCATTTCTTTTGATGAACAGAAGCTTTTTAGTTTTATGAGGTCCCATTTATCTATGCTATCTCTTAGTTGCTGTGCTGCTGGGGTTCCAATGAGAAAGTTCTTACCTATACCTACTAACTCCAGAGTATTTCCTACTCTTTCTTGTATCAACTTAAGAGTTTGGGGTCTGATATTCAGATCCTTGATCCATTTTGAGTTAATCTTGGTATAGGGTGATATACATGGATCTAGTTTCAGTTTTTTGCAGACTGCTAACCAGTTTTCCCAGCAGTTTTTGTTGAAGAGGCTGCTATTTCTCCATTGTATATTTTTAGCTCCTTTGTCAAAGATAAGTTGCTTATAGTTGTGTGGCTTCATATCTGGATCCTCTATTCTGTTCCACTGGTCTTCATGTCTGTTTTTGTGCCAGTACCATGCTGTTTTTATTATTATTGCTTTGTAATATAGTTAGAAGTCAGGTATTGTGATACCTCCTGCATTGTTCTTTTGACTGAGTATTGCCTTGGCTATTCGTGGCCTCTTGTGTTTCCATATAAATTTAACAGTAGATTTTTCAATCTCTTTGATGAATGTCATTGGAATTTTGATGGGAATTGCATTAAACATGTAGATTACTTTTGGGAGTATAGACATTTTTACTATGTTGATTCTACCAATCCATGAGCATGGGAGATCTCTCCACTTTCTATAGTCTTCCTCAATCTCTTTCTTCAGAAGTGTATAGTTTTCCTTGTAGAGGTCTTTCACATCTTTTGTTAGGTTTACACCTAGGTATTTGATTTTTTTTGAGGCTATTGTAAATGGAATTGTTTTCATACATTCTTTTTCCGTTTGCTCATTGTTAGTGTATAGAAATGCTAATGATTTTTCTATGTTGATTTTATATCCTGCTACCTTGCTATAGCTATTGATGATGTCTAGAAGCTTCTGAGTAGAGTTTTTTGGGTCTTTAAGGTATAGGATCATGTCGTCTGCAAATAGGGATATTTTGACAGTTTCTTTACCTATTTGTATTCCTTTTATTCCTTCTTCTTGCCTAATTGCTCTGGCTAGGAATTCCAGTACTATGTTGAATAGGAGTGGAGATAGTGGGCATCCTTGTCTGGTTCCTGATTTTAGAGGGAATGGTTTTAATTTTTCTCCATTAAGTATAATGCTGGCTGTAGGTTTGTCATATATAGCTTTTATAATGTTGAGGAACTTTCCTTCTATTCCTAGTTTTCTTAGAGCTTTTATCATGAAATGATGTTGGATCTTATCAAAGGCTTTTTCTGCATCTATTGAGATGATCAAGTGGTTTTTGTCTTTGCTTCTGTTAATGTGGTTTATTACGTTTATTGATTTTCGTATGTTGAACCACCCCTGCATCCCTGGGATGAAGCCTACCTGGTCGTGGTGAATAATCTTTTTGATGTGTTGCTGAATTCGATTTGCCATTATTTTGTTGAGGATTTTTGCATCAATGTTCATTAAGGAGATTGGCCTATAGTTCTCCTTTTTGGAGGTGTCTTTGCCTGGTTTTGGTATAAGTGTAATACTGGCTTCATAAAATGTGTTTGGCAGTTTTCCTTCCCTTTCTATTTCGTGGAACAGTTTAAGGAGGGTTGGTATCAGTTCTTCTTTAAAGGTCTGATAGAATTCAGCAGAGAATCCATCAGGTCCTGGACTTTTCTTTTTGGGGAGACTCTTGATTGCTGCTTCAATTTCATTTTGTGTTATAGGTCTATTCAGGTGATTAATTTCCTCTTGGTTCAGTTTTGGATGATCATATGTATCTAGAAATCTGTCCATTTCTTTTAGATTTTCAAATTTATTTGAATATAGGTTCTCAAAGTAGTCTCTTATGATTTCCTGGACTTCCATGGTGTTTGTTGTTATCTCCCCTTTTGCATTCCTGATTCTACTAATTTGGGTTTTTTCTCTCCTCATTTTAGTCAGGTTTGCCAGGGGTCTATCGATCTTGTTTATTTTTTCAAAGAACCAACTTTTTGTTTCATTAATTCTTTGTATGGTTTTTTTGATTTCTATTTCGTTGACTTCAGCTCTTATTTTTATTATTTCTTTCCTTCTATATGTTTTGGGATTTGCTTGTTCTTGTTTTTCTAGGAGTTTGAGATGTATCATTAGGTCATTGATTTGGGATCTTTCAATCTTTTTAATATATGCACTCATGGCTATAAACTTGCCTCTCAAGACCGCCTTAGCTGTGTCCCATAGGTTCTGGTAGGTTGTGTTTTCATTTTCATTGACTTCTAGGAACTTTTTAATTTCCTCTTTTATTGCATCGATGATCCACTCTTCATTAAGTAATGAGTTATTTAGTTTCCAGCTGTTTGCATGTTTTTTGTCTTTACTTTTGTTGTTGAGTTCTACTTTTAGTGCATTGTGGTCAGATAGTATGCACGGTATTATTTCTATTTTCTTATATTTGCTGAGGCTTGCTTTGTGCCCTAGGATATGATCTATTTTGGAGAAGGTTCCATGGGCTGCTGAGAAGAATGTATATTGTGTAGAGGTTGGATGAAATGTTCTGTAGACATCTACTAGGTCCACTTGATCTATTGCATATTTTAGATCTTGGATTTCTTTATTGAGTTTTTGTTTGGATGACCTATCTATTGATGATAATGGAGTGTTAAAGTCTCCCACAACCACTGTGTTGGCGTTTATATATGCTTTTAGGTCTTTCAGGGTATGTTTGATGAAATTGGGTGCGTTGACATTGGGTGCATACAGATGGATGATTATTATTTCCTTTTGGTCTATTTCCGCTTTTATTAGTATGGAATGTCCTTCTTTATCTCGTTTGATCAATGTAGGTTTGAAGTCTACTTTGTCAGAGATAAGTATTGCTATTCCTGCTTGTTTTCGGGGGCCATTGGCTTGGTAAATCTTCTTCCAGCCTTTCATCCTAAGCATATGCTTATTTCTGTCAGTGAGATGAGTCTCCTGTAAGCAACAAATTGTTGGATCTTCTTTTTTAATCCATTTTGTCAAACGGTGTCTTTTGATGGGTGAATTAAATCCATTAACATTAAGTGTTAGTACTGATAGGTATGTGGTGATTCCTGCCATTTAGTTATCTTAGTTGTTTGAAGGTTTGATTGTGTGTACCTAACTTGATGTTACTCTCTACTGTCTTGCTTTTTCTTATCCTGTGGTTTGGTGCTGCCTGCCTTTTCATGGTTAAGTTGGGTGTCACTTTCTGTGTGCAGGATCCCTTGCAGAATCTTTTGTAGTGGTTGCTTTGTGGTCACATATTGTTTTAGTTTCTGCTTATCATGGAAGACTTTTATTGCTCCATCTATTTTGAATGATAGCTTTGCTGGGTAGAGTATCCTGGGGTTGAAGTTATTTTCATTCAGTGCCCGGAAGATCTCACCCCACACTCTTCTTGCTTTTAATGTTTCTGTTGAGAAGTCTGCTGTGATTTTGATGGGTTTACCTTTGTATGTTACTTGTTTTTTCTCTCTTACAGCCTTCAATATTCTTTCCTTAGTTTCTGAACTTATTGTTTTAATGATAGTATGTTGTGGAGTAGTTCTATTTTGATCTGGTCTGTTTGGTGTCCTGGAGGCCTCTTGCATTTGTATGGGAATATCTTTCTCTAGATTTGGGAAATTTTCTGTTATTATTTTGTTGAATATATTATGCATTCCCTTCGCTTGCACCTCTTCTCCTTTTTCGATGCCCATGATTCTCAAGTTTGGTCTTTTGATGGAGTCAGTGAGTTCTTGCATTTTCTTTTCACAGGTCTTGAGTTGTTCAATTAATAGTTCTTTGGTTTTTCCTTCCATTACCATTTCATCTTCAAGTTCTGAGATTCTGTCTTCTGTTTGTTCTATTCTGCTGGATTGGCCTTCCGTTTTGTTTTGCAATTCTGTTTCATTCTTTTTTCTGAGGTTTTCCATATCCTGGCAGTTTTCTTCTTTATTGTTGTCTATTTTTGTCCTGAGTTCATTTATCCATTTATTCATTGTGTTCTCTCTTTCACTTTGGTGTTTATACAGTGCTTCTATGGTTTCCTTTATTTCTTCTTTTGCTTTTTCAAATTCTCTATTTTTATTTTCTTGGAATTTCTTGAGTGTCTCCTGTACATTTTGGTTGACCCTATCCAGTATCATCTCTATAAAATTCTCATTGAGTACTTGTAGTATGTCTTCTTTTAAATTATTCTTGTGGGCTTCATTGGGTCCTTTGGCATAGTTTATCTTCATTTTGTTGGAGTCTGGATCTGAGTTTCTGTTCTCTTCATTCCCCTCTGGTTAATGTACTAATTTTTTGCTGTGGGGAAACTGGTTTCCCTGTTTTTTCTGTCTTCCCGTCATTGTCCTTGGTGTTGTTACTGTCCCTGTACTGTGTGCAATTAAGTATTTTCTAGCTTGTAATAATAACAATGGTAATATTTAGAATGGAAGAGTGAGCTGAGATGGAAAGCAAGAAGTTAAAGAAAAGGGGAAAACAAATATACAGACAAGAGGGAGAAAGCAGAACAAGGTATCAGACAAGAGAGTTTCAAAGGTATAAACAGGGAGTGTTAGTGTACTAATCGACAGTAAGCTGAACAGACATTACAGAGACAGAGAGAGGATTGAAAATCAAAGATAAAAAAATAAAAAATAAGTAAATGAAAGTAATATCTATATATAAAAATGAACTAAAATATAATGGAAAATAGAAAATTAAAAAAAAAAAACTTCCAAGTTTATATGCAATGCAGTTTCAGTCTTAATAATTTGGGTGTCCGTCTCAATCTCCAGTCCTGGAGTTGGTGCCTCAGATGTTGTTCTGTAGTTGTCTCATCAAAGGGGATACATAAAGTAGAACAAAACTACACACTCACACACACACACACACACACCAAAAAAAAAAAAAAAAGCCCCACCAAGTGTCCCCAGTTCAAATGCAATACAGTTTCAGTAAGTTTTTCGGCTTGCAGGTGTAATTTGGTTGTTCTCTCATCAAAGGTAGGGAGAAAAAGAAAAAAAAGCATCTGGAGACAGTTCTGAGAGTGGTATCTGCAACTGTGGCTTGCCTGCCTGCTGCTCTCAGCCTGTAGCTGGCAGCGTTATTTATGGAGATCTCTGGGGTGAGCTAGCACTCACCTGGTCCCACAGGCTTTGTTTGCTCAGATTTCTCCTGTGCGGGAGCCTCTGCTACAGGCTTTCCCCTTTCCAAGCACTGGGAAAGGTGACACTGCCCCTGCGTTGTCAGGCCTGAGTGTTTATTTACAGTTCATGTGAGAGGTGGGTCTTCCCCCCTCTCCTCTGAAGCTTTCCTCCCACTGCCACTTTCAGAAGCTTTCCTGCTCCTGCTTACTGGGCAGTGCTGCTGCTCCTGCCAGCCACCATGTTTGTTTACAGTTCATGTGGGAAGTGGGTCTTCCCTCCTCTCACAAGCTTCCCCACTCCTGGTTGCTGGGCACACGCCCCGCTCCCGCCAGAGGCTCTCCGGCCTGCCTGGCTTGTTTATTTACAGTCCTGGGAAGGATTCCCTTCCCCCAATCTTCAGCGCTCAGGGAGCCCCACCCTCTTTCCAGCGTGTCTTAACTGTTCTTATTGCTTATTACTCAGTTTCTCTTTTTTTTTTCCCGGGTGGAGGTCAGTCTGTCCAGGGTGCTATGCTGCTCTGGCCCAGGCTTGTCTGTGGGGCTACCGCGGTACCGCAAAGCTCACCTGGTCCACGTCTTCCCAAGCCGTATGGGCGCCGGCCACTTGTGGCCCCGGGGGCCCTCCTCGTTTCTCCATTTGACGTGAAGTGGAGATTCTCTGCACCAGCTGGAGATGTGGAGGGGTCAAAGTTATGCCTTTTCTCGGTGATTATGCCTGCAAAGTGTGTCTCCAGCGTCTCTCCAAGATTTCACTTTAGGAGGGTCGTTTTCTGCTTCCTACCTCTAGCCGCCACCTTGGAATTCTCCCAGTCTACTTTTTTTTAATGCCAGCATTCTGAAGAAATTCCTCTGATCAAATGTGCAATTGAGTTCTTTCTACAAAGATAGTCACTGCTGAGAGAACAATTCCTCTGCCCATTTTAGAGTCACATTCAACCAAGCAAACTAGGACATACTCTACGTTCAAGTTTGCTTCCCCAGCAGAAAAATATAGTGCCAAGGACATTACTTACTAAGTATTATTAAATATTTCACCTGTTCTAGGCACCACAATATGTGCCAAGAACAAAGAATCACAAAGAACAAGCTAGGGACCTTAAATCGTGTGATCATGTGTGTTGGTGTCTGCTTTTTCTTTCTCTCAGCATAAAGTATACATGTAAAACAACCATCCCAATAGTAAAAAGTCTCATTCTAAGGAACTCCTGTGACTCTTCCTCTACTTCATATATATGAAACATTGACAAATCATGTTGTTTGAGGTAGTTTGAGTGTCTTCACTTTAAAATTCTGGCTTGTGACACCACCCCCTCCAATGATATGCTATTCCCAGTTGGTAACTATAGGTCAGATGGAGCTTAGATCCTAGAGAACAGAAGAACAAATAGAGCTGACATATCAACCCACATACAAGATTTAATTTTAAATTCATAGCACAAGGCAAAAAATTGTGTACTACAAAGTCATCCATAAAAATCCTTTAAAATCTATGAAATACAGTATAAGTGGTTCTTTTTATACAACTATATTCAGTAATGTGTACATATGAATGTGTTATGCATCCAATAATATAAAGCATCTGTTTCCTTAGCAAGATCATATTCAGAAATCATAAAATGCTTTACAACTTCAAAAGCTTTAGAAAATTATGAAAACCAACTTGCTAGCTCTCCCTATTTCCTATAAACATTTTCATCTTATGGATAAGATCTTTATCTCTTCTTATTCTTCCTGTCAAAGTCCTGAATTGTTCTCAAAAAAATATTTATTCCTACACTACTTTCAGAAAGCTATCATCATCCACCTGCCTAGCAGCATAAATACTACTTTGTTTTCCTTGGTAAAAATGCAAGAAGAAAATTCTCAATAAAATACTCAACTGTCTTTCTTTAGTTATCCATAGACTGTTTTGTCCATGAATATGTCTACAGCTGAACACTTTTGCCTCACTTTTTAAATTCTTCTTCTTATTGGTGAGCAGGTATAGTTGAATTAGTATAAGTTAAATGTCAATTTGATGCTGTTCCCCTATAATTACAAAATAAATTAATGATGTCTACAGCAAAAGCATGAAGAATGTGCTACAGATGCACAGAGGACAAAACTTCTCACTTTTTGAAGGAGAAATTGGGAAAAGTATAACAGGAGATACCATTTGAACTAGTGAAGAAACTAACAGTTAAAGATGGCAATGGAGATAAGCTATGCATTCTGTCAAAAACACAAGTGAATAAAAGAGACACAAAATAGTGCAGTAAGTTTGCCAAATAATGATGTCTGAATCAGAGTTTATATTTATATATAAACGGAGAGAGAGAGAGAGAAAGGACAGAAGAGATTTGGCAAAAAATAATGAAGCTAACCATCAGATACCAGTAGAACCAATAAAGTAGACTGTTCCCAGATCATGGCAAGTTTCATATGCTTAGAAAAGCCATATAGATTTTATCTTATTGTCAAAAGTTAATTAACAATGGGAATTAAGCAAAGAGTAACATGTTTAAATTTTTACTTATTTGTTTTAGAAACATAACTCCAAAACCAACAGAAGTATAAACTAGAGGCAGAAAAAAAATGAGGAATATGTACATTCATTGAGAAAAGTTCACATGTGAATGAAAACAGGGTAACAAAAAACTTGGCAATTTGATTGATTGCAATACACCATGAAGGTTAATAATACACCCTTTAAATGAGATTTCCTGGGTCTGTATCTAGATACACTGATACAGAACCTAGAGGAAACTAACTCCTGTATGTTTTAGTTTCCTGCCAGTTGAACAGTCTCTCACAGGTAAGACAAAATGACATAATGCACGTAAAAGTCCTCAGCACCATTTCCGGCACACAATATGAATTCACTACCTGATAAATATCATTACTGACTGTGGTCAGAAAAAAGGGAGAGATTACAGATGATTCAAAGATTTCTCATGTGAATCATGAAGTACATCTACAATGATGGAAGGTAAAAAAAGATTCTTTAAAATGTTGTTTTTCTCTTTTTCTCAAATTTATTATCTGCCTCTTTTCCCAACTCCAATGTTGTGTCTTTAACATGAAGCCAGGAATCTGAGTCCTTTGGAATCTATCCCTTTGCCCTTCAGATCCATTTTACTGTTCCATGGATTGAATTGGTAGACTTCACTAGAAGAATCCCTTTCCTCTGGTTTTTAATGGGTTCCACTAATAGTGAGTACCTAAAAATGTTGAGAAACAAGAACAGTATCAGGCTACTTCAACTCTGTGACGGTACCATAAGCTGACTACATCCACCAAGCAAAGACCCCCCAGCTTCTGCTGAACTGTTCTGTTTCTAGCTTATGTCTGATACTTTCCTTGTGGATTCTTTCCCTTACTAAATATTTTCTCTAAAAACAACTCTCTGAAAGTTGCCCAATTGGAGTGTGTCATCTCTGATTCTACCAAAACCCTTACTTGCACATGGAGAGTACAGTACCCTGGAATCAAGGCTTTTGGAGGGCTTGGCAGTGATGGAAACTAGAGTTGATTCTTCCTTGGACCTACAGTTGAGAGACTTAGCCAATTAAAGAAACCCAAGAGAGCCAGGGTAGGAAATTACTCATGTAATGAGTGCATTAAAGCAGCAATTTCTGAAATATCTATGCAGAGGGCAGCCATACAAGTCTATGGCTCTGCTAGATAGAGGCAAAAAGGGTGGTCTATAAAAGTGTCCAGAATTTTTTCAAGTCTAACCACATAATTAGAGGTAGTGGTGAGGAAATAAATCACCAAGAGCAGGCACACAGAAAAGCATAATCCAAAATCTGGGGTGACAATTTATACCTCACTGGAGATCAACTTAAGATATTGATAGACCATGGGAGTCATGCTACTCTGCAAACAACAAAGATGGATGCCAAAGACCAGGTAGGGTGACAGGAGGAGAGCAAGAGTGAGTGAAGAGGAACCTTGACCCAGATGCCCCTCCCTCAGTGTTACAAGAACATAAAAGCTTCCTTCTATATCCAAGTACTATGAGGAGGAGAAGGAAGAGGAAGAAAAAGAAAAGAGAGTCTTTGAGATTGGGAGGAAAAGCTGACAGATTCAAAAAATTAGCTAGCATTTGTTGCCCTTAACGCAGAGAAACTAAAGCAGATACCTTAAAAGCAACTGAGGCCAATAGGAATAGGGGACCAGGAACTAGAGAAAAGGTTAGATCAAAAAGAATTAACCTAGAAGGTAACACACATGCACAGGAAATCAATGTGAGTCAATGCCCTGTATAGCTATCCTTATCTCAACCAGCAAAAACACTTGTTCCTTCCTATTATTGCTTATATTCTCTCTTCAACAAAATTAGAGATAAGGGCAAAATAGTTTCTGCTGGGTATTGAGGGGGTGGGGGGAAGAGGGATGGGGTGGAGTGGGTGGTAAGAGAGGGGGTAGGGGCAGGGGGGAGAAATTACTCAATCCTTGTATGCACATATGAATAATAAAACAATTAAAAAAAGAAATACAAAAATTAAAAAAAAGAAAAAAATGACACTAATATTCAGAACACTTTTTAAATGGAAGATCTCATGATGTCTTCCATCAAGAGGACTGAGTGCCTGAGAACAAAATGAGATGTTATAAGATACAAATATCTCATTTAAATTTCATTTGCATTATATCTCTGCTTCCCAGTTTGTGATCATTCAAACTGGACTTCATTATATATGAAGTCATGTAACTTGGAGTAGAATGTAACTTGGAGAAACGTATAAGGCATCCACGTGACAATGGTAAATTAACATTAGCATTTTATGAATGGAATTATCTCCAACTGAGTTTAAACATATGAAATGTTGGTATTCATTTCTTGACTTTTTTTGTGTTCATTAGACACCTACTCATGTTCTCCACTAGTTATTTTTACTCAGTAATAGGCAGGAAGATAGAATAGGAGAAACTATGAGAAAAAAATAGAATACTTGGCACTAATGTTTTATATTAAATGATTATTTTTTTGTAGCAATGAAATTTCTCACTGTCAGCAAAACTTCATCAGACTTCAGAACATGATAGTTGATGTGGCTCAGTGCCCAAAAGAAACTGCTTAAATGATAAACATCTGTGACAGAGAATTTTTTATCTACTAGCCCATGATATGATTTTTCTTTGAACATAGGAAGTAAAAAGATGCTTGTCTAGAGAGGTATTATGTACACAGAGTATTTGAATGGGTAATCTGTGGGTCTTCTTTCCCAAGTACACTGTGTTAGGCCTTGAATAATGTCATTTATGTGCAAGTGGAATACTGATTGTGATGCCTGTTTCTGAACACTTTTTTCTGGCTATTGTTCACACCATGAATTTTACACCTGTGTTTAAGTACTTAGTCTCCACTGAGGTATTTTCACCATTAATTTGACTGATTTTTAATTCATACTTTTATCAATCAAATACATCAGTGACTGCCCACCTGATCTGCATGAATTATGTCAACTTGTGAATGGTCTAAAGTGATGTAAATCCTTCAGGTCAAAAAAGTACAAATTTGCAGAATCATAACTGCCACTGTAATTTGAAGAGCATTTTAAGAATTTTTAAGGTATTTCGAACTTAACATCTATGTTGTAGGAAAGGATTCGAATTACAAACTCTGGATCTTAACTTTCAGATACTACCCCTGGAAGAGTTTCATAACTCTTTCATAACTGCCATAAGAACAAAGACTGAGGGGTTATCCCATGCATTCTAAGGTTTTATGTAGAAGCTGGTCACTCTGGGGTCTGTTGTGTGGATCTGGAATATGCCTCCCACAAGCATCTTTCTGGACCAACACAGCAGCTTCTAGGAGTATTGGCTGCTAATAGGTCATAGCTGATTACTTCTGGTTTCTTGGAGACACCTGGCCCAAGGTAATGTCCCTCCCCAGGGACAGTTCCCATCTGGTTAAATAGCAGGGTGAGGGGGTGGAAGTAAGAGGGCTGATCCCTGATGCCTTAATTCAGAACAATTCTAAAGAACCACATAAATTCCAGCACTTCCTAGTTTTCACTATAAGGCAGTTTCTGTCTCTTCTCTGCCTAATCCCGATTCTTCAAGTCTAATGCATGACAACATTCAACAATAAAATTCCCACATGTAAATCTCCATCTCAAAATCTTTTTCCAAGAAAACTAATCTAAAGCAGTTGAATTTAGGAGTTGTCCTGAGAAGCAGATTATAAAATGAGATTTTGAAGCTGGGTCACCTGCTGATGAATCTATCATTGGTGATAGGTGGTGTTACTAGCCTGTGATGGTAATGCAGTTGTTAAGATTTTCACCTACACAGGGTGGGATGGGAAGGGAAAACAATGTCTGAGTGCAACATGTCAAGTATTTAGGTGATTGAAGGGAAATGGTAATTATAAGGAATATGGGGGAATGACTATTCTAAGGGCTATCTGTTCATTAGAAAAAGACAATGCAAAGCTGGAAATAATCACCAGTTTAAGGTAAAGTATGAAAGCCAGAGGGATTCCTTGGCAATATATAAAAGATCTCTGTTCTTTATGGGTATAGCTTGGTGGTAGAATATGTGCCAATCATGCATAAGACCTTGGGCTTGATCCCCAGCACTGAAAAAAAAAAATATATCTGCTCTACTATAGCTGAAAGGCAAAAAAAAAAAAAAAGCATCTTTGCTGGAATGGAAATACAAACTTAGCAGACCTCCAGAGAACTTCACAGTCTAAAATAAGGCAATTCTACAATGCCAAGACTGATTACCGGGATTAGTAAACCCAGAACAGGAATGTCCAGGTCTTTGCACTCAAAAAATCTTGAATAGCCAGATTTTTTTTAACTTTTTGGGCCCACCAGAAGTGGTCCATTTCTTCTTTTTAAAGACTATAAATGATACTCTGGTTTCTCTTCAGATCGTATAAATCTTTCGCCTTTTAAAGACTATAAATGCCCTTCTTACATGACGACTATGTAGAGACTTCTAAGCCTTTTAAGACAACACATGTGCCTAACAATATTCACTGACAAATCTCAATGTCATCTTGATTATCCCTGAACCAAAAGACACTTGGAACTCTACACCAGAGTGGGGGCACAGGATAATAAAAAGAGTCACTAGAACCAGATTATAATGGGTTCCACAAGGGTGTGAAACAACTCAGAAATCATTTTCTCTATTGTTCATATTATTTTAAAATATACATACTGGGTAGTTACCACACACCTCTCTCTATCCCATGTTACTTGTTTGACCTTTGAAAGTAAGCTCTGTTATTGGAGAAGATTAAGTAGATACTTCTGTCCAGATTTGACAGTAAATAGTTAGGCAATTGCATGGCCTGAGATGGGCATGGTAACCAGAAGTCATAGCCCTCAGTAATGACCATCAGGGTTACCCACTAGATAAGCCCCTTAGGCTAGAGAAGGCGAAAACTATGGGAGAACAGAATGTAGGGGGATAGAAGCAAGGCAGTATCAGTTGCAGCCACCAGACCAGCTAAGCATAGAGGCTCCTTTTTAATATATATTTAAATAATATTATTTGGATATCATGTATTAAAGAAAATATATTATCAAGTTAATTTCATCTTTTTTGGTGTGGCTATTTGAAACTTTAAAATAACATATGTGACCCATATTTGTGGCCTACATTACATTTCTATTAGAAAGATTTTCTCCATGTAAATGTAAAAAAAATTAACTTCCTTTTGGTTAAAATTGCTAAGCAAAAATACATTAGAAACTAAATACATATCATATATCTAAGAGAATAAAAGCTATTAAGAGAAAAAAAATCCCATGGTTATATTTCCAAAGGAATGTTAAATCAGCATACAATAGCAACACTTGCAATAAACCCATGTTTACAGCAGCACTTGGCAATAGCCAAGCTGTGGAATCAGCTTCAGAATCCATAAGTGAACTTATGGGTAAAGAAAATTTGGTGTCTATATACAATGGCATATTATTTAGCCATAAAGGAAAGTAAAAATATGTCATTTCCAAGAAAATGGATGGAACTAGAGATATAATGTTAAGCAAAATAAGTCAGACTCTGAAAGCCAAATATTTATTGCTTTCTCTCATAGGCAGAATCTAGACCTAAAGAAAAATGACATGAATGTAAACGAGGGAGCGTTTTTCAGGAGGAGCGATGAGTCAGTAGGAGAGGAGAGAAAGAGAGAAGAGGGGAGACAAATATTATCAAAGTACTTTATATGCATGTATGAAAAAGAATAATGAATCCCATGAAATATTGTAAAAAGGGGAGCATCAGAAAGAGAACTAGAGGGGGTGAATATGGCCAAAGTACATTATATGCAAACTTGGAAATAACACAATGAACCCCTTTTGTACAATTAATGAATTAATATGCACTAATAAAAAAAGTCTATGGTCTGCAGAAAAATAAAGTAATAATGACAGCTAATGAGACTGGAAAAGGAAAAGATCCTTCCAGCTTATTCTTTTCCCCCTCTATAGAGGCATGGCATAAAAACTACTCATAAAACAGAGGGGGATTCAGGGATATGATTATCTCATAACTTTAAAAGATTGTGGGAATCTTTCCTAAATTTATTATCTAAGCTAAAAACCTATATCCATACTGCCCCATCAAACAAATATTTTGCTTAGATGGTAGAGGGTCCTTCAGGGATGCACACATAGGCGAAATGCATCTTAAAAATGAAAGTTCTAAATAAGATAAAGTCATGAAATGATACAGAAACCACAATAATCAGTCATTCATCCTAAAATTATCTGCTGTAATCTCCACTTCTGGATAGGGATAGCTAAATAGCAATATGTAAGCAAACAACATCAAAGTGGATTTTTGGCTAACTGCCACCCTGCCATTTCTGAACTGAAGCCAATTATGATGACATCATTCTAGCTTCATGTCCTTTACTGACCTTCCTACTTATGTTGCCAAAATGTATTATATTTCTTCTCTACAATTTTTCTTTTTTTCCCTTTGTCTTTCTTTCCTTAAATAATGACTTGACATCACTTGACCTCAACCTACAATTTTGGCTGATAATATCACTGAGCAATTCACTTACAGAAATGGCTTTGCATAATCAGATAACCTGTTGTGTCACAGGAAGATTTGTGCAAGAAAGTATTGAATTTATATAACATGGAGCTGGAGAAAATTCTTTTAAATACATACACACAAAAAAAAAAAAAAATATTTGGCAGGAAGATGAGATGTCCTCCCAAGCTATAGAAATCTAGTTTCCATGGTATATAATTATAAAAATTTATAATTAGCAAACCCATCTGCACATATTGTGCTTTCAGCAGTATTAAAGAAAAGTCACTTTGTTCACTAAATTGAAAATAAAATTATTATTCCAACAGCAGAAGTCTCTAAGCATGATTAAGGTCTTCAATATATTAAATATCCATAAATACTAAGAAAAATCAAATAATTATTTATCTGAAGGGAAATTAATCTCTTTGAAATGTTAAAGATCAAAATTATTTATTAGAAAATATATCCCAGTTAATTAATAAATATTTTCCAATTGAATAATTATACAATAAAATGTGAACTAGCCTATATTACAATGTTGACTCATCTATTAATTCACATATACTAATTAAGTAAAAGGTCATGACAATTGTTTAAGCAAGAGGTTTTTTTCTTGCATGGTTATTAAAAGGCCATAACTGATCCTGCCCTTTTCCTATTGTACCCTCAGTATTTAGCAAAATGACTGGCACATATTTTTATTAATTCATGCTCTCTGAATTGTTCAATATTCCTAACCTGACAGAGTACTAGCATACCATAGTTATTGTATTTTTTTTATTTTATTTGACTTGAGAAGCAAACAACCTGGGTTCAGGTGCTGCCTCTGTCATTTATTGGTGTGTAATTTCTCCTCCACTTTCTCATCTGAAAAATGAATATAGTAATACCCCTGCCCTCATAGTAATGTACAAGGAATAATGAGTTAATATGGATGAAACTTTTAGAATAATATCCATAAACACAGATGAGCTCAAACATCTAAAGCTATTATTAAGCATTAGTATTTCCTCCTACTTCATAGTGTACAAGGTCTTTTCACATAAAACATTCAGAATCTCATAAAAATCTTGTGACCTAGGCAGGACAAGTTCGTATCAGTAGACTGATTCAGTGCTGAAGAAACAAAGGCCCAGGGTCATTCCATCAGAATGAAACAGAGCCAAAACTTGAATTCAGGGTCTCTGAGTCTGAATTCCAAATGCTTTTCTCTGTATTTGTCTGTAATTCTTTGAATTCTTTCCCTAAACTTGTGTGAAATTTGAGTAAAGATGTTGAATAATCATGGTAGGATTGTTGGGATTCACTATTCTCAGTGACCAAAAATGGCAGAGAAAATAAACTTAGGGAAGAATCAGTTTCTTCTTCAGTGACTTGTTCATGCAATTATTGGTGAGTTTTTTCAGCACCGGTATTGCTGAGTACCATGACACACATACTACCTGCCTTCAGAGCTCATAACCAAAATGATCAAGGAATGTATACATGTGCTTATATTCCATGGGAAGGTGCTCCAGATGGCTGGCAGACAAAAGAGGAATTCTGAGAAAATGCTATAGTATATATTACATTGCCAGAATGGGCAGGCACCTGAGGTCCCTTCCTAGGAAAAAAATTTGTCATCTTCGAGTACTGCATGTAAGATCAGTAGCTCATTTTCATCTTTTATAAAACAGAAGTATGGATCTCTAAGACAATTTCTTGTTTTGCATTGTTATTCTGTACTCTTAGAGTGATCTCACTAGAGAACTATACATTAGAGTAAAATCTTTCTGGAGAACAACTTGAAAAATTACAAATGACATACACATTGATACAGCAATTTCACTGAGGGTACCTATTCCTAACTCTATTAGGACTGGTCAAAGTCACCACCATGTCTTATCTGGACCGCTATAATAGCCTTACAAATGGTCCCACTGCTTCCTACTCCAGAACTTCTCCCAATCCATTCTTCATATAGTGACTAGAGATATCATCCTAAAAAAAAAATAAGATTTTTACCAGTCCCTCTTTAAAATACACTAATGACTTCCCATCCTTCTTGGAAGAAAATCCGAATTCCTTCCATGACTTAAAAAACCCTGGGGATCAGCCCAAATTTCTGATCTCAATTCCTCCACTCTCTCATGCACATCACATATTGATCACTCTGACTTCTGTGTTTCTACATCAGGACTTTGGTGTTCCATCTGTTTTAAATACTCTTCTCATCACATCTATTCAAATTTCAATTTCAATGTCATTTGTTCAAACTGGGGTACCTGACAACCCAATCTAACCTATCTAACCAATCTCTGGCACATCATTATTTTAATTATCTGTACCGTACTATTATGATTTCATGCATTGCTTATTTACTTACTCAACTTTTCATACATTCATTTTTTAATAATATGTATATTCATGTGAGCACATACTTAGTACTTATTTGTTTATTTTTCTTTCCTTCACCCACTCACAGAATTTCAGTTTGTAAGAACAGAAATCTTGCCTTTTCTGTTCACTGGTGAGTGCATCTGCCAATGCAATAACAATACCTGACAAATAATAGGCACTTAACCACTGAATGTCTAATTCCAGTACTATAACCTGCGAACATTTTTACATGAACTGTGACTCCAAGTATGCATAGAGTAAATCTCATTTAATTCATTCATTCATTGATTTCCTACTTGTTATAATACTGGAAAAAATGGGAATAAAATGGATGTAGATGAACATCAGATGAGCTAGAATAAAATGTGAGTTCACATGCAAAAGTAGGAAGGGAGAATACAGAAAAAAAATTTAATAAAAAAGAAAATTTAAATGTTATATAAGATCAATCCCAGACATCCGACATTCTCGAGTATGATGATAGAAGAATGAACACACATCAGAAGAAAAGCATCAGGGAAGAATAGAAAAATACCTTGACAGCTAAGGAGAGACAACTGTCTTCAAACTGAAGTTGCAAGCAGGCAGAATTAAAGAAAAAAGAATGGAGAAGTAGCACATATCTTCTTTAAGATCCAGATGAATGGAAGATCATAATTCTAAGCTTCTTACACAGTCTTCCTGAAAATTACTTGATGATTAACTCTAGAAAAATTAATAAGAAAATGTCAAAAAGAAAAAGTGTCCAAAAATGGTGGAAAACATAGGAGCTCAGTAAAAAGGAGATCCAATATTATGGTTTTAAACAAAGCCTGATATCTATGGATAAAGATTTGAAGAGGACATTGGAAAACTCCAAGAAAAATGTCTTTAGAATGAGGAATGAAATGAGAAACATAATAAATTATATATTTAATAACCTAAAAGATCTTAATTATGTAGTAAAGAAGACAATGAAAAGGTCCATTCAAAATTTCAGAAAAGCTGTACAAATCACTCAAGGCTCATATGAGACAAACTAAAACTGAGCATTATTTTGAGCAAATAATGGAATATAATACACTCAATCTTGCTATTTGGAATACTCTACATAGACAACACTTTCAGTTACCTAGAATTATATTTATTGACTGTAAAGCCAATTATGCTACTTGCTTTTATAACAAATGACATTTACATTTTCAAAATATTACAAAACTGCTTCCAACATTTAAAATCAGTTTATAAACAAAGTGTCTAGAATAATTATATTTATATAATGTGATGTCAACTTTATACTTTAACAGTAAAGATGTAGTTGACAGCAGTTTAGAAAATGAAGACTGATGGGAAGAGTGCCATTTCCTCTTTGTACATGGAAAAAGAACCAAAAATTTACATTACTTTGTTACATTCTTCACAAAACTTTGAGCTCACTCATAGATGAGTGCATCTACATGTGTGCAGTTTGGCTATTTGGAAGAAAGAAGGCATACTAATAAATTTCCTAAGAAGAGAAGCAATATTACTGGAAGGCAAGAGGTGGGCTCCTGCACTTTTACTTGGAAGAGGGAAGTTCATTCATTATTCTGGAAAATGAAAGACAGCAGATGAATGCACCCTTCTATGAGTGAGCTCAAATATTTGGTGAGGGACAATGAAAAAAACTCACCTAATGATTTCTAATATACTCTCTGAAGAATATAACAAAGTTACATGCATAAGTTTGAAGATATCAGTAAAGTTTTGAAATATTTTCTGCACAGAATGAGAGTTCAGACTTGACCAGTAAAGTGTAACCAGTTCACTGGACAGCGTTAAGATTTCAAATACAGAGCAAAGGAACATCTGAGGGCAGCACTCTGCCAAGCTCATGATTTTCTCTAGTTATGCTCATACATATGCTTACAGACAGCAGACATTTAGGTTGATATAGGTTAGTGTTTTGCCAGAGAGGTGATGAAAGACAGAAAAGCAAAGCAATTTTGCCTGTTTTCGGAAAGGTATTAAAATTGGTGTAGATACATAATTTGTGAAAAATAATGGAACAGTCTGTGTTTCTCTAACTGACTTTGATTTCACTTTCACTCTCCATTTATCCCAGAAGTAGAAAAATTTTACTAAAAAAAAATTATTACTGTGTGGGTTCTAAGATAGATGGGAAGGAGAATGAAGAGTTGGGGGCAGGGATAATGATTGGGAACACAACACAGGTTTAATTCCCACCTATAGATGACTGCAGGACTATGAATGTTCTGTTAACCTGATCAGAAATTGACTTTTTAACTGGATAACACTGGACCAGAAAGTGCTAGAACTCCCAGACTCCAGATGATCCACACCAGGGAAGGCAGAGGCTGACAATAAGCCAGTGCCAGATGCAAAAGCTGATCAGAATAATAAGGAGCCCAAGTCTTGGCAGTTATAATACCCAAAGGCTTTTCCATCTATTTTTGCCAATCCCAGTTTTATGATGTGATTTTCATTTAGATGAAGGATAAAAACACTTGGTCATTTTATTAGTTTCATTGGATACTTTAAAGCAAGTGCCATTTTCAATTCTGATTTCAAAGACAACTGAAATTATTTCTGACTGCATAAGCAAGGTGGTATTTAGTAGTCTAAACCCCTCTCTTATATTTAAATTAGTCTCTGTATCTAGCATTACTTATACAACTGTCTACCCTTTGCATTTTAAGCGAATCACAGTCACAAAAGCTTACTCAGCTGGGTTGTTCCTTAATCCTATCAACTATAGTCAGAATCATCCTTTTCCACCCACATACACTTAGCTTTCAAGTCTAAAATCCAAAGAAACATTTAAATCATTAAAGTCAATCTTCTGAGACCGATTTGTCTCACTGTAGGACAAATAATTTAAAGAAATTTTAATGTATATTTGAACTTACATCGGCTAGCCAAGGCTCTTACAAATCAATTTGGTGTTATATTTGAATGGCTATTAATAACCAGGTTTGTGCATTGTCTTTATGTTTTATCATTTTATTGCTGCTAGAATAGCTATCTCATAATAGTAAAATAATTAATTTAACAAATATCTATTTGTTGTTAGTATTTGACATGATACTATGTTCCTTACACTTAGAAAGTAGGAAGGCACAGCACTTGCTTTATAGATTCCTAATGCTGTGATGTGAATATGTAAATCAAGCACACAAGACCTTACAACAGCACTTGAGCTAATGTGCAGGAGTATTAAGGATGTGAACTAAAGCAGTAGTAGGCATAGTTTAAAAGATGGGAAGAAAGAGATATTTAATTATACAGAGATGAAGGACTCCAGTAAAACTCTATGTTTTTCAGTGTGAATCAATGGGAGAAAAGTGTTACATTTGGCAGAAATTGGATATTTTGAAATAATGAGTTGCTTTGTGAAAGAAGGTGACAAGTCTAATTTGAGAAATTTTTATTTAAAAGAAACTATAGAACATGCAAATAATGTCTACCAGGCAATTGGAAATGTGTAGCTAAAGTTTTGGTGCAGATAGGGAACAGAGCTGTAGTTTTGGCAGTCATTTGCATGAAGCAATAAAAGCTGCTACAATCATAAATGGTGAGAATTGGATGAAAGCTATTATCTGAAGGAAGTAAAGAAGGTGAATATAGTTGATGTATTGTCTATACAAGAATGAATATAGAATTTTTTCTAATTTTTTTATTAGGATATATTTGTTGTACAAGGGGATTCATTGCAACAATTCCAAATAAGTTTACATTGTACATTGGCTAGATCACCCCTACCATCTCTCCCCCTCAACCCCTTTCCACCCCACTTAAAGTCCATTAACCATATTCCCTCACCTTAATCTCCTTTGTTCACCCTCCCACCTCCCACAAGTACCTAAATACACACAATACCTATTTTACAGTCCTGTCTTTTGTTATTGGTTTCTAAGTTGATGTTCAAAGGAGTTTCTTGATGTATCCTCATTGTGAGTATACTTAATCAGTTCAGCCCCCTCCCTTGCTCTCCCTCACCCATTCACTTCCAACCCTCATTTTTCAACAACTTTCAATATATATCCTTATATCCCTACCTTCACAGATGTTATGTATTACATGACTATAGAATTTTTAAACCTGTTGAAATCACCATGAGAAGAGGACTAAGGTAGAAAGGAGAAAAATGGGAGAAAGAACCAATGTGGGATAGAATACATATATACATGGAAATGTCATAATGAAACTCTTTATGTTGATATCTTAAACAAACAAAAATCCCTTTTTATCAAAAACAAATGGCAGTAAGACAAAGTAGGCCTTTCTGGGGATTGGTGCCAGTGGGAGGAAGAAAAAAATAAGGAAAGGGTACAGGAGGGTGAATATGGTGGAAATATTGTGTATTCATGTATGAAAATGAAAAAAATGAGACCTGTTGAAGTGATTCTAAGACAGAAAGAGGGGGTATAAAGAATGGTGAGAGGGGCAAATTTAACTAGGATATATTCTAAACACTTTTGTAAATGTCACAATGTGCAACAAGTACAACAATAATATGATAATAAAGAAATTCTAAAAAGAAAGCTACTGTGCATGAGGTAAAGTAGTGATATGAGGATAGAAATGTGGGACAGTACAGGAAGAAAAAAATGACAACAAAGTGGTCAGATAGCCAAAGGATCAAGATAATATTGAGAGGAAAAAATTTCATTAATAACAGTGTGATCAACTTTGTCAGATGTCTGATTTTAGAAAGAAATCATGTTTGAAGATCATGTTTAAGAAAACATAGCAGGTTCCTCTTTATTAACAGCTATCCACATTAATTTTCAAATTAATAATTATATTTTAATTTTTTTTTTCAGATTTAAGAAAGGGACATACATATTAAAATGAGCCTGGAGTTGTCTGAGTTGAGTTTCTCCTTTACTACACAAGGATTTGCAGGGTTTCCCAGAGGTGGATCATCCTTTATCATCACCATTACACATGCTTTTCTTACTATTACCAAGATGTTACCAGTCTCAGAAAAGTAAGGTTCTTTTTCCCAATTCCATGTCTGCTAGAAATTTTCCCTGCTCAGCTTTTATCATTCAGGGACCCATAGCAGTTGGAGAAAAGATTGAGAGTCAGCATTGTGGGCCATAGCTGCTAATATTCTAAGAAGCAATTTCACTGAAAATTCAAATCAACTGAAAACATAAGTTAAAATCCAAGCTGTCGGTTTCTAAAGATCGGTACATGTAGGTGAGATTATATTTAGGAAAAAGCACCATATTAAAATAACACCATGTAGGAAACCTTTAATTTAACTTATCCTAAAATTGATATTAGAAGTGAACAAGTTTGTTTAAGATTATTCTGTTACTGTTTTAAAGCCGTATCGTGATGTCATTATTCTAATCCCAGGATAACATTTCTCAAGGGGCAATAAATATTTGGAAGATGAGGGAGTATCTGTTCACCTTCTTTTCTCTTTAAATTTTAAAAAGTTTTATGGAGAGGATCCAAGATGGTGACTGAGGTATGGAAGCAGATAGCCTGAGCTCCGGGACTCCAAAACTCTCTGAGACATTGGAGCTACACTTGGGTAATTCTGACTGCTTCTAGCCAAAATAATAACTGCCATAAAACAAGGTGCAGGAAAAAACTCAAAGATCCACAAATCAGCCTTTAATTGCACCTAACAGCTGTGACCAACTGCCCAGCCAGCAAGGCAGGTCCAGCCCCAAGGAAACCCTCCTTCACCATGGCAATTTATTTTTTCTTTCCTTCTCTTCTCCTCCTTCAACAAGCAGAAAAAAAAATACCAACCAGAATCAAACCTTCAACACCCTGAGCCCCTGGCTCATGGAAAGCTTCCCCACAACATGTTACACTGAGAAAACAGAGTTGCCACTGCCTCAGCAGCTGCTGCCACTGGCTCCAAACCTACCTGCGAAACATTCAACAGACCAAACAGGTGAGTGCCCCGCATCTCACAGAATTCCCCTAGCCACCCCTGGGATAAACCAACACAGCCCCTGGGCAGACTGACCCCCCCCAAAAAAACCTGAATAACAAATAACAAACTGTGATCTAACATAACAGGAGAGGGAGTGGGAATGCTGAAAGTGTACCAGAGAAAAGGGGAGGGGCAAGGAGCTGGTCTCAGTGCCAAACTGTCAGTAAACAAACACTGGAAAGGCAGGAAGGCCAAAAGCATGCCACCAATAAGCCACTCCCTGAAGCAGGGCAGGTAGTGGATCACAGAAATCATCTCCTGAGCCAGCAAGTAACACCCAAAGTCAAACTGCCCCACAAAATTGAAAAACAGTGAACCATCATAACACACTGACAGCAGAGAGGGCTGATGGAACACTGGACTTGACCCAAAGAAAAGGGACAGGGCAAAGAAATAAGCCCCTAGCACAGAAATCCCAGTAAACAAGCACAGCAAAAGCCAACTCCAAAGCATGGCAACCAGTGCACTACAGAGATGATCTCCTGAACCTAAGGTCAGATTTCAAATTTAAACTGCCACAAATCACTAGGGGAGGAGCTGACCAAGCAGCTGCAGCTGAAAGGTAACACATCTATCAGCTGAGGAAATCAATATCTCTGACCACCCTGCATGATCTGCTAAAGCTACCTCACCTCACAATTTCAATCTAACTGGTAGACAGAAGAACAAAACACTACTCACAAGCCAATCACCTGGTGAGACCATGTCAGAGCTTCTGCTTATATGCCAATACCAGGACTGGGTGCTGGAGGAGTAATGCCAGAACTTAAACTAAGACTGAAATTCTATTGTTCCTGAACCTGGTCTTTTTCTCTTTATTTTTCTTTTTTAAGTTTTTATTTGTTTTTGTTTGTTTGTTTCTTTGTTCATTTTTTCCCATTGATTTCTTTGTTTGATTGTTTATTTTGTTATTGTGGGTTTTCTATTTTTATTTATATTCCTATTATCTTTTTTCTTTCTATACTATCAACTTTACCATCATCATCTTCTCATCCCTACTCTCACCCACTCACTCTTCCTCCTTCTCCTGTGCTAAAATCTATTGCTCCTGTCCCAACAACTTATTCTTCCCCTTCTCACCCACTCACCCCCCAGCCCTCACCTTCCCCTCCATTTCTCTCACAACCTGTCTCCAAACTACCCCTTCCTCCTACACATTCATCACCCACTGCCCAACTTACTATACCAACTTTTCACAACCCCAAACCCCTGCAATCTCTACCACAAGTACCCTTTGCTACAACAACAACAGAAATATACCTAAACACACACAAGGACCACAGAAACCATTAGTCCTCTCACTACTTCCCTCACTCACCCACCCCACTCCCACCTCCCCCTTTCGTGGAACCCTATCCAACTCTCCAAATTTCTACAGATAGCCTTACAAACATTAACCCCACACACACAATTCCCACTGCTTATATATATATATATATATATATATATATATATATATATATATAACCATTACCACCAAGGGGTCTTTTATATAATGTATAAACTACTGGTCAGGAATTAAACCTGTGAATTAGTTATTGCTAAATTACACCCAGACCAGGACAGAAATAGCACACCAACCTAGTTAAAAACACAAGACAGCCACAAAACAAAAATTAAATCCAAGGAAAGAAAACAGGTGACTAAAAACACCAATTAGCTTATCAAGAACATAGTTGCACAGTACGAAGTAGAGCAATGGCAAGAAGAAAAAGGGATGAAAACCACTCTCCCCAGAAAATAATTAAATGCAGAATTCAGAGGGAAATGAGGAGAAAAGATATCCAGTTCTGGACTCCAAAAAGACAAGGATAAATGACACCAAGGAACCCAGCGATGCCCACAAAAACAATCTCAAGGAAGAAATCACTGAGATTTCATGGAGATGATACTAGACATAGCTAACCAAAATGTACAGATCTACTCAAGAAATTTCAAGACAACAAAAATAAAGAATACAAGAAGACACAGACTCAAATAAATGAACTCATAAGAGCCCTAAATAAACACCAAAGTGAAACAGATAACACTATAAATAGCGAGATAAATGAATTAAAGATGAAAATGGAAAATATTAAAGAGGAAGTAACCCGTGATATGGAAAACTTCAGAAAAAAGAATCAAACAGAAATACAAAACACAGTGGAAGGACACTCCAGCAGACTAGAACAAGTGGAAGACAGAATCTCAGAATTCAAAGATAAAGTAGAAATTAAAGGAAAAACTGAAGAACTGTAGTCAAACAACACAAAACCTAAGAGAGGAATATGGAAGAACTCACCAACTCCATCAAAAGACCAAATCTGAGAATCACAGGCATTGAAGAAGGATAAGAGGTCCAAGCAAAAGGGAGTTATAATATATTCAATAAAATAATAACAGAAAATTTCCCAAATCTAGAGAAAACTATGC
Source organism: Castor canadensis (assembly GCF_047511655.1). Classification (NCBI taxonomy): domain Eukaryota; kingdom Metazoa; phylum Chordata; class Mammalia; order Rodentia; family Castoridae; genus Castor; species Castor canadensis. The sequence goes on along the minus strand of NC_133390.1, from coordinate 26,205,587 downwards.
CCATTCAGGTATAGGAAGCCTCTAGGACACCAGATAGACTTGACCAAAATAGAACTTCCCTGTGACATAGTCTCAATAAAACAGCAAGCACAGAGAATACAGAAAGAATATTGAAGACAGTAAGGGAGAAAAAACAAATAGCATACAAAGATAAACCCATCAAAATCACAGCAGATTTCTCAACAAAAATTTAAAAGTGAGAATGGCATGAAAGAGGTATTCTGGACACTGAATGAAAATAACTTTAACCCTAGGATACTCTACCCAGCAAAACTATTATTCAAAATAGATGGAGTAATAGATAAGTAGAAACTAAAACAATATATGACCACCAATCACCATTACAAAAGATTCTCTAAGGAATTCTGCACACAGAAAATGAAAACAAACAAAACCATGAGAAGACAGGCAGTATCAAACCACAGGAGAAGAAAAGACAAAGAATCAGAGAGTAGCATTGACTCAGCTGCACACAATCAAACCTTTAAACAACAAAAACAACTAAATGACAGGAATCACCACATACCTATCAATATTAATACTGAATGTCAACAGACTCAGCTCTTCCATAAAAAGACACTGTTTGGCAAACTGGGTTAAAAAGGAAGATCCAACTATCTGTTTTTTACAGGAGATCCATCTCATTGTCAGAAACAAGCACTGGCTGAGAGTGAAAGGCTAGAAGATTTACCAAGCAAAGGCAAGAGGAGCAATACTTATCTCAGACAAAGTAGACTTCAAACTTACATTGATCAAACGAGATAAAGAAGGATACTCCATACTAATAAAAGGAGAAATACACCAAAAGGAAATAACAATTATCAACCTATGAGCACCCAATATCAGTGCACTGAATTTCATCAAACATACTCAGAAGGACCTAAAAAATATATATAGACTCCAAGAAAGTGGTGTTGGGAGGCTTTAATACCACCCTATCTCAAATAGATAGGTCATCCAAACAAAAAAGCAATAAAGAAATTCTAGAACTAAATCACACCATAGATCAAATGGACCTAGCTGATGTCTACAAAATATTTCATCCAAAATCCACACAATACACATTCTTCTAAGCAGCCCTTCTCCACAATTGATCATATTTTAGGGCACAAAGCAAGTCTCACCAAATATAAGAAAATAGAAATAATCCCCTGCATTCTATCTGATCACAATGCATTAAAACTAGAACTCAACAACAAAAACAACAGTAGAAAATATGCAAACAATTGGAGGCTGAACAACACATTCCTCAATGATCAGTGGGTTACTGATGAAATAAAAGAGGAAACTAAAAAGTTCCTGGAAGTTAATGAAAATGAAAACAGGACCTACCAGAACTTAAGAGACACAGTAAAGGCAGTCCTAAGAGGAAAGTTTATAGCCATGAGTGCATATATTAAAAGGACGAAAGATCTCAAATAAATGACCTAATGCTATATCTCAAACAACTAGAAAGACAAGCACAAGCACAACCCAAAACAAACAGAAGGAGAGAAATAATAAAAATAAGGGCCAAAATGAATGAAATAGAGACAAAAAAAACCATACAAAGAATCAATGAAACAAATAAGTGGTTCTTTAAAAAAATAAACAAGATTGATGGACCCCTGGCAAATCTGACAAAAATGAGAAGGAAAAAAACCCAAATCAGTAAAACCAGAAACCCAAAAGGGGAAATAACAAACACCATGGAAATTCTGGGAATCATCAGAAACTACTTATATTCCAATAAATGAGAACCTATATTCCAATAAATTTGAAAATCTTGAAGAAATGAACAAATTTCTAGCTATTTATGTGCATCCGAATTTGAACCAAGAGGATATTAACCACCTAAATAGATCTATAGCACAAAATGAAGTTGAAACAGCCATAAAGAGTCTCACAATAAAGAAAAAGATTCTCACTTGATTTCTATCAGACTTTTAAAGAAGAACTAATACTAACTCTCCTTAAACTTTTCCATGAAATAGAAAGGGAAGGAACACTGCCTAATTCATTCTATGAAGCCAAAACCAAAGACACCTCCAAAAAGGAGAACTATAGGCCAATCTCCTTAATGAACATTGATGTAAAAGTCCTCAATAAAATAATGGCAAACCGAATCCAACAACACATCAGAAAGATCGTTCACCACCAAGTCAGCTTAATCCCAGGGATGCAGGGGCACTTCAACATGTGCAAATCTATGCATGTAATACAGCACATTAATTGAAGTAAAGACAAAAACTACTTGATCATCTCAATAGATTCATAAAAAGCATTTGACAAGATCCAACACCACTTCATGATAAAAGTTCTAAGAGAACTAGGAATAGAAGGAATGTATCTCAACGTTGTAAAGGCTATATATGACAAACCTACAGCCAACATCATACTTAATGGAGAAAAACTGAAATCATTTTCCCTAAAATCAAGAATGACACAAGGATGCCCACTATCCCCACTCCTTTTCAACATAGTACTGGAATTCCTAGCCAGAGCAATAGGATACAAAATCAACTTATAAAAATAGTTAGCTTTTCTATATACAAACAGTGAACAAATTGAAAAAGAATATATGAAAACAATTAAATTTACAATAGCCTCAAAGAAAAATCAAATACCTAGGGGTAAATTTAACAAAGGATATGAATGTCTACAAGGAGAGCTATAAACCTCTGAAGAAAAAAATTGAGGAAGACTACAGAAGGTGGAAATATCGCCCATGCTCGTGGATTGGTAGAATCAACGCAGTAAAAATGGCTATACTACCTAAAGCAATCTACACGTTCAATGTAATTCCCATCAAAATCCCGATGACATTCATCACAGAGATTGAAAAATCTGCCCTAAAGTTCATTTGGAAACACAAAATACTGTGAATAGCCAAGACAATACTCAGCAAAAAGAGCAATGCTGGAAGTATCACAATACTAAACTTTAAACTGTATTACAAAGCAATAACAATAAAAACAGATATGAAGACCAGTGGAACAGAATAGAGGACCAGGACATGAATCCACACAGCTATGCCCACCTTATTTTTGACAAAGGCATCAAAAACATGCAATGGAGAAAAGACAGCCTCTTCAACAAATGTTGTAGGGAAAAGTGGTTATCTACCTGCAAAAAAAACTGAAACTAGATCCATGTTTATCACCCTGTACTAGGATCAACTCAAAATGGATCAAGGACCTTAATATCAGACCTAAAACTCTGAAGTTACTAGAAAAGAGCAGGGAATACTCTGGAAGCAATAGGTATAGGCAAAGACTTCCTCAATAGAATCCCAGCAGCTCAGCAACTAAGAGTAAGGATGGACAAATGGGACTATATGAAATTAAAAAGCTTCTGTACAACAAAAGATTTGTCTCTAAATTGAAGAGATCACCCACAGAGTGGAAGAAAACATTTGCCAGCTATGTATCAGATAAAGGGCTGATAACCAGAATATACAGGGAGCTTAAGAAACTAAACTCCCCCAAAATCAATGAACCAATAAAGAAATGGGCAACTGAACTAAACAGAACTTTTTCTATGGAAGAAATCCAAATGGCAAAAAAACACATGAAAAAATGCTCACAATCTCTGGCCATAAAGGAAAGGCAAATCAAAAACACACTAAGATCCCATCTCACCCTTGTTAGAATAGCTATCATTAATAACACCACCAACAACAAATGTTGGCGAGGATGTGCAGAAAAAGGAACCCTCATACACTGCTGGTGAGAGTGCAAACTACTATCACCTGGAAAACAATATGAAGGCTTCTTAAAAAACTAAACATAGATCTGCCATATGATCAGCAATACCACTCCTAGGGATATACCCAAAAGAATGTGACTCAGGTTACTCCAGAGGCACCTGCACACCCATGTTTATTGCAATGCTATTCACAATAGCCAAGTTATGGAAACAGCCAAGATGCCCCACTACTGACAAATGGATTAAGAAAATGTGGTATTTATACACAATGGAATTTTATTCATCCATGAAGAAGACTGATATCTTGTCATTCTCAAGTAAATGGATGGAACTGGAGAAAATCATGTTAAGCGAAGTTAGCCAGGCTCAGAAGGCCAAAAATTGTATATTCTCCCTCATATGCAGACTTTAGACCTAAAACAAATGCAGTAATATTAATGGACATGGGTCACATGCTAAGGGAAGAATGCATACAGGAGGAATAGGGAAAGGTAGGAAACACAAAACTTGAAAGTGTTTAATATGTCCACTGTAGAGGAGCTAATATAGTAATCTTAAAACAACAGAGGTCACTATGGGAATGTGACTGGAAAGTAGTGCAAAGGTCACATAGAGATTAATCAATTCGGGTTGTAATACACATGTGCATGGAAGCAATGCTAGGAATCTCTCTGTATAGCTATCCTTATCTTAAGTTAAAAAGATTGTTTAAGTATTGTGAAATTTGGTCCAGGTATGTAAGGCAATATTTTATAATTATATAAATGAAGAAAATACAAGATATCTTTGAAAAATATCCATTTTGGTGGAAAAATTTTAGATCAGTCCAATGACATTTTCATTTTTAAAGCAATCTACAACTAAGTAGTTACTTATCAACGGATTCCTAGCTGTTTGATTGCATACTTTTTGCCTACATAAATAAACCATTTAAGAAAAACGTATATTTCCTGAGATAAGTCATCCCCAAAACTTTGAGGTTGAGGAAGTAAAAGAGTGCTGCCATTGGAAAATGAAATTTGAATGCATTCCCATCCAAAATGGTTCTCTTCACCTGCTGTCTGCACTCTCAAACTAATGTTTTTTAAACCTAAATACTATATTTTTGTTAATAAAATTTTAAACATTTATTTCATGTTTTAAGGAAAGCACCCTATGCTTGATTTATTTTTTAAAAAATCACAAAACTGAAAGGTGGAAATGATTCTTTCCACACAACTAATGTGTGTCCACTGGAGGCTCAGCCTTTCATTCTGTACTTCATCTCACAGATGAGAAAACTGGAACTCAGAGATTTTAAATATCCCAACCAAGTTCACAGATGAGGGCAAACTTGTCCTAAAAGACTGAAAGAAGTAGTCTGGGTTTATGAAAACTAACTCAGTTTAAATCCAGTTATTAATATATCTGGGTTTCTTCTTCTGAGCCTTTCAGGAAATAATAATGTAGAAACAATCTACTATTGCCAACATGCACCATGCATCTTGCCTCAATAAAGAACTCTGTAATGGTCAAATCACCCCCCAAGAATCACTGCAATCAGAAAAATGTTTTACATCTTTATAACTCAGTGTGTTCCTAAGGTCAGCAGTCCCCGGAGTCGTGAGGGAAAGTGTCATCCTAGGCCTTATCCAGAGTTCCTGAGTGACTTCTGCAGTTTAACAACATCCCTAAGATGGTTTCTACATGCATGGAATCTTGAAAACCCTGTTTTAAGTGATCCTAGAAGTAGCTTGTAATTTTAAAAAATGTATGAGCAAGGTGTATGTTTAAATGACATCAGGGTACATTATTATTCTAAAGAACTCTGGTGTGAATATTTTCCTCAAGTCCAGAATCCCTTTTAAAAACAAATTTTCTCCTGTTTTCTTAGATGTCAATAGGGAATTTTTTGTAAATGAACTTCCTATTGCACAAAAAGAGAACTATGAAAAAATGAAATGTTCTCAAAAGAATATATTGGGTAATCAAACATAAATTGCTCTTATTTGGAAATACACTGACTTTCCAGTTTATTATTTCAAAGCTGATTTATACAGAATTTATTTTGATTTAGTCAAAGGTTAGGTGAAATTTCTATTGTTCTATTTGCAGACAAGGAAGCCTCTTAAGTACATTAATTCTAAAGAAAAGCGTTTTCTTTTAGAAGAAAAACATTATTTATTAATTTACAAGTCTCTATTTATAGAAAAGTAATTGCTATATAAGCAAGAGCAACTATTGTTATTTGTACACTTGACTAATTCCAAATGATTCTTAACTAGTAATTAAAGTAACTTTAAAAAGTCAACATTTGGTTTACTTGGTTTGCCTGGCTGTGTACATGAAAATAATAAGACTGTTTTTAAAGCCAGAAGACTATCAATGAATTTAGACAAGTCCAAGTTAGGCTGCATTGCTGAATTTTTATTGGTAACTCACTCAATATCTGAATCTTTTCTTCTTCTAAGAGTCTTTGAAAGTGCATGTGGTCAGTGTTATCATATCTATTTTATAAACATTTAAAAACCTAAACTAAATGTATAGTATGACATTCTTATCCAGTCAAAAACAGACTCTTGCATGTAAGACCAGTGTCTTTTAACTATAATTAAAAATCCTATTTTTATAGAGCTAAGGTATTTGTAGGTTTAAACATATAATTTTATTAGTTTTAAATACACATTGCCTTGTAGGTGTCCTCTGAATATCGTCTTTCCAACAATGACTACATTTTTAGTGGTTGTTTCCTATTTGCATATTTTGAAGACTTTGCATAAAATGAAAACATTGCACCCAAAATAGAAAACAGTTTTTATAGTGCAGATCTTTTTTGAGCATTATAATGAAAGTTCTGTGATACACAAGTCTGAAATTCCCACAGCTACCTATTTCCACTACTTTCCATTAAAAATTGATTTAGAAAATAGATGTATTATTATCATCACTATTGGAGCACCACGAAAGCTGCATTTTGCCAATTTCTGTTGACCTGTGTCATTTGCTCATCTTTGAAATCTGTAATCACCCTAACAATTTCACATTACTTTTTAGACACCCTCTGAACTTTAAAGTTTGCAAATAGTATGACTCACAACATTAGTAGTGCATACAGCATAGGCATTTGGGTCCTTGGACTTTCACATGTATTTCATGTACTTAAAATCATTCATCAAATCAAGAGTCCCAAGATCGTTAATAACAAATGTGGCCATTTTCCTCCATTTGTCATGCAGCTAATACATAATACTATTTATTTAGTAGTGTTATGCAACAACTCTCTTCTAAGTTCCTGAAAATTATGACCATAATTGCACACTAAAAAGAGTTTAAAAATTCAATACTCAGCTCTATAAATGGGTTGTTTATAACAATTTAAATGAAAAATGAGAGCAAAATAAACAGTTTTTGTAATTCTCCAGAATGCTAAGCAGAGTTAAGGAGTAGGCTAACAAGAAAGTTAAAAGTAAACAGTGCTAGTACACAGTTTAATACTTGTTTTTTAGGACACTGACTTATAAAGATCCTACAGAAAAATTTTCTTCTGACTGCTCATGCTGTATAAATATTACTTCAGATAAATGCCATATTTTGACTAAATAAGTCTGCATAAACACTGTTTTATGTTGGTGTCCTTAGTTTTTTTGCATTAATTCAAAATTCAAACCACAATTCCCCTAACACACTCTATAAAATTGTATTCATGACTTCATACAGTGAAGGATGATATTTTCCTTTATAAATGCCACATAAAATCTGTAGTAAATTTTTAAATAGAAAAATTGTGAAAATCCCAACATAACCATAGCTTTCCCTTCATCCTCTGTCCAATAAATTCTAACTTTAGGTTTTTACTATCTGACAGAAATCCTTTATAGTCTTCAGGGAAAAGGCAGACTTTTATTCTTGTACAATTGTCTGTGTAATTTTCTGTATTCCAGTTGATATTGCACTGAGAACAGCATTAGAATTCATATTTGCATGAGGAAAGTTTGGGAGTATAACCTCTCCAGAAATAACACTTGGAGAATTTTACACAATATAGAAACAAATGAAAATAAAAATCTTAAATGTATTTATAGTTACCAAAAACATGCTGTAGCTTAGAATAACCAATCTTCTGTTGAAAAAAAAAAAACAATGATATCTTTAGTAAAATGACTTTGACTATTACAGTCATGAGTAAGAAAGAGGTTAGAGGTTTAAGACTTAACTTAAATATAATTTATGTTAGAATATAAGTTTTAAGTTTTTTGGTAAATGACAAAATTATTGTGACTCAAATGTAAATTTTTTAAAATTATCTATAAAATATTACTGTCTTTCTCATAATGTTAAAGTATTATAAACAGTAGATATTTACTCATGCTCCAGAGTTATTTTAAAAAAGGAAAACCATGTGGCTTTATATTATGTAATTGGTAAAAATATCTACAAAGATTTCTGCCTCTGAAAAAAGGATCACAGAGCTAATATATCTCTTCTAAGATTATATGGGTGGAAGTTCCTGGGTACGACTGACTTAAATTTGGAAATACATTCATTTAAAGGAAATCAGCCCCTTTATTACATATAAAATTGAATTTTAGGTTCTATTTGATTAGCTAAGGTGAATTATCACATTGACAGCTTTGTAGTAGGCTTCTGGATACTTCTGCCCTGCTTACTTGGTGCTGTCTCTCCCATTTTCTTATTTTTGTAATTATTTTGAATATTTAGACAGGTAGATATATTTTTTGTATACATATTATTTCCCATCCATGTTTAAGAGTCTAATTCTGTGGTTTTCCAGCTCCAAAAATGATCTCTAGAAATTAATACAAGGTAGATCAATACCCTGCTCTGTTGACCATTAGAATCCCCTTCATATGCTGCATCCTAGATAAAACATCTCACACCCCAGACGTGAGGTTAAGAAACAGAAAAGCAAAAGCTGTGTTCAGCAGTGAAAGAGAAAATTTGTCACACAGCAGGGATTTCCTTATTGACTAATTAAAATAAGAAACCCCATCTTCTCTTCTTTAAACGAAGTATGGTCATAACAAAGGATATTTTTTTTTGAGTAGGATATAAAATAGTAACTGATGAGCATCTTAAGGCTTCTCAGGGACATTACACATCCTCCTAACAAAAAACAAACCAAAGAAATACACTGGTATGCTTTATGTTCTTATAAAATATTTGGTCATCTTAGGAAAGAAGCAGAAATTTGTCTTCTGAGACCATAGTAAAAACTATATATTCAACGATTTCAAAGTCACTTCAGGAAATTAAAAAAAAGATACAAAATGGAGAACCCATTAAAGCTAACATTTCCCTTATTTTACCTAAATCACATGACCCAATGTTAAAAAGTTAAAGAAAAAAGTAATGTTTGCAGCTAAAAATTAATATGGAATGTATTTTGACTAATGGTTTTGATGTTGTAAAATTTCATTATATCTCAGTCTAACTCTTTAATTTGTGTTGGGAGTTTATTTGGATTCTTAAATACAGTTTATTTGTTTTCTTTATTTGTGCATTAGTTATTTAAAAACAAAAAAGAATATTAAAATCAACACATATGAAGAAGTATTCTTCAGTAAAATGCTTTCTTTGGCTCTAATGATTAAAATGTTAATGAAGCAGACAAGCAGCATTTTCAAGAATATGAGGCAATAAACATGAGAGAGGAAAAGGGTAAAAGAACTTGAGCAATGTGACATGCAATGTCAAATACTGAACACCCAGTACCAAAATATTGCAGGTATATTATAGCCCATATCGTAAACAACAATCAGTCTCCCCCTTACCTTGTTATCTACCAAAGGACCCATTAGAAGTTTGCCTGTGGATGCTGCTTCTCTTTTAAACTGGCTTCCCTGGATCAACTAAACTTGACTTAGTTAAAAAATATGCCCATAAAAACTGTCCTCAATTTTTGCCTATGAAAGGAGAAAGTTTATTGACAACATGCATCATAAAGATTAATTCAGCAACCATAAACATGTTCCACACTGCCTAATATCTAAAATTAGAAGTAATCATTCAGTAAGTTTTCACTAAATAACTCTCTACACAACTAACATGTATTCCATTTCTTTTCCAATATAGCAACTAAAACTCACAGAATTAGAAATAATAAAATCTGGAAAAGGGAAATCTAAATTGCAAACCATTCTTTTATTGATTTTATGATTTACCTTTGGTAAAAGTTAAGCCCATCCTCCTACCAAAGACGACAAAAACATAATTTGCAGGTATTGGTGATTTAATATGTGTATGTTCTTCTTCAGTATTTGCATTTTAAAAGAAAAATTGAGGTTAATGTTAAGTAATAAACTACTAGCCATATTATTTATATATCTCCTATCTTCCTTGGAACACAGTAAAAGAAAAATGCTTCTCAAAAAAACTGATATAATTTCTCTTTGCAGATGATGCAAATAACTTGCTTTGACACCAAAAAAAAAAAAAAGAGCCAAATTTACCCATCACTTTAATTGATTTTTTCAGATCCTAGGCCTGTACTTTTCCCATTTCTGACCTATTATAATTTATATTTTCTCTCACCCTGAGTTTTTATAAACTAATTTGCTCTCAGAGGAATTAGGCTTTGTCATCCAAGATCTGGTCTTCACCGTCACCTCAGTCCAATCCCAACTGCCCATCAATACCTTAGATTTTTCTCTTTTCCTTCTTTCAAATTTCAGCATTCATAAACACAATATATTTCTCTCCTACTTGAAGAAAAATAAACTCAGAGTAATACTAATAAAACTGAAATAAATTTTTCCCTTTGTGGTCAGGCATCCAGAATGCAGGGCACTTGTACCTCTATACCATCCCTACCTCCCCTTAATTCCATGGCCCCATATGACCTGCTCCAAAACTGGTTTAGAATTTCTCACTTCAATAACAAAACAGATTTGTACTAAAGGTTGGGGCAGGTTTATATAATTAGAATTGGTCTTTTCCTATAACTTTGACATTGAAGCAAGTCAAATTTCTCAACAAATACAGATGAAAGAATGTTTTTTAATTTACTGAGGACTTGTACCTTGCCTCAACTATTCAACTAGAAGGGAGAAAAAAAGAAATCATAATAATATTAATTGAATTTACTGCAATACATTCACAATTCCCCCCAAAATATATATTTAGGTCACATTAACTGTACTCATTTTAAATATTTCTAGGAAGGCATTCTTGGGGAACAAGTCCAGGTTCATTTGTTGTCAAAAGTAAGCAATACGTTTTTGTTTCATTTTTTTTCACATTAATATAGAGCACTCACTGGTCTAAATATTCCTCGTGGAATTTACACATTTTTAATTAAATTAAAAACAGGCTTTGCTTTTTAGAAAATACACTTATTGATGTGCTAAATCTAAATTAAATCAGATGAAATGCTGCATCTTAAGACAAGTCAAACGTCATTGATATGAATTCTAAATTTGCAGTCAATCCAACCTTAGGTGGCCCTGTACTTTCTATTCACCAGTAGTTGCTGTCATTCTAAATGTTGAACATGTCCAAATTGTCCTTTGTATCATTTTAAGAATGATAGTATATTTAGATACTTTTCCACATGATCCAAATTTTCTGTCATTAGTTTTTAACTCTGTATGATATTCAGCACTCATTCTTCTTTGTTTTTAGAAAGTATTTTTAAACAACTTGAAGTTAACATAGGGCATAAAGAATCCTGTTTATATTATGTTTGTATTATGTTGAATAAGAATTCCGCTAGCAATGGGATGGGTAGGAGAGGGAGGGGGCGGGAGTAAGGGGGGGAAGGGGAGAGAAATAACCCATACATTGTATGCATACATGAATAAAAGAAAAAAAGATTCTTTAACCAAATAAAAATGTCCCAAAGTCCCTAAAAAAAAAAAAGGAAGAATTCCTCTAGAGTTCTATTTTGGGAAACATACTATTCCCCTTTACCACTTGATATATTCAAAATGAGTATAATGAATCTTATTCCCTTATTTAAGGTTTTAGGAAATAATCATTAATCACCATTATTTAACAGGCAATAATTATGGAGAAAATTGTTGCAATTAATCATCTCAAATGATCTCACAAATGAAAGGATTTTCTGGGTTAATACTGTCAAACTCTACTGTCCTCAATTGTTTCTTGATTATTCTACCACTAATTATTTAAACAACATATCTCTGTAAATATATAGATGTCATTTCACATTTGTCCAACTCATTAACATAATAACCAGATGAGAAGTTAAAAGAAAGACAAAACATGATACTTTCCCCAATACTTACATGAAAGTTTCCATGTACCTGAAAAATCATTCACTTGACTATGCAATCTGATTATAATTATTTTGAAAATGCCTTGAAATTAAAGTAATCTTAAAAGATTGTTTAAATAGCTAAAAAGACTGTTTAAATATTGTGAAATTTGGTCTAGGTATGTAAGACAATATTTTATAATTATATAAATGAAGAAAGTACAGTGTATCTTTGAAAAATATCCATTTTGGTGGAAAAATTTTAGATCAGTCCAGTGATATTTTCATTTTTAAAACAATCTACAGCTAAGTAGTTACTTATCAATGGATTCCTAGCTGTTCGATTGCATACTTTTTTCCTACACAAATAAACCATAGCAATTTACTATTGTATTTGAAATTTTCTTCAATGTTAATTTAAATTTAAGGCTCATATCTTAAAAGTTATTATTCAAATAGTCATTGATCACAGTGATTAGACAATACAATCAAAATCATAAAACCAAATTATGTAAGTAGAGAAGCTGCTGAGCTGATCACGTTGGTTTGGAGGTGAAGAAGTGCAACTTCTCTTTTAAATAAAAACACAGTGAGATAAAGAAAAGAAAGTAACTCCAAAGCATATCTCAAATGAAATTATACAACCAAAAGAAGTTATTTGCATATAGAAAAGTGCTTCCAGATAAACAGGGAAGTATAGACACCTCTATAAAGCACCCATATTTGGACTAGGAGAAAAAACAGCATATTCTGCTGGCAAATCTTTTAGTCTCTCATTAAATCACTAAATGTGTAGAAAGATATAGCAAAACAAATAAATTTCTGATGGACAACTTTAACACTTGGAAAAAATAAGTACTAACTGCAAATAAAAAGAACCAATTTTTCTCTGTACCTAAAAAAGTTTTTATTCTGCTTCAGGATCTGTGCCTCCTTGTGTCTGAAGGACTTATTTAGAACTGCTCTTTTGTGTTAATTGTTTTTCACATTTCACTAGATGATTTCAGAGACCTCCAGGGACTTAAATTGTCATGAAGAATGATAGAGTCAGATTGATGTGCTATTAAAGCAAAGATAACCTACATTTGTAGCACTAGTTATTAATAATAATAGGACATTAAAGAGTTTTATCTGAAGAAAAATTGCCGGAAAAACTTCCTTCTATCAGGTTAACTAGAGTTTCTCAAACAAAATTATTTCCACAAAAATCAAAAGCAATATCCAAGTCAGTTTATAAAAAATTACCAATTCAAAATGCAACTATTTGCACTTTTCACTTGACATTTTTTAATGGTTTCTTATGTTCCTTTGTGTTTTTGCTGAATTTGTGTACAGTACATTGTTTTCTAGCTCAAAAACCTGCACAGTGGAGAGGTTGGCAGCCCAGGGAAGGCAGTAAATGTTGTTGAATTCAGTGTACTGCATCTGGTAACACAAGCGCATGAATAATATTTAGAGATCTAGCACACCTTAGTGGAAACAATTATAACTACAACTGCTTTGAAAGACATTTACATTTTACATTCCATTGTTTTAGTGAAATTTCACTTTCTTAACTAGAGGGATATTGTTCAGGCTTTTTGCCCCTTAATTAGATGTGTTTCCTCCACCAGACTCCTCACAGGAAATAAATAAGAAGATAAATTTGATCATAAGTTTCAAAAAATAGAAATCATTCCTTCTTTTCAGAATATGCATACAATTATTATACAATTCCCTTGAAACTATAAAATCAGGGACATTTCTATCCCATGTGACATTATGGTAAAGTACAGAGTGTAAGATTTTTGTCATTAACATAATGATTGTTGTACACTTGACCCACAAAAGCTTGTCATGTCAGCTCTTGGAATGCTTCAAAGACTTTTTGACTTCAAATTGGTTTGTAGACTGCTGGTGGTGACTGACCTTCTTTACTTCATACTGCTAAAATATTATCAAGAGAGTGGAAAAGATATCACAAATCCTACCATCTAGATAATTTCATTATCTCCTGTTGTTCCATCATCCTACATTATGGAATTGAGACAGGCAAACTGTTACAATTTGAATGTTTTTGTCTTCTCCAAAATTCATGTTGAAATTTAACCCCTAGTGCTACAATGTTGAGAACTAGGACCTAATAGAAAGTATGTAGGATGAATATGTTTAAAAGACCTTGTGGGAAATGGGTTTGTCCCTTCCTGCATGTCTATCATCTGAAGATGCATCAATGAGGCTTCACCAAATACAAGATGTTGATGCCTTGAGCCTAAGGTTTTCAGGCTCTACACCTGTAAGAAGTAAGTTCCTAATCTTTATAAATTGCCCTATTTGTGAATTCTGATACAGCAGCACAAAACAGCCTAAGACATAAAGCATTCAAAAACTGCTCTGCATTTATTCAAATACTTGAAGAATATCAACCTTGTTCATATGCACCTCAGTGTACACAGCCATTTCTGGAAATCAGAATATAAATGGCCTCAAAATTAGGAAGGTTTGGTTTATAATTTTTTCACTTTGTGGAGCCAAACTGATAACTTTATAGTGCCAAATTGACATGTATTCAGCAGAATCTGTGCTTCACATTTGAACTTTGATCTTTTCCAGACTATCAGGATGCAGTACTGCACTCCTATGTGATGTTGATCAGCTAGCGATCCACAGCTAGCAATCCACAGCTAGTGATCCACAGCTAATGATCTGTATCTCCCAGTTAGTGACTCGATCATGAAAACAACAGCCAATACTGTATGATATCCTGTGCTGCTAAACTGATGCCATAGATTAGGTGTTTAAGGACATTTCAACTTACTATTTTTTCAACTTGCAAGGTGTTTGTCAGGATGTAATCTCATCATAAGTTGAGGAGCATCTGTGTAATATTTATGCAGCCACATGCAAGGTACACTTATTTTTTTACCTACCACCTCAACTATTTGACACAAAATTAAAAACAAAAAGGAAGTAAAAAAGTTTATAAACAATTAAATATTTCAGAGAAGAGGCCTTCCAAAATGATAGACTAACAAGTTTAATAAATGCCGTCCTCTCAGAAAGGTTTTAAAAATTATCAAAAACATCTGGGCACCAGTGGATCATGCCTGCAATCCTAGCTACTCAGAAGAAAGAGATCTGGAGGGTAACAGTTCAAAGCTAGCCTGGGCAAATAGTTCACAAGATACTATCTCAAAAAAAAAAAAAAAACCATCACAAAACAGAACTAGAGGTATGGCTCAAGGTGTAGGCCTTGAGTTCAAATCCCTATACAAAAAACAAATTATCAAAAACAACCATTTCAGGGCTCCAGAAACTGTTCAAAGATGTGCAACAAATTGAAGGTGATTTTTTTGAAGAAAAGTCTCTAGGAAGACTGGTAAGAGTCTAAAGTATGTTTATATAGGGATGCTTCTTTACCCATTATCCTCCAGCTTTGTAAGTATGGTAGATATGTAATAAAAGAGCAGGGTATGAAAAAAAACAGTTTTGCTGCTGGAAAAGTTTTATTTGGTTTTTAATGGAGCACTGAGCAACTCCATATGTGTGGACATTACACAATTCAGCAATCACTGAGACAAACAAAGAGGAAAGATGAATGATACAGCTATCCTAAGTTGTCTGTGATGTACAAAGCAACAAAATATCAGGCTATCTAGAAAATTATGCAGAATATTAGTGAGTGAGATGACCATAGAGAGGCTTAATAAGCCCCCACAATTCTCTAGAAATTTTTTAAGATGTACAGATTCATGTGTCTAGGAGAAGCCAGAAAAAGCCCTTGCTTTCTTCTCATCTTTGCTTAAACGTAGGCCCTGTGCACACACAGAAAAGATAAGAAGACCTAAAATAAATCTAAAGTTGGGACAGACTTATGAACTGCCTCAAATTCAAATATTCAGACACACAAACAAACAAAAAGAGGATGGGTGTCTTACTGTTCCTTGTATTTGAGTACAATTTCAGAATAATTATTAGGCAACCACTAAGCTATGCTGTAACAGAGAATAAGCAAATCAGAAATTAGTAGACATGAAGAAAGAATAAAGATCAGAACTTAAATTAATGAATTAGAAATCAAAAGAATACAGAGAATCAATGAAACAAAGAAATGGCTCCTTGAAATGATAAAGAAAATGGGCAATCCTTACCCAAATTAATGAAAAGAAAAAGAGAAAAATAATAATAAAATTAGAGCTGAAAAAGAAAATCTTACAACGGGCATCACTGAAATCCAGAGGATATTTTGGAAATTCTTTGAAAATTTATACTATAACAAAATATGAAATTTAGAAGGAATGGGTAAATTTCTAGATACATGTGACCAACCAAAATTAAACCAAGAAGATATAAAAACATAAACAGATATATAATGAGCAATGAGAATAAAGTAGTGATTAAAAAAAAAAAAACCTCCCATCAAAGAAAATGCAAGAACAAGACACATTCATGCTGAGTTTTACCAGACCATAAAAGAAGAGCAAATACCTATTCTCCTCAAACTAGTACACAAAATAAGAATGAAAAGAGTGCTCCCAAACTGATTCTATGATACCAGTATTACCCCAATAGTAAAACCAGCTAAGGACCCAACAAATAAAGAAAACTATAGACCTATTTCCTTGATGTACATACACCCAAAAATCCTCAATAAAGCACTTGGCAAAGTGAATTCAATCACGCATTAAAAAAGATCATACACCATGATCAACTTAGTTTCATTCCAGGGATGCAAATATTGTTCAACATATACAGATCAATAAAAGTAATACATCACATAATTAGAATCAAGTACAAAAATCATATGGTCATCTCAATAGAAAAAGCTTTTGACAAAATTTGACATTTTCTCATGATAAAAAGCCCTAAATAAAGTAGGAATAGAATGAACATACTTCAATGCAATAAAGCAACATATTCAATGGAGGAAAACTGAAAACATTTTCTTGAAACTCAAGATGCTCACTGTCTCTACTCTTATTCAATATAATGCTTGAATCCTTAACCAGAGAAATAAGGCACAAAAAAGAAATAAAAGAGATACCAAGAGAAAAAGATGTTTAACTATCCTTATTTGCAGATTATATGATCCTATACTTAAAGACTCCACTAGGAAACTCTTAGATCTGATCAACACTTTAAGCAAAGTATCAGGATACAAAGTCAACATACAAAAATCAGTAGCTTTTCTATATGCCAATAATGAACATATTGAGAAAGGAATCAGGAAAACAATCTCATTAATGATAGCCTCAAAAAAAAAACTAGAAATAAACCAGATGAATAAGGTGAAAGGCCATTAAAATACAAGCTGTAAAACACTGAAGAAAGAAACTGAAGATACTAGAAGATAGAAAGAAGCCCCATGTCCATGGATCCACAGAAATAATATGAAAATGGCTATCCTGCTGAAATGATCTACAAGATTCAGTGCAACCTCCATCAAAATTCCACTAACATTCTTCAATGAACTGGAAAAAAAGAATCCTAAATTCACACAGAAACACAAAAGACCCCAAATAATCAAGGTAATCCTGAGCAAAAAGAGTAATGCTGGAAGTACCACAATATCTAAGTTCATATTATACTACAGATGCATAGTAAGAAAAACAGCATGATACTGGCACAAAAATAGGCACATAGTATAATAGAAGTAAACACAAGCAGCTACAGCCATATGATTCTCAGCAAAGGTGACAAGAAACATATGTTGGAGAAAAAACAGACTCTTTATCAAAAGGTACTGAGAAAACTGCATAGCCACATGTAAAAGATTGAAATTTGATCTCTGCCTTCTCACCCTGTACAAGTCAATTCAAAATGTATCAAAGACCTTAATGTAAGACCTGAAATGTTTTAACTTGTAGATGACAGATTGCAGACACCCACTATAGCCCTGTGCCTCTATGAACCAGAAATAATCTCAGGCACATGACTACAGGAAAGGTGGGAAAGTAATTAACCAGGAAAAGGCATCAGTAAAAGACTAGACAGATCATAGCTAGAGAGTCTATGCCTAACTGCTATTTCATACACCTATAGAACTATTCCACACACACCAGAATCCTGACAGCAGCTATCCCCTGAAATTGCTGCTACTCCACAAGACATACTCTACCTCATTCCAGCAACTGTCTCTCGTCCAGAGCCTTTGTCAACCATGGAATACCACAGCCATGCTGCACTCCCAAGGGACTCTATCAGTCCATGGCTTAGAGGGTATATATGAGTAAACACAACAGGAGACAGAAAGATGCAGACTAGATACTGGAGAAGAACTTCAGTTGCATTGACAAAGCCCAGCAGGCACATACTTTTCTCCTCAACAAGGAAGAAATGCTAAGTATTTTTCTGTTTCTGTTTTACAATTTTTCTATTGGTAGTTTATTCTACTTCCTTTTTTATTATTAACTTTTCTGTCCATTTGAAATTCCTGGTTATAGCATCTTTCTCCACAATAATTAAACTAGATTCCTGAACACTTACTTTATTTACCTTAGAACCACATATAATTAACCCTTTCTCCCAATCTTCTTTCTTCCCTCAAATCCCACCTCCTTATTTTTACTAGCTAATTTTTAATTCTTACACAAATCATCTTTTTCTAACTCCCCACTGTACTGCATAAGAATGTTAGTCCCTTTCATATACAACATGATTGGTTATGTAGATGATGTCACCAATTGGTTTTACTTCATGCAAATACCTAGTTTGGTGAATTTGTAATTGCTGAGTTATACCCCAAGACCAGTAGTGAGAAACATCACATCAATTCTGCCACTGCCCAGTTCTCCCAGAACACGGAGATTCATCCATTTAAAAGTCTATAGGTGATCAAAACCTCTAAGGAAGGACTTCAGATGAGCAGATCTCAATACAGAAACATAAGAAATATGAAAAATTAAGGCAACATGACACCTGAAAAAGTCAACGATCACACACAAAAGGATCTCAATGAAAGAATGAAAATAAGAATGATCAACAAAATTAAAGAAGCATGTATAAACACCTCAATTAGCTCAAATAAAATACAAAAAAGCTACACAAATTCAAACAGACCTATAACAAGCAATGAAACACAGTCTTGCAAAAAGAAAAGCCCAGGATCCAATGATTTATTGCTGAATTCTACCAGACCTTCAAGGAAGAACTAACATCAATGGCTTCTCAAACTATTCCATAAAACAGAAAGGAAAGGAGTCAAGCTCATGCTATGAAGTCAAAATTTCCCTGATACCACATCCTAATAGAACAAAACAAAAAAAAAGTATAGACCAGTTTCCTTAATGAACACAGATGCAAAACATTCCCAATAAAATATTTGCAAATGAAATTCAACAGCATATTTAAAAAATCATATGCTGTGATCAAGTTGGTTTCATTCCAGGGATGCAAGGATGGTACAATATATGCAAATCAATTAATGTAATATGGCACATAAACAGAACCAAGGACAAAAATCAACTGATTATCTCAATACATACAGAAAAAAACTTCAACAAAATTCAACATCCCTGGAACATTTATGTGTTTATATACTTGTGTACACATTATTATACTGTATGCATCCTCCTATCCCTTTCCCAATCTCCTCCCCGCTCCCACTGGGATTCTTGTTCCAGGAATCAGGGGAGAGAGATGAAGGAGAACAGTGGAGAGGGTAAATTCAAGTATGATGTATTTGATACATTGTATTAACTTTTGTAAATGCTACAGTGTACCCCTGCCCAGCACAACAACAAAGAAGAATAAAGAAAACAACCAGAAAAAAAAATTCAACATGCCGTTATGACAAAATCCTTGAAGGAAATAGGAATAGAAGGACCATAATCAACATAAGAAAGGCTACCTATGATAAATATACACCCAACATCATCCTAAACGGGAAAAAACTGAAATCATTTCCTCTAAAGTCAGGAACAAGACAAAGGAGTCAACACTCTCTACTCTTATTCAATATAGAGCTAGAAGTCTTAGCCAGACCAATAAGCAAGAGAAAGAAATAAAAAGGATACAAATAGGAAAGGAAGAAGAAAAATTATCATGATTTGCAATATATGATCCTATAGTTAAAAGACCCTAAAGACTCCACTAAAAATACTCTTAAACAACATAACACATTTGACAAAGTAGCAGGATAAAAATAAACATAAAAAAGTAGTACCTTTCCTATATACCAATAATTAACAGGTTGAGCATGAGATCAGGAAAACAATGACATTTACTATGGC
Organism: Castor canadensis; assembly: GCF_047511655.1. NCBI lineage: Eukaryota > Metazoa > Chordata > Mammalia > Rodentia > Castoridae > Castor > Castor canadensis. The sequence continues at coordinate 26,185,475 of NC_133390.1, read as the reverse complement.
CTTTAAAAAATTAAATACCTATAAAAAAACCCAACCAAAGAAATGAAAGACTTTCACAATTAAAAATATAAAATATTGAAGAAAGAAACTGAAGACAATACCAAAAAATGGAAGACTTTCCATGGATCAGCAGATTAATATTGTGAAAATGGTTATACTACACACAGCAATCTACAAATTCAATGCAATCCCAATCAAAATTTCAATGTCTTTTTCACAGAAATAGAAAAACCAATCCTGCAATTCAAATGGAAGCACAAAAGATACCAGATAGCCAAAGCAATCCAGAGCAAGAAAAGAATAATGCTGTAGATATTATGGTACCTGACTTCAAATTATTCTGCAGAGCCACGGTAACAAAAAACAGCATGGCACTGGCACAAAAGCAGACATGTAGACCCATGGAATAGAATAAGAGTCCAAAAATAAGCCCAGACAGCCACAACTATCTGATTTTTCACAAAGGTTATAAAAACAAACATTGAAGAAAAGAACCTCTTCAACAAATGATGTTGTAAAAATTGAATATACGCATGTAGAAGACTGAAACTAGACCCCTATCTCTTACCTTACACAAAAAAATTCATTCAAAATGGATCAGAGCTCTTAATTTGAGACCTGAAGCTTTGAAATGACTAGAGGAAAACACAGGGAAAATCCTTAAAGATACAGACATTATGTCATTTTTCTGAATAGAACACCAATTGCTCAGAAAATAAGAACAATAATTGAAAAATGGGATTCATCAAATGAAATGGCTTCTGCACAGCAAAAGAACGATTATAAGAATCAAACAAAAATCTATATCTGGATGCAGTGGCTCAAGCCTGTAACCCTAGCTACTTGGGAGGCAGACATCGGGAGGTTCACAATTAGAGACCAGAATAGTGGCATGCATCTTGCCATCCCAGATATGGTGGGAAGTGGGAAATAAGAGGATTAAGATCTAAGCCTGCCTAAACAAAATGTGAGACTGTACCTGAAAAATAATAAGTTCTTATAAAAAGAAGAAGAAGAAGAAAAAGTTCTGGAGGCCTGCTCACCCTGAATTCAAACATTAGTACTGCAAAAAATGGAGAGACAAAAAGAAAGAAGCTACAAGTGGTTTAAGACCAATCTTTTTTAAACTTTTTCAGATAAAAAACATTGAAAAGTGACAGAAACAGTTCCTAATTCATTCTATGAGGTGAGCATTGCACTGATACCAAAGGCAGACAAAAACATTACAAGAAAAAAAACCTACAGATTAATATCTGTTACAAATATTAATATAAAAAACCCTAATAAAAGAATAACGAATCAAATTCTGCAACATATTTAAAATATTATACAGCATGAAAAGATGGAATTTACTTCTGGAAAGCAGAGATACTTTAGCATTTAAAAATCAATAAATATTATTTACCTCATTAACAGAATGAAAGATTGAAAACCAACAATACTACTTCTGTTTATATATACATAGGAATTTAAATCACCATCTCAAAAGATATCTGTTCTCCCATGTCCACTGTAACAAAATTCATAATAGACTAGATATGAAAACAGCATAAATCCTTAAAGAAAATGGTGTGTGTGTGTAAGTGTGTAAAATGGGATGTTATGTGGTTCTAAAAAAGAAGAAAATCTAGTTAGTTGCAACAGCAAGGATAAACCTAGAAGAAATAAGCCACACACCCAAAAAGTACAGGGATAGCTGGGATGTAGCTCAGCAGAAAAGAGCCTGCCTAGAATGTGCAAGGCCCTGGGTTTAAACCACAACACTGCAGGGGGAAAAATGAAAACAAGACAAATCTGCATAACCTCATTCACAGGTATAAGCTAAAGAAACTGAACTTATAGAAAGGTGGTAGAAGAAATTGGAGGAATTAAGTTAAAGGCTACAATATTTCTGTTATGAGTAAGTTCTGCAGATCTAATGTAAAACATAGTAATTGTGGTTAACAATAATGTATCATATGCTTAAAATTGCTGAGAGTGGATCTTAAATGTTCTTATAACAAAAAAGTATTTAAATAAGGTAATAGATGTTAATAGTGGTAATCATTTCACAATTTGTACATATGCCAAAACCTACATTATCCAATTAAATTAGCTACAATTTTAGCAATATTAGATCTTAAAATTTTTCTTCAGGAAAGATAATTCCTTATTGTAATAAATGGCATGTGCAAAGTCTTTTTGCTAATATCATGCTAATGAGAGAATAAATGTTTTTCCCTTAACATAGGGAAACAACACAAGGGATTTCTGCTATTGCTTCTTATATTCAATATAGTGCTAAAAATTCTAGTCAATTCAGTAAGACAAAAACAGAAAAGACACAAGACAAACATTAAGTCTTCCACAATAAAAAGAAACATAACTTTTTTTTGTTAAGATCCTGTGTTTGAGAGATACTTAATAATTTATGAAAACTACTAAAAGTGCTAAGTTCAAAAGTAGCAGAATACACAATCAAAATATGAAAAATCCTTTCATAACCATGCAGGAGCAATAAAAATCCAAAAATTTAGAAAATAACTCCATTTATATTAACATAAAAAAGAATGAAATAACTAGGAATCATTTTACCCAAAAACATGCTGCACTTGTCAACTGAAAATTATAAAACATTGCTGAGAAAAATTAAGATTTAGGGGCTGGTGGAGTGGCTCAAGTGGTAGAGAGCCTCCCTAGCAAGGATGAAGCCTTGAGTTCAAACCCCAGTACCACCAAAAAAAAATTAAGATCTAAATAAATAGAAAAGCATTGATTTTTTAATTTATCAGCAGATAATGCTAACATGACAATACACTTAAATTGATCTTTGGATTCAATACAATCCCTACAAAATCTCATCAGGTTTTTTCAGAAATTGATAAGCTTGTCCTAAATTCTATTTGGAAATAAAAATCCCCTCAAAAATCCTTGCCAAAAATATCTCAGAAGTTTTCAAAGAGAAAATAAATTTGAAAGAGTTATACTTACCAATTTTAAACTTACTGTGGACCTTGAGTTCAATCCCCAATACAGAAGAAAGAAAGGAGAGAAAAAGCGAGTGAGAGAAAGAGAGATGGAGGGAGGGAGGAAAGGAAGGGAGGGAGGGAGAGAGGGAGGAAAGAAAGAAATCTATATTAGCCAGGTATGATAGTGCACATTTATAATCTTAGCACTCCAGAAGCTGAGCCAAGAGGATCTCAAGATTCAAGTCCAGCCTGGGCAACACAGGAGCTCCGGGTCAGCCTAGGCTATATAGGAAAAACTCATCTCAAAAAAGGAGTCAAAGAAACACTCCTATAAAACTATAGTAAACAAGATAGTATGAACAGGAATAAAGAAAGATACATATATCAATGTACTAAGAATGAAAGAAAACCTTACATTTGTGGTCAATTAATTTTTGAAGGCTATCAAGGCAATTCAATTGGGGTAAGGATAGGCTTTCCAAGAAATGATGCTGAGAAAATTGGAAGTCAGCAGCAAATCAGATTAATTTACCTCACACAGTATGAAAATATTAACTCAAAATGGAACATAGACAAATATAAGAATGAAAGCTATAACAGTTCTAAATAAAAACATACCAAAATAACTTCATAACCTTAAGTGAGACAAAATTTTTAGATGTAATTTCAAAAATCACAAACTATAAAAGAGAAAGAAAATAAACTGGGTTATAGCAAAATAAAATTTTTACACCATTAAATAATGAGAAGACAGGGAGATAATATTGTACACAAAGAACACTTAAAACTTGGTAAGAAGGAGACAACACAATTTTTAAATGGGCAAAATATTTGGACAAATACTCAACCAAAAACATATGAATGGCAAATAAGCATGTGAAAATGTGACTACCATCATTAATCATTAGGGAGATACAAATGTAAACCCAAATAAGGTAGTGCACTTTACACTCACTAGAATAACTCTAATAAAAAAAAATAATAATAAATATTGGAAAGAATGTAGAAGAATTTAAACCAAACTTATGGTACAACCAAGCACTTACGATAAAACTTTCATTTCATGAAGAAATGAAAACATGCTCACACAAACACACTATGAATACACAAATTATTCATACTAAGATTCATAGTAGTCATAATAGCAGCATTATTCATAGTAGATAAAAAACTGGAAATAGTCTATATATTTGCCATTGTTGAATGTATATATTCACAAGTTAATTGTGAATGTGGACACTAGATGAAATACAATTGTGCAGTAAATGGAACATGTAATTGATACACTTCACATGTATAAACTTCCAACATCATGTTAAGTGAAAGAAGACTGACACAAAAGACTAGAGATTATATTACTCATTTATAAGAAATGGTCAGAAAAGGCAAACCCATACACAGATAAAATCAGATAGGGGATTGCCTGAGGTTAGGAGTCAAAGTGAAACTTGGCTTCAAAAGAGTACAAAGAAATTCGGTGAGTCAATGGAAATGTTTCAAACCTGGCCTTCAATGATTATGGCAAACTTTATAAATAAATTTACTCAAAACAACAGAAGTTTATACTTATGACAGGTGAATTTTATGTTAGGTACATTGATTTTCAATAAAGTCAGTAATAATTCAACACCGAAAGCCTATATGCCAAATATAAATTGTACTCAAAGGAAAAGCCAATGGATATTCATATAAAAACTGTCAATCTGTGCATGGTATACATACCTGTATTCCCAGCACATGCAAGGCTGAAGCAGGACGATCAAGATTTTGAGGCCAACTTTGTCTATAAGGTGAGACCCTGTCTGAGATGGGGCGAGGTTGAGGGAGAGAGAGAAATGGAGCAAGATGGCAGATTAGAAACTTTCTCCATTTGACTCTGAATAAGAAAAGACAGGATGACAAAGAGAGACTATATTCTGAAAAGCAAAAGAGAGAAAGATTATTGGGAAATATGAAAGAGGTGACAGGGTAGATGAAATGCACAGAGAAGCAGGAAAGTGACAGAGAAGAGCAGAAAATGGTCTGTAGCACCCTGGAAAGAAGGAAAGCTGAAGCCATAACTACAAAGTAAGCTAAGCAGCCCTAGAAACAAACTAGCAATTCTAGACCAAAGATAAGTCTACATTGCAGGGATTTGTGGTGGCAGTGATTGCTCTGGTATGGCAGGTTAACTTTGAAGAAGAAAGACATTTTGTCACACTCACACCCTTCCCCAAATCTCATTGTGCTGTAGCAAGGCACCATCTTGAGACAGAACCTATTGTTTGAGACTGAGCTGCTCTAGGGACTTAAAAACAAAGAAGAAGCATGGCTCAGGGAGGAAAAAGACACCCTGCTACAGTGTCTGGGTGAGAGACAGCCATGAGAGATGGTCATGGAAAGAAAGACAGTCTGACATGACCACTAAGAAGTTTAACCAGTGGCAAGCTCAGGCAGTGTAGGGCATGATGACCAGTGGTCTTGCCCATCCTGGTAAGGAGTGAATCCCATCACCTGAGGATTACTGCAGAAACAGTGCCTGAGCCGAGGCCAGTGGAGGGCTTGGTCTCTGGGAGGTGCCTACTGGCTTTGTGTGTTTGTTGCCAATCAAGACTGAGAACTCTGAAACCACATGACTTCCTAGACTTCTCCCTCCAAAAAGATGGTGAACTTCTGGGTGGGGTCTGAAAGAAAGCAAACCAGCTCCTGTAGCTGTCTTCTGGCTCAATGTGCTAGATGCCAGATGGGACCAAAGATTCTGAGAACAGATCCTCTGGATCACGTGATTTTTACCAGCCTCCTTCTTCCAACATGGTGGTGAACTGCTGGTTGGGGTCTGAAAGCACTGAGACCAGCCAGCAAATAGTCCTGAGTTCTCCCTTCCCAGCACAAAACTCAGGGCTCTGTTTGCTCCTCCACTTTCTGATACACTCTGGGGACAACCTAGGCTTGAATATATGCTGCCCCGGAGAGCACAAACTGGAGGATGCTTGTGGAGCAGGTGGGAACCTGCCCATTCCACCAACTGCAAAGCTCCTGGCAGCCAGCAGCAGTTTCCAATAACTTCTAAAGAAAAATCAGCCCAGAAGTGGAAAAGTGACTCTTGATGGCCCTGCTTTAGTCAATATATAGCAACAATCTGTACACTAGGAACTACAAAAGATCCCAGCTGATTTTCCTCTTTCTGTATAGTGTTAAGCATCAGGCCCAGTGCACTGAGTCCATGGGCGAATGTCTGACAACTGAGCTATAATTTTAGTTCAATAGTGTGAAACTCCATAACAACCCTGCAACAACACAGACTGTCTGAACATTGGTGATAGTTCAGCTGAAAGACTATAGGTGATTAAAACTTCCAGTCAACAACTTGGCCTCAGATGGACAAATTCAGATACACAAGAAATATAAAAAAACAGGGCATTCAACTTCTCCGAAAGTCAGCTATCTCACAATAATGAACTCTAATGATAGTTAAGTGGATGAAATCATAAAGAATTAGAATATTCAGATAAAGAAATGGAAAAAAAAGTGAAAGTAGGAACTGAACAAGCAAAACCTCTGGGACACCATTAAAACACCAAACCTGTAAATCATGGGTATAAAATAAGAAGAGGCCAACTAAAGGCATAGAAAACATATTCAATAACATAACAGCAGCCAGATGCATTGGCTCAAGCCTGGCTGCTTAAGATGTGAAAATTGGGAGAATCACAGTTCAAGGTTAGCCTAGGCAAAAAATTCAAGAGACCCCATCTCAAACATTAAAAGCTATGCAGGAAGCATAAATAGGAGACCGTTGTGCAGGTCAGTCCAGGCATAAAAAAAAGTCAAAAAAGGACTAGGGGTAAGCCTCAAGTGATAAAACACCTGCCTTGGTGAGTGCAAAGCCTGAATTCAAACCCTAGTACCACAAAAATAATAAAATAACAATAAAAAAGCAGAAAATTTCCTAAACCATAATTAAAGAAATGATCATCCAGGTATAGGAAGTCTTTAGAACACTAAACAGACAAGGACCAGAAAAGAATCTCTCCATGTCATATTATAGTTAAAACATTAAATATATAGAACAACAAAAAAAGAATATTGAAAACAACTATAGAAAAGTGCCAAGGGACATACAAACGCAAACACTTCAGAATAACAGATTCTTCAACAAAAGGCTAAAAGCAAGAGGCAAAGAATGATGTATTTCAAGCTCTGAATGAAAATAACTGTCAACTTAGTTTCAAGCAAAGCTATCCTTCATTATTAAAGGAGAAATAAAAACCTTCCATGATTAAAAAAAAAAATACTAACGTGATTCACAACCACTAATGCAGCACTACAGAAGATACTTAAAGAAATCCTACCACAGAAGAGAAATATAAACACAGACATGAAAACATGGGGAAGGATAAATCTCACTAGATGGGAAGACAAAAGGACTAGGAAAAAATCAAACATTACAAAAACAATAAAATGGCAGGAATTACTGCATACCTTTCTTTTTTTTTTAATACCTTTCAATAGTAAGGCTGAATGCTAATTCTCCAATCAAAAGACAAGGACTGGTGAATTGGAATAAAAAACAGGACCCAAACATTTGTAGTCTGCAAGAAATGTAGGGCCAACTGAAGTGGTACACATGTGTAATACCAGCTACTCAGGAGGCATAGGTAAAAGGATTACAGTCTGAAGCCAGCACAAGGCAAAAAGTGAAAGACCCTACCTGAAAAAAAACTAAAACAAAAAGGGCATGGCTCAATTCATGCAGTACATGCTTACCAAACACAAGGCCCTGAGTTCAAACCCCAGTACTGTCAAAGGGAGGTTTTAAAAAAAACTCCTATACTAATCAGTCTGCTTTCTTTTTTAAAAAAAGAAAGCTACTCTATTCTGGAGAGCAATGGTGAAAATAGTAACTGTTTTTGTCTTTGTCTTTTTATGTTGCTTGTTTGGGGTATTTTTGTTCTCTTTCTTACTTTTTCTCCTTTCCTTTTTTAGTCATATGTGAGCAACATCTACTTTTAATATTCAACTTTAACCATATTTTCCCCCTCTTTGTCCCATCACCTTCCCCATTTCTACTCACTTTGTAGAACTACTTTGAATTAAAGTAGTTATCTCTCTTATTTTTCTTCTCTGTATTTCTCCATCTACAATCCCTGTTTTTTATCTTTATTTTCAGCAAGCACATTGCCAGATCCAAGCAATGGAGCCTAAAAACAAGCAGTGTAGCTATACTCATACCTGACAAAGAAGAGTTCAAACCAAAATTAGAAGAAACAAAGAAGGTTACTTCATATTGATAAATAGAACAATCCAGCAGGAAGAAATAACAATTGTAAACATATATATATACCAAATTCTAAAGATATGATCAACACTTTCAGCAAAGTATCAGCATACAAATTCAACACACAAAAATCAGTAGCTTTTCTATATTCCAATAATGAATAGGCTAGAAAGACATCAGGAAAACAATTCCATTCACAATCATCTCAAAAAAAATGCCAGAAGCAAATAAGATGCCAGTTTAGTGACATTATCACAGGCACACCTTATTGAACCACTATTTTTACACCAAACCTCCTCTTAGAAGACCTAATGAAATCAGAGCTGGTGGCACAGTAGATTTGATTGAAGTATCTTACAAGCATGACAACAGGTGCCAACAGGCATACAACTCTGGACCCAGTGTGTGCAGAGGTAGCAAGGAGTCTGAAGGTAGTCAGAAGGGAGCTTAAGAGGGAAGCCACAGTGGTTGAGATCCCCCAGTCAGTCTGGCCAGCTCTGCAGCAGGGAACTTCCAATCTATAGGACCACACCAGCTGCATTACAGAGAACTCCTGTGAGTCAAAAAATAAGAGTCCTGAGGATCAGCACAGCCCTGCTACTAGCCATAGAAGCATCAGTCCTAAATGGCATGACCATGAAGAGAGTCTCCAAATCCAGAGCATAGCATAGCAGTCTCTAATGTGGATACCAAACTACACTGGTCTAGAGAACAGCCAGTTAGGTGACTGGAGATACTTGGTAGATGCCATAAGACAAGTGGGGAGTGTCTGGTGTATAGGAGATTAGGAGCCTGGCCCAGGAAGCTACCACAGGAACTTGCAATTAGAACTTTAAGTGTACTTTTCTATGCTGAGACTTCAGGTCAAGGCTGTAAGTGACCACTCTCCCACTGAGCTAAATCTCCAAATTATATAGCCCAACACAGTCATGAACATCAAAGGAGGAGTATGGATGGAGGGACAGCAGGAGGGTGGAGGGCAAGAGCAGAGGATGATCAATGTGAATATAAACAAAGTTATGTTATATGCATGTATGAAAATTAATAATGAAACACCCTTGTAAATTAATAAATACATGCAAATAAAAAATCTGTCAACTTTTTACCCCATAATTGTAACATTTATTACCAACAATTTCTTTTTTTTTCACTATTTTTTTTCTTTTATTACTCATATGAGCATACAATGCTTGAGTCATTTCTCCCCCCTGCCCCCACCCCCTCCCTTACCACCCACTCTGCCCCCTCCCTCTCCCCCTCACCCCCTCAATACCCAGCAGAAACTATTTTGCCCTTATTTCTAATTTTGTTGTAGAGAGAGTATAAGCAATAATAGGAAGGAACAAGGGTTTTTGCTGGTTGAGATAAGGATAGCTATACAGGGAGTTGACTCACATTGATTTCCTGTGCGTGTGTGTTACCTTCTAGGTTAATTCTTTTTGATCTCACCTTTTCTCTAGTTCCTGGTCCCCTTTTCCTATTGGCCTCAGTTGCTTTTAAGGTATCTGCTTTAGTTTCTCTGCATTAAGGGCAACAAATGCTAGCTAGTTTTTTAGGTGTCTTACCTATCCTCACCCCTCCCTTGTGTGCTCTCGCTTTTATCATATGCTCAAAGTCCAATCCCATTGTTGTGTTTGCCCTTGATCTAATGTCCACATATGAGGGAGAACATACGATTTTTGGTCTTTTGGGCCAGGCTAACCTCACTCAGAATGATGTTCTCCATCCATTTACTAGTGAATGATAACATTTCGTTCTTCTTCATGGCTGCATAAAATTCCATTGTGTATAGATACCACAATTTCTTAATCCATTCGTCAGTGGTGGGGTATCTTGGCTGTTTCCATAACTTGGCTATTGTGAATAGTCTGGCATATTCTTTTTAATTATTGAATTTTTTGCTTACAAAATGTACTTCAGCTTTGAGTTTTATGTAAGCATTGAAGTACATGTGACATTAAAAAACTATATAACATAGCATTCAGTTATGGGCATGACAGAGGTAGTAACGAGCACATATTTCACTATAGATATGGACTTCCTTTCTTGTAATCTGTGAGACACACTTTACCTTTGAATCTATTCTAGCCACTTACTGGTCATAGAATGTGAAGTACATATTACACATTAAATCAACAAACTCTAGGGCAATCGACACTTTTACTATGTTGATTCTACCAATCCATGAGCATGGGAGATCTCTCCACTTTCGATAGTCTTCCTCAATCTCTTTCTTCAGAAGTGTATAGTTTTCCTTGTAGAGGTCTTTCACATCTTTTGTTAGGTTTACACCTAGGTATTTGAATTTTTTTTGAGGCTATTGTAAATGGAATTATTTTCATGTATTCTGTTTCAGTTTGCTCATTATTAGTGTATAGAAGTGCTAATGATTTTTCTATGTTGATTTTATATCCTGCTACCTTGCTATAGCTATTGATGATGTCTAGAAGCTTCTGAGTAGAGTTTTTTAGGTCTTTAAGGTATAGGATCATATCATCTGCAAATAGGGATATTTTGACAGTTTCTTTACCTATTTGTATTCCTTTTATTCCTTCTTCTTGCCTAATTGCTCTGGCTAGGAATTCTAGTACTATGTTGAATAGGAGTGGAGATAGTGGTCATCCTTGTCAGGTTCCTGATTTTAGAGGAAATGGTTTCAGTATTTCACCCTTAAGTATAATGCTGGCTGTAGGTTTGTCATATATAGCTTTTGTAATGTTGAGGTAATTTCCTTCTATTCCTAGTTTTCTTAGAGCTTTTATCATGAAACGGTGTTGGATCTTATCAAAGGCTTTTTCTGCATCTATTGAGATGATCAAGTGGTTTTTGTCTTTGCTTCTGTTAATGTGGTTTATTATGTTTATTGATTTTCATATGTTGAACCACCCCTGCATCCCTGGGATGAAGCCTACTTGGTCATGGTGAATAAGCTTTTTGATGTGTTGCTGAATTCGGTTTGCCATTATTTTGTTGAGGATTTTTGCATCAATGTTCATTAAGGAGATTGACCTAGAGTTCTGCTTTTTGGATGTGTCTTTGTCTGGTTTTGGGATAAGTGTAATACTGGCTTCATAAAATGTGTTTGGCAGTTTTCCTTCCCTTTCTATTTCGTGGAACAGTTTAAGGAGGGTTGGTGTCAGTTCTTCTTTAAAGGTCTGATAGAATTCAGCAGAGAATCCATCAGGTCCTGGACTTTTCTTTTGGGGGAGATTCTTGATTGCTGCTTCAATTTCATTTTGTGTTACAGATCTATTTAGGTGATTAATTTCCTCTTGGTTCAGTTTTGGATGGTCATATGTATCTAGAAATCTGTCCATTTCTTTAAGATTTTCAAATTTATTTGAATATAGGTTCTCAAAGTAGTCTCTGATGATTTCCTGGACTTCCATGGTGTTTGTTGTTATTTCCCCTTTTGCATTCCTGATTCTACTAATTTGGGTTTTTTCTCTCCTCATTTTAGTCAGGATTGCCAGGGGTCTATCGATCTTGTTTATTTTTTCAAAGAACCAACTTTTTGTTTCATTAATTCTTTGTAAGGTTTTTTTGGTTTCTATTTCGTTGACTTCAGCTCTTATTTTTATTATTTCTCTCCTTCTAAATAGAAGGAGATTTGCTTGTTCTTGTTTTTCTAGGAGTTTGAGATGTATCATTAGGTCATTGATTTGGGATCTTTCAATCTTTTTAATATATGCACTCATGGCTATAAACTTTCCTCTCAGGACTGCCTTAGCTGTGTCCCATAGGTTCTGGTAGGTTGTGTTTTCATTTTCATTGACTTCCAGGAACTTTTTAATTTCCTCTTTTATTTCATTGATGATCCATTGTTCATTAAGTAATGAGTTATTTAGTTTCCAGCTTTTTGCATATTTTTTGTCTTTACTTTTGTTGTTGAGTTCTACTTTTAGTGCATTGTGGTCAGATAGTATGCACGGTATTATTTCTATTTTCTTATATTTGCTGAGGCTTGCTTTGTGCCCTAGGATATGATCTATTTTGGAGAAGGTTCCATGGGCTGCTGAGAAGAATGTATATTGTGTAGAGGTTGGATGAAATGTTCTGTAGACATCTACTAGGTCCACTTGATCTATTGCATATTTTAGATCTTGGATTTCTTTATTGAGTTTTTGTTTGGATGACCTATCTATTGATGATAATGGAGTGTTAAAGTCTCCCACAACCACTGTGTTGGCGTTTATATATGCTTTTAGGTCTTTCAGGGTATGTTTGATGAAATTGGGTGCGTTGACATTGGGTGCATACAGGTTGATGATTATTATTTCCTTTTTGTCTATTTCCCCTTTTGTTAGTATGGAAGGTCCTTCTTTATCTCTTTTGATCAATGTAGGTTTGAAGTCTACTTTGTCAGAGATAAGTATTGCTATTCCTGCCTGTTTTTGGGGGCCATTGACTTGGTAAATCTTCTTCCACCCTTTCATCCTTAGCCTATGCTTATTTCTGTGGGTGAGATGGGTCTCCTGTAAGCAACAAATTGTTGGATCTTCCTTTTTAATCCATTTCATCAAGCAGTGCCTTTTGATGGGTGAACTAAGTCCGTTAACATTAAGCATTAGTACTGATAGGCATGTGGTGATTCCTGTCATTTAGTTGTCTTAGTTGTTTGAAGGTTTGATTGTGTGTACCTAAGTTGAGGTTACTCTCTACTTTCTTGCTTTTTCTTTTCCTATAGTTTGGTGCTGCCTCTCCTTTCATGGTTAAGTTGGGCTTCACTTTCTGTGTGCAGAATCCCTTGAAGAATCCTTTGTAGTGGTGGCTTTGTGGTCACATATTGTTTTAGTTTCTGCTTATCATGGAAGACTTTTATTGCTCCATCTATTTTGAATGATAGTTTTGCTGGGTAGAGTATCCTGGGGTTGAAGTGATTTTCATTCAGTGCCCAGATCTCACACCATGCTCTTCTTGCTTTTAATGTTTCTGTTGAGAAGTCTGCTGTGATTTTGATGGGTTTACCTTTGTATGTTACTTGTTTTTTCTCTCTTACAGCCTTCAATATTCTTTCCTTAGTTTCTGAACTTGTTGTTTTAATGATGATATGTCATGGAGTAGTTCTATTTTGATCTGGTCTGTTTGGTGTCCTGGAGGCCTCTTGCATCTGTATGGGAATATCTTTCTCTAGATTTGGGAAATTTTCCGTTATTATTTTGTTGAATATATTATGCATTCCCTTCACTTGCACCTCTTCTCCTTCTTTGATGCCCATGATTCTCAAGTTTGGTCTTTTGATGAAGTCGGTGAGTTCTTGCATTTTCTTTTCACAGGTCTTGAGTTGTTTAATTAATAGTTCTTTGGTTTTTCCTTCCATTACCATTTCATCTTCAAGTTCTGAGATTCTGTCTTCTGTTTGTTCTGTTCTGCTGGATTGGCCTTCTGTTTTGTTTTGCAGTTCTGTTTCATTCTTTCTTCTGAGGTTTTCCATATCCTGGCAGTTTTCCTCTTTAATGTTGTCTATTTTTGTCCTGAGTTCATTTATCCATTTATTCATTGTGTTCTCTCTTTCACTTTGGTGTTTATACAGTGCTTCTATGGTTTATTTATTTCTCCTTTTGTTTTTTCAAATTCTCTATTTTTGTTGTCTTGGAATTTCTTGAGTGTCTCCTGTACATTTTGGTTGACCCTATCCAGTATCATCTCTATAAAGTTCTCATTGAGTACCTGTAGTATGTCTTCTTTTAAATTATTCTTGTGGGCTTCATTGGGTCCTTTGGCATAGTTTATCTTCATTTTGTTGGAGTCTGGATCTGAGTACCTGTTTTCTTCATTCCCCTCTGGTTCCTGTACTAACTTTTTGCTGTGGGGAAACTGGTTTCCCTGCTTTTTCTGTCTTCCCGACATTGTCTTTGGTGTTGTTACTGTCCCTGTACTGTGTGCAATTAAGTATTTTCTAGCTTGTAATAATAACAATGGTAATATTTAGAATGGAAGGGTGAGCTGAGATGGAAAGCAAGAAGTTAAAGAAATGGGAAAAACAAATACACAGACTGGAGGGAGAAAACAGAACAAGGTGTCAGACAAGAAGATTTCAAAGGTATAAACAGGGTGCTTTAGTGTACTAATCGACAGTAAGCTGAACAGACATTAGAGAGATAGAGAGAGGATTGAAAATCAAAAATAAAAAAAAAAGGTAAGAATAAAAATAAAAAATAAGTAAATGAAAGAAAAATCTATTTATAAAAATGTATTAAAATAAAATGAAAAAATAGAAAATTAAAAAAAATCAAAAAACCAAAAAACCTCCAAGTTCAAATGCAGTGAAGTCTCAATCTCCAATCCTGGAGATGGTGCCTCAGATGTTGTTCTGTAGTTGTCTCATCAAAGGGGACGCATAAAGAAGAACAAAACTACACATACATGCACAAAAAAAAAACCCCACCAAGTGTCCCAAGTTCAAATGCAATACAGTTTCAGTAAGTTTTTCAGCTTGCAGGTGTAATTCGGTAGTTCTCTCATTAAAGGTAGGGAGACAAAAAAAAAAAAGAGTCTGGAGACAGTTCTGAGAATGGTTTTTGCAACTGTGGCTTGCCTGCCTGCTGCTGTCAGCCTGCTGTTGCTGGAGGCGTTATATGCAGATCTCAGGGTTGAGCTTAGCACTCACCTCAGCTTTCCCCTTTCCAAGCACTGGGAAAGGTGACACTGCACCCGAGTTCTCAGGCCTGCGTGTTTGTTTACAGTTCATGTGGGAGGTGGGTCTTCCCCCCTCTCCTGTGCAGTTCTCCTCCCACCTCCACTTTCACAAGCTTTCCTGCTCCTGATTACTGGGCGGTTCTGCTGCTCCTGCCAGCCTCCATGTTTGTTTACAGCTCACATGGGAAGTGGGTCTTCCCTCCTCTCCTGTGGAGTTTTCCTCCCTCCGCCACTCTCACAAGCTTTCCCACTCCTGGTTGCTGGGTGCATGCCCCCACTCCTGCCAGCGGCTCTCCGACTCAGCCGGTTTGTTTATTTACAATCCCGGGAAGGATTCCCTACCCCCAATCTTTGGCGCTCAGTGCGCCCCACCCTCTTTCCTGCATGTCTTATTTGTTCTTATTGCTTATTACTCAGTTTCTCTTTTTTCCCCGGGTGGAGGTCAGTCTGTTCAGAGGGCTATGCTGCTCTGGCCCAGGCTTGTCTGTGGGAGTACTGTGGTACCACGAAGCTCACCTGGTCCACATCTTCCCAAGCCATCTGCATGCTGGCGGCCAGGGGACCCTCCTTGTTTCTCCATTTAATGTGAAGTGGAGATTCTCTGTGCCGGCTGGAGGTATGGAGGGGTCAAAGTTATGCCTTTTCTCAGTGATTATGCCTGGAAAGTGTGTCTCCAGCATCTCTCCAAGATTTCACTATAGGAGGCTCGCTTTCTGCTTCCTCCCTCTAGCCACCATCTTGGAATCTTCCCCAACAATTTCTTGATTAAGGAAAAAAGAAGAATGAATAAGATTTGGGAATCTAGAGAACAAGAATGATGACCATAGTTAAAAGAGAATAAGGAAGCCAGGGCATAAATGTTTGTGCTACGTAGTTCATACACTCAGCTCAAAAGCCCTAACTTAATTTTTTCTCCTTTTTTTTTTTATTGTTGTGCTGGGTGGGGGTACATTGTGCCATTTACAGATGTTCTTACAATGTATCAAATATATCATGCTTGAATTCACTCCCTCGTCATTCTCCTTTATCCCCCCCGGAATAATTTCAACAGGTATTATTTTTCCATTTGCATACATGTATACACAGTATTTGTACCATATTCACACTCCTATGCCTTATTTCCACCTTCTCCCCCCTCCCACTGGTACCAACAATCCCCACCCCCAAAGGCAGGATCTGTTCTGAACTCCTGCTCTTTAATTTTGTAAATGAAAAAAAATGACTTTTTTTTAATTTAAGAAAGCTACACAAGGAGTTTCCTTGTGACATTTCCATGTATATGTATTGTAACCCAAATTGGTTCATCTCCTCTATGTTACTTCCCACCAGTCCCTAACTTAATATTTTAATTCAAATAATATGCATTTATGTAACAACTTCACACTTCTGAACTATTTTTTAGAGCAAACAGACATACAGGAAGATAGATAGGCAGAGGCCTTGCCTTAAATTTTGATCCCAAAATAAATACACCACCACCACTGCTTTCAACAGTTCCAACTGAACTCTGCTTTGCTCTCCCTTTGGAGGGGCACATTCTCAAAGAGCCTCATTAATGTTGTCCAGAAACATTTATGGTGGCACAATAAACATGAATCTGAGTTTGATTTTTCTTTTTTTTTAAGAGCACAACATTTTTCATTTACAGATAAAAATAAATCTATTTGTTGATGTTCTCCATGTATACTTTTGTTAAAAAGCAATGCCTTGTAAGGTAAGACCAACTAGTCCTCAGATTCAGATCCATCTTCATCTTGACCAATTTGGAAATGATGGAGTTCACAAATCTCCTTGTCAGATGCAACACCTAAAACCAATCCCAAAGATTATTCTTTTTAAAGTACTTAGAGACCTGTTTTTTGGAAGCAATTGTGGTTTTACTTTTGAAACATTTGATGTGAACATTTCCAAGATTACCAGTTTTTCCATTGACTTTAACTTTCTCCTGAAGAAATTGTTTCTGTTGTAAAACAGAAAAAAATACAAAACTAGGGAAGAAAACCATAGATATTCAAAAATTTCCAAAATCAAAAATTCCATCTTCTTAAAAAGGAAGATCTGATAATCTGTTGTTTACAAGAGACCCACCTTGTTGACAGAAATAAACAATGGCTTAGGTTGAAAGGCTGGAACAAGATTTATTAAGCTAATGATCCCCCAAAACAGGCAGGAGTAGCAATACTTACATCAAAGTAGACTTCAAACTTACATTGGTCACATGAGACAAAGTCACTTCATACTAATAAAAGGGGCAATACATCAAAAGGAAATTATAATTATTAACCTATATGCACCTAATGTTAGCGCACTCAGCTTCACCAACATATACTAAAGGACTTAAAAGCATAATATAGACCTCAACACAGTGGTAGTAGAAGACTTTGATGCCCCTCTATCACCAATAGGTAGGTCATCCAGACAAAAGAAATCCTAGACCTAAGTGACACCACAGATTAAATGAATGTAACTAATAGCTACAGAATATTTCATCTGGCAATAGCACAATATACATTTTTCTCAGCAGCCCATGGAACTTTCTCCAAAATAGGCCATATCTTAGGGCACAAAGCAAGCATCAATAAATATTAGAAAACTGAAATTACCCCCTGCATTCAATCTGATCATGATACAATAAAGCTAGAACTAACAAAAAAAGCAGCAGTAGAAAATATACAAACAATTGGAGGCTGCACAACACGTTGCTCAATGATCAGTGAATCATAGAAGAAATAAAAGAGGAAATAAAAAATTTCCTGGAATTTCATGAAAATGCAAACACAACCTATCAGAACTTATGGGAAACAGCAAAGGCAGTCCTAAGAGGAAAGTTCATAGCCATAAGTGCATATATTAAAAGGACAGAAAGCTCTCAAATAAATGACCAAATGCTACATCTCAAACTCCTAGAATAACAAGAATAAGAAAAACCTAAACAAGCAGGAGGTGAGAAATAATAAAAATAAGGGTGAAATTAATGAAATAGAGACCAAAAAAAAAAAAAAAGAATCAGCAAAATAAAAAGCTGGTTTTTTGAAAAAATAAACAAGATTGACCATCCCCTGGCAAACCTGACTGAAATGAGGAAGGGAAAGACCCAAATTAGTAAAATCAGAAAAAAAGGGGAGATAACAACAAACACCAAGGAAATCCAGGTACTCATCAGGGACTACTTTGAGTATATTCAAATAAATTCAAAAATCTTGTAGAAATGGACAAATTTCTAGATACTTATGACCATCCAAAACTGAACCAAGATGATATTAATCACCTAAACAGATCTATTACACATACTGAAATTGAAGCAGCAATAAAGTTTACCAAAGGCTAGTGGAATGGCTCAGGCAGTAAGAGCACCTGCCTAGCAAGCCTGAGGCCCTGAGTTCAGATTCCAGTGCTGCCAAAAAAAAAAAATCAAATCCTTTATGTCAAAAAAAAAAAAAGTTTCCCAAAATGGAAAGTCCAGGACCTGACAGATTCTCTGCTGAATTCTAGCAGACCTTCAAAGAAGAGCTAATACCAACTCTCCTTAAACTTTTCCACAAAATAGAAAGGGAAGGAACATCACCTAACTCATTCTATGAAACAGTATTACACTCTTCCCAAAACAGGACAAGGACACATCCAAAAAGGAGAATTACAGACTTAATGAACATTGATGCAAAAATCCTCAATAAAATAATGGCAAACAGAATCCAACAGCGTATCAGAAAGATCATTCACCATGACCAAGCTGACTTCATCCAAGGGATGCAGAGATAGATCAAAATCTTTAAATGTAATACAGAACATTAATCAAAGCAAAGACAAAAACCACTTAATCATCTCAATAGACACATCAAAAGCCTTAGATAAAATCTGACACCATTTCATGATAAAAGCTCTAAAGAAACTAATAATAGAAGGAATGTACCTCAACATTATAAAGTCTATGTATAACAAACCTATAGCCAACATCATACTTAATGGGAAAAAACTGAAACCATTTCCCCTAAAGTCAGGAATGAGACAAGGATGCCCACTACTATCTAACATAGTCCTGGAATTCCTAACCAGAACAATAAGGTAAGAAGAAGAAATAAAAGGAATACAAGTAGGTAAAGAAATAGTTAAACTATCCTTAATAGATCTTTACCTCTGACCATCCAACCATCTAAGAAAAATTACCAACAAGATCCACAAAACCATTTGAGATTCTCCAACTAGGAAGATTTTCTTTCTCCACAGTCATTGGCACCCCAAAGAATGGAGCTCTAGTGTTTTAACCATCTGTTTTGTGTCAACATACTATAAAGAACCGTCTTCTTCTGTTAACTGGTAATGGGAAAATTCCCATTTGATCATAAACAGGAGGAGAGGGAAAAAGCAATACAGGAGTTTGAACTGTGGCAATCTGAGTAAATTACATATGACTTGAGTACTTGATTAAGCTCAATCACAACGCACAACTTCTGTTTGATGATGGAGTATTGCTGTGCACACTCAACTTGTGATTCTTGTTTTTAAGAAATAGTTTGACCATGGGCTATCAAGTTACCATGGAACCTGAACTTCCCATCATTCATTGAAACACACAGCTTTTTTTTTTTTCATTTTTCTTTTATTATTCATATGTGCATACAAGGCTTGGTTCATTTCTCCCACCTGCCCCCACCTCCTCCCTTACCACCCACTCCACCCCCTCCCGCTGCCCCCCCTCAATACCCAGCAGAAACTATTTTGCCCTTATCTCTAATTTTGTTGTAGAGAGAGTATAAGCAATAATAGGAAGGAACAAGGGGTTTTGCTGGTTGAGATAAGGATAGCTATACAGGGCATTGACTCACATTGATTTCCTGTGTGTGGGTGTTACCTTCTAGGTTAATTCTTTTTGATCTAACCTTTTCTCTAGTTCCTGGTCCCCTTTTCCTATTGGCCTCGGTTGCTTTAAGGTATCTGCTTTAGTTTCTCTGCATTAAGGGCAACAAATGCTAGCTAGTTTTTTAGGTGTCTTACCTATCCTCACCCCTCCCTTGTGTGCTCTCGCTTTTATCATGTGCTCAAAGTCCAGTCCCATTGTTGTGTTTGCCCTTGATCTAATGTCCACATATGAGGGAGAACATACGATTTTTGGTCTTTTGGGCCAGGCTAACCTCACTCAGAATGATGTTCTCCAATTCCATCCATTTACCAGCAAATGATAACATTTCGTTCTTCTTCATGGCTGCATAAAATTCCATTGTGTATAGATACCACATTTTCTTCATCCATTCATCAGTGCTGGGGCATCTTGGCTGTTTCCATAACTTGGCTATTGTGAATAGTGCCACAATAAACATGATGTGCAGGTGCCTCTGGAGTAACAGTCTTTTGGGTATATCCCCAAGAGTGGTATTGCTGGATCAAATGGTAGATCGATGTCCAGCTTTTTAAGTAGCCTCCAAATTTCTTTCCAGAGTGGTTGTACTAGTCTACATTCCCACTAACAGTGTAAGAGGGTTCCTTTTTCCCCGCATCCTCGCCAACACCTGTTGTTGGTGGTGTTGCTGATGATGGCTATTCTAACAGGGGTGAGGTGGAATCTTAGTGTGGTTTTAATTTGCATTTCCTTTATTGCTAGAGATGGTGAGCATTTTTTCATGTGTTTTCTGGCCATTTGAATTTCTTCTTTTGAGAAAGTTCTGTTTAGTTCACCTGCCCATTTCTTTATTGGTTCATTAGTTTTGGGAGAATTTAGTTTTTTAAGTTCCCTATATATTCTGGTTATCAGTCCTTTGTCTGATGTATAATTGGCAAATATTTTCTCCCACTCTGTGGGTGTTCTCTTCAGTTTAGAGACCATTTCTTTTGATGAACAGAAGCTTTTTAATTTTATGAGGTCCCATTTATCTATGCTATCTCTTAGTTGCTGTGCTGCTGGGGTTTCATTGAGAAAGTTCTTACCTATACCTACTAACTCCAGAGTATTTCCTACTCTTTCTTGTATCAACTTAAGAGTTTGTGGTCTGATATTAAGATCCTTGATCCATTTTGAGTTAATCTTGGTATAGGGTGATATACACGGATCTAGTTTCAGTTTTTTGCAGACTGCTAACCAGTTTTCCCAGCAGTTTTTGTTGAGGAGGCTGCTATTTCTCCATCGTATATTTTTAGCTCCTTTGTCAAAGATAAGTTGCTCATAGTTGTGTGGCTTCATATCTGGATCCCCTATTCTGTTCCACTGGTCTTCATGTCTGTTTTTGTGCCAGTACCATGCTGTTTTTATTGTTATTGCTTTGTAATATAGTTTGAAGTCAGGTATTGTGATACCTCCTGCATTGTTCTTTTGACTGAGTATTGCCTTGGCTATTCATGGCCTCTTGTGTTTCCATATAAATTTCACAGTAGATTTTTCAATCTCTTTAATGAATGTCATTGGAATTTTGATGGGAATTGCATTAAACATGTAGATTACTTTGGGAAGTATCGACATTTTTACTATGTTGATTCTACCAATCCATGAGCATGGGAGATCTCTCCACTTTCTATAGTCTTCCTCAATCTCTTTCTTCAGAAGTGTATAGTTTTCCTTGTAGAGGTCTTTCAAATCTTTTGTTAGGTTTACACCTAGGTATTTGATTTGTTTTGAGACTATTGTAAATGGAATTGTTTTCATACATTCTTTTTCCGTTTGCTCATTGTTAGTGTATAGAAATGCTAATGATTTTTCTATGTTGATTTTATATCCTGCTACCTTGCTATAGCTATTGATGATGTCTAGAAGCTTCTGAGTAGAGGTTTTTGGGTCTTTAAGGTATAGGATCATGTCATCTGCAAATAGGGATATTTTGACAGAAACACACAGTTTTTTGATGGAAGCTCAAGTTGTATGGTAACTTAGTGGTCTATAGTTATACTGTTTCTCAAAAGGAGGACTGTTACCTACACTGGATAGAACACTTTTGCTTTAAAATCCAAAAAGTTAATGTGCTATAATTTACCTACATGGTCTTGTCAAAGATTCCATATAGCTAACCTATCCACCACTGACACTTCAACCACCACTACATCTCCTGGATAGCAGCCTGTACTTTTTATGGATTTGTCTCTTATTTTTGACTTTTTTGGGTTTTTTTTTTTTATGTGGACTCCAGGACCCTTGTCTGCAAATCTGCCTGGTATTGATACTTTTCAATACTGGGAGTTGTTCAAGTTATGTGGTAAATGAATCAGGATAGCCTATCTAAATGAAGGATATGTTGTCTCCAAAGCTCAAAAGACACTTTTCTACATGTGCCATTCCTCGGTAAAAGAGACAAAATATAGACACTTGGCCTTCATCTTTGAAAAAAAATATCTGAAGATATCCCAAAAACTAGACCCTTAGAAATTTTACTATAGTGATAGGCCACTGAGTTTTGTGGGACTTATTTCCCACCTTCTTTCAAATATGTGTTCAATAAGGTATCTAGTCATTATTAATGCTATAATTTGGGTAAAGTTTATCCTCACCCAACCACAGGGTTCATGTGTTGAAAGTTTGATCCTCAATGTGGCAATGTTAAGAAGTGATGGGCTCTTTAAGAAGTGGAGTATAGTGAGAAGTCATTAAGCCAATGGGGTCATGCCCCTGGAAGAAGTTGACATAATGGTATAGGATATCAGCTTCTCTCTGGCTTCCCATCTCACCATGCAATAATACTCTCCTGCCCATCCATAATGGCATTTGCCATCCACAATGACATCTGCCTTCACCAGAGCCAAGCAGAAACTGGTACCATGACCTAAACCTCCAGAACAGTGAGCTAAATAAACCTCTTTCCTTTACAAATTACTCAGTCTCAAAGTATTTCATTATGATAAGAAGAAACTGATTAATGCAACTACTCCTGTTATTCTTATCTAATCTACATGCTATCAATTAATAGTCCTGCAGACTAGATGATGAAATAGACTGGAGAGCTGAAATATCCTTGTACAAAAAACAATGAAGGTATCCTGTTACCCTATCAAGAGAAAACAATCAGTTTATGATAGCTTTAATTACAGGTCTAAAGAAACAGTCATTTTCCATGTTAATAACTTCATACCAGGTATATGGGTCTATTTGTTTCAGCAATAAAACAATCAAATGTGTCCATAATGTCAGATTCAATTGCAATCACTACCTGATTGAGTTTGGGATTGTCACTGTCATTCTTCAGGAGCTATCAGTATTCTGCACCTGCCAAACAGCTGAATTGAATGAGAATATAGTAGAAATTGCCACCCCTGCACCTTTCAAGTCTTTCTCATTAATCTTTGTAATTTAGCCAAAAATATGGTATTATTTCTGGTATCCTATTCTGATAAGTAGAAGCAGCTCAAGTGACCTAAACTGGTTTTCCATCACTATGGTAAAGAAGCGATCAGAGAATCTACATGGAAATTCAGCTGTTTTCTGAGCTTGTCCATGACAATTACATATCCTGAACCTGAGAAGTAACCACAAAGTGAGTTTAGAAACCCACTGTGCCCTGTTTAATGAGCATAAATCAAAACCCTAACTCTGACTAGTGGACTGTCATGACAGGATCTTCATGAATTTACTCAGTCTAGAGTCAGTGTCCAGAAGTCTCTGACTTCATGATAAGCAGCAACAAGCCTCTCCCAAGAAGAACACAAGAAACATTTGCATTATACGTTTTTATGTGTGGCAAGGTCCTTTTCATGCAAGAGGCCTGGGTCTATGAGCTTCTTTAAATCTGGGAAGTGGTCACAGAATCATTCTTCTTTCTTGCTCATTAAGCTATAGAGACTCCCAAATATCATGGTTAAGGTGGTTTGTCTTCTCACTCTACATTCTTATGACAATAAAATTCATCCCTACCTGTGGGTAGCTCCAACTACAACCCATAGTCAAATGCCTTGCATTTCTATCTCCAGTTCAGACAATTCCTCTGAGCAAATGACTGTATACATAATGACCTAATAATATACCTCAGACTCAATAAGTCCTAAAACAAACCCATGCCAATGTTCTACTTCATA
The DNA here is from genome assembly GCF_047511655.1 of Castor canadensis. Classification (NCBI taxonomy): domain Eukaryota; kingdom Metazoa; phylum Chordata; class Mammalia; order Rodentia; family Castoridae; genus Castor; species Castor canadensis. The sequence goes on along the minus strand of NC_133390.1, from coordinate 26,161,646 downwards.
GTAAAAGGTCTCACCACCCATTCATCCAGAGAATCACAATCCTAGGAGTCATTTTTACCTTGTATACATAGACTTAATCTCCTAAATATGTCTTTAGCTCACTTATTTTCTCCATTTCCATAAACACCATCCTTGTCAAACTCTCTCCTTTCCTATTTTAGTAAACTTTTATTTTTTCCCTTCAAGTCTACTTCATAACTTAGTTTTTCTCCATGCTGCAGGCAGATTTAAGATTTCTCAAAGATTAAGGCAGATTTCTCAAAGGCAATATATTTCTTTACAACTCAAGTACCTAGCACAATATCTTTCCCAATTATTCTGGTACTTATTATCTCTGCTGCAATGTCTACAGCTCATGATTATTGCAGTAAAAAATTTTAAATGAAAACAACGGCATGTTGTCTAAGGAGTCTTGTATAAACAGTAAATAGTAGGTTGATTATAGAAAAACAAGATGGCATCCACTTTATGCTTCTTCTTGCACGTGCAAGTCTTTGTCGTCTTCACAGACCTTGTAATACCAATTAGTTCCACAGACAAGCCTTTGTCTGACCCTAAAATTCATAGATTAGTTGGGTTTGATATCAGAAAGGAGTTGAATGCCTTAGCAGATCTGAGCTTTTGTTCTGACTGAGCAACCTCTATTATTAACTTAATGATACTTGATTGATTTGGGGATTTTTTTTTGTGGTACTTGGATTTGAAGTCAGGGTTTTGCACTTACAAAGCAGGTGCTTTGGCACTTGAACCACTCCTTCAGTGCATTTTTCTCTGGTTATTTTGGAGATGGTTTCTCATAAAATATTTGCCCAAGCTGACCCGAACCATCATCCTCCCAATCTCAGCCTCTCAAGTAGCTAGGATTACAGGTGTGAGCACCAGCACTTGACACCTGATTGATTTTTTACATCAAAACTCTTCTTACCAATATTAACTTAAATCCTTGGCTTCAGAAATATACTTATATTTCAATCCACTTCTGGCCATAATTTTGTCACATAACCTCATCTAACTAAAGAGACCCTAAAAAGGTACTCTAACTCCCTGTTTAGAAAAAAAAAAAAGAGAGAAAGTGGAGGAACTACATTATTGTTGATAAAATGTGAGAGAATTTTGCTGTACTTTGTTTTTTTTTTGTTTTTTGTTTTTTATTTTTGGAAGTATTGGGGTTGAACTCCAGGCTTCATGGTTTCTGGGCACTTTGCCACCTGATCTGTGCCCCCAGCCATTTTTTGCTTTAGTTATTTTTCAAAGAGTTTCTCACACTTTTTGCCAGGGGTCAGCCTCGAACTGTGAGCCTCCTAGAGCTATACCTTCCTCTTAGCTGGGAGTACAGGTATGTGCCACAATGCATGGCCCCCTACTTTTTAAAAAAAAGTATTATATATATTTAATATGTACAACATGATGTTTCAATATGCATATACACAACAAAATGATTACTACAGCCAAGCTAGTTAACATAACTCACCTTACATAGATATCTGTGTGTTTGCATGTATATGTGATAAAAGAACTGAAAATCTACTCTCAGCAAATATTCAGTCTACAATACAATAGAACTATTAGTGCAGTCCTCATGATATACATTAGATCTCTAGATTTAGCCATCATACATTACTGCAAGTCTGTACCCTGTGACCTACTTTTCCCCATTTCATCCCTTCCTGGCTGACCACTAGTCTCTTCTCTCCTTCTATATAGCTGAACTTTACTTGGATCCTACATATACATGAGCTTGTGAAGTATATTCTATGTCTGCATTATTTCACTTAGCATAATATTCTCTAGTTTCATCATATTATTGCAAGTGGCAATGTCTCCTTTTTTTAAAGTTAATTTCTCTTTTTAAAATTAATATGTGTTTGTGTGTATAATTGTGTTTATATCTGTGTGTATGATTATGTGTGTATGTGTGGGGGGAGGAGGGGGGGTGTGTGTAAAACTTGGGCCATTCCATCTCTTGGCCATTATACATAATGCTGCACTGTCATATGAATACAGATATATCTATGAGCTACTGATTTCATTTCCATTTGATATATATTTAGCATAGAGGTTGCTAAGTTATAGAAGTTCTATTTTAACTTTCTATGAAGCATCATTTTTTTCATTTTTTCATAATTTTCATTCCCATCAACCATATATAAGCATTCCTCTTGTCCATATCCTCATCAAAACTTCATATCTCTATTCTTTTTTATAATAGCAGTCCTAAGAGGTATGAGGTGATGTCACATTGTAGTTTTGATTTGCATTTCCCTCACAATTAGTGATGTGGAGCACTTGTCATAAATGGAATTATTTTCTTCATTTTTGGTATAGATTGATAGTGGTATGAAGAAATACCACTGATCAAAGGTGGCTCACACCTATAGTCCTAGCTACTCAGGAGGCAGAGATTAGAAGCCCAGACAAATAGTTCTCAAGACCCTAACTCAAAACACCCATCACAAAAAAGGGCTGGTGGAGTGACTCAAGGTGAAGGCCCTGAGTTCAAGCCTTAGTACTGCCAAAAAAAAAACAAAGTCTAAGAAAGAAAAACCCAGGACCAGATGGCTTTACAGCTGATTTTTACCAAACACTTAAAGAAACGTTAATATCAATTCTTCTTAAAATTTTCCAAAATTTAGAAGTATAGGAAAACTTTCGAACTCATTTTATGATGTTAGTATCATCTTGATTTCAAAGCCAAAGACACCACAAAAAAGAGAGCAAATATCTTTCACTAACATTGTTGCAAAAATCTTCAATAAAATACTAGAAAACCAAATTCAACAACATATCAAAAACATTGTACACCATGACCGAGTGGGATTTATCTCTGAGATGCAATACTGGCTTAATATTTACAAATTTAAAAAATAACGTATATACCGCATTAACACAAGAATAATTTAAAACCATATGATTGTTTCAATAGATGCAAAATAAAATTGATGAAGTTCAAAATCCTTTGATGATAAAACTCTCAACAAAATAGGTATAAAAGGAAATTTCCTCAGCATAATGGGGGCTATTTATGAAAAGCTTCCAGCTACATCATAATCAATGAAGGAAACTTAAAGCTTTTCCCCTAGGATCTGATGCAAAGTAAGGATACGCATTCTCACCAATTGTATTCAACATAGTACTGCAAGTAGTCAGTTTTTTAAACAAGAAAAGAAGAAAAAGTCATCCAAATTAGAAAAGAAGTAAAACTGTCTCTGTGTGTAGATGACATGATCCTATGTATAGAAACCCTAAATACAGAACACAAATATAACTGTTAGAACTAATAATGAGTTCAGTAAACTGGCAGGGAAGAAAATCTTTTTTTATAGAATTCATATTAATTTTCCAATTTATTTTTTCAGTTATAGTCATTATATCCTTCCCTTCTTAAAGAACCTGCCACATTCACTTTTCTGAAAGTCTTGCCCCCAATAAGAACACAATAGAACACATGTATTCACCATCTGATAACAGGAGCTGCAAACAATTGTGCCCTCATTGCCTGGATCTAGAGAAAGACCCACAAACTAGACAACTTAAACTAATAGAAATGTACTGTCTCACAACTTTGAAGGCTCAAAGTCTGAAATAAGAGTTCTGAAATGACTATGCTCTCTCTGAAACCTCCAAGAGAAAATTTCTTCCTAGCTGCAGTTGGTTGCTTACATTCCTTGGTGTTCCTTAGCTTACACTGTAGTATTTACATCTCTGACTCTTGTCAACATAGCATTTCCTGTCGTGAATCTATGTAGCTTGTTATAAGAACAGTAGTCATACTAGTTCAGGGATCATCCTGCTCTATAATGTCCTATTCCATCTATAACAGCCCTATTTCTAAATAAGATTGCACTGCAAGGTACTGGGAATTAGGATCTCAACACATTTAGAGAGGGAAGGTCAAATTCAGTTAATAACTAACAAATACCAGATACAAGTCTCAGAATGGCATCCCCCAAAAAGGCAGATCCTGTTACAAAACTTATAAGCAACTCATATATCAGGAAACAAGTCCAGGTAGCAGGAGTGAGGGAAAAAGAAGTGTGAGACAGAAGGGAAGAACCAGTAAAAATGTATGTTATTGCTACTACCACTTTCAACAAATGGGGCTCAATTCTTCCTGAACTTCCAGAAAAGTATACAGAACCAACTGCTGGAAAGATGAAAAGCACCAGCTCCCACTTTTCATTGTTGGAGAAGGTGCTATCTCCCAGAGCTGTTGACTTCCTCATGCTTAGAAGCCAATGCAAATGGACAAAGTGAGTTCCCAAATCCCCATCACTTCTTGGTGCACCCTTAGTATCAGAGGAGTTCTAGAGCAGAAAGCAAAGATTGATATAAGACACTGTCTGCCTGAAATGAATAGAAGCCTCCATCTTATTTTCCTAGCGCCAGCTCTGCCTCCAGGCTCCTGTGCTTCCTTCAGCATCTTCTGACCAAATCATGTCATCCTTCATGTGAAATTCAGCCTTTTCGTTGATTTCCACAACGCAACACAATCTCCCTAAGACTTTGCTGTGAAAGAACAAATACTGTATGATTATACTTAAATGGCATACCTAAAGTTGTCAAATTTATAAAGATTGGAAGTAGAATGGTAGTTGACAAAGTTTGAGGAAGAGGAAAAAATGAGGAGATATTCCTTAGTGGGAACAGTTTCAGTTTGGAAAGAAGAAAAACTTCTGGAGATGGATAATAGTGATGGTTGGGGAAGTATGTTATACATGAAATGATTAAGGTGGTACATTTTGTTATGTATATTTTATCAAAATGCTACACAAACTAAGTTTTAATTTTAAAATGTTTGTGAGTTTATTAGACTTTATGAAAATTTTGGAAGGTTTCAAGGAGGAACCATAGTGGGCCACTTCAGTTTTCTAACTTCTCTCCCTCTTCCTCGTTACCCTGGGTACAGTGAATTCTGCTTCTTCTATTACATAGATAATTTTTTTCTAAGTGAAAGTACTTCTCTGCAAAAAATAATTCTGGTGATTGCTATTTGAAAATAAAATTATCTCTTTATCAATGCAAGTTACAATAAATTTCTGAGTTTCAGAAGCAAAAATTGTTCTGACTAAAGCACAAATACTTTTATTTTTTCTGGAAAGAATGAGATGATCTTTCTCAAGTCAGATATTCTTCAATATGTGTGATATTAATTCTAAGAAAATTGTAGCGTAGTGAGTGGAGCATGTCACACATTAATATTTCCCATAGCTCTGAACTGTGTTTCAGCATAGGTAGAAAAAATGAGGTTTTAGACTGATATTAAAATAGAGCTTTCATCTTCAAGCTTCTAAATTAGCAGTGGATTAGAAAGCCATGTCCTGATACCTAAAAACAGCAGAAAGGAAAGCTGTCGCCAATCTAATTTAATGCCAAATTCCCAGGAGCAGTTTACTGTCAGAGTTTCATCACGTATTATGGAGACAAGTATTGGCAAGCTTCCATGAGATCCATATAAGCTTTTATCTCTTTCCTAGATCAGGTCAAGTGACCAATAACTGAATCCTTACATGGGCTTTTACTATCCTTTTTAGTGATACACTTGGTGATTGAGTTGACTCCCATAAATCCACTCCTGAGTTACTATCCCACTGGGGTTTATACTATTCATCCCCAACCACCCACCACACATATGCATTAACATTTTATAAAAGCTCTACTTACAGGTATCCTGAAAGCTTTCTCACAGATTAAGTTTTCTGTCCAAATAACTGAAAATAGTTGCCATACGTTAATAATTTGAAAACAGAAGATGACTAACTTCTGCTCTGCACTACAATTCAACAATATGTCATTGAAGCAGCAACAGTACACCAAAGTTATTAATATTTGGCTGTGGCTTAAGAGTCTTTAATTGTTACCTATCTCTATAGAATCACAAAATACCTGTATTTGAAGATTCATTCAAAATCAGCTAATTCACAAGTTTCAAACTGCTCATCCAGAGAATGGATCTGTTTTGCAGAAATATATAGTTTTAGCATATTCTACCTTTTCAAAGATTTAGAATTATCTGCCACATTTTGAAATTTGGAGATTGTGCATCCATGTCTAAAAGTTGGGAACAAGAGGCTGGTGATTGAATGTTCTAATGAAATGATACAGTGTTCTAAGGGGCAGACATGAAGGAAATCTCCACTATATAACCATATCTCATCTCCTAAAGTTTCTTTTTCAAGTTTTTAAATACTTTATTTCTAACATGAATTTGATTTAGACAATAAATGCCAGAAATATTTAGTTCATAATTTTTTAAACAGGTTAATTCTTTTTCACTTTATATTCTATAAGTCTTTTTTTTGTTTTGTTTTTGTGGCATTACTGGAGCTTGAACTCACGGCCTCACCCTTGCTAGGCTAGTGAGGCAAGTGCTGTACCACTTGAGTCACTCCACCAGCCCAGATTCTGCAAGCTTTATAGACTTTAGTTATGGTTTTTATTCACTGACAATCTGCACTTAGATTTTTTTTAATGTAAAATACTTAATACCCAAAAAGAAAATGTTACTGGCCATACAAATGTACTTTTCATGTTTCTTGAGCCATTTCAAATGACTGATTTTTACGATATGTTGCATATAATTATCTACTAAAAATTATACCTTCTTTGTATTTACAGTCAGGATTACTTTTTAAACAAGGCATGTGCATCAGTTCCTAGCACTGATCATTCAAGTTATTTATTTATAATAATGAGAAAGTAATTAAAAGTATTATTTGACTTATGAAAGAAAAGGTCACAGAGTGTTGGGCACTTGACTACCGAGGCAGCACTCAGATCCTTCCTCTCAGCAGTTTGATCTTCAATAGAGAAGTACATGGAAGGAAGTTGGTTAATTCTTAGCATTTTTCTAGCAAGATTGGCTCTGGAGTTCTGAAATCAAGACATTTTTTTACAGCCCAACAATACAACTCTTCTTTAATCACAAGTGATTTTCAAAATATTCCTTTGCTTGCCTACATTTTTTTTCTTTTATTATTCATATGTGCATACAAGGCTTGGGTCATTTCTCCCCCCTGCCCCCACCCCCTCCCTTACCACCCACTCTGCCCCCTCCCTCTCTTCCCCACCCCCTCAATACCCAGCAGAAACTATTTTGCCCTTATTTCTAATTTTGTTGTAGAGAGAGTATAAGCTGTAATAGGAAGGAACAAGGGGTTTTGCTGCTTGAGATAAGGATAGCTATACAGGGCATTGACTCACATTGATTTCCTGTGCATGTGTGTTTCCTTCTAGGTTAATTCTTTTTGATCTAACCTTTTCTCTAGTCCTGGTCCCCTTTTCCTGTTGGCCTCAGTTGCTTTTAAGGTATCTGCTTTATTTTCTCTTCTTGCCTACATTTTTAACATTAAAGGTCTGTATTGTTCTTGTTGTTTTATTTTTGAGACAGCAAGTAATCTGACTGGTACATGTTTGTCTCAAGTATGCTTATTAAACATTTGGATGTAAACTTTTTAAATATAGTAAACTAAAATTAATAGATGTAAGTAGAAGCATAACATTTACCAATATGCAAAGACAACAACACTGCTGACCAGTATTGACCATATCAACAGGCTCACAATCAGTTGGGTTAGGTCAGTAGTAAGCCCTGGAAGCAGAATAGACAAGGGAAAGTAAGGTCAGCATTTTCATTCCTCTGCCTCATTCCTCAGAAATTTACATTGGCAAGGTTATAGCACGTGACCAAAGGCCACTGCCTTCTCTCCTCTGAGAAAATAAGCAAGAATAATCATGGAATTCAGTGATACCATAAGTAATCAAATTGTCATTGGTAGTCATATGAAATTAAGTATAGATTAAGACTTCAAGTGGGCTGTACATTAATTTTCTACAGCAACAATAGTTAGCATTAATATCATAGACTCATTTGATTCCTCATAGCCCCAGAAACTATACATAGGAAAAAAATTTGTTAGCTGTGGTCCTAAAATTAAGGATATTTGAGAATGACCAAAGGCCTTCATGGTAGCTTTGAAGGAATTTCTCATCTCTAGTCAGAGGGAAAATATGACTGAGAAACCAGAAAGAATGAATTGAAAATATATTTGACTTTCAGGGCCTATTAAAAACTCACCCATGACAAGTCTTTTCTATAGGAAATACCACTGGGGAGATATGAGACACTAAGACATGGGATCAGGAAATTTTAGGAAACAGGAACAAGAATGAGAACTTTGAAACTTCAATTTTTCTTCTTTCAGATACCTTTCCTCTGTTTCCCTGTGCATTAAAGCCACTTGATGACTATATTTGATGTAATTATATCATCTAAGCTAAAATGGTTACCATCACTCTGATTCTACCAAAGTAGACTAGGTATCCTAATCTGAGGTTAATGCTGAGTCTCACATATGACATTTTTACCAAGAGACAAATCACTTACCAGTGGAAAGTGGAGCATATTGGACCATACAGTCAACCTGGAGGGTAACTTGTCCTCTTGGGAGTAAACATATAGGTATTCCTTTCCTTCTGCCTACACCCTTATTCATGGACTTACAAATTACTTTATCCATTGCACAACCTTGTCTTTGAGAACACATTTTAAAGCAAAACAAAAATAATCAAGAGTTCATTCCTTCTGTGGAATTCACTGATCTCAACATATGCCCATAATTTGAAGCAGCTGGGTTGATAGAATGGAGAAATCACAAGTAAAGTTGGAATCAAATATATGGGAAGCAAACCAAAGTCAAACAAAAAGAAGAGTTAAAGGGGGCTCATTCTTCTTACCATTTTTCTTAGTAACCTGCTGGAAGTTTAGTTTTTAGTATGCTAGAGTAAATTCTAGCTGACCAACTCTCCTGAAGATAGTAGCTACAAACTTTTCATAGAATTTTTAAATCAGCTAGATTGGAAGATTTTATAGCAGAAATGCATCTGGCAGATTTTAGAAGAGAGTTAAAACTGGGAAGAAGGGACCAGTGGATTTAAACCAATAGAATTCTTTCTGGTCTATAAAAGCAGAGGACAGAATCTAGGAGAAAACATAGCCACTGGAAATTATGAAAGAATCCCAGAAAGGAGAGAATATCAACCTCAAATTATATTAAACTTTACCCCCAAAACTCTGCCTGAGTTTTTGACCATACTTGAGTAAAAAAGTTTCAGATCATCTTGCAGCTGTTAAACAAATTAAACTGAAATTTGAGTTTCAACCTACTATAGGAGAAACAGGCCAGTATTTGGGTTTAACCAGTTAATTGCCTGATAAAGCAATAACATCAATACTCTTTGGGAAAATATAATGGAATTTAGAGTCTCCAACAACAAGTAATAAATCAAAATTGGTTGACATAAAAAAAATCAGGAAAAGCTCGGGGCTGGTGGCTCAAGCCTATAATCCCAGCTACTCAAAAGGCAAAGATCAGGAGGATCATAGTTCCAAGCCAGCCCCAGGCAACTAGTTCATGATACCCTATCTAGAAAAAATCCCATCACAAAAAAGGACTGGTGGAGTGGCTCAGGTGGTAGAGCACCTGCCTAGCAACCATGAGGCCTTGAGTTTAAAACCCAGTGACACCAAAAAAAAAAAAAAAGAAAAAATCAAAAACTGTGATCAGTTCTGAACAGAAAGACAATTCAAGCTTTTACCACCAAGATACAATTTTCAAGCCAGATTCTGAAGCATCTATTGTAACACTACTCAATCAGATTAAGAATATGATTATAACAAGTGAAAATATGTGAACTCCCAGCAGCCAAATGGAAATGCTTTTAAAAGAATAAAACAATAACCCTAGAATTAAAATGAGTTGAAACAAACAAAAAATACTGCACTGAATTGAGCTTAGTATCAGAATACAACTGGCATAAGAGAGAATCCATGGGCTGGGATGTAGCTCGGTGGTACAGCGCTTGCCTAGCATGCGTGAGGCCCTGGGTTCGATCCCAGCACCAAAAAAGAAAAGACAAAAAAAAAAAAACCTCTCCCCAAAAAATAAATAGAAATCATCCAACGTGAAGAAGAGATAACTTTTTAAAAAATGAATGAAGGAGAAAAAAAAAGCCAATGTATATATCACTGAAGTGTTTAAAGAAGATGAGAGAGGAAATATATTTGAAGTAATAATAGCCAAAAGCTCCCCAAATTGGCAAGCAGCATTAATTCTCAGATTCAAGAATCCCAGTGAACACCGAACAAGATAAATATGAAGAGAAAACCATAATCAGTTACCCCATAGACAAACATCTGAAAAGCATAGGAAAATACTAATTTTGAAAGAGGCCAGAATAAAATGAAATACTATGGAGAAATAATGATGGAATGATACTGCAGAATAATGATAAGAATAATTGTTGACTTGTCGGTAGAAACTATAGAGGCTACAAAATAAAGCAATATCCTCTTTGAAATGATTAGAAAAAAGGGGGCGGGGAACTTTCCATCCTGAAGTCTATGTTCAATAAAAATATCATTCAAAACCAAAGATGCAATGAAAATATTTTAAGTAAAAGAAAACTACAATAATTTATCACTAGAAGATTTGCACTACAAAAAAAAACAGTTTAAGGAAGTTTTGCAAACTAAAGAAAATAAGTACTAGAAGGAAACTCAAGTCTTCTGGAAGAAAGTAAAGCATCAGAAATGGTAAATGTCTAGATAAGCATACAAGATTATTTTTAATTTTAAATATGTTTAAATCAAGCAAAATTGTAACACTAACTTGTGAGTTTATCATGGTAGTACCACACTGATTTAACAATCTCTTATTGCCCCTTCTCTCCCCACGCCCACTTTACCAATGGGAAGATGGTGGCAATTTAAGGCCCATCATGCCGCATCCATTGTTTTCATCTCACTATTTCTCTGGCAACACTTGTCTGCTGAACTCAGGGCCTCATGCTTGCTAGGCAGGAGCCCTACCACGTGAGGCACTTCAGCAGCCTTTGTTGTTTTCTTCTCATTTTTGAAAATGCTACTAATAATCATAGTTTTCATTTTAGCATCATTCTGTTCTTTTCTCCTCAACTTCTGTTACCAACATAAATTTTGAAATGTTAAAGTTAATGAAATGACTATATTAACTCTTTCATGTTTTGTCTGTAAGTTGATATAAAATTTGAAAGTTATCAAGAGAACTAAGCTATAGTTTCTTGCACATCCAATCAGTATAGAATGATTATAGTTATATGTTTTAACAGACTGTCTTCAATTTTCTAATTATATTCATTTTTTTCTTGCTTTTTTTGTCAGTCCCATTGGATATAAAATAATAGTAAGTATTCTATTGAATCACCACTTCTCTTGATGCTTCTGTTTGGCCTGGCTGCACTCCAGGCCTGTTGTTGCATGGCTGTAATTCTGAGGATTCCCTTTGCGGCTGTTCTAGAGACAAACTGGCTCCACTTTTTCAAGGATGCCAAGGCTTTTTCTGCTGTAATTTTCTTCTTCATTTGGATGCAGCCCAACCTCAAATAACCTCCCTTGCAAGCATGCAGGAAATATTTTGTGAATCTTCTGACATTATTTATTTGACATTTAAAGTTATTTTCTCACTATCTTCTAACATTCAACCTTGTTGATAGAAAAATGTGATACCAGACTTGTCATTTTTCCATAGGTTATGTTTTTACTCAAGAAAAAATTGAGACTGTTCTTCAAGAAACGTGAAAAATGTCATTATTCATTGTGCTATGACTGAATACAGTCTTTAATTGCAAGTTTCAGTACTGAAAAATTGCTTAGGATTTTATATTATATAATTACCTCCAAATCATTTTCTTTGTTCTTTATTTCTTGAATTCTGGGTAGCTCATCTATTAATTCTTAAGTTATACATCATTGTAGCTTTTTCCTATTTTCTTCAGAATTTCTCATCATTATCTTCCAAATTTTCTTTTGAATTGTTTTCTGTCAATACTTTGGCATCTTTGGGGTCAGTACCTTTGATATTTCCATGGGAAGTGATGTCATGGTGAGCATCAGGGTTACTGCCATAGTGAGGAAAACAGACATTGAAGACAAAGGGAGAATTAAATAGGGAAAATGAAAGAACAGTTTGTGATATCAGAAGATAAGCCCACCAAAGTAACCATGGAAGGTGAGTAAAGCAAGAATTCAAATTTAATGAGCATCTATTAAATTATACACCTAGCACTGTTTTCTTGGGTCCCTCTACCAATGTCTGTCCTCCCCTACACACACACACACACACACACACACACAAACATGACTGTGGCTACAGGTTACCATATTCCTGAAGCTAAGCCTCAGTTATTGACTGAGTTGTTGACCTCAGTTGATTGGTTCAAAGGTTGATATCTGAGTAAAATGAACTCATCAGTCCCTTCTCCAATGATCTTTTTAAATTAACCTTTTGCTTTAAAATACTTTTAAATTTATATAAAAGCTATGAAGATAATATGTCCTATACTTACACCTGATTTCCTCAATTACTAACATATTAATATGATACAATCCTTATAATCAACTTGTCCCACGAAGCCTAAGAATGAACTTCACAGGCAATGAGGAAGGTATAAAGTGGGAGAATTTATTGAGATAGAAAAGTATAAAGTGGAAGAGTACAGCTCCCAGAGTTGAGGAGGGCACCCAAGACAGGGTGCCCTTGAAGTGATGTAATCTAAGGTTTTTAATCCATTCCCTCTAAGGCATTGCTCAATTTCTGTGCTAATTAAGTGTGTAGAAGGCAGCATATTGGTTGGCTATTCCTGAAACATTTTGATTGGTCAGTCCTGCCTTTCCTTCACAGGGAGGTCAAAACAGAGGTTTCCAGGATCCACTCTTTCTGTCTCACTAGTACTGATTATATTAAGATAATCCTTGTTTTTTGTGACTTTGATAGTTTTGAAGAGTACTCATCAGGTGTTTCATAAAATGTCTCTCATTTAGAATTTATCTCATGTTTTTCTCCTGATTAGACTGGGGTTATACATTTTAGGACAAAGACCACAGAAATCAATTGTCATTCTCATCAAATTATATCAAGGATATTTACTATCAACATGAGTTGATCATATGATAGATGTAGTATTTTCAGGAGTAATTTTGAAGTTTCTCCACTGTAAACTTATTCTTTTCCCCTTTTACATACCCTAATTTTTGGAAAGAAGTTACATTGTGCAGTTATTACCGAAGGAGTAAGAAGTTACGTCCTACCCCCCATAACAACACAATGTCTACATAAATTACCTGGGGATTTTCTGCACAAGATACTTCTTCCCCATTTATTTCCTATTCAATAATTTTTATCAGCATGGATTCATGGCTATTTATTTGTTGTTTTGGGTTACAGTTCAGTAATTGGTTCCTCAAATTGTTACAGCTTTGGCTGTTGGTAGATCTTGCCCCCAAGTGTTTTATTTGTTTGGTTTTGGAGTTTTGTTTTATGAGACGGGGTATTGCTTTGCACCTCAGAGTAGTATCAAACTCACTATGTAGCTGAAATTCATGATTCCCCTGCTTCTGTCTCCTGAGTTCTGGAATTATAGGCATGCATCAACACAACCAATCCTGCCCCAGGTATTTTCAACATGATAGTAAAAGACTTTTCAGACTCCCTCTATGTGGCTAAACTTTATATAAAACTTTTAAACTGTTGGAAATTATTTTTCCGGTGTTGGGATTCAAACCCAGATTTCAGGCATGCTAGGCATGCTCTGTAAAACTGAGCTATATGCTCAGCCATGGAGACCAATTCTTTTTTCTGCCAGAGTAGAGAAGTAATGGAATCAATTGTGCAAGGAGAAAACAAAAATAAGTAAATGTAGCACAAGATTCTCATCAAGAAAGAAGCAAAAGCACACAATTCTATAGTCCGACTTATGTCCTGAGACCTTGAGGTTCAATGTGCCATTCTAGTTTCTACACACAAAAATTCTTGCATTATTCAGGTAGGGGCACAGGTGAGAAAACTTCAAAGAAGGACTATGAATGTGATACCATAGATACCCATAGGCACAGGGTTCAGTTGCATTATCCTCACCTCTTGGTCCTTTCCCCAACCCAGAGGCCATTGATAGAGCCTGCTACAAATACCTCAGCTATTGCCAACCATAGAGTCAATACAATCCAGACAAAGAAGTATATCTAGAGTCTTCACCATCTAAATTGAATTTAGAGCCTTTGGAGTTTCAATGAGTACTTTCCAAAAGGATCACAAGCTGATTCTGATTCTGAACACCAGAGCTGTCCAAAGAACCCATGCCATGGGTCCTTTTTTCCAGGTTATGTCAGGGGTACTGGTGCTAGTCTGGATGGAATCAGAGATGGCCTCTTTGCATTGGTCTATCTCCTAGGTTGCCAGTATCTCTTCTGATATTCTGTTCAGCATTACTCCTTTTCATTATCACTACCTCCAACTGTGTCACTCACCATATTCAATTCTGTCTGTTATTTATAGCATTTTTGCTACAAGACCTACTTCAATTTCTGGTGGAAAGTACCCAAAAAAATCACATTTCTACTTGATTTTCTATAGTATATTTTACATTATAGTGACACTACAATCTACACTTAAGATTTGTAGAGAAATTTCATTCAATTTTAAGAACAGATTTTAAAGTAGATCTATCATTCCAGTGTCACATGGGAAACTGTCATCCTGAGAATTCATTGACTTGTCTGACATAATGTAGGGTGAAGATGAGATTCATCCAAGTTCTTCTGATTCTTACCACCATATTCATTCTACAATATCATTCTGCATATGCTAAAAGATTACTGAGTTAAGCTGCATTCTTATCCTTTTGTTGAGGAAATTTGTATAACCTTATTGGCTTTCAGCATCATCAAGAATATGGGCAGACCTACTGATATAACCCATCTACTGTCCTTCTAAATCACCATGTTAGAAAAAACATGTGAGAATATATCTTTCTTTTCTCAAATGTATTGCAGTAGATATGAAAGTGAATGGGCCAAGTTGATTCATTATTGTTAATAATTTATAACAACTGAAAGGATGATTCCAACTTTTTCTTCTTTAGCTAAATGATAATTATAGTTATTTTTAAAAATGGGTTGGCATCTCCACCTTTAGTGCCACCCTACACAATTCCTCAAATTTCTATAGCTAACATAACAAACGTTAACCACCCAACTCCACTGCTTATAGATATTACCACCAAGGGATCTTCTATATAACACATAAACTAAGAGTTAGGTATTAAGCCTGTGAATTAGTTAATACTAAATTATACTCAGACCAGGGACAGAAATAGCACACCACCTTAGCTAAAAACCCAAGACAGCCAAAAAACAAAAATTAAATCAAAGAAAGGAAAACAGGCACTGAAAACCACCAACTAGTCTATCAAAAACATAGAGCAATACCAAATAGGGCAATGGGAAGAAGAAAAAGGGATGGAAACCATTCTCTCCCCAAAAATAATTTAATACAGGATTCAGACAGAAATGAAGAAAAAGGATACCCAGCTCCAGATTCCAACAAAACGAAGATAAATGACACCAAAGAACTCAACAATGTCCACAAGAACACCTTCAAAGAAGAAATCCTCCAAATAATTACTGAGAATTTCATGGAGATGATACTAGACACAGTTAACAAAAATGTTAAAAAGCCACTTAAGAAATTTCAAGACACCAAAAACAAAGAATATGAGAAGACACAGAAACAAATAAATGAAATCATAGGAGCCCTAAATAAACAGCAAACTGAAACAGAGAACACTATAAATAGAGAGATAAATGAATTAAAGATGAAAATGGAGAATATTAAAGGTAAAGTGATCCATGATGTGGAAAACCTCAGAAAAAAGGAAGACAAAAATCTCAGAACTTGAAGATAAAATGGAAATTAAAGGAAAAACTGAAGAGCTATAAGTCAAAAAACTCTAGTCCTGTGGAAGGAATATGCAAGAACTCACTAACTACATCAAAAGACCAAACCTGAGAATCATGGGCATTGAAGAAGGAAAAGAGGTCCAGGCAAAAGGACTTGTAATATATTCAATAAAATAATAACATAAAATTTCCCAAATCTAGAAAAAGTTATGCCCATTCAGGTACAGGAAGCCTCCAGAACACCAAACAGATGACCAAAATAGAACTTCCCCATCACAAATTATCATTAAACCAACAAGCACATAGAACAGAGAAAGAATATTGAAAGTGGTAAGAGAGAAAAAAGTAATAACATGCAAAGGTAAACCCATCAAAATCACAGCAGACTTCTCAGTGGAAAACTTAATAGTGAGAAGAGCATGGAATGAGGTATTCCGGGCACTGAATGAAAATAACTTCAACCCTAGGGTACTCTACCTAGCAAAACTATCATTCAAAATGGATGGAGCAATAAAAGTCTTCCATGATAAACAGAAACTAAAACAATATATCCACCAAGCCACCACTATGAAAGATTTTCCAAGGAATTCTACACACAGAAAATGAAAGCAAATAAAACCATAAGAGGACAGGCAGTACCAAACCACAGGAGAAGAAAAGAAAAGGAATCAGAGAGTAGCAGTGATTCAGCTGCACAAAATCCAACCCTTAAACAACAAAAACAACTAAATGACAGAAATCACCACATACCTATCACTATTAACACTGAATGTCAATGAACTAAACTCTCCCATAAAAAGACACTGTTTGGCAAGCTACACTAAAAAGGAAGATCCAACAATCTGTTGTTTACAGGAGACCCATCTCATTGACAGAAACAAACACTGGCATCAGGTGAAAGACTGGAAAAAGATTTACCAAGCCAATGGCCCCCAAAACAGGCAAGAGTAGCAATACTTATATCAGACAAATTAGTCTTCAAATTTACATTGATCGAATGAGAAAAAGAAGGACAATACATGCCAATAAAAGGAGAAATACACCAAAAGGAAATAATAATTATCAACCTATATGAACCAAATGTCAGTGCACCCAATTTCATCAAACCTCTTCTGAAGGACCTAAAAGCACATATAGATCCATAGTGGTAATGGGAAACTTTAATACCTCTTATCACCAACAGATAAGTATTCCAAACAAAAAATCAATAAAGAAATTTTAGAACTAAATCACACCATAGATCAAGTGGACCTAGCTGATGTCTACAGAATATTTCATCCAACATCTGCACAATATACATTCTTCTCAGCAGCCCATGGAACTTTCCCAAAAAGGGATCATATATTAGCACACAAAGCAAGCCTCAGCAAATATAAGAAAAAATAAATAATCCTATGCATTCTATCTGATCACAATGCACTAAAACTAGAACTCAATAACAAAAACAACAGCACAAAATATGCAAACAATTGAAAGCTGAAAAACACATTGCTCAATGATCAGTGGGTCATTAATGAAACAAAAAAGGAAATTAAAAGTTTCCTGGAAGTTAATGAAAATGAAAACATGACCTACAAGATCCTATGGGACACAGCAAAGGCAGTCCTAAGAGGAAAGTTTATAACCATGAGTGCATATATTAAAGGAAACAAAGATCTCAAATCAACAACCTAATGCTACATCTCAAACTTCTAGAAAAACAAAAACAAGCAAACACAAAACAAGCAGGAGCGAAATAATAAAAATAAGGAAAAAATTAATGAATTAGAAACAAAAAAAATACAAAGAATCAATGAAACAAAGAGCTGGTTCTTTGAAAAAATAAATAAGATTGACAGACCCCTGGCAAATCTGACTAACATGAGGAGAGAAAAAAAACCTAATCAGTAAAATAAGAAATACTAAAGGGGAGATAATAACAAACATCACAGAAATCCAGGAAATCATCAAAGACTACTTTGAGGACCTATATTCCAATAAATTTGAAAATCTTGAAGAAATGGACAAATTTCTACATACTTATGACCATCCAAAATTGAACCAAGAGGATATTAATCACCTGAATAGATCTATAACATGAAATGAAATTGAAGAGTCTCCCAAAAAGAAAAGTCCAGGACCTGATGGATTCTCTGCTACATACTATCAGTCCTTTAAAGAAGAACTAATAACACTCTCCTTAAACTTTTCCATGAAATAGAAAGGGAAGGAACATTGCCTAACTCATTCTATGAAGGCAGTATTGCACTCATTCCAAAACCACACAAGGAGACCTCCAAAAAGAACTATAGGTCAATCTTGTTAATGAACATCAATGGAAAACTCCTCAATAAAATAATGGCAAACCGAATCCAACAACATATCAGTAAGATAATTCACCATTATCATGTCAGCTTCATCCCAAGGATGCAAGGGTGGTTCAACATACATAAATCTATAAATGTAATACAGAACATTAATAGAAGCAAGGACAAAAACCACTTGATCATCTCAATAGATGCAGAAAAAGCCTTTGATAAGATCCAACACCACTTCATGACAAAAGCTCTAAGAAAACAAAGACTAGAAGGAAAGTATTTCAACATTGTAAAGGCTATCTATAACAAACCTACAGCAAATATCATACTTAATGGTGAAAATCTGAAACCATTTCACCTAAAATCAAGATTGAGACAAAAGTGCCCACTATCCCCACTCCTATTCAACATAGTCCTGGAATTCCTAGCCAGAACAATTAGGCAAGAAGAAGAAATAAAAGGAATACATCCCATCCTCATGGATTGGTAGAGTCAACATAGTAAAAATGGCTGTACTACAAAAAGCAATCTGAATTTTCAATGCAATTCCCATCAAAATCCCAATGACATTCATCACAGAGATTGAAAAATCTGCCCTAAAGTTCATTTGGAAACACAAGAGGCTGTGAATAGCCAAGGCAATACTCAGCAAAAAGAGCAATGCTACATCCATGTTTATTGCGGCACTATTCACAATAGCCAAGTTATGGAAACAGCCAAGATGCCCCAGCACAGACGAATGGATTAAGAAAATGTGGTATCTATACACAATGGAATTTTATGCAGCCATGAAGAAGAACGAAACGTTATCATTCGCTGGTAAATGGATGGAATTGGAGAACATCATTCTGAGTGAGGTTAGCCTGGCTCAAAAGACCAAAAATTGTATGTTCTCCCTCATATGTGGACATTAGATCAAGGGCAAACACAAGGGGATTGGACAATGAGCACATGATAAAAGCTAGAGCACACAAGGGAGGGGTGAGGATAGGTAAGACACCTAAAAAACTAGCTAGCATTTGTTGCTCTTAATGCAGAGAAACTAAAGCAGATACCTTAAAGCAACTGAGGCCAATAGGAAAAGGGGACCAGGAACTAGAGAAAAGGTTAGATTAAAAAGAATTAACCTAGAAGGTAACACCCACGCACAGGAAATCAATGTGAGTCAATGCCCTGTATAGCTATCCTTACCTCAACCAGCAAAACCCCTTGTTCCTTCCTATTATTGCTTATACTCTCTCTACAACAAAATTAGAGATAAGGGCAAAATAGTTTCTGCTGGGTATTGAGGGGGGGAGTGGGAGGGGGTGGAGTGGGTGGTAAGGGAGGGGGTGGGGGCAGGGGGGAGAAATAAACCAAGCCTTGTATGCACATATGAATAATAAAAGAAAAAAAAAAAAAGAGCAATGCTAGAAGTATCACAATACCAAACTTCAAACTATATTACAAAGCAATAGCAATAAAAAGAGCATGGTACTGGCACAAAAACATACATGAAGACCAGTGGAACAGAATAGAGGACCTGGAGGTGAATCCACACAGCTATGTCCACCTTATTTTTGACAAAGGCATTAAAAACATACAATGGAGAAAAGACAGTCTCTTCAATGAATGTTTCAGGGAAAGGTGGTTATCTGCCTGCAGAAAACTGAAACTTGATCCATGTTTATCACCCTGTCCTAGTATCAACTCAAAATGGTTCAAGGACCTTAATATCAGACCCAAAACTCTGAAGTTAGTACAGGAAAGAGCAGGGAATACTTTGTAAGTAAAAGGTATAGGCAAGGACTTCCTCAATACAACCCCAGCAGCTCAGCAACTATGAGTAAGGATAATCCGGACAGATGGGACTACATAAAAGTTAAAAGCTTCTGCACAACAAAAGAAATGGTCTCTAAACTAAAGAGACCACCCACAGAGGGGAAGAAAATATTTGCCAGCTATACATCAGACAAAGGACTGATAACCAGAATATATAGGGAACTAAAAAAAGTAAACTCCCCAAAATCAATGAACCAATAAAGAAATGGGCAACTGATCTAAACAGAACTATTTCAAAAGTAAAAATTCAAATAGCCAAAAAACACATGAAAAAAAATGCTCACTAACTCTGGCCATAAAGGAAATGCAAACCAAAACCACACTAAGATTCCACCTCACCCTGTTAGAATAGCTATCATCAAAAACACCACCACCAACAAATGTTGGCTAGGATGTTGGGAAAAAGGAGCCCTCACACACTGCTGGTGGGAATGTAAGCTCGTGCAACCACTCTAGAAAACAATATGGAGGCTTCTTAAAAACCTAAATATAGATCTGCCATATGATCCAGCAATCCCACTCCTGGGGATATACCCAAGGAATGCGACTCAGGTTACTCCAGAGGCACCTGCACACCCATGTTTATTGCAGCACTATTCACAATAGCCAAGTTATGGAAACAACCAAGATGCCCCACTACTGATGAATGGATTAAGAAAATGTGGTATTTATACACAATGGAATTTTATTCAGCCATGAAGAAGAATGAAATCAAGTCACTCGGAAGTAAATGGATGGAACTAGAGAACATTACATTTAGCGATGTTAGCCAAGATCAGAAAGCAAAAAATCGTATGTTCTCTCTCATATACGGACTTCAGATCTAAAACAAATGCAGTAATATTATTAGACTTGGGTCACACACTAAGGGGAGAACACATACAGGAGGAATAAGGAAAGGTAGGAAACCCAAAACTTGAAAGTGTTTGAGAGGAATTCCAAGATGGCGGCTAGAGGTAGAAAGCAGAAAGCGATCCTCCTATAGTGAAATCTTGGAGAGACACTGGAGACACACTTTGCAGGCATAATCACCGAGAAAAGGCATAACTTTGACCCCTCCACAACTCCAGCCGGTGCAGAGAATCTCCACTTCACATAAATGGAGAAACGAGGAGGGCCCCCAGGGCCGCCAGTGGCCGGAGCCCATACGGCTTGGGAAGACGCGGACCAGGTGAGCTTCACGGTACCACAGTAGCCCCACAGACAAGCCTGGAACAGAGCAGCATAGCCCCCTGGACAGACTGACCCCCACCCTGGAAAAAAAGAGAAACTGAATAATAAGCAATAAGAACAGTTAAGACACGCTGGAAAGAGGGTGGGGTGCCCTGAGCACTGAAGATTGGGGGAAGGGAATCCTTCCCGGGACTGTAAATAAACAAGCCAGGCAGCCAGAGAGGCTCTGGAGGGAGCGGGGCACGCGCCCAACAACCAGGAGCGGGGAAGCTTGTGAGAGGAGGGAAGACCCACTTCCCACGTGAACTGTGAACAAACATGGCGGCCGGCAGGAGCAGCAGCACCGCCCAGTAAGCAGGAGCAGGAAAACTTCTGAAAGTGGCAGTGGGAGGAAAACTTCAGAGGAGAGGGGGGAAGCCCCAACTCCCACATGAACTGTAAATAAACAATGCGGGGGCAGTGTCACCTTTCCCAGTGCTTGGAAATGGGAAAGCCTGTAGCAGAGGCTCCAGCACAGGAGAACTCTGAGCAAACAAAGCCTGTGGGACCAGGTGAGTGCTAGCTCACCCCAGAGATCTGCATAAATAACGCAGCCAGCTACAGGCTGAGAGCAGCAGGCAGGCAAGCCACAGTTGCAGACACCACGCTCAGAACTGCCTCCAGACGCTTTTTTTTCTTTTTCTCCCTACCTTTGATGAGAGAACAACCGAATTACACCTGCAAGCCGAAAAACTTACTGAAATTGTATTGCATTTGAACTGGGGACAATTGGTGGGGCTTTTTTTTTTTCTTTTTTTTTTTTCTTGTGTGTGTGTGTGTGTGTGTGTGTGTGTGTGTGTGTGTAGTTTTGTTCTACTTTATGCATCCCCTTTGATGAGACACCTACAGAACAACATCTGAGGCACCAACTCCAGGACTGGAGATTGAGACGGACATCCAAATTATTAAGACTGAAACTGCATTGCATATAAACTTGGAAGTTTTTTGGTTTCTTTTTTTTTTTAATTTTCTATTTTCCATTTTATCTTAATTCGTTTTTATATATAGATATTACTTTCATTTACTTATTTTTTATTTTTTTATCTTTGATTTTCAATCCTCTCTCTGTCTCTCTATTGTCTGTTCAGCTTACTGTCGATTAGTACACTAACACTCCCTGTTTATACCTTTGAAACTCTCTTGTCTGATACCTTGTTCTGCTTTCTCCCTCTTGTCTGTATATTTGTTTTCCCCTTTTCTTTAACTTCTTGCTTTCCATCTCAGCTCACTCTTCCATTCTAAATATTACCATTGTTATTATTACAAGCTAGAAAATACTTAATTGCACACAGTACAGGGACAGTAACAACACCAAGGACAATGACGGGAAGACAGAAAAAACAGGGAAACCAGTTTCCCCACAGCAAAAAATTAGTACATTAACCAGAGGGGAATGAAGAGAACAGAAACTCAGATCCAGACTCCAACAAAATGAAGATAAACTATGCCAAAGGACCCAATGAAGCCCACAAGAATAATTTAAAAGAAGACATACTACAAGTACTCAATGAGAATTTTATAGAGATGATACTGGATAGGGTCAACCAAAATGTACAGGAGACACTCAAGAAATTCCAAGAAAATAAAAATAGAGAATTTGAAAAAGCAAAAGAAGAAATAAAGGAAACCATAGAAGCACTGTATAAACACCAAAGTGAAAGAGAGAACACAATGAATAAATGGATAAATGAACTCAGGACAAAAATAGACAACAATAAAGAAGAAAACTGCCAGGATATGGAAAACCTCAGAAAAAAGAATGAAACAGAATTGCAAAACAAAACGGAAGGCCAATCCAGCAGAATAGAACAAACAGAAGACAGAATCTCAGAACTTGAAGATGAAATGGTAATGGAAGGAAAAACCAAAGAACTATTAATTGAACAACTCAAGACCTGTGAAAAGAAAATGCAAGAACTCACTGACTCCATCAAAAGACCAAACTTGAGAATCATGGGCATCGAAAAAGGAGAAGAGGTGCAAGCGAAGGGAATGCATAATATATTCAACAAAATAATAATGGAAAATTTCCCAAATCTAGAGAAAGATATTCCCATACAAATGCAAGAGGCCTCCAGGACACCAAACAGACCAGATCAAAATAGAACTACTCCACAACATACTATCATTAAAACAATAAGTTCAGAAACTAAGGAAAGAATATTGAAGGCTGTAAGAGAGAAAAAACAAGTAACATACAAAGGTAAACCCATCAAAATCACAGCAGACTTCTCAACAGAAACATTAAAAGCAAGAAGAGTGTGGGGTGAGATCTTCCGGGCACTGAATGAAAATAACTTCAACCCCAGGATACTCTACCCAGCAAAGCTATCATTCAAAATAGATGGAGCAATAAAAGTCTTCCATGATAAGCAGAAACTAAAACAATATGTGACCACAAAGCCACCATTACAAAAGATTCTGCAAGGGATCCTGCACACAGAAAGTGACACCCAACTTAACCATGAAAAGGCAGGCAGCACCAAACCACAGGATAAGAAAAAGCAAGACAGTAGAGAGTAACATCAAGTTAGGTACACACAATCAAACCTTCAAACAACTAAGATAACTAAATGGCAGAAATCACCACATACCTATCAGTACTAACACTTAATGTTAATGGACTTAATTCACCCATCAAAAGACACCGTTTGACAAAATGGATTAAAAAAGAAGGTCCAACAATTTGTTGCTTACAGGAGACTCATCTCACCGACAGAAATAAGCATATGCTTAGGATGAAAGGCTGGAAGAAGATTTACCAAGCCAATGGCCCCCGAAAACAAGCAGGAATAGCAATATTTATCTCTGACAAAGTAGACTTCAAACCTACATTGATCAAACGAGATAAAGAAGGACATTCCATACTAATAAAAGCGGAAATAGACCAAAAGGAAATAATAATCATCAATCTGTATGCACCCAATGTCAACGCACCCAATTTCATCAAACATACCCTGAAAGACCTAAAAGCATATATAAACGCCAACACAGTGGTTGTGGGAGACTTTAACACTCCATTATCATCAATAGATAGGTCATCCAAACAAAAACTCAATAAAGAAATCCAAGATCTAAAATATGCAATAGATCAAGTGGACCTAGTAGATGTCTACAGAACATTTCATCCAACCTCTACACAATATACATTCTTCTCAGCAGCCCATGGAACCTTCTCCAAAATAGATCATATCCTAGGGCACAAAGCAAGCCTCAGCAAATATAAGAAAATAGAAATAATACCATGCATACTATCTGACCACAATGCACTAAAAGTAGAACTCAACAACAAAAGTAAAGACAAAAAACATGCAAACAGCTGGAAACTAAATAACTCATTACTTAATGAAGAGTGGATCATCGATGCAATAAAAGAGGAAATTAAAAAGTTCCTAGAAGTCAATGAAAATGAAAACACAACCTACCAGAACCTATGGGACACAGCTAAGGCGGTCTTGAGAGGCAAGTTTATAGCCATGAGTGCATATATTAAAAAGATTGAAAGATCCCAAATCAATGACCTAATGATACATCTCAAACTCCTAGAAAAACAAGAACAAGCAAATCCCAAAACATATAGAAGGAAAGAAATAATAAAAATAAGAGCTGAAGTCAACGAAATAGAAACCAAAAAAACCATACAAAGAATTAATGAAACAAAAAGTTGGTTCTTTGAAAAAATAAACAAGATCGATAGACCCCTGGCAAACCTGACTAAAATGAGGAGAGAAAAAACCCAAATTAGTAGAATCAGGAATGCAAAAGGGGAGATAACAACAAACACCATGGAAGTCCAGGAAATCATAAGAGACTACTTTGAGAACCTATATTCAAATAAATTTGAAAATCTAAAAGAAATGGACAGATTTCTAGATACATATGATCATCCAAAACTGAACCAAGAGGAAATTAATCACCTGAATAGACCTATAACACAAAATGAAATTGAAGCAGCAATCAAGAGTCTCCCCAAAAAGAAAAGTCCAGGACCTGATGGATTCTCTGCTGAATTCTATCAGACCTTTAAAGAAGAACTGATACCAACCCTCCTTAAACTGTTCCACGAAATAGAAAGGGAAGGAAAACTGCCAAACACATTTTATGAAGCCAGTATTACACTTATCCCAAAACCAGGCAAAGACACCTCCAAAAAGGAGAACTATAGGCCAATCTCCTTAATGAACATTGATGCAAAAATCCTCAACAAAATAATGGCAAATCGAATTCAGCAACACATCAAAAAGATTATTCACCACGACCAGGTAGGCTTCATCCCAGGGATGCAGGGGTGGTTCAACATACGAAAATCAATAACCATAATAAACCACATTAACAGAAGCAAAGACAAAAATCACTTGATCATCTCAATAGATGCAGAAAAAGCCTTTGATAAGATCCAACATCCTTTCATGATAAAAGCTCTAAGAAACCTAGGAATAGAAGGAAAGTACCTCAACATTATAAAAGCTATATATGACAAACCTACAGCCAGCATTATACTTAACAGAGAAAAACTGAAACCATTCCCTCTAAAATCAGGAACCAGACAAGGACGCCCACTATCTCCACTCCTATTCAACATAGTACTAGAATTCCTAGCCAGAGCAATTAGGCAAGAAGAAGGAATAAAAGGAATACAAATAGGTAAAGAAACTGTCAAAATATCCCTATTTGCAGACGACATGATCCTATACCTTAAAGACCCAAAAAACTCTACTCAGAAGCTTCTAGACATCATCAATAGCTATAGCAAGGTAGCAGGATATAAAATCAACATAGAAAAATCATTAGCATTTCTATACACTAACAATGAGCAAACGGAAAAAGAATGTATGAAAACAATTCCATTTACAATAGCCTCAAAAAAAATCAAATACCTAGGTGTAAACCTAACAAAAGATGTGAAAGACCTCTACAAGGAAAACTATACACTTCTGAAGAAAGAGATTGAGGAAGACTATAGAAAGTGGAGAGATCTCCCATGCTCATGGATTGGTAGAATCAACATAGTAAAAATGTCGATACTCCCCAAAGTAATCTACATGTTTAATGCAATTCCCATCAAAATTCCAATGACATTCATTAAAGAGATTGAAAAATCTACTGTTAAATTTATATGGAAACACAAGAGGCCACGAATAGCCAAGGCAATACTCAGTCAAAAGAACAATGCAGGAGGTATCACAATACCTGACTTCAAACTATATTACAAAGCAATAATAATAAAAACAGCATGGTACTGGCACAAAAACAGACATGAAGACCAGTGGAACAGAATAGAGGATCCAGATATGAAGCCACACAACTATAAGCAACTTATCTTTGACAAAGGAGCTAAAAATATACGATGGAGAAATAGCAGCCTCTTCAACAAAAACTGCTGGGAAAACTGGTTAGCAGTCTGCAAAAAACTGAAACTAGATCCATGTATATCACCCTATACCAAGATTAACTCAAAATGGATCA
Source organism: Castor canadensis (assembly GCF_047511655.1). NCBI lineage: Eukaryota > Metazoa > Chordata > Mammalia > Rodentia > Castoridae > Castor > Castor canadensis. The sequence goes on along the minus strand of NC_133390.1, from coordinate 26,135,081 downwards.
AGGATCTGAATATCAGACCCCAAACTCTTAAGTTGATACAAGAAAGAGAAGGAAATACTCTGGAGTTAGTAGGTATAGGTAAGAACTTTCTCAATGAAACCCCAGCAGCACAGCAACTAAGAGATAGCATAGATAAATGGGACCTCATAAAACTAAAAAGCTTCTGTTCATCAAAAGAAATGGTCTCTAAACTGAAGAGAACACCCACAGAGTGGGAGAAAATATTTGCCAACTATACATCAGACAAAGGACTGATAACCAGAATATACAGGGAACTTAAAAAACTAAATTCTCCCAAAACTAATGAACCAATAAAGAAATGGGCAGGTGAACTAAACAGAACTTTCTCAAAAGAAGAAATTCAAATGGCCAGAAAACACATAAAAAAATGCTCACCATCTCTAGCAATAAAGGAAATGCAAATTAAAACCACACTAAGATTCCACCTCACCCCTGTTAGAATAGCCATCATCAGCAACACCACCAACAACAGATGTTGGCGAGGATGCGGGGAAAAAGGAACCCTCTTACACTGTTGGTGGGAATGTAGACTAGTACAACCACTCTGGAAAAAAATTTGGAGGCTACTTAAAAAGCTGGACATCGATCTACCATTTGATCCAGCAATACCACTCTTGGGGATATACACAAAAGACTGTTACTCCAGAGGCACCTGCACATCCATGTTTATTGCGGCACTATTCACAATAGCCAAGTTATGGAAACAGCCAAGATGCCCCAGCACTGACGAATGGATTAAGAAAATGTGGTATCTATACACAATGGAATTTTATGCAGCCATGAAGAAGAACGAAACGTTATCATTCGCTGGTAAATGGATGGAATTGGAGAACATCATTCTGAGTGAGGTTAGCCTGGCTCAAAAGACCAAAAATCGTATGTTCTCCCTCATATGTGGACATTAGATCAAGGGCAAACACAACAAGGGGATTGGACTATGAGCACATGATAAAAGCAAGAGCACACAAGGGAGGGGTGAGGATAGGTAAGACACCTAAAAAACTAGCTAGCATTTGTTGCCCTCAATGCAGAGAAACTAAAGCAGATACCTTAAAAGCAACTGAGGCCAATAGGAAAAGGGGACCAGGAACTAGAGAAATGGTTAGATCAAAAAGAATTAACCAGAAGGTAACACCCACGCACAGGAAATCAATGTGAGTCAATGCCCTGTATAGCTATCCTTATCTCAACCAGCAAAACCCCTTGTTCCTTCCTATTATTGCTTATACTCTCTCTACAACAAAATTAGAGATAAGGGCAAAATAGTTTCTGCTGGGTATTGAGGGAGGGAGCGGGAGGGGGTGGAGTGGGTGGTAAGGGAGAGGGTGGGGGCAGGGGGGAGAAATAAACCAAGCCTTGTATGCACATATGAATAATAAAAAAAAAAAAAAAACAATACCTGACTTCAAACTATATTACAAAGCAATAACAATAAAAACAGCATGGTACTGGCAAAAAAACAGACATGAAGACCAGTGGAACAGAATAGAGGATCCAGATATGAAGCCACACAACTATAAGCAACTTATCTTTGACAAAGGAGCTAAATATATACGATGGAGAAATAGCAGCCTCTTCAACAAAAACTGCTGGGAAAACTGGTTAGCAGCCTGCAAAAAACTGAAACTAGATCTATGTATATCACCCTATACCAAGATTAACTCAAAATGGATCAAGGATCTTAATATCAGACCACAAACTCTTAAGTTGATACAAGAAATAGTAGGAAATACTCTGGAGTTAATAGGTATAGGTAAGAACTTTCTCAATGAAACCCCAGCAGCACAGCAACTAAGAGATAGTTAAATGGGACCTCATAAAACTAAAAAGCTTCTGTTCATCAAAAGAAATGGTCTCTAAACTGAAGAGAACACCCACAGAGTGGGAGAAAATATTTGCCAGCTACACATCAGACAAAGGACTGATAACCAGAATATACAGGGAACTTAAAAAACTAAATTCTTCCAAAACTAATGAACCAATAAAGAAATGGGCATGTGAACTAAACAGAACTTTCTCAAAAGAAGAAAATCAAATCAATGAGCATGAAAAAATGCTCACCATCTCTAGCAATAAAGGAAATGCAAATTAAAACCACGCTAAGATTCCACCTCACCCCTGTTAGAATAGCCATCATCAGCAACACCACCAACAACAGGTGTTGGCGAGGATGCGGGGAAAAAGGAACCCTCTTACACTGTTAGTGGGAATGTAGACTAGTACAACCACTCTGGAAAAAAATTTGGAGGCTACTTAAAAAGCTGGACATCGATCTACCATTTGATCCAGCAATACCACTCTTGGGGATATACCCAAAATACTGTTACTCCAGAGGCACCTGCACATCCATGTTTATTGCGGCACTATTCACAATAGCCAAGTTATGGAAACAGCCAAGATGCCCCAGCACTGACGAATGGATTAAGAAAATGTGGTATCTATACACAATGGAATTTTATGCAGCCATGAAGAAGAATGAAATGTTATCATTCGCTGGTAAATGGATGGAATTGGAGAACATCATTCTGAGTGAGGTTAGCCTGGCTCAAAAAACCAAAAATCGTATGTTCTCCCTCATATGTGGACATTAGATCAAGGGCAAACACAACAAGGGGATTGGACTATGAGCACATGACAAAAGCAAGAGCATACAAGGGAGGGGCGAGGATAGGTAAGACACCTAAAAAACTAGCTAGCATTTGTTGCCCTTAACGCAGAGAAACTAAAGCAGATACCTTAAAGCAACTGAGGCCAATGGAAAAGGGGAACAGGTACTAGAGAAAAGGTTGGATCAAAAAGAATTAACCTAGAAGGTAACACCCATGCACAGGAAATCAATGTGAGTCAATGCCCTGTATAGCTATCCTTATCTCAACCAGCAAAAGCCCTTGTTCCTTTCTATTATTGCTTATACTCTCTCTACAACAAAATTAGAGATAAGGGCAAAATAGTTTCTGCTGGGTATTGAGTGGGGGGAGCGGGAAGGGGCGGAGTGGGTGGTAAGGGAGGGGGTGGGGGCAGGGGGGAGAAATGAACCAAGCCTTGTATGCACATATGAATAATAAAAGAAAAATGAAAAAAAAAAAAAAGAAAGAAAGTGTTTGATGTGCCCACTGCAGAGGAGCAAATACAGTAACCTTAAAATGACAGAGGTCAATACGGGAAAGTGACTGGGAAGTAGTGAAGAGATATGGTAAAGATGAATCAATTTGGGTTGTAACACACTTGTGCTTGGAAGCAATCTAGGAATCTCTTTGTATAGCTATCCTTATCTCAACTAGCAAAAATGCTGTCTTTCTTATTATTGCTTATGTCTACTCTTCAACAAAATTGGAGAAAAGGGCAGAACAGATTCTGCCTGGAAGTGGGGAGGGGGAGGGAGGGGATTGGAGCAAGGAGGGAGAATTGGCACAAACAATGTATGCACATATGAATAAATGAATGAAAAACAAAAATAAATAAAAATAAAAATGGGTTGGGTCTTGTTTTTAATGAAAGATAAAATCCATCTACATCTAGAAAGTGTGTAAGATATATTGGCACATCTGATCTACTCAGAAGTTTACCAGTGGCCAGTAATTAATTTTTCCTTTATTGTTTTGATAAGTGAAGACACATTGTGGCATTTATACAGGTTCTACAATGTATCAAACATATGTGATTTTACCTCCTCTACCATTCTCTTTCATTGTCCTCTCCCCCAAATCCTGGAGTAGACTCAACAGGTGTCATTTTTGTATTTACATTCATGTTACACATTTTTTGCAACATATTCACCTTCCTACACCTTTCCCCAACACTTCCCCTCTTACAGGTGCCAGCCCTCCCCTTTCAGAAGATTTGTTCTGCCCTCCTTTTCTCCTATTTTATTGAAGAAAAAAGAGAAAATGAAAAACATGACACTTTGGCTTATTTGAAGTAAATAAAGCTACACAGGGAGTTTTCTTGTGATATTTCCACATATATATACATATATATATATGCAATAACCCCAATTGGTTTATCTCCTCTAAATTTCTTCATTCTCCCTTAGTCACTTTCTTATGGCAGTTTCAATTGGTTTAAGTTTTCTATATTCATTCTTATAGAGAGAGAATATCAACCCTATCCAAGTTCTTTGTTTCACTACCCCTCTCATATATGACTCCCTTAGTGTCACCAGTGTTTCATAATATTGCTACATTTTCATTAGGTCTGTATTCCACATATGAGAGAAAACATGCAGCTTTTAGCCTTCTGAGTCTGAGTGACTTCACTGAAGATGATGTTCTCCAGATGCATCCATTTACCTGCAAATGACAAAATTTCATTCTTCTTTGTGGCTGAGTAAAATTACATAGTATATAAATACCACACTTTTAAAATCTATTTATCAGTATGGCTGTTTCCATAGCTCTTAGCTGTTGTGGATAGTGCTGCAATAAACATGGGTGTGCAGGTGCCTTTGTTCTAAGCTGACTTATAATCCTTTAGATACAACCCTAGGAATGGCAATGCTGGATCATATGGCAGGTCTATTTTTAGATTTTTGGGGAGCCTCCATACTGTTTTCCATAGTGGTTGTACTAGTTTACATTCCCACCAGCACTGTATGAGGGTTCCCTTTTCCTCGCATCCTCGCCAACATTTGTTGTCCTTTGTGTTCAGATGCTAGTTGTTCTAACAGGAGTAAGGTAGAATCTTAATGTGGTTTTAATTTTCATTTCCTTTATGGCCAGGGATGATGAGCATTTTTTTATATGTTTTTAGCCATTTGGACTTCTTCCTTTGAAAAAGTTGTGTTCAGTTCATTTGTCCATGTCTACATTGGGTCATCAATTTGGAGGAGTTCAGTATTATGAGCTCCTTATATATTCTGGCTATCAATCCCTTCTCAGATGTATAGTTGGCAAAGATTTTCTCCCATTCTGTGGATGGCCTCTTCAATTTAGAGACAATTTCTTTTGCAGAACTTTTTAATTTCTTGTAGTCCCATTTGTCAATCCTTTCTCTTAGTTGCTGAGCCACTTGAGTTCTACTGAGGAAGTAATTGCCTATGCCTATTGCTTCCAGTGTATTCCCTGCTCTTCCTTGTACTAGCGTCAAGGTTTCAGTTCTTATATTAAATTATTTAGTCCACTTTGAGTTGATACTAGTACAGGGTGACAAACATGGATCTAGTTTCAGTTTTAAGCAGGCACATATCCACTTTTCCAGCAACATTTGTTGAAGAGGCTGTCTTTTCTCCATTGTATGTTTTTGGTCCCTTTGTCAAAATTAGGTAGTGTAGCTGCATGGATTTATATCTGGGTCTTCTATTCTGTTCCACTGGTCTTCATATCTGTTTTTGTACCAGTACCACACTGTTTTTATTGCTTATGGCTCTATAGTATAGTTTGAAGTCAGATATTATGATACCTTCAGTGATGCTCTTTTTGCCCAGTATTGCCTTGGCTATTCAGAGTCTTTTCTGCTTCCAGATGGACTTTAGGGTTGATTTTTCAATCTTTGTGATTAATGTAATTGAAATTTTGAAGAGAATTGCACTGTAGATTGCTTTTAATACTATGGCCATTTTTACTATGTTAATTCTGTCAATCCATGAGCATGGGAGATCTTTCAATCTTCTGTAGTCTTCTTCAGTTTCTTTCTTCAATGGTTTGTACTTTTCCTTGTAGAGGTCATTCACATCCTTTGTTAAGTTTATTCCTAGGTATTTTATTTTTTTGAGACTATGGTAAATGAAATTGTTTTCCTATATTCTTTCTCAACCTGTTTATTGTTGTGTATAGAAAGGCTACTGATTTTGTAACTTGATTTTGTATCCTTGTACTTTGCTGAAGCTGTTTATCACATCTAGGAGTTTTTGAGTGGAGTTCTTCAGGTCTTTTAGTTATAAGATCATGTTGTCTGTGAAAACAAAGTTTGACTTCTTCCTTACCTATGTGTATTCCTTTTTTTTTTTCTTCCTGTCTTATTGCTCTGGCTAGGAATTCCAAGACTATGTTGAACAAGAGTAGAGAGAGTGGGCATCCTTTCTCATTCCTGACCTAAGGGGAAATGATTTCAGTTTTTCCCCATTAAACATGATATTGGCTACAGGTTTGTCATATATAGCCTGTATTATGTTGAGGTACTTTCCTTCTATTCCTAGTTTCATCAGAGCTTTTATCATGAAATGGTGTTGAGTCTTATCCAAGGCTTTTTCTGCATCTATTAAGATGGTCAAATGGTTTGTGTCTTTGCTCATATGAGTGTGCTGTATTACATTTAATGATTTGAGTGTGTTGAACCATTCCAGCATCCCTGGGATGAAGCCAAATTAATCATGGTGTGTGAACTTTCTGAAATGTTGTTGAATTCGACTTGCCATTATTTTATTGAGGATTTTTGCATCAATGTTCATTAAGGAGACAGATCTGTTGCTCTCCTTTTTGGATGTGACCTTGCCCAGTTTTCAGATGAGTGTAATACTGGCTTTATAAAAGAGTTAAACATTGTTCCTTCCCTTTCTGTTCTTGGAAAAGTTTAATGAATGCTTGTATGACTTCTCCTTTAAAGGTCTGGTAGAATTCAGTGGAGTTTCCATCAGGTCCTGGACTTTTATTCTTTGAGAGAATCTTTATTGCTGCTTCTATTTCTTTGTGTGTTATAGATCTCTTTAGGTTATTAATACCTTCTTGGTTTAGTTTTGGATGATCTTATGTATCTAGAAATTTGTCCTTTTTTTCTTCTAGATTTTCCAATTTATTTGAATATAGGTTCTCAAAGTAGTCCCTGATGATTCCCTGGATTTCCTTGGTTCTTGTTGCTATCTCCCTTCTTTCATTTCTGAGTTTGTTAATTTGAGTCTTTTTCCTCCTCATGTTAGTCAGATTTCCTAGGAGTTTGTCAATCTTGTTTATTTTTTTTAAAGAAACAGCTTTTTGTTTTGTTGATTCTTTGTATGGCTTTTTTCAGTCTCTATTTCATTGATTTCAGCCTTTATTTTTTATTTCTGTCTTGTTTGTGTTAATTTTAGCTTGTTCTTGTTTTTCCAGGGGTTTGAGATGCAGCATTAGTTTATTTATTTCAGATCTTTCTATGTTTTAAATATATGCATTTGTGGATATAAACTTTCCTCTTTGGAATGCCTTTGCTGTGTCCCATAGTTTCTGCTAGGTTGTGTTTTAATTTTCATTAAATTCCAGGAAATTTTTATTTCCTCCCTTATTTCTTCTATGACATACTGATCATTGAGCAAAATGTTCTTCAGCCTCCCATTGTTTGCATATCTTCTGCTGCTTCTTTTGTGATTGAGTTCTAATTTTATTGCATTTTGATCAAATCGTATATAGGGTATTATTTCAGTTTTCTTATATTTGTTGAGATTTGCTTTGTGCCTGCTTTGGAGAAAGTTCCATGGGCTTCTGAGAGGAATGTATATTGTGCTGTTGCAGGATGGAATACTCTAGACATCTGTCAGTTCCATTAGATCTATGGTCTCATTTAGTTCTAGACTTGCTTTGTCAATTTTTTAATCTGGATCACTTATCTATTGTTTATAGAGGCATATTAAAGTCTTCCACTACCACTGTGTTGTGGTCTATCTGTGATTTAAGTCTTTTAGCATATGTTTAATGAAGTTGAGTGCACTGACATTGAGTGCATGTAAGTTAATAATCTTTATTTCCTCTTGATGTGTTGCTCCTTTTATTAGTATGCAGTGACATTCTTTGTCTTTTATGATCAATTTATATTTGAAGTCCACTTTATCTGATATAAATATTGCTACTCCTGTCTGTTTGAGGAGGACATTAGCTTGGTAAATCTTCTTCCACACTTTCACCCTAAGACAGTGTTTGTGTCTGTCAATAAGGTGGATTTCTTGTAAGCAACAGATTGTCAGGTCTTCTTTTTTTTCTAGTTTGGCAAATGGTGCCTTTCAATGGGGAGTTGAGTCCATTAACATTCAACATTAACATTGAGAGATATGTGCTTACTCCTGCCATTTGGTTGGTTTTGTTGTTTCAGGATTTGAGTTTGTCCAGCCAATTTTATGCTACTCTATGAGTACATGTCTCTTCTTCTCATTAGGCTTAATACTTCCCATGGCTATATTTATTTTTGTCTTCTGTGTGTAAGATTCCTTTCAGAATCTTTTGTAGTGGTGGTTTGGTGGTCATTTATTGTTTTAGTTTCTGTTTATCTGGAACACTTTTATTCCTCCATCGATTTTGAATGATAATTTTGCTTGGTAGAATATCCTAGGACTGAAATTGTTTTCTTTCAGTGCTCAAAATACCTCACTCCATGTTCTTCTTGCTTTTAAGGTTTCTGTTGAGAAATATGCTGTTATTTTGATGGATTTACCTTTATATGTTATTTTTTTTTCTCTCTTACAGCCTTCAGTATTCTTTCTTTGTTCCATGTGCTAGTTGTTTTAATGATAATATGCCATGGAGTGTTTCTCTTTTGTTCAGTCTGTTTGGTGTCCTGGAGGCTGCTTATTCCTGAATAGGCATTTCTATCTCAAGATTTGGGAAATTGTCTGCTACTTTTTTGTTGACTATATTACATATCCCTTTTTCTTGGGCCTCTTCTCCTTCTTTGATGCCCATGATTCCCAGGTTTGGTCCTTTGATAGAGTTGTTGAGTTCTTGTGTATTCCTTTTGCAGTTCTTGAGTCTTTTTTCTAAGAAGCCTTCTGTTTTTCTCTTTGATACTATTTTGTCTTCAAGCTCTGAGATTCTGTCTTCCACTTGTTCTGTTCTGTAGAAATGGCTTTCCTCTGTATTTTTTATTTGATTTAAGAGACTTTTTATTTCCATGATTTCTGTTTCTGAGGTTTTCTCTATCTCTTTTAAACACCTCATTCATGTCTTGTGCTGTCTTCTTTATTTATCTTATCTCTTTTTAAGTGTCTCCTTTGTCTCACTTTGAAGTTTGTTGAAGTCCTCTGTAAGCTCATTTAGTTGTTTCTGTGTCTTCTCAAGTTTTCTATTTGTGATGTCTTGACATTCTTTGAGTTGATTTTGTATGTTCTGTTTAACCATCTCTTGAAGCTTCTCCATGAGTATCTCAATGAGCTCATTTTTGATATCCTGTTTGAGAAATTCTTTGTGTATGTTATTGAATTCATTGGCCATATTTATCATCATTCTGTTGGAGTCAGGAATTGAGTAATCATTTTCTTTATTTCCCACTAAATCCTCTATTAAATTGTTGGTCTTTTGAGGGGTGGAATTGCCTTCTTCTCCACATGCTTCTATTTTGTGACATGTTTCTATGTTATTAATTGGCTATTTGGGAGTTTTAATCACCTGTTATCTTTCCCTTCACTTAATTATTCTGTTGTGATTGGCTTAGTCATTAGCTAGGTTGATGTGCTATTTCTGTCCTGAACTGGAAGTATAAATTAGCAATAACAAATTCACAGATTCAATGTCAGACCACTTGTTTACATAATATATAGATAACCTCTTGGTGATGTTACCTGTAAAGGTGGGAATTAGAGGGTGGGGAAGTAACAGTTGTTTGGATAGAGATAAACACTTGGGTAATTTAAAAAGATGGTGCTACAGGAAACTAATGTGAGTCACCTCCCTGTATAGCTATCCTTATCTCAACCAGCAAAAACCCTTGTTCCTTCCTATTATTGCTTATACTCTGTCTACAACAAAATTAGAAATAAGGGCAAAATAGTTTCTGCTGGGTATTGAGGGGGTGGGGGGAGAGGGAGGGGGTGGAGTGGGTGGTAAGGGAGGGGGTGGGGGCAAGGGGGAGAAATGACCCAAGCCTTGTATGCACATATGAATAATAAAAATAAATAAATAAAAATAAAAAGATGGTGCTAGAAGGGGGGCAGAAAAGAGGGGTTGTAGTGGGGGGAAGAAGTGTGGGGCTATAGGATTTGGGGGCCTTTGTGTGTGTTAGGGTGTAGTTCAGTTGTAGTGGAGGGTGTTTTTGTCAGGGATTGCAAAGGGATGGGGTATGCAGGGTTGGTACAGTAGACTAATTAGCAAGTGGTAAGTGTAGAGGAGGGAGGGGTAGTAGTGTGAAAGGTAGAGGAAGGTGAGGAGGGGGAGTTGAAGAAGGTGAGGAAGGGGAGGAAGGGGAAATAATGAATAAAAAGGGGAAAAAATAAATTTGAAGGGGAACAAAGGACAGAGTGAAGAGAAAAAGAACAGAAATTTTAAAAGTAGTAATAAAATTTAAGATACTAAAGAAAAAAGGGGGGAAGATCCAAGATGGTGACTAGAGTGCAGAAGCAGACAGTGTGAGCTCCCGAAATCAAAAATTTTGCTGAGACCCTGGAGCCACAATTGGCAAAAATAAAAGCACCAAGAGGAATCAGGATTTAAACACCCTGTAGCCCCAGCCCCTACAAAGCTCCTCCAAGCCAAGTTACACTGAGAAAACAGGAGGGCTCCCACGCCACCAGATGCTGGCTCCAAACCTGCTTGGGAGACAACCAACAGACCAACAGGTGAGCAAATAAGTAGCATGTGGTATTCCCACAGCCACCCCTGGGATAAACCAGCATAACCCCCTGGACAGACTGACCCCCTGCCCCACAAAAAAAATAATAAAAACTGAATACTAAACAAGTAACTGAAAAGGAACACACAGCAGTGGAGGTGGGGTGTCTAAGTGCATCAGAGAAGGGGGGAGAGGCCTGGAGCTGATCTCCATGGAACATTCAGTAAACAAAGACTGGAAATGCAGAAGGCTGACAGTGGGCATGTGATAAGCCACTGCCTGAAATAGGGCAGATAATGGTCCACAAAGCTCATCTCCTGATCCAATGAGCAACATCCAAAGTCAAACAATGTTGCAAAACTGAAAAATAATCAGCAAACCAGAATAACACGATGACAGCAGGGAGCCAGGCAAGGGGTTTCTGACCTTGCCCCAGAGGAAGGGGGTGAGGCAAAAGCAGGACCGCTGGTGAACCACAGAGCTGATCTACGGAACCTGAGGATATGTCACATCTCACTGAGGGAGGAGCTGACTAAAAGCTGCCACTGAACAAGCAAATCCCAAAACAAGTAGAAGGAGGGAAATAATAAAAATAAGGGCCAAAATTAATGAAATAGAAACAAAAAAAAAGTACAAAGAACCAATGAAACAAAAAGCTGGTTCTTTGAAAAAATAAATAAGATTGAAAGATCCCTGGTAAATCTGACTAAAATGAAGAAAGAAAAAACCCTAATCAGTAAAATGTAAAAGGGGACATAACAACAAATATCACAGAAATCTAGGAAATCTCCAGAGAGTACTTTGAGAATCTGTATTCTAATAATTTGGAAATTTTGAAGAAATGGACAGATTTCTAGATACTTATAACCATCCAAAATTGAATCAAGATGATATTAATCACCTGAATAGATCTATAACACAAAATGAAATTGAAGCAGCAATTAAGAGTCTCCCAAAAAAGAAAAGTCATGGACCTGATGGAGTCCCTGCTACATACTATCAGTCCTTTAAGAACTAATAACAATTCTCCTTAAACTTTTCCATGAAATAGAAAGGGAAGGAATACTGCCTAATTCATTTTATGAAGACAGTATTGCACTCATCCCAAAACTACAGAAGGACACCTCCAACAAGGAGAACTATAGGCCAATCTCCTTAATGAACATCAATGCAAAAATCCTTAATAAAATAATGGCAAACTGAATACAACAACATATCAGAAAGATAATTCACCATGGTCATGTCAGCTTCATCCCAGAGATGCAGGGTTGGTTCAACATATGCAAATCTATAAATGTAATACAGCACATCAATAGAAGCAAAGACAAAAACCACTTGATCATCTCAATAGATGCAGAAAAAGATTTCGACAAGATCCAACACCACTTCATGATAAAAGCTTTAAGAAAACTAGAAATAGAAGGAAACTACTTCAGCATAATACAAGCTATATAACAAACCTACAGCCAACATCAAACTTAATGGTGAAAAACTGAAACAATTTCCCCTAAAATCAGGAATGAGACAAGGGTGCCCACTATCCCCACTCCTATTCAACATAGTCCTGGAATTCCTAGCCAGAGCAATTAAGCAAGAGAAGAAATAAAAGGAATACAAATAGGTAAAGAAACTGTCAAAATATCCTCCCTATTTGCAGATGATATTATCCTATACCTTAAGACCCAAAAAACTCTACCCCAAAACTCCTGGACACCATAAACAGCTACAGCAAGATAGCAGGGTACAAAATCAACTTACAAAAATCAAAATTAAGAAAGATTATATCTAAACAATTCCATTTACAATAGTCTCAAACAAAATCAAGTACCTAGGAGTAAACTTAACAAAGGATGTGAATGACCTCTATAAGGAGAACTACAAACTCCTGGAGAAAGAGATTGAGGAAGACTACAGAAGGTGGAAAGATCTCCCATGCTCATGGATTGGTAGAATCAACATAGTAAAAATGGCTATATTACCAAAAGCAATCTATAAGTTCAATGCAATTCCCATCAAAAACACAATGACATTCATTACGGAATTGAAAAATCTACCCTAAAATTCATTTGGAAACACAAGAGACCACGAATAGCCAAGGCAACACTCAGCAAAAAAAGCAATGCTGAAGGTATCACAATACCCAATTTCAAACTGTATTACAACACCACAGCAATAAAAACAGCATGGTACTGGCACAAAAACTGACATGAAGACCAGTGGAACAGAATAGAGGACCAGAGATGAATCCACACAGCTATGCCCACCTTATTTTTGACAAAGTTGCCAAATATATATGATGGAGAAAAGACAGCCTCTTCAACAAATGTTTTGGGAAAAATGGTTATCTGCCTGCAAAAATCTGAAACTAGATCCATGTTTATCACCCTGTACTAGGATCAACTCAAAATGGATCAAGGACCTTAATGTCAGACCCAAATCTCTGAAGGTAGTACAGGAAAGAACAGGGAATACTCTGGAAGTAATAAGTATAGGCAAGGACTTCCTCAATACAATTCCAGCAGCTCAGCAGCTAAGAGAAAGGATGGACAAATGGGACCTCATAAAATTAAAAAGCTTCTGTACAACAAACGAAATGGTCTGTAAACTAAAGAGAACACCCACAGACTGGGAAAAAATATTTGCCAGCTATACATCACCAAAGGACTGATAGCCAGAATATACAGGGAATTAAAAACTAAACTCTCCCAAAATCAGTGAACCAATAAAGAAATGGGCAGTTGAAATAAACAGAACTTTCTCAAAAGTAGAAATTCAAATGGCCAAAAAACACATGAAAAAATGTTCACCATCTTTAGCCATAAAGAAATGCAAATCAAAAACAGACTAAGATTCCACCTCACCCCTATTAGAATAGCCATCATCAAAAACACCACTAACAGAAGGTATTAGTGAGGATGTGGGAAAAAAGGAACACTTGCACACTGCTGGTGGGAATGCAAGCTAATGCAACCACTCTGGAAAAAAATTTGAAGGCTTCTTAAAAATCTAAACATAGATCTGCCATATGATCCAGCAATCCCACTCCTGGGGATATAACCAAAGGAATGTTACACAGGTTACTCCAGAGGCACCTACACACTCATGTTTATTGCAGCACTATTCACAATAGCCAAGTTATGGAAACAGCCAAGATGCCCCACTACAGACAAATGGATTAAGAAAATGTGGTACTTATACACAATGGAACTTTACTCAGCCATGAAGAAGAATTAAATCTTATTATTCTCAAGTAAATGGATGGAACTGGAAAACATCATTCTGAGCAAGGTTAGACAGGTTCAGAAGACCAAGAATCTTATGTTCTCTCTTATATGAGGACTTTAGATCTAGGACAAATATAGCAATGTTGTTGGACTTGGGTCACATGATAAGGGAAGAGCACATACGAGAGGTATGGGGATAAGTATTAAACTCAAAACATGAAAGTGTTTGATGTCCCCACTGCAGAGGAGCTAATACAGAAATCTTAAAGCAACAGAGGTCAATATTGGGAAGGGCATCAGGAACTAGTGAAAAGGTCGAGTAAAGATGAATCAACTTGGGTTGTAACACACTTGTGCATGGAAGCAATGTTAGGATTCTCTCTGTATAGCTATCCTTAACTCAACTAGCAAAAACGCTTTGTCTCTCTTATTATTGCTTATGTCTTCTCTTCAACAAAATTGGAGAAAAGGAGAGTCAGCAGGGGATATTGTAAGTCTGTTTTCCTTGGTCTGATGGGCCATCTGGTGCAGGTGGGATCTCTGAAGTGGTCTTACCAGAAGGCTGTCTTGTGAGCAGTCTTAGATTCCTTCTGCCCACAAGGCAGGTTGAAATTGAGGTCTGTGGTTGCTCACTACCAGATTGTGCAAGGTGGTCAGACATGTTACTGTTTTAACCAGGCCACAGCCACAACTCTGGCTAGTCAGCTACTCCCCAGCAAAGTGGGGCAAATCTGTTTTGTGCACCATCCGCAGTCCCACAAGATGAGCTCAGCAATCAGCCACCCCCCCAACCACCCACTCTGGGAGGTTGGCTACTCACCCCACCACTGCTCTCAGCACTTGCTCCTTACCCCACCCCCACTTTCCAAGGTTTCCATCCTGCGCCTGCTGACAGTGGTGAGTTATATTCACTGTCTATGTCATTTAGTTTTGTTCAAGGGAGAAGTGCAATCTGCCCACAAGCTGTGCTGGATAATGTTCCTGGGAGGGCATGTGGTATGTGGTGCTCACCATTTGGGTATGCAGATTCACAAAGGCAGAGTTGAGTCCCCAGCTAGCAGGGAGAAATGGTGATGGCTTTTCCCAAGGCAGACACTCACTGGGACTGTGTTCAGGTTAGCGAGATGTACTTAAGCTGTCCACAGCTTAGGGATCCAGTACATAGCAGAGTCTACTTACATTTTATCCTCAGTCTTCTGCTTTTTGCAAGGAAAGAAAAAAGAAAAGAGAACAGAGAAATGGTCAAAGGTTTTTCCCAGGGCAGACATGCCCTAGTGGCTGTGACCCAACTTTTAGGTGCAATTAAGAACTGTTTTAAACTATTCCATTTACAATAGCCTCAAAAAAAATCAAATACCTAGGTAAACCTAACAAAAGATGTGAATGACCTCTACAAGGAAAACTATAAACTCCTGGAGAAAGAGATTGAGGAAGACTATAGAAAGTGGAGAGATCGCCCATGCTCATGGATTAGTAGAATCAACATAGTAAAACTGTCTATACTCCCAAAAGTAATCTACATGTTTAATGCAATTCCCATCAAAATTCCAATGACATTCATTAAAGAGATTGAAAAATCTACCGTTAAATTTATATGGAAACACAAGAGGCCACAAATAGCCAAGGGAATACTCAGTCAAAAGAACAATGCTGGAGGTATCACAATACCTGACTTCAAACTATATTACAAAGCAATAATGATAAAAACAGCATGGTACTGGCACAAAAACAGACATGAAGACCAGTGGAACAGAATAGAGGACCCAGATATGAAGCCACACAACTATAACCAACTTGTCTTTGACAAAGGAGCTAAAAATATACGATGGAGAAAAGACAGCCTCTTCAACAAAAACTGCTGGGAAAACTAGCAGTCTGCAAAAAACTGAAACTAGATCCATGTATATCACCCTATACCAAGATTAACTCAAAATGGATCAAGGATCTTAATATCAGACCACAAACTCTAAAGTTGATACAGGAAAGAGTAGGAAATACTCTGGAGTTAGTAGGTATACATAAGAACTTTCTCAACGAAACCCCAGCAGCACAGCAACTAAAAGAGAACATAGATAAATGGGACCTCATAAAACTAAAAAGCTTCTGTTCATCAAAAGAAGTGGTCTATAAATTAAAGAGAACACCCACAGAGTGGGAGAAAATATTTGCCAGCTACACATCAAAGGACTGATAACCAGAATATATAGGGAACTTAAAAAACTAAATTCTCCCAAAACTAATGAACCAATAAAGAAATGGGCAAGTGAACTAAACAGAATTTTCTCAAAAGAAGAAATTCAAATGGCCAAAAAACACATGAAAAAATGCTCACCATCTCTAGCAATAAAGGAAATGCAAATTAAAACCACACTAAGATTCCACCTCACCCCTGTTAGAATAGCCATCATTAGCAACACCACGAACAACAGGTGTTGGCAAGGTTGTGGGGAAAAAGGAGTCCTCTTACACTGCTGGTGGGAATGTAAACTAGTACAACCACTCTGAAAAAAAATTTGGAGACTACTTAAAACACTAAACATTGATCTACCATTTGATCCAGCAATACCACTCTTGGGGATATACCCAAAAGACTGTGACACAGGTTACTCCAGAGGCACCTGCACACCCATGTTTATTGCGGCACTATTCACAATAGCCAAGTTATGGAAATTTCCAAGATGCCCCACTACTGACGAATGGATCAAGAAAATGTGTTATCTGTACACAATGGAATTCTATGCAGCCATGAAGAAGAACAAAATGTTATCATTTGCTGGTAAATCGATGGAATTGGAGAACATCATTCTGAGTGAGGTTAGCCTGGCCCAAAAGACCAAAAATCATATGTTCTCCCTCATATGCGGACATTAGATCAAGGGCAAACACAACAAGGGGATTGGACTTTGAGCACATGATAAAAGCGAGAGCACACAAGGGAGGGGTGAGGATAGGTAAGACACCTAAAAAATTAGCTAGCATTTGTTGCCCTTAACGCAGAGAAACTAAAGCAGATACCTTAAAAGCAACTGAGGCCAATAGGAAAATGGGACCAGGATCTAGAGAAAAGGTTAGATCAAAAAGAATTAACCTAGAAGGCAACACACACGTACAGGAAATTAATGTGAATCAACTCCCTGTATAGCTATCCTTATCTCAACCAGGAACACTTGTTCCTTCCTATTATTGCTTATACTCTCTCTTCAACAAAATTAGAGATAAGGGCAAAATAGTTTATGCTGGGTATTGAGGGGTGGGGGAGAGCGGGGATGGAGTGGGTGGTAAGGGAGGGGGTGGGGCAAGGGGGAGAAATGACCCAAGCCTTGTATGCACATATGAATAATAAAACAATTAAAAAAAAGAACTGTTTTAAAGGTCAGTCCTTGAATTTTATGTGCACCCTATATGTTAGTGTTTATTTAGTTGGCTAAAAAGAATCAGAATCACCCACATATAGCTAGCATGACTCTAAGTGATTTTTGAAATCACAAAGTCCATCTTGGGTCAAAGTCACTCTAAAATCTTATTGATTTTTTTTACATGTTTCATGTGAAAGCAGTATGCTACTCTTCTACCGCTATATTAATAAATTACCACAAATTTAGTAGCTTTAAACAACATGAATTAATTACCTTAAAGCTCTGTATGTCAGAAGCTTGAATGATTCTCACCAGACTAAGATCAAATGCTGTCTTCCTTTCTGAAAACTCTGGAAGAGCTTGTTCATTAAGGTTATTAGCAGAATTCAGCTCCTGTAGTTGTACAGCTGAAGTCCCCATTTCCTTGCTAGCTATGAGCTAAGGGCCATTTCCACCTTATAGACACTTCCACATTCCTTGACTCATGGTTCCCTTCCTTCATCTTCAAGCCCAGAAATGGTAGTCCTTCCCAACTTTCAAATCTTTCCACTTTCTGCCTCACTTCTCTGACCCAGCCAGGAAAGTTTCTCCACTTTGAAGGATTCATCTGATTAGATGGCCCACACAGATAATCCAGAATAGTCTCCCCATTCTAAGGTCTGTTCCTTTAATCACATCCACAATGTCTCTTTTTCAGTGTAAGGTAACATATTCACATTTTGGTCATCCAAGCATGGGCATATTTGGCAGCTACTCCAT
This sequence comes from Castor canadensis, assembly GCF_047511655.1. Lineage (NCBI taxonomy): Eukaryota > Metazoa > Chordata > Mammalia > Rodentia > Castoridae > Castor > Castor canadensis. The sequence continues at coordinate 26,117,281 of NC_133390.1, read as the reverse complement.
CACCTCCCACAGCTGTCATGTCACAGTTGTCAGCCACAGGACTTATGTTAATTTAAACTGCTCACGTTGAATTTGATTCAGTAGAATAAACAAAAACGTACTTCTTCACTTAGTTTTGAATTTTTTCTTAATTTTTCTTGTTAAAAGAAATTTATTCCATAAAATTTAACAAATAAGAATTTCATTTGCATTCAATTTTCCAAATATTTTCACAAACAATACATTTGAAATATTCTGTTTACCTTCTTTTCATTTCCTCATACAACCATCCACTGACTTCATTTGATTTCAGAAAGATTTGGGACTGATTTATGTCTTCTTGAATATTGAACTTATTCTTTCAATGTAGATAGAATTCCTGAAGAAAAAGAATCACTTGTGCTTTTTTCTATAGGAGGAAATTAAATTTTTCAACTTCACCAGAGATTGTTCCGTCTTTGAATAGTGACTAGTTAGCTTTCAATAATGAGATCTGACTCCCACTCAACTTAAGTAAAACATTTAAAATGCTACTTAATTAAACATAAAATGATGTTTCCACTGACCCATACCCAATAAATATATTATATAAATCTCTCCTTCTCCTTTTCTCTGTCAATACTTAGCAATATGGCTACTATATTAGAAAGGTTAGAAGAAATAAGAGGTACCATTTAAAATCATTTGGTATTACTGTAATTCTTTTTGAATAGCTCAGCTAAAGAATATGTATTAATTTATCACTAACAAATGAATATTTAAAGAATTTCACTCAGGTTGAATTTTCCCAAACCATTTTCATAAACAATACATATGACAAGGTGTATTTGATTAAATGACTTAAATCAAACACCTCTTTTCTAGCTTTCTTTCCAATTCCATGAAAAAGTTTACTAAGTCTAATTTTCTGTGCCTTTTTTTTTAATCCTTCATGGTCTTGTGCAAAATAGTTTCAAATACCATGTCTGTGTAGGTTACTCTCAAGTTTGTACCACCAGATTACCAAATGGCCCACATTCTAACTTCTAACAAAGCTGCTTTTAAATGCTGCTCATTGACTCAAACTCAAACCACTGAAAATTTCATAATCAATCTCAGTATCACCACAATAATTTTATTTTAGTTGAAGAGGGAAAACCCAAAGGAGATAAAGCAAGCATTTGTCAGCACAATGTCTCAGAAGTCAGCACAGGGAGGAGCTTGATCATGAGGTATGGAAAAGTCAATCAATCATCAGTGCTGAATTATACTCAAGGGCAAAGAGAACAGTGACATGGCCGTTGGCAAATTAGCAAATCACTCTCCCATAGATTGCGATACTTTACCCTCCCAAAACAATATTTGAAGGATTTTGTTTTCTGAACTATTTGGGGAAAGATGAAAAGAATGAGATGCTTAAATGGCGTAAGTCTAATCACATCTCCATACTCTCTTCAGAAAGGGTTCAATTCACAAGTCTACTGTGGTGGAGTCTTTCACATCCAGAGAACAATATCAGTAATTTTTACCAAAAAACCAAACTTTTATACTCCATAATCTTTGATGAGTTCCTTGTATATCAGCAAGCATCACTGGCCTACAGCAGTAGAGGTAGTGCTGTAGGGTTTGGCTACCCAATGTCTTTGTAAACTGTCCCACTGTGGTAGTATACTAGGAATTGCTGCTTTGTCTGCAAGCTCCATAGGGAAACAGAGACATGCAGTCAAATTTTGGATTCTGTTTCCCTGGAGCTGACATAGAATTTAAGCAGAAGAAAAGAGACATTGATATTGAGTAAACTGGGTTCTACACACAAAGACCTTGAAGTTCAGCAACCTAGGGACCCCACTTTTCTAGCAGTTTATTGCATAGTGCTTCCTTAATCATCCTAGAGTTTTTAATTCCATGATATTGCTAGCATTTACCTATTGTTATGTATCAAATTATCCAAAACTTTAATGTCAATCAAGATGTTGGCCGAACTGCAGTAATCTGAAGGCTAGGCTGAGGCAGGTGCATTTTTCCTCTCAGCTCCCTCGACATTCACACAGCTGTTGACTATCTTTGCCATATAATCCACAGGACAACATGGCAGCTGGCTACCCTCAGGTGTGTGTGTGCGTGTGACAGAGAGAGAGAGAGAGAGAGGGAGAGGGAAAAGGAGAGGGAGGGAAAGAGATAACCACCAAGAAAGAGGAAGAATTTAAGGTTCTATGTGTTATTTGGCTATCACAATCAGTGGGAGTGTGAGAGGTTCTGCCTTGGAGATGCCATGAGCAAAAACAGTACCCAAACCTGTAGGACTGCCCCCAATGGAGATGTTTTTGATGGCATCATTGAATGCAGACACTGCATTTCAAACACTGTTGACCAACTAAAGAACGGAATCTCCAGAAGTGATTCCCCAAGAGCCAGATGCCACCATTTGCAGTTCTAGAAAATAACATTCTTTATGGCACGTGACCTTCAAGTACTACTCTTCTATATCAAAACTGTAAGCACTGCACTGGAGAAGCCATTGCCTATGCCCTACATGAAGAGGGAGACTGGCCAAATCAATTTCTACTGTTTTTGGGGGCAAAGATAATTCCCCAATAGAACACAGAAAGTTTTCCAAACTAGAATATTCCAAAGATCTAGACAATAGTACAGACTAAAAGTGTTCACTGTTTCTTCTCCATTTGGCTTCCCAAAGTTAACCAACATCTTCTACATTTCAATTTTCAAACAGCAGCAATAATACTAAGTTGTAACATAATTCCAATATGTTTCCTACAAATGACCATGAACACACCTTCCTATAAGAAATCAATGTTTAAGTCTCTCATATATATGCATGTGTATGTATTTATCCATGATCTATGGCTATTATCCTTACTTCTATACCATGATTGTGTCCCCCTCATAACACTTTGTAATCTATGGACCAAACTGCAAAGTTAAATACTATCAGCATTGCCTATTAAAAAATTATAAAAATAATATTGTTGTAGAATATTTGTACAGAAATAATCAAGTGAATGAGAATGGAAGCAGCAATACATAAAAAACATCTACAAGTAGCCATAAGGCTACAACTGACAAACTAAGACAATTCCTTCCTCCCCTACATCTTTCCTATTCCATTGTTCTTAGCCAGCAGTTTAGGTGGTTTGGGGTATTTCCCTGAACCATCAGATGTGACAAAACTGCAAAACAGCCTAGTGATCTCCTGGGCTTAAGACACTTTTCTCAGTGTATACTGTGGTTCACTCAAAAAGTGGAGATTAGAAGGACAACAGTTCAAGGCCAGCCAAGGCAAGAAGTTAGCAAGACCTCATTCAACAAATAAGCTGGGTGAGCTGGTATGCACCTGTAATCTCAGCTATGTGAGAGGCGTAGATCATGGTTCAAGGCCAGCCCTGAGCAAAACAAAAGACCCTAATCTAACTAAAGCAAAAGGAACCAAGGATGTGGCTTAAGTGTAGAACACCTGCTTAGCAAAAGTGAAGCTTTAAGTTCAAACCCCAGTACCACAAAAACAAAAACAAAAAAATAAACTTTCCTTGCCCTCTCCTAGTACAGCAGCAGTCATGGTTCCTTTTCATAGCAGGCTCATTCATCCCCCAGCCAACTTTGCAATTCTGTATTTGCCTATTTATCCAGTAATATGAAGAATCTCAAAAACAAGCAGGAAACATCTTTAATTCAATGGTACTATTGTAACACCTCCTGGAAAAATACTTTCATTCAGGTGAGAATGCCTCAATGTCAACTCCATAAAATCGTATTTGTTATCTGAGTTTAGTGCCATATTTGGATGTCTTAGAACTCTTTCTTATTTAGTTATGAAAGCTTTCAAATGAGTTGCCAGAATTATGGGTTGGATGAAACTATTGTTTAAAACACACAACAGTAAGAGATAATTGTTTTTATTTGCACTCTTGATTCTCAGACCTGTGTCTTTTAGAAAACATATTTTGATCTCTGCTTCAGAGCATCTGGTTATAGGACATCACTCTTACTTGCAAGTATCATCCCTTAGCTGATATTCTAGTTGAGTTTTCAATAGAGTCATTCTCATCATAATATTGTTATATAATAAGATTAGTGGATTTTACAAGTGAAAACTCATTGCCTTCCTTCAGTATAAAATAGGCACTGTATTAGCCAACATTCTCCAGAATATCAGAGAGAGAGAGATAAGGAATTGGCTACATTATTATGGAAACTAAGGTGTTCCAAGATCTACAGTCAGCAAGTTGGAGAATTGCTGTGTCTTTCAAGTCAAAGTCAGAAAGCTGAAGAATGAGTGCTAATGTTGTAAGTCCCAGTCCAAAGACCAGGGTCTCAAGACAAAAAGAAAAGCTGAGTTGAAGGCAGGAAAAAGCCAATGAACTAGCTCAAAGGTAGTCAGGAATTTCCCTTTACTCTAGGGAGGGTCAGAATTTTATACAGACTTTCAAATACTTTGAATAAGTACCATCCATGCTGGAGAAGGAATCTGCTTTATCTGGTCTACCAATTCAAGTATTTGTCAATGAGATTTGTTATCCAGAAACATCCTCAGACACAAACAGAATACTGCCTGACCAAACGTCTAGGCACCATGACCCAGTCAAGTTAGCACATAAAACTAACTATGGTACCACATTTAAAAAAAAAAAATCTCATAACCTCATAGTGAATAAGTGTTACAGTCAAAATTCTAAAGCTTCCCCCTACTCCCAAGATTCCTATCCCAATTCCTGATTTCAATCAAGCACCAGTCTCTGAAATCTGTGAAATCTACCAATCAAGCAGTGTTGTGAAAGGTCACTGAGGATAAAATTAAATTATTAATTAAATGACCTGAAAATAGATTATTGTAAGCAGAAAAGGAAGGGAGATTAGTCAACAGAAGGGATGTGGCAGAAAACATGTTTGAGCCAAGGCAGAGAGATTTCAAGTATAAGAGGGACTGCCATTGTTGGCTTCGAAGGAGGACACAGGCCAGGGAATGTGGGCAGCCTCTAGAAGCTGAGAATGACTCCAGCTGACACTTAGCAGTGAAACAGGGGCCTCAGTTTCTACAATAGACTAGAACTGAATCCTGACAACCCAAATGCCCAAAAAAGTAGAATCTCTCCTACTATCCCTGTCAGCAAACTGATTTTGGCCTTGGAAAATTAAGCAAAGAACCAACTGTGCTATGTTGTGTCTGGTCTTCTGATTCCCCCAGAAGCCCTAAGATAATAAACAAGTATTTTCATAAATCACTAACATTATGGTAATTTATTATGGCAGCAACAGAAAGTTAACTCAATTAGGCATTCAGTAAGTCCCCAGATAGTGTGACTGCAGAAGCATAGTCATCAGAGTGGACAAGTAGAAGCATGAAACACATTATTTTGTTGCCAAGAATAAATAACTTGTTCCTGTATGTTGCTCTGCATTTGTTATAATTCACAAAGTGCCTGGTGGTATTCTGAGGATTGAATAGCATACTATGATTCAGAGTTGGTTGATGCTGGTGGCACATTGGTCATTTATCCATGACCACTGCCATGTTAGCTATGGTGTGAGGAATTCTGTTTTGTTGAAGCCATAAATAATCTATAACCCATGGCTCTACTGTTATGTTAACTTGTGTTTGAACCCATTAGGCAAGCACTGGGGAAATTAGAAGGGGGACCAAAAGAACTGTTCTGTTGTCTGTTTGGTCACTAAAAGCCTCTTCTGCAATGAGTTACCTCTCATGAGAAAATACACAGGGCATAAATATTGTCCCATCCCAAAAATACATCTACCTGCCACTTCCTAAGCATATTTATCACCAACCTTTTGCTATTATTCTATCCAAATCTATGAAGAGGGGATGGATGAAAGCCATTTTCTCAGGTCATCTCCCCATCCAGGTAAGTTAGAGAATGGAATATACTAGTTTGTGTTTTGCCCACTGGAAGGCTTTCTCTTCTCCTCCCTCCTTCAAGGCATCTGAACCATAAGCAAGAGTTGAGGTAAAAACGTGGCTGTACAGCAAAAGTGACCATCTGGGAAGTGAGACCCTCCTGCTTATTCAAGCTGATTTTGCCTTTTGGAACTAAAATACACCATTTCAATTTCATGTTCAAAGACCAATGAGCCATCCAAATTTGTGGCTTAGGTTCGGATGTGACCTAATCCTTAATGGACACTGCAGAGCCTAGGTACATATAGGGCACTATGGTCAGGAAAAAAGAAATTTTTTTTTCCTTTTTCTCTTGTAGGAAAAAGGAAAAAACAACAAGAACTGTCTCTCAAAAAAAAAAAAAAGTTAAAGAGCCCATGACTTCACTCCAAAATTCACTCCAAGTGTCTCTATTACAATTGTCCTGTTACCTACCATAGACTTCACAGAGCATTTGCCACAGATATGTGGATCTACAAGGGTTAGAGGACAAATGGCCAACACACCAGGTTAGGCAAAGTGCCTTCCCTTGCTTTGGAGACCCACCATGCGTAGGCCAGCAGCCTTTCAGACCACTCTATTAAAGGTTTGGAATAAAATCTTAAAACCATCAAGTAGTATGCTACTTTGTAGTAGTGGGGCAAGCAAATCCCAGACATTGAACAGTAAACAGAACCAGATGGTTTTTGTATATATCTGTGCTCTGTCCAAACAAGGTTTCCATTTCATAGACTTGAGAACAAAAATAAAATTTGAAGTGCAGTATCTGACAATGGATACTGGTATTAATCTCTGAAAGGGATAAAAAAAGAGGAAAAAATATTTAAATGTAAAATAATGAATATTAATACTTATTCTGGGAGTTATTTATCTTATCTGTTAATTATTTTAAATGATCAGATTAATCTTTGATCTGTTCCTCTGAAAAATAGAGAGGTGAAGAGAAAAGAAGACTCAAACTCATGAAACTTCACTTTTTTTCTGTGCCTGCCATGGTGTCTGGTATTTTTTTGCAATCTCAAAAAAAAAAAAAAATCTGTGGAAAGGAATTTTTTTTTTTGAGACAGCTTCTAACTATATATTGTAGACTGGCTTTGAAATTGAAATCCTCCTGCCTCTGTCTCCCAAATGCTAAGATTATAAGAGTGAATCACCATGCCAACCATAAGGAATATCTCAGATAGGATCATTCTAAAGGAGTCTCACATCATCACTGAAGTGGTAGAGCAGAAAGAGTGTGAGCTTCAGAGTCAAAAATTTCTAGATCTAAACCTCCCCTGGGACACTTACCAGACCTCTGGCCTGAGAAAAATCATTGAGGCACTGAAGTATTCTGAATAATGGCCTCAAAGATGCTTTTAACCCCTGGTACCTGTGACTATGTTACCTTTTATGGCAGAACAATCATTGTAAATGTGATTTGGAATCTTCTTTTTTATGTTTCATTTTGTTGTTTTGTGGGGGTAGAAGAGGATGGTGTTTAGGACAGGTTCTCCCTATGTGGCACACACTATCCTTGAACTCATAAATCTCCTGCCTCAGCCTCCCAAATTCTGGGATTATAGTCATGTACCACCACACCCAGCTAGTTAAGGACCTTGAGGTAGAGATATCCAGATATCTGGATTTCAGAGGTAAACCCATTAAAATCACCAAGGTCCTCAGAAGGTAGGAAAGCCAGTCAAGCATAGCACGCTGATAATAGAAGCATAACAAGAAACGCAGCCCTGCTGAAACCTTGATTTCTTAATTTTTGACCTCCAGAAGTGTCAGAAGGTAAATTCATGTTATTTTAAAATGCTAAACTTGTGGGGTTTTGTTACTGTGACAATAGAAAACAAATTCACGCACTTGGATCCTTAGTTTCCTTCTGGGGAAAATGAGAGTAACATATTTGTAACATGAAGCTTAAAATAATTTTAAAGCACTCAGCACATATATATTCCACAAGCATGATCACTTGTGATACTCACTCTACTGCTGGAACTACACCTTCCACAAGCATGATCACTTGTGATACTCACTCTACTGCTGGAACCACACCTTAGCACACAGGTTAAAAACCTGTGCTCCAGAGTCAGACTAACAGTTGTTCCTTTCCAGAGACCCTACCATTTGCTAATTCTAGCTTGCCTCATTTGCAAAACAGAGTTAAGTGCAGAATCACATCATAAGATTACTGTGAGAACTAATTGAAATATTTCACATAAAATGTTTAGCCCCATGGCTGACTTAAGGTCAGCTCATAATAAATGTTGACTACAACTGGTACAGTGACTCCTGTTACTGTTGTTTGACTTTGGCAATTTCACCATTGAAGCACTTGAAAACTTTCTCTGTAATTTAAAAAGCTGTCCTTATAATTTCCTGCCACAGATGCCTGCATCTTGCCATGGTCACTCCCTCTGATCTTCAAAGGCTGAAGTCTCCCTAGAGCTAAAAATTGTAGCTCCGTCCTGAACTCACCGAAATTGAACCTTAACCATTAAATCCATCCATGCCTTGCCCCTCCGGTCCAAAAAATGTCTTTATTAAAAATGAGTAAGCTAGGCTTCCATGAATACTAACAATACTAAAACCAAAAATGTTTTTAGCTTTGGTAAACTAAGCCCTTAAGACACAATTACATTCTTCCCTGTCCTGAGCATTTTTTACCAGCTTTTTCTCAGCTGAGCCTCTGAACAAGGTCAAGCATTTCTTCCTGACCTTTATGTAATTTAAAATATGCATCCTAGGGCTCACAACGTGATAAATAAATCGTGAAGGATGCCTTAAACTGTCTGTGTTTCAGTACCCTTATTGTGCTTTATAAACTTTTAATTATACATTTACAAGTAAAATAGAAAGTATAGGAAATACAAATTCAAGTATTCAACCTGCAGAGACATGACTTATTATTAGCTTTAAAACACTTAGACAATGAGAAACAAAAAAGGGAGAGGGAGTTGATTTCTGATTTTTGCTGTTTTCTTCTCTGTGTTCATGAGCATCATAATAATTGTCCCCATTAAAAACCAAAAATAAAAAAAAATGAAAAGAACATCCAGCTTATGTGGAACCTTGACTCATTCTCTATTCTCAGTGAAAGACTAAAGTATATATAGTCACAATATTCGTATTCATTCACACCACCTGAGTCAGTCGATATAATACAGGGAATGTATTTTTATGAACTAAATTTGAATTAAAGCACACAAATAATTTGTTAACCAAACCAGTCATATTTAATTATTAAAAGAGCACTATTAATAATTGCACTAGGAGACAGATACAAGCTGGCACTTTCCTGGGCTCACAGTCAATGTGGATCATCGAAATTTGAGTGGAGGTGGGCATCATTCTGGGTGGTAGTTTTGGGGAGTAGAGAAAAGGTACTAGCAATGTACCATCTTCAGGATAGCTAACTCTGCCTCCATATTTCCCATTCCTCTTGGCTGGTGTCAAGTTGTCCCTTAAAGGATTGCTTGGCTTCCTGGGTTTCAGGCTAACCTTGAAGAATCAAGAAACTTTCAGTTCTCATTGTCATTCTCCTCATTTTTATGATTATCATCTTCCACAATCTGTTTTCTGATGTAATTTCTTGCACATTAATTATTAATAAACTTTACCACCTTTTATTTGCCAGGAGTATTTAGAGATGAATAAGACTTCTTAGGGAAAAGCACATCATGTAGACAAGACAGATTTAAACATGAGAATTCATAAAATTCTCAAGTCAATGTTGTCCTTATTATGCAAGTGTGGATTGGGAAATGTGTGCACAAAGTGGAATGATAAAAACTAAGAAAGAATATCTAAAAAGCTTAATGGAGTAAGAGAAGCCTTGATAGAAGATGTAACCCTTAAAAAAAAGAATCACAACACTCCAGGCATCCTACCAGAAGAAACAAAATGAAAAAATCCAGAGACTTAAAAATTTCATGCTAGAGAAAACTATGAATATTTTAATATGAGTTATACAGTTCTACTGATGGTGAAGGAAGGGTGAAAGAAGGCCATATAGATGCTGGAGGAATCATGAAGGGCTTTATTTAAAGCTAGGGAGCTTATGTTATATCATATATGGAAAGGAAGCCATGGAGACAATTAAGCAGAACATGGCGTGATTAGTTTTACCTACCAGATCATTCTGGGTTACTACTACCATCCATTGAGGAAGGTGAACAAACCCAGTGAGAATTGCCAGGCAGTCACTGCTCAACCATGGGTGAACATTAGAGCAATAATTTGGGCACTCTTTTAAAATACTGATAGTAGGCCTTATCCTCAAAAGTTCTGGTCTGTTGACCTGGCCTGGGCCCAGAAATTGGCATTTATATTAAGCGCAGAAAGGTTTTAATGCCCTACTAATATTGACAGCCACTGAGATGGAGAAGAACTTAAGCCAAAGTTAGGAGAGGAGGGGTAGCTGTGAAAGAGTGGAGGTAAAAGTTAATAGGATGTCACAACTGGATGATGGAGAGAGGGTGAGGGACAGAGATGTAGTTTTGATATATCCTAGTTTTCTGGCTTGGGCAACTTGATTTTAATAACATTAAACTATACAGCTATATTTCATAAGACTTTACCTAAGAAACGTGTTTTCCCCAAAAGAATTTTAAATAAAATAAAGTAAGAGAAGCATGATATGTTTCTCAAAAAAGTACTTAAATAAATACTATTTTAAGAGGGAAATCAATTAACCTGGACTTTATTTGGTGACAGATAAGAATTTGGAAGATGTTGAAATTTTCCATTTTTGATACTGAAGTTTCATTACCTTCATAATCTCTTCAGGAGGATGGAGTGTAGGAAAGCAGGAGATCAAAAAAATATCCTCTTGATGAATTCCCAACAAAAGCATTCCCAACCCTCCTGAAGAGGATCCATAGACCTAGATATTAAGTATTAGTGATTCTAATCAGATGCTTTAGCTTTTATTTTAATGAATTGTGAGAGCAGAGCTCAGCATACTGAATGGCACCCTTTCTCTCCTCCAGGTTTAACAACTTCCATGGTCCAGATAAAAGTACTCTTTTTTCCCAGTGGAAGTGACAGGAAGTGAGGACACAGATAACTTTTTAGACACATATTGAAAACTCGGGAGGTTCACACAAAGCAGAAAGCAAAACCTGTTCTCAGAGTGAAAGTATGAATTTTGAACTTAGAGGTTGCTAGGACTGGCCACATGACTTGCAGCTACAAGGCTTGAGGCCAGTGCCAAATGAAAAGCAGCATTGCTTGTTCAGAAATTAGTACAAAATTCAAGATAACAAAAGCACAGGGCTGAGTGTGGGGCCCATCAGACTGTACATGTCCACACAGCAGGTCCTGACTATACGTAACAAGTAAAACAAATGATGTTATAAATCTATGTTGGTAAAAGGAACCAGAGTACACTACTCCAAAATGTGCTACCTTTGCACCAGGATTATTTTGAGCTGAAGACAATTGAGAAAAAGCAGACGCAGGAAAAGCAATCTGCCCTCTCTTTTCTGTCTGAAAGCAGCAGGTAAATTCTTTTTTAAGATTTTTTTTTTGTATATATTCAATTTTGTATAGTAAGGGGTTTCCTCATGATGTTTCCGTACAAATATATAATGTACTTTGATCATACTCAGCTCCTCTATTACTGTTTCCTATTCCCCCTTTTTCTTCTCTATTTCATAAAGGTAACATAAACATCCATTCAGAAACTTATCTCTCTGTCCCACACCACGAATAGAATATTCTTAATCACCAGAGAAAACTCTTATCCATGGAGAAGGCACCATCTGGAATCTGCATATCAAAACTTGATAAATAACCCTGCTATGATCTGAATATCTTTGTCCCTAAAAATTCAAAGTCCTAATCCCCAGCATGACAATAATAGGAAGTGGAGCCTGTAAGAGAGTACTCACAAATGGGATTGGTGACCTTGTAAAAGAGACCCCTAGGAACTCATTCATGTCTTCCATCATATGAGCTCATGGAAGACAATATCTAAAAACCAGGAAGCAGGCCCTCCTCAGACTCCAAATCTGTCAGTGCCTTGCAACCTGGACTTCCCAGCCTGTTGTGCATAAGCTACACAGTCTATGATATTTTCATTATAGGCACCTAACTGGAATAAGACAGCCCTTATCTTCCATTAATTTTCTCTATATATTTACATTTACATAATTTACCTCCTCTAGATGCCTGGGTCTCTCCAATCTTCTTTTGTCTAGTGACTTTCTCACAATCTGTCACGCTGTTAAAATGGTGTATTAGCCCCTGGGTTTAACTACTTTGGGTATTCATTTCTGTGAAGGCCTACATATGCATATGTCATAAACCCTTTTTCTAACTAACCTGTCTTTGGTCAGTTTAACAGGCTAGGACCCAATCAGTGAACCCATGAAAGTAGAGATTAAAGGAATTTGTCTCCCTTTACACAGGCATTATCCCAAACCTACATATACCAGAGTTCTGATTTGTCTTGCTATTCCTAATCAAAATCCTTCTCCATAGGAGAAATAACAGAGTAAGGTAGTGACTAATCGCCTCTAATCATATGTAGTTTCCCATGTCTTGATTTTGGTAACTGTGTGAAACAACTATTCTCTTTTCATAATGGAAAATGTATTTATTCATGACCAAGTTTTGCTTATTAATCTAAAGCTGTTTTCCAGATTGTTCCATAAAAGTAACATCAGATAAACTACTAGTTTAAAAAGTAACTATATTTCTTGAGTGAGAGATGTGGCTCAAGTGGTACAGCACTTGTCCAGTAAGTACAAAGTCATGGGTTCAAACCCCATCAACTGCCAAAAAATGAAGTAAAATAAAAAATGGTTATATTCCTTAAAACAAAGATCATATTGTTTAATGGAACAAAATTATTCATTTCAAGAGACTTAGAGAATGTCATTATGGGATAGTAGAAGAAAACTTATTTCTGTAAAAGAGTTTTGAAACTAGCCAATTGTCTCGGCTATCCTTGTAGAGGTTGCATTAGTTACAAGTCACATGGTATCAACATAACAGAGCAGTTTTCAAATTACATCTTAATTTCTGAAAATTGACATTGAATAAAGGTGTTTCTTTCCAACATAAATCTCTTTCCAAAAGAATTAGTGTTTCTCAGAATTTTTTCAATAATTAGTCAAAAATATTTATTTTGGAGCTAATAAGATGATCAAATATCTGACTGAAGAGTTAAGCGACCTTGCTTGGCACCTGGAGTTCATGAGACCCTATCTCGAAAAAACCCATACCAAAAAAGGTTGGCAGAGTGGCTCAAGCAGTAAGAGCACTTGCCTAGAAAGTGTGAGGCCCCCTCTGCTACCAAAAAAAAAAGAATTAAATAACCTGACTTGTGTATATTAGTCTTATAATTGTTTTTGTTGCCCATGAACTCTCAAGATTATGAGTATATATGCTGGTTATGTTTTCAAAAACATTTGTATTATCAGACTAGTTGAAACCATTTTAACTATGTTTGTAGAGATTTCCTGGCAGCCAGAATGTGCCTGAAAAAATATGTTCAAATAAATGACAAAAGAAGAAACAGGTAGTACCTTGTAGACCTTCCCCCAAGCTGAAGAAACTTTACTAGTATACATATAGCATTTTCAGAAATATAAACTAGAATCCTTTGGTTGTACATATATCTTAATTTTGGGTTTGTTTTTTGTTTTTGTTTTTTTGCTGTCCCTGTAAAATATTCCATGGAGTTAGACTTTGATCAAACTTTGAGCCTGATGATGACTATATTTCCAGACGTCTGTCAAAATCTCTGAGTCTCTGTAACTTCAGCTGTGCAATGGAAGTTATCATTCCTAAAATAATGATGGAAGCACCTTAGAAAACATAAAGCAGTGTATGTGGGGGGGGGTGTTTAAAAGGAGCTATTCACATTACCTTGTATTCTAACCCTAAATTTATTGTAACAAAGGGAGCCAAGTCATACAACCCCCCTGAGCTACAACCTTCAGCAACAGTTGGTATGCAGTAATAATAATAATATTGCCAACATATACACAGCTCAGATGAGGTTCAAGTGAGATTGTATTATTTATTCTACTGTAAGAATGTAGAAGATGACTGACTAGCTAGATATGTCACCAATCAGTTCCTGGGTTCTTTTTGTTCTAACTGGACACAAATCATGAACAGATGTAGAGAAACTTTTCTAGTGATGACAGTCTCGGGCCCTTAAGAATCCAAGACCTAAGAACTAGACGGGAGGATCCAGAGGCTGGCAGATCCGAGCCTTGAGAGCTAGAGACTGTTCCAGGCTTTAGAAGTCAGCAACTTCTAGGCACTCTAGTTTCATTGCTCTGGTCTTTAGCCACCAACAGTCTGGCACCTGGCAGCTATTATAACTTTGGCTTCCAGCGCAGTTAAGTGGCATTAGCAGACAGAAATCAGCAGTGCCTGCTAGTGTTACAATTCGCAAATGGACCTCAAGTCTGGGACCCTCAGCCCCACAGCAACTGGCATTATAGCCCTCAGGCCTGGAGTGTCTGAGACCCTGTCATTAAGGTTTGGCAGCTATCTGACTCATCGAGTGACCAGGACCACAGTTTCTCTTCTCTGGGTCTTCATAGCTTTCTTTCTTTGCTCAGCCTCAGCTCTCTGCTCCGTCTCACTTTCTCTATTTCTAACATCCCTCATTGTCTTTGCTACCCCGCTCTCTGTCCTTTCAGTATCAGCACTCTCTGGAACTCTGGCCTCTGTCACCACCAGCGTGGAGGCAACTACTGGTTCTGCTTCTGCCTTCTGCTGCCACCTTCACTGTTGCTACTGCTCTGCTGCTCCTTCCACCACCTCTTCTGTGTGTTGTCAGCTCAGTCCACCTACTAATGATAAAGATAAAAAGTAGGCAAGAAAAAACCACTCAGGAGAATTCTTTTATTGGGCCTGATGTAACACCAGAAAGAAACATAGGAAGGTGTCTTCTAGCTGTCTCAAAAAGTGAGTCAACAACCTGGTTACATAGTCAGAAAGAAGGTATTGCAAAGGGGTTTGCACAGGTCAACAGCAATCCTCCATACAAAAGAAGGGCTGTATTTGTACCAGTCATGGTCCTTTCCCACTGGGGGACATACTCCTCCTCTGGCCTAAATGAGCTCACCAATTTTTTTTTAATTTTTATTTTATTCATATGTGCATACAATGTTTGAGTCATTTCTCCCTCCTTCTCCCACCCCCTACCTTACCCCCCCCCAACCTCTCCCTCTCCCTCTCTACCCCCTCGCTACCAGGCAGAAACTATTCTGCCCTTATCTCTAATTTTGTTGAAGAGAGAGTATAAGCAATAATAGGAAGGACCAAGGGGTTTTGCTAGTTGAGACAAGGATAGCTACACAGGGAGTTGACTCCCATTGCATTCCTGTGGATGTGTGTTACCTTCTAAGTTAATTCTTCTCGAACTAACCTTTTCTCTAGTTCCTGGTCCCCTTCTCCTATTGGCCTCAGTTGCTTTAAAGTATCTGCTTTAGTTTCTCTGCATTGAGGGCAACAAATGCTATCTAGTTTTTTGGGTGTCTTACTTATCCTTATACCTTCCTTGTATGCTCTCACTTTATCATGTGATCAAAGTCCAATCCCCTTGTTGTGTTTGCCCTTGATCTAATGTCCGCATATGAGGGAGAACATAGGATTTTTGGTCTTTTGGGCCAAGCTAACCTCACTCACAATGATGTTCTCCAATTCCATCCATTTACCTGCAAATGATAACATTTCATTCTTCTTCGTGGCTGCATAAAACTCCATTCTGTATAAATACCACATTTTCTTGATCCATTCATCAGTAGTGGAGCATCTTGGCTGTTTCCATAACTTGGCTATTGTGAATAATGCCACAATAAACATGGGTGTGCAGGTGCCTCTGGAGTAACCTGGAGCTCACCAATTTTTGTGATGGCAAGAAGTCCATCACAAGCTTTTGAACCATTCATAGCTAAGAGAGTGCTTCTGGAGCTGAAGTTGTACTTAAGCAGCAAGCAGCTATTGTTGCAGGGTAGCTTCCTCAAAGCATCCATGAAGTATTTCAAGTATCTGAGCTGACATGAGGGCAGTCTGGCCAGCCGCTTGGCTGAAGTCCTCCACTCGAAGTAGCAAGGGCACCAAGGAAGACTCTAACAGCTGTTAATTAGGGAGTCAAATTGCCCAGGTCCCCAATAGCTTAGCTTAAGGGAAAAATAGACATTAAAAAGGTACTTACAATAAAGGCCTATCATTAATATCAATGCACTTTAACAATAATTAACAGTCCTTTGCTCTTAACCAAATACCCTTGCGGAGAGTTGGGTTATTCTATGTCTTATATAGGTAATTACATACATATAAATAGACATGACTGAAAGCTATGATGAGAATGATTTGTAGTATCAGAGATTTCTAACTAATAGAAGACCAATATGGATACACAAATAACTGTTATACAAGACTCTAACTCTTAAGAAAGCAGTACATGAAAACACAAACACTTTTCTTTGTTTTTGGTCCTGATTATTTTTAGCCATTCTAGTTCTGATTTGACTAACTTTGTCCTTTAGGGGGAAAAAAAATCAGCAGTTAGTTACCAGGAACAGCTACATAATTTGTGGGACCCAATACAGAATAAAAATGCAGGTGTCCTCTTTAAATTATTAGGAATTTCAAAACAATGACAGCTAAGCACTAAGTTACAGACAAGAGCCCATTTAAGTGCAGATCTCTGTGCAGCTACACAAATCACATGCCTGTGAAGTCAGTCCAGACACAAGCAAGAAATTGACTTGCTCATTTTAGCAGAAAGTATTAAATTTCTAAGGTTGGGATACAAATTGCACAGAAAGATCCAACACCCCAAACTACATATATATTACTTATTGAAGATATCTTAGCACTGCCATGAAATACTTGATGCTATCACTTCTGTTGCGGTCATCATTAACTATGAACTTAATTTGTATCATAACCACTATAGATGCTAAAGAGAAGATTCTCTGTGGTCCCTGCATTTCTGTGGATCACTAGCTCTTGATTGTGTTTCTGGGGTAAAAATATCTGACTGACACCATGTAAGCCATGTGTCCCTTACAGTTACAAGAAATAACAAAAGCAAGAAGCTAGCATCTTCCTCATTTAGCAGAAGATGAGCTATGTCCACCAGCAAGCCATAGAAAATAGGGAATTCCCCCAAAATAAGAAGAAGGAGTGACATGCTAAGCAACCAATAAAAATGGCAAAAGTTCTTTAGAAAAAGGCAAATATCAACATAATGAAGTTTTGCACACTCATTGATTTTACCCTAACTCCTTTACCTTGTAAAGGAGATGCTGATAGAAATGGTCCTGGGTAATATGTAAAATATCCACACAGGTACTCTTCTTTCTAGCTTCTTTCCATTGGAAAACATCTTGGGGGTCCCCAATTTGTTTTCAATATTTTCTCAGGATTATGAGTTTAACCAAAACCATAATTTTCCAGTCACAGCACTAGTGCAGTTTTTCATTGTTCATCCAAATGCTTCTTCCAGAATGTGTTCTGGGAGTGACTCCAGTCACTCTTCCATAATCATTTTAATGCCAAAGACTCCCAGATCAAGCCAATTACAAAAAGCCCCTTTCCCTGGCCACAGTGATCTGAAATGTACACTGTTGAACTTTAATATGCACACCAATTATTAGGGATTTTGGGAAGAAGGAAAGGGAAATGGGGTTTGAACCCAGGGCTTAGCACTTACAGAGCAGGTGCCCTACTGCTAGAGCCACACCTACAGTCCATTTTTTGATCTGGTTATTTTGAAGATGGGAGTCTCAAGAAATATTTGCCTGGGCTGGACTCAAACTACAATCCTCCCAATCTCAGCCTCCCAAGAAGCGAGGACTATAGGTGTGAGCCACCAGCGCTGGCACTAGGGATCTTTTAATGCACGAATTATGATTCAGTTGATGGGGGTATGCATTTTTCAGAAGTTCATCGATGATGCCTTTGTGACTGGCCTGTGAAGAACACTCAGAATGACAAACACCTCAATGTCTTCTGGGATCCTGGATTGTGCACTTCATCCAAACCAGCCAGCTGGCCAACACATAGAAAGCCAAGGGATGATGAAGCAGAAGTGGGGAAAGAGTATGAGTATTCTGCTTCATCTTTGAGCTAGCTGTGCCTAATGACTCCTCACTCCAGTCTCAGAAGCCACCAAATCAATTTTTCTTTAAAGAATACCAAGTTGGATTTCTTCACTTGCTTCCAAAAAAAAATGCATAGAATATACATTTTCTTTCAATATAATCTCAGTAATCCAAGCTGTCCTGAGCATAGCTATTTATCATCTGCTACATTTACAACCTACCTTTGACCACTATGAATTATAACTCATGATCGTTAGAAACAATTAGGAACATGTGTATACTTTCTTAATTTTTTACAGTTTGAAATTCACTTATTTTCCTCTTATATTTGTCATTGTATTAGTAAAGCAATAACTTATCATTTTTTTGACTTTTGAATTTCCTATACACTTCTTTTTAAAATTTTTTATTAGGATATATTTGTTGTACAGGAGGGATTCATTGTGAAAATTCTGAATAGGTTTATGTTGTACATTGGTTATTTCGCCTCCACCATCTCTGCCCCCTCAACTCCTTCCCACCCCACTTAAAGGAATTGCAAGAAGTTTCATTGTTCTATTTTGTCTAAGTATATGAAGTCCATCAACTATATTCCCTCATTTTAATCTCCTTCATTCACCCCCCTCCCACAAGTACCCACACATACACTGTATCTATTTTACAATTCTTTCTTTCATTATTAATTCCTAAGCCCATATTCAAAGGGGTTTTTCAACAAACATGATGAAATACAAACGTATATGCTGAACATGCTTGTAATGGAACTACACTATGAAACTCAGGGAAGGAGGGAAAGAAAATAGAGAATGACAGAGCATCAACAATACATAATACATAACATCTGTGAAGGTAGAAGGCATAGGGTGTGTATTGAAAGCTGTATGGTGAGAGGGAAAGTGTAAGGGAAAGCAATGGAAGGGGTCAATTGACTAAAGTAACACCTTATCTTTTAAGGTTTCTCTTCAATCAAGTGGAAAAATTATGTTCATTAGAAATTTTTCTTCCTATACTCTTCTGGCTTCCTGTGTTTATCTGTTGACCTCTATAGGCAAAATACCTCTAGAACAGGGAGAGAAAAGTACAATCCAACTCCAGCTTATTGTGGAAAGATGCTTATGGAGCTAAACTAGTATACAAAATGACATGGTCTTGGTCCTGTGGATCTAAAATTCTATCAAGTTTATAATTTTATATAAATCACTCTTATCCATAAAAATGATAACTAATTGTTTTGAATTAACAGTAAAGACAAGTTGAGATCATTTTCTATTTTAAAAATTGTGCCTTCCATTAACTGCATTGTCTACCAAATCAGTCCTGCTTTATTCTGATGGCATGAATTATTAATCTTCCTGAAAGAAGGGTGGTAATTTTGAACACAAAGTAAAATAACACTTTGAGAAATATTCCTGTTGAAAAATGACTCATTATTCCAAGAGGTGATAATGTCACACTCCTTTGAGACAAAAAAAGATATTCTCATTACAAGTACAAACAGTATGGTAATTTGCAAATTCACAAAGCCTGGTAAGATCCTTTTGTTAAAGCAATTTACTATTTTTTCCAAAACCTTTATTTTGTCAGGCTACAATAAAACAAGATAGAAAAACAACTTCACCAGATAACTTCTACCCACTGATCTTTACATGCTTCTTCTGTCTAGAGGCCTTGAGTATCCCTTGGGCCCAGGTGAGGTGCTTTGCATGAACCCTCATGGCATCCTGTCCTCCCTTCATCTTCCTTAGAACATCACCCACTTGCTCACTTTCCTGTATCCCTCCCTGACTCTTCCCATCCCTCCACACAGCTAAGGGTTTGGCACAAAGTACGTCAAATATTTTTTTTAATAGACGGACAAGAAAGATGCTGTATTGCAGTTCATAATATATGGGGTACTTTAAGCTTGCAACTTTCTTGCATAGCTCTTATGTGATCTGTTTTAAGAAATTTTCACTCTTTATTGGATTTTGTTTTTAATGTGTTTACCTAAAAAACTTTTAGTGTTCCTCCATAATATAGTTACCCAGTGTTGTCGAATGTAGCTTGTAAAGACACTGGCGTGATTGCTTTCATAAGTTGCAAATCCAAATCCATAATCAATGGTTTAATTGTACTTGAAATAAGGAACAGATTAAGTACTTTTTAAAATACAAAAACACGGGAAAGAATTCATAGATTTTTCTCCCACCGTTGGATGATATCAACAACTACCACTAGGGGGTGCTTAGCCTCTTCTTATTTGCAGTAAACAGAATGCCTGTAGTGAACCAGCACACACTGCCTTCCCATGCTCATAAACTGATATCTCCATTCTTCTTTGTATGTGCGAGTTAATTTATTAAATTTTGTATTAGTCCTTACATATTTTGCATATACAGTCCAATAATTTCCTTCATGTTTATTTAATATTCATCTACTTACACTCAAATGATCACTTTCCTTGATAGAAATTAATTTTAGATGTAATTTTTTTTCCATTTTCATAGCTCTGCTGACATAATAAGAAAATAATATGCCTAGTATCAAAAGTAATACATTTTCCATTCTAAAAATAGAAAATAATTATGCATATGCCTGAAATTTTTTTAAAGATAAAGCAAATATATTTAACTTAAATTAATGATAAGGCTTCCAAATTTTATACATGACAGAACACATTTAGGGTCTCAGTAACTTATTTCATCATGTTCCAAGCACCAGCCCCTGCCAAAAAATTCAATTGCTTAAGCAATTGAAGAAGTATCTAAGTTCCAACAACATAACACCTGTTTGAAAAAAAATACATATAAATACAAAAAAAGTATGCTTCATTATCTCACAATAGTTCTGTTAGTTATTTAACTACTTTAAAAATTTAGTAGCTTAAGTGAGCACTTTCCATCACCTAGTTTCTGCAGGCCTGGAATCTGGGAGGGTCTAGCTGAGCAGCTGTAGCTCAGGATCTCTCGCGAAGCTGCTGTTAGGCTGTTGACTGGGGATGCAAACACCAGAAGGCTTCGCTGAGGCTGGAGGACCCAATTCTAAGATGGCTTATTCATATGGCCAAGTGAGCCAAACGACTCAGATTCCTGCTGGCTGATGGCAAATTAAGTCAAATCCTGGACACCCGGGTACCTTCTGAGTGCTGCTTAAGGTCTTCACAAATGGCAGCTGTCTTCCCCAAAAGTAAATAATCCCAGGGAGAAATAATGCTTTCTGGGACTTGGACTTGAGAATTGCATACCATCACTTCTGCCATACTGTATTTTTCAGAGCTTGTCATTAAATCAGCCCATAATCAAGGAGAGAAGTATTAGGCTCTACCTCTTAAAGCAAAGTTTGTCAAAAGAATTTTGACAACTTTAGAACCACCACCAATGGAGCACATGCACCTGTGAGGGCCTATCTTTTGTTTTGTTTTCTTTTTTTCTTTTTTTTTGAGACAAGTTCACAAAATATAGACGAGACTGGGCTCCAACTCTCAATCCTCCTGCCACTGCCTCTTGAGTGATGAGTTCACTGCCCTTTTAACTAAACAACAGCTGGATATGAAGAAAAAAATAAGAAAGAAAAAATACAACTTAAAAGTTCAGTTTAAAATATAAAATATATAAATATATCAGGTCTGAGGCCCTGGGTTCAATCTGTGGCACAAAAAAAGAAAGAAAAGAAATCAATAGCCAATAAGTATTTTTTTCTGGTTTTAAAAGGAATATTTTTTTAAATATTTTTATTCTCCTTTCCTAATATAATGGCATTTTGGTGTCAACCTGGAGTCTGTGCCAAATGGTTACATAATATATCTACTTCCTCACTCATAGAAAGTTAATTATTAATAAAAGTACACATAATGAAAGGTTTCTGTTAATTGCAACAGATTAAAAAACCACATTTCTCTTGCTCCTTCCCGAAACCCCATTCTAATAACAAAAATTATTTTTTAAGTTCAAAATCTCACAAAAGCAAAAACAACAGAAGAGGTAATTCCAGAAGAGGATTATTTTCCACAAAATACCAGAAGATGAGACTCTGAAAACCTAGTGGTAAGTACCTAGAGAAGCAAAAAAAGCAAAAACAAACAAACAAAAAGCCAACTAAAAGCAGGCTGATTTCTGCTTTCATAGAGGAATGGGGAACCTCTGAAGGCATTTCAAGTTGGACTGAAAACTGGAGAGTTTGATTTTAAAAATCTGAAAAATGAGTTAATAGGCCTTTCTGTCCCCTCGCACACTCCATGCATCAGGTAACTACAGTCAAAGCAGAAGGTAGCAGATTTCCAGCTGACAATGGAGATAGATGTTCAATGAGTCCACTTTCAGAAGAATAAGATCTAGTCTTCTTTCCATACTGGGCCTTGAGAACATTTTCAAGCTTATAGTCCATCCTATAATATTGTGGAGAAGTCCTCTGGAAAGCGCTAACCCTAAAAATACTGATAGCCAGGAGTCCCCCAAAACAGCCAGTTCCAGCCTGAGCACTTTACAATAAACCTGTCACTTAAGAAAATTCATATGAATGAACTTTCAACCATTTTAATGCCTTATTCTGAAAATAATTTATTTTGAAATAACTTACATAAAAATTTCCAGGTCAGAGCAAAGAACCTGTATCCTTCGCAGTCTGATTCCTCACTCATTAAACATTTTTCTGAACGTGCATGATTATTAATTTTTTTTCTTTCTCACACTCTTTCTACATGTATGTTGGGGGAGGTAATATGCCCACTGCCACTAGTTGTACCTGAATCTTTTGAAAGGAAGCTTCAGACATGATGTCCCATCATCTCTAAATATTCTGTGTGTATTTCCTCACAACAAAGACACTGTCCCATTCAAATTTTGCAAATTATCCAAAACTGTGTCCTTTATCTTCCTGTTCCAAGATTATAGCAAGAATTCTGTATTGCCTTTGATTCTTATGTCTCTTCAGTCTCTTTCAACATAAAACATATTTCTTAGCCTTTGATGCTTGCCATGGTTTAGTACTGGAATGCCCTTCAAAAGCCCATGTAGTAAAGGCTTAGTTGCTGGCCTGTGGTGGAATCCTTAGGAGACAGGGCACAGTGGAAGGAAGTTAGGTCCTGGGGGCATGCACTTTAAGCGGATATTGGGACTCCACTTTCTTCCTAGCTGTTGCTTTTTTCTTCCGGGCTCCCATGAGGTAAACAGACCTCCTCTACTACATTTTCTCTCCATTATCTTCTTTGCTGCCACAGGCCCAAAGGAATAGCCATAGACTAAAACCGTGAGCCAAAATAAATAATCTTCCCTCCTTTTAAATTGTTTACCTCAGGCATTTGTTGCAGCAACAAAAAGCTGACTAGCTCAATATCTGCAACAATTTTTTTGTAAGTCCAGATTTCCCATTCTATATGATGACATTCAGAAACAAGACCAGACACAAGACATATATCCTTGACAGGAATTCCATAGAAATCACACTATACTTTTCTCAGCGTATCTCATAATGGGGTAAAAAAGAGAACTATCAAGCCTTAGAAAGTTTTGAAAGTTCAAGAAAAGTATAAGAGAGAAAAATGAAGTCAGAGGTTACTACTACAAACAACTGAGAAGAGTCTGATAATTTATCCTATTTACAAGCTTGCAAGTTAGCCTGCCATGGTGCTATGGATGCTGGTGAAAAGGGATTTGAGAATCCTGGGTCAAGGACAAAGAATTTTATTGCTCACAGAAGAATAGCAGCATGAGCTTCTGATCAATCTGGCTCCATTCGCCTTCCAAGTCCTATGGTGGGACAAACAGAAGCCCAGACAGAAGCTGTATATATAGTGGCTTTGTATCACAGCTTGACAATGCTTAGCTTGGGGAACCCCAGCCTTTTAATGAGCTAAAAGCGAATGTGCATGGCTTTTTTTTTTCCAGGAAGGAGAAAATATCTTTAGCAAACTGAGCAGCAAACACACCTGATTTTAACACTATCGGTACCTTCCAAGGCTATTCTCTATATAGAAAGATGTTCCTTGACTTAAAATGGGGTTACTTCCTAATAAACCAATGAAAAGCTGAAATACACTAAGTCAAATTTTTCTAACCTACTGAACATCTCAGTTTAGCAACACAGTACACTGTAGAATGTCAGTTGTCTCCCCTCTTTATCACATGGCTAACTGGGATCTGTGGCTAGATGCCATTGCCTAGCAAGAAAAGAGAGTTGCTACCTTGTATTACTAGCCTGGGAAAAGATCTAAATTGATCATATGCTTTCTACTGAATGTGTATCACTTCACCACTGTAAAGTAAAAAAATCCTAAGTTAGCCATCCATCGTGCATTGGAGACCTTCTGTATTTATATCCTTGAAATAGGAGCCTGCAACAAAAGCTATCAGTGCCTCTGCTCATAAAATATAAAGAAATGCAAAAGTCACTATGTGACTCACTTTTGAAAATAATAGAGTCATAATACAGTGAACTCTGGGTGTTGATTTAATCAAAAATTTGACTTAATTTTTTAGGACTGGGGAAAAGTGGGAAGGGTGTATTGAGGAGAGTATACAGGCATAAGAGAAAATAAATCATCTATTTTGTAATAAGAAATGAAGAAAATCAAGAAAAAGAGGTAAAGTGTATTATATCAACAGCATGAGGAATAACTGAAAGTGTTGAATGTGTGGTGTTGCCCCTTAGAGCCAGTGTTCATGAGATTGGAAAGTTGGAACTAGCTACTCATTTTTCGTCATTGGCTACTTGACATTTTAAAGTATGTACAGTATTATCTTTATGAAAATTCAAATATACTTGGATGCAATAAATAGGGTGTGGGTGTAGTACCAGCTACTTGAGAGGTTGAGGTGGAGGGGTCACTTGAGTCCAGGAGTTTAAGCTGCCCAAATGTCTCTTGAGGACCTAATGGGAATATAGGTATTTCAGCTTATTAAAGAGTAACTTTAAAGGAATAAATCCAGTCCACTCATTTTAGGGAACAGATAATCACTAATGAGACAACACTCTCAGCCCTAGTAGATATGACTGGATCTCGACTCTCGCATTTACTGGGTTCAATGACTCCAAGCTCTTCTCAAAGGGCATTGGGAGAAAGAAGATGACCTCATTGCTGACATAGTGTTTTCAGTACTCTCTCCTAGCTGCTTTAGACTGTGTGCACAACAAACAAAGCTTTACTTTGTGGAGACTTCTAGGCTTTTAACTCTCAGGAGACCATTCATTTATGCCACACAATGTAGATGGGAGCAGTGGTAGGTGTGAGGGTACAAAAAAGTTAGTGGAAAAAGAAGGCAATCTAATATTCTTCAATTTTATAAAATCAAGTGTTATATACTGGTAGAACAATTTATGATTATTTAAATAAAGTGAACAAGAGACAAATTTGTATGTATGGCATGATATTACTTAGGTAAAAATATAATGAGTCAGTATAAGTGTACATAGTTAAGCATAAATATTTGCATTTCCAAAGAAAATATCTGTAAAGAAATATTTTGAACTGATAAAAATTGTTACCTCTGAAGGGTGGAATTAGGGAAAGGGTGAGTAGGACTCAGAGCTTTCCCTCTCTGTTTTATATTCTTCCATATTTTTAATTTTTATTTTTTGGTACAAATGACCCTATATGTGGAATGAAAGATTAAATGAAATATAATATCTGCCTTCCTCATTCTTCCTAATGGCTATATAGTTACCATACAATTTCTGAATGTTTCATTTACTTGCTGTTGTCCTTATTATGGGCAGTGCTCACCTTTTTCACTGAATTTTTATGTGTTATATGAGTATTTGTGAATAATTTTTAAATGAGGATAAATTCCTCCAAGTGGAAACCTGTGTCAATGGATATCCAGAGGTTTAATATGACTGCCCATACAGTCCCTTAAGATATTAAATAAGGTTGACAGGATTGCCCTCATTTTAATGACAAGGAAATTTATTTTCATTTCGTTTATTCATATGTGCATACAATGTTTGGGTCATTTCTCCCT
This sequence comes from Castor canadensis, assembly GCF_047511655.1. NCBI lineage: Eukaryota > Metazoa > Chordata > Mammalia > Rodentia > Castoridae > Castor > Castor canadensis. The sequence continues at coordinate 26,091,410 of NC_133390.1, read as the reverse complement.
CCTACCCTCTGCCACCTCCCTTTCCCCCTCCGCCACCTCCCTCTCTCCCCCACCACCTCTCTTCCAGGCAGAAACTGTTCTGCCCTTATCTCTAATTTTGTTGAAGAGAGAGTATAAACAATAATAAGAAGGACAAAGCATTTTTGCCAGTTGAGATAAGGATAGGAGGAGATTCCTAGCATTGCTTCCATGTACAAATGTGTTACATTCTAAGTTGATTCTTATTGAACTAACCATTTCTCTAGTTCCTGATCCCCTTCTCCTATTGGCCTCTGTCACTTTAAAGTTTCTGCATTAGTTCCTTTGCATTGAGGACATCAAATACTATCATGTTTTATTGGGTTTCTTACCTATCCTCATACCTCCCTTGTGTGCACTCATTTTATCATGTGACCAAAGTCCAATCCCCTTGCTGTATTTGCCCTTGATCTAAAGTCCACATATGAGGGAAAACATTTGATTATTGGTCTTGTGAGCCTGCTAACCTCGCTCAGGATGATGTTCTCCAGTTCCATCCATTTACCTGCAAATGTTAAGATTTCATTCTTTTTCATGGCTGAGTAAAATTCCATTGTGTATAAATACCACATTTTCTTAATCCATTCTTCAGTAGTGGGGCATCTTGGCTGTTTCTAGAACTTTGCTATTGTGAATAGCGCTGCAATAAATATGGGTGTGCAAGTGCCTCTGCAGTAAACTGACAAGGAAATTGAGAATCAATTAATAGAGGTCTGTCAGAAGTTAAGTGCCAAGATTAAAACTCCATCTCTTTGGAATCCATTTCCAAGCATGGTTTAGGCACACAACTGCAGGAGCAGGGGGTAGAATGTAGATTTCTGGATAGAAAACAGCCAGAGATATCTGGAAAATCCTGAAATTTGTACAGTGAGTGGTGCCATTACCAGTCCAACTCTAAAGTTCCAGCCTTTAGAGTTGACACCAAAGAAATGGGATTTTAAAACACAATAAATGGAACACTCCCTACTCTCAAGGACAAGAAGTAACTTCCTGGAAGAAACATGTGGACTTCTTGTAGACAACCTGGGAGAGCCATCCTTCAGCCAGAACAAGGGTCTCTGAGTTATACAACTTAGAGGTCATTGCAGAGTAAAACTTGAACCCAAGTGTCCCTGGGAGTCAGTGAGGGTCTCAAGGAAGTTCCTAAAAGGAAAGGTGAAAACCTCAACACAGCCCTTAGCTTCTCCACAAACAATTTTTAAGATGCCAGGTAAGAGACTGACAGAGATTGATTCAACAAGTAAGGCAGGATATACCAACACACTTCATATCCAAGGAAATTATGTGTAAGAAGAACACAAGTGAGTTTGTTTAGCAGGGGGAAAAGGCTGGGAAAAGTTGAGCAGGGGGACCTATTAAACACTCCTTTGGATAAGTAGTCATAGTACATCCCAATCATTCCTGCTGCTATAGTGTTTGATGTTATTGGTTCAGCCTAGAGACATTAAGTAACTCTGAGTCCTTGCAAGATGGACTTATGCCATTCTCTAAGGGACAATGACCATTCTCTAAGGGAGTGTACCAGGCAATTTTCTTGAAAGTATGTATGTTTGATTCCCCAGTGCAAAACAGTCATATGAAAGAAGGACAAAGAAGGGAGGTTTTTTTTTTTTAACTACTTGTTATTGCTGTGAAGGAGTATGAAGTTTAAAGAAATGTTTGTGTACTTTTTAATCAGACTATACATAAATCCAGTGTTTTTTTTTCTGAATTCCTAGTTTCTGCTTCTCATGTCTCATTTCCTTTGTTTATCTGCCTCATTTTCCCCCTAAATGACTTTTGATCCCTTAATCTTAAGAGATACTAAAGGGAGAAAGCCCAGCTTCTTTTAGCTTCTTCTGAAAGTGGATATTGACCCTGCCACAAGAAACCAAAACTCATGTCCTATTTGACTAAGGGGTCATTATGAGAAACTGAGTGATCAGGCTGCCAAGATCATCTGATATCAGGAGCATTGTATGTGGCTCTTAACTGAAAATGAACTCATGCAAAAGATTAGAGAAGAAAATATCCCAAAAAACAGCACAATGAACAATAAAATAATATCCCTCGCTATGTGAATAAGATAACAATAAGCAATATCTTTTCCACCAGGTGGCTCCAAAAAAACATGAAGTAAGGAGATCGTTGAGGCTGAATGCAAAGTCAGACCAGTGTCGATCTGTCTGTGACCACCTTTATAGGACTATAGAGACTTTATTTGAATTATCTGGAATATACACATAGCACCTTTTAAAATGACATAAAAGTGGTCCTTTGAGCCACAGTTAGGGTGTCTATCTGCTACAGTGGCTCAAGCAGTAGAGCACCTGCCTAGCAAGCACAAGGCCTTAAGTTCAAACCCCAGTAAAGCCAAAAAAAAAAAAATCTAGGGTCATCCTATTCTGGACAATGGCCTAACTCTTCCTAAGTTTAGTAAAGAGATACATTGCAATATCAATTAAAGCCTTCTGAGTATTTTTAGTGAGAGATTCTATATGCTATATTACATCTTCTAATCCTATAGCTGGGATGAAGAAGGAGGCAAAATGATTACAGCAGTGTTGATAAACTGGAGAAGTGAGAAGCTAAATAGCAGGTGATGTGTTAAAAGTAGGAAAGGAGGTCAATGACCCTGAAGCAGATGGAGTAAATTAAGTTTCTGGTGATATAAGTCTTTTTCCTTCCTCTTCATTATCTACAGGGGTGGTGGGGCACAGGAAGGGGGAGTGTCTTGAGGCTCTCAGGATAGTGTATTCCATCGCATCCTCAAAAGTTGAGTTTATAAATAACAGATCCTGCATTCACTTCTAAGGTTAGGATCTTGATATAAAGCCATAGAAATCTGAGTATATAGAATTTCAGCCTATTATCTCTCCCTTTTACAAAATAAGTTTAATTGCAGAATAGAATTAAATCGTAGAGTTACATTTTTAGGTCAGATTTTTTCACTGCCTAATTTATGTTTATACCAGGCCATTTTACAAAGGGAAATTAATTTTTTTCTTTAATTCCTCTTATCTGAAATTATTTCAACTCTTTAACATACATCCTAGAAGTGGGTTATAGGGATATTAATAGGGCTGCCCATTTTGTTTGGTTCTAGATTTGTACCTAGAGAAGAAGGAAGGAAGGAGGGCCGGAGGGAAGGAGGGAAGGGGGAAAATAATGATGTCTTTTCTATGCGTTTCCCTTTTATTCACCTTTAGTTTGAGTTTTCCAATCACTTAAGCCCTAATCAGCAAGAGCCCCCTCTCCCTGGAGTCCATTCTTCTCCCCAGGTGTATCTGAGGCTTTCTCAGTTCCTCTTCTTTTCTCCAGAAGACCACTTTGCAAAGCTTAGTAAAGTCCTTTAGGGACAGACACATTTGTCTCTTATGATAATAACTTTGTTTCCCCTGACAACAGCTGATATTTTAAATAAAGTCCCTGTAGTATTACCTTTAGGAGAATTAACTTTCAGGGAGGATCCTCAGGGTTTGGCCTTATATGAGATAGTTGAAGTTTGCAAATCTGGCATACAGTTTTCTCTCTCTCTTTTTCTTTTCCTTTTTTTTTCAGTTTTCTTTATATAATAAGAAACAAGTGCAGTTACAGATAGACATCTGGGTCCAGTTTGTTTCTCATGGAGGTAGGAGTTTTGCCTTTGTTGGAACTGGTAGTGACTTGCTTCCTTGACTGCAGTGGAGAGAATTGAATAAATGCATAAGCCCTTCAGAGATGTCTTAAGTGTGGTGTCTTTATCACTACATTTGAAAGTCAAAGGCTGGTGGAGTGGCTCAAGTGGAAGAGCCTGAGTTCTCAAGTGAAGCCCTGAGTTCAAACCCCAGTATTGCCAATAAAAACAAAAACAAAAGAAAAAGAAACTAAAATTGAAGGTCATGAAATTTTCTGTTGAAAGTAGTTATGACTCATTTCTCCAATTTATAAGGAAATGGATTTCGCTGGGAAGAGTTTCCCATCATAATCCCAAAACAGTAAATGGCTTATTAGAGTAATGGCAGATCCTAAAGGAGGAGCGGCCTCTCTGTTTCCAAAATACAGCTATACCCTAAGCATCAGAGACACTGATCCTTTGCAACTATATCACTATGGGATACAAAAGAGTCTGGACCAACCAGCAAAAACCCTTGTTCCTTTCTATTATTGCTTATACTCTCTCTACAACAAAATTAGAAATAAGGGCAAAATAGTTTCTGCTGGGTATTGAGGGGGTGGGGGGGAGAGGGAGTGGGCAGAGTGGGTGATAAGGGAGGGGGTGGAGGCAGGGGGGAGAAATGACCCAAGCCTTGTATGCACATATGAATAATAAAATAAAATAAAATAAAAAACAAAAGAGTCTGGACAAATATTCTATAATCTCATTCCCAAAAATAGAGCCCTGAAAAAGAAAGTGGAACTATACCTAAGAATCAACATAATTGGAAAGGAGAAAGAAAGGCAGTAAAGGCAGCTGTTTAGGAGGATTTAGAGGCAAAAAGGTAGATCCTTCAAGGGTTCAGGTCATTTGCTTTTGTACAGAAGCAAAAGCACATGGTACAGGTGGTGACAGAGAAGCAACAAACAGTTCAAGATCATAATGTTGACAGTGGCACGAGCAAGAGAAAATATCCACATGGAAATAAAGTGTTTTGGATCAGAAAATGTGCTGCTTATTTATAGAAGCTTACTTTTCTGGCTGTCACTCCAGAGCTGCCTCACCTCACTGGGTCTTGGAAGAGATTCTGTGTGGCAAACAAGAAAATGAACTAATCAAGACTCATCGTGACGTTCTTCTGGCCAGCTGCTTACTTCCCTTCTGACTAGGATGGGCTACATTGCCCTAGAAATGGAATTTTCCTATCGTCAGGAACACTCATGTTTTAGGGAGAGTAGACTATTTAAGTGTTAAAACTAGTTATAAAAAAGTAGAAAGAGAAACCAAAGCCTAACAAAAATCCTAACTGGTAAAGCCATAGGCACTGATTCTAGATGGCTGATTTTTACCATGCCCTGTATCATTGCGCAATTTTTTACTTTTCTGGAAGTGGGAAGACATACCACCACAGTTTGGTTTTGATCTCAGGAGATTGCAGGAAAGGTTGCTTGCAAGCATGCAAAGGGAAAGAGCCAGGGACCCAGAACATCTCCCAGGAACATCAGAACTGCAAGAAATAGAAATTGCTAGAGCAAAGTTCAGTCTTCTACCTTGGGCTCTCCCTGAGGAAGAGGAAGAGCGCCACCTCTGGTTGGCACATCAAGATGATGCTACCAGGGTCAGTGAGGGTCTCAAGGAGGTCCCTGAGATGAAAGGTGGGGACCTCTACCCAGCCCTTAGCTTCTCTAAAAAAAGAATTTTCGAGATGCAGGGTAAGAGACCCACAAAGACTTACCCAGCAAGTAAGACATAAAGTACAGATTTACCTCGTAGTCAAGGCAGAGTGTGTAGGAAGAACATAAATGAGTGGGGTACAAATGCTGGGAGGAGTTGGGCAGGAGCTCCTGCTAAACATTCCTTGGGATAGGGAGTCCCTTTTGTTGTAAGGACCTAGTACATCCCAATCATTCTTGTTGATGTAATGTTTGAGGATTTCAGTTAGGTCTGGAGATATTAAGGAAATCCTAGTCTTTCTAACAGACTTATTTGTGACTTTTAATGACCCACTGAAGGACTGGAAGAGTAGCTTAAGTGGTGAGTGCCTGACTAGCAAGTGTGAGGCCCTGAGTTCAATCTCCAGTATAGCAAAAAGAAAGAAAGAAAGAAAGAAATGACCCATAGCTTTCTAGGACAGTGTACAGTTAATTTTCTTGGAAGTAGTATGCTTGATTCCCTGGGACACACAATGATCACCTGAAGCAAGGATAACCAAGTGGGTCTTTTCTTTTTCACTTCTTGTGATTACTCATCGAAGCAGGGTAAAACTGAAATGCTCTCAATCAGGTTATATATTAATCCAATTTTACTTCTGAATTCTTGGTTTCTGCTTCTCATGTCTCTTCCCTAGTCTACGTATCTTGCCTCATAAGAGCTTTCATTGTATATCAGACACTAATGAGAAACTGATAACATGCTAATTTAATATAAAATTGGCACAGAAAGCTATGTGTGTGAATGTGGATGAGTACAGAGTTCTAGTCATATTCTCAAAAAAGGTTTATTTAAAAACACGTATATTCAGGTTTTTCTCCATTTATAAGAAGAAAACATGGTTTCTTTCACTTTGCAACAGTAAGTAGCATTTGTTGAGTAATTATACCTTCCAGTATATTATGTTTTCCTTTCATCTTCACAGAATTCAAAGCTATTGACTTCATGTAAAATAAAACGTATTGATGAATTTACAAGCGAGAATTAGCAAATATTTGCAGAAAACCTCTTTAAAAGTGTAGAGACCACAGTAAATAGAAAAAACAGAAACTATCCAAAAAAAGGGAAAAAAAAAACCTCAAAAAATTATGCTCATGCTTTCTGAGAAGAAATATGTTTGAGTATATATAAAATTAAAATCTGTATTCTTAAAAGGACATTCACAAAACAAAAGGAACATTTACAAGTAAAAAACATGAAATCGATCATTTATGTGAATGTGAGATGGATGGATAGATCGAACTTAAGAAATATTCCATAGGCTTGGACTAAAATTAGAAAGAAATGAAAAATAAAGAGTCATATCAGAAGATCAAATATTCCACAAAGAGAAATTAAAGAAGAAATAACTTTCTTATATTACCCAGAACCTTAAGACCTGAGTTTCTACACTGAAAGTTTATTGCACATCCAGCATAATGTATACAAGCAGGTCCATGTAAATCATAAAATTTTAGGGGAAAAAAGGCACAAAAGGATCCTAAAAGTTTCCAGAAAGAAAAGAAAAAAAGATGAAAGTCATACACTGAATCAGTAATTAGAATAACTTCAGAATTCTTAACATAAACACTGGAGAATAAATGGCAGTACAGAACAATGCCTTTACTATTCTGAAGGAATATTTTTACCAATCTCAAATCAACTTTGTAAACTCAAAGTTGATTACAATGGTAGAGGGAGCAAGAAGATAACTATCAAATCTGCAAATACTCAAAAAAAAAAGAACTTCCGTGGCCTCATTCTTAGGATGCTACTGAAAGATCAGGCCTATTACCAGAAGGAAAAATATCAATAGGAAAAAGGTGATTCAACATTAGAAAGGGGTAATAGGATTCTGTCCAATGTAATAAAAAGGATCCCAAAATTTCAGCCATATACTGGCCTTGATGAAAACCTGTTTCAACTAGAGTTTGCAAAAAAACACTCTGGAAGAGCTTCGTTCAGGAACAATGTAATTACTAGAAAAGTCTCAGAAAATTGTCAAAGTCTTTATATTGAACAACGTTGTTTTCAAAATGGGACATAATGACATCAGAGAGGACATTATTATTGATGATGGTGAGGATGATGACGATGATGATGACTGTGGTGCTGGGGATAGGACCCAGGGCCTTGTACTTGCTGCAAGGCAAGCACTCTATCACTGAGCTGCATCCTCAGCCTGAGAGGACATTGGTATTTATTAACTCAAACCAACAGGCATAAACTGGGATAAATGATCACAGTGATATGAACAAAAGAATATGCAAAGAAAGAAAAGCGACCATATTGTGAATATTCATATAATAATGTGACCACTGACTACTAATTAAACAAAAATTACAATGTAATCATAACGGAAAGATGAGTGGATGCAAAGGATATATAAATGTGGTGAGAAGGAAGGAGAGATAACAAATCCTCATTGTCTATAGTGAGAAACTGATGGATAATGTATAAAACCAAAAGATCAAGAAGTAACCATATAAATTTGTTAGAGACAAAAAAGTAAATACAAATTTCTGCAGAATATAGTTTCTTCTGGAGAGAAAAGCTGGGCAGAATGAGCAGAGGATTGCTCTTTTAGATTTACGTATTTATACCTTTGATATAAAGTATAAACAAAAAGAAAGGAAAGTAGGAGAGAGGAAGGAAAGAAGAGAGAGGGTGGGAGAACAACCTACCCTCTTTTCATCTGTTATAACAGAAAATGCTAATAGAAATACCAAGTCCCAACGATATTTGACTGGGTTCCCCACAGCACATTTTATTTTGTAAGTTGTACAGAAAGGGGCAGGCAGAGTTTACAAAAGAAAATGAAACTCGGTAATGTTTATAGGAATGGGGAAATGAGAGAAACCTGATAATGTTGCAGCATTTCTTGGATGTGTATATTCACAAGTTGTTCAGCAATGTTTATTTTCAAAGGCATGAACAGCAGGACTGTGATTTTCTTAGTTGAGTTTTCAATATCCAATGGATGTTACTGAGCAATCTGGAAAAGGAAATTGTGAAAATAAAGGACAAAAAAAGTCCACTCACATTTTCTTTCTTTGCTATATTCTCGTGGTTTCTACTTCATCCTAGCAGATGTTACCTTATCTGAATGCACCAACTTCCTGATGGTAGTTTGATTTTCAGAAGCTTCAACCAACATGTTCTTATTAGACCTAAAGTGAATGTCATGTAGATGATACCTTCTCATCACTGGCCTACCTCCCTCAGAAGTTTGGGAAGAGGTCTTTTTTCCCCAATTCCATCAATTCTACATTTGTGCACAGTTGAGTGGGGGCTGCTTTCTGGGAGATGTATATCCCTTGAGTCCCCAGCCCTCTGTCATAATGCCTAATTTCTTACCTTCTCTTGGTACTTATAAAGTCATGAAAATGGAAAAGTACAAAGAACCTCAATTGGTACAAATTCTTTTTTCTTTTTAATTGGCAGATATTAATCATACATAGTAAGAGGTTTCATTATATTTTCATACGTACACATAAGGTACTTTGTCTATATTTTTCTATCTCTCTGTTGTGCTCTCTCATCCCCTCTACTTTTTCCCTTCCTCTTCCTCTTCTTCCATTTTCATAATCTTGGGGTTTGTTTTGTTTTGTTTTGTTGGTTTTTAGCTGTAACTGGGGTTTGAACCCAGGTCCTCACACTGACGGGGAGGCATTCTACCACTTGAGCTATTCCACCAGCCATTTTTGGTGTTGGGTGTTTTGAGATAGGGTCTTGCAAATTATTTGCCTGGTATGACTTGGAACCATGATACTCTTGATCTCTGTTTCCTGAGTATCTAGGATTATACGCAGGAGCCACCAGAGCCCATCTTCATAACTTTGTTCTTGTTTGCCCCCTAACTTCCATAAATGAGAGAAAATATGAGATATTTGTCTTTGTGGGTCTGGCTTATTTCACTTAACCTGATGATCTCCAGTTCCAGTGTGAGTACCTAACAAGAATGTCAAAGCACTCTTTTTAAAATAGAACTGCATTACAAAATGTTTGTTAATACAATTCAAATCCTTGAACTTAAAAACAAAAACAATCAACAATTGCTATAGGCAGTGACTTCTTCAGAATGCAGCCCCCTGCAGTTATTGGCAGGACGGAACCAGCGTGTGGTACGGCTGGCAAAGGAGACACAAGTAGAACTGAATCCTTACTCTGCGTGTAGCTGTGTCCTTTTCAAGATATTCAACCACTCTGCAACTCAGTCTCATTCTCTGTAAAGAAGATAAGATCTTCATTTCATATGCCTTTCCAGAGTAAGTATCTTTCATGAAGGGGGGCAATCAATAAATATCTGAGCTACCTTTCTTCTTATCTCTTGGGGGTCTGGGAAAAGAATATGCAAGTGTCAGCCTACTTTCCCTCTTACATGGCCCAGGTTGCACAAGGACTCCCCAGATTCAGGATATGAGGAGAAAGTGAAGAAATTAGCCCATGAAAGAATTCCTTTTTAGCCTGCATTCAGTTCACATTAAAGGATCTGGACAATCAGATCAACCCCCTGGGTTCTGCCCTTTTGCTCTGGAGTCTGAACATTGTTAAGTCACAGCAGAGACTTCTTTTTTTTTTCTGGTGACACTCACTATTAAATCAAAAGCCAGCCAAGACCAGCTAACTTCCTTGAGAATTCTCTTAACACAGATTGCATGATAATGGTGACTCATTTGTGTCCCTTAGCAGGAAAATTAGGAGGAAAATATAGTGAAAAAAAATCATAAACCATACAGGAAAGTAGGGGAATAAAAATTTTTTTCACAAATTAGCACACTATAATCAGGAATTCCTCTTCTTTCCTCCTGTGTATCATCTACAATATCTAGATGTATTTATGTAGAATAGAATACACAAAAATCTTAAGACGAGGAATGATGTCAGAGCTCTATTAGTAGCTATAATTTACTTATATTGAAACTGTTTACATAGGTCAAGAGCCTTTTCCAACACAGTACAGATAATTCATCATGGAAGTCACTTCTATCCATGTACCTTCTTCCTCTTTAGTTTATAAGTGCAAATACCCATGAAAACTGAACTGTTATGTGCCATGGACTTACATCATTATAATCTTCTGCTATTTAGGAAGTAACTAATAGGCTTTATATAAGGAACTCTCAAAAAGTCATGCTTTTTTACTTAGGTGAGAAATTTTAGGAAACAAGTCTAAAAGGAGAGGCTGGGTATTTTAAGAATTCAAATAGAAAGTAAGTACATTGTCTGACAATTTCTTGGTAAATTTTGGGATTAAAATGAGAGTGTTGCTTCCCACTTTTGTATTGTTCTTAAGTTCTGCTCTGAAGGCAGAAATGTCAAAGATGCTTTGCTAAAACCCCAAAAGTTACTATGCAACATACATTAGAAATTATTTGTCCTGACCTTGAATGCTGGGGATCTATAATTCTGTCATCTAAAAAAAGAGCTGCCATGCAGAAGAAAAGAGAGTGTAATATTAGACATCTCAATCACCAGTCAATGTACTTCTCCAGCTTGTCATAGCTTTTTATATCATTTGAGAAAATCTCACAAATGGAACAATTTACCATAAAATGTGCTTATTTTCCATTAAGTCTTGCTTGTTGCTCCACTGAGGCACTGAAGTTACCAATGTTTAAATTTTTTTCATGGTTAACCCTGCAGGGCTATCTCTAGGTCTCATAAATCCAGAAAATGAACCATGCAGAAGACAGGCCTTGGAGAAAGGTTTTATTTGCATCGCTTGCTTTGCACATTGCTTAAACTAGAGATGTTAACAGTTTCTTGAAATGAGCAACATTAGTCAGACTCTTCGGGGCAATAGTGGGAAGTGGAACTCATCCTGTCACATGCTTGATCGAAGTATGACAGCTAAGACAACAGAGGGTAGAATATGAAAAATCTTTTTTCAGAGCCTTAGTGGAATGCATGAAGACTTTGGAGCTCTTCGTATCTCAGTTAAAATCCCAAAGCTGCTACTTACTTGACCTTGATGAAGTTAACCTTCAAAATTCACTTTCTTCAAATACAATGAGCATGGTATGACTAACTCAAGGAATTATTATGAGAATTAAATTTTCTTAAATGCAAGGTGTTCAGCCCATATGTGGTCATCGGAATGTGCACAATAAATGCCAGCAATTTTCATGATTATGATGATAATTATTATTCTCTTTGAGGTGTTGCCATTGATCAGCAATTTGCTCTTGGATGAGCATTTTCTCATCCAAGAAGATGAAGATAATAATATTTGCGCTGCAGAGTTTCTTTGAGGAATGGTAATGATGTGTGTAAAGTAGCCACAATCATGAAGGTAGATTCTGGGAATGTGTTGTTCTTGATATTTTCACTACTGTCAGTTACTTATGTAATAATATCTTTAAATTTGAGAGAAGTTATGTTTCATATAAAGGTTGGCTCCTTGTGAAATAATAAATTTTTACACTGCTACATCTGATAAATGTCCACTCAAGAGAGATTAGATTTCTTTGTCTCATAAGTCTCTGTTCAAGCTTGCATAAGGATAACTCCCAAAAATTTGTGGTTGAAAATCAGACTAGTGTCCTCTACATGAGCAGGGCTTATCAGAAACACTGTGAAAGGAACGTTTAAAAAAAAAAATCCCAGTAAATGGTAATGTGTACTGTCAGCATCTGATCAAAGGGAAAAAAAGACATCTAGAATTAGGATTCCTACAGAACATTTTGTTCTCTTGACCCTTTGAGAGTCTTATTAGAGCATCCTAGTTTATTAGTCAAAGAAGAATGGGCTTCATTCAAACAACACTTGCAGAAGCTGCCCACACCAACAGTAGATTCTTGATTCAATTACCAGTTGAAGTCACCAGGTTCCACTATATTTCAATGCCTAAATACATTCCTTTCAATTGAAAAAGTAGATTATGTTAGTTGAGAATGTGTATCTCTAAATTCGAAGAAAACTATGCAGCTGCTTTTGAAACCCAAGATTCTGCCTTATTTTTGCTCTGCAATGCAGCCTATCTTTCCCTACCAATTCATCCCTCTTTGGTACTTACAGCTTAAGAATTCCTCCAACAAAATTAAAAGCCCTACTCTTGAACTTGACCAACATTTTCTCAACCAAATATATGTTTTAAATAGATTTGCTAATTGGTTTTAAAGTGGAAACATCTTTATCAACAGTACTACGAGATGTCAGTTTAGATTCTCCGTCTCCACTTGGGTTTCCTAAGAGAAGGTGAACATAACTGGGGAAGGGGGCAGTCTACCTAAAGAACAAGAAAAGGAGCTTGGTGGAGTGAAATTGAGGCAAAAAACCCAGACCAAAGATGTATTATCAAGCTTGTCATCTCTATGGGCAATTGCCTACTACTAGAGACTCTGAGAAGCTGGGTAGAATGTGATTCAGATCTTCCCACTTAAAGGATAAAAGAGGAGAAAACTTATCCAGTCTCCCATCTTTCACTGGTCAGGTGTTGACCCATGAAATATCAACATTTTCTCCCTTTGGGGTTTGTTCATGCATCAGAATGTCTGAACAAGTTCTCACAAGCATCTCTTGAGAGCTGTGACAGAGAAACCCAGGGCAGAAAGCAAGAGATTCACAGTTCAGTTAAAACAAAGGGCAGTCTACTTGCATTTGTTATCGTAGTAGCCATGACAATGACTGGAGTAAAAAGATTTCCTCTATAGAAATATAAAGATACCCTTCATGCTAATGTGACCTCCGTGGTAAGATTCACATTAAAAAGACACTTCAATATTTTATAAACTCTCCCACATTGCAAACAGAACATTTTTCCTTCCATTTCAAAATCTAAACACTGTTTGGTGAAAGATACAATTCTTCTGATAGTTGATGTGTATTTATAAAGTATACATGGTACTAATTACCCCACAAATTATTCTCAAATTACAGATTTAGAAGTGAATTTTAAAATCATTCATTGAACACTTATTATTCTAGATATTTTTGAAGACAGAATTCAAAAAGAACAAAACAAAGCCTCTTTCACCAAAGAGCTTATAAACTACTCAGGATGGATAAGACAGATAATCTAAAAGGTTGAATAAAGCTAATAAAAGAGAGTAGGAGAAATATCAAATATACACTAATTTTATGGCAATTATTAGACAGTAATCAATGCTTTGAATCCTACCCATATGCACAAAAACATGACAGACTGATCTGACATGTATGGAAGTCATGGACAACATAAAATTAGCTTGTTTTATATAGCTTTGCTCCAAAGAAGAAATAAGATAGTTCTAGAAGCCAAAATGAAAACTGCCTCCTAAGGTTGACATTGTAATACTCATTAGGGAATAAAGAGTGTATCTTCAAAGGTGGAGGAGTTGAAATTGAGCTATTATTTAATATCCAAAACCACAAATTTACAAATGTTGAATCTAGAAAAATTATCCAACTAACCAAAGTAACAGGAAGAAAAATGTTCCTATTTTGGTATAAATTTAGACCACTCAAATAGTGCAAAATTCGCAAGCCAAAAAAATTAATATTTAGCTGGGTGCCAGTGGTTCACACCTGTCTTCCTAGCTACTTAGGAGGCTTAAATCAGGAGGATGATGGTTTGAGGACAGCCCAGTCTAATAGCTTGTGAGAACTTTTCTCCAAAATAACCACAACAAAATGGATTTGGGGTGAGGGGTTGTAGCTCAAGTGGTAGAGCACCGGTTTTGCAAGAATGAAGCCCTGAATTTAAACCCTAGTCCCACCCACCGCCCCCAAAATTAATAGCATTATTTGTCCAGACCATTGGACTTGCTAGGGTTCAAATAGAAGACAACTTAAAATTAATCTTTTATATTCATAAGTTAGGAATCACAAAGGAATTCTTTGCCACAATTATATCTCCATACAAAAGTACAACCTTCATAAATAAATAAACCAGATGGAATAATTTAGCAGATTCAGCAAACAGAAAAATTAGTAACTTTGAAAACTATAGTGGTATAACCTTTTTTTTTACTCTAAAATAAATAAGTTTGTATCAATTAGCTCTTGCTGCAAAATAAAATTCTTCAAAACTTAATGACTTAAAATGACCACCTGAATTCACAACTAGCTATTCAAGTGGTTCTTCTAAGTTGGGCTAGCTGAGCTGATCTCTGTGGGCTCACTCGTGTCTGTGGTCATCTTAAGCACTGGCCAGGTCAGACTGCTTTATATTGATGTCATCTGAGGATAGAACTTCTGGAGACCCCTTCCACCTCCCATCATAGCACCTAGTGAAGCTAGTGAGTGTTTGTTTAATGGTAATTTACAAATTCTGAGAAAGTAAGCAGAACTGTGGAAACCCTCTTGAGCCCTTGCCTCAGAATTCATTGTAGGTCTTTTCTGCCAGCTTAGTGGCCTAAGTTGCAAGGCCAGTCCATATTCAAAGGCTGGAGAAAAATTCTCCAGTTCTTGATGAAAGGGGAAGAATCTATGGTGATTTTTACAACTTGCCATAAAATTGTAATAATTTAACAGATAAAAGAGAGACTAGAAACCAATAAAGAAGAGGCCAGTATGTGGAAACATCAAGCAAATTTGAAAAAATAAAATCTTCTCCAAGTATCAAAAAAGAGCTATGCATAACAGCTTACATCTGTAATCCTTGCTAAGCAAGAGGCAGAGATCAGGAGGATTGTGATTTGAGGTCAGTCCAGGCCCCCCAAAAAATTAATGAGACTGATACCAGAATTCAGTCCCCTGAACTCAATGCCAACTCAAAAACAATAAGAATAAAGACAAAAGTAAGTAAAAGTTTATCAATTTTAGAATTTTACCCAGAAAAATGAGGACTGCAGGATCTGTTGTCACAAGAAAAAACAAAAGCAGTCTTAATCCCAAACTGGGACTAGGCAGTCCCAGATTATGGGCTGCTAGATGTCTGTTCTGAGACATAACTTTGGTTGGGATGGGGCCTTGGGTAAGCTTGGTTCCCGAAATGCAGGCGTGAGTCTCTAGAGTTGTATCCTTTGCCATTCTGAACATTTCTTCATTTGCTGGTGTGCTAGATGTTCTTTCATTACTGTGGTCAGCAAGATAAGAAGAACCTGATAACCTTTCCTGGAGCTGTAAAGAAATTCTTGCATTCCCTCCCTTGGGGGAATGGGGCAGGGTGGAGATAGGACAAGGAAAAAGAAAAGAAAAAAAAAATCTTTTTAAATCTTGTGTCACTGAAAGCAGGCTAGTAGATAAATTAAGTTAGTTACCATGCTAAAACCACAGTTGTGAGCATATTTGGGTATCTATTCTTGTTAAAAGATCCCATCTCAATCAATAAACCAGGCATAGTGGTGCATCTCTGTTATTCCAACTATGCAGGAGATGGTCATAGGTAGGAAGATCACTGTTTTAGGCTGGCCTCAGGCAAAAGTGCAAGACACTATTGAAAAAATAACTAAAGCAAAAATAGCTAGGGGCATGGCTCAAGTCCAACACCTGCCTACCAAATGAAAAACCCTGAATTCAAACCCCAATAATGCCAAAAAAAAAAAAAAACAAACAAAAAACCTACCAAAAAAGAAACAAAAGGATCTGAATACATCGACCATCAATAAGACTCTGCTCTATTTTCAAGGCTTTCTCATTCCCTCGTCCCCCCACCTGGTTTCCAAGATTATCCAAAAAAGATTTTACCCTCCACAGATGCTTTTGCTTCTGAATTTCCTTTGGCCTAGAATTTATCTACCTCCCTTTCTACCAAACTGTTCCATATATCTTTTCAAAATTCCTATTTATCAGAGAGGTGGAGCAAGATGGCAGATTAGAAATGTCTACTGTTTTGGCTCCATGAATGAAAAAATCCAGATAAAATGGGAGAGACTGTATTCTGAAGACAAACAAAGAGGAAGAGCATTCCCTCTGGGAATGCATCCTATATTGTGTTTACTGCCAGGTGGGTCTAAGGTCTTTTGAGCTCAGGCCCACAGAGTCACATGATTACCACAGTCTCCTCTCTCCACCAGGTAGATGAACTATTCGACTTGGTCTATAAGCACTGAGATTAGCAAGCAGAAATCTTAGGTCCTGCAGTTCTCCCTCAGCCAATGTAGAACTCAGTGGTCTATTTGTTCTCTCACTCTTTGATGCATTTGGAGGTCATATCTAAGCTTGAATGCTTGCTGCCCCTGGAAACACAAGCTGAGGGATTTGTGGAGCAAGAGGGAACCTACTCAGCCCAAAGGCTATAAAGCTACCTGTAGCCAGCAACAACTTCCAGTACACAAAGAAGGGAAGGTTCCATAAAGAAAACATACCAGAATCAGAAAACCATCCCTTCTACAAGAGACTCCAGCTAGTTTTCCCAGATCTGTGCAGTATGTGGGATCAGGCCCAGTGCTCTGAGCACATGGACAAATGCTTGACTACTTAGTTATACCCCCACTGCAGTGGTGAGAAAGCACTTCAACCCAGCCCCTACACTGTCCCACCTGAACACTGAGAATGTTCCAACTGAAAGACTACAGGTGATTAAAAAACTTCTGACCAATGACTTGACTTCAGATGCACAAATTCTAATGTACAAACACAAACAATATGAAAAATTCAACATCTCCACAGTAACAATCACTAATAGTAATGATGTGGATGAAATCTCACATGCAGAATTCAAAAAATAATTATAAGAACGATCAACAAGGACTGGCGGGGTGGCTCAAATGGTAGAGTGCCTGCCTAGCAAGAGTGAGGCCCTGAGTTCAAACCTCAGTGCTAACCAAAACAAAAAAAAATGATCAATGAAATTAAAGAGAACACAAATAAAAACCCAAATAAATTCCAAGAAAACACAATTGCAAAGCTGAATGAAATAAAGAAGACAATGCAAGCACATGCCTGTAATCCTAGGTACTTGGGAAGCTAAGATTGGGAGGACTACAGTTCAAGGATAGCCTAGGCAAATAGTTTGTGAGATCCCATTTACAAAATAACCAGAACAAAATGGACTGGAAGGTTGGCTCAAGTGGTAGAGTGCTTGCTTTGCAAGTGTGAAGCCCCAAATTCAAACCTGAGGTCCCCCACCAAAAAAAAAGGCAATGTAAGACATGAAAGAGGAAGTCAATAAAGAGATAGAAATCCTGAGAAAAACATAAACTGGAATTCTGGAAATGAAAAGTCAAATAAAAATAATTAAAAAGCTCAGTTGAAAATTTCTCTGGTAGGATGGATCAAATTGAAGACAATATCAGGGCTTTAAGACAAGTTTGATTAATTAGAACATGCAGATCTAAACAGAGGGAAAAAATTTAAGAAGTATAAACAGAATATGCAAGATCTCTAGGACATCACTAAAAGACCACACCTATGAATAATGGGCATAGAAGGAGAAGCATATGAGCTAATTGCATAGAAAACATATCCAATAAAATAATAAGAGAAAATTACCCAAATCTCAAGAAAGATAAAAATTACCCAGGTACAAATTTTTAGGACTCAAAACAGGTAAGACCAGGAACAAAACAAAACAAACTCCCCATATCATGCTATGTTTCTATATGCTACATTAGGCATATAGAACAAGGAAATAATATTGAAAACTGTACAAGAGAAGCACCAAGTCACATACAAAGGTAAACCCATCAAAATAACAGCAGATTCCTCAACAGAAACTGTACAGCATGGAATTATATATTTCAAGCCCTGATAGAAAATAACTGCCAACCAAGATTACTATATTCAGCAAAGCTAACCTTAAGACTGTGGAGCTACAGCCATCTGATTTTTGTAAAAGCACCAAAAACATATCTTGGAGAAAAGACAGCCTATTCAACAAATTGTGTTGAGAAAACTTGGTTTCCATATATATGTACAAGATCAAAGCTAGGTTCCTATCTCTCACTTGTACAAAAAATTAATTCAATATGAATCAAAGATCTTAACGTAAGACCTAAAATTTGAAACTACTAGAGGAAAACATAGGTAAATCCTTTGTAGATTTAGGCACAGGTAACACATTCCTGAATAGGATTCTAATTATTCCAGAAATAAGAGCAAGAATGACAAATGGGACTGCATCAAATTGAAAAGCTTCTGCACAGCAAAAGCTGTGCAGAAATAATTACCAGAACCAAGAGACAACCTAAAGAATGAGAGAAAAATCATCTGGTAAATGAGTAGTAACAGGAATATATACAGAGCTCTAAAAATTAAATGCCAAAGAACAAACAGTTCAATTAACAAATGGGCAGATGAGTTGAACAAACAGTTCTCAAAAGAAGTACAAATGGCCAATAAATACATGAAGAAAAATGCTTAAATCCTTAAACATAGAGGAAATGCAAATCAAAACTATACTGAGTTTCCCTCTCATCCCAGTCAGAATGCTACCATTAATAACACAAAAAACAACAAATTCTGGCAAGATAGGAGGAATAAGGAGCCCTTATACACAGTTAATGGAAATGTAAATTAGTGCAACCACTATGGAAATCAGTATGGATGCTCCTCCAAAAAAGAAAAATGTAACTAAAATGTGGTCCTGCTATTTCACTCCTGGACATACATCCAAAGGAACATAAGTCAGCATATAATAGAGATACTTGCTCACCTATGCTCATAGCAGCACAATTGCCATAATACAGATTCAGCCTTGGTGTCCATCAACTGGCAAACAGGTAAAAAAATGCTGTATATACACTTAACGGACAATTATTCAGCCATTAAAAAATGAAACTATGTTGTTTACAAAAAGAATGGATGGTCTCTCATGTAGAACCTAGACCTTTAAGAAATGAATGACAGGAGTGTAAAATGAGGGAACTTGGTGTGGGAGCCAATGGGAGTGGGGAGGATGAAGTGTAGGGTGAATATGATCAAAGTATTTTCATACTACTGTATGAAAACAGAAAAATAAAACTGGTTAAAATTTTTTTAAGTAGAGGGTGTGGGAGGATAGCAGAATTACAGAAATGGTGAATTTGATCAAAATACATTCCATGCATGTGTGGAAATGTCACACTAAAAATCTATAATTAATATATGTTAATAAAAATCCTCTTTATCCCAAATGTCTCCTCCTCCATATAATAATAATAACATGTATGATTCTTTATCATGTGATAGTCACTCTTCTAAGAACTGTTCATAAATTACTCACTTACTTTCTTTCCAACATAAGTGCATTAGAGACACTGTAAAGAAGAAATTAAAAAAAAAAAAAGCAGTTCTCTCTGACTCAAAATTTTCTTAATTTGCATTACCTGCCATTCCAAAATAATCTTTGCTCAATTCCCCTATGTAGATATACTTTCTCTAGTTTGGGGGTTTTTATTTTTCTTAAAGCAGAGCAATGGGAATACTCATAGACTGCTGGTGAGAGTGTAACTTTGTACAACCATTTGAAAAGAAGCCCACTCTAAAGTGAGAGTATGCATAATATCCTTTGACCAGAAATTCAAGTACTAGTATATACAAAATAAATGCATGAAGCAGATCCAAGAATAATGTCCACCACCTGTTTATAATGATCTCAATCTTGAAATAATTCAAACGTCCATCAACTGAGAAGGAATGAATACTTTCATATATCACAAAATGGAGTGCCATGTTACAATAAAGTTTAAGAAACTGCAATGTTGTAACAACTTAGGAATGCAGTCTAAAGACAATTCAAAACTGATCTTCTCCATAAGTAAGTCCTTTGGTGAAGGATGGAGGTGTGAGGTAGCAGCAAGGTTGGGAGAAAAAGAAACTACAAATACCTGATGTGGACAAATTTCAAGAACATGGTGAGAAGATGCCAGACACAAAATACACAGTGTATGAATTCATGTATATACAGCAAGTACACACACAACAGAATTATATTGTTTGTCAATGCAAGCTTAGATCAGCTGTATAGAAATGCACAAGCCATAGAAAAACTATAAACAAATGCAAGGGAATGTCATCATAAATGACTTTGCTCATTATCACAAGCATTCACATTTTATTCTGTTCACGTTCCCATATGCATGTTACACTTCACAATTAAAATGTCTAAACAGCAACAACAAAGGGATTTAGTTATCTCTTGTGATATGAAGACTATAGGTAGGTTTTTTACTACTTCACAGTGTATTGCTGCTTCTTTTTTTTCTCTTTATTCATGTATTCATATGTACATACATTATTTGGGTCATTTCTCTCCCCTTCCCTCCCCTTCCCACCTCCTCCCTCTCCTCCCATCCCCCTCGCTGCCAGGTAGAACTTGTTCTGCCCTTTTCTCCACTTTTGTTGAAGAGAAGACATAAGCAATAAGAAAGACAAAGTATCTTTGCTAGTTGAGATAAGGATAACTATACAGAGAGATTCCTAGCATTGCTTCCATGCACAAGTGAATTACAACTCGAATTGATTCATCTCTGCCTGACCACTGCATTACTTCCCAGTCACCTTCCCATATTGACCTCTGTTGTTTTAAGGTTACTGTATTAGCTCCTCTACAGTGGGGACATCAAACACTTTCAAGTTTTGGGTTTCCTACCTATCCCCATTCCTCCCGTATGTGCTCTCCCCTTACCATGTGACCCAAGTCCAACATTACTTACTGCCTTTGCTCTAGCTCTAAAGTCCACATATGAGGGAGCACATAAGATTTTTGGCCTTCTGAGCCTGGCTAACCTCGCTCAGGATGATGTTCTCCAGTTTCATCCATTTACTTGCAAATAATAAGATTTCATTCTCCATGGCTGAATAAAATTCCATTGTGTATAAATACTACATTTTCTTAATCCATTTGTCAATAGTTGGGCATCTTGGCTGTGTCCATAACTTGGCTATTGTTAATAGTGTTGCAATAAACATGGGTGTGCAGGTGCCTCTGGAGTAACCTTAGTCTCATTCCTTTGGGTATATCCCTAGCAGTGGGATTGCTGGATCATATGGCAGATCTATGTTCAGTTTTTTAAGAAGCCTCCATATTGTTTTCCAGAGAGGTTGCACTAGCTTGCATTCCCACCAGCAGGTATCAGTGTTTCTTGGACAATTATCAGTACTGATTACATTAGTTCAGGTCCTCCAAAAGCAAACACTAAAATGAGATTAAATATGCAAGAAATTTATTTAACAACTATTAGAGAAGAAATAAGGAGGTAGGAGGTGTGGAGCAAGCCAGACCTCAAGGTGGTTCTATCTATGTGGAGGAGAGAGGAAATGAAGAGTTGGGTAACAGTCTCAATCTACAAGACCATACTAAGAAGCCTACATCAACACATGGGAGGTCCTCAAGTTAAAACCAGCTTGTAGAGGAGACCCGTTTCTTGTAGGAACTGACTGCCTTACCGCCCTGCCATGTCCAGTCATTGGCTAAAATCAGCTTTTTTGTTTGGTTGGTTTGGTTGTGGTTTTGGTTTTTTGTATTTTTTTGTTTTTTTGGGTTTTTTTGGTAGTACTGGGGTTTGAACTCAGGGTCTCATGCTTTCTAGGCAGGCACTCTTGAACAACTCCACCAGTCCCCTGAGAGCAGCTTATGTTTGGTTCTTGAAGGAATGTAATTGTAGATTGAGAGTCCAGAATTTAAGACTAACCACAAATTATATTTCCCGTGGTAAGAGAGCTGAGTAACAACATTTCCACAGCTGAAGCATTCACTAAAAAGAATGAAAATTGTGAATACTCTAGCATAGCAATGCAAATAAATAAGAGAAATAAAACAGTATGAATTGTGGAACTATTAATTTGTAGTGTTAATATGAAGAACTGATACACAAAGTTTTATGATCTTCTCAATCAATAAATCCCTGGGGGGGGGGGTTAGGGGGGTGAGGTGGCCCAAACAATGTATGCAGATGTGAGTAAATGTAAAAACAATAAAATAAAAATAAATAAATCCTTGAATATTTATGAAATAATATGGAGCATTATTTTCCTACATTGAAGGCTAAGACAACTATATTTCACATCCACTGAGGTCTACCTCAAAGAGAAAGTTAATATACTTGGTGATTTCAACTCTTAAGGCCCAAGGAAGCTTACTAAACACTTCCATGAAAAGCATTTGGCTTTGTTTTTCAGCCCTGAATACAGAAATGATACAGGAAATATCAGCAAGTGGGAATATGTAAATCTTTATTAAAAAAAAATCTTTATCACTGCCCTTGTCTAAAGTTGGAACAATCTAGGGAAAATGTGATTTTTGATTAAAGTATTTAACTTGAAGTTGGAAGACTGTAATAGAAAGTAAACAAGCTACCAACCCAATCCCATGTAATTTAATAGTAATGATAGCATATGAAGAAAATTACTACTTCCAACAATATTTCCATTGTTAGAATCAGAGAGGGAAGAGGTAGGCATTCACATTACCATTCAGAAAGCATCTCAAATATTTTGTCCTCCATTGTGCTTGTTGCATCATGATTGTGCTATGTAGGATTCACTTTCAAGGGTACATTGGGGTGGCTGGGTTATTGCTCAATGATACAGTGCATGAATGTGAGGTCTTAGGTTTGATTTCCACCATAGAGGGCATGGAGGAGTGGGGTGGGGGGGTGGTGAATAAAGAATAGATTAGGAAGTGTCAACATAGGAAGGAAGTCAACAGTGGAAGAAATTAAGAGAAATGGTGTATGCTCTGCCTCTTTGTTTATATTCGCTGAATCTTTTTATCCTTAGATTACCCTCTGGTTTAATAAAGGAAATGTTTACATTTCAACATTGAACACCCACTGTGCCTCTTTTTCTGTGGACAAACAGGCTGGTGGGGGAAAAAAAGAGGAAAATTATTTGGAAATTAGGTCAGAGGTATTATATTTTGAAGTAAATATGCTGCTGCTTGATTGCTTTAATGGTTCTAAATTTCCTTGAGCCCATTTTCAAAGGCAATGGAGGCTACCATTACAAAGAAAATTTTAGTACCTCTTTTCCAAGGAAAGCAAGGAAAAATTCACTCAGCTAGAATAGAGTGAAGCTAGTTAGAAATTGTTGTTGTTGCTGATTTTATTGTTGGGGATTGAACCCAGGGCCTCATGCATGCTAAGCATGAACTCTAACCCTGCTATATCCTTAGCACCTGTTAAATGGGCATTATTATACCATTATGGAGTGGATAAGTTTGTTTTCAGGTATTACAATAAATGGAAAGACCTTTTTCATAACTGTAAGTATGGGAAAAGGATGTGTGTGGATGTTGGAAAGTCACTGGGGTAGACTTACTTGAATGAAGCATCATTGTACCTTCTACTATAGACCATAAAGGAAACCAAACCTTCCCTCCTTACCATCATTTTCACTCTTAACCAATAACAACACAAGAAAGTGACTCAGGTTTAGTCTACCAGATGCTTTCCCCTTAGACTGTGAATTTAAAGAACACAAAGAAAACAGGACCATTAAAACCCATTCACAACAGTAGCAATGGTGACAGTG
The DNA here is from genome assembly GCF_047511655.1 of Castor canadensis. Lineage (NCBI taxonomy): Eukaryota > Metazoa > Chordata > Mammalia > Rodentia > Castoridae > Castor > Castor canadensis. The sequence continues at coordinate 26,067,769 of NC_133390.1, read as the reverse complement.
TCTATAGCAAAGTCACAGGTCCCTTCCATCAGCCAGATGTCTGTGCGCTGCCTACATCCTGATGTTCTGGTTCTTGTTCTTTGGTCAAAAATTTCCCACAAGCTCTCACTGATTCTTAGAGCTGTCAGTATCCTTCTAACAAGATTTCTTTTTGATTAAGATTACTGCAAAAGCAGCTTGATAATAAAGACAAGATAACTGATACTACCACCTAAGCAGACAAAGGTGTGCAGAAATTCTAACCCCAGTGGGGGATCGGGTACCTAATCAGGAGTTTGAGTCAAAAGTCAGTCACACAGAGTTAAAGGGAAAGAAAAAGTCAGTAGGCAGACAAGTTGCATGGGGCTCTCCACAGGCAGCTGACTAACACTTCAATAACATGGTTAATTCCTTTGTCATCAACTGGTGAGCATGAAGGTTTACCTATACCCTCTATTCTGGTCAGGGATATCCCAGGAATGGCTACTATTACCATGTACCATCTCCCTGAAAATAAAACCACAGGAAGCTAGGACTCAGAGGATATGCAAACTTGTAAATGACTAATCATGGGTCAAAATTCAAAAGGTGGCAAAGTTAATGAAGTCAAGAATATGCATGGAAGGTTTGGAGAACAGGTACAATTTTGGAATTATCACTACTAGGTAAAAGTATAAATAAAAAGAACCCTGGATGCTATTTAAGGGCAGATGAGATGAAAATAACAAACTTAAATGAATTCAGTTTAATTATGTGCTTTTTCTCCAGCATCACACTGCCCAGAAATACTAGGGCTTTTACAACTGGCAAAAATAGTAGTCAGGTCAGTCAAAATCTTAAGACTGAAAATCAGTAGAAGGGCAAAGGAAGGGGAAATGAGAGTCTGAGGAGAGGACAAACAGGACTTTAAAATAGGTTGTGGCTAGCTATGGGGGGAGGGAAGTAAAATAGAAAAAAACTGAAAAAATGGGAAACAAGGAAAGGAGTCTAGGAAAGTGTGATGAAGTAGAAAAGAGGTTTTGTTGGGAGGAAGTGGGACAGTTGGGAGAAATATCAGGGATGGAGTCTTACGGTCAGAAAATAGAGCATATTTTTTGAGAATGTGGTTTGGAAATGAGGTAAGAACAGAGGTGAAGATGGAACCTTCTCCAAAATAGATCATATTCTAGGGCACAAAGCAAGCCTCAGCAAATATAAGAAAATAGAAATTATACCGTGCATACTATCTGATCACAATGCAGTAAGAGTAGAACTCAACAACAAAAGTAAAGACAAAAAACATGCAAACAGCTGGAAACTTAATAACTCATTACTTAATGAAGACTGAATCATCAATGAAATAAAAGAGGAAATTAAAAAGTTCCTGGAAGTCAATGAAAATGAAAACACAACCTACCGGAACCTATGGGACACAGCTAAGGCAGTCCTGAGAGGAAAGTTTATACCCATGAGTGCATATATAAAAAGACTGAAAGATCCAAAATCAATGACCTAATGACACATCTCAAACTCCTAGAAAAACAAGAACAAGCAAATCCCAAAACAAATAGAAGGACAGAAATAATAAAAATAAGAGCTGAAATCAACGAAATAGAAACAAAAAAATCCATACAAAGAGTTAATGAAAAAAAAAGTTGGTTCTTTGAAAAAATAAACAAAATCAATAGACCCCTGGCAAACCTGACTAAAATGAGGAGAGAAAAAACCCAAATTAGTAGAATCAGGAATGCAAAAGGGGAGATAATAACAAACACCAAGGAAGTCCAGGAAATCATCACAGACTACTTTGAGAACCTATATTCAAATAAATTTGAAAATCTTAAAGAAATGGACAGATTTCTAGATACATATGATCATCCAAAACTGAACCAAGAGGAAATTAATCACCTGAATAGATCTATAACACAAAATGAAATTGAAGCAGCAATCAAGAGTCTCCACAAAAAGAAAAGTCCAGGATCTGATGGATTCTCTGCTGAATTCTATCAGACCTTTAAAGAAGAACTGATACCAACCCTCCTTAAACTGTTCCACGAAATAGAAAGGGAAGGAAAACTGCCAAACACATTTTATGAAGCCAGTATTACACTTATCCCAAAACCAGGCAAAGACACCTCCAAAAAGGAGAACTATAGGCCAATCTCCTTAATGAACATTGACACAAAATTCCTCAACAAAATAATGGCAAACCAAATTCAACAACACATCAAAAAGATTATTCACCACGACCAAGTAGGCATCATCCCAGGGATGCAGGGGTGGTTCAACATATGAAAATCAATAAACGTAATAAACCACATTAACAGAAGCAAAGACAAAAACCACTTGATCATCTCAATAGATGCAGAAAAAGCCTTTGATAAGATCCAACACCACTTCATGATAAAAGCTCTAAGAAAACTAGGAATAGAATGAAAGTACCTCAACATTATAAAAGCTATATATGACAAGCCTACAGCCAGCATTATACTTAATGGAGAAAAACTGAAACCATTCCCTCTAAAATCAGGAACCAGACAAGGATGCCCACTATCTCCACTCCTATTCAACATAGTACTAGAATTCCTAGCCAGAGCAATTAGGCAAGAAGAAGGAATAAAAGGAATACAAATAGGTAAAGAAACTGTCAAAATATCCCTATTTGCAGATGACATGATCCTATACCTTAAAGACCCAAAAACCTCTACTCAGAAGCTTCTAGACATCATCAATAACTATAGCAAGGTAGCATGATATAAAATCAACATAGTGAAGATAGGTAAGACACCTAAAAAGTTAGTTAGCATTTGTTGCTCTTAACACAGAGAAACTAAATCAGATATCTTAAAAGCAACTGAGGCCAATAGGAAAAGGGGACCAGGAACTAGAGAAAAGGTGAGATCAAAAAGAATTAACCTAGAAGGTAACACACACACACAGGAAATTAATGTGAGTCAACTCCCTGTATAGCTATCCTTATCTCAACCAGCAAAAACCCTTGTTCCTTCCTATAATTGCTTATACTCTGTCTACAACAAAATTAAAAATAAGGGCAAAATAGTTCACCCCTCCCTTGTGTGCTAAAGCTTTTGTCATGTACTCAAAGTCCAATCCCATTGTTGTGATTGCCCTTGATCTAATGTCCACATATCAGGGAGAACATATGACTTTTGGTCTTTTGGGCCAGGCTAACCTCACTCACAATGATATTCTCCAATTCCATCCATTTACCAGTGAATGATAACATTTTGTTCTTCTTCATGGCTGCATAAAATTCCATTGTGTATAGATACCACATTTTCTTAATCCATTTGTCAGTGGTAGGGCATCTTGGCTGTTTCCATAACTTGGCTATTGTGAATAGTGCCGCAACAAACATGGGTGTGCAGGTGCCTCTGGAGTAACCTGTGTCACAGTCTTTTGGGTATATCTCTAAGAGTGGTATTGCTGGATCAAATGGTAGATCAATGTTTAGCTTTTTAAGTAGCCTCCAAATTTTTTTCCAGAATAGAGGTACTAGTCTACATTCCCACCAACAGTGTAAGAGGGTTCCTTTTCCCCCGCATCCTTGCCAACACCTGTTGCTGGTGGTGTTGCTGATGATGGCTATTCTAACAGGGGTGAGGTGGAATCTTAGCGTAGTTTTAATTTGCATTTCGTTTATTGCTAGAGATGGTGAGCAATTTTTCATGTGTTTTTTTGGCCATTTGAATTTCTTCTTCTGAGAAAGTTCTGTTTAGTTCATTTGCCCATTTCTTTATTGGTTCATTAATTTTAGGAGAATTTAATTTTTAAGTTCCCTATATATTCTGGTTATCAGTCCTTTGTCTGATGTATAGCTGGCTAATGTTTTCTCCCACTCTGTGGGTGTTCTCTTCAGTTTAGAGACCATTTCTTTTGATGAACAGAAGCTTTTTAGATTTATGAGGTCCCATTTATCTATGCTATCTCTTAGTTGCTGTGCTGCTGGGGTTTCGTTGAGAAAGTTCTTACATATACCTACTAACTCCAGAGTATTTCCTACTGTTTCCTGTATCAACTTTAGAGTTTGTGGTCTGATATTAAGATCCTTGATCCATTTTGAGTTAATATGGGTACAGGGTGATATACATGGATCTAGTTTCAGATATTTGCAGACTGCTAACCAGTTTTCCCAGCAGTTTTTGTTGAAGAGGCTGTCTTTTCTCCATCGTATATTTTTAGCTCCTTTGTCAAAGACAAGTTGGTTATAGTTGTGTGGCTTCATATCTGGGTCCTCTATTCTGTTCCACTGGTCTTTATGTCTGTTTTTGTGCCAGTACCATTCTGTTTTTATCATTATTGCTTTGTAATATAGTTTGAATTCAGGTATTGTGATACCTCCTGCATTGTTCTTTTGACTGAGTATTGCCTTGGCTATTCGTGGCTTCCTGTGTTTCCATATAAATTTCATGGTAGATTTTCGATCTCTTTAATGAATGTCATTGGAATTTTGATGCGAATTGCATTAAACATGTAGATTACTTTTGGGAGTATTGACATTTTCACTATGTTGATTCTACCAATCCATGAACATGGGAGATCTCTCCACTTTCTAGAGTCTTCCTCATTCTCTTTCTTCAGAAGTGTAGAGTTTTCCTTGTAGAGGTCTTTCACATCTTTTGTTAGGTTTACACCTAGGTATTTGATTTTGTTTGAGGATATTGTAAATGGAATTGTTTTCATACATTCTTTTTCCGTTTGCTCATTGTTAGTGTATAGAAATGCTAATGATTTTTCTATGTTGATTTTATATCCTGCTACCTTGCTATAGCTATTGATGATGTCTAGAAGCTTCTGAGTAGAGGTTTTTGGGTCTTTAAGGTATAGGATCATGTCATCTGCAAATAGGGATATTTTGACAGTTTCTTTACCTATTTGTATTCCTTTTATTCCTTCTTCTTGCCTAATTGCTCTGGCTAGGAATTCCAGTACTATGTTGAATAGGAGTGGAGATAGTGGGCATCCTTGTCTGGTTCCTGATTTTAGAGGGAATGGTTTCAGTTTTTCTCCATTAAGTATAATGCTGGCTGTAGGCTTGTCATATATAGCTTTTATAATGTTGAGGTACTTTCATTCTATTCCTTGTTTTCTTAGAGCTTTTATCATGAAATGGTGTTGGATCTTATCAAAGGCTTTTTCTGCATCTATTGAGATGATCAAGTGGTTTTTGTCTTTGCTTCTGTTAATGTGGTTTATTACGTTTATTGATTTTCATATGTTGAACCACCCCTGCATCCCTGGGATGATGCCTACTTGGTCGTGGTGAATAATCTTTTTGATGTGTTGTTGAATTTGGTTTGCCATTATTTTGTTGAGGATTTTTGTGTCAATGTTCATTAAGGAGATTGGCCTATAGTTCTCCTTTTTGGAGGTGTCTTTGCCTGGTTTTGGGATAAGTGTAATACTGGCTTCATAAAATGTGTTTGGCAGTTTTCCTTCCCTTTCTATTTCGTGGAACAGTTTAAGGAGGGTTGGTGTCAGTTCTTCTTTAAAGGTCTGATAGAATTCAGCAGAGAATCCATCAGATCCTGGACTTTTCTTTTTGTGGAGACTCTTGATTGCTGCTTCAATTTCATTTTGTGTTATAGATCTATTCAGGTGATTAATTTCCTCTTGGCTCAGTTTTGGATGATCATATGTATCTAGAAATCTGTCCATTTAAGATTTTCAAATTTATTTGAATATAGGTTCTCAAAGTAGTCTTTGATGATTTCCTGGACTTCCTTGGTGTTTGTTGTTATCTCCCCTTTTGTATTCCTGATTTTACTAATTTGGGTTTTTTCTCTCCTCATTTTAGTCAGGTTTGCCAGGGGTCTATTGATCTTGTTTATTTTTTCAAAGAACCAACTTTTTTTTCATTAACTCTTTGTATGGATTTTTTTGTTTCTATTTCGTTGATTTCAGCTCTTATTTTTATTATTTCTGTCCTATTTGTTTTGGGATTTGTTTGTTCTTGTTTTTCTAGGAGTTTGAGATGTATCATTAGGTCATTGATTTGGGATCTTTCAGTCTTTTTTAATATATGCACTCATGGCTATAAACTTTCCTCTCAGGAATGCCTTTGCTGTGTCCCATAGGTTCCGGTAGGTTGTGTTTTCATTTTCATTGACTTCCAGGAACTTTTTAATTCCTCTTTTATTTCATTGATGATCCATTCTTCATTAAGTAATGAGTTATTTAGTTTCCAGATGTTTGCATGTTTTTGTCTTTACTTTTGTTGTTGAGTTCTAGTTTTATTGCATTGTGATCAGATAGTATGCACGGTATAATTTCTATTTTCTTATATTTGCTGAGGCTTGCTTTGTGCCCTAGGATATGATCTATTTTGGAGAAGGTTCCATGGGCTGCTGAGAAGAATGTATATTGTGTAGAAGTTGGATGAAATGTTCTGTAGACTTCAACTAGGTCCATTTGATCTATTGCATATTTTAGATCTTGGATTTCTTTATTGATTTTTTGTTTGGATGACCTATCTGTTGATGATAATGGGGTGTTAAAGTCTCCCACAACCACTGTGTTGGCATTTGTATATGCTTTTAGGTCTTTCAGGGTATGTTTGATAAAACTGGGTACGTTGACAATGGGTGCATACAGGTTGATGATTATTATTTCTTTTTTGTCTATTTCCCCTTTTGTTAGTATGGAAGGTCCTTCTTTATCTCGTTTGAACAATGTAGGTTTGAAGTCTACTGTGTCAGAGATAAGTATTGCTATTCCTGCCTGTTTTGGGGGGCCATTGGCTTGGTAAATCTTCCAGCCTTTCATCCTTAGCCTATGTTTATTTCTGTTGGTGAGATGGGTGTCCTGTAAGCAACAGATTGTTGGATCTTCCTTTTTTATCCAGTTCATCAAATGGTGCCTTTTGATGGGTGAACTAAGTCCGTTAACATTAAGCATTAGTACTGATAGGTATGTGGTGATTCCTGTCATTTAGTTGTCTTAGTTGTTTGAAGGTTTGATTTGTGTACCTAAGTTGAGGTTACTCTCTACAGTCTTGCTTTTTCTTTTCCTGTGGTTTGGTGCTGCCTGTCTTTTCATGGTTAAGTTGGGTTTCACTTTCCCTGTGCAGAATCCCTTGAAGAATCTTTTGTAGTGGTTGCTTTGTGGTCACATATTGTTTTAGTTTCTGCTTATCATGGAAGACTTTTATTGCTCCATCTATTTTGAATGATAGTTTTGCTGGGTAGAGTATCCTGGGGTTCAAGTGATTTTCATTCAGTGCCCGGAAGATCTCACCCCATGCTATTCTTGCTTTTAATGTTTCTGTTGAGAAGTCTGCTGTGATTTTGATAGGTTTACCTTTGTATGTTACTTGTTTTTTCTCTATTACAGCTTTCAATATTCTTTCCTTAGTTTCTGAACTTGTTGTTTTAATGATGATATGTTGTGGGGTAGTTCTATTTTGATCTGGTCTGTTTGGTGTCCTGGAGGCCTCTTGCATCTGTATGGGAATATCTTTTTCTAGATTTGGGAAATTTTCCGTTATTATTTTGTTAAATATATTACACATTCCCTTCGCTTGCACCTCTTCTCCTTTCATGATTCTCAAGTTTGGTCTTTTGATGGAGTTGGTGATTTCTTGCATTTTCTTTTCACAGGTCTTGAGTTGTTTAATTAATAGTTCTTCGGTTTTTCCTTTAATTACCATTTCATCTTCAAGTTCTGAGATTCTGTCTTCTGTTTGTTCTATTCTGCTGGATTGGCCTTCTGTTTTGTTTTGCAGTTCTGTTTTGTTCTTTTTTCTGAGGTTTTCCATATCCTGTCTGGTTTCCTCTTTAATGTTGTCTATTTTTGTTCTGAGTTCATTTATCTGTTTATTCATCGTGTTCTCTCTTTCACTTTGGTGTTTATACAGTGCTTCTATGGTTTCCTTTATTTCTTCTTTTGCTTTTTCAAATTCTCTATTTTTGTTGTCTTGGAATTTCATGAGTGTCTCTTGTACATTTTGGTTGACCCTATCCAGTATCATCTCTATAAAATTCTCATTGAGTACCTGTAGTAGGTCTTCTTTTAAATTATTCTTGTGTGCTTCATTGGGTCCTTTGGCATAGTTTATCTTCATTTTGTTGGAGTCTGGATCTGAATACCTGTTTTCTTCATTCCCCTCTGGTTCCTGTACTAATTTTTTGCTGTGGGGAAACTGGTTTCCCTGTTTTTTCTGTCTTCCCATCATTGTCTTTGGTGTTGTTACTGTCCCTGTACTGTGTGCAATTAAGTATTTTCTAGCTTGTAATAATAACAATGGTAATATTTAGAATGGAAAGGTGAACTGAGATGGAAAGCAAGACGTTAAAGAAATGGGAAAAACAAATACACAGACTGGAGAGAGAAAACAGAACAAGGTATCAGACAAGAAGGTTTCAAAGGTATAAACAGGGAGCTTTAGTGTACTAATCGACAGTAAGCTGAACCAACATTAGAGAAACAGAGGATTGAAAATCAAAAGTAAAAAAAAGGTAAGAATAAAAATAAAAAATATGTAAATGAAAGAAAAATCTATTTATAAAAATGTATTAAAATAAAATGAAAAAATAGAAAATTTTAAAAAACCAAAAAACCTCCAAGTTCAAATGCAATGAAGTTTCAGTCGTAATAATTTAGATGTCCATCTCAGTCTCCAATCCTGGAGATGGTGCCTCAGATGTTGTTCTGTAGTTGTCTCATCAAAGGGGACGCATAAAGTAGAACAAAACTACATACACACACACAAAAACAACCCCACCAAGTGTCCCAAGTTCAAATGCAATACAGTTTCAGTAAGTTTTTCCACTTGCAGGTGTAATTTGGTTGTTCTCTCTTCAAAGGTAGGGAGACAAAGAAAAAAAAAAGTCTGGAGACAGTTCTGAGAATGGTATCTGCAATGTGGCTTGCCTGCCTGCTGCTGTAAGCCTGCTGTTGCTGGAGGCGTTGTTTATGCAGATCTCAGGGGTGAGCTTAGCATTCACCTGGCCCTGCAGGCTTTGTTTGCTCAGGTTTCTCCTGTGCGTGAGCCTCTGCTACAAGCTTTCCTCTTTCCAAGCACTGGGAAAGGTGACACTGCACCCAAGTTCTCAGGCCTGCGTGTTTGTTTACAGTTTATGTGGGAGGTGGGTCTTCCCCATTCTCCTGTGCAGTTCTCCTCCCACCTCTGCTTTCACAAGCTTTCCTGCTCCTGATTACTGGGCGGTGCTGCTGCTCTTGCCAGCTGCCATGTCTGTTTACAGCTCACATGGGAAGTGGGTTTTCCCTCCTCTCCTGTGGAGTTTTCCTCCCTCTGCCACTCTCACAAGCTTTCCCGCTCCTGGTTGCTGGGTGCACGCCCCCGCTCCGCCAGAGGCTCTCTGGCCCATCCGGCTTGTTTATTTACAGTCCCAGGAAGGATTCCCTTCCCCCAATCTTTGGCGCTCAGTGTGCCCCACCCTCTTTCCTGCGTGTCTTATTTGTTCTTATTGCTTATTACTCAGTTTCTCTTTTTTCCCTGGGTAGAGATCAGTCTGTCCAGGGGCCTATGCTGCTCTGGCCCAGGCTTGTCTGTGGGAGTACCGCAGTACCACAAAGCTTACCTGGTCCACGTCTTCCCACGCTGTCTGGGTGCCAGTGACTGGCGGCCCGGGGGCCCTCCTGGTTTCTCCGTTTAACATGAAGTGGAGATTCTCTGTGCTGGCTGGAGGTGTGGAGGGGTCAAAGTTATGCCTCTTCTCAGTGATTATGCCTGGAAAGTGTGTCTCCAGTGTCTTTCCAAGATTTCACTATAGGAGGCTCACTTTCTGCTTCTTCCCTCTAGCCGCCATCTTGGAATCTCTCCCTTGAGGTACTTTTCATTGTTTTGTGATTGCGTGTTTCAGTATTTGTCTCTTTTAATTAGAGTATGAGCACTTCAAGCAACTTGCCCCCTTTTTATTTCTAAAATCTGAACAGTAAGAGGTATCTATGTTTAGATTAATAGATCATTTATGTTGAGAAAAATGCCTTTAAAGTTATAATTTATTACAAGAAGTCCCTTCTTATTTTGATAATTAGTTGTTCATCATTCATTATTGACATAATTCATTATAATTATTAACATACTTAACTAAGTTTCATGAAACAACAGTCAGGTACTTGAAGCTTTAAAAGAAAACTCCAACATTTTGAACTCTTACCTTAGTACTTTAATAATTGTAAGTACTTAAGTACATCTCACTATATGGACAAATCTGGCTCCAAAGTCACTATGCAGCTAAGCCTGGCCTTGAACTTGTGGAAGCCTCCTGCCTCCACCTCCTGAGTGATGGGATTATGAGCACTGCCACTACTCCTGGATTTAAATATGTCTTTGTGAACACATCTCATTGTTCTGCTCATTTGCAGCAAGGAATCTAGTGTCATATGGTCACAAATTCAGACATATAGTTGGCCGACTTAAAGTTATGGTGCTAACTGAGGTGAAATAAGCAAACCAGTAGAGCAGGATGGAAATGTCAAAACCGATTTCCAAATGTAAATTCTCAAAATGTGTGGGCAGTTTTCCTGGAGGCCAAACCCAGTGGGTGGCTTGTTTTGAAAATAGAAGCATAACCCTCTTAAGCATTTGTTTTAATGTATATACAGGTATATACAACTACTGCATTAGAAAAATTAGTCACTGTGTTTACTTTGTTCCTGTGCTAATGAAATAGATTTTTTTACTTTCTTTCTAAGATAAGGAGATCTTAAGTGGTGTTCTCAGGCTGAAAGAATTTCCCACCTATTACTCCCACAACATACTGCTGGGAACACAGACTCCCATCTCATATAGGGCTACTCCTGCCTGCTTGCTATTTATAAATTATATCATCCTTTTTTCTATGAATAAATGATATAAGCTTTCACTTTAGCTCTTAAAGCAAAGTTCATCTCTGAACTTAAATACATGAAAAATACCATTACATTCCAAATACTGAAAGTAAACAACTGATAGACTGAGGGGAAAAGGAAGAAGAGAATAACAGCTTCTAAGTCTGCATTATGTACCAGGCAAGGCTTTTAGATTGTAATTTCCCCCAGAATAGAGCCAGTGTTTCATTCATTTCTATAAATCCCAATATGTAGCATACTTCCTAATACCTAGACAGGTACTCAATAAATATGTATTTACTAAACCAGTATAAATCCATTCCAGAAACAATTCCATTCAATCCTTGCTGTGGTTTGGATAAGGTCTGTCCCCCAAGGATTCATGTGCTAGAAGCTTTGTCCCAGTATGGTGGATCAGGATGTAGGCAAATTTAAGAGGTGGTACCCTATTGGGATGTAATTAAGCAGTGGGGACTCCACCCTCAAAAATGGATGAATTCTGGTCTCATTGGGGTAGGTTGGGCCTCACAGTGAATTAGTGTCAACTAATTAGTGAATTAGTTCTCATTAGAGTGCATTATGCAGAGAGGCCACCCCAAATCTTGGTCTTTTCTGCTTCAGCTGATTCTGTTTCTTCTTCCCCTCCATGGTGTTATGTTGTTGTTGTATAAATCTTTTGTTGTTTATTTATTTTTTTTTTGGTAGTCCTGGGGATTGAACATAGGGCCTTGGGCATGCTAGGCAAGTGTTTTAGAACTATGCTACATCCCCAACCCTTTATAAGTCTTCTATTATGAAATTCACATCTTCCTGAAGAAGTAAATGAAAAAGGTTTGTATGTAGTTTAAAAAGGGAATAAAAGAACAAGCTACCCTTCTTAAATTATACAACCAATTCTCAATACTTCAGTTCTAATTTTAATGTCATAAACTTATTTCCTACTTGAAGAATTAGATTGCTTATTGAAACCTAAAATAAACCCTTAAATCAAGAAATATGACTTTTTTTTTCTTTTTTTTTTTTTTTGAGGTACTGGGGTTTGAACTCAGGGTCTACACCTTGACTCTCCACCAGCACTTTTTTGTGAAGGGTTTTTCAAGATATGATCTCAGGAACTATTTGCTCAGGCTGGCTTCGAACCTCAATCCTGCTGATCTCTACCTCCTGAGTAACTAGGATTACAGGCATGAGCCACCTGCTCCCAGACAGAAAAGTACTTCTTATTGGTGAACTAAAACATTCTCAAGTGACTGTCTCATATAGTACGTTGCTAATAAAGTAAAATAAAAGCAAGCATATATGTGCTAACTTAAAACACTGTGACAATGAGCTTCATCAAGCATACACTAACATGCAGGATCCAATTAACTTTTACCAATAAGATTTTGAATATTCTTACAATGTGGAATAAAGGTAACTAAGCATAGACCCTACCACTATGAATCTCAGTATGTAGTGAAAGTAAAAGACAGAAACAGAATCTGTACAATGAAGCAGGGTATATTACAGAGTTATGACCAAAGGGCTGTTGGGGGCACAGATGACAGAAAAATAACTCCACTAAAAAGAAAAAAAAATAAGAATAGTGCTAAGGACATAAAAGCAGGAGCCAGCCCAGTACTGGTGGCTCACACCTGTAATCCTAGCTACTCAGGAGACAGAAATCAGGAGGATTGCTGTTCTAAGCCAGCCTGGGCAAACAGTTTGTAAGATCCTATCTTGAAAAAAACACATCACAAAAAAAGGGTGGTGGAGTGGCTCAAGGTGTATACCCTGAGTTCAAGCCCCAGTACTAGAAAAAAAAAGAGCAGGAGCAAATGACAAAGTCACAAAAAAAAACTCAGTGTAGAAAGATTCTGAGAATCTCCATAGGTTGGGTGCTTAGAATATGTGGGAAGAGATGCTAGGATATAATATTGAAAATGCATGTTATCAGATATGAAGGGCTCATAACCCAACCCTTTAAGAGTAATTCTTTTAAACCTTCTGTGCCATGTAGCCAGAGAAAGACTCCAGGGGCGCTGGTCGATCATGGCATCAGTATTCATCTTCTATCAGATTACTTCCTTTAATTCCTAGTGCCTTTTTTGCAACTTTGGTTTCCTTCCCCGTGTTTGATTATTCTAGAAGAAAAAAAAATGAGTTTGATAATTGAATCCTGACCCAAATTCAAGCTAATAATTTCAACACTGCAATGCATTATAAACCTAGTATTGCAACATGGTAAACATTCCCTTATCTGAAAACATTTACCTTCTTCCCATGATAGAGGAGGAGATGGTGTACAAGGACATGACTTTACATAGAGCACAAATGTCAATAAGATGGGTGGATAGAAACAATATGTGACCACAAAGCCACCACTACAAAAGATTCTTCAAGGGATTCTGCACACAGAAAGTGAAACCCAACATAACCATGAAAGGGCAGGCAGCACCAACTACAGGAAAAGAAAAAGCAAGAAAGTAGAGAGCAACCTCAACTTAGGTACACACAATCAAACTTTCAAACAACTAAGACAACTAAATGACAGGAATCACCACATACCTATCAGTACTAACACTTAATGTTAATGGACTTAATTCACACATCAAAAGGCTCAGTATGATGAAATGGATTAAAAAGGAAGATCCAACAATTTGTTGCTTACAGGAGACCCATCTCACCCGCAGAAATAAGCATAGGCTTAGGATGAAAGGCTGGAAGAAGATTTACCAAACCAAGGGCCCCTGAAAACAGGCAGGAATAGCAATACTTATCTCTGACACAGTAGACTTCAAACCTACATTGTTCAAACGAGATAAAGAAGGACATTCCATACTAATAAAAGGGGAAATAGACCAAAAGGAAATAACAATTATCAACGTATATGCACCCAATGTCAACACATTCAATTTCATCAAACATACCCTGAAGGACCTAAAAGCATATATAAACGCCAACACGGTGGTTGTGGGAGACTTTAACACCCCATTATCATCAACAGATAGGTCATCCAAACAAAAAATCAATGAAGAAATTCTAGATCTAAAATATACAATAGATCAAATGAACCTACTTGATGTCTACAGAACATTTCATCCAACTTCTACACAATATACATTCTTCTCAGCAGCCCATGGAACCTTCTCCAAAATAGATCATATCCTAGGGCGCAAAGCAAGCCTCAGCAAATATAAGAAATTAGAAATTATACCATGCATTCTATCTAATCACAATGCAATAAAACTAGAACTAAACAACAAAAGTAAAGACAAAAAACATGCAAACAGCTGGAAACTTAATAACTCATTGCTTAATGAACAATGGGTCATTGATGAAATAAAAGAGGAAATTAAAAATTTCCTGGAAGTCAATGAAAATGAAAACACAACCTACCAGAACCTATAGGACACAGCTAAGGCAGTCTTGAGAGGAAAGTTTATAGCCATGAGTGCATATATTAAAAAGACTGAAAGATCCCAAATCAATGACCTAATGATACATCTCAAACTCCTAGAAAAACAAGAACAAGCAAATCCCAAAACAAATAGGACAGAAATAATAAAAATAAGAGCTGAAATCAATGAAATAGAAAACAAAAAAACCATACAAAGAATTAATGAAACACAAAGTTGGTTTTTTGAAAAAATAAACAAGATCGAAAGACCCCTGGCAAACCTGACTAAAATGAGGAGAGAAAAAAACCAAATTAGTAGAATCAGGAATGCAAAAGGGGAGATAATAAAAACACCATGGGAGTCCAGGAAATCATCAGAGACTACTTTGAGAACCTATATTCAAATAAATTTGAAAATCTTAAAGAAATGGACAGATTTCTAGATACATATGATCATCCAAAACTGAACCAAGAGGAAATTAATCACCTGAATAGATCTATAACACAAAATGAAATTGAAGCAGCAATCAAAAGTCTCCCCAAAAAGAAAAGTCCAGGACCTGATGGATTCTCTGCTGAATTCTATCAGACCTTTAAAGAAGAACTGATACCAACCCTCCTTAAACTGTTCCATGAAATAGAAAAGGAAGGAAAACTGCCAAACACATTTTATGAAGCCAGTATTACACTTATCCCAAAACCAGGCAAAGACACCTCCAAAAAGGAGATCTATAGGCCAATCTCCTTAATGAACATTGGTGTAAAAGTCCTCAATAAAATAATGGCAAACTGAATTCAACAACACATCAAAAAGATTATTCACCACAACCAAGTAGACTTCATCCCAGGAATGCAAGGGTGTTTCAACATATGAAAATCAATAAATGTAATAAACCACATTAACAGAAGCAAAGACAAAAACCACTTGATCATCTCAATAGATGCAGAAAATGCCTTTGATAAGATCAAACACCATTTCATGATAAAAGCTCTAAGAAACCTAGGAATAGAAGGAAAGTACCTCAACATTATAAAAGCTATATATGACAAACCTACAGCCAGCAATATACTTAATGGAGAAAAACTGAAAACATTCCCTCTAAAATCAGGAACCAGACAAGGATGCCCACTATCTCCACTCCTATTCAACATAGTACTGGAATTCCTAGCCAGAGCAATTAGGCAAGAAGAAGGAATAAAAGGAATACAAAAAGGTAAAGAAGCTGTCAAAATATCCCTATTTGCAGATGACATGATCCTATACCTTAAAGACCCAAAAAACTCTACTCAGAAGCTTCTAGACATCATCAATAGCTATAGCAAGGTAACACGATATAAAATCAACATAGAAAAATCATTAGCATTTCTATACACTAACAATGAGCAAACGGAAAAAGAATGTATGAAAACAATTCCATTTACAATAGCCTCAAACAAAATCAAATACCTAGGTGTAAACCTAACAAAAGATGTGAAAGACCTCTACAAGGAAAACTCTACACTTCTGAAGAAAGAGATTGAGGAAGACTGTAGAAAGTGGAGAGATCTCCCATGCTCATGGATTGGTAGAATCAACATAGTAAAAATGTCGATACTCCCCAAAGTAATCTACATGTTTAATGCAATTCCCATCAAAATTCCAATGACATTCATTAAAGAGATTGAAAAAATCTAATGTTAAATTTATATGGAAACACAAGAGGCCACGAATAGCCAAGGCAATACTCAGTCAAAAGAACAATGCAGGAGGTATCACAATACCTGACTTCAAACTATATTACAAAGCAATAACAATAAAAACAGCATGGTACTGGCACAAAAACAGACATGAAGACCAGTGGAACAGAATAGAGGATCCAGATATGAAGTCACACAAGTATAAGCAACTTATCTTTGATAAGGAGCTAAAAATATATGATGGAGAAATAGCAGCCTCTTCAACAAAAACTGCTGGGAAAACTGGTTAGCAGTCTGCAAAAAACTGAAACTAGATCCATGTATATCACCCTGTACCCATATTAACATAAAATGGATCAAGGATCTTAATATCAGACCACAAACTCTAAAGTTGATACAGGAAAGAGTAGGAAATACTCTGGAATTAGTAGGTAAAGGTAGGAACTTTCTCAATGGACCCCAGCAGCACAGTAACTAAGAGATAGCATAGATAAATTGGACTTCATAAAACTAAAAAGCTTCTGCTCAACAAAAGAAATGGTCTCTAAACTGAAGAGAACACCCACAGAATGGGAGAAAAAATTTGCCAGATACACATCAGACAAAGGACTGATAACCAGAATATATAGGGAACTTAAAAAACTAAATTCTCCTAAAATTAATGAACCAATAAAGAAATGGGCAAGTGAACTTATCAGAACTTTCTCAAAAGAAGAAAATCAAATGGCCAAAAAACACATGAAAAATTGCTCACCATCTCTAGCAATAAAGGAAATGCAAATTAAAACCACACTAAGATTCCACCTCACCCTTGTTAGAATAGCCATCATCAGCAACACCACTAACAATAGGAGTTGGCAAGGATTCGGGGAAAAAGGAATCTTACACTGTTGGTGGGAATGCAAACTAGTACAACCACTCTGGGAAAAAAATTTGGAGGCTACTTAAAAAGCTAAACATTGATCTACCATTTGATCCAGCAATACCACTCTTAGGGATATACCCAAAAGACTGTGACACAGGTTACTCCAGAGGCACCTGCACACCCATGTTTATTGCAGCACTATTCACAATAGCCAAGTTATGGAAACAGCCAAGATGTCCCTCTACTGACAAATGGATCAAGAAAATATGGTATCTATACACAATGGAATTTTATGCAGCCATGAAGAAGAATGAAATGTTATCATTCACAGGTAAATGGATGGAAATGGAGAACATCATCTGAGCGAGTTTAGTCTGGCCCAAAAGAACAAAAATCGTATGTTCTCCCTCATATGCAGACATTAGATCAAGGGCAAACACAACAAAGGGATTGGACTATGAGTACATGATAAAGCGAGAGCACACAAGGGAGGGGTGAGGATAGGTAAGACACCTAAAAAACTAGATAGCATTTGTTGCCCTCAATGCAGAGAAACTAAAGCAGATACCTTAAAAGCAACTGAGGCCAATAGGAAAAGGGGACCAGGAACTAGAGAAAAGATTAGATCAAAAAGAATTAACCTAGAAGGTAACACATGCACAGGAAATTAATGTGAGTCAACTCCCTGTATAGCTATCCTTATCTCAACCAGCAAAAACCCTTGTTCCTTCCTATTATTGCTTATACTCTCTCTACAACAAAATTAGAAATAAGGGCAAAATAGTTTCTGCCGGGTATCGAGGGGGGCGGGGAGAGAGGGAGTGGGGGAGGGTTGGGGAGGGGGTGGGAGCAGGGGGGAGAAATGACCCAAACATTGTATGCACATATGAATAAAAAAAAAAAAGAAAATAGGCAATATGCAAACACACACACAAAAAAAGATGGGTGGATAGATTAGAACCCTAAAGCAAAATTAAAATAGCTTAAGAAATTGTTTTCAAACTGAGTTTTGAGAACTGATTATGAGACTTCATATTAAAGATGTTTATGTGCCTGTAAGAGCAGAGCTGGAATTAGTAATTATTTTCGAATAGGTAATATAAACTATGATGTTTCTTAATATTTGAGAGGCCCTTGAGCCAAATGCTCCTACCACATTTCTTTCCCAAGAGCATGGAATTCCCACCAGCCTGTGTGTACTAACAATGGCATGCATACTTGGCATCATGATTTCACTGATCAAGAGATGAAATAAGTCACATCTAAAATTGCTTCGTGTCATGTAAGCTGAACAACCAGAGAGTTTCACAAACTGGGATTCAATTGTTCACAAAGTGCATATGCTAAAAACCCCTGTTCTCTTCTCTTCTAGTGAAGCAAAAAAGAGTTGTATCTTCTATGCCACGCATCTCCAACAACTTCTTCATCTTGAAAAGCTTGTTTTAGTTCAAAACAGAACAACTCTTTCTGCCACAGTTTTTGCTTGAGTTCTGGACATGCTTAGAAGTTTCCATTTCCTGCAACTGTTCTTCTCCTGAGTTTCAAACATGTCATTTGCTTCTTAAGTTGGTATAGGTAGAATGCATTCCTTTCTCTTCACTTTCTGACCAAGTATTTAGTTTTCTAACACACTCTTCTAGATTTTGGACTTATCGAGTGTATATGCCTGAGAAGTGAAAAATATTAATGATTTCTGGGGCTGCTGAAAGCAGCCATATTCTAAACAAAATTGTTCACCCCTATTTCCTCTATTTGTATATTTCTACCCAGATTTTAACTTCTTATCAGCCTAATAGTGGTCTCAAACCTGGTTTCTATTTATTATTGTCCTGGCTCGCTCCCATTTAATGTGTATCATCCTGCCTTTCCTGGGCATCCAAGCATTTCTAAGTATTATTCCTGATGGCATGAACCTTATTAGCTTAGCTATTTACACAACAGTGCCACTTTGAGACTTACATAATAGGACGTGCTATCTGCTGTGGTAAATTGCCAAGCATTCTCCTCCCAAATCTGCCCACACTATCAAACCCTTCTCATGTACAACTTGGCCAGCCTGTGAGGGCTGGTTCTCCACTGATTATTTTTTACTATCTAGAGCTTTCAGAGGGCTCATCTCAATAACCTCCCAGCTGTTTGTTCTATCTGGTGAGGTCAGTGCTCTCTATAATCTTGCCACTCTTCAACTATTGGAGATCTTTGGCAATATTTATTTTTATGTGTAGCATTTTTCAGCGTACTTAGATAAGTTACACAGAAAGGAATATATTAGAAGGATACCTGTTTGTCCACTTCCTTAGGAAGACTAGAGAACCACATTCAGAATGGACATTAAAAAGAGTAGATTACACCACCAATATCACATCCCAAATCCATTCAGAGCCAGACCAGTGAGAAGACCACTGTATCTCAGATCCATTGCCAAGACCATCCACAATGTCAGCAGTGGCAGTGGTGGGCCACTGCCTTGGTTGTCATCATACCTGCTAGCACTCCTGGCCAGAGGCATCTCCCCAGTGTTCCTGACCCTTTTGGGTTGCTTCTGAGTCTGACACTCATGGGTCTGGTCCCACGCCTAAGTCCTGGGTCCAGACCCTAGCTTTAAGGTATGTTGGGAAACAGATTTTAAGTCTATTTAGATTCTATGATAGAAGTTGAACTCTGCCTCCCAGAAAGATCCAGGTAATACAGATTCCCAAATAAAAGGAAATTAAGATACTGATCAGACAAAAAAAAAAAAAACCCTTTGTCTTGATTGCAGTGCTCTACCTTATGGATACTTACCTCTTGCCTGTACACCATACTTCAGCAAGGATTCTTACATGGGTTATTTCTTCATCGAGCACTGTAGCTGCCACACTGTGCCGGGGGTGCACTAAAGGCCACCAAGAACTCAGGAAACCCAGAAGGACATTTAAAAGAGCAGCAGAACATTTTTGGACAACACAGCAGTCTCTGTCAGATACCACTTGATCTACCACATCGAGGTGGTTCACAGTTTCATCCGATCATGCTTCTTTCCCTCAGTGACATTCCTTTCTTTTTAACATTTTTTGCAATAAAAAATAACTACCACATGAGAAATCAACATGGAATAGGAACAAAAGGGTGGCAGGGTCTAGTCTGAACCCCAGGAAGATGAAGATGGGCAGCGCCCAACAGGCACACATCAAGTTATTCAAGAATGAAAAAAAGTATGATTTTATCTTTGTTTTATATATATATATATATATATATATATATATATATATATATATATGCATATATATGTGCATATATATTTGCTTTACAAATAGCTACTTGATTATTAAGGCATAAATACTTAAATTTCTTGGAAATAATAAACAGAACTATAAAGTTGGGGGGATTTGTTTGGAGTTTTGCTTATTTTGTTCTTGTTTTTGTTTTTGTTTGGAGGAGAGGTTGTTGTTGTCTTTCCCAAGAATGTGGTAAAAAAAAATCATTGAGACATTAATACCACCATGTACCATAAAAAGTTTTAGAATCTCTGAACTAGCACAATGTCTCTTGATTTAAAATATAAATGTTTTATTCATCATAGTCCTGCATTGTTCATAAAAAGCCTCCAGTGTCCTCTCTCAAAGAAGAACATCTTGTGAATAAAGTCAAGGAGGAAAAGGTAGGTTGTACCCTTCCACTCATGTGACAAATGTCAAGTGGAAGAACAGGGTTTCCACAGCCGAATAACACAGCTTGAGATACCAAAAAGTGAAATCACAGAAGGAAAGATAAGCGGAGGCTGAAAGCCTCCAAAGGACAATGACGGAGTTGGGGAACATCCCGTCTACAGAAGGGACTCTTACCTAGCAAGTTTGTATGGTATCACTGCATGAAGCACAAGTGCCTCTGCATTAGAGCAGGGAGAAGCTGGAAAATTACTCTGTCAATAAAATAAGAGCATGAGGCAGAAAACTTCCAAATTTGTAGGAAGAAAATTAGTTTTTTCCTCTTTTCTTAATTAGCATATCTTAGTTGTACATAGGGGTTTCATTGTGATATTTCCATACATGCATAGAATGTATTTGATCGAATTTGCCCCCTCTTATAATTTATCTCCCTTGACCCCTTTTAAACAATTTTAATGAGTTTCATTATTCTATTTTCATATATAAGGATGAAGTACTTTTATCATATTCACTCGCTCACCATCTCTTTTTGCTCTCCTTTCTATCATATTTGCCCCCTTTTCATTTTCTCCTTTTATCCTCCTTCTTTATACTGGTTCTCACCCCCAAATAGTCCTCCCACAAGAAACTTATTTATTGATATTCCCCCAAATAATATCATCTTTAGGAATAGGCTTTCAAAAAGAATGTAAATAATAACAGAAGACTTCTATAACCGCACACAAATCATTAAATCTAATTATCTCTTCCTTAGAATTTGTACATTTACCTTGAAACCTGCCTCAGTAACTCAGAACTGTGACCCTGTCAAACAAGGACATTTTGTGGTTTAAAAAGTATATAAATGTAGAACTATAATGTGATTAATATTTAGTGAATGCTATAATTACTATAGCCTAAGATCAGTTTAGTGAGCATTCAATGACAACAAAAGACTGGATAAAGTATATGGTTCTTTTATTATAGATTATATCACCCTACAGGTCAGTAGTTAAACTCCCAAATCTCTGAGTAAATTCTTAGTTCAAAACACAACTGAGAACTGGGAATAGCACTCAGTGATAGAGCACTTACCCAGCATGTATGTGGACCTGGGTTCAGTTCCTCCCCCCCCACACACACAAAGCACACTGTTACAAATAAAATTTGTTAGGTTATATCATGACTCAGTGGGAGAGTCATGAGTTTATTTTTAGGGGACCAACATTCATTAATTTGTAAACGCAGAGTAGAAAAAAAATAAAGCCTAAATATTATTAACTTGTATTCCCTCATAATTTTAGGAACCTTAGGTTATATAATTAATTCTTTTACGTTCTAAAAATCATTTAATATAGATTTTAAAACTAAACAAATTTAATGAAGATATCAGAGTTATAAAATAAGAAGGTTTAATATACAAAATTATTAATATGCCATCAAATCCACAAACACTTATTGATAATAAATGCACAAACAAATAATATACACATACAATGAGACGTCATCCAAAAGGGGAGAAAGCCATGGGAGAGGAATCCCTATTCTGATGTGATCCTTATCCAAATGTATAACTGATCTCAAAACCACACACACACACACACACACACACACACACACACACATGGTTCAGACTCCAAAAAGCTTACAATTAAAGCCAAAAACAACAAAAAAAAAAAAAATTTTTTTTTACTCTCAAGGTTTTAATTGAGGGCTGTAGGAGTAGATGAAGTGGTAAACCACTTGCCTAGCAAACATTAAGGCCCTGAGTTCAAGCCCCAGTACTGTCAAAAACAACAATAACAACAAAAAAAGATTTTAGTAGGCAAATCCCACAGATAGATCAGAGTTTGCAGTTTAAATCTAATCAAATTAATTTTCTACTAAAATAAAAATCATCAACACTCTTTGAATGGATATAAGTGAATCCAAAATCTTTACAATATAACATGTAGAACGTCCGTTTACAAATTGAAATTGCTTAATGTGAAGAACCAGGACAATGGACCAATTCTCAAAGGAAAAATATTAAAAGCCTCAATCCTAAAGTGATCCAGAGGTTGTAATTATCAATGACTCTACATAACAATTATACTTATGTTCAGTTACTCTTAATGAAATAAAGAATGGTGAATCTCAACAAACAGAAAATATTTAAAAATCAAGCAGGAAACTTAGAACTGGAAAATGTAATGATATCTCCAATTGGAAAAAAAATCAAAACAAAGCAAAAAAAAAAAAAAGTGGGAGGATAAAACCATGGTAGACAGCCTCTACAATACTACTTGTACCTTGTTGCAGTTCCCTCCCCTTGAGTGTGGGCTGGACCTAAGTTCTAATGAATAGAATACAGTAGCAATGTATGCCACTTTCAATATTAGTTTACAAAAACATTCTACTTCTGTCTTGCTCAGTCTCTTACTCTCACACATAATTTGATGGAAACTGAGGCCCTCATTTCAACAACCCACAAACAACTGAACGTTGCCAAAATCTGGAGTGACCTTAGAACTGGACCCTTCTCCAGTCAACTATTCAAATACAACTGACCTGAACTTTAGATTAGAACTTCTGAGAGATCTTCCTCCCCCACCTCCTACTAGGCTTTAAACTCTGGGTCTTGTGCTTGCTAAGAAACTACTATACCATTTTGCTTTAGTTTATTTTCCAGCTAGGTTCTTGTACTTTTTTGCCCAGGGCCAGCCTTGGACCTCAGTCCTCTTACCTTACTCATAGCTGGGACCACCAGAACCAGCCATCTTTTGATCAAACTTAAGGCAGAGGCACCAGGTAAGTGTTCCTGTCCAACAAAACTTGAAATAATAAATGTTTGTTGTTGGGAGATTAAGTTTTGTAGTATTTCTTTATGCAGTAAAAGGCAACTAATACAGAATGACGTTAAAACTAAATGTAACACGTAAGTCTGGATTGGATACTGGGGGTAGTGTTGGATTCTATAAAGGACATAATTGGATGATTGGCAAAATTTATATATTGATAGCATATTAAATAATAGTATTAAACTCCTGAACATAATCATTGGACTGTGGCTATATAACAGCATGTCTTATGTACCAAAAAATATACAATGAAGTATTTACAATAAAGGGACATATCTATAATTAACTATTACATGGTTTAAGGCAAAATTAAAGATAATATGGATTATAAGTAGAGGAAATGATAAAGTAGATGCTGCAAATTATTAATTTGTGAATCCAGACAAAGGGTCACAAGAATGATTTTTAGTAGCTGGGAGTGGTGGTGCCTGGGATTCTGGCACTTGGAAAGTTGAGGCAGGAAGATGGTGAGTTCGTAAGTTTGAAGCCAACAACCTGGGCTAAACAGCAAGTTCTAAGCCAGTCGATGTTACATAGTGAAGCCCTGACTCAAAAAAGACTATTTGTAATTTTCTGGCAACTCATTTGCAACTTTGAAAATTTTTTATAAGGCTTTAAAAGGATCCATTAAGGATATTTGACTTCAGAAAGATGAAATAGATTATTTTGGTATTTCTGACATGTAGTAAGACTTCTTTTGCAAAAAAAGAAGAGAATTTTTTTCTTTTAATAGTGATGGTCTTTTAAAACCAAATATCTGTTTAAGTACATTGTTCACATTGTATTTTCAGGAATAAATTACGTCTGACAAACATATTAAAATGCTACTTATAATCTGTATTTAAATCCTCCACTTATTCTGGGGTAGAGGGGTTTGGTCAGGTAAGGAGACTGGGGAGAACAAACTGAAAGTTTAACAACCCAAGCTTAAGGCCTATCTTATACAGGTAGAATATTGACTTTGGCGCCTCCTTGACTTTGTATTTTGTCAACACTTCATGATGACTTGAATCACCACAATCTTCATCCTATTTTCTATGCTAAATCAGGGATATTTTCTAAGTAAAAAGTTTCATACTACTTAAATTTTCACATTTTAAAGAAAGCTTTGTGAAAACAAATATATACATTATCTCTCACACCAGTCTTCAATCCTTTTGTACTCCCTTGTCATTCCATTCTTCTTTTCTCCCACATCCTCTCTATTTCCTTTTGATACTTTTTCCTGCTTCCCCCACCCTCACTGCACCTTGGTCCTAGCCTTTATCTTTGATGCTTAAGTCACTGCAATCACCTCAGAACTGGCCATTTGTTTCTAGACTCTCCCATCCACCCTACACATCACAAAAATCTCCACTTTTAGATGGTCAGAACCCATATTATATTCCCAGGTCTCTTCACTATCATTTCCTTACCTCCCAGAGATCAAACCAGTTTGCTTTGCTCTTTGATCTGCCATTTAGGGTTACCAATACCTAGGAAAGGGCACACAGGAAAGGAGTAAAAGTAGTTCTGCCACTGGCTCCCAATGCTTCAAGTTTTTCAAGCTCTTTAGCTCTTTTTCATATTCTTCTGGGACCTGTTTGGCACATAATTAGTGGGAGAAATAACAATGGAAAAAGCAAAAACATGTAAAGATAAATATGTAACTTGTCTCTATTACATATGACTTTTTCCAGAGTCCAAGTAAACAACTTCTTAAGAGTTTAACTTTTTTCTGTAGGCAGCTTCCTTGTGAACCTATAGACATATTTGGGAAGGTATTGTTCATAGTGATACAACCTTAGTACACAAAGGTCTATCTCATGTTTTGAAAGTATTGCTAAGAGTTTCTGACTCATTGAGGAAAAGGCTTGAAAGCAACATAGCTTTTTTTTTAGCTACTTGCTAGACACTTTCTCTGCTTTTTTCCAATTTAAATTTATAAATACATAGTGTATATATAAATTTATAGACAGACATTACCATATACACACATATGCAATATATGTACATGAGCATATATAAATTGGTTCTGTTCTTTTTTGTTTTTTAAATTTTTATTATCATATTGTTGTATTGGGGATACATTGTGACATTTACAAAAGTGCTTATGATATATTTTCGTTTGATTCACTCTTCTCCATCATTCTCCTTTATCTCCTCCTTAGAATAGTTTCAACATGTCTCATTGTTCCATTTTCACACATGAATACATAGTACTTCCACAATTTTCATTCTCCTTCACCCTTTCCTTATGTCCTCCCTCTTTCTAGTGGTACCAACTCCCAGACAAGACCTGTCTTACCTCCCTGTCCTCCATTCTTTGAGAAAAGACATTTTTGTTTATTTAAGATAGCTATGTAAGGAGTTTCATTATGACATTTCCACATACATGCGCATTATGTTTATTATATTTGTAGACCTAGAAAACTCTTCAAAAACTATTTTTCAAAAGCAAAATTCCTTCCTAAAAATGACAAATTAAATATTTTTGAAATTTATTTTCTTTGGCTATCAGAAACATATAACACAATAAGCAGAATAATAATTACACTTGATGTATATTCATACATTTTAATCAGCATCATTTTTGTGTATCTCTCTCCAATGTTATGTCACTAGTACCTTTCCAAAGACTGCATAATTTTCAATAAGTTACTTATAAATTTTTGTTGTAAAGCTATGGGCAAATATCCTCAAAGTTACCTTTAACCTTTTAAATTAACTTTAAGCATGACACAGACCATACGATCTCAGTTACCTAAAATGAATCATTGTGTGTACACACAGGATTTAGGACACTCCAACTGTACTGCTTTTGGCTATGGATGATTTTGTTCTTTGCTTCATGTGTTTGTTTCCTGTAATGCACATCTTAACTTAATAAAGGTTATTTTAAAAACCTGAAAAATAAATAAACTAATTGATTAATTAATTAACTTTAAATTTTTGCAACTGTAATTGAGTCTTTGGAACACTGCTTTTTCCTTAGTTCTGTTTTTAAAAGTTACAAACCACAAAATGTTACAAGATGGATTTCTCTACCTATATTAAATATACCATTTGTTTATTTTTCCATTCCCCCTTCTTCTGAGTCATTTGAAAGTAAGTTACAGATATCCCTAAATATTCCAGCATGAATTTACTAAAAACAAAAACAAAAACAAAAGCTTAGTACTACCTTCCCAATTTTATTTTCTCCAAAATCACACATTACATTTGGTTGCCATATCGTTAGATTTTTTTCTTCACCTGGAACAGTTCCCTGTTCTTTGTTTGTCTTTCGTGGCATTGTAGTATTTGTAGAGTATCGGTCACTTGTTTTACAGAATGGTTCTGCCTTGGGTCAGTCTGATGATTTCCTCATCTTAAATATGAGTTTTGCATTTTGGCAGGACTAGAACAGGAACAATATTGTGTACTGTTTTCAGTGACTCCCATATGGGGTTCGTGATGTTTTGTTCCATTATTAGTGATGTTAAACATCATCATTTCGCTGTGAAGGCATCACTTTTTCTTTTTTTTTTTTTTTTTGGTGGTAATGGAGTTTGAACTCAGGTCCTCATGCTTGCTAGGCAGGCACTCTACCATTCAAGCCACTCTGCCAGCCCAAGGCATCACTTTTAACTATGGTTAATTAGTAATATGATTTATAGCAGCTAAGTTCATAGTTTCTAGAAACTAGTATCAATCCAAATGTCTTTCAATGGATGAATGGATAAGCAAAGTGGTACATTTGTACACTGAAATATACTCAGTCATCGAAAGCAACAAACTATGGATACATATAATTATTTGAAAGCATTATGCTCAATGTAAAAAGCCCATCCCAAAAGATTACACATTGTGTGATCCTATTTTTATAATATTTGGTAAAGAAAAAATAGATGATGAGTGTTTGCTAGGAATTAAGGTAGGTATGACTGTAATGAGATGTCAGAGAGTGTCTTGAGGTTATAGAACTGCTGTGTATCCTGACTATGCTGATGGTTAAATAAGCCTATACTTGTATTAAAATTCATAAAACTATATACCAAAACACAAGTCAATTTTACAGTATGATAATTTTTTAAATAAAATTTTAAATGACAACTGTAAGGAGATTCTTGGATACTATGTGAACATCCCATTTCTCTAATAAATACAATGGTTTGCCTACAATTCAATTCTCTTTCATTCCCCACCTGAGCCTATATCCCTACTTTGACAAATCCTACAAAGATTTTATAGTTCTTGTAGACTTTTTCCTGCGGCAACTTAACCCCAACAATATGGACCAAAAAATTCAAATCAACAAGGACTATCTTAATCATTACCGTCTGGCACAGCATCTTCCTCATGTTGGCACACTTGGGAAATTATGAACGAACACTATTTGTTGCCATAGCTATACCTCCTACACCAACACCTATGCATCTAAAGGCTTCATGAAGTCCTGGCATATTCTTTTTTTTTTAATTTTTTTTATTATTCATATGTGCATACAAGGCTTGGGTCATTTCCCCCCCCCCGCCCCCACCCCCTCCCTTACCACCCACTCTGTCCCCTCCCTCTGCCCCCTACCCCCTCAATACCCAGCAGAAACTATTTTGCCCTTATTTCTAATTTTGTTGTAGAGAGAGTATAAGCAATAATAGGAAGGAACAAGGGTTTTTGCTGGTTGAGATAAGGATAGCTATACAGGGAGTTGACTCACATTAATTTCCTGTGCGTGTGTGTTACCTTCTAGGTTAATTCTTTTTGATCTCACCTTTTCTCTAGTTCCTGGTCCCCTTTTCCTATTGGCCTCAGTTGCTTTTAAGGTATCTGCTTTAGTTTCTCTGCATTAAGGGCAACAAATGCTAGCTAGTTTTTTAGGTGTCTTACCTATCCTCACCCCTCCCTTGTGTGCTCTCGCTTTTATCATGTGCTCAAAGTCCAATCCCATTGTTGTGTTTGCCCTTGATCTAATGTCCACATATGAGGGAGAACATACGATTTTTGGTCTTTTGGGCCAGGCTAACCTCACTCAGAATGATGTTCTCCAATTCCATCCATTTACCAGCGAATGATAACATTTCGTTCCTCTTCATGGCTGCATAAAATTCCATTGTGTATAGATACCACATTTTCTTAATCCATTCGTCGGTGGTGAGGCATCTTGGAAGTTTCCATAACTTGGCTATTGTGAATAGTCTGGCATATTCTTTTTAATTATTGAATTTTTTGCTTACAAAATGTACTTCAGTTTTGAGTTTTATGTAAGCATTGAAGTACATGTGACATTAAAAAACTATATAACATAGCATTCAGTTATGGGCATGACAGAGGTAGTAACGAGCACATATTTTACTATAGATATGGACTTCCTTTCTTGTAATCTGTGAGACACACTTTACCTTTGAATCTATTCTAGCCACTTACTGGTCATAGAATGTGAAGTACATATTACACATTAAATCAACAAACTTTGATGTGCAAATATTTTCTCTAATTATGGGTCTTGAAGTATAAAATTTATAGAAGAGTTGAAGAATTCAATGAGGATCCTTTATGTTAACAGAATAAACTTAATTTTCAAAATAGTAAAATGGTGTTAAAGTGATAAGGCAGGGAGTGAAGGAAAGGAGAACCAACACTGACAGAACACATACTGTTTCCCAAGCTCTGCCTTAGGTGCCTTACTAAACTTCTCCCAACCCCCACCCAACCCTGGGAAAAGCTCCATTATGCTCACTGTAGGGTGTGACCCACAGGGTTAGTTTTACTCTGGAAGATATGCCTTGTGCCCCATTCTCTTAGCCACCTGACATTGGTGGCACTACTGAGGACAATTGCATGCATGTTACAAGTGCTCCACCCCCAATTAGCACTGTGGTATCCACCAACAACATGGAAACTTACACAGCCCCAGCAAGGGCACAGTCTGAACTCATTCCTTCATTTCTGCTGCCTTGAATCAGTACTATCAACCATTAGGTAAATGCAGATAAATTACCTAGATCCAAGTCCTTGCCTCAGGCTCTGCTTTGCAAAAACTCAAAGAAACTCTTGCAGAAACTCTTCCTTCCACAATAAAATTCCTATGTTTTAGCTGCCCCCGTGGCATTTAAATATAGGTTATATTTCCCTACCATCTTGTGCAACCAGTTGTGACTGTGTTACTTTGCACACCAAGACATAAGTGATCTTATATGCCAAGTCTTGCTTTTAAAAGAAATAAGTGATCATCTTTATTTTTCTTTTTTCCGTTTCTGCTGTTGTATGTGATGGCAAGAGCTAGAGCAATCATCATGAGCCCAAAGATAAAAACTATGTCTTGAGGCAGACTGAGCTCTCCATCCCGGACTGTGATGCTTCTGTCTAGAATGTCAAGGAAGAGAAAAATAAATTCATCTTTTCCTAAGCCATAGTATTATTGGAGTCTTTCTGTAAAAGTAGCTTAGATTATATCTATACAGAAGATAAGATATTAGCCACAAGATTGAATACAATGTAGAAACAAGGTTTGTGTCCTTGGCTCGTGATATTGGTAAGAATTTCATTTGTTCTGAGTATGTGACACCCCTACTGCCTGCTGGGATAATAAAAAGGCTGGGAAATATTTCATTATCTATGATACCTGCCAGAAGAGAAAAACTATCTCCCTTTTTCCCATGAGAGAGAGACAGATCCGTTCTGAGTCTCATCAAAATACAAGTGAAAATGAAGCTATGAAGAAAGCTTAAATACTGAAGGTAGTATAATAAAATGCACTTTAAGCTGTTGACTAATAGGGGAGCAGGAAGAGGGGGTTAATCTGATTAAAATAAGATGTATACATGTGTGAAATACCAAGGTAAAGCCCTCTTGAAAAATTAATATATATTTAAAAAATGAAGGACTGGAAGGTAAAACAGTTTCTGTCCAGGGGTAGGTACCAGTGGGAAGGGGAGGATAAATGGAGAGGGCAAATATGGTTGATGTACTTTGCATGTGTGTATGTAAATAAAATAGTGAAACCTGTTGAAATTGTTCCAAGAAGTGGGGAGGGGGAATGAGAGAGAATGATGGAAAGGGGGGTGAATTTAATTAAGATACATTGCAAGCCCATATGTAAAGGTCACCATAAAGAACTGCCCCCTACACAACTAATATATGCTAAAAAAAATAAAAACTTAACGAACCCTAAAAAATATCTACTAAGGTCAGTACTGTCTTTTTTTAAGAACCAAAGTAAAATATTTAAATATTTAACCAGTGTTATAGTCTAAATCATATCTCTCTCCCTAACCCTCAGCACCTTAGCATGTACATGCCATTGGAAGTAAAGTCATCAGAGAGGTGACCAAGTTCAAATGAGGCATTAAGATGGACCCTAATACAGTCTGACTGGTCTCCTCATAAGAAAAGGAAATTTGGACAGTCATCAGGAATGCTCACATAGAAAACACCATGTGAAGAGACAGCAAGAGATCAATCATCTACAAGCCAAGAAAAGAGGCTTCAGAAGAAACCACCCTGCTGGCACCTTGATCTTGGACTTCTGGCCTCCAGAACTGGGAAGAATAAATTCCTGTTGTTTAAGCCACACAGTCTGTGTGCTATGGTAGTCTTATAAACTAAAACAGTCATTTATCTTCAAAACGAAGGAAAGCTATAGCATGTTTCCACCAGATGAAGATTTAAACAAATGAATGGTGATAGAGCCATAGTGATGGAAAATAATAAAAAGCATTTGTTCTATAACATACCATTCATTAAATAATTATATTTCATTCAGTTTGACTGGGTGAGAAGAATGGTAGCATGATCCAGCTCCAATATGTGTATCAATGAGAAGGAACACAAGAGCCTCTGTGAAATATTTCAACTTTGCTAAATATGACAGATGATACTCACGTGTGCTTCTGTAGCCAAACTCAGAAATCTGAAATGATGAAACAGTGGAATTCTGCAGCATAGATTCTAGTGACTGCATGAATTTCTAAAATCAAAGTGTTTCTTAAATGAACAGTTAAAATCTCATCCAAAGCAGGCTGTGGCTTGAAGTCATTGGAAAATGAAGATGCATAATTCTAAAAGAGCTATATTTCATTGGTGGAGTGGCTCAAGTGGTAAAGCACCTGTCCAGCAAGTGCATGGCCCTGAGTTCAAACCCCAGAATTGCATAAAAATAAAAGAAGTGCAGCATCTCATGTTTTATTTTTAATGAACCAAGTAGTTCCATGATTATAGAACACTCCTTATACTCCCATAAAACCACCTTCTACACACAATGCCTGAAACTGAATTTTTAAAATTGTTTTCATATATTCATTTTCAGTTATTGGTACCATCATCTTCCTAAAAATGAAATTAGAATTTCACTTTTATGTATAACTAAAGACAAAGCTTTCTCAGACATCTCTTTTTAAGAACGGTATCCTGAGATTCCTAGATAGTCCACTTTAAAACTGTTTCTGTTTGCAATCATGTATCTGTGTAAATCAAAATTATCTTGCTCAGGAAACACAAATAAAACTCAGGCATAAAAGAATCAAAACCTGCAGCTAACATAATACAGTTGTCATTCATAATATGTATATCAACTTTAGCTGTAAAGAAATGTCATGATTTCATTATTTTCACTTATAAATACATGTATGCTAGTTAAAATTTCATCAACCTAATGTTTATGTTGTTATGCCAACAAAAATACACGTATGACTATGGAACATTGAAACCTGTCAAAGTCATTTCAAGAAGGGGAATGGGAGAAGCCAGGAGAATAATGGAGGGGATGAACTAAACTGGGGTACAATCAATAAATGCAGTAATAGAAATGTTACAATGAAACTCCTGTATAACTGTCATATACTAATAAAAACATTCAAAAATAAATAAATTATATATATACAAATGAAAAAAAAAGATTAAGTTTGAAATAATGTCTGTTATCCCTTGGAAAAAATCATTCCTCTCTCTAGGCACAGGTGACTCATACTTGTAATCCTAACTACTTGGGAGGCTGAGATTGGGATGATCATGGTTTGAGGCCACTCCAGGCAAATTGTTCAAGAAATTCCATCTCCAAAATAACCAGAGCAAATAGTCTGGAGATGTGACTCAAGTGGTAGAGTGCCTGCAGTCCTACTTAAAAAAAAAAAATCATGTATCTGTTTGAAACACAACTCTTAATAAGATAACAGAATGAGCCCACTTACCTCATTAGCTCCATCCCTTGCTACCCATTCACACACAGATCCCTCAAAATTCATCCTTTTTTTTTTTTTTCATTCTGTTCCCCCTGCTGCCATTCTCAGTCTGCAATGCCTTCGCCTCTTCACTCCATGCTTGGTTCTGTCCTATACATCCTTAAGATTCACTTCAAAGTCAGGTGCCAGTGGCTTATGCCTGTAATCCTAGCTACTCAGGAGACAGAGATCAGGAGGATCGAGGTTCAAAGTCAGCCTAGGCAAGTAGTTCCCAAGACCCTATCTCAAAAACCTCTATCACAAAAATGGGCTGGTGGAGTGGCTCAAGGTGTAGGCCCTGAGTTCAAACCCCAGTACCGAAAAAAAAAAAAAAGATTCACTTCAAACTTGTTCAAAATGCCTATCCTGGCCTACCAAGGCCTGGCTACAAGCACCTCTTATAATTACATGTTTTTTATTTTTACGTGTATCTACATTGTCTCTACTGTGTGTTTTGGAGAAAGGATTGTGCTAGATAAAAGCCTGGCCCGTGGTAGACACACAGAAATATCTGATGAGGAAGGAAAGGTAAAGAAGAGAGGGACGGAACCAGAAGACACAGGCACAATAAAGGGCATAAATGAGGTCCACTTACTCATTGATGGTATGGTGTGATTTGAAGAATACTGGCCAACCTATTCCTCAAAATTGTCCTTAATATCCAGCTTTCCAAAAACCGAAATTCCCAACATAACAGATTCACCTTGAGGATTAAAGAATTAAGAGTCTGAAAGCAACCATTTAAGCTGGAAATACTCCTCTGCCTGCAAATGTAACAAGTCCCCAAATCTTTGGCCAGCTTAGCCAGAGAAGAGAAGGGCCTAGGAAGACATGACCAAAAAGCAGAGAAGGAGACACATTCTAAACCAGTGTCCCAGGGTAAGAGAGAAAGAATGATCAGTACAAACACAGCAGCAACAATTTAGTGCCCAGTTATGACATACTTAAACAGCCTTTTTGTATTTTCTTAGCAACTCTGTGAGATGGAAGAGCTGCATACATTTCTTCATTTAGAGAAACTGAGCTCCTAGATTAGTTGGAGACAAAACGGGCAACAGCAGCCAGGCTTCTCGATAGCCTTCTCTCTCCCAGACCAATAGATGTCCTGCAGAAGGGAAAGAAACCACATTGCCTCCCTAATGATAATGGACTGATTCTGTTTGTTTAACTAAAGCTGCACCAGATTAGCAGACCATAATTACAGCTAAAATCCTTGTCTCTGATAGAACGGAGACAAGTTGACAGAACGTCTGTTTCACTGAACTGAACTCCAGGGAAAGGTTTTCTCAAGGTTAAGCCAGGCTGCCTGAAAGTAATAGTGCTGTTTCGGTGTCACACTGGAAACTTTATCTGAGCAGCGGGATTTCCTCTGGCTTAGGTTTCAGATGGTTTACTTTGATTTCTTGGGATGATAAAGAAGTTTACTCATCTTTAACTGGTATTTTTTTTTAGCGGCCACACCACAGTAAAACCTTAGGTAATTTCTTTTGTGTCTAGGTGGAAAGAGATCTTTTTTATTGTTTTACAACTTTACTAGGATTTATTTTTTAGGAAATACACACACACACACACACAAGCACAAGTCTCTTCTTGCCTTTAAAGCGATGGAAAAATAACGAACTCTGCTGTCAAGAAACCTTCCTTCATATAGTCAACTTTGAATTAAAATTGGAGTTAAAATTGATAATCAGTTCACTCAATGGATCAGGAATATTCTCTCACCTTTTGCCAGAATCTTTTATGTACTTTCTGCTTTCTATCTGGTCACTTTTCTATTCACTCTCATCTGCCTTATAAATCATAAAGCAAATTATAAACCTAATTTAACTAAAATTGCAAGAGATAAGTCAAGGTGAGAAAAAGAGAGCAGGGCTGGGTGTAAGAGAAGAATTTGGACAGTTCTGTTTCATGCCCCCCACCCCAGACAGCCAATCAGCCCAAACTTCCCTTAAATAGAGCCCACATTTTGTGGCTTTCTAATGAAAAGTCACCAAATAGTAGCTTCACATTTGAAGCATACTATTACTTTTTACTCCCCATTCCTTTCCCCTTAATTAGGGCTTAGAGGAAGGTTGCTCACAGTTTCTGACAAACACTAGCTTCCTGAGAATGCAATGCCTGATTCTGTAGTTCTTCCCTAAAGAATTGACTGTTTGGGTACAAGGAAGCATCTCCAGGTGGCAGGAGGAATATTTTGAGAATTAGCTAAGGAATTTATGAAATTTCTGTTCCTGAAGGCCTCATCTTCTAGGACTGATTTTAGCGTCCTTGCATAATAAGACAGAAATAAACTAGATCAGTTTTCACTGGGCTTCATGGTTTGATTGCAACCCACAATAAGAAACAATTTTACCTATATCAACATGCATACAATACACACACACACACACACACACACAAAACTCCATAAGCAATATTTATCTCTACCACATGCAATGCCTTCTGTTTTCCATTCTGTTGTTATACTTCTTAAATGCACCAAATTAATTCCCTCATACTAAGGAATGGCAACCTAGAATTTGAAAAACACTCAAACAGGATGCCCTTTTATTTTTCTAACCCTGTAATTCAATATTGAGTGATTTGGAATTGAGGACAATCCCAATGAGCTTGAGGTATGGAATAAAAGAATCCAATCAGCTCTGGGCTTATTGTGTTTTTAAATCTTCCTCTGTGTGTTCATTCTCTTCTCCACAGAGAGGACTCTATTATCTTTGCTCAAACAGCAGACAGTGCTCTGGCTGTTCCCTCTGTTTCTCTTTGATCTCTGCAGTCTGGCTCAGCCCTTCCCCCAGCCCTCTCTTCCAGCCTGGATATGGCTGTGGAGACTCTGAGGGGTTGCTGGGCAGTGTTCACTGTTCCCACCTCTAACCTGCTCCACCCCCACCACCGCCACTGAGCTTTCATTCCGGATCTGCCATGTTGAGGGGTCTTTTGTACTCTGATTGTTATTCTCTTATTCCATACAGGATATAACAGTCTTTTCCTGGGTCATTTTTTTCATTTGTTGCTGAGCTGACAAAAATGGGTAGAGATTGTATTTTAGGTGTTTCTTACACAGCTAAGATTTAATCTGGGAAGAATTTATCCACTCAAATTAGCTCATTTTTGGAGATGATTTAAGAATAAGAATTATTAAACAGGGCTGAGGCGGTAGAGCACCTGTCTATTAAGTAAGAAACCCTGAGTTCAAACCCCAGTACAGAAAAAAGAAAAAAATTTTTAACATATATAAGACAATTCAGTGTATCTGTTGTTGTTAATGCTTTGGTGCTGGAGATGGAACCCAGAGCCTTATAGATTGAACACATGTACTCTAGCCCTGACCTACATCCCCCAACCCCATGCAATGTATCTTAAACCACAAGCTACAGTTTTTAAATGCGCACCATTACAAAATCAACATATACAGCATTTTAGTTGCAA
The DNA here is from genome assembly GCF_047511655.1 of Castor canadensis. NCBI lineage: Eukaryota > Metazoa > Chordata > Mammalia > Rodentia > Castoridae > Castor > Castor canadensis. The sequence goes on along the minus strand of NC_133390.1, from coordinate 26,032,007 downwards.
ATCTTAATTTTGATTAGAAAGATAAATTGATAAACTATTATCACTTATTTTACTCATTATTCTAGCATATTCAGCAAAAATTAATGAGCTCTTGCTAGGTACAATACATATTTCTTGACCTCAAGGCATCTAGCCCTTCAGATCTGGGACAAATACATGCAAATAGGACCAGGTGTGATGGTAACATCTGTAATTCCAGTTTCTTGGGAGGAAGAGGTATAGCTATTCTTTCTCCTTAAAGAACATCCCCAATGGGTGGAACAGTGTAAAGGAGGTGCTCAAACCCTGACCATGGCTTGTAAAAACACACCTAAAGAAGGAAATACCTCTAAGACACCCCCAGTTGCCGCTAAGATAGCTGCTCCTCCCCTTCCACCCAAGGGAAATGAAGAGGGTGGCCATCCAACCCCCATGATTCCCTTGCCTCCTTACTCAGCAGCCATCAGCTGCTATCCCCTCCCACCAGTTCCTGGTGGGGGGAAGGAAGGTGGCAGCAAGAAAGACTCCATATCCGCTTCAGATTAAGCAATTTTAAGGAAATTAAATAGCAGTTGGGCAGCTTTACCAATGACCCAAACTAGTACATTTAAGTCTTTATTACTGTCATCCAAACTTTTGAACTGACTTGGAAAGATGTCATGCTATTCCATGACCAAATCTTCACTTCCCTGGAGTGGCAGAGTCCTTGATCAGCCACTCAGGCGGGCAATGATTGTCACCTACAAAAATCTTCTGTTAAGCCCGCTTCTCTGTCATTCCTTCTTCTCCAAGTCCCAGGTCTAACAACAAAGTCAGCATTTGGGCCATATTGGGCCAACCCTTAGAACGATATTTTACCCAGCTTTTGGCATGCCCTTGGAGGAACCTCCACTCTGCCACTCATTTCTACTAGTCCCTAAGACCCTTATCCCCTTGTTGGGAAGGGACCTCCTGTCCAAACTTAAATCCAAATACTACTCCCCCCAGAGCATGTTTCTATATGCCCCTAATTGAGGAACGAGTGGACCCGTCAGTCTGAACAGACAGCTCCACCATTGGGAGGGCAAGGATAGCCCCTTCTGTTCAGGTTCACCTAAAAGATCACCTCCACTGTGCCTGGAGGCCCCAGTCCTCAGGGCAGGTGAAATGGACCAATGGATTACTCAAGCGCTACCTAGCCAAACTGGCCCAGGAAACACATCTTCCCTGGCCCAAACTTCTGCCCTTGGCCCTCGTCTGCCTCAGAAACACTCTGGGCAAGTTAGGTATCACACCTTTTGAGTCCCTTTATGGCCATCCATTTCTCACTAATGACCTCATTCTGGACAGTGAAACAGCCAGACTTACCTTCCATATCACCCAGCTAGCTAAGTTCCAACAAATCCTAACCAAGTTACACCAAGGCATCTCTCATGCCTCCTCTTCTTCTCCTTCACCCTTTTGTCTCAGTGATTTGGTGCTTGTTAAAATTCCTCACGCATCCAGAGAGCCTTCAGAGCCCCTGTGGGAGGGGCCGTACCCTGTGCTGCTTTCCACCCCAACAGGAGCCTGAGTGGCTGGATTGGAACCTTGGATCCACATCTCCAGAGTCAAGTGCTGGATTTCCCCTACCAACACAGCCACTATTAATCCTGATCCTGAGGAGACTCACTGCTCATGAGAGCCCATCTCAGATCTTAAATTTCTCTTTAAGAAGACTCCTTCAGGAAAGTAACTTAGGTCAGATATCCTCCCCTACCTCTTCATCACACTCCATCTCACTCTAACCACAGTTCTAAGTAGAGGCCTATGGGTGACTTCTCCCTGACAGTGCACCTGCCTATACCAAGGGGCTCTACATTTCATTTTCGTCTTTCTGTGCTCTCTCCCACCCATAATCTGCCTTACATTATGAGACTTGGCCAAAATTATAATCTCACCAACAATGCTGGGTTTCTCCCAAGGATCTTTGAGCACAAGATGACAGTTGGGGTTACCAGACTCCCATTTACATGCTCAATCGAATCATTAGATTACAAGCAGTGTAACCAACCAGACTGCTTCTGCCTTAGAATTACTGGCCAGACAACAGACCCAAATGCATGCCACTATATATCAAAACCTCCTGGCCTTAGACTATCTTCTAGCTGAGGAAAGGGTCCTGTGCTTCAGATTCAACCATCATACTGTTGCCTTCAAATTGATGATGACAAGCAAGTGGTAACAAACATTGCCACTGACATCAGAAAAATTGCCTACATCCCAGTACAAACTTGGGATGGGTGGAAACCTAACCATTGGCTTGGTGGCTGGTTCTCATGGCTTTTCCCTCCCCTGGGACCCAATGCTGTTATTGGAGCTGTCCTGTTCCATGCCTCCTTAACTTTTTTGTGCGTTTTATTTCTTCTCACCAAGATTCCATCAAACTCCAAATGTTACCCGCACCAAGAATGGACCTATCAGATTCCACTACAAACTGTTCTTTAGGTTAAAGTGAAAGCCATATATACATATCCCTCACTCCAGTGCTCAGGGGGCACCTGGTTTTCAAACCTTGCTGTGCATCTCTCCACTCAGCCTTTCTCTATCAATAAAGTTTCTTTCCTGCCTGTAACTCCGGTGCTCCAGCCTCTCATTCCTGAAAGTGTTCTGAAAGCAAGAACCCATTAGTTCATCCATGTATTCCCCCGTGCCCATGACAGAACTTACTACTGATCTTTCTTTGATTTCTTGATGTTATTTTCAAATAACTAGCTGCCTAAATACTGGATTGTACAATAAGGAAGACACTAAAAACTGAAAAGAGAGAGATGGAAATTAGACCACAAGGACTCATGTCTTTCTGGACTGTCAAGAGGGGCGTTACGGACAGATAGAGTGGCTCAAACCTATAATCTTAGTTACTCAAGAGGCAGAGATCAAGAGGATCATGGTCTGAGGCCAGTCCAAGCAAGAAATTAGTGAGATCTTATCTCCACAAACTAAACCAGGCATGGTGGTGCACACCTGTCTGATCTGAAGCTGGCCCTGGGCAAAAAGCAAGAGCTTTCTGAAAAATAACCTAAAGCAAAAAAGGGCTTAGAGGTGTGGTTCAAGTGATAGAACACCTACCTAACAAGCAGGACGCCCTGAATTCAAACCCAAATACTACCAGAAATTTTAAAAAAGAGTAACATTATGTTATAATAATACAAAGTAAACTAAGTTATAAAATTGTAGTTTTTATTTTAGTCACATTTTAAAAAGTCAAAAGAAACAAATAAAATATGTTTTATCTTATATTATATTGGGTTAATAACTCTATAAACAACAATACCATTATTATTACTTACAATCAATGTAAGAAAAATTAGCATGATATCTTATGGGGGGGGCTATTGTTTTCAGAATTGGGCATGTATTTGCCACCTATAGCAAATCTCATCTCAGTTTTGACTAGCCATATTTTTAGTGTTCAATAACCACAGGTCACTAGGAGCTACTGTATGGGTCTAGATTTTTTAAAAAGCAGAAGTGAGAAAAACTTAGATAATTCATTGGTTTCTCTAACATTTAGATGGAAGGACTCTTACTTTGGGAAGGGGGACCCTGATAATCATTTTTCTCTTCTGATGAATAGAGAAAGGGGAGTTACCAGTACAAGGTCCTCTCCTTTCTCTTTCTTGCAGCCTCTCAGACCTGGGGAAATGAGATAGGGCTAGGGTGGAATTTCTTCTACTTCCCTCCAGGCCCCAAGATCAGCATCTGCAACAAGGAAGACAAATGATTCCTATAGTCCTCACATTAGTGTCACACCTGCAATTGATAAGCAATTTAAGACACAATTTCTCACTGAATCACCATGAGATAGTCAGTGGAGGTATTATTGTCCCTATTTTTCAGATGAATAACCTGGAGCTCAGGAAGATTAAATGATTTGTCCCAAGGTAACCCAGTTAGTACCCAAGTGTTTTGAAATTTAACCTAGTATGTGTTCCACCAAACCACTGCTGCCTGGTAGAAGCAAGTATGAAAAATACTGGCACAACTACAGACATTTTTCTTCTTTGAAAAAACCCTAAATTTACTCCACCCTCACCCTACCCTAGCAAAATAACTGGTCATCACTTTTAAAAAGTATTATGAAGATAACCACTTGGTCAATTGAGGTCTTAACCTGTTCTTTTTACTGGAAGTTGTATATTGTCTTATTCAGCAATTTAGAACATCTCATTTTTGAGAATGAGCAATACATTACAGGCAGAGTTTTCACATTTGCCTTGAAGTGTGTTGCAATCATTTTTGTCTGGGAAAACAAACAGAAGTGCGTCTGCAGCATGGTTGTTACAGGAGATACTGGCAGAGTCCCAGCTCCCAGGCCACTGGCTCACCTACCAACAATATCTCTCTTTCAGGCAATGCCAGCTGCTTCATGATACCTTCTCTGAATATGAGCTTTTGGGTTTTGCCCTAGTCAGCAGAATCTAACTTTAGGAAATTACAGCAATTCAATCAACTTTTGATTCATCCTTCTGACACCGTGAAAAAGACTGGACAGATTCTAAAGGCTGATTACTCTGTCTTTGAGAATAGGAATTCTGGCTTTTGAAGGGTCCCTAAAATAATGGAACCCATGTTGCTTCTTGGTGAGGCCACCATTCAAATTAAATTTTTACTCCTTCATTTTATACCTGTTTTATTTCTTGGCATATCATAATGAAGTTAAGTTTAGCTGCTCGTAGAGAACAAAAGTCCCTGTGGAAATTGAAAAGGTCAGGAAGCTAACTAAAAATCATTTAGATAGCCCTCCAAAAGTGGGTGCAATATTCAGAACTAGCTGAGAGTCAGTGTGCTCATTTCATTTACAGTAAATCCTCTGGCATCTTTTTATAGGCACCATAGTGATGCTTGTAATGGTGACTCCTCATCTGAAGTGCTGAATAGTGAATCCTTTGCCCTAGATTTTCTTAACAGCAAGCAAATTCTGGAAGTACAAAAAGAGGAAATTATAGACTACTAAATAATTCCCCATTGTCTAGTTTATCACTCAGTTCTATCCCTTCCTTCCTCTAAGGAAATGAAGAGTACATAGATAATAAATAATATCAAACATATGAAAAAAAATTAAAATACCCAAACACTTTTGTAATTACCAGCACTTTTCTTAATAGAGGTCAAAGGCATAAATAAAGTTACCATCCTCTATTTTTATCTCTCTAATAGCTCCCTTTCTAGAAATCCTGTTTTGAGAACCTAGTAAACAGAAATTATGGCAAATTACTTGATCTACTGAACCAATTCAAGTGTCTTATTGGCTGCCTTTCTTTATACTTACCTTTTAAAATAATGATCAGCCCAATAATTTACTAGCAAATCAAGAAAGGAGGAAAACCCATTGGCAATGCAAGTAAGAGTTAATGTTACTCCGAAAGAGCTCATGATGGAGCTAGTTGGACACCTTTATTCTGTCATCACCTGTACAAGTGTTCACACCTACATGAAAGACAGACATGGATGCAGGTTGTATTACTTTGGAGTATAAATTGTACTGTATTTTCAAAGGATTCAGATGCTGCTAAGGTATTTTACTGGTGAATTCTGTCATCCTCTCTGTATTAAAATTCAAATGGTTTCTCTTTCTAAACTGTATATAACTTTTTTATTGGTTAAAAGATGTTCTAACATACAAAATATCAATTTACACAGCTGAAGACTGGCTTTTCTGACTCACATACTCCCTATTTCTCAATCCCTAAAATTCAACATCATTTACTCATCTTTTCAATAGGCACATTAAAAGTGCCTTATTTTTATTTATTTATTTTTATTAGCATATTATTGTTGCACAGGGGATACATTGTGACATTTACAAAAGTGCTTCCACTATATCTTAATTATATTCAGTCCCTCCATCATTCTATTTATCTCCCCTATCTCCTTCTTAGAATAGTTTCAACAAGTCTCATTGTTCCATTTTTATACATGAGTACATATTATTTCCACCATATTTACCCTCCTTTGCCCTTTCCTGACATCCTTCCCCGTCACTGGTCCAGACTGGACCTGTTTTACCCGGTGGGGTGACTCTTACTAAGATATATTGTGAGTACTTTAGTAAATGTTCCGATGTATCCCCAGTACAAGAGTAATATGATAACAAGAGGTATCTTAAAGGACTAAGTTTTACTTGAGTTTCAACGCAAGAGTATCTGCTATCTGTGATTTGTCTTGTCAAATACATAGAAAAGAAGCAAGAACAGTGATTGTATTATCCAAGTATCTGTGTACTGGCTTCGTTTCAGAACTTCTGTCTGAAAGCATGGGTATATGCACACATACATTCCTGGAGCTCTCATCTTCTGTTGTCTTATGAGCTCATTCTCAGAATCTCTGACTCTCACACAAAGGCACATTGAGAAACTTCTTGGTTCACTGGAATTGCCTAGGGATATTGTGTCAGAACAGGTGTCAAAATAGTGATGTTCTTGCCTGTAAACACACCTGGGGCTTTCCGGAAGGCATTGACTCACCCTCCCTACAGCACATATTCATTCCAAAAACCACATGCTCCCACAGAGAAAGAAACTCTGCCTCATTTTACATGAGAAGGATTTAAGAACTAGAAGGAAGTGAGACCATAAAAATAAATATTTTTAGGGAACAGTAAAATGCTAGAACCTTGAAAGATCTGAGGGGGACACCGTCTTGCTTTCTTTATCATTATCACAATACAACTTAATTATACTTTTTTCCTTAAAAAAAAAGAAAATGTACAGAAGTACAGAAATTATTTTAATTCTCCACAATTCCACCTCCCAAACTTGTATACATTTATATACTATGTATGTGTTAGTATATATATCTGTACATATGGAATCTGATACAGATATATTGAGAAATATTTCTTAGCCAAATGTTATAAATATGCTGCATAAATTGCCTTCATTTAACAATACATTATAAGAACCTACCCATCTCAGTAAACAAGTATCTATCACATCATCATTAATGATGAGATTCTTTTATGAGTTTGTAGCTTAAGTCATTTAACCAATACCCTCTGGTTGATTAAATTCTTTCCAACTTTTGTAATTATAAGCAATTCTACAATAAACATCCTTCTAAATACATTTTTCTGCAAGTGTCTTTTTTTTTAGAGTAAATTCTCACAATTGTCACTTATAAGTGAAAGGTAATGTTTATTTTATTTATTTTGGCTTTAAAATAAGTAAGATTCTAAATTGCCCTATAGACGTATAATACCAACTTACTCTCCACTGTCAATCATTTGGAGAACATTAACACAATGACGAAAAATAAGTGTTTCCATCGCAGGTAACAATTTACCCCACTATTACTCTCTAGTTGTGCTTTATTAGTAAAGATGTATTTCCTTCATGTTTGTTGACTATTTGCATTTTTTTAATTTTTGAGCTCTTTGCCATTTTATTTTTTGATTTATCTCTTTCCAAATTGTTAGCCCACTCTACTATACTGTGTATTAGAACATTGTTAAAAGTACTGCAAACATTTTTCCAAGGTAACCCAGATTTCAAATGTGTTCTAATGTAAGGGAGTAAAGGGGAACACCTGGTTCATATGGCAGCTTTTATGTTTGTCCCATGAACAAACATAAACTTAGCATGTCTTTCATATTCTTAGAGAATCCTCTCATGTGAAACCTTAGTGAACATAAAAATGTAAGTGGAGTTTTCATAGTGCAGATGGAAAACAGGAAAATTCTGCATAGACATGTCTGTTCTTAAGCCCTCAAATGTATCTGGGCCTGGGTTAGAGAGTTAGCTTGCAAACGATCCAATTCTTCCTCCCAACTTGCAAATCTTGCTTTGATGCTCAGCCAAATAAAGGGCCCTCCAGTTACCAGAAATTGCACTCCTTAGAAGACGACAGTTCAGCAATCATCTTAACTTGTTTCTAACATGCCCTTTGGTATGTTATGCCATAGCACTTCACCAGACTATTTCTTCAGATCCTTTTATGGTGAATCCCTCAAGAGTATTAACTTCACCTAGTTTCTTCATATTTCTTAACAATTTTATTTTTAGGTATTTTTTTTTCTTCTTTGTATTGCAATTGGTAACTTTACTCCACTATGTTAGCTAGCCAACTATACTTTACGCACAGGAAAATGTTGACTTAGATAATTTTTTGTGTGAAATCAACAACCTTGCTGATTTAACTCATGGTTTCCAATAATACTTACTACTTCTCTGTTTTAATTGATGTATTATTATTATTTACAAATGATGATAGAGTCACATCACTTAACCATTGGGATATGTTCTAAGACATGTAAGGTGATTCATCATTCTGCAAACAATAAAGTATACTTACACAAACTAAGATGACTTAGCTGTCACAAGATGATATGTTTTGGGACCATGATCATGTACGTGGTCTGTTGAGTGAAATATTGTTATGTGGCACATAACTGACTTTTTGTTTCCTCTAACATATTCATGCTTCTTACTACTTTCTCATATGTAATTACATTGGCCAGTACTTCTAATTGGAGTATTATACTAGTATTGATGATGAAGGTTTATTTTCTTTCATTGCAAAAACTTCTAAAGCTTCCATTAAAAACAATGCTGGCCTTGGTATATTGTGTAAACACACAAATACAAAATTATACTGTTAAAGAAGTTTACTTCTATTCTTATTCCACTGATAGTTTAAGTTCTTTACACATATTTGTTTTCTTTTCATTTTAATGTTGGATTTGTCAAAGGCATTTTAGATATCAGTTTATCAATCCACACTAAATTTGAATTATTACCTTTAGAAAAAAAACCTTAAATATGTTTAGGCATAAAGGTGTCAATTCTATTGGACTGACCTATAAGACATTTTTAACATCAGTGCTATAGATGTTTTTTTTTTTCTTTTTAAGACAGTCTTGCTATGTAACTCAGGCTGGCTTTAACTCCCAGTCTTTCCTCAGTCACCCAAGTGCTAGAATTACAGCCTTGTGCTGCCACACCTGGCTCTTATTAAACCTTTTAACAAATTATAATCACTAGCAATACAAGTCCTTTTATGTGTATTAGCATTGTCTTGGTCAGCGTGGCTCATTATTCTAACAATGATTTATGTTACTTTAATGTGGATTGCCAAAATTAATAAAACAATTAGAAAGTTAAAAAATTCCAAATTAACTTGGATAACTTTAATTTAAAAATTCAAATAAATCAAGTGCCATAAATTCTCCCAGAGGCAGAAATCAATACGAGCTTAATGAGTGATGGAAATGCTCATAGCTTTTGTTTTTCCAGCTAAAGATAAGAAAAATGGTGAGCAAGAGAGGAAAATTACAGAGATTGAGAAGATGGACAGCATGTACCTTAATTTAGGTTTGTTCACTACAGCCTAAGATACGTGTAGGAAAGAACACTTGTTCTACTTAAAAGAAAGATGTCTATGAAGAAAAACAATTTACAGATTCAAATAGTTACTAAAAAAATAGGAACTATAATTTGAGATAAGAAGTCAAATTCTAAGGGCTGGAGATGGAGCTCTGTGGTAGAATATGTGCCTAGTACATGTAAGGCCCTGAGTTCAGTCTCCAACACTGGAAAAAAGAGTCAGCTTTAGCGCAGTGATAATATTGAGTTAAACAAAAATAAATAAAAATGTTTGAAATCTTACAAAGTGAATTTGTTACAGATATGTTTTGAGTAATTTTCTTTCTCAACTAGTTGATTAATGTTTTAATTTATGAAATATAGCAGTATAATTTTCTGAAAACACTTAAGTAATGCAATAATGGTCCTTAATGAAAGAAGAGAAGTTGAACAATTCCATTAAGCTATAGGAAGGAAAGATAGATGAGAAAAGTTCAAATAAGTTCCTTTACAATACATCTCCCCCAACCTCTCCATCCTTAACATCCCAATCTGAGCACATTACATTAAATGTACACTTCTCAGAGAACACATCTTCCCTGTCATCTCACCCTCCCACGTCCACCTCTGTTCCTTTGGATTTGTTTGCTCAGTTTCAGACATTGGATTGTTCTCAATTAAAATGCCTTACACCAAGGGCATCAGATTGAATTTATCTGATTTGGCTATTATGTAGTATTTTTAAGACTTCTCCAGAAGCCTCTAATATGCACCCAGAATTGAGAACATCTGATTTAGTTCTGCTCCTTCATTTTGCTGATGAGGCAAACATGAGAGGTAAAATCACTTTGGTGGGCACAAAGGAGACACCCTGAGAAAAATTCCTCAACACGCATCAGATCAGAATTAAATAAGAACAAACTATTTCTGTAAAGGGGAGGACATATAATAAATTATGTAAAGTCTAATGAAACTGTGTGATTCTTTACAGTTGACGTGATCACCAGAGACTTGGGACAACTGGTTTACGATGATTTACTGTAAGTATTGGCCACAATGAGTAAGATTAGCAACCACGAGCCCTTCAAGTAGGAGTAGTGGTTAGTAATGTGAAGAAAAAGAAATGCCTCCAATTGGAAGGCAAAGGAGAGATTTATGGAGGAAAAAATTACTTTGGCTGAATAACTGGAAGTAGCCAAGTCTGAGAGGAATTTCTACTTCGGACAAAGATGGACTTTATAACAACTATCTACTTGTCCCTTATCTGTGTAAATCTCACACTGGTAGTAAGTGTATATTTATAACACTCTGCCAGCCTGACAAAAGGAATATAAAAAGAGTCCTAAGTTCAAAAGAACTGAAAATATATTGTATTAGTGCAAGAGGTCAAATTTTTCTCAAACTTATCTTGCAAATTTAGAATGTTTACAAAATTAAAATGGGGATAACAATGAGAAAGGTCAATGTAGGAGTTCTACTAATATTTACTGGCACAAATAACAAGGGACAAGGGGAAAATATCTTCTTTTGTTTTCTTATCAACAGTCTTAGTTTTTTAATCTTCTCTCTATGCTAAATCTATTCCCAGATTGTCTTTAAATTCTAAGACTTAAAAAAAAAAAATCCCATGGTACTCCTCATCTTGTGATGGGGGATACATCCTAAATAAACTCATCATAAATTGAAAATATTGTAAGTCGAAAATGCATTCAATATACCTACCTAACATCCTGAACATCATAACATAGCAACACAGTAAGCTATAGAGTGCTGGTTGCTTTCCCTCATGATCACGTGGTGCACAGGTTGCTGTGACTCTCTGCTGCTGCCCAGCATGGCAAGTATCACACCATATATGGCTAGCCCAAGAAAAGACCAAAATTTATGGCTTAAGTGGTAGAGTGCCTACCTAGCAAGCGTGAAACCTTGAATTCACACTCCAATACCACGAAAAACAATAAAATAACAAATTCACAGTACATTTTTTACTGAATGCATATCTCTTTTGTACCATAGTAAAGATGGAAAAGTATAAGTTGGGCCATTGTAAGTTGGGGACCATCTTTGGAGCTTATCTAGGATAAAACTTATTGTTTGAACTTCAATTTCATACAACAATCATTTTATATTACTTTTCAACTTTTTTAGTATATAGATTAAGTTTCAACAATATAATCATCATATCTCAGTTTATGGCCTGATCTGATAGCATAGGAAATAACATCCTTTTGTGACTCATATTAACTTTTGGAATATTTGTCTTAGTTTTCCATTTTTACATACATACACAGCCATAAACATAAATTTCTCTTTTTCATTTCAAGTTTAGTTTTGTGACTAAGGATACATGGCAAAGGGCCTAAATTAGTGTTGGTATCACAAAGCTCTTTTAAAATGTAACTATAGAGTTTGAAGGGTGGCTCAGTTACAGAATAAATGCTTAACATGCTTCAGGCCCTGGATTCAGTTCCCAAGAGCAAAAATAAAGCAATAAAACAAGGTAAAATGTAACTACAATCTAGGGATGATAGCATCATTGCCTTCTTATTATGTGCTCTAAACCAGTATTCACACTGACATTTAGTTACAACACACACACACACACAAAAAAAAAAAAAAAAACCTCATTAAAAAATAGACTAAAGTCTACTTTGGCTGATCTGGCACACTACTGTAGACTGGATGGCTTATAAATATCAGAAATTTACTTCTTACAGTTCTGGAGGCTGGGAAGTTCTACATAAAGGTTCTAGTAAATTCTTTGACCAAGTTCATAGAGAGATGTCTTGGTTCATAAACAGCTCTCTTCCCACTGTGTCCTCAAATAGTGACATGATGGAAGCTCTCTGGTGCCTGTATATTCATGAGGAGTTCAACCCTTATGAACTAATCATACACTAAAGGTCCTACCTCTAAATACACATTGGGGGTAAGGACTCCAACATAGGAATTTAGGAGCTAGGAGATACCCAATCTGTAACATGGCTATTATTACCGAAGGAGTTACATATATCACAAATAAGTTTGACCTTTCATTTTTATTATACTAGAATAACTACTGGTTCAAAGTTGATTGCTCCTTCATAAAACAAACACAGGTATGAATATTTTTTTTTTTTAGCGGTACTTGGGTTTGAACTCAGGGCTTCATGCTTACAAAGCAGGCACCCTACCACTTGAGCCACAACTCCAGTCCAAACACAGGTAATCAAAGGAATTCATCTCAATTGTCTCATATAATTAATTTTGGCAGACATTGTGGTGATTTGGACAACTTAGCAGTTACCTGTAGGTAGTGTTCATCCAGATTTTCATAGCAGGAAATTATGAGCTGACCAAAATATTGAAATCACTATTTATTATTGAGTCACATGTTTCCCAAGCTCAGATCTCAAAACTACAGTTCCATTTTAGATCCAACTGAAATGTCAGCCACAAAGAAATATCCCCACTCAAATGTAACTTCCATCAGTGTAATAATAAGCCCAGGTAAAAAAAAAGTGATGCATTCTAGTAACAGAGAGCTACGCATCTCTGTCCCTGTCCCTGTAACAGTGACTATGGACCAGAGTGTTCTTGTAGTTTATATGTGTACTATTTAGAATTCTCTGTTTTCTTGGAGCTGTCAAGCTGTCAGCTGCCACTTCTTAGTGCTATTGCTGTGTCTGCCTTGAGCAATGAATAATAGATATGAAAATCCTTTGTACAACTGTTAGTGCCAAGAAAATGTGCAGCTATGTGCTTGACTGGCCTCCTGCGAACTAGATAAACCCTAATAACCAAGCTTATTATAATTTTGTGTAAAATTAAAGTAAACAAGTAATGAGCAAGGGCCTGTGGATTTTTTTTTTAATTGTTGGAAAGTACTGACAGACTTAATGCCTAAATCTTATAATATCTATTTATATGCAGAGATTTGGGGAATTTTGCTTAGTTTCTTGGTTCTAGTTAAAACAGATAAATCTATTTTGCATAGATTTATCCTAAATTTCCCTATTATTTCTGTTTAAATTATCTATGAAGCAAGGCATCAAATATATAAATACCATAAATAAGCAAACACTTATCCAGTCTCAGTGTTTCTCTACTTAGAATTGCTTTGATGTTTTGTATGAATACTTCTAAAATTAAGTTGTGTTCATGAAATCACATTAGGAACTCAGCAAAAGAAAGACTTCTACTATTTAAAAGCACACTATTAGATTTTATTTTTAGCTACCACTTTTTAGCACCTAGGTATTAAAATATGTAATGATAAGGAGTTAAGTGTATTCCATAATCTGTCATCATCCGCTCACTTCAAGAGACCCCTTATTAACCTTTCCATTAATTCTATATCTCTTAGGTCTTCCTAAATCAACACCTATGGTAAATTACTACTTAAACCACACCCTACTTTTATATCTCCAGTCTCTGTTCCAGTCTGAACAGTTTACACACTTTTCTGTCTAGTCCTCATTTCTGCCTCACTCCAGAATCTGGCTTGAAGCCCTGTACTTTCTCAAATCCAATTGTTGGCAAGCAAATCCTCTATCAAACAGCTCTCTCACATGTCTCTGTATTAAAAATAGCTAATATGACTCACTTCTTACTCAAATTAAAGGACAGTTCCAGTGTCCTAGAAATAGGACAGAAGAGGACAGCCTGTGAGGATAGAGAGCATCTTTATTCAGAAATTGTTTTCTTTTTTAAAAAAATGTTTTTAATTGATACATAGCAATAGTAAATTTTTATGGGGTTCAATGTGACATTGTAACACATGTATACAATGTGTAATAATCAGATGTGGTAATTTGCATATCTATCTTCACTATACACCATTTCTTTGTGTTTGGAACATTCAAAATCCTCTCTCCTAGCTATTTTGGAATAGTCAATTAATTGTTATTAACTAGAAATAATATCCTAACTTCATACTAATACTGGATTTGTACCTGGTATTTCTATTAGAAAACATATCTCCAAGTGATTCTACGTAGAATTCTTTCTTAACTGATTTGCATGGAGTGGCACATTTTAAGTGCTTGGCATGGCTCATACTGCACTGTCATGCTTTTTTCTGGGTCATACTGTTGAGACTAATATTATAATAATGCCCCTGGTTTTAAAAAATAGCTTTTGGCAAACTCTTCTGCCTTTATGTTCTGAGATGCACTTTTTAATTCATGCATTCCCTTATTCAAGAAATAGTTATTGGGCTAGTGGAGTGGTTCAAGTGGAAGAGCACCTACCTAGCAAGCCTAAGGCTATGAACTCAAACCCTAGTACTGACAGAAAAAAGAAAACAAATGCAATAGAAATAATTATTGAATAAATACTTCCATGGTAGGAGAGCTGCCATGACCCCCAACTACAGAAGGCACCACTCTCAGCATAGTTTCTGGAGTTGCTCTCTGAAGGGTGGAGTGCAGGGATTCTCTGCACTTGTTTATCTACCAAGTGCGTTAGAAAGGCGTGTATGACATAGTCCCCTATCCCTGGCCTCCAGCAGTGACTGAGAAATATTTTTCAAATCAAGGACATTATTGTGCATTTGTCATTCATTCAAACCTGCTGGTTATTCATTGATGAATAGCCCAGGTTTATGTTTTTCTTGGCCCCAATCTACTGGCTTTCTCATGTCCAGAGACTGTCTATCCCTGAAATGAAAGTACACTTAGTAATCAAATGTAAACACAGAACAGGTAGCAATTCGAATCTAGCTTTACTTAGTTAATAAAAAATACTTTCATATAAAGTTTCTGTCTTGTAAATGTTGATAGCTCTTATTAACCAAAGGAATAAAGTTCAGTCTTACATTAACACAGTGAACAATACAATCCTTGAAATTCACAAAAGTCAAGATTAATTTTAATTGAGCTATGACAATAAAAAATTGCTTCTCTTTAATACAATTAAAATAGGAAGATCATAAAATCTAGTCATTAGAGGTTTATTTATTCCATTTGTAAAAATGTTCTCCTTCCAGTAAGAAAACATTTTTTTCTAATAGTAAATGACCTTTGTCATAAAATTTTCACCCTGTCAAACATTTTCAAGACTTGACATAACTACTTGTGTTAGTTGGATCAAAAACACTTTGTGACTCGGGTAGGTATAATTCTTCAAGCAGAGTTTATATAACTATGCCTTTTACCATTCATTGAGCAGCTTTTTATGTTGAGCCTATTTGTATTGTGTATTAATGCCAGCTTGTAGGAGGAAATGACGTTCAGTACTTCCACTAGTTTATAATTAGAAATCGTTATTTCAAATAACCTTCACTAAACACTACCCTGTACTTGAGCGCTGGACAGAGAGGGTAGATACAAAGTTGAACAAGACTCTGTTCACACTCTCCAAAAGCATGCAGTCTGGAGCCTGGGAATGACATCAACTCAAAGATGATCCAAAGGCAAACTAACAATGGCTATCGTCACGGATTAAAGGGAGTGCCTAGAAAACACGGGAAGATGAATTCCAATTGGGGAATTTGCAAGAGTGCATAGCAACAACCTGAGGATGTCAGAGGAATGAGAAAACAAGGAGATTAAGGGAAGACAAGTTTGAAATTTTTAAGAATGAAAAACTGATTGAGGAATCAAGACTTAACTCATGCAAGTTCTGAAAGATGGAAGTCACATGTATAGATTTAAGTTTCCACAGTAAGTTTCTATGTAGTCTTCCTGCTTCACAGAGGACACACTCTAAAATGTATTATTTGCGAAAATCTATTTGGAAGCTACCTTCTCTTCTTTTTCCTCTTGCTCACTCTATTCCTGCAGGAGGGGGCTTCACTTCCACCAAATGGACTTTATCTCTGATATTCTGACAACCCTTCAGCTCTGTCATTTCTAATGCTTCCTTCAAACTCTGACTCCAGCCTGGGATCATTCCCCGTTTTTCAGCTATCCAATTTATATACCAAGCTTTTGTTTATGATATGCATACAGATATATATGCATATCCGTATATCTGTGTGTGTTTTAACTGAGGTCCTAGAATGTACTAAGCACTGAATGAGATAGATCAGGTTACTGCTAATAAGGGAGTTTAAGGCCTATCTAAATTCTATCCATCTTTTGAGAGAACTTCTCAGTACCAACAGCCTGGCCTGTGAAATTCTGTGGTACATTCAGAAATGTCACTGTCAATTACACTGATGATCTAAACTGCTTCCTTAGGCATCCTTTTTATTTCTTTTTTTCCCCTCTAGGGTTATTTGAATTGCTTATTATTGTTTAAGTTTTGCTTGGTTTTTTTGGTGGTAGTGAGGATTGAACTTGCACTTGCTAAGCAGGCACTCTACCACTTAGGTCACATCTTCAGCCCTTTTTGCTTTGCTTACTTTGGGGACAGGATCATGTGTTCTTGCCCAGGTTGACCTGGATCATGATCCTTCTTCTATTTGTGCTTTCTGTGTGGCTGAGACAACAGGCAAACACCACCATGCACAGTTATTGTTTGAGATGGGGTCTCACTAACTTTCCACCCCAGGATTGTCTTGAACCACAGTCCTCCCAATCTCAGCCTCCCAGCAGGCTGGGATTATAGACATGAGCCATAATTCCCAAACTATTGTTTCAGTTAAATAATTCTCAGGTCCCTCAGAACAAAGATCCCATTTCATCTTTGCTTCCTTTACAGCAGTGTTAACTAATTTTTTTTTGCATTATAGATACTACATGTGCTCAGCAAATAATTTATCCTGTCTGTCTAGAAGTCCAATGCGCTATCCATTGCGCAACAGAGCCAGGTAATAATTTATCCTTATAAAAAGAATTTCATGATAACTTTCTAACATAATGGACGAGAGTGTTAAGAAAGAACAAAAGTTTATTTTCCTAAGCAAGGATATTTCAAAACTCCACTGTTGCATAAATTATACCATCATAAAGTTGTTATGAAAAAAAAATTGTTAATCTGTTATCAAGTTTTCATAAACCTGAGAAACTCAACATTTCATAAAATTAGAAACAATATTATTTCAAAATAAAGGATCAAAATTACATTGAATAAACTTATATGAAAAAAATCACTATAGAATCTGCAATTATTTTATTCTTCCACTTAAATCACTTAAGTAAACTATATTCAGAAAAGAGAAACTAAAAGCTAGAGAGAAAATTTTGTAATATCACTCAGTGAGTGATCAATTACTTCAATCGGCCATTACAAGCATCCTATAAAGTAGGTCTTAGTAGCCCTATCCCTCTCAGAGAAGTTAAGTAACTCACTCAAGCAAGGTCCTTAAATTTCACCACTCAAATCAGGTCTCTCCTTGCTCTCCTTATTGTGATTTCTGATACCTCTTCCAGCAGGGTAGAATAAGGATTTGGGCTCCTGTAAATGATAAGTTTCTGTAGGCACAGTGAGAGTAAAATACTCCAGTGTCAGGACAAACTGTGCTAAACCCTAAATGTAGGGAATGCAGTGGTTGGTGAGCACCCCAACACCCTTTTCAAACTGAGGATACCCCAGCCCCAAGAGCTGGCCATTGGTGGCTAATGCCTTTCCAGGATTTGCCCTAAACAGAATCATCTTACCCAGAGGAAGCTCACACTTAGTAACTACACAATGGATAGATGAGAGAATGGGAAGACAGAACTTAATTCCTTTATATTCCCCTTCCCCCACCCCTGCACCACCACCACCACCAGTGAGATTCTGAGGACTCAACCCAGCTCTAGAACTCTGTACAGATGGCTGAGAACTTTGTTGCAATTGTACCACCTTTATCCAATCCTACTCTCTTCACTCCTTGATAAATTTTCTGCGTGACAGTTTCCATCTCATAATCTTCCAGAAAGTTGATTTAAGACAGTGGAGTATATCATTTCGACTAAACAAAAAGCAATTAACAATAACCTACAACACCCAAGTAGGGTATGGCTATGGTTTGAATATGATTAGTGTCCCACAAAAGTCCATATGTTAAAGGCTTGGTGCCAGGGTGGCTCTGTTGGACGACTGAGTTGCCCATATTGAACTTGAACTTCCAAAGCTGTGAGCCAAATAAACCTCTATTTCTTTCATAGGCAGCCTACATTGGGTATTTTGTTGTAATGTCAGCTGACTAATACAGCTACATAACACTGATTAAACAAAAACAAAAAAGCAACATGACAACCTGAGACCGTAGGGTGTAGAACATTAAGAGAGAATATTGTGCCTGGAGAAAGCTTTGAATTCCATGTTAAGGAATTGATAGTTTATCCTATGGAGCAGTGGTTCCCAAAGTGGAGTGGCCAAACACAAGCTCAGGGTTACAGAAGAAAATAGGTGTTATTATTCATGCTTTTACAAACGTGTATTTGTCTGTATATTTTCCATAACATAAATAATATGTGAGAAATATCCTCACCTATCCAAACTCAAAGAATGGACTCAGAGACAGGTGAAGTACAGCAGAAGAGAGGCTTAATGACAATCTTGCAAGATGGGGGTCCAGTACGCCAGGCACACCCTCATTACTTATTACAACCCAGGCAGTTACAGTAAGTACTTATTGTTAGGGCGCAGGTCTCTCCTGCCCAGGTTCCTCATTGGCTGAGTACTATGGGGAATAGTTCTTTTGCTGCAAGTTGTCTAATTTCTATTGGGTTATTTTAAAATATGCCTCTCTTGGGATTGGTCAAATCTTAGAAGTGGGATCTGCCTCTTCCTGTGTCAGGAAAGTCTGCATGTAATGCCTTCCTTCAATCCACAGTTTTTACCTATGTGATTTACTCCTCCCAGTTTATCCTTCCCATTTTAATTTCCCTTATCAGTTGTCCCTCCCCCAATATCTGCAAGCTGATATGCAAACAAGCAGCTAGGGTCAAATGCTTTGCCTTGAAAATGGACCACCACTGACTTCATTTCTAACAATATATTAGTAAAATAAAAGATCTTAATAATTTTAAATCTATACATACAGATACTTTAGTATGTCCTCCAATGTTTTTTAACTAACAGATGCATGTAATTAAAATTTGTGACTTATCAGGTGTGGTGAAGTACTTCTGCAATCCCAGCACACAGGAGGACCATGTTGGGCCAGCCTGGTCTACATAGCAAGACCCTGTCTCAGAAAACAAAAACAAAGGGAAACAGAAAGGTTTGTTGCAAACTATACGGCAGAAAATGGGAGAGTTGATGAGGTCTTTCTTGTGGAGAAGGATATGCTCAGGATATTAACTAGAACAGTGCCTCTCAACCAGCAGCCCAAAGGAATCACTGGGCACTAATAGATACTGCTGCTCACCAGACTCCACCCCAAACCAATTACATCAACTCTCTGGGGTAGGAACTAGCGTCAGTACTTTTCTTTTCCCTTGATAATCTAATGTGCTAGGGCTAAGAGCCACTGAACTTGAGTTATAATCTAGTTTGATCTGAATTGACTAATGAAATACTGTCATTATTAATCAACTCAAAGTATTAAAGGGTTTCAAAAATTACAGGGGGATAAAATGGAAAGATTTAAGAATTGCTTTTACCATAGGTGTTAAATATGAAAAACAAATAGTCTTTCTCTCCGCTTTTGTTTTTACTTCCTTATGAAGCCTGACAGTCATGTGATATACTCTAGGCTCTCTCTGTGAGAAGCAATGAGTAACTCACTCATTAAAAGACCTTTTACACAAGGCACTTTCTTATCTGCTGGAATTTGAGTGAGCTCCTTCACCCTCTCAGCTTGTATTCCCAAGTTTACACAATAATAAAATCCTCACAATAACCTCTTACTCTTCTTTTACCAGCAGATTATTTAAGACTGATTAGCTTTGAAACACAAATAGCACTATCAAGTAGCACTACTTGCCTTCACCTGTGCTAAAGCTGCATCAGCATGAAAGTCAAAACCATTTTTTGCCAAGACAAAGGAGTCTGTCCAAAAGCCTCCAGGAGAGTTCCAATATTCTCAGGATTATATTCAGGATATGACATTTTTTGTGCTGATTTACAGATTATTTTCTCTCCTAAATTCTTTTTTCCAAACTCCCAATCTGCTCTGATTTACAATTAACTCTTTGTTGCCCATTAGCTGAATTTTCAAACCAAATATGTGTTTATTTATATCACAATGTGATCAACACCATCACGAAAGAGAAGTTTTTAATAGAAGATCTAGCCTGTTATATTAGGCCTGTTATTTGTTTTCAGTTTTTTAAAAACAGAACAACTTAGAGTACAAAATACCTTCAATATTACCTAACTCACTGTCTTCAACTCACAGATAAGCATGGAGGCCTACCATGCCTTTACTAGGTCAGCCTGACTGGAGGAAGCAAGGGTTGGGTTGCTTAATAGTAAATTCCAGGAGGGATGGAAACTGAGCTAGCATTGGCAGATAGGTGTCATGCCAACTGGAGTCCTTGGCCTGAAATTCAAGGCTTGAAAGGAGTCGGAAGCTGAGCAGAGCCTAAGGACAGATCCCGAAACTAGGACTGATTTCTTAATAGCAAGGGAACTCCATGAGGCTGTAGTCAGGCACCAGGCCTAGGCAGTAGATATCAAGGAACTTGGAGCTGCCAGGCACTGACTGGCCCCAGGTGATTCATCAAACTGTGTCCTCCTCTGAAATGTCCATTCAGAGAAGCTAGATTAAAGTCTCAGTGGAAGCCAGGAGTGGTGGTACATGACTGTAAACCCAGCACTTGGGAGGCCAAGATAGGAGGATTGTGAGTGAGTTTGAGGCCAACCTAGGCTCAAACCTGTCTCAAAACAAAAAGAGAGAGAGAAAAAAAAAATTATAATTAACAAAAATCTCAGTGGGATAATTTTAAAATGACACAAACAAAGCAGAAATGCAATACTTACCACCAGCTGTGAAAACAACATCCTATTCCTTTTCTCCTTAAAAATACCACCCCTTAGAAAAATGGGAGTTTAGTGGAGAGGTTAATAATGAATGAAGAGTTATCTTTCAATGGGTATGAGTTTTCGATTTGAGAAGATAAAAGAGTTCTGGAGATGGATGGTGGGATGGTTGTACAGCAATGTGAATGTATTAATGTCACTGAACTACAGATTTAAAAAATGATTAAAATGAGTCAAGAGTGGTAGCATCTATCTGTGACTCTAGTTTCCGAGGAGACTGAGGCAAGAAGCTCTTTTAGGCCCAGGAGTTTAAGACTACCCTGGACACCATAGCGAGGTAAGACCTTGTCTCAAAAAAAAAGGTTAAAAACCATCTGCAATTTATTCTGTTAATCTGTAACTATTGAGACTAAAGATTCTCTGAAATAAAAGGATGTTGGGGGCCTTTACACATGTTAGCCAGAAAAGCTATTGGCCGACCCAGATCCAGGCTGCTTACCACTCAAAAGCCATTATTTGGGAAGGAGTCAGGCTTATTCAATGGCCAGCATCTTGGAAGACTGGGGATATGGGCATCAAATCTCCATCCTGGAGCTGTGAAAAAGTTGTGATAGGGAGGGAAAGACAAGTCAGGGCAGAAAGGTTGTGGGCTGAATGGGATCTTCATCATCCCGGGCATGTATCTCCTTTTTTCTTCTCTGGGTGAAGCACTGCAGTGAGCCACAATCTTCGATGGTTAGTTCCTGTAGTTCTTTTTCAGAAAGACACATTACCTCACAACAATTTACATGTTTTGTGTCAGCTGGTACACAGAAACAAAGAAAAAAGAAGTGTTGCAAATTTTGATATTATCTGAAGGTCACTAGATGTTCTAGGTTTTGTAAATCTACAGGATTATTTAGCAGTTAATATCTTAACCATTTAGTAAGGCTTCTCTTTAAGATTTTAGAATGCTGGGCACAGGGAGAGGATGTAAAAGTAAATTTACAGAGTTTAATTCCCAAAGGAACACTCCTGTTACAAATCCAGGTCCTGGAGCAAAATCCACAACTATCAGCACCAAGTCTAGATAGAAATTGGAAATATATTCATTGGACCTTAGAGTCCAAAGCACTTTTAAGAAAGGAAAATAAAAACTGTTTACATTAAAATTATATTGGCTATTGATGAGAGGGACAGGAAAATGGAAAATAAGGAAAGAATGGAGATAGAATAGTCTATAGGAGGAAGTACTTATTGCTTCTGGATTGGTTGAGATTAGTAGTCCAGAAAATTTATAGGTAAACCACAGGTGATGGCCCCTGGGGGTCAGCTCAGGGATTTTAAGTCAAGACTAAATGTAAGTTCAGGTAGCTATTCACCGAGTACCTTCCCTTCTTACCCCCTACACCCTCCAGCCTTTGCAAAGAAAGTCAAGACATCTCAGAATTTTTCTTTTATCAGTTTTTAATTCACATGTTCTGCCTTTTTAATAAATTTCTCATATACTCTTTTACTTAAAAAAAAAAAAAACCTCTCCAAAATTAAAGAAGTCTATGTTTTGAGGAAGTAATTGCTAGACTGAAAATCATCCACTAGATAATGAAATCTCTGAGCAAAATTAATTTTTCCAAGTTTTTTCAGAAGCAATTGGTACTCAAGGAACACAAATGTAAATTTCAGAGAAACTAGTTTTATTGTAACTCCAAATAAAAATGTTAGTTCTCATCACTACTGTATCAAATAGAACAGAAATATCTAGAATAATTAGCATGATAGAGATGAAAACTGAGTGTTTCAATCTTGAAAAACTGTGGATAGAGACTAAGAATTATATACAGTTTTGACACTTAGCTCTGTCAAAGGACAAAATCATAACAATTGAAGATATTAACTGGCTTTATTTTTGTTTCAAGAATGGGGCAATACTGCATTCTGTAAAATAGAATAAGTGAACCAATAAGCAAAGTAGGGGAGGTTGTTGTATGGACAGATAATGGCTGAAGAAAGCAGAAACAATCCCATTTCTCTGCTTTCTGTCCACCATGAAGAAGTTCCTCTCTACCACGTTTCTTCCGGCATGATGTTTTTTTTACCCAAGTAAATGGGACCAAGCAACTATGGACTAAATAAAATCACTGAAACATTGAGCTAAAATAAATCCTGCCTCCCTTAAAAAATAAGTGTGCTGTAGGCATGGCTCAAGTGATAAGGTACCTACCTAGCAAGCGTGAAGCCCTGAGTTCAAACCCTAGTACTCCCAACATAATAAAATAAAATAAAGTAAATATAAAATACAATAGCTGGTACAAAGACCAAAGCAGATCAATCATTTGGAAGACAGTGTAGATAAATAACTGATTGGTTAAAATTGGATAAATTTAGTTTCCCTGTTTTGTGAAAGGATTAAGACATGATGCCAACTGAAACTGGCCCGCTTGGGAAATTTGGCTGTTTCTCTCTTTCAGTTTCTTGGTCAGTTAAAGAGTTTAGTTTCAGCTTGGTGATGATGTGGATCTCTAGCATGAGTAATGCCATTTTTATTTTTAGCCTGGTCTTTGAATCTTAGCGCAAGAGTTTAGTCCAAAACAATGGCCTCCTATAATTTTTGTTTAACATCCAGACTTACCAGGAAATTCCCAGCCTGGCATGAAGCTGAATGGCACTGATTGGGATAAAGACTAGTATGAGTTTTGAAGGCCTCAGAGCCAGAACAGTAAAGAAAACAAGTACAGAGCTGTATGTCTTACTTTCAGTTACAGGTTTTCCTAGGGACCTGCTGAGAAACTATTGCAAATCAACACCCTCATGTTCAAGTGTAGTCTAAGTACCTTGGTTTTTACTTATGTCAAGAACTACATATTTACATTTAGGAAAGCCAGGCTTAGAATAAAACTATGAGCAAAGGAGCAACAAATTTGTATTTCCCGAGATCTGTTCCTTCTATCCATTGGGAACTTGTTTTCTCATGTTTCAAAAATTCTAGGACAGACTCGGAAATATTTTCCATGAGCAATTTGGTCTAGTTCTTGGAACCATATTTTTTCCTCTACTACTCCAATTCACTTCAGTTATTAGATGTGACTGGTCACTTCCAATCTGTGAAATAGTAACTGTGGTGTGAGTGTTTCCTGAAAAACCTGTCACTAAATATGCAGAACTGTGCTGTTTTGGAGCCCAGAGTCTGATGCAGAGGGCATGTCCTTTATTTGATGGCTTGGGTTCAAATTCCAACATTGCCATTCACTAGGCATATTGATCCTAACACAGGTTTGTGTGTGTATCAAATGGAAATTTTAATAGCCCTTACCTCAGAGGGTTGTGATAGTGAATAGATAACATAATACATGTTAATTTCTTAGATTACACTTAATGAGGGTTTATGAGCTAAGCAATATAGCAATACTGTTATTCTTGACAAGAAGCACACAAAAGATGCCTCTCTTTTGTGTTCCATGCAATAAATTGCTTTTCCAGTTTTTACTTAGTCTTTAATTGGAGCCCCTCACTTTGTAATCTAGACTAAACCAGAGAAACATGAATGACAAACACTGGGATACACTTGAAGTCTTCTGCAGAGGTTTACATGTGAACCAAGTGGGACTTCACCAGCATCCGAGAGATTAAATAAATTTTACCTACTTCATTATCTATGTAATTCTAGCATGAAAATAATTTTTGCTTCTTTTCCAATTATCAATTAAAAATTATCAGAGAGTTAGGTATAGTGGTACAGAACTGTAATCCCAGCACTCAGGAGGTTGAGGTAGGAGGATTACAAATTTGAGGCCAGCCAAGGTTACATTCTGAGACCCTGTCTCAAAAATAAATAAATAAAACAATTATAAAAACTTTATTTTCAGGAACTTCCATATATTCTTAAGGAGGGTAACAGATATGTTAAACCCTACTAAACTTGAGTTTCCTCATTTCAAAAGACACAGGTAAAGTAAATCGTTTCTTTCAGAATGGTACCTGGTAAGTCACACTTAACCTACATTAAGAATTTCATGAATTCCTCCTGGGAACTTGGTCTGTTAACCCAGGTGCATGCATTCGCCTACAGGTTTATGACAAAGATGCTTACTAAAGCAGTATGCATAAAAAGAAATAAGTATCTGAAGAGAACTGGATAACTAAATTATAGTACTGTTTGAAAATTTTTGAATTAAATTCTATGCTATGATTTGAAAAGACTTCCAATATTGATAAATGAAAAAAGTGGGTATAAGAAAGTGTTTCCAGGCCCCCATTTATATGTATGTGCATTTTTAAGGCTATACACATATCTGTCTTTATACACATAAAACAATTCTGGAAATATCTACTAGAAATTACTGATGGGAGGTTGGTGGCACTAATTGTTTCAGATATGTTAATTAAACACCTTACTAACTTTGATTTCTATAAAGTTGTAAATTGACAGAAGAAAAAAACAAATTAATGGCATCTATAATATTTAGGTATAGAAATGGCACTCCAAATCCCTGCCTCCTGATGGTTTAACAGTATTTAATATGTCAAAATTCCAATGAAAAAATTTGAGTAATCTTTAGAAATTTGTTTCAAGAAAAAGCACTGTAGCTTATCAGCAATTTCCTTATACTAAGGCTGCACTGAGGTTAACTTTTCTTACTGACATCATGGAACTAGTAGGACTACATAGTTATCTAAATATTACCCACTACCTAGTCATGTTCACAAGAAAAGAGAGAAAAAAAAAAGATATTTACTCCTGATGTGTCGGAGTTGGGAAAACAAAGTTACAAAGAGTTATTTAATACTACTATATCCTCTCACTTAATTATTCTATCCAAATCCTAGTAGAAGATATATTTAGAGCCACCTATTATTAAAAATAAAACATTCAGACAGTACACACCTACAATCCCAGAATTCAGAGATGGAGGCAGGAGGATCAGGAGTTGAGGCCAGCCTCGTGCTACATAGCAAATTCGAGGTCAGCATGGCTCAAATCTCCAGATCCTGTCTCAAAAAACAAAAACAAACAAACTAAAAAAAAATTTTTTTGATTAAAAAGCAGAAGAAAATATCTTATAATTATTTATATTGTAATACTGCTTAATGAAAACATGAATGAATCAAGAAGTCCCAGATTGGGTCAGCAGAATGGCTCAAGTGGAACAGCACCTGCCTACCGAGCATAACCCTGAGTTCAAACTCCAACCAAAGAGCCAGGTGTGGTAATGCACATCTGTAACCCAGGACTTGGTTGGCTTAGGTAGGAGGATCATGAGTTCAAGGCCAGCCTGAGCTATATAGTGGGACCCTGACTCAATCTCCACCCCAAAAAAGACTCAGATAAAATGCCCACATAATAAAATGAAAATTTGAAAAAGAGAAATATTGTGGTCCTAAAAGAAAAAAAAAAACTGTGAACCAAAACTAACTGAGGACATAAGAAATGAATTGATAATAAACGGTAAGGGTAAAAACTGCATTATTAAAGAGATAATCACAATGAAAGCAGAATGAAAAAGACAATAATTAAAACAATCAGAGAAGGACTAATAGATTCAGAAGATAGTTTAATAATAGCTGGTGTTCTTGAAGAGCACAACAAATGCAGAGGAAAAATTTTTTCATTCTAAGATGCAATCTTAAGAACCAGAAATTGCATCTGCAGAACAAAATGTCATTTCAAAGAAAATTTAATGAGAACATTCAAGTCACAGACAAAATAATAAACTTCAAAAATAAAGATTGCCTTTCAGGTGTTTAGGTTTCATAAGTAAACAACCACCAGCAGAGAAAATTTAGGCTGCTTCTGACATCTTCACATCAATACTCAAGGCCAGAAGGAAAAACAGTACTGCTAACCAGTCTCCAAGCTGTCTTCAATGATCCTGTTTCCTGTTATTCACATCCTGTGTAGGTCCTTCCCTCATTTTAACAAGGTGCTCTATGTGACAAATAGAATCCCACAAACATGACAGTATGTCACTCCCAAGACTAGGTTGTAAAAGAGACTGAAGCTTCCACCCTGATGGTACTCTCTTCCCTTGCACCACTCACTCAGGGTTAGCAGGTGTTTATGCAAAAACCAACACAATAAGGAACTAAGGTCTTCCACTAACAGTCAATGGTGAACAACCTTCCAACAGCAGTTATGTGAGCCAGTCGTCTTGGAAGTGGATCCTCCATCTCCATTCAAGGCTTGAGATGACTAAAGTTCTACCCACAGCTCAAATGCAGTATCATGAGAGATTCTGACCAAGACTGTGAAGCTAAGCTGCTCCCACATTCCTGAACCTTAGAAACTATGTACAATAATAAAGGTTGGGCTAAGTGGCTAAAATTTCCAGTAATTTGTTTCAACACTGTAGATAAAGCAATCTTCAAAAAGGGAAATAGAGTGTGATCCAAAAATAACATGCAGTGTTATCCAAAAATAATATATACAGATAAGATGTTATTCAAGAATAAAAGTAAGTACGCATTTTCACAAATAAAAAATGTTAGGCAGGGCAACATCCATTAAAAGAACTATTATACTTGTTAAGGAAAAATAGCCAATGAAGATATAATCAAAATAAAGCACTCAGAAAAGGGAAAATATGATGCAAAACCTGGTGATGAGAGTTACTCTTCAATTGGAGAGATGACACCAAGTTACTCTGGAAATTTTGATTCAGAATGGAAAATATTAAAAATTGGACAATATATAAACAATAATAGCATAAACAACAAACTTGGGAGGAATTGTGGAACCACCAAGGCCCTAAGTATTTTTCTAGAAAGGTTTTAATTGGGCCAGACACTGATGGCTCATGCCTATAATCCTCAGGAGATAGAGATCAGGAAGAATGGTTCAAAGCCAGCCTGGGCAAATAGTTCTTGAGACCCTATCTTGAAAAAACCCATCACACAAAAAAAAGGAATGATGGAGTGGTTCAAGGTGTAGGCCCCAAGTTCAAACCCCAGTACTGAAAAAAAAAAAAAATGTACTTAGGAGTAAGATTTATATTATGATTTCATTTGTTGAAAAGTTTGTCTTTCATGCTTCCTCCTACTGAAAAATGAGATTCACTAATCTATAATTTCTTAAAAATAAAATTTGACTTTTTCTCACTTTCATTTCATACTTTTCTGCCTTCCATGTATGCATTTCCATTTTGGGAGCCAGGTCAAGGAAAAAACTGAGCAAAGGCAGCCACAAAGCAGTGTTTCCTCAGATTCATTTCTCCTACCCTTTGGGAACTCTGGTTTTCATACATTCTTTTAAAATCAATCTAGGAGAGTCTAAGAAATATTTTCCATGAGCAAATTAGTCTAGTTCTCAGAACTGTATTTTTCTTTATAATATGTATTCTTGTTTTTATAATAATAATTGAGTTTTTGAAAAAATAAGAGAAAATGCTAGAAAAATGCATTAGCTTTCTCTACAGTGAAGAGAATAGTAACCTCTCCTATACTAAGAATTAAATGAAATAATGAAATAAAACTATTAATAGTGCCAATATAAAAGAAAAGCTTCATATAGTCACCCAAACACAACCTTTGTTACTTATAAAGCTCTGAGTATACCATGTGTATTTTCTATAAAAACCTCCCAAATTAGATTCCTACCAGAAGTGATGTTGACAGACTTATGGAGCTGTAGCATATAATGAGTTCCAAGAGCTAAGAAAAATAGTGCAGCAAAAAGATAACCTGTGTGTAACAGAATTCACTTCCTGTTGTTTGTACATCATCTATGTCTCTTAAAGTTGTTATTTGGATTTGCCCCAAGAAGCTTCCTTTCTTTGCTATGGTATTGATTTTGGAAAGAGGAATGCAGATAAAGGAAGTAGAGATTGAAAGAATATTTTTGGTAAGTCAAATTAATTCAATATGAAAGTTCTGGTTAATGAGCAAAGCTGATAATTTGATTTTGAAATTATACTCAGAATTTCATCATGGTCTTTTTTACCCTATGCATACAAGGAACCAAAGGAAGAAAAAAAGGAGAATATCTGGGTACCCTCACCTAGCAGGTGATTAAATCACTAATGAAATGAAGACATAATTCAATTGTAAATGATATTATTTATAGCAATCCATTTTCACATACTCATTGGTAAATCCACAAATGTTGCTGTCATAATAAAGATTTTCTCATAATTTGTGATGCACTGACAGTAATGATATTGATTAAAAAATAAAATGTAATTGAGTTTAAAGTATTCAAAATTTGATGATGAAAATATAAAATTTGATCAGAATATGGAATTTAAAGGTAAAAGATTAATAAAATTTAAATTCATATTTTTCCATTAAATTGCAAAGATTTACTGAAATTAAAGGCAAACTACAAATAAGAATTATAGAATATATCACATTTGTTTCGGTAGGGTAAGTTTTTATTAAGTAAATTAGATAGCTAATCTTGACATTAATTAGACATTTTACCTATGATGTACATTTGATCTAGAGCAAGACTAGATGAGGTGTTTCGATCCACTAAAGTTCTTAGGTTCTACAAAACAGGCAAATATCATAGTGATTAAAAGCCTGGGTATTAAAGTAAGACTAGCTAGTTACTAGTTAAGTTTGCTTAACCAAAATAACCAGCACAAAATGGACTGGAGATGTGGCTCAAGCAGAAGAACACCTACTTTGCAAGAGTAAAGCCCTGAGTTCAAACCCCAGTCCTACCAATAAATAAATAAATATTAAGTAAGTAAATAAGTTAAACTGACCTACATATGAATATCTACCACTTTCTTGCACAATTTTGGTCAATGTCTCTTTCCTGAAAATCTGGATAATAATATTATTCATTTTATGCTACTATGGAAATCATGAGTGTAAAAATGCTTAATATTTTACCTAAGCTTCATGGGAAGTAGTCAATAAACATTACTACTTATTAGCCTATTACATAAATTCTAATTATTACAATTTTGCATCACTAATTTAGAGTTTGTGACAACTATAGCACTGGCTATTTCTAAATGTGGTTCTACCCTCCCATATTTTATAAATAACACTCTGCAGATGACAGATTTAGTGACAATTCACAGCTCTTTCTCCCTGTTCTCCTCTCTCTTTCATAGGCATTTCCTTCACTTACAGCTTAATGCCTTCAACAGAATATCACAATTTAAAATCAAAACTATTTTTAAAGGCTTAATTTTAACTTTTTGAAAATTAAAAAAATCATAATTCTAGCACTCAGCGTCCACCTAACTCCCAACAAAAAGAACCATCATCCCATCTCAGTATGTTGAGATGTACATCTGAATAACTATGAGTATCAGGAATTGTTCAGCCTCATGTGGCTCATTTCCTCTGTTTATGCAGGATTTGAGATGAGGTCTTCCTGTGTTGCCCAGGGTGGTGTCACAGGTGACATTCAGCCTACCAAATACTTCACAAATACTACAGGCAAGTCAGGCAAGTGGCACTGAGCTAGATCCCATGTGATGTTTGGGGGAAGAGGGTGATGTTGGAACAAACCCAGATGCTCAACACATGCTAGCAAAATTCTCTACCACTGAGACTTTTTTTTTTTTTTTTATACAGGGTCTCACTATGTAACCCAAACTGGCCTTGAACACATGAATCTGGATTATAGGCACCCACCACCATTCCTAGCTTATGTGATCTTGAGAACCATCAGTGCTACTCACAAGTAGGAACATGAAAACATGAAAGAAAATGGACGACCCAGTATGCTCTTTTCTGCTTAAAAGAGTTGAGCAAGAGTCTCTTGCACTCATGCAACCCGAGGGCAAGAATTTGACCTAGGCATTCCTGCCCTGCCGAACCATCTTATACCCTTTGAGGCAGTGCATTTTTTCAACACGGGCAGCAGTGTACCCTCAAACCTTCCCATTTGGTCACAGCACCCTGTTTCCCAGAGCTTCAAAGAGTTTAGCCTCTGGAGTGACCGATTACAGCAACAGGCCAATCTGTGCCAGCATGTTCATTAGAACAACAAAGGCACCCACATTCTTTGATATATCTATTTTGTGGAGGTTTCTGTGATGTGTGTATTTGACTTCAGCCCGAAACCCACAATCTCCAAATAATGTTGGCAAAATCATATGCTTTTGAATATAGATATCTTAGTAACTACTCCTACCCCAACCTCAGGATCAACATTTGCAAAATGAATAAAATGGGTTGATGTCTTGTGTTTTGGTTTATATGTGAAGTGTCTCCCCAAAGGCTCATGTATTGGAGGCTTGGCCCAGCTGGTGAAGCCTACCTATATCATTGAGAGGTTATTGGATCTTAAGGGCTCTGACCTAATCAGTGGATTAATACAATGATGGATTCATTATTTGATGGCATTGTTGAGAAATGATGGAAAGTATGGAGCATAGCCTAGATGGAAGAAGTTGGTTGCTTGGGGCATGTTGTAGGGGGTTTTGTCTTGTCCTGGGCTGCTCTCTGCCTGTCTCTGTTTCCTGACCACCATGATGTGAACCACCTCCTCTGCTGCATTCTCCTGCCTCCACAATGTTCTTCCTGACCACCACCCACAGTGGTGGAGTCAGCCAACCTTGGACTGAAACCTCTGAAACTGTGAGCCAAAACTACCCTTCCTCCTTTTAAGTTGCTTTCCTAGGCATTTTGTCACAAAGATAGAAACACTGACTATTACATATTGACTCTTTTCTGTGTCTTAGGTTCTATCACTTAGTAACATAGATGTTAGAGAATAACCCATGGTGATTTAAAGCCATAAAGAAGAGGAAACACTGAATTAGACTCCTATCAGGCACTTCATCTAACAAGTCTAGAAAGACTTAAATTACCAATCATTTAATGGTAATTGTGTTCATAGTGGTAGGATCTAAGACACTAAAACTGAGAAAATGGAGGTAGAGAAGTTGCTTCTTCCCCAGACTAATTTCTAGGAAAGAAATTATGAGAAGAGCCAAATCTAGCCATATTAATGGCAGAGCAGTGTTCTATTTCATGACAGTATGCCACCTTCTCCTGCTATTAGTGATGGTATATCCCTTTAGCACCATTATTCTTGCTTATCCCTCTATCAGCTCCTAATATTGACCTTGGAAGTCCTGCAAGGTCAAGTTTTCCATGGGCTACTCTCAGCCAATTATCAAGTGTAATTATCAAGTGTTCCTTCCTACCCTCACTCTTTCCCAGGAGTCAGACTAGAGTTTTAATTTGAGGTGCTCTCAGCCTCCTCTGTTCATCAAGAAATTCCTATTCTTTGAATACCATCTTGACCTCAACAACTTCTCCTTTTCCTTCTTCTTCTCCTCTTCCTCCTCACCTACTCCTTTTTCTACTTCTTGTTTTTCTACTCCTCATGCTTTTTATTATTTTTTTAAATTTTCAATAAAATTTATTTTTTACTGGTACATAAAAATACAAATTGTACATATTAGTGATGTTTTGATATATGCATCTGATACATAATATTCAAATCAGTTTAAGCATATCTATTTCCTCAAATCTATCTCCTCAAACATTAATGATTTCTTTATGGTGAAAGCTTGCAAAATTCTTCTAGCTTTTTGAAATACAGTACATTACTATCTGTATTTACTTTATTGTGCAATAGCACACCAGAATTTCTTGCTCCTATCTAACTGTACTTTAGTACACATTGAGCAACCTTCTCCCCCTCCACACACATACCGCTCTCCCTTGTAATCCTCATTCTGCTCCCAACTTCTATGTGACTAACTTTTTTAATGTCACTTATGAGTACCATGAGGTACTCATTTTTCTATGCATGTCTTATTTCATTTAATGTAATAATCTCCAGAAACATGCATGTTGTCACAAATGACAGGATTTCATTTTTTTAAATGGCTGAATAGTATCCAATTGTGTTTATGTACTATTTTTTCTTTATTCATTGGTTGATGG
Organism: Castor canadensis; assembly: GCF_047511655.1. Taxonomy (NCBI): domain Eukaryota; kingdom Metazoa; phylum Chordata; class Mammalia; order Rodentia; family Castoridae; genus Castor; species Castor canadensis. The sequence continues at coordinate 25,999,089 of NC_133390.1, read as the reverse complement.
ACACCTAGCTTGTTTCCATGACATCAAGTTCTTGAAGACTTGAATTAACAAATGTCCATTTCTCACTAAATGACTAAGGCCAAGCAAGAAATCAAACTTGTTAAACACACACACACACACACACACACTCACTCACTCACTCATTCCAAATCAAAGGCCAAATGCTGCCTTAGCCATCTGGTAGGTCTTAGAGAGTTGGTGGTCATACTTAAAGGAAGTTGGGCTGCTTAAAATAGATTAGGAGGAACCACAAAGCACTGCCAGTTCCACAAGATTAGGAGGTTCCACAAGCAATCAAATCATGGACAATTATTCTTCTTATTCTTGGAAAATTTGCCATAATTTATTTGTTTAAGTTAATCAAGAGGTAAGAATAGGACTGGTGGAGTGGCATCTGCCTAGCAAGAATGAGGCCCTGAGTTCAAACCCTAGTACTGCCAAAAAAGAACAACAAAAACAACAAGTTGGAATAATACCTAGAATTTTCTAGCTTAATTTTCTGAAACATCCATATTACTAGAAATTTGAGCCCACAAATTGTACTTCTTAACTCCCATCCTTCACCTCTGGTGACTCAAACACCATATAAGAATCACACAGTTCAACACCTTGCCACCCTTATTCTCCTTTGGATTGGCAACTTCTCTTGGAAAACAAAAACATAGCATTCTCATGTCTTCAGAATTGTTTTATGATATCTACACTGACTTATTCTCACCAATGAGAAAGACTGTCTAGGCTGTGGAGCCAGCTGCAATCTGTCTAGCCTGCCAGAGTATATAAAAAACTAGGAACTTTGTGTCATAAAATTCTAGCCATTCTTTAAGATACAACCCAGCCATAAGACATGTGCAGTGATTCCTCATCCACTCCCTTGAGAGAAAATTTGCATATTATAATATGCAAGGTCTATGCTATACCAGAAATCCTACTTGTGAACGAAAAATCTTCCTTCTTCACCTGGGAGCAGGCATGATGGAGAATATTTACTGGTTTTATGATGTTGCCTTTGTTCCAAGGTCATGGTGACATAATAACAACTGTGGATAATGTTTCAATAATGGTTCATCTTCCTATGTCCTGGGAATCTTCTTCCCACAATCATCCATGCTGTTATCTTAGAAAATAATAGCATATTGCTTCTAGAGAAATTCTAGATGAGAGGCAGTCAGGCATTAGGAAAAAATATATTTTATATCTTTTTACACCTACTAAATTATGTAATTGTATTACCTACTCAACAAACAACGTGTAAAATAAAATAGACTACTGTGCTGCTCCTGTAGGAATTTTAATTAGCAATAATTACACCTTGGATAAACTTCACTGGCTATGATACTGCCATTGCACAAAGCTCCTGTAGGAATTTTAGATGGTCTTACCAGTATCAAATCAGGGTTCACAATTTACTCAATTTGAGAAGATATTCTTCAGTCTCTACATCTCTCTCTCTCTTGACAAAACACCTCTATGGTGATATCTTAGTTATACCATCTGCTACATTAGCCCTTCATATCTGAGTCATACCAAGCCTGCTGTCCTTCAAGACCAAGATGCTTCCTGATAACTGTGGATTCTGTCATTCAGATCTCACAATCCATTCTCCCACAAAGTTTCCCAGCATTGATAATTTCCTAGCTGGCCTCAATCACTCTGTATTCATCTTCTAACATCTTAGATCTTGAAACATGATCTAAATTTTCTACCTTTTCTACAAATTTCCAAAGGTAGAGATTCTGTGGCATTTCAAATGGAATTCCAATAAACAAAATCACGGCCATATATGCATTGTTATAGTGAGACGATCCATAATTTTAACCAGACTTTCCAAGTGACATTCGGGTTATTAATTGGACCTTCTATAGTAAAACCAACCAACACTAAAATCAGAATGCCTGCTAAAAGGGCCCATCTTTATATTTCATTGATCCCTCCTCTAGTAGTAAACCAGAACCTATTTTTTATTCAAACTCCACAATCCACAACATATTAGAGGTATCTTATTAAGAAAATACGGTACTCTAGTATGTCTTTTTTGTTGTTGTTGTTGTTTGGGCAGTACTGGGGTTTGAACTCAGGGCCTCATGCTTGCTAGGCAGGTGCTCTACCACTTGAGCCGCTCCATCAGCCCCGAAAATACGGTACTCTTCCTAACACTTTAGCTTTTGTGCTCAGCAGTTACTTAAAAATGCTCAGCGGCCCTTTGGAGCCTTAGAGGAAAAATAATATGAGTAAATAATGAACTAACCTGGGTTACTAAGAAGGCTCAATAGTTAACTGATCTCAATTTGTTGAAAACCACACCTACTTTGGTTAATTTTTTTCACTTTATTTGAGATCCTTCCTTCTTTCTGCCTTTACTTGAGTGTCATCCTTCTTAAGAGATTTATAGGACTCTTAGCAGCAGTTAAAAGAAGTCGGACTCTGGAAACTGTAGGCATGATGTTTGGCAGATGGGTTTTTGCAGTTCTACAGACCAAACATAATAATCCATTTTAAGTTGTCCATCTGAGTTTCTATTTGAGTTGCCAATGTTTGTCCATTTGACTTTTCTCCTGTCCATTAAGCAATTTTACTGCATGATAGAGCAGCTACACAAAAAGAATTTTGGGAAAACAGCAGCCATGTGTTAAGAGCAATAGAAGATGTGCTGGAGTATTCACCTAAATCCATTTCTTTCCTTAATCAAGCAAGTAGGAAATACATACCATTACAATTAAAAAAACTAAGAAAAGATGTGTTAACACACCTGCATGATGCATCTGGAAAATTCTTGTTATGTTAATAAGAGTCTAACATATGCACTAAATGCATTTCTACTTGGTGAAAGAATATTCTCCATTTGAATAACACAAACATTAAAATGCTATGTATTTCAGTTACCTAAATATTTTTCAAATCAGTACATATTAAATACATTTAAATATTCTTTTCTTGTTTTTCTTAAGTTTGTACAAAGGGTCAAGTTTGTTACTCCTGCTCCCACCCCACACCTGTCAAAGGACACACTGATGTAACAGGACTTAATCTCTTTTTAGTAATACCCTTTCTAGTCATCCCCTCATTTTTTCATGGTTTAGCAATTAACACCACTAGTGAAACAGAGAAAAACATAAACAACAAAGAAAACAATCAACCACAGTTTACATAAAAGTGATTTCATATTGCTTAATAGTCACACAAATTCTTTTTAATGATAAGGGGGACTTTTCGAATATTTCAAGTACTTTTTGTTTTTTTTTTTTTTTTTTGAGATGGGGTCTTACTGTTTCCCAGACTGGCTTCGAACTCCTGGGCTCAAGCTGAGCCTGCCTTAGCCTACTGAATAGCTGGAACTGCATATGCATACCAATACAACTCTACTCAAGTGCTTTTTAATAAGGAGTACTTAACTAACTTTTAAACCTATGAATCTAGGAACAGATAAATTCACCTAGACAGAATGATTCTGCACAATAGGAGAGTTCCTCCTTTATCAGGTTACAGGTTTCCTAGTCCTTTAGAACTTGATTTATGCATTGGTATTATATGTTCTTTCTACAAGCAACCTTAAATTAAATCAGCATACATATGAATAGCCATCTTAACCAGAGAATCCCCTTGTGTCCAAAGAACAGCCTTTCCTACACACTCCCACTGCTCCTAGGCACCCCTCTGCTAAACCTTCCTTTTCTTCTTCACTACTGATTAACAGAATGCATAGCTCATATCTTCCCAAACCCATTAATAATGTCAGCCAAACTGTACAGGATCTGTGGTTCCCAGGTTTCCCATTCTTGCTCAGTCACTGCAGCTACTCACTCTCTCAACTCTAACCAGAGTCCTTCACTCAACTTTCCACTCCATCGACTATAGCATCTATCCACGGTATATTACATTCCCTACCTAAAAGATTCCCTGCCAATCTTCCATCTTACTCCTTTAGCTAAAAATATAGTCCCCTCTCCTTAAAACTACAAAGAGTACTAGTTCCACATCATAGAGTCTGCAATTTGCTCTTAATTAATCTATGTGACCTTGTTACTCATAATAGAATAAGGTTCAGCAAAGAAGTCTCAGTTACCAGCTCTGCATGGGAGCAAGAAAAGATGCTGTATTGGAGTACCAAGAAGGTCTGGTGAATGAGAATCCCCACAGAAATATCCTTACAAATAACATTTCATTGTGTTCCATCAGGAAAACTATAGGCTAAATGGGTGTTTGTTGGCTTCCATGGGAAATGAACCACATTTGCAGTTTGGCTGCTATGAGATGTATTAAGATTTACCACCAATATAAAATACAAACTAATTCCTCAAAAGAGTGTAATCTAGGTTCCAAAATCTGGATCTCCAGCCAGGTTGTCTGTCTTTCTGGCACCTCCACTTGGATGTCCCCCAGGCGTCAAAAACCAACATTTGCACTCCACTAAACCTGCTTGTCTGCTGTTCCCTATTTAGTTAATAGCACTTTTATCCATGAGTTGCCTAAACCTAGAAACTTGAGACAGCTTTGATTGTTCCCTTAACTGGGCTTATATCTTTCTAGTTCTTTCTCCAAAATATCTCCAAGCCTCATTTGTTGCCACACTTCTCCAGCTTTTACTGTAACCATGGTAACCATGGCAATAATTTCTTCATTGATCTCCTTCCTTTTTTTTTTTTTCCCACCCTCTTCAGATCCATTCTTGGCAATCTCTAGAGTTTTCTTTCCAAAACACAGATTGGATTGTGATAGCCCTTGTTTAAATGGAAAACAAAACAAAAAAAGAAGCACACCTTGGATTGTTCTTTGTGCTAAACCAAAAAGCCTTACTTCAGAAGAAAAGGGATTCTTGCCTACCCTGTCACACTTGAGCACTCAGACAAAACAACTGAGGTTTTGCTGACATCAGCTCCGCAGGAGTCTCAGATGTGAACCCTTCAATGGGGCCAAGGAGCAGACTGCTCTAAAGAGCCAGGTCTCTCTCCTCAGGTAACCTAGGAAAATCTACAGTGAGTCCCTTCTCACTAGGAACCAAGGGATGTAGGGAGAGGAGTCTACTTCATGGATTCAAGGGGTGACTCCTGTTGTAGAAATAATTCACTAGCCTTTGTCTAATTTAAGATTTCAAATGACCAGAGATAAACTTTTGTATTAATTATGATAGTTTCTTTTAATCACAGCTTTTCTGAACTCACCATCTTTCACCATTTTCCTAATTTGTCTCTTATCTTACTAGACTTTTAATGGTTTTAGTTTAAGTTGTTAAGAAATTCTGTGCCTTCTTTTCTTCAAGTATGTTAGAATAACAATTTAGAATGCCAATATTTTCTTCCTGGTTATAATTTCAAGTTGGAGTTTCAAGATTTGGGTTCGAATTCTCAAAGAATCTTTTTTCCTAAAAATCAAACTTAGTTCAGTCAACTATGTTTTAAGCCCATATTTAGAACCAAGGGCTAAACTGATGCTGGAGCTACAACAGTAAGGCAAATCAGACAAGATCCCTGTCTTCATGAGCCTACAGTTGGGGGAGTGAGACAAATATTAATCAAACAAATAATTGACACATTTGTGCATGAAATTGCAACTATTGCAAGTGCCCTGAACTGGAAAGTGCTCTAAAATTGCAAGCAATACTTGTATCACCAATAGAACCTGCAACTTGTTCTGGAATAATCTATGCTCCATTTCTTTGTTTGTTTTAAAAACTATAAAGCCAGAATTTGACTAATCTAAGTGTCCTCTCGGGAAGGGACTATTGATCTGAAGTGGGAAGAATGACTAGAAGAAACACACCTGAGAAGGTCAAGCATGGGGCAAAGAGGCTATAATGACAGTAGGAAATGAACCTGGAGGGGTAGGGTGAGCTCTACACTCTTCAGAGTTAGGCATTATTATCTTTATCATAAATGCAATGAAGCCATTGAAGACTTTTACAGGGAAAGAATGGGTGCTATTGGCCATAATATTATCAAAGAAACTACATGTCTGACTCCTGAAATGCCTGGTCAATACTTAACACCCACTTCCAGTTTTGTAGAGATAATTTAAAGAACAATGACTCATAATTGCTGAGTTCTTTGAACTCCTTGGATGAAGATGTTTTATTCCCTATAAATGTAAAGCATTGTTATTATCTGTCAGTCAGAAAGCTGTCTTCAGTCAAAAAGAAATCAGCAAAAGGTAAAGTATATGAGACTCTATACACTTCTGTAATATTTAAATTTATAATCTGAGTATAAAATAAACGGGTGAATGCTGAGTAACCCAAGCATCTTTGAACTGACATGCCCAAAGCACTATGCAAACATTAAATTACCTTGTCTCAAAATACCCTATGGGTGTATGTCGCAAACACCAGTCATTATAACTATTTCCTTTCCAAAGTTCACTGCGAAATTTATTATAAAATCCTGGAAAGAGAATATAAACTCCTGGTTTATTTTGTTCATCTTATTTCTTTTTACCCAAACAAAAAAAACAAAAATACTTTGAGTCAAAATGAGAATTGTGAATATGAACATGAGCAAGAGATTACATAAAACAGGAACCACACATTTATTCCTAGGTAAATATCTTATGTGTTTCTTTTCCTTATTAGAAGACAAATTTAGTACTTTGTGGATTGTTTAGGCATTTGAAGGAAAGTAGAAAAAAGGGGCTAGAGATGATAATACCCTAAGAATAGGGAGGTAAAATAGAAACAGGTATGGGAGGGAAACTTACAGGGTCACACTTTTTCCTTCTTTCAATGAAAACGTTAACGATTATACCATCAGCAGAACAGCTTATATGAGGGGTGGAGCGAAGGAGAAACAAGAGCCAATTCTCCCAGGGCATATGAAAATGCTCTAATTTCTTTTAAAACAAGAAATAATGATATGATTCATAATGATATGAGTTAGATTTGCCTTATTACCAATATAGTCATAAACAACAATTTTTAACAATTTTATTACATACCAAGGTAAAAGTACCTAGGACCCCTAAAAGTCAGTATGGGGCTCTTAAAATGTTCTATCTTAGAAAATTTGGGAAAATTTGATGAACGCTTTCCTGACAATTTTATTCATTATTTCCAGACACTAGAGAATTCCACAAAAGCAGCTAAATACAAGGTATTTGAAGTAATTTAATAAAATGAATGGAAAAAACTAAGTAAAAATGCCAGAAGGATTAAAACAAAGAAAAAGTGGGCTGCTTTTTCTGAACAGCTAACCTAAAGAGCAGGGAGAATAATATTTTATTTAAAAGGCTATTGAAGAGATAAGAGTGATGAAACTTATTTGAGAATTGGTACCTATAAGCCTTTCTTCATGCTCATTTCTGATCCAAGTTTACAATGTGAGAAACCTAAGAAATTATTTTACAAGTTTTCCTGGTTAGCAGTGCCCTTAGGATCCTGGCAAAAGTCAGTACAAATCTACTTTCAAAGAAACCACTTAAAATGCTCAAATAATTCATATAAATTTCCATAAACATGACCTTACAATAAAAAAATTCATAAAAAATATGAAAAAGAAGCAAGAATCTGCATAAGCAACAAAACCAAAATGAGACATATGCCTCAGATCATGTATTTATTACATATACTACACATGCATGTATATATTGAGTATTTTACTATGTTTAATGAAATAGAAGAGACATACGTATGAGTAGGGAATAAGAAACTAACAAAGTAGATGTGAATCAAAGATTACATATCTGTGAATGAAAATATAATTTAAATGAAAATCCATGCTATGGTTTGAATGTAGTTTAATTGTTCCTCCCTGAGGTTCCTGTGATTATAAAGGCTCCCTTGCATGGCCCTATTGAAAGATGACAGACCCCTTTAAGAGGTGGGGCTTAGTGGGTGGTTCTTAGGTCATGGGGGAAGGGCTGCTGCTCTTGGAAGGGCATACTAGTCTCCTGCAGTGAGCGCTCCAGAGAGTGGCCTGTGCTAAGAACCTGCACTTGGTCCTACACAGTTCTTTGCTCTTTTTGCCCAAGAAAGAGGGGACTGCCTGTCCAAGACATTTTCCTGCCTTCCGCCATGTTTCCCTCCATGGGGCCCTACTGAGCTGATGTGGTCCCAAAGCCCTTGAACCTCCAAAACTGTGAGCTAAATAAACATTTTATTTACTTATTTTTTCCCTTCATAAGTATCCTGCATCAGGTATTTTGTTTTAGTGATATAAAGCTGACTAATATAACCAATTAAAATATTTGAATAGTAAATTCAATGTAACTGAACAGCAAAGTTGCCAAGTAGTAGGTTGAAAACTACAAGAATTACCTGCAATTCAGCTCTGGATATCAAATATGTGGAAAATGAGAGTGTGAAATAGGAGGATAAAATGAGAAATGTAACATATATCTAATTGGCATTCTAGAGGATAAAATTAAAGAAAATGTGGGGAAAGCAACATTCAGCAAGAGTTTGAACTCTGAAATTTTTCCACAATTCAGGGACAACACAGTTTTAGATCAACATAAAGAAAATTTAAAGAGATACTCAGTAAAGGAATTTGTATAGTGCTTAATTCTGAAAGAAGGAAAATTATTTTGGAAGTGGTTTGAGATACAAAATGAAATAATGAACAGAGACACACAGATATCTAACTGTGCATTGACTATAGCACGACAATTTATAATTTATAAGGTAAACAGAAAAAAATTGGATACAAATATAAATTAAAATAGCTAAAATCTTGTATTATTCAGAAGTAGGATAAAGATGCTCATTCTCTTTAGACTTTGAAAATTTAATTATGCATGGGAACACTTCACCTGAATTCAGGAGAGACCTATGAAAAAAAGGTATAGAATTAAACATATGCATTTACCTCCATGCTTCATGGAAACTTCATTAAAATTACAGTAAATAGGGCTGGGGATATAGATCAGTGGTAGAGGGCTTGCTTAGGAAGCATGGATACCTGGGTTCAAATCCCAACAGTGCTATCACTAAAAATAAATTAAAAATAAAAAACTTGATGCTCCAGTCCTTTTCCACATATATTTCCAGAATACTGGTCACCCTGTATTATCTGAGTGCTGGAGATTAGTTTTTTCTTTTTGTAAATTTTTTTAAATTATATTTAATTTTTTGAATTAACATACATTAGTGATATGAGGGTATTCACTGTGATAATGCATACAATGTACTGTTGAGTCTGGAGACCTAAAGGACAGATGAGTGAATAAGTATCCCATCCCCCATGGAGAGCACTATGAGCCCTGCTCCCTGAGAAGGAGATACAGGGTGTCATAAATCTGCCACAGGGCTGATAAAAGAAGGCTCTCAAGGTTGCTTCCCCCCATAAGGGGCAAACAGACCAGCTCATCGAAGAGAGCCCATGCATATGAATACACAACCAATGGAAAAAGCCCACCTAACCCTTACCCTAACCCAGAATTAAAGCATCCATAAAAAGCCCCAGCCTTCACCTCAGCAGGGAGCCACCAGTTTCTGGGCTCTGCTGCACTGCTGTAGCTGCAGCCTTTTCTTTCTCTAATAAATCCCACTTTGTGTGCCAACCTTGCTGTCTCACAAGTCAATGTGCTGACTCACAAGCCAATTCTTTGGCCCACGCAGGCAAGAACTCTTTACACTGCCTCACAACAGTGCTTTGAGCAAGTTCACCCTGCAAGTTCACCCTCTGCATTCATCGCAGTGATTCCCTCCTGTACAATGAACATATCCTAATAAAAAATTAATGGGAAAACATTCTGAGCCACTAGCTAAGGCCGATTTATGAATATTATGTGCATGCATGAAACTAAAATTGTATGTCTTTATAAATTCACTGCTTAGGGGTTATAGGTAGTTTCTGAGTGACATTAATCTGTGAAACCATTGTTCTAGTAATGTAAATACAACATGCTAGTGAGAAAACTTGATTTCTTATTAAAAATAGCATTATCATCTTCCAGAAATTTTAGAAATCAGTAGTGTCATATGTGACAGAAAGTGTTTTCATATTCTAGGCTAGGAAAAGGTGGAAATCCTTTCATTCTTTAAGTATAAGTTAATCTTTGAATGAGTGTATAATTTTAATCACCTGTGGGTGTGTTGACAGATCCATTACTGCTGAGGAATTTGTGTAGGGATACATGCTTTATTTACCACAGGGTTATTTATGTCTGGTTCTAATTATTACCTTCCTGATGGAATAGGAATCACATTTCTGCTGGTTTAAAGGCTATACAAAATGATGTTTTACTAAGACAGGGCAATTCAGTTAGTGGTTGCACCATGGTTTGAATATACAAAACAATGAATAAATTGCATGCTATAGAATTAATGAAATTATCTCATTACAACTTCCAGGAGACACAATTTCCAAGCTGACAAGAGTCAGAAAACCTTTTAAAGATGTCATTATTAGGTTTCACCTACCTGCACAATTTTATTAGTCATAATAATTTCAAATTTTAGTCATAATCCACAGTGCAAAGATGAATTTATATAACTTTCTGAAGAACAAAAATAAGATAAACAGCTTTTTTCATAATTACTTATATCTTAGAATGATATGCCTCTAAAAATTCATAGTTAGCTGGGCACCGGTGGCTCACATCTGCAATCCTAGCTACTCAGGAAGGTGGCCAGTAAGAAGCCAGCCATAGGCAAATAGTTCATGAGACCTATCCAGAAAAAAACCCATCACAAAAAAGGGCTGGTGCAGTGGGTCAGGGTATAGGCCTTGAGTTCAAGCCACAATACTGAAAAAAAAAAAAAATCCTATTTAGTAATCTAAAGATGCAGAAGTATTAATTTTGTAAAATCCACTTTTTTGTGTGTGGCAAGACTAAGGCTTGAACTCAGGCTTTGCTCTTGCAAAGCTGGCACTCTACTACTTCAGACACCTCTCCCACTTTTTCTTTTTGTTTGTTTATATTTTGAGGCAGTATCTCATTACATAGTCCAGGCTGGCCTCAAACTTGAGCTCCTCCTGCCTCAACCTCCTGAGTGCTAGGATTACAGGCATGAGCAAACATGCTTGGCTTAAAATTTACATTTTAAAAGTATGGTTTACAATTTACCTTTTAAAAAGTACTTTCTCAAAAGATTTATCAAGGTGGAATGGTTTGCCATTGTATGAATATTTAAATAAATTTGAATATTTAAATAATTTTATAGCATGCTATAGAAAATAAACATTTAACAAATAGTTGAGAATCTACTATGTGCTCTGTAACAGAGATGAATTAGTGTGACTTTTCAGCTTTCTAGAAATATTCACAGCAAGAGGTGATTAATTGGTATGCAAATGCCTATCAGAGAAGGAGGCAAAATGTGATGATTATAAGAAAAAGTGCTACCAAATAGAGTAAAATGCAAATTCCTTTGGGTAATTTCTAAGATGTACTTTTATAAGTGGCTGAAATAATCCTGGAGGGTGGGTTTAATTTCTACTAGAGTAGATCCTAAGGATAACAACAATGTAACAAATATGAGCTACAATAAAGGAAAAGTTCTCCTGAGTCTGTGAAATGGATACAAACAACTTCAATACTTGTTCTTTTCTACTTAATTTCATAAAGTACAATGTGGTAAATGAAACTGTAAATTTCAGATACTCTATATGTGTAATTGTACAATAGAACTCCTGTTTCCTCAATTAATAGGAAATTGATAGCCGCTGTTTATGTCTCACATCTATACTTGGACTCCTTTTAGGTAAGACAGGATTCCACTCAAATCTAGTTAAATTAGTATTACTGGTGTGAGGCTCAGGCAGTGGTGCATATTTTTGAAAATTTCTCCACAGATTTTTAATGTGTAGCACATTAGCAACCAACTGGCCTGAATTGCTGTTGGACAATTTTGGTCTTGCTGATACTTAATTTCTTTGCCCTTTATCCTTTCTGGTTCAATAAATAGCAAGAATTTTCCAATATTATTTTTTATTAACTTTCACTTCCTGAGTACTTACTACATGACAGGCAAGGTGCCAGCCATTTTTAAAATGCATTATCTCATCTAATTTTTATTTCAACCTCGGGAGGTGACACTTCTAAATAACTTGCCCACATAGCAGCCAAGCTCTTACCCGAGGAGCCACATCGCTTCTTTTCTCTAATTCACTGATAGGGACTGTCGTGCAATCCAAAGTCTCTCTGCAGTTATAAATAAACGTTATCTGGGAAAAGTAACCAAGAACAGCAGCAAATGACACAAGAACGAGCATGGAGTACATTAGGAGGCGACACTGTAGGGTTGAAGAGACTTTGAAGATCCCTAAATCCTTGTGCCCCTCACTCCCCACCCTACCTAATTCCTTGAGCCACCCTCATTTAGCTTCGCTTTTAAAGCTCCCTGGTCCTTGTGGGCCAGTTTCAGGGAAAGAACAGCCTATAAAAGCAAGGAGGAAAAACAACCAAACGAGTATTTCTGAAATCGTGGCCAACGTTTATGGGTTCAGTCATTACTGGTGAGGGAGAAAAGCCTTCTCTCGCGCTTTTCACACCCACCCATCCGACTCAGTGTGCATTCAGCAGAACACCGGAGATTGTCCAGCTCGTTTTTCTGCTGCAAGTCGCCGAGGCTGGGACAAGTGCCCGGAGGCCTGCACCCTTAACTACCCCAAGGGGAAGGCGGAGTGGGAGCCGGCAGGTGGAATGCGTGAGCCTCCTCTGGGTCTAGGGACTGGAGCGCAGGCGTTGTCATTGCCGCACCCTAAGGGAGGGCGTGATTGCAGTTGTCTGGTGAAACCGGTTGGCCTGATCCCAGGGCACAAAATATCGATTTAATTGAAGGGATGAAGGCGGGCACACGGCTCAGGCTGAAGGGCGTGGGAGGTGCGACCCGCGCACTCGGTGCCTGGCGCTGCTGGCGCGGGAATGACCACAACTGGAGGATTCCCCGGACCGCCGCGCGCTGCGCCCGGCTGCCATGGCAACTCGGAGAGTTGCAGCCTCAGCTGGCACTAGTCACCGCGCCCCGGGACCATGCCGGAAGTGACGCGAGTTCACCTGCCGAGTTGGGGAGGGGGAGGGGCGGGGGAGGGGCGGGGACGCAGAGGTGCCGCCGCCGCTGCCACCGCCCGGAGACAGTCGGGAGTGTGCGAGGCTCGGGGAGACTGAGATCCTGAGCTAGAGCCGCCTTGTCTGCAGCCACCACCCACGGCCGAGCAGCCACCATGGAGCTTCTGCTGCGCTTCGCGTTGCTGTGCGGCGCCGCGGGTGAGTGGAATGGGGGGGCATTCGGTTCCTAGCACCCGGCTAGGCTTGGGGGGGCACTCGCAGCCCGCGGCCACCGGGAACAATGGGGCGTGGGGGAGGGGGCGGGCACGATTTGGGGGCTCTGCGGTAGTGGTGCCGGGTGGGCACAATTGCACCAGGGGGATTGCGCGGGGCCAGGCGCGCGAGCCACGAGGGTGGGGCAGCCCTGAAGGGAGCGCGCGGGAGGCGTGGGGTGTCCGGGGGGCGCGGTGGCCGCCGCGGTGGTCCTGGGCACCGCGTGCCGGGTGCGTCTCCTGCACCTCTTTCTCCGCGGCGGACTCTTCCTTCCCTGGGTATGGCTTGACTTCAGTGGCTCCTGCCTATTCCCGCGTATTGTGTCCTAGCCTCACCAAACTTCCAAGCCTTGGGCGGCGAGTTTTCAGGTGTCGAGTAGTCCAAGCAGGGAGACTGAATTACAAACGCCATTATTCAGAGGACACTGAGCCGTTCAGTGCCTCCGATCGCTCAGGCTACCTCTAGGAAAGAGGTGCTGAAACAGCACCAGCCTGGACGTTCTTGGTCTCCCCAAAGAGGCTAGCGCAAACCAGAGCTGCTACTAGACGGCAAATTATGAAGTAGACCGTGGGAAATCTAGTGCAAGAGAGAATTTACCAATCTAGGGTTTGAATTTGTAATGAGTTGGTTCATTTTTAAGATAATGAGGTTCAAGTAATGACTTGTACAGGGTAATCCCGGTAAAGGATTGCCAAGTACATTTTTCGGTAGAACCTTTTTCTGGGAGGGAATAGGAAGGCATTTAAAAAATGCGTGAATCGTTAGAAAGCACAAACATTCTGATATCCAGAAACTGGTCGTTTTCCATGTCAGTGTTTAGCTGACTGATCTCCTTTGTCGGACCAAGCACTTGCGGGATTTTATAATCAAATGAGTCATTTAAAAAAAAATCCATAGGTGGGACTCTGGGAGGCACACTTTGTGTAGCCTCCGGAAGGATTTTTTTGTATGTGTGCGAAGCGCTCTGAATGTGAAGCGCTCTGAGGCGGGATCGGGTGGCCCTGTCTGTTGGGATGGCTCTCTGCTTCCTGTTGAAATGTTAATTCCATTGTTGGATGCCACAGCTGCGAGCATTACTCATGGGATCAACATTCTATTAACAAGTCTAATCTTCGACCTGAGGCTGTAAAACTGCCTCCACCTTTTTTCATACATATTCATTTAGGTTTGGCTGAAATTTCGAAAGTAAATCTTCGGGAAAAAAATGAAGGATCTCAAAACCAGTTTACGTGGTACATTCCCATCTTTGTTTTGTCAAGACCTAAACTGAAGTTGAGTTGAGAACACCAGGTTGTGTTTCCTGGATAAAAATATTTATATCACATCTAACTCAGGAAGGTGGAAGAAATAAACTACATGTGGAGGATTGTGTGTGTGTGTGTGAGGGAATCTTCAGGTACTTGTATTTAATTTTTTTCTGGAATGTCTCACTTGGATAGGCATATTCTCAGTTAAGGTTATTTAAATACACATAGTCACCCTTCTTATAAAGTAAGTGTTAATTAGGGTGTAGTGGACAGATCATTAAAGGATGAATGTCTTCATCTAAACAAGACAACTGTTCCTCTCCCTCCCCCAAGTTTTCAGCTTAAGAAACAACTTACAATCTGTGTGATTGATGTACAGCTTTGATTATTCTTTAGGTATGGCTGACCAGTTTGGAAATGCATTGCTATGAATTCAAGTTCTGTGTTAATATGATTGACTGTTGGCAAAACAAAGTATGTATACAGCAGTGCAGTAATGGTAAATATTTCTTTAGATTTGTCTAATTAGGGTGTAAAGAATTTGGGGTTATACCTTGGTTGCTGACGGAACTCTGTCTGATGCGTTTTCATTGTTGCTGTTACTATTACTAATCGTAGCAGAAGTGGTAGAGAGGTAGTAGTAGTAAAATTAAACCTGTGACTGGACAGCTATTAGATTCCAGGCACTTTTCTATGGGCCTTATATACACTTTGGCAACTCTTGAAGGTATTGATTATTGTACAAGTAGAGAAACTGAGGGATGAAGTAGTTACATAACATAACTAGCCAAGGTCACAAATCGGTGTTTGTATCACTATGCTATTATGCCCCTGGAATGCCACTTTCCTCTTTGATGACCTCCCAATGACATCTTAATTTCTACCACTGGTGACTGTGGTGGTTTGATTGTGCTCCAAATATTGAGGCTTTCTGGTTAGTTTTTTTAATTTCATGATCTTAGTTGGACACTTTTGAGGCAGTAGGAAGGCTCCAGGATTGTCCAAGACTTAGAGTTGAAAACAGACCTGGCTCGTTCGCCTGCAACATCAGCATTACTTAAAGTTTTTTAAAGTAATGGGGTGCTGCTGGTTTTCACACTGCCAACATGAGTGAAACTAAAACGAAGCCCCATCTCCCAGCCACTTGTTAGCCATTTCATGGTGGCCAAGCCACTGTCTTCTGTGTGCCTGTTCCTTGATGTGCTGAGAAGGGAGATCCTGGGGAGGGGTTGGGAAGGTGTTCATTAAAGGATATAATATTTCAGCTCCATGGGATGAGTAAGTTCCAGAGATCTATTGTTAACATGCTGGCTGTAGTTAATCACAATGTATTTTTGAAAATCGCTGAGTAGATTTTAAGTGTCTCACCACAAGAAAATAAATATGAGATAATACATATGTTAATAGCTTGTTATAGTCATTCCACAATGCTTTATCTCTGCCCTTACTGTTTTTTTTTCTGAGTGTTTGTTTAGACAGGGTCTCACTATGTAGTCTAGACTGGCCTGGAACTTTGTGTGGTCCAGGCTGGCCTGGAACTTGGGATCCTCTTGCCTCTGCTTCTGGAGGGCTTGAGTTATAGACATGTACCACCATGCCTCTTATTTTTTACTTCCCTCATTTAGTTGCCAAAAATAAAGATAACCCATGTACCAAATAGTTTATCTCTTTGAAGCTCCTTGGCACTTAACGATTCTTCCCAACCACTTGGTCTACGTTCACTGCCTAAATAAGTCCCTTCAATGTCATCTTTTCCATGGTTTGGCCGATAGCCTTCTCAAAATCCACCTTCAACCTGAGTGACCTCATCTATCCAACACTGCAACCTCAAAGTAGTTAATAAATGAATACTATTTCCAGCTAGGCCCACTTTGGATATTTTCAACTGCCTAACAGTCAATTTCTGCTTGAATACCTCAGGTTCTCAAGTCCCTGAATGAACTCACCCATTAGCTAGTTGATCAAATCATTCAGTCATCCACGTATTTATGAGCTACTTTAAACCATGCCCTATGCTAGCCAAGGACATTGCAGGCTGCAAAGGGTGTGGTAGAACATTCTAAGTAGATGGTGTAGTTTTTGTCAAGACATGGAGATCTGAAGGGTGTGATATGTCTCGGGAGTTGAGAAGTTCAGTGCATATAAAGCAGCTCACAAACACTGTTCACACTTTTAATGTCCATCTGAATCATACTTATAAGGAGGCCTGGGGTGGGACCTGTGATTTTTTTTTTTTATGTTAGCAGATTCTACATGATGTCACCATTGACCACATTTAGTGTGGGCAAAGATCTAAAGGCAGTGCTGGGAGTTTGGTAGATAATGATAGGCTTGCCAAGTTGGGCCCTCTCACCCCATGACTTTAGGATGCTTGTGGACATGATAAACAAGTGAGGCTACACACGGAGATTTATTTTCTCTCTCTTTTCTTCGGGGGTGGGATGAGTGGTAGGTAGCTGCTTACAGGGGCTTGAACTCAGGAGTAGGCAGGTGCTCTAGCACTTGAGCCATGCCTCTAGTCCATTGTTGCTGTACTTATTATGCTGACCTGGCCCACCTACTATTTATGCCTCCCTCAGGGCTGGGATGACAGGAATGACATGCACGTACTTCCACTTCCATTTTCTGTTGGTTGAGATGGGGTTTTAGGCACCCTTTGCTGGAGTTGGCCCCAAACCATGATCTCTGCTTCCTGAGAAGCTAGGATTATAGGTGTGAGTCACTGTATCTGGCTGTGATTTAAGTTTCTTGAGTGGTAATAATGCAGTGGTTCTGGAGGCAGGTGGAACAGATCTAACACAGGAATCCATGTGGGATGATGGGACATGAGCAGCCCATATAGAAACACAGTGGAGCCACGTTGGACTCCCAGTTTGGTCTGGAAATCTATACTGAGGAAGCTACAGTGGATGTCTAGTTGCTTAATGAATGGCAAAAGTTGGAGAGGGAAGCAATAACATTTCTGGGTTGATAGTAAGGTGATGTCACTAACCTAAGGGGAGAATAAAGAAAAGCAAGCAGGTTTTAGGGAGAAGATGATGAACTTAAGTTTTGACAGGTAGTTTTTGAGGTGCCTTGCAAAGATGAGAGGTAAGAAAATATCCAGTAGGAAGATATAAGGACTGAATCTCAGGAGAGAGGCAAATATTCATGATTTAGAATTGAGAGTTCACTGGTGATAGATGTCAACTAGGAACAATAGAAGAGAAGGGGAAGGGGAAGTAGACAGAAGAAAAGGAACTTGGGAGCAAGAAGGAGTGATAAGGAATGTAGGAGAACTAGAGGGTGAGGGTGTAGAGACTGATGGAGAAATGAGGTCAGTCTTTCTATCAGCAGACCATTGCAACACCCAGGAAGTTCTTTGATTTCACAGGGAGGACAGTTTCTGTAGTGGAAGAGTAAAGTTGGATCTTAGATACGTTGAGTGGACATTAGGTTTGTAGAGAATGAGAGCTATACTTTGAACTTGCAGGTGGTTTGACATTAAGGCTTTGCCTATGTGGCCTTAATTCCAGATGACAGTAGCATACCCCAAGGGAGAAGGTAACTTTCTTCTCCCCAGGCCTAGAACCTTGTTTATGCCATCATCTTTCCTACAGCGCTATATTCCTCCTTCAGATTAGTTCCTGAACCCTTTAGTTGAGAAGGTGTATCACTCTGTGGTCTCCCCATCAATGTTAAAAAGTTTATTTATTCCTATTTATATCCCTTTTACTGTGTATTTATTCTTCAGCACTGTTCTGTTTCATCTTTTCCTATCTTAACCAAATTTCTTATCTTTCTTTTGGTTTTTTTTTGTGGTGGTACTGGGGTTTGAACTCAATTCTGGTTCTCATGCTTGGTAGGCAGGTGCTCTGTCATCTGAGCCACAACCTCAGCCCTTTTTGCTTTAGCTATTGTTCATATAGGGTCTTATGTTTTTTTGCCCAGACTGGCCTCAGACTACCATCCTCCATCTGCCTCTCCTGAAAGGTGAGATAACAGGCATGTACCATCACTCCCACCTTGTGCTTCTATGCTCTGCTTAGTATTTGAGATAGGGTCTCTCTAACATTTTAGAGCTAGCCTGAAACCCTTATTCTTCTACTTCTATCTCTGCCTCTCTTGCATGCCCAGCCTTACCCAGACTTCCTGAGGGAGTTGCTTGCATTTGCTGATTCCATTGGCTCTCTTCCTGTTCCTAATTCTTTCACCACCCCTGTTCTCCTGTGAAACTGCAGTTGCTACAGACTGCAGTTACCACTGTGGCTATGTCCAGTGGACACATCACATCTTATCTTTAGTCTCTTAAGCCTGAAGCACTAACAACTTTGTTGAACAGCCTTTCCTTTCTTGAGCTCTTCTTCATTTTTCTTGGTGTGCTCGATTTCCAGTTTGTACGTTACATGCTGAGGTACCTCAGTTTATGGTTTCAGTTACCATTTTTGTGCTTACAGCCTCTAGATTATTTCTAGTCTCTCTTCTAGCCATTACCCATGATAATCAAACCACCCACTTGACATCTCTGCTTAGACTTCCCATAGGCATCTTGAGCTGAATCTATTTATACACTGACATTAAATGGCTTTTTTTTTTGGTCACCAAAATGCCCAGGCAGAGCAATGAGTATTTGACTTGACTCATCCTATACTCTCACCTGCTCACAACTTCTGTGTAAGACACTTGTGTCCCTCCAGCCAGTACCAGTAATCCAGGTAATACCATCATCTCTTAAGCTTGTTGAAGTATCTTTACATCAGCCTTGTTTAAGTGAACTTTCCCCTGTGCTCCTGGCCCATCCCATTATTGCCACGTGTCCTAACACTTATCAGGCACACCTTTACCGAAACTGTTTTCCTTCATGCCAGGGACTGACATTTCATTCCCTACATATTACACAGTGTATGTTCATTGAATAAATGGGGAAAGGCATGTGAGACAAGAATCAGTCTGTGAAGCTTGTGAAGGACTGAAAGGAGAAAGAGCATCTAAAGGTCAAGTGTAGGTACACCCTAAAAGAGGTGTGCATGGCTGGGCATGTGTTTTGTGTGTGCCAGCTTTGCCCAGGGATTTAGGAATGGAGGGAGTCTGTCACCACTCAAGTCTTAAACAATAATGTCCTGTTTGCAGCCCGTTCCCTCTATTCCTTGTTTCCACATTTCCTTTGTCGTAAACAAGGCATTATCAAGTAAGAATCAGTACTTTATGTGATTCAATAATTGAGTTGGGGATTTTGAACTTGAGTTATTTTGGTGACCCACAAGTTGTGGATGTGAACATAAAGTAATTATTATAGTAACCCAGTAAGCAATTAAATATTACGTAACTAAAATGACCTTCAAACTTTATCTCACTGTCTTTCATCTAATTTATATTTTTCAAGAAAACAAACCTAAAAGTCTAGAATAATTATAATTATTAGATTGGATTTATTCATTGAGAGACAGGGACTCACCTTGTAGCCCAGGCTGACCTCGAACTCCTGATCATTCTGCCTCAGCCTTCTGAGTGCTGAGATTACAGACATGCACCACCACAACTGGTTCTGGATTTAGATTGTTTTCTAGAGACTGTAGTTCTAAATAGGAGAGTAAAAAGGAATAACCTTTTCAAGCTGTTTCATACCTACTTTATTTCTTCATTGGAGCTGATATTACAAATGGTGTGATGTGGGGAGTGTGGAAGGCCATGTTGGCATGATGAAGTGATCCCTTCAGAAAGCTGGGACCAGGCTGAGCATGGTGGTGCACATCTGTAATCCCAGGAGTTGGAGGCAGGATGGCCAATTCCCGTCCAGACTGGTCTACATAGTGTGACCTTGTCTCAAGCAAACAAATAAACAAAAACCAGAAAGTGAGTCCAATTTATGGTTTGATTTGGTGGTCTCTTGGGACTTTGTTCTTCCTACTTCTTTGTAATGATCATGTTTTCAATTCATTATTGACTCCATGTGAAAGAAAATGGGAGCAAAGTTAAAATGTTTTCTGCATTTAGTGGCAAAAGACATAGTTGCCATTTTGATGAGGTTGTTGTAATAACATTTTATCTCCTGTGCTTTCCCACTTTTCTTTTTTCTTTTCTATAGCCTTCCCTCACCTCATCGCTTCACCTATTCTGATTTAGAATAGGAGTTAACAAATCAGAGCTTAAACCTTAAAGGTCTCAACTTGAGTCAACAGTATTTGGAAATTATTTTAATAGGCATGGTCCTTGTAGAACAAA
Organism: Castor canadensis; assembly: GCF_047511655.1. Classification (NCBI taxonomy): domain Eukaryota; kingdom Metazoa; phylum Chordata; class Mammalia; order Rodentia; family Castoridae; genus Castor; species Castor canadensis. The sequence continues at coordinate 25,978,450 of NC_133390.1, read as the reverse complement.
AGAGCATTTCCTGCTTTTGACAAAAGGGAAGGTAGAAAAAGAAGGTAGTCTATTTTAGGATTGGGAAGAGATCAGTAGTGTGGTTCAGCCTGTCTTTTGGTATTTGATGAAAAAAATGATGGACAGTAAAATAAACTAGTATGTATATATGTTGAGAAAATATAAATTTCTTTGGAAACTAATCATTTTCATCCTTTCAAATATATTTTACAAATTGGACTGGGAATGATTTCCATTTCATTTATGTCCAAGAAAAAAAATATGTTTAGATTTCAAGAAGAATTGACATAAATAGACGTGGCTGCTTTTTTGTACCTTCTTGTGATACAGGTGTTTTCTATGTGAGATTTGCAGGTTTATTCAAAGGAAGGATGGTTTGGTTGCAGAGGTGAAATTCCCTTAAGGGACATCTAGAAACGCTGTACCAAATTTGTTGAGCTGTTCTTTGTTAAGTCCTGAGAGTGACGATCACTGACCCTCTTTGGTCCTACCAATGAAGAGTGTTTTGAACTCTTGAATATGAGACAGATCCTTTGAAGATCTCTGTAATGGACTAGACAAAAACTTTTGACTTTGTTTTGTGCAATAAGACTTAAGAAGGCTCTTTAACCTATGGGTTTGTATAATTGAAATCTGATACTTACAGAATGAGCTGTTAAGTGAACATTAGTTTTTTCAAAAGCAACTTTGTCTATATCCCATTTGAGTCCATTCCCTTTGCACCTCTGGGTGAAGAAGGACACATCATATTCTCAATGGAATCAAGTTCTGAAGCCAAGACCCAAGTCCAATAAACTGTGGCATTAGTCTAAAGCAGCATTGTCCAATAGAGGTGTAAATTCAAGCCACAGATGCAATTTAATTTTTTTTAGAAAGTACATTGAAAGGTCAAAAGGAAAAGGAAATTAATTTGAATATATTTTGTTTAATCTAATGTATATAAAATACAATTATTTCCATATGTGGTCAAGTTACGAATATTGAGATATTGGTTTTTTTTTTTTCATATTAACGTCTTACTCAGCCATCCTTGTTTGATAGTTATGAGTGTTCACATTTTATATATAAGGCAGAAAAAATAAATATTCGCACAAAAAACCTATTTTTTAACTTGCTCAAGGGGGAAGTAAATGCGTTCATGGAGAGATGCAAAATAAGCAGGATAGAATAGCCCTTGGTAATGGTTGCTAAGGAGATTTGAATTCACTTCATGATATTTGAAAGGAATTCATACCAAGATTAAAGCTATCAATTTAGACAGGCTCACAACAAGGATGATTTTCTTATTGTAAGTAACCTTTTTCTTTATTGATTTCAGGGGTTTCCATAGGGGGCACAGTACTTACTTATTTTGCTATTATGTCTATTTTTAGGTTTCTTAGTTTCTTCGATCTCCTCTTTATGAGACACATTTCATTTGAGTATTTTTTTCCCCGAATAGTCCCTTTTCCAGTCTTAGGTTAATTAAAAAGGAAGAGAAGTGAGCTGAGGTTTTTATGAGCAAGGAGCAAAGGAAGATTTCTTAAAATGGTACATATTATTCTATGAAAGTGATGAAAATATTCACCATGGCAACCAGTCTGCTGTACCCATAGTGCAAAATACCCTATTTGCATTGTTTTACCACAGAATTCTGAAATTAGCTGCTGTGTATTACAGATCAACGGGAAGCTATTTAGATCAAAAAGGATTAAAATAATTTTGATAAGAATTAAAATTTGAATGCTTCCTTCTAAAGAGGGAGTCTATCCTTAGTCCTGGCTTCCATGTTATATATTAAATATTTCTGAGAAGCAACCTCAATCCCTGTGAAGTTTCAGGGCAAATAAACAATGTAATGTATACTAATTACAGTGCTGTAATCGGCTACAGGAGGTAGAAACGAGAAGACACCATTCCAGAATTCATGGCAAGCTGAAGTCCAGACAGAGGAGTCAGATACTTTTTCATCCTCTTTTATTCTAAGTTAATATATGACTCCTTAATCACAGAGGAAATGGAGGCTTGCAGGTACAAATTCCCTTAATTTCTTATACCCCTCTGTTTAAACGTAATCATAATTGTAACGATCCTTACATCCTTCCCTCCAGTCTTAAAGGTGTCTTTTCCCTTACTTACTAGGTTTTGTTCTTTGGCGTTTTGATCCTTCAGTCTCTGAGTGTCCTACTTTATGTAGTTTTAACCTTTCCTATTCTATTTGCTCTTTCCTTCTGACTTAAAAACATTTCTCAATGCAAAACAACTTTTTCCTGACCTCATATAGCAGTCTGCCATTTTCTTCCTCTCCTTTAAGGCCAAGTTCCTCAAAACAGTTAACTTCGATCTCTAGTTACCTCTCCCAAGCACTGTAGTCAGACATGTCCCATTCCAACACCACAAAGTCTTCACTAAATCGGAGTGGACCTGTGCCACCAATGATGTTCTCATTGCCAAACCTAGCAGATACATTTCAGTGTCATTTCTTTACATAATACAATTTGAGTTCCTTCTATGTGAAAGGCACACTAATTATTAAGAATCAAACATATTAAAAGACACCTCCCATAGCAGGAGGGATGGGCTTTGCATGTAACAGTGAATCACCTGCTAGGTACTATGTTTTGAAGAAAGAATACCAGTTTGTTTTGGAACTATCCTAAGAGCTTTATGTGCATTATTTTATTTAATCCCTACAATGAAGTAAGCATTATTATTATTAATCCTCATTTTAAAGATGAAAACATCTATTCATAAAAGGCTGCAAATTGCCTGTGGCCAAACATTTAGTAGGTTAAATATGAATTTGACCTCAGATTGGATGGTAGAGCCTAAGCTATCCATGGGTAGAACTACTTCCATAATTCAGGATGCTAATGTTGAGGAAATGTCTGCACTTGTTGGGAGGTGGATTCAGAACTGCTAATGCCATTGTGATGTGGAGGGGAGGGGAAGGGGTGTGATGATGTTAGGAAATGGCTTCTTGTTGGTTGATTGATGAACTAGATTAGAAATTATTTAGATCTGAAATAGATAATTTGCCTTTAATTTATGTTTGAGCTCTAGAGAAGCAACTTGTCCAAAATGATAGAGATTTTTTTTGGTTAGTGTGTGACAAATTTGACTGCAGATTCCTAGTCTGATATTTATTTCTGTTTAGAAAAAAAAATGTACCTGAGTCATGTACTACCTAAAACACTACTTAGAAATTTAGTGACAAGAGGAACAGCATATATTCCAAACCATCCTCGACATGGCGGTAGGACTGGGGTTTCTAATGGTGTCCTCGCTGTGTTTTATAGTAATTTCAGAAATGAAAGTTCTGCCTGGGGTTTTCACTGGTTCATTTCTAATGTACAGAATAGGTAGCTAAGGAATTGGTCAGCCTGGATTTGTACATTGTTCCATCAATAGCATAACTGTCTGTCAGTGTCTCTCTGTTTTGTAAATGGGAATAATATTAGTACCTGTCATGAGAATTGAAAGAGTTAATATGTATAAGATATTTTGAAAAGTGCTTGGCACCTGGTAATTATTCAATTGCTATAAATTCCTGTTTGTTGTTAAAATGATAGCTTCTATCCCAGCTTATTTCCTGGGTACTTGTTTTATGATTCTTATTGGGGGTGTGGTGCCAAGAATTGAAATTAAGAAAGTATATTAAAAGCAAATAAGTATCTTTATGCTGTTCCATATTATTTATTTATCTAGTGATATTAATTTTCTTAGCTAAAGCACTATTCTGTATATGGAAATCAAATAACTAAAACTTCTAGATAACAAAAAGCAGTCTCTATCTCCCTATAAGTGATTTCTTGTTTCCGTTAGTGACAATTGTAGTCATTAATTATATTAACCTATTTAATATCTTTCTATATTTTTATTTTATTTAAGAAAGGGTCTCCCTGTTCAGCTTAGGCTGGCCTGAAACTTGTTTTGTAGCCCAGGCTTGTCTCAAACTTGAGATCCTCCTGCCTTAGCCTCCCTAGTGCTGGTAATAAAGGCATGTGCCACATGCCTGGCCTTTTTTGTTGTTGTTTGTAGAAACAGGGAAACTCACTAGTTAAATGACTTTCAAATATTGCTAATCCTAAAGCAACTTCCTGGTGAGAAGAAAGTTAGCACAGGTTATTGAAAGGGGAAAGGAGATGATCCAAATAGCATAGCAGTTGCCCTTTTGAACAGGTTGGGATACTCCCAACCTGTGCAAACCCATTTTGTAACCCAGATATCAGCAGTATTTGTAATGAAACACACACAAAGTTATGCTTCTCCTAATCAATCCTTTAAACATAGAAGCTCCTGATTTGTCTAATTTACTTCTCAAAATCTCTTTGGTAGATCACTTTTTACTCTTACCCTTTTTATAATAAGTTTGATGACTTCTGTGGTCTGAACTCAGCAATATTATTGAATGTGTCCTCTCCATAAAATAGTAACCCTTATGACATCCCTTGACATTTATCAAAAAGCTTAATATTAAATAAATTCTTAATATGAATTGACATTAAAGTCTTCCTAACATCCCTTTCTGTAATACCAAACAGTACATGTAAGACTCTTGGAATGCAAATTTAAGTTCTTAATTTTATTTCTAAATTTTCCCCCTTTTGTCAATATTTTTGGAATGACTAGATATTTTGAGTGAGGAACTGTATATCAGTGTGTAATTTTTTTCCTTTTTACTTCATTTTTTTCCCCAGAGTAGTTGAAAAACAGCAAGGTAGTGTTTCTTCAACATAGTTGTGTTTTTAGAAAACTACACATAGTTTTCTTAACATTACATTTCTGTTATGTTCAAAATAACAATATGTAAAGTATATACACATTAGTTTCTTAGCAGATTTGTTAGTATTTCTTTTTCGATTGTTTTGAAATGGTCTCACAATCCTTCTGCCTCAGCCCCCTGAGTGCTGGGATCACAGGCTGCCACCATAGTCAAGATTGGCTAGTATTTCCTATCCTTAAAGTAACAAGTGTTCTGTCTGTGCTTCCTTAGCCCATGATGAGGTTGTGGAACTCCTTCTGAACCATTCTGCTTCAATGATTTCCATGCTTTCCTTCACCACCTTCCCATAGCCCCATGACCCCATCATCATTCCTCTTTCAGACAGCTCCTTCACTTTGCCTTCCCTCTGCTCTGAGTTCCTGCTCTACTTGTGGCTTAGCAGTTTTGTCCACCTGCTAGGTCTGTGAGCTGACTCAGTGTGACTTAGGACATACTGCAGATGATCAGACAAGCATTTGTGAAAGTGTAGGGACACGCAAACTACTCTTATAGTACAGGAATGGGGTGATACATAGGAGGAAGCAATTAATACTGCCTGTGGGGATCAGGAAAATTTCAGAGTAGGTTAAACAGGTAAGATGCATTTTGGAAAATGATTTAGAAGTACTGTTGATTTGAGAAGGTGGAGCAAGTTTAAAATGGACCTTTGGGACATGAAAGGGCACCATGTACCAACATGATGTGTTCTACAAATGTGGACTTAGTCGCTTTTGTCCCCTTATTGGATCCTCTGATTTGTTCCTTCTGAGATTGACCCCAAAACAGGACAATTTCACTGTCATGGTTCTATCTTTCATAGAGGAAGGATTTAATTTACTCATGCCTGTCTTTAGTTGCATTTCATCTTGTTAATTTTTTCTTTACTATTTTGAAATGTACTGTCTTTTATTTCTAGTGGAGCCTCTCTTTTTTCTTATATAAAGGTACCTGTGAGCTTTGCTTTCCTTTCTCCTCCCTCTACATATCTGAAGATTGTTATCCACTTACCTCTAGACATCCAAAAGGGCTTGGTTGCTGTTTTATTCTGTTGTGATAAGCATGTTCTAGCTTGCTTAGATCACAGGTTAGGTAGTTAGGTAGTCTTATAATTCATAGGCCCCCTCTGCACTCAGGTGAAAAGACCTCCCACCTAATTGCTGGAATTCTACACAACGTGATCTTTAAAATTCCTAAGCATAAACTGTCAATGGTTAGATTTCACTTTTGGTATCTTTCTGGGATAGGTAAATATAACAAAAAACATGTTTCTAGACATTCCTTTTGTTTTGATTCCTCCATGTTATAACAAAGAAGGTTAATCTATTCTGCAAATATTTGTTGACTTCTAGCTGAGTACTTGAAGTTTTGCTATGCCAAAGGAAACTGATGACCACAACAATCATGGTCTTTAGTTTCAAAGTCAAATGTTGAAATTGGTGTGGGGGGGGCGGGTAGAGGATGGGAAAGACACAGAGTAAAGCAATGAGATCAGTGCTTGTGAGGTGGTATTTTCTTTTTTAATCCCCTCTTCCTTCAGACCTGGAATGTGAGGTGGTATTTTCATTGGTTAGAAGAGTACATAGAAGACGTAGTTTAATCCATGTATGGGCACAAAGAATGTTTTCTGGAAGAGTGACTGAACTGAGAGAATTGTAGTAGGAGGTAGTCACAGATGGAGTGGAACAGAAAAGGAGGTATCTTAAAATGTGTGTGTTGAGTGTTCACTAGAGAGAGAGGATGTAGCATAGTATGGGAATGGGGAGTGAAAAGAAGCCAAAGATATATATATATATATATTACTCTGAAGTATGGAGAATAGGTTAGAGTGAGGAAAAGTGGGTGCAGAGAAGCCAGTTAGCAGGCTACATTCAGGCCATATGAGAACTAATAGTGGTCTGGATGTAGATAAAATGATTTGTTTAGAATATATTAAGAAATCAGAATTAAAAAGACATGGTATTTTTTTGAATGAGAAAAGGGGTGAACATTGATAACCCCCTTGCATTGATTCTGTTTCCATGTTGGTGCAAATGGATTGGTAACACAGCTTGCTCTTGTATTTGAAATTGATTGCCAAAGGTGATTTGTGGTAAGTCACTTCACTGGGATAGGGAATTCAGTTTGATGCTACTGCTTTCCCTTCCCCCTAGTCAAGTATGTGGGCTCAATTCTGAAATTTCCCCCATATTTTCTTGTACTATAAAGGGTCTTTAGCCCATCTTTAGCCATTGGGCTTTCTTCATCTTAGATTCATCTACAAAGGTATCACTTTAACCTAAGTTTTACACCTCTATCCTGAATGCTTTTGCCTCATTTTCTTTATACCGGTGCCTTTATTATCTTCTATTACACCATTCATCTCCTTCCTTGTTAGTGCAGATTAGGGAAGGGGTGTTATTCCACAATTACCCAGATCTCATATGAGAAAACTTGTTTGGTGTCATTGTCTGTAATTCCTGTTGTAGCAGTCCCATAACATAAATCTGCCCCACAACATCTTGAAATGCAGAAGCCGCCGTGACCGGAGAGAATCGGAAGAACCAGCTTGGCCAGATGACCAGGAGTTACTGGAGGCCTGCACGCACCAAGAATAGACCTATAGGATTCCACTGCGAACTGTTCTTAAGGTTAAGACAAAAGCCTTGCGTATATATATATATCCCCTCACTCAGCACTCAGGGGGCACCTGGTTTCTGGACTCCGCTATTCATCTCTCTGCTCAGCCGTTCTCTATCAGTAAAGTGTCTTTCCTGCCTGTAACTCCAATGCTCCAACTTCTCATTCCTGAGAGTGTTCTGAGAGCAAGAACTCTTTAGCGCGTCCATGTGTTTCCCTGGGACATCTCGTACCTATGACATCTTGGCGACCACCAAGGGACACTCTTTTTCTCCAGGGTGAAAGGTTGGTATCAAATTGAAGACAGTTTTCCTGGGAAGTGACCATAATTGTCCAGCACTTGCGTGGACTCTCTCTACTGAGAGAGCCTCCTGGCTGCAGAGTAGCCAAAGCAGAACTCTCTGGCTGCCCCTTCTCTTCTTCCCTCTATCAATAGGGAGGTTTCTCCTGAAAGTGGAGGGGAATTTCTTGAGCCCACTGAGGCTTCCAGCAGAATCTAGTGTAACTGTCCTTGGAGTGCAATGTAATGAGCCTGCCTGGGGTTTATATGGGACTGCCTTACTGCTATGTGGGCAGGTCTGAACCTGTCTGACTGCCAGGCTTTTCTCTCTCTCTCATTTCTACATTATGACCCAACAGCCCTTTTGTCCCCCAAAACACTGGGTGACCTTCTTCAGGGACAAAGGGAGGACATCATGCCTTCATTTAGTAGGGAGATAATAAAGCATCTTTGCCCTCAGGAACTCTCCTGCCCTTTTTTCTCCCTCCACCTTTTCTTGGATGACATATGCCCCTCTAACCAAATGCCAATTTCTGGGATTTTTACGACACCTCACTGAGCACTGCCCTCCCTTGTACCACCGCCGCCCCATCTTTTTCCTTCAGGATTGCCCTAGGGAATGATTTGCACTGTGGTTGTGGCACATGCCACTTGGGCCTTCTGTGCCTTCATGTCTCTCTTTGAGTCCTTCCTCTGGTGAGCTCTCCTTGAGCTGGATGCCTTCACTAACTGGAGACATTATAAGTATTTGGGCTTTAAGGCCAACAGAAATCATATGTGTTCGAGGCCACACTGGTAAGGTGACTGCAACCCAGAAGGCCTCTCAGCTTTTCCCTCCATCTTAGTCTCTGACAGTAGAAGGGACAAAATGGAGGGGACAGGATGCTCTCCCCTGGGAGGGATTTCCTTACTGGGATGCCAATAAATAGGAATGCCCCCTCCATTGTAGATCACATGTTTTTTTTTCCAGATGGGAACTTTCTCCTCTTGAGTTCCTGAGGGGTCACCCCTTGACTGCCTGCTAAAACATTGGAAGGACATCGATCCTTACAACCTTCACAAAAAGGCTTTGATTTTCTTTTGCACTCAGGCCTGGCCCCAGTATCCCCTTGGAGATCAGGAAAAATGGCCCAATAACAACAAACTACGATACTGTCCTCCAGTTAGACTTGTTTTGCAAGAGGGAGGGCAAATGGACAAAAATCCCCTATATACAGCTGTTCTTTTTCCTTAAAGAACAACTAGAATGGGTGGAACACTGTAAGGAAGGTGCTCAAACCCTGGCTTTGGTTTATAAAAACACACCTAAAGAAGGAGATACCTCTAAGGCACCCCCAACTGCCCCTAAGAAAGCCACCCTCCCCCCCACTTCTGCCCAAGGGAAATGAGGAGGGTGGCTGCTCAACTCCCACAGCTCCCTTGCTTCCTTACTTGGTAGCCATAAGCTGCTATCTCCTCCAACTGGTTCCCAGGGAAAAGGGTGGCCAACCGGAAAGAATCCACGTCCCCTTCAGATTAAGCGACCTTAAGGAAATTAAACAGGACTTGGGCAGCTTTACTAATGACGCTGACCGGTACATTCAAGCCTTTGTTACTGTTATCTAAACTTTTGAATTGGCTTGGAAAGATGTCATGCTGCTCCTAGACCAAACCCTCACTTCTCTGGAGAGGCAAAGAGTCCATGATCAGGCCACTCAGGTGGGCAATGATTATCACCTGTAAAAGTCTTCTATTAAGCCTGCACCCCTAGAAAGGGAAGACAAAGACCCCAGAGTCCCAGCTGGAGGCCAGGTGGCTCCCAGGTCGTATCCCAGATGGGACCCCTGAAGTGAGGCCGACAGATGGTCTAGACACCATTTCATTCACCTCACCATTGAAGGTTTATAAAGGGCTAGGGTCAAACCCCTTAATTACTCTCAGGTTACTGTTGTCCAACAAGGACCCAATGAATCCCCCACAGCCTTATTACAGCATCTTAAAGAGGCCACCACAAAACACACCACAGTGGATCCCAAGTCGCAGGTCAGGGAGGTCCTCCTGAGAGACAAATTCCTTACCCAATTGGCCCCAGACATTTGTACAAAACTTCAAAGCTGGTGGCCAAGGGAGACAAAATGTTAGACCAGCTGGTGCAGACAGCTACGTCTGTATACTATAATTGGTACCTTACTAAAAAGGTCCCACAACTTAGTGGCAGCTCTTAGTACTCCTCCTGATGGGGACCTAATATCAGGACTTGACACCATTGTGAATGGGAGGGACACTTCAAATGAGAGTGTCCATGAGGAGACAGCCCTGGCCCCTTCTGGGACACGGCCATCTCTGTCAGGGCAACCACTGGAAGTCACACTGTCCCCATCTTCATTCAGAAAAGAGGCCAGATGGCTCCCTTGAATAATGGGTCCTGGGGCAGGCTCTGGTTCTTGACATCCAGACTGAGGAGCCCCATGTAGTCCTGACTATTGAGAAACACAATGTCACCTTCCTTTTGGATAGCAGAGCCCACTTCTTGTCATTCCTTTCTCTTCAGGTCCCAGGTCTAACAACAAAGTCAGCATTTGGGGCATATCGGGCCAACCCCTAGAACGATATTTTACCCAGCCTTTGGCATGCTTTTGGGGGGACCTCCACTTCTGTCACTCATTTCTGCTAGTTCCTGAGACACCCTATACCCTTGTTGGGAAGGGACCTCCTGTCCAAACTTAAAGTCCAAATACTAATTCCTCCCCCCCTCTCCCCACTGGGAGAGTATTTCTGCATGCCCCTAATTGAGGAATAAGAGAAGAGGACTTGTCAGTCTGGACAGATGGCTCCACCATTGGGAGGGTTCAGGTTCACCTTCACTGTGCCTGGAGGCCCCAGTCCTCAGGGAAGGTGGAGTGGGCCAATGGATTACTCAAGCACTACCTAACCAAACAAGCCCAGGAAATACATCTTCCCTGGCCTAAACTTCTGCCCATGGCCCTCCTCTGCCTCAGAAACACTCTGGACAAGTTGGGTATCTCACATTTTGAGTCTCTTTATAGCTGTCCATTTCTCACTCATGACCTCATTCTAGATGGTGAAACAGCTAGACTTACCTCCCATATCACCCAGCTAGCTAAGTTCCAACAAATCCTAACCGAGTTACACCAAGGCATCTCTCATTCCCCCTCTTCTCCTCCACCCTTTTGTCCCAGTGATTTGATGCTTGTTAAAATTCCTCACATATCCAGAGAATCTTCAAGCTCCTATTGGAGGAGCCATACCCTGTGCTGCTTTCCACCCCAACAGGAGTCCCAAGTGGCTAGATTGCAATCTTGGATCCACATCTCCAGAATCAAGCACTGGAACCCCTCAAAAGACTCTTCTCCTCTGCAACTCCTCTTCAGGAATCCCCCTCAGGATAAGTGACCTTGTCTGCCTTCTCCCCTGGGGCCTCACATTCTTGAGATAGATAACCACTCAGCACTACTCTCCTCTATATACTTGAACTCTTACTTTTCAGTGTGACCCTCACCCTGAATGTTTTAAAACTGCCTACATTGGGGTCTCCAGATGTTCTTACTTTACATCCTACACGCACCAAATGAATGAATGTTACTTAGGCAAATATACCCCTCAGGTTTGCATACACTTTGATAAGCAGTACAGAAAGTCCCGGAGTTTGGAAAATAAAGTAGGCTATATTTGCAATGGGAGTTTGAAGAATGGGTCTGTTGGACTTATCTGGGACACTGGGGAGTGTCAGATGGTGGAGGAGTCCAGGACTTAGCCTGAGAACAGCTTGTTAAGGAGACAATAAAAAAAAACTCTTGCCCCAACCAAAGCCAATGGCTGCTCAAGGCCCCAGTTTATACGATGAACTCAGAGGCAAGATAAGGAGAGAGTTAGAACTCCCAGCAATAGAGTCTCTTCAGAGACCTGGCAGAGAAAATTGCCAGAGAATTAAATGTCTCAAATTGTTGGATATGCGGAGGTGCCCTCATGAGTGAGGAGTGACCATGGAAAAAGGTCAATTTAAATGCTTACCAGCTTCTATTATGGAATCACTCTATGACTATCAAGGAGAGTGTCCCCAGTCCTAGATTCTCACATCAGAAGTGATCGGGGAGAAATGTTTGGAAAGAACAGGGCCCACATATGAGAAATGGGTGGGAGAGACCCTGTGCAAATGGGTACTCTCTTACAATGGGACAAACCTAACCTGGTGGACCGAAAAGCCTACCTGGTACTGGGCATCATTACCACCCAATAATGGCTCCTAATGGCTACAAATCTCTTAACCAACCACAGCCTTTTAAATTGCTCTCCTACTAATGAGGCAAATCCATTTCGAGGTATCCCTGAGATGGGAGAAGTACTCACCAGTACTTCTCCAGGGTAGTGGAAAAAGCCTGATGGGTTATTCTGGATAACTGTTTGGGGCTACTTGAGACTCCCTCCCATTTGGGCAGAACGTTGTACTACAGGGATTGTTCAGGTCAGATTTTTCCTTTTGCCCAACTCTAAAGGAGAACAATTGGGAGTCCTTCTCTTTGAAACCTTGGGGACCAGAATAAAGAGAAACATCAGTATAGGGGGAAATCAGAGGTGGGGAGAAGATGAATGGCTGCCCCAGAGGATCATTGAGACCTATGGATCTTTGGGCACAAGATGGGAGCTGGGGTTACCAGACTGCCTTTTACATGCTCAGTTGAATCATTAGGTTACAAGCAGTGGTAGAAATTATCATTAACCTGACTGCTTCTGCCTTAGAATTACTGGCCAGACAACAGACCCAAACACACGCCACTATATATCAAAACCTCCTGGCCTTCGATTATCTTCTAGGAAGGGGGCCTATGTGGCAAATTCATCCATTCAGACTGTTGCCTTCAAATTGATGACAATGGACAAGCAGTAATAAACATTGCCACTAACATCAGAAAAATTGCCCATGTCCCCATACAAACTTGGGATGGGTGGAAACCTAACAATTGGCTTGGCAGCTGGTTCTCATGGCTTTTCTCTCTCCTGGGACCCATTGCTGTTATTGAAGCTGTCCTGTGCTTTGGTCCATGCCTCCATAACCTCATGTGTTTCATTTCTTCTCACCTAGACTCCATCAAACTCCAAATGTTAGTCTACACCCACTCTTATTCTGTGGGCCTTTGTACACCCCCTCGGGTTTGGACCCCTGACTCCCACTGGGGCCCCTGTTTGTCCCTTCTCAGTAGGAAGTAGCTAATAACTAGATCTCGATGTCCCATTTCCTTTACGGCAGTTAGTTGCTCCAACCCCTGGGGGGATTTGTAGCAGTTCCATAATATGTCAGCCCTATGACATCTTAGGAATGCAGACGCCCCCATGACCTGGGAGATGCTAAGAAACCAGCTCAGCCAGATGACCAGGAGGTACTAGAAGCCCACACATACCAAGAATGGACCTATGGGATTCTAGTATGAATCCTATAGGATTAAGGCTTTAGTTAGGTTAAGGTAAAAACTTTACAGGTTTCTGGACCCCACTGTGCGTCTCTCCACTCAGCCTTTCTCTATCAGTAAAGATTGTTTCCTGCCTGTAACTCCTGTGCTCCAGCCTCTCATTCCTGAGTGTTCTGAGAGCACTCAACCCATGACACTGTTCCACAAGTTTTGTAAGGATTACATGAAATAATAAACATAAAGCCCCTTGTACAATACCTGACTTACAGATAAGCAGTTAAGTATTATTTCTTATGTACTTGTGTATCTTAATGTACATGACTTATTTCCTCCTTACCTGGGAGGCATATCTAAGGAGTTCCCTCATAGGTGTCTTTATTGGCTGTGGATTGATAAGCACATTTTCCATAGTCTTGTGAATTCTCAATATGTTTAAATACTTTTGGATTTAACTTTAGGCAGCCTTTTAGTCTGTTCTGGCTTCCATAACAAAATATCAGAGACTAGATGGCTTAAACAAGGAAACTTGTTTTCTCACAAATCTGGAGATTAGAAGACCAAGATCAAGGTGGCAGCAAATTATGTTTCTGGTGAGGGACCTCTTTAGGCTTATAGACAGCTGCCTTCTCATTTTGGTCCTTGCGAGGTGGAGAGAATTTGTGGAGGAGTGTCCTCTCCTTCACCTGTTCTATCAGTTCAGATCTCTACCTTATGACTTCATTTACCTTTAATGATACTGAATGCCATATTTCTAACACAGTCAAATGGATTTATGCTGTTGATATGTGAATTGGGCACGATTCAGTCCATAGTACAATATTTTATGTTAGTATGGTTGTTACTACACATTATATGTTTACAGTCATGTTCTCTTTGAAAGATCTGATTTATTTAGATGATTGTCTTTGCTGTCAGATGTTTAGTCAGACTTCCATGAATATGGATGGAAGTCAGTTTTACCATGAAAAACCATATTTTAGTAAGGTCCTTTTTCCTAGAGGGGAATGGTATGTTTGCTATAGGTCTTTGTCTCAGGTGATCTTGAATTTCTTACCTGAGCTTTCCTGCCTATGGTTAGGCATTCTGGTGGTTTGTAGATGTTTTCTTTTTTTAGAGTGCTTCAGTAAATAAAAGTGCATTAGTGAATGATGTCTTTGCTCATAGGAGCTCTTCACTGTGGGAGTGCAGCCACAATTCGTAAAAGTGAGTTAAAGCATTGACATTTCCAGATGTTCCACTGTGTTGACAATAAGTTGTTCTGATTTATTTTTCATGTTGCCACAGTTTCCAACACTTTTGCTAAGCTTGACTTTTATTACAAAAATTTTTTAAACACTGTCAATTTTATATGTAAAATACAATTTTGTATTTTAATTTATATTTAATTAGGAATGTGGTTGCATATTCTCTCATTAAGTTTTTATTTTTAACAGGCTATTATTTAGAACACTTTTAGGTTCAGTTGTTGTAGTCAGCTTACTTCTCATTTTGGTTCTCATTAGATGGAGAAAGTTCTGCTGTTTCCTCCATGGGCTCTATTAGCTCGGGTCTCCAACATTGTGACTTCATTTAACTTTAATCATATTAAAGGCCATACACAGTCACATTGGGGAGATTAGGACTTTGATATGTGAATTTTGGGGGATTCACATTGAGTCGAAAGTATAAAGTTCCCCTATACCCATCGCCTTCCCATTTTCAGCATTTCCCAACCAAGTGATTTGTTAAAAATGATGAACCTATATTGACATATTATTACCCAAAATCCATAGTTTACCTTAGGTTCACTCTTGCTGACTATTCTGTGGATATGGAAGGATTCATAATGACAGGTAGCCACCATTGTAGTATCATAAAGAAGAGTTTCACTTCCCCAAATGTCTTCTGTGCTCTGCCTATTCCTCCCTCCTCTCTAACCCTGTCAGTAGTGATCTTTTTACTATCTTTATAAGTTTTACCTTTCTAGAAAGTCATAGGATTGTAGTGAAATGTAATATAGCTTTTGCAGATTGGCTTCTTTCACTTAGTAATAAAATTTTAAGATTCTTTCCTGTCTGTATGGCTACATTTGTGACTGGATATTCATTAGTATGTATGGAAGTGATATTTTTCAATCAGGAGGCACATGGTGTCCATCTGTTCTGGTAAAGCTAACTGATAATTTGGGTAAGGTATGCCTACCAGTTCTCCATTGTAAAGTTACTATTTTATCTCTGTACTTAGTGTTTTGTGAGAAGACTTACAAAATATGTAAAATAAGCTGTATCATACTTTTATGCACTAATTGTCAGCAACTTGCTTGAAATAGTTATTACTGTGGTTTTACCAAATGGTGATTTGTAACTTAAAATGTTTAATGTAGTTACGTTTTTGTCTTTTCCCTCATAGCTTCCTTTTGTGTTTTTCTTTTTCACTTTTCTCTAGGGCTTTCCTTGTGCAAAACATTAAAAATTCCCACATTTACCTCTCTTAAAAAAAAAAAAAAAAGGACGACCATAGAATTTTCTAAGCATTTTCTAACTTCTCAATATTTTATGACTGCTGAAAGGAAAAGATCACTAAAGACCATGTATACAGGTTATCAAATAGCTTTAACTTGGAAACACAAATTAAGGAAATCAGTACATGTCCTATGTTTAAAACTCTGCCTTTTCTGTCCATTATCTCCAGTTACACTCCATTCTTGGTAGAAATAGATCTTCTAAGGTCTTAGTAGGTGGTGACATCAAGAGCTAAAAAATATTCTTTGATGAACTCATGTCACTTTAATGCTCAGCTTGAAGTAAGAATGGGCAGAGAGAGGCTCTAAAAAAACAAATGACTTGGAAATTGGAGATTAAAAAAACAGCAGAAAACTGGGTGATGTTATTTCAATCACTGCCAACATGGGGTGTAATTGAGTTAGTTTATTTATATACTCCTGTACTGAGCACTTATAACTGAACTCTGCAAATGGCTCTGACATGGTAATATGCTGCATATTTCATTACACTCTGAATATGTTTAAATTTATAAAAAAATATGAAATTTGATTCAGTTTTCAAACCACACTTAAAACATGCATTTGATTTGCGAGTTATCAATTTGCTGTGTAAATAAAATTGTGCATTATTAGAAAAGAATCTCCAGAATCAGTGCATGAAACCAAGTGTCTGCCTTTTGTTTTATGCAATTTATGACTGCTTCATATTTCAGCATGTGAAGAACTATGTCTCTGTGAAGAGAAATGTGTCAGGGTTGCTAGGAAACCAAAGAACTGTTTTGTAGGATCTTGAGATTTCAATTCATTTATAGTACAACACAATGAAGAGCAGTTGAATGTTTTAAACATTATTTTGAAAAAGTAATAACTGAATGTCATTTAAAAATCAGTTTAAAATTTCTCTGGGGTTTTGGTTCCAGGGCCCTCTTACAGATAATCAAATGCACAGATGCTTAAGTTCCTTATATAAAATGGTGTAGTAATTGCATATAATAAAATTCTAAAAGTATACTGAGATCACAAAGTTTTAGTAGTCATTTATAGTAATTTTTCGGGTATTTATAGTAAATACCTAAGTATTTTTCCTCTATCTCTCTGGGCTGTGTCTTGGTTCATTTTGAAATGGAATCTTCATTCTGCAGTGTACTTGGGTTATTCTTATCTTACTTGATACATAAAGTATTAATAACCAGATAAATTAAATGCAGGTAAAAAATTCTAGTGGATATAGAAAGGAATGAATGGGGGGAGGAGTAGTAGAGTGCTTCTCTAGCATGTGTGAGGCCCTGGATTCAGTCTCCTCACAGAAACAAAAGGAACAAGAAAAAAAAAAAAACACTTGAAATAGCTGAAATTTCATTTGGCAAGTTAATGCTTTTAGTTTTTTCCAACATTTCTAAAATTATAGTAAATAATATAAGTCATGCTCTTTTCTACTGTGTTTGAGGAGCTACATCAGGAGATAAAGTTAATCACAGTTCTTCCTCATGATAATGGAGCCAATGACTTAATGACAAATTAGGATGTGCACTTTGAAAGGCTTCAAAAAAAAAAAAAAAAACCAGAGCAAAATGGACTGGATGTGTGGAAGTGTGGTAGAGTGCCTGCTTTGTAAATGTAAAGCCCTGAGTTCAGATTCCAGTCCCACCCAAAAACAGCAACAACAAAAACCCATGGAAAGAAAAGCTCATCAATATCAAATCAAGCTGTGACAAAATCCTGGATACTACCTAGATCAGCCTCACCAAAAAAAAAGAAGGAAGGAAAGAAAAAAGAAAGAAGGAGGAAGGGAGGGAGAAAGGGAAGGAAGGAGGTAGCATATGTATATCCAGAATTAGGGTACTGTGAGCATTCATGGAAGTAAGGACAGAAAAGTCATTGTGGATAGGTCTTTAGTGAACGAGGCAGGCATAGGACTGAGTTTAGTAGAAATGATAAAACTTATTTATCCAGGGGTTTAAATATTTATTCAGGAGAAACATTTGAGATAGTACACATCTCAAATCATGTAATTTTACATAGTTTTGTAGACATGAAATAGAGACTGCAGCAGTAGGGACTTTGGAAGATAAAATGTCGTGGATTTGACGTGATCAATGGGTTTGGATGATGCATCATCATTCTTGCTACATAAAAATCCAGCGCCAACTTGAGCAGCACAACATAAAAATCATGTATTTGGCTCGGCGGGAAGTTCTAGGATAGCTCACAGGGCTGCAAGGACCAGCGTTGTGTGTTCTAGGGTGGCTGTGTGTTGGGCAGCTACACCTGTTGATGAGACACATGAGTTCTTTGCCTTGCGGTTTGTTCACACAGTGACAGGGGTCCAAGGAAGAAAGAATGGGTGCAGTGCGGGTTTCTAATGTTTAGACATGGAATCACATGTCAGCACTCCACAAGGCCAGCCTCAAAGTCAAGGGATGAATTGTAGAGAATACATTTTAAATTGCAGAAGGTCCTTAAATGCTATTAAATGCCTAGGATGGTGCCTGCATATAAATGGTCTTAAATGTACCCTGGTTTTTCTTTAGTTCCCAGTCTTTTGCTTCAACTTTACTAACATTTTATGTCTGATAATCTTTGTGTTAAGCTTATTTCCTGATTAATAGAATGCATCGTGCCATGCCTAATGCCCTAACCCTTTATTTTGGTTTCTTCTATTGGAATTTTTTATTTGAAAAGCAGTACAAAATGGAGAGTGAGGACTTTGGATTCACTTACTGCTAATTTTGCTCAAACATACTTTCTTTTTTGAGACAGGGTCTCCCTCTGTAGCCCCTGCTGACTTCTAACTCATGATCCTCCTGCCTCAGCCCCTGTGTTAACAAAGCTATTTAAAAAAATTTATTTTTCAGTGCTGGAGATTGAACTCAGGCCTCACACATCCTAGGCAGTTGTTGTAGTTCTGACCTACATCTGCAGCCCAAATAATTGGGAGTTTGAGACCAACGCAACATAGTGAGACCTCATCTATAAATAAATAAATAAATAAATACTCTTTTTATGTAGAAACTGATATGAACCAAATTGCTTTCCTTTTAAACAACAAAATGTGAATTCATTATACTTTTTTCTCATATTAAAAATAGAATCATTTTGCTTATATCTTATTTCTACTTTTCTACATTAAGAGATGCTAGCATTATTATACCAATCCATTAGCAAGGAGACTTTTGAGCCCTTGCATGGTGACAGTTGGAGTAAACCATCTCTTAAATAAACTCAAGTGGAGGCCACCCTAACAGAATGGTGTTTGTGTATATAAACACACAAAAGGTACAGTAGAAACAGTGGACAACAGGGATTTTTCAGCCTTGTTGAGAGCAAGGTCATATGTAGTCTGTCACTGACTAAACTTCTAGACAGTGTACCCCTATATATAAATCAATAGTTTTCCTTTCTTTTTGCATTATCCTCATCAAAACGTATGGCTTAGAAATATTTCTGCATTCAACACAAGTTACAGAGTCAAGTTTAATAAAAGTTTGGAATTAAAGAATCCTTTAGAAAAATATTTCAAATCAGCATGAGCCCCACTGAAAATGAGTTTGGGATATGTGCGTGGCAATGTGGCAAGCATCATTAATGTAGCCTTGAATTTGTGTGACACAACTTTCAGAGATTGTAGCCAAATTCAGTTTTAAACATCTGCAGGGAGATTGAAATTGTAAACCAGTACCAACTTATTGTATGTACTGTTGGGAAGATCACAGTGTCAAAGAGAACTGTATGGAAGCACGTGGCATTAATACTGTTCCTTTTTTACAAAGCCACCACTGAATTTGAACTCCATCCCTGTGGATCCAAACCCCATCTTTTGTCTCCCCAAGTGGCTACAGGCCCTGTGCAGAGTAATTGCAAATGCTTAATCCCATGTACATGTTTCTTTCTCCAGATTTCACCAGAAGTTTGAGTATCACTACTCCTGAACAGAACATTGAAAAAGCCAAAGGGGAAACTGCCTATCTGCCATGCAAGTTTACCCTTAGTCAAGAAGACCAGGGACCTCTAGACATTGAATGGCTGCTGTCACCATCCGATAATCAGCAGGTGGATCAAGTGGTGAGTTTGATAAGCACTTGCTCACTCTGCAGGTGTCTGTACAGCTGTCTTTATGTGTCCATGGTCGTGCTCCTCACATAAAGTGGTGTGGGGAGCTAGGAAGAAATCTCCTGGTACTCAGGCTTGGTTTAGGTGAGGACGGCATCATGTTGATGGAAAGTGAGGTCATGTAATGAAGCCAAGATGTCAGAAGAGGAAAAGGTCACAATATCTCTTATAGACTGCTTTGGGGAAGAAGAGGAGGTAGTGAGAGTTCTGGAAATCTGCATTTGAAAGTTTGTGTGGTGAGGCAGGGAATCGTGGTGGATGTCTGGAGCAGGTGTGAAGTTGAGGCAGCAGTGAGCATGTATGTTGGGATGCCATGTAAGCCACACTGTGTCAAAGGTCAGACAGAACTGGATTTTTACACAAAGATTCTGTTACTGGTGAAGCATGATTACAAGATGTAACCTAATATAACATGGACATATATTGTTATTGCAGACCCATTTTCTTTATTTGTTCAAGTAAAATATCCAGTACAGTGAATTTCTTAAGAAGCTAAATGACTTTAGGGCATATAAAAGTCTGTTGGATATGTAATCATAACTTTAAAAATATCAAAATAACTTTATAGTATCCTTCTAAACAAAGTAATAAGTGCCTAATGTGGAAAATTTGGAAAATCAAAAAAAAAAACCCATACACACAAAAAAACCTTGCTCTAGTGATCTCACCTCAAAATACACCATGATTTGTCTTTTAAGTATTCATTTTTCACTGAATGTTTTGTATTACCTTCATCTGATATATTTAATTAAAAAAAATTTGGTAAGGGGGAGGAAAACAGTTTCAAGAACTTAAGGGCTGTTATGATGTTATTTAGAAAAGAAATTGTAGGGGGTGGGTGTGCTGGTTCATACCTGTAATCCTGCACTTGGGAGAGCCGAGGCAGGAGAGTCCTGAGTTTGAGGCCAGCCTGGGCTATATAAGTGAGACCCTGTCTCAAAAAAAAAAAGCAAAAGAACAAAAGAGAAATTATACTTTTACTTAAAGAAACAGGGTTATTTAAAAAATTGAAAATTAGATTCTTACACTTACTGGCTGATTTAGTCCAGTTTGGTATTTAATTTTTTTGGCAAATCCAGTCAGTTTGCCCATGATGTATTTGTGACAAAAATGATTAGGATGCTCTCCTAAATAGTCAATGACTAGGGCTACTCCCTCTGAGGACATACATCTGCCCTGATTCTGCTACCAGAACTTCCTTCTTTCTCCCTAAGCAAAATAAATTGATCCTGCCACATTCTGTTCCCTTAGACCAGATATTCTGTTGCCTGCCTCTCTCACTCTTACTTCCTTTTGCTCCTCTTTCTTTCTTGGTAGAAGTGCCAGCACCCTGAACACCAACCAGCTTCCAACTGAGGTCCTGCTTTTCCTGTGCCAGTGCAGTGCCCAAACACTGGAGGCCAGGACTCTGATCCTGTGGTTAAGAGAGGAGAGCTTGGCTCTTCAGTGCATCTGTCTGATTTAAACTAGTTGAGTTAAATATAATGAGGTGCAAATAGAGACCAAAAAGCTCAGAGTCCTGAGCCTGTGGTGTGTCTGTTCATGGAAGGATGATTCTGAGTTTTCCAGGCTGAGTGAGAGCCACAGCCTTGCTATCTACAAGAATTTTGAGATAAGTGGGAAAAACTGGCCACTTGCCCTTGAGTGTCCATTCTGGGTTAAAAACCTGGCCTCAAATCTAACTCAAAAGAAAGGTGGAAAAGTTAGGAAGAGATTGATGCAGAAGAAGATGCTTGCATAGAGTTTCAGCTGCATTATGTTAAAATATTTAACCTTGCAGATCATGGCTAAGGACTTAGACATGAAGGACTAGACTGGAGCAGTTTCTAGTCTTATGTCCTGTGTTCTTACTTTAGTCACCAGTTGCCGCATACTATGTCTTTGGGCAGTGTTTAATGTGGGTGAATTAGACGGCCATACACTGCTCGACATTGAGGATGCATTCTGAGAAATGCATTGTTAGGTGAATTTTGCCATCGTATAACACCATAGAATGTGTTCACACAAATATAAAACGGCTATGAAATAATCTAATGTGCCATCTGTATGTATATACTGCCTGGTTGACAGACATATCTCTATATAATGCAGTGTGACTGTATTTACTTATTTAAGCTTTAAAATAACACTCTAAGGTGAGCATATAAAAAGGAGGAAACAGGTCAAGAGATTGGTAGGCACAAACCCAAGTCACACAGCTGGCAGTTGAGATTTGAATCCAGTTCTCTGTAACTGTCACACCTATACTTTGATTATCCTTTGTACTGTCCTTGACTGCCTCCCATGGTCCATCAACCTCTGTTTCTTTATGAGTAAACTACCTCAGGGTTGTTGTAAGAATTCAAGAAACACTGTATGCATAAGTGTGTTGTCAGCTTATGAATGATAAGAGGAATGCTGTCCATGTACTGTGCCAAATCAAGAAGATCTAGCTTGCAATTTAGTGTGCAACTGCAAAGGCTGGTGTGTGAGAACCACTGCTCTCCTTAGGCTAGACGTTTTGGTCATATGGTGGGCAATGCCGTAATGCTTTCTAGGGTGTGAAGGTGAATCAATGAAGACATGTAAAAATCGCCTGGTAAATGTTAGTTCCCCATTTCATAGCTACTGTTTATAAAGTTTTCATAGGAAAATATTAAGGTAGTTTACAAAATAACTCACAATGGGGATGTATCTTATTTGCCAGGCCTTTCTTAGAAGATTTATAAACTGTGTGTAGTGGCAAAATGAGCTCTTGAAAGTAGAATAGATTGGACTTACACAATAAATAAGTCAACAGTTTAATACAGAGGAAGCTAATGATCCTCATTGTGGATTCTCAGTGTTGAGGTTGCTAAGTGGGTATGGCAAGAAGATGGATAATGGCTCGTGTTTACAAACTAAGTCAGCTGTGGATCCTTCAATTTGCTTTTTATATATTTGTAGCAAACTGCTGTTTAGTGCATCCTTGTTTCAGGCACGTAATGCATACACACACATACACAGACACACAAACACACATGAGATCTTTAGTCAATTAGGTGTGGAGTAAATGTTGTAGGGGAGTTGGAAATATAGAAAAATCCTAAGTCCTTCCATTCAAGAAGTTCCTACAGAATAAATGTGGAGAAGTGTATTCTTGGATGACATTTTCCCCCAATTATACTGCTCATAATTAGCTTCTCAGATAAGAGAATTATTTGCAGAGTATAGACATGTTCTTGATTATTATTTAAGTTTGCCACTACTTGTGGCCTTGAGTCTCATATGACCAGAACAGGATTTATTTTCTTTCTAAATCTAGCCTTTCATGATTGCTGTCAAAGCCTGTAATAGTGGCTCAGAAAATTCACTGAAATAGGAAGTGGTCTTTGCTTAGTCACAGAAGATTCATTGAAACGTTTTGCTAACCTAAGGACATATAATCTTAAGAAGCTTATTTTACGTATTAGAATTTAGGACCCCCGGTGTCTCAATGGTATTTTAGTATTAAAAAAATAAATATCTTTTTTGTTAGGTTATTTGGTAAGTTTGTTAATTTTCTTGTTAGATGATTTGGTAAATTATTCACTTTTTTGAGGGAGAAGGAACAGTAAGTACTTGATGTTATATACTTGATATGTACCTTCGGCAGTTGGAAAATATAGTGCACGGGAATGGACAACTCTGCGTGCTTGTCCAGTGTCACCAAGTGTCTTCTAGTGCGGGGCTGTGTCACACAGTTGTGTTGGGTCTTGATTTCTCCGTGAGAGAGTGGAATCATACCCACATGTTCCATTTTCCCCTTTCTGTTTTCTCATTTATGTGATTTGGATAGCCATAGATTTCTTCATAATACAGTGTTCTTTTACTATTTTTACTATTCTATAGAATTGTGGTATATCCAGAGTTCCTTTAATGAGACAAGTTTTTTGTTTGTCCCTCTGTCTTATTTTGCTTTTCTTTTAGATTATTTTATATTCTGGAGACAAAATTTATGATGACTACTATGAAGGCCTGAAGGGGCGATTACATTTTACAAGTGATGATCTCAAATCTGGTGATGCATCAATAAATATAACAAATTTGCAGTTATCAGATATTGGCACATATCAGTGCAAAGTGAAAAAAGCTCCTGGTGTTGCAAATAAGAAAGTTCTGCTAACAGTTCTTGGTAAGTTATTTTTATTTGTATTAATGGGGTTCTTAGTAACAGGGTGTCTTACATTTTATGTACGACAAAGCTTAGTTTCTTAGAGTAATAATTTTAAACATTTGAAGTACTGCTAATGTCCTCAAGTAGCATAAAACACAAGGGTTTTTTTTTGTTTTGTTTTGTTTTTGGTGGTACTGGGTTTTGAACTTAGAGCCTCCTGATTTTTGCCTCTCCAGTAGCTAGGATTATAGGTGTGAGCCACTGGTGCCCTGCCTAAACTATATATATTTTTTTTGGATAGGGAAAATAAGAACTGACCTACTTATTTGTGAAATTCCTACAAGTTTAAAAAGAAGTAAAGGAGTCTTATGGTATGAAGGTAGAAACTTGCTATGATTTGGATATGATTTGTCCCCACCAAATCTTATATTGAGGTTTAATTCCTCAACGTAAAGGTGTTTGAAAGTTGGGCACATGTTTAATAGGTAGTTAATTAGTTCACGGAGGTTCTGTCCTTGTGAAAGGATCAGTGTTGTTCCCATGATAGTTGAGTGGGTTGTTTCTCGTGAGAGCAGTTTTTACAAAGCTGGCTAACTCCTTTACCCCTTCCCGCTCTTCATGGGATATCTATTTGCTTTTTGCATGATGTCCTCATTAGAAACCAAGCAGGCGGGTCCCATGCTCTTGGACCTCCCAAAATGTTAATTAGGTAAATTTTTTAAAATACACTACCCAGCATTGGGTATTTTGTTATAGCAACAGAAGACAGGCTAAGCCAGGAGTTAAGTGGTGTTAGTTTTTTATTTTGTCCTCAAAATATTCTCTGAGAATTAAATAGAACCTGTCTATTTCCTTGGACCTCAGCCTACCACTTTGAAACATAAAAATACGTAATTACTAGTAAGTCTACCAGCTCTCATTCAGTTCAAAATTGTTTACGGATGCTTTATGGGAAGGACAAATGCTTTATGGGAGGCTGGGAGGACAAAGAATGAAGCCAGGTACAGAATTTATAGGAAATAAGATTTATAGTAAAATGTTAACTATTATTGTTTTTCTAATGTTTCCCCTAGACCCAGTTTAACACTATTCATCCTTCACTAGGGGTCCTACCTCCTGAGCACACATTCCACATTTAATCCCCATATCTCCTAATCTCGACTCAGAAATACCTGATTGAGAACTGATTTCTACTTTCCTGAGAGTTCCTTAAAGTCCTTCAGAGTGCTCCTTCTTGTCCAGTGGCATTCCCACAGTTCTTCATGGTGCCTTCCTTACTGGTCAACCTGATTTTATAAACTACACACTTGCTCTGGTCACATTGACTTACTAGGCTTTAACACTAGCCTCCAAACTGCAAACAGTGCTCAGTAGGTAAATTGAAAAGCACACTTATATTATGGTCATTCAGTGGAATACTAATCAGTAACAAAGAATGACTTTTGATATATACGACAACATGGATCAGTCTTAAAAACATGTTGAGTAAAAGAAGTGAGACTGGAAACGTACATACTGTTCTGTATTTACCATTCATATGATTCTAGAAGCAGCAGAACTAACTTAGAAATGAGTTTTGAAGTGAGATTGACAGCAGCCAGTTTGAGTTAGCTTTCTTGGGAAATTCAGCAGAAAGGTTTGCAGTGCAAAGGTGTTAATCCAGGGTTGAGGCGAATTGGAGGTAATAGAATTTGGTGGCTACTCTAAAGAGTTATCAAGGGAGACAGAGAAGATAACTTTAGATTTACCTGGATGGATTTGAAATAATTTAAATTGAATATTAAATGGCTCTTTACTGCACTAAGGTGGTTGTCCTGTTATCAGCATTATTGATTATAGCAGCACCTAGACAGAAGTGATGACACATACTCTCAGAGGACTGTATTTCAAACACAAAGACCAGATGATGAATGGAAGGAGGAGCTCTATTGAGTGTCAAGTTGTCCAGCCCTCATCATCCTTGCTTTTTTTCTCTCACGTGTCCCTGGCAGGGAGGAGCACTGAGCTGCTGTACTTGAGTCTGTCTTTGCTAAACCTCCTCACACAATGGCTGCTACCTTGCCTGAGGCAAAGTAGGAATGATCTTACCTGTTTGGTGTTTGGTAAAGCTGATGTTGTTAACTTATTGTGATCTTTCATTCTTCTGTCCATCCTGAGCCCAGAACCAAATGATAAGGAATTGGTGATTGTATACCATGCTGTGCATTTAGTAATCCCTCTAAAAACAAAAAGTTCATTCTGTTGTATAAAGCTATAATTTACTTATTTTATTTTTTTCAGTTAAACCTTCAGGTACAAGATGTTTTGTTGATGGATCAGAAGAAATCGGAAATGACTTTAAACTAAAATGTGAACCAAAAGAAGGTTCACTTCCATTACGATATGAATGGCAAAAGCTATCTGACTCCCAGAAAATGCCCAGCCCCTGGTTAGCAGGTACTGCTGATGATACAACTTGTACCATGTGCCACTGATTTGGACTTAAATCTAGTAGGGTTTTAATTCTGAAATGCCTTCCCTTTTCTATACAGAGTAATCAAAAGTACTGTGGGAATTATTCAGTACTTTATATGACAGCTAAGTGTCATATAAATGAAGAGTTATTTCTATAATGATTTCACATTTTAGAATATTATAATTAACTAATTTGATGGATTTTCTTTAAGTGGTGGGAAATGTTCGTGATCAAAAGTTAGATAGTGGCCAAAGTATAAAAAGAGTTGGATCTTGGATATTTTGTTTATATTCGTGTTGTATCTGTAAATTTAAAGACACAGACCTGTTTGACACTAGCTAGAAAGTTACAAATTGGCTAAATCTAATCATTTACTTGTTTATTATAATTGACTTCTTAGTTCTGATTACCGTACTCTACCTACCTTCCTCTCATTCGTCCTTCCTCATCCTAGTCCTCAGTAGGTTTTCTCTCTGTCTCTTTTTTTCCAACTAGATATACCAAACTGGATCATCATTTCTGACTTTCTTTTGTATGTTTCTGCCATCTGGGAGGGGGGATAAAATTGGCCTTGCAAATTTTCCTGCTGCATGAAAGAGGCTTTGTGAAATGAGATATTTTATATAATTATATGTGGCGCAAAATGCTAAGCAGTGTAGAACACCCTTGCTTTAGCTGAGGTTCTGTGGCTGAGGGATCATGGCTACTTTTGCCTTAATACATCAGTCTTACTGAATTTGAGAGATGTGCATATGGCTCCATGGCAATTGGTTTGCACACAGCATTGTCTCTTTTAATTGGGTAGTCAAACTTGTGGGGTTTAACTTTACTAAAAACTTAGAGCAATACATACTGTAAAAATGAGTTTGTGTTTTTACCCTCTCCCATAGAAATGACATCACCTGTTATATCTGTAAAAAATGCCACTTCTGAATACTCTGGGACATACAGCTGTACAGTCCAAAACAGAGTGGGCTCTGATCAGTGCCTGCTTCGCCTAGATGTTGTTCCTCGTAAGTATCTTCTGTTTTGTTTTTATTGTCTGTATACAGCTTCATTTAGTTTAATCAGCAAGGGTATTGAAGGCAAGAAGATACTTTGATGAGAATACTCTGCAGCTTTCTTACTAGCGTTTCTTGTTCATGGAGAAGAAAAATTACTATATTGTATTAATAAAATCTTCATCACTGTAATGATATTAAGAAGTCAAGAGTTGTCAAATTAGCTTTCATGTAATATTTAGCATTAAAAGTATAAGCAGCTTAGAATGGTCTTGTATGCTAACCAAGACAGTTTGAATACAAAATTATTTTAGTACGGTTTCATTTTTGTGCTGGAAATACACAATTAAGAAGATTCTCTTTATATATTTTCTCTGTGGAATCACAAAAGGCTAGATGTTTTGTCTCTTAAAGTTAATATATCCAATGAAATCAATCTATCAATATTAACCCTACTTTAATGTCATAGATGTAGTGCACTGTGTGTGTGTGTGTGTGTGTGTGTGTGTGTGTGTGTGTGTGTGTGTGAGATTTCTTAACTATTCTTATTAACATCTTATTCTAGCTTCGAATAGAGCTGGAACAATTGCAGGAGCCATTATAGGAACTTTACTTGCTCTTGTGCTCATTGGTCTTATCATCTTTTGCTGTCATAAAAAGCGCAGAGAAGAAAAATACGAAAAGGAGGTTCACCATGACATCAGGTAATTAAGTAAAACACTTGATAGGTATATACAAAAATACTGTTTCTAAAGCATTAGTTCTCTTAAATATTTGAAATCTATTCTGTGAGAATTAGGTAAAAGCTTTGGCTTTTCCTCTCAATGCATTTCATAGTATTTACTTTCAACTTCAAGTGTACATGTCCATCCACCTTTCATTGTGCAACCCTTAAATTTTCTTGTACCCTATTTTGAGAACTGTTGCAAAGTGGCTAAGACTGCCTGCTTTTTTTACAATAAAATGATAGACATGAAGTTTTCACAAAAAATGGGGCAAATGCCAAGGTTTAAAGAAAAAAAGAAGACCTGATGGTTTCAAGGGTCATGGATAGTTTGTAGAACTATACATCATGTGATTTTCTTTACTTTTTGATTTTTGAGACTGGGTCTCATTATGTAGTATATATAGGCTGGCCTTGAACTCATAGTATTCCTGCCTCAGCTTCCTGTACACCACAACACTTGGCTTATTTTTGTAAATATTCTAAACAAATAGATTTTTAGCTTGGATTACAGGAGTTTAAAAAATAACACATGACTCAAAGTTTAGCACCCTGGAAATTGGCAGACATCTGGTAGGTCTGGGGTGAAGTCTGAGCACTAATATTTTAAAAATGCAATGAAAATTACTGAGGTTTATATTCCTTATCAGTGCTTGATGTGAAAAATTCTTATGCCTAAATTCCCTCTTTTTTATAACTGAATTCTCCAAAGTTTTCAGCTTAAGTCTTAGATAGCAAAAAAGGATTATTCTTCTGTCCTTTTTTGGGATAGAAATATGTCTGTAAGTATTAGTGCTTTATCAGCTAGAGAGTGTGTAACTGTAACTAGATGATCTTCATGATAATAGCATGTTAAAATATTTGATATTTGTTCCTCATGACAACATTGTAAAACTATACATTTGTATAAAAGCCATATCTTATTTTGTGTGAATTACACACTCTTTAATCAAAATAGCAAATGGGAGCAGGTGCACAGCTCTTGACATTATGCTTTATGATACTCATTTTTACATATGTAAATAGAGGCCCTTGCTCATTATTCATAGCTTATATAATTGTAGGTTTATAGAAATATATTCTTTTAACTTGTATTGGGTATTTCACTTTCCAGGGAAGATGTGCCTCCTCCAAAAAGCCGGACATCCACTGCCAGAAGCTATATCGGCAGTAACCATTCCTCCTTGGGATCCATGTCTCCTTCCAACATGGAAAGTTATGCCAAGACTCAGTATAACCAAGTACCAAGTGAAGAATCTGAACATGCTCCTCAGAGTCCAACTCTTGCACCTGCTAAGGTAGCTGCCCCTAATCTAAGTCGAATGGGAGCGGTTCCTGTGATGATTCCTGCTCAGAGCAAGGACGGGTCTATAGTATAGAGCCTCTGAACCTCTCTTCTTTGCTCTGTTTCTTTTCTTCTCTTGATGTATAAGAACCTATTGTGGCATGAATTTTGTTAACAGCCTCAAAAATTATATATATATATACATACCAAGAAACTGTGAGAAATATTCTTCACACAATTTTGTTTGGTTTGAATGAAATAAAGGCATTATAGTTAGTAAAGACATTCACCATCTGTAAAAGGTGAATTTTCTCTAAAAGGATGATTTTAAAGGTATCTGAATATTAATACCCAAGTAAGATGTAGCACTTTGAATATGAGCTCATAGGTGAAGAAATTTACATGCATACCAAGGTGATACTTGAACCTTCTGAAAGTGGTACTTTACAATTTTTTACCATTCTTAGGATGTCTGTCTCATTTATTTATGACCAAACAATGTCCCCCAAGTTGGTAAATATTTGTGGCAAAAATGCTTAGGTATATTTGTTCTTGTTTCTACAGTCTCTTTAAAAACTCTAAATGTGTTTTGGAATATCACTAATAGAAGACACTACAACATTTTAGAAATAACTAGTTTTACTTCAAGTTCTTATGAAATTGCCTTCCTTCCTTCCTTCCTTCTTCCCTCTCTCCCTCCCTCCCTCCCTTCCTACCTTCTCTCTCTCTCTCTCTTTCTCTCTTCTTTACATTTTTTTAAGACAGGGTTTTGCTATGTAGCCCAGGCTGGCTTCAAACTCTTGATCCTCCTGCCTCAGCCTCCCAAGTACTGAGATTATAGTCATGCAATACCATATTTGGCTTTGAAATGATTTCTTAATTATTTGATAGATAACAAAGGTAACAGGGACATAGCAACCTTTTGTATATGCTAAAGTAAAGGAACAACTATCAGATTCAGTTAGATCATCTGCTTCAGCTGCATGTAGAGTGGAGGAGTGCAATAGTGGTGATGAATCTGCTTGATGAGTCATCTGGTGCCTTGAGGCCTATGGTTGTCTTCAGAATATTGTCCAGCTACATTCAGGATACAGCATTTCCCAGCCCCCAAATAATAAGTCTCTCTTCTTTTGTTGGTATTTTTCTAATAAGAAAATATTATAACTCCTTTATTATCTGACAAGTATGGATTAAAATTCCCTAACTATGGATTCTAAATTTTAAGGATATTTTGTATTCAAGAAACATGTAATCCTAAACTTACCCTCTTAAGTACAGCTCCTGGAAGATGTTTTTGCTTGTTTGTTTTTTTTTATCATAGACTCAGTGATCAAATATATTTTAGGCAAGTAAGTATCTTCCATCAATTCCTATTCCACTTGCTACTGTGTGGCCAAACCTGTCTTTGTGTAGTTCCAACAAATCAAGTTGAACTTTGCAAAAGTTTGAATCTTAGTTTTGTGAAAGTGATTCATGCTTAAAGAAAAATAAAAAGGAGTAAAGGGAATACTCCTACCTGCCAAATGTGTTAAAATATTGTATTAGTGAGAGAAAGTGGATTTATTGAATTTCCCTTAAGATTGAGAGGGATTGTAGATATAGTATGAGCCAACAGTTTCTTTATGGTAAATAAGGTTTGTAATAAATTATTTCATTAGCTCTAAAACCTTTTCCCTAGATTTTAGTAGGGAGTTGGTTTCTGTTAATCTCTTTGGGTGCTGTGGTGGTAAATGCTACATTATAAAGTAATTTTGGCATGTATTTACGATTAGGCAGAGTATCGTGCACACTTTTTAATGGTAAACTAAAGCTGAATGTCTACATAATGGATTAGTGTAGTTTTACATACTTGGAAGTGTTTTTAAAGTAGGTTTTTAATGTTACATAAAATTACTTTTTATACTTGTGTTAACATTTTCATCTGTGCCTTTTTGGGTGACTTAATTTCTATTACAACTTTCTGGTGCCTATGAGCTAGCTATCACCTACCTGAAAGGTGCTTAGAGGTGAAGGTACTGTTTCTAAAATACATCACTGTGACATCTTTCTATCCGTATACTCTCAGTCTTGCCTCTTTCTCTCTGTTCTTTTTTATGTAACCTAAATGACTATGTTATTCATAAACATTTAAAATTTTTAACATCCCCCACACTTTTTTGACTATGTTTCTGATTTTATAAATAGTAGCTATTTTTGAATGCTAGATGTTTGGCCTGTTTTGTAAGATATTATAAGAATAGAACAGAACACACTTTAATAATGAAAAAGTTTAGATCTATCCTACTTCTGATTTTCATATAATGAAGATTATACTATCAATCTAAGTAGCAATTACTATGGGAAATGGACATGTAAGATATTCCATCCCTTAGACTTCACATTTATCTAAGATTTGACTGGGAGTAAATCAGTCTTTCCCCGAAATTGCCTCAGTTCAGTCAACTGTAATCAAAAAACAAGCTTGGATATTCTTGCTTGTGTAACCCAAACCAAACTGTTGGGTGACCAAGTTTAGAAGGCCTGTTTTAGTTTTAGGCTTATGTCTCCAGTTATTCTGCCTGTAAATATCAGTCAAGGACAATGCTATAACCTCAGGACAAACTGTTTTGTTCCACTTCATTACCTGAAACAGTATCCTATTTTAAATTTACATAGGATAATTTAAAGAGAAATGATACTGTCTATTACATAGTTCTGTGCTTTGAATTTGGAATAGTTTACAGGTATTCTTTTTATTGGCAATCTTATTATTTCCCTGTTCAGAAGCCTCCCACTCCCCAAATAAGTCTCTTATTGATTGTGCTGAATAGTTATTCTAGACAAATTATTTCCTTTAAATTTGAGTTATCTGCCAAGGATTTGTTACAGTGGAAACATAAACATAGCCTGAGTGTGTCTTGGGGGAAATTAATTGGGAAAAAACCCCCACGATCATTATCTATGCAAATTTTTAGGTATAAAGAAATAATTGGTTTCTGCTGGGTGTGGTGGCACACACCTGTAATCCTTGCACCCAGGAGGCAAAGGCAGAAGTTTGAGGCTATAGAGAGTTTCAGGTAAGACCATGTCTCAAAAAACCAAGGCCTAGGGATATAGCTCAGTGATAGAAAGAGTGCTTGCCTAGCATGCACAAGGCCCCAAGTTTGATCTCCATCACCACCACAAAAGAGAAATACCTGATTTTCCTTAAAAAGATAATTTAAGAAACTTAAGATTGAGTCCTAGAAAATAAGAGCAAGTAAAGGGACAAATAAACATTTTGATGA
The DNA here is from genome assembly GCF_047511655.1 of Castor canadensis. NCBI lineage: Eukaryota > Metazoa > Chordata > Mammalia > Rodentia > Castoridae > Castor > Castor canadensis. The sequence goes on along the minus strand of NC_133390.1, from coordinate 25,945,968 downwards.
AGTATAAGAACTCATTGCATGAAGTTGGCTGTCAAGTTCTGTAACATGTGGCTTATTAAAATAACTGCTTTCAGTCTCCCTGTGTGTATGTAGCATGTAAATTTGAAGTTGTGTGAATGTTTATATATATTTTTTCCCTGCTAATTTTCGTTTGAACAGTGTTTAGGGCTTTCAGATGCCTTATTTCAGTGTGAACAGAAAGGTCCATATTTTATGTGGTTAATGCTTTGATATGTCATGTATGGAGCAGTTTGTAGAAAATGTTGGCACAATTTTACTTTTCAGTGGCTTGTGACATATTTTATATATATTATATATATGTACATATATCTTTACAACCTTCCTGTGTTTAGTAGTTTAAATGTTCTGGGCAAGTTTTAATATTTCAAATGCCTTTGGATATTCCAGCAATAAAGGCAACATGTTCTGCAATAGAATTTCTTACTTGTTTGCCTACATTGACACTAAAATAGTCTGTAAGGGAGCACAAACTCTTTTTATAAATGTTATAGAAGCAGGGAACAATAATAAATAAATTGGTGAGTTGTGGTTCAGCTATTGCTCTTTAGAGAAGGCTTGTCATTTATCCTATGGAAGAACACTGGCCTCTTAGAAAATACATCATATCCTCTTTTCTAATTTAAAAATATAGTGACTCTCAATTGGGTTTGGTTTTGGTAACCTGAACTGAAGTTTCCATCAAAGAGCTTTGTGTTTTCAGCTAAAAACTATTTAATGACACAAGGATTAAAAGAACCACAATTCACAAATTCACTTATTTTTGTCCCTAACTGTGAATTTTAGTGATAAATACACTTGTATTACTGAGAAAAAATATTTTGACACTTCACATTTGCAAGATGGAGTGTTGATAGTGTCAGTTTCAGATTTTTATATTTAAAATTTCTGGCTTACATATCCAATGGTGCAGATTTTAAAGTTTGTAAGAACAAATTTTGTTTAAAAAAAAAAAAACCCAAAAACTTGCTCTTAGTTTTGTGACCTTGTGTACTTTTGAAATAAAATCAAGAAAGCAGTTCTGTGTTGTGGCTTTATTGTGCCTTTTAAAAAATGTCTCCAAAAGCTTCAATAAGTTACTCCTTCCTGCTGCTTTCCTGTTTCAAGGTTTCCCTGTTCTCTCTATATATCCTTTTAAACAGGAAGAATAAGGATTGTAATAATCATAAATCGTAATCACAAATCAGTGAAAGCATCTCAAACATACATATATATTTCCTCCCTCCCATTTATTTATATGGCAGTAGGAATATCTGAGGTTGAAGCCTCCAAAATTCTGTCATTTTAGAATTTACAGTATTAATTCAGTTTTTCTGAAAGTAAAAATGAGTGTGCATATCTCATTCCATTCCTGCTGCTGTAAAATACTACCTCAGACTGGGTGATGTATAAACAATAGAATTGTATTGCTCGCAGCTCTGCAGGCTGGAAAGTCTAACATCAAGGCACTAGAAGATTCGTGTCTGGTGTCTGTTTCAAAAATGGCACTTTTCTGTGTCCACAAGCAGAGAACTTGCTCTACGGATGCCATTTCCATTCAAGTGGGTGGAGCACTCAGGATTTGGTCATTTCCCAAAGATGCCACCTCTTAATACTGTCACACTGTTAAGATAACATCTCAATATGGCTTAAGATATTGTCATTGACTTTAAATGTTGATTTCAGAAAAAAAAAAACAGGATGAGTTATTAAAGCTTCTGTAAGTTTGAGGGATATTTTATTCCTATTAAAAATGGTTTCTCAACCTCAGCACTATTAATGTTTTGGGCTAGATAATTTACTATGATTGAGGACTACTATCCTGTGCATTCTAGGGTGATAAGCGTCACTTCTGCCTTCTTCTCAATAGATGTCAGGAGTCTCCAAACACTGCCAAATGTATCTCCCATGACAGGAGGCCAATCCCTTCATTTGAAAACCAATAGTTTATACTAATGTGGAACTTTCCATCCTGGGATTAAGAAATGAAGAGCAGATATTTAGAAGCGATTGTCTTTGGTTACGAGTAGTTGCTTCACTTAACTTCAGTTTCCTAGTGCTTAATGTTGGGGGGGGGCATAAATACCTCACAGAATGTTGGAAAGTTTTAAAGAGAATTGATGTAATGAAATATTCTCTGTATTTATCCTTGGTAGCTGAGATGCTGATAATAATACACAGACTTTGAAAGAATCCACATTATAATAAAATATGCTTTGTGAACCCACTGAGTATAATTTAATGCCTTTAATTTAGACCATATTTTAATCTTGTAGCTGTAAAGACCCCACTCATATTTCTGGTTAATTGAATAATAGAACAAAGATGATTAAGCTGAGTAATTGAATATAATTTACTAGGTAAAAATGGTCTAGAATAATTATAACCAAATATGATTTCAGAATGCAATTAATGGCAACCGTCAAAAAATCAGGAGGCCAGTTCTGGAAACTTAGCTCGATATATTTTTTCTGAAGTATTAATCAAATGTACTTTGCTATTTGTTACTTAGTTGAGTTTTTAAATTTTATTAAATATAAAGGAAAAAAGTTGCTGCCCTAAGGTAACTGCAAAGAAAGGCTGTTGTGTTCTTGATTGTGATTATTTGAAGAATTTCTGGAATGAATGAAAAGTTGAGAAATAAATTTCAGTCTAGGTAACACTACTGCTTAGTTTTGGTGTAGTGATATTTCTTGGGGTCAGAATTTAGAGCCCGGCTTAGATACATAAAACACCATTTCTTAGACGATTTCTAGTTTAAAAACAATACTTAAAAGAGTATTGTATCAGTTATTTTCAAGTTTTTTAAAATGACTATTCTTCTGGAATAGGAGTCATTTGTGTTAGTTTGCTAGGGCTGCTGATGACTACAAACTGGGGCTTAAAAACAACAGAAATTTAGTATCTCAAAGTTCTAGAGGCTGAAAGTCCAAAATCATGGTGCTGGCTAGGTTGGTTCTTTCTAAGAATGTGAGGAAAACCTCTGTTTCGGACACCTGTCCTTGACTGAGACAGCATTTTCTCCCTCTCTCTTCACATCATCTGTTCTGTGGAACGTCTCTGTCCAAATTTCCACTTTTCGAAGGACATCAACCATATCATATTAGGACCCACACTGAAGACTTCATCTATTTCCATTATAAGGTTATATTCTCAACACAGGAATTTAGGGTGGTGGGGGCAATTCGAGTCATAACAGTAATGCTGACTACAAATTATGAAAAAGGATTACTAAAATAGTGCAAGTTGGCATGGAACATGTGCCCAGGATTTTCTAATTTTCAGTGATAAAATAAAAATATCAACACCTATGTGTATCCTACTTTTGGGGTTTATAGAACAGCACAGAAGTACAGCCTTAGGTACATAGCTTTGAGAAAACAAATGAGTCTACTTACATAGTCTCTGTCACTGTTTAACCAAAAGCAACACTAATATAGTTAAATACAGTTACATTTCCATTATGTTTAGATTATCTCCAAAGGCCAAAGAATATACATCAGTACTGCTATAATGTGTGAGTGACACCATTTCCTGTGTTACAGAGAAACCTACCAGTAATGGAAACTATAGAAAAAATTTGTCTCTTTCAACCAGATGTGTTTAACCCATTATGTACCCCAGATTTTATTTTCATCTGAATTGATGATAGAAAATAATTTTAATTGTGTCTTTAAGATAGCAATGGGACAGCTGTGTACCCCTGGTGCATGTCTATAATTCTAGCTACTCAGGAGGCTGAGATGAAGAGGATCAAGGTTCGAGGCCAGTCTAGGCAAAATAAGTCTCCAAGATAACCACAGCTTGAACAGTAGATCACCTGCTTTCCAAGCACAAAGAGCCCTGAGTTCAAACCTCAGTCCCACCAAAAACAACAACAAAAAATGAATTTAAAAATATTTCACCTAAGGGACACTGTCAACAAAATCTGTCTTGTTTCCTGGCACTTTAACAGTGTTCAGTCTCCAGCCTGTTGTATTTCATTTTTAAGGTATATATTCTCTATTGGGGTCCTTTGATAATATATCATAAATACCTTACCTGCTGTTACAGGTTATTGCTTATTTTTGCTGTTTTGGGGATGGAAACCAGGGCCTTGTGTGTGCTAGGCAAGCATTCCCACAGGGCAACACTTTCAGACCATAACTGTTCACTTTCATGGAGTTAAATAATGGATGTTTAAGCTAATGCTCCCTAACTCATCAATCTCTTATTTTTGGACCTAGAGATTGTGTGCTATATGTAACACTCCATTCTTAGCCTCTTTTCCATTCTTTTGAGTCATTTCTGAGCACAGATATTAAAATGTGTTGTTAGGACAAGTGAAATTGTGGGATTTTTAAGTGAAACCACTGTTTCCCACATGCCAGGACATTTCACAAGCTACGGTTTGATGATGTACTGATCTCTGCACTGCATTTAAGGAACCTGGTAAGGGGAAAAGTAAATTCTAGCCGTTTTTCTTCTTTTTGTCTCCTAATTGTGGTAAGAATATTTAACATGAGGTCAACCTTCTTAAGAAATTTTTAAGTATTTAGTATGGTGGCGTCTCCCCCACCCCCTCCCACCATGGTCCTGGCGTTTGAACTTAGGGCTTCCTGCTTGCAAAGCAGATGCTCTGCTGCTTGAGTCACACCTCCAGTCCATTTTGCTCTGATTGTTTTGGAGATGGGGGGGAATCTTGTGAACTACTTGCCAGGGCTGGCCTCGAATCATGACCACCCCCCCGCCCCATCTCAGCCACCCAAGTAGCTAAAAGTATAGGTGTGAGCTACTGGCACCCAACTTCAATACGCTATTGTTATAGTTCCCTAGAGCAATATTTGTCCTGTGACTGACTTATTTCACTTAGCATAATGTCCTTCAGGTTTATCCATGTTGTCACATGGGCAGAACCCATTTCTCAAGGCTGAATAATATTCAATTGTATTTATTTGCAACAGTCTTTATCCAGTCACTCATCAATTGACATTTAAACTGTTTCCACATTTTGGCTACTGTGACAGATACAGTGAACAGAGGAATATAAATATTTCCTTTGAGTTTTTGATTTCAATTATTTTGGATAAATATGCAGAAGTGGGATTGCTTGATCATATTGTAGTTCTTGTTTTTTAAAAAAAATTTGCAGAACCTCCATAACTGCTTTGCATTAGGGCTATGCTAACTTAAACTCCCAAGAGTGTATAATGGCTCAATTTTCTCTACTTTCACCAACACTTGTTATCTTTTTGGTTTTGTTTTTAATAAAAAATAATCCTAACAGGTATGAAGGAGTATGGAGAATGAAATGAGCACCCAAGTCAGCACCCAGGACACAAAAGAACTGAAAAACTATTCTGAAAACGATATCATTTGTGACAGGCCAGTTCTGGTAGAATGATTGGGCCAACCTTTTAGGTCAGTGGTTTGAAGCATGCTTTAAGATCTGAAGCAGCAGAAACACATTTTGTATGTAAAACAATACCTGGCTCAACTAGAGTCTCAGACAGCATCTGGACTATATAAAACAGATGAAATGTTTACTGCTTGTTTCTCCATCTCTCTCCTTCCCCAGATCCCTACTAATTCCCAAGAAATATGACTCATAAGACCCCAAGTTAAAACAGATTATTCTTTCAAGGTTCTTGATCATGAAGGGATGGAGAAAGAAGAAGGCATCGTAACTACAGTAGGATAAATGTTAAGTTTGTTCAAGGTGGAAGAGAAATAGAAATAAACTTAACTAATGAAGTCTATGGGAAGGGCATCTGGAAGGTCCAAGACAGAATGAAGTATTTAACTGGAGGGATAAACCTGAAGAGATTCCAAAGATGGATGCCAGAAAGGGAGTTGGTTCTGTGTGAACAGGATGTTATTAGCCTATGTTTTTTCCATGAAGTGGAGGTGAGGTCATCTCCTGGGAGGGTTGAGGGATAGCCATGGGGTAAGACTGCGAGGGGAAATCATGAATGAAGATTTGGGAGAGAAGAGGCAGATCGGTCCTGAGAGTGCTGGAGAGTTTTAGATTGTGAATTTGTTAGGCTTGACCTATTTAGGGCATGGTACTTTTTGCTGGCAAAGAGTTATTTGTTCAGTAAAAGTGTGTATGAAGGCATGATTTGATTGATTCTTGCTCTATTTCAAAAGCCCAAACCACCTTTCCTATCCATTTTCTACTGCTTTTATAAAGGACTTGAAAACATCTAACCTCAGGACAATGTGAAGAGGCAGTGGGCCATTTTAGGAAGACGTAAAAATCCACCTTGTTATGGAGGCAGATAAACAGCCATTGATTCAAGTTCCTGATGGTCTTCTAGATAAGAGTTGATTTAAACTGTCATGTCCTGGTTAATTTTCTGAAAAAAATTTATGTCCACCCTCATACTCAAAAACTTATTTAAAAAACCATTTGTATTTTTGGGTTTTTTTTTTATTGTTGTTGTTTTGGTAAGACTAGGGTTTGTACTCAGGGCTTCACACTTGGAAAATACATGTTCTGCCACCTAAGCCACGCCGCCAGTCCATTTTGCTCTGGTTATTCTTAGATGGGGTGTTCTTCAATTGCAATTTTCCCCATCTCAGCCTCCCAAGTAGCTAGGATTACAGGCGTGAGTCACCAGCACCCAGCTAAAAACCAATTGTATTTTTGAGAACTCTATATACCCTTTGCCCTTTTTTCCTTTGTATTATTATTCTGCTAACTTGGAGGTACTCTTAAATATTTTAACAAAATTAGCCCTTTTTATGACATGCAGTTTTTCCCTCAGGTTATCATTATTTGACTGTTTATGGTTCTACCCTTCACTGACAATGTCATCCAAATCCTTCCTAAATACTACCAGAGTGCCATCTCCAAACCATTCTGATTCAACCTGACTTCTCCCTCCTTAGTTTAACACCCTCATTATAGGACTGAGGGTGTCCTCTCTGGGAAACCAGATGCCAGAGTTCTCAAAGGTAGAGACATCTTTCATCCGAATGTTTATATGTAATAGATTCTAAGGAATCTTGACTGATGATGGTAATTACAGCAGCTCTGGTTGTGCTCAATTAAGCCACTGACACATGTATTCACAGTTTCTCATTGATTTATCTTAGTTTCTTCAAGTTATTGAAATTTGTACCTAGATAGTTTTATGGAATCAGCATAAACTAGACTAGTGAAGAAAAAGTTATCTTACACTTAAAAAAGAAGATGTAACTAGATCACGTTAGGTCAGCTGTTACATGCTATTCCAAGTTGAATATTGGCTGCTGACACTGTCCTTTAATGTTGCTAAGTAGGACATTTTTTTCTCTCACATAGTCCCAGAACTGTCAACAGTAAGAACATGTCTAAGGAACAGTAGAATGACCTTGCAGTTCTAGGAAGATAAGTCTAGGAGTATGATGGAGGAGATATAAGTAAAAGCAATTTATAAATGGTTAGAAAAATCATAGTCTTTCAACATTGACTGGTCTTTTAATCTTACGAGGGGACATTTTATGATCACAGAAACAACATAACACAAAGTAAAATTAAATACTTCTGCCAGAGAAAATGTAACCTTTGCCTTGTGGACTAGAAGATCTATCTGCTATGTTCTGAACAAGGTAAAGATGCACTGGGAAGTAGCCAACAAGTCTTTTTATGAACATATGTATGTGTAGGTTTGATTCAAACTCCTTGTAATGTTACAGGCAAGTGATATGATATTGTTAAGTGAAAAAATTTACATAGCAGTTCAAGTTTTACAAAAAATGTCCACAGGCTATTTTAAATGTTAAATAAAAATTTAAATATCTATGCTACTGACAGGAAATATGTACTAAATTTTGAGAGATAAATTTGGGATGGTACTTTTTCAAACTTTCTCCACCCACATGTATTACCCTTGTCTATCACCCAGTGTAGTAAGCAATCCTTGAAACATAGCATCAACTGATCCAAGGCAGCCACTGGTCATGCTGAAAGTTCAAAATTCACTCTACTCCCTGGCAGTAGCAGGTGGGCTTATTTTAATACTTAAACACTCAAATGTTAACAAAGAAATACTTAAGTATATGTAAGTAATCTTCTCTCCTTGTTTAATGAAAATAGATTTTAAAACAACACTATCCCAATTATTACATGGATACCTTTGAAGACAACTGACAGACCTCATTATGTCTGTCAATATTTGGTAGACATAATGACCTCATCAATATTGACCTCATCAATATTTCATTTCTCTTTAGTAGAAAGACCTCATTACGATCTGGTCTCATTTCTGTTAAAGTATCTTGTAATGGGTCCTGGGGCAGAAGTACAGGGCTTCTCATAGGTGTAGCACCTCACAAAAGATGGGCTTTAATCTCCTTGCTTCCTTTTGTTGCTGTGCTAGAAATGGATCTGTTAGGGCTACAAGTTAGAACTTTTAAGGCCTGCATGAATAAGAAATGCTTATTCCCAGCTTTCTGTATACAATCCACTTGGATAGGTAAGTTTATCCTTGTCTATGATTTAAGATAAATGGAAGGATTCAGGTAGAAGCAGGTAAATATTAACGGTTAACAGTTTGGGATCTGAGCCAGGTGTGGGGAGAGGGAAGGGTGGGGGTGGGGTGGGGTGGAGAGATTGAGACTGAGCAAATGAAGAAGGAACTGCATGTACTTTATGAACATACATGAGATTACATACCTAGCACAGCACCAGGCTGGTGTTATGACATTAATATGTGCTGATTATTACAGATGTAGTTTTAACTTTTTATTTATCTTGGTTTGTAATAGCAGTGTAAAGACCGTCTTCTCAGGCAGGAGTATTGTAGTATGGGGTAGTTAACGCACACGTTATGTCATACTGCATTTACTTGGTTGCTGTTATGCACTCTCAGATGGTTCCTAATGTATTTAGACATTTTACTGTTAAAAACTTGCAAATCTGAAAGTTCAAAGTTCTGGTCTCAGATAATAAATAAGCAAAAGTAAGGGAACAGATGTTTGGGAAGGAAAAATGCTTTTTTTTGATGAAAGATGGTATTTTAGAAGTAGGTTTGTTTTTAAACCCAATCCAGAGAAGCTGAAATCATTATGAAGGACACAATATAAATATATATATATATATATATATATATATATATATATATAAATATATATATATATATATATATATATATATACTAAAATATATTACTATATAAAGTTCTAGCATTTTATAAAACCAAGACCCAGAAAGGTTTAGTGTCCCAAGGCCACATAATTAGCAACAGAATCTGTCTGATTCTTGTTCCAGTATTTTTAGGAAAATTTTGTTGGCCACAGGCCCTGAGAAAACAATGGAAGGAAAGAAGGTAAGAGTCAGAGTGTGAGGCTCCCTCCTGCCCTTTCAGAGTCCCTTTCTTGACAACACCAGCCAGGAGGCCAATGGAAGGAGCTGACACTCATAATCAGTGCTCTGTTCCCTGTCTGAATCCCTGCAGGTGACAGAGAAAGCAGGTAATTCCTAGCAATAGGCCCATGTTTTTTAAAAAAAACTTTTCTTTGTATGTGGTGCTGGGGATTGATCCCAGGCCTCACCAAACTAGGCAAACTCTACCTCTAAGCTACATCCTCAGCCCAGAAAATATCTTAACTCTACAGATAGTCCCTGACTTTATGTTCCAATTTAGGATTTTTTTGACTGTGATGATGCAAATATGGTAATCGGTCATCAGAAACCATATTTTGAATTTCAACTTTTCCCAGACTAGTGATGTGGGGCATGAAACTACTGGGGATGCTAGGACTCAGCTCACAGCCCATACTGGTCATGAACCGATACTCTGTTGTGTACTATGACGCTAAGCCGTTGATGACTGGTAGGTTAGGCATACTGAATGCATTTTCAATTTACAATATTTTCAGCTTACAATGGGCTTATTAAGCTGTATAACATGATTATAAGTCAAGGAACATCAAACTATATTGATGTATTAAGGGATATATTGTTTTCCATTGAGTTCCCTTATACTTTTTTGATTACCACTTCTGATTGTGTCAAAGAAAAAGGATTGTACTGTAAACCTGCATAGCAAATCCTACATCAGGTCCTACATTTTAACTTTTGAGTATTCTTTCCAAACTTGTCATTATTGTCACAAATGGCATTTTCAAAATTATTTGCCAAAGAATTGTTTTTAGTTATCAACATTACATTTTTAAGTATGTCCTAGCTTATTACTGGGTAATATTATTATTTCTGTGAGGCATGGTGGTCCACACGTGCAATCCCAACAACCAGGAGACTGAGGCAGGAGATCACCAATTTGAGGCTACTCAGCAAGTTCCAAGACAGCCTAGACTAGTGACACTGTCTCAAAAAAACCAAAACCAAAACCAAACCAAGGGCTGGTGGAATGGCTCACGTGGTACAGCACCCACCTAGCAAGTGTGACTCCCTGAGTTCAAGCCCCCCAAAACCCAAAAAAGTCAACACAAACATTATTTCTATCTTTGATCTGAACCTTTTTGGTTGGGTTTCTGGAGATACTGGGGTTTGAACTCAAGCATGGGCCTCATGCTTAATAGGCAGGTGCTCTAACACTTGAGCCATGCCCCTAGACTTGATCTGAACCTTTTATTTACCTTATATCCTACATATCTGTGCCTTTCCTCCCTCCCCCCCAACGACAACTCAGCCACTATATAAGCTTAGACACATGTACTTTTAAAAAATACATACCAAAGAATTCTGGAAATCTGGTAAATACACCAAGCAAAAATTCAGCAATACTCCTCAGTACAGACTATTGGAATTTTTTTTTTAATAGAAAGTTTCAATTGTCAGAGTCTTCTGCTTCTCTTATTCTCTTCCACATTTAATTAATTTATTTATTGGCAGTACTGTGGTTTGAACTCAAGGCCACACGCTTGCTGGGCAGGAGCACTACCCCTTGAGCCACTTCCCCAGCCTTCTTTCCCACTCTCATAAACACACACATCCTCAGAATTAGTGAGTTATGATTACCCAGACAAAAGAAGAAACACAAAATAGGTTTCACTAAGTAAAACTTAACGTTGTTTTAATTTTCTAGTCATTTTTAGACAAAGTTTAAAAACTTTACATAATATGATAGTAAAAATGTTTAAAAAAAAAAAAGGAAACCCGAAACTTTAAATATGTTTCTTTTTCATTGCTGGGGATCAAACACAGGGTTTTGCATGTGTTAGGCAAATACTCTACCACTGAGCTACATCCCCAGCCTCACTTTCATCTTTAATCAGTGTATTTTATTATTACTACTTTTTAAAAAAGTGTTTGATGGATGTTCTATGTGATGTGAAAACAATGTTTTCCCAATGAGTTTAATGCTTGTCTTTCTGATGAATTTTACTTACTAATTTGATCCCAAAACATGGACTATCTACATATCTTATACATAAATTCAAAAACTTGGCAGACTTTCTAGGAGATTAGTTTGTCTATCTTTTCCTGGACCTTAAAGTAATATTAGCCATCACCACCACTGCACCACAGGCTGTACATCCTGACACACCTGATGAAAAGATACACTGCCAAGAAATCTGTAGCTTAATATCTAATGATGAAAATTGATCAATTAAAGCATATACCTATGAATAGTATGAATATGAAACCATTAAAATCATGTTTTAGAAAGAAATCAGTGATAAGACATTCCATATTTTTACAAGGTTTTTTTTGGAGGGGGTAGAATTAGAGTTTGAACTGTGGGCTTCACACTTATAAAATAGGCTCTCTCTACCACTTCAGCCACATCTACAGTCAATGTTCCGTATTTTTTAAACTGACCATAAATGAATTATTTTTTGTATCATAACAACAGTTTAGGAATACAGAAGTAAAATTCCTCCATTCTCTAAAATATTAACAGTGGCTATATCTGATGGAAGGATGAAGGGGATTTGGATTATCTTTATGCTTTTGTATATATTTTTTTAACTAAATGAACACTACTACTTAAAACAGGAAAAGAATGGTAATAAAGAAATGTTTGGTGTCTGGTTGGGGGACCAGTGGGAACGTGCTAGGGGGTGAACATGATCAAAGTATATTATCTATCTATCTATCCATATAGATGTATGAGGATAGCACAATAAAATCTATTAAATACTGTTTGAAAAGGGGGGAGGGTGAGAAGGAGTGTGTAATAGGAGGGTGATTTGATCAAGATACATTGTATACATCTATGGAACTACCACAGTGAAACTCCTTTGTACAATTAACTATGCTAATAAAAAATAAATGTTTGTTGTATATAACAGGTATGGCATACTTAAATTTTTTCAACACCAATGCCAGTTTCTACATGTAAAACCATAGGAAAAGTGGTGCTTTAGACTATAATCACTAATATTTTTCATAAACAAGGGACATTATTATTTGCGATCCAGCTTTTAGTTTTTTAGAGAAGAAATATCTGATGCCCTCTTGTGGCCAATAATTTGTACAGGTGTATCCTGTACAAATCTGGTGTAAAGCAAGATAATACCCAAATGCTATGTATCTTACTGCTTTCTAAACAGTAAAATATAATGATCACAAATACTAACAGTTTAAGTGTAAGCATTACTAATAGTTTTAGAACTATATTCATGACTCTTTAGATCCTAACAGCATGTGGTCCTAGAGTCCCAATGCCTAGGTTTGAAGATCTGTATAGCACCTGAGGCAACTTACTAGAACACCCACGTTTATCATAGAATGGAAAGCACTTCCAGTACTTTACTCTGTGAGGTAAAATGCTTTATGTATTTATTCATACATATATAATGTACTAGCATGGAAACATTGAGATAAATCTAGGTGAGCTCTATTACTACCCCTATTTTTTATATTTATTTTCCCCCTTCACACTCCTATGGCAACACAGTAAAATTTATTGAGCACTTAATGCTTATCAGTTACTGTAGTGGCTTACATAAAGCATCTTATTTTATTCTATAAAAGCTCATTAAGTTATATCATTATCCTTACCTTTAGTACCCATTTCATCCCTCACTTAAAACACCATGGACATCTTTTCATTTTTTTTAAATTAGTTTCATGCTCTCACAGTACGAATCAATTATGATCATTCATTACTATGAATAATGCTGCAAGAAAGCATTCTTGTAATCAACTTTTGTACATTTGTGAAAGCATTTCCATAGCTGCTATTAGTGTATCACACACAGCATTTGGGTGTCTTGGTTTGTCTTTTTTTGTTTGGTGGTATTGGAGTTTGAACCCAGGGTCTCATGCTTGGTAGGCAGGCTCTCTACCACTTGAGCCACTCTGCCAGCCTCATACATGGAATTTGTTAAAAATGAACCCATTGAGGCCAGACATGGTAGCTCACAACTGTAATCCTAGCTACTCAAAGACAGAGATAAAGAGGATTGTGGTTTAAGACCAACTCAACCCATCTCAAAAATAACCAAAGCAGAAAGTGTTGGGGTATGGCTTCAGTGGTAGAGCACCTGTCTAGCAAGCCCAAGGCCCGAACTGCAAATGCCAACACAGCCAATGGACAAATAAATAAATAAACCCATTGAACATAAATTAAGTGCTTTTTAAAAATGTATTTTTAACCCTCCAGTGTAGCAACGTTCACTATAAAAATTTAAACAAAATGTACCATCTTACACGTCATACACACTTCCCCACTTCCAATATTTTGTCCTATGTCATTACAAATTGATCTATTCTTTTCATAGCTACATGGTATTTTCCATAGTATTCCCTTGAAAAGAGCTCAAATTTTATTTAACTGTTCATTTATTGTGGTTATTTTTGCCATCCAAAAAATTTTTAATAAACAATAATGGTCGTCTTATTGAGTACTTCTGTAGATAAATTTCTAGAACTATGTTTGTTTAAAGGACATACACTTCAAAAAGGTGTAACTGTCCTTCAGAAAGGTAATATACCTTTAAATCTCTACTAACAGTAAGAAAGTGACTGTTTCCTTACACACTCCCACTAACAATGGGCATTATTTTTAAATTAAACTTATTTTTAAACTAATATGTAACAAAGCTACATAACAAAACTATACATATTTATATGGTACTATATGATGTTTTAGAACATGTATAAATTGTATAAATGACGATGGACGTCATTAATCTTATTACTGTCAAAATAAATCTACTTTAACTTGCATTTAATTACCAGTAAAGTCGATAAATTTATTGGTCATGGCACTAAAATTATGCAGAAATGATATTTAAGCATCTAACATATATTCCTTATAGATTTATATTTTATAAATTTTATATAAGTATAAACGTATATACAATGACATGGGAGCTTTTAGCCAAGTTACTGCTAAGTTGTAACAGATGGCATTTTCAATTACTATGAAATTTAAGCAAAAGTCTTCCATGATTATATTTGTAACTTTTATGAAAAGTCCTTCCTATAGCTATCTATTCCTATATTGAGGGTAGAAACAATTCACTATTTTTACTTGTGATAATTGTGGGTTTTATGGAATAAACATCAAACCACCCTAACAGCAGTGATGTATCTGCAACAAGTCATATGATTTTGATGAAGGTTAAATGTGTTTCCTTTTTGGTTCTTCTGTTATCCTTAAAATTGTAAGTGAAAGGAAAACAAAGAAACCTGGAAAACAAAGAAACCTGGAAAATGGCCAAATGGCCTGATGCTGTTAAAATGGGGAGCAAGTGATGATTTCTGCAATGAATAAGATGTGCGCATTTTACACAGGAGCCTTGCCTGTCGCTTGTGCTTCCATGACAGCTTCTCAGTATGATGAGTCAATGTCATATGAATATTAACACTGTGTACCACATTAGATCACCAAATATTTGATAACTAAGGAAAAAGAAGTTAAAAGACTGATTAACTTGGCCATTATGCTATTACAAATTCTGTGTGTGATCTTTCCACTTGATCAGTATAGTTTGCTTTTTCATCCCAATTCTTGTCCACTGGGCTGTGCTGTCTATTGCAATTAGATTTACAGTTTAAGTAAATAAAAGTCCTTTTTTCAGACACATCTGAATAGTTTGTAACAACAAACTCGATTGAGTGATTGATACAGAATTTCTTTTTGGCGATCTGGGATTGGAACTCAGGGCCTACACCTTGAGACACTCTACCAGCCCTTTTTTGTGTGTGTGTGTGAGATGGGTTTTTTTGAAATAGGGTCTCACAAACTATTTGCCTGGGCTGGCTTCAAACTGTGATCCTCCTAATCTCTGCCTACTGAGTAGGTAGGGTTACAGGCATGAGTTACCAGTGCCCAGCTAGTACAGAAATTTTAATGTCTATTCTTATTATTCACTTTATACAATCTTTCCATCAGTTCCTTTTCATCAAATCTTGGTGTGATATAGAACCTTCTCACAAGTTCCAAGAGTTGGTCGATTTTATATAGGTAATAAAGTTTCTGGTACCAGGGCACCATGGAACATGGCCAAGTGCTAGTGGCTCCAACTGTAACCCTAGCTACTTGGAAGGCTGGGATTGCGAGGACTGTGGTTTAAGGCCAGTCTGGGCAAATTGTTCTCAAGACCCCATCTCCAAAATAACTAGAGCAAAAACTGACTTGGAAGTATGGCTCAATCAGTAGAGCGCCTGCTTTGCAAGTGCAAGGTCTTGAGTTCATACCCCAGTCCCACCAATAGATAAAGAGTAAAATAAAAAGCCTAGATTGTTTTAAAGTTAGGACTTTAAGTACTTACTTTGCTGTGATCTTGAGCATTTTAACTTTTTTGAAAGTCGCTGCCTAAACTAGGATTATGGTACCTATCTCATGGGTTATTTTGAGAATTAAATTGTTGGCACACAGCAATAAAAAAAATTTAAAACCTTATTGTTTATTATATTACCTATAAAATGGATAGAATGACTATTCTGCAAAGTAAAATCTTAGGTGTAAGTTTTTCTTGTCAAATATCACAAGGCTGATAGCTGAGAAGATAATATAAATGTTTTATTATCTTAGCTTAAAAATCAACTTATTAAAAAGTTAAATACTTTGGGATATACTAAAAAACTATAAATAATCACTTTAAAATTGATGTAATAGAAACTACCAAAAGAATTTCTATTTTTCAAATATCCAAGTTTAACCTGTAAAGCTTAGAGCTTTGCAGTCATGCCTATAAAATATAAAACAAATTACCATTGTTCAGTTACATACCACTTCTGTTTGAAACAGTCTGATAGAGATAAGCTGGAATACAGCAGTCCTGCTTAAGGGAAAGAGAAACATTAACTTCAAGTCTTCATTTAATTAGTTAAGGAGTATGGCAGATTTTTGTATCCCAGGCTTACTAAAACTTAAGAGACCAGAGTTGACTTTTTTTTTTCCCAGTAGGAACAGACTAGAAAAGCTGTATTCGTGAGAAGTTTACTATTTTGATTTAAGCAAATCTTAAGGTAGAGGGTAATGAGTCAATAAAGGGCAGAGTCTTGTACAGGTATAATTTAAATATAGTCAAATTCAGAATTGTTTTGGTTGTCAACACTAATGATTCAGATTTTGTGGGAATGTGGATAGAATGGTATGGTTACCTGGTGTGGGCCAAAAATAACTTTCCTTTTTCCCCAACAAAAGTATGCCCATGACATAAGCAAACTAATTCAAAGCCTATCTATCATGATAACATACTTGAAAAGCTGGGCACCAGCAGCTCACACCTATAATCCTAGTTACTCAGGAGGCAGAGATCAGAAGGATTGCGGTTCAAAGCCAGCCTGGGCAAATAAAGCTTGGGCAAATAGTTCCTGAGACCCTATCTCGAAAATATCCATCACAAAAAATGGCAGGTGGAGTGGCTTGAGGTGTAGGCCTTGAGTTCAAGCCCTAGTACCACAAAAAAAAAAAAAAAAAAACTAGAAAAGTACCACCTTTATACGAGTTTCTCACAAATCTTTCATTATTTCCATAAAATTCTCCAAGACCCGACAGTTAAGTTTTTTTTTTAACCAGGGCATAGTGTTGCATGCATGCCTTTAATCTCAGTACTGGAGAGATGGATTGGGAGGATAAATTGAGCTCAGGAGTTCAAGTTATTGACCAGTCTGGACAATATGGCAAATACTCATCAAACAAAAACCCCTCATTTATCTTAAAACTAATCTTTCTTAAGATGCCAATTGCCACTGGCAAAAAGATTTCAGGGGAAAAAATAGACACAATGGCTTAGAAATATGTTATATATGGCAAGATATAGTGATATCAAAACTAGAGATTGCTACTACAGTTTATGAGTTTCCTGAAGTTGCAAACACTATAAATCTGTGAAAACTGACTTTATACTTTCACATGACTGAGCTTTATTTTTACTTTTCTGTAGTCTACACTTCATAGGTTTTTATTTTTTTTTTTAATGTCAGTAGGACAACTTGAAAAGTGGAGATTGGGAGGATGGTGGTTTGAAACCAGCCTGGACTAAAAAATTAGCGAAACCCCATTTCAATCAGTAAGTGAAACACGTCTGTAATCCCAGCTTTGCAGGAAGCACAGATGGAAGGATCATGGTCTTAGGCCAGGCCCTGGCAAAAACAAAACAAAACCCAAAGCATGAGACCTCATTAGAGAAATACTAAAAGCAAAAAGGGCTGGGAGCATGGCTTAAATGGTAGAACTGCCTGTCTCGCAAGTGCAAGGAATGAGCACAAACCCCAATAAACCAGGTGGTTTTTTAACAGCCACGACCATCTAATGAGTCATTACCAAGTTGTGGTTTCCTTGATAACCGAAATTTAAGACTAAAAATTTAAAGATGAGGGTCAAGGGATTGCTGATCTTAGCTTTTAAAGTTACCTCTGGAAAAAATACCCAAACTCTTATAGATGTGTCTCTGTTTTCTTTTTGTAGTTCAAGTACGTTTACAAGACTGATGGGATTACAGTGGTATAAATATGGACTTCTGAAGAATCTGAAGTGTACATTTGACCTTAAGACTCAAGTATAAAGACAAAACTTTTTCTGAAAAAAGAAAAAGCACAAGGCACAGAGAGTAGAACGGCCATAAGAACATTTCTGCTTTTATGTAACGGCGTAAGGCATGTATATAAGTCAGTTGTCATTATCAAAATCATTACAGGCCAAATTCCTGGTGAGAAAAATCCTATGTATAGTGACTTTCATAGTTCAAAGATATATATTTTATTTATATTTCCCATTAGCTACCACCAACAAATTTTAGAGTTTTTATATCTTTATTTTGATATGTGGCCTTTGGGAAGATATGCTTAATAAAAAGTTCATTTTTTTAAGGATACTTAAAAATTCTTGTTTATTTTCTTTGCTAAATATTTAAACACACTGCAGTAAAATATCCCTTTTGCTTTCTTTTTTTACGCAAAGAACAAAAACATGCATTGTCATGCCTCAAACTTTTTATTTGCAACTACATGATTTCACGCAATTCTAAAACAATGACATAAAATAGATTTCCTGTGTATAAATAACTTACATACTCTCCACAAAGTAAATGTTCAAAGGTGCTAGAATAAATCGTCCACTCCTACAGTGTTTTTGTATTCAACAGAGTCGATGCACAATGTATAAATACTCAAGTCCAATATTAAAAATTCAGGCACTTGACTAACTTTAATAAAGTTACTCAAACTGTATCAATATCTAAAGTGCATATATACTTTTTTAAGAAAGATTATTCTCAATAACTTTTCTATAAAAATAAGTTTGATGGTTTGGTCCATCCAACTTCACTACTAAGAATATGAACTTTTAACTTTTAATGTGTAGTAAGATATAATGTACCTTTGTTTCAACATACCAACAAAATCTGAAGGAGCTAGTGAGGTGCTAACATGTGAGGATTAATCCAGTGATTTCGGTCGCAGTGCATTCCAGGAGGAGGTACCCATGTCACTGGAATTGGGCGATATGGTTTATTCTTCCTTCCTGGATTTGGATAACCAAATGGAACAGGTGGAGGGTAGTGACTCTGATGGCCGTTCCCTCGGTACATTCCTGGCTTTTTCCTGGGCAAAGGGTGCCACATTGGAAGAGGTGGGAATATCAGTTCTGAAATCTGTAGGGAAGAGAAAATATCACTTGACCCAAAGGAAAACCTTGTTATGTGTTCAGTAAAGACTAGGTTATGTTCTAGATTTCTCAATAAAGATAAACAAAATCACTCACCCATAACCCTAATGGTTTAAGTAACATTTCTCTTTTTTCGTGATACTGGGGTTTGAACTCAGGGCCTCTCGTTTGCAAAGTAAGTGCTCTACCATTTGAGCCACTCCACCAACCTGCAAATGTTTTTTCTTTTTTCATAAGTCACATTTCTAAGGTTAAGTCTAACAGTTGATCAGTGCTTTGTTGAACATATGAAGAAAAGAAATACACTCAAACACATCTAAAACAACTTGAACCAGAAAAGTTCCAAACACAGAAAGAATGTAAGCTTATTGAGTCACTAAGGCAGCTATTAAACACAAACGCTCATGCCCCAGCTGTGGTCTACAAATAGTAAAATCTTAGGAATAGAGGCAGGTACTTTGACAAAACTTTCCAGATCATTCTATTGTAGCCAGTTTAGTTTGGACACTTTAGATTATCTGTAAGTCAGGTAGGCATGTCCAGTTCATATTATTCAAAATCTTATCACAGTTTTGGACCTCTTTGCTCAGAACGCTATACCCTGTGAGTTTCAGATTTCTCTGATTTCCAATCTGCCCTTCCAAGTGTAGGGTTTATTATTTATATTCTGTATTGCATTGCATTCGTGGTAGAAAATTAAAAAGGTACAAAGGGTAAGGAGTGGGAACTTCATGTTCTTTTTCAAACTAATCTATTCAGCTGCCCTTCTTAGGTAACTGCATACAAAATCCCTGAATAGACATACTATGCATGCACCCATGAACATATCTATACACATTTTTGCCCTTGGCTTTATAGACATATTTTCGTTTTTCTTGGTAAATAGGAGTAGAACTGCTATTAGGGCAGATGCATATTTAATTTTAAAAGTGCCAGTTATTTAAAGTGATATTGTACACGCCCACCAACAATTTACAAAATCTAGCTCTTTCACAACCTTGCCAATATTTGGTGTTACCAGACTTTTTAATATGGAAGAATTAATTTACATTTTCTTGATGACAAATGAGATCAAGCACCTTTTCATGTGCTTACTAGTCATTTATGTAACTTCTCCTATACAGTGTTTATTCCCAACTTTTGCCCATTATTTTTAATTGGGTTATTTGTCTTGCACTATCTATTCATTGGAGTGATATAAATCCTTTTGAGATATACAATACATATCAGTAATAAGAATGTATCAGTCTATGGCTTACTCATTCCTTTTCTTCATGATTGCTTTTGAAAAATAAAAGATTTTTAATTTTGACGAAGTCAAATTTATCAGGCCTTTTCCCCTTTGTTTCTTGTGACCCTTAGAAGAAACCTTTGTTTATATAATCAAGGTATTTTCCAGTCTAACATGATGGTGCATACCTGCACCATCATGATTATGCACCATCATGAGGCAGGAGGACTCCAAGTTTCAGGTTAAGACACTGTCTCAATATATATTTATTTCCTCTAAATGCAGCAAAGATTTAGCTTTTTTATGTTAGGTATAGGATCCAAATTGAATCAATTTTTTGTGTGCATGGAATCAGGTGGCAGTTGGATCTATTTTGTTATTTTCCATCTACATAGATTACCCAATTGCTTCAGAACCAATTTTTTTGCGGGGGAGGAAATGGGGGTTTAAATTCAGGGCTTCATGCTTGCAAAGTGACACCTCTAGTCCATTTTGCTCTGGTTATTTTGGGCATGGGATCTTGCAAACTATTTGCATGGGACGGTCCTGAACTGTGATTCTCCCTACCTCAACCTCCCAAGTAGCTAGATTTACAGGTGTGAGCCACAGATGGCCAGTGTCACCAAACAACTCTTGAAGACTTTTACTGAATTGCACTGGCACTTTTACACGAAGTGTTTGTTGGGGAGGGAGACCAACTGTACATATGTGAGCTCATTCTAGACTTTCTATTCTGTTCCATTGATATATTTGTGTCCTAAAACCATTAAAAGTCTTAATGAATATAATAAATTTATATTAAGGTGAGTTCTCCAATTTTATTTTCCTTTTCTAAAAAGTTTGAACCAATGTTGTCACCTTCTAGAAAAAAATCTTTTGGGATTTTGATTAAGTTTAATCTATAGATTAACTGGAGAGACTGATACAGTCTTCACTTCTTAATTCATAGTGAGCTAACTCTAGGGATAACTCAGAAACACTACAGAAAGACCCCAAAGCATGTAAGTGAGGAAATTTTTGTGCTTACTTGATAGTCCCACTGAAATTCTTGGCAATGCCAGATTCGAAATAAAAAGTGGACAGAAAGAAAAGATTGAAGTGGGCCACTATACTAACTTTCTACACAAAGGCTTGTCAACAGGAGTTTTCTCTGCTATGAAATGTTTCTTTAAGAGTATCATGTCAAGGAGAGGTGATTTCTGAAAAAGACATCTCAATTTTCATGTCGGTCATTTATGATGGGGAAAATACATGGAATTTTATTTTAAAAGAATCCTAAAAATTAAGGGTTAATTTGCTCATAAAGAATTATCAGCAATAAATCTACTTTGGGACTCTTACATTATTGCTCGATTGAGTAAAACAAATTAAAATTCTCAGGTAAAATCTCCATTTCAATGATTTCTAGGAAATTTAATAAAGTTAATTTACAGTACAATGCATCATACCAGGAAAAATAATGCCCAAAATATTTATGGCATAGCTTTTAAAAATGATCCTGAAATGCATATATGTTTATTTACCTACCTATATAGTGCCTTCTCTCTGGAGGACATCAAAATAAAAACCAAACAAAAAAAGTCCTAGTGATGAATAAAAAGGCATAGCCCTAGTGGATGGATAGTAAGAACTTCATATTTTATACTCTTTTATACTATTTAAAGTTTTATAAAGCAGGTAAGTGATAAAATGCACATGTATCTCTAGTATATAGTAATCTTGAAAACCAATCTTTCTCTCAAGACTAGGAAGGATAATTCAATAACATCAATAACAAAAAAACTAAGTTTCACTGAAAAAAATGTTCATTATAGAAATGTATGCCGAATTTAAATGTTGAATTCTTCATACTCAAAACTCCAATACTCTATTTCTTACTCTTTAGGCACAAAACTTTTTCCCGTAAATTTGGTATGTTAGATTACATCCAATTAAGGTAAATTAATAAAGAAAACATATTCAAAATTAGAAGTACATGTACAGAATAAGGCTCAATAGATTTTTATAAATTTCTCTGATTTAAAAAAATTTTTTTCTTCTGTTGAAGAGTATTATTCAGTCAGTCATTATTTTAAAAAAGTGTACTGAATGTCCTTTAGTATGTAGATGTAAAGTAAATGAATCTATAAACCCATGTCTGCAAGCTATGACTCTTCACCTGTTAAAGCAATGAGGGAAGGCTTTGTATTGTCTTAAATAAAAAAACTAATCAAAATATAAGTTAGTGATGTTTCTCTTTAAGAATGAAATGGGATAGAAGAACAAGAAAGTTAAACCCAAAGGTAAGAATTCGAAGTCTTAAAGACTACAATGAGTGGCAATTTTTGAATAGAATAAAGCATTTAAACGATCAGGAACCTTTTATCATCATGACTTTTCTATTTTAGGTAGGGAAGTAGATTTTTTGAAATATATTTGTCCTATTGAGTAATGAAGTAGATCTTTGATAAAGTAACTTACAATGCCAATTTATGTCTCAGCAAAGGCAAAAACTGAGATTCAGATTATCAAATCAGAAACCTTGTGCAACAGGAGCAGGACTACCTGAAGCACCCAGAGGAGTTTCACAGTTACCTGGTACACAGGACTTGGGGTTGCAGTCACCGAATTGGGTTTCACTTCCACTTCCTTACTTGTTTCTTCGTCTGAAGAAGAGGATCCCGAATGATAATCAGAGGTAACCTTATCAAGGGCCCTGGTAACTTTCTTGGAGATCTCATCCTTGTTCTCATCCTCATTTTCAAAGCTGGCAACAATGAATGCATTGTTTTTTTCTCCATACCTAAAGTACACATAAAATATTTACAAATCTTGAAGTGACATCAGCAAAGCGAGAAATGTCCATAAATAATTCAACAGGTCTGGACATGCCATTGTTCCAAGGCAATAAAGGAACCATCTCCTAAGAACTGGACCTTGCACATGTATTACTCACTTCATGCAGTAAACAGGCTGTAATTCTCTACTTCTGATCTACTTGTGCACAAATTAAAAGTACCCCCATTTTCTTCCTAAATTTTCTTTTTTTTTTAACTGACTTTCCTAACAAAAAGTTATTTAAAACATCATAAAGTAACTAATTTTTATTGTGGTTTCATATTCAATGAAATTGGTTGTATAGCAAAATTTTCTGTTTTTCTATTGACCACTCTAATGTGTATCCTAGAAATTCAAATAAAGAAATCAACTGAACATTTTTCCATGGGATTTACTTTTTGCCATTATTAAATTAAAAATGAGTCTGTTTCTTATATTTACACTGACAAAAATAGTAATTCAGGCAATTTTTAGATAAAAAAAGACTTATTGAAGAAAATAAAGTTTCTCTTGATTATCACCTTACAAAGATTTATACGATAACTGCTTACCTATCACCTGAATTTTTTAAATAAAAGAGTGAGCAGCCTTTCATCTTTTCAAAACATTTTTGAAGGTTTCATATAAGGAAATTGTCAAAACACGTAACCATGGGTGTTGGTTAAAAAAATAAAGGAAAATAAATTCTGCAATGAGAAAATAGCATATAATAAACAGTAAAAGTCAAGCATTAAAGACAAGAAAAAATCCACAAAGTCTATTGAAGTAGATTGCACATGACGAACATTATTAAATAATTTCTACTAAGTATTAAGACAAAGGAAATTGTTAGGCAGTTCTTACATAATATGCAATTTAAAATTAAAAACATACAGTGAGTCTAAGCTTGAAAAAAGATTGGCTGACCATAAGAAGGTTAAAGACCTGACTGTATAAAGCTTCTGAAAGTTTATGCGGCTATCAAGTCTTGCAGATAACTTCTATTTCTTTAAATAGCTGTCCCATTTTCTAGTGTCATAGGCAGAATGGAGTCATAAATACTTCCTAAACATGGTGTGCAACTCATTTTTCTATTCTTTTCCGGTTTATCTCACCAACAGAGTTACTATAGGCTGGTGGAAAGAACAAAGGATTAGTTACTTTTATGACTCTACCACTAACTAGCTCTATTCATCAGAGGCAAGTCTCCTGAGGTCTGTTTCCTATCCACAGGATGAGGACGGTAAAGGTGATAAGACACTAGAATTTTTTAGTAGGGTGAATTCCTCACAACACAGATCCATACAGTTTGTACAATAATTTCAAGTTTACTGAGCTTAAGGTTTTAGGAATGAGTATTTATCCCTGTCTTCTCCATGCTTTGAAGGATCAACAATTTTGATACCATCAAAGGTTATGTCGTATGTAATATTAACAATGAGCTCAGGCAGTATCTTCAGTTTTGCCCACTAATGGAGTCAAAATAAAACAAAACAGAAAGGCAGGAAATTTTCACTAGAAAAATACCTACCTTTGTAGAAACAGAAACCTAAATCAAAGGCTGACATCTAGTAATTGAATAATCAGTTCATTAAGTCAGATTTATTTGACAACCAATTAGGTTCTTCATCTTTGCCACTGTAGTATTTTGGTTTGAGGGTTTTCTCGAAGGTATGTGAAGCTAACATTAGAATGTACGATTAATTCCTTAGGAGACCTAGTAATGGATAACCTTTAAATGCTCCACTTTTCAATGATACACTGCTAAAACATCAAACCTAATTTAGCTTCAAAAAATTGTAAAATATACTCAGTACATAATAAAGCTGCCAGTTATTCTTGGACTTTCTTTCTCATCAAAGGAAAGATCTGGTATCTATTCTACATCCTCAAATGTTTCTCTAAATGACAATCTTTAACTATATGGCATTTTTTTATACTCATCCAGCATTTTTCCTGATAGAATAACTCGACTATGAAGATGTTCTCTCTGAATGCATCTCAATTTTTTTTTATCACCCCAATCTCTAGTATGCCAAAGACTGGGATATTTTTCAATTCCATAACTTCACCAGCATTGTTTTAATTTTTGGGACACTTATCTTTTCAATTTCAGTACAAAAGCATTTTAAAATATCTCAGTGTCCTCAAAAACCTTATGATCAGTGATATTTGCACAATTGCAAATATGTCTTTTTTGGGAGTATTCAGTTATCACTAAATGAGCACCCAACATAGTGAATGTAATTTCCATTAGCTGTGGTGAGAAAACAGCCAATTTTTGGCAAAATTTTATCCATATACAAAATTATTAGAAGATTCTGAAGGCAAAGAGTTTCGTAAATTAACAAGATGAATGCACAATAGTTTTCACAATCTGGCATCATCAAGTAGTGAAGTATCCAATCAAGTAGAATGTGCATTTAACTAAACCTTTCATCTTCAGGTGCCAAGATGTACTTTAAATACTTAAAATATGCAGGTCCAAAATGTTTACACAATTACCCAACTTGTTAAACATAAAAAATTTTCCCTAATGATTTAGGATCATTATATTAAGCATTAACTATATGTATGATAATGTGTCTGTGCTCACTTGTTCAGTTTTTAGCTCTTGCCTCTCTGTCAGACTGTGTGACATTTTTTGGTAGCCTTATAACTATTATGAACAATCCCACTGAGTTATACTTCCCACCCCTGATCCATTCTCTTTCAATTGTGACTTCTCATTTTTTTATGCGTTGAGAAACCACACAATTGACTTAAATAATGTGTGTTAAATAAGAGTCAACGGGGTTCCAAGGAGAGGTCAAACAAAAAGTAAGCAATTTCATACAATAATTTTGTGATAGCTGCCTATTAAAAACTGAGGTTTTCTGTAAGGATGCAGTGGCCAAAGTCTGCAGTCACTCACTAGACTAAGGGTAAGTCCTTCACAATCTAAACATGTTTGGCCATTTCAGATCTAAACTTGAGATAGCTTATACTTCCTTTTTCCACCTAAGGAAAAAAGTGTTAAAGAATCTTCTCCATATCTTCTACACTCAATTTTCTGAAGCAATACCTTACAACAACTGCTGGCAGACCAAGTAGTCACTCCTTGGGTGTTCTTGATAAATCAGCGGAAGAATAACCAATATTTGCAGCATTACATATCTTCACTTCCAAATTCCTTGCTGAAGAGGTCAAAGTCTGTTGACCATCTCTAAAGCTTAATTAGATTCGCATCAAAAAAACAGCTTTATCAAGAGGAGAGGTAAGATGAATTGTACCTCAAAATCAAAGAGGAAAAAACCTATAGGTACAGCAGTAGAAAATTCTTGTTCCATGGCTGTGGTTCATCCTATTCCTTCTTCAGTCTTTCCCTCCTTGTCGCCTTGTCAACTTCATCTTTCACCTCCCAGCTCAAGTACTGCCCACTCTGTAGTCTTTCCTGATTCCCAGCAGAGCAGTAATTTCTTTTGTGTCAGCTGCCACTGTATTTTGCACATATTTCTATTATGGCACAAATCAGATTATTTTGTAATTTGCTTACTCTTTCATATCCCTTTACACTGTGAATTACATAAAAAAAGAATGTTTTTACTTTTGAAAGCCTCATAACTAAGAGTGACTAGTCCACAATGTCTTTTTAATGTAGTTCAAATAGATTTCATACCTAGTACTCTTACAATTCCATTAGATGAAACAACTTCCATTATGAAAACAAAACCTTGAAAATATCACTCGGTCACTTGAAAACCAAAACAGTGGAGGAAGGTAGAGACAGTGACCAAATCAAGAGTTATTATCCAGTATTATTTGGAATCAGCCTCTTTCCTGACCCAAAGAGGGGAAAGTATCCCACCAAAGAAAAATAGCAACTGGCTTAGAATCTAGGTGTCAAAGTTCTACTTGTTGGTCTACAATAAAATTCTTATCAAAACTCCATGAAAATCTTGTCCAATCAGTTTCTGAGTTCCTCTGGGTGAAAAACAGAATGTGATTAGTACTTCACCATCACCTCAAGAAGAGTATTTCATAAAATTCATACCTAAGAAAGCCAACCCTCTAGCTCCTGGACGTAAATATACTTAGGCAGACTTTGTTCAGTTCAACTGACAATCTTGAGCACTCACCGACAGCACACCTCACATGGGTCCACCCAGAGTGTGAGCTCCTTTGGCAAGCCCAGGTCACTGTACAAGATGCAGCTGTTCTCACAGGCCTTCAGGACGTCAGGATCAACTCTCTGAAACTTATTGACACGAATGCATCTACAACAAAGTAAAGTTATTAATGGATTTTTCTTTTTGCAATACAGGGGTTTTGAACTCAGGGCCTCACACTTGCTAGGCAGGTACTCCACCACTTGAGCCACCCCCCAGCCTGCATTAATAAATTTAATTGAATCTTAATCATAAACTGTATCTATCAGTATTTATAAAGTGACTGATAATGATAAGATACTCAATGGACAATCTGGGAGCACAGGGCATTTATCCTAGAGAATAAATGTGAACAACAGGCAAGGAGGCAGCAAAACTGCTCAGTCTGGTAGAAAGATACCTGTATGAGCCCAGAGTAATCACTAAAACCAGCTCCACCTCAGTTTACTCAGAGACTACTTGACTGCACATGGACATACATTAAATGAGCATAAACATGAGAGTTGCATGAAATTAGATCTCTGAAGATGCAAGTTTTATAGGCCAAGTTCCTAGAAAACAAAATCTGTAACTAACAAAAGACCTCAACCAGTGTTTTAAATGGTATTTGGGAATTTTTGTGACAAGTTTAATGTCATTAACTTGTTTCTATATCGTAGATACTAAAATGTTAGGAGAACACTCTTTGTCTCTTAACTAAGAGTGTTCTTTTGTCCAGACTAAGTCAAGGACAAAAACCCTAAAATGTTCAGTTTACTTTTCATATAATTTGCAAGGGTTTAAAAAATAAAAACACCCGAACTGTTGCTGAGGTCACAGCTCAAGTGGCAGAGCACTTGCTAAACCAACAGTCTCTGTTACATTTTTTTTAAAGCTAAGAATTATCCCATCTAATTATGGAATGTTCAAGGATGACTAGTACAGTGAATGCAAAAATGCACATTAAAGGAAGTGTTCAGCTTAAATAGGGAAATGGTAGCTACAATGAAGAATATTTACTGCCTATACTAAGAATCAATCAATAAAACTTGAATGTTAGTGCTACACCCATTACTTATTTATTGGGCATGTTTAGACAAATCATTTTACCTCTTTTTTGGACCTAAAGATATAAAATATGTCCATATGAATTAACTGACAATTAATAATTATGCCACAAAGTACAATGCTATAAAAAATAATGTACCATTTGGGCTGGGGATGTACTTGCTTAGAAAGTGCAAGGCCTTGGACTCAATCTCCAACACTCCCTCTTTTCCCAGAAAAATGTGCTATTTAGGGTTTTTTTTTTTTTTTAATGTTAAATTGTTTTACTAGTTGGCTTCAATTTCCATTGGGAAAAAAAAAAAAGAGAAAGTAACAGCTAATAATAAATATCTCTAGCACATAGTAACTCTTTTTGAGTATTCACTATGCAATAGGGCAGTTTCCTAAATGCTTTTCATGTATTAACTCTTTTAATTCCATATTTATCCCATGAGTTAGACAGTATTTCACCACTGTGAGGAAAAAAGGAGGCAGAGAGTTTGAGTAACTTGTCCAGCATCAAACAATTTGTAGTGGTGGATCTAGGCTTCAAATCCAGATCACCAGACTCCAAAGTTCAGGTTATTTAATAACACCCAGGGCTGGGGGTGTTACTCAGAAAAAGAGCACTTCCTAGCATGTGTGAGGCCAAGTTTGATCCCTAGAACAAACACAAAACAAAAATCCCACAGATAACCTATTCTGTCTGTACCTATCTCAATAGTACCATTAGCAATAGCAAATTCGGAGTAAAAAAAATTGTTTTATAGAATATAACATGCCATTTAACCCTTTTTTGTAAGATGGACCTATGCTACAGAGTCTAATGGTATACAGAGTAATTAAAAAGCCCCTTGTACCCCAACATCAACAGTAGTTAACAACATGGAGACTCTTTTGTACATCTTATCCACAATGAGTAATATAGTAACTAAGCTTACAAATTATATGTAAATGGAGAAACTAAAACAGATTTTGCTTTACCAAATTTAGATATGGTATTTTTTCACTCTACACACTGGGACTACTTATCCATTAACTCAAAAATCACGATTGAAAAAATTACATAAGTAGACTATGATTTACGTAATGTTGACAGTTCTTTCCAGTATTTTTGCAATTATAAAATGGAAGACATATCCATATTCATACATACTTGCCTGCATTTCTAAATGTTTCCAGAATAGATTTTAGGAGAGTAAATGTTCAAAAGGCATGAACATTTTTACAGTTCTTAATAATACTGACAAACTGTCTACCACAAGCATTTTATTTGTACATATTCAGAGAAACAAGTTAAATTTATAAACATTTTGGAAGAAAAGAATGCTTCAAGCTATTCTATGAATTGGAGGAACTCTAATAACTCTGGTTAATCCTATATTTTCATTTTTATATTACTGACACACTACGAAGTCTAATCGTTTTCTACTTCAAAGACAGCTTCAAAATGACTCAGTTGATACTTCTGATCACATGCCAATTTAATCTTGTTTGGCTTTTTTCAAGTTTTTAGAATTAATGGAAATGAAATTGTATACTGTCTGACCTTTATTTGACAGTGCCTCCTTTTTCAGTAATAGTATGGTGGTTTGGCACATCCCAAAGCCTTCATCCAATGTCATACAGACCAGTGTAAAAAGCCTCAAGAGCTCTAACTCCCAAAAGCTGTTCACTTTATCAGAAAAGATGATGTATGGGGAGTGGGGGGAAAGAGAATGAAGAAAGATAAAAATGATGACTCTACATTAACATCTATATTTCTACTTTAATTCAAAAACATTTTCCTGTAGAAAATTTCTTCGGATAAAAATGAAGGAGTAAATACACTAATTCTCTTGGTTCTTTTCTGGTCAATAAAAACATCAAGCTTACTTGGCTTTAAGCAAATGAAAAATAAAACATCATCTTTCCACATTCTTCCTAGATTTCTTGAATAGTCCTATACTTGCAAGAGCTCAGTTTGAGAAAGGAAGTCCTTTTTACATCAAAGCACTGATCTATGGAGGAATCTTTGTGGACAATAATATGCATAAATGAGAATTTCTATAGTCTATAGCCATAACTGTCCAATTTTTACCTTTTGTGGCCACATACATAAATGGGGAAAGATTCAACTGCTAGATTTAGGAGGAAATTCTTAGCCCAGGTTCCTGAATAGTGACGTAAATACTAAGGAGTGGGCATGTCAGGACAGGTTTTGTAGGAGCCTGCTCTTCCTATTTCAAGTTATAAATGTAACTTATAAACCAGAGTACAAAAGACAGCTGCAAGTGAGAATTCTCTTCCTTCTCAGTGCTAAGGTAATGGTGTGTAGAAAGCTCAGGAGAACTGGCAGTTAGTTAGAATGGAGTTCAAATCCCTGAGCTAGTATGTACCAGTGGTGGATCACAGGTGAGTTATCATCATCTACAATATAGTTATCTACAACAAATTATGCATTGTATAAATGAGATCATTCCTGAAAGTGTGAAGAACAAAACAGGTGTCAATAATCTTTAGTCCTTTCTCTATAAAACTTTGGTTTCTTCAAAAAACATGTAGCGTGTAATTTACTTTTAGACACAAGAAGAATCATTTCCTTCAGCTTTTACCATGCCAATTTATGAGTGATTAGGATTCTTCTAGAACTGTGAAAAACCCTAAGTACCTATGATATATATATAGGAATGTACTCAGTCAAGAGCTCAACAACAGCCACAAGAGACTAACTCCTATGTGCCTACAGTACTGGCCTCCCAAGTCTACACAGTGGCACTCCATCAACAAATATTTATACTTTAAAATGAGTAAGAAGAAAATACCTAGACAGCCCAGAATTCTGTATTTGCAGATAAAATCGTGATAGGCATGGTATGGATACCCTTCAGTCCTCTGGCCTTGCACCCAATACAGGAGTTGATCTATCTTTTTACTTAGTCCAAGTCAACAGCCCAATCCAATCCTTTACCTGTAGGCCTGTCCTTTTGATGGTTTTTCTGGATACCAATGATTTTTATATTTCTCTTGAAGTATTAGGGTCAGTTTCTCAGCAAACCTCTCAACTGCCTCTTTTTTCAACTTATCATGTTTTCGAACAAGCCTTGTGAAAAAGAAGACAACGGCAGCTATTTCATTCTTCATTTTCCCCTGCAAAGATAAAACAGGTTTGCTAAAAAAAAACAGAAAACAAAAAACAAAAAACAAAACCAAAATATATAAACTAGAAGATGAAGGTCTGCAAAATATCCCTGCTTAAAATTTTCCCTTCCTCCTTCCAATTTTATCTGTGTTTCACTGGCTCATATCTGGAGTAGGAACAATCACTAATTTATGTTTACACTGTTACTACTTAAGTCTATCACTTAGCTTTGTGAAGAAGGTCAGTAAAGAGCATACCAAATTGATCCTATGGACTAAAAAGTATCACTCAAGAAGAAGCACTGTAATAAATGACATTACTATAAAGATTTTACTAATTTAAACACAATAATTAGATTTTAAAGTTCTGTGAAATGATTTGAAACTTAAAACACACAAGAAGGTCCACTTTAAAATTGAGACCTGTTAAAACTATTCCAGGAATGAGGCGGGGGGGGGGTGAATACAACTATGATATGTTGTAAGAACTTTTGTAAATGTCACACTGTACCCCCAGTATAACAATACTATGATAATTTTAAAAAATCCAAAAAAAGTCCATTTTAAAATCTAGTATTAAAGAGTCAAAAAGCTTTTGCAGTTCCCTAAAAAGGCTAAATAGTTATTATATTATTCAGTAATTCTACTTCTAGCTATATGCCCATGAGAAATAAAAACATATGTCCACATAAAAAACTTGTACAGAAAAGGTCATAGCAGCATTAACAATTGTCAGAAAGAAACAACCCAAACGCACACCAACTGATATATCTAAAGTGTTGTATATACATGCAATGGAATATTTGGCAATTTAAAGAACCAATACATGCCACAACATGGGTGAACCTTTAATATATTATGCAAAGAGAAAGAAGCCAGGCACAAAAGACCACATATTGTATGACTCCATCCATATGAAATGTTCATAACAGTTAAATCTATAGAGACAGAAAATAATTAGTGGCCTAAGGCAGGAAAGGTAAGGGAAAAGGAGGAATGAGGCTAATAAGTACAAGGTTATTTTTCTGGGGTGATAAACATATTCTAAAACCAAGTGCCTTACTGGTTGTACAACTCTAAATATACTAAAAACCAGTGAACTATATACTTTAAGTGGGGTGAGTTGTGTAGTATGTGAATTGTGTCTCAATAAAGTAATTATACATAAAAATTTCAATACTGAGTTTCTGTAAATAGTCTTTCAGGAACATAGATATACTGCTGTAAAAGAGAAGAAAAACAATGACGATCAAAACATATTAAGAAAGTACAAATTTAGGATTACCTACAGAATCACAAAACAAATAATCAGACATAGCCACATTTTAGAATTGCCTCAAATGAGAATTCTTAAAATGGCAGATCTGATTTTATCATTGATTAATCCATAAAGGCAGAAAACTTGTCCTGGGATTGCTTGGATATATACATTCTGCCTTTATTGGATGAGCTCATTCATTTGGCTGCTGTAAGTAACTTGGAGTTATTCAGATGCATTTACTAAGCAACATCACCTTTTTGGAAGCCAATCATTAAAAACAGGCAGCCCCTGCTTCGCTTGGTATAAAAACCCACTAACTTACCAGTAGTCTGTGTTCCTAAATATCCAAGAAACAAAGCTGATTCTGTTAGCTTTCTTTCTTTTCTCAAACTGCTCTTTAAGTCTCTGTTCATTTTGTGATGCCTTCACTCTGTGTGCAAATTCAAACAAGGGACCTCACTGTGAAATAAATTCTATATAGGTATCTGAGAAGTGTGCTGGCAGCTATACCTGATCCTGGATGGGAAGACACCTAAACCTTCCTCCTGGAACTTTAGAATGCCAAATTCACCTTCTATGGCCAACTACCAGGAACTGGGAACGAATGTGCACACACAGTGTGAGGGCACAGACAACTTCAGTCCACTACAACTGCTGCACAACCTCCTCCTGAAAAATGTGAGCCATTTCTACTTTATAAAGCTACATTTATACTCTTATCACTTTAGGATAGAAAAGAAAACCCACTGGAATTTAGTACACAGTTTGAAGAGAAAGTTACTGATGGAACTACACTAATATCCACCCTACCAAAGAAAACAAGGAACACTAGAACAATGTACCGACTCCTTAAATCATTCTCCTCATTCATTAAAATTTATGCTACATATCAGTTTGGAGATTTGCTTTTGTTTACTGCTTCATATCAAAAAATAAAAAAAGGAAATACCCACTTAGTGGTTGCTTTGGGTTGTAATACAAGATGAGTCATTATTTTTCTGTTTGAAGGAATGATGACTGGAACAGCTGAAAAACTCCCCCTCCCCCCCCACCCTCCCTGCCCCGCCACACACGCACCAGGATTCTAGGGGCACCAAGAGTTATAGGGTCAGGCAGAGAGCCAAAAGCTAGCAGGGCCATAAGACCTTAGGCATCTTGAGTAAGTAGCCTCAACCTCTCCACCCACGCTCAGAGCAAAAAGCTCCCATTTTAAAGATCGCTCGGTGACGTCATCCTGGGACGTCGTCACCGCGGCTGCTCCTCAAGTTCTACTTTGTTCCAGAGTCTGGCCTTCCAGGAGTTGATAACTTTGTACTTTCCCCTCCCTTGTAACGAGAGGCTAATCGCAGGCGTTCCTGGAAACAAACACATCTGCTGACACGCGTTCCCATGGTCGGGGGAGCGGGAAGGCTGGTCCGCGGGGCAGACGAGTCCCTGAGCCGCCGGGGCGGCGATGCAGAGCTCCGGGATGCTGACCCGGGGTGGGGTGGTGGGGAGAGCCTGTCCGCGGGCCCGGGGCTGGACTTTTGGAAGCCATCAAGGCCTGCGGTGGGCGCTCCCGCGGGGGTTCCAAGAGCGCTAGGAAAAGACGCATCCAGCACCTCCACCCGCTCCTAAAAAACGGCCTGCGAGGCGCGTCCAACTTCTGCAATCCGGGCTTTCCCCAAGTTCAGGGGGAAGGGCCCCGGCACCCAGTGCCCAGCTCCTCCCCGGCCGGCGGCCCCGAGTTCGAGACCCGGACTTCCCTGAGGCGCGCGACCCTCCAGACAGCAAGCGGGGACCCCGCACCATAAAACGCCACCGCCAGGAAGGGGGCTGGCCACGGGTGGGAGGGCGCACGCCGCCCCGGGCGGAAAGGAAGGCGCGCTGGAAACGTGGCAGCGCCTCAGGCGGCGTCTCCCCCACCCGGAGCCCACGAGGGTCCCGCGGGGAATGGCAGCCGCCCCCGCGGATCCCAGCCCTTCCTCGGCCCGGGGCCGGAGCCCTGCACCCCGAGGCGCTCCCACAGCCCTAACCTTCCCGCGGCGCCCCGCCTGCCCGCCAGCGAGCCTTCGACGTGGCCACCGGAGCGCCCAGACCGCCCCCCATGCCCTCCAGCCCCGCCATGACCGCCTCCCCCGCGCCGGGTTTCCTCACCGCCGCGGTTCCGCGCTTCTGGACTGCAGATTGCGCGGCTCTGACGGTGTCTTGGTCAGGCACCGAGGGCGCCGGCTTGTCTGGCCCTGGCTCAGCAAGCAGCAGCTGAGCTAGTCTGGTCCCGCGCGTTCAGCTCCCGCCTCGTCGGACCGCCGAGCGCGCGCTGAGAGGACTGGCTGAGTGGCGGGCGCGCGCGCGCGCGGGCGAGAGCGAGCGCGGCCCTGAGTTGGCGCGCGGGGGGCTCGAGGCCCGGAAGAGGGGAGGGGCGATGACCCGGGAAAGTCTTGGCGCCCGCGCGGGACCCACTCGCGCGCCTGGGGGGCGGAGCCGGGGGCGGGACTTCGGCACGAGCCCGTCCCCTGAGCCCCGGCAGAGACGGGAGACCCTTCCACGAGCCGGTTGCAGACCCTCGGCTCCGACGGCGTTTCCTCCGGCTCCTTGGGGCGTCCTTCAAAGAACCGCTGTGAGCGCCGAAGGGACCCCCGCCTGGCCTCCCCACCTGCCGCAGTGCTTTCGGGGGTCGCGCTGGCCACCCCTCGTTGGTTCTTTGGTCTCGCCTTCCCTCCTGCGCCTTGCCATCCTCCTGCCCCGAGGACGGGTTCTGCAACCAGCGATGAAGACCCGGGGCTGCACCTGGAGGCGTGGACCGGCAGGATGACGAGCTTTGTACCTCTGGACAGACCGATCCTCAGCGTTCTTGCTGTGGTAATTACAGCTGCCCTGCTGGGTTTGAGGGACTTTGTTTAGAACTCCTAGTTGGGCCTTGTGGTCTTGTGGACCACTGTCTCCCTGCCTGGCCCGGACTTGCAGCCATAAGGAAGAGGTTCCAGGGATGCTAACCGAATGCTAGCCAGAGCCCAGGCTTTCCATTTCCGAGATCCTTGTGCTCAGGAACTTCCCGGGTACCAACCTTACTGTTTGACCAAATGCAAATATGAAAAAGGAACACTGACTTTCTGAAGAAAGGAAGGATTGTCTTTCCACCCTTCCATGTTGACTTGACACGAAGATATTACTGTTGTGAAAGCACTTTAATGCATCAGATGGACCAGAAGAATATAAGATAGTCCTTTTTAAAAGAAAAATTAAGAGAGCTAAGACATAAATTACTCAAGAATTGGTTGTTAAAGTTACATATTGACCAGATTCTTTATTGCCCACTCGACTGGGAACATGTTTTCAGCCCAGTTTTATGAATATTTAAACTTTTTATTGCTTATATTGGACATTATAGCCTGTTGCAATTCAAAGTAATTTTTAGCAATAATATATATACAACTCCACGTCTAATACAATAAACTTTATTTGTAAAAAATTATTACACTGTTCTAGAGCCAGGGCTAATTGTCAATTTAGAGAAGATACTGTTATTTATGTCTTGGACTGTTCTAGAAGATATGAAGCGTTTTCATTTAAACTCATAACAGTCAGATTGAGGCTATTTTTATTGATACAGGATTTTAACTGCAGTTTCATAAAACAGGTAGTCACAAGCCTTTTTCAAAACTTGTCCAGACAAAACTGCCAAATTGGCAGAATCTTCAGAGATGACTGTTCAGAGAAATAGTTTAAGAGGACTCGATCCCCAAGCAGTTGGTGTCCCCAGCTACTTAGAGGAACAAGTGGCATTCAGCCACCCGAGACAGTTCAAAAAGACTGTACAAATGAGGGGCCTTGTCCAGATCCAGATGGAGTCAATTAGGCCAGACCGCTAAAAGTAACCAAAGCCAAGAGATTTTGAAAAAGGTGCTCTTATGCATGTGCTCTAATATTTAAGCCTTCTAGGCTTCTGGCAAAAGGCAAACTCATGTCTTTGGCCACTTCTATTTAAACAAAGGCAGTATAACTTTCAATGACATCTGACTTCTGCCTAGGGACACTATCACTCTTCTTTCTGTACAGATCTGACTCACTGATGTTTACTCTCTAATTGGACTAACATCTGCCACGCCCACCCCTAAATGTAGTCAATCCTTAACTGCCCACTGTAGTGACAGTCCAAAATAGAGGGCCATCTAAGTTAAAAATGATTACAGATACAAACATCTATAGGCAGAGTAACCATAAGATTCTCTGTCACTTTTAGAAATGAAAAGTTAGATTCTTTATCCTTCCTGCCACACATGGCAGGGCCCCTTCTGATGTTCCTGTTGTTGTTAATGTTCAGGTCATGCCTTCTAAACCAGATTTATCTCCTTTAGGACCCAAATCATGAGGCAGCAGGGCTATAGATCTCTAAATGAACAAGGTCTCCATGAGCAACTCAGATTGCCGTGAGAAACCTTCACTATGCTGGACAATAATTCAAACACCTTGTGTCCAAATGAGCCCCAAGGGAAAGATATAGGAGAGATAATTTCCCCTTGTAGTAGTATCTGCTGCCCCTTGTCAGCTGTAAGCAGATACTGAAGGTGGACTGTGTCCCCCATTCAGCAGCCCCCAAAAAAGAATTTTTTGGAATATTGTCTCTCAGGGAAAATTTGAGACTGGTTAAAGTAGGGAAGGTTCAGGACTCAGAAAAAGATGTTACATCTTAGATTAACCATGCTTTGGCTCAGGAACCACCCTTACCTGTCCAGCCTCTCCCCAATCATTAATTGTTGGGTGGGAATCATGTTCTTCCCTTCCCATAGGTGATCATAGGTTTGAAAAGCACCTGAAGAACATGCTGTCTAAGCTTCTGGCTTCCTCCTGGGCCCCACCATGCTTCCCTTTGTATTTCTCTTCCCTAACTTTTCATGAACTCCCTTTACACCCCCCCCCCAAAAAAAGTCCAGAAATTTCTAAACCTTGAGATTAATGTTATATGTAATGTTTGTGAATCTGTGACCCACGTGGTCCAGACTTAACAATGGCATATTCACAAAACAGATGAGGACCTGAAACCTTAATTTCATAACTTTAAAAAATTATCCGAGCTGAACACTGTGAAACAGTTTAGTATACACTAAACAGTATGTCCTAAATACCTCTCTGTGCTTCCTTGTTCATTTGTGTCCTACACAGTAGCTGCCTTTGTGCCTTTCAAAACTCTTTTGCCCTGTCTCTTGACTCATATCATTTCTACCAGGTCTCTTTCCTCCTGAGTTGAAATCACAAAATGAAAAAAAAAATTGATCTACCAAGGTGGGACCCTCCCTCTTCAGGGGGGTATAAAAGGAAAGTCACTCTGGAGAGAATATCTGTGCCCCCTCTTCATATGTTGAAGACTAAATCACCAATGTGGTGCAGGTGGAGGCGTTGGGACATGATTAGGTATGAGAATGGAGCTTCGTGAATAGCAGACATCAGAGAGATGATCACTTTCTCTGCTTTTTGCTAGAGGATGTAAGGAAAAGAAAGATTGCAATCCAGAAAGTATACCCTCAATAGACACGGGGAACCAGTTGGCACCTTGATGATGAACTTATGAGTCTCTAGAACTGTGAGAAATAAATTTGTATTGTTTAAGCCACTCAAGCTACAATATTCTGTTATAGCAGCCTTAACTAAGATAGAAACACAGTTGATATAGTTACATATTAATATGTATTTCTCTTTTACAGCTAACTTTAAATATAGTTCACTAATGCTATCTCTTAATAAGTATAGTTTGCTTCAGTATGAATGACTTCTTTGAAAATGAGCTACCAAGACAGGGCTGAGGGTTTATAATCACACACTTCCCATGGTTATATCTCTTAAGTCACAGAAACCAAGTCATAATCAACAAAATCTGTGAATAATTTTCAAAATCTTATTTTTGCTAAATATTTGTATGATTTCAAAAATTTATAAGAATTTTAATTTGTAAGAAAATCTTTTTGTTAAAAAAATTATTCCTTTGAGTGCAGAAAGTTCATCATTGAAAATAGAACTGTCTCAGGTACCATCCTCTCAATTCACATGTCTAGTTTGAATCTTTTTTCCTTCTTTTTTCTTTTTGGTACTATGGTTTGGATTCAGGGTGTTGAGCTTGCTAGGCAAGCACTCTACCATTTGAGCCATGTCTCTAGCCCCAAGCCATGACTTTTATAGTGAACATAGAGGGTCCTATTACATAATGTAGAATCAAAGAAAATTGTATAGCCAATGGTGGTTATTGGAGGTCAAGCAAGTGGGATCTGAGACTGTTTAATTCTAAAAACACCTCAATATATTTGTGTCAGCCTTCCACCACCATAATGAAATACCTGAGATAATTATAAGAAGAAAAGGTTTGTTTTGGCTCAGAGATTTGGAGGACCCAATCCAAGATCATGTGAGCCCACTACTTTGGCCCATGTTGGGTGACAACAGCAAGGAGCATGTGGCATAGGAAAACTGCTCACTTCATAACTAGGAGGCAAAAGAGAAAGAAGCCAGAGTGCCACAATCCTCTTCAAGTGTACTCACCCAATAATCTAAAGACCTCTCACTAGATCCCACCTCCTAAAAGTTCCACAACCTTCCAGTAGTGGCACACTGAGACCAAACCTTCTTTGTGTGGACCTTTGGGGGGTATTAAATATCCAAATAATACCAGAATTTCTTCAAAAATTTCCCCGACTTAGCCATTTACTTAAATTAAATTGAATCTATTTTCTTTGCTTTAACTTCTTAAATATCCATAAACATTCATTATTTTAAAAGCAAAAGAATAAAATAAGTTTATAATCTTCATTATTTTTTCCATTATATCATGCAATAAAACTAACTTCCAAAAGTTATAGCACAAACATTCTTGATAAAGCACGTATAAGTTGCATTTGTTGTTGAACTCTTGTTCCTGCCTTTACCAGACCCAAACATGGCCCATCATTTTCATAAGAAAATACTTTGATAAAACTTCTCAAATTCTTTATTGATAAAGTTAAGATTAATTTGTACTTGATTAAGATATTACTTAAGTGAGCAGACATTGGGTTCCAATAGACTTCATGTTGGAAACCCTTGATGTAAATTTTCTCTGCTTTGGAGGGTAAGATGCCATTTTTCTTGGGTTCCTTTGACAACAAATACTTTCCTTTTTTTCCAAACCAGCAGAGAAACTGGCTTTTATTAGTGATACTGCCTAAGCTCATACTAAAATATGTTTAAGCCATGAGAGTTCATTCCTCTTGAATGAGATCAGAGGAATGGCTTAATGGAAGGATTTTTTTCTCCTTTGTCCTTCTACCTTCCACTAAATGAGGACTCAGCATTCCTACCCTCCAGAGGATGCAGTAATAAGGCATCATCTTGGAAGTAGAATATAGCCCTCACCAGACAACCAATCCTGCTAAGTGCCTTGATTTGAATTACCAGCTTCCAAAAAATGGAAAAAAGTCATTTACAAATTACCCAGTCTCACGTATTTTGCTAAAATAGAACAAACAAACTTAAGCACTTGTGAATAATCTACTTTATATACTACAAGTTGTATTATGAATTAACAGTCACAAAAAGAGTAAAGGCAATGGTGGTGTGGGTATGTAAAAGTGTTTGGGGGTGTTTGGGCTTGCAGAATAAAGTGAGTTTTACAGACTTATGAAGACATCCATATAAACCCTTCCTTACTACTTTTCAGTACAGTCAGGTGGAAGTTCCCAGGAAAGGCCATAAACATAAGGAAATTGCTTCCAAGGCATTCACTACTTTAATACAGGCAACATCAGTTAACCACAGAGATGGCTAGAATTAATCAAATTCCCACGGCAAGTCCTGACACTTAATGGCCTAATTAGAGTGATTATAGGTAAGCTTTAAAAATTTGCTTTGTCAGCAGATGATCCAGTGAGATGTTACCATAAAGAGTATTTTCCCACCACACCCCTGACCCAGGAGGAGCTTAAAACATGGTCTAAAGTTGATACATTAATAATTATTTGTGATATAGTTGGCAAAAATATTTTGTATTGCTGTGCTTATAGCAGTGCTTTTGGAGGTAATTACAGCAGGTAAGGTTTTCCTCTACTTCGTTAGAAAGGTTTCTCCAAAATAGCAGCCTCTTCAACAAAAACTGCTGGGAAAACTGGTTAGCAGTCTGCAAAAAACTGAAACTAGATCCATGTATATCACCCTATACCAAGATTAACTCAAAATGGATCAAGGATCTTAATATCAGACCCCAAACTCTTAAGTTGATACAAGAAAGAGTAGGAAATACTCTGGAGTTAGTAGGTATAGGTAAGAACTTTCTCAATGAAACCCCAGCAGCACAGCAACTAAGAGATAGCATAGATAAATGGGAGCTCATAAAGCTAAAAAGCTTCTGTTCATCAAAAGAAATGGTCTCTAAACTGAAGAGAACACCCACAGAGTGGGAGAAAATATTTGCCAACTATACATCAGACAAAGGACTGATAACCAGAATATACAGGGAACTTAAAAAACTAAATTCTCCCAAAACTAATGAACCAATAAAGAAATGGGCACGTGAACTAAACAGAACTTTCTCAAAAGAAGAAATTCAAATGGCCAGAAAACACATGAAAAAATGCTCACCATCTCTAGCAATAAAGGAAATGCAAATTAAAACCACGCTAAGATTCCACCTCACCCCTGTTAGAATAGCCATCATCAGCAACAACAGGTGTTGGCGAGGATGTGGGGAAAAAGGAACCCTCTTACACTGTTGGTGGGAATGTAAACTAGTACAACCACTCTGGAAAAAAATTTGGAGGCTACTTAAAAAGCTGGACATCGATCTACCATTTGATCCAGCAATACCACTCTTGGGGATATACCCAAAAGACTGTTACTCCAGAGGCACCTGCACACCCATGTTTATTGTGGCACTATTCACAATAGCCAAGTTATGGAAACAGCCAAGATGCCCCAGCACTGACGAATGGATTAAGAAAATGTGGTATCTATACACAATGGAATTTTATGCAGCCATGAAGAAGAACGAAATGTTATCATTCGCTGGTAAATGGATGGAATTGGAGAACATCATTCTGAGTGAGGTTAGCCTGGCTCAAAAAAACCAAAAATCATATGTTCTCCCTCATATGTGGACATTAGATCAAGGGCAAACACAACAATGGGATTGGACTATGAGCACATGATAATGCGAGAGCACACAAGGGAGGGGTGAGGATAGGTGGGACACCTAGGAAGCTAGCTGGCATTTGTTGCCCTTGATGCAGAGAGACTAGGGCAGATACCTTGAAGCGGCTGAGGCCAATAGGAAAGGGGGAGCAGGTACTAGAGAAGAGGTTGGATCAAGGGGAATTAACCCAGAGGGTAGCGCCCACGCACAGGAAATCAGTGTGAGTCGGTGCCCTGTATGGCTATCCTTGTCTCAACCAGCAAAAACCCTTGTTCCTTCCTGTTGTTGCTTGTACTCTCTCTACAAGATTAGAAATGGGGGCGGAATGGTTTCTGCTGGGTATTGGGGGGGGAGAGGGAGAGGGCGGAGTGGGTGGTGGGGGAGGGGGTGGGGGCAGGGGGGAGAGGTGAACCGAGCCTTGTATGCACATATGAATAATGGAAAAATAAATAAATAAATAAATAAAATTGGAACGATGCAGAGAAGATTAGCATGGCTTCTGCACAAGGATGACATGCAAAAAAAAAAAAAGAAAGGTTTCTCCAACTTTTTTTTTAAAAAAAAAGGGTATATGTGTGCCCATGTGTGTGCGTACTTTACTTCTAGATGTAATAGAGAAACAGCTTCTTACAGTGTTTTTATAATAAAGTGCTTTTTTTTTCCTTCAGAAAGAAAGTTGGTGAAAGCAATAAACGAGCTATAACCTATACGAAAACACAGTAGGGGCAAAATATAAGAAAAACAGAGAGTAGAGTACAGTTGTTGGGTTGGTAATTGTTTTGTTTTGCTTTTGTTTTTAAATTCGGACATGTAAACTCTGAGTTCTCATGATGCTGAGGAACCGAAATGAAAGAATAATACTTATCAGATGTTCAGCGTAAATGTTGCATAAATGAGTGCACAATTCTGAGACATTAACACGTCTCAGAGGGAGAACAATTGGGGAAGTAGAATTCACTGATCCTTTAATATGGATGTGTGGCTTATGCAATTTCACAGGGCTTTTTCTACCCATTTGAAAAAGTTTTTCTCAGCTTTTTTTTAAGCTGTTTAATTTGGAAGACCTAAAATTAAATGATGATTGTTTCAATTTTCTGTAATGGTACAGTTTTTATTCAAGTTTATTATTTTTAAGACAGGTAATTCAACAAATACCTAACTAAATGTTTTAAAAATATTTTGGTTTGCTGAAGATGGGCATGGTGGTACAGACCTATAGTTGCAGGACTTGGAGACTGAGGCAGGAGTAGCTCAAGTTTGAGGCCATCCTGGGCTACATAGTGAGTCTATACTTCAAACGAACAAACAATAACAATAACAAAAAAAACCCTCTGTTTTTGGTTTGTGGAATTCTATATACATTTATATTCACAAGTCAGAAAAATATTACAATCTGGTAATCCAGAGGTACCACTCTTCTCTCTTTACCCTCATTTCCCCCAATTTGAACTGATTACCTCATGGTTTTGAATACCACTATGTGAGAGTATTCCATCATTAATAGTTACAGATCCAGACAATTCTCTGAACTCCAGACTGGGTATCTAACAGCTTGATGAATATCTCCTCCTGACTGTCTGATAAACATTTCATAAGTAACGTGTCCTAAGATGAACCCAGGTCTATCTCTGTTCCACAACTTCCACTAAACTTGCTTCTCCTTCATTCTTTGTTTTTGCAATATCTCTTTAACTTACGGCTCAGGCCCAAGATTTTGGCATCAACTGTGACTCCTCTCTTTCCCCAACACTCCATAAGCCACCCAAGGGCAAATCTCTTGATTCATCCTTTGCTTTTCAACTCTTTTTGACCCACTCAAGTAGCAATTTTATGTATCAATCTAATATAATCTGAAGCTGAACATTTCCATCTCCATAATTTTCCTATGTCCGGCTGTTGTATGAATTATTGCAGCATTATCTAACATGATTCTACTCAGAGTAGTTCAGAATATTCCTTTTGATCCATGCCTCTGCCCCAACCTCCCGTTGGTTTCCTATTTCACCCATAGTAAAAAACAAAGTCCCTAAAGTGGTCTACAAGGCCACATAGTAGCTTCCTCTTTATTTGCCCTCTTCTTCCAACCCATGCTCTCTGTAACTCACCTTGTCTGCCATATTCCTCTCTCATTTCATGGTCTATGTTGCTATTGCTATCGTAACAAATGATCATAGATTGCCACAAAATTAGCAGTTTAAAACAAAACAAATTTATTATCTCACAGTTCTGCAGGTTAGAAGCCTAGGTTGTCTTAGCTGTTGTCTCTGGTTATTGGTAGAATTCAGAGCATTTAGTATGCAAGACTAAGGTAGTTCCTGATTCCTTGCTGGCTGTCAGCTAAGGGCCACTCTTACCTCTGAGAAGGACTTTCTGTGGTCCTTGCCCATAGCACTCTACATTTCAAATTCAACAACACTGTGTGGTATCCTTTTCACATTCAGAATCTCTGATTTCTTCTTATGCTGTATGTCTCCTGGTGCAGCCAGAGAATGTTCTCTGCTTTTAACAGCTCATGTGCTTAGATCTGGCTCACCTGGATAATCTAAAATAATCTCTTATTTCAAGGTCTAAAATATTAGTTT
Source organism: Castor canadensis (assembly GCF_047511655.1). NCBI lineage: Eukaryota > Metazoa > Chordata > Mammalia > Rodentia > Castoridae > Castor > Castor canadensis. The sequence continues at coordinate 25,901,679 of NC_133390.1, read as the reverse complement.
CACTTGCAAGGTTCCTTTGCTATGTAATATAACAAATGCATAAGTCCCCAAAATTAAGACATTACTGAGCTTGGATATGGCTTGAGTGTGTGTCCGCCAAGGGTTGATGTATTGAATTTTAATCCTCATTGTGAGGAAGTAAGAAGGTAAAAACTTAATAGAACTCTGGGCCTTTGGGTGGTGATTAGGATTAAATAATGTCACCAGAATGGAGCCCTATGATTGAATGCTGAAGGTTTTATTAACAGAGGAAAAGAGACCAGAGGAGCTGAACACTCATGTGCATTCCTTGTTTCTTGCTATGTGATTCCCTTCACCTCTTTGGACTCTGCTTGCAAGCAGACTATCATCAGATGTGGCACTTGAACCCTCCAGAACTGTGAGCTAAATAAGTGATTTTTCTTTATAAAGTTACCCAGCCAGGTATTGTGTTACAGAAGTTCAAATCAGACTAATACAGACATAGATATCTTTGGGGAACCATCATTCTGCCTGTCATACAGCCTCTTAGCAAAGCAGGTTTCCATCTCAGGCCTATATGCTTGGGGACCTGTTACCTGGGATATCCTTTCTATGGGTAATTACACAGCTTATTCCATTATTCCTTCAAGTCTCTAGTTAACACCATATCCCATCAGCCTCTCTGAGCAACCTGACTAAACCCACAGTCTTTTTTTCCTTTCATCTTAAAAAAAAATAATTCTTTCACCACAACCTGACATAGAATATACTTGTTTATTATCTGGCTTCCATGCTAAGTCCCTTGGCAGAAAGGACTTTTTTTTTTCTTTCCACTGTTGGATTCCAATTACCTAGAGCAGTTCCTGATAATGTTAAAATGTTCATTAAATATTTGTTGAATGAATGCAAATCACCGAAAAGCTCGGACCTCACTCATTAATCATAGCTGAGAAAAATGAGTCATGTAACTCTGAATTGACCTAATAGAATCACTTTAAAAAATTTATTCATAAGAATATCATTAGTTTGTCAAATGCCTTGTTGAAGTCATTAATAACAACTTCTACAAGCACCTAAACTGTTATAAACAAAACAAACAACTTGCCATCATTGCCCTTGGTGTACCTAAATTGGCACAAAGTTTTTAATCCCTTTTGTTACTAAAAGCTGGCAAGATTTTTAGTGATCTGCGCTAAAATCTTAAAAGAGCTCAAGATCAAGTCTAGTTTTCATAATGTACATTTTATTCTTTCACATCAGGACATATCACACTTGCCAATTCATACATTTCTCTTATTTTATATATTTCCTCAGAGATTATTGACAGTGTACTCTAAATTAAAAACAACAAGAGTCAGATATATTAATCCCCCCAAAGTTACCATTCCTTCTTTTTATTTAACCCCCAGCCTTAGGACATTGATTTTGTTCTTTCTTGCTTAGGATTACTTTCTTTGGAGTAAGACATGAGAACTTGAAGGTTTTGCTTTTGTATCCATCTGCACCAAGCAGGGATCTGAACACGTCCTCTGAACTTAGCTAAACAGCCTCTTGTGAAGTACCAGCTCCTGACATTTAGCCTTCCCTTCATCATTGTTTCTGGTTTCAGCCCTTATCTTTTGTAGTTATAACTGATCTGTCAGACAGCACCTTGCACAGTCTCATAGGCTATTTTGTAGTTATGATTCCTCATGACTCATTTTCTATTTTAGATCTTTGTCAATGCAAGCATACCTATCCCTCAGAATTAAAACAGATTAAAAAAAATTTTTTTGAGTCTGTGTAAGTAAGCCAAAAAAACCTTGCTAAATACAGGTGGAGCAGGGTTTTTTTAATTTTAATTTTTTTTTTGATGGGACTGGGGTTTGAACTTAGGGCTCTGGACTCTATGCTTGCAAACCAGGAGCTCTACCACTTGAGCCATGCCTCTAGGTCACTTTACTCTTGTTATTTTGGAGATAGAGGTCTCATGAATGATTTGCCAGGCTGGCCTTGAACCTCAGTCCTCCCCAGTAGCTAGGATTACAGGTGTGAGTCACTAGTGCTGGGCTGGTGGAGCTGTTTCTGATCAAAATATGGTCCCTGGACCAGCTGAATCAGAATCATGGAGCAGGAAGAGGGAGATACTTATTACAATATAGATTACTAGTCACTGAATCAGAATTGTAAGAGGATGAATATGAGGCTTGAGAGTTAGCTTTTTGTTTTCAGCAAGTATCTCAGGTTATACTCTTGAAAGTTTGAGGACCATATCTGTCAAGGATATGCAAAGGGATAAATCCCTGCTATTAAGGAGCTAACACTATATTCATATGATAGGCACAAAAATAACATATATCAAAGTGAATGGCACAGACAATCAGTTCACTTGACTTAGCAAGTCCAGCTGTTAGGGATGAGGTGGTGGGAGTTCAGGTTGGCTTCATAGAGCAGATGCTCATTACTCATAAGAGATACTCAAGAACTGTTTCTTATGCTGGTGAGGATTCGGGGGAAAAAAGAACCCTTATTCACTGTTGGTGGAAAATGAATTAGTCCAGCCACCAAGAGAATCAGTATGGAGGTTTCTAAAAAAATTAAAAATAGCACTACCATGTGACTCTGCTCTACTACTCTTGAGTGTGTGTATATATATATATATATATATATATATATATATATATATATATACCTGAAGGAATGCAAGTCAACGCACAATAGAGGTATCTGCACATCTCATGGCCAAGTTATGGGATAAGTCTAGGTGCTTATTCAATGGATGATAAAGAAAATGTAGTATATATACACAATGGAGTATTATTCAGCCATAAAGAAGAATGAAATTGTGTCATTTGCAGGAAAATCGGTGGCACCTGAGATCATCATGTTAAGCAAAATAAAATAGACTCTGAAGAAAAAATACCACATATTTTCTGTCATATGCAGACTTTAGAACACCCCCCAAGAGGGACATGAATATAAAAGTGTAACCATTTAGTGGGAGAACCAGCAGGACAAGAGAGTGGAAACAGAGAGGGTGAGTGGGGAGAATGCAATCAAAGTTCATTTTATGCACATATGAAAAATACATAATGAAATCCACATAAAATTTGTAAGAAAGTTAAAGAGAGAGAGAGTTGAGGAGGAGGAGGGACAAGAAAGAATATAAGAGGAAGCAAATATAATCAAAGTACATTATATGTATGTACAGAACTATCACAATGAAACCCCTCACTTTGTACAATTAATATATGGTAATAAAAATAATTTTTAAAAAATAATCATTGAATTAATGATAAAAATTGTCCAAAAGGCAAAAACGCCATAACATTCTTTAACTGAAAAAGAACTCAAAACAATTTTGTCATTTCCCATTATCATACAGATAAGGATATTGGATTTTGGGGGATTAATTGACATAATTGCCCCATGTCACACAACAAGGTGGCATTGGAAAGCACTAGAACCAACGTTTCTAATCTCCAGATTTAGTGTTTTCTTTACTAGTCCATGAGATAATTTGGGCTGCCTAAAAGCAACTGGAGTAAATTTAACTCAATGTGTATAAACAAGATGTGCATTAACCAACAAAGCAGGAAGGACAGAGGTTTGGCTGAGAGATTGTGGAAAGGCAGATTAAGATCAAGTGACTTAAATACCAAAGTAAAGGATACAGATAGTGCAGAGCTGCCAATAATTTTGGGACAATGTAAAAGCAATATATTAGGATGTTAACTTCTTGTTGCTTCTGGGAAAGCTGAGAAGAGTGCAAAGCAAGAGACTGAGAGAGACATGAGGAGAAGCCCGCTTCATGGTCTCTGAAGAGAAAATTAAGACCCATGTTTATAAAAGAATGGATGTGTGAGCAAACTTAGAGTTTGGATCAATAAAACATGAACTTGTTAATTTTAGTCTAGTTCAGTAGTTTCCTTATTTTAAGTAATTTTGTAGGTTTTTTTTTTCTTTTTCACAATACTGGGATTGCACTCAGTGCCTCACACTTGCTAGATAAGAGCTCTACCACTGGAGCCACGCCCCCAATCCCTTTGCTTTTAATTGTTTTTCAGATAGGGTCTCGCACTTTTGTCTGGGCTAGCCTTGGAACACAATCTTCCTGCTTCAGCCTTCCAAGTAGCTAGGATTACAGGCATTTGTCATCATGCCTGAAACTTTGGTTGCATTTTTTTAAAAAGCAAGAAATTAATGCTCCTGGAACTCAATGTCCTTATCTGTATGATATTGAGAAAAGACATACAGAACCCAGCTTCTCTAAACATTTCCTTTTCCTTAAGCCCAACTTAATTTTTTCCATAACCAAACAAATAATAACCAAATTTAAGTCTTATAATTGGGAAACTATAAATAAGTAATGTGTTAAAATACCAGTTCATTCACAGACTTTGACAAGAAGCATTTACCTTTTATTACACATTATGACAACTTCTAGACCCTTAGCAATACTAAGAGATGGTTGCTATTTATGTCAGGATTCTCCAGAGAAAAAGAACCATTAAGACTTGTATAAATATATACAAAGAGATTTATTTCAAAGAATTGGCTTATGCAATGATGGAGGCTGGCAGGTCCCAAAGTCTGTAGGATGAGTCAGGAAGCTGGAGATCCAGGAGAGTCAGTGTTCCAGGTCTTGTGAGTCCAAAGGTATGAAAATCAGAAGAACACATGGTGCATCTCTCTGTCTAGTTGCCAGTAGGCTTAAGACCCGGAAGAAATGACATTTCTTTTAGAATGACAAAGCCTGAAAAAGCAAAATGTCCCAGTTTGGAAGCAGTCAGAAAGGAAGGCTTTTCTCTCACTTGGGAGAAGGTCAGCATTTTTGTTTTATTCAGTTCTTCATCTGATTAGATGAGTCATACAACATGGAGGGCAATCTGCTTTACTCAACCTTTGGATTCAAATGTTAATCTCATCCAAAAACACCCTCATGGGAACACCCAGAATAATGTTTGACTAAATACCTGAGTGCAAGTCAAGAAGACATAAATTTAACCATCACAGTATGGATTTTCAAGGAATTTATAATTTACTTAAGGAAACAAAAGAGTAAAATTATAGCACATAGTTTTAATGCTCATAAACTCAATTCTTGAGACTAAGAGATCTCTGAAATACAAGGGTTTGCTGAGGGACATATGCTAGCCAGAAAAAGAAAGAACCAGGCACTGGGACAAGCTCCCACAACTATCAGCAATATCTGCAGGATTTAAGAAGCCAGAATATTTTTAAATGAATGTTTGGAGCAAGAATAACAATTTATTTACATTGAACCTACATTGGCTATTGATTACAAGGGTAAGATCATCAAATGTGGAATACAAGGTTAGCCTACAGGGAGAAGCAGCCTTTACCTTTGGGTTGGTTGGGCCTCAAGAAGTATGTAGTAGCACATTGGATATCACAGTAGGACTTGAGTTAAACTTTTAACATATATCCGAGACTTTAAAATAGTGTTTTGTTCTTTTGGGTCTGCAGCTCCTTCCTGATTACATCCCCTCATCTTTCTTTCCTTCCATCCCCCTAGTTTTTTGTAATGAAATTTAGGACATCTTAGAATTTTTTTTCTTTTCACTGTTTCAATAGTTATTTTTAAATGCTATGAAAACACAAATGAGAGAATGATATACTCTGCCTGTGGAGAAAGGGGAAGTCAATGAAATTAAAAGACAAATAGCATTTGTTATGAAAACACCTGGTCGGGTCATGATTATGGACATCAGCTCTCTGTCCATTGCCAGAATAATCGAGGCTATCCCAAATTGCTCTGGATGCAAAATAAACGGGCATAAGAAGGTTGGATATAGCCAGGAGATTAAGAGTGAGAGTCTAAGAAGAAATCAAGACTACCCAAAATATGTTGGGATGATTCCTGAATGGAGAACACACTCCAGTGGAAATTTCTAAGATTCAGGATTTACCAAAAACCTTAATAACAGAAATGTTATTTTTTAATTTGGAAATTGTATGAAATTAAAAAATTTAAAGATACACAAAAATAAACAGGATGTGCCACACTCATTTAATCTCTTTTTCTTTCTTCATTAAGTATTTGAATATAAATCTCAGAAATCCTGACACCTCACTTCTACATACTTCAAAATGTATCTCTAAAAATACGGACTTTAAAATATAATCTAGTGCCATTCTATACCTAGCAAAATTAATAGCATTTCTCTGATATCATTAGAGATTTCTATCAGATGGGCATATTTTCACAAGCCTGTAATCTCAGCTACTTGGGAGACAGAGATGAGGCTCATGAATTAAGGCCAACCTGAGTAAAGTGAGCAAGACCCTAACTTAAAAACAAAACTAAAAATACTAGGGGCCAGGAGTGTAGGTAAGTGTGAAGCTGTGGGTTTAATTTATAGATCTGTAAATCAAAAAAACCCCTAACTGCTGCAAAAATTCTGTTAAACAACTGGCCAACTGAATGATAATCTGAAATCTGCACATTATGTTAGCATATTCTGAGTCTCAAGTCTTTTTAGAGAAGACCTCCTTTCTTCCCATTTTTTGTTTCTCATATTGTTGACTGTGTTCAAGAAACTTTGGTCTATTGCTATTTAAAATATCCCCCATTATGAATTTTAATAGTCATTTTTAAGTGATATTTTTTGTTTGTTTTTGTTCAGTAAATTCTGCTCATTATTTAGCTTTAATCAGAGGGCTCTCATAGGTGCAAAAGAATTAGGGAGCTCTTTCCAGGACAGCAGTAAATGGTGCCAAAGAGAAAGGAAGTACAGAATTTCAAATGTAGGGCATAGATCAAGAAGACAAAGGAATGGAGAGGGAGGTAGTATTAGGTGTCTCCCTGACTACCTTATACCTAGGAAAGGAAGAGAATGAAACTTGAGAAAACGGAGAATGTAAGGGCAAGGAAAATTGCCCACTGAAGGTTCATTGAAATGAACCGACAATAGAATGAAAAACAGGAGAAAAGTCATTTAAATTTATTGATGTACATGGAAGAAGGATGACTACTCAAAAACCCAGTGAGATTTAGGGATTTATATGCCCTTTCTTATAAGGCATAGGGGAATGTAGACAGTTTTGAGAAGTAATGATTGTCAGGGGATTTCAATGAACCCAAAGAACAGACAATAGTTTGTAAGAGATTCAGAGTTGAGCGGACTGAAGAACATAAAATAACTTGTGACAAAGTTTGTCTAGGTGTGGTAACATTTCTTAGTCTTCCTTCCTGTGATGAGTTTAATCTTTTCTCAATAATGGAATCTTGGGGAGGGGAATCAAAGGCAATTGTTTGCCTTTTTGGCAGATCGGTCATTAGGTAGAAAGAGAAATCCAGAGAAAAGTCTTTTTCTGTACTCGGGCTAGAGGGAGAAACAAGGGAAGGTTAGAGAAGCCTTGTTTCTAAGGCAGCTTTTAAGGTCTTCCACTTTCCTTTAATGCAGTTTTCAGCTTGTTAAAATGTCACACTTTAGTGTATCATTCTCTGTGCCTTAACAGATACATCAAGATAGACTCTCTGAGAAAACTGTAGAAAGATCAGAGAATGATGGAAATCCAAAAAGTAAAAAGGCGTTAAATCCAGTAAATAGATTATCTTTACATTGACACTGTAGGTTCTTTAGCATAAATGTAGAATTTAAAACTTCTTGAAGAAAAACTGGATTATGACACTTGCTGTAGAACTATGTAGAATTCAGTGGTAAATAGTTTAATGCAATATAGTTTTATAGTTTATTGTTTTTATGGTGTTAACTATAAAATAAAACACATGGACTGAAAGTGTCTTGTTCTCACCCGATTTCACTGCCCCGCTACTTTTCACTCTTTTGCTTTTTGTTGGCCAGCACACTAGTCCATTTTAAGCCAACTATTTCAAAGTGTCAAATACAAGTACTGCGGCAGCCAGGCAGCAGCTGCTTTGTCTTTACTTAAGGGTAAAATAGCATCCACAGTTGTCAACTTGTATTCTTTTTAAATGAACTAATTTTTATGAATTTCAAATATACTAAAACATTGCCAAGATCCCTTTTGAAAATTCAGTGTACAGTAATCACTGCAGATTCCCAATACCTTAAATATATCAAATATTCATTCTTATAAAAATCTAGAAAGATCACAATGACAGTTTAATGACCTGGGCTTTTTATATTCACTCTTGATATCATTTTTATTTTCTATGTTTCTCCACAAGTTGTCACTTTATACATTTTTCCACATTACTCCCATCTAAGAGAGACTGTAAGCTAAGACATCTGTTCTGTTCAGACAACCCTCAAGTGTAGTAGAATAGATACCACTTGATTACAGTGACGATGAAGGGAGATGAGACATGTCACACTATTTTTAGAATGTCTAAATTTGAGAGACTTCAACAGAAAGCAGCAAACATGTTTGTGAACTTTAGTATAGATAACTTACTTATTTAGTTATTTAGAATCTCAGTACCACAAAGTGAAAGATTCAGAGTGTACTACTTGAGGATGACAAAATTCACAAGCCTCTCTCCAAGAATTGGAAGGATTTTATAATCTGTAGTTAAGATTGGAAACTGAGTGAATTAAATGTCTACGAAACACAAATCTTAAGAGCTCAATGGGAAGTTTAAGGGAATACACAAGAGTTAACATTCTATTTTGAAAGATAAAGGATAGAAGGAACTATTAAAAGAACAGATAATCATTGTATTCTGAATAATGATAACAGACTTTCATTTTTAAAAATTTGCTTATGTAGCTTCCATTAGTGTTCTGGAAATCAGTAAGGAGGCATAGCTCAAAAGAGTTAGGACAAGCCCCTCAAGGTTTCCAAAAAGCAATACTTAGGATGCACAAACCAAGTTGGCAAGTCATGTGGCAAGGTAACACTTGTACTTAAAATAAAAGAAATAGGCTTGAGTCAAATCTTGAGTCTATGGGTCTGAAGGGTTTGTTGGGGACGGGGAGGAGGAGTTCAGCTATAGTCTTGATGGCCTGGTCTAATTTTTTAAACCTGTGCTAAAGTAATTATATCATATGAGACATTACACTTGGAATTTTCTTTATATGAAGCTTCTACCTAAGAATGGCCTCATACACACTATTATAGATTAGTAAGTCATTTTGAGCAATGGTACACTTCTGTAATGGGGAAGAGGAAAGAAAACCTCATACAGCAACAAACCCAGGAATATTAATCTTTGTACAGTATACTCTATGTAAATAATGAAGCTGTACATTACAGGATCTTCTGTCTGGGAACTGCATTGGCACAGGAAGGTAAGAGTGCCTCATTCTATCACAGAAAAAAGACAAAATACTTTTGGGACTTTGTGAAATTTTGTTCATGTTGTTTGTCTTTTAAAATTTTGGCTTCACTCACTAAGAAGAGATAGCTTATACAGGGCTCTTTTTTGTATTAGGATCAGTATGAGTCAAATAACACTTCTAGTAAGTTAAAGAATTAAACTTATAAAATATATGGAAGGTTACTTTTCAGAGAGGGCAGTTAGTGAACTTGAGCTAGTTATTTCTTTTTAGATAACGAACTTTTTTTTTTAAAGTTTACTTATATATCTTCCATTAATTTATACTGCTCTGGAAATCAGCAGAGAGAAATAATGGTGGTATTCCATGAATATCAGAAACTACACTTAGGAGGACAATAGAAATTAAAAATAGAAGTATGCATAACCAATTGAAAAGACATGCTAAATGCCTTCTTTACTAGAGCCCCTGATTCCCTGGACAAAAAACACAATGATCTGCTCATATTGTTCTCTAATAAATATATAAATATGTATATAAATATGTATATATACACATATATAAATTGGGGAGAATTGGATTCTGTGGGGAAGAAATGAATGAAATCTCAAAATGTAACACTGAAATATTAATACACAGAATTATGATGAAAATCTTATAATAACCTTTCAATAAAACACTTTTGAAAATATCAAATCTAACTCATATAGGGTGACATTACCTACAGTAACCGGCAGAATTAAATTGCCAGATACAGAATTGATTTTTTATCAATAGATTTCTTAGTTTAATATATTTTCTGGAGCTTCTAAAAATTTATGTTCAGTTCATTACTCTTTGCTCTATCAAAGCATAATTATTAATATCAAATATTTATAAAATATCTTCAAACAATAAGATCTTTTTCATTTTTCTTAATAGTAAATTTACCAATAATTAATTTCTACTCCATTAATTTATTAAATAAGATTTTTTTCTTCCTGTCCATCATATATGTTACCAATAAATAATTCCACCCCATCCCATTTCATTCTCATTTGGCCTACAAAGCTCATGAAAACTTTATTTTTTAATTTTTTTAATTTTTTATTTTTTGGTGGCACTGGGGCTTGAACTCAGGACCTTATGCTTGCTAGACTTTGCTAGGCAGGCACTGTATCACTTGAGCCACTCCACTAGCCCTCATGAAAACTTTAAATTTACTTTTTGTTTTGTTTTGTTTTTGTCAGTAGTGGGAGTTGAATTCAGGGGCTCATGGTTGCTATGCAGGTGCCTTACCACTTGAACCATCCCCACAGCTCTGAATTTACTTTTTAAATATCTCAAATATAAAAGGTTTTTGAGTTATAAAATTTACCTTAATAATATTTTGGTTTTTTCATTAAGATGTTTCTTTTATGTACTAGTTCTACTCCTAGAAATCACTTTCTAGGAAAATACTTAGCACATACACAATGTTCTCTGCTTTTATTCTTTCTACTATTAGTTGCTTTGACTATTTTAGATCTTTTTCACTTTAATATGTATTTTAGAATCAGCTTGTCACTTCTACAAAGTAGCTTACCGGATTTTATAGGAGGTCTTGAATCTATAGAATAATTTTTAAAGAAATGAAATCTTAACAACAGGTAGTCTTCCATTCTGGGAAAATGATATACCCCTTTGTTTATTTAGGTGTTTTAAATTTTTTCTCAGCAATGTTATGCAGTTTTCTATGTTACAAGTCTTGAACATCTTTGGCCAAGTTTAACTTTAACCATCACATATTTTTGATGCAATCATAAATGGCAATTTTTATTTTTAATTTTTGATTGTTCTTTGCTAGCATATAAGAATACAATTGTTTTGTATGTGAGTATATGTGGTGCTGGTGATTGAACCCATGGCATCGTGCATGCTAGGCAAGTGCTCTACCACTGTATTATACCCATAGTCCAACGATTAGTTTTTTACATTAATTTTGTAGACCGGCACCTAACTAAATTGAACTAAAGTGAACTAAATTCACTTTTAGTGCCAATACTTTATTTGCAGATTCTTTAAGATTTTTTACATAGATGATGGTGTCATCTATGCATAAAGAGAGACTTATGTCTTCCTTTCCATTCTGTTTACTTTTATTTCTTTCTCCTTCCTGATTATAGTGTAAGAACCTCCACATAATGTTGAATAGAAATAGTGGATCCTTATAATGATTTTTTTTTTTATCAATTGACCAGGCTCTGGGGTGCCTGGATTAGATAGTAATTCTGGAAGTTTCTAAGAGAGTATTTATGGATGAGATTAACATTATTTATTTATTTATTTTGTTCATTTATTCACATGAGATTAGCATTTGAGCTAGTGAATTCTGTACAACAGCTTGCCCTCTCCCGTGTGGATGGGCATCATCTAATCTGTTGAAGGCTCAAATAAAAAATACATTTATGTATTGCAATTCCATTGTTTGTTCTCTATCTTAAGAGGGATAAAATATATTCAGTCCTCTAACATTCACTGTCTCAGGATTTTCAGATATGCTTCTTCTCAGGTTGAGAAGTTTAACTCTATTTCTATTTTCTGAAGTAATGTGCAAACTACAAAAATAGTTGTCAGTTTGTGTAATTAAGTATTAGATCTCAATCAGTTTCTTCAATTTGATGTATACTGTAACAAAGTTTTCATCAATAATTGCTGAGTCAGTTAGAACTCCTCTTCTTTGGACAGAAAACTTCAACCCACACTAGCTGAAATAAAAAGGAGGCTTCTTTGATCATGTAACTGAAAGCCAGCCACATTGGCCTGGGTGATGCCATTAGTGCTCATTACTCTCTCCCAGGCTCCCTGTTCTTCTTCTCTCTAGCACTGTTCTTATGTTCTCTTCTTGTGATAACTACAGCAGCTTCGGACCTTACATATTCTTATCCTTTAGGCTGAAAAATGTTTCTGCTTTTATTCTGGAAGTCTCAGCCAAAGTTTTGATGCTTCTTCTTGGCCTGAGCTGGGCCTGAATTGAGCTGCCCATCCTGAAGTAAATTGGCTTGGTCTGGACAATGGGATGGATTGATTTGCTTAGGACTGTGTTTAGTATGCCATCAGAAGTTAGGGGTGGGTCCAGAGCCAACAAAACTGTATGGCTTGAGAGTGGCAGAGGTACTGTCCGAAAGAGAAATAGAGATGTGGTTACTAAAGTCAGAGAGACTAGAAAATCAGTAACAGTCCCCTATACTAATAGTTCCTTAGCACACAATATGTACAAGGTGCCTCACATTTTCTCATTTATTCCTCCTCAGAACAATTCCAATATGCAACAACTATTATTATTTCAATTTTGTCAATATGCAAATTGAGGTTCAAAGGTGTCCTGTAGCCCCAAACTCATTCAGTCAGACTCTCTAATTTCAAAGAAGAAGCAATTAAAACTCCTGCACAACTGCCTCCTGATTAAATCACTGCCAAAATAATATGTAATCTGACTATGGTCAGGAAATAAAATAATACAGCTGGATGTGGCAGCTGACACCTATAACCCCAAAACTTGGAAGGCCAAGGGACAGGATCACAAGTTCAAAGCCAGCTTGGGATACATAGTAAGTTTCAGGCCTGCTGCAGTTACATAAAGAGACTGTCTCAAAAAAAAGAAAAAAAGAAAAATGAAATAAAATAATTCAACAGTTAAATATAGCAAGAGAAAAATGTTTTTAAAGGTGATACATGATGAAAATATCTTCCAATGTTTTCCTTTTTAATAGACTTTTTAAAATTTCCTTTTAAATAGACTATTGTTAGAGCACATGTAGATTCACAACACAGAATAACTGAGCAGAAAATGCAAAGTTCTCATATATCCTTTCACCCCCCAGATGCTCATCCCCTCAATCAACAGCCCACAACAGAATGGTGTGTTTATTATTATGAATGATGAGTCTACATTGAAACATCATTTTCGGTTGGTGTCCATAGTTTATATCAGGGTTTACTCTTGGCATTCTACATCATGTATCCACCATCCTACTATCATACAGAATACTTATTCTCCCCTAAAAATCTTTTGTGCTCTGCCTGTTTAACCTTTCCTACACCTTAGCACCTGGCAATTATCAATCTTTATTGTTTCCATTGTTATAGTTGTACTTTTTAAATCACGAATTTAGAAGCAAGCAAAAAATGAAGCTAGTGCAAATACTTCCCACAAACTTGGAAAAAAATAAGAATGTATAACTTTGATTTCCTGAGCAGGCTATGAAGAGGTACCATAAAGCTGTTGGAGGCAGTCACATCTTGTGATGGTAAACATGAATGGACAGTTACCTATTGTTCTATTGGTATAGCTATCAAATGTTTATTGAGTGGATCCTTCACTCACACTCCCTAAAGGTTATGCTAGCTCTTTCATTTTAATTAACGTGTTGCACTGAATAACTTCTTTATGTATCTGAGGACACTAGTAGATGGTAAATTCCTTGAGGGCAGAGAACTGTGTGTAACCTGGTGCCTACATTTGGTGGATTCATGTAATTGTAAACCCTGTTTAAAACTCCAGGGAGAATGCACAGATCAATGAGAAATATCTTGGCTATTATGGAGATTGCTCTAATCTAACAAGGGAATCATCAATAACAGTTATGTCTAATCTAAATGCTAAAGAGAGGGTATCATTAGCACTGAGTACTGTGCAGTGACTTAAAAAAGAAAGGGGATTATTTAGGGCTGAAGATGAGGTTCACTGGTGAACTGGGTGAGTTCCTGGGTTCAATACCCAACACTGAGAGAGAGAGAAAAAGAGAGAATGAGAGAGAAGATTTTTTTTTAACCCACATAATGAGTAGCACCAAGAGCAGAAATCTAGGGCTGATGTAGCTTTTCCTCCAGTGAGTCTTCAAGAACAATGACTCTTTCTAGCTTCTAACAATTCATGTGGCACCACCAGCTGTGTAATTTGTGGTGTCCATTGAAAATTTCGAGATGGTGATGGCAGAGTGTTAAACCACACAGTGCAGGACCCTATGTGACTACCTATGTTGCACACTTATGAAGCTAGATCTTTATCTTCATTGTTGCAAGATGGCTCCATGCATATTCCATTTCTGGGCAGTAAGATGAGAAAGGTGAAGACAAAAGGTAAATACTAACTGAGTGGGTTTCTTTTTGTTAGGGATAAAATAGCTTTCCTGGAAGCCCTAACCAGTAAATATGCATATATATTCATTAGCCAGAAATGAATCACATGGCAACTGCTAGCTGCAAACTATCTGGGGAAATAAGTAACTGGCTGTTTTGCTGCTCCAAAGAAAGGCAGAGTTCAGAAGTAAAGGGAGAAAGGCTTTTTTTGTAAACAATTAGCAGACATGATATTAATACTAACACTGTTTCATTTATGTAATGCTATGGAACAAATCACCCCCAAATTTAGTGACTTAAAGCAATGACAACATCGAATTTGCTTATAAATCTGCATTTTGGCAAAGATCACTCTACTACACCTCAGCTGGAATAGCTCAAGTCCGAAGGACAGCATCATTTAAAGTCTTATTCAGATGTCTAGCAGTTGATTTTGGCTACTAGCCAAATTTGCTCTACCTTTCCCTAGCTGTGCACCCATTATCTGGTATATCTATTCTGCAAACATATCCGCTTTTTTTAATTCTTCTTGTCTCTTGTGCATGCTTTTTGCTCCTTCTGGAACACTCTTCCTTCAGTGCACTGAATGGACAAGACCCTGCTCATTCTTCACTTCTCAGAGGGCCTTTAAATAGGTGATCAGTTAAGACATTATTCATCAACATTTATTTTTCCTCAGTTAGTGATCATTTCTCCCTCTGAAACTTTACCTCAGTCACTACTGTAGATCTCCTACTACTGTGCGTGGCATTTTATCATAAGCTGTCAGGATACAGTTGATTATCATTCCCACCTTACAAATAGGAACTGACACCCAAGGCTCATAAATGGCCCTTTCAGGCCTTTAACTTAGGCACTTGGGCTCTGGAAACATACTTTTTATTCACCATGCTCTAAATAATATGATAAAAGAGAAAGGGTGCATTAATTAGGCTTGTCATAACTGATTGGGAACAAGCTTCATGAAGGCAAGGCTGTTTAAACAAGACTGTGAGTAATGGGTAGTTTTATTGGGTGATAATGCGAAGAAGGATATTGTAGGTGGTGGGAAGGGTGTGAACAAAAGCAGAGTTGGAAAGCACTGGTACATTCTGGGGGTTATGAGTAATTGTAGAATAGGATGTGGAGGAGTTAAAACTGGAAAGACAGGTTGCATCATTCTGCAGGTAATTGGAAGACATCAACATTTCATTTTGTTTTGTTTAAAAGAGACTGCTTAAGAAAGATAAAGTACACAGGGTAAGTGTAAGAAGTCAGCTACTCATATTGAACAAATCAAACAAATACTTGTTTATAAAATGAAGATGCAAATAACATCACGATCATGCTTATAGTTTTTTGTAGGGGTTAAATAAGATGATCTATGTAAAAGCACTTTGTAAACTACAAAGCACTACATAATGTTAGTTAGGATTTCATCACAGGTGTTCTGTCTGGTCCTGGGGTATAGAGTATATAGAAGTAACCAGACAACCAGAACAGCTGGGAAATGGCAAAGAGATAGGAAGAAACTGACCAAAGCCTAAAAAGAAGATATGCTTATAAGAGAATATAATCATAAGATACTGTTGTCTAACAAAGGCAAGATTGGGGGGCAGGGAAGATTTAGTGCTGGTATTCAAACCCAGGGCTTTGCTAATGCTATGCAATTGTTCTACCACTGAGCTACATTCCTAACTCCCAAAGGCAAGTTTAAATAGGATTATATTTGTAAAATATAATATAAAACTGCTCATAACTCATAAGTAATTATATATCTATATTATATGTTATACATATCTGTAAATACACACATATATGTATATATACATATATATATATCATCTATCCAATCTACCTACCCCTCTATATATTCATGTTAAGTAACAGAAATGCAAAAGACATTTAAAGATAGGACCAATTAAGATTATGTTTTATCTTATGAAGGTGAGTTGCAGAGAAGAATCAAAGTTAACAAAAAGTTTCAACTCAGAGTGACTGAGTGTTCATGAAATGAGATGGGGAAGAAAGAACAGTTTTTAGAGGATTTTGAAACTCTTTTGAATATGATACATTGCCCACTAAAAACCCATAGCAGACGTTGAAAGCTTCTTGAAAATGAGGACATAGTGTAAACATGGAAGGAGCTCATGGTTAGAGGAATAGATCCTTGGATTTTGCTTCAAATGCTTAGTTGGAGTTTTGGACAAGATCCTGAAGAACAGAGAGAAGGGGAAAAAAAGAATAGAGAGAAGAATGGTTAGAAAAAATGGCCAAGAAGAGACCCTTAGAGCAATGCTTCTCAAGCTTTACATGTATAAGAATCACATGAGCATGTTATTAAAATGAAAATTCTGATTCAGGAGGCCTGAAGTGGCACTTGAGATGCTGTGTTCCTAATAAGTTTCCAGATTATAGCAATATTGCTAGTCCATAGCTACATTGAGTAACAAGGCCTTCCAAACTGGTGTACTGAATTATGCCTAGAAAATTCAGAGCTAAAGGGAAGAAGTGAGGATGAGAGGGAGAGAGAGAGAGAGAACTCCTTAGTCTAAGAACAATGAATATGGCTGCTTAATTTGGCATTGAAGTCAAAATGTTTAA
Organism: Castor canadensis; assembly: GCF_047511655.1. Lineage (NCBI taxonomy): Eukaryota > Metazoa > Chordata > Mammalia > Rodentia > Castoridae > Castor > Castor canadensis. Next base: position 25,884,826 of record NC_133390.1, on the reverse strand, counting down.
ATGAGAGAATAGTTTAAGTAGATAGAAAATGGAAGTCAGATTACAGGTAGTAGAAAAATTGGGCAGTGCAAACCATCCAATGGAAAAATTCAGCAAAGAAGGATATATAATGAGCCATAGCTTAATAGGGAAGTGATTTTAAGGAAAGAATTGCTTTTAGGACCAGAAAGATTCCCAAGTTTGTAGGCTGAGAGAGAAGAGGCAGAAGAGAAGTGCCTGGAAAAGAAGACAGGAAGACAGGTAGAATATGCACTAGAGAAAAAAAGGAAAGTTTAAGTCCAAAATGAGGCAAAAATTAGACTTGGAAAGAGAATAGGTGAAATGCAGAGATGTTTTCAAGCAGAGAAGAGACTTGGATATCAACACTATTAATTTCAGGTGGTTTAATCTGATAGAACAATAATGCCGCCATTTTATAAATTAGCGGCACCTCATGGAAAATGGAGCCATTCCCCCCCTTAACAAGGTTTTCCGTGCTCCCAAAAACAAGCTCCACCTCCATCAGGGACCCCCCCGTATGCGCCAACCCCTTACCCTCCCTCTCCTATAAAAGGCCATGCCTGGCCTGAACCCCTTCCCTTTTGTCCTTTCTTCTTCCTGCACTACCTCGTACCTGCCATTAAACCCTGCCCTTGGACGTGAGTTTTCTCGTGAGTTTTCTTTGTGTGGTGTTTTTCCTAACATTTGGTGCCGAAACCGGGACCGGGTTGAGTTCCCGGCACTGAACTTGCTCTCCCAACTTTCCTCTGGATTCTGAGCTGCTTTACTGGGACCCCCGATCCTAGAAAGCGCCACTCTCTCACTAGCTCCCAGGGAAGTTCCTCCGCCCCAGCGCGCCTCCAACTGCCATCCACCACTGGCCAATCTTCCCTCAAGGTCCTCTCTCCCTCGGTGAGTCTTCCTCGCACGCAGAGCTGTGATCTCTCTCTCTCTCTCTCAGCTCGCTTTTGTCCTGGGAACCAGGTTCCCCACTAGGGACTGTGGCCCACCCTGTGTGTGGTGAAGACTTTCCCTCTGGGTGTTGTGTTCCACATCTCTCTCTCTCTCCTGAGGACCTGATATTTCGGGGATGCCCGCCATATCTCTCCTCAGGTCAGGCCTCACCATGGGAGTTGGACCTTCCAAAATTCCCTCAGACTCCCCATTGGGATGTCTCCTGGCCAACCTTGGGCCCCTATGCCTTATGCCTGATCTTAAGCCACGAAAGCTCATTTTTCTCTGTAATCGAGCCTGGCCCCAATATCCATTGGACAATGCCTCCAAATGGCCACTTAATGGCACTTTTGATCCCAATATTTTAAGGGATCTATACAATTTCTGTGAGCGCACTGGCAAATGGAAGGAACTTCTCTACATCCAATCCTTTTCTTACCTCCGCACCAAACCTTCCCTCTGTACCTCCTGTTTCCCTGCACAGGTCTATTAGCTTCTAAACCAGTCTCAAAACCAGCCAAATCCTTCTCTGAATCCCCTCCTGACTCTGAAGCTTTCCCTTCTTTCGACCCTGCTAACGAGCCTCCACCTTATCAAAGACGGGCTTCCATTGTTCAGCCATCAGCTCCTGCCCCTCCTCCCGCCCCTCCTCCCACTTCTCCTCCCACCCCTCCTCCTGCTCCTCCTCCCGCCCCTCCTTCCGCCCGCCCTTCCACTCACCCGGGACCACAGGATCCCATGAGCCCCCCCCACACTCGCTCTCATGGACCCCCCCAGTCAGCTGGTTTCCATCTACCCTCTCCGGGAAGTGGCTGGAGCGGAAGGCATTGTGAGGGTCCACGTTCCCTTTCCTCTCGCTGACCTCTCTCAGATAGAAAAGCGCCTTGGCTCCTTCACCACTAACCCTGATTCTTATGTTAAGGAATTTCAATACTTGGCTCAACCCTATGACCTTACTTGGCATGACATCTATCTCATTCTTTCCTCCACCTTCCTCCCAGAGGAGAAACAACAGGTCTGGGCCATAGCTAGGGCACATGCGGATGAGGTCCATCGCACACCCCCACCCATCCTGTAGGAGCTACAGCGGTTCCCTACTGAGGAGCCTCATTGGAATTACCAAACCGGTGACAGAACGCTTAGGGATCAGATGGTTACCTGTTTAGTGGTGGGATTAAAGAAGTCGGCCCAAAAGGTTGTTAATTTTGATAAACTTAGAGAAATCCAACAAGAAAAAGAGGAAAATCCAGCTAGTTTCTTGTCCTGGCTCACAGAGGCGCTACAACACCATCCAAAAGTTGACCCTGAAACTAAGGATGGGACAATTATCCTTATGACCCATTTTATCTCCCAGTCAGCTCCAGATATCAGAAAAAAGCTCAAAAGGCTAGAAAATGGCCCTCAGACTCCACAGGCTGAAATTTTAAACGTGGCCTTCAAAGTCTATAATTACCAAGAAGAACAACAAAGGGCTGATAAGGAGAGGAGAGATAAGGCTAAATTCCAGATGTTGGCACAAGCCCTCTGGCAAAAGCCTCCGACCTCTAACTCCCGAGGCCAGGGAAAATCCCGAACACCTCCTGGCCCATGTTTTCGGTGTGGCCTTGAAGGACACTGGGCCCGTGCTTGTCCTAAACCACGCCGCCCACCGGGGCCATGTCCTAAGTGCAAACAGGAGGGCCACTGGGTGATGGACTGCCCCTCCACCCCTCAAGGTGGAGGATCTAAGCCCCCCCACCGTCCCTCCTCCCTAACTGATCTTCTAGGACTGGCGACTGCGGCTGAGGACTGACGGAGCCCAGGACTCCCAGGCCCGACGACCATAACCTCACGGGAGCCCAGGGTAATGGCCATTATTGACAGTAGGCCTATCTCTCTCCTCCTGGACACTGGCACCACTTTTTCTGCCTTGCTGGAGTTCTGGGGACCTACCAAGCCTTCTTTAACCTCCATAGTCGGGGTGGAGGGAACTCCTACCCAGCCCTTAATGACTTTTCCTCTAACCTGCATAGTGGGAGATACACTTTTTACTCACTCCTTCCTAGTCCTCCCTAATTGCCCCACCCCACTCTTGGGAAGGGACATTTTGTCAAAATTCCAGGCCACTCTCACCTTACACCCACCTCCTCTTAAGCTGCGACCCATTAACCCCTTGTCTCCATCCTCTCAGCCCCTCCTTGCCATCATGGGCGCTCTGCTTCCACAAGCCCCTCCTGACCCCTTGCCCTTACCTGCTACACTGGTAGATCCCATTGTGTGGGACCTACAGAACCCTGCAGTCGCTACCCATCATGAGACAATCTTTATTACTCTCAAGGACCCCTCTGTTTTCCCAAACCAACCTCAATATCACATCTCTCTAATCCACTTACAGGGATTAAAGCCTATCATCTCAGAGCTTCTCTCTAAGGGCCTTCTTCGCCCAACCCACTCCCCCTATAACACTCCTATTCTGCCTGTAAAAAAGCCCAATGGGTCTTATCAGCTGGTACAGGACCTCCGCTTAATCAATGCGGCAGTGACTCCTATACACCCAGCGGTACCCAACCCCTATACTCTCCTGTCTCTCATCCCCGGTACCACCACCCATTTCACAGTCCTGGACCTAAAAGATGCTTTCTTCACTATCCCTGTCCACCCACAGTCCCAAAACCTGTTCGCCTTCACCTGGACTGATCCAGATTCTCATACTTCCCAACAACTGACCTAGACTGTTCTGCCTCAGGGGTTCCAGGATAGTCCCCACCTCTTTGGCCAAGCTCTGTCTAGGGACCTGCTTACCCTCCATCTCTCCCCAAGTAAACTCCTCCAGTATGTAGATGATCTCCTGCTCTGCAGCCTCTCGCTCGAGGATAGCCAACAACACACTGCCCTCCTGCTTAATTTTCTGGGAAAAAAGGGATACCGGGTGTCCCCTAACAAGGCTCAACTGTCTCTCACCCAGGTAACTTACCTGAGCCTATCTATCTCCCCTACTCATAAGGCTATCACCACAGATCATAAGGCCTTGCTAGCCTCTCTCCCTGCCCCCACCACTAAGGCTGAAGTTCTCTCCTTTCTTGGCCTGGCTGGCTATCTCAGAGCCTGGGTACCCAACTTCAGTCTAATGGCCAAACCTCTATATGAGGCATCCAAGGGTTCCATTCAAGAGCCCCTGGACCCTCTCAGCCTGTGTCAAGTCATTTTAAAACTCTCTTACAAGCCCTATTACAAGCCCCGGCACTTCGCTTGCCGGACCTCACTCGTCCCTTCGTCCTTTATGTTTCTGAGAGGCAAGGGTTTGCCCTAGGAGTTTTGGGACACAACATAGAGCCCTCCTTTGCTCCAGTAGCATACCTCTCCAAACAGTTAGACCCCACAACCAGGGGATGGGCCCCATGCCTCAGGGAACTGGCTCTGCCTCTCTCTTAATCCAGGAAAGCAAAAAACTTACCTTTGGGTCCCCCCTTACTGTTTACTCCCCCCATACCCTCTCGGAACTCCTCACGTATAAGGGACTTTAATCCTTGCCCCCCTCTCATATCCTATCCCTCCAGGTGGCCTTGGTCGAGGATCCCACTCTAACTTTCATTTCATGTCCCCCACTTAACCCAGCTACTCTTCTTCCTCTCTCTCCAACACCCCTAGTTCACTCCTGCCCCGAGATCCTTGAAGAGCTCCTTCCCTACCCAGACCACATTCAGGAGGGCACCCTTTCTCAGGCTGACTACACTTGGTTCATTGATGGCAGCTCCTTCATTCACAATGGACAGCGAAGAGCTGGATATGCCATTGTGTCTGATTCTGCCATCATTGAGGCACGCCCTCTCCCTTTGGGCACTACTTCCCAGAAGGCAGAACTGACTGCCCTGGCCAGAGCTCTAACTCTGGCAAAAGACAAAACTGTCAACATTTATACTGACTCTAAGTATGCATTTCACACTTTACTGTCCCACTCTGCTATCTGGAAGGAAAGGAGATTCCTAACTACAAGGGGAACTCCCATTATCAATGCTGCCTTAATAGTCCAGGTCTTAGAGGCTTCACACCTCCCTTCCCAGGTGGGTATTACTCATTGCAACGCCCATCAGACTGACTCCTCCGTAATTACCAGAGGAAATAACCGAGTGGATACAGAGGTCAAGCGAGCAGCCCTCCAAACTGCACCCCAATTGGCCATGTACCCCCTAACCCCAGCTTCCTCCCCTCCTCTCACTAAACTTTCTCTCCCCCCTTCTGAAGTTAAAACTCTTCTCTCCTATTTACACACGCTTTTTCATCCTAACCTTCATGCTCTTTACACCTTTCTCCACCAACCCCTTTCCCTATCTCCAGGAGACATACAATACCTTAAACAGATTACCCAATCCTGCTCAATTTCCCAGCACACAAACCCAAGCTCCAATATCAGACCCCCTCTCTTTCCTACCCACCAGGCCAGGGGATGCCTCCCCGCCATGGATTGGCAGGTGGACTTCACACATATGCCTCCAGTAAAGAGGATTAAGTACCTCCTGGTATTGGTAGACACCTTCATGGGATGGGTGGAGGCCTTCCCTATGACCAATAAAAAGGCCTCCACAGTAACAACGATTTAGTCACAGACATCATCCTACGGTTTGGTCTCCCAGCCTCTATCCAGTCAGACAACGGGCCTGAGTTTGTTTCCTCTATTTCCCAAAAATTGGCACAAGCCTTAAATATTCACTGGCAGTTTCACATTCCTTATCACCCCCAATCTTCAGGTAAAGTCGAATGTGCCAATCGCACACTAAAAAATACTCTCACCAAACTCTCCCTCGAGCTCCACCTAGACTGGACAAAGCTCCTACCCCTAGTCCTTCTCCGCCTCTGGGCTCTCCCTAAAAGACCACTCATGCTCAGCCTCTTCGAGCTCCTCTGTGGCCGTCCACTCCTCCCTATCGTAGTTCAGCCAGAACCCCCTAATATTCCCCCCACTCTCCTCAATCCTCTCCTCACTTTTCTTCACTCTCTCCTTTGGTCACATGCTCATGATTAGTTACCACAGCCCTCTGACACCACCAAAATAACTCCCACCCTCCAAATGGGAGATCTAGTTTATCTGAAAAGTACAGCCACACCCGGCCACCTGCAGGAAAAGTGGAGAGGCCCATTTAAGGTTGTCCTCACTACACCCACGGCTGCTAAGATAGCAGGATTTCCCTCCTGGGTGCATGTTCAAAATCTAAAATTGGCAGCCCCACAAAAGACCTACCAATCTCTTCTTACAGGACTAACAAAAATAAAGATCTCCTGCCTTCCCATGATCCCAGAAGACAGAGACACACTCAAGGAGACTCCCAGGGCATAGGCAGAAGCCCTATGCCTGGGGACCTGGCATCTCGCCTACTCACTCTTTATACTCCCCCCTCCCATTCTTTCCTGTCAGTTCCTGCCCACGCTTTTACTCTTTCCTATATACACTCTACTCTGAGGTTTTAGATTTCCCACCCCCCAGTATAATTGGCCTCCCTCCTTTTTCATACCTTCGTCTCCCTTACTTCATAGATTGGATAGCCTACCTACATCTCCAAGGTGCTCTCTCAGACTTTACTCCTGAAGAAATCTACTCATTTTCCAACATACTCTTCACTTTACTGTAAACCACTCCACCTATGCTTCCACTCCATCCCTTCCTGTGGGTAATTCTTGTCCTTGTCCCTTCCCTCCTGAGTATTGGCCTGTGGGTAACTTCTCCCCCCTGAGTGGAGATGGCCCCGTTGCGCAGCTCTCTGTTTTGGATACCTCACCCTGTGCGCCTTACTATTTGTGCCCTCTTCTTTCTTATGACCTGTACCCTTGTGAGCCCCAAACTTCCTCCCTGCCCATGCACCTCATCTTATTCATACCAGCACAAAGCTTGCTACGATACAGCTACCCTGTGCACAATGTGGAGCAAGCCGCACTGGACTGCAAGGAGTAAAGGCAGCAATGCGGGCTATACTTGCTTTGGAAATCGTGGGCAACAAGTGAACTGGGCTGAGCTCACACATCATGGTATGTCGGATGGAGGAGTCCAGGATCAGGCATACAAGAAGGTCCTCCGCACCCAGGTACCTCAGGTTCTTGACAACCTATTCTTTCCCACCAGAAAGCCTCTCAAAATTCCTTTACAAACACTGTCCCTTTCTGAAACCCTTCTCCTCCAGGTCATAAATACCACTCATCAGCTACTCAACCACACTAATCCTACTCTAGCCCGTGGTTATTGGATGTGTCAGCGAACTGGCCCTTCTCAGGTCATCACTAGCCCCATGAATATTTCCACACCTCTTCCCTTAAACTGCTCCTTCACCAAAAGGCCCACTGCCTCCACCCTTTCCCCAGTTCCCCTCTTCCAGCCAGCCCCTCTCTGCCTACAGAGTTCCTCAGGGATAGTCAAGGTAGGTTCCCTGGTGACAAAAAAATGTTACACTGCTAGGGCAGCCAACAAAACTGGGAACAATATCTGTTGCCCCCCCATTCCCGGGACTCTCTTTTTATGCAGTTAGAGTGTATACCCCTGTTTACCCCAAGCCTGGAAGGGCATCTGCACTCTGGTATTTTGGTCCCTGACATGGACATTATTACAGAAGATCAGGACCTATCCATCCCCCTCACCACGCATCTTCGATCAAAACGGGCAATCCAGGCCATTCCCTTGTTAGCCACCCTGGGAATAACCGCTGCCATAGGAATGGGGGCTGCAGGAATAGGGACTTCTATCCACTACTACACAAAACTCTCTAATCAATTGATAAGTGATCTTCAAATGGTGGCTGAATCTATCCTAACCCTACAAAAACAACTTGACTCCCTAGCCTCAGTTGTACTCCAGGCCTTGACCTGCTCACTGCAGAAAAGTGTGGTCTCTGCCTATTTTTACAAGAGGAGTGCTGCTTCTATGTTAACCAGTCGGGAGTAGTAAAAAATAAAATTAGGCAACTCCAAGAACAATTAGAAAAACGGAGAAGGGAATTGGAGGACTCTTGGAATCCTCTAGAGAACATCATTTCACAGTGGTTCTCCTGGTTAATGCCCATCCCAATGCCTGTATTTCTTGCTCTCCTATTCTTAAGCTTCCTCCCTTGTATCATAAGAATAATACAAGGATTTCTTTTAGACTGTATGTCTGCTATTGCTAACCAAAAATTTAACCAGTTGTACCTCCAGGGATACCAACCTCTCCAAAACCGCCTGGAAAACTACTGTGAAGGCCCCATCCAGGACACCACAGGAGCCTGAGGATCCCGTCCCACACAACGCCCCCTGCCAGCAGGAAGCAGTTAAAGAGACTGATGCTTCCCCCCAATTCCTGATCCTCAGCCCCCATCTTCATTATTATTAAAGAAAAATGGGGGAATGATAGAACAATAATGTCGCCATTTTATAAATCAGTGGCACCTCATGGAAAATGGAGCCATTCCCCCCCTTAACAAGGTTTCCCGTGCTCCCAAAAACAAGCTCCACTCAAGCTCCACCTCCATCAGGGACCCCTGGTGTATGAGCCAACCCCTTACCCTCCCTCTCCTATAAAAGGCCATGCCTGGCCTGAACCCCTTCTCTTTTGTCCTTTCTTCTTCCTGCACTACCCCGTACCTGCCATTAAACCCTGCCCTTGGATGTGAGTTTTCTCGTGAGTTTTCTTTGTGTGGTGTTTTTCCTAACACTAGGAGTGTTTTCTATTCTGTTTTTTCCTCATTGTTTCTTTTGTTTTTATTCATTGCCTAATTTTATGTATTTTTATTCTATGTTGGCCATTATCTAAATGCTTGTTACTGTTTATCATCTTGATGGATGGCACATTTTATTAATATAAATCAGTTGCTGTCTAACTTAGTGATTTTCATTTAAAATTCCACATCTATTTTTTAAAATTACTTAAATTAAATAAATCTATCAAGTCTATAATAGTTAGACCCCAGTCTTCCAGAATGAAACCATTCCACAGACACCGGAGGTGGGAAAATGGGAAGATGGTTGGTTATACTTTCTCTTTGTTCATAAATAAGCTTCTTTATCATTTTGGTTAAAATATGTGGGCAGGATGGGAATAAGAAAGACTGTGTATTACTTAGTTGAACCAAGTCAGAAACCACTCTTTTTTTTACACTGCTCAAAAGTACTGGCTAGGAGGGCAATGAGAAATGAACAGAATAAGTCAGAGAGAGGTGGACTGGCCAGAAACAAGTTCTGCAGTCAGAAGGACACAGTAGGAGAGACTGAGGACTCCACAAAATGGCACACAAAGAAAGAGGCAGAATTCAACATTTGCCAGGCAAGTAAAGGACAAAACATTCTGGCCTCCTTTATCTTTCTCTCTATCTGCACTGTCACCCTTACAGAGATTAAGCAAACAGTGAAGAGCTGTCCCTAGGGGGCTGTACTTAAAGAACAGCACCCAGACCCAAGAGCCTCAACCACCCTGGACTTGATGGCAGTGTCAAGATCTGGACTTGGGCTTGAGGAGATATTGGGAGTAATTGTATTTTGTGTGTGAGAAAAATGTGAATTGTGGTACACAACCAAAGACCATGACGGATTGTACTTTCCAACTATGGATGCAATAAGATTTCCCTATGCTCTTCTGCAATGCTCTTCCTGTATCAGTTTTTGTATGTTTGAACTTACTGGCTTACTTGACTAATAGAAAGTGGTAGAAGTGGCTGCCAGCTTCTACCTGCATCTCTTAGAATGCTTGCTCTTGTGAACGCTTTTCACAAATCCAGTCAAACATCATTTCTAAAAAATGGGAAGTCATGCTTCAATCAACAGCCCCCTTCCTAAGTCCCAACCACCTGGCAGCAATGTGAATGATCTCTCTTGAAAACTCAAACCAGTTGAGCTTTCACATGCTCACATTTGACTGCAACTCTCTGAGTACCCAAGTGAGAAACTTTCTAGTGAGACCACCCAACTTGCTGAACCACAGGAGATGATAGTAAATGCAGCAAGTATTCTTACACAACCAAAATACAGGAGGGAGTTTGTGGCTCCACAGATAAGGAAATCATCACAACCTTAATTGTCTCTTCCTATTCTTTTCTGACATTACAGGTACCAGAAATAACAAATGTTTGTTCTTTTTCCATTCCTTCTCTTCACACATTTGTTTCCTAGAAACTTAATTTTGACTCTTGAGGATTGTTCTCACTGTCTGTGGTTTGCGTGTAACTTTAGATTCTTGTTCATTTTCTCTCTGTATGGACTCATTTGAGAAAAACATCTGTTTTAATAAACTCTTTCATCAATATAACTTTGCAAACGTCAAGAACTAAGCCCTATCTTAATAACATTTACAAAAACTGTCTTAAAATGGTTTTTGTTCTGTCAAGATAACTGTCAGGAATTTTTGGTGCTACAGGTTAATCCACAAATTTGTCAAGACAACAAGAGTTTATTAAAACACAGAGAGGCAAGAGACAGCTGAGCACAGGGAGTACTGCTGCACTGACATAAGGGTTAAAACAAATTTATTTATGTAAAACAAAGTGAAAAAAACTCAAAAAGAAGCACTACACTGGAAGTCAAGACCTCCAGTTTTTACTGGAGTCAACAGAGTGGAATGTTAGTCTTACTCCTTTCATGTGGCAGGTGGAGGGAATTTTTGGCTGGGGGTGGCCAAATTGAGCCTGTTATTTTAGGGGGGCTCCATTGACTACAGGTTGGTGGGATCCTGCTGTATGTCATGAGCCATCTGTTAATGTCAGCAGTTGGGAATGTGATCACTTATCAACATCTGAGCCATGATTCTTGGCCATTAGGTTTCCTAACTTTACACTTAGTCCCCATGAATATTTACCTGTGTTCTCTGGTAATTTTTGTTGGGGTTTTAACTATTAAGGTAACTTAGTCATATTCATTTAAGAGTTGGTTTATATTGCGGTTGACAATGAGGACAGCATGTTAGGACCAGACTACCTCCCCAGATAGCTTACTAAAAACTCCCCACCCAACCCCAAAGACTGACAAAGGGACAATTGTTAACTTTTATCTCTCTGGATGGCTGCCAAGGACAGTTGAACAGACTGACCTAATTACAACTTACCTTTCCTGGTTGCCCAGTAATGGTATCCCTTAGTGAACTTTCTGGTACTTTTCCACTAGCCCCCTATATTTAGCCCAAGCCTGTGTGTGGCAATGGGCTCTAGCTCTCTTACTGGAGTCCCCCCTCCATGAGTGGAGATGGCCCCATCACGCAGCTCTCTGTTTTGGATACCTCGCCCTGTGCACCTTACTATTTGTGCTCTCTTCTTTCTTATGACCTGTACCCTTGTGAGCCCCAAACTTCCCCCCTGCCCATGCACCTCATCTTATTCATACCAGCACAGGGCTTGCTACGATACAGCTACTCCATGTACAATGTGGGGCAAACCGCACTGGACTGCAAGGAGTAAAGGCAGCAACGCAGGCTATACTTGCTTTGGAAATCGTGGGCAACAAGGGTGCTGGACTGAGCTCACACATTATGGTATGTCTGACGGAGGAGTCCAGGATCAGGCATACAAGAAGGTCCTCTGCACCCTGGTACCTCAGGTTCTTGACAACCTATTCTTTCCCACCAGAAAGCCTCTCAAAATTCCTTTACAAACACTGTCCCTTTCTGAAACCCTTCTCCTCCAGGTCATAAATACCACTCATCAGCTACTCAACCACACTAATTCTACTCTAGCCCGTGGTTATTGGATGTGTCAGCAAACTGGTCCTTCTCAGGTCATTGCTAGCCCCATAAATATTTCCATACCTTTTACCTTAAACTGTTCTTTCACCAAAAGGCCCACCGCCTCCACCCTTTCCCCAGGTCCCCTCTTCCAGCCAGCCCCTCTCTGCCTACAGAGTTCCTCAGGGATAGTCGAGGTAGGTTCCCTGGTGACAAAAAAATGTCACACTACTAGGGCAGCCAACAAAACCGGGAACAATATCTGTTGTCCCCCCATTCCCGGGACTCTCTTTTTATGCAGTTAGAGTGTATACCCCTGTTTACCCCAAGCCTGGAAGGGCATCTGCACTCTGGTATTTTGGTCCCTGACATGGACATTATTACAGAAGATCAGGACCTATCCATCCCCCTCACCACGCATCTTCGATCAAAACGGGCAATCTAGGCCATTCCCTTGTTAGCCACCCTGGGAATAACGGCTGCCATGGGAACAGGGGCTGCAGGAATAGGGACTTCTATCCACTACTACACAAAACTCTCTAATCAATTGATAAGTGATCTTCAAATGGTGGCTGAATCTATCCTAACCCTACAAAAACAACTTGACTCCCTAGCCTCAGTTGTACTCCAAAACCGACGAGGTCTTGACCTGCTCACTGCAGAAAAGTGTGGTCTCTGCCTATTTTTACAAGAGGAGTGCTGCTTCTATGTTAACCAGTCGGGAGTAGTAAAAAATAAAATTAGGCAACTCCAAGAACAATTAGAAAAACGGAGAAGGGAGTTGGAGGACTCTTGTAATCCTCTAGGGAACAACATTTCACAGTGGTTCTCCTGGTTAATGCCCATCCTAATGCCTGTATTTCTTGCTCTCCTATTCTTAAGCTTCCTCCCTTGTATCATAAAAACAATACAAGGATTTCTTTTAGACTGTATGTCTGCTATTGCTAACCAAAAATTTAACCAGTTGTACCTCCAGGGATACCAATCTCTCCAAAACTGCCTGGAAAACTACTGTGAAGGCCCCATCCAGGACACCACAGGAGCCTGAGGATCCCACCCCACACAACGCCCCCTGCCAGCAGGAAGCAGTTAAAGAGATCAATGCTTCGCCCCAACTCCTGATCCTCAGCCCCCATCTTCATTATTATTAAAGAAAAATGGGGGAATGATAGAACAATAATGCCGCCATTTTATAAATTAGCGGCACCTCATGGAAAATGGAGCCATTCCCCTCCTTAACAAGGTTTCCTGTGCTCCCAAAAACAAGCTCCACCTCCATCAGGAACCCCCGGCGTATGCGCCAACCCCTTACCCTCCCTCTCCTATAAAAGGCCATGCCTGGCCTGAACCCCTTCTCTTTTGTCCTTTCTTCTTTCTGCACTACCTCGTACCTGCCATTAAACCCTGCCCTTGGACGTGAGTTTTCTCGTGAGTTTTCTTTGTGTGGCGTTTTTCCTAACATAATCTACTGAGGCTGTAGTACAGTGGTCATGCTATTCACGGAGCACTGGAAGGATTTGTGGCAGCCTTCCTGGGTGATGTGACAAGTAACAAAAAATGGTGAAATAAGGATGGCCATGCTGAGGGCAGGTAGCATGAATATATAATACTGCCAACTAGCATCATTAAATGACTTTCCCAACAATGGAACAGAAGTAGAGGTATTGGGAGATGAACATGAGGATATATGTGACAGTCATGTTTGTCATGGTTTGATATCTTTGATTGTTGCCTTAAGATTAAGCCACGAGAGAGGACAGAATCATTGGGTCAAAGCAACCTGACACAGAAAAATGAGCACCAGATCAAGGGACAGGGGCTTGGGTTCCAATCTTACCTCCATTATTTAGAAGATTGATTTTAGACAGTCTCCTATAGTCCCTTCACCTTTATAACAAAAATGTTGGAGTAAATCCATTTATAAGCTTGTCTGTAGATGGAATTGCGTGGACAAGTCTAAAGAGTATTATTCCCAGTTCCTATTTGAGAACAATTAAATCAGAATGGGAGACATGACCTGGATATATGTTTTCTAGAAGCATGTCTGTATTAAGCACCCAAGATTGAGAACGCTGCAGTAGATGATGTCTAAAGTTTCTTTTGCATTCTAGTCTTTTTAAGTTCCACACACAAAAGCATAATAATAGTAAATGACCAGAGGCAAAGGCAGTTTCAGAACATGAGTCCATTCAGGCTCCATAGTCTGGTGTCTTAGAAACAGCAGAAACTTAACTTCTCACAGCACTAGAAAACCTGAGTCCAAGAGCAAGATGCTGGCAGGTTTAGTGTCTTGAGGGCCACTTCTTCATTCTTGGTTTATAAATGGCTGACGTTTTTGCTTTTCTATAGGATAGAAGTGGTTAGACAGTTCTTTGGGGTTTCTTTTATAAGGATATTAGTCCTGTTCAGGAGAGCTCATGACCTAATTACCTCCCAAAGACCCTACCTCCATCACAGTGGAGATTTAGGGGGGGTGACATAAACAGTCAACTTTAGTGAGTGATAAGGAGTGTTGAAAAAAATAGGTCAGAACATGAAATTTCAGGTTGATGGCAGGGTTGGGGGAAAGGTCCTCCAAATGGATACCAAGAACTATGTAGGATTTAATTTTGTGACAGAATAGAAATAATTTTTTAGACTTGTTGGGGACATTGTGCAAAGAGTATGTAAAAAAATGCCATAGCCAAAATAGTTGATAGCACATGCGTTCTAGCTAGTGTCAACCTCAGCACTTAACAGACAGGGCCACAGACTAACACCGTTGATCACTTGGGGCCTAAGCCTAAGCTGACACTGAAAACAACCACAGAACCCTTTTAGCTCCCCTCATACTTAGGTCACACTTAGGTCTAGAATGCAGGCTCCGTGGCATCTCTATTAATTTCTTCTCTCTTCTGCTCTGTATTTTCTTTCTCTGAGTCATCTTGTCATTGCTTCCCACTGCTGACCTCTCTCACAACCCTTTTTGCCATTGTCTGGCAATTTCATTCTATTCTAACATCCTCAGTCTTTTCACAGAACTCACTGTGTTCTTGTCCTGAAGGAAACTTCACTTTTCCTTGACCTCATCACTCTCAGACAGATTTTCTACAGAAGCTGGCCATTCTTCCTTCATCTGTGTCTCTGGCCAGTAGATGAGAGTCACTTAGTCCTTCACTGTCACTTCTAAACCTTGACTGTCTATTTATATCCCCAAAGCTCTCTCTTTGAGTTGTATGGCACCTACGTCTAAGACACACTACTTTACCTCAAGGAATCTGGTCATTTCCATAATCATTGAGGACTATTACAAAGTATTTTCTCATCGAAAGATTATGAAGTGAAAATTGTCTTTGCTGCATATCTTCCAGTCCCTCAGTACTCTTCTCTGGAAGCAGCAATTATCACTAATTTTTGGATATCCTTCCAGAGTTATTTTATGAAAATGCAATCATATGCTTATATTTATAATTTTTTTGTTTCTTAAGGATATAAAAATTATATACGTTGTTCTGAAACCTTTATCTGCTTAACAAAATGCTTTAAAGAACTTTTCTTATCTGTACATTACAAATTTCCTTTTAAAAAAATCACTGCATAATATTTTGCATGGTTGTTCAATTAATTAATGTGTGTCATTCTGATGGACATCTAAATCCATTCTAGTTTTTCTAACCTTCTACTGTTACAAACAAGACTGCTATAAATAACATTTTACCTATGTACATCATCCCCTATGTGGGAAGGTATTTGTGGCATCCTTTCTTACTAGTGAGAATACTAAGTCAGAAGTTATTTGCTATTTAAAATTTTGGTGGATACTCAAAATCTTGGTCTCCATAGGATATGCACTAATTTATATGCTTATTAGTAGTGCCTGAAGGAGCCAGTTTACAAGCTGGGCATGGTGGTTCACACCTGTAATCCCAATACTTGGAGGCCGAGGCAGGAAGATTGTGAGTTTGAGGCCAACCTAGACTATATAGATGAGACCTCTCATTATCCTTTCCAACACAATATTTTATATATATTATATAAATATATATGTATACTTTATATATAACCATTGCCAATATGACAATTGAAAAATATTTCAATATTTTCCTACTTTGAGTAGGACTGAGCATTTATGTTTAGTATTATATGTCTTTTTCTGTGAATTGCCTGCCATCTCCTTTGCCTAGTGTTCTAATGTTTTGTTCCAGATCTTTATATAGTAAGGAAAACTGGCCTCAACTGAAATATGAGTGGAAATATTTTTCCTAGTTTGTTTTCTTGTCATTTGTTGTTTGTTGTGTGGAACAATATTTTTTGTAGTTGCTTAGTTTATCAGTCTCCTCACTTTTTATCTGTATTTTATAACTTGCTTATTTTGAGATAATTTTTTAAAAATTCCTTTGTTTCTTCTAGTACTTCCATTTTTACACATTTATTCTTAGACATAAATCTTTGGTCCATCTGTAATCCTAATCTCTTGACTTCTGCCACCATGATGGATCACTTCAGTGACCTGCTCAAACCATACCTGCCATGTTTCTTGGTCTTCTCCACTCAGACAATCACGTCTCTGTCACCTTTCTCATCATCCCAGAACTTCTCCTCATGTGTGGTTCTCTCCATTCTTGCAAATTTAAAGCTCTCACATTCTCACTCTCATTACAATCTCTTATTCTCTTAGTTCTGCTCTCTGAGTTCTACTACAAATTTGTAATAGTTTCATCTAGATCGCTGACCTTTATTTTCTTTTTCTTTATCTTCTTTTTTCTTTTTGCCTGTTTATTTTGTTAGGTTTTTAATTTTGTTTTGTTTTGTTTTTTTGAGACAGGATCTTGCTATAGTCCAGGCTGGCTAGCCTCAAACTCATGATCCTCCTTCTTCAGACTCCCAAGTGCTGGGATTACAGGCATGTGGCTGGCTACCACTGACCCTTAATACTTCCCTTATCTTCTTATTGTCTGCCACTCCTAGGCACAGCAACATGTTGAATTTCATGAGCCTTATATACTTTTTCCTGTTATGAGCCACTTTCTCCATAAGGTATAGTCCACCTATATTTTGTAATTATACTTATATAAAGATAAATATATTCATATATTAAAATATTTTTCTTTGGCCTAAATATTTATTTTTTTCTCTTATTCTAAGAGAAATGAAAACTTTCTTGGGGGCCCTGTCCCTGATCAATTATCTGTTTCATTACTCATATCAAAGTATTCCAAGTGATTTAGTATTCTCCTCAACTAAGAGGAAATAAAGAATGAGTTCACTATCTATCTGTGTTCTGATTAGCCGCAGCTTGGTAACTAAGCACTCCAAGATTTAGCCACTTAAAACAGAAATTAGGGGGTGGGGGCAGGGGGGAGAAATGACCCAAGCCTTGTATGCACATATGAATAATAATAAAAAGAAACAGAAATTATTCTAATCTTAAGATCTTGTAGACTGGTCATAGCTAGACATTTCTTACTTTGAGTTTCTCATGATTACAGGTTGACCTTGTAGACAGTCAACTTGGACTATAGACAGTTAAAGATTTGACTGGGATTAATGCACAAGATGTCTCCCACATGACTGAAAATTCTTATTAATTGCTATCTAGAAGTTGAGATTGAGCTGTTCTTCAGAGCACTCACATGGGGCTGGTTTATCTGTGTGGCTTTGGCTGCTTATAGCATGGTGGCTGGATCTGAAAGTAATGTCCCAATAGCAAGTATTCCAAGAGATCCAGAATTTAAGTCATAGAATTCCAAGAAGGGCAGTTCTACTGTGTTCTGTTGGTCAGGCAAGTTACTCAGAAGGCCAGATTCAAGGGTAGGAGAATTTGACTCCACTCTTGATGGGGGAGTGCATAATTACATTATTGAAGAGCATATAGTATAGAAAATGCAATACACCATATGCTATCACAAAATGGGGTGCTACCATACTTACTTTCTTCTTGTCTATCTCAGAGGATGTAGTGTCCCTTTGTCTATTCATGACTGATCTTGCAATACCTTCTTCTATGCTTCCTCCCCCCCTTCTTGGCCCTCATTTTATCAGATCTCTCTTCTCTTGCATGTTCAGTCTTCTCTTTTTATTGGCTGTCTTATTATAAATATTTTCACAGCTCCCCCTTAAGAATAATACATTTATTTTGGCTCTGTATTCTACTCTAGAAAACTACCTTGTATTTTTCTTTCAATATTAAAAATGTTTTGAAAATTAGATTTAACTTTACTGGCTTCTTCTAGCCTCCCATTCCCTGCTCAATATATTGGATATTGGATATGGTCTGGCATACTTGTCACCATATGGAAACTATTATTGCTTTGGGAATGAAAGACTTTTTGTTCATTTTTTGTCTTTTGTTTATTTTTTTTGAGACAGGGTCATCTCACTATGTAGCTGAAGCTGATCTCAAACTTATGATCTTCCTGCTTCTACCTCCTGAGTGCTGGGATAACAGATGTAAGCCACCTCTGGCTAAGACTTCTTAATTATTAAATCTGACAGAAACTTCATGATCTTTACTTTTTGGTAATATTTAAAGCTATTCATCATCCCCTTGTCCTTGATACTATTCATGGATTTTTATCTGTCCTGGTTTTCTGTATGGCTTCTTGGGACAATATTGTTGGTGAACTCTTAGATAATGGAAGTAAACAATAGGATAGTTCTATGGATAGTCTTAGATAATGGAAGTAAAGAATAAGATAGTTCTATGCTTTGAATATGGTTTTTGTCCCCAAAGGATCCATTAGTCCCTATGGTGGTACTGATGGGAGGGGATGGAACATTTGGGAGGTAGGGCACAGTAAGAAGTCCTTAGGTCATTGGGAGATTGAGGTACAGAGGGTTGTTATAAAAAGACCATGTGTGGACCTACCTATCCTCTTTCTATCTGTTCTAGGCTTGAGATATGACTAGTAGATCTGACAAGCACTTCTACCACTGACATTCGCTATTTTCCTTCAGGTCTTCACCAAAACTGAGCTGATGTAGGCACCATGCCCTTGAGATCCTGATACCAGGAGCTAAATAAACCTTTTCATCTTTATAAAGTTAGCTGCATTGGGTGTTTCATTATAGTAACTCAAAGGTGACTAATACAGATACAAACTAGTGTCCTATGGCTAATGTGACAAATTACAACAAATTTGGCTTAAAACAACAGAAATTTTTTCACTCTCAGTTCTGGAGGCCAGACATCAAAAGTTAGTATCATTGATCTGAAATCTAGGTGTCATCAAGGCCATGCTCCCTCCTAGAGGTTCTAAGGACCTGCCACTTCCAGCTGCCAATATCCCTGGGCTTGTGACTACATCACTCTAATCTTTTTTGGTTCTGTCTTTATATTGCCATCTCCATATGTATCAGTTTTCCTTTTGCCTCTCTTTTATAGGAATACATGTGATAATCTTTAGGGCCCACCTAGGTAATCCAGGACAATCTCTTCAAACCAAGATCCATTTATCAGCTTCTGGGATTAGGACATTGCTATCTTTTGTAGAACTATTTTATTAAAAACTGACCTAGAAATTCAAAACCTTATTGAAAATCCTGGACAATTAATTAATTGATTGAAGTGGACCTAGCTAATGCAAGAAAGTAGTGTGGATTTCAAAAGAGTAGTATAAATCATTGAGGGTGGTTTATAAAAAAATGACTGGAAATTATAGTCTGGAAGAAGAAAGCAACAGCTCTCTAACAGGTTTAGGATGAACAGAAGGAAGTGACTGTCACTGGAATGGGTTCCAGGGGAGGAATCAGAGGAAAGCTACATTTCAGTTAAGGTAAGGAGATAGAAGTTGCATTATATAAAAATCTACCTTGATGCTGTAGTTATGGCATAGTGAAATCTTGTTATTATACCAAAAAAATCAATCTAAACTATCATTTATTTCAAACTAATAGTAGTAGCAAAAAACATGTATCAAGGTTTCCAAGTTACTGTTCTGAAATAAATGCTATATAAATAATACACAATTAATTAATTATGGTTGATCTGGAATGACTATTAAAATTTTAAACAATAATGCTTAGCTATGCACTTATCCAAGAACTTTAATTGAATGGAATGTATTGAATTAATCTAATGAACATAGTGATCTTTAGAAAGACTTTCAGCAATGTAAGTCAACTCCCGGTATAGCTATTCTTATCTCAGCTAGCAAAAACCCTTGGTCCTTCCTATTATTACTTATACTCTCTCTTCAACAAAATTAGAGATAAGGCCAAAATAGTTTCTGCCTAGCAACAGGGGGTAGGGGGAAGAACGAGGGGGTGGGGTAGGTAAGGGAGGGGGTGGGGGAAGGGGGGAGAAATGACCCAAACATTGTATGCACATATGAATAAAAGAAAAAAGAAAACAAAAGAAAGACTTTCAGTCTGACCTCCCAAAGCTGGAATACAATTGTTCTGTGAGACTCATTTGAGTGCTGTTCTGTCACAGGGAGCACAGCTGTTTGTATAAGCAAGGAGTCATTCCACTCCTTACATCTAATTTATATACTATTTTCTACTTTATTTCCTATCTAAAATGGTAAGAATTAAAAAGGCAGTCAATTCTTAATAATAGTAAAATTGTATTTCAAATTATCTTGAATTTCCTTTAAATATAGAGAAAGATATATAGAGTAGTGAGCATGATAGACTGAGATTCAAAAGGAATAAAGTGAAAAATAGACCACAATTGCTTCTGAAGCTGGGCTATTGATTTCGTCTCCATTATCTCATCAAACAGAAAGTGAAGGGAGAAAAATACAAGTTCAAAGGGACCTGCTACTCAGGTAACATGCAGGAGCTGAAAGTGAAAATTTCTGCCTCATTAAAAACATTTAAAGGAAGCAGCTTATCTTTGGGTAGGAATCATTATTCTCAGTTTGAGTTCATCTTCTAGAGTTTTCACCTCTTCAGAGGGTTCATTCTGTGCAATTTCTAAGAAGTACTTCTTTATGGGAGGATTTATGTTAAGTTGGTACAGGGGAGTAGACGATTGTGGAGCCTTTTTAATGGACTACAAAAGACTGCCGAGTAATTAAATAGCTTTCTTTTCCCTTTGACTGTTCCATAGCTTTAAAAACATTCTGCTGAGCATGTAAAATCAATTTCCATTACTGATCTTGACCTTTGCAGTTTTATAAACATGTTTTTGTCCGGGGTTTGGAATGTGGTTCAAAGGCAACAGAATAAGAGTAGAGAATGAGGCAGGCTGTTTTACAGTGAAAAGTTGCTTCTTATACAGGGAAAAAATTTTCCTTTTTGCACAACATTCATTCAAATGTTATGAATATAATTTTATGTACATATATACTACATATTTATATGTAGCTTACACTGGAGTATACTAGTAAGTATATTTAAAATTGGTGAATCACAAGTATTATATATATTTATGGGAACCATGTGATGTTTCTATATATATATAAAATGTAGAATGATTAAATCTAGCTAATTAACATAGACATCACCTCATTTGCTTGTCATCTTTTTATGGTGAGACTTTTGAAATTTCCTAAGTTATTTTGAAATATACAGTGCATTATTATTTGTTATTGATTATGGTTTACTCTGCTGTGACATCACTCTCAAAAGTTCTTCCTCCTAACTGTAACTTTGTACTCTTTGACCACAAATCTTCCCGCCCTTCCTCACTCCTCCAAATATGGGTATTTATAAATCTTTCTTTTGCTATTGTGCAGTGCAGATTCTTGCTTTGTTTTCTTTGCTAAATGGTATTTTTCCCCTTCCTATTCCAAGAAAGTAGCCAAGCCTTTGTGCTCTTTTGCCCCAAGGGCTTTAAATTACTGAATGGAAAGTAGATGTTGCCAGAGGACAGATTTATTCCCTTTTGTTGTTTTGTTTTGTATGATGAGACCCTTTGTGGTAATTATGCCACATCACCCAGAGTGGAAGAGAAGAAACATGAGGTCTGTTTTGGGAGGTGCTAAGAGATGGAGACAGAATTGACTATAGTTACCAAGTCTTTGAGACAAGAAGGAAGGTGGCTTGGGTAGTTTCCAAAGAGGATAGAAAAAGTCCTGTTTGTTAATCCCTAACTAGGCGTAGCAAACCATGCCTAAGGAAGAAGGTTACTAGAGCAGCTTGTGAACTTCTGTGGCAAAAACCCTTGTCTAAGTTTATTAAAAGAACTACTTCCCTCAAATACCAGGTCTGTGGGCCTGGATAATGAGCACATCTGTGGGGACCAGGTACAAGTCATATATCTTCCTTTCAATATTTTAAACTACAGAAGACATAACCACCCTTGACTTTTGCATCACCTGGAAATAGAAGTGGAGAAGGGAAAGCCCAGAAATGACTGAAATGGAATTTCCTTCCAGTTGATTGCTGCTCTTAACAGTTCAAAGTGATTTAAACAAAATAAAGAAACGTGATACTTCTTACATGCAGGGCTATGGTGAAATTTTTACTGCTTTCTCTTTTCCTCGCTATTTCTTCCTCTGCATATGGAGGTTATTGCACTCATATTACAGAGTTGTTTTTAGCATAAATGAGATGACCTTGTTGGGTCTGGAGACCTATGGCAGATGAGTGAATATCCCATCCCCCATGGAGAACACTGTGATTCCTGCATCCTGAGGAGTTGTAAATTGGCATTCCTGTACCCTGAAGAGGAAATATAGGGTCTGATAAATCTGCCACAGAGCTGATGAGCAAAATGCTCTCAAGATTGCCCTCCCACCCTCCCAATAAGGAGAAAACAAAACAGTTCATCTAAGAAAGCCTGCCAATCCATGGCCAATGAAAAGAACCCACCTAACCCAGAGTTGAAACGTCCATAAAAGCCCCAGTCTTCATGTGAGCAGCGAGCTACTGGTTTCTGGACTCCGCTGCACTTCTCTAGCTGCAGCCTTTCCTTTCTCTCTAATAAATCCTACTTTGTATACTGGCTTTGGCTCATCATTCAGCTGCCTCACGAGCCCGTTCCCTGGCCTGTGAAGGCAAGGACCCTTGATATCAGCCCGCAACACTTCAAACCGGCATGTAACAACCTGTGACACTAGTTTGTTTCATTGAAATACGTATTTATATGTGTCCATACTGTTGCAAGAATGGAAGCAAGTGCTCAGATTTCAAAGAAAGATTTTATGTTATAAATGGAGATACCCATTGAAGTATACAGAAGTATATTTAGAAGTAGTAGGTTTCATATTTCTAAGCAAGAAATGCAGGCAGATGAATCACAAGAGGGGCCACAGGGAAATTGAATGGAAGAATCTGGAGGCAGGAGTTGTGATCTATGTAGACAGAAAATCTACAGGAAATTTAGAAGGGGGATGATGACATGAGGGGTGAGAGGATTTTGTGTATGATGCTGTCAGTACAGACTTTTCTTTGATATACAAATAGTCATTCGTAAAACATTTGAACATCAGGTTTTGACTTTTTTCCATTCAATAAAACATTGATTTATAAGTGTAAAAAGTTTAAAGAATGAAATAACAGGATGGTGCAAAACAAAAACACAAAGCAAACAAACAGAAAACGTTAGTCCTTCTCATCCATTTCTCTTTACCTAAAATCAACCACTTTCAACTTTCATGTCTATTTTGTTTTTATTTAGGCCTATGTCCTTTGTGTTTCCAAATAATGTGTTAATTTCTATAACTTCTCATTGTGGAATGTGATATTTCTCCTATCTATAATCCCTTTATCTCATCACCTTAATTTCTAGTGTGTTTATATCATAATTTGATATTGAACAAAATTTTTGCATTATTATGATGAAGCAAATTCTATTCACAGCTATACCTTATAAAATACAAAATATTATTCTTTTCATTCTAACTATGTTTTCCTAGGAGTAAATAATTATCCTTAAAAAATTCTAAAAATTGTTTTTCTGTGTGTTCTTAATTTTTTCCAATTGTCGAAATCTCTTGTTGGTATATTCAGACCATAAAAGTACTGTTGTTGCACATCCCTGAGCCACTCCTTCCTGAAAGATGACTACTTGTGCTGCTGTGGAAAGAATGAACTCAGAGTCAGCCACACAGGTGTCATCTTGAGTTTTCTCTTGAACACAGCTCTGTGGTTCTCTCCACCTCTCTCCCATGTCTCTGGGGTCTCTTATTTTCCTTTAGTTCTAATTAAAATTTTTTTTGGTTTATCCACTAGTTTTAGTGAAGTACATTTTCCAAGTGGCTGGCTGGCTGATAAAGGGCACCAGTGATATAAAACTTTTGATACCTGAATGTCTCAAAGTATTTTTACCCTTCTTTTATACTTAAATGATACCTTAAGCAAATATAGGTGTCGATGTTGAGAAATATTTTCTTTGAGATTTTTAAGATATTGCTCTTCTAACTTCCAACTGCTGCTGAAAAATCCAAAGCTATTTAGATTCTTGGTCTTTTGAGGAGACCATTCCACTTACCCCCTGTACGACTGTATTTGTCTCCAGTGCTGTAGACTTTATGATGATGGGACTTTGGTGTGGTTTATTTTCTGCCATCACTTGGACACTCAGGTTCTCTTTCAACATGGATACTTAGTCATTCAGTTCTGGGAAATTTACTGGCAATGTTTGTTAAATCATTTTCTCTCATTTCTGTTTCTTAGGAATTCCTTTTATTTGAATGTTGAACTTGTGAACTTATTCTTTAATTTTCTGATTTTTTTCTCTTCTTTTCCATAGCTTTGTCTTTTTTTGTTGTTTTGTTTTCTGGAACATTTTTCCAATTTTATTTTTCATAATTCTACAGAGTTTTTCATTTATGCCATTATATTTTTAATTTTCTATCATTTTATTATTTATTGATTAAACATTCCTTTTTTATAGCAGGCTGTACTTGGCTCACAGAAACAATATTTTCTCTTACCTTGAAGTTATTAATGCATTTTCCTCCTATCTAACTCTTATAGTTTGCTTAAACAAGCACTGTTCTCTATTCATGTATTAACATGTCAGAGGTATGTGATTCTTCACTGTTTGCATAAATTTAAGAGTGGTGGCACATTTAGAGTGTGAGGGTGGAGATTGTTGACTGTGCTGTAGAGAGATTTGTCTAAGTGTGTATAATACCATTTTATGTGATGACAGACATAGTGTAGATTCATAGTGGCTAGTGTGACTGAAGAACTAGCATTTCATTTTTACTTAATTTATTTAAGTTTTAAAATCAATTGTGGGGTTGAGGGTGTAACTCAGTGGTAAAGTACTTGCTTAGCATATACAAAGCCCTGGGGTCTGTCTTCAGCACTGCAAAAAAGTAAAAATAAAATTGTCACAGTGTGGGGCATAGTGGCAAACACTTGGAATCCTAGTTACTCAGGAGGTTGGGATTGGAGGATCTTGATTTAAGTCCAGCCCAGGGCAAAACCGTGAGACTCTTATCTGGAAAAAACAAAATAAAACAAAAAAACTTAAAAGCAAAAAGGCTGGGGAGATGTTGTCCCTAGCACCATCAAAAACCAAAAATTGCCACAAGCAGCTATTGGCTGCTGCTTTGAACAATAGAAATTTGGGCTGTAAGTTTGCATTTTTACAAGTCAACTTAGGTTAATTTAATAAAGAGCTTTGAACTCCCCTTTTGCAAGCTTTAGACCTAATTGCTAGCATTCTGAGAGCCAGGGAGAGGAAGACCAGGTGGCAAATATGAGTATGAGGTTTTCAGTATGTCAGCATCCACCTATTTCCTAATTTTCCATTCACTGTTGTAGCTCTCACCTCTCCCAGAGCCCTCTATTTCAGCTTTCTTCCAAAATAAACTTTCAGACTTTTGTTAACAGTAAATAGGGAAGCTGGGCATCAGTGGCCCAAGACTGTCACCCCATACTCATAGGATTGTGGTTCCAGGTCTGTGAGACCTCATCTTAAAGGAAAAAAGCTGAACATGGTGGTCCACACCTGTCATCCCAGCTATGACAGGAGGCATGAAACAAGGAGGATCTCAGTCCAGGCAGGCCTGGGCAAGAAAAGCAAGACCCTATCTTCAAAATAACCCATAAAATACTTTTCTGGGAAGAGCCAAGCCTTGAGTTCAAACCCAAGTACAGAAAAAAAAAAAAAAGAAGACTAAATAGATTTGAAGTTCTAAATCCTTGTTTTTGCTTTCCTTTTCTTTTTTTTTTGGTGATACAGGGGTTTGAATTCAGGGCCTCATGCTTGGTAGCAGGTGCTCTACCACTTGAGCCATGCCTCTAACCTACTTTCAATTCTACTTCCAGAGCTACCAGAACCACCAGTTTATAAGACTTGGGTCCATCAGGGACTTGTTAGCTTTTCTACCACTATCTTTCTACCAGTGCTCTTGAGTAAGCTATATCAGTAATCTTTCTTACATGTCCTTATCAGCTTTTATATTTTGATGCTGTTATTTCCTCTCTTATTCTTTGTTCTTATGATTTTATGTCCTGAAAAAAATCTCTTTACTATGTTTTAGTAGGGTTTCAGAAAACAAATGAATATGTTTAGTCAGCCATCTTTGCTCCACAGTTGTTTTATTTCATGTGTGAGTCTGTGATTATGACTGTAACAGGTATTTAGAAACCGCTTTTGCAAAAACAAACAAAATACCCCATTGTGTAGTTAACTTCTCGTTAACTAAAAGTAGTAGAAAAGCTTGGCATCACTGTCCCCATTTTGCATCTGTCTCTTTTGCTCTGTGTGAGGACAGAACTGATTGATAACATCTTTATGACAGTGGACTGAAACTACCTCCAAGGAATTACAGAGCCTTGGCAGGACAGACCACTTCCCAAATGAGGACAATTACCTATAATGAGGAGGCTGCCCCCTGAGGCAGGAATAATCATCTCATTGCTCCCCTCAAGTGATGACAGTGATAATAATTAACCAAGCCACATTTTGCCTGGAACTGCTTTACTTATGTACACCTCTCTACCCCTGCCCGAATTCTTCCTCTATTTAAACCTAAAGCTCATGTCTGTACCCTAAACTTGGGCAAAGGTGTTTACTTTGCCTCTCCCCACAGTGAGCTTGTGCTGCATAATAAGTTCCTTTCTCTGCCCTCCACCACTACTCCCCTCTTTATTTGTCACAGTGGGGAAAGTGGCCAGACCTGACATGGAATTCTTGGAGTGGAGCCTCTGGCTTAGAAATCCAGTGACATGATCTTTCCAATATAATCATGAAATCTATTCCTTTCTAAATTGATCTTCAAGTGGACTATTTACAATGTCACTGCGTTAGTTAGTTTTCCATTATTTTAACAAATACCTGGGATTATCAGTTCATATAGAGAAGAGGTTTATTTTGGCTCACAGTTTTGAAGGCTTCCATCCACGGTCAGTTGTGCTATTTATTGCTTTTGGGCCAATGGTGAGACAGTACATGATGGCAGGGAACACACAGTGAGCTCACCTCATGATTAATGGGAAGCAAAAAGAGAGAAAGGAGTTGGGATCCCACTCTCCCCTTCAAGGGCATGTCTCCAATGGCCAGAAAACTTCTAATGGACACCACTTCTGAAAGTTTCTACCACATCCCAACAGCACCAAACTGTGATCTAAGCCTTCGGCACGTGGGTCTTTTGGAGACATTTCAGATCCAAACTACAATAATCACCCAACTGCTATAACTTAGAATTCATATCTTCAGGAATAATCGTAAATGTGAATAAAATATTTTTACCTGTTTTTATTTTTACTATCAGCTGACATCTATAAACATTTAAACCTCCTGTTTATTGAGTTAGGATATTTGTCTTCACACAGTAAGTTTTCCAAATCTATTGAATAAGCCTCTCATAGCAGGATAGAATTTGTACATGTTCAAATATAAGGTGAATTCTTTTATCCCTAAAAAAATGGGAAAAAATGTAACTTTTACTTAGATATACAATTAACTGCTCAAGATAATTGAATGGGACTCCTAAAACTGGAGAGAGATTTTTGTAAAGACCCAAAATAAGACAATTTCTTTTATTTGTATGAAACAATTTTAGGGAAAATGTCATCTTATATTCAAGTACTTACATTATTTAGACAACTTTGTTTAAAATAGAAAGCATGGCTATAACTTCAGACATAATTATTGGTATTGTATTTTTCCTCTTCTCCCACTAAAGGAGTGGTCAGTAATAACTAAGATTGGATTTTCTGTGCCATGGGGATTTCAATTGACTATGACTTACAGAAATAAACTGTATTTAGTGTATGCTCATGTTTATGGAGTAAGGCATAAGCCCAATATATGTTAAAGGAACATATAATAAGGGAGATCATTTTAGCTTTAAAAGTAATACTTTTAATTGGTATTTATTTATTTTTCTTTCTTTCTTTTTTGGTTGGACTGGGGTTTGACCTCAGCTTTGAACTTGCAAAGCAGGCGCTCTACTGCTTGAGTCACACCTGCAGTCCATTTTGCTCTGATTATTTTGGAGATGAGGTTTCTTCAACTATTTGCCTGGGCTGGCCTCCAACTTTGATCCTCCTGATCTCAGCCTCTGAAATAACTAGGATTAAACACATGAGCCACTGGTGCCACTGTTTTTTTTTCACACAAGGTCTCATATGTAGCCCAGGCTGGCCTCAAATTCACTAACCTCCTACTTCAGCCTCCCAAGTACTGGGATTATGGTGTGTGTCACCATACCCAGCAAAGTAATACTTTTTAAATTTGTATTTTAGTTTGGACTTTTTTGTGTAGTTCGATGATTTATTTCTCTGCTCTTTAGTTTTTTAACTATGAACTGACTTTCTGTGTAAAACGAAGTGTCGGAGACAAGGCTCCCTTTGTGAGCCATTCTGTCTTGACCTTGCCCTGGAACATTTTGCAGTTGTTTGTCCCAACTTCTCCATCTCCAGCACAAGATGGCGCCGTCCCTGCTTCTCTTCCGGGAGTTTACCTTGCCGCCCGGCGCGAACGGGCACGCTATAGCAGAACCAGCCAACCAGCCTGCACCTCCTCATACCCCTTACTCCCTCAGCACATAAATACCCCTGTGTGAACAATAAAATTTTGCAGCTCGATCAGAACTCCTGTCTTGCTGTCTCCTTCGTGTCTCTTGTCCCTTCATTCTTCCCCTTCTAGGTTCGCTACCCACGCTGATGTGTCCTGCAGGACGGGACATCTGGCGCCCAATGTGGCTGTAGCTATTCCTGTGATTGCGGGGAGAACACCGTCCTCCGGAAAGGCTTGGCGCCAAGCAGAGTTCGCGATCGCCTCGGCTAACGCAACCGAGAGACAGATCCAGGAGGAGTGTGAGGACGGCGAATGGTGAGTGACCCACCATGGGACAAGCATTGTCGTCACATGATTTGTTTCTTTCAGGCCTCAAGGAGGCCCTCAAGACACGAGGGGCGCGTGTTAAGAAAAAAGACTTGAGGTCATTATTTTGTTACATAGGAGATTTATGTCCTTGGTTTCCTCTCGAAGGAACCATTGATGGTAAAAGATGGCTCCGGGTCGGAGACTGTTTAAAAGACTATTATGAATCTTTTGGCCCTGAAAAGGTCCCTGTGACCGCCTTTTCTTATTGGAACTTGATTAATGACATTCTCAAAAGTGCACCCTTTGATAATGGTACTTTAAAACTTGTTAAAATTGGGCAAAATGCTATGCAGACGGCTTCCCGCCCTCCTACAGGGGTCTCTGATGGTGGAGGACCCACGGATGCTGTCAAACATCTTCAAATAATACAGCTTTTAAAACCCCAAATCCCTGAACTCACATATCACCCCTTAATGTTGCCTAAATCTCAGATTCCAGATTTAGATCCCAATACATTAGATATTTTGGGAAGTACCTTCTCCTTGCTTAACACTTCCAACCCCACCCTTGCTAAGGATTGCTGGCTTTGCATGACCACAGGAGCAATAATGCCCATGGCAATACCTGTTAACTCCACCGTAAATAATCAGGATACCTGCCAATCTGGACTTCCCTTTAAAGTACAGCCTATGGATGCACCTACAGTATGCCTTCAAGGCAGGATGCAAAATAATTCTTATGATATTGACGTTGGGGTTAGTTCTTTTAGAAATTGCTCATCAGTTCTAAATTATTCCTCACCCACCCCAGCTCTTTGTCCCCCCAACGGTACAGTTTTTTTGTGTGGAGGAAACTCAGCCTTCCCCAGGCTTCCAGCAAATTGGACTGGTGGCTGTGTTGTTGCCTTATTACTCCCAGATATTACTGTTGTCTCAGGAGATGAACCTCTGCCCATTCCTAGCTTAGACACCTTAATTAAAAGACATAAACGGGCAATACAAGCCTTACCGCTCCTTGCCAGCCTTGGAATAACAGCAGCTATAGGCACAGGTACAGCTGGCTTAGGCACGGCTATACACTCTTACCGTCGCCTATCTCAACAACTTATAGATGATGTACAAACTCTATCTGGAACCATTAAGGATTTACAGGACCAAATAGACTCCCTGGCAGAAGTGGTCCTTCAGAACAGGCGAGGCTTAGATCTGCTAACAGCCAACCAGGGAGGTATCTGCTTGGCCTTAGGGGAAAGATGCTGCTTTTATGCCAATAAATCAGGCATAGTATGCACCAAAATTAAACAGCTTCAAGAAGATTTAGAAAAGAGACGAAGGGAGCTATTTGAAAACCCCCTCTGGACTGGGCTTAATGGAATTCTACCCTACCTTCTTCCACTATTAGGCCCCTTGCTAGGTCTACTTTTAATTGTGATCATAGGGCCCTGCATTATAAACAGGCTGATACAATTCATTAAAGAACAAATTAACACCTTAGCCTCTAAGCCTATACAGGTCCATTATCATCGCCTGGATATGGAAGACCATGCTCCTGAGACCTTCCTTTCAATAGAAACTCGCTAAATGCTCCATCTGGGTTTCCAAATTTTCTCTCTGCCACCCCCTCTTCTTATATAACATTCTTGACCACTCATCGCCCATTGGGCCCTCCGCCACTGGGCCCCTCTGCTTGGGAGAGGCAGCACCCAGGGAGAGTGATCATAAAGGCTTTTCTAAACGAGGGTGCAGGTAAGACTGCAGGAGGGTGGATCCTAGGATCCCCAGACCCAAGACCTCTGTATGACATGCCCTGGTGCATGGCGGTTGGCATGCTCCTAAAAAATCCGCCTCCTCAAAAAACATGCTGAGGAGATTCTCTTGAGAACTTAGCAAGGACACTTGCTTACAAAGCAAAAATGATCTCCACCCCGAGGAGCTGGGCCTCTGTCATCCCCTCTCAATAAGCCGACATATTCTGGTCATGTTTGTATAAGAATAAGGGGGAAATGTCGGAGACAAGGCTCCCTTTGTGAGCCATTCTGTCTTGACCTTGCCCTGGAACATTTTGCGGTTGTTTGTCCCAACTTCTCCATCTCCAGCACAAGATGGCGCCGTCCCTGCTTCTCTTCTGGGAGTTTACCTTGCCGCCGGCGCGAACGGGCACCCTATAGCAGAACCAGCCAACCAGCCTGCACCTCCTCATACCCCTCACTCCCTCAGCACATAAATACCCCTGTGTGAACAATAAAATTTTGCAGCTTGATCAGAACTCCTGTCTTGCTGTCTCCTTTGTGTCTCTTGTCCCTTCATTCTTCCCCTTCTAGGTTCGCTACCCATGCTGATGTGTCCTGCAGGACGGGACAACGAAGATGGTGACTCATCTTATATTCACCACAGGTGAGCCCAGTCAAAGACCATGCTTAGAACCTTCAAAGTCCTCCAGTCTTCTTAAAGAATGCAAACTTGGAGAATAAGCATGCATAGCTGGCTGGTTTGTCTTGCATGTTCTTTGAATATTCAAATAGCCTCTTCTTGGTGTATTGGTCTTCTGTTTTTGTTAAATCTACAATGAGTTCTGTGTAAATCTTAGCAGTTGCCAAATCACACTTGTGTTTATTTTTCTGTTTAGTAGTTGAAGTTATTGCTCCACCCTCATTGTTCTTCCTTTTCTTTGAATTCCTGCCACACATAGATTTTGTACAGCAAGATTTGATATCTAATTATATAGTGTCATTTTGTTGCTGCTTGCTTCAGACAGTCCCACTCCCCGCCACCTCCTCCCCGCCTCCATTTAACTAAATTGTGATGGTTTAGAAGACAAAAGTCATGCATTGTACATCTTTGTAACCTCCACGTTGCTGCTTGCAGAGGTACTCAGATAAGACTCTCAGAGTGAGAGACACAACCACAGTACGTGCCACAATTTATTTTGTGCTTCTTCTTTCTCCTAAGTAGGCACTTTACATTTACTTTTCATCCTTACATAAATCCTGCAAGGAATTCTTACCTCATTTCCTAGTTGAATCCGAGACAGAGAAGGCAAGTATTTTTTCATATTAAGCATCAAAGTAAGGACTTAAGTCAGGTTGAACCCAGAATCGGAACCTATGCTCTTTCTACCAACATAGAACAACTCTTCTCATTTTCAGAGCTCCCAAAGTCTGGATATTGCATATACATGCATATGAGAGCAGCATTATTTAGTTTTCATACAGATTTGTAATATGAAGTATTAATCTACATGGAATCTCAGTCCTATCCTGATGAATTCCATGTTAACTTCTTTTTGAGAATTAGGCAACCAGATTTCTGGGCAAAAGTTCCCTACCATCACCTTAGCTCTGCTGGAGCCTGGTGAGAGACCGGAAGGGTCAACATAACATCAATGAACAACTTGGTTCTGAAATCCAGGAACCCATCTTGAGTCTATTAGTGACAGCACTATTGTAGTGACATAAAGCTGATAGCTTATTCTTCATTTCCTTCTCTGCATTATTTTGTTCCTGCATCTTACTAACAACAATCTTTCTATGATATAATAATGAGCAAGCACTGAGTTTTCAAGTGACAAATAAGTGCCAGGGACATTTTATTTGTCATGGAAAGATATGAATTCCTGGGTCTATACAGATTCTAGTGTCCCCTTTCAGAAACCCAGCATGCAGCTTTCCCTAAGAAAGGCCACTAATGGGAATTATTTCTGATGATGCAATGCTGATATTTTAGTACCATGAAGAAGGGAAGAGGTGGGGTTTCTCTGGAGCCAGATGAATTCATAATTAGTTCTCACCCAGGCTGCTTAAGCAATTATGGCAAAACCAAATCACATTACTTTTTTCTGCTTCTCCTGATAAAAGCCTCAGCCCTACTCTTTCTGCTCCACAGGGCACTTGGCTGGCCATTATTCCTAACACCACAGACGCTATCCTTCACTTTTGTTTCCAGGCTGTAACTGTCGCTGTGTAAAATAAGAAGTGTGGGGGAAATAAAGTGCACCTCTCGGTCTCGCTACTTCAGAGGCACCTAGCAACCCTGTCTCTATGCAGGCAGCACGCATCTCTCTGGTAGTTTACTGCCCACTCACAGCAGAGGCAGCAGGCTCTCTGCAAATAGTCTTTGCTGGAGCCAGCTTGGTGGTGGGGTGGTGGTGTCATTTGGTGTCCTTGGGGACGACATTTGGTTCTTGTTCTGGGAAGACGAGGGCAAAGCAATGACTATTTTCCCAAAGCTGTTTATGGAATCACAAATTAGGTCAAGCGGTTCCCTATTTGGGATTGTATAGTCTGAAATCAAGGCCAGTGGTTTTCAACCTTTGTGTTTTTCAAGTGTTTGGCATGATTGTGTCATGAACGGTCCAGAATGTTCAGAAAAATTAAAAGAAAAAGATGTTTCTCAGGTATATCAATGCAATGAGCACCACCTTTGGTCATTTTATTCATCCATTAATCGCTACACCTGTTAGCCATTCCCACATCCACCCTCTGTTTTCAAAGTGTCAACTGAGATGATGAGAGACCCTCCCCACCCCACCAATCAGCCCTCATGGACTTTCTATTGCAGGCTCATGTATCAGAGCACATTACATATGGATGCTAATTTCCTCTGTACCTAAGGGAATTTATAAAGATTTTTTGGTTTTCTTTCCTTTTTAAAAAATATTTTTATTAACATATATTAGTTGTACAGAGAGTTTCATTGTGACGTTTCCATGTATGCTTACAATATACCTTAGCTAGGTTCATCCCCACCAAGATTCTTTGTTTCTTAACTATTTGTATTTCATCTGGATTTTAAGCATCTGGGTGGGGAAGAACTTTGGAGAATGAAAGTTGTGTCTTTTTTTACTCATTTATTTTTACATTTTTATTAGCATATATTAGTTGTACAAAGGGGTATCATTATTACATTTCCATACATGCATACAATGAATCCTGATCAAATTCATTCCTTCTATCACTCTCTGTCGTCCCCATTCCTTCTTCTTAAAATATTTCACCAGGCTTCATTGTTCTATTTTCATACGTGTGTATAAAGTACGTTGACCATATTCATTCCTTCTCACTCTATCCTTTAGCCTTCCTCCCACCCCCTGGTACCCATTCCCAAACAGCACCTTTATTACATTCCTGTCATTCATTTTTAAAGACTAGATTCTGCATATGAGAGAGAACATGCAATCTTTGTCTTTCTCAATCTGGGTTATTTTGCTGCACATGGCAATCTAGCTCCATTTTCTTGCAAATGACATAATTTCATTCTTCTTTATGGCTGAATAATACTCCTTTGTGTATATAGGCCACATTTTCTTTATCCATTCATTGATTGATAGGCATCTAGGCTGACTCCATATTGGTATGCAGGTATCTCAACTATATTTTGATTTACATTCCTTCAGATCTATGCTCAGGAGTGATAGAGCAGGTTCATATTGTAGTTTTATTTTTATTTTTTAAGGAACCTCCATATTGAGGTTGAGGTGCATTAATTTACATTCCCATCAGCAGTGTATAAGACACTCAATATTTGTTGTTTGCTTTTTGATGATAGCCATTCTGACTGGGGTGAGATGAAATCTTAGTATAGTTTTGATTTGCATTTCTTTTATAGCCAGGGAGGTTGAACACTTCTTCATGGATTTATTGGCTATTTGCCATTTGTACTTCTTCTTTAGGAAACTGTTCAATTCATTTACCCATTTATTAATTAGATTATTTTTTCTTTCATTTTATAATTTTTGGAGCTCTTATATATACTCTGGTCATTAATCTTTTGTCTGATGAATAACTGGCAAAGATTTTCTCCCATTCAGTAGGTTTTCCTTTTCATTCTGGTAATTGTTTCCTTTGCTGTACAGAAGTTTTTAATTTGATGCAATCCCATTGTTCAATTCTTGTTCTTATTTTCTGAGTAATCTGGGTTTTATTCAGAAAAGCATTGCCTATACCTGTATCTTCAAGTGTTTTTCCCCATCAGTTTCAAAGTTTTAGGTCTTATATTAACATCTTTAATTGATTTGGAATTGTTTTTTATATAGGGTGAGACATAGGGATTTAATTTCAGTCTTCTAGATGTGGATATCCTGCTTTCCTAACATTATTTGTTGAAGACACTGTCTTCCCTCCAATTTTTCCTCTGTGCTGATTGATCAAAGAATGGAAGTGCTAACAAAGCCCCAGCCATAAAATCTGGCTCTGGGTCCCAATGCTTGCCTGCATTAAGAAAAAATGACATAATATACAGAGAAATTGAACAGTGAAATTAGTTATAGTTTTGGCCAAAACTAGGGAGAGAGAAATTCTTACTCTATCTCTACCCTGCCTTATAGCAGTGATACAACCTATAAAAAGAAAAAAAATCCTGGAGATACTGGAATTTCCTTGAGGAATCCTAATTCCTAGAGCTCCTATTACAGAAAGACTCAGGTTCCAAAGACTATGAAGCTTGATTTGGGAAACCATGAGTCCTGTTGGGTGGAAGGATGAATCCCAAGATAACAGAAAGGGAAAAGGTTTTAGCCTCCAAGAGTCATTCAGTCACTCACAAAATAATTATTGAATTCCTACCACGTGCTAAACCCTTTGTTAGTGAATGAGACAACTATGAATGAAAATTTTATTGATAAGTCCATAGTCTTGGAGATATTTTAGTGAAACAATAATTAGGGATAATATCAGGTTTGTTTTAACACAAGTCCTTGCCAAATTAATTGGATCTTAGATGGGGATGGGAGAGCTAACTAGGGAGGCAAATAGTAGGGAAGAAAATTTGTATCATTTAACTTTTTTTTTCTTTTAACACTTTTTTTTTCTTTCTTTTAACACTGGGATTTGAATTCAGGGTCTGACACTTGTTAGGTAAATACTCCACCACTTGAGCCAGTCTGCCAGCCCTTCATTTAACTTTTAAGAATAGCTATATTTAACAACTGCCTCATGAAATTCCTGAAAATTTAACACTCAGCACTCATAATTTGGTGTGAACTTTTTCCAGCACACCACAAATGAAATTGGGAAGTGTAAATATGTCTTATAACCATGCTAAGAAGTTTGAATTCTCTCCATAAGGCAGGATAATTCGAAATACTAATTAGTGCTTTTGTTTTCCTTATTTTATATATTTTTAGCTTCTCTTACCAAAAAAAGTTCCTAACCTTTATTTTTCCTTGTCTCAGAGTCTTTTTTGTATTGCCGAGCAAAAAAAAAAAAAAAAAAAAAAAAAAAATACAAGTATTTGTAAAGAACCAGTTGACATTGTAACTGATGCTTAGAAACTGCTTTTGCTAAAAGACACTGATTCTTTTCTTGGGCCTACAAGTCAACTAAAAGCAGGATTAAAACCTGATATCTCTGCCTCATTTTATATCTGCCTCCTTTGCTGAGTCTCTCTCTCCAGCAGTCACACTGAATACTGGGAATTACAAGTCTGAATGATAACATCTCTATGACAAAGGAGCAAAACTACCCACAAACAACAGTAGAACCACACAGGATAGATCACACCCCAAAATGAGGACAATTGCCTGTGATTATGAAGCTGCACCCTGGAGTAATAATCTCATGGGTACCAGGTTGCTTTTCCCAAGTGATGACAGTGATAACTTCTCTGGAGTACCTCACAGAACCAGAACTGAGATAATGATCAACCAGGCCACATTTTCTTTGCCTGGGACTGCTTAATTAATGCATATTTCACCCCATGTCGTATTTTATATAGAATAAGTACTCCTAATGTAAAAATGCTGCACATCCTCCTGTTGTGTAGCACACCCATGTCTGGGTGTGTGCTATTCTCCCCACATGCTCCCGCTTCGCCTATAAGGCATGTCTGTCCTTCTGCTCTATTTGCTAAATTAATCTGTCTCTCCTCCTGAAACTCTTATTTCACATTCAGAGGCAAGAATCTAAAGGGCTGAGTAGAAGACCCCTCTTTTTAATTCTTTTTGGGGCACCTCCTCAAGACCCTCACCAACCACCAGTGACAGCATCACTTTCTTTCCTAGGACCATGGGGGTACAGCGAATGAGAAGAACATCAGAGTGCTTTGTGGGCCAAGTCTAGAGGACCCACTTTTGAATATTCTGATTCCTATCAATTTCAAAAGGCTCTTGACAGAATGAAGGAGCTCAATAAAAAGACAAATGAAGTTTCTCACTGGCTGAGTGGAAGATGGCTGAGTATAATTAAATGATTTTGAGAAGTTAAGAGAAGTGATGTTTCTTGCACTCTAGTGTTGTTGGGTAAAACTGATACCTGCTCTAAGTCGTCATATGTAGTTTTTGACCAGCAATATGACCTGACTGTATCCAAATTTAAGAAAAATATCATCTGTTACCCATGTAGAGGAAGAACTGGAATAGGGAGAACTGTGGAAAAAAAGATGAGTTAGTTCCGTGATGAGAAGTAGGGTAACTAGGGTAGTCTCTAAGAATAAAGAGAAGAGGATAAACTCCAGAATATTTCAGAAGATAAATCACAAATAATGTGAACACCAGTTTGAGGATCTAAAATATGAGCTACTATGGTTTAGAGGAAAATGAATGACTATTTTGGTTATAACTATTTTCTGTATGCCTGGCACATTGCCTGACTCTTAGCAAGTACTCAAAGACACATTTAATAAAGAGTAAGTAAATGAATAATTCTGATGCACAAGCAACTACACATGCTTACCTTACATTGAAAAGAAAATGGCAGAATCCCTCTGTACAGCTACTATAATAAATAAAAAATTGAATATGGTAAATGAGAATGAGAAGCCACAGACTACAATAAAAAATTTGCAAAAGACAGATCAGCTAAAGTTCTGTTTTCCAAAATATACGAAGAATTTTAAAACTCAATAATAAAACAAACAGCACAATTAAAAAGTAGGCAAAAGTTCTGAAGAGATACCTCACCAAAGAATATACACAAATGGCTAAGATGCTTATGAAAGTTGATCCATTCCATATGTCATTAGGAAATGCAAATGAAGACAAATGAAGATACCAGTAAATTCTTATTAGAGTGGATAAAATCCAGAACATGGACAACACCAAATCCTGGCAAAGATGGGGAGTGATAGGAACTATCATCCATTGCAGATGGGAATGTAAAATGATGCCGCAATCTTGCAAAGCAGTTTCTTACAAAATCGTACATAAACCTACTATATAGTTCCACAATCATGCTTCTTGGTATTTTCCAAAATGAAATAAAACTTTTGTTCACACAGATGTTTATAACATCTTGACTCAGAATTATCTGAACTCAGAAGCAAACAAAATATCCTTCACTTGGGGGAGTGCATAAACCAACTGTGATATGTCCAGACAATGAAACATTATTCAGAACTAAGTGAGCTATTAAGACTGGAAAACACATGGAGTAAATGTAAACTCATATAACTAAGTGGAAAAAGCCAGTATTAAAAGGTTCCATATTGTATAATTCCAACTACAGATACTCTCTGATTTACAGTAGGAATATGGCCACTGTAAGTTGAAAATATCATAAGTTGAAAATACATCTAATATACCTAATTTATCAAACATCATATCTTAGCAACATAGCACACCACAGAATATCAGTTTTTTTGTATTTTTGTTTTCCCCATGGTACTGGGGTTTGAACTCAGGGCCTCATACTTGCTAGACAGATGGTCTACCACATGCGCCACGGCCCCAGCCTGAGAATCAGTTGTTTACTCTTATGATTATATGGCTGACTGGGAGCTACAGCTCACTTGACTGCCCAGCACCACTAGAGAACATCTACTGAATCTTGGTCACCTAGAAAAAGGCCAAAATTTGAAATTCAAAGCACCATTTCCATTAAATGCCTTTTGCTTTTGCATCATTGGAAACTAAAAAAAAAAAAAAAACCCTAAGTTGAACCATCATGAGTCAGTTACTCCTGCAAAGATGAAGGTGCCTAATTTCTCATAATCAAATAACTTAAACTCTATTCATTTCTCCAATTAAAATTTTCCTAATGTGCTAAATAATAAGCCATTACAATACAATATCAAACTTGTGTTGATATTGATAAAACACTTAAAAAATTTTTGATCTCTATAACATTATTATTTATGGAATTACCATATGATCCAGCAGTCCCACTGTTGAGTGTATATATACCCAAAGGAAATGAAATACACATGCCAAAAATATCTTTAAATGTTATCTGGCCAACTCTTAAGGATTTTTTTTTTGACATTTTCGACTTTTTAAAAAAATTTTTATTTATTTATTTTTTATTCGTATGTGCATACAATGTTTGGGTCATTTCTCCCCCCTTCCCCCCTGCCTCCCCCTTATCCCCTCACCTCCTTTCTCTCCCCCCCCATCCCCTCATTACCAGGCAGAAACTATTTTGCCCTTATCTCTAATTTTGTTGAAGAGAGAGTGTAAGCAATAATAGGAAGGACCAAGGGTTTTTGCTAGTTGAGATAAGGATATCTATACAGGGAGTTGAATCACATTAATTTCCTGTGCATATGTGTTACCTTCTAAATTAATTCTTCTTGAACTAACCTTTTCTCTAGTTCCTGGCTAAGGAATTAATTCTATTATGCTACTTCATATGCTAATTGGTCCCTAGGATACAGATTAATTTGTGCACAAAGTTTCCAATGTTTATATATCACAGTATGGTAAAGTAAATTACAGCAGACAATTAAATCAAAAGATATGTCAAGAAAAAGATTTTAAAAAACTCTAAGATCCAAATGAACATGTACCTCTGCTTTGCATTATATTGAGGGTTACAACCACCTAGTAACTAACTATAAGATCCAATTGTACATGTTACCAATTATTCTGGTTGAGGGAGTGAACACAGATGGGGATTTATAACTTTTTAAAAAACAGTTGATGCAGTATCATAAGTTCATTTGAAGATTTCCTGTTAACAATGGTAACTTTTTATTTAGATTTTTTTGATAGTTTTTATGTGGTAACAGGAAGGACTATGAGTATCACTGATGTCTAAAGAAAGTAGAAAAATGTCCCAGAGAGATGTTGCCATAGGAACTGTGCCAGGAGAGCAGCAGGGCAGATCGCACCATCCAAAGAAGAGTGGAAGAAAGTGATCTTGAAGTTGCTCTTTCTGTCAATTTTGGAGTGCAAAACTCTCATAAGTCTTCCCGTGGGAACTGTTCTCAGTAATAGCAAGGGTCAGTGGGATCCTAGGATGCTGGGGCTAAATATATTGCATAGGATTAAAGAAATCAAAATAGATAAGATATATAAAATCAAGGTTAAATACATAAAATATATATTGCATCTACTACTATTTGCAATATTTGAAAAATATTAATAGTATTACTAATAATCTTTTCATTTATTACTTCATATAATCCTGAGTAGGACTCTTTGAGGAGAGTAATTTTCAGATGAGATAATGAGGCACAGAAAAGCTGAACTGTTCAAGGTCAAATCATAAATGGTACATTTGGGACTCAACTGCAAGGTTATTTGGCTCTAGGGTCCATGTCCTTAACTTCTGTTCTTGGATGAACTAGTAAGTAATCAAAAAT
The DNA here is from genome assembly GCF_047511655.1 of Castor canadensis. Lineage (NCBI taxonomy): Eukaryota > Metazoa > Chordata > Mammalia > Rodentia > Castoridae > Castor > Castor canadensis. Next base: position 25,844,580 of record NC_133390.1, on the reverse strand, counting down.
AACTGGTAATAATTACAAAGATGATTATTTAGTGGTGGAATAATAGTTGGAGTTTCCATTGTCATGGGATATGTATAGAAGAATTTTTTTTTCTCTTTTAAGTATTTTTCCTAAAGGATATGGAAGAAAGTGTTATCTTCAGGATGACAACCACCTTGGTCCTCCTTAGTTCCTAGTGCAGAGCTCCAGGCTGCCCCAACCATTCTGCTGCAGATAACATACAAGTTGCTTCCTAATCTTAACCCCCTGTGGAGCTCTAAGGAAAGCAGGAATCTTCTTTTCTACTCTTCCTTTCTCTCTCCCTTCCTTCCCTCCATCTCCTTCTTCCCTTCATCTTTTTCTTCTTCCCTCTCTCTCTTCCTTCCCCTTCCCCAGTGAAACTTCTTACCACCTCCCCCCCACCAAATATTTCAAGACCCAATGTTACAGGGTGGATTTTGACCCTCCCTCTCCCCACACACAATTCATATATTGAAGTTTTAACTTCCAATTAAATATCTGCAGAATGTGACTATATTTGGAGGTAGACCTTTAATGAGGTAATTAAGGTAAGATGAGGTCACCTAATCCAACATGATTGGTTTCCTTACAAGAAGACACACACACAGGAAAAAACATGTGGAGGTAAACAGTGCTGGATCTCAGAACTAGATACTTCAAAGTGGCACTTGGGCATGCTGAGTACTTTGAATTGAAGGAGATCCTCTACTTCAAGTCACAGAAACAAGAATTATTCTACTCTGAGGTGAGTTGTAGAAACTGGGACTCCTCTCCCCAAAAGCAAACTATAAAACTTAGAAGGTCCTCAAGAGACACAGGTCTCACCCTGTGCCTAGAGGAAGTATTGCTACACCCAGTAGCCAGGAAGAATCTAAACAGACAGGCCTTGCTAAGATCCCTCTCCACTCCGTTTATTACTATTTCCTCAGGCCCTTTTGTCCAATCACATTTCTTCACAGCCCATTCTTCATTAAACCTAAGTATAAAAATACATGATTTTTCACTAGGTCCTTGGGTCTTCATTTCTGAAGGATCTTTTGTCACATAAACCTTTGATTAAATAAATCTGTTTTGTTTTTTCCCTTGTTAACCTACTGCATTAGTTAGCTTTCTGTCACCATAATGGAGATAATCAACTTATAAACGAGAAAGGGCTTACTTTGGCTCGGTTTTGGAGGTTCTAGCTAGTACATGATCAACTGGTACATTGCTTTAAACTTGTGACAAGGCAGCAAGCACATTGTGGTGAGAGCATGTAGTAGAGCTAAACTGCTCACCTCACAGTCAGGAAGCAAAAGAGAAAGGAACCAGTATCCCACAGTCCTCTTCAAGGGCATGCTGCCAGTGACCTAAGGACCTCTCACTAAGCCTATGTCCCACTCACAATATCATTAACCTGAGGACCATTAACACAATGTCCATTGGCGGGGAAATATGCAAGATCAAACTGTAGCACCTGTCTTTTGTTGGGGTGTCATGACCATGATCTTTGTGATATGTGGTGAAAAGTTATTACACCTTTTCACCCCTAAAATGACCATCCACAAGTCAAGAAGAGAGAGGTTTCAGAAGAAACCAACCTTTTGATCTTTGATTTGGATTTTTTTGGCCTGCATAGCTATGAATAAATACATTTCTGCTGTATGTATTTTCTTATGTACTTTGTTATGGTGGTCTTGGCAAACTAATATACTGAAGTGGTCTGAGCACCAGCTATATTCAAAGCCATAACACCTTTTCCTCCTGCCCTATCCGCTCTTGGCGTCCTGTGACTGTGTTCCTTTGACAATTGTTAAACACCAGGTGGAGAATGAGAACCCACTGTGTGAAATCACATAGGCCCACTTTGGACTAAACTGACTGAAAGGAGTCTATGACCCAGGAAGATTGATCATGGTACACCTTTGTGTTCTTGTGCCTGCCTCCCACTTGTTGATGCTCTCCCAAGGAATAGGATCTTCCTCAGGGCTAACACATGCATTGTTCATATCTACATGCAAGTTTTTATAGCACTGCAACACCATTAATTTTTTTATATGACTTTTTACAGCTTTCACACAATCCCAGTGAAATACTGTACTCGTAGACACTGAGATTATAGCCATAAATTATTTCAGTTGCCACAGTACCTATGGCACTAGGTTCAGAGACACTAGTTTGTACTTGAATTTTTTGAATGGATATATTTAATTTTTTTTCCATTCTTTATCCTTTCGTGAAAGGATTTTTGTAATACACACTATAGTAAATGAAAATTTAAATATGTTATGCTATCAGCAGTGACCAATGCCATAATAAAAAGGGTTCATCTTTATTTTAAATACCCCAACAGAACATTCTGGAATTCCTAAGCCTCTTCTTTTGAGGGAGAACTCAAGCAAAATGGATGTTGAATTGTCTAGGAAAATGGTCACCATGACCGCAAGGTTCTTACTGCTCACTCTACTCCTAAGACAGAGACAGCACCCCTGGGAGTGGGGTAGGTGTTTTGGGGGAGACAGGGAGAGAAAAGAGATTGCAGAAGAAAGAGCCTCCCAAGTGCTCACCCAAGGCAGACTCTATGAGGACTGTCAGGCACCTCACTGGAAAAATATATATTTTGCTTCTGGACATCCTAGGAGCTCCTCGCATGTCTACATTAGTTACTAGCAGAATTGTTTTGTTTTTTGGTCATGAAACGTTCCTCATTTTCCTCTGACGTTTTGGGCAAAACAGAATGGAGATACATTTAGATTGTTATCAGTTGTGTCCAGCTTGTCATATTGAACCACAGAAACACCTTACCTCTGATCTACTTGTTAGTCCAGACCAATGAGAGATGCCTGCTCCATCTGGGGATTTGATTGGAAAGAAAATACAGTTAGCCTTCCTTATCCATGGGTTCCATATGTATGGATTTAGCCAACGACAGAACAAGAAGACTTGTGTGTACTGAATGTGTAGAGACATTTTTCTTGTGATTCCCCAAACAATAGATTATAACAACTATTTACTTAGCACTGACATTTTATTAGGTATCGAAGACAGGCAGAGTAGTGCATATCAGTAATCCCAAGACTTGGGAGACTGAGATAGGACGATTATGAATTCAAAGCCAGCCTGAGCTACACAGGGAGACCTGTCTCAACAATAAACAAACAAAACATTGTATGAGGTATTGTAAGTAATCTAGAGATGATTTAAACCACAGGGGAGGATGTGCTTAGGTTATATGCAAATGCTAAGCCATTTTATATATGGGATTTGAGTATCTGAAGATTTTAGCACCTCTATATGTATGTGTGTGTGTGTGTGTATGTGTGCGGAGTTCTGAAACCAATCCCCTGCAAATTCTGAAGTATGACTCATAGTCTTTCTGCTCTTCACCTGGCTTGTGCAGTGACACACCCCAAGAATGGTTAACTTCTCCCCAAAGTTAGTAAAGAGTTGGGTCATGAGCTTTTGGTATTTTTAGACAGCAACAGGAGATGGATGAAGCAAGATGTTTAACTAGCCACACAGGCTTTTGCTCTGAGTGGAATGCAGTCTGCCTTCAGGGGTTTACTGTTTGTGAGACAATTGCCAACACCCCACAGATTTGTGTTGGGAATACCAAAGAAGCAGAATCAATCATTTGTGAAGAAGCAGAACAATCTCCCAGTAGACTCTGCATATTACTAAAAACCAGGACAAAAGAAGGTCAGCTCTGTCCTTCAGGTCCTTAATCATAATCTGAAGAGCCAAGAGGGAAAGGGAAAGGAGTTTGGGAACACTGAACAGTGATGGAAGGTAGTTCTGTCTTTGTGACTAAATGTGACCAAATGAATTGGTCACATTTTTCCTCCTAAAGGCATTAAACTTTGTGGGATTAAATTCTTCCCAACACCTAAAAGCATGTAAATTCTGACTATTTGGTATCATCTGAGTAGTTTGAAGGCTGTTTGTTTGTAGGGAGAGAAGTTAATACCACAAAGAGCACTGATATCCTGCAACATGCCAGCTTCAAATGCTTCACAGTACACAGTCACAATGCAATTCAGAGGATGTGTGTATTTCTGATCTTAAAAAAGGATTAAAAGCATGTATACATAAGAAAGACATCTGTACTATTTATTACTCATTACAAGCTAAATAAAACAGGGAAATGGTTATCTTTTTTTAAACTTACATTTTGACAAGACAAACAAAACAATTATTTCTGAAAACAAAACAAAAAAGAATCCAACTTGCTACTTTGAAGTTATTTTGATTTTATTTTATTTATATTTTTTTAGTGCTGGGGATCAAATAGAACTCATGGTTTCACACCTGCTAGGTAAGCTGAACAGTTTTGAAAATTGTAACAAAGAAGAGAAGAGGGCTTTTCATGTGATGTGTAAGGAGGATCTGTTGAAGAAGATTAGCTCCTACTGGAAAAGAATTGATAATATGATGTCATCACTGTGGTGTAAATTTAACATCCTTCAATTCTCAACATTCCAATGCCCTTCACGTTAGTATAGTGATTATACCTTGCTGCTCAACAATTTTTTCCTAGGTGACAGATGACAATTGTGAATGCCAGGGTGGGCATAGGTAAAAGTCTGTTAAATATTAATTTAAATTATCTACTTGAAAAACAACTTTTACTTCCTCTCTCTCTGTCTCTCTTTCATAAGCATATTTTGGGCTTGGGTACATCTAATGAGGAGATTGAGACACTTCCAAATTTGAGTTACACAAGAAGAATCAAGAAGCATGTTTAATCCCCAATTTTGAGTGCAAATACCTTGACATGATGTCCCAGCATTGCTAAGAAAACATGCACTTGGTAAGTGCATGTTTATAATCCCAGCTTTGTGGCAGGTGTAGATGGGAGGATCCTGGTTCAAAATCAGTGAGAGCAAAAAGTCAGTGAGTCTCCATCTCAAAAAACAAGACAGGAGTGGCGGTACAAAAGTGTAATTCCAGCTATATGGGAGGCAGAGGTAGGAGGATTGTGGACTGAAGCTGGTCTTGGACAAAAAGCATGAAACCTTATCTTAAAAATATAACTAAAGCAAAAAGGGCTGTAGGCATGGCTTAAGTAATGGCATGCTTGCCACGCACAAAGCCCTGAGTTCAAACCCCAATACCACAAAGAATAAAAACAAAAACAAACAAAGAGGGTTCTAAAATAAGCACTGTTCCATGGGAGCATTACTTAATGCTTGAGGAAGTTGTGGATTAGGAAATACCTCATATAGTTGGATTATCTGTCCCATCCAGTGATGTACCATACTCCACGTTCATCCTTCATCTAAGGTGGACAGAAAAAGATGGGGATGTGGCTCTGTGGTACAGCACTTAGCAGTCACAGGCTGTAAATTTGATTTCCAGCAATGCAAAGTAAAACAAAATGTTCAAAGCAAAATGAACAAACACATGGTGTCTCACATGTATTTCCTTCTAAAGCCAACTTGCGGACTGAAGGTAAAGCAAGGAGAGTACCTGTTTTGCAAATGTGAAACCCCAAGTTCAAACCTCAGTCCTCCCGCACCTGCCCCCCAAAAAGCTTGCATTAGAAACTTCTAGGCAAATACAAAGAATCTCCTTTTTCTATTGGAAAAACAAACAGTAAATACTACGTATGTTTCTCTTCCTACTTTTAAAACACCAGAAGCCCCTAACTTTTAGCTTTGTAATAAAAAGTTTGCCCAACGATTTATATCTGAGTAGCAAAAGACAAAAACAAAAACAAACTCCACTATTTATATTTCTAGGTATTTGTCCTATAATGCAATCTCTCTGTGCTAGAAATTGCAACAAGTTGGTTCAAATGCAGGGTTCTGAAACAAGAACCCACACTTTTAAACAAATTTATTTTATTCATATGTGCATGCAATGTTTGGGTCATTTCTCCCCCCTTCCCACCGCCCCCTCCCTTTCCCCCCACCTCCTCCTTCTCCCCCCCACCCCTTCCCTACCAGGCAGAAACTATTTTGCCCTTATCTCTAATTTTGTTGTAGAGAGAGTATAAGCAATAATTGGAAGGACCAAGGGTTTTTGCTAGTTAAGAAGAGGATTAGCTATACAGATAGTTTACGTTCATTGCTTTCCTGTACATATGTGTTACATTCTAAATTAATTCTTCTCAAACTAACCTTTTCTCTAGTTCCTGGTTCCCTTCTCCTATTGGCCTCTGTTGCTTTAAAGTTTCTGCATTAGTTCCTTTGCATTGAGGACATCAAATGCTATCTTGTTTTTTTTTGGGTTTCTTGCCTATCCTCATACCTCCCTTGTGTGCTCTCACCTCATTATGTAATCAAAGTCCAATCCCCTTGCTGTGTTTGCCCTTGACCTAAAGTTCACATATAAGGGAGAACATATGATTTTTGGTCTTCTGGGCCTGGCTAACCTCACTCAGAATGATGTTCTCCAATTCCATCCATTTACCTGCAAATGATAAGATTTCATTCTTCTTCATGGCTGCATAAAATTCCATTGTGTATAGATACCACATTTTCTTAATCCATTCATCAATAGTGGGGCATCGTGGCTGTTTCCATAACTTGGCTATTGTGAATAGTGCTGCAATAAACATGGGTGTGCAGGTGCCTCTGGAGTAACCTGTGTTGCATTCCTTTGGGTATATCCTCAGGAATGGGATTGCTGGATCATATGGCAGGTCTATGTTTAGATTTTTAAGAAGTCTCCAAATTTTTTTCCAGAGTGGTTGTACCAGCTTGCATTCCCACCAGCAGTATATAAGGGTTCCTTTTTCCCCACATTGAACCTACACTTTAAAGTCTAGCTTTCCATCACCACACAGTAAGCAAATGCAAGTACAAAAAAAAGACCAAAATATACTAGAAAAATAATAAGAGGAAAGAAGGATTATTAAGAAAATAACTGCTAATATATATTCAGAAAGCCTGAAAATGATTATAACATTTATTAACCTTTTTCTATGTTCCCAGCCTCACGCTAGACACATTGACTTCATTATTATGGTATTTAATCCTTCTGACAGTTATATGAGGCAGCCATTGTTAATATCTCCATTTTATGAGTGAAGAATTAAGGCTGAGAACCTTAAATGCACAAGGGATCATAGTTAAGCTAGGAACAAAAAAAAAGGTTCGATCCCCTTCCTTACCTTCATAAAGGTCAGGGCTGAAGCTCTATAACCAAAAACATGTTAAAAAGAGGAAAATTTAACAAATTACTTTCAATAAACTTTTATGTGGCATGGCATCCTTCAGGAAAGACCCAGGAAAACCATCCATTTTTATGCTTAGGTTTGATGTGTGGACAGATGTGAAGAAATGTGACTACACAAAATGATGTAATGGCAAGAAATGGAGGAGGAAAACCCAGCAAGGCCTGTGCAGATTCTTCTTGGTGTCTGTGTGTAGTGTGCCTTCCCTCCAGGGTGTGGGGCAGGATCCTCTGGAATGAGGGTCTTCTAAAGAGAATGAAGAATATGACATTGCTTTGAAGGAGGGGAGTTGTAGTTTCTCTATGACTTGCCTCAAGAAAGAGGAATTTTGGTTTCCATGACTCATTTCCAGGGAGAAAGACAGGTATGACACAGGGAGGCAGGAGGAAGTCAGAGAGAATGTGCTTCTGTGGCCTTTCAGGCAGGTTTAGTGCAAAGTACTCAGCATGCCAAAGGCTGTACTTTAGGGAACTGTTTTCTGTGCCTCAGCACTAGTAAGTGGTGGCTCTTGCGTATGTTAAAAACAAAACAAAACCCAAGTAGTCTGGACTTCAGAATCTGAACTCTCAGTACATATCATGGAAAGGGGAGGAGCTTAAACTAAAAAAGGGAAAATAAGTAGCAAAAGAGAAATTAATGTATGCAGTGTCCAGAGCAATGTCACAGGCTTCACGAATACCAAGATGCAATGAAGGAGCTATGAGACTTGTGCCTCATCCACTGTGAACCAATGAATTCACAAAATCCAGGGCCAGAATAAGTACACAAAGCTTCCCCTGAAAGGAGACGATCAGAACTCAAATATGGATTTGGTTTTCAAGAACTTTTTGTTATACCTAGGAGAATTTTCAAGTGATTTTTGATAAAACTATTTATACTCTTGAATTCACATCTTCAAATTGGAAGAGTAGGTAAAAGTCTTTTTAAAATGCTTTTTATTGTTGTGCTGGGTGGGGGTACATTGTAGCATTTATAAAAGTTCTTATAACATTTCAAATATATCATATTTGAATTCACCTCTCCATCATTCTCCTTTACTGTCCCCATTCCTGGAACAGTTTCAACAGGTATCACTTTTCCATTTACATACATGTATACACATTATTTGCACTATATTCACCCTACCACACCCTTCCCCCTCCCTCCTCCAACTGATACCAATCCCCCCAGATAGGACCTGTTGTGCCCTCCTGTTCTCTGTTTAAGATAGCTACACAGGGAATTTTTTTGTGACATTTTCATGTATATATGTATACAACCTGAATTGGTTCATCTCCCTAATTTTTCTTTCTACCTTAGTCCCCTTCTTATGGTGGTTTCAACAGGTTTAAAAGTCTATAGAGAGTTCATCAACCATGTTGTAGAAGTCTTTTATAATACCTGATAAACAAGAATATGATAATTTCATACTTCCTAAAAAGTATGGACCAAAAAGTCTGGACCAAAAACAGATGCAACTTTATTGCCGTACTTGGAAACCCAGGGTGGGTGTCAAACAATGATCATCATTTTTTAGTATGGTCCTAGGTAATTTTAGAAGTTAATTCTGCAAGTTCCAGCATATGTTATTGAGGACTGTTCCATATGAATCAATCACAGATGAAATGTAAAATGAGTTACATTAAAATTTAATGGGACCATTATCAAACTAAGGTAGTAGTGGAAAAGACAGTAACTAAAACATACCACAAGAGGGCGCACTGGGACTTTTAAATATCAGTAACTTGGCACAGGGAGCACAAAAAGACAAGGTAGTAGAGTCAGGTACAGCCAGATTCCTTTTCTAAAGTCACTAAATATAAAATCTGAAAGACTTTCTTTAATGACCTGTAGTATCTGAAAAGCATAATTGTATTTTACTCAGTAAGTAAAACATATTGCTTCTTTTCATTGAAGTAAGTTTTCTCTAAAAAACTATATTCTTGGGTTAAAATTATGAGACTTTTTTTTCTAGATATACATTTTAGAACATCAAAACTTATCAAGATGACTTTGGGATGTTTATTGGGGCACTATTCACAATAGCCCAGTTATGGAAACAGCCAAGATGCCCCACCACCGATGAATGGATTAAGAAAATGTTTTATCTATACACAATGGAATTTTATGCAGCCATGAAGAAGAACGAAATGTTATCATTCGCTGGTAAATGGATGGAATTGGAGAATATCATTCTGAGTGAGGTTAGCCTGGCCCAAAAGACCAAAAATCGTATATTTTCCCTCATATGTGGACATTAGATCAAGGGCAAACGCAACAAGGGGATTGGACTTTGAGCACATGATAAAAGCGAGAGCACACAAGGGAGGGGTGAGGATAGGTAAGACACCTAAAAAATTAGGTAGCATTTGTTGCCCTTAACGTAGAGAAACTAAAGCAGATACCTTAAAAGCAACTGAGGCCAATAGGAAAAGGAGACCAGGAACTAGAGAAAAGGTTAGATCAAAAAGAATTAACCTAGAAGGTAACACACATGCACAGGAAATTAATGTGAGTCAACTCCCTGTATAGCTATCCTTATCTCAACCAGCAAAAACCCTTGGTCCTTCCTATTATTGCTTATACTCTCTCTACAACAAAATTAGAAATAAGGGCAAAATAGTTTCTGCTGGGTATTGAGGGGGTGGGGGGGAGAGGGAGGGGATGGAGTGGGTGGTAAGGGAGGGGATGGGGGCAGGGGGGAGAAATGACCCAAGCCTTGTATGCACATATGAATAAAAAAAAAAGATGACTTTGGGAAAACCAAAACAGACAAATATTTTGTCTGTTATCAGCAATACAAATTACATATTGTTGAAATTGGCGTTGATTTTAGCAGATTAGAAAAAGGTTAGGAGCTATGAATTATGGTAGAAAATTGAAGCAAATTGACAGATTCAAATAATCTTCTCCATACCACATCCTCTCACACATGTAACCAGGTGATTTATTATGTACCATAAAATGTTTTCTATTGACAAGACCATCCATCATTTTTAGGCTGTAATACTGCTTCTTTAATAATCAATGGAAGCTGAATATGAGGTTGGAAACTGAATATGACCTTTTGCCCTGAAGCAAAAGATCAAAATTAAGGAAAAATAGACAAACTGCAAACTGCAAAATTCTCACAGCATATGCAATTTGGGGTGATCCTGAAAGTAAAGATGATGTTTCTCTATTGGGAGAAAATTTATTTATAGATATTTTCACTGGAAATCTTCTTATCATCCAGAAATCAGCCAACTTTTTCTGAAAAGGGTTGGTTATGCATTAGTTGGTTTTGTGTTATTATAACAAAACACCTGAGTTAGGCTACTTTGAAAAAAAGTTTATTTAGGCCACAGTTGTGGAGGCTGAGAACTTTCAGCCCTATTAGTTATTAGTTGGGCAGCCCTATTAGTTAGGCCTTTGATGAGGTTCTCATGGTGAATCGCATCGTGGTGTAGTATGTGTAGGAGTAAGAAATCACATCACCAGACAGGGAGCCAGAGAGTGGTTTAGGAGTTAGGCACATTCTTAAAACAACTTGCTCTCAAGGGAACCCAGGATCCCTTAAGAACTATCTTAATTCCTTCTGAGGTAACTGCCTTGATGACCTGAGGATCTCCCACTAGGCTGCATCTCCATCACCACCCAACATCGCCATATTAGGGACCAAACTTCCAACATGCGAACCTTAGAGGAACAAACCAAATCCAAACTGCAGCAGGCCAGATAACAAATATTTTTGACTTTTCAGTCTATATGGTTTCTGTCTACTTCTGGCTACTCAACTTTGCCACTAATATGTGAAAGTAGCCAGAGGCTAGCAAATAAATGGACATGGTTGTGTTCTAATGAAACTTTATTTATTTTTTTGAAACACAAATGTTTTTGATATTGATGAGTCCGATGTATGTATTTTTCTTTAATAGTTTGCATTATAGGTATAATAGCTAATAAAAATCCATTACCTTCTCCAAATTAAAAAAAAAAAGGATTTGTCCCCCTTGTTAACAGTTTGCTGTGGACCCCTTCATGACAGAGGAGTGAATGAGAAGGAGAAACAAACTTTTGAAACCTGGATATAGGGACACAAAGAACCTCTAGCTGGAGAACAGAGTGATATAAAAAGATCCATCTCAGATCCCAGGTGAAGCTCAGTGAGTCCTTAGCAAGGAGCAAAAAATATCTCAGGGAAAAGTGTGTTCTAGAAAATTGCCTGAAACACGCATAGAGATCCATCCCTAAAATAAAACTCTGAAGGTGTAATAATTCTAAAAATGTCTGGGATAGGGCACTGCAAGGCCTGGCATTCTGAGCCACTGAGAATCTTGAGCCTGCAGGAAACCGTAGAGTGTTTTTGTGTAGCAAGAAAATTGTGTGTGATAAATTAGCCCTAAGAATACACTCTCATTTTCTAAATCTAATTTTCAACTCAAAGACATTTTCTGAAGTACCACTGGAACTTTAAATATTATGAAAATGTATTTCATGGTTCAAAGAAAGATCAGATTTCCTAAATGTAACTGAGTGACACATGCATTATACTTTGATTTGGGAAATGAGCTAAGATTTTCCAGAATCAACTAATTAACTTGTGTGAAAAAGCTTAGAAGATTATATACAGCAATGATTTCCAAGTCTGGCTGGAGAAAAACATCAAAGAGATGTTTTAAAAACACAGTTTCCCAGGTCACACAATAGACTTACTAAATTTGATTTTCTGGAGCTTGCGATCCAGGAATTTTTATATTGCTGCCCAGGTTGTTCTTGGTAGTGCCCAGGCCAGTGCCAGCTCATCGATTAGGAACCAGAAGGACAAAAGAAAACCCTTGGGTTTGAGTTTGGCCATGCTGTACAAGTTCAAACCCAGGTCTGCTTTGAATTAGTCACTTACCTCTGAGTTGGTGATGTAACATTTTGAGCTCCATGTCGCATCTCCATGACGTAGATCCAAGGTCTGCCCCTCTGTAAGGATTGAAAAACGTGAGAATGTGACTCGAGGGATTTGGAGTATAGATGCCTTAGGTTTTTTTTTTTTTATAAATATATGTATATCCTTCACCTTTTTCTTCCTGAGGACAATTTAACTGGACTTGCTCTATTCACAAGTACACAGAATTTTACTAAAAATGACTACTTCAAAAAAGATATGAAAATTTATTTTTCTCCACAGAAGCATGTCTTCTAAAATTTCCTGAGAATATTAGGTTCAGGTAACGTTAGGAACAGCACAATGATGGATCCACATGTCTGCTGTTCCTAAGCCTAAGCACCAGTTGAAGAGGAGCCAGGGAAGAAAGATGTCAAGTCCTTGGACAGCCCGTCATGTCCTAGCTTGTGCTGACTTTCCTTGTAATTTGGCATAAGGTAATTCAAGACTCCCACTGCTTGGAAAACAGCTTTCAATTCCAAACTCTTGAAGCAGTTGAGCTTTGTCCTTACATGCAGGTGTAGGAAGGTTTTGCTTCTTTGTCAGAAGTTCAGCTCAGGCAGCAGTGCATTGGGCCACATCTATCGCTTCTTTTTAATTTTAAATTAAATTTATTTTGTTTTCTTTCTGGTTTATCTGAACAAAGAAGAATGTTACTCCCTCTGAATCTCAAGTGCAGAAAATCATGGGGCAGCCTCCCAATTGTTACTTGGCAGGGGACGAGTTGGCAACTCCCTTCCTCCGGTCAGGCGCTTTCATCTTCCTTGTAAGCAATTACTCATCTGATCTTGGGAGGGGTTTTTTTTGCTTCTTCCTGAGCATGCCAGGTTAACAAAACTATCAAGGAGGAAAATAATTTTATAATACATGTTGTTAAAGCTCTCTCTATGGTAGAAAAGTGTTTGTGGCAGAGAAGAAAAGTGACATTGACAATTATTTCATTATTTTCTTAAAAGAAGAAAGCTAGGAAAAGCAAAATTGTGGTTTAAGGAAACATTGCTTCAGTTTATATATCTAAAGTGGCTTCTCCAACGATTGTGGTTGACAGGTCAGAAGTCAAATAGGCATTTCAGAGACTGTGGACTCAGCATATGAGTTAAGTTTCTTTGCAAATAGAACCTGAGAGCTTTGTTGCATTCTAATTTAGAGTTGGTCATTAGAAAAATGAAGGATGAAAAGTCCCACTTCAGCAGGTTTGCTGCTCAATGTCACTACTGGTTCTACTTGGCAACTTTAAGCAGAGTGAAGGAATCAGGATATCACAATTGGATAGCATTGTATATTAATATAAGGCTTTTAAGGATGATAGCACTCAGATAGAATGTCAACTCTAAGGTCCAAGAGTAAATACAAATTTGAAGTTGCTCCTTTAAATCTATACACACCTCAGAATTTCAGAAGAAATAAACATTCCAAAAAGAAAACATGGCTTTGTATTATTTTTACCCCAAAACTGTCTTCCAAGCTAAATACTAAAGCAACGCACAGCTGTTCAAATTAGTCATAAGCAGATTTGTTAAATAAAGCAAGAATGTTCATGTGGGAAAAAGGGTAACAAAAGAATTAGTAACTTGTCACTACTTTTTCCTTTTCTTGTTTTGCTATTCATTTATTTATTTTTGGCAGTACTGAGGTCTGAACCTCTGCCTGCTAGGCAGGCTCTCTACCACTGGAGCCACTCCATCAGCTCTATTTTATGCTGTGTATTTTCAAGTCTGACCTCAAACCTTGGTCTTCCTGTTCTCTACATCCTGAGTAGCTAGGATTACAGGCATGAGCTACCACCACCTGGCTCTTTTTTTTTTTTTTCAGAGTAGCAGTCTTGAATGGAAAAAGAGTCTCATCTTTAAGATAAACTATTTCTGCTTTTATTTTTCTAAAGTAACATTTCAAGAGATTAGTTTGGGGTCAGAATAATTGTATGTTTGGTGGCTGAAAATGATTGTTTTATACATTTCCAGGAACTTTTGCTATTTGTGATGGAGAAAATTAATGCAAGGCAAGAGAAAAGAAGCCTCAAACCTTTGATGTCATAGCAATTGTGCTTTTTACAGATGAGCTGTGGCACATAGTGACATCGGTTAATAATAAAGCTCCCCCATGTGTGAAATCTTTGAGTACAATTAAAGAAAGGGCACAAGTGATATATAAAAGCAAAGAAGGTGATCCAGTTAATATATAAACTTTATAAAGCTATATGGCCTTGGTGTAGTCTTTGCTTTTGTCCTCTGCCTCTAATCTGTGACCAAGTCCTCAGTTCCTTCCTCTTCCTTCTCTCTGGCCACTGTTTCATGCAGTTCTTCATTCTCTCTCTCCCTAAATCACTACAACAGCCTTCTATATGTTTTTCTGCATTTTCTTTTCTTTTCTTTTTTGTTTTTGATCATCCTCCTGAAAAACAGGTCAGTCCCTGGATGAAAGCCTTTGTTTTCACAACTCTGATGATTCTGACCAGAACTAGTGTCTCTCAGGTTCTTTCTGCTTTGTATTAACACTCTTGTTAACAATCAGGACCCAACCCCACCGAAAGGGAGTGAAAGGATTTGGTAGATTATCAGGGTCCCACCAAGCAACTGAGGTTCTTGCAGAAGCTGCCAGTTTCAGAGATTGAATTACTGATAATGACCCCAAGACAGAAGTCCTCTGATGCTACTGGGCATCTGTCGGGGATGACGGGAGAAGGCTGGAGGCCTAGTGGACGTTGTGTGCCCTAGCACACCGGGCAGGGGGTAGTCACAACAGCTGAACCCAGAGCCCACACTCTGATGGATGTGTTATAGCCAACGACTTTCTGGCCCATTTAAACTCTCCAATGCTGAACATATCCGTTTTATATCTTTGTGATCTCAGTGGAGCAAGACTAAAAAGGGTTTATTTCATTTTCTAAAGTTACAGCTCCCAAAAGGGTCTGATCATGTGAATTTCTTGGCAAGTTTCCAGGGACCCAATAAAAATAACCTAAATCCAATGATCCAGATCTGACCCTGGGCACATATATTTTAAACAAGTTTTTCAGGTGATTCTTTTGTAGTCAGCTGGGCACAGGTATGAGGAACCAGTCAGTCAGGAGGACAGGGGAAATCCACTATTCCTTACCATGGTAGTCAAGGCTCTCTGCCATCTAATACCCCATCATTCTGCAGCATACATCTTTGTGAGCTCTCCTACTCCTTGTTCTTGATGACCTCACTTACATCTCTTCATTTGCATTCATTTTTCTCTTTAATTTGAATGCTATTCCCCATCTTCTTCAATTGAGAGGATTCCTACATTTATGTCAAGATCCAACTGACTGATCCATTGTGATGTTTCCACTGATTCTACCAACAGAATTAATGGCTCCTTTTATGTTTCCAACAAACTTTGTTCATAACATTGGCAAATATTTATCATGCTAAATTTATAATTACATGGTCAAGCTATTCTGAATCTTAAACTAGAATGTATGTTCTCACAATCAGAATTGTCCCAGGTTATCTATTTATCAGTATACTTGTTTGTGTCTCTTCCCTGATAAAAATACTGGCTTGTTTAGCCAGAAATTCACCACAGTAACCCACATAGCCTTAGTGTAGTACAATACACACAGAAGGCATCTAATAAAGGTTGAATATTCCTGAGGCTATGGTATTGCCAGTGAGAGTCACCATACTCTTTCTTTGTTGAGACAGAGTCTTGATATATAGTCCAGGTTAGCCTGGAACTGACTATGAACTCTGAATCCTCCTCCCTCACCCTCTCAAGTTCTGGGACTACAGGTGTGTGCTACATACCCAGCAGGTCATAATACTCTTAAGCACTCCCAGAACTGGAGGCACCAATTTCCCTCCTCTCAAAAGACTAATGGAAAGGGTTTTGTTTTGTCTTATTGTTTGGTCTTTTTTAAAAATCACACTTGATTTATGACCAAGCACAAAGCACGCTGGAAGATCTGTAGAACTGGGCAAGGCAGGTGAGAGAAGAACCCTTGACCTGCTGGAGGGGACTGGAATTGGCTATATAAGATATATTCAAGATTCCTACTATCATAAATTTTAAATTCTGGTAGGGGAGATGAGTGAGAAACAAGTTAAACAAACAAATTTCTGAATATTTGTTTATTCTAGAAGAGGCTACAGACAATAAGCAAATACACAAATAAAATGATTCAAATAGTGCTAAGCACTATGATGAAAATAAAAGTGATGATGTGTCTGAGAGAATGTTTGTTGAGAATGGTGGGTCAGGATTAGTGAGTAAGGTTACTAGTTGGGAAAGGCTTATGGTTTTGTGTTAAGAAGCGGATATGAGGAGGGAACTAGCCATGCCAAAATCTCATAGGAGACTGTTCCAGGAAGTGGAAATCTTGAGTGACACAACTTTGAGAAAAAGATTGACTGAAGTAGGGAACAGAAAGAGACAATGTGTCTCATTAAGAGAGCGACCAAACTATAGGAGATGAGGATGGAGAGGCACAGGAGTAGATTATAGGAGCCTTAGAATATTCGTGTTGTGCCAAGTGCAATGAAAGCCTTTGGCAAGCTTTCAGCAGGAAGTAGTATAATCAATTCTGAGAAATATTAAAGAGGTATAACTAGCAATATTAGGTGATTTTCATGGTACTTTTCATAATTCTGTATTCAAATGCTGGATACACTGTCAAAAAATGGGAAATCAGCCAGCAAAATTCTCTTCCAAAGGTTTGTAATGGAATATGAACTGCCTTAGAATTTTTGACATTTTTGTCTTCATTTCTGGAGATACCATGTATGTTGTTTTTGTGTTTTCCTATCCAGGGTTAACATCCAAATTATATTAAAAATACCTTTGATTTCAATGAACTCTTGGTTCACTCTGTACTAAAAAATCAGTTGTTCTGTTTTTATTCTTGAAAAATGTTATAATTATTTCAAAATCAAGATAGTAATTTTAGCTATCAACTTTATCTCTTTATTCCAAGAAAACCACCATGTAAGTATCTGGTGAATGCATTGACAGGAAGACTAGATGCAGTCACTCTTTCTTATCATTGTATTCACTAGTTTTGTAACTCTTTACTTTTTCCACTAGAGTTTTGCTTCAGCTTTAAATAAGGGATCTGCCACTCTTCAACAAAATCAGAAGTCCTTGAGAAGCCCAGTCTCTGACATCACAGTAAGTTGTGAGAAAATAAAAGATTCATGGGATATTAAAAAAACAAAGAAGTAGATCAGGTACTAGTGGCTCATACCTGTAATCCAAGCTACTCGGGAAGTTGAGATTGGGAAGATTGCAGTTCTAGGCCATCCTAGGCAAATAGTATATGAGAGAGACCTCATCTCAACCCATAGCTGGGTGCAGGTGCAAGTGTCATCCCATGCTACATCTGTAGGCTGAGATCAGGAGGATTGTGGTTACATGCTAGCCTGGGCAAGAAAGCTTGTGATACCCCATCTCAATGGAAAACTGCTGGACACACTTGTCACCCCAGGAATGGCAGGAAGCTTAAAATAGGAGGATTGCAGTTCTGGCTAGCAGGGCAAAAAGGTGGACCCTATCTCCAAAATAACCAGAGCAAAAAGGACCAGAGGCATGGCTCAAAAAATACGTTTAAATGAGAAACTGGTATAAGGAAGCTCAAAGATTCAAACTCAGGTTTTTGGCTGAGCTAATTGGATAGAGAGACAGGTGCTAGAGAAAAAGAAAACTTTGTATGAAAGTTGTGTTCTTTTGGACATGCTTCATCCAAGGTTCTTTTGGGGCATCAATGTGGAAGTGCTGAGTTAACAAATTAGGTATTGTGTCTGAAGTTTTGGGAAGAAGTCTTAGAGATACAGATTAGAGACTTATCTTCATATAGATGATTGCTAAAGAAATACAAATAGATAAAATTAGGCACTTTATCTCATGTGAGGGCTGAGAATGGGCCTTTGGGAAAACCAGCATTTTAAGAGTAAATGGAGATATGGTACTGCCAAGGAAATGCAGAAAGAAAAAGCAAAGGAAACATTTTATTTATTTATTTACTTTTCTCTACTCTTCTGTGCCTTTAAAAAATTTTTAAAAATTCATTTATTCATATGTGCATACATTGTTTGGACCATTTCTCCATCCTGCCCCTCACCCCTGCCCTGTACCCCCTACCCCCATCGCTTCCAGGCAGAACCTGTTCTGCCCTCTTCTCCACTTTTGTTGAAGAGAAGACATAAGCAATAATAAGAGAGAAAAAGTGTTTTTGCTAGTTGAGATAAGGACAGCTATACAGAGAGATTCCTAGCATTGCTTCCATGCACAAGTGTATTACAACCTGAATGATTCATCTCTAGCAGAGCTCTTCAGTACTTCCCTGTCAACTTCCCATATTGACCTCTGTCTTTTTAAGGTTACCTAATTTATTAGCTCCTCTACAGTGGCCACATCAAACACTTTCAAGTTTTGGGTTTCCTACCTTTCTCTATTCTTCCTGTATGTGTTCTCTTCTTAGCGTGTGATCTAAGTCTAATAATATTACTGCATTTGTTTTAGATCTAAAGTCCACACACGAGGGAGAACATACAATTTTTGGTTTTCTGAGCCTGGCTAACTTCACTTAAGATGATGTTCTCTAGTTCCATCCATTTACTTATGAACGACAAGATTTCGTTCTTCTTCATGGCTGAATAAAAGTTCACTGTGTACAAATACCACATTTTCTTTTAATTTTTATTGTTTTATTATTCATATATGCATACAATGCTTGGTTTATTTCTCCCCCTTGCCCCCACCCCCTCCCTTACCACCCACTCTGCCCCCTCCTTCTCCCCCCCTCAATACCCAGCAGAAACTATTTTGCCCTTATCTCTAATTTTGTTGTAGAGAGAGTATAAGCAATAATAGGAAGGAACAAGGGTTTTTGCTGTTTGAGATAAGGATAGCTATACAGGGAGTTGACTCACATTAATTTCCTGTGCATGTGTGTTACCTTCTAGGTTAATTCTTTTTGATCTAACCTTTTCTCTAGTTCCTGGTCCCCTTTTCCTATTGGCCTCAGTTGCTTTTAAGGATCTGCTTTAGTTTCTCTGCGTTGAGGGCAACAAATGCTAGCTAATTTTTTAGGTGTCTTACCTATCCTCACCCCTCCCTTGTGTGCTCTCGCTTTTATCATGTGCTCAAAGTCCAATCCCCTTGTTGTGTTTGCCCTTGATCTAATGTCCACATATGAGGGAGAACATACAATTTTTGGTCTTTTGGGCCAGGCTAACCTCACTCAGAATGATGTTCTCCAATTCCATCCATTTACCAGCGAATGATAACATTTCGTTCTTCATGGCTGCATAAAATTCCATTGTGTATAGATACCACATTTTCTTGATCCATTCGTCAGTAGTAGGGCATCTTGGCTGTTTCCATAACTTGGCTATTGAAATACCACATTTTCTTAATCCATTCATCAGTAGTGGGGCATCTTGGTTATTTCCATAACTTGGCTGTTGTGAATAGAGCTGCAATAAACATGGATGTGCAGGTGCCTATGGAATAACCTGAGTCGAATGCCTTTGGGTATATCCCTAGGAGTGGGATTCTGGATCATATGGCAGATCTATGTTTAGTTTTTTAATAAGCCTCCATATTGTTTCCCAAAGTGGTCTTACTAGCTTACATTCCCACCAGCAGTGTATGAGGTTTCCTTTTTCCCCACATCCTTGCCAACATTTCTTATTGGTGGTATTTTTGATGATAGCTATTCTAACAGGGTTGAGGTGGAATCTTAGTGTGGTTTTGATTTGCATTTCTTTTATGGCCAGAGATGGTGAGAATTTTTTCATGTGTTTTTTGGCCATTTGGATTTCTTCCTCTGGAAAAGTTCTGTTAAGTTCTCTTCTTAATTGGTTCATCGATTTTGGGGGAGTTTAGTTTTTTGAGCTCCCTCAAAAGGTTATCCCTCAAAGATTATCAGTCCTTTGTCTGATGTTACAGCTAGCAAATATTTTCTCTCACTCTGTGGGTCGTCTCTTCAATTTAGAAACCATTTCTTTCGATGTGCAGAAGCCTTTTAATTTCATGTAGTTCCATTTGTCCATCCTTTCTCTTAGTTACTGAACTGCTGGGGTTCTATTGAGGAAGTCTTTGCCTATACCTATTGCTTCCAGAGTATTTCCTGCTCTTTTCTGTATTAGCTTCAGAGTTTCAGGTCTGATATTAAGGTCCTTGATGCATTTTGAGTTGATACCAGTACAGGGTGAAAAACATGGATCTAGCTTCAGTTTTCTGCAGGCAGGTAGCCACTTTCCCAGCAACATTTGTTGAAGAGGCTGCCTATTTTCCATAGCATGTTTTTGGTGCCTTTGTCAAAAATAAAGTGGGCATAGCTGTGTGGATTCATAGCTGGATCTGCTATTCTGTTCCGCTGGTCTTCGTATCTGTTTTTGTGCCAGTACCATGCTACTTTTATTGCTATTGCTCTGTAATATAGTTTGAAATTGGGTATTGTGATACCTCCAGCACTGCTCTTTTTTCTGAGTGTTGCCTTGTCTATTCACGGTCTCTTGTGTTTCCAAATGAACTTTAGGGTAGATTTTTCAATTTCTGTGATAAATGTCATTGGGATTTTGATGCAGTTTTCAATTCAACTGCATTGAATATGTAGATTACTTTTAGTAGTATAGCCATTTTTACTACATTGATTTTACCAATCCATGAGCATGGAAGATCTTTCCACCTTCTGTAGTCTTCCTCAATCTCTTTCTTCAGAACTTTGTAATTCTCCTTGTAAAGGTTGTTCACATCCTTTGTTAAGTTTATGCCTAGGTTGTTTTTTTTTTTTTGAGGCTATTATAAATGGAATTGTTTTCATATATTCTTTCTCAATTTGTTCATTGTTGGTGTATAGAAAAGCTAATAATTTTTGTAAGTTTATTTTATATCTTGCCACATTGTTGAAGCTGTGTATGGTGTCTAAGAGTTTTGGGGTAGAGTTTTTTGGGTCTTTAAGATATAGGATCATGTCTTCTGCAAATAGGGATATTTTGACAGTTTCTTTACATATTCGTACTCCTTTTATTTCTTCTTCTTGCCTTATTGCTCTGGCTAGGAATTCCAGGACTATGTTGAATAGGAGTGGGGATAGTGGGCACCCTTGCTCATTCCTGATTTTAGGGGAAATGGTTTCACTTTCTCTCCACTAAGTATGATCTTGACTATGGGTTTGTCACATATAGTCTTTATAATGTTGAGGTACATTCCTTCTATTCTTAGTTTTCTCAGAGCTTTTAGCATAAAGTGGTGTTGAATGTTAGCTATAGAGATGCTCAAGTGGTTTTTGTCTTTGCTTCTATTAATGTGGTATATTACATTTATAGATATGTTGAACCACCCAAGCATCCCTGGGATGAAGCTGACTTGGTTGTGGTGAATAATCTTTCTCATATGTTGTTGGATTTGGTTTGCCGTTATTTTATTGAGGATTTTTGCATCAATGTTCATTAAGGAGATTGGTCTATAATTCTCTTTTTGGATGTGTCTTTGTCTGGTTTTGGGGTGATTGTAATACTAGCTTCATAGAATGAGTTAGGCAGCATTCCTTCCCTTTCTATTTCATAGAAAAGTTTAAGGAGAGCTGGTATTAGTTCTTCTTTAAAGGTCTGATAGAATTCAGCAGAGAATCCATCAGGTCCTGGACTTTTCTTTTTTGGGAGACTTTTTATTGCTGCTTAAATTTCATTTCATGCTATAGATCTGTTTAGATGGTTAATATCCTCTTGGTTCAGTTTTGGATGGTCATAAGTATCTAGAAATTTGTCCATTTCTTCACTATTTTCAAAGTTATTGGACTATAGGTTCTCAAAGTAGTCTCTGGCGATTCCCTGGATATCTTTGGTGTTTGTTGTTATCTCCTCTTTTATATTACTGATTTTACTGATTTGGTTTTTTTCCCTCTTCATTTTAGTCATATTTGTTAGGGGGTCTGTCAATCTTGTTTATTTTTTCAAAGAACCAGCTTTTTGTTTCATTGATTCTTTGTATGGTTTTTTGGTCTCTATTTCATTAATTTCAGCCCTTATTTTTTATTATTTCTCTCCTTCTTGTTTTGGGTTTTGCTTGTTCTTTGAGATGTAGCATTAGGTTATTTATTTGGGATCTTTCTGTTCTTTGGAATATGCACTCATGGCTATAAATTTTCCTCTTAGGACTGCCTTTGCTGGGTCTCAGAAATTATCTACCATTTCTGGTAGGTAATGTTTTCATTTTCATTAACTTCCAGAAAGCTTTTAATTTCCTCTTTCATTTCATCAATGACCCACTGATCATTGAGCAATGTGTTGTTCAGCTTCAAATTGTTTGTGTATTTTCTGTTGTTTTGTTGTTGAGTTCTAGTTTTAATTCATTGTGATCAGATAGAATGCAGGGAATTATTTCTATTTTCTTATATTTGCTGAGGCTTGCTTTGTGTCCTAAATATGATCAATTTTGGAGAAAGTTCCATGGGCTTCTGAGAAGAATGTATATTGTGCAAATGTTGGATGAAATATTCTGTAGACATCAGTTAGGTCCATTAGACTTATGGTGTAATTTAGTTCAAAAATTTCTTTATTGATTTTTTTGTTCAGATGACCTACCCATTGGTGATGGGGGGTATTAAAGTCTCTCACTTACACTGTGTTGGAATCTATATGTGCTTTTAAGTCCTTTAAAGTTGTTTGATGAAATTGGGTGCACTGAGATTGGGTGCAT
This sequence comes from Castor canadensis, assembly GCF_047511655.1. Lineage (NCBI taxonomy): Eukaryota > Metazoa > Chordata > Mammalia > Rodentia > Castoridae > Castor > Castor canadensis. The sequence continues at coordinate 25,821,856 of NC_133390.1, read as the reverse complement.
GTAGGTTGATAATTGTTATTTCCTTTTTGTGTATTTCCCCTTTTATTAGTATGAGGTGTCCTTCTTTATCTCTTTTGATCAATATAAGTTTGAAGTCTACTTTGTCTGAAATAAGTATTGTTACTCCTGCATGTTTTGAGGGGCCATTGACTTGGTAAATCTTCTTCCAGCCTTTTACCCTAAGCCAGTGTTTTTTTTCTGTCAATGAGATGGGTCTCCTGTAAACAACAGGTTGTTGGATCTTCCTTTTTAATCCATTTTGCCAAACAGTGTCTTTTAATGTGGGAGTTGAGTCCACTGACATTCAGTGTTAATATTGATAGGTTTGTGGTGATTGCTGTCATTTATTGTTTTTGTTGTTTAAGGATTTAGTTATATGCACATGAATCAGTGATAGTCTCTGATTCCTTTTCTTTTCTTCTCCTGTGGTTTGATTCTGCCTGTCCTCTCATGGTTTTGTTTGCTTTCATCTTGTGTGTGTTTACCTTTGTTTTGTTGGGGGTCTGGAACTGGGTATCCATTTTCTTCATTTCCCTCTGAATCCCCCCCCATCAAAAATTATTTTTTTAATGAGAGTATTTTCCATCCCTTCTTTTTCTTCTATTGCTCCACTTGGTACTGTGCAACTATACTCTTGATAGGTCAGTTGGTGGTTTTAGTGACCTGTTTTTTTCCCTTTATTTAATTTTTGTGTTATGGGCTATCTTGGTTATTAGCTAGGTTAGTGTATTATTTCTGTTCATGGTCTGGAGGTGTAATTTAGCAATAGCTAATTCACAGGTTCAATACCCGACCAGTAGTTTATATATTATACAGAAGATCCCTTGGTGGTAATATCTATAAGCAGTAGGAGTTGCGGGGTTTACATTTGTTAGGCTAGCTATAGAAATTTGAGGAGTTGGATAGGGTGGCACTAAAAGGGAAAGCAGGAGTTGGGGTGGGTGAGTGGGGGAAGTGGTGTGGGGGCTGTTGGGTTTTGTGGCCCTTGTGTGTTTTTGGGTATATTTCTGTTGTTGTAGTGGAGGGTGCTTGTGTCAGGGATTGTAGGTGGTTGGGGTTGTGTAAAGTTTGTATAGTAGATTGTTCAGCAGGTGATGAGTGTGAGGAGGGAGGGATAGCCTGGTGACAGGTTGGGAGAGAAGGGGAGGGGAAAGTGTGGGCAGGGTAAGAGAGTGGATGAGAAGGGGCAGAAAGGGTAGTTGGGAAGGAAAGCAATGGATTTTGGCACAGGAAAATAAGGGAGAGTGAAGGGGGTGAGTGTAGGGATGAGAAGGTGATGATGGTAAAGTTAATAGTATAGAAAGAAAAAAAGAAAATAGGAATAAAAATAGAAGTAAAAAACTGACAACAGTAAAACAAACAAACAAAAAACAGGAAAGAATAAAAAAACAATCAAAACAAAACAAAAACACCAGGTTCAGGACAATAGAATTTCAGTCTGTGTTTAAGTTCTGGAGTTACTCCTCTTGGCATCCAGTCCTGGTACTGGCATATAAGCAGAAGCTCTGATGTGGTTTCATCAGGTGATTGGCTTGTGAGTAGTGTTTTGTTACTCTGTCTATCAATTTAATTGAAATTGTGAGGTGAAGTAGGTTTGCCAGATTATGTGGGGTGGTCAGAGCTATAGATTTCCGTAGCTGATAGCTGTGCTATCCTTCAGCTGTAGCTGTTTGTTCAGCTCCTCCCCCAGCGAGGTGGAGCAGTTCAGTTTTGAATGCTGTCCTCTGGTTCAGGAGATCAGCTCTGCCATCCACTACCTGCCCTGCTTTGGAGGTGGCTTGTTGCTGTGTTTGTTTACTGGGATTTCTGTGCTGGGGATTTATTTCTTTGCCCTGTCCCCTTTCTCTGGGGCAGGTTGTGTTCCACCTGCCTCCTCTGCTGACCATGTTTTGTTTAAGTTCCCTGTTTGTTTTTCAGTTTTGTGGGGCACCTCAGTTTTGGATGCTGCTCTCTGGCTCAGGAGATGAACTCTGTGATCCACTACCTTCCCTGCTTCAGGGAGAGGCTTATCTCCCACCCACTCTCAGTCTTCACTGTTGTTCCTGTGTTTGTTTATTGATAGTTCAGCACTGAGACCTGCTTCTTGCCCCTCCCCCCTTTTCCAGTGCATTTTCAGCATTCCACCTGCCCTCTCTGCTGTCTGTGCTAGATTACAGTTTGCTGTTTGTTACTCAGTTTTGTTGGAGGTGGGGGGATCAGTCTGCCCAGGGGCATTTCTTCATGTAGTTACTGGTTTTTGTTCCAGGGGGTGGATAGGGGAGTTCCATGTGATGCATGGTGTTCTACCAATTGATGCACAGGCAGGGTTGGAGCCTGTGGCAGTGGTGGTGGTGGCAGCAGCAGTGGTGAGAAATGGCACCAAATTTTCTCAGTATAACATGGTGTGGGGAGGCTTTCCACAGGCTAGGGGTTCAGGGTGTTGAAAGTTTGATTCTGGTTGGTGCTTTATTTCTGTTTGATGGAAGAAGGAGAAAAGAAGGAAAGAAAAAAGGAGAGAAAAAAATTGCTGTGGGGAAAAGGTTTTCCATGGGGCTGGACCCACCTTGCAGGCTGTGCAACAGGTTGCAGCTGATTTGTGGGTCAGTCTTTCAACTTTTTCCTGCGTCTAGTTTGATAGCAGTTATTATTTTGTCTAGAAGCAGTCAGAATTACTCAAGTATGGCTCCAATGTCTCAGGGAAGTTTTAGATTCACAGAGCTTAGGCTTTCTGCTTCTGTGCCCTAGTTGCCATCTTGGATTCCTCCTCTAGTTTTTTGAGGAATCTCCATACTGCTTTCCATAGTGGTTGTACTAACTTGCATTCCCACCAGCAGTGTATAAGGGATTCTGTTTCTCCATATCCTCATCAGTATTTGTTGTTGTGTTTATCCTTGCTTCAGGCCATTCTGACTGGAGTGAAATGAAATACAAGTGTTGTTTTGATTTGCATCTTATAACCAGGGAAGTTGAACACTTCTTCATGTATTTACTGGTCATTTGTACCTCTTTCTTTGAGAATTCCCTGTTTAGATCATGTACCCATTTATTCATTGGGGTATTAATTCCTTGGGGTCTGAGTTTTTTGAGTTCTTTATAGATTCTGAATATTAGAGTCTTATCAGATGAGTAGCTGGCAAAGATTTTCTCTCATTCTATGGGCTGTTTCTTGAGTCTGGTGACAGTTTCCTTTGCTGTGCAGAGCTCTTTAGTTTGATGCAGTCCCATTTGTTCATTGTTTCTCTTAGATGTTGAGCCTTTTGAGTTTTGTTTAAGAAGTCATTCCCTACACTAATCTGTTCCAGTGTATTTCCTACTGCTTTTTGTAGTTGTTTAAAAGTTTCAGGACTTATATTAAGGTCTTTGATCCACTTTGAGTTATTTTGGTGCAGGGTGAAAGACAGGGATCTAGTTTAAGTCTTTTGCCTGTGGATATCCAGTTTTCCCAGAAGCATTTGTTGAAGAGGTTGTCTTTTCTCCATCATGTGTTTTGGGCTACTTTGTTGAAGATCAATTGGCTATAGATATGTGGGTTTATGTTTAGATCTTCTATTCTGACCCATTGCTCTTCCTGCCTGTTTTTGTGCCAACACCTTGCTGTTTTTATTGTTATGGCTCTGTAGTATAATTTGAAGTTGGGTATTGTGATGCCTCCATCATTGGACTTTTTGCTCAGAATTGCTTTGGTTACTTGAAGTCTTTTGTGTTTCCATATGTATTTTATGATTGTTTTTCTATTTCTGTGCAGAATGTCATTGGAATTTTGATAGGGACTTCATTAAGCATATAGATTATTTTGGTAGTATGGCCATTTTCACAATGTTGATTCCACCGAGCCACAAGCATGGAAGGTCTTTCCATCTTCTTGTGTCTTCTTTGAATTCTATCTTCAGTGGTTTATAGTTTTCACTAAAAAGGTCATTGTTTTTTTTTTTTTTGTTAAATTTATTCTAAGGTATTTTGTTGTTTTTGAGGCTATTGGAAAGAGGATTGTTTCCCTGATTTCTTTCTCAATCTATGTGTTGTTGGTATATAGAAAAGCTACTGATTCCTGTATGTTATTTTGTATCCTGCTACTTGCCAAAAGACTTTATGATTTCTAGTAGTTTTTGGGGTCTTTTATATGTAGGATCATGTCATCTGCAAATGGGATAGTTTGACTTCTTCCTTCCCTGTTGGAATTGCTTTTATTTCTTGTTCTTGTCTTATTGCTCTGGTTAGAAATTCCAAAACTATATTGAATAGGAGTGGAGAAAGTGGACAGCCATGTCTTGTTCCTGACTTTAAGGACAACAGTTTCAGTTGTTATCCATTTTGTAAAATGTTGGCTCTAGGTATGTCATATATAGCCTTTATTATGTTGAGTAACATTCCTTCTATTCTTAGCTTCTTCTCAGCTTTTATCATGAAAGGGTGTTGGATTTTGTCAAAGGCTTTTTCTGTGTCTATTGGGAGAATCATGTGATTTTTGTCCTTGCTTCTGTTTTTATGTTGTATTACACTTATGGATTTACCTATGTTTAATGATCCCTGCATCCCTGGAATGAAACCAACTTGGTCATGGTGTATGATCATTTTAATATGTTTTTGAATTCTGTTTGTCAGTATTTTGTTGAGAATATTTGTATCTATATACATTAAAGATTTTGGTTATAATTCTCTTTTCTACATCTTTATTAGGAGTCAGAATGAATGTAATGCTGGCTTCATAGAATGAGTTGGGTAGTGTTCCTTCCCTTTCTATTTCCTGTAAAAGTTTGAGGTGTATTGATGTTAGCTCTTTAAATATAAAATTCTGTCATGAATCCATCAAGTCCTGGGCTCTCTTTTGTCAGGAAACTATTATTGTTTCAAGTTCAGTGCATATAATAAGACTATTTAGGTGGTTGATATCTTTTTGGTTCAATTTTGGTTGGTTATATGCATTTAGAAATTTATCCATTTCATCTAGACTTTCCAGTTTACTTGAATGAGAGTTTACAAAGTACTCACTAATGATTCTCTGGATTTCATTGATATTTGTGGTTATGTCTTCTTTTTCAACTCTGATTTTATTAATTTGGTTCCTATCCCTCCTCTGTTTTGTGATGTTAGCTAAGGGTTTATAGATCTTGTTAATCTTTTCAAAGAACCAACTTTTCATTTAATTGTTTCTTTGTATAGTTTGTTTGGTTTTGATCTCATTGATCATGACACTGGTCTTTTATTATTTCTGTCTGTCTGCTGGTCTTGGGTTTGGTTTGTTCTTGTTTTTCTAGGAGCTTAAAGTGCATCATTAGATTGTTTATTTGAGGTCTCTTGCTTATTTTTATTTTTTTATTCTATTTTTAATTTTATCATTTTTACATTTATTCACGTGTATACATTGTTTTGGCCACCTCCCTCTAAGCTGCTGGGCAGAACCTGCTCTGTCCTTGTGTTCTCTGATTTTGTTAAAGAGAAAACATAAGCGGTAACAAGAAAGACATAGTGTATTTGCTAGTTTGAGATAAAGATAGCTATACAGAGAGATTCCTAGTGTTGTTCTATGGACATGTGCATTGCAACCCACATTGGTTCATCTCTCCCAGACCTCTTCACTACTGTCTGGTCCTCTTCCCATAGTGGCCTCTGCCAGTTTAAGATTACTTTATTCACTTTTCTACAGTAAGCACATCAACCACATTCAAGTTTTAGGTTTCCTTCCCTTTCCCTATTCTTCCTGTGTACATTCTTCCCTTCGTGTGTGACCCATGGTCCAATAATATTACTGCATTTGTTTTAGGTCTATAATCTGCATATGAGGGAGAACATGTAATTTTTGGCCTTCTGAACCTGGCTAACTTCACTTAAGTTGATATTCTCCAATTCCATCCATTTACTTGCAAATGACAAAATTTCATTCTTCTTTGTGGCTGAATAAAATTCTGTTGTGTATAAATACCACATTTTCTTAATCCATTTGTCAGTAATGGGGCATCTTGGCTGTTTCCATAGCTTGGCTATTGTGACTAGTGCTGCAATAAACATGGGTGTGCAGGTTCCTGTATCACATTTGACACATTTCTTTGGGTATATTCCTAGGAGTGGTATTGCTGGGTCAAACTTTTTTTTTTTCTTTTTGTTGTTTGTTTGTTTTTAATGTAGGCACTTGTAGCTATACATTTTACTCTTAGCATGGCCTTTGCTGTGTCCCATAGATTCTGGAAGGTTGTATTTTCATTTTCACTGGATTATAGGAACTTTTTGATTTCTTCTCTTATTACTTCAGTCACCTATTGGTTTTTCAGCAGTGTGTTTTTCAGTCTCCATGTGTTTGAATATTTTCTGAGGTTTCTTTTGTTGTTTGAGATCTAGTTTTATTCTTTTGTGGCCTGATATGCAGAGGGTTATTTTGATTTTGTTGAATTTCTTGAGACTTGTTTTGTGTCCTAAAATATGATCTATTTGGAGAAAATTCCATGAGCTGCAGAAAAGAATGTGTATTGCCTAGTTGTTGGGTGAAATACTCTGTAGATATTGACCATGTCTATTTGGCCTAATGTGTGGAGTAGCTTTGAAGTTTCTTGATCTTTTGTGTGGATGACCTATCTCTTGGTGACAGTGGGGTATTTGGGACTCCCACTATCACTGTGTTAGTGTCTATCTGTGCCCTGAGGGCCATTAGAAGCTTTTTTTTTTTTTTTTTAATGTAGATAGGTATCCCTGTGTTTGGTGCATATATGTTAAGGATTGATATAACTTCTCCTGCTTGTTTATGGGGTCCATTTGTTTGAAAAACTGTTTTCCACCCTTTGACTCTAAGCCAGTGTTTATTTTTTTCAGTGAGATGAGTCTTTTGTAAGCAACATATGGTTGGGTCTTGTTTTTTAACCCAACTTGCTATTCTACATCTTTTGATTGAGGCATTGAGGCCATTTGCATTCAGTGTTAATATTGAAAGGTGCCTGTTTTTTCCAGTCATTTTTGTTCCCCTGTTGTTTAGTTTTACCTACTCCTTGTTCACTGATCTGCTTGCTCAAAAGGGTTTATTCTTTATTGAGTCGTCCTGTTTTACTCTAGTTTCTTCTATATGTAAAATTTCTGTAAGTATCTTCTGTATTGCTGGTGTGGTGGTCACAAATTCCTTTAATTTTTCCTTGATGTGGAAGGTTATAATTTCTCCTTCAATTGGGAAGGATAGTTTTGCTTGCATTTAGAGTTTCAGTCAAGAAATCTGTTGTTATTCTAATGGGGTTGCCTTTATATGTGACTTGCCTTTTCTCTTTTGCAGCTTTCAGAATTCTTTCTTTGTTCTGGATGCCAAGTGTTTTGATTATAATGTGTCTGGGGGTGTTTCTTTTTTGGTCCTGATGGTTTGGTGTTCTGTAAGCTTCCTTTGCCTGGATGACTCTCTCTTTCTCAAGGTTAGAGAAGTTTTCTGCTATTATTTTATTAAATAAGTTGTCAATGCCTTCAGTTTGTATCTCCTGTCCTCCTTCTACATGCATGATTCATAGCTTTGGTCTTTTTATGTTGTCCCAGATGTCTCACATATTCTATTCATATTTTCTTAGCATTCTTTCATGATCTTTTAATATTTGGTCTAATTCTTCTACTTTGTCTTCTGTTACTGATACTCTATTTTTAACTTGCTCCACTCTGTTTGCCAAGCTTTTGATTTGTGATATTTATTTGGTATGTTGCATTGTTTATTTCTGATTGATTATTTTTGAGGGTTTCCATATCTTTATTGATTTCCTCTTTCATATCCTGGGTAGTCTTCTTCATTTCATTCATCTGTTTGCTGTATTCTCTTTGAGGTCATTTAATTGTTTATTCATATCCTCTTTGAGGTCAAATACTAACTTTTGTGCTTCTTTTTCTGAGGTCATTAATCATTTTTACTATTGTTTTTTGGAATTCATTATTTGATAGTTCTTCCTCCATGCAGGTGTTTGGATTCTTATTCATGGAATTAGCTCTTCATGGAGAGCAGTTGTCTTGCTGTTTCATTCTGCATTGAGATTTACATCTCTGGAGTTGTTTTTGGTTAGGGTTTTAATCCCTTGTTTCCTTGTAGTTGATGTTTTGAGTTTTTTTTTTTTTTAATTCCTGAAGCACCAGCAGTGTTTCTCAGAGAGGGTTATGTGGATATGTTACCCCTTGCAGGATTCTTGTTGTGGTGTACATTATCTCTTTTCTCCCCTCAGCAAGGGGCTTGGAGTTCCCATTCTTTGATGGGGGTGCAGAGGCTGTCCTACAGTCACAGTGGGGAGTGCTGGGTCTCTGTGCACTGTGGGAGGCAAGCCTCCTAGGACCAGCAGAGTAGCAGATTGACGCTCAATAGAGGAGGTGGGATTCCAGCTCTTGAACAGGAGAGATGTGACTCTTCTGCTGGGAGGTGCAGTGTGAAGTGCTGGGCTTCTGGGAACCTTGGGGGGAAAAGGGCTTCTGGTGCTGCCTGTAGAGTAGATGGCTAGCTATAGCTTTCCTTCCCTCAGTGGGGAATCTGGCGTTCTCACTCTTTGATGGGGGAGCAAGGGTTCTCTTGCTGTCAGTGACAGTGGGGAGTGGTGGGCATCCATGCTCGGTGGGGAAGGAAGCCTCCTGGTACCAGCAGAATAGCAAGACCTGGAGCCTGGGGTTCACTTAGGTATGTGGTGGCAGATCGGTGGCACTTCTGTCAGCCTGGGAGAACAAAGCCTGCAGGCAGTGGGAGTTCTGGGGCCTGACCTTTCACACGGGTCTCAGGGAGCATGGTTCTGTGGCACTGTTGCTGGCAGGAGAACAAAGCCTGTGGGCAGAGGGAGTTCTGGGGCCTGATTTCCCACACAGGCTTCAGGGAGCACAGTTCTGTGGCACTGCTGCTGGAGGAACCAAGCCTGCTGGCTTGCATCTTCTATTGCCTGTGGAGCAGTGGGAGCTGTGGGACCTGCTTACACAGGGGTGCCAGTTTCCCTGGCATTTCAGGGTGGAGTTATCAGGTTATGTATTAAGGGGGAGCATGGAGCTCTGAGTTCCTTCGGGTATTGGGAAGCGGGACTTACCTCTGACCACCAATTAATGGAGCCTGGAGCAGTGTGGCTACTTCAGAGGTGGGAGACCAGGAGTGTTAAGTTGCAAGTCATTCTTCCTATGGTTAGTTGCCTCTTTATTTGTGGATTCAGAGAGGGCTTTGCATCTCAGTGGTTATGGGACCCCATGGGTGCCTCTTGGGGAATTCTGATCTTCCTTTTTCAGGGAAGTTAGTCACTGCTGAGTTATACAGATATCAACAATCCACCTTCTTTCCCCCTTCTCCAAAAGTTCAGAATCTATGTTTCTTAATTGGAAAATTGAGATCATTAACATTCAGCATTATTATTGGAAGCTGTGCAATATTTTCTCTCTCTTTTTTTTTTTTGTTGTTATTTCCTACTTTCCCAATCCTCATTTGTTTATTTACTCATCTAGTGGGATTAACTCTTTTCTATATTTTCCTAGTTTCCTTTACCTTCCTCTTCAGTATGTAGGTTTCCTTTAAATATCTTCTCTAGTACTGCTTAGTGGTCACAATTCCTTTAGTTTTCTTTATCATGGGAGGCTTTTACTTCTCCTTTGATTATGAAGGATGTTTTTCTGGATACATTAATTTAGGTTGATAGTTATTGGTTTTCAGGGCATAGAATGTGTCATCCCTACCTTCCTTGCTTTTGGAGTTTCCGTTGAGAAATCTGCTGTTATTCTGATGTTTGCTTTTATATGTGAATTGTCACTTTTCTCTTGCATTGTCCAATATCCTTTCTTTGTTATGTATATTTAGTATCCATATGTCTTGGGGATATTATTTTTAAAACTTGTCTGTTTATTGTCTTAAAAGCCTCCTGTACCTGGATAACCTTCTCTTTCTCAAGATTGTGGAAATTTTCTTCTATGATTTTATTGAATATGTTATCAATACCTTTAACTTCCCCTCTTCTCCTTCTTTGATACCAATGATTCATAGATTTTGTCTTCTGATGGTGTCTCAGAATCATGTTGTAGTCATACTTTCTTAGTGTTTTTTCCTTAGAGGAAAAAACCCAATAGAGAGTTTTATTGCTCTACTTCAAGTCCTGACAGTCTATTTTTATTTTGTTCTATTCTATTAGTGAGACTTTCAACTGAGTCTTTTATATGAGTTATTGAGATTTTCATTATAGAATTTCAATTTGGTTTCTTCAAGATTTCCAGATCTTTATGGAATTCCTCCTTTATAGCCTGTATTATTTACTTCATTCATCTGTTTATTTGAATTCTCTTTGAGTTCATTTATGTATTTGTATTCTCTGTGATTCAGTCAGGTATTTATATGTGTCCTCTTTAATTTCATTGACCATTCTTGTCATCATTTTTAAATTTACTAATTATTTATCCACTTCACCATCATTCAAGTCCTTTATGGTGGAATTTTTGACTTTTGTAGGTGACATATTCCTTGTTTTATCATATTACTTGTGTGTCTACATTGGGATTTGCATAGCTGAGGCTGAATTTTTGGTTGAAGTTTTTGTCTTATTTTAATTAATTAATTATTTTAAAATTATTTTATTTATTTATTTTTATTATTGTGCTGGATTAGGTTAGGATACATTGTAGCACTTACAAAGGTTCTTACCATTTATCAAATATATCATACTTGAATTCACTCCCTCTGGTTGGAGGCTTTAATCTGTGTCCTTTCATTGAAGCATTCACAATGTTTAGGCATCACTGGATAGTGGGTGGGTTTTGTGTATTTTCTCACCTCTGGACTCAAGATGTGGATCGGTAGTCAGACATTCACCCACATGACTCTGGGTCCAGCCAACTAATCCACTCAGGGAGATTAGCTGTAGAAGCAATCATAGTTGATAGACATACTCACTATGAGAATGTAGTAATTCCTAATTGAGAACAATCACCACCACTGCTCTAGCGTCTTCAGAAGAATAAAAGAGCAAAGATAACACTTCATAAACTAACTATTAACATTAGTTAATAAGGGTAGTAATGGGAAGAACTTAGGAGGGGTAAATACTAATGAATATTACAAGATGTATTGTGAAATAGGTTGAAAAGGGAGGTGGCTAAAGTAAATACAGTAAAGGAAATGAGAAAGGAGATAACTGGATTAATCTGAAAACCTACTAAAACTAATGATTATAAAGAATGAATCAAATGAATCAAAATATCTGATAGGAAAAGAAATGACACCAAGTCTAAGAGGTTCATTTGTTAGTCTAAAATGTCAGCAGGGAGTAACTATGTACTACTGCTCCTCTCACTTGGTCACTAGGCCTTATCCTACGAGGCTGAGTTCATTCTGAGGCATTTCAGAAGGGAGGCTGTGATTAGTGACTTTCTTTCTCTGATTATGGAACAAAGTTAAGCAAGAGCTTGTAATGGGAGATAATCATCAGAAATCTTGGCTTCAGGGAGTGGGACATATAGGGAGTGAAGAAATCGGGTAGCAGTTCAGTGTTAGCTCTTAAAATCTCATTACTTTCCTACCATTTATTTCACCTTTACTACTTTCCTTCCTTCTTCCCTTGTTCTCTCCTTCCTTTCTCTTCTTTCTCCTTCTTCCCCTCTTTCTTTCTCTTCTAGTTGCTATTCTTCCTCTAGGTTCTTTGTAGACATTGTACAAAAAATAGGTGAGGAGTAGCTAAGGCTATTTATCATTGCTGTTTTCTTGTTATCTTTGTACTCTTCGGTTCCTTCCCAATTGAGCTGAGTAACTACAATCAGGCAGAGTTTTAAGGGCAACATCCCTGCTCTTAGCAAAAGAATCCCTGATCTCATATTATCTGAAGGGCTAGAACCTATGCTCTCACTAGCTGCTTAACAAGTGTTTGCCAGCTAGGCGTTCTCTCTCCTTTCCCTCTCCCATTTTCAGTTCTATAGACAAGTAAAGCAACTGTCTATACAGTCCCAGGCCACCAGACAGAGGACGAAAAGGAGGTAGCAGTACAGTCCAGTTGCCAAGGTTGGCTTCTTATTGAACTTCTTACACTCCCTTAATTGGCTTTGTGACATTGAATAATTATCAGAGCAGTGATCAAAGTCTTCAGAACTGCACAGTTACTTACTTATGCTCTTTTCCAATACACCCAAGAACCTTGCTTTAGTGAGCTTTCATGAGTCAACTCATAGCTAGCATGACTACAACAGCAAGTACTAGGATGTGCAGAGACTAACTTTCTCCTCCATCCTGGAGAAAGAAGAGGGCACAGACATCACCTGTGCTGTGTAGTAACAAAATAGGTGGCAACTGCTTCCTGATATTATCTTAAGGCTCTTCACCAATCCATGGTACACTTGAGTAGGGCCATGTACGTTGAATGTTAGCTCATGCTTAGGTACTTTATTTTATTTTACATTTTTGTTGTGATAATGTTGCCTTTTAGATATTCATCTTCCCTTCCTTTGGCCATGGAAAGGGGAGAAACAAGGTTTTGGTTCATGTCTAGGTTTGCAGAGAACTACTTAGCACATAAATTCACTTAAGCAGTTAGCAGTTAGCATAGTCTAGGAGAATGGTAAGAAATTAGTGAGAAAGGGTGGTCAGGCCAGAGACCCTTTGATCATTTTTCCATGGCCACTTAGAATGGTCTACTCATCTCTGCATGTTGTTTGGAGGATTCTTACTTAATTTGACTTAGAGTTTTATGAAAATATTTACTTCTGATTGCATAGCAGGTGGATAGAGGGAGGAGGAGAGGGGAGAGGATTCTGATTTGGCTGCTAGGTATATATGTTTCAGAAATCCCAAGAGGGAACTCTGGATAATTTCATATAGTAATCAGGTATAGTGATGTTTAGTGGTTTTGGCTACACTAGGAACCAGTTAGACCTTTTCTTACATTGTATCTGAAAAGAATTTGGTTTCAAATTCTGGACAAGTATACTGGATGTGAACTCTTGAAGCACCAATCATTGGGAACTATCTGCAAGGAAAACATCTTTGTTGTATCTTGCCCTATAGTTAATCATATTATTCACAGTCATGCTTAAGTTCAACATTCTTTAAGACCTGCCTAAGATAATTCATCTTGAGCAGTTCTGGAGGACAAGTTCTGGAGGCATGTAAGTAGACCACCTTATATGCACAAAAACACAAGCATGATGAACATTAGCACCTTCACTCTCAGGAAGCCTAAGTTTCTAGACAATTATTTTTCTCTGAACTGAGAGCCCAGTTATACTGGAGGCTGTGTAGATGGAGAATAACTCTGATGATGAGCCTATTGCTACAATTTGATCTCTGATAACTGGTTGACCTTGGTGACAGACTGACCCATGGTAAATGAGGTAAATGAGAATTGTACATGAAATTGATAATGATTAAATCCCAGGAAAAAGCCAGAAAGGTTATCTCCTTAGTTCTTTGAAGAAAGTGATGACTGAATTAGAGGAATCTTTTATAAACTTCTGAGCAGTCTACTGCAGCCAGGTAATAGACTGATCTCAAACATAATAAAACCATTTCTACCCTAGTAGAAGTTGGAATTTTTCTTCAGGGCAAGTTTCTCCATGCTCTTTTTTTTTTTTTTAATGGTACTGATGTTTGAACTCATGGTCCTCATCTTGAGCCACTCCACCAGCCCTTTTTTGTGAAGGGTATTTTTTTGAAATAGGGTCTTGTGAACTATTTGCCTGGGCTAGCTTCCATCTGCAATCCTCCTGCTCTCTGCCTCTTGAGTACCTAAGATTATAAGCATGAGCCAGTGATTCCCAGCTCTCTATGCTTTTGCTTTCATTTTAATGCATTTTATCTTTTATATCTTTCTTTTTTCAACTCTCATATTGTTTAAGGGGTATTCAGAATCTCCTAAACAGTTCCTGACAACAGATGTGCAGCCCATCTTTCCTACAGGACAATGATTGGGAGGGATATAAACAAGGATATTCATTCTAATAATGGCAGGTCCTGCCCAAGAGCCTTCATTAGGGCAATTGCTCAGTTTCACATCCAAATGTAAAAACCATTCCCATTTTTTCATGGATGTTGAAAAGAAATTATTCTATTCATTTTCTAGGGGCCACATAACAAAATACCACCAACTAGTTAGTTTAAAGCAACAGAAATTTATTCTGTTTTGGAGGCTATAAGCCTAAAATCAAGGTATTTTTGGAATTAGTTTCTTGTGGATGTGCTGAGGGACAATCAGCTCAAGGACTCTGTTCTAGCTTCTGATGGTTGTGGTAATCCTTAGCATTTATGGCTTATAAATGCATCACTTTAGTTTCTGACTCCAAACTCACATGGCCTTTATGTTTGTCTTTATGTCTCCAGATATCTCATTCTTGGGTTTTTTCTGTCTTTATGAAGATATCCTCCCTAATATCTTATATGAAGATATGACCTTATCTTCATTACATCCAGAAACTCTATTTCCAAATAGGGTTATAGTCATAGGTACTGGGGGTTAGGACTTCAGCGTGTATTTGGAGGCACAATTCAATCCACACTAATCCCCAACAATTCCAGAGCCCAACTCTCAATCTTATCCCTAAAACTATACCTGAAACTTTCCATTCAATAAATACTGTATCAAATACCCCCTCTGATTCCCAAATCAAAACCATTACTATATCTTGTTGACTTTATTTCCTAAATATTTTTCAGATCCATTCACTTGAATTCCTTGCATTTTCATCTCCAAAGTGTAAACTCTCCTATTATGTTGTCTGGCCCATTTTAAGAGCTCTCTAATTGCAAATCACATATATAATATGATTTTATATTATAGCTAGATTTCTTTTTACCCACAACCCAACAATTGAAACACTTTGTTGAGCTTCCAAAACCTTTTGAATAAATCCAAATACCTAAACTTGGCCAAAGAAACTCTGGGTTTCATTGGGCTGTCCCTACCTATCCAGCTTTGATTTACACCATGTCCTATCCCTCACTTTCTTAGCTGCAGCAACACTGGTCTTCTTTCAGTCTTTCAAATTTTAACATGTCTACAAATTGCTTTGGAATCTTGTTAAAATGCAAATTTCAGTTAAGTAGATCTAGAATGAGGCCAGGGAGTTTACGTTTCTAACCAGCTCTTAAGTGATACCAATGTTGCTGGTGCAGCTTTGATTCTGAAGGTTTGTCAGTCCTCATGCTCCCTTTGCTTGTGCTCATGAACACGATCTTGGTTTTCAATACTTTTTCTTATTCTCTTCATTTAACACATTGTGCAGATCTTAATTATTCTCACTTCTCTGAGAAGTTTTCCCTGTCTCAACTAAACCAATTCTCCCAGTTCCACTACAAAGTCTAATGCAGCCAGATGTCTTTTCTTCTGAGCACTTCACAGAGTTGATTTTGGTGTTTTTATAAACATTTTTTTAAGCCAAATATTTGTCTCTGCCATTAGACTGTAGGCTCCACTAAGGAGCATCTCCATCTGTATCTGCTTCTAATTCCATTCATCCCCAGAGCCCAACACAGTATGGGGCTCTCACAAAAGACAATCAATAAATATTTGATCAGTGGCACCAAGTCTCCAGTAGTCTTTTCTTTCACTAGCAAGGTAAAGGAGTGACTTCATCAGTTTGCTGCAATGAGCATTTACAATGCTAGAAGAAAATGACCTTGTTTTCCCCTTGCTGAGACAAGAATGCTGTCATTTCTTCTCTGGGTTGTTTCTGGTGATGTCAACAATCTTTGTACATACTCTGGATTGTTTCTGCCTTGTGGCTGCTCAACTCATAAGGTGACCTGGAATTAATAAAATCTTGTCTTTGCAGGCAACAGAGTATCTCCCTGGTTTCTCAAAATAACAGAAAAGATGTATGGGGATGTAAGAAAGACAAGGATCTAAGCTGGAGCAGTAGTCCACTCAGACAGCAGAGCACTGCAAGGTTGTGTAGGTTTAAGTACAGCCGTCAAAACAGCTCTTGTCACTGTGTCTATAGCGTAGCTTGGTTAGTCTCTGTCATATGGCTCCACCACCAAAACAACTCAGCTGTTCTTTGTGTCTCTGTATTAGCTGGAGTGTTTTCAAGTTCTGTTTTTCCTACTACTTTGATTATCTCTTACTACCAGTTGCTCATGCATAGTTTCTACCACTTCCTGATTTCTGTGGCATTGCTCTGTGTGTTGACTACATTCTTAGCTGTTATTCCCTGTCTCTGCTGTTCATATTCTCCATATTGCTTACATTCAAATTGAGTTGCTTCATTTAATCACATTATAATTTTCTTATTCTCATAGCACAAGCCTAGGACACTGACAGACCTGTCAGATTTGCTGCCTGTGAGTTTAGTACTCATCCTGGTTGGAGTAGGTCTGAGAGGGACAGTATGCTCTCATGAGTAGTATGCTAGAGGTGGCACTGACTGATCCACAAGAACTAATTGTAAAATATTTGTGAAACTGATAAGCCCCCATTGTTAAACAGTTGAAACCTGAAATCTTTTTTTTTCTTCCACAGAGTCAGTTTGCCAGAAATAGAGAATAAGACTCACCTCAGAGAACCATTTGGAGTTCTTTCCTGGGGTTGTATAGTTCCTATTCTGAGTCTTCCCAATGGGGCAGTAAAATTGGCAAGTCCTTTGCATTGCTGATTTAGTCAACCTTATCACTCCCAAGACTTCCAAAGTAAATAAAGATTCTTTTCATCATTGTACCTACCCTAATTGCTGCTCTACTTATGCTTTGGGTTGAGTTTTCTGGGAAACAAACTCTGAGACACAGATCGGGGAGAGGAGGTAAGATTACACAGAGGGAATTGAATGATGATACAGTCACCAAAGAGATGCTATCCAGTCGCATGACAAGTAGTAATTAGCTACCCATTGAGCAAAGCATCTGCCTTGTTTTATCAAGTAGGGTGAATACTAGGGAGGAACTCAGCTGAAAATCATTGGCCACCAACACTCTCAGTGGTTGGGGGAAGAAATGATTCAATCTTGAAGGAAAGTCTGGATGGCACATATGTATTCATTACATGTAGGAGGGAAAAATGTGTGTTAAAGCTGTTAAAACATCCCTAGAGTACATTCAATTGTTTTACGAGTTTCTAAGCAAGAAATCTTCAATCATATTGAAGATATTAAACAAATCTCTAAAGGTTGTAAATGTAATTTTATGTGGTCTTTCCATCTTTCAAAGCCCTATCTTCTTGAAAAGAACTGTGACCCCGGTTTTCTTACCTACAGGATCAGGTATATCCTTACTACTATGAAATGTTTTGCATTGCTTGGTATCACAATTATCAGTCTTTATCATCTGTGCTCAGCTCTTCTCTTCTCTCTACTCAGAGCGGTTCCTGTCTCAGCATTTAGTGTAGCAAACCAATGATTACTGGTTATACTTTAGCCTCTTTTTCTTTACATTTGTACCTCTCTATCCTGGCATTGGTTTCAGTGTTTCCCATCCCTCTCTCTCTGGCAAGCCTTCTGTACTTTTTTTGCTTCAGCAGCGTGTGTTGACATATCCAATTGTAGATTTGTTTTCTCCAAGATTGTTACCTTGGGGGAACTTTGCCAGGTGTGAAGCATTAAAGATGGATACAAATTCTTTGACTATCCTCTTGTCAATAGATTGAGCTTGAATGGGGTGTCTGTGTCTCTTTGCTTTGAAACTGCAACTTGATGACTGCTTTGACAATAGAAAGTGGCAGAAATGAAGTTGGGCATGGTGGTGATGGCTGTAATCTCAGCACCCAAAAGGCTGAGGCAAGAGGATCATGAATTTGAGGCCAGCTTAGGCTACATAGTGAGTTCAAGGCCAGGCTGGCCTATATAGAGAGACCCTGTCTCAAAAAATAACCTGGGCTACATAGAAAGACCTATCTCTAAAAACAAACAAGAAGAGACAATGGCAAAAATGACATTGTTCTAGTTGCCTGACTCAGCCCTTAAGAAACTGGCAGATTCTATCCCTTGGGTCCTAGAAAACTTCCAGTATATCCCTGAGCCCTGATAGAAGTCCAACTATTTGGGACCTTGATGGAGACAAACATGGTCTGGTTCAGAGGTCCTGGTTGTTGTCTTTGATGGGGTGTCAGATAAGTGCAGGGAGTCTCATTAGACCCTCCATTGAATTGGTATGTCAGCAAAATATCCTGGGCAAATTCAGTCAGTGCTGCAGGGAGCTGAAGAATCACCTGATGGAGTCCTGCTTGAATTCCTGATGCAGAAGATCTTAATACATAATGAAATGAGTATCATTTTAAGCTACTACAGTTTGGGTTGATTATCACACAGCAATAAGTCATAGGTTATCAGGATGCGGCATCATCAGTCCAGGACAAATAGTAATTTTTTCTATTTCATATAACTAAATGTTCCAAAATATATTATCAATTTAAATATGTTCTCCAAATTTCATTAAGAAACTCGGGGTCTAAGTCCTCTGTTATCTGTCTAGATGAGCTATCTGTCTGGATGCATATTTGGAGTTAAGGTCTTTTTTCTATTAAATGTGTAGATATGGTAAGTGTTAGTTCCCCATATTTTCTTCCCCCTTTTCTCTTTTTGTTGGATACAATCTTTTTGATCCAATTTGTAACCTTACAAAAGGAATATGAAAAAAATCAATGAATAGAGGGCTAAAAGCTGTGATATTTGGAATTACTTTCCTACTTTCAGAATGGAATAGAATCCTAGGACATTTGCTATTTACCAGTTGGGGGATGTATCTCTCCACAAAGCTAAAGAGCTGGAGTCTAAATTCTGAGACAATAAATTAATCCATTTGAAACAAAGCTTCAAAAGTACAACCTTTGTAAGAACATGTTATTTGCACTTCCTCCAGAGGAGAAACAACTCTATCTCAGGAGAAACCAGCTTTTTACTGCAAAGTTTTTAAAAAGAAAGAAAATAGAATTTCCACTGAATTGAAAATGTGGCTGTCATGGCAGGAAATATGATTGAGAAATTATTCCTACAGCACATTGGATAATGCACAAAAGGATATAATTTCTGCATATTGAGGGCTTGGCTATATGAACCTTGCTATTGTAAAATCTCATGTGATCACAGAAAAAGTTACCTCAAGAAGCCTCCTGAGAGTTCTTTGTAATTTGGTTCCTTATTTTGCGTTCCCTTCCCTTCCCTGGTATACTCTGGCATAAGTATAGGAAGGACTGATAAACGGATGGGGGAAATAAAACAGAAATGTTAACTGCAATGTGCACAAGAGTAATCATATTTTCTTTTGTGCATTAGAATTACAGATGTGAAGAGGGATCTTATCCCAATACTAATAAGGCAAAGGGGCGCCCAGAGAGTTTTAAATAGCTATCCAATATCACATGGTTAGTTACCAGCAAGTTGAGATTAGAAAACTGACCATTGTTTGTATTGTGACTGCATCAATGCCTACTTTAAAAAACATACTCATTCTTCCCAAAATATTTATGGATCTCTACTTTATATTGGGTATTGTGCCAAGTATTGTAATGGAGAACTAAGTGAGACGACAATTAAAAACTTTTCTTGACATAGTCGTACTGATTGAACTGAGCTGAGAGTGCTGCATAGTCTCCTACAAGATAAACTGTGGGGGTAGAAGTTTGCCTTTCTTTCCTGGTATTGTTTAAAAAAAAAGTTGGAGATTAAGTTTATAGACATTGTTTCTGTTACTTTGCTGCAAATTTTGCAATTGTTCTCAAAGAAATCGGGAAGTTGGGTAGCTAACCTCAGTTCTCTCTGTTAGGACTGATGGTTCTAGAAAGGGTGCTTAGTCTATTTTTATTAGGGAGAATTAATTACTTATTTGGCTCCATTTAGTTTAAACTTTTTATACTGATTTCTGATATAAGACAAAAAAAGATGACAAGTTGATGTTGTAATATAGATAATTCTGATATGTTAGAATTGGTATCAAGGAGAAGATTCTAGGGGAATAAAAAGCCAAGATATAGCTAGACTTCCCATACAATGTGTCAGAAGCACCACTTGAGTAAGAAACATGTAAAGACAAGATTTGGATAAGTCAGGTGAAATTGTCTATATTGAATGATTTTTGACCTACAAAAATGACAGTGTTCTAAAATTCAACCAAATATATTCTATTGCATGTTTCAAAACCAGTTGGATTCAATAAGTGCTCATTTGTTTATTTTTGAACAAGTGTAATGTGTAATTTTATTGCTACATGACTGAATTTCCTCATTTGAAGACCAGGGATAATAATAGAATTTATTTATTTATTGCTAAAATCAGTTATGCTAGTCTGGCACACATCGGTCCTCCACAGAAAAGAACCTTAGGTGCTACCCTCAGATTGACTGACTTTTACCCTATTCTGTGGATTATGTATTAGTAACTTTGTATAACTGTGACCAAATACCTGATGGAAACAACTTAAAAGAGTAAGGATTTATTTTAGCAATCAGTTTCCAAAGATTTCAGTTCATCGTGGCAGGGAGGGCAGGTGCAGCAGGGCATTTCACATTGTGGCAGCCAGGAAATAGAGAATGAGACAGAAAAGGGACAGGGACAATATACCCTCAAGCACACACCTCACCCTCAGTGACCTGCTTCCTTCAGCTAGGCCCTACCTCCAAAAGTTTCCAAAACCTCCCCAAATAGCTCCACCATCTAGTGACCAAGTCCCCAGCACATGAGCTTTTGGGGAGGACACTGCACATCCAAAGAATAAGAGATTATTTAGATCATTTTTTCCTTGGCCTCTTAGTGGCTGTTTGAAATCTCTCTGTTCAAAGCCATCTGTGTTTCAATCCATTGGCTCCAGCATATTCGCATTCCCTCTTTTTGGCAGTACTGGCCTTTGAACTCAGGGCCTCACACTTGCTATGCAGGTGCTCTACCACTTGAGCCACTCTGTCAGCTCTCCTTTTTTAATAAATTTTTATTAGGATATATTTACTATATAGGGGGAATTCATAGTGACAATTCCAATTAGACTTATATTGTACATTATTTACATTGCCCTCATCGCCACTCCCCCTCAGCTCCCTCCCCACCCCACTTACAGCAATTGCAAGAGGTTTTATAGTTCTGTTTCATATAGGTGTATGAATTCCGTCAACCATACACTATCACCTTAATCTCCTTCCTTCACCCTCCCCCTCCAACTAGTACCCTCCTCCACACCCTGTGCCTGTTTTACAGTCCTGATTTTCATTATTAATACTTAAGTTGATGTTCAAAGGTGTGTTTCAATGTATGCCCACTGTGGGTGTGCTTTACTTTGGTCTGTTCAATCCCTTCAAATACTCTCCCTTACCCCTTTACCTCCCTTCCCCCATTTTTCAACAGTTTTCAGTACACATCCTTATATCCTCTACATTTTATGGTATGTGATATTACTGATGCTCTACCATTCTCTTTTCCTTTCTCTCTTTCCCTGAGTTCCATAGAGTAGTTCCACTGTTACAAACATGTTCTACATCTGAGTTTGTATATGATCATGCTTGTTTTTGTATATATGTTTATCTTTGGATCTATCTTCCACACATGCATCTTTTGTTTTTCTGATCCTGGCTAACTTTACTTAATATGATGTCCTCCAATTGCATCCATTTATCTTCAAACCCCATGTCATTATTCCTTGTGGCTAATACTCCATGGTGCATATATACCACATTTTCTTGATCTATTCATTAGTTGTAGGGCATCTGGGTTGTTTTCAGTGCTTGGCTATTGTGAATAGTGCTGCAAGGAACATTGGTATACAGGTTTCTATACTGTATCCTGTCTTACGTTCTTTTGGGTAGATGCCCAGGACCAGTATCACTGGATCAAATGGCAGTTCTATCTTTAGTTTTTTGAGGAATCTCCATGTAGCAAAGAGGAGGATCAAAAGACAAAAAGCTAGGCCTGAGTCCTGAGAAAGTAGCAGAGAGGTAGGAATGTCATAGCAAAGAGATAAAGCCTGAAAAATCTGAACCTGAGGAAAGTCACATAGAACCAGGGAAAGGAAAGTCATGTAGCACTAGGGTAAAGTAGCCAATAAAATTAAATATAACCATGTATGGATTAGAACTTGCTTTTTGCTTCTGTAGCCTTCTTGCAAGGGTATATAAGGGGAGACCCCTTTGTTCTCAGGGCTCAGCCTTTGGACATGAGTCTGCTGAGTCTATGCTGGCACAATAAATTGTCGCTTCCTGCTAATTGCCTCAAGAGTCCGGTATCTCAGCTAGTAAACTTCCACAACATCCATACTTGCATTCCCTCTTATCTTCAAGTGTTGTCTTTTTTACATCAGTCGTTCACCTCCCTGAGAACCACCTGGTGAGCTTTTTTTCCATTATTCATATATTCATATATGCATACATTGGGTCATTTCTCCCTCCTGCCCCCACCCCATATTTCTCTCCCCCACCCTCCTTACTTCCAGGCAGAACCTGTTCTGTCCTTTTCTCCAATTTTGTTGAAGAGAAGACATAGCAATAATGAGAAAGACAAAGCATTTTTGCTAGCTGAGATAAGGATAGCTATACAGACAGATTCCTAGCATTGCTTCCATGCACAAGCATATTACAATCCAAATTGATTCATCTTTACCATATCTCTTCACTACTTCCCTGTCACCTTCCCATATTGACCTCTGGTGCTTTAACTTTACTGTATTAGCTCCTCTGCAGTGGGGACATCAAACACTTTCAAGTTTTGTGTTTCCTACCTGTCCCCATTCCTCCCGTATGTGCTCTCCCTTTAGCATGTGCCCAAGTCCAACAACATTACTGCCTTTGTCCTAGATCTAAAGTCCACATATGAGGGAGAACATATGATTTTTGGTCTTCTGAGCCTGGCTAACCTCGGTCAGGATGATGTTTTCCAGTTCCATCCATTCACTTGCAAATGATAAGATTTCATTCTTCTTCATTTCTGAGTAAAATTCCTTTTTGTATAAATACCACATTTTCTTAATCCATTCATCAGTGGTGGGGCATCTTGGTTGTTTCCATAACTTGGCTATTGTGAATAGTGCTGCAATAAACATGGGTGTGAAGGTGCCTTTGGAGAAACCCGAGTTGCATTCTGGTGAGTTTTTAACATATACTATTGCCTGAACTCTATCCTAGATCTTCTGAGTCAATTGTTTCATGGGGATATCAGGGCATCTCAGTACTTTTTAGAAATTCCCCTTGAGTAATTCTACTATGCAACCTAAGCTGAGAACCAAAATGCCCTTAAAAATGACTCCATTCTTGGTCTTCTTGACTAATTACTCTCTTCTCTTTCATGAGGCCCAGTATCCTGAGAACTCATTCAGATCATGTTTATTCTGCCTATCTTGTTTTGGCATGCAGCCCTTTGCATCTGATTCCCCGTTCTGCATCAGTAAGTTGTTAGTGAGGAATGGGTTTTTTTTCCTGAAGGCCTGAAGGGAAGAGAGGTGCTCAGAATAGGGCTGCTGACAGGGAGAACTGAGGGTTGTTGGGCAGGGAGGGCTCAGGTTACTGCTGCTGGTGAGGTCTGATGGTCTTCTGCTCCCTCATGGTAATTCCAGAAAACTTGTAAGTGGCAGTGAAAACTGCCCAGGAGACACACAGGTCTCATAAGATATTCTGAATAGAGGACTCTGAGCTATATTACACTTATGCCATCTCTCACTCCTTCATTTAGTTCTCTGGGTTCAATCTGTGTGTTTGAACACAAGCCATTGTCCCATTATCAATATCTTTGCTGACCTGGTTCCCCTCTTCTCATCTGTTGAAGTTCTATCCATTCCTAAAGTTGATTCCAAATATTACTTGCTCCATGGAGCCTTTTTTTTGGGTCCATCCTTTGCCAGCCTTGTATGTTGTTTTGAACTTCCATAAGCATCAAGCAGAGCAGAAATAGCAATGACAAGGCTCTAATTCTGTGTATGCCAACAGTATTTGAGCATCTATATTCACATTAAGGTTGCTTTTTAAATGACTAACTGAATGGATAAATGAGTTGCTTTGGTGAGAAGCTTTTCTGAGTCTCCATTTTTTTTTTTTTTTTTAGCTGTGCAATAGGGCCATTTCATAGGGCTTTATTTCTTTAAGAGTGGCCCTGAGGATGGTTTAATTCTGAGACCTGCCTTTCCATCTGACTCACACACTGGGGTCTTGTGAGTACGTTTAACATGCTCCCCTGCTGATGACCATGCTCAATAAAGTTAGAAAACCATGGAATTACTGGTTAGCTGATGAATTCAAGCACCACGATGGCATCTGTGAATGTAAAACCTTGGTATTTGCAGAGATAAGATTTTTTTTTCAGTTGAAGGTAGATCAAATAGATCTCTTGTTAATGGAAAGAACTTGAAATATTCCAGGAAAATTAGCATAAATTAGGGTAAAATAATAAAGATATATTTGAATATCATTGATTATCCTCTTATTTTTCCCCTTTGTAGTAAAGGATTATTCATTAATTACCTGTTCACCAGGCTAAGCCAAGAACCTGGGGTAAAGAAGGTAATTTCTTTTTCTATTTTTAGACCAGCTTTTGCTATGTAGGCCAGTCTGGCCTGGAACTCATGGTCCTTCTGCCTCAGCCTCCTGAGTGCTGAGGTTATAGGTGTGCTCTACCATGCCTGGCTTAATGGGGATGATTTTTGACACAATTCTTTCATGTAGAAGTGGCCATTTTTATTATTCATATCTGATAGTGTTGGCTCCAGGAACAGAATTCTTAGGAGGTAACTGAGTCATATTTTTAAGATGCTTCATTGTCTTCTTATAGATCTTAATCTATGGAATACAATTTCATTTTCAACTGGGGTCTAAGAATTATTTTCCTTTGGAATCATTTTCTAAATGAGATGAGTAGGGGACAATAAGATTTTCTTTCTTTTTATTCCCTTCTTTTTTCCCTCCTTCTTTTGTTTATTCCAATGCTAGGAGTCAAATTCAGGGCCTTGTGCATGCTAAGCTAACACTACACCATTAAGTTATGTCTCCAGCGCTAATATTTTCTCTATAAGAAGTTTTTTGGTAGATATCTTTGTTGTAATGTGACAAATCTAAGTAGAGGTTACATATAATGTTACAGAGTTTGGACTGAAAAATCTAAAGATTTGAAATCACCAGCTGTGATGGCTTCTTATTCTTACCCAAATCAGCATTCAGCTTCAGATGAATTTTCTTGTCATTAGAGAGGACTTGCTGTGTTTCTGATTAATTATCAGAGAACTTACTGTTAGAATAACTGGCTTCTATTTCTGTCTACATTGCTGAGACAGTGTAACCGTAAGTATGTTAAGAGCTTTGGGATATCTTCATTTCACATGGTAAAATGAAGATAAAAATACATTGCACATAATCCTTCAAAAACCACCATGAGGATTAGTGAGATAATGTTAGCAAGCATATTAAAAATCATCCAATTTTTAATATTTAGATTTCGGATTCATTTCCTAATACTAAAATGGGTCATGTATTTTTTTTTTAAAAAATGAGTATGCAGGATTAAGATTGTAATGAACAGTAATAGCTATTTCCCAAAAAGAAAGAACAGATGACAAGTGGGATTATTAGCATCTATATATAAATTTTCCCTTTTACTTCAATTCCTTGTTTTCTCTGTACTTTAGAGGAGAA
Organism: Castor canadensis; assembly: GCF_047511655.1. Classification (NCBI taxonomy): domain Eukaryota; kingdom Metazoa; phylum Chordata; class Mammalia; order Rodentia; family Castoridae; genus Castor; species Castor canadensis. The sequence goes on along the minus strand of NC_133390.1, from coordinate 25,796,426 downwards.
TCCTTTACAGTACTAGGGATCTTGCTCTGTATGCTAGGGTTTCTGCTTAATCTAAAAATCACTGAAATGGGCTAAAATCTTACAGAGTCAGTAATAACTTGTTCCATTGAGTCATGAAGATGTTATTCCTAAACCACAGCCCAGATCCTGGTACAGTGCTGTTATCTATGGGACAACTCAGTCTTTGCTGAAGAAAGTCTGTGAACCACAATTCATGGACTAAGGGCAAGACAGGAGCTATCCATCACTGCCGGCTCATCTACATGCTGTTGTCCCACATTGTGCAGGGAGTTTGCTTGCCAGGAATTTCATCATTGGCTGTATTTTGTAAGTCGAAGCTGGTGATCAGACAGGGTCACCCTGAAATCCCATCTGGTGGGTGAGGCATCGTGTGGCCCATTTCTCTTCCAGATTGATAGCCATCTGCAAGTATCAAAGACACGAAAAGCAGTTTAGAATAGGCTAGGGGAGCAGGTTTGCTGCTACATAAATGGATGCAACAACAGGAATTAGAAATTGAGTGGGAAGGAAAGGGCTAGAGGATGAACAAAAGAGAGAACAGAAAAAGCAGGAAATAAAACAGAAAAAATAAACATATAAGTCAGGTAAGGGGAATGTGCTATCAGAATTATATGTAAAAGTGGGGATAAAAGGAAAAGATGGAAACCTGAGTAGAAATAAACCAAAAAGTTACTAATTTTTACATTCACTGATGATAGTTTTGGGTGGTAAGTTCTCAACAAAATCTTCAGTGTCAAGTCTTGTTTTTCTAAGAGCCTTTCATTTTCAAAGTGTTTATATACTTCTTCCCCACTCTATTCTTTCAATAAATGAAACACATGTTTTCTCTGTTTTACTGATGAGAAGGTGAGCCAGGTTTATCATGAAGCAAAAAAGCTGAAGCTTTTTGGTTTGACTCAATGCTGTTTGTTTGCTTTCATTTGCTTTGGGGATTTATATCCAAGAAACCATTGCCTAGATCCAGGTCATGGAGCTTCCACCACGTTTTCTTCTAGTAGTTTTACAGTTTCAGGTCTGAAGTGTTAAGTCTTTAATCCATTTTTTTTTTTTGAGACAGGGTCTTGCTATGTAGCCCAGTTTGGCCTCTAACTACATTTTTTAAAAATAATTTTTATTAGGAAATATTCATTATACAGGGAAGATTCAGAGTAACACTTCTGATTAGACTTACATTGTACTTTATTTACATTGCCCCCATCATCTCTTCCCCTCAGCTCCCTCTCTACCTTGCTTAAAGCAATTGCAAGAGGTTTTATAGTTCTGTTTCATATAGGTATTTGAAGTCCATTACCCATATACTATCACCTTAATCTCCTTCCTTCACCCTCCCCCTTTCCGCTAGTTTCCCCCACCCCACACACACTGTGCCTATTTTTCAGTCTTGATTTTCATTATTAATATTTAAGTTGATGTTCAAAAGGGTATCTCAATGTATGCCCACTGTGGATGTGCTTTACTTTGGTCTGTTCAATCCCTTCAAATACTCTTCCTTACCCTTTACCTCCCTCCCCTCATTTTTCAACAGTTTTCAGTACACATCCTTATATTCTCTACATTTTATGGTATGTGATATTACTGATGCTCTACCATTCTTTTTTCCTTTCTCTCTTTCCCTGAGTTCCATAGAGCAGTTCCACTGCTACAAACATGTTCTACATCTAAGTTTGTTTACAATCATACTCATTTTTGTATATATGTTTATCTTTGGATCTTCTTCCACATATGAGAGAAAACATGTATCTTTTGTGTTTCTGATCCTGGCTTACTTCACTTAAATGATGTCCTCAATTGTATCCATTTATCTTCAAACCCTATGTCATTATTCCTTATGGTTGAGTAATGCTCCATTGTGTATCTGTACCATATTTACATGATCCATTCATCAGTTGTAGGGCATCTGGGATGTTTTCAGAGCTTGACTATTGTGAATAGTGCTGCAATGGACATTGGTATATAGGTGTTTCTACTGTATCCTGTCTTATGTTCTTTTGGGTAAATGCCCAGGAATGGTGTCACTGGGTTGAATGGCAGTTCTATCTCTAGTTTTTTGAGGAATCTCAATACTGCTTTCCATAGTGGTTGTGCTAACTTGCATTCCCACCAGCAGTGTGTAAGGTTCCTGTTTTGCCACATCCTCACCAGGATTTCTTATTACCCTTGATTATGGCCATTCTAACTGAGGTGAGATGAAATCTAAGTGTTGTTTTGATTTGCATCTCTTTTATAGTCAGGGAAGTTGAATACTTCTTCATGTATTTACTGGCCATTTGTACTTCTTCCTTTGATAATTCCCTGTTTAATTCATGTGCCCATTTCTCCATTGGGGTGTTGATTCTTTGGGGGCTAAGTTTTTTGAGTTCCCTGTAGATTCTGGATATTGGTCCTTATTGTATGAAGAGCTGGCAAAGATTTTCTCTCATGCTGTGGGCTGTCTCTTGAGTCTGGTGACTATTTCTTTTCTGTGCAGAAGCTCTAGTTTGATGCAGTCCCATTTGTTTATTGTTGATTCTGAGCCTTCTGAGTTCTATTTAGGAAGTCATTCCTTATACCTATCTGTTCCTACTATTTCTTGGAATTGTTTGGCCTCTAATTCTTGATCCTCCTGCCTCATCCTGCTGAGTGCTGGGATTATAAATGTGTGCCTCCACATCTTGCTATTTAATCCATTTTGAGTTGATTTTTGCATATTCTTTAACATACGGATCCAATATCATTCTTCTGCACGTGGATATTCAAATTTTCTAACATTTATTGATGGGATTGTTCTTTTGCATTGTATTCTTGATGCCTTTTGTTGAAAACCAATTGACTATAAATACATAGGTTTAATTCTGAGCTCCTTAGCCTGTTCCATTGATTGATATAGCTATTTTTGTGCCAGCATCATGCACCTTTCACTGTCATAGACTCCATCTAAGGCTGTGGGAAGGGCCCTAACAATGTGATTACATCACATATTTTTGTAAACTTTACAAAAGAAACCACAGTATTCAGAGTGTTTGTTTCTCTTTCCTTTTCTGAGTTTCCCTATATCATGCTTTGCTTCATATTAATAACTTTGGGGCATTTTTAGCAACTAGGTGAGGGAAATTGAAGTAGGGATGCATTTAAGTGGGGTAAAATACATTTAGGGGGTTCAGGTAATTTCCATGTAACGTTAAATTATTGCTTACTGTTCTGGGGTAGAAGTCATTCCCAAATGTGTCCCAGGGAGCCTGGCTCGGTGAACATTATAGAGAAAAGAAGCCTTGGAATAAAGAACTTTAGAAGCTAGGGAGATGTTTCCATTCATCAAATGTGTGTGGTTGTAAGCAGAGAGTGTTCAATTGGTTTTGAAGCCTACTCAAGGGAGTGGTTCCTGAATGCTCAATAATATAGCATATATAATGATAAGTATACTGTATTTTTCATCTTTATAGTATTCCTACAAAACAGAATTTATTATAACTATTGTGTCCTTAGAACACTGCTTTCCCTGGTGTTGGCCACATTGAAATAAATTATTTTCTTGCTTCATCGTCACTCATCTTTCTGCTGATTGGTCTCTCTCTCTTTTTTGGGGGGGCGGGTACAAGAGTTTGAACTCAGGGCCTCATGCTTGCTAAGCAGGCACCCTACCATTTGAGCCATTCCACCAGCTCTTTTTTTAGTGCTTGGTATATTGTAAGAGAGGTTCTCAAGAACTATTTGCCTGGGCTGTCTTCAAACCACAATCCTCCTGATCTCTGCCTCCTGAGTAGCTAAGATTACAAGTGTGAGCTACAAGTGCCTGGCTTAATTGGACTTTTATGGTGGGTGGCTGAACCTGGACTGTTGGTATCTCCCAGAGCCAAACCTTTTGGCTGAAGAATTCTAGTAACATCTCCAGCACACACCCACAAAAAAGTAAAAACGAAAACAAGACGAAAAAATCCCATTAACATTAGTATGTTACTGCAAACCCAACTGGATTTTACCAGTTTTTCCACTGGCGTTCTTTTTCTTTTTCAGGATTCCATCCAGGAGATGACACTGTTTTGGCATGAATATCTAACCCAGTTGAGCAGAAAATGGTCTATTTTAGAAATCTGTCCATTGTAATTCAATACCACAGTGAAATCATCAGCACACCCTCACCACATATGGAAGGCTTTTATTTTTGTTGGTTTGTAAGAGGACAGAAAGGATCAAGGGAGAGAAGGAAAGAGGAAGAGAGAAATATTACAAAGGCAAATGTCAATTATATATGTGAGAAAAAATGGATGAGACTTGGTGAACTTAGGGCTTTGGAGAAAAGTGTAGGTGAAAAAGGAAATTAAAACCATTGCTTGGGTGTAGACCTATAGCCTGAACCCTCAGACATGATCAGGAGAAAACAACTTTCTGATTGGGACAGGAATTACCCCACCGACTTCTTTATGTAATGTTCATGTTCAGCAAATTCTGGTCAAAAACCCGTTTTTAATATTTCTTTTTTGTTTGCTTGAATTTTGTTCGTTTGAGATAAGATTTCCTTATATATCCCTGGCTAGCCTTGAACTTATGATCTTTCTGCCTTTGTCCTTCTAGTGCTAGGATTACAGGTGTGCACCATGATGCTTGCCAGTGTAATTTCTTTTCTGTTTATCCAAAGTCTTGAGTATACAAAATTTCTTTTAGAACACATACACACATACACACACTTTTTAAAAAATCTACAGTTCAAATAGAGAAAGTTTTGACTGCAAAGAACTTAATTTTGATTAAATTTTAGGACTCATTCTTTTAAGAGCTCTTTCAGCTAAGTGTTCAAATTCAACCCAGGGTGATCTCTCTATGGCTGCCTTTCTTCTAAAGTCTAACACTGTGAATCTTTTCTGGGTCTACAAAGGCAACAGTTTAGAGTTTGCTCAGTATTTAAACAAGATCTTTGTCAATGCTCCCTTTCTCTATGCTTGGTGTTACAGGAGTCCTAGGCTCCAGGCCCAAAACTCCAGTGTTCTGTATGTTAGGTCCAGTCTCTCCCCACAATATGCTAAATAAAGAGACAAGTAGTGCTGGTGTTGGGGGAAGTTATGAGCTGAGATCTGTCTCTGAGGCAGATTAGCAGGAAGCAAAGTTTACTGTGCTGGACTCGTGTCCAAAGTCTAAGCCCTGAAAACAAAGGGGTCTCCCTTTATATTCCCTTGCAAGCAGGTTACAGAAGCAAAAGTAAAGCTCAACCCACATGTCGCTGCATGTGACTTCATTGGCTATTTCATTCCCCCAGTGCTATGTGACCTTCATGTTTCAATTCTTTAAGTTTTATCTCTGTTTTGCCATCTCCTCCCTCTGTCTCGTCATCGGAACACAGCCTGTTTCCTTTCTGGCCTCCCCTTTCTTGCTACAGAGGAAGTCAGGGAAAGATGTTTTAATTGACAAATCTTGGGCACACCATGGAAAGAGGCAAGAGAGCATTTCCGCCTACCTTCCTCATACAGACACTGGCTTTAGATTTAAATAGAGGAGGAAGAATTGAGGGCAGGGGAGAGGTGTGCATAACTATTAAGCAGTCCCAGTCTCAGGGGTGTCCAGGTAGTCACAGGTGGGATTGGTCGGGTGAGAACTTGTTACAATGAGAGTCACTGCTGCCAGGCAGGGAGTAGCTCTGACTCCTGCTCGGGATGTTGTCAGTGGATTCCAAGATGGCTGCAAAGTGACTGCAGGAGAGGAAGACTCAGAGCAAAGAACACACAATGTACAAAGTGGAGGCTGGCATGTATCTAGCTTTTCTCCAACTTTCGGTTAATTTGTGGGCCCAAGTAAGGAGTCAGTGCTTTTCAGCAAAAGCAGCTTTTAAGTGTCTTATCTTGCCTTGTCTCTACTGTTTTCCTGTGTCTCCATAATCTTTCCTGATGACTTTCTCTTTCTTCAGCCTTACACTCCATCTTTACATTCTGCAGAGTCTGCTTCTTTGTTTTGTATGGTTTTCATTGTTTGTTTTTTGTGACAAAGTCTTGCTATGTAAGTTAGGCTGCCCTGGGCAGCCTTAAAGTAATGATCCTCCTGCATAGGCCTCCCTAATGCTGGGATTACAGATGGGAACCATCAGACCTGTCCTGCTTTGTTGAGATGGGGGTTTGGCTAGCTTTTTGCCCCAGCTGGCCTTGAAACACAATTCTCCTTGGCTCTGCCTCCTGAGTAGCTGGGACTATAGGCATGAGGCACCACATGCAGCCTGAGTTGGCTTCTTAAGTGGATTTCTATTCCATCCATTTCCTTCTATCTTCACTGTCAGGGCTGGTTCAAGCTACTACTCTCTTCTGGATGAATTCATGATCTCCAGTGCAGTTGGAGTGGTATTTTGGAGATGTAATTTTCTTTGTATCTGTTCCACATGCTCTCATTAGCTTCATTATTTTTTCCCTTAAGGGAAAAGGCAAAATTCCTGAAAAAATGCTGACAATATAGCTAGTCCTGTTAGATTTGGTCCACTTTTATTTTCTTAGTCAGATCTTTCAGATTTCTTCATTGTCCTTATTCACCATCTCAACTCCTGCCTTTGCCCCTGTCCTTCTTCTCTTTCTCCACCATAAACACTGCAGCCATTTCTTTTAGTTCCTGAGAGAAACTTTGCTCTTGCTCTGTCTTTCTGGGGCCTTCACTTAACACTCCCTAAATTCCTCTTCTTCTTGTCCTTCAGGATGTGATTCACCATTCAACTCTCAGTAAAATACCCCTGACCTTCCTATTCTCTAATTTAGGTTGTCTGTCTCTATGATCTCTCCAAAGAACCCTCAATTTCTGCTTCAATAATCCTCCTTTTTGGTTATACGTGGACTTGTTTTATTTCTTCCTAACTGCTTGGTAAATAGTTTGCAAATGAATAAATTTGTTAACCATTTTAAGGAGGCACACATTCTAGAACCCCTGATGAGCTGTGACATAGAGGAATAAAATAGTCACCTGATTTTCAAGAATATGGCCAGTAAATGGTAGAAGGATCTGCTACCTGTTTTTAATTTTTAGTGCAGATGTTTTCTTTCACTATATAAATATTAGGAACTGTTCTATGGTGCATTCTAAAATAGCTACAACCTATGGAGAAATTTAGTAGTTTTTCTTTGATAATATACTCAGAATTCAATTTTCTCTACTCAATTTCCTGTCCTAAGTGAGGGCTCACATTAGGAAGACTGGGTGATACTGTTTCACAAGATATAATTTTTACGTAGGGAGTTAAGCAAGCCTATGATTACTCATAGGAAATTACTGACTATAACTGATGACCTTGGTTTTGTTACCTACCTGCACATGTAGTTATGATATCCAAATACAGTTAACCATAGCAATTGTGGGAAGGGTTCCTTGCCTCCAGCAGGATGGAAAAGATTCATGAAGCTGAAAGCATAATTGTAGATTGTGTTAGTAATTCCAAAAAGATTTGGAACCACTGATCTAATTCTGTTATACACTTCATTCTTCTGATGAAGTCTTTAACATGCCCACTTAGTATTTATTACCCTTTATCCTCCTTTTTTTGTGAATGTTTATAGGTTTGATCATGATTCTTTTCCTGGTGAGAGCAGCTGCCTTTTTTTTTTTTAGGTATTTATAAACAGTTTTCAATTGAAGTTGTAAAAACCTCTTTAAGTTAATCTTAAATTTTTTGCTTTTTTATCAAGAAATATAGATGTTACTTTTTGGGATCTATTGAATTCAACCCACAAAGTTCTGTCATCCATATATATTCATATTAGAGACAAGGGGCATTTACATCTCTTTATAGTTTTAGGTCGCTGGGAATCCTGTATTTTATCCTAACTAAACATAGTGGGTTTTGGAAAAGTATACAAGAATGTCGTGTTTTTATTATGGCTGTGATTGACTTGTTGTGACATTCCATTCCCCTAATGAATGCAATGTCATCCTTAAAATGTCCTCATTCAGAAGAAATACATAAGCAAGGAAGAAAAGTACTGTAATTTTAGCTTGTATTGACTTTGACTTGGTGGTTCCCATGGTTTTTTTTGGGTGGCAGCCATAAAAATCCAGGCACATTCCAAGGGTGCCAGGCCACAAGGTAATTTCTGGCAACAGCAAGTGATTTCAGCTCTTTTCTTAGAAAAGTTCCCAAATATAACTTTTTCAAAATAAACATTGAAAGCAAATAGCTATTTTCTCTTTCTTACAAATATCCACCATGTAAACAGACTTTATTGCACTTCCTTTTTGTGGCATGTGTCTTCTTGGGGGTTTCCTGTGTTCTTCCATGCCCAGTTCTCCATTTGTTTGTCACTTCTCTCTTTCTTATCACCAATGTCAGCACTAACTTTCTTGTCACTCCTCTCTTCTTGATGCCAGAGCCAAGCTGAATTTCATAATGCTAGACATACTGTTGTACTTGATACAGTTCAAACTAGAACTCTAACTGTCTTTTGGGGGGGGGAATGCAAATGGCAGACCATCTTCACTTGTGCAGAGGGAAGAATGGGTTTTTCACTCTGACTTGAAACCAACTCATCACTCACTAATGGTTGTGTGAAAAGTGTGTTCAACAACAACATAGAGGGAGGAGAGATAGCAATTTGTGAAAAGCTAAATTATCTGGGCTTTTGGCACTATTCATATATGATTCATACACTATTCATATTTACTTAGTAAAAATGCACTGTGATTTTAAGAAATGTATCAGACTTGAAACAATCAAAACTATTTACTTTATTGTATAGCAATCAAGTCAAAAGTGAACAGGAAGGCTCAATTGACTGGCCTCTGAGTGACCTTTATCCCATATTCACAAAAGTGTTGTAATTCTAAAATTTTAACAATGAAATACATAAAGTCAAGATGAGTAAGAGTCACTGCTTAAATATATAACTGATTGAGCTCTCTCTGTTCACACTCAACCCCCCCGACTTAGACCCAGGGGGTTCATGTCCAGCACCCCAGAAGCGTCTATACATAGTACCCCATCTCCCAAATATAATCACCACTATACTTCTACCACAGTAGATGTGTTTAGGCTGTTTATGAACTTTTTAAGAATTGAATATAAAGTTCATAAAAATGACTAGGAATAATTCTGAGCATGAATTTTTTTAGCTACTCCCATACCTAAAACACATGTATTTGGAAGGCAGACTTGGAAGAAGATGATGTTTTATTAGGCTACTTGTGTGTGTGTGTGTGTGTGTGCGTTAACTATTTCTAAAAGAAATGTTGAGACTTAATAGATGACATTTGTTAATTGATGGAAAATGGGTTGTCATATCACCACAGAATCATATGGATATTTTCTTTGATGAAGGCAAAATGCATAATTTAGGGGCTAAAAATGGGGAACAGAATGCAGAGAATGAGCTAAATATAAGAACTTTTATTACACAGCTCAAATCTTCCATTTTTTGCTTTGTTCTTTTTTAAAGAAGGGTAGAAATTAGGTTTCTTAGGGGTAAAAGTAATTTTCCCATTATACTCTGAGAGTCTGATACATTTTGTCTGTGAAATTAACTGATATTAGGAAGATCAACAGGAGAAAGCTGTTATAAATTTATTATGTGCGTGGAACTTCATGAGAAAGAAAAGTAAGTACCCAACAATCTACTGAAATTTTGATGCTTATAAACTCTCTTCATAAGAGAGAGGAGACTGGGTATGTAAGCAGTTTAGGGGAGCTTACAGGATTTTAGGGAGAGAATAAATGGGCCTAAAGAATAGGTGATAGCCCATGACAACATCCATCAGGATATGGTGTTGTCTGGCCTGTGTTATGCGTCAGTCTCCCCTGGATGATGAGATTCTTGGGGAGGGGATCAAGGACAATTAAATTCTTCAATAAGGAGCCTGCTTCAAGATAGATAAGGCAAATTCAGAGAAGGCTCTGCCTGTGCTTTGGAGGACAAAGAGGGATGATGGACAGGAGACCAGAGAGACTTTGGTTCTCCTTTATTGCAAAGCACTTGGCAAGCAAAAGCACCATATTCAAAATAACATTTTCTGAGCCCCAGTGGTTCTCTATAAAAGATGGGCCTTTAGTGTATGATTGTCTTTTACTGTTCTACTTTTAGACTCCAAATTTCTTGCCTTTCTGAAAGCAGATTTACAGTAAGTTACGTTTGAAGATTATCAGGGGAATGATGAGTAGCAAGAAGATGGGACCGATTAAGAAGAACCAGGACAGGGAGGAAAAGAGAGTTGCTGAGAGTGCGGAAAAGAAATGCACTTTAGTACAGAAATATCTGTTCATGGGGGAAGGTAAGCTTACACAAAGGAAAATCAAAGTCAAAATGCCATGCCAAATTAGAGAAAGTGAGGCTTGGAGTCCAGGAAACTAGGTATGTGCTTAATACTCAAAGACTCAAGTCCATACTAGGATACTTACAAAGAAAAAGATCAGGAACAGTAACCAGAATTGGAGGCCAGCAGAATTCAGTTCACACCATTGAGTACTGAAAATTCCACCTAGGAACTCTGCTGAGTGCAGAGTGCAGAAAGTGCATTCAGAGATGTAACCAGGATTTGTGGGTAACCAGGGGCTTAAGAGACAGGAGAGACAAGCAGGGTGAGGTGTGAGTAGGTGAAAGGGGAGATAAGTATCTTTTTCTCTACTTAAGTTCACAATGGAAGCCTCTATCACAAAAGACATATTAACAAGAAAAAATAATGCAAATTATTTTAGCATAAGTCTTACATGACATGGAAGTTTTCATAAGGAAATAAAGACCAAAAGAAATGGCTAAGCTTGAGTTTTTTTATAGTAGTGGGTTTTAAGGAGAGAGAACAGTTGCCCTGGGTTCAACTCCCAGCAACATCTCCGCCCCCCAAAGAAAGAATGGAAATTCCTGGTGAAATATGGCAGGCATGTGCACACTCCTACATGCACAGCTGAGAAGAAATCTGGCCCAACATTTAAGGCAAAAGAGACAGATGCAAATGAAGGCAAAAGTGCCAAGCTTTATCCTACTTTTAGTTACCCATTGAGCATCTGCAGACCCATGTAAAGAGTCAGTGCTTTTAGCAAAATCAGTCTCTAAGTTCTTGTTACATTATGACAGGATTGAGGAAAAATGAGCAGAATAATGTTAGAGAGACCTTCCTGCTTCTATGATTTTTCTCAATTTTTTTCAGCTGAACTCTATCAGAGGCAAGGGCTGGAAAAAATATGAATGGGCTTCCTTTATTTACACTAAACTTAGCTTTAATTAGGTAACATTGACTATGTCCAACAATGTTTCAGATGGGGACCAGAAACTGAACAAGTGGTGGTGACAATACTGAAGGAGCTCATTGAGGAAGGAGACTTGTCAAACACATCTTTGGATCTTTGGGACCTAGAGCTTGGACTTGAGCTGTAGTTCAATAATGGTTCACTATTCTTTAGAAGACCCTTTCAAATTCTTCCTTAGTGACCTCGGGGGAAACAGCTTTCATTATCTCCAAAACAGATCTGAGTGCTTTAAAATAGGTTCCAGTTATGTTGGGGTTGTTAAGTGACAGCTGAGTAATTAAATTCAGCCTACAGACATGATATATATGTACTTAGCTCAAGTTTTAAACTGTCTCTGAATTTGGATTCTTTTGGTAGAGAGGTGTATTCTCCAGTTTGTCTCAGTCACAGCATTACTTATTATACAACACAATTGTTTTACCAGCTTCATACCTGATGGCACTTGAGTTTGACTCTTTTTCAAAGCCTGGGAAATAGCAGCACAGCCAGCTGAGAGGTGATGTAAAAAACAAAACATAGAATGCTTTCCAATATGCATGGCCACATCAAGTGCCTTCCTAAGCTAGAGGCAGATAGCCATGTCCTCTTGTTTACTAAATTAGCTTGTCCAGTGATGAGTCACCCTATCAACAGGAAGTCTAGAACCCCCTTTTTAAGGACCTGTCCAATGATATAAGGATTTCCATGAGCTTGGGAATATATGCACAAACATTTGGTAAAAGGGTGTCAGAATTTCTACACACCATTGGAAACTGATGGCACAGTGGTTTACAAAATTCTCTTGGTACCAACTTCCAGGCTTGGTGCTTATTTTCCAAACACTACTGCTGAGGCCAGATTACAGACATAGTCAATGTGTCTAGCCTCAGCTGCTCTCATGGTAGAAGCAGTACTACCCCTGCCCCAACAACTACTTTCAGTTCTCAGACCAAGGTTTCCAGGCAGACTGACCCTCCCTCTCAGATATCCTTGATCCTGCTTAATCCAGGCAGATTTTTCTAATTCAAGTTTCTGTGAACCCAGCTGGACCACTAGTATCTTCTCTGGACTCTGTGTAAATGGACAGACTTCCTTTGTTTGCCTCCTGTTTCCTTGAATCACTAAACCTTGCTGGAATAACAAAAGCTTCTTTTTTAACCATGGACTCCAGCACCCACTCCATGTAAGCCAATTCCTTCTACAATACTTAGGTAATTTAGACCAGGCAACACTTTCTAAAACAGGTTTGCCTCTGGGAGATACTCCCTAATTTATTTTTAAACCATATCAAGCATCCTGTTGGCTCCTGTATAGGAACTATACTATATTCCTGTGTTTCATGTGAGAATTTGCATTGACTTAAAATAAAAAAAACTCAGGTATAAAGGATGCATGAGGAAAAATGACCAGACCTCGTTATGTGGGCAAATAGTTACTTACTTGATTATAAATTATGTGAGTGGGGCTGTAGAATACAGCTCTCTTTCACCAAATATAATAACTAGGTCAATTGTCAGAATTTTGTAACTGCTTTCTAATGAGACCTTATTTGTTCTCGCTCTTGTTCCATATATAATTTAACAATCTCAAAATTACTCTGAGAAAACTCTAAGTAGGAGTAGTGAAATTCTGGCCAATTAAAAAAGAAAATTTAAAAAACTCAGTTCTACCAGTGTGACTCCACTGATTGAATTGAGAAAATGACTTCTCACATTTGGTAAAAGGTAGCCCTTTAACTAGATGATACATATGTTAAATAACTGGCACTCTCCACCTAAATCAAATTCCTGTTCCCTTCCTGATACACTATAAATCTGAGCATCCTAGATAAATATTCAATGAAAGGCCTTAAGCAAAGGGCTTCTAGTATTGGCCATTTAAATAAGCAGGAGGAGAAAGAAATATTTCAAGAAAATGTAGTCACAGTTCTAATAAATTTTACTTCAGCTTTGATTCAAAATCACTGTAATTTATGGTCCAAATTTCATGTCCTCACTTTTTAGTGACCCTTCCTATTAAAAAAATTGTTACGTTTAAAATAGTAAAGGAGGTGGGTATAAATCTAACCAATGTACAATGTAAGCATGTTTAGAAATGTCACAGTGAGTTCCCCCTGTACAACTAATGTATACTAATAAACATGCTTTGAGAAAAAAAAATAAAATAGCAATGGATCCACCTGGTTAAAAATACCTATAAATAGTTATACAGTAAACTGGGTGCCAGTTTACTATAATCCTAGCTACTCTGGAGGCAGAAATCAGGAGGTTCTCAGTTCAAGGCCAGCCTGGGCAAATAGTTCATGAGAACCTATTTTGAAAAACCCATCACAAAAAAGGGCTTGTGGACTGGCTCATGTGGTAGAGCGCTTGCCTAGCAAGCATGAGGCCCTGAGCTCAAAAACCAGTACTACAAAACAAAAAAAGAGTTAGTTATACAGTAAAAAGTCTCTTCCCACCTTATCTTTTGTTGGCCCAGCTGGCACGTTCCATCCCATAAGGTAACCATATTTAATCAATTAATCCAGAAAATTTAACTGCATATGTGTATATGCATATACCTATATAAATATATGTACATATGGAAATACATGAAAATGTATACATACATAGTGTTGTATGTGTGTCTACAGGAGGTGGGGGAGGGAGAAGGAGGAGAAAGAAGTAGAGAGGAGAAATTAACTCCTTTTAATATATAAGCAGATATGTATGTGATTTTTCCAGTTTTTCTTACACAAATGGTAGGCACCATTCTGAAGGAATTTGTTAAATGTCACCCCAAAATATATCACTTCCTGGATTTCAAACTGAGGAACAGCAAGCACAGGGAGGGGCTTTCTCTAAATTTCTTTATTAACCAAAGGAAGATCCACCAGAAGGAATACCGTTGTCATGAGTCCCCTCCCCAGGAATTTTATATAGTGGAAAATTAACAGTATTGCAAGAAACTGAATGTCAACTCCAGGCCCAAACAAATTTTGTCACAGGTATTACCTGTCCTTCTGAGGGCTATACTTCTTTCCCCTAAAGATTATTTACTCTTCCTTAAGTTGCCTTCACCTTTCCTCCCTTCTCCTACAGGAAAGAGTATTTAAGCTTCTAGATTTTACTAGGTTTTGGAGTATCTTCTTTCCTTTCATATGATGCCCCCGTGCATGTAGTAAATTTGAATACCTTTTCTCTTGTTAAACTCTCAGGGCCAGTCTATTTCATAGATTCAGTTACTGAACCTTCAGAAGGTAGAGGGAATCCCCCCTTACCCCCACAGTACTATGTTGAAGGTATTATATATACTTTGAGAGGTTTTTCATTTTTTAAAAATAGTACAAAGATAATTACATGACAACATAAATGGCTTCCTCATTCCTTTTTAGCTGCATAAAATTTAATTTTAGTTTCCAATTTTTTGCATCAAATTGAAAAGCTTTTATTTCATTTTTTGTCACTGTATAGTATTTGTACAAAGGAGGTTTTTATTTCTAATTTTATGCATTTACAAATAATATTTTAATGAATACTGTATTTATCTATTTTTTATATATGTGCAAAAATTTAGAATTGAAATAGCTAGTTTCAAAAATATATTATTTTTTCATTTATTTATTTTATTAGCACAATAGTTGTACAGGGGGATAATTGTGACATTAAATATGTGCTTACAATATATTAGATTTACTTCCTCTGTCTTTCTCCATCATACCTCCTCCCTCCCTTCTTAAAATAATTTCACTGTTCTATTTTCAGACATGAATGCAAAAAACATTCACCATGTTTGCTGTCCTTCATTCTTTCCTTATATCCTCTTCCATCCCAGTGGTACCCACACCTGGCCAGGATTTGTTTTGCCTTCCTGTCCTTCATTTAAAAAAATGTTTTTGTTAATATAATATAGTTATACAGGAAGTTTCCTTGTGACAGTTCCATATTTACCTGTCCCTATTTTTTTTTATTCCCTAATTATTACTTTTTTTTTTTGGTGTGACTGGAGTTTGAACTCAGGGCTTCACACTTGTGCAGCAGGCACTCTAGTCTATTTTGTGCTGTACCTCCAGCTCATTTTGCTCTGGTTATTTTGGAGATAAGGGTCTTGTGAACTACTTGCCTGAACTGACCTTGAATCACAATCCTGCTGATGTCAGCCTCCCAGGTAGCTAGGAGTATAGATGTGCATCACTGGTGCCCAGCTGAATTTGTTATTCTTATATTGTTCAATTATGTTGCACTGGAGGTTGTGCCATTACACTCTCACCAACAATGCATGAGAGTGTTGATTTTTCCACAGTTTAATTAACAGAGTGTATTATCAAATTTTTGACTTTTTTTTTTCTGAGATGAGGTCTTGCTATGGGCTTTTTATCTATCTAGTAGGAAAAAGTGAACAACTTGGTTACTTTTTATCTGTATTTATTACAGATGAGATTATATATCTTCTTTATCTTGTGCTTGAGAAAAGTCTAGTTCTTCTGTAGCTGGGTAAAGTAGAGTGATAGGAGAAGACAGCTTTTTTGGCAACAAGTTGGCAGTTTTGCATATGGCAGATTCCTGTCCTGAAAAAACCATCACAGCTGACAACTATGAGAGTTTATATAGGAAATTTTTTAAGGAAGTATTTTTAGTCACAAATGGTAGATGTCAGAATACTCATTATTCCTGCAGTGGTCCATTTCTTTGACGTGCATTACAGTGTTATATAAGGTCACCAGATGTTCTGGGTTTTGTAACTCTGAAGGCTAATGATTTAGGAGATCTTCTGACGAAGGTTTTTCTTCTTTTTCCTTGGAACAGCCAACTCTAGCAGTTATATCTTAATGATTTAGGTGCAGTTTTTCTTGAGACTTTTGAATTCCAGGCAAAGTGGGGGAAAAAAGCAAGTTTTCAAAGGGCAATTTGTAACCCATTAGGTGACTTCAGTACGACTCATCATACATACTTCCAATTTTGTGAATTGTCCATTCACAGCTTTTATCCATTTTATTGCTTTTTTTCTTATTTGTTGAAATATACTTTTTTTATCATGTTATTGTACTGGGGGTACATTGTGACACAAAAGTTCTTACAATATATCATGGTTAAATTTGAAATATACTTCATATTTTAGTGATATTGGGTCTGTGTTTACAATGTAAATTTCAAATTTCCGTATACTTTATCATTTGTTTGTAGGTTTGCTTACAGATATTTTGTTTTTTTCTTTTCTTTTTATACCAGTGGGTGGTGGTGCTAAGAATCAAACCCAGGGTCTTGAGCCTACTGGGCAAGTGCTCTACCACTGAGACATACTTCTTAGCCCTTTTTTTTATTTTCTGCTTTATTTGGCTTGCTACACAGAAGTTTTGATTATAGAATTAAATTTATCAGTCTTTTAATAAGACTTCTGGATATTTGAATCACAACTACAATGTTCTAGTCATATTTCCTTTTAATACACGTATGTCTTCCTTTTTGGAATTTCCATTTTGTTCCATCACAGTGGTCTCCTATTGCACATTGTGAAATCGGAGTTCTCCTTAAAGTTTTAGCAGATGACTATACGGTTGTCCAGACAGCATATTCATTAACTAGCTTGTCTTCTCCTTATGGATGTGAATTGTCATCGTTAATATATACCAAACCCCGATATATTTTGCTCTAATTTTAGATATTTTATTCTGTGTCTTAGTCTGTGAATTCATGTATCATAGAACACTGTTGAAAATGTTAAGGCTTTTTTATATATTTCAATATCTAGAAGAGCCAAAACTCTGACATTGTTCATTGTTACAATTTTCCTGGCTGTTTTTGCTTAATTGTTTTTTCAAATAAACTTCAATATTAGCTTGTTTAATTGAAAAACTGTTGTTTTTTACTGAAGTTGTTTTAAAAGATAAAAATCTTGTGGAATTGACATTTTCATGATGTTGAGTATTTCTCATTCTAATAAAACGTATGTATGTGTCTCCTTTTAATCAATTCTTCTTTTGTAACTTTAAAAGTTACACATTTTTTCTTCATGTCTTATTCAGATCATTCCTAAATATTCTACCATTTTTCTTGTTATTCTAAATGGGATGATCCCTGGTTAATAATGTGAATAGTAGCTGTTCCTAAGTAGTAAGAATGGTCTCTACTGAGTTAACTGATATAACATCAGAGAATAAAATAGGTTAATTTCTGAGTACAACCTTTTAAACTTGGGTTCTGCCATGTGCCAGTGGCTCAAGTCTATAATTCCAACTACTCAGAAGGCAGAGATCAGGAGGATCATCATTTGAAGCCAGCCTGGGGAAAAAGTTTGTGAAACCCTATCTTGAAAAAAGCCCATGATAAAAAAGGGCTGGTGAAGTGGCTCCAGGTGTAGACTCTGAGTTCAAACCCCAGTACCACAAAAAAACAAAAACAAAAACAAAAACAAAAAAAACCTTTGGGTTCTAATTAAGGTATTGATTTTGATGGTGCTTAGTCTTCCCAACCTCCCATTTTCCACAGAAAATTGTAATAATGAAATCCTTTTGTACAATTAATTTATGCTAATAGAAAAAAGAAAAAGGGAACTTATATAAAGCTAACTTTTTTACAGATGACATAATTTCACTTTTAAAAATAAGAACTGCTACCTAAATATTATCAGTGAAAAAACTTGCAGAGTTCTTGTAATAGTTAGCTCTATGTTACTGTGACCAATAACCTCAGAAAAGCAACTTAAAAGGAGGAAAGATTTGTTTTAGGTCCCAGTTTCAGATGCTTCAGTCCTTGGTTACTTGGCCCCAAGCACTTGGGGAGTGGTGGGGGAGATTCTTCACCTCATTGCAGACAGGAAGCAGGGCATTAGGCAGGAAGGCTCCAGGGACAAGTTAACCACAAGGACCCAATACCAGTAACTTACTTCTTCCTGGTAGGTCTCTCTTCCTAAAATTTTTTGAACCTCCTTAGCTGGGGACCAAGTCTACAACACATTTGTGGGGGGTGTTTCATATATAAACCAAAATAGGCCTATCAAATTTTCTTTAAAGACAGAGTCCCAATTTTTCTTGGAGGGGTAGTGGTGGGGAGATATAACAGTGTACAGAAATAAAAGACTATATTAAAAAAAAGACTATATGTGCAGTTTTCTGAGATGCTAGGTGTATTCATTTAAGTAAGTGGTAGCTAATGAGATCTAAAGGGAAATTTTTGTGAGAGGTTTTCAAAAATATTCCTCAAAGAGAATTGGTTCATAGAAGACAAAGCAAATTAAATGAAGGAGGCTTAATTTTCCCTGTTGAAAATGAAGGAAGAGATTCCCCATACTCCTTTTTCTTAGAGCATTTACTTTAGATACTTGAAACAGAAAGTACTTTCTCAGTCTCTCAGACATGAATGTAAATTCTTTTGAAAAATAGATGGGCGTTTTGCAATGTGGTCCTTGAGAGCCTGGGATCCATCTCCTCTAAATACAAACATCCAAGGAAGATAGCTCTGTCCCTCTTCGGGCAGAGGGTAGGAATGTAATTTTAGCCTGGCTTGGAATAATAAAATATCTCCTGTCACCAAAATATGACAAGTGTATTTTTCCTTTGTATGAAGTTAATTAATGAACATGGGTAGCCATCTCCAGTGCTGGTAAATTTAAGACGAACTAAGTGCAACAAAATGATATGGGCAGGTCCTCCTTATTTTTTTATTAGACTATTTACCTATTAGATAAATAAGGCTATTATTTATCTTGGAAACATGTGTGTGCCTAATGAAGGGTGAGATTTCTCTCTCCAATCCCTCATCCATCATGTTTTGATTTCATGCCTAGTGAAAAGTAGAAGTGTTTTCTTCCTCTACTACCTTTGTGGAAGGAGTCTAGATTAGGAGATTTGGGTTTGAAACCATATTTCCCCAATCCTCAGTTGAAAGCTGCGCCTTCATGTTTCTCCCCTCTTTATTTTGTGAAGTGAGCATGTTGGCAGAATGGGGTCACAATCTTGGGACATGTGGGTGACCTTGAAGATGTAAACCACTTAGGATCTTCAGGAAAAAGAGAAGAACATTGGATCCAAAGACTATGGAGTCATTGCACCAGCTCTGAGTTGCCTATCTTTAGACTTTTATGTAAGAGAGAAATAAAATTCTCTAGTTGCAGACACTGTTATTTTGGTTTTTCTGTTAAATGCAGCTGAAACTTATTCTAACTGATACCCTGCCAGGAAGAATAACTTTGGATAAAATATAGACAAATCAGTTTTCTTATTTAAGCGTCCAGTAACATTTTACTGCTTTTTTTTTGCTAGTTTTAGACCCATGTACTGCAAGTCAACAGATTTAGTTATCAAGACATATATTTTGGAAACCATTTTATTTTTGGTTCTTTACCATAAAGTCATGTGCCCAAATTTAAATATTCTCTAACATGTTTTTAGCTTAAAAAATGTCTACATGGACTTTTGATAACACCTGGCTTTATATATTTCAGGCCAGGCCAAAATATTAAACTGTGATTAAATTTTGACCATCAGTTCCCCAGTTCATACCTATGTTGAAATGGACCTAAACTGTTCTTAAAAGAAAACAGACCTCTTATCAACAGACTTTTAGGCAGACATAGCTAGATCTGGGATGACAAGTCTCTTTATCTTTTCTGAATTGCCTATCTTTAGACTTTTATGTAAGAGAGAAATAAAATTCTCTAGTTGCAGTCACTGTTATTTTGGTTTTTCTGTTAAATGTGGCCAAAATTTTTTCTAACTGATACCGATAATTCAAGTTTAGCTTTGCTGATCACTAAAATCCATAGTTCTGTCCTACAGCAGCACCTGTGAATATCTCCTGGTACTTGTCAGGGACTATAACATTAAATTCACAGGTACTCAGCATGAAGCAAATCCCACTGGGAAGAGTAATATTTATGGAGGATATTTTGAAAGAATCTGCAATCCTTGCTTTCATCAGGTGATCTGAACCCATTAGTAGCTTACCAAATCTCTCAGGGCTGTTTATTTGAGTTCCACTGCCTTGGTCCCTTGTACAATGGTTTTGACCTAGTTACATTTGTTATTATGACATCTGCCTACATTTAAAGATACTCTAAGTAACTTCTCTGTGAGCTTTTGTAAAGATGTCATTGAGTCAGTTTTCCATTGCATGATATGTTTCGTTTACAAGATCACATGCAGTGGTTTTCTCTTTGATTTCGTTACAAAAATGCTGTGCATCCATTAAGTGATGTTGAGTATTTTTCATGTACCTCTTGTCTATTCATATATTTTCTTTTGAGAAATGTCTGTTTAGATCTATTGCCCATTTTATAAACTGGCTATTTGATGTTTTTTCCTATTGAGTTGCTTGAGTTCCTTATATATTCTGCATTATTTACCTTCTGTCAGATGTACAGTTTGCAAGCATTTTCTCCCATTCTGTAGCTTGTCTTTTTCTCCTCGTTGATTCTGTGCACGAGCTTTTTAGTTTGATGTAGTCCCTTGTCTGTTTTGCTTTTGTCTTCTGTGCTTTTGGGGTCTTATCCCCCAAATCCTTGCCCATTCCAGAGGCATTTTCTTTATGTTTTCTAGTAATTTCATAGTTTCACGTGTTACATTTAAGTTTTTAATCCATTTTGAGTTGATTTATGTTAATAGTGAAAGATAGGAGTCACTTTTATGTAGACAATACATTCATGCAGCTCTGAACCCAGAAAGAGCAAAAGTATATGTGATGAAAATTCTCCCAACACTTGTTCCAGACCCTCAGTTCTTTCTTGGAAGTTGTCAATATTATGTTTATTTTGTATCCATGTATATAATTTTCCCCTGATTTTATGTGTCAATACACTGATCACAGTGTGCTGCCTCCTGCACTTCTCAGATACTATATATAGTGGGGCATTCTCCATATTAGTACTTGAGGTGCTTCTTCCTTTTTTGCTCTGGTTGCCAACTATTCTATGGCTGTGCTTTATGTAACTAGACCCCTACTATGGTCATACTGATTGTTTCTAATCTTAAAAAAAAATGTGATTTCAAACTTGTACTGGGCCAATTTGCCCATTTAAGTATTTCTGTCAGATGAAGTCCTAGAAGTATAACTTTTGGCCTACATTTTACATGTAATTTAAGTGTGGATGGGCACTGCCAACTTGCTGTCCATAGAAGTACTAATTTACATTTCGCTAGCTATTTTTGTATTGCTTTTAAAATGAAGCCCTGAAAGCACGGACTTACTTTATATCCTTTGAATGCATATAGAATTAACCATAAAAGATCTTTGCCCTTAGGAGCTATCATTCAAAAGAGAAAAATTATTTTCTAAGCCTATATATATATATCCATATATATATATTTAATGGACTGTTTTGCTTATTGTGATCCCTTTGTTCACATTTCTTTGCTTAGCAGAAGCCAGGAATGGTGAGTGTAATGACACAGGCAGAAGCAGCTAGAAAGGTAGTTAACAAATTATATTCCTCCCTTGCCTCGGGGCCCATCATGTTGTCACAGGTTTCTCTTCCCCAAGGATTTAAAGAAGCTGCCTATTAGTCCATCTGTGACATAGTGCAGGAGATGAGGGTGGGCACAGAAAGTGAGCTGCAAGTCTGGTGTCTAACAGTGGAAGCTTAAACATACCCTTTCTCAGGAAAA
The DNA here is from genome assembly GCF_047511655.1 of Castor canadensis. Classification (NCBI taxonomy): domain Eukaryota; kingdom Metazoa; phylum Chordata; class Mammalia; order Rodentia; family Castoridae; genus Castor; species Castor canadensis. Next base: position 25,774,683 of record NC_133390.1, on the reverse strand, counting down.
CTCTCCAAACTACAAATTACTCTTGACTTAAAAAATAAAATAAAACCAGACAGGGGGTAAAAAAAAAAAAACCCTAAACACCTGTCCTTATGTGGGAGTCTGAAGGGAAAGAATACAAAGGCAGTTTGAGTCGCATCTTATGCACGGTCTGGCAAGAGCCATGAAAAATGGACTAGCAACATGGCATTGTCTCCATATGGCTCTGAGCTCATGTCTGTGCATGAGACTTTACCTGTGAAATAAAAGGACATACATATTTTTCTCTTCATCAAAATAGCATCACAGATTGCTTACACGTTTTACAGTGGAATTACACAGTCAAATTGTGGCCAAGACCAAGCAGGAACTTGAAGAGATGAGTGCTACCGACCCCCATCATCAGCTCAGAATATTATCCTCATCTCATGGCCCTCGCTGCAGAACTTTTCTCCACACTGTTCTTTGGATTTATTCTCAGATTAAATCTTTTCACAGAATTCAAACTAACACAGCACAATTGCTTGTTAATCTGGAAACACACTGTTCCTTTCTAGCTCATGCCATTATGTTTTTCCTGTGCCTGAAGCTTTCTTCCACATTACTATATGTCAAAATTCCAGCTGTAGAGTGCTTTCACTCAGTTTTCCTAATCTTGCCTCAGTAAGCTCCATGCTATCTTTCCCTTTAACCATGCCCGTACTAGACCTTCTGGTACTTATTTGAAATTCTTGGCAAAGTTGTTACATCTATGAGTTTGCCTCTTCCTTCCCTTGCATTGGATTATAAACCCTTTAAGGACACACACCATTATCCTTATATCCATTTTGGAGCTTGGCTCACTTGAGAGGTGCACACACATGCACACACACACACACTTGATATATATGCAGATATAAGTATGATTGAAGTAAAAGAATGAATGAATGAGTGTAACTTTTCAAAATGTTGAAAGGTGGAAGACATTTATCATAATCAGTACTATATATTATCAATTAGAAACATTTGTTTCCTTCATTTTAACAAGCAAGTGGTTCTCAATGGCATCAGAATCACCTGGGCAGTTTGTTAAAACACAGGTTGCTGGAGGCAGGCATGATGGTTCACACCTATAACCCCAGCACTAGGGAGGCTGAGGCAGAAGGATAGTCCGTTAGAGGACAGCCTGGGCTATATAGTTACACTGAAAATAAAATCAAATTAAGCACAGATTGCTAGCCCCAACCTCAAGGTTGAGTCTATAGGTCTGAAGATGAACATTTCTTTCTTTCCTTTTTTTTTTTAATCACAGAGTTGGGATTATCAGCATGCACCACCACACCTGGCATGAGAATGAACATTTCTAAAAAATCCTCAGGAGATGCTGATGCCACCCAATTTGGAAGCCCATTGTAGTAATCACATGTGTATAGTAACAGGACTATTCTCCAAGTCACTTTTGTCCCATTAGCTTTTAGCGGCTTACCCCGGAGTGTATTTGGCATACCTGGTTTGACTGGGCCAGAGTATCAATGGACTGTGGTTGATGGGAGACCTACTGTCCCCAGCTGGCATTTTTGGAAATTGGTGGTTCTTTGAGCCTGTGATGGAAGCCATAGGCATTCTTTTGTCACTGTCCATAACACTTAAATGTGAGCCTCCGTTTTAACTTCAATACACTATTGTAAGCAATGCTTAGAATGGAAACACTTTCGAGTGCTCAGGCACCTGTATGGCTCTAATGCCCATATTTTGTAAGTCTGGGGACACAGGAATATAATTTGTAGGACCCTGTGAAAAAAATCAAATGAGAGATCACTTGTTTGAAAGAATCACTGAGAATTTCCAGATGAAAGCAGTATGGAGGTTCCTCAAAAAATGAAAAATAGAGCTACCATGTGATCTGGCAATATATCCAAAGGAATACATTGCTTCTGGGCATATATCCAAAGGAATATGCACCAGAGTACAATAAAGACACCTGCACACCAATGTTTATTGCAACACTATTCACAGTAGTCAAGCTATGGAAACAGCCCAGATGCCCTACAACTAATGGATTAAGAATATATATATATATCTAATATATAATTTGCATATAATAATATTCCAATGTTGGAATATATACAATGAAATATATTCAACCATAGAGAAGAATGAAATTCTGTCATTCACAGGTAAATTGATGGAACTGGAACTCATCAACTTAAGCCAAGTAAGCCAGGTTCAGAAAGGCAAAGGTGCAAAGGCTGCATGTTTCCTCTCATATATGGAAGATAGACCCCCAAAGTAAATGTACATATAAATACAAATATGATCTTACACACACTCCCATACACATATATCATGTCTGCAATGGTTGGACTATGTGAGGGGACCAGGGAGGGGAAGAGAATAATAGAGAGTGAATAACATCAAAATACATTGCCTCTGTGTAGAAAGATGGTATAACAAAGCACACTGAAAACTGTTGAATAATCAGAGTAGAGGGGATAGAGTAAGGGAGAATAACAGAGGGAGTTAATCTGATTAAAATACAATATAGTCACAGGTGAAATAACATGGTAAAACCCCTTTGAACAAGGACAGGAAGGTAACACAAGTCCTATTAAGGAGTGGCTATAAGTGGGAGGGTGAGGAAGAATGGAGAGGATGAAGGAGGGTAAATATGGTCAATGTACTTTATATACTTGTATGAAAATAGGGCAATGAAACTTGTTGAAATTGTTTTAAGTAAGGGGGAGGGGGAGGAGGGAGAATGATGGAAGGGATAAATCTAACCAAGGAACATTGTAAGCATATACAGAAATGTTGCAATGTGCATCTAATATAAACTAATAAAAATGTTTAAAAATTTTCTAGATGGCAATAAGAGAGCATTAAACTAGGTGTGGGCCCTTCTAAAAGGAGGACCTATTTGTCTGCCCAGGTTGCAAGTCCATGAAGTTGTTCTGATCTTGTTCGTGAAAGTGATTCCAGCCATTTCTGGAAGAAAAAGTAGATGCCAGGGAAAGTGCCTGGGTGTGCCTGGAGCAGCTGTTGTGATGCTTGTGTCGATGGTAGTGCAGGAATCTGGTGTTAGTGGTGGCTTTCCTAGCTCCTTTCCACATTATTTGAATATTGCTTTTTTGCAGGGAGGGTATTTCAAAATCTGGTGCCTGAATCTTCAGCATCACCATTACCTGGAAATTTGGGAGTTTTCTGGAACACAGAAGGCAGTGAAGTTTTGGTGTGCTCCTCAGGATACATGTGGGCTATGATAGCTGAAAGTGAGGACTATGGGTGTGGCTGAAATGGTAGAACACCTACCTAGTGAGCACAAGGTCCAAATTAGGAAGGAAGTGTTATGTACCAGTGTCGAGGGTCCTTGCCTTCAAGGCCAGGTGATTGATGAGCCAAAGCCAGTATGTAAAGTAGGATTTATTAGAGAGAAAGGAAAGGCCACATGCAGCTAAAGTAGTGCAGTGGAGCCCAGAAACGGGTAGCTGCTGCTCAGGTAAAGGCTGGGGCTTTTATGGACGTTTTAACTCTGGGTTAGGTGGGTTTTTCTCATTGGCCATGGATTCGTGGGCTTTCTCAGGGAACTGGTTTGGTTTTCACCTTTACTGGGGGAGGGGAAACAATCTTGAGAGCATTTTGCTCATCAGCCCTGTGGCAGAGCTACTGGACCCGTATCTTTCTTTAAGATGCAGAAATGCAGTTTACAGGTCCCTCTCAGGGTGCGGGAATGCAGGCCTCTAACTCCTCAGGATGCAGGAATGATACTGCTTTCCAGGGGGATGGGCTACTCACTCATCTGCCTTAGGTCTCCAGACCCAACAGAAGGAAAGAAGGAAAGGAGGGAGGGGGGAGGGGAAGGAAGGAAGAAAAGGAGGGAGGGGGAGGGGAGGAAGGAAAGGAAAGGAGGGGGGAGAGGAAGGAAAGGAAACGAGGAGGGAGGGGAAGGAAGGAAAGAAAAAGGAAGGAAAAGGAAGGAAGGGAGGGAGGGAGGAAGGAAGGAAGGAAGGAAGGAAGGAAGGAAGGAAGGAAGGAAGGAAGGAAGGAAGGAAGGAAGGAAGGAAGGAAGGAAGGAAGGAAGGAACCTTCAACATCTCCCAAGAAGCATCAAAAAGCCCTAGGCCAGCAAGACCACCCTGGGGAAGGTTCCAGAACTGAGGGTCACTGCCATTCTCCTCCTTTACAGCATCTTTTTTTTTAATTTTAACTTTTTAAAACTTCACACAGTATTTTTCTGTGGGAAGCCATTCTCTAAGAAAAAATGTATCTCTTTTTTTTTTTAAAGCAGAGCAAAGCTGGGATTCATTGCCATCTGTGTGACAAGCCCCATTGAGAGCCAGGGTCCACCTTATTTGTGTGCCAGCACAGTGCAAGGAATGCAGACAAGGTGCACATTTGTCAAAAAGAGAATGGAATTGTTTTTGGCAATCGCTCTGAAGCATTCAGTTCTCTCCATAGTGTCTAGCACAGTGTTATTTTTTAACTATTAAAAATAAAAAAGCTAATTTGAAGCACACATTTGTGTTATAACTAAGTTTTTGCCAGCTTTATTATGGATTTTTTCTCATTACAATAAAATCTTCTGCCGGACTATGTATCTAAAACTTTCAAACGTGTTTGGGGAGATTTTCTTTAACACAAAGGAACTGTGTGATCTGGATACATCAGTTAACCAATCTGGGTCTCGTTTTCCTCTATTTATCTTTCAATTGAGTCAATTAAATCAAACTACCACAGACTGGGTGGCTTAAAAGCAACAAAAATTTATTTCTCACAGTTCTGGAGGCTAGAAGCTGAGACTAGGGTGGTTGCATGGTTGGGTTCTGGCAAGTGTCCTCTTCCAGGCTGCAGACTGCCCATTTCTCCTTGTGTGGCAGAAAGAAAGCTGTAAAGTTCTCTGAGATCCCCCTTTTAAGGGCACTAATCCCATTCCTGAGGCTGCAGCCTCATCACCTAACCATTTCCCAAAGGCCCCCTTCCCAATCCCACCATGTTGGAGGTTAGGATTTATCTGAGTTTGAGGGTGAGGATACAAACATTCAGTCCATTGCAATATATAAATATCTAGTTCTTACCTTCTTATCAATTGGTGCTCATGCACATGTAAAGACATGATAATATGATTGTGACATGTGCCAAAGTAGTGGTTAGAAGAGGGACTCTATGAACATATAGGCAAAGACCCTCTGCCTGGAGATTGAGACAGTCCACAAAAGGCTGCACCTGACTAGCATCTCCTGATGAGGTAGAAAAACTCCCTGGAAATGGCCTTAAATTTCTCCTTCTGGGTGTGTCAGTCAGTCACACTGGAAGAATCTCTAACATTCCTTAAGAGGTTATATATGAAAATATTGGTATTTAAGGGATGGTCTAGGAAATGTCCAACTGTAGCAGCATGTGTTTCTAGTTCCCCTATTTTTTTATTCCTCTCAGACATTCCACTATCTCCCATCACAAGACATAACTGTTTTGACTAATGGTTCTATTTTTTGTAGAGAACAGACTACTTTTAATATTTTTATTAAGTAATACAATTTCTGTGCTTACCACCCCCATGTGCTGTTTTTTTAATATCCACTATCTTTTTTATTTCTAAACATCCTTCAGAAAGCCTGGTTTTACAGAACTCTCTTGAATAAGAGTTAATTTTCTCAGCAAAATGAAAGACAAACCATGGTTGAAACTCATGCACCTTCATGCACCCCTGATTTCTTGAGTTTGAAGTTAGATTCCCTTGTCTTCTGATGAAAATATTTGCTGATAATCGTTTGTAATACAAACGGTTTCCCTTACTATTTCTTGGAAAGTAATCTGTTTCTAAAAAACCATGTAACACTGAAAACCTCCATAATGATTTTAATTTTAGGAAATATTTTAATTTGTAGCATTTTTCTCCTGCCAGTTCTTCAGAATCTGAGAACTTGTTAGAGCAGGAGACTCCCTAAGGTCTAGAATTTCTGCAACCGGTGGCCTTAACCTTGAACTAAGGCTTTAACTTTTGTGTCTTGAAAAACATAACTTCTTAGAACCCTTGGTTTTCTACCAAATTGAAAAATTAATTCCCATTTCATTATTCCCTTAATATTAGAGGTGGGCGATGGAGGTGGCTAACATCACAGGATGGGTGCTTCCTTTTGTAGTGTGACATGTGTCTATTTAATAAGGATCACTTGTGTCTTTATTGTAGAAAGCAGGGAAGCTACCACATTTTTCCCCCCTATCTGGTACAAAGATGGTTTTATGTTTATCTGACAAATTCTGCTACAGCTTTGGGGACAAGAGTGGGTTGGGAAAAATGATAGCTTTGATGGGAGGCAAACACTCAGCCTCCCAAGGAACTTCCACTGGTCTTCCCACAGTCCCTCACTATTTAAGCAATGACTAATTTTTGTCTGTTTTATGGCATTGCTCTCGTTCATCACCTTTTTCTGAAATATCTGAACCGTTACTTCTAACAAGATGCTGCTGGTACAGAGCAGTTTCAGGAATGCTGAGAAGATTGAAATATTTGAGTTTTATCCAGTCCGCTGTATGTTTGTGCTTGAATTAAAAAACAATTCTAAAAATTACTGAAACGGCTTATGTGTAACTTATTTATAACTGCTAGTGCACCACTGTTCTTCCAAGTTACCTTTCCCATGTGGAAACTGTTTCTTTCAAGGATTGCTTTAGTTGCTAAACTAAATGCAAAATAAAGATGAATTATGATGATAAGTTCCTAAGAGATGTTCCACTATTTGCCCATTCAGAATAAGGTACAGTCATTCACTTAAAAAAATCACCTGCTCAGCAGAATTGACATCTGTTATCCTATCATTTACTGCCTTGTTATAGTTTAATAACACAACATGCTCTAGTTTGCTTTCCCCATAAAACCTGCAGGCAGGGAAACAGCTACAGTCAGATACATTCCTGTTCTGGGTTAAGAAATGATATCTTGAAGTTGGCTCTTGGTGGAAGTGGAGCTATGAAATTATAAGGAAATTGAGTTTACTGAGCATTTTTGCTGAGATCAGGTCCTAGAGACTCAACCTGCAAACCTCCTGGAGGCTTAGCTCATCAGTGCACTCAAGTGCTCTCATTCAGCTTAATGTCTGAACATTTATTTGTGTTGAACATTAGCGTCAAGTGATACAATATTGGAAGAATTATGATTGAATTGAAAGTGGCTCTTAGTTCTTGAGTAGAACTTTCTCCAATAAGACAGAATGGTCTCGAATAGGTGAAATCCACAGTGATTTCAACAGTTTTTGCTTTCTGTTTTTCAAGACAAGCATTTTTCACTTTGTTGGTACTAAAAAAGGGGAGTGCAGGATCAATGAATTGTGGAAAAATTGTAGTTTTTATTACTCAGGTATCAGTTTTTGAATAGGCATTTGAATGACAGCTGAGAAAATAGCACTTTTAATAATCTTCTACCTTGTAAACTGAAAAATCATCTATGACCTGGCCCATTAACGTATTTCACATAACTATCGGAATGTACAATTTTTTCTTTCATTTAGATACTCTTTAGTTAACAAGAAGGTTGTTTGTAAGGCAAATCTGCTGATGTTTGCAAACTTAAACAAATTGAACAAGTAAGTATGTTCAAATTGAACAAGAATAGTATGTTACAGATAAATAGATACTATTGCTGAATGTTGGAGTTACTGATTAAGAGTCCAGAGCCTGGGCTAGGGATGTAGCTCAGTGGTGGAGCACTTGACTAGCACGCATCCTGACTTACATCCTCAAAACTGAAAACAAAAAGTAGATCCTGTTATCTACAATGCTGCGTCTCATACTCTAGATGTACCATTTGTTACTTTATAATGTAGTCAGTTAAGTCTTGTGTCCAGTTTCCCATCTATAAAGTATTGTACCTACCTCTTAGGGGTGTTAACAGGATAGACTCACTTAATACATATAAGGCAAAAGAATAACTAATGGTACATGGTGATTATTGTATAGCTTTATTATTATTTATTATTATCATTTATTACAAAGTCCTCTGGATTTTTATTCCAGTGATCTTTCTTTTATAGTACTGCTACCCAGGAAAGAAGTAAAAGAACCTAATCTGTACGTTCCAATATATAATTCTGGTAAAAATTTGTGTGTTGTTGAGGAGGGGTTTGGTATCTCTAAATGGCACATCAGAGCACTTTAAAGAAATGCTTGTCTCCCCTCAGTGAGGAAGGCAACTTAGACTATTGCAGGTGCCTATGAAATAGGCTCTTCTTAGCCACCACTCTCCCCACCCTGTCCCAGAGTGGCCTTGCATACAAACATTGGAGCTTCTTTTAATCATGGAATTTTTAAGGTCACCAGTGAAACCTTCTCAAATAAATGTCTCAGAAGGATAGTTTATCACAGACTCTCTTTATATAAATCATCTGTAGGGGACTTTAAATCTGACAATGCATTAATAGTAATACTAGTCATATAACAGTATCAGCCTTAATAACAGGAACATACCTTCACCTTCAGAAGCTGTCCATTTTTGTAAGTGATACCAGGTTTCAATTGACATGGAATTTATTGTTTTAGTTTTCAAAACTCTTGCTTGGTTCTGAAAGCCAAAAAGTGCCTTTTGTGGCCAAAATCTAAATGTGTGACATGTAATTTTCCCCTAGGCAAGTGACTCACTGAAGATGCAATGACAAGCTATCTTTCAGTTTGATATTTGATCAGTGAACTGGATATGGAAGTACAGCAAATCTGCAATGTTAGGAAGTAAGATAAGGAAGATTATCTCTAAAATAAAACTCTATTTTTAAAAATGATATATGGCTCTAGCCAAAGTTAATAGTAATAAAAATTTGGAAAGAGTGTATTCATCAATTCATTCTGTTAACATTAATCTAATGACGTCTAGTTAATAGAGGCGTACAAGGGATGAGGATATGAAGACAAAGATATTGTCTTCTGAAATGCATTAGGGTATTTTTTTTTTCATTAGGGTATTTTCAGTCTGGCTGAGTGACCCTAAACAAATACTTTTCCAAAATAGATTTATAAGGAAAGTATCATAGGAGCACAGAAACTTGGGAAAAATCTTTTCAGCAAATTAGACACTTAAATGAGTTTTATAAGGAGAGCAAAAGAGGAAACAGGGCATTCCAGAAACATCCTGATTTTATATAGAGGTAGAGAGAAGTGGCTGTATAAGATGCAGCTATGGTTTGAATATGGTCTCCAAAGGGTCATGGACTGGAAACTAAAATCTCCAAATTCATATATTAATGGTCTTTGAAGGTGGGGACTTTGGGAAGTAATTAGGACCAGATGAGGCCATGAGGGCAGGGTCCTCATGATGGCTTTATTGTCTTTATAACAAGAGGAAAAGTGCCACAAACTAGAACACAGGCTCTGTCATGTTATTTGAAGGACTTCACATATGCCAGTGCCAGGCTTTTGGACTTCTCAGCCTCTAGAATTATGAGTTAAATTAACCTTGATTCTTTACAAATTACCTGGAGTAACAGGTAACAGAACACTGACCAAAACAGATGCTTGGGGAAATAGGCTGGAAGGAGCATTTCATAGAAAAGTGTGGTCAGAATTGGACCCTGTGGTACAGGGCTTTAAATACCTCTTAGAATGCATGAATTACTTTCTCAGTCAACAAAATACTATCACCTTTTGTTTTGATAGTGTTGGGAATTTAACTAAGGGCCTCACACATGCTAACTACACTCTCTACTACTGAGCAATATCCCCAAATTCCCAACGTGAATTTCTGAGTAGGAATGTGATGGATAAATAGATGAATCCATACTTGAGAGTTTACTTGCTTGGAAAGTGGGGTGGTATAGGGAAGATCTGGACACCGGGAGAAGAAATAATAGGGTCCTTAAGAGCAAAAGCATTAAATGGCAGGTTCAGAAGGAAGAGGACGTTAGGTGACAGAAATGGGTTACAAAGATGTTTTGGGAGACAACATTAATAAATCTTAGATGACTGGTTAAGTGAAGGAGGAATAGAACTAAGGGCTACAACTGTCAGTGTAATTATTTTACATCACAGTCACAAGGGTTAAACTACCCGGGTTTACTATGTTACCTGCACCTCAGTTTCCTCATCTGTGGAATGCGGATAAATAGTAATTGTATCTACCTCATAGAGAAATTGTGAAAAGAAAATGTGATAATGCATATGAAACACTAAGAAAAAGAGTTGCCTTCAGTAAAAGCCTACAAATGCTAGATAGTATTTTATTATGTATAATCAATAATGATAGTATGATTTTAGCAATTTAGAATTGCTTCTTTCACACTGCTAATATCTGAAACTAAGGATCAAGGATTTGTGTTGGGAGTTATAATGTGTTTTTTTCTTCTTAGCAAAAGCCCTTTCATTTATTTTTTGTTTTAAACACAATTATTACTTAATAATATTAATTTGTTTTTTCTTGGTTACAGTGAATAAGACATAACAAGGATTTTTATTCATTTTTTTCCATTTTAATATTTCTATCACAGTTATATACTAACATAATTTTTTAAAGCCAAAATTGTATTTTCATACAGAAAATGGAAGTCCTATGCCTCTTTCCAGCCCATCTTTATCCTCTCTCCCTGGCATTAACTTTGACAATTTGATTGAGGTAGTGTGTACAAGTCTTCCCCACTATGAAGTTATTTTCTCCTTTTAAAATAAATTTTTCGGGAAATATTTTGAGATTATATAAATAGCCCGTTCTTTCTGGAATAACTCACTCACTTTTTAAACATCATTTTTGGGTCAGGCACTGTTGGCTCATGCTTGTAATCCTAGCTATTCAGGAGGCAGAGATCAAGAAGCCACCCAGGCAAACAGTTCCCCGAGACCCTACCTCAAAAAAGCCCTTCACAAAAAAGGGCTAGAGGAGTTGCTCAAGGTAGGCCTTGAGTTCAAATCCCAGTACTGCAAAAAAAAATCATTTGGACATACTTTCCAATTTTATTCAATGGATCCATTAATTCTTTTGATGCCTAAATTGCCTCTGCGTTGGCCAGTAGGAGCCCTTTCAACAATGGATCTGTGCCCTTTTGACATGTCTCTATTTTTTTGATCACTTCTGTATTTTCTGAAACAAAACATTATTCCTGACTCATCTTATATGTTTCCTGTACCAATTTAAAAAATCAGTCATTTGCAAGAGGCTCTGATTCAGTGGAGAACACTTTTTAGATACCAAGCTTTGTGTTCTAGGTGTTACTTATTGCTTTTGTTGGGGGTCACCATCACAGCCCTCTCTCGGTGAATAAGCACACATAGGTGTGTACACATCTGGGTGGGGTTAGATTCATATTTCCATCCATATTGACACTCATAGTTTTTTCTGTTATCTTTGATGCCAATCAGACTTACAGGGTTCATTCTAGTTTTCTCTCTATCCTTACTTGTAAATCCCTGAGGAATTAGAAACCAGGCTTCTGCTATATTTAATATGCTTGCTAATTTGATCAGCCTTCTTGTATGTAACCAATCATCCATTGGCATCACTATCCCTTTCCTCTGCACATACCCACTGAGACTCTGACATCCCCTACTAAAGCTCTCATCTCTCCCAGCTGCCCCCATGGGTTCCCTCCCCATATCACTCGGGGTCTGATAGCTGGCATGAGGCTACCCTGACCACCCCCAGGTAAGGCCTATTGGTCTGCTTTCTGCTCTCACACGTCTTCTGGCAGCCCCACCCCTCTACAACCGTGAGACACCTTCCTTGCTTGTGGTACCCAATGGCTCTAGGACTAAGTTGTTCTGGAAGGAAAGGGAAGAAGCAGCACAAACTTTTGGGGTTTTCTTAGGGCATTTTGCTGGTGCTATTTCTGGCATCTCCAGTAATGACAATTTACCTAGGTTGACTGATCAGCTCAGCACACCCAGCTACGTGGCCAAATAGTGGGCTTGCTTAGCAGCAGCCTATTTCTCTGCCTATTCATCAGCACAACAGGAAACCAAGCAGAGGGTAAGTCCTTTTACTTCTAATGAGCATTGAGTTAGTGGTGATGACTAAAATGAAGGCTGCTTACCTTAGTTTTAGATCTCGGTCCAAGTATTTAACTGGGCTTCCATTTCAAATTCATTCATGTGTGAGATAGGAATTTGGCTTCTTAATGAGCTTCATTGTTGCTCCAGGTATTTTAGCCTTTTCAGTTGTTTCAGAGTGCAATACAGAAATATGTCATATTTGCACAAGAGATGCTTATTTAATAAGGGACATTTGGGGCTTTTGTACATGTCATTGCAATTTTCTTCTGCTAGCATAGGAAATCTCAACCACACCATACACAACCTTTAAACATGACTACAATGATATTTGACTGTGGCTCCTATGCTTTGAAGAACAAGTCAGGAACAGGAAGGTTTTTGTTGTTGTTTAGTTTTTTTTTTTTTTCTCTAGGTAGCAGCAATGGATACTCCTAAGCTTGGAAATTTCCTAAGAATGAATTTTCCTGGAACTGACCTTTTGATGTAAGGAAGGCATTGCTGTATTCAGATTCTAAAGGTATGAATGGTTCCCATAGTCTATTCTGGTTATCTTGCAGAATAAAGACATCTAAGATAATTCTAGGTTCTTATAAAACTTGTCTAGCTTATTCTTTTCTGACTACATCGCTCTTTTCTGGCTGTTTCTGTTGTCCATCAAGAATGGAGAAACAACCGATAATTCCATCAGACAGAAGATTTTCATGACAAAAGTAAAAAGTAGTAGGCAGTTGGCAATGGCACCATGTCAGGGAGCTCTGAAAACAGAATCCAGAGATTTGGGGTCTGGTCCTTTTCTTGAGTGACAATGTGAAGAATGTTTGAAAGCTTCCTGAAGTGGGGCATGATGGTACACAACTAATCCCAGCAATTTGGGAGGTGCAGATAGGATGATTGCAGTTGGAGGCCGGCCCAGGCAGTTAGTGAGACCCTATGTGCAAAACAAATTAAAAACTCAAAAACGAACTTTTGTGGCTCGAGTTGTATAGCATGTGTGAGGCTCTGAGTTCGATGTCCAGTATTGAAAAAAAAAAGTTTCTCAAGCAACTTAAACTACCTAAATGTATGAAACAAGATAATCAGTTTCTAAATGGTGTTTTATAGGTCCCTTGGGCCCTGCAAGTCTCTCAGACCTGCCTCAGTGGATCATAGTGGCAGGTTTCAGGATCTGGGAGGATAGTCACTGAGAGGGATATGAAGGGAGCTTTGCCCCAGCAATCTCCATTGTCTTTAAAGTAAAGCAGCAATAGCTCTATGCTCTCCCCTCCCTCCCGATCTATATATATGCACACACATATATATGCTGTCCTTGGTTTTTTTTAAAAGGCCTCTGTTAAAATAAAACAAAATCAATTTAGAGCTATGAGACTCTCGAAGGTCCCTCTAGTCTCTAGTTCTACATATTGAGTGTATCCTATATTTATATATCCCACAATACTGTTTACTTTGTCCCGTGAGATGAGACCAATGTGTCAATCTGGGACACACTGCTTCCATGCTTTGACGAAATGCAGTATAGCCCTGAGTGTGTGTGTGTGTGTGTTAGAATCTACTGCCCCAAATTTTGTTCATACCAGGATGAAGATGAATGAGAAGAGACTGAAGCAGTGCAAGAGCTGTGGCTTTGCATGTCACCAGCTCAGCTCCCTGAACTTTTCTGTCAAGTGAAGGAAGCAGCAGCAGCACAAGAGGCCTCCACATTTTTCTGTTGCTTTTGTGTGAAGAAATACGGCAGCAATGGAGGAGAGAAACTTAGCAGGAGGCCCAGATGCTGCCTCTTCAAGTTCAGAGCTATCAACTCAGGACTCAGACGAATGAAAACATGCACAAAACAAGATAGCAAGAAATGTTGCTACTTACCTAGTCAGTCTTGGGGAGCTTTAGAGTTCTTTTAACACCCAAGACTATGCAAATTTGTTTCAAGGAATGTGCGCTTAGGTTGAGGGCTGATGTGTTAAATGATACCCTTCGCTGACATAAGATATTGTCTGATAGATGTTTGTGGGGTGGAAGTAAGAGGGGGTGAGAATAAGAGATAAATATCCAAATATTCAGTATTCTAACTAGCTTCAATAATTTATCTTAAATTATTGGGTATTGGATCTACTTAGGGCTGTATATATCATTTACTTTTGTATAAATCTCAGACTTCAAATATTTAAGATTGAACACAGATTAAAGGGAAAAAAAGGACAATGAAACAACTGTTCATTTTATAACACAAAGAATGATTTAAAAATACTAAAAATTCCTCTTACAACACACAGAATTCAGGATAGTATGAATGTCTTGAATACATTTCCTTCCTTGGAGATGGTGAAGTTCTGAGTGGAGGGTATAGGATAGTGCTCCTTGATCAGCTGCTTAGATGAAGTAGTACTAGATCCATGGTTTACACACTTGTCAAATTCATGATGTAGTAAAATAAAATGAGGCCAACTGTGATGGTTAATTTTATGGTCAACTGGGCTGGGCTATGGTGCCCATCTGTTTGATCAAATACCAGTAAACATGTATTTTTTAAAAGACGTGAGTAAGATTTAAATCAATAGATTTTGATAAATCAGATATCCCTTTATAATATGAATGGGCTTAGTCCAGTTAACGACCTTGAGAGAAAATACAGAGGTCCCCTGAGTAGGAAGAATTCTGCCTCCAGATAGTTTTTGGATTCATAATTGCAGCATAAACTCTTACCTGAAATTCAATCCTTTGTGTCCTGTCAGCTAAGGGCTGCTGTTCAAGCAGGAGCTGGGGTGAATTTTCCATTGCAGGTTTCTTAACATTTATTATATTTGAAGAATGTTAGAGCTGGAAGTTCCTCTAGGGATTATCAAGTTCACGTCCAGCTTTTATAGATGATAAAATAGAAACTTAGGAGAGGCGCTCAGTAGTGACAGCGGAGGATTAGAACGTGAACTTCCTCAATGTCGGTTAGCAATTTCCTTGCTCATTAGCACTTCCTCTCCTGCCTTCATCACTGTCCAGTTCAGTTGCTTCTTTCCTCTAGAATAGCCTTTCTGCTTTTACCTTGCCTGTTTGAAGTTACAGATCTGGATCTCTGTGGTTGGCTATGTCTTGGCTTTATTCCATATTCTGTATGCTGATCTGCCCTCTTATAAAAACCTCCTTTCATCTAGTTCAGAGATTTGCCAAATTCCTCCTGATGAAGTTTGATAACCAACTGACCCAAAAGGGGTTAGCTTTCAAAAACAGTCTTAGCTCACCCTCACCGGTAGAACCAATCATCACTAAGAGGACAAAAATTACAGCTTAAAAAAAGTTAAAGTTACAGAATTCTGGTTTCCCCCACATCATTTGAAGTAGCTTTTCAAATTTATCTGACACTTGAAATTTCGTCAATTGGATAGAGTTTTTGTGAATTTTTTTCTTGAGCTACAAATTTATGATTTTAGAATCTTTTCAGTTTACTCCAGTTTTAAAACTTCTCCCTCTCTGTATTTGTATCAACAAAATCTGAATGCAAATCAGAGAAATCAGCAAACCATGATTCATAGACCCCACTTTCTACTTTTTTTTCATCTGGCAACCATTCCTGTTGTAGTCAGGACCCTCTCACTTTCAGGAAGCAGCTGTTTAGCACTTCAGCACTTCACTGAGTCTTTGACCCCAGCAGCTCTTTTCTGTAACAGAAAATGAAGGCAGCCAGGTAAGGATTTTCTCCTTACACACCAATAAATCTCTTTCACATGTATTCATCCAGTTTCTCTTTCTGGTGTCAAAGCCCAAGGTGATCCTAAACCTCTTCAAAGACAAGTCATTCTCTTGTTCCATCTCTTTCACTTTGCTCCTTTGAGTCTTGTGGCCTCTTGCTCGCTCCCACTCTTTCACTGGATCTCTTCTTTGTATTTATTCTTGTTCAACTTCCCAACTTTCAAAAAGTAACCTTGGACCAGCATCTTGACTGCCCCAACTTTACTTCATAGTTTAACTTCTTTAAAAGTCACTCCAAATCTTACTTGCACTCACACTTCAATATATTGTGATCTACTTTTGCTTCCACAGGTCTATTAAAACTGTTTGAAATAAATCCAATGGTATTTTTTCAATCCTGATCTAAAAAAAAATCTGACAGAATCGTTTTTTTGTTGTCCATCGTAGTCTTCATGACATCCATACCTTTTGGATTCAAAACTTCAAAACTCTTTAGGGGCCTTAGTAGAGTTCCTGTCACATAACTTTTTCTGTGTGTGTGGTGCTGGGGATTGAACCCAAGGCCTTATGCATGCTAGGCAAGTGCTCGACCAC
The DNA here is from genome assembly GCF_047511655.1 of Castor canadensis. Taxonomy (NCBI): domain Eukaryota; kingdom Metazoa; phylum Chordata; class Mammalia; order Rodentia; family Castoridae; genus Castor; species Castor canadensis. Next base: position 25,758,504 of record NC_133390.1, on the reverse strand, counting down.
TGAGCTACATCCCCAGCCACTCTGGCACATAATTCTTTGAAGAAAGAATTGAAATGGAAAATACATATATGCCAAATGGAGGCTTTAACTGCAGAGCTCTGGGGATTGATTTTCATTCTGTAGGCAATGATAATCTTTTCTGATGGATCTTTGAGCAGAGAACAGGATTCTCACATTCTTCTGGAAAGTAAACTCTGAGGCAGTGGATGGTTTCAAGCAGTGGTTTGCAAAGTGTTGTGGAGTCTAGCAACATCAGCATCACCTGGGAATTTGTTACATGAAAGATCTTTGAGTCCTACCCATGAACTACTGATTAAGTAACTCTGGAGGTAAGACCCAGTTTGATGAAACTCAAAATGTAGATAATCACTGATTTGTAGGAGAAATGAAGGCAAAGCAAGTGGGAGTTATCAAAGGCCTGAAATAGTCATGAAGATGGATTGCAGAGAATGTGTAGTAATCAGTCCCTGAACAAGGGTCTCAGGCATTTTGGTGGGTAGCTACTGACTTAACTTTCAGAGGACATGCAATCCTGGTGCTGCCTCTGATGTCAGTTGTGCACTCATTCACTCAACAGAAGGGCCGGAAGTCAATCCAGTACTACCAAGGAGAACACAGGCCAACCTCTTTATGGCCATCACTGGTTCTATTAGACCACTGGTTCCAAGAGCCTAGCAGATGGATGGAGCACTTTCAGTTGTTAGTGGCAGTGAGAAGTTCTCTAAATTCACCCTACCTGGGAACAAGGAACATTTTTAATGGTCAACTTACACCTGCATCACCAAGAGGTTTAATTTCTTTAGAATCTTCCTGTCAGTTTCAGCTGACACAACAGGTGGGATAGTATAGGTAATATTCAGTGGCTCTCAGTAGTTCACTTTTAGAAAACAATTTTGTAAGATCTCAGAGAAGAGAAAGCACCAGACACAGACTGAACCAGAGGTGGTGCAGCAGAACTCTGGGTTGCAAGCTAGTGAAAGCCAACTAGTTGATTTAGATCGAGAGGAATTTAATCAATGTGCAAAGACCATCCAGAAGGCTGGGAGCCAGGCAAGTACAGAGGCTATTAATCAGTTACTAGGTCTACAGAGCAAGGGCTACTCAGTACCAGACGCCAGGAGCTTGCCTTTTACTCACTGGAGCCTTAGACATGTAGGAGCAGTAAAACACAAACTAGAACTCACTGACATAAACTTTAAATTTTCAGGATTAATGGGACCTAATACACTATTTAGGTCAGAATCCAAAAGGAAAGCCTTTTAAAAAACTTTATATATATTTAGGATATCAATATATAAATTACATTAAAAAAAGGGTTTGTTCTGCTCTCAGTTCCCCCTATTTTATCCAACACATTTACACCTACTTTGTATCTTCTAGGGCAATGCAAAGAATTCTTAAGTCCTGAAAAAAATGAGGACAAAACCACTTTACAAATAATTTGAAAATTCTCAATGCTGGAAAAGTGAGTATGAATGAAACTTAGTGAATCCAGGCATAAAAAAAGACAAGGTGAATCCTTAATGTCACAAAGTAAAGCTAAACAGAACTTTATTTATGGGCACTTGCTCTTTCCAAACAAAACACAGTTGATCTCCATTTCTTCTCTTGACAAAGTACTTACTTAGACTGTTAGATTTTGAAGAGACCTTTAAGGACGATTAAGATTCTTCTATTACATTGTTAACTACTTCAAATCTCAAACATTCATTATTTTATGTCTGATATATGAACAATTGTTTTGTTTTAAATTACCATGAAAACATCAGAAAAATTTAAAAATCATTCATGAAAAAGGGAAATTTACTAAATATTCATAATACTAAAGTGATCTTGAATATTTTGATATTATTTATTTTTAATGTTCTTTGAAAAGACAATTTAAATATGTCCGTAAATTTTATTAGCTCAAACTGGAAGAAACTCAAATGTCCATGAACAGGTGACAGGATAAACAGATTATAGTCACACAAAAGTACAACAGTCAGCATTAAAAAAAGAATGAACTACTGATCATTGAACTACCATAAATGAATTTTAAAAGCATCCAGTTAGTGGAAAAAGCCAAAGGCAAATGGTTACAAACTGTATGAGTACATGTGCATAAAGCTCTAAAGCAGATACATACAAATTATGGGGGTACAGATGAGAACAGTGGTGAAAGGGAGATGGGAATTAAGAAAATGGGAAGGGAGCAAGGGGAGTGATGACTGTGTTTCTAGATAGCTGTTAAAACTCGTGTACTTAAAAGTCTGTATTTACTGTATATAAATTTCATCTCTATTTAGTGAGTAGTACTGGGGATTGAACCCAAGGTCTCATGCATGTTAGGTAAGTAAGTGCTCTACCACTGACCCACACGCCCAAGGCCTACACTCCAATATAAAAAACTGCATATACATCCAGTAAGTCCCAGCAATCTGATTTTGTGCTCTTAAACTCTTGGAACAGGGAGAATATTAAGTATCAAAGATAACTTAAGATTCACACAAGCAATTAAGATAAGAAACCATCAGATTTTTTTTCCTTCTTTTCTTTTTGATGCTGGGGCTTTGTGTATGCCAGGAAAACACTCTCCCATTGAGCTACATTCCCATCAAGACACTGAGTTAAACTTCCTAAACCTGCAAAACAAAACTCTTAATATAGGTTAACCACTTAAAAGAACAGAACTCTTCAAAACATCCACTGAGGCTAGCAGATAACAAAATATTTATTTTATTGTTGTAAAATTAAAAATAGTAGACAAGCTTATATAGTTACAGTTCCAAAGCAGAATACAAATATATAAATTATTGCAGTTTTGAAAGAAAATGTAAGCAAACAAGGTCTAAATAAACTTTCTGAAACAAACCTACTTTTTATCACAACAGTTTGATTTTCTTTTCCAAATGCCTTAGCACATTTTGTAAAATAAACTTCTAACACCAAAAAAAATTAAAGTTCAATGACCATAGCATATGCTACTCAGATTTAAAGCAAAGTACATGTGTGTGTGTGTGCACACACTCTTATAAAAGTAGGAACGTCATTCAACAGGAGTCACTACTGAACACTTTTAAACTGCCTCTTTTGGAAGAGGTAACATAAAAAACTACTACTCTAGACATGCATAAAGGAAGGAATGAAAAAAGTGGGCTAAGTTTAAGTAACACTGTTTTGGAGGAAGATATATACTCATTTCCATGATTTTGTTTCATTTTGGTAAGCTTAAAATTGTAAGATAATTAAAAATTGCTAAAATGCATTACTAATGTGGGCTCTTTTAAACTGAAAATAATAGTGAAGTACATGTTACAAACCAGATGTTAAAGAAAACCCTTCATGCTACAGACTTGCTCTAATAGGGTTTCACATCAAGGTAAACATAGCCTAAAATTACTTAATGGGTTAGACTGCCTCCTATCAAGGGCAGATGCGAAAGGAAGTCTTAAGATTAAAACACTGCAAGGCAAGCCTAGCTGTGACACCCCAAACCCAGTTTATCAGGAGTCACAACTCTGTAACTCTATACTGGTAAATACACTGTCTTCTGCCCTCCCCTCCCCCACCGCCCCTAAAAAATAATGTAATTCAAGAGTAACTTGTTGAGGAATTTTTTTTCTTGCTGGGTTTTCCAACAAATTTCCTCCAGTACTCATTTCTACTGACTTAAAAATGCAAGGACTGAAATGAAACCAATTATCTTTGCTTTTAAGTCGCATCTGAACTGAAGGAATTTAAAATGCTTAGAGTATTAAACTTCTCAGTGAGTACTTAAAAAGAGTCAGATATCTTACTTTAGCATAACAGTATCATCTGTCAGTAAATGAGCTGGCAAAAGTCAGAAAAAATACCACTAAAAGAACTTTACACTGTACCATTAAGTTTTCATGTATACCTACTTTTATGACTACTAACCCAGACCTAACAAGCTATACAAATAATTTAATCTTTACAAATTCCCACTGACCTTTAGAGCATATACTTTTTGTGGTACATTTCACAGTGCTAATAATGAAAGATTTCCTCTAAAATGAAAAATAAAACCCAAGCCAGTAAACATTAGTACAAATAAATTAAAAAAACTTAAAAAATCAGCAAACATTGAGTAACAAGCCTCAACAATGTAAACACCAAGGTAAATAATACATAAACAAAAGAAAGCACTTTAAACCATTTTCAATGTGATAAAACATAAAACTGAGAAATCTCAAGATGTCTATCGACATGACAATCAAATCGAACACATTCTAAGTGTATTTCTGAAATCACCTTCCAACATGAACTTTGTATTTTGAAAATAATCTTTACATGTTTATTAAAATGGGCACTTTATGGTGAAATGAACACATTTTGAAAAGCTAAGGACATCTCTTTTCTCCAACACTGTGCATAAAAACTACTCAATGGGACAAATGCTCAGCTGCTTACATCATCTATTATTGGCATCTCAAGTGCACATCTTTTTCAAGGGAGTAATGTATTTACTTTTGGCAGTACTGGAGTTTGAGCTGAGGGCTTTGCATTTGCTAGGCTAATGCTCTACCACTTGAGCCATGCCTCAAGTGGTTTAGTTATTTTTGCTTTAGTTATTTTTCCCGTAGGGTCTGGTGCTTTTTGCCCAGGCTGTCCTAGGACTATGATCCTCCTACCTGTGCCTCCCACTCAACTGGGATTACAGAAATGTACCACCATGCTAGGCTCATTTGTTGAGATGGGGAATCTCACTGACTTTCTGTGATCCTTCTACGCACCTGGGATTATAGGCATGAGCCACCTTGCCCAGCTTAAAGGACTAACTTAGATATTAATATTAAGATCAAAGGATAAGATCTCATTTTCAAACTAAAAAGTAGGTCGGACAACTAAAACTCTGTTGTGCAAATAGGAATAAAACCCAGGGCCTTGAGTATGCTAGGAACATGAGAACCTTAATCTTTAAGAACAATCTTATGGTTTAAAATCACTTTGACTTCTGATTTTTCAAATATTTAACTTACCTAATTATAAAATGTGAAAAAAATTTTATTTCATTTCTTTTATACATATTAGCTCTGAGAATGTTAGTAATGGCTGACTAGCAACTTGTCTTTAATCATTTTTGAAGCTGAAACCACACAGGAGATAAGTCTTCTAAATTCCTCAAAACGTACGAATGACTATACAGAAGGACAGCCAGGTTGGAAAGCAGTATCTGTGATAGTTCATGCTCTCCCAAGTTAGCATCAACTCTGTCCCTGATCCTTACTTCTGCATATACCACAACTGCATATTCAATCAAAAAACATAGGAGTATTTTTACCAAGTATTTGGATAAACTGCTGTGCAAAATATTTCAGCAAATAATTTTTTTCCTAGCAATTCATTTAAACAAGTACTAGTGTGACTCCCAGCACCAGAATTTTAGGGAGTACTTTTCCTTTGAAAAGCTTTAGCAGAAACACCTAACTAGAACAAATCAGATATCCCAGTTAAGACCTTAGTACATGCACAATCCCCACCCAGTTATTCCAAACTCATTAGTAAAGCTACACATTTGCCAGAACACTCTTTTTTAAGAGAGAAGCAAACATTTTCTTTGGATAACACTGTTGTATTTAGGACTGCACCATATGGCTCATATTCTAGAAATATGCTACTACTGCTATCAAATGCAACACATCCCAAACTTTTATGACTGTCCCTAAGTCATCTAAACAGAAGCCTGAATGTGTGCAACCACACTGAGTGGTAACACTCTTAATGAATTATGCCAAAAGAGTAAAATCAAATTTGAAAATGTAACCATAACAACACAGCACTAAAATACTTATTGGCATAATCAGGACATGACTTTATCCAACTTGTAAATTTGGATATTTTCATATTGCACACATTCAATTTAAAGCTTATCAAGACTAAGGCAATACATCCACCCCACTCCCTGGACTTTAAGTTCATTTGGGATAAAAAAAGCTGAGAACCTGCAAGCAGGTTTTCAAAAGCTTCTTCCAAAAAGCTTGAAAATTAAGTCTTATTTCAAAGAAAAGCAAAACAAAAATGAACGGCATATTAATACCTTCAGGATAATTTAATACATCTTAGCATTACAAAAAGTTGCTTTCAACTAGATTGAAGCATTTTTTTGGATTAGTCAAATACTGTTTGTGTTCAAGAATTGGATGCCAAATTCAAGTTAGATGTTGTTTATATCTTTATGTATGAAGCTGCTAAGTTAGTGGATTTTTCTATAGGTTCTTTCAAGTCTAGGATCTACCTCAGAAATATATTCTAAGTACCAGAAAAACAGAATTTAGGGCCCATGGCTATAGCTTTCACTGTAACACATTATTAGAACTTATCTAGTTGCTTCAGATAATCTATTAGGTAAGAACTCTTTAGAAACATCATAGGCAACTGATATGGAGCATCTTTTTAAACAAAGGCTTATTTTATTGAATCAGGAGTTTCGTTTTTCTTGGTCAAAGAATCTTCTCTTTCCCTTTAGATTCTAGTTTAGAAAAATACCTCATAATGCTTTCTTTGGGCACTAATTTCAGTGATGTTGACAGCAGAATTTGGACAGTTTAAAAGTTCCTGAAACTTTATCTAAAATGACCCACAGAATAAATTTAAGTTTTCTCAAAAATAGGACAATTTCAATTTGAAGACAAGTATTACATTTAACTTGAAAGTGAGGCTTGACTTACTCTGTCCAAATTCTAATACATTTCATTCAATGTCATTAGAATGAAAGTAATAATGAATGAAGCAGAGCTTTCACTTTTTATGAGGAAAAATTTGCATACAAAAGTTAGATAAGTATTTTATTCCTAAACTGACTCAGAATTGCTTTTCTAGAAAACAATAAAATGTATTCTATTTACTTGGATACTTGCTTTAAAAAGTTATTAATTTCTCTTTCATAAGCTATTAGAAGTTAAAACAACTCAACTAAATAGATTTCTACTCCAAAATACATGTATCTTTGGAAAGCAAGATAACAGTTGTAAGAAAACACTATATTAAGAGAATAAAATGCAGTAATCTGAAATATGGGTAAGCATATTCACATATGAAAGTGTAAATATACAGAGTCATTCAAATACACATTTATAAAGAGAATGAAAAGGTACTTAAAATAGCAATTTATATATAAAAATTTTATATTAAAAATATTGCTCATAATAAATCAGTGATATTATGAATTCCATTTCCCTTTTAAAAGTTATCTTTTATAGTTCAGACTAATAAGGAATTTATCTTCTATTGTTTTGACAGGTGAATTATATTAAAATAGGTTTAATAAAATCACACACTGTAACAATTAATTTAAATTGTTAAATTAATTAAATTAAATTGTTAAGTCACATGTGGTAAAAATTAGGGACAGGCATTTAGTAATTGTAAGAAAAAGACTCCCAAAGTAAAGCTACATGATAAACCCTAGAAGACTAGAGTATATGTGATCTGCTTTATTAGACAAAGATGTGAAGTACTGTCTTATATTTTTATATTTTGCAAATTTCATGACCATAAAAAATGGACCATTAAGTTTCATCAAACTTTGAAGAAGTTTGCATGCTTGGCAAACCAATAGCATATGAAATGTGAGTTTAGTTCAGTTGTTTATGGGTAGGTGTGATTTCATTCCTGTTCTTCCTACTTGCAGGCATGGTAACTTGGAACAGTTCTTGAGAAGCTGTTCAATGGCAACATGACGGACATGGAGCTCTGAGACCAAAGAATCTTTTTCTTGAAGTTGGTGTGCTAACTCTTCGAAAACTTCTGTAAAGATTTAAAAAGCAGTTTCATTTTCAGTGCACAGCTAATCCTATGATTTGTATTTTAAATAAATAAGTACTATTACTAAAATAAAACCACTGGACAAATTTTAGCAATCTAATCAATTTAACATCAAGGAAACTGTCTTCTGCTCCAAGCCTATCAGTTTACTCACCCTGGAAGTCTATATACTTTATATAGTCATCAAGTGTATAGCAGAAACTGTGAATGCCACTACAACTGAGTCATTTCTCAATTATAACGTATAAGTATGTTCAACAGTATTTAATATGACTTAGATAAGAAGTGTCCATTAGTATTCAAGTGTGGAAAACTCCTCTAAAAGCCTTTTGAGTCAGATTACCTGAATTTACAAATTTTTGCTCCTACTATTATGTGTCTCGGGCAAGCAACTTCAACCTTGTTTCAACTTCCTTTTATGTGTAAGATCAATACTGACAGTGAATACCTCAGGGGTTCATAGGTAAGAATTAAAGGTGACCACATTTGTAAGGTATACAGAATAAGTACTTGATAAATATAAATTGTGACTGATTATTACTGTTACTATTTTTATTATTCTTAGAGGCTGTGTGGTCAAGAAAGATGACTGGCTTTGCAGTTAAAAAGACAGCATCTTTGATCTGCTACTGACTGAATGCACAATCTGTATAAGCAACCTAAAAGTCTCCAAAGTGTAATTTCCTTACCTAATGGGAATACACTGTAATGAAAAGGATATAATTGGGGAATGTGAACACTGAAACTATTCGTGTTATCGTATTTCATGATGCTAAGGAATTATTCTAAAAGATGTGACAATGAAGTTGTGATTTGATAAAAGTTATGTTTTAGAAAAAATCTTGAGGTTTTTATGGCAAAGCAGTAAGCTGTCTGGGAATTATTTCAAAATAATCCGTGTGAGGGTTTTGGGCAGGGTAGGGGGAATAGAAACAAGTAGAGATTGAAAAAATTAGCTATGCTTAATCGAAGCTGGCCAAGATGTGCCAAGGGGTTCTACTATGCTGGTCTCACTACTTTTCTGTGTTTAGAACTATTCATAATTAAAAACAAAATAATGCAGAAAGAACAAAACAAGAACACAGGGGCCATACTACTTGCTTTAAAGAACTGTCAGGGATCACAACCTTACAGGGTTTGGTACAGTAGTACATGATGAATGCTGGTAAGAGGTAACTGTTGTCTCCATTTTCACTTAGAAAAGAAATGTCATTTCTTCTGCTGATTATAAAGAAGTTGTTCTCTGCAAATCAAAACTACACTGAAATCCCCCCTTACCTCCTGTCAGATTGGCTATCAATAAGAAAACATGAAACAAATGCTGATGATGGGGGGGTGGCTCTTATTCACTGATGAATGTAAAATAGTCTAGCCACTATGGAAATCGGTATGGAGATGCCTCAAAAATTAAAAATAGAACTCCCAAATGATCCAGTCATTCCACTTCTGGGTGTATACCTAGAAGCATCAAAGTCACCTTACTGTAGAGACACTGGTATACTCATGTTTATAGCTAAGTCATAGGATCAACCAAGGTGCCCATCAAGGGATGAATGGATAAAGAAAATGTGGTACATGTGCACAATGGAGTTATACCACCCATTAAAAAGAATATGTTGTTTCCTGGAAAATGATGGAAGGGAAGGAAAAAGGGGAAGGAGTAATATGAAAGAGTAATAGAGTTGGCGATATGATCAAAGTACATTATATGTATGGTGTCATGATGAAACCCCTTACTATGTATAACTTAATATACAATTAAAAAAAGAAAAGAGGAAGAAAAAGAAGTTGTTCTCGTATTATTCTTTTAGCGCTAGAAACTCTGAACAGGTGAAACACCTAATTTACAAATTTAAATGCATCTGAAATTAATGATGTCTGCTGTAGGGGATTTTCTGTATCAGTATTTTTCATGTGTAAAAAAAGCATTAAAACTGATTCTTTACCCTGGATTTGCTGTTGGAGCTTTACATTCAGTTGCTTTACTTCATCAAGGGTCATTGAATTCACTGAAACATGAAAATATATTCATAGTTACATCATAACAACCTGTGAAAATAAGCCACCAAATACAAGATCCTTTTTAAAAATTACAGTTATCTACCAACACAACATTCAGCAGTGTTTTCCAAATTCTGACCACAGCCCTCAATAAGAAATATATTTTACATCACTACCAGTAACACCTCCAACCTCCACAGGAAACTAAAAAATCACCAAGAAATATTTAGTAACAGGTTTGCTGGATTCTGGATATCTGTTCTACTCAGTTTTCACAAAGTGCTAGTCACTACCATCAAGCTGATTTTGATTAAGCATCACAAAGTTTGTGACCTGCTGTTTAAGAACGCTAAAACACTGTGAAAAGAGTTTGAAAATCAACTTGTCCATCTAGGTAAACAACTTTAGATAATTTATAGATAGAATCAAGTAGTTGTCAAAAGATATTGAAGGTCCCTTCTGGCTCTAAAATAATTTGATTTAAATTAAAATTACCTCAGTTTTGCAGACAAATTTTTTTTTTTCAAATTTTAAAATTAATACACTTTTACCTTTTAGCCTTTGATAAAATGTCAGCTATGTGGTCTTAAATGCTACAGTCAATTGGCCTTGCAGGTATTAGCAACATGACAATGTATATCAGCCAACAGTTGAGACTGTACTTCTATAAACTATTTGAATCCTGAACTTTCCAGTTCATAGTTTGCTAATTCCATTCTGTTTAATCATTCAAAATGGTAAAATAAATGACAGAACTGCTAGGTTTCAATGTGCAGGGCATACTCAGTACTCAGAGAATAATTTTATGACATCTCATTTTTGCTAAGGTGAATCTGTCATTGAAATACAATTTAAACAAATCTATAACTCTACATCAAAATATATAAAAATGTAGAAAACAAAGAAGAAAAAAACAAAAACCTACCAAAACCACCCCCAAATCAAGGCACCAAACTTTGATCTTTCACCCTGTCACTTACGTTCCTCCTTGCTGTAATGCAGGTTCTGGGTCTGGATATTTGCTTCTGGACTACAGACTCTCTCTCCTTTTCTCTGGGCCTGACTGTGACCATGAGGCCACAATACACTGTCATGGCACAAAGGAGCACCCGAATCTTGTAACACAGCAAGCCCAAAGTCTGTATTTTCCCTCTGCTCCAAAATTCTTTGTGTACAGTTTGAGATGCCACCTTTACTTCCATCTATCCAATTTGCAGAATATTTTGGCACTTGAGAGTCAAATTGTGGGAGTAATTTCTTATCTGGTTTATGCCTGAGATTAAAAAGGTGATGCTGGGGGTTTTTAGAACATTCAGAATCAGAGTCCATATCTTTATTCTGTGCATACTGTACAATCCAGTTTATCTTCTTACTCAAAATGGTTTTAACTCCTTCATAAGTACTTTTGGACAGCTTAGATCGAGGACAATCCTGGTTAGCAATTAAATGGTACTTTTCAAAGCAGTCTTTATGGCCTCTTAATGATCTGGTGTGCAAAAGATTAGCTTTTGGTACTCCTAAAGAAAAAAAAAAGACAGAATGAACAATCAAGACAATATTACATTTCTGTATAAACTGCATTAAGAATATGTAAATCTTGGTAAAATAAGAGTTCTTGACAGTTTGGACATTAGAAGAAAATGCTAAAGAATATTGATAGTAGTAATGTAAAATGCAGCCTAACTACAGCCGTACTATTCTTATGAATAAGAACTTAATTGGTTCAATTTGAATCTTAGTCCAGAGACATGTTATTGTATACAATATATTCAAAAAAATCCTCCTGAACCCGGCATTCTACCCTCAGACTCTAGGCCTTTATGTTATAGCCATTTCTTTACTAATCCTCCCTAAGTACACAGTGGCAAAATTTTCTTTTAAAGGTTTAATAAGAGAAATTTTCAACTTTCTCCAACAAAACTACAGGCAAATCATATTATTAAATTGCTACTTATGCTTTTATTGGAGAGAGAAACCTGAACAGAAAATACACATTAATGAAAGACTTGAAAAGTCAATGAAATGTTTAGATAGATTTTTTAAGGAAATGAAAGTGTTTTTAGTATTCCCATTTTATTCTTAATAAAGCTTATCAAGATAATTTTTATCTTCTAGAAGAGATGAATTATGCAATTATTATTCATACAATGGTAAATTAATCTGCTAAAATAGAGTAACCAGTGTAATTCTTCAATTCACAAATATTTATACATACCAAAAATAATTAAGATATCTATATCTATATCTATATCTGAATTAGAGCATAAGGAGATAAGGGTAGTTGTCAGAAATTATAAACCAAATAAGGGTAGTTGTCAGAAATTATAAACCAAATAAGAAATTGTTCAACTTTACTATTTGCTTCAGACACTTATTTTTCTTGGAAACACAGGTACCCAGACCAAACTTGATTTTTCCTTTCCCCTTCCTCTTTTTCTTCCCTTTCCCCTCCCTCCCTTCCTTCTAATTTTTTTTTAAACACAAATCAAACTTGAAATTTACTTTTCTAACCTTAGAAAATCTATTAAAGAGCTTCATTTTCCTCTGCAAACTTCAGGGTTTTGCTGCCAACAGAGGGCTAGCTAATGCCTTGAAATAGTAATGTCTCCACTCTCAGTATACCGACACAGCCTAACGTGTGTGTGCCAATGATTAAGTTGAACCTAAATATAGTAAGTTTTAAGTTTCTCCTTCAGTCTATATGAAAGCGAATTCATTAGCACATTAAAGGTTCTAAACTAGGCTACAGAAAATATTTTACTGTTAAATTTTGTGGAAATTTTGGTACTTATATAGAAAATCAGAAATTGTATTTTAAAAAGACAACCATAATTATATAAAGCAATAAACTTCCTGATGCACCTCAGCACTTTGCTTCAACAAGAGGTTAACAAAATAATGTGGACTTTTAAAGCTAAGATTTTTTTTTTATCCAATGGTGCTTCTTAATGATTCATAGAATATAACTTTTTTCTCCATGATTTTTCTTAACCTTTTTATCTCCACATCAGTAACAGGAACCAAGAGAATCACATGACTATATGCAGCTACATAATCTGCTGAGAGAAACAGCAGATCATAGAATTCCAAGTTAATTTACAGTGAACGTATGTAAACTACAAAATAAATTTCAAATTCCTCCAGACATTCAGGAGCAAAATTCCCTATTATAAAAGACATTTTAGGAAAGCGTCACAGGAAAGAAAGCATTCTGAATACACATTTTGTGTAGCCTTCTCCTGTATATTCCCACTTAATGTCCCTATAGGCTCCCAAGCTCATTCTGTCTAAATGAAACTCCTCTGCCTCCACTCTCCCTACTCAAACCCTGACCTCTTACCTGAGCGCTCCCTACCCAACTCAGGTGTTTTGCTATCCATCTTAATAGCTGCTTCCCATGTTGTAGCAACTATAACACTTAAATTCTGCTTCACTCTATTATGACTCTCAAAGCAAATCTGAGTTATCATTACTTCCTATGTAAGTTTCACTTCCTCTAAGGAGCCTTCTCTTAGTATTACACTTGGATTAGTTTATCATACGAGATTTTATAAATGCCTCTTTACTGGACTTTTTATCTTGATAGATGGTTAAGTTCTGTGGAAAAAAAAAGGCATAGTATCTATCTTACATGCATCTTCAGTATCATGGTGTCTGACACACAGTAGGCACTCAAGAAAGAGTAGTTACATAAAGGAAAATCAAAACTGTATTTAAAAAAACTCCAAATGAAATTTATTATCAATTATCATTTACAGTTTACTGTAGTGCAGTTTCGCTCATCCCAGTAAGGGAACCAGGACATGCGGTTCTATTAGGCTACTCAGAGAATACCTAAAGGCATCTTTTTAGTGAAGTCATTCTTATATTCATAATGGGCATCAGTTTGAGGAAATGATGAGTGGTACTAACATAGAAATCTCATTTCTGTGGCCTCAATCTCCCAAGAAAATCATGAAGTTCAACTCAATTATGTATTTTCAGATAGAAATTTATGTAAGGTAAATATACAAAGAGGGCTGTTTTATGTAAACTGGTGCTCATTCAGTGAGATCTGCTGCATCTCTAACTTTACTGAAGTCAATTACACTAAAATTTTAAAAAGCTTGACTGAACTCTTAAAGTTCAATTTAAAAATATTTGTTTTATATACTTTAAAATGTTCCATTGAGTAGAAAACAAAAAATATAATACATTGACTACATCATATAATTGAACAAATTTTTAAAAAGAAAGTGAGCAGCGGACTTATAGCAATATATATCATTTTATAAACTCTTCAAGCGATTTGTTTTTACCAACTCATCATTTTAAACTAGTATTTGAGAAACAGCCATTGCTATTATAAGAGATTCTAGTGAGTTTACCAATTGACTCTTTAATTTTAATTACACTGATATGTGTAACTAGCTTTGTTCACTGATTTGTTTCCTAAGCAGGTTTTGAAAGGGAATGAATTTAAATGCAACAGAGTCAACACTTGAGGAGATGAGTCATAAGGAATTTCCAAACCAGTGCAAAGATTGCAGTAGTTTCCTTGCTATTTAAAGTTCTGAAGGCCAATTATGAAAACTTCTTTAAACTATGCCTCTAAGATGTCCATGTCACTTTTTTTTTTTTTTTTTTTTGGTCAGAGGTCATTATTATTATTAAAGAACCAACATCTTAATTGTTAACAATAACTGTTAATCTTATTTTTTTTTAACATACCAGTTTCTTCTGGATAATGTTTAGAAATTCCAGTATTTCTGTCTGCACAGGGTTTTAAAAAGTTAAGCTATCCTAAACAGTTTTCCTTTTATCTTTTCCATGTTTATCCAAGGAATTTTACATACACTATTCTTTCATACTTTGAAAACTCTCTTGCTAACCCATCTGGCATGCTATCCCACACTTCTATTCTTAGACTCTCTTTAAAATAAATTGTTTTATCATTCTGAGTGAGGTTAGCCTGGCTCAAAAGACCAAAAATCGTATGTTCTCCCTCATATGTGGACATTAGATCAAGGGCAAACACAACAAGGGGATTGGACTATGAGCATATGATAAAAGCGAGAGCACACAAGGGAGGGGTGAGGATAGGTAAGACACCTAAAAAACTAGCTAGCATTTGTTGCCCTTAACGCAGAGAAACTAAAGCAGATACCTTAAAGCAACTGAGGCCAATAGGAAAAGGGGACCAGGAACTAGAGAAAAGGTTAGATCAAAAAGAATTAACCTAGAAGGTAACACCCACACACAGGAAATCAATGTGAGTCAATGCCCTGTATAGCTATCCTTATCTCAACCAGCAAAACCCCTTGTTCCTTCCTATTATTGCTTATACTCTCTCTACAACAAAATTAGAGATAAGGGCAAAATAGTTTCTGCTGGGTATTGAGGGGGGGAGCGGGAGGGGGCGGAGTGGGTGGTAAGGGAGGGGGTGGGGGCAGGGGGGAGAAATGAACCAAGCCTTGTATGCACATATGAATAATAAAAGAAAAATGAAAAAAAAAATAATAAAATAAAAAAATAAAAAAAAAATAAAAATCTGTACAATGAAAAAAAAAATAAAAATAAAATAAATTGTTTTATGAAAGCTTGGTTAAACTCATAGAAAAGCAAAAACTATTCAAAGATGGATATTTAGCTAACAATGCTCCCCCTTTAAAATTAAGGGTATTCCCATGCTTATCTGCTGATTGTAATAAAACAACATTTTCCTACAAAGATAATATTCCGAATAGCACTAAAAACAAAACAAAAAAGCTGCAAATACTAAAACCCTTAAAAAAGTCCCACCACATACCCTATTATCTTCTGCTTGAAGATGGCTTTACTTATGATTTTGTGGTAATGAAGTAAGCAATCTTTTCCTGATGGTTCACCAGCTGGTCCTGTCAAACAGCACTGTCTCTATATTGATGCCACAAAGCTTTATACTTCACACCTTCTTAAATCACATCATCTCACTACTTTATGCATGTTTAGCTATTTTCAACTGGACTTTATTTTGGATTTGATTACATATTCTATTTTCCTATCAAAAGTAGCTTTATATACTGATGCTCCACAGGTAAAGCAAATATAATACAACCAGCAATTAGATATAAAGTTGTAATACATATGTAATCCTATCTGTGAAACACTGGTAAGTATTAGGAGAGCAAGCTCTTCCATTTTTTACTTCAAACTTTGAGCAGAATTAAAGAATTAGAAATATGGGTTCTCCAAATGCTGGGTTTGATGTTTTTCTTAATATTTTAAATAAGACAAGAAAATTTAGTTGTGATTTAAGTTCCAGGACGTTAACATGCTGCAAAAAAATTTTAAGCATATTGCCTTCAAATATGACAAGCATTTGTATAACAATTCATGAGTATTGCTTCAAAACCTTTTTTTTAAATGGAGGCTCACATTTTGCCCAACTCAAATAATTTTCCAAGATTTAATGTTTCTCTTTTTGTGTTGGTCTAATTTTGGTTACTAAGAAAGACAGTACAAGCACCTGTGTGTGTGTGTGTGTTGCCTATACTGAGGAGTAATACTGTGCTTCTATAAACAAGTTGTCAATTCTAAAAACTGGAGGACAGCCAAACAGCTGCACTAGGAAAGAGTAACAGGAATAACAGGTCACTTCTACGTTTTTTGAGGAGATAACCATTTCTGAATACAGAAAATAGGGAACAGAGGAAAAACCCTCTAAGTAAAGGTGGCACACCCACAGTCAGAAGGTGGATGTATACTGCACAAGTGTTATTTGGCCTCCAAATGTCTTAGACAGAGAGAGAGAGAGAGAGAGAGAGAGAGAGAGAGAGAGAGAGAGAGAGAGAGAGAACCAAAAACCTCATTAGATCCACACCCATTCCTTAATTTCTTGATTTCTCCTAAAAACAAAATCAGAAGATCTGGCAGCAACTGGCCTGTACTGAGGAGCAACTACCATATGAAAATGGGGCATGTGTTCTTCAATTCAGAACAGTTCTTATCACTCCCTTAATGAATGTACAAGCACCTGATACTCCTCAAAGATTTGGAAGCCACGTCAGATCACCTCCACTATACTGTACTGTACATTGCTATGGGTCGGGATTGCTGCAGTGGAATTGCTTGTTCAAGTGATGCTTTGACACCCAATTCTACAAAACTACTACACAGTTGATGAGCAAGCTGATAGCCAAGCCATTATTCAAGCAAAGTTATTACCATTTTATCTAACGCCAACCACTGCCAGTTAGTGAGAGGATACGCAGATTGTCTATTCTGTCATGGAACTAAAGGTGGGGGACTACACCCAAGGTGGGAAGGCAAGCATGGAGAGTTGGAATATGAACTTCCTAAATCCACAACAGGATAGGTTTCTCCTTGGAAAGAACTTTGAAGTTCTTCTATGTGCCTTAGAGAGTACTGAAATAAAGTGCCAAATTCTTATTCCCTTATGCCTTCAGCTAACTCAGGAATAACTTAAGTAACTAAATAGTGTCGGTCACGTTCAAGTATCCAACAAACTGTCTGAAAGTAAGTGGTAGGGTTAAGGTGCGGTTCAAGTGGTAAGAGTACCTGAGTGCAAATTCGAGACCTGAGTTCAACCTCAGTTCTGCTCCCCAACCTCTCTGGTAAAACGTAAAAGGTAATTGCTTATCTCTGTACTGGCTGCACACAGAATTACTGGCAAGCACATTAAGCCAATACACAGATGGGTTTAGCAACTTGCTTTTCTCCACATTTGAGACTACTGCCTTAAAGAAAGATAAGCCAACAGGTGGTCTCTAGACAGCAGATTTCAGAGTAGGGATGATTACATCATGTTAAAGTTTTTATGTGTGCTAAGAGAAGGATTAAGCAGTTAATCAAATCAGCTTAATCCAATGCAAAGAATTATAAAGGGTAACTTCAGTGAGCTGAGTTCAGAGAGATAATGTTCAAAGACAAGCCTCAACTCAAATAACCAAGAAAGCCAAAGTGCAGGTGGGTTTTTGTATTGATAGTATGCATAAATTGCAAATGACTTGTCAAAAAACCATTTTTTACCTCTCAGCGAGTTCTACTTTTTCATTCTAATAGTTGGAAAGATGGGGAAACACACCTACATAACAACTGTGTGTCACTAAAAGGTACCAAAAAATAGCAATTCACACTCAATTCTACTCCTTAACTTAGTTAACTGCTTTTTTAACCAACACTGTCCAATAGAACTTTCTGTGATGATGGACACGTTTTACATCCGAGCCAACCAATATAGCAGCCACCAGCCTTAATGGCTACTATTTGAAATGTAGCTATTGTGACCCAAGAACTAGTTTTAATTTTGTTTAGCTTCAATTCATTTAAATTTAGGCTACTGAACTGGACAGGGCAGCTTGTCTACAGGTAATTGATTAAGTAAAAGGGCACTGGAAAGAGAACACTGATGGACGCTATCACCATTTCTTTTCAAGTCTTACTAAGCTCATAGCGGCACAGAATATTAAAAGTTAGATTTGTTTTCCTGGTACATTAAAATATATAAAACTTAGATCACAATTTTAAGTGGCACAACTGAATAAAAATGGACCCTTTATGTAACAGATTCTAATTCAATGAATTAATATTTATTCTAAAACAATTTTTTGTGTATTAAGCTGTTACTACATAATCCTGAAAAGCTACTCAAATTAACTCTATGACAAGACAGATTTTTTTATTTTTAACTATCCATTTACATGTAGCATAAAGAAACACTAACTTGCAGGAAAACCAGCAAGACTAAAAAAGATTATTGTTACTTAAATAAAAGGTAGCCTAAAAAAAAGGCCTTCCTTATAATAATCAGATGAAGGGGGGACCATCATGACAAGGTAAATTTACGGATTGAAGCCCAAGCGGTGATAAGTATAAGAACTCTTTGCATTCATACCCTGAGCTGCTAACTGTCAAGTGAGGTTTTGACTACAAAACTATTTTTTCTCACAGATAAGACAAACAAAATGATCCAAAGCTATTTATAAAAAGAGAGTGCAAGTATGCTATATATGTACAGAAACTAGTTACAAATTTTACTGATATAAAGCATGTATAGTACACAAATCACAAAATTTTGTAAAAACTGTTTATATATATTGGAATCACTGATTCTGAAATTCTATTTAAGTGTTCTTTAAATGTTTTCTAATAGCATTAAACAGATATATTAGCTAGTATATTTGAGGCATGTGTAATTCAATTAGTACTACAGAAAAGATAATTAATAACATTCAAGGCTGATTTTAAGACCATCATTACCACTCATCAACCACCTGATAAGAAAACTAAAGCTAAAAAAAAAAGAAAAGGCCAATAAACTGATGAATCATACAGCAAAAAAGCAAAAATAGAAATACTGCAGTTCAGGCCAATGCAAACTACATAAATGTAGTACTTTAGTAGCATACACTTTAGCCGATCTGTACTTTAATCCCAGTCTCATAAACATTTCTTTTTACAATGCTACTACATAGCAACAAGGACAGGAAGCTATTTTAGGGCAATAACATACTGACTTATACCTAGGAGCTTGAATTCTAACTTAAATTTGGATTAATATAATTAAATACTGTGACTATTTGTCATAACTAATCACAGTAATTCTAAAGCAAAAAGAACTTTGATCTCAACAAACAGATTAGAAAAATATGGTAAATAAAGTTTTTCCATAATGAAATCCTCTTTTAAGTGACAGATTACCTGGTATCAATTTAGTAGTAATAGAAGACGTTGAAACAAATGATAAATTTGTAAACTGGGACATGCCTTTGGCCTGTAAGTCTTCCTCTGGGAATATAGCTATGACCAATAGAAATTTAATCAGACAAGCAAAAGAGATATGTAAGAATGTTTTCATTCTGGTAAATTGGATGCAAAGCTAACTTAGGTCACTAGATAAACTTCGGTAAAATAAATATGATGTAACCTTTAAAAAGCTAGATAGTGAAATTTTACCTAACATGAAAAAGATGTTACAATACTTTAAATTAAAAGAGCTTGATATTAAATAATCTACTTAATTCAAATTTTATAATACAGTTTACTCCCTTTTCTCCACATGCCCTACTGCAGACACTTTACAAGTACAGCACACCAAAAATACTGAGATTATTAGTAATTATGCAGCACTATCAATCTGTTTATTTATTTATTTACTTATTTTTGCTTCCTGTATTTTGTCTTGTAATAGGTGTATTTGCTTTTTCAACAAAGAAAAGGAAACTTCTGGGAAAAACAAAAACTTTATCATTTTAAATAATGCAAATTTAAACTACTACCAAATTGCCTATGAAGAAATATATTTTGGTTTGGAAAAAAAGCACTAATGTTCTTTAGTTCAAGACAAATTAGGCTTTACGTACCATACTATTATTCCAATGGAGTAGGTAAAACAAAAGATTAAGCTATTGAAACAGTAGAAGACATGCATTCTTAAAACATCCTAAAAATTTTAATATTTATTTGATTTAACCCTCAAATGACAGCAGTCCCCTTCCCTAAAGTCAAGTCACATCTACAGTAGTTCTTAAAGACCCAAAGACTGCCAGGAGAGAGGGAGATGTCAAATGAATAAAATCCACACCACTGAATTAAAAAAAAGAGTACACACAACAAAAAACTGCAGTGAAAGCACTTGCCGGGCAGCTGCTACAGGAAGAAAATGATTGATGGTAGAATAGACAATCTATTGAAAATTGTGTAACAGAAAGGCCAACTCACCAGCATTTCAAACTTTTTCAATGTCTGTAAGACATTATTTTGTTTATGGAGAAGCTGTTCAACATATAAACCAGTAACATCAAACCTTCAATAGTATTTCATCTTTTCTGATAAAATGAAATATAAAATTTCTATATATTTCAATTTAAATTAATTCTATAGGTACCTGTAGTCACCATTTTTTCTCATTTTTTTCCTTTTTCTTTTATTATTCATATGTGCATACAAGGCTTGGGTCATTTCTCCCCCCTGTCCCCACCCCCTCCCTTACCACCCACTCCGCCCCCTCTCTCTCCTCCCCGCTCAATACCCAGCAGAAATTATTTTGCCCTTATTTCTAATTTTGTTGTAGAGAGAGTATAAGCAATAACAGGAAGGGACAAGGTTTTTTGCTGGTTGAGATAGTGATAGCTATACAGGGCATTGACTCTCATTGATTTCCTGTGCATGTGTGTTGGCCTCAGTTGCTTTTAAGGTATCTGCTTTAGTTTCTCTGCGTTAAGGGCAACAAATGATAGCTAGTTTTTAAGTGTCTTACCTATGCCCTGTGACAAAGGCAATGCTCTTATTTATCATCCTTTCTTACTTAATATACATATTCATAAAGTTAAGCAGTTGTGTATGAGGGGGAAGCAGAAGTAAACAGTGTTGGGACAGAGGGAACTAAGGCATAGAAGGAGCAGAAGGAAAGGGAAGGAAGAAGGGGGACATGAATGACTTGTAGAGTTCCTTTAGAGGGGTAATAAAAGATAAAGATGGCAAATTAAGAAGGTCACAAAATGTCTTATATGCCACATTAGGGAGTTAATAGCTTAACTTGAAGAAAATGGCAAGGAATCACTGAAGAGTTCTTAGAAAATAAATGGTACTAAGGAAGGAGGTAAAGGTGTAGGGCTCGGGATGGGAGAGAGGGGATGAAAGCAATTAAGTTGAGGTAATACAGGTAAGGAATGATGCTTAGACTAAGGAACAGCAGAAGGAATAATAAGTAGGGAACAAGTGCGGGTGATAGGGCTGCTGCAAGCCCGAAGCCTAATCTACCTTTGCGAATTGGAAAAACATCCCCTGCCAGAATATATAGCTTAACCAGCTGAGCTTCAGCTAGATTTCAGCCCAGACTTGTCACTTCATCTATACAACTACACACTAAGTCCTAAGGAACCTTATCCACAGATCACCTGCCTAAGAGTCAGCTGAGATTGTTAAAATGCAAATTCCTAAAATCAACTCTAGACTCAGTGAGTCGAAATCTCTGGGAGATGGAGACTGGAGTTCCACATGAACTAATAAAAAAGGAAAGATAAAATGTAAGTATAATCAGAAGGAGATAAATTTGGCTCAAGAAGCTTAAATTGAAGATATATAAAATACTACACAGAGCATCTAGCAGGAGGTTGTATATAAAGGTCAGGTGATTAGAAGAAAGATTTGGCCTGGCAATACAAGTTTTAGGTTCCAGATTGCAGAGCTATAGTTGAAGCTATAGCCATAAAAGAAATTATGACTGCAGGATGAGGAGACAGAGGGACAGATTCAGAGGGAACTACAATATGCAGTGAACTTAGCAAGACCACGGAACAGTGAGAAGTAAAAAAGGCCAGAGATACTTTATAACAGAACTCAGGGAGTTGAATTATTTCAAAAAAGAGAGAAATGTTAAATGTCAGACTTTATAAAGAACAATACCATGAAAAATGTTACTGTGTTGATAGATAGGAGGTCAATGGTTAAACAAAAGGGTTGATAAATTATAGAGGACAGAAAAAAATGTTGGGAGAAGAGAATAGACTTTGAGTGAACATTACTCTTTCAAAAATTATGGTTTAAGGGAATACAAGGAGGAGTTTTTCTTTTAACCTTAATTTTTTTTTAAATATAAGAGACATGAACATTTTTGCTACTTTAATCATCTTTTTGGCTAATCTGTTAGGTTACACAGAAGATTTTGGCAGATTAGTTTACTTAGGTTATAATCTAAATGGAAATTGTGTCATCCTACTCTTTTGGTCATAAGAAAGAAATATTTTTGAATATTCCACAGAACATGTATTAGTTAAATAATATCACGAGTAGAAATTATTTAGAAAATCAAGCATCTCTTAGAATCCACATTTAGTTCCTTGCTTGAATACTCGTATTTGTGCAACTAATTTCCAATCTTGCCTTTAAAAAGTTACTTATTACCAGCTAGATTCCTAGGGATCCATTAAATTTCTTTGGAAAAAGAAATGATTTAAGCATGTAGGCTTTTTGAAGACACTGGATCTCAACTTCTAAACTGCACATTTGGATCAGTTGCTCAGACTCTACTCACTTTCCTTATTCACTGAATTGTATTAACATGAGCACTTGTCTTATTTAGTTGTATTAAAAATGAAACGGGGACTGGGAATGGTGGTACACATCTATAATCTCAGCTACTCAGGAGGCAGGGGAAGACTAAAGTTTGAGGCCAGCCTGGGGAAGTTAGTGCAAACCCTAAATGAAAATGTAAAAGCACAAAGACCTGGTGGCTTGGCTCAAGTAGTAGAAAGGCTGTGAGTTCAAACTCGAGTACTGAAGGGAAAGAGCTCATAAAGTGCACTATACCAGGCGAACAACTCTCAACTACGATTTGGATACAATGCTTATTTAAAATATTTATTGAGCAACAGTTGGACTTGCTTCTCCCCAATAGTAAATGGTATTTTGCTTCCTTTAGAGATAAGCCTGTCTTTTGTCTTCTTTCTGCACAGGTCATTATTATCTGCATATAAATTACCCTTTATTTCTGGGTAATTTCTCTTCAACTCCCCAGAAATGATTACTATAAATTTTTTCAATCATGAAAACTGTACCTTTTATCAGGATGAACTCTGTCCTTAGAATTAAAGATTTTTAATCTAGGTTTAATCTGTTTTCAGGTATCATAAAACATTTTCCATTTTTTGTCAGAATACCAGAATGACTCAACTATGATTTTGAACCAGGTCATTTTTATATATTCAAATAAACCTTTTTATTTATAATTATTAATATGGTAATCTGGGTTTTATATTCTACTTGCTTGTTTTCAACTTTAAATCAATGATTTAAAGAGAATGTAGCCCCACCCAGCACAACAATAAAAAAAATAATTTAAAGAACACATCTTTAGCACAGATTTAAAAGGTACTCAGAACCATGCAATGCCCAGGTCATTATGAGCATATCAGTCTCTGCAGTGGTGTCCAGCAATAGAGTTACATTGTGGCAAATTAATCTAGAAACTGACTCTAAAGACAGTCTTGTGATATTTATTTGCTCTGGGTTGGGGGGGGCAACTTTTTTAATCCTCCCGATTAAGTAACATAACCAGATATAACTGTTAGTGTTACTGGATATATTTTTCTTCTGAATATGAGATCAACCTTTTTTTTTATTAATAAGATTCATAAACATTTAGTAGATTTGAGAAAGATCTCATGAAACTCAGTGAATGGACAGAATTTTCCTTGTGGGCAAATTTAAAGGAAAAAACTCAATGAAAGGTAATTCTTTAAAGTCTCTTTTACATTACATTAATTCATCAAATACTCATTCATTACTCCTTGCTAGTCCTTGTGCTAGGTTGATTATATACTAGAAAACAGACTAATGCATGTCCTTATGGAATTACAAACAGGAGTGAGGGAGGGAGGATGGGGGTGTACTAAATAAATACATAAGCAAATTATTATAGTAATAAATTATAAGAAGTCCTGTGAAGAAAAGGATGCTATGAAGAAAAGAATATTAGGGTGGGCAGTAGTGGTGGAGGGAGCAGCAAAGAGGAGGAAGGCTGCTTACTTTGACAAGGAACCTTTTAAAGAATTACGACAGGCATTTTTTTCCCTGTGGAGCCAACTTGCATGTATTTCAGTGAGGAATGTAAGTCTTTACCTTCTCCATACATTTCCAACCTCACTATTTTTGGTTGTAGAGATACGATTGGAGGGATTCACTTATTTTATCTATTCCTTCCAAAACAACATAGCGGGTGGGGAAAATTTAGCTTTAGGCATATAGTTTGAGGAACTCATGGCCTACACAAGTGAGTATGTCTTAAAACGAGTTGCATATATAGATGTATAGCTTGAGGGGAGGGAGGGAAATGGATGGTGATCTGACAGCATATATAAGGTCATGAAAGACGAAGAGTGAGGCTAGAAGGGTTAGGACAGAACATGACTATTATTTTAAGAACAAAAAGGAAACTACAAAGCAGGCTGTCAGGACTAATCAGAGGCACTGGGAAAACGGATCAGTGAGTGCCACCATAGTACAGGGACTGGTCTACAATTTGAACAGCTGCAGTTTGGGAGAGGCAACCTTTTCCCACAGTGGTTACATTTACAATAGCTCTGTCATTAGAGACCCGAATTTGCACCCTTTCTGTGACTCTTACTCTCTTTTGTGACTTTAGGGCAAATTTACTTATCTCGGTTTCTTAATTTTGCCAAATGTAAAGGGGGGGATAAAATTGTTCCTATTTTCTTCTTAATCCTGATGGAAGACATCTATATATGTTAGCTACAATAAATGTATAACGAAGATCACCCCAAGTTCAGAAGCCATAATAGGTTTTAATGTTTAAAAATGCTACCTTAGACGGGAAACAAGAGGCTAATGCCAGACTGATTTTGCTATTTACATACAGTTTCCCTGTCACAAGTGGTGGGTCCATTTATTTAAGTGCAGAGATACTGGTACATCAGAAGCAGATCAGAAAGGAAGAATGACAGATCTCAAACAGCAAATAACCAGTTCCAACTTTTGAACTAAATCAAGGACTTAACACTAAGATTCAAACTGGTCCTTGATTACTGAAAATATCTACAGATTTTTTTTTTTCTCTTTTGGTGGTACTGGGGTTTGAACTCAGGTCCTTGCACTTGGCTAGGCAGGCACTCTACCACTTGAGCACCATCCCCAGCCCTTATTAGAAAGATTATTAAAGGACCAGAATTTGCTTCTACTTCTTGAAAAGAATAACAAATAAGGGGAGAAAGAGATGGACTACAGAAAGCAGCTACATATGTACTTACTCATCAACTAGCAAAGTCAACTTACACTGAAAACGTTGGTATAAGAGAAATTGGTCCAGTCTTCTAAAAAGTTTTTCTTTATAGAAAAGAAAGCAAGTGAATTATCAGAGGAAAGTAGATGTGATCTTAAGAACTAGCTGCACATTTTCTTGGCACACAGTGAAAACAAAAAGTTACCAGAATGGGAGTTCTGGATCATTTCCCCTCTCTAGTCTCATTTCTGACTTTGTTACATTGAGTTGAGTCTCATTACTGGTTCCTAACAACTCTGGGCTGCCTTCTTCTCTACCTCAGCTTAGGGAATGACAGTGATTTGGTTATTAAATGGCTTTAAATTTTATCACAGTGAACTAGATGCATATTAGAATATTGGGTCACTAACATGTATGAAAAAGTTCATAGTGTCTTAGTGTCAAAGTTAGGAAATAGGTATTAGGAAGTTTATGCCTGTCTACTAATCTTGTAAGTAGACAGATTATTGTAATGGAGAATTACAGGTTTTTGTTTTTGCAAAAGCAAAACTTGTGAACATTTAAAGATCTGAGTCTTCAAAGTGCATTTCTTATTTTCTTAAAGTACATCAGCCATGACTTATAACTATATGAAAGCGAGGAACCTCTTTAAGTGTTGAAAAGTCACAGGAAAAAAAGACAAGCCAGAGCCATGCCCAGAATATGAAATCTCTCCAACAAGATCCAACTGTCTTGTTATTTCTCTTTCTCCCTTTGTCTTTGTTTTATAAACATAGACATGCACACAGCTCTTAAACAAGAGGCCAGCTGACTAGAAGACCAAGGTTGATTTGATATAAACAACTCAAAGTGAATAAAATATTATTTTTATTTAATACAAATGTGTGAACCAAAAACTACCCTGTTATTATTCTTTAATAGGATTTATTTTTACTAAGCCTCTTTGCAGAAAAAAAGAGAACTGTTTAGAACAAATTTAGCAATTTACTTACGTAAGCTAAGAAAGCAAGCATCAGCAATATCACCATTATACAAAGAAAAATATACCAAATTAGTACTTAACTATCTTTTTAAAAAGTCCCTTTTACATTCTATTGATTGGCATTGTGCTAGGAACTTGGTTGTAGAAAGAAAATTCAATAACAGTTAAAAAGACTAACAAAGATAAAGAACATAATCTACAATTTTTCCAGTATGTGATTATGTGGCTTTTTTTCTACTGATTTTTGAAACCTGCATACAAATACAAAAATGAAATTTTGTGGAATACAGGGTACCCATTTCCCTCCTTTTTTACTCACAATAATCTTTTGATATTAAACAAAATGGTTATAATGAACTAGTTTATAATTGTAGTAAAAAAAAGAAAATGTTTGAGATGAGAGCTGACACTAGATAAACTGAGAATACTAATTTTTCTCACCAAAGTTGACATTTTAATATATATAAAATCTAGAATATATGTAGAATATTAAATGAGATAGTTTCATCAAATTAAGAATTGTTTTTGCCTCAAATTGAGAGACAACTATAATTTCAGTACTATGTCATGTTCACATTTAAAAAGCGTGAAATGTTGACAGATAAGGAATATTATATTCCTGAGGAATGTTTATGTATGATTGAGAACCAGTTAAAAGGTCTATTTAAAAAGGCTTGAAAAGAAATTATGAAAATTTAGTTCTGCAAAAACATCCCATTATAGCATGATCCTCAGTAAAGATGACTTAGCAAGAAGCACTGATTAGGAAAAGCTGGCTGAATGAACAGCAAGGATAAACAATTAGGATTCAGGAGGACAGGTTTCTGTCACCAGCCGTACAACAAAACGAACTACTGACAGTAGTTCCATGGAACGAACTAAGATCACACAGACAGAACCAGGTGTCCAAGCTTCAAAGCCCAAGATTGTCAATTATTAGCTTGTAACTTCAAAGTGCATTTCTTAGGTTTCTGAGGTTCAGTTCTAACACATTTAAAATGAATAGTAACAGTAGTCATCCCAAAGCTATTTTGAATTAAATAAGATAATCCAAGTAAGGTGCTTAGTACAATCTCTGGAACAGAAATGCTCACAGCAAATGCCTGGCACATAATGGCTTGCCATCACCACTACTACAATCTGGAGCCTTCTATGTACCTGGCTCTCAGTTTTCTTACAAGTGAAATACAAGGACTGCAATGGATAATTTCTAATGTCTTATCCACCTAAATATTACAAGATTATCAGAATATACATGACATCTGTATCTAAAAAATGTAAATTTAGATCTTTCACTCTAGCACAATTAAGAGCATGGTAATTCAAATGCTATAGAAGAATCATATTTTGAAGCCATCCTTTTGAAATTAGTTATAATTACATTTATAAAGCCAAGGTTATCCATCACACACTTTTTGGTGACTACAACATTTCTGAATAACAAGTCTTAACAGAAATTTCAAACTAGGTAATCATTGTGTGTGTTTAACTAGAAGAATATTTCATATCTCTTAAAAAACAGAAAAAATGAAGTTTATGAAAATTTTCAAATAGTCAAGGAAAAAAAGATGCCATCTTGAAACTATCCCAAATCTAAAGGTCTAATGAAGTCTTTCTACTGACATGCTACAACCCTAAATTCTAATTACAGGCAAACTTTTATTTTTGAAGGACAATTAAGATTTTTGGTGTGATTCATAAATATGTAAAAATGAATCAGTTTGGCAATGTCAAGATTAAGGTAACCTCCCACGTTTCCTAGAAGCAAACTGCTGATATGCATAGACACACTGCCTGTGCACCAACTCAAATCCTTCAACAGGAGATCAATTTTAATTTCTGGAGAAAATCTTTTTCATTTACTACTTTCAAGAAATTTTAGGACACCGTTTTAGTTTTTACAAACTACTAAAGGTGTCTGTAACCACTAAAAAGAAGTTATCTAAAATTTTAGAAATGTTTTTCCAGATGATTGGAGCAGTAGGTAGGAAAGAATTTAGGCTCACTTCACTCAGGTACTAGTATGGTAGGCCTAAAAGAACAAAATTACGTCTGCCCATCAATATAAATGGTTACTTTAGTTCTTAATATGGAACACATAATGACTATTAAAACCTGACAACCTAATGAGCTCTCACCAAAAAACTCTTACCAGGCAACAGCTCATTTTCATATTAGCAAAACCTGAGTTGGTACTCTGGCGTTGGAAAAACAAATTTGCGAC
The DNA here is from genome assembly GCF_047511655.1 of Castor canadensis. NCBI lineage: Eukaryota > Metazoa > Chordata > Mammalia > Rodentia > Castoridae > Castor > Castor canadensis. The sequence continues at coordinate 25,729,812 of NC_133390.1, read as the reverse complement.
TGTGTTAGCTTGTTTCATTTCCAGAAACCTTATCTTTAACAGATCTTCACAGCAAAATTTCCATTCAAGAAATTCGTCAAGTTATAAGTAGTTGTTTAAAGTTCATGCCGTGAAATTAAAACTATACTGTAGTCTTACCCTCAATATTCAGTTCAAAACAAATGTGGCAGAAGGAGAGTGTTTCTTTGTCTGTTCCCAGTTTACAAACACTGCAAATGTTGTCATCATTCAAGTCAATGTTGACAAACTGCTCCTCTTCGTTCATAGTGCCCCTGTTAAGAAACAAAAAGGCAGGGTTACAAAAGTTCGAGAACTTGCTATTAGGGCATGCAAAACTGAGAACTTCTAGGAACCCGAGAAAAGTGCGGCTTGCAACAGCCTCATCAAACAAGCATCGCCATACTTGGAGCTCAGCATTACACTTTTATTTATTATGCAAAAACAAAAAGCCTGACCTCAGACGACACTATGTCCAAGTACGCTCCCCCTCCAGCCTCCCCGTACTTCACTGAGTTAAGAGGATCTAAAGGAACGGGGACTACGGGTACTGCAGTCTGGCCCCGAACCCCGCTGGCCAGGTCCTGCCAACCCATTTAGTGCTATGCGCGCAAAGGGCCCCGGCTTCGCTAACTTCATGGCTTGTCGCTAACTCGGCGTTCCCAGGCTTCCCACCCGAGGTCCGCGGCAGGGAAATGCACGTGAGAACGCCAACATGGGGGAAGGCGTCCGGTCCCGTCCAGGGCTCCCGCACCGAAGGCCGGCCGGCCTGAGACCCCGCGATCCGGTCCGGCACCGACGAGGGGCCCAAGAGGGGTCCCGGAGCCGGCCGGTGGGAGCGCCGCGTCCCCTCGCCCCGGGCTTCCTCCCACCCAGGAAGCAGGCGTCGCAAGACCGCGGCGACCGCTCAGTCCACTCGGCGTCTAAAAAAGCCAGATTACCGTCGGCCACGGGTTTGGGGGCGCCAGCCCGCCCGTCCCCCTCGCCTGCCGTGGACTTGAGTCTGTCTCGTCAATCCGTCAGCCCGTCGGGGAACCGGGCGCGCAGTAGCGCAAAGACGGACAACCGGGGCCCGGACGCCGGCAGGTTGGAGCAGGGGTCGAGGGGTCTTTACCGTCCGGCTCCGTGCGCCACAGCAGCCGTTCAGCGCGGCTCCGACTCCTCCACTATTGTTTCCGGCCGCAGCAAAGGCTCCGCCGCGCGCCCAGCCCCGCCCCCTTCCCGCCCGCGCCATCCTGTGTAGGCTGCAGGGAGAACCGTGCGGCCGAATGCCCGTGGGGCGCTCGTCGGCAGCTCCCGGCCAACCGGTGCGCTGCTGCGCCGACGCCCACGCTGGACTTGAGTTTTACTGTGATGACTTGTCTCCGGGCCCGGGATTTTTACCGTTCTCTGGAATGCATTCCTCACACACACCCCTTCCACGAGGCACGTAGATAGACGAGTCCGTTATCACTCCCCACCCCCTTAGTGTAGTGGAAACTACTGCCCCGGGGCGGAAGCCGCAGGGGAGGGGGGCAGGAAAGTGGCGGGTGGGTGGGAGAAAGCGAGCGAGGTGCGTTTGTAGTGGGGCTGTTTGAAATGAGGAAACTCAAGCAAAACTATCGTTGAACTTCCGGTTAGATGCCAGTTGACTTACATGATGAGAGAAAAGTTCATATTTCTCGTGTTCTGGTTTGGGCATAATTTTAAATGCAGACTTTTCCCCCCTTACAGATGGGTTTCTTAATGGTACTCCCCTCCTCCATAATATGGTACATTCCTAGCGCACCCTCTGGGGATAATCTCCAAGCCCGGCCTGTCATTTTAGGCCCCGCCCCTTTCTTACACTGCTTGATAGAGTAAGACTTTGTTTCTTTCTGCTTATAGTTCATGCTATGCTTTCACTTGCATTTTCTGTTGTAATCTTCGCAAAAGCCTAGGAAGGAGAAACTGTATTCCGGTTCTACAGCCTACTAGTGACTAACCCTTTATCACAGTTGGTTTACAGCCTACTAGTGACTAACCCTTTATCACAGTTGGTTAGAAAAAGAGCTGGGATTTGAACTCAAGGTTACTTACATGACAGTACAGTTATTTCCCGCAGTCTCATCAGCGTCTTCACGTTTCACATTCACATATAGAAAGAGTGCTGGGTTGTCCTTCTACATGTAAGTACTCTTGAACTGATGGGAGGAATGGATTCCTTAGATCTTGGAAACTTATGGACCAAACTGACATTTGAAGTAAGTCATCAGTGCCTCAGAAAAGTGGTCTCTGCCATGCTACTTAAAAGTGCAGTCCATGAATCCACAACATGGACCTCAACTGAGAGTCTTTTATAAATACAGAATCTCTGGTCCTAATCAAAATTTCCTACATCAGAATCTATAAAGTTTGAGATGCACCAAGTGAAATAGAGAAGTCCGTACTTTTTCTACTTGAATTTCTCATTGTAGGTAAATATGACTAAAATGTCTTGCATTCTGGAGTCCATTAATCTTTTCAATAAAAGTATTTTTTTTTAAAAAGTGATTCCATTAAAGTTTTCTAAAATCACCAATAATTGCCATATATTGGAAAATGTTATTTTCAATTCTAATTATCTTTTTTCCATTTTATACTGTTTACTTGCTTTCCTTCAAACATTCTCTTCCTTTTAAAATCAAGATATGTTTTACAGAAATAAAAATTTCCCACTTTGAAAGAGTTTTATGACTTTTGACAAAAGTATACACTTTTGTAACTACTACCCCAATAAAAATAGAGAACATTTCCACAACCCCAGTATTACTTTCTGCTCCTTCACAGTCAAGTTTCCCCAGCATGCTATCTAATTTAAATTACTAAAGTTTAGTTTTATCTGTTCTAGAACTCCATACACATGAAACTATACTGTATGTGTTTTTCTGTAATTGTCTACTTTCATTCAGTGTGGTTTTGTGATTCATAATGATTTTTTGCAACAGTGCTTCCTTTTAATTGCCAAACGATATTCTACAATTTGTTTGTCCATTTACTTGTTGATGAAAAATTGAGTGTTTATCATAAAGCTTAGATTCTAGCTTTGTTGAGCATTCATGTACAGGCCTTTATGTGTACTTACATGCTTTTTTTCCCTTGAGTAAATTACTAAGAATGAAAGTGCTGGGTCATGGAAAACATGTTTATGTATTTATTGTGATGGTGGGGCTCAAACCCAGACCCTTGTGTATGCTAAACAAGCACTCTACCACTGAAGCACATTCCCAACTTAGTGTATGTTTAGCTTTAAAGAAACTGTCAAATTAATTTGCAAAGTGGTTTTACCAATTTATGCATTGAGGATTGTCAATATCTTCACAATGAATTGACCCTTTGTCACTAAAAAATATTTGGTAATATTCTGTCTGCTGAGATCTACTTCTATTGGTTGTAAATATAGACAGTCCTGTGTTCTTATGATCAGTGTTTGCATATGTATGTTTCACTTTCATTTTTTTGTATTACTCCCAATGTGTCTTTATATTAAGATATATATTTTCTTTTGAAAACATAGTTGTGTGCAGCTTTTTAAATCCAGCCTGACAATCTGTCTTTTAACTGATTTGATTAATCCACTTGCATTTAGTCTAACTATTAAAATGGCTCAGTTTAAGTCTACCATCTAACTATTTGTTTTCCAAATACTCTATATATTATTGTTCCTTCCTCTTTTTTAATGCCTTCTTTAGATTCATTAAGGGTTATTTTCTTTTTATTGTTTTGTCTCCTCATTATACCTATTGTATTTATTTTATATATGTAGTTACATATATATGTATGTATTTGCTTATTTTTGGATTGTCCTAGGGTTTTTAGGTCTACTTTTAACTTAAAATAGTCTACCTGCAATACTATTATACCACGTCATGTAAAGTTCAAGAAACTTTTAATAATACTTTATTTTCTGCCCTCTGTCCACTTATTACTGTCAAATGTTTTAATTTCTATATGTCAGACTCCAAATATATTATTTTCCCTTTACTATGTTTCAAATAAATTTAAAAAGAGAATAGAATTTCCTGTCTATTTATTCACATATTACTACTTCTAGTGTTCTTTATTCCTTTGTGTATATTCAGATGGACCTGGCATCATTTTGCTTTACCGAAGAGCTTCCTTTATCATTTCTTGTCACGTAGTTCTGCTAGTAATAATTTCTTTCATCTTCTGCTTGTCTGAAAATGTCTTTATGCGCCTTCATTTTTGAGGGTTACTTTGTCTAAATATAGAATTTTAGGACTACAAAGGTTTTTTAGCCTTATAAAGAAGTTATCTCATGTTCTTTAGTCCTGCACTATTTCTGATGAGAAGTCATCTAGTACTTTTCAACTTTTTCCCTTGAATACATCTTTTTTCTTTGTCTGCCTAAACATGTTCTCTTTATCATTGTTATTGCTAATTTGATTATGATTTGTCTTGGTTCTGTTTCTTTTGTTTATCTGGCTTGAGGTTTGTTGGGCTTCTTGGATAAGGGTCAACACTTTTCACCAAATTTAGAAATTATGCTTAACTCTGTGATTGCAGGTATATACATATACATATATTACATTAACTGGGGTCATCCCAGAGATTGCTTAGGTTTTGTATTCTATCTTTCAGCATTTCCTCTCTATACTTTTTTTCTGAAGTGTCTAATCTTAGACATGTTCAATGAAAATTTTACTTCAGTTATTATACTTTCAACAATAGAACTCTACTTTGTTAACTTTTATTTCCTCAGTGTCTTCATTTTTTTAATTAAAGCATGGAATCTATTTAAAATTGCTATTTTGAAATGACAGAGTCTTCAGCTCTGTTATTACTACCTGTTTCTATGAATGAATTTGTTTTTCCTCCAGAGTATTAGTCCTATCTTCCTGCTGCTTATCTGGTACATTTGAATGGATGATAGCATTGTAAATGTGACACTGTTGGGTGTGGTTAGCACAGTAGCTCCCAAGAGATATCCATGCCCTAATCTCTGAATTCTATATATGCTTCTATTTCTGGTTCTTATTATTTTTCAGTGCTGGGGGTTTGAACCCAGGACCTTTCGCTTTCAAGGCAATCACTCTACAACTAAGTTATGTCCTCAGCCATATAAAAATGTTTTTAATGTAGCAAAAGGGACTTTTGCAGATGTAATTACGGTTATAGACTTTAAGATAGGTAGATTATCCTGGATTGTTGAGGAAAAGTCCAGTGTAATCATTTAAGCACTTAATAGTTGAAATGTTTTTCCATCTAAAGTTAGAGAGACAGCAAAAGAAGAAGTCAAAACGACAGGAAGCATTAGAAGGATTTGATCCAAGTTATACAAGGAACAAAGATTGGCCTCCTGCTGACTGACAGCCAGCAAGGAAAGGGAGGCCTTAGTCCTAAAACTGTTAGGAACTAAATTCAGTCAACAATCTCAATCAGTTGAGAAACGCATTGTAATAACCTATGACACCTTAATTTCAGCCTTGTGAGATTCTAGAGGATTCAACTGAACCACACTGTCCTGGACTTCTTACCTCAGAACCAGAAGATGGTAAGTGGGTGTTGGCTGGCATGTAGCTCGGTGGTAGAGTGATTGCCTAGCATGCACAAGGCCCTGGACTGGCTCCCTGCACAAAAATAAATAAATAAATACATACATACATATGTAAACAAAGTGCATGTTGTTTAGGCCATTAAATTTGTGTTAATTTGCTAAGCTATGGCAGCATTATAAAATTAACACATGGAATATATGAATTTTTAAAGAGGATTAGAACTTGTTTGGAAGGCTGTTACTCTCATAGTGAACAGCTTGATCCTGTTGGGACTTGTTTTTAAACTTAGTTTGTAAACGTCTAGTCTATTGCTTTGTTGTAAGGATATTTTAGATTTATCCTTAAGGAGTGGCTTTTTGAACTTTCTGTTGAATGCCACAGATATTCAGTAAAGATTCCATACTCTAGCTGAATAAAACTCAAATGGCTCATGTTCTTGCAGAAGCTTAGTTATCGTTCCCAGTAACTGTTCTTTCTCTGGTGTTTAATTTTTGCCCAGTCAATTAGAGTTTTACCCTACAAGTGTGCATCTTAGTATTCAGCCAGAGACTTACTAGTATTCTGAGACACTTTTTATGTATAATTCTTCCCTTCTAGCACGCTGTTTATTGCAAATTCCAGCTACCTAATACTCTCCAAACCCATTTTTGTTCTTCCCGGTGCAACTTTGCTTGGGTTTCCTTATCTGAGCTATGATCAGAAAATACCTCCAAGCATGAAACCAAGGCAGTCATAAGACTCATCTCATTTGTTAAGAATCAAATGTTTGTCTGACCTGTGTTCCAATGTCTGAAAACAGGCATTTTATGTATTTTGGCCAGTTTCCTTTTAAGAGCTACTCTGGTACCCCTTCACTCCATCCTGGCTGGAATCCCTTGCTATTATGTCAGTGGATCTTTTATCTAGTTTTTCAGTCCATTCTGAAACAAATGCAGATAATATCCTCTTCTCAAAAAGTTCAGATGGCTTTTACCTTTCTCCTAACATTAATACATAAATCTATTTTGTATTTAATATTTAGGTAGACACAAATGGACTCCCAATTTACTGTTTTATTTAATAAATCTCATTTATTTATCAGTCAAGGATATTATTTTTAATTACAACCCTTTCTAATCTAGTAACTTAATCAAGTGTACAAAATGTATTATAAAGTGTAAGGTGATATACAAAGATAACTTCTGTAATTAGTTCTTGAGCTAAAATAGACATCACCTTGACTTTGGGTTTAAATCAACTAAGAATTCTTCAGGTGCAAGAAACAGAACACCAGATTTACAGTGTCTGAATCAAATAAGGGTTTATTTGTTTCACAGAACAAGATAAGCAGAGCTGACTGTTGGCAGTTGTCATTGTCAAGACTCCTTTTTCTCTGTACTTGTCCTGGCTTTCCTGTAGAGTGGCTATTCTATACTTTAGCAACATATTTTGTTCGAGGAAAGAAGATAGGAATGGAACACATGGGAAAAGTGGGTAGGGGAAGCTACACTTTTCATTTCTGCCAGGAAGAAAAAGCTTTCCTTGGAGACCATATTTCCAGCCTTATACTCTTCTGGCTCCATGACTCTAAAGGTACTGGAAACTCAAGATGTATGCAAAATCAATTGCATTATTATTTCCACTTCTTCGTCCCTTTACACTGTCATGTGTCCTCATAGATCACTGTAGTAGATAGGATATACTCATTTGTCTCAATGGGATATTAATAAGCATATCACCTTAAATGTGCTTGTGTGGTTTAGTTTGAATTCTTTTGCTCCTGTCACATCTAGAGAAGAACTTCACCAAGGTATTTGCTGCTTCAGGAAACATGGGAGCCATGTAGAGCAGACCAGGATTCAACCTGCAGCCTAAAGCTAGGTTGGTCCAGTTGATCTACAGAGCTACCACATGCTTTTGCTATTGAAGCACTGAGTTGTGGGTTGTTTATTATGCAACGTATTACTGAGATAGCTACAGTGATAGGGGATTCTGAATGGCAACATTTCATATGCTTATCTTTGAACTAATTACTATGGCTACTTCGTTAATTGGCTAGTTTCCTTATATTCCCACCTCTGCCCTCCTCCCTAAATAACTGAAGTTGGCAGAGGAATGGGGGTATAAGGATTAAAATTTAACTTTATGGTGTGGAAGAAGACTTTCCCCAAAGGAAGGGAATTGGTTTGAAACATAAGTGGGAAAAAACTGTCGTAATCTTTACTGGTGCTCTTTATACATCAGTGTTCATTAATAAATTTTAATCTGGCTGTCTGCAGGAACTCTGAATCACTCACTTGTGTTTCCCCTAATATTTATTTAATATCTTACAATTTGTGTTTGCATCATTAGTTTGTACTGCAAGTAATAAAAAAAAAAAAAAAAGAAAAAGAAAACCATGTTCCAGTGACTTAGAAAAACAGGACTTGAGTTTTCTCTTGCATCAAGTCTAGATGCAGGTATTGGGCAGATATGGTGGCTCTGGTCCATAAGATCCTCAAGCATGCATTTTGCTTCTAGTTTTCTGCTCTGCCATCTTACAGGATGTAGGTTTCATTTTTCTGTATAAGAAGTAGGTGCTGTCATTAGAACTGCATTCCAGACAGTGGTGGGTGGGGGCAAGCTGGGAAGATAGGGTAAAGAATACATACTAGCTTTTTTTTCTTTCTTAAGGAATTCAGAAACAGCTACATAACTTTTCTGGTTGCCTTAAGATCCTAGCTGAAAGGGAGACTTGAGGGTCAGTACTTTATTCCAGGTTTCCATGTGTCCAGTTAAAAATCAGAGCTTTTTAAAAGAGGAAGAACATGATTGCTAAAGGAGGAAAAAGTAATCTCTGCTGCAGTGCTCAATAAATAGTTTTTGAATTAATGTATAAGTAAATGAATCACATATTAAAAATTAAAATTGGTTAATGAAGACTAAAGACTTAATTTTCAATCTTAGGTTCAATGCCAGCTTAAAGAATATATTTGAGGTTAAAATGCCTACTTAAACCATTTTGCACTTTTAATAAGCAAGAAAGCAATAGCTATTTGCTTTAGAATTCTTTTTAATTTCCACTCAAATTGAACAGTGTGGCAGGCTTATTTCAGTTTTGTTGATCCATTTTCTAAAAGTCTAATCCTTTCAGGATTCTTCCCAGGGAGTCAATTGCTGCTATGTTGGAATCCTTAATGTTAAAGAAAATATCACTCTTAAAATTATGACTTTTCTTAAGCTTTGGCAAGCATCCCTTGGAAAGCTTGGGATACAAATATTTGCATTAGAGGGATTTACCGTCTATAGTTTTAGTAATGCTGACATTATGGGTAAGCTGTCTGCTGATCCATTGTTCTGTTGTATAAGCAGAACAAACCAATCCTATTTCTAGTCTGTGGATAAATTCTGTGTTGGCATTTCTGAAAGAAGATTGGGAGTTAACTACCAAGCTATTGATTCTTTTTTTCACTGTGAACTAAATCCAGTCTTTAGTAATGTGTACAATTCTCACTGTTAAATTCAAGGTGATAAAAGGAAAGTTTAGGATTGATGTCTGAAGCTAGGAGAGGATCTATTTCTTAATATTTTACCAGAGGTTTATTTTTATATTCCATTGTATAAATATCAAATATCTGGATGTGGAATACTCAGGCTAGAAATTGAAATCCAAACATATTTCAGAGTTAACTATTATTGGTGTGCCCATTAAGTTACATATAAAATTTAAGATTTCATTATAGTTCAGAAAAAATTGTGGATGAGAGAAGATGGCATTAAGGGTAAGTGAAAAAGAACATAACTTTTTCGTGTTTTGAATTTCTATTAAACTTCTTACCTTTTTACAAAAATTTAAAATCAATTTAAAATTTAAATACTTTCATTCAATAAAACAGTTTATTCATTCAACAAATATTTATTAAATATGCATAAGAAACTGTGCAAGGTATTATTTATATGCTAGAAAGCAAACCAAAGTCTCTCTGTAGAGAAATTTACCACATTGTAAAGGAGATAAGCGTTAAGTAATTACATTTGGAATGGAGTTTGCTTGCTAGGCAAGTGCTCTACCACTTCAACTGTGCTCCAACCTTTTTTTTGCTTTAGTTGTTTTTCAGATAGGGTTTCAAGCTTTTTGTGCAGGCTCAGCCTCAGACTTCAGTCCTCCTACCCACACCTCCCAAATAGCTGGGATAACAAGTTTGTGCCATCATGTCCAGCTTAGAATGGTGTTTTTAATGGCATTAAGGTATTTTTGCAATTCCATGAAAGCACTGTAAAAATGTCTAAGTATCATATTGGTGAATCAAACTTTTATTTTCTGTTTTTTCCTTAATGTTTTGCTAAATCTTGCATGTTAATGCTGTCAGTAGCTCCTTAGATATATCTCATGCCTTGTTTAAGTCCTCTCTCTAAGTTACAGTTAGACAAGAGTAATAAGTTCTGGTAGGCTATTGCACAGTAAAATGACTATTGATATGATAATGTGCATGTATTTTGAAAAGCTAGAAGGAGGGATTTTGAATGTTTTCAGCATGAAGAAATGACAAATGTTTGAGGAGATTATAAATTCACTTGATTTTAACATTATAAAATCTATACATGTATCAAAACATCATGTGGTACTCTGTAAATAAGTACAATTTCATGGTTTGATGTATCAATTAAAAGTGAGTTTAAAGTTTAAAAAGAAGGGTTCTGCCATAGTATTTTTTTCAAAACAACTGAAAAATGTAGGCTTTCAACTTAAAAATATTTTAGCTATTTTGAAAGAAAGTTTTTTAAAGTGAATTATATAGTTTTTGCTAGCTTAAACATACAGAAGATAATTTCTGTATTAGTAAAATTTATGTGTTAGAGTAAATAAATTTTTAGAAACACAGAGTAAATTGTTAGAAACACAGGCTTAGAAAATCAGTGACTGAGACTGGGGCTGTGGCTTGCACACAGCCCTGAGTTCAACTATCCCTGGTGCTACTACAAAAAAAAAAAAATAAATAAAAAGCAAAAAAGTCCAGATGGGTGCTCCAGGTTGGTATACCTCTCCTCCTTATGCTGATTTAAGAACTCATGCTGCTGTCAGCCTGTGAGTCTTCCATCACCTAGAACCTTGCCACTGGAAGCAGACACAAGTTCAAAGTTCAGATGGCAGAAAGCAGAACAGTGAGGAGGGAAGGCTTATCTCTCTTAGAGACTCCAAGTGCTGAAAAGGCAGGCACATATCACACTGCTGAACATTTCGTTGCTAAGCATTTAGTCAAAAGATTACATTAATCTGCAAGGGATACTGGGAAATGTAGCCATTCCTGTAATCCTAGCTATTTGAGGGGCAGCTGTCAGGAGGATTATGGTTCAAGGCCATCACAAACAAATAGTTTGTGAGATCCTATCTTGAAAATACCCAACACAAAAAAGGGCTGATGGAGTGGCTTAAGTGGTAGAGTGCCTGTGTTGCAAGTGTGAGGCCCTGAGTTCAAGCCCTGCTACCACTGAAAAAAAAAGTATAAAGAGTGAATTGTGGTGAGTGGATGGCTCACCAAATTTCATCATGTATCTTTCTGCTCACCCTATCCTCTCTTTGAGCAAGACACAATGAGTACATTCACCCCTTCCCCAGGGGAGAGGAAGTTGTATTGTTAAAGAATATATGTGTACTGAGAAACTTGGATGTCTATATGCACAAGACTGAAGCTAAACCCATCACTCACCCTGTACAAAAATCAACTCTAAATGTATCAAAGATCTTAATATAAGACCTGAAACTTTGGAACTACTACAGGAAAAAAATGGGGAAAACTCTGGAAGATATTGTCATAAGTGACTATTTTCTGAACAGAACTCCAGTTGTCCAGGAAATAAGACCAAGAATTGACAAATGGGACTACATCAAATTAAAAAATTTCTGTACATCAAAAGAAACAGTTACCAGAATGAAGACAACTCACAAAATGGAGACAATCTTTGCCAGTTATTCAACAGATAAGGAATTAATATCCAGAATATGCAAAGCATTAAAAAAAACTAAAGAACAAATAATCCAATTAGTAAGTGGGCAAGTGGCATAGACAGTTCTCAGAAGAAGAAGTACAAATGACTAATAAATGCATGAAGCAATGTTCACATCCTCAGGCATAAAAGAAATGCAAATCAAAACCACACTAACAATCCATCCCATTCCAGTCAGATTGGAATCATCAAGACAACAAGAACAAATGCTGGTGAGGATGTGGGAGAAAGGAACCCTCATACACTGTTGGTGGGAAGATAAACTAGTGCAACCACTATGGAAATCAGTATGGAGGCTCCTTATAAAATTAAAAATAGACCTACCTTATAATTCTGCCATCCTTTTTGGGGCACATATCCAAAGGAGTATAAAAATATGCAAGAGAGATACCTGCATACTATGTTTATTGTAGCTCTCTTCACAATAGCCAAACTGTGGAGTCAGCCAAGGTGACCAACAACTGATGAATGTCATTTGCAGGAAAATGGATGGAACTGGAGATCATTATTATTTATGACAGAATGAAGCAGGCTAAGGTCATTTTTAACTACCCAAACTTTAAGATTCCTGTTGTAAGCTGTGGCCCCCCTTTTTTCTTCTTTTTTTTTCCTCCTCTGGTTTGTGCCAGAGTGTTAACCCTTGAATGCCTGCATCCTAGTGAGACCTGATTGAAATAAATTTGAAAACCTGTTTTCTTAAAAGTAGCAGTAGAACAGAGTAATAATTTTTTACATTTACTTTATAATAAGAACCATTCTCAAGATGTTTACATATTCATATGTAAAAAGCTTAAGCAGTTTATAACAGAGATCTTTAAAATAAACATCCTGTTTTTTTGTTACCTTGAATATCACGTTAACCTTATAACAGCAGTTTAAGAACCATTTTGAAGATGCTTACACATACACACAAAAACACACAAACATAAGTTTTATAAATTAAGTATGCCAGAAAAAAATGTCAACTTAAGAACGCATAAGATGAGCTGGAATTCCAGGACCAAATTAAATTTTGCCCAGTTCTTTAAACAAATTGACATACATACACACAAAACTAGAGTACATTCTCAAAAAAAAGAAAAAAACTTAAATTATACCCAGAGGGCTATCCAGTGATATGGTGGATGATGCATCTGTTCTCTTGTGAGTCTCCCTTGTTGGAACTGAATTTTTGTTATCCATCCCTTAACCCGGTTGTAGCTATTTCCTGGGAAAAGCTCAACCTCCCTAACTCTTGGGGGTGTCGCACACACTTTCACACAGTACAGTACTTTTGCCCTGCTCCCCGAACATGTGAGACATGGCTTCACCCCAAAAGGTGGTTACTGGGAGGTGATCAGTCTCCCCTTCTGCCTCCTGAGGCAGGTCTGCATTTGAACCCAGGCTCTGATGAGTGGTGCTTTCCTCCCCTTGGTTCCTGCACCTCACATGTTCCTTGTGCATCTGAGAGCTTCACCCTGACTTGCCGGGAGGATGAATCCCTCTTCCAAATCTAGCTGTTCTTTGGTGCCTGATGGGATCTCCCGGCAGTCAGGGGATGCACCCCGGAGACAAGGGAGTTGACAAACCACCGTGTGCACAATCCTGGCAAGGAGCCCCCAAGAAATGTTGTGGGAATCTCAAGCTGAAATGCAGGACACTGAGGCAGTCTAGCAGGAAGCAACATTTTATTGTGCCAGAACAGACTCAGTGGACTTGTGTCCAAAGGCCAAGCTCCAAGAACAAAGAGTTCTCCCCTTAGATACCCTTGCAAGCAGGTTACAGAAGCAAAAAGCAAAGCTCAACCCACATATGGCTGCATGTAACTTCATTCCCCCAGTGCTATGTGACCTTCTTCATGTTTCAGTTTTTTAAGTTTTATCTCTCTGCTTTGCCATCCCTTTCCCCTGCCTCATTATCAGAACACAGCCTGTCTGTTTCTCTTTTGGTCCTCCTCCCTGCTACAGGGGGAGGAGGAAGGAAAGGACACTGAGGTGTGAAGAGGATGGAAGTATGTATATGGAATATATTGGAGGGGGTAAACTAGTTCAAGAAATACTATGCATATATATGGAATTACCACAATGAATTCACCTCATATTAATTTATAGTAAATAAAAAAAATTAAAAATAAAAAATCTACATGCCTAAAACCCAAATGGCAATTTGGCTCTATGAACTAACACTGAGATGCAAAATATATGCAGCCTCCAAGGGGAACAAATTCCTCAAACCCTTTTCAGTAGTGGGCAAGAAGAATAATAGAAAAAAGAATTCCTTCTAGAATGCAAAAACAAGATGCAATCAAAAAACTTCTTCAACACAAAGGACTGGGGGACCCCTGTCTATCTGGTTGCCTTTAGTACTGTGGGCTGAGGTACTTCTCATTTTTGCCTTCTCTGGATGGAAGTTTTCATTATGGTTCTCCACAGGTGGATAAACTGGGTGGTATAGTTTGTCTCTTTCTCCTCTGTGACCACCTACAGGCCCTTGAACATCCTGGAGAATATAACTTACTGAGTGGATTAATTTGTAACTGTTTAAACATGGTTCTACATACTCTTGGTAAATGTAAGTATAAAAAAATTTGAATTTCAGATTGTTAAACATTTCAATTTCATCACCTGGAAAACTATGGTGATTTTGTGGTTTTTTAAAAAATGCCTTGCAGCTCTATCTTGTGACTAGCTATTTAGTCATTGATTTATTGAACCATTTTTTTTCAAAGCTGTTCGATGTCTGCAAATGATTATACTAGCTGCCAAATGAATATGTGGCATTATACCTTGAACTAGAAGGGAAGTTGAATTTACCCAGATCTTTTTTGATAATTTAAGTTAAAATGACAAATGCATGCACAAGGAGAGTATTAAACTCTTAAAAGTATATCACTTAATATTAGGTTCACTGGCCAATTTTTATATTGGGTTCATTAAAAATTTATCTAAAAAAAGTCTATGTAGAAAACTCAACAAAATTCAGAATAGTAGCCTGATTTCTGATAGATTTAACTAGATTGATTTATATGCCCATGAAAATTGTTCAGGAGCAACTCTTAATTTTGCATTTTTTAAAGTTTGTGTTAAGTACCTTTACGTCTAAGTATCCTTAATTTCCTTCTCTCTGTTTGAGAATGATTTTTGCATTTCTATTCTTCATTCCTGTCTACTGATTACCAAGTCTTCTTATGCCATTTGACTGTTTCCTTTTGATTTGTGATATATAATGGCTAGGTGTAGTTAATTAGATATACAGGAAAAATTTTAATTTTCACTTTTAACACATGCAAGCCTATTATTTTTAGGAGTATCCATTTAAGTATATATTTTTGAGGAAAATAAGAAATAGATTACTAGAAAGTATTAGAGGAAATAAAACTAGCAGCCTTGCCTGTACCTAAGCATATTTTGGGTTTTTTACAGGGCCTTTCTTCTGAAGAAATCATGTTTCATGTATTCCTTATGTTCATGACAGTCCCGCTATTGTACAGGAGGTGATGCCATCTCTACTTTATATTGTAACATTGAAGAGTGACTTAGAGTGACTTCTCCATGTTGACAGATGAACTTGACTCCAAGAGCAATGAATGTGCCATGAATCATGAAAGGCACATTTATTCACTACCATTCTGTATTAGGTATTCTGTATTGTGTACTGAGTCACTGGAATGCCCTAAGGGGGTCTCTAAAAAATTCTGACACACAAAACTTCCAGTAGGCACATTTGGCCTCAGATTGGATTGGATGGGCAGGAAATGCAATGCAGTTTATCAGAGGGCAGCATCCCTCTTTAGTAATACTTCTTGCAGAAATCCTCACCAGTCAAGAAACTAGTCTCTGCTTTCCAAGTTGACAGTTCAGGTGCAAGAAGATAAGACACATACATGTGGTGCATCATGATTTAAAAGTCTCATGTCTCCAGTGGGAAACTCTATCTCTTACAATGTTTGGGGCATCACTCCCAGAGTCCCTGCAAGGAGCCTGCCTAGCAGTGAGAAGAAGCATCACACTCAAAGAGTCCAAACTATGGTTTCCCAGCAGTATTTATAGCTCATATATAGTTCTCTCCTGCCACGCAATTTACCATAAGAACTATTGCCAAGTAGTATCACTCCTTCCTATCCTTTTCAGGTTTCCAGGGAAACAGTGCTATAAAATTAACTCAAGGTCAAGTTTGTTCACAAAGGACAAAAGGTTTTGTTTATACTTTACCCACAGTTATTCCACTTCTGTACAGACTAGGTCTGAGGCTTAGCAGAACTTGCCATCACTGACACATTTTCTCTAGTCCTTGAGAAAATGGAGTGGGTGATATTTTATAGCTAATAAGAATATTTTCCAAAATCATTAGCATTTCTATACACTAATAATGAGCAAACTGAGAGAGAATATATGAAAACAATTCAATTTACAATAGCCTCAAAAAAAATCAAATACCTAGGTGTAAACCTAACAAAAGATTCACATCACGACCTCTACAAGAAAAACTATAAACTTCTGAAGAAAGAGATTGAGGAAGACTATAGAAAGTGGAGAGATCTCCCATGCTCATGGATTGGTAGAATCAACATAGTAAAAGTGTCGATACTCCCAAAACTAATCTACATGTTTAATGCAAGTCCCATCAAAATCCCAATGACATTCAGCAAAGAGATTGAAAAATCTACTGTTAAATTTATATGGAAACACAACAGACCACCAATAGCCAAGGCAATACTCAGTCAAAAGAACAATGCTGGAGGTATCATGATATCCGACTTCAAACTATGTTACAAAGCAATAACAATAAAAACAGCATGGTACTGGCACAAAAACAGACATAAAGACCAGTGGAACAGAATAGAGGACCCAGATATGAAGCCACACAACTATAACCAACTTGTCTTTGACAAAGGTGCTAAAAATATATGATGGAGAAATAGTAGCCTCTTCAACAAAAACTGCTGGGAAAACTGGCTAGCAGTCTGCAAAAAACTGAAACTAGATCCATGTATATCACCCTATCCCAATATTAACTCAAAATGGATCAAGGATCTTAACATCAGAACACAAACTCTAAAGTTGATACAGGAAAGAGTAGGAAATACTCTGGAGTTAGTAGGTATAGGTAAGAACTTTCTCAACGAAACCCCAGCAGCACAGTAACTAAGAGATAGCATAGATAAATGGGACCTCATAAAACTAAAAAGCTTCTGTTCATCAAAAGAAATGGTCCCACAGAGTGGGAGAAAATATTTGCCAGCTACACATCAGACAAAGGACTGATAACCAGAATATATAGGGAACTTAAAAAACTAAATTCTCCCAAAACTAATAAACCAATAAAGAAATGGGCAAGTGAACTAAACAGAACTTTCTCAAAAGAAGAAATTCAAATGGCCAAAAGTACAGAAAAAATGCTCACCATCTCTAGCAATAAAGGAAATGCAAATTAAAACCACACTAAGATTCCCCCTCACCCCTGTTAGAATAGCCATCATTAGCAACACCACTAACAAAAGGTGTTGGCGAGGATGTGGGGAAAAAGGAACCCTCTTACACTGTTGGTGGGAATGTAAACTAGTACAACCACTCTGGAAAAAAATTTGGATGCTACTTAAAAAGCTAAACATTGATCTACCATTTGATCCAGCAATACCACTCTTGGGGATATACCCAAAAGACTGTGACACAGGTTACTCCAGAGGCACCTGCACACCCATGTTTATTGCAGCACTATTCACAATAGCCAAGTTATGGAAACAGCCAAGATGCCCCACTACTGACGGATGGATCAAGAAAATGTGGTATTTATACACAATGGAATTTTATGCAGCCATGAAGAAGAACAAAATGTTATCCAACAAATGTGCTGGTAAATGGATGGAATTGGAGAACATCATTCTGAGTGAGGTTAGCCTGGCCCAAAAGTCCAAAAATCATATGTTCTCCCTGATCTGTGGACATTAGATCAAGGGCAAACACAACAAGGGGATTGGACTTTGATCACATGATAAAGCGAGAGTACACAGGGAGGTATGAGGATAGGTAAGACACCTAAAAATCTAGATAGCATTTGTTGCCCTCAACGCAGAGAAACTAAAGCAGATACCTTAAAGCAACTGAGGCCAATAGGAGAACTATTGAGGAGAACTAGATAAAAGGTTAGATCAAGAATTAACCTAGAAGGTAACACACATGCACAGGAAATCAATGAGAGTCAACTCCCTGTATAGCTATCCTTATCTCAATTAGCAAAAACCCTTGGTCCTTCTTATTACTGCTTATACTATCTCTTCTACAAAATTAGAGATAAGGGCAAAATAGTTTCTGCCGGGTATCGAGGGGGTGGGGGGGAGGGGAGTGCGGGGGGTAAAGGAGGGGGTGGTGGAAGTGGGGAGAAATGACCCAAACATTGTATGCACATATGAATAAAAAAAAGAATATTTCCAGTCTCATTATCCTATGAATAAAATCCTGTTATACCATATTTTGTGTTTATAACTATAAGTAGGGAAAGAATTAATTCTTGGAACTTGCACAACAGAATAGATCAAACATAGTGGAGAACATAGCCTCGCTGTTGGGATTCCCACTGAGTTAAAATGATGTGGTTCAGAGTCCAATAACCTCCCATGAATAATCTTCATTCTGCACTTGCAGCTAAAAGGGTAGAGATGAAAACAGATCTTTCTAGGCATACAGGAAACAAGCACACACACCCCAACAGAATTTTTATGAGTTTACTGATTTTTTTCTTGCAGAATTATTGTGACTTTAATATCTGAACTTTATAATGTGTACATGTCTCCCAGTTGAGGTAACATTTACGACAAACTTATACCTCTGAAATTTAATATAGTATGTTTTAGGTATAATTTATGTGTGATGAATGCTCACATTTTAACAAATTAATACACCAATAAAATAAGTGTAGGCCACACTATTGTCAATAGCAATGTAAAACATATCATTAGCAGGATACAAAGCATTTCCATCACTTCAGTAGATTTTTTTGTGTTCTTACCTGGGACCTACCTTGAGACAACTAGTTTTGGAATTTTTTTTCCATATTAATTAGTTTTGCCTGTTTTGAACTTCATATAAACCAAATCATATAGTATGTATTTGCCATAGTTTGGGTAAGTATCTCCCAAAGGTCCATGTTTAAGGCTTTTTCACCAGCACGTGGTATCACTGGGAGGTGGTGGAACCTTAAGAAGATGAAGGCCAGGTGCAGTGGCTCATCTCTGTATCCCAGCTGCTAGTGTGTGTGTGTGGTGGGGAGAGGGAAGTACATGCAGATTGGGAGGATTGCAGTTCAAGACCAGACCAGGCAAAAAATTGGTGAGACCCCATCTCAACAAAAAAAAATTGAGTGTGCTTATGTCTGTCTGGTTGCATCTGTCTGTTGTCCCAGTTACATAGGAGGCATAAATAGGAGGATTGTGGGCAAAAAAGGGCTGGGATGTGGCTCAAGTAGTAGAGAGCTTGCCTAGGAAGGCCCCAAATTCAAGCTCCACTGCCACTCTCTGCCCCTCAAAAGAAGGATGGAGTTTAGTGTTAGCAGCAGACAGGATACTGGGACACTTGTCCTTTCCTCTCCTTTTTTACTTCCTGCCATGTGCTTCTGTCAGCCATGATGTTTTACCTCACCACAACCCCAAAAGCAACAGGGCCAACTGATCATGGACTGAAACCTCTAATATTGTGAGCCAAAATAAACTGTTCCTCTTTAAGTTGATTATCTCAGATGTTTTGTTACAGTGGCAAAAGCAGACTAACAGTACTCTTTTGGGTATGTCTTCTTTTGCTCAGAATATCATTTTTGTGATTTAATCTATCCTATTGTATATATAAGCACTTCATTCATTGTTTTATGATCACACTACAATTTATCTTCTATCTATTTTGGAGCAGTTGTGCTATTTCCAGTTTTAAGCAATTATGTATATGGCTGTTATAAGCAGTTTTGCATAAGTTTCTTACGGAAATTTATTGACTTTTTTGGGGTAAATACCTGGAATGAAATTGCTGAATCATAGAGTAGGTGTATGTTTAGCATTATAGAATAAGAATTATTAAGCAATTTTTCAATGCTTGTACCACTTTGCTAAATTTACTAATTCCTTGCTTGTATTAGTTGCTATCAGCCATTATTTGTAGTCATTCTAGTGTATTTTTTTTTAATTCTAGAAGAAAGAATTATGAAAATATCTGTGACCTTGAGGTAGGAAAAGTTTCCTTAAACAAGACACAGAAATCTCTGGCCATGAAAGGAACAACTGACTTGATCAAATTAATCAAAAGCTTCTGCTCCTTCAGAGTTTTATGTGATAAAATAAAAAGCAGGCCAAGGATGTATCTCAGTGGTAGACCACTTGCCTGACATGTTCAAGGCCCTTGGTTCTAGTGCCAGCAACACACACAGTCTAACAAATTAGAGAAAAATATTCACAATATATATATTTGGATTTTTTTTTTCAATACTGAGGTTTGAACTTAGGTCTTTATGCTTGTTAGGTAAGATTGGTACCATTTGAGCCACACCTTCAGCCCCAAAATGCACATATTTGATAAAGAATTTGTACCCCAAATATATAGGCAATTTTTATGTCAATAACATGTATGCAATTGAATTTTTAAAAATGGCCAAAATACTTGAATTGACATTTAACAAAAGATGATACACAAATACCCAAAAAGCATGTGAAAAAAAGTGTACAAAACCATTAGTTACTGGTAAAGTGAAAAATCAGTAAAAGGCTTTCAATAAAACCATGTGTAAGAAAGTTTTTAAAATGACTTCTATTGCATCAGAGTCACATATTGATATCTTTAAAGGCTTTTGAGTCTTCAGTCAGGAGATGTTCAGTATTCTGCTGTATACCAGGTACCTGGTTATTGCTATGTAAAGTAATTTGTTGGCCATCAGGAAGTGACGTTTTAATCACTGTACATACCAATATGATACTTTGTTACTTTCTTGTAGGTGTTTTATTGAATTGGAGTCACGTTTCAGGAAATTGGTTCTGAGTTCGTGGTGGACATATGCGGTACTGTAATTTTCCCATGTAAAATCATGGTAATTAGGTTCCTAGTCAGTGTTTTAAGTATAGCACTATTTAAGGGTAGGATACTGAAGTTGAGTGTAATGACTGTTTATTAATTGAATTCTACGTTTTAAAAAGGAAATCATTTAACAAATTTGTGCTTTCTTTTTTATCTAAAAGCTAAAATATTTCTTAAGACAAACTAAAGACCATTATAGAATTTAAGATTTGCAGTTTTTAAAGCTAATATTACTAAATGATCTGTAATTTGTTTTCCAGTATTACAGAAATTATAAAAATTGATCTTATTTCTTCACAGATTTCTTTCTTTTCTCTTTTTCTGTCCTTCCTTTAACCTCTCTATTTAAATACTCATAATATAGAATTCAAAACAGATAAGCCAATTATTATTTTTATTTTTCTTGCTCTTAAATACAACCAAAATGAAGTTTAACAGTATTGCCACCTAGAGCATTTTAAGTAGAAGTTTTTTGTAACAATTCTAGAGGTTCTGTCTAAGCCCTCTCAAAACAAAGGACCCCGTGTGTATGGTGAAATTTCTTATATCTGTAGACCAAAGCGGTAGGTTCAACTTTAAGATTCTCTTCCAGAATAGTAGTAGCGACCAGTCTTCTAATTTACCTTTAGAGCAGGATTTTCAACCTCGGGATTGTGGACATTTTGGGCTAGGTGATACTTCTTTGTGGTGGCTGTGTGTACATTGTGGAGTATTATTGGCATTTCTTGCTTCCACTGACTAATTGCTAGTACACACCCATGGTTGGGACGGTCAAAACTATCTCCAGTCATTGCTCATTCTCCCATGGGCAATAAGCCATTCTTCCCTGTCCCTCATCTGAGAATGATTGCTATAGAGTTTACCTGAATGACAGGTCAACTTCGATAACTAAAACATCTTTTGTGAGTCCTCTAGACCAACTGGAAATCTTTGAACTGCCTTGTAGTGAAGAATATTGGTGTGAATCACTTTGGTGAACCAAACCCAGCATTAAATTAGTATTAGAACATGCTTCAGAGTCCAGGACAGGCATGAGAAAAGTAGCAACTCATGTTGTTTCATTTTTAATCACTTCCATCAATGATTTATATTTTAAAAAAAATGTACATTTTAGTTCCCCAAAGAGAGATTGTAATCCTTTGATTAATGCAGTAATTCTTTTATACCTATTAGAAGTATAATTTTCATACATTTAAAAAAAGGTAACATTTTCTTGTCCCTTAACTGAACTAAATTTCTATTATTAAATTCTATTATTTCCTCTGATGGTAGAAAAGTGAATCTAGCCATTTCCCAGTGAATTTAACCTTTGTCATGCTTTTTAAGTCACTTCAAGTTCAAAATCATGTCAGTTCTGGATTTTACTTTTCTCTCCTCTTCCCTTGTACATTTTTTTCTTGTCCTTTCTTTCTTTCTTTTTTTTTTTGTGGTCCTGGGCTTTGAACTCAGGGCCTGCATATTGAGCCACATCTAATGATGTAATTTCTTTTTTCAAGATAGGGTCTCTCTAACTATGATCCTCCTGGTCTCTGCCTCCTGAGTAGCTAGAATTATAGGTGTAAGCCACCAGTGCCCAGTTCCCTTGTATATTTTTGACAAGATGTCTGCTCTTTTGTGGTCATGGTATTTGTCAGTGTTCAAAGGCTACCTCCTGAAATGTCTGCAGTTGTAAAAACCCCAGTTGAAGGATTCAAACTTGCATCTAGGTTAAAAGTCCAAGTCCCTTTGTTCTTCAATAGTCTGTTTGAAGAAACTTCTAAGCCCTGCTTCTGAAAGTAGGAAAGTTTCTTTTCTCACTTCTTATTAGGAAGCTTAAGGTAGGATCAGAGCTATCATCAGTCTTTTTGTCCTTTGGTGTCACACCAAGCCATGTCTTAACCATTAACCCAATGTCTTTCTTATACAAAGATACTCAGTGGTATTTCTACCCTGATTGTGGGGTACTGAGTGGATGTGGTATATCTAGAGCACCCCACTTTTCTCCAACCTTCTTTCTCCTCAAGCTACATACCTGGGGAGAGGGTCAGATCCCAGTTCTCCTTGCATATGTACTTAACCCTTTTGCTTTTCCTCCATGAATTGTTTGCATACTATTCAAAACACTCTTACTTACTAGGCACTGGAGTTCTCATGGAGAGAAGGATATAACTCTTTGAGTATTCTTCCAAAATCTTTGCTGTCCTAGAACATTGGTTTAGAAGCAAAGAGTACACCACCCTTTTATCCTGCTCTTTAGTGATGTTTCCTGAGTTAGAAAAATAACTAAGAATGAATAGGATGAGGAAAGGGTCTTAGGACAGTAAGAAAATGACCATTGGCACAATTTTTTTCAAAGACATCTCAGTTTATATCTTGTTACTTGACAAATGAACATAATTCTTCCTCTCCTCTCTGCCCCACTTCCCCAGAATCAATCAGATTCTGGTGTCTTATTAATTTTATCACATGCATCTGGCTCTCCTCTTTATTGCCATGGCTATCCCCTTTTACTTGCATATCCATCATTTTACAATAGCCTACCAATTAGGCTGAAGTCTAATTCCTTTTTTGCATCACACACACTGATTCCAGATGAATCTTTCTAGTAAATAGTACAAAACCCTTCAGTGACATTTTATTGCCTCTGAGATAAATTATGCATATGTTATAATCTGACACCAACCTGTTTTATAAAATTGACCCCTCATTTCCTCCTTTCATGAAATCCCTAGGTCATTTGTGTAGAAGCCAAAACTGAGATCTTAACTATTTTCCAGGCCCCATGCCAGACACTGGGGAATTAATGTAAGATTTCAGTTACTCTTACTGAAAAATTCTTGATGCTAGGAGTATGACCAATGAGGAACTAAGGAGACAGTGGTAGTGCTAATCACTTTGCTATGTTTCATGTCTCTGTGAAGTTTTCTAATTTGGCCAGGGACAGGGAAGGAAGTCAGGAAAGATTTCTCAGGGAAGGTGAAAAGGAGGTATTAAGACAGAGAAGGATGATGACTGTTTTAGGCATCGTTATCAGCATCAGTAAGAAATGAAGGTATGTGAACATTTTGGTATAATGATAGCATTTGGTTTTTGTTTTGATGACTTACCCAGCATTTCTCAAAACTAAATGACAAGTGACAAAGACCAACTTCTTGACCAAGCTTTAGACAGGCTCCTCTGAGGCCTCTTTTTGACCAGGCATCACATTAGGCCTATAAAAATTGCAGGTTCTCTGTGGAAATGATTTTGTCCAACTCTTACCCTGAAAGACTTGAATAAACACCAAAATACTCTCTAGTGAGCCAAGGACACATTCCCAGAGCAGGATGACCTTTGAGTCAAGGACACATTCTCAGAGCAGAGTGACCTTAGACTTCTTAAGATTCCTGCCTTAGTAAAGGCTCAAGGCTGTCAGGCGAGTTACTGCTTGTTCCAGTCCCAACTGGTAAGGGAGAGATAGGCACCTGAGCCATCCTCTAAGTGGGGTTCTTATGGAAAGCTTGCAATTATACTTTCTTTTTCTCCCCCTTTGACATGAAGCTCTTCTACCACATAGAACTGTCTTCTCAAGGACTTGAGAGCCCCCCTTCTTAAAATGCAAACATTAAGGACACAACTTCTGCTCTCCTTCCCAGCTTTGGGCACATTGCTCTAATTTATGCTACTATGTTCTGACATAAAGATATAAGAACTTTCCTTCTTTCTTTTTCTTTTTTTTTATGGTGCTGGGGGTACATTGTGACATTTACAATAATTCTTAAAATATATCATAGTTGAATTCACCCCCTCCATCCTTCTCCTTTATCCCTCTTCCCCCATTCCTGGAATAGTTTCAACAGGTTTTAAACACTTTTTGGGGGGAGGGGGTAGCACTGGGGATTGAACTCAGTGCTTCATGCTTACTAGGCAGGCACTCTTACCACTTGACCCATTCCTCCAGCACAATTTTCAAAATATCAAAAAATGGTGTACCTGGCAGTACAGCCACCAAGCTTGATTCTTGGAGCCAGGTTTAATTTTTAGTAAAATTTTTCTTACTTATGTCAGGCTAAATTTTCCATGACTTATAATTAAACATTTTGTTGAGTATGCAGAGTCACACCTGCATCCTCTCCCCTTTTCTTATTTTCCTCTTTCACTCTGTGCACACATTGACACTTACTCTCAATGTCTAGGATGGCACAGTCCACTACAAATATAATACAAGCCACTAAGTAATTTAAAAAATTGGTAGCCATATTGTAAAAAGTAAGAAGAAACAGATGAGATTAATGCTAATAGCTTATTTTATTTAAATATATCCAAGGCTGGAGCTATAGTTCAGTGGTTTGGTTTCCCAGTACCATAAAAAGCAAATAATAATTCAATACATCAAAAGTATTATTATCATATCAACTAATTAATATGAAAATTAATACTCCTGAGATATTTTTCATTTTTATTCTAAATTTTCTAAATCTGTTTTGAAGTTTACACTATCAGTACTTCTTAATTTGGATTAGCACATGTCAAGTCTTCAGTAGCCACATGTGGCTACCAAATCTAGAGCACCAGTAAAGTGAACAACATCACCAAAGAGATGAAGAGAATGGGAGAACTATCATGTACTAAACACCGACTTTTTTTATTGGGTACTGTTTGTTTATGGATACTGTTTTTTATTGGGTACTGTTTATATAACATCTTTGTTTTTTCCTCATAGCTGAACATTTAAGTGGAGGTAATTTATGTGAGATATGCTTCCAGATGCTTTATTGAGTCAGTTATTTCCGCAGGAGACTGGTGCTTAATTTCAATTGGTCCTCTCAGGGTACTGTGTAGAATAGGATTCAGAATTGTCCCTCCAAAGAACAGAAGACTAAGGCAGTTGTCCATTTAATCCCATTTCCCACCCACTAAACTTTGCCTCTGTGAGTGCTAATGAGTCCATACTTCTGGACTGTTCTGCACAAGGACGAAGAATTTTATATCTTCAGAATGAGTTTGGAGGCACAAAAGCTGAGCAATAAGGCAGACATTTGAGATTTTACCGTTATACATAGAAATTGTCTGCCACCAGTTAGAAGTGGAATCAATGATGGTCCAGATGCATGGCAAAACCACTGTTTTGTACACATTATACATTTAGTCTGTATGGGTTGCAGTAACAAAATAACATAAACTAGGCAGCCTATAAGCAACAGAAATTTATTTCTTACAGTTTTGGAGGCTAGGAAGTCCAAGAGCCAGACACTGGCAGATTTATGGGGCCTTGTAGTCAAGGCCAATTTCCTGGTTCATAGAATGGTGACTTATCACTGTTTCTTCACATGGTAGAAGGAAAAAACTCTGAACTCTTCAGTCTGTCTAAAGGACATTAATCTCACTCATGAGGATTCCACCCTCATGACCTACTCTCTATTAAAGGGTTCACTTCTTAATAACATCACAGTGGGAATAAGTTTCATCATACAATTTGGGGGACACAAAAATTCAGAACATAGCAACAATATTTGCAAAATAGACATTATTATTTCCAGTTTAAAAAGGAAACTAGGGAATGCCAGTCTCGAGATTCCAAGATGGCGGCTAGAGGTAGGAAGCAGAAAGCGAGCCTCCTACAGTGAAATCTTGGAGAGATGCTGGAGACACACTTTGCAGGCATAATCACTGAGAAAAGGCATAACTTTGACCCCTCCACATCTCCAGCCGGTGCAGAGAATCTCCACCTCACGTTAAACAGAGAAACGAGGAGGGCCCACGGGGCCGCCAGTGGCTGGCGCCCATATGGCTTGGGAAGATGCAGACCAGGTGAGCTTCATGGTACCACGGTTCTCCCACAGACAAGCCTGGGCCAGAGCAGCATAGCCCCCTGGACAGACTGACCTCCGCCCGGGGAAAAAAAGAGAAACTGAGTAATAAGCAATAAGAACAATTAAGACACGCTGGAAAGAGGGTGGGGCACCCTGAGCGCTGAAGATTGGGGGAAGGGAATCCTTCCCAGGACTGTAAATAAACAAGCCGGGTGGGCCAGAGAGTCTCTGGCGGGAGCAGGGCATGCGCCCAGCAACCAGGAGTGGGAAAGCCTGTGAGAGTGGCGGAGGGAGAAAAACTCCACAGGAGAGGAGGGAAGACCCACTTCCCACGTGAACTGTAAATAAATATGGCGGCCGGGAGGAGCAGCAGCACTGCCCAGTAAGCAGGAGCAGGAAAGCTTGTGAAAGTGGCAGTGGGAGGAAAACTGCACAGGAGAGGGGGGAAGACCCAACTCCCACATGAACTGTAAATAAACACGCAGGCCTGACAACACGGGGGCAGTGTCACCTTTCCCAGTGCTTGGAAAGGGGAAAGCCTGTAGCAGAGGCTCCCTCACAGGAGAACTCTGAGCAAACAAAACCTGTGGGACCAGGTGAGTGCTAAGCTCACCCCAGAGATCTGTATAAATAACGCCGCCAGCTACAGCAGGCTGAGAGCAGCAGGCAGGCAAGCCACAGTTGCAGATACCACTCTCAGAACTGTTTCCAGACTCTTCTTTTTTTAAGTTTTCTCCCTACCTTTGATGAGAGAACAACCGAATTACACCTGCAAGCCGAAAAACTTACGAAATTGTATTGCATTTGAACTTGGGACACTTGGTGGGACTTTTTGTGTGTGTGTGTGTGTGTGTGTGTGTGTGTGTAGTTTTGTTCTACTTTATGCATCCCTTTTGATGAGACAACTACAGAACAACATCTGAGGCACCATCTCCAGGACTGGAGACTGAGACGGACACCCAAATTATTAAGACTGAAACTGCATTGCATATAAACTTGGAAGTTTTTTGGTTTTTTTTTTTTTTATTTTCTATTTTCCATTTTATTTTAATTCATTTTTTATATGTAGATATTTCTTTCATTCACTTTTTATTTTTTTTATCTTTGATTTTCAATCCCCTCTCTGTCTCTCTAATGTCTGTTCAGCCTACTGTCGATTAGTACACTAACGTTAACTGTTTATACCTTTCAAACTTTCTTATCTGAAACTTTGTTCTGCTTTCTCCCTCTTGTCTGTATATTTGTTTTCCCCTTTTCATTAACTTCTTGCTTTCCATCTCAGCTCACCCTTCCATTCTAAATATTGCCATTGTTATTATTACAAGCTAGAAAATACTTAATTGCACACAGTACAGGGACAGTAACAACACCAAAGACAATGACGGGAAGACAGAAAAAAACAGGGAAACCAGTTTCCCCACAGCAAAAAATTAGTACAGGAACCAGAGGGGAATGAAGAGAACAGAAACTCAGATCCAGACTCCAACAAAATGAAGATAAACTATGCCAAAGGACCCAATGAAGCCCACAAGAACAACTTAAAAGAAGACATACTACAGGTACTCAATGAGAATTTTATAGAGATGATACTGGATAGGGTCAACCAAAATGAACAGGAGACACTCAAGAAATTCCAAGACAACAAAAATAGAGAATTTGAAAAAGCAAAAGAAGAAATAAAGGAAACCATAGAAGCACTGTATAAACACCAAAGTGAAAGAGAGAACACAATGAATAAACAGATAAATGAACTTAGGACAAAAACAGACAACATTAAAGAGGAAAACTGCCATGATATGGAAAACCTCAGAAAAAAGAATGAAACAGAACTGCAAAACAAAACGGAAGGCCAATCCAGCAGAATAGAACAAACAGAAGACAGAATCTCAGAACTTGAAGATGAAATGACAATTAAAGGAAAAACCAAAGAACTATTAATTAAACAACTCAAGACCTGTGAAAAGAAAATGCAAGAACTCACTGAGTCCATCAAAAGAACAAACTTGAGAATCATGGGCATCGAAGAAGGAGAAGAGGTGCAAGCGAAGGGAATGTGTAATATATTCAACAAAATAATAACAGAAAATTTCCCAAATCTAGAGAAAGATATTCCCATACAGATGCAAGAGGCCTCCAGGACACCAAACAGACCAGATAGAACTACTGGAACTACTCAATGACATATCATCATTAAAACAACAAGTTCAAAAACTAAGGAAAGAATATTGAAGGCTGTAAGAGAGAAAAAACAAGTAACATACAAAGGTAAACCCATCAAAATCACAGCAGACTTCTCAACAGAAACATTAAAAGCAAGAAGAGCGTGGGGTGAGATCTTCCGGGCACTGAATGAAAATAACTTCAACCCCAGGATACTCTACCCAGCAAAGCTATTATTCAAAATAGATGGAGCAATAAAAGTCTTCCATGATAAGCAGAAATTAAAACAATATGTGACCACAAAGCCACCATTACAAAAGATTCTGCTGCAAGGGATTCTGCACACAGAAAGTGACACCCAACTTAACCATGAAAAGGCAGGCAGCACCAAACCACAGGAAAAGAAAAGGCAAGACAGTAGAGAGTAACATCAAGTTAGGTACACACAATCAAACCTTCAAACAACTAAGAAAACTAAATGACAGGAATCACCACATACCTATCAGTACTAATGCTTAATGTTAACGGAATTAATTCACCCATCAAAAGACACCATTTGACAAAATGGATTAAAAAAGAAGATCCAAAAATTTGTTGCTTACAGGAGACTCATCTCACCGACCGAAGTAAGCATATGCTTAGGATGAAAGGCTGGAAGAAGATTTACCAAGCCAATGGCCCCCGAAAACAGGCAGGAGTAGCAATACTTATCTCTGACAAAGTAGACTTCAAACCTACATTGATCAAACGAGATAAAGAAGGACATTACATACTAATAAAAGGGGAAATAGACCAAAAGGAAGTAATAATCATCAATCTGTATGCACCCAATGTCAACACACCCAATTTCATCAAACATACCCTGAAAGACCTAAAAGCATATATTAACACCAACACAGTGGTTGTGGGAGACTTTAACACCCCATTATCATCAATAGATAGGTCATCCAAACAAAAACTCAATTAAGAAATCCAAGATCTAAAATATGCAATAGATCAAATGGACCTAGTAGATGTCTACAGAACATTTTATCCAGCTTCTACACAATACACATTCTTCTCAGCAGCCCATGGAACCTTCTCCAAAATAGATCATATCCTAGGGCACAAAGCAAGCCTCAGCAAATATAAGAAAATAGAAATAATACTGTGCATACTATCTGATCACAATGCAGTAAAAGTAGAACTCAACAACAAAAGTAAAGACAAAAAACATGCAAACAGCTGGAAACTAAATAACTCATTACTTAATGAAGAATGGATCATCAATGCAATAAAAGAGGAAATTAAAAAGTTCCTGGAAGTCAATGAAAATGAAAATACAACCTACTGGAACCTATGGGACACAGCTAAGGCGCTCCTGAGAGGAAAGTTTATAGCCATGAGTGCATATATTAAAAAGATTGAAAGATCCCAAATCAATGACCTAATGATACACCTCAAACTCCTAGAAAAACAAGAACAAGCAAATCCCAAAACAAATAGAAGGAGAGAAATAATAAAAATAAGAGCTGAAATCAACGAAATAGAAACCAAAAAAACCATACAAAGAATTAATGAAACAAAAAGTTGGTTCTTTGAAAAAATAAACAAGATCGATAGACCCCTGGCAAACCTGACTAAAATGAGGAGAGAAAAAACCCAAATTAGTAGAATCAGGAATGCAAAAGGGGAGATAACAACAAACACCATGGAAGTCCAGGAAATCATCAGAGACTACTTTGAGAACCTATATTCAAATAAATTTGAAAATCTAAAAGAAATGGACAGATTTCTAGATACAGATGATCATCCAAAACTGAACCAAGAGGAAATTAATCACCTGAATAGACCTATAACACAAAATGAAATTGAAGCATCAATGAAGAGTCTCCCCAAAAAGAAAAGTCCAGGACCTGATGGATTCTCTGCTGAATTCTATCAGACCTTTAAAGAAGAACTGACACCAACCCTCCTTAAACTGTTCCACGAAATAGAAAGGGAAGGAAAACTGCCAAACACATTTTATGAAGCCAGTATTACACTTATCCCAAAACCAGGGAAAGACACTTCCAAAAAGGAGAACTATAGGCCAATCTCCTTAATGAACATTGACACAAAAATCCTCAACAAAATAATGGCAAACCAAATTCAACAACACATCAAAAAGATTATTCACCACGACCAAGTAGGCTTCATCCCAGGGATGCAGGGGTGGTTCAACATACGAAAATCAATAAACGTAATAAACCACATTAACAGAAGCAAAGACAAAAACCACTTGATCATCTCAATAGATGCAGAAAAACCCTTTGATAAGATCCAACATCATTTCATGATAAAAGCTCTAAGAAAACTAGGAATAGAAGGAAAGTTCCTCAACATTATAAAAGTTATATATGACAAACCTACAGCCAGCATTATACTTAACGGAGAAAAATTAAAACCATTCCCTCTAAAATCAGGAACCAGACAAGGATGCCCACTATCTCCACTCCTATTCAACATAGTACTGGAATTCCTAGCCAGAGCAATTAGGCAAGAAGAAGGAATAAAAGGAATACAAATAAGTAAAGAAACTGTCAAAATATCCCTATTTGCAGATGACATGATCCTATACCTTAAAGACCCAAAAAACTCTACTCAGAAGCTTCTAGACATCATCAATAGGTATACCAAGGTAGCAGGATATAAAATCAACATAGAAAAATCATTAGCATTTCTATACACTAACAATGAGCAAACGGAAAAAGAATGTATGAAAAACAATTCCATTTACAATAGCCTCAAAACAAATCAAATACCTAGGTGTAAACCTAACAAAAGATGTGAAAGACCTCTACAAGGAAAACTATACACTTCTGAAGAAAGAGATTGAGGAAGACTATAGAGAGTGGAGAGATCTCCCATGCTCATGGATTGGTAGAATCAACATAATAAAAATGTTGATACTCCCAAAAGTACTCTACATGTTTAATGCAATTCCCATCAAAATTCCAATGACATTCAGCAAAGAGATTGAAAAATCAACTGTTAAATTTATATGGAAACACAAGAGGCCACGAATAGCCAAGGCAATACTCAGTCAAAAGAACAATGCAGGAGGTATCACAATACCTGACTTCAAACTAAATTACAAAGCATTAACAATAAAAACAGCATGGTACTGGCACAAAAACAGACATGAAGACCAGAGGACCCAGATATGAACCACACAACTATAACCAACTTGTCTTTGACAAAGGAGCTAAAAATATATGATGGAGAAATAGCAGCCTCTTCAACAAAAACTGCTGGGAAAACTGGCTAGCAGTCTGCAAAAAACTGAAACTAGATCCATGTATATCACCCTATCCCAATATTAACTCAAAATGGATCAAGGATCTTAACATCTGAACACAAACTCTAAAGTTGATACAGGAAAGAGTAGGAAATACTCTGGAGTTAGTAGGTATAGGTAAGAACTTTCTCAACGAAACCCCAGCAGCACAGTAACTAAGAGATAGCATAGATAAATGGGACCTCATAAAACTAAAAAGCTTCTGTTCATCAAAAGAAATGGTCCCACAGAGTGGGAGAAAATATTTGCCAACTATACATCAGACAAAGGACTGATAACCAGAATATACAGGGAACTTGAAAAACTAAATCCTCCCAAAACTAATGAACCAATAAAGAAATGGGTAAGTGAACTAAACAGAACTTTCTCAAAAGAAGAAATTCAAATGGCCAAAAAACATATGAAAAAATGCTCACCATCTCTAGCAATAAAGGAAATGCAAATTAAAACTACACTAAGATTCCACTTCACCCCTGTTAGAATAGCCATCATCAGCAACAACACCAACAACAGGTGTTGGCAAGGATGTGGGGAAAAAGGAACCCTCTTACACTGTTGGTGGGAATGTAAACTAGTACAATCACTCTGGAAAAATATTTGGAGGCTACTTAAAAACTAGACATTGATCTACCATTTGATCCAGCAATACCACTCTTGGGGATATACCCAAAAGACAGTGACACAGGTTACTTCAGAGGTACCTGCACACCCATGTTTATTGCGGCACTATTCACAATAGCCAAGTTATGGAAACAGCCAAGATGCCCCACCACTGATGAATGGATTAAGAAAATGTGGTAACTATACACAATGGAATTTTATGCAGCCATGAAGAAGAACGAAATGTTATCATTCGCTGGTAAATGGATGGAATTGGAGAACATCATTCTGAGTGAGGTTAGCCTGGCCCAAAAGACCAAAGATCGTTTGTTCTCCCTCATATGCGGACATTAGGTCAAGGGCAAACACAACAATGAGATTAGACTATGAGCATGTGATAAAAGCGAGAGCACACAAGGGAGGAGTGAGGATAGGTAAGACACCTAAAAAATTAGCTAGCATTTGTTGCCCTTAACGCAGAGAAACTAAAGCAGATACCTTAAAAGCAACTGAGGCCAATAGGAAAAGGGGAACAGGTACTAGAGAAAAGGTTAGATCAAAAAGAATTAACCTAGAAGGTAACACCCACACACAGGAAATCAATGTGAGTCAATGCCCTGTATAGCTATCCTTATCTCAAGCAGCAAAACCCCTTGTCCCTTCCTGTTATTGCTTATACTCTCTCTACAACAAAATTAGAAATCAGGGCAAAATAGTTTCTGCTTTATATTGAGTGGGTGAGGGGTGAGAGGGAGGGGGTGGAGTGGGTGGTAAGGGAGGGGGTGGGGGCAGGGGAGAGAAATGACCCAAGCCTTGTATGCACGTATGAATAATAAAAGAAAAAGGAAAAAAAAATAAAAAGGAAACTAGGAATCAGAAAAACTCCACTGTGTATTCAATGTGATGTAACTTAAGTAATAGAGAATATTTTTGCACAATTATGGCTCTAAGTTCATAAAGGACCTATTTTTGGAGATTTCTCTCTTTTGAAGAAATCTTCAGATATTTTGCTTCATTGTATATTATTTATTTTAGAAATTT
The DNA here is from genome assembly GCF_047511655.1 of Castor canadensis. Lineage (NCBI taxonomy): Eukaryota > Metazoa > Chordata > Mammalia > Rodentia > Castoridae > Castor > Castor canadensis. The sequence continues at coordinate 25,696,415 of NC_133390.1, read as the reverse complement.
AAAGAAATATACAAAGCAGATTTTGGTTGAATCATCTTTAACCAGTTCTTTTGAAAGTATAGCACTATCAATTTTAAAATAGGGTCTCATAAGGATAAATATGATACACTCCATTTAAAAATGCACATTTGCCATTGTGCTTGATATGCTCACAGGCATTCAGATAGAAATTTCCAGTAAATTTTGTAAGCTCATTTATGTCTGTCATTCACTGCTAAATATGTAGTCCAGAGTTCATTTTCAAGTTGATTATTAGCACAATAGAGCCTTCCTAAATGGAAGGGACCAAACACATCATAGACTGGACAGCTCCCATTATCTGAAATAGCCATAAGCGGCTTTAATATTAGTGATTTGGTTTAAAGGCTTGTCTTCCTGGAAGACTAGCTGTAGTTGTTTGCAAGGCAGAACAAATTATAAAATGATTGCGGCTCAGAGATGTGTATGTTTTTAAATGATTGCTTCCCATAAAATGTCTAGTCCATAAAATGTCTGCTTTTTTTTTCTAAAAAATAGGTGAAATATAAGAGCCTTAAGAGATTAGATGGTTAGGATTCTATTAAAAATGTCTTTATGGGTCTTGGATGCAAGGCCTTCAGAGTATGTAACTTACGAAGAATATTGACAGGAAGTCATCAGCATGAGAAAGAAAGGCAATCTTAAAAATGAAAAACAACAACAACAACAAAAAAACCCTGAAGAACGAACTACAAACTGAACCCAGCCTAGAAAAACAGCTGAAAGAGCTCAGCTCAGCCCACATTGTTAACAGAATTTCCCCAGCAGAGGGCTAGAGATTTGGAGATAGGGATGAGGGTAGAAGGATTAAAAAAGCCTTTCGTTTTCCCCTATATGCTTCACATTTATTTGGATTTTTAAATACACAAGCATGTATCATGTACAATTTATGCAACTAAAATAATTTTTAAAGAAAATGCATTAATAGGCTTACTTTTCAGGGTTTTATTGCTATTCCAAGTCTGATAACAATGCAGCAAGTGTTCACTAGATCTTCACTAAAGAAGACGGAATCTTCAGATTTTTGATGTTTTCAGTACATCCCTTTGCACTTAGGGATTCATTCCAGCTTTTTAATGTTTTCTTTAAAAATGTAAATTTTGCCCTTAAATATGATTTGATGCCTGTCAGACTCATTTTATGCAGTGAGAGACAAGGTGCCTTGGGATAGCATACACTTAGTGAAAGAGTTTAGAAATCACTATTATGAAAAGCTTCTTGAAATAAAGAAGGAATATTTGACAAAAGGGGAAAACAAAGTTTTTAAATATTTTGTTATATTGCTTGATATTTTATGTGTTAAGTATTTATTTTAAACTCTTTGTTCATATTATAAATGTCATAATATGCTTTTGGAATTATATTTGGGATCCTGTGTTACTCTCTCCCCAACTTTTGCCTGGAGAATTGAGGATAGTCAGGGGTAAGGAAGGTAGAATTTCTTTTTCTCAATATGCTTCTGTATGTACTTGAATTTTTAAATACACAAGCATGTATCATTACAACTTATGCAACTAAAAATAACTTAACAAGGAAATGCATTAATTATTGGGGTTGGGTGGCTGCCATATTTTGACCAGCTGACTTCCCACTGCTGGTTCCAGCTGAATGAGCCAAACAAAAGACCTTTGATTCAAGCTGATCCAATCAACTTACCTCTTGTGGGTTTTATCCTAGAAAGATAAAGGGATGATGGTGGTCTCTGGAAGTGTGGGCCAAGTAAGAGCAGCCATGTTGATGCCCTGTGCATTGGTTGGCAAACAGAGGAACTCAAGGAAACAATGCAGAAACTCAGATAAAAGTATAAACGTAAGTGAGAGGAAAGAGAAAAAGATTTGCCTTATTTTATTGCCTTCATATTTAAACTTCCTGTGGGACCTGGGTGTACCGCCTACCTTTGTTTATGTGTTATAATCCCTAAAAATAGTTTACTTATGGCAGATTCACTGAGTTTTGATTTCTGCAAATAGAGATTATAGAAGAAAATAAATGTTGCCTGTGAAGCCATTGCAACTCATAAATATTCTGTCTATTTCTTCCTTGTGGAAGTATTATACTCATACTCTATGTAAGACTTATTCTTTCTTTTTTTTACAAAATTTTAAGCATCACCCCATTTTGTTAATTTCAACCCTGGTTAAATCCAAATCTCAGTTTATTATCTAACTCTCTATCCCTGTGTAGCTAACCTGCTTCTTTACTCTACTGAGACCTTGTTTCCTGTTATACTGTGATAATGAAAGCTACTGCTGCAGTTTCTATTCTCTGTCACGTGTTCAAGGACATAAAATCAGCAGAAGGAGCTTCTCTACTGTAAAAGCATGTTTTCTCTGTTGCTTGATCATTTTCATAAACTAATAGGTGTTATTATTTTTCCTATCTTAGGGAAAATAAAAATTTCCAGACTCTTTATGCCCTTTCAGTTACCGGATCATTTCTCTGCTCCTGTGAAAAGCTACTTATCTAAATAGCTATACCTACTTGATATCTGTAATTTGTTGTCCCTTGCTTATGAATCAGGAATTCACTCTCATGACTCTACAAAATAGCACTTGTCAAAATTGCTATTGACTTCCATGTAAATAAAACCTGTAATGGATCTTAGTTTTCATCTTACTTGACCTGTAGGTAGCATTTGACAGAAATGATCACTGTTTCCTTAAATATTTTCTTTACTTTATGACACCTTACTCTGTTTCTGTTCCTGTTTAATTAGACCCTCTTTTTTGTCTCCTTTGATGGTCCCTTTATTTATTCCAACCTCTAATTATTGGTGTGCCACAGACCATGTCTCAGGTCTCTTCTCTTTATTTTCTACATTCACTTCCAAGGTGATTTCACAAAGTACAATGGTTTTCAGTACTATCTATATATTGAGAACTATCAAATTCACATATTAAGCACAGACCACTCCTGTGGATTCCAAACTCTCACCCCAACTTCCTACTTAAATTTCATATTAGATGTCTAATAAGCATCAAAAATCTCAAAATGTTTAATGGCCCCAAGACTCAAACATTAGGACTCTCCTTTATTCTAGACAACATGATTGAAATATAATTCATGTATTTCACAATTTAACTATTTGAGTAGGTAGGATTACAGGCATGAGCCACCAACACTGAGCTACAATTTAACTATTTGAATGGCTTTGAATATATTTATAGAGTTTGGTAACCATTATCATAATCAATTTTTAGCATAATTACAACCCCTCCCCAAAAGCTTCTATTACCTATCTCAATCTCCATTTCTGCATTTAGACCTAGACAATCACTAATCTGTTTTGTGCCTCTATAGATTTGATTATATTGGACATTTCATATAAGTGTCATCATATAATATCTCATCTTTTGTGACTGACTTATTCCAATTGACATCCCTTCAAGGTTTATCTACATTGTAGTATGTATCAGTACTTCAGTCTTTTTAATATGACATTGTATGGATTTACCACACTTCATTTACCTATTCATAAGTTGATGGCAACTTAAGTTGTTTCCACATTTTGGCTATTATGAATAGTTCATCCATGAACAATAATTTATAATAATCTTTTGTAGAATCATTTTCTTTTCTCCTGGGCATATGCTTAGGAGTGAAACTATTGGGTCATTGGGTAGTTCTATATCTGTATCTCTTTCTCTCACTAACAAAAAGCAGCTTGGAACTCTTATCTATGGGTGCTCAGTCCATTGGTGATACCATCCAGTCTGTGGTTTTAAATATCATCTCTATGCTGAAGTCTCAGAGACTAAACATCTGCCTAGAGCTTGCTCCTGAATTTCAGGTCCATGGGACCATTTATTACCTATTAACATTTCTGAATTTTCCCTGCACCTCAGACCCCTAACCTCACACCTATTTTTCCTCTTGCCTTTTCATTTATGATGATTCCATTCTTCTAGTTGCTCAGGAGAAAAACCTCAGTCATTCTTGACTCCTCTTTCTCCCTGTTTCAGTCCTCATCTAATCTAGAAAACTCTGTTGGCTCTAACTTAAAAATACTGTCCTTATTTCTTTGCAACAATAGTTCCTATGCTACCCTCTGGGTCCAAGTTGTTGTACTGCTTTTATGGTATTGGTGGTCATCCTGCTTTAGTCTTGATTAATTTTAGTCTATTTTCAACAGAGTTACACTGGATGAATTAAAAAAAAATCCCCCCTAAACAACAATAATCCCCCCCCAAAACAAACAAAAAAACCCCAATGGCTTTCCATTTTACTCAGAACAAAAGTGAGTCAACTCCCTGTATATCTATCCTTACCTCAACCAGCAAAAACACTTGTTCCTTCCTATTATTGCTTATACTCTCTCTACAACAAAATTAGAAATAAGGGCAAAATAGTTTCTGCTGGGTATTGAGGGGGTGGGGAAGAGAGGGAGGGGGTGGAGTGGGTAGTAAGGGAGGGGGTGGGGGCAGGGGGAGAAATGACCCAAGCCTTGTATGCACATATGAATAATAAAAAAAAATTAACATTTAATCCTTTGAATCAAAGCACAAAGAGAAAAATAAAAAATAATTCTTAAAAAAAATAAAAAATAAATTATCCTTCAGATCCTTAAAAAAAAATAAAATAAAAAATAAAAAATAAAAAAAAAACAAAGTGGTTGTACTAGCTTACATTCCCACCAACAGTGTGTGAGGCTACCTTTTACCCTGCATCCTTGCCAAAATTTGTTGTAGGGAGTGTTCTTGATGGCAGAAATTCTAAGAGGAGTAAAGTAGAATCTTAGTGTGATTTTGATTTGCATTTCCTTTATGGCCAGGGATGGTAAGCATTTTCTCATGTGTTTTTTGCCATTTGGATTTTTTCATTTGAAAAAGTTCTGTTACTTAAGTTGCCTGATTCTTTATTGGTTAATTGGTTATTGGGAAGTTTAGATTTTTGAGCTCCCTATATATTCTGGTTATCAGTCCCTTGTCTGATGTACAGCTAGCAAAGATTTTCTCCCATTCTGTGGGTGGTCTCTTCAATTTACAGACTATTTTTTTTGTTGTGCAGAAGCTTTTTAATTTCATGTAGTCTATTTGTTAATCTTTCTGTTAGTTGCTGATCCACTTGTGTTCTACTGAGGAAGTCCTTGCCTATACCTATTGCTTCTAGACTATTCCCTACTCTTTCCTGTATTAACTGAAAGGTTTTGGATCTGATATTAAGGACCTTAATCCACTTTGAGTTGATACTAATACAAGGTGATAGGGAAGGATCTAGTTTCAGTTTTCTGAGGCAGATAACCATTTTTCCCATCAACATTTGTTGAAGAGGCTCTTTTCTCCAGCATATGTTTTGGCAACTTTGTCAAAAATAAGGTGGGCATAGCTGTGTGGATTCATATCTGGATCTTCTGTTCCATGCCACTGGTCTTCATATCTGTTTTTGTGCCAGTACCACGCTGTTTTTATTGGTATGGCTCTGTAGTATAGTTTGAAGTCAGGTATTGTGATACCTCCAGCATTGCTCTTGTTACTCACTATTGCCTTGGCTATTCACAGTCTTTGTGTTTCTAAATGAACTTTAGGATAGATTTTTCAATCTCTGTGATCAATATCTTGGGATTTTGATGGGAATTGTGTTGAACATGTAGATTGCTTTTGGTAGGATAGCCATTTTTACTATATTGATTCTTCCAAACCATGAACATAGGAGATCTTTCAACCTTTTGTAGTCTTCTTTGATCTCTTTCTTCAGTGGTTTGCAGTTTTCCTTTAATTTTTGTATTTTTTAATTTTAATTTTTTTTATTATTCATTTATTCACATGTGCATACATTGTTTGGGTCATTTCTTCTTCCTGCCCCAGCACCCCCCTCTTTTAGAGGTCATTTACATCCTTTGTTAAGTTTATTCCTATGTATTTGATTGTTTTTAAGGCTATTGTAAATGGAATTGTTTTCTTATATTTTTTTCTCAATCTGTTCATTGTTGGTGTATAGAAAGGTTACTGCTTTTTGTAAGTTGATTTTGTATCCTGCTACATTGCTGAAGTTGTTTATAGTGTCTAGGAGTTTTTGGGTGGAGTTTTTTGGGTCTTTGAGGTATAAAATCATGTTGTCTACAAATAGGGATACTTCGACTATTTCTTTACCTGTTTGTATTCCTTTTATCTTTCTTCTTGCCTTATTGCTCTTGTGAGGAATTCTAGATTATGTTGAATAGGATTGGAGAGAGTGGGCATCCTTGTCTCATTCTTGACTTTTGGGGAAATGGTTATAGTTTTTCCCCATTAGGTATGATGTTGGGTATAGGTTTGTCAGACATAGCCTTTATAATGTTGAGGTACATTTCTTCTATTCCTAGTTTGCTTAGAGCTTTTATCATGAAAATGTTGAATCTTATCAAAGGATTTTTCTGCATCTATTGAGATGATTAAGTGGTTTTTGTCTTGCTTATATCAATTGCTATATTACATTTATTGATTTGCATATGTTGAACCATCCCTGCATTCTTGGTATGAAGCCAACTTGGTCATGTTGAATGATCTTTCTGATGTGTTGTTGGATTTGGTTTGCCATTATTTTATTGAAGATTTTTGCTTCAATATTCATTAAGGAGATTCACTGGTAATTCCCCTTATTGAATGTGTCCTTGTCTGGTTTTGGGATCAGTATAAGACTGGCTTCACAGAATGAGTTTTGCAAGTTCCTTCCCTTTCTATTTCATGGAAAAGTTTAAGGAGTGTTTTTATTAGCTTTTCTTTTAAGATCTGGTAGAATTCAACAGAGATTCTGTCAGGTACTGAATTTTTGTTTTTTTGGAAACTCTTTATTGCTGTTTCAATTTCATTATGTGTTATAGATCTGTTTAGGTGGTTAATATCCTTATGGTTCAGTTTTGGATGATCATATGTGTCTAGAAATTTGTCCATTTCTTCAATATTTTCCAATTTATTAGAATATAGTTTCTCAAAGTAGCCACTGATGATTTTCTGGATTTCCTTGGTATTTGTTTTTATCTCCCCTCTTTTGTTTCTGATTTTATTAATTTGGGTCTTTTCCCTCCTCATTTTAGTCAGAATTGCCAGGGGCTTCTCAATCTTGCTTATTTTTTCAAAGAAACAGCTTTTTATTTCACTGATTCTTTGTATGGTTTTTTGGGTTTCTATTTCATTGATTTTGTCCCTTATTTTTATTATTTCTTTCCTTCTGCTTGTCTTGGGTTTTGCTTGTTCCTGTTTTTCTAGGAGTTTGAGATGTAGTATTAGGTTGTTTATTGAGATCTTTCTGTGTTTTTATTATATGCAGTCATGGCTATAAACTTTCCTCTTATGACTACTTTGCTGTGTCCCATAGGTTATGATAGGTGGTATTTTCATTCTCGTTAACTTCCAGCAACCTTTTGATTTCCTCTGTTATTTCTTCTATGACCCACTGATGGTTGAACAATGTGTTATTCAGCCTCAATTATTTGCATATTTCCTGCTGTTGTTTTTGTTATTGAGTTCTAGTTTTAATGCATTGTTATCATATAGAATATAGGGGGTTATTACTATTTTCTTATACTTGCTGGGGCTTGCTTTGTGCCCTAAGATATGGTCTGTTTTGGAGAAAGTTCCATGGGATGCTGAGATAAATGTATATTGTGTTGTTGTTGTATGAAATATTCTCTAGACATCAGTTAGGTCCCTTTGATCTATGTTGTCATTTAATTCTAGGGTTTCTTTCTTGTTTTTTTGTTTGGATGACCTATCTAATGGTGATAGATGGGGTATTAAAGTATCCCACTACTACTGTGTTGGGGTCTACATGTGCTTTTAAGTCCTTTAGTGTATGTTTGATGAAACTGGGTGCACTGACATTGGGTGTACATAAGTTGATAATTGTTATTTCCTTTTGATATATTGCCCCTTTTATTAGCATGAAGTGTCCTTTATCTCATTTGACCAATGTAAGTTTGAAGTCTATTTTGTCTGAAATAAGTATTGCTACTCTTGCCATTTTTGGGGAACCATTAGCTTGGTAAATATTCTTCCTTTCTTTCACCCCAAGCCAATGTTTATTTCTGTCAATAAGGTGGGTCTCTTGTACACAACAGATTATCAGATCTATCTTTTTCAATCCAGTTTGCCAAATGGTGTCTTTGGATGTGGGAGTTGAGTCCATTGATATTCAGTGTTAATATTGGTAGGCATGTGGCAGTTTCTGCCATTTAGTTGTTTTTTGTCATTTAAGGATTTAAGTGTAAATAGCCAAATCAGTGCTGCTCTCTCATTATTTGTCTTTTCTTCTCCTGCAGTTTAATATTTCCTGTCTCTCATGGGTTTGTTTGCTTTCATTTTCTATGTGCAGAATTTCTTGTAGAATCTTCTGTAGTGGTGGCTTGGTGGTCATACATTATTTTCATTTCTGTTTATTGTGGAAGACTTTTGTTGTTTCACCAGTTTTGAATGATAGTTCAAAGTATCCTAGGGATGAAATTATTCTCATTCAGTGCCCAGAATACCTCACTCCATGCCCTTCTTGCTTTTAAAGTTTCCATTGAGAAATCTGCTGTTATTTTGATGTGTTAACCATTATACATTATTTGTTTTTTTTCACAACCTTCAATATTCTTTCTCTGTTTTCTGTGCTTGTTGTTTTAATGATAATATCCATGGGGAGGTTCTATTTTGATCAAGTCTATTTGGTGTCTTGGAGGGTTCCTGTACCTGAATGGGCAAACCTTTCTTGAGATCTGGGAAAATTTCTGGCATTATTTTATTGAATATATTACATATCCTTTTGGCTTGCACCTCTTCTCCTTCTTCAATACCCATGTCTCAGGGTTAGTCTTTTGATGGAGTTGCTGATTTACTGCATATTCCTTTCACAGTTCTTGAGTTGTTTGACTAAGATTTCTTCTGTTTTTTTCTATATTTTCTACTTTATCTTTGAGCTCTGAGATTCTGTCTCTTCCTCTTGTTCTAGTCTGATGGAGTGGCCTTCCACTGTGTTTTTTTGTTTGACTAAAGGGACTTTTATATTTCCAGGATTTCTGTTTGATTCTTTTTGCTGAGGTTTTCTGTATAGTTGTTCAACTCCTCTTTTATATTTTGTATTGTCTTCTTTAATTCATATATCTCTGTTTTTATAGTGTCCTTTGTTTTGCTTTCATGTTTGTTGAAGTTCTCTCTGAGTTCATTTATTTTTGGTGTCTTGAAATTTGTTGAGTGCATCTTGTGCATTCTGATTAACCATATCTAGTATCTTCTCCATGAATTTCTCAGTGAGTTCTTTCAAGATTTCCTCTTTGAGAGGTTTTTTTTTTTTTGGTGTGGGTTTCACTGGGCTCCTTAGTGACATTTATCATTGTTTTATTAGGGTTAGGATCTGGGCATCCATTTTCTTTATTTCCCACTGAATCCTCTATTGAATTTTTTTTTTTTTTTTGAGGAGAGTGGCTTCTGTCCTTCTTTATTCCATCACTCCACATGGTGTTGTGCAACTGTTTTGACAGGCTAGTTGGTGGTTTTGATTGCCTGTTTTCTTTCCCTTGATTTTATTTTTGTGTTGTGACTGACATGGTTTTTAGCTAGGCTGATGTGCTCTTTCTGTCCCTGGCCTGGAGATGTAAGGTAGCAATAACAAATTCACAGGTTCAATGACAGACCAGTTGTTTACATATTATATAGAAAACCCATGGTGATAATATCTATAAACAGTGGGAGTTGGAGGGGTAATGGTTAGTAGGCTAAATATAGAAATTTGGGTTATTGATAAGGGTGGCACTAAAAGGGGTGGCAAGAAAAGGGGTGTGTGGGGGGGGGAAGTGGTATGGGAGCTGCTGGGTTTTGTGGCCCTTGTGCATGTTTTGGTGTATTTCTATTGTTTTAATGGAGGGTGCTGTGTCAGGGATTGTGGGGGCTGTACAGTTGTTACAGTAGGCTAGTCAGAGGGTGGTGTGTAGGAAGGAGTGATAGCGTGTGAGTGGTTGGGTGAGAATTGGAGGAGGTGGTGAAGAAAGGGGAGAGAGTAGATGAGAAGTGGCAAAAAAAGTAGTCGAGAGGGAGAACAGTGGACTGTAACACAGGAAAAGGAGGTAAAGTGAAGGGGGCAAGAATAGGGGTCAGAAAATAGTGATGTTGAAGTTAATAATAGAGAAACACACACACACACACACACACACACACACACACACACACAAAGAGCAAAACAAAAAATGCCAGATACAGGAAAAACAAAATGTTCAGTCTTTTGGTGAAAGTTCTAGACTTATTCCTTAGGCATCCTATCCTGGCATTGTCATATGAGCAGCAGCACTGACATGGTCTCACCAGGTGACTGGCTTGTGAGTAATAGTATTTGGTTTCTTCTGTCCACAGAGTTATTTCCAATTAGGAAGTGAGGTAGTCATACAGGGTGGTCAGAGCTGTTGTTTTCAGTAGGTGGTACCTGTGTTGCCCTTCAGCTGCAACTCTGTTTGGTCAGCTTCTCCCCTAGAATGGTGGGGCAATTCAGTTTTGAATACTGCCCCCCTGCCCTGATTTGGGATGTTGGGTTGTCACCCCACCCCCACTCTCAACTTTGGTGCCTTTCCCAACCTCTGCTGGGTGCTAGCAGCTCTTCTGGGAGGTTGGCTTGTAGCCCCACTCCTGCTTTACCTGTGTTTATTCACTAGAGTTCAGCTCTTTCCCCACCACTGTTCTGTGGGGCAGGTTCAGCATTCCACTCCCACTCTGCTGTTGGTGTTAAATTACAGTTGTCTGTTTATGCTTTTCAGTTTTGCTGGGGTGGTTCAGTCTGCCCAGGGGCTGCACTGGATTATGTTCCCAGGGGGTGATTAAGGGAGTCACACATAGTGAGTGATACTTACCTATTTGTTCTGCAGATTCATACAAGCAGCTTTGAAAACAGCTGGCAGATAGAAATAGCACAACATAGGGAGGCTTTCCATGGGTTAGGGGTCCAGGATGTCACAGAGTTCAATTCTATTTGATTGATGCTCAGTCTTCTGTGTGTTGGGAGAAAGAGAAAAAAAAAAAAAAAAAAAAAAGAGAGCCAGTCATGGGGCTTCTTTCCCAGGGCCAGACGTGCCTTGCTGGCTGTGCTGTGTGGGATTTTTGCAGCTGTTTGGTGCAATTATAGGCAGATTTAAGGATCAGTCTTTGAATTTTATGTGTACCTAATGTGATGGTGGTTAATATTTTGGCTAGAAGCAATCAGAATTACCCAAGTATAGTTCCAACATCTCAATGTGGTTTCTGGAGTCATGGAGCTTAGGATTTCTGATTCCCTGCCCTAACTGCATCTTGGATCCTTCCAGCTAAAATGTATTGTAAGAGTATATATTATTTTAACATAAATGCCTAAAATATTTTCTTTTCAACATGTAATCAATTTAAGAGAGGATCAACTACTTTATAAGTATTTCCATTGCACTTGAAAAGTCAGGTGTATTTTATTTATACCAAGGAACATCTTTGTTTAGATTAGCCACATTTCAGTGCTCAATAGCTTTATATCACAAGTCAGATTTTTGTTGCTATGACGAAATGCCTAAAAGAACAGGCTCATGATTTTAGAAGTTGCAGTTCAAGGTCAGCTGGATCCAATGCTTAGGACTGAGGTGAGGCAGTATGTGAAAGTATGTGAAAGTATGTGACAGAGGCTGTTTATCTCAAAGTGGCCAGAAACCAGGGAAGAGAGAGTAAGAAGAAGTCAGGGACAACATATACACTTAACAGGCATGCCTCAGAGACTGATTTCTTCCAACTGGTCCCCCCCTCACAGTTTATCTCAATAATCTATTCAAATTTTGAATCCATAAACAGACTAAACCATTGATTAAGTCAGAGCCCTCAATAATTATCCCTAGAAATGCTCTCACAGACAAACCAAGAAACAAGATTTACTAATTTCTTAGCTATTTCTCAGTTTAATTAAGTTGACAAGCTAACTATCATAGAACCCCATATTGGACAGCATAGAACTAGACCTCAGAGACAATGAGTAGCTATGTCTTGAGCAAGACTAAATCTGTCTTCTGTTAGGATTTATACACTGTTATTTGTATCAGAATTTGTAAGTCTCATTCTCCAATCTACCTGTTACATGTTAACAATACAATAGTCTCATTTAAAAAAAAGCTTTATAAGCATATGATAATTGTACAGAGGAATAGATTGTGATCTTTACATATGTGCTTACAATATATTTTAGTTAGATTTACTCCATTCATTATTCTCCTTCTTCCCTTCTTCCTCCTTCCTTAGAATAATTTCAACAGGTTTCATTCTATTTTCATATATGGATACAAAATACATCCACTATGTTCACCCTCATTCACTCTTTCCTTGTATTCTCCCTCTTGCCACTTGTACCCACCCCTGGAAAAGACCAATTTTCCTCTCCTGCCCTTCATTTTGTTTTTAAGTGTATATTGACAGTTTAAAGGGTTTAAGGGTGTTTCAACTTGGTACTTCAAGCCTGTATATATGATGCTTTAATCAAAGTAATTCCCCCCATTACTTACTTGTTCTCTATCACCATGCTTGCCTAATATTCAACAGCTTACATTACAGTGCATTATATTATATTCATAAATAAATGGTTTGTTTCAAAATTTTCATTCTCTAACGTTTTCTTTTCCTCTTCCACCTTCTGTAGTCCCTTCAAACAAACACATTAATACAATTTTGTTCTCTCACTCTATATATGTGTGTGTTTGTGTATGATCATATACATATTTATACATACATTTAACTTGTAGGTCTAGTTTCTAATTTCTTAACTAAATCAGAATTGATTTCTACTGTTTGCAACCAAGATCCTCACTGACATAAAAATTAAACCAGAAGTTTTTGTAGGGACAACTATTCTAAGAAATGAGAGTACCTGGGGTTGCTGATCTGGACTTTTTAGGGATTATGAAGATTGGATTATTGTTTATCAAATTTAATTGTTTTTCTTCCCATTATGAGTGCAGAATAGTAAATTGCCTTATTGATTTTGGTCTTGGCCATGTGATTTGCTTTAGCTAATGAGATGTTAGGGGATATCATGTGAACAAAGGTCTGAGATATATTCGTTTCATGGTTGTCTGTTCTCTTGTACTTCCATCATCCCCATGAACACCTATACCCCAGTTAAGTTTAAGGAGGATGAGGACTACATGGAAAAATGTGAAAACCCAGTTGAGCCCAAGCTAACAACCTGAAGTCAAGAAATCAAAAATAAAGAATCATATCAAACCATCAACTTTTGCCACAAAGCATTATTATGGCAATATCTGACTGCTATGGTGTTATGGTTTGTCCACCCAAGGGTTTATGTGTTGACAACTTGGTCCTCATTGTGTTGTTATTAAGAAATGGTGGACCTTTAAGAAATGGGGTCTAGTGGAGCATTGGAAGTGCTGCCCTTGGAATAACTGAAAGTAGTTCTCACCCTCTTAGTCCCCAAGAAAGGGTTATAACAAAAAAGTAAGACTAGCCCTTCCTCATTCTCTGGCTTCCTGTATCCCCATGTGATTCCTTTCATATGTGCTCCCATTATGATGTCATCTAAAGGATGCAGTCAAAGGAGACCAGACCAGAGTGGAACACATGTCAGAACCATGATTTTGAAACTTTAAAACTGTAAGCTAAATAAATCTCTTTCCTTTACAAGTGACCTGGCCTTCAGTTATCTTGTTATAGAAATGGAAAACTAATATACTGACTGGCACAGAGATAAAGCTACTGAAAATTCTTGCTATTAAGCAATGAGTCTCTGATAGAGTGTGTTATATAGAAGTAACACAGTATATTAAACTTTTTCACCCTAGAAGGTAGTGCTAGTTGAGGAAAAATTTGGAAGTCCAATTAGCTTCTGCTACAGGCTAGTGGGGACAGCTATGCAATACCTCTACTGTATAGTATTTGGTATTAAAGTTTCCAGAGTTGAAAGAAATAGATTTATAATTGTATATAATACAATTTCCCTTTTAAGGTATGGATGGAAAATCAGTGATTTTTCTTTGATTCTGTAGAAGAAATGTCAGATTTTATGAAGCCACTGGATTAAGAGTCAAAATACATGCACAAACATTGAGTCACTAGGTTGCCAGGACTTAATGTCAGTTAAATTTTCAGCTTGTCATGTGTCTCATATAAAATTTCAGTAATGATCAAGAAGAAGTAATATGGGAAAAACTTAAACTCTCCAATGAATTTTGTTGCAAGTAAAGCAGTCCTCCTCTCTCTGACCATGCTTTTTCTCTTTTACGTGACTCTTCAAAAACCCTTTGGTAGGCCTAACTAGAGAATTTTTCTGGCCAGCCACTTTGTCTTCTGTCCTATCCTCTTTGTCTCCAGGGCTTCAACTGTTGTCAGATCACAACATGCTCTGGGAATCAATTTAAAAGCAAGATAGAAGAATAGTCATGAAAATTTACAAGGCTTTGTCAATTTATGTTAGAGTCATTTGTATATGTGAGTAGGGGAGTGTATATGTGTACGTATTGTAAGTAGGCCAAAATGGGAACCTGATAAATTTAGATCAGGCTTATTGCACTATGATTGGGACAACTCACTGAAATTCTGGATTCAATGTGCCTTGTCAAGCTGGGCAATTCTAATTGTTTGTTTGGTTGGCTTGTCTAAGAAACAAAGCTTCCCATTGTGTTTGAATCAGTAACAAAAAGTAGCATTATTATTCCAAAAACAGAAGATGTTGGTAAAGAAGAACAAATTGCACAGATTTCTCATATGTATATATACGTATGAGAAAATAAATTGAGAGTGTCTGAAAATGTAAATGAACACTTAATTCATGAAGCAATATTTTTTATTTTGATCTATTAGAATGTTGTCAAATAAAATTTAAAATTTGCTAAGACTCTGAATATAATAGGTTATCATCTATTCAAATATATATTGAATGTGTAATATGTTCATTTCCAGTATTTTAAGTATCAGAGACAGCAAAAAATAGGCAGATAAGAATTCTCTCATGTAGCTTATATTGTACTGAATATATATATATATATATATATATATATATATATATATATATTATTGAAATGTATAGCAGGCTAGAAGGTTATTTCTGTTATGGAGAAAATGGAGAAAAATAAATCTGTGTAGATCAGGATTGTCAGGGACAGAATTGTACAATTTAAGAAAAGGTTATAAGAGACAATGTCAATAAGAATGTTATATTTGAGCAATGGCCTGGAAATGTGTTGATGCAGCCTTGTGAATTTCCAAGGAAGAGTATTCTAGACAAAAGAACGAAGGCAAAAACTGTGGCTATGACTGGCATGATAAAGTGGCACTAACTAGGGTGATAAAAGCAGGCAATGAGGTCAGATCCAGATAGGATTATTTCTTTCTCCCAAAGATGAAGGATGGAGGTTTCTATCAAATAGTCAACTGTTAGAAACCAGGACTGAAGTTAAGTTTGGCTAGAAGTCCTCTATCAACACAGGTCTAAGCCAGTTGTAAAGACAGAAATAAGGTACATAGTAATCTCATTAACTTTCACCTGGCCTCCTCCTACTACATTGCACTCTGTTCTCAAGGGAGAATTTCTTCAGATCAGTTGACTGAAAGTGAAAATACTTATTAAAAAATGGTCAATGGTTCTGCACTTGTTTGTACCAAACAGAAACAGAGTGCTCAGGCATAACTTCCTCCCTGCAAAGTGGTCTGGAAGTATTGTTGAGAAAGGAAGTTCTCCCAGTGGACAGAAATTCAAACAATTTATTGTATTGTTCACTTTGTCTGTTAATAGAGAGTCTGAGGTTAAGTATCCATAGTGATTGATGATCAGTGGCTAATGATATAACCAAATTGTCAGGGACCTAAAAGAAACAGAATTGTAAGACTGATCACAAAGTATTTGGAGGAAGACATATATCTTTGAAAGGCATTTCAAAGTGTGACTAAATATATCCTACATGAATGACCAACAAAAGGTCACTGTGAATGAAGCTTTTAATTAACAAGTTCACAAGATGACTCATCTATTTATGTCAGTCTACTTTTTGAAGCCTCTTTAGTACTTAATCAATGTGAGTATAGGAACACATATTAAAACATGGACTTTTTCTCAAAGAAATGACTTTGCTGCAGTTGTCAGCAACAGTTAGTCTTCCTGAGCTTGCAAGACAGTACCATAGTTAACTAAACTCCTTCTATTAAGGAGGAGATTGTCTGTCATACTTTAGATTTTTAATTTTCTTTACTTTTTTACTTTTTCTTCTTTCAGCACTATCATCCATGGACTGAGTATTTTATATACTTCTTTGATATTCTATCAAACATTCTCTGGCCAGGGAAGTTTATTTTATAGGGAAGGAAATGAGGTAAAGGGTAACTGATCAGCTTAAGGATATCAATGGCTCAGAAATAGCTGTGGCCTAATGGTACACAGTGCAACTATGAGAGAACAAGATTGTCTCATAATGTCCTTTTAGTACATGAACAAATATAAAGTATATGTCCATAGATTGAAAGTAGAGATTTGGAGGCAATAGGATGAAAGTAAGAGTGGAGCTTATCCTACTGTACCTCATAATCTGTATGTGAATGTTTTACCTCTCATCATCACTGGATAAAGCTTGTTTGAATATTATTATTGAAGAGCGAATGTTTCCACTTGGGTTGCAAGCTATAGATTCTATTAAATTTAAAGCACAGACTACCTCTTAGTCATTTAGAATTCCTCATGCAACTGAGTAAGTGGACAAAAAAGGAAGTTCTGGTTGCTTACTATCTAATTCTATCAAAAGTTTCACTACACATTGACTCCAGAGAGAAGCATTCTGGATTTCCTCCTAATACTGCCATGGTCAGTGGTATAGATTAATAAATGGCTAAAGAAACTTTTTAGAGCAGAATAATCAATGGATCTGGCACATTCAGACTGACATTTTGCATTGCCCACTGACTGAAAAGCCATGACTGTCTGGAATGCTGGTTGAAAGCAAGAACATATAGAATAAGTTTCCTGGAGAAGGGCAGTAATAAGTGATTTTCTTTTTAATTTGAAAGCTCAAGCATTTACTAAGTCTTCCATTTCATTTTTGGGTCATAAACTTCACCTGATTCATGAGTTATAGCAAACTCTGCTCATCTTATGAGCCTCCACTGAGATTAGCAAATGCCCTAAGAGGAAGAGTCACTCAGACCATCAGGTTCACATCTTGGTACTTATCTTCCTCTCTTGATGGATTTTCGTCCATCAAGTTCTTACATTCTTGTGACAGAACAAGGAAAGACTATTAAAAGCTGCAAGAGACAAGTGATAAGTCAAATATAAAGGAAAACCCATCAGAATACCAACAGCAGATTACTAAATAGAAACTCTAAAAACAAGGAAGGGGTGGGATGATAAATTCAAAGCCTTAAAAGAAAATAGCTGCTAACCTAGGTTAATGTATTCAGCAAAGCTATCTTTCAAAATTGAAAGAGAAATAAAAACTTTCCATAATAAAAAAAAATCTAAAGGATTTAATGACTACTAAACAAGCACTGTAAAATATAATTAAAGAAATCCTACACACAGAAGAGGAAGATAAATGCAACTAAAAAAAAACAGGAAAGAATAAATCCCACTAGTCCAATAGATTAGCAAATGAGGATTGGAAAAGAAGTAAGCATTACAAAAACAACAAAATTATAGGAAATACTGCATACTTCTCTATATTAATATTGAATGTTAATAGTCTCAATTCTTCAATCAAAAAACATAAAATGACAGGTTGCATTAAAAAGTAAGACCTGACCATTTTTTGTCTGCAAGAAATGCATTTCCCTGACCCAGACAAACATTGATTTAAGATAAAAGGATGGGAAAAGATTTTCTAAGCAATGGACTCTGAAAGCAGGCAGAAGTAGCAATAATCATATCTGATAAAACAGCCTTCAAATCAAAATTAGTCAGAAAAGACAAAGAAGGTCACTTCACATTAATAAAAGGAACAGTCCATCAAGAGGAGATAACAATTATTAACATAGATGTGCCAAACATTGACAAACCTAATTTAATTAAACAAACACTATTGGATTTACAAGCACAGATAGACCCCCAACACAAGAATAGTGAATGACTTCAATACCCCATGCTCACCAATAGCTACAACATTCAGACCAAAAAAAAAAAAAAACCTATAGAAAATATGTAATGCATGAACTTAATAGACATCAGCAGAATATTTCACCCAGCAGCTGCACAATACACATTCTTCTCAGCAGCCCATGGAACTTTCTCCATGATAGATCATATTTTAGGACAAACAAAATAGAAAAACAAAGAGATAATGGTGGTTAAGATAAGGATAGTGGGAGGGGATGTAGAAAAAATAGATGGTTTTAAAACATATTTTCAAGGTATAACTGCCTCAAGAATCTGCTGAGAGACTGGATGTGAGGGGATAAGAAGGATGGTACTGAAGATTTCTACATTAAGTTGTGTAGTGACATTCATTAATGTGGTTTAGAATGAGAGTAAAAATAAGAGTGGCAAATTTCAAGTAATAAGAAAAAAGGAAAAATGAGTAGAAAAATCAAAGTTTTTGGTGCTGGGGATAGAACTTACTGAACTACATACCCAGCTCCAGAGTCAGAAAATGCAGATAGATTAGAAACTTAAAGGATATACAAGTTGATATAGTCTCAAAACAAAAATGAATCTTGATAAATGCTGTCAATTTTTGTTACCCCAATTTTTGTTGTCATTAAGGGAAAATTTAAAGATTAGAAATAAGGAAATACCTAACTAGAGCTTTATAAATATTTTAAAGGAATTTAAGACATTTAGATTGACAGAAAATAAACAACTCATTTCAATTTATGTAGTAAAATTAAGAGTTTTTTTGAAGAATTGTAGGAGAGCAGAAATTAAACTCAATTTGGCCTGGAGGTCTGGGTTTCCTAGAGGAGATATTTCCAAAATCTTGAGAATTGAGTAACAGCTTGGTGACATTCCAAGTTTTGGGAACATTATAAAGAAAATGAAGGGATACATGAAGGATGCATCCTTGTTTAATAAAAAATGCAAGTAGTTCGGAATTATTAGGAGGCAACAGACAAGGTTAAAATAAGGAACAAGTCCATGGAAAGCCCTAAAAGGAACTTAAACATGGAAATTCCATAGTCAAATTGTGGTTTTGATATGCCATTCTGATTAATATGTAGAGGAGGCTTAAAGGGAGGGCAAAACTAAGACTAGGAGAGACATTAAAGGGCCTTGACAATAGTTAGGTAAGAAATAATGGAAGTGTGATTAGTCAGTAGTAATAGGAATGAGGAGTACTATAGAAACATGTAGGAGGAATAATTAGTTACTGAATGAAAAGATGTGGGTAGAAGACTAGAAAAATAATTTAGAATGACTATAGGAATTCTGCTTTAAGAAACTAGGTGTATAATGGCACCATTAGTTGAAATTATAAATGCAAGAGTAGGAGGAACAGGTGGGAGTAGGGATGGAAGAGTGGGAAAAAGATGAGCTCACCAGGAAGATGTTGAATTTGAAATGTCTGCAATATCCAGTAGAAAATACTTAAGCAATGTGAAGTAAAAATGTAAAGCTTGTGGTCAAGGTGAGTGTTAGTTCTTCAGAAAAACAACTACAGAGGTGAACGAGTACCATTACTTGCCACCAGCAAGCTGGAAAAATATGGAAGCTGATGTTGTTCAGGGTGAGTCCAAAGGCTTTAACTAAGAGAACCCATAATAAGTCCTGTCTAAGACTGAAGGCCTGAGAAAGGGAGGAAGGGTGGCAACGGGATAAGGTCAATTTGAGTCCCAGTGTCTGCAAAACATTAATGTTCCTGTCAGTACTGAAGAAGTTCCTCAGATTAGACAGTGAACTCACCTTTCATCTGCCTTTTTATCTTATACAGGATCTATATAGATTAGATGAGGCACACTCACAGGGGTGAAGATGGATCTTCTTTTCTAGTTTACCCATTTAAATCTTAATGTCTTCTAGAAACATTGACACAGACACGCACAGGAATAATGTTATTCTGTGGATACATTCCTTAGTCCAGTTAAGTTGACACATAAAATTAACCAACTTATTTACACCCTTTGGCATCCAAACAGATCTCTTTAAAACCATACACAATCTCCAAAGAAAGACTAATAAGGTTATAGTAAGGCAGTATGGTATTGGCACAAGGATACACACATAGGGCAATGGAACAAGAGAGCCCAGAAATAATTTCACACATATAGGGTCACATGACAAGACAAAAGAGCCACATCCTAATGCAATGGGAAAAATATGGTCTCTTCAACAAACGTGTCTTAGTATACTTTCTGAGATTATGATGGACACCACAGACTGAGTTATTTGTAATGATAAAAGATTTAATTGGTAACTAATTCTAGAGGCAGTGGATGTACAAGATCAAGAGGTAGCATCTGGTGAAGGCCTTGTGCAGCTTAACATGGTGGGAGCCATCATATGGTGAGAGAGAGAGGGAGGCAGAAAGAGAGAGAGAGAGAGAGAAGGAGAGAGAAAGAGAGAGAAGCATGAGAAGGTGACTCGCTTTGATAATAATGCCACTCTCAACCTAACTAACCTACAACAATGATAAAGGCATTAATATTGTCACAATGACAAACTTAAGAATGAGTTTTGAAGGAGAAAGCATTCAAACCATAGATAGCAAAATGATTCTGGGTAAAGTGGGTAACCTATGGAAAAAAATGAATATTTACCACTACTGACATTATAGCCAATAATCAATTACAGGTGAATTGTATCTAAGGCAAAATTATAAAGTCTGAGAATATAACAAATGAGAATATTCTTCATGAAATTATGGTTGGCAAAAATTCTCGAGAGGGAGGGGATGAGGGGAAAGGAAGGGGGCAGGGGGAAGGGGGGAGTAATGACCCAATCATTGTATGCATATATTAATAAAGGAAATTAAAAGAAAAGAAATTACAAAAGACATTATCCATAAAGGGAAATACTGATAGTCTAGATTACTTTAAATTTAAGAGTTTCAATTATTATAAGACCTAATTAAGAACTGGATATAGAAATGATAAAATAAAATAAAAAAAAAGAACTGAAGATTCTTTGAGGCAATTCAAAGAGTAGATAGAAGCAGATAACTGTAAAATGTTTGATAAAGTTCTACTGGAAATAAAACACAGAATTCCAATAGAAAAATGACAGATGATTTTTAACAAATACTTCACATTTGAATGTCAAACAAAACATGAAACGTTAGTCATTGAAGAAACACAAATCAAAGTCAGTAAGATATTAATACATGCTCATAAGAACAGCTATCATTAAAAAGACCAACAATATTATGTATTGGTGAAGACATGTAGCAACTCAAATGTCCAATTTTTATTGGTAGGAATTTAAATTGGTACCACCAGTTGAAGAACTGGTAATATCTATTATATAGCTAACCATAAAGCCATATGAATAAGTAGTATATTCCTAGCCATATAACAGACAGAAATACATACATATGTGCACCAAGAGGCATGAATAAAAGTATTCTTAGTTTCTGTGTTCACAATAGCCTTAAAGTGGAAGCAAACAAGATGTTTGTCAGCAGAACTGATGAATGAGTTGTGTATAGCAGTAACCCACAAGGAAATGAAAATGAATAGGCTACTGCCAGGTACAACATTATGGGGTCAGTCTAATACATATTATTTTGGGCTAAAGAAGTCAGACTCAAGAAAGCACAGAGGGTGATTTATATAAAGTTCAAAAACTATCCAAGTTAGTGGGTGGTAATGGGATGGTAGTTTCTTTTGGGTTAAAGGTGGAATACTGGTGACGTTTTATACGCTCTGTGCTGTGACTGTGACAAATGCCTATGTTCATCTGGTGAAAATTCATCAAGGTGTACACTCATGATTTGTGTCCTTTCCTGTTGGACAGGTATATACCAATAAGAGTTTCAAGAAGGGATGTGTATTTTGGGCTAGATGTTTAATTATATTTACATTTGTTTTAGAAAAATCCTTGAAGAGTGTTAGAACTTAGATTTTTTTTCCTTTCCCAAATTTTCTACCCCTCCCTCCCCCATGGTCTTTACTATTTCAGGAGGTGGTAGCCATTACCTAATGGAAAGAACAGATTTAACCTAAAAATAAAAAAATTAGTCATTTGAAAACCATATCAGTGATAGGTTCTTGAAAGCCTAGGTTTCTAATAAAGAACCTAGTTTTTGAATCAGACCAAAGTAAGATTTTTGACATAAACTTTCAAAGCATCAAATTTATCCCTAAATAATTTAACTGGGAAAGACTAGATTTAAAGTCAGTTTTCCTCTGACATTTAGACGTATCTTATGTTAAAAATACGTGCAGTTGGCTTCCATACCTGAGGGCTAAATCCCTAGATTCAACCAACCATGGACTGAAATTATTTTTAAAAAATTCTGTATGTACTGAATATGTACAGAAATTTTCTTATCATATTTCCTTAAGCAATACAGTATAACAGCTATTTACATTTGTATTAGGTGTTATAAGCAATCTAGACGATTTAAGGTGTACAGGGGGACATGCCTAGTAAATATGCAAATATTATGCCATGTTATATTAGAGACTTGATTTTGTTACCTGTGGAGGTCCTGGAACTAGTCCCCTATGGGTACTGACTGCATTCTTAGCAGGTGAGTTGGCCTTCAAAACTGGAACAAGGAAGCAAGAGAATAAGTACCTAGTGTTGGTTTCTAAGAAAGAGTAGAAAAATATTCTGTCAAATTTTATTTTTTTGGCAATTCTTTCATGTTTTTTGTTAAATTTTTTCATTTTTACATTTATTTACCTGTGTATACATTCTTTTCCTCTGATTTTGTTGAAGAAACACATAAGATAAAAGGAAAAACATAGTATTCTTGCTAATTTGAAATGAAGCTAGCTCTGCAGGAATATTCTTTATGTGGTTTCCATGCATATGTGTATTACAACCCAAATTGGTTCATTTCTACCACACCTCTTCATTATTTCTTAGTCCCCTTCCAATAGTGGCCTCTGCCAGTTTAAGATTACTATCTTCACTCCTCTATAGTGGTTATGTCAACTACATTCAAGTTTTTGGTTTCCTTCCCTTTTCCTATCCCTCCCATGCCCAGTCTCCCTTAGCGTGTGACCCATGTCCAATAATATTGCTGCATTAGTTTTAGGTCTATAATCTGCATATGAGAGACAGCATGCAAGTTTTGACCTTCTGAGACTGGCTAACTTCATTTAAGATAATGTTCTCCAGTTCAATTCATTTTCTTGTGAATGACAACATTTCATTCTTCTTTGTGGCTGAGTAAAATTCCATTGTGTATGAATATCACATTTTCTTAATTCATTTGTTGGTAGTGGACCATCTTGGCTATTTCTATACCTTGGCTATTGTAATTAGTACTGCAATAAACATGGGTGTGCAGGTGTCTTTGTAGTAACTTGACTCACATTCCTTTGGGTATATCCCTAGGAGTGGTATTGCTGGATCATATGACAGATCTATTTTTATTTTTTAAGAAGACTCCACATTGTTTTCCAAAGTGGTTGTGCTAGCTTACATTCCCACCAACAGTGTGTGAGGCTTCCTTTTTCCCTGCATCCTTACCAGCATTTGTGTTGGGAGTGTTCTTGATGTTAGTAATTCTGAGAACCACGTTTTTGTTTCATCCATTCTTTGTATGGTTTTATGGTCTCTAGCTCATTAATTTCAGCCCTTATTTTTATTATTTCTTTCCATCTGCCTGTTTTGGGTTTTTCTTGTTCTTGTTTTTCTAGGAGTTTGAGAAGTAGCATTATATCATTTATTTGAGATCTTTCTGTCCTTTTAATATAAGCATGTATGGCTATAAACTTTCCTGTAAGGACTTCCTTTGCTGTGTCCAGAGGTTCTGCTGGGTTGTGTTTTCATTTTCATTAAATTCCAGGAACTTTTTGTTTTCTTCTCTTATTTCTTCTATGACCCGGTGATAGTTGAGCAATGTGTTGCTCAACCTCCAATTATTTGCATAATTTTTGATGCTGCTTTTGTTTTTGGGTACTAGTTTTTTTGCATTGTGATGTGATAAAATGCACATCATTTCAATTATATTTGTTAAGTCTTGCTTCATGCTCTAAGATATGGTCTATTTTGGAAAATGTTCCATGGGTTGCTGAGAAGAAAGTATGTTGTGGTGTTGTAGGATGAAATGTTCTGTAGATGTCAGTTAGGTCTATTTGATCTACGGTGTCATTTAAGTCTAGAATTTCTTTGTTGATTTTTGTCTGGATGACTAATCTATTGGTGATAGAGGGGCATTAAAGTATCCCACTACCACTGTGTTGGGGTCTAGATGTGCTTTTAAGGCCTTTAGTGTATGTTTGATGAAGTTGTATGCACTGACATTGGGTATACATAGGTTGATAATTGTTATTTCCTTTTGCTGTATTGCCCCTTTTATTAGTATGAAGTGACCTTCATTATCTCATTTGGCCAATGTAAGTTTGAAGTCTACTTTGTCCGAGATAAGTATTGCTACTTCTGCCATTTTTCAGGGGCCATTAGGTTGGTAAATCTTCTTTCAGCCTTTCACTCTAAGCCAATGTTTATTTCTGTCAATAAGGTGGGTCTGTTGTACCCAACAGATTGTCGGATCTTTCTTTTTAATCCAGTTTGCCAAACAGTGTCTTTTGATATGGGAGTTGAGTCCATTGACATTCAGTGTTAATATTGATAGGTATGTGGTGATTCCTGCCATTTAGTTGTTTTTGTTGTTTAAAGATTTGAATATGTGCAGCCATGTCATTGTTACCCTCTTAGTACTTGTTTTTTCTTCTTCATTTAATACTTCCTGTCCTCTCATGGGTTTGTTTGCTTTCATCTTTTGTGTGTAGAATTTCCTGTTGAGCCTTCTGTAGTGGTAGCTTTATGGTCATATATTGTTTTAGTTTCTGTTCATTGTGGAAGATTTGTATTACTCCTTCAATTTTGACTTATAATTTTTCTTAGTAGGGTATCTTAGGGCTGAAATTATTTTCGTTCTGTGCCTGAAATACCTTACTTCATGCCCTTTTTGCCTTTAAGGTTTTTGATGAGAAATCTGCTGTTATTTTGGTGGGTTTACATATGAAGATATATAAACCCTCTCTTATAGCCTTCAATATTCTTTCTTTGTTCTCTGTGCTAGTTGTTTTGATGACAATATGCCATGGAGAGGTTTCAACTTGGTCAAGATTGTTTGTTGTCCTGGATGCTTCCTGTACCTGAATGGGCAAATCTTTCTTTAGGTTCAGGAAATTTTCTGTTATTATTTTACTGAATATATTGTGTATCACTTTGGCTTGTACCTTTTCTCCTTCTTCAAAGCCCATGATTCTCAACTTTGACCTTTTGATGAAGTCATGGAGTTCTTGCATATTACCTTCACAGCTCTTGAGTTGTTTGACTGAGTTCTTCTGTTCTTTTTTTAAGTTATATTTTATCTTTGAGCTCTGAGATTTTGTCTTACAGTTGTTCTAGCCTGCTCAAGGACCTTACACTATGGTTTTTATTTGACTAAAAGGACTTCTTATTTCCAGGATTTCTGTTTGATTCTTTTTTCTGATGTTTTCCATATCTTTGTTTAATTCCTCTTTTATATTTTGTGTTGTCATCTTTAATTCATCTATCTCTGTTTTGATAGTGCCTTTTGTTTCACTTTGGTGTTTGTTGAAGTCCTCTCTGAGTTCATTTATTTGTTTCTGTGTGTGCTCACATTCTTTATTTTTAGTGTCTTGAAATTTCTTGAGTGCATCTTGTACTTTCTGGTTAACCATGTCTATTATCCGCTCCATGAGTTTCTCAGTGATTTGTTCCATGATTTCTTCTTTGAGGGATTTTTTTTTTTGTGGGCATCACTGGGCTCATTAGAGACATTTATCATTGTTTTGGGGGTCAGGAACTGCAGATCCATTTTCTTTTTTTTTTTTTTTTTTTTCATTTTTCTTTTATTATTCATATGTGCATACAAGGCTTGGTTTATTTCTCCCCCCTGCCCCCACCCCCTCCCTTACCACCCACTCCACCCCCTCCCGCTCCCCCCCTCAATACCCAGCAGAAACTATTTTGCCCTTATCTCTAATTTTGTTGTAGAGAGAGTATAAGCAATAATAGGAAGGAACAAGGGGTTTTGCTGGTTGAGATAAAGATAGCTATACAGGGCATTGACTCACATTGATTTCCTGTGCGTGGGTGTTACCTTCTAGGTTAATTCTTTTTGATCTAACCTTTTCTCTAGTACCTGGTCCACTTTTCCTATTGGCCTCAGTTGCTTTAAGGTATCTGCTTTAGTTTCTCTGCATTAAGGGCAACAAATGCTAGCTAGTTTTTTAGGTGTCTTACCTATCCTCACCCCTCCCTTGTGTGCTCTCGCTTTTATCATGTGCTCATAGTCCAATCCCATTGTTGTGTTTGCCCTTGATCTAATGTCCACATATGAGGGAGAACATACGATTTTTGGTTTTTTGAGCCAGGCTAACCTCAATCAGAATGATGTTCTCCAATTCCATCCATTTACCAGCGAATGATAACATTTCGTTCTTCTTCATGGCTGCATAAAATTCCATTGTGTATAGATACCACATTTTCTTAATCCATTCGTCAGTGGTGGGGCATCTTGGCTGTTTCCATAACTTGGCTATTGTGAATAGTGCCGCAATAAACATGGATGTGCAGGTGCCTCTGGAGTAACAGTCTTTTGGGTATATCCCCAAGAGTGGTATTGCTGGATCAAATGGTAGATCGATGTCCAGCTTTTTAAGTAGCCTCCAAATTTTTTTCCAGAGTGGTTGTACTAGTCTACATTCCCACCAACAGTGTAAGAGGGTTCCTTTTTCCCCGCATCCTCGCCAACACCTGTTGTTGGTGGTGTTGCTGATGATGGCTGTTCTAACAGGGGTGAGGTGGAATCTTAGTGTGGTTTTAATTTGCATTTCCTTTATTGCTAGAGATGGTGAGCATTTTTTCATGTGTTTTCTGGCCATTTGAATTTCTTCTTTTGAGAAAGTTCTGTTTAGTTCACATGCCCATTTCTTTATTGGTTCATTAGTTTTGGGAGAATTTAGTTTTTTAAGTTCCCTGTATATTCTGGTTATCAGTCCTTTGTCTGATGTATAGTTGGCAAATATTTTCTCCCACTCTGTGGGTGTTCTCTTCAGTTTAGAGACCATTTCTTTTGATGAACAGAAGCTTTTTAGTTTTATGAGGTCCCATTTATCTATGCTATCTCTTAGTTGCTGTGCTGCTGGGGTTTCATTGAGAAAGTTCTTACCTATACCTACTAACTCCAGAGTATTTCCTACTCTTTCTTGTATCAACTTAAGAGTTTGGGGTCTGATATTCAGATCCTTGATCCATTTTGAGTTAATCTTGGTATAGGGTGATATACATGGATCTAGTTTCAGTTTTTTGCAGACTGCTAACCAGTTTTCCCAGCAGTTTTTGTTGAAGAGGCTGCTATTTCTCCATCGTATATTTTTAGCTCCTTTGTCAAAGATAAGTTGCTTATAGTTGTGTGGCTTCATATCTGGATCCTCTATTCTGTTCCACTGGTCTTCATGTCTGTTTTTGTGCCAGTACCATGCTGTTTTTATTATTATTGCTTTGTAATATAGTTTGAAGTCAGGTATTGTGATACCTCCTGCATTGTTCTTTTGACTGAGTATTGCCTTGGCTATTCGTGGCCTCTTGTGTTTCCATATAAATTTAACAGTAGATTTTTCAATCTCTTTGATGAATGTCATTGGAATTTTGATGGGAATTGCATTAAACATGTAGATTACTTTGGGGAGTATAGACATTTTTACTATGTTGATTCTACCAATCCATGAGCATGGGAGATCTCTCCACTTTCTATAGTCTTCCTCAATCTCTTTCTTCAGAAGTGTATAGTTTTCCTTGTAGAGGTCTTTCACATCTTTTGTTAGGTTTACACCTAGGTATTTGATTTTTTTTGAGGCTATTGTAAATGGAATTGTTTTCATACATTCTTTTTCCGTTTGCTCATTGTTAGTGTATAGAAATGCTAATGATTTTTCTATGTTGATTTTATATCCTGCTACCTTGCTATAGCTATTGATGATGTCTAGAAGCTTCTGAGTAGAGTTTTTTGGGTCTTTAAGGTATAGGATCATGTCGTCTGCAAATAGGGATATTTTGACAGTTTCTTTACCTGTTTGTATTCCTTTTATTCCTTCTTCTTGCCTAATTGCTCTGGCTAGGAATTCCAGTACTATGTTGAATAGGAGTGGAGATAGTGGGCATCCTTGTCTGGTTCCTGATTTTAGAGGGAATGGTTTTAATTTTTCTCCGTTAAGTATAATGCTGGCTGTAGGTTTGTCATATATAGCTTTTATAATGTTGAGGAACTTTCCTTCTATTCCTAGTTTTCTTAGAGCTTTTATCATGAAATGATGTTGGATCTTATCAAAGGCTTTTTCTGCATCTATTGAGATGATCAAGTGGTTTTTGTCTTTGCTTCTGTTAATGTGGTTTATTACATTTATTGATTTTCGTATGTTGAACCACCCCTGCATCCCTGGGATGAAGCCTACCTGGTCGTGGTGAATAATCTTTTTGATGTGTTGCTGAATTCGATTTGCCATTATTTTGTTGAGGATTTTTGCATCAATGTTCATTAAGGAGATTGGCCTATAGTTCTCCTTTTTGGAGGTGTCTTTGCCTGGTTTTGGGATAAGTGTAATAGTGGCTTCATAAAATGTGTTTGGCAGTTTTCCTTCCCTTTCTATTTCATGGAACAGTTTAAGGAGGGTTGGTATCAGTTCTTCTTTAAAGGTCTGATAGAATTCAGCAGAGAATCCATCAGGTCCTGGACTTTTCTTTTTGGGGAGACTCTTGATTGCTGCTTCAATTTCATTTTGTGTTATAGGTCTATTCAGGTGATTAATTTCCTCTTGGTTCAGTTTTGGATGATCATATGTATCTAGAAATCTGTCCATTTCTTTTAGATTTTCAAATTTATTTGAATATAGGTTCTCAAAGTAGTCTCTGATGATTTCCTGGACTTCCATGGTGTTTGTTGTTATCTCCCCTTTTGCATTCCTGATTCTACTAATTTGGGTTTTTTCTCTCCTCATTTTAGTCAGGTTTGCCAGGGGTCTATCGATCTTGTTTATTTTTTCAAAGAACCAACTTTTTGTTTCATTAATTCTTTGTATGGTTTTTTTGGTTTCTATTTCGTTGATTTCAGCTCTTATTTTTATTATTTCTCTCCTTCTATTTGTTTTGGGATTTGCTTGTTCTTGTTTTTCTAGGAGTTTGAGATGTATCATTAGGTCATTGATTTGGGATCTTTCAATCTTTTTAATATATGCACTCATGGCTATAAACTTTCCTCTCAAGACTGCCTTAGCTGTGTCCCATAGGTTCCGGTAGGTTGTGTTTTCATTTTCATTGACTTCTAGGAACTTTTTAATTTCCTCTTTTATTGCATCGATGATCCATTCTTCATTAAGTAATGAGTTATTTAGTTTCCAGCTGTTTGCATGTTTTTTGTCTTTACTTTTGTTGTTGAGTTCTACTTTTACTGCATTGTGGTCAGATAGTATGCATGGTATTATTTCTATTTTCTTATATTTGCTGAGGCTTGCTTTGTGCCCTAGGATATGATCTATTTTGGAGAAGGTACCATGGGCTGCTGAGAAGAATGTATATTGTGTAGAGGTTGGATGAAATGTTCTGTAGACATCTACTAGGTCCACTTGATCTATTGCATATTTTAGATCTTGGATTTCTTTATTGAGTTTTTGTTTGGATGACCTATCTATTGATGATAATGGAGTGTTAAAGTCTCCCACAACCACTGTGTTGGCGTTTATATATGCTTTTAGGTCTTTCAGGGTATGTTTGATGAAATTGGGTGCGTTGACATTGGGTGCGTACAGATTGATGATTATTATTTCCTTTTGGTCTATTTCCCCTTTTATTAGTATGGAATGTCCTTCTTTATCTCGTTTGATCAATGTAGGTTTGAAGTCTACTTTGTCAGAGATAAGTATTGCTACTCCTGCTTGTTTTCGGGGGCCATTGGCTTGGTAAATCTTCTTCCAGCCTTTCATCCTAAGCATATGCTTATTTCTGTCGGTGAGATGAGTCTCCTGTAAGCAACAAATTGTTGGATCTTCTTTTTTAATCCATTTTGTCAAACGGTGTCTTTTGATGGGTGAATTAAGTCCATTAACATTAAGTGTTAGTACTGATAGGTATGTGGTGATTCCTGCCATTTAGTTATCTTAGTTGTTTGAAGGTTTGATTGTGTGTACCTAACTTGATGTTACTCTCTACTGTCTTGCTTTTTCTTATCCTGTGGTTTGGTGCTGCCTGCCTTTTCATGGTTAAGTTGGGTGTCACTTTCTGTGTGCAGGATCCCTTGCAGAATCTTTTGTAATGGTGGCTTTGTGGTCACATATTGTTTTAGTTTCTGCTTATCATGGAAGACTTTTATTGCTCCATCTATTTTGAATGATAGCTTTGCTGGGTAGAGTATCCTGGGGTTGAAGTTATTTTCATTCAGTGCCCGGAAGATCTCACCCCACGCTCTTCTTGCTTTTAATGTTTCTGTTGAGAAGTCTGCTGTGATTTTGATGGGTTTACCTTTGTTTTTTCTCTCTTGCAGCCTTCAATATTCTTTCCTTAGTTTCTGAACTTGTTGTTTTAATGATGATATGTCGTGGAGTAGTTCTATTTTGATCTGGTCTGTTTGGTGTCCTGGAGGCCTCTTGCATTTGTATGGGAATATCTTTCTCTAGATTTGGGAAATTTTCCGTTATTATTTTGTTGAATATATTACGCATTCCCTTCGCTTGCACCTCTTCTCCTTCTTCGATGCCCATGATTCTCAAGTTTGGTCTTTTGATGGAGTCAGTGAGTTCTTGCATTTTCTTTTCACAGGTCTTGAGTTGTTTAATTAGTAGTTCTTCAGTTTTTCCTTTAATTACCATTTCATCTTCAAGTTCTGAGATTCTGTCTTCTGTTTGTTCTATTCTGCTGGATTGGCCTTCCGTTTTGTTTTGCAGTTCTGTTTCGTTCTTTTTTCTGAGGTTTTCCATATCCTGGCTGTTTTCTTCTTTATTGTTGTCTATTTTTGTCCTGAGTTCATTTATCCATTTATTCATTGTGTTCTCTCTTTCATTTTGGTGTTTATACAGTGCTTCTATGGTTTCCTTTATTTCTTCTTTTGCTTTTTCAAATTCTCTATTTTTATTGTCTTGGAATTTCTTGAGTGTCTCCTGTACATTTTGGTTGACCCTATCCAGTATCATCTCTATAAAATTCTCATTGAGTACTTGTAGTATGTCTTCTTTTAAATTATTCTTGTAGGCTTCATTGGGTCCTTTGGCATAGTTTATCTTCATTTTGTTGGAGTCTGGCTCTGAGTTTCTGTTCTCTTCATTCCCCTCTGGTTCCTGTACTAATTTTTTGCTGTGGGGAAACTGGTTTCCTTGTTTTTTCTGTCTTCCTGTCATTGTCCTTGGTGTTGTTACTGTCCCTGTACTGTGTGTAATTAAGTATTTTCTAGCTTGTAATAATAACAATGGTAATATTGAGAATGGAAGAGTGAGCTGAGATGGAAAGCAAGAAGTTAAAGAAAAGGGGAAAACAAATATACAGACAAGAGGGAGAAAGCAGAACAAGGTATCAGACAAGAGAGTTTCAAAGGTATAAACAGGGAGTGTTAGTGTACTAATCGACAGTAAGCTGGTCCGCGTCTTCCCAAGCCGTATGGGCGCCGGCCACTGGCGGCCCGGGGGCCTCCTCGGTTCTTCGTTTAACGTGAAGTGGAGATTCTCTGCGCCGGCTGGAGATGTGGAGGAGTCAAAGTTATGCCTTTTCCCGGTGATTATGCCTGCAAAGTGTGTCTCCAGCGTCTCTCCAAGATTTCACTATAGGAGGCTCGCTTTCTGCTGCCTACCTCTAGCCGCCATCTTGGAATTCTTCCGCAGATCCATTTTCTTAATTTCCCACTAAATCCTCCTTCAAATTTATTTTTTTAGGAGTGTAGTTTCCTTCCTTTCTTCTTCTCCCCATCACTCTACTTGGTGCTATGCAACTATGTTCTTGAGTGACTATTTGGTGGTTTTAATTGCCTGGTTTTTTCCCCCCTGATTTAATTTTTGTATTGTGATTAACTTAGTTGTTAGCTAGATTGATGTGGTATTTCTGTCTCTGGCTTGGAGGTGTAAATTAGAAATATCAAATTCACAGGTTTAACACCAAATCATTTGTTTGCCTTTTATATATAAACCCCTTGGTGATGATATCTATAAACAGTAGGAGTTGGGGGGAGTTAATGGTTGTTTGGCTAGAGATAGAAACTCTGGTAATTGATAAATGTGGCACTAGAAGGGGAGCAGATGGGAAGGTGGGTGTTGGAAGAGTTATATGGGCTGCTGGGTTTTGTGTCCTTTGTGTGTGTTTCAGTGTATTTCCACTGTTGCAGTGGAGAGTGCTTTTCTTTAGGCATTGCAGGGGGCTTGGGGTGTGCACAGTTGATACTGTACGCTAGTCAGAAGGTGGTGAGTGTGTAGGAGGGAGCGGTAATGTGGTGACAGGTTGGGGAAGGATGGGGAGTGAATATGTGGGCAGAGAAGGAGCAGAAAGGGTAGTTGGAAGGGAAACAATGGATTGCAGCATAAGAAAAGGAGGGAAAGTGAAGAGGGTAAGTATATGGATAAGAAAATAGTGATGGTAAAGTTAATAATACAGAAAAAAAACTGCTGTAGCAACAACAAAATGTTCAGTCTGCTAGGTAAAAGTTCTGGACTTATTCCTTTGGTGTCCAATTCCTTTGGTGTTCTGGACTTTGTGGGGAAAGGGTGTTGCCTGTCTTGTCAGATGGCAAGAGGGTTTTTCTTTTTTTCTACTTTCTTTGGTCTTATAGGTTATCTCTTGCAAGTGGGAGCTCTGAAGTGGTCTCAGGAGGTGACTAGCTTATGAGCAGTATTTTGTTCCTTCTGTCCACAAGGCAGGCTGCAATTGGGGTCTGAGGTAACTCACTGCCAATTCATGCAAGGTGGTTAGATCTGTTGTTGTTTTTGCCAACAGGTGAAGCTGCATTGCCCTGCAGCTACAACTCTGGCTGGTTAGTTCCTCCCTCAGTGAGGTGAGGCAATTCGCTTTTGAGTACAGACCTCAGTCCCATGAGACTGGCTCAGCGATCCACCACACCCGGCTTTGGGAGGTTGGCTCATTGCCCCACCTCTTCTCTCAGTCTTTGTTACTTTTCCCACCTTTGTTCACTGAGGATTTGGCTACTTGCCCCACTCTTGGGCAGGTTCAGTATTCCACCCCACCCCAGTGTTTGTGTTAGATTATAATTTGCTGTTTATGCTTTTTAGTTTTGTTGATGGGGCAGGTTTAATCTACCCAGGGGCTGTGTTGCATTATGTTCCCAGGGGGATATGTAGGGGAGTTGTGTGTGATGCGGGTTGCTCACCTGTTGGGTCTGCAGGTTAATACAGGTAGCTTTGAAACTGGTTGGCAGGAAGAAATGGCTTGCCACTTTTCTTAAAGCAGACACTTTCTGGGCATGGGTTCAGTGCACCGGGATGTAGGGAGGCTTTCCACAGGTTGAGGGTCCAAGATATCACAGAGTTGAATTCTGGTTGATGCTTTATCTTCTGCTTATTGAAAAAAAAAGGGAGAACTAGCCTAGGGCTTTTTTTCCACCCAGGGAAGACATGCCCTCTTGGCTTTTCCCAGCTGTTAGGTGCAATTAAAGGTTGTTTTAAGGATCAGTCCTTGAATTTTATGTGCCCCTAATGTGTTGGTGGTTATTTTGACTCGAAGCAACCAGAATTATCCAAGTGCAGCTCCCACATCTTGAGGTAGTTTCTAGAGTCAAAGGAGCCCAGGAATTCTTTTTCCTTACTCTAACCACCACCTTGTATCCTGTCTGTCAAATCTTAGATCTTGATGAGCATAGGGTTAGGGGAATTATAGAGATATCTGACCCATGGGTAAATCTGAAAGTGTATGTGTGGTGTGTGGGGAACTTTTCTTACTTTCCTGGGAGTGAGCTGGGAGACTACTATTATCTTATAGAAACCTTTTGCCTAATGAGTGACAGAAGAACAGCAGTTTAGTGAGATATTTTGCTAAATGGGTTTAAGGTCAGATAGAAAAAGTTCAACACATACATGTAGTGTGAATGGAAGAAGCAACAGGGGACTTGAGCTTCCTACTGGTCCAGGGAAGAATGGTATGCAAAGTGCTAAAAGAAGACAGACCAAAGGAATAAGGATTAAATGAATGGATGTAAGTAATGATTTAGAGTAAAAGTCAGTTATTATTGTTGGTATTATTATTATTATTATTATCAGTAAGTTAATGCCAGAAATTATAGGAGGACAAAGTACATTATTGCTGGGGAATCAGTAAGGATTAGATAAATCACAACAGAGCTCACAATGGGTAAAGGACAATTAAGAAAAATTTACCCTCTATCTCACCATTTTGAGAGTAGAGGATATGTAACTATCAGTGGACCATAGATCATAGTCAAGTGGAAGACAGTCTGTAGAATCCTAAAAAGAATCCTGGATCAATTGTCATTAACCCAAATGACATAGTATACCTTGATTTTATAAGATTCTATTTTCTACTGATACATACATATGAGATATTAGGAACTAAGATCTAAGTTGATTTTTAGAGAACTAAAGTTACTTTTCTGTACATATAAAGTATCTGGGTCCAAGGAACTTATACTCATTAAGCCTTTACAGATGCTCACTCTGGATGCTGTGTGGTGAATGGCAGGCAGTGACTGAGGAAGATTATTCAGAGAACTACTGTACTACTCCAGATGAGGGTTTATTTGGCTCAGGGTGATAGAGAAGCAGATATGGTTTAAGGTGTGGTTTTAAAAGTTAAAATCAGCACTTTTAATGGGTGAGTGTATATGAGGGGTAGTGAAGACAAAGGTGTTAAAGAAAGTGCCCGGGTTTTTGTCTTGAGCAATTTAGTGAGCTAGTTACAATGCAGGTAAAACAGGTTTTAAGTTCAATTTTGAATATATTTAATAATAGGGTGCTGGTAAAATGTGCAAATGAAGATGTTGCATAGACTGTAGGAATATGAAATTGTTTTAAAAAAACAGAAACTGAGCTGGAAACAAAAAGTTGGAGTTATTAACAAAGAGAAATTCACTGAAGCTATGTAACAAGTGTCATTTACACTTACAACTTTTAGCCTTGTTTGAAAATGGGGAGTGAAGTTAGAAGAGGTTCTGGAGTACTTTTCTGAGGAAATACAATGCATAATTATTAGGCAAAGATGAAGTACTGAGAGAGAAGAAAAAGAAGCTGTGGTTGGAGAACAGGAAATAAACTGACCAACCCAAGAGAGTCTAACAGAAATTAAGGAACAAATGGGTTTTAAGAGGAAGAAGAGACCATTGTGTTGAATATTATTTAGTGTTCAGGTAAAAAGGTAAGAAAATTTTCTTTAGATATCTTGACATGTAAGTCATCTGGATATTAATGAGATGGTTTTGGTGGAATGATGAAAGTCGTAAGTAGATGAGTCAATGATAGGTTAAAAAAATAAAAATTTAGTTCTAAATGAGAGAAAGATGTAGGGATGAAATTAGTTGGAAAGGAGAGGTTAAGAGAAACAGTGTCTGAGAAAACTACAAGTTTTTGAGGAAAAGACCCTGTTTAGAATTACAGGCATCTTCCTTCTCATACTTACCCTTATTCTTTGGCAAATGGAAAAATAGCACAGAATTTTTTTTGATAGTATCTTCAATCTATTGAGTTAAAATGTATTATTGAAATTAATTGCACTTATTTCTTTTTAGCATTTTTCATGTGGATTCCCCCAATTTTTTAAAATTTCTTTTATTCATATGTGCATACAATGTTTGGGTCATTTCTCCCCCCTTCCCCTCACCGCCTCTCTCTCCCCCCCTACCCCCTTGCTGCAGAGAGAATATAAGCAATAATAGGAAGGACCAAGGGTTTTTGCTAGTTAAGATAAGGATAGCTATACAGGGGGTTTACTCTCATTGCTTTCCTGTACATAATTAACACAGAATTATAGCACTTATGTATCAATTAGACAATGTTGGGCTGCCAGGGTTGATCATTTCAGTTTTCAGAAAGAATTCAAAAGGAAATGAATGAAAACAACCTGAAGTATACTCATTAAGAATATAGCACCCTTTGAGCAGCATACTTCAACCTCTGTCTCTTCAGCAGTATGAGGACTTTGAAGGAGATTGAAGAGCCACCTCTAAGAAAAGTCAGAACTTTGAAACATTAAACTATCCCCTTTAAGACAGGGACTATTTTATTTGACTTTATCTCAGCCCCAGTGACTGAGTGTGGAAAACTATTTCCGTTGAGAAAACTACACTATTAGTAATGCTATACCTCATCTCACTCCAACAGTTACCTCAGAATAGGTACTCTACAAGGCATCCCATTTAAGGAGCCCTGCAGACCAGGGGATAATTGTGCCTTTGGGAAAACACAATCAGAATTGACACTTCTATTATGGCTTCCCCAGCTGTGTAGGTTTTGGTAGCCTTAACAGTAAGGAAGGAGGGGCTTTTCAAATCTGAGTCATTACGTTAAACTAACCATGGTTTAGCTTACCACTGGATAATAAAGTCAGCAATGCTGTTCAGAAGCCATATCTGTGGGTGGTTTCTATGATGACTGAACAACCATGCATATTTACATATTTTTGAGCCCTTTGCATCAAAAATGCTCACCCTATAATTTCTTTTTAATATCAGCTAGTTCATATGGGGTTTTGCTTCTACCTTCACACTCTTCACCCGAATACACTGGCAGTGTGTATGTTTATGAATGTTTCTACTGTCCTGTAGTTACACCTTATCCTAACTTCCCCTTATTTGCAGATCAGTATACTATCTGCAGAGAAAGCTAACTCACTCTTAACTCTTTGTAAACCCATAAAGGAATCTCTTTTGGTTGTTACTTCTTAGGTTCTCTGGCCTGTCCTTAGTGTATGCTCACTGACCACTTCAACTGTTCCTCCTTAGCTACCCACAATACAATTCCTCTAACCCAAGCAATGGTGGGAGCTGGTAGTCTTAACCCATGCTCAGTAACCTTGACATTTTTTTCAGTAAGGAACATATCTCCCTGGAGATATTGAAGGGGTAAACATTATCTAGGAATACTTCTTCACTTAGAAATGTTAAAAATTATTAAGCACCAATAATAGTCTATGCCTGATGTAATGTCCTGGTGTTAGGTTTCATACAGCTCTTGCAGAAGCCAGCCATTTCTCTTTGTCTTTATTTATCTTTCTATCTCCTCATCTATCCCCCTCTCACAATCCCAAGAGGATTTGTGGATGCTTATAATAAACACACACAATAAACTAAAAGGGGTTGAGATATAGAGAGTCATGACTATAGGAGGCATTAATAAGAGCAGGAAGTCAAGGAAAAAAGTATCCAGGCTATAAAGGATTATGTGGTTGTTATACTTGCTTTGACATTTAGCCCTCACTTTCCTAATAATCAAAGCTAGTAGGAAGACCTATTGCTCTTTTGCAGACAGGAGGAATCGTCTGAGGTCCTTAGGGAAGGCAAATCTTTGTTTTTAGCAATAAGTTCTGAAAAGTATTTTCAAATATAAGAGCACTGAATAACATGTACCTTTCTTTACTTCCTCCATATGGCAAGTCTAGGAATGGATTTCATACGACTGTTTCTGGTATTGTCTTTACATAATAATGACCTAATCTTAAAATACACCTTGAGGGGTGTGATTATGTAAGGTCCTTCCTTTGATGAAATAAAAGCTGTCTGGACCAAATTAATCTTATCCCTCAAGGTCTGAGCCATCCCTACCACTTGTCCATGGAAAAGAGCTGAATATATTCAGTTTTTCTTGTGTTGGGAAGAATCTACATTCACTATCATTACTTTCTTAGTCATTCAAATTCCTCATTCTGGCCATAATCCAGTTTTCTGTACTTTGTTTAATATTTGGTGTCTTATGTTCAGCTAGTTGTTATTGTAATTCTCCTAATAGCCACAACAGCATGATAATCAACTAGATTTTGGACTTGCTGAGTTTTAAAAAAGATTAAAATTTTTTTTAAAAAAATGGACTTTTTGTCTTTCATATGTTAATCTATGAGTGATTTTTCTAAGAGGTGAAAATAGTGTTCAGTATTTCTTGACTTTATTTGATCATGAAACCCTTTACTCAGGTCATAGCATGTTTTTATAAGACCAGTCCCACTTCCAGTCTTAATTATGGTTAAGAGGGTTCTTTTTCTTTGAAATCAAGACTTGTTTTTCACTGTAACTTCTGAACTGCACCATTAAAAATACTGTTGAAATAATAGGAAGCTTAAGCATTTTAAAGCCATCACATAAAGAAAATATTATATAAAAATCTTTGAGCAAGAATCATAAAGAATATATAAAATGTTGGCTTTTAAAATGCATATTACTCCTAATATGACAGAAAGTAATGTGGATAAACATTTTTAATAATGAAGGCACTTCAAAATAAAAAAAAGGTGACATAAAGGACCTTTTACAAATCTATACAATGGAAATTGTTAAAGACCTTCAGATTGTATAGGATGAAAACAGGTTTTATTTTTTACATTTTAGAAATAAATATTTGTGATCATCTTGAGTCTACTTTCTGGACTGAGGACAAAAGCACTAATTTAAAATTTATCTTTGGAATGACACTCCTAACTCTTGGTAGCTGAAAAATGCTATAATTTTCCCCATTACTTTGAATACACTATTAAATATTTTCTCTTTAAAAATAGAATTGTAACATTTTAAAACAAAAATAGTTTCTATTTTCTTAGTCACCAGAGCATGGAATTCTGTCTGAAGAGTAGGTTTCTTTATTATCTTTCAGTAAGATTAAACTCTTAATTCTTCCACTCTTTTGTGACTTTGGATTATTGTTATGTTTACCTTCAGGGAACTCTTGCAACTCATGAGGAACTCTTATTCATCCTCTGAAAACCATCATGATTTCCTTGTCCAAGAAATCTTTTGTTAACCTCCTCCTAGCTTTCACATGTATTTTTATCAGTCTCTCCTGTGTGCTACCTTTGTTCTTATACTTATCTTTATTTTTCCATTTATTACACTACGATCTTACAGATTTTCTCCTACAGAAAGTGTGAATTCAAGGAAGATACAAGGTACATCTCATTCACTTCTGTATTTTGAGGTTGAAGATCACTCGACAATACTGATCTGCCTTTTCTTTTACCTGTTATTGCTGATCTCGTCTAGTTCTTCGTACCCCAGTTCTGTTGCTTGTGGGTCCACAAGTGTAGTAGAAAATACTTAATTAAACTATTAAAGGTACCCGAGCCTCTTCTGGACTCATCAAACTTTTCTTGTGATTGATTTAGCCTTTGCAATTAATTAGTGCTTGAGGAACCATATTCAGTTAGTACATATATACATGGAAATGTCACAAGGAAACTCTTGTATAGCTATCATAAACAAACAAAATGTCATTTTTTTTTGTTTTACAAAAACAGAGAACAGGAAGGCAAAACAGGTCCAGTGGGAGGGGAGGGATTTAAGGAAAGAGTGTAAGAGAGTGAATATGGTAGAAGTATTATGTACACACGTATGTAAATGGAAAAATGAGACTTGCTGAAATTATTCTAAGAATGGGGAGGAGAGTTAAAGGAGAATGATGGAGGAGGTGAATTAAGGTATGAAGTTCAAAGTCCTTATCACATCTCTCCCTTCCTTGAATGAGACCTCCCTTTTCTCTCCTTTCTCCCAAGAAAGCATATTTGTCCTGAGAGAAGACTGAATCACAGTGTGGATAGTCTTCTGGTGTTGAGCTGCCTTCTCAGCTTTCTGTTGTGGAATGATTAGGCTGTTCAGTGCTTGGTTTTCTTGGGTGAAGTCTAAGGTAGAAGTAATCCCATCTAGACTACTTGGCCTTCCCACTGGGGCATCCTCTTGTAGTTGCATCCATTTTTGTGAGTTTTTCAGTCTTGTTGTGTCTGAACAAAGGGTTAATCTAATCTAGAATTTCCAAAGAAGCAAAAACCAAAGTAAGGGGATGGGTTTTCAGTGAAAAAGACCTTGGTAACTTGGAGATTGGTTTGGATTGATGCATTCAAGAAAACATAGAGAGATGTTGTAAATGTTTGCCTAATAATTTCTATTATTATTTCTCAGTAAAAACTGTACAAGGTTGGTAGTGGGAATATTTACATGTCATTGCCTAATCCTTGGGTTAATATATAAATAGGACATTACTTTTTTCATTAAACATTGTCTGTGAGTGAATAGAATCTGATGGATAGAGGTAAATAATATCGTTACTCTTGGAAATTGTTTAGCTGAGCATTGTTTGTTTTTCCCCTTCTGTTGCAAATCTCTAAAAATTTTTGAAAAGCTATAAATAGAAAAATATAATCTAAGAACTCTAAATAGGCTGAATTATTTGCTGAAACACTTAGGGCCAGCAGGTACCTCGAGAATAAGCATCATCAAAAACATTTTCTCTCAGGAACAACAGTCTTTCACACAGAAGTATGAAATGGTATGGAGAGTCAGACAGGAAAAATGCTGAAATAATTGGTTTCTTTCTCTGTGCTTATGTGGTTTTTTTCATCTTAAATTATTTATTTCCAGCATCTTAACTGTTTTTTTGTTCTCCTCCTCCTTCTCCTTGTACTCTTCCTCCTTTTTTTTGAGACAGGGTCTCACTGTGTAGCCTAGATATCATTACTTAAACTAGGCTGGCTTCAAACTCATGATCCTCCTGCCTCAGCCTTTCCAGTGTGGAGTGATGAGATTACAGGTGTGTACCACTAGATCTGACCTTTTATTTCTTTTTGGCTGGTGAACAATAAATCCTTATTTACCTGGTAAACTGAGCTACTGGGGTTTGACGTCAGAGCTGTGTGCTTGCTAGGCAAATGATCTACCACTTGAGCCTTATCTCCAGCCCTTTTTGCTTTACTTTATTTTTCAGATAGGGACTTGCATTATTGCCTGGGGCCAGCCTCAGATCATAATCTTCCAATGATCTCCACCTCCCTCATAGCTGGGATTACAGGCATACACAAGTATGCCTGGCCTGCTGCTTACCCTTTAAAAAATTCTTTGGATAGAATTACTTGTATTCAAATAAAGGCATTTATTGCTGGAGGCATGGCTTGAGCATTGGAGTGACTTTTGTACGGACAAAAAACTTTCTAAAAACATTTATCACACAATTAGTTAATTAAAAGTTCTTGTATTACTTTCCTTCTGAAGTTCTATAGGCATTATAGGTCTTATGATTCAATTTATCACTTAATTATATGTTATTTCATAATTAATTATCACTATTTATTATGTTTATGTTATTTTCCCCTAAATGATAAGTTTGTGTGTATGGGTGTGATGGTAA
This sequence comes from Castor canadensis, assembly GCF_047511655.1. NCBI lineage: Eukaryota > Metazoa > Chordata > Mammalia > Rodentia > Castoridae > Castor > Castor canadensis. Next base: position 25,655,058 of record NC_133390.1, on the reverse strand, counting down.
TTTATGTGTCAACTTGACTGGGTTGTGAATATCCAGACATTTGGCTAAACATTATTCTGGGTATGTCTGTGAGACTGTTTCTAGACGAGATTAACACTCGAGTCATTACACTAAGTAAAGCAGATTACCTTTCCTAATGTGCATGATCTTATTCAACCAAATGAAGATCTGAATTGAGCAAAGAGACTGAGTAAAAGGGAATTCCTACTGGGTGTCTAGTTGGAGCTGGGGTATCAGTCTTCTCTTGCCCTCACAGTCTGTCTTAGTCTACTTTGTGTTGCCGTAACATAATACCACAGGTAGAGTAATTTATAATGATCAGAAATTTATTTCTCATTGCTCTGCAGTCTGGGGAATCCAATACCAAGTCTGGGATATCGTGAGGGCCTTGCTGCACTTACACATGGTAGGAAGTAACACATAGAAGAAAGGTGAGAGAGAGAGAGAGAGAGAATCTTCATTGTATTGGTTCTGTTTCTCTAGTGAACTGTGGCTAATGCAATAGTCATGTTTTTATACTTATTTCACATTACTAATAGAAAATAGTATGTTAGAATTTAAAATAGACTTAGAATTTGAGTGTTCTTGATTAAAGTGACTCATGAAACTTAAAGCCAGCTATTCTGATGTGAAAATTGAGTACATATTTGCTAAATTGTTGAGCATATGCCCCATTGCACTTTTCAGTTTTTGACATAGGTGGAAGTAAAGAGAAGTGCAGTATTGATTTTGATTAAATGATGCCAAATGAGCTGAGTTACTGTTAAAATGATGAATTGTATTTATAACACATAATACAGCATGATTTTCATAATAGAAGACATTATTTAAATGACAAGTTAAGCTCATTTTCCATAGTCAGAAGCCCATGTATATCTTCTGAAAATTCATGTTATTATAAGTGACCTAAGAAAGGCTCTGTTTATCATTGCTGCCTATAAAATTCATAACTAGTTAAGGCTTATGTCTTTCCTGCAGCAATTACTGCTCTGATCCAAGTCAGGACATGCGTTTGGATTTGTTTTTAAAATTGTGGTGATGAATATCTTGTTTGATTTCACCTGTAACCCTTGTTTGGTTTCCCTGTAGGAAGACTGATCAAGATATGTTTTATGTGTTAGCTAATAAATAGAGTGAAGCTATTACTGATTCATGTTAAATTGAATCTCACAGCTTTAACCTCATTGAGACTGGATTGTAGCTGAATTAATGTATTTTAATTATAAAATGTGCCAAACCATAAACCAGAGATATGTAAGCAGAGTACTGCTTTTGCCATGCGTGTACATTATTTGGTTCATGTCTGAGAATGTAAGTATTCTCAAATGAAAGACTATTGCAAATTCTTACATTTATTGAGACTAACACTTATAGTTTGTAATGTGAATACCTAAACAAAATTTATAAAAACATGAACTATTTCTTTTCACTTTAGAAGTTTCAGCTGAGAAACCTAGAATTCAGAAACATCAAATCGTCAAATGTAAAAAAAACTTTCCTCTGAAATGTCTGCTATTCTGGATTTACCATGATATAAATTTATGACATTTTAGAAAGGAATTTTTCCGATTCTTTGCTGAATTGTCCTAGTAATACTGAAAAAGAAAACACATTCTAATCTTGCCTATCTGATAACGAGCATAATAGAGTTAAACTCCTGACCTGCAAACGAGGTCAAAAGATGATATTCCTTCAAGCCAGTAAGTATACATCCTGATTACTGTCTGGGTGGGGATGCCTTTTTATCTTTGCTCTCATTAGGTAAATTTTCTTTCAATTTGAAGATAAGGAAAACAGTTTTTCTCCCTCGCCTCAACACAGAATGGACACAAAGTGAACACTTTCCATGGGACACAGACAACCCACAGCATACATAAATGGCAGATGGCATTTTGCATATATATTGGGGAGTAGTTAAGACTATCAGTCTAGCAGTGTAGGTATTAAGAATGGATATTAAATGGAACATTGAGCAAGCCCGTCAGTAGATAATAAGAATAACTCCTCTTCTAGAAGGACCTGATCTATGGTACATGTCTGTAAACTATGATGTGTGTGGCTTTTACTGAAGTGGTTCAGAAATTGCATAAAGATAGAGAAATGAAATGTGGATTACATCCTAATATCAATGACTGTCTTAATCTTCCATGTCTGAGGATTTTCACCAGAGTCATTGAGGAAAATACTGGAAGTTTATATTAGAATTTCTCTATATGACATTTATTGTTTGTATTCAGTACACAATTAATAGCAAACTATACAGTAAAATATGTATAACTTTTAAATTTTGCACTACAGATCCATTCTGTCTAAATTAATCCCCCTATTGTCATTAAGTTCTTGAGTTAAAAAGTCCTTCACGTGTTGTTGTATTTGACTAGATGGGAGAGGCATTACCTAAAATTACATTCCACTATACATCTGGGACTAGAGGAGCAAAAACTAAAAATCAGTCCTTCTTCTAGGATCCTCCCAGACTCACCAGTCTGGGGGTGTAAGACATAGCTGTCTTTTTAAAGAGCTCACCAAAGTCCTCATTAAGAATGTTTAAAGGGGAAAATGTAAATGTGATTTAAAATGAATGCCTTTAGTATTTTATTATGCCCAGTCGTTTATGTAGTGTGATTAGTCCTTGTTTGTAAGAGTATGTTGGATAAGAATTTAGGTTTTTATTATCCCCAATAAAATTCAAAAATTCTAAAAAGATACCTTTCCTGCACAACTCCAGAAGTGGGAGCAATTCAAGTAGCAAATTTTTACTCATCACTTTTTATGAGTCCAACACTGAACTAAGTGTAAGGAATACAAAACAAAGACCAGCTTTATTATTTCAAATAATTCTAACTATGTGAAAACACAAATTGTGACAGTCTTAAATATTTCACGTTAGCTAGAGAGGCAATGAGACAAGTTGAAAAAATTAATGTGATCTGGAGCGAAGAGTTTTGTAAAAGAAATAATAATAATTTGTGATGTTCCTTGAAGGGGAAATCTGGGCGAGAGTGGACTTGACAGGCAGACACAGGCTCACGGCCCTAATGAACCCATGCCTAGGTTTGTGCAGCATCCTTGAGCATTAGCCTAGTTTTTGCAGGCATCAATGCCTGTATTCCTATTGTTAATATACCATGATGCCAACACACAGAGTGAGTTCTGTGACTACTTTCTTAAAACTCAATTTCTGTCCACCACTTTGGCTCTTTTGTCTTGAAAGGGAAGAAGGGAGGGAGGGAGAGAGAGAGAGAGAGAGAGAGAGAGAGAGAGAGAGAGAGAGACACTTTGGTTTCAAGATTTACTCAGGTTTTTGTCTCTTAACGTGAATAATTTTCTGTGTGTACACTTGTGTTATTCCTTGTGTCTGTTTTCAGTTAAGCATTCCCAAGTCTTTGTGAAACATGATTTTAATTGTGCTAAAGATGTTATTACTTACCAACACCTCTTCTCTTCTTTTTCCTGAGTCTCCAGCAGAATTCACTTAAGGCTCCCTTGTAGGGAGGCATAGCCAGGGAATGTTCTGGGAAATGGAAGCTGAGCAGGAATGATGGGACCACATCCAGACTAGAACATATCAGACTTCCATGTCAATTCTCTTTTATTTTCTGGCTAATTGGAGAGAACCTGGGGACAAAAGGAGAATGGAACTTGTGGTGAGAAGGACCCTGGGTCCCTGACTTGTGGGCATGGGACAGAGCCTTTCCCTCCTTCTAGTGCACTCATTAGGTAAAAAAACCATGACATTTTATCTCCAGTTGGTTACTTACTGATCCATTTAACATGTATTATTCCAGTACTTCCCAGATTCAATACCACACTAATACTGATTTCCCAAAGCAATGTTGCTATCAATTTAATACATAGGAATGGATTTCTTATAATGGAGCATTTTTTGTTAAATGTTTAAATAGCTTTTTTGTTTGTTTTACTGTGCTGGGGTTTGAACTCAGGGCCTTGGGCTTGCTCTACCACTTGAGCCACCCCTAGCCCTTTTTGTTTTGATTATTTTGTTATGGAGGGGTGTGGTTGCTTTATCTGTTATGCTTTCTTCACATATATACTTTTTTTCATAACTGATCTCTTTGTAATAATAAGAAAACTCTCCTACACTACTACAGAATAGTTAACAAACAGAATCAAAAATCCAAGAGATCTGTCTAATCCTCAATCTGTAGTCCAGTCTGTGCATTTACCCTGTATAGTCCTTTATAATATTTCTCTTTCCTTCTAGAACAATATCTAGTCTAAAGCATGTACTGGTTGTAATTTTCTCCCTGAATCCTTGCTTTTAGAATTTGTCTTTTGTGATGCTGACATTTTTAAAGAATACAGTACTATCTTTTCAATAAGATGCTTTTCATTTTGAGTTTTAATGTTTCCTCATCATTAGAGTGAAGTTCCAGATTCTGTTGTGGAATCTTCCATTCGAAGTGCAATAAAACATTTTGAACCAAGGCCTTGAATGACAGTTAAACGAGGGCTAGAGATTGAAGTATCATGTACTTTAGTTGTTGAATTAAAAGGTAGATGTAGTTTCTAAAACCAACAAGAATATAGTTTCTCACAACAAAGGAAAAGGGCAAGGGTATGTGCAAAATTAGGAAATTGGAGGTTTGTCGATGGTGAATCACGGCTCCCCTTTCTTTTTGCATTTCTGAGCCTCCTGGTACTCAGCACTCTCAGAATGACACAGATTCTTTTTTGTCTGTAGAAAACTATGTGATAAACTGGCAGTCACACATTATTGTCTAAGTTGAGCTAGAAACCTACCAAGGATGTTAAGATGATATTTGGAAATAGCAAAGCATGAGTCAAAGCATTTCTAGGACATGGTACCTGGGCAAGGGAAATGTTTTAGGGCAGTGATGGTTAATTTTTTTGTGTCAACTGGGCTGGGCTGTAGTTACTTAGTCAAACACTAAGTATTGTTGTTAAGATAATTTTTAGATATGTTTAATATCTGCCATCAGGTGATTTTAAGTAACTGATATTAACTTTGATAAAATGGGTGGGCCTCAGTCAATCAGTTGAAGGCTTTAAGAGTCAAAATCTCCCCTGAGGTTTCCTGGAGAAGAAGAAATTCTGTCAGGAAGAAGAAATTCTGTCTCAAGATTGCAACATCAACTCCTACCTGAATTTCTAGGCTTCTGGTCTGCACTACAAGATTCAGATTTACGGAAGAATTCCAAGATGGCGGCTAGGGGTAGGAAGCAGAAAGCGACCCTCCTATAGTGAAATCTTGGAGAGACGCTGGAGACACACTTTGCAGGCATAATCACCGAGAAAAGGCATAACTTTGACTCCTCCACATCTCCAGCCGGCGCAGAGAATCTCCACTTCACGTTAAACGGAGAACCGAGGAGGCCCCCGGGCCGCCAGTGGCCGGCGCCCATACGGCTTGGGAAGACGCGGACCAGGTGAGCTTCGCGGTACCGTGGTAGCCCACAGACAAGCCTGGGCCAGAGCAGCATAGCCCCCTGGACAGACTGACCTCCACCCGGGAGAAAAAGAGAAACTGAGTACTAAGCAATAAGAACAGTTAAGACACGCTAGAAAGAGGGTGGGGCGCCCTGAGCGCTGAAGATTGGGGGGAAGGGAATCCTTCCCGGGACTGTAAATAAACGAGCCGGGCGGGCCGGAGAGGCTCTGGCGGGAGCGGGGCGCGCCAGCAACCAGGAGCGGGGACGCTTGTGAGAGGAGGGAAGACCCACTTCCCATGTGAACTGTAAATAAACACGCAGGCCTGACAACGCGGGGCAGTGTCGCCTTTCCCAGTGCTTGGAAAGGGAAAAGCCTGTAGCAGAGGCCCCCCTCCCCCGCACAGGAGAACTCTGAGCAAACAAAGCCTGTGGGACCAGGTGAGTGCTAAGCTCACCCCAGAGATCTGCATAAATAATGCCGCCAGCTACAGGCTGAGAGCAGCAGGCAGGCAAGCCACAGTTGCAGATACCACTCTCAGAACTGCCTCCAGATGCTTTTTTTTTCTTTTTCTCCCTACCTTTGATGAGAGAACAACCGAATTACACCTGCAAGCCGAAAAACTTACTGAAACTGTATTGCATTTGAACTGGGGACACTTGGTGGGGTTTTTTTTTTTTTTCTTCTGTGTGTGTGTGAGTGTAGTTTTGTTCTACTTTATGCATCCCCTTTGATGAGACAACTACAGAACAACATCTGAGGCACCAACTCCAGGACTGGAGATTGAGACGGACATCCAAATTATTAAGACTGAAATTGCATTGCATATAAACTTGGAAGTTTTTTGGTTTTTTGTTTTTTTTAATTTTCTATTTTCCATTTTATTTTAATTCATTTTTATAAATAGATATTACTTTCATATACTTATTTTTTATTTTTTTTATCTTTGATTTTCAATCCTCTCTCTGTCACTCTATTGTCTGTTCAGCTTACTGTCGATTAGTACACTAACACTCCCTGTTTATACCTTTGAAACTCTCTTGTCTGATACCTTGTTCTGCTTTCTCCCTCTTGTCTGTATATTTGTTTTCCCCTTTTCTTTAACTTCTTGCTTTCCATCTCAGCTCACTCTTCCATTCTCAATATTACCATTGTTATTATTACAAGCTAGAAAATACTTAATTACACACAGTACAGGGACAGTAACAACACCAAGGACAATGACAGGAAGACAGAAAAAACAAGGAAACCAGTTTCCCCACAGCAAAAAATTAGTACAGGAACCAGAGGGGAATGAAGAGAACAGAAACTCAGAGCCAGACTCCAACAAAATGAAGATAAACTATGCCAAAGGACCCAATGAAGCCTACAAGAATAATTTAAAAGAAGACATACTAAGGAGAGAAATAATAAAAATAAGAGCTGAAATCAACGAAATAGAAACCAAAAAAACCATACAAAGAATTAATGAAACAAAAAGTTGGTTCTTTGAAAAAATAAACAAGATCGATAGACCCCTGGCAAACCTGACTAAAATGAGGAAAGAAAAAACCCAAATTAGTAGAATCAGGAATGCAAAAGGGGAGATAACAACAAACACCATGGAAATCCAGGAAATCATCAGAGACTACTTTGAGAACCTATATTCAAATAAATTTGAAAATCTAAAAGAAATGGACAGATTTCTAGATACATATGATCATCCAAAACTGAACCAAGAGGAAATTAATTACCTGAATAGACCTATAACACAAAATGAAATTGAAGCAGCAATCAAGAGTCTCCCCAAAAAGAAAAGTCCAGGACCTGATGGATTCTCTGCTGAATTCTATCAGACCTTTAAAGAAGAACTGATACCAACCCTGCTTAAACTGTTCCATGAAATAGAAAGGGAAGGAAAACTGCCAAACACATTTTATGAAGCCACTATTACACTTATCCCAAAGCCAGGCAAAGACACCTCCAAAAAGGAGAACTATAGGCCAATCTCCTTAATGAACATTGATGCAAAACTCCTCAACAAAATAATGGCAAACCGAATTCAGCAACAAATCAAAAAGATTATCCACCACGACCAGGTAGGCTTCATCCCAGGGATGCAGGGGTGGTTCAACATACGAAAATCAATAAACGTAATAAACCACATTAACAGAAGCAAAGACAAAAACCACTTGATCATCTCAATAGACGCAGAAAAAGCCTTTGATAAGATCCAACATCATTTCATGATAAAAGCTCTAAGAAAACTAGGAATAGAAGGAAAGTTCCTCAACATTATAAAAGCTATATATGACAAACCTACAGCCAGCATTATACTTAACGGAGAAAAATTAAAACCATTCCCTCTAAAATCAGGAACCAGACAAGGATGCCCACTATCTCCACTCCTATTCAACATAGTACTGGAATTCCTAGCCAGAGCAATTAGGCAAGAAGAAGGAATAAAAGGAATACAAATAGGTAAAGAAACTGTCAAAATATCCCTATTTGCAGATGACATGATCCTATACCTTAAAGACCCAAAAAACTCTACTCAGAAGCTTCTAGACATCATCAATAGCTATAGCAAAGTAGCAGGATATAAAATCAACATAGAAAAATCATTAGCATTTCTATACACTAACAATGAGCAAACGGAAAAAGAATGTATGAAAACAATTCCATTTACAATAGCCTCAAAAAAAAAATCAAATACCTAGGTGTAAACCTAACAAAAGATGTGAAAGACCTCTACAAGGAAAACTATACACTTCTGAAGAAAGAGATTGAGGAAGACTATAGAAAGTGGAGAGATCTCCCATGCTCATGGATTGGTAGAATCAACATAGTAAAAATGTCGATACTCCCCAAAGTAATCTACATGTTTAATGCAATTCCCATCAAAATTCCAATGACATTCATTAAAGAGATTGAAAAATCTACTGTGAAATTTATATGGAAACACAAGAGGCCACGAATAGCCAAGGCAATACTCAGTCAAAAGAACAATGCAGGAGGTATCACAATACCTGACTTCAAACTATATTACAAAGCAATAACAATAAAAACAGCATGGTACTGGCACAAAAACAGACATGAAGACCAGTGGAACAGAATAGAGGATCCAGATATGAAGCCACACAACTATGAGCAACTTATCTTTGACAAAGGAGCTAAAAATATACGATGGAGAAATAGCAGCCTCTTCAACAAAAACTGCTGGGAAAACTGGTTAGCAGTCTGCAAAAAACTGAAACTAGATCCATGTATATCACCCTATACCAAGATTAACTCAAAATGGATCAAGGATCTGAATATCAGACCCCAAACTCTTAAGTTGATACAAGAAAGAGTAGGAAATACTCTGGAGTTAGTAGGTATAGGTAAGAACTTTCTCAATGAAACCCCAGCAGCACAGCAACTAAGAGATAGCATAGATAAATGGGACCTCATAAAACTAAAAAGCTTCTGTTCATCAAAAGAAATGGTCTCTAAACTGAAGAGAACACCCACAGAGTGGGAGAAAATATTTGCCAATTATACATCAGACAAAGGACTGATAACCAGAATATACAGGGAACTTAAAAAACTAAATTCTCCCAAAACTAATGAACCAATAAAGAAATGGGCATGTGAACTAAACAGAACTTTCTCAAAAGAAGAAATTCCAATGGCCAGAAAACACATGAAAAAATGCTCACCATCTCTAGCAATAAAGGAAATGCAAATTAAAACCACACTAAGATTCCACCTCACCCCTGTTAGAATAGCCATCATCAGCAACACCACCAACAACAGGTGTTGGTGAGGATGCGGGGAAAAAGGAACCCTCTTACACTGTTGGTGGGAATGTAGACTAGTACAACCACTCTGGAAAAAAATTTGGAGGCTACTTAAAAAGATGGACATCGATCTACCATTTGATCCAGCAATACCACTCTTGGGGATATACCCAAAAGACTGTTACTCCAGAGGCACCTGCACATCCATGTTTATTGCGGCACTATTCACAATAGCCAAGTTATGGAAACAGCCAAGATGTCCCAGCTCTGACGAATGGATTAAGAAAATGTGGTATCTATACACAATGGAATTTTATGCAGCCATGAAGAAGAACGAAATGTTATCATTCGCTGGTAAATGGATGGAATTGGAGAACATCATTCTGAGTGAGGTTAGCCTGGCTCAAAAGACCAAAAATCGTATGTTCTCCCTCATATGTGGACATTAGATCAAGGGCAAACACAACAAGGGGATTGGACTATGAGCACATGATAAAAGCGAGAGCACACAAGGGAGGGGTGAGGATAGGTAAGACACCTAAAAAACTAGCTAGCATTTGTTGCCCTTAACGCAGAGAAACTAAAGCAGATACCTTAAAGCAACTGAGGCCAATAGGAAAAGGGGACCAGAAACTAGAGAAAAGGTTAGATCAAAAAGAATTAACCTAGAAGGTAACACCCACACACACGAAATCAATGTGAGTCAATGCCCTGTATAGCTATCCTTATCTCAACCAGCAAAACCCCTTGTTCCTTCCTATTATTGCTTATACTCTCTCTACAACAAAATTAGAGATAAGGGCAAAATAGTTTCTGCTGGGTATTGAGGGGGGGAGCAGGAGGGGGTGGAGTGGGTGGTAAGGGAGGGGGTGGGGGCAGGGGGGAGAAATGAACCAAGCCTTGTATGCACATATGAATAATAAAAGAAAAATGAAAAAAAAAATAAATAAAATAAAATAAAATGCAAAAAAAAAAAAAAAAAAAAGAAGACATACTACAAGTACTCAATGAGAATTTTATAGAGATGATACTGGATAGGGTCAACCAAAATGTACAGGAGACACTCAAGAAATTCCAAGACAATAAAAATAGAGAATTTGAAAAAGCAAAAGAAGAAATAAAGGAAACCATAGAAGCACTGTATAAACACCAAAATGAAAGAGAGAACACAATGAATAAATGGATAAATGAACTCAGGACAAAAATAGACAACAATAAAGAAGAAAACAGCCAGGATATGGAAAACCTCAGAAAAAAGAACGAAACAGAACTGCAAAACAAAACGGAAGGCCAATCCAGCAGAATAGAACAAACAGAAGACAGAATCTCAGAACTTGAAGATGAAATGGTAATTAAAGGAAAAACTGAAGAACTACTAATTAAACAACTCAAGACCTGTGAAAAGGAAATGCAAGAACTCACCGACTCCATCAAAAGACCAAACTTGAGAATCATGGGCATCGAAGAAGGAGAAGAGGTGCAAGCGAAGGGAATGCGTAATATATTCAACAAAATAATAACGGAAAATTTCCCAAATCTAGAGAAAGATATTCCCATACAAATGCAAGAGGCCTCCAGGACACCAAACAGACCAGATCAAAATAGAACTACTCCACGACATATCATCATTAAAACAACAAGTTCAGAAACTAAGGAAAGAATATTGAATTCTGCAAGAGAGAAAAAACAAGTAACATACAAAGGTAAACCCATCAAAATCACAGCAGACTTCTCAACAGAAACATTAAAAGCAAGAAGAGCGTGGGGTGAGATCTTCCGGGCACTGAATGAAAATAACTTCAACCCCAGGATACTCTACCCAGCAAAGCTATCATTCAAAATAGATGGAGCAATAAAAGTCTTCCATGATAAGCAGAAACTAAAACAATATGTGACCACAAAGCCACCATTACAAAAGATTCTGCAAGGGATCCTGCACACAGAAAGTGACACCCAACTTAACCATGAAAAGTCAGGCAGCACCAAACCACAGGATAAGAAAAAGCAAGACAGTAGAGAGTAACATCAAGTTAGGTACACACAATCAAACCTTCAAACAACTAAGACAACGAAATGGCAGGAATCACCACATACCTATCAGTACTAACACTTAATGTTAATGGACTTAATTCACCCATCAAAAGACACCGTTTGACAAAATGGATTAAAAAAGAAGATCCAACAATTTGTTGCTTACAGGAGACTCATCTCACCGACAGAAATAAGCATATGCTTAGGATGAAAGGCTGGAAGAAGATTTACCAAGCCAATGGCCCCCGAAAACAAGCAGGAGTAGCAATACTTATCTCTGACAAAGTAGACTTCAAACCTACATTGATCAAACGAGATAAAGAAGGACATTCCATACTAATAAAAGGGGAAATAGACCAAAAGGAAATAATAATCATCAATCTGTACGCACCCAATGTCAACACACCCAATTTCATCAAACATACCCTGAAAGACCTAAAAGCATATATAAACGCCAACACAGTGGTTGTGGGAGACTTTAACACTCCATTATCATCAATAGATAGGTCATCCAAACAAAAACTCAATAAAGAAATCCAAGATCTAAAATATGCAATAGATCAAGTGGACCTAGTAGATGTCTACAGAACATTTCATCCAACCTCTACACAATATACATTCTTCTCAGCAGCCCATGGAACCTTCTCCAAAATAGATCATATCCTAGGGCACAAAGCAAGCCTCAGCAAATATAAGAAAATAGAAATAATACCATGCATACTATCTGACCACAATGCAGTAAAAGTAGAACTCAACAACAAAAGTAAAGACAAAAAACATGCAAACAGCTGGAAACTAAATAACTCATTACTTAATGAAGAATGGATCATCGATGCAATAAAAGAGGAAATTAAAAAGTTCCTAGAAGTCAATGAAAATGAAAACACAACCTACCGGAACCTATGGGACACAGCTTAGGCAGTCTTGAGAGGAAAGTTTATAGCCATGAGTGCATATATTAAAAAGATTGAAAGATCCCAAATCAATGACCTAATGATACATCTCAAACTCCTAGAAAAACAAGAACAAGCAAATCCCAAAACAAATAGAAGGAGAGAAATAATAAAAATAAGAGCTGAAATCAACGAAATAGAAACCAAAAAAACCATACAAAGAATTAATGAAACAAAAAGTTGGTTCTTTGAAAAAATAAACAAGATCGATAGACCCCTGGCAAACCTGACTAAAATGAGGAGAGAAAAAACCCAAATTAGTAGAATCAGGAATGCAAAAGGGGAGATAACAACAAACACCATGGAAGTCCAGGAAATCATCAGAGACTACTTTGAGAACCTATATTCAAATAAATTTGAAAATCTAAAAGAAATGGACAGATTTCTAGATACATATGATCATCCAAAACTGAACCAAGAGGAAATTAATCACCTGAATAGACCTATAACACAAAATGAAATTGAAGCAGCAATCAAGAGTCTCCCCAAAAAGAAAAGTCCAGGACCTGATGGATTCTCTGCTGAATTCTATCAGACCTTCAAAGAAGAACTGATACCAACCCTCCTTAAACTGTTCCATGAAATAGAAAGGGAAGGAAAACTGCCAAACACATTTTATGAAGCCACTATTACACTTATCCCAAAACCAGGCAAAGACACCTCCAAAAAGGAGAACTATAGGCCAATCTCCTTAATGAACATTGATGCAAAAATCCTCAACAAAATAATGGCAAATCGAATTCAGCAACACATCAAAAAGATTATTCACCACGACCAGGTAGGCTTCATCCCAGGGATGCAGGGGTGGTTCAACATACGAAAATCAATAAACGTAATAAACCACATTAACAGAAGCAAAGACAAAAACCACTTGATCATCTCAATAGATGCAGAAAAAGCCTTTGATAAGATCCAACACCGTTTCATGATAAAAGCTCTAAGAAAACTAGGAATAGAAGGAAAGTTCCTCAACATTATAAAAGCTATATATGACAAACCTACAGCCAGCATTATACTTAACGGAGAAAAATTAAAACCATTCCCTCTAAAATCAGGAACCAGACAAGGATGCCCACTATCTCCACTCCTATTCAACATAGTACTGGAATTCCTAGCCAGAGCAATTAGGCAAGAAGAAAGAATAAAAGGAATACAAATAGGTAAAGAAACTGTCAAAATATCCCTATTTGCAGATGACATGATCCTATACCTTAAAGACCCAAAAAACTCTACTCAGAAGCTTCTAGACATCATCAATAGCTATAGCAAGGTAGCAGGATATAAAATCAACATAGAAAAATCATTAGCATTTCTATGCACCAACAATGAGCAAACGGAAAAAGAATGTATGAAAACAATTCCATTTACAATAGCCTCAAAAAAAATCAAATACCTAGGTGTAAACCTAACAAAAGATGTGAAAGACCTCTACAAGGAAAACTATACACTTCTGAAGAAAGAGATTGAGGAAGACTATAGAAAGTGGAGAGATCTCCCATGCTCATGGATTGGTAGAATCAACATAGTAAAAATGTCTATACTCCCAAAAGTAATCTACATGTTTAATGCAATTCCCATCAAAATTCCAATGACATTCATCAAAGAGATTGAAAAATCTACTGTTAAATTTATATGGAAACACAAGAGGCCACGAATAGCCAAGGCAATACTCAGTCAAAAGAACAATGCAGGAGGTATCACAATACCTGACTTCAAACTATATTACAAAGCAATAATAATAAAAACAGCATGGTACTGGCACAAAAACAGACATGAAGACCAGTGGAACAGAATAGAGGATCCAGATATGAAGCCACACAACTATAAGCAACTTATCTTTGACAAAGGAGCTAAAAATATACGATGGAGAAATAGCAGCCTCTTCAACAAAAACTGCTGGGAAAACTGGTTAGCAGTCTGCAAAAAACTGAAACTAGATCCATGTATATCACCCTATACCAAGATTAACTCAAAATGGATCAAGGATCTTAATATCAGACCCCAAACTCTTAAGTTGATACAAGAAAGAGTAGGAAATACTCTGGAGTTAGTAGGTATAGGTAAGAACTTTCTCAATGAAACCCCAGCAGCACAGCAACTAAGAGATAGCATAGATAAATGGGACCTCATAAAACTAAAAAGCTTCTGTTCATCAAAAGAAATGGTCTCTAAACTGAAGAGAACACCCACAGAGTGGGAGAAAATATTTGCCAACTATACATCAGACAAAGGACTGATAACCAGAATATACAGGGAACTTAAAAAACTAAATTCTCCCAAAACTAATGAACCAATAAAGAAATGGGCAGGTGAACTAAACAGAACTTTCTCAAAAGAAGAAATTCAAATGGCCAGAAAACACATGAAAAAATGCTCACCATCTCTAGCAATAAAGGAAATGAAAATTAAAACCACACTAAGATTCCACCTCACCCCTGTTAGAATAGCCATCATCAGCAACACCACCAACAACAGGTGTTGGCGAGGATGCGGGGAAAAAGGAACCCTCTTACACTGTTGGTGGGAATGTAGACTAGTACAACCACTGTGGAAAAAAATTTGGAGGCTACTTAAAAAGATGGACATCGATCTACCATTTGATCCAGCAATACCACTCTTGGGGATATACCCAAAAGACTGTTACTCCAGAGGCACCTGCACATCCATGTTTATTGCGGCACTATTCACAATAGCCAAGTTATGGAAACAGCCAAGATGCCCCAGCGCTGACGAATGGATTAAGAAAACGTGGTATCTATACACAATGGAATTTTATGCAGCCATGAAGAAGAACGAAATGTTATCATTCGCTGGTAAATGGATGGAATTGGAGAACATCATTCTGAGTGAGGTTAGCCTGGCTCAAAAGACCAAAAATCGTATGTTCTCCCTCATATGTGGACATTAGATCAAGGGCAAACACAACAAGGGGATTGGACTATGAGCACATGATAAAAGCGAGAGCACACAAGGGAGGGGTGAGGATAGGTAAGACACCTAAAAAACTAGCTAGCATTTGTTGCCCTTAACGCAGAGAAACTAAAGCAGATACCTTAAAGCAACTGAGGCCAATAGGAAAAGGAGACCAGGAACTAGAGAAAAGGTTAGATTAAAAAGAATTAACCTAGAAGGTAACACCCACGCACAGGAAATCAATGTGAGTCAATGCCCTGTATAGCTATCCTTATCTCAACCAGCAAAACCCCTTGTTCCTTCCTATTATTGCTTATACTCTCTCTACAACAAAATTAGAGATAAGGGCAAAATAGTTTTTGCTGGGTATTGAGGGGGGGAGCGGGAGGGGGTGGAGTGGGTGGTAAGGGAGGGGGTGGGGGCAGGGGGGAGAAATAAAAAAAAAAAAAAAAAAAAAAGATTCAGATTTACATTTCCCCATAATCATATGAGCCAATTTCTTAAAGTAAATCCTTTTGTACACACACATTCTAATACTCTATTGCTTCCATTTCTCTGCAGAATCCTGGCTGATTCAGGGATGTGAATATGAGGCATATTCAAATAATATGTGTTAAATGGATCAATGAGTGAGTTGATATTCAGCTAATATAAAAGTTAGTATTGAAGCTTTAAAGTAAAAAAGGCTTACGATCATATTTCTCTAACTATTGAAATTCTCTAAAAATAAATACAGCAGTCATGATATTTTTAGTCTTAAGAAGTAAATTCTCCAAGCTTTTCTTTTCCAAAGAAATTTGAGGTAACATTTCTCTTTAGTACTCTAATGGCTCACATGGTTTCAGCACGTAAGTAGCACAGGTTTATTATTAATTTCTGAATTGATGAGTACATGTAATTCTCACACATTTTTGCTGCCATCTTGTGGACTCAGTTCAATAACTAAAAAAGTGAATAAATGTCATGTTCTATGTATTAAGCAGTGTCCTATTTGGATATGTTTCCAAAGTTCTTTTCTATATTTTTGAAATCTACATTTTTCACATAAGCAGAAAGATTATCAACCCAGATTGCTTACAAATCCCTATCATATTACATAAAGTGCTTAAAATACCGTCTCAGAAACGGTAGTGCCTAAGAAAATTGTGGCATTGAAAATATTCATTGAAAGTCAAAACTTGGGAACCCAGTAGCCAAGTCCGCTGCTGTGGTGTTGAATGCTGAGGAAAGCTAAGAGGAATTTCCTGGATCCCATCCCTGTGGGAGCTCCTGACTTGATGTGTGGATTGGGGGCAGGAGGATGGGATGTACAGAACCTAAGTCTTTCCAGGAATGGGGTGAGTGTGGGGATATGAAAGGATCTGTGGCAGAGTTAAGCATGATAAGCAGAATACGAAGCTAAGTTTGAGAGAAACAGTAACGCTGGAAATGAGATGCATAATGGGTCTGAGGACTAAGAGTGACACAATAGCGGGAGTAGCTAGTAAGGAGCCTTGGGAAGACCTGTGTTAGAGCTGGCTTGCACCTGCTTGGAAGACCCAATTGTTATTTTTTCTGAAATTTTATGAGCCAGTTGTTAAATACAGACTATTAAAAAACTGAATAATAAAAAACTTAGGATAAAATAAATTGTCTTTAAAACTAAGTCAATATACATTCTAATCTTCCCCACTACTTCCTAAATTTTTTACTACATTTTTCTCTTATTTAGTGAAATTGCCTGTTGAGGTGATTTACATGCTTTGCATTTGTATGGTGGAAATGCTGTATAATGCTGTACTATTGTGCACCTGTCTTCAATTTTGCATTCTGAAAAATCAGTGGCTTCTTATGGGTCATGGTGGGTGTAACACACTTCTTCCCAAGATATTTTTGGCAAGGATATCTGAAAGTCCTGAAAATCAGGATTTCTTTTCTCACCAAGAGCTGATTGGTAAGTATCTGCCAGAATTCTATTGGGTAAAGAGATCTCTTTGGTAACAAAAGAAAAGACCTTCCTTCCTTCCTTCCTTCCTTCCTTCCTTCCTTCCTTCCTTCCTTCCTTCCTTCCTTCCTTCCTTCCTTCCTTCCTTCCCTCCCTTCTTTCCTTCCTTCCTTCTTTTCTTCTTTTCTCCTTCCTTCCCTCCCTTCTCCCTTTCTTCTAACAACTATGTTAGATTGGTGTTTGTGATGGTTCATCTTGATTGTCAATTTGATTGGACTGAGAAGCACCTAAGAGATTAGTAAAGCACACCTCTTGCAGTGGCTGTGAGGGGTTTTCCAGAGAGGATTAACTAAGGAGAAATGACCCACCCTGAATATGGATGGCACCATCCCTTAAGTTGGGGACATGTATAGAATAAAAGGAAAAAAAGGAGGAGGCCAAAAGCATAGGCATTCTTTATTTCTGATTCCTGATCAGCAATTCTCCAATAGGGACTTTACCAACCTTAAAGGTTAGCTAGAGGCCTTACCTACATCTCATTATAGTTGTGGTTTTATGCACACAGCTCTTCTCAAATTGCTATCTTGGTGTTAAAGGTGCTTTATTAGGTAAGACAGCCTTGCTGCCCAGCTCTTGGAAAAGCCCTCTCATTTCTAAGAAAGCTCTGCAATTATGCTTATGTCCTTAGCATAATCATCAAACTCTATTCATGATTGACATGACATGGGAGTTCAGTACACTTGAGGTTGGTTAAGCTGCCTGCCCTCAGTTTCCTTTGGGGGTGTACTTTTACTTTTGTATTTGCTTCTGCTCTAATAAATTTTAATCTACTAAAAATCCTATGTGTGAAGGACCCTGAATTCTTTCTTTGGAGAGATCAAGGGCCTGCCATTCATCTCTGTTGACACTAAGAGACAATTTTTCATGGGTCTCTTGTGTTTCTGCCATCTTACAAGAGAGACACTGACTGCTCTTAGTTCTAGAATATCTTTTCAGGGATGTTCTTATAGCAAATGGCCTTAGAAAATAGAGATTTTGTCTCCCTCTGGAGCAAAGGGAAGATGTACTTGCTGCCCATTTCAAAAGGTTTTTAGATTCCCTGAAATCAAAGTTCCACAATCCACTGTGTATACAAATGTCCTTTGTTCCTCTTTGTGTCACCCTGTGGATTAGAGGGTCAAAAAGTAGTGCAAATATACCAATATTCTGGCTACTGCTATTGCTGTGATTAATAAACAGTCTTTCATCTCTGATCTAGAGTCTCATATATTTTACTGGCATCAGTGAAATGGTGGCAGGTTAACCTATTGACTTACAAAATCTCAAACCCTGCCCAGCTCTGGACAATCATTTGTTCCGGCACTAGGCAAGGAACTAGGATGTAGATGTAAATAAGAAAGGAAAATCCCTGCTATTAAGGGCTATAAAGTATCTTTTAGGATTATAAACTAAAAGCATTAAAAATAAATAAGGAATATTTAAAAATTACCTTGGGATAAGAATTAAGAAATAACTGAACAGTGATATAAATGTATTAGGGTTGTCCAGAGGCAGACCTAAAATCTTGGGAAAAACCTCTCTGATAGGTGGCTAAATCATGACAAGGAGATTAAGACTGAGGGTTGAAGAAAAGAAGTAGGTAAAATTAATGTTTCCTTCTTTAAGGTGATTTTCCCAGGTATTTTTAAGCTATGGAAAGCAAAAAATTGGTACTGAGAAGTGGAGTCATTGATGTGACTGCACCTGAGGGAGTGGTTCAGATATCCATGGAATTTGTTTGTGGGAGAGTTTGGAAGAGTTTGGAGAAGCAAGCTAGAGAAAGCTTATAATATTTTAAGCAGATCTTAATGGGTGATTCTGGTGAGAGTTCAGTGAACCAGAAGGTTGATAGCACGGCTGCTAAAGAGATTAGCACCATTAAAAAGAAGCCAGTAGTCTGTGCAATAGGAAAGATGCCTTGCAGGCTTTTCAGGATTTGGCCAGGCCCTATTCATTCACAGTCTCCAGGTAAAAAGGCTAAACTCATTTGAAAGACTTTGCTTCGAGAAGAGAGCCTTTAGTTGTCTTGCTCCCACAGTGCCACCTAAGAAGTTGTTTCCCCAGGATTCATTCATGTCATTCAGCTATTCATGTGTTCAGATTCTACTGCAGTCATGGCCCATGTAGGCCTGGCTACTGTTTGAGCCAATGGCAGACCTTGGCATGATCCATGTGATGCTGGTTTTGCAGATATTCAGAATACAAGAGTTGTGGGGTCATGGAGGCTTCCACTCTGATTTCAAAGAAAGGGATGGGAGATTAGGCTGCTCACAGGAACTCTGATGGGGCAGCCCCTGAAAGGGTGATACAAGAAGTTATAAAAGTAAAGCAAAAGCTGCAACAGAGATCCCTATAGAGTTAGAGATGCCAGGAACTTGGGACATGGACTGAAGAAGGCCACAGGCAGTGAGGAGAGGGAAGTCAGGAGAGTGGCTGCATGGGCTGAGGCTGGCAAGATCATAGGGACTGGGCTTCCTAAGCCTTTTAGAGCCTACATCCATCACCATGTGCCCTGGATCCTGGACATGGAGCTTTAGGATCTAATGTTTGCAACTGTGGGTTTTCAGTCTGCCTTGGTTCCATCTCTCCTTTCTATGCGCCTATAGAGATTTGGCCCTGCCCTGTTCTAAGTTGTTCCATATTGTGTAGAACAATAGCTATCAGGCTGTGCTTTGCCTTGAGTAACTCCATTTTATAAAATATCAATTTGCTCCATTCTGAGTGCAAATGCTGAGGAAGAATGTCTCTCATCTTTTTGTGCAAATAAACAACTACCATCTATCTAGCACAAACCATAAGGCCGACTCAAAAATAATTTACTTACACAAATAAAAGATTACCACCAATGAATTTATCAAGTTAAATTAGGAAGACATAGCTACATGGGTATATCAAAAGCCATATCAGAAAAATCAGGCTGATGAACTTATTCCACACAACAGACTCAGGAAAGAGGCCTCCTCACATGGATTATGGAAAAGGTCTGGTACCTATCTTTGTGGTACACTCACACCCCTGACCCATCTTCAGACCATTCAGTGCATGCATCATGGATTGATAGGTGACTGACTCCCAACAATGTCTCCAGACTTCAGTTCAGTAGGATCCCTCTGCTAGAAGCACTTCACTCCTTACTGCTATTTGTCAGGATCCAGTAAGCCTGGAACCAGCTCTGTACTTGAACAAGCTCTTCACTTTTACACTCCTGTGCCACAACATTTCTGTGACTGGGTTCATTAAGTCATTTGCAGTAACTCTTTTTGCATCTGTGTCAGCTCTCTTTTATTGCCCTGATAAGTTATCTTGAGCCCTGTAGCTGCTTTAAGCCTTTCCAAGTCATTCTGCAACCTATATATCATTGTGGGAGTAATATATAACCTAGAGTTAATATTAGTAATTAAGATAGGAATAAAAGAACCTGTGGTTACCAGCGGCCCTGGCCTTCAAGTGAAATCAGTAGTACTTGGTAAATTAAAGGCAACAAAGTTGATGTAGCTTGTGAATTTATTGTTATTCAATAAATTCTGACATTGTAGAAAGACACAAGTGTGCCAATCTGCATATCTAACATAGCTTACCCACAACGGCCTCCCTGTATGTTGGAATTATGTAATTTGTCTCTTGATTTTATAGGGGTTCACAGCTAGGAGTTTGCCTTGAGTCTCAGAGAAGACTTTGGACTTTCAAGCAATGCTGGAACTGTTAAAGACTAAAGGGACTATTGGAAATGGATAAAATACATTTTGCTTTATGGAATTTCTAAGCCTTTGGGGGCCAGAGGCAGCATATTATAGTTTAGATCTGGAATGTCCCTCAGAGGTTCAAGTGTTGAAGGCTTGGTCTCCCAGCTGGTGCCACTATTGGGAACAGATGGAACCATTAGGAGGTGTGGCCTATTTGGAAGAATATTGGGGGAATGTCTTTGAAGCACATATCTTGCCTCTGGCCCTTTCTTCTCTTTCCATTTCCCAGCCACCACAAAGTGAGGAGCTTACTCCACTGTAAGCTCCCTGCTATGTTCTGCTTCATCATGGCTCAGGAGACAAAGTAACATGTCCGAAGGAGACAAGTGAAGATGGTCCAAAACCTCTGAAAGAAAGAGCCAAGATAAATTTTTCCTCCACCTGATTTCCCAGGTATTTTGTCACACCAATGGAAAGCTAACAGAAATTGCTTATTTCTTTAGTAGCACAAGATGTTTGACCCTGGATAATAAAGATAGCACTGGCTTCTGGGAAGTTTCCATAGGAAAATTATTAAGAAAACGTCCAAATTGTTTTGCTAAAATGAATATAGTTCTGAATCATATAGCTTTTCATTTTACCAAGCACTTAATGTACATTATCATAGTTCTACCTACCCCACCCCCCAAAGTAGTTATTGCTATTCTCCCTTATTACAGACAACAAATCAGTCCATGGAGTGAACTGGCTCAGGTCACATGACTAGTAACATAATTAGTAGCAACAGAATCATCTAAACTGTGCTCCGTGCTCCTCAATTGAAATCCTTAATGTTTTTATAGGTACTGCTTTGGTTGCTTCCATTTAGCTTGTTGAATGTCGTTGACCCATGCCCTATTTCATGGGGAGTCACTGCCTGTTCTTGAAGGTCCAGTCTTCCTCTATTCATAGGCCTCAATGGAGATCTCAGTCTTAGTACTGTGAAAAAGGAGGGCTTTCTTATAGATGAAGTGGTGGTGGACTTGCATGTTATAGTTTTGGGAAATTCATCTATTTGTTCAAGGTGTGGTCATCATAAACACTGACCCAAGCATAATTTAATTAAACATCCTATTGGTTATGGATAGAATAAAACATTCATATTTAGGAAAGAACATTATTGCAAATATCTATAATTATTTGGAAAAATGAAAGATACTGTTTATAAAGCAATATTAAAAACCATCTCAACTTGCTAGGTAGGATACTTATAATAATGTTATGTTCATTACTGAAAATTTCAGATTTAAAAATTCCTGACATTGTCAACTGACAAAAACCCTTTAGGTAGGGAGAGTTTTATTTTATTTGTTTGTTTATTTACTTTTATTTAAATTTTTTTGGTGATGCTGGAGTTTGTTTTTTTTTTTTCTTTAGCATGAAGAAGTGTTACTTTGTTTTAATAAAGTTCATAGTAACATTTTGTATCTGATGGAAAGAAATATTGTAAAATCTAATCTTGTATTACAGCAAAATATTTAAATACCATCTCCTAATGCACCAGTGTCTTCAAACTCTTGTCAAAGACCTGGCATCTCCCAAGTCCAAGTACTTAAAGCCAGACACTATAAATATGTAAGGTGATAAATGGCCAGCATAAAAACTGAAGTGAAACAAAGATTGTTTCTTGCAGAAGTCCACTTCTGAAATAAAACATTGGCATGTATTATGATCTTAAGTACCAATATATTTTGATTACAGTGAGGACAGAAAGTGCAGAAACACCCAGAGAAAGTCATGATCACTACATTATATTGGAGATATATCTTTACATTCTTTTTCCTTTCTGTTTTGTACACACACACACACACACACACACACACACACACAGTGTGTAATTTACTTCTTAACTAAAATCACCTTGAATATTTTAAACCAAATTCTTTAAAAATTCTAATGGCTAGATATAGCCCACAATATGGATCTATATTATAATTTAATCAATGCTCTATTTTTAGAAGGGTTGTTGCTAGTTTTTTAAATACTGTAAACAATGCTGTGATGAACGTCTTTGTATAAATTTAATTATACGCCTTTCTGCTTACTGATGGCTTTATTAGAGTAAATTTCAAAAAATGGGATTCCTAGATTAAAGGTAATATGTGTGTTTAAGGCTTTCTATACACTATTGCCAAGTAGCAGAAAGGCTATTCTACTTCCTACCTACTTCCTACTTCCGGAAATGTCTGAGGCTCATTTTGTGTTCTTACCACCAATGGGTATTACCATTTAAAAAAATACAGGATTTTTTAGTTGTATACTTCTAAACAGATATGTAAGCTGAAAAAAACAAGAATAAGCTGCTGTTATGGAACAATAGTGACAAATATGAGAAAGGTACAATTTCTTCAATATTCACAACATTAAAATTGCATTCTCTTATGCCTGTGATCTGCTCATTGAAGGACTTAAAGGAGGAATTTAGTTAACTTAAATACAATTCTTGGGCATAGCTTTTAGGTTATATTTTATAAATCTATCTCGATAAGTAAATTATCAAACCCATCAACACAGACCTCAATAGGTTGGTGAAGTAATACTGGAGTTTGAATCAGGACTTCATACTTGCTATGCCAGAGCTCTACCACTTGAACCATTTTGCTCTGGTTATTTGGGAGATTAAATCTTGTTTTATGTGCATGCCATCATGTTTAGCTTTTTTTTTTTTTTTTTTTACATTATGATGGGGTCTCACAAACTTTTTTGCCTGGGTTGGCCTGGAACTACACTTCCCTTAACCTTGGCCTCCTGTGTAGTTTGAGATGATAGGTGTGCATTACTGCATGCAGCTATCTATTAAGATGGCTTTTTGAACTTTTTACCCTGGCTTGGTCTTGAACTGTGATCCTCCCAAAGTAAGCCTCCTAAGTAGTTAGGATTATAGGCGTGAGCTACTGGCACCAGACTGAGATTTTTAAAAATAAGAACATAATGTAATAAATAGCAAAAATAAAGTATCCAAGTTCAGTTGCTAACTAGAAAATAGATGAGCCTATGAAGAATACAATTTCCCTTGAAGAAATGATACTGCATTGTTGAGGATGCCTGGTGTGATGATGTGCAGTGCTCACTCTTCAGGAATAGTTCTGTGCACAGGACTATTTTGTGTCAGGCCAGGAGGAGGAACTGAGTGTGATTCTACTATAGTTCTTTACCCCAGGCCAGGGTTGACTTATCTAGACGTCTATAAAATCCTAATTGGGGCCAATCAGATATTACCAGATGGGAAATAAAAAGAAACAAGTTTTTATTGTGAAAAATGACACCAATTCAGAAAAGAGAATGAAAAATATAGATACAGAGGTACTAGTTAAGCAAATCCCAATGGAACTACGACCCAGATCAGGGAGTAGAACATTTGGATATAACTAACTTGATTACAGTAATCAGTTTTTGTTAACATGTTTATCAAAGCAAAAATAAGCAAATAAGGTATTTCTAACATCTAGAAGCCTTATGTTGAACACACAACTCTTGTGGTAAAGGCAATTTTTTAAATGAGAATAATTTTCTTGTGTGGTTTGGATTATTCAGCTATCCATATGTACAAGCTTGGTCCCCAGGATGACAGCACTGGGAGGAACTTTAACAAATAGTGCTTAGTAGGATGTCCATAGGTCATTGGAAGAATTTTCTTAGAAGGGATTGTAAGACTCTGCTTATGCCCTCTCATTCTTTTTGCTTCCTGGCTCAAGATGTGAGTACTTGCATGGATATGTGTTCCTGCCATCCTTGCCAGAGGCTCATATCCATGGATCCTCCCAGTCTTGGACTTCAGCTTCCAGAACTGTGACCCTAAATAATCATCTCTTTACAGCACAGGTAGTCTGTGCCAGGTATTTTACACACACATATATATTTATATACAAATAAAATCTTAGCAAACATCGAATTAGGGAATATATTGGTGAGATTTGTGAACTCCTGGAGATTGGGTAGTGTTATTCATTTTTATATCAGTCATTACCCCTGATACTTTGCCTATTTACTGTAATAGCATGCAATCAGTCTATGCTGAACAAACAAATTATAAACTTGTCAACTAAGAGATCATTATTTCACTTTTCATTCAAGGATTATTTTGAACATTTGGTAGAAGAATACATGTTGATATATACCTATGCATTTTCTTTAGGAATTCCTACCCCACTTCTTCCACCTGAATAGTCAGGCATTATGCCTTCATTGACTCAGGGAAGGGATCACACAGATTTTATTCATTTATTCACATGTGCATACACTGTTTGGGCCATTTTTCCCATCTGCCCTCAGCCCCCTCTCTCTCTTCCCCACCCTCCCTTGCATCCAGGCAGAACCTATTCTGCCCTTTTCTCCAATTTTGTTGAAGAGAGGACATAAGCAATAATAAGAAAGACAAAGCATTTTTGCTAGTTGAGATAAGGATAGTTATACAGAGAGATTCATAGCACTGCTTCCATGTACAAGTGTACTACAACCCAAGTTGATTCATCTCTACCTGACCTTTTCACTAGCTCCTGATCCCCTTCCCATATTGATCTCTGTTGCTTTAAGTTTTCTTTATTAGAACCTCTGCAGTGGGGACATCAGACACTTTCATGTTTTGGTTTTCCTACCTATCCCCATACCTCCCTTATGTGTTCTCCCCTTAGCGTGTGACCCAAGTCCAACAACATTACTGCCTTTCCCCTAAATCTAAAGTCTGCATATGAGGGAGAACATACCATTTTTGGTCTTCTGAGCCTGGCTAACCTGGCTCAGAATGATGTTTTCCAGTTCGATCCATTTACTTGAGAATAATAAGATTTCATTCTTCTTTATGGCTGAGTAAAACTCCATTTTGTATAAATACCACATTTTCTTAATCTATTTGTCAGTAGTGGGGCATTTTGGCTGTTTCTATAACTTGGCTATTGTGAATAGTGCTGCAATAAAGATGGGTGTGCAAGTGCCTCTGGAGTAACCTGTGTCAAATTCCTTTGGGTATATCCCCAGGAGTGGGATTGCTGGATCATATGGCAGGTCTGTGTTTAGATGTTTAAGAAGCCTCCATATTTTTTTCCAGAGTGTTTGCACTAGTTTGCATTCCCACCAGCCTTGTATGAAGGTTCCTTTTCCCCCACATCATCACCAACACCTGTTGTTCTTGGTGTTTTTGATGATGGCTATTCTAACAAGAGTGAGGTAAAATGTTAGTGTGGTTTTGATTTGCATTTCCTTTCTGGCTGGAGATGGTGAGCATTTTTTCATGTGTTCTTTGGCCATTTGAATTTCTTCTTTTGAGAAAGTTCTGTTTAGTTCAGCTGCCCATTTCTTTATTGGTTCATTGATTTTTGGGAGAGTTTAGTTTTATAAGTTCCCTGTATGTTCTGGTTATCAGTCCTTTGTCTGATGTATAGCTGGCAAATATTTTCTCCCACACTGTGGGTGGTCTCTTTAGTTTAGAGACCATTTCTTTTCTTGTGCAGAAGCTTTGTAATTTTATGAAGTCCCATTTGTCCATCCTTTCTCTTAGTTGCTGAGCTGCTGGGGGTCTGTTGAGGAAGTCCTTACCTATACCTATTACTTCCAGAGTATTTCCTGGTCTTTTCTTTACTAACTTCAGAGTTTTGAGTCTGATATTAAGATCCTTGATCCATTTTGAGGTGATACTAGTACAGGGTGATAAACATGGATCTAGTTTCAGTTTTTTGCAGACGGATAACCATTTTTCCCCCGCAACATTTGTTGAAAAGGCTGTCTTTTCTCCATTTTATATTTTTGGGAACTTTGTCAAAAATAAGATGGGCATAGCTGTGTGGATTCATCTCTGGGTTCTCTATTATGTTCCATTGGTCTTCATATCTGTTTTTTGTGCCAGTACCATGCTGTATTTATTGCTATTGCTTTGTAATATTGTTTGAAGTCAGGTATTGTGATACCTCCAGCATTGTTCTTTTTGCTGAGAATTGCCTTGGCTATTTGCAGTCTCTTGTGTTTCCAAATGAACTTTAGAGTATATTTTTCAATCTCTGTAATGAATGTCATTGGGATTTTGATGGGAATTATATTAAACATGTAGATTGCTTTTGATAGTATAGCCATTTTTACTATGTTGATTCTAACAATTCACGAGCACGGGAGATCTCTCCACCTTCTGTAGTCTTCCTCAATCTCTTTCTTTAGGGATTTGTAGTTCTCCTTGTAGTGGTCATTCACATCTTTTGTTAAGTTTATTCCTAGGTATTTGATTTTTTTTTTTTGAGGCTATTGTAAATGGAATTGTTTCCATTTATTCTTTCTCAGTTTGTTCATTACTGGTGCATAGAAAAGCTAATGATTTTTGTAAGTTGATTTTGTATCCTGCCACCTTTTGTAGCTGTTTATAGTGTCTAGGAGTTTTGGGGTAGAGTTTTTTGGGCTTTTAAGGTATAGGATCATGTCATCTGCAACTAGGGATATATTGACAGTTTCTTTATCTGTTTGTATTCCTTTTATTTCTTTTTCTTGACTAATTGTTCTGGCTAGGAATTCCAGGACAATGTTGAATAGGAGTGGGGAGAGTGGGCACCCTTGTCTCATTCCTGATTTTAGGGGAAATAATTTTAGTTATTCACCATTAATTATGATGTTGGCTGTAGGTTTGTCATATACAGCCTTTACAATGTTGAGGTACATTCCTCTATTCCTAGTTTTCTTAGAGCTTTTATCATGAAGTGGTGTTGGATCTTATCAAAGGCTTTTTCTGAATCTATTGAGATCATCAAGTGGTTTTTGTCTTTGCTTCTATTAATGTGCTAAATTATATTTATAGGTTTGCCTATGTTGAAACACCCCTGCATCCCTGGGATGAAGCCGACTTGGTTGTGGTGAATGAGCTTTCTGATGTGTTGTTGGACATGGTTTGCCATTATTTTATTGAGGATTTTGCAGTGGTGTTCATTAAGGAGACTGGCCTATAGTTCTCTTTTCTGGAGGTGTCTTTGCCTGGTTTTAGGATGAGTACAATCCTGGCTTCATAAAATGAGTTAGGCAGTGTTCCTTCCCTTTCTATTTCTTGGAACAGTTTAAGGAGGGTTGGCATCAGTTCTTTAGAGGTCTGATAGAATTCAGCAGAGAATCCATTAGGTCCTGGACTTTTCTTTTTTGGGAGACTCTTCATTGCTGCTTCAATTTCATTTTGTGTTATAGATCTATTCAGGTAATTAATATCTTCTTTGTTCAATTTTGGATGGTCTGTCCATTTCTTCATAATTTTCAAATGTATTAGTAGTAGGTTCTCAACATAGTCTCTGATGATTTCCTTAGTATTTGTTGTTATCTCTTTCTTTGCATTTCTGATTTTACTGATTAGGATTTTTCCTCTCCTCATTTTAGTCAGGTTTGCAAGGGGTCTGTCAATCTTGTTTATTTTTTCAAAGAACCAGCTTTTTGTTTCATTGATTCTTTGTACTGTTTTTTTTTTATTTGTTTCTATTTCATTAATTGTGGCCCTTATTTTAGTTATTTCTCTCCTTCTGCTTGTTTTGGGATTTGCTTGTTCTTGTTTTTCTAGGAGTTTGAGATGTAGCATTAGGTCATTGTTTTGAGATCTTTCTGTCCATTTGACATATGCACTCATGGCTATAAACTTTCCTCTTAGGACTGCCTTTGCTGTGTCCCATAGGTTCTGATAGATCATGTTTTCATTTTCATTAACTTCCAGGAATCTTTTAATTTCCTCTTTTATTTCATCAATGATCCATTGATCATTGAGCAATGTGTTGTTCAGCTTTCTACTGTTTGCATAGTTTCTGCTGATGTTTTTGTTGTTGAGTTCTAGTGTTAATGCATTGTGATCAGGTAGAATGCATGGGATTATTTCTATTTTCCTATATTTGCTGAGGCTTGCTTTGTGCCCTAAGATATGATCAATTTCAGAGAAGGTTCCATGGGCTGCTGAGAAGAATATATATTGTGCAGAAGTTGGATGAAATAGTCTGTAGACATCAGCTAGGTCCATTTGATCTACAGTGTGATTTAGTTCTAGAATTTCTTTATCAATTTTTTGTTTGGATGACCTATCTATTGGTGATGGGGGGTATTAAAGTCTCCCGCTACCACTGTATAAAGTCTAAATATGTTCTTAGGTCCTTCAGAGTATGTTTGATGAAATGGGTGCAATGACATGGGGTGCATATAGGTTGATAATTGTTATTTCCTTTTGGTGTATTTCCCTTTTATTAGTATGGAATGTCCTTCTTTATCTCATTTGATCAATGTAGGTTTGAAGTCTACTTTGTCCAAGATAAGTATTGCTACTCCTGCCTTTTTCAAGTATCATTGGCTTGGTAAATCTTCTTCCAGCATTTACCCTAAGCCAATGTTTGTTTCTGTCAATCAGATGGGTCTCCTGTCAGCAACAGATTGTTTGATCTTCCTTTTTAATACAGTTTGTCAAATGGTGTCTTTTGCTAGGGCAGTTAAGTACAATAGCATTCAGTGTGAGCATTGATATGGATGTGGTGAATCCTGTCATTTATTTGTTTTTGTTGTTTAAGGGTTTGATTGCATGCAACTGAATCAATGTTATTCTCTACTTTCTTGTCTTTTCTTCTCCTGTGTTTGGTACTGCCTGTCTTTTCATGGTTTTGTTTGCTTTCATTTTCTGTGTGCAGAATTCCTTAAAGAATCTTTTGTAGTGGCTTGGTGGTCATATATTGTTTTAGTTTCTGCTTATCATGGAAGACTTTTATTGCTTCATCTATTTTGAATGATAGTTTTGCTGGTTAGAGTGTCCTAGAGTTAAGTTGTTTTCATTCAGTGCCCAGAATACCTCACTCCATACCCTTCTTGCTTTTAAGGTTTCCATTGAGAAATCTGCTGTGATTTTGATGGGTTTACCTTTGTATATTATTTGTTTTTTCTCTTTTACAGGCTTCAATATTCTTTCTCTATTCTCTGTGCTTGTTTTTTTAATGACAATATGTTGTGGGGTAGTTCTATTTTGGTCAAGTCTGTTTGGTGTCCTGGAGGCTTCCTGTAAATGAATGGGCATAGTTTTCTCTAGATTTGGGAAAATTTCTATTATTATTTTGTTGAATATATTATGAATTCCTTTTACTTGCACCTCTTCTCCTTCAATGCCCATGATTCTCAGGTTTGGTCTTTTGATGGAGTTGGTGAGTTCTTGCATATTCTTTTCACAGTTCTTGAGTTGTTTGAGTAATAGTTCTTCGGTTTGTCCTTTAATTTCCATTTCATCTTTGAGTTCTGAGATTTTGTCTTCTGCTTGTTTTAGTCCATTGGAATGGCCTTCCATTGTGTTTTGGATTTCTGTTTCATTCTTTTTTTCTGAGTTTTTCCATATCATGGGTCACTTCCTCTTTAATATCAATTTTCATCCTTAATTCATTAATCTCTCTATTTATGCTTTTCTCTGTTTCTCTTTGGTGTTTATTTAGGGCTTCTTTGAGTTCATTTATTTAATTTTGTTTCTTCTCATTTTCTTTATTTTTGTTGTCATGGAATTTCTTGAGGGTCTCTTGTACATTTTGGATGACCTTGTCTAGTAACATCTCCATGAAATTCTCAGTGATTTCTGGCAGGATTTCTATTTTTAGGGTGTTCTGTGGGCTTTGTTGGGTTCCTTGGGATATTTTATCTTTGTTTTGTTGTAGTCTGGAACTGGATATCCATTTTCTTCATTTCCCTCTGAATCCTGTACTAATTTATTTTTGGGGGGAGAATGGTTTTCATCTTCCCATTGTTCCACTTGGTACTGTTTCTGTCCCTGGTCTGTGTTTAATTTAGTATTAGCTAACTTACAATAGTAAAACTAACAAAACAAAGAAAGCAAGGAAAAAAAAAAAAGAAAACCAAAGAAATCAACATGGAGAGGTGGTGGACAAACAAGGAACTAAACAAACAAACAAACAAACAAACACATAAAAAAATTCCAGGTTCAGGAACAATAGAATTTCAGTCTTAGTAGTTCTGGTGTTACTCCTTCAGCATCCAGTTCTGGTGTTGGTATTTAAGCAGAAGCTCTGTTTTAGTATTGCCAGGTGGTTGGGGAGTCTCACCAGTTTTTTTCCCTGTCTTTCAGTGGCAGCTGCTTAGTCAGTTCCTCCCTCAGTGAGGTGTGGCTTGTCCTCAGGTTCTGGAGATCAGCTGTGTGGTTCACCAGCCATCCTGCATTTGGCTTGCCCCCTTCCTCAGGGGCAAGGTCAGAGATCCATTGGCTGGCTCCCTGCTGTCAGCATGTTATTCTGGTTTGTTGATTATTTTTCAGTTTGCAACATCATTTGACTTTGGATGTTGCTCACTGGCCCAGGAGATGAGCTTTGTGGACCACTATCTGCTCTATTTCAGGCAGTGGGTGATCACCCACCCACTGTCGGCCTGTGTGTTGTGTTTCCAGCCTTTGTTTACTGTAAATTCCCATGGAGATCAGCTCCTTGCTTCTCTGCCCTTCTCCAGTGTGCTTAGAGCACCCTGCCCCTTTTGCTGCATGTTCCTTTTCAGTTTCTTATTTATTATTCTGTTTTTTTTTTTTTTTTTTTTTTGCAGGGTGGTTGGTCAGTCTGTCCAGGGGGCTATGCTGGTTTATCCCAGGGGTGGCTGTGGGAATTCCATGTGTCACTTATTTGCTCACCTGTTGATCTGCCGAATTTCTCTCAAGCAGGTTTGGAGCTGGCATCTGGTGGTGCCGGAGCACTCCTGTTTTCTCAGCATAACATGGCATGGAGATGCTTTGTATGGGTTTGGGACTCAGGGTGTTGAAACCCTGATTCTTCTTAGTGCTTTTTTTCTGCCATGTGTGGCTCCAACATCTCAGCAAGGTTTTTGATTCATGGAGCTCATGTTGTCTGCTTCTGTGCCCTAATTTCCATCTTGGATCCTCGAGTCTATTTCTATTTCTAGAACTCAATAGTAAATAATGGATTTACAAGATGAGATAAAAGGCTGTTTTTCTTGCTCCTGAGTCTTTGAACCCCTGATGGAATAAAGTAATAGGGTAAATGAGAGACATGATATGATGGTATCACTGAAAATAGGAGGTTGATATTTAATTCTTACCTTCCTTGTTTGCAACACTAGAAGGATGTCGGGAGCCTCAGATATGTTTTTTGGGGGGGCTCTGATAATCAAGGGGAATTGTGCCAAGTATTGGACTTGCCTTATTCCATCATGTGAGAGCCAACTCACATGATGTTAAATTATTAGCAGTTTTGTTAGCTTATTGACATTACAGTGGTAACTTGAAATGAGCCATGGTAAGAGTTTTTCTTTATGGAAATTGCAAAGGTTCTAAACCAATTTCCTTGCCTACCTACACCTGGAGAGCCAGTTGCTAAACATTTGCCTGTACTCCACTGGACCTTTGCCTCCCTTTCAAGTTGACCACTCTAGGGAAGTAGGTGGACTCCTGGTGACTGACATGTTCTTACATTTCAGAATAATTATAAAATTTTCCAAGTGATATGTTCAGGAAGATGTGAATTTCTCAGCTTCTGGGCATTCTTGTCTTTTTCTTTGTGAACTGGGGAGGAGCAGAAATTTCCTATGCATGGGAGAGCAGAACAAAAGCTGTAACATATCTTAACATAATGAATAATTGACTTGAAACCCCAGAGAGGGTCCCCACTCCCACATTTGAGACATTCCAAGTGTATCAAGCATCCTGAGTTTATGATTAACAAACACCCTCCTGCAAGGGACCCACAACTGAACAACATAAGCATGTGCCCTTGCCTATTTAGGTAGAGTTAAGGGCAAACTCAAGATTTCCTGCCAGCAGATTTCCCTGCCAAAGGGCACAAACAGTCATAGTTCTGGGCTGCCAACTTTCTCTCCTAAACTGCCCACCTCATTGTACTGTCACCATTTAGGCAGTCAGAATTTCCAAAATGCCACTCCACATCTCTTTTCAGATATGTATTATCACTTCTAATAGAAGTATCTGTCTTTTCACAATAAAAGTCTCTTTACTGTACTTTCCTTTGCCTTTTTAAAATTCTTATTTTTCTTACCACTGGGATGGTGCTCTAATTTTAGACACTGTACCCAAAGACCAAGGTCATAAAGATGCCACAATACCACCACACCCATGGAACACTGCAAACTGGTAACATTTGAGGGCAAATGATAATGTGTCAGCAACCTCTGTGGTTCAGAAATTTTGGATCAGATAAGTGACATGAATATCAAAGTATGCTGTCGTTGATAGATGGCAACTTCATATCTCTAGCTCACTCCCAGCATAACTTTATAAGCCCTTTGACTGTAAACTTGATCCCAGAGAAAAAGAGAAGGAAAGGATTGGGATTAGAGTAAAGTGAATGAGGTACCAACCTTCAGTGCAAAATTTTAATGTTTTTCCAGGAATTGGGGAGGACAGATGAAAGAGAGCAGTGGAGGGGTTGAAATCAAGTATGATATATTTGACACATTGTAAGAACCTTTGTAAATACTACAATGTACCCCCACCCAGCACAACAATAATAATAAAAAAAGGAATTTAATGGTGTGTCAAAAAACCTCATTAATCAAGACAAATAATATTAAACACACTATTTGAAATATCAAAATAATGCAGAAGTGCAAGATGAACAAACTCAAAATTTTAAATGAAGGTAATACCAATATTGATGCATTTTCTTTTGTTTCAAGTTCAAATGTGTTCACACGAATATATTACTTATTATTTACACCTCTTCTCGTCTGGGTATAGAGATAAGGTCAGGGTGTAGGCTTGAATGGCTTGCACTTTAGTTCTTTTATAGGCATTTGAAATAGAAAATGAGTTGAATTTCAAGAAAATAAAGCTGCATTTCTTGAACATGTGACTTGAAGGCTCAGATTTGTATTTCCTGTACATATACTCTATTGTAAGCTATTCTTACATCTATTATTAAATACTTTGAAAATATTATTTTGAATCTTCATGTGGGATTAAATATTTGGCTAATATCTGAAGTCATTGATGAAAACATGATCCCATTTCTTTGGGCAGTTTCAAATCTGTAAGGATATGTATGTGTAGGTATATTTCTCTCTATATATATTCAGAAATTTATTACAGCCAACCAGCTTTTCTGATAGCAACATCAGGATCATTGGATTGTTGTTCTCAGGATCCCTCCAGCAATTTGTCAAAAATGATGGACAAATGTCTTGACCAATGATTCCATAAATTCACCCTTCACCGATTTTTTAATGTCTTGGGTAATATCAGGTTACATGCTGTCTCCCAGCTTCTGCTATTTTTAATAACAATAAAATAAAAATACTTAACTTTTTATCATTCTGACTATGTGCTAAAAATGTTGGGAATCACATTACATTCACTAGTTAATTTACTTTGATAGCTCTGTAAATGGTAAACTATAAAAATTGTCCACTTACAAATAAAGAAACTGAGTCTTAAGATGGCCACAGAGCTGGCAAGCCATGTTACCTTATACTAGACCCCATGTATGTTTGCTTATGTGTGTATGTATTTATAAATTTTATATATGCTTGCTGTACTACCATCAACTCTAGTGCCCTTTATGCTTCAAGAAGGGATCTACTGGCCCTCTTTCCTCATTTTGCAAATATATTTTCCTATTTTTGTTTTTAGAGATAGAAGGTTGTGTAGCCTTTCTAGTGTGTAGGAGCTGTATTATCTATTTTTCCTATGAACATAAGGACTGATGAAGTCTTAAGTTTATGTTTCTTTTCTTATCTATTTTTTTTGCAGTGTGGAGGATGGAACAACCTGTTTCTTTATAAAATATAACTACTGAAAGAATGTGCAGAAATATTATTGATGATGGAAGGGATTAGAATTCAGAAAGTAAAGGAAAAATCATAATTCTTAGGCATAAAATGGAACAGATGACAAATACATTGATCTTTGTGAATTAGATTGGGAATCTTTAATTTGCATGTGATTGACACCCTTCTCCTTCTCTTTCTGCTCCTTTATTCCCTCATCTTTCCTCCTCCTTCTTGAGACAGGGTCTTACTATGTAGCCCAGTCTGATCTTGAACTCACAATCCTCCTGCCTCAGCTTCCTAAGTCCTGGGATTACAGTTGTATATTAATTACCATACTTGGCTCAGAAGCCCTTCCTAAGGGTTTCTTCATAACCCTTGGGATCTGGACTGTGGGCTTAGTCCACTGCAAGGGTGGACTGGAATCCAGATCGGGAGTGATAGGAAGCATCAAAGATGTGGGGATGTGAGGGCCATTTGAGCCATGTCCATAATAGGGGAGTAGTCTAAAAGTCAGAAAGCACGAGTGAGACTGTACAGGGACGGCAAGACAGTAGTTCTATAATGTATACCTTAGTCTATTAGGGATGAAAAAACTAAATATCATAGACTTATAAGAGGCTTAAAAACAAACAGTAAGCATTTATTTCTCACACTTCTGGTGGCAGGGAAGCTCAAGATCAAGGTTCTAGCACACTGTGCCTGGTGAGGACAAGAGTCTTCATTGACAGTTATTTTTCCACTCTACTTTCTCATGGCAGAAGGGGGTACAGATCATTATTGGGCCTATTTTATAATTCAAGTCATTTTATATACTTAAGTCATGAGAAGCATATGCATATAGGACCATGAAAAACACTTAGTGTGAACATTATCTTAAAATTTAAATGGAACTTAAATTTCTAGCCTGTAGACATTCTACCAACCCTGAGCCTGAATTTCAAAACAAGAGGCATGTGTCAAATTTTATTGTCAAAAAAGTGCCAGATTTTGATAAAAGTAGTAAAATAAATCTAGAATATACATGTGGATGAGTGAAATAGATAGAAAACAAGAGGACTGAGCATATTGACATGATAGGAAGGAACCAGAAGAAATGCTGGTGAGTCATTGATGAAATCAGCCTTTTTTTTTGAAAATAAGAAATGCAGTTGTTTTATTTCTTTTCTTTTCCAATTGCTGTTTTATTTTTCATTGTTGTGCTTGGTGGGGGTACATTGTAGCATTTACAAAGGTTCTTACAAAGTATCAAATATATCATACTTGACTTCACCCCTCCCCCTTCACTTCTCTTTCATCCACTCTCCCCTGACTCCTGGAACAGTTTCAACAGCTGTCATTTTTGCATTTACATACGAGTGTATACATTGTTTATACCATATTCCTCCTCCTACCCCTAAAAAAAATAAAAAGAGACACATGATGTTTTTGCTAGTTTGAGTTAGAGATAACTACATAGGGAGTTTTCTTGTGTTGTTTCTATGCATATACGTGTTATGACCCTAATTGGTCAATCTTGAGGTGAAGAATATAGACAGGGAGGGGAGGTGAACTTCTTCCTAAGGAACAAATAAAGGGGAGTGGTATATAAAAAACTAGCTAGCATTTGTTGCCCTTAACGCAGAGAAACTAAAGCAGATACCTTAAAAGCAACTGAGGCCAATAGGAAAAGGGGACCAGGAACTAGAGAAAAGGTTAGATCAAAAAGAATTAACCTAGAAGGTAACACCCACACACAGGAAATCAATGTGAGTCAATGCCCTGTATAGCTATCCTTATCTCAACCAGCAAAAACCCTTGTTCCTTCCTATTATTGCTTATACTCTCTCTACAACAAAATTAGAGATAAGGGCAAAATAGTTTCTGCTGGGTATTGAGGGGGTGGGGGGGAGAGGGAGGGGGCGGAGTGTGGTAAGGGAGGGGGTGGGGGCAGGTGGGAGAAATGACTCAAGCCTTGTATGCACATATGAATAATAAAAGAAAAAAAAAGGGTAGTGGTATAAAAGGAACATTGTTATTTGAAAATGTTTTCTTTTTCTTTCTTTCCTATTTATTTATTTATTGCAATGCAGAAGACACAGGAGACAACTGAGGGAATTTCTTATTTAATGAAGCACGTCAGTATGTCTAATTGAAAATATAAATCAGATGTGGGAGTCTCGCAAATGAATTCCTCAGCAATGCCCCAAAAAGGAAAAAATTCAATCTCTTTGTTTTCTTTCTTTCGTATGTGGGCACAGTTATGTGTTATTATTGCCAAGTGAATAAGTTAATTTTCTAGTTGGTTTTATTATCACATACAATCTCTGTTTAAAATATCTTTATTCATTTATTTTGCAGTCCTAGGGTTTGAACTTATGGCCTCATGCTTTCTAGGCAGTTGTTCTACCACTTAAACCACAACTCTGCCCCTCTGATTGTTTTAGCTATTTTTCGGGTAGAGTCTAGTGTTTTTGCCTGGGACATGATCTTCCTTCCTATGCTTCATGTGTAGCTAGGATTACAGACATGGACCACTGCCCCTAGCTTGTCAATTGAAATGGTGTCTTGCTAACTTTTTCGTGTGGGTTTGTCTCTAGCCATGATCCTCCTAATCTCCACCTCCCAAGTAGCTGAGATTACAGAACTACCCCACAACACCCAGCCCAAGATCTTTTCAAATGATAAAGTAAATATGGTACTTTATATATTTTTGAAATCCAAATGTTTTTCTCTCTGATATTTATCTTTACTCTTTGTCCCTTCTCTCTATTTAAGCAAATATGCTACCCTGTGCTCTTTGTTTAAAGAGAAATGAAGAATGAGAAGATTTGTGATATCAAGCTGGTTTCCTTCTCTTCCTGGCTTTTCCAAAATGCTAAGTACCTCCCACAAAAAAAAAAAAAAAGGAAATGAAAAACAAAGTTGGGGATTTGAAAAGAGTAGAACTTCTCTAGGCAGATAACAAAATTTCAGATCAACTTGTAGAATCTGTGATTAAAGGGACTATGACTTCCTCCCTAGAAAGAGCACTGGGAAGATGGCAAGATCCCATCTGTTTAGTTGCCTGATTGGACCCTGACTTACATAAAACACAGCCCATGATTAGTCTTTTAAAGTCAATATTGATAATTTCATCATTAGAGGTATAACCCATGGGACTAGTAAGAATGTTTATACAATAATTTTGAAGAAATGACTGCATGGCCTCACACTGATGTCCTGTAGGCCAGCATAACATGGTTGTAGAGTAACTTTCAGGAGTCTCATAGAGATAGTAGCCATTGTGTTGGACCTGGAGAGACCATGCAGATGCCGGTGAGGTTTGTCTCCATATGTCCTGCAAGGACCAATAATCAGAAGCAGACAATGGGTATGTCAGTGAGTGCCACCATGTCCAAATTACACAGAGGACCAAAAAAATCTCCTTTTGATGCTTAGTTACTACCTGTGACCACAGAACTGCAGGGAAAGTGATAAGGAGCCCAAATTAACTAAGATTAAGAAAAATGACCTTGCATTTTTTGAAAGAGTCCATATAACTTTTCTGTATTAAATCCATCAGGGACTTTCCACTACCCTTGGAATAATGTCCAAAATTATCATTAAGCTATAGACTCTCTGAATTCTTATCTTTGTTTACATCTCCACTTATATCTCAAGACACTAGTAGTGAATCCTCTGATGAATTTTTTAATGGATTTCACTCTATTGACTCCAGATCTCCCTTAGACATTGGTAATGAAAATAACTATTGTTTATTAAGCATTTTTATCTTTTAAACACTTTCCCAAAAGCTTAAATGCATTTTCTCATTTAATCCTTATAACCCTGTGAGGTATTATAAACACTTCACAGATGAAAAACATTGTGGCATGGATAAATTAGGTAATTCACATAAGGTAAGAGAGCAAGTAAAAAAGTAAAAAAGATTAAAACATCTCATTGAACTTGGAAATCTCCTTCACTCCCAGTTTCCCTTTGCCAAACCCATTGTCATTGACCTCTTCACTTGCCTAACATCTTCTCATCCTTAGGATATCAATTTAAACCTCTCTTCTTTCAAGAAACATTTCTATGGGTTTATTAGGTCTACCTGCTAAAGCACTCCTGGATTGTTTTATTTTCCCTATAATCATGCATGATTGCAGCTACTTATCTAATTGCCCATCTTCTCCCTAGAGTAAGTTCAGGGATTACATAACTACACACATTCACACACACACATACATACCAGAGAAAAAAGACAAAAGGTTTCATTTGCAATTTTATCCAAAATATAAAGACCCAGTGTGATAACTATCTCTCATTTGCTCCTCCATATCCACCTTTTACCCTTCTCTTCTTCTGTGCCCCAAAAGGCTGACATTTATGTACCATTTCAATGGTTTCCTTCTTCCTCTGGCTTGTGTTGGGTTTGGCCAATGGAAGTCACTGGAAGGTACCAGATGGCAAGAAAAGAGCAAGATATCTCTCCCTCTGTATTGTCTTGTCTTTCCCTACAGAATGCCATAGCTCCTGTAGGGGTATATGTCTGTAGCCATCCCCCCATTCTCTTGCTACTCTTTGCTGCTGTAAGTCCCAGTATATTTGTCTGTCCCTTGTTGAGTTCCGTTAAACTTTTCCTCCAAGTTTGAAAATAGTTCCTTCATCAAACTTTCCTCCATTTTCCCATCTGAATACTTGCTATCTGTCTTTTGCTGGGACTTCAACTTAAATACACATTGGAAAACCCAATAAAGACATCAAAAATTTGAAAGAGTGAACTTTAGAATATTAGTAATGGGTTGAAAATAGGTATAAGCAAGTGGAACAATCATCATATTCTAATTTTTTTCTTTTATTCATATGTGCATACAATGTTTGGGTCATTTCTCCCCGCTTCCCACCGCACCCTCCCTTACCATCATATTCTTAAATGTAAGGAAGCAATAGAGTATAAGTGTGAATCCCTATGAATAATCCATAGTAGCAATACTTTTAATTGAGGAAGCTAATCTTAAGATTTTTATAAAAACATAGTAAGTAAACACAAACAAAAATATGAAAAGATTAATGAAGAGGAGGAAGCCTTTTTGATAATAAATATGTCTATGATATTTAGAAAAATACACTAGCTGCTCAAGAACTGATAAAAGAAAAGAAAATCCAGATAGTTTAAATATATGGCATAATTTAGGATGCCTTTAAAGGTGTTATTTCAAATTATTTGAAAAAGGTGAAAATCAGTGATTCAGGGATAAATCTAGATGTCTATTTCAGATAGTGTCATTGCCCCCTCTTCATGTCTCCCGTTTTCCTCTTGACCATATGACCAAGCTGCATTTCTAAGATCCCTTGCAGTTAGGGGCCATTTGCTTAACTTCTGACCAAGGGGATGTATTAGTCAGTGTACTCCAGAGAAACAGAATCAACATATGTTTACGAATTGACTCATGTGATTGTGGTGGTTGATGAGTCTAAAATCTGAATATGTGCCAGCAGTCTGGAGACCCAGGAGAGTTAATGGTACAGATGATGTCTGAAGGCAGTTTTCTGGAGAATTCCTTCTTCATAGAGGAGAATGGTCCTCTTGCTCTATTTAGACTTTCTGCTATGTCTTTTATGGAGGGTGCCTCACACATAAGTAACCAATTTAAATGTTGATTTCATAAAAAAACCTTAAAGCTGATGCATAAAGTGAACCATGATATAGGGTGTTAGGCAAAAGTGATGTATGCCTTTTTACAGGCTGGATGTCTACACATCTTGTGCACAATCCTCCATGCTTTCTTTCTTTGATCCATGACTAGTGGGAGGCAGAGGATATAGAAAAGTACAGTGAACTCAAGAGATAAAGGAGCCCCTAGATAGAAGGAAGTTGGGTCCCTAAAGATGAGGTGGAATAGAGCTTTCACCCCACCCTCACCTCTCTTTGAACTGTGGGATGTGTAAGAAATAAGTGTATGCTATACAAAGCTTTGGGATTCAGACAGTTGCTTATTATAGTGGTTAGTACATCTTGACTGATAAAATCATTCTGGCAGCAGTGAAGAGAATGTGTTGAAGCAGGTAAAGTGTGGAGTCAGGGAGATCAGTTAACAATTTTTGGTACAAGCCTGGGCAAGAGACAATGCTGATCTGGATTATGTTGGTAGTGTGACTATGCTGCTGATATCTACCTTAATATGTTTAGATAAACTTTTAGTGTTTTATCAAGTTATCTCAGTGTAAATTCCAAATTCCTGTTTTTTCAAGAAAAGATATGAATTGATTGATTGATCATTGGGATTCATTCCACAATAAAGGAAAACTTCTTAGTTATGATGCAATTTTGTTATTTAGTTCTTATCTGACTGAAAGAAAAGAGACTTAGGAAAAGTTGAAATGATAATGCTTAATTGGGAAGTATTTTGTGTAGCTAGAGTGGATGGAAGGAGCTGTGAAACATGGAAGGATAAAACACAAATTCAAGGTGATAACATGTGGGCTACTGCTACATGTCTCTAAAGGAAGCCCATGACTCAAAATCAACTTAGACACCAGCTCACTCAAGTCTCTTGTATCCTCTTGGTTAAAGATCATCCCAAAAGGAATGTATATTCTGTTCTATGGTTTCAAATGTTGTGGTAGGAACTAGAGACTCTGGACAGATGGACACAAGACTTCAGGGTAAGCATCCCATAGCCAATGAAACAGGAGAGGCAGAAGAAGCAGAGGAGACACACAAGATGGGTGGATAATTTCATTTAGAACACATGAACACTGGCTTTTATGAGAATATTATTTCTGAGGTATTTTAAATTGGGGATTCTTCTAAACCTCAGAATGCCAGAGTGATGTGGTGAGTGTTATTGTTAATATATGTGGAAATTAGACAATATCAGCAAGCTATACATTAAATATTAAGAGTGAGGATGACATTTTCTATTAGCAGGTTTGACTTTTATTCTTTTACTGGATGTCATGAGATGAAACTCCTGAAGGCTTTTGTGATATAGAGCAGATTTGGTCCTATATCTGTCTCTTTTTTCCATCCAAGTATTCATTATTATGTATTATGTTGTAATTATTAGCCTTGTGAAGTAGCTGCTAGTGGAGTCCAATTTTATACACTTGTAAAATAAATTCTCAAAAGGTAATAAAATTTTCAGCATCACACAGAACATTATATATGACATTTTCCTTTTTTTCTTGAATTTTATCAAACATCCCAAAGGTTAAGAACAAGCTACTTGGTCTCAAGAAACCCTAAGTTATTAAAAACTAGTAAACAATCTACATGGTACTTGAAAGATGGTGACACAAATTCAGGATTAGACAATTACCTACTTAAGTTTCAAAACAGGTTGAAATGAAAGAAGCTGAGAGTCAGGGACTCACTGGAGGGTACTGTTGTGCTGTTCCTCTTCTTTCCCTTTGTATTGGAAGAGGAAAAGGGTATCAATGAAGTCTGGGATCTTCTGGAGTTTGAGAAATACAGGGACTCACATTTGGCTCATGCCTGAGGAGATTGAAGTTTAAAGACTCTGTTTAATAGTACACTTGGACTGCTATGCTAAGAGCAAAGGTATTTACATGATGGGTAGAACAGAGGTTGTGCTTCCTGTGAAAGCTTCCTGAATGCAGAAAAGAGAGCTGACCTGTATCCTAGCCTGGAGGATGGTTGAACGGTGAAGGGACTTGAAAAGAAGAAAGCAGAAGCTCAGCCACCAGGGAAAGGAGAGTAGCAAGAGACCTGCAGCTGGAAAGGCAGTGATGCACCCCAGTGAGCATCTCGGAGGGCCTGCTCCTCAGATACCTTTGGGATACAATTGGGCTTAAAGAACAGAGAGTAATGATGCAAAATCACAATGGTACCATCGCATATGAACTGGGCACTTTTTTTTTGCCAACTCCTTCTCTGGGACTTAGGAAGGGAATAAGAGAGGAAAAAGAGGGGATAAGTAAGGAAGAAAAAGGAAACAAACCACATCCTGTGTGCCTACTACAGGATTCTGGGCCTAAAGCAAGTTCAAGATGGGAGAGGGGAGAAATTTTAATGTAAAAAAAAAGATTGCACTTATATGCTGAGTCTGGACTGGACTGAATTGGATTTTTTTATTATTTGAAAGAGGCTAGAGACACCGTATACACAGCCCTGAAGTACCAAAGTGAAACCCCCTTGGACTATCAATATACACTTTAAAAAATGAAGGAGAGGAGGGTAAAATTGGTCTTTTCTGGGTGTAGTCCCAGCAGGAGGGAGATGAGAATAAGAAGAGGGTGAAGGAGCTTGAATATAGAGGATGTATTTTGTATTCATATATGAAAATCAAAGAATGAAACCTGTTGAAACTTTCCTAAGGTGAGAGGGGAAGTAGGGAGAACAATGGAGGGGGTAAACCTAAGACATATTGTAAGCAGATATGCAAATATCACAATGTATCCCTCTGTTCAATGATTATATGCTAATAAAAATTTAAAAAATTCTAAGGGACATTTCTTCTTAAATGAGAGGTCATTTCTTCATTTCACCTGTTATAGAAAGCATATGATTCCCCTCAGTGTTACCTGTTTTTAACGTTTTTTATGA
Organism: Castor canadensis; assembly: GCF_047511655.1. NCBI lineage: Eukaryota > Metazoa > Chordata > Mammalia > Rodentia > Castoridae > Castor > Castor canadensis. The sequence goes on along the minus strand of NC_133390.1, from coordinate 25,612,069 downwards.
CCAAAATACAGTTATGCATAGGAGTTATTTCTTTAATTAAATTATGAATGGTCAGTTCTTTGAAGTATTACCTTCCTATTTGTGTCATCTTCACTGCTAGCACAAACCAATAAAGCAATTTCAAGTAAAAAAAGAAAGAGGCTAGAGAACATTTTAGTTGAGAATGAGGTAAAAAATACAGTAATAATGCTTGCTTGATTAATGAATCAATGAGTCCAGAGAACAAATTAAAAGTCTATTTCCTTTTTAGAATACCAACACATCCATCTTATAAAATTAACTGGGTGCACTCTTAACCACACTATATTGCCACAAATATTTCCCTTATTTGATTTTGTTTCAAAAAAAGCCACATGAGAAGACAATGACATCAATCATGATCACTCATTAGGTCAGTGGTCTGAATTAATTAATTCAATTGGGACTCAGGGTTAAGTCATTGTAGAAGTTTGACTTATATAAAGAATAGTTTGGAGTCAAAAATACTGGGTAGACTAAGCTAAAGAGTGCATTGGTGGGTAGTTGGGGCAAGCAAGGTGAGGGCAGAAGTCTCTGGTACTTTGGTGGGGTGGAAGAAAGAAAAAAGATAGGGTCATTCTGCAAATGAGCAGGCTCAGTAAATTCCACCTGGTGTGACCTCTAGTGGCCATTCCAACACCATAATTCAATATGTATTTACAAAGTTGTGACTGGTACATAATCTGGAAATTGATTCCCATTTCCTTTGAGTTAAAATTATAGAGCTTTTAAACTGTGCAGGCAAAGCATTCTTAATACACATGAGTGGTTTAATTGTTCAGGTGAAGAACAGGTGAATATGAAAGCACCTACATAAGTTTCCTGGTAGCCAACTTCTGTACTGAGTTTGGTCACACACTTGAAATTATCAGAGGGAAAACAGAAGAGAATTAAATAAGAGAATTAAATAATTCATTGGTTTCTCAACAGACTTTTGGTGTTCTTCAGAGAGAGCACATGGAAAGCTCTGAATAAATGTTTGTGGGACCTATGTCTTCTATGATTTGCTTCTTTACTATCACAAATTGGGAGAAAATTTAAGTGATAGAAACATTAATATGTTACAACGTGCAAAATTTAAATTTATCTGAGAAGTAAGAAATACCTTTATTTATAATGGGTTCGAATGATTCTCCTTTTTGAGTTTGTAATTTTTTTTTCACAGGAATCCAGGTCTATAAGTGGTCCATACAGTTTCTGATTCCTTTGCTTAAACAATTATTCCCTGTTACTTGGCCATCAAGGGCAAATAACAGATCCAATACCGTATATTGATAATGTAATGATTATAAATTCATTGGAATTTTTTAGAGGACACTTTGTACTGCAGTAATTTAAAAATTTTTGTGACATGATTAATGTAGTCAGTAATTTAATCAGTTCCAAGAAGCCTAATGTAATGAGAACATTAAACACTGCCCAGTTAGTGGATGTGATGGTTCATGACTTTCCTCCAGAGGGCAGCAAAACCGCACAACTCAGTCCTCAAAGAACAGGATGAAAATGTCAAAAAAACTGTTCACAGGTATTTGTTTGACCTGCTCATTTAAATTAATCCAACAAATTAAATGTAGCATTTGTTGGTATTTGTATTGGCATTTTAGGTATTGGTTTTTCATTTTTGATATGAAAAAATCCACTTTTCCCTCTTAGGTTAGACAAAAGAATTACACTTGCTTACAATATCAAAATGCCTTATTAAAACAGGGTCAAATATTTAAGTAAGCTAGTGTAGGTAACAATCAATCAAGAGCTTTCCCCCCTCCAGATTACTATATTTGTAACCAGAAAATGGTTGTGCTTTAATCTGTTGGGTTTATTCTGGAAATTGCTTGAACATTTGTGAATGTAAAAAGACTTTCAAAATATATCTGACCAAGAGCTGAGCAAAACTTGAAGGTTGGCCCTAGGAAAATAGGAAATTGAGAGAGAGAGAGTTGAACGTATTCCTGCTAACCTGTATGGAAGGGAACTGGGGCATTTCCTAGGCAAAGTTTAGGTGAATTTGCCTTCTGCTCTTAACACACTGCCTTTCGGAAACCTCTCTGTTCTTGGCCCTCTAGGTGCCATTCTTGCACTCTGACAGCGGTATGTTACATAACAAAATGGTTCAAAATGTTTCATTTCTCTGATGCATTTGCATTTAAGAGAGGCCCTAGAACATATTATTGTAGCATTTTAGTCCTCAACAGGTTAATCCTCTGTATGGAGTAGGCTTTCAGGAATTAGTTGTTAAGGGACTAAATAAAGACTAAAAGGGTAAGTGAATAATGTAGCTGCTTTCCCATCTGCCCAAAGTACAGAATGAATAGAAATTATTTTTTCTTTATGAGGTAACTTTGTTGGAATAAAATTTGGATTATTGTTATTGGAAAGAGTGCAGGTAGATTCAGGTAGAAGTATGTAATGATTCTTCATTACATTATATTGAAAAGGTTGACTAGAGATCATGGTGGCTACCATGAGAGTGAACCTCAAGTTTGAACTTGAGGAGTTTGTCCTATTTTTCAGATCTTTAAAAGTCTTGAAAGAGTTAACATCCCTGTTATTAAACACTTATTCTTTGCAAATTTGTACAGAAATTTAATGCATAATATAAAAGGAGATATAAACAATATCCCTGTTGTCTTCACTGAATTTATAATATCCCTGGGTTCTCAAGACTAGCACATGAGAAAACATCTGAAGATCATAAATCATGAATGCAAATGAGTGAGTGGCATGCCCCATTATTAAAAGTGTTCTGAGAAGTATAGGTCATTGAGAGTTGGAGAACTGGGGAAGGTTCCACACAGAAAAGGGAACTTGAGCTGACTTCTAAAGTACAGGTAGGATTGGATTCAGACAAGAGGAGGTATCCTAGAACAACCAAATGGAGATGTAGAAGAGAAGAGCAGGGTGAATTTTAGCAAACAGACTAGGTCATAACCACAAATTGGGCAATGATAAAGGCTAAAGTTGGAAAAGATACCCAGTTTTCGGAATTAGAGATACAAAAAAAAGGGACTATATAACACTCTTGAGGAGGAAGGTAATGAAAGAATATCTATATTTCCAGAAAATTAACCCCTCTTTACTTCCACTGCTGTAGAAACCACCAAAAGTCTATGGAATAAAAGGAAGAGAGGAAAGTTTGGGGTGGGTAAATGACAGTGTCACCTTTGTACTTCTGAATGACTACTGTAGTTATTGAACTGAGTTATAGTTTTAAACCCATATAATAATATATCTTAAGAAAGTACGTTTAGAAACAATAAATCAAAGTTTCAGTTTCCATTCCATGATGGTATTAGTGATGAATTCCAATCCAAACCTCATGCATGTATCACAATGACTAAAAATCCACCTATAATAAATGCTGAGACCCAATGGTGTTATATTTTTATTTTTCTCTAAGGAGCTGCTTCTGACATCAAATGCTGGCAAGCTAATGGTTTGTTGCAAGGAGCTATACACTTTAACAGGAAGCCAACACATTCAGTCAAGACAACATTACTTGTTCCAAGTGGAAATTGACTCCAGAAACAGTTTTTTTTAAAACTTTTCTGAAATGGTCATATATTACAGAAACAGACACAGGATATTTTACACCTCAAGCTAATGTCTTTGCCAGGTTGCTATTGTATTTTGAAATGGCATATTTGAAAAGTTTCCTCATAGAAAAATTACAAAGAAAAAGTAAAGGTAGGTAGAACATATGAAAGAAAGCATACCACCAAGTGTTTCAAGTAGGAAAAGTAACTTTGTAAAGTTCTGAAATTAGGGTATTTCATCACCTAACAGAATTTGGTAATGGCAGTGAGGAGCTATTTACTATCCTTTTTATACTTGTTCCTTCTCTATCTCTGTCTTTCTCTCTGTTACATTTTCAGTAGGGATTGTTTTCATAAATGTTTTAAACATGATCTTAATATCTCCTATGCTCCTTTTCCACTTATTTTCTATCTTTATATTCAAGCCATTGTAAGCACTTGATTTTTTTTTACAGTGACTCAAAGTGATATTTTTGCTTTTCCAGCTGCAAAGTGATAGTTTCATACTTTTGGTCCCTTAAAATTTTTATTGTTATAATATTTCCTTCACAAATTTCTTCATCTTATATCTTTTTTCTATAATTTTTAATAGAATTTATATAATCTTTAAATTTGTTTTTTATTACTCTAAATACTATGTTTCCCTTTTCATTATCATAAAAGATAAATTTATATGACTATGCTTCATTTCATTTTGTTCTCTAAAACAAATTCAAACTTATATGCTTAAAATCACTCTGATATTGTTCCTGTTTTCAAGATTTGAAAGCTAAGGGACAGAGAAGCTATGCCAATCAGAAATTGTTATCAAATGTCTTGAATGGGTCTTAGGCAGGTCTCAGTACTAAGGAAAACAGAAAGTATGTGGAATATTCTTGACACTTTTATCTCTCATATTTGCAAGTACCACTAGAAATAAGAGTTTCTTCATATACATAAAATTTGTCTCCCAAAGATTCATGTGTGCTAAAGACTTGGTTACTGGCCTTTGAAAATTTTAGGAGGTGGCCTAGTAGAAGGAAGTTTGGTCATTAGGGTATGAGCTTGAAGGGATTTTTGAGGTCTTGGCTCCTACCTCATTCTGTCTTTTTGCTTACTAGCTGGATGATGTAATCAACTTTCTTCCACTACAAACTTGCACTATGAGGTGCTGTCTTGACAGAGGTCCAAAGTGATGGAAAGTGATCATTGACTGAAACCCTTGAAACTATGAGCCAAGATAAATCTTTCCTTCTTTTAAGTTGGTTTTCTCAGATATTTTCCACAGTGAGGGAAAGCTAACACACTTGATAAGCATGAGAGTAGAGAAAAACAAAGCTCTGTTGGGGTTTTGGATTGTCCAAATGATTAGATTTGTACTACAATCACAGCAACACCACCACTAATATTGCTTGAGGGTATTAAATATGCTAATCATCATTATAAGAACTTTTCACATATTTATTTATTTATTCATTATAATAAACTTATGATGTAGACATTATAATAATCATCCTCATTTTAAAAGTATGAGATAATGTAGCCATAAAAAGATTAAGTAACTTGCTAATGGTCATGTAACTGGTTAGTGATAGAGACATGGATTTGTCTATTTTTAGAACCCACAGTTTTTTTTTTTATTATTATTCATATGTGCATACAAGGCTTGGGTCATTTCTCCCCCCTGCCCCCACCCCCTCCCTTACCACCCACTCCACTCCCTCCCTCTCTCCCCCACCCCCTCAATACCCAGCAGAAACTATTTTGCCCTTATTTCTAATTTTGTTGAAGAGAGAGTATAAGCAATAATAGAAAGGACCAAGGGTTTTTGCTGGTTGAGATAAGGATAGCTATATAGGGAGTTGACTCACATTGATTTCCTGTGCGTGTGTGTTACCTTCTAGGTTAATTCTTTTTGATCTAACCTTTTCTCTAGTTCCTGGTCCCCTTTTCCTATTCTCAGTTGCTTTTAAGTTATCTGCTTTAGTTTCTCTGCATTAAGGGCAACAAATGCTACTAATTTTTTAGGTGTCTTACCTATCCTCACCCCTCCCTTGTGTGCTAAAGCTTTTATCATGTGCTCAATAGAACCCACAGTCTTAACCACACTCAATTTTCATTGCTCTGTGTTTCCTCTGCATTGCCCATAAGCTCACTCTGGTAAGGTGATGATTGTCTCAAGATATGCCTTGGATAAATTATAAATTTCATCATGGCAGAGATACTCAGAATCACTCTTAAACAGAAAAATTATCAATACTTTAAATGGCCAATGTTAAGAATTATCTTTACTCACAAAGTGTATTTAATTCTATGAATTCTACCATTCTATGAATGGAACAATTAGTGAGAAAACTGGAAATATTTATACTAGCACAATATACTGATATATTAAATTTCTCAAGAGTGTAACAGATAATAATTAGGAATGGAAGTATTGGAGAGATATCTGTAACATTTTGGTGTATTTAAGAAAGAATCTTCTGAGAATGTTGAAAAGTATATAGGTTTTAGAAAAATGGGAGATACTACTTAGGGTAATATGAAGGGGTAGAGAGAAGAGCATGAAGATAAGAGTAAATCTCTCATTTGGAAGCAATAAAAAGTATGACTAGCTCTTCCCAGCTAAGCTTTAAGCTCTAAACTGTGATTTGCTAGACTTTCTGTTTTTCTTGCTCTGAGCTGGGTAATATTTTTGGACAGAGGCTGTTCCATCAGGTTGGACCACAGAACAAAAAGTATGAAGAAGACTCTTGATGACCCATACCTTAAACTAGCACTAAAACATTCTTACTATTAGCTACTATGATTTGGGGTTGACTTATTGATGCAGTATTTTATGATGGGTATAAGTAGCTAGTAGGCAATTTTGAGACAGATGAGGAAGACTTAACCTTATCTGAGGGTATTTGGTTGGGGGTTAGCATTTTTAGGTGAAATTTGGTGAAGAAGAATGCTAGTTTCCTATTGGATCTTTGCTACATGCATGCATTAATTTTTTTTTCTTTAAATGACCAAAGCTGTTAGGAGCAGCAGTTTGCTTGATTGACAGCTGTCAGGCTCTTCTCTTGTGTTTGTCAGGTGCCTGAGTAAAACCTAGCAACTATTCCAGGTAGGTGAGGGACAAAAGCCATGTTGGGAGCTCCATAGTCTTCCTGACTAATGAGATAAACTACATTGATGCCCCTCCTGACTTTCCATCAGGGAAGGCAGCAACCACAACAGCTCCACCACTTTCATGGAGACTACAGAGCTGTCAATCAACCTTTTAAAAAATTTTTGTGATAAAAAAATCACAATTGCTTTAAATGCTTCATGGCCACTCAGGGAGACTTTTCTCTCTCTCTAGCTACATAAGCCCCAAGAAGACTTTTCTGGATCCCAACCAGCCACCAACATCCAGGGGAAACTTCAATCTGGCCAATGACAACCTGAGGAGACACTGATTCAGTCACTGAAACAGATGCTATTGTCATGGCCACTGCTGAAGCCCTAGCTCCTCCTTGGGGTGACTTTGCTTCAGTCATGGTCACTCCAGACACCCTGCAATAGCTCTGGGAAGCTTCACATCAGCCATGACAGCTTTAGATGATCTTGAGATGACACTGCCTGCAGCCACACCCAGTGCCCCAACCCATCTTTCAGGTGTACTTAGTGAGGTTGGAGAGCAGTAGCTCCACTGCCCATGATAGTTGTAACAAGCTGGCTCAATATGCCTGTACAGATTGGTGTGACAAAGCAAAACATTAATGATTAATAGACAGGAGGCTGTGTGCCATGCATGGCTGTCTATGCAAGTAGCCCTTTTCTCACTCTCCTCATGTCAACGTGGGAGTCCTCCCTTCTATGTTCCTCCCACAGCTTGCTGCAGTACAGACCCCAAAGAAGTCTCATTCAAGTGACTTTACTGACCCCTTGTAGTCTTTTATTATGGACAATGGACTGAGGTAGTTGCACAAAGGGCAGTGCTGCCAGACCCAAGCACACCTGAGGCTAAAAGGCAGCTGAGGAAGTCCAGAGTGGTCAGGAGCAAACTCTGTAGAGTGCTGAAATTGTGAAGGTGAAGAGCTGCAGAGAGCCATGATTGAAAGCAAAAGGCTCTGTAGAACTGGAACTGCAAAGGGTTAATTACTGTGAAAAGCTGAGACTCTGGAATAGCTTCAGACTCCAACCACTGGAAGAGACAGCCGCTGAGGATTACTAGCTCCAACTGCCAAGGAGCCACCAAGACTTACTGACAGCTGAGCTGCCAGGATTCAGGGCAGAACTTTAACACTAAGAGCTGATGGTCACTGGTACTCAAGGCTCAGAGCTGATAATATCATGAGCTGCACCTTGCCTGTCTTTGACTTCTATTCAGATAGAGTAAAAGGACCATAAGTTGACTGGTAATGCTGCCAGCATCATAGGAATAAAGGGATAGGGATTTAAACAATGAACAAAAGGAAAGATATCTGAAAGTCATTGTGAAAGAACAATTGACAGAATTTGGTGACTGTTTTGAAGCAGAAAGATTTAATAGAAACTGGCAAAAATGGTTTTAATTGTTTTGGAGAAAAAATATCACATATTAAGACAGAGGAAACAAGTATGGAACAAGTGTGGAATGTGAATTTGAAATACAGGAGAAGGGTAACCCTAAAATCCTTTTCAAGTAGTTAAAGATATTATAGGTTGCAGTAACAAGAAAGCATTATTAGGCAGTGTTTACTTGGAAAATTTTGGCAGTTCTGAGAAATTTCACAGTATTTAGAAGGTGGAACAGAATCAACAGAAGATTTTTGTTTTTATTGTATTTTGTTTTAAAGTAAGGTTATACATTAGCATACTTGAAATCATAACAAATATAGGCATCTAACAGTGTAGAAAAGATGTTGGGAAGATGAGTGAGAAGTATGGGATTCAAGGTCCACAGAAATTAGAAAAGGGTATGACTGGAAACACACGGATGAGTAGCCTTTGGAAAAATGGAGGAAAACATCTTCCATTTAATTTTAAGAAGAAAGGACAGCCATAGAGAAAGATACACACTCAGGTGAGAGCAGGGTTCTATAAAGGACAAGACCTCGATGGTCCCAGTACCACAATTTTCTCTAAAGTAGGTGGAGTCATCGGCCATGCAGGACACAGACAGGTGGGGGAGTGGGGAGGGTTGAGAGCTGAGAAAAGAGAAGTCTTGAAGCAGTCACTGAAAACCTGACTGTGGTTACAGGATTACCAAATGTGGAGGACCCGTTTGAAGTTAGCCTGCATGCATTTGTAATGCTCCAAGTCTAAATAGTTCTCTGTCTTCTCTCTTAATGTTTTCTGTCCTGGGAATAGGCAGCAGTAACCCACACTGAGGATGATCCAGCTTTGTGATTGTTGTGGATTAAATTATTTGCCTAAGGTCATACTCACAGCTCTTTCTAATCTACTCTCATTGGTTTTCTTTTTTTCATAAAAATACATTGTCTCCCTACAGATACATTTCAAAATTCCTGTGGTTCTGATAAGTTTCACACTGGCTTGAAATTTATTTCTCTATCCACAAAAGCCTAGATTTCTTTGTTATACTTGACTCTTTATAAACCATGATTTCATAATTTTTCTACTTTCTCACTTTGATAGACTTTTTAAAATACTTTCGTTTTGGTGGTAAATTTTTAAATAATTCTTTATAAGAATTTGTCACCTCTAATTCATTCATCAGATAATTATGTGCTGATATGTGGTAGGTGCTCTGCTAAGGGCCAAGGATATAAAGATAAATAGGGAACATATCCTTCATGCCCTTAACAGAGTCAAACTCTAGGAAGTATACATAGAAACAAACTTTGACACCAGAGAAAGTACACCAAACTTTCTTAAGCTCCTAAAATTTATAACAGCAGTTTTTACTCTCAAGTGCTCTTGAGGAATCTAGCTTCCTGAGAAATCCCCTACTATATTACTGATTTTTTTTCATCAAATTTGGCTAATTTCTACATGAAATGATCTGTTTCTCTTATTCTGCTTTATTTCCTACTGCTGGAACTTGTCTTTATTACTGATACCACCTTATCCCACTAGGCATCAGAGACTTTCCACTAGGTTTTATCAGGTCTATGCAGAAATGTGGCCACTTCTAGGGGCTGTCTCAGTGTAGACTGATATACTGGAATCCTTGTGTGTTATAAATGATTGATGATAATTTTGACAAGGTGGAAAGTTCCAATTTTCGACTTCAAGTTGCATTTTTCCTTCCCTTGCTCCCTCCTGCCTTCCATCCATCCCTCCCTTCCTTCCTTCTCTCCTTCCCCCTGTTCTTTCTTCCTTTCTCCCTTCCTTCCTCCTTCCCTCCCTCCCTCCCTTCCTTCCTTCCTTTCTTTCTTTTCCCTCCTTCCTTCCTTCTTTCTGGGAGGCAGTACTGGGGTTTGAACTCAGAAACTTACGTGTCATAGACAGGTACTCTCCCCCTTCAGCCATGTCCCCAATACTCAAGTTGTACTTATTTAGAGAAAAATAAATGCAGTGCACATAATGGATGTCAAGTGACTTCTGAAAATGTTTTCTGCAATAATCCCCTCTTATATGAAGTTTTGTTTTCACAGTTTTGTTGTTTGTGTTAACAGGGGTCTGAAATTATTAAATACAAAATCCCACAAATGAACAATTTATAAGATTTAAGTAACTATTACTAGAGTATTTTGTTAAAGCTGTTCTATTTATTATTTGTTATAACTTAATCACAGGTATGGAGAGGAAAAATAGTACAGATAGGAGTTTTTATAAATAGGTTTCAGGCATCATCACAACATCTTGGAGTGTGTCCTTCACAGGTGACATTATACTTATATATAGTGCTTATGATCCTGATTCTAATAAATCAGCTGAAACCCATATTTTATGCTTATGAAGATCTAAGCTTTTCTCAAAATTCCCAGGGGCGTGTAGACATGTAGAGACCTCTGATTCCAATATATCATCTCTGTTGAATTTTTTTGCTTCAAACCTGTCTAATTTTGTTTCCATGGAGGAATTTTTTTTTTAAGGTTACTAAGAGCTTTATTTTTTTATTTTTTAATTTTTATTTTTTTTCTTTTATTATTCATATGTGCATACAAGGCTTGGGTCATTTCTCCCCCCTGCCCCCACCCCCTCCCTTACCATCCACTCCACCCCCTCCCTCTCCCCCCCACCCCCTCAATAACCGGCAGAAACTATTTTGCCCTTATTTCTAATTTTGTTGTAGAGAGAGTATAAGCAATAATAGGAAGGAACAAGGGGTTTTGCTGGTTGAAATAAGGATAGCTATACAGGGCATTGACTCACATTGATTTCCTGTGCGTGGGTGTTACCTTCTAGGTTAATTCTTTTTGATCTCACCTTTTCTCTAGTTCCTGGTCCCCTTTTCCTATTGGCGTCAGTTGCTTTTAAGGTATCTGCTTTAGTTTCTCTGCATTAAGGGCAACAAATGCTAGCTAGTTTTTTAGGTGTCTTACCTATCCTCACCCCTTCCTTGTGTGCTCTCGCTTTTATCATGTGCTCATAGTCCAATCCCTTTGTTGTGTTTGCCCTTGATCTAATGTCCACATATGAGGGAGAACATACGATTTTTGGTCTTTTGGGCCAGGCTAACCTCACTGAGAATGATGTTCTCCAATTCCATCCATTTACCAGCAAATGATAACATTTCATTCTTCTTCATGGCTGCATAAAATTCCATGGAGGAATTTTTAAGATGTAATACATTGCTGCCTATCAATACATATTAATAATTTATCATTATATCATTATAAGAAACTGTTGGTGGAATATGGGGAGAAATGCTTATGTTTTGAAAATGCAAACAATGTAAAATAAAAATTGCAGAATTTATCTTGCTTCATTTTATTTTTTCATGCTAAGAACACACATGAGATCAGTTTTTTAACAAAATTTTAACTATATAATATATTAGTTTTGACTATTTTGTACAGCAGAACTCTGTAGCTTATTCATCTTACTTGATTGAAACTTTATGCTTGTAGATTAGAACTATTTCTTCTTCCTCTCTGTGACTGGTAATTATCATTCCACTCTTGGATGATACAAATGTGACTATTTCAGATACACCTTATATAAGTTGAAACATGCAATATTTGTCTTTCTGTGTCTGATCTATTTTATTAAGCATAAAATATGCACGATTCATCCATGTTGAATTTCCTTCTTTTTAAATCTATTTCTTTGGAAGTCCTAGGGATTGAATCCAGGGCTTTGCAAATACTAAGCCAGTCCTCTACCACTGAGATACATTTCCAGCTTTTCAAACTTCCGTCTTTTTAAAGCTGCACAATACTCCATTGTATATATACAATGAATTTTCATCATCATTTGATTGTCAAACACTAAAGACAATAAAATAAAATAATTCACAACTAAATACTTAATAACCAAGTATAAATAATTAATATAATAAATAAAATGTGGACCATTACAACTTCTTGCTCATAAACTCTGACAATGATCATGTTTTACCACTCAAATTCACGTCATGCTCACTCCTCTCTCTTTTGCTCCTCTTATTTTTACCTTTTCTATTCCATTCAGAAGGAAATACACTCATCACATTGTATTCATTTGGTTGCTGTGTTTTTTCTTTCAGAATCTCCCCTTTTTATCCAGTGAGATTTACATGAAGTCAGCTTTTAAGATGAAAAAAATCCTGTCATATGTTTCATAATCCCATAATCCAAACAACATTAGAAAACTCTGGGGAGTAAAAATTATGCAACCACTTTGGGAAAAAATTCATGAATGTGTGCTTTATGTAGTCATAAAGGATCATGTACTTAGAAGGGGCTCATGCTTATTTTAATGATATGCTATTGCTGTCTTAAAATTCTAGCAATTTATGAACAAGGGGACTGTGTTTGTATTTTATTGGCCAGAACATTATATAGGTGGACCTCTTGTTTGATAATATCTACCAAAGCTGAGAAAACTCACTGTCCAAGGGATTTCACTTCTAGGTAAAAACCCAAGTAAAGCTTATATTCATGTTCACCAAAAGACATTATAAAAGTATTTGTCTCAGCATTATTTATAACATCTCAAATGTTGGAAAGAACCATATTTCTATACTGAAGAACTAACAAACAGTTATATTCATACAAAGAAAACTATATATAGTGCAGACAAAATTAATGATCAACTGCAACAAATTTTAGTGACTGTGTCTCACAAAAGTAGTGTTAGAGAAAAGAAGACAGAAAAATAGTTTCAGGTCCTATCTACATGAGGTTTGACAATAGGCAAAGTAGCATGACAAACCTAGAGGACAGTATAATGGATCATTTTAAAGGGGAAAGGGTTATAGTAACTGAGAAGGGACAAGATAGAGATTTCTGGGATTCTGTTAGTGTTCTTTCCTGACATGGGGGAGTAACACAAGTATGCTAATTTGTTAAACTGTACATTCATGTTTTGTATAGGTTTTTTTGAGTATCTTATATACCCATTCACATTTTTTTTGTCTTTTCTTTTTTAGTGCCAGGGATCAAACCTAGGACCTCACACATGCTAGGCAAGCACTTTACCTCTGTACATCCCAACCCTACATAAAAAATTCAAAAATAATGCACAGCATTGCTGTTACCAAGAGAAATGTGTGTGTATCTGTCGTGAGCAGAGTGGAAACTGTCCTGAGAATCCCTGGCTGAATAACTCACTGCACTAATAGGGTCCATTCATTACTTCTGTGAGCACATGGTCAGATTTTCATGGTTCTCTGAGTGTTTGTTTCTCCTAAGTTTCTCTTTTTTTTGGTGACTATTTAATAAACCAACTAATTGTCATTTGGATAGATGGGCATATATGTCAACAGAAATATATTTGGGATTCATTGTATAAGAAACAAAATATTAGCAAGAATTTAAAGTCTTTTTTTTATGGAATCAAGATCTAGAACAAGACTGTGCCTCAGCAAGGTCTGGAATAAGGAAAAAGAGAGCCAACATGAATTGCTTGTCATTTCTTATCTCTGGATCTTTATGTGCCCTGTTTACTTCTCTAATACTCATCTACTTGGTAAAATATGGCTATGTGATAACTTTGAAGATATTATATTCCTTTTAGGCCAAAAGAAAAGCAGACTTTGATGAATTCTGACTCAGATTTACTTGGTAATTTTTAAAAGAGAGAATGTGAAAACTAAGGTTTCCTTAAATTTCCATCACTAAACCAGTTTTAATGACTATAAGAAGAGATTCTAACAGAAAAAAACAACTTTGTAGCAAGTTCACTATATGTAACTTCTAAAGCTATTTCTAATGCTTAAAATGTATATGTGTATGTATGGATTTAGGAGCTGGACATTTGTTCTTCCCATGTTTAGGTATGGATATTTGTTCTTCCCATGTTTAGGTACCACCACCCTAGCTTTCTGGGCAATGAAGTAGCCTTGGTTTGCAGTACAAAGGAATCTTGGCTAAATATTCAAATGAAAGGTAAAAACAGAGGGATAATGTTTTCATGAAATCTTTGCTTATAATAAATATGAAATTTCAAATGTATTCATAGCAGGTTAAGTTTTCAAAAAATGGTTTTGTAACACCTGGTTTTCTGTTTTGAAGAAGAGTTAGTTTTTCTAGTACACAGCTGTCTTAGTTCATTCAGACTTCCAAAACAAAATATCATAGACTGGGTGACTTTTAAACAACAGAAATTTACTTCTTGTAGTTGTGGAGGCTGGAGAGTCTAAGCTCAAGGCGCTGGCAGATTTGGAGGATGCTGAGGGTCAGAGCCCTCTTTTCAGTGGTAGACAGTCGGCACTTGTGGCTGTGTCTCCACATGGTAGAAGGACCAATGTAGCTTTATGGGCCCCCTTAGAAAGGTCATTAATTGCATTCCTGAGGTTTCTACAAATACTGTCACTTTGGGAGTTAGGATTTCAATTTATGTGTTTTGGGGGTCAACATAAACATTCAGAATGTAGCAACACTAATCATTAAGAAAAATATGGACAAAGTACCTAGCACTTATATGAAGAGCAAAAAATAAGTAAAGAAACCCTCTAGTTCACAAAATATAAGATAATATCTTTGGAAATGTGGATAAATAAATATTTTAAAAGATGATATCAAGAAACATAAAGTCAATAAACTGATCAATTTGAATACATAAGAATTAAAAACTCAATTTTATTTTATTTTATTTAGTTCTTTTTCTTTTTTATTATTACTATTGTTCTGGGTTACATTGTGACATTTACAAAAGTTCTTACAATATATCATAGTTGAATTCACCCCCTCCATCATTCTCCTTTATTCCCCTGGAATAGTTTCAACAGGCCTCATTTTTCCATTTTCATACATGTGCATACAGTATTTGCACCATATTCACCCTCCTAGTCCCTTTCCCCACATCCTTCTCCCTCCCACTGGTACCATCCCCCAAGACAGGACCTGTTATGCCCTCCTGTTCTCTGATTTTGTAAAAAAAAAAAAAAAGTGACATTTTTGCTTAAGATAGCTATACAAGGAGTTTCCTTGTGGCACTTCCATGTATATATGTATTATAACCCAAATTGGTTCTTCTCTATTTTTCTCATTTTGATTTTAGTCCCCTTCTTATGGTGATTTCAACAGGTTAAAAAATTCTATATTCATTCTTGCATAAGAAGTACATAAACCATATTCACTATCTTAACTTCCTTCTTTTATCTTCCCTCACTTGTATGTGACCTTCCCTTAGCATGACATGTTTTTTATATTGCTTGTATTTGTATTAGGTCTATATTCCAAATACGAGGGAAAACATGTGGCCTTTGACTTTCCAAACCTAGCTAACCACACTTAAGATGATGCTCTCCATGTCCATATATTTATCTGCAAATGACAAAATTTCATCTTTTTTTTGGCTGAGTAAAATTCCATTGTACATTAATACTATGTTTTCTTAATCCATTCATCAGTAATGGGGCATCTTGGCTGCTTCTATAGTTTAGCTATTGTCAATAGTGTTGTAATAAACATGGGTGTACAGGAGCCTTTATTGTAACCTGACTCACATTCCTTCAGGTATATATAAAAACCTAGGAGTGGGATTGCTTCTGAATCACATGATAGTTCCATTTGCAGTCTTTTACAAAGCCTCCATACTGTTTTCCATGGTGGTTGTACTAATTTATATTCCCACCAGCAGTGTATGAGGGTTCCTTTTTCCCCACATCCTCACCAATACCTGTTGTTAGTGGTGCTTTTAATGATGGCTGTTCTAACAGGGGTGAGGTGGAATCTTAGTGTGGTTTTGATTTGCATTTCCATTATGGCTAGAGATGGTGAGCACTTTTCATGTGTTTTTTTTGCCATTTGAATTTCTTCTTTTGAGAAATCCAAACAGAGAAATCTGTTTAGTTCAGTTGCCCATTTCTTTCTTGGTTCATTAATTTTGGTAGAGTTTAGTTTTTTGAGTTTCCTGTATATTCTGGTTATCAGCCCTTTGTCTGATGTATAGCTGGCAAATATTTTCTCCCACTCTGTGGGTGGTCTCTTCAGTTTAGAGACCATTTCTGTTGTTGTGCAGAAGCTTTTTAATTTTATGAAGTCCCATTTGTCTATACTTTCTCTGAGTTGCTGAGCTGCTGAGGTTCCATTGAGGAAGTCCTTTCCTATACCTGTTACTTCCAGAGTGTTTCCTGCTCCTTTCTGTATCAACTTTAGAGTTTCAAGTCTGATATTAAGGTCCTTGATCCATTTTGAATTCATACTAGTACAGGGTAATAAACATGGATCTAGTTTCAGTTTTTTTGCAGGTGGATAACCACTTTTCCCAGCAACATTTGTTGAAGAGGCTGTCTTTTCTCCATTGTATATTTTTAACACTATTGTCAAAATAAGGTGGACATAGTTGTGTGGATTCATATCCGGGTCCTCTATTCTGTTCCACTGGTCTTCATGTCTGTTTTTGTGCCAGTACCATGCTATCTTTATTGTTATTACTTTGTAGTACAGTTTGAAGTTGGGTATCATGATACCTCCAGCATTGTTCTTTTTGCTGAGTAATGCCTTGGCTGTTTGCGGTCTCCGGTGTCTCCAAATTAATTTTAGGGTAGATTTTTCAATCTTGATGATGAATGTCATGGGATTTTGATGGGAATTGCATTAAACATGTAGATTGCTTTTGGTAGTATAGCCATTTTTACTATATTGATCCTACCAATCCATGAGTACGGGAGATCTCGCCACCTTCTGTAGTTTTCCTCAATTTCTTTCTTCAGGGGTTTGTAGTTCTCTTTATAGAGGTCATTCACATCCTTTGTTAAGTTTACTGCTAAGTATTTGATTTTTTTTGAGGCTATTGTAAATGGAATTGTTTCAGTTTGTTCAGTTTGTTCGTTATTGGTGTATAGAAAAGCTGAAGATTTTTGTAAGTTGATTTTGTATCCTGCCACCTTGCTGTAGCAGTTTATGGTATCTAGGAGTTTTTGGGTAGAGTTTTTTAATCTTTAAGGTATA
Organism: Castor canadensis; assembly: GCF_047511655.1. Lineage (NCBI taxonomy): Eukaryota > Metazoa > Chordata > Mammalia > Rodentia > Castoridae > Castor > Castor canadensis. The sequence continues at coordinate 25,595,079 of NC_133390.1, read as the reverse complement.
GGATCATATCGTCTGCAAATAGGGATATTTTGACAGTTTCTTTACCTATTTGTATTCCTTTTATTTCTCATTCTTGTCTAATTGCTCAGATCAGGAATTCCAAGACAATGTTGAATAGGAGTGGGGATAGTGGGCCCCCTTGTTTCATTTCTGATTTTAGGGGAAATGGTTTCAGTTTTTCACCATTAAGTATGATGTTGGCTGTAGGTTTATCATATATAGCTTTTATAATGTTGAGGAACTTTCCTTCTATTCCTAGTTTTCTTAGAACTTTTATCATGAAATGGTGTTGGATCTTGTCAAAGGCTTTTTCTGCATCTATTAAGATGATCAAGTGATTTTTTTTTCTTTACTTCTATTAATGTGCTGAATTACATTTATTGATTTGCATATGTTGAAACACTCCTGCATCCCTGGGATGAAGCTGACTTGGTCGTGGTGAATAATCTTTCTGATGTGTTGTTGGATTTGGTTTGCTATTATTTTATTGATGATTTTTGCATTGATGTTCATTAAGGAAATGAGCCTATAGTTCTCTTTTTGGAGGTGTCTTTGTCTGGTTTTGGGATGAGTGTAATACTGGCTTCATAAAATGAGTTAGGCAATGTTCCTTCCCTTTCTATTTCATGGAACAGTTTAAGGAGGGTTGGTATTAATTCTTTAAATGTCTGGTAGAATTCAGCAGAGAATCCATGAAGTCTTGGACTTTTCTTTTTGGAGACTCTTTATTGCTGCTTCTATTTCATTTTGTCTAATAGATCTATTCATGTGGTTAATATCCTCTTGGTTCAATTTTGGATGGTCGTAAATATCTAGAAATCTGTCCATTTCTTCATAATTTTCAAATTTATTAGTATATAAGTTCTCAGTGTAGTCTCTGATGATTTCCTGGATTTCCATGGTGTTTGTTATCTCCCTTTTTGCATTTTTGATTTTACTGATTAGGGTTTTTTTCTCTCCTTATTTTAGTCAGGTTTGCCAGGGGTCTGTCAATCTTCTTTATTTTTTCAAAGAACCAACTTTTTGTTTCTTTGATTCTTTGTATTTTTTTGTTTCTATTTCATTGATTTCAGCTCTTATTTTTAATATTTCTCTATTTCTGTTTGTTTAGGAATTTGCTTGTTCTTGTTTTTCTAGGAGTTTGAGATGTTGCATTAAGTTTTTGATTTGAGATTTTCTGTCCTTTTAATGTATGCACTCATGGTTATAAATTTTCCTCTCAGTACTGCCTTTGCTGTGTCCCATAGGTTCCAGTAGGTCGTGTTTTCATTTTCATTAACTTTCCAGAACTTTTTAATTTCCCCTTTTATATCATTAATGGCCCACTGATTATTGAGCAATGTATTGTTCAGCTTCCAACTGTTTACATGTTCTTTACTATTGTTTTTGTTGTTGTGTTCTAGTTTTAATGCATTATAATCAAATAGAATGCATGGGATTGTTTCTATTTTCTTATATTTGCTAGGACTTGCTTTGTGCCCAAGATATGACCGGTTTTGGAGAAGCTCCATAGGCTGCTGAGAAGAATGTATATTGTGCAGAAGTTGGATGAAATATTCTGTAGACATCAGCTAGGTCCATTTGATCTCTGATGTGATTTAGATCTAGGATTTCTTTATTGATTTTTGTTTGGATGACATATCTATTGGTGATGGGGGGTATTAAAGTCTCCCACTACCACTGTGTTGGAGTTTATATATGTTTTTTAGGTCCTTCAGAGTATGTTTGATGAAATTGGGTGCATTGACGTTAGATGCATATAGGTTGATAATTGTTATTTCCTTTTGTTGTATTTCCCCTTTTATTAGTATGGAATGTCATTCTTTATCTCATTTGATCAATGTAGGTTTGAAGTTTACTTTGTCCGAGATAAGTATTGCTACTCCTGCCTGTTTTCAGGGATCATTGGTTGGTTAATCTTCTTCCAGCATTTACCCTAAGCCAGTGTTTGCTTCTGTCAATGAGATTGGTCTCCTATAAGCAACAGATCATTGGATCTTCCTTTTAAATCCATTTGTCAAATGGTGTCTTTTGTTGGGGGAATTAAGTCTGTTAACATTCAGTGTTATTGATAGGTTTGTGGTGATTCCTGTCATTTAGTTGTCTTTGTTGTTTAAGAGTTTGATTGTGTACAGCTAAATCAGTGTTACTCTCTGCTCTCTTGCCTTTTTTTCTCCTGAGGTTTGGTACTGCCTGTCTTTTCATGGTTTTGTAGGCTTTCATGTTCTGTGTGCAGGATTCTTTGAAGAATCTTTTGTAGTGCTGGCTTGGTAGTCATATATTGTTTTAGTTTCTGCTTATCATGGAAGAATTTTATTGCTCCATCTATTTTGGTGATAATTTTGCTGGGTAGAGTGTCCTAGGGTTGAAGTTATTTTCATTTAGTGTCCAAAATAACTCACTCCATAGTCTTCTTGCTTTGAAGGTTTCCATTGAGAAATTTGCTGTGATTTTGATGGGTTTGCCTTTGTATGTTATTTGTATTTTCCCTCTTACAGCCTTCAATATTCTTTCTCTATTCTCTGTGCTTGTTGTTTTAATGACAATATGTCATATGGTAGTTCTATTTTGGTCAAGTTTGTTTGGTGTCCTAGATGCTACCTGTACCTGAACAGGCATAGTTTTCTCTAGATTTGGGAAATTTTCTGTTATTATTTTGTTGAATATATTATGAATTCCTTTTGCTTGCACCTCTTCCCCTTCTTCAATACCCATGATTCTCAGGTTTGGTCTTTTGATGGAGTCGGTGAGTTCTTGCATATTCCTTTCACAGGTTTTGAGTTGTTTGAGTAATACTTCTTCAGTTTTTCCTTTAATTTCCATTTTATCTTCAAGTTCTGAGATTCTGTCTTCTGCTTGTTCTAGTCTGCTGCAGTGGCTTTCTATTGTGCTTTGTATTTCTGTTTCCTTTTTTTTTCCTGAGGTTTTCCATATCATGGGTCACTTCCTCTTTAATATTGTCAATTTTCATTCTTAATTCACTTATCTCTCTATTTATGGTGTTCTCTGTTTCACTTTGGTATTTATTTAGGGCTCCTATGAGTTCACTTATTTGTTTTTGTGTCTTCTCATATTCCTTGTTTTTATCATTTTGGAATTTTTTGAGTGTCTCCTATATGTTTTGGTTGACCTTGTCTAGTAACATCTCCATTAAATTCTCAGTGATTTCTTGCAGGATTTCTTCTTTCAAGGTTTTCCTGTGGACTTAGTTGGGTTCCTTGGGATAGTTTATCTTTGTTTTGTTGGGATCTGGAACTGAGCATCCATTCTCTTCATTTCCTTCTGAATTCTGTACTAATTTCTTTTTGGGGGGAGAATGGTTTCCATCCTTTTTCCATCTTCCCATCAATCCACTGGGTGCTGTTACTGTCCCTGTTCTGTGTATAATTTAGTATTAGCTAGCTTACAATAGTAAAAGTAATGAGATCTAGAAAGAAAGAGTAAGACAAAAGAGCAAAAAGGAAAACAAATAGAGAACCAAAGAAATCAACAGGGAGAGATGGTGTACTAACCAACAGTTAGCTAAACAAGTATTTAGAGAGAAAGGGAAAAAAGAAAAAAGAAAAAAAAAATCCCAGGTTCAGGGACAATGAAGTTTCAGTCTTCATAGTTCTGGTGTTACTCCTTCAGCATCCAGTGCTGGTATTTGTATTTAAGCAGTAGCTCTATTGTAGTCTTGCCAGGTGGTTGGGTCAGGAGACAGTTTTATGAACCCCTATCTGTCCTATTTCAGGCAGCAGCTCATCTTCCACCTAATGTCAGCAGTCTATTATTTTGGTCTTTGTTTACTAAAAGTTCTCATGGAGAGCAGCTCATTGCTCCCTCTTCCCTTCCCCAGTGGAGGGGCTTGCCTGCCAACTATTATTACAGGCTTTGTTTACTAAAAGTTCACGTGGAGTGCAGCTCCTTGCTCTTCCCCCCTTCTCTGGTTCACTCACAGCATCCCACACCCTCTGCTGCATGTCCTTTTCAGTTCCTTGTTTATTATTCAGTTTTTTTTGTGAGGTGGGGATCAGTCTGTCCAGGGAGCTATGCTGGTTTATCCCAGGGTTGGCTGTGGGAGTACCACATGCCATTTATTTGCTCACCTGTTGGTGTGCATCTCCTAAGCAAATTTGGAGTTGGTGTCTGGAGGTGTGGGAGCCCTCCAGGTTTCTCAGTGTAATGTGGTGTAGCGATGCTTTGTGTGAGCTGGGTGTTCAGGGTGTCAGTGTTTTGCTTCTTCTTGGTGGTTTTTATCTGCCAAGTGTGGCTCCAGTGTCTTAGCAAGATTTTTGATATACGAGTCTCACACTGTCTGCTTCCTCCCTCTAGTCGCCATCTTGGATCTCCTCTTATTTTGAGTTTTTAAAGAAGCCTCCATACTGTTTTCCATAGTGCTTGTGCTAATTTACATCCCCATTAACAATGTATGAGGGTTCCTTTTCCCCTACATCCTTGCTGACATTTGTTGTTATTTGTGTTTTTGATGATAGCCATTCTAACGGGAGTGAGGTGGAATATTAACATGGTGTTGATTTGCATTTTCTTTATGATCAGGGATGTTGAGCATTTCTTCACGTGCTTTTGGTGATTTGGACTTCTTTCTTTGAAAAGGTTCTGTTCAGTTCATTTGCCCATTTCTACATTGGGTCATTGATTTTTTTAGGGATTTAGTGTTTTGAGCTCCCTGTATATTGGGTTATTAATCCCTTGTTGATGTATAGGTGGCAAAGATTTTCTCCTATTCTGCTGGTAGCCTCTTTGATTTAGAGACCATTTCTTCTGTTGTGTAAAAGTTTTTAATGTCATGTAATCCCATTTGTCAATCCTTTCTTTTACTTGCTGAGCCATTTGAGTTCTATTGAGGAACTCATTGCCTATGTCTATTGGTTCCAGTGTATTCCCCGCTCTTTCCTGCACTAGCTTCAAATTTTCAGGTCTTGTATTAAGGTCCTTAATCCGCTTTGAGTTGATACTTGTACAGGGTGACAGGCATGGATCTAGTTTCAGTTTTCTGCATGCAGATAACTATTAGAAACTCAATTTTAAAGACATCACATAAATTTAAAGCCTCCAGTGATTCAATTCACAATTTGGTAGCTTCGTGATGACACAAAAGTGATATGCAGTCAGTAGAAACCATATTTCTCATTTTAATTTTGAGTTTTCCTGGATGAGCAGTATGATATGGTTCTCAGGATGTGAGGCAGTGGCAGGAAGCTGCAGCTTGCATCACCCATGGGATCATATGGGCAAACACCAGATATTGTATAGAATACTGTGCTGCTAACTTATGATGTGTGGGAGGTCAGGTACATTAAATGCATTTTAATTAGTGACTCAGTAAAGGGGAGCTAAAATGAGTGGGTCTGATTTATTGATTGGGAGGTCTTAAATGCAGAATAGCAGTTTCACTGAATGATAAGAAATTCTGCTCTATGAACTGCAGTTTTGATTGGAAGCCCCAGCCTACCCTTCCTGGCAGTCTGCCTTACAGATTCTAGACTTTTCTAATCAGTACCACAAGTTCATAAACCAAATTCCTGTAATAACTCTCTTAATATATATCTCCTAGTGGTTGACTCTATTTCTCTTTAAGGATACCAACTGATACAGTGATGGAGCAGAAGAAACTACTCATAAAACATGTTGAGTGATATTTCAGAGTAAAAAAATTAAAACAACATTTTAAGATAAGAAAAAATTAGCCTAATAGTGAAAAGGACACAGAGCATACATTCCAGTTATTTGTTTCTAAATAACAAATAACCCTGAAACCTAATGGTTTAAATCAGTAATAGACTATTTCTCATAATGAGTGGGTTGGCACTCTGAAAGATCCCTGGGATCATTTAAATGGCAGTAATCTGTAGGCCCACAGTGGCTGGAGGGCTCTAGATGTCCTGTTGGCTGCAGCTGACTATTGGCTGAACTCCTCAGTCCTCCATGTGATCTGTCCTCCTGTGATAGGTGGATGAGGCTTCTTACAGCATGGAGATAGCAAGGTGGGATGGAGGGAAAGTGTTACTCAGAGGAATTTTGATCTTCTCTGAAATGTTTCAATGTTTTCACATATACTTATGATTTATTCTGCAAATAAAAAAGCATGTATAAATTATGCAGGTTTGTACAAAAACAAATATGATGTGTAAATGTATGCATTTATAAAGAAAGATAGAAAAAGAGAGACAGAAACAGAGGACTTTCATCTTTAATAATCTCAGTTTCTTGCCTTTACTCACTCTTTGTAATCCCAACAAAAGTTGCAAAAATGTTACAGCTGACTCATGCTTTTTATTGTCCAATGTCAGTCAGGGACTTCTCTACTCTTTGTCCAAATTATTCATTTTCTTAGAAGAATATTTCCATGAAATGTCTAGCAAGACAAATGATAATATACTTAAGGACAATTTGGTATCAGCACCCCAATTTACCAAAAATATAAATAAAGGCTTAAACAGACACTGTTGTAGTTGGGGAGAGGGTCTGTGACAATAGAAGTCTGAGTTACAAATACCTTATTAGTCTCTAAACTCCATTTTCCTGGCTGCATGCTGAGATGTGGGTATCAGGCTAATTGATGACTATGCCACTGTTTTAAGAATGGTAGGTAATCTGAGGGACCCATTTCTTTTGCTATGCATTATGTTTCTGGTACAGTAAATTAGGAAATGTTTTGCAATGCTTTTTTCAAGGAAATTTAGGGATGATGTTTTTGTTTGTTTTGTTTTTTGTTTCTGCATTGACAAATATAGACTAAAGGGAATTACTACTAGTTTTGAAGGACAGACTGCAGGAAGTCAAGGAGACACTTCTTCTTCCCAGAAAACATCTGCATTTGAAAGACATCTCTGCCCTCAGGCAATACACAAAAAAGGCTATAAAACCCAATCCCCACCCTGACCCATGGGATCACCAGTTTCTAGGTCCCTCTGCATGCCTCACCATGCAGTCTTTCTTTTCTCTATGAATAAAATATTTCTGACCTCTGCTGCTGGAGTTTGTCTGTGCTTTCATTCTCAGAGTGGGCTCAAGAACCCTGAGCACCTGAAATTCCTGTGCATGTCATCTGTGCATAATATTTGTTAACACACAAAGGGACCAGTCTTCACCTGAGGTTGGTATAGGTTGTGCCAAACTGGGAAAGGCTGTAGGAATGTGACTGTGACCATCTGGCACTCCAATGGAGTCTATTCTCCAGAAGAGCACCCCCCACCATGGCCTATCTATGGTGGACTTCTCAGGCTGGCTTTCTCTCTCTTTCTCTTGTTAAGGAGGGTTTCTCCCTTGGGAAACTGAGGAAAAGCTCCAAGCTCATTACAGCTGTAAGGTAGGCAACCTGAGTGAACTCAGGGGCCAGCTGAGGGCTTATACCTCATTGCCAATGCTATGTGGGTGGAGCTGAGCTTCAGTGCACTGAGGCTTTTTTCTTCTCCTTAAACTCTCTCTTTCTTTCAAGATCTCACCCACTTAAGAGGAGGTCTGAAAACAACTGGTGGAAAGGAAAGTTTCTCTTCAAACTATTAGGGTGCTCTGGCCAGGGCACTCCCTGGTGTCACCTGAAGGCTGGAGATGCAACTTCCTGACTCACCCTGAGGCTCCAAAAGCAGCTAAGTCTTGGACCCCTCCAGCCATGTCTGGGGCAAACAGACAATCAGATCTCTGATGCTTCCCTCATGGTTTCTGTGGCCCAAGAGTGGAGATCACCTCTTACTTCCAGTGCTCCAGTACTGCCTTCAGACAGGATTGACATAGACAGCACTGTGACCAATAATCCCTCATGCATTGAGCCTGGAACTCTCTTTTCCCCCAATCCTCAGCCTTTTCCTCCCCTTTCCCAAGTAGTTCAAGATGAGTATCTCCCTCCCCCACTGTGCTCTAAACAGCAGTGGGCTTCCTTCTTCAGTGAGTTTGGGAAAAATCCTTGCAGGCACCAGGCTAGTCTCTAACTTGGGCTTAGCTAAATTTGTCAGCCATCTGGTTAAACTAGTTAAACAAGTTTTACAGCCTGCCCTCAGGAAAAGAGAAAAAAAAAAAAAAACAGTTAAAAGGCAGAGATCTCATGGTCTTTTTCATTTTTGCCCCTTACCACAGCAAAGTCTTCAGATTCTCCCTCTCCTATCATAGAACATATATGCTTCACAGGATATATAGGGGGACAAATGTCTTCTTCATCAGGAGTCCACATCCATGCCTCTGCAGGGGTCCTCTTTCTGGCATGTAAGCCCTCTTGGTTACTTTGATAGAGTTATTTTTAAATTACAAGCCATCAGCTGGTAGAGGAGAACCAGGCACCTGGGTTGCAAGGCAAGCAGACAAGTCAAAATAAATTGGTCAGGGGCTTTCCAGGGGAGTGGCTGTACCTAGAAAACCTAAAAGTCCTCCAGGACCTTAGCCACAGGTGGTAGTAGCAGGAGAGCAAGGGAGAGAGGGATGCCCTCTCCCACATAAAGTTTCTCCTCATCTGGGGATGCCTAGCTAAAAGGAGAAATCTCTGTTAAGGTGACTAATTTTCCCTTTTTAGATGGGAATCAAGACTCAAGGGTCCAGGAAGGATCCCTTCTTGTCTGCTTGTTAAAACATTGGAAAGATCTTGATCTAGAGTCTTCAGCAAAAGTGACTCAAGTTTTACTGCACCCAGGCTTGGCCACAGTATCCTCTGGGAGATGAGGAAAGATGACCAGAAGGAGGGAGCATTAATTATAATACCATTCTTCAATTACATATGTTCTGAAAAAAGGGGGAAAGTGGACTGAAGTTTCATAAGTTCAACTGTTCTTTTTCTTAAGAGACCACCCAGAATGGCTGAACAAATGCAGGCTAGATACACAAACCATGGTAACCCTCTGTAAAAAAACCTCCAAACTTCTCTGAGGAACCAAAGAACCCATCTGATGCTCCATCAGCAATCCCTCTTCCCCATTACTTAGCTACTTCATGCACCAGACATTGTTCCACAGGACTCTACCCCCTCCAGTTAATTCCTGGAGGGGATTGCACTCACATTCCTTTTAGGGTGAATGAACTTAAAGAAATAAAACAGGATTTAGGAAATTACACAGAAAACCCAGATCAGTACATCCAGGCATTTGGAGAAACCAGCCAAAATTTCTGAACTGAGCTGGAAAGATATAATGATATTGCTATCTCAGATCCTTACTGCTCTGGAGAAACAGCAGGTACTAGATCAGGCAGCCAAAGCCAGGGACAATTATCACTTACATAAATGTGGCCCTACAGGCCTATCTCAGACTGGGCCCTCACAGGAGGAGGAGGAGGTGGAGGGAGAAGAAAGACAAAGACACTGGATACCTAAAAGGGAACCTCAATTCCCAATTCCAACAGGAGATCAGGCAGTGCCTAGGTATGACCCTAAGTGAGATCCTGAAAATGACAAGGATGAATGATAACCACTATATCCACTGCATTCTTGAGGGTCTAAGGAGAGCCAAGATAAAACCTCTTAATTACTCCCAAGTCATGACTGTACAGCAAGGACCCTTAGAAACCCCAATAGCTTCCCTACAGAGACTTAAGTATGCTTTGAAGAAGCATACCAAAATTGTACCACAGTCACAGGAAGAGGAGATCATCTTAAATGATAAATTCCTAACACAGTCAGCCTCAGATATCTGTAAAAAGCTTCGAAAACTGGTGGCTGAAGGAAGCAGAGATCTACACCAATTGGTCCATGTAGCCATGTCCACATACTATAATAGGAACTTAGAAAAGAAAGACCTGGAAAAGGAAAGAAGAAAAGATAAATGGCAGGAGTCTCTGATCACAGCACTCAGAGAGGCTTCCCCAGGGCAAATTCCAAACCTGAGGACATACTTTCAATGTGGACAGGCAGGCCTTTTTAGGAGGGGGTGCCCCCAGAGAAAGCTACCTCTGGGACTCTTAGAAGGCATACTGTCCTTAGTTCCCAGGGGAACCGAGGCCAGAGCCTCCCACTCAGACGGGTCCCTGGGCTTCCCATCCACACTCTTGTAACCACCATAAAAGCAGAGGAGCCCTGGGTTATACTTACTATTGAAAAGCACAAGGTCAGCCTCCTTATTGATACTGGAGCCAGCATCTCAGCTATTTTCTTTCCCAGACCCAGGTCCTCCAAGAAAATTACTGTTCGGGGGCATATCAGGCCAGACTCTAGAGCATTATTTCACTCATCCTTTAGCCTGCTCCTGGGGAGATTTCCATTTCTGTCACTCCTTTTTAATTGTCCCAGAAACCCCTATTCCTCTGCTAGGGCAAAACCTTCTATCTAAATTGGGGATACAGCTCCTTTTACCCCTAGCAGAGTACTTTTGCTTGCCCCTAATAGAGGAACAAGTAGACCTTATGGTGTGGACAGGATGAGCACTAACAGCGGTCCCAGTCCTAATTCATCTCAAGGACCGCTCCTGGTTTTTGCATCAAAAACAATATTCTTTAAAGCCAGAAGTTAAAGAGGAGCTAATTCCCATAATCAAGGACTTAAAGAGACAGGGACTGACAATAGAATGTTCCAGTCCATATAATACTCCTATTCTTGGTGTCAGGAAGGGACCTAATAAATGGAGGCTAGCTCAGGATCTCCACCAGATCAATGATACAGTAGTGCCTCTCCATCTTATAGTTCCAAATCCCTACACACTTTTAGACCAAATACCTCCAGGCACTGCTTACTATTCTGTCTTGGACTTAAAGCATGCCTTTTTTGCATTCCCTTATATCCTAAAATTCAACCTATCTTTGCCTTTGAGGACTCCACAAGAAAGTCTGGACAGGTCACCTGGACTGTCTTCTCCCAGGGATTCAGAGACAGCCCCTATCTCTTTGGGTTGTCTCTAACCCAAGACTTGGCAGAGTAGCAATATCCACAAGCTACTCTGCTACAATATGTAGATGACCTCCTGCTCTGTGGACAAACTGAGCCTGTCATTTCATGAGCCACTGAGTCCTTACTAAACTTCTTAACAGATAGAGGATACAAAATCTCCAAAGATAAAAACCCAATTTTGTCAGTCTAGGGTTACATATTTAGGTCTTGTCTTGGAGAAAGAAATGAGAGCTCTAGAAGAAGATCCTGATGTTTCTTCTACCTAAAACTCTAAAGCAATTGATGGCCTTTTTGGGGGTCACAGGATACTGTAGAATATGGATCCTGGGATATGCAGACCTAGCTGAGCCTTTATATCAAATCCTTAAGGAAACACAGAAGGATTTCCAGCTCTTTATTGAAGGGGATGACAAGTCAGAAAATGCATTCCACCCATTAAAAAAGGCCCTTATAACAACTCCAGCCCTGGGTCTCCCTGTATAATTAAAGTTTCAATTATATGTCTATGAAAAGGGAGGACTAGCCTTGGGAGTCGTGACTCAGCTCTGGAGCATCACTCCTCAGCCAGTAGGTTACTTAAGCAAAGAATTAGATCAGGTAGCTAAGGAATGGTCAGGATGTCTTAGAGCAGTGGCTGCAGTAAGCCTCTTAGTACCTGAAGCTCAAAAACTTATCCTAAACTGTCCTCTAGTGGTTTATACCCCACACTACCTAGGGGGATTTTTAAACTCTGACTGCTGTCTACTTAAATACCAGGCCAAGCTTCTGGGAGGGACAGAAATAACTTTAAGGACCTGTAGAGCCTAAATCTTGCATCCCTTCTACCAGAAGCAGAGGGAAATCCTGAACACTCATGTGAGGAGGTACTTATAGAAAATTATGCTGTCCAGCCTGACTTAACCAACCAGCCCTTAAAAAGCCCAGATATAGAATTATACACTGATGGCAGTTTCTTTGTCAAAAATGGTGTCAGACATGCAGGGTTTCTGGTTTTAACAGAATTTGGCATCCTTAAATCAGGTCCTCTTCCTCCTACAAGTGCTCAGTTGTCAGAATTAGTGGCCCTAACAGAAGCCCTAAGACTGTCAAAAGAACAGAGAGTCAACATCTATACAGATTCTAAGTATGCCTTCCTGATCCTGCATGCTCATGCAGCCGTTTGGAAGGAAAAGGGAATGCTAACTACAACAGGATCTCCCATTATAGATGCTGTTCTATTGCTTAAAGAGGTCTCAGTGATTCATTGTAGAGGACCAAAACAGGGAAGATAAGATAGCAAAGGGAAACAAAGCAGCCAATGAGGTGGCTAAATGGGCAGCCATGCATGAATATATAGCTGGTCCTCTCCTCTGGGAGAGGGCTCTCTTTCCCACATTATCAGCCAGAGGAAAGTAAGCAAGCCTCAGACCAAGGGTACCAGTTAGATCACCAAGGCTGGTGGGTGTCCCTGGAGGAAAGTTATGACTCCCTGAGGTACTCCAATGGAAAATTCTTGAGACTGCCCACCAACTCTATCATTTCTTCTTAGATAATACCTTGGTTTTGGTCAAAAAAATGTTTGGGAACTAAATTAAGAGACACTGCCCAACAAGTTGTACAGGAATGTGAAATGTGCCAAAAAAATAATCCCAATAATAAAAGACTCCAGATGCCAGGGACACAGAGACAGGGATCTTATTCAGGAAAGACTGGCAACTAGACTTTACCCATGTGCCAGGGGACCAAAGTCAAAACTTCTGTTAGTATTTGTGGACACATTCACTGAATGGGTAGAGGCTTTTCCTTGCAGTATTGAATGTGCTAGGGTGGTAGTCCAAGTTCTAATCACAGAAATAATCCCTTGCTTTTGCCTCCCCAAAAGCCTTCAAAGTGATAATGGGCCTGTATTTAAGATAGAAGTAACTCAGGGACTCTCTAGAGCACTAGGCATAGAATATCACCTTCACTGTGCCTGGCATCCTCAATCATCTGGAAAAGTAGAAAAAACAAATGAACTTTCAAAAATACACCTAGCTAAATTGGCCCAAGAAACCCACTGCCCCTGGACCAAGCTCCTCCCTATTGCTCCCATCAGTCTCAGAAACATTTCAGGCAAGTAAGCACTGACTCCTTCTGAATCTCTATATGGCAGGCCCTTCCTAACCAATGACCTTCTTCTTGGCCAAGAGACAGCTCAGTTAATTTTCCATGTCACTCAGCTTGCTAAATTCCAACAAAAACTCTCAGATATCAAACAAGCCACCCCCAGGGAAGATATAAAGTGACCTCCTCTCTTTTGCCCTGGTGACCTAGTCCTAATAAAGTCTCCAAATCCAACCCGGGACTAAAACACCCTGTTCTGGGAGGGGCCATATCCAGTTATTCTGTCTACCCCAATGGCAATGCAAGTGGCCGGCCTGCATTCCTGGATCCATCACTCAAGAGTCAAGGGCTGGAATTCCTCTGTGAACATCACATCTCCCCTCCAGATCCAGAACTGGAGCCCACCTCCTTCTCATGTGAACCTTTGGATGGATTAAAACTGCTGTTCAAAAAGAAAATGCCTACAGATACAGCCAAATCACCTTCATAAGCCTTCTTGATCCAAACCTCCAATACCTCCTAATCAATCTATTCATTCTGTTTGTAATTACTTTGGGAATAGGGGTAGCTGCTATAGCTCCCTCTAGTTGGACTAGAACTCAAAAGACAGCATTAGCATATTCCTTTTATTTGCTAACTATATTACTATGGGGCTTGGTCTTCTGGGTACACTATCACCCCTATATGGGAAGAGCTACAGACCTTCATGGAAAACTAATGGGTTCTTAAATCTCTCTTGAGCATTTATCCTTCCAAAATCTCCACTAAAGGACTCCTGGGTTTGCTATGAGAGCCCAACAGCTGCTCACCTGCTGGCATGGGTCCTATTAAATTTCACTTAGGGTCCCTTCTTTTCTTTGATATTCAGGCCAGATAACTTCTCCTATGCCATGGTTCCTTTTACAGTTGTCCCATTGAAGAATCAGCTTACTGTGTCTTACTCTTGGCTTGGGTTCATTTCTCAGACAAAAATTCGGATGTTTAATGTTTTTGTCCCGGACAGCTATATATAGTATATAGCTAGTATATATAAACTAGTATATATATAGTATCTATATATATATATATATATATAGTATATATAAACTAGTATATCTAGTTTGTCACTCGTCAATGAAAGACCTAGGGCCTACATACCAAAAAGACATTTTTGACTTCACCACCCTTAAAGGGGACTATCATCTGACAACCAGCTGGTGCTGTATGAATAACTCTAAAAGCCTCACTTTTATAGGTCCCAATGTGCTTAGGGCTAGTGCTTGTGATGGGAGCCTTGTCTCTGAGCTGACCAAGTCCTTAAATCTCACTGGTAAAAACTCTTATTGCATACTTACTACCAGCCACCGCAAATGTATCTTAACAAAATATGCAACAGGATTAAGAAAACTGTATAACTCTACCTTTCCAACCCCTGTGCCTCCATCTTTTACCAGCAGCCTTAATGTCTCTGACTACTTGTTTCCAGGAGACACCTTCCAGGTATTTTATGCCCTGAGGAAGGATATCTTTTTGTAGGGAGGTCATGGAAAAAGGACCGGGTATTGAAGCTGCCATGTCTACACTCAAACCATACTGGAGGAAATTGGGCAATTGCTCAACTAATACCTAATCCTGAACATATCCCTTTTTGGAATATAATACAACAAACAATTTTCCCAATGAACGGGAACAACTTCCCATAGAGATAAAAGAGAGGTTCTCTAATAGTTTTAGAAATAACAGCATTAGTTAGAGACCTAGCTGGAATCAGCTATGGGGTGATTGCCAATCATGTAACTGCAAAAAACCTAACCAAAGTAGTAGAGGACACCTCAGACCAGGTAGGCTTTGCCATTAAAGACATACAAAAGTCATTATCATCCCTTGCCTATATGATCATGGACCACTGCCTGGCCCTACATTTTCTTTCGGCTTAACAAGAAGGGGTGTGTGCCATGGCCAATACTTCCTGTTGCACATATATAAACACTTCAGACATTGTAGAGGAACATGCAGACTACATTCTCCAACAGGCTAAGTGGCTCTGGGAGCAGTCTCTTGAAACTCAGGTTTCTAAACAGGTATGGATCCAAATAAAATACTGGCTCCCCTCCAGGACTCGGTTCTTACACTTTCTGGGGCCTATAGTTGCTATTATTCTCTTGCTTGTGTTTGGGACTTGAGTTTTAAACTTACTTGTTTAGTTTGTTTCTTCTCACCTAGAATCCATCAAACTACAAATTCCTCTGATGGAGATGAAAATGACCTACTATTGCGGTCGCTTCAATAAACCCTCTCATGGTCAGCCCTGCTGCTGTGGGTCCCTACATCACCTCCCGTCATCAGGAACAGTTACTGAATAGAATTCATCATCCCTATTCCTAACAGCAGTTAGGGTAGTCATTGAGAGGGGGGACTTGAAGGACAGACTGCAGGAAGTCAAGGAGACGTTTCTCCTTCCCAGGAAACATCTGTCTGCATTAGAAAGACATCTCCACCCTCAGACAATACACAAAAAAAGGCTATAAAACACAATCCCCACTCTGACACATGGAACAACCAGTTTCTGGGTCCCCCTGCATGCTCTACCATGCAGTCTTTCTCTTCTCTTCCCTTCTCTACAAATAAAATCTTTCTGACCTCTGTTGCTGGAGTCTGCCTGTGCTTTCATTCTCAGAGTGGGCTCAAGAACTCTGAGCACCTGAAATTCCTGCGCCTGTCATTTGTGCATCAGTTTGAAAGAAAATTGTTTTAATATTAGGATGTATACACAAGCCTTTAGTATCCAAGATAAATTTAGACACAAAGTATGTATATATATATAAAACAAAAAACAAAAAACAAAATCAGGAACACGAATGCTGATGGCAATGTGCCATGATGGATTTGATGGACAGGACAATAAGGAAAAGTTCCTTCTTCCTCCATTGACAGTATCATTTTGATGAAGTTTTTTCTCAAAGAATCTGACATGGTATACCGCATGACTCTTTGGTCTATAGAAACTGTGCATAGAGAGGTGGAGAATGAAGAGCAGATGATGCAAATGGTTGAAAAGAAAAGAAACAACCACTGTTTGGATTGGAGCTTTCTCTTGTGTAGGTACTGCTTACAAATATCTGAAAATTTGGATAAAGCCTGCATAAGTGGAGGACAAATTTTTATTTCTCCCTGTTTGCTATGAGAACAATGTACAAAGACATGAAAATGAGCCTGTATAAAATTGTCTTTTTCTCTTTTAATCAATACTCATATCTCTTATGTATAAAGACCTGTTGCTGTTTTGATACACAAATTGAGAATTTATTACTTAAAATATTCTGCTCTTATTCAAAGCAATTATGTTTAAACTACACTTTCTTAGACCAGTAATTGAATTGTCCAGTTGGGAATATAAATTCTTATATATGAGAACTGTGGAGTTATTCTTTAATATATATGTTTATTTACTTTGGTGTGAAAATTGGTGCATAATGATTGCAAAATAGCCTGCTCTTAAGTGTTATGTTCCTGATGATCCACTTTTTGTATTCATGTCTTTGTTCTTTTTCTGTTTGCTTTTTTGGTGGTATTGGGGTTTGAACTCAGGGCATCTCATATCCTTTTTTTGTTTTATTTTTAAATCTAGATTCCACATGAGAGTGAATGTCTTTTTGAATCTGGTTTATTTTGCTTAACATTATAATCTCTACTTTTATCCAATTTTCTGCAATGATTCTGTTCTTCCTTTATATATATATATATATATATATATATATTTATATATATATATATATACCAGATATATATACCAGATTTTTTATATTCATTATTTTCATTCATCTGATAATGGGCACCTAAGCTGATTGCATAGTGTGGCTATTATGAATTTTTCTGCAATTTTCATGGATATGTAGGCATCTTTCTTGTGTGCTGACATTGATTCCTTCAGATGTATACCAAGAGTGGTACAGCAGGATCATATGGTAGCTTTATTTTTAGTTTTTTGAAGAACTTCAGTACTTATTTCCATAGTGGCTGCACTAATTTAAGTTCCCACCAACAAATAAACTTGGTTTCTTTCTTGTGCATCTTTCCCAGAATTTTTGTTGTTTGTTTTCTTGATGATAGCCATTCTGACTGCAGTGAGATAGAGCTTCAATGTAAATCTGATTTGCATTTCTCTGATGGGCTAAAGATGTTGAACATTTTTTTTTTTGGTCATTTGTATTTCATTTTTTTAAAGAACTATCAATTATTTATTCTTTTGGTGTTTATTTTTTTTTGAGTACTTTATATATTCTGTATATTAATCTGTGGTTAGATAAATAGCTGGAAAAATTTCTCTCCAATTCTGTGAGCTGTCTCTTCACATAAACTGTTAACTGTTTATTGTGCAGGAGCTTTTTAATTTGATGTAATCCTACTTGTCAAGGCTTGCTATTATTTCTTGAGTTATTGGAGTCCTATTCAGAAAGTTTTGCTTATGCTTATATCTTGAAGTGTTTTCTTGTCACATTCTCAAAGTTTCTTTCTCCCTCTTTGTTTATTATTGTTGTTTTGGAGGTACATTGTGACATTTACAAAAGTTTTTTTTACAATACCTCATAGTTGAATTCACCCCCTCTATCATTCTCCTTAACCCTCCCTCCCCCCATTCCTGGAATAGTTTCAACATGTTTCATTTTTCCATTTACATACAAGTATACATAATATTTTCTACCATATTCACCTCTTACATCCTTTACTTTCTTGGTGATTTCAATGTTATCTTTAGGTCTTTGATCTATTTTGAATTGGTGTATGAGCAGGGTGAGAGATAGGGATCTAGTTTTCTTTTGAGTTACAAGGATGCACTAACTGTCCAGGTTTAGAAAAACTGAAATTTAGAGATTGACTTTTATTCAATCATTATATAGACTGTCAGTGCCTCCTCCCTGTCCCTGACTGCATTTTTTTTTCCTGAAAAACATGTTTTTTTCTTTTGCTACCATCCATTTGACAGTGACTTGTGGGGTAAAAGAGGTGTTCATATAGACAAACTTCTTAGAAAAAATGAGTTAATAATTTATTATCAACCTTATTTTATAAAAAGTAGACCTGAGAGTCAATTAATTGGCCTCTACTGAACAAGAGGAATGTCAAGAAGAACTTTGGACTCTTTCAGAAACTTCTGCTTTTGTCTAATAACAATTAACTTTTACACTTAAAAATATTTAGTTCCACCTGAAAACATTTAGAGCACTTCTTTGCCTGCTAAGTTAGGAGTATAACAGGAATCTAATTAATGATAACTTGGCAATATGGGTTAAGAAATATTGCTTTTATCTTGGTGCCTCCTGTACCTCAAATGGGAGGTGTTGGTATATATTTAGTAAATACTGCTGAAAGCATTTCTCAGTTTGGGAATGTATTATTGTATGGAATGTGGAAAAATTACTCACAGATTCATTTGATAATTATTGTGTGACTTAAAAAATCACTTGATAAGATGGATATAATTCTATGTAATTTTAAACATTGAATATGGACTTAGGTGTCTAGCTACGTGATGATTTGATTACTTTCAGCTGAACTCTGGGAACTAGTTTCACAGGTTTTATGACTAGTGATAGTTTTATGTATAGTGCTAGTGGTGGTTACAATAGTGACATACTAGACATATATCTACCTAGTCTTCATTTCCTCTTGGAAATCATTTCTGGAAGGAAATGGATTCTTAGTTCTTAGTTGCAATTTAGCTGCAGAATAACATTGGATAATACATCAGCTTCAAGAAGTTTTCCAATGTAAATCAACTGGGTGAGAGGAATTAGAACAAATACATTCTGGAAGCACAAACTAATTGTATCATATTCTTGGCTTTTCAATGGCAAGTAACACATTAAATACATATTTGAGGAAGACTTTGTTAAAGATTATGGGGAAAGACATTTTGTCTTCATTTCCTAAACTGCCAAAGAAACAAATATGATTAAAAAAAAAAAAAAGACTGTGCTTGTAGAGGGGGTAGGGAAGTGGAGAAGGGATGAAGTTCCTCTGCATTTTCAATGAAGATGAAAGTGGATAAAATCCCCCATCTTCAATTTATCACAAACCTGCCAAATATACGGACAAATGTGGACTGAAATGAGACAGACCATGCTTAGTTCTGACATATCTCCTCTGATCTTTAGCAGGAAATTGTAAAAGTAAATGTTACAGTCTCAAAAGGGATATCTAGCTATTATTTGATTAAAGTGATGTAAGCCAGAGACATGGGTGGGAAACCAGAGAAAAAATATTTAAACAAAGGAGGAAACATGATGGCAAATGGTTTCTTATATCTGAGACCTAGCTCCTAGATAACAGAAAATGGTAGAGGGAAGAGAAGGGAATATGGGATATTTCCAGATAATGTAGAGAGCTTATGAATTGAGAAACATTGACTTGTTAGACACTGAAAGAGTCACATCCTCAGCCCAAAGAAGAAAGACTTTGCAAAAAAGTGATTAACAAAATACCCAACCTCGGTATGTCAGCACATGACACAGACTTAGAGTCTGAAACAGGAGGATCTCAAATTTAAGGTAAGTGTGGCCTATAGTGAGACTGTCTCAAACAAACATGAACTTATTCAAACATAAGTTATAAGAAGACATAGACCAATTTGAGATTTATTTCAAGAAAGAGGATAAATGACATACATTATAAGAAGACAACCTTCAGGAAAAGCAGATTAGTTAATGAAAATTATTCTCCATATTAAAAAATTACAAGCAAAATGAATTGCTAAAAACTTGAAGAAGTGATAAAATATTTCAAGAAAGGAATTGCAAAAAAATAGATGGAGATGAAGAGCCACTGGTAAAGCTTGAGGATTAAATGGAATAGAAAAATAAAACTATTGCAGAGTTGAAGTTATTGCCACTGATTAGCATGTAAAAAGAGTTGAAGGGAGGGCTGAGGGTGTGGCTCAAGTGGTAGAGGACTTGCTTAGCAAGCACAAGGCCCTGAGCTCAAACCCCAGTACTGCCAAAAGAAAAAAAACAAAATAAAACCAAAAAGCTTAAGAGTTGAGAGGTCTATAGTTTTATCAGTAAGAAATCCATGATATACTACACACATACAAACTTGAAGCCATCTAAGAGCTGTGAATGTAGAAAGGGCTAATGGAGTCTTAAGAAGACTGAAGATTTCAAAGGGATGGGCTGTTCCTATGTTCCTCTATAAAGTACATCTGGAGGGAGAATCTCACCTTGAGCAAATTGCAGTGACTGGGGGCACAGTAGGCAAAGAAGCAAGTCTTTCTTGGGAAGAATGAAATTAGTCACATTTTAGTGAACTTCAGTGTATATTCCAGACTTGAAACTGGGAGCCCTAAACACAGCTAATCCTATTTGGCTAGTCTTTCTTTTACATCATGATTTTGTGGAGTAAGTACAAACTGAGAAAAAGTCTGAAAGAAGAGACACAGATTTGCAATCTTGAAATATGACAGTTTTGAAACCTCACTGTCTTACATTCTCATGGTCTTGTGCCCCCTCCGTCACAAGTTATTGTGGTCTAAGGTCTTAAAGTATTATTATTTTTGGCTACAATTTCACAGAATTTAGCATTCTTCCAGTCCTGAAATACCAACACAGATACACACATGTCCTGTGCATGACAAAAGACTCCACGAGGAATGGATCTTTAAGTTAAATCAGAAGTTAAGCTGTTAGGGGCATGATTATACCTCAATTCCATCATGTGGGACTTTAGGATTAAAGCACCAGAAGTCTAAGAAGATATCTATTTCCTTTCAGCTGAGGCCCCAATTTCCTGTGCTGTCACAAGGCTGATATCTTTGATTTATTAAAGACTGCATTGGGATAAGCAGGCAGCAGATATGGTTGAACTCATTTCAACTGTGGCTTCACCCACTTTGAAACCTAAGCAAGGATCTCCCTTCAGGAGGCCAAAGTAACAGAGCACCACCAAACCTTGATTCTGAGTGTCTTTAACACTACTAGACTAGGAGGTCTCAATATTGAAAGAATTTAAGATTGTGAAATAGCATGACTTCAAGATTATAAATAATAAAAGTTTATGTAAATACAAACACAACTCGGATACTGGACTTAGCAGGCAGACTTTAAAATAACTAAAATAATACATTGGGTAAAGGGAAAAGATTTCAGGAGCTTTTTAAAATTAGCATTTAATAGATGTATAGTGGGGATACATTGTGTGACATTTGCATATGAGTTTATAATATGTCTTTATTAGATTCACCCCTCCATCAATCTCCATTATCCTCTCTCCTCTCCTTCTTAGAACAACTTTAACTTGTCTCATTTTTCTATTTTCATACATGAAGCACCCTCCACTACAACAGAAATACATCCAAACACACACAAGGGACACAAAACCCAGCAGCCCCTGTACTACTTGCCCCACCCACCCCTTTTCCTGCCACCCCTTTTCCTGCCCCCCTTTTTAGTGCCACCTTTCCCAATTCCCCAAAATCTACAACTAGCCAAATAACCATTACCTTTCCCCCAACTCCCAGCAGCACTGGGGTTTCTGTATTGTACGTAAACAACTGGTCTGGCAGTGAGCCTGTGAATTTGTTATTGCTAAATTACATCTCCAGGCCAGGGACAGAAAGTGCACAACAAGCTAGCTAACAAACAAGTCAGTCACAACACAAAAATTAAATCAGGAAAAGAAATCAGGCAACCAAAGCCACCAACTAGCCTATCGAAAACATAGTTGCACATCATGAAGTGGAGTGATGGGAAGAAGAAGGGATGGAACTACTTTCAGCAAAACAAATAATTCAATAAAGGAATCAGTCGGAAATGAAGAAAATGGATACCCAGTTCTTGAACTCAACAAAATGATAAACAATAAATGTTACCAAGGAGCCCAGTGACAACCCATAAAAACTCTCAAAGAAGAAATCTTGGAAAATATCACTAAGAAATTCATGGAGAAGATACTAGACATGGCAAACCAGAATGTACAAGATGCACTGAAGAAATTTCAAGACACAAAAATAAAGAACATAAGAAGACACAGAAACAAATAAAGGAACTCAGAAAGTACTTCAACAAACATGAAAGTGAAACAAGGACGCTATAAAAAGAGAGATATATGAATTAAAGATGACAACAAAAATTACAAAAGAGGAGTTGAGCAAAGATATTGAAAACCTCAGGAAAAAAAATCAAACAGAAATCCTGTAAATAAACAGAAACTTCAGCCAAACCAAAAACACAGTGGAAGGCCACTCCAGAAGACTAGAACAAGTGGAAGACAGGATCTGAGACCTTG
This sequence comes from Castor canadensis, assembly GCF_047511655.1. Lineage (NCBI taxonomy): Eukaryota > Metazoa > Chordata > Mammalia > Rodentia > Castoridae > Castor > Castor canadensis. The sequence goes on along the minus strand of NC_133390.1, from coordinate 25,572,935 downwards.
AGGATAAAATAGAAATTAAAGAAAAGCAGAAGAAATCTGAGTCAAACAACTCAAGAGCTATGAAAAGAATAGGCAAGAACTCAGTGACTCCTTCAAAAGATCAAACTTGAGAATCATGGGCATTGAAAAAAGTGAAAAGGTACAATCCAAACAGATACATAATATATTCAATAAAATAATAACAGAAAAATTCCCAATCTCAAGAAAGTTTTTCCCATTCATGTACAGGAAGCCTCTAGGACACCAAACAGACTTAACTAAAAGAGAACCTCCCCAGGGCATATTATCATTAAAACAACAAGCACTGAGAACAGAGAAAGAATATTGAAGGATGTAAGAGAGAAAAAACAAATAACATGTAAAGGTAAACCCATCAAAATCACAGCAGATTTCTCAACAGAAACCTTAAAAGCAAGAAGGGCATGGAATGAGGTATTTTGAACACTGAATGAAAATAACTTTAAACCTAGGATATGCTAAAAGCAAAACTATCATTCAAAATTGATGAAGCAGTAAAAATCTTCCATGATAAACAGAAACTAAAACAATATATGACCACCAAACCACCACTATAGATGATTCTACAAGGAATTCTGCACAGAGAAGGTGAAAGTAAACAAAATCACAAGAGGATGGGAAGTATCAAACCACAGGAGAAGAAAACACAAAAAATCAGAGATTAGCATTGGTTCAACAGTACACAATCAAATCTTTAAACAACAAAAACAACTAAATGGCAGGAATCACCACATACCTATCAATATTAACAATGAATGTCAATGGACTCAACTCCCCCATGAAAAGACACCACTTGGCAAACTGGATTAAAAAGGAAGTTTGACAATCTGTTGTTTATCTAAGACCCATCTTTTTTGACAGAAATAAATACTGGCTTAGGGTGAAAGGCTGGAAGAAGACTTACCAAGCCAATGGCCTCTGAAAACAGGCAGAAGTAGCAATACTTATATCAGGCAAAGTAAACTTTAAGCCTATATTGGTCAAACAAGATAAAGAAAGACACTTCATGCTAATAAAAGGGACAATACATCAAAAAGAAATAATTATCAACCTGTATGCACCCAATGTCAGTGCACCCAGTTTCATCAAACATACTCTAAAAGACTTAAAAGCACATATAGACTCCAACACAGTGGTAGTGAGAGACTTTAATACCCCTTTATCACCAATAGATAGGTCATTCAAACAAAACATGAGCAAAGAAATCCTAGAATTAAATGACTCCATAAATCAAAAGGATCTAACTGATGTCCTCATAATATTTCATCCAACAACAACACATTCAACAATATATATTCTTCTCAGCAGCCCATGGATATGTCTCCAAAATATATCATATCTTAGGCACAAAGCAAGCCTCAACAAATACAAGAAAACAGAAATAACATTGTGTCTGGTCACAATGCATTAAAACTAGAACTCAACAACAAAAACAACAGCAGAAAATACGCAAATAATCAGAGGCTGAATAACACACTGCTCAATGATCAGTGGGTCAAAAAACAAATATGAGAGGAAATCAGAAAGTTTCTGGAAGCTAATGAGAATGAAAACACCACTTATCAGAACATATGGGACACAACAAAGGCAGTTCTAAGATAAAAGTTTATAGTCATGAAACATATATTAAAAGGTTAGAAAGATCTCAAATAAATGACCTAATGCTACATTAGAAACTCCTAGAAAAACAAGAATAATAAAACCCAAAACAACCAGGAGAGAAATAATAAAAAAGGGCCAAAACTGATGAAATAGAGACCAAAAATCCATGCAAAGAATCAATGAAACATAGCACTGTTTCTTTGAAAAAAGAAACAAGATTGACAAGCTCCTGGCAAATCTGACTAAAATGAGGAGAAAAAAGACCCAAATTAGTAAAATCAGAAACAAAAAATGAGAGATAACAAATATTAAGGAAATCCAGAGACTACTTTTGAAAGCCTATATTCTAATCAAGTGGAAAATCTTGAAGAAATAAGTAAATTTCTTGATACATATGACCATCCAAAACTGAACCAAGAAGATATTAACCATCTAAACAGATCTATAATGCATAATGAAATTGAAGCCACAATAAAGGGTCTCCCAAAAAAGAAAAGTCCTGGACCTGATGGATTCTCAGCTGAATTCTAGCAGACTTTCAAAGAAGAACTAATACCAACCCTTGTTAAACTTTTCCATGAAATAGAAAGGGAAGGAACACTGCCTAACTCATTCTATGAAGCAAGCATTACACTTATCTCAAAACTGGACAAGGACACATCCAAAAAGGAGAACTACAGGTCAATCTCAATGAACATCAATGCAAAAATCCTCAATAAAATAATGGCAACAGTTTATCAGAAAGTTCATTCACCATGACCAAGTTGGCTAAATCCCAGGGATGCAGGGATGGCTCAACATATGCAACTCAATAAATGTAATACAGGACATTAATAGAAGGAAAGAAAAAAACCACTTGGTCATTTCAATAGATGCAGAAAAAGTCTTTGATAAGATTCTGTTGGAGACTAGGCATGGACTTTAGACTGGGAAATGATGGAGCTTGCAAAGTCTCTCCATGGTAAGAGACTAGGAGAGACTCTCTTACTCTCATTCTTCCAGCACCTGGTGTCTTGACCTTAGTTCCTGTATCTCCTTTGAAGAAAACAACCTGTTGTGACCACACACCAGCTCCCTGATGCCAACTAGATAAAGTACCAGAACTGTTAGGAAACTCCTTGATGCTGGATTAATCAATAACTTAGATAAGCTGTCCTGTGTGCCTTGACAATTTCAGAAAAGATGTGTTGTAATTAAGCTTCTATAGCCTTAGGAAAACTAGCCCACCAGACCTCATTCCTTTTACCTTAGATCTAAGAATTGTTGAAGCTTGAATTTTACCTGATTAATTTCCTTGTACTGACCTATAAAATAAACACTCTGGCTGGGGTAGGTGCTCACGTAACCAACCAGGAACATGCAGCCCTCCAGACCCCAGTTTTGTTTGTCTTTTTGTCTGTGTGTGTCTTTATTTCTATTCCCCATTGCTCCCACTCAGGTTCAGCAGCTCAGCCATGAAGGTTGTAGTAAGTGGTGCCCAAAGTTGGGGCTCCTGACTATGGAGGAACTCACTGAGAAGGTGAGGGAACGCTCTCTGAAGGGACATGTCCACAAGGAAAATAAGGTAAGGGGAGAGTGCAATACTGAATATAGTCAAGAATAATAAATATGGGACAAACTGCATCTAAAGAGAGAGATCTTTATGTACAGATGCTTAAAACTAGAGGTAAGTCTAAAGCCTTCAATGTCCAAGAGTGCACTCAAAATTAACGTAATTGTTTTGTATTGCATTGTGTAAATTTTGTGTATGACTATTGTATGATTAATTTATTAGAGACAAAAAACCTTATTGGAGACTGAGGCTGACTCAAAACACTATTCCTAAAATTGACTCTTGCCTCAGCTGTTAAGCTGCCCAAAATGGGTCCTAAAAGAAAAGAACGGGACACTTCTCGATCTGCTTCTAAAAATTAAAAAAACAAACAAACTAATCAATGTACTTGTGGCCACTTAATTAATTTTTACATGTTCTTGAGCTACTGAATCTATGCACACTTAAATTGACATTTATGGCATGCCTAATTTGAGTTTTTTTTACATATGCATATATATTTAAACATCTTTAGGATGATTCTTATTATATAATTTTTGTAAAGAAATAGAAGACTTCTGTTCTCTTCTCTCCCCCACCTCTTTTGCTGATACTTTTAAGAAAAACCAGTTTTTCAAAGGTTATGTCAATCAGGTCTAACTAAATTACAGGCATTATTTTATGGACATTAACCTTAATCTGTTTCATTTTATCATAAGTAATTTACATTCAACTCTTCTCTAATGAGATCTATTAACAAATGGTGTATTCTTATAAAAGTTATTTTTAAAATACAAGTTACAAAGTAAACAAGTAGAAAGGATATAGATAGGTATTGAATGTATCTTTTGTGGAAAAATTAAAGGAAAAAAGGAATGTTTTTGGATAAGAAAGGATTTTGTAAAGAAGGATTTGTCCTAAAGATTGTTCCAAATATGGAGAAGAAGGATAAGAACAAACCATCAGAGGGTTTAGAGTGTTATATGAAGGTTCTGAGTAAGTCTTAAAAGTGTATAATAAAAGCTTTAGTGTGTGATAAAGTTAAAGTTGACTATAATCTAAAAGTTACCTAAAAGTCTTTTTTAGGATCATGTCAAACTAAAATCTTAATTCTCCATGTCCATAAAATGACAAAGCTATCTTAATATTATTCTGCTCTGAGTAACATCTACAAAAAATTGTTATAGGGAAAGATTTTATCAAAGTAATTAGTTGTGTTTTCACTTGATCTTGTCAAGCTTTAAGTACTACTAAATCAGAGTTCATTTACATATTTACTCATGCAAAGATCTCTTAAATGACCACCTTATAACTGTGTTCTCTTTCTATACTTTATCTAAATAGGCTACAAACATTTACAAAGTTAAAAGTTTATGTAAAATGATGGTCTAAACCTCTCTTTTATCCAAAAGTGTTACATTTAACTGACCACCTAAAGTTCTTTATCCAAAAGCATTGATATAAATCTTTGACATATAAAATGTTTATGAAACTTTTGACAGGTGTGCTGTTTGTAATCAGTAACATTCAAAAAAAACCTTTCCATTTGGACAATCCTGCTACTTAAAAGCTGACCTATTTATTTTTAGTCAAATAAGTATTACTGTATGTGTATAAAGTATAACTGTAGATCAAAAACTCAGGCTATTTGGGATCACTGGCATTGGCCCCCTAACTTGAAGAGATCTAAAGTTAACGGTGCTAGCTTTTGCAAGCTTGTGTCCACATGTTCCTAACTGTAACAAGGAGCATTTAGTGCTGCTGTTTTAGTACTATCAGTCATACTTATTTTCCTAAAAATGCAGTCTACAATGGAAAAACTAAATGTCTGACAATTCCCAAACTACTTTTCAGTATTTTAACCATGGCTATTCTCAATCTTTTCATTCTCAGTCTAGGACCTTCTTCAAAGCATTTGCAAATACCCAGTAATTATTTTCTTTTTTTTTATTAATTTTATTATTCATATGTGCATACAAGGCTTGGGTCATTTCTGCCACCTGCCCCCACCCCCTCCCTTACCACTCACTCTGCCCCCTCCCTCTTCCCCCCAACCCCTCAATACCCAGCAGAAACTATTTTGCCCTTATCTCTAGTTTTGTTGTAGAGAGAGTATAAGCAATAACAGGAAGGGACAAGGGTTTTTGCTGGTTGAGATAAGGATAGCTATACAGGGCATTGACTCACATTGATTTCCTGTGCGTGGGTGTTACCTTCTAGGTTAATTCTTTTTGATCTAACCCTTTCTCTAGTTCCTGGTCCCCTTTTCCTATTGGCCTCAGTTGCTTTTAAGGTATCTGCTTTAGTTTCTCTACATTAAGGGCAACAAATGATAGCTAATTTTTTAGGTGTCTTACCTATCCTCACCCCTCCCTTGTGTGCTAAAGCTTTTTTCATGTGCTCAAAGTCCAATCCCATTGTTGTGTTTGCCCGTGATCTAATGACCACATATGAGGGAGAACATACGATTTTTGGTCTTTTGGGCCAGGCTAACCTCACTCAGAATGATGTTCTCCAATTCCATCCATTTACCAGCGAATGATAACATTTCGTTCTTCTTCATGGCTGCATAAAATTCCATTGTGTATAGATAAAACATTTTCTTAATCCATTCGTCAGTGCTGGGGCATCTTGGCAGTTTCCATAAGTTGGCTATTGTGAATAGTGCCACAATAAACATGGGTGTGCAGGTGCCTCTGGAGTAACCTGTGTCACAGTCTTTTGGGTATATCCCCAAGAGTGGTATTGCTGGATTAAATGGCAGATCAATGTCTAGCTTTTTAAGTAGCCTCCAAATTTGTTTCCAGAGTGGTTGTACTAGTTTACATTCCCACCAACAGTGTAAGAGGGTTCCTTTTTCCCCACATCCTCGCCAACACCTGTTGTTGGTGGTGTTGCTGATGATGGCTATTCTAACAGGGGTGAGGTGGAATCTTAGCATGGTTTTAATTTGCATTTCCTTTATTGCTAGAGATGGTGAGCATTTTTTCATATGTTTTTTGGCCATTTGAATTTCTTCTTTTGAGAAAGTTCTGTTTAGTTCACTTGCCCATTTCTTTATTGGTTCATTAGTTTTAGGAGAATTTAGTTTATTAAGTTCCCTATATATTCTGGTAATCAGTCCTTTGTCTGATGTATAGTTGGCAAATATTTTCTCCCACTCTGTGAGTATTCTCTTCAGTTTAGAGACCATTTCTTTTGATGAACAGAAGCTTTTTAGCTTTATGAGTTCCCATTTATCTATGCTATCTCTTAGTTGCTGTGCTGCTGGGGTTTCGTTGAGAAAGTTCTTACTTATACCGACTAACTCCAGAGTATTTCCTACTCTTTCCTGTATCAACTTTAGAGTTTGGGGTCTGATATTAAGATCCTTGATCCATTTTGAGTTAATATTGGGATAGGGTGATATACATGGATCTAGTTTCAGTTTTTTGCAGGCTGCTAGCCAGTTTTCCCAGCAGTTTTTGTTGAAGAGGCTGCTATTTCTCCATCATATATTTTTAGCTTCTTTGTCAAAGAGAAGTTGGTTATAGTTGTGTGGTTCATATCTGGGTCCTCTATTCTTTTCCACTGGTCTTCATGTCTGTTTTTGTACCAGTACCATGCTGTTTTTATTGTTATTGCTTTGTAATATAGTTTGAAGTCAGGTATTGTGATATCTCCTGCATTGTTCTTTTGACTGTGTATTGCCTTGGCTATTCGTGGCCTCTTGTGTTTCCATATAAATTTAATGGTAGATTTTTTCAATCTCTTTAATGAATATCATTGGGATTTTGATGGGAATTGCATTAAACATGTAGATTACTTTTGGGAGTATCGACATTTTTACTATGCTGATTCTAAAAATCCATGAGCATGGGAGATTTCTCCACTTTCTATAGTCTTCCTCAATCTCTTTCTTCAGAAGTGTATAGTTTTCCTTGTAGAGGTCTTTCACATCTTTTGTTAAGTTTACACCTAGGTATTTGATTTTTTTTGAGGCTATTGTAAATGGAATTGTTTTCACACATTCTTTTTCAGTTTGCTCACTGTTAGTGTATAGAAATGCTAATGATTTTTCTATGTTGATTTTATACCCTGCTACCTTGCTATAGCTATTGATGATGTCTAGAAGCTTCTGAGTAGAGATTTTTGGGTCTTTAAGGTATAGGATCATGTCGTCTGCAAACAGGGATATTTTGACAGTTTTTTTACCTATTTGTATTCCTTTCATTCCTTCTTCTTGCCTAATTGCTCTGGCTAGGAATTCCAGTACTATGTTGAATAGGAGTGGAGATAGTGGGCATCCTTGTCTGGTTCCTGATTTTAGAGGGAATGGTTTCAGTTTTTCTCCATTAAGTATAATGCTGGCTGTAGGTTTGTCATATATAGCTTTTATAATGTTGAGGTACTTTCCTTCTATTCCTAGTTTTCTTAGAGCTTTTATCATGAAATGGTGTTGGATCTTATCAAAGGCTTTTTCTGCATCTATTGAAATGATCAAGTGGTTTTTGTCTTTGCTTCTGTTAATGTGGTTTATTACATTTATTGATTTTCTTATGTTGAACCACCCCTGCAACACTGGGATGAAGCCTACTTGGTCGTGGTGAATAATCTTTTTGATGTGTTGTTGAATTCGGTTTGCCATTATTTTGTTGAGGATTTTTGCATCAATGTTCATTAAGGAGATTGGCCTATAGTTCTCCTTTTTGGAGGTGTCTTTGCCTGGTTTTGGGATAAGTGTAATACTGGCTTCATAAAATGTGTTCAGCAGTTTTCCTTCCCTTTCTATTCCATGGAACAGTTTAAGGAGGGTTGGTATCAGTTCTTCTTTAAAGGTCTGATAGAATTCAGCAGAGAATCCATCAGGTCCTGGACTTTTCTTTTTGTGGAGACTCTTGATTGCTGCTTCAATTTCATTTTGTGTTATAGGTCTATTCAGGTGATTAATTTCCTCTTGGTTCAGTTTTCAATGATCATTTGTATCTAGAAATCTGTCCATTTCTTTAAGATTTTCAAATTTATTTGAATATAGGTTCTCAAAGTAGTCTCTGATGATTTCCTGGACTTCCATGGTGTTTTTATTATCTCCCCTTTTGCATTCCTGATTCTGCTAATTTGGTTTTTTTCTCTCCTCATTTTAGTCAGGTTTGCCAGGGGTCTATTGATCTTGTTTATTTTTTCAAAGAACCAACTTTTTGTTTTATTAATTCTTTGTGTGGTTTTTTTGGTTTCTATTTCATTGATTTCAGCTCTTATTTTTATTATTTCTCTCCTATTTGTTTTGGGATTTGCTTGTTTTTGTCTTTCTAGGAGTTTGAGATGTATCATTAGGTCATTGATTTGGGATCTTTCAGTCTTTTTAATATATGCACTCATGGCTATAAACTTTCCTCTCAGGACTGCCTTAGCTTTGTCCCATAGGTTCCGGTAGGTTGTGTTTTCGTTTTCATTGACTTCCAGGAACTTTTTAATTTCCTCTTTATTTCATCGATGATCCATTCTTCATTAAGTAATGTGTTATTTAGTTTCCAGCTGTTTGCATGTTTTTTGTCTTTACTTTTGTTGTTGAGTTCTACTTTTACTGCAATGTGATCAGATAGTATGCACGGTATAATTTCTATTTTCTTATATTTGCTGAGACTCGCTTTGTGCCCTAGGATATGATCTATTTTGGACAAGGTTCCATGGGCTGCTGAGAAGAATGTGTATTGTGTAGAAGCTGGATGAAATGTTCTGTAGACATCTACTACGTCCATTTGATTTATTGCATATTTTAGATCTTGGATTTCTTTATTGATTTTTTTGTTTGGATGACCTATCTATTGATGATAATGGTGTATTAAAGTCTCCCACAACCACTGTGTTGGTGTTTATATATGCTTTTAGGTCCTTCAAGGTATGTTTGATGAAATTGGGTGTGTTGACATTGGGTGCATATAGATTGATGATTATTATTTCCTTTTGGTCTACTTCTCCTTTTATTAGTATGGAATGCCCTTCTTTATCTCGTTTGATCAATGTACGTTTGAAGTCTACTTTGTCAGAGATAAGTATTGCTACTCCTGCCTGTTTTTGGGGGCCATTGGCTTGGTAAATCTTCTTCCAGCCTTTCATCCTAAGCCTATGCATATTTCTGTCAGTGAGATGGGTTGCCTGTAAGCAACAAATTGATGGATCTTCCTTTTTAATCCATTTCGTCAAACAGTGCCTTTTGATGGGTGAATTAAGCCCATTAACATTAAGCATTAATACTGACAGGTATGTGGTGATTCCTGTCATTTAGTTGTCTTAGTTGTTTGAAGGTTTGATTGTGTTTACCTAAGTTGAGGTTACTCTCTACTGTCTTGCTTTTTCTTTTCCTGTGGTTTGGTGCTGCCTGTCTTTTCATGGTTAAGTTGGGTTGAAGTTTCTGTATGCAGAATCCCTTGCAGAATCTTTTGTAATGGTGGCTTTGTGGTCACATATTGTTTTAGTTTCTGCTTATCATGGAAGTCTTTTATTGCTCCATCTATTTTGAATGATAGTTTTGTTTGGTAGAGTATCCTGGGGTTGAAGTTATTTTCATTCAATTCCCGGAAGATGTCACCCCACACTCTTCTTGCTTTTAATGTTTCTGTTGAGAAGTCTGCTGTGATTTTGATGGGTTTTCCTTTGTATGTTACTTGTTTTTTCTCTCTTACAGCCTTCGATATTCTTTCCTTAGTTTCTGAACTTGTTATTTTAATGATGATATGTTGTGGAGTAGTTCTATTTTGATCTGGTCTGTTTGGTGTCCTGGAGGCCTCTTGCATCTGTTTGGGAATATCTTTTTCTAGATTTGGGAAATTTTCCATTATTATTTTGTTGAATAGATTACACATTCCCTTCGTTTGCACCTCTTCTTCTTCGATGCCCATGATTCTCGTTTGGTCTTTTGATGGAGTCGGTGAGTTCTTGCATTTTCTTTTCACAGGTCTTGAGTTGTTTAATTAATAGTTCTTTGTTTTTTCCTTTAATTACCATTTCATCTTCAAGTTCTGAGATTCTGTCTTCTGTTTGTTCTATTCTGCTGGATTGGCCTTCCGTTGGCAGTTCTGTTTCGTTCTTTTTTCTGAGGTTTTCCATATCCTGGCTGTTTTCCTCTTTAATGCTGTCTATTTTTGTCCTGAGTTCATTTATCCATTTATTCATTGTGTTCTCTCTTTCACTTTGGTGTTTATACAGTGCTTCTATGGTTTTCTTTATTTCTTCTTTTGCTTTTTCAAGTTCTCTATTTTTGTTGTCTTGGAATTTCTTGAGTGTCTCCTGTACATTTTGGTTGACCCTATCCAGTATCATCTCTATAAAATTCTCATTGAGTACCTGTAGTATGTCTTCTTTTAAATTATTCTTGTGGGCTTCATTGGGTCCTTTGCATAGTTTATCTTCATTTTGTTGGAGTCTGGATCTGAGTACCTTTTTTCTTCATTCCCCTCTGGTTTCTGTACTAATTTTTTGCTGTGGGGAAACTGGTTTCCCTGTTTTTTCTGTCTTCCCATCATTGTCTTTGGTGTTGTTACTGTCCCTGTACTGTGTGCAATTAAGTATTTTCTATCTTGTAATAATAACAATGGTAATATTTAAAATGAAAAGGTGAGCTGAGATGGAAAGCAAGAAGTTAAAGAAAAGGGGAAAACAAATACACAGACAAGAGGGAGAAAGCAGAACAAAGTTTCAGACAAGGAAGTTTCAAAGGTATAAACAGGGAGTCTTAGTGTACTAATTGCCAGTAAGCTGAACAGACATTAGAGGGACAGAGAGAGGATTGAAAATCAAAAATAAAAAAAGTTAAGATAGGAATAAAAATAAAAAATAAGTAAATGAAAGAAATATCTATATATTAAACATGAATTAAAATAAAATGGAAAATAGAAAATTAAAAAACAAAACCGAAAAACCAAAAAACCCTCCAAGTTCAAATGCAATGAAGTTTCCGTCTTAATTATTTTGTTGTCCATCTCAGTCTCCAATCCTGGAAATGGTGCCTCAGATGTTGTTCTGTAGTTGTCTCATCAAACGGGACGCATAAAATAGAACAAAACTACACACACACACACACACACACACACACACACACACACAAAACCCACCAAGTGTCCCAAGTTCAAATGAAATACAGTTTCAGTAAGTTTTTCCACTTCCAGGTGTCATTTGGTAGTTCTCTCATCAAAGGTAAGGAGAAAAAGAAAAAAAAGTGTCTGGAGACAGTTCTGAGAATGGTATCTGCAGTTGTGGTTTGCCTGCCTGCTGCTGTCAGTCTGCTGTTGCTGGAGGCCTTGTTTATGCAGATCTCTGGGGTGAGCTTAGCACTCACCTGGCTCTGCAGGCTTTGTTTGTTCAGCACTCACCTGGCTCTGCAGGCTTTGTTTGTTCAGAGTTCTCCTGTGCAGGAGGCTCTGCTACAGGCTTTCCACTTTCCAAGCACTGGGAAAGGTGACACTGCACCAGCATTGTCAGGCCTGTGTGTTTATTTATAGTTCATGTGGGAGATGGGTCTTCCCTCCTCTCCTGTGGAGTTTTCCTCCCTCCACCACTCTCACAAGCTTTCCTGCTCCTGGTTGCTGGGTGCATGCCCCACCCCTGCTCCCACCAGAGCCTCTCTGGCCCTCCCAGCTTGTTTATTTACAGTCCCGGGAAGGATTCCCTTCCCCCAGTCTTCAGCACTCAGGGTGCCCCACCTTTTCTCCAGCGTGTCTTTATTGCTCTTATTGCTTATTACTCAGTTTCTCTCTTTCCCCAGGTGGAGGTCAGTCTGTCCAGGGGGCTATGCTGCTCTGGCCCAGGCTTGTCTGTGGGAGTACTGCGGTACCGCGAAGCTCACCTGGTCCACGTCTTCCCAAGCTGTCTGGGAGCCGGCGACTGGCGGTCCGGGGGCCCTCATTGTTTCTCCGTTTAATGTGAAGTGGAGATTCTCTGAGCCGGCTGGAGGTGTGGAGGGGTCAAAGTTCTGCCTCTTCTCAGTGATTATGCCTGCAAAGTATGTCTCCAGCATCTCTCCAAGATTTCACTATAGGAGGCTCGCTTTCTGCTTCCTCCCTCTAGCCTCCATCTTGGAATCCCCTCCCTATTTTCAACTGAGTCAGCCTTCTAAATATCTACTTTTGTTGGCCTTTTTCAAAACCTTCAACTGTTGTCTGTTGACATTCTGCAGCATTTTTATGTTGTTGGGATATCATCCATAGTCCAGACAGAACTAAAAATGGATTCCAGGTAAGCCCACTTCTTCTAAATTTCTTTTGTTGCTTATAATTTGGCGAAATGGGTCTTATTGCAGCTCCAAAAAAGGTACAAAAACAATCTCTCTTTTCATATTTGGGACAGCTTATTGAGGGATATGCTATCCACCCCCCCCAAAATAGAAATCTGTAAGGATAATTTAAAAACTTCAAATGATTTTCAAAAATTATTAGGTGATATAAATTGGCTACATCCTGCCTTAAAACTTACCAACTGTGAACTGTCTCAGGTTCACAGGGAGACACTCAACCATCATCTCCTAGATATCTCACACTGGAGGGTCATATGGTCTTGGCTAAGGTTGAACAAGCTATTCATAACTCTCAGAGAACTTGTGTTGATTATCTTCAACCAATGCAGCCTCTTATTTTACCTACTGCAATTCTACCCACAGGAGTTCTTTGGCATTCTCAGGGAGTGCTAGAGTGGCTACATTTACTTCACTCCCCTGCTAGGGTCATCACTCCTTACCATTATATGGTAACTAAATTAATAGCCATGGGATGTTTTTGCACTGTTCAGCTGCTAGGACTAGAACCATCCCTTATTGTTGTCCCATTTACCAAGGAACATCAAACAGGCTTGGCTATGGTGTACTGACACCATGTGACAAAATGCATTAGCTAACTTTACAGGACAACTTGGAGAACATTAACCTTCCTCTAAACTTCTTAATTTTGCTTCTCAACATGCTTTTATATTTTCTCACAATATCCAGGAGGATCCCATGCCTCAGGCTCTTGCAATTTTTATTGATGCTTCAGGTTCTGGAAATGCTGCTTACTTTTCCTCTCAGGGATGGACTGGGATGTAGCTTGGTGGTACAGTGCTTGCCTAGCATGCGTGAGGTCCTGGGTTCGATCCCAGCACCAAAAAAGAAAAGACAAAAAAAAAACCTCTCCCCCCCCAAAAAAAAAAGTTCTATAAACAGGTTTTTCCACTGCTCAGTGTGCTGAGCTTCAGGCATTTATATTGGCTTGTCAAGACTTTGCTCATGTTCCTTTCAATTTGTATGCAGACAGTGCCTATGTATACAGTGTGGTCAAAACTATTAAAACCTCCTATGTAGGACCTACCAATGATGAGCAGTTTTTTCATCTCTTCCATTAATTAAGGGCTTTATTACAACAATGTTAACATCCCTATTCTGTGGGCCATCGCCAGTCCCATTCTGGCCTTCTTGGGCCATTGGCAGAGGGCAATTGCCAGGCCAATGCCTCAGTTTCTCCATTAATTTTACAGGTGGATACATTATCACCAGTGAACCAGCCATACAGTCATTCTCAGTTCCACCAAAACTCCAGGGCTCTTTGTAAACATTTTCAAATCACCTGAGAACAAGCTCGTCAAATTGTAAAATCATGTTCAAGTTGTGCTCCTCATTTGTCTGTACCCGCTGAGGGAATTAACCCTCATGGTCTTTGCCCTCTAACATTATGGCAGATGGCTGTTATTTGCATTCCATACTTTGGATGACAGTGTTATGTCCATGTTGTTATTGATACTTACTCTTGTTTTGTTTTTGCCTCTCCAAGATCAGGGGAAGCAACACACCATGTCATAGGTTACTGCTTGGCCGCCTTTAACAGTGATGAGCAAGCCGCTCCATACTAAAACTGATAATGGCCCAGGCTGTACATCTACTGCCTTCAAGGCTTTCTATTCCTCCTACCAAATTCTTCATACCACAGGCATACCCTACAGTTACCAAGGCCAAGCTGTAGTAGAATGAGCTCACCAAACTTTAAAACTTCAATTATAAAGACAAGAAGGGGGAGACAGCTCCCTGGCCACTCAAATTAACAAAGCTCTTTTTACTTTAAAATTTAAAAATTGCTCTGAATCTGGCTTTACTCCAGCTGAAAAACATTAAGATCATTGTAATAAACAACATTTGCCTCAGGTATTGTGGAAAGATGTAATGACCAGAACCTGGCAAGGCCCCAGCCCAGTATTGCCATGTTAAGGGGCCAAGGCCATGCTTGTGTTTTTCCTGAAGGTGCAGAAAACCCAATTTGGGTACCCTCGCAGTTTGTGAAGACCTACAGAACCCATCGGGTATCAGATGCAGAAGCTCCACCTGACGGAGGAGGAGAGGTTCCCAAGCCCCCCAAAAATCAAACCAACAGAGATCCTGTGACTGAAAGCAATAAGGACCACCCTTATTGGTCCTACAAGAGGCAACATCGTCACATTGACAAGCGCAGTAAAACAACCCAGGGATCTACACCTCCAACTTGGGGTCAAATAAAGTGCTTGGTGGATATGGTCAAGAATGCCATTAAGTGGTGGGGACAGGAAGAAACTCCTGCTGTTCTTCTGCTAGCGATGATTACCATCATTAGTCATCAGGTGAATGCTGCAGAGGCCTAGAACTCAGTACACTGGGCTTTTGTGCCACATCCACCTTTGCTTCATGCTGTTACCTGGAAAAGTCCACCTACATCAGTTTTTATTAATGACTGAGCTGGTAGGAGGTCACTCCAATCAATGGACACCTGGTTCCTACTTTCACTAGTTATAATTTTACAGGACAAGATGTTGCTTTACCCATATGTTTGGAAAATTTGCCTTATTCTCTCCCTCTCACGCCTATTTGGAAAAGTGCTCTGTTATGGAATGGCACTCAGTTTCTTGATGAAAGACTAGAACTTTTTGGCTTTGATGCCACTGACCCATATAATGCTACACACTGGTGTCACATTCCCTGCTGTCATGACAAACGCAATTCCTGGCACCCCCATAAGGGAGCCTCATGGGAACAATGTATATTTCCTTCTCCAATGGCTGTTAATGGTACAAGCTACAAGCTTGTGTACTGGTCCTATAATGGCACTTCTGACACTAATATTATTGGGAATTGAACCACCCCTCTGGTGGGACCAGACGGAGGAACCATTTGATCAGATATATGGAAACTCGGAGCTGCTACTGCTAATATCAATCTAACTAGCCATTCAGGCAGCTCCATTATTAAAGGTTTGCAAGCTTGTGTTCAACATCCTTTTGCTTTATTGGATGGATCAATTAACATCTCTAAAAATGGAACAATTTTTAATATCTCTTATTCTAATTGTAACTTAACCTCATGTGTGGACAATTATGTAAGTGACAACCTACATACAGTAAAACAAAGCCCCTATATCTTGGTACCTACAAATTTCATGGGACCATGGTATTAGGGGACTACATGTTGTCAAAGAAATAAAAACATTATTAGTAAGGGAAAAAAGATTTGTAGGATTTATGATAACAGGTATTATAGCAGCCATCACTGCCATTGCCACTATGACTACTGAGGCAGTAACCCTCTCACAAAGCATTCAAAATGCTCATTAGATTAATACCTTAACACAAAATGTCAGTTATGCCTTTCAACAACAAGTTGCTATAGATGGGAGAAAATTGATACCTGCTTAAATGCTGTAGAAGCTGCTTTGCTGGCTATGGGAGGCTCAAATGCTGAAATTCTGTAAAGATTTACTGTGCCATGCAGGCTTCCAACTTAGTTGTGTTACTGCAGCACCTACAATACAACAGACTTCCCATGGAAACTCATTAAAGCACATGTCATGGGAGCCTGGGCAAATAACAATGATTACCTTAATCTACAATCCTTAAGACAGCAAATTTTAGCCATGCAGCAAGCAAACGATCAGGTGATCTCTCCTGCAGATATAGCAAAGACTATATTAGAGGAATTACAAGGATTTAACCTTTTAAATAATCAGAAACATTCCTTCTGGTATGTCATTGGCATTGTATTATTAATGATTTATTGTTTCTGCTTACTTTCAGTTGGAGCTCAAAAGATCAAAAGGCAACTCCTTGGATTAGACATAGAAATGCATAGGGAGCACTTAAGAAATAGAGTAGGGGGAGATATTGGAGACTGGGCATGGATCTTGGACTGGGAAATGATGGAGCTTGCAAAGTCTCTCCATGGTAAGAGAGTGGGAGAGTCTCTCCTACTCTTCAGCACCTGGTGTCTTGACCTTAGTTCCCATATCTCCCTTGAAGAAAACAACCTGTTGTGACCACACACCAGCTCCCTGATGCAAAACTAGATAAAGTACTAGAACTGTTAGGAAACTTCCTGAGGCCAGATTAATCAATACCTTAGATAAACTGTCCTGTGTGCCTTGACAATTTCAGAACAGATGTGTTGTAATTAAGCTTCTATAGCCTTAAGAAAACTAGCCCACCAGACCTCATTCCTTTTACCTTAGATCTAAGAATTGTTGAAGCTTGAATTTTACCTGATTAATTTCCTTGTACTGACCTATAAAATAAACACTCTGGCTGAGGTAGGGGCTCATGTATCCCACCAGGAACGTGAAGCCTTCCCGACCTCAGCTTTATGTGTCGTTCTGTCTGTGTGTGCCTTTACTTCTATTCCCCATTGCTCCCACTCAGGTTCAGCAGCTCAGCCATGCAGGTCACAGCAAGATTCAGAACTATTTCATGATAAAAATTCTGAGAAAACTAGGAATAGAAGGAATGTACCTCAACATTATACATGCCATATATGACAAACCTATAGCTAACACCATACTTAATGTGGAAAAACTGAATCAATTTCCCTTAAAGTGAGGAATAAGATAAGGATGCACACTCTCTCCACTTCTATTCAACATAGTCCTGGAATTCCTAGTCAGACCAATAAGGCAAAAAAGAAGACCACAAATAGGTAAAGCAATAGTTAAAGTATCTCTATTTGTAGACAACATGATCTTGTACCTCAAAGACCCAAAAAACTCCTAGACACTATAAACAGTTTCAGCAATGTAGCAGAATACAAAATCAACTTACAAAAATCAGTAGTCTTTCTATACACCAACAATTAACAAATTGAGAAAGAATATTAAAAAAAATTCCATTTACAATAGACTCAAAAAAAATCAAATATGAATAAAGTTAACAAAGGATGTAAATGACCTCAACAAAGAGAACTACAAACCACTGAAGAATGTGGAAGACTACAGAAGATGTAAAGATCTCCTATGCTCATAGATTGGCAGACTCAACATAGTAAAAATGGTTATACTACCAAAAGCAATCTACATGTTCAACAAAATTCCCATCAAAATCCCAATGATATTCATCACAGGGATTGAAAAATCTACCTGAAAGTTCATTGGGAAGCACAAAAGACCATAAATAGCAAAGGCAATGCTGAACAAAAAGAGCAATGCTAGAGGTATTATAACAACTGACTTCAAACTATGCTAGAGAGCCATAGCAATAAAAACAGCATGGTACTGGCACAAAAACAGATGTGGAGACCAGTGGAACAGAATAAAGAACCTGGATATGAATCTATGCAGTTATGCCCACCTTATTTATGACAAAGTTAACAAAAAACATACAATAGAGGAAAGACAGCCTCTTCAATAAATGTTGCTGGGAAAAGTGATAATCTGCCTGCGGAAAACTGAAACTAGATCCATGCCTGTCACTCTGTACTAGTATCAACTCAAAGTGGATTCACGACCTAATATCAGACCCAAAACCTTGTGGTTAGTACATGAAAGAGCAGGGAATACTCTGGAGGCAATAGTACAGGCAAGGACTTCCTAGGTTGAACTCCAGAAGCCCAGCAACTAAGAGAAAGGATGGACAAATGGGACCACATGAAACTAAAAGGCTTTTGCACAACAAAAGAAATGGTCTCTGAAGTGAAGAGACCACCCACAGAGTGGGAGAAAATATTTGCTAGCTATACATCACACAAAGGACTGATAACCAGAATATACAGGGAGCTCAAAAAGCTAAACTCCCCCAAAATTAATGAACTAATAGAGAAGTGGGAAACTGAACTAAACAGAACTTTTTCAAAGGAAGAAGTCCAAATTCCCCCTAAAAATGAAGAAATGCTTACTATCCTTGGCCATAAGGGAAAGACAAATCAAAACAACCCTAAGATTCCACCTCACTCCTATTAGAATTGCTACCATCAAGAACACCATTAACAACAATTGGTGAGGATGTGGGGGAAAAAGGAATGTTCATACAGTGCTGTTGGGAATGTAAGCTAGTACAACTACTTTGGAAAACAATATGGAGGCTTCTTAAAAAACTAAACATCGATCTGCCATATGATCCAGTACTACTGCTAGGGCCAAACCTAGAGAAATGTGACTCATGTTATTATAAAGGCACCTGCCCACCCATGTTTATTGCAGCACTATTCACAATAGCCAAGCTATGGAAACAGCCAAGATACCCCATGATCAATGAATGGATTAAGAAAATGTGGTATTTATACACAATGGAATTTTACTCAGCCACAAAGAAGAATGAAATTTTGTTATTTGCAAGTAAATGGGTGGAACTGTAGGACATCTTCTAAAGTGAAGTAAGCCAGGCTCAGAAGGTCAAAAATCACATGTTCTTCCTCATATGTAGATTATAGACCCAAAACAAATGCAGTAATTTTATTGGACATGGGTCACACACTAAGGGGAGACTGCACACAGGAGAATTAGGGAAAGGGAAGGAAACCTAAAACTTGAATGCGGTTGATGTGCTCACTGTATAAGAGTGAATATATATGGGAAGGGGACCAGGAAGTAGTGAAGAGGTCTGACAGAGATGAGCCATGTGAGTTGCAATACATAAATGCATGGAAGCCACACTACGAATCTCTATGTATAGTTATCTCTATGTCAAACTAGTAAAAATGATGTCTTTTTAATTATCTCTTATGTTTTTTTCTTCAACAAAATCAGAGAACAAGAATGTGGAACAAGTTCTGCCTGAAGTGTGGGGGAGGTGGGATGAGGGTGGAGATGGCCCAAACCATGTATACACATGTAAGTAAATGTAAAACCAGTAAAACGAAAGAACCCCCCTTCCCCCAGGAAAAAAAAAAAACACCACAGACACAGGCATGTAAAACTTCTCCTAGGGGCCAGACTGATTAATACTAGTTGGTTCAAGTAAATCTGCAGACCTACCCTAGCTTTTTGACTATAACTGTGACTTCAGCTTCATGGGCTTGTCCTAGAGAGGGATGCAACACTTAATCCCCTTCCATCTCAATAAAAACTTGTGCCAGTAAAAGGCTCTCACAATATAGATGACCAGCTTTCAGTCTATCAAAATGCACTCCTTTCCCAATAAACTTTGCTATCACTTTTACTAAAAAAAAAGAAAAGAAAAAAATAGCACAAAACGGTCAACATTAAATACAAAACAAGGTAGAAAATGAGTAGCACAAAGTAAGGAATACAATAAACATGAAAATCAATTAGTAAATGATAAGCTAAGTCCAACTATATTGATAATTACATAAAGGATGTTGTACTACAAAATGAAATTAAAATAAAGATTGTAAGACTATTTAAAAAAGCAAGATAGCACTACGTACTAGTTAAATATAAAAACTCATATAAGTTGAAACTAGAGGATGAAAGCAGATATGTAAACAGTAAACAACAGAAAAGTGGTATGTTCTTAAGATCAGACAAAGTAAACTTTAAGACAAATAATATTACAAAAGGCATTGAGGGTTTTTATAGTGAAAAATGGTTAATTCATCTGGAAGACCTCCTTTTTTTTTCTCTCTTTCTTATTTGGTATTGTGGATTGATCCCTTGGTTTTTTACATGCTGAGTAAGTGCTCTACCACTCAGCTGTATCCCAGCAGAGGAAGACATAATATTTTAAAATGTGCACCCACCTAATATGAAAGCTTCTAAGTATATAATCAAAAATGATGAGAAATAAAGGGGGGAAATAAAGCCTCAAATGTTGTTGGAAGTTTTAACATCCTTGTGATGGTTAATTTTAAGTATCAATTGGGCCAGTGGATGCCAAGATATTGGTTAAATAATATTTCTGGGTATCACTATAAAGGCGTTTCCAGAGTTATCAGCTTTTGAATAGGTTTACCTTCCTCCATGTGATTGGGCAACCAATCTGCTGAAGGCCTGAATAGAACAAAAAGGTAGATGAAGGAAAAATTTATTTTTTGCTTGACAGCTTCATCTGGGGCATCAGTCTTCTCCTACTCTTAACTGGACTTATACTACCAGTGCTCTGGCTCTCAGGTGTTTGCACTGGACTAGCATTTGTACCATGAGTCCTCCAGTTCTCAGACCTTTGGCTGTGACTTCAACTCATACCATTTGTTTTCCTGGGTCTCAGGTCTTTGTACTTAGGATGGAACTGTATGACAAGCTTTCCTGGGTCTCTCTGGCTTGCATAATCATACCATGGGACTTCTCAGCTTCCTTCATTGCATGAGCCAATTCCTCAAAATCTCTCAATATAGATATAAAAATATGTACAGTCTTTGTCTAAAACCACTAACTAGCTAACTTATAGATGCTAGAAATTTCTCACAGTTCTAGAAGCTAGGAAGTTTAAGATGAAGGCATAAGCAGGTTCATAGTCTAATGAGTGCCTATTCCTTACTTCATGGATAGCCAAATTCTTACTGTGTCCTCACATTACAGAAGGAGTAAGTGAAGTACTTTGGGTCCCTTATTTTATAAAGGAACTAATCCCATTCATGGAGGCTTTGCCCTTATAATCTAATTGCCTCCCAAAAGACTTCACTTTTTTATACCATGAACTTGGAAGTTAAGATTTCATTATATGAATTTTTTGGGGGGATGAGGGAGAAACACTCATTATATTCCTAAAGTTAAGACAGTTTAATGTTTCAACGTGTGATATTTTTTACTTTACAAGTGTAGAGTGATACTCTGGTAATTTTGGGGAGTGGCAGTGAGCTCAGTTTCTATTCAGCCATGTGATCACCAGGATAAACAACCAATACCTTATAGTGTGCTGTGTTTCTACACTACGATGCATGATAGGTTACGTATATTGAATGCAACTTCATCTTATTGAGAATTAACCCTATAGGTTAAGGAGATACTCTCTCTCTCTCTTTCTCTCTCTCTCTCTCTCATCTCTGTCTGTATCTTTGTGTGTGTGTGTGTGTGTGTGTAGTCTGTTGGTTCTGTTACTTTGGAGAACTCTAGTACATTCGTTTTCTGAATAACTGATAGAACTAGTAGACAAAATGTCAGTATGTCTAGAGAAGACTTGAATGTCACTATCAAACAATTGGACTTAATTGATGTTCATAGAATACTAAATCCAATAAATGCAGAATATACATTTTTTTCATGTGTACCTAGAATATACACCAAAATAGACCATATGCATAAGGCCATAAAATGAGTCTCTATAAATTTCAAAGGATTAGAATTAAAGCACGTTTTTTTATCACTGAAAAATTAATTAGAAATCTTTAAAATGAGACAGCTAGAAAACCCCAAAATGTTGGAAATGAAGCAATATTTATTCTAAACATAGCATAGTAAAACTTACCAAAAGGGGAATTGGAAAATACTTAGAACTGAGTGACAGTGAAAATGCAGCATATGAACATCTATGAAAATAAGTGGATTGTTTGAAAAGTCTGGCTGCAATAATGTATCACATCCCTTTGTGAGTGTTACTTTTCAATATGACATTGCTTCTCCTCCCATTAAGAAAAGAAAAGTCTTTTTTCTGCCTCTCATGTCTGGTTTAGCCTTGTGAACTGCTTTCCTTAACTGATAGAGTATGGTAGACATTGCTTCTAAGTCAAGGCTTGCCCTAAGTCAAGAAATTCTCTCTCTCTTTCTTTCTCTCTATCCCTCCCTCCCTCCTTCATTTCTTCTTCCTCCTTCTTTACTCCCCTCACTCTCTTTCTCTCTGGTCACCTGAGATTGTCATGTAAAAAAGCTTAAGCTGGCCCCTTGAGGATGAGATGAGACAGAGACAAGGTGAATGACCAGCACAGCCACCAAACCATATCATGGTCCTCTCATTAAGCACCCAGCTCCAGCAATTCAGGCACACACATGATCTCCTGAAAGAAGTCCCATTGACCTGTGCTCAGCTGAGATCGTTGGATCCCAGTACTAGGCACAAAGACAACAGTGTTATTTTCAGGTACTAAATTATAGAGTTATTGAACATGTAGCAATAGAGAAAATTATACCAAAAGCAGGGTACTACTATAACAAAACTTAAAATTTTATAACATTTGTTTTGGTATTGCTTAGCAATTAGTGGTTGAAAAAGTGGCAAGGGTATTAAAACAGTGAGTGGAATGCTGAATATTTGAAAAATACTGACTTGTCTTACATATTAGTTAAAATATTAGCAAAAAACTATCCTGAGAGAAGGTATAAAATAGGAAAGAAGCCGAATGAATTTGTGGATCTGGCTATAGAGACTATCAGACAAAAACTTGAGTTTAATAATTGGCTTTTTGTGGTTATACATTAAAGTCTGGGGAGAGGACGGATGGAAAAGAAAGAGGGAGGTAGGGAGGGAGGGAGGGAAGAAGAGAGAAGTAAAGATATAGAGGGATCAAGCAGAATTTAAAGGAAATAATTGGAATGGCTTTTAACAATAAGAAATAGTTTCAAGGTGAAAATCAAAGATGTGGTTAGTAGATATTTTGTTAAAAACCTCAGAAACATTTGAGAGACAGCAGACCCTCTCAACTATATAACGTAAAAAGGGAAGTATAGGAGGAGATAGATTTTTCTAGATATTCAGTTGAATAATACTTATATGGCTGAATATAATTGTTGAAATATCAAACTATACATAGAAGATTGGTGCATTTTATTGTTTGCAAACAATATCTCCCCAACCATAAAATAATATTCTAGAAATGAAAACCACATTTAAAAGCATCTAAGCAAGGTGCAATGGAACACATCTATAATCCCAGTATCCAGTAGGCTGAGGCATGAGGAATGTGAGTTTGAGGGCAGCCTGGGCTACATTGTGAGTTCAAGATCAACCTGTACATCTTGATAGCAAAATCCTGTATCAAAATCAAAAAGAAAGAAAGAAAAGAAAAGAAACATGACAAAAATTTTCATAGTAAACAAAAATCTCAGAGATGGCAAAAAACAATATATGAAAATGATCCTAGTATATATTCCAATAAGGAAGATATAGGATATCTTTCTGCATCTTTACCAATATCTATAATATTGGTAAATATAAAAAGGAAGAGTAAATAGAATAGAAAAAACATTCAAAGATATAAGAAAATCTCAGTACATCTTGTCTGCCAAAAAGAAAATGAGACATCATTTTGTTAATTTATTACACTGAAGAGTTTAATTTTTTTCTTTGTTATGTCTTTTGATCGTCTCCACACTTGATCTTAACCAAAAGGCCAGATCTTCTGATCTGTTTGCCAACTTGATATTATCTTTCATAATTAAGCATGCATGTTAAAGTACCTAAATAAGAGCAATTTTTCTCTAAGACTTATTTAGCCTGCTATCTTTACCAATTGAGTCAATGTTCAGCTGATTTAACGGTAATCATAATTCTTTTTATTCCCCCACAAACAAATTCACTTTCCTGAAGTCATGGATTAAACAGTATTATCCTGCAAGTTCATTTCATGATTATAGGTTGCCTATAGTGAATGATTAAATGACTACTCTTGATCTCCTCTTGTTCTTCTCTGAAAACCTTTGCTTGAGAATAAACTCTGAATTAAGTATTTCTTTAGTAGGGTTTGCTATTATTGTTACAGGTATAAATGTTACATGATTGTTTTACTCCTTTCACTTATAATCTTACAACCTGATTTTAAGCTCTTCTCTTCTATTACTTTTCTTTCCTCTTGAAAACACTTACATTTAATCTCCAGAAAAGTGTTAGGCAGAGTCAATTAAAACTCTGCATGAAGACTTTAGATAGTCATCAGGGACAGCTAATGCAGAAGCCACCAGAACAGCTCATCTTAGAGTTGGCAAGTAAACCTGAAAATCATGTAATGAGTGGATTTGATATTGCATGTAAGATTCAGAGCAGGTGGAGTTTTGAATTGCCCTCAGAAATGATGTGCTATAGAGGGGAAAAATTGCTTGAGTTTGGGGAATAAGATTTTATGAAACCTGAAGTACTATGAGGCAAGTCTGGGGATTTGGAGGCCAATCCTTGCCTGCTCCCTTTCTCATTCTGTGGTTAGGTGTTTTCAGTTCTTTGTCAAGTAACTTACAGGGCTGTTTTGAAGATTAAACAGGATATCTCAGAAAAGAGGTTTACAGAATGTTAAAGGTGAGCCAACTATTTGTTTGACTGTGATCCAAGCAGAGAAAAATTTCTCACAGTTTACTCCACTTTTAATATGTACTCTTGAAGCTTGTGGGCCAGGTGTAACTGAGTCAAAATAGAAGCACTTTCAACCTCCCAATTTTTCTTTATTTTTTAATTTAACTTTTATTATCGTTGTACTGGGGGAAACATTGTGACATTTTCAAAAGTTCTTATAGTATGTCATAGTCAAATTCATTTCTTAGTCTGTTTGGACTGGCATCACAAAAATATCATAGATAAAGTGGCTTATAAACAACAAAAATTTATTAATCACAGTTTTGGAGGCTGGCAAGTCCAAGATCAAACTGTTGGCAGATACAATGTCTGGTGAAGATTTGCTTTGGGTTCACAGATGGTCATCTTCTCACTGGGACTTCATATGGTAGAAAGGACAAGGGAGGTTTTCAGAGTTTCTTTTATGAGGCACTAATGATTCACAAGGGCTCTGCCTTTGTGAACTAATCACCTCTTAAAGGACCCATCCTCAAGTACCATCACATTGGGGATTGTGTTTCAACTTATGGATTGGGGGGGGCACAAATAATCAGTTTAAGGTAATTAAAATTGAGAATTGTCCTGGATTTTTCATTCTCATTCACTAATTCTATCATCCATCCAACCCATCACTATGCCTTATCAACTGTGCCTCTCATTTCTCTGATATTCATTCATTCAACATGCTTCATCTTGACTTTGATACCATATGTGACCTGTAATCATTTTTCATATCACTCCAGTCCATTTTCCATACTTTTTGAATGATTTTAATATAAAATAAACATTGGATTACAGAACTTTCCCATGTAAAATCAGTGCTCCTCATCAGGATAAGTTCAATCTCTCTTACTCTCTTTTGTTCTTGTTGGTCTTAGTCTTCCTGCTTTTATCTGTCTCTGTTGTCCTCCATGTGTGTTCATTACTCTATAGCCTTCTTGGGGTAGGTCATTATGGTGTTTTGAAGGAAATTCATCTGGGAAGGATGAATTGAAGAACTGAGAACAGGTTTTATGTGTTTTGACCTTTTTACTATAAGCATTGTTTGATAGTGAATTCAGATGTCTCATATCCTATAAACCAGAATGTTTTTATCTTATTTCTAATAACTCAGGACCTAAAAGGGATAAGTAACTAAAAAGAGATGATGTTATAAGAAACAAACACATTATAAATAACAATAATTTAAGAAACTTTTAATTAAAATGCCAGTGCAAATTTTTGGCCATTTTAAACCTAATCAAATAAATTAGCAATATCAGAGGCCTAAGTATTGTTTATGAACAAAATGTTTTGGACTTGGGAATTTCTGTCTAACCTTACCTTTTAGGTAGTTAAATTCTTATAAATAAGCCCCAGAATTGGGATTTCAAAACTTTCTGATTTAAATATTTTTCTTGTGGCAAAGAGAGGCCTTCAATGCTTAATACAGATTGCAATTATGCTTCCAAGAAAGTTTATAAATTTTTTTGGCAGTACACCTCAAAGTTTTAACATCAAGGCCAAGAATTTATTCCTTATGTCTAACTAGGCTCTGTCTCCCCTTTTTAAAAATTTTAGCAATTTCCTTTCATTGTTTCCTTGGTCAAAATGAAGAATAGTTTGGATGAGTTTTTTTAAGTCACTATGGCACTTGTCCTTAAATTACTTTTTAGCTGTTTCTTTTCCAAACAACATGATCCTAGTACCACATTGGTTAATCTTTTCTCTAAATTAGTTTGCTGTCTTCCTCCTTATATTTTACTATTTTTCCCTTTTCTAGCCCCTCTCAAATTGCTTCATATTCTTTTAGACTCCAAAGACAAACATTGAACACAGTATTCTATCATGATCACCAAAAAGCAGTGCAAGGTTGCTTCCCTGCACCTAGCAAGTTGCCAGATTAATACATCCTGGTATCCTATTCCCTCCCCCCTTCTAATAACATTATCTTCAAAAGCATTTATTCAGTGTCTGTGTGAAGAGCCAGCTTGCAAATGTATCAAAAGAAATTTGGATGCTCATCAGTTCCCATAAGACACTTGGTAGGAATAGGCACCCAGTGTCGGGAGGCAGAGGAATACAAATAAGAAAGGAAGATTGTACAACCAAAATTAAGATTTTCATGTAAGTTAGTGAGAAAGTGGGGTGTAAAGTGTTGTTTTTGTCTTGACTTGCTGGAAAGTATAAGGAACAAGGAATATACAACACAGAAATTTATTTAGCACCAAGTTCTTTTTCTTTCTTTTGTTTTATCGTTTTTACATTTATTTATATGTGCATACATTGTTTGGGCCATCCCCGCCCACCGGTCCCCCACCCCTGCTTCCAGGCAGAACCTATTCTGCCCTCTTGTTCTCTGATTTTGTTGAAAAGATAAAATAAGAGATAATAAGAAAGACAGGGTTTTTGCCAGTTTTAGGTGAAGATATCTATACAGAGAGATTCCTAGCATTGTTTCTATGCACTTGTGAATTGCAAACCACATTGGTTCATCTCTACCAGACCTCTTCTCTACTTCCTGGTCCCCTTCCCATAGTGGCCTCTGCCAGTCTAAGATTGCTATATTCACTCCTTTACAGAGGGCACATCAACCACATTCAAGTTTTAGGTTTCCTTCCCTTTCCCTATTCCTCTTATGTGCCTTCTTCCTTAGTGTGTAATCCATGTCCAATAATATTACTGCATTTGTAAGTTCTAGAATCTGCATATGAGGGAGAACATATAGCTCAGGCCTTCTGAGCCTGGCTAACTTCCCTTAAGAAGATGTTTTCCAGTTCCATCCATTTACTTGTGCATGACAAAATTTCATTTTTCTTTGTGGCTGAGTAAAATTCCATTGTATATAAATACCACATTTTCTTAATCCAGTCATTGGTAGTGGGGCATCTCGGCTCTTTCCATAACTAAACTATTGTGAATTGTGTTGTAGTAAACATGCATGGGCAGGTGCCTTTATAATAACCTGAGTCACATTCTGTTGGGTATATCCCTAGGAGAGGTATTGCTGGATCATATGGCAGATCTAATGTTTAGTTTTTTAAGAAGCTTCTGTATTGTTTTCCAAAGTAGTTGTACTAGCTTACATTCCTACTAGCAATGTATGAACATTCCTTTTTCCCCACATCCTTGCCAACATTTGTTGTTGGTGGTGTTCTTGATGGTAACAATTCTAACAGGAGTGAGGTGAAATCTTAGTGTGGTTTTGATTTGCCTTTCTTTATGGCCAGGGATGGTGAGAATTTCTTCATGTGTTTTTTTGGCATTTGGACTTTTTTCCTTTGAAAAAGTTCTGTTTAGTTCAGTTTCTCACTTCTTTATTGGTTCATTAATTTTGGAGGAGTTTAGTTTTTTGAGCTCCCTGTGTATTCTGGTTATCAGTCCTTCGTGTGATATATAGCTAGCAAATATTTTCCCCCACTCTGTGGGTGGTCTCTTCACTTCAGAGACCATTTCTTTTGTTGTGCAAAAGCCTTTTAATTTCATGTGGCCCCATTTGCCCATCCTTTCTCTTAGTTGCTGGGCTTCTGGAGTTCAACCTAGGAAGTCCTTGCCTGTACTATTGCCTCCAGAGTATTCCCTGCTCTTTCATGTACTAACCACAAGGTTTTGGGTCTGATATTAGGTCGTGAATCCACTTTGAGTTGATACTAGTACAGAGTGACAGGCATGGATCTAGTTTCAGTTTTCCGCAGGCAGATAATCACTTTTCCCAGCAACATTTGTTGAAGAGGCTGTCTTTCCTCTATTGTATGTTTTTGGCAACTTTGTCATAAATAAGGTGGGCATATCTTTGTAGATTCATATCCAGGTTCTGTATTCTGTTCCACTGGTCTCCAGATATGTTTTTGTGCCAGTACTATGCTGTTTTTATTGCTATGGTTCTCCAGTATAGTTTGAAGTCAATTATTGTAATACCTCTAGCATTGCTCTGTTTTGCTCAGTATTGTCCTGACTATTCGTGGTCTTTTGTGCTTCCCAAAGAACTTTAGGGCAAATTTTTCAATCCCTGTGATGAATATCATTGGGATATTGATGGAAATTTTGTTGAACATGTAGATTGCTTTTGGTAGTATAGCCATTTTTACTATGTTGATTCTGCCAATTCATGAGCATAGGAGATCTTTACATCTTCTGTAGTCTTCCTCAATCTCTTTCTTCAGTGGTTTGTAGTTATTGTAGATATCATTTACATCTTTTGTTAACTTTATTCCTAGGTATTGAGGCTATTGTAAATAGAATTTTTTTCCTATATTCTTTTTTAATTTGTCCATTTTTGCTGTTTAGAAAGGCTACTGATTTTAGTAAGTTGATTTTGCATCCTGCTACGTTGCTGAAACTGTTTATGGTGTCTAGGAGTTTTTTGGGTCTTTGAGGTAGGACATCATATGGTCTGCAAATAGAGATACTTTGACCATTTCTTTACCTATTTGTATTCATTTTGTTTGTTCTTCTTGCCTTATTAGCACCAAGTTTTTGATTGCAAACAGGAATATTAAGTCTGTTCTCTGAATATGTGGAAAATGCACCTGGATCTTTCAATGCTAATCCTGAAGGCCCTTCTTTGGTGCAGAGTGGTTCAGCGTGTTTTATTGCAAGATGGGGGATGTAGCTTGATTTTCCTGCCTTCTCTGGCTGAAATTATTCTGTTTGATGTATACTTTTCCTCTCAAGTCTCTTTAGCTTGTCCTTCCTTTTTTGCCTCTAAAGACAAAAGCACAAGGTCCTTCTGTGTTAAAGATGTAATTGCTCTCACTAAAAGTAAATAAGGGAATGGAAAGATTTTAAAAAAAGAAAAAAAGGAGAAGGCATATAATTTACTAAACATGGCCAGTGAGATGAGAACTAGGTGCTGCAAAATGTCTTCCCTGTACTTCTAGTCATAGGTATTAGGTGTTCTGAACTTCTTGTATCATTCTGATTGTACCATTTGAAGCCATCAGGCCAGGGCATTGACCAAAGACAGCACAATGGGAGTCCTTGGCTCAAATAGGAAATGTATATGACTCTGAGGGTTCCCAATCAATTTTACTGTTTGCTAAAATTTTGGTCTGAATTCCTCAGCATTCCTCATTCTCTATAGATGTTTGATATTCATTTTTTTTTCTAAATTAGTTTACCATTTGGAATTTAGGAAAGATCTGGAAATCCTATACTTTGACTTTTGCTTAAAATCAAAGATTTTGGTCAGGAATACTGACTTATCAAATTGAGATGAAGTGAATAAAAAGGAAAAAAGAACCAAAGAGTCATAGACTATAATACTTATTAAAAGTAAGGTAAAAATCTATTGTAAATAATGCAAATTTAACTCACTCAGGAAATTACCTCATTTTTCTTTCTAAACGTCATCAGACTGAGTCAATTGGCATTTATTTTTATTATTTAGAGAAATTAGGTCTTATCAGGAAAGAGAGACACAAACATATTCATTCTTTTCATTGTTTGAATTTTATTTTGGAATTATAACTTAAATTTAAAAAGTGGTTCAACATTTTAACATATTCGGTGTTATCATCTTTAGAATTTTCAGGAAATTAAAATGTAGTTACTGCCCTATAAAAGGCATTAGTGGCTGTGCCTGAAAGTATTTATCTAAAACTTCATTGATATCAACATCAGCACCATCATTGGTGAACAGTGAGGATGGGAGGAGAACAAATGGTTACGTGGTGAGGACTTGACAGATCAGCCCAATCTGTGTTGGATTATGTAGTAGCCTGTGAGTTTTGAGTATTTTTGTTGTTTAAGGTGCTGTTACTGGAACTCTGAAGGTAATTCTTCTTCATCTGACATTTTGTGGCTCAGGTATGCAACATTGCTTAGTGATAATGCTGGCTCACTCTTCGAGGCTTCAGAATTTTAGAACTGAAAGATCAGACTTTGAAACTAGAGGAGGCATTCAAACCACAGAGTCTTATTCATAAGGACAATTGAGAACAATAAAAAAAAAAGGAAGTTGTTTTCCAGGGTCTCCCCATGAAACATCAGAGAGAAAGGCATAGAATTCTAGCCCATTGACACCTAGTAAGGGCTGACTTTCCTCTACCAACTGACACGAAAGATTCAGTGGTGGAGCATCTAGGCTGTTTTCACAGCTTGGCGATTATGAATAGTGCTTCAATAAACATAGGTGTCCAGGTGTCTTTATTGTAACTTGACTTGCATTCCTTTAGCTATATGCCCATGACTGGTATTGCTGGATTGTATGGTAGTTTTATTTTTAGTTTTTTGAGGAACCTCCATATAACTTTCCATAGTGGTTGAACTACTTTACATTCATCTCAACAGTAATGGTCTCTTTCCCCCATGTCCTCATCAACATTTGTTGTTTGTGTTCTTGATAATAGCTATTCTTACTGGAGTAAGATGAAATCTTAATATGGTTTTTATTTGTATTTCCTTTATGGCCAGAGATGCATAGCATTTCTTCATGTATTTGTTAGCCATTTATACTTTATTTGAAAAATGTCCAGTTCATTTGCCCATTTAATCATTAGGCTGTTGATTCTTTGGGAGTTTAGTTTTTTGAGCTCCCTGTAAATTCTCATTGTTAATTTTTATCAGATATATAGCTGGCAAGGACTTTCTCCGATTCTGTGAGCTATCTCTTCCTGTTTCTTTTGTTGTATAGAAGCTTTTTAGTTTGATGTAGTCCCTTTTGTCAATCCTTTCTCTTAATTGCTGAGCTGTTGGAGCTCTATTCAGGAAGTTATTGCCATGCCTATATGTTCCAGTGTTTTTCCTATTCTTTCCTATAGCAGTTTCAAATCTTACATTCATATCTTTGTTCGACTTTGAATTGATATTTGTGCAGGGTATGTCCAGTTTTCCCAGTGCCATTTGTTAAAGAGACTGTCTTTTCTCCAACATATATTGTGGGCTCCTTTGTCAAAAGTCAGATGACTGAAGCTGTGTGGATTTATATCTGGGCCTTCTGTTCCATGAGTCTTTGTGTCCATCTGGTTTTATTGCTATGGCTCTGTAGTATAGTTTGAAATCAGGTACTGTGATCCTTCCAGTGTTGCTCTTTTTGCTCAGCATTCCTTTGGCTATTCAATGTGTTACGTGCCTCCACATGAACATTAGTATTGATTTTTCTATCTCTGTGATGACTGTCGTTGGAATTGAAAGCCTTTGTTTATAGCCTTATGCCATCCTCATAGCTCCCTTGAGTTTGGCTTCACTAGGATTTATATAAAATTTATTCCTTTTTCCCTACACTATTACTATTATTACACTATGTATTATTACTACACTATTGCTTAATATTGGTAATATTCTCAGTTATTTCACATTTATATGATTATTTATTTGTTCTGGGATCATACCTAGGGTCTTGTGCATGCTAGGTAAGCATTCTACCATGGAGCTATAGCTCAGCCTTGTAAGTTGTTTTAGACAATTTATTTCCCTGAATGGAATTTTGGAGCACAAGGATATGGATATTCTACCACTTTTAGATCTGCCATTGTCTAAACAATATCAGTTTGTGAAATAATGCAAAGTATAATACATTATCTCTTATATATACATATGACTACATAAAAATAAAGGATACACTAGTTACTTGAAAAAATATGTTTTACCACTTTAAGATTAAAAAAACGAATGACCTTAAATTGAAGTTATCTGTGTGGGTATAGAATGTGGCTTAGTAATTCAGTGCTTACCTAGCCTTGGTTCAATCCCTGGCATTAAAAAAAAAAAGAAATTATTTGTATGAGCAAGTTTGCTTAAATATCAATATAGTTCTACACATTTGGTAGTAAGTCATTTCATATCCTATTTCCCAGTCCTCTCCCTCAGGAATACTGTAGACTTTCCTATACTTTCAGAAAACAAAGGGTTAAGGCCTAACAACAGGGTCTTCCCAAGACCCTACATACCACAAGTACTTCCTGTACCCAAGCTTATTGTCCTCAGATTATTTTGTGCAGATTAACAACACCTGTCTCTATAACTAACCTGAATATTTCTGGATAAAGGCTGAGGCTAAACGCTGAAAAAATTTTTTAGTTTCTCAGCCAATATGACTTGTTTAGTTCCTCAGTTAAAGTTATGTTGGGTGATAGATTAAATGGCTCCTTAAACACCAATATGCCTAGCATGCAATGGTGCCTTTAAGGGTCTGTTGACTGCTCTGGCCAAGCTCAATAACATTTTCCTAATTTTCAAATCCTAGGAATATTTCCTCAGTTTCCATTTTCACTTTTATGAGACATTTGATATATGACTTCTCATTTTGAAACTTTCCTTGATATCCCAGAAGCCACACTATTTTGTTGTCCTTCCTCATCAAATGTTATTTTTCATTTTCCTTCATTAGATGCTCTTATTTTGCTATCTCCTCCAATCTGATGTTTTTCAGAATCTGTTCTTGGTCTTGCTGGCATTTACAGGGTAATAGGCTCTTCCCCTTTTCCGTGACTTTCACCCAAAGATACATGATGACCACCACCATACCTGAGCTTCTGTACTAGGCCTCTCCTTTTATTCCTCTTACATTCCCTAGTCAACTTTCCAAACTTGAATGCATTTCTCACCATGCCACGCACACCCAATTAGTCTTTAAGAAATGATGGTCATTGTTAAGTGAAGTTAGCCAGATTCAGAAAGACAAAGGTCACACGTTTTCTCTTCTATGTGGAAGGTAGATCCAAATACAAATATAAGCATTATCGTATACATATATATATAACATGTTTCCAATGGTAGAACTGTTGGAGGAGATTATGGGAAGGGAGGAAAAGAAGAGAATGGTAGGGAGTAAATAATATTGAAATATATTGTGTAGGAATAAGACACAATAAAACACACTGAAAACTGTTGAACAATATGGGGTAGGGGAAAAGGCTATAGAAGAGTAAAGGAGGGGGTTAGACTTATATTAAAGTATAATATTTACAGGTAAAATACCATGTATTTATACATGGTGGTTAGTAGAGGGGATGAACCAAAGCAGGGTACATTGTACATATATATGGAAATGTTACAGCCCCCGCCCTCATACAAGTATTATATACTAATAAAAACATTTAAAAAAGAAATGGTGACTGTTTACATCTCTCAAGTGTATAGTTGCTTTTCTTTATCTACTGTGTTTACTTCTCATTAGGATTAGTGTAGACCTACATTTTTTTTTCTTTTTTTGGTTTGAACTCAGGGCTTTATGTTTTCTAGACAGGTGTTGAACCACTTGAGCCACTTCACCAATCCTGTTTTGTGTTCAGTATTTTCAAGATTGGGTTTTAATAACTATTTGCCTGGGCCAACTTTGAACCATGATCCTTCGATTTCTGCCTCCTGAATAGCTACAATTACAGGTGTGAGCCATTGGCAAGTGGCATAGGCTTACCTCTTTAGATTTTCCCTCCTTCATTATTTCAATAACCTTCAAACTAAAGTCCAATGTATTTTGCTTAGCTATTGCTCTTCTTTACAAGACTGTGAGCTTTTGGCATGTAAGGACTGTGTTTCTGTCTTCTCTATATTTCTAAATACAGAAAGCCTGACAGGATCTGCTATATTACATGTTCCACAAGTGCTTGTTGACCGAACAGTACACTGTTACTGCTTGTTCATCTTCTGTGTGAGGGCATTCCTTTGAGCCTGTCCTTTTGCATCAGACTTCAGTGTTATTATAGTCTACTTATTTATTTTTAACCACTTCTTTGTGCCTGAGAATTGAGCTCATGATTTTTGAAGTGTCCATGGTCCATCCATATGCCTATTAGTTCAGCCAGTGCTACCTAAAAGCAAGTTTGGCCCACATAGAGCATCTTGCTGTAAATGACCAGCTTTGAATAGTTCCGCTGGGAATCTAATCAATCTCTGTGAGCAGGGACATCTTGTGCTGCTGCTTTCCAGGAAGCTGCCAGATGGCTCACAAGAAAGCATCCTTTTTTAAAGTCCTCTCAGAGATATCCTGGAAAAATGTTGTGGGCAAGTATTCAAGCAAGATCAGTAAGTGAAACAAAGTGATGATGGGAAGAACATCATTTAACTTACCTGTCCCCAACTGATCCTGTGCTTGTTTTTGAGCAAAGATTGATTTACTGACTACTCCCAGTCATAAATTCTGATTGCTAATTCCTAACAGCAGGTTACAAACACATCTCTTAAATTTAAAAATATGTCTTAGAGATGGGATCATGTTGCTAATATGATTTTTGTTAAGAAAAGACTAGTGGACAGTAACAGAGTGGTTCTCAAATATAAACAAGCTTTGGCTGATAAACGGTCAGTATGTGACAGCTCATGAAAAGAATAGACAGTGGTGAATGGACTAATTTGGAGAAGAAAGGCTCTAGTATTTGCCTTCCTAAGGTTTCCATTGTGTCTTCCTGTCTTTAATGTAACCACATCAAAGGCACATGGGCTGTTAAGAAGAATTGGAAGCAAAAAGAATTCAGTTCTATGAATGGAAATTTTTAGGAATTTCCCCAGTCCTGGGTAGATCAAACTACACCAGCAAAATTGAGCCTTCCAGTTTTACCGTAGGATTATGCTAAAGGACAATAGGTAAGTGTCCAGGGACCCATTCGCAAAGGCACAGAAAAGCAGACATATTCTCATTTTCCTGAAAATATGGAATCAAGAACATATATCTTCTCCTAAAGATGTAACCTGAGCTTATCATAAAGGTGGTGCAAGGTAAACTTGTCAATAAAACTCTGTTTTTTTGTATCTTGGAGAAAATAAGTAGCCCAAAACCTTTTTTTTTGCTAAATTGAACTTCTGTTCTCCATATGAAGAATTGAGGATGTAATCGATTTTAATTCATTGTGCTGGATGGGAGGTCAGGTTTTAATGCATTCACATTTTTGTTTGAAAGGTGAATTTATCTTGAGTCAAAGGCAGATGTGGGCAGTGATTCCAAAACATGGATTCTTTTGAGTTCTCTTCCAGGAGTGTGGTGCAGATGGGTAAGCCAACCCTGAGGATGTGTCTGTGCTGTCTGGGGTGGGGTGGCTTACTGGCCATCTGTGAATAATTATGCACAATATCCATACCTGGGAGTGGGGAGCTGTTTTACTGCCAGATGTGACCAATAAAAAGAAACTCTCTTTTTATTGGGGGTAAGCCAGATAGCTGATAAAATGATATTCTTTTCCTTGCAATACAAAAAGCATTGAGAAAACAAATTACATTATTACAAATATACTGAGAAGTTAATAAATCTAGTGAGAATTATTGTTAAGAAGCAACACTTTGACATTAGATACAAGAAGGTGGTTAGGGTAGGGAATCAGAATTCCTGAGCTTTGTGAACTCAGAAACACCTTGAAATGTGGAAGCTACACTTGAATCATTTTGATTGTTTTTAGCCAAAATAATAACCACCAATGCTTTACATGCACATAAAATTCAAGGACTGACACTTAAAACAGCTTTTAATTGCATCTAACAACTGGGAAAATCCCAGCATGGCACAGACAATAGAGTGTGTCTTCCCTGGGTGAAAAAAAAGCCCCTGGCTGTTTCTCTCTTTCCTTCTCTCTCTCTCTCTCTCTCTTTCTTTCTTTTCTTCATTTTTCTTCAATAAGCAAGAGATAGAATATCAATCAGAATCAAACTCTGTGATATCCTGGACTCCTAACCCATGGAAAGCCTACCTATGCCCCCACCATGCTAAGCCCAGTCCTAGTAAGTGTCTGCCTTGAGAAAAGAGGCATGCTATTTCTTCCTGCTGGCCAGTTTCAAAGCTGCCTGCATAAACCTGCACACCCAACAGGTGAGCAACATATACCACACGTGACTCCCCTATCTACCCCCCGGGGACATAATCCAGCACAGCCCATGGGCAGCTTCAAAACCCCCACCCCTTCACTGAACAAAACTCAAAAGCATAAACAGTGAATTGTAATCTACACCAACAGTGGGGTTAGGGTGGAATCCTGAACCTGCCTTGGAGAATGGGGTGGGGCAAAGAGCTAAAAACTCAGTGAACAGAGGTAGGCAAGTAACAAAGGCTGAAAGCAGGGATAGGGTGACAAACCAATTTCCCAGAAGAGCTGAACTAGCCGAGAGCAGAGGTGGCATAAACCACAAAGGCAGAGAGCTGGGGTGGGATGACAAACCAACTCCCCAAAGCATGCCCTGGTGGATCTTTGAGCTAGCCTCAGAGGACTGAGGGTGGCACTCAAAACTGAATTGCACCATTTTGCTGGGGGAAAAGCTAACCAGACAGAGTTTTAGGTAGGGCAATGTAGCTGCTGTCTGGTGACAACAACAACAGATCAGAATGCCTTGCACAAACTGGCAGTGAGTTACCTCAAGTCCTAATTTTAACCTTCCTGTGGACAGAAGAAACCAAATTCTGCTCAAAAGGTAGTCATCTGGTGAGACCACTTCAGAGCTCCCTCCTGTAATGGACAACCCATAAGACCAAGGAAAATGAAAAAAAAAACAAAAAACAACCCAAAAACCCTCCAGCCATCTCCACCCCAAGCTATCCAACAAGAGGGGCAGCACCTTTCCCCACAAGGCCTAGAATACCAAGCTCCAATACCAGGATTGGATGCCAAAGGAATAAGTCCAGAATTGTTCTAAGCACACTGAAATTTTTGTTGTACTTGTTTTTTTTTTATTATTAAGTTTACCATCACTATATTCTTATCTCTATTCTTACCCCCTTCACTTTCTCTTCTTTTCTTGTGCTACAATCCATTGTTCTCCCTCCCAACTACTCTTCCTGCACCTCTTATCCACTCTCTCCCCTTGTCTTTGCCTCCCCCTCTTATCCTTTCCTAACCTGTCACCACACTATCCCTCCCTCCTACATACTCACCACCATGATGACTAGCCTACTGTACCAATCATACACACCCTCAGTCCCCAGGAATCCATGATAAAACCACCATCCACTACAACAGCAAAAATATACACAAATACACAAAGGCAACAAAATCCAGCAGCCTTGATACCTCTTGTGCACACAGAAGATAAAGGGAAACAAAACTACTAGAGGATGGGAATTATCAACCACAGCAGAAGAAAAGACAAGTAATTAGAGAATAGCATTGATTCAGCTGCACACACTCAAATCCTTATACAACAAAAACAACTAAATGGCAGAAATCACCACATTCCTAACAATATTAACTCTGAAGGTCAATGGACTCAACTCCCACATTAAAAGACACTGTTTGGGGAAATGGATTAAAAAGGAAGATCTGACAATCTGTTGTTTACAAGAGATCCACTTTATTGACAGAAATAAGCACTGGCTTAGGGTGAAAGACTGGAAGAAGATTCACCAAGTTAATGGCTCCCAACACAGGCAGAGGCAGCAATACTTATATCAGACAAAGTAGACTTCAAAATTATTCCAAAGAGACAAAAAAGGTCACTTCATACTAATAACAAGGGCAATATATCAAGCCTGCACTAAAATACTTAAAAACACACATAGACTCCAACACAGTGTTAGTGGGAGACTTTAATACCCCATATCACCAAAAGAGAAGTCATCAATACAAAGAAGCAAACAAAGAAATACTAGAACTAAATGACACCATAGATCAAATGAACTTAACTGATGTCTACATAATATTTCACACTGCAACAACACAATATAAATTTTCTTCAGCATCCCATGGAATTTTCTCCAAAATAGAACATACCTTAGGGCTCATAGCAAGCCTCAACAAATTTAAGACAATTGAAATAACCCCCTGCATTCTGTCTGATCACAATGCAATAAAACTAGAACTCAACAACAAAAGCAGCAGCAGAAAATACATAAACAATTGGAGACCAAACAACAAATTGATCAATAATCAGTGAGTCACAGAAGAAATAAGAGAGGAAATAAAAAATTTCCTAGAATTTAATGAAAATGAAAAAACACCCTATCAGAGTCTCTGGGACACAGGAAAGACAGTCCTAAGAGGAAAGTTTAGAGACATCAGTACATATACTAAAGGATCAGAAAGTCCTCAAATATATGACCCAATGCTACATCTGAAACTCCTACAAAAATAAGAACAAGCAGAACCCCAAACAAGTAGAAGGAGAGAAATAATAAAAATAAGGGCCAAAATTAATGAGAGACCAAAACAAAACAAAACAAAACAAAACCAGCGAAACAAATAGCTGGCTCTTTGAAAAAAATGAAGATTGACAAGCCCTTAGCCAATCTGACTAAAACAAGGAGGGAAAAGACCCAAAATAGTAAAATCAGAAACAAAAGGAGCAATAACAACAAATATCAAGGAAATCCAAGGAATCATCAGGGACTACTTTGAGAGCCTATATTCAAATACATTGGAAAATCTTGAAGATACTTATGACTATCCAAAACTGAACCAAGAAGATATTAAACACCTAAACAGATCTATAACACATAATGAAATTGAAGCAGCAATAGTCTTCCAAAAAAGAAAAGCTCAGGACCTGGTCTGTCTCAGTTCAATTCTATCAGACCTTCAAAATAGAAAGAGAAAGAACACAGCCTGACTCATTCTATGAAGCCAGTATCATATTCATCCAAAAACCAGACAAGGATACTTCCAAAAAGGAGAACTACAGGCCAATATACTTAATGAGCAATGATGCAAATATCCTCAATAAAATAGTGGCAAACTGAATCAAACAACATATCAGAAAGATCATTCACCACAACCAACTCAGTTTCATCCCAGAGATACAGGGATGGTTCAATATACACAAATCTTTAAATGTAATACAGTACATTAGTGGAAGTAAATACAAAAACCACTTGATCATCTCAATAGATGCACAAAAAGCCTTTGATAAGATTCAACGTGACTTCATGTTAAAAGCTCTGAGGAAACTAGGAATAGAAAGAATGTATCTCAACATTATAAAGGCTATGTATAACAAAACTGTAGCCAACATCATACTTAATGGGGAAAATTAAACCCATTTCCACTAAAGTTAGGAACAAGACAACTCCTATTCAACATAGTCCTGAAATTCTTAGCCAGAGCAATAAAGAAAGAAGAAGAGATAAAAGGAACCCAAATAGATAAAGAAGTAGTCATACTATCCCTACTCACAGATGACATGGTCTTATATCTTAAAGATCCATGGAATTCCACACAAAAACTCCTAGACACCATAAACAGCTTCAGCAAAATAGCAGGATACAAAATCAACTTTCAAAATATCAGTAGCCTTTTTATACACCAACAATGAGTAGATTGAGAAGGAATTTTTGAAAACAACTCAATTTATAATAGCCTCAAAAAAAATCAAATATCTGGGAATACACTAAACAAAGGATGTGAATGACCTCTATAAGGAAAACTACAAACCATTGAAGAAAAAGATCAAAAAAGACTGCAGAAGGTGGATCCATGTTCATGGATTGGCAGAATCAACATATACAATCTATATGTTCAACCTAATTCCCATCAAAATCCCAATGATGTTCATAACAGAGATTGGAAAATCTACCCTAAAGTTCTTTTGGAAACACAAAAGACTGTGAATAGCAAGTACAAGCACTATGGAAAACAATATGGAGGCTTTTTAAAGAACAAAAAATAGATCTTCCATATGATCCTGAGATACTACTTCTAGGGATATACCTGAAGGAATTTGACTCAGGTTACTACAAAGGCACCTGTACACCCATGTTTATGGCAACATAATTCACAATAGCCAAACTCTGGAAATAGCTAAGATGCTCCACTACTGATGAATGGATTAAGAAAATGTGGTATTTATACACAATGGAATTTTACTCATCTACAAAGAAGAATGAAATTTTGTCATTCGCAGGTAAATGGATGGAACTGGAGAACATAATCTTAAGCAAAGTTAGTCAGTCTCAGAAGACCAAAAATTCATGTTCTCCCTCATATGCAGATTATAGACTCAAAACAAATGCACTAATATTATTGGACATGACTCACACGCTAAGGAGAAAATGTGCATGGGAGTGATAGGGAAAGGAAAGAAAACCAAAAACTTGAATGTGGTTGATGTGCTCACTATATAGGAGTGAACATAGAAATCTTAAACTGAAAGAGACCACTCTGTGAAGGGGACTAGGGAGTAGTGAAGAGGACTGGTAGAGATGAACCAATGTGGGTTGTAATACACATATGCATGGGGACAACATAAGGTTTTCCTGTATAGCTATCCTTATCTCAGACTAGCAAAAATGCCATGTTTATCTTATTATCTTTTATGTTTTTTCCTCAACAAAATCAGAGAACAAGAGGGTGGAACAGGTTCTTCCAGGAGGTGGGGGTTGGGGGCAAATAATGTTTAAACATGTAAGTAAATGTAAAAACAATAAAGTAAAAATAAAATAAATGAAGCAACATTTTCTCATGTAAAGGTAGTTAATTAATTCAATGAAAAAAAGATTTTTATTAAAGTTGTATTTGTCAGAGTCTATTCTACCATCCATAGCTATTCACTTCATAGTGCATGTTCCAAAATTAAGTTAGTCACAACCATTTCATTTGATTAT
Source organism: Castor canadensis (assembly GCF_047511655.1). Classification (NCBI taxonomy): domain Eukaryota; kingdom Metazoa; phylum Chordata; class Mammalia; order Rodentia; family Castoridae; genus Castor; species Castor canadensis. The sequence goes on along the minus strand of NC_133390.1, from coordinate 25,531,980 downwards.
CTTTTTATTGATAAGCACACAGATAAATATCAGATTGGGCAATGGTGAAAGAAGATTGGCACCATCATAATTGCTGTGCTCTGACTGAATAAGGCCTTTTTTCTCTCCTTGTGCATCTATTTTTTTTCTTTTATTATTCATATGTGCATACAAGGCTTGGGTCATTTCTCCCCCTGCCCCCACCCCCTCCCTTACCACCCATTCCGCCCCCTCCATCTCCCCCCCACCTCCTCAATACCCAGCAGAAACTATTTTGCCCTTATTTCTAATTTTGTTGTAGAGAGAGTATAAGCAATAATAGGAAGGAACAAGGGTTTTTGCTGGTTGAGATAAGATAGCTATACAGGGCATTGACTCACATTGATTTCCTGTGCATATGTGTTACCTTCTAGGTTAATTCTTTTTGATCTAACCTTTTCTCTAGTTCCTGGTCCCCTTTTCCTATTGGCCTCATTGCTTTTAAGGTATCTGCTTTAGTTTCTCTGCGTTAAGGGCAACAAATGCTAGCTAATTTTTTAGGTGTCTTACCTATCCTCACTCCTCCCTTGTGTGCTAAAGCTTTTATCATGTGCTCAAAGTCCAATCCCATTGTTGTGTTTGCCCTTGATCTAATGTCCACATATGAGGAAAAATATACGATTTTTGGTCTTTTGGGCCAGGCTAACCTCACTCAGAATGATGTTCTCCAATTCCATCCATTTACTAGCGAATGATAACATTTCGTTCTTCTTCATGGCTGCATAAAATTCCATTGCGTATAGATACCACATTTTCTTAATCCATTCGTCAGTGGTGGGGCATCTTGACTGTTTCCATAAGTTGGCTATTGTGAATAGTGCCACAATAAACATGGGTGTGCAGGTGCCTCTGGAGTAACCTGCGTCACAGTCTTTTGGGTATATCCCCAAGAGTGGTATTGCTGGATCAAATGGTAGATCAATGTCTAGCTTTTTAAGTAGCCTCCAAATTTTTTTCCAGGGTGGTTGTACTAGCTTACATTCCCACCAACAGTGTAAGAGGGTTCCTTTTTCCCTGCATCCTCGCCAACACCTGTTGTTGGTGGTGTTGCTGATGATGGCTATTCTAACAGGGGTGAGGTGGAATCTTAGCATGGTTTTAATTTGCATTTCCTTTATTGCTAGAGATGGTGAGCATTTTTTCATGTGTTTTTTGGCCATTTGAATTTCTTCTTTTGAGAAAGTTCTGTTTAGTTCACTTGCCCATTTCTTTATTGGTTCATTAGTTTTGGGAGAATTTAGATTTTTAAGTTCCCTATATACTCTGGTTATCAGTCCTTTGTCTGATGTATAGTTGGCAAATATCTTCTCCCACTCTGTGGGCCTTGTGCATCTTTTTAAAGCTCCTCCCTATTATCCAGCTGAAGGCCTGTTCTGTCTCCACTATGTCCCTGCTATCAAGTTGCCCATTTATGACCCATTACATTAATGCTCAGAGAAAAGGTTAAGAAAAACAAAAAGATTTTTGGCTAAAATGAAATCGGTTTATATTTAATCAGTTAATGGCTTTTATTTTGCCACCAATAGAAAAACTTGCCAAAAAATCACATATACTGTTATAAGAAAATGTATTCAGAGTGTGTAATCACACCCTGTTTTCTTTTACTATGAAAGTATTTAATCAAGGGACTTGTTAAGTAAGAAATTATACAAATTAACATTCACGTTTTTAAGTTCCTTTAAAAGAGAATGGTTACCTTTGAAGCTGAAATGAAATAAAAATTCTTTTATGTATCAACTCATTTACAGAATGATACATGTGTTTCATATTATATATGGAAATGACCTGCAAAAAGTAGTAAAACTTAGCAGAATAAAAGAAAAAAGTACAAGAAAGAATATCCATGGAACGACTCTATACATAAAAACAGATGGCAGTGAACACACACACACAAACCTACACACACACATACGTAAGTACACACATACACACACATGCACACCATACACAAGAATGCTTGAACAAAGAATGATTTTATTTCAGTGTGCAAAATAAACAAGTCAACAATTCATTGTAGCCAAGACTTTTTTTTACTGGAGGTAACTATGGTAATTTTATAAAAGGGGGTGATTTCCTTTTTTCAAAGTAAGTAGACACATATATTTCAGGTGGGTAGTGTTGTCTTTTATGTTGCAATTGGTTCCAGCCTGTTTCAGTGTTTGTTTTATAAAGATTTGCTTTGAATTATTTATTTTCAACTGAGGTTTATTTCTCAGATTTTTTTTTTGTTTTCACTATCAGTGAATGTCCATAGACATTGCCAAAGTGTCACTTCACTCTGTGATTATCTAACATATCAATGTTGATTAGTATCAGTCTAGATATCTTAGAAACCTTTGCTTTGCTGGATCCATTTTGATTAAGTTAAAGCGTGCTACCATTACCACTTTTAGTGTTTTCTACAGTGGCACAGGTATCTTGGGGAAAGAAGCTGCTGGTTTCTTCCTCATTCTGTTGGCACTTTCCTTTGTTACATATAGACAAGTAAAATAGAAGCCAAGAACATCTGGAAACAATCAGTAAACAACAGTTTGGAAATTTCTGCTTCACTTAGACTTGACATACTTCAGAAAAGGCTATTCATAGAAAAATTTACTTTTTAATTTCATATGGAAAATTCATCTACTTGATATCTCTAAATCACTAATTTCCCATTTCTATTGTTGCTGCTTTAACTTAGCAACAATTGTGTTTTGCACCCCCCTCCTCAATATGAACACATCTGACTCTAGTAGTAGGAATTTTCTTCCTAAAACTCAGAATGGGGAATCCTGTTGGTTATCCTTTCAAAAACCTCCAAATTCTGCCAGTGTCTTGATAAATAAAAATCAAGTTCACTGATTTCAAATTCAACATTCATATGCATTCCATATATATCATATACTGGAATCTGTCTCATTCTCACACAACATGCAGACCAGTCATATATGTCTTTTTCAATATTATTGCTTATTCTTTGCTTCCTTTCTTCCCTCTTCTCTCCCTTCATCTCTTCCCTTTCTTTGTCCTTTCCTCTTGCTCCTTTTTCTTCTATCATCACTAAAAAAATTTTAATTTTTTTGGCCTTATGTACTTTGCTTGTCTTGATAACTACTTATAACTCTGACATTCAACAGAATAATGAAATAATTTTTAATTTGAAATACCTTGGTCATTTAATTCATTTTTGCCTTCTTATAACAAGGTGACCACGTGTCTTCTTTCATTCTTTTATACCTTTACTAACTTTTATTGCGTTCCCTTTACATTCAGACCACCAAACTGGGTGTAGTGAGACATAATGGTGGATGAGGTGTGAAACTTGTGCTCCAGAAACTCACAACCTAGCAGAAGAAAGTGATATGAAATCATCTCTTAAGTCAAGAATGAGAGAAAATGTGTGATAAGCATATGAACAAGGTGCTACCAAAGCTCAAAAGAAATGGCAACTTTGTGATAGAAGAGGGAGTGACAAAGGTGGCATTTTAAGACTTCATCAAGAAAAAAAATCTAAACAGTGGTTCAAGTCTCAATTCCAGCCACTCGGAGATGGTTGTACTAATTCCCACCAGCAGTGCATGAGGGTTCCTTTTCCCCCACATCCTTGTCAACATTTGTTGTTGTTTGTGTTCTTGATGGTAGCCATTCTAACAGGAGGTAGAATCTTAACGTGTTTTGATTTGCATTTCCTTTATGCCAAGGATGGTGAGAGTTTTTTCATGTGTATTTTAGCCATTTGGACTTCTTCCTTTGACAGAGCTCTGTTCAGTTCATTTGTCCATTTCTTCATTGGGTCCATTGATTTTTGGGGGGAGTTTAGTGTTTGTGAGATCTCCATTATATTCTGGTTAGCAATATCTTGTCAAATGCATAGCTGGAAAAGATAACTTCCCATTCTGTGGGCAACCTCTTCAATTTAGAAAACTTATTTTGTTGTGCAGAAACTTTAATATATCCCTGTATTTCCTAGGTGCATGTTGTTATCTCCCCTTTTTCATTTCTAATTTTATTAATTTGGGTCTTTGCCCTCCTCATTTTAGTCGGATTTGCCAGGGGTTTGTCAATCTTGTTTATTTTTTCAATGAGCCAGCTTTTTGCTTTATTGATTCTTTGTATGGTTTTTTGGTCTCTGTTTTGTGAATTTCAACCCTTATTTTTATTATTTCTCTCCTTCTTGTTTTTGGTTCTTCTTGTTCTTGTTTTTCTAGGAGTTTGAGATGTAGTATTAGGTTAGTTTTATTTTAGATCTTTCTGTGTTTTTAATATATGCACTTATGGCTATAAACTTTCCTCTTAGGATTGCCTTTACTGTGTTCCGTACATTCTGATAGGTTGTGTTTTCATTTTCATTAAATTCTAGGTACTTTTTGATTTTCTCCCTTACTTACTTCTATGATTCTCTGATCATTGAGTAATGAGTTGTTCAGCCTTTAGTTGTTTGAGTATTTTCTGATGTTTCTTTTGTTGTTGAGTTATAGTTTTATTGCATTGTGTTCAGGCAAAAAATTTCAATTTTCTTGTTGAAACTTGCTTTGTGACTTAAGGTATGGTTTATTTTGGAGAAAGTTCTGTGGGCTGCTGAGAAGAATGTATATCATACTGTTATAAGATGGAATACTCTGTAGGCATCTGTCAGGTCCATCAGATCTATGTGGAGTCATTCAATTCTAGAATTTCTTTGTTGATTTTTTGTCTGGATGACCTATTCATTGGTGATAGAGGGATATTAAAGTCTCCCACTACCACTGTGTTGGGGTCTATCTGTGTTTTTTAAGTCCAATAGTGTATGTTTAATGAAGTTCGGTGCATTGACATTGGGTGTGTATAAGTTAACAATTGTTATTTTCTCTTCATGTCTTGTTCCTTTTACTATTATGAAGTGACCTTCTTTGTTTCTTCTGACTAATTGAGATTTGAAGTCCAATTTCTTTGATAGAAGTATTGCTATTCTTGCCTATTTTTGAGGCCATTAGCTTGGTAAATCCTGTTCTGCCCTTTCACCCTAAAGCAATATTTGTTGCTGTCTATGGGGAGGGTTTTTAATAAATAACAGATTGTCGGGTCTTCTTTTTTGATCCAGTTTGACAATTGGTGTCTTTTGATGGGGAGTTGAGGCCATTAACATTCAGTGTTAACATTGAGAGGTATGTGGTGACCACTGCCATTTAGTTGTTTTTGTTGTTTAAAAATTTGTGTGCATGCAGCTAATTCTATGCTACTCTCTGATTACTTGTCTGTTCCTTTCTTGGGTTTAATATTTCCTATCTTTTCATGGTTATGCTTGTTTTCTTATTCTGTGTACAGGATTTCTTTCAAAATTTTCTGTAGTGATGGTATGGTGGTCATATTTTGTTTTGGTTTCTGTCTATCATGGAAGACTTTTATTCCTCCAGCAATTTTGAATGATAACTTTGCTGGGTAGAGAATCCTAGGCCTGAAATTTTTTTTTTTCAGAGTTTGAAATACCTCACTCCATGCCCTTCTTGCTTTTAAGGTTTCTGTTGAGAAATCTGCTGTTATTTTGATGGGTTGACTTTTATATGTTATTTGATTTTTTTTCTTATAGCCTTCAATATTCTTTTCCTGTTTTCTGTGCTAGTTGTTTTAAATATAATATACCATGGAGAGGTTCTATTTTGGTCATGTCTGTTTGGTGTCCTGGAGACTTCCTGTACCTGAATGGACACCTCTTTTTCAAGATTTGGGAAATTTTCTGATATTATTTTGTTGAACATATTATGTATCCCTTTGGCTTGCACCTCTTCTTCAATGCCCATGATTTGTAGGTTTGGTCTTTTGATGAAATCTCAGTGTTCTTGCGTATTCCATTTGCAGCTCTTGAGACTTTTTCCTAAGTATTCTGTCTTTTTCTTTAGTGTCTATTTTGTCTTCTAGCCCTAAAATTCTGTTTTCCACTTGTTATAGTCTGGTGGAGTGGCATGCAACTGTATTTTTTATGTGATTTAAGGAACATTTTGTTTCCAGGATATCTATTTGATTCTTTTTTCTGACACTTTCTATGTCATTGTCAAACTCCTTTAACCCTTGTCTCATTCCTGACTCTAGAGGAAATGGCTTCTTTCCCCATTTAGTATGAGTTGGCTATAGGCTTGTTTATATATCCTTTAGTGTTCCTAGTTTCATCAGAACTTTTATGAAGGGATGTTGAATTTTGTTGAAGGCTTTTTCCCCATCTATTGAGATGATCAAGTGGTTTTTGTCTTTGCTTCTGTTAATATGCTGTATTACATTTAATGATTTGCATATGTTGAAGCATCTCTGTGTCCATGGACTGAAACTGAATTGATCATGGTATATGATCTGTTTGATATGTTGTTGGATTGGTTCAGCAGTATTTTTTGATGATTGTTGCATCTAAGTTCATTAAAGACTCTAGTTCTCTCTTTTTGTTATGTCCTTGTGTGATGCTGACATCATAGAATCATTTTGGAAGTGTTCCTTCCGTTTCTATTGTATGCAAAATTTGAGGAGTATTGGTATTAGTTCTTTTGTAAAGGACTGGTAGAATTTAGCAGTGAACCTGTCAGGTCCTAGAGTTTTCTTTTTTAGGAGACTCTCGATTGCTTCTTCAATTTCATTGTTTGTTATAGATCTGTTTAGGTGATTAATATCCGCATGGTCCAATCATGCTACATTTTATTACCTCAAGTTTCTATGAATGATAGACTTTTGTTCTCTTAGCAAAATAAAACCCATGGAACAAAATATACAACTTGCTTATTATTTTTTAAGTTTCTATACTTTCAGTTGGATATCTGGAAAAATGGTGGGAAGAGAACTGATCCTTTCCATTTTAATCATAATAATGTATCATCCCAGGAATCTCCAAGTTAAATTTAAGGCCAACCGTAACACCGGCACTCATCATTCACTCAGCAAATATTTCATGAGCTCCTCTCATATGCCAATGAGAAGCTGGACAAAGCTTTAAGAGTCCATTCTCCGATTAATCAATTCATTTAATCAGCCTAATAAGTTTGAAAATTACTGCTGATTGTTTCCTCACAGATCTTTTGTTACAAAATTATCAGTGTCTATTCTGCACTATAATTTTCTACATCACTATTATCTACAGGTGATCTACATTTGTTCAGCTTGTCCATAGTTACTCCTTCTGACGTTTTTAGCTTGGATTTTTTTTGGAGTTGGGGAAGTGTTCATCCTCTTTCTTTTTTTTTGTAAATTATTAAGACCATTTCAAATTTTATTTTGGTCACTCAGACTGTAAGCAAGTCAGTATAATCTTAAACTAATAAGAACAGCCTCATCTTCTGTCATAGTCACCAGAAGGTTTAGTGGTGTGTGGTGTCCATCGTGACTTCTATGGATGGTTTTTGGAAATGCCATTCAGGCACGTTAAATCATTGCTGTTGGCTTCTTTGAATAAACCTTTGTGTGGCTGTTGTCCTTACTGTAGGGCAAATAGTGCTTCTGGAATTTAGAATTTTAGCCTGAAGGAAGCTTCCAAAGTGAACAGGGAATGGGGAGCGGGACTAAGATAGACCCAGCAGGTTCATTGTGTGCTTATGAAATAATTTAGTCCTCCTGACAGCTGTGTCAGGAGATTACATTCTTTCAATTTATAGATGAGGAAACTAGATCTTGGGGAGAATAACAAACTTGCTCATGACCCATTTAGCTTTTTTTTTGGTAGAGTGGGGTTCGAATTCAGGGCTTCACACTTGTTAGGCAGACTTTCTACCACTTGCCATGCCCCCAGTCTTTTCTGCTTATTATTTTTCAGGTAGTCTTGCATTTTTTTCCTGGGATCAGTCTCAGTGTGCAGTCCTCCTATTTATGCTTCCCATGTAGCTGGGATTACAAGTATGGACTACCTTGCCCATTTTGTTGGTTGAGATGGGATCTTGATAACTTTTTGCCCAGGCTGGCCTCGAACAGTAATCCTTCTAATTTCCACCTCCTAAGTAGCTGGGATTGCAGATATGTACCACCACACCTAGCCTGCCTTAGTTCTTTACATTCTGCCATGTTTACTTCTGCCAGAGACTGCATGATTTGATTTTCAAGAACAAACATTGAGTACTGTATTCAATTTAGATACAACATGGTTTGGGATTTTACCTTAAGACATTCTTGGCTTTTTAAAATTTCTTAAGAGAAATAGAAAGTAAGCGGTAAAGGGAAAACAAGGGTTTGCTTTGGGGATGCATTTGCTTTTATTGTTAGTATAACAAATTACCACAAAACCCAGGGCTTAAAAGAACCTTGTTTATTGCCTTGAAGATCTATAGGTCAGAAGTTCCAGGTGCTTTATCCTGGTTTTCTGCCTTGGATCTCACCAGGCTGAAGTCAACTTATGGTCTCCTAATGGGACATTATGGGAAGAATTCAATTCCAGACCAATTGTTTGTGTTGTTATGTTGTTAGCAGAGTTCAGTTCCTGGTGGCTGAAGGACTGCCCACCTTTTTCCCTTGCGGGCTTCTGGCAGCTGAGAAGTCTTGAGCTGTTCCAGGCCCCTCAAGGAGTATGAACTTTGATTTCTGCATCTCAGAGACAACAAGTGTTAATCCTTTTTTCTTCCTCTACAGGCTTCAGAACATTCTCTGCTTTTTCTTTTGGTGTTTGAATTCAGGACCTTACATTTGTTAAGTAAGTGCCTTACTACTTGTGCCATACACTCAGCTTTTTTGTTTTGTTTTGTTTCAGTTTTTTTTTTTTTTCATGTTTTTGCCTGGGGATGGCCTCACATGATGGTCTTACTATTTCTCCTCTTGTGTAGCTGGGATTACAGATGTGAACCACCACAACCTGTCCATTCATTGCTCTCTCATGATAACTGATTCAGTCCTCCTGGATAATTCAGAATAATCTTCCTTATTTAAGGTCTAGAATCTTATCATATCTGCAAAGTCACTTTGTTATGTAATATAAAATATTCATAAATTCCAGGGATTTGGACACTGACACAATTTGGGGCTCACTCTATCTACTACAGACACAAGAAGATCAGGAAAGAAACAAAATTATCCTATTTAGAAATACATTTGAGGGAATTCTTGATACTTTTTGTCAGATAAAACTTACTGTAAAAGTACAGGATTTCACATTTAGTGATTGTTTTCCTGCTTAGTTGAATTTTATGGATAAATATACAGCAGCATAGTTTAGGGTATTTTTTATAACCCATTTTTTTTGCAGGCTGATTTTATTTTGATTCCTTGGTTCTAATTTATATCATCTCCAGTATAATTATATATGCTTAAAATTTTTTTGGCTTGTCCATTTAGGGTACATTTTCCTTGATCACTGCTAATTTTGGTTTATTTTAGCTTCATTTGGATTGCTATGGTGATTCACATGGTGGCTGAGCACAGAGGTTTGGAAATTCTACACTTCTAAATATCTGAAAATCAAAGGAGTAGAAAGTTGGCAGTGACAAGTTACAAATGGCAACTCGTATTTCATTTAGAAAATTATTTCTTGAAGAATTGTGCTTCGTGTTGTTTCTTGGAGGGCTGGTCTTTGGAGAGGTTTTTGATTTTAAGAAACAGCAATTGTGTCTTCTAATTAAATGTCACTTAGTCCTTTTTGCCATTTTCTAAGCTCTTGAAAAGAGAAATAACTATATCTCTACTCCAAAATCCAAGTGGTTCTCAGCTACACAGTGTTTCATTGTGAGGTCGGGGGTTTCTGCTTCATTCCTCCAAAAATGTTCTATCCATGGTTTCTGTTTCTACTTCAGTAGAAAAATATTGACATAAATTAAAGTGATCACTGAGCTGCTCTTTGGGGAATTGTCCTCTCCTTTCCTTCCTGTACTGACATTAAAATCATCCATTTCATTTTGCCTGGAGACAAAATCTGTTATATCAGTTTTTGATCCACATTTTGCTTGAGAAAAAATGTGGAAGACAGCTGTTTTAATGTTGAAAGTGATCCAATTTCTACTAAGTCTGTCTTCAGAGATTTGGGGAGTTTATTTTTACCTCTGGTGGAATTCATTTAGCATAAGACATAAGTGGCCACTATTGTCTCTGCTTAATTTTCTGAAGAATGTGTGGTCACCTATGCCTTTGATCAAGCATAGATATGTATGTTCTCAAGTCAACCAGAAAAATAGCATTGCAGTGTAAACTAATGTGTTCACTCAATTCCTGCTGTGGCCATAGGATTTGAGGAATATTTTCATAATTGGGTCAAGACTATAAAAAAAGTAATTAATTCATTTAAATTAACAAGCATGTATAATTTATAAATCCCATACTCTAAGACATTGTAACTTATGAACCAAGCTATGTTGAGGAGATCGAAGGGATGGTGCATTGAATTCTACTGAAGGGAGATCAGCTTCCATTCTTGGATCTAAGGGGCACTTGGACATTCTTTTTATGACCTGGTCAGAGGAAGAAATAGGCCTTTGAACACTTCTGAGGAGTCTGACTCTCTCTCACCTCATTCTCTGTAGGTGAATTGAGTCTGGCTCACATTGTGAGTAACAGTGTGTATGTGACTGTTGCTCATGCCTGTGTGGGCATAAGGGTAGGAACAAATTGTTCTCTCTTTGTTCCATTTTTCACATTGAAAAAGATAAGAGAAGAGTCCGGGCCCCCAAATAGGGAAGATGGCAGTTTGAATCATAGCTCCATTCCATGTCAATAACCTATGTGACTCTGGATGCGTCTCAGTTCCTACGTAAACAAGGATGATGAGACTGAGGACTGGAGAGAATTTATGTAAGACACTCTGCACATTTTCAGTCCCATTGCAAACAACTGACAAATAGTAATCATTATTGCTACTATTATAAAAACTCATGTCACCATATTTAATGTGTTTCATCTATTAGAAGCATATATGAATATTATTATAAATATTATTGCTTAAGAAACATGCTTGGAGACCCAAACTGCAGGTGGCTTCACCTGCACAGTAGACTCTGAGTGTGTAAGTGCTGCCAGAAGGAACTTCTGAGCTCAGCCCTACCTTGGTTGTGTATTAATCTGCTACTATGGAAACAGGTATTTAATCTTTAAAAAACAAGGAAACGGTTTAAACATAATATGTTGGTGGTGGGCAGTGTTTCTTTGTCTTCTTTTTTAAAAAAATATGATTTCTAAGTGACTAACCTCATTTTTGGCAATCTGATTTGAGTTTCCATGGAAACCGAAGTGACAGCTGAGGCCTCTAAGCTCTTGTAACTGGAGGGGCTCAGGTTGAGTCTTGCAAATGTCAGCTGTCTTAAGTACCTAGAGGAGCCAACAAAAATGAGGCAGCTAATCTTTAGGGAAAAGGAGGGAACAATAAATCAAAAATTTATTAAATTATGTATGTACAATGCTTTGAGCTTGAGAAAAACATGTGCATAGACAGAGAAATTCATTGATGTCATTCAAAGTTAAAAGTTACGTGCCCTTCCCTTATATTAACACCTTTTTTCTGAGTGGCCAAGTAACTTTCTTCCTTGTTATGTATTTTTGTTATACTGAGTACAGGAATATTGTGAAAGATTAAAACTCTGGAGGATTGATAAAATATCACAAAATGGTCATATTGTGTTCCAGCATGAGAACAGTGAAAGAAAAAAAATTAAAAGAAACATATAAAAGCCATCCTTGGAAAGACAGGTGTGTTCATATCAAATATCCCCAAATATTTCTTTGGGAATTTTCATTACTGGTTTGGTAAAGAGTCCTTATTTCCTTTGCAGTGTTGGGTATTGAATCCAGGACTTCATGCATACTATGCAAGTACACTACTACTGAGCTATATTGCCAGTCCTTTGATTTTTTTTAATCTCTGAATATTTAACAATGATATTATACATTAAAACTGCCTAATATGAAGGTTGTTTTCACTGTCTACTTTAGAAATACTTTCCAGCAATTCCATATGAGATCAGAGGGAGAAAAATTATAATTTTACTTGAGTTTCTAAATCGTAGTGTAAAACAACAGGTCACTCCCCTTCTACCAACTCAAGGGTATTGTCTGTTAGGAAGCATTTATTGTTGTTGCATCTTTGTGAGAAGAACTGTGCCTTTGAAAGGTTTTGTGATTGGTAGGAATCATGCAGTCTAAGCCACTCAAACCACAAGATCCTTTATTAAAAACTTACTTGGGTCCTATTGTTATTTATAAAGTTTTTAAAATAAATATCTAAAAGAGTTTGCAACAATAAAAATTTTAAAACTTTAGTTGTGGACTAAGTTTGCTTTGTGGCATAAGCAATATACAATTTCTTGACATTTAACTATAATATTGGAAAATGATACTCAGATGGGAAAGTAATCTCAATTTCATTATTTTTCTGTTATAAAAACAGTGCATTTGCTTTTTAAAAAGCTTTTACAAACTAAGCAAAGAAAGTCATCTACAATCTTGCCATCTAGTTAGCAACACATATAAAATTCTCTCACATATTCTTACCTAAATTTTAACTAGATACAATAGTAATATCCTTTTATATCTATACTTGTATGTATATACTTACATGATATTTTTTGTGGTGCTGGGATGGAAATCAGGACCTGGTGCACACTGTGCAAGTGCTCTTCCACTGTACTACACTCAAAGTCCCTCATATGAATTATTAATATAAACTTCATCACAATACATGCACTCTTTCTTACTTGCTTTATTGCTAATGTTGTCTGTGTCATAAACACAATTCCATGCAGATAACCATAAAATCAATGCTGATTTTAATAGTGGCATTACCATATTACATTGTGTGGATGTACTACTCATTTAACAAAGGTCCTACATTGAAGGCAGAGACATAATTTTTCCTTGCATTATTTGTAAATGTTTAACAAATATCCTCATTCATCTTGTGTATTGTGTGGATTTTTTTCTCCAGGACACATTTCTGAAAATGGTATTTTCTAGCATGAGGTATGTACTATTTAAAATTTCTAAAAATGGGGTTTTGTATATATTTAAAGCTTTAGTTAAAATTGGGAAATTTTTTCCAGAGTCTTGTAGCAAGTTATACCACTTTCTCAGGGCTTTGAGAGTTCATTTTCTCATATCTTTAACCAAACTGCATCTCAGTGTTAGTTTTTGATTTCTTAAACAGATAGAGGAAACCTAATATCACAATTGTTACTTAATTTGCATTTCCTTTATTACTGATTGAACTTATTTTATATATTAAATACTGATATGTGTTTCATGCTTTTTGAATTGCTGCTTATTTTATTTGTCCATTTTTGGGGAAATATTTTTTACTGTATATACTTTTTTTTTGGTGGTACAAATACCTGAGAGAAACATATTAATGGAAGAAAGATTTATTTTGGCTCGTGGTTTCAGAGGTTTTTAGTCCAGAAAGTTAGGGAGGGTGTGACAAAGGAGAGCAGCTCACATCATGGTTGCCAGGAAGAGAGAGAGAGAGAGAGAGAGAGAGAGAGAGAGAGAGAGAACCTTAGTGGGATTTCCCACTCAGCTCCCAGACCTTGGGATGGGGCTGCCTGCATGCAGGACAGGTCTTCCCCTTAGTTAATCCTCTCTAGAAACTCACAGACACACCCAAACGGCAGCTGTATTAGTCTCTTAGACACTTCTTCATCCAATCAAGTTGATAATCAAAATTATCAACATCACAGTAACCCTTTATCAAAAACATAAACAAAAATATTTTTCAGTTTATCTTATGCATATGAAGTACTTTTTAATTTAAAAATCATTTTGGGTAGTTTTAACACTCTTTAATTTCTTTATCAAGAAAGTTCCTCTTTATTAGTCTTTCTTGTCATAAATTTTTAAATTAAATTGGGTCATATAATCCAATTTTATTTTTTTGGTGGGACCGAGGTTCGACTCAGGGCTTTGCGCTTGCAAAGTCAGGCATTCTGCCTGTTGAGCCACACCTCCACTTAATTTGCTGTGGTTAGTTTTGGAGATGGGGGGGTCTCACAATTATTTGCCCAGACTGGCCTTGATCCTCATGATCTCAGCCTCTCAAGAAGCTGGAATTGCAGCATGAGCCACTGGCACCTGGCAATAATCCAGTTTTAAAGAAAAATTCTTATTAAGATTTTTACTGAGATTACATTAAATTCATAGATTAATTGGAGAAAACAGATTTTTAATACAGATACTTCCTATTCAGAACCATGGCTGTTGTTGCAATTTTCAACTCTTACATTCCTCAGAAGCTCATAGCTCTCTTCCCATAAGCCTAGGGTTTTACTTTGCTGCCATTCAGCCATCTTCTTTATGTCAAAGGTATTACTTTATGGGTAATTCCTGTACTTGACAGTAAGTTATGTGCTCCTCAGTTCCGCCTCCCCCATCATCTAATTTACTGTTTACTTCTTTCAATTTCGCCAGTTAGCGGAACATCCTGCCATGCCCACTTACCTGCAGGTTCCCTTCAGTCAGGTGGTGAGTGGACAACGACAGCCAGAGAGGAAGCATTCCCAGTAATTTTTTTCCCTTCTTTTTTGGTCTATTTTCCAGTTAGTTCCTGAGATAAGTTGCTCTGGCTCGGTCAAGCATGGTGTCTTCACCTGTAATCCTAGCTACTCAGAGGGGAAGATAGGGAGGACTGCAGTTTGAAGTTACCCCCAGCAAAAAACTAGTGAGAACCCATGTCAATCAATAACCTGGATGTGGTGGAGCATGCGTGTGGTCCCAGCCATGCAGGAGGTCATAGGTGGGAAGATTTTTTTTTGCCAGCTCCCGGCAAAACACAAGACCCTACCTGAAAAATAATTAAACCAAAAAAGAAAAGGGCAAAGCCCTGAGTTCAACCTTATTTTGCCCCTAAGATAATTGTTTGGGATCAGATATCACAATTTTATGGTGATTACAAGGGTTAATTGAAGAGCAAAATGGAAGGATTCTATGACCTGAAGTATACTTTCTACTTATGTCTTAGGAGATGCTGCATTCTACCATATCAGAGCCATTCTTTTAGGTTTACGACTTTGTCTTCAACAAAGTGAAAATAACTCAAGGAAAAACAGGCCCTTAAACCATTGTTCTAGTCAGTTTTGGCTACCATAGCAAACTGCTATAGACTCAGTGGCTTAAAGAACAATACTTATTTCTAGTTCTGGAAGCCATGAAATCAGAGGTCAAAGTACCAGTAGATTCAATGTATTTGAGGGCTCATTCCTGTTTGCAGATGGCACCTTCTCATTCTGTCCATATATGGTAGAGAATAAGCTCTTGTGTCTCTTAGGAGGGCACTAATCCCATTCATGAAGGCTCTGTTCTCATGACCTCTTGAAGGCCCCATTTCTTAACACCATCTTATCAGGGGTTTAGGAGCTTAACATATGAAAATGAGGGGCCATAAACATCCAGCTCATATCAACTATTATAACCCAGAAGAAACTTAACTGATTAGAATATTTTCATCTCTATTTCTATTTAAGAAAAAGAAACTGAACAATATGAAATATTAGACACTTAAGTTTTAATGGTAGGCAGAAGCCATAAATAAGTGCCTGGAAAGAAAAATCATGATAGAGCTCATGGGTGGTGAGGGAATTTTGCAAAACATTGAAGCTGAAGACAGAGGTATGGTATTTGGAGGGAGAGAAAGAAAAGATATTAATAAGGAGTTAGAAGAGTCCAGGAAACAAAACTTCTTTTTTGTCTATAATTTGTCTTGCCTGGTAGTATAGAAAAATTACATGAGCAATAGAGGGTGGAGGTTATAGCCGCTTTTACAGTAAGATCCATTAAGATTCCTTCCTACTAGCACAATCTCAGGCAACAGAGGGCAGGGTTACTATTACTAAAAAGGGAGCTAGCAGTGGGATTCCTTCCATGGACAGAATTCTATTGTCATCAATGCATTCATTTTTAGTGACACATTGAAACAAACATCCATGCCAGAATTACTTTTTTAAAATACATTTTTCCCCAACTGTAATCATTAGGATATCATTCAATACTGCATTTTCTAATAAAACATAGCCACCTTATTCTATCTTGTAATCTATGTGGCATGATTTCTGATAAGATAAATTTTAAAAGATCACTTTCAAGCAACTACATTTTATGTTCGGCACACACAGCTGCCACTTAAGCTCAGCTCACAATCAACTTGATAAGTCAATCAATTTTCATTTTGTCCTCATCTCCTTGGTAACCAGAGCATCTATCTAGACGCTTGCCAAGGGAGAACATTTAAAAAGTAATATGTATTCATAATTTGTTTTCTTCAAACACTGACTTAATAGGAAAGCAAGAGCTACCCTTGCAGTATTTTAAATCACAGTAACACAAAATTTTCTTTGATTTTGTGAGAGAGCTTGAGGGAAAACATACCATGGAATAAAGCATCATATTATTTGAGTCTCTTATGATCTATCAGGAATGAAAACTGTACCACCTGCTATGTCTATTAAGTGTATAATGTGAATAACAAGTATCCCACTGCTGGTTATCAAAACAAATGGTAAGCCATCTGACAATACACTTATAACCCATCCCCTACTTCATGGCTCTGAGAAAGATACAACTTGAGGGTGGGTGCACTGGGGCAAGTCCTTTGATGTGAGAACAAGGCATTTGGCCTCAAAGGAAGTCGTTTATCTGCCTAAAGAAACTCTTTGAAAAGGCATTACATAAAATGTAATTATAAAGCAGTATTATTGGCACAATGCAGAGGATGAAAATCCAGCAGTTGCAAAAAGCATTAAGTTTTACCTTACCTAGAATCCTTATGGTGTGTGAAGTCATGAGAAAAATAGAATACTTGGTGTTTTGAGTAATAACACATTCAGGAAGTCATAGATATTGCTTGCCTTGTTGACACAGTACAATGTTCACATCCTAGTGATTACACTGGTTTCAAATTCAACCTGGGCCTTACCCCATCTATCTGGGCACAGCTAACTGGTTTAATGGCTATTATTTCCTGAGGGAAGTTTTTATACATGCCCTGTAAAGATTCAATAGTAAATATGACTATATGTTGGAGAATAATATTTGCCAAATACCTGTGAGAATTAAGAAAATGAAGAATTTGTAAATAAAATAATATGAATGATATTCTTACTTCATGTGTTTTAGCTATAAATACTCTTTTGTTTGGATATTTTGAGGGTTCCTGGTTTCAGAGAGGGCAGAAATTGGACACAGTGCTGTTTCTGGGGAGAACACTGCCTGAAAAACCTGTCCTGGTTCCCTTTGGATCCTTCTCTGAGAGACTTAAAAAAATGAATGATTTCTGTTTGGGCCATGTCTATAAAATGAAATGTGTTGATGAAGAGGATATTGAATTTCTTCCAGCTATAAAATGTTCATTTAATAGGCTGTGAATACCTTGGGAATTTCTTTCTACCTTCACATATATACATATAGACTACATTTTATTTAAAACGCTGTAAAATTCTGAGGAATACAAAGACAGCTGTTTAATACTTAGCAAGCTTTATGATAGAAGTTCAAAATGTGATATAACTAGGTGTCCACAAAATATAATAAAACAATATAGTAAATTTATTTCACACCAACATAGAATGAAAGATCCATACCCTCAAAAGTTTGAAACCTTTCCAGTTAATATATGAACTTTGTGTTGTTAATAAATGTAAGGATCCTGATTATTTACAACCTAAGTAAATGCATTCCATTTTTCAAAAGCATTGGGTACTATCAACTAAACAGTCTTGGTAAATATAACAAAAGTCAGAGCCTTTTTGCTAAACACAAGAGGCGGAGGGTAGATTTAAATTTAACAGAGCTTTGAGAAGTCCCATGTCACAAGCACTGAGCACTCAGATCTCCTGAAATGGCTCAAGAAATGTCACTGCTACTTAAAGTTGTTTCTAGTTTTAATTGTAGTCAGCTTAAAGTGCATATATATAATAAATCTGCTATAATACTTTATATAAATATATAAATTTTTATATAAATATGCAAAAGTATTATAAAATATTTTATTTAATGTAAAAATAAAATATACTATATATATATACATATATTCCTCTCCAGTCTGTTCTTCGTCTTTCCTCCTTGTCTCCACCTGTTTCCCAGTGTCTCTTTGTTTCTGTCTGTCTGTTTCCTTGGCACTCTGTTTCTCCACACTGTATACACTTTTCCCAGCATTAACATTGATGCTTGGGACAAGGAACAAGGAGAATCATTATAGGTTTTTTTTGTCTTGAAAACTGAAGCTATTTTCCTCTCAACGGTGGCATTTGCCTTTTTTTCCTGAATAGAAAATGAGAGGGGCATCTTTAGTCAATATGCTGATATGTAACCATATTTAACCATATTTAATTTATTTTAAATCTTTGTACACTATATACTAACATTTCCAAAACAGTTTCAAGTAATCTAGTCAATTTTCGATGGTGAATTTCAGCATGTAAATTTCTAAAAATATCAATTGGATACAAAGTTCAAAATTAACTCCCCAAATTCATAATTTTGATGTACTTAAGGGAATCACATTCTTCTTTTTTTTTCTTTCTTCCTTTTTAAGACAGGGCTCAGTATGTAGCCTAGGATAGCTTTGAACTCATGATTCTCCTACTTCTGCTTTCCAAGTGCTGGGATTACAGGAGTGTACTGCTATGTCTGGAGATAGTCACATTCCTAAATAATTTTTCATAAGAATTACATCTGTTGTGCAGCTGGGCCCATCTCTCTATGATCACCACCACTTCAATGATCTCTAACTGTTCTACATATTGGGGTCACTTTCTTCAAATGTGGAGTCTTGCTGAGAACACTGAATTCACCGGGGCTGAGTAATTTGCCTGTGACCTGATTGCTGAAGTTTTGAGAGAAGAGATCAGTTCCTCCATGACTGAAGTGAGAAGCAGAGCCATGACTCTCATTTATTTTGCAAACCTCCAGATGAAATGAAAGCATCTAGTATATTTCATGTTCAAGGTCTTTTTGTATTTTTTTGCTAGGTTTAACTCTCGCCTGTATTCCAGTCTGCTGAAGGGAATGACTTGCTTCCCCTTGTATACGATATGTGGCATCTGAATGCGTGACTTTCCCCTATCATTTTATTTTCTCTGCAAATGTTCTTTGTACCTATGGTCATATGCTGTGTGTTCTTGGGTGTTTAACCTAAATGCCAGCAGTTATATTAAGGTTTACTCATTCTCCAAATCAGAAATCAATCCTTTTGATAAGATCAAATACCAATTATCAGTAAGTAGAAGTTTAGATGTAAATTATAGTCTATGGGATAGCAAAAGGGAGAATACTCTGCGGATAGAGGAAAAACTGAATAGTATTTCCCCTTCAGAAATATGTCCCTCCTTTGGACATTCATTCTCTTCTGACTTATGTCAAGGTTACCTATGTGCTTTATCGTGGATTCTACACAGCCAGAGGGCAGCACCAGTGTCTGGCTACCTTGTAATCTGGGCAGGACAGAGTCCAGTAGATTAACAGCACTTTAATGTCTGAAGGGTGCAGCCATGTGACCCAAGACAGGAAACACACTGTGATAAGTAGCATTGTGGAGTTAAGTAAGAAATTCAGTGAGGACACAAGACAGGGACTCAGGCAGACACTTGGGGGTGAGGAAAATCATCTCAGAAGTATTCTACCTGGTAACTGAAAGATGACTGCATGTTTGCCATGTTGACAAGACAGTATAGAGACTGAACATTTAAGATGACCAGGACTTTTTAATAATATATACTCTCCAAGAAGGACTG
The DNA here is from genome assembly GCF_047511655.1 of Castor canadensis. Classification (NCBI taxonomy): domain Eukaryota; kingdom Metazoa; phylum Chordata; class Mammalia; order Rodentia; family Castoridae; genus Castor; species Castor canadensis. The sequence goes on along the minus strand of NC_133390.1, from coordinate 25,512,352 downwards.
AAATACTGAATTTGTGGACCTGGAGGCATATAATCAAAGGCCAGGTGTCTATTTTATGCAGAAATTGTGAAGGAAATTTGTTTGGTTTTAATTAGACCTCTCAGGACCCTGAAAAATATGAGTTTGTGTGATTCCAGCCATAAAATACTAAAGGACTTTAATGATTAAAAAAATTATTAGTAAATTCTTACTAATCAGCTTAAACCATTTTTTTTGAGACAGGGTCTTATTCTGCTGTTCAGGCTGGCCTTGAAATTCTGGGTTCAACTTGTCTTGCCTCAGCATCCCAAATAGCTGGAACTACATGCCTGTATTACTGTGTTTGACTCAGGTTTTTTAACTAATAGGAAAAATACATATTATTCTGAGAGAAAAATATTAAAATTATTTTTGTAACTAGAACATTCAATACATGACACTGTTAACATTAATTTTAATTTTGTTTCTGAATCTTGTGTTAACAGCCTTCTCTTTTAGAATTATCTTAAACAAACCACAAAGGCATGACTTACTAGATGTTTGCCAAATTCATAGAAGAATGTCATAAGCTCTCTCCTTTGCTTGCAGGAAATATGTGAGCATAATGAAACTTTAAAGGTGTTGTATGGTTATGGTATTTTGGTGTGGGGAGTGATCTGCTTCTTTCCTCTGGTTTTTGAAGTAAGTTCTGGATGAACTTTGATAGCTATAGATTGTTTAACAGGGTCGGATAGTTAATTTGTTACTAATTCTGCTCCCATTTGTGTGTCTTGTTCTAGTAATTTCCTTTTATCACCTTTGCTTTTGCGATGGTATTATTCAAATAACAGAAACACATTACTTCTTCCTCTCTTGTGAACTTTAGAAACTTCTTTGGGGAATAAGAAAATGGTTTACCTGATTTTCCTGAAGTGTTTCTCCTCGTTTCATGTAGGAAGGGCTTCCTTAGATTCCCCATGTCAGCAGTAAATTATTTAAAGAAGTCTCGTGAACAGAAGAGAAAAGTGTGGGTCTACTGACAACACTGTGATAAATAGTCATATTAATTATATAAAAAAAGCAAGAGTGAAAGTTCAAAATCCACCCTTACTCTCAGAACAGCTTTTTCTTTTTTCCCTTGACATAGGTTTTACTTTTAAACATTAAGCTTCCCAAAAAACAGACTACAGCCTCATCGTAAAGATTAGTTTAGCACATTCTACTTTTTGCTTTGGTTTCCATAGAGAAAAATTATGGCAGGATCTGATAATAACAGCAATCATCCTCCAGGACATGATAGAGTCAGTTTCCTGGTTTGGCTAGGTAAGGAATGAAAGCCTATTTCAAGCACTGGGTATGGCTGGGTATGGGCCACCCTCTAACATGAAGGTAGGTGTGGGAGGACAGGACCTACATCCAGAGACCAGAGAACAAGAGCAATGTAGGGTAAGGTAGAACAGGGATAAAAAAAAAATGGCAAATGACATTTAGACTAGAGCTGAATTGAAAGCCAGAGGACATTTTCAATTAATGGAAACTGGAGGCAGAATTACCTGAGAATGAGGGTCACCCACTTCAGGGAGTTTTGATAACAAGTTTGATAATTTGATAACATGCCAAGTTTCAGTTTTATTGGTTTGCTGTCTACACAAGGCTCTTTCCTGTGGGTCTGTTTAAAAAGCCCACGAGGCTCTAGGCAAGTAGTCCATAAGGATGACTTTCTTTTTGTTATAAATATGGTATAGTGACATGCCTCATTTACCAGTTAAAGCCATAAAGGCTTACTCAGAGCCGTTAATGGTTACTTAGGGGTGTTGAGCAGACACATGTTTCTCCTGCCAGCAAATACATTTAGCCCTCTTGTTAGGTTGTGATATGCTGCTTTTTCATGAGTTGTTAAGAAGGCCTAGGTAAGGAAGAGAGAGGATTCATGCCATATACTGTCCTCATCCTCTTTTTATTTATTTACCACAATCTTATCATTATAGTACTTTCTTTGAACAATAACAAAAATAGCCAAGGCAAAATTAATCCTTAGAAAACAGGCCATTTTTTTTTTCGTTTCCGATGGTACTGGGATTTGAACTCAGGACTTTGCTTTTGGGCAAGTGTTTTATCACTTGAGCCATGCCCCCAGACCCAACAGGCCACTTTTGAACAAAATATCTGTATGTAGTCTAGATATATATGAATATAGTCTAAACAGTTTATGATTCTATCAATTTGTTTTCTGGACATGTCAAGTTATATGAATTGAATGAATACAATTTAATATACTGACCCAGGCTATTTATTCTTCTTTAAAGATCATATTTGTAAAGCTACTACATAAGCCACTATAGAAATTAATGCTAATAGACAGAATCCCAATTTTAAGAGATGTCAAGAAGAACTTAGTTCTACTTTCTTTCCATGTATCTTTGTTTTAACTTTGTTATAATTTCTGTACTGAATTATACCTTTATAAAACCTTTAAATGGACCAAATGTGGTAGTTCAAGCCTCTAATCCTAGTTACTCAGAAGGTGGAAATCAGGAGGATTGTAGTTCAAGACCAGCCTCATCAACAAGTTTGCAAGACTTCATTTCAATGAGTAAAAAAATGTTGTCATCCCACCTATGTGAGGAACCATGAGTAGGTGATCCAGGCTGACCCAGGCATAAAGCAAGACTCTATCACAAAAATAACTAAAGCCAAAAGGGCTGAAGGCATGGCTCAAGTGTTAGAGCACCTGCTTAACAAGCATAATGCTCCAAGTTAAACCTTTAGTACTACCCCAAAAACAAAAGACTCCTTTTAAATAAATATTTACTTTCAAATTCAAACGCTCTTGTCACATGCTGGCTTTGACCTGATTGCGACAGTGAGGAAGCTACTCTGAAACACATGAAGTGTATGTGCAAAGTTGTGACTTTGAAGTAGGGTGTCCACATTGCCTAGAACTGCTTGTTCATGAATGTATCTTGGGTATTTTTGTTCCCTGAAAAGAGACCTCCATTTTAACTGTAACTCCTCACTCAGGCTTCAGTGGGGCCCATAGTTTTTAGGGATGGAAGATGTCTCCCTCTTGTTCATTCTTAGTTATTTATAAGAATCATGGATTGTGATTTGATGGATAGAGAGACTTGGGAACCAGAGACACTGATGTTCTTAAGATGCTCTTTGGTTGGGGACAGAGTACTGTCAAAGCTGAGAATGCTGGGCGTTCACTTTCACAAGCTTCATGTAGCTTCTGTGTGTGGCTTTGCTACTTTTGTTGGCAGAAGGATTGCTGCTCAGGACATAACAAGCCTTCCCCAAATGCTGGATAACATTCAATAAACAACCTCTCCATAAGGATCATTTTTATTTAACTTTAAATTACTTAAATTAGGCACTTTTGATTCTGCATGTACTGACAGAAGACTTAAAAAACTAACAATCTAAAATATAATACTAAAAAATGAAAGCCAGTATTGATTGATTGCATTCTAAATGATAGGCAGACAGGTAATTCACCTGTGTTGTTTCATTTAATAATACACCCTCACTTCGCAGTATAATCTATAGTTCTACATATAATTCAAGATGCAGAGGCAAAATTTCTTTAATTCTGCCTTATGAAGGAATATACAATTTACCAGCTAAGAGAAATGTTATGTTTGTTGTCATATTCTTAGAAAAAATAACTAATAAAGTAAATAAAACTTTTAATAGCTAAATCTACCATTGTCTCAATGGCAAGTTAGTAAAATCTTTACTATTCTACAGTTTGAGGAGACATACTTGGTCAGATATACTTTTAATTACTTACTGCACTTAATGGGTATTGTAATAGACAACACTATTTCACAATTAAGAATAATATGTAAATTGGTTTTTAAAAGAAAGAAGGTTTCAGCCTTGCTCTCTGAGTGGTATAAAAGTCTAAATCAATATTCATTAGCATACTGTATTTATAATACATTAGATGTTCCTCAAGCATTAAAAAACACACACATCAGTAACAACAGAAATACTCTAAGGAAGATAAAAGTAGAATGATGTGGATATAATGCTTGTTGCTGTACTTGAAATATATACACATAGCTTTTAGGAAATATAGTATACAATCATCTGAATTAAGTGGAAAAAATGTCAGGTCTGATGAGGACAGTTACATTTTAGCAGCTTATCTATTTATTTATTCATTTGCCTCACAATGCACTCACACATAGAGATGCAGACATTCCTTCCCTCTGCCTTATTCTATTTTTCTTTCTCAAAAATTATACAAACTGTATACACTATTATCTAGATATAAGTGCTCATGATAACTATTCAACTTGATGTTGTATATATTTTATTCTTTATTTTAAAAACTGCTTTATTGACATAGAGTTCACACATTATACAATTCACCCATTTAGTTTTTAATCCAATAGCTCTTAGTAGGTACACACATTGTACAACCAATCACTATAACCAATTTTAGAACATTTTTGTCATATATAAAAGAAATATTATGACCATTAGCACTTATTCCTTCTTTCTTCTCTCCATTATCCACCTAACTCCTCTTCCCATATCCCAAGCAATCACTTATCTACTTTCTGTCTCTGTATATTTTTCCTGGCATATTTAAAAAAATGTTCTTTCTTACTATATCTCCTATGATCAACCTCCATTCTACCCTCCCCACAACAATCACCTCTAGCAACCACCATTCAACTTGCTACACAATGAGATCAGTGGTTTTGAATTCCACTTATGAGTGAGATCATGTGGTATTTTCTTTCTGTGCTGGGATTGTTTCAATTAAAACAATGTTCTCCAGGTTCATTTATGTTCCTGCAAATCATAAGGCTTTCTTCTTTTTATGGCTGAAGATTATGTATATACACATTTTATTTATCCACTCATCTGTTTATAGATACTTTGGTTGATCCCATATTTGGCTAATGTGAATAATACTCTGAACCATCAGAGTTTAGATATTGCTTCAACATACTAATTTCATTTCCTTTAAATACATTGTAGTAGTGGGATTGCTTAGTCAAATGGTAGCTCTAGTTTTAATATTTTGAGGAAACTTCATACTATTTTCCGCAATGGATGCACTAGTTTACACTCCTGTGAGAAGTGTGGAAGTTTTCTCTTTTCTCCACATCCTCACCAACATTTGTGCTCTTTCTCTTTTTGATTATAGTTATTCTAACTGGAGTTAGGTAACATTTCTTTGCATTTTGTTGTGCATTTCTCTGATGACTAGTGATGTTGAACACTTATGAAAAAGTTTTATAAAAAAGCAGGTATATGAATAACTGCCTGTCACTTATATGTCTTTTTTTTTTGTCAGTACTGAAGTTTGAAATCAGAGTCTTGTGCTGGTGAGGCAAGTGTGTTAGTACTTAAGGCACTCCCCCAAGCTTATTTTGCTTCAGCTTATTTTTCAGGTAGGGTCTCATTTTTTTTGCCAAGGACCAACCTTGGCAATCTTCCTACCTCTGTCTCCTGCCTAGCAGAGATTACAGGCATAAACTATCACGCCTAGCTTGTTTTTTCAGACAGGGTCTTACTAACTCTTTCTACCAGGCTGGCTTTGAATCTCAGCCCTCCCATCTCTACCTGTCTCCTAGCTGAGATTCCTGATGTGTGCCTCCATGGCCCATCCTTATCTTTCTCTTCCTCTTTTTCCTTCTGCTTAGGAACAAACAATGACTTATATAAATTACTTCTGTCACTTTTGTGTTGCTTCTCCCATTCAGGATCGATGAAGGCCAAACAAACTAAAATGGGACACTCATGCTTAGATTTAGTGCAAGGACTTTGTGTTAAATACTGTAAGTGATAAAACTATTATTCTTGTAGAAAACATACTTTCTACTCTGATCTCAGAATCAGAGTGGACAATATTTCAGATTAAAGTGATAAGATTACCCCTAAACTGTCCACCAAATATTATCTTTCTTTTTTAGAAATGTCTCTTAAGCAAATTTCATAAACATCCTTGGTAACTCTTCTTAGAACTTAAAACTTCATTACCAGGAAACTGGTAGTAAAATTATAATGTTGCCTTGGTCTACTCTGCCACCCTTTTGCAATTTGGTGGCCTCATGAAGCACTTAAGCATCTTAATGTCTTCAGTCTGACACTTCGAAGTGGTCGTTAGCTAACGATTTTGGGCTTAATGCTACAGAGGCAACTGTGAGTTCATAAAAGAATAATGAAGACTTTTCCTTCCTAATTTGGGGTTAAGATGAACCATTAAGCAGATATGTTTTGTGTTGATGAAATGGAATTGAAAAACTAAAACATTCAAGAGAAATTTATAGCAAATGTACACATGATAGGCTTTCAAAGAATAGTTGTTAAGTTGAATTTAAAAATTAATACAAAAAAAAGAGCAAAAAAGTACAATGTATTTGTCTGAGGGGCATGCACATTCTGCAGTACCTACAAGAACCCAGGGAATTCCTTAAATTGACTTGCTATTTGTTCCCTTCAGACTGAAATACAGAAAATAAATGAACAATGCAGCAGAGGTTATACTGGCAAAGAAACTTCCTGGAAGATTTTTGGAATTTATAGAAGAGATATGGCTGCATCAAGCATATGACCCAACCAGAGTTTTTAAATATTTTGAATTTCTATATTTTCCATGTAGGGATTATGTCATTAAATTGATACTTGGGATAAATATTGGTTCAGGAAAAATACTGATATGAACTTTGGAACTCTTGAATAGTGTCTAGTGAAAAAATATGATATATTATAATTTTAAAAGTTGAAATTTATGCACAAATCTTTCATTATACTGTGTAGTTTAAAGTGAGTGCATTTGTTTTGAAGAAAATAGACAGAAGAAGTTATTGTTCCAGTGAAAGATGCCTTGCTAGAGGTACTATAACATGTTAAGTTGGGAAATATTTGCTATTTTTTATAGTATGGACTTAATTTTTCTTCTCTTCTCCTTCCTCCTCTTTCTTCTTCTTTTTTTATTCAAGTCTAATATATACAAAAACTGTGGACATATATTATATACATATCAGTGAATTTAGACATACACATACACATGTGATACCATAATCATAACAAAAGTATGAAACATATTTATCACATAACTAAAAATTTTTTGGTACTCTTGTGCATTTCTAACAGCATTTAAAGTGACCATTGTTATTTTTAGATATTATGTTATGCAGCAGATGTTCAGAACTTATCCATCTTGCATAATATAAACTTTATAACCTTTGCAGGAAAATTTCCAATTTTCCTTCCCCCACCTCCTGGTAACTGCCATATTGTATTCTCTGTTTCTATTATCATGATTATTTTTGATACCTTAGATAAACTCTACCATTCAGTATTTGTCTTTCAATGATTGGCTTATTTAACTTAGCATACTGTCCTATAGGCCTATCCATGTTGTTGGAATAGCAGGATTTCCTTATTTTTCAAGCTTGAATAAGATGGAAATATTTACTGTGCCAGTCTTATAATTTCCCCTGCATAAATTGCTCTAATTTTTATAGTGATAGAGGTAGTAAAATTATATTTTCTTTATGTTACTCTGTTGTTATATTGGTGCTAGATCAGTGACTCAAAATTAGGTTAAGATGGCTACTCTTTAAAAAAATTCATTAAAATAGATGAAATGTCCCAGAATGCTGGCTTTTTAAAATAACTGATTACAGACTTTTTAAAATAACTTGCTTTAAAATAATATTTGATTTCAGGCATATTTATCACATAGAATTGTTATGAGAGACAGAAAAATATCAACAAACTGTTCAGTGGAGGATCCAAGATGGTGACTATGGTACAGAAGCAGACAGTGTGAGCTCCGTGACTCAAAAACCTTGCTGAGATGCTGGAGCCACACTTGACAGAAATAAAGCACCAAGGAGAATTAAAACTCTGACACACTGAACTCCTAATATGTACAAAGCATCTCCATGCCACATTACACTGAGGAGGGCTCCCACCACATCCAGATGGCACTGTCACTCCAAACCTGCTTGGGAGACAGTTGGCAGACCAAACAGAGAAAGGGGGCAAGGCAAAGAAACAAGCATAGTAAAGAAGTACAGTGAATAGCCACCTCTAAAGCAGGACAGCTGGTGGACTATAGGAATGATATCCTGAACCTGAGGAAAGCATGCAAACTTAAACTGCCACACTTCACTGAAGGAGGAGGTGACTAAGCAGCTGCCACTGAAAGAGAGAAGAAAAAAACACTAACCACAAGCCAACTGCCTGGCGAGATTATGACAGAGCTTCTGCTTAAATACCAACACCAGGTCTGGATGCTGGAGGAGTAACACCAGAACTTAAACTAAGATTGAAATTCTGTTGTTCCTGAACCTGGAGTTTCTTTGTTTCTTTGTTTGTTTTGTTTCTTGTTTGTTTGTTCATCTCTGCTGATATATTTGGTTTTTGTTGTTGTTAATTTTACTATTGTGAGTTTTCTATTTTTAGTTTTATTCCTATCATCTTTTTTCTTTTCTCTTTCTATACTATCAACTTAACTATTATCATCCCTTCATCTCTACTTTTACCTCCTTCACTTTCCATCTTTCTCCTGTGCTAAAACCCATTGCTCCCCTATCACATAACTTATTCTACCCCCTCTCACTTACTCTTTTCCCCCAGCCCTCACCTTCCCCTCCCATTCTCCCCTAACCTGTCACCAGACTACCCCTCCCTTCTTCACACTCATCACCCATTGAACTACCTACTATACCAACTTTATACAACCCAGAACCTCTGCAATCCCTAACACAACACCCTCTTCTACAACAACAGAAATATACCCAAACACACACAAGGACCACAAAAATAGCAGCCCCAACACTGCTTTCTCCACCCATCCACCCCACTTCCCATTTCCACCTTTAGTGCCACACTACCCAACTCCCCAAATTTCTATAGCTAGCATTACAAATGTTAACCCCCCCAACTCCCACTGCTTATAGATATTACCACCAGAGGATCTTCTATATAACACATAAACTACTGTTCAGGTATTAAACCTGTGAATTAGTTAATACTAAATTACACTCAGACCAGGGACAGAAATAGTGCACACACACTCTTAACTAAAAACCCAATATATCCAGAAAATGGAATTAAATCAGGGGAAAGAAAACAGGTGACTGAAACCACCAACTAGCCTATCAACAACAGAGTTGCACAGTACCAAGTGGAGCAATGGGAAGAAGAAAAAGGGAGGGAAACCATTCTCCCCCCCAAAATAATTTAATATAGGATTCTGAGGGAAATGAAGAAAACAGATGCCCAGTTATGAACTCCAACAAACAAAGATAAATGACACCTAGGAACCCAAAAATGTCCACAAGAAGAATCTCAAAGAAGAAATCCTGCAAGTAATCACTGATAATTTCATGGAGATGTTACAGACATGGTTAACCAAAATGTACAAGAGGCACTAAAGAAATTTCAAGACACCAAAAATAAAGAATAGAAGAAGACACAGAAACAAATAAATGAATTCATAGGAGCCCTAAATAAACACCAAAATGAAACAGAGAACAATGTAGAGAGATAAATGAATTAAAGATGATAGTAGACAACATTAAATAGGAAGTGACCCACAATATGGAAAACCTCAGAAGGAAGAATGAAACAGAAACACAAAACAGAGTGGAAGTCCACTCAAGCAGACTAGAACAAGCTGAAGACAGAATCTCAGAACCTGAAGATAAAATGGAAATTAAAGGAAAAACTGAAGAGCTATTAGTCAAAAAACTTAAGTCCTGTGGAAGGAATATGCAAGAACTCACCAACTCCATCAAAAGACCAAACCTGAGAATCATGGGCACTGAAGGAGAAGAGGTCCAAGCAAAAGGGATTTGTAATGTATTCAATAACATAATAACAGAAAATTTCCCAAATCTAGAGAAAGTTATGCTCCTCCAGGTACAGGAAACCTCCAGGGCACCAAATAGACTTGACCAAAATAAAACTTCCCCATGATATATTATCATTAAAACAACAAGCACAGAGAATAGAGAAAGAATATTGAAGGCTGTAAGAGAGAACAAACAAATAACATACAAAGGTAAACCCATCAAAATCATAGTAGATTTCTCAATGGAAACCTTAAAAGCAAGAAGAGCATGAAGTGAGGTATTCCAGGCACTGAATGAAAATAACTCAACCCTAGGATATTCTACCCAGCAAAATTATCATTCAAAAGAGATGGAGTAATACAAGTCTTCCATGATAAACAGAAACTAAAACAATATGTGACCACCAAGCCACCACTACAAAAGATTCTTCAAGGAATTCTGCACACAGAAAATGAAGGCAAACAAAACCATGCAAGGACAGGCATAACTAAACCACAAGAGAATAAAAGACAAGGAATCAGAGAGTAACATGGATTCAGCTACACACAATCAAACCATTAACCAACAAAAACAACTAAATGACTGGAATCACCACATACATATCAATATTAACACTGAGTGTTAACAGACTTAATTCGCCCATCAAAAGACACCATTTGGCAAACTGGATTAAAAAGAAAGATCCAATGATCTGTTGTTTTCAGGAGACCCATCTCATTGACAGAAAAAAGCACTGGTTTAGGGTGAAAGGCTGGAAGAAGATTTACCAAGCCAATTATCCCTGAAAACAGGCAGGAGTAGCAATACTTGTCTTGGACAAAGTAGACTTCAAACCTACATTGATCAAATGAGATAAAGAAGGACATTCCATACTAATAAAAGGGGAAATAGACCAAAAGGAAATAACAATTATCAACCTATATGCATTCATCATCAGTGCACCCAATTTCATCAAACATACTCTGAAGGACCTAAAACTGCATATAGACTCCAACACAGGGGTAGTGGGAGACTTTAATACCCCTCATCACCAATAGGTAGGTCATCTGAACAAAAGTCAATAAAGAAATTCTAGAACTAAATCATAGCATAGATCAAATGGATCTAGCTGATGTCTACAGAGTATTTCATCCAACTTCTGCGCAATATACATTCTTCTCAGCAGCCTATGGAACTTTCTCCAAAATTGATCATATCTAGGGCACAAAGCAAGCCTCAACAAATACAATAAATAGAAATAATCCCCTGCATTCTATCTGATCACAATGCACTAAAACAAGAGCTCAACAACAACAACTACAAAAACAGCAGAAAATATGCAAACAATTGGAAGCTGAACAACACAATGCTCAATGATCAGGGGTTCATTATTAAAATAAAAGAGGAAATTAGGTTCCTGGAAGTTAATGAAAATGAAAACATGACCTAATGGAACCTGTGAGACACAGCAAAGGCAGTCCTGAGAGGAAAATTTTAAAGCCATGAGTGCATTTATTAAAAGGACAGAAAGTTCTCAAATCAATGACCTAATGCTACATCTCAAATACCCAGAAAAATGAACAAGAAAAACCCAAAACAAGCAGAAGGAGAGAAATAATAAAAATAAGGGCTGAAATTAATGAAATAGAAATAACAACAACAACAACAAAAAAAGAATCAATGAAACAAAAAGCTGGTTCTTTGAAAAAATAAACAAGATTGACAGACCCCTTGCAAATCTGACTAAAATGAGAGAAAAAAATCAAACCAGTAAAATCAGAAATGCAAAAGGGGAGATCATGACAAACACCACAGAAATCCAGAACATCATCAGAGACTACTTTGAGAACCCATATTCCAATAAATTTGACAATCTTGAAGAAATGGATAAATTTCTAGATATTTATAATGATCCAGAATTGAGCCAAGAGGATTTTAACCACCTGAATAGATCTATAACACAAAATGATACTGAAGCAGCAATAGTCTCCCAATAAAGAAAAGTCCAGGACCTGATGGATTCTCTGCTGAATTCTATCAGATGTTTAAAGAAGAACTAATACCAATCTCCTTAAACTTTTCCATGAAATAGAAAGGGCAGGAACACTGCCTAACTCATTCTATGAAGCCAGTATTACACTCATCCCAAAACCAGACAAATATACCTCCAAAAAGGATACCTACATGCCTATCTCCTTCGTGAACATCAATGCAAAAATCCTCAATAAAATAATGGCAAACTGAATCCATCAACATATTGGAAAGATCATTCAGCACAACTAAGTCAGCTTCATCCCAGGGATGCAGGGGTGGTTCAACATAGGCAAACCTATAAATGTAATTCAGCACATTAGTATAAGCAAAGACAAAAACCACTTGATCATCTCAATAGGTACAGAAAAAGCCTTTGATAAGATCCAATAACACTTCATGATAAAAGCTCTAAGAAAATGAGGAATAGAAAGAATGTACTTCAACATTGTAAAGTCTACATAAGACAAACCTATAGCTAACATCATAATTAATGGAGAAAAACTGAAAACACTTTCCCTAAAATCAGGAATGAAACAGTCCTATTCAACATAGTCCTGGAATTCCCAGCCAGAGCCATTAAGCAAGAAGAAATAAAAGGAATACAAATAGGTAAAGAAACTGTCAAAATATCCTTATTTACAGATGACATGATCCTATATCTTAAAGACCCAAAACACTCTACCCCAAAACTCCCAGATGCCATAAGCAGCTTTAGCAAGGTGGCAGGATACAAAATCAACTTACAAAAATCATTAGCTTTTCTATACACCAACAATGAGCAAATTGAGAAAGAATATATGGAAACAATTCCATTTACAATAGCCTCAAAAAAAAAATCAAATCCCTAGTAGTAAACTTAGCAAAGGATGTGAATGATCTCTACAAAAATCTACAAACCCCTGAAGACAGAGATTGAGGAAGACTACAGAGGGTGGAGAGATCTCCCATGCTCATGGATTGGTAGAATCAAAATAGTAAAAATGGCTATACTACCAAAAGCAATCTACATGTTTAATGGAATTCCCATTAAAATACCAATGACATTTATCACAGAGATTGAAAAATCTACCCTAAAGTTCATTTGGAAACACAAGAGACTACAAATAGCCAAGGCAATACTCAGCAAAAAGAGCAATGCTGGAGGTATCACAATACCCGACTTCAAACTATATTATATGTGGACATTAGATCAAGGGCAAACACAACAAGGGGATTGGACTATGAGCACATGATAAAAGTGAGAGCACACAAGGGAGGGGTGAGGATAGGTAAGACACCTAAAAAACTAGCTAGCATTTGTTGCCCTTAACGCAGAGAAACTAAAGCAGATACCTTAAAGCAACTGAGGCCAATAGGAAAAGGGGACCAGGAACTAGAGAAAAGGTTAGATCAAAAAGAATTAACCTAGAAGGTAATACCCACACACAGGAAATCAATGTGAGTCAATGCCCTGTATAGCTATCCTTATCTCAACCAGCAAAACCCCTTGTTCCTTCCTATTATTGCTTATACTCTCTCTACAACAAAATTAGAGATAAGGGCAAAATAGTTTCTGCTGGGTATTGAGGGGGGGAGCGGGAGGGGGTGGAGTGGGTGGTAAGGGAGGGGGTGGGGGCAGGGGGGAGAAATGAACCAAGCCTTGTATGCACATATGAATAATAAAAGAAAAATGAAAAAAAAAAATAAATAAACATGTTAACTAAAAGAAAAAAAAAAAAAAGCAATAGCAATAAAAACAGCATGGTACTAGTACAAAAATGGAAATGAAAACGAGTGGAACAGAATAGAGTACCTGGATATGAATCCACACAGCTCTACCCACATAATTTTTGACAAAGTCACCAAAAACATACGATGGAGAAAAGACAGCTTCTTCAACAAATGTTGCTGGGAAAAGTAGTTATCTGCCTGAAGAAACCTGAAACTAGATCTATGTTTATTACCCTGTACTAGTATGAACTCAAAATGTATCAAAGACCTTAATATAAGACTGGAAACTCTGAAGTTAGTACAGGAAAGAGCAGAGAATACCCTGGAAGCAATAGGTATAGGCAAGGATTTCCTCAATAGAACCTTAGCAGCTCAGCAACTAAGAGAAAGGATGGACAAATGGGACTACATAAAATTAAAAAGCTTATGTGCAACAAAAGAAATGGTCTCTAAACTGAAGAGACCACCCACAGAGTGGGAGAAAATATTTGCCAGCTATACATCAGACAAAGGAGTGATAACCAGAATATACAGAGAACTCATAAAACTAAACTCCCCCAAATCAATGAGCCAATAAGATCTGGGCAACTGAACCAAACAGAACTTTTTCAAAAGAACAAATTCAAATGGCCAAAAAACACATGAGGAAATGCTCACCATCTCTGGCCACAAAGGAAATGCAAATTAAAACCACACTAAGATTCTACCTTACCCCTGTTAGAATAGCTATCCTTTAAAACACCACCAACAACAGGTGTTGGTGAGGATGTTTGGGAAAAGGAACCATCATACATTACTGGTGGGCATGCAAGCTAGTGAAAGCACTCTGGGAAACAATATGGGGGCGTCTTAAAAATCTAAGCATAGACCTGCCATATGATCCAGCAATCCCACTACTGGGGATATACCCAAAGGAATGTGACTCAGGTTACTCCAAAGGCACCTGCATACCCATAATTATTGCAGTGCTATTCACAATAGTCAAGTTACAGAAATAGCCAAAATGCTCCACTACTGACAAATGGATTAAGAAAATGTGGTACTTATACACAATGGAATTTTACTCAGCCATGAAGAAGAATGAAATCTTATCATCTGCAAGTAAATGGATGGAACTGGAGAACATCATCCTGAGCGAAGTTAGCCAGGCTCAGAAGACCAAAAATCATATGTCCTTCCTCATATTTGGACTTTAGATCCAGGGCAAAGGCAGTAATGTTGTTGGATGTGGGTCACACGCTCAAGGGGAGAGCACATATGGGAGGAATGAAGATAGGTAGGAAACCCAAAACTTGAAAGTGTTTGACGTCCCCACTACAGAGGAGCTAATACAGTAACCTTAAAATGACAGAGGTCAATATGGGAAGGTGACTGGGAAGTAGTGAGGAGGTCTGGTAGAAATGAATCAATTTGGATTGTAATATGCTAGTGCATGGAAGCAATGCTAGGAATCTGTCTGTATAGCTATCCTTATCTCAACTAGCAAAACGCTACATCTTTCTTATCATTGCTTATGTCTTCCCTTCAACAAAATTGGAGAAAAGGGCAGAACAGTTTCTTCCTGGAAGCCAAGAGGTTGAGGAAGAGAGGGAGGGGGTAGGGGGCAGGGGGAAGAACTGACACAAACAATGTATGCACATGTGAAAATGAATAAAGGAAAAAAATTGTTCAGTATTGTTTCTTTTGTAATTTTTGGTGTATTGAAGGATTGCCTTCTTTTCTTTTTTCCATCATAGACAATTGAGACCAAACTATAGTTATGATATTCTTCATGAGCATGGTTCCATTCAATTGAGTAGTTTAGGTTTAATGGTCATTTATTTGTTTATGGATTTTAGCCTGCATAACTAAAAATGTAGGGGTTATACTTATATGTGAAGATTTTTTCCTCTAGTGTTACTCATTTTGAACTTGTGTTGAACAGATATTTCATTTGCAAAGAAGCTAAAATTAAAACAAGCAAAGAGATAAACTTTTGATGCTGAACTGTCTTTCAGTCAGGAGTTGAGAAATGTTTTATGTGCCTGATAAACACAATTGACTGGGAATCACATGAATCACATTTTATTTTAAAATATTGTATGTAGTGATGCTGTTGTGGCTGAGGTGGTAGAGTGCCTGCCTACTAAGCACAAGTCCCGAGTTCAAACTCCAGTACTGAAAAAAAATGCTGTATGCAGTTCAGTTACGTAATAATGCTTAAAAGAAGACAATGTTACAAAATGGTTTATAACTTGAAGACTCCAAGTTTATTCTTTATGCCATGGAATCTAGTTGAAATTCTCAGTACATTGAAATTGTTGGCTGTTTGGCTTTCAAAAGACTAGCATGTGTGTCACACAGATGGTGGCTGAAAGAATGGAAACAGGTCAAGTAAGTCCAGCCAGATACACAGACCTGGCTTACATTGTTTTGAAATCACTGTCATGTTCATATTCTCATATGGTCAACTTTGACCATGCACAGTTAAAAATCATTATAAAGAAAATGGGATCTCTGTTCACTGCTTCATTAGAAATATTCAATATACAAAAGTACCATGTAAGGCAGGAATTCAGCAATTCTCTCTACTTTAGAACACAGGGTCTTCTGCCATTTTATGGTAAAAATGGCCACTAGTCAAGCTGTTCTGAAGAGACTGGAATAAGAGTGTGTAGACGCAGATCAAAATATCAAATATCTTAAGTAGCAAGTTGTTCTTCTTAAGGAGAAAACAATTTTGCAGGCAACTTTGAGAGAAGAAAGGAAACTTTGAATTGAAAATGCTGAGCTGAAGAATGAAATTGAAGAACTAAAATATGAGGTAGTTCAGTCAAAAATTCAAAATGGAGTGAAGCAAATACCATTCCTGTCTCATACTCTACTGCAAACTATTCTACAGTTTCTGAAAATGTGATGCAATTTACACCAATGACAATCATCTCTTCTGGTATCAAAGAACAGATAAAAGGAGGGGGAGAAGAAGAAAAGAAGATGAAGAAGAAAACTGAAAAGAAAGGAGAGAAGAAGGAGAAAAAACAGCAACCATTATTAGGAAGTGCTGACTCTAAGCCCATAGATCTATTCAGTCTGGATCTTTGAACTGGTTGCATCATGACTGCCAAAAAGCACCCAGATTTTTTGTATGCAGAAGAAGTTGGAGAAACAACCCAAGGACTGTTATCAGTGGACTGGTAAATATGTTCCTCCCAAACAGATGCAAAATTGCATGGTGATACTACTTTGAAACCTGAAACCTGCAAAGATGCAGAGTACTATCTCCAGCAAAGGTGATGTTTGCTAGTTCACCAGAGAAGGTTAAAGTTTTGGCTTTTCCTAATGTGTCTGTTTCTGGATACAGAATTACTTTTGATGCTTCCCCTGGACAGCCTGACAAGGAGCTGAATCCTAAGAAGAAGATTTCGGAGCAGATCCAACCTGACCTGTACACTAATGATGAGTGTGTGGCCACGTACAAAGAAGCACCTTTTGGGGTGAAAAGGAAAAGAGTGTGTAGAGTTCAAACCATGGCCAAAAGCACAATGAAATAAGACAAAATGCTTCTTTACTGAAATGCATTACAGAAAATTTTAATAACAATAAAAAGTAAGATATTTGAAACATAAAAAAAGGAAAATGGGTTTAACTCAGGGAAGTCCTGGTAGGTCAAATAGGTGAGCAAGTAATTGTATAAGGTTCATCTCGTAAATATCTATAACTGGAACTTTTGAGAAATTATTCTGACAGCTTATTTTCTTCTTTATCTATGTCTCATATTTAAACTCCTCAAAAGAGTGTCATTGATTCCTTCTGAAAACACCAGCCTTCTACATCCATTCTTTTAAAAGCTGTGTTACTTAATTCGGACTCCATTTTTCCACAAATGTGGTTTTCTTGTTCTGTCTCTTTCTCCTACAGGTAAGTTTTCTTAATAATGTGAATTATTCATGGGCTGTAGCTGGATAAAAGGTGCCATTTAAATCATAGTATTTAGAGCGAGAAAAACAAAACACTTAAAAAGCAAACTTGACTTTTAAAAGGAAGGTCCAAATTTCTGAGCCTTTTGAGTACTTAACTTTGTAGCATTGGCATTATGAAAGATCCATCAAGTTTTGACAACCCCAATTTTTTAAGCAAGATGAAAGAAAATTATAACACTTTGTTTTTAGTTTGTTGAAGTAAGATTCTCCCTTTGGCTATGATCAAAAAGAATCACTTTCTAATACTCTTGGAAGACATACTGACTTCTGAACATGTTCCTAAATATTTCAACAATAGGGCTTTCTGAAGTTAGTAACAATTTTAGTATGGAAAAGTATTTAAAGAGAATTTTCCAGACTTACTACTGCTAATTTCCATATTTACTCTATTGGGGCATATGTGTGATAGTAGAGATAATTAGATGAGGATAAACAAGATATTATATATCTTTCCCCAAATATTTATTTATTGTGTTAAATATTTATGAAGTAGTAAAAATCAGAATTTTTGACTGATAACTCAGCAGACAAAAAGATATCAAATGATACTTTTGCTTTCTCTCATTGTTTCTTTTCAAAATAATAATAGAAATAAAAATGGAAATAACAGTAAAAGTTATAACTAGTGCTATAATATGAGTAGACAGCAATACAAAAAGAGAAAGAATTAATGTCTAGGAAATAAATTGGTATTTTAAGGCAAAATTTGGAGAACAGTCTTTGAAGATGCAATTAATGGAGATATTTTTAATATTGGTTCTTATAATAAGGTATATAAAAATATAATTTGGCATAAATATTATGTTCTCCTACTGAAAATTTTCTCCTTTTAATAAAGAGAAAATTCCTTTCAAATAGTTATAAGGCTGCCACATTTCTTGCTGAAAGACAAAACTTTTTGTTTTTAGAAGATCTCATTTTCATTCTCTCAAGCTGAAGTTTAGTCTTCAGTTCTATAGTTCTATTATGAATAAATCGTCTATTCTCTTCATGTACCTCAGAAAGTTTTCAAACACAGATAATAAGAGCTTGTTAGCTTTCTTCTTTCTCTTAAACTGTTGATAGTTGCCAAAGACAATAACACTTTGGTAAAGCAAGTTGGCCATGGATGTTTTTCAGACTTTGAGATGTGTGTACTGCTGAGCATACTACTCTATAAGGTTATTCTGTGGGGTTTCTTGGGATATTTCTGTTTCTTTTTCAGAGGAGACTATGAGTGCACACTAAATGTTCATAATTGTTACAGTTGTATCTTTGATATATATATATATATATATGCTTATATATATGCTTTTATATAGATATATATGCTTTCATATATATATATATATATATATATATATATATATATATAGGTATATGAGAATATGAACTCAAGGGCTCACACTTCCTAGGTTGGCACTCTACTATTTTATTTTTAAGTTGTAGGTAAGTGACATGTTTTAATCTGACAAGTACATTTAACTCTGTATTTGAAGTTGATTCATGTCACATTTCCTCTGCTTTGACATGATGAGACTTAAAGGACATTGACGTGATCAAGAAGGATTGGTTGCTGGGCATTTGGAGACTGATCCTGTGAGCATTTGGGCATTCAGCCAGTGACATTATGATCTTTCCAGACACAAAAACTAAATGACACCAAGGCTTCTGTTCTCTTGATCCTATTTGTCATTATAAACATTCTTTCTTTAATACATAATGCCCCTCTGTATTTTGCTTTTAATTTCTACTCACAATCTCCATGTCAGGACCTTCTTTCACCCTTATATTACTGCAATGGCCTCCAACCTTCCCACTGTCTAAATGTTACTCTCAATGAATCTTATTAATGCATTCCTATGAGTCTGTCTCTGGTCTGCTGAAAAATTTTGAAGAATACTTCTTAAAATATTCTTAATTCACTCCATACAACCTTTGTTAATACACACAGGATTATAAAATGACTTAATTGGGTTACTGTAATTGAATAGATTATTGGACATTTGATAAAAGTGAGACCTAGGAAGTTTAGGTGATGGGCCCAGTTTTATTGGTTATTAGGAAGAAGGGTTGGAACTGAAACAGAAATCTCTTGAATTTTTGTCATATCTTCTATTTTATTCCACAATGCATTAAATTTAGTGTTTTCTCCTACCATAGGAGCACTTGTTCCTAAAGTCAGAAACTTGAAAAAGCATCCAGAAGTGATAGAAGAGAATTCTAGTGAACTGGATCACCACGTTGAAGGATTTGTGAGTAAAAACTGTATGCTTGAGCTGGTGCATCTGTTGTCAATCATAATTGTATTAAATTGCATCTGGAGTGGGAAAGCTGTTTAAAAAATAGATAAACAGGTGAATGAAAACTTGGTTATAGAACATAATCTTCAGGATATAATTTCAGTGCAAAAGCTTGTTGGAAGTTGCAATGACAATTGCAGGGAGTAAGGAAATGTATGTCAGGAACCACTTCCATGGGATCCTGATCAGTTTTGAAATTTCTTATGTTTATTTAATTTTTCCATTTACTCATCCACTGAAGTGACCTCATCAGTAATGTGCTCTTTATTATCTTTTTTCTTTTTTATCTCTTTACCAGTGTTTCTTGGATTCATCCTTCAACAAACTGCTTTCACTCCTTTCATTGTATTTTTTTAGTGTCTTCTAAGGGAACCTAGGTGAAAATAATTGTTTAGGATGAAACTTTGACTCTAGTTGTTCTACCTGGTTATTCAAAAGCAGTTCTATTGCTATCCCCTAGGAACTTCCCTACTATATAGTGCTACCATTGTTATTGGAAATCTCTTGTCATTGCCTCAACTGCTCTCTTAAGAGACTTAGAACTTCCTTGCGCTTCAAATTTAGGTCCTTGCCTGCCTTGATGGGATTTTTAAGATACCACTTTATGGAGTGAGGTTAAAGTAGTATTCATCTGTTTTCTCTATTCAATACCTAAGAAAATGCCCAGTGATACACAAGTATTATTAATTACTGACTTTCTGCTTAGTTTGATAAGATGCAGAAGACAAATTTAGGGTACTGGATTCTCACTCAGTTGGATTTTGGAGATGGATATGAGAGAATTTTTTTTCAAAGGACATATTCAGGATCTGTGGGCATAAGCTGAATGGTTATCCCTCATCGTCCCTCTCCTGTGGTGATAGTGTGATGCATCTGCTGGGGCAGCTGATAACATTTACTCTGAATTATGTCATCTTTTTAGAGTCTGATAAATGGGCAGACTTCCTCATTTCTGATAGCAACATCAAACACACAAAAATGCATAGGTTATGAAATTTGATAGCACTGTGTAATTTGTGTTTTGGGTGTTAAAATAAGGCTACATGGGATTGAATTGTGTGTAAATTCTGACAAGTTTGCTTAATGAGTGAACTTTGCTAATTGTATATGTTCGTCATATAGGGAGAAAGGAAAACATGCAAGGAGTGGAATTTTGGTACATGTTAGGCCTTTTGGTTCACAAATGGAGTTTGGCTAATAATGTCTGTAACAGTCTTCCATCTCTCATGATATTTTTTTCTTTACCAGTTTGCCTGTTTCTCTTTGAATATCAAACATTCCAACTTCTGAAGGCAGAAGATGTGATGAATTCAGTAAGGCAAATCAAGGTCAGGTTAATTTTATTGAATAAATTGCTTAACCTAGTCAACTTATGGGGGGACTGTTAGCCAATGTTTAGATATCTGTCTTTAAGACAAATAGGCATCCCAGTTTAAAAAATGTAATTGAAGTGACTGTGTTGGGGTCCAGGCTTCATATATTGTCCATTTATCTGCAGTCAGGGTGGCAGAGTGGTGTGGAACAGAGCAAGGGGATTCATATGTAGGGAATATCTGTGGCTTGTCCAAGAGGTATGTCTTAATTCATCTTATTTGCTGTAATAGAATACCACATACTAGGTGATTTGTAGAAACAAGAAATTTATATATTAGACCTGGAAACTGGAAAATCTAATATAAAGTTGCCAGTATTTAGTAGGGTCTCTGTGCTGTGCCAGCCATGGCAGAAGAGCAAGACAGCATGAGTGAGAACAAGAGAGGGCCAAACCAGATTTTATCAAGAACATGCTCCCATGATAATGGCATTAATCCATTTATGAGATCAGAACCCTCATGACCCAGTTATCTCTAAAGTCCTACCTCTTCACACACTGTTGCTCTGAGGATTACCTTTTCAACACATGAAATGTTGGGGACACATTCAAATTACAACAAGGGAATTACAGATATGGCAAATGTTGTTAAATGTTCTGGAAAAATCAGTGCACAGATCAAGCACCTTCCCTGTTGATCTATTTGACTTTCTAATTCTTTCTATGACTTGGTTATAACCTACCTGTTCTAATTCTATTACTTGGTAGTTGTATGACCTGAGAAAAATTACTGAGCTATTTTCTTTTTATAAACAAAGCAGATAAGAATGATTCTTTGTAGAGTTGTTGAAAAGAAGAAATGATATGATCTGTGTACAAGTCCTTAGAAACATGCTTTTCACATAACATATCAAAAATTATAGCTATTATTATAAGATATTTCTTCCTAGCCAATATTCAAAATAAGAATAAATACACTTCAACATTGATTGAAATTAGTATTGCATGCTATCAAAATTGTCATGTAAGGAAATTAAAAATTAATATTACAAAAATAAAAATCTAACATTCTTATTAAAATTTTCACTAATCTATTAACCAGCTTTTCTATAATAACTAACAGTCTCTGAATTTCACTGACTCATCTATAAGAGTTTATTTCTTACGCACATTACATTTATGAGGCTCCTTGGCTTTTCCCCATATGTTATTGGGGAATGATCTCCAGTGGAGGATTTGCCCATTGTTGACACAGAGAAAAGAACAACTAAGCTGGGAGAAACATGACATTTTAAAAGCTTCTGCTTAGACATGGTACATGTCACATATACCCTCACTCTACTGACTGAAACATGTCATTTTGTCAAGTCAAAATTCATGAGAGTTCTTACTTTCCTCTTCCAGTGGAAATACTGGCAACTCATATGGACATAAGGACATGGATGGGGGTTGGTAAACTTTCATGGGGAAGGTTGTACACAATTATATAATCTGCAGCCAATAGACTTCAAAGTATACTCTTAAGCCCAGCTTTCTTTTATTTCTCCTTAAGAATTCATTTGAAATTGCTTAGATGGCTCAAAAAATACTTGAAGTTCCACGGAGACTTTAGGAAATAACTATGGGTTACTAGTCATCCAGGGCACAAATCTATATCATTTAATAAAATTTATATGATAAATATAGTCTAGGCCAAGGAAATAGAGGAAGTATGTTCCTGTACATTCATGATACAGCTGTCTATTCCTTCTCTTTAACTCTGGTGATGCCAATTAAAAATTATATATGTATTATATTAGTTATAAATATTATTATATTAATTATAATGTATTACTATAGTAATATAATTTTATAATATATTAGAAGACTTAAATGAATATGCGAGTTTCAAAGTGACAATAGTAATGAGAATAATAGGCAGAAATGTTTAGAAGTTGTATGCTAAGTCTGCTTTCCCTATTGCCTCATAATGGGGAATACTAGGGAATCTTTATGAGTGGAAAGGAAGTTGAGAGTATATTGAATTAGAAGAAAGAGAATTAGGACATTTCCTTGAAAGGAATATATGCTCCTATAGCATCATTGAAAAAGTGTTATAGACTAAGTTTTTGAGGCTTTAACCCCAAGTGTGTTTTGTAGCCTTTGGGAGATAAGTGAGCACAGGAGATCTTTCCACATTCTATAGTCTTCTTTGATCTCTTTTTTCAGTGGTTTGTAGTTTTCCTTGTGGAGGTCATTTACATCCTTTGTTAAGTTTATTCCTAGGTATTTGATTTTTTTTTGATGCTATTGTAAATGTAATTGTTTTCCTATATTCTTTCTCAATCTGCTCATTGTTGTTGTATAGAAAAGCTACTGATTTTTGTAACTTAATTTTGTATCCTGCTACTTTGCTGAAGTTGTTCATGGTCTCTAGGAGCTTTTGGGTGGAGTTTTTCAGGTCTTTAAGGTATAGGACCATGTCATTTGTGAATAGGGATAATTTGACTACTGTTTACCTATTTGTATTCCTGGTATTTCTTTTTCTTGCTGCTGGGTTGTGACCAACACACTGGAAGAAGGATTACTCAAACATAGACACCAGTATAAGAGAAACTGAGGGGAAGACTAGTTCGGGACTACCTAGTTTCCCAAATCCATTTGCCTTGTGGTTTTTATTGAGTACAGCAAATGGCCAAAAAAAATATTTTTTTCAAAAACTATTTTTGTAAGCAATCAATCATATCACTGGTGTCAGCAGGAAAGGCAGGTAGCACAGCAGATTAATATCAGAGTGATAGGGATATAATTACAATTACTCTTTTGTTTTTAATCTCACAATTACTTTTAAATAAAGGTATACAGGTCAGGGACTAGGCATTTTACTGAGATCTAACATTGAATGGAGGCCTTCATCCATCCTGGAAGAAGTGCCTTTGCCTTTGTCCTCCTTGTTTATAATCTCTTTAACCATGCCTGAACCCCAATATCTCCCCCATTTTTGTTTTGTAGATATGATAGTAGAGGACATGCAAGGATGCCACAATGGTGGGTTCAGAACATAAGTCCAATAAGTGTGGGCTGAGATGCTCCCCATGTGGGTTTGGCTCTGTCAGGCAGTCACATCCCTGGAGGATTTGGAGGCCTGAGGGTCAAATTCTTTGCCTCTGGTATTGGGTTCCTTTGCCAGGGGGATGGGGGAGTGGGGGTGGGGTAGCAGTTGTAGGAATGGTTTGATTCTTTGGGTGGGAGTCCATCATGGTCCATCTCCTGTGGACATACAAGCCTAACCTCAGCTGCATGTTAATAAGTCTATGGGGTTCTCTTATTGGATGTTGTCTATATCTTTATACTAAACTTGCCCGTGCTTACAATCTGTTGCATTTTGAAATGGTGATAAGGTGTGGTATACCCATCTTCCTGAATGTTTAAAACATTTAAAGTAAATAAAGTCCAAGCTAACCCAGCCCTGGAATCCTTTACTCCTCCATTCCCTCCTTTTTTGTTTTTGTAGCATGTTTTAAAGGGTCTGATAATCACTTGCCCTTGGGGTTTGTTGATCAGGTGGCATATTTGCCACGTGAACAGAATTTAGCAAATTTTTGGCTAGTATATGTTAGTCCATTATTTGTTTTAAGTTGGAGAGGGACTCCCATAGCAGTAAAAACTTGGAGACAGTGAGAGATAACTTGGGAGGAATTTTACTTAGTATCAAAGGATGCAAAAATAAATCCTGAGTAAGTATCTATGGTAACATGAATGAATTTAAGTTTTCCAAATGAGAGTACATGAGTAACATCCATCTGTCAAATTATAAGCAACAAAAGGCATTTAGAAGAAGTGGGCTTATCTGGCATCCATGTTTAGTTCTGTCTGGACTATAGATGATATCCTGACAACTTAAAAATGTTGTAGAATGTCAACAGACAATAGTTGCTACATGGTTTTTATTGTAGATGGCATTTTTCAGATGATGACTATGAGTGACAGCATTAAAACAGCAGCACTAAATGTTCTTTATTACAATTAGGAACACATGGACACAAACTTGTAAAAGTCTAGCATCAGTAACTTTAGATCTCTTACAAGTTGGGGGGACAATGTTTATAATTCCAAATAGTTTTACTTTTTAATGTATAAGTACATTATACATATATATATATGTATAATATATATATATATTATATGTATGTATATATATATATAAATCACTTATTTGACTAAGATGAATATAGGCCAAGTTTTAAATAGGATCGCCCCATGAGTTTTTTATTACTAGGGTCTGGCAAGATGGCACTGGACACATGGTGGCTTTATCATGTTGGCACCACATGGTCTCTCCAAGGGTTCTTTTAAATGGAACATAAAGACACGTTACATGTAACATGCAGGCTCAAAGTAGCTATCTGTTAGAAGAGTAAAAGACATGTCATCTCCCCCTGAGAAACAGGTGTCCTTGAGTTAGGCATGTTAATGAAATGACCAGATAAATTGAAGCAAACTAAGGTGGGATTTAAAAGGTTTTGTTAGTGTTTAGTTTACTCCAGGTGTTTATAATTAGATCTTGAGTTGTCTCATAAATGGATTTGTTATTATCTAGAAAGCCAAGAGTTCAAATCCTGTAGAACCAAGCCATTTAGAGATTTACAGTTTGGAAAGGACCTTAAATTTATTTAAGTTTAGAATCTGACATGTTACATTGAGTTATAGAGAACAAAATTTTGTTAATTTTAAAACAAAAAATAATTAATTGTTAAGAATAAAACCTCTAATTAAACTATTTAAAATACACATAAGGATGTTATAGTATTTATAAACCTTATTAATAGAATAATTTCCCCTTTTAATTTTGCCTTTAGAGCAAATGAATTTTAAATTACAATTTTTTATTATATATGTATCCTATGAATGACCAATGTCTAATCTTTAATTAAATGGTACTGTTTTGGGTTTTAGAAAATGAATCCTTAGAGAACTTAGGTACATTTAGCATTTAAAGACAGTAACACAGATGTCATATATGTTAATTTTTTACCTTTAGAGTAAGATTTAGCAAAGCTTTTAGACCTCTTATAAGCTTAGAGAGACAGTGTTAGTGTCCCCAAGTAGACTTGTTTTTTATTGAGTGTTGGCCACTTTGTATTAAACCTTTAATTTGATCCCTATAAACTTTTATATAACATTTATATGAATTTTAGGCATAAGCTTACACATTTTAGGGTGTTAAATGTGTTAAAATAACTGAAAAGACAAATACTTAAATAAGCTGATTTAGTTAGAGCTCAGTTTTTTAAATAGTTAAAAACCCAAAAAAGGTAGCAAAATACAAGCAATTACTATTGCAAGAAAACAAAAACATTCCTATAAGCCAGTTTTTAGCAGTTACTAAGAGGAAGATATTTAAGATAAAATTAGATGCTAGCTGTTTTAGTTTACTAAATTTTGAATTTTAGGAAATCATTTAAATTATAGCCATATTAATTACATCATATATTTTGTTACTTTTTGAACCTTGAGGTTTTGTTTCTTTTTATTTTGGAAGAAGCCTTTAGGACAAACCTTATCTTATAAGATTTTTTATTTAAATGTTATTTTTTTAAACTTTAACCCTCCCTTTAAAAAAAAAACATAGTTAATACCTTTGCCAAAATTTTAATTTTATTAAATGTTTAAGACTTTAAATAAAATTATCCTTTTTTAATTGAATAAAAAATTTTTAATCTCATGATTTAATGAAAACCTAAAGAAAGCAATCTTATTTTTAAAAAAATAAGTGTTTATAAAAACACATTTATTTCTTGACGCAAATATTTTAAGAGTAGGATCTGAATTATAATTTTAATAGATTGAAACACATTAAGATCACTTATGTATATATATTTAAGCAGTTTTATATAGCTCCCTTTAAAACTAATCTTTAATCCTAAATACTTAAAAGTGACCTCTTCAATACCTGTATTTATTAACCTTAGACATCACAGTAATATTATAAAAGCAGTTTGAGAACCATTTTGAAGCTATTCACCTACACATACATACATACACACACATGAACAAGTTTTATAAGTTAGGCATATCAAAAAAATGTCATTTTAAGCACACATAGATGAGCTGGAATTCCAGAAGCAATTAAGTTGTGTCTGAGGCTGTTTTACAACTCACTTTGTTAGAGGCTTATCTTGGTGGCTGAAGCAAAAGAAAGTCTCTAACAAGACTGTTGTTGCAGCCTTTAGAATCTTTGCCTCGAATAAGCCAGTCCTTCAGTGGGACCTCTGGTGGGGATGAGGTCCCAAGCCTTTGGGAATATAGTGAAACTTGTTGAAATATGACAGGATCATACAAAATTTGTTAGTTGACAGCTATGTAATTTTCTAACCCCTGCAACATGAAGGCAGTGATAGACACTCAAGCTTATTCCTTTTATTGAGCTTGTTTTAGAAAATATCATCAAATTTGCCTCTCCACATGAGATATTGTGGATTCTCAAGACATACAGGCTCATGTTGTCATTGTCCCTGCACATTTTGAATAATAGGGAAGTCCATCAGGTCCCCTAATGAGGGCTGCTTCTCTTAGGCATCCTCTAAGCACTGAAGCTTGGGGTTTTTATCATTCCAATAAAAAACTGGGGGTGGAGGTTGAGGAATGTCTGGAGGCTGTATGTCCTCCTCCACTGAGGTAAATGGTTGAAATGTCAACTCTGGAGGTGCCAGGAACTTCTCTGTATATAGGTCAGCTAGAGAGGCCCATACTAGAACCTCTGAGGTTAGGGAAGCAAGAGGTATCTTTTTCCCCTGAGCTTGTAACTTTTTCACTTGCTCTTTCCCAAACATCCAAATCAAGGGTTCCCTTTTCTGGGAACCTAGGATTGCATAGAGCTACTATTAATAACATTTTACCAATTTGATCTTCATTTACAATAGCCCTTCTGGTTTTAAGTAGCTGTTCAAGTATTCTTATATAGCTTTTTTTTTTTTGGCAGACAGTTATTACCCCATAATTACCCTCAGTTGAAAATCCCCAAGAACTTGGCAGTGCCTATGTACAGCAATGACATACAGGTTGTTGCTCTCATTTTCTCAGGTCTGCATGCTGCCCTTGCAAGGGTTATATCTCTCCTCACATGGGGCACCACTTGCTAGTTTGTGACCAGCATATCTCAAGCAGTGGATGAAGAATTACTTGAACATAGACACCAGTGTAAGAGAAGCAGAGGGGGAGACTAGCTCCGGACTAGCTAGCTCCCAGAATCTGTTTGCCTTGCAGCTTTTATTGAATACAGCAAATGGCTAAATAATATTTATTTTTTTCAAAAAATATTTTACAAGCAATCAATTGTATTGCTGATGTCATCAGGAAAGGCAGGTAGCATAGCAGATTAATATCAGAGTGATCACTTAAGAATTATAAATACTGTTAAGTAAAGGTTTAGAGGTCAAGGAACAGACATGTCTTAGGGAGATCAAACATTGAATTGATGCCTTCATCTGTCCTGGAGGAGGTGCCTTTACTTTTGTCCTCATTGTTTACAATCTCTTTAACCATGCTTGAACAGCAACATCTTGCCTTATTGCTCTGGCTAGGAATTCCAAGACTATGTTGAATAGGAGTGAGAAGAGTGGGCACCATTGTCTAATTCCTGATTTTAAGGGAAATGGTTTCAGTTTATCCCTATTTAGTATGATGTTGGCTGCAGGTTTGTCATATAAAGCCTTTATAATGTTGAGGTAAATTCCTTCTATTCCTAGTTTCATCAGAGCATTTATTGTGAAATGGTGTTGAATCTTTTTGAAGACTTTTCCTATATCTGCTGAGATGATCAAGTGGTTTTTGTATTTGCTTCTATTAATGTGCTGTGTTAGATTTAATGATTTGCATATGTTAAACCACCCCTGCATCCCTGGGATAAAGCTGACTTGGTCATGGTGAATGATCTTTCTGATGTGTTGTTGGATTTGGTTTGCCGCTATTTTATTGAGGATTTTTGCATCAATGTTCATTAAGGAGATTGGCCTGTAGTTCTCCTTTTTGTATGTGTCCTTGTTTGGTTTTGGGCTGAGTGTAATACTGGCTTCATAGGATAAGTTTGGTAGTGTTCCTTCCATTTCTATTTCATGGAAAAGCTTAAGGAGCATTAGTATTAGTTATTCTTTAAAGGTCTGTCAGAGTTCAGTGGAGAATCCATCAGGTCCTGGACTTTTCATTTTTGAGAGACTTTGTTGCTGCTTCAATTTAACTGTGTGTTATAGATCTGTATAGGTGGTTAATATCCTCTTGGTTCAGATTTGGATGGTCATAAGTATCTAGAAATTTGTCCATTTCTTCAAGATTTTCCAATTTATTTGAATACAATTTCTCAAAGTATTTCCTGATGATTCCCAGGATTTCCTTGGTGTTTGTTGTTATCTCCCCTTTTTTATTTCCGATTTTATAAATTTGGATCTTTTCCCCACTCATTTTAGTCAGATTTGTTAGGGATTTGTCAATCTTCTTTACTTTTTCAAAGAGTCAGGTTTTTGTTTTGTTGATACTTTGTAAGTTTTTTTTTTCTTTTTTTTGGTCTCTATCTCATTGATTTTTGTCCTTATTTTTTATTATTTTTCTCTTTCTGCCTGTTTTGGATTTAGCTTGTTCTTGTTTTTCTAGGAGTTTGAGATGTGGTATTAGGTCATTTATTTGAGATCTTTTTGTCATTTTAATATATGCGGTCATTGCTATAAACTTTTCTCTTAGGACTTCCTTTGCTGTGTCCATTCATTCTGATAGGTTGTGTTTTTATTTTCATTAAATTCTAAGAACTTTTTAATTTCCTCCCTTATTTCTGCTATGACCCACTGATAGTTGAGCAATGTGTTGATCAACCTCCAATCATTTGTGTATATTCTGCTGCTGCTTTTGTTGTTGAGTTCTAGTTTTATTGCATTGTGATCAGACAGTATGTGGGGGTTATTTCAGTTTTCTTCTTGAGACTTTCTTTGTGACTTAAGATATGGTGTATTTTGGAGAAATTCCAAGGGCTGCTGAGAAGAATGTATATTGTGCTGCTTTGGGGTGAAATATTCTGTAGACATCTGTTGGGTCCATTTGATCTATGGTTCATTTAGTTCCAGGATTTCTTTGTTGGCTTTTTGTCTGGATGACCTATCTATTGTTGATACAAAGGCATTAAATTCTCCCATTATCACTGTGTTGGGGTCTATATGTGATTTTACATCCTTTAGTGTATGTTTAATGACATTGGGTACACTGACAATGGGTACATTATTAGTTGATAATTGTTATTTCCTATTGATACATTGTTCCTTTTATCAGTATGAAGTGACCTTCTTTTCCCCTTTTGACTAATATAAGTTTGAAGTCTACTTTTTCTGATTTAAGTATTGCTACTCCTGCCTGTTATGGGGGCCCATTAGATTGGTAAACCTTCTTCCAGCCTTTCACCTTATTTCTATCAATAAGGTGGGTCTCTTATAAACAACAGATTGTCAGGTTTTCCTTTTTAATCTAGTTTGCTGTATGGTGTTTTTGATGGGGGAGCTGAGTCCACTGACATCCAGTGTTAATATTAATAGATATGTGGTGATTCCTGCCATTTATTTGTTTTTGTTATTTAAGGATTTGAGTGTGTGCAGTTGATTCAATGTTACTCCCTGAGTACTTGTCTTTTCTTCTCCTGTGGTTTGATATTTCCCATCCTCTTGTGGTTTTGTTTGTTTTCATCTTCTGTGTGTAGAATTCCTTGCAGAATCTTGTTTTGGTTTATTTTTATTGTAGACTTTTATCCCTCCATCAGTTTTGAATGACAGTTTTGCTGGGTAGAGTATCCCAGGGCTGAAATCATTTTCTTTCAGTGCTCAAAATACCTCACTTCATTCCCTTCTTGTTTTAAGGTCTCTGTTGAGAAATCTGCTATAATTTTGATGGGTTTACATTTACATGTTATTTGTTTTTTCTCTCTCACAGCCTTCAATATTCTTTCTCTGTTCTCTGAGCTAGTTGTTTTAACAATAATGTGCAGCAAAGAGTTTCTATTTTGGTTAAGTTTGTTTTGTGTCCTGGAGGCTTCCTGTATCTGAATGGGCAACTCTTTCACAAGATTTTGGAAATCTTCTGCCATTATTTTGTTGAATATAGTACATATCCCTTTGGTTTTTCCTCTTCTCTTTCTTTGATGCCCATGATTGTCAGGTGTGGTCTTTTGATGGAGTCATTGCATTCTTGCATATTCTTTTCACAGCTCTTGATTTCTGACTCAGAATTCTGTGTTTTGTCTTCTTTAACATCTGTTTCATCTCTGAACCCTGAGATTCTGTCTTCCACTTGTTCTAGTCTGCTAGAGTGGCCTTCCACTGTGTTTTTTGTTTGATTAAAGAGAACTTTTATTTCCATGATTTGTGTTTGATTTTTTTTTCTGAGGTTTTCCAGATCTTTGTTCAACTTTTCTGTCATAGCTTGTGTTGTCTTCTTTTATCATTTATCTCTTCTTTTATAGACTCCTTTGTTTCATGTTGGTGTTTGTTGAATTTTTCTCTGAGTTCATTTAGTTTTTTCTGTGTCTTCTCACTTTTTTTATTTGTGATGTCTTGATATTTCTTGAGTTCATCCTGTCTAACTGTCATGTATCTTCTCCATGATTTTCTTGATGATCTCATCCATGATATCCCCTTTGAGAGTTTTTTATTTTTTGTGGATGTCATTGAGCTCATTGGTCATATTTATCATTGTTTTATGGGGTTAGGAACTGGGTATTCATTTTCTCCATTTCCTCCTAAATCTTCTATTGAATTGTTCTTTTGAAGAATATAGTTTCCTTGCCTTCTTCTTTTCCCTATGCTTCTAATTGGTGCTGTGCTCCTATGTTCTTGATTTGCTGGTTGGTGGTTTTAATTGCCTGTTTTCTTTCCCTTGATTTAATACTGCATTGTGTTTGGCTTAGTTGTTAGCTAGGTTGATTTCTGTCTCTGGTCTGGAAGTGTAAATTAGCAATAACAAATTCACACATTCAATGCCAGACTAGTTGTTTATATATTATATAGAGAACCTGTTGGCGAAAATATCTATAAACAGTGGGAATTAGGGGGTAATGGTTTTTTGGATAGAGATAGAAACTTGGGTAATTTAAAAAGGTTGTGTTAAGAGCTGGGCAGAAAGGGGATGGGGTGAGTGAGAGAAGAGTTATGGGGGCTGCAGGGTTTTGGGGTCCTTGT
This sequence comes from Castor canadensis, assembly GCF_047511655.1. Lineage (NCBI taxonomy): Eukaryota > Metazoa > Chordata > Mammalia > Rodentia > Castoridae > Castor > Castor canadensis. Next base: position 25,480,099 of record NC_133390.1, on the reverse strand, counting down.
GTTTTTTGGGTGCAATTCTGCTGCTATAGTGGAGAGTGTATATGTCAGGGATTGCAGAGTTGCTAGGAGTGTGTATGGTTGGTACACTAGGCTAATTAGATGGTGGTAAATGTGTATGAGGGAGGCATAATGTGGTGGCAGGTGGGGGAAGATGAGGAGAGGGAGGCAAAGTCAGGGGGAGAGAGTGACTGAAATGGGGCAGAAAGAATAGTTGGGAGGAAGAACAATGGACTGTACCACAAGAAAATGAGAGAAAGTGAAGGGAGTAAGAATAGAGAAGAAACTAGTAACAGTATAGTTAAAAGTACTAAATTAAAAAAAGGGAAAAAACTAAGAAAAAGGAAATAATCCAACTACAACAACCATAACAAAAAATTAAGGTCAGTTCAACAAAAGTTCTGGGGGATTCCAAGATGGCGGCTAGAGGGAGGAAGCAGAAAGCGAGCCTCCTATAGTGAAATCTTGGAGAGAAGCTGGAGACACACATTGCAGGCATAATCACTGAGAAGAGGCATAACTTTGACCCCTCCACACCTCCAGCTGGGTCAGAGAATCTCCACTTCACGTTAAATGGAGAAACCAGGAGGGCTCCCGGGGCCTCCAGTCACCTGCACCCAGACGGCTTGGGAAGACGCGGACCAGGTGAGCTTCACAGTACCACAGTACTCCCACAGACAAGCCTGGGCCAGAGCAGCATAGCCCCCTGGACAGACTGACCTCCACCCGGGGAAAAAAGAGAAACTGACTAATAAGCAATAATGACAATAAAGACACACGAAAAGAGGGTGGGGTGCCCTGAGTGCCAAAGATTTGGGGAAGGGAATCCTTCCCAGAACTGTAAATAAACAAGCCGGGCAGGCCAGAGAGGCTCTGATGGGAGCGAGGGCATGAGCCCAGCAACCAGGAGCGGGAAAGTTTGTGAGAGTGGCAGAGGGAGGAAAACTCCACAGGAGAGAAGGGAAGACCCACTTGTCATGTGAACTGTAAACAAACATGGCGGCTGGCAGGAGCAGCAGCACCACCCAGTAATCAGGAGCAGGAAAGCTTGTGAGAGTGGCGGAGGGAAGAAAACTCCACAGGAGAGCGGGGAGACCCACCTCCTACATGAACTGTAAATAAACAAGCAGGCCTGAGAACACGGGTGCAGTGTCACCTTTCCCAGAGTGCTTGGAAAGGGGAAAGCCTGTAGCAGAGGCTCCCGCACAGGAGAACTCTGAGTAAACAAAGCCTGCGGGCCAGGTGAGTGCTAAGCTCACCACAGAGATCTGCATAAATAATGCCGCCAGCAACAGCACTCTGATAGCAGTGGGCAGGCAAGCCACAGCTTCAGATACCATTCTCAGAACTGTCTCCAGACTCTTTTTTTTTCTTTTTCTCCGTATCTTTGATTAGAGAACAACTGAATTACACCTGCAAGTGTAAAAACTTACTGAAACTGTATTGCATTTGAACTTGGGACACTTTGTGGGTTTTTTTTGTGTGTGTGTGTGTGTGTAGTTTTGTTCTACTTTATGCATCCCCTTTGATGAGACAACTGCAGAACAACATCTAAGGCACCAACTCCAGGACTGGAGACTGAGATGGACACCCAAATTATTAAGACTGAAACTTCATTGCATTTGAACTTGGAGGTTTTTTGGGTTTTTTTTTAATTTTCTATTTTTCATTTTATTTTAATTTATTTTTATATATAGATATTTCTTACATTTACTTATTTTTTATTTTTATTCTTATTTTCATTTTTTTTTTATTTTTGATTTTCAATCCTCTCTCTGTCTCTCTAATGTCAGTTCAGCTTACCATCAATTAGTACACTAACGCTACCTGTTTATACCTTTGAAACTTTCTTGTCTGATACCTTCTTCTATTTTCTCCTTCCTGTCTGTGTATTTGTTTTTCCCTTTTCTTTAACTTCTTGCTTTCCATCTCAGCTCATCCTTCCATTCTAAATATTACCATTGTTATTATTACAAGATAGAAAATACTTAATTGCACACAGTACAGGGACAGTAACAACACTAAAGACAATGATGGGAAGACAGAAAAAACAGGGAAACCAGTCTCCCCACAGCAAAAAATTAGTACAGGAACCAGAGGGGAATGAAGAGAACAGAAACTCAGATCCAGACTCCAACAAAATGAAGGTAAACTATGCCAAAGGACCCAATGAAGCCCACAAGAATAATTTAAAAGAAGACATACTACAAGTACTCAATGAGAATTTTATAGAGATGATACTGGATAAGGTCAACCAAAATGTACAGGAGACACTCAAGAATTCCAAGACAACAAAAATAGAGAACTTGAAAAAGCAAAAGAAGAAATAAAGAAAACCATAGAAGCACTGCATAAACACCAAAGTGAAACAGAGAACATGATGAATAAACGAATAAATGAACTCAGGAAAAAAATAGACAACATTAAAGAGGAAACCAGCCAGGATATGGAAAACCTCAGAAAAAAGAATGAAACAGAACTGCAAAACAAAATGGAAGGCCAATCCAGCAGAATAGAACAAACAGAAGACAGAATCTCAGAACTTGAAGATGAAATGGTAATTAAAGGAAAAACCGAAGAACTATTAATTAAACAACTCAAGACCTGTGAAAAGAAAATGGAAGAACTTACCGACTCCATCAAAAGACCAAACTTGAGAATCATGGGCATTGAAGAAGGAGAAGAGGTGCAAGCGAAGGGAATACGTAATCTATTCAACAACATAATAACAGAAAATTTCCCAAATCTAGAGAAAGATATTCCCATACAGATGCAAGAGGCCTCCAGGACACCAAACAGATCAGATCAAAATAGAACTACCCCACGACATAGCATCATTAAAACAACAAGTTCAGAAACTAAAGAAAGAATATTGAAGGCTGTAAGAGAGGAAAAACAAGTAACATACAAAGGAAAACCCATAAAAATCACAGCAGACTTCTCAACAGAAACATTAAAAGCAAGAAGAGCTTCAGGTGAGATCTTCCGGGCACTGAATGAAAATAACTTCAACCCCAGGATACTCTACCTAGCAAAACTATCATTCAAAATAGATGGAGCAATAAAAGTCTTCCATGATAAGCAGAAACTAAAGCAATATGTGACCACAAAGCCACCACTGCAAAAGATTCTGCAAGGGATTCTGCATACAGAAAGTGAAACGCAACTTAACCATGAAAAGACAGGCAGCACCAAACCACAGGAAAAGAAAAAGCAAGACAGTAGAGAGTAACCTCAACTTAGGTACACACAATCAAACCTTCAAACAACTAAGACAACTAAATGACAGGACTCACCACATACATATCAGTACTAACACTTAATGTTAATGGACTTAGTTCACCCATCAAAAGGCACCACTTGACAAAATGGATTAAAAAGGAAGATCCAACAATTTGTTGCTTACAGGAGACCCATCCCACTGACAGAAATAAGCATAGGCTTAGGATGAAAGGCTGGAAGAAGATTTACCAAGCCAATGGCCCCCCAAAACAGGCAGGAGTAGCAATACTTATCTCTGACAAAGTAGACTTCAAACCTACATTGTTCAAACAAGACATAGAAGGGCATTCCATACTAATAAAAGGGGAAGTAGACCAAAAGGAAATAATAATCATTAACCTTTATGCACCCAATGTCAATGCACCCAATTTCATCAAACATACCCTGAAAGACCTAAAAGCATATATAAACACCAACACAGTGGTTGTGTGATACTTTAACACCCCATTATCATTAATAGATAGGTCATCCAAACAAAAAATCAATAAAGAAATCCAAGATCTAAAACACGTAATAGATCAAATGGACCTAGTTGATGTCTACAGAACATTTCATCCAACTTCTACACAATATACATTCTTCTCAGCAGCCCATGGAAACCTTCTCAAAAATAGATCATATCCTAGGGCACAAAGGAAGTCTCAGCAAATATAAGAAAATAGAAATTATACCGTGCATACTATCTGATCACAATGCAGTAAAAGTAGAACTCAACAACAAAAGTAAAGACAAAAAACATGCAAACAGCTGGAAACTAAATAACTCATTACTTCATGAAGAATGGATCATCGATGAAATAAAAGAGGAAATTAAAAAGTTCTTGGAAGTCAATGAAAATGAAAACACAACCTACCGGAACCTATGGGACACAGCTAAGGCAGTTTTGAGAGGAAAGTTTATAGCCGTGAGTGCATATATTAAAAAGACTGAAAGATCCCAAATCAATGACCTAATGATACATCTCAAACTCCTAGAAAAACAAGAACAAGCAAATCCCAAAACAAATAGAAGGAGAGAAATAATAAAAATAAGAGCTGAAATCAACGAACTAGAAACCAAAAAAACCACACAAACAATTAATGAAACAAAAAGTTCGTTCTTTGAAAAAATAAACAAGATCAATAGACCCCTGGCAAACCTGACTAAAATGAGGAGAGAAAAAAACCAAATTAGCAGAATCAGGAATGCAAAAGGGGAGATAATAAAAACACCATGGAAGTCCAGGAAATCATCAGAGACTACTTTGAGAACCTATATTCAAATAAATTTGAAAATCTTAAAGAAATGGACAGATTTCTAGATAGATATGACCATGCAAAACTGAACCAAGAGGAAATTAATCACCTGAATAGATCTATAACACAAAATGAAATTGAAGCAGCAATAGAGAGTCTCCCCAAAAAGAAAAGTCCAGGACCTGATGGATTCTCGATTCTCTGCTAAATTATATCAGACCTTTAAAGAACTGATACCAACTGTTCCATGAAATAAAAAGGGAAGGAAAACTGCCAAACACATTTTATGAAGCCAGTATTACACTTATCCCAAAACCAGGCAAAGACACCTCCAAAAAGGAGAACTATACGCCAATCTCCTTAATGAACATTGATGCAAAAATCCTCAACAAAATAATGGCAAACCAAATTCAACAACACATCAAAAAGATTATTCACCACGACCAAGTAGGCTTCATCCCAGTGTTGCAGGGGTGGTTCAACATACGAAAATCAATAAATGTAATAAACCACATTAACAGAAGCAAAGACAAAAACCACTTGATCATCTCAATAGATGCAGAAAAAGCCTTTGATAAGATCCAACACCATTTCATGATAAAAGCTCTACGAAAACTAGGAATAGAAGGAAAGTACCTCAACATTATAAAAGCTATATATGACAAACCTACAGCCAGCATTATACTTAACGGAGAAAAACTGAAACCATTCCCTCTAAAATCAGGAACCAGACAAGGATGCCCACTATCTCCACTCCTATTCAACATAGTACTGGAATTCCTAGCCAGAGCAATTAGGCAAGAAGAAGGAATAAAAGGAATACAAAAAGGCAAAGAAACAGTCAAAATATCCCTATTTGCAGACGACATGATCCTATACCTTACAGACCCAAAAAACTCTACTCAGAAGCTTCTAGACATCATCAATAGCTATAGCATATAGCAGGATATAAAATCAACATAGAAAAATCATTAGCATTTCTATACACTAACAATGAGCAAACTGAAAAAGAATATATGAAAACAATTCCATTTACAATAGCCTCAAAAAAAATCAAATACCTATGTGTAAACCTAACAAAAGATATGAAAGACCTCTACAAGGAAAACTATACACTTCTGAAGAAAGACACTGAGGAAGACTATAGAAAGTGGAGAGATCTCCCATGCTCATGGATTTTTAGAATCAACGTAGTAAAAATGTCGGTACTCCCAAAAGTAATCTACATGCTTAATGCAATTCGCATCAAAATTCCAATGACATTCATTAAAGAGATTGAAAAATCTACTGTGAAATTTATATGGAAACACAAGAGGCCATGAATAGCCAAGGCAATACTCAGTCAAAAGAAAAATGCAGGAGGTATCACGATACCTGACTTCAAATTATATTACAAAGCAATAACAATAAAAACAGCATGGTACTGGCACAAACACAGACATGAAGACCAGTGGAACAGAATAGAGGACCCAGATATGAAGCCACACAACTATAACCAACTTGTCTTTGACAAAGGAGCTAAAAATATACGATGGAAAAATAGCAGCCTCTTCGACAAAAATTGCTGAGAAAACTGGTTAGCAGTCTGCAAAAAAACTGAACCTAGATCCATGTATATCACCCTATACCAATATTAACTCAAAATGGATCAAGGATCTTAATATCAGACCCCAAACTCTAAAGTTGATACAGGAAACAGTAGGAAATACTCTGGAGTTAGTAGGTATAGGTAAGAACTTTCTCAACAAAACCCCAGAAGCACATCAACTAAGAGATAGCATAGATAAATGGGACCTCATAAAGCTAAAAAGCTTCTGGTCATCAAAAGAAATGGTCTCTAAACTGAGGAGAACACCCACAGAGTGGGAGAAAATATTTGCCAACTATACATCAGACAAAGGACTGATAACCAGAATATATAGGGAACTTAAAAAACTAAATTCTCCCAAAACTAATGAACCAATAAAGAAATGGGCAAGTGAACTAAACAGAACTTTCTCAAAAGAAGAAATTCAAATGGCCAAAAACCACCTGAAAAAATGCTCATCATCTCTAGCAATAAAGGAAATGCAAATTAAAACCACACTAAGATTCCACCTCACCCCTGTTAGAATAGCCATCATTAGCAACACCATCAACAACAGGTGTTGGTGAGGATGTGGGGAAAAAGGAACCCTCTTACACTGTTGGTGGAAATGTAGACTAGTATAACCACTCTGGAAAAAAAATTTGGAGGCTACTTAAAAAGCTAGACATTGATCTACCATTTGATCCAGCAATACCGCTCTTGGGGATATACGCAAAAGACTGTGACACAGGTTACTCCAGAGGCACCTGCACACCCATGTTTATTGTGGCATTATTCACAATAGCCAAGTTATGGAAACAGCCAAGATGCCCCACCACCAACGAATGGATTAAGAAAATGTGGTATCTACACACAATGGAATTTTATGCAGCAGTGAAGAAGAACGAAATGTTATCATTGGCTGGTAAATGGATGGAATTGGAGAACATCATTCTGAGTGAGGTTAGCGTGGCCCAAAGGACAAAAATTGTATGTTCTCCCTCATATGCAGACATTAGATCAAGGGCAAACACAACAAGGGGATTGGACTTTGAGCACATGATAAAAGCTTTAGCACACAAGGGAGGGGTGAGGATAGGTAAGACACCTAAAAAATTGGCTAGCATTTGTTTCCCTTAAAGCAGAGAAACTAAAGCAGATACCTTAAAAGCAACTGAGGCCAATAGGAAAAGGGGACCAGGAACTAGAGAAAAGGTTAGATCAAAAAGAATTAACCTAGAAGGTAACACACATGCACAGGAAATTAATGTGTCAACCCCCTGTATAGCTATCCTTATCTCAACCAGCAAAAACCCTTGTCCCTTCCTATTATGGCTTATACTCTCTCTACAACAAAATTAGAAGTAAGGGCAAAATAGTTTCTGCTGGGTATTGAGGGGGTAGGGGGGAGAGGGAGGGGGGGCCGAGTGGGTGGTAAGGGAGGGTGTGGGGGCAGGGGGGAGAAATGACCCAAGCCTTGTATGCACATATGAATAATAAAAAAAAAAAAGTTCTGGACTTAGTCCTTTGGCATCCAGTCATAGTAGTGGTGCTTGGTATTCTGGGCTATGTGGGGTGGGTGCTGCCCCTCTCGTTGGACAGCTTGGTGTGTGTGTGGAGTGAGCTGGAGGACTTTTGCCTTGCTTTCCTTGGTCTTATGGGCTGTCTGTTACAAGCAGGAACTCTGAAGTGGTCTCACCAGAAGCCTGGCTTGTGAGAAGTATTTGGTTCCTTCTGTCCACCAGCTAGGTTGCAATTAGGACCTGTGGTAGTTCAGTACCAGTTTGGGCAAGGTGGTCTAATCTGTCATTGTTTTCACCAAGTGGCACCTGTATTGCCCTACAGCTGCAAATCCTCTCCCAGAAAGGTGGGGCAATTCAGTTTTGTGCTCCACCCTCAGTCCCACATGACTAGCTCAGTGGTCAGCCATGCCCCCACTCTGGAATGTTAGCTTATCTCCCCAACCCTGTTCTCAGACTTTATTCCTCACCCTGTCTCTGCTCACTGAGGGTTTGGCTCCTTGCCCCACTCCTGTTCTTGGAGGTTGGTTCAGTGTTCCCGCCTCACCTCCACTGTCAGCAGTAGATTACAATTCACTGTCTGTGTTTTTCAATTTTGTTCGGGTGGGGTTCAATTTATTCACGAGCTATGCTGAATTATGTTCTCTGTCGTGCGGGTGGGGGTCACATGTGGTGTGTGACATTCACCTCTTGGGTCTTCAGATTTATGCAGGCAGTTTTGAAAGTGGACAGCAGGCAGAAATGGCAGGCAGCTTTTCTCATTGTAGGTGCTACTGGGACTGGGTTTAGCCTGGCAAGGCATAGGTAGGCTTTCCATAGGTTAGGGGTCCAGTATGTCACAGGATTTAGTTCTGTTTGATGCCCTATCTTCTAATTTTTGAAAACAGAAAAGAAAAAAAAAAAAAAAGGAAAGGAAAAGGATAAATGGCCAGGGAGCTTTTTCCCAGGGTGGTTATGCACCAGTGGCTATGCCACCCTGGGATTTCTCTGGCTGTTAGGTGCAATCAAAAGCTGTTTGAAGGGTCAGTCCTTGGATTTTATGTACACCTTATGTGTTGGCAGTTATTTAGTTGGCTAGAAAGAATCAGAGTTACCCAAGTGTAGCTCCCATGTCTCAAAGTGTTTTCTGAAATCACAAAGCTCAGGAATTCTGATTCCCTATCCTATTTGCCTTCTTGGATCTCCTGATCTAAACTCTTTAATAAGCATGACCTTGTTCATTTGTCTCATCAAACAGAGGCTTTTAGAGGTTAAGTGCTTAGGTTCCCTTGAAACACAATTTCCCTGTTCGAAGACCAATACTTTCTCACTCCTCTACAAAGATAAGGCTGGAAGGGTGCAGATTGGTATGAAGAAGACACATGGTAAACTATTATGGCTGTGGCTTACATGCTTAACTGATGATTTAATAGAAATGAATTCATAGTAATCTGAGAGCAGAAATGGGTCACAACCAGCCCCAAAGTGGTTAGGAACACTTGAAGGAGAGATAACCCACCTATTTCACTAGTATTCTTGGGGTGAACAGTATGTCAGGACACAGGCGGGTCTGAGTGCTTTGCTGCAGCAACTGCCTGGGACCAGCTGGGGATAAAGTGGTGGGGCTGCCTCACTACAAAGAGATTCTCCAACTGGAACTGCTCCCAAGGGGAGGTGGTGTGAGGGCTAAGCTGCTATGAACAACTGGGTGGTCAGTTGGTTGTGGTATGCACCAGACTGAGAGATGCTGTTTACAAAAGCCAGATGCAGCTGGTAGTCATATAGGATAGAGGCCACCCTGCAGAGGTAGAAGCAGGCAGGGCTGGGAAAAGTGCAGAAGGAACCAGCTTGTGTAGCAAAAATGATGTCATGAACCCAATCAGGAATGAAGAGTAACAAAGTGACAAAATGTGTGGAGTTCTTGGCTGTCCAGCTGGGTCCATTCCTGTTCATCAAGAAGCACTGGTTGTAGTTGGTAGAGCACCCAACACTACCCTAACCTTGTTTCATAGTTTTCCATCTTTACCAGAAGTACTTTAACTTCTTGTCTCCATTCAACTAATTGTATTATAAGGAGAGACATAGGGTTAGTTTTAGAGCAATATTTACCATTTACTTTCTACTTGACCTTAGTATTTTTGATTCACACTCCAAATATTTTCCATCCCATTTCCCCTTCTCATATGGAGGTGGTAAGGAGCAATAAAACAGTCTATACATGGCTTTCATGGAAAGAATTGCTATGTAAAATAAACATGCCCTGGAAAGAGTTGAAATGCCTTTGAAATCTGATTTTTGAAGCATGAAAAACTAGTGATTAGTTATGGTAAAAGAGAAGGCAGGAGATGTACCCCTCTCCCTCCATGAGAATAACTTTGGCTGTGTCACACTTTTTATTTTGTATTTTCTCACTATGCTGAAATTTGCCAGAGATTCTGACATGACTGTTTTTGCTGCATTTCCAACTAAAAGTGTTTTTTCTTTTCTTTTCTTTCCCAATTAGTTGCCAAAGAGGAGATTCAAAACTTAAATGATTAAAATGTGTTTTGGAGACTCTTCTCACCAGAATAAAATAGACCTGGTCTCATCTGTTTGTGCAGGCACAGCCAATATTCTTTTCATGCTTTGATTTAAATTATTATACTCTGGTAGATGGAATTGTGGGCATAATAGTGCTAGAGAAGAAGTAGGACTAGTCACAACTTAAGAGTTTTGAGCTATAAGATTTAGAATTTCAGAAGAAATAAGATTTCTAAACTGGTTTATTTAAGGCCAAGATGTAGGAAAAAAATTGAGAGTAATAAAATTTATGACTGATTTGTGAACAAATGCAGGGATGCCCTTAAATGACTTTTTACTTCATTTGCTCCTATGTTTAATGGAAAAGAGGAAATTCTGAATATAGCAAGCCCATGAATGGCATTTTTCTGGAGCTGGCAGTGTACATGTCTGCATGATGGGGGGAGTAGTGGCCAAATCCACTGAATTACTCCTTACGTCATTCTTTGATGATATCGTGAAACATTTTGCCAGTTATCAGAAGGTTTGTTTTGTTGGGTATCATCCTCTTAGATAATTCTATACAGAGCTTTAATGCCACTTAGCTAACCCATAGAGGATTAGAGTTGCATAGTTTTATCAAAAATATACCTCTACATTGCCTGTCACTCACTCACCAAGAGAATTATACATTACTAAATAGACTACTTTACAAGACTGATTAAATGGAATACTCCACAATGCTGAACTATTTGCATTTGCACTATTTAACTAACATGTGAGCTAATGTCAAGACAGTGAGTGTATCATGTGACTTATACCACGCAGCCACATCTCAACAATAAAGTAATATCTTCCAGATTTGAAAGATCAAAAAAAGTTCTTTCCTTCTTTTTTTCTTTTTTAGGAGAAAGCAAGACTTATTCAGACACCTTTGAAAAGGCATAGAATGGTAGGTGACTATAAAAAGGAGCATAGTGTGTTGAGACAGGATTAATAGTAAGTTTTACATCTCAGGTTAGGCTACTTGTGATTGGCTGTCTCCACTTTTGTGGACCATACTGTTTGTTTTTCTCTTTCTGGGATCATAGTTTGAATTTCTTATGCATAGGAACAGCTATGTTCCATCTGAAACCCCCAGGGGGCTTAATTCACCTCCCTACATTCCATCATTCTTTGATATTTCTTGTCTGCCATGTTTGCTTAAGATGGGGACCTCCTCCACATCTCCCTTTTAGAGAACAACGAAACCAATTGTAACTTCAGTGAGGTAATATCTCATCTTCTTTAATTGCTTTGAGCTGGGTAGAGTCATAGAGACGTCCTTGCCTATGTGTTCTGGTGTTCTACTCCATAGAGGACTATGGAGCGCTCTGTGGTGATGTAGCAGAGTCTAATTGAATACTGAAATAAAATTGTATGGAAGCTTGGTCCAGAGACACTGGAGGATCATGGGGTGGAAGTTAGAACTCATGTTGTAGCATCATTTGTAACTTTATGGCCTACATGTGAGAAGAAACAAATCTGATTGAACATTAATAAAGCAAGGACCAATTACAGAGGAGTAAAATAGATATTAGAGGTCCTGAGAAAGGGGGAAGTCATGATAACTATGATCATGTATTTTCTTTTGAGAGCCATCCATGGGTGGGTCATTCTATAAGTTGACAGACTAAGTAGGTTAATACATGAATGTTAGTTAGAACTTGTCCTGATCTTTTCACCCAAAAGCAACAGTCTTCTGCTAGAATAGCACACATTTCTTTTTGAATAGTACTGAGCATTTCTACAGTCCTCTTGTAAGACTACCCAAAGAGTCAGTTTGTTTTGATACATCAGTGAGAGTTTGGGCAAGTGTATCTAAAGCACTGGCTATCTCAAATGATGTGATTTTTTTTTTTTTTTTGCAGTACTGGGGCTTGAACTCAGGGCCTTCACCTTGAGTCGCTCCACCAGCCCTATTTTTGTAAAGGGTTTTTTGAGATAGGCTCTTGCGAACTATTTGCCTAGGCTGGCTTTGAACCTCGATCCTCCTAATCTCTAACTTCTGAGTAGCTAGGATTACAAGTGTGAGTCACCGATACCTGGTTGACATGATTTTATATGATTGGGAAGGAAGAAATAATTCCTCTCATTCTTGTCTTATGTCTGATATAATTTTGAAGGCTATTAGTAGAGGTATGAGTTTGATAGCCCTTCTGCTTTCTTGAGGTTGTGAATTGGGAAGAACATTTGGATTTTTCCTGAAGTTACAGAAATAGCAGGCAATAGAAAGCATAGTTTTTGTCCAGCTGGAAGATAGACAGGCATGGGCTTTAGAGTTATGTAACCATGCTTATGAATCATTTCTTCACCACCTCTCAGCTTTAGTTTCTTTAGAAGGTCTGGCACAAGTGACGCCATTTGGAATCTGAGAACTTCTGCTCTTGTCTCAACAGTTCTCTCTGAACTGTTTGTCTCTGAATGGTATCTCCTTGCTGGGAAAAACTGTCCCAGAAGGTCTTTTCTATTAGCGAAGATAAGATATCCCAGTTGGTTTGGTCTGATCCCATGATGGAGGGTAAGTGACCAAAAGGTCAGGTGACTTTTTGGCCAAATTTAAACAACAAAGAGGTTTACAAGAAGTGGCTTTTAGGCTAGGCTTACCTGGAGTACATTAAGTTTAATTTTGTCTGTTTTATAAAAGACATCCTAGTATCTCAAAATAGGTTGTTTCTCAAGTTGATATTGTTAGAAGCTTTACTTCTGCAAAATGACAATAGACAGTCATAACATTTTAAAAGAAAAATACAAAACAAAACCCAACAAAAGAAAGTACTTAAAAATCTAACTAATACTTGCTATAGTTATTTTCCATGGTTTTGGTTGTAAATGTTCCAGAAAGTTCAAAACAATAATGACAAAAGACTTAGAATAGTCTTGGTTAAAATATTGAAACAGTTTAGCATTCAACAGGTCTATTTGCAGAGTTTTTAATTTGTATTTTGAAATGTTTATGAAAATTTGAACTTGGACAAAATTGGTTTTTTTTAAATAAAATAAAATAAATAACCAAACTTTAAAGTCCCATTGATAAGCCCCCCCCCCCCAATAAGGCAGCCAAAAAAGCCACTTGAGTTTTAAAACGGCCAACTTTTCCTCTTGTTCATAAGTCTGAGAGTTAATTTCTGAATGCTGGCACTTAAGTTATACCTGATTGAGGTAAGATCACTGAATTTTTAAAAAGAGATAACAACTTTTATATGTTTACAAAAATAACATGTAAACAAGTATATTAATTTAGACTACCCTTAGATACATAGACCTATTAGCCATAGATCAATTACAATTTTCCCTAAGGAGTAACAAGATTGCACAGACCTCATGGCTGTCATCCTAGTGCCACCATGGTAGAAATGAACACTGTGGAGGAAGCATGGTGGCTCTTCATTTCCTCTCCCCCTCCCCATCATGTCCTTGACCACAGGGTTTTACAAAAACTCTTTCAGGTAGAATATAAAACCATGTTACAAACAACATTCAAGCACAGATCAGACAGATGAGAATTTTTTTTTTCTTTTGTTTGGGTCCCAGAAGAACCAATTTAAGGGGCTTATTCTAATTCCTGATAGCTTGGGGATCAAGATAAGACAAATGGAAGACTTTTGAATCTGCCTGGACTTTAACCAACCACGAAAAATAAAGAAAACCAAAAGAAAGTAAAAGGCTTTCCCTCAGGGCAGAGAGTGGAACTGCAAAGTCAGTTCAGGAGATTTTCAGAGGAAAGAAACAATGAGGGAGATTTAATTCCTCAGGATGCTTAGAGTCAGGATAGGATCCATTGGACTTGTATCCCTCCAGGAGTTCTGGATCCTGAGAGAGGAATATGAAGTCTTGAACATAATGAACCTTGGACCATTTAGATTAATTACAGTGGAGAAGACCAAGTTGTAAAATGGTGTTGAGATTAAGAATGCTGTGTTGAGGCCAGATTTTTCAATCTGGCAGTTTGTAAACCGGCCATGTCACCTTGCAGGGAAAGAGTAAGCATTTTTTTGTGTTTGAGGATCAAATTTAGCCCAGTGCTGTAGAATGCAGCCCAGAGGTGAGTGTGTGGGGACCAAGCGGCTTGACACATCGGGAGGAGGGATATCCGGTGCTCTCAGTCTCCTTGAGTCATCCCACCAGAAGAGAAGAGGCCTACCACCTTCGAGGTGACAAATCGGTGTCTGCTCAGCTGTGGCATCTCACAAAGTTAGAGGGATCTAATGTCAGGGTGCAGTTCTCTAGGATGAGAAGACTCCCAAATGTGAAGTCAGGGTGCAGTCCAGACTGTAGAAAGGGAAGAGTAGAGAAATGGTAAAGGAGATTTACCACTGGCACTGAAACGCTTCCATAGGAAAGAAATAATCCTTCCTTGGGGCAGAAATGATGTCCTCTGTAGAGATAATGAGAGGAATTGAAAGTAAAGTGTGAGGAGAGAGAGAGGTAAGATTTCTATAGCATGCATGGGTGGGCCTGGTGAGCACTGCCAGTTGCACCATGTGTTGGCAGTTGGGACTTGAAAATGGAGAGGACAGACAAGTTCTTTACTCCTGTGGGCTGTAGGTGGACAGACTGCCTTTCCTTGATTTTGTGGGTTTCACAAGAGAGTCTCCCTGGCTAGAGACCTGAAAATTTCAGGGGAAGTAGGTTATTCACTGAAGAGTCTCACATCCTTCACTCCTAAGGGTGATGTGTTCTGGACACTCAAGAAGAGGAGACTTGGATCTCACCAGGGAGTTGCCCTGGCCAGAAACCCACAATTGTCCTCAATCCCAGTGTAGTACCACCAAAGGTCCTAATATGAAAAGAAAGTTCTCCAAATTCCTGTATGGAGTATGGGGACTACCTGTATTAATCCCCATGTAAGCTACCATTGTACATAGTACATTCTGTGTAGTACAGCCAAAGGAAAAATACCTCTAGCTGTGGTCTTATTTTCATAGAATTGAGGAGTAGCCATACTTTACAAAGATTTTTTTTCAGAAACAGAAGCAAATGAATGCTGACCCT
This sequence comes from Castor canadensis, assembly GCF_047511655.1. Classification (NCBI taxonomy): domain Eukaryota; kingdom Metazoa; phylum Chordata; class Mammalia; order Rodentia; family Castoridae; genus Castor; species Castor canadensis. The sequence continues at coordinate 25,464,986 of NC_133390.1, read as the reverse complement.
CTCCCCTGATTTGGGATTCTCTCTTTTTTTATTGTGCTGGGTCAGCGTACATTGTGGCATTTATAAAAATGTTCTTATACGGTATCAAGTATATCATAGTTGAATTTACTCCTTTCATCATTCTCCTTTGTCCCTGCTCCCCTCATTCACAGAATAGTTTCAGCAGGTATCATTTTCTACTTACATACATGTGTACACAGTACACATCATATTCACCCTTCTATAGCCTTTTCCCACATCTTCCCCCTCCCACTGGTACCAAACCCCCAGACAGGACCTGTTCCACCCTCCTGTTCTGAAATTTTGTAGAAGAAAAATAAAATGACATTTTTGTTTGTTTAAGATAGCTATACAGAGAGTTTCCTTGTGACAGTCTCTTTTATTTCTGTTTTTAAAAATCATTTATACTTTTCTAATATCTAATAAAATTTACTTTTTCAGTGGTATACTAATATACTATATTGTTAGAACTGCTATAACAAAATACTACAGACTAGGTGACTTTAACAACAGGACATTTTTTCCCCACAGTTCTGGAAGCGAGAAGTCTGAGATCAAGGTGTGGCAGGGCTTATTTCATGATGAAGCTCCTCTTAGCCTGTGGATGCCTAGCTTCTCCCTTTGTTTCCACACATTTGTATTCAAACTTCCTCTTAAAAGCACTAATAATTTTAGAGTAAAGTACACCCTAAAGACCACATTTTAACTTAATTACCTCTTCGAAGACTTAAAATTCAAACGCAGGCACATTCCAATGTACTAGGAATTGGGACTTTAACAGATTAATCTCTTGGCCACATTCAGCCCGTAACAATGATTTATTTCCAGCTACTATAATATATGTCATATGAGGTCAGTGATTTTTGCCCCTTTTGTTCATTTCTAGAACCTATATTTGTCCTTGCAAAACAATAGGCACTAAATTAATGTTTGCTGAATAAATAAACAAGTAATTCAGTTAATGAATCAAATAAGTAAGTCAGGTGACAAATATGTAAACCTCAGTGTTCTTTGTATGTAACAGATGCCACATTTGCTAACTAATGATCATTTGCACTTGAATTAGTATGATTTCAACAGTCTTAGTTATGCCTACTCTAGCATATGGGCAGATCAGTAACATTTGTGGATAAATCTGTAATTAGAAATAAGTACCAAATAAAATGCATTAATAATTTCAAAGGAAAATAATGAAGTGCACATCAACTGTGGAGGAGAAACAGAGAGCAGTAGGGGTTCTTTCAAGCCAATAAAACTTTAAGGGCAAAGACTTGTAATTAAAACTGAAGTGAATTTAATCTTTCCTGCTAATCACTCCTGCACTGTTACCCTGTTTTCATCAAGCTGATTTATGGCAGATGGAACAGATGCATGGAGCGATTACAGTTCTACTTTATGTCAGGGTTATACAAATGTAACTTTCCTTCTATTATGTGCCTTAACATTCAAAATGCACTTCTTTGCTGCCTTCACACATTGAAATTTTTTCTTTTTTTTATGAGTCTGATTAAGAGAAATCAAAGGATGTTTAATATAAATGGAATCCATTTGGTTACTCTGATTTAGTCTTAAGTAAGTATTCACTGAGTGCTGTATGCACCATAATATGAAAGGTATACATTACTGACATCAAGGAGTATACAAGAAATTTTATAGAAAAAAGGTTAAATATAATCATTACCTTTTTTACACATTTCAAAATTATAGTTTTTGAAGTATATGAAGTTTAAAACTGAACGTCACAAAATTTTCCTTTTTCTGTTTCAACAAAGGCAACTTGAAAACAAGTAACTTCTTGAAGAATTTCTTTCTACGACTTGGGAGCATAGCTTGGTGATCAGCATGTGTAAGGTCCTGGGTTTGAACCCTAGTCCCATAAAAATGAAAGAGGGGAAAGAAAGAGAGAAAGAGAGAAAGAGAGAGAGAGAGAGAGAGAGAGAGAGAGAGAGAGAGAGAGAGAGAGCATTTATACTCTGAAATATACATTTGTATTAGTTTTCTTTGGGACGTATTAAACTAAATAGGCACAAATCCAAATAATTATTTTCTTATTGTAGATTTGGAAATCAGAGTGCCAAGTTTAAATTACTTTATTAAGTATGATTGTTCTATAGTTAAGAAGAATCACATACGAATTATATAAAGTGTGGTATTATTCAGGTGTATTATGTCTAACTTAGATAATGAGTTGGTGCCAGGTCATGGGGCTTTGGGGAGGAAATTGAATCATGCAGAGGGACATTCATGAATGCGATTAAATGCTTTTATGAGAAAAGGCACAAAGGCTTGTTTCTTCTCTTTTCCCTCTGAGTGTAGGATGCAGTGAGAAGAGATTCACCTGCAAACCAGGAAGTGTGCCATCATCACAAACCTGATAGCCCGCACCTTAAGTTCGAACTCTTGACTCAAAAACTGTGAGAAATAAATTTTTATGGTCTAAGCCAACTAGTCTGTGGCATTATAATAGCTCCAACTAAGGCATAGTTCGTGTAATTATTATCAGTAAATATATAAAGAATGGAAGAAACATTATATTTCGGAATGAAGTTAAATGCCATCACTCTCAAGAAATTTTTGGACACTTAAAGTACATTAGCTATCTCTCTGATCTGTTATTCTCCATCATAGCACCTTATTTCCTTTATCTATCCATCTATCTGTTATCTATCTATCTATCTCTTTATCTATATCTCTATCATCTATTTATCTATTTTCTATCATCTATCTACCTCTATCATCTGTGCAATGTTATTATCTATCTTTTTTTTCTTTTTTTAAAAATTTATATGTGCATACAATGTTTGGGTTATTTCTCCCCCCTTACCATGGCCCCTCCCTAATCCCCCCACCCCTTCCCTCTCCCCGCTACTCCCTCACTACCAATTATTATCTGTCTTTACCTATAAGCCCCCTAAGATTAGAAACTAGGTTTGTCTTTTAAAGTGCCTTAGATATTACCTTAGTGCTTAGATATTACCTTAGTGCCTAGATATTACCACCACATAATACATACATAGTGAATATTTGTTGAAGACTGTTGAATAAATGATTTCAAATACATGCATACTTGATAAATATTTGTTGAAGATTGTTGAATAAATGATTTCAAAGTCACCTATTTATCCCAGCCTAGTTTATAAACATGTTTTATCATCTAGCACAAATAAGCTGACCTATCTCTTTTTGTGATAAAGATGAAAGTAGATCTTATCAATCCATTGTCACTTTTTATTCTATTAACTTGGTTTCGTTTAGAATTGGACATGGAAAATTATGAGGCAGGCAAAGCATGCTATGCTCTCCATTATTTTTGTTACTTTCCTTAATTTCTTATAGCTCTCATGGCCTCTCAAATTTTTTCCTAAAAATAGAAAAAAAAGAAAAGGGATGAGAAGTCACTTTCACTTGGAAATAAATGAGCCAAGAGCATCTTTCCTGAAGATATTGGGATCTCAGCTTTAAATAAAATCAGTAGCAATAATTCATAAGTAAGTCAGACTCTAGAGATGAGTTCAGCAGAGTTAATGGGGAGGGAATATAGGAATTCCTTCTTTAAATTACTGCATTAGAATCACACCCTGCTTATAGCCAGACATTTGGTCACATGTCTGACCTTGAGTGAATCTGTTATGAATTTGATTAAGCCAGTCTATGTATAGTTTAAATGTTTTTTAGAAATAGAGGAATGAAATGAATTCATTGAAAGAAGAGATATATGAAAGAAAACATAAATATCTTGGAATTTTAATAAAAAAATCTTGCTTTCATATGCAAAGGAAACAATTCAGGAAATTTTGTATATATCAGAGAAGTATAAGGACATACTTTATCTGTATACCTAGTTCACTTTCTATGTGGCTGCTCTTTTAGGGGGAATGTCAGATAAGCTCCACTTTCCATAATAAAAAAAGGGCAGATCTTCCTTTCTCAATTCCTGGAGTGCTAAGGTTCAAGCAAAAGACAAATGGGTGTTCAAGCCCGGGCACTGAGTCTCATAATAAATTAAAAGGATTTTAAGGTGGTAGCACCAGTTAAATCCAGGAGTGTGGCAGTGCCAATGAAAACAATAGCAAGTGTCCACTGGTAGCACTATAGTCACACTGTTTTGGGATGTTACCTGGCTGCATCCTTAGCTGTTAGGCGTCTTAGATTCTGGAGCTTTCTGAGAAGGCTCTCTGGCCTTCCTTATAAATTATGTGATTCTGGTCACTTGTGGTACACAGTTTCTAAGATGTCCCCTGATTCATGGCTTTTTAAGCAATCCTCTCTCCTTGCATGTGGGCTGTATCTAATGACTCACATCTAACAAAATATGACAAACAATGTGGTGTTACTTTTGAGAAAAGGTTACAAAAAGACTGTGGCTTCTGTCATGAATGTACTCTTTCTTTCATACGTTGAGAGAAGGCAGCTGACATTTTGTGAGCACCCTTTGGAGATACCTACATGACAAGGAATTAGTGTCTCTTGGTCTCAGCCAACAAGTACCTGAGAACTGTCAACACTTATGTGAGTGAGCTTGGAAGCAGACCCTCTTACAGTCCAGCTCTGAAATGACCACAACTCCAGTAGTGATCTTTATTACAGTCTCCTGAGAGACCTTTAGTAAAACTACCAAGCTGAGCCAGTATGGTAAAAAAAAAAATACACTAGGTGGAAAACTACATGCACTTGGGAGACTGTAATGATGAAGATGAGAGATGATGTCTTGTACCAAGTTGTTAGTAATAGGGGGTAATAAGAGGTAATCATACTGTGAATATATTTTTAAATTAGAATGATTTCTAAGGCTTTGGGAAGATGAGAGAAGTTTTTTTCTATAATGTCAGGGTGAGTTGTGTTGTATCCTAAGTTTGTTGATACCTTGGATTTATGGTTTAAGAGAAAGAGAAAAATCAAGGTCTTTGACCTGAAATTAGCTATAGCAGAAAATGGCTGCCACTCAAAAGAAGGTGGCATTTTCAAAGTCAAAAACTTGGAGCCATCATGGATATAGAACCAAGACTGGAGTTTCTCACTGGACTCAGGGGCATTCCAGCTAGAGTTAAGGCAGTGGAGAAGAATCATTTATTACTTGAGACCCCACAGGAAATAATGACATTTATTTGTATCAGCTGTCCTGTCTTCTGTCAATGGATCCCTTGACTGAGATGGTACAGAGCCTGATTGCAAGGGAAACAGGAAGGCGGGAATGAAGCTGAGAGCAAGGAGAACAAGATGGTGATGAAAGGTATCTGGATATAAGACTTTGTATTTCAGAGGACAGCTTTGGGTTTAATATGTAAGTTGGAGTATTTAAATTAAAACATTTTTTAAAGAAATGGAATTCAATTAGAGTTAAAAAAAAAAAAAGAAGAAAGGAGGTCTGAGAATAGAAACTTAGGCCTTCCCTTGTTAGGAGAATGCTTGTATGTGGAACAACCAGCAGAGGACTCTGAGAAGGAGTGCTTAGCACTTGGAGGTGATTCAGAAAGCCGTGTCCTAGAAGCTGTGCATAGAGTGTAAGAAAGATGGTGATCATCATGTCAGATGTTGCTCATAGGTCAAGCAGAATGAGTGCTGGGATCTGAGTTATTGGTTCTAGTAGTGTGGATATCACTGGTAATTTTAAGAATAGGATCCAGTCTATGGTAAGGCAAGGGAGGTACTTGCTTTGGGGTTCAAAATCTCAATATGTTAATGCAATTGAATAGTATTTTATCAAAATATTTTTAAGAATAAAAAGACTGAAATCCACAATGAACATAATACTAAAATTTTATGTAACAGAACTCAGTAACAGCACTGTGCTGACCCATATTGGAGGCAAAGGGAAATATCAATAATGTTGAAGCTTTATTAAAAAATTCACTAATTTCATTGTGAATTTTTTATATTTTAAGTTTTAAAATATTACATTAGAATTATTTATCTCTGGTGTTATATTTTTAGTGCTCCTTAAATTTTGTATCCAGAAGTGATACCTGTATACCTGACTCTAAACCTATCCTTACTTATGAAGAGATCTTTCATTTGAGGGCTGAAGGCAAAATCCTGATTGAACATTGAGGAAAAAAATACTGGTGGATTGAGTAGACAGAGGAGTGAATGGATCAAAGAAGGAGTGGATTGTCATCTCCTTAATCCTAGGTCCAGTAGTAATTAAAGAATGGAGCAGATGTGTAGACTGGAACCAATCCACAACTGACTTACAACTTACCTATAACAAAGGAAAAATAAATGTTTAATCATGTAAGCTTCTGGGATTTGGAAGTTGATAACAAAGCAAAATGTCCAACATAGGTTATTATACCCAAGCTATAAAAGTTTGACATTTTATTAGTAAAGAAATTTGATTGGCAGTGGTAATGTGCCTTAGTCTGTTTGGGCTGCCATAACAAAGTACTATAGGGTAGGTGGATTATAAACTATAATTTTTTTTCCTCACAGATTTGGAGGATGCATAAGTCCAAGATTAATTAAATGGTGGCATATTCACTGTCTGCCGAGGGCTCATTGCTCCCTGATAGGACCTTTTTCACTATATCTTCACATGGTGCAAGGAGTGAATCAGCTCCCTTGGCCTATTTTACAAGATCATGAATCCTATTCATGAGGGATCCACCATCATGACCTAATACCATTATGTTGGGGGTTAGGATTTTAGCATATACATTTGGGAGGACCCAAATATTCAAACCCTAGCATACTGTTTGAAGGCAAAGAAAATGTTGGATATATAGTGAAATCATAAATATTGAGCAAAGCCATGTAGCTAGCTTCAGAACCGAAGGCTAGAGTCTAAAGCTATTATTTTTCTTCTCTGTGAATATTTTTTAGTTAGGTGAACTAGTTTTTGTTTTTATATTTATTTTTATTATTTCTTTTCTTACTCTAAGTAGGTTGCAGTAAAATTTATGGGTTATTCTACTGATTCTAGAATATCCAGATAAAATAGTGAGAAAGTACAGAAGGATAATTATAATATAGATTACATTTTTTAAGGCTTTGGGAGAGTGAGAGGTTTCTAATTATGTCCAGGTGAGTTGTGTTGTTTCACTAAAATTTTAGTTTTAGAATGGCAAATATAAAATAAAGTTAGTATGTGGCTTCTGGGTAGAAAATGCTTGTGAATTGGGAGTTAGAAAGGCCTCAGATTTTGGAAGGCCTCACAAAATGTGTAAAAGGCATTCTTTCCTTTTATGGAGAAAGAAGTGAGACCCAAGTACTTCTGACAGATCTTGAGAAGATAGTAAGGTGGTTGGGCCCTATGATCATCAAAGTGGATTCACCTACCTAAGCTTAAAAATCTTTAGGGAGCAATAGAGACTCAGACTCATAGTCAAAGACCTTAAGTCTTTAGTGTTGAGTATCCAACTCTGTGGCAGTAGATGTCTTCTAACAAAACTGTGTCCACAGTGAGACTCAGATGTATTTTTTCCTTGTTCTGCATCTCATATTTCAGCTTTCTCTCAATTATGTTCATTAACGAATTTCTTTGCAATTATTAACAAGTTGATTATTTTTGCTTTCAAATAAAAACTGACTGACACACCTAGATTCTGAAGATGAGGTAACAAATCATATCACCAAAGGTTCATAAACTGAAGAAGTAAACTAGTTTAAAAATATGATATGGGGATGTTTCATAATGACTTCATATGTCAGTTTGTAATCCTTGCTAAAAGTTCTCCCATTTATGGGAATCTAGACCCCAGAAATAAAATCTAAGCAATAATGTATGCATTTTAGGATAGCTTTGAGAATATTGTTAAACACAAAATTGAAAAAAATAAAGTAAACATTAAAATATGTGAACAGTCAAGTAAATGACTGTATATTCACATTATGAAATAAGATGCAGCCATGGAAAAAGTGAATTAAATTGATGTCAATAGCTGTTAGGAAATTCCAAGAAATATTTATCAGAATTATAAAAGTATATGTAAAATGATCCAGTGTTTAAACATATCAGTGTTTATAGCAGGAGTAGAAAAACAACCAAACTTGGAATAGAATTTTAGGAAAATGACTTTTGCTTATCACTCACTGAAATAAATAAATCCTATATTGTACTTGTGCATATACCTCATGCAAACATAATCATTCTTACTCTTATAGTTGCAATGCAGGTTGATTGTTAATCTATTCTATTCTATTCTCCTATCCTGTCCTTTTCTTTTCTTTTATAAAATGTTGATAAAAATCAATTCTTAATTTCATTGTCCATAGATTGATTAATGTTGATGATTTGAATATCACCAGTTTTAATAGGCAGACCTTCTCCAATCTGCCTGTCACTTCTTGGCCATAAAGCATTTCCTTGTTTTCTTCAAGTAACATTAAGAATTAAGTTCTATAGCATCCTGAATACTGTTGCAACTTTAATGTATATCAGTGCTTTTATTTACTTGTGGTCAGATGCCACTGGGTAACAACCTGTAACTTCTGACTACAGAGACCAAATCACTATAAAGTGGGGGATGACAAGAACATACTAGTTTATTCTCAGCTGTTCAAATATGGGGATCACAATCTATTTGCATTTTCCAATTGTCAAGGTTGTTTCTGCATAGCTCTCTGTTTTTGAAGAAGTGGTGAAATAGAGCCATCTAAAATATGTTTATATAATGGATTGTGAGAATATTTGGGAAGGAACTCAAGACAGGAGACTCAAGATGCACATACACCTTAGTTCAAAGACCTCATTTAAAGTAACATGGCCTTGGGTCTACTGATATAGCTTCTAATATCCCCAAAGATGCATATAAAATATAAAAACAAAGAAGAAAACTCTTAACAACTTAAAGAAGTTTGAGCATTAAACTAATTTCAGAATCTGAGAGAAATTTCCACTGACTTTAAGGTCTATTAAGTTACATTGAGAGCCATTGTTAGCAGCCCATACAAACAATGACTGGAAAGCCCAACCAGTATGTTCTTCTTGTCATTTGCAGTATGGCTGGACTTCCTTCTGGGAATGCACACATTTAAAAACTGTCACCAGGAAAGCATAGTACAGTTAGGCTAAGTACATTCAATTCTTGTAAGATCATTTTTAAAATTTACAGTGATGGAAATGTTAGAACAGCAAAAAAGGTTTTTAGATTTTATTTCTTACAGTATGTCATACAAACTTTTATAACCTTGGTACTTTAGCATATCTTTGTTATAAAATATGGGCGTTTCTCCTTTCTGTGCATCAGTAACTTAAAATGAGTGGTGGTTAATGTCACTACTGTAAATCATACTAGGTATAAATGATATAGGATGTGTGGTACCAGTTGGGCCTCTTCGTGGTCATCATCACTTACCATGTGGCAGGGTTCAGGAAAACTTCCCCAGTGCATAGAGTATAGACTAAGGACTATGATTTACTGAGGAAATCCTACAAATCAAAAACCAATAATGCAAGAAGAAGTACTTGGTGTCTGCATTCTCTTCATTCCACAGAGATAATGCCATGGCCGGATGGAATGAATGAATAGAAATGGAATAGCTCTGCACTAATGTGAAGGGTCTTCATTATTCTATCACTTTGCCTTCGATAGGAAAAAAATATGAGATCCCCAGATGTACAGCAGACCAGTGGGTTGAAAACTTGACATTTACCTCAGTAACTAGGAACTTTAGGGGATTCATTAGTGTTTAAAGTTCATTTCTCCAAAGAGGAGAAAGCTACTGATCACATGAGGATTTGAGTTCAGGTATAGCCTCTTCACCTAGAGAAGGAAACCACCTCAGCTGGCTCATGGTTATGCAGCTCAGAGAGACCTAATTGTAGCCAATGTAAGTCTTCTCACATTAGAGAAAGTAATGCATACAGTGGTTCACCCAGTACGTGCCTCCTTTCCCTACTCTTAGTAAAGTGGACTGAAGAAAACCTTAATTTCTCTTTAAGTAACATTTCAGGGAGAGAAGTCTTACTGCTAGAGGACTGAAAAATTACTTTTGTTTCAGAAAATCCTTTATATGTGTACTGGTTTACTATTTTCTATTTTCTCCAGTTCCTTGTATAGACCCATTTCTCCATTTAGTGTCATATTTCCTATTTTCTGAAAGACTTTCTTAAAAAGATACTCTGGCTGGGTTGACAATTTTTTCTTTCAATATTTAAAAAATGTTGTTCCACTTGTATTTGAAGAGAAACACATCATCATTCTTACCTATGTTTCCCTGTACATAATATGTACTCTTTCTTTAATCTGCTTTAATATAGTTTTCTTATTGTTTCTTATGCTTGGGGTTTATTGAGGAATTTGGATTTGAATTTATGCTATTCCTCAAATTTGCAAAACTTCAGGCACTATTTCCTAAAACCTTTGTTTTCATTTCCCCTTACTCCTCCCTCACTTTTAGGGACTGCTATTACATCTGTAGCAGTCTGCCTAAAGTTAGTTTACATTTTCCTTATGGTATATTATTTTTATTTCAGTATTTTAATTATGTGTTTCCTTTTTCTAGAGAGTTGCTAGTAACATGACTCTATGTTCACTAACATTTCTCCTTTAATATGTAAGTTGCTATTAATTTCATTCAACATGTTTTTGTCTCAGATATTAAAATTTTATCTCAGAAATTCAGTTTGGGTTTTTTTCATCTTTCATGTTTTACTTAATGCACTCTTTCTTTACCTTCTTGAATATTTGGAATATAGCAATACACATGTTTTAATTTCTTTATCTACAAAGTCTATAATATGTGACACTTCTAATTTTTTTCTATTTAATTGATTTGTTTTTTCTCATCATAGATCATATTTTTCTCTTTTACAAGTCCGGTAATTATCATTTATTTTTATAATCCTATAAATAGTCTTGAACTTTATTCTGAGATGAAGTTAAGTTATTTAGAAACTTGTCTTTTTCTTTTTCCCCTTTATTGTTGTGTGGGGTGGGGGTACATTGTGACATTTACAAAGGTTCCCATAATGTATCAAATATATCATACTTGGATTCACTCCTCTATCAATCTCCTTTATCCTCCCCAGTTGTTGGAATAGTTTCAATAGGTATCATTTTTGCATTTACATAAATGTGTATACATATTTTGCACCATATTTACCCTCTTACCCCCTGTCCCTGCCAGGTCCCCCCTTCCACTAGTTTCACCCAACCACCACCTTGGGCAGGACCTGTTCTCCCATTTTGTAGAAGAAAAAAGAACAAAGAAGAAATGACTTTTTTGCTTATTGGGTATGGCAGCCATATTCAAGTTCTTAGTTTCCTTCATTTACCCTATTCCTCCCATGTGTTACCTCCCCTTAGTGTGACCAGTTTCTTAATGTTCATAAAATTTCATAATATTCGGTCTATATTCCACATATGAGAGAGAATATATAGCTCTTGGCTTTCTGAGCCTGGCTAACTTAGCTTAAGATGAGGTTCTTCAGTTCCATCCATTTACCTGCAAATGACAAAACTTCATTCTTCTTTATGGGTGAGTAAAATTCCATTGTATATAAATACAAGAAGATCTGCCACATTTTCTTAATCCATTCATCAGTAGTGGGGAATCGTGGCTATTTCCATAGCTTAGTTATTGTGAATAGCTGTAAACATGGGTGTGCAGGTGACTTTGTTGTAAACTGAGTCACATTCCTTTGGGTATAGCTGTAGTAGTGGTATTGCTGGATCATATGTTAGACTTATTTTTAGTTTTTAAGGGGCCTTCACACTTTTTTCCATAGTGCTTGTACTAGCTTATATTCCCACCAACGGTCTTTTAGAGGCTTGCTTTTAAGTTTTTCTAGGTGTGATCTGAGTTGACTATATTCAAGGGTTTGTTTTACCCTATTACTAAGGCAATACCTTTCTGAGTGCTCTTCCTGATGGCTTATGAATTGTGGGGTTTTTGTTGTCTTCTAGTGGGAACATATTCTCTTCCTGGCAATATAAGATCTGGAGAATATTGTCTCTCATATTTTTGTTTGTCTTTGATGTTTGTTTTCCTGGTTTGCATACTTTCCTCACAAATGTGCAAAAATCAACATTAAGAGGGATTCTCTGCTTATTTTAGCCTCTCTACCTCTGTCCAGTTCTGTGTCACATCTCTACTTTCTTGCACTTTGTCTTCTGAACTCTAGCCACTTTGGATTCCTGGGAATTGTAAATTCATCTGTTCAACTCAGAAAAGGCACTAGGCTCTACTTATGTTCTCATTTCCTGCACTAGAGCCTGGAATCCCTGCTTAGACAGTGAAGTAGGACTATTATAGGTAGTCCTACTTTGTTTGTTTCCCCTCATTCAAAGAACAGAATCCTTTCCATTTTTGAAGTTCTTTTACATACTATTGTGAATAAAAACTCATCATAAGGCAATGCTGGAAAACTTTTCTTACTTCAGGTAATAAATGTTACTCTTTTCCTTGTGAAATACACTTTTTTTTTTAATTTGGTAAGAATAAGGATGACTTCAATGGAATTTTCCTATATGAATTAGAGTTTTGGAGAGATCCAAGATGGCAGACAGGGTAGGGAATCAGAATTCCTTAGCCCTATGACTATAGAAACCACATGGAGATGTGGGAGCTATACTTTGGCAATTCTGATTGTTTCTAGCCAAAATAATAAGCACCAACCCATTAAGTACACATAAAATTCAAGGACTGACCCTTAAAACAGCTTTTAATTTCACCTAACAGGAAAATTCCAGCATGGCACACCCAATAGGGCATGTCTGCCCTAGGGAAAAAAAGTCCCCTGGCCATTTCTCCCTTTTCTTTTCCCTTTTTTTCTCAAAAAGCAGATGGTAGATCATAAACAGAATTGAACAATGCAACATCCTGGACCCCTAACCTGTGAAAAGCCTACTGATGTCCTGCCACACTGAACCCAGTCCCAGTTAGTGCCTGCCTTGAGAAAAGTGGCACGCTATTTTTTTCTTGCTGGCCATTTTAAAAGCTGCCTGTGTAAATCTGCAGATGCAATAGGTGAGCAACATGCAGCAAACGCAACTCTTCTACCCTCTCCCAAAGAACATAATGTAGTGCAGCCCCTATGCAGACTGAACCCCTCCCCTGGAAAAAAACTGAAAGCCATATCAGTGAATTATAATCTGTCACCAGCAGAGGGGGGGTGGGGTGGAATGCTGAAACAGCCTTAGAAAATGGGGGTGGGGCAAGAAGCCAAACACTCAGTGATTGATGGTGGGATAAGGAACAAAGGCTGAGACCAGGGGTGGGGTGCCAAGGTAACCTCCCAAAGTGGGGGCATGGACGATTACTAAGCTAGTCTCATGGTACTGAGGGTGTTACTCAAAACTGAATTGCCCCAGCTTGCTGGGTGAGGAGTTGACCAGAAAGAGTTGCAATGGTAGGACAACATAACTGCTGCCTGGCGAAAACAACAACAAATCCGACCACCTTGCATACATTGGTAGTGTGTTACCTCAGGTCCCAGTTGCAACCTGCCCTGTGGACAGAAGGAACCAAATACTGCTCACAAACCAGTCATTTGGTAAGACCACTTCAGAGCTCCCACATGTAATGGATAGTCCATAAAACAAGGAAGTCAGAAAAAAAACCAAAAGAACAAAAAAATCAAGCTGTCTGACAAGAGGGACAACACCCTTCCCCACAAAGCCCAGACCAAGTGCAAATACAAGGATTGGATGACAAAAGAATAAGTCCAGAACTTTTACCGAGCAGACTAAACTTTTTGTTGTTGTTATTGCTGTTGTTTTTCTTGTATTATTACAACACCATCTATATTTTCTATCCCTATTCTTAACTCCTTCATTTTCTCTCAATGCCTTGTGTTACAATCCATTGTTCTCCTCCACAACTACTCTTTCTGTCCCTTCTCATCCACTCTTTCCCCATTTCACTTCCCCCTTCTATTCTTCCCTAACCTGGCATCACATTACCCCTCCTTCCGACACATTCACCACCCATGACTAGTCGACTGTACCAACTGTAGACATCCTCAGTCCCCTGCAATCCCTGATACAAGCACCTTCCATTACAACAGTGGAAATAATACTTAAACACACCAAGCACAAAACCCAGCACTCCCCATACCTCTTCCCCACCCAACCCACCCCCTTTTCCATTCCCCTGTAGTGCCACCTTTACCAATTACCCGAGTTTCTATCTCTAGCAAAACAAGCATTACGCCCCCCCATTCCCATTGTTTATACCAAGGGGTTTTCTATATAATATGTAAACAGGTGGTCTGGCATTGAACCTGTGAATTTGTAATTGTTAATTTATACCTTCAGGTCAGGGACAGAAATAGCACATAAACCTAGCTAACAACTAAGTGAGTCACAACACAAAAATTAAATCAAGGGAAAGAAAAGAGGCAATTAAAACTGCCAACTAGCCAATCGACATAGTTGCACAGCACTAATTAGAGTGATGGTGAGAAAGAGAAGGCAAGGAAACTACAGACCTTAAAAAAACAATTCAATAGAAGATTTAGTGGGAAATTAAGAAAATGAATACTCAGTTCCTAACTCCAACAAAATAATGATAAATGTCATGAATGAGCCAAGTGATGCCCACATAAAATCTCTCAAAGAGGGAATCATGGAAGAGAGCACTGAGAAACTCATGGAGACAATAGTGGACACAGTTAACCAGAAAGTACAAGATGCACTCAAGAAACTTCAAGAATACACAAATGAAAAATCAGAGAAGACACAGAAACAACTAAATGAACTCAGAGGACATCAGCAAACATCAAAGTGAAACAATGGAGACTATAAAAAAAAGATATGAAAATAAGAAGACAACTCAAGATATGAAAGAGGAGTTGAACAAAGATATGGAAAAACCTCAGAAAAAGAATCAAACAGAAATCCTGGAAATATAATGTTCCTTTAGTCAAAAAAACAAAAAACAAAAAAACACAGTGATGAAAAAAAAAAAAACAACACAGTGGAAGGCCACTCCAGCAGACTAGAACAAGTAGAATACAGAACCTTGGAGCTTAAAGATAAAATAGGAATTAAAGAAAAAAAGAAGAACTCTTAGTCAAGCAACTCAAAAGCTATGAAAAGAATATGAAAGAAATCAGTGACTCAATCCAAAGACTAAACCTGAGATTCATGGGCAATGAAGAAGGATAAGACATGCAAGCCAAAGGTATAGTATATTCAACAAAATAATAACAGAAAATTCCCCAGATCTTGAGAAAGAATTGCCCATTCAGTTACAGAAAGCCTCCAGGACACCAAAGACACTTGACCAAAATAGAACCTCTGCACACATTTTATCATTAAAACAGCTAGCACAGAGAACAGAAAAGAATATTGAAGGCTGTAAGAGAGAAAAATAAATAACATATAAAGGTAATCCCATCAAAATAACAGCACATTTCTGAACAGAAACCTTAATAGCAAGAAGGGCATTGAGTGAAGTATTTCAAACACTGGAAGAAAATAATTTCAGTCCTAGGATACTCTCTCCAGCAAACCTGTCATTCAAAATTGACAGAGGAATAAACATCTTCCAAGTAAAAAGAAACTAAAATAATATATGACCACCAAGCCACCACTACAGAAGATTCTGTAAGGAATTCTGCACACAAGACAAAAACAAGCAAAACCACAAGAGGATAGGAAGTATTGAACTGCAGGAGAAGAAAAGATGAGTAATCAGAGTAGCATTGATTTGGCTGCACAAACTCAAATCCTTAAACAAAAAAACAACTAAATGGTAGGAATCACCATATATCTATCAATAGTAACACTGAATGTCAATGGACTCAACTCCTCCATTAAAAGACACTGGCAAACTGGATTAACAAGGAATATCTGACAATCTGTTGCTTACAAGAGACCCACTTTATTGACAGAAATAAACACTGCCTTAGGGTGAAAGATTGGAAGAATATTTACCAAGCTTACAGCCCCTGAAAACAGGCAGGAATAGCAATACTCGTATGAGACAAAGTAGACTTCAAAGTTACATTAGTCAAACAAGACAAAGAAGATCACTTCATACTAATAAAAGGAGCAATGCCTCAACAGAAAATAACAAGTCCTAAGAGGAAAGTTTATAACATGAGTACATATATTAAAAGGACAGAAAGAGCACAAATAAATGAGAGAGATAATAAATTAATGAAATAGAGACCAAAAAAAAAAATACAAAGAATAAATGAAACAAAAAGCTGGCTCTTTGAAATTATAAACAAGATTGACAAGCCCCTGGAAATCTGATTAAAACAAGGAGGGAAAAGACCCAAAACAGTAAATTCAGAAATAAAAAGGAGGAGATAAAAACAAGCACCAAGGAAGTCCAGAGAATCATCAGGGACTACTTTGAGAATCTATATTCCAATAAATTGGAAAATCTTGAAGAAATGGACAAAATTCTAGATACTTATGACCATCAAAAACCGAACCAAGATGATATTAGCCACCTAAACAGATCTATAATACATAATTAAATTGAAACAGCAATAAACAGTCTCCCAAAAAAGAAAAGTCCAGGACCTGACAGATTCTCCGCTGAATTCTACCTTTTAAAGAAGAGCTAATACCAATTCTCCTGAAACTTTTCCATGAAATAGAAAGAGAATGAACACTGTCTAACTCATTTTGTGGAGCCAGTATTACACTCATCCCCCAAAACTGAACAAGGACACATCCAAAAGAGAACTACAGGTCTATCTCCTTAATGAACATTGAAGCAAAAATCCTCAAAAAAATAATGGCAAACTGAATCCAACAACATATCAGAAAGATCATTCACCATGACCAAATTAGCATCATCCCAGGGATGCAGGGATGGTCAACACAGGCAAATCTTTAAATGTAATACAACACATTAATAGAAGCAAAGACAAAAACCACTTGATGATCTCAATAGATGCATAAAAAGCTCTTGATAAGATTCACCACTTCATGATAAAAGCTCTAAGAAACCTAGGAATAGATGGAATGTACCTCAACATTATAAAGGCTATATATGACAAACCTATAGCCAACATCATACTTCATGGGGAAAGACTGAAACCATTGCCCCTAAACTCAAGAATGAGACAAGGGTGCCCACTCTCCCCACTCCTATTCAATATAGTATTGGAATTTCTAGTCGGAGTAATAAGGCAAGAAGAAGAAATAAAAGGAATACAAATAGGAAAAGAAGTATTCAAACTATCCTTATTTGTAGATGACATGATCTTATAACTTAAAGGCTCAAAAAACTCCACCCCAAAACTCCTAGACACCATAAACAGCTTCAGCAAAACAGCAGGACACAAAATCAACTTAAAAATCAGTAGCGTTTTTGTACACCAACAATGAGCAGATTGAGAAAGAATGTAGGAAAACAACTCCATTTACAATACCCTCAAAAAAAAATCAAATACCTAAGAGTAAACTTAACAAAGGATGTGAATGACCTCTACAAGGAGAACTACAAACTCCTGAAGAAAGAGATCGAGGAAAACTACAGAGATGGAGAGATCTTCTGTGCCCATGGATTGGCAGAATCAACAGTAAAAATGGCTATACTACCAAAAGCAACCTACATTTTCAGTGCAATTCCCATCAAAATACCAAAGATATTCATCACAGAAATTGAAAAATATACCTTAAAGTTCACTTGGAAACACAGAAGATGACTAATGTCCAAGGCAATACTGAATAAAAACAGCAACACTGGAGGTATCATAATACTCAACTTCAAACTATACTACAGAACCATAGCAATAAAAACCGCATGGTACTGGCACAAAAACATGAAGACCAGTGGAACGGAATAGAGAACCTGGATATGAATCCATGCAGCTATGCTCACCTAATCTTTGACAAAGGTGCCAAAAACATACGTTGGAGAAAAGATATCCTTGTCAAGAAGTGTTGCTGGAAGAAGTGGTTATCAGCCTGCAGAAAACTGAAGCTAGATCCATGCCTATCACCCTGTACAATTATCAACTCAATGTGGATTAAGGACCTTAATATCAGACCTGAAACCTTGAAGCTAGTACAGGAAAGAGCAGGGTATACATTGGAAGAAATAGGTATAGGCAAGGACTTCCTCAGTAGAACTCAGGCAGGTCAGCAACTGTGAGAAACAACTGACAAATGGGACTACATGAAATGAAAAAATCTTCTGCACAACAAAAGAAATGGTCTCTAAATTGAAGAGGCCACCCACAGAATGGGAGAAAATCTTTACTAGCTATACATTAGACAAAAGACTGCTAACCAGAATATACAGAGAGCTCAAAAAAGTAAACTTCCCCCACATCAATGACCCAATAAAGAAGTGGGCAACTGAACTAAACAGAACTTTCTCAAAGGAAGAAGTCCAAATGGCTAAAAAAACACATGAAAAAATGCTCACCATCCCTCACCATAAAGGAAATGCAAATCAAAACCACACTAAGATTTCACTCACTCCAGTTAAAATGGCTACCATCAAGAACACTAACAACAACAAATGTTGGTAAAGATGTGGGAAAAAAGAAACTCTCATAGACTGTTCTTGGTAGTGTAAGCTAGTACAAACTCTATGGAGGCTTATTAAAAAACTAAAAATAGATCTGTCATATGATCCAGCCATACCATTCCCAGAGCTACCAGAAGGAATGTGACTCAGGTTACTTCAAAGGCACCTGCACACTCATGTTAATTGCAGCACTATTACAATAGCAAAACTGTGGAAACAGCCAAGATGCCCACTAATGAGCAATGAATTAAGAAAATGCAGCATTTAGACACAATGGAATTTTATTCAGTCACAAAGAAGAAAGAACTTTTGTCATTCACAAGCAAATGGATGAAATTTGAAAGCATCATCTTAAGCAAATTAGTAAGGTTCAGAAGCCAAAAATCTCATGCTCTCCCTCATATGTGGATTATAGACCTAAAAAAAATGCAGTAATATTATTCGACATGGCTCCCTTTAGGGAGACTGTGAACAGGAATGATGGGGAAAGGGAAGAAAACCAATAACTTGAATGTCATTGATATACTCGCTGTATAGGGACAAATATAGTAATCTTAAATTGGTAGGGGCCAGTAATTGGATGGGGACTAGGAAGTAGTGAAGAGTTCTGGTAGTGTTGAACCAATTTGGGTTGCAATACACATGTGCATGGAAACAACACAAGGAATTTCCCTAGCTGTGTTTATCTTGAACTAGATAAAATGCCATGTTTTTCCTAACTTTTTTTTTCTTCTATAAAATCTGAGAACAAGACGGCAAAACAGGTTCTGTCCAGAGGGTGGGGGGGAGGTGACCCAACTAATGTATACACATGTAAGTAAATGCAAAAATGATAAAATAATTTAAAAAAAAACAAATAAAGATGAGACTTTTAAAACTGGTCAGGAACCTGGGCAGGGTTCTTTCCATTATAAAGATTTTATTGTTTTGGGCAGCTGGAATAGTATTGTCCTAGTATATTCAATCATTGATGATAATATTTCACCTGTGCAAAGATCACACATTACTGAAAACTAAAAAGAGTTTTGAGAAAATTGGTCTTCTAGAAGATGTACTGAAATCCTGGAAGCATTACCTTCTGGGGATTGTCCATTTTTATATGAAACATTTGTTTGCAATGTCATTCAATATGGTCAAGGAAGGACTATATTTATATTTAATAGACCTACATAAAATTAAAACCTGCAAGATTCTTAGTGTCATAAAATGTTTCATCAAGCTACCCTGTCTTTGAAGAAGATTTGACATTCATGTAAATAAAAATAAGGCTGAGTAAAATCTATTCACTTTGATTTTTATAAAAATCTAGGCATGCAGACATTTTATTTGTCATCAGGAATAGAGAATATATCTGGGGGAACTGTCAAAAATCCCTTGAAGCATTGGAGCAATTAAATCAGTGATGGAGGATATTGCTCATAGACAATAGAGGTATACCTATACAAAAATAAGTGACTAAATGACACATATGGAGAAAAAGAATATGTAGACAGGCGTTTAATAATTGTAGGGCATCTGACATAAAGCAATGGAGACCTTAGCTGCAATAATCAGTATTAAGGGGAAAAATACCAAAATTTAAAACAATGTATCAGATTTAAAATTTCTATGTCATTTACAAAACAGTAAGAACACAAATGTATACTTAGATACAGCCTTACAATTTTTGTGAAAAAAAAAATAAAAACAACATCTGGTACCTTCTCTGTGTGGAAATGTTGTTTGATAGCTTTTAAAAAATAAACAAAAGAAAAAGAAACTATCCCCAGACTTTTCTTGGCACTAAATGCCATAGTAAAATGTAGTTAAAGTGGATTATTTTTAGTAGGAGAATTAAGTTTAAATTTTACCTTCAGCCAACTTGTCTCATGTTTTTGAGCAGTAGAAAGATGTTCCCAAATAGCCTTGTGCTCAGACAAGTTATATCTCAAATGCAGCTCAAACAAAAGTAAACAATAGGTAAACTTAGACATTTGATCAATAAAAATTACAAATTGAAGAAAAGTGGCAACTGTGACAGAAATTGATTGTGAGTGCTCCTTTAGTCATTTTGATACAAGTTCAGGGATCCAGTTAAATATTGTTATTTTAGTCATTCCATATTACAAGGGTAAAAATTGTTTGTGTGATGTTTAATTGAAATTTTGTTCTTTCTGCTTCCACTCTGTTTCCAATGACAAAGATGTTTCTATTTAGGCTTCATTACTCAAAACTAGTTTAGAGTGAATTTCTTTCCATGTTTGATGATCACTTAAAATAAGTGGTAAAATACCTTGTGAACAATTACTAAATGACTTAAATTATTGGGTCACTGTTTTGAACATCACTAAATATGCACTTCTGAATAGAAGTGTATGACTTAATGGCCACTGGAAATGAGTGGCCAGTTTTTATGTAATTGAAAATTATATATAAGTTCTATGTAATTGAAACTCACATGAAATGACATAATGATGTATATTTTTGATAGTTTTAGATATTGGGGATGTTTAATAACTGATCTGGTGGAAAATGTCAATCATAAAGCACCTCTTTCTCCATATTTATTTATTTATTTATTTAGTGGAACTGGGATTTGAACTTAGGGCTTTATATTTCTCAACACAAGTGCTCTACCACTTGAGCCATGCTTCCAGTCTATTTACTTCTGGTTATTTTGGAGAAGGGATGTCTTGAACTATTTGTCTGAGCTGGCCTTGAACCATGATCCTACAGATCTCAGTCTCAACAAATAACTAGGATTTAGGAGTGAGCTATCAGCACCAAGTATAAATTTATTAATATCATTAAAATTTCTTAATATCATTTTATACACATTTCTTAATATCATCTTTTGAGCTTTTGAAAATTCAAAAGTTCTTAATATAATTTCTTTATATTATCTTATGTTCAGAACTTTTGAAAATTCTGTTAGTAATGCTTAAAAATTCAAATCAGAAATAATATCCTAGATATGTAAGCAAAATATACTTGCATAAAAATCCTAAGGAAATACCTAGATAAGTTCACACAAAGTCAGTAATGACTTTCTTTTTATTAAGTCATGGTCCAAACTGAAATTTTTAATCACATTATATCCCATTTTGGGATGGAAGATATTTGGTATAGTGATAATTCTGATTTGGGAGATTGTTAATAGTCAGGATTTATGCTGCCTCTATGTCAATGATGTACTAAATAACTCCTTTATGTGAACACATTGTAAATAGTTTTGATAGATTTACAATCACTATTTATTAACTCTGATATTTATTAGGATTGCTGTCATTCTAACATTTTATAAAGAAATGCGTTTTGATCTTGTGTGGCAATGGAATAGAAAGTCTAAATTTGTAATTTTTGTAGTTAGGGGTAATGTAAAGATAGGGATTGAAAGCCTTAGGGTTGTAGAGCCCTATAAAAATGGTGGAGGTTCCAGGCAGTTCTTTGAGTCCAGACACCTGTTTATTCCAACCTTTCTGTAACATGTCTGAGAGGAGTGGAGCTGACCTTCTTATACAGGAACTATTTTATGCCTTTTCCCATATGTGTAATCTAAATCAAGGAAACTGCAGAACTAAACTTGGCTTTGCCCATGAGGTTTCTGGTTGTAATGTATGGTCCCTTGGAGACCCTGACTGTAAGTAACTCACTATCCCCTGCTGCTCCTTAGGAAAAGCCCAGCCCCCAATCCTTGTCCATTCTATCCTAATGTCACCAAAAACTGAACTCTTATGCCAAGTCACTTTTTTAATTAATTAAAAAAGTTGAAAGAACAATTAAAGCCACTGTGGGTTAATCTTTAAGTGATTTATGGGTTATTTTTCTACTTTGCACCCATGAAAGGAATCTGACATTTATACGACTATCAGCTTCCATTTACCATATGTTTATACTTAAATTAATCTTCATTGTTTTTCAATGAGCCTCCAAACATGAACTAAGTTCATGGGTTAGTTTTCTACAGATGGGTCACTTGACATAAATAAGAATCTGACTTCACTCAGAAGATTCTTTAAAAAGAAATAGGTTATTTAATAATTCAAACCACTTACAAGAATGAGTCTTATCATTTGTTAAGGGGTTTTATTTATCTTTACTCATGAAATAAAATATTTGAAAACACCATACAAAGGAATGTGGTATGACAGAGCAGAGGACCAAGCATAATTTATGTTCACTGATCCTCCTGTATGTGAACTGCCCTTTCCTGAACCCACATCGCTCATCCTTTCACACTTTATTATCTTCACAAAAGGGAAGGAGACAACATACAAAATTAATTTAAGTAAAGGTCTGCAGTACAACTGAAAGCCATTAACTGGCAGCCGTTTACCAAAGCACAGGCAGAAATCAATTTTAATTAGTATTTTTGGCTTTAATGAAAAGTGATTACAAAATTGGCATTTTAGCTAATACTGTTGAGATTTATGGTGAGCTAATGCTAATTAATTTTCTGTCGGGCCTGAGTGCCTGCAGTAAAATGGTATATTTGCTGATACTAGGGCTTCCTCAGAATTTTCTAACAAAAGGCTTCTTAATGGTTTACAGGTTTATTTCACGCTATTGCTCCTATGTGGCAGGTTATTGTTACTTTTTCCGTAAAAAGACTGTAATAGGTAATCAAATTTCATACCATTTTATAAATTGAGGCCATTTTATTTTAATGTATTTTGAGTGTTAGCCAAAGAATCTTTTATTTCAAGTGCAGCTTTCTTTTGTCTAGTTACAAGGGGTAAAAGGGAGACATGAAATACTTTAATTGAGAACATTAAGTGAATGAGTTCTCTTTATTTCCTCACTTTTTTCTCTGCTCTTGATTATATTGCTAATAAATTGACTTCTGCACCAAGTTATATGCTTTAGCTATATCTGAAAGTTGAAAAAAAACAAACTCAGCTTATAATTCACTCTTGTCATATGATTTGAGTTTCAAATACTCTCCAGATTGCTTTAGTGTAGTTATTTCCTCCTTTTTTAAAAAAGAAAAACAACACTTTCTTAAGGCTTTAAAAATTATGTAACATTTTTCCTATAGGCTGAGAATCTGTATCTTACACTGATTTTGTTTGGGCTGTGATTAGAAAGTCATTTTGTTCAGTTGTTGTTAGATGTCATAGACTTAAGGTGCCATAGACTTGCTTAAAACGGATGGCCTAAAGAGACAGGAATAGTGACAGAATTCTGAGTCCACATGACTGCTTAGGGGCCTTGGTAAATTGCTTAATCTCTCTCCAAATCTCAGCTTCCTCTACTGTGTGGTGGAAACAGTTATACTAATGTCACAATATATTTTTAGTATAAAAATATATAAATGGCCTTAATGTAAATACTCAGTAAACAATAACCATTGTTATTTTGGGAACAAAATCATGTTTGCTAAGAAAGTATAGGAAGAAATATGGTGGAAATATGCACTCATGTGTGAAGCTGAAAAATGAGACCTGTTGAAACTATTCTAGGAATAGGAGGAGGGGGGATAAAGGAGAATGATGGAGGGGGTGAGTTCCACTAGGATATGTTATAAGAACTTTGGTAAGTGCCATGATGCACCTCCAGTACAAAACTACAACAATAATAATAAAGAGCATCATCTTGTTGCATAGTGAAAAAACATCTCTCTCTCTATATATATATATTTGATTATAATGTTTTATTTAATATTTAAGTATAAACCATGTAAATGAATTTTATAGTCATAAATGTCTAAATAAAAGTAGAATATTTCTATAATTTAGAAAACTAAAATAATGGAATATATAAACTAGAAACTATGGATTCTAAGAATTTTAGGATGGACTCAATGGGATAAGCTTAACTGAAAAAACTGCAGCACAATTCTTTTTCTTTTAAAAATGAGTAAGTAACAGCCTATACAAATTACATGAGTTGATTAATGAATCACAAGTGAGTATTATTGAAGGGCTTAGTCAAACTACTCTAGTGGTAAATTTTATGACACTAGCACATGTGTTTTTGTGTCTTAAAGGAAGCAATATCAAATTCATCCAGAAGAAGCTAGGGATAACTGTGTAAAGGAAAGATACCTTCTATCGTGCAGATTTGGGATGATAATAACATAGGAAGCTGAATTTTTTCTTTAATTATAAGGTAGAATTTGGAGAGCCTGGAAAATATTGCTTTTCTTATTCTTTCCTGATACATTAGAAACATTATCATATGAGTCAATGGATAGCGTCTTACAGGCCTTTTGGAAAAGTATACACTTCAGAATCTCATTTAATATTTGGAAAATCTACCAATATTTTTGCTGAAAACCTCCAAGAACATTTTCTGTTTTAAGGATCTTAATTTTAATTTGCTAGCAGTGGATAATTTATTTTCTAAAAAGCGTTTCAGAGTATGCAGAAATCTAAATGCACATTTGCTGGTTCAGTCTTGGAAAAACAAAAACCCTCTTACCCCCTACTTGGTAGTGATGGCTCTATTTTGGAGCACACAAGATAAGGAGGGGTCATCTTCATGCTTCATAGCTATGATAATAAGAGTGCATGTTTGGTTTTGTTTTCTGGGCACTATGGAATTTTAAGTCAGAAAAAGAGGTTTTAGGGAATATCTACTCTTAAATCCTCATTTTGCAGATGAGGAATTTAAAGATGAGTTATAAAACTTGCCATTGTCTCCCAGATAGTATGAAACAAGTGTGTGAAGTACAATTCAGTTGCTCTAAATCATACTTCAATGATCTTTCTTTTATCCCATATATCCAACTGTCTAGCAATAAGTCAAACATTTTGAACAAAATGTGCTTCATATAGCAGTAGTTATTTCCCTTGGTACTCATAAGCTTTCATATAAAATATTTTAAGAGAAACATTCTCTTGAGCACATGAAACAATGGAGATCTATCTATCTATCTATCTATCTATCTATCTATCTATCTATACATATATATCTTTGATGGATGCTAGAATATTGACATGCAGAATTGTTCAGTGTATTAACTTTGGTCATTATTTAGTCTTCACCTGTATAGGGTCCAGAAAGTTTAATTTGGCAATGTATTAAATAATTTCCTGGTTATGGTCTTTTCAGCAAAAGGTCAAAATATCCTTTTGCAAAGTGACAGTATTGAACTCTAGTGAAAAATTTAACTTTTGAGTGAATGAACTACTCTGCTATCCGGAGAAAACATTGAATCAGGGACAAATTTTAACTGCAAGCTTGCTAATACATCATGGGCACAGAGTAAGGGAAACTGGTTATATGATCTAAACTACTCTTGCCAGTGAGATTATTTCCAGCTGAATCCATGTCTACCACAGTAATATGTTGACCTAAAATACCAGAATACTTAGTTCAGGGCTGGCTTAATGTTGTATGATTTGTAGAGTTACACAGGGCCAATACATAGAAAGGACCCATTCTCGGTTCAATGCTGTGCTGTTGCTGTCTTGAAATTCTTAATGGTGAGATTAGGTTTTATAAGTGATATCTCATGGGACAATGGAACATGTCTGTGAATAAAGGAGATATATCTAATGTGTGTTTGCTGTTTTCCATTGCTCCATTCTCAAATTGTGTTCAAGATGTTTCATTAACAAAGAATTCCAGTGGGCCCATGATGTATGAGAGTTCACAGAGTTTCAAGGCCTGGTACTTGTACTGAGTTAACAGGGTGCTGACAGCCCAAGAAGCCTTCCTTTCCATTCCATCTAGAACTTGCTTATGATGCAGAAAGATGGCAATGATGCTATGAGAAACACAATTGACCAAGAATCCCTCTCATATGCTTTCTTTCTCATGTTATTTTCCTTTTTGTTACCCAACCACTTATGCTGAAAGTGATGACATAAGAGGAAAAAAAAGGGAATCAAGGTAACTTGCATGTCCTTTTTTTCAGTCCCTTTTTAATCATCAGTAAGCTGAAGGTATAAAGTACTTGTAAAATGTGAATGCATCAAGAAATAAAATAAGAACAATTGAGCTAGTTTTGAGCTATTTTTC
This sequence comes from Castor canadensis, assembly GCF_047511655.1. Lineage (NCBI taxonomy): Eukaryota > Metazoa > Chordata > Mammalia > Rodentia > Castoridae > Castor > Castor canadensis. The sequence continues at coordinate 25,438,655 of NC_133390.1, read as the reverse complement.
CACTTCTTTTAGTAAAAATGAAATATCCATGCATGTATGAAGTATGAAATATGAATTTTATAATTGCAATGATTTCACATTCAAATGAAAACCTACATTTATGATTGCATTTAAAACTAGCATTACAAAATATAAAGATAAATAGCAAAAATCATGTTAGTGATTTAAAATTCTACTGTTTTGAACTTAGGAAGACATAAATAGTGAATAAGAAATGTCAAGACAGACTGAGGAAAAAGGAAAAAGCTTTACTTTTTAATACCTGGAGTGGCACATTTTCCTGCTCTTTTAACAAATGACCTTTCACACTGAAGCTCACAGGTTATAGACCTAGCTGTTACTCATTGTGGTCCTTAAGAGAGATATCTTTATTATTCTGCATATATACTGACATTTTCTTGTTTTAGGACCTATACTTCTTGGGTTTTCTTACTTTATTTCCTGCAGCCAAATTATAATAGAATTAATCAGAAAGCCTCTTATATTAATATAATTCATTTGTGTATTTTTGAGATTTGATCCTGGTCATCTTGATTAGATTTTGGTTTAATATTTTTAGCTAACTTATTTTCAGGTTTACTTCTCAGATGGATAATTTCATCTTACTTCACAGAGTTCTTGTAATGACTAACTACATTTATATATTTAATAAGTATTTATTGTGCAACTATTACATGCTAGGAACTATGCTGGGTTTTAGGGACTCAGTAGTAAGATAGTCTCGCTTCCCTCATAGAGATGCCATTCTTTTGTAGGATGCACACAATAATAAGTCAATGAAAAGAAAACCCTCCCAGATTTGGATGAAGTTGTGATGAGAACAGAGTGATGAAGGAAAAATAGTAATGGGAGGAGGCCATTTTAAATTAAGATTGTCAATGATACAGCATGAATAAATATCCGAGCTGAGGCTTGAATGACGAGTGAAGGTTCTGAAAAAAGAATGTTCTAGGGGAAAATCAGAATTACAAAAGCCTAAAGACAAAAAAAGTCCTTGGTGTAATATGTTGACGGGTAGTCTTCAAAATGATGCAGTCATGCCCCATAACCTGTGAAATGTTTTCTTACTTAGAAAAAAGTCTATTGTAAAGGTAATGAAAGATCTCAAGATGAGATTAATCTAGGATTCTAGATGAATAGGGTAGGTCCTAAATCCAATGGAAAATGTTATAATAAATAGAAGGGGAGACACAGAGAAGGTTCTGTGAAGGCAGAGATTGGATTAAATTGCCTCAAGCAGTGAACTCTTGGAGCCACCAGAAGCTAAGGAGAGACAAGCAAGGACTCTCCCTAGAGCCATGAGAGGAAGTACAGCCTTGTCAACATATTTACTTAGAGAGTTTGGCCTTCAATGTGGTCCAAAGACTAAAATTTTGTTGTTTTAAGGCACCTAATTTGTGGTAGTGTCAGGAAAATAACATCTTGCATTTTTTGATAAAAAGCAAGGTGAGATAAAGTGAGCAAGTGGAGGAGGCAGAGAAGAGATTAGAGAAGAAGCAGAAGCTAGATTCTGAAAAGATGGCATGACCTTAGACATTTTACTGGAAAAGTAAATCCCTTCCTTCCTAAGAAGGAAGCTATGGATGAGTATTAAGCTAGAATATCATTTGGTGTACGTTTAATCTATAATACAGAGAATGGGTGGCCAAATAAAGAGCAAAACGGACTACCATAGTTGACTAACTGAGAGATGAAGGTGGCACAGACAAACTGGTTGTGTCAGAGACAGAATGAGGGTACCACACTGTGTTATGTTTTGAGATTGAAGTGACAGGACTTGGAAATAGATTGGAATCAAAGATAACTTCTGTGATTTTTAGAGTAAATGGTTAATGGTAACATCATTTACCATAATAGAAATGACTAGTAGAGGACTAGTAGAGTGAGAGTGACACTGAGGAGTTCCTTGCAGTTAAGAATCAGAAATCCAAATAAAAGTGTTATTTAGGTGGAATTAGCTGAGATAATATATGCCAAAGCATGATTCATTCCACATATATACTGCTCTGTCCATGAGGATGTCATTAACATTTAATGATGACTTGATTTATTTTTTTTAGTTCAGTATTCACAAGATACCCATTTTATTTCTTGGTGACATCACTCTGAAACTGCTATAACTGCAACAATTAGAGCTTACCTTCATTTATTTTTAGAGTAGACTATGTTTTATGAGGACAAGGTTTCAAGATTAAGCTAATTTTCATGTCTACACAAATTCATAGAATTTAAATGTAAATTTAGGTCTAACTTGCATTACAAGTTAGCAAGTGATTCCTCCAAAAGAAGCAATTCCCTGATGATGGTGATTTACTTGAGTAATCAGTCTACCAACTAGAAGAAATGCAAGAATCAATTTTTTGTTCAAACTCTAGTATTGGCTCAAGAAACCTGAAAATCTGGGCTAAGAGATGCTCTTTCTAACCCTTCCACATTTAATCAATGACGATTTGGCAGAAAGAGAAAGAATATCTTATTTTCTCTGAAATAGATAATTGAATATTGTCTAATTTGATTAATGACACTACTTTGATGCCATGGTGATAGGTGATCTATAAGAGGCCTGACAGTGATAATTGCATAAGAAATTATTTTATGTAAAATGGAGGATACAGGGTTCAGAAGTCACAGCTTTGAATATAGTGTCCCCTTCTCCTCTCAAAGTTTGGATATATATTTTCATATTAAAATTGGAGACTTTGAACTATTAAAATATGTTCAGCTCCTTTTTATAACTTCTAACTTCATCTGCTTTAGATTGCCAGAATTATTTCTGGACAGGCAGGAAATATCATCTTAGCTCCTCTGTTCAGAGTAGGAAGGAGAAAACCCTTAGCCATTCTCACAGTGACCCTTGTAGTCTTTGTAAAACCAACACTACTGAAGTAAACCAGGGTGCCACAATGGTCCCTCTAGTCTCATTCTGATTGCATTTAGGCTCCATCATATATGTTCTAAGAGTCTGGGTAACTGACCTCCTTTCAGGGGAAATAGATATTAGAGAGAGTGACTTGGAGAAAAACTGCCATCTTGGTAGACATGATGCTATGCACTCTCACCTAAAGACTGTGGTATGAGTAGGAAAAAAAGTTGCAAAGACTCATAATTTGAGTCGTGAGAAAAGGAGGTCATTTTAATAATATTTTAAAATTATTAATATATAGTAGATGTACAGGGGGCTACATTGTGATATTTGCATATGTGCTTACAAGGTATCTTAGTTTGATTTTCCTCCTCCATCATTCTTCTTACTCCCCTTTCCTCCTTGCTAGAACAATTTCAACATACTTCCTTTCTTCTATTTTCCTATATTAATACAAAATACATTCACCATATTCACCCTCAGTCATCCTTACCCCTTCCTTTCCACTGGTACCCACTCTTGGAAAAGACCTATTTTATCCCCGTCCTTCATTTTTCAAAGTGTGTATTGATAGTCCAAGTGAGTTTTGCCTTGATATTTAAGATATGTATATATCATGCTTTAATCAGATTAGCTCCCCCATTACTTACTCTTTTTCATACTACTCCCCTATTACTCAATAGCTTACAGTGCATTACATCATATTATATTCAATATAGGTGACATATTTCTATATTCTTCATTCTCTAACATTCTCTTTCCTTCTCCTGCCTCACGTTGTCCTCTCAGACAGACCCACCAACACAATCTTATTTTCTCTCTCACTATATGTGTATATGCATATATATGCATTTATGGGTACATTTAACTTGTAGGTCTAACTTCTACATATGTGGTAAAACATGCAAAGGAGGTCATTTTTGTAAAAAGTTAAGGCAAAATTTCATAACTATAATTTATCCATTAATTTTAGGGAGATGCCTAAATACTTCTTTGTGTTGCTTGCACTTTATCTCCGTAGTCTTTGGAAAAGCATCATACCTTTTCTTCTCATCCATTCAGAAATCACTGAACTTCTACTATGTCTCAAGATTATGAGGAATATGTGGATTTGTTTTATTTGATTATATGGTATTCCCATATGGAGGAATGACAGCACACTTGTCACTTATCAATCAAGTGAAAGAGGCCAAACTTAGAATATCTTCCTTCCTGAGAATAGGAACAGGAATTTACTTATGTCTTTCAATAATAATGGAGTTCTTATTTCTTCCTGAAATTTCCTAAAAAAATTAGACCTGGTTGGAAGAGCTAGTCATAAGATCTGTGACTTCCTATACTTACCTGGAATGTCAATTTTATGCTTAATGCTTTTTTTTTTCCTGTGGAACTGGTCCTTGAGCTCAGGGCCTGCACCTTGAGCCACTCCACCAGCCTTTTTTTTTTTTTTTTTTTTGTGATGGGCTTCTTTGAGACAGGGTCTCACAGACTATTTGCCCAGGCTGGCTTTGAACCATGATCCTTCTGATATCTGCCTTCCAAGTAGCTAAGATTACAGGTGTGAGCCACTGGTGCCCAGCTTGATGAATATTTTTATATCCAAGAATTTAGAAAATTAATGCACTTAATAGTGGGAAATAATAGTAATAAAGTGCAGAAGCAAGGGAAATAAAGAGAGTTGAGAATTCTGAAAACCATTAAAACCTATCGGCAAAGATTGTTGACAAGATTTTTACATATGCATATTAAGCCTGTGGCAAAATATGTTTGTAATCCTTGAACTGCAAAATGAATGTCAGGTCAAGTGACTGAGTAATGCTTTCCACTAATGAGCAGTAAAAGCATCAGAATGTCACAAACATACTGATAATGCTATAGATGGAAAATTTTTTTCTGGATCCACATTGGATTCAGGGTATAGTTACTCCTCCACTTTTGATGAGGTTATGTTCTCACATATCCATCCTAAATTGAAGATGCATTTAATATACCTAATCTACCCATCATCATGGCTTCACAACAAAGCATACTGTAAAGCATGGGGTTCTTTGCCCTTGTGATTGCAAGACGGATTGGGAGTTGTGGCTCACTGCCACTGCCCACCCTCATCAGAGAGTATCATGCTGCATTTCTACTAGCCTCAGAAAAGATCAAAATTTAAAATCCAAAGCATAGTTTCTACTGAACTATTATTTTTTTAAATTCACAGTATTGTAAATTTGAAAAATCTTAAATCAACTCATGGTAAGTTGGGATGATCTACAGTTACTGAATTAGTATCCATAAGAAAAACCTCTGTTTGACACCCGTACTTAAGGTCATGAAGTTAGGGAGCCAGAAATGCAACCCACTGTATGCATCTAGCTTTAGAACTACAGAATATTGGCTACATATTTTCTCAACTGTTCAGAACTTCAAAATTTTGGGAAAGATCAGATGATACCTATGCATGTGTGAGCATTGTTTAATCATTTTAAATTTGAACAGTGAGGCAGACATAATTATAGAACTATATAAAATTATTGCTTTCTGTTTGAAAGAAATGTGTATTGTTCTTATATAGTCTATACAATTTAAATAAAGCACAGTTGGTAAGCTTCAACTTCAGCAGAAGCTGCTGCTGATACATTTGAGTGGATAAGGGCAGCTTGAATGTACTATTGATGGATGCTATGAGGCAAAATTGTGACTAATACAGATCAACAAAAACAAGTTTGACAAATCAATTTGGAAGTTTCTAATAGTTTGCCAGATCCATGGAAAAATTTAGAATCTATCTCTATTAACCAGATTAACTGTAAAATGAACAGATCTGGAATTCACTGTACGTTGTGGTATAATTGTGAATTTAAGATCAAACTGCTCAAATACATAATAATCATACTTAGGAAAATAATGGCATTTGATTTCAATGTACATATCAATACCAATTGTGCAGTTTACTAGTGTTGCCTTAACAAAACACAACAAACTGGGTGAGTTAAACAATAGAAAATTATTTTCTCATAGTTCTGGAAATGAGAGGTCCAAGATCAAGGCAGATTTGGTTTCTCCTGAGATCTCTTCCCTTGGGAGAAGGACAGCTAACTACCTTCTTGCCATGTCCATGTGTTCTTTTCTCTGTGTGTGCATATCCTTATTTCTTGGTGTGTCTAAGTTGCCTTTTCATAAAAAAAACCAAAACTAAGTACACTGTAATTCTATGGTATTATCACAATGAAACACCCTTGTATTATTAATGTATGCTAATAAAAATAATAAAAGATCACTAATCAGATTGGACCAAGGCCCACTCTATTGACTTTGTTTTAAATTAATCGCCTCTTTAAAGCCCTTGTCCACAAATGTAATTTACATTATGAGGTATTGGGAGTTAGGCTTTCAAAATAAGAATTGTAGAGTTCAGGCCTTACCATCAATGTAATTCATACATCTATCATAATTTGTTGAGCTTGTACTAGGCATCATCACTGAGCTAGGCATAGGTGACACAACAAAAGTGTGATCTTTGCCTGCTTGGAGCTAACAGTTTATTGAAGAAGAAAATCAATTAAGAGTTAAGCTAGCAGGATTGGAGGCATAGCTCAAGTGCTTAGCAAGTGTGAAGCCCTGAGTTCAAACCCCAGTACCACTGAGAGAGAGAGAGAGAGAGAGAGAGAGAGATAAAGAGAGAGAGAGAGAGAATCAAGCAAACTATATAATTACAGATGGTAATAATTGCTAATAAAGACAATGAAATGAGTGAGTGATGGAGATCAAAAGGGTTGGAGTGGTGGAGTAAATGCTGGGAAACCTTACAGGAGATCTTCAGGAAACACTATGTAGAAAAGTATTTTCTTTAAGGAATGAGAAGTGGTTGTGTGTGAAATACTGAAGGGGTCAAGGAGACTGAAGCCCAATGGACAAGACTTGAGAAATGAGATCCATTGGAGGAGCTTCAGGTGTTTGGATTTGTATGCCCTTCTAGGCCACAAGAAGGAGTTTGAGTATTATTTGAATTGCAATATGAAGCCCTTGAACATACTTAATCAGGGAAGGTATTTGTTCTAGAAATCTTATATTGGCTACTGTGCTACAGATCAGAAAGTGCAGAGTGGACAAGTGGAGCCCATTTAAAGGCAGTGGTGGTGGCGGTGGGTTGAAAAAAGCAGTAGCAATGCTGATGCGTAAAGTGTAAAGAATTAATACTTTAAGGGTAGAAATGGCAAGACTTGCAGATAAATTAGATGTGCTGAGTAAGTAGAGAGTAGAAGCAAGGAGGATCCCTACATTTAAACAACTGAGTAAATATTAATGTCATTTCACGTGAAGGAGAAGAATAGAGAGAGAAAATGTTACACAGGGAGCAGGAATGTTGAGATCCAAGAGTTCGGGTTAATTATGCTAACTTCAAGGTGCCCATTAAGTTATCCTAGGAAAGTTGTACAGTTGCTCAAGCAGGAAATATTATAAAAACAAAAATAAATAAATAAATAAAAAATAAGTAAACAAAAGTCTTTGAAGTTGGAGTAAAAAGAATCCTTTTACTAATGAACATTCAAGGCCCCAACTTTGAATAACTGTGAGGTTAAATGATTTGCTTTTAAATTAAGGTTTTACTAAAAGATAGGTATATGATTATATGAGGCACAGATTCCAGACTCAGTTTCATATTTGCATTCTTATCTAATTTGATGGTGCAGTTATTAAAGACATCTTAGAAGAACAAAGTCAACTTATTTGCAACTGAAGGTTGTCATGCTAGGATTTTAGAAGTGTAATAGAAATATATTTCAGAATCTAAATAAAAGTGCTAAGCAAGTTGCTTTTAGTGTGACTTTGTGAGTTATAAATCTGGCAGAGATTTTAAGAAATGCTTGGCTTCTCTGGCTTTAGTGATTTAGCAAATTTAGAAATTTAGTAGAGACTCTTTGTTAACTATTTCTTAAATATTTAATGCTCTAGGCAGAATGATAGGATGATAAAAAGGTTGCTGTTGATGAAGAAAGTAAATCAAGTAGCTTAATTAAGTCTATTGGAGCCTTTAAAACAATCTTGTATTTTGATGTTAAGAGATCTATTCTGGCTGGGTGCCTGTGGCTCACACCTATAATCCTAGATACTCAGGAGGCAGAGATCAGGAAGATTGTGGTTTGAAGACAATATGGGCAAATAGTTTGTGACGCTCCATCTCAAAGAATCCCCGACACCAAAAAGGGCTGGTAGAGCAGCTCAAGTGGTAGAGTGCCTGTTTAGAAAGTGTGAAACCCTGAGTTCAAACCCCAGTATCACCAGAAAATATACATTATTATTTTTAAATGTCATATTCTTGAAATAATTTTTAATGAAAGATAGTGGGCCGATTAGTAGATTTCGTACACATAAAATTGTGGACATGAGGATCAAAACTTATTACTGAGCATCTTCTGTAGACCTGGTGAATAATTGAGTAGAATTTTTTAAGTTAGAGAAGAAACAGTTTAGCTATTGTGTCGTTATCAGCTTTTCTGTTTGGCAGGAAGGATTCTATATTCAGCATTTATACTGTTCCCAAGAATAAAGTAAGATTTACCAGGAGAACTCCATCACTAAATTGATGAGTAGAAACCCTGGCATTTGTATGTGTCAGAGATTAATCTGAATTTACTCACACTAGGATAATGGTAATCAGTAAAGCTTACATTAAGGTTTTTTTGAGAAGTAATGAGTAAACACTTTACGTTTTTTTGTCTATTTCCTTCATTATATGAATAATGAAACCAAGATCATAATAGATGAAATATGAACAGCCAACAGCCTTTTATCAGAAGGATTGGAGCTAGAGCTGGAGTCTTTCAGCTCCACAAGGCTGTGTTTTAGAGCCTGGTGTCTTCCTTTTGTAAGTAATATTAGACTGTGGCTTTGTTAAAAGTACTAGCTTTATGTTGTTAGAAGTATTAACTAGATATGAAATTACCCAGTTTTTGTAGGGCATTCAATCATAGGTTTTAAAAAAGGCCAGCAAGGGTTCATTAGGTTAAAACAGGTTGGGTCTTCCAGTGCTTCTACTCAAACATTTTGGTGTCTTCTGACTAGTACTGGTTCATGTTTCCACTTGTACAGCCTTACTAGCCCCTCATGCCACACCTTATTGCTACCATTATCCAGAACAAAGGAGTCATCATTGGCCAATATTTTAAGAGATTTTTCCTGAAAATGTGAATTGAATTTGTCGCTTTTGATTTTGCTAACGTGAGTTCCAAACTGACTGCTCTGGTTGACAAGTTTAAGCTAAGGGAAATAAGGTTTCGATTTCCACAACAGTATTTTTTTTAGTCCTTGTCAAAATAATCTTTAAATATTGAAGAAATAGAAAAATGGTACAGAGTACATTAAATTATTCATTAAGTACACTGCATGCATCTCAATAATTGTAATATTTATTTTCATGGTTGCTATTGCAGGTTTCAAGCTGAAGGTCTTGATGGATTGTATATGTAATGTGGAAAAAATGCAAGGTATCAACAGCAAATGCCAGGAGAGTTCATTCTGAAGCAGTTACATGTGCTCACTGTGTTAGAGCAAATCTGCCTGAGAGTTTAGGAAAGGAATGAAGACTGTCATGGACAGCTGACCATATTGGAAGAGGAAGGATATAATAATGTAAAGTAAAGTTTGGTGAATAAGAAAGGGGAAGTATTTTTTCTCTTGCCAAAGAGTCATAAGATCTTTACATCATTGACACTGGAACTGCTAAACTAAAACACTATTTATTTTGAAATGTTGATACAGCAACTCTACATTAACCTCAGAGGACATTTTGTTGCCCATAGAATTACCAGTGCCAGAGGGAGTGAAAACATTTTTTGGTTTCTATTAAAATACTGACCTGGTCTGACACTGATTAATTTGTGATGTCTGGAAAGACGAACATCTTACAATGATTTCACTACAAATGATATTAATATTTTAGAACTGAAGTTCTATTTGGTCATTTACTACCTCAACTTCTCAGGTAGTCTTACAAAGGAAAGTCAACAGCAGAATATTTTAGAAGAAAACTTGGAAATCTATTTGTCTATGTCTCTGTCCTCATATTTACTTTTGGAAAGTTTTCTTCAGTTTCATTTGGAAGAAGTATAGTTAGTGACACAGAGAACTGGTAAGGAATTATACAGGAGGCCACAGATGGCTTTCAGCATTATTGCAATCCTGAGAACTGAAAAGCACAAAGAAGGAGCAGCTCCTTATCAGCCTATATTAGGATTGCTGTCCTCACAGCTATGTGTTTTCATCACTGATTATATCATCTTATGTTTTCTGTCTATAGTGCTGTATTGATGCATATGTGTATATATTTATATGTGATATAACACAAACTTGAAACATATACCATTTTATAGCACATATAAAATTGCATATATATTGTATCATATGTATATGATATCTATCTAAATCTGTGTTGAAAATGAATAGTTGTGAATATGGTTATATTGGTTCAGACTAATATGAGGCTGTTTATTACTTTGTGCTTTTCAGTGCTCAGAACGCCAGTACTTTTGTTGCACTGATATACCTACATCTGTACCTATATCGAGAGAGAGAGAGAGAGAGAGAGAGAGAGAACCTAAGCAACTGGTAAAAGCTGTTCTAGTAGAATATCAAATTCAAGACCAAATGAAAATTCTGCAAAACTTTTTTCCCAATTTTTAAAAATTTGCTTATGATAATTATGTCATTTTTTTTTGGCCTCAAGATATTATCCATGTCTAATAAATACTAGCTTGAGAATGATACAGTAAGACACAATGAAATGCTATTCATCCTTAAAAATGAAGGAAATTCTGTCAACTCCAATTGCTTGCTAACACTAATTTGGAGGTCTGCTTAGACAACAAGGCTCTGTTCTTCCAGCTAGTCTAGTTTTATGGCTAAAGCTGTGCTCCAAATTCAGTGAGAACAGTAATCCATAAATCACTCTGCTTTCACAACCCATTATCCTTCTTTTTTGTTTACTTTCTTCCTAGTTACTTTATAATCTAAAGCTTGCCCTTTCAATTGCGCTTACCAATAATTGATTGCTTGTGGTTCACTTCATCACTTTCTCTCCTTCCCTTTCTTCCAATTTTCTCATGTTGTTCTGTTTCTTTACTTTGTATTTTTTATTTGGTGAATATGTAAGATGTATTAAATATTTTTATGGTTTACATAATAATAAAGACTAATAGTAAAATGAATTCACTCTTATGTCTCAATACCAAATTAAAAAAAAAGGCCAATTCCCTTTCTTGATTGAATATCCACTCTATTCTGCCTATGAGATGATCAATATCCTGACTGTATATAATTAATTTCTTTGTCTTTTAGTTTTGAAAACTCAGTCACAAGTATAACATTATATGAGCGAGGAGAAATCTTCCATGGTTAGAGGGAGCCTCCCAGGAGAAGATAGGTTGAACAGGGTCTCTGGATCATGGTCTAAGGCATTAGTTTCCAGGAATGTTTCCTTGGGAAGTTCAAAGTTGGCTTATAATTATGCCATTGCAATTTTGAAAATTCTAAGACTCTTTCTATGGGAAGCTAATGGGCAAGATCATAAAGAGAAATGAGAAACAGAGGGCTCACCACAGTCAGGGTAGGTAGCAGGGCTGCAGCATGAACTTTGTCTTATATAGGTGGAAAAATTGTGGCAAGAGGAAGGGGCCACTGTGTTTTCTGCCTTTGCACCGTAAGTCTACCTTCAGCAATCCGAGCCAAGTCAAACACTAATGTGGCACAAAATGCATGTATTTAGCTTCTACATTGTAGTAAACATAGGGGAGTGCAATTTTTATAGGATATGTTTGTGGTGATACAAATACAGAAAAGATTGTGCATCAGTGAGCTGATCATTCTGTTCTTAGTCTAAAAAGATATTGACGCTAAGCTATTATAATGGCCTCTACCTATCTCTTGTCATAGTTGCAAAATGTTGCTTTTTTTGGCTGGATGTTACTGACCTGTTGTGATCTTCCTTCCTATCTTTCATGGAATACCTTTGATTTCTTTCTTTTACTGAAGCTCTTGTCTACATTCTTCCTCTCAGAATTTTCTTTTTGTTACTTCTTGTTTAAAGATACATGAGAGAAAATTTTTGAGACCACTTATTTCTGATTTTTAATTTAAATTCCATTTTTATACTTTCTTGACCATTTGGAGGGTTAGAAAAAAATTGGTTGGCAGACCAATTTATGAGAGATTTCCTCATATTATCTCCCATCCTTGCTATTGTGTTTTTCTCTGTTATGTTTTTAATAATTTTTGTGAGTGAAATATTTTCTTCATTTTTTTCTAAAGGCAGTGATGGTAGGTATTTTATAGTTTTCTCTTTATGTTTTTCCTCCATGAAATTTTGTCTTGTTTCCCCCCTACTTTTAATTGATTTTGCTTTCTAGCATTTGTCTTAAAAACTTTCTCTAGGTGTTTAGTATTTCAGCTCATGATTTGGAAGCAGAATGAAAAAATAGATTGGAAGTTATAAATGTGTACGTAGAGCCTTGACATAGAACATGAGATATGTCAGTATCATGAATCATGAAATAGTTTCTCTTGAGCCAATTATAGCATCCAGAAAATTATCCTTCAGTTGAATCCTTGAAGGTAAGATTTGGCTCTGAGCATTGTGGTGTTAGGGTGGGGAAAGACGGTTTGACTTTCCTGCCTTTAGCATTCAGTACTCATATATTTCTGTCTTCCATATAATGTAATACCCTCTTTCTCATGTGTATTTCATACTTCTCTGTGTATGTCTTTTTCTGTCTCTCTTTCTCCCCCCTCTCTCCCATCTGTCTGTCAAGTGAATACATAGCATTTTGAAAATAGATTTTAAGTAGTTTTAAGTTCATAGAAAAATTGGCATAAAATACAGAGAGTTCCCATAAACACTGTAGATCTCTCTCACATATTCACAGCTTTTGCTGCTATCAACATCCTGCACCAAAGTGGTTTGCTACAGCCAATGAACTTACACTGGAACATCATTTCCCAAGTCCATAATTCACATGGGGTTCACTCTTGACATTGTACATTGTGTGGGTTTTGATAAATGTGTAATGATATGTGTAATGACATGTATCCACCATTGTAGCATCATACAAAATATTTTTACTGCCATAAAAATTCCCTGTACTCCTCCTACTCCATCATCTTTAAAACATATTTATGTCTTCTGCACTAAGAACCAAATCATTCCTAGCCCTAAAAGTCTCCCACGGTAGCTCTTCTGTCTTTCAAATGCAAACTTCCTTTTTTCCCCCACTCTCTTTTCAATCTGCTCTAGTCTATCTTCTACCAAATATCTGTATCTAGAACCATTTCTGTGCCAGTAAATACAAAATTAATTTGGGGGATTTATAACCATTCTTGGCCTCTCATAAACATTTAACATGTTCTTTCCTTGGTTTCAGGCTTATGGTTTTCATCATACTTGTTTTATTTTGCCTCCTTTTTAGGATAATTCTCCCATAGCCATTCATAAATGTATAATGTTTAAAGGTTCTTTTTTTTCCCCTCATCATTTTGGACATAGATGTTTCAAGGTTCTGCTGGTTGTCTTTTATTCTTTGTTTTATACACTTCTAAAGTAGTCTGATTAGTTTTTGTTTTAGTCACCAACCATATGAGAACAATTCATGCAATTACATCTCTGACCTGGCATTTATATGCTGAAGATTTAACCCCAAGTGTGGTTATATTTAGAAATGGAGCCTCTGAAGAAATAATTAAGGTTAAGTGAGGTCCCAAGGGTGGGAATCTTATTACATAGGATTAGTAACCTTATAGGGAAAGAAACCAGAGAGTTCTTTCTCTATGTGGACACAAAAGAAAGGCTGTCAGATCAGGTTGAAAAGACAAAATAAGAGTCATTATCAGGCCCTTGCCTGTGAAAAACTTTATGTTGCTTAAACCATCCAGTGTGTGGTATTTTGTTATAGCAACCTCAGTAGAGTAATATACATGGTCATCGCCAATAACCTTAAGAGTGTTTATTCAGATGCTGGAGTTTCCATTTGTATCTTCTCACATTTCCTCTAACTACTCAAAGCTCAAACTCATGATTTTTATACCTTGCTGTCCACTCTGAACTTGCAAAACCTAGTTTTTTTTTTCTAATTCTCTTTCTGTGAATGACTGTCTTCATTTTGTAATCTGACTCAGAATCTTAGGAATTGTTCTGGACATTTCCTTCTCTTCAGCTCACATTCTGTTCTTCATTTCATGGGCATATTGTCTACTACATATATTGTATTTCCTAAAACTGTTCACATTTCAAAATTCAAAATTTAATGGTACATTTGATTTGTGAGTTTTTAACTTTTTGATGGAGCAAAGTAATGTGCATTCGGTAGAAATACAAGCTGAATCTTGAATTTGGTCTTTTCCAGGGTTACGAATAAACAGTATAATATTCTCTCATTGTGCTAGGCAATGGCAGCAACACATTCAGCCTGGGATTACTAGTGATTGGGAACACTAGTTCCCAGTCAGCCACACAATCATGAAGGGAAACATTGATACCCTACAGTGTATTGTATTGCCAATTGCCAAGCTATGATGTTCAGTATGATATATATTAAATTTATATTTGAGTCACAGTATTTTCAACTTGCAGTAAGTTTATCTGGACATAATCTCATGAAATAAGGTCAACTTCATCCTGTGTCTGGGATTCAGGGACTCATTTGAGGAGTAAGTAGGTGATGAGGGCAGATCAAAGCTTAATTGATGCAGGGTGAAGTGAGATGAGAGGTAGGAAATGCCTTACTTGAGTTTTACACTCAAGAAGAGCTTTTGAAGCTGAATCCTACATTTCATGTGTTCCAGCTCTGTATTTACCACAGTAGGAATTGTAATGACCAAAGGAGATGAAATTGAATTTCTCTCAGATAGAAGATGAGATGCAGAAGAGAATATTCCTATTACTAAGTCACCATGCTCAGTCATTTCTTGAATTTTGAGAATCACAACTAGTGAAAAGACCATTTGCAGAGGAAGCTACAGGAATGGATTGAGAAGGCAGATATTAAAACTGTGTAGAAAATAAAAGCAAATATTTTTTCAGAAGTATCAGTCTCCGGATGTGTATTTGCAAAAATACAGGAACTGAGCAAACAAATCAGAGAACTAAACTGCCTTACTGTAATAAGAAAGTTCATAATGACTTTGATGATAATTTCTTCAATGAGAATTCACAAGAAATACTAGCAGAATGAACACATAGAGGTCTTAATGTAAGAGGGAACATTTCAATATTGTACTTCATGGGGAAGTAACAATAACACTGTTGGATTTAGATGAAAATGTGAGTGACTAATATTTCATAGAAGTTAATGAAAATTTTTCTCAAAGGGATTGCCATTCTCAACTTTAGTACAGTAGACTTTACCAAAATAATTACACTGAAAAATAGCAACATTATGTTACACCCTTCAATATAGATCTTGAGACTATACTGAGATCTTTATCCCAAACAGTTGCAGCTATGGTCATGATGGGATGAAACAGAGAGAGGACCAACAAAGACTTTCCACAGTTGTGGTGGTGGCAATGATGATGATGATGGTGATTAATCTGAGTGCAAAATAGGAATCAGTGCAGAAAAAACCACCTAAGAGATGTCAATTTTGTATCTGTTATTGAACTTGACATAACTCTGGAAAAAGGTAAGTATGTTTATTCGTTCTCAGCAGGTGAGCAAGCCAGCTATCTGAGTTAATGTAAATGATGATGAGACTGTATTTTGCAGAACTTAGTGATCAAAAGAAGCTATTGAATATGGATTCATGGGACAATATCCCATGTGAAAATGTGTTACTTGCAATGGACATTACTTTAGATTGAGTTCTAATGGAAGGTCAGGCAAGTGAAGTTGGCATTGAGTAACATGGGAAGGAAAAGAGGAGGAAGTATATAAAAATTAGAGAAACATAAGAGAGTAAAAACAAAAAATGATGTAAGTTCAGTGACAAAGATATCAAGTAGCACAAAGTTTAAACTTTTGAGAATGACAAGCAGCAGCAGAGATGCTGAGTGTCACTGAGTTTGGAAGTTGGGATATTAATTTTTTAGGAAAACTGCATTTTTAAAGGAAAATCCATGTCCAGAATTAAAAAAAAAAAGAAAAAGAGAAAAATGAGCCCTTATAGAAAGCCATACATTCTGAGTTTTAAAAGTATTTCCTTACAGGAAATTCTAATAAAAACTGCAGAAAAACTTATAAACTTTTATAAGTTTTATAAGTGAGGGAAAATAGAATATGACTGGTCGATGAGTCTTTCCAAAATGATGGATGAATTTAAACATCTTTTCAAAGAACTGAAGATCAGAATTAGCATGGGTCCAAAAAGTTTCAAAGCAGAATTATAGAGGTGATTTTCAGACTAGACATTTTCTGACAACTCAGTAATGTGTTGATCATCCCTAAGGAATAGATCCAATATAGAATTGCTGGTTGTCTCTGAGTTTAGAGAAAAGGCTGAAGAGAAAATGGCAGGAAAAGATGAAAGGATGTGTCAATGGGAGAATGAATTTGCAATTAGGATTCAGTAAGCATAGTACTAAACTTAACTGACCTCCTTTCACAATATAGTGAAGATGAATAGCATGACATTAATAAATTTAAAGTGGACTGTCTATTTGTATACAATTCTACTCTGGATAAAAATGATTTAAGAGTTAATTAGTCATATGCTCGTGGGGTAAAAAATATTTTGGTTTGCAAGAAATCCACCAAACCTCATACTTTTTGATAACAAAGAAAAAAATGCAATTATTTTCAGATAAATTAATTTTTATGAATATTTTTGTCTTTAGTTGGTTAAGGAATGATAAATTAAAACATACTATGGATATTTGCAGTTGTAGACAGTCTAAGAATTCTTTCTTGTGTGGTCAAATAATTATGTATGGAAATCAATATGAAGGTCCCCAAAAAACTAAAAATATACCTAGCTTATAACCCTGATATACCACACCTGAGCATATATCTGAGGAGTATAAATCAATATGCAAGAGGGATACATGCATACACATGTGTATTGCAACACTCTTCACAATAGCCAAATTGTGGAACCAGCTCAGGTGACCCACAGTTGGTGAATGAATGAAGAAAATACTACACACATGTGCCATGGAATGTTACTCAGCTATAAAGAAAAATAAAATTTTGTCATTTGTAGGAAAATGGATGAAATGTGGACCAAGAGAGAGGATCCAAGATAGCGACTGGGACACAGCTGCAGACCACATGAGCTCCATGAACCAGGGACCTTGCTGAGATTCTGGAAATGCACTTGGCTGAGGTAAAGCACAAGGGAGAGCTGAAACTTCAGCACCCTGAACCCCTAGCTTGTGGATGGCTTCTCCATGCCAGGATTTACTAAAAGAACAGCCAGCAGCTGCCCGCCAAGTCTCCCCGTATAGTCCTGAGGAGCCGCTGCTCCATACGCCATGAGATCTCCACTCCTCAGGCCTGCTCCTCAGCCCTGCCAGGGCCATGCTCCACAGCCTGGTAGATTTCCCCCAAACTCCCACCCCTCAGGCCCACGTGATCTCTGCCAGACTGCGCCAGGCCGGCAATGCACAGGCACACATGATATCCAATGGGACCATGCCACTCAGGCCTGCACAGGCCCGCACGATCTCTGCTGGGTCTGTACCCCTAAGGCCTGCCACACCAGCACTCCACAGGCCTGCACAATCTCCACAGGGACTGTGCCCCTAAGGACTGTACAGGCATGCATGCTCTTCACTGGGACCACACTCTTAAGGACTGCCATGCCAGTGCTCCACAGGCCTTCACAATCTCTGCTAGGTCACGCCCCTCAGGACTACACAGGCCAGCATGATCTCCATTGGGCAGCACCCCTAAGGTCTGCCAAGCTGAGGAGCCACAGGCATGCATGATTTCTGCCGGGCCATGCCCCTCAGGCCTGCCAGGCCAGGTGATCCACAGGCATGCACTATCTCTGCTGCGTTGGGCTGTGCCCCTCAGGCACACTAGGCCCAGGCTCCAAAGGCCCTCTAGATGGCCTCAACAACAGGCCTCCTCCCACAGGCAGGTGGGATACCACCCACCTGCTACCTGCCACAGGAGGGCTCCAAACCTGCCTAGGAGACACAGACAGGTCCAGATGCTAAAGGAGTAACAGCAGAACTACTAAGACTGAAATTCCACTGTTCCTGAACTGGTGATTTCTTTTTTAAATTTTTGTTTATTTTTTAATTTATTTTTTGCCTTCCTTTAAAGATTTGGCTGCCTGGTTTGCTCTTTGTTCATCCACCATCTCTCCCTGCTGTTTTCCTTGGTTCTCTCTCCTCTCTTTTTTCTTTTTATTCTTCTATTTCTCTTTCTTTATCTTTTTTTCTCCTTCCTCCTTGGTTTTGTTAGTTTCACTGTTGTAACCCAGCTGACACTAAATTACACATAGTCCAGGGTTAGAAATGGTACCAAGTGGAAATATGGGAAGACAAAAAAGGGATGGAAACCATTTCCCCCCCCAAAATAAATTAGTACAGGACTCAAAGGGAAATGAAGAAACAGGTACCCAGATCGAGACTCCAACAAAACAAAGATAAACTATGCCAAAAAACCCAACGAAGCCCACAAGAACACTCTGAAAGAAGAAATCCTGCAAGTAATCACTGAGAATGTCACAGAGAGGTTACTAGACATGGTACACCAAAATGTATAGAAGGCACTGAAGAAATTCTAAGAGAACAAAAATAAAGAATATGAGAAAACACAAAAACAAATAAATGAAATCATAGGCACCCTAAATAAAGACCAAAATGAAACAGAAAATACCATAAACAGAGAGATAAATGAATTAAGGAAGAAAATCAACAACATTGAAGAGGAAGTGACCCACGACATGGAAAACCTCAGAAAAAAGAATGAAACAGAAATACAAAACAAAGTGGAAGGCCATTCCAGCAGAATAGAACAGAAGACAGAATCTCAAAACTTGAAGATGAAATGGTAATTAAAGGAAAAAAACCAAAGAACTATTTGTCAGAGAACTCAAGACCTGTGAAAAGAATATGCAAGAACACACTGACTCCATTAAAAGACAAAACCTGAGAATCATGGGCTCTGAAGAAGGAGAAGAGGTGCAAGCAGAAGGAATTCATAATACATTCAACAAAATAATAACAGAAAATTTCCTAAATTAAGAGAAAACTATGCCCATCCAGATATAGGAAGCCTCCAGAACATCAAACAGACTTGACCAAAATAGAACTACCCCACGACATATTATTATTAAAACAACAAGCACAGAGACTAGAGAAAGAATATTGAAGGATGTAAGAGAGAAAAAACAAATAACATACAAAGGTAAACCCATCAAAATCACAGCAGATTTCTCCATGGAAACCTTCAAAGCAAAAAGACCATGGACTGAGGTCTTCCAGGCACTAAATGAAAATAACTTCAATCCTAGGATACTCTACCCAGCAAAATCATCATTCAAAATACATGGAGCAATAAAAGTCTTCCATGATAAGCAGAAACTAAAACAATGTATGACCACCAAGCCACCACTACAAAAGATTCTCCAAGGAATTCTGCACACAGAAAGTGAAAGCAAATAAAATCATGACAGGGCAGGCAAAACCAAACCACAGAAGAAAAGGCCAGAAAGTAGAGAGTAACGTTGATTCAGCTGCACACAATCAAACCCTTAAACAAAAAAGACAACTAAATGACAGGGATCACCACATACCTATCAGTAATAACACTAAACATCAATGGACTTAATTCTATTATCAAAAGACACCAATTAGCAAACTGGATTAAAAAGGAAGAGCCAAAAATCTGTTGCCTACAGGAGACCCACCTCATCGACAGAAATACTCACTGGCTGAGAGTGAAAGGCTAGAAGAAGATTTACCAAGCCCATGGACCCTGTAAACAGGCAGGGGTAGCAATACTTATCTTGGAAGAAGTAGACTTCAAACTTACATATCAAACAAGATAAAGAAGGACACTCTATACTAATAAAAGGGGAAATACACCAAAAGGAAATAACAATTATCAACCTGTATGCACCCAACGTCAATGTACCCAATTTCATCAAACATACTCTGAAGGACCTAAAAATATATATAACCTCCAACACAGTGATAGTGGGAGACCTTAATACCCCCCATCACCAATAGATAGGCTATCCAAACAAAAAATCAATAAAGAAATCCTAGAACTAAGTCACACCATAGACCATATGCACCTAGCTGACATTTACAGAATATTTCACTCAACTGCTGCACAATATACATCCTTCTTGGCAGCTCATGGAACCTTCTCCAAAACTGATCACATCTTAGGGCACAAAGTAAGCCTCAGCAAATATAAGAAGATAGAAATAATCCCATACATTCTATCTGACCACAATGCATTAAAACTGGAAATAAACAACAAAAACACTAGCAAAAAACATGCAAACAATTGGAAGCTGAACAACACATTGCTCAATGATCAATGGATCACTGATGAAATAAAAGAGGAAATTAAAAGTTTCCTGGAAGTTAATGAAAATGAAAACATGACCTACAAGAACCTATGGGACACAGCAAAGGCTTTCCTAAGAGGAAAATTATTGCCATGAGTGCATATATTAAAAGATCAGAAAGATCTCAAATCAATGATTATAGTACTACAACTCAAATTCCTAGAAAAACAACAAGCAAACCCCAAACAAGCAGAGAAGAGAAATAATTAAAATAAGGGCTGAAATCAATGAAATAGAAACAACAACAACAAAAAAAACATACAAAGAATTAATGAAACAAAAAGCTGGTTCTTTGAAAAAATAAATAAGATTGACAGACCCTTGGCAAACCTGACTAAAATGAGGAAAGAAAAAACTCAAATCAGTAAAATCAGAAATGTAAAAGGGGAGATAACAACAAACATAATGGAAATCCAGGAAATCATCAGAGACTACTTAGGGAGCCTATACTCTAATAAATTTGAAAATGTTGAAGAAATGGACTGATTTCTAGATACTTATGACCATCCAAAACTGAACCAAGAGGACACAAATCACCTCAATAGATCTATAACACAAAAGGAAACTGAAGCAGCAATTAAGAGTCTCCCAAAAAAGAAAAGTCCAGGACCTGATGGATTCACTGGTGAATTCTATCAGATGTTTAAAGAAACAATTGATACCAACCCTCCTTTAACTATTCCATGAAGTAGAAAGGGAAAGAACACTGCCTAACTCATTTTATGAAGCCAACATTCCTTTCATCCCAAAACCAGACAGATACCTCCAAAAAGGAGAACTATAAGCCAATTTCCTTCATGAATATTGATGCAAAAATCCTCAATAAAATAACGGCAAACTGAATTCAACAACACAAAGAAAGATCATACACCATGACCAAGTTGGCTTCATCCCAGGGATGCAGGGGTGGTTCAACATATGCAAATCTATAAGTG
Source organism: Castor canadensis (assembly GCF_047511655.1). Classification (NCBI taxonomy): domain Eukaryota; kingdom Metazoa; phylum Chordata; class Mammalia; order Rodentia; family Castoridae; genus Castor; species Castor canadensis. The sequence continues at coordinate 25,417,350 of NC_133390.1, read as the reverse complement.
TAATACAGCACATCAATAGAAGCAAAGACAAAAGCCACTTGATCATCTCAATACATGCAGAAAAAACCTTCAACTAGATCCAAAACCACTTCATAATAAAAGCTCTAAGAAAACTAGGAATAGAAGGAATGTACTTCAACATTGTGAAGTCTATATATGACAGACCTACAGCCAACATCATAATTAATAGTGAAAAACTGAAATGATTTCCCCTAAAATCAGGAATGAGACAAGGGTGTCCACTATCCCCATTCCTATTCAAAATAGTACTGGAAATTCTAGCCACAGCAATTAGACAAGAAGAAGAAATAAAAGGAATACAAATAGGTAAAGAGACTGTCAAAATATCCCTATTTGCAGATGATGTGTTCTTATACCAAAAAACTCTACCCAAAAACTCTTAGACACCATAAACAGGTACAGCAAGGTGGCAGGATACAAAATCAACTTACAAAAATCATTAGCTTTTCTATACACCAACAACAAACAAACTAAGAAGGAATACATGGAAAGAATTCCATTTACAATAGCCTCAAAAAAAATCAAATACCTAGGAGTAAACTTAACAAAAGATTTGATTGACCTCTACAAGAAGAACTACAAACGCCTGAAGAAAGAGATCAAGGAAGACTACAGAAGATGGAAAGATCTCCCGTGCTCATGGATCGTTAGAATCATATAGTAAAAATGGCTATACTACCAAAAGCAATCTCCATGTTTAATGCAATTCCCATAAAAACCAGACATTGAAAAGTCTATGCTAAAGTTCATTTGGAAACACAGAGACCACAAATAGCCAAGGCAAATCTCAGGCAAAAGAGCAATGCTGGCAGTATCACAATACCTGACTTCAAACTACATTACAAAGCAATAGCAATAAAAACAGCATGGTACTGGCACAAAAACAGACATCAAGACCAGTGGAACAGAATAGAGGATCTGGATATGAATCCACACAACTATAACCAACTTATTTTTGACAAAGGGGCCAAAAATATACGATGGAGAAAAGACAGCCTCTTCAACAAATGTTGCTGGGAATAGTGGTTATCTATCTACACGTAAGACAAATGACTGATATCCAGAATATACAGGAACTTAAGAAACTAAGATCTCCCCAAATCAACGAACCAATTAAGAAATGTGCAAGTGAACTAAATAAAACTTTCTCAAAAGTAGAAATTCAAATGGCCAAAAAACACATGAAAAAATGCTCACCATCTCTAGTCATAAAGGAAATGCAAATCAAAACCACACTAATATTCCATCTCACCCCTATTAGAATAGCCATAATCAAAAACACCACCACCAACAGGTATTGGTGAGGATGTGGGCAAAAAGGAACCCTCATACACTGCTGGTGGGAATGTAAACTTGTGCAACAACTCTGGAAAAAAATTTGGAGGCTTCTTAAAAATCTAAACATAGACCTGCCATATGATCCAGCAATCCCACTCCTGGGGATATAACCAAAGGATTGGGACACAGGTTACTCCAAAGGCAACTGCATACCCATATTTATTGCAGCACTATTCACAATTGCCAAGGTGTGGAAACAACAAAGATGCCCCACTACTGAGGAACGGATCAAGAAAATGTGGTATTTATACACAATGGAATTTTACTCAGCCATGAAGAAAAATGAAATGTTATCATTTGCAAGTAAATGGATGGAACTGGAGAACATCATTTTGAGTGAGGTTAGCCAGACTCAGAAGACCAAAAATCATATGTTCTCCCTCGTATGAGGTCTTTACATCTAGGACAAATGCAGCAATGTTGTAGGACTTGGGTTACATGACAAGAGGAGAACATCTATGGGAAATACGGGGTTAGATAGAAAACCCAAATCATGAAAGCATTTGATGTCCCCACTCCAGAGGAGTTAATAGAGAAATCTTAAAGCAACAGAGGTCAACATGAGAAAGGGATCAGAAACCAGTGTAAAGATCAGTTAGGGATGAATCAACATGGGTTTAACATATTTGTACATGAAAGCAATGCTAGGAATCTCTCTGTATAGCTGTCCTTTTCTCAACTAGCAAAAATGCTATGTCTTTCTTATTATTGCTTATTTCTACTCTTTAACGGAATTGGAGAAAAGTGCAGAACAGGTTCTGTCTGGAAGCGAGGGGGGAGGGGGAAGAGGGTGGTGGCGGGAGGCAGGGGGGAGAAATGACCCAAACAATGTATGCACATGTGAATAAATGAATTAAAAAAAAAAAGAAACGTGGACCAAGATAAGCGATATTCAAAATGCCAAATATCACATGTTTTTGGTCATTCGTGGAATCTATACCTAAAATGATGATGATGATGATGATGATGGAGCATGAATGTATGTTGGGGATTGTCTGTGGGGGAATCAGCAAGAGGGGGAAAGGAAATGATACTCAGGGGTAAAGAGGATGGAAGTACGCTGCATATGTACCTATGAAAATAGCATAATGAAACCCACCAAATACTGTTTAGAAGAAAGGGAAGAGGGAGAATGGGAATACAATGGAGGGGGTGAACCTGTTCATTGTACACATGTACGGCATTATCACAATGAAATCCCCTTATATTAGTAATGTATGATAAAGCAAATGTGAAATAAAAAAGTTTAAAGGGATTTAAATTACCCTAATTAGAAGTGTATCGACAGAAATAAGACTAATTGCACATGTCTCACAAGAAACAAACTTAAAATATTTCATCAACAAGCAAAATTTAAGGATATGACCATTCTTAATTTAATTGAACAAATTCTTAGACATGTTCACTTTTCTTCTAATTTTTATTCTCAGTCTTTCTAACATAGTCTCTGATAATATACTGTATATATGTAATATGTACACATATTCTCTGATAATACACTGTATGGCATTACTTTTGTCTCTATGACTTAAATAATTCTCATAAATATTATTATAGTTATTTAATATGAAGTGTGAATATATTACAGCGTTCAAAAATATCTGAAGTTTAAAAAATACCTAAAGGATTCTTATTGTTCTTAGGATAAAGAGCTAAAAAAATTTAAAATGATCTTCAAAGCCTAGCTCAGCAATATGTCTACTTCTTCCTCTGCATACTGCCTTTTTTTCTCTCTACATTTTCACTCTGCTTTTGTCTTCTCCCTACATTGTTCCCGAGTGTGATAGCTCCATATTACTAAAGATCATTCTAGGTAATGCTCCTCTTCCTATCAGCCTGGCCTTCACTTCATACTTTCACTGTTCCTTGAGACTGTAGATCAATCTCCACTTCTAAGAATTCTTCATTGGTCTCTTGCCTTGGATCAAAGGATCCTCTCAATGCCTTTCTTCATTGGTAATTATAATTACAATTTCAAAAATCCTTATTTCTCTTCTAACAACTCCAATAAGACTGGAACTTTGTCATTTTTTACTCACCAATTTATTTTCAGTGCCTGATACAATGATCAACACAAACTACTTTTCAAACTTTTGAAAACCTTTATAAAAATGTATTCATATTAATGTGTAAGAAATATCTCTTTCATTAATATTTCAATAGTTGTCAATATTTGTGATGGTTAATGCCTGAGTATAAGGAATTTCTATTATCTGATTGATTTAAGCATGGACATTGATCTTTTCCTGTCTTTGAATTTTAACTGAAACATTGGTTCTTTTCGGTCTTAAATTTGCCAGATTTCAGGTTGAAACTTACAGCATCAGCTTTCCTATTTCTCAAGCCTGGACTTGGCTTAGAACTATACTGTCAGTGCTCCTGATTTTACAATTTGCATATTCAGCCTTCATAGTCACATGAGCCAATACCTTACAGTCTCTCTCTCTCTTTTTCTTTGCCTGTCTCCTCTTTCTCTTTCCCCTGTGTGTGTGTGTCTATCAATTCCCTTCCTCATATGTGCATGCGCTTATGTATGTATATGTTTGCCATCTATATCTATATCTATCTATATCTGTATCTATATATATATCTATATATATATATCCTATCAGTTGTGCTTCTCTGGAGAACCCTGACTAATGAAATAATTAATTAAATTAAGTGAAAGAAGAATAAACAAGAATATCACTGTTAGTACAAATGAAAATATAATCGTGGTTTCAAATGATTTGTATTGATGATACTAGTGGTTGTCTCATCTTTGTGTGCTGCCAAATGAAGGCTACTTATGAATCAAAACTCATTCTCCTGAAAGTAGTGGCTAGCATGACCATCTGAAGGACATAATTCATATGGAAAGAGCTGATGCTTGTACCTACTAACAACATGATGTGTACCATAGGTATCTCACCAACATTTGCTTTGTGAACACAAAGGAAACATGCATATACAAATGTACACACACACACACACACACACACACACACACACACACACACACGTTTACTTCCTGACTCAAGCCATAATTAGAAATCCTGCTTTGGGATAGGCATCATAAAGCAATGTAAGCCTTCTATGGATAGACCATCTCTTTCATCTTTGTATTTCCAAGTCTTAATAGGCTAGTTGGCCCATAGGATACCCTAAAAAGTTTATAATAAATGAGTGAACTTAATGGAAAAACAGATCCATAAGAGTCATGATCCTCTTTGATTAATATATAATGCACATAGTTCACTCAAGGGCATTTGAGAATTGAAAATGCTATATGTGTTTAGATACTTGAAATTTTGTGCCAATGGTGTAATCTTTTTCCTAACAAGATGATGAGTAAAGTGTTATTTTATAACTGAAGAATTTTAACCAAGGCATTGAACTCCTGGAGATTACAATCAGGATGCTGATGAATCTTGAGAGAAGAACCATGTAGACTATTATTACATTAACATTTTTAAGAAGCTTCAGAGAGAACATCAGTGTTTCAGCAAAGCAAGTGATCATTTATCATTCAGAGTCACTTATAAATATAGAATTGGAGACAAATTTGATAGAATATGGGAGACTATAGCACTTACAGTTTTCTTGGCAGGAAAAGCTCAAGAGAAGTTTTGGTTAATTGTTTAAGAGTATTAAGAAATGCATTAAAAAATAAAAGTTAACAGGAATACTATGATGGCACATTTGAGAACGGGAAGCCCATAGTAGTTCGTGATACATTGCTTTTTTAGCTTAAGCAACCTAATAATCCATTATAGTTGCTTCATCAGAAAATTTGAAAGGCAAATATTTATTAGGTTTCAATGCCCACCCAATTTATAAACCTATAGCAAAAATGTGCAAGGGTGTTTATGGAAGATTTCGGTATTGATCACTGACTCAAAGACTGAGCTAGAGTTTAATTTATTTTGGAAACTTGGAATTTCTTTTTTCATGCCCTTAAATTGAAATTTATGCTACTAAATTACATTTCTGTGAAATATTAGGTTATGCATTTTACTTTGTGTTATTAAAAAACTGGGAACTTATGTAATTGACTGCCAAACTTATAATTATGCAATATTTCTTTTCCTGTAAACTGAGATTTTTCTGGCTATATATTATTTAATTCTTAGGGAGATTCTAGCAATTTTCTATCTTTTAATTGCATACATGGTTTTGTATCTGATTTTTAAGCTACAACATGGGAATGTCTCATGACTGTTTAATTTACATTTGAATATTTTATTTTTGTGCTTTTTCTTCTCATGTGATGCTATAGGGAATGACCCTTTTTAGGGATTGGTGACTAGTGAGAGAGTCCATTCTACTTTGTCCCTAAGTAAGAGGTTTCATAACATCTTAGTGGAACAAACCTTGGAATAGGGATAGAGAAAATCATGAGGGTAAAAATAAATCACTGCTATTAGTCCAACAGATACTTACTTGTCTTCTGGCTACCACATGTTCTGCGAAGTACAACATGGGGCTATGATGGCCTGAATTGGATTGGACCACTGCAAATGTATATATTGAATCCCTACCACTTACTACCTTATTATATATAGTGTTTTAAGGAGGTAATGAAGTTAAAATGAGGCTGTTAGGGTAGGCCCTAATCAGTCTCACCATTGTCCCTATAAAAAGAGGAAATTTGAACACTTGAGGAGACACCAAAGGGGCACTGCAGAGTAGCATAATAGTGTACAAAGCAATGAGAAGATGGCCATCTGAAAGTGAAGGAAAGAGGCCTCAGGAGAACCAAACCTGATAATACCATGATCTTAAACATCCAGCTTGTAGAACTATGAAAAATCAACTTTCTGTTGTTTAAGCTGCCCAGATTAGCAATACAGGGGCAGATAATACTAGCTAACTTACTTTCCTGCCAGATGGTACAAAGAGCTCCTAGGAGACATTCATCTCAAAACATGTTGGTATCACTTTTAAACAATGGAGAAAGATGTCTGAACTAGTGGGAAAAGACTTAAAATCTTTTTCACAGATGAGTATAAACCTTGATATGGGTTGAATTTTGCCCCCCTCAAAGATATATAGAATCCTGACACCTAGGGTCTGCAGATCTAGTCAGGATAAGACGAGGTCATTAGGGTGGGGCCAAACCCAATACGATCAGTGTCCTTACAAACAATTAGGTCACAGACATGCACCTGGGGAGATGCCATGTGAAGATGAAGGCAGAGATTAGTGTGATGATTTCACAGATCAAGAACTGTCAAAGACTGCCAGCAAACTACTGGGAGCTGTGAGAGAAACATGGAGCTGATGCTTCCTCCTGGTCCTTAGAAAGAACCAATCCTGTGAGCCTAGAGCTCAGCCCCAGAACTGACAGGCAATACATTTCCATTCTTTAAGTCACTTGGTCTGCATGGTATTTAGCTATTGTAACCCCAGGAATTCAATGTTCACTTGACTGTGCTTCTCTTTCCTTCATAATTGAGAAGTGTGAATGTCTAAGTCATAATTAACAATCATTTACTATTGCTAAATGTAAGTTTCCTGAGTATTATTTACAATTGTTATTCCAAATAATTGCCCTCTTCTCTTTTGTTCTGCCTACCATATTTTCAGTCCACAGTTTAGATGAGCAATTTTAAAGGCTTGTTTCGGCATTCATTTAATTCGAGTTTTTGCTCTTTTACTTCTTTTAGTCTTCGACTACTCTCTCTTCAGCTAAATACTGTCTCTTCTCTCATTTATTTATGTTTTCTTCTCCTTATTTTCAAAAATAAAATAAATGCCCAATGAAATTTTGTTTTTATTAATCTTGCCTTCTTTTCAAATCATAGCCCCAAATGTTTACTTTTTTAAAATCAAACTTCTTTAACTATATATTTTTAAAAATTATATTAGCATCTAATAGTTGTACAGGGGGATACATTGTGATATTTACTTATGTGCTTACAACATATCTTAGTTAGATTTATCCATTCCATCATTCTTCCTTTTCTCCCTCCCCCTTTTTAGAATAATTTCAAGGGGTTTCATTCTTCTTTTTTCATATATGAATACAAAATACATCCATCATATTCACCTCATTCCTTCTTTCCTTATGCCCACCACTTCCCATTGGTGCCCATCCCTGGAAAAGACCTATTTTAAATAGATATTTAAACTTGCTCTCTTCATGTCTTTCCCTAAACTTTACTTCTTAATCCATTTGTATTTTATTCTTGTATTCTACCTTTTGTCACCTTTTTTTTTATTCATATATGCATACAAGGCTTGGGTCATTTCTCAAGCCTTTTCTCACCTTGATAGTGCTCTTGTTTATGTTACCAAATTGAATTGAACTTTTAGATTCTTCATCTTATCTAAGTCTCTGCTCTACTGAATATTTCTTTTAAAAAGATTCTCTTCTCTCTTGGTTATGCATGAAGCAACATTTCACCCTACCTCATTTATCTTGATCTTTTCAATTATTACTGGTAGATGGGGTATTGTGTTTTACATGTTCTTTGGTTCTTTGAATGCAACTTCTAAGAATAGGACAATATCCCAGGTGCAGAAAAAGAGCCATGAAAAGTAGAAACATAGCAAAGAGTGACTTATTAGCAAAGCTGAATTACACTTCAAGGTATGAGTCAGGAAGTTCTGATAGGGGCTGATTGTCCCCAAATTCTTGGTGCCGGGGGTTTTATTGTCCAATATGGTGAGGTTGCTAGGTGCTACAAAATTGGTGCCCTTTCCTTGTGTTCCTCTGAATGGTTTGATGACTGTGCAGTGCCTGACTGGGTGTGGGGGATCATACATGTGTTAACTTTTTTTGTTATTATAAAAAGTTTTTATGAGGCTACGTTTGTTATACAGGGAGTGTTTCATAGTGACAATTCCAATTAGTCTTATATTGTACATTGGTAGATCACCCCCATCCTATCTCCCCCTCAGCTCCCTTCTCACTCCACTTAAAACAATTGTAAGAGGTTCCTTTGTTCTATTTCATATACATATATGAGATCCATCAACCACATGCCCTCACCTTAATGTCCTTCATTCACCCTCTTCCCTCTCCTAGTATCCCCCATACATATTTTACAGTCCTGTGTTTCATTATTAATATTTAAGTTGATATTCAAAAGGGTTTCTTTATGTATCCCCATTGTGGATATACTTTATTTTGGTTCATTGATCTCCTTCCATTGCTCCCCATTACCCCTTTACCTCCCAACCCCCATTTTTCAACAGCTTTCAATATACATCCTTATATCCTTTACCTTCACAATATGTTTTACAATATTACTGATGCTCTATCATTCTCTTTTCCTTTCCCTCTTTCCCCGATTTCCATAGAGTAGCTCCACTATTTAAAATATGTTCTATATATGAATTTGTACATGGTTATGCTTGTTTTAATGTATATGTTTTATCTTTTGGATCTATTTTCCACATATGAGAGAAAACATGAGACCTTTGTCTTTCCAAACCTGGCTTACTTCACTTAACATGTCATCCTCCAATTGCATCCATTTACCTTCAAACCACATGTCATTATTCTTTATGGCTGAGTAAATCTCCATTGTGTATATATACCACATTTTCTTGATCCATTCATTATTAGTTGTTTCCATATCTTGGCTATTGTGAACAGTGCTGCGATGAACATCAGTATACAGGTGTCTCTATTGTATCCTGTCTTATGTTCCTTTGAGTAGATGCCCAGGAGTGGTATCACTGGATCATATGGCAATTCTGTCTTTAGCTTTTTGAAGAATCAACATGCTGATTTTCATATTAGTTGTACTAATTTGCTTACTTTTGAGAAAATAATGACAAGCACCTGTGCTTTTGATCCTCTTTACCCTTCTTGGTTTAGTGCTGCAAGTGGAAGGTCATATAGCAGTGACATCCTCACAGTGCATGTGTGACCTTGATGGGAGTGTAAGCTTCATAAGGAGGATATAGGGCCATTATCTGGATCATTTGTATAGGGTGTTGGTCATCAGTGATTTTATGATTCCACCTACTTGAAGGAGAATGTCATATGGGCACTTCCTTGTTCCTGCCCATTTCGGCCTGTCTATGCTAACACAGTATCATAAGGAAATTTCTTTCATTTTAGTACTAAATGATGAGGTTTTCCAGGTATCAAGAACTGTGATTGGTCTGAGAGTTTTCTTTTCTTGCAAGTTAATCTGCCACAAGTTCTTATGACTCCTGGGTCAGAGACAAAGAATATTTTTATTCAGGACAAAAGAATTCTTTTTTCAGGCTAGAGAATCAGCTTGAGCTGATTCTGAGCTACAATTCCCACAAGGTGACACAAAGAGGGCAAGGCAGTACCACACATTCTGGGAGTTGTGTTATAGATGAGGAACCTTGAACTTAAAGTAACTAAATATTTTCTAATGGGAAGTAGATCTGCCTGCTCTCCAGCAGAGAGACATTATATTTTATTCTCTTTAGCTGTAGAAGGAGATGTTGTCTCTGTCTTTCAAGGTTATTCATCATACAAATACCCTTAAAGAGATAGTCCAAAATAGGCCAGTGCCTGTGCTCCCAAAATATGCAAAAACCCAATGCACCAATGCAGAACTACCTCCTAACCAAAGAAAAATATCCCTGGTTCTCCTCATGTATCTTTGTCTCCTCCTGGGTGATTTCAACTCCACCATAACTTCAACTATCATTGCACCATTGTACCATTTGAACCTCAGTAACCTCTAAATCTCTTCTTCTCTCTTTAAACTCTAATTTATCATGGAGCTTAGATGCTATGTCCAAAATAGTACTTATATTTTTATTTATACCTCAATTATGTTTTCTTCCTGCATTTCTCTGTTTAATAAACGTCATAACATTTATTTACTATTCTAAACTAGTAAAATCACAAACAATATTTGAATCATTTTTTCTTCTCTATAATAAGTCACTGAAGCCTGTGGGCTTTTATTAATTGTTATTGTCTTTTTGCAATTGAAACTCTTTAGGCCCATCTCTGTCTTAGTTCAGGATGCTGAACACTATTCTGGCTACAGCTCCTCTGTTTCTATGATCGGCCCTCTGTTTCTATGATCGGCCCTCTGTTTCTATGATCGGCCCTCTGTTTCTACCCTGTATGTGATGGGCTGAACGATCTTTCCAAAAATATGTCTATTTAATTTGAGGTAAAACACTTTAGTAAGTCACCTTTCAATAGTACAGAGTGCCTTTCCCTCTTCTCTGAACTCTGAGATGTGGACAGATTCCTATCCAATTAGAAGTTGGGCAGAGACTTTATCTTTGGGTTACACATTTTTATTTCATTTAGTAAAAGTCATTTGTGCTTATTATTTTATTTAATACTTAAAGTCCAAATTCAATTTTACCTTCACCAGTGCATATTATAAATGTTACATCCCTCTTCAAATACCAAGCTTACCTTTACCTTAATTTATGTTTAAACTATGCTGTTCTGCATTTGGTAAAAACTTTCTTATGAATTTTATTTTTAAAAATTCTTTTATGGACTAATGCAGTAATTTAATAACTAAATCAATTTTTTAAAAAGTTGACCTGAGTTACAGAACCATATGGCTGAGTATTCAACTGCTACCCAATTTTCAAAATATTAGTAATAAATTTGCAACATGTAATTCTAATTGAAAAGCAATTATAAAGACATCTGATTAGTTAGAAGCTCTCTTTGACCTCAATAATGTGATTTCTGTCACAATGTATCTAGTGACCAAAATTTAAAAAACTTCTCATAGTTTGCAATTTGAAATTATAGTGAGAGATATTTTCAAGACACACTGCCAGGTACATAGATGCAATCCTTCTTCTTTTTTTTTTTTAAAGAGTTGACATTGTCAAGTGCAAAGACTTCCTATATGAGGGAAAGATTGAGAAACACTTGGACAAAATGAATTGAAAGAGTGCATGAAGTTATGCTGAAAGTAGGAAATTTCAACAACATGGAATTTACTTGTAAGTTATTTTAATGAGAATAAATTAAAGTATAAAGTACAGTTACAATTTTGTGTGCCTACTAACAATTCTGCAGGTATTTTCTAAACAGAGAAAGAAATGGATAAAGTAAGAAACATCAGGGAGGATTAAAAATACATGCATAACATGAAACAATATTTACTGACCATCCAGACACAAACTTCCTATATGAGCACAGTCTTGGAAGATGGAGTTCTAAGTGTTGCATGACAGAATCACAGCCTCCCACCTCTCCTAAGGATGGAGAACCTCTTACACTAAATACATCTATAATTTTTTTCTTTTAACATTCAGTGGCCTTTTAATTTCAAGCTATGTTATATTGGAATTTATTATAATGACAATTGAAAATGTTAATATCTCCAAGTATTTCAATGTCTCATTTATTATTAAAGTTTATATTTTAGTATATAAGTATAACTTCTTCAATAACAATAACACTTACATAAGGAATACTTTGGGGGCAAGAAGTATTACAAACAATGTAAGTGCAGCCTTGTGCATTAATCTCATTTATAGTGACTTAGTCTGTGTTGATAATGAAATACCTATTTTAATACTGCTACACTGGAAAACTTTTTGGAAGAGATGAAACATTAGTGATTTTGATCTGAAATACAAGGTTAAAGCCAACTTAAGGACTTTTTAAAAAGTAAAATCAGTTGGAAATCTAAAAATGAATGCCAAACAACCAGTTTAAAAAAATGACTTCCATAAAGTGAAGTAAAATTGGTTGCAATTTGAGTTGGTTTCAAATTATAGTTTTACTTAATAAATGCATCAACTACAGTCTTCCTGAATGATTATCTTTAATCATCACCTGTCATTTGCATCAGTAATATATGGAATGGCATGAAGTCTTTTTATGCTACCAATGATTATATTAAATTGACTTAAAACATTCAGTAAGATTCTATGAATTTTCCCTTTGAAATGGTTCACTTTACACCAGAAGAAAATCCCCATTTATTTTATGTTTTTTTCTCTGTGAGTTCTGGTGAATATTCAGTCAACATTATTTACCTGAATTAAAAAGTGTAGTATTTGTATTAAGATTTCAATTCATGAGAATGGTGGAAGGGGTGAATTCAAGTATGATTTATTTGACACTTTGTAAGAATTTTTGTAAATGCCACAATGTACCCCACCCAGCACAAAAAAAATTAAAAATTAAAAAAGATTTCAATTCATTTATTTCTAAATCCAACTTTCAGGAAAAAAAATGGCTATGGATAAAATGGCTTTACCCAAGAATAAATTTTATTTAATTTATCTCCAAAACTTAGAAACCTTAAAATATATGATGTATTGATTAGTGATTATTATTTAAACCATACAAAAGTCATGTTAAACTGTATTCAGATTATATGTAGCATATATTAATCTTTTAAAAATAAATTTCATATTTACATTAAAAACCATTTTTCCTTATGATAAGTTTTTGTATCACTTACAGATAGAATTAGAGTGACATATGGGAGAAATGTTGCAAAGAATACTTTGATTATTTCAGTTTCTAAGACAAATGAATCCATCTGATTAATACTGAATAAATTGCTGAGACATTGACCATCACAATGCAGAAAAAAAATAGCCACTTTTTTTCCTGATGAGTGAGTGATGGGAAAATTTCAAATTGCCAGTCAATTTTCATGGAATCTTCCTTGGAGTAAATCAGTAACAGGCTGTGTGTAATGAGAAATAATTGCTAAACAACTTCTGACTTAGACATAAATTACTTGCCACATAATTAAAATTTAACAATAGAATTTAAGCAATGAGCTTTTCAATGTTGCAACTGTCTTTAAGAATTTCTAAGTTAGACTGTTATTATTTGCTGCTATTTGCTGTTCTGAGGAACATTACATGACCTTATGTAAGTTTCTTTTTAATACAAAGTAGGCATGTGTATGAAGTTACACATATATTGTGACATTGGTACAAAGAAGAGGTGTATGTGTTGTATTTCCCCTGTGCTTTTAGATTTTTCACTGGATGAATTGATTCAAGCATTTGAGAAGGAAATGGAGAAGATCCCTAACTAGATGTGGGATGCCCCTTTGAAATATTATTCAAAGTTTCCCCTGAAATTTCCTTTTTCTCCTTTTTCCTTTCACATTCTATTCTAAGGGTTTTCTACGTTTACTACCCAAGGAAAGAAAAAGTACAGACAAGAATTAATCCAATTTTTGAAAAAGATAAGAATATGGAACTCCTGCTGAGTCTGAGAGAATTTCTTTTAAAAGTTTAGATTAAAAATATTGTTGATTACGGGGAGTGAGAAGAAGCAAGAGACTTGAGGACACATTCAGAATGAAAGGAGAGTTGATACACCTGCAGGAACAAGTGACTGGGGACCAGATGTGATGGAGGACATCTTTGTAGAGGCCACTGTACTTTGATAGACAGATGACTACTAATGAGATTATCAAACTAGCTCCTTGAATTTAGATGTAACTCCAAAGAGAAGAGGCAGAAAACTGAGTTTGAGAAATTAAGACTTTTTTTTTATATATTTGAGTTTGTGAGCTGATACTCAGAGTCACTTCTAATTCAAAATGACAACTTCTACAATGTGCACAGAGAAGACAGAAAAGTCAATTGTTGGTCATAACTGCAGTTTCTAGCCACAGTCCTGGAAGAATGTTCTCCTTGTCAACCCACCTTTCTTGGGTGGATAGCACTTCTGAGAAAGCAGGCTGTTTTGTAGAAAGTTATGTGTTGGCAGGCTCTGAGAAGCCATCATATCCATGCCTGTGTTTGTAGCCAAAACTATTTCAGTAGCTTAATTCTACAAAAAGAATGAATTAGAAGGATTTCTCCATAAATGCCCAAATTCCAAGAAATCCCTCTCCTCATATTTACTATAATATTCTTTATGATTATAACCAAAACTGTAAAGTCAGACTTATTTGTATTGGACTCTCATCCTTATTCCTTGTGAGGGCTAAGCAGTAGAGCTTGAGAGAAAGCCTCAATCTTTTTAGGTATATCTGAAAAGAATGTCATGAAGAATATATATGATGAAGCCATTCTTATGAAGTCTCATATGGAAATTAGGACCTCTTGTTAGACAAGAAGGAAAGCCCATTTTGTCATGAAATTATTTAAACAAAACAAAACAAAACAAAAAAACTCTTGGCTGATTTGTGCTCATGCCCTAGTGTGTGGAAGGTAAAATTGTACACAATGAAATTAGGTATTTGGCTGAGAAAACACCTAAGCAAAATTTTGAAAGCATACCTTATCTTCTCTTGACTGCTTATAGTAAAATGCAAAAAAAGTTAAATGATTTACGGGTGAAATTCTTAATCCAAACAGAAGCAAAAGTTAACATTTGAAATGTTCTTAGTCTATCCATATTGAGAAGATGGAGGAGTATGAGGGGAACACAAAGGGTATTATCAAATGACCATTAGGCAAGGAGGTTAGACCATCTTAGCAGAACCAGAATTTACTCTCCAGGATTAGGATAATGACTTTAAAGTCAATTCCTTTTGCAGGCACTGAGTGTTAAGAGGCTAGTGAGGGTAGGGTGGCTACAGAGAGCCCCATTAAGGTAATGTCTACTGGAACCATGCGGGCAAGGTTTCCTTACAAAGTCAGCCAAGCAGAGCCACCACAGAGGGATTCCAGACCTAGCTATGATCCCCACATGAGGAATAGAGATGCTGCAGAGGTGAGATCACTACAGAGAATTACTGGGAGTTGGATCCCACACCACAGTATGGGCCATGTGAACTTGTTGGGATAGGGCTTTTTGGAGCACTGGAGGCACCAGAGAGCCACCACAAGGGGTCTGGACCTCTGTCTCAGTAACTCTGGACTCTAGAGAATGGAACCAAAAGACATTATTTTCAAACTTTACTGTTTTGGACTTGTTTAGGACATATCACTCTTCTTTCCTATTTCCCCTTTTGGCATGGGGTTAGCTATCTTTTGTCTGTCCTACCATCTATTTTAAAAGCACATAGCTTCATTTCACAGTTTACAAATGCAGAGGAATTTTCCATAGGATGAGTCACAGCTTGAATCTCACCCACATCTGATTTAGATGGTATTTAGATGAAATATTGGGCTTTAGAATTAGTGCTGGAGTGAGTTAAGATTTTCTGCCTATTGTAATAAAATAAATGTTATTTTGCCTCTAAAAAGGACATGAATTTGGGGCACCAAGGACAAAATGCATTGGTCTGAATGTTTGTATTTTTATATATGTATAATTTTAAATCCTAGTGGGACCTTGGGGAAGTGATTAGGTTATGAGGCAGAACTCTCATGAATAACATTAATGTCTTTCCTTATAAAAGACTCAAAGACAACTTTGCCTCATTGCCATATGAGAACATAATAAAAAAAGATGGCTGTCTAGGAAGCCAAATACTGAATCATCCAGTACTTTGATCTTGGACTTGCCTCTAAAACTGTAAAAAATAAGTATTTATTGTTTATAAGCCACCCACTCTATGGTATTTTGTTATATCAACATGAATGGATTATGACAGACTCCATTACCATCACCTATAGCTTTCTCCACCTTCTCTACCCAATCTCTACTAGGGTTCAATTCTGCCAAATCTATATAAACAGGCTTTCTAAAAAGAATGGAAGACATAAAAGTAATTTCTATATGTTGTGCAGTTATGAGTATGGACTACTTGGGTTAGTATTGTAGGCTCTGCCACTTACCTGCTCTCTCTCTCTGTGTCTTATTCTCTCTCTATCTCTCTCAGGATGAGTGGCTTAATCTCTCTGTACCTAGCTTTCCTCATTTGTAAAAGCATAGGACAATAAATAATATTTATTTTAAAGAGTCATTGTGACTATTAAAATGTTTCACATACTACAGTATTTAGAATATTAAACCCATTAAATAAGTACTTAATGGAAACTATCATTATTATTTCAATTACTTCAGACTTTTGACATAATAGTACACTTTTAGCTCCTATAGATAAAATTTATTTTTATTCTTGCTTATGTTTTCATAAGTTCATATTCTATGACTATTAATTTCTCAAAGATAATAATGCACTTCTCAGACTGGGCAAAATGGCTCACCCTTGCTACTCAGAAGGTGAAGTACAGGAAGATCTTCACCCAGCCAAAAAGTTATCAAGACCCCATCTCAACAAACAAGCTGGGTATGGTGGTGCAATCCCAGCTATATAGGGGGGAAATAGGTTGGATAATCATGGTCCAAAAACATGTGTGACTCTATTTGAAAATTAACTGGAGCAAAAAAGGATGGAGGTGGGTGACTCAAGCAGTAGAGCCTTTGCCTGCAAGCATAAGGCCCCAAGTTCAAACCCCAGTACTGCCAAAAATTGTTTTTTTCATATAACAAAAATAATCTTACTTTCCACTCACCTTCATTATGTATTACCTACTCAGTTCTATTTTACTGCCATTTATGTCCTCTCCACATGTTAGGGATTTTATGGATGGTGTCTTATTTAATTCTCAAAGAGCCTTCTGAGATAGGTAATATTTTCTGTAATACAAGAAGGAATGGCATCTTAAAAATGTTAGATAAAACTTGCTGAATGTCATGTGACTGACATGGATTAAATTCAAAGTATGTACTGGGCAGTCCTAGACAAAGTCTGTATTCACAATCTTTCTGCCAATTGACTTCAACTTATTACTGAACAAGAGAAAATGTGCAATTGGTATAAATGATCATTCGTTGACAATAAATTAAATAAGCAGTTTTCACATCCTACATCACTGCTACTGTAATTTGTGGCCAGTTGTTCTTCAGTGGCCATGAGTTAGTGCTTGCCTATGTATTAGTACATACATATATGTCTGTGTGTAGACCTATGCATGTGCATATATACCTACATATTATCAATAACCATTAATATCTATTCCCTTTTATGCTCTTTCTTATATCATGAGATGCAGAAATAAAGGGAATGCATTCCCTAGTATCTGTTACCAGCAAAGTTCAGTTTTCAGTTTCACTTTTGAGGGGCACTAGTGTGACACCTGTAAGGCAGAAATGGACCAGAAGCCACATTGCTGCTCTTTTGTCTACCTCAGGCAGATTTGTGGGCTTTGACAGGTGAGAATCTTTGCAGTGGTTTCTGGTGCCCCTTTACCCTGCCCTGCCCAGTGAGCCATTCTCCTTGGTTTTATCAGTAGGAACCTCTATTGCTAGAAGTATGAATCCTTTGAAACCAGTAGTTAACTGGAGAGCTTAGGTCAGTTTTATTCAGCTTCGTTCTTATAGCCCTTATAGGAATTTTATAAATAACTAATTTATTGTATTTATATTCCTTTTTGATTGAAATATCTACAGTGTTTTCTGCTTCTTGATAACACTCCTTTGATCAAAACTTTATACACACATTGAATGTGAAGACATAAAATTTTCTCTTGTTTTTTTTTTATTTTATTTTTCATATGTGCATACAAGGCTTGGTTCATTTCTCCCCCCTGCCCCCACCCCTTCCCTTACCACCCACTCCGCCCCCTCCCTCTCCCCCCCCAATATCCAGCAGAAACTATTTTGCCCTTATTTCCAATTTTGTTGTAGAGTATAAGCAATAACAGGAAGGGACAAGGGTTTTTGCTGGTTGAGATAAGGATAGCTATACAGGGCATTGATAAAATTTTCTCTTGTAATCTCTCCCTTGTAAATGAACATATCTAAGCAAATAATTTTCCTGAATCAATTTATTCATTAGGTCAATGTTTCAAGATAAAGTCCAAAACAATTTGTTATAATTTTAACTTTACAACTACAACCCGGCAGCCTTATTGAGGTCCCTGTAGAGTCTCCCTAATGGCTTATCTACAACTGCCAAACAGACCACACCTGCCCATCCCATCTAATGTGCATTTACCTTCTCATGAGGGGAACTCTTTTCTGCAACTATCCATGTCCACTGTTGCCTCAGGATTCCTCTAAATCCCCTTTTTCCTTTTCAAGTTTTCCTTGATTGACCTTGACACATAGTGACTTCATTTGACTTTGGACTTCTACCCCATATTATTATTTTTGAAATGTATGTTGGTCATTTATTGTTATTTCTCCTATAGGTGACTTAAAACTAAATTTAATTCCAAGTTTCCTGAGGGAGAAAAGATATTATTCTATGTCCACATATCCAAAATTCCCTGGTGCAAAATCTTGAACATTGAATTGCACATCCCAAAGGCAACTTCTGAGATTTTTCTACAGCATCTCTGACAGACGCTTATCCAAGTTCCAGTGCTGGAAAGCCAGTGCATATTCTAATAGATGGAGTTATTATGAAGTTTTTTGTTTTTTGTTTTTTTACTTAAAACTACCTGAAACTTCAAGATATCCCTTCTCTAGCTACCTTGAATGGTCTTAAAATTCTCCCTCTCACACGATCTCCTTTAAACTTTTTTTGATTATGTGCTCAAAAAAGAAATTTATAATTATGCACACAGACATTAAGACATACATGAAAGAGATACTTCAGAAAACATTGATCTTTACTACATTTATTGCTTTTTAATTGAATATATTAAGTTTTTAAAGTAGGTCTTCTTTTATTCATTAAAACATTTTTGTTAACCCATAAAATTTTATATATTTATGAGTAACCTGTTTTCATACATGTATATGTCATATAATGTTCAAATCAGGGTAAACATACCTAGCTCCACAAATATTTATCATTTATTTATAGTGAAAACATTCAAAGGCTCTGTTTTGAAATGCATAGCATATTATCCTTATCTATGGTCATCCACTTGTGCAATAGAACATCAGAATGTGTTTATCCTACCTAATTGTAATTTAGTACCTGTTGAATCTTTCCCCAGCTCTCCTGGCCATTATTCTCTCTGGCCTCTGAAGACCACTATTCTAATCTCAACTTCTTTGAGATCAACTTTATTATGTTCTGCAAATGAGTGAGATCATGTAGCATTTGTCCTTTTGTGCCTGCCTTATTTCATTCATTTCCATTCATGTTGCTGTGAATGACAAGATTTCATCCATTTTTATGGCTGAATGGCATTCCATTGTCCATATGTACCATGTTTTCTTTATTGATTCATCAGTTTATAGACATTTAGGTTGTTTCTATTTCTTGGCTATTGTGAATAGTGGTGTAATAGACATGAGTGCGCAGATGTCTCTTCAGCATGCTGATTTAATTTCTTTCGGATATATATGCCCAGTAATGGGATTGCTGGATCAGATGGTAGCTCTGTTTCCATTTTTTTGAGAAAACTTCAGATTGTTTTCCATAGTGGCTATACTAATTCACATTCACCAACAGCATGTAAGGATTCTCTTTCTTCACATCCTCCCGTTTTGCCATTCTTATAATTGTCTAAATGCAGTGAAGTGACCTCTCATTATGATTTTGATTTCCTGGTGATTGGTGATGTTGAACATATTTTCATGCATCCATTGTATATATTCTTTTGAGAAATTTCTACTACCCATTTTTCAATTGAGTTATTATTATTATTGTCTGTTTGGGGCTATTGAGTTCTTTATTTCCATATATATTCTGGATATCTACCCCTTGTCAGATATACTGTCTTTAAATAGTTTCTCACATTTTGTAGATAATTTTTTATGCTCTTCATTGTTTCTCTTCCTTAGCAGAAGATTTTTTAAATGTAATCTTGTCTATTTTTGCTTTTGTTCATTGTTATTTTGGGATCTTATACAAATTTTTCTTGCCTATTGTAATGTCTGGAAGCATTTCCTCCATGTTTTTTTCTCTTAGCATTATAGGTTCAGATCTTAATATTTAAGTCTTTAATCCATTTTTTGTTGATTCTTTTGGCTACATTGTGATTTGAACTCAGGATTTTGTACTTGCTAGGCAGGTACTCTCCAGTTTGAACCATACCTTCAGCCCTTTTTTGATCTGGTTGTCTTGGAGATAGGTCTTGCTTTTTTGTCAGGTTGGCCTGGACCATAAACCTCCTATTTTAGGTTTCCTGCCATTGCTAAGATGACAGGTGTGTACCACTACATCCAGCTTTTTCTGTTAAGATGGGGTCTCACAAACTTTTTGCCTAGGCTGGTCTTTAACCACTGTTCTCCCAACCTAAGCCTCCTAAGTAACTAGTATTTTACAGGTGTAAGATACCTGTGCCTGACCATTTTTAGTTAATTTTTGTAACTGGTGAGAGGCAGAAGTCTAGTTTCATTCTTCTGCATGTGAATAGTTAACTTTCCCAACACTTTGTTGAAGACAACTGTCTCCATTGTGTATCCTAAGTATCTTCATCAAATGTTCATGAATTTTAGATGCATGAGTTTATTTCTGTGCTTTCCCTTGACTTATGTGTCTGTTTTATATCATGAAGTTTTGATACAATATTCAAGTCTTGATTTAATAATTTGATTTCACAATCAACTAATGTTGTAAAACAACTTATCTAGTCCTTTATTTCCATTCTAATCTTATTTTATACAATAGAACTTCATGCTCTTTCTGTGTTAGTAAAAGTAGTCTTTACTATGTTTATGAATATGTTGAAGTACTTTCTGTATCAATGGAGTTTATAATATTCTCTTCTAATGCCACTACCTCTTACCCTTGCATCTTTACCTACATAACTCTGGATTTATTCCAACTCTGATTTTATAAACAATAAGGGTAAATCATAGTGAAATAATAAATAATTCTGTATGTAAATATGCTAATCAATTATGGATTTGATTATAATTGCTAAACAAAGTTAAATCCTGTGGGCAATATGAAACTATAATCTCCCTGTCACTGACAATTATCTTCACAGTTAATTTAAGATTCTACTCAGCTACCATTTATCCAATGAAACATATCTTTAACACTCCATTCAACATTGACTCTTCTTTCCCTAAGGCCAGTACTCATTATTCCTTTTACTCTTCTTTTAATCTTTTACAACACTTATCATGTTCCATTATACTAAATTTACTTTCTTATTATGTTCACTGATTCTCACATTAGAACATAAGTCCCATAAGAGTAAGACTATTTACTTTTGTTGACCTATCTTAGACTCTTAGAATAATATTAAGAACAGAGTAGGCATTTTTGAGTTAATATTTAATAAACAAATGAATGAATTCAAATGTAAGCTCTGTAAAAAATTACAACTAGGTAGTAGTAGAGGCTAGTATTAAAACCTGGTCTGGTAATTCTTGTTTCAAATCTCTTTCCTTTGAATTCCAGTGACATATTCCTTCCCAAGCCAAGAAAAGCTACATTCCTTGTATTTATTTTATGTGAGTTTTATTCAAATGATAGTTGAAGAAATGCAAATTTCTGCCTTAATCTAAGTGGTATGCAAGACAAAACAAGACATCGGAAAATAAATTCTTAGAGATGATTTAAATATCTTTATTACTACAAAGAGCATTGATCTCTTATTATATATACATGATCTAATTTCCAATGTTATTGTTCTTCATATTAGCTCAGTTTTCCTTAGAGCTCTTGTCTTGTTCACTCTGCTCCAGCCTGGTCCTTGCTAAAGGCTCATGGAAAGGCTTATTATCCTCACTACATCTTCCTTCCTACATTAACCTTCATCTGGAGCATCTGCTGCTAGACTACACTTTCAATTCTGTAGGATTCACCTACCTTTCTTACAAAGTTCAAATTTTCTGGACCTCAGATTAATTGGGAAAATACTTATAGAATTGTCCTACTCACACAAACCATTCACTCCTTTCTACAAACACCAAATATCTTCCTAAGGACATTAACTTTCTTTAATTTCTCTGAATATTATAAATCTTACTAACACAAGAGTAAATAAAATTAAATCCCTATTTAATATAACTCGCCAAACCAAATGTCACTTTTTGAAACTCTTCCTGACATTTCATCAATGACACCACAGTATCTTACGAACTATTCAGACATTTTGCATAGGTCTCAAACATAGCCATATGCCAACTTTGATGTTGTCATCTAGAATGAATATCTTTTTAAACATGTGTTCCCATCCACAGTGTGTTGGTCTATTTGAAATTTCATTATTTCTAACTTGGGCTAGTAATAGCCTTTTAAAATTACCGCCAAACCTCAACTCTATCCCATTTGTAATCTACTTTTTTTCCTTCTTACAGAGTAGATATATTGAGGTGTTACTCTCAACAGGTTTCGTGTTGTATCTGTACTGTTTACTCGTCAAAATATAACTATAGCAACAATTCCCAACTCTTTCTGTGACCGTACCACTAACTGCTGGAGGCACTAGAATGTCTTTGACACTTCCTATTTTAATGTTAAAATTTATTTAAAATATCATTATAATGCAACATCATTAAATTCTTTAATGCTCTAAGAAAATTATCCTGGAGGTATGTGAACTTCTGGCAAGTTGCTGTCTATCCCTCTGTCTCCTCAACTCTAGCTTGAGCAACACAGCCATTCACAACATGGCCCTGATAATTTTACCAGCTTGTTGTTTACCATTACCTTCTGTAGTCCATTCTCTAGCTTGTGCATGATTTGACACATCCCTTTTAATTCTTTTGTTCATACTGTTGTTACTATTAGCAATTTCTCCTCCGAGCTATCCTCTCATCTCCTTAGTTTTCTCTTGTATTTCTTTTATTATCTTAAAATATACAGGTACTATTATTTAATTTAGCTTCATAATATTGTGCCACCTACAAATTTTGAAAACTTTGTTAGAATTCACTTTCTTTTCTGTTCATGCTTTTGAAAGTGAGTGGAGAGTAGATTTCTCAACTTCAGTGTTGCCTTAAATCATGTTACTCATTGAATGAGTTATATTGCAGGCTTTCTAACCCATTTTGTTTGTCATAACATCTGAAATTTGAAAAACATCATCTGGAATTCCATACTGCAGTTTATTTTATAAGTGAGCACATGGATATATTGTATTTGTAACTTGTCTTATATTATTTACATTAAACTTCAGTTTATTCCAGGGCAGGAAATGATTTTTAGTTCCTGCTTCAAGTCTACAGATTGAGCTATGAGATACATATCCACTCCTTCCGAGATATCATTAAAATGGCAATAAAGAAATAAAAAAGCTTTTAAACTTACAGAAACGAAAAGAGTAGAAACTTGGCTATCTAGAAACAAGATATTCAACACATTTATTGCAAATAGAAATCATATTGATGATTTTATCTTGATGAACTAAAATAAAGGAAACTTCTGATGTAAATATTTATGAAAAGTTTTAAGTGGAAGAGAGTTGCAGACTTAAGTGGTTGCAAGATAAATGAATATAAGAGTGAAAAACTAAATCTAAATCAGTGGCATTAATTGTCTCTCTTCTGGATTCAATGAGAATCCCTAACCATTGATTCAATCAGAATGAACACTGAGAAAACACAATGAACAGTAACTCTGCCAAGACATGCTGACTAATTTGAACTTTATGTACCCTAAAAATATAATAATATTCGGCATCTATACCTGAGCATAGAATGCCTCTAATCTTGATGCTTCCCTTGGCCACAAACCCACACATACACACACATGCACGCACACACCCCAAAGAAAAAAAGCAATGCCCTTGGCCCCCCAAATCAACAGATTACATTTCTAAAGACATGGAATTAGCTGAGTACTGATAGCAAGTGGTGGATAATAAACCAAGATTCTACTTAGGAGACATCATGTGGGTCAAGGTTCCCATTTACAGTGGAGCAAAGAGACTCACAGTCAGCAATGCACACAATCTGTATCATACGTGTATTGTTTGCCACAGAACAGTGCCTATGAGCCAGGAGACTAACATATTCAATCTTGAAGAACAATGACATGAAGTCCCCAGATGATTTCATAGAAGCAGGACTAGAGAGGGCCTTTACTTGATTGGGAGAGGAGACTGAAGGGCTCCAGGAGGTATCTGATTAAAAGGTACACTGATTAGAATGGTTGATGAATCAAGGCATATAGTAATGGCAGAGAATGAAAGAAGACAGTAAAGACAACAATTTCAGAAAATTTAAAATAAATAAAAATTATATAAAGGGGACAATCATAATAACAACACCTTATGAAGAATTAAGTTTTAAAGAAAACTTCCTATCATCTCAATAATGTGAATACTTTTAAAAATACATACATGTTGAGTCAGTGCATAGAAAATGCATGGAAGGACACAAAATCAACATTAAAGCTGACAGAAGTTGGAAATGGAAGACCAAAATGGTGAGGAAATGGGTAGGAGTGATAATATCTTCATAACTATAAGCTAAGATTGATAATGTGGGTTTGTAGAATAAACCCACAAAAGAAGGAATTGCGAATATATGGTTTTTGAAAGAGTTACAGTCATTTTTGGTATATATTATTCAATATATAGTGTCTAATGTTGATAAATAAATGTTATTTTAGAATTATTTAAATATTCAAGAGGAACTACAAAAGAAACCAGTTTTAGCTTGTGGCCTTTGGAGGAATACATTTGGATGGGTGAGCACGGAGTATAAATTATTTAATGTTATAATTTTGTGCACATATTGCTTTGATAAACATAATGGAACTGGAGAACATCATCTTAAGTGCGGTTAGCTGACTCAGAAGGCCAAAATCCATATGCTCTCTCTCATATATGGAATACAGTCCCAATTCAAATACAGCAATATTATGAAACGTTGGTCACACTAAGAAGGGGAGGTCACATAGTCATATATGGGAGGGGAGGGGTAAAAGAAGGAAACTAAGAACTTGAATATGGTTGATATACTCTCTATATAAGCAGGGATATAGAAACCTTAAACTGAATGAAATTACCATAAGAAAGGGATGAAGGTAGAATGAAGAAAATTAGAGGATAAACCAAGTGGGATTATAATACATACATATATGCAAATATCACAAGGAAACTCCCTCTGTAGCTACCTTTATCTCAAGCTAAAATGTCATGATTTTTGTTTTATCTTTTCTCTTTTTTCTCCTGCAAAATCAGAGAACAGGAGGGCAGAATAAGCCCTGCTCAGCAGGGAGAGCTGGCAGTAGTGGGAAAGGGGAGGTGTTGAGGAAAAAGGGTAGGAGGGTGAATATGGTGTAATATAATGTATATACATGTATGTAAATGCGAAAATGATACCTGTTGAAACTACTCCAGGAATCAGGGTGTGTGTGTGTGGGGGGGGGTAGAGAATGAAGGAGAATGGTTGAGGAGGTGAATTCATGCATGATATATTTGATACATTGTAATAACTTGTGTAAATGCCACAATGCATCCCCACCCATCACAATAAAGGGAATAAAGCAAAATAGAAAAGAATGAAAAAGGTCAACCTGCATTTAAGATTTTTCCTAAGCTTGGTGATATATTCAAATTATCTATGAGTACCTATGTACTGTATTTGAAAATCCTTTGGATTTGTGAATTCCTTCTTATATCAGTTTTAAGATTTTGATCCCAATTGTGTACCTTCAAGAAAGTCAATAATGACTGTTTTAAACCTCAGTTAGCAGTAAGTTGAGAGTAGGGTACAGGAGATTGATGTGTATGTTTTGCATATGTTTAAAATTGTACAATCATTATCCTGGTTTTGCAAATTGTCTCCTTTTCTTTTTTCTCTTCTTCTTTCTTTTCTTTTTCTTCCTCTTCCTTCTTTTTTG
Organism: Castor canadensis; assembly: GCF_047511655.1. Taxonomy (NCBI): domain Eukaryota; kingdom Metazoa; phylum Chordata; class Mammalia; order Rodentia; family Castoridae; genus Castor; species Castor canadensis. Next base: position 25,391,503 of record NC_133390.1, on the reverse strand, counting down.
CCATGCTGGGGATCAAACCCAAGGCTTCACACATGCTACACAGATACTGTACCACTGAGATGCACTCTAGTCTATTTTCTTAATTAGAATTCTGTGCTGTCTTACTTTTTACTCAGTATAATTTTTTTTCCATTTTCTTATCCTTGTCTTTTATTTAGTTTTAGGGATTTTTTTCATGGCTAAGTGTGTAGAGATTACCTTTGAATAGCTAGAAGGAAGATACTTGAATATTTTTGACAGTCAAAGAAGATGTCTGACTTGCACTGGAAATATGTCCTCATAACATAAGGTTAATAGTAGAAAACCAGAAAGGTAAGTGAAGATTGTAGTTATGTTTTCAATATCATAGTGTTATTTCTGTTTACCACAAATATTATTTTGCTGATATCTGTACTTACAAATATACAGAAAAATTTCTTATCCAGGGTAAAGAGCATTACTGAAATTACTGTGTGACACTCTTTGAAAAATGAGATAAATCCATTTTTCGTTTCCATAATGAAATCTATATTTGCTTGGTTGTGGTCCAAATTGGTTTTGAAAAGTATATATTTAATTGAGGACAATGAAGTGGTACAAAATTTAATAAGAATAAAAAAGAAGGAAAATTTAAGTAGAAAATTTCCAATTACAGATGAGTATTTATTGTTCAGGTCCAAGAATTAATACTGATTAATGTTATATAATTTAGTACATCTTGCCAGCATAGAGATATATGAGTATAATCTCGGATATTAAGAAACAGATGGTTGCTTTGTAACTTGCATTTGTATCATTTTCCTAGACTATACCCGTAAAGAATAACTTCACGTTAATAAAACTAACTTTACCATTTTAGGGAAATTTTTCCTTGCAACTTCTGAGTTATCATTTTGACAAGTACCTAAGAAATGGATAACGCTTCTTTTCACCATTTTAGGATTCTGATTTTTGTTTCTTTATCTGAATATTTTCTAGATCTACTCTCACAGTAAGTTACTACGCTGCACTACACAGTGGATGCTAATAATGGGAGGATTTTAATTGTACATGGAGACTGAACATATGTGCTTGCCACATAAGTATCATAATGAAGTATGGAAGAGGGTCACAGGCAATGGCTATTGCATCAACTATAGGAAAATTTAAATGAAGGTCTACTTTTATTATGGTTTATTCAGGACTTGTTGCTTCATTTACATTTGCAACAGTTACAAAGCAGTTAGTGATATTTTTAAAGGGATGTTTAAAAATAACTAAGAGTCCAAGGTTTATAATATGAAGCTCTAAAAAACTAGCTCTTCACAGTTGCCTAATACATTTATTGATTTCGTAGTTTTTAGGCAAATAGAACACTCATATAAATGAACAATTGAGAATTATGAATAGTTTGATGATAGAAATAGTTTTAGAATTTCTCTACTGAGTAGTAAGATAGAACTCTTTATTTCAGGGAGGGACAACTTTAGAAAACTGGGAAGCTATAAAACTTAAAGTAAGAATTGGAACTGAAAGTAACAACATTAATTTCCTTGGCATAAATTTCTGCTTTCTCATCCTGAAGTTTTATTTTGGCATGAAGATAGCAATAACACTAAGCCCTCCACTGGAATCCAAACTGAAGATAGATTATTTTGTCTTAAAAATTTCATTATAAAAGACTAACTGTGGAATAGATGAAAAGCGTTTTAATTTAATGATAAGAGTATCCATCTTAGACTCAGATAACCTGTAGTTGAGACACCATTTCAATTGTTTGTAGCCTCTCTTCTTATAAAAAAGAAATAATTATTTAATTTAATAGATGTTTATAAGAATGAAATAATGTGAAATAGTGAAATATTTTAAACACAAATTCTTATACAAAAAATCAATTGCAAAAAATCAGTAAAGTAATAGAAATTTTTTATATTTTGTCTATTTAGAAAGTAAATGGATTTAAAGTATAAACGCCCTAGTCTTTTTCTAGAGGTACTGCTATATAAGATTATAGACCACTTTGACCTTAAAACAATATGAGTTTACTCCTGACTGGAATAAAAATTAGCTAAAGGAACCAGGCAATGTGTTGCATATCTTTCCCAGTTTTATACTGTTTGTGCAAAATTGCCCCAAACTATATGTCTTTTATTACATCTCTAATGAGCACAGCTGGGAATTCCTCAGCTTCATTTGGCACTGTTTGTCTCTCAGGGATAGCTGGGTAGTAGACGGGCCACTGTGGGTAGCTGGGATAATTTCCCTTGCATGGGTGGTACCATGGTGGTGATAGTTAGAAGCTTGGGCTCAGCTGGGCATGATACAACATGTCAATGCCTGATGACTCAGCATGACCATTTTGGGGGAACTTCCATGAGGCTGGCTTTTCTGAGTGAGCATCTTAGGAGGTCCAGGCAGGCAGGGGTCACCAGGCTTTGTGTGACTTAGCCTTGGAAGTTCTAGAACATCTTTTTCTGTCACATTCTATTCATTTAGGGAGACAAAGTCCAGCCAAGAACTACACAAAGGGAATTAGGCTCCACCTCTTAATCTATTATCACAGTTCCCCTGAGCCTGTTATATTTTTATTTCTGTAAAATCTATTCCTAAAGAGTTGTTATGAGGTCCAATGAAATAATGTCTGTAAGGTACCTCTTAGAGAGCCCTACAAGAGAAAACTCCTGTTCTCTTTATGCACCAGGAGATCATATTTCTCAATGTCACTAGGATAGCTGGGAAATAGTGAAGTAAGCAGACCTACTCACTCCCTGAGCATTCAAACAACAGTCAAGTGAGTTTATGTACTTTATTCACAGAAAAAGGCCAAAACACTGACCACACAGGATTTTTAACTTGTAGGTCAATTAAGGACTAGACTGCTAAAAAGAAAAAGCGTAAAACAGAATGCTAGAACTTCTGGGATTTTAAATGCGGTCACAGAAGACTTTCAGCATCCCAGTATTGATTGCTTTACACTCTAAATTATTATTTGCTGCTCCTAAAGATTTCAGTAACACAATTTTAAATTTTGTTTTGGGTCTTCTGTGAATATGAGGATCTATAAGGAATTTTAGAGATTTCTAATTCTAATGGTAGCATTACATGTGCATCTCAAGTTAATTAGTAAATTTCAAGGTTTCCTAGTAACAGAGGTTTTTATTGTTCCTACTAATTGTGCTACATAATTAGTGTTTCAGTAGAATATTATGTCATGATATGGGAAAGAAAGTTGAGAGATTTGTTCTAGGATCTCTCATAGACACTCAAATCCCTTATATAAAATGGTTAGCATTTAACCATTTGACCTACGTACTTCCTCCCCTATACATTAACTCATGTGTAGATTATTTGTAATCCTAACACAATGTGAATGCTAGATAAATAGTTGCTGTACAATATTCTTTGGGAATAAATAAAAGAAAGTGTCTGTCTATATATTTGGCACAGAGGCAGTATTTTTTTCAAATATTTTCTATCCATGCTTGGTTGAATCCAAGTAAGTGGAACTCTTTTTACATTTATGGAGTTATTTATTTTGAAGCTGGTTGAGACCCTGAGAGTATCTTTTCACAAGAAGCTAAAAAGGACAGATATTTCCTCTCCTTCTTGGAGAACAAAGTAGATCCATGAGACAGACTTAAGTAGTCATGACTGTTCTATATGAGGAATGATTATCTAGGGGTATAAAGAATCAGGCTTTCAAAAAATATGTCTGGAAACTATTGGTCACAGCTGCATGCCAAAGGGCAAGAGTAGCAGGCAGAATGAAACGACAGTAGCCTCCCGCCATCAGAAACAGCTGTAAGCAGAGAAAGCTGTGGTGCCATAACAGACTTCTTTTGCTAAGAAATCTTACCCTAATCCTAGCTGATGCATGCCTTATTATTCATACCTTTTTTTTTGTCCCAAATCAGGTTCTTCAGTTTTCTCTGTAGTTCTGTGACGTATCCAATGTTATTTTACTAGATATCTTTGTCTGTTTAACTCAGTCAAAGTTGGACTGTATTGCTTGTTAGTAAACATCCTGTTCATTATGGAACTTACTATCAACAAAGTGCTCAAGAAATGGACCCAAGGGGAAGTAGGAGCAATGGTTCTCTCCTCTGGCTGCACATTAGAATTCCCTAGAATACCTTAAAAACACTAATGCTTCAACATAACCCTGATCTATCACACCTAATGCTTAAGGGTAGGAAACCAAAAAAAAGAGACAAACAAAAACAAAAACAAAAACAAAAAAACTTCAGGTGGTTTTAATGTGCGAATTGATAAAGGGAAAGAAATACAATGACTTTTGGAGATGAGGATATTGGAGTAGATTATTTACGTGTATCCTACCCACCCATCCCCGAATTAAGCCCTCTCAGAGGGCTTGGGGTATGCTAACTTTGTGTGAGTAAAAGAACTCTTAAAAAATCACGTCTGAGCCAGAAATAGTAGAAACATTGCTATGGAAGTGGATTCAATGGGGATTGCAGCATCCTAGCATTCTCCCTAGCAGTTACCAACTAGCTATACCTAATTCTAGTAGCAAAGAAAGGTGTAGTTATTTTACTAGTCTGCAGTGTTTTCTTAAGACCACAAAGATTGGTCCATTTGGGTAGTTGGCATCGTAAAATTAATCATGGATTTTTAGGACAAAAAATGGATGAGAAGCTTACAAAAGTTTTACTTGCTATGTATAACATTCGAAAGCCTAGCAAATGGAAATCTGTCTTGATTCATCTTTGTGAGTTAAGAACCCATATCTAATTTCCAGACTGAAGTAAATTCATATGCCTAGAGACCATGGCTTAAAAATAACAGACTTCCCTGAGAATGGAACAAATGATAACAAGCACTAACTAAAGTTGTGACTCCCTGCCTTCTTTGAGCGTCTTTGGTTAGTTATCAAGTACTTCAAAGGTCCTTGGTTGGCAGAGGGCAAAGGGCACCACAAAGATCTTACTAAGTTGTTATTTTTTGTTGCTATTAGTATATTTGTTTTCATTCTAGTTCCTGAACCATCCTTGGGAGTCAGAGCACAAAAGGAGTCTAGGTTCATCTGCCACATGCCCGATGCATGGGACCGTGACACCACCCTTCACTCAAGTTTCCAGAATGCGAGGATACTCGTGGTAATGGGCAGAATCTGTTCTTTTATTTTCCACCTTACAAAGCCAGAATTATTATGATATTAAGGACTAAGTACAAACTTCTAAACTATTTCTCCTTAATAAATAATATATTGTGGGAAATCCAAATACCAGTGCTATTTTCAGACTTGAAAGAAACATGGGTAGTGTGTACTTTTTAATCTAGCAGGCTGTCTATTGTTTACAGAGGTTGAATAAGAACTTTGAGATGATAGTGAATTGATGGCAGCTTAAATTTATGGTTACTTTTACAGCAGCTATGTTTTCCATGTGTGGTCTGTCTGGTTCTTTTTTTGTTGAGTCAGAGTCTTGCTATATGGCCCAGACTGACCTTGAACTTGTGATCCTCATGCTTGAGCCTTCCATGTGCTGGGATAATAGGCAAGTGTCACCATGCCCAACTTCAGATGTTGACTCTTACTGGGAGCAAGTAGAGCATCTAGCTCTTCGCTTGTAGATCAAAGTCCAGTTAAACTTATTTTTCTCTTCCCAAAAACAGAGACCATCAGATATATTATTCTTTCACCTTGGAAAGACACATGCATGACATAAGGTAAAGATCAATCTCTCTAAGCACTGAGGATTATCAACTCAATGTTAATAATGTTAGGCCATAGCAGCTCTGAATTTACACATTGTACAAGGGGCTTAGGTATGACTACTTTGCCACAGTACCTTTCTTCCTTAGACTTACATCTAGAGCCTCATTAACAATATCTTGGACAGATGAGCATAGCATGATTGGGAATAACTGCTGCAGCATTGTGGCTGTCATAAAGGTCTTCTCTTCAGGAAATGGAAAGGAAACTCTTCCTGTTGAGCAGAGCCTTGAACACTGTGCTTCATTGTCTATAGGACTGGGACAGAGAGATGATATAAATCCATTAGTCATATTGCTTGTTAGGTAATAGTTAATAGTGTGATGGTAAAGTTAAGGAAATTGGAAAAATGAAAAGAACTAAAAGTACAGAAAAAAGAGCAATACTGCAGATATCACAATACCTGATTTCAAACAGAGCCATAGCAATAAAAATAGCATGGTACTGACTTAGAAACAAACATGAAGACCAGAGGGAACAGAATAGAAAACCTAGATATGAATTCACAGAGCTTCACCCACCTAATTTTTGACAAAGGCACCAAAACCATACAATGAAGAAAAGACAGCCTTTTCCACAAATGTTGCTGGGAAAACTGGATATCTGCATGCAGAAAACTGAAAGTAGATCCCTGTCCTTCACCTTGTACAAGTATCAAAGGACCTTAAGGTCAGATCTAAAGGACCTTAAGATCAGACATGAAAAATTTGAAGCTAGTGCAGGAAAGACCGGGAAAAACTGGCAGCAACAGGCATAATAGGCAAGGACTTCCTCAGTAGAAGTCAAATGGCTCAGCAATTAAGAGAAAGAATTGACAAATAGGACTGCATGAAATTAAAAAAGCCTCTAAACAATAAACAAATGGTTTCTAAACTGAAGAGGCTGCCCACACAATGGGAGAATAATCTTTGCTAGCTATACATCAGACAAGAGGCTGATAACCAGAATATACAATGACCTCAAAAAAGTAAGCTCCCAAAAAAATCAATGACCCAATGAACAAACAGGCAAATGAAGTGAACAGAACCTTTTTGAAGGAAGAAGTCCAAATGGTTAAAAAAAAAACACATGAAAAATTTCTCACCATTCCTGGCCATAAAGGAAATGCAAATCAAAATCACATTACAATTTTGGCTCACTCTTGTTAGAATAGTTACCATCAGAACACAAACAACAACAAATGTTGGTGAGGATGCAAGAAAAAGGAACCCTCATACACTTCTGGTGGGAATGTAAACTAGTACAACCACTGTCCTTAATAAACTAAAATTAGATCTGCCATATGATCCAGCAATACTACACCAAGGGATATACTTGAAGGAATATGAGTCAGGTTACAACAAAGGCACCTACACACCCATGTTTATTGCATCACTATTCACAATAGCTAAGCTATGAAAACAGCCAAGATGTTAATCCACTACTGACCAATGGATTAAGAAAATGTGATATTTACACAAAATGGAATTTTACTCAGCACAAAGAAGAATGAATTGTCATTTCCAGGTAAATGTATAGAACTAGAGAACATCATCTTAAGTGAAGTTTGCCAGGCTCAGAAGGCCAAAAGCCTCATATTCTCTATCATATGTGGAATATAGACCTAACACAAATGCAGCAATATTATGAAAAACAGATCATGCTAAGGGGAGGTCATGTATGAGAGGGATAGGGTAAAAGAAGGAAACTAAGATACCGAATATGGTTGATATACTCTCTATACAAGAATGAATATAGAAATCTTAAACCAGTTGAAACCACCATAAAAAAGGTACTAAGGTAGAATGAAGAAAATTAGAGGAGATAAACAAATAGGGGTTATAATACATATATACATGGAAATATTGCAAGGAAACTCCCTGTGTAGTTACCTTTATCTCAAACAAACAAAAATGTTATTTTTTTTCTTTTTCTTCTACAAAATTGGAGAAGAGGAAGGCAGAACTGGTCCTGCCCAGGGAGGGAGTTGGTACCAGTGAGATGGGGGAGGTGAAAGGGACTGGGGGGTAGGAGGGTGAATACAGTGGGAAAAATGTGTACATGTGTATATAAATACAAAAGTGATACCTGTTGAAACTATTCCAAGAATGCGGGGGGAAGGGGGATAAAGGAGAGAGGTGGTAGGGTGAATTCAGGTGTGATATAGTTGATACATTGCAAGAACTTTTGTAAATGCCACAATGCACCCCCATGTAGCACAACAATAAAGAAAAAAATGAAAAAAAGAAAATTGAAAAAAAAAGGAAGCCTAAAATTAAAAAAATGAGAATATAGAGAATAATATGTGTAGATTTAAGACTATTTGATTTCCATATGAAGACTCATTGAAAGGATTGTAAAGGAGAAAACTTTCAACAAGCATGTGGAAAAGATGGCCTTGCCTAGAAATATGATCACAGATTGGTTATTATACCATTCTTCGGTATAGAATAATTGTTAAAATACTGGAACTTACTTGCCCTTTCCTTCCATGAACATTCTTTTCTGTGTGTGTGTGGCACTGGGTTTCAGCTCAGGGGCCTACATCTTAAGCCACTCAACCAGCCCTTTTCTGTTATGTTTTTTTCAAGATAGGGTATTGTGAATCCTTTGCCCAGGCTGGCTTCGAACCGTGATCTTCCCGATCTATGCCTCCTGAGTAGACTGGATTAGAGGAGTGAGCCACCAGCACCTTGCCCAATCCATGAATGTTATGAGTTCCTTTAATACCATCGTGGAATCATACATAATCTTGTCTCCGCCTGAAGAATTTTACTTTACCTGGTGATTGCCTATGAGATTTACTGGTGTCACCATGTATTCTATGGCCTATTAGCTATTGGCCTCTGTGAATAGGGGAATGGCATAACAATGATCATGTCTGGTGGGAAAGCACAGTTGTATGCCTAGGTTGTTTTCTGCTAGGATGCGTTATATCCTCTTAATCAGTGAACTAATTTATAGTGCTGCATCTCTCATGAATTGTGTGACTAGTAGATGGAATTGGCAGTGGCATGTCTTCAATGACATCAGATTATATTTTAGAAAAAATTTCCTTTTCTGCCTCTATAATGCTATGCTCTACTAGGGAGAAATGTTTCCATCAAATGATACATTAAGTTCTATTCTGAATTTGAGGATATAATTTATGCCTATTCATATGTAATTCCTCAAGCCACTGAATTGTCAGCCAAAAATGAGGTTTTCTGCATTGGCTATAATGAATGATCTCAGCAATAAAGAGGACAGATGTAAGCATGATACATTACAGCTGGGAAACATGAAAGCAGAGTATACCTGATACCTTGGCTGCCCCTGGTACTACCTTGTCATGTGGTTTGAGTTAATCTTATACAGGCACCATTGTTGGCTCATTGGTGTTCAGAGAAAAATAAAATTCTCTGTTTTACAAGTAAAAATCCTGAGAAATAGTACCTTGTTTCATGGAACATATCCAAGTAACAGACCTCAATATGCTCAAGATTTTCAATTGCTTCAAATGACCAAAGCTTTTTGTTTTCATACTTTTTTCCTTATTGGTATAAATTCATCATGTCTGCTCTCTCTCTCTCTCTCTCTTTTTTTTTTTTTTAGGATTTGTTCTTTCAAAGAAGAAAACTCCTTAGTTAAACTCTCCTCTTATTTTGTTCTGATATATGTAGAAAGTTCTGCATTTGACATTCAACCTTGGGTAGCTTCCATGCCAGGAGTGTATGCAAGATAATGTGCTAGATTTGAAATTACAGACCAGTATTGAGGCCTCTCCCAAACTCTGTGCGTGAGAGATGTACAAAGTAAGTGAATTGGTGCAACAGGGCATAACCAAATTCCTAAAGACACCTTATAGTAGCTAATAAAATATTGCTATTTATGGAGACTATAGTGTCTGATTGTAACTCTTTTCATGCTAAAATCAAAACATTTGAAGATGAGTGCAAAAGAACGGTTATAAACTCAGTTCACGTTTCCATTGTAATTTAACGTCTATAACTAACTTTATACCATTTGTTATTTATATGCCAGATCCCGATGATGAGATTATGGGCTAGGTCAGGGGACTGGTGAGTTCTACTAGTATTTAATAGGACAGATTTTTCTTAATGAAAAGCTAACTTCCTATTATTTTATGCCATCTGGGCTCATTCCAATTATTGTGTCAATTTTCTTGACCTTTACAAAATGACAAGTTGGTTATCATTTCCTTCAGTCCAAGAGTCCAGCTTAGCTATTTTAATCACAAAGGAGGCATTACGTTTTTTTTCCACTGTGGCTTTCATGACGTGTGTGATAATTCATAATATAATTTTGACCTCCTGGTGGATGATTCCTCACCACTTTTTTATTCTACAACTTAAGTTGATTTAAACAACTAAATTGATTTACATTCATCATTATAATGAAATTTTACCATTGTTCCCATTATTTTAGATTATTGTATTCTATATTTTGCAGATTCCTTGAGGACAACCAAGATGAATGGTCTGCTTAACCATGTAGTGAAGTTCAGGCAACTTCATGCTTATTATAGGCTGGAAATTCATTCACTGAAGCTCTCTCTTGTCAGTTCTGGGCTTGAAAGACATGACAAACAGCTACCTAATCATATATTCCTTTACTCAGAACATATTAACTGAGTGTCTCTATGATGTGGACAGCAGTACTCTAGGTAAAGGTAATGTACAAATGAAGTCTCTTTTCTCAACATGATGGTGAGGGCGTGTGAACTATATTAGCTATGATAATATATTGATAGAGCTATTATCAGATGTATGTATAATTGATTCCAGACTCAGTGACAATTTCTTAAGAAGTGAAACCTAACCTTGCTCTTCAAGCTAGAGCAGCTTCATAAGTAGACCTGGAAGAAGAGTACCCCAGTTGCCAGTCATTCCAGGCAAGACCTATATAAAGCCCCAGGTGATAGCCTACCAATTGCTAGACATCACAGTGAAGTTATCAAAGTTCAGCAAGCAGCAAATATTTGAGTGAATCCAGCTGAAACCACCAGAATAGCTGCCAGATATAACCCAGCCCAAATTGGCTCCCATGCATACTTCAGCTAAATAACATTTGCTGTTTAAGACACTATGTTTTAGAGTGCTTTGTTACACAGCAAGGGAGAACTGATACAATCATATTTGCATTTTAGAAATATTAAAAAAGAGTTATAGAGGATGGATTATAAGAGATGAGGATGTCTCAGATAATTTAGGAAACAAATTGCAAGGTCTTAGAAAGACCAATTGCTGGCATTCGGGAGCCTTTATGTCAGAAGCTTGGAACTCAGAGCGTCTTCTTGAGGTCTTGTGCAAATTATCAGGATCCTGTCTGACTGCTTCCAGAGTACATCATCTCTTCACCATCACAGGCTTCTGATTTTTCCAATATGAGTGTGAGTTATGTGCAAAATAATTCTGCTGCTGGTTTACTTACCAGGACTAGCATCCTCTTAGCCAAACTCAGAACTTCAGGAAACCCTCTTTTCTCCTTCACTTTTTACAACTTCATCCATCTGAATTCTCCTGTGATTTATTCATTTGGAAAACTTAGAGATAGTCAGTTAAATATACAAAGGCTTTCCATATGTTCTTTATTACTGCTAAAAAATTTAACCTGAGGTTCATCTTACCTCATAGTGATGTTCTCCTTCTGCCTTCTTCTTCTATGACAGCCTCCTCTTCTGCCCAAATTTTTCCACTCTGCACTGTACTATTCCTGATTTATGGTAAAGATAAATTTTCTGCTTCTTTACTGAGTGATTCTTTATTGTCACAGACTTAGGTTTGTTTCTACTGGGAGAACAATGCTTTTCCTTCACATCTCTCAAATGCAGGCTGCTTCATCTTCTACACCTCATTAGTCTTAGACTTGGGAGGTAAAAGTAGTTCCTTTCTTACCACTCACTCTACTCTTGAAAGGTAGTCAATGTCCTATTAATGACTGAATATAGTGGACACTTTCAGTGGCATTGGATGCTCTTAACCACTGTCTTCAAAATGCTCTTTTCCTTTTGGTTCTTTAACTTTTTTTCCTTCTTTTCTTAACTTTCCCCCTAAGAATAGTTCACTAATTCACCTTTCAATGTCTATTCCTCAAATTATAGTATCATTAAGGGATACATGCAAATAGCTTTTCACTTTTGCATAATTTAGAAAACTTCCTTTAGTAATCTATCTTCTTATCACTCCAGTTACTAGCTCTATATCATCAATACCGTGAACCAACAGTTTATTTCTGACATATGCCATATGACATATGTGGACATGTCAGTTTTTAGTAAAGTCAACATATCCTTTAAACATATTTCTTTTTCTGTTTCTTTTCTTCCCTTGAACTCATTTAATTGTACCAGCTTTCCACATATTTACCCAGGCCAGCACGGATGATTATACAAGGATGCCAACAGAAGGCAGAGCTCGGAGGGAAGCCAGGGCAGGATGGTCCCTTGGGCTTGTCTTTTTGTAGATAGCCACAGCTTCATTAAGAGACTGACACTGCCACTTCTTTACTAAAGTGGTCAACCAGTAAGGCACAGAAACCCAGTTAGGCTACCACAGTGCTCCACTATCAACAGCAAGGCAATAATATAGTAGTTGATGCATCTGAGTCACTCTATGAGCTGTCGCAACAGTAGAAGATTTGAATTTAGAGTTTCCCAGCCTGTGGCAAGCAGTTACTGATGGGTTATTGATCCCCTTAGCCCTTAAGATAGCTGGGCAGAGATTGGGACAGCTGGAGCCCCCAGGACTGTAGTGCTGGATCATTTATTCTAACATTCCAAACAGTATAATTTTCCACAGTCTATGATGAGAAAAATATTGGGAAATGCTGTGATTTACAGAACCTCTAACCATCTGTTAGATGAAGTGACAGCTCCATTCCCCTTATGTTACATAGGAGGGCTGCCTGATGTGAGCTGAGAGCTCACAGCTCAGAGGCTGCTCCCGCTTCCTTGGTTACAGGTTAATGTACACAATATAGTGGGTTGTATCTGTTTCCAGTCCTGCTTGTGCCAGTGTTTTACTCATTAATGTAAAAGTTACTCCCCTCACCCTGGATGTACATTGATGACAAAGACTGAAGGGCTTCGTGCCTTTTGTGAAACATATTTCAGTGGAAGAGAAAAGGTATAATTTTGAATTTAAATATTCAACAAACAATGAAGTAGGAATTCTTAAATGGGGACAGTTACAAAATGAAATTGAATTTGGGAAACTTGATAAAAGCAAATTTTGTGTAAAAATTAGCTTTAAGCAAGAATCTAAAAAAAAAGAAAATTCTATTTCCAAGTTTACATTTGACTTGTTGCATGAGTCTTTAAGGTTTCACTGTAAAGAAATTGGACCTGAAGTGATATACTATGGGTGTTATTGTGGTTTATACATGAAAGACCACATGGGAAACTCCTAACCAGATCTTGACTCAAGTAGGCCTTGACTCTAACTGGAAAATGAATGTGCATGGACATGTTTTCAATTGAAACACAATGCTTGAATTACATGAACATTTTATTTTAACAATTTTCATCTTTAACTGCACTTTTTACTAATTGAAAACTGTGTGAATTGCTTTAGATAAGAGGGCTTCTGTTTTAATTGACTCAATGTTTATTGAGCATTAACTCACTCCATCAAAATGCTAAGGTATTCTGGAAGATGCAAAAATGAGACAAGAATATAATTCTTAATGGGATATTACTGAATGAAATGAGTGCATATAGCTGAATTAGTGGATATTAGGACAGATAATGCTCTCCAATCACTAGTTCCTCCCCAAAATACTAATTAACATCCTGACATAGTTCTCAAAAGTCTTACTTTTTAAGATATTAAGTTATTAGCTTCCAATATTGTCTGATTTATGCTTATCTACCATTATCATCTCATCATAAATCCCTTTTCCAGTAAAAAGTACAAAACAATAGCCAATACTGTAATGATTCTAAAATGTTAGCCAATGCAACTTAAATAGGTCTTATAGTTCATGTAATTAACTTGACATGATGCCTGTATGGGACTGACAATTCTTTTCCAAACAATTAACTCAAAAAGGAAGGGATCAGGCTTCTATTACCACTCAACAGCAGAACAACTCACTCTGAATTCCCCTTGCACTTGTCTTTGCCACTTCTCTGTCATTAATTATGTGCTTCCTTTCACAGCTTTTCTAACCATCTTGAAAGAGCAGTTACTATCCTTTAAACACAGTTGTATATTCAGTATCTAGAAAATTAAGGACCAATCTCTATTAAACATACTTTTTTTTTCCAGAATGCTTTACATACATCTTTCACTTCAAACTTCTTTCTCTCTCCAACCTGAATTCTGCAAGCAATTAAGTCCTAAATCTCTCCCCCAGCCCTTTCTCCTTTTTATGCTATATATGCTTTTATTTTTTCAATTCCATGACTTTTTAAAAGTACCTTTACTGTGGTATAATTAACACGATGAACTGCATATATTTAATGTTTCCAGTCTGATAAGATTTGACCTAGGTATACACCAGTGACATCATCACTCTTAATCAAGATTATAAATGTATCCATCTTCCTCAATGTTTCCTTTTGCCCATTTAACCTCTTCTTTCTACCTCTTCCCCTGCCAGCATCATCAGTCAGCTATTGATCTATTCTCTATTCCAGATGTCGAGGTTGGGCTAAAAGACAGTACACAAAGAGCCTTGAAATGCTGAGGCAACTTGGTGCTGACTTATCTGATTGTCTAATTAGATGACGCTGATTCTCAACTCGTCTTTCTGTTCCCTGTCTAAATTTCACAGAGTGCTTTCAATATAGTGTTCACAGTGTTATACATGGATGTGGCCAAGAAGGGGATTGCCTATAAAATGATTTAGGCAAATACTGCAAAGGAAGAAGGTAATATTGGCTTAAGAAATATATGAAGGATGAGTGGGAAGGTTTTCAGAATGTGTAGATAAAGTTAGAGGAATAAATTTCAAAGTTCTGGGACATGAACTAGAATAATTTTTGGGTGTATGGTGATGGAGATTGAACCTGGGGACTTGTGTGTGCTGGGCAAAATCTTAAATGCTGCCAAGAATTCAGGGTTGGGGATTTATGGAGATCTATATAATAATGGAAGAAAGAAAGTGATGGAAATAAATGGAAAAATATGTAGCTTTTCCAACTATATTTGGGTGTTGGAAGGAGCCTCAAGTCACCTAGTTAATATAGTCATGGAAAAGAGGTAGTCAGGGTCACCTAGTTCACTTGTGGCAGTTCTGGAGCTAGGATTTGGAAATGGTGGAAATTTTTTCATGTACAATTAATACTGCCACAGTTTATGGATGAACAGTATCTGCTGAAGTTAGATGCTGTGTTTATTAGTGAAATTCAGAAGTTCAAAATTCCTGGGGCTGTGACTGAAGTTTCTTTTCCTTAATAGGTGAAAAGTAATCTACAGAAGTATTTGAAGAGTCCTAAAACCACTGAAGCAAGGAACATACGTATGAAATTGTTGATTTTGAGAATCTTGTTTCACATTACACTGATGCTATTACTAGAAGTATAAATTATGGATCTATGTCCAATATGAGGTTCCTTACTGATCTATGCATAGACTTCCCATATGTATGAGATAGAAAATGGAGGAATAATATTAATATTATCTGTGTTAATTTGCTAACTTGGCCATTTTTTTTGTCTTCCATATTCTTGTCATTTCTATCCTGACTTTTGCAGATATATAAGCTGGAAGTAGAGAGGACCCAATTCTTATCATCTTTTACCTTTCCCATTTTAGCATGTGTTTGTTTCTTTTCCTGACAGTGGTTTATACTGACTCATATAAAACATTTACGGGCAACAGAATAAACCTGTGTATTGTTTGTACCTTCTTGTTTTAAAAATGTATGTGAATCTGGGTATACATAAGGATATATCTCTATCTATCTGTCTGTCTATCTATCTATTATCTATCTATCTATCTAATTTAAAACTTTTCTTGTCCATAATTAATTGCATTTTTTACTTAACTTTGGGAAACTGAACTTCACAGAGGTCCCAAAGACCTCCGTGAAAATCTTGATAGTGTAATGGCCTTCTCTTTTATCTAGTCAGTCATTTTAATCCTATCATATGTAGAAAACTTAAAATCCTGTGTTTAAATGGCATGTGATTTTCCACATGTACTCATACTCCAATGTAATCACCACCAAGAAAAACAAAATGCAAATTCTACCTTTTTTTTTTCAAGCATAGGGAAAATGAAACAAGAAACAGTTGTCTTTCAGTTACCTCTAGCTATAAGGTTAGTATTACATTTGTAAAACATTAAAAATGTTTCTAGGCTGGGCAAGGTGGCCCAGACACATAATCCTAGCTACCTGGAAGATAGATTCAGAGAACTGCAGTTCACGGCCAGCTGGGCAAACTGTTCACAGGTGTAGTCATATGCTCCTGTCATCCCAACTATGTGCAGAGGCAGATGGCAGTCCAAGGCAGTCCAGGCATAAATGTGAGACCCTATGTCAAAAACAATCAATGCAAAAAGAGCTGGTGACTCAAGTGGTAAATTGCCTGCCTAGCAAGACTGAGGACTGAGGCCTTGAGTTCAATCCTCCGTACCAAAAAAAAAAAAAAAGTTTCTCAAATTCTCTCACTTTTTAATCCCAAATCATGGAATGTAATCAAACTCCTGACTTTTCAAGTTCCCCAAGACTCTGATCAGGGTGCTCCTTTTCTCTCTACACATTGTCACTCAGTAATCTCATCCACTGCCATGGTGTTACACACGTCTTTTGAAAGGTGACTCCCATCCCTGCTCTAATTTAGAATTCCAGACCGAGATAGCCAGCTGATTACTTGAAATTTCCATGTAGATTTCAAAGAAGCATGCCCAAACACTTCTTTCTTATTTATCAAATCTGCTCCTTAATCCTCCTCATTTCAATGAATACTACAGTGCTTTACTCCTGTAATGACTTAAGCCAAAAAAAAATCAAATAATTTCATATATCTGTTTATATCGTAATCTTTTATCAAATCCTTTGAATACAACTTCCTGTCTTGACAAATACAGTTCTGCAATCCCTCATCATATAGTGGAGTGATTATCTCACACCTGTTTTTAATACTCTATTCACCACTAATCATAATTAGAATAAAATTCACTCCTTACTCTGTCTTATTAAGCTCATTTAGATCTTAACCTATTTTTGCTTTTCTAAATAATCTCAAACTTCTTTCACTTTCATATACCACACTTCAACCACATTAGACTTAATTTTTTTATGAATTTCTTCCTTATATCCATAACACTGGCATGCTCTTCTTCTTAATATTGATGCTCTTTTCACGATATTCAGAACTGAACTTCAACGCCACTTTTCAGAGTGGTCATCCTAAACATTCAATCTAACATATCACACATTACAATCTAATTTTAATAGTTTCATAGTGCTGGTTACTGGTTGCCATTTTTTCTTCTTTATTGTTCCTTTCTCTCATCCTTCAAAGTGTAAATTCCATGCATGTGCATGTGCATTCTTACTGTCAGTGGTAGGCACTTAGTAAATGCCCTACTTATCTATCTATATTAAATAAATAAATGATCGTTTGTGTCAACCCACATGAATTACAGCCCCTAAAGAGCAGCTATCATTTTAAATTTATTAAAAATGATCACTTTGCTTTAATCACAATGCCCAAAATATTTCAATTGACAGGATTGTTTTTCCATTTTAATTGACTTGTTTTGTTAACTCTAAAATAATATATGTGATATAAGCATTCAAAACCAATACATAGGTTTTTAGTTTTTATATATTTTAATATTATTTAGTTTCTTAAGACACTGGAAAAGGTCCATATACTGCATTAAATTCTGAAGGAAGATAATTAATCTGAGTAGTTTAAATAGAAAGTTAGCATATTGGTGTACCATTTTCTGTAAGAAAGCCTCTATGAGCTCAAATGGCTAATTAGAAGGCTGTGCCAAAATCTAGCAACACAAAAACCACAAACAAAACAAAACAAAAAACCCCTCCACCAACACATTTCTGTCCACTCTTGATATATTAATAGGCTTAGTCAATGCCAAAGAGGTCTATCACCTAGATGTAGAGATAGAAATAACATCACCAAGGAACAGAACAGAGTTGAAAATAGCTTAGAAGTGAGAGTGGTTTACAGAAGAAATGATACATGTTGATTAAAAATAAAACACTGCTATAGCTAATGGCTGGATGTTAAGAAAATTCATTCATCACATAAATGTAAATTTCTTGTCATCTCTAACAGTGGTGCTTCCATTAGGGGCTTACTCAGTTACCAAGTTTAAGGTGTCTGTCAATTTAAAGTGGTTTCATCAATCAATCTATGTTTATTGTTTGACATATAGCAACATGTTCTCTCCTAAAGTTACATGTTCATTTTGTCATCAATTTAAGTATGTACAAGTTTACAAACCTAACTGTTGTAAGTTTACATGGTAACTATTTGGGTAGTTATTTTGGTTTGTTTATGAGATCATTCATGCAGGCAGTTGGCTTTCAATGTTAAACACTTAGAACCCGACATCTAAAACATACGACTGAACAACATAGTAAGTAGCCCATACAGAGCCCATACTCTGTTTCATGTACAAACAATAGAGAGATTTTTCCTGAATTGTCAAAATGGGAACTACATCACAGGCAGCATGGACTTCGGCAAAACAGTGAATTCAAAGTCTCTTTAAGGAGCTTTTACAGGTGTTCTTTTACCTCATGAATCCTCCCTCACCAGATGCTGTAGTATGAGGCCTAAAATTAAACCTCATATCATGTGGGCATTGGTGAAATAGAGAACACTCATTTAGCCTAACTACAAGTACCCCCTTCCCATTATGGCTCAGTAGATAAGGACTCCTGGCCAAATAATTCTCCTTTAGGAGACTAGGTCACATTTCTACCTATTTATAAGTAGTAGGTTTCATATCTATGCCAGCCTATGTAAGTATTCAAACAAGCCTTTTTTACATCATCCCTGAGAACAATGAATCATCTCATCCTCCTGAGACTTCAAAATCCCACAGCACCAAGTTGTCTATTCTGTTCCTAAGAGCAATCCTGTGTGGCCCTGCATGGCATGCAATGCTCTATTCCCAGAGTTATTATCAAAAATAATCATTAGCAGCTGCTTAACATTGTAGCTGCCTGAGTGGAAATATCAGCTGGGGCTAAGAAGAAGCTGATTTTAAACAAATAAATTAAAAACAAGTTATGAGATACTCACAGGTGGTTTGAAAAGACTTGACCTCTTCTGGGAATCTAGAAGTCCATATGCTTTTGTGGAACTCTGTGCATGTCCAGGAGAGAGGTGGAAGGCCCCAATCTCTCATGTCTGACTGACTTTTAGTCTCTTTAATATGGGAAGTGAAGATTAAGGTGTGTGCCAAATCTTTAAAGGTATGAGTATAGACAGAATTAAGGCCCCTCTTCCAAGATGTCCCAGTCTTAATCCTTAGGACCCGTAAACATATTAATATGTTTGGCAAAAGAGACATTTCAGATCTGATTAAATCAAGCTTCTTGAAATAGAGAGATTTTTCCTGAATTGTCAAAATGGGCCCAGTGGAATCATGAGCCCTTAAAAATGAAAGAAAAATGAGACAGGGAGTTGTTGGGTTATAGGACCTATTGTTTTTGGCTTTGAGGACAGAGAAAGGAAGCCAGTAACCAAAGGTTGCATGCAGCCCCCAGAAGCTGGAAAAAGGAAGGAAATGGATTATTCACAAATCTTCTAGAAAAGAATGCAAAACTGCCAACACCTTGGTTTTAGTCAGGACAACTGTATCTTATTTCTGATGCCAAAACTGATTTCTGATAAGAACTTTGTGGTGCTTTGAGCTGCTAGTTTTGTAGTAACATGTTATCATCAGAATACAAAATAATACAGCCTGATTTAACATATACAGACCACTTTGGCATACCCTGACAGTGTTGCTGATTCAAGGCATTTATGGAAATCTTTGCCAACTCATTAGCTAGCCATGACGATAATGATCAGGGGACAGGAGGTATGGTTCAAGGTCCAGCACCTGCACCACAAGTACAAAGCTCTGAGTTCAAACCTCAATACCACCAAAAAAAAGATAAATGAGTAGAGATGTCATGGACCAATGAAGTCAAGAAAATTATTTCTAAAGAATAAAAAGGAAGTATGAGGAAAATGTCTCACTAAATAGAGTAATAGGGAAAGAAAGAGAAAGAAAGAAAAGGGATTCAAATTGTGAAGGAAGAAGTCAAATTATCCCTATCCCTATTTCCATATTATATGATCTTATACTTAAAAGACCCTAAGGATTTCACCAAAAAAAACTCCTAGATCTGATAATCACTTTTGACAATGTAACAGGATACAAAATCAACATACAGAACCCCCAAAATCCCAATAGTTTTTCTATATACCAACAATTAATAGCTGAGAAAGAAATGAGGAAAATAATTCCATTCACAATAGCCTCAAAACAAAACAAAACAAAAAAATTAGGTATAAAAACTTAGCCAACAAGGTGGAAGACCTCTATTAACAAAAAACTACAAACACTTGAAGCTATTGAAGAAGACACCAGAGAATGAAAAGAGTTCCATATTCATGGATTAGTAGAATTAGTATCATGAAAATAGCTATATTACGGGAAACTGTTAGAAATGAAAGAGGCATGGAAGAGGCAGAGAGACAGCTCAAACACCAGCACAGGGTTTACTGTTTGGGAAGGAGCCCTGTGGAGGGGGACCCCAGAAGAAAGCTGGAGCCCCAGCCATTACAGACTTGAAGTAGATATAGGGGAGTGGTCTGGAGGGGAAATCCCACTGGTCGGAAATTTTCTTTTGGAGTGGAGTCAACCATCTCTAGGGGAAGCTAGAGGAGATAATTGGTAACTAGGTAGATAAATTGCTCAGGAAAGCTGGAGGAGAGAAATGGTAATTAGGTAAGGTAAGTTGCTCAGCTCTGGACCTCCTGGAGAGGTGGTGGCTTGTCATTTCCTTGAAGCTAGATGTGGTCCTTCCAGTGTGTGGTGGATGTCAGTAAGTTGCCTGTAAGGGTGGGGAGTCCAATCCTAAGGAGGCTTCTTTTAGCTCACCCTAACAAAAACAATCTATGGATTCATTGCAATGCCCATCAAAATCCCAATATACTTCTTCACAAAAATAGAAGAAAAAATTACAATGTTTTAAAAAAGAAAATCTCGCACTTTGACAACATGTATCAGGACTTGCCTACTGCCTGATCCTAGAATGGAAGGTAAAAAGGGTTTCCTAATACTAAGAAGGTAAGGCCAAAACTTTTTGGAAAAATGGTCAGAACCAGCTGAAATATAACCTTACAGTGACTGTGGCACTCTGAGGTTTTGAGGCAGGTTAGAAAGCAGAGAAAGGAAGTCAGTAGGACTTTTAGGCGTCCTATAAATTTGCCTAGGGCATTTCAGATTAGACACTCTCTCTTCCTCTCTGGGAGTCTCTTTTCAATTGCAAACATTTTAGCAGTAGCCAGGGCTCTTTTCAATTGCAAATCCTCTGATAAACTGAGGGGCAAGAAGGACAGGATTATGGAAAATTCTGACCCACTTGAGAATTTGCAAAGTGATCTATCTTACTAGCCCAGGAACTACCCAGATTTTCCCCAGCTGGAGATGTAAAAACACCTTGAAACAAAGAGCCTGCTCTTTTTTTTCCCCTCCTGCTTCTCCACTGGACCTGACAGAGACCAGCCACTCTTGGAATTTCCTCCCTCACCTATAATAAACTTCATTATTTTCCTTACTACAGCTATGTGTTCTTCCACATGGGGCACAGAATCTAGGTGTCTTCTGGTTAGTTTCCAGAGATTACCAGCGACTACAACAGTTTAGTGCACGCTCCGTGTTCAATTAAGTGAAGTGGGGGCCAGCAAACTGCCTTTACCCTTACTAGTCCTGAACTGATAAGCCAGAGACAGTTTTGAAAGACCAATTTTTTTTTCTTTATGATACTTTGAGGCTTTTGCCTTACTATCACCCCACCCTTGTCTGTCATGTGAAGGATAGCTTTCAAAGGGCTTTTTGTATGTTTTATATATGCAAGACTTAATCCTCAGTATTTCAAGTAATGAATTGAATATTCTTTGTCAGTTACTGTGAAGGTTCTGCTGCACAAAATCTAGCACCTAGCTCCTTTGCGTTTGTTAGGGTACAAATGTTAGGGTACAAATGTTAGGGTACAAATGTTAGGGTACCTTTGAGGCTTGCAGCCCACTCAGCCTGAAACCGGCCATGGCTAACATGACCCAAGCCACAACTTACTGGAACTAAGGGAGGTGGGACGGTTTCTGGGAACAGGGACTGTTTCTGGTTAATCTTGCTAAAACGGTATGTGAGTCAATGAGTTAAGACACCTGGTGTTTACCAAATTCCTGATAAATAATCTTCAAGTAATCTGGCCCCACCACCAAGAGGTGGGTGATATCAGAAAAATGTGACCCCAGGGACCATAAAAATTGCTGTGTGACCGTGACTAATGTCTAAAAAATATAAAAGCAGCCTGAACTTTGTATTCGGGGTCCGTGTTGAAACCCACTGCGTCAGGTGGATACCCGGACCCCAGCTGGCTGGAAATAAACCTCGCTTTGTAGCTTACATTATCGTGAGTGTCTTTTGTTCCTCTGAGGGGTGGTCAACCTCGGACCCCAACATCTGGAGGTTCCACCGAGATCTCAGCCCCTCCCTGAGAGGAACAAACGGTCTCCGATACCGAGGTTTAGTTGAGAAAGACCACGGAAGGAGGATTGGCCACCTCCGTTTGGAGAGACTTAGAGTCCCCTCTGAATTTGGTTGAGAATTCTCATTGAGTGGAAGGAAAGGGTTACTGGCCTGGAGGCTTCACTATTGGAAGTCGTGGGAGACATCCCCGATGGTCAGGAGCTGCGCTGATGTCCTCAGTGGATGCCGTTTGGGCGGTCTTTGGGTAAGGATCCAGAGTCTGGTGTGAATGGAATTACGCCTGTGAGAGTGGTCTGGTTGACCGGCCGGTACTTGTGCATGTTAGCGAGTCCTGTGCGAATTTGTTTGTCTGCTGGAATTGTCTCTTTTGTTCTTTGCTGTCTCCTCTGTCCCTCTCTCCTGATCGTCATGGGCCAGGCTCAGGTCACTCCTAAGACCCTTCTTCTGAGTCATTTTTCAGAAATCCGCGCTAAGGGACACAATTATGGCGTGAAAATTAAGAAAGGTAAGTTTGACACCCTTTGCTCAGTGGAATGGCCAACCTTTAATGTAGGCTGGCCTCCTCAAGGTACCTTCTCCTTGGACACTATTAAGAAGGTCTGAGATGTCATTAATAGACCCGGTCTTCATGGCCACCCTGATCAATATCCCTACGTCCTTATGTGGCAGACTTTAGTAGAAGACCCCTCTTCCTGGCTGCGGCCATTTATCCATGGAGCACCTACAGACCGGCCCACAATACTGGCCATGTCGGGGAACACCCCCACTCCCGTTAATTCCCCTAAGAAGCCTATTCTGCAGGAAGACCCAGCTCTCCATCCATCCTTGATAGACTTAGATTGTGAAGTAAATCCCACACCATATGCCGCTGCCACACCACTCCAGCCAGAGGCAGCTGGCTCCTCTGAGCCTCTCCACTCATCAGCCTTCCCATCTGCACCCCTGCCCCGGTCTCCGGACCGGTGAGGGGACTCAGGCCCCATAGGCAGCGAGAAGAAACCCCAGAGGAGGAGCCCTCCTCCACTTCTACCGGGCCGCCCATCCTCCCGGTGCGGGCCCTGGGTGGTGCTGGTCCTGATGGGGGATGCACCTATCAGTATTGGCCTTTTTCAAGTAGTGACCTGTACAACTGGAAAGCCCAGAATCCTCCTTTTTCTGAGGACACTAGAGGCCTGACTGATCTGTTCGAGTCCATTTTGCATACTCACAGTCCCACATGGGATGACTGTCAGCAGCTCCTTAAGACTCTATTCACCACCGAGGAACGGGAGCGGATTCTCACTGAAGCCAGAAAGAATGTCCCCGGCGACAATGGGCGACTGACCACCCTGCCAAACCTTATTGATGATCGTTTTCCTTTAAACAGACCTGACTGGGACTATGGGACTGCAGAAGGTAGGGAGCGTCTCCGGGTCTACCGCCAGACTCTTATGGCAGGCCTCCGGGCGGCAGCCCACCGCCCTACCAATTTGGTTAAGGTAAAGGCAATAATGCAGGGGGAAAATGAAAGCCCGGCCGCGTTCCTTGAGCGTCTTTACGATGCATACAGACAGTATACCCCCCTAGACCCACTAGCGGAGGTGAATCAGTCAGCTGTGATAATGTCCTTCATAAATCAGGCTGCCCCTGATATTAGGAAGAAACTATATAAGCAGGAAGGGCTTGGGGAGATGACTACCCGGGATCTGATGAAAGTAGCTAAAGGGTTTTTAACACCCGAGAAACCCCGGAAGAATGAGAGGATAGAATCAGGAAGGAGAATCAGGAACTACAAGAAAGGATTTGGAAGGAGGACAGGGAACACCAGAGTAAGGAAAACAAGAAACAGCAAAAAGAGATGGCTAAGATATTGGTAGCAGGAGTCCAGGGTCTGGCCGGACCAAGTTCTGGATGGACCAGCCCCACACATCCCCGAAGAGATCGACCCAGGCTGGACCAGCGACAATGTGCCTATTGTAAGGAATATGGACACTGGAAGAAGGAATGTCCCAAACTCCAGGGTCGTCCAGGACCAAATAGCAGGCCCAATAATGACGCCCGAGTCCTGTTAGCCGGAATGGACAGTGACTAGAGGGCACGGAACTCGGACCCCCTCCTCGAGTCTTGGATAACCATATATGTGGAGGGGAAGCCCGTGAGATGCATGGTGGACACAGGGGCCCAATATTCAGTCCTTAATAAACCTACTGAGCCACTGTCCCAGAAAATTAGCCTTGTGCAGGGAGCCACTGGATCCAAGGCATATCAATGGACTTGCAAACGTCAGGTGGATTTGGGCTGACATCAGGTGACCCATTCCTTTCTGGTCATTCCTGAGTGCCCTACCCCCTTCTGGGACTTGATCTGCTAACTAAGGTGAGGGCTCACATTCACTTTGAGCTGGACGGTATCAAAGTGACAGATGGACAAGGACAGCCCCTCCAAGTCTTGACCAGTTCTCTCGAGGATGAACATTGCTTGTTCTCCTTGCAGGACCTCCCCTGAAACCTATTGAGTGGTCCCCTGAAATGGCTTATTGGATTCAAACCTACCCCCAGGCTTGGGCAGAAATAGCACGTGTGGGACTGGCGGAACATCGAGCCCCGGTAATAGTAGAGATCAAGGCTTTGGCTCAGCCCATCCGAGTCCATCAGTATCCCATGTCTTCCAAGGCACAGAGGGGGATTGCCCCTCACATAAACCATCTCCTGGAGGCTGGAATATTATGGCCCTGCCATTCTGCTTGGAACACTCCACTCCTCCCCGTTAAGAAACCCGGGGGAAAAGACTGTAGGCCAGTCCAAGATTTAAGGGAAGTAAACAAGAGGGTTGAGGACATCCACCCCACAGTCCCCAACCCCTATACCTTGCTGAGCCATTTGCCCCCCTCCCATGTTTGGTATACCACTTTGGACTTGAAAGATGCTTTTTTTAGCATAGCCCTGGCACCCAATAGTCAACACATTTTTGCCTTTGAATGGCATAATGAAAATACGGGAACCCCTGACAGCTAACATGGACTAGACTTCCACAAGGTTTCAAAAACTCCCCTACTCTGTTCAATGAGGCTCTTAATCAGGATCTGGACTCATATCGCCAGAGCCACAGTTCCGTCACACTTTTGCAGTATGTAGATGACTTGCTTCTGGCAGCTGCATCTGAAGCTGAGTGCTGGCAAGCCACTGGAGACCTCCTCCAGGAGCTGGGGAACTTGGACTATTGGGCCAGTTCAAAGAAGGCTCAAATTTGTAGACAAACAGTCACCTACCTGGGGTATGAACTAAAAGAGGGAACCAGATGGTTAATGAATGCTATGAAAGAAACTATTCTTAGACTCCCCGTCCCCACCTCAGCCCGAGAAGTCCGCGAGTTCCTGGGGACAGCGGTTACTGCTGGCTGTGGATATTGGGGTATGCTGAACTGGCAAAACCCTTATACGAGGCAACTAAGGACAAGGCCCCTTGGGCCTGGGGGCCAGATCAACAAAAGGCCTTTGAGGAGCTCAAGACCACCCTCCTGAGAGCCCTGGCCCTGGCACTGCCAGACCCTCTAAAGCCCTTCACCCTCTTTGTAGACGAAAGAAGGGGGATAGCAAAAGGGGTACTAATGCAGCACCTAGGGCCCTGGAAGCGGCCAGTTGCTTATCTATCCAAAAGGTTAGACCCAGTTGCAGTGGGCTGGCCCCCATGCCTGTGGATCATAGCGGCAGTTGCCCTAATGGTAAAGGATGCAGATAAGCTCACTTTTGGGCAACATCTGAAGGTGGTAACCCCCCATGCAGTAGAGGGAGTCCTAAAGCACCCTCCAGGTAGATGGATAACCAATGTCCGACTGACTCATTACCAAGGGCTCTTGCTGGATGCTCCCCGAATCCTCTTCTCCGACCTGGTTTCTCTAAATCCAGCCACCTTGCTGCCAAATCCGGACCTGGAAGCCCCTCTACATGACTGTCAGGAGATTATAGCTGAAATCACCCAAGTGCGCCCCGATCTCCAGGACTCAACCCTACCCAACAGTGAGCTGGTATGGCATACAGATGGGAGTAGTTTCATCTTGGATGGGGTGTATAAGGCGGGCACAGCAGTGGTGGACCAAGGTGGGAACATAATTTGGAGTGCCCCGCTGCCCCCGGGGACCTCAGCCCAGAAGGCTGAACTGATCGCGCTGGCAGAGGCACTCGCGCTGGCAGAGGCACTCGAGCGGGCTGAGGGAAAACGAGTGACTCTTTATACTGACAGCCATTATGCTTTCGTCACTGTCCATGTACATGGCGCCATCTACTGGGAAAGGGGTTTCATTACAGTGGAAGGAAAGGAGCTACATAACCTCCCAGAGATCCAGAGACTACTGACTGTGCTGCAGAAGCCCCAAGCTATGGTGGTAGTACATGTTCCTGGTCACCAATCTGCCCAGACTCCGGAAGCTACAGGGAACTGGCGTGCAGACATAGTGACCTGAAATGCTACTTTGGCCTCCACGACCCTAGCGCTGACCTTAACCGTGCCCGAGCTTCCATGCTTGCCACCGTGACCCAAGTACACCCTGGAAGACAAACAGTGGATCCAGGATCACCGATGCCCAGAGCCCAATCAGCAAGGCTGGTATTGTGATATTGAAGGGCGGCTGATCCTTCCTGAAAAGTTAGGACTGTTTCTCCTGTCCAATTTACATCAAGCCAACCATCTAGGCAAGAAGAAACTACTTGCCCTCCTCGAGTCGGCCCGCCTCCGGTTCCCGCATCAAACAGCCCAGATTCAAAAGATTGTGGACCAATGTGTTGGGTGTCAGGCTATGAAACCCAGCAAAAGGGGACTCTTACATACAGGTACACGGGTATGGGGGAGGGTGACAGGACGGAGCTGGGAAGTGGATTTCACTGAGGTGAAGCCGGGAAGGTATGGGTATAGGTATTTGTTGGTTCTGATAGACACCTTCTCAGGCTGGGTGGAGGCTTTTCCTACAAAACGAGAGACTGCTCAGGTTGTAGCTAAGGTTTTGCTGGAGGAAGTCATACCCAGATATGGCATCCGCGAAACTCTAGGCTCTGATAATGGTCCAGCTTTCATCAGTAACGTCCTACAAGGGCTGGCCCGGGCAGTGGGGACTAATTGGAAACTGCATTGTGAATATAACCCCCAGAGCTCAGGGCAGGTAGAAAGAATGAATTGGAACCTGAAGGAGACCTTATCTAAATTAGCCATCGAGACTGGCGGAGACTGGGTGGCCCTCCTACCCTATGCCATCTTCCGGGTTTGAAATTCACCATATGTAGATGGATTGACACCTTTTGAAATTCTATATGGGGCTCCGCCCCCCCATTATTGTCTGAACCCTACTGGACCAAGACCCCAGTACAGCCCCAAATTACTTGGCCAGCTTAAAAGCCCTACAGGAGGTCCAACGTGAAATCTGGCCCATAGTGCACACCTTGTATGAGACAAAGGACACATCAAACCCAGAACATGGCATTGTCCCAGGGGATTGGGTATGGGTAAAGAGGCACAGAGCCCGCACTCTGGAAGAAAGATGGAAAGGCCCTTACCTGGTCATTCTGGTTACCCCCACTGCTCTTAAGGTTGATGGCATCGGGCCTTGGGTCCATCACTCCCACGTGCGTCAAGCCAATCATCAGGAACAGAAAGAGGCTAGAGAGTGGACCACGCGGCAGCACCCAGATAACCCATTGAAGCTGAAGCTTTTGCAACCCCAGGAACATGCAGAGTCTTCAGGAGCAGCCACGGATGGGTTGGCTGGTCACTCTGATCTTGCTCAATGCCCAGAGCAGGAGCCTCACAGAAACCAACCTTCACCAGCCCTATAATCAAACCTGGATACTCACCGATGGGGAGACTCATACCACCCTTAACGAGACTACTCGCACTGCCCCCATAGGAGCTTGGTGGCCGGAGCTTCAATTCTGCTTCAGAGACATCAATCCTGCCTACAAGTCTACTGCCCCAGAGTCAGCCCGACGTTATGGTTTTTATGCTTGCCCTGGCCACAAAAAGAACAAGGACTGTGGGGGGATACAATACAATACTCCTTCTGCAAGTCATGGGCATGTGTCACATCCAACGATGGTGAATGGAAGTGGGGGATATCAAAACCGGACCTAGTCAAATTTGCCTTTGTAAACGGGGTACCCTGGGAGTGCAGAATTCCATCACCCACCCATGAATGCCAGCCCACAGATACAGATAGAATCAAGGTCACCTTCACTGACAGTGGCAAAGAGGACACCCCCGGGTGGATACAAGGCAAGGTGTGGGGACCTGTGTTTTATAAATATGGTGGACATTCTGGCTCGACCGTAGTAATCAGATTAAAAGTTGAGCCCATGGGGCCACCGTCCAAAATGGTAGGCCCCAACAAAGTACTTAAGCCGCCCTATGTACAGCCACCTCTCCGACCTCGCACAACCCCAGCCCCTACCCAGCTTCACACAAAGGCTAGTATTAAAACTCCAGGACCATTAGGCACCGGCCCTCCCTTGGTGAAGCCCAGTCTCATGACCGGGTCCACAGACCCCCTCTGGAATCTGGTAAATGCTGCATTCCTAACATTGAACCACACCAACCCTAAAATGACTACCTCCTGCTGGCTGTGCTATGATGTGAGGCCCCCATTCTATGAGGCAATAGGGCTAAATGTCACCTACGATATCTCGACTAGTGAAAACCCCACCCAATGTTCCTGGGGAGACCGTAAGAGAGGTCTGACCATACAACAAGTGAGCAGCCAAGGAACCTGCTTAGGGAAGGTGCCAGTGGGAAAACAGGACCTATGTGCTGTTGTAAAAGACAACCCCACCTGGGGCGATGGTATTAAGTGGGTAATTCCAAAAGGCAATGGATGGTGGATATGCTTGCAGTCCGGGCTCACCCCTTGCCTATCAACTAATGTGTTTAATGGCTCTAAAAAATTCTGTGTCCTAGTGGCTGTGCTGCCCCGCATCATCTATCATTCTGAGGAGAGCCTATATTCATACTGGAATACAGGAACAGGTGAGAGAAAGAAGAGAGAGCCTATTTCTGCATTAACCATTGCTACCCTACTTAGCCTAGGGGTGGCTGGGGCAGGAACTGTCATAGCCTCCCTGGCTACTCAACATAAAGGGATGTCCTCGCTGGGCGCAGTCATAGACGAGGATATAGAGAGGATAGAAGCCTCCATTAGTCACCTAGAAAAATCTCTTACCTCTCTATCTGAGGTAGTGCTTCAGAACTGACGGGGCCTAGACTTATTGTTCCTTCAGTAGGGGGGAATATGTGCCGCCTTAGGGGAGGAATGTTGTTTTTATGCTGACCATTCAGGGGTAGTTAGGGAGTCTATGTCTAAAGTGAGGGAAGGACTGGCAAAAAGGAAACGGGAAAGGGAAGCCCAAGAAAATTGGTCCGAAGTATGGTTCAATAGGTCCCCCTGGTTCACTACCTTGGTCTCTACCCTGGTGGGCCCTCTGGTCATACTACTGCTTATCTTAACCTTTGGTCCTTGTATTCTGAATAAGCTAGTGACCTTCGTGAAAGATCGAATTAGTACAGTCCAACTAATGGTCCTGAGGCAGCAATACGAACAGTTACCTAGCCCTGAGGATGTTTACACTTGTCGCCCAGATGAGCATGATTCCTCATTATGAACAACTAAAGAGGGGAATGTTAGGGTACAAATGTTAGGGTACCTTTGAGGCTTGCAGCCCACTCAGCCTGAAACCGGCCATGGCTAACATGACCCAAGCCACCACTTACTGGAACTAAGGGAGGTGGGACGGTTTCTGGGAACAGGGACTGTTTCTGGTTAATCTTGCTAAAACAGTATGTGAGTCAATGAGTTGAGACACCTGGTGTTTACCAAATTCCTGATAAATAATCTTCAAGTAATCTTGCCCCACCACCAAGATGTGGGTGATATCAGAAAAATGTGACCCCAGGGACCATAAAAATTGCTGTGTGACCATGACTAATGTCTAAAAAATATAAAAGCAGCCTGAACTTTGTATTCGGGGTCCGTGTTGAAACCCACTGCGTCAGGCGGCTACCCAGACACCAGCTGGCTGGAAATAAACCTCGCTTTTTGGCTTACATTATCGTGAGTGTCTTTTGTTCCTCTGAGGGGTGGTCAACCTCGGACCCCAACAGTGTTGAATCAAGGTTTTCTTACCTTGCCAAATAATAAGTATACTCATGGTCTTGATGCACGGATGACACGCACAGGAATTTCAGATGCTCAGGGTTCTTGAGCCTGCTCTGAGAATGAAAGCACAGACAAACTCTAACAGCAGAGGTCAGAAGATTTTATTTGTAGAGAATTTAGTTGGAGAAAAGAGAAGAGAAAGACTGCATATTGGAGAATGCAGGGGACCTGTGGGTCAGGTTGGGGAGTAGGATTTTATAGTCTATTTGCATTGCCTGTTGGCAGGAGATGCCTTTCAGATGCAAACAGGTGTTTCCTAGGGAGGAGAAGTCTCCTCCACCACTTACCGCCTTTTGGGACCTCCTGCAGTCCATCTTTCAGTCCTCCAGTCTCAGAGATTGTTCTTTCTTTTTTTGTTCTTTCTCTTTTCATTGGTGATAATACCCTAGCTGGATCTTGATTCAAACAACCTATTGTTAAAAAAAAAAAAATCAATGACATGAAAAGTGAATTTAGAATACTGATAAGATAGTTAATGACATTAAGTATTCTATTTGTTGGTAGCGAACACAACGCCCCCCTTGCTTAACAAAAAAAAAGGGAGGAATGTTGGCAATAATGGTGCCGATAGGTTTCAGTTCTTACTGCACCCTTAAGCTTCTGTTTTCCAGGGTCATTGTCCTGCCTCAAGTCTAGCTTGAATCCTCCTTCTGCCCCAACCTCCAATCAGTATGAACCATAAGATCCTAACCAGTCAGATCATGCTGAGTCCCACTGAGGGGTATTTAAGCCCCTGCCCTTCCTGCTTCTCTCTCTTGGCTCCCTTGGTTCTCTCCCTCTCCCACCGGGCAATAAAGAATCTCTTGGCCAGATCACTCCTCTCCATGTGGTCATTTTGGGGCCTACATTTGCCTTACACTATTAATTTTTGATGATGTCATTGCAGTTACACGTTTTACACAGGCTTTCTATTGTTATATCCCGGTGTCAAGGGTCTCTGCCTTCACAGGCCAGAGAACTGGCTCATGAGGCAACTGAATGATGAGTCAAAGCCGGTATATAAAGTAGGATTTATTAGAGAGAAAGGAAAGGCTACAGTTAAGGTACTGCGGTGGAGCCCTGAAACCAGTAGCTCACTACACAGGTGAAGGCTGGGGTTTTTATGGATGTTTCAACTCTGGGTTGGGGTTTTTCTCATTGGCCTTGCATTTCAAGGGCTTTCTCAGGTGAACTGGTTTAGTTAGCACCTTTATGGGGAAAGGGAACAATCTTGAGAGCATTTTGCTTATCAGCCCTGTGGCAGATCTGTATCTCTCCTTTAAGATGCAGGAATGCAGGCTTCCATCTCCTCAGGATGCAGAAATGATGCTGCCCTCCATGGGGGATGGGATACTCACTCATCTGTCTTAGGTCTCTAGACCCAACACTATCATGTATAGAGATATGATGAAATATTTTCAGATGACATAAAATGTTTCATAATTTATGTAATCTGATATTTACTTCTATATAGGATATATATAGAAAATATAGAATATATGGCATGAATACAAAAATAAAGCCATATAATAATTTTTTAAGTTGGGTAATGAGTACATGGGTATTCATTATGCTATTCTGACTGTTTGGCACATGTTCAGAATTTCATATAATAAAGTTTTTTAAAAGAAGATTGCATCTGAACAGGTAATATATTCTAATCGGAAAGAGAAAGTCAATGAACAATTAACATAGTAAGCTTTTGTTATGGACAAACTGTGTCCTTCCAAACTTTACCTATGGAAGTTTAAGAAGATGTGATTCATGGGCAGATTCCTTGGGTGGTGATTAAGTCCTCAGGGTGGAGCTGATGTGGATGAAATTAGTACCCTTATAAGAAGAGATATGATGGTTTCCTCTCTCTTCTTTCTTCACCATGGGAAGATACAATGAGAAGCTGACTATCAAGTGAGGAGGTGAACCTTCCCCATACACTATGTCTGCATCTGATGGCAAGTTGGTCTTGGACTTCAACATCCAGAAGTGTGAAAAAAATTGTTTGAGTCAAATAGTGTATGGAATATTTGCTATAAAAACCCAAATTGCCTAAGATGGTATCCTTGCATACATAATTTTAGAAGGGGTTAAGTGCTAATGTAAAAAGGATAGGTCATGGGGAGAATCAATCAGATGTGCATTTTACATATCACAATATGACCCTATGTATCATCTTTCCTGGCGGGGGGGAATGGTCATTTATTTTTATTTTTTAAGCATTTTCATTAGCATATAATAGTTTCACAGGGGGATACATTGTGCTTATAGATGTATTCATGTTAATTAGATTTACCCACTCCATCATTCTCCCTCATCTCTATCCCCCATATATCATCATATAGGTATACTTACATACATGTCTAATATACATATTCATAAAAATATTATTTGTGAGATTATTTTAGTATTTTTATCCTTGGTAGTGTTACTGTATGGAGGTTATTATAGATTTATGAAACTGTGTAGTTCTTCAAGCCTCTTAAAGCCAAAGTGAAGTTTATTTTTTATTCTAAATAATTTAAAACCACTTCATAGCTTAATATTGTTAATGTTCTTCCATATGGAGTCTAATTTAGCCACATGAGATATATGTATTAAGAAATTTTAAATATATTTAATAAACAAATCTATTTTATTCCTCATTGAATTTTCTTCACTGCCATTTGCTATAATTCCTATAAAAAGCTTACTTCGTTATAAAAAGAAAATAATGGTGAGTTTAATAAACTTCTACCACATTAAACACATTAAGAAAAATAATATTTATTTTAATAAGAGATCTCTTAAGACTAACGAAAAATATGTCAAAGGAGAATTTTTTTTAAAGTCACATATAGTTACTTTGTGTAGTTGCCTTAGGTTTATTGTGCTGTTATTCCAATTCTAAATTGACATCTTCCATGACAAACCTTATTAAATTGCAGAAATTAGTCTTTCTGCCAGCATCTGTTCAAAATGCATTGTAGTAGAAGGGGTAGGGGGAAAGGGAAGAATGAAAGTGAATAACAATGTATTAAAGAGGAAAATGTGATGCAACAACACCAGAGGAGATTTCCTGAATTTGAATAATGGATGTGAAAGTTTTTCAGTTCTGCAGAATATTAGTATCTCTGTAATAGGGCTTGACACTTGGAAGGGACCCAAGCAGATCATCTGGTTTTACTCTACCTTCGACAACGAGTCAACTAAAACAGTTTAGGCAGAAGAAGAAACCCATTTAAAAATCCTCTGTAAGGGTACATTTGTCAAGCCCTCCCTAAAAGCCACTTATCCCTTGGAAAATCGTATTCAGATAAGTTTCTGATATTACAGAAATGGTGTGATCTTCCTGGAATGTGGCTGATGAATGCCTGGCAGTTGAAATGCAATATTAAAATATATATTTACATAATGCTGGGTAATAAATGCAACCCTAGCGTTCTCCCCCTCCATTCCTTTATGTGTGAGTGTGCTTGGGCACATGCATGTGAACAATCCTAACTCAGATTCTATATCTATAATAAAAATGTTTTTAAACAAAGCACATTTTGATGGCACTCCCATGAAGTCTCTTTCTACACAAAGTTTTATTACGGAACGTGATAGAGAGCAAATTGATGTTTGTGTATTAGTCAGCCTTTTTTTCCTGTTTTGTTTCTGTTTTAAGTGATCATAGCTATGGTGGGTAGTAGATAATGCAGATATATACTTCACCTCTTTAAACTTGTGGAAAAACTATCCTTGTTAGAGGTTTATTTTAGTGACTAAATTAGGTAGCTTTTAAGATTGCTACCGTGCTGGGAACCTAGGTGTTCACTGAACACTGCTTGTTGTTTTTATTACTATTCCTTATGTTCATTGTCAGCCATATTGGTGAGTGGTAGGACTGACTCCTTCTTCTCTCTGCCTTTGTGCATGACCACTGAAATGGACATTGAAACAATCCAGGGTGTAGAGTTGATTCAGTGGATAAAAAGAGTTTTTGAAAGTTAGAGTATCTATAGGGCTGATTCCTGGGAACAACAGGTCCACACTTAAAACAACGGTGAAATCAATTGTCAGCACTCAGGACCCATAATGGATTGGCCATAGTAACAGGTGTTAGCCAATCTGTTTGGAAAAAAAAAATCTGTTTTTCAAGTTATCTTAAGGGAATACAAAGTCAAGTGGTAAAATGATGTATGATATTACTCCTGAACTCTAGTGTGGCAAATGCTTTCTATTATTTGAAATACACAGATAGAACTTGGTTCACAAAGACCATTATCTATCTGAATAATTTACATGTCCATTTATTTATTTGTATTCTTTAAATGACACATATTTGTACATGTGGGGTATATAGTACAATAATTTGATGTATGCCTAGGAAGTGTTACTTGTTTCATATATCCTTGGTATGTTAAAACATGTTGAAGTGTGTTTTGTGGTATGTCATATTTGTACCCCTACTTATTTTATTAAACAGAGTCAGCTCATGCTATAAGAAAAGTACCACAGACCAGGTAGCTTAAGTCACAGAAATTTATTTTTCACAATTCTGGAGGCTGGAAGCCTGAGATCAGGGTGTTTGTGTGGCTGGTTTCTCTTTCCTCTCTTTCTGGTTTGCAGATGTCCACCTTCTTGCTTTGTCCTCACATGGCAGGAAGAGAAAGAAAGGTAGCTCTGTAGGGTCTCTTCTTATAAAAGCATTCATATCACCAGCCCAGGGCCCTATTCTCATGACCTAACTACTTTTCAAAGGCCCCACAGCGTTCAGCATGTTGGGGGTTAGGACTTCAACATATGAATAGGGGGAAAGCAGGGCACGCACATTCAGTCCATAAAATGTCCTCAAATAATGAAACAGAAAAACTTGCTTCCTAGAGAGGCAATATCACAAATTATTTGAAACATTCCAATGTAAATCTACTCTCATAACTTTGGTATGTATTGCAATTTATAACCCTTTTATTTAATGTAACAATAAATTACAATGTTGAAGTGCTGTATTTACTTTGAGTAAATTGTTGAATTTACTCACAAGGAAAATTTACTTTTGGCTCCATTTTCTCCAGTTATTTCCATCCTATAATTTAAGAATGCAGTATTTGATCTTACCATGTTCTTTGTTTAAAAATTATGTTAGCTGTTTTAATTATGATGAGTGTTATAGTACTGTAGGCTTGACATCCTTACTAGACTTACCTCTTAGCAGTCTCAATTACTTGTTATGTAGATGGCAGCAAGAGTTTTGCAGTGGTTTCTTTGTCTCCCAGTCTGATACATCTCTGATTCATCTCTTTCCTTTCTTTTTTCCTCATTCCTTCTTTTTTCATTAGTACACCACTTACAAGACAATTATCTTCTCTTAGAAGTTACACAGGGTATAATTTTTATCATTGTTCCTAATTACTTGACTTCTTATTCCTGAAATTAGACTATACAACCTTGCCTTCTTCACTTTACTCATGGTCATGAACCTGCTTTGGCTAGGGAATATATGTCAGGCCATGCAGAAACTTGAAAGACCATTTTGTAATGTTCTGATCGCTCTTTTATTTATTTTACATTCATTTTTGCCACACAAAGCCTATATTATAGAATGCTGATAATTCTATAGTGTATATTCTGGGATGTAGATCAGAACACTAATGAATTGTCCTGTGATATAAATAAAAATTTGTTTTAAGGTGATGGGGTGCAGCTCAGTGGTAGAACACTTGCTTAGCATATTTGATTTCCTGGCTTCTATCTTCAGCACTGCCGAAAAGAAAAAACAGAGTTCATTATAAAGTATTAGTGATAACTAATACATACCTAGGAATTCATGAAGAAAATGCATATATGCACACACATGCTGTAGATCCCTTGCATTTCTGCATATCTTGTATCAGCTTTTCTTTTCAACAGCCTTTATAAGATATTTGTATAACCAATATTAAAAATGTGAGGTTCTTTAATCCATATGGACTTTATTTTTATGTGATATCTCAGAAGATGTTTCCTATTACATGTAGCAAAACATCCTAAATAGAACAGAGACATGGTTGCTCAAGTTATATAATTATATGCCTGTGTATGCAGACAGACTGGAAAGGAGACCAGAAATAATGGATATCAGACAGTTGGCACTGGTTATGCATAAAGGGGAAATCTTAAAAGAATATGAATGTCAGGGGCTTTCATATTTTACTTTCATTGTGTATGTTTTTTGTCTCTTATACAAATAAAACAAGTACATGAATTATTTAGATATGTATTCGTTTTCTTAAGGTAATGGTTGAGGTTACAAAGAACCTCAAATTATGAATACCCTATTAATACAATAATGTTATACCTCAGCCAAAAATGTGTCTTTGGAGCAGAGATAAGTTTACTGTCCAGTATAAGAAGGATGCTATCTCACTAAGGTAAAGATTAGACAGATTTTGCTTGCAGACTCCTTTTTTAAACTCAGAGCTTCTCAACTATAAGACAAACCAATTGTATGTGTAGCAGTCACTTATGGGAATCTTGCCAGGAGACTTGGGGTTAGAGGAACCTATGGGATCATGACGCTTATGCTGTCTTTTGCATTGTGAATAATAAATTTCTTTGTCTCTAATTGAGGACTTTCATGTCTTCTGCCAACATCTAAGAAATTGTGTAGGATAACTTAGTTTGCAAGTAGGTTCAAATTTCAGACAATTTATAGTTCTTGAATATATCTATATTTGAACCTTCTATTTCAATTTTATCAATCTATTTTTATTGAGACATTTCTGAGCAATTTTGTTGATGAGAATAATATTTCTAAGCAAGACACACATTTTAAAACTATGATGAAAAATATTTCTCTGTAGAAGAAAAGAACATATCACCCTCTAATGTCCCTTTTTATATATGCACATCCCTGTCATTTTACCTAAAGCATCTGAGGCAGGTTAGGTTAGGGATAGTCTGAGACTGCTTCCCCTCTTGACTCAAGAGCTCCTTCTCCTAGGCCACAAGTCAGAGGAGCCAGATGATGAAATATTCTCTCCCCACCTCCAAGTTCAAGTTGATATAAAAATGACCTACCAAAAGACCACGGCACTTCTTCTCTTTCCCCACCTGGCAAAACTGACAATACCCCTTCCCTCAATAAAGCTCTTTTACCTCATCTCATCCAAGCGTTCTGCTTGGATTCTTTCACCCAGAACATAAAAACCAAGATATTCTGGAAACACCATTTGCTGATAGCACCTTCAGTGTTTGTCCCACACCATAATGATGAAGTCATCATTCTTTTTTAATGTAAATTTGCATGTCTGTTTTCCTAATCTTTCTGCTTTTACATTTGAATGATTTCTTCTACAACTGTCAACTTATGGCTGTCCCTGCTGCTGTTGATAAACAGTAGTGACTCCATTTTATTATCTTCCAAGTGAATGATGGAGTTGGTTTGTAGTTTGGATAACTGCAACACACTCTTCCTGTAGTTACACCTCTAGGGTACTTCCTCTCAAAGTGCTTTACCTCTTCCAAGAGAGGAGTAGGTTATACTCCAAATATTGAAAACTTGGGTGACACATCAAGATTCAACCAATTATTAATAGATCTCTCTTCTTATCCAATTATAAAGGATTTATGATAGGAAGTGGTGTTAATCCTAGTTCTAACCACCACTAGAGAAGCTATGTTAGCCCGTATTGGGTTACTTAAGATTCAAGCTCACTGCACCAAGGGTTAAAGTTCATATGGGCAAAAATTAAATTAAGAAAAACGTTTTTTTTTTTTCTATTAGCCTGGCTTTGATCTTGCTCTATTGGAACACTAAATTTCACCACTATTGAGAATAAGAAGAATCTTGAATTTTCTGAGCCACCAAGCCATTTTTGGATTATGAATAGAACCATAATTAGTATAAGTAAATGACTCTTGCTCTCTCTTTCTTTTTTCTATCAAGGTAGAATGGTGCCAGTTCTGATTAGCATCTTTTATCTTTATACAAGAGGAAAGTTTGATTTCATCCTGTTACACTTATGTTTAATCAAGTTTACAATCTGCCCTTTGCCAATCCTGTTAACTTAATTTTTTACCATTCTCACACATGCCCTCTCGGTTATTGCTATTTCAAATTCCTCACAGTTCCCTGCTATAAATTCTTATCTTTTTAGATTTTCATAAAACCTAATTCAAACAAAATCTTAGTTAAAACTAAAAAACATGGAACAGTCAAAAACAGAGTTGCTTTTGTGGAGCAAGGCAGTGGCTCAAATACTCAGTTCAATTACCTTCTTCCAACCTATACACTGTTGTGTTCCTTTTGAATCCTGTTTCTCTCTTTTTTCTCTATCAGTGTTTTTGTTTTCTATTGTGCCCAGTTCTCTGAGATATCATAGCACTGCAGTCTTCCTGCATCATAGTACATCCTGCTGCTTGTTTAAAGGATGTTATCTCTTACTAACACAGGATTAGACACTGCTTGAGAATAGGTATGACTTTTACTTTGTGTCTAGTGCAGTATCCAAGACATGGCAGGCATACTATATGTGCTTGCTGAATGAAT
This sequence comes from Castor canadensis, assembly GCF_047511655.1. Taxonomy (NCBI): domain Eukaryota; kingdom Metazoa; phylum Chordata; class Mammalia; order Rodentia; family Castoridae; genus Castor; species Castor canadensis. The sequence continues at coordinate 25,352,496 of NC_133390.1, read as the reverse complement.
AAATAAATGAATTAGAGTTTCTGTAATGTCATTTCTGCCTTAAAGCATATTCTTTACTTTAGATTTTGTCTCACAAAAACCAATCAGTTCTTGATTCTCCAACATCATGGAGGAAACATGAAATGTACAATATTAAAAACCTTTGGTTTGGTATTAGGCTTTACTTCTATTATCAATGGACAATATTATCTTTGATCTTCTGGGCTGTCAAAATATTTTACTCAAAACAGTTGAGCCTCAGGGTAAAATTAACTTACTAAGAAGTTGAACAGTTTCACTGTTTATATTCCCTTTCAAAATTATTTCCAATACCACCACCCTATGGTTGGGGAGGGTCATCTCATAGATGACTGATAATCACCATTCTAAAATGAGCCACCTTGGATTGTTTTACTAGACCTTGATATTTTTTCCCAGGGGAAGTATTTGTTACAGGTTGCACTTTTACTTAGTAGCTCAGTCTCTCTCTCTCTCTCTCTCTCTCTCTCTCTCTCTGTGTCCTCTATGTATATATGTGCTTATGCCTGGTGCGTCAGGAAGGATCTAAAGTGTACACTGTTTACAGGGTAAGAATGTAGAAAAACAGATACCTTCAACTAGAATGTTAAGGTATCTGTATACATATGTTCACATACATATGATATGCTTTGGTATATATTTGCATAATATGTTAGTACTTTGGTGGTATGAGGCATGTTGTATAATTGGTCCTGTTGCAGTAGTTTAATCAGATATGATTAATTTGTGGTTCAATTACCACTATAAAAGTGTACTATGAGGAACAGAAGAAAACATTCTTTTTTGCTCATCCCTTCATATTTGCATTACACCAAATTACACATTTATAATCCAGCAATAGTTTTTGTTTGCTGTCTCTAATATTGCTAAAGATGAACGATAGATGTGTTGGGTATCTCAAGTAGCCTAAAGTCTTCCTCTAATATCCGCCTAAAATAACTTGAATCTGCTGCCCATTTAGATGGTGAAACACTCTTCTTCTTATTATTTTTAAAAAGATTTTAAAGGAATTTATGTCATGGAGATAGCTCTCATTCTGAATTCCTTCTATTGAGTTCCTAATTCATCTTACCTCCTCATCATTGCTCCTGTGATTGCTGTTTTCCTCTTACTAATTACTCTAACTTATTTTATGACTCTTTTCCAAAAAAACTGATTGATAAGAGATATCATGATTAGTATTTTTAAACAGAAACATTCAGGGGTCTGGATGCAGTGGCTCACAACTGTAATCTTAGCTATTTCAGGGTGGTGATAGGAAGATCACAATTTGAGGTTAGCCCAGGCAGATAGTTAGCAAGACTGTATCTCAAAGAAAAATCCAGGTGTGGTGGTATGTGCCTGTAATCCCAGCTACTTGGGAATCACAGGTAGAAGGATAGTGGTCCAAGGCCAACCTAGGAAAAAAATTATAAGACCCTATCTGAAAAAATAACTAAAGCAAAAATGATTGCATGTGTGCGTCAAGTGGTCAAGTGCTTGCCTGGCTAGTACAAGGCCCTAAATTCAAATCCCAATACTGCAAAATAAAACAAAACCCTCACAAACACACCAACAAGGAAAAAAGAAAACCCAGAAATATTCAGGATAATGGATGAGAATTATAATAGAGTCAAAACTTTCATTTGAATATGTGAAATATCTTGTATTTCTTCTTTCACCGTATTGAGAGAGCATTTTGCAACAATTGCTTTTCTGTAATGATCCATCCCAATTGCCAAGATTTTCCTCATTTCTCTTCAGCTATGTCTCTGAAACCCTAAATTCTTTATTCTGCAGGGCAATTTTACTTTCAATCTTTATCTTATCATAAGCCCTAAAATAACTTTGCAAATCTAAATGATCCATTAACAACCTCCTAACAAAATTTTCAATTACATCTCAATTAAATTCAGTCTTTGGCTAAAAAGTACATTTCATCAAAACAAAAAGACAGTGGTGGCATTTCCATGTGAGCACATGTATGTGTGTATATGCTTTCCATTTGCTTTTTTATATACCTGGAGTGCTGGCTTTACTGGAAGAAATGGTTCATTTAGCAGCCAATTCTTCACCATGATAATGGCATATGTGTATTAACATTAACTCTATTATACACACACATATGTAGCAGTACATATATTCAATGTGTATTTTTATGTTTACCCACAGTAGGAACATTTTAGTACTGAACTTAAATCTTAAAAACTGTCAGGAATTTCAGGACAAAAAGTTCCTAAAAATTATTTTTGGTTGAAAAATTGCCTGTGAATTAAGAATCAGGCTCATTTCTGCCTTTCCTATGAAGTAGTATTTTGTTACAAAATTTCATTATCAAAATAGATTATTTTCCCACCTGTCTAAAAGCTTACATTCTGAATAATATTTTATAGGACAGTTGCAGAATTATAAGCAGTTGATTAAAGAGCTCCTTGCTGTATTTTCCATTGCAAATCCACTGTTCATTCCATATCTTTACATATTTAGGATTTGATTACATTTAAGCTAAAATTACAAGAAATATTTTAATGCAGTTTTATCTTAGAATATAGGATCTGAAAAAGCTTAAAAAACCTTAATATGATACCTTATCTTATTATTTTTATAGTATTTATAATTTTCCTCAAGCAAAATTATATTACCATAACAAAATTACCCCTCCATGGTTTTTGTTTTAAATAACTATCAATTAAAATATGACAAGTTTTTCTGTTATCATATTTATAGTCATATTGATGGAGATTCATTTTATTTACAGTATTATATTGATCTTGCAAGTTCCTAAAAGGCACTTGGAAAGAACGGTAATGGAATGGATGGATGCATTGCCTGGTAGATCAATCAGTGAGAATTTCATGGATTATAAAGTGAGGATAAATTTACCCAGGTCAGCATTTTTGTTCCTGCTGCTCTTTCTGGAACTGCAGCCAGCGACTTATTAGTACCAGTTGCATACTTTCTGGAATAGCAAGTGAATAAGAGCACAATGCAGAGGAGTTTCTTGGCAGGGAGTTGCATTCTCTTAACTGCTTTAATTCTGGTGATTGCATTAGATGCAATTCATCTCTGATGAAATGCTCTCAGCCAAGACCTAAGAATATATCAAATAGGAGCTGATGCCTCATTTCTTTAAGCAGGGCACCCAATTGCAGATATGGAAACGGATAAATTTAAGTGAGGTTGCAGTAGAAATGAAAAAGCTAACAAATGGTTTCAGTAATATTTTATTTTATTTTAATGTCCTTTTGTGGAAAATAAAATGTTACAATCTTTATGGTGTATGTGTGTGTGTGTATGTGTGTGTGTGTCTGTGTGCATACATGTGTAAAAGCCTATGAGTAAATATGTGAATTTGTGCATATGTGTATGTATTTATAACCAAATAAAGTCTATTAAAGTCATGTAACAGTTATCCATCTTTATACAAATATAGTTAGTTCTGATTATTAACAGTGTAGTTAGGAATTTTTACACTCTGGAAATTACAAGCATATTATGAATAGGTTATAAAAATGTTTAGTAACAGAAGACTGAGTAGGGTAAAGAACACTTGGAAAACCCATTAAAGACAAAATTGACTCTTGGACAAAAAAATGGAAGAAATGAGAAAATAAATGGCAATTTTCAACCAGAGTGATGTTATGGAGTTTTTCTGTATAAAATTTATAATCAAAATTCTAGTTGTGAAAATTCAAAGTCCAGGTGTTATAGTGGTAGACTCTAGGCCAAAGGAAAGGCAACATAAGGGTAATAATTTATAGAGCTGAACACTATGCCCTGGCTGCATACAAGGCTCACTCTGTACAATGGAGTCTTGGGAAATTTGGAATATGCACTCTGACACCTGAGACTTTGTCATTCCATTCAGAAAATTAAATATAAATAGTTTCTGATTATGGCAATGAGTCATTTTTGCTAAAATTGTCTAAGAAATGTATGTTCCCAGCTGTAAGTTTATTGTCTGCTATGCATACCATGAAGTATTTTCTGTTAATTATATTTCTTAACTAATGCCCAGAATTGGTGGGAAAAAGATGAAAATGGAGTCAGAAAACTGAACTAATATTTAATGACTCTAAATGTATACGAGAATTGAGGAAATATCACATGGGTTATGGTACTAAGAAGAATTTTGTTATCTAATTAAATTAGTTGTCCCAATATCTTCCCTGATCTTTTTTTCTGATTTGTTTTGTTCCATCTTATGTCACTTAAGTTACAGAAACAAAATGCTACTGCCTTCCCATATTAATTTGGTAAAAGTTGCTAGAGTTCTACCAAACGAATCTCTTTGTAGTCTAATCTTTCAGCATTCTTCTGGGATGTGAGGGTAAATGGGAAGATTAAAAAGAAATTGAAGAGTTTGAAGACATGGATAATTCACTCCTTAATCTTTGTGCAGTTCAGTTAACCTCATTAAACTTCAATTGCTTACAAAATGGGAGGATGAGTTAGTCATGCTTTTATTGCTGTGACAAAATGCCAGACAGAATGACTTAAGGAAGGAAAGATTTACTTCAGCTCATAGTTTCAGAGGCTTCAGTACATCATGGCAAGGAGGGCATGGTAGAGCAGAACTGTTCAAGAAAGCAGAGCAAAGATAGGAAGGGGTGAGATCAAGATACCCTTTCAAAGACACGCCCATAGTGACCTACTTCCTCCAATCTGGCCCCACCTTCCACAGTTTCCAACACCACCTAACAGTCTATTCAGATTTCCAATCCATCAATTGGGTAATCCACTGATTAAATCAGAGCTTCTAAGAACACTCTCATAGATATAACTAGAAGTGTGCTTTACAAATCTAGCCTTTTCTTAATCCAGTCTAGTTGGAAATCAATATTTACCATCATAGAGGGTAAACTTGATAATCCCTAAATCTTAAAAGGCCTATAATAATATATAGTAGGGACAGTGGTAAACTCAGGATTACTGTCCTTTCTATATGCTTAAAACTTTAGGACAAATATTAACCATTCTAATGTATAATTGTTCGCTGTTTGGCTCACCAATGGCTTGTCAATATTTCCTTTTCTTTATATCTGATAAAATTATCTGAAGAGTCCTTGTAGATCCAATACATCCCTTGAGAGTGGAGACCTGTGAAGCATGAAAACTGGTTAATAATTTGAAGCTTTTTCTATAATGACTTCTGCTTATTCCAGGACTGAAAATTCTCATGTGCAAGAAAATCTGGAGTAGTAGAACCAGCAAATGGTATTAAGAGAGATTCTACTTGAATAGTGCACATTCTTATTGTCTTTAATAATGAAGAAAGTTGGTAATTGTGGTAGTATCAGTGACAGAGATTATGTGTGTGGGTACTTGAGTATAGAAATATAATTACTTTTAGAGTTCTAGCAGGTGCTATGTTATGGTTCTTTCCTCACTTTTAAAAATCTGAGTTTTGACATAAATATTTATGTATTTGTTGCTTTTCTTTATACTAGGGTTTAGAATGTTCTGGCACAGATGTTCTGCATTCATGTCAAATGGCCATACTCAACACAGCATGAGCTACATAGATATTGCCAATGAATAGAGTTCTTCTTTTGAGACAGGGTCTTGCTATGTAGCCAGGTTGGCCTTGAGCTCTTGATCCTCCTGCCTCAACCTCCTGAGTTCTGAGATTCTTATGTGTACACAATCATACACATTTTCAAGTTCTTTTTCATGTGGGTTATTGAGTCCAATTTAGAGTTGAGAATATAGATGGTCACCCACTTATGATGACCTGACTTAAGGATTAATTGTATGATAGTACATAAGTATACCCATATAATCATTCTATTTGTTTTACTTTTTTGCATATTCAGCAAATCACATGCCATACTCAATATTTCATCATAAAATTGGCTTTATGTTAGATGGTTTTGCTCAATTATAGGCTAATGTAAGTATTCTGAGTATGTTTAAGATAGGGTAGGCTAAGCTATGAAGTTTGGCGGGCTAGGTATACTAAATGTGTTTTCAATTTAAAATGGTTTTATTAGGGTGTAAACATACTGTTTTTGAGGAGCATATAACAGATAAAGAAAAAAGCATGATGTAGACAAACACATCATGCATGAAAAGATGATCAAAATAAAAAAGTGATGGAGATAAACCTAGACAGATAGGTTTGCAGCAATCAGGGAGATCCTTGAGTTTTCTTTGGGAAGTAAAGGCTAAAGTTACTGAACCTTTATATGTAGGAAGTGTGCATGATTATTCATGTGCTTTAAGAATAATTTAGTAGAAGTGCATAAAATATAGAGATACTGAAAGTGGAGAATAAAATATGAAGATATTTCTATAGCTCTTTCAAACATTTCAAACAAAGAAAAAAAAATAACCACCTCATATGCTGGAGTGGAGCAGAAGCACTAGAGGAAAGACATTCTGAGTAATCAGGTCTTAGTGTCTGAGAAACTGTGTTATAATTAGAAATGAGTAACACAGCAGATGATTGGATTTGCTTAGGTTTTTAATGTAGACAAAGAATTTATGTTGGAAATTGACAGTTGTATATGACAGCATGCTCCATACTTGAAACTTCTCTCCAGGTATTTAAAAATGCTGCAGGAAGTCTTGGCATGGAACAGAGATTTGTAGGTGATTTGATGGGCATGATAGCAGTGAAACTGGAAAAGAATTCTCTTGAGAGTAGAAAGAAAAGAGAAAATGGTGATATGATATTGGATAAAATGCTAACATGTGAAGATCAGTAAAATAATGAGAACTATACGAAGGTGCCTCCCAAGAACTTGGAAATAATAGAAACAAACTAAAACAAAGAAAAAAATCAAACCTAATGAGAATAGAAATCATATTCTGTAGACACATCTAGAAAATGTCATTAAAGGACAAAAGGATTTTTTTTATATATGGAACTTCCTTTTAAAGAATCACAATTTGGAATTTTAGTTTCTGTATTGTCCAGGTGGATACCCATGATATACATGGGCCTTAGCTCATTCATGTGCAAAATAATTTCTTGAGTGTGTAGAATTATTTCTTGAGATTTTATTTACATAAATGTCAGTGCTTAGACTTTGTTTTAATTCTGTGCCATCAATCAACCTACTGATCCAATTACTGGCTATAAATATTGGAGGATATCTCCGCTATGGATTCACTGTGAGAATTTAGTTAGTTTGTCATGTATTTCTGGCTGAGGGGTTACATTTCAGTTTCTGGATTTGAGAGGTTGAGGAGCAGACTCCAGACCTTGGTCATGTCACTGTGAGAGACTATTTTGGAGTTTTTTCCTTCTTAACTTTCTGCCATTCATTTTCTAGTCAAAGGATTCTTGAGCCTGTAGTTCCCTGGTGTTCAAATGGCCTTTGGTTATTAAATATATAGTCAGATCTATGGGAGAATCATTAGGTGCTGTGTAATTTTCTGACAAATATATGCAGATAGGGAATGGCTGGATAGGTCAGTGTGTGTGGTAAATGTGGTTGGCTGTTTGGGATCTACTCTGCATTTGATGGTAGCAGAATATTTAAGTTCTTCCTGCATTTCCGTGTTCAGATTTTCAGATACAGATAGTCCTAGAGTTTCAGAAATCCAGTCTAAATATATTTCAGAACAGGAGAATGATAACTAAACTATAGTTAAATGTCCACTAAAATAGGAGAAATCAGCACTTCTGACAGCCCAATTAAATTACCCACCTTCCCATCCATATTTGTGTTCTGTGTCTGTGGCTACAACTGATTTGCTTCTAGTAAGCCCTAGAGGAAAACACTTTATAAATGAATTGGTGGTTACATAAATTTAATATTTGTCAAGACACTAAGTACTGGGAGCACAATCTCCATGTTAAGCACCCCTAAGTTACTCCATACACATGGAGAAATCAAGAAGGGAGAAATACTGTAGCCATGTATATATTTTTCTGAAATGTTTGTGTCAGTTAGTCCATTTTAATTTTCTCCAATAGCCAAAGCTTTCCAATATCTCTCTAACATTCAACATCACAAATACTATATTTGTAATACTATTACTAAATTTTTATGTTCAATACTGCTTTTTATCTAGAGAGGTGAATTCCCTTTTCTATTTCTCTCATTCAGTATTATTGCAAATAATTTTAAAAAATATGACTAAGGGTATGAATTCTGGAGCAGGATGGCTTAAGATTGAATTCCACTTTCTCCAAATACTAGTTGTGTGACTTTGGAAAATTTACTTCAATTTAATTGTTTCAGTTTCTTCATCTATAAGATGTATACAACAATAGTTCTTACTGAGGTGAGGTGTATCCCAGTGGGAGAGCACTTACCTAGCATCTCGAGGCCCTGTGCTTGAGCCCTAGCACCACAGGAAAAAAAAAAAAAAAAACAGTTCTTACACCTTAGTGGTGCCTTAGAATAAAAATTATTTTAAATATGCAAATAACTTAGTATAGTGTCACGTAATGATTGTTTAATTATTACTATTAAATATGCATCTATTTGGATATTCAGATACTTACATAGACTTTTCAGAGAAATAACATCCTAATTTATGAGAAATTACTTCTTCTGATGTAAGTTAATCGTGCCATTAATTTAAAAATTATATATTCAACATTTATTCCATATAGTTTAGCATTTATTCTCCCCTTCAATATTGGACTATTACAATTCCATTAACTTTTATAATAAAACTCAAGTGATTATATTGAGACAGTAATACAACCAAGCTTTGCAGAATAGGTTTAGTAACTAGTAGCTAGCAGATTCATCGAATGAATTTTGCATATAATTAATTGGAATTCTTGAGTTTGGTCAATAATATTATCTGATTGGAAAATGATACCTGAGGTTAGATATATGCATTTACATATAAAGCTTGTTTAATTTTAAATTCCTGGAATCGTTTATTTTAAAAGGAATGACACCAGAGTTATTTGATATTTGAGAGAATAATTCTTCACATTTTATAATTATTATATTGCACAGTGACATTTAATAGTATTTTTATGTTAATCTCTTAGCCCAAAGCACTGCTATGTGATATAGAATACTGTATTAATAAAAAAATATGAATTTTATTTTACCATTAGGAGTATTGGTACAGCTTGTTCCAGTTATCACTCTTCATTTTACATACAGAACTAACCTCAAGGCCATGTTTACATGAAATTCGGTTCTTTTCAACCTGTATCTTTGTCACTTGCAATAATTTCTAGTCTATATCACACAAAGCAATTTCAGTAAGTGCTTAACTTAAAGTGATTTACATTCACACATACAGCACAAGGATCCTACTTGCAGATACCATCATACAGCAAGCCCTCTTAACTATTTCTCTAAAAGGTAGATTTTAGATGTTCACATTTGGTTATAGTATTTAAGATGTTGAATATGTTTCTTAGCTCTTTCCTTGTATGTCAGGAAGAAAATATAACTATACACAACTCCTTTGTTTATGAGGATATTTTAATTTTCATTTTGGCAAGTATTATTAAATTTGAATTGGGGGCCAGGCACGTAAGTTTAGAAAGTAGCAAATATTGATGAATTATCTAAGTAAAAAAGATAAAAAACTTTAAGGAAGCATGTTACATTCAGAAACACATTAATAAAGTGAAGATTTGAAACACTATTTTATTTTCTTTTTTGTGGAACTCAGGTCTCATGTTTGCCAGGCAGGTGTTCTATTACTTGAGCCACTCCACTAACTCTGTTTTGTGTTGGGTATTTTTGAGAGAGGGTCTCCTGAACTCTTTGCTCAGGCTGGCTCTGATTCTCCTGATCTGTGCCTCCTAAGTGGCTAAGATTATAGGTACTATTTTTAAAGTTAAATATTACAACTTGAAGCTTTGAGGTAAAATTATGCTAATTACAAGTAGCTAGTTTTATTTATGTTCAGTTTTTCTTTCTTGTAATAAAAACACAGAATAGGAAACTTTCTCTTGTTAAAAATCTACTTTTAAGGGCTAGACTATAACTCAGTGGTAGAACGCTTGCCTAGTATGAGCTAGGGCCTGGATTTGATTTCAAGGAGTGCAAGTAAACAAAACAATGGAACACTGAAACCTGTGAAAACCATTTTAGGAAGAGGGAGGCAGATGAGAGAAAATAATAGAGAAGATGAACCAAACCAGTGTACATTGAATGCATACATGGAAATATTACAATGAAACCTCCTATACAACTATTATATACTAATAAAAAATGTTAAAAAAAAACCCAAACCCTACTTTAATTTATATTGTATGGATTAAGGGAGGATATTTCACTTGGTCAAGTAGAATAAATCTATAATACTGTTCAACAGGAAGTAGCATTCAATGTGATGTTGAGTTCATCTTTTCATCTTGAAAAGTCTGAGTGACAGTCATTTAGGAGTTGGTTTTCCATAAAGTTTGGTTCTATAGTACAATAATGTGGCAGTAAGTACTTCATTCAGAGTTGATATGTTCAAAAAAGAAACCCTTAAGTGTATATGAAGCATGTTATTGTGTTTCTAAGACTTCATAAAGCAGCTTAAAAGCTTACAGTTTGGAGCCTGTGAGTCTGGCTTTAGTGTTTTTATTGATGAGAGAAATATTTTCCTTTTCACTTCGGTGATTGCTTTGATGATTGAGATGGATTTAAATCATTTACATAGATGCTCACATATGCACAAACATGTGTAATGACTCTGTCATGCCTCAAACACAGCACTTAAGAATTGGCTACATGACAGTGCACAACAAAAAAAGGATCCTACCCACATCAGGAAAAATTGTCTCATTTCTGCACTGTACTTATAACTTCTTTGTTTATATCTCTGATCACTTTCATTTTAAACAGAGCAGTTACTCTGAGTCTTTTGGTTATTATCCACTTGTATCCAATACTATAAAGAAGAATGTTTTCTAATCCACTATATTTTACTCAGCCTCATCAAAATGATTTCCCAGCTTGTTGGCTAGCCCAGCATTTCTGACTAATGTTATTTTGATCAAACCTGAAACATTTACCTTTTTCTTCTCCCATTGCTTGTGTTTTGGGATCTTGGAAGAAGGTAAAAGTGAGTCACATAATTTTTTCCAGTCGTTTTCAAATCCTTTTAGCTTCACCTTCTTGGCCTTATGTACTCTGCTTGGCAAGGGAAAAAGAGCTTCATGTTCCGATCACTGGAAACTAGGTCTAATATGTTTTAAGTATGCTACTATCCTCTGGGGCTATCTTGCTAGACAGGTTTTACAATTGTCTGAGTTCTTTCTCTTACTCCTGTGACTGTGCTTGGAAGTTATTTGAAACAGTACATTTGGCTAGCAATATTTTGGTTGGGTTATGTGTGGGCAGAGAGGAGGAATGGTCTATTCCACAGACTCAGCAAGTTATTCTCTGGAAGACTGGTCATGGCGGAAATGCTTGAAGTCTTCCATGCCATTGACATAGCCCTTTCCTCTCCAAGCACTGATTGTCCTCATGTTGCTTCCTGCTCACTAGTTCTTCTCAATTGCAGTCCCCAGCCTCACCTCTGTCAAATAACTGTTTGTCTGGCTAAATCTGCTAAGACTCTAAAGCAGTAAGTCTTCTAGTTGTGGACTATAGATGTAACCTCTCCCTTCCTCCTCTCTACACAATATTATCTCAAGGTTGATCAATAATAGGAGTAAGAAATTCTGGGGTATTACATTGTATAATAAGGTGGCATAATGCATATCTCAAAAAACTAGTTTAAATGACTTTGAGTGTTTTCATCATAAAGAAATGCAAATGTTGAGGAAACAAATATGTTCAACCTAATTTAAACATCACATATTGTACACATGTAATGAAATATTGCATGGCTCCCCATTAATGTATAGACATGTGAAATGGAAGCTTCTTGGATAGAGTTCAAATGAAACACATTGTGTTTTAAAAATAATCTCAATAATTTTCTTACCATAATTATTATAAGGGATTCTAGAGCTTTTTGTCTTTGTTTCGTTAACTGTGGAAGACATGGTCCATTGCTTTATCTCAGGGATTGGCAAACTTTTTCTGCAAACAGCCAGATACGTTTTGTAGACCATCAAGTGTACTGTTGTACCGTGAAAGGAGTCTTAGACAATATGTAAACAAATAAATTTGACTGGAGTCTGCTAACACCAGTCCTGTCTGATAACTTCTCCTTTCATTATTTCTTTTTTCAGCTATTAATTTGGTGACCGCAAACGCAGGGAAGTAGGCTTACCTCCATTCCAATGATGAATCGTGATTGATGTAAACCTCTCATTCCAAGGATCACCTTTTTCTGGTCATTGGTTTAATCCGTTTCTGGCTATTGAAACATAAAAGGAAATGTTTTTGTATCCTTCTGGAAACTTTTGTGAGAGAAGGCCACATGACAACAGATGGTTCTTTAGACAGCTACATTAGGAAGCTGTGACTGTATCACTTCTATTATCCTATAGCTATAAGAGTGATGATTTGTGCTAACTTCAAGTAACTCATCACTCATTCCCAAATCTGCGATGTACATTGTTACCGTTTTTGGAAGAGATTTTTTTTGATGAAGAATGAATGCTTTTCAAGCTAAGGGTGTAGCACAAACAGCAGAAGACTTGCCTAACAATTGTACCCCCAGTAACACACATGTACACACACACAAAGAATGCATATTTTTCATTTGTATCCAAGCAATCAGAACTCATGGCAAAGATTAACTTTAGGTCTCTGGAAACATAATTAAAAATTCCATGACCATAAATATTTTAAAAAGCTATCTTTAAAAAACGTATTGCCATATAATTAAACACTTTTTCAAAAGCTCTCATAGAGTGTCACAATGTCATTTATTATAATTTTTAATGTATATGAGAATACTTACTAAGAGTTAAGAGAAACTATAGAAGAAAATTTAATTTAAAAACTGGAGATTTGGGAAAGAATTTATATGTTTCAAGGAGGCTTCTTGTACTTATGCACATACATATGCTGTTTTTTAATTGGAAATGAACATAATACATCTCAAAGAGTCATTTATTAGGTACAAAATGATATAAGGCATATTTATGCAAATTATTTTCTTATTCATGATTTCTTCCTTGAACAATAAATGTTAACATTTGTTTACATTGTACTTATCTTGTTATACCTTAAAACTCTATACAACTAAACAGATTAGTTTATGACATTGGAAAACTTTCTTTTTAAAAAAAATTTATAAGCATACTATAGTTGTACAGGAGGATACATTGTGACATTTACCTATGTGCTTACATAAGTAAATTAGATTCACCCTTTACTTCCTTGTTCTCCCTAATTCCCCCTCCCCTACTTCTTAGAACAATTTCAGCAAGTTTCATTGTTCTATTTTCACATATGAATACAAAATACATCCACCATATTTGCTATACTTTACCCTCTCCTTTTGCCCTTTCCCCTTTCACTGGTCTCCAGACAGGACCTATTGTACCTTCTGACACTGGAAAACTTTCTGTCAACCTAGAAATGTCTGTGTAATTCCACTTATTGTTATCGTTCTGGTAGAAATTGATTTCACATATACTACTGGTTTAAATCTTAATTCAAACTCCTAGCTGTCAGTAGAAAAAAGTTCAGTTGGAACCATCATTCTCTCTTATTAGTTATGGAATAATGGCACCAATTTATTTTAAATGCAAAATCTTTCACCTAGAATAATTTGTCCTTAATAAGGAGGCTTCCTGCTTTTTAATTAGTGATTTTATTTTTTCCTTGCTCAACATTTCATTTGAATTTGTTTCTCTGTCCTGTTTAATTTCTTCTGATTTTTAAAAGTAAAACACAACCAAGAGAGTCAGATTTTGGGTACAGCTTTAGTGATATTTGAAGGGAAAAATAAGTAAAGAAAAACTGTCCTTTTTAGATGGATTGTTCTCTTGCCTTCTTTTATTGCTACTCCATCTGGAAATAATCGGCAGGCCTGGTGAGTCTCAGGACAAGAGGTCTCACATTGAATAGACCATCTGCCTGTGTACACCTCTGAAGCTGTTTCTCCTTCACAAGAAAGAACTTTACGCTTGAGAATGACATGCAGCTGCTCTGGGGCACTGGCATTTGATCAAATAAATGTGAAAGAGTCCTCAGAACCTATCTACCAAACATTTACAAGAAACTTGAGGGTTCCTTTTAAGAGTAAGAGTCTCCTGGGTCTGTTCATAAATATCTTCCTTTTTTTTCACAGAAAATACATAAAGTCTAGTCTTTTAACTACAGTTGTTTTGACCCTATACAAATAAACACAATGTGTTTCATACTTCTATGTGGCAAGTTACACTGCATTCAGACTATCAAACTTGTTACACATATCCAAAAAGTTAGTTCCTTGGGAAGAATGTCTTGTAGTAGGCTTTGACTAATTTATCAAATGTGAATGGTTTTGAATTATTGCATACCAATATAAAGGTGTATTTATAATGGCAGCTAATTTTTTCTCCTTTCTGGAAGTCCTGGAGAAAAATCCACTTCCAAGTCCATTTAGAATGTTGGCAGAATTCTGACTCGTGACAACAAGATTGAGGGCCCCATTTCTCTGTTTTCTGTTGAGTGAGGAATGTTCTTAGCTTTCAGAAACTGCCAAAATCCTTGGGTTATTCAATCTCCCTCCATCTTCAAAACCCACAATGGCAGGTTGAGTCATTCTTAGCTTCAAATCTTTTGATTCTTCCCTTGTTTGTAGTTGTGTTCCCCTTCTTCTACATCTCTATAACTGAATCTTCTCTTATTCTTCAGGTTTTGATGACTCATATAATTATATTGAGGTAATATTGGTTCCATGTTTTAAGGTGAAGGAGATCAGAATGTGCTACCTCCAAATATGCCACTTTGGCATGGGATTATTTTAAGCTGAAAGCAATTGAGAGACAACAGACATAAGTAGAAACCTCTCCATTATTAGTCAAAAAAACGTGTATAAATTTCCTTTTAAGAAAGGTATTCTCAGGGCTGGCAGAGTGGCCCAAGTGGTGAAGTGAGTGCCTCGCAAGTGTGAGGCCTTGAGTTCAAACCTCAGTACCACCAAAAGAAGAAAGGAAGAAAGAAAAGAAGGAAGGAAGGAAGAAAGAAAGAAAGATATTTCCTCTAGTGCTATACCAGGGAGAAAAGAGCAACTCTTATAAGGAGTTGATTCTAAGATGAGTTTGCATGACTAAATCTTGCTAAAATAGTCCTCATCTGTCATTAGAAGCCCTTCATAGCAGTACCTAGTTTAATGTTTGGTTGAATAATTAAAGGACATGGATCTTGGGGGAGGACATCTTTAGAAATTTACCTATCATATCCTTCACATCTAAAATTAACAAATGTTTATGGTATATCTTCCTTATTTAATGTTCTCTGTCAAATATTCAGCATGAGAATGATGTCCACTCTAAGAGTTAACTTTGGTGGAGAAAAAAAGTGTATATAAGAGCTTCTACAATGGAAATATGCAGAACTAACATTTGAGAAGGATGTGAGAAGCAGACTGGGATGATAACAGTTTGCAGGCACATGGTCATCACACATAAGGCCAGGATTGGCTATAATTGGAGGACAAACAAATTATTACTGGAGAATGAAGGAATTGAAAGAGACTTCTAGTAAATATGTACTGCAAATTAGAAGTGACTATAGTATCTCCCATTGGAATTTGGAACCCAATGAAAGATGCTACAAAAGTCAGGCTGGAGAAATCAAAATAACACCAACATTACTAATCAATCTGACACCAGAAGGCAGTGTAGTAAGTTCGCTTTATTCAGACCCAGAACCTCCTGTGTGGAAGTATTGATCGTGTAAACCCAAATGGCCTGAAGAAACCCAGAGTTTATGCTCCATGGATACAATGAATCTCTTTGAGTTTCTTATAAATTCTCCTCTGCAGAGGAAGGAATCAATGAATGGTAGAAGACATTAAGGATGTTTTTCTCATTGAACTTTTCCACAGTAAGACATGAGCCAAGAAAGAGCAAGCAATTTTACCACCAATTCTGTAAGCCCTTGCTCTTGACTGGAGATAACAGTATTCACACTCACTGTAGCTTTCAAGATAATAAAACAGAAGAGAAGAGCTTTGAGGGTTTTCAAGAAAATTTGAGGTGTAAATACAGGCCACTGAGTTTAGTTAAATCATGCTGCTTGAGTAACTCTTCAGTCAGAAAGTTGGTCTTTTCACTAAGGTTATCAGCATTAGAAAGACAGCCATAGAAACAATGATCTTGACTGGAATTTTTCTTTCAGACTGGGCATTTAGGCTTTGGTATTTCAGTTTTGTGATGAAGCTACTGATTTAATTCTAGTCCTTTCAAGGGTAGCTTAAATGGCTAAGGAATGCCAGAATCAGGTCACTTATACTAAACTGCTTTAAAGTCTCAGGGTCATCAGCTCACTAAAAGGAAATCCTGGAACCGAGCAACTTAAAGGCTCTATGGACATGGGATACTTTCATAATCAGATCAGAGGTCAAGTACTAGTACTGCTCATCTTTCTGTGGTGTTATATTCCCAGATAGTAACTGAGAGTCTTTTCTAAAGTGTGTGGCTTCACATTTCTTTTGACCTTGGACTCTGGGAGGGAAATCAAATTGACTCACTGTACTTAGGAAAGCTAATGAAAAGACACTCTAAAAGACAATTTACTTTGAATTAAATTGTCTTTGGAAAAAAAAGAATAAGCACAATTTTATTTATTTATTAAAAAAATTTTTTTCTTTTATTTATATGTGCATACAATGTTTGGGCCATTTAAGAATAAGGACAATTTAAAAACTGTGTTTTCTCACAAATTAAAGGCTTAAAGTTGTTTGTCATTAACTAAAACAAATTTAATAAAAATAGAAATAATCACCAATATATATTAAAGAGAAATCTGTGAGGACCTAATTTTAAAGTTGACTTTTTTTTGTCAGTGTAGTGTCAATAAAGTTCGGTACTAACTATGGATTTGTTGTTGTTGTTCTTGTTAAGTTGGCCATGTCTGTCATATTAAAATATGTCTTTTATGGTTAGCCCATTGTTGCAGTAATAATTGTCATGAAATAAACCAACCCAAGTTCGATAGCATAAAACAGGTATACTCATTGCTTCTGTGGGTAAGGAATTCCTAAGGAGCAGAGTGCCCTACATTGTTGGGGACTTAGGTAAAACATTTAACATCTGGGTACCATCTGGAGTCTTAAGTGTGTTCTCATGTTTGTTCACTGAAATACTGTCCCTGGGATGGGAGGATCTGAAGTCTAGGATGGCCACAGGTCTGTCTATCTTGGTCTCTCCAAGCTTGACCTCCACATAGCATGGTGGCTTAAATGTATTCCAAGGGCAAGTGCTGCAGTGAACAAGGCAGATGCTGCATTAGAAACCATATGGTGCTACTTGCATTGCTGTCACCCTTTCTACTGATTGTGAGCCAACCATTTAAAGGTAGTGTTACATGGCACTGCCTCTCAATTGAAGGAACATCCTAAGGTCATGTTGTGGAAGCAAGCGTATGTGAGGTGGAATATATGTTTGAATCTATCTTAGAAAATGCAATTTGTCATGATTTTATGGTGGTGTTTCTGTCTATTAACCAATTGAGAGTACCTTCCTGGCCATAGTTTTTCTTGGTTGCCTGCAATTATGCACATGAGAACTATTCTGAAAGAAATCACTATTTGTAGTAAAAAAGTAAATGAAATCACAATCCTATAATAATTGTTATGAGAAGAACAAAGGTTAAACTGAAAAATGTGATACTCATATTCAGCCTATCAATAACACTATAGATGTATTTCATTTGAAATCCTATTTATATATTTCTCCATGAAGACTTTATTTCTCTTCATGCAGGCAGGTTGTGTTGGCCAAACAGCAGATGGCCTGCCAATAATGCCTTTGGGCAGTTGTTCTCATTTGGGCCATAACATACAAATAAAAAATGCCATATTCTAAACTATCTCATCATCTGCAGTAATTACTGGAGATTGTCCAATGTGCACACAGGTCTTTTATGGCTGTATATTATATTGGCTACATCTACTGCTGGAGGCTTGGTTAATAGTAATACTATATTGCTAAGTTTTGGAATAAAATAGTTTACTCTGTTTGATTTAATATTAACCAAATGATCATAATCTGTGTAATGTTCTCCACATGGAATTTAAGGATAAGATTATTATTTCGTTAATTATGATTTCCTGATTGTACTATTTTAAAGATTATGTTTCCAAAACAAATGCATATAATTTTGTATCATGTGATACATTATAAAAATGAAAATTAGTACATTCCAGAAAAAAAGTTAAAAGGAAGAAAATCCAATAATATATAGAGCAATTAGAAACATTAAGATGGTTTATCTGAGAAGTCATTTCAATCACATAAGATTCCTTGAGAGTTTTTTTTGTTTTGTAAAATTCAGGTGCTTGTCATTAGTGGAACTTCCAGCCATACTAGAAGTAAGCTGTTTTGAGTGTGTGTAGGTGAAAATGAAAGACAATTACTTCATTTAACGAAAGAGGAAAGCATTCAGAGCCTTGGTGCACAGTAGGTTTAGTGTAGATCATTTTCTTGCTTTCAATCTTGAATACTATTCAATCACTCCTACTTTCTTTATCCAACCTCATGTTTTAAGATGACCCTTTTCAGCATTTTCTTGAAACTTTAAAGTGTTAGCAGAAGGTGTTTCATATAAAAAAATGCTTATTGGTGTTGGTTTGCCAAGTATAGAATAAAATACAGATTATTCAAAAGACTTAATTAGAAGACAGACTCTCATGTTACTTTGCACCTGCATCTTCTGTTTATTCTATTCATTTCACCTACACACAGGCAATTTGCTGAGAAAAATGACATCTTAAGAAGAGCAAGCATCAGAATATGCATTTACTCTTCAATTTATTAATGTATTGTGCATATAGGCAAGTGGAATGTTGCATGTATCACAAGTAGATTCGTTTTTAACAAACATTTTGGCAGTATGTTCCAGTTTTTGTTTTTAGTGCTATTTCTCAGATGTGACTCCATTAACCAGACTGTTAATGCATTTTAGTTCAGATCAGTGGTTCTCCAATGTAGGCAATTTTGTCCACCAGGAGACATTGGGCAATATCTGGAGACACTTTTGTTTGTCAGAGCTGGGGCTGGGAGAAATGGTACTGGTGTCTAAGGAGGAGAAGTTAAGAAGGCAGATAGGCAAGGCACAACACAGAAAGACCCCTCCCCCTTTAAAGAATGATCCAGTATGAAATGTCAATGATACCAAGGTTGGGAAACCTGGTACAGGGCAAGAAAACTTCTAGAGTATGCTTAAACTCAAATGTTTGGCAGAGAATTAACTGGTATATAAGGTTGGAAATAGTGATGATTTAATATGTAAACTATTTTGTTTTCCTCCATCTCTACTTATCAAAAAGTTGTACGCTGTCTTGAGATTATTTTATTGAAAGAAGTCTTATTAAGTACTGAAAAATTTAGTTTTGTAGAATAACTTCAGAGGTTATTGGAGTGGGTTTTTCTTAATAAACTATGACTTAGTTATCAAAACTTGAAAAAGAATTTAAAAATAAGCTACACTTGGAACATCATGTTCAGTGTTGTTGCAAGCAGAATATATCCTCCCTCTCCTATGTGTATACCCTAATCTCCAGAACCTGTAAATATTTCACTTTAAATGACCAAAGAGACTCTGCATATGTGATTGAGTTAAAGACCTTGAGATGGGGTTTATCCAGGCAAGCCCAACTAAATCATGGGAGTCATTAAAAATGAAGCACCTTTCCTGGCTATAGTAACTGGATAAGATTGATGACTGTATAAGAAAGACTTGACCCAACTCGACTCAGATATTTCTAGCTTTGCAGACAGAGATATAGAATCATAAACTAGGAATATAGTGACCTCTAGAACATAGACAAGGCCAGGAAAGGGATTCTTCCCTAGAGTTTCTAGAAAGGAACACATCCTTGCTGACATTTTAGCCCAGTAAATCCTTCATCAGAATTTGGACTTACAGAACTAGAACATAAAAAAAATAGTGTTCACTTAAGCTATTACATTTGTAGCAATCTATCATGGTACCAAGTGGAACTTACTACATGCATTTTATTTGTATATCTCATTTAATCCTTTCAACAACCCAAGGAGAAAGGTATTATTTCCTTCAAAATGGGAAGTGATGGGAAATGAAGTTGACAGTTAAATTGATCTACTCAGTGTTACATGACAAGAAAGTGTGAGGACACAGTGCCAAAAGCAAGTGCACTTAATTTTAAAGCCAGTGCTTCTGCACATTTGTACATGAAAACAATGCTAGGCATATATCTGTATAGCTATCCTTAAGTTAACTAGCAAAAATGCTTTGTTTTCCTTATTATGCTTATGTCTTCTCTTCAACAAAATTAGAGGTAAGGGCAGAACAAGTTCTGCCTGGAAGCGAGAGGGGAGGAGGAGAGGGTGGGGGAGGGGGACGGGGGGGGGAAGAAATGACCCAAGGAATGTACACACATGTGAATAAATGAATTAAAAAAAACCAAGAAGTTACCCCTTAAACTATTTTTAAGGAAACTTTTTTATCCATTACTGGGGGTTGAACCCATGGTCACGCACATGTTAGACAAGTGTTCTAATACTGACCTACATTTTTATGTAAAAGTTTATTCATTTTCAAAAGCATAAAAATACACACCACATACATACCTCATCTTTGGTACTGGATCTCTTTATAAAACGCAAGCCTTGTGGTTAGAATGAACAAATAATCCTTTTCTAAAATGCACAGAGTTCAATCCCATTTTGCAAAGGGAAGGGTATATTTTCATGAATTTCTATAAGTTCTTGTTTAGGATCTAAAAAAAAATTGGTATCTATTCAAGTTACATTTGTGCCTACAATGCCTTCCAGGTTCTTCCAAAGCCCCCCAACTGCTAGGTAGTACCTAGCAGTTGCTCATTTCTCCCACTTCCTCTTTCCACACTCTGCTTCTGAGCCTTTCACTCTATATATTAGCCAAATGGAGTACCTTTTATATTTTGTAATTGGGCTATGTTATCTCTTATTTATTTTTACTTTTTACCTGATAAATCTATTTATCCTTCTACTCTTGAAGGTATGGGAGTGTTTATCATTGGGAACTATTACTATAGTGCTGCAACAAAAATTTTTGTACAAAAATTTTGATGCATATAATGTAAATAAATGCTTATTAAATGAATGTGTTATTGTAAAGCAGCTAACATAGTTTATTCACACTTTAATAGCTTCACTAAGTGAACAAATGTCAAAGCTTAGGTAGAGTGGGAAGGGAATCAAGTTTTTCTTCAAACATCTTTCGCAGAATATTGAGCTGCAGGATCACCTACTAAAAGAGTTTTATAGCTAAATAAGGACTTGTAAATACTGCATTGGACAAAATAAAGCACTTTATTTACTCTTCTTAGTTATACTGCAGGATTTTTTTTTCAATTGCTAATGTGAATTATTTTTCTTCTAAAGAGTGAATATAAAAGACATTTCTCAAACTTGAAAGAAAATCTCTTTTTTGTTCATTTTGGGCAGGATGTAGGTAGGAAGAAAAAATTCCATTAGTCTGTACACTTTGTAAAAAATAGGTACCTGATTATTATTTTTTCAAATGCTATATTATGAGCTGTTCAGTAAATTACTGAAACCTAAAAGTCTCAGGAGGATGAAACTATGGTTTGGATAATCGTACATCTGCTAAAGAATCCTCATGCATTTTATTTGGGAAGTAGATTAAGTTTTTGTGGTATTGTTTATATTTCAATGATAATCCATATTTTTAGAAAGGCATCTCTGCACATACAGATTTTCTGTGATTAAAAAAAATGTTGTCTTAGACTGTTGGAGTGTCTCAAGCAATAAAACTTCTGTACTAAGCTTCAGGCCTGGAGTTCAAACTCCAATGCTGCCAAACAACAACAACAAAAAAGCTGTCTGTATAAGAGAGGACTCAAAACTTAGGAAGAATTACAGTCAATCAAGCAGGGCTAAGCACATGCTATTGTTTTACTGATCTCTGGTGTGATTAATGCTTAAAAAGGAGAAACAATCCCATTTCAATTCCCCTTCCAACTTCCTTCTTAGAAGTACAATGGATTAAATGCTTGCATGAGGAGTTGTTTTCTATTGTATATCTTAAAAGAATTAAATTTTAATTACTGAGTGCATTAAACCTGTATATTAATTAAGTGGTTTGGGGTTGCAGTGGTTCAGGCATCAGCACTTTCCCAATGTCTCATTTTGCTGACTGCAGTCTGAGGGGAAGCTTGCTCCAGACAGCAGCAACAGGACCAGGCTGCCAAACAGCACTGGGGCCAAACAAAAGGACTTGCACCCCAATTAAGTTAAAAGTCTCTGAGCTGCTCTTGCATTCCAGATGGCAAGCAAATTCAAATCTACAGGAGGGATTTAATTAAGATACGTTGATTGCAAGAATGAAGCCAGGAATTCAATCTTCAGCAAGCACACGTGCATGTGCATGTGCACATGCGCGCGCGCGCACACACACACACACACACACACACACACACACACACACACAAAATGAAGTGGCTTTTATAAATAACAGCAATATAAGTAGGATCTAGACCACAGGGAAATGTCAGAGATCTATACCCAGAAATACTCTTCATTTTGTACTTTTTGATATTTATGTAACTTAGAAGTCTGGTTCTTTGGCCTGGTGCAGTCATTTTAGTTATTGTTCTTTATGGCCACAGTGAAGGCTCTGGAATTAGACAAATTTGGTCTCAGAAGCCAGCCTTGGAAATCACTAATTAACTCTTTGACAACTCCTGAAGTCTCTGTTTTCCCAAATGTTGGGTGAAAAGAACACTTACATCATAAGATTGTCATGTGGAGTGGATGAAAAATATTCCAATGATTATAAAGTATATGTCATTATCTCTGATCTTTCCACAATATAAACCAACCAACTGCTTAATTACCATCTTTACTTGAATTTGTAATAAGCATCTCAAACATAAATTGGACAAAATGAAACTGTGGACTACCTCAAACAAAGAAATCTGTTTGTCCCCCATTTCTCCCTCTTAGTGACGGTTCTAGTTCCACCACCTGTATAAATGCTCAAGCCAGAAATCCAGGAGTCATTGTTCTTCTCTTTCCAAAATCTCTCACAAATGGTTCTCTTAACTCCATCCCTGCTGTGTATCTCAAATAAGTCTACTTCCTTCCATTTCTATTGCCATCACACTGATGTGATTGGTATTTTGGAAAAGATGATTCCCTATTCAAGAAATGGTTCTGTGTAGGATAAGATAGTAAGCAACAACCCTGTCCTCTATCTACAAAATGCCAGAAGCACTACCTCAGTTGTGAACTGAAAGGTCTCCAGACATTAACAATTGTCACCTGGGGGAAAAAAAATCAAACCCAGTTGAGAATCATCATTCTTATATAGATTGTCATTACCTCTTGTCAGAAAAAAATTAACCATTATAAGGCTTATTTGAAGTATTTTATATTTGTTTTTATTTAAGCTGATTCATTTATATTTCTCTGTTACATATTCATATAATTCACATATCAGTAAAGATAATTTTGCCTCCTTTCAACCTCTAAAATGTTTTTCCTTTGATTATTACTATTTGTTATAATATCTATCATTGCATAAAAAGTAAACCTAATGGTTCAAAGCAATAATATTTATTTTGCTCTCAAATCTACAATTTGGGAAAGGACAGGACATCTCGGCTCCACACAAGACAATAGTGATGGTTAGAAGTCTAGATATCGAGGTGAATATGCTTGTACATGCCTGTAATCACAACATTCTGGGAAGTGAAGGCGTAGGATTGCAAATTTGAGGCCTGCTTGGCCTACGTAGCTCTACTGTGTCTCACAAAGACAAAACAAAGCAAAAAGTCTGGGTTACTTTGCAACATGATAGCAAGGGTACCATGCCAGGGTAAGTCAAATTGACTCTTAGGATCAAACTTCAGAACTTGTACCATGTCACTTCTGTCATCCTTTTTATAGCAAGACAGTCACTAAAACAACCAATTTTCAAGTATGGAGAAAATAATTCCCACCTCCTCATGAGGAAATCGACCAAATCCTAGAAGAGTGTGTCAAATCCGGAGGAATAATCTGGCCTATTTTGGAAAACACTACCAGCCATGCTATTACCTCAAGATGAATAGTAAGTTGGAAGGTTTTGCTTCATTCTTAATTTTAATGAAAATGTGCATTGGCTTTATACTTCATATTGCAACTTATGATAGCTTTGGGGCTTAAAGCAACAAAAGTTTACCTTATGATTTCTCTATTTAGAATTTCACAAGACCAGATCAAGTTGTCAACCAGGTTGCATCCCTCCTAAAACCAGATTACTTTATTAAGTTCACATGATTTTTGGTAGATAAGTTCTTTGAGGCTATTGATATTGAACTGTTCTCTTGCTGGTCGTTAGCTGGTGGCTGCTATCAGCTCTTCGGAGTCATCTAGTTTCTTGTCACATGTCTCCCAGAAATACCCCCTCTCCCTAATTATTTTGATGACTTTGTCTAGTGTTAGAATTGTAAAACTAGTCTTACAAAGTGATATAGTGAGAGTTGAGAGTCATAACCTCTTTTTTTTTGCATGAGTTTGTGAAGGATTGGTATTACTTCATTAAATGATTGGTAGAATTCATCAGTGAAGCCATCGAAGCCTAAGCTCATATATCACTCTTTGTTTAAAGATAGGAAATGCCTACCTTTTGTATTTGAAGGATAGTTTTGTTGCATATCAACTTTTGTTTGGCATTATATTTCAGAAATTTAAATGTTTCCCATTTCTTTATGTTTCCAAGACTTCTAATGAGAAATAGTTATTAATGTTATTGAGGATGGATTGGATGTGATGCTTTTGAGATTCCCCCTTTGCTTTTGTCTTTTGGACAGTATGGTTATGGCACATTTAGATGTGCACATCTATGTTTATCCTAGCTGAACTTCTTTTACGTTCAGATTAGTATCTTTTAATTAAGTCTGGTAAGGTGTCAGTTATAGTTTCTTCATACACTAATTTTCCTTTTCTAGTATTCTTCCTACAGGACTCTCATTATGTATGTGCAGGTATATTTGATGTGTTCCACAAGTCCCTTAAGTTCTTTTTCTTCTTTTAATTTTTTAGAATTTTCTTTAATCCACTACATCTAAAATTCTATCATTTTGACATGTAATCAATATAAAAATTATTAATTAGATTTTTTAAATTCTTTTTCTTATAATTTCAAAAAACTTAATTCTGGATGAATTATTACTTTTGATTTTGATATTATAATCATAAATATTTATGGGTTACTATGAAATTTCAATACAGGTTTACAATGTGTAATGATCAATTCAGGACATTTAACATTTTCATCTCCATAAGTATCATTTCTTTGTTTTAGAAGCCTTTGAGCTGCTGTCTTCTAGTTTTTAAAAAATATATAATAAAATTGTGAACTATAGTCACCCTAAGGTGCTAGAGAACACTAAAATTTATTCCTCTGATATAAATATATTTTGGGTACATATTATTCAACCTCCTGTCCATTATGCACACTCTTCTCAACCTGTACTAATCACCATTCTACTTTCAGACTAACCTTTTCAGTTTTCACATATGAAGAGAACATGCAGTGCTGTCTTTCTGTGTCTGGATTATTTTGCTTTACTTAATGTCTCTTGCTTCCTCCATGTTACCTCAAATGACAGGACTGCATTTGTTTTTATGGCTAAATAATATTTCACTAAATAAACAGTATACATACACATACCATATTTTCTTTTTCCATTCATTCATTGATGGATATCTTGATTGATTCCATAATTTGGCTATTATAAACAGTGTTGCAATAGTATGAGATTCAGGTATCTCTGTAACAGGCTAATTTTTCCCTTTCGATATATATCCAGTAGTAGGATAAATGAATCACATGATAATGCTCCTTTTAATTTTTAAGAAACCTCTACATTGTTTTCTATACTGGCTGAATGAATTCACATTCCCTTTTTCTTCACATTCTCACCAGCACTAAGTTATTTTTTGTCCTTTTTTTTTTATTGTAGGTATTCTAATTGGGGTGAGGAAGTCTGGGAATTGTGGTTTAATTTGCATTTCCCTGATGATTAGTGATATTGAACATTTTTTCATACATTTGTTGGCCATTTGTGTATTCTATTTACAGAAATATCTATTCCGGTGATTGTTCCATTAAAACAATTGATTATGTGGAATTATAACTGTTGAGTTTTTTGAGTTTGTATTATATTCTGAATATCAATACCTTGCTGGTTAGATGGTTGACAAGTAATTTCTCCCATTCCACATTGTCCTTTTACTCTGCCGATTGTTTTCTTTGCTATTCAGAAGCTTCTCAGTTTGATATGATTCCATTCGTCTATTTTTGCTTTGGTTGCCTGTGTTTTTGAGATTTCGTCCAGAAGAGAAATCATTGCCTAGTTAGATGTCTTAAAGGTTTCCTCCTATGTTTCCATCTAGAAGTTTCAGTCTCTGACCTTACATTTAAGTCTCTGATCTAATTTGAGTTGATTTTTTGTACATAGCGAAGGCAAGATGTCTAGTTTCATTCTTCTATGTGTGGATCTTCAGATTTTCCAACATTATTTATTGAAACAGATTTTGTTTTCTTCAATGTATATTTTTGACACCTTTGTTGAGGAACAGATTTGTAGATGCAGGGATTTATTTATGGAATCTCTGTTCTTTTCCATTTGTTGATGTGTTAGTTTTTATTACCAGTACCTTACTGTTTTGGTATACCATTGTATGATAACCTTTTTATTGTGATTCTGCTAGCTTTACTCTGTTTGCTCAAGATTGCTTTGGCTATTTGTGGTCTTAACTGGTTTAATATCAATTTAAAAATTTTTTAAATTTCTTCAAAGAATGTAAATGTTATTTTTATAGGGACTGCATTGAATCTATCAGTCATATAGGGCAGTATGGATATTTTAGGGATGTTAATTTTCCAGAATGTGGGTTGTCTTTCCATATTTTTGTATCATCTAAAATTGATGTTGTCAGTGTTTTATAATTTTATTGTATATATCATTTACTTCCTTGGTAAATTTATTCCTGAATATTATATTTTATGTATGTATGCATGTATGTATTTATTTGTTTGTTTGTTTATATTATTATGAATGGATTGTCTCCTTAATTTCTTTCTCTGCATGTTCATTATTGGTGCATAAAAATAGTACTGTTTTTTGAATGTTGATTTTGTATCCCTGTGATTTTAATGAAAGTGTATTTCAGTTTGAATAGTTATTTGATGGAGTCTTCTTTTTCTCTACGGTGCTAGCATTCAAACCCAGAATCTCACGCATGTAAGGCAAATGCTCTACTACTGAATTACCTCCCCAGTCCACTGTTAGTCTTTAGGTTTTTCTATATGTAAAATCATGTCAGCTGCTGAGATACTTTGACTTCCTCTCTATTGTACATCTTTTATTTCATGTTCTTGCCTTGTCGTTCTGGTTAAGACTTTCAACACTATGCTGATAACAGTGGTAAAAGTAGACATCTTGTCATGTTCCTGATCTTAGAGGAAATGATTTCAGCTTTTCCCTATTTAGTATTATGTAAGCTATTAGATTCTTATATGACCTTTATTTTGTTGAAGTGCATTCCTTCTATGACTAAGTTTTGAAAGTTTCAGTTTTGAAAGAGGGTTGAGTTATATTGAATGCTTTGTCTGCATTTATTGAAATGATCATATGGTTTTTATCTTTCATTCTATTAATGTGATATATTACATTTATTAATTTGAATATGTTAAACCATGTTTGCATCTCTAGGATGAATCTCATTCAATCGTGGTGTCTGATTTTTCTTCATGTACTGTTGGATTTAATTTGCTAGTGTTTTAATGAGAATTTTTGCATCAATGTCCATGAAAGCTATTGGTCTGAAGTTTTATTTTATTTTGTTGTGTCCTTGTGTGGTTTTTGTATCAGGATAGAAATGACTTTGCAGAACAAACTTGGAATAGTTTTTTCCCTTTCATTTCTTTTTAGAATAGCTTGAGAAACTTGATGCTAGTTTTTCTTTAAAAATTGGTATAATTTAGTGGTAAATTTGTCAAGTACAGGACTTTTCTTTGTTGAGATAGTTTCTACTACTGATTCAATCTTGTTAAACATTACTGGTCTGTTCAGACTTTCTAGTTCTTCATGGTTCAATTTTGGTAGATTGTCAAGAAATTTATCTATTTTTCTGGTCTTCCAATTTGTTGCTATATATTGAGTCATAATTGTTCTTCCTGATTCTTTGTATCTTGTGGTAATATCCATGATGTTTTCATTTTTTATTTATTCAGGTCTTCTCTCATTTTTTTCTTGGTTAGGGTAGCTAAATATTTATTTATTTTGTTAAAAAATTCAACTCTTTGTTTCATTAGTCTTGTTACTTTTACAGCCCTGTTTTATTTATTTCTACTCTGAACTTTGTTATTTGTTTCTATCTACCAGTTTTGTATTTGGGTTGTTCTCATTTTCTAGTTTTTTGAGTTGCATTATTAAGTTGTTTATTTGAAGTATTTCTCTCTTTTTTTAAAGTGCTGATCGCTATAAACATTCCTTTTGGAGCTGCTGATGCCCTACCAGATAGGTTTTGGTATTTGAACTTCCATTTTCATTTGTTTCAAGAAATTTTTAAATTCCTCTTTTGATTTTTTTCATTGACCCATTGATTTTGCAACAGTGCAAGAGTACTTTGTTTAAATTCCTTATGCTTGCACAATTTCTAAAGTTCTTCTTTTTGTTGGTTTGTAACATTTATTCCATTGTGGTCAGGTGAGTTACATAATACCATCTCAATTTTTTGGAATACATGAAACTTGTTATGTGGCCTAATACATGGTTTATCGTGGAGAATGTTCCATGTGCTGATGTGCATTTTATAGCTCCTGAATGAAATATTCTGCAAATGTTTGCTAAGGTCATTTTGTCTATAGTATAACTCAACTCTGATGTTTCATCATCATACATTTTTTTTTTGTCTGGATAATCTGTCCATTGGTGAAAGTAGGGTGTTGAAGTACCTAACTATTATTATATTGGAGTCTATTTCTCACAATAGGTAAAATAATTTTTACTTTATATAATTGGGTGCTCCAACATTGAATGTATATCTACTTATAATTACTATTTCATCTCACGGACTTGATCCATTCATTGTTATATAATAACCTTATTTGTCTCTATTTGCAGTTTTTGACTATAAGTCTATTTTATTTGATGTAAGTGGAGATAGTCCTGCTCACTTTTGGCTTTCAATTGCACAATATTGCATTTTCTACCCCTTCACATTCAGTCTTTACCAGTGAAATCAGTTTCTGTGGTCAGGATGTTGTTGGATCTTGTTATTTTCCCCCAAATTCTTCTAGGTTAAATGCTTTGTTTTGGTGACTTGGGGGTTTGAACTCAGGGCTCACAATTGCTAGGCCGACGTGGTACCTCTTGAGTTACACCTTCTACCTTTAGGCTAAATCTTTTTATTGGGGGAACTTAACTCAGCTGTGCTTTATGTTATTATTAAGACACACTCATGCCATTCTGTAAATTTTTAAATTATTTTATAAATCCTTTGCTCTTTTCTTCCTCTCTTGTTCTTGTTTATGGATTTGTAGTTTTCTATTTTCATAAAGAAGGGTTGATTCTTTTTTGTGTCTGCTCTACTAGTAAGTTTTGTACTTTTGCATGTTCTTATGATGGTAATTATCCTTTTGCTTATAATTTAGGAGTCCTATAGTTTATTTTTTTGAAGTTAGTCTGACGTCAATTAAGTTTACTAAGCTTTTGCTTGCCTCTGAAAGATTTTATTTCTGAAGGAATAGCTTTTCTGTGTATAATATGATTGGTTAACTCATCTTTTCTTTCTTTCAGGACACTAAATCTATTATTTCATTTTCTTCTGCATGTAAGGTTTCTGCTGAGAAATCTGCTGTTAGTCCAATGAAGATCCTTTTCTACATGCTTTACCTCAGAGAGGTGGTTAGGCTGAGAACCTCAGGGTAGGCTGCCTGGTTGGTTCCTGGGATCATAAGTGGGTAATGGGACCTCCTGGCTAGTTTGCAGGGCCAGACTGGGTGAATCACTTGGGGAGGCTCACTGGCTGCTTCACAGGACTCCAGGAAGGTAGGTTCTCCTGCTCTGAAGCAGGAGTCTGGGTGGAGAAGAGCACAATATGGACTAAGTTCTTTTTCCTGGATAAGGTAGCAGTGTGGATTTCCTGGAGGAGGTTTCCCAAATTGCGCTCAGAGCCTGTGGACAGCTGCAAGCTTTTCGAACATCAAATACTTCAGGTCCTCGTGGCATAAACGGAATGTTCTGGATGCCCCTGGATGATCCTTTCCTTAACAAGTGAAGTCCTACTAGGTTCATAATTGAGTTCTACTAAAGAAATGATACAGATATGCTGTGATTAGTTCCCTTCTTGTGAGGCCATTGTGTATCTCTTCCACATATCCACTGTACTTGGACACTTGTCCTCAAAGACGAGAGTTTTCTTTTTTCTTTTTGTCTTTTCCTTTACAGAGAACTGTGCCAGGTGCCTGTTGTTAGTCATCTTGCTAACATCATTTGTTCATTTTTTTATTCTATTTTTTTCTGTTTCTCAAACTGGATAATCTCAATTGGCCTAGAGTCAAATTCACCTCAAACCTACTGTTGAGCCTCTTTAATAAATATTTCATTCCATTTATTGTAGTTTTCAATTCCAGGATTTCTACTTGGTCTTTTTTATAATTTCTATTTTTTATTGATATTCTATATTTCATGATACATTGCTCTTATGCTTTCCTTAAAAGCATGGTTTTCTTTAGTGCTTTGAGTATATTTATAATGGCTAATTTCTGTTTAGTAACTGCAATGTCTAGGGTTCCTCAGGGACAGTTTTACTGACTTATTTTTTTCTAGTGTATAATTGTGCAGCTTGTTTCATTTTTCTAGTGTGAAATTGCACACTTTTAATAAATATAATTTATTACACCTGTGAAAATCAAATTCTTTTGTAGAACTTATCTCTTTATAGTCTGTTGTCTATGCAGGTGTTTCTGGTCTGTGTTCTTTGTCATGTATCACTATGGAATTCTCTGCTCAGTTTAATGGTCATATAATAGTTGAACAGAGTTTTCCTTAAATGCCTTGAAAGTGTAACTCTGTCACCCTTTACAAGGAACTTCTTGTGAGTGTTGGGCTTCTCTCCCTTCAACGCTTTAGAAGTTTACAGCTCTAGCTTAACCTTCACTTCTTACTTGTGCAGGTCCTCATTGTTAGCCACATGAAAGAGATTAAGAGTTTCTTGGGATTTTTTTGAAGGAAAGACACGGTCCTGCACATTTTCATGACCAGTTAAATTTCCAAAAGTTTTTCAAAGTTCCCATATGAGCATGTCATCACAGATTTTCCTTTTAAGTTTTTCCCATACTTATGTCTCTTATTTTCATCAGTTATCACTGCTTTAAGCAGGTGTGGTGTTAGGAAATTGTCACTTATTTTTTAACAAAAAAAAATTCTAATGAACACCTGATCACAGACTGAGCTCTGAATCCGGTAACATAAAGTCAAATCATATGAGTGGTGTTTTCCAAGGGGCGGTCAGACAGTCTCTTGGAATGAGCTTTTTGTTTCAAAATAGTTATAAACCTGTTGTCCCGTCTCCTATTTGCTAAATTGATAATTTCTGTAATCTCTTCATTTTAAGATATTAAGTTTCAATACCACTTCAGAGTTAGAGAGAAGATGATGATAATAATACAGGTTAAAAAACAACAAAATCGTCTTTTTTTTTAAGCCTGATTTAGTCTTTTTGTTCCTGGACTAAACATTACTACTCATGTTGGTGCATGATTTTTGGTCATCTACAAAATTCTAAAAACAGGTGATTTTGAGAATTTTTTCTAGTGACTATTGCTTTTATGAGAGTGGATTTTCAGATGTTCTCACTCTCTAATTCATGAGATCTCATCTTCCAGTGTATTGGTTGTCTGTGTTGTGTACCAAATAACCAGAGAATTTGCAACTTAAAATAATACTCATTTATTATCTAGATTTATACATCAGAAATAAGAGCACTGCATCAGGATTCATTGCTTATAGTTTCATAATGTTGAAAACAAGATGTCATCCTGGGCTGGGTTCTAAGCTAGAGCTTAGAACCTTCCCCGATCTCATTCAGATTGTTGATAGAATTCAGTTCCTCAGTTCTATCAATGCAAGATTGAGACTCCCAGCTCCTAGAGCTCACCTTTTTGTACAGGTAGTTTACAATATATCTGTTTATTTCCTCACCTAGCACAGTAGTGTCTAGTATCTTCATAAAGTAGCAATGACTTCAAGCATTATTATAGATAATAGATACATTTTTATAGATTATTATAGAAAATAGATATAATTGATAAATTATATTCCAAATGTCAAATCTAGCCAAACTCTAATACCCAGTGTGAAAAGAGCAAGCACTTAAGTAGTATTTGATACATATATATATGTTGTCATTTTCTTACAACATTCAGTGCTGTAGTCTATACTCATAAGTTTAATCAGTCTACATTAGGGTTTATCCTGTAAAAATGACTTCTTTATAAGAGATGATGAGAAAACCTACTTAGAGCTAGTATAAGCTTCCTACGAGTGGGTGATTTTTTTAGGGTATTTTACATGAGGAATATTGTTGAGCTTCATGCATGATGGTGTCTCTTTTTGATGAAAGTAAACTCTTTGAATTTAAAGTAACACTAGATTCAGAGATTGCATTTGCAAATCAAACATAAGTAGTGCACAAAAGAATAATTTCTTGACTTTTTATACTAGATAAGTGCTATTCCAAGAATTAGATTTAATACTTATTACTTTTCTTTGAATCTTAACGCTGAAGTCCTATTTAAATGAAATTTTATGACATCAATAATTCAAATACTCCTTAAACATCATGTTGGATTATGAAATGGTCACTCTTAGCCAATCAATTTTATATATAAGGCCAATTTATAAGCTTTTCTAAATATGTCATTTTTTGAGGATACAATTTTTGCTGACAGAGCTTTTGGAGATTACTAATGGATGAATGTATGACTGTGCAAAACATATGTTGAAGATGATTAAGTGTGCCTGTTTCTTTTGTTCTAAATAAAAAAGACTGGGCCAGAAAGTTCCACTTATCTCAATAAGGGTTCTGAGGCCAGAACCAGGATGCAGTTGTATTTTACTTCATACTGCAGATGTCATCCTGAGAGATGCTTTGTTATTGAGGCAGTTTGGCAAATTTTTAGTGTAAACTGTTGTGGTTTGGCATGCAGACTGTCATAAACTATCTCTACCCTCAAATCCTTGATTTTCCACTTTCAAGTAAGCGTTATTTAGCAAAACATAAACTTTTGCCTCTAGTTCTTTTTAAAATGTGCACAATATTAGTGCCTCCCCATAAGTTTAATATCTTAGTGAATTAATATCTGTAAGGTACTTAGACCAAAGAGAATAGTGTGTAAAATAGTTATTATCTTTTGTTAAAATATTTGCTTTGCAGTTTGACCTTTCTGCTTTACATATTGAGGTTTCCTAAATTGCAAGAGATGGAGTAAAAGTAGCTGTTGAAGGAATCCTCACTTATTACTGACATTGCTTCTTCTGCATCTATTCATTCATTTATCAAATATTTGAGATATATTGCTATGTAACAGATAATGAGTTGGATGACTAATAAAGAAATAAATGGTGCTTACCTTCATGGAAGTCACAATTCAATAAAGAAACAGATCGTAAACTAAAACATGACTTTTTTGATGTTAGCTAATTAAAATTTTTTATTTTCCATGATATGACTAGTAGTCTGTTCTGACCAAGCACAGATGTGTTGTTTTATAGATGCATTATATTATTAAGAGCCTTGATAGTAATAGAATCTTACAGCTGGAAGGAAACACAGTAATGCTTTAAAATGATCACTTTCCATAAAAGCCTTAACAGACACATTTAATCTAGGTTTGAAAACATTTGGTGAAGTAGACCTAATTTCTTCACCTTTTGCCACTCATCTGCACACATACTCTCTCTCTCTCTCTCTTTCTCTCCTACACGCACACACACACACACACACACACACACACACACACATGCAGAAGTTAGATACTTGGTAGAGGAAGGAGTTCAGGAACGTACATATGATTATATAGATTGGCTCTACAAGTATTCCTGGATGAGGGGCACAAATATGACATTTTTAAATGTTGTAATAAATTCCATGGAACAAGCACCAGGACTGACATAGAGAGTATTAGAAGAGAGTCTTTTGTTGAGTGATCAGGAAAAGTTATTTTGAAGAGATGACATTCCAACTAATCTTGTATTTTTATATCTAGAGAGTGAATGTAGAACATTTTAGGCATGTGAAAAGATATTAAGGCATGTTCGACCTTGGCATGTTAATAGGTATAAGATGACATCATAGTGGAGAAATGAACTGTTTTTGGGTGGGGAATCAAAAGTTCAATTTTGAATATACAGATTTTGTTAAGTTTTTAGTCATCCAAACCAATGCAGAGTAGTAGTTGAAAACACAGTTTGGGATCTCAGAAGAGTATAAGCATAGAGAAATATATGAGAAAAAAATAACACATAGGCTACCTATAAATCTGTGTGGAACACTATTCCAGGAATAGAAGGGAAGGTGAAGTCAAGTATGATATAATTGACATATTATAAGAACTTTTGTAAGTGCCACAATGTACCCCTACCCAGCACAACAATTAAAAAAAAAAGTTTAAAAAAAGAGAAAAAGAAATCCATGTGAATGAGTAAGGTCACCTAAGGAGAGTATACATAAAAACAGATGATGAAGAACTGAGACCTCAGAAACAGACATTTAAAGACCAATTAGGAGAGGACAAACCAGCAAAGATATGTGAAAAGGAGAAGTTTAGTGAGATGAAGAAAACTTGGAAGGTGTTAAGCCAGTTACTCTATGGCCATTAGAAAGGGAAAAGATAAGCCTATTGTATAGCATATCAGTTATATTTTTCTCAAAAACAATCAAAGGCTAGAGCCTATTAAAGCAATATGGTGGAACTTCATGGTCATTTTGCATAGACAGTTAAAGACCTCAAATGTCACTATCAATAGGGAAGGGAAAAAGAGGATAAGGATTGAGAATATGATTGAAGTACATGGTATGTAGAATGAAAAGGTCACAATGAAACCTATTTTAAAAATTGCAGAAAGATAAAAAATGGGAGGAAGGGTGAAGTGGAATAAGGAGTAATAGAGGGGTTGGATATGATCAAAGTGTGTTATATGCATGTGTAGAAATTTCATGATGAATCTTTTTACATTGTATAGTTAATACATGCTTATAAAAATGTAGCTAAAATAAACTACAATGTGCACAGAAAAATTATGAACATATAAAACAACTTTAATGATTATGTTTGTAAAGAAAAGGTATGCATAATAGAGTAACAGTCATTCCTTCTTTCCAAATACAATTCCTTCAAAATAGTTTATGTTCTTGCATTTTGTTGTTTGAGGTCTATATCTCATGTCGTTTATTGTTCTTAAAGTCAGGCAAAATTTTAGAATGTCTTTAAAGATTAACAAGTATTGTAGAAAAATGTTACTGAAACAAATGTCTTTTTAAAGCAAGAATAAATATATTAAATATATTGTCATTTATGAACCAAAACAGGTTTGTTGACATGGAGAAAAATTTATGGTCTAAATCATGATTTGCTAAATTACTCTGGGGTCATATGAAGAGGGA
This sequence comes from Castor canadensis, assembly GCF_047511655.1. Taxonomy (NCBI): domain Eukaryota; kingdom Metazoa; phylum Chordata; class Mammalia; order Rodentia; family Castoridae; genus Castor; species Castor canadensis. The sequence goes on along the minus strand of NC_133390.1, from coordinate 25,316,813 downwards.
TAGGAGAAGAAAAACAGAGGCAGGGAGGAGGAAGTTCAAGAGGTGATGGAAATGTGACCCAAAAACAGGCAGCATAGGAAGGTAAAAGAAGGGAGACAGTACAGCATTCTTTGTGGAAACAAAACCAAAATACTTTAACTATAGCTTGATGGGGTAAAAAATTAAAAGGAACTTTTAATTATTTCAGAGAATCTTAACCAATGAGTCGAATAATAACTCAAAAACTCAGTAGGGAAAGTAAGTTTGGGAAACAGAGTTACAAGCTGAATTCCATTAAGTCAATAAAATTTGTGTCCACTGGAGGGACTGGGAACCATTAATAGATGGCATTAAATTCCCAACAGGAAACTAGAGTTAGTCAATCCTTCATATGCTAACATCTGCCAATAAACCATGCAGTGATAACTATTTCATTTAAGGAGCAAGTGCTGTGAGACAAATCCCTTAACTTTTTGTTCCTGTTATTCTTTTCCAAATTATTTTTATATTGAGAAGATTTCATAATTTTGCCATTCTTTATTGTATCAGGCTTGATTTTCAGCTTCATCTCCTTAATTTGTTACTACAATGAGGCATTTTCTTAGTAATTTCATTTTTATCTGTCACATTCTAAAATTTTTCATCAGAAAATATAAAACTAACTGTTGTATATTCTCCTGGCATCCAGAATCTCTCCATAACTTATGAGATTAATATCTTTATTTAGCACTAACTTATATACCCCAAGGAAACAAACATCATATTTTCTTCATCTCCACTGAGCTCCTACATCCTATCATGATGTTTGGGACATAGAACCAAAACTATTTTCCAGTAAGTGAGCACAAATAAAACTTCATACATTATCAAATGCAAATAGATTTGATATTAAACTGTGCACACACCAATATTACAAGATGTATACGATAAAAGGATATTGTAAGTCAATTAAAAAGGCTTTTATTATTAAAGACCGGAAGAAACACAATTATTAATAGCAGAGTTAGAATTGGAAAGATATTCAATACTTGTTTACTGGAGAGAGCAAAAGAAGTTAAGGTATTAATAGCATACAATATTATTAAAGTTAGTTTGAGAAAAGAATTTAAATCAAGACTATAAATCAATTGTGACTTATTTATCAAAAGAGCCAAAGCTATGAAACACTAGCAAGGGCAGAAAGTTCTATAGCTTTCATTGTGTGCCATGTGCAATGTTAAAAGAATTATATATATGTATCTTTTTTGCATATGTACACATATATGTATAAATGCATATATATTATCTTAAATTATTCCAACAACCCTATAAGCCAGACATTACTAAAACTATTTTTTTAATTTATTAAACTGAGGTTGAAAATGATTATGTAAATTGTTTAGAATTTTCAGATAGCAAAGAAGTTGAAGATTTCAATAATGCAGGTCTATTATACTCTACAGTCTCTTTCTTTATAATATGCAGATGATTATCATTGGCTTCTTTTACATTTTTCCTGTATATGTTACTTCAGCGTAATTCTTGATGCACAGAATTTTCAAACTTATATTTTGGCCTTTTCTTAATAAAATCCATAAAAATGTGGCAAACTGAACAATATGATATTAAACTATTTTATAAGAGAACTTTTCTTTTACTCAAAATTGAAATGCTCTATAGACAGGAGAATAATACTAGAAACTGTGTGGTCATTCATGGACAAAACGGTGCCAAATCAGGAGATAAGTTTCTCTAGACTTAACCATGAAACTTTTGTTCACTTTAAAATTTACATAAAGGCATCTTGGTTATCTACTTTATACTGGCAATTCACTTAAAATATACTTTTAAGAAAAATTGATTAATTTTTTCAACCGGTTTTGAGTACAATCATTAGCAATTCATTTTTATAATATACTTTCAGAAAAAGTAAGCTGAGTTTACTCAATAGATTTAGACTACCATTGCATTAAAAAAAATTCATCTTTAAAGTCCATCCAAATGAAAATATTCATTTCAGCGAGAGCACTGCAATGTTTTCAGTTCTCCTCTTCCTCCCAGTTCCCAGAATACATACAAAACTAGAGAACTTGGCTTGGGATAAATCTGTTACCAATCTTGTGGTTGGTAATGATTAACTTCGATATCTCCTTGCTCACTGTTTAATTTAGAAACCACCATTTTATAATTTAAAAACATAATATAAATTACACTTAAGATAAATTTCAAAACCATGTATGAGTTACAAGCTAGCTATTTTCAAAAGGTTATTGAATAATCTACATAAATGGCATAGCTAATATCAATATGTTTTTATGAATAGTAACATTTCTAGTTGATGTTACTCATTATTAAAAACCTTTGAACAGTAATTAGAAGGGTTCTTGGCATCATTTATTTTATTACTATTCTGTGTTTTATCCCACTTCTCTAACAAGTTCTGAGGGGATTGAGTTTTGTTAAAAATTTGCTGGTTCTAAATGTTGACTTCAAATTCATATTGCTTTCCACAATTTTTATTCCACATATTAATAGAAAAACACACTTACAGAAAAATATAAAAATCTCAGCTTAATGAATGCTGTATCTAATGGGAAAAAGAAAGTTCATGCACATTCAATTCTACGTAAACTGATTTCAAAGTAAAAGCAAGGATATTAGTACAAGGATATTGTGCTTCATAGGGCAACTTCATTTCTTTCTCCCTATTTTTAAATTTTGAGACAAAATTATGGTTATGCTTTTCATTTTATTCTGTAGATTTAGTCAAGAAGAAAGTATCCTGTGTGCTATCCTACCTGCCACCCTCTCTTCCATATTTGCTTTATAAGTTAGCATTAGCCAAAACAGATGAAGGGTGGAGGTTGAGTACAGCAATTCTAAAGTTACAACAACAACTCTATAGGGTGGAAAAAAGAGTTAAAGTATGTCATTGGTTTAATGCAAAAACCATTCTCTAAAGGCTTATAAAAAAGAAGACAACCATTAAAAACTTCTCATATTTTTAAAATACATTTTTTTGGCAGTACTGGGTTTTGAACTTAGGGCCTCACACTTGACAGTCAGCCACCCTACAAGTCTTTTTTTTGTTTTGTTTTGTATTCAAACAAGATAGGATTTTCAAGATAGGATTTCTCTAACTACTTGCTTTGGTTGGCTTCAAACCGCTATCCTTCTGATCGCTTCCTCCTGAGTAACTAGAATTATAAGCGTGAGCCATGGGTACCTGGCTTTAAAATAGATTGTAAAGGTATTTGAGAAGATAAATTTTAGAATCGCTTTCACCAAGAACACACTCAACCCTCCCTGATACCTGTTAATAGGGTTTTTAGGTTTTTTTTTTTTTTTGGTATTCCCTAAATTACGTTTATGTTATAGCTATGTATACTATCACAGTGTCTTTGGATGAGTGATAGAGATTGGATCCATGGGTTGGTTCAACCCCAAACCAAATTGTATCCTTTTCTAGAAATTTATAATAGTATATACAGGATTACACCCACAATTTAGAATAAATTGTATGAATTAGGAATTGTAGCATGACCATTATCTACTGGATTCTCTAGGTAGAAAAGGAAATAATGAAGATGTATAAATTAGAGAATCTGGAGAGAGAGAGACAGAGAGATTGAAATTCTAATTCTTCTTGAGAAACCAAATCTTTGGGATTTTTTTAAGTTTTTCCTTTTTTTTTTTTCGGTGCTGGGGACCGAACTCAGGGCCTTACACTTGCCAGGCAAGCGCTCTTCCACTGAGCTAAATCCCCAACCCCTTTTTTTAGTTTTTGACCAACCCTTCTGACCACAATCCCTGCTAACCACCAGAAAAAACAAATCTTAAATCTGTCTTTGATACTCCTGGGATTTTTTTGATATTTCTTAATATTTTTCTGCCTATCCTCTACCCCCCTCAAACTAGTTAGAGTTTGTTACTTGTAACAAGAAGCACTAACGATTCAAGCTTTCACAAAGAGAGAAGGCAATGCTTTTTTTATTCCTGTTTTTCCTGAAGTTGCTGATAGAGTTACATAAAAAATTGATAATTTTATGTGCACCAATGTAACACAGAGAAATCCTGAATTAAGGATATGTTTTTCAAGGCTCATATAACTCACAAATGGGGGAATTAGCTACAGAATAGACCAAAAACCTGATGTCCACCATTAGAAATTTTAAAAAAGAAACTTTTGCTTGGATTTGCTAATTTTTGTCTTTGTGAATTTTCTTACCACAAAATTCTAGCTTTTTCAAAGCCTGATTGTTTGCATGTTTTTTGACCTAGAAAAACACAAGGTATAATTAAGAGCATAATATTAAAGGTAACTTTCCAACAGCTCTTGTTTTCATTTTGGACTCAAAAGGAGATTTAGCTATGTGAGTTTTTCATTATTTAGAATTAGTTTGCTCTTTCTAATAATGGACTCTGTACAGTTTCACATATTCTTTTAAATTCTGTATTATCTAAAATGTCATAAAAATAAATTTAAAAAATTCAGTAACTGAATGATTTGAAGACGATGAGTTTTAAGTAGAATCAGTTTGCCTAATGTCAAACACAGGGAGAGAAACTTTTGCAAGGTTTGTAAATCTCAAAATCAGGAGGAACTTTTGGTTTTCGGCACTCCAGGAGCAAGGGGCAGCTGACCTCCTTCTGTCTCAACTGGGGACAAGTACTTTGAGAATTTGAAAGCCTTGTGGCTAAGGTCCAAGCTTTTGAGGCATATCTTGAAACTATTTCTCCCCGGGGAGCTGCAGACAAATAGGACCTAGTTTTCTGTCACTTATGGAAACTTATGAATCCGTTATCAAGTCAGACTTGCTAGTGCTGACAAGCCCTCGTGGTTCACTGTTGTTTCCCTTCTTGAGGGAAATGCCAGCATTGGCCTCTCTGTCTTTTCTCGCTGAGTCTCTACTTTCTAAATGATCCTGGTGGCAGTTTCCATAAGTAAGACTCCTGTCGCAATGCATAAAAATGAAACTCTCATTTAAGCACATGAAGGTTTATTATTGTCTTTTATTATTCAGACTGCTGTAACAAAATAATACTTAGGGTACTTTTTACATCAGAAACTTACTTCTCACAGTTCTGGAGGCTAGGAGTCTAAGATCAGCGACCAGGAAATTCAGTCTGTGGTGAAGGACTGCTTCCTGGGTCACAGATGACTGCCTTTCACGCTCATGTTGGAAAAGGAACCACAACATGGTCTCCTACAAAAGTATGAATCTCATCCATGAAGACAGAATCCTTATAACCCAATTATCTCCCAAAGGCCCCACCTTCTAGTATCATCACCTTGGTGATCAGGTTTGTTTTTTGTTCTTCATTTTTATTTTGTTGTTTTAGTTTGGTTTTCAGTGCTAGGGATTGAATCCAGAGTCTCAAGCATGCTAGACAAGCACTCTCACTGAGTTACACAACCAGTGTCATGATTAGGGTTTGACATATGAATTTTGGGGATGGGGCACAAACACAAAGACCATAATAACTGACTTAACAAAATGAAAGTTCCCTAGCTACCACTGGTTTCAGGTGTCAATATACCCAATGGTAAAAACATCATTCCTGCCTCTTTACTACTTGTTTTGATTTTCCCCTTGCTGTCTTTGCTCTAAAGCAGATTTACTCAACTGGAAACAGAGGTGGACCCTAACAGTGTTTGGCTCCCTTTATTGTTATTACATTTTTAAAAGTGTCAGTGAATGCTCCAATTGATTAATAGTATGGACTCATCTCTGTGGTAACCATTACGGCTGGGGAGAAGAATGATCTGGATTGGTCATACCAGAAGACATGGAATATGATAGGTTCCATGTGAATTATCAGAATAGGGAAGAAGGTGGTTCCTTAGACAAGAGCACCATGGGGAAAAAGGAGGTTCACTATAGGGCTTTCTTTCATAAGGTCCCTGATATAAAGAATTCTGTAATTTCCTTTCTACTTTTTGATAAAAAATTTTTTTTATTTCCCTTTGCTTAGACGACAACCTTAAACTCAGAACACAAATGGTCTGGTTATTTATTCAGGGTATGAGGAGGCAAAATACCTCTTGTTCTTTATTATTTCTTTTAGTAGTAGAACCAAAATACATTTCAATATCTTGTGTCTTAAAGTGTATACTTTAATAGTATCATGAGGTAAATAATTCAAAATTTAAAAAAATTTAAAACATTTACTGTTATGATTTTGCTTGGAGATATATTCATACACACCATCTTACATCTAGGTTAAGTTAGGATCCCAACCTCCCCAGGAATTATGAAATCACCTTTCTTCTTCCATGGCTCTCCTTTTAAATGCACTAAAGTGGCTAAATTTTTTATAATGCACAACTTCTTATTTATAAAATAGCAGTTATATTTTATGCACTTATATTCTCAAAAACATGCAGGTTCTCAGAGTTACAGGTGTATGACACAAGCATTTGGAGAGCTTTCAGTCTGTTAAAAATGACAGATTTATGATTAGATACTTAACTACAAAAGTATTGTGAGAAAGATAGAAATGTAACCATAGAGAAGACTGCACATTATCTGAGAAGTTTCATTTCCAATTAAACAAAATCCAAAATTATTAGCATGACATTTTTAGAATTCAGAGCTCTAGCTCAAATCTTCCTTTTGAGTCTGTCACTGCTTTGCATAGCCCTCCGTTACAGACAAAGGACCCTTGTCTCTTGGGCTCTCACCGTGTGTGTTTTCTAATGCCGTCATCTTTCCCCTCATTCCCTTTGTCTTGGAGTCCCCCTCCCACATCATGTCTACCTTCCATTAGCTTGCATAGCTTTGGTGCATAGCTAAAGGTCTTCCACTTTACTTTCTCTGGATTTAATTTCCTCCTTTGATGGCACTGTAGTGTCTTATGTTATTTGTCATGATTCATGAGTGTGTGCACATTATAGTTGTTATAAAGGCTTTCTCTTTGCTGCTCCCACCCACTCTAAACTTCAATTCAGATCCTTTTCTTAACTCATAAATGTGACTCAATTTTCATTCAGGAGTTCCCTTATATTCCTGTCATCAAAACTCATCTACAGTCTTCACCTTTCCTTCTATTACCTGAAATGAAGTTATCTCTGCTCTGTCGTGAATCTTATTCCTGATGACTTACCAAAGGTTCTGATGGCGAAATCATTGCTGCTACCCTCATAACATTGGTTTCTTCCCATGTTTTACTTTATTTTCTTAAAAATATAAACAACCCTTGTTATCCTATATCTTAAATGAACGATACCTTTTTTTCTGGGATTACTTGCACAGGTCTATAAATCCCAGTTATTTAGAGGCCCAGAAATTAAGATTGTGGTCTCAGTCTCCCCTGGGCAAAAGTGGGAGTCTCTATCAGGAAAATAAGCCAAAAATGAAAGCACTAGGGCATGATACAACTGGTAGATTACTTGCTTAGCAAGTGAGAGACCCTGAGTTCAAACCCCAATACTTCCCCCCAACAAAAAAAACAGATACTTTCTTGACCTGCAGTCTTGTTTTGACTATAATTTCCTTTCTTTGTTTACCTTTGCAAAAAAATTTCTTGAAAGAGGCATCCATAATCCTTTTCTCTATTTCCTACTATAGAGAGACAAATCAGCTGGGTAACCCCACTACTATATTTTGGGTCACACTTCCTGGTAAACTCTTGGATTTCATGATTACATGCTAGACTGGTTTTCTTTTTTTTAAGAAATATTTTGTCTCTTATTTTCCATGTTAAGATTTTAGTTCTGATTTTTATTTATTTATTTTTATTATTTTATTCACATGTGCATACATTGTTTGGGTCATTTCTCCACCATGTCCCCTTCCCCCACCCTCTCCCCCTTTTCCCTCTCAGTTCCAGGCAGGTCCTGTTCTACCTTTATTACTAGTTCTGTTGAAGAAAAGAGACAAGTCTAGTAAGGGAGACAAAGTGTTTTTGCTAGTTGAGTTGAGGATAGCTATACAGAAATATTCTTAACATTGCTTTCGTGTACACGTGTTATGACCCATGTTGATTCATCTCTAACTGATCTTTACCCTTGTTATTGATCCCCTTCTCATGATAACCTCTGTTGCTTAAAGGTTTCTGTATTAGCTCCTCTGGAGTGGGGACATCAAATGCTTTTAAGTCCGCATATGAGGGAGAACTTATGACTTTTGGTCTTCTGAGCTTGGCTGACCTCCCTCAGAATGATGTTCTCTAGTTCCATCCATTTACCTACAAATGATAAGATTTTATTCTTCTTCATGGCTGAGTAAAATTCCATTGTGTATGAATACCACATTTTCTTGATCCATTGATTAGTAGTGAGGCATCTTGATTGTTTCCATAACTTGGTTATTGTGAATAGTGCTGTAATAAACATGGGTATGCAGATGCCTCTGGAATAACCTGTGTTGCATTCCTTTGGGTATATCCCCAGGAGTGGTATTGCTGGATCATATGGCAGGTCTATGTTTAGATTTTTAAAAGTCTCCAAATTTTTTTCCAGAGTGGTTGTACCAGCTTGCATTCCCACCAGCAATGGATTAGGGATCCTTTTTCCCTACATCCTTGCCAACACATGTTGTTGGTGGTGTTTTTGATTATGGCTATTCTAATAGAGGTGAGATGGAATATTAGTATGGCTTTGATTTGCATTTCCTTTACGGCTAGAGATGGTGAGCATTTTTTCATGTGTGTTTTGGCCATTTGAATTTCTACTTTTGAGAAAGTTCTATTTAGTTCACTTGCACATTTCTTAATTGGTTCATTGATTTGGGGAGATCTTAGTTTCTTAAGTTCCCTGTATATTCTGGATATCAGTCATTTGTCTTTTGTATAGATAGATAACCACTTTTCCCAGCAACATTTGTTGAAGAGGCTATCTTTTCTCCATCATATATTTTTGGCCCCTTTGTTAAAAATGTCAGTTATAGTTGTGTGGATTCATATCCAGATCCTCTATTCTGTTCCACTGGTCTTGATGTCTGTTTTTGTGCCAGTACCATGTTGTTTTTATTGCTATTGCTTTGTAATATAGTTTGAAGTCAGGTTTTTTTTTTTTTATTCATATGTGCATACAAGGCTTGGTTCATTTCTCCCCCCTGAAGTCAGGTATTGTGATACTGCCAGCATTGCTCTTTTGCCTGAGATTTGCCTTGGCTATTTGTGGTCTCTGTGTTTCCAAATGAACTTTAGGATAGATTTTTCAATACCTGTGATGAAAGTCATTGGCATTTTTATGGGAATTGCATTAAACATGGAGATTGCTTTTGGTAGTATAGCCATTTTTACTATATGATTCTAACGATCCATGAGCACGTGAGATCTTTCCATCTTCTGTAGTCTTCCTTGATCTCTTTCTTCAGGCGTTTGTAATTCTCCTTGTAGAGGTCAATCACATCTTTTGTTAAGTTATTTGATTTTTTTTGAGGCTATTGTAAATGGAATTGTTTCCATATATTCCTTCTTAGTTTGTTTGTTGTTGGTGTATAGAAAAGCTAATGATTTTTGTAAGTTGATTTTGTATCCTGCCACCTTGCTGTACCTGTTTATGGTGTCTAAGAGTTTTTGGGTAGAGTTTTTTGGTATAAGATCACATCATCTGCAAATAGGGATATTTTGACAGTCTCTTTACCTATTTGTATTCCTTTTATTTCTTCTTCTTGTCTAATTGCTGTGGCTAGAATTTCCAGTACTATTTTGAATAGGAGTGGGGATAGTGGACACCCTTGTCTCATTCCTGATTTTAGGGGAAATCATTTCAGTTTTTCACTATTAATTATGATGTTGGCTGTAGGTTTGTCATATATAGACTTTACAATGTTGAAGTACATTCCTTCTATTCCTAGTTTTCTTAGAGCTTTTATCATGAAGTGGTTTTGGATCTAGTCGAAGGTTTTTTCTGCATGTATTGAGATGATCAAGTGGCTTTTGTCTTTGCTTCTATTGATGTGCTGTATTACACTTATAGATTTGCATATGTTGAACCACCCCTGCATCCCTGGGATGAAGCAACTTGGTCATGGTGTATGATCTTTCTTTGTGTTGTTGAATTCAGTTTGCCATTATTTTATTGAGGATTTTTGCATCAATATTCATGAAGGAAATTGGCTTATAGTTCTCCTTTTTGGAGGTGTCTTTGTCTGGTTTTGGGATGAGCGTTATATTGGCTTCATAGAATGAGTTAGGCAGTGTTTCTTCCCTTTCTATTTTGAGGAACAGTTTAAGGAGAGTTGGTATTAGTTTTTCTTTGAATGTCTGACAGAATTCAGCAGTAAGTCCATCGGTTCCAGGACTTTTTGTTTTTGGGAGACTCTTAATTGCTGCTTCATTTTCTTTTTGTGTTATAGGTCTATTCATGTGATTATATCTTCTTGGTTCAGTTTTGGGTGGTTGTAAGTTTCTAGAAATCTGTCCATTTCTTCAAGATTTTCAAATTTATTAGAGTATAGGCTTTCAAAGTAGTCTCTGATGATTTCCTGGATTTCTGTGGTGTTTGTTGTTATCTCTCCTTTTGTGTTGCTAATTTTACTTATTTGGGTTTTTTCTCTTCTCATTTTATTCAGGTTTGCCACGGGTCTGTTAATCTTATTTATTTTTTCAAAGAACCAGCTTTTTGTTCTCTGGTTTTTTTGGTTTCTATTTCATTGATTTCAGCCCTTATTTTAATTTTTTCTTTCCTTTTGCTTGTTTTGGGATTTGCTTGTTCTTGTTTTTCTAGGAGTTTGAGCTATAGTATTAGGTCATTGATTTGAGATCTTTCTGTCCTTTTAATATGTACACTCATGGCTATGAACTTTCTTCTTAAGACTGGCTTTGCTATGTCACATAGGTTCTGGTAGGTCATGTTTTCATTTTCATTAACTTCCTGGAACCTTTGAATTTCCTCTTTTATTTCATCAATGACCCATTTGTCATTGAGCAATGTGTTGTTCAGATCCAATTGTTTACATGTTTTTTCATGCTGTTTTCATTTTTGTTGTTGATTTCTAGTTTTAATGCATTGTGGTCAGATAGAATGCATGGGATTATTTCTATTTTCTTATATTTGCTGAGGCTTGCTTTGTGCCCTAAGACATGATCAATTTTGGAGAAGATTCCAATGGCTGCTGAGTAGAATGTGTATTGTGCAGAAGTTGGATGAAATATTCTATAGACGTCAGCTAAGTCCATTTGATCTATGGTGTGGTTTAGTTCTAGAATTTCTTTATCGATTTTTTGTTTGGATGACCTTATCTATTGATGATAGGGGGTTATTAAAGTCTCCCACTATCACTGTGTTGGAGTTTATATATGATTTTAGGTGCTTCAGAGTATGTTTTATGAAATTGGGTGCATTGACGTTGGGTGCATAGAGGTTGATAATTGTTATTTCCTTTTGGTATATTTCCCCTTTTATGGAAAGGAGTGTCCTTCTTTATCTCATTTGATCACTGTAGGTTTGAAGTCTGCTTTGTCAGAGATAAGTTTTGCTACTCCTGCCTATTTTCAGGGGCCATTGGCTTGGTAAATCTTCTTCAACCTTTCACTTTCAGCCAGTTCTTGTTTCTGTCGATGAAGTGAGTCTCCTGTAGGCAGCAGATTGTTGGATTTTCCTTTTTAATCCAGCTTGCCAGTTGTTGTCTTTGATAGGGGAATTTAGTTCATTAACATTCAGTGTTAGTATTGATAAGTATGTGGTGATTCCTGTCATGTAGTTGTCTTTGTTGATTAGGAGTTTGATTACGTGTAGCTGAAATAATGTTGCTCTTTACTTTCCTGCCTTTTCTTCTCCTGTGGTTTGGTAGTGCCTGCCCTTTCCTGGTTTTGTTTGCTTTCATTATCTATATGCAGAATTCCTTGGAGAATCTTTTGTAGTGGTGGCTTGGTTGTCATATATTGTTTTAATTTCTGCTTATCATGGAAGACTTTTATTGTTCCATCTATTTTAAATGATAGTTTTGCTGGGTAAAGTATCCTAGGATTGAAGTTATTTTCATTCAGTGCTTGGAAGACCTCACTCCATGCTCTTCTTGTTTTTAATGTTTCTGTTGAGAAGTCAGCTGTGATTTTGATGGGTTTACCTTTGTATGTTATTTGTGTTTTCTCTCTTACAGCCTTCAATATTCTTTCTTTACTCTCTGTTTTTGTTGTTTTAATGATGATATGTCATGGGGTAGCTCTATTTTGGTCAGGTCTGTTTGGTGTTCTGGCAGCCTCCTGTGCCTGAGTGGGCATAGTTTTCTCTAGATTTGGGAACTTTTCTGTTATTATTTTGTTGAATATATTATGCATTCCTTTTGCTTGAAACTCTTCTCCTTCTTCAATGCCCACGATTCTCAGGTTTGGTCTTTTGATGGAGTCAGTGAGTTCTTGCATTTTCTTTTCACAGGTCTTGAGTTGTTTAAATAATAGTTCTTCAGTTTTTCCTTTAATTGCCATTTCATCTTCAAGTTCTGAGATTCTGTCTTCTGTTTGTTCTATTCTGCTGGAATGGCCTTCTATTTTGTTTTGTATTTCTGTTTCATTCTTTTTACTGAGGTTTTCCATATCATGGGTTACTTCTTCTTTAATATTGCCAATTTTTGCCTTAATTCATTTATCTCACTGCTTATAGTGATCTTTGTTTCAGTTTGGTGTTTGTTTAGGGCTCCTATTGTTTCATGTATTTGTTCCTGTGTTTTCTGATATTCTTGAGTTTTGTTGTCTTGGAATTTCTTGAGTGCCTCCTGTACATTTTGGTTGACCATGTCTAGTACCATCTCTATGAAATTCTCATTAATTACTTGTAGAATTTCTTATTTCAGGGTGTTCTTGTGATCTTCATTGTGTTCCTTGGTATAGTTTATCTTTGTTTTGTTGGAGTCTGGGTCTGGTTATTTGTTTTCTTATTTTGCTCTAAATTCTGTATTACTTTATTTTTGGGAGAAGAATGGTTTCCATCCCTTTTTCTTCTTCCCATATTTCCACTAGGTACCATTTCTGTCCTTGGACTATGTGTAATTTGGTATTAGCTGGGTTACAGTATTAATAATAACAAAATCGTGAGAGAGGGATAAAAAAAGAAAGAGAAGGAAAATTAAAGGGAGAGAGAAGAGAAAAAAAGGAAAGAAAGAAATAAAAAAAAAAATGGAAGAGATGGTGGGTGATCAAACACCAAACCAGACTGCCAAACCATTTAAGAAGGGAGAAAAAAAAAATCACCAGTTCTGAAACAGTAGGATTGCAGGATTAGTTGTTTTTAGTTCTTTGGTGTCCAGTCCAGTCTGTGCGTGTCTCTTAGGCAAGTTTGGAGCCCTCTAGTGGTTGCCTGAGAGGGAGCCTGGTGGAGTGGTTATCTGGGAAGCCTGTAGAATTAGGGCAGGTTCCACCCAGGGGGCAGGGTTCCTGGCAGGCTGGTGGATGCAGCTGTCTTGCACCAGGCTGGTGCCTGTCCCAGTGAGGTGGGACTTCAGTCGCTCCATATGGAGCTGGAGACAGGCAGGGCCTGATGGATGGGGTGGGGGTCTGGTCAACTCATGTGGCTGGGGCTCAGCAGAACTTGAAGGGTAGTGGGCTTGGGATGAGGGGCATGTTTCCTGGTAAGCTGTGGGACAGGTTCTGGGCTGGGATCTGGCACAGACTGGTAGCGGGGATCGCAGTGTCATGGATCTGGTGGCATGGTCAAGTGGCGGGTATTCCTGAATGGTGTGGGTCCGCAGGTTGGAGGCCAGCATGGCTGAGGGATGGGTATCTCACCATATGTGGGTCTGGAACAGGGCTGTGGTCTGGCACAGCCTGAGGGGTGGAGAGCCCAGCAGAACAGAGCAGCAGCTCTGCAGACCTACAGGGTGGGGATTTGGCAGGTCGGCTGTTCTTTTATTAGATCATGGTGTGATGAAGCTTTCCATGATCTAAGCCTCTGGAGTGCCTTGTTTTTGGCTTTCTCTGGTGTTTTACCTTAGGCATATCCCCAGCTTCTCTGCAGGGTCTCTGGGTCAGGAGTTCAGGAGGTCTGTGGCTCTGTCTCCCTCACCATCTTGGATCCTCTAGACTGGTTTTCTTTAATGGTACAGGTATGTTCTGAGAAATGTTTCATTAGGTGATTTTGTCACTAGGTGATTTCATCATGAAAACATTACAGAGTATACTTATATAAATCAAGATAGCAACATCACAAGATTCAAGATGGCAGATAGAAGAGGGAAGCAGAAATTCTGAGCACTATGATTTCAGAAAACACTTCAGAGTCATGGTAGCTACACTGATTCATTTTAACCAATTAAGTTTCCACCAACACATAAGGTGCACATAAAATTCAATAACTGATCCTTAAAATAGTGTTTAATAGCACATAACAGCTGGGGAAGTCCTGATGTAGGATGGGACTGGCACAGTTGCCAGTCTGTCTTGGGAAAAGTCACTGGTCATTTCTCCTTTTTTTTTTTTTCTCTCTGTCTTCTTTTATTTTCCTTGAAAAAGCAGAAGACTGCAGAACAAACTGAAATTCTGCAAAGTACCAGACCTGTATAATGCAGACACAGCTTATACATTCTGCTGGTCTGGACCCAACTCCACCAGAGAAGGGACAGGTAGACGGGACCAGCAACTGCTCACAAACCAGCCTCCTGATGAGACCACTTCAGAGAGCCCACTGCACCAGATGGCTTATCAGACCAAGGACTGGGCTCAACCACCCTGAGCCAACTCCCTCCAAAGCTGTCCCACAAAGAGAGGCAACATCCATTGGCACACAGCCCAGCATACCACCTTGAGCAGGGAGAGGGAGACTGAGAAAGGTCCAGGAAAAAGTGCCACTACCTGGGTTTGATGCTAAAGGAACAAGTCCAGAGCTTTCAGTGAACTGATTTTGTTTTCCCCCTTTTAGTTAGTATTTTTAATTTTATTACCACTATTTTCTTATCTTTATTCTTACTTTCTTTATATTCTCTCCTTTTCTTGTGCTACAAGCCATTGTTACCTAGCTCCCTCTTCCATTCTGTACAAATATCAATCTTCTTAGCCCTCTCTTGCCCCACTTTGCTTTCTCTCCCCCAACTATTTTTTCTGCCCTTTTCTTCCATTCCCTCCTCCTGTCTTCACTTATCCCTTTTTGCCTCCCCCTACCTGTTACTCCACTGCCCTTACCTCCTTCATACTCATTACTCACTGAATAGTCTATTATATCAACTCTGCACATTACCCCCATCTGTCCCATCCTTCTACAAACCCTTACACAAGCACCCTCTCCCATAGCAACTGAACTACAACTTGACATGCATAAAGTCCCTAATACCCTACAGCCTCCACACTTGAACCACCCCCACACTCTCCCATCCTGCCTCCCAACATCTTTTTAATTGCCTAAGTGTAGATCTCTAGCCAAACAACCATTTCATCCCAATTCCCACTGTTTATAGATAATATCACCAACGGGTTCTCTAAATATATAAATAACTGGTCTGGCATTGAATCCATGAATTTTTTATTGCTCATTTATACCTCCAGATCAGGGAACAGAAATAGTACATCAACCTAGCTAATGACTAAGCAAGTCAGAGCATACTCAAGGGAAAGATAACAGATGACTAAAACTCCTGACTAGTCAATTCATAATACAGGAGCAAGGTATAAAATAGAAAAATGGGGAGAAGAAGAAGGCAAGGGAATACAACCCCTCAAAAGTCTAACAATTCAATAGAGGATATAGTGGGAAATGAAGGAATACTCACTTGCTGACTTCAACAGAGTGCTGATAAATATGTCCAATAAGCTTAATGAGGACCTCAAAGAAGTGTTCAAAGAGGAAATCAAAAGGGAGCACAAAGAAAACCTAAAATGGAGCTTAAAGAGAAGTTTAAAGAGAGCATACAAAAACAACTCAAAGAATATCAAGACAACACAAATAAAAAGCTTGAGAAGACACAGAAACAACTAAATGAACTCAGAGAGAATTTCAACAAACTCCAAATGAAACCAAGGACACTATAAAAAAAAGATATATGAAATAAAGAAGAAATCACAAGATATGAAAGAGGAATTAAATAAAGATATGGAAAATCACAGAAAAAAGAATGAAACAGAAATCCTAAAAATAAAAAGTTCCTTAAAATCAAATTAAAAATAAAGTCACTCTGCCAGACTAGAACAAGTGAAAGATAGATTTTCAGGGCTCAAAGACAAAAATGGACATTAAAAAACAGAACAGAAGAATTCATAGACAAAAGACTCAAGATCTGCAAATAAAATATGCAAGAATTCAACAGTTCCATCAAAAGACCAAATCTGTGAATCATGGGCATTGAAGGAGAACCAGTACAAGCCAAAGATATACATAATATATACATCAAATGGCATAAAATTTCCCAAATCTTGAGAAAGAGATGCTCATTCAGGCATAAGAAGCCTCCAGGACACCAAACAGATGTGAACAAAATAGAACCTCTCCACAGCATATTATCATTAAAACAACTAGCACAGAGAACAAGGAATGAATGTTGAAGGCTGAAAGAAAAATCAAATAACATATAAAGGTAAACCCATCAAAATAACTGCAGATTTCTCAACAGAACTGTTAAAAGCAAGAGTGGTATGGAGTGAGGTATTTCTAGCATCAAAAGAAAACAATTTCAGTCCTAGGATGCTCTATCAAGCAAAGCTATAATTCAGAATAGATGGAGGAATAAAAGTCTTCAATGATAAACAGAAACTGACATATGACCACAAAACCACCATTGCAAAAGATTCTGAAAGAATCCCACACACAGTTGAAAAAAACAAAGATAACTATGAAATGATGGGAAATGTTAAACCTTAAGAGAAAAACATACAAGTATCAGAGAATAGCATGGAATTCACTGCACACACTTAAATCCTTAAACAACAAAAACAACTAAATGCAGGAATCACCACATACCTCTCAATATTAAGATTAATTGCAAATGGACTCAACTCCCCCATCAAAAGACACTGTTTGGAAAACTGGATTAAAAAGAAAGACCCAACAATGTGTTGTTTACAACAGAAACCCAAATTGTTGTTTGCAAGAAACCCAAATTATTGACAGAAACAATGTTTTAAGCTGAAAAGGTGGAAGAAGATTTACCAAGCCCTCAAAAAAAGTCAGGAGTAGCAATATTCGTATCAGATAAAGTGGACTTCAAACCTAAATTAGAAGAGACAAAGAAGGTTACTTTATGCTAAGAAAAGAAGCAATACATCAAGAGGAAATAACAATTATCAACTTATATGTGTCCAATGTCGGTACACCCAACTTCATTGAATATACCATAATGGACTTAAAATCACGAATAGACCCCAACACAGTGGTAGTGGGAGACTATCATCAATGGATAAGTCATCCAGATAAAAAATGGCAAAAAAGAATTCTTGAATTCAATGACAACATAGATCTAATGTTTACAGAGTATTCCATCCTGCAACATCACAATATATATTCCTCTCCACAGCCCATGGAGTTTTTTCCAAAATAGACCATATCTTAGGGCACAAAGCAAGTCTCAACAAATGCAAGAAAATTGAAATAACTCCCTGCATACTGTCTGACCACAACTTAATAAAACTAGAACTCAACAAGAAAAACAACATTAGAAAATACACAAACAATTGGAGACTGAACACACTGCTCAATGATCACTGGTTCATAGAAGAAATAACTGAGGAAACAAAAAAGCTCCTGGAATTTAATGAAAATGAAAACATAACCTATGAGAACCTATGGGATACAGCAAAGGCAGTCCTAAGAGGAAACTTTATAGCCATGAGCGCATATATTAAAAATGCAGAAAGATCTCAAATAAATGACCTAATGTTGCATCTCAATCTCATAGAAAAATAAGAACAAACTAAATCCAAAATAAGCAGAAAGAGAAAAATAATAAAAATTAGGGCCAAAATTAGTGAAATACAGACCCCACCCCAAAAAAAAACCTTACAAAGAATCAATGAAACAAAAAGCTGGTTCTTTGAAAAAGTCAACAAGTTTGGCAGACTCCTGGTAATTCTGACAAAAATAAGGAGGGAAAAGACCCAAATTAATAAAATCAGAAACAAAAAGGGGGCAATAACAACAAACACCACAGAAATCCAGGGAATCATCAGGGACTGTTTTGAAAATCTATACTCAAATAAATTGAAAAATCTGGAAGAAATGTACAAATTTCTACACACATATGACCATACAAAATTGAACAAAGAAGATATTAAGCACCTAAATAGATCTATAACACACAATGAAATTGAAACAGCAATAAAGAGAGTCCCCAAAAAGAAAAGTTCAGCAGATGATAGATTCTCTGCTGAGTTCTACCATATCTTTAGAGAGGAACTAATACCAACACTTCTTAAACTTTTCTATAAAATAGAAAGGGAACATACACTGTCAAACTCATTCTATAAAGCCAGTATTACACTAATTTCAAAATCAGACAGGGACACAACAACAACAAAAGAATTACAGGCCAATCTTTTTAATGGACAGATGAAAAAATCCTCAATAAAATAATGGCAAACCAAATCCAACAGCATATCAAAAAAATCATGCAACATGACCAAGTCAGCTTTATCCCAGGGTTGCAGAGATGGTTCAACTTATGCAAAACATTAAATATAATACAGCATATTAACAGAAGCAAAGACAAAAGTCATTTGATCATTTCAATGGATGCAGAAAAAGCCTTTGATACAATTCACCATCCTTTCATGATAAAAGTTCTGTTGAAGTAGGAATATAAGGAATGTACCTCAGCATAATAAAGGCTATATATGATAAGCCTATAGCTAACATCATACTATAGCTAAATTATAGAAACTTAAAGGATGTAAATGACCTCCACAAGGAAAACTACAAACCATTGAAGAAAGAAATCAAAGAAGATTACAGAAGATGGAGAGATCTCCCATGCTCATGGATTGGTAGAATCAACATAGTAAAAATGGCTATTCTACCTAAAGCAGTAAAAATGGTTATTCTACCAGAAGCAATCTACCTGTTCAATGCAATTCCTATCGAATTTCCAATGACATATATCACAGAGACTGAAAAATCTACCCTAAAGTTCATTTGGAACCACAAGAGGCTACAAATAGACAAGGCAAATCTGAGGAAAAGGAGCAAGCTGGAGGTATCACAATATTCTATACTATAAAGCCATAGCAATAAAAATAGCATGGTACTGACACAAAAACAGATATGAAGACCAGTGAAATAAAACAGAAGACCCAGATATGAATCCATGCAGCTATGCCTACTTGATTTTTTGACAAAGCTGCCAAAAACATGTTGGAGAAAAGATAACCTCTTCGAAAACATGTTGGAGAAAAGATAACCTCTTCGACACTTTTTTCTGGGAAAACTGGATATCTGCCTGCAAATATCCACCCTGTACCAGTATCAACTCAAAGTGGATTAAAGTCCTTAATATAAGATTTGAAACCTTGAAACTAATGCAGAAAAGAGCAGGAGATAATAGGCATAGGCAATGACTTCCTCAATAGAACTTGAATGTCTCAGCAAAATGGAAAGGACTGACGTGTGACTACATGAAATTAAAAAGCTTCTGCACAACAGAAGAAATGGTTTCTAAATTGAAGAGGCTACCCACAGAAAGGGAGAAAATCTTTGCCAGTTACACACCAGACAAGGAACTGATAACCAGAATATACAGGGGGGCTCAAAAAACTAAACTCCCACTAAATCAGTGACCCAATGAAGAAATCAGCAAATGAACTGAACAGAGCCTTTTCAAAGGAAGAAATCCAAATGGCTGAAAAATACATGAAGAAATGCTCACCATCCCTGGCCATAAGGGAAAAGAAAATCAAAACCATGTTAAGATTCCATCTCACTTCTGTCAGACTAGCTACCATCAAGAATACAACAATAAATATTGGTAAGGATGTGGGGAAAAAGGAACCTACATACACTGCTGATAAGAATGTAAGCTAGTACAACCACTATAGAAAACAGTATGGAGACTCCTCAAAAACTAAAAGTAGATCTGCCATACAATACTGCAATACCCTAGGAACATACTTGAAGCAATGTGAATCAGGCTACAACAAGGGCTCCTGCACACCCATGTTTATTGCAGCACTATTCATAATAGCTAAGCTATGGAAACAACCAAGGTGCCCCATTACTGATGAATGGATTTAGAAAATGGAAGAATGAAATTTTGTCATTCACAGATAAATGGTTGAAACTGGAGAACATCATGGTAAATGAAGTTAGCTAGGTTCAGAAGGCCAAAAGCCTTGTATTCTGTCATATGTAGACTATACACCTAATACAAATGCAGCAATATTATCAAACAGTCATCACACTAAGGGGAAACCACATACTGGAGAGGTGGGGTAAAAGAAGGAAACTACAAACTTGAATATGGTTGATATGCTCTTTATACAAGAATGGATATAGAACTCTTAAGCCAGGTGAAAACTTCATAAGAAAGGACTAAGGCAGAATAGAGAAAGTTAGAGGAAATAAACTTCTTGGGGTTACAAAACAGATATACATGGAAATATCACAAGGAAACTCCCTGTGTAGCTACCTTTATCTCAAATAAGCAAAAAATGTCATTTTTTTCTTTTTTCTTCTACAAAATTGGAGAACAGTAGGGAAGAGCAAGTTCTGCCCTACTTTTACAAATGCCGGGGGGGAGGTGGTAGGGACGGGGGTAAGAGGGTGAATATGGTGTAAAAAATGTATACACATGTATGTAAATACAAAAATGTTCCTCTTTGAAACTATTCCAGGATTCAGGGCAAGGGGGTTTACAGGAGAGCTTGGAGAGGGTGAACCCAAGCATGATATATTTGATATATTGTAAGTACCTTTGTAAATACCACAATGTACCCCCACCCAGCACAACTGTAAAGGAAAAAATTTTTAAAAACTTAAAAAAAAGATAGCAACATCACTAGGTGATATGATGTTATGGGACCAGCATGTATACAATTGGTTATTGATAATTGTCATTATCATTATACAGCATGTGACTATGTGTGCATCTATCATCTGTCTATCATCTATCTATCCATCTATCTTTCTGTTCAGCACTGACTTACATAGAAATGCCAGGTCAGCAATTAGATATGCTCAGTTGATAGATCCACATGGATATTTAATAGGTGTTTCAAATTTAATACAAACAAAATAAAACATTTTATTTCCCTTTTATCTTATTTATATCACAATATAAATTATCAATCTGGTCCACACAAAATAAATGTCTTACTCAAAGCAAGTGTTATGAACATTAATGAACTTGATTCCCAGGATGTCCCACACCTTCAGAAGAGGCCTCTTAAGTCCTGTTTTCAAGTAGGGACACATTTTGATATTTGGTTTTGGAGTAACTGATGACCACTATCTATGAATTTAGAAGTCATGTAGGGAAGTTATTTTCTTATGGAGACTTAACTTTTATACTTCCTAGAATAACTGATTTTTTAAAAAAAATTTCATTTTTCATTGTACCTGAATCCCAGAAGTCCAGAGATTTCAGGTTCATAAAGTTTTTTGGTTTTTCTTTTTTTTGTGTGTGTTTTTAACAATAAGCAAGAACTTTGCTTATTCGCCAAAGTCCTCACAAACCTTAGGATTCAGTAAGGAAATGAGACTCTAAAAATTCCTTTCTTGGTTAGATCAAAAAGAATTAACCTAGAAGGTAACACCCACGCACAGGAAATCAATGTGAGTCAATGCGCTGTATAGCTATCCTTATCTCAACCAGCAAAAACCCTTGTTCCTTCCTATTATTGCTTATAGTCTCTCTACAACAAAATTAGAGATAAGGGCAAAATAGTTTCTGCTGGGTATTGAGGGGGGGGGAGAGGGAGGGGGTGGAGTGGGTGGGGGCAGGGGGGAGAAATGAACCAAGCCTTGTATGCACATATGAATAATAAAAGAAAAATGAAAAAATAAAATAAAATAAAAAAATAAAAATTCCTTTCTTGATTTGTGCATGTCATTTGAAGTTAGGGCTGATAGTGATGGGTATGGCAATTTCATGAGTGGTGTTTCACTCTCATATCAGTGTGAGGTAGGACCATTCTCAATCTAGTCTATTGTCAGTCTTTGATACAATGGGAAAGACATTGATAATTGCTGAGAGCTGAGTTGAAGAGAAGTTTATGAGCTGCTGCTGCCAGCCCATTATTCACAGATTACTTTGTACAACCTATCATTATGCATTGCAGAATGACAAAAAGGAGTAAAAATAAAAAGAATATAATAGAAAGTTGGAAATACATTTTCATTCCATAGAAAGATATTTTCTTCACAAATGAAGTCATCCCTTACTACATTCTTATTATTAGAAACATTGCAAGATATGAGTTGTGCAAATTAGAAATTACCTATGTTGTAAAGTTTTTCTTATATTTGCCATTTCATCATTATTTATTATGCCTTTCTAGCACATGTTTTATTAGCTTTTATGTTTTGCAAACATTTCTGATCATCTGTACAATGTGGTGAGTTTTAAAGAAGACATGAGATGGGAGAGGAAGATTTTGAGTCTAGATGTTCAGAAAATATTAAGAATCATTTCACTGCCGTAGTTCAGCAAGGGAATCAAAGCAACTCTTTTGTGATAAAAGCTACTTACTGCTGGGAGCTGGTGATTCAATTCTGTAATCCTAGCTACTCCAGAGGCAGAGATCAGGAGGATTGCAGTTTAAAGCCAGCTTGGGCAAATAGTTCCACACCCTGTCTCAAAAAAACCCTTCATAAAAAAGGGCTGGTGGAGTGGCTCAAGGTTTAGGCCCTGAGTTCTTCAAAAAAAAAAAAAAAAAGAAAAGAAAATAAGGCTAATTATCAAGGTCTTTTTTTTTTAATTGACCAGTAATTCAAAGCTATTCCATTTTGCTTTGTTAATGCAAAAGTAACTCTGGCATCTACAAAATTGAGGATGCTTCATCAAAAATCCCAATCAGCTGACAAATAAAGGGACTGATTATTTTAAGTCGTTATTGGAATCTCCAAACAGAGTAGTGCTTTTACTGAAAGAAAGAAAGAAGGAAGAAAGAGTGAGCTTTACTCAATAGAAAGGGTCAGGAAGCATATCTTTATGTCTGAAAGTATCCCCCTATAAGTGTGCTAAATTTTAATTACCAGTGTAATAGTACTAAGACATCAGACCTTTAGGAGGTGATGAAGTCATAAAGACTCTACCCTAATCAATAAATTTAGTGCCTTAGAAGAGTCTTCACACAGTGAGCATCAGCTCTTCTGTCATGTAAGGACAGAACAGCAGAATGCAATAACCAGGCACAACCTTTGTTTTCAGTGCTTGCAAAAAGACCCTGAAGTTTACACATGGTAGTCAATTGCTATACCACTGGGCTACATACCCAGCCCTTAAGGCACCATCTTGAAAGCCTAGAGAGCCAGTCTTCAGCAGACACAGAGCCTGCTGGCACCTTGATTTTGGACTTTCCATCCTCCAGACTGTAAAAAATAAAAGTGTTGTTTCTAAACTATCCAGTCTTAGGTATTTTGTGATAGCAGCATAATGGGACTAAAACACATTTAATAGAAAAGTATATTCTCACAAAAAGAGAAATTGCAAAGACTGGGTAAAAATGACAGAGAATGAAATACTAGGAAAGATATAGGGCAGAAAGTTAAGAAGGTTCTGCTCCCACCTGGGATGACTTGTTAAGTCACATATGTTTGGATAAGTCTTGTTTCATAAATTGATCTATTTCCTATTCATATTTGATGTCATAAAAACTAGAGTTTCAGCAGATTTCACTAAAGATTGTCAAATTGGAGAATTTGTAGGGTTTGTAATTTGATGGTGAAATTCAAGGTATCTTTTTCTGCTGAAGAGATTTCCTTTTATTAGCAAAATCCACGATAGATTTAATTTTGTCTCTTACTTAGAAACAAAAGGCCTGTCTTGGGGTATCACACTTGTATCAGTTCTGAGGATCACTTATCAATATTGCCTCTATGAGAGATTTGCTTTTAATGTAAAGAAAATAAGTTCCAACAATCACAATATCCTGCTTCCTTCATAGAGGTGCTTACATCAAAACTTTTTAACCAAAAAGGAAAAAAAATTCAAATTATGCTACAAAATAATTAGCTTTATGAAATTGTTAGCTTTACTAAATTGTATTAAGTACTTTATCATCATTCAGGAGTGATTTCAAAACTGTGGAACCTGAATTAATAGTGCATGAATATTCTGGTACTGCAGGAATTTTGCATAATATCAGAGGCAGAGCTCTGAAGGTTAAAGTATGGGGAGACTTGCAACAGAACAGTAAGCTAGATTTTGCTGAGGCCTTTGAAACTGAAAAATAGCTACAGAAAAACCATCCTTCCTAGCAAATATACTTTTTCATCAGGTTTAACCAGTTGCCAGTTCTCTGCCAAGTCTTGGGGAAAGTGTTTTGACCACAAGTGGGAAGATTTTTGTAACTTAAAAGAAAACTGACAACAGCCATCCCCAAAGGTGTAAGTATGTATCTGGCTCCAGTTTTAGTTTGCTTTTATTTGATAATTAGTGATGCTGAATGTACTTAGTAGAACATATTAGCCACTTGTATGTCTGTTTTGGAGACCTGTCTACTTAAGAATTTAGCACATCTTTTAATTGGGTTTCTAGATTTTTGCAACTGACTTGTAGGAGCCCTCAAGTGAAATGAACCAGTTACTGAAGTACAAATACTGGATGATTCCATTTATGTATGATACCTAAAATAGTCTCACTTACAGAAGCAGAATAGAATTGTGCTGTCGGGGCTGGGAAGAGGAAGAAGAGGGGATGTTTTGTTCAATGGTATAATGTTTGAGTTGTGCTAGATCTATAAGTTGCAGAGATCTGCTGTATCACAGTGTCCCTGCAGTTAGTAATACTGTATTTTTCTCTTAAAAATTTGTTAAGCTTTAAAAAAAGAAAGTAAAACTTTGTGGAAATTATTTTGCAAATGAAAATCTTGAACTGTTTCCATTGCTGCTTTGGTTTGAAAGTGAGAAAGAAAGTATTGAGAGAAGCCAAATGTTACCTACCAGGTGTTATTTAAACCACTTGGGAGAACTGAATTACATTAAACACTGCTTGTCCAATCTTTTCAACACAGGTAGTCTGCAGAAATAATCCTTTCTCTGAGTCTTCTCTTTAGCCTGAGAACTTGACTTTGAGAGAAAGAATAAATCCAATAATATACTCTATAAAATGTACTGACCTGCCTCTAGACACATTCTAGATTTCTGCAAAGAAGGCTATTCATTCACACACAGGACAGTAATGAGCATTTGATGTAGTTTCCAGTTTGTTCCAAGGAAAAGCAAGAGTTTTCTTGTTTTATGAGCATCTGGAACATGGAAACAAATCTTCTCATTTAATTTGAAAATTCAATACATGTATTTATCTTAAGTTTGGTTAAAAAAAAGGAGTATTTATGCAGCAAAGAAGTCATAGTGCTCACATAAAAATGTCAATTTTAGTTTAAAAAACAATACCTTTCATTGTATTACAGCCTGATTTTAAAAGATCAATAACCCAATACATTTTTATAACATTGCTTGTCCTATATTTGACGACATTGGGAGAGTTCAGGGTGGTATGGGTGTAAACTGCTTGCCCTATATTTGAATTTGAACATATTACTTACTAAGAAAATGTATCTTCAAAGTTTTGTAAAAGAGACATAAAGTTATATTTCTGTTTGTATTGCTTTGACTTTAAGATGTAGTAGCTTTATTATTCAACATAGTCAGTAACATTTTATGTGCAGAAATAAAATTGTTTAGAGTCTATTCCTACCTTTATTAAAATTGTATCTATTCACTCTAGTTTTAGAAAAAACAGTCCCGTTTTGATTTAAATATTATTTGCTATGTTTTCAATATAAGGTTTTAAGTTTTGGAAAATGAAAAGAATGAAATTGATCTCAAGAATCCTAAAGTAAACTCAACTACTATTTTAAAGTTGAGGACAGCTATTGAAGGTATTTCAGCTGTAAGAAAAACAACTTTTGTACCACATGTTATGGTGTTCATTACTGACTTGCCTAGTAGAATTTATTATGTGACTGAAGTTTACTGAAAGTTAAAAAAGGTTATGTGTAAATTAAATAAGTATTTACTTGCATTAGAATTGGTATCTGTGGGGTAAAGAGAAAAACAGAGTAAGTTGGCTAAGATACAGGCAGTGTTCTGCATGCATTGCTGTTATTATATATATCATTGATTGTGCTAGCATATTTTCTTAAGGTAGTAGTATTTATGTAGTGGTTCCCTGAGACCTGAAATGTTTTCAAGGTTTCCTCCAGAATAAAAATATGAGAAAGTTTAATTTAGACAGACCAGGATTATCATACTCATTGTATTTCAAAGTGGACGCTGCAAAGAAACCTTGAAAAGACCCTTTTTGTCCTTCAGCTAGTTGATTCATCAGTCAAGATTTACAATGTCCCCAAATTTGTCTGGTTTTCTAAGAAGGGAATTCTACATTCAAATACATGATAATGCTTTTCTTCCTCTCCTTAGAAAGTAGTTCCTAAAATTTTCCCCTCATTGTATGTGGTATCATTAGTTACCCACAATTTCCAACTTGAAGTATCTTTTCCTCACTCTCTCCTTGATATTCAAGGCAGAAAATCTCTAAAGGAAATCTCAAATCCCCAAACCTCTCTCTCTACTGCCATTGTTCTCATCCTGTGCAAACTATGATCTTCTCTTACCCTAATTATAGCATTACCTGCCTAGTCTGTCTCCCTGCTTTCACCATTGTCTTCTGCCTTTCTACTCTCTTCTCCCTAATGACTGAATAATTATGAAAGTCTCAAATCATATTATCTTTTTGTTTCCCTAAATTCTCTCCCCAAGTCAATATTCTTCAATGTTTTCCCATCAGATTTATCATAAAATAGGTTTGGTATTCCCAAGTAATATTTGGCCAGTACCCTGTTCACATTTATGACTTCATTTCCTAATGATATCCCTAACTCTTGGTCTCTATGCTTCAGCCATCTTTCTGTTCTCTGAATAAGCTGAGCTTAATCCCACTTTCTCATTTGCACTCACTGGTTTATTTTCCTGGAAACGTTTCTCTCCTAATCTTCTATGACTGGCTCCTTCTTTTCTTTCAAATCATATCTTAATGTCACACCTGTCAAAGAGGACTTTCCTGTGCTCCAATTTAAAGTAGCCAGAGTGACTATTTTTAAAAATTATGATATATTTTCACAGATAAAAACATATTTATAGTATACAACATGATATTTTAATATAGGTATATATTGTGAAACAGTTTTATTAAGCCAATTACCATATCCATCCTCTTAAACACTTTTTTTTTGCCTTAAATACTTCTTCTGGCTATTGAGAAAATGTTTGAGATTTATTCTCTCACCAATTTTCAAATGTACAATACATTGTTTCTCTATTTTTAATTGAATATATATACCCACATATATATGTTTGTTGTATATAGTGTTTTGAAATGTGTAGCTATTGTAGAATGGCTAAATTAAACTAAATAACCTATGCATTACTTTACATATTTTCCAGTTTTTTTGTGATAAGGACACTTAAAATCTACTCTTTTAGTGATTTTCAAGAATACAATACATTGTCATTAATACTAGGTATTATTATTAGCTATAGCAACAGGAAGTCATTCTGATTGTTGAACTGAAACTTTTCATCCTTCACCAACATCTACTATGCCCCCATCATCAACCTCAGTCCCTGGTGATCAACATTCTACTCTCTGCTTCTAAAAATGTTGACTGTTTTAGATTTCACATATGAAGGAGATCATCTGGTATTTATTTTTCTGTGTCTGGTTTATTTCATTTAGCATAATGTCCTCTATTTGTTCCATTGTCACAGTAATGGATTTTCTTTTTATACCTCTCTATTTTAATCTCTGAAAGGCACTTGGTATTTCTAACAGTTTCTTATTTACACATGATTTATTTATTTGCTTTTTGTTTCTTCCCAATAGAAAGCAAACTTAATGAAAACAGGGATATTATCTATTATCTGTGTGCTCATCACTGTATCCTCAACCTATAACAGTTCCTAGAACAGAAAAAATAAAGTTTTAAATGGCCACATTTAAAAAATGCAGGTTGACAGTGACTGGCATATCAGGTCAGAAGTATATGGTGATCCATCTGACCATGGTAAGCATCATGTGACACATACAACTTCTTTGTGTGTCCTTGTCACCTTAGTTCCCTCATTTGCTGGTAAATGGATGGAATTGGAGAACATCATTCTGAGTGAGGTTAGCCTGGCCCAAAAGACCAAAAATCATATGTTCTCCCTCATATGCGACATTAGATCAAGGGCAAACACAACAATGGGATTGGACTTTGAGCACATGATAAAAGCGAGAGCACATAAGGAAGGGGTGAGGATAGGTAAGACACCTAAAAAATTAGCTAGCATTTGTTGCCCTTAACGCAGAGAAACTAAAGCAGATACCTTAAAAGCAACTGAGGCCAATAGGAAAAGGGGACCAAAAACTAGAGAAAAGGTGAGATCAAAAAGAATTAACCTAGAAGGTAACACACACGCACAGGAAATTAATGTGAGTCAACTCCCTGTTTAGCTATTTTTATCTCAACTAGCAAAAACCCTTGTTCCTTCCTATTATTGCTTATACTCTCTCTACAACAAAATTAGAGATAAGGGCAAAATAGTTTCTGCTGGGTATTGAGGGGGGGAGGAGAGGGAGGGGGCAGAGTGGGTGGTAAGGGAGGGGGTGGGGGCAGAGGGGAGAAATGACCCAAGCATTGTATGCACATATGAATAATAAAACAATAAAAAATAAATAAATAAAATGAGTGCTGCATCAGAATGATGTTAAAGACCCTTTCCAGAATGTATATACCAATATACATTCAATAATGAATTGCAGTAAATTGTACATTAGGCTTCCAGTGACTTTGATTACAAGTATCTATATTACTCTCTACTTTGAACTGCAGCAGCAAGATTATCATGCATGTAATTAATACACATATCATTGATGTGACTGAGATTTTCAAAATGTTCAAACTGCATTCCATTTTAGCATGGTTTTTTGAAAGTATACCACTAACCACTATTGCTATACAAATATTGATATGAAATTTTTATTAGGATGAAGAGAAAAGATAGTGACATTTCTAAATCTTAGGACATTTTTTCATTTATTGATGTAGACTACTTTAAAAATGCATTTTGTGCCTTCCTTTGGAAATGTTTACTCCCGTTTCATACAGAATTGCTATGTTACAATTAACAGTAAGTGGTGACTGGCAAATATAAGTGACAGAAATACATTATTTTTGTGGAGAAGTAGGAGAAACATTCACAAAATCAATATGAATCCATTTGTGAAAATGGACTTGTTTAGAGATATATAAATATTTCAGTTTTTGTCCATCTACTGAAACAAAATGTAAAACTAAAATTGAAAAGGCCACATTCTTCTAGAAATTTTCCCATTAAATATTCTATCATATAAAATGATTTCATTGCTGTTATCACAAATATTTTTCTCACATGCAATATTTCCCTCATTCCCTTGTGACTAACTTTAGGGGGAGAAAATTCTTTAACAGAAATCCATCCGATTTTCTAGGAACCTAAAGCTATTCTTTTGGCACATTAAATATATAATATTAACTTTTCCTTTAGGTCAAAATAGCTATTAAACTTTATGTTATTTAGAATGATGACTGTATAACTTATTATTTTCATGTCAGTATTTACTTTCCTCAAAATAATAATCATCTTTTGTAGCAGCTGATATAAAGCTACTCAGTAAAGCAAGCAACCTAAATCTCTCATGTACCTCCACAATATTAAAACAGAAAGACAAATGGAATGTTGACTTCCATGCAAACTATGTGATAAGAAGCACTTTCCTCACTTGTCCCAGATTTCTTTGTAGTTTTTCCTACCATATTAAGAAAGTGTTTTGCTGTTACCACTTCAATAACCACCTGAATTCTTGTGACTAAAACTTTGCTTGCATTCACAAGCTCAATTTTTTACTGTCAAACCTCTACCACATATTTCATTAATGCTTCTATCTCAATATATTCCTAGGCTGAAATAAGCATTCACAATCCCCAAATCAGCTTCCATTATCAATGTCTCTATACTTTTCAGACATTGATATTATTCTCCTAGTCTTCATGTGAATTTTTAGGAAATGTAGGTTGAATACTCACTGTAAGAGCAAAATCCTGGGAATGCAACAGAGGCATGGCTCCTGTAGTGATATCCATTGCTAGTAGAGGTATCACATAATATTAATCAACTACAATTCAATGAAGTAAGAGGCAATGTTTGCCGCATATGCAAGTGTTCTTTTGCATCTTAACCTTTGCATAAGGTTTAAATAAAAAGAATCTTCCAGTTTTTATCAAGATAGGGTCTCCTGAACTTTTTTCTGGGACTGGCCTTGAACCATGATTTTCCTTATCTCTGCCTCTCAAGTAGCTAGGATTATAGGTCTGAGTCACCATAACCAGCTTTAATTCCAATTTTTATTCAAGCAGTACTTTGCAATATGCATTTGTTTTTATTTTGACTACTTAATTCATTTTATAAGTTTGCATATGTTCCGTTTCTGAATCTTCTATGAAATCATCTTAATATTATAGTATATTTTAGTAAGTCTTATTATTTCTAATGATTAGGTAAATGTAGGAATATCTCATTTAAAAATAGAAACTTATCATTTAAATCCCTGACATCAAAATTTCTGAGTGGAAAATTCTGTGGCTTGCTTGCTCCCAAACCAGTAATTACATATTGACAGTAATGTTGATGAATGTGATGAGTTTTGTCTGTATTATGTAACCTATTCTAAAGTAATCATACCAGGAACTTGGGAACTTCTGTATTTGGCTCCAACTAGCAAGCTTCTTATTTTTAACAGAAAAGACAACATTATGTGTATACATCTATCTATCATCTATTTTAATATTATATTTAATATTATATGATGATAAGTGTTTCTTAGATAGTATGGTACCCTTTAACATCAGCAATCTATTTCTGAAAATCACATATTTTGAACGAAATTGAAACTAGAAACCTACTAGTAATTCTCATTATTTTAAATGAGAGAACCTATATAACAACAACAACAAAACTGAACAATCTCCTTAAATATAACTGTAGAAAGGCAGAATGCATACACACACACACATAAGAAACTCTCATGCTTAGAGCACCATTTCATAGTTATCTGATAATTAATATTCTAAAAGTTCTTTTATATGCATTAACACATACAGTTTCTATATCAACTATCATATATTTACTATGCAACATTGTAAACAATACCTAATATCAAATAAACTTGTTTTAAAAACCAACAAAATATGCAATAAAATAATTGAGCAGCTTTATTAATTGAATTTTTCCCTTATAACTGGTAAGTTGAAGTGTAAAGTTTGAGCAAAGATAAGAAGCAAGTTAGGAAGGATGATTGAAGATACCATTTTTGTGGTAGATGAATGTGAGGTGGATAAGTTGAGATGGAAAAGAACAACAGCAAGCAATTATCAAATACAGAACTATGAATAGAGTTACTTTGCTTTTTAAATAAATATTTTAAGTGATGCTATAGATTTCCCTAACAATAAAGATTTTCTTATAATCTTAAGAATGTAGCCCATAATTTATAATGTAAAAATTGCAAAATGGACTTACTCTTTCTGGAAATTGTTTCATGGATTTATTTGTATGTATACATGAGTCCCTTTTTAAAAGAGTAGCTTTCCAGGATGTCTATCCTAGCATCTCTGTCACCCCTAAGGCATTAATGTCTTCTTCAGATTCAGATTTCATTTGCCCTATGCTGATAATTTAACATTCTTTTCAAGGTATCCATATGCCATTCTGATGTCTTCTGAACTATTTGGATTATAATTCAAGAATTTTCTAAGGCATCACTTTTTTTTGTAGAGTTTTAGGAACATAATTCTGAACTATATAAACATCAGCTGATCAACCTTATGTGAAAAATGTGTAATCTCTGACATTTACATTTAAAATCTAAAAAAAAGTTCATCAGGAGATTACCCAGAGAGATGATCTATGGGATATACATCACTTCTATGCTAGTTTGTGGTATTGTTGGTCAGTATTAGACATATGATTTGGGGAAAAACATTTGCAACTATTTCAATAAAAATACAACTAGAAAGAGTATGATCCAAGATGAGCACTAGTTATTTCTTAGGGTCTTTGATGGGGTCTAAGACATGGTAAGTACAGCAAAAGTGTAAGGAAAATGCAAATAAAAAAAATCCCTGTATTACTACTAGAGCTTAAATTAGGATATACAGCCTCACATAAGAGCCAAAACAACCTGGTAAATGAATGTACCTTTTCAATTATGTCAAAATAGGAACAAAAGTATCCTGTTAACCATAGAAGTAAGTATCTGGTGCTATATTTCCCTACCCTATATATCACAGACTTGTGATATTCAATAT
This sequence comes from Castor canadensis, assembly GCF_047511655.1. Lineage (NCBI taxonomy): Eukaryota > Metazoa > Chordata > Mammalia > Rodentia > Castoridae > Castor > Castor canadensis. The sequence goes on along the minus strand of NC_133390.1, from coordinate 25,284,446 downwards.
ATATAATGTACCTGAGTACCTCACAGGGGAGGAAGTAAGAAGAAAGGCTGCATCAAATAAGATATAAAGACTGACCTAATGAGAACGTAGGCAAGTGTCTGCTTGGAGAGAAAAAGAGAGAAAATGAACTGAACCGAGCCATGGCACCTTCACCACATTTGCTAGTTAGAAAAGTCACTGCTTTGCCCACAGGGAAAAGTGAGTAAAGTCTGTGGAGAAAGGCTGAGAATACTACATTTTGTGATCAATTTTATATGGAAGGCAACAAAATCATTTTTGTCAATAATTCCCAATGTTTTTTTTTCTATTAACCTTTGCCTAGATAAAGTTCATTTTTTCAAATATGCTTCTTTGAGAAAGAAGGTAGCATGCACAAGAGGATTACTACTTAAATATAATAAATCTATAGTGTCCAACTTATCCCATTGGAATTTGACTTAGCCATCACCTGTGACTCTGCTCCTCTGTAGAAAAGATCAGCAGAATCTCAAGAGTCTCAATCTGCCATTTTCATGAGGTCACTCCCATGATATCAGCCAATGCTTCTTTGATTGTCTCTGTATGAAAAAAGGTTTAGATGAATAAGAATAGTGCATTTCAAGGTCACTATTCAATTATCATTAAAATATACTCTCTCTTATTTAAAACTTTATCTGGTTTTATTAAAAGTTCTTCAGTGAAATGAAATGATTAAGACATAGTTCTTAAATGTTAGCCAGGTGTGGTGGTACATGACTATAATCCCAGCACTGTAGTTTGAGGTCAGCTTATACTACCTAGAAAAATGCTGTCTTAAACAAAGAAGAAATAATAATTTAAAAAAAGGGAGAGAGAGAGGGAGAAATGCTGACAGTTCAATGAAACAGGTTTATAAAAAATTTGAATACAATTCACAAAAAATCATAGGAAAAATTACTATCCAAATATTAATTCACTTTGCAAGCTAAAGTTCAGTAGCCAAAAGATTGAAATTCAAACTGAATTTTTAGTTTGTGAATGGAAAGTTCAAAGCTATCTCCAGGGACTTTACTTACTCTCATCTAAAGATTTCATTGCAGACATAGAGCTAGGCTTCTTTAATAACTGTGGGAAGCCATGTTTCTGTGGAGTGGTTTCAGTCACACAGGGACTTCTTATTTATTAAACCGACTTTCTTACAAGATTAACCTTTTTAAGAGACCAAAAACTTAGTAAGACACATAAAATTATCATAGCACCCTTCTCATTCAAACCAAATTTAGGAAATAACCCAGCTTCCAAAGTCTGGAGCCAATTTACCATTTAAGAATTCAATATGTACTGTCCAGGATCAGAGCAGGGACTTAGTCTGTGAACATACTTTCTCAGTGCTATTTTCACCAGGATGTCAATTACTGCCAGTTGTCCATAATCCACGGCTGGAAGATGATCTGAAACTCTACTGAGACAAATCAATTTAGGTGGTGTTGATCAATGATTACTCAATAATAACATACCTATGCATACTGCCTCCTCACTGAAAGAAGGATCTTTGGGGGAAAAAACTCTAGCTTCTTGCAAAATTTAAAATAGGCATTGTTGGCAGCACTTGCATAGGTCTTATTTGAAGTTCCTTTGTTTCCTAGTTAGCATATTAGAAAATCTCCTAATTTACATTTCTGTTTGCACCTCTTGTTTCTGGCATCCCAGTACTGACCTGAGTGTGGGTTGGCCATCTTTGAATGATAGATTTTTAGAACTGTGACACATTGGCTTCTTTTACTACCTCTTACCAAAGAACAGTCTATGCCTGACAAACCTATGTCTTTGGGAAGTTTACTTCTTATTTATACTAAAACTGTCTAGTCATAAGAATAATATCATTCCCAGCTAATTAAAGGTTTGTGGCATTTTCTTTGGTAATTTTTAAAATGTAAAGTTTATATGATCAGATTGAACCTTTTAAAAAAACTTTCATCCAGTGTAATTCTTCTCCAAAATTATATATCTGTAACATTTCCATTCAATAATCTGGGTTCATGGGATGTAATGATAAAGCAATTTTATTTTTGTGTTTCAAAAATTATGACTGAGTTGTCGTAAAGTGACTGCATATCTCTCCTCTGTTATACTTTCAAAGAACCTGAGAATTTTACCCTTAACCTGGTTTTTACAATGCAGATGAAGAAAATGACTTAAGAAATGGCTGAGATCAAGATGGAAAGAAGTTGGATCCCATTCTCTCACACAATCATTTCAACTTGAGCTTCCAGTCAACTGGAACTCAGATTGTTACCAGAAGGAGAAATCAATTGCTGTCTCATTTGAACCATTTAAATTTTCTTCCTTGTTAAGCAATTAGCATTACTAGAAACAAAGTAGCAAGAAACACTACGATTTACTTGGAACTGGGCATGTAGGCAATCCTACTGTTATAGATAGGCAATTTAGATGAGTGTGGTTTAGACCAGGACAACTTACAAACATCTAAAGAGAAATATGTTTCCCTTGAGAAAATAAAAGCACACCTATTTGACGTTGGGAGGTAGAAGGGAGAGGAAAGGTAACATGGGATGTCAAGCATTACAGTTGATGGAACAAAATATGGAGATTTAGAAATGTTAGGAGATCACAAAGGAGAATGATATAAAGATGTAGTGAAAGAAAAACAAGAGAGCTGTGTGAGAAAAAAAGCAAAATCCTGATTGGGTAGTTTCATAGATAACAGTTTGTTAAATTAAGAAACAGTGATATAAATGTATTCTTTAAAGGTGTAAATGCTTGTTTACCTAGAAGAAATATAAGTAGAATTAGTTACAAGTTGTAAACTTTGGGAAACTTGAACTGTAGAAGCATTTGCAAGAAAAGTTTTCTTTTAATTATCAATCTTTGCATACTATGTGTTGTTTTAAAAGTATATACTTTTTACTTCCCATGCTTACTGCAGCATTATTCACAATTGCTAAGTTGTGCAATTAGCTTAAATGTTCATTGCTAAATAAAGGAATAAGAACAATGTAGTATATACTTGCAACAGAATATTTTTTCGCTTTAAAAAAGAAGGAAATCCTGTCATTTGTGACAATGTGCAAGAACATCAAGGAAATTATACTAAGTAAAATAAGGCAGGTACAGAGAGCTAAAGACTACACTGTTCTATTTAGAGGTGAAATCTAAAAAGTTGAACTCATAAAAGCAAAGATTGGAATGATAGTTCCTGGGCTTGGAGAAAATGAGACAGTGTTAGTGAAAGGGCACAAAGTTTTGGTTACACAGGAAGAATTCCTTCTGGGGATCTAATGTACAGCATAGTGACTATAGTCAAAAAAATAATGAATACTTGAGATATACTACACATACAGAAACACACACACAAATGTAACTATATGATGGAATAAATATTTTAATTACCTTGATTGTGGCAATAAGCAAATTTAAGTATACACTCAAAGTTTGAGAATATTATCAAGCACTGTAGTATGAAAGATAATATGTAAAGCCATGATTTTGAAGTTAAACTTAGTGAAAAAACTAGCTTTAAAAATTAGTTGTGGCACTCAAGAAACCAGGAAAGAATGAGATCTAGGATAAGTGAGATTTGAAAGGTCAACCAAAGGGGAAATATACCCAACTTTATAATATACTAGATATCATTTAGAATGTCACAATAGGATGGCAATGATACCTGAAGAATGGAGCATCAAATGGGAGGGAAAGAAAATGTGAAAGCTGAAAAGAAAGCTTTATTGAATTCACAGTTATTCACATGAGTATATAATTTGCAAATGCAACCAAATAAATATTTCATGATAGTTTAAACTTACCTAAGCATTTTGACTCACCATTAAGGAGAGACACACAGTTAAGTAGGCAACCACAGAACATTTACTTAATGAAAAGCCAGTGTTTATTATTTATTTGAAAATAGTAAGCTGAAAGTTATCTACAGGTCAGCAAATAGTGCAGACAATTGAAAGCAGATAGGTCCTTTAGCATCTATAGCTTTACTTATTAGATTTTTCAGTTAGATGGTAGACAGTGCATTATGCAAATAACTTCCATATTCCCTAGGTAGGTATAATAGTTTATGGAGACTTTATACCCTATTAATCATGGCATAATGGGATATCAACAGCAAGATTATAGGATTCATTTGGTAGTAGATTGTGCACATGCTTGCAATAACATTGAAATAAACCATGTTCCGATCAACTACTCATACTGTATTTCCCTTTGTATCTCAAATGGCAGCATATAACTTATGAAGTTTTATTATTATTATAAAATCATGACATTCAGACTAAAAAGAGTAGAAGGCAACATATAGTTACTTAAAATAAAAAATAATATGATGTCATAGAATACCATAATAAATTTAATTCACATGATTTGATATTGTTGTTTGGTATGATTTAATCTGGTGCAAGACAAAACATAATTTCCAAAATCCCAAAGAGCAAATTTTGCCAAAGTTTTGCTCCTTTTAAATTTTAAATTGGGGATCATATTAAGATAATAGAAGAGTAAAAACTATGTTCTTGAGGAGAGAAAATATTGTTGCTATTATTTTTCCATGTGATAACAGACTATGTTTGTTATGTAAATAAGATGTGTGTTGCTACACAAACATAAAAACCTTCATATAAAATCAATAGTAAAAATCACCCAAAGGAAAAAGGGGCATTCTATGGTGTTGGAAAGCCCTGCCCCTTAAATTACTTAAAGTGAGAGAGTATAAGTAAACAATTAAAATAAAATTAGAGTTTTGATACATATAACTGATCTTGAATAAAAGTGCTATGAAATTAATAGGAAATGCCATTTTAGATTAAAAGTAAGTTTTCAGCCTTTGTCTAATACCATTTTAAAGATATTGAGAGAGATTCTACAGGCCAAGGAATTCAAATAAGTTGATTAAGTAACTTCCTGCTGAATAGAAAATCTAAAATGCTAATAAGCTTATATGTAGATATTTAGTTCTCAAATAACAGGTTTGATTTATTTGTCATCTTTTAGATATCATTGGAACAGAGCTCCAGAAAACATGGAAAAAAGGAAAACAGAATGATGATCCTAAGCCATACCTCAGGGGTCCATGATCACAATCCTGGATAGCTCAAAAAGACTGTGCTGCTGCAGTCAAACTTGACTTAAGATAGAAAAAGCAATTTATTATTTTAATGTTTTATTAATAATCTTTATGTATTTTAAGTAAATTTACTTAAACTTTTTATAATGCATATATTTCAAAATATTATGTTGTACATAAATATAAACAATTTTATATGTGCATTTTAAAAGTAAGTAAATTTAAAAAACACTATTTATGAAGTTTTAGATTTACAGAAAATTTAAGAGATAGTAAGTTTCTTTCACATGCCTTCCAGTTTTTTCCCCATTGTTAACCTCCTGATTAGCATAGAAATTTTGTTATAATTGATGAACCAGTATTGATAGAGAATTAACTAAAGTCCATAGTTTACAACAGGATTTACAGTTATAGTTTTTGATAAGCACGTAATATCATGTACCCACCAATGCAGAATAAAAGCAGTTTGAGTTAAAAATTCCATCTGCTCCATGTATCTATTCAATCTCTCCTAACATGAACCTTTGTGAAGTCACTGATTATTTTACTGTATCTATATTTTCTCCATAATGGCATATATTTGGAATCATACAGTATGTAGCCTTTTCAGTCTAACTTCTTTCACTTAGCCATATCCATTTAACATTTCTCCAAGCCATTTTGTAACTTATCATTTTATTCTTTCTTTTGCTCTAAATATTTTTTCATTAATTTTTTATTAGAATATATTCCTTGTACAGGGGGGATTCACTGTGACAATTCCAAGTAGGCTTATATTGTACACTAGTTAGATCACCCCAACGAGTCTCCCCTTCAACCACATCCCTGTGCCACTTAAAGCTATTGCAAGAGCTTTCTTTGTTCTATTTTGTCTAAGTACATGAAGTCCATCAACCAAATTCCCTCACTTCAATCTCCTTTCTTCACCCTCCCACCTCCTACAAGTACCTCCCCACACACTGTACCTATTTTACAGTCCTGTTTTTCATTATTAATTTCTAAGTCTATGTTCAAAAGAGTTTCTCAATGTATCCCCACTATGGGCATACTTTACTTTGGTCTATTCAGCTTCTTCCAATATGCTCCCTTATCCCTGTACATCCCACCCCCCATTTTTCAACAGCTTTTAATACATATCCTTATATCTTCTGTCTTCACAGATGTTATGTTTTACAATATTGTTGATGCTCCATTATTCTCTTTTCCTCTCCCTCCCTCCTCAAGTTCCATAAAGTATTTCTATTATTATAAGCATGTTGTACATATGAGTTTGTATATGATCATTTTTTTTATTGTTGAGTAATATTCAACTCTTTAGATGTATCACTGTTCATTTATCCATTCATGTTTTGAATATCATCTTGGTTGCTTCTAGTTTTGAGCAATTATGAATAAAGCTGCTATGATAATCTCTGTGCATATTTCTGTGCCAACATAGGTTTTCAACTCATTTGATTAAGTATGTAGGAGACAGGTGGGTGAATCTTATGGTAAGACTATGTTTAATTTTCTAAGAAACTGCCAATCTAATTTGCAAAGTGGTGGTGCCATTTTGCATTCTCACCAGCAGTGAAATACTGGTCACATTGTCCTGCATCTATGTCAGCATTCAGTATCATCAGATGTTTGGATTTTAGCTGTTAAAGGTTTTGGCTTAGTGTGGACTCTTTTAAACTCACAGTTTGTGTAACTTGCTATTTTAAATCCAAATGAACAAATACAGAGTATGTTTAGAATCTGAATATTACTTGGTTAATTTCTCATTCTGATAACAGTGGTAATAAAGAGTTGGACTATCGATTTAATAAAGCTGAGTTTAAACCTTAACTACTAGTTATTTTGTTATTGATAATCACTTTTTTCACTATTATAAACACATCAATGCTTAATTTTTTTATTTTATTATTTTTTGCTTAAAATTTTAATGTAGATTTAAAAAATGGAGAGTTGCTAAAATACCTGTATAAACTTTTATGACTACAAACTTTAATGGTACAGAATCATTTACTTGATTTGGAAAGATTAATTAAAATGTAGCTTTATTACATTTAAAGCCAGTTACCATAAGGGTACTTTGCTTATTAATTTGTTGTTAGTATAATTTTAAAAAGCCTATAATTTGAAGGCCAGAAGATAAATAAACATCCTTGAAGGAAAAGTATGATCAGACATTTTGTAGGGACTTATTTTGAAACTTAAAAATTGTTTTTCTTCCCTTGATATATTGAACTAGTACTAAAACTATTTTAAATTTAATAGTGAACAACTGACATAGTGGAAGTATCTGAGTCTTAGTCCACATTCTAAAAGATGAACTGCTTTAATTCGGTGAATCATTAGGAATTTAGAGGTCATGTCATGAAAGAATTTGAATTTGTGTTTTGAATTATCTTCTGTATAGAAGAATCACAGATGCTGTGATTTGGATCTCCAGTGTCCCCAATGTTTTATGTGGTAAACACTTGGTCATCAGTGTGGCACTATTGGTAAGTGGTGGAACTTTTATGAAGTTGGGCCAAGTGTGAAATCTTTAGGTCACTGAGTGTATGCTCTCTGAGAGGAAAGTGAGAACCCAACCCCCTTCTTGTTTCTTTCTTTCATTTCCCAGCCATAAGGTGAACAATTTTTCTCTGCCACACACTCCTATGTGAAGACTGCCCATGAGTTTGACCCCAAAGCAGTGAATGGGGCCAGAAGATCATGGAATAAAACCTTCAGTGTCATGAGCACAAATAAACCCGTTATCTTTATAAAGTGATAATCTCAGGTTTTTGTTACAGTAATAGAAAGCTAACACAGAAAACTGGTACTGAAAAGTGGGGCCATTGTTCCTTTATTTTATGTGATGTGGAGAAGTCTTTGGAATAGGTTTTCAGGAGAATTCTAGAAAAGTTTGGAAGAGCGAGATAAAGTCTAGAATACTGTAAGTGGAACTTACCTAGTGATTCTGGTGAGGACTTAGAACAAAACAGAATGCTGACTCCATGCAGAAGGTAAAGGCAATGTTGATGTTTCATATGAAAATGAGGATTTATTGGAAATTGGAGTAGAGCTCATACTTGTTACACCATACCAAATAATATGGTTACATTTTGCCTATGTCCTGAGAATTTGTAGAGAGGCCCATCTTTAAAGGGATGGGCTAGTTTATCTGGTGGAGGAAATTTCCAGGCAGCACAATATTCTGGCAGCAGCATGGGAATATGTGAATTACTGGCTACTTTTAGCCAAATTCACAGTGAGAATTGAGAAAGAAAAACTTTTTGTTTCATAAAAGCATGAAAAATACACAATTTGGAAAGATAAGAGCATGTGTAAAATTTTGACCAAGGAAGATGCAGTTAATAAGCTAAGTGCTTTGCATCAAGAAAGTGTGAAAGATGTTTTCACATTATCTCAGGAATCAGCAAGGCCACACTCATTGCATACTAAGTGATGTAGAGATACAGATGTTTAAAATTTTTCTAGGACATAATCTTTTGAGAAGAGAGTACAGTGCGTTCTGTTTTCCAATGTCTGCCTAAGTTGCCGAGGTGCTCTGAAGCCACTGAAGCTCTCGTTCAAGTGAGTCCAGACACGGCTGGTACCGGCAGCAAACTTTGGCATTGGGTATGTGATGCTGGGTTTGCAGACACAGAATTCAAAAGTTACAGCATCATGGTGGCTTCCACCAAGATTTCAAAAGAAAGCCTGAGCGGCTAGGTGGTATGTTGGGGGATTGGAATCCCTGTAAGCAGACCCTGACAGAGTGAGCACAGAGCTGTGATAGTTATGCCAAAGCTGTGATGAAGAACCCATGAAGGAAATGATGTCAGGAGTGTGTACCATCTGTTGAGGTGCGTTTCTGGAAGCAGGCAAATGCACTCTGAGAGAGAAGCTATGTGGACTGCAACCAGGAAAACTATAGGGCAGGTCCTGAACATAGAGCTGTGGGAGTTAATGTTTGCTCTCTACTGGGTTTTGTCTTGCTTTTTCTTGTTACTTCTTTTGTGAATTGGAATGTTTACACTATGCCTGTCTCACCATTGTATCTTTGAAGTATGTAACTTTCTTTTTGACTTTTACAGGGGTTCACAGACAATTTTGCCTTGCATCTCAGAAGAGACTGGTTTGTTGAGCAATGATAAAGGAGTTAAAACTTTGGGAACTCTAGGAGATTGACTGAATGCATTTTTCATTATGAGATTAATATTAACTTTTGTATCAGGAACATATTATTATGGTTTGAATCTTGGGTGTCTCCCAAAAGTTCATGTGGTAAAGGATTGGTGCCCAATGTGGTGACTTGGGGAGGTGGTGGAACTTTTAAGCAGTGGGGCCTACTGGTCATTAGGGGCATGCCCTCAAAGGGGATTGTAGGATCTCAACCCTATCTTCTTTCTTTTATTTTATAGCAGGGAAGTGAGTGGATTTTCTCCATCATGTGCTCCTGCCATGCTGCCTTACCACAATGCACAAAGTAGTGGAGCCAAACATCATGGATTGAAGCCTCCAATACCATGAGTCAAAATAAATTCTTTCTCTTTGTAAGTTTACTATATCAAGTAGTTCTTACAGTGATAAGAAGCTGGTCTACACTCCAGAGAAAGGTAGACTCACATTATAATAAATTTACATTTGTAAGCAATTTTGTTGAAGTCCATAAAGCTAACAAGAAAAATTCTTTCCACTGATAAAAAAAAAATCCTTAATTTTTATTCAAACAATGCTGAAAAAATAGATGACTAGAGTCTGAAATATATTTTTAAGTTAAAATTATTTATAAATAATGTAAATGAAAAAGGAAAGCATATATAATAGACTGAAAGTATATATCCTCCTAAAATTTACCCCAATTGTGGCTGTAAGAACTAAGTAATTAATTCATGTTAAGTAAGACACTAATTTAATAGGATTAGTATCTAGTCCCCAGGAACCTCTCTTTTTCCATCTTTGTCCACACCAAGTGAAGACCCTTTGAGCAGTTAGTGAGAAGGCAGCTCTCTCAAGTTAGGAACAGAGTCCTCCAAAACTGTAAGAAAACAAATTTCTGTTGTTTAGGACATCCAGTCATCTGTGGTATTTTTTTTTTTTTTACAAAAGCCTCAGTAAACTAATATAACATGTAAACACAGCAGTCATCCTTAATTGGATGCCTCATGTTTCTTAGAAGATTTTTTTTCATTTTTTAACAGACAGAGTGAAGCTAATAGAAAAATCACTTAGTTTTTGATAAAGATCAGATGTTCATCTGGGTCTCTCATTGTATTTAAAATTATTGCATCTGTACCATTTAACATAAGCAATAAATATGCTGTATCCACCAAAGCTACTTTATTATTCAATGTCAATTCACAATTTGAATAATTTAAAAGGAAAGTCCATCTTTACAAATCATTGTTCCTAAATGCTCTCTGATATAAATAAAAAATAATAGTTTAGATGGTAAAGACTAATTGAATCATTAAATGAAACTTTCTATTCATTTTTTTGAGACTATTGAAAATATTTTACTTTTTTAAAACAGGCAAAACCATCTATAGTATTCTATTCTATTGTCTCAAGGACCTTTATAAATATGCACATACTTTTGAACAAATATATAATTTGGATTTTATTAATAAAATTCATGAAACTATATTCTAAATTCAGTGATTTTTTTAGTTTGCAATCCAAATTAAATTTTAATCTATCAAAATTACTCACATTATTTAATGTTCTTCAGCTCATAAGAAAATTATTTTGCTTAAATGTACATGAACCATCGCTCAGATAAAGTTTTTGTAATCATGAGGAAAAATGATAGAACAGCTTTTTTAGGAGTATTTAATGGCTTTTAATAATTGAGGGTGAAGTCAGATGACAGGTCTAATGTAACTTTTTTCAAATTTTGAAATTAGTTCTGCAATATTTTTAAGTGGTTACTAAAAAGCTTACATATAAAAATGTGTGCAAAGGTTTATTTTAAAATTTCAATCTTCTTTGTTGCATTTAAATCTCTATGGAAAACAATCATGGAATTATAATTTTAAGTTTTGTTTCTGGATTTACTTATCATAATTGAACATATAAAGGAGATTTTAATTGTAGTTATTTGTGGCCTGTAATTATACTTCATGAAAACTGCAAGTTTTCACACTAAGTTTTTTTATTATTCTCACACATTTGTCTCATAAATTGTAAGAGTGTAGTCATTAAATAAGTAGTGTTTAGAAAATAGTGCTTGTCCAATTTGATACTAATCACATTCTTCATCAGTTTGAAAAATATTGTCTTAAAACCACTTATTGAACTCTATTGTACTCTTAATGTGTTGAAATAACTTATCATGGCTTCTTTTACCTAAAACCTGATTTTTGCTCAAAAATTTCTATAGTATTTGGGAAAAATACTCAACAAGAACACTTGTATCAAAAGCAACAAATTAGTCTACTGTTCTACTTTTATTAGTTTTAAAAGTGATAGCTAGTAGGACATATTCTGTAATGAAAAAACTGACTGATGCTTTGAGCAAATTACAATTATTTAGTAAGTCTGTGAGCAAGACCATACAATCATATAAATGGATGCAGAAAAACCACCTCATAAAATTCAGAATCCAGCATCCTGTCAGGACAAAAATCTCTGAACAAATTAGGTATGAAAGGAATATATCTCGAAAAATCAAGGTCAGAGATAAAAAGCTCACAGGTAACATCAAATTCAATGATGAAAAGTTCAATTTTTCTTCTGAAGTTAGGAATAAGAGAAGATGCTCACCATTACCACTTCTATCCACATAATACTGGAAGGCCTAGCCAGAGCAATAAGTCAAAATATAAAATGAGTCATTTAAAGTGGAAAGGAACAGGTTAAATTGTAACTGTCTACAGACAGCTTATGTGTGCACACACATACACATATACATATAAAATCTATAGTCTTCACCAAAATGCTCTTGGAACTAAGAAGCAGTTTCAGTACAACATTGACTTATAAAAATCAGTAGCATTGTTGTACACCAATAACAGATTATCTTACATAGATATCAAGAAAGCAATCCCATTTATGATAGCATGAAAAAAGGAAAATAGGAATATTTAAACATAGAGATGAAAGATTGTACACTGAAAACCACAAAACATTCATGAAATACATTCATATGTTGAGATTTGAAAATGTGGATCATATAAAGAGGTGAGCCTTTAAGATGTGATTGTCTCAAGAGCATGGAGTCCTCATGGCCTAGTTAAGGCCCTTATAAAAGGTCTTTGGAGGGACTGGGGCTATAACTCCAAGGTAGAGTGCTCACCCAGCATGCTTGAGGCAGAGTTCACTCCCTAACACTAAAAAATGAATGAATGAATGAATGAGCAAATGAATAAGAAATAATAAAAAAGGTTCAGAGTTGGCTTACTGGCTTCTACTCTTCTGCTACAGGAGAACAACAACATTTGTTCCCTCCAGAAAATAAAGCAACAAGATGCCAACTTGGAAGCAGAGTCTGGGCTCTCCCTAGACACCACATTTGATGGCACCTTGATCTTTGGCTGTTCAGTTTCTAGAACTGTAAGAAATAAATTTATGTTCTTTATAAATTGCTCAATTTCAGGTGTTTTGTTATATTGGCATGAATGAACTAAGCTAGCTCTTGAATATCTCACTCTCAATGACTTTAAGCTAACAATTTGATGCTTTGTGATTACTATCAGTGGAAACTTACACATGACATATGTCATCTTCAGGAGTATTTTTGTTTTAATTCCCACTTCAGACTTCTAATTTACTGACATCTTTAAGAAAGATAATTATCTACACTTTTGAAAGATTGAAGTTTATTCTTCAAAGAACCTCTAAAAATGTGCTGTCCAATATAGTATCTTTTAACTACATGCTTCTTTATATTTAAATTTAACTTATTTAAAGTAAAACATAATTTAAAATTCACTTGCAGTAGCCACATGCTAAATATACAATAGGTACAAAGTGTTAGAGAGTCCTACATTGGCCAGCACTGATCTAGAACATTTCTATCACTGCACAAAGTTTTAGTTACCATCCTGTAGGCTTGATTTTACTGGTTGAAATAAAACTTATTTCTCCTGTTTGTTTTTCCATCTTAAATTTATTCATTTGAATATATGTATTCCATGACAAATGTATGATAGCCTCTATGTTAATGGAATTTAAAGAACTTAAAATACATGAACAAAGCTAAACCAAAATATTCATGCAACCATTGTTCCATTAGAGGATGTACATAGTATTATATAAATAAAAATGAAGTAGGAACTAATTTTATCTCATGTATGGTGACTATCATGCAACATTTTTTATTTATTAGCATATTATAGTTGTACAGAGGGTACATTATGACATTTACAAAAATGCTTATAATATATCTTAGCTAGTTTCACCCCTCCATATTTCTCTTTTATCCCTCCTTCCTCCCTTCTTAGAATAGTTTCAACAGGTCTCATTGTTCCATTTTCATAGATGAGTACATGCATTTCCACCATATTCAATCTCCTTCACCCTTTCTTTATGGTGACACCCCCTTCCCACTGGTGTCAACTCCTAAACAGGACTTGTTTTACCTTCCTTTCACTCAATTTTTTTTTCTAAAAAGGACAATCTTGTTTATTTATGATAGTTATACAAAATTTCATTGTGACATATATGTATATACACACATATATATATGTAAACCCAAAATTGATTCATCCCTTCCATTATTCTCCTTTCTACCTTAGTCCCATTCTTATGGTGATTTCAACAGGTTTGAATGTTCCATATTCATTCTTGTATAGAATTACATTAACCATATTCACCTTCATGCAGTATGTTCTGAATCTCTCTTTTTTGCTAGGGCATAACTGTCAGAAAGAAATAACCAAACATTTGTGTCTAGTATGTTTATATTTATTGTTGGAAAAAGCCAATCAATATCAATCTGACCATTAACTAATAGTATGGCTTTTCCACTGCCCAAATAATATCATAGTTAATAGAAATTTTAATGTCTGAACCACTATAATTGCTCTCAAGAATCAATAAATCAATAAAAGACTTTTTTGGTTTTTGATACATGTATTGAACCATAAATCACATTTTAAAAAGGTTACTTTGGTCATGACAGCTCAGACAAATTTAAAATTTACTTGAAGACTAAATAGAAAGAAGTGAATTCCTAAATCCTATAAATGTAGACTTAAAGAAGCACAAATATATATATATATATATATATATATACACACAGACTTTATTATATAATAATTTAAATTTAATGAGACTTTGCATGTTTTCTTTGGAAATACAAATTTACTAAACTAAAAGAACTTATAAGTAAATGAAGTTATAACTAAACAATACTGTTTGAAATAAAGTTAAAATTTGAAAACACCTAGATCCAAGATGGTGACTAGAATGCAGAAGCAGACAATGTGAGCTCCATAAATCAAAAATCTTGCTGAGATGCTGGAGCCACACTTGGTAGAAAAAAAACACCAAGAAGAATCAGAACTCTGACTCCCTGAACCCCCAGCTGTACACAGCTTCTTCATGCTGCATTACACTGAGAAGACAGGAGGGCTTCTGTGCTGCCATACGCTGGCTCCAAACCTGCTTGGGAGACTTTCAGTACACGAACAGGTGGGCAAATAAGCATCATGAGGTATTCCCACAGCCACACCTGGGATAAATCAGCATGGCCCCCTGGACGGACTGACCCTGCCCCACAAAAATAAAACAAAAAAAATTGAATAATAAATAAGGAACTGAAAAAGAACACACAGCAGAGGGGGGTAGGTGCTCTAAGCACACTGAAGTGAGAAGGAGCAAGGAGCTGATCTCCACAGGAACTTTCAGTAAACAAAGACTGGAAAAGCAGAAGGGCTGACAGTGGGCAGGTGATAAGCAGCTGCCTGAAATAAGGCAGATAGTGGTCTACAAAGCTCATCTCCAAGCCAGTGAGCAACATCTGAAGTCAAATGATGCTGCAAAATTGAAAAACAATCAGCAAACCAGCATAACATGCTGACAGCAGTGAACCAGCTGACAGATCTCTGACCTTGCCCCAGAGAAAGGGGGTGAGGCAAAGAAACAAGCCTCCAATAAACCAACACAGCAAAAACCCAACTCCAAAGCAGGATGGCTGGTGGGCTACACAGCTATTTTCTGAACCTGAGGACAATATACAAACTCAAACTGCCACACCTCACTGAGGGAGGAGCTGACTAAGCAGCTGCCACTGAAAGAAAGGAAAAATAACTCGCAAGTCTCCCCAACCACCTGGCGAGACTAAGACAGAGTCTTTGTTGCTTAAATACCAACACCAGGGATGGATGCTGAAGGAGTAACACCAGAACTACTAAGACTGAAATTCTAGTGTTCCTGAACCTGGAATTTTTTTATGTTTGTTTGTTTGTTTTGTTCCCTGTTTGTTTGTCTGTGTCTGCTTGTCCACCGCCCCCTGTTGATTTCTTTAGTTTTCTGTTTTTTGTCTTTCTTTCTTTTACTATTGTGAGTTAACTAATACTAAATTACACACAGACAAGGGACACAAATAGCATACAAACACAAACCTAAAACCCAACACACCCACAAAACAAAATTAAACCAAGGGAAAGAAAGCAGGTGACTGAAACTACCAATGGCCTCTCAAGAACATAGTAACACAGTACCACGTGGAGTGATGGGAAGACAAAAAAGGGATGGAAACCATTCTCTCCCCCAAAATAATTTAATACAGAATTCAGAGGGAAATGAAGAAAACAGATACCCACCTCCAGACTCCAACAAAACAAAGACAAACTAGGCCAAGGAACCCAACAAAGCCCACAAGAACACATCAAAGAAGAAATCCTACAAGTAATCACTGAGAATTTCATGGAGATATTGGCAAACATGTTCAACTAAAACATACAAGAGGCACTCAAGAAACTCCAAGACACCAAAATTAAAGAATATGAGAAGACACAAAAACAAATAAATGAACTCATAGGAGCCCTAAATAAACACCAAAATGAAACAGAGAACACTATAGAGAGATAAATGAATTAAAGACAAAAATTGACAATATTAAAGAGGAAGTGACCCATGATATGGAAAACCTCAGAAAAAAGAATGAAACAGAAAAACAAAACACAAGGGAAGGCCACTACAGCAGACTAGAGCAAGCAGAAGACAGAATCTCAGAACTGGAATATGAAATGGAAATTAAAGGAAAAACTGAAGAACTATTACTCAAACAACTCAAAACCTGTGAAAGGAATATGCAAGGACTCACTGACTCCATCAAAACACCAAGCCTGGGAATCATGGGCATTGAAGAAGGAGAAGAGGTGCAAACAAAAGGAATGGATAATATATTCAACAAAACAATAATAGAAAATTTCCCAAATCTAGAGCAAACTATGCCTATTCAGGTACAGGGAGCCTCCAGGACACCAAACATTGACCAAAGTAGAACTACCTCATGACACATTATCATTACAATAACAAGCACAGAGAATAGAGAAAGAATGTTGAAGGCTGTAAGAGAGAAAAACCAAATCATATACAAAGGTAAACCCATCAAAATTACAGCAGATTTCTCAATGGAAATCTTAAAATAAGAAGAGCATGGAGTGAGGTATTCTGGGCATTGAATGAAAATAACTTCAAACCTAGAATACTCTCCCAAGTAAACTATCATTTAAAAAAGATGGAGCAATAAAAGTCTTCCATGATAAGCAGAAACTAAAACAATATATGACCACCAAGCCACCAATACAAAAGATTCTTCAAGGAATTCTGCACACAGAAAATGAAAGCAAACAAAACCATGAAAGGACAGGGAATACCATACCAAAGGAGAAGAAAAGAAAAGGAAGTAGAGAGTAACACTGATTCAGCTGCACACAATCAAACCCTTAAACAACAAAAAAACCTAAATGACAGGAATCACCACATATCTATCAATATTAACACTGAATGTTAATGGACTTAACTACCCCATGAAGAGATGCTGTTTGGCAAGCTGGATTACAAAGGAAGATTCAGCAATCTGTTTTTTACAGGAGACCCATTTCATCATAGAAACAAGCACTGGCTTTGGGTGAAAGGCTGGAAGAAGATTTACCAAGCCAATGGCCCCCCAAAACAGTCAGGAGTAGCAATACTTACCTTGGACAAAGTACACTTCAAACTCACACTGATCAAACAAGATAAAGAAGGACACTCCATACTAATAAAAGGTGAAATACACTAAAAGGAAATCACAATTATAAACCTATATGCACCCAACATCAATGCACCCAATTTCATCAAAAATATTCTGCAGGAAAAAAAAATATGTAGACTCCAACACAGTAATAATGGGAGACTTTAGTATCCACTATCACAAATAGATAGGTCATCCAAATAAAAAATCAATAAAGAAATTCTAGAACTAAATCACACCATAGATCAAATGGACCTAGCTGATGTCTACAGAATATTTCATTCAACTTCTGCACAATATACATTCTTCTCAGCAGCCCATGAAACCTTCTCCAAAACTGATCATATCTTAGGGCACAAAGCAAGCTTCAGCAAATATAAGAAAATAGAAATAATCCCTGCATTCTATCTAATCACAATGCATTAAAACTAGAAATCAACAACAAAAACGACAGTAGAAAACAAGCAAACAATTGGAAGCTGAATAACACATTGCTCAATGATCAATGGGTCATTGATGAAAAAAAAGAGGAAATTAAAGGTTCCTGGAAATTAATGAAAATGAAAACACGACTTACTGGAACTTATGGGACACAGGAAAGGCAGTCCTAAGAGGAAAGTTTAGAGCCATGAGTGCACATATTAAAGGACAGAAAGATCTCAAATCAGTGACCTAATGCTACAACTCAAACTCCTAGAAAAATAAGAACAAGCAAATCCCAAAACAAGCAGAAGGAAAGAAATAATTAAAATAAGGGCCAAAATTAATGAAATAGAAACATACAAACAAACAAAAATACAAAGAATCAATGAAACAAAAACCTGGTTCTTTGAAAGAATAAATAAGATTAACAGATCCATGACAATCTGACTAAAATGAGGAGGGAAAAAAACCCAAATCAGTAAAAGCAGAAATGCAAAAGTGGAGAAAACAACAAACACCAAGGAAATCCAGGGAATCACCAGAGACTAGTTTGAGAACCTATTTTTGAAGAAATGGACAAATTTCTGGATACTTGTGACCATCCAAAACTGAACCAAGAGGATATTAACCACCTAAAGAGATCTATAATACGAGATGAAATTGAAGCAGCAATAAAGAACCTACCACTGAAAGATCCCAAATCAATGACCTAATGATACATCTCAAACTCCTAGAAAAACATGAACAAGCAAATCCCAAAACAAATAGGAGAGAAATAATACAAATAAGAGCTGAAATCAACGAAATAGAAACCAAAAAAAAAAAAACAAACAAAGAATTAATGATACAAAAAGTTAGTTCTTTGAAAAAATAAACAAGACCGATCGACCCCTGGCAAACCTGACTAAAATGAGGAGAGAAAAAACCCAAATTAGTAGAATCAGGAATGCAAAAGGGGAGATAACAACAAATCCTATACCTTAAAGACCCAAAAAACTCTACTCAGAAGCTTCTAGACATCTTCAATAGCTATAGCAAGGTAGCAGGATATAAAATCAACATAGAAAAATCATTAGCATTTCTATACACTAACAATGAGCAAACTGAAAAAGAATGTATGAAAACAATTCCATTTACAATAGCCTCAAAAAAAAATCAAATACCTAGGTGTAAACCTAACAAAAGATGTGAATGACCTCCACAAGGAAAACTATAAACTTCTGAAGAAAGAGATTGAGGAAGACTATAGAAAGTGGAGAGATCTCCCATGCTCATGGATTGGTAGAATCAACATAGTAAAAATGTCTATACTCCCAAAAGTAATCTACATGTTTAATGCAATTCCCATCAAAATTCCAATGACATTCATTAAAGAGATTGAAAAATCTACTGTGAAATTTATATGGAAACACAAGAGGCCACAAATAGCCAAGGCAATACTCAGTCAAAAGAACAATGCTGAAGGTATCAGAATACCTGACTTCAAACTATATTACAAAGCAATAACAATAAAAACAGCATGGTACTGGCACAAAAACAGACATGAAGACCAGTGGAACAGAATAGAGGACCCAGATATGAAGCCACACAACTATAACCAACTTGTCTTTGACAAAGGAGCTAAAAATATACAATGGAGAAATAGCAGCATCTTCAACAAAAACTGCTGGGAAAACTGGTTAGCAGTCTGCAAAAAACTGAAACTAAATCCATGTATATCACCCTATACCAAGATTAACTCAAAATGGATCAAGGATCTTAATATCAGACCCCAAACTCTAAAGTTGATACAGGAAAGAGTAGGAAATACTCTGGAATTAGTAGGTATAGGTAAGAACTTTCTCAACAAAACCCCAGCAGCACAACAACTAAGAGATAGCATAGATAAATGGAACCTCATAAAACTAAAAAGCTTCTGTTCATCAAAAGAAATGGTCTCTAAACTGAAGAGAACACCCACAGAGTGGGAGAAAATATTTGCCAGCTACACATCAGACAAAGGACTGGTAACCAGAATATATAGGGAACATAAAAAACTAAATTCCCCCAAAACTAATGAACCAATAAAGAAATGGGCAAGTGAACTAAACAGAACTTTCTCAAAAGAAGAAATTCAAATGGCCGAAAAGCACATGAAAAAATGCTCACCATCTCTACCAATAAAGGAAATGCAAATTAAAACCACACTAAGATTCCACCTCACCCCTGTTAGAATAGCCATCATTAGCAACACCACCAACAACAGGTGTTGGCGAGGATGTGGGGAAAAAGGAACCCTCTTACACTGTTGGTGGGAATGTAAACTAGTACAACCACTCTGGAAAAAAATTTGGAGGCTACTTAAAAAGCTAAACATTGATCTACCATATGATCCAGCAATACCACTTTTGGGGATATACCCAAAAGACTGTGACACAGGTTACTCCAGAGGCACCTGCACACCCATGTTTATTGCGGCACTATTCACAATAGCCAAGTTATGGAAACAGCCAAGATGCCCCACCACTGACAAATGGATTAAGAAAATGTGGTATCTATACACAATGGAATTTTATGCAGCCATGAAGAAGAATGAAATGTTATCATTCGCTGGTAAATGGATGGAATTGGAGAACATCATTCTGAGTGAGGTTAGCCTGGCCCAAAAGACCAAAAATCGTATGTTCTCCCTCATATGTGGACATTAGATCAAGGGCAAACACAACAAGGGGATTGGACTTTGAGCACATGATAAAAGCGAGAGCATGCAAGGGAGGGGTGAGGATAGGTAAGACACCTAAAAAATTAGCTAGCATTTGTTGACCTTAACGCAGAGAAACTAAAGCAGATACCTTAAAAGCAACTGAGGCCAATAGGAAAAGGGACCAGGAACTAGAGAAAAGGTTAGATCAAAAAGAATTAACCTAGAAGGTAACACACACGCACAGGAAATTAATGTGAGTCAACTCCCTGTATAGCTATCCTTATCTCAACCAGCAAAAACCCTTGTTCCTTCCTATTATTGCTTATACTCTCTGTACAACAAAATTAGAAATTAGGGCAAAATAGTTTCTGCTGGGTATTGAGGGGGTGGTGGGGAGAGGGAGGGGGTGGAGTGGGTGGTAAGGGAGGGGGTGTGGGCAGGGGGGAGAAATGACCAAAGCCTTGTATGCGCATATGAATAAAAAAAAAAAAAAAAAAGAACCTCCCAAAAAGGAAAGGCCCATGACCTGATGGATTCTCTGCTGAATTCTTTTAGACCTTTAAAGAAGAAATATAGCAACTCTCCTTAAATGGTTCTATAAAATAGATAGGGAAAGAACACTGCATGACTCATTTTATGAAGCCATTATTACACTCATTCCAAAACCAGACAAACATACCTCCAAAAAGGAGAACTACAGGCCTATCTCCTTAATGAACATCAATACAAAAATCCTCAATAAAATAACGGCAAACTGAATCCAACAACACATCAGAAAGATCATTCACCATGACCAAGTCAGCTTCATCCCAGGGATGCAGGTGTGGTTCAACATATGCAAATCTATAAATATAATACAGCACATCAATAGAATCAAAGACAAAAACCACTTGATCATCTCAATAGATGCAGAAATAGCCTTTGATAAATTCAAAACCACTTCATGATAAAAGCTCTAAGAAAACTAGGAATAGAAGGAAGGTACCTCAACATTGTAAAGGCTATATATGACAAACCTATAGCCAACATCATACTTAATGGAGAAAAACTGAAACCATTTCCCCTAAAATCAGGAATGAGACAAGCGTGCCCACTATCCCCACTCCTGTCAAACATAGTCCTGGAATTCCTAGCCAGAGCAATTAGATAAAGAGAAAAAATAAAAGGAATACAAACAGGTAAAGAAACTGTCAAAATATCCCTATTTGCAGATGACATGATCCTATATCTTAAAGCCCCAAAAAACACTACTTCAAAATTCCTGGACACCATAAATAGCTTCAGAAAGGTGGCAGGATATAAACTCAGTTTACAAAAATCATTAGCTTTTCTAGACACCAATAACAAACAAACTGAGAAAGAATATATGGAAGCAATTCCATTTAAAATAGCCTCAAAAAAATCAAATACCTAAGAGTAAACTTAACAAAAGATGTGAAAGACCTCTATAAGGAGAACTACAAACCCCTGAAGAAAGAGATTGAGGAAAAGTATAGAAGGTGGAGAGATCTCCCATGCTCATGGATTGGTAGAAACAACATAGTAAAAATGATTAAACTACCAAAAGCAATCTACATGTTTAATGCAATTCCCATCAAAATCCCAGTGACATTCATCAAAGAGATTGAAAAATCTGCCTTAAAGTTCATTTGGAAACATGAGAGACTGAGAACAGCCAAGGCAATACTCAGCAAAAAGAGCAATGCTGGAGGTATCACAATACCAGACTTCAAACTGTATTACAAAGGAATAGCAATAAAGAGAGCATGGTACTGGCACTAAAATAGACATGAAGGCCAGTGGAACAGAACAGAGGACTCAGATATTAATCCACACAGCTATGCCCACTTTATTTTTGAAAAAGGCACCAAAAACATATGATGGAGAAAAGACAGCCTCTTCAACAAATGTTGCTGGGAAAAGTGGTTATCTGTCTGCAAAAAACTGAAACTAGATCCATGTTTATCACACTATACTAGGATCAACTCAAGATGGATTAAGGACCTTAATATCAGTCCTGAAACTCTGAAGTTAGTGCAGGAAAGAGTAGGGAATACTCTGAAAGTAATAGATATGGGCAAGGACTTCCTCAATAGAACCCAAGCATCTCAGCAACTAAGAGAATGGATGGACAAATGGGATTTCATAAAATTAAAAAGCTTCTCCACAAAAAAAGAAATGGTCTCTAAACTGAAGAGCCACCCACAGAGTGGGATAAAATATTTGCCAGCTATACATCAGACAAAGTACTGATAACAAGAATATACATGGGACTTAAAAAACTAAACTCTCCCCAAATCAATGAGCCAATAAAGAAATGGGCAGCTGAACTAAAAAGAACTTTCTCAAAAGAAGAAATTCAAATGGCCAAAAAACACATGAAAAAATGCTCACCATCTCTAGCCATAATGGAAATGCAAATCAAAACCACACTAAGGTTCCACCTCACCTGTTAGAATAGCTGTAATAAAAAATACCACCAACAACAGGTTTTGGCGAGGATGTGGGGAAAAAGGAACCCTAAGCTACTGCTGGTGGGAATACCAGCTGGTGCAACCACTCTGGAAAACAATATGAAGGCTTCTTAAAAATCTAAACATAGATCTGCCATATGATCCAGCAATCCCACTCCTGGGGATAAATCAAAGGAATGCAACTCAGGTTACTCCAGAGGCACCTGCACACTCATGTTTATTTCAGAGCTAGTCACAATAGCCAAGTTATGGAAACAGCCAAGATGCCCCACTAGTGATGAATGGATTAAGAAAATGTGGTGTTTATACACAATGGAGTTTTACTCAGCCATGAAGAAGAATGAAATCTTATCATTCTCAAGTAAGTGGATGGAACTGGAGAACATCATTCTCAGCGAGGTTAACCAGGCTCAGAAGACCAAAAATCGTATGTTCTCCCTCATATGCAAACTTTAGATCTAGGGCAAATACAGCAATGTTGTAGGACTTGGGTCACACACTAGGGGGAGATCACAGATGGAGAGCACAGAGCGAAGGTATGGGGATCAGTAAGAAACCCAAAACATGAAAGTGTTTTATGTCCCCACTGCAGAGGAGCTAATACAGTAACCTTAAAATGTCAGAGGTCAATTTGGGAGGGTGACTGGGAAGTAGTGAAGAGGTCAGGTAGAGATGAATCAATTCAGGTTGTAACACACTTGTGCATGGAAGCAATGCTAGGAATCTCTCTGTATAGCTATCCTTATCTCAACTAGCAAAAACTCTGTCTTTCTTATTATTGTTTATGTCTTCTCTTCAACTACTTGGAGAAAAGGGTAGAACAGTTTCTGCCTGGAAGTAAGAAGAGGATTGGGGGTAGAGTGAAGGGGCAGGGGGCAGGGGGTAGAAATGGCCCAAACAATGTATGCACATGTGAATAAATGAATAAAAAATTTATAAACACCTCAGTTAAAAGAGTAAACTCATAAATTATACTGAGAAAACATCTTGGATTTTAAAAAAAGTTTTATCAAGAAATATAGAAAACTTTCTGTATTTCCTTGAAATGAAAATAGTTTCATTTACATATTTCTTTTTGCATTCATGTATATGCAATGTATTGAGATTCTTCTATAAGAATGCTACATTTAAAATTTTTCACTTCAAAGGGAGGTGATTTTATAGTCAAATGTGTAAATGCCATGTTTATCATAGCTGGACATCAAACTAGGCTGGAAGCAAAAAGCATAAGGACATCATATTGTTTGGAGGAAGTGACGGTGTTATCATTTAAAGAGTAATCACTTATATTGATTGCATTCAGCATTCAGGAAACTAATAGAGATGCAGTAGTTTGTTTTCTAGGTATTTGGGTGATGTCAAACAAAAGATTTGGGTCCAATCTCTGATACATGAACTAGTCTTCTGTTGGCATGTGTTTACTGGAATTGTGAGTAATATTCTGATACATCTTTTGAGAAACTTTTATAATTTAGCCAACATCGTTGGTCTAGATTGCTATTTGGACATTTTCAGCCTTTAATATCTGTAGAGCTTGTACAAGTACAGACTACTCACTACTTATGAAATGGTTATTAACATGATCAAAATGCCTATAATTTCCTAAGGCAGTAAAAAAATAATCTTTTCTGTCCCAGAATATAAACAAGATGTTCCAAAGAGATTGCCCATTTTGTCTCCTTCAGTATGGTTCAATGAAACAATTGAATGCTATTATTACTCAACTCTCCTTTTTACTGAGTTTGAGACACAAAGAACACTTCTCTGCTGTTGAAGCCAATAGGATTTGGATATCATGATATGACCCTTGACATTTGAAGGGTTGAACTTAGAAATGTAGGAAATTAGTGGTAAGAAATAAAAATTGTGTGATGTTGGATTGTGGGGGAGGGAAACCAGTTGAGATTGGAGGATAAATTTGAATAGAGGTGAGGTAAACAGGACCCAGAGCTAAGAATAAAGGGACATCTGATTGAATCATCTTAAATGCATAAGCTCTAAATTTTTTAGTTAGAATTGTACCAGTATAGGGATTTTTATTCTTTAAAATCAAGGTAGTATGAACAGAAACTGAGACCAGGTCAGTGAGAAGTGGGTTAGATCACAATGAGTTTTGTCAGGGTGCAAGTGGGTCAGTATTCCTATCACTTATTATCTCAGTGACAAAGTTGGGGAGAGAGAAACACTTGATAACTGAGTCAGCTAGTATTTCTCCTATATCAGGAATGATTAAAAGCAGAACTTCTAAAACATATGGATGAAATAACAAGTCTCTCATCAAATTTCAATGAAGTATGTTCACTGAAATTAACTTTTTTTCCTATCCATGGAATGAAGTAAACATACACTGTCAACTTCATCATCCACCTGCTTTTTTCCCATATCTAATTTCCTCAAATTTCTGCTGCTTTTATTTTTGACTTGTATTACTACATCAGCCTCTCATTCTCCCACATTTTCCTCCGAAATCTTATTTGTCCATTAAGAGAAAATTAAAAGTCATCTACTGTTAAAGTCTTACCATATCTATTCATTATAGTGAAGCTCATTATTTTACCTCTAATTAGTACTTACACTATGATTGAGTTTGCTTTTGTATTTTTCCTGTGATATTGCATCTTAAAGAGATTAGTGTCTTATTTTTCTGTCTTCCTAGCACCTAGTGGTGCACATAGTAAGCACCAATAAATGTATATTCAATCAAATTACATGATATTTGAAAAACTTCTAAATCTGACTCAGTGATTTATGAACCTCAGATGGGTTACTTTGTCTATCTTGTCATCAGCTCATCATTTGTAAGTTGTAAGATACAATTTAGTTTCACAAGTTTATAGATTAATTTTAGAGTTAAGGAATTCATATGAAGAAATAAGAGAGACAGTAATAGATTAAACATATATTTGTTGAACATCAACATTTTTCTAAGCATTCTTCTGGGTATTATTAGTTGCTAGAAGAATCTCTTCAAAGAGAGCATTTGAACTTTAGCGAGAGACAGCTATATAATATTCTTGATTTACAACGTGGGCCAATCTTACACAACCACAATATTAGGATGCTACTTTAAAAAATAATATGCAAATAAAAGGACATAAAAATAACATCTAAAATGAAAAAGTTGTCAAATTTAAATAATCTCAAACACAAAAACGCAGGTAAATATCTTCAAAGTAAAATGAAACCTCAATTAGCCAAAGTAAAAATTTAATATTTTTCTATTTTTTATGTTTGCAGTACTGGGGATTGAACTCAGGGCCTCAGGCTTGCTAAGCAGACAAGCCCAAGTAAAAATTTAAACATAAATAATTTTGGCAAATAATATACTTTGCTCTGAGGTTACTCTGTAATCAGATACCATATTGTTTCATTGTCTTCAAACCTGGACTCACTCTAGGCAAGCCATGTTAGAGAAGAGATATCTCAGGGTTATATTCTTTGATTCCACAAATGTGGGAAATAAATGAGTTCTCAGAATCACTTCCTTCAGGAAATTTCTTCCCATTGTATAATAATCTTGTTCAGTCTGGGTAGGGCTAACTTTCCTACTCCCAACCCCCACCATAGGACATGAAGCAATTGGTCTTCCTCAGCACAACTTCAGAAGCAATTGAGATCGTAAGCATTTGCTGCATGGGGGAAAATTGTCTACGAACGAAGCCAAGTAGAGCAGAGAGGTATATAGAGAGGCATGGTCTTGATAATATCTTTTGAATCCTTTCATCCAACGATGTTCAAATTTGGTTCAATTCCTTGGCTTCTCAGTTATATTGAATAAATATGTATATAATTATTAGTTACTAGAAAAATCTCTGTAGGGTCAACTCAGAGCAGAAAGCATTTGAACTTTAGCCAGTAGTGTCACATGGGCTCTCTATATAATATATAGTGTGTATATATATTATATATACAATATTATATACTTATTTTATTTATAACTAAAGAATTTGTTCTAACATTAGTCTAATATTACCTAATATTAAGCCTATCTTGTTTGTCTGGCATCAAATCATTCATAATTCAGAGACCAATTTAGTTCTTGAATTTTTTTCTTCTATTTTCAGTTTTCTCCTGAAAGTTAACACTCAAGGATTTGTTTGGTTCTGTGGTATTGGATCCCTTACTATTGTCAATCTAAAAGAAGAAGAAGGAGGAGGATTCTAAGATAATTTGAATTCATTTGGGACAATACAGCATGCTAGGTTATGAGAAGTCAAAGTACACCCAGAAAAGATGAGGTAAGGGGAAGCTTTGGAAGGCAAAGATCAGCCCTTAAAGAATTTCTTGTGATTAACTATGTTACAGAAAATATGCAGATATACAGGACAAGCAAGGAATGTAAGTCAGATAAGGCACAAGATACATATAAGCTGCAAAGAATTTCCCATGGAAATCAGAGTCTGTGTGACAGTCTTACCTCAGGTACATAAACATGAGCCATCTCTCCCCATTTTTCATAATCTCCCAGCTCTACTTTGTTCTAATGTTTTAGAAGACCAAGAATATTTTTTCTTTTTTTTCTATTATTGTTGTGCTGGGTGAGGGTACATTGAAGTATTTACAAAGTTATCTTACAATGTATCAAATGTATCATTCTTAAATACCCCCTTCACTGCTCTCTTTCATTCCCCCCTCTCCCAATTTCTGGAATAGTTTTAACTGGTATTATGTACACATACATGTGTATACATTATTTGTGCCACCTTCCCTGCACACTTTTGTATTGAAGCCACTGTTAAGAGAATTGCTATTACATAAGCCAATGATTTGTGATACTACATAAAATACTGCTATAATTAATGTAGAAATCAGAAATATGCAGTTACTTAAAGGTAATATATGCCATTGGAATTAAACATACATCATATTAGCTAAAAATATAACCATCCTTGAAAAATTAGGTAGTACTTTTGTTTACTTCTGAGTGTGTGTATAAAGTGTTTGGTCTTACATGTAAGGACAATTGCTTATCACTTACAGTTGCTACCTTACACACTCAAATTTGCCAACAATTGGAAAGATATCAAGTAAAATAGATTGCTTTCATTCTGTATTAGTATTATGTTAGAGGCATGCAGACTTTTTGCTTTGCTAATGTGAATAAAATGAATTTAAAGCTATTTAAAAGAGCAATCACTTATTGTAGATAATTGATAAAAGTATATTGTAAATTTTTTAAAAATGCAATGTGCAAATGTACATGGTATTCTATTATTTGAGTAAAATTAATGGGAAAGGAGTAATAATACAGTTTTATTTTTTCTTATAAATGTTTAGAATATACTTGAAAGAAAGCAAAATAATCAAAGTGACTTTTTGTTGAATGGATAGGATTGGGAAAGATTGGAAACGAGATTGAAACAAGACACAGTAGTAAACACCTTTATGATTCTTAGTCATAAACATTATAAATAGGCTGCCTACTAAAATTTAAAATAACATGTAAATGTTCAATACATTTCCTAAAATATCAAACAACTAGATTTTATATGCATTTTTCTCCAAGACCCATATAAAACTACAGATGAACACAGATGACATTCACCTGGAGATATGGCACTATAAGCAAAGGGATGCAGCACCTTGGGGAGAAGAGGCAGGAAGAGAAGGGAGGAGGGAGGTGCCTGTGGACAGGAGCCAAGAGTGAGCTTTGTGGCCTTGCACTCTAGTGCTCGTTAAAGGCTGTGAGAGCTGCCAAATTTGGGGAAAAACGAAGTATATCATTTTCACAGAGATTCTTTCCCTTCATGCTTAGGACTAATGGCTTATTTCTTCCAAAGTTCTAAGGAATAGACCCATTATTTTAAGTTATAGACGAAATGAGCGGCGATTGAAAAGGAAATGCATTGCATTTTATATACCAAACAGAAGATATTCTTCCTGTTCCTGTCTCTCAACAGTGTTATAGTTTCTTTGATTTTGATGTAAATTGATTTTTTTTATTGGGATCCTCTGTACTGTCTTATGCTTTTTGTCATTTAAAATAAGATTTTAATATGGTTCATATATTTAAACTAGTTGTTTAAAGTCTAGTTTAAAACAGTAAAACAGTTTTTCTCTTCCTTCCCCGGGGAGGAGAAAGTTGGGGAGGGAAGGAGGGAAGGAGTGCAGGTGAGAAAGAGAGAGAGAGAGAGAGAGAGAGAGAGAGAGAGAGAGAGAGAGAAATACTAATCTAAAGAAAGCTTAAGGCCTTCAAAACATTTCTAAGATATTCTGCTTTCCATCTGCCACATAAAATTTAGCAAAATAACTATGTTTGTCTATCCAGTGTACAGTAACAAAACATCATAAACTGGATAACTTATAAATGACAGAAATTTATTTCACACAGCTCTGAATGCTGGGAAGTCTATGATCAAGACTTTCACGGGTTTTGTACCTACTGAGGGACCTCTTTCTCATAGATGGAGCATTCTCACTGTGCCCTCACATGGTAGAATACACCAGGCCAACTCTTGGTGGCTTCTTTTAGAAAGACACCAATGTCATTCATGAGGACTCTTCCCTCAGGACTGAAACACCTTCCCAAGCTCTCCCTCCCAATGCTACCACCCTGGATAGGATTTCAATATATGAATTTTGGGGATATACAATAATTTAGACCATAGAAATAATTGGCCTAAATATTATAAAATTTTAAATTGTGAATATTCAAATGAATACCTCTACTATGAAATTAATATTCTTAACATACAAAAGATTAAGATTTTCTGTGCCTAATATTTACAATGGAAAATATTGCTTATAATTAAAAAATTTTTACACATGTTATATGTAGTGAGTATTTAACTTTTGCTCCATTAATTTCATATTCATGTGAGGAAGGCACATATATCATAATTTTACTGGTAAATAAAATCCTTTCTTTATTAGTAGAAAGTCAATTTGATTTGGACTTAAAAAATCAAAATTTAGGTTTGTCCTCTTCCAATTATAGCTATGTGATGAAGTGAGAGGACAGGGAAATTGATTTGTTCATGTATCAGGTGCTTCATTGTTAAATGCAGATGATAGTATCTAATGTTAATAGAACTTATGCAATTATATAAAATATTTTCTCAATTATAATATCTATAAATTATAATATATTATAACATATAATATATATTATAACCTAAATTATAATAATATGTAAAACCCCTTGCTCATGGCATAGAATAAAGAAACTGGAAAACATTCTACACCATGTTTCTTGGATAAATTTATATGCAAGGCACATGATGGTGACAATAACTGAAATAAAATAATGCTCTATTATAAAAGCAGACAAAGTTCTAATGTTTTAGAAGACCAAGAATATTTTTTCTTTTTTTTCTATTATTGTTGTGCTGGGTGAGGGTACATTGAAGTATTTACAAAGTTATCTTACAATGTATCAAATGTATCATTCTTAAATTCACCCCCTTCACTGCTCTCTTTCATTCCTCCCTCTCCCAATTTCTGGAATAGTTTTAACCGGTATTATTTTTGCATTCACATACATGTGTATACATTATTTGTGCCACCTTCCCTGCACACTTTTGTGTTGAAGCCACT
The DNA here is from genome assembly GCF_047511655.1 of Castor canadensis. NCBI lineage: Eukaryota > Metazoa > Chordata > Mammalia > Rodentia > Castoridae > Castor > Castor canadensis. Next base: position 25,254,123 of record NC_133390.1, on the reverse strand, counting down.
GTTAAGAGAATTGCCATTACATAAGCCAATGAGAATAATAAACTTGCAATGTTTGGGCCATATTAATTTTTCAGTTTTTCATCTTTTAAATTGATATATATCATTCTTTGTGTTAGTACCATTTGTTCACGATTTTCATGTGCAATTGATAGTAATCTAGGATTGACTTTCCTCAAGTTCTCTTATATTCTGCATCAATATTTTGCACTAATAATATAATTAATTTGCTGACTCATGCTGCCAATACATTAATTTTTCAAGCTGTTGGCATCACACATATGAGAGTGTAGATGGTACAACATAAGACAGATTTCTAGACAATTAGTTATGAGGCTGTGTCTACATACAAACAACATATCCAAGTAATTTCTTCCCATGCCATGATTCAAGGATTAACTACAAGTGAAAAAAAATGGCATATGAATAACCCACAGATGGTTTGGTCTTAAGGGTTGCACATGGGATGGATCATTAGCTTCGTGTCTATGCTGCCCAGGAAAGCTAACTTCACCATGGGCATCTGGCTGGCAGTTCTTCAGGGGATTGTGGTACATGGAATCCAAACACCTCAGCTGTGTTTCCAGTTCCCTGGTGTCTACTCTGGCATGGAGAGGCCCTTGTGAGGCAGACAAATTCTCTTGTCAATTTTGTAAGCAGCTAGAGTGGACGCTTAAGTCCTAAAACCCTATTATCTGCTCTGACTTCCTTCTTTCATTTAAATTGGTTGATTAGCAAAAGATTTTTTTTCTTAGATTTTAATTAATGAGACTTAGGACTAAAGCTTCATTTGAACTAAAATAGTGATTATAATGAGATAAAATATACATGGAGTAAAAATTGCATAATGAGGCCACTAATATATATGGTTGCAAGTTTTGTGGCTGTTTTGTGTTTAGTTTAGCAGATAGAAAGAGCAGGTTATGCATATTTTAGCCATATCTTCATAATTTACCATATAAAACAAATTCTTACGGTTTTAATGTCTATGAAATATATCTGGGAGAATAGCTAGGTTGAAATCCTAACCTTAGCATTTATTTATGAATCTCCCATAGTCCTGTGAATGATGTAGGGATGCTTGGTATAAACAAGATGCCAATACAATATGTCTTTGCAAAATAATAGAGTATATAAAATATAAGAAAATGGGAGGAAGCAGGAAGAAGGCATGATCAGATGCAATCAGGTAAAACTAAGTGTAAATTGCTCATTTGATACGCATGGAATCATGCATAGTGACATTAGTGAAATTATCATGTGGTAGTTTTAAATAATAGCCCCATATTTCAATGGATTATCAAAAGTATTTGTTCCTTACTCACATGGCTGCATTATGGATGAGGCCATCTCTTCTCCAGACTGAATATACTAGATGTATTCAACATATGTGTCATTCTGAGACCCAGACTGAAGGAACATAATATATATTTTTTCAAGGGATAGAGGAAAGCAAAACAAAACTACAGAAGATGTTTGAAGTTTGTGTATGTGCCTGAATAGAATGTGTTTCATATCCTATTTCATTCCTTTGGTCAAAGCAAATCCCATAATGAAGTTTTCCTTTCTTCTTTCTACAAAATGTATGCATCCTTGTTTCCATGAAGACTTTCTGCTCTCCTCAAAAGTTTTTTTGTGTTTGTTTGTTTCAGCAGTATCAGTAGTCTAAAATCTTGTGACAATCTTTTTATTTATTTTTTTGGCTCTGGGGTTTAACTCAGGGCTTCTCCTTTGCTAGGCAGGTGGTATGTCACTTGAGTTACATGTCCAGCCCTTTTTGCTTTAGTTTTTTTTCAGGTAGGTTCTCATGTTTTTGCTTGGGCTGGCTTGTATGGTGATTCTCCAACTTTAGCTTCCCATGTAGCTGGGATGCCAGACACAAGCCACCATGGCCAGCTTTTTCATTTAGATGGGGTTGTATTAACTTTCCACCTTGGCTAGCCTTGAACCATGATCTTTGAGATCTCTGCTTCTCAAGTAGTTAGGTTTACAAGCTTGAGTATTTGTGCCTAACCATTAAGGGAAAAACTTTTATCATTGTTTTGTTGGAGGCACTTTTTTAGGGCCTGTGCTTGCTATGCAGATGCTTTACCATTTGAGAGCCATGCTTCACAGCCCTAACTATCTTTATATCGTATCTTTCCTTTCCCCAACATTTAACCTTGGAATAACACAAGATATTCTTCATCAGTGTGTAGTTTCCTGGCCTTCTGCACCTGGCCCCAAAATGAATACCATAATTTAAAGTTTTCCTTTAGGCAGCTACCTACCTGCCTTTGGAATCAATAAGTGGGGTATACCCAAAGGTGTGGAAGAACAGTAAATATTTTTGAACAGTAATATGATCTACCTCAAATGTCTAAGTGGGCTGTAGTTTTTAAACTTGGGAGGCAAACACTTATAAATATACTCTAAGAGAAAACTTTCATATAATGTTCATTTTCTCAGTGCCTTCTGGGTCTTCTCAGTTCTAGATACACAGAAAGTTTTCTTAGCCAGAAAATTTCTCTTTGCTAAGAAAAAAAAAAAAAGTAAGAAGAGGTGAAATCATTCAGTATAAATCACCACAAGTGTAGGCCAGATAGTTATTCCTTTATTGCATAAAACATAAAGAAGAGATTATTTTTAATGTAGCATTTTTAGTTCCTTATTATGCAATTTAAATTTTAATATAGTCACACTGATTAATAGGAAAGAGGAAAATAAATCAAAACTAAATAGATTTTCAAATATTGACATTCATGATCAATTGGACTTTATTCTTTGTATTGCTGTTGATACCATATAATAAGACTTTTTCATTTAAAAAATATTAAAAGGGAAATAAAGTGGGGAAATATGAAGCAAAACATAAGAGAATATTTATAGTAGCATTTTATAAATAAAAATCTTATTTAAAGAAATTGTCTGGAGTTAAAAATAATGTTAATATACCTCTTAATAGTATTATGCATTAACATACCAATCAAGAAAGTAAAATACATGACTATGAATCATTAAACAATTAGAGTTATAATAATTTTGGCACAACTTTTTCATTATTGGCTAAAATTATTTTTATACTAATATGACTTTCTCAAAAGTGGGTAACAAAAGAAGAGTAATATAAACTGTTAGAATACAAATGATTTTTCCTTTTATGATTTACATTTCACTCCCACTTAGATTATCTTTATTTATTACTGTGCAGTTGTTCTAATCTTTATAATGAGTTTGGTTCAATTCAACAAACATTCATATAGTCTCAACCATGGGGGAACCACCATGATGGCAAAAGTGGCCCTTTAATTTGATTATATTATTCCACTGGGGAGAATATGTCTGTTTTACTTTGCATTTGAAGAAACAATCTTATTCACCTTTTAAGTGTAAAAATGAAATAATCAGGCTATAATAAAGTAGCCATATTTCTAATACAGATTTTGACAAGGTAAATGACTGCTCCTTTCCCTGCCAGCTCACTAAAATGCTCCATGTTTTGGATCCAGCATCATAAAATGACACTGCTTGGAGAGTGCCCTGCAGTAGCCTATTTTATTTTACAACCTACTCAGCAGAAATTGTTTCCATGGCTGTCAGCCATTGCTCCTATGCTAACTCCATGACTTGGCACAGCAGTGCTTCCACTTGACTTAATTTAAACATGGTTCTTCTTCAGCAAGACCTTCCAGTGAATGCTCAAGCCTTTCCAAAAATGGGGCTACAAGTAGCCTTGCACTGGCCCTTTAAGGCGGTAGTTGTGAATTCATGACTAATGCACTCCTAATTTTTTTTAACCTTTTATGAGGAGTATTTGAAATATAAAATTTCAAGGTCTCTTTACTTAACTTCAGTTTTTCTGCATTGTTCTCCTTCAGTCTGTCTTGTTGAGTACAGAATTCCTGTAGAATTATAGAAACCTGGCTCCACACATTGCTTTCTGGGTTGGCTTAGGTTTCTTTAACTGTAAATGAGGGACAACCATGCCTTTCTTTTTTGTTTTTTAAAGCCTTTTTATTTATTTAGTTATTTAGTTAGTTATTTTTCCTTTATTGTTGTGCTAGGTGGGGATGCATTATGGCATTTACAAAAGTTCAAACAGTCTATCAAATATATTACACTTGAGTTCACCCCCTCCACAGCTCCCTTTTATCCTCCCTTCCCCAATTCATGGAATAGTTATAACAGGCACCATTATTGCAATTACATGCATGTGTATACATTCTTTGTACTGTATTCACCTTCCTACCCCTTTCCCTGCCACATCCCCTCTTCCATGAGTGCCATCACCCACCCCTGCAGGACCTGTTCCTCCCTCCTGTTCTCTGATTTTGCAGAAGAGAAAAGATAAAAAGGAAAACATGACATCTTTGTTTCTTTGAGATAAAGGTAACAATACAGGGAGTTTGTTTGTGGTATTTCCATGTACATTTGTGTTATACCCCCAGATGGTTTATCTTCTGTAATTATTTACATTCCACCTTAATCCTTTTGTATGGTAGTTGCAGCTGGTTTAGGATTTCTATGTTTATTCTTGTATAGAGAATATGTATCAACCATATTCAACATCTTAGTTTCCTTCTTCTACCATATCCTTCCCATGTGTGACCTTCCCAATAGTGTGACCAGTGTTTCATAATATTGCTGCATTGTATTAGGTTTATATTCCACATATGAGATAGAACTTGTGGCTTTTGGCCTTCTGAGTCTGGGTAATTTCACCTAAGATGATGTTCTCCAGTTCTGAGCATTTACTTGCAAATGACAAAGTTTCATTCTTCTTTGTGACTGAGCAAAATTCCACTGTGTATAAATACCACATCCATGATGACCATGCCTTTGTCACAGCATTATTTGGAAAAGCAAACTAGCTGAAGCCTGTAGAGTATAATATTTTAAACACTGCTTAGTATGAAAAAAGTGTTTTCCCTTTTGGTGTCCCAATTTTGTTCCTTGCCATCTATCCTCACCTTTTTCTGTGTTTACTCCTCAGAGCACTATGAAAGGGCCTGGCTAGGTGTTCTGAGGACAACAGAAACTGAGCCCCACTGTGGTCTACAGGAGGTTTTGGGCAGAAAAGCCACAGCTGAATAATGGGTACAACTGCTTTTGTGGTCTTTGGTTGTTCTGACAAGAGAAAGCTTGTAGATTTTTGACACTGCTTTGATAATTCTGTCCCATTGTTGCTGAGATACTCCAGGGTTGGTCTATGTACAAGTTTCATTCAGAAAGAACAGCACAAATCAGCAAACACCTATCAGTCCACTCTATTTGTCTACTGCTAGTCCTATTATGCACTTAATATTATTTTCTAACAGTGATACCTGCAAAATCACATTTTGATGTGCTCATTATTGATTTTTTAATGCACATTAAAAATAAACATCTAACTCTTTGTCTTAATCTATTGAGGCTGCTATAGCAAAAATGAAGAAATTTTTAAGGAATGAAAACTTATTTCTTGCAGCTCTGTGATTGGTGTATAATGCGATCCTTTTTCTTGTAAATGGCACCTCTGGCTGTATTTCCATATGATGGAAGGGGCCTAATAAGCGCTTCCTTCATAAGGGCACTAGTCATTTTCATGATAGTGAAGAGCTCCTGAATCATTTCTCAAAGGTTCCCCCTCTTGGTACCACCATGTTGCAGATTAGATTTCAATGCACAAATTTTGTGGGGTCATAAAAATTTAGACTGTAGAAATCTTAAAATTTTTTAATTCTAAATTTAGGGTCCTAAAAACTATCTCAATCACATTTGGGAAACATTGGCTTAGTTTTATTGAGGATTGGTAAATGACTGTGTGATTACCTGAAGAATAATGTATCTGAAGTGAGAAAGATATCTACTGTCTCAGGAAATAGTGGAAGCTCCAATATTAGCACTTCTGTGGCAGGAAGGTATAGTATCATTTTTAAACTTTATATTCTTTAAAAAATATTTTCAAGTTGTAATCATAGATATTTAGATGGTATGCAGTGGTGTTTAATAGATAAATGATAGATGATAGATAGATAGATAAATGATAAAGTGTAATGGTTGAACCAAGTCAATTAACATATCTATAACCTTAACCTTTAGCTATTTCTTCTCTCTAATTATAACTTTATAGCCTTTGGACAACAACTATCTCTCAATTCCTCTCATCCTATAAACCCTGCTAATGACCATTCTATTTTCTGCTTCTATGATTTGGGTGGTTTCAAATTCCACAAATAAGTAGTAGCATGTGTTTTTTGTCTTTCTGCATCTGGCTTATTTCATTTCCCATCAAGGAGGGCATATTTTTGAGAGGTGATTTGCCATTGTGTTTACAAGCACAGACTCTAGAGCCTGACTTCTTGGGTTCACATTCCAGCTAACATCCTTTACCTTCTCTCAAGAATTTGTGCCTCAGTTTACTTATCTTTAAAAATGGGGCCAATTGTAGTGTCACAAGACATTTGTGAAGATGAAATGAGTTAATATATATAATCCTTCGCAACAGTGCCTGGCACATAGTAACTATGAATTGTTATTACTGATAACAATTGATAATTACTCTTCAAACAGGTCAAGTTGGTCTCACTCTCTTCACATTATCCAATGTGAAGATGATCTTTGAGTTTCAACAGTTCAGCTAATATTATGCTAAAAGAGAAATAGGAAATATTCAGGGCATTTTTTATTTTTACTAATATAATTTGATTTTATTTCATAATGGTTAGGTTGTTTCTGGTAACACTTTATGCATTTTTCTTTTCTTCTCCTCTAAAGTGCCAATGCAAAGATTTGATATCCAAAATTCTATTACTTATTGCTTTACCCTGTGACTTAGAAAAATAAATCTATCAACGTTTAAAAGTTTAAGTCAATAAAATATTGTCTATATTCCAGTCACAACTTTTCAACATATCTAATGCAAAATCATGGTATTTTAATTCTTGATAATATATTAATGAATAATAATCCAAATTATATTGTTTTACAGATAATCAATAGAGCATTAACTTTTAAAGACACTGGAATAAAGAACCATACCCAAGGCTGTGGCTAATGGCACACATTAATACAAGTATAAGAAAGCAAATAGTATCTTATATTTTACCACTAAAGAGAATAATAATCTACTTAGTGTAAATACAAATATGCATCTTCATTGTATTTTTACTTTGTGACTGCTGTCAGACTTCTCTCTGTGAGTGGAAAGTGTTTGCCAAATAAATGTAATCTTTTTTGCCATAATGATTACAAAGATGCCTGGAAGGATATTAGATGACTTACTTAGGGGTTCAGGAAAAGGAAGCAGACTGGACAATACTTTTTTGTCCTTACTTGGTCATGAAGCCTCAAGGTGGCATGACTGGTCATTAAGCAGAGAAGGCACACCCACTTTTCAGTGGACAATTTTCCTATCTTTTCTGTCCTCTTCAAAGTATGTTCTGAATGTATGCGAAGTTCTCTGATGGGTAACTACTGAAGTTAAGGGATTTCAACATTTATTCAATATCTGAATAAGAGAGGGCAATACAGTTGAAATGAAAGGTAGGAAACAATACTGTTCAAACCTTTCCCTTTATTCCCCAGAAGTGTTCACACATGTCTGATGTCTGGAAGAAGAGTGAGTTACCAATGTGTGTCACTGGAAGGTGGGAAGGGTTGGGACCAAAACTTCCCTGGAGCCACTAAAAGAAAACTATTTAATACAACAACACCAGTGTTGAGTGAGATAAAGATGTAGTTCTTGCTTTGAATAACCATTCCTTCTCATTAAGTAGATTAAATATGTACATGTAAGCAGCTAAGTAATTTGTAAAGATAAAATCATAGTATGTAAAATTCTACAATATAGATTTTATTCAGGAACTAGATGGATATGTATTAACCATTTAGAGAAGGAAAGAGAGTAGCTTGAGATGACATTTTTTTTTTTCAAGAAAGGTAGAGCCAATGTTTTGGGTAGTTACAACAGAGGCAGACATTACAAACATGGAGAAATTACACAGATATACAGCAAGTAACAAAACATAATACTGTCAGTCACCTTACTGGTCGTGGAAGTGACTGACGGTATAATGATAAAGAGAGTCAGATAGACTTCAGACGTTCTTGAGTCAAGGGAAATTCTATCTTTATTCTATTGGCCAGAGTGTGACTTGAAAGCTTAAAAGCAGAAGATTATATAAAAGCAGGTGCATCTTTAAAATATTCTTTTGATGGTGGCCTTATGCAGAAATTATTCTTCTAATTTTTCACTATATGTTCTACAACTATGTTTATGTTAACATTGAAAGAAAATTAAGAAATTAAAATTCTGTTTATATAAGAAATACTTATTCTGGACAAAACTATGTGCTGATGATATATGAGTGATGGTAGTGGAGCTGGAAAAGGCTAAACCAAATCTCAATTAACTTGTTGGACTGACTATAAGTATGTCTGTATTCAAGTTATTCCTCATTGTTAATGAACATGAGGGGTCATTTTACATTATGAAAGGGTTAGCAAGTACCAGTCATAGGAATAACATGATCAAAGGTGTTTTTATATAGTAGACTCTGTCATAAATGCAATCAACTGAATGCATTACACTTAAGATAAATTAGGTGTTCCAAATAGTATTCTAACAAAACTTATTGAAGATAACATTTATTACTATGGCAACCTAGAATAGAAATTGAAAACTAGAGCAATAAAGGTGAGATAGAAACAATAGACAAATTGTTTCTATTTAGGTACAAACTATTTTTAATTTTTATAAATCCAGGGACAAATTTGAAATTCTTATTAAGTGTTCAAAAACATACAGATTTTTATCCTTAAAATTGTATAGATTTAAAATGTACAGTTACATTTGTATCTTCTGTTGGTTATTAAATAAATGAATCAGTTCTCCATTTTTTCTGAATCTCAAAAGTGGTCTTTATCTCTTTGTTTCTGCTTTGATTCCTTTTGGTCAATTCTGAGCATTTATACCCTTACCTCAGAATGTTATACCTGTTTATTGATTAAAATTCTGGTTACCAAAGCATGTTTATAACACTTAATGATTACACAAAAAAACTGTAGTTTTTTTGGAAGGAAGTATGGTCATGGAAATAGGTGACTGGAGTATTTTATATTTCTTTTGCATTTCACTTCAATTCCACATTAGAAATTATAATTGTAGAGCTCAGAAAATGAGCATGAAATTTCATGATTTGAAAAGTTTGGGGCAATTTGATAAAAAGTTATAAAATAGCTTAAGTCCTAGTAATTTTTAACATGTATTTCAGATAACCATTTGAACAATAAATGATACATTTCTATTTCATTTGTAAGTTATTCTCATTGAAAAAGTGGTATTTTAATATAGATAAAATTTTATTCTACATCATTTTTTTCCTTTTACAAAATCAGAGAATAGGGCAATAGAACAGGTCCTGTCTGGGAGAGTTGGTACTGGTGGGAAGGGGGGAGGATGTGGGTGAAGGGTATAAGAAGGTGAATATGGTGCAAATACTGTGTACACATGTAAATAAATGAGAAAATGATACCTGTTGAAACTATTCCAGAAATGTGGGGAGAGAAGGATAAAGAAGAATGGTGGAGGGGATGAATTCAAGTATAATATATTTGATATAATGTAAGAACTTCTGTAAATGCTACAGTGTACCCTCACCCATCACAACAACTAAAAAAATTAAAAAGAAATAAGGTAAAAAAATTTATTCTGTTTTGCCATTTGTAAGATTGTTAACAATTTAGATTGAAAACATTTATTGAATTTTTAGTGCACAAGAACTGCTAGTCAGTCACCAAGGACACAGGAATATTATGTATCCTGTTTTACAGGAGAATAATGTGTACACATAAAGAGACATAATATACCAGATAATTGCTGAAGAAAAAATATAGTATTATGTTTAAAAATCAGAGCAAAGAATAATACTTTTTTATGGAAATTTAAAAATTAAGCTTCATATAGGAGGTGGTAATGAAGCACCTGGTAAATATCAAGATGTGAGCCTTCATTATTTTGGGTAAATAAGGACAGTTTCAAGTGGAGCAGGATATGTGGTCACTGTATTTGTGACTGATGTTACTTGCAGGAGCGTTTAGCTGTATGAAGTAGAAGCAAAATTTTGAATCTGTAACATTATCATCTAGGAATGTCCAGTCCTCCCTGGTTACATGTATTGTATTGGTTCCAGCAACTCCACAGTTATCAAATGCCATGGATGGTCCAGTCCCTTTATAAAATGGTGTAGTATTTACACATAACTTACATACGTTCTCTTTTATACATCAAATCCCTGTAGATTACTCACAATACCTAATGTAATGTACATGACATATAAATGTTTGCTATACTGTATATGTTTTGTACAGATCCAACTTTTTCTCAACTATTTTTGATCCACTACAAGTTAAATCTATGCATGTACAACCCAAGAATGTACATTTGATTTTTGGACTAATGTTCACTCTTTCTTAGAAAACAAACAAAACAAAAGAAAACCCATGTACACTTAAGGTGAGAGTGACTGATTTCAGCCAAATAGGAAGGAAATGAGAACTCAAAAGTCTGAAAATCAAGGGACATGAATTAAGCTTGAAAACTTCTCCTTTTTAAGCATGAAATCATTTGCAAAGTTAGGTGAGGTTTTGCAGGATTTTTGTGAATTACTGAAATCTCTTTTTTCTTTTCCTTTTGGCAGCAATAGGGATTGAACTCAGGACCTTGTTCTTGCTAGGCAAGTCCTGTATCACTTGAATCACTACTCTTAGTTTGTTTTTCAGATAGGATTTCCAGCTTTGCTTAGTCTGGTCTTAAGTTGAAACTTTCTTACCTCCATCTTCTAAGCAGCTGTGATTACAATTGTGCACCACACATCTGGCTAGATTTTTGAGGTAGAGTCTCACTAACTTTTGCCTATACTGGCCTCTTAACTATAATCTTCCCATCTCTGCCTCCCAAGTAGCTGGGAAAAAGAGAAAAAATTTGAAAGCCTAGATATAGGTGGAGATAACGAACGTATTAATTCAGAAATTCATGCACTTATTTATTCAATGTACATTTAAAAGCTATTAGTAAATAAATGTTTATTTAATATTTATAATCCCATGTAAGTAATAAATATTAACTATACACACCAAATATTTATTTACTTAGTATTCATTTATTTATTTATCAAATTATAGTAAATATTGCCCACCTATTGCTTAATTATCAAAAGATATCAACACTTCCACACCTACTCTTCATTTGCTATTTTATTTACCAAATAGACAATAGGTGGGGATAAAAACATCTACACATAGGAAATTTTAAAAAGCTTAGAATTTACAATCTACTGGAGGGAAACAAACGTTAAACAAGTATACACACATTTTAAACAGAATAATTGCCTCATGTTCTCAGCAAATATTTGTTGAATGAATAAAAGATGCTGTCATAGAAGGAAACGAGGTGGGGGAGCGAGGTAAGCAGAGGAGGACTGAGGTTCTCTAGCTAAGGAAAATCTTTATGCAGAGAGGCAGCACCTTCACTTCTTTTGTGTTGTGCTAAAGCTTCTTAGGTCGTGAAGTTTTAACTTGGGGTAGGATAACAGTGTAGAATCTAGAAGACACCAGGGCTTGTATACCTTACCTGTTAGAAACTAAGCCTTGTGGAGAGATACAGGTGTGTAACAGTTTGGGGAGGGGTTGCTGTGGATGATTAGTGGAACTAATTAGGGTTTTAGGATACTTGAAGATCTTGAAGTCTACCTCTGTTCTTTATTTCCAGTAAGTATTTTTTCAAAAGTCTTTGAGTCACGAGTTAATGCCTCCTTGTGGAGTTGAGCCTGGGTGCACCATGATTATCCTTGTCTTGTTGTAAGAACGTTATATATATTGTATTATTTAACTTCATAAACACTTCAAATTTAAACCATTATTTCTGATTTTTAAAATATCCAATGAAATGACTTCTGCCCACTAGACTAGGAAGCCCTTGGCTAAAACATTTTTGATGAGGTTCTTAAATTTTTAAAACTGCTATAAGTTAAGGCTATCTTATGAATTTTGGGGGTCCGTTGTTTGGAAATAAATATGATAGTTTCAATTCCTCATATAATATGGGAAATTTTTTTTTCTGGTACAAAGGATTTGTCAATAGAAATGCATTTACTTTTGCTGTTTTTCCTCCTTCAAGTTTATTTTAAAGGCGTTTCTGTGGAATGCAGAATATTTATCTACAGGTTACTTGGCAGTATGGTCCTTATTATTTTCAAATTTTCCATTTTGCTGTGCTACAATATATACATGCAGTTGGCATGGGAGCTATTTACACTTAGAAACAGTGTATGCAAAATATCAAAGTGACAGATGCACATCCAGAAGGATATTCAAATTGATTTTTTTGTCTTAATACCTTTGTTTTCTCCCCAAATTCCCTCTAACTTCATATGTCACCACACATAATGCAGTTTATTGTTATTATGTCTGGCTTTGGAATCATTGTTTTCTAGTCACTTCATATATTTGGAAAAACCATTGACTGTAAACACCATAAAGACATACTTAATTTTTTTAGATCTTTTGATATTACTCCTCCTTGCAGCACATTTATCTTTTTAGTAAAATGGAACACTCTTAGAGAAAAAACTCTTGGCTCATTAAATATTCATTTATAGTTTTATGATCTCTTAGTTGGATTATCTTCAACTCAGTTTTATTTTGCTTTGTTTGTATTTTCCATTTATGTGACTTCTGTGTGATATTTTGATTTTTTGTGCAAAGGACCATAGAAAAATTTTCCAGGACTCCTACTTTCAGTATAATTTGGAAATAAAATAAGGTAGAAGAACCTTTTATTATAAAATGGCATCATATTGTTTCTATAAAGACAGTAAGAAAGGAAGGGAGAGAAGGAGGGAGGAAGGGAGAGAGGGAGGGAGGTGTTAGGCTTTCTTAATAATAGTGAAATAGAATTGTAAAGCTGAAAATTACTTCAAAAATGATCAAGCCTGGTATTTCTTGTTTAACATATATATTATTTAGGAGTCCACTTAAGAGCAATCATTTTTTCAGTAAATATTGATCAAAAGATGTGGAAAACAGTTTTATGAAGTTAGTAACACTTTAAAATTAAATTTATATCTGTTAAAACCATAGGCTCTCTATATATTTGGGAAATTAATGCATATGTATAAATAAACATATGGAATTCTGTCTGGGAGCATCAAAGTTTAAGATTTGTTCATGGTTGACTATGACAGAAATACATAATATATAAGTATGAAAACGTCATAATGGAACTTAATATTCTATAAAATTGGTAATAACAATAAAATTTGCACTTCATCAAAAAAAGCTTTGAAATTTTGTGAAATACAGTAACAGCATTTCTAGAGGAGAATGTCATCAAGTTGGGAAGTACAGAATTTTCTCAACTTAGTCTTTTTGTTTTTTTTAAAGTCAAACCCAAAGAGATAAAGAAACTTGGCCAAGATCATATTATCTGAAAATTTGAATTTATATTTCTGCTAGCCAAGCAATCTTTCTATTTTGCAATACACTTTAAATAGAGTCTTCCAATTATGTACCAAATAAGTAAGACTGCACACTTGAAGCAAAGATAACTTGGGCTTATGTCTTTGTCTTTTTTGGTTTGATTATTTGGGTGTATTCATGTATATTAAGACCAGACTTTTAAGTAAGCCAAGTATTATTTTAAATTAAGAAAGAATCGCTAAAATGAGTTGATATAATATTGACATAATAATGAATAAATGTTTACTTAAATATTAAGTTATGTTTACATGATTTTTCATATCTGGTAAGTTGTGTATCCTTTAATATCCATACGTATTTTAACTCATTACCTGAATAGTCATAGCTTTTAACAGAATTAATGGCTATTAAACTTAAACTTCAAGTCATAGGAAGGCATGCTTTTGCAGAGTGTGCAATTCTTCATATGTTTCTCACATTGCTATGAATAATGGGGCTCTCCTTGTTAGCCCTACAAAACTAAGACTTCTAACTGAGGATCTAAGAGTGGATCTGACTCCTGCATGAGGCAGGTCGTGCATCCTCCAGTGCACACAAATTTAGAAACACTTGCTCTTTCATTTGAGCTGGTGAAAAATTGCACACATATCATCTCTAAATATTGAGAGGAAAAACTTTGTATTAAATGCTTACTTTTTTCCAGGAAGTGCAAAGAAATCATTACTTAGAAACACAGTGTTTTGCCTTTTGATAAAGTAATTATATATTAATTGTTTTAATTTTAAACTTTCAACATACTTTGTTATGTCCTGACAATATTATGGATAGTGCTTATGGAGAATCATTGACTGTGGTTAAACAAAACAAATCAGCTAATATTGGATTCTGGTAACACCTCAGACATATGAATGTAAAATTATAATAGTTGTATGTATTGTAACAAATCTCCTTTATAGACCATATTGATCACCTTTTGATCTGGGGCACATATGAATGAGCCCTGCTGTGACTGAGGCTGAAGTCACTGCATGGAATTGTCCTTGTGAGGAGCCACTGACCGCACATCAGTGCCTGGAATTCAGGCTGTCTTGAGATATATTAATGGTAACTTCAGACATTTGAAAATGAATGAGGAGAGTGAAGAGTAAGTCCTATATTTGGGATATACAGATTCCATACTATACTATTAAGGGCTCTGATATCACGTTTCAAACCTTGGGATTCCAAATAGCATTGTTCTGTTGATGTTTCAAAGCTTCTGGGAATTCAGTGATCGACTAATTCTGGGATTACTTTGGTCTACTTTTATTGAGACCATGCTTTCCATTTTGAAACTTGCAGAGAGACATATATCATAGGTATTGGATCAATGTTGATCTCCTTAGCCAACTCAATTTGAAGTTCTTATTTGAAACTTTTCATTATTATTTTTACTGAGAAAAGAGTCCTAACACTTGAGAGACCAAATGATTTCCAGTGCTGACCTGGGGTTTGGCTCCACACACATACAAACAACAACTTATATATTCTAGGGTCTCTTGCTGGCCTTAAAGGAAGCCCCTAATCTACTTATTGATTCACACAGAGTTCTTAAACTTCTGACTGTGTCTATTTAATTTGGAACTAAATTGTGTTTGCCATCCGAAAAGCATTTGTTTTCTATGGTCTCTTATGCATTTCTAGTGAATGATAAAAACTGTTTATTAATAAAACTAATTAATCTCTGTTGCTAACCCCAAATGTATAACATTTTAAAATGCAATTTTTTGAAGATCTTTAATGTATATCCCTTGATATATACAATACTTATTTAATATAAAATATATATCTTATATAACTTTTATGGTGAAATTCCCCAGTGCTCCCCAAAGATAATGCCCACTACTTTTTAAAATTAAAAACAGAATCTTTAATTTTAATTATATAACACTGTTTAAAAGAGTGAACCCAGACTGGAGGCTTGGCTCAAATGGCAGAGCATGTGCTTTGCAAGGGTGATGCCCTGAGTTCAAACTCCATTCCTACCAAACAAAACCAAGAACAACAACAAAAGAGTGAACCCAATTTACATAAGTTCACATCTGATCATTTATATTTGGTATGTTTTAAACTTATGTATATATAATATTGCTCAACAACATTTTCCTAAGCATCCTCTCTTGTAATAAATTCCATAGGAGATACTTTCCTATGTCTTTAATAATTCTTCTTGATGACTTTACAAAATAAAAGGTAAGATGTGTGAACTTAAGGTATGGCCACCTACAGCCAACTTCTAGCATAAAGATAAGAAAGAGTATTTTAGGAAGTCAGTGCAAACCTATTGAAGATGAAGTTATTACTGTAATTTGGTTTTTCTGAAGTATTAAACCTATGGGGCCCTTCCCTGCCAATAATGGTTTTAAGCACTTGTTGTCTTAGGCATGAGGTATATTTAGGACATGATAAGGTCAACTAATATGTAGGAAAACACATCCAGTGTTCATGTTGTATTCTACGGTTTTCTTCCCAAAGAGAGACCTTCTCACAATAGCTTTGGTCTATACAAATGTCCAGGAGTAGGGTACCATGAAAAGGGGAATGAAGTATCTTTCACAATCCTAGTTGTATAGGCATTTGGAGAAGTCTCTCAGGCCACGAGCCAATGGAGATAATCACCCTCAACTTGACAGCACTGGAGAGTGCCTGAAAGTATACTACCAGGTGAATTCCTGATTCCTCTGCACTCCATTTGCCCTTCCACCACAGCTTTTTTTACTCCGTCATTATTTCATTCCATTTCTCTTTTCACAGTAAGTTGTGTGTACCTGGAAGGCAGCTTTCTGACCAGAAACATGCCTAGTGATCCTCATTGACAAGGTTTCCAAGGCTGAGCTATTCCTCCATCGCCTTGGGACATTTATCAGTTTTCCATTCAAAATCCCTCTGGTGCCTGTTTCTTGGGAACATTTAGCAAGTGGAAAAACTAACAGACCCTCTGCCAAGTCCAGATTTATCAATTATCCATGGTCCTACAATAAAATAATATATTTATAGGGAATATAAGTAAAAATGAAGTGACAAGGTATGCATAACTGTAATTATTTTAGATATTTTACTTTCATGAGTTGGATAGCTTTAATAATGAAATTAAAGTTTAGCACTTGGAAAGAACAAGTGCTAAAAATCTTGATTCTGCAAAACTTATCCTTGCTGTGGCAGTATGGACTCCCTTTGTCCAAGAAACTAATCCAACAAATATTTTGAGTATCCTTATGGCTTATGAAAACCAAAGACAGTGAGATCTTACAACAAAGTGTGTTGTCCATTGAGATATTAAGGATTTTATTTAAGAAATCCTGGTGCCTTTAAGCAACATAATTTGAAATGTCAAATTCTACCAACACTGATCATGACAGCATTTTCAAGGTCCATATCATGAACTAGATATGAACTCCCATGAACTTCTGTCTGATACTCCAGGAAGCTGTGTAAACAGGCGTTGTGTGGATTGTTATAGAAAAGAGCAGGTCAGGTTATGGAAAACTGTCCTTCCAGTTTTCAAAATGAGCTTTACTTATAAGCCACAGATCACTGACAAATGATTGCAAAGGAAATTCCCAAGAATTCAGGACATTCATTTTGTCTTGATGGTTTTCTCTGGAGGTGCAAACACTGAGATTGAAATCAGTTGAGAAAACCATGTTTCTAATATTTTTTTTTCAATTTGCTTCTGTGGCAGTTTAGTTAAACAACCTTCTTGAAAACAATCTATTTGCACAACCTAGGTGGGGAAAACCCTGGCACATTACATAATTCACTGAGCAGATTTTTGCTCCCCCTCTGCCAATCCATCTTAAATACTGGCTGGCTACTACCCTGCATCTAGCAATCTATATGATCAAGCAATTTAGCACAAAAAGAGAGAGGCCCCACAACTTGGCATCCCTGTGGACATTTATCTTTGAGAAAAGCAAATGGAGCCAACTTTTGCCAGAGTTTAATAGCAAAACTGTCACATTTTACACAAATGAATATTGAGGTCTGTTAGCCAATGGAAAGGAGGTAGGGGGAGGGAACAGGAGGTGGGACTGCTGACTGGACTGTTTTCAAAGTGGCTTCAGTTTTTCGGGGAGGGGCTGGATTTTCTGCTTGGCAAGAGCGACGAAGTAGTTAAAAATTATTACTAGCTAGGGGCAGGAACCTCGGGATGTGGGTATATAAGGCCGTGCCTCCTGCGCAGAGCCGCTGCTGCTGCTAGAACCCTCCAGGACTCAGGGGCTCAGCTCCTTAGTACTCAAAGGCTAGGAAGGGAAGCAAAGGTGAACGCTAAGAGTGCAAGCTGGGGCTCCAGCTTCACCTCTGGAGCAGACGAGGGCTCCCCTAACTTTTGTCCCCGTTCGCAGACACGCTAGCGGGTTTGTGCGCTCCAGCCCAGCAGACCCGCGCGCGGCACAAACACACCCGGCAGCAGGTCCCGAGCAAGGGCGATGTGCTCACGGGACGGAGCAGGGCTCTGGCGGAGAGAGTAGGGCCCAGGAGAAGGCCAGGGAGGCAGCAGGGTTAGAGCCTCGGGCTCCCCAAGGGCGGAGGCCGCCTTTGCTCCAGGAGACACCTGCTGCTGACGCCTTGCAACCATGATGATCCGCGTGCTCTCCCTGCTGCTGGGCGCCGCGCTGCTCTGCGGCCACGGAGCATTCTGTCGCCGGGTGGTTAGCGGTGAGTCAGGGGGACGCGGGCCAGCGCAGAGGATGACACCAAAGGACCATGGGACGCTGCGGAGCAGTCTGTCCTAGGGTGGAGACTTTCGGGAGGGTTGGAAACCTGTACTGAGTAGGAGGTCGAGGGGAGGTAGGGGAAAATGGTTTGTGTTATTCTTTATTCTACTCCCCCAAACACACAACAAAAAGTTTAAATTCTTTCGAAGTGCCTGGTTTAGTAACTGCGGAGCAAGTTTCTGCTAAACCACCAGAAAAGCTGCCTTTTCCAGGAGTGATTTCCACTTTCTTTGTAAGACAGTTAATCTCAAGACAGGGTTGGGCACCTGCAAAAGGGGTGGGGTAGGGCGGATGCTGAGGATCCCAGAGACAGAGAAGCTCTTGCAGAAATGCCATCCTCTTTGGCTTGGCTCCACTTCAGCCCTAGCACCCACCATGCACCGTGTTCACACGGATGGTTCCTCAGACCGGACCAGTTCTCTGTGGGTCCTTTACAGATGTCTGGATAGGCAGTCTTTGTTCTCAGCAGGACTGGCAAAGAACAAACGGGGGACAGGTCATTGTGCACACACGCCTTTTCTTTGCACATCTCATCTCAAATTAGGGATCTCTCCGAAAATGAAGTCAGCCACATTTGGGTTGAGGTGTACTTGGTAATGACTATGGATTCGTGCATTTAGAAGGTGCAAAGTAAATGGATCAAAATTGGAAAACTTCCAAGCTTTGTCTCCTTTTTTTTTCTTTTTTCAACGTTCATTGTCTTATGGTTGAGCAGTTTATCTTGTATCCACCTTCCCTTTCTTTTTGGAGAATTCTTTTAAGAAGGGGATAGACTTTCAATGGCTGGGATGAATGTGAATAGCGCCTCACGTGAAAGTTCAACACAGGTATAGCTGCCCTTACAGAAATCTCTTGCTATGCTCATTAAAGTTTCAGTGAATCTTTGTTAGATGCTTGTGGACATTTTTTTTAAACTAAGGGTGAAAAGGTTTTTCTTAAACATAAACATCATGCTTTTCACATTTAGTGCATCTATACAACAGGTGTCACTTGTTGTTGAGCTACATGACAGATGATAGCAACTTAATCAGTTGTGAAGCCAGACCTTTAGAAATTGGCATATTAAGCCTAATGTTACTGATCTTCCCCTCAGCAATTGGTGGTGTTCCAGATCACTGAAATATAATTCTTAAATGTGTAGTGACTAATCACTCTTTACTAACCTATTAACTTTTTTCAAGATGTACAGAAACCGGTCTTAGTTTCCCTAATTTAACTGAGAATAAAAAGTCCACTATAGAGACCTATCTAATGGTATGGATTGCATATCTGACTGTCTTTATCAAAATTATTCATGCAAGTGAATGAACATGAGAGACCATACTTTGAACATAAGGTATTTTTCAAACAAATAGAAACAATTAATTGACTTAAATAATAGCCTTTTTGTCACAGTCTTTCATTTGCATGTGCCTTAAAATTTCGAGGGAGAAAAGAAATGTAAAGTAAAAACAGAATTTAGGAACTTGCTGATAAAATGTTTACTCTGTTTCTATGTGTACATCAATTACCACAAACCTTTTGTTGTGTTTCCTTCTAAGAATTTATAGGCAACTTGAAGGTGACATCTGGAAAATTTCTAATTAACTAAACCTGATCTATTTGATTTAGCATAAATGATGATGTTTACTTGATATTAAAATGATTACTCAGTTCTGTTTTTGTTATAAATAATTTGATTGTCTTTAGTCATAAAACTCATTGCAATTTATCCATCTGTAAATTGATTTGTGACTTTTATACTTTGAAGAATAATTTTTTAAAAAGATAAATGTCAGCCATGTTGGGCTTAGTAAAGAGCAGCCTAAAGACTGACATTTTTGAAGCAATTATTTCTTAACAGGTTCACTGGTGGCCCAGTTGAAGGAAGTTCTGAAAGGTGTGTCAACCTTTTCATCCACTAGGGACCATTTACCCAATCTCTTCTCAAGTGTCTGAGGAGAAATGAAATAGCATTTTTGGTTTCCACTATTTGGAACATATTTACAACCCATGGAATAAAGTTCCTATTAAATTCACAACAATTTCTATTTTCTATGTGGTATACTTAAATTGTCACCCAACATACATACCCCTTCCCCCAGGACAGGCATTCACAAAATAATCCTTTTAAGAATATTCAGTAAGGTAATTTCCAGTACCTTTCAGATGCATCATTTGAAAAATTCAGAACCCTATTTAAAACTAAAGTGAAAATAGTTTAACAAGAAATAGCATTTCCAGCAACTTCATCATCATCTGGCCCCTAAGATTTAATAGCATCCAACAGCAAAATGGAAGTTTTTGATGCATGAATTAGCAATAAAATATATAATTACAAGTGATAGCAATCAAAGAGTACTTACTGAATATAATTCAAATTCAATTCTACTTTGAAGAACATTTTAACTCTACTGATTTCTTACTACCCAGAGATGTGTAGAGAGTATCTGTGATGGCTGCAATCATTTAATTCTGGAAGCAGCTTGTAGGTAATAACATCTTTAGGATAGAGGTAGGAGGATTTTTATCTATAGTGTATGAATAAATCTGAAAAAATAAGCATTCAAAATTCAGGTCTCTAAGTTGAGAGGATGTATTTGAAAGCAAGTGATATTTTTAACATTTGAAGTATTTTAAAGTAATATGTTCTTATTTTTCTTTTCCTTCTTTTGACTTTTTTTTCTTGGTATGTACAGCAGTGGTCCTCAGCCTATCCATGTTGCAATTCTGTGTACTTCATGACATCTCCAAATTTCTCCAGAATATCTTAATATGTGTTAGTTTAATCTTACTACAACTGGCATGTATTTTATTTCAGAGACTGTGTGATTTAGAGACCTCTCCTTGTATTATGCAGATAATATTACAAATTCATGAGTGATGACCAGTATCATATAGATTAATCTAACTTAATGGCAAGGGAAATACAAGAAAAACTGCTGAACATAGCTCAGCCTATGGAACAATTCCATGACATCATCAAAAGATAAAATGATGACAGTGCAGCTTTCAAAACTGCAATTACTTTAAGTATCTCCTGGACAAGTAGGGAAAAATTAATCTTATTAGTAGTCATTTAATAAATTACATTTATCATAGCTATTATTCCTTAACAGCTGTTCCTCATTATTTTATGATTTTGTTTTTATAACTTTTTCCTTAAGATGGTGATATCTGTACATTAATGTTAGCAAAGAGCCAGTATTACATAAATGGGCCAAAGGGGAAATCCAGCTGGTGCTTCACTAATAATTTTTATTATTTGCAACTGCCTTCTGTGTCAGAGATTCACATGCAAGTGGACAGGTATGCACAAATGTGAGGTAAAAGTGTTTCTTTTGTTGTTAGCAAGCCTAAGAACTTGACTGCAATTATATTTTTTATTGTTAGGAAAACATTCAGTTTAGAACCCATTTGTTTTATTTCAAAGATAAAGGGGCTAATTTAAAAAAATTAAAACTACACATGGCTTGAAAATTGGAGATATGGTGTCCCAATATAAACTGTGATCTAAATGTTCAGCAGGGGAACATCCAGAACCTCCTTAGAAACAAGTTCTCAGTGCACAATTCCTTGCACATATTACCTACACAGTAATCAATGACTGAACAATGCTGGTGATTATAGCATAGGTAACATGCATACTGTGTATAGTCATCAATCCTTTTGTTTATGAAGTATTTCAGCATTATATTCTGTTTAGACATACATGGAAACAGCATGAAAATCAGAGTAAATGAACTGCAGAGCCAGACAGCCTGGTTCCAAGCTCCAGCTTTGGCACTTGTGCTTGTGAGCTATGTGAATTATGTAACTTATTAAACTTTTCTCTGTCTCCTTTCCCTCATTTAAAAAATGGAATGATATGCAAAGAGGATGGGAGGAGCTCAGTTTGGCAAGCCCTGTGGCCAGAGTTGAGGCTTCCTAGAGGCAAAGGCAATCCTCTCCAGTAAGTAGTCTAGTAAATAGTCTCCTTACTGTCTATCACCAGGCACATCATCCTTTCCTAATTTACCCAAAGGTGTGGATTTTACTAGAAGCCAGGTCCTTCACTCTAAATGATTTTTAACCTAAGAACATTATTAATATCATTATTTCTATGAAACCCATAACCACTCTCACTTTTTAGGTGAGGAAGCTGAGGACAGAAAAGTTGAAGTAATTCCAAGTATTTGAAGTTCAAGTTTAGAACTGGGATTCAAAGTTAGTTCTTTTTGATTGAGTGCTTAAACTCTTAAACTACACTATTACTTGGTTTTCTACTAATTATTATGATCTCAAAAATATTAGTGTTAAAATAAAAGAAGTCTCATCCCCCTGTCATAAGCTTGTGGTACTTTCCAGCTGGACAAGTTGCAGCCATCACATCCATAAAATGACCCAACAGTACAGACTCGATTTTGTTTCTCCTTGTCGGATAATGGATTCCAGTCATAGTGCACTCTGCAATTACAAGATCTCTGTCATTAAAGTGAAAGTTTATTGTATTTTTTTCTTATTTAAAAGAAAAATTCTTAGGAAGTTTGTGTACTATTGATCACTGAAAGCAGAACACTTAGAATCTAAAGCATTCTCTTTTATTTCAGTTCAAAATTGTTGGCATTGTTCTCAGAGGTCATGCCACCCTGCATATTGTCATATAAACATATCTTTTATTGTGATTTTGAAAGATTCAAAGGATTTATGATAAATGTGATTTTGTGAGATCATAATAAAAAGTCCATAGTTTAGCCAATCATGCTTTAGGGAAGATTTTCCATATAGATACTCTTCTATGTAACTTCTTTTTTGCAATTGAAAGTAGAAATAATAGGAATTTATAATATATAAGGCATTATAGTATATCTTCTATATATAAATTTATACTTTATCTTCTATGTTTTTACTGAAAAATGATCTAAATTCAGTACTCATTTAACATTGATAATATTTTATTACAGTGTGAGGCAAAATAAAAATTGTCACTTTCACCGTGAATTGTTGAACATTCAACCATATGAGAGTAAATATATTAGCAAAATAAAACTAAATTAGAGATCCTTCTATTCAGGAAAACAAGGAAATTTCCAAGACTTCATGGGTCATTACTAAGAATTATTGCTACATAAAAGTGCATGTGCATATTTGTAGCTGGGTATTTGTATGCTTCATGTTTGTAAAATAAAAAAACTAATGGGGGTGAATGTTTCTTTTCATAGATCTACAAAAATTCAGTGCAGAACATTTAAGCATGTAAATATTTTCTAGATTTAAAATTATTTAGCTCCTGTTACACATCCCAGTTGTTAACAAAAGAAGATATCTTGACTTCATTTTGCTCAATGTCTATAGAATCTTGAGTGGGAGGTCTTTCCTTTCTCTTATAGATAAGCCAACATGTTATATCAAAGGATGTTTACAATTATAGATACTTGGTGACAGTTATTTATCATTAGATAGCATAAATGTAACCTTAGTGTAATAAAAGACAGTATATGGTCCACAGAATACTTACCTATCCCATAAAATATTAATGGAAAAATTTTTTTGAATATATTATTTAAAAGTAAGAGACTGGCGAATTCTCCATATGGTCTCACAGTACATAAGGGAGGTAATCATAATTGTTCTCTACAAAGATTACTCTTTACAGAAGTGGGAAAGTTGCTTCCAGAAGATCTGCATTAACAGAACTTTTCTGGGAATTAGGGCAACATTTGTTTCCCAGCTGTCGGAGTTCCACTGTGATAGCAACCAAACCGGATCAGCTGAAATGTAGCGAGAGGTTCTGCTTCTTCTGCTGCTGATTTTGCAGCAGCTTGGACCAAATTTGCACAATAAGGTAGAAATCAGTAGTAAAATAGAATTGGATGTAAAGAAATTTGCAGTGTCAGCTTTAACTGATTATACATAAACCATTAAATTGTGTCTATAATTTTCCTGGAAACTGCCTACTAGATTTGACCTGTGAGTAACTTTTATGTTTAAGATCCAAAGACACGGCTGATAGTCACTCAATACCCTTTGGAATTAATATGCCTGTAACAACTGATAATTGGTGGCTGTTCCCCATCTCTTTGAGAGTCCCCATTCTGTGCACTGATCACAATCTCTATTCCTTCATCCAAGACTTGTAGAGCACTCCACTATCCACAACCAAAGATTGCCTGGTACAAAGAGTGCTGTGGTTGGCCATTTTCCAGGACTCATGCAATAATAGTTGTTAATTACTGTCAATCATTGTAAACATAATCCCTGTCAATAATTTTTTTGTTATTATTTCTCTATACACTATATAACATTATTAGGAATTTCCACATAATACTTAAAATTCTCATATACCTTTTCGTGGAAGTTCTATATTAATTTTGTAAACAAGTTAATTCTCATCACCATTTTTGTGTGTGCCCACCATGAATAAATTGCACACATTTTTAAGTGTATCAAAGACAACAGAATAGTGGGTCCTTTGACTGTGGTGCTGGCATTGTTACAAATGAATACATTTTACTCATTAGAACATCTGGCTGTTTTTAAGAAATTGACATATTTTTGACATGTTGCAAAACAATCTTCCACAAGTTTAACATTTCAAAACTGCTGGAATCAAATACAAGGCTGAAAGTTCATGGAGTGAAAATTGGTCAAGTTGAAATCTCAAGAGAATGTAGTTAGATATATTTGGAGACTTAGAAATGCGTAAAGGCTGTAGTAAACGCAGATGGAATGTAGGCTTCTAAAATACAGGCACAAAAATCTAGGCTTTCTGGAATTGCCAGAATGTTACCAAGAACAATCATCCTAAATAATGGATTAATTACAAAACCTAATAACATATAAGAAAAAGACTAGAGATTACTGGAGGATTGGGACAGCTATTTGAAGAAAAGAAAAAATAAGAGAGATCCATGCAGGTTTTTTTTTTTTTATTCCATATGTTTCTCTTTTTTTTCTATTGTGCTGGTTGAGGGTATATTGCAGCATTTACAAAGGTTCTTACAATGCATCAAATATATCATGGCAGTTTTTAAAGTGAACGCAGAGCTCAGAGATGAACAAAAGAAGAAGCTAAGAAAAATGAAAATAGGATAGTCTGACCATTCTGGAGATGGTGTCTTTAATCTTAGCAAACATGCCTAGTGGTGAAAGGTGGTGGAGGTGAGATAAATATAACCAGAAGAAGAACTAGAATTCCATTGCTGTTAGAGTTAGATAAATCCTATCCACTGTAATATCTCTACTAAAAATATGCTTTAGTATGACCTAATAGAGTCATTCATATTTGAGGTTATGTCCCAAAGTAATTGGGGAAAACTCATTCTGCTGTGTAACATTTGGTTTTGAAAGTTTTCTTTTTTTTTTTAAGGTCAAATTCTTGTTGCCTGTATATTTATGATTTTAAACATGTGGTTAGACAATATGAAGTCTCATAGAAGGGTGTCATTCCATTCAGAGGTTGCAGGGATTATATTAAATGTTTGTCATAGTTCTGGTTAATGAAACAAACTTATTTAAAATATATATATATATGCTTTTTAAAGTCACTAGATGTCAGAATGTGGTTAAATTGGGTGCTATAACATATATAAGCCTTTAAAACATAAATATAAGTTTAAAATTTCATTTTATACTTCCTGTCCAAATTTTGAGTACTGAAGATTTTGGTATTTGGTTGGTACCAGTCTTTATTCCCTAAGAAATATGTTATAAAGTCACCAATTAATAAGTTTAACTAGATTAATTTAGGTCTAAATTTAATGAAACTCTAAACTTTTAAAAAAATGTAATGTTATAACTTTTAAACTTGAATAGGCACAAACTTAATCTAATAGAATCTTTTAAAAATTAAATTTGAAGAAGTTATTGTTATTTAGTGAGTGTTTTATGAAAACATAAGTCTTCTAAAGCTGGGAAATAATTTATTCTCAAGTTTCCTAAACATTTATCACCTTACCTGTTTTGGACTAACCTTTTTTAACTGACTTTGAAAGATGAATTTGGCCAGATTTCAGCCTATCCTTATCTTCATCCAAATTATCAGAAAGGAAATAATTAGCCCTTGATAAGATTTCACTAGATCCTTTATTTCATGACGTATTCATTCCAACTGTACTCTAGGTAATCAAATATTTTTGTCACATTTAGAAAACATTCCTTTTTTGAAATACTTGATTCTCTATGAATTTGGGAGATTTCACTTGGAATTTATGATTTATCAGAGATGTTTTTGTAAAATGAGAGATGTTAATCTAGTAATTTGAGTTTACTAACAATATGTCCAATAAAAACAGAAAAATATTCAAAGAATTGGCAATGAGATTCTTTTCAAAGGATAGTCTGGAACTCTATTCTGCCACATCTGATATAATATTATATTAATTGTTCAATGCTATAATTACCTTCATTTTGGTCTCTACTACCTTTCAGCTTTGTAGATTCCCTCTCAGACATAATCAAAGTAAATATTTGCATTGCAAATTTGACACTTTGAATCTTCGTCAGAACATCTTAGAAAAAACTATTTTATTTTGCTCATTTTTAAATAATTAAGCTCTTTTATGATGTATTGTTCTTTTGTGGCTTTAATTTTTCAGCTCACTTTACTATATATAGTATAGCTACTTTTAGTTCCTATGATATTTGGCTTATAAAGTTTAAGCCAGAAGAATTTGACTTCCCTCAGCAATCACTTTCTTCAAATACTATGTTTGAAAATTTATCTTCCCAATTTACAAAAGAACCAATTTGCTTTTATGAGTTGAAAATAATGGGCTAGTAAATAAACCTTACAAGATTATGCAGTGAGAAAAGCATTATTCTTGATCATATGCTTCTTGTTTTGACTGCCTCTTCAATTTTGACTAATAGTGGTCTTATGAGCATAGTCCTAATGAACAGTATGTATTTATTTTTTTTAGGCCAAAAGGTGTGTTTTGCTGACTTGAAGCATCCCTGCTACAAAATGGCCTACTTTCATGAACTGTCCAGTCGCGTGAGCTTCCAGGAGGCGCGCCTGGCTTGTGAGAGTGAAGGAGGAGTCCTCCTCAGTCTTGAGAATGAGGCAGAACAGAAGTTAATAGAAAGCATGCTGCAGAACCTGACCAAACCTGGAACAGGGATTTCTGATGGTGATTTCTGGATAGGGCTTTGGAGAAATGGAGATGGCCAAACATCTGGTGCCTGCCCAGATCTCTACCAGTGGTCTGATGGAAGCAGCTCCCAGTACCGGTAAGTTTGGATCCAAGGAGTCCATGGGTGCTCTTGGGGACTCAACAAGATAAAGGGAGAGTTCTGTTACCTGCAGTGGATGTCAGAATAGAGCATGCAGAAGCACTCAGAAGGCAGGGAGCTAAATGTCCCTGTTGCTGTCTATTTATAGAAACTGGTACACTGATGAACCTTCCTGTGGAAGTGAAAAGTGTGTTGTAATGTATCATCAACCCACTGCTAACCCTGGTCTTGGGGGTCCCTACCTTTACCAGTGGAATGATGACAGGTGCAACATGAAGCACAATTATATCTGCAAGTATGAACCAGGTAAGAAACATCATCAATAAGTATAGGAATATATTTGTGCATGTTAGATTTTTTTCTTTGACCTTTACTTCCTTTGGCTCTTTTCTTTTTCCTGCTACAACATAGAAATTGCCTTACAGTTGCCCTATCATTCACTGTACTGAAGCACATTATATGTCACAGAGCAAACTGCGCAATGAGTTAAACAGAAGGAAGTAATTGAAACATTTGAAAAGGTGTCTTTAAAAGAAAATGATCATTTGTAAAACTAAGATAAAAATTTGTTGTAATGAGAATTCATGAACAATAAATAACTCCTTTCAAAAGTCATAAAAATTTAGTACAATGTATGGGAAGTAGGTAAAAGTCACCAATGCATCTAAAGATGTGCCCATGCGAGAACAGTTCTTCAGGAGATTTCTGGTGAATTTAGGGGAAGAAAGCACATTAACTTAACATGTTGTAGCACAATATTTGGCATGTGAGACTCCTATTACTAGTCATAGCTCCTTGGACTATAGTGAGACAAAGTTGGGATGTGTGACACATCTACCTCCGATTTCCATTCTTTGGAATGTGCGACCTTAGTCAGTCTTCTGAAGTCTCCAGTTGTTTGCGATATGCAGCAAATGGGGAAACTGTTGCCTTGAGCTATATTAGTGTGGCTTACTCCTGAAGTAGTGAATTTTCATTACTTTGAGTAGGACACCACAACTGAATTGATATTTCACTAAAAAAGGACTAAACAAAACCATGTAAGCTCATACTTTTTATCATCTGAGAAAGGCAAGTTAGATATTTAGACTTTGAAGGTATTTTTTTTTTTGGTGTTTTTTTCTCCTCCACAGTATTTAGAGGTGTCATTTTAACTCTTCTGGAGAGCTGTCTGCTTGAACTCATAACACGTGTTCATGGAAGGCAATTATAACCAAGTACTACTGCTTCCATTATTCTCTTGAAATTACATGGTTCTTTTTTACATAACGCAGTAAAGCACAAGGGCTATTTGGATTAACTTACCCTACTCTTATGTTTATCTGGTTCTTGAATATATTAGCCAACTTTTTATATCCCTGGTAAATTTGCTTTTTAACCCCCTTGGTTGCTAAATCCATCATTATCCTCCCGGAAGCCTTTGCAATGCCAAGTCTGTTCTGTACTTACACTCTTTCTTTTTATCTTTATCTTGGAAAAATATAAAGCTGAGATTCTCCAATATTTTAAATTTGTAACACTAGGTAGTGAAAACTATTGAATGAAATAAAAAGTAAGTTATAGAGTATTCTTGATATATTTCTCTGTCTGATGTTTTCAGTTCTCAGATGAGATATGTGACCATTCATTTTATTTATTGTATTCTATACATCCAGTCTTATTCCACTATTTAAGACTTTACAATATTTGTCAGCCTTATAATATTCTTTGTGTGTCTTGTATTATTATCTGTTACTCATGTAAGAGTATTTAAGATGAAAAATTATTTTCTATATTCTACTAAAATCTCCATATTTATCAATCCATATTTTTCAAAAGATATTTTATGTATTTATTCTTTTTGTACCACATGTGCAGGGTTATAGTTGTCCTTATTAATATACTCAGGATTTTTTAGACTTTATTTTGCTTTTTAGTCTTTTTATCTTTAACAATTTGATTTCTCCTTCCTTGAGTTTAGTTCTGCTTTGTAAATGATATTGATTTTAAGCTCCCTGGTTTTCTAGTCAGTGCTTGACTTTTGGTGGTGAAGGGGGTTAGAAGACTAAGAAGTATAGCTAGATAGAATACATGAATTATACCACTGATTATTTTGAACTTTGTTGTTCAATTTTACTAGAAATTGATGTATACTATGAGATAGAAACTCATCTTTCTGCTCCTATACATGATCTACTAACATGACTAATGATATCAAATGTGGTAGAGAATTAATCTGGCAAGGCAAAAACTAGAGAATTCACTTTAAAGTTTTGTTCCTCTTCTCTCCTTTTGTTATTGGTCTGTGAGCTGTATATCTATTCTTTGGCTCTACCAAAGTCATCTGAAGACATTTCATGGGGATACTGTTAATTGTAATTTTAATGTTAAAATTGCCTTATGCACTCTTGTCTTTAGATACTGAAAAATGCATGTATGGAGTTAGGTTTCTAAAATTTTGTTTGATTGGTAATCACATTAAGGTTTGTTAAAATTATTTTTAAAGTAACCAGTTCTTTGCTGGTAAACTGCATAATATCTATATCATTTTTTCAATAAACACTAGTTGACCATAGAAAGACTAACATCTGTAGAGGAGCAGGTATAGGTTAGGAAAGAATCTTAAACCTACCAAAAAGTATTTCAGTATTAGGATTAAATTTATGTATAAGCATAATCATAAACATTATTAAAGAATGGTGTATAAACTTTCAATGACTTGAGATTCTGACAATATATAATAGCAAATATGACTTCTAAAGACTGTAAGAAGATGCATTTAATTTTTTTACCCATTAGTTGATGAAAGTAAACAGAGAATTACATTTTTGGAGCAAATGGACACAAATTTATGGGCTTTTCTTGGTTGTCATTAACAATACTGGGGTTTAAACTCAGGGCCTGTGGTTGTTAGGTAGGTGCTATGCTACTTGAGCCACATTCCTGACCTTTTTACATTAGCTATTTTTTAATAGGGTCTTACATTTCTGGCTATAGGCTTGATTCTCCTACCTGTGCATCCCATGTACTGCCCAGCTTGTTTGTTGAGATGGGTCTTACTAACTTTGTGCCCCAGATGACTTTGAATGGGGATCTTCCTTATCTCTCTCTGAGTCCAGAGTACCTGAGATTACACATGTGAGTCATCATCCCCAGTCCACTTTTTTCTTGTTAATACAATTGATTTTCACTAAATTACTAATAAAACAAATAGTTCCTTAAGGGAAAAATCTGAGACAGAGTAGTACCAGATCATGGTAAAAAATTTCACCATCTTTGATGAAATTGAATCTCTTAAAACCAGAAAAGAAAAAAACTTGCAATGTTTATTATTATTATTTAAAGAAGTATATAGCATTGAAATAAAATATAAGAATAGTTTTGTTGTGTAAGACATAAATGTGTCTTTGAGCATGGTTGTTTGAATCTTGAATCATCATTTCCAAATGCAATCCACTTAGTCATCTGCTGATTATTACTGGAAGGAGAAACCTAAATATTACACTAAGAAGTCATCTTTGCTTGTTTTTGTACTGCATTCAGTGTCTCAGATTCTCACATTCATGAATTCTTGCTTTTCTTTGTCTAACTTTGGTCCTGCTTTATATTAGCACAGGTAACAGGCTGCCATCTGCACAACCGTACTGTTGATTGCTAAATGCAGTTTCAGATTGCAGAGGGAATTCATCGAATGGATTTTTTTTATTCAAACATAATTACATGTTAACCTTTATACTTAGATAATTTTATATAAGTTTAACTTCAGAATATGTTTTTATGTATGTTGTTCAGAAATCAAATTAAGATGTTTTTATTGTCATATAATAAGCTTTCATTTCTGTTTGTGTTTTTCTTGTCTAAACATTACCTGTGATTCCCTTACTAATTATTTACAGAGATCAACCCAACAGCTCCTGTAGAAAAGCCTTATATTACAATTCAACCAGGAGACACCCATGAAAATGTGGTTGTTACTGAAGCAGGTAATTCATTCATGTGTCTTAACTCTGTCAAGTGTAGAACTACTTTAAAACACTTTTTCCACATTGACCCTAGTGAAATCCTTCTTGTTGAATTGGTACACTAAATATGTCTATGGAAATTTACTTTTGAAGTAGTTTAGAACTAATCGTACCAAGCCACTTTTTGAATAGAAGAACCTGTTTTGTTTTCTCTGGATTTTCATTCCAAGTTGATATAACTAAATGATCCATGTTGAAACCTGGACATACAAAGAACTGTTCCCAACAATAGGTAAACATGTTCATTTCTGTTGGTCTACAAACACAGTATGCCAATTAATGCTTAAGGTTTGGCTGAGGTAGGGGTGAGGCAGAAAATAAAAAGCTTGATTTGTAGCCCTTTCTGATTTCCATGTGTGAATACTCCTACCTGGGCAGTTTTAGGCTACCCAAATGACTGCATAGTGGTTTGGGAAGAGATTCATATAATGAGTTCAGATCCAGCTGCTTCTAGCACACTACTGCCTACCAAGTAAACAAAGTGCAATCAGCAGTGCAAATCTCGTATTAGAAACTGCTCACTAGTTTTAGTTAGTGGATCTTTATAGCATGGCCCTGTCAGTTAGATGGAAATGTTTATTTATCCAAGTTGTTTTGTGAACATTGGGCCAAAGACCCAATGTCTCAAAATCTTTCTGCGAGTGATTCAAAATGCACACAAGTGTAGTAATACTTTCTTTTTCTTTATCATTGACATTAGGAATGATAATAGCATTTTGAAAAGCAAGAATTTCATGAATTCTTAAAATGCTTGACATTACCTCTTGGAGTCTCTAAGGAGTAGGTGAAAAGAGTAAAATATTCCTAAATTACTCCTCTTATTAGACTTCACTAATATGTGTTCTTATAACACAGGAAGTGATATGCAGTTTTAAAAATTTTTAAATTTAGTTTAATTTTTGGCAGTACTGAGTCTTGAACTCAGGGCCTCACACTTGCTAGGCAGGTGCTCTACCACTGGAGCCATTCTTCCAGCCCAGTATGCTATTAAGTGAATAAATTGATCTACATCTGGTCCTCTTTGACCAGAATTATTTAGATTAGTCATAATGACAACTTGCAGTTTGCAAGATAAATGCATAGTTTTAAAACTTGCTTTCCTTATATAAATAGGATATTAAAACAGTGCTTTTCATTTTTTGTGTAGCTAATTTTAACATTATTCATAATATCTAAACCTAATTAAAGATATCAGTAAATATTTACATTTGGAATATTTTCCATCTATATTGAAAAGAGTCATTTCATGCTGGGTGGGACTGGACTGTTGCAATATTTTATTTTTTATACATTTAAAAAATTTTACTAAGAATATCTCATATTATCAAGTTTAAAGGAGCAGGACTAAAAAATGATTCGTTTCAGAATTTAATTAAGACCATGTCTTTGTGCTTTTGGTGTCTGTGTCTCTAGGGTAAGATTGTATTATCGCTTAATATTTGTATATTGTGGTTTAATCCCAGAGACCTGCGTATCATCATAGCATTGAATTTATTGGGTAAGCTAGTGATTTATCCAGTAAGTTAACAGTGATTTTAATAAGTTCTTGCTTCTCCAAATAATGACAGAGAAAAAGTAATGAAATTAAATAATGAAGATTATTAACATATTATAAAAATTGGTCCATGTCTGAATTGCAAATTTAATAATAGCGTTAAAAGTATAAATATCAAATTGAGCATGACAACCAGTGCCTAAAAATTTTAAAAACTTTTATCAAAACTTGTGTTTTTAGTATTTTGGAATGAGCCTCATTTGAAATACATTTATTGGTAATAATTCTGGGTCTTTGTGTGTGTGTGTGTGTGTATGTGTGTGAAATTCTTATGTAACATTAGTGTTAGAATCCTTCCTTAGTCACCTTTGTACATTAAGACTATTTTACTTTTTGTAGGCATAATTCCCAATCTAATTTATGTTATTATACCAACGATACCACTGCTTTTATTGATACTGGTTGCTTTTGGAACCTGCTGTTTCCAGATGCTGCATAAAAGGTAAATACTTTTTTTATGAAGAGATAACTTATAAAACTTTAAGCAATTTCAGAAATATTTAAAGTAAATTATTTTTAAAATTTTCCTTTAAAAACTTCTGATGTCCATGTCTGCCAGTACAAATTCAGTATACACAATCCTATAAGGCATGCCTCATCACCAGCCTTGTGAAGTAGGCACCCTTTTGTTTCTGTTTCTAGTTGGAAAAATGGTGGTTTATGGGTTACTTCATCAGCTTTTGGTCTCATAACTAATGTAAGTGGTGGATGTGGATTTGAATACTGTATGCATACAACAGAGGCACTGTACAATTCTACCTCTTGTTTGTTAAATATAAGGATTGTTACTAAATTTTTCAATCTGAATATTAAACTATATAAAAGACCTGATTTTTGTACCATTTCAAAATTCAAATTGTACGCATCTGTTTTATTTCAAAATGATCCATGAAGAATGAGAAATAAGGTACAGTGGTAAAAATTAGTCACTATTTGTCAGGTATTTTGAAATAAAATTATGTATCTGAACAGCAAGATTTCTGTGAATATTTTAACTTTTATGTCTGCTTACCCATACTCGTTAGTTTTTTCAACATGTCAGTTTGTCGGTTAAAAATTTAAAGTGAAATATAAATATATACCAAAGGAAAAAAATAAGATATTAGATTGGAATAAGAGCATGTTTGTTAGAAGAAACTACGTATGTTTGTCAAGATGTTTTAAATAATAGTGGATCCAAAGAATGCCTATAGCAGTGATAGATCTGCAAATGAAATAATTTTTCCCTTTTGATTTCATGTTCTTTCCCTGAAACAAACCCTATGGAACCAACTGAATAGTAAAACCTCCCACCAAAATTAAATAGTATAAGTTCTAAATAGTTCATATATAGTTCTAAAAGGATCTAAACTTTAATTAATTGGATGTTAAAAAATTTGAATAATGACAAAACGAAGCCTAACAAATTGATGGGTTTTTTTGTGTCCTCATGGCTTTCTAATATATGTTTATAGAATACAATATAAATTTGTTCTCTAATATTTTTGCTCAATATAAACACTATAGTAAATTTTTAGTTTCTCCTTGTGATGAAGATGATTTCTCCTTGTGAAAGAACAGTGATGTTATTTCACATGAATTCTCTATTAAGGAATAGAACTATTTGAGTAGTAAATCAGTTTGACAATGATTTTACTCAGCCATGAAGAAGAATAAAATCTTGTCATTCGCAAGTAAATGGATGGAACTGGAGAACATCATCTTAAGTGAAGTTAGCCAGGCTCAGAAGCTCAAAAATCTTATGTTCTCCCTCATATACAGACTTCAGACCTAAAACAAATGCAGTAATATTATTAGACATGAGTCACACGTTAAGAGGGGGGACACATACAGGAGGAATAGGGAAAGATAGGAAACCCAAAACTTGAAATTGTTTGATGTGCCCACTATAGAGGAGCTAATATAGTAATCTTAAACTAACAGAGGTAACTACGGGAAGGTGACCGGAAAGTAGTGAAGTTTGGGAGAGACAAATCAATTCGGGTTGTAATAAACTTGTGCATGGAAGCAATGCTAGGAATCTCTCTGTGTAGCTATCCTTATCTCAACTAGCAAAAGCGCTATGTCTTTCTTATTATCACTTATGTCTTCTCTTCAACAAAATGGAGAAGAGGACAGAACAGATTCTGCCTGTTCTGCAAGGGGAGTGGAGAGGATGGGAGACAGGGGGTAGAGATAGCCCAAACAATGTATGTACATATTTAACCAAAAAAAGAAAAATAGATTTAAGACTACATGTGGTGGCTTTAGTCTATAATCACAGCTATTCAGTAGGTGGAGGCGGGAAGATCTTTGTTTAAGGACAGCTTAGGCAGAAAGTTCAAGACCCCATCTCAACAAACAAACTGGACTTGGCGACACATTGAAATCCCAGCTGCACTGGAGGTGTAGGTAGGGGAATTGTGATCTGAGGCTGGCTCTGGGCAAAAAAGTGAGTCTCTATCTGAAAAATAGCTAAAGCAAAAAGGAATAGGGTGTGGTTCAAGTGGTAGAGTGCCTGCCTAGCAAGTAAAAGAATCTGAGTTTAAACCACAATATGGCAAAAAACAAAAACAAAACTAGAAAATACGATTCAGATGTTATTATTTGTAAAGTAAAAAAGTGCTAAAGTATTGAATAATTGCAATTTCTCTAAAGTTTTAGTTTTTCCCAAACAGAATATTATTGTGGCAATTGTATTCATTCTAAATCTTGTAGTTTGCTTTTTTTTATATCAAGACCTATGGACTTTTCACTTGTTTGAAATTTCAGAGAGAGAAAATATACAAAAATTGAGCCCTTCCAAAGGCCGGAATTAGCTGTCGTACTTCCTTCATTTGTTCTTAGATCCTCCCCTTTTCCTTTCTTCCAGGAAAGCAAGGAGAAACTTCATCAAAGATTCAACTCCATTATCATCTGAGTGCCATGCAGAAAATTTAAATTCCAATCTGGTACACATGATGGTTTCTATCATTCCATGTCATGTTCAAAACAACTCTGATTTCCTTAATTAATCGTAGTTCTTAAATGAAATATGAACTTTACACAGAAGTCCCATTAGTAACGTAACAATTTTTACCTTTTAAAATTTTGTGCTTTTAATAAACCTTGCCTTATTTTCTATTCATGTTAGATGACTTGGTAGAATAAAGTTATAGTGATCTTATTTATTTGGAGGAAAATGTGTAAATCACACAATCTGGATATATTTACTAGTCATATAGTTAAGTTTAAGTGAATGAAGTAAATTTTTAAAAATGTAATGATCAGCTGTGTCTAGAAATAGTTTTTCTGTCCTTGAAGATGTCTGTAGGATGAAGAGGTTGGGTGGGGGAGGCAGGTCTCTGGGAACTGGAGGGAATGATGGAAACTTGAGGAGTTGCTCTGGGGCAGAATAAGTACAGAGCACAGTGAACAAGAACAGGTAGAGGATCCTGATCCAGACCAGAGGTCATGCTCAGGAAACTGAGCAAAGAAATGTAGATGTTGAGATGTAATCTGGTAGAGGACAATTTGGTTCAACTTACAGATAAATGCTTCTGCAGGTGCTCAAAAGGTGATAATCTAGGGAAAAACAGAAACAGAATTCCAAGCACAGGCTGGAATGCAGGCTAGAATTCCAATTGACAGGAGAAACTCACATTCCTTATTGCTATTTTAGATGCTACAATGGTTTTAGACACTCAGGAGCCAAAGACTTAAGCAAAGGGCAGAAAAACTGATGAAAGGAGGGCAATATGTGGGCACATACACTTACACCATAGCATTTGTTTTCATGATTTGACATCAAATTCAGCACACATTGTAGCAGGTTACTTAGAAAGCAAGGATCAAAAAGCATTGATCAAAGAAAGTAAAGGTGGATTGAAGAATAAAATGGACATTTTTAGCATGGTGTCAGACACATTTTTGCATGTGTATATCTGAACTCTAAGTTATGAAGAGTCAGAAGGAGAAAGATACATTTTTATTTTCATCATTCATGAGATCTGTTTGCCATCTTCACATTGGAATAATTTGAAATTTTTTGTAGGAATGAAAAATACTCTGGTGAGAGAAGGCTTCTTTTATCAATAAGTGTCTGAGACATCTCTCTGTGGACCAAAACACGCACAGTTTGATAAGAAATTTCAGGCACTGAACTTATTTCTTATTATGTCTTTCAGTAAAGGAAGAACAAAAACCAGCCCAAACCAGTCCACATTGTGGATTTCAAAGAGCACCAGAAAGGAAAGTGGCATGGAAGTATAATAATTCACTGATTTGGTTCCAGAAATGAAAATAGTTTTATACTTCTGGATCAGTATAAGGAATGGCATCAGAACATAGCTTGGAATGGCTTGAAATCTCCAAGGATCTGCAAGATGAACTGTAAGCTCCCCCTTGAGGCAAATATTAAAATAATTTTTATGTTTATGATTTCATTTACAAAAAATGCTGTGCTAATACTGGAGTGAGACATGCTTATTTTGCTAAAGGAAGCACCCAAACTTCAAGTAAATAAGAATGGACCATGCAGATGAAATTGCTGTCAACACATTAGGAGTCTATGTGTTGGAAGCATTTATTTTTATTTTTCACCTTTCATAAGTTGTAATCTAGTTAATGTAATGTAAATTGTATTGAAATTTACAATGTGCAGAAATATTTTACCTTTGCATATATGTTTGATAGAAATGGACTCTTCTAATATTTATTTTTATGGCATTTCATTTTTCAATACATACTGTTTTGATTATAAAGGTAAATCACTATTGTCAACTGAACTCACACACAAAGATACATTACCATAGAAAAACATTGTTTTCTAGAAATGGTTCATCTTTTTTCAGTTTCTGTGTTTTTGGTTGGACAATGTGTAGGAAATCTCTTAAGAAATAAGAAGCTATTTCATTAACTGTGGTGTAAATCTCTTGAAATATTTGACTTAGAGGCAAGTACTGTCTAATTTCAATTGTGCAAGACATGTGCCTTACAATTGTTTTTAGTTTTTAGTTTAAAATTAAACAGATTTTATAATAAAATAACTTTACTAATAGCTGTATGAATAGTATTATGGTCAATCTTGAACAAATGTGGCATACACAGTATAAATCATTATGTCTTCACATGTTGCCTACATAGCTACAAGTAGCTGAACTACAAGGGTTCTGGAATCATTGTGGACCCTCCCTTGCCAACCAAGCAAAGATGGCTGTTTGCAGGCTCAGGATTGACATCGGAGGCAGATACTTGGAGAATTTTTCTAAGGTTTCCCTAGCTGAATTTAGCCTCTTTAGTATATAAGGGGGCCGTATAGGTGAGACCAGGTGAATGGTTTTCATCAGTGTGGAGCTGAGCACAGCACACTCACATTTTAGGACAAGAAAAGAACTACGAATCACATCAACTAATGTCACATGGTTGAAGGTCATTGATGATTGAATATTCATTGATGAGGGTTTATTTGTGATGGTAAACCGTGGCTCCTTTCTGTCTAATCTCCTAGTTTCTTCAATTTTCTGACTTGTTCTTAAGAGAGAGTTGTAACTATTTGGACTTCAAATGTTCCTGTGCTCCTTTTAACCAAATAAAAAGTTCTTGTTTCTGAAGAATGATAGCTGGTGTTGTCTAAGTCTTTTACATGAACACAGACATGTTGCGTCATGACCTGAGATGAAAATTTGAGATTGTGGTTAAAGAGCGTAAACAAGGAAATTTAATCTTTACTCTGTCAATCCTTTTCGGCTGGACAATAAAGTGCTTTCATTAAGGCAATTATCTAAAATTGGTTGACAAAACTAAGAAGCAAAATAGAAATTAGTGGACATCAGCCCCTTTTAAGATGCTTTGTGACTGAGAGATTCTCAGTTCAAAATCTGCCCTCATTTCTCTCCTTCTTTTCATGGCTATTCATCTTCTTAGGTAGACACAGGAGAGCAGCTTGTTCCCTACAATCTACCAGCATGAGTTTCCTCCTTTAGTCAGGACTTGCTGGAAGGAAAACCAGACATTTTCCTTTGCCTGTGCTACCCAGAACTAAAACGGCTGCAAGGCAGAAGCAGCCAACAGATGGGGAAAGACTCTGTATTTGTCTTTGATCATTATTCAGGTCTGGATGGCTCTTCTGGTATCAATGACTAAATTTGTAAATGACTAAGGATGGGAAATGAAACTTTTCTTTTATTAGAAGGTGGTGCTTATTCACCTTCTTAAAATGTTGGCAGACTTTTGAGAAATGGATAGGAATAAATGGTGTTTCTGTTGAGAGTGTTCATGTTTTCAGAACTGGGTTTGATATGTGTTGGGAAGTGCCAGTGAAATGTGAATCAATCTTAAAATATTGAATACAAGCAGCACACCCTATCTCTGCTGCTACATCCCATGTGGGAGAATCAAGTTAGTAGAAAGTTCTTAAAAAAGAAGAATGTACTCAGGGATTCCTCATTTTTGCCCTAAGAATAATTTCCCCATTTTTCAGTCATTTGTCATTTGGCCACAGCTTCCTTACATGACGTTTTCCCTTTCCCTGACTGCTTCCCAGGGAGAACCATCTCGTGTCAAAACACATGATTCACCACCAACCCCTGTCCCTGAACGCTCAGCGTTCTTCCCACCTGCAAAGATGTCCTCAATGCCCACTTCTATGCATTAATTATGTAACCATTCCTTATAGGTGGAGCCTGGGCCTCCTTTCTTCATAAGGCCAATCCATCCTGATTGCCCCATCTTTCAATATCTCTAAATCTCTCTCTTCCATCATACTGGCTGCTGGAGAAAATGTATATTGTGTTTGTGTTGTGTGTGTGTTTTGTATTATGTAGATATGACTTTTGTGTCCCTAAATGAATCAACAGATATTATGTGGTAAACTGAATTGAAGTTTGCTGTTATTCTGGAAATAACCCAAGAGATTGAAGGAGTGAAACAAATTCATTTATTACACATTTTTGGCCTTCTAATGGGCAATTTAGCCATGCCCAAGTAAGTTTTTCACATGCTAGAAATGCTCACTATAACACACATAAGCCAAGAAAAACATGTCTAATAGTTGCATTTCTTTGAAGTGTCTGGTTATTTTTTGAGACTTAAAATATTAGCTTGAAAAAAAGTGGAAAATATTAATAAACCTGATAAAATGATCTGTGTGGAATGACCATTATCAGTTAATTTAGTTTTAAAAGCACTTGGATGAAAAGGCAAGAAAATGACTGAGATTCTGAAATCTGATGCCAGACAATCAATATGTCTTAAAATAACAAAATTACATAACAGAAAATAGTGAAAATAATGATTAAGAACAAAGGAAATATCCATGGAAGAATATTATTCACTATGAAATCAAAATTTATTTTAAAATTACTTCGTGTTGCAAAAATCAATTTTAATTTTTTGTTTTTCTCCCTCCCTTCATCCCAGCATTTCAGTGATTTAGGTAAAAATAAAAATTTTCAGTACTTTTTTTCCCATAAAACTCTGTTTCCATGCTCCTTTGAGTGAAGTGGGAAAACTGCCCAGTTTTCATGTTTGGCTTAGGAAATGCTTAATGTACAAGGCTCTGTATCCATTCTGTGAACCTTGGAACCCGGACATACACTCCTGGGCGATGAGGCTGTGCACACTGGTATCCAAATGATGTCACACCAACAAGGACCCACCTGTCGTCTTCTTGGCACATCAACGGTCCTCCTGAGTCCCCCTAAAGAGTGAGTCAAAAAAGAAATCTGTGGATATGTGGTCAACTAGTATAATATGTAAGAATGCTGTAA
Organism: Castor canadensis; assembly: GCF_047511655.1. Taxonomy (NCBI): domain Eukaryota; kingdom Metazoa; phylum Chordata; class Mammalia; order Rodentia; family Castoridae; genus Castor; species Castor canadensis. The sequence continues at coordinate 25,213,457 of NC_133390.1, read as the reverse complement.
GCTAATCAATGAAAAAAATTACATATTCAGAATAATGCAAGCCATGTGTATATACTTTCACCATTATTTTAAGGCATGAATGGGAGCCCTTTGTTCCTCAGTAAGGAGACAGAGCAAGCAATGACAATAGAAACACGGTTCATAGTTTTTGTGGTGCACTTTTTCAGCAAGAATTCCCTCACCTTGGTTAAAGTGTTTTAATGGGTAGTAAGAAATTCTGTAAGGATAATGAAAAACACTGTAACAAAAATATAAGATAAGCATTTTATTAAAGAAGACATGCTCTAAGTATCAGGAATGACTTCATAAGGAAAGACAAAATAATTCAACATTATAATTTAGGAAAACTAAGAACTCATACATAATGTTGATTTTATTTTTCTTGGGTAGCAATGAATTTTCTGCAAACATCAAATAATCAGAGTTGAGAATCTTACCATTTCAATTGAAATAAGCAAATCTTTGATATAATCTCTAGAGATTAGAACAACTATTCTCATCTAAGATTTCAACTGATGGACAAATATTTTTAATTTTCAGAAATATTAACCATAGCATATCTTATAGAATTGGCTATATAGGTTTTATTTACAATGAAAATAAAGATAATATAAATATATACTATAATTATTTAATGATGTAAAATTGGCAAATACTAATTTGATATTAATTATGCAAATATTTTAAAAGTTATTTGTATGGAGTTTTTTTTGCGGGGTGGAACTCAGGACCTTGTGCTTGCTAGGCAGTTTTCTGCCACTTTAGCCATGGTCCCCAGCTTTTTTGTTGTTGTTCTTTTTGGACTGAGGTTTAAACTAAGGGCTTCTTGCTTGCAAAACAGACACTAACACTTGAGCACACCTCTAGTCCATTTTACTCTGGCTATTTTGGAGATGGGGTCTTGTGAACTATTTGCCTGAGCAATCCTCAAACTAAAATCCTCCTGATTTTAGCCTCCCAAATACTAGGATTACATGTATGAACCATGGGCTCCTAGCTCTCTGTTCTTTTTCTTTTTCTTTTTTTGCTTTAGTTATTTTTCAGATAGAGTCTCAGACTTTTTGTTATGTGCTGGCCTCAGACCGTGATCCTCCTACATATGCATCCTTAATATCTGGAATTACAGACATAAATCACCTCGTTTGGCTTGTTCGTTGAGATGGAGGTCTCACACTAACTTCTTGGTCGAGCTGGCCTCAAACCATAATCCTTCTGGTCTCTGCCTCCATGGATCTGGTGTTTCAGGTATGAGCCACCACATTTGGCCCTATGTTTCCTTATATTAGGAAATAATATATAGCCTTCTATACCTTGTTTGAAACCACTGGTGTCAGAATACTTCAACCTTAGTTTCATTTAGGAAATATTCTGGAAGACTTTGTGCCTGATTCTTTATATCTTTCAGCCCTATATTTAAAAGGAAAAAAATGTGGCCTATCCAAACATGTTTTTCCTCTTGGGTGAAAAGAAACATAAATTGCATTGACAACCACAGCTTACCTAAATTCTAGAGATAACAAAAGTGTCCAAGCTGTTCAAAGGGAGGGACGGTGATTTACATTGTTGCAGCCTAGGTCGTCTGTATGTACGTGAGTGCAGAAATATTTATGGAACTGTATAGCACCATGGCTCAAGATATATCATATATGATTTAGAAATTGTTAAAAATAAGCTTTAACTGCTCAGAGATTTTTTATTTTTTTTTATTTTTTATTTTTTTTTCATTTTTCTTTTATTATTCATATGTGCATACAAGGCTTGGTTCATTTCTCCCCCCTGCCCCCACCCCCTCCCTTGCCACCCACTCCGCCCCCTCCCTCTCCCCCTCCTCAATACCCAGCAGAAACTATTTTGCCCTTATTTCTAATTTTGTTGTAGAGAGAGTATAAGCAATAATAGGAAGGAACAAGGGTTTTTGCTGGTTGAGATAAGGATAGCTATACAGGGCATTGACTCACATTGATTTCCTGTGCGTGGTGTTACTTTCTAAGTTAATTCTTTTTGATCTAACCTTTTCTCTAGTACCTGTTCCCCTTTTCCTATTGGCCTCAGTTGCTCAGAGATTTTTTAAATGAGTCATTTGGCTGTTGTTGTCTAAAATAATTTACTTTTAACTCATAGATAAGTCATAACCATACATGGGTTGTATAAGCAAGGATGTAATTCACCAGTAACCCTGGGACAGTGATCGCCTTCTGCTGGATAGTTTCACTCTGTGGGAGACTCAGGTCTGTTTCCATCACATCACCTAGTAATACCATTTCATTTAAATTATGTAACATCCTTGTCTTCCTTTTCTGATTTATTCAATCAAAATATTTCCTTCTTCCACTATTTCAGAGATATATAAGTACTTAAAATGTGAATGAATGGCCAGGTCATAATTGTGTAAACTTCATTTATACCCTTGGGTCCACTGAGATGCTATATTTATAAATAAAAAATGTCACCACCTTTTTAAAGTGGTGACACTTGTTTAGAACAGTAGTTCTCAAACTTCACTGTGTGTCACAATCCCCTGAAGGACACCACGAAGCACATGTTGCTAGGCCCCAGTTCAGGGCTTCTGACTTAGCAGGTGTGTGATGGGATCTGAGGTTTGCACTTCTAACAAGTTTTCATGTGGGGATCATCTGTCTGCTGGACTGGAGGCCATGCTTAGAAAGCCACTGGTATAGAATGGGATTCCGAATGGTTAGTAGAATGTCATTCACTCAGCTTTGTAAAGAGACAACATCGTCCAGTCCCTGATAATGCTTTTGTTGTTTTTGTTGGGACTAGGGTTTGAACCTAGGGCTTCACACTTGCAAAGCAGGTGCTCTACTGCTTGAGCGACACCTCCAGCCCATTTTGTGTTAGGTTACTTTGGAGACGGGGTTTTGTGAACTATTTGCCTATGCTGGCCTTGAACCGAGATCCTTCTGATCTCAGCCTCCCAGGTAGCTAGAATTACAGGCATAGCCTGATATTGCTTTTGAATTCAGACAACTGCCTCAAAACTGCCAGCTTTTGGTAAGCCAGGAGATATTTAAAGAAATGTGAATGCCTGACAGGGCAAATTTTGAGGCTAAAAAATATTGCTCTTAAGAATCTACTTAAGAAATGTATGAATAATAACTAGCTCACAATTTTAAATAATGTATTCTTATTTAGCCATTTAGTACTAAAGTTATCCCAGAAAAATCATGTGACAATCTAAAGTATTGATTGCTCAATTTTGATAAGATTTTATTAAACAAAGTATTTCCATGTGTAACAAATTTCTTACTTGCTAATGAATAACATGCTCAGATTCTGTAGACAGCAGAGGCAACTGTAAGATTTCAGAGCTCTGGAATGAGTTATTGCTTAAGGTAACCCTAACAGCAATGGTATTAATATGGTGATATTTTCTGCCTAGAGCACGAGGTATCTGCCACACAGTCCCCATTAACTGTAATTGAAGTTGTACAGCTGATTTCCCTCCTGCACAATGATTCTATAAATCTCCACCTAAGTGGCAATATATCTACCTTTAGCACACTTTTCATTTAAAAGGGGAGTATAAAGATCCAGAGGTAAATTTAAAGCAAGAAGAAAGTTAGCCAATTTGTCTTGAATTTGCAAGTGTTCATCAAAGCTGAATGAATGTAAAACAAATCTGATAGTTTAACATGAATTGAGATGGATTGAACTAGAGGACAGAAACACAGATTTATCCGTAGAAGTGTCTGTTAAAAAAAAAAGGTTTGTTGAATGATATATGTGTTAATATATTATTCTTTAACGTTATGAAGCCATTTTCCCAAGATATAAATTGCTGCTGTCATATGTACGAAGCATTCATTTGGTCTGTAATGCTTTTAGGTTTAATCTAATTCCATAAATGTTGATGCATTAATAGTTAATATTCAAATGCAAGAAACATGTTAGAAAATTTATTTACTAAGGCTCATGGTAAAAACTGTTAATATTTTTGAGTGTTTACTTGGTGTCTCACTTGCTATCTCCCACTTCTCAATAAATCCCAGGTGACTTGCCCAAGGTCATTCGTTCTCATCAATGACAGGAAAGCCAGGGGCAAACAAGAATAGTCTGAAGACAGAATCTGTACTCTCAGTGACTGTCCCATAATGCACATAAAGTTAATTATCACTCTAAAATTAGAGAACTTCTATTTCTTGCATATATTAGTTTTCAGGAGCTAATAGATGGCTATATTTATTTTAGCTGGTAAGATGTTCTGATAACAGTAGTACATAGGTAAGTTTTCTACTGATGGTCACAGAAGTCAAAAACTATTGACACTTCAAATTTATTGCAATATTGATTTCTATTATAGTGAGTTCATGTTATTACACATTTAAAACAAAATCTAAAAAATACTAACAATATTCTAGACTAGGAGTTCTAGAGCCAGAGTCATGCCAGGCTGTCTTCACTTATGCTTCACTTCCTTAGTGGTACACTAGCTCTAACTAGGCTATCCAGAGAACTTTTCGTGGAAATTACTTCAGGTCCCTGGATATTTGGACCATACTCTACAGTCAGGGTAAAAATTAGAGGATCACAGATCAAATTGGTATCCAGGCTTGTTTTCTTTGTATTACATTTGCCTAAGGTTTAAAACCACTGGAAATTTGAAAACAAAGTCTGCCTGTTAAGCTGAAAGCTCTCTGGCTCATACCAAGTCCATCACTCCCCATTTTATCTCACTGCCTCACACACTCAAATATTATTTCTAGTCTCTAAAAACATCTGATTTGTACTATTTGTTCCTAAGAACTGATTTTGTTTCTAATGCTTGGGTTTACTGATGAGTACTTTGCAAATAGCCAAAAAAGCCAGCTTTATAAAGGAAGAGTGAAATTCAATAATGAATTCTTTATTCTCAACTGAAACAATTATCAAACTCCAATACTGCCAAAAAGCCCCAAATAATTATATAGAGATGCTTTCTGAAAGTGTAAAGTAACCAGTTTTACATATTTACCTGGCAAGTGTCTACCCCTCCTTCTTCGTAGCCTGCACATATCATATTTTCAGTAATGTCGTATTCTGGCATCTGTTGCTGGCATTTTTCATTTGATACAAGAGGAACATCAGCTTCTTGCAATATGTCTGCAGGGGAACCTGTTCAAAATGAATAATGCAGACAGCCAGTCAGAAGTGATCAACATGCACCCTTGAATGAAAACCATCAGTCTCATTTATTCCAACACTTTGCTCTCATTATTGAGTACTGTGTGTATATAGAATGGAACTAACTACTAACCTTGCTCTTTAAAAGCACATAATAAAGCCCACCTGTGGATTTTTCCAAATGGATAACAGTAATACACCTCTTTATTTCCCAAGGGCTAGTCAGAATGGTGGATTGGACTAGGGTGGTTGTTAGGCATTTTCAATAATTTTAACAGTTGCAGTATTGCTCATGGAAGTAAAGCATGCTAACACAAAGAGTCCCATTCATAGAAATTAGCACTGACTCAGAAATCTAGAAGTGCTTTTTCATCAGCACCTGAGGAGGAGTTCCCTCCTATATAATGGCATTCATCTTCTTTATGGTGCTGTGTGAGTGAACAGGTGCACACTGAGCAGAGGACAAAGCCCTGTGAACTGTGCCCTGGTCTAGGGCCAATCAGCTTGTCATTCATATGCAGGTGAAGAGGGAAAAAGCATTTTTTAGCACCAAGTATTCATATTCTCTTTACTAAATGACTCATCCACTTAAGTAGTATTCTTGTTTATTGAACATCCCAAGAGGATATGAAACAAGCAGGTGTTAATGTCCCAGACAAGATTCACAATAAGAACTTTCTAACAATTAACAATTCTATTGGTTCCTCAAGAGAAGCAGAAAGTTGATAACAGCCACTATTGCACAAACTGCACATGACCTCATTTCCAGTTCAATTTCACCTATGCTCTAAAGAAACTAAGGAAATCTTGTGTGTGTGTGTTTGATCTAGGTGCAACGCAACATATATATGACTCAATGGTGTGTTGATAAATGTAGAGCAACTGTTTTTTCAGAAAAATATAACTTCAAGGCATCTTCTTCATTGCCTGATGCAAGCACTTCCACCACGACCAATTTCAGGGTAGCAGCACAAGAGTGAAAACGGAGTTGGGAGGAGCTGCCAACTGGAGCCAGTGAATTGAGCAGCACACCCCTGGATAACTTTCAAAGTTTGATAATAGATTTTAAGTTAAGAAAACAAATTGGAGAGATTGAAATGGGGGAGAAAATTCAACAGCTTGCTATCATCTATTCTGTGAAATCAAGAATGGGTTCATATACCTAAGTTTTATAATAAAAACCAAAGACATGTTTGTTCCTTGAAGAAAAAGTTTGGGTAGATAATAAAACCCTTTCCTCAAAGAAAATATGAATAGTATCCTTATACTTAATATCATTTCTTAACAAATTGCCATGAGGACAATTGAGAACACACAGGTGCACATGCACATCCACAGAACTATATGTAAAAATTTCAGTAAAGTTATTTTAAAGTTACTGATTGCCTTAATTTAAACAACTAACATCACCTCATTTTTCCTAGTGAACAGTATGTTTTTGGTTTTCTTAGCTAAGTAATTAGTCCAGTATTCTCACAGAATGGGAAACTGGGATTTTTTATAAAATTAAGTGGATGGAAATCAAAAGGTAAAATTCGTAAAGTTCATTAAAATTGCAATCATCCAAGAAGGATTTAAATGTGACCTGGCCACTTTTTCCTAAATGAAATTGATCTCAGACATAGCTTTACTCCTGGTTCCATATTATTCTTAGAGACCTTCTTAAGTCAATTAAACATATATCCTAGTGACAATAAATGTAAGCCAAGTTTACTCAGCTCAAAAATTTTTTTCCCTCTGGAACAAAAGAGAGTTCAATTTTGTTAGTGGATAATTTGTTTTTGAAGAGTCTACCTTGTGGCCATATAATGTCTTTTAGTTTGAAGTCTGAAAGGAAATATATCTATCTAGAGAACATTTTTGCTCTGTAAATTTCAAATTGAATAAATCATGACATTTTTTAAATGAAGGAAATACAAGAATATAAAGTCTTTGACTTTAATATGTTTTATGGACAGAAGGCATGAAGTATTTTAAGCAAAATAATGTAATAGCTGTGGAGAACCATCCTGGGACTCATCACCATCATTTGACTTGGAACTTCATGCTTTCTGTGATGAGAAGTAAGGATATTTGCAGTGTGAGCATCTGGATTCTTCTTCTTTTGCAGTTCTGGGATTTAAGCTCAGAGCCTCACACTTGCTGGACAGCTGCTCTACCATTTGAACCACTGTGCCAGCCCTTTTTTTGTGTTAGATATTTTCAAGATAGAGTCTTGTGAACTATTTGCCCAGACTGGCTTCAAACTGTGATCCTTCTGATCTCTGCTCGAGTAGCTAGGATTATATGTGTGAGCCACTGGTGCCGGAGACCTGCATCTCTCCACAAGATTTTGCACATTTTCATATTACAGCTAGGACTTTTTAACATTGTGACTATAATCTATTTTGACTACAGAGGTAATATGCTTCTACCATACTAAAGTCCGTTTTGCCTAGCATTACTGTATGGTAAAAATTCTGTCCTAGATGGGTTCCTTATGTAAGGCAATTCTACAGTCAATGAGTATCCAGATTACATGTAGAAGATTTGAAGTACTGGAATATATTTAAAAAATTCATGCTTGGGCATATATTTTTGACTTATATATTTTGCTTAATTTTGTAAAAATTTATTATAATTGATACATAAAAACATAAAAATTGTACATATCAGTGGGATACCATGTACTGTCTTGATGTATATATGCATTACATAGTGCTTAAATTGGAGTAAGCATATCTGTATCCTCAAGAATTTATCATTTCATTAGGCTAAAAACTTCCCAAATATTTCCTCTAGGTTACTTTTGTCCACTGTCACCCTATTACACAATTACACACACCAAAACTTCATGATCCTACCAATTTATACCTTAGAAACCATTGATTGACCTGGCTCCACCTGCTGCTCTCCACTTGTTACTCTCAGATAAGCACTTCTGCTCTCAACATTTATAAATTCAACTTTTTAGGTTTCCACATACAAGTGAGATCATATGGTACTTGTTTATCTGTGCTTAGGGTATTTCAACTTAACACAATGATCTCTAGTTCTAACCATGTTGTTGCATATGAATTCTTTTCATGGCTGGATAGTGTTCCCTTGTACACATAAACTACAGTTTCTTTATGCATCATCACTGATGGACACATTTTGTTTCCATCTTGTGGCTATTGTGAATAGTATTGTGACTACAAGGAACATGGGAGCACAGATGTCTCTTTAACATCCTGATGCCATTTGCTTTGGATATGCCCAGAAGTGGATTGCTGAATTATGGTAATTTTATTTTTAATTTTGAGGGAGAAGCTCCATGCTGTTTCCTATAGTGGCTATACTAATTTACATTCCCACAAAAAATATGCAAGTTTCCCTTTTCTCCTCATCCACACCATCACTTGTTATCTTTTGCCTTTACTAAATATTCATTCTTACTCTGATAAGGTGCTAGCTCATGGTTTTGATTGGCATTTTCCAAATGTCTAGTGATTTTTTTGGACATAATATGTATTGATTTTGCATTTTGAAAACATGGGATAAAGTTCTGTAATTTTAGATGGTCAGTATATCAATTTATAGTCTTCAAGGTAAGATTCATGCTATAACTGAGTCTTCTTGCTAATAAGGCAGAATCAGCATGTTGAAGCTAGAAGAAATTCCCTTCCCATTTTAGGGAATTTAAATGTGAAAGTTTGCATCATAAATAAAGATAAGTTTATTGATTGTAGAAAAGTGGTTTTTGATGAGACTTTATCCATGTACTTTATAAAAACAAAATTTTGTAACTTCTCAATAGCTGTATGTTTTCTAATTATCAGAATGTTTATAATGCTAAAATTAAATATTGAGTTTGGCTGATACTTAAATTGTCCTTCAAAGGGCTATAATACACACCTACATGGAAATGTCATGAAGAAACTCCCTGTGTAGTAATCTTAAACAAACAAAAATATCATTTATTTTTTCTTTTACAAAATCAGAGAACAGAAGGGTGGAACGGGTCTTATCTGGGGTGTGGCACAGTGGGAAGGGGAAGGAGATGGGGAGAGGGTAAGGGAGGGTGAATACGGTGCAAATACTGTGTACACATGTATGTAAACAGAAAAATGAGACCTATTGAAACTATTCCAGGAATGGGGAAAGGGGAAGAATGAAGGAGAATGGGAGGGGGTGAATTCAAGTATAACAAACTTGATAGATTACAAGAAATTTTATAAATTCCACAATGTAACTTCACTCAGCACAATAAATAAGTAAAATATTAAAAACATTTAAAATAATTATAATTTTATAATATGCTTTCCACAATCTGGAACTATTTTATGATAGTATATAAACATATTAATCCAAGTCTGAGAATGTTTTGGGAGGGTTATAAAAATAGTATAGTACAAAAGTTGCAAAAAATATTAAAAATATTCACAAGATAGTACAATAATATACTCTTCACTACTAGGAATTTTATTTTTTTCAAATCAGTTTATTTACCTTGATATATAATCCTTCCCCAGCCAGCAATAGAACAATTCTTTCCAGGAAGAAAAACTTGATTTTCTTCTGGTAAACAAATAGGTTGTATGTAATCTGAAAAACAAGCAGGAGAAAATAATAAAACAAAAAATAAGAGCAGATGTACATGTGTTTCTAACACAGTTCAAAAGACAATCATTTGTCTTTGCTGTAAAGCTTAAACTTTGGTTTTATCTTGCCTGAACAACTTCTAGAAACAATTTTAGTCGAAAAAGGCATTTTGAAGCAATACTTTCTGACAATGTGTGAGGTGCCACTGTTAGGCTTCTTGGGCCCTCCCACTGGTCCTGTAATTACTCTTTTATAGTGTAAACAGTGTCTCAGTTCAGTAATCATCTATGTTTGATTTTTAAGTAATCATAGTGTTAAGTCCAAAGTAGCGCCAGCTTTCTGAAATCTTGGTAAGGCTGTTTTTCACTGTCAGTTAAGAGAAACGTGGACAAATTTTTTAAAATTTGTCTCCAATTATCTCCATATTTAAAAAATTTTTACTCACTTCTTTTACAGGGCACTTATGGAGGCATTAACATTGGTCATCTGCTTTAAAAGCCCTTTTGCATCAATTTACAAGTTCACCTATGTTCAGTAAGCTCCCGTTACCTATAAAACCTAGGAAAGACCTAAAAATGAAAATACAGTGCTCACCCTGAAGGACAGGGCCATACAACTAACCACAGCGATAGTCTGCCTGGAGTAAGTTCTACAATTCATGTGTGGACCAACTTTCATGAAAACACAGAGATAGCAGCACTTTATCCTAACAGGACATAGAAAAAGGCTTCAGAGTGAGAAGAGATCTTCAAGACAAAGCTCCCTTCCTCAGGTGAAATCTCTCACGTTTTCCAGGCGTTTGGAGGAAGTTCTTCTATGGTCAGTCTAGTAATGCTATTGAATATACTACAAAACCTTCCTCATACGAGTAACTTCTTACTTTCCTTTAGAACATGTGCTCTTCTCTCAGTTTATGTCATACTCTGTCCTTTCTGGTAGATGGACCCACCTTTCTATTACATTAGAAACAGAGAGGGCATGCATAATATTTCTGATGACCTATCTGTTAGTGCTGCTCCTTTAAGTTTACTGATTTAGAGGGTTCAAAAAGTTTTATCCTACTGATCCTTTCTAGAAAGATGAATTTAATCCACTTTAATGAGAGAAAGTTAAGATATTTTCTCTACACCACAATTCCATTTAAATTATAATTTCTCTAAAAAATTAGCCAATTTTATGAACTATTAATGAACACATACTGATAACATTTCCAATTTTATTCTGGAGTGATTCAAGCAGATAATATGACTAAAAGATACTACTTTTACCTGTGTAATTCACTTTAAATTCAAGATGCATCATGGCAATGTCACTGTCCTTTCTCCGTTTATTGTAATGAGGATTTATGACAATTTGATCTATCAGCAGAGTTACTGTATGAGGAGAAGTAAGATTTGATCTCGTATTCAGGCCTAGGATTGCTGTCCACCTCGATGGCTGTACGTTCCTCCTGAAGATTGTAACAAGGAAGTATGTGAAACTCTCCATTCAAACTGTTACTTATAAGAAGATACCTAACATAAAAATTTTAGAACTACTTATTTCCATTCTATAGAAGTATTCTTATATTTCTAAGAAGGATTCTTCTTTTAAAATATTTACTTTCTTATTTATTGTTTTTAAATGACAGGCGCCAAACTCGGATGTCCTTATGGGGTACCACAGGATGCTTTGATATGTAAATGCGTGGCACAATGTTCAAATCAAGGAAGCATGTCTATTTCTTCAAACATTCATTATTTCTTTGTGGTGAAAACATTCAAAATTCTTCTAGCCTTTTAAAATATGCATTACTGTTATCTATAGTGACTATATTGTACAATAGAGCATCAGAACTTATTTCTCCTATTTTAGCACTTTCTATTCAACCTTTCTCCTTCCCTCCTCTCACTCCATCCCCTAGCCTCTGGGAACCACTATTCTAGTCTTAACTTTCAGATCAGCTTTTCTGGATTTTATATATATAGTTAAATTTTTATATTTCTGATCAGAATGTATAAAATACACTAATTATTGATAATCTCACTATAACACTGCTCTTAAATTGTGTCTAGTTCTAGATTGTGGTTCTCCAGTCTGACTGCACATCACAATCATCTGGAATGCTTTTAAAGAACAGGCACCTGCTTCTTTTCCTTCCTCAACTCTGATTTGCTGAGTCAGGAACGGTCCATGAGACAATTTTCAAAACAATTTTTAAATTTAAACTCCATATTTATGCTAATATATAGCTATGCTTGAAAACCTCTGCATTTGATCACACTCTACTCTGGAGATCATGGCCCAGTCCAGGGTTTCTTCTGACTCCTGCAGCAGCTGAGGTAATACTGGAGGGAAATTCAGGGACATTCTTCCACTTAGGAGGTCACTGAACTTACATAAAGTTAAGGTAAGATAAGCAGTAAAACCTGTCATGGTACTGACTTGAACAATTTCCATATACCATGTTGACCTTAGTTAACACACTGGTAAAAAATAATACATCTATCATAAGGCAGGTTAAAATGGGTAATATATTATAATTTAAAAATGAGCAAGGACTCCTAAATGTGCTATTGGCCTGCACTATCTTGAAAATTACCAGAGAAAAGCTGGAATTAAGTCAATTAAATCATATCCATAATGAAGTCAAAATTCAATGTCTGTGATTATAGGCAGAAGTATTGATTCAATTCTTAACAGTTGCAAATGCCTGGTTTAATGTGGTTTTTAAAATGTTATAATCCAAGTCACCTACAAATGTAAAGTGAGGTGAAGTTATTTTATATCTAGCTACATTTTAATATGTCACTATGTTTTATTTTCCAAATTTTCATGTTTGACCAAGTAGCAGTTATCAGTTAAGCCAACAAATATCTAAGCAACCAATGAACATATACTGACAATCACATCATATTAAAACAAATTATTAAACAGAAGTAAGTACACATGACCTAAGACTGGCTTCAGAGCCTATACTTGCATGGGCACACTGGAATGCCTCACGCAGCTCAGAGCAGGGTTCTGTGGGAGGAATGAGAACTTCAAAGGAGGAATTAGGGGATGACAGGAAGGAGGGAGAGACATGGTCTGCCTGGATTATCTGGGCTCAAATACAGCAAGGGTGTCTCTGCTCCCAGTGGTTTTTGGCAGCTCCTTAGGTAGTTTAGATGCTGGGTCAGGAGAGTTCTACACTTCTGCAGAGGCTTTGTCTATTTCTCAAGAAGCCTTCTTGCTTTCTTTTCTCTAGGTGAGAGGATTCAATATTAGGTTATGCCTGGCACACTTTTAACTGCAGACATCTTGATCATACTTCACCCTCCCTGTACCCTGGTTTTTCCCTGTTACCTTGGCCTATCTTGAACAGTAAAATCTATTCCCGGTTGTCCTATCTCTGAACTTCCTTCTCTACCTATCATGTAATTGTTTTCTAAAGCGCAGATGATCACAGTTTCACTTGATTACTTTGCCTGATAAGATGGAGAGATACTAGGTACCTCAGCTATTTAAAAAATTATATTTTTATTCAGCATTTAATTCATATATTTACTCAACCTTTGCAGTTAATGTAGCAATTAATCTTGATATTACTATAGCATGTGTTTCTTACTTTGTACTTCATTTTATTTATTATATTTTTCACTATATTTAGTTATATAACCAATGCATTGTATTAATATTTTATATTTATAGTGTGAACAAAAATTATCTATATAAATTATTTTGATTATATTAATAATATAAAATTTTAATAATTTTAATATTTGCTCAGAGGATATGAGAAACATCATGCAGATCTATTTGAAAGTTAACAGAATGTGTGTTGTTATGATAAATGACTAGATTATTTCCTGAAGTGTTTGCTACAGTTTTCATCTTCAGAATCTGTACTATAGAAGTTCCAACAGGTATATGCAGTTTATTTGGTACAGATTTAAGTCAATGCTAAATTGGGGCAATTTAGAAGAAGGATGGCTAAGTTCCAAATTCTTACCTCTTTTGTGAGTACTGTTCTCTGAGAGCTAATTAATATACTTACAGAGAGAGCTTATAGGTAACACAAAGTTTAGTAATCACCATTTCCTCTCATCATTAAAAACCTTGAGTAGAAAACCAACAAACAAACCAAGAATTATGAAGATTAAGTATGAATTCTTTAATCTACTGGACAAATTAAATACAATTTCTAAGGTCAATCTGGCAAATTTCTGATTATTTCTAAAATTGTTATCACACTACCTGGAAAAACATCCTCTTCATACGTTTGTTACTTCAACATCTGCAGTAGCACCATGGTTAAGAAAATTCCCTCCAGCATGTATCATTTACATTTCTTGAGTCTCAAGTCCTACTTGCAAAGCTTTCTGTGTCTAAGTATGTAATTTCCCCAGCATAGTCACTACTGATATTACTGCATTCTGTGCTAATCCCAAAGCCTTTTCTTTGGGATTGGAACAATGACTGGAGAATACAGAATTATAATCAATGCTTCTCAAATTTTATGAATCACCTGAAAAATTTTCTGAAATTTAGATTCTTGGTTTCTGTCTGCAAAGATTGTAACACAGAATGCTAGAGCTAGTATCAAGAATGGGTCCTTTTTAATCACTGTTGGAATATTGGGCAATGGAAAAGCCTTAGCTTTTTTGTTTATCTACAGTTTAGGGATGGGAAAACAAAGGCTTCATAGATACTTCAGCTGATGAGAGGGACTCATTATGTTTTTAAATTTTTCTTATCTTACAAGATGTATATTATAGTTTAAAAAAGAAGAACTATAGGAAAGGCAGCAGGTGTGGGGAAAATGTGAGCAGGTGGCATCTTGGATAGGCAACCCACAAATCCACAGATGCTAAATAAGGCAGACACAAGACATCTTTAGGTAGAGAAGTTGACTGAAACCACCAAATTTCACCTCTATCTGCCTGTACAATCAAAATGTTTATCCTGACTTCTGTAACTTCAAAGACTAGCACATTTCCTGGGACACAGATGCTACACTGGATGTAATAAACCAGTGTTATCACCAAACTTGGTTGCTATATGTGTAGTGTGTAAACAACTTCACTGCCCTTCACTGCATCAAACTTACCCCATTGTTTGTGCTCACATCTTTAATGTTTTCTAAGTTCCTTACTTCTTATCTGTTTCCTTAGTAAATTCTGATGACTCTAACCATCAGAACTTACTGAGATTTAACCACTTGTCCAGGATCCTACACCATGATCACAGGGTCACAACTAACTGGTCTCCACAATTTTACTCAAGCCCCTCTCAGCAGTCTCATCTCCACACACCAGTCTGATTATATAAGGTCATTCTGAACCCTCTACTTGGCCTTTCATCCCATTTACTATAACATACTTAATACTTACCTGAGCCCTATCTCCACCTTAGTCTCTTGACAATCATGTAGAGCAGCAGTGCTTCCTGAGGCTCCTGGAATAAGCCTACTTCACCCCTACACCAAGAACTAAATTAGAGTTGCCTGGTACCTCTGCAAATATCTGTGTAATTTCCACTTCACTTCTCTAGTTCTTCCTTACAGTGGTTCAATGAAATTTTCTCCAGTCATCCTGCCCAAATTGACCTCCATGTTTGCATCACTCTTTTTCTGTTTAGTTATTTTATCCTTCTTCATTGCACATAGCATTCCCCAAACTATTTATTTGAATGTTTTTCTGCCTTTACCTATAATATAACCATTTTCAGGACAAGGATTTTGTTGGTCTGTATAGCATTATCAGCCCCAAAACTTAGAATAATGCTTAGCAAAGAATAAGTGCCCAACAAATATCACTTGATTGAATGAATATATGAAAAACAGAAAGAAATTCAAGTTCAGGAAGGACTGAGAGCCACCAGTGATCTCATATTGTTGCCAGGTAAAGAGAGGTGTGTTATATGTCAAGCCATATGAGCATAGGTGCTTACACAAAATAAGTAAGAAATGAGGGTTCAGCAACATGAATAAAGATGATGACATTATTCTTAAAGTGGAGATATGTCAGTGATCTGATACTAAAACTTCTAGAAAATAAAATTCCTGAGTGGACTAATTAATAATTATACCCAGTAAGAAGAGATATGTGACTAAAAAATAGTACTCTTACAATGGTGTCAAGAAAATGGGTCAAGAGGGATTTAAATAATTACATAATTTGAGGGTGGGTGACAAGGTTTTAAGTTGATAAAGATCCATGTGGAAGATATAAATTAAAAAGTCCTAGTCATACAATAAGAAATTTTTATTTTGGCAGTGCTAAACTCAGGGCCTCATGTGTGCTAGCCAAGTGCTCTATCACTGAGCTATATCCTCAGCTGCTCTTCATTTTATTCTGCAAAAATAAATATAATCTTGAAATTATAGTATTACTACAACCTGAAGGAGACATTTGTCATTGTACTAATTCCCGAAAGTCATAAGATTAGATAGATAAACAGAAAAATGACATTAAACTCATTAGGTTTACATTTTAGTATAGGTTTAAATAGCAAGTAAATATTTTAAGATTAATTTTCTTTGTGTAAGTTCTATGTATGAGACATTGAAAAGAATCCTAATTTTACACTGTTAAGTGCAGTACTAATTAAGAAAGTCATTTTGTAAGCAATGCTGAACCATTTATAAAACTAATTTTCAAATTTTATTAGTTATATCAGTTTAATAAATTTTGGCACTAAAAAAGCTGTAGTACTGTGTATTTCTCACCACACCTTGAATATATCATTTATTAAATTATCTGTTTCAGGAATGTTAACTCCTGTTTCAAGGAATTCTTTCAATAAAGAATTATATAATCCATGTGACATACTTGGTCTTCTCTGATAAACTAAAGAATGAGAGAGTGGCAAGAGGCTCTCTATGGTTAATTTCAACTTTAATACATGTCTATTCCATGAATATGATCAGATCATAAATCTGTATATAACAGCCCACCCAGATGACTCAATAGTAGTTGCTACTGAAAACAAGGATGGCGATTAATTGGGAAGAGGTATGAAGGACTCTTCCAAATAATGGAAGTCTTTTGTATTTTGATGGATGTATCAACTTCACAGTAGTAAGCATTTTCAAAATTCATCAAATTGTGTACTTGAGATGATGCATTTTGCTATATATGAACAATTTCTGGATACAAAGTTTCTAGTTATTGGACATAATAACAACAAACACAGAAGACAAAATAAGAATGTAGCCTGTGGTATTTTACTGGAATTGGTGTTATTATTTTGAGTTAATATATAGCTATGTCCAGTGAGAGAATTTAGAAGACATGGCTACAATAGACATGAATACACAAGAACTTGTTTACTATAATGGAGAAAGAACTAAAAATGAGTAAGTGGGATTGGAGTTATTTATAGGAAGTCAGACTTGAAGGCTAGAGCTGCAAAATCACGAGATTATTTGCCCAAAAGCAGAGTTCTCACTTATGGAATATGTATCCTCATGGTCACCTTACAGATGAAGAAAATAAGACTCAGAGATACTAGGTATTTGTCTGTGGTCAAACATGTGGTCAGTCATATACATGGAGTCAGAATCTCCTTTATCTCAAAGTCATCCTTGCCCTTTAAATCACAGAAAAGTTGTGCCACACTTTTCCAATTTCCTCTTTTAAGACTATAAAAGGAGACAAGTTGAGGATATAGAATCAGAATCAGAACAGGGATATTAGTATCATCTAGAAGCATGGTGCCTGAGAGATGCAGATGGAAGTTTTGACAATAAGATTAGGGATAAGAGAGGGCTGTCTTACCATCTGCTATTTAAAATTATTGGAACAGGTTTGCATTGAGAAAAAACCATTTGTGTACTGTGAATTCAATAAGTTTCTTGATATGGGTTAGTTTTATTATTAGTAGATTAAGTTTTTACTAAAGAAAAAGCAAGAAAACTCTTGGTAAATAGAGAAATTGAGTAGTTCAAGATATGCAAAAATATAAAGATAATTTTGAATTTACAATTCTGGTACAGCTCATCTTTGTTCACTTGTGTTTTAAATAAAAACAATGGGAAGACATTTTAGGTTCTGTATGTTTTATATTATGTGAAATGGCCTTTCCATTTCCTTCACATAGTTGTTGTTTGAGAAGATAGACACTGGTATCTCTGACCTGTAAAACCTACTGAGGAGGATTCCAAGATGGTGGCTAGAGGGAGGAAGCAGAAAGCATGCTTCCTAAAATAAAATCTTGGAGACACACTGGAGATACACCTTACAGGACAAACCACCAAAAAGAGGCAAAACTTTGACTCCTGCACACCTCCAGCCTGCGCATAGCATCTCCACTTCATGTTAAACGTAGAAACCAGGAGGGCTCCTGCGCTGCTGCCAGATGCCAGCATCCAGATGGCTTGGGAATGTGAGCTAAGTGGCACGTGGTACTCCCACAGACAATCCTAGGCCAGATCAGCATAGCCCCCTGGACAGAATGACACCCCCAGGGGAAAGAAAACTGAATAATAAGCAATAACAACAAAAAAGACATGTAGCAAAGAGGGCAGGGCACCCTGAGTGCTGAAGAGGGGGGAGGGGAAATCCCTCACAAGCAGCTGGCTGGAGAAGGCAGGAGCAGCGGCACATGCTCAGCAACCAGGAGCAGGAAAGCTTGTAAAAGTGGTGGTGGGAGGAAAACTCCACAGGAGATGGGGGGAAACCCACTTCCCACTTGAACTGTAAATAAACATGCCGGCATGAGAAAGGTGGTGCAGTGTCACCTGCCCCAGTGTGCTTGGAAAGGGGAAAGATTGTGGCAGTGGCAGCTGCACCCAGAAGAACTCTAAGTAAACAAAGCCAGTGCGGCTAGGTGAGTGTTAAGCTCACTCCTGAGATCTGCATAAATAACGCCTCCAGCAACAGCAGGCTGACAGCAGTGGGCAGGTGAGCCGTAGCCTCAGACAGCCATTCACAGAACTGTCTCCAGATTCTTTTTTTTTGTCTCCCTTCCTTTGATGAGACAACAACTGAACTACACCTGCATGCTGAAAAACTTACTGAAACTGTATTGCATTTGAACTTGGGACACTTTGTGGTGCTTTTTTTTTTTGTTTTGTGTTGTTTTGTTAGTTTTTTTCCCCTTTGATGAGACAATAACAGAACTACTTCTGAGACACCACCTCCAGGATTGGCAGCTGAAGGATGACACCAAAGTTATTAAGACTGAAACTTTATTGCATTTGAACTTGGAGATTTTTTTTTTATTCATTTTTAAATTTTTTATTATTTTTTCAATCCTCTCTCTGCCTCTAATGCCTGTTAAGCTTACTATTGATTAGTACACTATCTCTCCCTGTTTATATCTTTGAAACTTTTTTGTTTCTTTCTTTGTTTTGTTTTTTCTACTTGTTTGTTTATTTGTTTTTCTCCTTTTCTTTAACTTCTTTGCTTTCCATCTCCTCTCACCATTCCATTCTAAATAGCACCAGTGTTATTATTACAAGCTAGAAAATACTTAATTGCACACAGTACAGGGACAATAACAACACCAAGGGCAATGATGGGAAGTCAGAAAAACAGGGAAACCAGTCTCCCCACAGCAAAAAATTAGTACAGGAACCAGAGAGAAATAAAGAAAACAAATACTCAGATCCGGACTCCAACAAAATGAAGATAAACTATGCCAAAGAACCCAATGAAGCCCACAAGAATAATCTAAAAGAAGAAATACTACAGGTACTCAATGAGAATTTTATAGAGATGATACTGGATACGGTCAACCAAAATGTACAGGAGACACTCAAGAAATTCCAAGACAACAAAATAGAGAATTTGAAAAAGCAAAAGAAGAAATAAAAGAAGCCATAGAAACACTGTATAAACACCAAAGTGAAACAAAGAACATGGTTAATAAAGAGATAAATGAACTCCAGACAAAAATAGGCAACATTAAAGAGGAAACAACTCAGGACATAGAAAACCTCAAAAAGAATGAAACAGAATTGCAAAACAAAATGGAAGGCCAATCCAGCAAAATAAAATGAAATGGTAATTAAAGGAAAAATTGAAGAACTATTAAACAACTCAATACCTGTGAAAAGAAAATGCAAGAACTCACTGACTCCATCAAAAGACCAAATTTGAGAATCATGGGCATTGAAGAAGGAGAAGAGGTGCAAGCAAAGGGAATGTGTAATATATTCAACAAAATAATAACAGAAAATTTCCCAAATCTAGAGAAATCTATTCCTACACAGATGCAAGAGGTCTCCAGAACACCAAACAGACCAGACCAAAATAAATCTACCTCACAGCATATTATCATTAAAACAACAAATACAGAGACCTGAGAAAGAATATTGAAGGCTGTAAGAGAGAAAAAACAAATAACATACAAAGGTAAACCCATCAAAATCACAGCAGACTTCTCAACAGAAACATTAAAAACAAGAAGAGCTTGGGGAGAGATCTTCTGGACACTGAATCAAAATAACTTCAACCCCAGGATATTCTACCCAGCAAAACTATCATTCAAAATAGATGGAGCAATAAAAGTCTTCCATGATAAGCAGAAACTAAAACAATATGTGACCACAAAGCCACCACTACAAAAGATTCTTCAAGGGATTCTGCACACAAAAAGTGAAACCCAACATAACCATGAAAGGGCAGGCAGCACCAAACTACAGGAAAAGAAAAAGCAAGAAAGTAGAGAGTAACATTGATTTAGGTACACGCAATTAAACCTTCAAACAACTAAGACAACTAAATGACAGGAATCACCTCATACCTATCAGTACTAACACTTAATGTTAATGGACTTAATTCCCCCATCAAAAGGCACCATTTGACGAAATGGATTAAAAAGGAAGATCAAACAATTTGTTGCTTACAGGAGACCCATCTCACCAACAGAAATAAGTATAGCCTTAGGATGAAAGGCTGGAAGAAAATTTACCAAGCAAATGGCCCCCGAAACAGGCAGGAGTAGCAATACTTATCTCTGACAAAGTAGACTTCAAACCTACATTGATCAAATGAGATAAAGAAGGACATTCCATACTAATAAAAGGGGAAATAGACCAAAAGGAAATAATAATTATCAACCTGTATGCACCCAATATCAATGCACCCAATTTCATTAAACATACCCTGAAAGACCTAAAAGCATATATAAACTACAACACAGTGGTTGTGGGAGACTTTAACACCTGATTATCATTAATAGATAGGTCATCCAAACAAAAAATCAATAAAGAAATCCAAAATCTAAAATATACAATAGATCAAATGGACCTACTTGATGTCTACAGAACATTTCATCCAACTTCTACACAATATACATTCTTCTCAGCAGCCCATGGAACCTTCTCCAAAATAGATCATATCCTAGGGCACAAAGCAAGCCTCAGCAAATATAAGAAAATAGAAATTATACCGTGCATACTATTTGATCACAATGCAGTAAAAGTAGAACTCAACAACAAAAGTAAAGACAAAAAACATGCAAACAGTTGGAAAGTGAATAACTCATTGCTTAATGAAAAATGGGTCACTGATGAAATAAAGAGGAAATTAAAAAGTTCCTGGAAGTCAATGAAAATGAAAACACAACCTGTTGAAACCAATGGGACACAGCAAAGGCAGTTCTGAGAGGAAAGTTTATAGCCATGAGTGCATATATCAAAAAGACTGAAAGATCCCAAATCAATGACCTAATGATGCATCTCAAACTCCTAGAAAAACAACAAGCAAATCCCAAAACAAATAGAAGGAGAGAAATAATAAAAATAAGAGCTGAAATCAATGAAATAGAAACCAAAAAAAACCACACAGAATTAATGAAACAAAAAGTTGGTTCTTTGAAAAAATAAAAATGATCGACAGACCCCTGGCAAACCTGACTAAATTGAGGAGAGAAAAAACCCAAATTAGTAGAATCAGGAATGCAAAAGGGGAGATAACAACAAATACCATGGAAGTCCAGGAAATCATCAGAGACTACTTCGAGAAACTATGTTCAAATAAATTAAAAAATCTTAAAGAAATGGAAAGATTTCTAGATACATATGATCATCCAAAACTGAACCAGGAGGATATTAATAAACTGAATAGATCTATAACACAAAATGAAATTGAAGCAACAATCAAGAGTCTCCCTAAAAAGAAAAGGCCAGACCCGATGGATTCTCTGCTGGATTCTATCAGACCTTTAAAGAAGAACTAACACCAAACCTCCTTAAACTGTTCCACAAAATAGAAAGTGTAGGAAAACTGGCTAAAACATTTTATGAAGCCAGTATTGTACTTATCCCAAAACCAGGCAAAGACACCTCCAAAAAGGAGAACTATAGGCCAATCTCCTTAATGAACATTGATGCAAAAATCCTCAATAAAATAATGGCAAACCAAATTCAACAAGAAATCAGAAAGATCATTCACCACGACCTAGTAGGCTCCATCCCAGGAATGCAGGGGTCATTCAACATACGAAAATCAATAAACATAATAAACCACATTAACAGAAGCAAAGACAAAAACCACTTGATCATCTCAACAGATGCAGAAAAAGCCTTTGATAAGATCCAACACCATTTCATGATAAAAGCTCTAAGAAAACTAGTAATAGAAGGAAAGTACCTCAACATTATAAAAGCTATACTTCACAAACCTACAGCCAGCATTATACTTAATGGAGAAAAACTGAAACCATTCCCTCTAAAATCAGGAACTAGACAAGGATGCCCACTATCTCCACTCCTATTCAACAGAGTACTGGAATTCCTAGCCAGAGCAATTAGGCAAGAAGAAGGAATAAAAGGAATACAAATAGGTAAAGAAACTGTCAAAATATCCCTATTTGCAGATGATATGATCCTAACCTTAAAGACCCAAAAAATGCTATTCAAAAGCTACTAGACACATCAAAAGCTATAGCAAGGTAGCAGGATATAAAAATCAACATAAAAAATCATTAGCATTTCTATACAATAATAATGAACAAACTGAGAAAGAATATATGAAAACAACTCCACTTAGAATAGCCTCAAAAAAAATCAAATACCTAGGTGTAAACCTAACAAAGGATGTGAAAGACCTCTACAAGGAAAACTATAAACTTCTGAAGAAAGAGATTGAAGAAGACTATAGAGAGTAGAGAGATCACCCATGCTCATGGATTGGTAGAAGCAACATAGTAAAAGTGTCTATACTCCCAAAAGTAATCTACATGTTTAATGCAATTCCCATCAAAATTCCAATGACATTCATTAAAGTGATTGAAAAATCTACCGTTAAATTTATATGGAAACACAAAAGGCCACGAATAGCCAAGGCAATACTCAGTCAAAAGAACAATGCTGGAGGTATCACGATACCTGACTTCAAACTACATTACAAAGCAATAGCAATAAAAACAGCATGGTGCTGGCACAAAAACAGACATGAAGACCAGTGGAAAAGAATAGAAGATCCAGATAGGAAGCCACACAACTATAACCAACTTGTCTTTGACAAAGGCACTAAAAATATGCGATAGAGAAAAAGGAGCCTCTTCAACAAAAACTGCTGGGAAACCTGGTTAGCAGTCTGCAAAAAACAGAAACTAGATCCATGTATATCACCCTATACCAATATTAACTCAAAATGGATCAAGGATCTCAATATCAGACCCCAAACTCTAAAGTTGGTACAGGAAAGAGTAGGAAATACTCTGGAGTTAGTAGGTATAGGTAAGAACTTTCTCAATGGAACCCCAGCAGCACAGCAACTAAGAGATAGCATAGATAAATGGGACTTCACAAAACTAAAAAGCTTCTGATCAACAAAAGAAATGGTCTCTAAACTGAAGAGAACACCCAAAGTGTGGGAGAAAATATTTGCCAGCTACACATCAGACAAAGGACTGATAACCAGAATATATAGGGAACTTAAAAAACTAAATTCTCCCAAAATTAATGAACCAATAAAGAAATGGGCAAATGAACTAAACAGAACTTTCTCAAAAGAAGAAATTCAAATGGCCAAAAAACACATGAAAAAATGCTCACCATCTCTAGCAAATTAAAACCACGCTAAGATTCTACCTCAACCCTGTTAGAATAGCCATCATCAGCAACACCACCAACAACAGGTGTTGGAGAGGATATGGGGAAAATGGAACCCTCTTATACTTCTGGTGGGAATGTAAACTAGTACAACCACTCTGTAAAAAAATATGGAGGCTATTTAAAAAGCTAAACATTGATCTACTATATGATCCAGCAATACTACTCTTGGGGATATACCCAAAAGTCTGTGACACAGGTTACTCCAGAGGCACCTGCATACCCATGTTTATTGCAGCACTATTCACAATAGCCAAGTTATGGAAACAGCCAAGATGCCCCACTACCGACGAATGGATTAAGAAAATGTGGTATCTATACACAGTGGAATTTTATGCAGCCATGAAGAAGAATGAAATGTTATCATTCACTGGTAAATGGATGGAATTGGAGAACATCATTCTGAGTGAGGTTAGCCTGGCCCAAAAGACCAAAAATTGTATGTTCTTCATCATATGCAGACATTAGATCAAGGGCAAACACAACAAGGAGATTGGACTTTGATCACATGATAAAGTGAGAACACACAAGGGAGGGGTGAGGATAGGTAAGACACCTAAAAAACTAGATAGCATTCGTTGCCCTCAACACAGAGAAACTAAAGCAGATACCTTAAAGAAACTGAGGCCAATAGGAGAAGGGGACCAGGAACTAGAGAAAAGGTTAGATCAAGAAGAATTAACCTAGAAGGTAACACACATGCACAGGAAATCAGTGCAAGTCAACTCCCTGTATAGCTATCCTTATCTCAACTAGCAAAAACCCTTGTTCCTTCCTATTATTGCTTATACTCTCTCTTCAACAAAATTAGAGATAAGGGCAAAATAGTTTCTGCTGGGTAGCGAGGGGTTGGGGGGAAAGGGAGGGGTCAGGGAGGAAAGGGAGGGGGTGGGGGACGGGGGGAGAAATGACCCAAACACTGTGTGCACATATGAATAATAATAAAAAAAAACCTATTGAAAGACATTTGTAAGATAGATAATTAAAAGAAGTCACTAACACTACTTCAAGTCTGGCCGGCATTTACAAAGCATATGTCCTACCAGAACATCAAACAGAGGAATTTACTAAATCCCAGGTTAATATTGCAAGATTGTTAACTTACTAATACCTACCTAGGTACAACAGAAAAAGACAAAATCTGTGCCTAAAAGTATCCTTTATTTGTAATACAGTTATGATATAGATGTTACCCATCTGAGACTTGCTCAAGGCAAAAACTATGTGTGAAGATTAAAGCCATGTTGAGCAGGAGATGGGAAACAATTACCATAGATATTTCTTACAGTATGATTGAAAACAGATAAAATGTACCTTTTAGGAGGAACAAAGTCAATACAGTGCACTTTTACCATGGGAGAGGCTATAATTTAGTGTCTAGATACAGCACCCAGTGCATAGTATCAGAGTTTTAGATGTAGATGCAATGATAGCTTGGATAGCTCCCCTGTAGACCAGCCTGTTGACCAACCTGAGATCTGGCCAAGGATCCTATCTCTCCAGATTCCTAGGATTATGCTTTTAAGTTTCTTCTTCTTCTAGTGCCATGGGTATTTGAGCATATTCTCAATCCTTTAATTCTTCTTTTTCCCTTTTCTCCTGATATCCCCTAAAACTTTCACAACCCTCTTTCTCTGACAATTTGTCTTTATATTCCCTGTAACTTTCATTTTCTATGTTGATAGGGAGAGTTTAAGTCTTCACCTGCTGAATTGCACTTGCCTCCTCCATGTCAGAGACACACAGGTCATTCTACAGGGTGACTTGTCCTAGTCCTCAAGACAAGGCCCTTCTTTAGAGGCCTTGCATACTCAGAGGCAGAAAATCAGTCTAGCTTAGGCTCACAAATATATTATGAGAAAACTTCTCTTTTTTCTTGAAATGGTTCAGAACTCCTGAATGTTACTATCTTAAAGAGGGACTTTCCCTCATATGGAAGTAGGGAATCAACTTGTTCTTGGATTCAGTTACTGTCTCCTTTTCCCCTTGCTCCTCTCTGTTCACTGCATTCTCTCCTGTGGCACTGAATGAGCAGTGGCTGATTTTAGAGAGAGGCAGTAAATCCTAGAATTCAGCATGCATTTTGCTCCATATTGCTACCAAAACAAAATTAGAAATGGAAATCAGTCCTAAGTTTTAGTTTCATGTAGCACTAGAATAAATCTAGCATGAGAACTTAATAAACATTTTAATTCACAGTGCAGTGCTTGTACATGAACTTGTATAATACAACAGCTTTGTAACTTGAGAGCTCTCTAGGCACATGCTTTTTGGTATTGCCAATTTGCCAACAATAAATATTGATATAGTTGAACAGTAAGAAGTACAACTTATAAAATAAATACCAATCCCATACTCTTAAAAATGTTCTAATCCCAGCACTGGAGAAGCTGAGGGAAGAGAATGGTGAGTTCTAGGAACCCCTGGGCCACCCAGTGAGTCTGAAACCAGTTAAGGCTATACAACAAGAGTCTATCTCAAAAAAAAAAAAACAGTTTTACCTTGTGACTAGGTAAAAATTTTAATTTTTATGTATGTAAAAATACTTGATATATTACTTGATATAAGTATAATGAAGAATGACTTTTAATTGAACTTTATTTTTCGATATGGCTTCAGTGTAAATATGATTGAAAAGCTTATAATTTTCATAACATTTTCCTAGTAGGTATGAAACTGCACAAAATGAAAGACTCTGCAGTGTCTGCAGAGGGTCCTTGTTAGAGAAAAGACCCATGACATCATACTCACCCATACACGCAGTGTGCAGCAGATACCAGCCATTCACTGCTGACCAAAGTTGCACCACAGAGCAGCTGGCTTCCATAATACAGTGCCACAACCCAGGGCCAGGCCCCTTCATTGGCATTACTTCCTCCAACAATTTTTGGATTGCCTTTTTGAACCACCAGTCTTTTACCACATGCTATTAAAGTAATTGAAGAAAAAAATATCTACTTTACTATTTATTTTGACCATGAAAAATTGAATGATGACAAGATAACTTGAGGTGAAATAAAACTCTAAATGGAATTTTAAATTGAAGGCTTGAAGGAGGTGACAAAGTATTTACTTACGTTTATGGTTGCATTGTAACAGAATCAAGGAATCCTGTAGGCACTGTTGACTATAATAGAAGAGTTATTATATGTCAAAAATGTTCATGTTACATTAAAAGTAAAGCCTAGTGTAGGATATCTTATTTTTTCATTAGTTAAAACTATATATCATGTATGAAATGTGGGAAAACTGAACTGTACAGAAGAAAATACCCTAATTTAATGTAAAGTAGAGCTGGGTTGCATTCTTACTACCACTTACATTTTATGTGCTCGATACCTTGAGACTCAGTTTCTGAATTTCTAAAGTGGGGGTTTATTATATATAATGTATTGGAATTTTTTATGAGGGTTAAAAGAAATTGAAATGGAATTGTTCTTTTGCCTTATACATACTTAACACTTGGTTGTTTGAACCAACCTCGGATTTCATCATTCTCTAATACAAATCTTTATGAAGAACATGTTATAAGACCCTTAATGTGTGCCTCAAAGCACAGATAGTACCTCAACCCTATGTTTAACCCCTTTTTCATTGTTATTAAATACCTATCCTACTTTGCAGCTGTAATTTTTGCAGTTTGGAGGATAACAATAAAGCTACCATAAATTTCTTTTTCCTTCTTTATAATTTTATAGATAGAAAATTCATTGTTAACATTGATCGTAGATCATAGAACCACTGTATATGACTTTTCTTTTCTTATTGAGACCCTTCACCTTTTCACTCAAAAGAAGTAGTACATTATTACTATTTTGCTTTAGGGTCATTATTAAGTAGAATAAGCCTTCTTTGAACACAAGTACTGAGATATTTATTGCAAGTCAATTAATGAAACAGCTACCAAGTGACTAACAGGAGTCAATGCACATGGGAGTATATGTTGAACAAAAGGATGATTCACTGAGATTTATACCTAATTTAACATATCTGAATTGCTATTTCTTGAATTTTTCCATTTAATGCTTTTAGACTGTGTTTGATCATGGTACCTGAAACATGGAAAGAGAAATGGGATGAGAGACTATTGTACAGAATTTATTCCAGTTTTGCCAACCCCACAACTATTTCAGTAAGAATACTATCTGTGAGGTTATATCCTTCATTTGGGAAATTAAATGATGAATGAATCACAGGTCCTTTTCATTAAGGAGAGACATGCATATAAAAACTATAAAATAAAGTATAAGGAAAATTATGTACTTATTTAAAAATTTGGACACCAACTTTTTCAAAACAAAAAACTCTTAAACAAAATTTTAAGCAAAGAAAAATTGTTTGAATGTGTTATACAATCCAACCACTAGAGATCAGTATAAACCAAGGAATTATGGTACTTGGCCACACCATCTAGTGCAGCTTATGCAGATAGTGGGCACGTTAAAACACGCATTCACACATGCACATATAATTTTAATAACTTACATTTATGTACTTACCTACATCTAATTACTCATGTTGTTTGAACTTTGGAGAAAAATTAAACAAAAAAAGCACAAAACAATACAATGTGCTCAATCAAAGCAACTCAGTGTTTCTGGAACATGAATGATAAAGTTTATTTGAAATCATATGCATCTATATTGTCTGGTTGACATTCCCTTCTGAATAGAGGAAAATACATTTGTATTTGACTGACAAATATGTATGTATATATGTCTCTAGGCATAGATACATCATTATGTATCCATAATGCTCCAGGGGAGTGGAAACTGACTTCACTTCTAACATGCATTTGTGCTTGAGAGGAGTCATTTCTAGGATGCTGTCTAATACATTTTCAGGTCTCATCAAAACTGTTTTCATATCTACAGTATTCATCAATGAAAATCCATATTTAAAATGGTTTAACTTCATAAGGTATTTTTAATGTTCTAGTATAGGTAGTTGCATGGCCTATTTAACATTTCTAGTTAATTCAGTTCAGACTGCTGATTTCACAGTGGGTGGCCTTTTCCCAGGGCTGGCAAATGGGGGTCTGAATCTTGTCTATACCTCACAATACTATAAAAACTGATGATTATAAGTCAGTAGAATTTTGTAGGTGAGAGAATTATTTTCACTGACATCTTATTCTTTTCCTGATTTTTTATTGCAATCACAAGTGCAAGAGTATTTTAAAAGTTCAAGTTCTCAAAGGACATTGACTATAATCACCTCTTCAATAAAAATAAACATAAATTAACCAACCAAATGAATGAATGAATGGATGGATGGATGGATAGACGGATGAATGGATGAATGGATAGATGGATGGATGAATATGTCTGAATCTTTGACAACTCAATATAATGTGGGTAATTAGAGAGGGAATTAAGATGTTTAACTAACTAGTTTATGGGTTTGATGGAAGATTATAGTACACTTACAAATGGTGTCTGTTTCGAGTATAATGAACATACTTGAAATAGTGACATCAATATAAGTTGATAGTGGTATTTTGTTAATAAGTGTGGAGTAACCTAATCCTGTTCTGAAACATAAATGTAATTAAATTCAGTGGTTTTAAATTTCTTTCTTAGAAATTCTTATATGTCTATAAAATGTGAACAGATGAAATTCTCAATGTACAAACTGCTTCAAGATCTATAATGATAATATAAATTTAGGTGTGCCTTGTAGAGAGGCGACATGGAAGCCTACTTTCTCACTTGCAGATAGGTTACTTCTTCCTTGATGAGACTCATAATATTATTCAAAGCTCAGCAAACATCGAAATAGGACATTCAAGTGCTTTTATTGGTCTAACAATACTCTGCTACCAATTTGTTTTACTAGTTGAGTTTACAGAAATGCTAACTTGGCATGAGTAACTGAATTATATTTTTTTACCATTAAGTATGTTAAACAAAATATATTAACAATAGCATCTTAAATGCTTAACTATAATTTTGGCTTATTCTTACAGTTATTTTTTCTCACCTCCTGCTGGCCTTTGGTGAAACTAAAATTCAGAAGCCAATTTTACAAATTTCAAACAAAAATTACTCTTAATGCTCAAGCAAGAGAAATGACATAATTTAAAATTAAAATGATCTTTGAATAGAAGTTTACTTTCCAATATTTTAAAAAATGTTTATAAGCATAAACCTAAGTTTAAAAAGCAAAATACATAGGCTAAACTAAAAGTTCCAACATTTTCATTTAATGTTCATATTCTATTTGCTAAGGAAGACAAAGATTGCTATGTCCCCCACCTTTCTCCTCTATTTATGGTAGCTAATTTGTATCACTTTTGTTAATTTGAACAACTTTAAACCTATTTATTCCACATATCATAATTTCTTTCTTTGGGATTTAATGGTCTGTGACTCTGAAAATAAGAATAAAAGATGTACTATTAGGATTTATCAAATCTCTATCAGCGTGCTAGACAATTATACCCAGAATACCTCATTTGACTATCTTGTCATATATATGGGATGAGACAATGTTAATAGAAAGTATCAATGAAATACTGCTTCAGACTGCCAAAAAATAAATCAAATAACTTTCAAGATTATTTGCCCAGTGTTTGGCAGCATTCAAATGCAGCTGGCTTAGAAACTATTTTCTTTTCAGCTCACGCATACCTAGTCCAGTAATAGATTTTAGAACTTACCTGGGTGTTAGTATTAAACTGCCATTAGGTGCTGTGTTTAATTTTACAAATGGTCCATCTATGGTAGAGCGTGTTGGTGTTGAAGAGTTTTCACTCCTAGGAAAAGAAGATATGCAGACAAAAGAAAAATCCAACAAAAACTCATAAGTTACATTTTTAGTTCTTTAAAGCTATAGAGATTGAAAGAAATTATGGGATTCTATTAAAAACAGGTCAGCATTTTAATATCAAACTTCAAGTGTTTTGCTATCTCCAAACATCTCATATTAGTAGAAGAATTATCCATAATGACATAGAGCACAATTTTAAAGTTTGTTTTGTACCTCTAGTCCTTGTCTAGATGTCCATATACTGTTCTACAAAGACCATTATATGTACCATTTGAGTATCATTACATTTATCATTTGACTTGCTTATGCTGCCCAACAGTTCCCAGTAGTTTAACAGATGAATTTGAATTAAAATTTAGTAGAATTGCTGCATCATAACGTAAGTCTTTCTCTTGTTGAGTGTAGTTCATCTTTCAAAAAATGCATGTCAGTTAAGAACTATATAGAAAAGAAGATTTTTCAATGTGTATCTTTCCAAATGTTTTTTGTTTTTGATATTACATTCAATTCAAAGCCTAACAAACCTAATTCTAAAGTTGAAATCCATGTGAATGTGCTAAGTGAGGGATGTAATTTGCAAGGGTAAACTAGTGAGCTACCACAGGGTAGAGTAAATAAAACTTCCATGTGACAAAAAACATTGAATCCCCTACGCTAAAGACTAGCATATCCATGTTCTCAACTGTGAGTTTTAATTGAAGATTTCTCGTAATTATACTGACTCTCTTCCTTAGACTCAATTGGTGATTTTTAGCTTTAAATTCTCAATCTTGTTTCCTTTCTTTTACTCATTCCAGATGTTAATAGTCTTATAAAAATATTCCTTTAGGTTGGAGACATCCTGATTCTGCTTTCTTTGGTGAGCAGGAAGACAATGAGTTTTCTATCTTTTTAAGTAGCGTAATGGACTCTCCCACTGCCTCTTCCAAAGAAGACTCAGTGACTTCTCCAGATTATAGCTAACTCTGACACTTTGTTATTTGTGTATATGGAATTTCCAAGGAACACTCAAAGCTTTAATGATCAATAAGGAGAAAAGAGCTGAGTTAGAAGGGGGTTCCTCTAGTTATTTCAAAGTCTTCAAAAAACTGAGAATGTTTGTCTGGGACAATGGAGGTGAGCTCTAATGTTGCAGAAATTAGCATTTTGTGCTTTAATTTAATAAACATAAAAGTAAGTCAAGCACACAAATCCATTACTAGTTCTTTAATAAAACACCAAGTAGATTTCCCAAAGCAAAGATGAGCCTTGTTATTGTTATTGTTGGAGATTAAGAATCCCCTTCCATGAGGCCAGAATAACCATTTTATTTGTTTATATAGCTGTATTTGCTAAAGCTTTGAAAGCAAATCAGGCATGAAGAACTCAAAGGGCAGTAAGGATGCAGCAGGTCATGTATGCTTTAAGTCATGAAGCTCTTCACAAAAGCAAAGCCGCTCTATGTATGGAAGAGAGAATGTGTATCAAAACAGATCTGAGAGGATGCTGAGTTTCACCATCATACAGCTTCTGCTAGAATTCATCACACGAATATTGGTTTTAAAAAATGTTAAGGAATTTCTAGGTTTGATATCAGTCCAGGTGAAAAATGTTAGCAAGACCCTACTTCAAAAAATGAACTGACTGTGGTGATTCATACCTGTAATCCCAGCTATGTAAGAGGCAGAAGTAGAAGGATTACAGTCCAATGCCAACCTTGGGCAAAAACATGAGAAAAATAAACTAAAGCAAAAGGGCTAAGGTTGAGTTTCAAGTAGTACAAGGCTTGTCTAGCAAGCACAAGGCCCTGAGTAGTTATTATATGTATGTATAATTTTTATACATACGTATAAATATGAATTTTGAAAAAGTAACAACATTATGTTAAATCATCATTTACATTTGAAAGATAAACTCTTGGGATTACTGCAGATTGATTTAAGAGAGAATACATTAAGTTCTACAAAGAAAGCATGCACCTGAGGTTTTTTTTTTTGTGTCCGTTTCCTTTTCTTGCAAAGAAATTGTTATAACTTTTAGAGATTACAACTAGGGTGTCTATTTCCTAAATTTTGAAAATTTCCAGATCTGCAGAGTTAGATAACTTCATTGCCCATTTACATGACTGCCTGAAATCAGTGAAAATTTAGCATAACATAAGAACGTCACATAGCATTACCTTGTTGACATTTTATTGCCCTTCTGGTAACTTATTTCTAAACCTTTATTACCATTTTTGTGGGTTATGTACCCTCAAAGGGCTCTCCTGACTCGAGAAAAGCTTTATTTATGTGCAAAAAGAAGCACCCACATGCAACCGTTATTATTTTTTAGGTCATAGATGGAATGTAAGAATATAAATGAATTCTAGAGAGAGAAAACAGGATATCCCAAGGCTATTTGCATGGTATTAAATCTTTTGCCTCTCTTTTGAGGCCCTGCTTAGATTTCTTCTCCTTTGTCTCATTACTCAGACTATATTTGCTGTGATAAGAATTCTTCCCTGAAGCAGGAGCTTAGGAAGGGTAGTTTAAGCCTGTGGTCATACTAAAGCTAAAAGGAATAATAATGCCTACTGCAAATACTACAGCCAGGCACTGTAGCTCATTTCACACCCCAAAAGGTTTAAGTAATGAATAGAGTCAGGTGGGATGAACCTAAAAATGCTTTTGGTGAAGGATGGAGCTATCTTTTCAGATTGGAGGAAAGAAGGAGATTGATTTGCCAGGACAGAAGACAGGGCAGAGCATTTGTATAGGCAAAAATATTTACAGAATAGTGAATGGAAAGGATTCGATAGCAAATCATTCCTCTGGGAGAGTCGCAGCATGTGAGCAGTTATATAAAAACCACCACTGAACTGGACACACTTCAACTACAACCGTATATTCATTTACCACATTTACAGCAATCTACCTACCACTCACCTAGCCTATGATAGCTCTTACCCAACAGGTAAACTTAATTAATTTTAAATTTTCTGACTCTAGCTCTTAAAAGTTTGTGACATTTGTATACAGGTAAAGACATGTTAATAGAAAAGTTATCTTAAGCTAATCAATTTCCTCCTTGTGGAAGCTACTATATTAAGAACAGGAGAGAAATCGATGGGTCAGGCTGGTCAGTGCCCTCGTTATCTTACAGATAAAATGATGTTTAGAAGGAAATAAACTGCTGGCAACTTCACCAAAAATATGGGTGGGAGAAATGGTACTTGAAGATTGTCACGGAGAGAGGCTCTCTATAGATAACATGTTGGGTGCTTTGAACAATGGAGGGTCTATCTAGTGTCCCAGAATTTGCATTTGTATAAATGCGTCCTACGGATTCAGTGCTGCAGGGTTGGTCTTAAAATCACATCTGAGAAACACTGATCT
This sequence comes from Castor canadensis, assembly GCF_047511655.1. Taxonomy (NCBI): domain Eukaryota; kingdom Metazoa; phylum Chordata; class Mammalia; order Rodentia; family Castoridae; genus Castor; species Castor canadensis. The sequence continues at coordinate 25,179,617 of NC_133390.1, read as the reverse complement.
AGACCACCCTGGCTGGATTCGAGGGTCTGGTACTTGATCTACTTTAACTTTTTTTTTCTTCAGAAATGTAGTATAATTGGCATGTGAACTTAGGAAAGTTTTCAACAAAATTTTTATGTATGGAAACCAGTTCTGATTAGACTCTAAACTCAGTATGTCAACTAATATGCACACATGGCAGAATCTCAAAATGTAGTCATATCTACAGAAAAAGAATAACAAAAATAAAAAGCTGCTACAAAACTCAGAGAACAGAAAACTAAAGCCAATACAAAATATAGAAAGAGAAAATTTTTAAAATAATTTTTAATAATGAGCTATTATTTTCAAACACACCACCCAATTTTAGGAATTAGTCTCAATCCCAAGACTCAGAAATTCCAAATTGGTGGTATCTAAGCTATTAATGATTTAATTGTAATTTTATAATGTTAAATCTTTTGGCTTAAGGTATCTTAGCAAAATTTTCTTTAAAAAAATTTGTATTGTCATATTGTTGTACTTGGGGTACATTGTGACATTTACAAAAGTTCTTACAATACATAATCTACTTCTATTTTGTCACTATGTCTGCTATAAGAGATTTTTTTTCTTTATTTTTAAGTAGGAGGCCACATTTGTTATGAAGTGTTCTCAGTCCACATATTTTCCTAGCACACTTTTACCTAATAAGGATATACCTGTGAGATTTCTTTTAGAGTTTAGTGTCAGGTAAAACCTCTCTCCTTATAAAATTGGTAGCATTTATGCTATTCCATAATGAAACATTTCCCTTTTACATGAATTTTCCAGAATTTTGGAGGTAAATTCCCCTATCTCTCTCTCCCTCTCTCTCTCTCATGCTGGAGTTTGAAGTCCTTGTGCATACCAGGCAAGTACTCTACCTCTTGAACTACATTCCCAGCAGTTTTGTCTCTATTTTGTTTTTGAGAAAGGGTTTCACTGCTAACTTAGTTCAAGTTGGCCTTGAACTCCTGATCCTCCTGCCTCCGTATCCAGAGTAGCTCGAATTACAGACATACACTATGATGCCTGGGTCCCTTATTGTTTTAGGTCTTATTTTTCTTGTAGTATTCTATAATAATACTCTTACAGTATATGCCTTTGTCATGTAGATCTTTTTTTTTTTTTAAGAAAACAAGACAGTAGTAAGGAAATAACGGAGAAATAAGGAAAGGAATAACGGCATGCAGAAGGAAGGATATAAATAAGGAAGAAAAAAATCAGAAGAGGGAAAATTAAAGAGAAGGAGGAAATAAAGAACATTAGTGCCTTAGATTTTATCAGTTTTACTCAAAGTTGCCCTTGATCTCATAGAACATGTTACATTAATACCAGGTTGAGCTTTGAATGTACTTAAAAAAGAACCAGGAGGAAAATGGCGTTTTCTTGACAAATTTTATACTTTTCTCCTGCCTTACCATATTTGCTCTATACCATAGAAGCTTCCCCTGAACCAAAAACTGTCTAAAGAAATGATAAAGAATATTGCCTCAAGGGGAGATAAGCTCTCTGGTTAGTTTTCTATAAAGACAAAACACCTAAAATCATTGTTGCAAAATTTATTGTAAAAACCTTACTGCTGCAAAAATTATTGGTAAATAATTCATAACTATAACAAACCATAACATAGATTTTTTAAACTTTTTTTGCATGTAATTTAATTCTTAGTAATTTCCTGACCATACAAATCTCACTGGGATGCCAAAATACCAATAAAAATGTATAATCTCAAAAAGAGTTAATGACAATGAAAATTCTCCCTGAATTGTATCAGTGTAAATAAGCAACATTTCATAAAGAAAAGACTCCTCCTTCCCAATGATATGTTTTCAGATATTGAGTGGGCTAAATGAAGCATGATTCTTTTCCGAATATGATATAATACTAGTCCTGCATTGATGAAAACCTAGTCAACAGTGTTTTTTTACTCTTTTAATGATGTCTTTCTTATATGAGTTTATTTAAACTCTGCATTTGTCTTTTGATCACAATAGGTTAGTGTAAGAATGACAAGCTAAAGAATTCTTTGGATTAAGTTAGAGATTGTTCTCAGCAGGATATTAGATATTGTAGCAACAGAATATAAAAGGATTTTTGATGGTTTATTTTATATTGCTTTGTTTTGCTTTTAATATAAGGTAGAATCAAACCACCAAGTTCTATGTTTCTACCAAAACAAGTATATGAAGGATCATGAGTTTCTTAAACGTAAAAGGACAACTGGTAAGAATCACCTGGAACTCTTTAGAGAGTAAGACCTCCATGTCTTATTGTGGCCATGGACCTTATCCTCTTAGCCTTGGTTCTATAGAGACTCAGGTAGTCCATGTAGGGTGTTCGTAGTTGGATAAGGAATAAATACATCTTTATTTTCACTAGCCTCTAATTGAAATCTATTCATTCTTGCAGTGTATATGCAAGTAACTAATCACAGTGTTATCAGCACCACCTATAAAATTGTCATTAAAACAAACCTCAGATATCTTTGTCATATTGCATTTGGTGCATGTATATAAAAACCCATTTTTCTATTCATATGTGCATACAATGTTTGGATCATTTCTCCCCCTCCCCCCCACCCCTTCCTTATCCCCCCCTACCACACTCCCTCCCTTACCCCCTCTCTACCTGGCAGAAACTATTTTGCCCTTATCTCTAATTTTGTTGTAGAGAGAGTATAAGCAATAATAGGAAGGAACAAGGGTTTTTGCTAGTTGAGATAAGGGTAGCTATACAGGGAGTTGACTTGCATTGATTTCCTGTGCATGTGTGTTACCTTCTAGGTTAATTCTTCTTGATCTAACCTTTTCTCTAGTTCCTGGTCCCCTTCTCCTATTGGCCTCAGTTTCTTTAAAGTATCTGCTTTAGTTTCTCTGTGTTGAGGGCAACAAATGCTATCTAGTTTTTTAGGTGTCTTACCTATCCTCATACCTCCCTGTGTGCTCTGGCTTTATCATGTGATCAAAGTCCAGTCCCCTTGTTGTGTTTGCCCTTGATCTAATGTCCACATATGAGGGAGAACATACGATTTTTGGTCTTTCGGGCCAGGCTAACCTTACTCAGAATAATGTTCTCCAGTTCCATCCATTTACCTGCAAATGATAACTTTTCATTCTTCTTCATGGCTGCATAAGATTCCATTCTGTATAAATACCACATCATTGGTGTATCTTATTTGATACTTCAATAGAGAAACATACATTACCACATCACATTAGTATTTTTCTGATTATTAGAAAATGTAATTAATTTCTTCAGCGATTTACATGCTTAAATATATGAACCTGAGAAGATGCTGGTAAGTTTCCCTAGACTGATGAAAGTGTCCATGACAGACAAAAACAAGGTTAAGAACACCCACCCTAGACAGTGGCTCTTGAACTTTAGTGTGAGTCTGAATCACAGAAAGGGCTTATTAAATCAAGTTTCTTGAGTCCTATTCTAGATATTTAGATTCAATAGATCTGAAGGAGGATTCCAGAATTTTCATTTCTATTAGTGTAAGGCATCCAACACTGTTGGTTTTGTCTTAAAAATCACATATTGAGAACCACTGAGCTAGACCACCTTGAATCTCAGTGTCTGGGACTATGACCAGGTGATATATCCAGGAGCAACTGTATACAAGCTGGTGGTACACTTACTGTCATTTCTTTGCCAGAGCAGAGATAATTACCTACTCACTCTGCTCATCCCAATTCTGTCATATAACAAACTTATCAAAGATAAATCTTAGAAAGTTATCAAACTACTGCATTTTGTTATCATTTATTCCTTGTTTACTTTTAGTTATTGCATTTCTAAATAAAATAAAATTTTAAAATAAGAAAAAAAACAAACATTTAATTTGTACTTCAGGTAAATGGTAGGCTTTTAGTAAAGTTTGGCATTTACCAGACTTATTTAGTAAAGTCACTTAAATCCAATAAAATATTTTTTCCACCAATTTACCTATACTTTTCCCTACACCACTACATAATAGTAACATGGTGCAGAGTTGTAAATTAAAACAGAAAAAAGTAGAAAACATTTGTTTTTGTGTACAGTTGGCAAAAAAAAAGTAGTCAATAAAGTCAAAGATACTAGTTATGGTTTTCTTCTGCTATGATGTTCATTGTTTTGTGCTCTCAGTTGTAGTAAGTTAAGTTTTTCCCTATGTAGTTGAAAATTTGGGAGATAATGACAAAAATATTTATAGTAACTGGAGTATTATTTGTCCACCAACTTCTCAAACTAATATAACACAGATTTTAATTTCAGTCTTTGGGACCCGATGCTAAATTGTGGAAACAAATTCATTATGGTGCTTACAAAGGAATTCAATCAATTATTCTTTTTTTATTTAAAAGACTTAAACAATCTTTACTGTCTCCTCCAATATTTTCAAAACACTTCTGCAATGGAAGAACACTGAAGTAATTCCATTTCTTACTTGGGTTTGAGAAATGAGAGGATCAAGTTGATGTTTCTGATATGTAAGATGAAGATATACTGTACAGGACTGTTGTAGAACTTAAAAATTAGCACCAATTCTTCATAGAATTCCTAGGATTCAAATAATTAACTATATTTAATACATTAATATTTTCTAAATTCTGTAAAGTTTTACACAGCTGATGGGCTCTTCATTTTTAGTAACTTAGCAAGGCAAGTCAACTACATTGGAAATTTACTGGGTTAGTTACAGTGTAGTGTTGTTTCATAGAAAATATAATTTAAAATTCACTTCTATAACTTTCTTTAACATTTATTTTTGCATTAGATTAAGTATTCTTTCATACTTTGATGAAAGACATACAAATGTTATTTGAAGAACTTTTTACTTGTGCATGTTATAAATGTCAGGGAATTAAATATTTAACATAAAAAAGGTGAGGCTGATGAAATCTGCCTCATATGATTTACTAGAATCTGTGGACAATTCAATTTTGTATCTTATCTACATAAATAATCTTGAAAGACTACATTGCTTTTTAAATAAATTAACCCTAAATTACTTTCCAAATACATTTTTAAACTCACCAAGTTTTTTTTTCAGGTACCATGTACTAGTGTAGATAAATTCTCATTAAGGCTATAACTTTCTTTCAATTACTCAAGCATTATGAAGACTATTTAATAAGCAAGCACAGAGCCAAAGATTAAAGTCTTGGCAGAAATTACCTTACCCTTTTGAGAAGAAAGTACATGACCTTCATCAAAAATATTGTATCTATGGTAAGTGGCATGCACTACTTGTTATATACACGCTAAAAAATCAAGTTTTTTGTCCCAATCTCAAACTGGAAGTTCTGTGATCCAAAGGAAATGAGGTCAGTGAACTAGACAGTAAAATCTGGCTGGAGAAAAGGAAATTGTAAATAAATAGTGCATGGTCATGTGAAATTGACTTTCATCCACCCAGTTTAGGCTATTTTCTAGAAAGACTTTCCTTAGATACTCAAATTGAATTAGGTTCAGTTCTCCTAAATCACATGGTATTTGTCACATTATATTTTAATTTTCTATTTGTCTATTCTTAGTACATAAGCAGAGAAAGCAAGAATCATGTCTTATTTATTCATGGACCAGACAAATAGCATGTCTAATATTGATATTTCTTACCCAGGAGTAGTCAAAATAACATATTTATATTGTATGCTGTTAAAATATAATAAAGATATATGATTTTGCCCAATACATTCCCTCATGCAACTGAAGAAATCAGCATTACTACTACCATTATTCAACAGAGTTCATTCAAAGTAAGATGCTGATCATTTTGACTTTTGTGAATAAATCACTCATCTTAATCACATGCATCCTCCAGGAAGCAACTGAGTTAAGATTCACAAAGCACAGTGGAAAAACTCCTATATTTACAATCCTATAGTGATGCTTAGGAAGCTGCTAAATTGGTGTACAAAGTTCCTGGGCAGTAAAAGCCCAATCACCCAGAACATTCATTTGGATGCACCAATTTAGGAACAAGGTCAAGATACCAATCTCCTTAGTTCATCTTTAAAAACAGCACATAAAAGAGCTCTTCAGCCTTACTGGCAATTCTGGGCAGTTGTACCAAAGGAGTTCCTAGGACTCCACCTCTCTGAACTTGCTGTTGAACTAAACTCCTTACTAAAGTAGGAAACTGGAATTAATGCCACTTACCCAATGGTTTCTTTGAAGTAAGAGTGAACAATTGAGAGTTTCAGTGTTTTCCTGACTTTTTACCAGAAAAAAACATTATTCTCCCCACAATTCACCCTCATCCAAGACTCTTTCATCTAAAATGCCCCCAAAGTTGAGTTTTTGGTAGAATAAAGTCTATAATGTATTATTAAGAGGTGATACAAACACACTTATATACATATATGTACTTCTAAAGTATAGGAAGTGAAGACTGTTTGTATAATGAATGATAGAACCCATTTCCTCCCTTTGCTCTTGGTATGAATTACCTTCCTGATGAGGATGGCATCATTTGTTTGAGGTGTGGAGCTGAGAGTCCTCATTATGAATGTAAAAACCTTGAAGAGATAAGGAAAACTGGAAAATTTCACTCCAATTGCAAGAAGCTACTGAGTTTTCCCTGCACTCCAAGTGGGATCTAACACACTTCTCTATAGAAAAACATCTTGTATGTAGTGATTAAATACTATCTTGGCATTAGTTTGCAATATTCCTCTCTCAGTCTACTAGAAGTTGAACAGTTTTTGTGCTCTAAGTTGGAGACTTAAATACTACATGTAAGGTTATTTTTAGAGAAAATAGGTTTTGGATTCCAAACAAAAATAAAATAGAAAACTATTTTGAAACAAATTTTGAAAATCTGTGTGTAGCGATAAGACTCTGACATATGAATTACTAGTCAGTTAAAAGAGCTCATTATAGAAAAGGCAATCTATTGTATTTGACTAAATAAACTAGTAATTGTTGGGTTATCTGCCAAATGTTAATGCATGCATATGATTTACATGGATTTGTTCTTCTTTTTAACTTTGTAGCTTTCAGAATATGTTAAAAAGTCAGTTACCAGTTCAGGGCAAAGAAAAAATGATAATACTTTATAGTTTGACAATTTTTGGAATACATTTGTATAGAAAAATCTATCCATATGTATATGTACATATATATGATTACATAATGATCATGGACTGGAACCACCAAAACAGTGAGACAATGCAATCCTTTTCTATTTATAAGTTGGTTATCTGATGTATATATTATTGTGATGGAACGTTTACAAAACAAGGTTCTTACCTTTACAGACCTCAAAGTTTACTAGGACACTCTGGTAAACAAAGTAGTACTATAATTGGTAAAAATAATTACATGTGATCCAATATGCTTGTGAATCTTGAAATCTTCACAATCAAGGATTAGAAGAAAAGTAAATTATTACTACTTATTAACTTATGTTTTCCCCTTTATTTTTTAGAGTGCTGAGAAGGTAAACAATGAATACCATGAACTTATGTATTTTGATTTATATTCTATGTATTTCAATTTATATATTGTTACATTTGACTAGGAAGTATAATAAATATTTGGTGAGTCAATTGGAATTTTCACTTTTTTGGTAAAGTTTTAAACTTTTCATGTAATTTTCCATTATTGTACTTCTACAAATTTTGCAAATAACAAGTGGAAATAGTTTACAAAGATATTTCAAAAGTATTTCTCTGTAGTACTCTTGTGATTAGTTATGCTTATCATGATATAGCATAAAATGGAATATTGTGAGCCCTCTGCATTTATAACTTCCATAACTTTACATTTAAACAATCAAAAATATTACAAAAATTGCATCTATATTGAGTATTTGTAGAATTTTTGTCATTATTCTCTAAACAATATAGTATAACAACTATTTATATATTATTTCCACAGTATTTACATATGTAATCTAGAGATGATTTAAAATGTATGGGAGGAAATGCACAGGTTTTATGCAAGTGTTTTTCCATTTTATAGAAAGGACTTTAGCAGTGAATATTAATTGAGAATAGGGTTAATTGAGATCCTTATTTTCTTCCTTTTGTTCATGTATATTTTCTTAATTCAGAAATATGTACTTTTCTAATAAAGCCAATTTTATATCAGTAAAAAAAGAAAATTTCTTAAAAGACAGTTGAGTAGAATTACTTACCCTAGTCCCAGCAACTGACAAACATCACTTGAAATTTGGGTGGTCCAGTTCTCAGCACAAGCCACATGCCATACTGTCTGGATTCGGAACTGCACTAAGCCATTGTTGTTCATTGTGCCATTGAAAAGACGCACTGAAGATGTAGAGAGTAGAATGGTGGTTACCAGAGACTGGAGGGTGGGGATAGGGAATGGCTTGTCTGATAGTATATAATTTTAGACAGAAGGAATAAGGTTTTTAGGCTCTCTTATACAACATGTTTATTACAGTTAAAAAACAACTTACTAAAGTGTGGCTCAGTGGTAGAATGTCTGCTTTGCAAGTGCAAGGCCCTAAGTTCAAATCCCAGCACCACCACCACCGAAAACAAACCATGGTGTATTTCAAAATTGCTAAGGATATAAAGTTCAAGTTTTCTCACCACAAAATAATCATGTGTATTTGATTTGAGGTGATGAATAGGTCAACCAGCCTGACTTAATTATTATATACTTCATACATATTGGGGTTATAAAACATATACACAAGGCAATATCACAAGGAAACCCCCTGTGTAGCTACCTTTAAATCAAACAAGAAAAAAATGTCATTTTTTTTCTTCTACAAAATAGTAGAACAGGAGGGCAAAACAGGTCCTGCCCAGGGAGGTGGTTGGTATCAGTGGGAAGGGGAGGTGGCAGGGAAAAGAGGTAGGAGGATGAATAAAATGCAAAAACTGTGTACACATGTCTGTAAATGCAAAAATAGTACCTGTTGAAACTATTCCAGGAATGGGGAACAGGGAGTAAATGAGAACAATGGATGAGGTGAATTCAAGTATGATATATTGGATACATTGTTAAGAACTTTTATAAATGCCACAATGTACCCCCTACCCAGCACAACAATAAAGAAAAAAAATCACTTTATATCCCATAAATATTTACAATTACAGTTTGTTAATTTGCAATACAATTTTAAAAATAATATACACCAAAATATGCACTGAGACATCAGAAATCATTTGACCTAACTTTATAAAAGTGAATGATGACTTTTGAGCAAAATGTATAATGTTCTTAACATTTAGTTTAGAGACTGATGGTAGTTTTTCTTGAGTAGGTTGGAAAGCAAAAGTTGAAAGATAAAAATTTAATAGATTTAATTTTGTTTTTTCAAACAACTATAAAAATGGAAAAAGCAGACATATGTAAGTTCATTTCACAGTGATACAACAAATAAACAGAAAATAAAGATAGTTTTGAAGAACATTGTTTATAAACAGTTATCAAGGAGGAAAAACTCAAGTTCAGGAAAAATTACAAAGGTACTTTTTAATCCTTCTTTCTTCAGAAACATTTTATTTCCATTTGCCATTTTGCTGTTTCATTTTCATCATCTTCCCCACCATCTTACAAACATTTTGGGTAGAATGCTAAGAGTATTCATGCTCAGGTAAGCACTGGACCGAGTTCAATTATCTTATCAAACATGGAAAACACGCAATGGCAGTCTTACCTACAACATCCTATTACAGTTATAATTTACATTTCTTTCTTATTATGAAAAGAGTTAAGGCACTGATTTTTAGAATTAGACAGACTAAGGTTTGAAACACAACTTTGGCCAATATCTTTGGCAGATAGAGAACTTTTTCCATACTCAGTTTCCTCATGGCTGAAATAGAGTAAATTCTTATTATGGGACTGTTTTGCAGCACATAGTTACAGAGCATGGCACATTGAATATATAAACTTAAATGTTTTCTTTAAAATAAAAATAAGACATAGTAAAAGAATGAATTGCTCATATAGTTGTAGAGATCTGAATGTGAATGCTGGACTAAAAACAAGCAAGGCAGGAAGAGTAAAAGGTACTGAAGAACCAAGAATGAAAAGGACCAAGTCTAGGGAATTCAGTTATAAATTAGCATAAGGATTTCTCTGCTTAAAGGTAGTAAACAGAATACAGTAACCGGTATGAATGGTACTAAAGTGACTGATTTGAGCTACTATGTATTCTCTCTGCTGTATTTATGTAATCTATCTGAATATTTGTTGTCCCAGACTTACAATTATTAAATATAGCCTGGTTTAAACACACAAACAGAAACAAGAGTTCTACATGTTAAATTTTATCCTAACTAGAATGGTACACTAGAAGATAGCCATACCCTACATCAAAATTCAAAGTAATAAACATATTAATAATCTTTGTAGAATCAAAAAATGGAGGTTAATATAAGCATTTTTAGAAAAATAAGACATACCACAATGTGCTTCATCAGAGCCATCCTCACAGTGTGGTTGACCATCACAAAGATTCACCAGTGGAACACACTCCCCATTTTCACACTGAAAACTGTCATTCTTGCAGGGCTCTATGGAGAAAGAATATTTATTGTACAGGACAAAAAAAGCATATAGATGATTTTAGCATACTCATTCCATTTAGGAGCCTTTAAACATCAGTCCTATGCCAAGACACATGGTGGAACAAGCTTTAATATTAAAAGCATTCCACACTTAGCTACTCAGAATGCCTCAGAAATAGTATCAAAGCCAAACATATGGGTTTAAAAGGGTGAAGATAAAACCTCAGGAATCTCCAACCAATGAACAAACAAAAACAAGAAGGGACAGGGAAACTTCTATTTTGAAAATGATTAGTAAAAATAAATCAGTATAATATAATCTATGTTGATTTCACTGAGTCATAATTCAAGTTAAAAGTATATCAGAAACAAGTTAAAAGTATATCATGGATACTTTCTTAATTTACAATGATCAAATGTAATGGGACTTGAAAGGAATTGTCTCTGTTCAGCATCTAGGTTGTAGATTCAGATCAGAGAACACTGATAAATATTGTCACACTATAAAGAGAGGTTCTTTTTGTGTTGTACTAGGAGCACAAAGCAAAGCAACATCAACAATGGGACAGTACAACTCAAACTGTTCCAATGAGTAGCTTCCAGCTATTAAAAACAAAGGTGACTTACTATTTTTTTGTTTTAAGAAAAGACTGACTAGGGTCTCTGGAGAGTGCTTTCCTATGGGTGTTATCTATCAAGTCAAGTGTGGATCCCCTATGGCAACTAATTCATGTTTAATCATGTAGAAGTGAAGTGAACATACCATTCTTCTGCCTGAAGTTTTAAACATTGCAGAATCCATGGGGCTAGTGCAAGGTTTGTCAGACTTTTCTTTAATTGTGACTTTAGTAAGAAACCATGTTAAAGTGAAAAATTCTATAAAAGATGATGGCTATCTATGCCTAAAATTTGTGGGTAGATTTTTATGCAAACATTGGTGATCAATTACTATATAATTAATTTAGAAGCCAGAAAGTTTGCCATATGCAAATTTGGGGCAGATATCTAAATCAGTGAAACTGCCTGTCAAGGCAACTAGCCTACAGCACAAAGAAATGGCATTCATAGCTGAGCAGGGATAAGAAATTATCTCACAAGGGATGCCTACAGTGTAGTAGTTCAGGATAAGGTGGAAGTGCTTCAAAGAACACACAACCGTGCTCTACAAAAGAGCTAGCTTTTGGACAGAAGATGTTGCTGGTCAAAAGAAAACTACAATGTGATAAATTTCTCCTACCTCTTGTCTTTTAACATTGGAACTACAGTGAGATGGAAGGAATGGAAGGAGAAAATGAACTACAGACAATATTCTACTCTCCTCTACTCTATTCTACTCTACATCTCATTGAACCAAGGTTTGTGCTTGAGTTGAAGGAATAAAAGAAACTTTGATTTAGATGATCTGAAAGTTTTCATCCTACACTAAACTGTGCATTTTATTTAAAATTAAGTCTTAGTTATTCAGTTAAAAGAATGATACTGGAAGTATCTGGAAAAGTTAAGAGGTCTGCCTGGAATATTAAGGAACAAAAAGATATTTGAAAAAAAAGCCACAGATGAAATAAAGATGTCCTTGTTAATACTCTCACCTTGGTCAGCATTCTTTAAATTAATTTTACCATATAGTGTCCATTTTGCTATATTTCCTCACTGTTGTATGTCCAAGGCTCAGCAAAATGTCACAAAGTAGAAAATCAGTAGATGTGGAGAGTGGATTATGGGAAGCGATGAGAACTGGACATAAGCAAGGTGAGGTGCAGCTCAGCTGCTTTTCCTAAGATGTTTATCTGTAGGCTAAGATTGGCACAGCTCCGGCCACAGAAGAGGAAAATGCAGAACAGCTGCTTCTCCTGAAGTTGTTTACATTCAGAGATACAGGAAGGCAGGTTTCTTCTCTTACAAAATCATACCCCTCCCTGAGAACTGCTGCTCCACCCTGTTTACCACTGGATATAAAAGACTCACTGAAGGAGGATGGGAGGCTTTTGCTTTGGGGCTTTTGCTTTGAGCTTTTTGCTTTAGGGATTTTTTGCTAGGGGCTTTTGCTTTGGGGGCTTTTACTTTGAGGCTTTTGGGCTTTTGGCTTTTTGATGTGGGAGGCTTTGGAAGGGAAAAGGATTGCTGAAGGGAAAAGGATTGCTGAAGGGAAAAGGACTGCAAAAGGAATGCTGAAGGGAAAATGAATTGCTGAAGGGAAAGTGCTGGCCGAAGATTGCTGAAGGGAGAAAATGAATTGAAGGGAAGATTTCTGCAGGGAAAAGAATTGCTAAAGGAGAATTGCAAAAGGGGAATTGTTAGCAACCCTGAGGGCTGAGATTTTAAGAAAGCTAAAGAGAATATGGGACAATGCAAGTCTGCACCAAGAACTTTATACATAGGCTTTAGAAAAGCTAAGCTAAAGAAAAGCTAAAGAGAGAACATGGGAACTGCAAGTCTGGGGGCAAAGACTTTAAGAGAGATTATGCTAAAGAACAGCTAAGAGAAAACATGGGATGGAGTGAGTCTAAGGAAAGAGGTTTTAAGCAAGGTTTTAAAGAAGACTTTAGAAGCAAGGTTTTAAAGAATTATAAAGGAGTACGGCTTTAAAGAATAAAGACAGAGATAAGAAGCAGAGTAAATGAAGAGAATAACAGAGAAAAGAAGCAATGAGGGTTGTGCTTCTCCACCCGATCACCCAACACACCTGGCCCCAACTTTCTGTCTGTCTGTCTGTCTATCCTTTGTTCTTTCTTCATCTCCAGTCACCCCCAGCTAGCCCCAGTTAGGTTCAGTAATAACCAAGAGAGAGAGAAAGCTCACTCCAACAAGGGAGCAAGAGAAGAAAGCTTGCTTCAAGTAGATATTTGTTAAATATTAAGTAAATTAATATTAAATGGTTGAAATGTATAAAAAATCGGCATGAACCTTAATAATAGATTTTACACTATTATTATAAAGGGCCTTTTTAAAGCACCTTTATTTTTAGCTTCTTACCCAGGATTATACTCTTCTACCTATTTGTCTGTAGGGCTATATGTATTATGGGTGATGAAATATGAGTTTCCTAGCTATTACCATGCATATAGTAATAACTGATGAAATAATAAATGCAGCTTCAACTTTCAGACTGTTTTATATTACACTATAGAATTTGTAAAAGGAAATTAATTAAAATTCATTATATTATTAAGCAAAAGTAACTTTTTAAATTTAAGGTAGTTGATTGATGGCAATTTTAGTGATTTGAAAATTAAATTGATTTTATGAATTATAAGATAAAATTTACCTATTTAAATTTGAATAGCAGTTAAAATATAGCTATGGAATCATTTGGTCTTGGTAAGAGCTATATTTTAGACATTTTCTTTCCTTATTTTTTGACCTTGTGCAAATAAATAAATATTTTTGAGACTTGGCTTCCTTGACTGTCAAATGGCAATAAGTACTTTTGCCTTAGATGTAAATAAAATACATGTATTTAGTTTACCAATATATGCATACAGTGAGTATTCAATAGATAATATTCTTAACAGCAAAAACAAGAACATTTAAAATTCTTCAGAGTTTGAGTGTGTGGCACTGAAGTTAAAACTCGGGGTCATAAATATGTTAGGCAAGTGCTTTACCAGTAAGCTATATCCCCAGACTCCCCAAATCCCTTTTCACTGATATTTTTAAGTTAACATTTTTACTACACGCAGTCCTTGTAACACTTCCTCCTCCAAATTACCAGACAAATAAGAAAATATGCCTAATCATTTTCTCTTGTTGTTTTAGAACAATTGGAGCTATTTGTATGTTTTAAATTTGAACTGTTCTTTATTTTTTTAACCTAAATCTAATTTATTTCAATAAAATATTTTTAGGAAGCCATGGCTGCTGTTTTTACAAACTTTTATAAATAATAATGTATAAATAATAATGTAATAATAAATAAATGTAAATAATGAGATTCTTATAAATTTAATTATCAATTTGTTTCATACATATTTTTAATCAGATTACTGAGAGGACAAATGGGCAAAGACAATTACATTTTCTACAGTCTTGCACTTATATTTTATCCAAAAGTTTTATTTCATATTTCCTTTAGATTTTATCTTTCTTTTAATTTTCCTTTAGAATATAGGAAGACTTAAAAATACATATAGTTATGTATGCATACATATATTCCATTATAAATTCATAGTTTATCATATGTAATATTCATTTTTAGGATCTGACAGCACTAATTCCATACCCATAATCAAATATTTTAATATACTTATAGAATATTAGTTTTAACTAGCTATTTTAAATTATTTATATTTTTCAGAGGTTTTGTAATAATGAGTTCTCAAGGACAATAATATAATTACAGATAAGTTTTTTGATAATTTTACTCTTTTGTCAGTGTAGTCAGGCTATATTTAATTAGTAAATCACTTATTAGTTAAATAGAATAAATTTAAATATGTGAATAAAAATTTGAGTGAAAACGTGTATGACTATCTGAAAATTGTAACTCATTTTGGTACTTTATCTAAAGCTATTAGGAATATACCCTATGAATTCAGAAAAAAATAAGAAATTTGTTTTCAAAGGCTGAATGAGTTGGATAAAAAAGTGGCTAATGGGGCAGTGATCTACTGTTGCTGATGCAAATAGAAATAAGATCCAAGAAGAGGTATAAATAAGCTATTTCCAAATTTTCCTTACATGCATAAATTTGATTTTGATTCTATGGAACATATAACAATTTGGCATCATTAAGAAGTCTTTAATATAAAGTTTTAACTCTCCCTGGACTCTGAAATCTTATTTCTAATAGTTTTATTCCCATAGTGAGAGAGAAAAAACTAGAAATATTGCTCAGAATTAAATTTCCCCATCTTCTTTTTATGAACTCTCCAGTTGCCCTGCTTCATTTAGTCAACATATGCTTGGTTTTAAATGGAATCAAATTCGTCTCTAAGGCACATGCCACACAGTCTGGGGAGGGCTCTAAACCCCTAAATATAACCAGCTGCCACTTCCAAGTTGCTTGATATACACTACTGAGTATCAGAAAAAAGCAATGAAAGTACATTTATAAGAGACTTTATCTTAATAAATACATACTATACTCCAATTTGATGTAAATAGAACTGTTTAAATTAGGAGAAGACATACAAAATATGTTATATAATTTTATTTCAATTGAGTACTTTCAAAGGTGCCCTTAAAATATCTCAGAAAACAATTAAAGCACATAAATACTGAAAACAATTTGTGATAACTGTTTTGTATTTTTTTCTAAAATGATCACCGAAGTAGAGCACCAGTTTAAGCAGATATGTGTGTCCAATCTTACTTTCCAAAACCAGCTTGACTATCTCCTATTGCCAAGTCCCTGTTTCTATAATTGCTTTTCAGGTTTCTGGTACAAAAAAAAAAAAAATCTTGATGGAAAAAGACTGCTGATGACAACCCAGTCACTTCATGTTCTACTCTCCAGCAACATCGGTGCCAGGTCCAGACAAGAGTGTGAACCCCATTTCCAGGATATTTCTCACACAGTGGTGGTCATGGCAGACTCCACTCTAAATTAATATTTTTCTCTTAAAACTAACTCCTTTCATAAACAACAAAATAGTAGCAATTGAATTATAGCTATAGAACAAATAATTATAAAGAACCCCTGAACAGGTATCCCTTTTGTGTTGAGAGTAATAGATTATGTAATTTTGGGGTATTATCTTGTATAGAAATTGTTTGTAATACTTTTCAAAATCCTTGATATTGTTTATTTTATAATAAGAACCTGATAAAAGCCAATAACAATAATACATTTGATGGAAGAGCTGTGTTCATGTCTTCCTTTTCATAGTTTATTCTTTTTCAATTTTTTCCTCCCTTTTCATTTGCAACATAAAACTATGAATTTAAAGTCCTTGGAAAAATGGTTTAAGATCCTCCCCTCCAGTAGAATAACTACAAAATATTTGTTTGCTCTACTGTATGATATTTTGTTGAAGTATATATTTTCTACTGCATTCAAATACAGATGATATTGAGACCTGTACCTTTTTTAAATTGCAACATTATCTCCTTAAAAACTTAAAAACTTAGTCCTATCACTGCTTTTAAGTGTTCATCCTTAAATGTAGAGCTGATTCAATTTTCAGTGCTTTTGAAAATATTGATTCTGCTCATGAATTTGACAAGAAACTTCCTCTTGACATTTAATACTCTAAATAGGAAATATTATAACATTGATTTGTATTTAGTATCCTTTCTTATAAAACATAGTGAGAAGTTGTTTTTCAGATTTTTTTTAGATAGGGTCTTCCTGTGTAGCCAAGGCTGGCTTTGAACTTCTGAGCCTCATTCCTCAATGTCTGAGCACTGGGATTACAGGTCTGCTCCACCAAGCCTGGCTATCATTTTTTCAGATACGGAAAGTATACATCTTCTGCTATCATATCTTTAATTTTGATTTAATCTTTTCCTTTGTTAATGTCTCTTGTTTTTTTATTATTCATTTTTTCACATGTGCATACATTGTACTGCTTCTCCCCCTACCCCCTTTTTTTTTCTCCCCCCACTCCCGTTGCTTCCAGGCAGAACCTGTTCTGCCTTTATCTCTAATTTTGTTGAAGAAAAGACATAAGCATAATAAGAAAGACAAAGCGTTTTTGCTAGTTGAGATAAGGACAGCTATACAGAGAGATTCCTAGCATTGCTTTCATGTACAAGTGTGTTAAAACCCAAGTTGATTCATCTCTAACTGATCTTTACGCTGGTTCCTGATCCCCTTCTCATGTTGACCTCCATTGCTTTAAGGTTTCTGTATTAGTTCCTCTGTAGTGGGGACATCAAATACTTTCATGTATTCTTTTCAATTGTGGTTGGGGTTCTTTGTTGCATGCCCATTCATTACAGTCTCATATTTTTTCTTTTTATTGATTGCATTCTTCAACATACTTTCCTGTGTCAATTTTTGTGGAAATTGGATATTTTGGAACCAGAGTTTCTAAGTAGTAATAAAATTGAAAAGAAAACTATGTGGCTCATATTATTAATAAGCAGGGGAAGATGGGAGGGTGGCCCAAACAATGTATACACATGTGAGTAAATGTAAAAATGATAATAAAAAAAAACCCAATGGCCTCTAGTCATATTAGAAAGAGTAATCTGTTTATGGCAAAGTTTCACAGGAAATTGCTTGACAAACATGACCACTCTTTTCCAAAGTTCTTGGGGAGAGAAATGTCACTTAGGGGATCTTGTGCTAAGCAAGTACTATTCTATCAGGAAACAAAAAATATATTTAATTAAAAAATATGAATCAGAATTTCAGTTATAAAAGTAATGGTGAAAACATTTTGTGTTTTTTTTCTGTTACTCAGTTTTTTTTAATCATTTAATTTATTTTTCCTTAATGCAATAAGAACAAACTAACTTTTATGAAAACTACACATCCTAGGTATGTTTTATTTTAAAATTTCTGAACATTAGCTACTAAAATCCTTATTTATGCCATAACTTTAAAAGTATTATCAGAAAACCAGAACATCTCAAAGAGAAAAACCTGAAACAGTAGATAAAGTGTTGGCAGACAAACATGGTTATCATTTATAATCAGTAGTAATAAAATTACGATGGGAGGATTATTGACTAAAGTGAAAAATGTCTCAGTCAAAATTATCTTGTTTAATATTTCCAACGCAGTAATTTAATTTTCTTCTGAGTTAAATTCTGATTATATATAATGCATACACACATATAGTTAGCCTAATACATATTACTTATTTATGGATAATTTATGTCAATGGATTTTATTCTTTACTATTTCATAAAAATTGAATCATTTTCTACATTTTCCTCCTTTTGTGAACTCTAAGACAAATTCTAATTGTTCTAGTCTTTTTCCTTTTCTTTTATACTATGTGTTTTTGCATAGGTCTTAATATTTTAGTTTATCTTATTAATTGATTATTTTGATTGGTTCATGTTATTGTTGTTTCTAAGTCAAAATCAGCTGCTTTGAAAACCAGTCACAAAATGCAGAAAGGAAAATTAATTAACTGGGTTACCACTTACCTCTACAAAATTGCTTTGATAATCATCCTTTGAAGGCCAGAGAGTGGCAACAAAGCTGAAAGCATACAATTCTCCGTAATGGGGTCAAAGGTCTAGGCTAGTTGTGAGTGGAGGGACAGATTTAAACAGAATTTAATTACACAGTAGAATTTAGGACCAGATAATAGGCCAGAAAAGGATCAATTATCTAAATCTTCCTCTTTTCTAGGTGCTTAAGTGCACGATAAACAGACCAACGTCTGCAATGGAAATAAAGAGAGAAGTAGAAAGTAACATTTATTCCTTCTTTCTGACAGGAAAGAAGCACTACCTTGTAGGGCAGTAGTATAAGAAAAATCATAGCCTTAGTACAGCCAAAATTAAGAAAAACTTTATTTCTCTGTACATTACTGAATATAAAGCATTATATCTTATATATGTAAATATTCCTATAAATGTATTCTTAGTCTATCTGTACAAATCTCTACAAGTGTGTAGACCACATTTTGTTTGCTCCTGCTGGTTGTGTTATGGATATGATTAAAATTGAAGGAAGAAGGTTGACATGCCAGCAGCAACACTCAGCATTAAATTCATTCATCGTGCTAGCTGTCTCTAATAAGTTAATAATGTTAGATCTTTTAATTGGATATTGTTGGCATTCCAACAGGTCACTTGTCTGCCTCTCTTCTGCTCTCTAAATATGACCTTGGCAAATGGAACGTCCTTGTTCACTGTGTCAACTGCTTCACTTTTAACTTAACTTTAACTTAGCCCTCTTTAGTGCACAAAATTCAAGACCCTTTACACAAGGTCTGAGAAAAAACACTCTGTGTGGATACTTGCTTTAAAAAAAACTTAGGCAATGATTATGCACATAAAAAGAAAGAAACTCTTCATTATACTGAAGAAGAAGAAATATCTTAGATTGCAAACATAAAAATTGTAATTTAGGTCTTGAAATCCTTGGTATTTTTATTTTTGGGGGGTTACTTCAACAGTATAATGCTATGTATAATTTGTCTTACCTGGAACCCCCAATTGATAGCCTGTGGTGAAGTTTGCTTTAAACCCCCCTCCAGCCACACTTGTGTCAGTAATGAAAAGCACTGACATTCTGTTGGTGACAGAGAAGACATCCTCCACGGGACCAGACCCTGTGTACACAGCTGTTCCAAAGGAAAATGAGGAAGTTAGATCTTTGAATGCAGGAATTATTCCCCTTTTCTCTCATCCATCTTCTTGATGGATGAACAACATGCAGCTTGGCTCACTCATGAAACAGCCACATGTAAATAAATGTGTGCAGTTTTTCATATTTTAGATACTGTTTCTAAGAACCCAATTTCTCTATCGTTCTGTGTAATACTACGTGAGATTCTTCGTCTCTATAATTTAATAATGAATTAATCATATGAGGCTCAGCACCACTACCGTTCAAAGTTCACGTTATCCCAGAAAAATGATTATTTGGCTGCTTTTAAAGGCATTAATGAAGCAATAAGGAAATTAATCTTCTTTAGCAAAAGTTTGTCCAAATTTATTTATACTTTTTGGAAGTTGAATCATAAACCCAATCTGAAGAGTAGATGAGAGAAAGATAAAATAGACCTCAGTAGTGGTCTTTCTCACTATTCCCTAGGCTTCAGAAATTTCATAAACACTCTTTACTAAATATTACTTGAGTTAATTAAAACATACATTTGCCTTTTTAATTGTTTTATGTGTTAGAAGCCATGAAAACAATTTAGTTTCTAAAGAAATTACTATCATTTTGAGATCCTTCTGTAATTCTTATTTACTTTTCAAGAACTTATATAAATATTGAGATGAAATGATGAATTTTTGTCATCTTTTTGGTTGTACTAGAATTTGAACTCAGGGCCTTGAGCCTGTGATCTGCCACTAAGCCACACTCCCAGCCCTTTTAGTTTTAGTTTATTTTTCATATAGGTTCTCCTGCTTTTTGCCTGGGACTGGCCTCAGACAGAGATCCTTCTACCTCTACCTCCCACCTAACTGGCATTATAAACATGTGCCACAACACCTTTCTTATTTTCTGAGAAAATAAAATATGGGGTTGAGCTAACTTTTGCCTGGGTTGTCCTAGAACTGTGACCCTCCCATATCCACTTCCTGAATAGCTGTGATTAAGGGCTTTCATCACCATACCCAAACAAATTTTTATTTTCTAAATCAAAAGAACACTAAAGACAAGTAAACAACAGTTTGACCTGAGAATTTATAAACTGAACACACTAGAACATATAAATGTATGCACAAAAACCAAATTTGAAAAAAAAAATTGAAGTTCCTCAGTTCTTGCTAGCTTCTTAGCTCCATCAAGACTTTCATTGTTTATTTTTCGGTGTGGGGTCTTAAAATCCTTTCCCAGGAAGCATGCATTCTAGAGTATTGTGGACTTCTGCTGAACAACCCTACATAAAGTTGGAGGGGATTATGTGACTGGGTGCCCTTCTCCATGATCCTGGCCCTTCACATGTTACAGTCTTCTTCTACTTGTTGCAGTGTTGATATGACTGTATCCTGATTACAAAGACATCAGGTGAGATTTCACAATAAATGATAAATTTAAATATAAAGCACAGTGAGATACAACACTTTTAGTCATAAAGTACACTGTTTAATACAACCAGCTGGCCATTCAAGTATCCTCAGAATTCAATGTGTGACTTATTAAGAGAAACACCTGCCAATTTATAGCAGTTAAGTAAGATTATAACTGTTATGTTTGGTATATAACTTTTTAATGTGTCACTACGTATTTTATGATCTAGATACAAAATTTTTTCTAGAAGAATCAACTCCCTTTGTTTATTCAAAAAAATAATAACAATAGAAATAAGAAAGTAAACTTAGGTCACTTTTGAATCATTCTCAGATACCTGAGAATGATTTATATAGAATGATTTATATAGAAATA
This sequence comes from Castor canadensis, assembly GCF_047511655.1. NCBI lineage: Eukaryota > Metazoa > Chordata > Mammalia > Rodentia > Castoridae > Castor > Castor canadensis. Next base: position 25,158,167 of record NC_133390.1, on the reverse strand, counting down.
AAACAGCATATAAATGGTAAAATAAAAATCATTTAAAATTTTTGTATAACACAATTTAGCTATTTTGAAGTGAAATAAAATCCAATTTAATTTTTATCTTTGACATCTACTGTACACATAAAGCAGAGATAAATACATAGTGGCTATCTTTAGTTCTTAGTGTATGGCTATAAAGATTATTATAGTGAATTAATACTAGATGGTAAGAACTATGTCTCAAAAGTATTAATCCCGATTTTCTAAGAAAACTTGAGAAGAAAATTGTTTTGTCACCATGCAAACATGCCTCCTATTGTAAGTTTTTATTCTGCTTCTGTTTTCATTTTGCTGTTGTAAAAGTGATTATGTCGACTAAGAAATGTTATCTTCATCAGTACAGTGTCTCAAGTTATATGACTTCATTCAAATCCCAGACTTACCCAGGATCAAGGAATCATCTTCTCCACCATCTCTGATTTCAACTACATCTTCAACATTTTCTAGGTCAAATTCTTGAAAATGAAGATGTATATTTTGTCCATTTTGTGCATTTAAATTCCAGACACCTTAAAAGTAACAACACTTAATTTACAATATATTTCTTTTGATTTCACTTAAATCTTCACTCTGTTGAGAATTTCAAATTACTTCTAAGGTAATTTTTCCATTTCATGACAACCAACAATCCAAGTTATTTTTATTATTTTGTTTTTTTAATTAGGAATTATATTGGTTCAAAAAGAGAAATATAGCCAAGGGATTAACAACCCGAATATATAGGAAGCTCAAAAAACTAAACTCCCAAAATATCAATGACTTGGTGAAGAAATGGACAAATGAACTGAACAGAGCTTATTCAAAGGAAGAAGTCCAAATGGTTAAAAAACACATGAAGAAAAATGTTCAACATCCCTGGCCATAAAGGAAACACAAATCAAAACCAGGGTAAGGTTCTACCCTAGTCTTACAAAAATGGCTACCATCAAGAACACAAACAACCAACATTGGTAAGGATGTGGGTAAAAGGAACCCTCATACTCTGCTGGTGGGAATGTAAATTGGTACAACCACTGTGGAAAATAGTGCGGAGACTTCTCAAAAAACTAAAAATAGAATTGCTATATGGTCCAGCAATACCACTTCTAGGGAGTGTGAGGTTACGATAAAGGTGCCTGAACACCCATGTTTACTGCAGCCCTATTCACAATATCCAAGTTATGGAAACAGCCAAGATGCCCCACTACCAATGAAGAGATTAAGAAAATGTGATATTTATACACAATGGAATTTTACTCAGCCATGAAGAAGAACGAAATTTTGTCATTTGCAGGTAAATGGACGGAAATGGAGACTATCCTTATAAGTGAAGTTAGCCAGGCTAAGGAGGCCAGAAGTCACATGTTTTCTTTCACATGTGGAATATAGATGTAATACTTTTTTACTTTTATAAAATCAGAGAACAGGAGGATGGAATAGGTCCTGTGGGGGCAGGGTGCCAGTAAGAGTGGGGAGGAGGTAGGGAAATGGTGTGGGAGGGTGAATACAAGAGAAATACTGTATACACATATATGTAAATGGAAAAATGATATTTGTTGAAACTATTTCAGGAGTGGTGGAGGGGGTACATTCAAGTATGATATATCTGACATATTGTAAGAACTTTTATAAATTCTACCCAGTACAAAAATTAAAAAAAAAAACAAATGTTTTAAAATAAAAAGAACATGTTTAGTAAAATTTCAATTAAATTAGAAACAATTTACCATAATTGAATTTAATTTATATAAAATGGAATACTTTAATCAAATATTCAATTATTCCTACAATATAGAGTATATTAAGAGATACTAATATTCTAACTCATTTCACTGAATTTTGCCTTAGAAAGTTAAGAAAGTCATGGTCTCCTGATTTGTGTGGTAAGGATCCACCTACATCCTTCCTGAACAAATCCTACCTTTGCCTTTAATTTAGTGTTTTAAATATTTTATAAAGCCTGATAATTTATCTGAAACTCCACCTGCTCTGTTATATTTGTTTCTTTTTTAACTTATTTTACTGCCTAACAAATACTGTATTTGTTAAATATTTGAATAGATGAATTAATACATAAATAAAGAAATTAAATGGATTTCTCCAAATTGTTATTTCAGTATTCCTCTACTGTTTGGATTTTTAGATCATTACTTCATTCAAATGATACATTTTTAAAATATAGTATTTTTAGAGTAGAGATCACAATCTCTTTTGCTCCATTTAAGTCAAATTAGATTAATGACTTATTATTTATTATTTGATCAAGTGTAGCAGTATAACAGTGAATCTCTTTACTTTGAAAGTGATACTTGTTTGTCTCTTGAACACTGCAGGAAGAAAGGTTGTTATTTTCCAACTTAATTAAAAATTTTTTATTAGTATGTACAGGGAGTACATTGTGACATTTACATATGTGCATACGATTTATCTTAATTACATTCACACCCTCTGTCTTTCTCCCTCATTCCTTACTTCATAGAACAATTTCAACAGGCTTCATTATTCTATTTTCATATATAAATATAAAGTACATCCATTATATTTGCCCTTCCTCTTCCTTTCCTTCCTCCTACTGGTAGGATCCCCAGACAGGACCTGTTTTAGCTTCTTGCCCTTTATTTTTTTTAAACATTTTTGTTGGTGTATGATAGGTATGCAGGGGGTTTCATTGTAGCATTTGCATACATAAACTTTTTTTTTTTTACTGTTATTGGGGCTTTCCTTTTTCTGGCCAAATTCTTCACTTAGATTAGTGGTCTTAAGGAGTCATGGCATGGGAAGAATGTGTCTGTTTCCCAGCCCAGTAAGATGGGCTGGTGAATCTGCATCTTTAATGTAATTCTTATACAACTATAATGAGTTTCTTTAGTTAGCCACATTGACGCAGAAATAGCCTTTGCACAGTTCTGGCAAACAATTCTCCCTAGATTTAGGTGTTTTAGCATTCCTTCTTATTTCCTCCTTTCTACAGGGAATCTAATCACATTATTACAGCTGTCTGCTTTATTGGCTCTATTAAATATTTGCAAAAGGTGTGGCTGTCACAGTTTGCTCTTTACTTTTTATATTTTCCTTGGCATTGTTCCATGAAATTGCAGGCTTGTTAAGCACACTATAGACAGTATATGCACAAGCTAGGAGAATTACTAAAAGAGTATCTGGTGTAAGACTGGCTCGCTCTCTGGTGTGTCATTCAATTTTAAAATTTGGAATTACAATAATAATAACTACTTTAAAGAATTATTGTGAAAATTGGCTGAAATAATATATATTTGACTATCATGAATTAATTATAAATTTAGCAACAATTTTGCTTCTTATTATATTAAGAATGTCATTAGATAGACAAGGTGGGTGTACCAATGTTTGACAAATTTATAATCTATTTTGACATTTGAAGGGGATATGTATACTTTTTTTCCTGGTAGCCTGGAAAACAAATGACTTACAGAATGCCTGGTTAGGGTAGCTGTTTGGAAAATTTGGAGAATTGAATGTCGTATTTGGTTCCCACAGTTCAAAAGGTCCTCCACAGTCCGCTGAAAAAGGAAAGCAATAAAAAAGAAAATTAGCAACATACTGTTTATTTCAGAGAGATAATGCTATGTATCAGAAAATTTATAATTATGTTGCTCAGAATACTAGTTTGACAAATTTTAGGCTTTAGGTAAGGGAAAAGTTTTCAACTTAAGATAGGAAAAATGTAAGTAAATAGTTCTCTTTACTGAACAACTCCTCAAAAATCTTTATTTTCTTATTGGCTTTGTGAATTCTCCTAGAGAACATAATAATGGATAGTGCTTCCCAAAGTTATTTGAGGAAGGGAAAGCTTTTTGCCAAACATCTTTCATAAGCAAGCTTCATAAAGTAAGATACTGAATCCCTGCTATAGACAAACATAAATGTTTATAATAGGACAAATCGTGTGTCTGCCACTCTCTTGAGTCACTAATCCAAAATGTGGGGGATTTTTTTCCTTCTTTCCTTCCTTCCAGTAGCATTGAAGCTACTGGACTAACATTGTGTTAAGAGCTGGTTGTCTTTTTAAGACTTGTTTTTCTCATACATAAAACACATATTGAGGATTTTTCAAGTTGTAAAAATCATAGATAACTCATAAAAAGCACCTACATATTACCTGGCATTCTTAGCAGTGGTTTTCAAAGGATCCTTGTGGATTAGTTCAACTTTAAATGGAAAATCTAAAGTTTGGAGATATTTAGTTACTCATTAATCCCACAGACATTCACCTAGCATCAATGTCAAGACCACATTCAGTTCATTTCCAGCTCATCCTCCACTACATTACTGTCTCCCATCAGGGTGTCCAAGCCATAGGCAGAGTTTAGCCTGAGTGTATGTGACAAAAACAAGGGAGCAGAAATGAATATGAATGAAAGCATTGACAAGAAAGGAAATGAGAGATCAATATAAAAGGAAGAAAGTGTACATAGTGTGCTGAAGAAGGCTATTGAATCAAAGAAAGAAGAGGAAAGGGCAGTTTGTCAATGGGAAACATAATCTCATCTATTTTGTGGTAATTGTTTTGCAAATATTTCTGAAGAAGGATCTACTATAATCCTCTAACCCTTACATGCACATGACTATTTAATTTGAATAATTTTCAACTGTGTTAAATGCTTACATTAGTCACCAGTGAGACCAGTAAGGGAGGTTAAGTGTAACTGCAGGACAAAAATAAGATGGCAGATTGAAGAGTGGGTAAAGTAAAAAATTCCTATTTCACAAATTTAGTCACAATCAGTACAGCCAGTGTGCATGTGTGTGTGTGTGTGTGTGTGTGTGTGTGTGTGCTACCATTATTCCACCATTCCCATTTTCAATTCAAGGAATTGAAAAATATCAAAAATTCTGTACTTCTAATACGGTAAATGGGTGATATCTTAAGAATGCATTAAAATTTCACATAACCTAATACTTAACAGTACATTATAGTATAAGTAATGCTGAGTTGATAAACTCACAACCAGAACTTAAAACCTGTCAGGTAGAATTGTTAAACTTGTCCAGGAAGGCAGTTGATTTAACATTTCTCAAAGTAAATGTCTTGGGAAAATCATTCTTTTAAAGTACTTATGAAGTACATTTTGAAATACATTTGAATTATAATTTCATTTCAAATAACTGACCAACGAGATACGGCTGATCCTTTGCTTGAGATGATATTTTAGTTGGTCTCTGCACATAAATGACTGTAAAGAACTGAGAGAAGCACTTTACACCATTCCGAATATGATGACACAATTTATTTTAATGGCAGCATTGCAGTAATGGAGATGTAGCATATGCTTTCTAGACAGAAGTCAAAGATCCATGAAATGTGATTCCAGGCATCACAGCCACACTGTATCATTAGGTAAACCATGCCCACTCGGGAATGAAAGTAAAGAAGCCTGTCCAGTATAGGGAGTTCTGTCCATTTATAGTGTTAAACTCATGTGTTTTTCTTTTTCTGAGAGCTGTTCTCTCAAACATTCATACTCTGATTAATTTCTTATTATGCCAATAGGTATTTTCATGGTATATACCATGTATATAAATACAGTATTTTGAAAAATAGTTCTCAGGGATAGATACTTTCCTTGAGGCAGGTCACTTTTAATCCATGATTAAACTTCCAAAGCCTATGAGATATATGTCAACTTGGAGGTATTTTTGTTAGGGTGGAAAAGAGGAGAGTTCAGCATTCATTTATAATAAGAAAATTTGAATTAAACATATTTAGAGCCAAACGAGAAATAAGAATAAAATGGTTTTAATCAAAAATAGGCTTGGGATTGGTACTTCTATATGTGAGGGAAATGATAGATGTAGCTTTAAAACTGATGCCTCCAATGATGCTTGAGTATGTTAATTAGTTTTAAAAATCTGCAATTACTTTTTATTATCCTAGTAATAAGTAAAAATTCTTCAGTATTATAAACAGCATTTTAAAAGTTCAGGCTGTCAACTCTCCCATGAAAATATTGGGTTCACTTTGTGAAAATTATATCTCCACTAACAAATTATTATAATTACTCATGGTATAAATATTTTTATTAAATTTGCAACAATCAAGCTTAATTATCATTCTTAGTAGTCTAAATTGAACTTGTTATTAATAGAAATCTAGCTGATGAAAACTAAAAATTAGGCAACTTGTTGGAAGGATAAAATGATTAAAACAATAAACAGTCAAAACTCAAAGGTAAATGAATCTGTAAGTGCAGTTATCATGAAATTTGCTAGTTTTGACTAAAACAAATGTTACAGAATGATGATATGATGAAAATGGCCACTGATTACAAGGGAGAGCTAGGTACTGATTGATTTCTATTTGATGAGCTCAAGTTAGATTGTTTAGCTCTCAGTATAATGCATGTCTATTAAACTTTACAAATTAACTTATTTTGTGCTTAGAAATGGAAATTGGCTAAAATAATAACTAAATAGAGAAAACCTGTAGAAATCATGACTACTAAAATGACTAATAAAAAACCTTTATATTTTTTCTCAATTATTTATAATAGTCCTACAAATAAATTAGGGTATAAAATACAACTTTTCTATTTAGTAAATATTTTGTCAAAAGTCATCAGAATTGTTTCACTAATTGGAATGATGTTGTGTAACAGTATGTTTGCTTTCTTTAAGTGTTCTCAGTATAATCCCCCTTTTTAAATTAATCTGTGCTCATGTCACAGGCTCAATTCTGGAACTAATGCAGCAGCAAGTTTAAGTCACAAAATGGAAGAATCCTTGTAGTTATGAAACTGAACTTACATTTTCCCAAATCAGACCCAGTGTGCATCCTGAGGAATGAGGGGAAAATCTGAGCTTTATTTTCTCTTACTTGTCTAGGATTATTTTCTTATTTATATTCTCTACAAAAAGTGAAAGAAAGGCTATTAGCCAGTCAACCATGGTTTCCTTTTATTTTTGCTTAAACAAACCAGTAATCTGACACCAGAAAAGCTCTGTTCAAATAAGACTTTCAGTGAAACAATTGCAAATGACATTAGAATGAAGTTGTTCAGACTATATCTGATGGTAATTAACATTTTCTGCTGTGCTAAATATTGCCTTGAAGCAAATCATTTAGAAAGTGGAACAAATATACTCTGGGCAGATACTTAGTTTGTATTTTAAAATCAAATTTATTATTCTACCATTACAATTTTCCTAATGCTTAAATATGCAATGATAACAAGCTTCCATGACATCAGGGAATAGGTATTTTTCCTTGTGGCTAAAATAAATATGAAGATAATAAAAATATATCTCAAGTTTAATTTGTATGTGTGATGTTATATATAAAAGTTATCTCATTTTAAAATTTTAGATAATGAGGTTTCACTATGTTTTAAAAGTACAGCATATAAAAATATGTTATTTAGACCTGAAAATTTTTTGACCATTTATTGATAAATACAGGTCCAGACTAACAGAAATCATTAAGAAGAAAATCTAGGCTGGGTACAGTGGCTCATGCCTGCAATTCCAGCTACTCAGCAGGCGGAGATTGGGAGAATTGAAGTTTGAGGCCACCATGGGCAAAAAAGTTCACAAGACCCCATCTCAACCAATAAAAGCTGTGCATGGTGATGCATACTTGTCATTCCAGCTAAGAGGGAAGTATAAATAGGATTAGTGTCCAAGCCACACATTATGCCATGGTATAAGAGTGAAATCCTATTTGAAAAATACCTAATGCAAAATATGGGCTGGGGATATGGCATAAGTGGTAGAGTGCCTGCCTAGCAAGCACAAAGTCCTGAGTTCAAACTTTAGTTCTGCAAAAACCAAAACCAAAATAAACAAAAAAATCTATTGTCCTAAGTGATTGCAAAATCAAACTAGCAAAATCTTGCGAATATTTGGTCTATAGGAAACATTTATCAAGCTGGCAGTGATTTTAAGGATTCTAAATATGCAGTTTTTCATACAAATACTTTATATACTAGGCATTGCAGGACACTTACACAGAATGAAGTGAGACAATTATTTTTAAGTAAGACAAAGCACAAATTATTGTATTCACGTATTTTCTCTACTAACATGAACTAGCATTAGTTATTGTGACAAAATTTTGTTTGAGAAAAAATGGTTTTGTCTCCAAAAGAAAAAGAGGGCCAGAATAGTGGGAAAGTAAAAGAGAAAAGGTTTAGTCCAGGTCAAATAGTATTATTGATTATCTATTCATGTGATATCAGGAACCAATCAGATACTTGTGAAGCAAAGGTGAATTAGACCTAGAATTGGTCTCAAGAAATTCACTTCTTGAGCTTGCCTAGCATGTACAAGGCCTATGGTTCACTCCCCAGCACTGGGGAAAAAATTCATTTCCTGTGAGAATTTTCTGACCAAACTAAGACATGAAGATGGGTGTCCTTTTATACTTTTCTTTCAGCTGTATGAGTGTCATTCTGTCTTTTAGCTGCAAGCTTTCTTTACACCTTTGCCAGCTCACATCCTCCATCCTCTATTACTTTTCTCATATATTTGGCATATATACTTACCTGTTGTTTTAAGTATTTATTTATATTCTATAATAATTTTTCATTTATCAATGGTTATTCCTATATTTTGCATTTCTTTTGCAGTATTTTTCACATAGTAGAGGTTTATTAAGCAATAAGGAATGTGTGAAACTCTGAAAAAATTTATGTGTACTCCATACAAATACCTAAACATGTCAATACATAAGATGGCAAGAGGAAACTACATCCCCTTTTTGGTGGGATATATGTGAACATTCAATATGGTGGCATGGAACAGTACAACAATATAATCATGCCTTCAATTTAAGGGCAGTTCATTTCTTACAAGTTGGCAAATACCAGTCATGTATCTTTCAGAGTCTTGGCTTGTTAAAGTTACTCATCTGAGAAGTTTGCGTTTTCTTTACGTTTGAGGGTTGTTAGCGGTAAAATATACAGTTTTAGGAGTGAATATGGTAATTGTTTCAAGGGTGTTTGGAAGAAAATGAGAAATGGAGTTAGTGGTCTTTGGGGCTCAGATCTGAGCTGGAACATCACATCTATGAAGTTCAATCAAGCGAAGCTAGGCAGCTATATCAGCTTCCAACCACCACAATTCAGACAAAAGGGATCTTTTTCCATAAAAATAACAATGCAGTGATTATGTCCTCATAGGGAGATGGTAGGTATAGATATATCATTTATCTGTGCTTTTATTTCTTTCTTAGCAAATTATATAGTCTGAAAGTAGTATGAAGTGGTCATTTCTTTGACATTGATAAGATAAATGGTAATGAGTTTTCTTTGAAATGTCATGTTTCTAATTTGACTTATAACCACAATTGGACATAGGTTCTGTTGTGTTCTATTGAGTTAAATGATCTCATATGGCTGGAAATCCTGATTAATATTCAGCTGCAACATATTAGTGGCTCCATGAAGGGAGTCTGTTGCAAAGCCTTACAAAGGTGTTGTTTTAGTACAAAAATATTTTGTGTGAATCAAGTCTTTATGTTAAAAGCATAGGCTCAATTTTCATTATTACATTTTTCTAAAAATAGGCTTGTTGGGTTTCAGGTTTAACTTAATTCTTGAGACCTTAAAAGCACTCTTACAGAGGGAGTAAGAACACCAAAGCTCTTTCTTTAAAGACTGCAGGTCATTCCCCAAGGCCAGTATAGCATAATTATTTTGTATTTTAGTGACAACAAAATGGAAATTGGTATCTTCAGTATTGTAAAAAATGAGAAGGTACTAAAATGATCATAAATGTGATCCATGGTGAAGCAATAAGTGACTTCTTTTGAATTTATGTGTGACATTTAACATTTTATGGCCTTTATTTAATTATGGCTTCCACTTTACTTACTTTTAGTCTTTGATTTTCAATGAAAAAACAATTTTAGGTTGGGATAACAAAAATGATCCAAAGCAAGATCTATCTGAAAATATTAATGACTTAGAGAAATACAGGTTGAGGCTACTTACTAGGAAGTTCTGGTGGAGAAGTTGGGACCAATGTTGGTTCTGGATGAAGACTCTCATTGCAAATCCCATATGTTAGGCTAATGTCATCCAATGCTATATCACTCATTAACTGGTTTTTAAAACCATTAAATGCAACCTGAAATTCAGAGACATATTTAAAATGACTTCACTGTAGTATTTTCTAATTTGACTTTTCTATAGCTCAACATCCTCTGAAGAACCAATAATGCCATCTCCAAATTTATGATGACCAGCTACTACCTAGTAAGATATGATGGATCATGCTTTTTTAAAATCCTTCTGATAAACCCAACTTTACTGCTATGTATACAACTGATAATTTTCATTCATGTCTTCTTTCTGAGTTAGATAATATTTTTATGATAAATAATATTGTTATGGTGTTTCTCTCTCTCTGTTTCTCTTGCTAGCTCTCTCTCTTTCACTCCCTCTTTTTCTCCCTCTCCCATCTCTCTATTTTACTCATGATATTGTCATACTTCATTAAATTCTATAATACATATGTATTGTCTGGCATCAGAGAGAAATCTCCAAGATTTCTTCCCCTAACAATAATAAAATCCAGGTAGCTGCCTGTCTTCTTAGAGTATAACAGCCCTGAAGAGAAAAAAAACACTGATTAGATAATTAAAATGGGAAAGTAACAGGACAAGAGAAAATTATTAGTATAATGTGACCATTTAGGGCCAGATTATACTGATCATAGTTCACCCAGTGTTCAGGAAAGAGATATTGTGCCTATAGGACACAGAACCAGATTGGGGAGAAAGCTGCAGTGGTCACAGTAACATCTTAGGTTCTCAGAGACAGTAGGAATTTTTAGCTGTACTTTCCTGGGATTGTCTCCTATGTAAGAGAATAAAGATAAGAGCAGAATGTTTGCTATATGTTCTACTTGCTCTTCTAGGCACAAAATACACCTTACTTTATTTAATTTTTCAATATGATTATACATCATCCATTCACTTATTTATTCACTTATTCTACCTACCTCACTCCTAATAAGTTTTTTCTTCCTTTCATATAAGAGCAAATAAAATTTCAAAATGACTACAAGGATTGTTTAAGATTTCACAACAAAGTGGCAAAGCCACAGTGCAAATACAGTAGTCTCCCTTATCATCACAGAGTACAAGCACAATTCCAGTGGATTCGTAACACTGCAGGTGGTACTGGACACTGTGTACACTATATTTTTCCCTACACTACATACAATGAAGTTTGATTTATAAATTAGGCATATTTAGAGATTAGCTACAATAACAATAAAATAGCATAATTGTAATAATACATTATGACAAAGTTATTTAAAACTTATAATTTTTTTCTGAAATTTTCCACTTAATACTTTAGGACTGAAGTTGACCATAGGTAATTGGAACCATAAAAGTGAAACCATAGATAAGAAGAGACTACTTTGTTTACAGGACTTGACACTCTCATTGCACTTGATGAGCTAACTACAAAATAATTGGGTCAAGTTTTATTACTTTAGAAAATATGCTTAGTGAGCTGAACCAGATTTGGCTACTGATATACTTATTCCCAACTCCTGCCATCCTTCTGTTCCCTTGATGTTTCATTTTCCCTTACACTTACTTGAATTATCAGAAAAATAAACAAAATTGGAGGAGAAAAAATTTATATAAGAAATAGATTCAAAAGAAAAAAAGAAGAGAAAAGCAAGGGAAGGAAAGAAACAGAATATAGATGTAGGTCACTGATTATTGTGTGACTTATTTATATCTTGTAACAGGAGAGAACTGAAACCTTTGATGATGACAGTGTCCAAATATACTATCTTGTTTGAAAATGACAAGGGTCTCCCCTTGTCATGGGGGATATTGGAAGAGGTAAAAAACCCAAAACATGAAAGCGTTTGATGTCCCCACTCCAGAGGAACTAATACAGAAAACTTAAAGTGACAAAGGTCAACACGAGAAGGGGATCAGGAACCAGTGTAAAGATCAGTTAGAGATTAATCAACATGGGTTGAAAGCAATGCTAGGAATCTCTTTGTATAGCTGTCCTTAACTCAACTAGCTTTGTCTTCCTTATTATGCTTGCTTTCTCTTCAACAAAATTAGAGATAAGGGCAAAACAGGTTCTGCCTAGAAGTGAGAGGGGAAGGGGGAGAGGGTTGAAGAGGGGGACAGGGGGAGAAAATGAACCAAACAATGTAAGCACATGTGAATAAATGAATAATAAAAATAAATTAAATAAATAAATAAAACATTGTTAATTTGGTCAAACTAATAGCCTATATGATCCTATATTTTAACTGCAAAAACCCTCAGGAAGAGAGCACATTAAACTGTTAACTGAAAAATTAATTTGCCATAATGTGATATAAATGATCAGCAACTTCCCAATGATACTGCTCATAGCATTTGTTTCTAAAGAGCTATATGCAGATTAAGCCAGCATGGGGCAGGTTGAGTGGATACTAATGGGCACAGAGATCCTAACAGGAAAGGAAGATCATTACAAAGAATAGAACTGACCTAGGAGAAGCTTGGGAAAGGATGGAAGTCCCAGGTAGGCAGGGTACACAAGCAGAGATGGCTGGTTTGTGCAAGAAAGTTGCTAAAGGAAGATGACATCTCCATCAAGTTTCCTACAGATTTTACAGACCATTGTGAGCTGAACTTTCATATAGCAGATTATTCCTCAATACGTGGTTTTTATTAAGTCAATGAAAAAGTGAACACAAAGATTCTAAAAGATTAAAAAGGTAGATTAGAAAAATAGAGAAAGTGACTTGTATACCTTCAGAAAATATATTTTTTTTACCAATCACTGTACAGTTGTATAACCATAAAAAAGAATATAAACATAAATCACAAACTATTTTACAAACCTTAAATTCCACTGTTTCATTTAATGTTACTTGTCCATAATTCCAGTTTTCACCATAGTTTCCTTGCCTTTCGAAAATTGTCTTCTCCGTGTTTTCATCACTGGTGAGATTAATGCTTAATTTATAGACATTTTGACCATACATATGATACCTAGTTTGGAAGAAAGCAGAAATGTTTGGATTCTTACCACATAACATTAAATGCATTTTAGGTTCTTTTGACTACTTTAGTGTCTTTCAAATACTTTCCCTTGGGTGTGAGAGTTGCTGGGGAAAGGGAGGTAAGTCTACCAGAAGTTTGCTGCTCTGTTAATTAAAAAACTTATAACACAGGCATTAAAACATTAGCCAATACTTTACTGATATCTGAGTTTCCAACATTGAAAAAGGCGATAGTACTCATTAAATAAGATCACTTAACATGTATCTTACTAGAAACGAGGAAACACTACTCAGAAACATACCAGAAACTAAGACAGGCTGGCTCCAAAGTGGGGTGTATAGGGAGGCTTACAAGTCTGACTCTTTCTCTGCCCCCTCCTGGTCCAGTTGGTGTTGAAATGTAAAACCCTGTAAGCAAAACAATCCAATGTTTTACTTGCTTAAATATTAGCATGCCCATTTTATGAGATATATTATTCCTGTGAACAAAAGAAAACTTCAGGTGAAAACATTAGGAAACATTTTTATATACTGGACAGGACACTAGACTTAAGCCCAGAAAGCAACTGTCATAACAAACTGTTATTTATGAAAATCATTCCACAACTCTGTCCCTCCCACTCTCATTTCAACTTACTATGCATTTTCACTAATTCACATCCTTATAGACATTCAGTTAGTGAAGACACTTAGAGATGCTGGTGGCCTAGCTCGTGATATACCCAAGTATTTAAACACACATTTGAAGGCAAAGTTAAAAGTTTCAAAGATCCTCAGTTTTATATTCCCATTGACTATACTGCAAGCTTCTAAATAAGAAGTTACTTGATTGTATGAGTTTCATCTTCTTGTATTTCTTCAAATAACTAAGCAGGCAGAGCAGCAGGAAGAATACTAATCCCTATAAAAGCTTTCAAAATAGCACAAGTGACTGCATAAAGTAGTTTCTGCTTTAGAATTCATTATTCCAGCCAATGATTTGAGCCATTTGAAGTATGTGAAGTGTTGTTAGGTAAAACCATCTTGAACATTTTCTTAGGGAATTTATTTCATTCTTAATTTGTCACATATATTTATGACCAGAAGAAGGAACCATCTAGCAAAATATGCAAAGCAAATGAAATCCTAGATTAAGCTAGTTTAATTGCAATGCATTTTTATGAAATGTTGAAATTTAGTTGTTTGAGTGAAATCAAACATCTCTCTTGTGCCTTCTAACAGAAAAATATAGGTAATGTTGCATATAAAATTCAAACTCATTCATTTGTAACATCCAGAGTAAGAATAAGACATGAAGAAAAGATATATTCATGGAACTGCCTATAGATACATCAATGCATTTTTAGACCAGCGAGACAAAAATTATTCAGAATAAGTGAATGTTTTACCTAGGTGAAATCAGGGTCAAATGTGTTAATAAATATAACATATTCACATTCATTGGAATTACATTATAAAGTACAAAATAAGAATACATGTGCATATAACATTTGATATTACTAACCCACTCATATTTTATATATGGTGTAATATTTCATGAATAGTTATTTTAACTATTTATTTAGAGTTTAGTTGTACAACCTAATGAAAAAAGCAAAATGGATACAGAAGAGAGGCTCGAGAATCCACTGTAAATCTCAACTCCAAACCTAGTTTAAACTGATTTTATTCAGTTTAGGGCATAGTTGGGGAAGAAATAACTAAAATGGCCCTGAATTCCATAGATAAGTACTGAAACGTTGAAACTACACAGAAATATTTCTAGTTAGCTATAGTTATATAATACCAACACACATCATGGTCCTATTTATGTTTGGCTGTGTTCATTCCTAGTCAATTAGTTATATTTTGAAATACCTTGAGACTGCTCTTTACTCATGAAGCAGTGATGTATTGGGGGTTTTTAGCAAAATCAAGGTATAGGTTAGGTCTACATAAAACAAAATTAATCATGCAGATGATAGTACCTTATGATTTTTGCATAAATAGGTAAATAAAAATAAGTAAATAGTATAGTAAGTATCATATAGAGCTACATGTTATGGAATATATTAAAATAATATATAATAAAAAATTATATCTGTGATATCAACTTAATTATTTAAACTAAAAATTGAAGGAAATTCTTGATAAAATTATGAATTTTAAAAGTAGAGAATTACAGTCTTCATAAAAACTTAGTCTAACCACCCAATTAGTCTTTCTTTTCTCTTTCTTTCTTTCTTTTCTCTTTTTCTTTTCTTTCTTTCTTTCTTTCTTTCTTTCTTTCTTTCTTTCTTTCTTTCTTTCTTTCTTTCTTTCTTTCTTTCTTTCTTTCTTTCTTTCTTTCTTTCTTTTTCTTTCTTTCTCCCTCTCTCTTTCTTTCTTTTTGAGATATAGAGTTTTAAATCAAGGCCTTGCACCTGCTAGGTAGGTGCTTTACCACTGGAGACATCCCCAAGCTCTTTTTATGTTCTAGCTACTTTTCAAGTAGTCTTATGTTTTTGTCCAGGGCCATTCTCAGACTCCAATCCTTCCTATAGCCTTCTACATAGCTGGGATCATAGACTTATACCACCATTCTTGGCTTATTGATTGTGAGGGGTCTCATGTACTTTTTGCCCTTATTGGCCACAAACCATGATCCTCCCAATCCTTTGTTCTCTTACTGAATAGCTGGGATTACAGATTTCTTTATTTTAACCCATGACATTTTACTTATACAGATCACTTGATTTATTTAACATATGCCTGATGAAAAAGGCATCAGTGCATTCTCAGGTAACCCATTTCACTTTTACATGATCAGATGTATTTAAGTTTAGGTTTTTATACACACATTGTTTATCATTTTGATCTCTAGGAATGCTGTGGATGTAAGATGTATTTGTTAATGCTACACATACTAAAGGCTACTATTATATCTCTCCTAAGTCTTCTCAAGATTACCTGTCTTTGTGCCTTCAATAATTTTAATGTGGTACAATCTCACATTAAAAAGTTTGCATCTTCATTTGATAAACTGGTTGCACATCAAGCTGGTTCCATTCATAGTAGGAGTAGCTCATTAGCATAGGAAGGATATTATACCTAGGGATGGTGACTGAAGCAGACCACCTTTGTAGCTACTTATTTCTAAGGGTGTCTCACTCCAAGCTCTCAAACTCAGAAATTCTCCATTATTTACAGAATTGTTTGAGATCTAGATGATTGTGTATTCAGAATCTCTTATGACATCTCTTTTTTCCAAGTACGACTTCAAAAATGTGGCATCTCTGTACTATAACCAGAATATCTTTTAGCCATCATTCTTATAATTCACCTATGATACAGAACACTTGTACACATTTATATTCTCTTAATATTTCTATCCACATAGAAATCTTGTGATGCTTGGGTCTTTTGTATTTTCTTGACCTTCTACGTCCTCTTCCAGTTATGCCTTATCAATATTCTCCTGTTTTTTTGAGAGAAAATTTTAACCAGATGGCCATCTCCTCAGAAAACCCTCCAGTTAAATAGTTACATTTTTCTACCTAGTCAGCTCCTTTTAATTCTTAGTGGGACATTTTACTTATCAGATGCTGCTTTATATATTCTACTGTGCATTTTATTCATACACATGTGATAAACTTGCTAGAGGTTTTGAAACATGAAAAGATACCTTATTCATTTTGTGTTTTCTATGTTGATTAGGTTAACTGCTTGTTTAACACATTCTTGTCACACTGATTTGCTTTGCTTTCACATTTATTAAAGCCCTACACAAATGCGGTGATTAGATATTTTCTAGAACCATATGGAGTTTATATGGTCAAATGATAATGCCTTTTAAATCCTTCAACTTTTTTAAATGTCTTCTAAAGCTGTTGAAATTAACCTCAGAGTCAGTTGAAAACCTAGAAGACTGAATACATTTTGTTAATCGAAGCGCACAGTGAATGAACCTATTTCTCAAGTCATTAGGTTTTTCTTACAACTTCCTTCTGTCACTTTTTCTGCTTATTTCACCATGAACTTAACTCAACCTCTCTCTACCAAGCACCCCAATTAAAAAGAAAAACTGCTGGGTATGTATTGATACTGATGTAGACAGCAGAATCTGGAGGGACTTGTGCTTTCTGGAAACTTGGAGATCCTTCTCAGGAAGAAAACAGGCTGATGTAAATGACATGGTAAGTTGTGTAAAATTAGCTGCCCTTGTGTATAGGGACGTGTTATTGAAAGTTTTATATTGATTAATGGCTCAAATTCATTTAGATTCTATCTATATTACAATGTACATTCTTTTCTAAAATTCAGCATCACAGGAAAAATAAAATAAGGATGCTACATGCAAACATTAAAGTTATGCTAAGAAATGTTGATAAGCTTAGGTGAGATGTAGATATCTAAAAGACTAACATATTTTTGAAAGTTGAGCCAAATAAATATTTTGCTCCCCAACATACTGCTTAGAATAGTATTACAGACTAGTTTTGTCCCTTGAATGCTTTTATAGCATGAAAAGAATTCTCATAACACTTAATATTTATGCAGCACTTTCATGTGACATACATATTTCTAAGACTTTTTAAGCAAAGTACTCAATTTGTTGTTTACTTATTTATGGTACTGGGGATTGAACTCAAGCCCTCATGCTTGCTAGGCAGGTGTTCTACCACTTGAGCCACCCAGGAGCTCCAACTTAAGGGTTATAACATGTCTGTAAAGTTAGGTCTCACTATTACCATCCTCAGTTTCTTAGATAAGGAAAGTGAGGCAGAGAGAGAGGATACATAACTTGCCCAAATGGAAGAGCTTATGAAGATTAAATTTGATGAAACTCTAGAGTCTACAGTTTAATAATCTTTAGCTCTACAGCACATTACCTTCCAAAACGTTAGAAACCATTATGAGTTCCTTAAAGTGGTAGGGAAAGAAACACTGTCTTTGAGCTGTGACCCCTATATTTCTGAAGTCTTTGCATGTTATTAACGTCATTTTTTCCCAAGTATTCCAAACAAATGGGTTCCTTTTAAGTACCCCCAAGATATTGCTCTGAAAGTCCCCCAGATCCTTTTGCTTCTAGGAGGTAAAGAGAAACCCTGAACAAGCAAAGATTTAGTAACAGTGACTCCACCGAGAGAGAGGGCTTCAGAAGATCTAGAAAAGTGAAGTGGTTTAGATGTTCTTCCCTAAAGCAATGTTAATTCAAAGTTTATCTATTTCATTTAGGTTCTCCTGTCTTTTAAAGTGAATGTAAAGAACAAGAAACCCTGCCTAGATAAGAAGAACAGCAGGAGAGATTTAATTCTCTTCCATTTCACACATAGGATGTTCTGATACTTTTAAAGCCTGTTGGAAGAAAAATGCCTCTGGGGGTGAATAACTGGTAGATTATGAATCATCGGTATGAGAGCTGGAGAGGACCTTTTAAGCCTTACCATCATCCTCATTACTTTGCTGCCTCTGGTGTACTCTGACCTGCTCCATCTTGCATAATTTTAAATAACTCCAGCAACATGACTTTCTCTGGAGTTCTTATTTCCCACCCAACTATTTAAAAACTCCACCTGACATTCAACCTATTTCACTTTGGTCAGTTTCATCTTATTTCTTTAGCTATTTAGTCTGCTGGCAAGTTGAAACCAGTTTTTCTCCTAATGTACTTATACTCTTTAAATATCAGTGGAAGTATTTTATCTCATATTATGGTAACATAAAAGTAGAAAAATGATAATTTAAACATCAAAGATTCAACAATATAAAAGGTATCTGTCATAGTCAATAGATATAAATGCTTTCAGCACTCTCCACTAACTACTCTTGTATAAGTGTGTAAGAGGTTTTTTTTACACTATATGAAAAAAATGATCAAATTATTTGACTATTTTAGTATCTCTTTAGAGGACTAGGGTGATTATCACTTCAGGGATAGCCTTTAGCTGTGCAGGTTACTAATTTATCTACGGGGGACCAGGCTCTGGGAAACAGTTTACACAAAGAAGATTAGTTATATAGGAGAGTATGCATTTCATCATTTTCTATGCTAATTATTTCTGGTCTTATGGGATCGACATCTACTTGGGGCACATTTTTATTCATAGGTCCACACTGGTAACTGCTTTTGCATTAATAAAGTATAAGTGTTAGCTATTAATAACTAGTAATGGGTAAATGTTATTGCTCTCTTAAGATTATATCTATAATCTGAACTATTCTCACCAAATCTGCTCCACTGTCGGAGTCCCATGAGCTGTTCTCTGTTCTCCCTGCAAAACTCTAACCTTCCACCAATGATTCCCTGCCTACCTGTCAGACTGAAGCCCATCACTACTGTGCTCAAGAACCTCACCTAGCTCCCTGTTTCACCCAAGGAAAGCAAGAACCACACAGGAGCCATTATCATCTGGACCTTACTGCCTTACCTACTCATTTCAGGTTTGCTGGCCTCCTGGCTTTCCTCAAACAGATCAGTCATGCTCCTGGTTAGAGTTTTAGCTTTGTCTGGTCCTTCTGTCTGGAATAATCTGTATGACTAATTCCTTTAATTCCATAAAATAGCATCTAAACTGATTAATGAGCATCTGCCCTCTGATGCTCCTTTCCAAGCTTTACATTTTCTCAGACGAATTTAACATATAAAAAATTATTTTTCATATTTATTTTGTATGTTTTTCTTGATATAATATGTAACCTATAAAAGCAGGAAACCTGGTTCATTTTGTCCACAGATATGAGTCTCTTGAACAGGGCATGGAACTCAAAAAAAAAACCAAAACGATTCTTGAATAAAGAAGTAAAAGGATAAATGAAAAAGGGATTTTGATGATGATTATAAAAATAGATTAAAATAGTTATTTTTAGTGAGATTATTTTTACTAATTTGATGTTGTATTATGAAACAGTTTGATATTCTTGAGATGTCATTGTCTAAGAACCTGGATTAGTTAGATACATTTCTATTTTGAAAAAAAAATTCTTTATAATTCCCTTTAACTGAATGTCAGACACAGTTAACATTAAATCAACCATTTATTTTTCAGGCCATAAAAATGAAAATATTGATCTTTGTAATGGAAGTGGCCATAAATAATAAATTTCAAAGCAATTGTGTTTAAGTTTTTCATGTTATAAGCTATTTCATTTAATCAATGAACTATTCAGATAGTATTTATTGATTCAAAGTTGTAGACATTCATTTATATATTAAAAAATGTTCACTATATTCAGGCATTGAGAATGCAGAAATTCTAAGATAAAAAAGACTAGGTTCTTGCTTCTGAAAAGAAATACTAGAGTGAAAAGAAATCAATAAATTTTAATTGAATTATTTTTTTATTAGTAATCAAGTCATATTATATAATGGATTTTGTCTAAGGAAATTATGTAGATTCATAAACTCCCAGTCTTTTGTAATTTTCCTTTGTTTTAAGATCCACATTCCTTCTAAGTTTGTAAACTTCAGATTATATTTTGTATTATGAGTATGTACTTCCAAATCTTTCAGGAGTGATCTTCCCACTATGATTTCCTTCTCTTCTGATACTGTCTATAATTTCTGAATTCTTTAGGAAAATACTGTTTCCTTCAATGTTAATACTTTTTCCTGGAATCCACTGTGATTATCCCATGCACATGAAAAATGTACTTATGCAAACATCACAACCCTTTAATTATGGCCATACTCTAAACTCAGTCTTCTATCAGGCTTCCCAGAATTAAACCTGTATTTATTTCAAGATGTCATGATCTTACATTTTGAAAATTTTACTGAATTCTTTTTTTTTTAAACTTATTTGAACTAACAAATTCAGCAAGATTTCTGTGTATCAGATCAATATACAAAAACTGTATTGTATTTTTGTATACTCTCAATGAATAATCAGAAGATGGAATTAATGCAAATCAGACTTATGCTCTGAAAAGTTGATTACCTCCCACATGTTCATGGGGTTAATAGAAAATGGCAAATCTAGGGTAATGACTTAGTATCCTTGTCTCTAATGGTCGCTGGGTACATTTCAAGACCTTGTGAATGACTATTTAGTATAAAAGAGTATATTTTTTTCAAACACATTCACTTTTACTTGCCTATTTTATTAACTACCATTTTTCCTTTAAATGGATTTTTTAAGCCATAAAAAAGAGCATACGACAAGATTTTTTTCATGTGTACTGTTCTTTTGAAATTTCTGAACAAACACACCTTTTTTCCTTTTGATTCATGAATTAAATATAAATTATACCTGAAATATTGCCAAAAGTGTGGTCGACATTTGGTCCAGTAAGAGGAGGAAAGGTTGCTCCCTGAATCCTTTCCCATTCATTATCATCATTCAGATCCTGGATCCAGAAACAAAATCCATCCTCAAAATTGCAGTTAATTTTCTCATAATCTGTGAATTTTGGATGAAAGGAAAAACCATTAAATTTAGTATATAAGGCAGAAGTTAGATTACATTGAAAATAATCTGGTTTTATACAGTTTATATTTGAGAAGCAAGCATCAAATCATTCTTTTTTTTTTTCTCTTAACTATGTTTCATTCCATTTAGTTAATAAACTGCTTTTTGTTTCTGACTGTGTTATATCCACCGAGGGATTTGCAAACACAGTTTTTGTTATTTAATTTTTACAACTCTCTCCATTGGTTTACCACATGAACTTTGTCTCATATTTTTCCTTGATCAAAAGTCAGCTCATTTGGACAGTTTTCTGAACTAGGTTTTTGGAAATTTTTTTTATTTGCAATAATTGCTGTATATATATTTTAAATTTTATTTTATATGAATTCATTATTTTTCTCAAATATTTATTTGATTCCTGTGAAGAATATAAGGTATTTTCTAATTAATTGTTTCTTTCTAAGCATCTGGTAAAAGAGATGCACATAAGAGACTCAATAAAGAACTTAAAAAAGGAAAAATTTTCTAAAGTATTAAAGCATCTGAAAATTCAAAGGATAATACATACTACTTACTATTAAGAACACTGCTGTTAAATGCGCTGTATGTTGCATTAAAGCCTGTGTAATCATTTTCATCAGATTGTATAAGAAAGGTGGCAGTAACTTCGTTGGAAAAAATTCTGATTATGCCAGGATCAGTTTCCCAAAGTGAAGCTACAAAAGAAAATGAATGACTGTTATATGTTAATATGTATTCACCCATCCATCCATTAACTTACCAGTTTATGTCTTGATCTATCAATCTATCTGCCTGATACCACTCAGTTAAAAAATATTTCACTTATGGTTAATTAATTTTAACTGGAATGTGTCTTTTTCTAAGCACCTAAGCACAAGTTGCTGGACACTGGAGGCACATCTGTAATCCTAGCTATTTGAGAGGCCAACAGGGAGGATTGTGTTTTGAGGCCAGCCCAGGCAAACATCATGCTAGACTTTATCTCCAAAATAACCAGAGCAAAATGGATTGGAGATGTGGCTCAAGAGGTAAACACCAGCTTTGCAAGTGCAAAGCCCTCAGTTTATCTTTAGTTCTCTACCCATATAATTGCAGGCCCTCAAAATAATACTAAGTGACTTGCAAATTACTTTTTAGAAGTATAGGAGTATCATTGTTTTGTTTTAATTCTAAGCTTCCTAAGAAATATCTTTTCCATTTTTCATTCTCAAGCATTGTATTCATAAAAAGTTTCCATAGGATGATTTATAAAAATCATTGTCTGAAATGTTAAATGTGTAAAGCCCAGATCTAAATATATAAACAAACACACAGAATACAAGTATTAAAATTACAAAGGAAGCAATATGGAAAAAAGGCCAAAAATGTTTCTTAATCATAATTTAATGAAAAACAAGTAAAGACAGAATGGTTTAGTATTTTAATTTAGTTTTATGGTGGTACTAGGGTTTTGAACTTAAGGCCTTGCATTTGAAAGGTAAACAGTCTATCTCTTAAGAACCAGACCTTTTAGCTTTTTGTTATTTTTCAGATAAGTCCTGTGTTTTGCCCAGGCAGGTTTTGATCTTCTTATTTACACCTCCTTTGTAGCTGGAATTGACAAGCACATACCACCACACCAGGTTGAGATGGGGGTCTTGTTAACTTTTGCCCAAGCTGACCTCAAACTGTGATCACCCTATCTTCATCTCCTGTGTAGCTGGAATTACAGGAGGAAACCATCTCATCTGGCAATAGAATAAAATTCTTGACATTTATTCCTTAAGAAAATCCAGGGTCTTCCTCCAAAATTCAGTACTTCTATGGCTATTAATGCACATAGACATGCTGAGTAGTTACAATTAAAAGTAAGTTAACTCATCATTTGTCTTCTGTCAGCAATAACTCTAGCAAATTGTTTCTGTGAAAGAGGAGAGCAGGGAAATATAAGAATGCAGGGGAATTTAAAAAGAGGGCAAAGAAAAGAAGTGACAGACTTTTTACAGATAGTTCAAAGCTATTTAGTGTATTCAATTTATAAAAGTATGAATGCTGCCATTAGATTGTCACCTTTATGATTCAGACAATTTCTAATATATTCAACACATCTTATTGAGTGCCCACTGTAAATTAAGTATGAGACCAAATGCTGATGATATGGAGAAGAAATAAGCAGACCTTATTAGAAAAACTCAGGTTGGCGAGTTATTTTAAAATAACTCTAGAATTATTTAATATGAGAGAAATGCCATGGAAACACTGAGGAAGGAATTCTTTTGCCAGATGCTATGATTAGGTTATCTTTGCGGTTTCTGGAAGAGGGTATGGTGGTGTGGTGGGGTTTGAACTCAGAGGTTCATGCTTCCTAGACAAGTGTTCTATCACGTGTGCCATACCTTCAGCCTGGGAAGCACCATTTTTTTAAGCCAATGTTTGTTAAATATTTCCAAATAATGAATCCCTGAACTTTTGAGTTTAAACAAAAGTATCCCAATGAAAGCATAAAGCTTACCAAAAATGCTTTACCATCAAAAATATATTTGCATATATTACTCAATTCCATATCCACAATGTTTCTTTTTATTGTAAGATAAATTGACAAATCAGAAAGATCCATTGTGTTTATTATAGGGCTTTTGTTATTCCAATGCACATTTAATTTTAGCATGGTCTTACACAATTGGATATACTTCCAGCAATCCTACCCTGTGGATTAGCTGAGCATCTGAAATATAACAAATGACACAGGAATGGAGTACTAGCTAAGTGCTTGTAAAATAAAGAATGACATAATAATCACATACCCAGAAACACATTTTCTGGATTTGGCAACTATAAATCAGTTTCAGGCTATTACTGTTGTGTTTTTTTTTGAGGATGCAAGAAAACATTTATGAATTTTTCTGAATAAAATTTTAAGTGAACTCACTCATTGTATTTTGCCCTTTTCTATATACCCAGTACTGATCATTATTACCACCACTGAATTTAATATTACACCTCATCATTGCAACCTAAAGGAACCATTTTTAAATTGACTTTTTGGAAAATACAATTCCAATTTCCAAAGTATTTGAAGACCATATTGTATTTATCATCTTTCTTTATGTAATGCTAATCTTGCTCTAACATGTTTTATTAGTTAGAGAACTTTTACATCACAACCATTTCTCAAAGTGATTGAAAAATGTCTTGGAATTTGTTTATACTAAGTACACTCATCAAGTATGTAATTACTATTTCATGGTATTTGATGATTGATTTCATTATAATTTCTCTAAATAATCAATTTGTGCTAAAGTGGTATTGGCATTTGAAATATATACTCTGAATTAGAATTTAGTGAAAATAATTCTGATAAGCATTTTTTCATATAAAAAAACTTGCTAAAAATTTAGAAAAATGGATTTGTAAATTATGAAAACATGTACATTTTAATATAAAATAACTGAAGTTCTGAGAAATACCACTTGCCTCCTTTAGCTACATAATATAATAACATATGATAGAAATATGAGCCTAGTAGTGTAAAGTTAAGTCAAGATGATGATTGAAAATCATGATTTCCAATTTCATTGTTTTGTGACACAAGAGATTGGTAATACATACTTCTGAGAGTGTTTGTGAAGGCACTGACACAAGGGACAGCAACTAACTGAGCAAGATCAGCCCTAAAAGTGAGTGTCATAATTGAATAGCTGGGAGCTCTGATGGAACAACAATGAAGGAGGAAGCTTGCTAATATGTGTTCTTTCTCAGCTGTCTCTGTTTCCTGGCTGTCATGATCACTGGGCCTTGCCTCAGGTCCAAAGCAATGGAGCCAGCTGTCCATGGATTGAAACCTCTGAAAACATGAGTCAAAATAAATCTTTCCTTCTTTAAGGTGTTTCTCTTAGGTATTTGTAAAAGCAACAGAAAACTCTAGCAAAATCAGTGAATAGTGAGTTTTTATAATATACCAGGCATTATGACAAATCCTGAGAGTGAAATACTTTCTTTCCTTGAAAAAGTTATTATTTTTAACTTTATAATGTAAGTTTTAACAACCAATAGCCTTTCTCAATTTTTTTTGGTTAAAATTAATATAATTTTCAAATCTTTGAAATTGATTTTTATTAGAAATACTTTAAAGAACTACCTTTGTTATAATTTAAATATACTTTCATAGATTTTTTTTCTTACTTGGATTTTTAGTTTCATATTATATTTTATAGGAATTATTTGTATATTATTCACATCACTATGCATAATTATTTTAACTTTTACAAATTACACTCTAAGCATGTGAAAATAGTGTTTAGTCAAATCATGGTATTTGCAGAGTAAAGGAAAATGAAGGTTACTTATAATTACATTTGGCAGTTTCATAATTCTATGAATTTAGATTTTACTATCTGTACAGTAGAGATTATAATAGCACCTACATAACTGGTTTGGAGGAACATTTTTAAGTTGATGAAGCACCTACAACACTGCTTTATACATAGTAAATGATGAAAATTTATCGATACGTAAACCTTTGATGATATGTATATGAATGAGAATATATTTGTCTAGCTATGTAAATACTTCTTGGTCATAATTTAAAAGAACTGCTTCTGTTATCTACAGAAATAAATGCGTTATGAAATGATTGACTCATTTGTTTAAACTTAAATGTGACTTAGTATGAGTGGACATGTTTTAAGTACATTTATAACTGTATTTGTACTTGGGCTGTTTTTGTTTTTGTTTTTGCTTTTTGGTGGAGCTGGGGTTAGAACTCCAATCATTGAGCCACAATTCCAGTCCTATACTTGAACTCTTAAAACATAATGGATAGCTGCATTGTATTTGAAGTCAGAGAGTTTCAGGGTTGATTTTGGACTCTAACACTAATTAACACTGTCAACTTGTGGTCACTTAATCTCTTAGGCCTTGTTTTACTTATTTTAAATAAACAATTTGCAGGAGTATCAAACATTTTAAATGGGAAAATCTACGTAAATCATTCAGCACAATGCCTGATAAATAGAATCCAACAAAAAATGAAATATTATTAGACTATGCTTAAATATTTCCTAAGTTACTAAATACATCAAAACATTTTGCTAGATAGCATTCACTTTTCATCAGCCACACATACAATTCTAAAGGTGAATCACTAACCTTTAATATCAGGTGTCACTTGCAACCTCATCTTGCTCTACACTTGGCTGTTTCCCCACAGTATAAGAAAAGCCAAATAGTCTCTCTACTCTAGTCCACACTGCTTTTTTCATTCTCATTTAATCTCCTGCTGGAATTTTGCAGCTAGTTTCATTGGCTACTATTTACAGGACTTTGCATTTGAGCCCAAGGGAAGCAAATGGGGCAAGATGTGTGTGTTACTAGTGCGTTCCCTGACTTCCTCTCAGCTTCCCTCAGTCTGTACTAAGGATAAATGCTTGTGTAGCAGCACTGCTATCTACACCTACACCTTACCAAGTCTACTTCTTATGTTAGACACTACTTCACCCACTTTATTAGAAATAGTTCTGCAAGAGACTGAGGAGCAGATTGAAAATAAGAACAAAGAGTCTATGAGTTTATAACCTATGTGATTGGAGATAAATACAATTAATAATTTTTAGAACTGGTCTGAATTTTGTTTAGTGGGAAGTAATATTTAAATAATGCATAACAAAAATATACCACTATGTTTCTTTTAAATGCTTTTTACACGTCATTTAGAAAATATTATGTGAAATAGTAACTATTTTATTACAAAGAAGATTATATAGTTACATAGTATGCTAATTTCTTAATTTTTATAATAAGGACCAATTTTGCTTTTTTCCCTTCAGTAACTTAAATTTTAAGTTCACATTCAGTTCCAAATCAGAGAAAACATCTTAGCCCAAAAAGCTCCTGCATGTATTTTCATTTTACTAGTGGACTATATATTTGTTTTAGCTTACCTCTTAGGATTTTGGCTGGTCCAACACCTTCATAAATATTTAACACATCTGAGTAATATGTATTAAAAGAATCAAATTTCAGTTCAACAGAAAGTCCTTGGTTTACACTAAATTAAAACAAAAAAGTAGATTAAAACATTTATAACTAGTTGTCTTAATTTTTAATCCATTCTAGAACTAAAGTGCATTGTATTTTCTTTTAAAAACACATAATATGAGACATACTATACTAACAAATTTTAAGTGTACAGTTCAGTATTGCTATCAAAACAATGCTGTACTGCAGATCTCTAGAACATACTCATCTAGAACTACTGAAATGCCATAGCCATTCATTCATTAAAAAGGCCATTAAACAAAAATCCCTCATTGCTTTGTCCTTCCAGTCCCTGAAACCACCATTTTACTTCATTTCCATGAGTTTCATTGCTTGAATTGCTTCCCATAAGTGAAATCATGTAGCATTTACCACATGTGACTAGCTTATTTCACTTAACATACTGTTTTTCGAGTTTCATTCAAGTTCTACCATAGATAGGAATCCCTTCCTTATTCTGGCTGGACAATGAATGTTCCAATGTATGTATATGCTACATTTTCCTTATTCCTTCATTTGTTGATGGAAATCCAGTTTCTTCTACCTCTTGCATATTGTGAATAATGCTGAAATAAACAATGGATTACAGATACACCTTTGAGATCCTGATTTCAATTCTTTTGGATAAATACCCAGAACTAGCATGTACCATATTTTTTATAGAAACATACTGTTTGCATTGCAGCTGCATCATATTACATTCTTATTAATAGTGTTCAAGGATTCCCATTTCTCCACATTCTTCCAACACTTCTTATTTTGTTTTGGTTTTTGTAATCACCACCCTAACAAGTATAAGGCAATATCTCTTTGTGTTTATGTTACATTTCCCTTATGATTTAGGATATTGAGTATCATTTCATGTACTCATAGCTATTTTTATGTGTTTAGAAAAAATATTTATTAAAGTCTTTGTCCATTTTAAATAAGGTTCTTCTCTGCATTGCTATTGAGTTATAGAAATTTCTTACATATTTTAGATAATTACTCATTAGCATATATATGATTAGCAAGTATTTTGTCTCATTCTGTAGGCTGCCTTTTTACTCTGTTGATTATGTCCTTTATTGTGCAGAAGGTCTTTAGTTTGATGTAGTCCTATTCATGTATGGTTGTTTGTATTGTTTGTATCATAGCCAAGAAATCATTGCCAAGTTCAAAGTCAAAAACGGATTTCTAGTTTCCTGCTAGGTTTCTTTAGGATTATAGGTTTTTAATCCATTATGAGTAAAAGTTTATGTAAATTTTGAGATAAGGGTTTAATTTCATTCTTTTGCATGTGGATTATAGGTTTTCTTAGCACTGTTTGTTGAAGAGATTATCTTCTTCCTCTTGTGTAGTCTTCACAGCCTTGTTGATGAGCATTCGACTGTATTTCCAAGTGGTTACTTCTGTGCTGTCTGTTTGTAATTTGGTGCATGTGTTATGCCGGTACATTACTGTTTTGCCTACTCTAGCTTCATAATATGTTTTGAAATAAGGAACTGTGAGGTCTCCAGTTTTGTTCTTCATTGTCAAGATTGTTGGGGCTATTCAGGCTCCTCTGGGGTTCCGTGTGAATTTTAGGATTTCTCTCAATTTCTATAAAAATGTCATTAGTAGTATTTTGTTAGAGATTGCATTGAATCTGCACATTACTTTGGGTAGTATGAGCATTTCGACAACACTAAGTCCTCCAACCTATGTGCATTTTCATGGCACCTATCACACTGTACAAGTCTCAGTTACATACTTAATTGTCTTGTCTATCAGAATTTACATGACTCAAAAAGAGGAATTAATTTACTCATCATTTTACTGTCCAGTATTTATAGAAATTACCACAGACTTGCTGATGTAAAAATCATCTATGTAGCTGTCATTATAAGTGCATAGAAAGAAAAGTGTGACAGGTTCATCAGATAAATTTAATTTGATAGAGCAATTGTGAGGAGCTCATAAATTTGAGTCATGGCCACTTGAATGAGAGGTAGGTGTGGGGCATGCCATACTCATGAGCTATGCTCAGAAGTTCTTGGGATCCTCAGAAGTTTGACAGGAGAAAGGGGATGAATATTAGAAGCAGCAATATTCACAGCCCAGCTTGAGAAGAGAGCAAAGCTAAGGGTGGCAGCTGTTTATTTTTGTTCTGGCTCTGTTAGGTCGATTCAGCGAAAAGGCAGAGTTAGTTTGCTGGTAAAACATGAGCGGAATCCAGAGTCAAAGGTGGAGAAGATAAAGACTGAAGAAATAAAGTTCACTTCAGGGATGATTTCTGTTCTTTTAGTTAAAGTTCTGCTGTCCCTAGGCAAGAAAATTGTGTGTTCTTCCTGTCCTATGGCTTTCAAGCTATGATACTAAAGAATAAGAGAAAAGCATGCTAGGAGCTTTTGTGTTCAGGGTCCTCTGCCTTCTCAGACTAGATAATTGGAAGCAGAAGAGAAGAACAACTGTATACATTTTCTACTTTCTTCTAAGTCACAAAAGCAAAACTTATTTGCAATGAAAACAGAGGCACTTATAAAAGTAAGATTAATAGAGTATTATAATTATATGTTTTTAGAATATTTGGCACCTTGGTTACCTTGTAACTTAAAAGAAAAAATGGGCACTTTTTAAGTATAATGTATGCACTTTGTAATATTGTATTATTAACTAATGTCTTTTTAGTGTTTTTCATTGAATAATTAATATGTATTACACACTTTATATTCATTGTTAGATTTTAGAATAATTTTGAACTCTGTAGTTAAAGATTCTGAAGTCTATGGATACAGAAACTTGGGGCCAAAGAGGTTTATTTGTCTGTGATCTTGAATCTGAAGAGCTAGATTTGACCCCACAAAGAGTGTTGGTTCTCTAATATCCATTGGTATTATGCTGGGTGTAATCACAATGTCAAGAATGGGCTAGATTACTCCAAAATGTAGTTTAATTGTATATTAATTATTTCTGCTCTACTTAATTGGTCTTAATTGGCTTATAGAAAAATCACTGTCATTAAATAAACTTTGATCACTATTGGTAAAAACAAACTACATGGTATAATGCATCTAAAATTTAGTGACACTTTGAGTCATTATTTATTTGACTAATCATGAAGTACAGTATTTGTATTAAGGTAATATTTTGGAAAAAAATAAAATTTTCTTTAAAGCCCAATCACATGGTCTTATTTATGATACAGCATTTTTCTTAGGACAGAATATTTGTTAAAGATTAAGAGTGAAAGAGAAACATTTAGAGCAGGTTGTCATTTGATAGGACTTTTTTTCATATTTAATGAAGACAACAATTGTTAAAAAAAATTACTGAAAGTAATAAGACTTTAGGACTAAAAATCGACACAGAAGATGGCATCTTACCGTATGATCCACTGGCAAACAACAGTTGACTTAGCCAGTGTTGGATAATGGTCAGCCTGGAAAAACCCGGAAGATCCAGTCAACAAAAATTTTCCATCGCAAGCAGTGGCTACAGACAAGGACAGTTGGTATTAGACAGAAGCAATCCTGGATTTTAGAGTGTTGTGTAATTAGCATAAAGTCTCCAGCAGTTTATAAGAAACAATTCAAAGGTGGCATTCTTATTCTAGAAGGTACTGTGTTACATTTCCTAATACAACAATAGAGGTCACATAGACAACATACCATATATTTTGAGCTGAAAATAGGTTAGGGAAAGTAAGATGAAAGAGGAAGCAGGGAATTTAAAAATATTTCATAAGTTCCAATGTTTGTAAAAATAGAATACAGGTCATGCTTGTAGTAGAACACTCAGAAGGAAGAAAAATAAATAAATGAATATCAAATTAAAATAAGAAACCAAGTCAAGTTTAAGAAGTTGTAAAACAATTTTACAAAAGTTCTTGAACTTCTAGTAATTCTTCAAATTCATTCACTATATATGTCTTAGGAAAGGTATCAATAGCTTTGTGCTGCACAACAGAATTCATAAGCTTCCAAAAAGCTGAGTTACATATCAAAGTTGAGTTACATAGTGGCAGAAGTTTTTGTATGCCTGTCAGACCCTGTTTCAGCTCTTCCCAAAGTACATGATTGAACTCTTGCAGTCAGATAGAGTCATTGGACTGAGTTGGTTAACAAGATATTGTAGAAGTAATTGTGTTTATTTCCGAATGTGGGTGTATTATCTGTGAGTAATTTATAAAAGAGTCTGTGGAGGACTCTGAGGACTGTGATATAAGTGAAAAATAAACTGCTATTGTCCTAAATTGCTAAAATTGTGTATCATGGTATTAAGCCTGTCCTAAAGAATATGACCAATTTGCCTTCCAGTTTTCTATGAAGTTGCAAAGTTTTATTGGCAATAGATAATCAATGTCTGCTGTAATTGATGTCTGGTAATTCCTCCTCCTGTGCAAAGATGGATAGTATTCCTGAAGGAGTTTACAATAAAATTCTAACAGTATTGAATTACTTATGATATCAATGTTCAGAGTCAAACATCATTTCATGATGTAGGATAGTATTAAGAGCATTCCTATATATTTTTCATTTAATTGTAGGATATTTCTGGAGAAACTAATTTTACATGGGATAATGAAGCAAGATAGGCTTTGAAGATTAAAAATATGTAACTCAGCCATTGATGAGTAGAATTTTGGGGTGTTCAGGGTTTTGACTATGTGGATTTCTCAGAGTGTTCTAGTGTAGTATCAGAAAAAAAAATTCTGAGTGGGAGATAAATGAACCTGTCAAAAGATATCAGCCATTCTGTTGCACTATCAGAATTGCTGTCTGCAAAGACAGAATTCTTAAGGTAATCCCTTAGATAATTTCTTAAGGAATTTCTCAGTATGTGTTTAGGACCCACTGAGAGCTCCCTCTGCTGGCTCAATGTTTACTGTGTGTTTGCTCAGGGCATTGAATTCTCCAAGATACATAAATCAAATATGATCTATGATGGCCCACCAAAGTCTGTTACGCACACGCATTTGATCCATGCAAATTATAAGGGCACTTGACAACTTTCATTTAGTCTTGCACCTTAGCCTAAAGATGGTGAATGAGCATCTTTTCTCCTCATAGGTCAGCTAAAAAGTGAATTTCTTGCTGATCCATTCTAATCAAAAAAGGAAAACAATTTAAAGAAATCTTGCTTAGCTATAGCCAGCTATAAGTTGTGCAAACCTAAATAACCAAAGACTAAAAAAAGAAGCTGTGCGAGGAAGTCAACATTAATGTGACTCTATTAATAACACAAACTAGAATTAGTGCTCACAGCTGGTGCAAAATAAATAAGTAACAGAGATTAGAGGTCAATTTCATACAGAGAACATTCTCTTAAATTAGTTGGTTGAATTGTTTTGTGAATGTAGGTTGATGGACAAGAGCATTGAGTTGAAATTTTTGCCACTAAAAATTAAAGTTGGTGCTGAAGTTCACCACCATCAATGATGAATAAATTGGTTGTACTCTTAAGCTCTCATTGTATAAAGATAGAGTAATTGATTGATTTTTGTGCTACCTTATTTTATAAATGATTTAAATTTATTTTCCAAGAAGAGATGCAGTGCTAACTTTAAAACGCAAATTAGACAATGAAAAAATGCAAAATGAGTAGTTTTTACTTTTATGTTTATTAAATCTAAAATCACTGTGGTACTAAAGAGTAAAATTGCAGCTTGGTTATGTCTTCAAATCAAATTAGATAATTATTTCAGGGCTAATCCTGAAGCTAATCTCAAGAGTTTATAGTGGGTCAGAAAAATAGTTTACTGCTTTAAAAATTATTTTGTGACAAATTATCAGTTTTACATAATACTAGTGGTTTTTTTGATATGATTGACAGATATTAACTTCTCATGAAAATTATGAACTCCATGAGGGTAGATACTGATTATTCTATTTATCTATTAGTTATGCTTTCCTGCATTTAAAATTAGTAACCAATATTGTATAGGCTTAGTGTTATGTGTGATATATAGTATTATTTTTGAAATACAAATCAACACTACCTCTGTTACCTCATGATGGCACACTTGTATCATATTCTCCCTGGAAAGGTTTTAGAAAATGCCTGAAAACTGTAATATAAAATATCACTTTCTTCCTCTTTGAGTAACTTAGTTATATAAAATAGATTTAAAAATATTCTGTAGCCTGCATTTTCTTCCAATATGTTCTGAGTGCACTTCAAAGCATGGACTTAAACTTTGCAGGTTTGAATTTTATCCAAGAACATTTGAATTGGGATTGCTGAGTGGAAGTCTCTTTAGTACATTTGCCTTTTGTTGAGTTGGTCCTGGGAAACAGACCAAATGCCCATCTTAGAACATATGTACTAAGTGGAGAGGCAACTTAAAAAACAAAACAAAACAAAAACTTTAGGCCTTATTGGAACATTCATCTTCAATTAATGTCTCCCAAGATCAGAAAAGTATAACAAATGGTGAAATGTACAGCAAATAGTAACTACAGTCCTTAACACATGGAAGGAACTGATTATACTCACCGTCGATTTTAAAACTCACCGTCGATTACAAACCACACCCAAAAAATGTTCAATTCATGCTTTCAGTTTAATTTTTTGAAAATGAATTATAGGTTAAACCTTTACATTGGTTTTCTCATTGCTTACCAATCTATATTTACAGTGTTGTGGTAAATATTCTTAGATATGTTACACATGAAATTATGCAGTTGGATATTGCTTCCCTGTAATATTTTCTAAATGGAACTCAGTTATTAAATGAAGACACAGGCAACGAGAAAGCCTGGTTTAATCACATGGAATAATGCTTGGTGTACAGAGAGTGCCACTTAAGTGTTTAATAGTAAAATAATAAGCTAAAAACCCTCAAAACAAATATCAAAATGTACAGATGAAACACGAGTTTTTTGATTGACGAGAAGTTACGTTGTTAATTATAACCACTCTATTCACAGAGTTACAAGAGGCAAAGCAACAATCAAAATTGGGTGATGTTCACTGAATTAGATTCTGTCAAAAAGGGGAAAATGACTGATATTATGATATGAAGGAGGAAAAACATTAGTAATGAGTTATATAAGAAATCATTTTCACATGAATTCAGAGTAGTTTAATATAGAGCAAGGGTTAAATAAAGTCACCATCTGTCCCCACATGAATTACAAACATCACTTAATACAAAATCCTTTACAAAATCATCAAATAGAATTCTGTGATATTAATGTTTAACATTATGTAATAAAGTTTAGGAAAATATGTCTTTAGATTTTATATAAAATTATACACGTGGCAATTGGATACTTCATTTTTTTTTGGTGGTGCTGGGGTTTGAACTCAGGGCCTCATTTTTGCTAGGCAGGCATTCTACCACTTGAACCACTCTACCAGCCCTGGATACTTTATTATTAAGTAGTTTATGATATCTGAGATTTTGGTATGTGTGCTTATGTGTGTAACTTGAAGGAGGAGAAAAAGAATGGAAGAGATGGACTAGGTGGGTGACCTTACCACAGGTTGTATCATCTTCATCAGAACCATCTGAACAATTTATTTCTCCATCGCAAAGTAAATCAACTGCTATGCACTTCAGAGCATTAGCACAAGGCCATGAAGCAGGTAGGCACTCTATTGAGACATTTCCTTAAAAAAAAGATTTAAATTGTAAAATTCTTGCTCAGTAGACTTAATTTCTAATTAGTGAGTTATATAAAATATTTTAGTATTTGTTATTTTTTTAGGTCTTATAAGAATATACTTTAATTGACTTTATTTAATAAGTCAGTCATTGTAAACATAAACAGGATTTTAAATTTTGAAAAAAATTAAATATGAATGTTTACTTTGTGTATTTTAACCTTGATAAATTAATACTACAGTGTAGGCATTTAGTTTCTAATGTTTGTACCTCCTAGCACTGTTTTAAGTGTTATGTGGGATAATTTATTGGCAAGTGTATCATGTTATCAACAATATCTACTAGCCACTTTATTTACTCATGAATTTATTATTTGAAAATATAGTGACTTCGGTAGAGATGTTCATCCTGCAGAGTAAAATATACCAATGAAAGTCATCATTAAGGTAAGATAAAACACTTAAATTTCTAAGTGTGTTGCTACATTGAGCAGTGGAGAAACTCAATGGCTATTTTTGCTTTTATATCTCTTTGCTTCTTGACTGATGGATTCTTAGAGGATAAGAGACAACACCCCTGCAGAGTTCTGTGTCATACTCCAGTCAGGAATGGATCAATTTGCAGCTCTCAGCCTGTCTTATCCTTCACCTGTTTATGTCCACACGCATAGACAGAGAGATGCACCAAAAACCAGATTTTACTCCTAGAAATCAACTAAAATTTTAAGTGCGTTAAAAGTAAAACGTATTCTTATTTGCCTCCAAGCTATGACATATGTGTCTATTTGCAGAACTATGTGGAAATTTGAATATTTTTGTTCTGTTACTGGAATAACAATGATTTGAAGTTTTTGAAATCTTTAACAAAATATCATTTGTTTTGTTTTTGTTCTTAATCTTAAAGCCAGCACTGTACTGCCATCTGCTGGGTTTTAAAAACTATTTAAAAAATTGAAATTTATGCTCTATAGAATTAACTAGAAAAAATAAAAATATTTGCATCAGTGAATTTACTCAGACAACACTTGATTAAGAACATTTATAGGCATGGTTGCTGAATACTTTGACAACTAAATTAGGCTTTTATAACTGGTTCTATGTAAAAGGGACATAGACCATTGAAAACTTCATGGAACCACTAACATCTAAAATAGAACATAGAGATCAGAGCTAGTCTCAAATGACAGAATTCCCCATTTATGAAAATGCAAATTAATACTGAATATGTCATTTAATAAATCTAAATGTACATTGAATTTGCTGAGATATATATAACTTATTTATCAAGAAAGGTATTATTCATTCAGTCCCATACATTTGATAGTATTTCATAAACACTTGATAAACATATAGATGGTTAAAAGTGCTGTACTTGAATCTCCATCTTATTTTAATACAAGCTAATAATATTCTATGACTCTAGCACTTGAAAGACTAGGTTTGGAGACACATAAATTTGTCTGTTCTAATGCTTCTCAACAGAGTTCACATCCTGAATTCCACCTTTCTGTCCCTACTCTACTGAATTACATTTTCAAGGCAGAGCATTTTGGATCCCTTGATCCCATTAATGATCATTCACTCACTCCACAGGTGTTTATTGTCTACTTCTTTGTGTTATGGAATTTTATGAGATGGAGATAATAGGATATGTAAGGCAGACTGTTCTCAGAGTTTGATGTAGGAAACTGGTTCATTATTTTTTCAAATAGTAATAAAAAATTGCTATGTGCATACCATAGATTAAGGAATTTGTTTTCATCTGAGGCAGGGATTAAAAGACTTTATGAAAGAGGTCACATTAAAACAAGATTTTTGAAGGATCCTAGAAGTGCTGCTGAACAGCTATGTGGAATGTTTGTGCTGATGTGACAGGAACACTTCAATACATAGAAAACAGATGAGTCTAATTTATGTACATGGCAGAATGATTCTAGGAATCATAATAGGGACAGAGGTGGGTGCCTGGTTTGGGTGACACTTTCATCTTTGTTAAGTCTTAGAAATGTTTCTCCATAGGCAGGGACATTGAAAGTTTCCATATTTTTGTGTGAATTTGTGTGAAATGACCAACATATATCTCATAAAGGAAATTTCTGGGGTCATGGAGAATCATGTGGAAAGGAAAGACCAATCAAGAGCTAGTTAATGATCCAGTAGAAGTTGATGCAGGCTGACTCACTGGCAGAAGAGAATTGTCCTGGAATCAGTTGCCATTTTACAGAAGTGACCAAGTGAGCCACCGACCACGATCAGAGGAGACAGAAAAGGGGGCTACAGGATGATCATCAGTCACAATTGTGATTGTGAGAGGAAAAGATGAAGGATTAAAAATAGGTAGTCTGAAGTATTTTCATTTGAAGGTAGAAATATTAAATACTCTTATTTGCGTTTTAGTCTTTTTCTCTACAGACTATTTCATAAGTGCACTTCAACCGATTTGATCTACAAAGAAAGAGAAGTCTCTCATTTGGAAATTGAAGATAGAAAATAGGAATCTACGTATTATGCAAGAATAATGAGTTTTAGAATTTTTTCAAATTGTATTTTACCTAGTAATCTCTCTAACACATACTTATATACTCTTTTATAATTACAATTTCTGACAAAACTATTGATTAAAACATCAGCTGTTATAGAAATTTGTCACATGTCAGTTTTTAATTGCATTGTATTGTTAAAATGAGAGTTCTTTCACTTGTGCACTACTTGCTTTGCATTGCATTCCTTAATTATTGCACTGATATTTCTTCTCTAAGCAATGTGTTACAAACTGTACTTTTTTCTTTTTTTCTGGCAGTTCTGGGATTTGAACTCCCACTTGTTAGGCAGATGCTCTACCACTTGAGTCACACCTCCATTCCTTGTCACTTTAGTTATTTTCAGATAGGGTTACATGTGTCTTTGCCTGGGGCCTGGCCTCAGACAATGATCCTCCTTCCTAAGCCTCCTAGTAGCTGGGATCACAGATGTGTACCACAATGCCCGGCTTGTGGTTGAGACAGGGTCTCAAATGTTTTGTCTTGGACCAGCCTTGAAGAGCTATCTTCCCAATCTCTGCTTCTTGTGTAGTTGAGATTGTGGTCATGCTACGCCTTGCTCCAAACTGTACTTCCTTACAGAAAAATTTTAAGAGCTATTGAATTCTAGACAAAAAAAAAATGTGCATAAAGAGAATAATAATTGGTTTAGTTATTAAAAGTTTATTAAATTCATGAATGTTAGACACTATTAATTTGAGTGGAAAAATGTATGGCACATGTTTTTATATCTGTATAGTATTTTACTCAGGATACTGATTTTTACATATTATGAAAGCCTTCTAGTAAGTTAGCATTATTTAAAATTATTCAGATAAAAAGTTTTAATTGTCTATGTTTGTATCAGGAAAGATTCCGTATATGCTAGGCTTTATGGGGGATAAAAAGGCTACAATCTATTATTGTGTATCCTAGATTACTTACATAAAATTTTTTAAAAGAACAAATTAAAAATCATAATTTGGAAATCTTAGATATTATTTTCACTATCATTTAAATGGGAATAATAGTACTGGGTGGTCAAAGTATTTGAGATATATTGTCCAAGACCCTTATAGCTTATTGTAGTGGGAGTAGAATCTAAATTCTCAGAGGTCTACCTTTACAGATCAATTTCACTTCACTACACTGTACTGGAAAATAGATACCATATTACAGAAATTCCCAATTGCTTTGATTTAGCAAATGAAGTCTTTTAGCAAGGCTATTGCATTTCAATCCAGATGAAATTACAGTGGGAGGACACTTTAATAGTCCCGATATCATTTGAGCAGGAGTATCTTCAGTTAGAAGAAAATGTCTAGCAATACATAAATATTGTTTTCTCAATACATTTGTTAGAAGATAGTCTCTACATGTCAATCTTGCAGCAATTAAGTGGAGGGGCATAATTCTTCCCAAGGTTCTTTGGGCCCAAAAGTATGTTTGTCACAAAAACAGCCAATTACTCTTCTTCTTCTACCCCCCTAGATCCCCCACGGAATAGAATTTTAGGAAGATTGCATTTTGTATGAGATTCAGGAAGCCCACGACAGTGAAACTTTTGTGTTTCTGTAATCATTGCCTGCACAGTCAACAACAAAGAACTAGAGCAGGCTGTGGTCTAGAAACCCTTCAAGCACACGAGCAATTGCCCAAAACAGCCCCTCCAGGCACTCTGTAGCAGCCAAGAAATCAATCCGTATAATGTGACCTTAGCTCCTACTTCTCTCCTCTAGAGTTTCAAATGGGTGGTATAGCATTACAGTAATTGGCAACAAACACAGTTGAACAACAGAACACAATCCTCACGGGCTTTGTACCAGTTATCATATAAAAATACTCTTTGGCAGAATTTATACTGGTGCTAATGCCAGGTATATGATGCATGCATTTGTTGATTT
The DNA here is from genome assembly GCF_047511655.1 of Castor canadensis. Classification (NCBI taxonomy): domain Eukaryota; kingdom Metazoa; phylum Chordata; class Mammalia; order Rodentia; family Castoridae; genus Castor; species Castor canadensis. The sequence goes on along the minus strand of NC_133390.1, from coordinate 25,118,744 downwards.
TTCTCAAACTCTATCTTCCAGGCATATAAAAATGAGAATAAACTTAACATCCCTGAAAGACATATTCATAATAAATTACTGCTTGGAAACTGCAGTTTTCAAGTTTAATTGCTTCGTTCCCCTCTATAAATCTATAGTATCTTGCTGTATGAGAGGAATAAATGAGAAGTATGATTCAGAACTCATGTAGTACATGGATTTAGCACAAAGTGGAATATGATATTTTCCCAACTACTTACCTTATAATAATTCTTTGTGAATTGATTATAGTAATTCAACACATTTTCAAATAACAGGAAATGCTTGAAAACAAAGTTTTTTATCTAAATAACCTACCAAATATAATCATCTTGCTTTAAATTTAGTGATTGAAAAATCTTTTGAAATTTTTATGCAATTACTATTATTATTATTATTATTTTACAGTCCAAGTCAGTGATTTAATATGTACACATAGTGTCCTCCAATGTGTGAATCATCTTGTTGACCATGGTGTAGTGATACCTGTATTATCTCTCTTTTAATCCTCAGTCACTGACTAAGGCTTATATATTAATGTTTATCTTTTATATAAATTATATGAAGTTCAAAGATGCTTGGTAGCTTTCTAAACACATATGGCATAATTCACAGAATTTAGGTAATGGGTGACTCACCGGAGTCTTATTAGCAATAGTTTTCAATTACTTTTTTTTTTTTTTTTTTGCAGTGCTGGTGATTGAGCCCAAGGCCCCATGCATGCTAGGTGAGCACTGTATCACCTAGCTACTGCCCCAGTTCTTTTATAGCTTCCCGATGTCTATTTTTTTAAGTCCCAAGCAATTTATCTTTATTTAATACTTTACAAAAGGAAGACTAGCTACAGTCTTTAAATTCCAAAATAATTTTAAATAAGAAGCATTTGAAGAAAATGTTTACAACTTATTAGCTTCCTACTATTCTGTAAAATAAAGTTGGAAATTTATAAATTAATTCATTTGGCCAAAAAATATGTGCATAGAAACTTCTGCAAGAACATAAACTATTAACAGTGGCTTTCTCTGGGAAGGACTGAGGGGACTCATGCAAGAAGAAGGAACTGTTTTTCATTATATGCTTTTGCACTGAATTTTTTTTATGATGAAGATGTACATTTTATAATAAAACTCATTTAAAAAGAAAAAAATCTTATGTGTAATTATTGTTCACAAACTCAGGGAGAAATTTAGAAATTGTAATCTCTTCCAAATATATTAATGACTCATATTGTTTAAAGTTGGCACTTCCTATTTATTCTCTCTTTAATAAAATATGAAAGTGGAAAATGAAACAGACAGTGGGACATAGGAAAATGAGACATATAGATCAGTCTCCAAATCAGGAAAATTAAATACTCATTATACTTAGGAAAGAGAAATTTTCCAAAAGCTCAAATCACAGACACTGGTCTGCTTATCAGTTGCTCATATAAAATGGAAAGAACAAGGCCAAGTATATCCTGACTACAGTTATGTAATTTAAATGAAGGAAACATGGGTGGAGTGCTTTCCTTTGCTCTCTGTCCCCTCATTCACCATTTCTTTGTTCATCCAGAGGATACTGCATATAGGACTCAGCCAATTCTATATTTTTTTAGGTTTGTCTTCAAGATAGTAAGAGACAAAAACTTGTTTTAAGTTCAAGGTTTTCTTGCTGCTTTTTTTTAAAGCACTGATTCTTTTCCCCCTAAGTTATTCCATATGTTTCTTTTAGGACATTTTATGAAGCTAAGAAGCCCTCCAATAATTGGGTTAGATGAATCATTCAATGAATCCATAAACAGGCAAATAGAAAGCAGAACACTAATTTAGATATTTGTGGCTGATTATCAAAGTTTTATGAGCAAATTTCTTAAGACATATTTAAATTATCTCTTCAGTTTATTTTTAGATTACTGGAATTAGCCATTATCAATGATAAAAATATTTTTAAAGATGACTTTAGATGCCATAAATTTTTTTTTCATATTGGAGAAAAGAATGTGGGCTTAATAACAGTTTTACAATGTTAGGCTGTTATGTGGATATACTTAAGCAAAACTGCAGTCAGACTTCTGCTGTTGTGTAGATCTCTGTGGGCTGTAGAGTTGTTATGACTTGCTTAATAAAGCATTTTGACTTGCGGTGCATGAACTGCTTTAGAACTCAAATATTGTACTTCTATTTTATTCAAGAATTATTAATTCTTACTAAGGGGAAGTATTTGTGCTTTTACAAAACAGGTGATGTAAATTTTAGTAACATAAAAATAGTACCCTTTTAAAGAGTTTCATTTTCCAAGTTTTCAGTTACCTTTGGTCAACTATGTTCTGAAAATATTAAATGGAAAATTGTAGAAATAAACAATTCGTAAGATTTAAGTTGAATGCCATTCTAAGTAGCATGATGAAGTCTTTCACAATTCTACTCCATATCACAAGGGAAATGAAATACCCTGTTCTCCAGCATATTTGTGCTGTGTACATTACATAGTCACTAATTACTTAGTAGCTACCTCAGGACATTATCACTGTGCTTGGGTTCAAATAACTGTTTTATTTTTCATTATTGGAGATTGAACCTGGGGCCTCATGCATACTGGGTATGTACTAATTTATCACTAATCTATTTGAGCCATGCCCCTAGCCCAGGTAACTCATTTTTAATAATGGCCCCAAAGCACAAGAGTAGTGATACTGGCAATTTTAATATACCAAAGAAATATCATAAAATACTTTCTTAAAATGAAAAAGTGAAAGTGTCTCATAAGCATGTATTTATAAAGAAAAATAATATATAGAGATGCTTCTCCATTGCCAGTGGATTTACATCTTGAAAAACCCATCATTATTGAAAATTTTATAAATAAAAGAGGCATTTAATACCTATTGTACCAACAGAGCTTAACTTAGCCTACCTGAAATATGTTCAGAAAACTTACATTATCTTACAGCTGGGCAAAATCATCTAACACAAAGCCTAATAATAAAGAATTGCATATGTTAAAATTAATTGCATATTGTATTAAAAGTATAAAACAGAACATTTGGATGTGTATACTGTGATACCATCATAAAGCCAAAAAATTGTAAGTTAAGTCACTGTAAATTAGGTATAATCTGTGGAGAGTTTAATACTTACTATGTGCAGTTTTGGGAATCTACTGAGGTGGTATCTTAGAATATGTATCCCACAAATGGGGGACTGTGGAATTATTCTTGGGAGTTTATTGAAGATTTGCACAGTATTTCATTGATTGAATTTACTTGAAGGGTTTAGTAACACATTTAGGTCATGTAACATGCAGATTAAATCAAGCCAAGAGAAAGCATTTAGTTGACTGGCAGGTAGAAACAGTGGACAAATTATTAGAAATCCAGAGAAATTGGCACATCTAAGATACATAATGGGATCTGGTATAAAGTAGACACCTGGTTAAAAAGAGAACATTGACTGAATGATTCCAACCCCAGTTTGGTAGTGGTTTGGCAACAGTATCTTACTAAGAAGAGAGTAAGGAAATCTAACCTGTATGCAGACGGAATCATAGAGAGAAGAAAATCCCTCATATCTCATGAAACACCTGAGACAGCATTTTAATCCTATTTATGGCATTCTTAACAATAGATAATAACCATGGCTCTAAACGTCAGAAGACTGGAGTAGGGTAAAATAACCCAGGTATTAATCCCTAATATATTATAACTTTTGGTAAAATCTTAGGCTAAAACTGCAAACTTTAAAGTTCCAGTTTTGCTAGTAATCAAATATAGTCAGTAATAAATATTTGTGGTATCACATAATTTTCAGGAGCCTAAATGAAGCAAGAGTGAACACTTTTTTAAACACATAGAAATAGTGTTATTATTAAGACGAGCTTAGAGTTCTCAGAGGACTGCTGGTTGTTGGCTTATCTGTAAAATTATAGGAAATTTAAAAATGATTGCATATCTTAAAGGGATTATGAAGAATTTATTATATATACATTTTGTTTAATATTTCACCTGAGAATTTTTAAGTTATTGTGAATTATTAATATATTAACTTAGGAAGTGGTATTTGTATCTGAATCTAAGAATAAATCTTTTATATTTTCTTTTAATTATTTCACAATTGATAAATAATGATTACAGATACTTATGGAGTATAATGTGATGTTTTGATACATGTTTACAAAGTGAAGTGATAAAATCAAGCCAATTAACAAGTTTATCACCTCATGAACTTATCATCCATTGATTTTTAGATTATAGAGTGCAGATTTTAGGATTTTTTAACTCACCTCACATTTTCTAAATAGACAAAAGAATGTTATTCAGTGTCCATTAACTAAATTTTAGTACTCATTTCTTTTATAACAGCTATGAATTTAAAGGTTCCAGGGTAAATATAAGCATTTTAAATAGAAGCATGGGATTTGTTTCGACGATGGCCTTTGGAGTTAAGAGGAATTGCTTTTGATTTTTGAGACTGATACTTAACAGCTCTGTGACCATCGACATACTACTTTTTTCCTTTATTTATTTTTAAGTAGGAGAAATATCACTTCCCTGAAGGCTTATTCTGTAAACAAAATGATGAAATGTTTGCTAAATATAGCCCTGGAGCAAGTGGATACTTTAAAAAAAAATGGCTTTCAGGTATTATGAAAATTGTCATGGTTATAGATAAAAGTATTCTCTTTATGTTTTTATGACAATTTACATTTAATATTATTTATACATAAAGTTGATATTTAGGATGATGTCTGAAATATTCAGAAGAGCTTCATTATTCACGATATATGTGATGCTGAATTTCAGAGGGGTGAGGAGACATGTGCAATGATTCTGCCATTTGGCAGAACCAGAATTAGAGCTCCATCTTTTGGCTTTGATTTTAATGGATTTTCTGCGATAAGAAAAAATTTACATTTAAAGCCACTAAAGTAGATTTTTTAAATGTTTCATAATTTTTCAGAGAAGTTTTTTGATAATGGTATGACACTGATGAGACAAAATGAAGTCCTAAATCTTATGAGCATTGATTATTGAAGTTAGAAAGAGAGAGTGAAGATGGTAAGGTACAAAGAGAGAGTGAAGAACGTAAGGTACAGTAGTTAACATTAGGCATTGAATTGTATAATCCATTTTGAAAGTCATCATTTGAATGACTTTTAAACTTCATTTCATTCCTAGTGATTCTATAAATATGGTTTCATCCCCACGGCCACATGAGTCTTTGGGATGCTACACACAGACACAGATCAATGAAATAGGAAATATATATCCTGGGCGTATGTAACTAGCATTATGAACATCATGATATTATGAATTATTTAATATATACTTTTGCATTTTAATATGAAGACTATTTCCAAAAGAGCTACAGAAATAAAATACATCTGGTCTTAATGTCATGAAAATTGATGATCACAAAGTTATATATTTTTTGAAATACTGTAAGTACTGACCTGAAGTTGTTGCTGGGCTTGCTGTGGAAATGTTCTCCAAGGATGCTAGAAGAAAGTACAGTTGATTTGACACTTGGGCTTTTAACATAAGTATATTGCTGAGCATTTGGTACAGTGTAGCTATTTGTTTAAAGGGCATTTGATCTTTTTGAGTTACTGCTTTGTCTGCACTCCTGCTATTTCTGTTCATTGTATGGTTATGATATACTGGACAAGTTTTCAGTACATGCATACGCTATCTAATTTACTATGCAAAATATGCTATATTTTGTATTAATTCAAGAAAAGTACCTATTTATTCATGCTGTACTTATATGGAATAATTTATATTTTATTCAACTAATGTAGTTTTACACACCAGATCTCAGCATACCTAGAACCAATAGTTTATACCAAAACATATGAAAGACCTAAATCACAAAATATTTGTGTACATGTTGAAGCATGATGTTCTCTTTTACTATACATTTCACTATTTCTTCATTTTTGTTTTGTCTTATTCCTACAAAATCCATGACAGTTTTTGTAAAACATAAATGGCAGTTTATTGATTAAGAAGATAATTAACCAAGATTTAATAGAATTTTCTTAAGGCTAATTTTTGTTGTTTTGTTTTTATTGTTGTGCTGGGTGGGGTACATTGTGGCATTTACAAAAGTTCTTACAATATATCAAATATATCATATTTGAACTTATCCCTTCCCCCATTCTCTGTTCTTCTTTATCCTCCCTCCCCTCATTTATTTAAGGCTAATGTTTAATTTTATCCTGTTTCATTTGACAGCATTCTATATGAAATTAAATATGTTATACATGAAATTCTTAACCAATTTAAATGGTAATTAATTAAAAAACATGACCAAATATTAAACATAAATACTTAAAGTTAAGCTTGGTGCTGTGCTTACAAATGTATTCTAAAGCAGTTCAACAAATTTTATATAACCTCTGACTTCAGCTTGAGAGTATTGTTGCTGCAATGACCTCAATGTCATTTATAATACTGATTCTAAGTTAACTCAAAAGGTATGGTTTTCTTGAATAAATATATGATTCTTAAAACCATAAAAGTAAAGTCTCTTAAATAGTGCAACGATAGGGAGTCAATTCATTTACCTAATAGACCTCCAGAAATGAATTCATATTCAAATAAAGGTAGTAAAAAATTCTAATTTTTAGAAGAAAAATGACCATTGAAGAAAACCAATATTTTCTCAAATATAAGCAAGCATGCTGGTGAAGAGGACAGAATCATATCAGATAGCATAGATCAGAATCCTTTGTCTACCTGTAAATAGCATATGATATGAAGCTATTTACCAGTTATCTGTGGTTTGGTCTTCCTCACTGTAAAATTAGGGAGTAGACATCACTTAACATGATTGACCTGGTAAGTAAATGTGTTGCTAGCTAAAGCCCATGTCCTGGCACTAAAAGTATGGCCTATCTTCTCACTGAACAGGAGCCGCAGGATATAGAAGGACATTTAATAGAAGAGGAATCTGTGCTCAATGAATCAACCCTGTAAAGAAAAAGCTAGTATGCCAAAATTTTGTATCTTCCATTACAAAATGAAAACACAGCACACAAACCAAGTGTGGTATTGAATGCCTGCAATCTCAGTATGAGTAAGGTTGAGGCAGAAAGACCATAAGTTCGGGGTCAACTTGGGTCATATAGGAAATTTGAAGCCAACCTGGGCTATATATTGAGACCGTCCTCAAAATCGCAAAAATAAAACACCACATCACACAGCTTAAACTTCTGCACTTTCGTCTACTTGAGTTAAAGAAAAACCTTTATCAGCTGATCTCCTCCTACCAAAACTGTTTGAAGTTAGGTTACTCAAGAGTTTATCTATATTTTATTTGGTGTGATTTATATATAGTGATGTTATTTGGATATGAGCTTTCTACCATCCCCAAATTTCCAAGTTCCAAAAACCATTCTTGACCCTAAAGTTTATAGATAAGAAATTTTAAACCGAGGTGATTCTGCAAATTACTACTATTCTTAACCAAAATGAACAGAAAGTGCAAGTATTTGTCAAATTGAATTGAATGGAGAATAACTAGAGTGGAAAATTGAGAGCAATTTGAGATCTGTGTTAAGAGAGGACATATTTATTTCCGTTCATGGTTTCAGTTCATGTTGGCAACTCCCATTGCTTCTGGGCCTGAGTTGTACTAGTAACATCAGGGCAGGAAGTTCTGGTAGAGGAAAACTGCTCATCTCATGCAACCAGTATGCAAAGAGAGAGTAGCAGGAGTGGGCTGGTGGTGGTGGTGGGGAGGTTGTCTGGAGATGAGATAAACCTTTCGAAAGGCATGTCCCCAGAGATTTACTTTCACTAACTAATCTCTACCTCCTAATAATCCATTCACCAATAAACTCATCAATGGCCTAATCCACTGATAAAGTTGCTGCCTTCATAATACAGTCACCTGTCAATAGAGCCACCAGCTAAGGACCAGTCTCCAATACATAGCCCTTTTGTGGGAATACTTCATATTTCGAGTACAACAGCAATACTTCAATAGAGGAATTGTGCTGATATTGTTTTTGATACCCCAATTCTTTTCACTGTTGATATATTCTCATAGTAAAACCTATTTGTCATTTTTAAAATAAAGTTTAATATTTACATTTAAGGAATAGTGATGGAACAAACTCCTTCTTTTTCTGCTTCTATTTTTTAGTTTTTCAATTTCAGATTGGATCTTGCTGCTTGACTTTGTAATGTAAGAATATCTATGACTTAATCGGAAAGTCCTGATAGAGGGCTCCTGAAAAGTCAGGGTATGTAGACCACTGTAACAAGACTCACAAACATTTATGCATACCAACATTTTCAGAACCTTTTTATTATTTGGGATTTTACAAACTTCTTCTCACCGATATTTTTTCTTTAAATATGATTTCTAAGATTTCTACTTTACTCATGTAAATGTGTTACCTCAGGCAATAAGTCATGCTCCTAAGTCGAGGACCATCCCACTGCTTCTCTGGTATTTTGCTAGAATCTTAATTTCATAGCTTAATGATTCAAAGAAATCAAATAATGTTCACAGATACCTGTGATATCAATGCTGTTCAAATCAATATGGAAAGTGACCAGTTGGCTGGATTTATTTGCTTCAATGCCTTGAATCAGTTCTTCTTTTACATTTTCATTTGACAACCACTGAGCAAAAAAAAGATCAAATAGGACTATAATGCTGCCATTTCTGTAAAGCAAAAGATGATATAAGAGGAAAAAGTCAGCCATCTTCAAGTGATTTGTGCTCAATTCATGTAAAATATCTTTAAAATTCTCTATGGTTCTCAACTTGTTAATCCTCATTACACTAGGATAAGGTAGTGTAACCCCTGCTCTGAAATATGCATTTTACAAGTTGATTTTTCTTTTGCAATTTAAAGAAATATAAAAATGAATAAGACAGGTAACATAAAATGGTAATGTAAAGTACTAACTTTTTCTTATAACAGATAGAGGTAAAAGGAATTGACACTCTAAATTGCTTCTCCTAAAACACAAATCCCCAAATAAGCCCAAAATTGCAATCTGTGATTTCTGAGTTCCATATTAAAACAATAATCCACAGGCTATGCTGTTCCCCAAAGTCACTTTTATCAAATTAAAAAAAAAATGACATGGTACCATAGCATTTGTTTAAATTTTAGTGTTAGAAGGAATGAAAGGTGTGGATTTGTTATTCTCTGGTTGATTTTTAAGCACAGAGAAACCTAATTAGTTTTACTTGCTTCAAATGAATTTCTTCTTTATCTACTTTAAGAAAGACTAATTTTTTTTCTTTTCTATTCTGCTTAACCTAAAATTTCAATGTATGCCCTGATATCAAGGAATAGAAAGAAAACAAATATAAATGAAACTATTGAGAACTCATGGAGCATTTATTCAGTATCACGGCCAAGAGCTCTGAGTTTCTTGCCTATGTGATCTGTTGTGATTGTAACCTAATCTTCTTCCTTGTTATTTTCATCCCTGTTCTGTAATATGCATTTTGAGAGGTGTTTTTGTAAAAATATTTTTTAATATAGATAAAAATGAATACATTTTGGGGCAGTGAGGATGACAGATTTTTCTTGCTTATATCTCTACTAACCTCATGCTATCCATTTATATACAGCCACTTGGGAGACAAACTTTAGATGTACCTTTCTGTAAGATGGGAGTACTCAGAGTGTACCTGATTTCTTAAGAGACAAACTAGGGAAGGTCAAATTTTACATGATATGATTGTTGGCTCCAAAACATAAGTATTTAATCTCATAAATCCTTATAATGAGGCAGGATAACAGGGTAAGGTGACAGGGACATTAGAAAACATGGAAAAAATTAAGTCAGATTTAGGAACTGAGTCAGGTTCAGGAACTAAGACTGAAAGATCACCAGTACAGACCTGCTTTCTTTCCTTTGACCTTCCTTCACTTTTACATGTTAAATGAGATACAGTGGCCCTAAAGGAGTAATTGATTCTGAGAATAGAAAAGTGACTGGTTCTTATGAATGTGTGAGCAGAAGGAATATCTAAAAACAGCACAAAAACCAGGCACCTATGTCACAAGGTCTTTTGAGAATAAATCCAACTCAGTCCTATTGTCTCCATGCTGCAAGATAATATGAAAACAGGATAATTGAACAGTTGCTAGGTTACCAATTTTGAAGGCAACCCCCTAACCCAATTAGGGAACATAAACAGCCCTGGATCAAAGACCACCCACTGAGCTTCAGATACCACCTTCTGGCTGAGGCTAGTTTATTGCCTCTTTCTCTTTTTCTCTCTGCTTTGTCTTCCTGTGCTAAATAAATCTCTACTGGCTGCTACCTTGTGTGCCTACTTTGTGGATCACTTTGAAATTCTTTTCATCATTAGTCTAAGAACCTTGAGTTTTTGTGGGCAACTGAAAAATTGAGTAGAGAGTTATACTCTTCTCTCAGGGAAAATTTCCTCTTTTTCAAATACATTTCTGGTGACAGTGCTATTTGTAAGTTAATGAGCTTCTCAAAGGAAGGACTTTGTCAATGCCAAAAGATTTATTTATTTGTCCATCTATGTATCTCAATAGAACCTACAGTAAATGTTATTTTTTCCCTATTCATGTATACAGCAGCAGAATATTCCTGAAAGATCAGAGTTCAGCATCTCCATTAGATAAGATACTTTTTTTAGCCTGTGCATTCAGCTTCCAAGTTCAGCAGCAGTTACTCCTTTCTATGTAGCTGATTTTGTGATTTTTTAAAAGAACAGTATACTTTGATATAATAATTTCACATTCACATCTATTAATTATCTAAAAATATTGGAAGGTTTAACTGTCTGGTTACTTGTTTATGTCATAGGAACCAAATCTTGTAAATGACAGGGCTCTTTTTTGCTATTTAGTTCCTAAACTTACACATTCATGGAATCCTTGCCTTTAATAAGGATACATTTAGACATGGATACTGTTTTGCATCTGGTTTTCCATACTTGTTTATTTTCTGCATTAGCCAGTCCCTAATTTTATTGAAGGCTAGCTCTCCATTTCTCAGGAAAGGTGACATCTTTTTAACCATTCCTCATATCAATCACAATCTTATTCATGGGCAGATGATTGGAAACTTCTGGAAAACTTTTTCACATCTAATAAAAGACAGGCTACAGAGAATACTACTCTCTTTGTTAAACATTACTATATCTACATATGATTGTCATCCCTTGACCTTGAAGGAAGTCATGGTTGACAATCCAGAGACAACATAGTGGAAGAAAGCAAGCACCAGAATTCCTCCCTGATTATGTCATTTTCATTATGCCACCGAATTACCCTCAACTGAAACCTCCAGAGTTCTTGAGATGTCAGATGATAAACACTTATTGTTTAAGGATCTAATGGCCATGTGCTTTGTTAATTGAAGCTTCAGAAAAGGGAGATGATTTTAGTTCTGTGCCCCATATTGGCCAACATTTTCATTTTAGTAATAAGGCTTTTAAGACTCCTAGTAAGGTGGGTGACTTTGCCCAGTTATACTACTTATTAGTGTCAGGGATAAGATATCTAAGCCTCTATCTTCCAGAGGTATTTTTATATAATTCCCAACTTCTCACCTACAACGTCACTTCTTTTAACATTGTTGTGAACTATTTGTTCAGAGGAAAGATACAACAGCACATGAATTTAGAGGCAGTTCCAAGTTTTTATTATATGTTACTGTTACAAGAATTTCACATCCAAATATAAAATAGCTAATAGGGAGAAAAAGGAAAGATATTTTACTCCTTTCATGTTTTCAAGATACATGATCTCTTCTCCTCTTCCTCTTTTCCCATCTCTTCATCTTTCTCTTTTTTTATACTATGTCTCCATAACAACCTTACTCCTCAAAATATGATTATCTGTGGATTAAAAGTGGACTAAGTGTGGTTAAAATAAAGCATATTTATTTTAAATATGGTCAAAAAAAGCAAGTATGCACAATATCCATTGTTTTCTCAATCTTCGATTCTACATTTTCACTTTACCATCGATTGCACACTAGATAACTTTAATTCTAATTAAATCTGACTTTTCTCTTTATGATTTTCTACATGTTTAATTTGATTCAAATCTTTTGTTTTATTTGAGTTAGGGAGTAGAAGAAGTAAGGTACTTGAGGCAGAGAAAGTGCAAATGTGGAATTTTTCTTCACTGAGTTGAAAGTAACTGGATTAGTTCATCCTCAGGCATAAAACATCTTTGTATGAAAACTGTGTTCTCTTAGTTGTGAATTATATATTGCATTTAATAATTTATACTTTGCAAAGGATAAGAGTTATATATCGTATATCCACATATGATTGTATTCTTTGGACATTATTTTCTTATTCACTGTAAAGGTTGTGTTAAGAGAGAGATATATAGTAGAAATCAAGAAAACCATAACATTTGTGTTTCACCTCCTAAGAAGACTGAAGCTGTTATTTTTTGGTAGTTTAACAATGATACCTATCACTGTTGTGAGATTGATTTTATTTATTAAGATAAATGAGAATTACTCCTTTAGGGAAAAAAAAGCCATTTTCATTTCAAAATACTTGTTTCAGTAGAATAGCTGATTCTTTTTCCTTCTCTCTTTGTAAGCAGATAAATCCTATCACTGTACAGAGAGCCTGAGTGTAATAGATCAAAATGTTTCTTATCTCATATTTTTCCTTAATGATATTGATAACCTCTAGGTTTGCTGAATAAACAAAAGTCTTTTCTTTCCTAACTTCTTAACTTATCTGTGCTCAAAGGGCAAACTAAAGTGCATATTGCCATGGAGGATAAGCAGTACTTTATTAAAAGAATCAACTGCAAATGCTCTGTGTATCAAAGCACTTTTACAAAGAAGAATAACAGAAAGTATTCCCAAAGGAGCTTGTTCTGTAGAGGGCACACACACACACACACACACGCACACACACACACTATCACAAGTAAGCAGGTGACAAGGGGTGACATTAAGTATTTGTAAAAGTAAGAGAAAATAGGTTGATGACTAAGTTCAGTATTCTGAGTTCTATAATTTGACTATTTACATATGTAATGTGAGTTTATCCATATCCACATTAAAAATTGAATGCAGGTATAGTAAGGCTTTTTAGATATATATTTTTTTATAGTTCATGTGGATATTGTTAAGTAGGGGAGGACTCAGTTCTTTCAGTTCTCTGATTTTATAAATTGAGTTTCAAAATAAAAATAATAAGTTAATTATGAGGCTGCCACTTTTTCCTCTGAACGTGTGTATTCATGTTGATTATTTAAAGTAATCCCAAATGTTTGCTTGTTACTCTCTCCTACTTCTGAATGCATTTTGCTATCCTCCTCTTCTTGGTCTCCCAAAGTAACAGCCTATAATTTATCATACAGACATTTTCTTGAAATTCCTTTACCTTGCATTTCTCAAAAACTCTCTTCTGATTTAAAAGTAGTTCAGCTACCACCAGAGGAAAATATCTCTACACTGATAAAGTACATTATTTGGGAATCATTATAAAATATTTATCAAGGTTTGGGCACTATACTGGCCTCCTACATAGCTATAAAGGAGAGGAAAGCAATAATTCCTTAGCTTAAATAATTTATAGTTTCAAATATAATTGTTTTACCACATAGCGAAATAAAATTAATTACTTACTAAATATCCATTCTGGGATTTTAATACCCCACCAGGCTGTCAGATTGATAAAAGGAAAATTCTGAGATAGAGAGTTGAGGGGGAAAAAAGATAAAGGAAGTTAATCAATAGGCACATGCTGAAACCCACAAAGACTGTTGTACATTCATAAATGCATGTTAAAACCCAGACTTAAAATCCAGATCCCCAGGTACTGGCAGCTCCCTGTTAATGTATAAGCTTCCTGGATTACTAAGTTTAACCAATCCAGAGCAATTTATGCTTTTCTTCCCCAAATTCTCCTTATAGAAATATGCTTGACCCTTAGGTCCTGTGGACAATTTCCAGCTGCTGTCCAGCATTGTATTATGGTTTAAATATGAAATGTCCCCTATATATTTATATGTTGAAGAATTAATCCCTAGCTGGTGGTACTATTTTGGGAGCTTCTGGTGATGCTATCTAAGTGGAAGAAGTAAGGCACAGGAAATGTGTCCTTGGGGGTATATCTTGCCCTGGTCCCTTCCTGTCTTCTCTCTGTTTCCTGTTTGCCATAAGGTCAGCTGCTTTGCTGTACTACATGATCAGGATGGTCAGCAGCAATTCAGGCCCACAACAATGGAACCAACTGACCATTGACTAAAACCTTTGAAACCATGAGCCCAACTATATCACTGTTCATTTAAACTGTTGCACTGATATATTTGTCACAGTAACAGAAGCTGACTGGCACACCTAGCTGTTGATTGCTGTAAAACTTGTCGTAAGACATGATTCTTTCCTTGATGACATTTGTAATGGGGTAATAAGCCCTTCATTTCAAAGAACATTCAATCTCAAGAGTCTTTGTAATGTTAGAGAATGAAAATATTGAAATAACCCATCTATATATGAATATATAATTCACAGTATAGTAGCTGTTGAATATTAGGGTAGCATGGTGATAAAGAATGAGTAAGTAATGGAGGGGAGGTGGTTAACTTTAGAACAGTATGATATATACAGACCTGAATTACCAAGGCAAAACCCCTTTTGTTTACTAATATATATATTTAATTTTAAAAATGAAGGGTAGGAGGGAAAAATAAACCTTTTCTGGGAGTGGGTACCAGTGGGAGGGAGTAGGCACAAAGAAAGGGGGGAATGAGAGTGAATATGGTGGTTGTATTTTGTATCCATATATGAAAATAGAAGAATTAAACCTGTTGAAATTGTTCTAAGAATGGGGTGAGGAGGAAGAGGGAGAACGATAGAGGGGGTAAATCCAATTAAGATATATTTTAAATGCTATGCAAATATCATAATGTATCTCCCTGTACAATTAGTAGATGCCAATGCAATCATTTAAAATAAGAAAAAAAAAAAGAGTTTTCATTTGGCCAGGTACCTGGGGCTCTAACTCCTGTAATCCTAGTTATTCCAGAGGCAGAGATCAGTAGGATTGCAGTTTGAGGCTAGTCCAGGCAAATAGTTTGAGAGGCTCTGTCTCAAAAATACCCAACACACACACACACACACACACACACACACACACACACACACACATATGCACATACACACACATTAAAAAAAAAAAGATTGGCACAGTAGCTCAATTGGCAGAGCACCTGTCTAGAAAGCATAAGGCCCTGATTAAAACTGCAGTACTGCAAAAAAAAAAAAATTTATATTCAGCAAATTTTTCCAATCTCTTAAAAATAAGGTTACCTAGACTACTCTAGAGATATGAACATGAAAGACCCCACTCACAAAATGATCCTGATAATTTCTGGAATGCACAGGATGAATTGATGTTTTCATGCAAATCTACAGACCCAATCCTCTGCAAAACTACAAAAGAAAGATTGGTTCCCCTACCTCCATATTAGACAAGCAGCTCAAAATATTACAGTGGCAACAACAGAACCCTCAAAACCTTGCAGGTATGTTTTTACATTATTCATAGTTATTCATATTATAATTCATATTAATAATTATTTAATATCAAATAAATATTTTTAAATAGCACATTGAAAAAGCCAATAAAGAATCAATCTTGAGGTTTCATTTGTCTATGATATTGGGACAGTTAATGAGGCTATCAGAGGTAATAAACTCTGGAAAAAGAGGTAAAAGTCTCTGGATTGTAAGCAGAAATGAAGAGGGCACATGGGTATCATGTTAGCTAAAATGACTTAAGATTTCAAGAACATGCAATGGTATAAACAATAATAAATATACTGCAGAGAGATAAATAGGTGTGTGTGGAGGAGTAGAAATAAGAAGATGAAACCTATGACTTTTTGCATTGTGCCTTCAATTGATAGTCCAACAGAAAATGGCAACGCTCTGCATTCTATCTGCCATTAAATAATCTTCATTTGAGTTTCTATCTTTTTTTGTTTAAGCATGATTCCTTTGTTCTGATTTGACCATACTACTTCTATTTGGTCACTAAGAACTAAGTACTCTTTCATGTCAGGAAAAATGCAAAGATCATACATGAATATTTTGTATCCAAGTTCTTTGACTCAATAGTATCTGATCTGAGATACAGAATTTATGCTTCTACAATGACCTATCAGCCTCCTGTGACTCTTATTTACATTAACTATTTTTCAGACCCCTATTCTTATTTTCAATACTCTTATGATGACTTAAAATCTTCTTAGGCAGATTAATTCTTCTTTCTTTGCAATAGATGGCTTCACTTTTTGTCTGTACTGACATGGTTTCTACCTAGATTTCTCAGACTATTTTTCACAAAACTTTCCATGTCCTTCCATGCCAAGTCCAGATGTTCTTTAATAAGTTAACACACCTAAACTTTTGGAAAACTATTTTAGGAATTTTTAAATTGAAACTACATTGTAACAGAAAGTTAAATCCATGATGATAGCATGCTTATGTTTTTTGTTAGTGCTGGGAAATCAGAAAAGCAATCCCATTTGCAGTAGCCTTCTTTGGTTAGGAATAAGCATAATCAAGGAGGTAAAAGACCTCTACAATGAAAGCTATGAAACACTCAAGAAATAAATTGAAGAAGATACGAAAAGATAGAAAGACTTCCCTTGTTCATGGATTTTCAGAATTAATATTGTGAAATGACCGTAATACCAAAAGTGGTTTACAGATTTAATGCAATCCCCATCAAAATTCTAATGACAATCGTCACAGAAATAGAAAAAAAAATCCTAAAATGCATATAAAAGCACAAAAGACCTTGAATAGCAAATCAGTCCTAACCAAAAAGATCAATGCTGGATGTATTACAATACCTGTTTCCAAATCATTTTTATACCTACAGAAAAATGTGCTAAGAGCTAACAGAATAGTCATTGTGTTAACAATAGATGTATAAAATGTCATTCATTTCATATGCCTTTATAGAGAAAATACTATAAGGGATGCATTAGTTAAGTGTAGAAAAATACAGACACCAAAGATAAATTCTGTGCACTGAGGGAGCTCATAGTCTAGTAAGAAGATAGGCAATTAGACACTTGCACTGCACTTTATATGTTTGTACAATGTGTTAAATGAGCAAGAGAGAGTAACCTAATTCAGAGTAGAATATCAGTTAAGTGTCACTACAGAGGTGATATGGCTTTACTCTTAGTAGATTTTAAGAATGGAATAAAGGATGAATGCAATATACAGCAAGAAAAAATTGAAGTCCAGCCAATGAAAAAGTATGCAACAGAGAGAAATCAGGATGCTTTTAAAGGTAGGTAGGGAATGTAACAAAGCTGGTACAGAAGCTTATGGGAGTTAGGGAAGGAAAAATGGAAGGCAGAGTGAGTTTATGAGATAAAACAGGGGCCACACATGCATTTAGAATAATATCACTATCAACATTCTTCAGGTACTGAAAGAATGGTATATAAACTGGAGATAAGCCTACTCTCTAAAAACTTATTAAGTACAACTAGGATCAGTGGGTGCAAACCACAGAAACAAAGACTTGATTAAGAATAATAAAATAATAAACAAAGCATGGTAATAGCTATGATTACTCAGTGAGAAATTTTCAGAATATCCCTGGCATCACTGGAAATGGATCCCTAATTTTTGTGAGATATCTGTGAGATAATTTATTCTAAATAGTATAAGACTTCTTTTGTAGAACTTGAACAGCCTTCCTTCTGAGGTTGTGAATATTCCAGCCCAAATCAGTCAAGAGAAGTTTAGACTATGTCATCTTAAGGATTTTTCTTGAAATATTGGACAAATTGTATATACAACTTGCCATAACTTCCTAGAAGCATTGTTAGCATTTCTTGACTCTGTCATATCCCCCAACAATATTTTTAATTCCTCATGGCAGGAATTTTACAGCTTTACCATCAGAGGTTCTTTATAGTTTGACTTATTATTGATGGCTGTTATCTATTTGTCACTTAAGTAGGCAATTAAAAACCTTATAACCTATTTGGGAGAAAAGAAAGAAAGGAGGGGAAGGGAGGGATGGAGGAGGTGAGGGAAGAAGGAATGGGAAAGGAAAGGAAAAGATACATCAGCATAAGAGAAAATGTCTGAGTGAGGATCATTTCATGTGTTCTTTAATAATATTCTCTCTTAATATTTTTATTCTCAGAATCTAGTTAATTGGTTCAAGCATGCCCTATATGTTGCTACAGAATAAATGAGAGAATAAATGGATGACTAAATTAACATTAATTTAATCCTGTGCTGAGAAGACAAAAATGTTTGCTCCAGTTTTCCATGACTATATATATATATATATATAATATATATTAATATATGTCTACTTTTTAAACAAACTACCTATATTAACCATCATATTGGTGGTGATTCTGCTGTCTACTTTGCAATGCACAAAACTTTATTTTATATTTATTCATCTCTATTCATTATGGATGGTTTTAAATTTTCATTCCATATTCTCTTTCAAAGTACACTATTTCTTTCATAGAATTTTAGGGATATTTACCCCAGCTAAGACAAAGATCATTTTTAGAAGAAAAGGAAAATGCTGCTTTCTGAAGACCTTAGAAACGTCAAGGTAACATTTTCTATTTCATCTCAATTGAAGAGCCAATGCTTAAATGGCTCAGATGAAGCAATAATGACAGCAATGTGTTATTTTCAGGAAGTGAAAGGAAAAGGATTATTATGATATCAATTTTCATTCTAAAACACAGACATTTAATTCTTCTAAATGCACACAAACACATACTTGAATGTACTTTTTATGTTTTTGATATGCTTATATACCATATAAACTTCAAGAGTCACTGTAAACTTCCTTCCTCATCTTTAACTTGCCTATGCCTTTTGATAAAATAACAATGAGAAAATTAGTAAAAAAAAAATCAACTAGTTCCAAAGTTAGACAGTATTGTAATCTTAATGCTATAAAAATTCCTCATAGGCTTCTGGATGGATTATCACATCTTCTACTTCAGTAATGGAGTTTTACAAGGTTACTACATTGTTCATTTTACTTATTCTATTCTAATTTCTGACTATTTTCTTAGATGTTAATTCCAACATATAGCACTGCTGATGCAGAGAAGAATAACACACATATAACCATTAACAAAGATAAAAATTAAGGAAAAATAAATTGTAAAATAAAGTGCTTTTTGCCCTAATATGGATATGGACTATGTCATATGTTTACTCCGAAGGTATCTAATTTTATAAAGGTTAATATAAGGGTGGAAAATAAGGAAAAGGAAAAGGAAAGTTGAAAGGATGGAAATTTCCTACCAAAAAGGAGTAAGGCAGTTTAGGATATGAACAGAATCAGAGCATGTCATCCAAGTGAACTGTAGTCACTAGAAAACATGTACTAAACACCAATCTGACAATCCTGAATGTGTAACTCGTTAGGCTTAACTTTCATTGCTTTGCTGTCTGTCTTGAATACGTTTTTATATGAATATTGTCATAGAAAAAGAACATATCTTTTTAGACAAACATTCTAACTAGAATTACAATTTTCTTTGATAACATTCATGCTAACCTTCTGATCTGTATTTTCATTCCAAAGGCCCTTTGGTAGTAACAGTTTAGAAAACTCTAGATTAAGCTTAAAGTTTGCAACCAGCCTAGCAGGAAGTCCTGGACTCTCCCTTGAAGACACATTGGTTTAACAGTGACACATGGATCAATTCTGTGTGCACATGCACTCAACCCTAGCCCTTTTCATGAGACTGTGCAAGATTTTACTCTTACAAGAGAGAGACACTTCAACATTAAACCAATTATCAGAAGTTACTATTACTTATCACAAAAATAAATGTTTATACTATGCCATTTTTCTCAACTCTCACAAATTGATGTAACTTTTAAATATTCCTTTTTTCTTCTACACATGGTGACCCTACATATTTGGTAAAAAGATTAGTAGTTTGTAATTCTGTGATATCAATAAATTTTTTAAGTAAACTCACTCAAATTGTACAACTCTTGAGTTTTTATATTCATTCTTCAGATTGCTTGATTGAAAGATCTCATCTATCTAAAAAAGAGGTTGCAAAGTGTTAAATTTAAGATTTTTACTTTTGCTGAAAAATTTATATGAAGTATAGATATGTTTAGTTTAGAAATGGGGATATTTTCTTCATGTTAATGGGGATTCATAATTTAAGAATTTTGATCATATTACATTTTTACTAATTTTTCTTAAATGAGAAATGGGATCTATGGATTTTTTGAGAAGTTAATAAAACTACTGTGAAATTTAAAAACAGCTGAAAAGAGACAGTACCCTACCATTTGCTGAAGGTCAAAAGCAAGAGCTTTGAAATCCACTGAGTGTTGATCTTGTAAATTAGGATTATAGGTAGCTCCAGATATTATTGTAAATGTACCTCTTGCTTGATAGCTGTTTTCAAATGCTGTGTCTAGATGAATGAATAAAAATTAAAACACTGAATTATTTATAAGATACAATAGGTACATTCTGGATTAAGACACAGAAATGAAGTTCTTGCTTGATGTATTGATCTTATGGTTCTTGCTTTTTCTTTGTAGAGTTCCCCCACCTCAACCCTCCACCCCCCTTTTACCTGCCTGGTTATTTTAAAAGATCAAAAAGTATACTTCTTTTTCTTCCATTATTTCTTTCTATTTTCTTTGAATTCTGATCCACACTATAAGTCTTCCAGTTTTTTTTTTTTTGAAGAAACAGAGACTAATCACATTTTACCAATTATAGGAAGTGATTCAGGAAGTCATGGTGAGAAATGGACTATTAAAAGTTTTGTAGTTGCTTTGAGATACTTCTTGAACCCCTTGCATCCAGGAACACTGCTGGTTTTCTACATGTGAATTGCTGTGAAGATTTCAGTATGTATGTTACTTTGAAACACAGCTTTGAACCTTCTTCTTATGTTCTAATAATTACAAAATTGGCATGTATGACTTTTGGCATTAGAAAGTGATTGTCCTTATTGAAGAATTTATTGAGAATGATGCTAAAAATAAATTATCTCAATAGGAAGAAAAGGTAAAAACATGGTGAACAAATTAAATAATCCATTTTTGAGAAGATCTTCTTTGATATATGTTTATATTTAAAATGAACAGCTTCAACTGAAACTCACAATGACAAAATCATCAGTAAGAGTAATAATAGTGATACATAATTCTGATAGAGCTATGTGTGAGAGGATGATAGTTTTTCTTTTCTAAAATGGGGAACCTAGGGGTCGGGATGACTAAGAAAATCTCCAAATGTATTAAATGTCATATGTGACAGGTCTGCAATGCAGACTTAGAAGTGACTTACTCAGTATCACGATCTGTAAGAGGTACCAAACTGCCCAATCCAGGATAACATTTCTAATCTTTCAAACAACAACCTTGGGTATAGTCTAAATGATTATTGTTGCATAGCTGATGTAACAGCTTTATTTAATGTACTCAAAATTAAACATTTCATGTTTAAATGCAGAAGACAAAGAAAAACTGAAGAACTGTCATAGTTTAGAGGAGACAAAGGAGCTTGATAAGTAAATCCTATGTGGAAAACTGCACTGTGTCCCAAACATTAGAATGTTAGTAGAAATAATAGTGAAATCTAAATAAAGAGCTTGGCTCACCCAAAATATTGTAACAGTGTTGATTTCTCAGTTGTGACAATGACTATGGGTATATAGGATATTAACATTGAGGAAAACTAAGTAAAGACTATGTAAGAACTCTGCAATTTGTATAAAGTTCACGTTGATTTCCAACACAGTAAAAAATATGTATATTAAACACACTGTAATATATTTTTTGCCCTCTGATGTTCTTTTATAGATTTAACTCAAATCTCTTTTAATATTTAGTTGTTTCCAATTAGGTTGTATTAAAATTTATAAATATTTGTTTTATATTTTATAAAATAACTGATTTTTGGATCTTAAATTAGCATAAAAAATTCCAATATATTCCCAAATTACTATGCCTTCTTGAACTTATCACAGCATGAAAAGAAGGCCATATCCACTTTTCTAAAAGTCTAAGTGAAACTGTATAATTGTTCCTTAAGTCATATAAAATGCAAATGTGCCATTTCTTTAAAATATATTGTTATTGTATTTAAATAAACGCTATGGGACATACTATTTAAATAAATGAGAAATTACTCTGAAATTATTTTATATAAAACTATAAAACATTATTACATTCTAACATTTATTTACTGGACTTATGTAACTCACCCCAAAGAAGAGAATTTGCTTCATACAACTAAGATCAATCACATGTAAAAAGTTCTGAGAGTTTTTAGAAATCATTGATGTGCCCATATGTAATTCATCACCATAATTACATTCATTATGCAAACATTTTCTCATAAAAAATAAACTTTTAACACTCAGATTATTGTTATGCTTCTAATTTGTTTCATTTATTATATATGTGAAAAAATGGGAAATAAACGCAAACTCCTAGACCTGAATTATGTAGTTTGGAATCTTATTTCTGCTATCTACTAATGATACAAACTTAATCAAATTAGTATTTAAATTTATTGTCTCAGATTCCTCACCTGTAAAATGAGTTACTAATAGCAATTAAGTCATACGCTTATTGTATCAAGACATTATATTTGAATGTCTTGAAAAACTATTTTAACAGATTAAGATAGTTCTAAATAATGATGTTTTAAATTTTTTCTTCAGTTTATTACAAGTGGATACTCAGACAGATTGAGATCTATGTAAATCTTTAATTACTTTCAAAACTGTTTATACTGTTGTAATAAAGATTGGCCTAAAGAGAATAAAGATATTATCCCATAGAAATAAATGGTAAGTTTTTATTAACTTCCCATACTTACCAAATTGTACAGTCAACCATTTTCTAACATGTTTATTATTTCAAATGTATCAGAATGAGCCCACAAAGTGTGAAACCTACTATATTACATACTGAAATTAAAAAAAAAAATCTTGACATTATCCACTTAAAAAAATAGTCTCATGCTTGACTTGTGGATTAAGTTTCAAGTTATATACCAATTAATTTTTCTAATATTCTGTGAAGTACAGAGAAACATCTGAATGTAATAAAAATACCTCATGATAAACCCAAAGCAATGAATGAGGTATCCTGAAGGATAGCTGAGGTGAAAGTGTGATCATTCATAGAAGAATACCTTCAGTAGCCAAGTGCATGACTTACCTCTTTCTGATTGATTGACTGCTAGCCAGGACACTGCAATTATTCCAGCACAGACCACCACTAGTATGGCAAAGAGAGCTGCAAACATGATTTCATAGGAGCTGAGGGATTGATGCCTTGGAGATATATTTCTTCTTGAGCTCATTTTTTGGTTTTTGGAGGCTTGCTAATTTAAGAACTGTAAGAGAATATAGATAGATATATATTTTCTCTACATGAGCAAAAAAAATACTCCAACTCTAGAGTCAAATCGCTCATATTTTAAGGATTTGTAAGGGAGAAAAAGCCTCCTAAGTTTAAACTCTTACCAGTTGGTATAAATGTGTTGTCTATATCCCTTTGGAAACATCATGTCTCTATACATGAAATAGCCTTAAAAGGGTAGTTAAACTTTAAAAAGATATGAAATACTAACGATGCCTAGAGTTGTAAATAGTAATCATCTGAACAGGTCATTTGTGAGGTGAATGAAATTAAATTCATATTGTAAACAAAACATGATACTCTATCATTTGGGAACTATTAGAAAATATATAAAATTCATGACAAATTAGTCATTAGGCACATGCAGTTGGTATTTGCAGAGAGAGTTCCTAACAGATCAACCTTCTACCTTCTGACCATAGGTCACCAATAACTCTTTTCTCTCATCATACTTAATTATAGATATCTCAAAAATAATTCATGCACAGATATATATGATTCTAACCTATAGTTTCTCTTTCTCATATATATACATATATGTATTTTCTTTCTCTCTCTATAAATACATATATTCAAATCAAAACAATCAAAAGTGTTAATGACTATTATGATACTCATGGAATTATGCAATGGAAAATCTCATTGATTTAGCTTAAAGTCCACTTAAACAAGGTATCATATAATTACTCTTTATGACCTCATACTCCCATCAATATATGGGAATAGCTGTCATAAGAGAAATATGACATTTATTTCTATTTTAAGAAAATATTCTGGGTGGGGAAGATATTGCTCACTTGCCCTGGATTTTATCTTTTAAAATATGCCAATTATAACAAGAACACAGTTTCAGATAACCATGCTTACAGTTGTAGATATATGCCTTCTGGGAAAAGCAAAGGTATTTTCTGATCAAGTACAGTGTATCACTGAAACTTCAACACTGTGTATTACCATGAGTCAAGAATTAAATACAAATATGTAAAACCAACTCTAGCCTGAAAGTACACCATTTGTTTTTTGCTCTGTTAGGCCAGAAGTAAATAAATTCTAGGTCAAAAACCCTTAATATACTGAAATTGCAAAATTATAATTGGCTAAGAATAGCAACAACCACTTTTTCTTCTTCACTGTTAAGAGAATTGCAGATTATATGAAATCCTTTCTGATAAAAAGTAGGCTACAAGTAAATATAAATATGTCATGGGAATATTTACATGTTTATTTAATTAGATATTTATTATTTAATGCTCTACATTATTAATTAATTGAAAGACACCCATACTGAAGGAGTTGAGAGAAGTTCAACTTATTTTTATTAGTAAAGACAGTCTAATAACAGACTAGATCCTCTGATAAAACTGGAGACTGGAAAAGATGCTCCTTGAATTTTGAAAGCCAAGGGAGTAAAAGCAAAAGTACTCTTCTCTTTGTATAGCTGATGCAGAAGCAAGCATTCTCAGAAAATCAAGTAGATCTCCAAGTTTCACTTCTTTTGACTTTCTAGAAGGAAAGGAGAAGACAGCAAATGATTTCACATACTCTGTGAAATATAATCTCCCATGAAATATACAATTGAAAACCAGAAATGATTTAATTTGAGTCAGAAAGAAAAACAGCATTCAGATTATAAATTCTCTTCAGATGACATATTATAATAGTTATATTTAGTATACTCAAATAAGCGGAAGAATATCTTTTTAAGGCAATAACTTATTAAGAACAGACTGAAATTTTAAAAAGTGAGTGAAAAAAGAGTAAACCATATCTTGAAATAAAGAAGACCTATTAAAACAAAATAGGATTTGGCCTATCAGATAACAAAATTCATTACAGAGCTGTAATAATAAAGAAAGTGTGATATCAGTCTAGGAGTAGAAATGTTTCTCAATGAGATACAATAAAGAACCATAAACAACCTGATTCACATGTGGAAAAACATCATACATCAAAAAAGATAGTTTTACTGTTAATAGATGAGGAAAAAAATGACTATAATCCTAGCTACTTAGGAGGTTGAGACTGGAAGAATCCCAGGTGGAGGCCAGCCTTGCAAAAGAAAAATGCATTCTAGTGGATTAATTATACATAAAAAGTACATAAAATTTTAGAAAAATATGGAAGAAAAAAGTGTCATTTTGATAGTAAATTATGAAAGTTTTTTTAAACATCCAAATATAGAGGCACAAACTAGGAAGAATATGATAAATTTATCCAGTAATAGCATTCATTTTTCTTTTTAAGGAAATGATATCAAAAAGAAATGAAAACTCAAAGACTTTGACTAGAAGATTAGTTTTTCTGTGTAAGTATTAGTCTGGCTATAACAAACAAAAAAGAGGCAAATATTTTAATATGATATCCTGAAATTTATTTGAGAGGCAATCCACAGAAAGTCCATCAGAAGAGTCGGGAAATGAAAACTGAAGGAGAAAATGATGCCAGTGAAAACCATGTGGTCATGTCACTTATCATTTGGAACAAAATCCTAGAGGACATGAGCGCGAGATAATAAGAACAAGCTCCAGAAGTTCCCCATCAAGGGGCAAGGAGTAACATAATTATTTTCCAACTAGCTATAATAATTGAGTGAGACTAGCTATGGGACTTTGTCTCTGCCACATTCAGGTTGGTCTCTGAGTGGTAGAACATCCATGAAGCTGACCAGCAGACAGACATAAAAGTGAGTACTTTTTGGATATAGGAGTCTTACAATGGTTACTACAGCTTAGCAATGAGAAACACTATCTGGATTTTTTATGAAGAGTTTCCTCTAGTTAGTGAAGAGAGACAAATAGCAAGTAATTAATAAAAAATACAAGCTAAGCAAAAAGTAAACAGCACAAATGCACAAATGTCTGTAGATGCTCAACTTTAGTAGATATCTAACTTTAATAATAATTATAGAATTGCAATTGAAATAAAAAATGGAATATTATACCCTCAAGTGTACCAGTAAAAATAATGACCTTAGCATCACTAAGCTCATAAGAATTCATTGTTTATGGCTTATGAGAGTGAAAATTCAAATAATCATGTTGAAGTACAATTTGATAACATCTAGTGAAACTAAATAAGTGTACACAAAAAAATGACCCCCAAGTTCCTCTTCTAGTTAAATGTCCTAGAGAATGAATCCAGCAATCACAGATAATGAGACAATATTCATTGTAATACTATTGTAAACTTTTATAAAGTATAAGAAAAATTTTATATGTTTATCAATAGGAAAATTTAAAAGTGAATGGTAGTTTTTTTACCACTTTTAATTAATGCATATTAATTGTTTAATGAATGTGGGGAGTTCATTGTGGTATTTCCATACATGCACAGAAAATATTTTGAAAATATTTATCCCCAGTAGTGTTTTTATTCAATAAAATATTTTGTACAAGTTAAAAGTCATGATCTGAACCTGTTTTTACAATACTGCAAATAATAAAACAAAATATTAAGCAAAGAATCAATTTCATAAGCATAAATTCAGTGGTAAACTAAAATTAATAAAAGTAAATTAATTTGTTAAGTGTTACAGTATGTACAAATGTATATGTGGAAGTAATAAGCAGAAAAATTACTATGATGGTTACTCTAAGCAGAAAAGAAAGATGGTAGGGGTGGATTAGCAATGTATATTTGTGTTGTGTTAGTTCTCTTAATATTTTTGAAATTTATCAACACATCATGTTAACTTCACTAGAGTGGCACCATAAACACATGTGAGTTAATAGTATTCTAAGTATTTTTTCTGTATAAATTAGTAGTTAAAGGAAAGGCCTATGATTGACATCCTTGTGATATTAATAAAATTTTTCATCTTTATTAAATAATTACTAAAACCTTAAACTTTATGCACAGAAATGTCAATTTTAAGATATGTGGAAGATACAGAAATATATTTTCTAAGTCATATCATTAAATGTTTATAGGAGAGTGAAATATTTATTTTAAATATATACTTAAAATATTTAAACATGAAAGTTGAAGTGAAGTAGATGTGAAATAGAACCGAGTAGAGGAATACATTTCAGGATGTCCAGTGGATGACTGAGACCCTAGAGAGTACTGAATCCTCTATATAACATACTTACTTCCTTATGCCTATATACTTATGTCAAATTTTAATTATGACTTTTGCAATTATGTAAGCATCTGACAACAAGAACTAATAATAATTGAACATTTATGCCAATATACTGGACACACTGGATATACTGGATGCTGGGTATTTGACAATATATGGATACACGGATATGCTGGACAGAGGAATGGTTCATATCCTGGATGGAAAGAAATGGGGCAGTATGAGATTTCATGTTGTTCAGAATTGGTGCAATTTACAATTTAGTAATTATTTATTTCCCAATTTTCCACTTGATGTTTTCAGACACAGGTAAGTGAAACTGCAGAAAAGTAAAACCATAGCTAAGGGGAACTACTGTAATATATTTGTGATGGTGAATGAAGAGATTATATGTAGTTATGAAGTTTCATTAACACTCAATGAAGTTTTCAGTGAATAAATGAAAATTGGGGTCACTATTTCAGTGATAGTGATGACATATTCTGGTTAGGTAAATAATGAAATAGAAAGACTTGAGAATAGTTGAGGTAGGGGTTATTAGAGCCAATGATGACCTTTGGGAAACTCCTAAAGAGGAGTTAGAATTATTTTTGTCTGGAGTGAAGGACAGGATAGGAATAAGATAGCTAAGAAAATTAAGTCTAATAAAGCTCTTGATAATCATATCAAAGCAAACGGAGCAGGGGGTTAAGGACCATGGTGACAAAATGATCTGTTCATTTGCTCAACAAATAGGTGGTTTTATACTCCGTGCAAAGTGACAATAATAACTGCAGAGCACCTCTAATGATTAAGCCATAAGCATTTACATAAAATTTCTTCACTCTTCAAAACAAGGTGAGAAAATCCTAAAAGCTTTCCCTTTCTCCCTCCCTCCTTCCCTCCCTTCCTTCTTTCCTGGATGTTTCTACAGGGCTGCTACACTGTATCTTTTCATTTGGTTCATGTTTGACTTAAGGCTACCTGGACTTCCATTGTTTTTCCATAGAATGGGGAAATCTTACTCATTGAGCTACGACTTTGGTTTGAAGACAGTAAACTATATGACATTTTCCTTTGCTGAAATGTCAAGGGATTTGGGTCAGAGAAAATCTGTAAAATGGGCATATAAATAACCTGGGCTACATATGCTTAAGGGCTCATATTCCACAATTTTGTTAAACACATTATACATAGTCTCCCTTGTAGTAATGTGGCCTTTATTCTATCTGTGAGTGTGTGAGGGATGCAACTGTGCTGCTCACTACTCCCCACACATTACAGAACCACTAGGAAAGGACAGAATCCTATATTTCTCCCCTGACCACTGATATCCTAGGGCAGTCCCTGGCCACTAGAAGCTGCTAGTTCTGAGTTATTTTCCCTTTGTTTTTTTAAAGATGCATACTCACCAACGCCACCTGCTTTTCTGAAAATTTTAAGGTATTATTGAAAATTAGAACTTTTCAAGTTCATTTTCAGGAGATTGTTTGTTGAGCTTCTTAATAGTCTTATTTTTAAACAAAATGTATATTTTGAAGTTTGTTTTTTGTCTATTTTTTGCTTGTGTTTTTTGCTTTTGTTATTGTTTTGCTGCTGGTGAACTTTTGATGGGTTTATAACTAGTTCATAACACTTAATCATATTCCAGAAAAGGATGTTTAAAGCTTTAGGTTCACTTAAGTTTTACCCAAATGTCTGTCCAAAGTAATTTGTGGCCTAAAGATTACATTAATTTTATTCAACCAAAGCTATACCCTAAAATTAATTTAGGTTTCACATCAAAGCTCTCTAGCACTATAAAGATAGAAATGGCAATATTCCTTATTTCCTTTATCTACCCTATTAAAAATACTACAAAATCCAGTATTAGCTGGATAATATTTTATAGAAAGATATAGGGAAACAGAAAGTGAACAAGGTTAAAATTCAGTTCAATTAGTTGCAATTTCATGCTTTGTTTACAATCGTTAAGCAGAAGTTAGGCTCTTTACTACTTCCAGGTTAACAATAAAGCCCTTAAGTAGGCTATATGCTTGTTTAAGATTGCAAATGCACACTCCTTTAATTAGATAAAAAAGTACTTGCTCTTTCGGAAGATCATGTGATGTTGTAAAAAAAAAAAAAAGCTGGAGACATGTTGACAAAAGACCCATTTTCCTTGGTGACAGTGACCTTTCCTGGGCAACTTTGGGCATTTCACTGAAACTCCTTCTGAGCTTCAGTTTTCTAATCTGGAGAACAAAGTTATTGATCTTAAAATCACTTTCACTTCTGAAATTTTATGACTTTATAATTTTTATGGATCTTCCCAAAGGAAAGTATATGATTTATATCCATTCATATTTTTAAAAAAGCCTTTTTTTCTAGATTTGTTTCATATATTCACCAAAAAACATCGATGTGAAACAATGTCTTTTAAACATTTTCATAAGATCTTTTCTTTCATATCTCCCACTGACCTTTCCTTCTCATTGCAGCTTCTTTTATCCTTCTCTTGTCTGACTACAGTGAAACCATATTTACTTTCCCTTTGCTAATGCAAATTCACCTTCCTAGCTCTTCAGTTCTTTGTTCCTGCTCTACATGTGGTTTCTTACCTTGCCTTATAAAAGGCACTCTCACCCAGCACATCTTCCTAATCCACTTTTATCTGTAAAGTGGATTATGAAAGTTTTGAATAAAAGGTATTATACCTGAACATGCTGAACTGCATAGCACTTAACTGTTCCCAAGGAAAGAACTCTCTATTCATGGCAGTATTCAAAAATAGACCTGATTTCAGGAAAGAAAAATGAGCTAGGGTGGGAGAGATTGGTTTTTCCTAGTAGGGGTTACCACACTTTTTATAGCATCTTAGTTGGTTAGTAGGGAGCTTTGAGAAAATATCAGCATGTTCTTCCCTATCAGCTGCTAGTTTAGGTCATTTTCAAAGAAACCCCCTGTGTATCCAGAATCCCTAACCAATTCTCAGCCCTATGATTTTATATTGTTGTGCCAGCCACATCTGTAGCTCAGGCAGGATTTATCTTCTCACCACGTTGCTTTTTAACTTTAATCATCTTAGTGCCTGGAGGTCAAAAGATTTTTTGATATTGAAAGAGAGTGAGCCTACTTGTCAAATTTTTCTCCTTGCTCTTTTATCTAATTGCCCTGCTTTCATCACCAAAGTGTTGCATCAAGCTTTACTTTTTCCATAGGATAAGATTTCCACATTAACTTGCTAAGTCTTGTTATTAAAACAAGCCCAGAGAGATTATCTTTCATTGCTTCTTCATGGAAAGAATAATTATTAGATCCAACTAAGAGATCATTTAGTTAAAGAAACTAAAGTTTCCTGGCCTGGTCTGGTCTGAACCTCAAAAGTCCCAAGCAAAATTAAGCACTTCATTTTTCTGACTATCACTTTTTAGATCCAGTCAATTAAGTATACTAGGTAATATTTGTACAAGGTAAATGCATAACTTCTTCATATGAATATCATTTGCTTACATTTATCAATAAGAGAGTGTCAGTTCCTGGAACAAAGTGGATAAGTATGTAGTATGCTTTTGCTCAAACTGCCATACTGCACCCAGAATTGTATATTTAATTAATGTTTCTAGCAATCCTACTACTGTTGCTGAGAGTTGGGACCATTAAAATTAAAACTAAAACAACCAACAATTAATATATGCTAATAAAAAGTGAATAGAAAAAATAAAAGTTGAGCTTCCAAACTCAATGAAACAAAATAAAGTAAAATAACTCACAGTAACCAGGAACTGACTTTATTGTTATTATTTAAATTCTGTAAATGTTGGAAATGTAGGCCCCAAAAGTGACCATGTGGAGAGGAGTGATCTGGCCAAGAGATTCTTGGTGGGAGAGGGAGACAGCTGAGAGAGCCAAGAGAGAAGCAGGAAGGGCAGGGGCTTAAATACCCCTCAGTGGGACTTGGCATGATCTGATTGGTTAGGCTCTTATGGTTCATGCTGATTGGAGGTTGGGGCAGAAGGAAGATTCAAGCTAGACTTGAGGCAGGACCATGACCCTGGAAAATAGAAGCTTAGGGGTGCAGTAAGAACTGAAACCTATCGGCGCCATTATTGCCAACATTCCTCCCTTTTTTGTTTGTTAAGGAAGGGGGGAGTTGTGTTCTCTCTGGCTTCTTTGAGCTGGCAAGGGGCAGCATAGGGGAAGGGAGGGTTAGTTGGCAAACAATGTTGGGGTGCTGAGCCTCATGATTGCATACACCTAGGCTCCAAAAATGAAGATTTCCTCTTCCCTGAAGCTGATGAAGGTCCCTTGTAACCATAGGTAATAAAGAGTCTTGAGCCAATTCTCTGACCTCTGCATGGTGGGTATCAGCCAGCTATCCTCACGTTTTGGAGAGGTTGGTATCCCTGGAGGTACAACTGGTTAAATTTTTGATTGGCAAGAGCAGACATG
Source organism: Castor canadensis (assembly GCF_047511655.1). Classification (NCBI taxonomy): domain Eukaryota; kingdom Metazoa; phylum Chordata; class Mammalia; order Rodentia; family Castoridae; genus Castor; species Castor canadensis. The sequence continues at coordinate 25,086,828 of NC_133390.1, read as the reverse complement.
CAGTATGATACAAGGGAGGAAGCTTAAGAATAGGAGAGCAAGAACACAGGATTGGGATGGGCATTGGCCAGGAGAACCACTGTGAAATGTTGTTCCCTAGACAATTTCAAGAGTCCTCCAACTACAGAGAGAGAAACGGGTGGCCATACATTATCTAAGACCCAAATAGGAATATTAGGAGGAGCATAAAAAGGTGTCTGTTCAGGGACTGCATACATAGGGATCTAAATTCTGCAAAATCCTATAACTGCCAGGAAAGCTGTAAGCTGTCTTATGGTATGGGGGTTGGGAAACAGAAGATCGGGTTGAGGCATTTATGACTCAGGGAGTGAGTCTGTCCCTTTAAGGCCACACCTAAATAGGTGACCTGTGGGAGGCAGGGACTGTCAGGATTTAAATGTAACACTCTTGGATAAAAGAGAGCTTTAGCACATTATTTTATATAAATTGACACTTTTAACCTTTTAAATGTTTGTACCATATTTAGATAAAGTATAACATAACACTGTTACAAGGTGGTCATTTAAGACACATAAGCAAATATGTAAATGAACTCTGATTTAGTAGTACTTAAAAGCTTGACAAGATCAGCAGAAAACACAAATAATTTCTTGATAAAATCTTTCTTTGTAATGGTTTTTTGTAGATGTTACTTAGAGCAGAACAATATTAAGACAACCTTATTATTTCATAGACATAGAGAATTTTATTTTAATTTGACATGACCCTAAAAATCTTTAGTCAGCTCTCAGATTATATTCAACTTTCACTTTATCACACACCAAAGCTTTTATTATATACTTTTCAAACTTACTCAGACCTTCATACAACATACTAAAGCCTTCGATGGTTTGTCCTTATCCTTCCTATTTGAAACAATCTTTAGGACAAATCCTTCTTTTCAAAATCCCTTCTCATCCAAAAACCATTCCTTTTTCCTTTATCTATCTATATCCTTTCCAGTTGTTTACTTTGTAACTTGTATTTTAAAATTAACTTTTATGAGAATTTTAAATTTATTGTAGGGGCTGGAACAACTAATTAGTAGCCCTTATTGTTTTTAGGAATAGGCATAAGGCCTTGTTGTCCCTCAGGCTTGAGGGGATATTGTTTTAGGTGTGGAAACTGTGAGGGATTTTGAGCTTTATTTGAATAGGGAGGGCCATCCTGGCTCCCCCTACACTCATCTCATCAGTCCACACTGTGGAATTGCTTTGTTCCTGAAGGAGGGGGAGCAGAGATAGCTGCCTGGGGGGAGGAGAATTTGAGCTTTAGTTGAGATAGTAAATCCCATCCCAGCAGGGACACCGGAGTTTCAGGTACTATGAGGAAAGAGTGACAGAAGAGGAAGTCTCCCAAGAGCAGGCCAGAGGCCAGGTAAACTAGCACTCTAGGGACTAGCCAGATTTGCCCTGAACGATAACTTTTGTCATTGGACCGGGGACCAGGAGAAAAAGGTAAAACAGAGAAATGGACTCCACTGTCTAGGAGGAAATGACCTTTTGCTTTTCTGCCATTATGGCTCCTCAACATTGATGCCAAGAAGTGGAGTGTGACCAGGAGGCTGGAACCCATCAATACATAAGAAGTGGCACCTCACCTTCCATCTGGTGATGGGGGCACTTAGACCTCCAGTGGTTATCCTTGTAGAGGGCAGGGTCCTGGTTGGGGGTGGGGCTGTCTCCCGGGTTGTCCCCCCTTAAGCATTCTCTGCAGAAGTATCCCTTCTGTCCACCATGGTAGCAAGTTCAGGATACAGGCCCCATCGTTGGGGCCCTCTCTGAGAGCAGCAATGAGGCCATGGTGTCTCTTATCTTTTTCTCTCCTGTTAGTAAGGTCCCGGACATACAGACATAGCCATAAATACAGACATGGCCAGCTGTATTACTTGGTTCAATGACTTTTCCCTTCAGTCACAGTCTGAGTTTTTACGAATATCGGGCTGACTGTTAGAAATTTATCTTTGAGGAGAACCTCTCTCACCTGTGACTCTGTGTCCATCATGGTATGCTTTCTGATAGCATCCTTAAGATACTGTAGAAAGGTAAGAGGATTTTTTCTTTTTAAGTTGTTGCTGTAAAGTAAAGTTGTTATTTTACATTGACACCTGACACTCTGGAGAGCAAGTCTCTGAACTGTTCTGGGCCTCAGTTTCCTCACTTGAAGAATGAGGGATCTGGTCTAGGTTAAACTCCGTTTTTCCACTATGAGATGGCTGAAGTGACATTAATGCCACTTATCTTCTTTACCATTTTTTATTTTTATTTTTATTGTTTTAGTAATGCTGGGGAATTGAACCCAGGGCTTTGCACATGCTGGGCAGACATTCTCCCATTCAGCTACTTCCTCAGCCCCAAACATTAGTATTATTTCTTACTTTGGCTGTACTGGGCTTGAACTTAGGACTTTATGCTTCTAAAGTGGCACTCTACTGCTTGAGCCACACAATCATTTCCAACCTGACGGCCTGGGCCAGAACCCATTGCTTTTCTAATGAGATAGGAGTTTGGTCTAGTAGAAGCATAATATCCTTTCGTGTCAGTTGAAAGGTTTGGATCACAGAGATAAAGGCTTGAATGTATTTGTCTGGGCATCAGTACAGCTGTTCAGATGTTTTTAAATTTCCCTTAGATCTGATAACTGGAAGGGAACATAGACTTGCCCTCTTCCTACCATTGCCTGTTGAAGAGGGAAGCACTCATTAAGAAGTTCTGAGTATTGGGGTGGCTGAGAAGGTATAAATTTGTATAGGGGACCTCAGTTTATGTTTTTATGTTTATAGAAAAGGTCTAATTGGAGTATGGTATTGTAATTTAAGGAGCCTTGTGAAAGCCACTTCTCTTGGTCACCCAAGGCATACTGAGGCCAGACCTCAGTACAAAGCTTCCAACATCTACCAGCCAGAAGACTGGAAGATGCAGGTCCCATCTAGAAAGAGCAAAACGTTAGGATCCTGTCTTTTAGCTAACAGCAGGCAACCTCTTTAATAAAGGCTAACTTTTTAACAAAAAAATCATTTCTAAAGTTAGAGAAGGGCATTCAGAGGGCATTTCAGGCCAATAACAGTGCCATACAGGACAATTAGTGTTAATATTTGGAGGGAAAAATTTATACTGAGGCCAATAGTATAGAAAATTCTAAATGAGAAATTTAGAGACCACAGTAATGTCTATTTAGTTATTTCTAAAACTATAACCTTGAGCTAACAATTGACTTACAAGGGTCTGATGCCGAGGTGTGAGGTAGGGCTAGGAGCAGGACTTGTGCAAGACGCCACTCCCTCCACACACACCTGGGATAAATGACACTGACTGCCTAGGCCTGATCCTGTGGTCTGTCACCCCTCCCCCCTTCCTGTGTACTCTGCAAGCATTTATTCTAGGGAAAGTGGCAGCAGGCTGCAGCCATCGCCACGTGTGGCTGGCAGCCCATAGAGAGAAAATCCTCTCTATGGATTTTCTTAGCTATGTTGTTTGCTTTCCCTCCTCCCCTTATGGGGGCAGAGTTAGAGCATAAGTGTGGCAGCTGCAGGTGTTTGTAAGCACTTTTGTAAAGCCGCTGATTTAAAGTTACTTTAGACTGAGAGGCCAGGCAAACTAGTTGGAATAGCTTAAGTCATAAGGTACCATGCTACAGGTTTTTCCTGGGAGGCAGGGTCCCAGTAAGCCCAGCGAGGGGAAGGCAGACAGAGACAGAGGACATGTGGTGAGACCATGGAGGAGGCAGAAAGGTGTGCTGACATCTTAGGCAAGGGAGGGGAAGGCAGATTCTGGAGGCATGACACACGTTTAAGGGATTAGCCATCATCTGTGTCTCCAGGTTGCTCCCATTGATTGGTACTGGCAGGTTTTCAGCAAAACGAAACCTCCACTCTCTGGTCACCAAATCAAGCATGAGCTCTCCCAGGGCTGGAACTGCCTTGAGGCCAGAATTGGCAAGGAGTGGCTTGCTTAACTCCATGACAGGGAAAGTTTTTCACGAAGATAGGAGGAGATAAGTATGGTAAGCAGTGCAAGAAGTCTGCTTACGTGGGGAAGGAGGAGGTTTGGAGAGGAATTGGCTGATTTAGAAACTGGTTTACAGGCTGATAGAATCTGCGCAGGGGAACAGAAAGTACAGAGGGAGGGTTTGAAGTCAGAAAGCCAGATTTAGATGGAGGTATGAAAAAGGCTTGGACAAAATGGAATCTCTCCCCATCGTCCCAATTGCTCACAGTAGTTATATGTCCCATAAAAGGTTGGGATCTAAAAACCTGAGAAGGGGCCAGTGACTTTGGTTGTCTAAAGGATAAGTGGGCCAGATTTGAGTGCAAAAGCAGATTAAATTTTTTTGTTTTATATATGGGGGTCAAACCCAAGGTGTCTAAATTATTGAGGAGGCATCTCAGTGGGGAGTCAGATGGCAGAGAAGATGTAGAGGCACCCATTATGAGGGACCCGGTCCTGGAACGGGAGAGGAGGATATTATGTACTGTGGAGCATCCTCACGCAGCACAAATATCCAAGAAAACACAAAGCGCATGAGAATCAGTTGTCACTGAGTTCAGGTTGTTTGCAGGCCAAAAAGGCCCATGGAGGCTATGGGTCACCTGGCGCTGGCCAAGGATGACAAGAATAGACCCAAGCCCATGGCAGATAGGGAGATCTTCCCCAACAGTCTGAGTCCCAGGGATGATCAGAAAGGGGAAACGTTGAAACCCCAGAGACACTGAAGGGAGAGACCACAATGGGAGCCCAATAGGGGTGTGTGGACTCACCAAGAAGATGTCCGGTGTTGGATGCAAGTGAGGGCGATTGGGAGGATGAGTCCTGGCCAGTCACATCCTCAGGGTGGTTGTGGGGTGAGTCAGAATCAGGGTCCCACCAGGATTAGTGGGGAAACCTGCCCCAAGTCATGGCATTAAATGTTGGAAATGTAGGCCCCAAAAGTGACCACGTGGAGAGGAATGATCTGGCCAAGAGATTCTTTATTGCCGGGTAGGAGAGGGAGACAGCTGAGAGAGCCAAGAGAGAGAAGCAGGAAGGGCAGGGGCTTAAATACTCCTCAGTGGGACTTGGCATGATCTGATTGGTTAGGATCTTATGATTCATGCTGATTGGAGGTTGGGGCAGAAGAAGGATTTAAGATAGACTTGAGGCAGGACCATGACCCTGGAAAACAGAAGCTTAAGGGTGCAGTCAGAACCAAAACCTATTGGCGACATTATTGCCAACAGTAAAAACAATGATAGAGAAATAAATTTGGTAAAGTTTATGTATAAGGAAATTAATGGGATAATAACATATTAAGTTAACATTATAATGGATCACTGAAGAAATTGTAGAAAAATAAGAGAAATTTTATGTAAGCTTGCTGTGGTTTAGATCTTAAATGTACTCCAAAGGTCCATATGGCTTGGTTGCCAACTTGTGGCACTATTGGGAAGTGGTGGAGCCTTTGGGAGATGTGGCCTGGTAGACAGAAGTTGAGTGTGTGCCCTTGAAGGGGACTGTGTGACACTAGTCTCTTCCTGACTCCCTCTCTTTGCCTCCTGGCTGCCACAGGTGAACAGATTTGCTCTACCACACACTCCCTCCCATGATATTCTGCCTCATCATAGACTCAAAAACATCAAAGTCAAACAACCATGGATTGAATTGTCTAAAACCAGACAGACAAAATAAACCTTTCTTTCTTTTAAGTTGATTCTCTCAGGTATTTTGTCACAGTGATGCAAAGCTGACTATCATAAACTTAATTCTGCTGCAGCACATTCTGCATATCAAGTTCCTCTTCTACCTTTTAGTGATGAAACTCCCTGAATTTTACATAGAGGCCACCAACTACCATCCCTAGTTTTTTTTTATTATTATTATTATTTTAGATGTGGTCATGGCATTAAGGCATGAGGATGATGAAGCTGGGCACTGCTGGCTCACACATGTAATCCTAGCTACTAAGGAGGCAGAGATCAGGAGGATTGCAGTTCAAAGCCAACCCCAGGCAAATAGTTTGAGAAACCTGATCTAGGAAAAAATGCATCACAAAATAGTTCTGGTGGAGTGGATCAAGGTGAAAGCCCTGAGTTCAAACTCAGTACAGAAAAAAAAAAGAGGATGATGAGACATAAGAGAAAGTGATTTGTACAACTTCTGGATCATGTCCTTAAGGAAACTTGTTGCAATTTTCCTCTTCCCCCTTAAAGTTTGCAAAATAGGGAAAGTTAGACATTTTAGAAATTAAGTGTGAGTGGCAGAGCCACATATTCTGGCTATTCATAGCTACACTTTTGTGTAAAAGTGAAGCAAAAATCTTTTATTTCATCAACTTATTTCTTCTGTACTGAGCTTATACACTGAAATTGGAACCATGACTAGGATTAATATTCTTGTTATTTTAGACTTTAAATACCCAAATAGCTTTGGGTATTTATTCACTTATTTATCATTATCAGTAACTTATTTATCATTATCATTCATTCAAGCATCTACACATTTTATGTCCTCACACCTTAGATGTACTTAACTACTGTGGACATACATTCTGTGATATATCATTTTTTTCATAATGTTAAAAATATTAACTCAGAAGCAAGGATGACTCATACTGCATTGATTACAACATAAAGCCAGTCAATTCTTCATCTTTATAAAGATAATGGTAAAAACATATCAATTTGTGCTTTGACCAATTATAAGACTAATGTTTATAGGTAAGGTACTGATTTTAACTGGAATGATTATAAAGCAAAGTTTCATAGAAAAAAATGATGATTGTAACATTTCAGCCAAATTTTACCAAAAAGTAGTTTTAAGATTTTGGAACATGTAAACCAAACTGCCATTTATTTGACTATTAATTTTAAATAATTTTTACTTTTTCTCCTCAAAGATGTGTTATTTAAAAATTCAACCAAAAACTCTATGCTTTCTGAGCATAAGAAAGTAAATAAATAATTAACCATCCACAATTCTATATAATCCTATCATTTTTTCCCTTCCTTATATAAAAATTTCTGTCATAGCAAATAGGTAGGTGCAGTGGCAGCCAGACTAAGATCTCTGGAGACAATGAATGAATAAAGATGCTGCAGAGATGCTCCAAAACACAGTTATGCAATTAAAACAGTTAATGTACTTCCTTTCTATGGCAGGAGACTACAAAAATAAAAAAGCTATTTTTGAAACATTTTAAGATTCCTACTATATAAGCTAGTATGTATGCTGAACAAGATTTGGTGTGTCCACAATTTAATTAAATTCAACTTCTTAATGCCCTCTCATAAAAATAGAGTCTAAACCTTTCAAATGTGTCTTTCTGCTAGTTGTTTCTGATCTAGAAAAAAAGATTAACTCTTCCATGAAACCAGCCAAATACATTTCCAGAAGCTCTTGATTAATGGGAATTGATCCATTTTAAGAGAATGCTGTCCTAATAGCAGCTATGTCTGTCATTTAGAACAGCACTCCATACAACTACAAAAAACAAATATATTTGGATTTCTTCCTTTGAAAATGTTCTGTTTAGTTCAGTTGCCCACTTCTTTATTGGTTCATTGATTTTGGGGGAGTTTAGTTGTTTGAGCTTTCTGTATATGCCAGTACCATGCTGTTTTTATTGCAATGGCTCCTTAATATAGTTTGAAGCTGGGTATTGTGATACCTCCAGCATTGTTCATTTTGCTGAGTATTGCCTTGACTTTTCGCGATCTTTTGTGTTTCCAAATGAACGTTAGGGTAGATTTTTCAATCTCTGTGAGGAATGTCATTGGGATTTTGATGGGAATTGCATTAAACATGTAGATTGCTTTCGGTAGTATAGCCATTTTTAGTATGTTGATTCTTCCACTCCATGAGCATAGGAGATCTTTCCATCTTCTGTACTCTTCCATGATCTCTTTCTTCAGGGGTTTGTAATTCTCCTTATAGAGATCATTCACATCTTTTTAAAAGTTTACTCCTAGGTATTTGATTTTTTTTTGAGGCTATTGTAAATGGAATTGTTTCCATATATTCCTTCTCAGTTTGTTCATTGTTGGTGTATAGAAAAGCTAATGATTCTTGTAAGTTGATTTTGTATCCTGCCACCTTGCTGAAGCTGTTTATGGTGTCTAAGAGTTTTTGGGTCTTTAAGGTATAGGATCATATCATCTGCAAATAGGGATATTTTGACAATTTCTTTACCTATTTGTATTTCTTTTATTTATTCTTCTTGCCTTATTGCTCTAGCTAAGCATTCCAGGACTATATTGAAGAGGACTGGGGATAGTGGGCATCCTTATCTCATTCCTGATTTTAAGGGAACTTGTTTCAGTTTTTCTCCATTAAGTATAATGTTGGCTATAGGGTTGTCATATATAGCCTTTATAATGTTGAGGTACATTCCTTCTATTCCTAGTTTTTTTTTTAAAGCTGTTATCATGAAGTGGTGTTGGATCTTGTCAAAGGCTTTTTCTGCATCTATTGAGATGATCAAGTGGTTTTCTCTTTGCTTGTATTTATGTGCTGTATCAAATTTATAGATTTGCATATGTTGAACCACCCCTGCATCCCTGGGATGAAGCCGATTTGGTCATGGTGTATGATCTTTCTGATGTGTTGCTGGATTTGGTTTACCATTATTTTATTAAGGAGTTTTGCATTGATGTTCATTAAGGTGACTGGCTAAAGGTCTTCTGTTTGTATATGTCTTTGTCTGGTTTTGGGATGAGTGTAATACTGTCTTCATAGAATGAGTTAGGTGGTGTTCCTCCCCTTTCTATTTTGTGGAAAAATTTAAGGAGGGTTAATATTAATTCTTTGTTAAAGTTCTGATAGAATTCAATTAGCGAATCCATCAGGTCCTGGACTTTTCTTTTTTTGGGAGACTCTTTATTGCTGCTTCAATTTCATTTCTTGTTATAGATATGTTTAAGTGGTTAATATCCTCTTGGTTCAGTTTTGGATGGCCATAAATATCTAGAAATCTCTCCATTTCTTCAAGATTAATGAAAACATGGCCTAACCAAGAGGAAAGTTTATAGTGATAAATGCATATATTAAAAGGACAGAAAGATCGCAAATAAATGACCTAATGCTACTTCTCAAACTCCTAGAAAAACAAGAATAAGCAAAATCCAAGTGAAGCAGAAGCAGAGAAATAATGAAAATAAGGACTGAAATTAATGAAATAGACACCAAAAAAACCATGCAAAGAATCAATGAAACAAAAAGCTGGTTCTTTGAAAACATAAACAAGATTGACAAACCCCTAGCAAATCTTACTAAAATGAAGTGAGAAAAGACCCAAATCAATAAAATCATAAATGCAAAAGGGAAAGTAACAACCATTGGCTTTTGAATATTAATTCTTAAATGAAAATCTTAGCCTCTTATTACTGATCCTAAAACTATGGAAGGAAATCCAGAGAATCATCAGAGACTACTTTGAGAGTCATTTTTTAAATGCAGCATAATTTAGCTTTTCTTGACTGAACCAGTAATATTGGCAATATGTATGTGTTTGCAAAGGAGGTTTGTTCTTTCCTAGACATTAAACTAGAAGTAAAAAACTATAAGGATATCTTTTTTATTGTTCTAATAATATTACTTTGAAAAACTTTCTAAATTCCTCAAATATTGGTTTTTGCAATTGAGACCTATTGCTGATTTTCATGTTCCTTGAATGTGTGTGAGTAGAATAACCTTAAACAACATTGTTAAAGCTATTACTACCTAGCTTGTGGAAATCTCCTTCCTTTCCTTATTTCTTTACCAAGTAGCTGGGAAGTATTTTTGGTAGGAAAAATACAAGCAAAATTGAATTGTGGCCTCCCAAATAACAACTTTAGCACATAGAAAAAAATAGTAAAAATTTTGGGGCTGTGGTGCATGTCAAATTAATCACTAGCAGTATGTTGCACATAGTAAAACCTATGTTATCTAAAGCAATTAATACTTTGAGTTAAAGACACTATCATTTTAATGTCATCACACTGGATCAAGATGTGCAATAGGTAACAAAAAATATATATTTTTGTTATTCATTTATTCACATGTGTGTATATTGTTTGGGGCATTTCTCCCTCTTGCCCCAGCCCTCTCCCTCCACCCCCTCCCCTCTCCTTCCCAGGAAGAACATGTTCTATGCTTTTCTCTGGATCTGTTGAACAGTAGAAATAAGCAATAATAAGAAAGACATAGCATTTTTGCTAGTTGAGATAAGGACAGCTATGCAGAGAGATTTGTAGCATTGCTTTCATGTACAAATGTGTTACAACCCAGGTTGATTCATCTCTAACTGATCTTTACACTGGCTCCTGATCCCCTTCTCCTGTTGACTTCTGTTGCTTTAAGGTTTCTGTATTAATTCCTCTGGAGTGGGGAAATCAAATGCTTTCATGTTTTGGGTTTTCTATCTAACCCTATACTTCCCGTATATGTTCTCCCCTTGTCATGTAACCCAAGTCCTACAATATTGCTGTACTTACCCTAGATGTGAAAACTGCATATGAGGGAAAACATATGATTTGTGGTCTTCTGAGTCTGGCTAACCTTGCTCAGAATGATGTTCTCCAGTTCCATCCATTTACTTGCAAATGATAAGATTTCATTTTTCTTCATGACTGAGTAAAATTCCATTGCATATAAATACCACATTTTCTTGATCCATTCATCAGTAGTGGGGCATCTTGACTGTTTCCATAACCTGGCTATTGTGAATAGTGCTGCAATAAACATGGGTGTGCAGATGCCTCTGGAGTAACCTGAGTCACATTCATTTGGTTATATCCCCAGGAGTGGGATTGCTGGATCATATGGCAGATCTATGTTTAGATTTTTAAAAGCCTCCATATTTTTTTTCAAAGTAGTTGTACTAGCTTGCATTCCCATCAGCAATGTATGAGAGTTCCTTTTTCCCCACATCCTCCCCAACACATGTTGTTGGTGGTGTTTTTGATGATAGCTGTTCTAACAGGGGTGAGGTGGAATCTTAGTGTGGTTTTGATTTACATTTCCTTTATGGTTAGAAATGGTGAGCATTTTTTCATGTGTTTTTTGGCCATTTGAATTTCTTCTGAGAAAGTTCTATTTAGCTCAGTTGTCCAATTCTTAATTGGTTCATTGATTTTGGGAAAGTTTAGTTTCTTAAATTTCTTGTATATTCTGGCTATCAGTCCTTTAACTGATGTATAGCTGGCAAATATTTTTTCCCACTCTGTGGGTGGTCTCTTTAGTTTAGAGAACATTTCTTTTATTGTGCAGAAGCTTTTTAATTTTATGTAGTCCCATTTGTCCATCCTTTCTCTTAGTTGTTGAGCTGCTAGGTTCTATTGAGGAAGTCCTTGCCTATACCTATTAGTTCCAGAGTGTTTCCTGTTCCTTCGTGTATTAACTTTAGAGTTGTGGGTCTGATATTTAGGTCCTTGATCCATTTTGAGTTGATACTAGTACTGGGTGATAAACATGGATCTGGTTTTAATTTCTTGCAGATGGATAACCACTTTGCCCAGAAACATTTGTTGAAGAGGATGTCTTTTCTCCATCATATGTTTTTGGCATCTTTATCAAAAATAGGTGGGCATAGCTGTATGGATTCATGTCCCAGTCCTTTATTATGTTCCACTGGTCTTCATGTTGGTTTTTGTGCCAGTACCATGCTGTTTTTATTGCTATTGCTTCGTAATATAATTTGAAGTTAGGTATTGTGATACCGCCAGCATTGCTCTTTTGGCTGAGTATACCTTGGCTTTTCGCAGTCTCTTGTGTTTCAAATTGAATTTTAGGGTAGATTTTTCAATCTCTGTGAGGAATGTCATTGGGATTTTGATGGGAATTGCATTAAACAGGTAGATTGCTTTTGGTAGTGTAGCCATTTTTAATATTTTGATTCTTCCACTCCATGAGCATGGGAGATCTTTCCATCTTCTGTAGTCCTCCTTGATCTCTTTCTTCAGGGGCTTGTAATTCTCTTTAAAGAAATCATTCACATCTTTTTTAAAGTTTACTCCTAGGTATTTGATTTTTTTTTGAGGCTATTGTAAATGGAATTGTTTCCATGTATTCCTTCTCAGTTTGTTCATTGTTGGTGTATAGAAAAACTAATGATTTTTGTAAGTTGATTTTGTATCCTGCCACCTTGCTGAAGCTGTTTATGGTGTCTAAGAATTTTTGGGTAGAGTTTTTTGGGTCTTTAAGGTATAGGATCATATCATCTGCAAATAGGGATGTTTTGACAATTTCTTTACCTATTTGTATTCCTTTTATTTTTTCTTCTTACCTAATTGCTCTGGCTAGAAATTCCAGGACTATGTCCTTGTCTCATTCCTGATTTTAGGGTAAATGGTTTCAATTTTTCACCATTAATTATGAGGTTGTCTGTAGGTTTGTCATATATAGCCTTTATAATGTTGAGGTACATTCCTCCTATTCCTAGTTTTCTTAGAGTTTTCATCATGAAGTGGGATCAGATCTTGTCAAAGGCTTTTTCTGCATCTATTGAGATGATCAAGTGGTTTTTGTCTTTGCTTCAATTAATGTGCTGTATCAAATTTATAGATTTGCATATATTGAACCGCCCCTGCATCCCTGGGATGAAGCCAATTTGGTCATGGTGCATGATCTTTCTGGTGTGTTGTTGGATTTGGTTTGTGATAATTTTATTCAGGATTTTTGCATTGATATTCATTAAGGAAATTGGCTATAGTTCTCCTTTTTGGAGGTGTCTTTGTCTGGTTTTGGGTTGTCAGTAATGTTGGCTTCATAAAATGAGTTAGGCAGTGTTCCCTCCCTTTCTATTTCATGGAACAGTTTAAAGAGTATTGGTATTAGTTCTGCTTTAAATGTCTGATGGAATTCAGCAGTGAATCTATAAGGTCCTGGACTTTTCTTTTTTGGGAGACTCTATTGCTGCTTCAATTTCATTTTATGTTATAGATCTATTCAGGTGATTAATGTCCCCTTGGTTTAGTTTTGGATGGTCAGAAGTGTCTAGAAATCTGTCCATTTCTTCAAAATTTTCAAATTTATTAGAGTATAGGCTTTCAAAGTGTTCTCTGATGATTTCCTGGATTTCTTATTGTTTGTTGTTATCTCCTCTTTGCATTTCTGATTTTACTGATTTGAGTTTTTTCTTTCTTCATTTTAATCAGGTTTGTTGGGGGTTTGTCAGTCTTATTTATCTTTTCAAAGAACCGGCTTTTTGTTTCATTAACTTTTTGTATGGTTTTCGTGTTTCTAATTTGTTGATTTCAGCCCTTATTTTAATTATTTCTCTCCTTCTCCTTGTTTTGGAGTTTGTTCTTGTTTCTCTAGGAGTTTGAGTTGTAGTATTAGATCATTGATTTGAGATCTTTTGGACATTTTAATATATGCACTCATGGTTATAAACTTTCCTCTTAGGACAGCCTTTGCTGTGTCCCATAGGTTCTGGTAGGTCATGTTTTCATTTTCATTAACTTCCAGGAAACTTTGAATTTACTCTTTTATTTCATCAATGACCCATTTATCATTGAGCAATGTGTTGTTTCCAATTGTTTGCATGTTTTTTACTGCTGCTTTTGTTGTTGATTTCTAGTTTCAATACATTGTGGTCAGATAGAATGCATGGTATTATTTCTATTTTCTTAAATTTGCTGAGGCTTATTTTGTGGCCTAAGATGTGATCAATTATGGTGAAGGTTCCATGAGCTGCTGAGAAGACTGTATATTGTGCAACAGTTGGGTGAAATACTCTGTAGATGTCAGCTAGGTCCATTTGGTCTATGGTATGATTTAGTTCTAGAAATTTTTTACTGATTTTTTTTGTCTGGATGACCTATCTATTGGTGATTGGGGGGTATTAAGGTCTCCCACTATCACTGTGCTGGACTTTATATATGTTTTTAGGTCCTTCAGGGTAAGTTTGATGAAATTGGGTGTGTTGACATTGGGTGCATATAGGTTGATAATTGTTATTTCCTTTTGGTGTATTTCCCCTTTTATTAGTATGGAGTGTCCTTCTTTATCTCATTTGATCAGTGTAAGTTTGAAGTCTACTTTATTCGAGATAAGTATTGCTACCACTGCCTGTTTATAGGGGCCATTGGCTTGGTAGATCTTCTTCCAGCCTTTCATTCTCAGCCAGTGCTTGTTTCTGTAGATGTTAAGTAGACTTCTGTAGATGTTCTGTAGACTTCCTGTTAAGTTCCTTGAAGGGCCAGGCTTTGGCAGTAAATGTGAGACTGCCAAAGGGGTCACCATGTAGATGTCTCTTTTAGTCTTTGTCAAACTAGAGACACCACTGTTGTTAACTCCAGCAATATATAACCCTGGTGTGTGCTTTCTCTATCTTATTCCTAAGAAAGATCTAGAGAAGTTTTGAAGAGGTTATTATTTTACCTCACAAAGCACACTCTTTGAACATTATCTGGAAACTTGTTAGAAAGACAGAATCTCCCCAGAAGCATTGTCTAAGAGTCACTATTTCAACAACATCTGCAGGTGACTTTTATGCCCATTAAGGTTCTAAAAGCTTAGGGAGTAAATCTGAAATTCTTTTTTATAGCTATTACATTTGGACTCATGAGTATGCTAATACTAAACACTAGACTAATAATGCTGGGAAATTTACATAGGATCAATGCAACTACAGTGCTACCAAACTATGAGTATGCTAACTAATGTTCAGGTGGGCTCGCTGATGAATATCATGCAGGTATCTGTTATTTTGTGTTTTGAGACTTTGATTATAGTTTTTAATCTTGCCTCCTGATTGTAAAGGGAAGGCAGTTTGCATAGAAATTAAGATCATTGGCTTTTGAATACTAATTCTTAAATGAAAATCTTAGCTTCATATTACTGACCCTATAACTATGGATGACTTTTATTTATTTCCCTGAACTGAAATTTCCTCATCAATAGAGTAGCAATAATAATTGCCTAACAATGAAAGGAAATCCACAGGAAAGTTCTCTTTGGAGCCAGATAATCTTTCCCAGAGCAGTTAACAATTTTCCTATCTTAAGGCTTACTACTGAAGTTCTGAAATTCTAACCAATGTTTTTATTTGGCATACCAGAGGTCAGTATATTTTTTGTAGATAACCACAAAGTTTCATTAAAGAAAAACACATGACATACAGACTTTCTAGGCCTGTACTTGGGGATCATATGTGCAGCCTTTTGAATACACTTCTCCTTATTCAATTTATGGACCACCTGGGTCATTTGTTTAAGGTCTAAAAGGATTTTTCTGATATGACAATGGAACAAGCTTCTGGAGACATTTAAGTAGATTTTAATCAACTGCTTTAACTTCAGCCTTCATTGTTCTGAGAAAATAATTATTGGCACATCCCTTTAGTTATGTCCACTGAAAATTATAGTGTCAGCTTCGGGGACAGTAGTGTTAAGGCGACTGGGTGATTCTGCTGCTAGGCAGAGAGCAGAAAGCAATGTATTACCATTAACAGAAAACAGAGAGAACGTGAAACTCTTGGTATCTTGGTGTTTTACCTTATTATTATTTTGAAAAGAAATTCATAGTATGTCCTAACTCTGAACAAAGAAACATGTACTTTCTCACTTCATGAGATGATTTACACTGGTGACTCGCTCCAGGTCTTCACAAATGCCAGGCAAGCTATTCCAGCACTGAACTACACCACTCATTTATTTTCAAAAAAAGGATAAAATGATGTAAACACATAATGATAATCACTTATATTTTGTCATTGTTTGCTATGGTCTATTTATAATTCTCAGGATTTTTTATGTACTTATTTATTTAATTCTCAAAATAACTCCATGAGGCAGGTACTACTATCCTTCTTACTTTATAAATGTGGGAGCTGAGGTACAGAGTATTTACATAAATAAACTAAGGTATCAAAGACATTAAGTGTCAGATTCAGGAGCAAAATTCAGGTATTCTGAATTCTAGAAACCACATTAAATAGTTTTGTAGGTGTCAACAGAGTTAAATTCTAATTTTATTTTTGAGAGCTTGTTTGGAGGTTCTAGCAGGGGAGCGCAGCTACTCGTATACCCTTGACCGAAGAACGGTCCTCCTCTCTCGGGGATGGTCGTCCTCTTCGACCAAGCGTGCAGCTTTGGGAGGGATGCACATGGAGTGGTGAGGGAGGAAGGGGACACCCGCCTAGCCAGCCAGATCAGCCGAATCAACCCTGGCGATCAATGGGGTGACAGATGTCACAGCCAGATCACCCTCACATCCTAATTTTATTTTTGAAATGTCCATCTCTGTATGGTGTGGGACTAGGCTGACCAAAAGAGAAATTTGTGAGGTTTGAAAGATGGATGTGAAAAATTAGCCAAGAAGTTAGGAAGTTGGTGTCAGGGCTCCAAGCATCACTATAGGTCTTATGTATTGGTGGTCTGGTAGCACATCCAAATGAGCAGTGTCAAGGTGGAGGGCCCTGCTGTCTCTGCAGGTCATCAAAGGTAGGATGCTAAAAGTGAGATGTAGAGTTATAACTAATGAGAAAAAATAGTGAATACAGCAATGGCTTCTCATTTATCCTCATGGGTTTAAATTTGTCCTCATGGATTTTATTTGTCTTCTATTTCTCCTGTTTTAGGTACAGATTTTATTCACAATTGCTAGCTCTGCTGATCTTCAGTGACTGCCTGAGCACCCTCAATATAGAGGCAATACTATAGACATTGCTAACGCTTATCCATGATTCCTTGTTAGTGAGTGTCTCTGATCCTCTAACCATATCCTTACTAATCTCTGCGTCTGTGCACTTTCTCAAAATTGTGGAGCCTAATCTTCAGAATAAATTCCTACTCTGTATTCCTCAGTGGTTCTGCTTCTCTGATAGAACTCATTGATACATGTCTTGGTAACAGAGAAGTTATCCATTCTTTATAAAAATATTTCCTTATACTAAGAGATTGAAGCCTAATATGATTAGCATATGACCAGGAATACTTTTTATCATTTAATGATGTTTGGGATCATCCACATTTTCTTCATATGTGAAAAATTCATGAAATCTTCACCACAAAGCAAAAACAAAAAAAAAAAAGGAGATTTACAAGTATACTTTATTTAAAGAAAGAAGAATTTCAGACTGACACAGATAGTTTGCTTAAATATTTCAATGGAAGAAGAACTTCTTCACAACCTTTCAAAAGGTAAGCCATTATATTTTCACCTTTAAGGTAAGTGTTTTTAATAGTCTATTATAATAGATTCATAGGGTTATCTGAGGTCTTACATTTATTCTTTAGGGTTCCATTTACCTTAGCAATAATATTCAAGTACTATAACCTCTGCTAACTTGAGAGAAAATTCTATTTTCTAGCCACTTAATACTGCTTTACATTCTCTTCAAATCTGAACATTTTGCTTAAACTTCAGTGCCCAGATTGTTCCCAATTGTCTAATAAAGCTCTAAGCCCAAGCAAACATTGTGGAGGAACTATACAGTAATTCTTTTATGCACCACTCTTGTTTTGACATCTCAGTGAGTCTATTTACATGTAGTCATTTCCCACTGCCAGTTAAAGCCAGAAAAAAAGTGATTCACTGTGGCATTCTTGCAAAATATGACAGATGGGCTCATTAGTCTTTTGATTCATAAAACTCATGATGTTGTTTTGCTTAAAATAAGAAGCAAAAAATAAGCAAGTCTCTGATAGGTTTAATTCAGAGTCAGAGCTAAGTAATGCCAAGTCTGCAGATTCATGTAAGGAACTGACAAAGGAGCTTCAGGGAGACAAAGAGAATAATAATGCAATGGAAAGAGATGTGCAAAGGAATGCATTCTGCTTTGTGAAAAGTTATGAAGTATAAGGTGATGGCTAAAAAAGAGCTAAGAACTCAGAAGAGCTGGACACAGGAAGGAGAGAAAAGAGACTATGAAAATGTGCCATTTGCTGTGATTTCTTCTTACAAATACGGTGACAGAAAGAAAACAAATTAAACAAATGAGCCTTAAGAGAGTGTAAAACAATGCTGGAGACTTGAGGAAAAACTAAATTTCCCTGAAGAGATGAATAATAGCGTACAGAGTAGTTTCTTTTCACAAAGCATCTAAAATTTAAAGAAAGACATTTTTGGAGTGTCATAACCAAAAACTCTTCAAGAAAGCTCTAGAAGAATATTTCATGTGTATTGTTATTCAAATAGTCATTCATATTGATTAACCATTCATGTTTTGTTGCAATCAGCAAAACTGCATGCTCTAAGGACTCCACAAATCTGAATTTAAAATTATGGATAGTTGGTTTTTGCATCTAATCTGCTGTCTTGCCTTTGAAAGCTGGTTAAAGAAAGGCTGTGGGGCTTGCAGCATTTTTTATAGTACTTAAGAATAATAAAAACTTAATAGATTAGTGAAAAACAAAGCTCATGGAATAAGTCATCACTGAATAAAAGGCTTTGTGAATAAATTAAATACATCACTATTGCAGGAAAGAAAACAGCTCTGTTGGTTTCTCATGGTTTGTGTCTGTTTCATAATTGTCTTTTATGACATGTGAATCATACATTATTTTATAAACTCTGGAACTATTTATATGATTGCATCAAAAATAAACATTTAAATATGTAGAAATAAGAACTTATTAAAGTTTGAAAGGTAAATATTACCTTTATGAAAAGCTCATTTAATTTACATTCAAGGAAAAGCATATTAGAAATGACTTCCCAAGTATACTTGTACACATTTCTCTTAGATGTTTTGAGGATTCCCATGAATAAGTACTCTAGTCGCCATGCAGGGTTGGGTCAAAAGCGTTTAACAACCTGAATGTAACATTAAAAGAAAAGTACATTATTTTGTGGGAAAAGAGAAAATGTTAACATTTATTTTTGGTTCTGTGTTATAACAATTAACTAGTATTAATGAAATCTCTGTTCTTATCTACATATTTATTCTTTCCCTAAATAGTTTTACTAAATAGACTTTTTGCTTTTACTCTGCATGCCTTCATCTGTAATGGTACCTTTGTTTTTCCCTTTTTAGCTTCAAGGACCAATGATGTTTTATTTACCAGCTCTCACTTAGCGAGCACACTCACAATGTATACTGTGACAGACACCCTAATTAGTGACACTGTAGAGAGATACTATTTCACTTAATTCTCAAATATGTTCTTTGAAGTAGGAATATTATTTAATGTATTATTAATTTACATTCAAGAAAAAGCATATTAGAAATGACTTCTCAAGTATACTTGTACACATTCTCCCACTTTAAAGAGGAGAATAATAAGGAAAGGCAAAGTTAATTAATTTGTCCTCTGTCTCTTAGCGAGTAAGTGGTAAATTAGAATTTAAGTTCAGGCAGAGGATCTGGTTGCAGAAGATGCAATACTGTGATATGAAGAGCAAAGTTTCCATGAGCAGTTGGACTCAATGTTACTTTTTGATCACAAAACTATTTTTTGATTCTATTAAAACCTGCTTATTGATAAATGAGAAATATCAAGAAAATCTGTTCCATTATTAAATGGAACTTAATATATAATGTTATATCTTATAAAGAATAGTGATACAAACATATATGATATAAAATGTAATAAGAAATGGAACTGCTGGAACTCAGCCTATAATATTTCTGCATTACAAAGAATTCTTTCATTATACATTTTCATTGACAACATTTTAAAAAAGTAGATAAATGTGTTGCCAAGTGAGTAATCAATTAGTAATTTAATGATCATATATTTCAGTTTTTCCTAGCTCACTCACATAGCATAATCTGACTTCTTTAAAACAAAAAAACCCAACAGCAGTAATAATCAAATGTAATGAAGGAAACAAGTAAAAGAAAAAAAAAATATGCTCACCTTCCATTCCTACCCTACACTATTCCTGGACTAGAGTGATTAATCTCTTGGTGTTTGTATTAGTGATAAAATACAATGTTATTGGGTTTTTGTGATTTAGTGTTGTTAGTTGTCTTGCTGGTAGCTATTATTTAGATATGGGTTGAGTGTTTGCACCAAGTGTTCTCATGTTGAAATTTGATGCCCATAATGAGGTATTGTTAGAAAACAGCTTGCTTGGGTCCTTCTGCTCTACCTAGATGGAAATCCTGGGTAGACAAGAAATTCCTCCAGTTAGTCTGGGACCCTTGGTGGGTATTTGTAGCAAGCAGAGTGAATGGCAGTGGGCAGTGGCTGTTGACCCTGGACCTTTAAAAGCTAGTGTGGCAACACGGGATTTGGGCCTCAGTGGCATGGGGTTCAGATCTTGGGGCTCTGGCTGAGACCCTAAGTGTCATAGCTGTGTCATGCTTTGCTCAGTGGAAGGATCTTCAGTGGGAAGGTCTTTACTTGGGCATATCCCAATACACCACTGTCTGTTTCACGTTCACTGGAGATGTCAGTTTTGCTTTTTCTACCTTCATCATCACTGCTGTGATTTTTACTTTGATTCTTTGTTCACCAATGTCACTAGCTGTTCCTTGTCTCCACCACTCCCAGTACCTCACTTGTGACTGGCCCAAGGCTGCTCCTGCTGCAGGACACTTGCCAGCCTTGGTATTGCACTGCTGCTGGGGAAACTCCCAAGCTACTCTTCTTACCTCCATTGCTGCTGCTGCCCCTGCTTGTCTTGGTCTTGTCAATTTCACAGATCAGTTGTGATCACCTGAGGTCTCTCCCCTTGGGGACTGCCCTGCTAAAGTGGCTTCTACTGCACTGGAAAATAGTTCCTTGTCCTCAGTTGCCCAGGGAAGCTTCCTTCCTTCCACTGCTGCCCTTCATTCACTGCCACTGCTTCTTCTGTTTCTTCATGTACCATCTCAGCAAAGGTAGGTAAGATAGTTGGAGAGAATGTCTTTATTGGGATCATACCAGGGGGACAGCATAAGAGGGTGACTCCCAGCTGTTCACAGTGAGTTGAGCAGCCTGCTTATATATCAGAAAATGTCAGGATACTAGGAAATCTGTATCAATCATGGCAGGCCCCTCATGAAGATGAAGGTTTGTGCTTATAAGTCATGGCACAGTCCCTGTCACCAATCACAGCAGTTCCTTATGCAAATGAAAGACTATGTTGATACCAATCCCAGGTCTTCTGTTGGGTTACCAGGGTAAGTGTTCCCCCATTGGTCTGGGTGGAAATGGATACGGTTCATCTATAGTTTACCAAGAATGTTAATGGCAAAAAGTCCTATGTTAGACATTTGCTAGGACAGTGGCTTCAGGAGCTAGAGTTGTGCTCTGGTGTGTAGTCTCCTCACTGTGTCCATGGTGTGTTCAAAGCAGCCTGTGCAGTCATGTCAAGCAGTCTGCCTGACTGCGTGGCTGACAATCCGTCACTCCTGGTGGATAGAACATCAGAGAAGAGTTTCAGAGCTGTCGATTTCAGAGCTGCACCCAACATATCTGCACATTTAAAGGGAAAATAAACATGAAAAGGGTTTCTTACAATAAAGGCTTATAATGAACATTAGCAGTGCTTAAACTGAATTTTACAGTGCTCTTACTAAGCTTAACTCTTGTCCCACTGGCCAAGGGAGAGGTGAGTGCCTAAGATCTGCCTCAGTATTTGGGGGTTGGAACCATAATACTGCCAAAGCATTTGGCGTGGGGCCTATGGGAGGTGATTAATTTTGCATACAGCTATATATAAGCTCTTTCTTACTGCAATCCCATATATTTTGCCATTCTTTCCTCTTTAGAAAACATAAGCTCTCTCTCTGCAATCAGCAGTGCCTACTGGAGGCTCCTCCTCTTTCAATTTCTGAACATTTGATAAATGTGATTTCTAGTTCTTCCTTGTTTGCCACTATCTCAGACTGAATTTCTATAATCTAAAATACTTATATTTCTACTGTTTAAAGCATGCAAATAAATTATCTTTATTTTTAGGACAAGTAAAAAGTATTTGGAAGAGGATTCAAAGAATTTTAGTGAAATGTTCTTAATTTTATGTTCAATGTCAGGCCCTGTCACTTATCTGGAAACTGTGAATAATTTTAAATTTTACACTTTACTTTTCCAGTACCACATCTCTGAGGATAATGTGTTCTCTTTGTCTGAATTATTGTCCCTTCTGGACCTCTTCTTACCTGAAGCATGGTCTAAGAATTTTCTCTTCTGATAAGATTTCTCTGAATTTATGAATTCTAGAAACACTATGTCTTTAGCAACTTTGAGTCTAATGATTTAATATTTAGCCTTACAAAAATGTTGTGAGCTTAGTTTTGTGTCATGATAAGAGCTGAGTTTTGTCCCCTCAAACAGTTATGGTGAGATCCTAAATCTCTTATTTAGAAATAGGAACTTTGAGAATCTCATTAGTGAACTTACAAAACAGACTTGTTGAGGAAGGTTGGATTCATAATCCAATATAACTGATGTGTTTATAAGAAATAAAGCCATGTGAAGTTTCAGAGATACAGGGTGGATGAGATGTGGAGAGGAAGACAAGATTGGACTCAAGCTGCAGAGATAAGGGATTGTAGGACAACTAGGAGCTGTAAGAGTCAAGGAAGGGTCCTCCCTCAGAGGCTGCACAGAGAACAGGTTGACACTTTGATCTGGAACTTCTAGCTTATGGAATAGGGTAAGAATAAATTCCTGTTGCTTTAAGCCACCATTTTGTGGTACATTTTAAAGCAATGTAAGGAACTGACCCAGGTGATAGAATCTTAGTATTACCAGAAGTCAAATTCTTTTGTACTTTTATAGACATCAATCATTAAATGATTTTGTCTCAGAAAAATTTTATGAGTAATTACTTATGAGTTGACTAATTTTGTCAAACAAGTCACATAAGGATTTCTGTTTATTATCCATATTATTTTAAGATGCCTATATTATCAATACTGTTGAATGATCACTTTAATGTAATGTCCTAGAAATATTCAAAATAGAAATTATATAGTTGATAGAAAGTTCATCATTAAAAGGCATTATCAGAGCCAGGTGTGGTGGTGCATGCCTGTAATACTAGTTATTTGGAGGCAGAGCTTGGAAGGATTGTAATTTGAAGTGAGCACAGGTGAGACTCCATCTCAACAAATAAGACAGGCATGGTGATGCATCTCTATAATCCAGATATGTAGGAAATCATAGGCAGGAGGACTGTGATCCAAAGTGTCCCTATTCAAAAAATAACTAAAGCATGGAAACAAACAAAAGGCTGGGAGTGTGGCTCAAGTGTTCATTAATTAATCATAATGCAAACTACAGTTTGATTTGACCAATGGAGTCTTTTATGTATACCTAGTAGAATTTATTTCTGGGAACTTTAGACTGGAAAATATCTTTTGGTAACTTGTGCATTTTCAGTATTTCTTGAGGAAAGAAATCCATGGAAAAAGGAAAAACTTATACCTTGTCTTTTATTTTACTGTCCTTAGATAAAATTAAAAAAAACCACACAATTATTAAAAGAAAGATAAACGTTATGAATGAATTCCTCTCTAGGCCATTCCTTATATCAGCAAACGGCAAAGTAAAAAGATCTATAAAACAGTTCCGTAATAATGATAAAAATCGCTTCCCGCTTGCTCTGTTTTCTTTCTCAAGGACCTTCGCATGAATTCATACTATACATAACTGCCCACTTTGTAAACTGCACTTGGTCCTGAGTTGCAGAAGGAAAATCATCAGCAAAATGACACATCTAACCACAAATTGCACTCTGATTTAATTATATGCAAAGTCTATGCATGCGCATAGATATCGATTGTAGAAGTTTTGGTGATATGGAGTTGAAAACTGACACACTGTGAGTGCTGGTTTAGAAAAATAAATCAAAGTTGGAAGCCATTGTGTCACACATGGCTGTGCATCAATTTCTGTTTCGTTTTGAAGTCACCGTTTAATGAAAGTTGTAATTCCACTGTGAGGAGAATACTGAACTGGGTTTAATTAATGACTTTAAATCATTGTTAAATGATCGAATGTTGCAGAATATTCTTTTGTTCTCCTGTAATGTCAGGAAGCTGGTAATGCATACAGTTTTCTTTAAAATCTTTTAATTAATCTATGCTCTATATTCTTTCTTTAAATTTTCTTTCTTATGGTTAAACAATGTTGAAAACAATCTGCCCTAAAAGTCGATTCTTTCTTTGTATCCAATCCAGATAATGTCTCTCTTCTATTTTCACTGCTAGTCATTTGAGATTTACACATATTCTCTGTATTTGGTTTTCAAATTTAAAAATATTGAATGCTCATTTTTTTTTACAATGCTTTGCTTGTAAATGTGTACTTTATGTATACAAATATAAAATATAAATGTACTTTGTAAATGTAATGGTCATTATATTTAAAATTTCCAGTGAGTTCTGAAAATACCTCTATGTTAAACAAAACAATAATCTTTAAAGTCATATTATTGTTGAAAGAAGATCATAGTTCAGATAATTTAAGTGATGTGCCCAGAGATAGTCATTAGGGAACAGTTTCTTTGGTGACAAATACACAGGATAACCTAGTTTAAAACAGTTTTAATTCTTTCCTTGAAGCAGTCTTTTCTAAGTAGGCACAATGAGTTTTGGAGAAATTTCAAAATAATACAAATCAATGAGTTTTTATTTCAATATAAGGCATTTTCAGTATTGCAGTGACCTGAGAACTTTCCAATTTACAGCATTTTTTTTTTCAATTCAAATAGCAACTATCATTTCTTTTTCTTAGAGAAACAGGATTTTGAAAGGACGGATGCTATTTCTAGACATTGGAATTTATAAACGCATAATAATAAAAGTAGCAACAATCAATACCAGAAAGTCAGGTTAACGGGAGTTATATGTTATACTGGACTTATAGATGAAGAGACTGATAAGATTTAGAGGTAAAAAATTATAGCACAAGAGGAGAAGACATATTTTCTTCAAAACTCCTATTGAAATGTAGCATATTCTGAGTAGGTGAGTATTACCGGTTCAGAAAGGCTTATCCAAAGCAAGAGATCACTTGAAACAGAAAGCAGAGATCTGAGATAGTGATTAAGAAACATAAAATATTTTCATGAAGGATAGTTGTGAAGGTGGCAAGGATCATGGTGAAAAAGTTCTAGAATCAAGGAGCACCATGGAATCAAGGGATTCCTAGGCAGTGTTCAGACCAAGAAACAGAAATGTTACTTATGTGAAACTAAACTTAGACAAAAGAAAACTGCAGCGATGCATCTTTCTATAAGGGTCATTGCAAAGTAACTCAAAAGAGAAAGCAATGACAGCCTAAGTTGGGACCTACATTTTTGTGACATTTTCACAGATCTGGTATGTATCAGAATCCTAGCTATATGTCATGAATTGGGATGAATTGTAAAATTGCATGATTTTTAATCCAGATGTATAATTCAGTATCAAAAGTGGTTTTTAGTTTTAAAACTTGAAATTAAGTGTTAGAAGTAGCTAAATTTTTAAATTGAACTTTTCATTTAAAAGTTGTACATTTAAATGCATTTAAAAACATTTTGACAGTTGTACATTTTTAATAATTGCATATTCAAATAACAATGCTTTGTTAAATACTTGTCATGACTTATGTAAATGTTAGCTTGACACTCATTGTAGCATATTATATTACATTTTCAAGATCTAATTTAGAAGGGAAGCAGTATAATAATAATACTAGTAATATAATTGTGTTTTTCTGCTTAAAAGATACCTCAGTGTTACAAAATCAACAATGTGCTGACTAAAAGCACAGCTTAGAACTGTTGGGATAATTGAACAGTTAGAACATTTTTACAGAAGAGGAGGCTTACAAAAAATTGTTAACATTAGGATACATTAATTTTTTAAATCCTCTTCTGTGGTAAACATAGTTTTTCTTTGGTTTTTAACATAATCTCCTAGGGATTGTCTCCTCTTCCTGCATTCTTACTTCACTGCAACTGTCCTTTCTGCTTTTAAATTTCCTTTGTTTTCTAATATACAGCTTTAATTTAATTTCAATGAATTTTTCTTAGTTATTTAGAGTATATTGATTAACTTCATTAAAATTATCCCTATATTTTCTCTTTACTGTCCATCAAATACAGCTATTTATCTAGAATGATATTTATCCTCCTTTGCTTCTCATTAGCTACCTTCATGCTAGTAGATTATCTACTTAAGTAGTAAAACATTTTGGCACCATATGACTATTTATTTAAACCAAATAAATGTTTTCAGTTCTCTTTCTCTT
This sequence comes from Castor canadensis, assembly GCF_047511655.1. Lineage (NCBI taxonomy): Eukaryota > Metazoa > Chordata > Mammalia > Rodentia > Castoridae > Castor > Castor canadensis. The sequence goes on along the minus strand of NC_133390.1, from coordinate 25,060,757 downwards.
ATTTGCATTTTCATCCACTCTCCCAAACTCTTGCTCCAAATGTGAAAATAAGTTACATAATAGTTATATATATTTTAGAGCAAATTATTCAAAGTGATCAATGTTTGTGTTATGTTGTTAATAACACAAAATTTCTTAGACATCCTTATGAAAAGAAACTTGTTTTAGTCACATACAGCCCAAATACCACTATCTTGATTATTGCAATTCAGATTAGGGTCAGTTTGGGACAGTTTACCTGGCTCTTGTAAAGTTATTCAGATTTAGAATATTACTTTTACTTTGCTTTGTCATCAGTGGTAATTCCTTCAAATTTAAAATTGGGCGAGTTATTACATAGATAATATTTTGAATGAATAAAATAAATGAAAAAACAGTATAGTCTAACATGCTTCAAAATTATCAGTTTTATTTAGCCTAAAAAAGTAAACTGAAAGGATTATAGATCCACTTAGTCACTAGAAGGGCATTGTGAAAGAGCTTATTGAATTTATTAAAAGTTTAATAATTTATTTTGTTAGGGAAAACAGATACTTTAATAAGAACTAGGTTCAAATATTTTGGTTTTGTAAATTCTACTTCCCCACCAATTATCCATAACCTTTTGATGTATATATATTTAAAACTGAAAAGAAATTATATCCACACCCAGTACAACAACAACAACAACAAAAATAAATAAATTGGGAGCTAGTCCCAGGTAAATAATTCTAGAGAAACAAGAATAAAGACAAGCAATAAAAAGAAAAAATAATACTAGAAAAGAAGAAAAGGAGCCAGAGTTGTTAGAAGGAAACTGCTACAAAATCTCTAAAATAATGCATTAATGAGCTTATCTAAGTTAAGTTTCACCATGGATGGATTTCACTGTAGCTTTTTCCAAATACTTTCTTTAGGAATCTCTTTTGTGGAAAAATGGAGGGAGAATATCAACTTGTCTCCTGAGTCCCCTTCTCTCCTGGCTAATTTCTCCCCCGGTCTCAATAGGAGCAGCTTCTCTTTCATTAATTCTCTATTCTCAAGGCTAGATTATTCAGTTAATAGAAAATTGCAACTAGCATATAGCAGATTAACACAAGATTTTAAAAGGGAAGTATCTGGCTTCAAGAACTCATTTTAAGTTTATAGTCCAGTAAAGGAATGCTTTCATGCCTAGTGTCTTCTCTGTCCAGGGAGGGAGAAAGAACCTATCCATACCATCGGAGCACATCAGGAATCACCTCTGATGTTCAAACTCATTAGCTAGAGAAACCATTTGTCTATGGTTGGCCTTCCAAGTCTGATACCCTATTGGAAGACCTGCCTCATCCTGACATAGTGTCTAACAAACACTTAACCAAATCACATTCAGAGTACACTGAAGAGAAGCTTAGATGTGCGGACTTCTTTAATGGTTTTTCAACAAAACACAATAAACTCAACATTCATACAAAAATATACACATATCTAGTGTTGTAGGTGACAACACTGTCTTAGAGAAAAGATACTATCCAGAGTTAGGTGAAATTTGTTCATTTTTCTATTCATTTTAGTTATGTAAGTAAAGCCAATTGGAGAATTATTAAAGAAATTAAAAATAAGAGAAGAAACATAGCTGCTTGAGAAGTTAGCAGTTAAAATCATAGTAAGGTTATGTTTAAAAATGAGAATGGCCTCAGGGTATAGTTTAGTGGTAAGATGCACACTTTGCATGTACAAGGCTCTGCATTTGGCACTCAGGAATAAAAAGAAACAAAAAAATTTTAAGAAAAAGAAAATTTATGTTTTCCCTGTCCATGTTTAATTCCTAAAACATGGAGTGGTACTTTTGTAGTATTGCTGTTTTTTCAAAATGATTAAATGTACTTTTTAAAAATATAGCAAGCTCTTGCATATCTGCATTTCATAAATCCTGGGATTGTGTATCAGAGTGATTGTCACTGTAGCAGAACAAGTGAAGCAAAATGAGAGAGGAAAGAATCCAGGTAGGTTGGTCTAAATTAACGTATATGCATAGAGTGTCTACTGTGGCAAATATTTTTTCTTTTATTTATTGCTAATTGTTAGGTGAATGTTTCATCAGCATACTGATTTGTTCTTTTATATGCTGTATACCTAAATGTTGCTGAACATGTCTCAGTTTCAGGAACTGAGAACCCAGACATGGTCATATTTGCAAAGCATATAGTGTTTGTGAGTCACGTGGAAATTTTGCGAAAACCATATATGTATCTTTATATTAAAACTATATATACTTCCACATCCAATCACCAGAGATGCTGATTTAGTTGGTCCTGGGTAATCCAAGGAATTGCTTTTTAAGGCAGTGATGCACATGCATCTCGTTCCTGGAACATACATTGAGAATACTGGATTCTAAATTAAAAGTGGGTTATAATATTCTATCGAATTGAACATATGAGTCAAAACTAAAAATGAGACACTAAGAAAGCTGAATGTGGAGCCAGATTTCATCATTTCATAGCCTAGTTTATTGTGTACTCACAACCTCTGGAACTTGAGCAAGTTAGACAATCTGCCACATTTTCCCCTCCTTTTGAGTGGAAATAGTAACAGCACTTTCATCATGTAGCTGTTAGAATGATCAAGTGAGGCAATAGATGAAGCCCTTCAAAGAGACATGTCTTCTTTTGACGAGTCAATGCTTTGGTTGGATTTTGAAAACATGTAATAATTCTAAGCCTAGAATGTGATCAAAATTGCATTTAGGATACACAATCAAAAGTAGCAACCATTTTATTATGTGATCTGATTATGTACTTTTAAGCATCTATTTTTACTGTGGTCCCATTGTAATATTCAGATCTCAGAAATCATCATATTTCTGTTTCTAGCATAGCTTTCACTCATAAATGTCAAAGGCCATTGCTTTAATTAACTATTTTAACTGTTTTTGCTGCTGCTTCTTACTAAGCAAAATAATAATAACAAACTGTCATATATCAAAATAAATAAAATGCATTTTAATGATTTGAAAATTTTCTGATTTTCTGATATTCTGATATATGGTCTAGCATGTTTTATTTTGACTTTTTTTAAACAGAAAACAAGCTCACAAAACAAATCTGATAATTATGCTTTTCCTATCAGCGAGGTATATAAATCTAGTTAGTGAATGAGAAATAAGTGTTCTACTAATCAGAATACATAAACATAATTTGTTTCTCTAAGCTAAAGAATATGCACACCAGAGCAAAACTCTTGCTCATTTTGTTTCTTCACTTTGTTTAATATAGGGTCTTCCTAATTTTGTCCAGGCTGCCTCAAACTCATGATCTTCCTGCTTCTATTTTCCAAGTAGCTGAGATTACGGGTGTGTGCTACTCTACCAGGCTTGTTTTTCCTGAAATATTTACTCTTTAAGTCTCTGTCGCTTGAATATCACTTACATTTGTCATTTTCAACTTGTATAAGCAATTGATTGAATGAAAACTTCAAAGGAATGAATCACCAGAGAATATAACTCACTCAATACATGTTTTTGCATTTTCTTATATACAATGCCCTTTAGTTTCCAAGTGAATGGAAATTATCTTAACTTCCTATCTTTGCTTGTAGAAGTTATCATTTCAAACTTGATAGAATGAACATTTCATAATTCACTTTTTGTTTTCAACATACACATTCCATCTGGGACTGCATATTGGAAAGATGTAATTTATTCTGCAAATGTTTGTCATACTTTGAAAGGAACAATAACTATTTTCATTGTTTCAGTTTCATGTGGCCATTTCCTGTGAGCCCTAAAATTTAGAACTGCAATGCATTTTTGTCTGCTTAAATATTTTAAATCTTCTTAGCTCATTCTGTGATTATACAATCCCTTAACAATGTTTTTGCTCAAAGATTTCAAAAGCTGAATTCTGGGAGTAGAGACAGGTTTCAACTTTGAATGCTATTTTCTGATCAATTGGAATTCCTTAATCCTTTTCTTCCTTTACTTGACTGTGCTCTGGTAAATAGCTGTCAGCAAGGGAAGAAGTTCAATACCTTTGGGCCATGACCCACTTAAATACTAGTTCTGCTGGGGAAAAAATCCAAGGTAGCCTTAAATGTCACTGTTACCCTGAATCCCCTGGTGTCAGTCTCAGGAATCTGACTGCATTGTGTATATATAAATTCCAGTCTTTTCAAATAAAATACTGGAAATTATTATATCTGTGAGATGAGGCAGAGGTAAATATAAGCCTGCAATATAATTATTTGATCAATGTACATATTGTAAGCAATAACAAAGCCAGAGAAGACTTCCAATATTTGAACCTGCATGATTCATTATACAATTGTGTGTTACATTCATTGAAAATGGATTTTGCGGGGGTCAGGAAACTGGAGATTGAACCAAGAGTCTTGTGCATTCTAAGTAGGTGCTCTAACACTGATCTGCACTGCTGACTACATTGCTTATTTTTATCCTAACCATTTAAAGATAATCTACAATTAATCACTGGCATAACATTTTAATGCAATGTTCTCTCAAATTTATGCAAAAGGTTGACCTAATTTTTGTTAGCACTGAATGCTCCCTCTTTCACTTCAGATACATTGATTTTATTAAGAATTCTATGATATGCAGTTCTTCAGTGTCCTGGGAAATTATACTGATATAAGATTATTTCTGTTTTATTTTGTTTAATCTTTGAGATAGTGTTTTGCTATGCAATCCAGATATTTCTAGCTCGCTTTCCTGAGTGCTGGAATTATAGATGTGTACCACTATTCCTGGTTGAAAAGTCATTTCTTAATAACAAGTTGTTTTCAACATTAATGTTAAATAATGAACCAAACACTACTCTCAGTGGATTAGTTAACAAAATTTTTTTAACTACAAACAGCCAAAAATAATGTTGAATTCAATGTACAGTTTTATTTTAATGAATTGCTCATAGATTTGTCTTCAACTTATTTTTATGAGATGTTGCTCCATTATTCAAGATACCTAAGATATGGAAATAACCTATGTCCAACAGTAGATGAATGGATAAAGAAAATGTGGTGCCTGGAGGTAAAGCAAGATTGAGGTGGAGTGAGACCCTCAGGTGCTCTTATCCCCCACAAAGACATACATTTGAACCACTATTCATGTACCGACTACCTCAAGAACACAAAGAAATCAGACAAGAAGCCATAGTACATAGTTCTTGAATAATGTCAAGCAAAGATGCCCTGTAGAAGTCAAGAAGGGAAAAGTTGCCTATGTTTGTCCTCTGTCAGCTCTACATAGGAGTATAGAGACACCTCCTGCATGGGGAGGGAATGGGAATCAAATACAGACCTTAGACCTGGAACTCAGGACCAGGACCACTGCAATGAATCCCAGTACAAGGTAGAGTGACACAGCTTCTGTCCTCAGGCCATTGCTCACCAATACAATCTATGGACCGGTCTGGTACTGGAAAGGGACTAATGGCCCTAGTAGTTTGGACTTGTATTCTGACATGGAACAAATACCTGGAAAATTGGATATTTGTGTACAGAATGAAACTAGTCCAGTATGACATACCAATTACAAGACACAATGAAACACACTGAAAACTCTTGAGCAATACAGGGTAGGGGAAAAAGGTATGAAGAGTTAATAGTGGGGATTAGACTGATTAAAATACAATATATTTACAGGTAAAAAGCCAAGGCAAAACCCCACTGAACAATGAACAAACACTTAACAAAATGAAGGACAGGAATGTAAAATATTCATTGAGAGAATGGCACTAGTGGAAGGGGAAGGGAAAGTGAAGAAGATAAAGAGGATGAATACAGTTGTTTTATTTTCTATACATATATGAATATGGCACATTGAAATCACTGAAGTCACTTTAAGAAAGGGGATTGAGAAGAGGGGGGAATAATGGAAGGGATGAACCACACTGATGTACATTGAATGGATACATGAAAATGTGACAATAAAACCCCCTGTACAAATATTATATACAAATAAAAATATTAAAAAAATTAACTCAAAATGGATTAAAGTCTTAAATGTCTGAGTAAAAATGTAAGTACTAGAGAAATGCCTTAGGACATTGGAATGGAGAAGAATTTTATTTTTTATTTTTTGGAAATAATCCAAAACCACAGGAAACAAAAGCTAAAACAGAGAAATGAGATTGCATCAACTAAAAAGCTTCTGCACTACAAAGGAAACAATAAATACAGTGAGGGACAAGATAAAGAATGGGAGAAAATAGTTGTAAAGCATATATCTGTAAAGGAATAAGTACAAAGTATATGGATTAAGAAAATGTGGTATTTATACACAATGGAATTTTACTTAGACACAAAGAATGAAATTTTGTCCTTTACAAATAACTGGATGGAACTGAAGAAAATCATCTTTAGTAAAGTTAGCCAGGCTCAGAAGGCCAAAAATCATATGTTCTCCCTCAGATACAGATTATAGACCTAAAACAAATGCAGTAAAATTTTTGGACATGGGTAACATACTAAGGGGAGAGTGCATTACAGGAGGAATAGGGAAAGGGAAGGAAACCTAAAACTTGAAAGTGGTGGATGTGCCAACTGTAGAGGAGCAAATAAAGTAATCTTAAACTGACAGAGGTCACTATGGGAATGTGACTGGGAAGTAGTGAAGAGGTCTGGTAGAGATGAACAAATTCTGCTTGCAATACACATATACATGGAAGCAATGTTAGGAATCTCTCTGTATAGCTATCTTTATCTCAAACTAGCAAAAATGCTATGTCTTTCTTATTATCACTTATGTTTTCTCTTCAACAAAATTGGAGAATTCCAGGTTCTGCCTGGAAGTGAGGGAGCAGGGGAGAGAGATGGCCCAAACAATGTACACAAATATGAATAAAAGAAAAAAATTGATTGTGGTGAATTGTGAATATACTAAAAACCATTGAATTATATCCTTTAAATGGTGAGTAGAATAGTATGCAAGTTATACATCAATAAAGCTAAATAAATTGGTATCAATTTTTAAAAAGAAAAATAAACTCAAGCTATCAATATAAACAAAAAGAAAAACAATATCATTACAAAATAGACAGCAGTCCATAATATACATTTCTTAAAATAGCACATATGTCCAACAAGTAAATGCATAAATGCTAAATATCATTAATCATGAAGGAAAAAAAATCAAAACCAAAGAGAGATAACACCCCATTTCATTAAGAATTAAGAATGATTATTACCAGGGCTGGTGCAGTGGCTCAAGTGGGAGAAGGCCTGCCTAGCAAGCATGAGGCCCTGAGTTCAAACCACAGTACTGCCAAAAACAAAGAACAAAAAGATGAAATATAACAAGTGCTAGTGAAAATGTGTAAAAGAAAATCCTTCCACAGGCTATAGGAATGTAAGTTAGTATAGTCATTATGAAAAATAGCATGGACGATTCCCTCAAAGTAAAATAGAACTGTCATCTCATCCAGCAATTCCACTAACTGGTATATATTCAAAGAAAATGAAATCAATGTGTCAAAGAGAAATGTGCACTTCACATGCTATGACAGCACTACTTACAATAACCAAGAAATGGAAAATCCACATATGAGAGAGAACATACATACAATTTTGGTCTTCTGAGCCAGGCTAACCTTGCTCAGAATGATGTTCTCCAGTTCCATCCATTTACTTGTGAATGATAAGATTTCATTCTTCTTCATGGCTGAGTAAAACTCCATTGTGTATAAATATCACATTTTCTTAATCCATTCATCAAGAGTGGGGAATCTTGACTATTTCTATAACTTGGCTATTGTGAATAGTGTTGCAATAAACATGGGTGTGCAGGTGCCTCTGGAGTAACCCGAGTTGCATTCCTTGGGGTATATCGCTAGGAGTGGGATTGCTGGATCATATGGCAGATCAATGTTTAGATTTTTAAGAAGCCTCCATATTTTTTTCCAGAGTGGTTGCACTAGCTTGCATTCCCACCAGCAGTGTATGAGGGTTCCTTTTTTCCCCACATCCTCACCAATACATGTTTTTGGTGGTGTTTTTGATGATAGCTGTTCTAACGGGGGTGAGGTGGAATCTTAGTGTGGTTTTCATTTGCATTTCCTTTATGGCCAGAGATGGTGAGCATTTTTTCATGTGTTTTTTGGCCATTTGAATTTATTCTTTTGAGAAAGTTTTGTTTAGTTCAGTTGCCAATTTCTTAATTGGTTCATTGATTTGGGGAGAGTTTAGTTTTTTCAGTTCCCTGTATATTCTGGTTATCTGTCCTTTGATGTATAGCTGGCAAATATTTTCTCCCACACTGTGGGTGGTCTCTTCAGTTTAGAGACTATTTCTTTTTTTGGGCAGAAGCTTTTTAATTTTATGGAGTGCCATTTGTCCATCCTTTCTCTCAGTTGTTGAGCTACTGGGGTTCTATTGAGGAAGTCCTTGCCCATACCTATTATTTCCAGAGTATTCTTTGCTCTTTCCTGTACTAACTTCAGAGTTTCAGGTCTGATATTAAGGTCCTTAACCCATTTTGAGTTGATACTAGTACAGGGTGATAAACATGGATCTAGTTTCAGTTTTTTTGTAGGTGGATAACCACTTTTCCAAGCAATATTTGTTGAAGAGGCTGTCTTTTCTCCATCATATGTTTTTGGCATCTTTGTCAAAAATAAGGTGGGCATAGCTGTGTGGATTCATATCTGGGTCCTCTATTCTGTTCCACTGGTCTTAATGTCTGTTTTTGTGCCAGTACCATGCTGTTTTTATTGCTATTGCTTTGTAATATAGTTTGAAGTTGGGTATTGTGATACCGCCAGCTTTGCTCTTTTTGCTGAGTATTTCCTTGGCTATTTGTAGTCTCTTGTGTTTGTAAATGAACTTTAGGGTAGATTTTTCAATCTTTGTGGGGAATGTCATTGGGATTTTGATGGGAATCACATTAAACATTCAGATTGCTTTTTGTAGTATAGCCATTTTTATTATGTTGATTCTGCCAATCCATGAGCATGGGAGATCTTTCCACCATCTGTATTTTTCCTCAATCTCTTTCTTCAGGGGTTTGCAGTTCTCCTTGTAGAGGTCTTCCACATCCTTTGTTAAGTTTACTCCTCCACTAAGTATGATATTGTCTATATGTTTGTCATATATCGCCTTTACAATGTTGAGATACTTTCCTTCTATTCCTAGTTCTCTTAAAGCTTTTACCATGAAGTGGTATTGGATCTTTTCAAAGGATTTTTCTGCATCTGTTGAGATGATCAAGTGCTTTTTGTCTTTGCTTCTATTAATGTGCTGTAATTTATTTATAGATTTGCATATGTTGAACCATCCCTGCATCCCTGGGATGAAGCCGACTTGGTCGTGGTGAATGATATTTCTGATATGTTATTGGATTCAGTTTTCCATTATTTTATTGAGGATTTTTGCATCAATGTTCATTAAGGAGATTGGCCTATAGTTCTCCTTTTTGGTGGTGTCCTTGTCTCATTTTGGTATGATTTCTGGTATAACTCTTAAGAGTCCAGAGACCTAAATACCAAAGTCCCAAACAGAATACAGATGCCTCACCCCATGAACATGGGATGAATTCACCATTCTGCTTCTTTAGGCCTATTTGGGTCCTCATGGTTTGGATGCTTCTGCCCCAGACAGGTGAAGGTAGATCTTCTTTACCTCAGTGCACAGAAACAAATGCAATCTATTGTAGAAATGCCTTCAGATTCCTGTCATACCTTAGTTTAGTCAGTTGACACATAAAATTAACTCACCACATGAAAATTTATTGCTTTTCTGGTGATAAGAGATGGATGAATTTTAATATCCAGATAAAACTTTTTTATTTTCAATCAAATCTTATAGCCATAGTTCTTTGTGGAAAGCTATTAGATAGATTCTAACCATTTCCTTGTTGGTATGAGAGTTACCTTGTTGGTATGAAAATATGTCATCCATAAGGTATATACGCATTGGTGAAATCATGACCTCTGTTTCCCCAAAATATCAGAATTTCAATTTCTAAATTCCTATGAAGCCCTAAACCTTGGAATTATTCATTAGTCTAATATCAATTTTGAACATTTTCTCTTTGCAGAGATTCTAGACACTTCTCTACAAGGAAAACATCTGCTAATTCTTTGTTTTCGTGCTTTGAGAAAGAAGATCTCCTTAACTTCCTCAGCAAAGGACTCTTGCTATGTTTCAGACACTACAGTGAAAATCAATGAGTTTGGAGAGCAAGAGTATAATTATTTAACCTTATTAAAATATTTGAAAGAGAAGGGGAACAAATAATTGTAGCTAATTTTAACAATTTGGAGGATAAAACCAAGTCAAAAATGAAAAGTAAAAATATTTCCAATTACATACTATTATATACTAATACAGATAAAAATTTGATTTGGTTTCTTCAGAATAATTAAATTCTGTCTACTTAAAGATTACTAAATGAATAAACCAATACACTTGCAAATTATTTAAAATAGAATGAATTGTTTAAATAAAGTTACATGAATATAATTAATATTAAATTCTTTAATTACAAAAGTCAAATAATTATTTTTTTCAAAGAAATTTAATTATTGTGATTATCTTTTAAGCAGATAATATAGAATTACTTAATAGATTATTTTAAAGTGCCCACAAAGAAAAAGGAAGCTAACTAGTGAGTAAAATATTTGCAGTGCATTGAGAGATTAATATTCCCCTGTAAGAGAGTTCTTATAGCTCCACCATTCATTTGCAAAGACTAAATTAGAATGGTTGTCTAACTTAGAGTTTCATTGAACAATGATGCAGGCAATTTTAATTTAATTTTAGAAATTGTTTAGTGACATGGGCTTTTAAATCAACAATCAGCACTACGATATTTAGTATTTGCTTTAATTAAACACAAACACACAAAGCCCACTTATATTGCCATTAAATATTTTAATATCAGGACATTTTACCGCATCTACTTACTTTTTAAGGAAAATTTAATAATGGAGTAAAGAGAGCTACAGAGTGTTACGTAATTTTCTACAAGATAGTCAAACCATTAGTTAAGAATAACCTTTAAAATGGCATGGGGAAAGAGTACAAACATTCACTAAGAGTCTTACTAGAAATGGTTAGAATTGATAATTAGAGCTGGATATTTTTCATGAATTTAAATCTTCACTTAATGATCATAATGCTATTACTGATTCCAAAGGTAACCAAAGTATATACTTGCAATATTCACACTGTACTTAATACAAACATTCTAAATCGACAGAGATTTTCAGAAATTCATATTTTCCCCTTTAAACATTTTAAGAAATTCTGATCACTCATAACTTTCTTTAAAATAAGATACGCTACTCTAAAAACAAGATATGTAAGTAGCCTAAATTAGGCTGTGAATAACCAAATTAAAAATTTCTACAGTGGATTCTATTACATTTAGACAATATGGTACTGTGATTAAGAAAATGAACTCTATAAATAAATAGTGTGCATTTGAATTTGTTCTTTGCCATTTCCTGTGTGACATTTAGTAAAGTGCATGACCTATACATAAGCTTCAGTTTCATTATTGTGACATAAAGAGCAGTGGTAACCATTCTGCACATTCGTACAATGATTAAGATCATTGCATGTAACCAGCTGAGACCATTGTTTACCAAGTGTCTCAACACATGTAGCCAGTTATCACAGCTTCTCATAACATGTAGTACATCCCAAAGGAAAGTGAAATCATGGGTGGTGGTAACCTTAGAATATTTATACATGTCTTGTTTAAATTAGGCCAGAAGTAATATGGAAGACATAAGAACTCTAGGCAGTATGGCTATGTGTTGGAGATTGTAAAGCTTTTTTCTGTGTAATTCTCTTACCTTGAAAGTTCAGGAATGCAAAACAACATTAAAGATTGTGAAAGTAACAATTTTATACCAGTTATTAATAATGAAAAAGTTTGAAGTCCAAACTTCAGTCCTGAGGCACAAAATTTTGTTTCAATGAACAAGATATAGCAGATAGACTAAGAAGAAACAGATTCCCACTTCTAATGAGAAGTAGGCAACAATATTGAGCCTTGAATCTCTGGGGTAAACAGATCATTAAGGAGCAAGTGACAATTTGTAATGCAAATGGGTCAAAATCACTAAAAGATGACTAAATCCATATGAATGGATAAGACCATAATCAATATAACCCATTCTTTTGCTTAACACTCTTTGGTCTCAGTACTTGGGTAAACTTTGAATAACCAGCTTAGTTTTGGAGCCCAGAAACTGTGAAACAGGGTAATTATGGAGACATGACCACCACCTCCTTAAGCTTTTAGTCATACTCTTTATTAAGAGGGATCCTATGCAGACTGAGAGAATACCATGTATTGGTATCAAGGTTAGAAGTTTAGTGGGATTATTGCTAATTCTACTACCTCTTTCTTTGTCCACTAAACAAAATAATAACGGAAAATTTCCCAAATCTAGAGAAAGATATTCCCATACAGATGCAAGAGGCCTCCAGGACACCAAACAGACCAGATCAAAATAGAACTACTCCACGACATATCATCATTAAAACAACAAGTTCAGAAACTAAGGAAAGAATATTGAAGGCTGCAAGAGAGAAAAAACAAGTAACATACAAAGGTAAACCCATCAAAATCACAGCAGACTTCTCAACAGAAACATTAAAAGCAAGAAGAGCGTGGGGTGAGATCTTCCGGGCACTGAATGAAAATAACTTCAACCCCAGGATACTCTACCCAGCAAAGCTATCATTCAAAATAGATGGAGCAATAAAAGTCTTCCATGATAAGCAGAAACTAAAACAATATGTGACCACAAAGCCACCATTACAAAAGATTCTGCAAGGGATCCTGCACACAGAAAGTGACACCCAACTTAACCATGAAAAGGCAGGCAGCACCAAACCACAGGATAAGAAAAAGCAAGACAGTAGAGAGTAACATCAAGTTAGGTACACACAATCAAACCTTCAAACAACTAAGATAACTAAATGGCAGGAATCACCACATACCTATCAGTATTAACACTTAATGTTAATGGACTTAATTCACCCATCAAAAGACACCGTTTGACAAAATGGATTAAAAAAGAAGATCCAACAATTTGTTGCTTACAGGAGACTCATCTCACCGACAGAAATAAGCATATGCTTAGGATGAAAGGCTGGAAGAAGATTTACCAAGCCAATGGCCCCCGAAAACAAGCAGGAGTAGCAATACTTATCTCTGACAAAGTAGACTTCAAACCTACATTGATCAAACGAGATAAAGAAGGACATTCCATACTAATAAAAGGGGAAATAGACCAAAAGGAAATAATAATCATCAATCTGTACGCACCCAATGTCAACGCACCCAATTTCATCAAACATACCCTGAAAGACCTAAAAGCATATATAAACGCCAACACAGTGGTTGTGGGAGACTTTAACACTCCATTATCATCAATAGATAGGTCATCCAAACAAAAACTCAATAAAGAAATCCAAGATCTAAAATATGCAATAGATCAAGTGGACCTAGTAGATGTCTACAGAACATTTCATCCAACCTCTACACAATATACATTCTTCTCAGCAGCCCATGGAACCTTCTCCAAAATAGATCATATCCTAGGGCACAAAGCAAGCCTTAGCAAATATAAGAAAATAGAAATAATACCATGCATACTATCTGACCACAATGCAGTAAAAGTAGAACTCAACAACAAAAGTAAAGACAAAAAACATGCAAACAGCTGGAAACTAAATAACTCATTACTTAATGAAGAATGGATCATCGATGCAATAAAAGAGGAAATTAAAAAGTTCCTAGAAGTCAATGAAAATGAAAACACAACCTACCAGAACCTATGGGACACAGCTAAGGCAGTCTTGAGAGGAAAGTTTATAGCCATGAGTGCATATATTAAAAAGATTGAAAGATCCCAAATCAATGACCTAATGATACATCTCAAACTCCTAGAAAAACAAGAACAAGCAAATCCCAAAACAAATAGAAGGAGAGAAATAATAAAAATAAGAGCTGAAATCAACGAAATAGAAACCAAAAAAACCATACAAAGAATTAATGAAACAAAAAGTTGGTTCTTTGAAAAAATAAACAAGATCAATAGACCCCTGGCAAACCTGACTAAAATGAGGAGAGAAAAAACCCAAATTAGTAGAATCAGGAATGCAAAAGGGGAGATAACAACAAACACCATGGAAGTCCAGGAAATCATCAGAGACTACTTTGAGAACCTATATTCAAATAAATTTGAAAATCTAAAAGAAATGGACAGATTTCTAGATACATATGATCATCCAAAACTGAACCAAGAGGAAATTAATCACCTGAATAGACCTATAACACAAAATGAAATTGAAGCAGCAATCAAGAGTCTCCCCAAAAAGAAAAGTCCAGGACCTGATGGATTCTCTGCTGAATTCTATCAGACCTTTAAAGAAGAACTGATACCAACCCTCCTTAAACTGTTCCATGAAATAGAAAGGGAAGGAAAACTGCCAAACACATTTTATGAAGCCACTATTACACTTATCCCAAAACCAGGCAAAGACACCTCCAAAAAGGAGAACTATAGGCCAATCTCCTTAATGAACATTGATGCAAAAATCCTCAACAAAATAATGGCAAATCGAATTCAGCAACACATCAAAAAGATTATTCACCACGACCAGGTAGGCTTCATCCCAGGGATGCAGGGGTGGTTCAACATACGAAAATCAATAAACGTAATAAACCACATTAACAGAAGCAAAGACAAAAACCACTTGATCATCTCAATAGATGCAGAAAAAGCCTTTGATAAGATCCAACATCATTTCATGATAAAAGCTCTAAGAAAACTAGGAATAGAAGGAAAGTTCCTCAACATTATAAAAGCTATATATGACAAACCTACAGCCAGCATTATACTTAACGGAGAAAAATTAAAACCATTCCCTCTAAAATCAGGAACCAGACAAGGATGCCCACTATCTCCACTCCTATTCAACATAGTACTGGAATTCCTAGCCAGAGCAATTAGGCAAGAAGAAGGAATAAAAGGAATACAAATAGGTAAAGAAACTGTCAAAATATCCCTATTTGCAGACGACATGATCCTATACCTTAAAGACCCAAAAAACTCTACTCAGAAGCTTCTAGACATCATCAATAGCTATAGCAAGGTAGCAGGATATAAAATCAACATAGAAAAATCATTAGCATTTCTATACACTAACAATGAGCAAACGGAAAAAGAATGTATGAAAACAATTCCATTTACAATAGCCTCAAAAAAAATCAAATACCTAGGTGTAAACCTAACAAAAGATGTGAAAGACCTCTACAAGGAAAACTATACACTTCTGAAGAAAGAGATTGAGGAAGACTATAGAAAGTGGAGAGATCTCCCATGCTCATGGATTGGTAGAATCAACATAGTAAAAATGTCTATACTCCCAAAAGTAATCTACATGTTTAATGCAATTCCCATCAAAATTCCAATGACATTCATCAAAGAGATTGAAAAATCTACTGTTAAATTTATATGGAAACACAAGAGGCCACGAATAGCCAAGGCAATACTCAGTCAAAAGAACAATGCAGGAGGTATCACAATACCTGACTTCAAACTATATTACAAAGCAATAATAATAAAAACAGCATGGTACTGGCACAAAAACAGACATGAAGACCAGTGGAACAGAATAGAGGATCCAGATATGAAGCCACACAACTATAAGCAACTTATCTTTGACAAAGGAGCTAAAAATATACGATGGAGAAATAGCAGCCTCTTCAACAAAAACTGCTGGGAAAACTGGTTAGCAGTCTGCAAAAAACTGAAACTAGATCCATGTATATCACCCTATACCAAGATTAACTCAAAATGGATCAAGGATCTTAATATCAGACCCCAAACTCTTAAGTTGATACAAGAAAAAGTAGGAAATACTCTGGAGTTAGTAGGTATAGGTAAGTACTTTCTCAATGAAACCCCAGCAGCACAGCAACTAAGAGATAGCATAGATAAATGGGACCTCATAAAACTAAAAAGCTTCTGTTCATCAAAAGAAATGGTCTCTAAACTGAAGAGAACACCCACAGAGTGGGAGAAAATATTTGCCAACTATACATCAGACAAAGGACTGATAACCAGAATATACAGGGAACTTAAAAAACTAAATTCTCCCAAAACTAATGAACCAATAAAGAAATGGGCAGGTGAACTAAACAGAACTTTCTCAAAAGAAGAAATTCAAATGGCCAGAAAACACATGAAAAAATGCTCACCATCTCTAGCAATAAAGGAAATGCAAATTAAAACCACACTAAGATTCCACCTCACCCCTGTTAGAATAGCCATCATCAGCAACACCACCAACAACAGGTGTTGGCGAGGATGCGGGGAAAAAGGAACCCTCTTACACTGTTGGTGGGAATGTAGACTAGTACAACCACTCTGGAAAAAAATTTGGAGGCTACTTAAAAAGCTGGACATCGATCTACCATTTGATCCAGCAATACCACTCTTGGGGATATACCCAAAAGACTGTTACTCCAGAGGCACCTGCACATCCATGTTTATTGCGGCACTATTCACAATAGCCAAGTTATGGAAACAGCCAAGATGCCCCACCACTGACGAATGGATTAAGAAAATGTGGTATCTATACACAATGGAATTTTATGCAGCCATGAAGAACAACGAAATGTTATCATTCGCTGGTAAATGGATGGAATTGGAGAACATCATTCTGAGTGAGGTTAGCCTGGCTCAAAAGACCAAAAATCGTATGTTCTCCCTCATATGTGGACATTAGATCAAGGGCAAACACAACAAGGGGATTGGACTATGAGCACATGATAAAAGCGAGAGCACACGAGGGAGGGGTGAGGATAGATAAGACACCTAAAAAACTAGCTAGCATTTGTTGCCCTTAATGCAGAGAAACTAAAGCAGATACCTTAAAGCAACTGAGGCCAATAGGAAAAGGGGACCAGGAACTAGAGAAAAGGTTAGATTAAAAAGAATTAACCTAGAAGGTAACACCCACGCACAGGAAATCAATGTGAGTCAATGCCCTGTATAGCTATCCTTATCTCAACCAGCAAAACCCCTTGTTCCTTCCTATTATTGCTTATACTCTCTCTACAACAAAATTAGAGATAAGGGCAAAATAGTTTCTGCTGGGTATTGAGGGGGGGAGCGGGAGGGGGTGGAGTGGGTGGTAAGGGAGGGAGTGGGGGCAGGGGGGAGAAATAAACCAAGCCTTGTATGCACATATGAATAATAAAAGAAAAATGAAAAAAAAAAAAAAAAAAAAAAAAAAGAAACAAATGAACTTATTTTAATAGCTTTGTATTAAGGTAGTTCACTTAGAATGATGTGATAAGGACAATTTGCATTAAGTTGCTCCCCATTCTTATTTTGTCCTTTAACTCTGTCACCATCTCTAAGTGGCTGTTGAAACTTTTTTTTTTTTTGAGAATTGAGGTGCTTAAGGTATATCTGGCAAATTGCAGTGGAAATTAGAGCAGATGTTATGTAGTCCACTTTGTCACCTGTTTTCAGTGTGCAATGTTTTGGACATTGTAGTCCAGTATTTGGTCAGTTTAGCCAGCTTAGTAGTATCCAATGCACAGTGTGCCATAGCTGTGTCATATCTTTGAGACTTCACGATATACATCTCAAGTGGTTTTTGAGTAGATTAAATTATATAATGATCACTGGACATCTTTTAATGGAAGGCAGAAATAGAGCATTAGAAGAGTGGAGGCTTGTTTTATAAATTGGTTGTACAAAGGAAATATCTGACAAGAAGAGCAGCTAAATAGTGATGGGGGACTTACTCTAAGAATGTGATATTTCAGGATTAAAATCTTACTGTAAAAGCTGTGCATTCCATCAGTACAGGAGGAATTAAAAATGAAATCTGAGTGTTGTTTTTATAAGAACTGTAGAAGAGACTCACTACTGACAGACTCATGGCCCTTTCCCCAAAACAGAATTCATAGTTGAGGAACATGCAGACTGACACAGGTGACATATAGCAAGCATTCATTTCTCTTGATCATGTGAGCTTTGTAAAGAGCAAAGTGTATCTTATGAAGATTGTAACATTGTAACTTTCATGAAATCAATTTCAACTTTTTCTTTTGTTATCCTTCATTCTCTGTCATATTTTATTGTCTCGTTTGAAAAGTGAGGATCTTCTGTACTGTTTTCCTTCTAGAAGGATTAAAGTTTAGTAATTATGTTTAAATCAATGATTTGCCTTTGGTTCTGTTTTTGGTATGTGTAGATTGTGTACAGGTGAAGTTCACTTTTGTTCCAGATGGATATCCATTTGTTCCAGCATGATTTGTTGAAACATATTTTTCCCCAGTTAATTTGATACATTTTCAAAAACAAATCCATCATATAAAGTGCATCTATTTCTGGACTTGGCAATCTGTTTAATTTATCTATATGTATATCCATAAACTAATATTTCATCTTTTAGTTAACATAACTTGAAAATAAGTGCCTATGTCTGATAGTGTAAATCATGCATGTGCTGGTCTTTTAAAAACTGCTTTTGGTCTTAGCCAGGCGATGGTGACTCACACCTGCAATCCTAGCTACTCAGAAGGCAGAGACCAGAAGGGTCATGGTTCGAATCCAGCCCAGGCAAATAGTTCACAAGACCCAATCTCAAAAATACCCATCACAAAAAAAGGAAGGCTGGTGGAGTGGCTTAAGGTGAAGGCCTTGAGTTCAAGATCCAGTACCACACAAAAAAGATCTCTTTATTTCTCTACACATTTTACAATCTCAATTTCTATTTAAAAAGCATGCTGAAAATGTGATGATTATTGTAAGTATATTAATCTGCAGAGAACAAATATCTCAATAATCATTCTTTTAACATGGTACATATTTATAAATATGATGCATCTCTCCATTCTTTTAGATTTTCTTTAACTCATAAATATTTTGTAATTTTTAGTGCAGAGGACTTACACATAATCAGCTAATTTGTTTATAAGAATTTTGCTTGAAGCTATGATACATGGATTTTAAAAATTTTATAATTTATTGATAACATAAATTGATTTCTATATTTGGCATTTTATTCTTTAATTTCTAAATCAATTATTCTGCAGTTGCTTGGTAGATTCCTCATAAATATATACATATTGAGGAACTTTCCTTCTACTCTTAGTTTGCTAAGAATTTTTAGCATGAATGACTGGTATTTGATGTTTTTCTTCTTTATAAACTGAGAGAACCCTCATTTTTCTGTTTTATCCTGTTTAGGTAGTTGATTCAACAGTATATTTTAATAAGCTCCTGTAACAGTGCTTATGCTATTTTACTTAAATTATTCAAATGTTTATTTATACCGTGCAGTTTTCAAGGTTCCATAGTTGAATAAAGCCAAAAGTTTGTGCATGGATAAGGAAAAAATTTACTTGAAAGAATTGGCTTAGATGATAATGAAGGTTTACAAGTCCCAAACTTATATGATGTATTGACAGCCTGGAGAAGCAGTGAGATTCAAAGTTACAGTTCAAGTCAAAGCAGTTTTTATGAATTTCCTTCTTACTCAGGGAAGGTCAGTCTTTTGTCCTGCTCAACCCTTCACATGATTGGATGTGACTCACTCATGTTATGGAAAGCAATTTACTTTCTCAAAGTCCCCTAATTTTACAATGTTAATCTCATCTAAATATACCTCAGATGATCTGGGAGTGGTGGCACATGTCTGTAATCTCAGCTACTTGGGAGGTATAGGTAGAAGGATCATGATGTGAGGCTGATCCTGGCTAAAACACAAAACCCTATCTAAAAGAAAAAAATTAAAAATGTGGAAGAGAACAGCTTCAGATTGCCCAAGGCTACTGGCTTCCCAGTCCTGAGAGGAATCTTTGGACCACCACCCAGCATTGAATATTATTTAGGCACTGTTGACCAGAAACTTTCAGCAATCCCAGATCAAAATTGACTAAAAATGTTATTACATAAATTGCTTCTTGACAGTAATTCTCACTCTTGAATAAAAGTACTGTGTCCTAAAGTGGAGCAATAATCAAAAAAAAAAAAAAAAAAAAAACACTTGCCTAATAAGTGCAAGGCCTGAGTTCAACCCTCAGTACCAATGATTTTTTAAAATTCAATAAAAATACCTTCATAGAAACCCCCAGAATAATGTTGATCACATATCTAGGCTCTGTGACCCAGGCAGGCTGACAAATAAAAGTAACCATCGAACTATTGCTTGATTCCTCCAATAGTTTTATGCTCATTGCATCTTACACTTGAATTATGAACAGGCTTTATTAGTCAATATGCTTCGATAAAGTTCATAAAAAATTAAATGAATATTAACATAGTTTATGCAGCATCATTACTAATGATAAGATATTAGGAAAAAATAAATCTCTACCCCTTCCATTTATCTAGGAAGGTAAAATTGCATCTTATTAGTGTGGTTTCCATTCTGGAAAATATATAATTTCTGTTATAAGAAAAAGTCTATGAAATAGTTATGAAATAAAATTAGTCTCATAACTAATTTTTTTCTTCCAGTGTTTCATCCAGACATATCCTTCTTCTCCTTCTAACTATTCAGTATATAATTTCCTTATAACTTAGAATGGATTTATTTTTGTATCTTTTCAAAGTTTTTTTTGAGTCTGCTTCAAAAATAAGGCGAGTGCACACAAGGGAGGTGTGAGGATAGGTAGGTAACCCAAAAAAATAAGATAACATTTGATGTCCTCATACAAGGAACTAATGCAGAAACTTTAAAGCAACAGAGGCCAATAGGAGAAGAGGACCAGGAACTAGAGAAAAGGTTAGTTCAAGAAGAATCAATTTAGAACGTAATACATTTGTACATGGAAGCAATGCTAGGAATCTCTCTGTATAGCTATCCTCAACTAGCAAAAACACTTGATCCTCCTTATTATTGTTTATACTCTTTCTTCAACAAAATTAGAGATAAGGGCAAAACAGTTTCTGCTTGGAAGTGAGGGGGTGGGGGAGAGGGAGGGGGCAGGGGGAAAGAGAGGGGGCGGGGGAAGAGGAAAGAAATGACTGAAACATTGTATGTACATATGAATAAAAGAAAAAAAACACAAAGTTTTGATACTGTTATTGTCCTGACTTTAATCGCATGTGATTTAAAATAGGCATATTGCTACATGAGGGGAGGAGTCTCTTTGTATGTCTTTGTTTATTAAAATTATTTATAAAAATTACAAATCTTCTATGCAAAACTGCTTTGATAGCATTAAATTTTAAAAGTTATTTTCACCTTATATGAATGTGATTTTATTATATTTTTTTGTTAATGATTATGAAGTAATTTTATTTCATCTTTCTTAGTGCTATTGTGAATGTTCAAATAATTAAGGAGTGAAAACTAAGTACACAGCATTGATAACATAAGGAAAATACATTTTTAACCTGAAAAGAAACAGACCTAGCATTCAAGGCCACAGAATTTTGACAGTTAATTAGATTTTTGAGTAGTGAAATCTTGAAAGAGAATTAAGATTTGCATCTGTGTTATGCATGATTACGTGTAGCAGAAATACAAAAAAAATGTGATGTTATAATAAATTATAAGACTTTGTTTTTCTAAAAGCCTTTGTTGCATATAAGAGTGTGATACAGTGTCTTAATTTCTGGTGTTGCTTTTCGCACAGCATCTTTAGTGCAGATTTTTCAAGGAGGCTGTATTATACCTACAAGAGAATCTTCTTGGTGGAGTAAATCAGTATTGGACATAATCAAGAAACTATTGTTTGTAAATGGCCTTATCCATGAAGGAACATCATTTTCTTTGTAACAGGTGAATAAAATAAAATAAAAAAAATTACAACTTTTATGCAGAATCTATTAAGTTTTATTTTTTTAAAGATGTTGAGGTTTTGAATTTGGAACATGAAAAATTTTTAAAAAATGAAAAGTGCAAGCAAGTAAAACAGTTGATATATACAAGTAACTTTCAGCTAAACAAACAAAAAATGCTTTCCTAAATAACTTGGTTAGAAAGGCTCTGACAAAATTTCATATTTAAAAAATAAGGCCCTATTTGCTTATCATGAAGCTATAATTTGAAGATAAAAATGCATTTTATTAGGTAATGTCTTAGTGAATCTAATATTGAGATGCAAATGTCAGAGTAGTTGACCTTTAATTATCCTAATACGAAATAATCAACATATTGGACCTTAAAAATCTTTTTGCTTGAAAAGTACTTTTAACAGAGATGAAAAGGGAAGACAGAGAAGAGTTTTTTAGAGCTCAACAACACAGGCCCAATCTGCGATGCTTTGGTGTGTCTGTGAGGATGGATGTACACGTCAATCAGGAATTGAGTTGCAAAGTTGACAATATGGTGAAGTTATTTCATTATACCAACTTGTAGATGATATGGATAAATGAAACTCAGAAGAATGTGAAACAAAAAGAAAAGGAATATTAGGGGTGGATGATATAAAAAATCTAAAACCATTTCACAATTTCTGCAGTTTTAATTTTTTTAAGACAAAGTAAAGAGAATTGAAAAACAATAGACCAAGAAGAAAGAGAAATACAGGCAGTGGGAGAAGGATGGAGAGAAAGAGACAGACTTCTGAAAATTCCATGAAAAGCTTACTGAGCACATATAGTATTTATGTAAAATTATAGAATATACACTTGATGAATTTAAACAAACTCTATAAACTTCTGTTTTCAGAATAGTTACATGAGATCTTGTTTCCTGCTCCCTTGGAAATTTAGATTGTTCATCGGGACAATTGATTTACCTGATTCCAACCCACTCATTTTCACACAGGAAGAGAGAGGCTCTTTCAGTGGGTGGTTTAGCCTCACCCTAACTTTTCCTCTATGTTCCTAACAGAGCTTCACACTGGCAATATAACAATTGCATCATTTCTATTATGACAGCGTGTGAGTCAGTTTAGTTTCAAATGTAATTGTTATGCAGTCACTGGTCTCTTGCTCATCCATTGTCCTTAGAGTCTTCCACAGGGGCAGCCTTCCTAAACCTCCCTCAAGACTAATGGTTGGTGAGTACGGAGAACAGAACAAACCTGCAAGACATCTCGTCCTTAAATAAAAATGGAATTAGTGAGAGTTTTTTCTACTTTTATCTCTCCATCAATTAATTATAAGAACTCTTACCATTAAGTACATTTGTAAGTCTTATACTTGATTTCCAAAATGAGAAATGAGACAAACCAGAAAGAAAAGCATAATACCCAAGCAGCTTCAAAAGAGAGTAATTGTTTGTCTGCTCTACACCTATTGTTTCATTTTATTTCACGTAACAATAAATGGCTGTACTTTGTCTGTCTACTTTGTCCTCTCCTGTCTAATTTACCTTCTCTAAGACCTCCAGTTGGTACTATACGTAATTCCACCTTTCACAGGTATGCTGTACCCGGTTAGGTTTCAATAATTGTGTTCTGGAAATAACTTTCAGTTTGAAAAGCAAAACAAAATGTGGCGTATTCAGGAATAATGGTACATTATGACTTTCCCTAAATGAAAGAGAAATCATTCTGGTGCTAATAAAATTTGCATTTATCTAAAGTAGAAAATCCCCTGCTTTACTGTTCTTACCAGAGGAGAAAGCAGCTGCAGCTGGCTGTTGAGGCCTTTGATGCATGTGTCCACCTGGCTCAGGAGCACAGCCCTCCCCACAGCTGTGGGTCCTGCAGTCTTGCTTTACTTTTCAATTACAGTTTGCAGGCAGGAGGAGGGCATGCATGATTACAGAATTCTTCTGAATGTAAATGAATTTTTGCAATAATAGAAGAAAGTCATCTCCTTCTCAAGTGTTTGAATGACTAAATTTAAGCCTTAGATTTCTATATGTTATGGTTTATACTTTTTTAATCTAAATTTAATTATACAACTGGATATCTTACATTTAAAATTTTCCCTGCAAGTCAGTTTGTTGTTCTTTCCTTATAGGAAGCATTTTTAATAAAAAAGTTATTTAGATACATTATTAATATTTTTTGTTTGTTAGGACAGAAAAGATTAAATTTTACACTTAGCTTTAAAAAATTCTGGGGAAACATGAGAATTTGTATAATAAATCATCAGATAATTCCACCTGATTCTGTATTTTCTTACTCTGTACATTATTATAGTATCTGTCACAGCAATTCAAATTTTGTTTGAAGGCAGGCAGGAAGTACATACTACATAAACCATATGTTGTGACAGACTTTAATGAGAAACTAATGTAACTGATAGGCAAAATTATTCTGAGATGTTCTATGAACTTGATTCTATAATGCTGTGGGAAAGACAATGCAGTAAAAACTTAAGCAATTGACCTTAATTCTGTTAGCTATCAAAGTAACTCAATCTCAGATATATACTATCTTTAAAAATGCCAGGTGTAGTGGTATATTTCTGTAATCCTAGCTACTTGGGAAATGGAGATCAGTAGGATTGCAGTTAGGGGCCAATCTGGACAAAAAAAAATTAGTGAGGCCCATCTCAACCAATGAGGTGGACATGGTGGTATCTATCTGTAATCCCAGGGAGGCATAAGTAGGAGGGTCACTATCTCACTTTGGGCCCAGCCAAAATAGCGAGACCCTATCTGAAAAACAACTAAAGCAAAAAGGGCTGAGGGCCTGGCTCAAATGGTTCAGTATCTGACCAGCAAGTCTAAAACCCTGAGTTCAAATCCTAGTACTGCCAGAAAAAAAAAAAAAGAAAAAATAGTTGTTATTAAAGTTAAAGGTTAACTGTTCTCCCCCATATTACCAATAAGTAAGATGATCCTGAATTTTCTCAATTACCATGAAAACTAAAATAGAAATCAAATCATTGTTAACCTTTAGTAAATTTGGTGACTTGCTATAAACGTATTTTACTTTCTATTTGCTTGGGGAAACAAAGGAAGGGCAACTTGGAGGTTTTAATAAAATTTCAGGTGAAGCTGCCTACTGGAGCCATGGCTCTACTTTCCTCCCCCAACAAAGGTGAAGAGAAAGCACCCTCCTCAGGTGCCTCTGTACCTCACATCTGCTTTTCTCCTAGTTGTCCTAGGTAACGGCTTTTTTCTTTTTTCTTGGATACAATTCCAATTCTTGCTCCTTGGTCTCTTACATTCCATATCAGTATAGAAAGCAAAAATTATGATGTAATTTTATGAACACTCTTCTAGAAAAGCCCTAAGATTATTATAGATATTGCTAAGAAGTACAAATTTCTATAATACTGTGTTCTTAGGTCTAAACTACATAAGGAATTTACATCCCAACTGAAGACAAATGAGTTCTAGGTAAACACTGAATTATCTCCTCTCTGATAAGCATGTATAAGCAAGTTGTATAAAAATAGCTGGAAGTTTAACATTTGTTAACAATGCAAGCTTTTATCAAAAAAGTTCACCTACATATAGGTTCTATAATAGGTATTTAGAAACTGATTTTGCCAAAAAACACTGACTTCTTACCTGGGTCCTAAAGGTAAATAAAAGTAAGACAAAAGCTGAGCTTTTCTGCCTTTTTTTTTTTTTTTTCTGTATCTAGCCCCTTTATTTTGAGTCAGAATCCAGCTTAGCTCTGCACATAAGCATGCTAACATTCAAAGAGGGGCTGTCTAAAACTAGTAATGCCTTTCCCATCTCATCCTTCCTCAAAGCAGAAGGCATCTGGATTAACAGTAATAAGGCATTTTGATGTCAGCTTTTACAACATCCTGTTCCAAATTCTTGAAAAAGTATCTGAAAGTCCTCTGTCATTGTCCTAGACCTGCAGTCACCTTGAATTCCAGGACCAGCAGAGTCTCCCAGACACATCACCCATGGGAAGGTCACCTCCCTTCCCCCCAGCAGGAGTAATCATCTCATGGGAAACTGGATTGTCTCCAGGGCTGCCTTGCAGAACCAGAACTCAAAACTCAGATAATGTTCAAACAGTCCACAGTCTGACAAAGAATGTTTAATTATGCTTACCTTTCACTCCTGCTCCAACTCTTCTTTATTTAAAGGTAAAGCTCATGTTGTTATTCTAAAAATGGGCTGAAATGCTTAATTTTTGTCTTCCCAGAATTGCCATTTTGATTAAAATCTGTCCCTGCATTTTCACTGTTGCTTTTCTTTGTTATCTTTGGAGCAAGTGGCTGGATCTGATGTTTTGGAGCCCCCAGAGTCAGGCCTCTGACCTAGATCTAACCTAGGATTTCAGGTACAAATCTACCTTCATTTCACTTGAGTTGCAGTTTGCTTTATTTTCCTTCTGCCTGCCTGTCCCTCCCTCCCTTCCTGTTTTTGTTTTTTGGTTGCATTTATCAATAGTGATAAGCCTAACTGTATTTTGCCATTAAGAAGAGAAGAAAGGGAATATGAAAGAATAGGAGACACAGAATTCATGTGATCTCATTCTGAACATTCAACATTTCAGAAAGTAAAGCCAGAGAAGACTCAAAATGTAGAAAACACTTGACATAGCTAAGATAAGTTTCTAATAATTAGGTTTTCATGTTGAGTACCTACAGGCTGACTCTCCAGGAAGCCCATCTTTGTAGCTTTAAAAAGACTAGTATAGAAATAGAAAAGTCACATGGTCCACAAAAATTAGGATCATTTGTTTCTTAATTTCTTAAATCTTTGTTGCCCCTGTCTGGCTAACTTACGAAAAGGGACCAACCGCTTTTTTAGAGAAGAACAAACTCCGTGGTGATAGAGCTCATTTTTTTTTTTTTCTTGCTGTCATGAGCAGGAATGCTATGTTTCAAGAGAATTGAGTCAAGATGTTAAATTCCTAAAAGGAATTAGACTAATATTGAAAAAGAGAGAATGTTCTATTTATGAGTTTGTTGTCTATGAGTAGTGTCTATGTTGCAATTCTCTTCCATCTATAGTTGCTCCCTAATTTAGCCTCCACTCTCTTGGTTATTTTAGCTGTCATGTTTACAGAACTCTGTACAGCCAAATAAAAGTAAATGGTCTAAATCTATAACTGTTTATCACTGTCATCATAGTGATTGAAGTTTTCTCAGACAAGGTTTTGAAAGAAAACCACCATAATGTGGTACTTTAATGAGATTTAAGGGCTATTGCACAATTGTTCAAGCTAGCAAACATGTAATGCAGAAAAAAATCAATGGATAAGTGGATGAGGAAAAGACAGTGTCTTAAAGACATCCTACAAATAATGCATATATTTGAAAACTTAACAATAGTCTTTATTGACACTTAATGCAAAAAGTCACTCACATGGCAAGATCCCTCAGAGTATGAAAATCCTCTGCAGGATTTTCTGCTCAGCAGACCAGTATAAGTTGTCTGCTCCAGGAGATCCTTGCAAACAGATCCAAGAGATCCAGGCAGAAGTCAAGAAGCCTTTCACTACTTGTGAAATGCACACACACATGCACCTCCATGGGAACTAAATGCAGTCAATATGAACAGTGAAGAGAATCACTGCTGTCTGATGGAGTGAGAGCAAAAATATGACAGTATTTAGAGCCCTTTTGTGGACTCTGATAAGCAGAAATAAAATAAAAATCCTAGGGAAAGATAGCATAGTCCATCTCCTCTAAAAATGAATTTGCTTCAGCCAGAAGTTCAATCGCATGTAGAAATCTCTCAGTTTAAAGATAACAAAAAGTCAAGATAGAAAGCTTAGATTATGTGAAATATTAACAAATAATTGTTTCAGACCCTCTTCTCCTCATAGGTGACTTACTGGAAACTCTCCACCCAACCCCAAAGAATAACAAAGGGTCAGATGTTAACCTTTATGTATGCGGTGCAAGGAGAGTTGAGCAGAAGAGTGACCTAACCATAGTTTATCTTCCTTGGTTGCCCAGCAGCAGCATTCCTTAGTCACCCACCAGAAAATTTTCTCATGCAGCAACCTTCCTGATACTTTTCTACCAGGTCCCCCCATCTTAACCCCAAAGCCTGTACATGGCAGTAGGCTCCAGCTCTTTTGCTGGTGATCCCCTCCACAGGTTCCTTCTCCTGAATAAAACCTGTGCTGACACTGAGCCATTTCCCCCCTGACCTTCCATGTCTTTTTTTCAGTCTAACAATAACTTGTGATTTTATTTTTCATATCACTGAATACATAGTTTCTCTCAAGAAAAGACTGAAGGTAGAAGTAATGAATAAGTCTTCGAGTTTATATATCATGCCCTAATGGAAACCACATAAATAAATATATGTATTGTTTCCCAGAAATGAATGTATTAACTTTAATATGTGAGACTCAACTCAGCCTATTATTTGAATAATATTTCTAATAATAAAGAATATGGGGAACCAGGTGTGGTGTTTCAAACTGTAGTACCAACTGCTTAGGAGGCAGAGATTGGGGCAGTTACTGAAAACTCCATCTCAACAAACTAGAGGTGGTGGTATACATTTGTAATCCCAGCTATGTGGGAAGTCTAGGTAAGAGAATCTCAGTCTGGGGCTGGTTTCAGGCAAAAAATGTGAGACCATATCTACAAAATAACTAAAACAAAAAAAGGGGTGGGGTGTGGCTCAAGTGGTAGAGTGCCTGCCTAACAAGCACAAGGCTTTTAGTTTCTACTGCAGTATTTCCAAAAACAGAAAGAAAAGAGAACAAAACAAAATAACACAGAATAATGACAAGAATTGAAAGCCAAAAGAGTGATACATATGTAATCATTTAATTGGCTAGGACTGTAGTAGCTTCATGATCTCCAAGTAAACTATCTCAAAATAATCTCATAAATCACGACTGTAAAGTGTTGGGTGAATGTAGATGAGTGCCCTGTGTGCAGAAAAAGCAGGATCAGGCCAATGACATAGCTGTCCACAATAGAACACAATTAAGGAGAGAAAAGCCCAGTGATGTGATAAGGACTGATAAATTAAAATTTCAGTCACAGTAACTCAGTGGGGAAGAAAAAAGAAATTGCATAAATGTTAGGAAAAATAAATGGGACTGAATGAGATTGGAGCTGTAAGAAAAACATCAGTACAATTATGCTAGAGCATCAATGCCAACTCCAGGTTGTCATTTCACAAAGAAGACTCAATAATAGCAAATAAGATTGATACATTTGATTACTAAATCTTGTGACTGCAGTGATAATTCCTGTATGATGAATGTTATTGTTTGTATCCAAATAAAATTCAGTCCAAATGGGGAATAAGTTCAAGATCTTGTCTGGATTAGCTTTTGAAGATCCAATGGAGAGGCAAGAAATGGGTCAAAGAGAGTAATAATGAACTCTTACCAACACTGTGCTTCTGATGCAGCATAAAAATCAGAAGCTCTTTATGCTGGAGTGGATTTATCAAAGCACAAATTTCTCCATGTTTTTGCACAATTGTCCATATGGAAGAAAGGAATGTCATTGGTCAGAGGAAAAAGAGTATGGTTTATTTTCAAATTCAGCTCAAGTTAGTTAATGGAATATTATTTTAGAAAATATGCATTTTGTGATTATGATTCTGAAATTTGTTGTTATATTTATCAATAAATTCTCTGGGCTACATTCACAACCATGAGCAAGGACAGTCAGTTGTATTGATCATAAGTAGAAAAAAGCATGCTAAATAGATGAAAACAGGACCACTTAACTGTTATGAGGGCCCAGGTAACAGGCCCAGCTTTGCATTTTCAGTCCAGCATTCTTTTCACTACTTTCCTTTTAATTTTATCTCACAAATGTATGTGCTTATGTGAGTGTTTGTGTTTAATCTTTCTCTAGGTTATCTGTTCTTCATGTAAGTATTTTGAATGAATCTATCTTTATCTAAGAAAGATTGGTATAGCACTCCATTGAAGTGGACTTGAGAAATACTCTTTCTAAAAAGCCAGGTAAAGAATCCTAAGAATATCCATTCCTAAGTTTTCTTTTCTTAGTGCCTTCATATTATCATTCAATATAATTTTCATAATTGTTATAAATTATGATAGCCTCCTTATTAATGCAGGATTATTGTTATTATCAATAAACAGGAATGTTGACTTTATCGATTTAATTTAGTACTACTGATTCTTGACTTCTCCAACCAGTTGGCTTTGTACTATCTTGCTAAAAGTCTCATTGGTTGTGTGATTAAGCACAGATGATATTAAATATATAGATGGCATTAAACAAAGACCACAACCCAGTGATAATTATTTATTCAATGTGGCTGGGTACTTCTTGCTTTCAATGGAGCAGTTCTTTAGTACACTGTAGACTATATATCATAAAATATTTAATATAAAATTTCATATATATCTGTACATATACATATATATTGGGCATATAAACATGTGTATATCTAGATAAATCTACATATGATACATCTATCTCTTTTGTTTGTATTCTTATTTATATATAATTGGTTGTATATTTTTATATATCCAACACACAGAGAGACACATGGGTAGATGAGTAGGCAGAAATATAAACAAATACATAAAAGTTTTTCATCATTTATATATATATTTTGAATGTACAACTTGTCAACCGGCTGTCATGATCAGAAAAGGAATTTTTGCAATGAAGCTTGGAAGAGCTAAAGAGTTATGCTCTGTGAAGGACAAGAATAAGAGAATTTCAGAGATAACCAAAGCATGTATTACTTACTTTTTTTCATGGTGTCCACAAAAGATTTGGAATTCTGGCATTTTAGGATCTGTGTTTCTCCATTTGAGTTTTTTAATTCATGGGAAAGGCAGTCATGTTAGCCTAGACTGACTCAGGCTACACAAGTGAATTTTCATTTTCCGTGATAGGGTTATGCAGAAATAAGTACAAGCACTCACTTCCAGAGAAGTGGAATCATGATGAATTAGCAGTCTCAGAAGATACCTACTTTCTGTGAGTTAGATTATACATCCATCAGGAAAAAGTGAAACAGTAGTATGGAGTATCTCCAAGTGAGTGTCCCTCACATACTGACCTTTACAACTGTAATATTATCTGTAAAAGAGCTGGAGTTCAGACATACTATTTTGCTCATTTTCCAATATACACTTTAAATTACTAATACTTATGGTACTCATTTTATAATCCAACAGAATGATGAATGTATTTTAATCTTATTTGATTATGTATACATAAATGAAAATTGTAAATTGTTCATTCTATTCAGGCAAATGTTAAAAAAATTCCAAAAGTTATGTAAAGTTTGAACAAAAAAGTCCATATTTTTTCCAAGAGACAAAATTATGAATTTTAAGAAAAGGATATCTACAAACTGTGTTATTTTATATCTCTACTTTTGAAATGCTTCGTGCACTTCTAAACATTTTGAAAGACTAGTTGTTTCAAATAAGGACTTAAGTTTGTCTACTGCATACACATTGGTGCTGAATAACTACACAGAAGTAACAAAGGTTATATATGAAAGTGTCTTCTAAGTAGGAGTATTCTAGTATAAAACACATCATTTTTTTAACTCCTTCTATCCTGCTTCACATGTGCTATACATACCTGTCACTTACAGATACGACAATTTCACTTTTGAAAAGTCATTTTCAGAAAACAGCCTTTCTATGAATTTTAACACAAAGTATACAACATGTTTATCAACTCTACTTTTGTCATATATTGGCAACCTCTTCAATATTTAGAGACTAAATATTATAAAATTAAGACTCATTTGCCCAGTAAATACACAATATACACAGTATAGCAGTTAAATGAAATTCACACAGTGTGTAAGGTAATGAATTTACTGAAATATTCTAGTACACACTAACAGAATAATTTTTGCAGTTTCTTCCATCTCACTTCCCTCAACCCAACAAACAAGTCCAGACAGTACACTGTTCAAAGGTGATTTTACAAGAATGTCTGATATTGAAAAAAAGTGAGTTAAAGGTGGCATTTTCTTCAATTTAAAATATTTTTTATGCTCCCAGTCATTTCAAAATGAGAGCGACAAAGAGGAGGAGATTTTAATCCAAAAAAATGCTGATTTTTTTCTTTGGTTAATTTTGTATAATAGGGTGTTTGGCTGAAAACTACTCTTTAAATTCCTTTACAATAATGACCACCTACTGCTATGATATAGAGGCAATGACTACGTACAACAAATCAAGGAACAATTACTTTGATTTAAGCTTGGAGCAGTTTGAACTTCTGGGTTTTCTTTTCCAAGATTAAGTTTGGACTTTGAACAGATTTTATTTGCTTGCTTAAAATTATGATGCTTATCTACATCTATGAAATATAAGATTTAATTTTATTGACAGAAATACAGAAATGCAACATTATTTGCCAAGACCTTGGTAATACAGAGTATAATATGCTAAGTTAAATATTAATGAAAACTTTATTCTACTGTGTTCCAAAGACACAAAAGAAGAATTTGATGTAATATGTGCAAGTCTGCATTATAGCGACATTTAAGCAACACTAAGGAGTTATATATGAATAAATAAATTGTATGCCATAAAACCATTTTATCTGAATCATATTTCTTAGTATTCTTCTCTTTTAAATAGCTGACTCAGGGCTTTAGAATTTCCTGAGAAATAATGTCCTTCCACATGGGAATTATAAATATTCCTTGACTGGAAAAGATACATTTACTCTTTATTTTTAGCATCCATTATTTTATGATTTCAAAGAGCAACCTAAAATTTTTCCATTACTAAACTATTTTTTAGATTTGTGGTAGAAAATTTATTTCACATCTTTGTGGGAGGGAATAATTTCTCAAAAGCAAAATATAAAATCAAAGAAACAAAATTTTTCCTATGTTTGCAAACTGCTTAACTAGAGAAGAGAGAGAAAAAACATGAAAATTTTTCTTATGATTATAGTGACCAAGATTTTAAACTGAAGTAAAACCACCATTGTCATATATTATTAAATCCACAAATATTTGCTCAGAATCCAGCTAAGCTCAGAACCCATACATTTAAGAAATGCTTACAACTTGAAAAATGCTTTCTGTATCAGAAAGCTATACCATGTATAGGTATTTCTAAGCAGAACATTTACCTAAAAGTAGCAGAGAAGCTGACCACTGGTTAGATAGTATAATAATTCTCCTTTCTTTGTTATATCAAGAACTTTGAAGAAGTCAGTTCCAAGGCTCCTCAAGGCATTGATATTCTCCAACTTGTGGTTCTCCCTCCTTCCTTTTCTGCCTCCCTTCCTCCCTCTCCCTCCCTCTCTCTTTTGGTGGTTGTTGTTTGTTTCCCTTGGTTCAAATATGGCTGTGCTAACTCCAAGCACCACATTCTCTCATTGCAATGTCCAATCCTGGGAGAAAAAGAAAAGAGCAAATGAAGTGTATTGCCCTGTTTTTATAGAGTCTATGTCCTTTATACTACTTAATCTTAATTATTTTCACTCCTCCGTCTACACTATTCTCTCTGCTCAATTTTATAACCTCTCTTCCTGTTTATACTATACTTGTCTTACATTAAGTTTAGCTTGCTCTTTTCAAGTCTCTAGGTTATCAAAATTTTAAAAATAACCTCTTATTTTGTAATGATTTTATACTTACAGTAGTTCCTGGTGCACTAGAGAAATCTAGTGTGCCTCTAAACAAATTTTGCTCTTTATCATCATTTTGTATTACCATGGTTAATTTGGGAAACTAAGAAATCACATTATAGAGTACTTGATTAGAACTATAGTCTTTACTTGACTTTTTTTATTTCCATAATCATAGTCTCTCTGTTTCAAAATCCAACTTAAGATACTACTTTGAATTTAATTGTCATATCATTTCAATCTTTTCCAGTCTGTGAGAGTTTCCCAGTCTTTCCCTGTCATATTTGAGAGATACTAGCTAACAATTCTATGGAGTATAATACCTGGCTCAGATTGACCTAAGGTTTTTCTCATGATTTGACTGAGTTTGGAGTTCTTGAAAAGAAAACCCAGAGTTGAAATGATCTCATCACATTGTATCATGTAAAACTTAATATCAACATAATATTATAGGTTACAGCAGTTTTTGTCAGGTTCTGTATTTCTCTAATGTAAAATTACAAATTTTCCCTTTCAATATTCTCTTCCTTGAAATTATAGAGATATACAACACACACACACACACACACACACATTAATCTTATACTTAATGTTTTCATTCATCAATGGGCCCTAAATGTGAAGTTCCAATACAATTGAAATATACACATAGCTATGCATACATATATTCACACTCAAATTATATGCACTGATTTTAATATCAGCTGTTTCCTGATACTGATTCCTGTTTACTATTTACCAGGAATTAGGAAGTGATAGTTCCAAAAATCAAGTCCAAATTCCTTCAGGAAAGCTATCTCTGTGAGTGATTATCAAGTCACTGCAGTTAAAAATTATTTATTACCAAACTGTGTATCATATTCAGTGAATATGAAATATACTCTTGATAATTTTCTGTTATGGCTAGTAAGAGAACAATTTTAATACTTATTTAACATGAAAGTGTATCAAATACTGGGAGGATTCTACCTTGGGCTGAAATATGTCCCTCCCAAAATTCACATTTGAAGTCCTAATCATAAGTACCTTGTATATGACTATGCTGAGAGATGAGGTATTTAATGGCATGATTAAATTAAACTAAGATCTTTGCAGTTGTCACTAATTGAACATGAGAAGTATCTTATAAGAAGAAATTTGAGTGCATAGAGAAACACCCCACATGTGTGCACACAGAGAGATAAGTCAAAGATGACAAGGATGTGGAGAAACAGGAACTCTTGCACAAAGGATATGGGGATATAAATATTATAGCAACTACAGAAAAAAGTATGGGTTCTCTCAAACAATTAAAAGTAGAACTACTATGTGACCCAGCAATCCCACTTTTAGGTATACATCCAAAAGAAATGAAATTAGTATTCTAAAGAAACATCTACACCTGCATTTTTGCACAGCACTGTGAACAACAGCTAAGAAATGGAGCAAAGCTAAGGGGCCATCCACACATAAATCAGTAAAGAAAATGTGATAAAAGTATGGAATGGAATATTATATAGACATAAAAGAACAACATCCTATCATTTGTGACAACATAAATTAAACTGGAGGTCATTATGCTAAATGAAATCAGCAAGGCACAGAAAGACAAGTAATACAATTGTCTCACTCATATGAAAAATACAGAAAAGTTGATCTCATAGGAGTTGAGGTAGAATGGTGGTTGGCAGAGACTAAAGAGAGTATAGGG
The DNA here is from genome assembly GCF_047511655.1 of Castor canadensis. Taxonomy (NCBI): domain Eukaryota; kingdom Metazoa; phylum Chordata; class Mammalia; order Rodentia; family Castoridae; genus Castor; species Castor canadensis. The sequence continues at coordinate 25,025,702 of NC_133390.1, read as the reverse complement.
AAAGGCTGATGAATGGGGACAAAGGTATGATTAGATAAGAGTAAAAGGTTATAGTGTGTTATTGCACAGTAAGGTGAAAATAGATAATGACAAAAGTTACAAGATAGGACTTTGAATGATTTAACAACCCTATAGCCAACATCATATTAAATGGGGAAAAACTGAAACCATTTCCTCTAATGTCAAGAACGAGACAAGTGTGCCCACTCTCTCTACTTTTATTCAACACAGGCTTAGAGTTCCTAGCAAGAGAAATAAGACAGGAAGAAATGAAAGGAATACAAATTGGAAAGGAAGAGCTTAAGCTGTCTATATAAAACCTAAAAGACCAGAAAAATTCCACTGAAAAACTCCTAGACACCATAAACAGCTTCTGCAATGTAATAGGATACAAAATCAATTTATGAAAACCAGTAGCCTTTCCATATACCAACAATGAACAGATTGAGAAAGAATATAGGAAAGAATATAGGAAAATAATTCCATTTACAATAGCCTCAACAAAATCAAATACCTAAGAATAAACTTAACAAAGGATGTAAATGACCTCTACAAGGAAAACTATAAAGTATTGAAGAAAGAAAACAAAGAAGACTGCAGAAAATGGAAAGATTTCCCATGTTCATGTTAAGGTAGAATCAACATAGTGAAAATGGCTATATTACCAAAAGTAATTTATGTGTTCAATGCAATTCCCATCAAAATCCCAACAGCATTCATCATGCAGATTGAAAAATCGAATATAAACTTCATCTGGAAGCACAAAAGACCACAAATAGAAAAGACAATATTGAGCAAAAACAGAAATGCTGGAGGTATAACAATATCCAACTTCAAACTATACCACAGAGCCATAGTAATAAAAACAACATGGAACTGATACACAAACAGATAAGAAGACCAGTGGAACAGAATAGAAGACCCAAATATGAATCCTTACAGCTGCACCCACCTGATTCTTGACAAAGTCTCCAAAAAGACACAATGGAGAAAAGACAGCTTCTTCAACAAATGTTGCTGGAAAAATTGGCTCTCTGCCTGCAGAGAACTGAAACTAGGTCCATGTCTTTGACCTTGTACAAGTATCAACTGAAAGAGGACTAAAGACCTCAGTATAAGATCTGAAAATTTGAAACTAGTGCAGGCAAGAGCAGGGAATAAACTGGAATTAACAGGCATAGGCAATGACGTCTTGGTTGAACTCAAACAACTAAGAGAAAGGATTAACAAAGGGGAATACATAAAATTAAAAGTTTCTACACAACAAAAGAAATGGCCTCTAAACTGAAGAAGCTGCCAGAGTGGGAGAAAAAAATCTTTGACAGTTATACATCAGACAAGGGACTGATAACCAGAATATTCAGTGTTATCAAAAACTAAATTCCCCAAAATCAATGATCCAATGAAGAATTGGGCAGATGAACTGAACAAAGCTTCTTCAAAGGAAGAAGTTCAGATGGGTAAAAAGCATATGAAGAAATGCTCACTATCCCTCACTGTAAAGGAAATGTAAATCAAAACCATGTTAAGATTCCACCTCACTACTGTTAAAATAGCTACCATCAAGAACACAAACAAAAAATAAATGTTGGCAAGGATGTGGGGAAAAAAGAACCCTTATACATTACTGAGTGGAATGAAACATAGTAAAACCACTATGGAAAACAGTATGAAGACTCTTCAAAATACTAAAAATAGAACTGCCATATGATCCAGCAATTCCACTCCTAGGGATATACTTGAAGAAATTCACGTTATAAATAAAGGCACCTGCACATCCATGTTTATTGCAGCATTATTCACAATAGCTAAACTATGAAAACAGACAACATGCCCCACTACTCATGAATGGATTAAGAAAATGTCATATTTATAGACAATGGAATTTTATTCAGCTACAAAGAGGAATGTAATTTTGTCATTCAGGTAAATGGATGGAACTGAAGAACATCATCTTAAGTGAAGTTAGCCAGGTTCAGAAGTCCAAAAGCTTCTTGTGCTCTCTCATATGTCAAATAAAAACCTAATACAAATACAACAATATTATGAAAGATAGGTTACACTAAGAGGAGGTCACATATGAGAGGGGGAGGGTAAAAGAGGGATGTTAAGAAGGTGAACATGCCATGACCAACTCAGCTTCATCCCAGGGATACAGGGATGGTTCAACATATGAAAATTATTAAATGTAATACACATATTAACAAAAGCAAGACAAAACCACTTCATCATCTCAATACATATGCAGAAAAAAAAACTTTGATAAAATTCAACAAACTATCATGATAAAAGCTCTGATGAAACTAGGAATAGAAGGAATAAGCACAATTAAGGCTATATATGACATATCAACATCATAGGTAATGGAAGAAAAATGAAACCATTTCCCCTAAAGTCAGGAACAAGATAAGGCTGCCCACACTCACCACTCCCTTTCAACATCATCTTGGAATTCCTAGTCAGAGCAATAAGACAGGAAGAGGAAATAAAAGGAAAACAAGTAAGGAAGAAATCAAACTACTCCTTTATGAAGACAACATGATCTTATACCTATAAAGACCTGAAAAACTAGACACCATGGACTACTTCAGCAAATAGCAAGATACAAAATCAATTTACAAAAATTAGTTGCCTTTCTATACACCAAAAATGAATAGATTGAGAAAGAATATAGGAAAACAATTCCATTTACAATAGCCTCAAAAAATAAAATACCTGGGAATAAATTTAACAAAGAATATAAATGACCTCTATAAGGAAAACTATAAACCACTGAAGAAAGAAATCAAAAACAACTTCAGAACATAGAAAGATCTCCTGTGTTCATGGCTTGGTAGAATCAACATAGTAAAAATGGCTATAAGACCAAAAGCAATCTTCATTTCAATGCAATTCCCATCATAATCCCAATGACATTTATCACAGAGATAAAAAAATCTACCATAAAGTTCATTTGGAAGCACAAAACACTAAAAGCAGAGATACTATAGCTCAATATTGAGCAGAAAGAGCAATACTGGAGTTATCACAATACCCAACTTCAAACTATACTACAGAGCCACAGCAATAAAAACATCATGGTACTGGCACAAAGATAGACATGAAGACTTGTGGAACAAAGTACAAGACCCAAATATAAATCTTTGCAACTTTACCCACCTAATTTTTGACAAGGTGTCAAAAATGTACTATGGAGAAAAGACAGCCTCTTTAACAAATATTGCTGGGAAAGCTGGACATCTGGCTGCAGAAAACTGAAGCTAGATTCATGTTTGTCACCCTGTACAACCATCAACTCAAAGTGAATTAAGGACCTTAATATGAGACCTAATACCTTGAAGCTAGTACAAGAAAGAGCAGGGAATGCACTGGAATTAATATATGTAGGCAATGACTTCCTCAGCAGAATTCAATTTACTCAGTGACTAAGAGAAAGGACCAACAAATAGGACTAAATGAAATTAAAAAGCCTCTGCACAACAAAAGAAATGGTTTCTAAGTTGAAGAGGACACATACAGAATGGGAGAAAATCTTGGCCAGCTATAGATCAGACAAGGGACTGATAACCAAACTACACAGGGAATTAAGAAAACTAAACTACCAAAAAAATCAATGACCCAATGAAGAAATGGACAAATGGACTGAACATAGCTTTTTCAAAGGAAGAAGTTCAAACGGCTAAGAAACACATGAAGAAATGGTCACTATCCCTGGCCATAAAGGAACTGCAAAGCAAAACTACATTAGGATTCCACCTCACTCCTATTAGAATGACTACCATCAAGAACAGAAACAACAACACATGTTGTTGAGAATTCATGGAAAAAGGAACTTTTATACTCTGCTGGTTTGAATGTAAGCTAGTAAAACCACTGTGGGAAATCTTATGGAGGCTCCTTACAAAACTTAAAAAAGACCTGCCATGCGACTCAGCGAAAGCACTCCTAGGGATATACCCAATGGAATGTTACAGTGAAGACACCTGCACACCCATGTTTACTGCAGTACTATTCATAATAACTAAGCTATGGAAACAGAAAACATGTCCCACTACTGATGAATGGATTAAGAAAATGTGGTATTTATACACAATGGAATTTTACTCAGCCCAGAAGAATGAAATTTTGTCATTGGCCCACAAATGGTTGAAACTGTAGAACATCATCTTAAGTGAAGTTAGTCAGACTCAGAAGGCCAAAAACCACGTTCTCTCTCATATGTGGAATATAGATGTAATATAAATGCAGCAATATCACGAAACACTGGTCATACTAAGGGGAGGTCATACACCAGAGTGGTAAGTTAAAAGGAGGAAACTAGGAAGATGAATATGGTTGATATACTCTCTCCATAAGAATGAATATAGAAATCTTTAAGTAGCTGAAATTACCACAAGAAAGGGACTAAGATAGAGTGTAGATAATTAGAGGAGATAAACCAATTGGTAGTATAACACACATATATATGGAAATACCACAGGGAAAGTCCCTGTACAACTACCTTTATCTCAAACAAGCAAAAATGTCATGTTTTTCTTTTTTCTCTTTTCTATTTTGTAAAATCAGATAACAGGAGGGCAGAACAGGTCCTTCCCAAGGGGGAAGGTTGGCTCCAGAGAGAGGGGGAAGTGGCAGAAAAAAGGGATAGGAGAGTGATAACAGTGCAAAAACTGTGTACACATACGTGTAAATGCAAAAACAATATCTGCTGAAACTACTCCATGAACTGGGGGAGGGAGAGTAAAGAGGAACTGTGGATGGGCTGAATTCAAGTATGATATAGTTGATACATTGTATGAACCTTTATAAATGCCACAATGTATCCCCACTCAGCACAACAATAAAGGAAAACTTAAGTAGGTGAATATGGTTGATGAACTATCAATACAAGAATGAATATAAAATCTTTAAACCGGTTGAATTCACTAAGGTAGAATGAAAAAAAATAGAGATGAATCAATTTAAGCTATAATACATGTATACATGGAAGTTCCACAAGGAAGTTCCTTGTGTAGGTCTCTTAAACAAACAAAATGTCACTTTTTGCTTGTTTGTTTGCTTTGTATTTTTCTTTTACAAAATCAGAGAACAGGAGGGTGGAATGGGTCCTGCCTGGTGGGGTTAGTACCAGTGGGAGGAAGGAGAGGGTGGGTGAAAGATGTAGGAGGGTGAAAATGGTGCAAAAACTGTGTACACATGCATGTAAATTGAAAAGTGAGGCCTATTGAAATTAATTCAGGACTAGGGATAGAGAAAGATAAAGGAGAATGGTGGAGGGGGTGGATTCAAGCATGATGTATTTGATATGTCATTATGTAAGAAATTATATAAATGCCACAATGTAATGCCAACCAGAACAACAATAAAAAGAGGGAAAAAAGGTAAATATTTGATCATTCAATAAATAGTAAATAGTCTTAAAATATTTTTTAAATGATAATAAATATTTAATAAATTGTAAATATTGAAATCTACTTAAGCTGATTTAAATAGTAAACAATTTTGTGCATGTGTCAAAACATCACATGTGACCTTATTAATGTGTATAATTTTTACATTTTCATATCTCAGTTAAAATTTAATTTAAATAAAAGTTCCAACTATCCTTTTTGCAGATGTGGCTGTACTTTTGAAGGTTGTCAAGTGTATTTGTGTATGATAACTTCATTTTCTATAAATGTTTGGCACCTGTAAGCCACCACACTTTTCACTATTTCTTACATTGCATTAGTTGTCTTAGGTATATTAGAGATAACATCAGGGCAATTATCTTTAAATCCTTAACAGGAACTGAAACTAAAGAAATTGAAGTTGTTTGAGAGCCAAAACTGGGACCTATATTTCTTTGCCTGTCTATTTTTAAGTATGCAATGCCCTGGAAATTTCTCCAAACAGTGAATTATAAATATGCCACAGTATGGGGAAATTTTCACTTCAATATACTGCTTGTGAGATGCGAATTTAAATGGCACTCATAGTTTAGGTTAGTTAAGTAAATATGGTCGATAAGTAAGACTCTGAAAATCTCTGCCTCTTTTCTTTCCAGCCTCTAAAAGAAGTTGCTTCATTTGTTACGTTGGCAAAGAATTCATAATCTACTCTTCACCTTCATCTCTCACTACTCTGAGATGTTTTTAGGCAATGCTTGGGATCAAATCAAGCATATGTTGGCTGTGTCCTGTAACACTGAAATATACCCCATTCCTGAAATTTCTTTGAAGATGAGAAACAGGATTTTTTTTTTTTGGTTTGACCCCATGCGTATATAATATTTACTGAAAAAATGTCTGTTCAATAGATGACAAATTATGTAATTTTGGTGCTTACATGTATTTTTTGTTATTATATTAAAAACAAAATATGTTTTAAGATCATATGACATATATATGATGGTTGAAATGAAAAAATATGCTTTGGCAAGTGAACTTTTTAGTAAATTCATTATTCCTTTTTTAGCAGCAAAAAATCACCATATTTAGATGATTTATATAACATATTACATGTATATTTTACTTTGGATTTAGATAATGTATTCTGAACTCTAAATTCAAATTTCAATGTTTTTCTATGATTAACATATGTAACATAATGCATTTTACCTTGGAAAGAACTTTTTGCCTATATAAAAGTAGCACTCATGAAAAGGGGGAAAACTGATTTTCCCAAAAGTAGCAGAATTATCTGCTAGCAGATACTTCAATTTCAATCTGTAAAGATATTTACCTAAAGAATGGTATGTGTGTGATTGTGTGGGCATTTTATTACATTGTTTTCCTTTGATAAAATTGAGTAATACTAAAAACAAGCCCTGCAGGTCTACCTTGTAAGTAAAGACAAAATGACTGGACTGTCAATGAGTGGACTTGGAGCTGTTTTGCTAATGTGATGTGATCATGAGGACTTGCCTCCCTCATGATCAACCTTATTTACTTGTCAGAGGAATGAATAACTTGAACATGACGAAGGAGTAAACAGCTTTAATACAGATAGTCTATGTGATCAAATGGAATTTATATCCATGACTCTGATTCATTTATTCTAAACTCAGAGTGAGTAAACAAGATAAAAGATAATAACTCTTGCCCCATCTTTATGTGCTCTTTATATATTACTAAGATTCAGAAGAAGTTTTTCTTCCGTCATTACTCTTGAAAAGAGTGATACTTATCAAGAAGATAGCATAAATGAGAGAACAAAAGGAAACAGAACTTGATTAACAATGTGAGTCATGAATAGCCCTCATTAATTGATCTCAACCAAGTCTGAAATACTATGATACTGGAACCAAACTTGAAACTAGAGATCTTTCATAGAAGGAAGAACAGAGAAGCACAGAAAATTGATTAATGTTGTGAAACCTGGGGTTGGATTATCAAGATTTGAATTCAAGCTCTACAATTTGGTAACTGTAGACTCTCCAATGTTATTTGATCCTTCTCTGAGACTTTGTTTTATTATATATAAATGAGTATCACTAACAGCTCAGCTTTGACTACTAGTTGGCTGACTTCTATCTGTTCTGAGCTTCTTTTGCTCATTTGTAAAATGCTTGGTTTGAGTACTTTAACTGTTGTAAAGATAAAATAAAAAATGTATATAAAGACTTTGACCAATTCTATAACTGTTTTTACTAGTTATTTATTTCCTAGTGAACCAAAGAATGATAATATACTTTATTATGCTACACACACTTAATTTTCATCTGTAAAATGATCTGTGCTACTCCCTGATGTATCTTTTGCTAATGCTTAGTTGATGTCAGAGACAGGGGCATGATCTGAAAAACTTTGTATTCAAATTATTGGTCTGTCAAAAAAAAAATCCCTAATAAGGTGGATCCAAAAATAAATATTTCTTATCTTGAGATAAACAAAAATGCAAGTCCTAATTATATAAAATTTCCAGCCCTGTTTGCAGTTCTATCTCAATTATTTTATTTTTTCCTCCAGTTCTAGCCTTTCCCCGATCTTTCCTAAACTGTATAACATAGCAGGGAGGCAAAAGTGAACCTTCATTTAATCAAAGATCAATGTCAAGCAGTATAACCAGAGGCAGATTTGTTTTCTCTAGGAATTAGTCACAATTTAACAGTCAAAAGCAATGGGGCCAGACAGAAAATATGAAAGTAACCTCTAAGAAAATATTAACTAAATAGATTAAGGGGAACATGCTAAATACTAACAATTTTTGTTTCATATAGTACTAATTCTTTTAATTTTGCTTTGTTTCAGCAATTGTATTAGTACTGATGTAATTATACCCATGAATGATTATTTCAATTGTTTTATTTATATTTATAATTCTAGTTATTATAAATGTATTTATATTAACATGGCATTTTCCACATTGTTTCATTCATTTTTTTCTTATGTATTTTTTCACAGTATTTTATTCATTTCTATCTTATGTATGTTTAGTCAGTTTATATAATAAGGCACTCTGAGTTGAACATAAACCAGTTATTCAATTTCCACAGCGGCAATTTTGATGACATCCTTCCAGGAAGTATGAGTTCAAATCAATATTTTATACTTCTATGAATAGTTTATCTCTAAATATTTTCAAATAAGGATACAATAATAAAAATATTTCTCCTAATTTTACTGTTCTTTATACTCCATTTTTGTAACTGCAAATTTATTTGGAATATATGTAAGCGAAAAGCTACAGTTTCAAACTGTGGGTATACTTTGCATATTTGTGTTAAGTCCAGAATGAAGATTGTTTTAATCTTCCATGTTTCAATGCTTCTTTCTCATTTCTCTGCCATACCTATAAAGTGCAAAAGCTAACTAACAAACTAAATAAACAAGGGATACGTTTCCAAATCCACTTTATTTATTTTTATTATCGTATTATTGTTGTACTGGGGGTACAATGTGACATTTACAGAAGTCCTTACAATACATCATAGTTGAATTCACCCCCTCTATCATTCTCCTTTAACTCCTACCTTCCCCTACTTCTGAGAAGTTTCCTCATTTTTCCATTTTTGTACATGAGTATATAATATTTCTACCATATTCAACCTCCTATGCCCTTTTCTTCTATCTTCCCTCTTTGCACTGGTACCAACCCCCCCAGACAGGACCTGTTTTGTCTTCCTGGTCTCTGTTTTTGAAAATAAAAATGACACTTTTGTTGTTTAAGATAGCTATATAGGGTTTTTCATTGGACATTTCCACATATATGTGCCAAATACAATTTAATATTAAAAGTTTTTGAAATCTGAATTGGAGTTTCAAGAATTATAATTAGTTTCTTTCAAGGATGAACATTTACACCTTTACTCCACATTGATATGCCATGACTGAATATTTATCCAGGACGTCATTCCTTCTAAACTCAACTGAATGCCTTCTTTGTTATTTAAAATTAAATTTATTCTAATACTCTTCAGTAGAGTAACTATAGCCATTTCTTTATTAAAAGTCAGATAAACAGGATTTTTAAATATCCACTTCCTTCTTGTACTCCATACTTAGAGATTTTTGCTAAAGTCTTGGGTCCAGGATAGCTAAATTCTTTTCAAATACCTGTGATTAATACTACTAGCATCTACATTACCTAGATATACTTCAGTCATAAACATCTCAATTTTCACTCATCAGGGTATAATACAAAGTTTCTGCCTTCCTTACTAAATGTATTAATATTTTATGCAACATTTAATTTCTTTTGGAATTAATTGAAAGAATTTTCATGGATGTTCTTTACCTTCTTTAATTTTTATTGTAGTACACTAGAGGTCAGAATAAATGTGATTTTCAAGCAGGGGAAAGGCATAAATAATTTTTCCTTGTCATTATTTGTTATTTTTCCAAACAGCAGTTAGGTTTTTTATACTTCGGGCTATTTCTCAACTAAAATAGATTGTACCCTGATGTTTGCCAACTGTGTGTGATTCAGGCCTTTTGTTTGAACATCAGCATTTTGTTTTTAACACTTGCTACATTGTGATATTTTTGAGACCTAAGGCAAATCTATAAGGGTGCTCTATGTAATTATTTCCTTTTTTATCCTGTTTTATATAGCAAAACCATAATAATTATTAGAAAGTTGCACATACAAATTTTCTTTAATGATTTGTGTGGAGTTTTTTTGATGTAACATAGTTGTGTGTACATGTTTTTCACATACATATATGTAATCAAAATACTAGAATGAAACCTGGAACTTATTTTAGTCTTTTTCTTTATTGTAATTGTGTGATCATTAAAAACCACTTCACCTATTTATATCTTATTTTTAAAACATGTTTTAATTGAAATATTTACATTCATATTAAACACATTTTGGGCATTTTCACAAGATGGTTATACATGCAAAATCACAACTTTATAAAGCAAATATTACCAGCATCCCAGAAACCACACTTTGTGTCACCTTCAAGTAACTAAGTCTCAAGGATAAACAATATCTTTATGTCTAAACTGCAGATTAACTAATTTAGTTAACTAATCCTTATTTGTGAATATTATATAACTGAACTCATTGTATATGCTATTTTGTGCTTCCCCCTTTTTTTTCTCAAGAAGTTTTCTTTATAATATTAACCCATAATGTTGCAGATAGTTGCAGTTAATCCAGTCTCATTCTTTTAATATTCTATTATGTAACTTTACCACCCACAATGCATTTGCCTGATATCAGGAGGGATATGACATCTGGTAAAATAAGAAATTTTTCTATGTCAAATTTTCTACAAGGAGTGCAAAATAAGATGCAATACAATTATTTCTTCTTACCCAGTACTCAATTTATTAAGATCCAGGAGATACAGACAGTAAAACAATACCCAATATTTCAAGATGTCCTAGATTTCTAACAGTATTCCCAAATGCTTTTTACTACTTTCATTAGGGCATGTCCTAGTTTGAACTTACCATGAAAAATTAAAGCAATGGCTTATCATATCTAAACATATCTAGTACCATAATTGCAAATGCATTTGACCTTTCTCAGAAACCTGCCCCAATTAGAGGGAGAAAATAAGCCATGAGTATTCTTCTAAACTTAATCACATTCTTCTCACTCAGAAGGATGTATTTAGTTTATTGGTTCATTCATTCTTTTATTCACTCATTTTTATATATCTAGATGTTTATGCCTATGTATTATTATACGTCATTTGATGTAGGGATCATGGTTTTCCCAATAGTATCTCCAATTGATCCAGCACCATTTTGACTCTTTGTTGTGTATGAGGTGATCATGTAGTTTAATTATCACAGTCTAAACTACTCTAGGTTATCAAATGTCTATCAGGGTACCTTTAAGCTGTGCTACTTTACCTGGGGCTCTTACATTTCTTATCTTAAATTTCGAGACCCTGCTCTTTGAATATGTACTCCTGCCTTTTTAGCTCTCATTTCTTCCTTAATCCGTGCAGATTTCCTTTGACAACAGTGTGATCTTCACTGTCAAGGCCATATCAACCATTTTCATTAGTGCTTCTTTATCCTTTGATTTCTGAAACATGAGAATATCAGAGCCCTGAGTTATTATTGAGCAATAACACTGAGATGATTGCTTCCAGATAAGAAAATACTAAAGAGAGTTTTGAATGGCTATCACCTCTGTATTCATCTTCTGATAGTTTCTCAGTGGTTCTTAGAAGAGATTTCATACCTGGTGAATTTTTTCCTGTTTCCTGGGTGGCTATTTCACATTTTCACAGGTTCCTCAAAGTTGTATTGTATCATGCCTCAACTCTCACTTTTAACTGATGTTTTTACCCAAGTACTTCACTTGCAGTAAAATAATATTGGATTACAAAGATTTATCAATTTCTTATATTAAAATATGAAGACTCCTGTCTATATCCACAATTACATTTATATTTATTGGTAAAAATTCCTTTCTACCATGTTTTTGAAACTATTCTCTTTTACTTCCTTTTTCATCTTATTCTCTATTGTTATTATTTATTCAGCATATTTTTATTCAGGTCTTACTCTAGATTAATATTTCATATGTTTTGGATATGTGGACAAAAGAATTGGCTCTGTTGCTAGATAAATCATAATGGTATGGAGGAGATAAATATTAATAACGAATAATAAATAAAGTGAGACTAATAAGATATTGGTAGCTGATGAGTAAGAAAAAAAGAAAGTGTATCAAGGTAAAGGAAATAAATGGTATTTGGAGAGGGAAAAGCATGCCACAATATTAAGCAGAGTATAATGGTTGACTACACTGAAATTATAGGACTTGATCAAAATCCAGCTGCTGGCAGCTTATGACTGCTATCCTACTTTCTTGTAGGCTGAGATTGGGAAGATGATGGTTTAAGACCTGCCCAAGCCAAATAATTTGCAAGATCCCATCTCAGCAGAAAAAAAATCTGGATGTGGGCCTGTCATCCCCATGACAGGTAAGGTAGGAAGTTTAAAATAGGAGGATCACTGTCCAGGTTAGAATGGATAAAAATATGAGACCCTAATTTGCAAAATAACCAGAGCACAGAGAGGTAGAGGCATGGCTCAAGCAGTAAAGCACCTACCTAAAAAATATGAAGCCCTGAGTTTAAAACTCAGTACCACCAACAAAACAAAACAAAAATACTTAAGCAAAGAGGTTATTTGATAAGGGATTTACAAATTGGAATGAGGGCAGAGTATTCCTGGCAGAAATAGTAGGTGAAGAAACAATATTAAGTTGAGAGAATGCCTGGAAGTTTTAGGGAATTCCAAGGAGACTAGAGTTGCTGGAGTGGGCCAGTGAATGACATAATAGTCTATGATGCCATAGACTATTATCTTGAAAAATCATATGTATTCTTGAAGTTCACTGTAAGTAAGTGGGACACCCAATGTTGATAGAGTGAGACAGAGATGGGGTACTAATAAGACATGGAATATCAGTCAGTGAGATAGTAGCAACACTTAATGTGGTATCTTAGATGCCAAGAAAACAAACAATATCCAGAAAATGATCAATTGAGTGAAATCCTGATGACTACTCAATGAAACAGGAAAGAAGAACTAAACAGTTTGGTAAAGTGAAGTTATTTAGTGGAATTGTGTGAACATAGGCCCAATGAATTGAACTTAAGGTAAAATGTGATAATAATATCAAAAAGACAAAAGATGATGTTGAACAAAGTGAATACACATACATTCTGGAATGTTTTTGGCCATATAAGGCCAATAGGAAAAGGGGACCAGGAACTAGAGAAAAGGTTAGATTAAAAAGAATTAACCTAGAAGGTAACACCCACGCACAGGAAATCAATGTGAGTCAATGCCCTGTATAGCTATCCTTATCTCAACCAGCAAAACCCCTTGTTCCTTCCTATTATTGCTTATACTCTCTCTACAACAAAATTAGAGATAAGGGCAAAATAGTTTCTGCTGGGTATTGAGGGGGGGAGCGGGAGGGGGTGGAGTGGGTGGTAAGGGAGGGGGTGGGGGCAGGGGGGAGAAATGAACCAAGCCTTGTATGCACATATGAATAATAAAAGAAAAATGAAAAAAAAAAGGTCTGGTGGAGTGGCTAAAAAAAAAAAAAAAGTATGAAATACTGTTATTTGCAATAGTATGATGGAACTGGAGATGGCTGTGTTATGTGAAAGATTCCAGGCAGGAAAAGACGAGTATTGTGTAATCTTACTCAAATGTAGAACCTAAAATAAAAATGATAACATAGAAGGAGAGAGCAGAAAGGTGGTTATGAGGTCTGTAGAGAGTAGGAGGGAAGGAGGGATGAGAAAAGTTTGATCAGCATGTACTAAATATAGCTAGATAGGAGTATGATGTTCTAATGTGTTATCATACAGTTGGGTAAATAGAGATAACAATTGTGCCCCTTACATTTAAAAAATATACAAGGTAGGATTTTAAAGTTTTTACACTGAAGAAATTATATTTGAAGAGATAGATATGTTTAACATGATTTACACATTATACAATGAATACACAGATTGAAATATTACTTTACTCCATTAATGTATAAATTTTTCAGCTTTTTAAAAATTTTACTGTTGTACTGGGTAGGGGTACATTGTGGCATTTACAAAGTTCTTCCAATATATCAAATGTATCATCCTTGAATTAACCCCCTCCACCATTTTCCTTTAACCTCCCATTTGAGTAATAGTTTCAATAGGTATCTTTTTTCCATTTGCATTCATGTCTACACAGTATTTACACTATATTCACCTTCCTATACCCTATCCTCACTTACTCCCCCTCCCATTGGTATCAAACCCTCAGGCAGGACCAGTTTCTCCTTCTTGTTCTCTGATTTTGTAAAAGAAAGGAAAAAGAATTGACATTTTTGCTTATTTAAAATATGTATATTTTTTACATATTAGTGTTATGGTTTAACTTTTAAATCTTCAAAGTCACATATGATGAAGACTTAGTCATCAATCTGTGGCACTACTGAGAATGCTGGAATATTTAGGAGATGGGGCCCAGTGGAAGGAACTTAGGTCACTGGGGCATGTCCTTGAAGAAGTTATTGGGACCTTAACCCTTCTCTCTCGGTTTCCTGGCCTCCATGAGGTGAGCATTTTTTTTTCTTCTGCTTTGTGCTTCCTACCATGATGGCTCTCTGCCTTGCCACAGACCTAAACTCAAACAAGACAAACCAGCCATTAACTGAAACCTTTGAAACTATGGGCAAAAATAAACCTTTCTGTCTTTAAGCTGCTTATCTCAGGTATTTTGTCAGAGTGACAGGATGCTGACAAACAAAATTAGTTAAAAAAAAACAAAGAAAGAATGGGAGAAGACCATTAAACAACTGAATACACTGTTCTTTCAGGATTCTGTTATAATGGAAAGCAAATAATACAACTCAGAGTTTCATGAGAAATTTTAATATCAGGGACAGGTAGTTAGCATCTCTCTTTAAAAATTTATTTATTTATATGTGCATACATTGTTTGGGCCATTTCCCCCCCTTGCCCCCTGAGTTTTATAGGAGAAAATTAAAACATTCTGGTGCTATATTCCCTACATTATCAAGAAAAGATGAGATTCTACTGTAAGAAGTGGAGCATCAGGAAGTGAATCCAGATGCTGTGGGTGAGTAGATAGTGTGATTGGTCACATGGGAGACCTTTTGAGGTTGTTTTCACTTTCTCAAAGACATAGAGAGGAAAGTCAATAAGTGGAACAAAGATGAGAAGAATGATAAGGGAGGTTGGTGAAAAGAGAAAGAATGAGAGTACTAAGAATTTAGAGAAGCAAATATACCAACAGTATGTGATGTAAATGCCTGTGAGTATTACAGGTTTAGTTGAGGTTCATTGCCATTAACTTACAGTGAGAGTTGTCAATACAGTTATTGTTTCCAGCATCCTTGTCTAAAATCTTAATTTTGCTGCATAAGTTTAGATTTAAAATAGACATAGAATTGGCATGGTGTTGGATTTAACCATTATTATGGTTTTTCATATGAATGCAATGAAACAAGAACAGAAAAGATCTAATGGTGCTTGCAAGGGAAGGGGTCTGATTGGACATGGAATTTACTGTGAGAGGGGACACTGTGGGGGCACATGACCATGAAAATGGAGAACTATTGGACTGGAGGCTCTGTGGTCTCAAGGAATGGCCAGGATAGAATTTTCAGGGAAGTGATGGCAAAATAAAATAAAATAATGCAGTTGTTTTTCCTTACCTCTGTTAAATGATGAAGTGTTCCCTGGTAATGTCTACTTTCTCATAGGTTCCCACTGACGATCTGGATCCCCATGGCAAAAAGTGGATGGAAATATCTCTCCACCCTTTTGGTACAGTGGGATTCAATGTCTTACAGAATTTTTAGTGACTCAGTTCCTTTCATGTAGCCTCCCGTCATCTTTAAGAAAGACAAATATGAGTGATGATACTTTGTTTGTCAAAGGTCAGGCTTTTCTGTCTTCTTATATTTAGGGTAAATATACCCTAAATATAAGATTTCTAGGAGACACTTTGCTTTCCACCTGAAAGTTCACCTCAGTGTTCTGAACCAGTGCAAGTTAATCTTAGACTCATCTCACAAATCGGTGTGTCTGTCTCTCTTTGGATGAATTACTCAAAATTAGAGTTTGTGTATTAATCATCTTATCTATATATAAGAACTAACTAATGGCTAGTATAAAATGATGTATCCTAATGAGTGAAAAGATCTATTGCAAATTAGAAATTGAGCTCCATATCTGCAATTATGTATTTAATCTATTGCACCTATTTCTCACTTATGGCAAGTTTGGAAAAGGTAACATGGATGCGTTCATCATTTACCAAACTAAATCAGCTTATCTTCCCAATGTCATTTTATGTATTGACACAGGTTTTTAAACCAGTCTTGTTTGGAACCCAGGGATGTTCTATTTCCTTACTACAGATTCTTTTACAAAGTCTTACAAATATAATTTCTTTCTTTTTATTGCCAGTGTAGCTACTCTTTTGCTTGGATCTTTATTCACTCTGTAAATATTTTTATGTACCTACTAAGTAGTGTCAGGCACCATGTATAAGCTGCATGTTCAGTTTTAAACAAACCATGTTAAGTTCATCCTTTCATGAAATGCACATTCTGAATACATTAGCGAGAAAATATTAGATGATGCTTCTATGCTATTAAGAACTTAAAACTAATGGTATGCAAAATGACTAAGGGGCTACTTTAAGTTGAGTGAACTAGGAAAATCTCATTGAGGAAGCATCATGGTAAGTGGCCTAAGTTAATGATGCTTTATTGACAGTCTTATTGACTATTCTGTGCCTTTTGCATCTCATTCTGTCCACATCTCTCTCTGCCCTCACACTTAATTTAGCACACTGTATAATTTAGCTATTGAGAACATGCAATTTTGTATTTTATTATAATTATCTTAGGTATATTAACTATGGGCTTGTTGGAGTATAAATTCCTCGACACTGAAAATGTCTCCATCTGTATGAATGCATAATGGAATGAGCTTCTGAAATGTGATTTATGAGATTAGTAATCAATTCCTGCTTTACCAATTTACCCCTAATCTTCAGGTCAGGAATTTCAGCTACATCTTTAGTGGAATGATGGAGCTGTGTTCTCTCCAGGGTTTTGCTTGTCTTTAAGATTCTGTGAGTCTATATAAGTTTAAGGAATTATCAAGATAAAGATGTAGAAATACATTGTTATTATTTCTAGGACTCTTCTATAAATCTTAGCAAAACAATATATTTTTTTAGTACTTGGCATTTCTTATTTTACAAATAATTTCTAGTAGCAGGGATAAACATTTAACAAGAGATTCCTAAGAGGAAAGTTAATCTTCTAAGACTAAAGGTCAAGGGAGTCACAATTACGGATGTGAAATAATTATTTCTCCAGTGTTGTGTCTTTTTCTTGTTTTCTATTTAGTCTCATTCTGAAAGTTTAATTAATACTAAATTAATTTATTCTTTCAGAAATCACTTTTGTATTCTCTGTCTAGCAACATCTTAGGTAACAGATAATTCATCTTGTAAAGTAAGTAGGAACACCTTTTATTTTTCTCCTCTTCTCACAACTTAATGTCTAATGGAACTGACTGCTAAGCTAAGTATTCTTTTTTTTTTTCATTGCAGTAGTACTGATGTGTCACAGGATTGTGACTACTACAACTTCTACCATAATTGATGGGAACACATTCTTCTGGGATGTATTAATACAGCTGTAGGCAGTGAGGCAAGCACTGAATGGAAAGTAAATGGGTTCAGGAGCTCTAGAGACATGGATGTTGCTGGAGGCGGGGAGGTAGGCAACAGCTAATAACTACAGCTAAACAGTGGGAAGAAAGAAAGCACTAGGTTTGTTTCAACAACCATATCTCATTTGCACTTGGTGGTTATGATCAAATAAAGCTTTCCCAAAGCAATTAGCCTTCAGTGTAGTCATAACTAGTACATATTTGGCTGCTAGTCGGAATGATCTTGGGACTTTTGATCTTAAGTTCCCTTGTTAAAGATACAGATTTTGGGCTTTAGAGTATAAATTGTTTTTTAATCTTGAATATTTTTGGTTCAAAGACCAAGAATCTATTTAGTGTGAAATTATGAAACTACTCCTTTGCATTTTTTAATTGGGAGTTGTAAACTAGTAACTATGCAAAAGTAGTTCTGGTTAACAATTCTTAATTTTGTTGATTAGAAGCTTCATCTGGAGAGAATGAGTTACTTCCTAAATACAAATTCCATATGGGCATTGTTTGGATAAAAACAACAACAACAAAAAAGAATCATCATGGTTAGACTCATGAACAATTCTCTAAAATGTATTGAGTGCTTGCATTGTGTCCGCCCTAAGGTTAAGGGTAGGAATGCAAAGATGCATTTAATTAACAATCATAAATTAACACACATTATTTGAAGGTATATATTATTTGCCAAGGACACAAACAAAGTACAGTTTTATGGAAGCAAAAAAGAAGAAATTATTAATTTTTATTCAGAGTTGGAAGATGATGAGAGATATACAATCTGAAGCAGGAAAATCAAAAGAGAAAAGGCAAAAGGCTTGTTGAAGTCTCTGAAAGGTGAGGTGGCATTTTGTGAATGAATTTGGACCCCAAGTTTCACAAATAGGTAAAGTTGCAATTTTTTAGCTGGAATTTATATTGGGCTTGTGGAATGGTAAGAGGAGCCCAGAGCATAGGTAGCTTTTATGTGGAATCTTTTATTCAACATACCTTATATTCACTTCTCCAGAAATAAATACGTTGATGGCCAATTTTACTTACTATATAACAATAAAAAAAAGAAGCATACTGTCTGATTCATGCTTTTCATACCCTTGACTTGTCAGTAAATTGATACCTTCCAAGGCTGTCCACATATAGTTGTTTTAGACTCTAAAGATGGCATCAATCACTGTCACTATGCAGATGATTATATATAAAGGTCCTGTAATTTCAAGTCTTCATGAATAATTCCTTAAACAGACACATTTCTTTGTAAATAAAGTATTGGGCATGAAGTTAACTTGCGTGTCCAGTTGGGAAGAATTTAATGACTCCAGCACCATATGGTGTCTTCCTAGCAAACAAGTCACACTAAGCATAAAAATTCACTGCACTACAGTGTCTGACATGGATTGCAGTTTCCTGCTGAAATACTCAAGGAGCATTCAATATTTTTGTCGGCTTTTGGCAGGCATGTTGATGAATATGAATGTAATAGAAATGTCTGAATCTGTGTATGAATCAAATATAAACCAAATATTAACTGCCTCCCAAGAGGAAATGCTTTGATTTCTTTAGGAATTTTTTTTTTTCTTTCTGCTTAGTCACTTTTTGAAGCATCAGACATCAGACTAGCTCAGGCCTAGAGTCAAATTCTCTTGGGGAAGAAGGATGAGTTCAAGGGACACACAAATAAACTGAAAATAAAATGTCTTAAATCTGTTACTTTTTGTAAGACCAGTAATCAAGTTCACTATCTTTTAAAAGAGTATTAAAATTGATAGAAGCTGGTTTCATTTGAAAGACTTGAAATTTTGTATAGTTAGAAAGTCATGAAGTAATTCTAAGCATTCCTCTCATAAGTCTGTCAAATCTACTACTCTTTTCAAAATAGTTGTAATATAAATGACTGTGCCTCCCTGAATGAAATGTTAACGCAGCCTCAAATCTTATGTAAATTAAACATTTTAGTGATTACAAAATAACATTCTCTTCACACTGAAGAAATAAAGGAATTAAATAAGGCATACTATCATAAGAAAGAAGAAATAAAAGCAATGTAAGAATGCTATATAGTTATTATTTTCTAGTAATAGAGGATGTACCACAAAAATTTTTATTAACTGCAGCTCAGTACTCAATGGGCTCATTAAATGCTATGCTCACATTTTAAAATGGTGTGTGTTTACAACATGGTGCTGTTTGAAAGCTTTGCAGAACTCTTTTAGAATCTAAGTCCTTGGTGAGAAATGTTTCTTTCAAAAGAATAATATGTGCAAACTGTCTAGAGATATATTTCTCTGGCCATAATTGACCATCCACAGTTTTAGTAGATCAATTTCTTGTGTGTTTATATCTGTCCCTTTAGATATTGTCCAATTGTTCTTTTCTTCCACAACTTCCAAAAAAGAAATAATGCAGTTGTGAAGAGTTAATGTGTGTCATGGAATTTGAATAGGAAAGTCATGCCTAGATTAAAAAGCTTGGTGAGTATAGACTTGGTTTTCACGTGTGTAAAAAATAACCTTCTAAATTTAATTTATATTTCTTCATGAATCATAATATTATTTCCTAAGAACGATTACTCTTTTCTTTTCTATATTTGTTTTATTGTTATACTGGGTGGGGGTACACTGTGGCATTTACAAAAATTTACAATATATCATACCTAAATGCACCCTCCACATCATTATCCTATCATTATTGTTTTCTTATTGGCTTTCTTTTTCCTTTTTGACAAAGCAATGTCTTAGATAATAGTAAGTGTTTAAAAAGCACACCATGAATGAGTCAACAGGATGTGCTTCTTAAATAACTATAGTTTTCCATAGCTGTAAAAATGTGCTAAATATATTTCCTATGTATTTGAATTTGTTTATTTAGCTTTTTAAAAATTTTTTATAGTACTGAGGTTTGAATTTAAGGTCTTGCACTTGCTAGGCAGGTACTCTAGTACTTCAGCCATGCCTCCAGTCCTATTTGCTTTAGCTATTTTTCAAATAGAGTCTTGAGTTTTGCCTCCTGCAAAACCATCATGCCCAACTTATTGTTAGTTAACATTTTTATATGTCCAAAGTTGTGTTAGGAAAGAAATATATTGAGAAATACAATGCTTATCTCCACTTGTATATTTATTCTATGAGATGCTGTATTTTCTTTTCTTCTTTTCTTTTGTTTCTCTGATACTGGGGTTGAAACCCAGGGTCTTGTGTCTGCTTGCAAGCTCTGTACCACTTGAGCCACACCCTAGTTCTTTTGTTTGTATTTTTGTTTTTGGCATAGAGTCTCACTAACTTTGACTTGTCTGGTCTCGAATTAGAGATTCTTCTACATCTGCCTCCTGAGAAGTTGGGATTGTATGTGTACACCATGCCCAGCTCTGAATTTTCTGATAATGATAATTTTCCTTTATTATTTCATCTTAAGAGAAAGGTGCCATATTGGCCCGAGGACATCAGGAAAAGAAGATGTAAATTACTGTAATGTTTTATCTTACTGTTGTAGGTTGATGTTCCTCCAAAAGATATTTTTATGTGAAACTTTTAAATGTACTTTTCAAAGAAAAAGTCTCTTCACAGATAAAATTAATTAACTATTTTGTTATGATAATATCCAGAATTAATATACTTCCAATGATGAGTATCTTTGCAAAAGAAGAGAAAGGGAGGAGACATGCAGAGAGGACCATATGACAATGGAAACCTCCAGTCACATCCCTACTCTAAGAAAGTGGACAAGACAGGAAAAGATTCTCTCCTAGAGCTTCTAAAGGGAGGAAGTACTCCCCTTGCCCCTCCACCGACCTATGGATTTCAGAATACCAGCCATCAGGACTCTGAAAGAACAAACATACTCTGTTTTAAGCCATTCAGCTTGTGGTCATTTGTTACTGTATCCTTAGAAACCTAATGCATTATCATTGTGTTAATTTTATAAAACCCAGAACTAATTGTGCCTAGAAGGGGGCACAATTAAGAATCATGATGCAGCCTCAAATTGGCTGATTCAGAAGAATGTAACAGAACGGTTATTGACAAATGTGAGGTTGGGGTATAGAGAAGCTACAGGTGTTAGTATGGTGAGGGTACTTGATTGGTTTTCCAGGGCTGCCATAGCAAAATATCACAAAGTGGGTGGCTTAAACATTAGTTTATTTTCTCATTGTCTGGAGGCTTAGAAGTTCAAACTTAAGGTGCCAGCAGGCATTGGTTTCTCCTAATACTGCTCTGTGGCTTGAAGATGTCCATTGTGCAGATCAAGCTGCTCCTTGCTGCAAGTTACTCAGTTTTGAATAGAACAGTAGCTTTCAGGCCATGCTTTGCCCTAACTGACTCCATTTTATTAGACAGCAGTTTGCTCCATTTTAAGTGTGAATACTGAGGCCAAATGACTGTTCATCTTGTTAATATAAGTAAACAACCACCATTTGTCCAGCACAAACCATGAGGCATATGGACAAATAATTTATTTAATTAAATGAAAGTTTAGCACCATAAACTTATCAAACTAAATCAAGAACACATGCAATGAATTAAGTCTGTCCATTTTGAGAATGTCTTCAGTTTTCTGCAGATATCCTGAGTAACAGACTCTCTATGGGTGTGTGAAGGGGGTCTTATAATCTATAAAGATTATGACTTAAGGAAAAAGAGAATATTGTGTTATGGCAAGTGTACCTCACACAATTTAGCTTGGACTCCTCCAGCATAGCCCTGTCTTTTTTATGGACACGGTTTCTTAGACATCACATGTTTCAACTGCTTTTGAAAAAATATGTTTTTAATAAAACTAATGTATTTATAATAAAAAAAAAAGAACACATGGGAACACGAGTGATTCAAATCCATATCAGAAAAAACAAGGCATTGAACACATCAGAAGAAGGAATAATGAAACCTCACCTGAATCATAAAAAAGGGGGGGCAGTAACACTGACTCATCACCAAACCATGTCAGATTGACAGACCATGAACCCCCAACTCTGTCCCAGGGGATTCAGCTCAGCTCAATCCCCCTGGTTGACCCACTAAATTCCCCTTCTCTTTGGATCCAGTAAGCCTGGGATTATCTCTGTGCCTCAAACTAGCAGTGGGCCTTTAAGCTACATTGGACTTTGAACCAGCATTGGGCCTTGAACTAGATCTGTGTTCTGACAGCTCTGCCTCAACAGTGCTCTGACTGGGTTGAGTAACCTGCAATGACTCTGTAGTGGCATCTGAATCATCTTTTTGGTTTTGCCTTCAGCAAGTCATCTTTGAACCTCATTGGCTGCTTTAGCCTTTTCCTCAGTTTCTGTAGCAGTAATATTGTTAAGTATGCTATGTGATCTGACAGTTAAAAACAGAAATTAAGATCAAAATAAAATAACCAGTTTGCTAACTGGTTCACAGTTATCAAGTCAACTCAGTAGTACTTGGTAAATTAATGCCAAAGAAATTGATGTAGCTTGTAAATTTATTGTTATTCAGTAAATTATTACATTTTAGAAAGACAAACATGCTAATTTATGTTTTGACTTAACTCACTCATGACATCCATCTTTTCCCTGTGATCTCATGTGATCTTCGTACAAGCATCCCTGGTGTCCCCTCTAATCTCCTGTTTTTATAAGGATGCCAGTCATATAGTTCAAGCTAACAGCTTCATTTTAAATTAGTTATCTCTTTAAAGGCTCATCTCCAAATACATTCATAATTCCAAGTGACTGCAAGATAAGACTTCATCATATGAATTTTAGTTGGATATAAGTCAAACTACCACATACTTCTAGCAAGGGTAGGCTCTGAGGGACAAGGAGAAGACACAATTATAAGAACTGAGGGTCAAGGAGGACTCTGAAGATGACTGCAAAATCATCAGTGAGATTTGTTGGAGGAATACAGTGAAGCCCTAGAGGAAGGGAATGTCAGGAATGCATGCTTCCCGCTTCTGCTTCCCTCCCTTTGTTCTTCTGGAAAAACAGGCCAGCAAGGATGACCAGTTCTATAGTCCCTGTGGTCAGCCCAGAGCACAGGGTGAGATTGAAAAGGGTAGAGGGAAGTTCTGAAGGGGCTCATGGAAAATGTGCCACACAATTGAAAATTGAAAATCATCTACTAGAGATGCTAATGCAACCTGAATGCATTAGCAAAATTAGTTTAGAATAATAGCTTTTCTTCTTAACTTTTAAAGTTATAATCGTGGAGTTAATGAAAAATCTTATTTTTATGACATTATTTGGTAACTTTTTGCTTAAAATGCCTAGGTACATGGTTTAATGGACAGTATAAAGTTTAAACATCATACAAGTGGACAATGATTCTAAGATTAAACTGTTAAATGCTTAGCAGGGTTGTGCTTTTGATATTCCAAATGCACTTAAACATACTTGGAACTTTCCTTTCTCTGCTTATCTTATTTGTCAAGTAAGGAAAAAACAATATCCAAGAGCCTTACGAAATTATGGAATATTATTTTAATGAAACAATTTCTAGAGTTCTTTTTGTGAGTGTAGCATATTAATGTATCTTCACCCTAATTGAAATTTGTAAATATTTACTTAACTAAATCAAACTGCAAATAGACAGACTCATTTTCTTAGGTATGTAAATAAGCTACTAGAAGGTAATTATTATTTGAACATCTTTATGTATTCTAGGCAACTGGGTAATAGGTAATAAATATTTGGATTTATTACCAAGCTGCTTCTTTTCCTCATGGACTCCTTAGTGATTTGATATTAAGATATTTCATAGATAAGAGAAATGAAAAATTTGTTTTACAAAGTACCTCATATATTCATATGTATGTTGAATTCCCAATCATATTTGGCAGATAAATGGAACTCATTTTGTTAGAAATAGCCTAGAGACTTGATTTCTGCATTAAAAACCTGATAATTAAATTCATCCAAGTAATTAAATGAGTGATTTATATGTTTGGATAAATTTTCCAGGAATAGACAATGCAGAAAATTTGTGCAATAATAATGTGTGGCAAAATTTGCTAAAAAATATATACAATAACAACAAAAGAATAGTTGAATTATTTAAGGAAATTAAAAAATATGTAAGATTTTTGAAAAAGAAGTAACCACTAGAGGGCAGTGTTACTCTTTGGCAAACCAACACCTAATCAATAAATACTGAAGATTTAAACCAGCTCAATGTGGCAAATTTGGATTGTGATATGAAATGCTCTAAAAGAACAAAAATTAATTCATTACATTTAATATAGTTTATGAGACAATTTAAAACTGAGCACTTAAGTTGGTATTTCCATCAAACTAATTTTACTAGTCATTGAGATATACATTTGAAAAAAATGCACATAAAGAAAAACACAATTTGGCACTCCACAGTAGCTTTTCTTAGATAGATCCTGTTATATATTCACTGTAAAGATTTCTGTACCTCATAATGTAAACTTATATTGGTAATAGTAACTTAATGATACAGTCTAGCTTCCTTTTGAGATGGTATGATTTGTTTTCACATATAGTTTATATTCATAACACAGTATACATTCATGCTAGCACATTAAAAGTGAGAAGAAAAGACAGATAGTACAATGAATAGTTTTACAATGGAAGAAATTGAAGTGCAGATTGTCATTGCTTACCTAAATCACAGGGAACTTAGGGTATGAATATGCATGCATATATGTGTACACATAAGACCAAAAATGAGGATGAAGAGCTATTCTTTTCTATAAAATTTGTAAAATTTTTATAAGAAATAGTCACAATTAAATACCACATTATATGTGCACATACATAGCATATAAATTTTGGAGAGGAAAATGAAATTTATTTTTATGTTTCATTCATTATAAGTACTTTAATCTTCAGGTAAAATCACTTACTGTGTTTACTCTGAAATGAAAACATAAATGACCAATATAGATGCATAAGGTATTTTCTTATGTGAAACAATAAAAGTAGAGCTAAGGAGAAATGATATGTATGCCAAAATAGCATGAACTTCACAACTCTATGTGAAAAATATGCCTTGTTACATAGACAGAAGAATTTTGGAGATTGTTGTGGTTTTCAGTAAACTATAGTGTTACATAGAAAAATGGAATTTGAATTTGTTCTTGAAACATGAGAGAAATTTAGACTGGTGGGGAGGGCATTGTAAAAAGAAAGAGACTCAGAGATCTGGATGATCCAGGCATAGGTGGGAAGTTAATACATAAACCTGGCTGTTTTGGTGAGATGGGGTAGAAAGGAATAGTTGGAATAATTTATTTATTTGAAAAATTTTAAATCCTTTTATTATTCTTTTTCAACAAACAGCCCCGGGACTAGGGGAAGTTGGAGGAGAAGTGAAGTCTCAGCCCCACAACATCTCGCCACCTACCCCTTAAAAAGACTAACTGGGCTCAGATTGTGTGTGATTTTGAACTCCAGGCTGAATGGCTATGATTTGATCCAAAGTATTTAATCTGATGTGTGCCACTATCAAAGTGGTATTTACAGAGATTAACCTATTTGTAAGGTAAATCATATGGAGTAACTTTGGTGAGAGAAGACCTTTTAAGACTGTGCTTTATAAAATAAACTTGAGATGGCCTTAGTAGTGCCTTAATTGGACAGAGCTGGTGGACATGGAAAACAAAGAAATAAAATGTAGGTCACTTAGAAAAGTGAGAATGAATGGATTTCTATTGATTAAATGTGGAGGTCTCAGAATAGAAAAATCTTAAAAAGTGATAAAGAGAATTTAAGCCCAGAGGGCATAAAAGAAGAGGAAGTAGATTGTACCAAAAAGAAAAGTCACAGGAAATTTGGCTCAGTTTTAGATATATTAAAACATTTTTCATTTGATTAAATATAATGATTTTCCTCAGAGATATGGGGCAGAACTGCAGAAAAGAGTTAAATTGTCAGTATAAGTTGAAATAGTTATATTTATAATGCTAATTAAATCAGAAGAAGGAAGTAAATTTCTGACCAAAGGGGAAAAAAGAGAAAAGGTGATTAAGGTTAAAATGTTAGTTAACCTATATTTTATAATAACAATAGCTATCGTAGAGAGATTAAAAATAATTATCTTAAATGTCTACAGAATAAAAGAGATCAATTCATTTGAGCTTAAGGTATTCTCTGACATAAAACTTTAAAAATAAGTCAAGATTGTGTGGCAAACATATCACAGAATTAAGCAATTAAGAAGAGATCAATTCCATATTGGAAAGTGTCACTTCATCAAAGTGTTGGAGATAGAAGGAAGCTATTATTGTGTTTTGAATGGACAGGAGATGAAATAGAAGCTGGCATAAATAATTTAGAATATAGGTAGTAAAATTTAAAAAAATAGGAAATTAGAATCAAAGGGTTAACTCTTAGGGTTAAATATTGTGTTGTAATATTTGGGAAAGGATATTGCATGCATGCATTCAAAAAAGAGAAAAAAAAAAGAAGACAAGGGAAATATCCAAAATAAAGAGGGAAAGACTGAAGTATAAAGTGTCAGATGAGCTAGAAATAGGGGACTGAGGACACAGTTGAAGTGATGCATTTGGAAAATTGTGATGACAACAGCTTCTGATAAGCCCAAAAAGATATGTTAGACCATGGATTTAGATGGAGATATTCTCAACTATCTCAAATCTGTTTTGAAATTATTTATAGAACAAGTTAATCAATAAAAACCTGGAACATGTCAATCTTTGTGTTGTAGGGGATAAGATATCACACACACATACACCAGACACATGTAGGATACAGAAGATAACTTTGCTTGTATCACAATTTTTTCTGATTTTTAGAGCCAAATAATAAGACTATAATGTGTGAATCACAATTTACCATGGGACTCTCTTAAAGTCCATGTTTAAATCAAATGATAAATGAGAATTAAATTGAACTTTTTATAATTCTGAAAACAATATGACTATTAGAACACGTTGACCAGTATTCTTAACCTACCTATTTTTTTTTGCCATTTTAGCCTGAATGATTTTTATTTTTTAATAGACATTTCCATCATTAAAAACCAGACATCAACGTCTGAAAGTCCATAATTCACAAGCAGCAGAGCAGCAAGGTGACTGGTTGTATTTGAGCACAACGAGGTAAAGAACTACTGGTAAGATTTGCTGCTTGTCAAATTTTCTCATCTCGTATTGATCTTGTTCAGACCTATGTGTGACTTTGCTCTGCTCTTTACTTTTCCTTTCCAATTCCTGACTACCTGCTTGGCCTTTCACTCATCCAACATCTTTTCTAGGAACTGCTTACTTGTGTGCTTTTGTCTCCCTGTCTGTCTAGCTGATTGACTAGCATGCTTTGAACTCCTGTACCAACACTGCTGTTGCTCAGACATTGCTCACTGTAGTGCTAAATTGCCTCTTCCAGCTTGGCATAGGATGTCTAGACTGCCTGTCTGAAATCCTGTAAACTATCTTCCTCTCTAAACCCTGTTTTCCTAATCCGACTCACCGTCTTCCTTCAGGAAAAATCATTTTCCCCAGTCCTAGCAGAATAGGAGTTAATGAGAATGCCAAAATTTTCAATCTAAGGTTTCAAAGATGGTATTAAAAGGGTAGGAAACTCTGAAGCAGAGAATGAGCTTCTTTGGGAGCTTACTTTATTTATAATAGATGAATACTCATGTGTTTCTTAATGGCAGAGATGTGTTCTGAGAAGTGTGTCATTAGATGATTTTGTCATTGTGTGAATACCATAGCTTACACTTACACAAACAAAGATACCTGCAATGTTAATACATGATTTAATTCTATGTGTCCACATTTCTATATATAGACCTTTCTTGACAAAAATTTTGTTTTGCATCTTAGGATTCAATGCTCATAAGATTTAAAGTATATTTATTATTGTATCACCATCCAGTGAGAAAACTAATCACTTAGTTTTGTTCTAATGTATTAACTATTATGCATGTCTAGATAGAATCTTGTATTGTATTTTTTAAGATCCTAATTGTGGGATCTTATAGTGAAACAATATAATTCTCTCAAGACAAAAATCACCTCATGCATAAGTATGAACAAAAAGAAAAATCTCAATTTGATCCACCCAAGTCATGTGTAATTTACCGTGGTGGGTTGATAAATGGAGAAAGTACCATTAATGTTTCTAAAAGATTTATACTGGTGATATTTGAGAGAGTTGCAATTGTTATTATTTTTTGTATCTAAATTCTCTAAAATGTTTCTTCCTGACCTTTTTCCATGCCACAGCATTCATAGGAAATAAAAATAGAAGGCTCATCTGAAGAAATGTATCAGGCTTCTCAATTCCAGTGGTGAGCTTCTCAGGACTTCATCATCCCTGCTTTATTAATCAGGGATAACCTCTAGAGTTTAGGCTGCCACAAAATCTGCTAAATTTTAGCTGATTGTCACAATGGATTGAAAGTTTTTCTTGGGACTCACCATGTAAACACTCACTGTACCTCAAAACATAGGTATTATCCTTTTCCTTCCTCCCCTCTTCCTCTCATCTTTAGCCAAACACTAACAATTATTTTGGATCTCTTCCTTCCTCTTTATACCTCTTTGCCCTGTTCAACTTCAGATAATATCTTTTCCTAAAACTATTGCCATACTTTCTTAACTAGTCATCTTGATTCTAGGATTTTTCTCTCTTCTTTGGTATTTACATTGGCCTCTTTATATGGAATATTCTTTCAGGAACTAATAGAAGGATTAAAGATTTGAATTTAGGGAACTGACATCAAGGGTCACCTCACCACAACTTTCCTGATCATTCAGATTTCCACATTAACTTGGTGTACAGAAAGGCTGTGTGCTCCTTGTTTCTGCACAACCTTGTACATATTTCTGTCTTTTCTTGGGAAATACAGTGCCATAATCATGCTTCTGGGAATGTTTTTGCCAAAAAAACCCCCAGAAATCACTGAGAACAAAGAAACTATGATCATGTTTCTCCAGAATTAACCTAATTCCTAATATATAGGAGGTACTCAGTAAATTCTTATTAAATGAGTAAATAGGGAGACATGTATTCCTAATTTACTTAATTTGCATAGCAAAGCAAGAGCTTTTGTTTCTTATTTGGCACAGTAGCAAGCATGTGACAGGGGCTTAATGAATTTGATGAGTATATCAATATGCTGTATTTTTTCATTGTTCAAGGATTTATGTGCGAAGGGCTCATATCAGATATCTCTTTTCAAAATTTGGTTGTCCCTTTGATAAAATCTTAAAATTATTGGAAAATTACACTTCAAAAAAGTGGTAGTGGTAAGTTTTGAAAAATTTTCATGTAGATGGCTTGGGTATTCCTATACATTTCCAAAGTCTAGACAATGACAGCTCATTTTAGATGAATGAGTATTACTATTAGCGCTCATATAGTATCAACTGTCTTCTCAAATGATAATGATATATACTACACTATGATTAATACAGTAATATAACTTGTAACTAATATAATTTTATATAGCATGATATAACACAGTGGAAACCCCTCTTTGGATGAAGAGATATCTTTGAGGAGTTTGGTATAAGGTGGTAAAGAGACTGATAGATTGCCTCTGTACTTCATTTCATCATTTTATACTCTGATAATTCAAGATTAAAAATAATTGAGGAGATGGGAAGATGGGATTATATAAATTCAATTTAAAATTTGACTCATTTTCTTTTCATGTTGCTATAATTATACTTTTGTATTATTTCATAATCTATCATCTGCCTGCCACCTCACTAGAACTGTGAATTCCTGATCTCCAATTTCATGTCATTTTCACATTTATATGTTAAACACATGGCACAGTTTCCAAGTCAACATAAAGCTCAGGATATATTTAATGTGGTAGAATGGATACATTTTAAAATCAACAATGTGTAAGTCACTGACAGGCATGTGTGTATAAGACACATTTCCTCTATGGAGTACAGTAGAGGAGGGGATGAGAAGGGAGTGGATGGAGTGTGTATTGCACAAAGAGAAGCTTAAATTGTTATGGAAATGTACATAATAGTATAATTATGGTTTCATTTATGACTAAATTTAGCCTTTCTATTAACTTTGACAAGACAAAGCCCTAAAATTTATACAAAATAGCTTGTGGCAGAAGACCATGGTGCTCTGACCCTAGAGTTTGAATTTATCATCAAATTCCAAAAATAATATGACATGATGAATCCATAAGATGAATCTAGTAAGACAGTATTTAATAGTGATAAATGGAAAAGTCCTCTGTAATCTAAACAAAGTATGGGTAAGAATACTTAGAATATTTTTTAGCTCTAAGTCTAATACAAATCAATACTAAGTTGGTTTCTAAAAATGTTTCATGTATCAAATTTCAATGGCACCACAGTATCTATGGTCAGACAGATAATTGTGTCTTTGTTACATGAATGAGAAATTATCACTTTACTGATATATTATTTTCTTAATTTATATCTTGTCTAATTTTCAAAATGATTTGAGACAGCTAACTTAGCTGGTTCTTTTTCAAATATAGGTTCCAGACAAAGTAGAATATAGATAGATTTAAAGGAGAAGAAGCAAATAAACAAGGAAAACTTCTAAAAGAAGAGACAAAAAAACTGATCTCAGTCATAATTGCATAATTGCAACTTTGGTCAGTCCTGAGAAGAGAAGTGCTGTGCTCTGCTAGTATGACTAATAAGAAGTATTGGGTTTGGTTAGGGTGACCTAGGAAAGTGAAAATTGGGTAGATTTCTCATCAATAGACAAAATGTCAGAAAACATGTATTACATTACATTACTTTAGTGCTGGATGTAGATATCAGCATAATATTTCTGAAGGTAATCTAGAACTATCAAAGTATCTCCCTAAGTATCAAAGTAACTCCCAATGTTATGGGAGTCCAAACTGATATTTCCAGAAAATTAATATTTTAAAATTGATATTTCCAGCAAATTTGATAAATATATTAGGTTATAAAATTTTTCTTTTGACTTAGTATGTAAAATTAAAAAAATAATAATTATTTATTCTTAATTTCTTTTTCCAAGTTGAAAGAATACAGGCTTGAAAGTGGGGATTACATTGTATAGGAAAGATTGAATAAATCCTGAAATAGGAGGACTTTAGAACATGCTTTTGATGTCCTATTTATAGAGGCTTTAGTCCACTTCTGATTTCAGCTGCACTCATAGTCAATAGTTCTTCATGCTGCTCATGTTGACCCCAAATTGTCCAATTTATTTCTCTGCCTTTGTAGCTGCAGAGCTAGTTTAGCATTTCAAAGATGGAAGAGAGTTAACACTAGTAGAAAAATCCAGAACAAATGGAGAGGATATCTTGTCCTGCCTTCCTGTGAAGGAACAATTCTGAGAGAATGCATTGTGCAGTACATCCCAAGGTCCCCAGAGGAGGATCTCCCAGTTGTCTAAAGTCATAAGTAGCACTAAAACCATACAACTTTGCTGTTTTCTCTGTTGTTGTCTCAATTCTCTCTACTCTCTTGTTCCAGATGCTATGGTCACTTGTCAAATTGGTACACAGCTTTATGCCTCAGTGAATATATTCATGGGAAGCCAAAATAACCAGCTCAAACAATCAGAAATACAGCTAGATACTAATTATAGCTTATATTAAAACTTTTGTTTTCAATGCACAGCAGGTCAGATTGTGAAAGTCTTAAGAATTTGCAACTCCAAAGGTCCTCCATCCAAGGACCCGCTAATACTATCTGCTTTTGACTGTTGGAGTTAGCTAACTTTTTTTGTATGTATGTGTTGGGGGCAGAAAGTCCCCAAGTTAAGAAGCTTCTGTGTTTACAGAGAGTTACCTAAAATTCATACATAATATGCTTAACAGTCAGTGAATTAGTGGATCAAATACAATCGTCTGTCATATTTGCTGTTTGCCATCAAATGATCTACTGAATCTGTTACATTTATTTATTCTTTTGAATTCATACGTCTAACTTCATTTTAATGATATGTGATTACATTCAGAGATAAGACATATACTATCTCCAAATCAGTGAAATGTGAAAGACAATTTTGACCTCCCTTGATATGGATTGTGTTAATCTGGTACACATGAATTTTCATTCTGTCATGATGTAACTCATGTGCTATGGAGTAGTTTATTTAAAATAATGCTAAAATAGAACTGAAAAAAAAAACTGGGCTTCTTTGCCATTAAATAGCTGCAATATCTTGGTACTCATTTTGCTTTTCTGTAGAGATTTAATGCTAGGATGATGTTTCATTCATTTTTAATATCCCTCCAGGCTATAACTTCTACCCTTTAAAATTCTTAGTAAATGGCACAGGGAAAATAATTCTACTAATCCATGTTTCCAATTAAAATATACATTTTCTAGTCTTTAGATAATTGAAATAATAAAATATTTAAAATAATAAAATGATTGAGTAGTAAAATCCTAAGGAAGATATAGAATAATGATGACCCAAATCCTTTCAATCTCTGTAAGATTTTTAACTAAGAACAGTTTAAAATAAAATATTTTTTGAATTGCATAAGCAAAAATTAAATGACTGAAATTGCTAAATGACCTGTCACAAGAATAATAATCTCAGAAAACATGGACAATGTGTAGAACCAATGTAGACAAAGGCAACAGTAGCTAACAGACTAACTTTAAAATTACATTGCGCTAAAAAATATGACTGAAACGAATAACAATGATTATTTGGCAGTATAGTCTCATAATTCAAAAATTATAACAATCAAGTCTTGATTCTAGAAAGACAGGACACAAAATCTTCAAGTAAATATTGTTCAAAAAGTCATGTATTTTCCTTCTGCCAATATTCCCAAGTGAATGTTCAAGCAAGTATAAAGGGTTACTTTCTTTACTGAATTATATTTTGCTTCCCACTGAAAATACTCTTCCTAAAATAAAACCAAACTCTATGATAAAGAGACACTAATGCAAATGATGAAATAATTACATTCAAATCCAAGTTGTCTAATTTACAAGTAGCAATCAAAAAATTTAGGTAGTTGTCAACAGTAAGTAGTCAGTTATCTAGTAAAATTATCAAATTATGATTATACTAGAGATCACTGATAAATTGGACTATATAGTCATTAGTTAAAAGCATAAAAGAAAATAAAAAATTTGCCTAATAAATTTTAGCATTTAGAGCTCAGTCATGCTTTAATTTTATATAGATGCTTGTGTTAGATAAAAGAGAATGGTCTTTGCTTGAGTTGCTTATATCTGAAGTGCTAAGTGCTTAGATTTCAAGGCTTTAGAATGACAAACATCATACCCTTGATGTTTACTTGAACATTTTTCCTCCTACTTTTCCAACTTCCTTCCACCATTACTTTGATTGTTCACATGCCATCTCCAATTGGTCACATTTCAGAAGGCTCATCACCACAAAAGTACATGTACAGCTCCACCCAATCAGTACATCTCCCTGCAGGATTTTACAGAGCCCGCTACCAGCTACCTGAAGAGTTAAACATGATCGCTGCTCCTTCTGCATTCATTAATGAGAAGAAAAAGTATTATATGGATGAAAATTAGCTCTGAATTTATTGGAAATAACTTTGGAACACCTACTTTTTGCCAAACATGTTGCTACAATTGAGTCTGGTTTCAGTAAGGAAGATTAATATCAGCCATGCATCCTAAGATGTACCCTGTTAGAAAAGGATGCTTTACTTTTTGTTTCTCTCACTTCTGTCCTGGTAGAGGGAGAGCCACAGGTATATAACTTCTAGTATCATTCTTGCTTTTGGAGATGGAGTGATTTTTCAGGTAAATAAATTTCAGAAAGACAGGTGGGTGTGCTTAGCTCAAAGTAAGTATCTTTTCTCAGTAGAAATTGGGATTCTGAACCTAAGAATCAGCTTGTCTGCCAGTGAGTACCAGTACTGCTGAAAGTGAGGTAACTGAATTTATTCAGTCCTGGGTTTCACTGGGCTCTCACAATGTTAATACCTCAAAATGTTATTGTAAATAATAAAGGTAATATTGTTACCTCTTTTATTATAATTGTTTTAATTTATAATTCTGTTCAGTACTTGGTCACGTATTGCGATCCTTCAAAGATCTACAGCACTGCTGAAATATGAGAATAGGCAAAGGAAAGAATATGCATTATCCTAATGATTTCAATGTTTATTACCTTCATACATATTTTAATTATAAAAGTAAGTAATAAACACCGATATAGTTTAAAACTTCTATTTCCTTATGTCAACATTAACCACTTGAACCAAAATCCTGGATATCCTAGACATTATCCTGTGATCATCTATTATTATGGCTTAAGTTTTGATTAGGATAGAATAAAAATAGGCTCTTTGAACTGTGGGATCTTTGTTAATGAACATATGTTGAACAAATAAATAAATAATAAATAAATAAATAAAATTTAAATGAGATAGGTTATTTAGATCAAGAATTGGAAGAATCTGTATGGTTATACTCAGAAAATTTGTTCTAAAGAATAGTTAATTTATAATCTTAAACATGATAACCATTTTAACACTGACTTCTTGGTGTGTTTTGAGCTTTAAATGTGTTATAATGAAATGATTAAAAAAGCAGATAATTTCTCTTTGTTTTTGACACCACTAAAAATTATAAACTTGTGGATATTAACCTCTTTTGACATTACCACCTTTCTGTTACTCAAGGTCCACAACAATGTATTTAGCTTTTGCAAGATAAAATACATTTTCTTGATCTTCACCCTCCTATATTACATTAAGCATTTATAGAGTAGGTGGTGACAAATGACATCACAGTTCCAATAACCATAACAGTAAACACTACAGTCTTATGCCAAAATACCATGTTATGTACATATGCATCTGACTTTTCATTATTTGATATTCAATAGAACACTAATTTTCCAGTTTTTAATGTTCTCCAATGGTTTTAATATCCCAGAAGTAAAAAATTTGAAAACATAAGCATTTATGAAATGGATGTTTTACAATAGCATTAACAGTAACTGCAAATAATTGATTTTTCTCTTTTGCATATAAAGGTATATATTTTAGGAAATTTAAAACAACACTTTTATTTCATAATTCTCTGATATATGTATACATATATATTTTTTTAAATGAATCTCTCATAACACAGAACTAAAGCAAATTTTTGTGGATAAAATAGTATGTTATAGCCCAGATATACATACTTCTTAAAAAGTGGAAGTTAAATTTATCTGTAAGCTTCAAAAATTGGAGGATCAATAAATTCAAAATTCCTAAGCCAAAATTCCTTAAAAGGACAGTCAGATTCAGGTGACTTACATTTTGGAAGTGGAAGCTGGGCACTGATGGGTAACAGCTATAATCTACTTAGGAGGATGACATTGGTTCAAGGCCAGCCTGGGCAAAAATAAATAAATAAATAAAAATAATAGTGAGATCCAATCTGAATAGGAAAAAGCTAGGCATGGTGATGTTTATCTGTCAGTCTAGCAATTATGGGAAGTCTAAAATAGTAGAATCACAGTCCATGCTGGTCTGAGCACAAAACAAGACCCTATTTCCAAAATAACCAGAGCAGCTGGTGGAGTGGCTCAAGTAGTGCTGTGCCTGCCTAGGAAGTGTAAGACCCTGAGTTCAAACCCCAGTACTGCCAAAAACAAAACAAAACAAAATAACTCAGGCAAAAAAGGGACTGGAGACATATCTCAAGAGGTAGGACACTGCCTACTAAGTGACAAAACCCTAGAACCACAAAAAAAGAAGGAATTCTGAACTGGGACAGGTATTGAACAACAGGTAGCAAAGAGATATTGTTGAATGAGAAAGTAAATAAAATCTAGAAGCTTCCTGGTACTCAACTTCATGCAGGCTCATTGTATGAAGGCTCACTATATCTTCTTGAGTTTTTTCAAAAGTGACTGGAAACTGGGCTTCTATGTGAAGTTTTTCAAGTTTTTGTTCATTGAATAAAAAGAGCCAATAAATGAATCAGAGGGTTAGTGTAGCTTTTGTAGCCCCACTGAGAAATTGTTGAGGTAATTGAGTAAGGGTGCATCCCAGACACTAAATTCCCTGGACGGGCAATAGAAAGAAAGGGATCAGATTACTGTAAATCCTAATAAACTCCAGAGTGATACAAAAACATTCAGACAGAGCCATGCTAAACAACTTGAAAGATGGCACTGAAGACTTCTACAACCATTGGTAATTTCTGATCACAGTGAACATTTTTACTGCAGTGTGATGCATTAACTTGTTTGACTTGTCCCAGAAAGGTGACAAAAATTCAGATCTACCCCCAGCTTTTAAAAACATGTACATCCTTAAATGTGAGAACTTTAAGAAAAAAAGGTTATTTTCATAAGCAGAGATAACTGGATGTCATTATTTTAATGCCATATCAGTCTGAGCATGCTTTATTTTTAGCTTTTCATCATCAAGCTTTCTTTTGGGTCCTACTCTCCAGGTATTGTCATGTTTCAAAGGTTATCACTGACATGCTTATCCTTATTCCAGATGGAGAAACAAAGAAAAAAAATACCTATGAATAAGAGAAAAGTTTGTTCTTAAACAAGTTCCTTAAGTATTTCTTCCTTGGAGTTTGTTATATTACATCCATCTCAATGCTCTTAACACTGCAGAGAATAATGGACACATAGGGAACTGATTTCTGAGTGGAAATGTACTTAAGGGCAAACATTTTGGTAGTAATTAATACAGAAGTTAAAATTTCTCTAGATGGTGGCTAGGGTAAGGAATCAGAAGTCCTGAGTACTATGACTCCAGAAACCACCTTGAGATGTTGGAGCAACACTTGGGTAATTCTGATTGCTTTTAGCCAAAATAACAACTACCATCACATTAGGTGCAGATAAAATTCAAAGACTGACCTTTAAACTAATCTTTAATTGTGCCTAAAAGCCAAGAAAATCCCATGCAGCACAGCCAGTAAGACATGTCTAGCCCTGGGAAAAAAGACCCCTAGCTGTTTCTCTCTCTTTTCTTCTCCCAACAAGCAGAAGACAGAACATTAATCAGAATCAAACTCTGAGATATCCTGGACTCATAGCCTATGGAAAGCCTCCTTATGTTGCACCGCCCCAAGAAAAGTCGAGCCATTTCTCTCCACCAGCTGCTTGCATGAATCTGCAGAGTGAACTGAACATCATGCACCATGCGTGACTACCCTACCCACTCCCCAGGAACATAATCCAGCACAGCCCCTGGGAAGAGTGAGCCCCCCCACAACAAAACTGAAAAACATAAACAGTGAACTGTAATCTTACACCAACAGCAGAGGTGGGAGTGGAACACTGAACTTGCCCTTCAGAACAGGAGTGGGGCAAAGAGCCAAACTCTCAGCTCCAAACTCTTAGTAAACAAATGTGACAACAAAGGCTGAGAGTGGGAGTGGGGTGACAAGCCAACCACTCAGAGAAGTTGCTAGCAGCAAGCAGAAGTCCAGGGAGGCACAAAGGCTGAGAGAGGGGGTGGGGCAACAGGCAAACCTCCTGAAGTGAGGCAGGTGCTGGATCCCCAAGCCCATCTCATGAGAAACAAGGCAGAATTCAAAACTGAATTTCCCCACCTTGCTGGGTGAGGAGCTGACCAAACAGAACTGCAGCTGAAGGCCAATGCAGCTGCCATGCGGTGAAGACAACAGCTCTGACCACCCTGCACAAACTGGCAGACTTACCTCACTTCACAATTGCAACTAACATTGTGGGCAGAAGGACCAAATACTACTCACAAGCCAGTCACCTGGTGAGACCACATCAGAGCTTCTCCTTGTACTCCAATACCAGGATTGGATGCCTAAAGAATAACTCCAGAACTTTTACCAAAAGACTGAATTTTTTGTTGTTCATGAACCTGGTGTTTTTCATTGTGTTTTTTTCTGTATTATTAACTTCACCATCACTACTTTCTTATCCCTATTCTTAACCCCTTCATTTTCCCTCCTTCTCCTGTGCTAAAATCCATTGCCCTCCTTCCCAACAACTCTTTTTGCCCCTTCTCATTCAATCTCTCCCTCTATGCTCATCTTCCCATTCCATTCTCCCCCAACCTGTTACCAGACTACCCCTCCCTCCTATACACTCACCACTTGCTGACCAACCTACTGTACCAACTTTATATAACCCCAACTCCCTGCAATCCCTGACATAAGCACCCTACAGTACAACAACACAAATATATCCAAACACACAAAAGGGCCAGAAAGCCCAGCAACCCCCATACCACTTCCCCCACTTTCTCACCCCTTTTCCCAACCCTCCTTACAGTGCCACCTTTATAAATTTCCCCAATTTCTATAACTAGCCTAATAACCATTACCCTCCCAACTCCCATAGATCAAATGAACCTAACTGATGTCTACAGAATATTTCATACAACATCAGCACAATATAAATTTTTCTCAGTAGCCTGTAGAATTTTCTCCAAATAGATCATACCTTAGGGCACAAAGAAAGCCTCAGTAAATACAGCACAATAGAAATAACCCTCTGCATTCCATCTGATCACAATGCATTAAAGCTAGAACTCAACAACAAAAACAACAGCAGAAAATTCACAAATAATTGGAGGCTAATATAACACATTGCTCAACCATCAGTGAGTCATAGAAGAAATCAGAGAGGAAATCAAAAGATTCCTGGAAGTTAGTGAAAATGAAAACATCACTTACCAGAACCTATGGGACACAGCAAAGGCAGCCCTAAGAGGAAAGTTTATAGCTAAGTGCATATATTAAAAGGATGGAAAGATCTCAAATAAATGACCTAATGCTACATCTTAAACTCTTAGAAAGATAAGAATAAGCAAAACAAAACAAGTAGGAGAGAAATAATAAAAATTAGGGCTGAAATTCATAAGAGACCAAAAGAACCGTACAAAGAATCCATGAAACAAAAGATGGTTCTTTGAAAAAATAAACAAGATTGACAAGCCCCTACCAAATCTGACTAAAATGAGGAGAGAAAAGACCCAAATTAGTAAAATCAGAAACAAAAAGGGCAGATAATAACAAACACCAAGGAAGTCCAGGGACTCATCAGAGAAACTATACTCCAATAAATTGTAAAATCTTGAAGAAATGGACAAATTTCTAGTTACTTATGACCATCCAAAACTAACCAAGAGGATATTAACCAGTTAAACAGATCTATAGTGTGTAATGAAACTGAAGAAGAAATAGAGTCTCCCAAAAAAGAAAAATCCAAGACCAGACTGATTCTCTGTTAAATTCTACCAGACCTTTACAGAAGAATTAATACCAACACTCCTTAAATGTTTCCATGAACTAGAAAGGGAAGGAACCCTGCCTAACTCATTCTATGAAGACAGTATTATACATCCCCAAACTGGATAAGGACACATCCAAAAAAGAGAACTACAGCCCAATCTCCTTAATGAATATTGATGCAAAATCCTCAATAAAATAATGGCAAACTGAATTCAACCACATATCAGAAAGATCATGCACCATGAACAAGTCGGCTTCATCCCAGGGATGCAGGGATGGTTAAACATACCCAAATCAACAAATGTAATACAGTACATTAACAGAAGCAAAGACTAAAACCATTTGATCATCTCAATAGATGCAGAAAAAGCCTTTGATAAGATTCAACACCACTTCATGATAAAAGCTCTAAGAGAACTACAAATTGAAGGAATTTACCTCAACATTATGAAGGCTATATATGACAAACCTATAGACAACATCATACTTAATGGAAAAAGCTG
Organism: Castor canadensis; assembly: GCF_047511655.1. Classification (NCBI taxonomy): domain Eukaryota; kingdom Metazoa; phylum Chordata; class Mammalia; order Rodentia; family Castoridae; genus Castor; species Castor canadensis. The sequence continues at coordinate 24,985,421 of NC_133390.1, read as the reverse complement.
AAACCACTACCCCTAAAGTCAGGAACAAGGCAAGTATGCCCACTCTTCCTACTCCTGTTTGAAATAGTCCTGGAATTCCTAGAACCATGCCTGTCATCCTATATAGTACCAACTCAAAGTGGATTAAAGATCTCAATATCAAACCCGAAACCTTGCAGTTAATATATGAAAGAGCACAGGATCGTCTGGAAGCAAAGGTATAGGCAAGTTCCTCAATAAAACTCTAGCAGTCCAGTAACTAAAATACTTGCCATCCTTGGCCATAAAGGAAATGCAAATCACAACCGCACTAAGATTCCACCTCACTCATTTTAGAATAGTTATCATCAGAACACCACCAACAACAGATGTTGGCAAGGATGTGGGAAAAAGAAAGCTTCATACACTGCTGGTGGGAATGTAAGCTAGTACAACCACTTTGGAAAACAGTATGGGAGGCTTCTTAAAAAACTAAACATAGATCTGCCACATGGTCCAGTAATACCATCTCTAGGGATATACCCAAAGGAATGTGACTCAGGTTATTACAAAGGCACCTGCACATCCATGTTTATTGCAGTATATTCACAATAGCCAAGTTATGGAAAAGCCAAGATGCCCTACTACCAACGTATGGATTTAGAAAATATGGTATTTATATACAATGGAATTTTACTAAGCCACAAAGAAGAATGAAATTTTGTCATCCACAAGTAAATAGATGGAACTGGAGAACATCATCTTAAGTGAAGTTAGCCAGGATCAGAAGGCCAAAAATTGCATGTTCTCCTTCCTGTGCGGATTATAGACCTGAAACAAATGCAGTAATATTATTGGACATGGGCCACACACTAAGGGGAGAACATACACAGGAGGAATTGGGTAAGGGAAGGCAACCTAAAACCTGTATGTGGTTGATGTGCTCGCTGTAGAGGAGTGAATATAGTAATCTTAAAGTGGCAGAAGCCACTATGGGAAGGGGACCAGGAAGTAGCAAAGATGTCTAGTAGAGATGAACCAATGTGGGTTGCAATACACATGTGCATGGAAGCAATGCTAGGAATCTCTCTGTATATCTCTCCTTATCTCAAACTTGAAAAAAATGCTATGTCTTCATTATCTCTTATGTTTTCTCTTCAACAAAATTGGAGAATAAGAAGGTGGAACAGGTTCTGCCTAGATGCAGGGGCATGTGCGTACATACATGTGAGTAAATGTAAAAACGGTAAAATAAACAATAAAATGAAAGTAAAGTAAAATTTCTCAAGGCACCAGATACACATCTGGGCATGTGTTTGGTCAGGCTCACTTCTTGACAGTGCAAATAGGATGAATTTTGAGTGTTCTTCCCTAGAGAGTATTAGAATGAAGCATATCATTTCTAATTGTATTACAACACACATTAGAAACACATTATTTATTTTTTTTCCATTTAGAAATTTGGATTAATGGGCCCAGAGGAAATTTTCTCCAAGACTGTATACTGTTGGATGAGATAGAAAAGGAAAAGATTCTGATAAGAATCAGAGGAAAAGTGCCCTAAGGTGTGGAGAAGAGCAGAAAGTAGTTTTGGTCTAGAAAAGTAAGCAATTTTGACAAAGAAATGAAGAGTGATGTCCACTGAGAGTATAGATGATACTTGCTGGTTGAATTACGTATGACAAAAGTATTTATACAGTAGTTCTTATGAGGTCAAAAATTCCCATGTCTTCAAAATTCCATTAATGATATTCTTTACTTTATGCACTTAGGAAAAACAGCAGGCAGTTTGTTAGGGTCTTCCTCAGAAATAACCTTATTTCAGAATAGTAACTTTCATTCTCCTTAGAAGCCACCAGAGAGTTGGTCACCTTTGGAATGCCCTCAGCTGTGAGTGTCATTGAGTTCCTTCATATCCTCTTTTAAGGATAACCTGTGTTTTTCTTCTCTCAATGTACCTCTGATAATTGGACAAAAGCATGAAGTTTGAAGAGAGAAAAGTAAGAATGGCATTTATTGGAACTTTTTTTTCTTTCCACAAATGGCTATTTTCTTTTCCACCCATGAAATCACTTGTGATGTCTCTCAGGAATTTTACTTCATTCACCTTTCATTTCAGATAGATTCCCATATTTGCTTGTTTGTCTGCTAGCTATAGTTTCAAGCTATGCTATTATTCTGTAAATGATGTTGGAATAAATATACTTTTCTTCTTATAATTTTACTATACTATCTTTCTAAACTTAAATATTTTGTAGATAAGTGTGCATGTGCACATACATATGGAGACTCACGCAGCTATCCACATTATTCCACATACTTCCATGATCTTTATTATTAATATTTTCTGCTGCCTCCTCCAAGGTTTCCTTAAGAACTGAGTTGATTCCAGAAACCTAAGTGATCTGAATCTCAGAATCATTTCCTCTTAATTGAATAGTATAAAGCCATAGCCACTTATATTTTGTATTTTTAAGAGACAAAGCAGGTGGGTACATGAGGATACAATTCAAGTGACACCAATTGTTTCTACTTCTGTAGGTCTAGTCAGCAGTACACAGCGTTCCTCCATTAGAGTTTAAATTGCCTTTTTACTTGCATCATTTTGAAATATACCTCCAAATGGAGTTTAACATGATATAAAACCACAAACACACTATCATTCACTAATTTGCTCCAATCTCAATAGAATTTATCTAATTTTCCCCCAGAATCAGGCCTTTGTGGCTCCACTTTGCAATAATGTGAACTAAGTCCACCTGCCATTAATACTCTTGTGACAGTGGCTGACTAATGAGTATTGCCAGGAAAAAGATTGTCTTTAACAATTGATCTCAAGCTTATGTTTTTATGCTTCTAGTAGCTTGTGTTAAAATCCTTCCTTGTCAATTGCAGGTTCTGAGCAAGGCAACAGAGGCCTCAGAAAAGGGTGCACTACATGAAATCTGCAATTAGGAACAAGCACAGCTGACAAAACAGAGTGTCAAGGCATGTGTAGCGAACATGTCGGGGAGAAGCTGCTACTGGAAAAGTTAGGAAGCAAACACTTAGCTGACATTGCAGTACCAGCAAATGTACATGGATTTTCCCCCCTTAACTATTCATCCTTTATTGTAACTATCAAATTAGCAAGTGTATTAGAGTGAGTGCCATGCTCCTGGGAAGGGGCAATAATTTCTTCTCCTCTTACTCATATTCCTGGTTGACAGTTCCCTAGGGGGACAGCAGAAGTAAATTTAGACTTGCCCTGATAGAGGCAAGTCAGCTCATTAGCAGCTGCCATCACAGCGTTTTACCTTCAGCTCACAGATGGAGACAAGGGCTCTTTGAAGGCGATTCTGAGGCAGCTTTGCATGGAGCAGCATAAGTGTGGCTTCTGTAAAGTGTCGTTTCCCTGGAAACCAAGTGTAACAAATACCCCATTGTCATCAGTTTAGGATGCGTATAGTTCACACATAAATGTCGGGTTTGTGGTGAAATTTGCACAGTGGATGCCTGTGTTAAAGATACATGTAAGTGAGAGGTCCTAAGGATCGTCAATCAGCCCTTTATGGAGTCTTGAACCTCCTTTGAAAGAGAAGCATGTTAAAATTCTGACATAAATTACTCCTATGTGATATATGTGTAGTACAGAGTTCCTGTGTGAAATACATTATTCCCCTATGTAATTTAGAAAGAGGTATCAATTTTAATTGGATTAGATCTTGTTTTAACACAGAGGCCTATCTTGTTAATTTAAATCCCCAGATTCTGAATTGTGGGAACACTGGTAGTGGAATTTTATCTTATTCAGAATTCAATTCCATCCACATTTACTCAATTCAAAATACAAGTGAAAAACATGGTACTATTTTCCACGATGATTTTTATTTAAGTGAAGTTGACCCTCCAGATCGGCAGGCTCTGCCTCTGCAGATTTAATCAAGCATAGATAGAAAATATTGGAAAACAATTATTTCTGCACTAAACATATATGGTCTTCTTCCTTGCCACTTTTCCCTAAGCAACACAGTATAACAACTATTTACATAGCATTTGCATTTTATTAGATGTTATAAACACTCTAGCGATGATTTATACCATGCAGTATAATGTATGTAAGTTATATACAAATATGTTGCCAAGTTATGTAAGAAACTTGAGCATTCACAGATTCTGGTATCCACAGGTGGTTCTGTAACCAATTCCACCATGAACACCTGGGGACAGCTATGTATGAAGGGGAAAAGAATGCAAAAATGTGTGTTAGATTTTAAGAGGTGTCTTTCAGTTGTATGTGAATCTAACACTGGATAACTAACCTTAGACTCTAGAAAGCAAAAAAAAAAAAAAAGTAGGTTAGAAAACTGAATAGTTTTATTTTATCACACAATACATTCAATAAAATTAAGATACCAGGAACATTCTTCAGAAAGGGATTCAAGGGATGAGTGCTCAAGTAGAAAAACTCAGGGTGTTGGGGTGGTGATTATGATCCAAGTACCTCATGTTCATGTATGAAACCTATTAATATTATTTTTGAAGTGGGAGGGTGAAAGAAAGGGTGGGAAAAGTAAAAGAGTAATAGAAGGATTGAATGTAATCAAAGTACGTTATATACATAAATGGAAACATCACAATGAAACCCCTTTGCATAATTATTGTATGCTAATAAAAATTGTCTACACAAGATATTGATTAGAAAAATTTTGAACTATAACAACCTAACTGAATCTCTTTATGCCTCCAAGTACCAACACTGAGCTAGAAACTCACTTAACATGGCAGTTTGGTTCTAAATTGTTTCACATGTTTTAACTAATAATTCAATATTGCTAAGTCAATATTCTGGTGTTTATGAAAAATGTCAGTGACACCATAGATGAGCAGTCTTTACACTGTTTGTACAGTTATTATTAATCTTTTCCATATTTTCTACTTGAAAACTTCACTCATTTTGAGTGACATAGTCTTTATTAAAAATGTCTTAAAACTATCAGGTCCAAGGGAGATATTATCTTGAAATTACACAAAGAGAAATGGAGGTATAAAGTACCTCAGTTGTTCATCTGCATTCACATAGTGGGCTATTAATAGAGCCAGGTCTTTGACTATTCCTTTTTATCATTTAATCACCAGTTTATGATAGGCTACAATTCAACTCTACCTAATTAGTCTGCATAATCATAATGGCTGATTAGTTGATATAGACACATGTATTTACTTAAGTGCAGTTTGATCTACTTAGGTTTGAAATACGGTTTTTCACAGTCTAGACTATCAAGAGAATGAATCTCTTCTTTTTTTTATTTCTTGTATATTAAATGACCCCTTGATTCTAGCATTACTAGATCATGGCAGAATCTGGTGTATGGATTCTCTATGCAAGTGAAGTCTTCATTTTTTAGCCTTAGTTACATAGTTGTAAGTATATTACAAAAAATGCTGAAGTTGAATATTTTTTATTTCATTCTCTGTAACTAATGGGATTTTACCAAAGAGCATGACCTCTAATCACATTAATATTTAACCAAGCAATAAACATGTCTTGCTATGAAGCTCAAAGCCAACAGAATTGTCTCTAGTGACGATTTTTCTATTAAATTGACAGTATTTCTTTTGCTTTATCTCATTATTGTAAAATTGGGGTGAATGTTTCACTGTTCAATTCCCTGTAAGTTCCCTAAGGGCCTTTTGTCAACTCTCCTACCTAAATAAGTGAAGTATTACAAATTGAAATTTAATATATTTTCCCAAAGCTTTATTTCTTTAGAAGTGACCTAAAAACATAGACCTCTTATATTAAGGTTTTGAAATAATAAGACAGAGATAGTCAACTTTTGCATTTAAGTGCTAGCCTTATAAAATATTGCATTTATTTTTATTTTCAAAATTATTTTTATTGGCATATATTGATGGTATAAAGTGAAAGGTTTCATTGTTGTATTTTTTTTCCTTTTTCTTTTATTATTCATATGTGCATACAAGGCTTGGTTCATTTCTCCCCCCTGCCCCCACCCCCTCCCTTACCACCCACTCCACCCCCTCCCTCTCCCCCCAATACCCAGCAGAAACTATTTTGCCCTTATTTCTAATTTTGTTGTAGAGAGAGTATAAGCAGTAATAGGAAGGAACAAGGGTTTTTGCTGGTTGAGATAAGGATAGCTATACTTTAAAAGAAAGTATGTCTAAGAAAGCAAGGATGATTTTATATAATAGAAAGAAAAGGAACCCAAAATGAAAAGAACATTGTTAGACTGTATTTGATATTTATTCTAGAGGAAGATGGGACAAGGACCAGTTTACACAGTAATCTAGAAGTTTGTGGGTCAAGGTGTTTTAAGCCACCTCCACTCCTTTGCTTTATTTTTATTTATTTATTTATTTATTGTTTATATGTGCATACAATGTTTGGGTCCTTTCTCCCCCTCCTCCCACTCCCTCCCTTACCCCCCCACCCCTTCCTCTTCCCCCACCCCCTTGATACGTGGCAGAAACTATTTTGCCCTTATCTCTAATTTTGTTGAAGAGAGAGTATAAGCAATAATAGAAGAACAAAGGGTTTTTGTTAGTTGAGATAAGGATAGCTACTATACAGGGAGTTGACTCACGTTGACTTCTTGTGCATGTGTGTTACTTTCTAGGTTAATTCTTCTTGATCTAACCTTTTCTCTAGTTCCTGGTCCCCTTCCCCTATTGGTCTCAGTTGCTTTAAAGTATCTGCTTTAGTTTCTCTGTGTTGAGAAACAAATGCTATCTAGTTTTTTAGGTGTCTTACCTGTCCTCATACCTCCCTTGTGTGCTCTTGCTTTTACACTGCTGGTGGGAATGTAAACTAGTACAACCACTCTGGAAAAAAATTTGGAAGCTAATTAAAAAGCTAAACATTGATCTACCATATGATCCAGCAATACCACTCTTGGGGATATACCCAAAAGAATGTGACACAGGTTACTCCAGAGGCACCTGCACACCCATGTTTATTGCAGCACTATTCACAATAGCCAACTTATGGAAACAGCCAAGATGCCCTACTACTGATGAATGGAATAAGAAAATGTGGTATTTATACACAATGGAATTTTATGCAGCCATGAATAAGAACGAAATGTTATCATTTGCTGGTAAATGGATGAAATTGGAGAACATAATTCTGAGTGAGGTTAGCCTGGCACAAAAGACCAAAAATTGTATGTTCTCTCTGATATGTGGACATTAGATCAAAGGCAAACACAACAAGGGGATTGGACTTTGATCACACTCCTTTCCTTTAAAACTTCTCTTACAATGTCCTCCTGAATTATCTTCCCCATCTGCTTTGACTTTGAATAACACCTGTTCTGCATTGTATAGTTGCAAGATAGAAGCCGCCTGGGTCCTTATAGCTTAGAAAGTATTGGCTTCAACTGTAAATACTCATGGGATACAGATAGCCTCCACAAATTTCTTGAAAATATCTTACATATTGATTCCAGCAGTAATTGTGAAAACAGCTAAAACAAAAACTTTAAGTTATCTTTCTAAAGATGATCTAAATGGTATCTTAATCATGCTAGAACTCAGTTGTTTCCACTGATCAACCCTGTTATTGTGTTTTGTTTTGTCCTCATGAAAACAATGTAGAATTAACTGTTAAGTATATACACTTCAATATCAGGTAAGTGTGTGTGTGTGGAGTGTTCTACCAAATGGGGATACAGAGAGATGAGTGCTTCTCACTGCAAGCCTCTGTGTAGCATTTGTGGTTTTGTCATAATAGAAGTGACAAGTGGACTAGAGAGGAATGAAGGGGTTGTGTATCTTCTTTGCTTTGTCTTGACTGATGTCTGCCAGCTCACTCTAAGGCTGATTCTAGAAAAAGAGAGCAATAAATATTTGTTCCAAAAGAAGTTCCCTCTCATGTGGAAATTTTTAAATTTTTGACTCAGTCTAACGATGATTCCTTTTGTACATTTCAAGTTATAGTTATCACATTAATACATATGGGTATAGTTAGACCTTTGTTATCTCTTGGTAAAATTCTAGCTTATACTGTTCTCTTAAAGAGCCAAGGGAAGTCTTTCTATTTTAGGAAGAATAAAAACAAAGGGATCTGAATGGATGGCTTGGAAAGTAAAAATTTTGCTGTAGATTTATGAAGTACTAGTTCCAAACAAATGCCATGGAGTACTAGAGTAATTGCCAACATATGTGCTTTTTAACTCATTTTCTTAAAGAAAGGCCAGATGAAAAAAACTATTAAAAATTTATTACTTGTTACTTAAGAACCAAAATAGCATCTTATGGAAACTCCTTATTAGGCAATTGAATGCAGCAGGATGATATACAGTAGGGGTGAGTGTTAGGCTGGCATTGACATTTTGCTTCCTCACTTAAATGATTAAGCCTTCACTAAATTTGATCAAGGAATTTAATTTCTTTTCAAGCCTTTATGAGTTTTCTCTAATACAGAAATGATCCAAGACAGAACACTCAAGAAAATTAAATAGTGACAACAATTTTTAAAAGTCTTTATTGTACCTGTGGAGGGCACTCCTGGACCATAAAACACACAACTGAGCATTTCTTAGCCAAATTTCTCAATATAAAGGCAAATTCTGACTTCTTGGTCATATATTCACAATGTATTCATGAAATAAGACTTAAATGGCAGAGCTAGGACTGAAATGGAGGTCACCACTCTTTCTTAAAGTCATATAAACACACTATGAACCTAGTGACAATTGCTGGGTGCCACTGATTCACTCCTATAACCCTAGCCACGTGGGAGGCTAAGATTAGAAGAATCACAGTTCGAGGACAACACAGATAAATAGTTGAGAACTTATATCTAAAATAACTAAAGCAAAATGGAATAGAGTTGTGACCCAAGTGGTGGAGTGACTGAGAGTGCTTGCTTTGTTTTGTACATGTGAAGCCCTGAGTTGAAATTCAGGTTACATACATACACACAAATCTAGTCACAATTTTAGTTAGTAGGAAAAATCAGTACATGTTCAGTACATACAATTTTTATTCTACTTTTGACATGAGCAAAATTAAATCCATAAATGGAAAATCAATATAGAAACTACCATATTTTAACAGGGGTCATGTTGCATATGACAAAGACAAGAAGGACTTAGGGTCATGCAGGATGTTTCAGATCAGCCAAGGACAGGTTGACCCCAAGTAAGCAAGGTCAGAAAGCTGTCAGATCTTTTCTTGGAAGACCAGAGCAGAAGGATCATCTCCAGAGAGTGAGTAGGACTAACAGGTCAACACAACACAGACCACCCAAAGTCTAAACCCTTTTATAAGTTAAATAATAAAGATATCAAAAGTATCTTATGAGAAGATTGGAAATCTCTCCTGGTTAAAAAAAAATAAGTCTCTATTAGCATAAAAATAGGACACTAAGATTGTGGTCTAAATATTGTTTTAGGCTTTTGAAATATACAATACAAATAAAAAAATCGAAGTAAATACTAGTAATAACAATTTCTAGATACTAGCCAAAAATGAATGCTTTCATTTCATATCATGTCCAAGTGAACTTCCCACATTTAAATCCATTCTATAAACTGCCATCCCATCTTGGACAAAATGTAGTCAACAAAAGGAAGTACATGTTATTCAGAAAATAAAAGAGACAAAAATGGGATAGACCAAGGAGTCTGACCCTCTGACCATGACTCTAGAGACAATGGAAAATATACTACTGGAATGCAGAAAATAGCACATTTGTTTACCAGTTTGAGGAGGATGTTGATCTCTGAGAATTAAGAGGAAGTTGGTAGTATAGAGGTGGAGGAAGAATTATAAAGCAAGGAAATCAGAATTTATAAAAATGCTTTAGTATTATATGGGAAATTAGTGAAATGACATGATCACTCAATGAAATACTATCAAATTGGTAAAATCAAGAAAAAGAAGACAGAAACACCTTAAACTACAGATTTTCTTCAAAAGCTTGAAAGCAACAGAAGTTAATGAATGAGGTTGTCTTCAGTTAGATACATAAACATCACTGTAATTTTCTGGTTTGGTAATGAGAAAATAGTCAGATTATTTTAGCACTTTCAATTTTAATTTTCTGCTAGTTATAAAAATTGACCAACAATTTAGTGTTTTTAAAATGCTAAGAAAATTGTGTTTAAGGTTTCTATCAAACCAGCAGATTCTAAATCTACCATTATGATAGATAGACATGAATGAATGCCCAGTTTTCTTGTAGATATTTATTATATCTGAGTGGTGTATTTTGATTCCTCAAACATAGATAGTGTATAATCTGCATATATAAAAAGAACACATGAAGCAATTATTAGACTAAACTGTCATTTGTTTCATTAAAATATTCTGGTAATAAGAATTGTTGGAAAATGAATAGGAAAGCATCATCATTCCAAGTAGGAGCACTAATGAATTTCATAATGACAGTGCAGGTAAATTGGTAAGTAATTGATCAAGCATTGCCTTTTGTTATGTTTTTGATGAGAAGATTGAACTGAAGTAGTATACCAAATTTCTTGGTTGCATACATTGTCATCATAAAAAAAGGACAAATAAGGTTTTGCAATAATTTTAAAATTATATGGGCCTGTCAGGTGGAGTAATGTTTTAAGATTTTATTTTCCATCATTAGTGTCTCAGTGAAGTCATAAATGTCATTCCAAAAGCCAATGCTTTCCTTATTATGGGGCACAGTGTTACACCTTTGTCTATTACAAAATGTCAAATGTTTGTCATAGTTGCTAGACTCTTCTTAATTGAGATGCTGGAATCAAAAGGAAGCAGGAAAATGGAATGAAAAGCTTTGCTTCTTGATAGCTCCAAACATGTCTCTACAATGCAGAGAGACAAAGAATCCTCTAAAGCACTGGGACTCTGTAAATCACCTCATGTATCTCTGTGCTAGTCACTGATAAACTCAACCTTGCTCTCTGTATCAAACTAATGGACATGTCTGCAAAAAGCACTGAGACAAAACATCACAGGACAGTCACTTCTAATACTAAACCCTGCCAGGAGGGGGAGGTGCATCCAGAAATGTTGCTATTGTTCTACAAGTGAATATATACACAACATGCATTTCTAAACAATCCTAAGAACTCAGAATTTCATATATTCATGAATTTTTCAGACAACTATTTAGCAGTATCTTAAATGAACATGAGTGTATAACTCAGGAACTTATAAATTTGAATTCACTCTGCTGCTTATACATTAGTTGAGTGATGTTTGAAAGTGAGGCTTAATTAAATCTGATGTCCACCGGGCTGGTTTGCATCAGTACTCTTTTCCCCAATGTCACTAGTCATATTAGGGCACCTTGAAACTTTTTCAGTTAATGATACTCATCAATTGAGTATTTTTTCACAACAGACATATTTGGTAGGCATGCATACCAAATGTGCTATCACGTTTTTCTGGACACTTTTTAATAATATATCTTTCCATTGTTTCTCAATTTAGAAGCTAATTGGAAAATCATCCACTTAAAAATATGGTCTGGTTATATTTAGGAATAAGTTTTGTTAACAATTGACCCCTATTTCATAAATTGTCGTTAATTTTAATAATATAACTTTTAAGACTTTAAAAAAAATAGAGAAAAAGAGTTAAATGGCTGACAGGTCAATGCAAAAGTTTAAAACCTTGTGCTTAAAACTTAAAAGCATAAAAGAAGATGAAATATAATACATATTTATTTGCAGCATACCAAATAAAATATGAATAAACATTAAGCTGCCCAAATCAGCTAACTTTTATATTTTAGTATAGCTATTATTTTATGTGTTTTTCACCTAGCTTATTCAAATATATCACTTATTCTTTTAAAATACATTTCCAAACTATGGTGTGTGCATATTTTTCCTTAAACTGATATATGTTTATTGTGGGACACATTTTTAAATTTTTTATCAGTTATAGTGTTTCTACTCACAAGTAATAGAAATTCTAAGTTAGACATTGAGGTAAATTTATAAACCTGATTCAGGAAAACTTCCTCTCTACAAGTTTCCAGCCCGTCTGGGTCAAACTTATTGGCTGACTTAAACTCCATGCTCTTTGATACATGTGGCTCTGATAAGGAAATTTAGCAAATGAGCTTAAGTCTCACCCACATATTCTGTGTCTTCAACCAAATGTATCAGTTTCTTTAAAAGTCATGGGAGTATTTCTTTAAAAACAGAATTTTTCCATACCTTTGGGGTAATTCCTAGGTGAATGGTGAATGAATTTGGGGAAAACTGCCAAAATAACCACTAAAATAGTTGAATTAGGCTTATTCCCTGTCCTTTCTCCTGTGTGTGTGTATATGTTTATGTGCAAACTCTCTTTTCAAAAGAATTTTAAACACTGTAGAAAATTACACAGTAACTTGCTTATCCCAGCTTTTCAACTGCTTAACCAGTTCCATCTTCTCTACTTTATTGTAATGAACTTTTATTTGAAAATTGTTTAGATTTACAGAGAAGTGGTGAAGACACTACAGTTCCCATGTATTACACATCTAGACTTTCTATTTTATATCCTTCCTATTCTATGTTATATTACTGTGGTAGGTTTGTCATAGTTAAATAGCCCTATGAATACATTATTATTAAAGTTCACATTTTATTGAAATTTCTTTTATTTTTGTGAGATGTCCCTCTTGTGTTCCAGGATACCATATTTACATGTACCCTTTATGTTTCCTTAAGGTCCTGTTGTTTCAGACAACTTCTTAGACTTTTCTTTCTTATAGCAATCTTGAGAGCTTTGAAAGAGTCAAGTGTTTTTAGAATGTCTATCAATTAGAACTTATCTGATTTTTTTCTCATTATCTGACCAAGAGCAGAAGGGAAGACCACATTTACTCCATTATTAAGGAGACAATTGGAGAATAAAATCAAGAAATGATTTGCCCATAGGCACTCAGCAAATATTTTGCATTCTGGATAGCATGTGCTGATTTCTAGTGTGAAGACATTTATATAATCACTAATCTGGGTTAAACCTTCTAGATTACCAATATGTGCTTTGATGAATTTTTTATTTTAAATTTATTAGGATATATTTATTCCTAATGATTCAAAGTGACAATTCCAATCAGACTTATGTTGTATTATTTACATTTTCCCCATTTTCTCTCCCCCTCATGCCCCTACTCACCCCATCTGAAGCTATTGCAAATTTTTATAGTTCTGTTTCATATAGGTATATGAATCTCATCAACCAAATACCATCACCTAATCTCCTTCCTTCACTCTTCCCCCTTCCACCAGTACCCACCCAACTCCCTCCCCCACTGTACCTATTTTACTGTCTTCTTATTAATATATAAATTGACATTCAAAGGGGTGTCTCAGTGTGTGGCCACTGTGGGTGTGCTTTACTTCAGGCTGTTTAATCCCTTCAATTGCTCTCCCTTACTCCTTTACCTCCCCCACTCCATTTTTCAACAGCTTTCAGTACACATCCTTATATTCTCTACTTTCACATCTTATGTTACATGATATTACTGATGTTCTGTCATTCTCTTTTCCTTTCCCTCTTTTCCTAAGTTCCATAGAGTAGTTCCACTGTTACAAACATGTTCTACATCTGAGTTGTATATGATCATGCTTGTTTTTGTGTATAAGTTTATCTTTGGATCTATCTTCTACATATAAGAGAAAACATACAGCTTTTGTTTTTCTGATCCTGGCTAACTTCACTTAATATGATGTCCTCCAATTGGATCAATTTAACTCCAAACCACATGTCATTATTCCTTATGACTGAATAATACTCCATTGTGTATATATACCACAATTTCTCAATCCATTCATCAGTTGTAGGGTATCTGGGTTGTTTCCAAAGCTTGTCTATTGTAAATAGTGACACCTGCATCGGTGTACAGGTGCCTCTACTGTATCGTGTCTTATGTTCTTTTGGTAGATGTCCAAGATGGTATCACTGGATTTTGTGGCAGTTCTATCTCTAGTTTTTTTGAGAAATCTCCATATTGCTTTCCATCATGGTTGTATTAATTTGCATTCCTACCAGCAGTGCATAAGGGCTCCTGTTTCACCACATTCTCGCCAGCATTTGTTGTTTTTACTCTTGATTATGGCCATTCTAACTTGGGTGAGAAGAAACCTAAGTGCTGTTTTGATTTGCATCTCTTTTATAACCAGGAAGGTTGAACACTTCACGCATTTACTGGCCATTTGTGCCTCTTCCTTTGAGAATTCTCTGTTGAACTCATGTACCCATTCCTTCATTGGAATGGTGATTCTTTGGGGGCTCAGTTTTTTTGAGTTCCCTGTAGATCTGGATATTAGTTCCTTATCGGACAGGTAACATTTTCTTCCTTTCTGTGGACTGTCTCTTGAGTCCGTGACTGTTTCCTTTGACTGTTTCCTTTGCTGTGCAGAAGCTCTTTAAGTTGATGCAGTCCCATTTGTTCATTGTTTCTCTTGGATGCTGAGCCTTTTGAGTTCTGTTTAGGAAGTTGTTCCTTATACCTTTCTGTTCCAGTATATTTTCTATTGCTTCTTGGAGTTGTTTCAAAGTTTCAGGCATTATATTAAGGTCTTTGATTTACCACGTTGAATTGTTTTTGGTACAGGGTGAAAGACAGGATCTAGTTTCAGTCTTCTCTATGTGAATATCCAGTTTTCCCAGCAGCATTTGTTGATTAGGCTGTCTTTTCTACATCGTGTGTTTTGGGCTCTTTTGTCAAAGATCAGTTAGGTATAGTTGCGTGTGTTTGTGTCTGGGTCTTCTAATCTGATCCATTGGTCTTCCCTCTGTTTTTGTGTCAATAGCATGCTATTTTTACTGTTATGCCTCTATAGTATAGTTTGAAGTTAGGTATGGTGATGCCTCTAGCATTGAACTTTTCACTCAGAATTGCTTTGACAATTCAATGTCTTTTGAGTTTCCATATGCATTTTGCGATTATTTTTTCTAGTTCTGTGCAGAATGTCATTGGAATTTTGATAGGGGTTGCATTGATCATGTAGATTGCTTTTGGTAGTGTGGCCATTTTCTCAACGTTAATTCTACTGATGCATGAGGATGGAAAGTCATTCCATCTTCTGATGTCTTTGGTTGCTCTCTTCAATGGTTTATCATTTTCATTAAATAGGTCTTTGGTTTCTTTCATTAAATTTATTCCAAGATACTTTATTGTTTTTATGCCAATATAAATAGAATTTTTTCCCTGATTTCTTTCTCAGTTTGTGCATTGTTGCTATATAGAAAAGGTACTGATTTCTGTATATTAATTTTGTATCCTGCTACTTTGCTGAAAAAGTTTATGATTTCTAATAATTTTTTGGTACAGTTTTTGAGGTCTGTTAAGTATAGGATCATGTCATCTGCAAATAGGGATAATTTGACTTCTTTCTTCCCCATTTGAATCCCTTTTATTTCTTGCTTTTGTCTTATTGTTCTGGCTAGGAACTCCAAAACTTTATTGAATACAAGTGGAGAAAACAGACAGCCTGTCTCATTCCTGACTTTAAGGGGAATGGTTTCAGTTGTTCTCCATTCAGTATGATGTTGGTTCTAGGTTTGTAAAATATAGCCTTTATTGTGTTGAAGAGCATTCCTGCTATTCATGGTTCTTCAGAGCTTTTATTGTGAAAGGTGTTGGAACTTGTCAAAGGCTTTTTCTGCATCTATTGAGAGAATCGTGTGGGTTTTGTCAATGTTTATGGATTTACGTGTGTTGAACTTTGCATCCCTGGAATGAAACTGACTTTGTCATTGTGTATAATCTTTTTGATGTGTTGTTGAATACTATTTACCACTATTTTGAGAATCATTGCATCTATATTCATTAAAGATGTTGGTCTATAATTCTCTTTTCTGGTAGCATTTTTATTGGGTTTCAGAATGAGTATAATGCTGGCTTCATAGAATGAGTGGTGGTGTTCCTTCCCTTTCTACTTCCTGGTTCGGAGTTTGGTTTGTTTTTGGTGCATCATTAGATTGTTTACTTGAGAGATACCTGCTTTTTTAATGTGAGCACTTAAAGTTATAAACCTTCCCTTAGCAGGGCCTTTGCTGTGTCCCACAGATTCTGGCAGGTTGTATTTTCATTTTCATTGGATTCTAGGAACTTTTTGATTTCTTCTCTTATTACTTCAGTAACCCATTTTTTTTTCAGCAATGTGTTGTTCAGTCTCCATGTGTTTGAACATTTTTCTAGGGTTTCTTTTGTTGTTGAGATCTAGTTTTATTCCATTGTGGTTTGATATTATGCATGGGGGTTATTTCACTTTTCTTGACTTTGTTGAGATTTTTTTTGTGTCCTAAAATAGATCTATTTTGGAGAAAGTACTATGAGCTGCAGAAAAGAATGTATATTGCCTAGTTGTTGAGTGAAATACTCTATAGATATCAACCATGTCTATTTGGTCTAATGTGTGGAGTAGCTCTGAAGTTTCTTTCTTAATCTTTTGTCTGGATGACCAATGTGTTGGTGACAGTGGGGTATTCAGGTCCTCCACTATCACTGTGTCTTTCTGTGCTTTTAGAGCCATTAAAGTTTTTTTTTTTTAAATGTAAATGGGTGCCCCTCTGTTTGGTGCATATATGTTAAGGATTATATTTCTATTAGTGAATTGTTCCTTTCATTAATATGAAGTGAACTCATTATGTCTTCTGATTGATATTAGTCAGAAATCTACTTTGTCAGATATGAGTATGACTACTCCTGCCTGTTTATGGAGTCCATTTGCTTGGAAAACTATTTTCCACTTTTTGAATCTAAGCCACTGTTTATTTTTTTCCAGTGAGTTTCTTATAAGTAACATATGGTTGGGTCTTGTTTTTTAAACCAATTTGCTATCTTAAGTCTTTTGATTTGGTATTGAGGCCATTTATATTCAGTGTTAAAATTGAGAGGTGCCTGTTGTTTATGGTCATTTTTATTCCCCTGTTATTTAGTTTTACCTATTCCTTGTTTACTAGTCTATTTGCTCAAAAGGGTTTATTCTTTCTTGAGTCATCCTGTCTCACTCTAGATTCTTCTTCTATATGTAAAAGTCCTTTAAGAATCTTCTGTAATCTAGTTTAGTAGTTGTAAATTCCTTTAGTTTTTCCTTGTTGTGGATGATTTTAATTTCACCTTCAATTAGGAAGGATAGTTTTGCTAAGTAGACCAGTCTAGGTTATGTGATGTGCTGGGCTTCTGTGTATCTTGGGGAAACTGGGCTTCTGGTGCCACCTGCAGAGTAGCAAGTTATAGGTTTCCTTCCCCTGACAGAAGAGCAAGGGCTCTCTTGCTGTCAGGGACAGTGGGAAATGCTGGGCCTCCAGACAGCAGAATAGTAAAGCGTGGAGCCTGGGGTTCACTTATGTGTGTGGTAGTGGGCTCCTGGCACTGAGAAACAAGTTGAGGGAACCCATGAGGCAGCAAAGCCAGTGGGCTTGAGTTGTCTGGTGCCCACAAGGTAGTGGAGGTCATAGGGTCTACTTGCACTGAGGCATAGGCTTCCCTTCCAGGAGCCATGGCAGCTGCTGCAGGCATGGGGGACCCAAATCTGCAGGCATTAAGAGCCTTGAGGACTGCTTGCTGGCCCCAGGCAACCAGGAGCCTCAGCAATTGCTGCAGGCATGGGGGAACCAAGCCTTCTGGCAGCAGGATTTCTGGGACCTGCTTTCCAGTCCTGGGCTTCAGGAGGGCACTGAAGACATGGGGGAACCAAGCCTGTGTGCAGCAGGAATTCTGGAGCCTGATTGCTGACCCAGGCTTCCAGAAGCACAGTCACAGTGGTACTGCTGCTGGCAGAGGGGGATCCAAGCCTGCCGACAGACAGCTTGGAGCTGTGGAGAGACTTCAGGGGTTGGGGATTGGGAGTGTTGAGAGCTGTGAGTTGTTCTTCCAATTCTTCCCATGATTAGTTGCTTCTTTGTGGATTCAGACAGGGCTTTCATTCTTTCTGGTTATGGGACTCTTTAGGTGTTTTTGGAGTCCTCTGATCTTTTTTCAGGGTAGTCACTGTAGAGCTATAAGGATGTCAACAATCTGCCATCTAGCTTCCAGTCTGATGAATTTTTATATATACATATTTAAGCAAGTGAAATGATAACACATATTTCAAAAATATATCATTTAGTTGTACTTTATTCTGTAAAATCTGCAAGCCTTATTTTAAGAACAGGATCAGGTCTGTTTCTTATTGTCTGAGTCATAAGTCCCAACCTCAAAGTATTCTATACACAGATATGCCTGTCTGTAAACAGGACTTCACTTCTACTTTTAGCCTGGATGATATCTAACTGCCAAAGTAACACATCAATCATTACACAAAATGACCCACACCATCCACATTTTGGCAAGGACATACACAGTGCTATCAATAACAGGATTGCAGTATAAAGACATCCTGGGTAAAAGATTAGAGAGATCCACCTCAACCAAAAAGCCAGACATGGTGCCATTCATCTACAGCACCAGCTGTGGGG
This sequence comes from Castor canadensis, assembly GCF_047511655.1. Taxonomy (NCBI): domain Eukaryota; kingdom Metazoa; phylum Chordata; class Mammalia; order Rodentia; family Castoridae; genus Castor; species Castor canadensis. The sequence continues at coordinate 24,967,052 of NC_133390.1, read as the reverse complement.
GAAGGATAGGCAGGAAGGTCATGGTCCATACCAGTCTAGGTAACACCTGAGACCTTTTCGAAAAATAATTGAAACTATAAAGTACCTGCCTAGCAAGCAGGAGGCCCTGAGTTAAACCCCTCTATGGCTTAATTTTTTTGTGTACGTTTCCAATCAGCTACAATTATTGCAGAATTATAATTCTCATCACAGTATGTTTGTATTTGGTTTTTCTTTGGCTTTTATTTTGATTGAAGATATATTGATCTCATTATTAGGATAGGGATTTATATTAGTTTTCCTTTGCTGTAACAAAATACCTGACCTTGGATAAAGAGAAGAGGTTTATTCACATTACAGGTTTTGGAGACTAAACATGTAATCAGTATGCATCCCACTCTGGCAAGGGCCTGTACTTGTGTCATTTCATGGTGAATAGCATCATAGTATAAGAATGTATAAGAGGGAGAAATCCATGAAGAGACAGGAAGCCAGACAAAGGGAGGAGTAGTTTGCTTTTTAAAAATAATTTATTCTTACAGCAGCAACTATGGTCCCACAAAACTACTTAATTTCTTCTAAGGGCTTATGAAGACAATGCCCTAAATGACCAATAACCTTGAATTGGTCCTCACATCCTGCATTTCCTATCACCTCTTAACAATGTGACAATGGGGACCAAACTTCCAACATTAAGGGAACAAGTTCAAATCATATGGAAGTCATAGTATTTAGCCCTTGGTCACCAAGGTTCATGTCTATTTTACAATGAAACATGATTTATTATATACCTAATAGTCCCAAATTCTTAACTCATTCTAGCACCACTTAAGACTACAAGTCTAAAGTCTCAACTAGGACTTGAGATAGGGTCTTTCAGCTGTGATCTGTAAAAATACAAAGTCAAGTTATGAAGCTCCAAGATACATTGGTATGGTAGGAATGGGATAAATATTGTTATTCTAAGAAAGGAAAACCAGTAAGGAGGAGTAAATTTCCCAGTGAAAGACTGAAAACCAATATGGTAGACATTAAATCTTAAAGTTCTATCCTATTAGTACTGAGGTGGATCTTGTGATTTCAAGGCCTCAGGCAGCTTGTGGCAGCTAGTTTTGCTTGTCCAGTTCACATAGCTGATTTCAGACTATACTCTAATGTTTTGGCTTTCTCAGGTGGGTGTTGCACATTGCTGGTTGCTGTACATTTCTGGAGTCCCAGCTTTATTTCTACTTTCAGGACTCCATTAGGCATGCACCCAGTGGAGAATCTGCTCTGGTTCTATTCCTGAGACAAGCTTATTCCTGACTTCGCAGGCTTCCATTTGAAATACCAGTGGAAGCCTCCATGACCTGTGTGCTGACAGAATCAGCACATATGGACACCATCAATGTATGAGCAGTGTGTGGGCCTGATTGAACCACAGCAGGAATGGTCAGGCAGTGCTTCACCAGCAAACAGGGAGTAGAATTCCAAACTGTCCCTGGGCACTGAGACCATGGAATGTGCTCTGGTTTCATCCCTGTAATAAATTTGTGCTTCTAGGCCTCTGTGGCTGTGATGAGAAAAGCAACCTTGTAGATTCCCGAGATGCCCTCTGGGCCTTTTTTTCAAGGCCCTGATATAATTCAAATGGCTCTCTTTTATCAGAGGCAATCTCTTTAGCTGGGTTACACCCTCCTTTTATTTTCCTGAACATTCTGAATGCTTTCTGTTGTCATTGTTGTTACTATTTATTTTGTTTGTTTTGTATTTTTTATTTTCACCTGGATAAGTTGCAAATTTTCCAAATCTTTACAATAAATTTCTTTGTGTTTCTCAAACTGAACAAATGGCAACCAATATCACAGCATATTTTGTTTAGAAATTAATCGTGCTCTGTTTCCACAAAGACCTATAGCTTGGACATAGTTCAGTTACATTCTTTACAATGGTATAAAAAGAATGGTTATTACTCCGTTTCCAATTGGACCTTCATCTCCATCTGAGACAAGTTTCCTAGGCTTTTGTATTCTGAATCCTCATCAGAATTGCCCATGTTTCCTTGCTTACCACATTGAAGCATTCCTTGCCAGCTCTTCTAAACTTTTTCAAACTCTGCCTTTTATTCATTTACAAAACCATTTCCATATTTTCAGCCACAGTTAGATCGACAATGTCACTGTCTGTACAAGTTTTTTTTTTTTATTAGTTAGTTTTCTGGTGATATAGCAACATATATGAGGCCTGAGTACTTTATAAAGGAAACAGAAAAGACTAGATTGGGTTTTCTTATGAGTTCAACCTTCAGTGAGGGCTTAATGGTGAATGATATGGCAGGAATGTATGTGATAAAAGTAATAACAGAACGAGCTAGAGTGAGGAGGGGCCAGTCTTACTCTTTTCTAACTCTCTCATGATAACTAACTGGGGTTTCATAAGAAATATGTTAATCTATTCCAAGGACATGTCCATGGTGACATGACTGCCACTAGACTAGGCCTCAAGGTTTCCCACTAGTTCTTAAGATTAATACATTGAGGACCAAGTTTGCCACATGTACCTGAGGAGTCAAAATCAAACCCTGACAGAATTAAAAATAAAAACCTGAATATAAACAAAAATCATTTTCATGTGAATAGGATACCTGACACTTAGAACTTGGATGGCTTCAAAGAATAAAATTTTTTTGTCCGTCAAACATTTTATTCATTTTCTATTTAGCAAAATTTTATGATCAAGGTAAGACTAGAAAGAGAGGTTGGTATATAACATCTTTCTATATTTTAAATAAAAAAATTGATCTGTTTTATACTTTTTTTGTTTTAGGGTCTGATTCATTTTTTAAATACACAGTGGTAATTATTTTAAAATTAGTGATTTTACAAATTAAAGTATATAGTCTTCTGTTGAATATGAAAGATTATGTACTATATTGAAAATACTGTATAATTTTAATGGTATATAACATTTAACTTATCTCTGTATGAATTTGATATAATTTTTCATGTAAAAATGGCAATACAAGAGCTTAGAATACTAATTATTCACCAAAGGATATTTAATGGTTCAATCCCTCTAGTGTAAAATTGGCATGATATTCAACAATGGGTTCAAATTATTAAGTAAATGTTAATGCCTAAAGGCATTTCTCAGGATTTACTGCTTAAGCTATTTACTAATATTTAAATACATAAACTAAGTCCTGTACTTTCAAGTGCACACACATTCACACATATGCACTCCTGGCTTCAAATTCCTAGAAAAATATAAGCCTGATTTTATGTGTTAAATTATTAATATATATTAAAATATTTTGAATAATCTCTGTTAGAAAACACACATGTTGGAACTCTAAGTGCAACTCAAGTAGTAAAATTCACACAAAGAAAATCAACCATAACTTTTTGGAAAAATTAAAAATAGCAAATGTAGAATTTTTAGACATATGCCAATTTACATACTCAAAAAACTTATTTACTAGTTTTCAAACTTTACAAGTAAACTATAAAGTTGAAAAATTATGACTTATAAAAGAAAGAGCACTATTATCTCCTGAAGAATAAAACTAAGCATATAATTGAAAATATTTTAGAAAGAACCTGCTAGAGGGAAGGGTACTTGTATATTTCCTTTTACAGTGGAAAAATTGAGATTATGTTGATAGTTGGATAGAGGACGTATCAGATATTAAACTAATAAGAACAGATACTACACTTGATTTTAGCCAAAAGGCCACGAAGCTATTATGTTGATAGTTGGAGTAAAAATTAGAGGATTTAACACTTGGCTGAGGAGAAATAAAATAGTGACAATGTAAGACTCTTCAGTAATTTTCTTCCCATAAAGCATTCAATCTGCACTATTCTTGCACAAACCTACTTTCTCAAGAGCTAAGGAAACCATATGAGAGATTATATTACCTTGTTTTAGTAGAATAAGAAAAACACATGGAAGAAGGTAAGAAGTTTTTCCCCCAACTCCAAGCAACACATACTGAAGAAGCATGCCTCAGTATGGGAAGTGGAGGAAACTGAGTCCAGTTCTTAGACTTGGAACTAAGGAACAGACTTTCCATGCTGAAATCCAGTACTGGGCAGAACTCTGTGGCTCTTGCTCATGGATAGAACTTCTCAACCCAAGTTAGCTAAGGTGTCAAGAGACTACCTGTACCATACATGCCCCAACAGCATGGAGACTCTTATCTATTGGAATAAGACAACAAAGTAAGCACAAGACTTTCCTTGGAAAATTAGTGACAGGCCAGTGAAATTCAGTATCAGGAGAGAAGATCTTAATGGCTTCAATTCACTTTCCAGTGCCCATCTTATGGATTTGCTCCAGTTCTAGGAGAAGCTGCAGAGCTCCAGTCTGTTGTATTGTTATTTTGACCAGTGTCTCCTGCAGATGGCTGTAGGAGTCTAAGTCTACAAGTACAAACATCCCATAGTAGCAACAGCCTTCGTCCTGCTCCTGTACTGCACTGATCTGTGTTGGTGGCTACTGGACTACTTTACTGTTCTCTTCTCCAATCCCAGGCAGCACTACAGAACAGTTATTGATCACTTTGGGAAACAAGAGGGACTTTCATTTATTGCATGGGAGCCAAGGTCTAGTCCCTCCAAAATGAAACTCATGGACAAAATCCTGTAGCACCTGAATAAAAGTTAATGACTATGAATCTGGGCCAGCTCAAGGCCCCAGGTGGAGGCTGGTCTGGATAAATGATTATTTTCATGGTTTCCCTTAGTCCAGCCTGAACATGTCAATTGCAGATTTGACACAAACATGGGACTGCTTCACTCTCTATAGCAATAGGTATAGAAGAGAGAAGGAAATTGTTAAGGAAGTCAGCATCTATGTTAAGAAGGTTAGGTATAACCTTGACATAGTAGCATTAGTGCCAATTTCTGTTTGGAATGGTGAAAACATGATGGATCCAATTGCCAACATGCCTTGATTAAGAGACAGAACCCATAAATATGGCAATACCAGGAGAGCTACACTGCTTGAAACGACATACTCCATCCTAACACAAACTTGTTTAGCTACCAAATCTTTGTATCTGCACCTCCAGGATATCTACAAAATTAGTAGTATTGTTATTGTCCCTGTGGACAGAGTGGAGAATGATTTTTATCAAATATTCTTTCAAAATCACAAAAAAAAAATAAAGTCTTTTGAAATGTACCATAAAAGTTTGAGTGAAGCCATTCCTGGTGATGTCTTCAATGTCAAGAACATGTCTGTCAAAATGGTAATCTTGACATCGTTGATGGTGACAAAGCCCAAAAGACCCTTAAGCCATACCAGCTGGTTTCTTGCTTAGATTATTATTCTGAACATCCAGATCAAGTAAGTTCAGGCTGGGCTCCGATATTGGATTGTTACACAGCTCAAATTGCTTTAAGTCTCCTGGGCTGAAAGAGAAGATTGATCACCATTTCCAATAAAAAGCTGGAAGATGGCCCCACATTCTTAAAATCTGGTGAGTGAATGTAGTTAAGAATATTGTTGACATTGTCAAGCATTATTCAGATTATGAAATCATTGTATTTAATGGTCACACTGCTTACTTCAGTAGGGATTCATTCCAAAACAATGTGTGAAGCTACATGAAAGGGAAGTTAACCTTACCCATTCTGAGATTGTATAGAAAAACTTAGATGTTTGAATAGGTAAAAGTTCTTAATGTACTAAGACTGAGGAATCTTTCATGTAGCTTCACAGAAGATTGAGGGATATCTATTGAATAACACACATCTGATGTGACACAAACTTACTGATTATCTTTCAAAATTTTATTTTGGATTTAAGAAAAGTGCAAGGAATATCTTGGGGACATGAAGACCCAATTAATAATGATTGTCTGATGTGGAGGTACTCCATGAGTTTTCAGGGGCTGATTTTATTTGGACCCAGAATATAGTGTTTCTAAAAATATTAATCTCTTTGCCCATTTCAGATGATCTTTTTCATGTACAGTTTCCTCTATTATCACTTTATTTTTTATATTTAATTATGTTTCTTATTTTTATTGTTTTCCATACTTAAAGAGTTTGTGGATTCTTCCCTAGAAGAGTTAATGGGAAATAGCTATTGAGTCAGACTATTCTATGGGACAGGCACAGTCACCTGGTTTAACTGAGCAATTCAAGAGGAAATATTTATTCAAAAAATACATTTAGGTTTAAATTATATGTGCAGAAATGTGATACAAAAGAAATGCAACAAATAAAACTATCTAACTTACTCCATCTTTCTACCGTCATTGTGTATGATAGTGCCATATCTTAGTTTTTTACAATTAATATTTTCTTATTTATTCATATGTTTATTTTTATTCTCACAAAAATATTCTTTACAAAATAGAAATCCTTTTACATCTTATCTCTTTATCCATAGTGTAGGGTGATACCTACTGCAACAATCTTATACATATCACATACTTGAAAAAATAAATGAGGGAATGCCTTAGTTTATCATCAGGAATGATCAGTTTTTCTTTTTCTCCTTCCATTCCTTCTCTCTCCCTCCTTTCATTCCTCATTCCTTCCCTTCCTTATTCCCTTCCTTTCTTCCTCCCTCTCTCTCCCTTCACCTTTCTCAAAATCTCTCTCAAAATCATCTTTCACTTACATTCCTCTTATAGTCTCTATAAATATAAAGAAGTCTAATATCTAGTTAGACTCCTTTGAAAGACAGGAGACAAAGTACTCAGAATATCTCAATAACTGATAACAATTACTACAATTTTTTATTGAAATCATAATTTCAGACCTAATTTATATGGAATGAAAAAACTGTATTTGAAATTGCTATTGTTCCAAAAAGTTTGAATAATTTACCCTATTGAGATCCTCAAAGTTTTCACAATCATTTGTGTTTTAATTGCTATGTGGTACTCTCAGGGGGAAATATTCATTTTGATTATAATAAAATAAATATCTAAATTTTTTCAATTGCTACTGAAATTTGATTAAAGTTGGCCATTTCTACAAATTTAATAAAAAAAGTAGCTACTATATAAAAAGAAAAGAATGAACTTTTGTCTTATACTTTTGTTAAAAACAATCGTTAACCTACTTTCCACCCTTCACTCTGCCTACAGAAACCAAATTTTTATAATGAACCCCAATTAAATGTCTCTCCTATTCAAGATCTACTTATTCTCCAATTTGTTTCTTACTGCATATGCTTTGCAACCAATGCTCTAGCCAAATTGTGCTCTTTTTTCTTTCCTATTTTCCAGTCATTTGCTCACAAAAGTCACTTTACCTAGTATGCGCTATGTAAATTCCCCTGTTTATTATCTAATAGCTCTAAAAAATGCAACTAAAATCAAATGCTTAGGGAAAAAGCTTATTTCTTTCTTTGTTTAGATAAATAAATCTTTTTTCTATCCTTTTCTCAAAATTTCCTTTGGGCTTCTAATGCAGCCTTAAATTCATGTTGCCTTATCCACTACACATTTGTGTACTTAGAATTTTTACTAAAGATTAGCAATCATGGAGTGCTCACCTTTATGTTCTGTTACATATGTCTGATATTCTGTTAATAGTTGCTTCAGCTGGCACTGTGGCTCTTACCTGTAATCTTAGCTACTAGGGAAGCAGAGGCAGGAGGAATGTAAGTTTAAGCCAGCAGGGCAACGTCAGGAAGACCCTGTCTCAAAAACAAAATAAAAACTAAAGGAACCAAGTGGTAGAAGCAGAAGGCCCTGCATTCAATCCCTAGTACAGAAAAAAATGTTTCTGTATTATTTTTTTTTCAGTTGATTCTATAACCAAAGGTTATTGATTTGTTGTTGCTGTTCTTTTTGCACAACTTTCTAAAAAGCCGTAATCTCTAAACAATACACACTTATGACTTCACTTACCAAGAATTGAAAGTATCTGTAAGATTTTTTTCTTAAGGATAAAATATTTTTCATGCTATGTCTTAAAATCTCAGTGTAGCATATTTTGGTAGTACATGTCAGCACATATTTTCAGAAAGACATTATTCCTATAATCTGATTTGTGGTTTCAAAATTTCTTGATGTGTTGACATTCTTTGTGGACTACAAATACTATAGAAAATTTATGCCAATCCTGGCTTCATTTACATAGGTTAAATATTAGGCCACTTTTGGAAGTCATATAACTAATGAAGGATGCTTTCATGTTACATATTTTGTTAGATAGAAATGAAATTTTGTTTTATTTTCATTTTACTTGTAGTGTGTTAACTTGTACCTGGTAAGGGGTTTCATCATGACATTTCCATACGTGCATACAATGTACTTCAATCATATTCACCCTCTCTACTACTATTTCTTATACTCCTTCTCCCTTCCCTTTTTCTGTCCCTTTCTACCTCACTAGTATTTCCCCTTTTATTTTCATGAACTTGGATGCTTAGTTTAGTTCATTTAGTTTTTTGTTTTGTTTCTTCTTAGAAACAAAAGTAAGAGAAAACATGTGATGTTTGTCTTTATGGGACTGGCTTATTTCACTTAACATGATAATCTCCAGTTCCATTCATCTTCAGCAAATGACATAAGTTTATTCTTCTCAATGGCTAAGTAAAACTCTATTGTGTATGTATACTACATTTTCTTTGTCCATTCATCTGTTACTGGGCACTTAGGCTGATTTGATAAATTAGTTATTGTGGGGTATTGCCATGATAAACATGAGTATACAGATATAAGAAGCTGACTTTGATTCTTTTGGGTGTATCCCCAAGAATGGTATAACTGGATAATATGGGAGCTCTACTTCTAACTTTTTGAGTAACCTCCATACAATTTTCCATAGGTTGATTCATTTATATTCCCATTATGTATAAGAGTTCCTCTGTCTCCACATCAGTGCTAGCATTGGCTGTTATTTGTTTTCTTCATAATAGTTTTTTTTACTCTGATAATGTGGAATCCCAATGTAGTTTCAATTTGTATATCCCTATTGATTAAAGATGTTGAACATTTCTTTTTGTATTTCCTGGCCATTTGTACATCTTTCTTTGAAAATTGTATATCACTTATTTTGTCCATTGATTGGATTGTTTGTTATTTTGTGGTTTAAATTTTTAAGATCTTTATACATCCATTCTGGGCATTAATCCTATTTTGGATGAATGTCTGAAAAATGTTTCTTGCATGCTATAGGCTATCTCTTCACCCTGTGAATTGTTTCTTTTACAATGCAAAAGCTTTTACATTTGATACAACCTTTTTGGTCAATCCTTACTCTTATTTCTGAGTATTACTGGAGTCCTATTCAGAAAGTCCTTACCTATACCTTAATATTGAAGTGTATCCCTGTGCTTTCCTCTATAAGTTTCAGTTTCTGGTCTTATATTTCAGGTCTTTGATCTCTTTTGAGATGACTTTTGTAAAGGGTGAGAGATAGGGATCTAGTTTTCGTCTTCTATTTCCAGTTTACCCAGCATAGCTTGCTGAAGAATCTATCTTTTTTCTGAAGTATATTTTTTATGCCTCTTTCAAGAATCAGATGGCAGCTGTTGCTTTTTATTTCTGAATCTTTTATTCCATTCTGTTCGTCCATTTGCTTTTTTGTGCCACTACCATTTTGTTTTTGCTCCTATCTCTTTATAATATCATTTGAGGTCATTGTAATACCTCCAGTATTGTTCTCTTTGCTCAGGATTACTATTTGGGTCTTTTGTATTTCCATTTGAATTTTAAGATTTTTTTCAATTTCCATGAAGAATGGGATATGTGGGGATTACATTGAATTTGTGTATCATTTTTGGTGGTATGGCCATAATAATAATATTTATATTTATCCATGACCATGGGAGGTCTTTTCATTTTCTAGTGTCCTTTACAATTTTTCTCTTAATTGCTTTATAGTTTTCAACATAGAGGTCTTTAACATTGTTAGTTAAGCTTATGCTTAGCTATTTACTTATTTATTTATTGAAACAATTGTGAGTGGGCTTGTTTTCCTGACTTCATTGTTAGTATACAGAAAACTTAATTTTTTAATTTTTTATTTAAAATAAAAAAATTTTTAAGCTGATTTCCTGTTCTGTTACATTACTTAAAATGTATTCCAAATCTAAGAATACTCTGGTGGATTTCCTAGGGTCTTTTAAGAATAGGATTATCTCATGTGCAAATTGGGAAAATTTACTGCTTCTTTCCCTGTTTGTATCCCTTTTATTTCTTTCACTTGAGTAATTGTTCTGGCTCAGAATAAAAACACTATATTGAATAAGAGTGGTGATAGTGGACTCTTGTCCTTTTCCTGATTTTAGTGGAAATGCTTTCAGTTTTTGACATTCAGTATAATATTTTTTACAGGTCTGTCTCATATTGCCTTTATCATTTTAAGGCATGAACCTTCTATTTCTAGTTTCTCCACAGCTTTTATCATGAAGGGTTTTAGATTTTTGTCAAAAGTTTTTTTCTCCATCTATTGATGTGATTATGGGATTCTTGCCCATTGTTGAATTTGTTTTACACTCATCTGATCGAAGGTTTTTTAGTCTATGTTCATACATAAATACAATTCAAAAGAACAAAATTGATACAATTCAAAAAAGGCAGATAAAAATTCTTTGGGATTTCATCTTCACTATCATTAGATTCCATATTTTTTATCTTGTTTTATAAAAATATATCTTGAGATTCTGCATTAGGATTTGTGTTTCTAAGAACCAAGGCATTGACTAGAGGTTTTAATCAACGGTATTCTTTCAGTTGAAGTACTCTCAATGTTAAGTCAGTATTGGGTAGTAGTAAGGATGATGTATACTTTCTTACCACTGGATTGGAGGTGTTGCTCAATCATGAAAATTTGCTCACATACTCAGGGTACTAGGAAAGAGCCACAGCTCCAATCAGAGAGAAGGAAACTACCTGGAGACTTTCATAGTCCAACTGTTCTATTTAGTGCCGTATGTGGGCCAAATGCTGAGACTGTCAGGGGTCCATTGTCTGCTTCAAGGCTGCATTCAATTTAGAACCTTCCCTTCTTCATGTACTGGGAGCCATTGCTGGCCCCAAAAAGCTTTACAGCCTGTAGACCAGGCAAGTTCCTATTCGCTCCACAGGGACACCAGTTTGAGCTCTTGAGCAGCAAGCCTCTACATCTACTCATGTTCTACAAATGCCTTCAAGAGGGAGGAAAGCAAACAGAGCACTGAGCTTGAAATGTATGAGAAGAACTGAAGGAACCTGATGGCTTTCCTGCTAGTCTCAGTACTTTCAGATCCTATTTGGGAATTAGCCATTGTGAGAGAGAGGGGACACTGAGGAAATGGTGTGGCCCACAGGATCTGGGCTCGGTAATCTCAGTCCCTCCAGGCAGCAAAACACACAGTAGGAAGGCAATTCCAGAGGGTGAGCTACACATCACTTATGGGCTCAGAATGCTGCTTCTGTAGTGATCTTCAAGCAATGGGGCTCACTACTTGTCTGTCACAGAGGGTGGGACCACTGACAACCCCACCCTTCACTGTCTCAGCTCTCTGCCACTGAAATTCTCTGTGACTCTACATCAGATCCTTCCTCTCCAGACACCACTTCTTGTGAATATCTCTCACTCAGGAACTGTGACAGAGTGTTGTCAGCCTCCCTGAACTGCAACTGCTCCTTGCTTTCAGGTCTCCAGAATATCTCAGTCTCAAACAGTAGGAACACCTCACATGGCTGTCCAAGATGTGGGGAATGGAAATGCCAGCCTACCATGCAGGAGGACTCACTGTCAGACCAAACTCCCCAGTGGATTTAAAGCTTGTGAGAACTGAGGGCTTATCCTGCAGCTAGGTCTACTAGACTGTTTTACCAGGCTTCTCTGGCTTATCTTTTGGTTGTGACTTTTGGTTTCTTTCAACGCCCCCTGCAGGAGCTGTTGTTATTGCTGTGGACTGCCTCTTACTTTTCTGTGTGTAGACTTAATTTTTTCCTGTTTTTCAACTAGTTTGTCACCTCTCTCATGATCCCTGACGCTGTTCTTCTCTTTCTTTCTTTGGAGCATAGTGCTCCTTTGTTACCTTTCTCTTCCCATATTCATGGAGTGGCATGGAGGAGGCTTCTAATCTACCATCTTGCTCTGCCAACCCAATTTGTTTTGTTTGAAAAGCAACCCCAGGAACTAGGTTTTGTGGTTCATGCCTGTAATCACAGCTACTTGGAAAGTGGAAATCAGAAGGATTATGGTATAAGGCCAATATAGGAAAAAAGTTAGTGAGACTCCATCGCAACAAACAAGGCAGGCATGGTGTGCCACAACTGTAATAGCAGCTACATGGGAGTTATCCATAGAAGGTTAGTGTTCTAAGAGTACCCAGAGGCAAAAATACAATACCCATCTGAAAAATAGCTAAAGGAAAAAAATGGCTGAAGTGGTAGATCACATGCCTAGCAAACATGAGGCCCTGAGTTCAAACCCTAATACCTCCAACAATAACAACAACAAACAGAACAACCCTTAAAAATTACTGTTATTTAGGATAGAGACTAAAGACTTCTTCTTTAAAAGTTCTAATTGGTACCTAGTTTGGCTGTGCACACCTGTGATCCCAGCACTTGCAATGCTGAGGTGAAGGAATCACAAGCATGAGGCCACGGTGGTCTAAATATTGACACTGCATTTCAGAAAAAAATGTAATTGCTGTGTTGAACCTTTTGCTGAAGAATAAAATACACACAAAAAGGCCAAGATATTAAAAATGTGACTTATAACTAACATATTTCAAAAAATTAAATGCAGCCTTGTATCACTAGTCAGGTTTGAATTTTCTGTCCAGTTTTTCAACCCTTGTAGCCAGTGGTACTGTACTAAATTGTCACCAAGACTGGTTTTGTTTGTCTTGAAATTTATATAAATGGTAGAAATAATATTATTATTCAACTTTGTGCTGTTTAGGCATGCATTTTGTTTGTAAAATCTGCTTATATTTATATAGAGCAGAAATTGGTTCGTTATAATTGCTGCATTAAGTGGGTTATATTAGAATATATTAGTTGTGCAAAATAATAAGGCTCATTGTGTTGTTTTACATATGCATATAACATCCTTTGATCACATTCTCCTCCTCCTATCCTCTCTTTATTCCCTCACCTCTCTTCCCAATTCCCTTCCTTTCCTTATGTAGACATGTTCCATTTTTATGTCTTTTAAAAATACTTTTAATGTAGATTGCACATATGAGAGAAACCCTGCAGTACTTGTCTTTTTGAGTCTACCTTATTGTTGATCTCCAGTTCCATCCATTATCCCATGAACACCCACTGATGGACACCTAAGCTGACTCCACAACTTAGCTATCCTGAATATCACCACCATAAACGTGGGTATGCAGTTATTTCTTTGCATACTGACTAATTACTCCAGGTTCACACCCAGGAGTGGTATCACTGGATCGTATGGTAGTCCTATATTTCCATAGCAATGCACTAAATTCCCACCAACAGAGTATAAGGGGTTGCCTTTTCCTATGTCCTTATCATTTGCTGTTGTTTAATTTTAAAAATCTTTACTAATGTATATTAACAGTTCAAAGGGGTTTAGCAATATTTCCATACATGCAAATGATATACTTTGATCAAATTTGCCCCCTCTATTACTCTTTCTTATTCCCAACTCCATTTTTTAGAATAATTTTAAAGGGTTTCATTATTTATTTTCATATATGCATAGGAAGTACTTTGATCATATTCAAGCCCTCTTCCCAGTCTCCTCTAACTTTCCACCTTCCACTGATTCCCAGCCCAAACAATTCACTTGTTTTACAGTGATGTTAGTTTTTTCTGTAACATCTAGAATCCACATAGGAGAGAGAACACACAATACTTGTCTCTCTCAGTCTGGCTTATTTCACTTAACATGATGGTTTCCAGTTCTATCCATTTTCCTGTAAATGACAAAAATTCATTCTTCTTTGTGGTGAATAATATTCCATTGTACATATATACCACATTTTCTGCATCCATTCTTCAGTTGGTGGACACCTATGCTAATCATTTAGTTTGGCTATTGTGAATATTGCTGGTATAAAATCTGGGTTTCTCTATCGTATCCTGACTTAATTTCTTTGGATATATGCTCAGGAGTGGTAGTTCATGTGGTAGTTCTATTTTTCTTTTGAGAAACTTCCATACTGATTTCCGTAATGGCTACACTAACTTATATTCCTACTAAGAGTGTGTATACAGTTAGTTCCTTTTTATATCATTCTTCTAAGCATTTACTGCTGTTTGTGTTTTTGATGATTGACATTCTGACTGAGGTGAGATGAAATTTCAGTATAGTTTTGATTTGTATGTTTTGTAGCTAAGGGTGTTGAACATTTATTCATCACTTGTACTTTCTCTTTTGAGAAATATATATTCAATTCATTTTCCATTTATTAATTTGATTGTTCTTTAATTTTTGGAGCTCTTTATTTAATCAATATATTCTGGATTTTAATCCTTTATTCAGTGAAGAACTGGTGAAGATTTTATGCATTTTTATAGATTATTTATAGATTTTAGTAATTGTTTTATTTGTAGTATAGAGTATTTTAATTTTATTCAATCCCTTTCATCAGTCTTGCTCTTATATCCTGGGTGATTAAAGCACAATTTAGAAAGGCCTTATCTATACCTATATATTCAAGGTTTTCTCTGTGTTTTGTTGTAGTAGTTTCAAGTTTACAAGTATTAGATTTATATCCTTAACCCACTTTGAATTAATTTTTGTACAGAGTAGGAGGTAGGGGTCTATTTTCACTATTCTACATGCATACATCCAGTTTTCCCAATACCATTTGTTAAAGAGGCTGTCTTTTCTCCCACATTTGTTTTTTGGTAACTTTTGTCAAAAATCAGATGATAGTGGCTCTTTGGGCTCATTTCTGGATCTTTTATTTTATTCCATTGATCTACATATCTTGTTTTGTGCCATTACCATGAAGTTTTTGTTACTATGTCTGTAAAGCATAATTTGAAGTCAGGTGTTGTGATACCTCCAGCATTGGTGTTTTTGCTCAGGATGACTTTGGCTATTTGGTGTTTTTTGAGTTTTGAATTTTAGGACTGATAGTTCCATTTCTGTGAAAAGTGACATTGGGATTTTGATGGGGATTGCATTGAATCTGTACATTGCTTTCAGTTGGATAGGCATTTTAATAATATTTCTGATAATCCACAAGCATGGGAATTCTTTCTGTCTTCTAGTACTGCCTTCAATTTCTTTCTTCAAATATCTTCTCATTGTGGAGGACTTTCACCTTCTTTATTAGATTTATTCCTAGGTAAGCTGTAAGTTTTCTACTATTTGTCTTTACCTTCTCATGCTATCATCTATACCTTTAGGATTGGCAAATACCCTAATTTGGAAAACTCAGAAGAATAGTGAGCTAACTCCTGGGATCATGCCTTCCTTCTTCTCAAGCTCATGTATCCTTCTTCACTTTCCAGTGCTTTGAAACAGATTTTTTAAAGCATACCTTTCTTTTTCTTTTTGTCCAATTTTTGTAACTTCTGCAGAATGTGGGTAGCTTTTGATCAGAACATCTACAGAATCTCTTTGTGCAACTTCTTATAAACTTAAAACACCCATAACAAATGGAAAGAAGAGTAATATATAACTATGCACTGCAATATATTATAATAAATTGATTCTGATTAGGATGTATTTCATTTAGACTGTCCATTAACAAGTTTCAGTTAGACATTCAAAACAATTACTAGTTTGATGTGCAGCATTACATAGGGCTTTACCTAATATATCTATTTCTTGGTCACTGATCTTGACATAATAACTTATTGATTTTTATTGCTACTCACATAAATTTTAATTCATTAATGTGTTAGGTATTGATTTTGCATAAATACTTTTCAAAGAAGATTACTCAGTAAGGCAATATTATAAGACAAAATAATATTGAATGTTTTTATTCCCTTAATGTGATTAATGTATTATTTTCATTCATATTATACTGTTTAACTTGATGTATTTCAAGCATTAAAATCCCATATGTAAATAATTAACTTATTTCACATGATTAATTTATCTACTTTTTGATGAGAGTTACTAGATGAATATACAAATTTCTCTTCCATGTGTTTTTATACTTTTAGAACAGAATCCCAAAAAGTACATTCCTTTTCATCTCAAGAAATATCCAACCCTTGAAAAAGTGTCCAATTTTAATATAGCATGTAGCACTTCATCTAAGTCAGTACACATTTGGCATATTGTTTTTCAGGCAAGATCTCTTGAAGACTACATAAAAAATTTTATCATAAATTGGTGATGTATAGAAAAATATTCAACAGATATTGGTTGAGTCTTTGTGCTCCAACTCACATGAAAGTTTTGAAATTACACAGGTGAAAATATATGGTCCTTAGAAGCAAGAACTCACAGTCTGATGTAAGTAAAACATAAACAATTATAATATAATGTTATAAAAAGTTATTTCATGATAAAAGAACTATGAAATGCTATATGATGACTTGGGAGAGCACAT
The DNA here is from genome assembly GCF_047511655.1 of Castor canadensis. NCBI lineage: Eukaryota > Metazoa > Chordata > Mammalia > Rodentia > Castoridae > Castor > Castor canadensis. The sequence goes on along the minus strand of NC_133390.1, from coordinate 24,950,624 downwards.
ACGGGAGATATAGGAATAGGTAGAAAACCCAAAACATGAAAGCGTTTGATGTCTCCACTCCAGAGGAACTAATACAGAAACTTTAAAGTGACAGAGGTTAACATGAGAAGGGGATCAGGAACCAGTGTAAAGATCAGTTAGAGATGAATCAGCATGGGTTTTAACACATTTGTACATGAAAGCAATGCTAGGAATCTTTCTGTATAGCTATCCTTAACTAGCAAAAACACTATGTCTTCCTCATTATCCTTATGTCTTTTCTTCAACAAAATTAGAGATAAGGGCAGAAGAGGTTCTGCCTGGAAGTGAGGGGGGAAGAGAGCGAAAGGGTAGGGGTGAGGGGCAGGGGGGAGAAATGACCCAAACAATGTATGCTCATGTGAATAAATGAATAAAAAAAAATAAAGATTTTCAGAAACCTATATCTAAGCAGTTGTGAAATACAAGGTTAAAAAAAATAGTACATTCTTTTGACCATATTCCAAAAGAGAGAGCCAATAACTATTCCTTGAGCATTTTGTTATGGTGGCATATTGGAAGTTTCTATGACAGCATAACATTTATGCTAATACAACTAGAAAAGCTTGAAATCCTATTAAAAATAATAACAGTATTAATGTGAATAATAGTAATAACTCCCACTTTATCAAATCTTGATTTTGATTCATTGAAAATATGATCTTGGATTCAAACTATTTCATGATACTGGCATTATTTTTCTAGTGCTTCAGATAAAAGTTTGAAGACTAGAGATCCACAATCAAAGAGACTGAAGTAATAGTGTAAGAATTCAGACTTAGAATGGTCCCTGTGAAATAAAAGCATACATAGTGAAATATGGAGTAAAGGTGAATTGAATTTTGAAGACTTTGATTATGAACAGTTTTTGTGTGATAAAAAGGCTCCTGAAATTTTTTCTGAAGATGTTAACAATGATCCAACATAGTGATTTGTTCTTAAATATCATATAAAGGACAGGTAGAATACTGCATGTTTGAAATTGCTGAGGTTAGTTATGAGTTAATAATTAAAAGAACAAGTATAAACCCTGAACAACTAGAAAATTACAAAAAGCTGTTGCAGAAAAGTGAGCAAAAGAAGAAGAAGAAAAGAGTTTAAAAGGTAGGAAAAAATTTAAATCTGTTATGACATGGAAGCCTAAGAAAAGTTAGTTAATAATGTCAAAACCACAGAATGGTTAAGTAAAAGTGGAGAAGGGATCTAAAAATCATTTTTACTGATTCTGCCTCTTCACCTCTCCTCCCTCAGCTGGAAAGAACCTCTCTCTCTCAGTGTGACAGAACCTCTAAAATTTTTATCCAGTCCCATCTCTTTTGAATTAGAAAAAAAATCTTAGAAAGCTATCATAAATTACTGGTAATATTTTGTCTGTATATTGTCAGCTAGAACTGTATTGGGGAAGTTACAGTAGGTGGAAGAAAGTAAATTTCCAGATTTAATTTTATCCATTTAGTGACGATTCTAAAAGTGTTTTTGTAAATTTACTCTTCTTACTAATGACTTACTGAAGGTACAAAAATAATGAAAGAATCAATATGAAAATATATTTTATTTGAATTAGCAATAATATTTTAACTGCCCTGAACACATATTCCTCTTTTTTTTTTTTTGAGGTACTGAGGTTTTTGAACTTAGGATCTTCTGCTTGCTAGGTAGGCACTCTACCACTTGAGCCATGCTCCAAGTCCTTTGTGGATTTAGTTGTTTTTCACAGAGGGTCTTGTACTTTTGCCTGGGTTTGGCTTTGGACTAGGATCCTCTTATCTATGACCTTCCATATTTCTTGGATTACAGAGTTGTGACACCTCACATAACTTATTCTGTTGTGATGGGGGTGTCTTAACTTTTTTTGCCAGGGCTGGCCTAAAAGCAAAAATCTTCCCAATCTTCACCTCCTGAATAGCTGGGATTAGAGATGGTACCATCACATCCAGCTTCCTCTACCTTTTTAATAGTTCTATCTGTGCTCTTAGCATCTACTGTTCTCTTTAATTAATAATGAATATTTGATGTAACTTAAACATGTATTTTGCCAATTTTCTATCTTGACTGGGACTTCATGGGATGGATTTTGAACTTTTTTCATTTTGAGTCATAGCATGTACACATGTGTTTATTAGACTGCAAAATTTCTAAGAAAAAAATATCTGCCAGAAAAACAGGGATACTGAAATGTAAGCTGTGCAGAAGGAGGCAGGAGACTCCTGGAGTGACCCATAAAAGAGACCAAGAGGGCAATGGCTCCAGGAGCAGTGTGAGTCCCAGTGAAAATCATTTTGTTGTCGTGTCACAATCCCTTCAAACACACAAAATGTCTGGGAGAACCTACACTTCCTCTACAGTGGAAGAATTTTTTCATGCATTTTTCTAATATTTTAAAGCTATGTGGAGATACTCATAATCTTTTTCCCTGGAAATAATTGGTTATTTTTTAGAGGACAGTTTGTACATTGCCATGAACTCTATTGCTAACTGCTAGCACACATTCTTATTTCTAGAAAAATAGTATAGTTTAACAAATTGCCACTTTCTCTTGAATGCAGTACACAAATTGCTTCACATATAAAAACCAATGGCTGATAGATTATTCATTATAAATATCATATATAAGTAAAACATCTGATCCACACTGTAGTGTTTAATCTGACATTAAGTAGGTGCCTAGCGTTTTGCTGAGAAATATTTACACAGTTCCTAAACTACTGTATAACTGGCTAAAAGATTTCTCAACCTGACACAGTTTAAAGAATATCTGAGTTCTCCTGAATTAAATGGGTGGTCATTTTCCTTTCCAGTTTTGTTTTTTGACTACTGAATTCTTTCTATTATCAGTGTATTTTGCCATGGCAGTCAGTTATGATTTACACTGTTGTTATTTTTGTGTTCAACACAATTCTTTATAATCATTCATTTCTTGGCATTTGGGACTGAAAAAGAATAGAAAAGTAATGAAATAAAATCTTTCCTGCATTATCATCTACTATTGCCTATATACTGAAATGAATTCTTCCATTTACCTGTAGCACAATGAAGATTTCTGTCCTATGCTAAAACTTTACATATTGCCAATAGCTCAATTATATATACTTTTATAGTTCATTACCCAAACCTTCTCTCTCCCTGAGAAATCCAAAGAGTTAGCTATGCCTCATTGATTCACAGTAGATATGCCATTCTGGATGGAGTTTTTAAAAAGAAAAAAAAATACAGAATTAAAAACTGTGCTCATTTACATATGTACTACACTGTGATCTTGTCTGTTACTTTTTTGTTCCAAAGCTCCTGTTATTCCATCGAATGCTCTTGTGTTTAAAGAACTTTCTAAACTCTAAGTTCGGAAACTTATTTCTGTTTCCAACAATTGGACTTTCTCTAAGTCAGTCATTTTTTTAGCCACTTTTTTATCATTTTTGTACCGTAGCAAGACAACTCAGACAGAGAGACAGGGCACCAAAGCTTTCAGGAATAATCTCTGTTACCTTAACTGCAGTAGGGGTGAATAAAACAACAACAAAAGGGCCCCTCCAGTTGGGCTTTAGTGGGTGAACAGTCCATCTCTTTACCCAAATAGCATTGCCTGGTTTATACGGTTGTGTAGGAGTTGTCAGGGTAGTGGGGAGTCTCTCTCTTACCCAGTCATTGATTTTCGAGAGTCAACCTGAGGGTCTGCATCTGCTCGATCAGCGTGAAATCACCTATTTCCTTAAGGTCCCCTCACAGGCTCTTGACTAAAAGGGGTGGGTACTCAAAAACTAATTTCAAAAGGGGAGAGACCCTTCAGTTTGGTGGGGCTAGACCTAATCTTGAGCAAAGATATGGACAGTAACTGATCCCATTGTAGGTGGGCCTCTTAGCATAGTTTTTCCAGTTGCAATTACAGACTTGTATTTCATATTCTACTTTCCCTGAACTCTGGGGGCAATAGACTGGGTGCAGCATTCGAGTTATTCCTAAGCCCTTAGCCACCAACTATAGCACCTCAACCACAAAGGCCAGCCCATTGTCTGATCCAATAGACAAAGGTATTCTGAATGGAGGGATGATTTCTTTGAACAGGCACCTGGCCACTTCCTGGGCTTTCTTAGAATGAGTAGGGAAGGCTTCCATCCATCCTGAGAAGGTACAGACAAACACCAGAAAACATTTACATCCTCTGGCCTGTGGCATCTCAGTAAAGTCCACAATCAGGTTTTCAAAAGGAGTTCCTCCAACACTTTGCAGCTAGGGTGGTACTCTTGGCCCTTGTCAGGCATTGTTTTTGGCACACAGACTGTACCTCTCACATATGCTGGAGAGCTTGGGGACATAAAATGCTGGGCCAAGGTGGTTTTTAGAGTTGTCCACCTTGAATGAGTTCCTTCATGGAAATGCTTGACAAATGTGGGGGCTAGCAGTTCTACAATTGCAATACAGCTGTTGGCAAACTTTCCCATCCACCCAGTAAAAAATTTTCCTCCTCAGTCTTAAACCAAGCCTGTTCTTGTGGTATGTACCATGGGTCCCATTCAGATAAAGGGCATGAGAACAAGGCAGCTGTCAGTGAAGTTGAAGTTTGTCCTCCTGTGAGAGCTGCTTGTTTGGCTTCTCTATCAGCTTTTCAATTTCCCAGAACAGCTGTTGCTTTCCCTTGTCTAGTGCCCTCAGCAGTGCAAGACCACTACTCATTTAGTGGCCCATATAGCTTCTAGCATTTCCAGAATACCTTGTCCGTACTTTATTTTTTCCATGATTAGTTCTTTTCTTTTCTTTTTATTGTTTATTCATTAATTCATGTGTGTATACATTGTTTTGGCCATCTCTCCCCCAGTCTTCCTCCCCCTCCCCCATCTCCCCTCACTTCAAAGCAGAACGTGTGCTGCCCTCTTCTCCAATCTCATTGAAGATAAAACATAAGAGAAAATAAGAAAGACATAGCATTGTTGCTAGCTTGAGATCATTTGGTCAATGTAAATTTGAAGTCTTCTTTGTCTGATGTAAGCATTGCTACTCCTACCTGTTTTCAGGGGCCATTGTCTTGGTAAGTCTTCTTCCAGCCTTTCACTCTATGACAGTGTTTATTTCTGTTAATGAGATGCATCTCCTGTAGGCAGCAGATTTGTTGGATCTTCCTTTTTAATCTATTTGCCAAAAGGTGCCTTTTGATGGGGAAGTTGAGTCCATTCCCATTCAGTGTTAATATTGACAGGTATGTGGTGATTCCTGCCATTTAGTTGTTTTTGTTGTTTAAGTGATTGATTGTGTGCAGCTGAATCAATGCTACTGTCTGATTCCTTGTCTTTTTTTCTCCTGCAGTGTGATACTACCCATAGTCTCGTGGTTTTGTTTGCTTTCATCTTCTGTGTTCAGAATTCCTTGGAGAATCTTTTGTAGTGGTGGCTTGGTGGTCATATATTGTTTTAGTTTCTGCTTATCGCGGAAGAGTTTTTTTTTTGAATGATAGTTTTGCTAAGTAGAGTATCCTAGGGTTGAAGTCATTTTCATTCAGTGCCCATCATACCTCACTCCATGCCCTTCTTGTTTTTAAAGCTTCCATTGAGAAATCTGCTATGCTTTTGATGGGTTTACCTTTATATGTTATTTGTTTTTTCTCTCTTACATCCTTCAGTATTCTTTATCCATTTTCTGTGCTTGTTGTTTTAATGATAATATGCTGTGGGGAGGTTCTATTTTAGTCAAGTCTGGTTGGTGTTTTGGAGGCTTCCTGCACCTTAATGTCTAAAACTTTCTCTAGATTTGGCAAATTTTCTCTTATTATTTTGTTGACTATATTACAAATTCCTTTTCTTTGCACCTCTTCTCCTTCTTCTCAGGTTTTGTCTGTTTATGTATCCATTGAGTTTTTACATATTCTTTTCACTACTCTTGAGTTGTTTGACTAGCATTTCTTTAGTTTTTTTCTTAATTTCTATTTTATTTTTGAGTTCTGAGATTCCATCTTCCACTTGTTCTATTCTGCTGGTGTGGTCTTCCATTGTATTTCATCTTTCTGTTTGACTCTTTTTTCTGAGATTTTCTATATCATTGATCACTTCCTCTTTAATATTTTCTATTTTCATATTTAATTCATTTATCTCTTTATTTATAGTGTTTTCTGTTTCACTTTGATGTTTATTTAGGGCTCCTCTGAGTTCATTTTTTATTTCTGTATCTTCTCATGTTCTTTATTTTGGTGTGTTGAAATTTCTTGAGGGCATCTTTTACGTTTTAGCTAACCATGTCTAGTATCTTTTTCATGAAATTCTCATGATTTCTTGCATGATTTCTTCCAGGGTGTTTTCATGGGCATCGCTGGGTTCCTTAGTGTTGTTTATCATTGTTTTGTTAGGGTCAGGAACTGGGTATCCATTTTCTTCATTTTCCTCTGAATCCTGTATTAAATTATTTTTTTATTGAGGACAGTGGTTTCCATTGCTTCTTCTTTTTCCCATTGCTTCTCTTGGTACTGTGCAACTATGTTCTTGATAGGCTAGCTGGTGGTTTTAATCTCCTGTTTTCTTTTCCTTGATTTAATTTTTCTTTTGTGGCTGTCTTGGTTGTTAGCTAGGTTGGTGTGCTATTTCTGTCCCTGGTCTGGAAGTGTAATTTAGCATTAAGTAATTCACAGATTCAACATCCTTCCAGTTGTTTATATATTACATCAAAGACCCCGTTGTGGTATTGTCTATAAACAGTGGGAGTTGGGAGATTAATGTTTGTTAGGCTAGCTATAGAAATTTGGGAATTGGTTAGGGTGACACTGAAAGGGGAGGCAGGAAGTGAGGGTGAGTTGAGGAAATGATGTGAGAGTTGCTCAGTATTTTGGACCTTGTGTGTGTTTGGGTGTATTTCTGTTTTTATAGTGTAGGGTGCATGTGTCAGGGATTGCAGGGTGTTGGAATTTGTGTAAAGTGGTAAAGTAGGTTGGTCAGCAGGTGGTGAGTATGTAGAAGGAGGGGTAGTCTGGTGACAGGTTGGGGGAAAATGGGATGGGAAGGTGAGGGCAGGGTCAGAAAGTGGATGAGAGGTGTCAAAAGAGTTGTTGGGAAGGAGAGCAATGGATTTTAGCACAGGAGAAGGAGGGAGAGTGAACAGGATGAGAGTAGGGATGAGACGATAGCAATGATAAAGTTGATAGTACAGAAAGAAAAACAGAAAATAGGAATAAAAATAAAAATAAAAAACCCATACTGATATAACAAACAAATAAAATAAAACAGGAAAAAACACACAATAAAAAAAGCACTAGGTTCAGGAACAATAGAATTTCAGTCTTAGTTTAAGTTCTGGAGTTACTCCTCTGGCATCCAGTCTTGGTACTGGCATATAAGCAGCAACTTTGATGTGGTCTCACCAAGTTATTGATTTGTGAGTAGTGTTTGGTTCTTCTGTCTACCAGTTTAATTGAAATTGTGAGGTGCAGTAGGTTTTCCAGGTCATGCAGAGTGGTTAGAGTTATTGTTTTCCCCAGCTACATCTGTGTTATCCTTCAGCTGCAGCTGTTTATTCAGATCCTCCCCAAGCAAAGTGGGGCAGTTCAATTTTGAATGCTGCCCTTTGGTTAAGGAGACCAGCTCTGCAATCCACTACCTGCCCTGCTTTGGAGGTTGCTTACAGTTGTGTTTGTTTAATGAGAGTTCAGTGCTGGGAGTTTAGTTCTTTGTCTTGCCCCATTTCTCTGGGGTAGGTTCAGTGTGCTAACCTGTCCCCTCTGCTGTACCATACTAGATTACAGTTCACTGTTTTTCAGTTTTGTAGGGAAGTTTGCTTTGAATGCTGCCCTCTGGCTCAGGAGAACAGTTTTGTGATCCACTACCTGCCCCGCTTTGGGAGTGGCTTATCACCCCCCCACTCTCAGCCTTTGCTGTCTTTCCAATGTTTATTTGATAATTTGGTGCTGAGTTTAGTTCCTTGCCCCACACACTTTTTCTGGGGCAGGTTTAGTGTGTCACCCACCCTCTCCATTGTCTATGCTAGATTAGAGTTTGCTATTTGTTTTTCAATTTTGTTAGAGGGGGATCAGACTGCCCTGGGGCTGCGCTGAGGTTTCCAGGATGGATAAGGGGTCCTGCATGGTGTGTGGTTGGTGCTCACCTGTTCATTCTGTTAATAGGCAGGTTTGGAGTTGGCAGCGGCAGCAGCAGTGGTGGAGGCAGTGAGAAATGGTTTCAAATTTTCTCAGTGAAGTGTGGTGTGGGGAAGCTTTCCATGGACTAGGGATTCAGGATGTCAAAAGTTTGATTCTGGTTGATGCTTTATTTCCACTTGATGTTGAAAGGAGAAGAGAAGCAAAGAAAAAAATTGCTATGGATGAGGAGGGTTTCCCTGGAGCTGGGCCTGCCTTTCTAGCTGTGCCATGAGTTACATTGATTAGGTGCAATTAAAGGCTGATTTGAGGGCCAGTCTTTGAATTTTTTCTGCATCAATGTGATGACAGTCATTATTTTGGCTAGAAGCACTCAGAATTTCCTAAGTGTGGCTCAGCATCTCAGGGAGGTTTTCAGATTCATGGTACTTAGGCTTTCTGCTTCTGTACCCTAGTCACCATCTCCCTTGTCCATTCTTTAAAACAGAGTGGGGAACTCAGACTGTGAGTTCTTCTCCCAAAGTAAATTTGTCTGCTTTAGCCACCAAGATGATGGTGGCTGCAAGGGCAGGCAAGGTGGCCAGCCTCAGGAAACTGCATCACATGGCTTTGATAAATAGGCCACTTGGCAGTGCCAGGAACCTAGAAACTGGGTCAAGACTCCTACAGCTGTCTCCAGTGAGTCATGTACATATAGGAAGAAGGGCTTCATCACATCTGGCAGGCCCCAGCAGGGGCATTTGTGAGTGCCCTTTTAATTTCTTTAAAGGCCTTTTTTGATCCTCTCCCCATATCATAGGTTCCTGTTCTCCCCACTTTGTGGCTTCATAAAGGGATTTTACCAAGAGAGAGTAATTGGGGATCCAGATCTGGCAGAAACTTGCAGCCGCTAGAAAATCTCTAATCTGTCTACGGGTTCTGGAGGCTGGAATGGAACAGAAGGCCTATTTCCTCTCAGGGCTCAGTCTACAGTGTCCTTGTGACAGGTGAAACTCAAGGTATTTGACAATATCCTCCCAAATCTGGGCTTTCTTTTGGGAAATCTTATACCCTGGCTTCCACAAAAGGGAGAGAAGGAGTCGAGTTCCTTCTCTACAATCCTCCTGAGTTGATCTAGCCAACAAAAAGTCATCTACATACTGAAGGGATGTGCAGCCATGATGGTTGGCTGAAAAAGCCTTTAGGTCAGATGACAAGACAGTCCCAAAAATAGTGTGAGAGTGTTTGAAGCATTGTGACAACTGAGTCTAAGTCAATTGTCCCTTCTCTTCAGTACTAGGACTTTCTCAATGGAAAGCAAAGATGGATTGGCTCCATGAGGTCAGGCAGATACAGAAAAATGCATCCTTAAGGTCCAGGCAGGATGAAGGTTGTAGAGAGGAGGTAAGGGGTCTTCTTCTCTGGCACACAGGGGAAAACAAATAACATCACTCACTTCATCCATCTCTGGCTGATCCCCTTGCAGGGATTTAGGCATCTTTTGGCCGCAGTGAGTCCATATAAACCCTGGACAGGAGGCCCCGTTATGGCTCACTCTTGACCATGAGTTCACCATGGACCCACAGATCGGGACTCCACATTTGCTTCACAGCTTGGCTGCATCTCAGGCTCGCACTTTCAAACATTCTCACAGAGCACAGTACTTCCACCCCACTTCCCTGACCCGAGAGACACAGTTTCACTCCAAAAGACTGTTACTCTGGTGTCTCTAACTCTGGGAGTTGACCATACTCCCCTTCTGCCTCCTTAGGCAGGCCTGAATTCAAACCTGGGTTTTTAGCAATCTGATGAATGGAGTTCCCAGTTTGGTTCCTGAGCCTTTTTGGGTTCCTTTGTGTGACAGAAACTTGCCTCCTCCATTTGCTGGAGAGAGGCTCCCTCCCCTTGGATCAATACATCCAGTGGCACCTGGCAGACTTGGTCCTCCCAGTGGGCCAGGGATGCTGAGCTGGTGACAAGGAGATGAAAACAGTGCCTTCTGAATCCCAGTCTAGAACGCCAGAAATGTAGCAGGATGGGGCACTAAAGCTTTCGAGAGTTTATTAAGCAAGTTTATTAAGCAAGCCTGCAACTCAGTGGACTTGAGTCCAAAGGCTGAGCCCTGAGAACAAAGAGGGCTTTCCTTATAAACCATTTAAAGAAGTCTAGAGAAATGGGAGGTACAGCTTGTCCCATATATGGTCACATATTATTTAATTGGCTATTTTAACCTTTGGAGTTAGGTGACCCTAAGTGCTAACTGACATTCCTCAAATATGTTTTTTTCTGTTTGTTTGTTTTACAGTTGCATTCATTATCTCTCATTATCTCCCTCATTGTCTCTCATTACCTTCCCTCTCCCCTCCCTGCCTTCCTGCCACAGTACTGGGGATACATTGTGACATTTTGCAAACGTTCTCTCCCAATATATCAGAACAGAAATCAACTCCTCCATCATTCTCTGTTATCCAGCCTACATCATTCTCGCAATAGTTTCAGCAGGTCTCATTTTTCCATTTACATACATGTGTACATAATATTTACACTATATTCACCTTTCTACACCCAAAAAGGGAAACTTTATTAAAGTCAATTGAGTTTAATAAAACTTTATTTAAAAAATCCAAAGATACTACTATTTTATTGAATGGTAGTCTATGAAGCAATGAAAATTCAGAGAATTTTATAAAAGATAAGAAAGGAATGAATTATATTTATTTGTATAGTATTTGAATGTTAGGTATAATGCACATAACACTATTAAAATTATACATGTGTATATACATGTATATCCTGTATACATAAATTCAAACATCTAGATTTTTGGAAGAACTTAGGTACTTAATGCTGTGTATCATATTAAAATTATATATTTAATTGAGTAAACATTCAATTATAAAATCCTTATAAAAAGAACTAGAATTTTTGTCAAGGTAGGGAAGTTGGTAGCAAAATTAGACCAAATATATACATAGGCTATAAAGTAAGTATTACAATAGAACATGAATTTTCTACCCTGTATGATGCCCATTTATTTAGTATGTGGTTCCAAAGACTCTCAGATGCCATACTAACTGAACCTCACATTCTAAAAAAAATATCAGCAGTTACACTAACAGAGAAAAAATTAAATAAAACCATGTACTTCTCAGGCAAAAAGACAAATTTCTACCTTAAAGTAACAACTGGGTATATAGAATCTTGTCTCACACTTTGTAGTACTGAAAATGAGCCAAGCAATAGTGTTGCTAAATAGTGTTGACAGAAGATTCCTGGTGTGCCTCCAGTGTGATTAACCCAGCTAAGAGTCCAATGACTCCTCATATGATCAAAAACCTCCTTTCAGTTACAAAGAATTTTCAGGAAACCAATGGCATGGCAAGGAGAAAAAGGATAATCCCTGAGACAGATAGGTTCTTAGATGCTTCTGGGAGATCCCTGGAACTGTAATTGCAGGTTCAGCTGTCCATGAGCCACCAGCTCTGATTGGTAACTGCTACTCGTCCTGGTGAAAGTGTAGAAGGCTGTACTGCTCACAGGGCACAGTTATATTACTGGCTCACCAAATCTGTTACTGAGTCCAGGTCTGGCAGTTTTCCACATGAAAACCTCTATGGTAGCCAAGAGTTTGGAAGAACATCAGGTTTTACAATGAGCTAGCTCATTGGGAAAACAGACAAACTCTTGTCCAAAGAGCTACAACTAGGGATTTTGAAGAATGCTGTCACATAGTATGTGGAAGACAATTTTTCCTTGATCTGTTAAGCAAATACTGAGGTCTCATAGGGAAATAGGCACCTTACACTAAATCATCTTACCTTCAAGGTTCTCTCATTCTGAGACTGAGATGGTAGTGAAGCTTTTTGATTTGCATCCTCCACATATTAGCTACATTGCTTATAGCATGGTTCTGCCTAGATCATGAATAATTAATTGCCTAAATAAAATAAACTTTTCATAATTTTCATCAAGATGATGGCTGCATGTGATACTCTAGTGATTGTCTGCCCAAAGACACAAGTTGAGCAGCTATTCAGAACCAAAATACCTTCACAAAATCTAAGGAGGCAGGTAAGAAGCCATGCTGCATTGTTTTATTATAACAATAATAAAGGATGCATTGAAAAAAAGTTGACAAAATCTCCCCTCCCCAGCTCCAAGTAGTAACCTCAAGAATAGCCACTGTGTCAACATGCATTTGGTTGTGACTAATTTTCTCATTGCTGTGTGTGATGTACATGAAGTAAAGGAAAAGGCATTTCCATTTGCACAATTCTTACATTGAACTCATCATTTTGTAATCTTAACAGTTGGTAGAAATGTAAAACCCAGGAAAAAGTAATGTTATGCTCAAATAACCCAGGAAGCTGTTAAGTTAGAAGAAGCAGCTACATTGTTAAACCAAAAGTTAAAAAGATCTTACTAAAACTTACTCCAGTCATCTTACCTTGAATAGGGGTTTGAACTCAGGGTTTCCTGCTTGTTAGGCAGGTACTCTTCTGTTTGTTCCAGGCTTCCAGTGAGATAATAGGGTCTCACTTTTTGCCTAGCTGGCCTGGACCACAATCCTCCTATTTTTTGCTCCTGCATATCTGGGATGAAGGTATATGCCATCATCATCCCCAGCTTTTTCTCACTGAGATGGGGTCTTATAAACTTCTTTGCCTGAGCTACCCTGGAACTATGATCTTCCTGATCTCAGTTTCCCTGGAAGCTTGGGATACCAGTCCCATATCACCACACCCATCTATTTGCAGAGATGGGGTCAGCTGAACAATTTGCCTGGGGCTAGCCTTGAACCACAATCATCCTGATTTCAGCCTCCCAAGTACCTTGGATTTCAAGCATGAGCCACAGCACTTGGCTTTTGATTAATTTTTATACTTCTAAGAGTGAATACTTAATTTATATAAGCATTTATTTTCCTTTACAAACACTAAATAGAGCTGTTTTAATAATTCACTTGTCAATGTTGTTCCTGGTTGTAAGGTATTTATTTGAACATATACATAAACACACAGATGCAAACAGATCTTATCCTTTCCCTTAAGTCAGTCTTACTCAGTTCTCCAGTCTGTTAAGCAGACAGAATTTGTAAATTCACAGTAAGTTCCTTACACATTATAGTAACCTTATTTTCAAATGTTTGACCTTGTTCCTGAGAGGAGCATGTGGGTGTATCAGAACATAATGGTAATTAATACAGGATGCTATCACATTACTACAACAAGGATTTTTCCTCCACAGACTTTCATGCATGAAAGAACAAGTATTATTAATGTTGCTATAATTATTATGTTAAAAATTTTACTCAATTGCAAGTTGGAGGAGTGTTTCACTTTCTTTCATTATTAGCACAACTTGGTATATGATAACTACTTTTATTTATCCATTTTTTTCACTTTTTTCTCTTTCTTCATTCTGCTGGGTGGGGATCCATTGTGGCCTTTACAAAAGTTCTTACAATATATTAGATAAGCTCCTTTTAAAGGACATATATGCATTTAAAAAATTAGATCACACATAGTCCACATTGTTTGAATTATGATGCATCAATCAAAAAGATCCACCTAAAATGTATTTTAGAAATCATTAATAATTCTCTACTGTATGAGACTTTCCAATTGGTTTAATTAAAAGTTTATCCCAATTATCAACCATAACTAGTCATCAAAAGTTAATTTTGTTATAATCTAAGCAGCACAGATGGATACATTTAATACAGGTGATGGGACTTGCAGAAGAAAGTACACACATTTTTTCTAATTTCCATTACTTCTTAGGTGCTTTCAATATAAAAAATGTATTATAAGAAAATAATAGAAATCCTCATTATTTTTGATAAAACATTTCAATAGACTATTGTTGGTTTTCTTTATCCAAAATCATACTGAGAAAATTCTATATATTTTGATGTTTGTTTCAAGTTGAGTTAGTCAGTTATGTGGAATTATAATAAACACGTGAATTGTACTAAAAATCTTCAATAAATCAGTCATATCAGTAAAGTTGGTTCAGTATTTGCTAACAAAAATATAGTAAAAGTAATTTTCTACATTTTGTTTATAAAAACTTACCACTAAATTTCTACTATTTTTCTCTGTGTTTTAATAGCTCATTGTTTGTCTACATTTTACCAGGCTGAAAACTTATACTTTTTACATAATCAGTTCTTTTAAATAATGGAATTTTAATTTCCAAGCATTAGGTGGATACTGCAATAGTTTCTATACCTCCTTCTTATCTGAGACTCTTCTAGTTTACATGTTTTTTAAATTGGTATCCATCATTTTCAATGTTGAGGTTTTGAGTAAGTATAAAAATTTTATGTGCATTTTATTACATTTTGTTTTATTTACCCCTATTGAACAAATGTAAAATCTGTTTAATTTAAACTAAAAGAAATTAATATGAGATGTATTCAAAATCTATACAATTTTAAGTCTAATTAAAATTAAACTTTGTCAATAGAATATAATGGGAATATGAAATACCAGTATGCAGAAACAGAAAACACAACAAACAAAAACCAATTTCCCTTGATGGAAATTAGTACTTTATGCAATTTGATGTCTCCATAATCAAGAAAGCTCACTAATCAGTAGATTGGAGCAAGCTAAAATAGGAATCCTTTTTGAACTGTCAGTGCCAAATTAGCTCTGTCAGAATCATAGTAAAAGACAGAGAAAGGCCTCAGTAGTAGGCTAATTACCCTTATCAGTAGGAGATGGCACAGTTCTTACTGGAGAAAATTCAGATTAAAAATGTTCATTTGTAAGGTCCTGTGTCTACTTACATAGATGTTACATATTTAAATGCACATTATCTGAAATTTTAGGAAAACCATCATTTTAATGGATATATGAAAGCATACATATGGGGATCTATATGTCAAAATACGTATCTTTATGAGAATCTGAAATATATGTACATGGGAAAAGAATAACTATTTGTAAGAAACAGAAACAAAATAGCAAGCATCACAATAAAGAATTGTGTGTGTATGTGTGTGGTGGTGCAGGATTTTGAACTCAGGGCTTTGGGCTTTGCTAGACAGATACTCTACTCCTTAAGCTATGCACACTTCCCTTTTTTGCTGCAGTTACTTTTCAGATACTATGTCCTATTTTTGCTCAGTCCTGCCTTGGCCTGAGATCCTTCTACTTATGCTTCCTGCATGTTTGGAATAATAGGCAGGTACCACCATGAAGCTTAAACAGCGTTTTTTGTTGTTGAAATGGAGTCTCACTTATTTTTTGCCACTTTTAATTGCAATCCTCCCAATCTCTGCCATTGGTGTAGCTGGGAGTACAGGAGGGAGCCACCATGTTTGACCTATTTTAAAATCATGAAATGTTTAATCCTTAGTAAAGTAATACCTTCCCAGAGAAATTTCATCTGCTTTCCTTCCATCTTATACTTTGTAAAGCTCACTTTAAGAAGACTCGTTGATCCTAGTGAACATTATCATTTTCTTAGACTCTAAGCTTCAAAGTACGATTGAGAATCATTCATGAGTCATATAATTTCCTATTGGTTTTTGTCTGTTTCAGAGAACACTCACTTGTAATCCTATGTTACGATGGTGAGTAAGCACCATTTCAAATCACTTTTTTTCCTATTAGCCTTTTTCTTAACTTCACAATTTGTTTACAACAAAAGCAAATCAGTAGACACTTTCATTATTTTCATTAGAGGCACAGTTTTTGTAACTGAGACAAACAAAATCCTTGGTTGGTATGTCCATTTAATGCTGATGTTTTTGGTCCTATAGATTATTAAAAACATCATGTATGATTCTTTATAATAAGATTTGGGGTCTGAGAAAATCAAAATGAGAGCTCTATCATTTCTCATACTCTCTTGAGAATAGTGATTGGAGAGTCAGTCTCAGCACTCAAATTTTATGTGCAGCTACAAAGAAAGCCAGATGGATATTTTGTGAAGAATCTGACTTGAGAAGAAACAGGAAGGTATATAATGGTTGCCACCAACCAATAGATCTTAAACTCATCCTCTTTCAGATACCAATAAATACAGAAAAAATTGATTACCTTTCTGGAAATGATTGCTTTCTTTTTCCCTTTTATTTGCTTCTTATCCTTGGCATAAGAAATTGGTACATTAATATTGTTTTACTACAAAGATGTGCAGGTTTATTGTCTGGAAATTATGTATGCAGTTCCAATTCATTTTATAAAACATCTGTGTATGTGTGATATTCAAAGAATTTACAGTTATTCCTCTTCCATCCAATGCAAATCTCATGTAAAGTCATTCTTTTCCCTCACTATATAACCTACCATTAATTTTATTAATGATCTCAATCTTCAAATAACACAGAGTCCTTGAATAATGGCAAAGGTCAAATCTTCTGTGAGCTGGGCATTTAAAAATATTTTTGAAAGATCAAACTAATTTAAACACTAGGTTATTCCCCTTTTGCTTCTTTGATCCACAACTATTTGTATGAGAGTTTGCCCTAGTGCAGAGTACATTCTGTAATAATGCAAAGCATTATTATTATGTAATGCAAAGCAAAACAGTGACAGTCACTGCCAGAGGTCAACACTGAAAAGATTTTCAAAAGTTCTATTAATAAAGTTAACCATATATGAGTTTTGTAAATGCTGACAGGCAGTATTTTGTCAACTACTCTTGGAATACCTACTACTTTTGCATGAGAATTTCTATTGTGATAATTTGAATTTCTGCCACCAAATAGCACTGCTGAGAGTACTATACAGTGTCGCATATAATGTTATATTTCAAACAAGATGACATTGTTCCTGCTTCTAAATACTTCAGGATTCTATGGAAACATCTGGTAAAAACAAACAAAACAATATCCTGATTTATTTGCAATGTCACAGCCAAATTCTTAACATGAATTAAAAATATAAGGTCAACTGGAATACCTTAAAACAAGTATGGATAGTAACTCAAGTTGTCAAAGGTTTATCATTAAATTTCCTTAAAAAAAATAAGGTTTATTGTAGCACCCTAAATTATATAATTTGATAAAATTACAATCAAATTAAGACTTTTCTGCTTAAAGTCTTAAACAATATGTGTATACACAGAATCATATCCTCAAGAAATGTCACTTGTTTGGAATTCTGGATGGACCTGGGAATATAGGAAGGAAGGAAATGGGTTTTTAAATCCTTAATTTTTTAGAAATACTTTATTGAAAGTGTATTTTCTTTCTAAACTTTTCTTTGAACCCAATTTATATATCCAGCTCTTACTTTCTTTTTAAAGCATAATAGTATAATCACATAATTTGAAGCAGAAGTGAAAAAATGTCCTCTTAAAGTTGCTTCTTCTTGTTTCCACCCCCAGTCAACTGGGTTGCAGTTTTAGTCCTTAAAAATGTGATGAATAGGAAATAGAATCATTTAAACCTATACATCACCTAGGAGATGCATAGAAAGGAATCTGAAAGCGAGGAGACATTTTAGTGATAATATACTCCAGATTTCATCAGACTTTTACAACCATTAATAGGGTGAGGATGGAATATCTTCACAATATGAAAGATAATGGTCCATCCCCATAAGTAGTTATATAATACCAATCATAGCACCACTTAGTCTTTAACAAAAGATCAAATGAGTTCTTTCTAGCAGATACTTAATCCATAGACCAGGACAATAAAGAGACTGTTATTGTGCATTTTTCAAAGAAAAGGACAGTACAGTGGGTGCTGGGCAAAGAGAATAGGTCTATCTGAGACAGACATGCTTATGACTAGGCTATCTTGACACAAAACTTGTACTTACAAGCTTTAGCATAGCCTCTATTCCTGCTCAGTAAACCCCTGTAAGGTTTAAAGATTTCTGAGATCAAAGAGACTTTGAGGGATTTTTACCATAATTCACATTTAGTTAAAACAATTACTTGCCTTTGTAAAATTAACTAGGGCTATTCGCAAGGAATTAAGACTCTGTTTTTTTATAAGATACTGCATTTATATCATTTAGTTATGAAAAGGGCCGTTGGATCCCTATCAATATCTTATTATGTTGAGTATTTTACCTAATGTGTTATGTAAGTTATTTCCTAAAGTTTATAAACATTGGTGAACAGACTGAAATTATTTCAAGAGAAACATTTTAAAATATTACTATTAGCTATTCTGTATTAGGTTCTCCAAAGAAACAGAACCTATGGGATATTGCCCAGAATCAACTGGATTTTTATAAGAAATTGGTGCATGCATTATATGGGGGCTGGTGAGAGTCATTATCTGCAGCTAGCAAGCTAGGAACCTAGGAGAGCTGATGATGCAATTTCAGTCCAAGTTCAATGCCCTGAGTTAGAAGAGTCAAGAACATTTCTTGTTATGGCAGAAAGAGAGCTGCCTATGTCTCTGACCTCTTCTCATTAGTGTTCGTGAAGATTCTAGTTCCCTGACATAATCAGCCCCTAAAGATCCTACCTTCAAATACCAATATATTAGAATTAGGGCTTAAATGTATGTATTGTGGGTAGCTCAAACATTCCGATAATTGAAATAACTTATTCTAGAAACCAGAATGGCCAAGCCACTATTTTCTTTTCTTTTTAAGTTCAGTTTTAATAGCCTCATGTGTATAATGAACTTTCAATAAAATGCTCATATTAAAAATGTACAAGTTGATAAATTTTTAGTTATCTATACAGCTGTGAAACCATTACCATTTTGAAAATAACAAGCATATCTATCACCCCAAAAAGTGTCCTCAGACCTTTTCCTAATCATTTATCATTGCCATTATGTAATCCCCTTACACAATTTCCAGAAAATACTAATTTAATTTTGTTCACTAGGTATCAGTTTGCATTTAAATTTTTTCCATAAATGGAATTTCTTATATTATATATCTACTTGTTTGGCTTTCTTCACACAGAAAAATTATTTTGAGATTCATCTATGATGTATATATCGATAGTTCATTTCATTTGACTGCTGAGTCGTATTCTATTGTATGCACATGCCATAATGTGTTATCTATTAACTTGTTGAGAAACACTAGTCGTCAGAGTTTTGACAGATGCTTACAAATTCAGCATCTGACAATATATATTATAAGTCATCATTTGAACATATGTTTTTAATTCTTCTGAGTAATAACAAAATGGATGGCTCATAAAGATAGATGTATATTTAACTTTTTAAGAAACCACTATACCACTATTGTTTCGAAAGTAGCATAATTATTTTATTATCTCTACAGAAATAAGTGAGAGTTCTATTCCCTCTAGTTGTCACTAACACTTGATATGATTGTCCTTTTTGCTTTAAGTCACTCTTACATGTGGGTAATAATATTTTATAGCAGTTATAATTGGCATTTTCTTAGTGGACCATAACATCAGACAGTTTTTATGTGCTTATTTACAAACTCTATTTTCCACAAAAATATTTTGCCTATTTTTTTCATTGACAAAGCTAAAATTCCATTCCTGGTAAAAACTTTCAGCAAAATTTCCTATTTCCTAGAAATAGAAGGGAATTTCTTCAACCTCATAAGGTTGAAGAAAATCTACAGCCTACATCAAACAGTAAAAGGCTCCTAGAACTAATAAATGAAGTTCTATATAATAGCAATGATGTTTTACAGATTAAATAGCATAATTTCTACCAGTATAAAGTATGAGATGTTTAGGGCTGAATCTGATAAAACATGTCAAATGAGAATCATTGAGAACTTTACAGTACTGCTGAGAGATGTTAAAGAACATCTAAATAAACAGAGAGATATGCCATGTCCATGATTCTGGAAGTTCAATATTTTTAACATGTAAACTTATCCTAATTTGCTCTATAGATTGAATGAAATTCCAATAAAAATCCAACAAACTTTATCTTGTGAACAGCATTAAAATTTATTCTAAAATTTATATGGGAACACAAAATACCTACAAGAGACAAAATAATTTTGAAAAAAGAATAACAAAATGGGAATATGGTGTTATCTGATTTTAAGACATATTATAAAACCAAAGTAATCAAGGCTGTATTTTGGGTGTTAAGATCAGCAAATTACAAACAAAAAATCAACAAGTAAAGCAATTGATTAGAATAGAAAACACAACAGTATATATATATATATACTGCATATGTATGGACAGCCTTTTTCCAAAAAGGTAGAAAAATAATTCAGGTAAGACTGGATGGTTACTACATCAATGGCGAGAGCACAACTGTAGCAACCTTTGTGTATACATCACATCACATATAAAAAGTTCTAAAATGGATTATAAAGATCAATGTCTTAAAGAATAAAAATTAGCTTACATGTAATATAAAATGTCTTCAACAACAATAAGGTAGGAATTGTGAAGAAAAATGATGTATTTCTTACCTGAGTACCTTAGTATTCACAATCAGTGAGAGATGATGTAGAGGTCAGTAAGTATACTGTTGAGGCAAGCAGACCAAGTCTTATTCAATGGTGGAAGTCACATTACTTGTTCCTAAAAGGGGTGGATTTCCAAACATTGATAATATTTATTTTATTTGTATTTTCATGTTCCTATAAGGGTGATGGTGATAAAGTTGGAGATTTTGTCCAGTCTTGACACAAAACCTTTAACTGACACTTTTTTTTTCATTTTTCTTTTATTATTCATATGTGCATACAAGGCTTGGTTCATTTCTCCCCCCTGCTCCCACCCCCTCCCTTACCACCCACTCCGCCCCCTCCCTCTCCCCCCCCTCAATACCCAGCAGAAACTATTTTGCCCTTATTTCTAATTTTGTTGTAGAGAGAGTATAAGCAATAACAGGAAGGGACAAGGGTTTTTGCTGGTTGAGATAAGGATAGCTATATAGGGCATTGACTCACATTGATTTCCTGTGCGTGGGTGTTACCTTCTAGGTTAATTCTTTTTGATCTAACCTTTTCTCTAGTACCTGTTCCCCTTTTCCTATTGGCTTCAGTTGCTTTAAGGTATCTGCTTTAGTTTCTCTGCATTAAGGGGAACAAATGCTAGCTAGTTTTTTAGGTGTCTTACCTATCCTCACCCCTTACTTGTGTGCTCTCGCTTTTATCATGTGCTCATAGTCCAATCCCCTTGATGTGTTTGCCCTTGATCTAATGTCCACATATGAGGGAGAACATACGATTTTTGGTCTTTTGGGCCAGGCTAACCTCACTCAGAATGATGTTCTCCAATTCCATCCATTTACCAGCGAATGATAACATTTCGTTCTTCTTCATGGCTGCATAGAATTCCATTGTGTATAGATACCACATTTTCTTAATCCATTCGTCAGTGGTGGGGCATCTTGGCTGTTTCCATAACTTGGCTATTGTGAATAGTGCTGCAATAAACATGGGTGTGCAGGTGCCTCTGGAGTAACCTGTGTCACAGTCTCTTGGGTATATCCCCAAGAGTGGTATTACTGGATAACTGACACTTACATAAAGTTTTAATTTTTAAGAGGTTAGTATTGCTATAAAAATAATAATAGAGATAAAGTATCTTGTCAGATGATAGTAAAGTTTTAGATGGTGTTTTGGGTTGAACATCAAGGTGATCATTTGAAAAGTTTCAAAGTGGTTATTTGTCTGCAAAAAACTGACACTAGATCCATGTTTATCACCCTGTCATAGAATCAACTTAAAATGGATCAAGGACCTTAATATCAGACCTGAATCTCTAAAGTTAGTACAGGAAAGAGCAGGGAATACTCTGGAAGTAATAGGTATAGGCAAGGATGTCCTCAATAGAACCTTAGCAGCTCAGCAACTAAGAGAAAGGATGGACAATTGGGACTTTACAAAATTAAAAGGCTTCTGGACAACAAAAGAAATCATCTCTAAATTGAAGAGACCACCCACAGAGTGGGAGAAAATATTTGGCAGCTATACATCAGACAAAGGACTGATAACCAGAATGTTCAGGGAACTTAAAAAACTAAACTCTCCCCAAATCAATGAACCAATAAAGAAATGGGCAACTGAACTAAACAGAACTTTCTCAAAAGAAGAAAGTCAAACCATCTCTAGCCATAAAGGAAATGCAAATCAAAATGACACTAAGATTCCACCTCACACCTGTTAAAATACCCATAATCAAAAACACCACTACCAACAGGTGTTGGCGAGGAGGTGGGGAAAAAGGAACCCTCATGCACTGCTGGTGGGAATGCAAACTGGTGCAACTACTCTGGAAAAAAATTTGGAGGCTTCTTTAAAAACTAAACATAGATCTGCCATAAGATACAGCAATCCCACTCCTGGGGATATACCCAAAGGAATGCGAGTCAGGTTACTCCAGAGGCACCTGCACACCCATGTTTATTGCAGCACTATTCACAATAGCCAAGTTATGGAAACAGCCAAGATGCCCCACTACAGACGAATGGATTAAGAAAATGTGGTACTTATACACAATGGAGTTTTACTCAACCATGAAGAAAAATGAAATATTATTATTCTTAAATAAATGGGTGGAACTGGAGAACATCATTTTGAGCAAGGTTAGCCAGGCTCAGAAGACCAAAAATTGTATGTTCTCCCTCATATGAGGACTTTAGATCTAGGGCAAAGGCAGTAATGTTGTTGGACTTTGGTCACATGACAAGAGGAGATCACATACGGGAGGTATGGGGATAGGTAGGAATCCCAAAACACGAAAGTGTTTGATGTCCCCACTGCAGAGGAACTAATACAGAAACCTTAAAGCAACAGAGGTCAATATGGGAAGAGGATCAGGAACGAGTGAAAAGGTCACATAGAGGTGAATCAACTTGTGTTGTAACACATTTGTGCATAGAAGCAATGCTAGGAATCTCTCTGTATAGCTATCCTTATCTCAACTAGCAAAAACGCTTTGTCTCTCTTATTATTGCATATTTACTCTCTTCAACAAAATTAGATGTAAGGGCAGAACAGGTTCTGCCTAGAAGTGAGGGGGGTTGGGGGGAGAGGGAGGGTGTGGGGGGGTAGGGGGAAGAAAGGGACCAAACAACATATGCACATGTGAATAAATAAATAAAAAATTTTAAGAAAATTTTCAGCATTTATTCATTAAGCTTTCAACTTTTTTCAAATATAAACAGAATGTGTGATCAGTAGTAAATATGGCCTTTATGAATGAATATTTTAAGGCCTTCCTGACTGACAGTGTTATCACGAAGAATGAAGTTGAATCAGACTTAACAAATACAAAAGTGCACAGAAAGGAAATGCTACAAAGAGAGAAGTTAAGAAATTTCATGGACTTATTATCATACTCTGAAAGAAATTTTCTGCATTCTCTTGGGAGTTAAAATAAGAATTAAACATTATTTTTCACTCCATTGTTTATTTACAAGAATAGTTTCACCTTTATTATAATTTTTATTTTTAAAGAAAAATATACATTTTATTTTTTTGGCTTTATTTGGATTGTGGGCCTGCAGTTTGAACTCAGGACTTAGCACTCCTGAAGTAGATGCTCTACTGCTTGAGGCACAAATCCAGTGCAGGAAAGAGCAGAGAATACACTGGAATTGATAGGCATAACTAATAAGGTGACAAATGTATTATTTTTACATAATACATATGTATTTTAATGTAAGACATATATGCTGTACTCAACAGTATAAATGGCACATTATATTATACCCTAAGTAAATGCTGTCATCTTTCTTCTCTTGTTTTCCCTCTCTATATTACACAGAGTCAATATGACAGACAAAATCTACACTGATTTTTTTTTTATTAACAAAATTTAAAGTTAACAATTGCTAACTATGTGTCAATTTGATAGTGAGATTACACAAAAGTCTATATTCTAAAACTCTGAAGTATCCCAGAGGCATCATTTGCAGAAATTTGCCATTATCCTATGGCCAGAAGAACAAAATGAATACACTGGAATTATTAGAGAGATGTGAGGAGGAGGAAGCAAATGGAAAAGCCACAAACTGGCTTCACTTGCTGCAGGGAGCAAACTGGTACTCCAGTGAAGAAGCCCTGGATAAGAAACTTCCAGGAGCTACTGGGTGAATGGAGCTGACAGGAAATAGGTAGAAAGGGATGTACCCTGACTTCCTCTCCCAAAGCCACTGTTTTCTGACAAAGCAGCAATTAGTTTTGTTAGGTTGCAATCCTGTCATCACAAAAGGCACAGTGGAGAATAGAAATCAGAAAAGGAGTCAGAATTGAAAGATAACAGCCTAATAAGTGGTTCACTTCTTTCCTTTTCTAATTCTCTTCATTTTTTTCTTATCTATTTCTTTCCTTCTTCTTGCATTTCCTTCTTTCATTTTTCCTTTTTTAATCATTTTTCCCCCTTCCCTCCTTTCCTTCCTTCATTATTGGATGTTAATCTCATAGGCTTGAAAAGGTATGTTGAAAAAGTTGGCTATTGTTCTTTACGAAATGAACTAATAAAGAAAATTATAGAAAAGTTCAGGGAGTCTGCATGATAATTAACATAAAATTGCCATGTGCCAGGCATTTTACTTGTTCTTATTCATTATAAAATTTTCAGAATGACAGGGATAATGGCAGATCTAAGACTCGAACTCAGCATTTTGGACTCCAGTTTTCATGTATCATTTTTCCCTGTCTCTTGGATCTCAGTTTGCTTGGATAACTAGGCATGAATAATTCAGTCACTGCCATTTGAATAAGGTAAGCCTCAAAGGAATGTGACAATATTGATAGATTGAGAATTGGCAGAACATTATGAATGATACAAATTTTGTAAGTAAATTTAGGATAAGGCAATAAGTGCTCCATAAGTGCTATCTAAATACAGAACATAAACTGAAAAAATATAAAACAATTATAATATTTATGAATAAAATTATTTGGAAGGGAGAATGAATACTTTAACTTTCTTACATACACTGAGAATTTCTAAGACAAAATGTGAAAAGTATTAGTTATATTCAAAGATACATGTTGAAACTTAAACTAATCAGTAATAAAAAAATTAAGACATTTTTCTGAGAATGTTAAGCTGTTCATTAACTGCTATATTGATGGCAATTTCAAAAGCATGCTTTGTTATCTATATGGGAAGATTGATATATCAACTAGTATTTTCTAGGGGGTCAATATCAGCTCACATGTTTCCTGATAAAGAAGATAGCATGAATTTAGAATTACTAAGATAAAAATACAATTGAAAGCACCAGAGATTAAAAACTAATTACCTAATTTTTAAAGATTATGTTTGAAAGCTCCAAAAATAAGTTTATAAGAACAAGATTATACTGTGTATCACAAAATTACCAAAAACTCAGAAACAAAAGCATCAGTAATGTTAAACAATGCTTTAACATGATATACAATTCATAGCTATACTTAGAACTAATGCATACAGAAGTCTTCAAATAAGAGTTAAAAGTACGAAATGACTCATATTATTCTGAATTTACCTGTCATGATAAAACTAGAAACTCAAGTGTTATACTGCTATTTGGGATTAAAAGTGGTCCAGGAAATTATATGTCCAATATGCATGAAAACAATTTGCCAAAATTGGGGGGAGAGACAGAGAGAAGAAGAAGGAAGAGTTGGAGGGGAAGAGCAAGAGAAGAAGTGGGAGAGAAAGTGGAAGAGGGAAGGGATGTGGAGGAAAGGGAAAGAAAGAAGTAGAAAATCATCTAGACTGTGCTGTATTTGGTAGAAAGAGCTAGCATAGAAAATTCTGCTCATGAAAATTTAATCCCTTATTCTAATTTTATATATCAAATTTCTTTTCTACTGTTTCTAGTTAAACATTTCCAATAAATAATGTATTTAGATAATTATAATTAAATTTTCTTTACAAAGCTTAACATTTAGTAGAGATTATGCTCAAATTACAAATCAAGAGAAATAGATTTTCATAGACCTCAGTTGTATTAGACACTGAGGGTCATTATTGAAAAATGAGGTTCTAATAAAGTTACTGAAGGATCAGTTTTGATTTTGCTTTTTTTTCCTGATCTGTGCACTTTACAGGTAAAACTAATTATGGTGAATTGTGAGACAAAGGAGGGAGTAAGAAGACCTAAATAGAATGCATTAGAAACAATAGCACTTCCCTGCACCAAAGAACTGGACCAGAATCAAATTCTATTAAATGCTTCTTTTTAATCATGTCATGAAGAAGTAAACAAGATCTTCTTTCACTAAATTCCACACAGGAGAGTTCTTGCCTTACAAGGGAACTTGTAACCAGTCTAGAACATTTATATCTAAACTCAGGGATATAGTGGGGTGTCTTTCTAGCACCTTGCCAAGTCAGAATGCTCTCCAGTCTCGCATGCCTCTGTCTTCTCTACTGTTCCTTCTCTCTACTCTGAAATCCATTAAGTTCTGGCCACTAGAGTCCCAAATTTGTTTACTACTCTCAGAATACTGATTTCTATCTTATAAATTCTATAGCCATGTATAATAGCATAAGATACTTTATCTCCCAGGAGAAACATGAAGCATGTGTATCAGGTATACTCTTAATATATAAGCTCTCAGTCTATTGCAATCAGTCATGGCCTCTGTACCCTTAACCCCACCCGAGATTCTCGGGGGCTTTGCAGGACAGACACTAAACATGCCAATGACATCTACTTCATGAAAACGTCTCCATCTGAGGGTTTTCTCTGACTGCAGAGCAAGCTCAGTTATACTCAGCACATATGGAAAATGATGAGAAGTTAATACCTTAATGCAGGGAGTTAGTGGATTGTACTTTGGCACCTTTAGAGTGGCCACTTTGAGATATGTTCTCGAATGTCTTTGGGGATGTTGCTGATGGCATTAAGTTCAATATGTCCCCAGGATTAATGTCCTGTTTCCTGGATTTCTTTCTGTAGCTATATATTATCCTCCTTCCTTTGTGTGTTTTGTGGGACATCTCAAATATACTCTTTCACAGACTTAAAAGAGACAGGGTACTTGTCCTCATAATTTTCCACATTTAATTCATTAG
This sequence comes from Castor canadensis, assembly GCF_047511655.1. NCBI lineage: Eukaryota > Metazoa > Chordata > Mammalia > Rodentia > Castoridae > Castor > Castor canadensis. The sequence continues at coordinate 24,923,653 of NC_133390.1, read as the reverse complement.
TATTCTTGTTAATAGTATCTAGTTTGAGGGAACTCCACTCTTAGAAAATAAATTCTCAGAGTAAGTTTCTGAAAGTTCCCACAGTACATTTATTGATTGGTCACAACTTATTTATTGGTTTATTTAGAAGGCTGTCCATTTTGAATGGAACTGGGAGCACTAGAGGACACACCAGAAGATTCAGGAAAGCCAGTCCATAGGATGTGACATTTTCCAAAGACAGAAATTCTATGTGGGATCTCTGGAAAACCGTAAGAGGAAAATTTTCTCTAAGACTCAGGAGGAACATCATGACTTACACATCCATTATTTACTGTTTGAAAGTACTTTCTGAAGTGATAATGTATTCTGTTAGAGACTAAGTAACTAATTAATGATCGACAAAGAATTGTGAGGAATTTTCAGATCCACTAAGTCTCATATAGAGATGTACTGTGTGATAGAAATGGGACATTTGGTATTGAGCTTAAGAAGATCAAGAAAGTCACATCAAAATTTGCCTCCAAACTTCACTCCTAAAACCCTTGTATCATGGACTCTACCCCAATTCACATCTTCACTTCTTTATGGTCATTTATTTATTTATTTAGGGCATACTATTGTTTGAACTTAGGGCCTTTAATTTGCTAAGCAGGCACCCTATTACTTAAGCCATATCTCCAACCTTTTTTGCTTTAGTAATTTTCAGAAAAGGTCTTGCCTTTTTGTCCAGGACCAGCTTTGAACTGATTCTGCTACCTATGCCTTCTATATAGCTGGGATTACAGACATGTATCACCATGCCCAGCCTTAAAATGACTTCTTAAAGACAGCGTCTAGAGAGGATTGCTTCTAAGGCTTTTGTCTAAGTTCAAGTGCAGAGAAGATACATTGTGGGTTACATATGCTATTCCCTACAATGCTATTCATGCATAAAATCAATAGTCATGGTATGGCTGTATGTATACTGAGAATATAAGTCTCATAGAACTAAAGAGTAAATGGAACAGCTGATCTCTCCATCATTCCCAACATCTCACTGGAGGAATCTGTGTGTTCCAATATGCAACTGGAAATCCATTTTGATTTGAGAGCTTAGTTTTTTAAAGAACATAGTAATATTTTCATTTAATGTAGAACAGTAGTTGGCTATACTCTGGACATGTTCTTTTTTCATGCTGATAAACTAATTTTACATAAAAGCCTTAAACAAGTGTTACTCTATTGTACCTAGAATTTAGATAGTGATTATTATGGGGAAGTAGAAATACAAAAGAGTATGTCTGTGACCCAAGGAATTCTCTTGGATACATTGTGATATTTCCACACCAGATAAAACAATGGAGAAATTATTATAATCAGAGCATGGTTCCCTAGGACTCAGGCCTTTATATTGAATCCAGTGTTGAAGACCAATATTAACCCATTAGGAAAGTGATCTAGACTAGTTTTCAGAAGTGTTCTGAAAATGCAAAGGGATTCATAAATAAGTGATAGAAGAGGTAATGGAAATCAGCTATCATTTTAAGATTAACTATAATGACTTGAACTTTACTTTGGTTAACTTTTTGGCTATAGTTCTTAATTTCTTAGGGACCATTACTACCCATTATGCTGAAGAATCAGTGAAGGAGATCAGCAGAGTGGATTTAATTTCAGTCATGAGAAGGACACGGTATAAGGTATAGACTTTAGGTGAGGCATTTGGTGCTCCATTCAAATCTGCTTAGTCCGTACCAGAGGAATTCTACAACTTGTGTATTTTAACAGTGTGTCAATGAGTCTCTACATTATGCATGTGTCTGTTTATTGGCTTTTCTTGGATACTTGAGCAAGATCAACCTGCCTGCTGAGCAATTTGAAGTACCATCTCTCAGGGGCAAAATTTTGAGATATTTTTAACTCAGTTTTTCACTGGCATTTAACTCTTGTTCCCTACAGTAGTTACTGGCTCTTGAATGTACCCTTTATTGCTAATCCTCTTCTGCCTGTCTCACTTTCCTATGCTCTCTTCATGTTTCCAATTGCTACCCAAATGAACTCAGCAAAAAAATTGCTTATTTTAGGAACTACTTTATGGGGAACTAAACTTAAGTCACTTTATGTGACTTGCTACTGGACTAAAAGTAGCCCAGTACTAAAAGTGTAACTAACAGAAATCTGATGAGTTGAAAAAACCACTTTCTCAATAATGAAAATAATAGATCCATAACTGAAAACGTAAGACATAAAGAATTAGTGAAGAATGGAAAATATCCATGTGTGACTACACGGTGATTATTAAAGCTAGATTCATGAAAGAGTTCAAATCATTGACATTATATGACTCTCAGTGAAGAAAGTGAACACTGTTAAATGGATCCAGAAATGGCAGTGTTCTATAAAATGGCTTCCTTTAGGGCCTTGACAAGACTGTGAGGTCACAGAGCTAACTGAACATCAAGAGAACTTATTCTTTGAGTTGTATCTTCAATAGATTTGCTATGTTTGCATTGTGTATGAAGAGAGCTTTCTGTAGTGAAGGTAATAGTCAGTTGGCTATGGAGAGAAAGGAAGCATGTTTCCCATTGAGATCAGGGCCATAAATTAAATTCTTTGACTTTAGCTCCTGGTATGTCTGCTTTTTGTATCTTGACCTTTGTCCACAGGCTCAGTTCTCCCCATAGTTCAGGATCAAACATGCTTCTAGTGGAGACAAATTTAGAACCTTAATTCAGTTGCACTGGATGGTCAGTACAAAAGCACACATGCTGTAAGTCTTTTGTCCAAGAATAGCTTCATTCTGCCTCATTGTTGTGACCTATCCCTGACTGCACACTAAAGCTGCTCTCCTAGTTACTAATAACTTCTAGTTAAGGCTCCATGCTCTCCTCTCAGTTCTCATTCATGGATGTCCCTGTGGCATCTGTCCATTCTACCTTTTGAAATTTGCTTTTTCCTATCTTGATGGAATCCTAATAATTCTACCACAACAAGAAATGATTCTTCCTTTTTGTTGTACTTTTTGTATGCTTAATATCCAAATTTATCACAAATTGATAATGAATATTGAATAATAATAAACACAAATAGCAATAAAAGTTAAAACATGGATAAAAGAAAAGAACCATGGATAAAGAGATAAGAGGACAGTACAAGAAAATAAAAGGTGAAGCCCATGTTGCATGTGTGAGCATATAGCTAGTATTATATGTTTTCCTACTTTAAATTTACCTACTCACATGTCTCTGAGTCACATATATCCACTTTGTAGGTTGGGACTGTGAACCTATGGGAAAGCCAAATTGACTACCCCAAAATAGCCAGGGTCCTTTTTTTAACTAGGCCCCATGACTTACATAGTCTTTTCTTGTCTCATCTATCTTACTATAAGTTAGTCTCTTCTACATGTGGCCTAGCCAAGACCCACTCCTGAGCCATCTTCTGATGGAATGAGGAATATTAACCAATATATCTTGTACACTTTGAATTGTAAATTTCTGAGCTAAGCATGCACTTTAACAATTTTATTTTGTTCTCTCACCTACAACATTGTACAAATATCCCTGCTATTCTCATTTTATACATGGTGAAATTGAATCAAGACATTCTAGAAGATTTCATAGTAGTCTCATAGCCAGAAAACTTTTCAGTTAGCATTCAAACATAGGATACTTGATGAGAGCCCATGACTTTCTGCCTCATGTCAGAAGTGTGTTGGATCAATATACAAACAGAAAAAGAACCTCAAATGTCAATCTAAACTTATGATGTGATCTTTTCTATAAAGGGATTAGTATTATTCTGCCCAGTGAAAGCAACATGTGGGTCAGTGAATCCTACACCTTTGGAACCATTTCTTGGCTCTGGTCTAACCTGAGCTGCCTGGATCAGGAGATCCAGTTGGTCACAACCTCAGCAGAATAGACTGCCCATAACATGGGGTTGTCTGAACCTTGACTTTTCTTTTAGGTTCTGTTCTTTACACTGAACTTATTCTTGAATAAATGAGCAGGACCTTTAAAAGCCTTTTCTGAGTCCTCATTCCCAAGTGAATCATAACCTGGATGAAGTTTTAAACCTTACTGTTGACCATGGTGGGTAAAAATACCCAAGTAGAAGCTGATTTATCAGGGCCTCTAAATGAGCCCTGTTCAACTAGGGCAAGTGTCTGCACAATGGGGATTCAGGCATCCTCAATTCATCTGGGTCTTAGAAACTCCAAACTTTGTTGGACAGCCCTCCTTTACCTCATTTCCCTATCTGTATATATACCATGCTGCAGATCCTTCAAAGAATAAACTCAGTGCTGGCCAGTAGAATATTCCCAACCAAGTCTCTTGGAATAAGAGCTGTACACCTAGGCAGCTTAAACCCCAAAGAATACACTGGAGACTTGCTATCTGAGTATAGGTGCAATTTGACTAGGATAGTCATGCCAGAGGCCATTTCTGCTGTGTAAACATATTAAATTCCAAACTCTCAGTTTAGCACAGGCCTTTCACCTCATTCTGCCTCAGGAAGGTATCCAGGATCTTATTTCCAACTGCACAGGTCCTGATATTCTCTTCTGGACAGAACTCTTCTTTCCTTTTTCTTATGCTCAGGGTATCAGTGCTGCAGTGATGATCTCGCTAATTAACAATGAATCCCCCAAAATTGTATTTCATAAGCACTGCCTCATCACATATGAACGCCTTTGGCAATCTATATAGTAATTAAACCATCAGTTATTTTCATGGAAGATCCTTAGTACAAACATGGAAGCCATATTTTCCACAAGATCTTAGAGTTTAAAAAGGATGCAAACTCCCATGTAGTTTTTTCACTATGCCATCCATAAACCTGGAAGCCTCTAGTTTCCTCTCACTTAGGGACATGGGGTTATGTGCATAGGTGTCTAAAATTCTCTGGCTCAGACCCTAAAGTGTGGATTTAGTTCAGAATGATTTTCTAATTAACAAATTCATATGTTATCCTCAAAGATGAAGTATGTTTCAGTTAATATTTCTTTAGAAACATGTTCATAAAAAGTTGTCTTTCTATTTTCAGAGTTCTTTTAAAGACTTAGCAAAAATTCACTCAGAAAAAAAAAATTTGAGCTGTGTTTTCAGCCATATAAAAAGAAACCTAACCCTTGTGTTTAAGCAAAATACCCAAAAGGAAGTTCTATCAAAGTTGAAGTTTGAATGGAATGAAAGAGTTAGATAAATAAAGAGCCAGAAAATGTTAGTATGTGAAGAGAAGAAAAGTTTTTGGGAGAGGAAACAGCTCAAAGAAGGCACAGAGGAGAGGAAGCATGGCACACTTGGAAAACCATGAGGGGTCCACATCAGTAAAAATATAGGAAATCTCTTCAAATGCAGTTGCTCTAGCTGGAAGACAGTGGGGACCTTCTAATCTTCTCTACTTACCCTCCTTGTTTATCCAAAGACCTATTGTAGACAGTGAAGTTAGGTTCTATTTCAGCTGGGATGATATTACCAGATTATATGCATATTCCTATACTTGGTAATGGTTTAAGGTATCAGGACCCAGTGGAAAGCTTGTGAGGGTAAGAGGCACAGAATAGGCATGAAAATGTGGCAATGCTTTAAATTTTGGGCAGGAACACAACATAACATTGAGGGGAGGAGAACTTTTGAAACTCAGCAATTTAAAAATAGTTAGGTCTAGAAGTGAAATTTTGAGCTGAGTCAGACTTGACCTGGACTGATTATGCTACTAATAACATCCCACCCAGATCTAGACCCAATCCACCCATCAAATCCCTAACCTCCCACTAGAAGTAGAAACAGTTACAGCCTCAGGACAAAGTGTGACCTGTCGAAATTGGACCTGGGATTTGTGTTCTAATATTACTGTTCTACTAATGGCACCAATGTTCTCCAATTCCCAAACTAGAAACTTTGAATACCCTTTTGGTTACCCTATGTCTATATAATTACCCCTTGTGTTTCACCTTTGCAGTGTCCTTTGCCTCCCTTTTATTTTAATTACCATTATTTTCATTAAATAAAGTTTATTGTATCATATTTGCAGTCTACTGACATCAATTATTGGGTGAAACAGAAGCAATACTACTATTTTATTCAATTAAAATAAAAAATAAAAGGGAAATGCATGGGCTTATAATTCCGAATTAATTCCAAAGATATAACTTCTATTTATAATTGGAATTTCTTCCAGAAGCCATCCTTGCATACATTGACAAACAAAAGATATTTTTTGTCTTCTTGCTTTCCCTGCTTATTACTGCATTTGTGACTTTGCTAATGACATTTACTTTATCATAATTCTCTCTGTGACATCATTCATTTTATTCATGCCTGTTATTCAACATGCATCTTAAGCATAATATGGCTCAAGAAAGAAAGGCTCTGGGTAATCTTTAAAATCTTTCCAGCCATTTATTACCTTTTATTGTTTTGACTCTCCATAATATTTTGCATCTCTGTCAGCATGTACAGGGATTCAGCTTGAAGTGATTACAACCATGTTGATCATCCGTTCCTTTTTGTCCGCCAGGTGACCTTGACTCAAATCCTATAGGTCAAAGTCCTTAATGACCTATTAATGATCATTAATTCAATGAACACTGAATTAATCAAAAGAGCAATCAAAAGAGCAATGCCTTTCAGCATTTCTTTATTTAAATGTTTCTTTTAACGCATTGGCCTATTCATTGAGGTATCATTAATCTACTGTAAAGTGCACAGATTTTAAGTTTTTAGTTCAATAACTTTAGATAAATGTTAACAAAATAGCCTAGCGTATTTTACCAACAAAAAAGTCCAACTGTCTTAAACGACTTTGGACATTTTAATAGTTTTTCACAACGGCTGGTTGTCATTGTGCTTTGTCATGACCTACATTTTTTCTAGCTTATTTACCGCTTGGAGGTAGAATCCATCTGTCTTGCCACTCTCTTACTAGAGTTCATAAAACCCCAATAAATTGTTATTTGTCCAGTTCCAGATCTATCTGCCTCTTTTAGTTTCTCATCCCCTTTCACTTTCTCAGTCAGTTTTCATCCACTGGGATTAGATTTTTCCAAAACACTGTGCTTAGTACATGATAAACCTGTGGTATAGTTTATTCCTTTATGGTGGTTGGTGTGATAGATAGCTTGAGTTCCATTCAGGCATAAATAACTTATTCTTTCTTTAAGTCTTTTGCTGCTGGGAGTGGAACTATCCATAGCTCTCAGAAATTATTCAGCTTTAAGGATTGCTGCATCTGAGCCAAGATATGGAAACAGCCAAGATGCCCCACTACTGAGGAATGGATTAAGAAAATGTTGTATTTATACACAATGGAATTTTACTCAACCATGAAGAAGAATGAAATCTTATCATTCCCAAGTAAATGGATGGAACTGGAGAACATCATTCTGAGTGAGGTTAGCCAGGCTCAGAAGACCAAAAATCATACACTTTTCCTTATGTGTGGACTTCAGATCAAGAGCAAGTACAGCAATGTACTTGGATTTGGGTCACATGATAAGGGGTGAACACTCATGGGAAGCATGGGGATAGGTAAGAAACCCAAAACCTGAAAGTATTCGATGTCCCTACTATAGAGGAACTAATACAGGTACCTTAATGTGACAGAGCTCAACTTGAGAAGGGGATCAGGAACCAGTGACAAGGTCAGTTAAAGATGAATCAACTTGGGTTGTAATACAGTGGTACATGGAAGCCATGCTAGGATCTCTCTGTATAGCAATCCTTACCTCAACTAGCAAAAACGCTTTGTCTCTCTTATTATTGCTTTTGTTTTCTCTCCAACAAAATTAGAGATAAGGGCAGAACAGATTCTGCCTGGAAGTGGGCAGTGGTGGGGGGAGATGGAGGGCATGGGGGTAGGGGGAAGCAATGACCCAAACAATGTATGCACATGTGAATAAAGGAATATAAGTAAAAATGAAAAATAAAAAAAGGATTGCTGCATCTGAAAGTGAAGCTGTGCACAGTGGCATGCTTCATTCCCTGCACTCAGGACTGATTAACTCGAGCTTCTGATCACCTTGTACTTTTACTCCAGACAAAGACAACTCTGAAGTGTCATCTGAGCTTAGAAGCTCCTGGTAGACCAACTCCGTAGCCCTTCATTTAAAGGATAATGTAGTTTATTCCACATGCCTAATCCTGCTCCTTTCCTTTTCTTCCACAGGAGTTCACACCAAAAAGCTTCCTCACATTTTCTTTGTTCTCTTTATCTCATAATGTGTTTTCTGAGGAATCCAAACTATACTGTCCTTCATTCACTCAAAAACATATAGGGCGATTTATACCACAAATAGTCACTCATTTGTGTGTAAGACATTTTTCTAAGTGTGGGTAAAGAAACAAGAAAAAACAGATATTGCCCCTGTTCAAGGATAGGATGAACAATATATTAAATGTATTTAGAAAAAAAAAAAACACCAACTGATTAAGAAGTACCCAAATGAGTGTCATGGGTTTCAGATAGGGAAACTGTGTTTTCTAACTTCCAAAGGGGATGTTCTGCTCCTTTTGGCCAAGAGCATGTTTTTAATAGCCTGTTTGCTATCCATATCCAGTAAATTGGATATCACTGACATTTAGTGTGTAGTTGTTGAATTGATTACTTGTTGAATTCTTCTGGGAAAATAAAATTCCACAAGAAACATTCAGCAGAGCTTCCCTCACACAATGATTTAGGATAAATAGAAATTAATTTGAATGCCCAGGGAATCATTTTATCCCAGTGGTTTATTTATTATTAAGAAGAAGAATTATACATCAGTGCTAAAACCTGAAAAAGTGCTAAGGTTCATGCTGAAAGGAACAACATTCATAATCTCCAAAACTCTTTGATTGATTGGTTCAACTTGCTAGACAGATAGGTACTGACCTCCATTTACAATCAGGCACAAGCTATTATTGTCTGTATTTTTCCAATTCTAATTTGCTTTATTTCTAACATAACCTCTCTGCAAGGCTAATACACAAGACCATTGTTTATCTTTTTTTTACAGCAAGTTGTTTAAGAAATTTTGAGATGGTGATATGGGTCACTAAGTGCTTAGTATAAAGGAAAAAGAGTCGTGTGTCAATGTCCTACAGCACTATGTTATTTAACGTAAAAAAATCTTGTTTTAGAAGAAGTAAGTACAAGTGTGGTCCAATAATCAGTATATAAAAATAAAGAATTAAACTTAACTGTTAAATGTATTGTTGGTTAACTATTATTTTTAGTTTTGTTAGAGAAATTTATGATAGCTAAAGTAGTTTTATTAACATCAACTTATTAAGATGTCTATTTCATTAAATATTATTACTTAGTAAATACAAGATTTTCTCATTTATCACTATTTCTCAATGTGACAAAAAGGATAGGGAGATGTTTATTTTAAGAAATAAAATGTACATGTTTAAAAGTAAATAAAGAGAAAGTATTGGCAATTATTATGGCTTTTAGGAAACTATAAACCGTGATGAATTAAAATAGAGTAATTAAATAATTAAGGTAAGTTTTGAATCAACAAATATCAAAGGTTAATATAAAATTCACATCTAACATTTCATAAACATTTGAATTTTTATTTTCACCCTTGCCACCCATAAATGACTGAGGATGGGTCTATGTGAGGCTTCATTTCTATTCCCTGCTGTTTGTTCAATTAATTTTTAATTTCTTAATTACAGAACAGTTCATTAATGACTCATAAGCAATTTATATTTCAAAAATATCAAAACAAATCACTACAAAGAGATGCTTCCATAAGCCTAGATACAAATGCCTACATTTTTCTTTCTTTCTGATAGATTTAGCATCTACTTTGTTAGCTTTTCTTCTCTTCTAAAATGTACCAAAACTGTCTCAAATGAAGACATCACTTCAAAAGTGTTTCAAAGTATAACTAATAATCATGTGTATGTTATTTTGTTATAAGTGAACTGAAAACACCACTTCTCTTGAGCCCTCTCAAGTGCAGATTTTTTTCTCCCATACTCTTTAATACCATCTTTCCCTATGCAGAGAAACAAAATAATCATTTTGCTCCTCATTATCTGTCAATCTATGTATCTATGTAGCTATTATCTATCTATCTATCTATCTATCTATCTATCTATCTATCTATCTATCATCTATTTATTTACCTATCTATAAAACCAAACTTTTTAAAATAGATATCTTTCCACTACTTAGGCACCACATTTTCAAATGTTAATATGAGCATAATGAAGATGAATTTTATAGGTTATGTTTGAGTCAAAGTAAAACTATGTTCACAATGAATCTTTGCAAATGGTGACAAGTTAATTGTTAAAGCACATAATTACTAATGGGCTTCTTTACCTATGCCCTTGAGCCCCATGATAATAACTTTAAGCACATTTTTAAAAACATCTAATCTAAAAAAAAAAAAAGAAAAAAGATAGAGAGAAGCTATCAGCAAAATAGTGTGATACAGTTTTGAGACATGAGAATATTTAATAGAGGGAGTAGCTACAATCTAAGTGTCTGAGGAATGGATAATACATGTCACCCACTCAATTTGTCCCCTAACACTCTAGAAAACTCCCTGACTGAACCCATCAGCTGGCCATAAATTGGATCATCTCAGAATGAAATAAAGGGAGAGGAATTTAGGAGAAAGTTTATTTAAAAACAATCAGTTGTGGAACTCCTAAATTTCCCTTTTACTTATTTTGTGTTTTCTCTCCATTTTTCCACTGCTATGTTTGGTAGTAGATATTGTTCTATTTTCTTGAGATATGCTGCAAATTAAAATATCACCCTTTAATCCTAAATCTGTTTTTCTAATTCTCAATTTATTTTGCCTGTTGTCCCTATCATTATTGCTTTTTTAATTTCATGAAGACAATAACTGTGTATTTTTGCCTCCTTTGCACAGTAGCTAGTACATATATTTTCAGTTATATTTTCTTTTAAATTTGTTTCCAAATTTTCTTGGATTTAAACATTTTGACTATGACAATCTTAAATTCAAGTAGCTTTTTTTTTGTTCTCTGAATGTCCCTTTTATAACATCCTGCTGTTTTCCTCTGAATGAAATAGCTTAATTTCTCTTTGAAGAATGTAAAATATTTGTTTTTGAAGGTTTTCTTTTCCTTTATAGTCTCAGTTTTTTCCTTTAGTTTTGTTTATTTGATTTTATTCTGTCTTCATTTTTTTCTCAACAGTTTGGTGATCCTTGCCTCTCTACTCATATTGAGAAAAAGAGTAAGAATATATCTGACCAGAGTTCTACATGAAAGGGCTGAGATTACTGACCAATGAAACTGAGGATTGTAGGTAAATGGAGACCCCATTGGAATACCACTAGATGTTAATATAAGTAGGAAACTTCTCTTGTTCTAGATGTCCATATTTAGTCTGGGTTGTGAAAGCTTTATTAGGAGCACACTTCCTGACAATTTGGAAAGGAAAGGTTAGCTTCTATACTCCCCCCTTTGTTAATGATACTGGGATTTGAACTCAGGGCTTTGTATATGTCAGGCAGGTGCACTACCACTTGAGTCATGGCCACATCCCAGATGCTATCCATTATAAATGCAGTCTTGAAGACCTCTTGTATTCAGTAAATACTTCATGCTGAAGTCAGAAAGGCAGATCCAGATTTAAATACTTAAGAATAAGCCTCACAGAAACTAATGTTATTGTCTCAGGGAAGAGAGTGACCTGTCTGCATGAATTGGATGAAATTTTCTGATATTTCATCAGAAATAAGATTTCAAAACCTGATGTTTTGAAGACTTTCAATTGATTGTCCTCTTTTCCAACCTTACCAGCAGGCACATCTCCAGAAATCTTAGTTTCTACAGGATACATGGGCTAACCATTTGGTCTTTTCTTGATGGTCTGCTTTCAGATCTGCTTGCTGGGCTAACTCAGTGTTATCTTATCTAACGAGTTTCCATCTTCAAAGCATTGCTGGCACTTCCATTTATTATTATTTTATTTCCAATTTATTCAAGTTCTTTTTATATTTTAATGTGGCTTCTCTGGCATTAAGTAAAGTGAATTCATGTCTTCTTTTGACCATACTTAATCTGCAATCTAAGCACAGCATTTAACAATAAGTCACAGTAATGTATCAGCTAAAATATTTCAAAGAAGCTGTTTCTAAAAATGGGTGCTAGGGTAACATGGGACATGGTATTGTTGATGATTTTACAGAAACTATTTTAGTAGAATTTTACATATTTTTCACATAATATAAATGTATTATTTTAATGGAAGATGACTTAAATACAAAAAAGCTTAAATGAATTCTATGTTTTGAACTTTGCATATTATCTTTCCATTATGATTTTCAGATATGGTTAGACAAGAAAATGCTATTTCTTTTTACCAATATTGGGAATGCATAAAATAATTCCCTAATACTGATTATTTGGTAATCAGGTAAAAAGCAAATTACTGTAAGTTGAAAAGAGATTTTAACAGAGGAAGAAATTTATACCAGTCAACAAAAATTATGATTACAAATTATATGTAGAATTTAGCATATAAATGTTAATGGAATGAAGTGGTTTTACAAGTTATTTGACTATTATATGCAGAAAAACATGTGACAATCCCTACAATCAAGCCTGTCTGGAGTACTTGAATAGATATATGCTGCATGTTGGAAGTCTAATCAGAGTACTATAGCAAATGAAATACCTAATGAGATTTGTCTTCTTCATTTGAAAATTGGCAACTCACATTCATTTCTCTATAAGTTGAATTTTGTATTTTTCCCAAACATGAAAGTATGACTTGCAAAAACTGTCCTTCTAATTCTGCATTAAAGAGCTGAGTTAGCATGAATACGCAGAGATTGCTAAGTAGATGCAGTCACATCTGAAGACATTCATATATAGTGGAGTTTGCAAGAAATCTCACCTGATTATGAGATGGTATCTTCTCAAAGGGTAATGAACAAGGCAATCAACCAGCCAACCAAGCAACCAAGCAGCAAACAGGCATGTGTTCCTTTTATAATATTCTCTGAAATGATTCATTTCTACTTCATGAAAATGCACCTTTGGTTTAAGGAATTGTTTTTCAGTGAAATGCGTAATGAGAGCCAGCTTTGCATATTCCCTTTTGATTTCCCTCATTCTTTCTTTTACTTTATTTTCTACTTTTTGCTCCTTTTGAACATTCCATCATTGCCCATCTCTAGTATTTAGTGGGCACAATGGAACCAAGAGGGCATCTATTTTCTTCTTAGTGGGAAGAAAAAAATTGCAAATTGAAAACTTGATCAAATGGGAGGCTCACATTATCTGAGTCAAGACTTCAGTAAGTTACAGACAAGCTAACTCATATTCTAACATTTCCAGTTGTTGGCAGAATAATGCCACTTGGAGAAAGATGTCCTCTTCATTCATTCAGGAAGAATACAGCACACATACAAGGAGGTAATCAATATGCATGGCAAACTGATATAATGACTTCCAATAAGTGAATTTCACATAATTTCTCATGAGCAGAATATAGGTCAGACTATTTCTGCTGAATAATAAATAAATTCTCTTCTATTTTTAAAAGAATTTCGAACAGGATTTTTTTTCAGAATTTTGTAGCATTTGTTAATTTTTTAAATGGTTATGTTACGGTGATTTTCAAAATTTATGAAGATGTTCTGGAAAAATGTAACTTCAGAATATAATAGGATATTTTCATTAAAATTTTGAGAAGCATATCATTTAAAATGAATTTCTTAGATACGACATTTTCTTGAGTTATTTATATACAGTGAAATTTTTTTCAGCCATAAAGAAGAATGAAATTTTGTGTTTTGCAGAAAAAAATGGATGGAACTAGAGAACATCATCTTAGTGAAGTTAGCCAGGCTCAGAAAGTCAAAGGCCACATGTTTTTTCTCATATGTGGAATACAGACCTAATTCAAATACAGCAGTACTATGAAAAACAGGTAATGCTAAGGGGAGGTCACATATGAGAGAGGGAGAGTAAAAGAAGGAAGTTAAGAAGGTGAATATGGTTGATGTACTTACTATAAAAGAAAGAAGATAGATTTTTTTAATTCCTTTACTGTTGAACTGGGTAGTGTATATTATGGCATTTATAGAGGGTCATACAGTCCATCAAATATATCATACTCGGATTCACCCCCTCTGCCACTTTCCTTTATTCTTCCTCCCCTGATTCCTGGAACAGTTTCAACAGGTATCATTTTTGGGTTTATATGCATGTATACACATTTTTTGTACTGTTTCACTCTCCTACTACATTTTCCTACAACCTCCCCCCTCCTACTGGCACCAAACAACCAACTAACCTCCTCCCTCCCTTAGCAGGACCTATTCTGCCCTTCTATTCTCTGATTTTGTAGAAGAAAAAAGAAAAAAAAGAGAAAACTGTTATTTTTGGTTGGTTGAAATGAAAGTAGTCTTGTGATATTTCTATGTATATATGTGTTATAACCTAAATTGATTTATCTCCCCTAATTTTCTTCATTCTACCTTAGTTTCTTTCTTATGGTAGTTTCAGCCTGTTTAAGACTCCTATTATCATTCTTAGATAGAGAGCATATCAATCACATTCCACTTCCTATCCTACCTCTCCAGTGCCTGCCTTCTCTTTAGTGTTTCATAATATTGTTGCATTTGTGTTAGGTAGATAGTCCACTTATGAGTGAGAACATGTGGCTTTTGGCCTTCTGAGCCTGAATAATTTTTAAACCTGTTGAAATCACCATAAGAAGGGGGCTAAGATAGGAAGGAGAAAACTACAGGGGATGAGCCAACTCAGGTTATAACACATATATACACGGAAATGTCACAATGTGCCCCCCATATATAATAAGGGGTAGCAAGCAAATAAAAATGTCATTTTTTTTACAAAAACAGAGAACAATAAGCCAAAACAAGTCCTGCCTGTGGGTTTGGTAATGGTGGGAGGGAGAAAGATACAAGGAACGTGTGTTGGAGGATGAATATGGTAGAAATATTATGCACTCATGAATGTAGATGGAAAAATGAGACTTGTAACTGCTCCAGGAATGAGGGATTGATGGATGGGGTGAATTCAGTACGATATATTGTAAGAATTTTTGTAAATATCATAATGTGACCCCGGTATAACAATAATAATAAAATAATAAAACAAATTATTTAAGATATTAGCACAGGCTCACTGACCCCACCTGTTTGCCTGTTTTTTTTTTTAACTCTCCTAACTAGAATCAAGTACAATAAAAATCTGCATTTTTAACTCAACTCAGTTTGTTCAAAGCTTAGTGTTTGAAAACCTCTATTTTTTTATATTGGTTATATTCTAAACAGAGAATACAATTTCTTGTGTTTTTCTCCTAAATCTGTGATTTGTATATTATAGATTGCTTTTATGGTAATTATTCAATACAAAAATGTGTATCTTGGGATTTATTCTTTTGTTGATAGACATATTAAAAACATTGAGAAAAACTCAGACTTAAACACATTTTTGAACATCATGTTTGGTCAAACATCTTCAAAAATGTACTACATGGTAATAACAAAGAAAATACTCCAAATGTTCAGAATTTGGGAAATATTTGTTAATGTTCTTAAGAAAGGTAGCCAATGACAGAAGCATTTTCAAAAAAAGTTATTTAAAATTGTAAGACCAATTTATGAATTGCTTGACATTTAATTTAAAAGGCTCTAATTATTTAAAATACATGGAACTGGCAAATCTGAATTTTTTTAATGAAAATTTGTTTCAATGACTCAGAGTCTTCAGGGAATCTTAATAAACCATTTAAAAGTTTGAATAAGATATTCAGCAGGAATGAGCCCATTGTTTGTTTGTTGATTTGGTGGCTATAATTTTAAGATACAGATGGTGAAATAGATTCTAACGTGGTTTACTGCTCACACTGTCTCTGGAGTTTTAAGTTCCAATTGCACCTATAAAAAGTGGCAATTAGTCCCTTCTATTTTATTGTTGCTAAGGGAAAGAAAGCTTTTTCAGTTAACTGCCAGGTAGATAATACTCTAGACTAAAATCCTGGTATCAGGTAATCTATTCTCCTTTTCAAATTCCGAGTCAAGAGTTCAAAACAAGTGAGAAATGTCACCTTCATAAGTATGATAGTCTATTAATTATGTCATTTCAGTGAAGTCTATTTGTATGATTATCAATGGTAGGAATATCATTCTTCATAAACTTATATGTGGCAGGGACAAGGTTAATACTAATTTAATATGTCTTAATGATATGATTGAGTGCATTCAGAGAGAGCTGTGATCTTAGTAAAATGACATGAGCTGATTTGCTTAAGTGTTTGAAAATAAAAATGCACAAAGCATGTTTTTTTCACAAACCCAGTAGTGTTGATAAGTTGAAAACTGGCAATTATAATTATTTTCCATTTATATGTGCATTATTTTGGTAGCAACCTCTCAGTCATACCAAATATAATTACCTGCCACCAGAAAATAATTACATTTTTCTTTAACAACACATGTGGCTATAATAGAAAAAGAATAAATACCTTATTTTGTCAAAAAGCAGAGCAGATATTTTGAACATATTTTTTAAACATGGAGGAAAAGGTATTATAGGGAATTTGGCTTAATTCACAGAGGTTTCAGGATATTTCTGCCTAACCATTCCCATTTTAGAAATATGGAACCCAAGGAAGATATACATATATATATAAATGATCAACATGCCACATAAACTAGAGATAACATTAGCATTTGTTTGTGGATTAATTACATTAATGGTTATAATTAGGATAATTTGAGCTTTTGCATAACTATAATGGAAGTTTGCTTGTAATGTTTTAGTTTGTGTTTTATTCTGCCAACTGTGAAATGGAGGAAAATGTCAATACAATGAACAAAGCCGAATTTGCATAGGAATGGGAAGAGCTACTTCATGAGAAACAGATCTGGAATTAGCTTATAAACTGAATAATATCAGCTTTTGTACTTGAAAATTTACTTTTCAAATCTATATATGACATGAAAGACAGATTAAGACAGCTGCATTTTTAATTCAAATAAGATCAGCTGTTTGGCAGAGGAAGCAGAGTTAAGAAAAATTGCTACAATGATTTAAGTGAAGTGGGAAAATCAGACAAAGTGTCCAACAATGGATTCATGAAAGTACACATTAAATGAAACTTCATTTCAGAAAGAAAGTTTACCTCATTTGCTTTCCAAAGTGTGTAGCACAGTTTGTTTAAAAAACAGCTTTCTTAAATACTGAGTATGGAGGACATAAGAAAATTAATGGCAATCAGTTCCAATTTCCTATTTAAAGGATCATAGTCCTTTCACTGAGTTGGTCCATGTTAGGCTACCATATTTTAGGTCATGAGCTTTTAGTTCACCTCTCATGACAAATTCTGCATCTGCTATACTGATTTCTACCTTGTTTCCTTATGCCTCATTCCCTCATATGAGTGCTATAGCTTAGTTAGCACAAAATAGCTCAAATGATCAGATATCAATACTGATTATTAATAGGTGCCTTCTGTTGGATTTAACTACTGTCCATTAAGAATTGCATCTTGTAGTAGCTTCTACTCAGTCACCATCATCACAGTTGAAATCTTACCAAGTCTGTTTGTTGCTGACTATCTTGTCTTTAAATTCAAGTACATCTAAAGAGCCAGCAATACCACTCTTGGGGATATACCCAAAATAATGTGACTCAGGTTACTCCAGAGGTACCTGCACACCCGAGTTTATTGCAGCGCTATTTGCAATAGCCAAGTTATGGAAACAGCCAAGATGCCCCACTACTGATGAATGGATTAAGAAAATGTGGTATTTACACTCAATGGAATTTTATGCAGCCATGAAGAATGAAAATCTTATCATTCGCAAGTAAATAGATGTAACTGGAGAACATCATCCTGAGCGAGGTCAGCCTGGCCCAAAAGACCAAAAATCATATGTTCTCCCTCATATGCAGACATTAGATAAAGGGTAAACACAACAAGGGGATTGGACTTTGATCACATGATAAAGCGAGAGCACACAGGGAGGTATGAGGATAGGTAGGACACCCAAAAAACTATATAGCATTTGTTGCCCTCAATGCACAGAAACTAATGCAGATACTTTAAAGTTACAGAGGCCAATATGATAGGGGGATCAGGAACTAGAGAAAAGATTAGTTCAAGAAGAATTAATTTAGAAGGTAACACAAGTGTACAGGAAAGCAATGTGAGTCAACTCCCTGCATAGCTATCCTTATCTCAACTAGCAAAAACCCTTGGTCCTTCCTAATATAGCTTATACTCTCTCTTCAACAAAATTAGTGATAAGGGCAAAATAGTTTCTACCTGGCAGAGAGGGGGTAGAGGCGGAGAGGGAGGGGGTGGGGTAGGTCAGGGAGGGGTTGGGGGAAAGGGGGAGAAATCACCCAAACATTGTATGCACATATGAATAAGAGAAAATAAAAAAGAAAAAGAAATACAGTTTTATTTCTTCCTTTCCAAAAAAAAGAGTTGCTGCCAAAATGTCTTCATTAGCCACTTCTACTAAGTTAAGGTACTGGCTTCTGTGTTCTAGAGGAGGAGGGGTGTTTCACTTTCTTTTCAAAAGCAGCGTGCCTTCTAAGGTTGCTTAATGAAATTCAGTTCTATCTTTAGTATTTGTTCATTCGTTAATAGTTATTGATCTCCTTTTTAGTCATTTTAGGTATTAATCATACAGTGATGAAAAAAAACAAATGTCATATTTGCTCAGCCTAGACCTTAGAGTTTAGTAAGGTATATAGATTGTACATTTCTTAATAGGTAAATGCAGATGAGTTTCAGATTTTAATGGAACAAAAAGGTAACAATCATTATTCTATAATATGTACTAGGAGATAGACTCTACTTAGAGAAAACAGTGCCTGAAATTTAAAGAGTTGTTTCAACTAGGCATGGTGGTTCATGCCTGTAATATCAGCTACTTGGGCGGCAGAGATAGGAAGGATCATGGTTTGAGATTAGCCAGAGCAAAAAAAAAGTGAATAGAATCTAGACACATTGGAATGGATGATATACATGTGAAAGTATGTAACAGACCCATATTCTAGTAAGTACAGAGACATTGAAATTAAATTTTAAATTATTTAAGAGCATCTAATATTTTGCATCTTAAGCAAATGAACAAATGACTTTTGCTA
Organism: Castor canadensis; assembly: GCF_047511655.1. Taxonomy (NCBI): domain Eukaryota; kingdom Metazoa; phylum Chordata; class Mammalia; order Rodentia; family Castoridae; genus Castor; species Castor canadensis. Next base: position 24,904,568 of record NC_133390.1, on the reverse strand, counting down.
ACTGGAAAAGTATAATAACTGACTAATGCAATTATTAATAGATGAGCCTTATGAACCTCTTCCAGAGGAAGGAAGAAACAGTGCATAAAAAAAGGACAAATTGTAAATGGATAGATTAAGAAAGAGAGTAGTATTTTCCTTACCATTATTTGGCAAGTATTTTGGCAAGTTTTTCTGTATATTAGTAAGATGAACATATTAAAATAAATGTTGTAAATATTGAGAACATACAAGAATAAATATTTACATGAGAATTAAGTAAAAATTAATTCCAGATTCATTTGACAAGTTTGTGATCACGAAATTGATGAAGGAAAAAGAATCAACTGCCACATATTTAGACATTAGGAAAATATTTTATACTTCCTCTAAATGTTTCACCTGCTATAGACTGACTGAACTGTGTGCTACTAAATTCATGTGTTGAAGGTCTCACCCCCAATATGATGGAATTTAAAGAGACTTTTGGGCAAGTGTTAGATCTAGATGATATCAAGAAGATGAGACTCTCATGGTTATAAGGGAGTAGTGCTTTTACAAGGGATTAGTGTCCTCATAGGGAGAGGAAGTAACACCAGGGTTGGCTCTGTGGGAGGACTAAGGACAAAGGAAGACACATGCAAATTAGGAAACATGGTAGATCCCTGCTATCAGACTTCTACCTTTCCAGAACTGTGTGCAAATAAGTTTCTGTTCTTGAAGCTACCCACACTATTGTATCTTGTCTTCAATTTTTGGAAATGATAAGTCAGTAATTTTAGATATAGACAAATAGCCAAGTGTCCAACTGATAAAGATTATTATTGGTAATTTTATAACTGAGATTATCTGAAATCTGAACCAATATTTGAAAACTAAAAAGAAAGAAGGAACTAAACAGCTGGGTATGGTACCAAAACACCTATAATTCCAACTATTTGAGAGGTAGTGGAGGGATGGCAAGAAAGAGATCAGCCCTGGCAAAGAAAGCAAGACACTGTCTCAAAAACAAAATACTAATAAAAAAATTAGGGATGTAGTTCAAGTAGAGCACTTGCCTACCTTTCATGAGGCCCTGCGTTTAACACCCAGTACTACCAAAAAAGGAAAAGAAAAGAATGCCAGGAGAAATATACCAACTCCCTTTGGAATATGTAGCCACTGAGTTGAAAGACTTGAGTAATAGAAACTAATAATATATTTTAATAGTCAAATAGTTTATTTATATGAGTAGGGCAAAAGTTAAAATTAAGAAAATCACTCCTTTCCAGAAGGCACTGACAATACCTGAGACAGATATTAATGAGTAACATAATGGTGGGAAACAACCCCAAGTGAATATGAAATGAATTGAGAATTCTTCTAAAAAGTCAGAAGTCATAAGATTGATGAGAACAATCTGCATACACATACCGTGTTTCCACAGTATTAGGCTGAGACTAGCAAAGAGTGCTTATAGAGAAAAACAGTTCACTCCTTTGAAATGTGCCATATTGATGGATGTTATGTCTGTATTTCCAAGATGATGCTGATCTTTTTAAAAGTCAACTATTGACATTCTCAAGGTAAATTAAAGTTATATACTTTTGAGCACTGGAAACTAAAGGTAGATCTGTGTGCTTTGATAATCAAGCTAGGAGAGATTAGCACTGGCAACACCTGATGAAATCCAAACTCTAACTAGGGCAGAGTCAAATAAAATACTACAACAAAGGAATGTGTCTAAAACAAAATCCTTAATCTGGTCAATTTCTTTTTTCAGAAAGCAAATCTCCGATACAGAGAAATGTGATATGAAAATTCCAGAATATTATGCTATTCCTGAGAACATAGCTTCATATATAATAGTCATATTAACTTAAGACAAATGCAATCAATTACAAGCTACAGGAATTTTTCTTTTGAGGTCCTGCAAATCTTATTTAGCATAAAATGTTGTTCCCCGAATAGAGATGTACGTTTATGTTTATTTTTCCATGGGAGCTACAGCTAGAGGTAAATCTCACTTATCTAGGAACGTTATCAAATTATATGTATTGAAGATGACAAAATAAATTCCTTATTTATCTGATTTAAAGATTTTATAGAATCTGTCAGTATAGAACTAATTCCTTTATTCTTTCATATACTATATAATATTGAATCTATTATTAAAATACCATTGATGTAAGCTTAACTTTTGCCCATAAACCAATGTACCCAACCTACAATTCCAATTCAATGTATTTCAAAACTCTTTATTATTTCTGTTATACAATAATTATCAGATTTTAGAATATTCAAAACAAAAGGTTTTGCAGGTTTGTGGATTGATACCCGGGCCTTGTGCATACAAGGAAGTACTCAACCACTGAGCTGCATCCCAGTTCCATAAGAAATTGCTCGTAATCTAGGTTGGATATGATTATATTTCATTGCATGTTAGTGGCAAGAAAAGATCAATTTTCTTAAAGGAAGGTAAAAGGGAACTTTAGTAAAACTTAAACTGCTTCAGACATTTTCCCAGTTTGCCATTCCATTATAAGTAGGCATTTGGCCGTGAGTGACTCACTTTCTACTTTTTTGGGTTTTCCAGACTGAATAACCTGGTATGTGTTTCTTCTATGCTCAATAGGCATATATAATTAAGGGTTGATTGTTTACTTTATTTTAGACATTAAGTTTAAAGAAATATCTAACTGGTATTAATGTAGTGAGCTATTTCTACTTTACTGAAAGTTTGTTTCTCATTTAACATTTCACTTATGTATATAAAATAAAAATCTGATTTCAAATGTCACTATGAAATCTAGGTATAAAACCATAAATGCATATATGCTAAATACCTTTCTAAACTCAGTGGATTTGATTTCAGTTGGAAAAGACACAATTAAATAACTTTGCATGAATAAAATTATGCTGGGAAAATATAATCTATTTATGCTCAAATCATGGATTGACATGACAAATTATTTGATTTAATGAAGTAAGCAGACAGCAAATACAATGCCAGTACACTCTTTGGTGAAAGTAGCAAGTTCAAAATCTTTGGGAAAAACTCTTCCCTCAGGTGTATTATTGGTGAGGATGGTGAAGCTGTTATGGTATAATTATCAATCTGTGAGGAATTGTAAGAATGGCAGAGTAGCCTGGGAACAGGCTTAGAATGAATAAATAATCAAAAAAAGTTAACATTGAACATATTCTAACAGAGTAACCACCAATTAGTGAAGGGGAATGAAACTTGGGGACAAGTAACCATATTTCATGCCCACTTGCAATGAATTGTGAATAAAAAGGCTTATATTTCATTGAGAAAAGTTAATATTATTTACAAGAGCTCAGCAGAGATGTAGTTATATAAGAAGCAGAGGAAAAATAATTTAATGTGAAGTCTATTTTATGAGACATTTTGACTCATAAAATAATCAGGCAGTGTAAGTTGTGAAATATTATGATAAGAGATATTTGGAATGAGATTGGAAAATTAGTAACAAGTGTAGAAGGCTAAAATTGAACATTGCCACTTTGTTTTTTTTTTCATTTAAAACATCAAAAGTAATTAATTTAGTTTAACTATTTAATTCATTAGGAAAAAATATTCCCTAATATCTACCAATACGTAGATAAAACTGTTCTGTTCACTGATATAACCATATGCATAATTTGTCAAATTAGATTTTATTCCTATTTTACGATAAGCACTATAAAATCAGGAGTTGTTGCTAATTGATTGGCAATTCCCTTTCTTAAAAGTCCTTTGACAAGCATAAGCCTTATAGTGCAATTGCAAACTTACCAAATCTCACTTTTCCTTTTCTCTTAGAAGAAAAACACCAAATAAGGGAGGGGGCGGGGAGGCCAGGGGAGAAATGACCCAAACATTGTATGCACATATGAATAAAAGAAAAAAAAAAAGAACAACGCCAGAGCAGGTTGGACATTATGATCTCCAGAAAGCCATTTTGTTTAATGTGAATAATGTCAGTCAGAGGGCTAGCCATCTGTTTTCTGAGTGCTTGTCAGACTTGGGCCCACAGTGGTGGAGAACTAATGCATGTGGGTTCTGTAATCCTGGATCTTCCAAGAAACACTTTGTCTCATAAAAATGAAGTAAAATTATTTAAGGACTATGTTATATTAAAAATAAAGACAATTACATGCTTTATTTTCTGTTAAATTATAGATCCAGATATGGAGATAAAATGCAGAGTATGGTTTCTGTATGTAATTTATGAGATTAAAAAGGAGAAATTGAGCACATTATTTGCAGCTCAAAACTGTACATCATTGAAATATATGCAGTCTGTTGTGCCTATATTTCTTAAATTTTAGATCTTATTTTAAAGTGTGATTTTTGAGAATATTTATAATGCTTTAAAAATTTATATTCCTTACTAGAAAATAAAGTTAATAACTTCCTTTCCAATATAGAAAGCAAAAGTTATTCATTTTTTTAAAAAAATGAGACAAAAGGGAAGTTTAACATAGAATTGAATGAAATCAAAATTTTCTCTGAAGTTTCTTATAATGTTTCTATCCAAATAATAATCATAGGATTTTCTCTAGTTATTATAAGAGCCCAATATTTTATCACTAGAACATTGTGATGATTGCACCAGAATTCTGAGAATTTTTGAGAAGTGATAAACTTCTCAGAATTTGGAAAAATTATTTGAATAAATTTCTCAGAATTATTTGGAAAAAATAAGTATTTGTGAAACTTTAAGCATGCTATTAAAATACTTTAATGAAAATATAATATATAATATATATTAAATATCTATGTTATTTAGCTATAAATATAATATATGCTTGAAATATACTCTCTTCCAACATATGGTTTCCAAATTGTTAAGGAAATGGCTGATTACAATGTTCAATCTATGTTTGAAAAAAGAAATTTTGAATACGTTTCAAAGCATAGAGAATGTTTTGAGCAATTTGATTGCATCAGATACATGCATTTTTCTTATATATTTGTGAAACCATATTGCACAATTTCAAAGAAATATAACTATAAATCAATACAGAGCATGGATCAAATTCAGTAACTGTTGGAGAAATAAGCATAAAAATGTCCAAAATTTCCTCAAACTTAGATGTGATAAACCCCAATTTCAATACATAAGTTCCACACTATTTAAAAATCGCTATATATACATGGTCCTAGGTTCAGTAAGAAAATAATTTCAAGAAGCTCAAGTGTCTCCTTAAGACATTTGGAACCTTGGTGCTAACACCATAATTGAAAATGTATGCAGTTTTGTTTATGGATGTCAACAACACTAGGTATGGGATTGTAGAAATGCATCAGGGAAAGCATACATAGAAAGGCATGGTCCTGATTTTGAGACTTAAATGACTGGAAGCAAAGGACAGAAGCATCCATACATATTTCAAAGTATTCTAATGCACAGAGCAAGTGAGAGTTTGCACAGACTCCAATCCACAATCCCTAGTCTGGGAAATTCAATTTGACCTTGTTGTTGGAAATGAAGACTTAAAGATGACAATAGAAGTTCTGTACTTTGTACATGATGATGTGCACATAGGGTCTCATCACTACAGAGGAGTTTTGATTTTTTTCCCCCACACTGACAAAAGAGAGAAGAAAATATGTGAAGAACAAAAGTAGTCCTGAAGTAGAGGTTTGAAGGTCATAGGAAACATAATGAAGGCTTATAAATATTTACTTACATGGCAGAAAAAAATTTTGCATGTGTTTGTGTGTGTGTGTGTGTGTGTGTGTGTGTACAAGGTGATTAATTCAGATGGTGAGAGCCCAGAAGTAACTACTTGCCGTTAAGCTTGCTTTGATGTATGCAATGCCTCTGCACCTAGGAGGAGAGTATGATGCTTATAAAGGAAGTCACTGATATTTTAAAAGTATACGTTATATGTAAAAATAAAGTATCATGAAGTGACAGATTCTAAAAATTGTCAGCTTTTTGAGGAAAGCTTCCCTGATTTCTCCGTATAAAGTTATACCTTCCATCTTCTTGAAGAACTTTTTAAAAATATTGTTAACCACACTGATTCTCATTAGCTTTTTTATATTTCTGGTTTCTCTTAAATACTAGATCATTCACTATCTAATATCAGGAATTCATTTAATTGTTCTTCATATCCCCAGCACCTCCCACAGAATCTGGTCTAGAGAATGCAGTAATACTTAATGAATGGATGAGGAAATAATGAAACTATTATAAATTTACAATGTGATATTGTGGATCTTAGCTGAATTCAAAGTCATTTAGGATCTGGATATTATGGTACTCACCTGTAATCCTAGAATTTAGGGGGCTATGGCAAGAGGATTGCAATTTTATTTTTTAATTTTTTAATTGCTTATACATTTATTCATATGTGTATAAATGGTTTGGGCCATCACTCCCCTCTTCCCCTTTTCTACCCACAATCTTGCTTCCAGGAAGAACCTGTTCTTCCCTCTTTTCCAGTTTTGTTGAAGAGAAAACATAAGAGATAATAGGAAAGGCAGCATTTTTGCTAGCTTGAAATAAAGGTAGCTATACAAAGGGATTCCTAGTATTGCTTCCATGCCCATGTGTATTACAACCTACATTAGTTCATCTCTACCAGACCTCTTCACTACTTCTGGGTCACCTTCCCATAGTGGCCTCTGCCAGTTTAAGATTACTATATTCACTCCTCTATAGTAGGCACATCAAACACTTTCAAGTTTGAGGTTCCTTCCCTTTTCCTATTCCTTCTGTATGCATTCTCCCCTTAGTGTGTGACCCATGCCCAATAATATGACTGAATTTGTTTTAGGTCTATAAGGAGGTCAGTCTTTGCTACTTAGCAAGATCCTATCTGAAAAAAATCAATATAAGTAAATAAATATTAAAAAACAAGTATTTCGAAGTTATGTCATTTTTCTTACTGTGCATGAAATATGTCATTGCAAATAAAAATAGTGTTGAATCTATCTTCAGAAAAATGTCTAGGACTAAATGAGTAGATGTGGCAATTACTTTCATAAAATATATGCTCAATACTGTCAAAAGTTCTATGAAATCAAGAGGATGAGAAGATCATGAATTTTACAATCAGAGTTCTGAATAAACAAATTATGTCACTGAATGAAATAAACTAGGGTTCAGGATTTAGCTCAGTGGAAGAGTTCTGGCCTGGCAAGTGCGAGGCCCTGAGTTTGGTCCCCAGCATCAAAAATAATAAATAAATAACTAAATAAATAATCAAAATAACTTATTGGGAATTTCTTTATTTGATCTGGTGGTAGATATTTTTTCATAATGCTTCTTTATAATTAAAGTTAGAAAAATTGAATTTTCTTGACTATTTGGTTAAAGGTAAAATATCTATACAATCTGAAGAGAAACTAGAGTATTAATTGAATAACTTTTTAGAAGGATCTGGTTTCTCCTACATTTTAATTTTATCAATATTAAGTAACTGCATATATTCTCTTCAATTTTAGCCAAAATAACTTTAGCCTGAGTAATCTCTGCTCTACTGGGTCATCTATTCTAAGATATACTAAGTTATATTACTCTTTATTACAGTGAAGATGTCAAAGAGAAAATAAACCATAATATAAAAATTACATAAAACATAAAATGTAGATATGAAGTTGAATTATTTGTTATAAGGCGAAATTATAATGGTTGCCAAACATTAGCACTTACTGTAGGCTGAATGTGTTCCCTCAAAATTCATGCATTAAAATCCTAACTTCTAATGTGATTGGGAGGTTAGGAAGTTAGGGCTTTTGGGAGATGATTAGGTCATGAGAATGAAACTCTCAAGAATGTAATTAGTGTTTTTATATAAGAGACTCCAGAAAGCTTCCCCATCCCTTCTGCCATGTAAGCAGAGAGCCATGAAGCAGGACCTTCACAGATGCCAACCTGTCATTGCCTTGATCTTGGACATTGAAGCTTCCAGAACTGTAAGAAATAAACTCATGTCATTCATAATGTTCTCATGGTTGATTATATTCTTTTAGAGCAGCCCAGCTGGAATAAACTCACTTAAGGTTGGTAAGTTTGAGCCTCAGCGCTTTCCCACTTTGTGTATGTTAAGCCATTGAGTTCTCACACTTATCTTCAGAGTCCAGTTTACAATTTTAGCTTCATGTTATTATGCATATTCAAATGGAAGCCAGGTGAAAAAGTCAATAATTGATGAGAACTTCGTTAGTTTCTACACTTCCAGGCTCTAAAGATCTCTCTTTTACTCTTTCTATAATGCCTCTCTACAGCAAGGGAAGACATCAAGGTTAGCTTGTAAAATAAAAAGAACCAGAGAGAAGAGGAATTAATTTATTTTATCTCCTTATTACAATAGAAAAGGAGACAGCATATTTAGGACAAAATGTACAGGTTTGTAAGATAGTGTAGAAAATGATCCAAATGTTGTTAGAGATGTTCAGTTGTTTCAAATCTTATCAACAGCATGAGCTGTGAACAAGCGAGGATGAGGCTGGTTCACTTAGTACTCTCTGCATATGATTTTTAGCTCTGACGTGTCTACTGGGAGGTAAGCTTCAGAGTGGACTTGTGAGAGGAAGTATACTTCTATGCTCCTGGTCCTTGGAGGTGGACATTAGAAAGAGTCAAGTGAGAGGACAGTTATTTCATTTCCTTTCTACTGATCATCACTCTGGGTTTTGGGTCTTGAAGTGGTTTTCTTGTAAAAGGGAATTCACAATAAAATCAGTGGAATCCACTACCCTTACTTATTAGAAACATCTCCAAAAATGAAGTGTACAATGTGAAATATGACATGCTACATTTTGCAAGTCGTTGCACTGGTATGCCTTATTCTTAAATAATGAATAACGAGAAGCAAAAATTTCCAAGGTGCGTTTGACAGGGGATGAAGATCTTGTAGGAGTGTGAAGGACACTCACTCTCACTTTAAATGGGAAATTATTTTCTTAGCTTTTCCCTCACTAGAAAGAATTACAAAGAAAAATTAGTTGCACATTATTAAAGGTTTACTTTTAGTTGTAAAAGTCTAAGTTTGCTGCAGCAGGGAGAAAGAAATTAAGTAGTTATATAATATGAGGCAGGTAAGGATTCAGGTGATATTTAAAAATCTACTTTCCTTTGTGAGTAAAAGCAGTTTGAAGACTTCATGAAAAATTGAATAATTAATTTATAATGACAATAACCAATGTGAGATGTCACTTGGACATAGAACAGGAGCATTTCTTGGATTATCAAACTCATGTTGAAAAAATTAACAAATTAGCACTTCACTTTTAGAAAATCATGTATTATTTAAGCAAAAATTGTTTAAAATATGTTTTTACTGTAATTTTAAAGTGCTAATGACTTCTTTGCCTTTTCATGTATTTTAAATAGTTATGAATATAGTGCAATTAATGGGACTACCTTAATAGAATGGATAAAGCTAATACTTATTTCTTTATTTTGAAAGAATCTAATTGATGAAGTAAAGAAATTCTGCTGCACAAAATATATATACAGATAGATTATTGAAATTCAGTTGTTCATGAAATAAGCACAATTTTCCTTGATGATAATTTATATACATGTATATTTGTACACAAACATATGTTATAATTGATGTGACATGATTTATTATAAATCCTGTGTTTCTACATTTATCGAGATAAATTTATCATTGGTATTGGTACCTTACTGCCTCACTGAACTCTGTAGACAGAAGTCCAGATCAGATATCAAAACTATAACCCTAGTCCAGTAGTTCTTTATTATGGTTTTTATAAAAATTTCTTTCACAAGCAGGGAAGTACCAGGCAAGAGGCAGAGTATGGCTGTCCTGGAGAAGAGAGGTTGGAACTGAGAGACTCAATGACAAGTTCACAGGTATTCCATAAAAGCAGTTTCTCAGGCTCAAGAGTTGAAAGAGGTGATGTCCCTCTTGCTACAAGCAGAAGTTTAAAAAGAGGCAGCAAGAGAGCATGTATGTTTGCTGTGCTGATTGGAGAAACAGTCATCTTGACATAGACTGGATATGCAGTTTAGAGGTTGCTGGTGGTAAATTGAAATAACTGGAGTCCAAGATTCTTACAGGCACAATTATTAAAAGTTTTGCTGATTTCTGTTTTGTTTTATAATTTCATTTATACTTGAAAGTGACTGGAGTACTAGAAATTATTTCTTTAATTGCATCATTCATTATAGGGTTTGAACTTAAAATTAAATTATGGAATGGCAAACTCTTAATGAATGAAATATATTGAGCTAAATGGAAAATGAAAAAAATGTAATGTTCTATTTGAAAATATGTAATTTTAAGTAACCAAGAGAGATTTGTATTGCATCATGCAAATATCATAGTTTATTTCCTACTAAGAGTTCTTTGATATAGTTTTATGAAATCTCATAATTCTGTATAATTAGAGATCAATCTAAAATTTCTACTGGAAAATTATATCAAAGTTTAAGATGTTGGGCTTATTAGACGTACATGATCCTTTCTATTCAGCAGTGCTAGCCAAAACAAGAATCTTGCATCCAATTTCTTTTTCATAACAGCAAAAGAAAGAAGCTTTAACAAGACTAATCAAGATACATCTTTCCTTTTTAAAAGAACATTTATCATCACCCTATCACTAAAATTACAAAGATAACATTTTAAATATGATATGAACACAATGATAAATAAATTATGTTGATAATTTATATGTTAGAACTTTCTAGAATAAAGTGAAAGGTGAGGTAGGAACTAACTCAGTAGATCAGGGAACTACCAATACTGGAGATAAATAGGTGTTGGATGCAAAAACAAAACTAAGTGTGATGTTGATTGAGGGATAGGCAGAATGTAATGATGGCCTTATAAGACAGAAAGCACATAATCCAATTTGGATTATTTGACACAACATTTGAGAATGCAAATAATATACTGGAAGGCAAATATTGTATTGGATGAACTTTATTCCATGAAGTTCAGGAAAAAAATGTTCACAGCATGCCATATTTTCCTTGACTACATCTTGCAATACTAAACATGCAACATGTGCTTACTGAAAACAGTCACCTTGTAAGCAGAAGAAACAGGAAAATATTAAGATCTCTGAGTGGTCTGAGATTATGTAGCACTTGTACTTGATGTTAGCCAAAAGGCTGAGAAGTGATATGTAGTACTTGTAAGCTAATTAGCCTACCCCAATTTCATGGATAAGTGCTAGCAGAAGACAGGTCAGAAACAAAGCTGTACAAATAGCAGTAACCAGAATGTTAACATTTTGTGCCAATCTCTTGAGTGTTGCTTGTAACAGGGTAATGAGTCATTTGCACACGGGATGAGTTGCATGACAGGAAAGAAATCTGAGTTTAGGGAACACAAACATTTTATGAAGGAATGTAAACATGCCTGCCTTGTGCTCAACAGGGACATTTTGTCTTCATTATCATGGACACTAATTTTGTCCACACTTTGTTCTGGAGGGAGAATTCTGTAGGTTTCAAGACTCTTAGGTAAACAAACATCCTTGAAAATATGAGGGGTAAAGATATTATCTCACTTATAAGATGTGCAGAGTCAGATCCATGGAAGTTTTTCTTTGAATAAAAATAAGGTACATAAATTTAGATAATTTCAGGGACAGGCAAGGTTACCTCCTATCAATTGAAAATATTAAAATATAAAATTAAGAAAATTATAAATGACAAAGTCTAACTAAAGCACAGTCTTATGCCAAATATCAAATTAGCATTCTGATTGCAGCCTGTTCACGTGGTGACCAAAAATCCTCTCAGCTAAGAGATGAGTTATTAAAAAGAGAATAAATTTGTGGATCTGTGACAGGAAATGAGTGACAGCAAAATAACCACAAGAAGGCTTAAAATATTAAAACGGATTTTAGGTGTCTCCCCTCACATGGCACTGTACAGGAACATATTGATAAGAAGCTGTTTCTGGGTCTACTGTAGAAACTGTCAGCCAGTTCTGTGACTGTCTAACCCATAAAATAATCCTTAGACCTCCAAGTTCCTACATGTAAGGAGAAGACTACGACAACTCAGCTATCACGAAGGATGTATTCTTTAATGTTCTCTTCATGTGTAATCGAGAAGAGCAATGGAAAAGAAAGGTTCCCCATGGATGAGCTATAGCCTCAAAATAAATAAATAAATAAAAAGAACAAAACTGTGATCTAGGAAAGTTCCTGCATAGAGAAGTACCACAATCCTAATAATAGAAATTTCCATATTCCCATCATGATTTCAGACTTTTCATGGGATAGTGAAATTGTTCTTCTTTCTATTCTCATTAGTGTTAATTTTATGCTATTTATTTCAATGAGATTGTGTGTTTTGTCTCTTCCACTTACATCATTAAATATAAGGTCCAGAGGAAGGAAATAATTTTTGTATTTGTTGTTCCTACTATTCCTAGGACTTTGGAGCAAGATAAAGGCCCACAGTGGTCTTGATTTGAGTCTAATAACCTAATTATATTCCATAGAGAGGGTATGCATTTGTTTATTTTATGTTTCTGTACCAAAATGCCTGAGGCTGGGTAATTTGTAAAGAAAAGAGGTTAATTTAGCTCATGATTTGTAGGTTCAAGAGCATAATGCCGGCTTCTGCTGAACTCTTGTTGGAACCTCATGGAAGATGGCATAGAATGCCCAGAATGCAGGTAGAAGTGATCATGTGGTGAAACAAGAAGCCAGAGAGGAAATCTTATTCCTTTAAAACTTACTCTCATGAGATCTAACCAAAGTCCTGTGAGAACTACATTAATCCTTCCCAAAGGCAGCACTCTTTATGACCTAACCTCCTTGCATAAGTCCCACCTCTTAAGGGTTTTACCACCTGTCACATTACCACACTGACAGCTTCCATCACATGATCCAGGAGTAAACACTCATAACCATATCTGAACTATATACTACTGTGTGAGTGTACTTGGATACAGAACAAAGAGAGAGATGTACATTTCTGAGAAGAGTTAATTATAGATATCTGTATTATAATTTGAAAATACCTGCTCCTTCTTCCTGTAGTGCATTTTACTTCTTTGTCCCAGTGACATCAGACACTGTCTAAAACTTGCTTTGGCCCATGAGTGGAGAGAAAGAGTACTGCATTTGCCCTTTCACAAGAGTTTTATGAGCAATGCATTGCTAGACACTTTTTCTCTTCAGCCACTGTGGCATAGCAAGTTTTAATTAGAGGTGTATCCAGAACAAAGTAATATACCAGACAGAGCTACCTCAGAGTCACTATGAACATATGACTTTCATATAATAAATCCTTATTGATTTAAACATCTGATATTTGGGAGAGATTATCACATAATCTCTCTTTACTTTGTGCAAATTTATGTATGCTAAAGCTGTAATTACTTGTGCATTCCTCTCTACATGATTCTGGGTTAGAACTGAATGTGAGAGAAAATTGTGTAGGTTTGGAAGACAGAAGAGAAGCCATAGTCACATACTCTGGTGGCCAGAATAGTGTGTTAGGCAGGTGAGAACTTGGGCGCATTATTGGATGGTCAGTCTGTTGATTTTCCTTACTGGAGTTTGGTAGTCACCGGACTCAGAGCTTTTCCGAGACTGACCATTTCTTCTGTCTTCTCAAAATTCAAAGAAAAAGGTATACAGCTTTGTGGCAAAATACGCCATCTTCTCCTACAAGTTACTTGCATCCAAGTGCTTCAAGAGGGGGATAGATAAGTCTAATTTGTCCCATGAGCATTAATTCATGCTCTTGGGCTCCAGTGTTTCCTTTCTTATCTGGTACAGCTCGTATTCCCAAGCTTAGGTTTATTGCTACAATCTCATAGACTTCCTCACCAGTTCCCATAATTGTTAAAGTCTAATCCCCCAAATAATAAGTCCATTGTTCTACACTACATATATATGTATATACATATATGTATATATTAGTTCCCACTGATATTATTAGTTTTCTTTGATTATATATATATATATAGAGAGAGAGAGAGAGAGAGATGCCTTACTGATAAGCCTCTCATAGCAACTAAATATTAGAAGGTATTTTTAAAAGGTTTTACATTCATTGTTTTTAATTATTACAAGGATTCTTCAGGAAAAGCATTTGTAACCTAGAGATGATAAGCTTGCAGTCAGAAACATTGCTTTACAAAGGGAAAATAGCTAGTGATTTATAGGGCTTGCCTTTGAACCCATGTTTTGACTACATTCTTTCAACTATATTGTATTTTTCATTATAAAAAATATTTATTACATTGGTGAAACTTTACTGATATACAACATTTCTGCCTGGAAAAAGCCATTTTGCAGATATTTACTGTCAACCTATAACCATTTTTTGAAGGATGGAATGTAGAAGTGAGCTTGTGGATCAAAACTGTGCACCCATTTCAGAGGCCAAATAATGACAGGAGAGAATATGACCCACAGAATATTACTTTGCATGCTGCAGTGCATTTACACACAGTAATGAAGGCTTTAGTATCAGCAGGAGAGAGGAAAGTGACAATGAACATTAACGCCAAACTCCTACATTCTCTCTCAATGGAGCATGAAATAAGGCATGTCATCGTGTCACCTCACACAAGGAAGGATTTGCTTAGGCCCTCGTCCTTTCAGTACAGCATGTCAGCTTCATGGTGAGTTAGATTCTCCAGCACTGTGGCTCTCATACACCTCCTTATTTCTTTCTCTGTTCAGTCCTCTGCTTTACAGATCTACTGTGATACTAAATTGCTACTTTGTCAGGAATATGAACAAGCCTTTTAAGTTTTTCATATTTCAATGAAAGGCATATTACTATGATACTACAAAAATATCATATTCCAAAGGAGGAAAGACATTAAACTGCGGTAAAAATGTGTGTTCATTAGCAGTCCTTCTCATCTACTCATTTTACATATAATGGCAATTATACTTTAACATTATTCCAAAATTCACCCTTAGATTATAGTAGCAACATAAATAAAAACTGCTAAAAATCATTTATAAACTATCCAAAACATATTTTATTCGTAAAAAATGAAGATGTTGCCATGTTAGTTTAAGATACTTGAACTTTCTGGTTCTCACATATGTTATTCACTTTTAAAATAAAGGAGCAACCTGGATAATCTCAAATCTGCATTTCAGAATTTGCATTTTCTGATAATTTATTTCTTAGGCTTGGCCTCAGTCTTTGCATAACTGTCCTTGGAAAGGTTTATTGATATGTTTCATAATAAGGTATTATCAATTTTGCATTTATTGTTTTAAGATTTCACAAACAATGTATCTGACCAAGTTAGTTTAAATTCTAAGAAAACTCATTGCAGAAATGTAAATCTATTAAAACACCATAATTATCACAAAAACACAATGCTAAACTTAAAGCAATAAACCAATAAAGAATTCCAAGTAGTCCTGTATCCATGAAGCTGGATACATTTTTATTTCTATTCTATAGGCAAAGAACATTTGTACTACATATTTTAAAATTAAGATTTTAGAGCAATTGAAACCATCTTGGAACATAGTTAAAGCACAGATAGATAGAAAGGGAAAGAATCTATGTAGGATCGCAGAGTCTGCAATGTATGCAGGAGAAAATGAAGAGATAGTTTGTTATATAAAATAAACTTCAGTTTTATTAAACATTGAATCCACATAGTTAATAAAATGCCTTCATAAGGAGGAAATGTTTTATAAGTTCATGAAACTTACTGATTATTTTTTGTCATAGTTTCTTAGAACCTTAAAAAATCTTCTAAGTCTACTTTAATGAAACTAACATGATCTCTTTACAATATGATTCTCATTTGTAATCAGATTATATTTGACTCAGTGAAATTCCGTTGCTTTATTCTAAAACAATTAAAGTGCTTAGAGTGAACCGATTCATCTCTAGGAACAAAGCTTATCTAGGTAATAAGTCAAATAAGTAAAAAAAAAAATTGCATGCATTATATTGTATAACATTCTCGTATTAAAATATGTGTTTTGATTTTGAGGAGGCTCTGACCTTGGCCTGTACTTTGTTTTGTTACCTCAAGTCATAGTGAAATACCTTAATGGATCTGCCATTTAGCAACTGCTATTTGACAGAATTTCTCAAACATCAAATATCTATTATGTTTGAGGCATACAATTCCACAGGTGGTAGAAATACAATGCTTTCACTAAAATTAAATACCAATGGAATTTAAAAAAATTCTCTAAGGGCCACGAAAACAAATATATAAATTTCATTCAAAGTCTGAATTTCAGATATCAGATGTCAGTTGTGAGATGGACATTGACTTAGGGTCTGTCTTGAGAGTGTTTGGAATTTTAATGAGTTTGCAGAAGTTTCACATACCCATTTTCTTTTTTCTTGTTTAAATTTTGATACAATACGTTGGTAGGTGTTGATTGTATATTTTCTTACCTTTTAATCATACTACAAAATGAAATATAAGTGAATCAAAATATTCTGTTTTCCTAGATGCTGATTTTCAAATTTTATTTTTCTGAGAATTTAATGAGTATCTTAACTATACAGAATACATTAGGAATTTAATAAATACTTCCATATTGAGCTTATATTTTATAGCAGCTTCAAATATCTTCCAAAACAGCTATTGGAACAATCATGAGTCCATTATTACTTAGTACAAAAGTAACTGAAGTGTTATATGTATTTCCTGGAGGAAATATGAACTTTTATTGTATATTCTCATGAATATGAAATATGTATTATATTTATATTACAATAGATTATTATATTATAATCTAATAATATTATTAAATAACATATGTAATTATATATATATTATTAAGAAGGGACCTAAATATTTGTAATCATTCTAGATTTTCCCTTACTAGTGGGTTGGATTTCAAATTTCACTAGATTTACATTAAGTAGATCTTTTAGAATGAAATACAAAATGACTTCCAATCATACTATTGTTTGTTATTCAGAATTGGTAAAAATCTTTGATATTTTAAAACTTATATGTAAAATAAAAATGAGAGAGACTTGAAAACTGTCCTTATAGTGTGCAGTTTCAGCTATTAATTAAGCTTACTAAATTTTGCTTCACCATAAAAGTTGTAATTGAGTAGCAATGTGAGTTTTCTAACCAGATTGTGAACAAAGAATACTGAAGGGATAATGTGTGGATTCTATCTCAATAGCAGATAGAATTAAAGGAGAAAATTTAACTCAATTCTGCAGACTATTTTTTTCAGTCAGCACATATTCACATCACAAATGGGAATCAGTCCTCTATTCATTTCAGGTAGCCCTTCTGCTTTCAGCAGACAAACATATTGACTGGAAACCAACATGCTTACAGGCATTTGACCTTTTAAAGAGAATGAATCCTTGGAAGCACCAGATAAGAAGTCATGAGATCTGTTTCCTTTCCTCAAGTAAGCAGCTGGGCTCAAGGAAATGTGATTCTGTGTCAGACATCATTTAAAATCCCTTTTGGACTTCTGAATAGATTACAATCTTTTGACATGTTGAAGGATTTTGGACAATTAGATGAAACTCACCATAAATTGGTCCTTTTTATTTTAAAGCAAAATCTTGCAAGAGTTGATTTAGCTGAACTTGTAAGACAATCTTTTCCTCCTCCTGTCAATTTGATTGGAAGACATGATTGCAGTAGCAAAGCTAAGCATGTACGATGGCACATCCTGCCTCGGCAGTAAAGTTTGGTCTATGCTGCTAGCTACTTTTCTAATGTTTAGAAATTAATTATATGTTAATATAATATCTAAATGTATTTTGAGATTTATATTTTATTTAACTAAAAATTGTTTGCTGTTTAACATAAAGGATAACTGTTACTAATAAGACTATAAAATATACTTCTTAACTAAATATCAGAGTCTTTCAGTACAGTGCAATCTGTGCAAGCTGGCTATGCTTCAGTACAAAGTATTATACCTAGGAATAGCAGTTCAAGCATAGCTAAATAAAACAGAGCAATGTGGACCTGGCATGGTAGCTTAGACCTACAATACCAACTACTTGAAAGGTGGAGAACAAAAGAATGGAGGTTGTAGGTCAGCCAATGTGGAAAGTTGGCCAGACCCTACCTCAATGGATAGGCTGTAATGGTGATTCATACATGAAGTCCCAGCTATGTGGGAGTCATAAGTAGGAGACTTGCAATCCAAAGAGAGCCCAGGGAAAAAGCACATGACTCTATTTAAAAAATAACCTAATAGAAAAAGGACTGGAGGTGTGGCTCAACTGCTAAAGCACTTGCCTAAGTGCAAGGCCCAGAGTTCAAACACCAGTACCTCAAAACAAACAAGTAAACAAACAAACAGCAACAAAAAAGAGAGTAATGCAAATGCTCGGTGTGAGCTTTAGAGTTATTTGTTATATAAACTCTAAATTTCTGAATTTTTTCTGAATAATATTTTTACATATTTAAATATAGTCTTCCCATATCAGAGCATAAAGCTGTATCATTTTTTCTAATAGCTGGACATTCTTAGTAAATGTAAATACATTTCCCCTTTTTCTATTTCAACGCTTCCTATTAACTCCAAATATTACTAACTTTCACTGAAAATAATAGTTTCATCACTCTGAACTTCTCATAAAACATCATTTTATCTGACCAAAGTCCACTTGATTTCTTTCCAAGACAATTTCGTTTGATACACATTTCAATGAATATTTTAGAGCATGAATACTTCTTCAAAATCATTTCAATTCTCTTCTATTTGGGGCACATGGTACAATCCTTGAATCTCTCTTTTCTTGAGTGTAAACATAATCATGAGGCTTAATGAGATTTAGGCTTTTTATTACTTACCTGCAATTATTTAATTTTACTTACTGTCATAAACAAAAAATTGATTACCACTAGATTCACTTCAAAATATAACTTGAATTTAGCATAGTGATTTGTACTGGTGGAATAAATACTTCTGATATTTACAGAATGCTCATGTTGCAATGTCATCACATTCAGGTTTAGTAGAGTCCAGTAATTATATGGTAGACTGAAAATGAAAGGAAACACTGAAACATTGCATCAAGGTATGAAGATAGTATAATGCAACACACTGTAAGCAGTTGCATAATAGGGGAACAGGGTGATAGAGAAAAAGTAAAAGGGGGTTAATCTAATTAAGGCTTGGTATGTACATGCCTGATATGCCTAGGCAAAAGCCCATGGGACTCTTTATATATACTTTAAATGAATGAAGGATAGGAAATTAAAACAGGTCTTTTCTGAGGGTGGATATGAATAGGAGCAGGGAGAGGATAAGGAAAGGCTGAAGGACGATGAATATGATGCATGTATTTTGTGCTCTTGTATGAAAATAGAAATTGAAACCTGTTGAAATTGTTCTAAGAAAGGAGAGGGAGTGAAAGGAAGGAGGGAGAATGATAGAGAGGGTGAATTTAATTTAAATATACTGTAAGCACATATGTAAATATCACAATATATCCTCCCTGTACAACTGTTATATGCTAATAATAACAGAAAAAAAGAGAAAAGGAATAAAATCCTGCAGACCAATTCTGAGAGTTGAGTAGCTCTCTAGTGAAATGGAGCCACCACCAGGGATAGTGCTCCTTTCCAGCACACACACCTCTCTACTAATACCCACTCAAAATCATAAAGATTTTTAAAATCTGACTTCTAAAGTAGTTGTTAGTATTAGAAAGCCAATGATTATTGGTAACAGTAGATTAAATTTAAAAAGCATCTCTGGGGAAACCATTGGTGAAGAGAGAGTAGGAGAAAAAATGAAGCATGCTCACCTACTGAGAATATAGATTCTCATTTGGAAAAGGAAGAAGTTTAAGTAGCTGATCTATAACCCATTTCCTTCCTGATGACTGGGATTGAGGGAAGGAAGGGGATTCAATGTAGTATCCTTGGATGCATGTAGAAAACTGGGCTGTGTGGTAGACAGATTACTGCTATTGGTTATGAAGAGGATTCATATATACAGAATGCTTGGAGTGAGTCCTTCATTTATAAATCAAGCCTCACTTGTAAATTATCTATCATTCTGGAGCAGAGAAAACATCACTTTTTGCCCAAAGGAAGGACCTGAGAACCATGCCATCTCCTTGTGTTGTCTTTTCTTGATTGTCCGCATCCTTGAAATTATTGATGAAGCTTGATATTAGCCAATACTTCTGATTTGTATGAATTTGGTTTGGTGATATGATTTGTTGTGATAAGTTAACTCTCTTGAAGAAATAAAATAATCCAAATAAAAAATTATTCAAAACATTTTAAAATATGTAAACTAAAATTATAGAAAATCTCTAAGAATGTGGGAAAATAATAAAATTATGAAAATAAGATAGAAAAATTAAACTTGGAAGATCAATACAAGAAGTACAAAATCAACTAATAGAAGTAGATAAACCAATACAAAAAATAAAAGAGAAGAAATTATCAAAGAAATACTTTTTCAAAAGTTAAGAATCAAACTCTTACATTAGCAATTGAAAGGAATCTTATTTTTATTTGGCAAAACATGGACTTGTCCAAAATAAATTTTGCTGTAAACATCATTGGCCCAGCTGTAGAAGTCCTGTCAAGCAGTTTACTACTGCTTGGCCAGTTTAACAGAATACACTATTCTCAACACCTTAAGGGCCTCACTTCATCACCAACATATAGGATTTTTCAACTTAGGTTTTTAATATTATTTAGATAGGTTGTCAAATCTTACTTTGCATTTAATTTGTATTTCTCTGGTTATTAAAGAGTTTGAATATCATTTTATATGCCTGAGTGTTTGTGTTTATATTTTTATGACATGCCTAAGTTTTTTACTCATATTTTTTAAAGTTAATTTTATATTGATTATTATTTTTTTATTTTATTATTGTTATATTGGGGTTACATTGTGATATTTACAAAGGTTGTTACAATATATCATAGTCAGATTTACTCCCTCCATCATTCTCCTTTATCCCCCTGTTCCTAGAATAATTTCAACATATCTCATTTTTCCATTTTCATACATGAGTACATAACATTTCCACTACACTCTGCCTTGTTCACACCTATTGTTTAGCAGCAGTTTTTCCATAGAAATTTATTTAACTGTGTTGAAAGTGATCATTTCTATACTCTATTTTCACTAATTTAATTGTGCCATTTTATTAGAGGTCTTTTTTTAATACAGTCTAGTTACCATCATTGGATTACAGTCCAAAATTTGCATCCTATTTTAATAAGTGATTATAAATTAATGACATAAAGCTACTTTTCTACGAGATAGTCTATAAATTTAAAGTTTTATCTTCACATTGGATCTGTTTGTCTGGGACTGATGTTATGTATGGCAGAAGGTAGAGAGGGGGATACATATTTCATTTCTCTAGACACCTGCTATACCACTCTTGCCCTATTGCTTCTCTTGAGTGTTGGAATCCAATTTGTCATCAATTTCGATTTCTTATTTATTCTGCTATATTTCTGAAGCACCATCCCAAAGTAATTCATGGGAAATACTTTTAGAAAACTACACTCTGGTTAAAACTGGATACCTATGCTACTCAGGGTTGAAAAATTATTTCCTTTATATTATTTAAGGCATTATTCTATATCCTCTAAAAACTCACTAGATACTGCAAATTCCATTGTGAATTCTTGTTTGATCTACTTTTCTCCATTTCTGGAAATATACTTCATATATTTTCATTATTCATAGTCTAAATTATTATAGGTTCTATTTTTAAATTTTTCAGGAAGCTTTTACATTAGGTCTAAGTATTTTTCATATTTAATTATTTTATAATTCTGAACTAATTCTATTTCAGTGATCTGTAATCAAAGGACATGTTTCTATAATGTCCAAATTTTTTCCCAAATTCTAACAATTAAAAGTTTAGACTTTTTCTTCTGAAAATGAGGAAAGATTATAATTTACATATGTATATTTCTATATTTAAAAATGCAAATTAAATTTCAGATAAAAATAATATGTTACCAAAATAAAGAAAATTAATGCATGTATTTTACTTCAGGTTTTTGAAATTTTATTCCATATATTATTTATTGTCAATGAGATGTGATAAAAATATATTCATGATGATTTTGCATACAATGATTGATTAAGGTAGAGATTGACAAAAGGAACATGGGAATCTTATGATGACATTAGTAACTGTTTTGAGATGTTCATATTTAGCATTTTATGGCCAATATATAATAAATATGCTGCTATCATACTGCAAGTCTTTGACAATAAATTCTATAATGACATACTTCTATGATTAATCATTTTAGCAACAGATTAAGAAAGAAAAAATTTTAAATTCAGGAATAAACACTTTGGATTTCTTAGCAAAACCTTCTTTGTAAAGAGCTTTGAGATATATTCTTCATTAACACACAAATCCAGGAACACTACTTAAGGCATTATTATGGTGGAAACTGAATTAAGCAACAGAATCCATGCAAAAAGAAACTTGGAGAGCAGATAACTTGGAGGTATTTAAAGGTAAGTTGACCTCATCCTCCTTCTTTGAGATATTCGAAAGCAGTTCATTAATATTCTCATTCATGTCATCACTGTTCTCTGAAATGAAGACAAATATTGCATCATCTCTCCTCCTTTATAACTATAATTGATAAATTACATAATTTAAATGATCTATGTAACATCAGGTTATTAGAAAGTGTTCATAACACAAAATACTTAAAACTGTCCTTTCTCCTGCCAAAACCAGGTAGTCACAGTCATTGTGGGATAACTTGAGAGATATTTAAATTTCATATCATCCACAAACATCTATTTTACTATTATATTACCTATTTCATTGGATTAAAACATTTATCAAATATGTTTTTTATTTCAGAATGTTTAATATTTACCATGTACTAGGCATCCTGCCAGAAGTTGGAAACCCTTTGCCATTATTGAAAACAAAAGGATCTCAACTCACATGCCTTCATGGAGCACAGATTCAAATGAGATGACAGACCAAATTATGATAGTAGTAAATGATATAAAAGGAGGGTCATAAAGACATAAAAGATTAAATAGATGGAGCTGACTTTCACACATAGGACATATATAATTCTCCATATCTCCCACCACTCTCTTCTCTTCAGAATTGAACTCAAGCTGGGTAAAAGAAACTACCATAAGAAAGGGACTAAGGCAAAATGAAGATATTAAAGGAGATAAACCAATTCGAATTATACTACATACATACATGGAAATATCACAATGACACTCCCTATGTAGCTAACTTTATCTCAAGCTAAAATATCATGTTTTTCTTTTCCTTTGTTCACTTTTTTTCTCCTGCAAAATTGGCAAACAGGAAGGCGGAAGAAGTCCTGCCAAGGGGAAAGGGATGGCACCAGACAGATGTATTGTAGGATCGTGAATACCATGCAATAAAATGTATACACATGTGAGTAAATGCAAAAATGATACCTGTTGAAACTACTCCAGGTATCAGGGGAGGGAGATGCAGGAGAATAATGGAGGGGGTGTATTCATATATGATATATTTGATACATTTAAGAACCTGTGTAAATGCCACTATATACTGCCACTCATCACAACGATAAAGGAGAAAAGAAGGAATTATATGTGCAATATGTTGAAGTGATGAAATGGGTTTGGGCATGAAGTGTATGTAGGTAAAGAGCAATGCCTACAAGTATAAGAGCAAAGGGAGAACACAGTATGAAGAGTCAAGGATCATCAAGAAGCCTGGAAGTTTGGCGTGCAAACAGTAAGAATGTGGAACCGAGAGGTGAAGAGCTCATAAGCACAGAATCATGAGGCCTTGTGAATGGCACTAAAAATTAATTGTTCATTTTGAAGATTAATATAGTAGATTGCATAAGTAGAGTCCAAGGTAAGCAGAGTGTGCAATCATCAGATTCCATTTTGAAATTAACTGAGTGCAGCAGAGAGGACCAATTTAAGGGGGCCCCCAATGAATGTCCAGAAACTATTAACCTGTCCTTCAGTCCAGATGAAATTATTGTGACCCAAACTGAGGAGGTGGTAAGGCATAGATTTCAAAGCTGTCTGGAAGTCACATTTAAAAATTATAAGTTATTAATAATTCAATTTTTCTTCTTTAACTTTTCAATAGACCTTAATTGTTCACCTGAAAATAATTTTAAAATGATAAACATGGCTATTGAGCAAGATTGAAATCTTTGTTGAAAAAATACAGTGTTCTTCAGTTGTACTCATGTACCTGGTTTGAGATCTATGTATGTGCTAATAAATAGCTATAAGTAAAAAGGTGCAATTGAAACAAAACTGGAAGGTTCTGGCTGGGTTTAACTTTCTAGCTGTGAAGGGAATCACCCACAGCACTTGATCAAATCATTGTATCTATAGGTGAAGGAAAGCCTGCAGCGACAAATCCTTTATTTCCCAAATCAAAATATTTTTAGAATGATGATAGAAGCACGATTGATGATTATAGAAGAATATTGTAACCATACTACTAGAAACAGGGGCATATGGCCATTTTAGGTAACAAGTGTTGCTGTAATTTCTGATACTTAAACAATTGTGCATGAAAACTACTGGAAGATTATATTTGAACATGAAAGGATGTTTTTTCAGCTAATAAGTGTTCCTTGATCTCAAATCACTAGAAATGTATTATAATAATTTCCTATTCAGCCACAATTGTAAATGAATGGGGTAATTTGCTACTCCCATGGGTCTAGAATTTAAGTGATTATCGGCTCTGTAGAAATACTTAGAGTACTTTAAAATGATTTAATAGCAGACTTTTCAAATTTATTGTATAAATAGAACTTTGAAAACAGAAATTATTTTAAATGATTAAATCTCTTAAAAGCAATTTTAAAGCTCTGAAAATATGACACATATATGTGAGGAGAATGTGATAAAATAATTAAATTCAGTTATAAAAGAATCAGAAAACTTTAAATGAGTTGATTTGTTGTGATGCTTCATTACTTTGCCGATGTCCAGTAATCAACTGAAAATTCACTTAAAACAAAGCTAATGTCCCTGGCCACTCATGTAGGTGATCCTATTTAAATAAATACTTGTAAAAACTGAACATTTTGTTCTATGAGTAAGACTGTGAAAGGAATATAAAGTATAGAAGAAGATGAGACATAACCTATAAACATTAAAACTTGCATATCATATTCTGAGAAATATAACAAGTCATATTTGGTTACCACTGTGTTTTGGCAAATTCAGAGCTTTGAATATAAAAAGTAAAAGAGTCACTATTCATCAACACCAGTACATAAAACATCTTTCTAGAAAGGAATCATATTATGAGTTGGTTAGTGAGAAATATTATATTTTGAATAATTAAAAATTCCCAATAATAAACTGCACAATTAGACCCACTAAATGATTTTTATAAAAATGACATAACATTTTTCCTTCACTTATAAAAATATCATTTTATAGACTAAAAACAGAACAATGAACAACAGTGTAACTTCTGTGGTATTCTATCTTAGATATATAGTGAGCCATGAAATATTTTTTCCACATAATATATAAGTATATAGTATACTTGTCCTTCCAAAATTCATGTCCACTTGTAAAATCAGAATGAGACCTTCTGTGGAAATAAGAATCCTTGCAAATATAATTAGGTAAGATGAGCTCATATTGGATCAGAGAGGGCCTGAATTCCAAGATTCTTGTCTTCTTATGAAGGCCAGGTAAAGACACACGTTCATAAGAGAAAGTCATGTGCAAACAGAGATAGAGGTCTAAGTGATGCAACTGCAAGCCAAGGGTTGCCTAAAACCACAAAACCTATGAGACATGGAGAGTTGTTTTTCCAGCCTCTGGAAACGAGGCAGCCCTACTGACCCCCATGACTCCAGACTGCTGTGTTTCAGAACAGTGAGAAAATAAATTTTCATTTTTTGAAGCCATCAAGCATTGACAACTTGTTAAGACAACTTTAGGAAACTAATGAATATGGTTTTTCCATTGTTAGTTTGGCATTTATTTAATCTAGACACTATATTCAGAGCACAGGGTTTCAGAAAATTCCAATTCATTTGTATACTATTTAGTGGAATTTAAGCAAAGAGGAGTACAACATGTTTTCTGTCCTAGAGAAAATTAATTTATTTTTAATCATAATAATCCATTATAAGAAAGGAAAAAAAAACATATGGTTCTTGCTCCTAAAAATATTTATTTTCTTGAATAAAAATACAAAATTAAATTACTGTATCATGTGAGGGAGGCTACTATATACCTATTTTCTCTACATGTTTTTCCATCTATTCTCTTGAACATATTAACCAGTACAATTTTCAAATTTTCCTTCGTAACTCTAAAGTATAAATTATGTTTGTGTCTATTTCTAGATATACCTTTTTTCTTTGACTATTTTTTCAGTTTTCCTGGAAAGATTACTTACATGCCCACTATTGTGTGTGGTAAATTATCAGGGTCATGGATAATGTCATCTCCACCAGGAAGGATTCACCTTACTCTGAGTATGCAGATCAAGTGTGGCATGGCCCTTTATTCTCCTTTCAGCCAGAGTTGACTCAGGCTGGTAGTAGTTTCTGCAAGATACTTTCCAACCCTAGGTGTACCAGATCCCGGGGCTTGGTCCTCCACAGTTCCTAACTGAGATTCTGGAAGATCTCAAATCAAGTTCTGCTTCTTCAGCACCAGGAGAATCCCGACATACTAATTCTACCTTTCAATAGAGTCCCATTTTACTTCTTTTTCATGTCTTTGCAATTAAAGAATTTGACAAATGCATTGAGAGAAAAGGCAGTGCTTGGCTCAAATTTTTGTTTGAATACTATACTTATTTATAGGGCTTCCATTACCTAGTTCCAAACACTAGATCACTTTAGCTACAGACATTTATTTCCTCACAATTATGGGGGCTAGAAGTTAAGATAGAGGTATTGATAGGATTTGTTTCTTCTGATGCCACTCTCCCTTACATACAGAGTGCCATGTTTCAGTAACTTCACTTGGTCTCCCCTCTTTGTATCTCTGTGTCCTAATCCTGTTATTATGATGACATTAATTATATCGATGACCATCATTTTACCTTATGATGATATGACCTCATTTTATCTTAATTACCTTTTTGAATGTTCCATCTCCAAACAGAATATCTTCATTTTACTGGGTGTTAAGACTTCAAAAAATGAATTACACTAATATAAGTCTGTACTTCCAAAGCTTTTTGCCTAGATAGCTCTGAACCCCAATTTTTCTTTTCTAATTCTCAGGAAATTATCAATTTCTGATGGATTCTTTGTTAGCAGTTTTTCTGTTTGGATGCTCAACTTTTATACTCCCTCGGGGAAGAATAGGTCAGTCTCTTAAGGGAAAAAGAGCAGGATACACAGGATGTTCACTCATCGGTAGGCACACATGCTCACTTGCCTGAACAACATGCAAGCACCTCAACATAAATCAGGTTTCTGTAGAGTTTCTTATTATGTAAGTTGACATGCAATTCCATTATATTTAGAAATAAAAAGAATGCATGAATAAAGATCTATATTAAATACATTAGAGTGGATCATTATGGAAAAGAGTAGAAGTTAGATATAGTTATGTTATTCACTTCATTATTATACTAAAGAGATGATGTAAAGCAATCATAATACAACACCAAAAACTATAAAACTGTAGTTTTATACTATAATATAAAAACTAAAATTATAAAAAAGGATTATTTATATAATATGTTTACCTGGAATAATATAGGCCTACATGAGTTAAAAAGCAAGCACTGCACATAATACTACTTTTGATAATATTTTGGGGTTTATATGTATAATTTAGGGCTTAATTTATATTTGGCTTTATATTATACATGGTGTTACTAAATTGCACTTGTCACTTGAAATGTTGAGCACTTTTGCAGGTGAGTATTCATAGATCATTTTAAATGTCCAATCAAGTTACTTTTGTGACTCCATAATTTTTTTTGAAAAACCACGCTGCTCTGAGTAGTGATCAGTTTTAGCACTGACACAGGAGAGGCAGAAGTGCCTACACAAAGCTGCACTTTCCATTTAATCCTCGACGTGATAGAAACCTGGTCCTTTGCACTGATTCACACAGGCTTTCATACAAGGAGCTATGTGGATGGCCATCATAAGAGAGAGGAAATGTTTTATTGAGCAGTGCTACAGGGAAGGAGTTTGCGATTTATTTTTCTTCTTAGACGGTTTGTACTTAAGCAATACTAACAAGATAAATTATCTGAGTCTCTAGGCCATGAAAGCATATCCAAGTGGTATGAGCTCAGTAAAAATAAATTACTTAGAACACACTCATACACACACAGGAACAAATAAGTAATCAAATAAAAAGAAAAGCATAAAAAATTCTTTATTTGTGAGAAAGCACTATCCTAAGACCATTTTCCATTGTGTTCTGAACTCAGATATCTCCCAACTTGTGCAGGCTCTCGTTATTTTCCTAGCTTTGTGGAGCTTCCCTGCATCTGCAGACCAGTAATTGGGGTCTCCTTACTGGTTTTCTTTCTACCAGAAATCCCTGGCCTATATTGCTCACGTACAACATCTGAAAACAGGGATTTCTTTTCTATACTTTTACAGGAGTTTTGTGTATAGTGAGAAGTTTTGTCTAATTTTTCTTATCTTCTATTAATGAATATCCACAATTACATATTAGTCATTTTTTAAAATTACATAGTCTTATTATTATTATTGTGCTGGGCAGTAGTAAATTGTAGCATTTACAAAAGTTCTTACAATATATCAAGAATATCATACTTCAATTCACCCCTCCACTGCTCTCTTTCATTCCCCTCGCATGATTTTTGGAACAGTTACAATAGGTATCAATTTTGCATTTTCTTACGTGTACACATTATTTGTGTGATCTCCTTCCTACCCCTGTGCTACATCTTATTCACTTAGAATTAATTTTGATGTAAGAAAGGAGATAAAGATAAATTTGCAGATGCCTTTTGCATTGTTGATCATAGCCTTCCAAGTACTGTAGTGCTCCTTTTTGTGTATTTAAGAATTATTATTGTCATTTTGATTTAGTTTCTTATCTATATATGTTCTTAAGTGACTCTACATAGAACATATTTTATGGATATTTCCCTTTCCTATTAATGATGGCTACATTAATTCTAATAAAGAAAAATTTACTGAAATACTCGATGTTGCAATTTTAAAAATATCTTTTTTTTTTGAGGCATTTTATCTACCTGGTATTTTCTTTTAACTTATTCATATGACATAATACAAAAAGTTTTCTACTTTGAATGTTTATCACTTCTGGAATAAATCATCTGTTGTGAGAGTAACCTTGTATTTTACACTTCCTCATAGTCATGCAGAATTTTCCCAACTGTATTCATAGGTATTGGTTTATATTCTGAGTTATTTCATCAAGTTTGGAATTAAGATTTTGATGACGTTGTAGAATGATCTAGGATGCTCTCCAGAATGAACTATTTTTACGTTCTTAATGTTAAGTAATTTATTTTATGTGATTGTATAATGGAAAATAGTAACAAAAATCTACATTTGTTTTAACATTTTGTGAAAATTATTCTTGGATATCCTTGGTTTTGTATTTTGATGATACATTTCTCAAGACTATTTTCCTGTTTGTTTTTAGAATATTGGTTTTCTAATTATCATTTTGGTTTTTTATTATTTTTTCCTTGAATATGAAATACAAAAGTAGTTTGTCTCACTTATTCTACCTAAATAACCCTTTACTTAAATATTTTGGACTTGTCTCTTCCTTTATTCTTTTCTTCTTGTCTATTCATTCTATTCTATTATACCCCACTTTCTGTGTTAAAATTATATTAATCTGGGGTTGTAGACATGACTCATGTGATCAAGCCCTGAGTTCAAGCCCCACTATTGCAAAAAATCTATATTAATTGACTTAGCTGGGTAATGGTAGCTCACACCTGCAATCCTAGAAGCTTGGTAAATTAATATCTGAAGGATCACAGTGTAAGGCCTACCTAGGACAATAGTTCACAAGACCCCATCTCCAAAATAAGCAGAACAAGATGGACTGAATTGCACTTTCTCTGCAAGTGCAAAGAGTTTAAACTACAGTTCCACCCCCCCCAAAAAATCCCCAATTAAAAAAAGTAAAACATTATTTTAATTGATTTAAGATATTTAAAAACATTTCAATGTCAAAATTATTCCCGATGATTACTTTTTTCTATTTCCTGGATATTTGGACTTTAATTTTGTTTTAAGCATCTTTCAATAAAAACATATTCGTTCTCATTTATTTTAAGAAGTATTTTTTAAATGCATGCAATTTTTCATATGTTTACAAAGCTAGTTCTCTTCTCCTAGAAAGAAAATTTACTAGTCCCATATCATATAAAATAGTACTGATTCTTTAAGTATGACTAATTTTCTTTCTGCTATAGATTCTGTTATAGAACTGTTATAGATTCTATAACAGTTTTACTAATGAGAAAAAAACCTAGGAATTAACATTTTTCTTTAGAAAATGGATAACACAGTAATCTCTTATGGATCAATGAGTGACATAAATATTTCCTACATTTCAGTATGATTCAGTGATGTGATTACATCAGGATTGAACTGACTATAGCAAATTTCATATGATATGTGTTTTATAACACATATCTGTTCTGAACCTGCTTATAACTCTGTACATCAGAAATTTCCACAATGCATTAAATTCCTTCAGTCACTAGCTTAGCATAGAAAAGCAAAAGGGAGACATCTGCACAATTACTGCATGACTGCAGAAGTTATGAAAGTCACCAAAGGGCAGTGACATTTACTTAGGCAAGAAATTATGAACAGTCTCCTCAGATCTTAGACAATTTTTTTCTAGTCTATAGCTACAGTAAGCAACACATTTCTCAGTTTAGTACTTTGGAATGCAAACAGACAAAGTAAAACAAAAGAAAATGTAATACTAAAGTTGATATTTCCTACTGGAGAATTGTTTGATATTAAAATATGGTTTCTAATTGCAGTTATGCTTCAGGAATAAGAAGAAGGTCCTCCTCCATTGAGGATATGAATAATGAAAATCTTTTTGTTATTTTTTTACAAATTGGAGTCATTGTAGTCTCATAAAATGTTAAACACTTCATTTTTTACTTAATATCCTAAAGGACAGATAAAATGTAGAGAATTATTTAATTTTGTATAAAGAATAGTTCATAATTTGTTCAGCATTCAAAAAGTTTAAAATATTTTCACTTTTAGCACATTTTAAATTTACAGAGGTTCAGACTATAACACAGTGAATTTCCATATATTCAAACTTCCAGTTTCTCTTGTTAATATCTTATTTTATTATGCTACATTTGTTATCATTAATGAACAACATTAACACATTCTTATTAATTGTAGCCCATAGTTTGTTGATATTTACTTAAGGCCTTTTTCTGTTCCAGGATCTTATCCAGGATATTATGTTTGTTTAATTATCCTGCTTCCTTAGGCAATTAAAGATTGTAATATTTTCTCAGCCTTGCTTTGTGTTTGATCACTGTTAGCTTCAAAAACTGGCCAAGCATTTTACAGAATGTTGTTCTATTAAAGTTTTTCTCTGATATTTTTCTTATTGGTAGAATACAGCTTTGGTTTTTTGGAAGGAAGACCCAGAGTAAATTGCTACTTTTGTAACATCATACAAAAGATACATTCTGTCAATGTATTGACCTTAATCTAGTAAAGTAGTTGACAAGTTTCTCCACTGTAAAGTTATTCAACTCCAAACACTTTCTGTACTGCACCATTTTCCAAAGTGGTTTGTCACTATTTATTTCCCCATCACTTTAATTAAGGTTGTTTTATGATTTCAATACAGATTCTTTTCTCACAGTTTGCATTCCTTCTTGGGGTTTTTTCAACCAATAAAATGATTATTATACAAATCCATATTTTAAGGTTAACTCTTTATGCTATAAATATCTATTGGTTTTGACAAACATTGCAGTACATCATTAAGAATGATTTCACCACCTAAACGCCCTTGTTCCTCCCCTCTTCTGACTTACTCCTTTCTGAACCACCTGGAAACCACTCATGTTTTCTATTAGCTTCATAAGTAACTATCCAATGCTCTTCTAAAGGGTCTTTGCCATTTTGTTTTCCAATGAGTGACTGTTGCTCAGCATTTTGGCTAGCATTTTATATGGTCATTCTTTTTTTCTTAAACCATTCTAAAAGTTATGTATATGGTAATTATGGCATGGGAATTTATGCAATGGTATTTTGTTTTTAAATTTAATCTGTTTAACTAATGGCAAATTATATTTGCCTCGGATCTGATCACATCTTTTTTAATCTTTACAAAATGTTCTGTTTTTGTTCTTACTACTGAGTTTCAAAATTTCTCGAAAGACTTTAGAAATAAGTCATTTATGTGGTATTTTCCCCAGTCTATGGTTTCTCAGTGCCTTGTCAGTGTCTTAGCAGACCAGAAGATTTTAATTTTAATGAAGTTTCCTTTGTCGATTTTTCCTATTGTATAAAAAGGTCAAATTCAGACCCCAAACCATCTAGATTTCTCTTATGTTTTCATTTTAAAGTTTTATGCTTTTGAGTTTTGTACTAATGTTCTTGGTACAAAAGGCATAAGGTCTTGGTCTAAATTTAGTTTTTTAAGCAAAAGAGCATCCAATTTTTCCAAAGCTAAAGTTGAAAGTGCCCTTTTTTCTTTTTTCTTTTATTTTTTTATTATTCATTTATTCACATGTACATACATTGTTTAGATCATTTCTCCCCCTGCCCCCCTCCCCCACCCTCTCTCCCCTGCCCCCCTCCCCCACCCTCTCTCCCCTGCCCCCCTCAGTTCCAGGCAGGTCCTGTTCTGCCTTTATCACTAGTTTTCTTGAAGAAAAGAGACAAGCCTAATAAGGAAGACAAAGTGCTTTTGCTAGTTAAGTTGAGGATAGCTATACAGAAATATTCTTAGAATTGCTTTCGTGTACACGTGTTGTGAACCATGTTGATTCATCTCTAATTGATCTTTACCCTGGTTACTGATCCCCTTCTCATGATAACCTCTGTCCCTTTAAGGTTTCTGTATGAGTTCCTCTAGAGTGGGGACATCAAACGCTTTCATGTTTTGGGTTTTCTACCTATTCCTATATCTCCTGTATGTGCTCTCCCCTTGTCATGTGATCCAAGTCCAACCACATTGCTGCATTTGCCCTAGATCTAAAGTCCGCATATGAGGGAGAGCATACAATTTTTGGTCTTCCAAGTTTGGCTGACCTTGCACAGAATGATGTTCTCTAGTTCCATCCATTTACTTGCAAATGATAAGATTTCATTCTTCTTCACGGTTGAGTAAAATTCCATTGTGTACGAATACCACATTTTCTTGATCCATTTGTCAGTAGTGGGGCATCTTGGTTGTTTCCATAATTTGGCTATTGTGAATAGTGCTGCAATAACATGGATGTGCAAGTGCCTCTGGAGTAACCTGTGTTGCATTCCTTTGGGTATATCCCCAGGAGTGGGGTTGCTGGATCATATGGCAGGTCTATGTTTAGATTTTTAAAAAGTCTCCATATTTTTTCCAGAGTGGTTGCACCAGCTTGCATTCCCACCAGCAGTGGATTAGGGTTCCTTTTACCCCACATCCTCTCCAACACATGTCATTGGTGGTGTTTTTGATGATGGCTGTTCTAACATCTTAGTGTGGTTTTGATTTGCATTTCCTTTATGGCTAGAGATGGTGAGCATATTTTTATGTGCTTTTTGCCTTTTTTCTTTTCAATGATCAGTTTGACAACAATTGTGTGAATCTATTTAGGGAGTCTATATACTGTTCCACTGATGTACTTATTTATGAATTTATAATAACACTCTACCACGGTTACTGTAGCTTTACAGTAACTCTTGAAACTGGGTAGTGTCACTTTTCCAATTTTGCTTTTTAGTTTTATATTGGTTCTTGGCATTCATTTCTCCATACATCAGGATATTTTATAACTATGTTTATCTGTGTGTCCCAATATGTCTAAATGCATAAATATTTATAATCAGTTTATTGTCGCTAAATTGCTTAGATTTGAACTAGAACTGTAGTGAGTCTATAGAATCATAGTGGGAAAGAATTGACATGATTACAACTTTTTTGTTCTCATCCATGAACATGGATATCCTTCCATTTATCCAGACTTTTTAAATTTACTCTGTTTTGTAATTCCACATATGTTTCTTGCACATATTAAATTAATCTCATAAAAATATGATTAATTTGGGAGATGCTATTTTAAGGGATTTTTAAATTTTTCAAAATATTTTCTGCTGGTATATGAGAAAGCAAGTGATTTTTATGCAACTTTGTACCTTTCGGTCTTGCCATATTTGCTTACCAGTTCCATGACTTTGTAGACTCTTTGGGATTCTTCACACAGATATTAATGTCATCTTGAAACACATTAATTTCTTTTCATTCTGTATGTCTTCTGTGTCATTTTTCTTTCTTATGTTACTTCTGAAAATTTCTAATATGTTTTTTAATAGAAATGGTAAGATGAGACATCCTCACTTTGTTTTTCTAGAGTGAAGGAGTCTAATTTCTTACTATTAACTATGACGCAAACTATAACTTAGTGTAGCTGTTCCTTTCAAGTTGAGGAAAATCTTTTTTATTCCTATTTTTTTCTGAGAGTTTTTATAAATTATAAATAATTTTGAGATTTTTATCAAATACTTATTCTGTGTCAGTTGATGACAGCCTACAATTTTCTTTTGCCAATTGATGTGGTAGATTAAAATTCCATTTGATTGTTGATTTTGTATTATTTTTTGATACATTATTTGATGTGACTTGCTAAGATTTTATTAAGGAATTTTCACCTATGTTCCTGAGCAATGTCAATGTATAGCTTTGTTCCCTGTCAATGTTTTGTAAAGATGAGAGTGACAACTAGTTTTTTCTGGTGGGAGCTAAAATTGTGAGTCTTAATTCTTTTATTTTTACATTTTTTGAAATTTCTTGGGTCAGAAGAAAAGCATCAGAACTTTATGATAGTTTATATATAATTGATATAGCAACCTGGTCGATGCATATTTACAACCTTCTCAAGTACAGAGATCATGAAACCCAATTTTCTTAAGTTTCTGTACTGATGATCAACATTTTCCTCTAATGTAGTAAGACATGTTCTCAACATTTTTTCAAATTCACTCCGAACATGTATACAGGCAAAAAAGCATAAAAATGAAACAGTCTTAGTTATGAAATTTTTGATTATTTTTGACCACCATCTTTCCTTTATTGTATGTGTTGAGTGTTTTCTGTTTGTGTATGTGCATATATTCATCTCTTTACAAAGTATAATCCATCATTAAATACATTTACTTGCATGCTATTATTTCTTTCAAATATGCAAATAAAATTGAAAATACATTATAAGTGAATGAAAGCAAATAATTTTGGTGTGTATGTGACCAATGTTTAGTGTTTATTGCAAAGACAAATGATAATTTTTGATTTGGGAAACATATCATATAAAGTAAGCTTACAGATAATTTTAACTCTATTTTAGATTTTTTCACTTTTAAGAAAACATATTTCAGTGACATATTTGTCTGTCTTAAAGGTTAAGACATGTTACTTTTCTCTGTCCAAGATTTATAAAGTCACTCCTTGAATAAAGAAAACTAAAAAAAAAAGTTCCTTTTGAAAGATAATTCAGTCCTCACTCATGTTCAACTCTCACATTTCTGATATTATCTCCACATTGCCCTTTTTAACATTTGAACACATGAGCTCTCCCCAGAGAGTTGTTGTCATGAACTCATACACATGGTCACTGGCAATGAGTAATGAATGCATTGCAGTTCTCTTGAACTTGTGTTGGCTCATCTGAAAATAGTTGCTGAGTGACAGATTGGTCAAGATGATTTTCAAATATGATTAATTATTGTTTTCTCTTCTTGCTTGCTTTAGTTACTGTTGTTACATATCAGAATACTCCAAAACATAATAGTTTAAAACAATCTTTATTTCTTAATCTATTCTATGGCAAAAATTCAGACAATGCCCAAAGAAGATGGCTTGTCTCTGCTCCTTTGTAGCCGAGGCCTCCAAAATTAGAAAGAATTCAAGCTCAGACAAGGTTTGGCTGCTTGGAGCTGGAATTATCTGGAGGGAGATTCACTCACATGTCTGGTGGACATTGCTCACATTTAGCCTAAACTTCAATGGAGGGTCAGTGAGAAAGCCTGCATGTCATCTCTCCCTGCAAATGGGCTTCCTCTCAGTACACAGTGTACAGAGCCATTTGATTTTCTTTGTGAGAATTCACGGCTCCTGTGTCAGGTGTTAGTGAGCAAAGCAGAAGCTGTATTATCTTCATGATAATGAAAGCATTGAAGGCCACTCTGCCACTTGTTCTCTTAGTTACAAGGAAGCTATAAACACAATGTTAAGAGAATTAAATTAATTCTACCTATTAATATGTTTGTGAAAATGCCATCTTGTTGATTCAATAGTACCATGGTAATTCTTAGAAATTTCTTTCTAATACTCATTATTTAAAGAAAAATTAAATTATGCCATATAAAATTTAATGTATGTATATCCATATATTCATATACATGTTATATTCATATATGTATATCATCTCTATAATCCATTGTAGGAATTACATATAATCCCTTGTTGGCTTTGTTACACAGAAGAGATTATAATGTGTGAAAATCCTTTGCAATTTAGCTATTTTTTATCTCTCCAATGTTTGTTTATATAATGCTATTGCTTTTGGTTTTCATAAAATACTGTAGTGCTTGTTTCTAAGAGGATAGTAGCTGCAGAATTTCTATATGAGAGAAATTGATCCATTAAGACACTGGTATCTCAAACATACAAGAACTTGCATTAAGTGTTTAAGACAGAAATGTGAGGTTTGAAGAGGCAAGTGATACAACCTAACAGAAATGATGGAAAGAGCTTTCTTTCCCAGACATATATTTCATGTTGTAAACCTATACTTTGTAGGAGGCATTTGAAAGTTGTGCCAATAGTTTATAAAGCTTTTTGAGTAAGAATAAATAATATGTTATTAATCACTTTGAAATACATTTTGCAAGGGCTGGTATTTGTTATCAAATATTTAATTATTGTTATATCAAAGTGCATATGGGGCTCGAGTTCCAACAAGAAATTTTGATTATAGTTGCAATTATGCATTCATTCCAATGAGAACAACTTAAACATTGAAAACTAGGTAGTAAGTAAGAAGGAATACAATGATTAAAATTTGCATTCCAGGCTTGGTATTACCATTAACATAACCTTGAACAGAATGGGATAAAAATAGAGCACAGCTATGCTAGATGCTGAATATTATGCTAGGACATGTTGCATATATCAAACAGAGTATGCTTTGTATTTTCCTGATATTGGTTCTGTGCATTAAGTTCTTTACTTTGTCAACCTTTGCAGGTTTAGAGATTCAAATTAATTTTTATTTCTTCCATAATTTTCTGCCTCAAAAACACCTGTCCTGCTCAGAATTGTCTTTTCATTTTTATGACTATACTTTTGTCTCAACTTTAATGTTTTTATTCTTATTTGAAATTGGATTTAATATAATCAAATGGGTTAATTTAATAATCACATATTAAGAAGTCTTCAAAATTATGTAAAGAGTAAAGAGTAGTAAAAATTGAAAATATTCAAGCAATCCAAAAGTAAGCTCAGAAATGCAGCATTACCAGGATATCAGAGTTAGAACTCTGATTGAGTCAACTTCCTTCCTGACAATTCCATCCTTTCACACATATGACTATTAACGTTATAGTATAGTTCTTTTTCTTATAAGTTCATGTTACTGGACTGATATACTAGGTGCTATTTTGTATGTAGCTTCTTTTGAATAATGTTTATGATAAGTTTTATCCACATTCTTGGTTCATTTTTAACAGTGGTGCTCCCCTATTCAATACACTGAACACAAGAAAAAGACACAAAAATATATGCACACAATCCACTGCATCATTGTCACCAACATATATTAATTTACAAAGGAATGGGTTTCACTATGATATTTGATGGTATTCCTCCATTGCCCTCACCTATACACCCTTTTTCTTCTACTTATTCTTTCTTTTCCCTAGTTACTCCCCATTCTACCCACACAATTTTTTTCAATGTTCCACATATGAGAGAAAACATGTGATACTTGTCTTTATGAATCTGGTTTATTTCATTTGACATAACCATCTCCAGTTCCATCCATGTTCTTTCAAACAATATGATTTTGTTCTTCTTTATGGCTGAATAATACTCTATTATGTGTATATACACATATGTATGTGCATACATATGTATGCACACACTATGTATGTACATTGTCTGTTCATCTGTTGATGAGTACCTGATTCCATAATGTACCTATTGCAAATAGTGTCACAATGAACATAGTTGCACAATTACAGTTTTAGTTTTTCGAGGACCCTCTATAGTGATTTACACAGTGGCTATGCTTATTTACATTTCAATCAACAGTTTATAATTCTTTTTCCCACATAATTGCTATCATTTGTTGTTTTTTGTTTTCTTGATGACTAAAAGAGAGAAGAAGGAGAGACAGAGAGGGAGAGAGAAAGAGAGAGAGAGGAGAGAGGGAGAGAGAGGGAGAGATGGAAGAAGAGAGAAAAAAAGAATAAGAGAATGCAATTGGCTTATATGGTACCAATATATTCAATTTAATGTATGATAAATGATCAAATGCTTCCAAAATGGTTCTAAAATACACATGCTCAGACAGTCTATACATTTGCAAGCTCTGCTGCATTCTTGACAAAGATTAGCATTGCCAGTATTTCATTTCAGTCATTTAGTAAGTATGTAATGACACTCACTCTAGTTTTAATTTATATTATCTGATTATTACAATATTGAGAATATTTTTATCTTTCTTGCCCATTTGGATACCATTTTATATGAAATACCTTTCAAAGATATCACTTACCTTACCCTTTTTCTTATGATTTTTAAAGAACATGTTATGTATTCTGAACTTAATTTTTAAAAAAATATATATGATGCAAATGTATTGTTTCTCTTTTGCTTTCATTGAGTTAATGGTATACTTGTTTAATGTTGGTCAAATTTTAATGTAGTCAATTTTATCATCATTTCATTTTATTTTTAAGGCATCCTTTGCTACCATATGGCTATGAATGTATGTTCCTGCATTATGATCTAGAATTCCATAGATTTATTTTTCAAACTTTAGTTTTATAAAATACATGAAACAAATGTTTCTGTGTGGTGAGAGAAGGGGTAAATACGCAGCCCTTCTTTTTGAATAACTGATTGATTCGACATAATATATTGAAGACCCTTTCTCTTCTCTTTGCTGCATTTTCAATTTTGTCATAAATATCCAATGTCCGGGTCTGCTTTTGGGTTTACTCTTCTGATCTACTATTCTGGTTGTCATTGTGGAAACACCAGCTCATTATAATTGGTTTAGCCTCATGATAAGCCTTGACATTCAGTAATGTAATTCTTCCAATTTGTTCATGTTCTTCAAGATTCCTTTGTTTATTCTTGGCAGGAATAAACAAGCAAAGGAAAATTTTCCTTTCCACATAAAATTTAGAAGTGGCTTGTCAATTTTGATAGAAAGAAGCAACTACTGGGATTCTAATTGGAAGGGAATTTATTTACAAGTTTATGTTAGAGTAACTCACATCATTACACAATAGCATCCACCAGCACACCAGCATTAGTCCACTCTTCTATTTAAGTCTTTTTACATTGTTGCAACCAGTGTTTTAAAATTTATGTAAAAGGCTACTGCACATGGTTTACTATAGTTATTCTTAAATATCAAGTGACATTGTTTTCTTCTTTATAAATTTTATATTCTGTTTTTTCATAGATATCTACATGGAATTAATATTTGTGCATTAATCAGTGAAACAATGATACTGCTAATTGTACTTATAAAAACTCATAGTTTATTGTGTTCTTATGGATTTTCCACATACAAAGTAGCATAATCCACAAATATTGACAGATTATTCCTTTTTTTGAGACAGGGTCTCACTGTTTAGCCCAGGCCAGCCTCCATCTAAAGATTCTTGTATCTCAGCCTCTTAAGTGTTTAGGATTACAGGCACAGCACCAAGCTTTAAAATTCTTGAGCATTTAATTTTTTTCTTTTTATTATTTTATTTAATTTTCTAGAATCTCTAGGATAATAATAAATAAAAATTGAGAACACACATATTTTCTTAAAGATTCAGAATTTAATCATTATGATGTTTTCTGAATTTTTTTAGAATATGAATTTAACAGCCAAATGGAATTCGCTAGTTTTTAACTACATAAAATTTGATAGTGATAATATTTTTGTTAAAAAAGTGAATATAGAATGATACTCTTTATGTATTTATGTTCTTGCTAATTTATCCATGTGTACTTCTTTTGTGAAATGCAGAGCAAATATTTTTGTCATTTTTTCATTAAGTGGTCTGAATATTCCCTCCATGTTTATTGTCCTACATTATACAATCAGATTATAAATCTGGTATTGAACATGAATTTCAAATTCCTTTACTTCCTCATAAATTTATACTTACTAATAGCAATTCTTTGTGGCATGTACTTAAATTTGTAACATTTTCCTGTATTTTCAGTGTTGTTTTGGTTTTTCCTAAGGGTTTATTCATTATCTTTTTAATTTAGAAAGCTTATAATTTGGAAATAATTTTAAACATAATATAAAGCAGAGTTCAAGTTTCTTTGACATCATAAGTATATATTTTTGACTAATTCCATTAATTAAAAATATCATTGTTTACTCACAGGACTACTGGTTCACATATACCAGGTCTATGTTTATTGCTTGATCTTTTATAACATGTGGATGTATATACAAATTTGAATTATATAATACATATTTATATTTCTCAATATTGTACTACAAATGTTCCAGATTTAATTAAATCATATAACTTATTTAATAGTTAATATGATGTTCATATTCTCTATTGCTTTTCTCTCTAAATTTGGTGTTTTTCAACATATAGGCAGAAAATTGTGCATTGTACTTTTTTCAGTACTGGGAATCGAACCCAGGGCCTCATATGTGCTGTATATAAACTCTACAACTTTAACTACAGCTCCAGCCCTGTTATTTTTACTTTTTTGTTTTATAAGCTTTTTAAATTCTTAGTACTTTATTTTTGTTATTGTTGTACTGGGGGTACTTTGTGACATTTACAAAATTTCTTATAATTTATAATAGTTGAATTCACGCCCCCACCCCACAATCTCCTTTATCCTACCCATCCCATTCCTGCAACAGTTTCAACATGTCTCATTTTTCCATTTACATATATGTGTACAGAATATTTCCACCATGTTCACCCTCTTACACCCTTTCTTTATAACCTCCTCCCTCCCATGGCTACCAACCCCCATACAGGACCTGTTTTACCTTCCTGTTCTCCATTTCAAATACATACGTTTTATTTCTGATATGGTTTATAGAATTCTTTCCTCAAATATTTTCTTTTGCTTTGTTTTCCTGATGATTCTTACCTGTCAAGATCAATGTCTAATCTAGCCTAAATTATCTATTTCATTTTCTTCCTGTGCAATGATTCTTTGTTTTCCATGTTTTGAAGTCACTATGCCATAGTGGCAGTTTTATAATTCAGGTTATCTTACTTGACGAGGGGGTTCTTGTAGGAAGATCTTGTGTTTATTGTTTACCCATTCATCTGCTTTAGAATTTAGCACTTGTTAATGGCTCAATATATTTTAAGTTGTTAAATGAAACAGTAAACAGAATTTTTTAATTCCGTGTCTCACTAATTATCTATAAAAGCTTGCAAATGATCATTCTTTGCAAAAAGAAAGGGCACATGGAATTGCATTGATTACTTCTAAGACTTGGACCATCCAGAGTGTAATTATCAAATAAAACAAGGTATCAAGACACTTGTGAGAGCATGAGTTGATCTAATATTTAATCATAGCTCACTCATGACTATGGTAAGAGTTTAACTTATTAGATATACCATCTGCTGCCTAAACATCTAGGGAATATTTTAAAGAATGTCTTTCTGGAGGAAATGGTGATCTTGTGCCAACTTGTTTATCACTTATCTGGTTGCTGGCATTTAAACCATGAAACAATGAAAATTATAGTTGAGTGCGTAAGGCAATAAATGAAAACTAAATATGATAAGAGCACAATGAAAATGCAAACGACTTTTCTCTGAGATTCATTACTTCTCCTATAATAATGAGCTTCATAAATGTGAGACTTGCTTTCATGGCAATAGTGGCGTGATTGAGAAGGCAATTTTTGTTCAGTACTAATTGGAATATCAGGTAAACTTTTAAGTATCATCTTGACCATGGGCAATTGGGAAGTCATTGTAATCTTAGTTTTCCTATCATAATTTTGAATAATAATAACAATCTTAAAATTATGGTAGCAGTTGTATGCATATTTCATGTGAGCATATCTGTGTATGTGGTCACTTTATTCTTGATCCACAAAATGAGACAAGATAACTACTTAGATTTAAGGAATCCAGAATCTACTGCCTCAAAATATGTCACTTTGAAATAAGGATTATTTTTAGCCAAAGGTAATTGATAATCAGCAGATGCAGAAAGAGTTCTTTGTTTTTCTCATCTGTATGTGAAAGCAGAGCAACATTTTCCTTTGTGAAGGTGGCACACTTCTCTGGTGAAGAGGAGATGGTCAGCTCCAGGGTAAATCTGCATAAACACACTTTGTTAATGTAACCCTTATTGTTCATTAGTTTCTCCCCTCTTAAATTCCCTCATCCCTTCCCCACAATTTATTGTCCTTTGAAGTTTAAACCCCCTTTCTTTGTGAAAACAGTACATAGTCTAAGCACTTGTTTAAGTTTCACTTATTTTCTGTGAACTCTCATGCACATAGACATTAATATTTTAATTCTAATAACATACTTCATTGTATATACATCCTAAGAATGAGATGCTTGTAAAAAATATCTATAAACCAAAGATTAAAATAAAAATTACACTGAATCAGTCAGCTTTCTGTCACAGCAACAAGTAACTGAGAAAATCAACTTACACAGAGAAAAAGTTTAATTTGATTCACAGATTTTTGGGTCTATGGCCACAGACCCAAAAGCTATGGG
Source organism: Castor canadensis (assembly GCF_047511655.1). Lineage (NCBI taxonomy): Eukaryota > Metazoa > Chordata > Mammalia > Rodentia > Castoridae > Castor > Castor canadensis. The sequence continues at coordinate 24,861,524 of NC_133390.1, read as the reverse complement.
ATCAGTCTTTCATAAACTGTAATAAAAACATAAAGAAATGTTTAACATAGCTCTGACCATAAAGGAAATACAAATCAAAATGGCCTTGAAATTACATCTTGTCCCAGAGAGAAATACTAATTACCCTGGTTTGATTAGTACATATTATATGACTGTTTAAATACCACATTGTACCTAATTAATATGTACAATTTTACATATTAATTAAAAAGCATAACATTTAAAAAATGAGAATGCAAGAACAATGTGGATAGAAATACATTTATTATAGGATACTACTGTAGTTTGAATATGGAAATTCACCAAATGCTTGAGTGTTAAAAGCTGGGTTCTTGTTTGGATCTTTGTTTTTTTTTTTTTTTCTGCCTTTTCCTTTTTTTTTTTTTTAATTCACATTGCTTGGGTCATTTCTCCCCCCTGCCCACCTCCCCCACCCTTTCCCCCCTTCCCCCCTCAGTTCCAGGCAGATCCTGTTCTGCTTTTATCACTAGTTTTGTTGAAGAAAAGAGACAAGCATAATAAGGAAGACAAAGTGCTTTTGCTAGTTAAGTTGAGGATAGCTATACAGAAATATTCTTAGCATTGCTTTCATGTACATGTGTTATGACCCACATTGACTCATCTCTAACTGATCTTTACCCTGGTTACTTATCCCCTTCTCATGATAACCTCTGTAGCTTTAATGTTTCTATATTAGCTCCTCTGGAGTGGGGACATCAAACATTTGGAGCTTTTGGGAGGTGGTAGAACCTTGAAGGTTCTACCCCCAAGAAACCTTGAAGGGGATAATGGGACCCCTGTCCCTTCCTCTTTCTTTTGCTTCTTGGCCATAAACCAAGTAACTTTGCTTTGGTCATTTATTAATTGTGCTGTGGGTTATTTGGGAATTTAGCATTTTTAGCTCCTTATATATTCTGTTTAATAATTTCTTGTCAGATGAATAGCTAGCAAAGATTTTCTTCAATTTTTTTCATTCTAGTGACTGCTTCCTTTGCTGTGCAGAAACCTTTCAGTCTGATGCAATCCCATTTGTCAACTCTTGCTTTATTTGCTGAGCTATTAAAGTTCTATTCAAGATATGGTTACCTCTGCCTATTCTTCCAGTGTTTTTCCCTAGTAATTTCAAAATTTCTGGTCTTACATTAAGGTCTTTCCTCTATTTTGAATTGATTATAGTACAGGATGGGAAACAAGGACCTAGTTTCAGACTTCTACATGTGGATATCCAGTTTTCCAAACATCATTCATTGAAAAAGTTTTCTTTTCTCCCATGTATGTTTTTGGGAACTTTGTCCAAAGAATCAGCTGGTTGCAGCTGTGTAAGTATATATATCTGCTCATATAGCTTATATTCTGCTCCACTGGGCTACGTGCCAGTACCATGCTGTTTTTGCACCAGAACCAGGCTGGTTTTTGTTACTATGATTCTGTAGGATAGTTTGAAATCAAGTATTGTGATACCTCCAGCATTGTGTTTTTGTGCAGGATTGCTTTAGCTGTTCAAGGTCTTTTCACCTCTCAATGATGCTACACTGGAGACTACATTTCTGCATGAGTTTCAGAGGAGACAAACCCCATTCACACCAGAGCGTACAACCGGATACTAGTTTTTTGTTGTAATAGTTCAGAAGTTACTGTTTGTTTGCTGTGTATTTCTCTTATTTTCTTATGGTTTATTTGTAATTCTGTGTCTTGCTAATCTTCTTAAGAAAAATTCAAATATACCATGAACTTCATCATAGCACTAATACGTGTTAGGTAGGCCCTGTTTGTTTGGCTCTATTTGTCACCAACCTGTGGTAGGTTTTGCTGGTTATTTTTTCCATTCTTATCACACACTTTGCATTTACCAGCTTCTTACATTCTGGGAAAGCTTCATGTCTTATAAAGCAGGGCTCTGCACACTTTTGATTACCCACCACTGTCCTAAAACCAATTTTTAGCTAATTCCTGTATATGTGATTGGTGTGCATAAAAATACATGTATAATCTATTGCTATGTTAAAAACATTATAAAACATTCACAAAAATTGGAATTATAAAATGCAAAACCAACTAAATAATTATGTAGAAATGTTTCATTATTTTCTTATTAAGTTAACATATGGATTCATTGAGTCTCTGTGATTTTTGCTTTGAGGTTTATTGTTCAAATGGACAAAAACATTTTCTATATTGGCCAAATGTGATTACTTTCTTTGTCTACTCTTCTTATTCCGAATAGTGGCTGCATTGCCTAATCTGATCTTGTGACAGTACTTTTCTCAGCTTGACTGTAATTTAGATGAATCCTACATACACTGGTTCAATTTAGGACTTCCTCTCAAATTTGCAGTGTGTGAAAATGATATGCATTCATTAGAAATCATACCTTGAATTTTGAATTTTGACATTTTTCTGAACAGTGATACATAACACAAAACTCTCCTATAATGTTAGACAATGTAGGAGAGCTTTAATCAAATTAAAATTATGCATCTTGTCAAGATCTCTTGTTGGTAACCACATAACTGAGGCTTCCCTGTGGTTTACTAATTCAAATCAAATCAAATCTTTAGTTTTAGCTAATCACTATGAAAAGTAGTGTTTGAATCTCTGCTTCAAATGTAATATTTGTAACTTTTTCTTTGACATTGATTTGGTGCAAAGTACAACCTTGTGTCAATTGTTCAGAAGTAACCTCAATATTGAATGAAGTGAACAGAGATTACTGAGTGTAGTGAAGTCACCTTTCAGTACCTATTGATCTAACCATATCCTTTCATCTACATTGTGAAAAGATGTTTAGATCCTTTAATACTAAAATTTATGACTGGAGAGAAACTAGATTAACTTAAGGATTTTGATAGTAGTATTTTTGGAACTCATGATAATTTCTTCAAAGGTAAACAATTCTTCTTAGCCAGCCATTCCCATATCTCCATTGTCTCATCTTTAAAAATTCCTCTGTTTTATTACTCTTTGTCCACAGTAGCCATGCTACTAACAGTGAAAATCATTAATTCTCATAACACCTCCAAGCCCTGGTCTTCAGAACACTCTTAACAATGTCATGTGGACATTTTGGTGACTTCCATTTAGAACACATAACACATTTGTCAACCCTAAGCAGAGTATTATAAAAAGTAAGTTTGAATACTTTGAAATCTTTGATATCTGTGTTTTAGTTCTAATTCTGACACTATCAAAAGAAGGACATGTTAATATTTCTTTGTATGTTAGAAAATGCTTTTTGACTGCTTAATAGTTGTTAGTCTCCTTTTATCTTTATTCATCCACACTGAGGTAAGACAGTCTTAGGCTTGAAACACTTCTTCAAAGATATATGCATCTATTACTAGAGATGATTTAAAAAGTGAGGGACTGCACATATTTGGCCAAAAGAACATTTCATAAAATAGGTACAAACTCATCAAACTGTCCTTTTATATTTTATGCTACATGAATTGATCTGCCTATACAATTATTCATAGAAATGTGATTTATTTATACAGAATCAACTACAGACTTGAACATATTTTTCCCACTTCTTGAATTTAACATTACTCTATCAGATACTCCCTGGTTTGTATATTTTGACATCACTGAATAAACATTATTTACGCTTGTGTTTTGTGCAGTTTAAATCAATTTTTTATATACCAGGCTTCTTGACATTATTTCTAACATTTCACAATTCGGTGATAGGTATAAACAGTGACAGAGCTCAGTATTACCTTAAATACAGTGCATTTCTCATGACTACTTTGTTTTTACTTCACATATATACTTATAATTGTTATAAAGAGAATATTTTTACAGTTATGTTTCCATAAATCATAAGATTTCAAGAACTAAAGAATGTGCATGAACACTTGCCAGTTACAAAGTTCACTTGACCAAAAATTTATGCATGAATATATACATGCGGCATCTACGGACCCTTTCTACCATCTATTTACCTGTCAATATATCTTTTACAGTTCTAACATCAATCAATCTATCTAATAAAAAATACAACTTGAGGCAGCTACCTTATTATATAACTTTAATTACTTGGAATAACTTAAAATACATTTTATAAAATTGGGTTACTTTTATGTATATTATTAAGTTTTATTTATTTATTTTTTAAATATAGAATGCTTTACGAATTTGCCTGTCATCCTTGCACAGAGACCATGCTAATCTTCTCTGTATCATTCCAATTTTAGCACATGTGCTGCTGAAGTGAGCACTTATTTAAGTTTTAGTGAAAGTAAATAATAATATATCCCTTAAAAGTTATGACTTCATAGCATTTAATACTGAGTTGATGTTCTCACTTTTCCATTTCTCCTACAAAACCAATTACATTTTCAATTTTCTGCCTTAAAATAGATTTGCTAAATATAGGACATTTTTGCATAAACAGCTTGCCTAAGATACAAAACAAACTGTTTTTCTCTGGACTTTACTTAATCCAAAGATAAATTTGTTGGCAAGTAAATAAGTGCTAATCCAAAACTTATTTCTTATTAAACAATATGGAGTAGTATTCAGATGCTTTTAGAAAACATTAGTCTTTTAATTAAATGTAGCAAATGACTTTTAATATTTAATAAGTAAATTTCAATCTCCTGAAAAAATGTTCAGTAATGTTGTCTTAAAATATAATGTCTATTGGTTTGTTACTAGAGCCAAGCACTCTTCTAAGCAAAATAATCCATTACTAACTTACTGAAATTCACAGAAATGCACAAAACTTCTTATGACATGGCTGAGAAAATAGAGTATTGGAGACATTAGATAACATACCTTAGGAGTCTTGACTGGTAACACACATGCTGAATGTTTCAGGGTCACATGTTTGAAAAACTTTTACACTGTGCTATGAGCCCAAATTGGAAATTCTTTAAAATATTTTCTAACTTTAACATTTTTTAATGAAAAGTAGAGCTCAAATATATTAGGGTTTATCGTTTAGCAGTTTTCAAACCTGTGTACCTTAGCATTTTTGGTCTACTGCAGAAATCACTGAACTATGACCCTTGGGTAAAATCTGACCTACTGCGGGCCCCTGTATGACCAATGCAACAAGGTCAATTTTTATATTTTTCAGTGGTTGAAACATCAAAAGAGGAATTGCATTTCATGAAATGTGAAAACCTGGAATTGCAAATTGATGAGTTTATAGATAATACTCACTGGAACTGAGACATGCCTGTTGATATCCGTATTAAGTCCATTGCTCTTCTCGCAATACAGTGTTGATTTGATCAGGCTCAATGCAGATATTTTGGTCTGAAAAGCTGAAAATATTTGCTATCTCATACTGTAATAGAACATTGACTGATTCCAAGTTTCTAACAATCATCAGAAAGAAACTGTTAGCGTTGAATCAATCAGAGCAAATTAAAATGTATTTTTTTTGAAAATGTGATTTTATTATACTTATTTTTGATAGATCCTTATAGGAGACTTACTTCATTTTATATCATAGAGGAAATTGAACTTGGAGCTTCAGAAACTCTTATAAGGACTTAATCATAGCGTTAATAATATGAAAGTTATTTACTTTGGTTGGATTTGGTAATATACAGATTTTTTTAAAGTTAAAGTAATAAAATTAAAATATCCTTCAATATTTCTTTCTACCATTACAATATTTGTATAAAAATTAATAGTATAAATGAATTATAATAAAAACATTAAAAATATAAGAAGTTCATTTACTACTTTTAAATGAACCATAACACTATATCATGATTTCCTAATAATTTTAATATCAGCTTAATGATTAGTAATTAAATGCTTATGTTACTATCATTAAGTTTACAATATTATGTATACTGCATTATAGCATAATTATTCCAGAAAAAAATAATTTCAGAAATGTTTCAGAACTCTATGTAATCAGAGTTTTGAAATCTATAGGCAATTATTGTGTTTTACAGACAAACAACATAGGAAACAGAATTTTACAAATATTAAATTTAAAGCAATGCAAGACCTATTTTTTAAAATGTATCTTTATTATTGTTGTGCTAGATGGGGTACATTGTGGCATTTACAAAAGTTTTACAATGTATCAAATATATCATACATGAATAGGGGGTGCCCCCTACCTCTCTCTTGTATCTCCCCCCTTTCCTGGAATAGTTTTACACATATAAAAATTATTGTCAAAGGACCCTGGAAGAAATAAAATAGTAAACAAATATTTGGGGATTGAATTTTGCCCCAAAGCTAGCACATACATAAATTAGAACAATTATGACCTAAATATGAGTATTGATATTATATGCAATATTATTTCTAAGTAAGGTTCAGATCACTGTTCTTATATTTGAGGAAAACTTCATGCAGAGGTAATGGTTGTACTATTAAAAATAAGCATCTTTTGGGCAGTTGTAGAAAGACTAGGTGCTCCTTCAGGAAATAGCAAGAAACTCATTCATAAGTGAAGATATTATGGCCATCATATAAAAAAGAATGGATGAAAACTGGATTGTCATGAATAAAAGAGTATGTGTAGCATGTTCAAATAAAATTGTCCCTGTTGGTTCTGGTCCACTTACCTCCAAAATAAAATTCTTTAAAATTTCCAGACTATTCTTTTTCCCCATGGGGCTTTATGTTCTCACAAGTCTGTTTTTATTTTTTGTGACTAAATTGCATATTTAAAAAATCTATTTTCCTTAATTCAATAGCTAAATGCTACTGGAGACAGTTTTACCACCATCATCCTATATATGAATGTATATATTCATTTGATGTATATCAATATATATATATGAATGTCTGTGATCCTTCAACATTGTAACATTTCTCAGCTATATTGCATCCTGCAGCATGTTTCTGGAATGTCCCTATCCTGGTATCATTAACAACTTTTCATAATGTCTGTGTTCTTAAGTTCTTCACTTTTGCCAGATTATCCTGCTTTGCTTCATAAAGGAGAATCAACTCAATAAAATAAGAATTCAGTCAAATTCTACCATTTCCATTCACACATTAGTCTTTTTCAGCACCTTAGCATGGCTTATTCCTTTAAATCTCAAAGACAGCATCCTTTTTCTCACATATAATCCACTTACTCAACCTGGATTCCCATCCCCTGCCTTCTCCCTGGAGATTTGGCTCAATTTCCTGGATATATTATCATCTGCCCACCAAGATACAAACACACACACACACACACACACACACACACACACACACACACACACACACACACACGGCATTCTGCATGGCTCTTACATAGGTCTTAATCATTCTGTATACTTTATATAAGAGAGCCTGAGACTCTCACTTACTAGAATTATTTCATGAAATCTCTCTCACACAACCACTCAATAGTCCATTAATTTAAATTCTAATCTACCAATTGCCAGCTTTTTCCAATTTTTAGCTTTTATCTGTGCTTCCTGCCAGTGTAGGATAATAATTAAATCCCTGTGTATGACTTTCAAGCCCTTCATGGACTATCTGTCTTTTGAATCTTTTTCTCTTCACCTCCTTCCCACACAGTTTATGCTTTACAATTCTTCGTGATGACAATCTGTTCTTTCCAACAGCTTTGAAATTTTCCCATCTTCTCAGGACATCATACATTTGGTAGTTTGTTTGAAAAATTCTATTTATCTTCTGTTTTGAACTCAAACACTTTATTCTCTGTTGAGCCCACGCTGGTTTCTCCAGAAAACCTGGATATAGCTGCATCAATGCTCCAGGTTCCTTGAAAATCTAAATTGCATGTAGCTTTCATGTTAATTTCTGAGTTGGTTTTTGCATGTGTATTTAGCACTAGATGGAAACTCTTGAAATTTGTGTATGAAATGTGTTTCTCTTTCTTTTGTGAATTTTATAGAGTTTAGTGCTTTTTTCAACATTTATTGTAGTTAAAATAACTTTAGATGATAGTGTGAAACACTTAACTCAGCCCAACCTCATCAGAATTATCATTTATTTCAGTGCTTACCATGTCAGTCATTATGCAAAAAAAAGTGCTGAGAATTACCTCTTGTAATCTATGTACCATGTTTTTTCAGGATGGGTTGTTATATTATCCTTATTTTTAGAGGATGAAGCTGAATCTAAAGATCCATGCAGATTGCTTTCAGAACCTATACTCTTTACCAATAAACTATGTTTTCTTTTGTCAAGGATTAACTCACAGGTGATTTTAAGTACATTACATCCTACTTACATCCAAGTTTGGTTACTGACTATTCTTCATAAGTAACAAAACTATTTACTTCTCAGACTTGAGTTTCTAATGCCAATTGCATAGGTTCATGATATGAGCGACGTGGGTTTTGGAAGAATATTGACAAGATATGCAAGGATTTTACTGGACATTGTAAGTCATCATTATACAGGTTGAATATGATCCTATTTTCTAATCACATTGGTATTATAGGATGTGATTTTCTACCTCTAATTTTTGTTAGTTAGATTCTACATAGAGAACAGCTCTTAATAATGGATACAATAGGCTTAAAGACATCTAAGCTTATCTCTTATGTTCAAAGCAAAGAAAGAGTAACGGAAAAAAATTTCAAGTGTACAAAAACTGCAGTAAAAAGATGCTAAGATATTTCACTGACATGGACAAATACATGCCTTCCAAATATCTGAACTCACCTGGAGAAAAGAAATATATTTTGATTTGATCTTTATGGCCCTATTTATTAGAGGTATACTCCTGACTGAGGACAGGTTGTCCTGAGATGATCTGATTACCTGAAGATTTGATCATTTCACGGTACCTGGAGATGATCACAGATATTCCTGATAAATATTTAGTGGGGATCTTATACAGTTTAGTTTTTAGAAGTATAGTTAAACTTGATAAAATTCAAGATCCACTTCAGTCTTATTTTTCTATGATATTAAGATCATATTTCTCTTGATTTATCAGACTTTAAAATTTCTTTAATATTGAATTTAAAATTCATTTGTAATTATGAACTTTAAAAGAAGATTTGAGAAAGTTGACTGCTTAAAAAAGTGAAGCATGTCTTTCTTTCAATTAAGAGACTGTGATAAGTGCGATGTATTATGATGACATGCAACACGGCATCCACAATTTAATGTCAAAACTTGATCTAATGCAATGCCAACTGAATTGTTATTCAGAGAAATGGAAAATGTACTTAAAATTGTCCCCATAAATCCATTTTCAGATTGTAGTTTGCATCAAACTTTAAACATTTAGAATGATAGAAGGTAAACATTCTAAAATGGTCAAAAATTATACTGAATCTATCAGAAGAATCCTTCATAGCGTAATGTAAAATGAGCATACCTCTATAGTACTACCAAATTTGTGCTGAAGTTAAACATAAAAACCAGCTTTTGGCAATATTTTACTTAAGAAACCATTTTCTCAGAGAAAACAACATTTAAAAATGTGAATAATATGAGAAAATTATTTTCAAAATCAGAACATAATTTTAAATACTGTAAGAAATTATGAGATGAAAGTAACCATATAATAGGCAATCTTCCCCAAAATATCTTATTTTTAAAGTGCTCCATAGATATAAATTATAATTATAGCTAATTTCAATTAGAAATAAATTTGAAACTGATTAAAATTATTTTGAAAACTTGCATAAGGCACTCGTTAGTAAAACTATGTGGAATTCTATACAATTTACTCTCCTTATCTTATTCAAATGAAAATATATGTATGCACTGCATATACCATTGGAAACATTTAAGCTTAAGAATCATATTCTGTAAGGATCAGAGAACATTTTAACCTTAGCAAAAAAATATTTAATTGATACACAGCAGTGAACTTAAAAAGTGTTAAAAATATATTCATCTCACATTCAGGTAAATCAAATTGTAACTCTAAAGTAAAAAATGACTGAGTCTTTTGGGTCCTGAGAATTCTCTTTCGTTGTTTAAATGAATATGGATTTTATCAGTCCATATTATCTTGGAAGGAGATTTGGCTACCCTTGCAAAAGTCATTCATAGCTTAGTGACTGAGTGTCCATGAGGTCTTTGAGTTTCAAATCCTCTGAAATCACATGGTTCCTTCTGGTGATTGACACCAAATGCTAAATTCATAATATTTCATAGAAAACTATGCATTTCCAGATGGTAAAATCATAACATTCGATTTTTAGAATATGACAATCAATAAATTGGGACAATACTTACCTGGCAGGGGAGATACCATGATCACAAAGGTGGTTTTCCCAGGGCGAGGCTTATCCATTGCACTCCGGATGTGCTGACCCCTGCGATTTCCCCAAATGTGGGAACTCCACTGCATAATTTGTGGTAGTGGGGGACTGTGTTCGTGCTCTCCCCTGACAAAAATTAAATAAATAAAAAATAAATTGGGACAGCATTAGCCAGGTACATGATCTTCCCTGATAATACAGAATATAAACCAAATGGCTATCTTTATAGTAAGTAGCTGCTAAAAAAGGATATCAATACCATGTAGATGATCATTTCCCTCTCCAAGGACACAAAAGTCATTGCAACTATAGAATCATTCTGAGGACATTGTGCTAGTAATCTCTATTAATTTATTGGAGTTGATATAAAATAAGAAATACATGACCCAGGTCAGTTCTAAGGTCTGAGGGGTCAATGCAGGCTAAAAAGAATAGACAATAAAATCTGGAAATAAATAAAGGACTCTTGGGAGATAAAAAACATTCTTGATTAGTTTTTAATAGCAATAATCATATTTTCAATCAGAATAGTCTTAAACACAGGCACCCTCTAGAAAGGAGAATTTAGAATTTCTTTTTTGTTTAATGGCAGTGATTCATCACTCATAAAGTACTTGTGAGAAGCGTGAAGAACTGTTGACTTATATTTCAATAACTTTCACACTAGAAATCTGTGGGGAGTCCCCATGAATTCCAATATTGCATCATAAATATCTAAGAAAAGTATAGACTAGGAAGTATAGAAGTGAAGCAACATAAATCCCTTCAGAAAATTAGAATATTTGAAATAGGTAAAATGCTCAATCAGAGAAACAATTTATTTTTTACCTAGAGCTTAGATTCATTTTAGAATGCTCATGTAAAATTTTATTTATTCTGATTTGGAGTAAACTTTTCCTATACATGTATTAAAATGTGGTTATGTTGTAAAACAGAAAGAGAATGTACCTATGTATGTATGTCAGAAATTTCAAAGTGACTAAAACTGTGCTACTTTTTGTCAACTTTTTTCCTTTCCTAAGAAAACTTAACAGCTCAATGTATATCATCTCTGCCTTTGGCTCAATGGTTCTGACAACTTGTAGATTTAATATACAGGCTGACATTATTAATGGCAACATTGGTTAACACAACTTGGTAAAATTTAAACCTCAGAAATAAAATACTTCAGAGAAATTCTCTTATTCTTAAAAAATTATTGAGTTACAAGTTGTTTTACAACATACATATTTATATACTGACCATTAGTTAAGTGAAATTATGCAAATTTTTTTTCTAAAATTTTGAATGAAAAAAATCACTGAATAGGTTTTTCATTAGATTTTCTTATTAGAATGTTAGAAAGTACCTTCAAAAATGCTATATTCAGTTAATTCTCTCCATGAACTCAAGAAACCATGAATTTTCAAGTTATGTCCAGTGTATGGAAATGGGCAATTTTAAATGCCTCCTTGGCAAAATAAACTTAATTCATTAGATGGAAACTCTAAGCTAAAAACATCCTAGAGGCTTCTATAGACCTTATAAAGATGCCCCTTACTCACCACTAAAATATAACTACCTTTAGAATAGAACACTTTAATATTCTTTGCTGCTATCACGGTTCACTGGAGATTTCAGCCAAGGATATAAGGGTCTCTTTTAAGTTTCTCTCCACAGCTTACTGACAATTTGAAAATCTTGGAAGCATCATAAACAGCCAACAGACATTCAAAATATCAGATACAAAAAGCTTATTTGCCCATAGCAAAATTGTTTTTATTGTAGATAACAAATACTTTTACAGGTTGTATTTCATTCAAGAACATATGGAAACATCCTGCTTATGAAGTGAGACATTTAGGTATCATTCACTACAAGATTTTTTATTGGCTTGATTAAGAATCCATTGACATATAATGAATTGTACATATTTAAAGTGTCCTTTTGAAGACCTCTGACAGATAATAGTCATTTTCATGACAAGAAGTCATGACAAGAAGTCCTTGTGCTGCTAAGTCATCCTTCCTGCCTATGTTTACCTTACTTTAGCCTTAACCATCCATAATACTTGGCCACAATTATACAACTGTGGATTCATTTGAATTTTCTAGAATTTTTCATAAGTGAAATTAAATAGTATGTATTATTTTTCTGTCTAGCTTCTTTCACAATTGTTTGAGATTTTGTACTGTAATATAATAGCTTATTATTTTGGTTGATGTGTATGCATCATTTTATTGCATAAATCAATCATAGTATGTTTATCTATTCAGCTATTGATTGACACTTTTTATGTCTATTTTTATCTGTTAAAATAATGGTTCTATGAACATCATGTGTAAGTCATGTACAGCATATGGTTGGATTTATGTTGTGTAAATGCTGGTGAATGGCATGGCTAGAACATATGACAGAAATACTTATAGTATTTAAAGAATATGCCAATGTTTTCTGAAATGTTTGTGCTATTTTATATTCCATCAGCAATGTGAGAAAGTCACAGTTTCTCTACATCCTCAACACTTGGTATGGTAAGCTACTTTAATTTTAATTATTTATTTGTGGGTATGCTTGTCTTACTGTGGTACAAATTGCCATTTCTCTTAAAAATATTGTTTCATGTATTTTGTCCATCTGTTCAGTTGTTTCATGCAGGAAGATAAATTGAGTCCAATTCTCTCTATTTTGACCAGAAGTAGAAGTTTCCGATCACAGAGAATTTTAAAGAAAAAAAAAAAAAACAGAGTTAAAACAGGATAAAAGGGAAAGAAAAGAAAAAGAAACAACCAAACCGCTAACCTGAGATGTTACCACTCTTGAATTGTAGGTGATACCCTTCTTGAGTTAAAAAAGGTAAATTCCAAAAGGAGAACAAAAGATCATTAAATAGTCATACCTTAAGAAATTATTGACCTTCATTTTGCATGAAAAGTATATTATATATATAATTATTATTATTATACTGTCCTGAATTGAAGAATCTTATGAAAGAGGAGTACTTTGTTCACCCTTGATATTTTCTTCCCTAGAATTCCAATGAAATTCTTGTTGGAGTTATTGCAGTTATAGTGTAATCAGACATTGTGCCTAGAGGCACTAAAATTAAACCTTAAGTTCCAAGATAGCAGTATGTTTTGTTCATTCATGTCTGTATCATTTAGGACATTACCTGTGACAGAGTATAAATAGCACATGATTAAGTGACAGTAAAATAATATATTGAATTGGTATTCTAATAGCATTTATTAAACAAACTTGTTAAAGATTGTTGACATCATAATTAGTGATGTTTTAAAATTTACAAATTTACTGCCTTGAACATGTGTATTAGCCCATGTTCAGTTAGTTATGTCTGCATTCTTAAAGGTAGACTTCACCATAGGAAAGCATTAGATTCTACATAATAATACACTCATGTTACAGCATTCAATACTGTGGGTAGTCACTACACTTCAACTTTATTCCCAGGTCCAAGTCTATTGTAATAACAGAATTCAAAACACAGAGCTTGCATTGAGTAAATCATAAACTGTTATTTTAACTCCATTCATAAATAAAACCACCAATCAAACCTCTTTTTAAGTTATGCATCCAGCATTTCATTTTAAGCATTCCCATAAGTTTTAAGTATAGGAAATATTTGCATTATTATTTTAACATATAGCTGGAATAAATACAAGGCAAAGTGTATTCTAGTGGAACTAGTAGTTCATGCTTACATAGAAATAACTATATCCACTCATACAGTTAAGATGTAGTAGAAGGAAAACACAATATTATTCTGGACTGCAATCATTTTCAAATATTTCAAGTTGGTAATTTTCAACAGCAGGAGTAGAACAGTTTTGATTTTCTTTGTAATGAATTTTTAAAATATTTGTTGAGAAATACTTATACATGGAACATAATATTTTAAGAAGTCCAAAGACATTACCTCTTTTTCATTTTGGTACGTTTTATCCTGTAAAACCCTATGTTAAGTACAGTATATCAAAAGACCTCAAGCAGACTACATTGCTGATTTCCTTATCTCACAAATACACTAACAAGTAAAATATTAAACATTACTGAGGTCAGTATTACTTCACAGGGAGAATATGTTTTTTAATAGAGACTCATGCTGAAATTTTTTTCTGTTTTCTATAAAGTGTGGAAAACAAAGCAGATTTTCTTGAAGTCTTTAGTGTATATATTCAGTGTCTAGAACTAGTACCAATCAGTGTGTAGAACTGTGTGGAGACCAGAGCAGTGCAGCAATACTGGAGAGAAGGCACTCAGCTCCCTGAGTATATGAAGTAAGTGAGCCAGGGTTTACATCATTGAAAAGATTTCTCTTTTGGGAGTATTTTTTCGGTCTATGTTCAAGTGCATGTATACATTATGCACAGTACAAGAAACCAAACATAATGAAAATAACAGTATGCATTTCAATTTCTTGCTGCTGGAAAGGTTCCTCAGCATCATGGGTAAAAACTAATGTCCTAATGGGGAATTTCTTTTCACTTAGATTCTTTAGTGCAGCACAAAAACCTTAGCAGAGACTACTACCATAAGCTGGCAGAAATTTTAGATTTTGAGACAGGATTTATAAACATAAATAGAAGTGAGTCTTGAAGTTATAGCTAAGACATATGTATGTATAAGGCAGACTGAATATTATGTCACTAAAATTTACTGAAGGCTGTTAAACCTCTTGATGATATATAAAACCTCTTGAACATTATCAATAAACACTAGATACAAAGAAAGCTTTGTTTAATTAATAAACTGATACTGAAACAATAAGCCTAAATACACATAATGATATTGCTATAGTTTAAATCTTAAGTGTCTCTCAATGTTTCATCTGTTAAAGGCATGGTTACAGTTCTGTGAGGCCATTTGGAACTGATAAAATCTTTAAGGGCTGGGAAATCTGCAAGAGATCTTTAAGCCATTGAGGACATAACCTTGAAGAGGACTGTGGTACTAGCCATTTTCTCTTTCTCTCTTCCACGTACCAGCCATGAGGTGAGTGGTTTTGCTCTACTGCATGCTCCTTTCAAGATGTGTCACCCCAGGCCCAAAGCAATGGGGCCAACCAATCATGAATCGAAATCTCTAAGACTGAGGAAATGCAATTCTTTGCTCTTTGAAAGTGGATTATCTCAGAAATGAAAACTGACCAACACAAATATCTTGGCCCACACCAGAATGATTCAAGGTCAGATTGGGACTCATAACAAGCTTGTGGAAACATAAGAACATGAATTCACTTTCTCTTAGGCATATTTTGCATAGGGCTCTCATTTGTTCTTGGGATAAAAACTGGGTGCATTATTACTTTGTCTTAATTATGCAGTGATTTTACTCTTTATTTTTTTACTGTACTAGGGAGAATACTGAGTTCCCTCCAAGATATCCATGTCTTAATTTCCAATACCTGTGAAGATGTTATCTTACTTGGTTTAGGGGACTTCACAGGTCTGAGTAAGGAATGTGGGAGTATTACTCTGGATTGTCTCTGTGAGCCCCAAATTATTCTCTTTGTACTTTAAAAAGGTTGCATTTTCCTAACTATGGCAGAGAGGGATGTGACTCTCAAATAATGGTCAGAGAAGATGAGTAGAAGCAGCTCATGCAGAATGGAATGCAGATAACCTCTAGAAATTGGAAAAGTCAAGGAAGCAGATTTTCTTCTAGAATTTTCAGAAAGGAACAGGGGTCTGCTAACATACTGATTTTAACCCAATTTGATTCTGTTAATTTCTTTTTATTTAATTTTAAATTATATTTTTTGATTTATCATACATTAGTAACATAAGGGAAATTCATTGTGGTAATTCCATATGTGTGTACAGCATACCTTGAACAAGTTCAAACCCTCCAATATAGTCCCTGTCTTCTCTTTCAAACAGTGTCAGGTGAATTTCATCGTGCTGTCTTCATATGTATACATCCCCTTCACATTTCGTATCCTTTCTTTTCACCACCCCATTGAACCCCTGTAGAGAGTTCCCCATACACAATCTTGTCCCATTATTATTGTTATTATCATCAACATCATCATTTTATGTCTAGGTTCTGCAAATATACTAAATTTCTAACTGATATAATTGTAAGATAATAAATTTATGTTATTTTAAGTCACTAAATTTGCGGTAATTTGTTATGACAGTAATAATATATAAATACAGCTTATATATACTTGTTTTATGTAATTATATAATTATACATTTTTCCACTCAGTAACCTAGAAATAAATATGGTTTGGTATGAGTGGGTGTAGAAAAAATGGAATCATAAAATCTACTTTAAAAGGAAAGAGACTAAAATTAGGTGTCAATCTTTGACTAAGACTCTGAAAAGAGCATCATGAATGAGCATTGCCCTTGAAAATATGTATTTCCTTCTGGAGTAACTGAAAATACTTTGAGCAGCACAAGAAAAAAATGTCCTCAAACAAAGTCAGGCTATAAGTGTGGAAGGTAACCAGGGTTCGGAAATTCAAGCTGACAGTTCAACATAGGAAAATAATCTCCAGAATGCTCTGTTTACTGATCAAATCAGTTTTTGAAAGAGCCATCCCTTGTGCTTTGGCTCCTGGGCATTTTAAGAACAGAGTGCATCCTTTCATGCTTCATGACTTTCATCTTTGAACATATATAATCATCTTATTTTTTTAAAAAATGAGTATTTACCTTACTTTAATGTAGGCTATTTCTTTGCCATTTTATTTAAAATAAGGCAAGTCTTTCAACTGCACCTGCTAGTTTTACTCAGTGTTGTTACTTAAAATGTGTTGCATTTTAAGTGGATTTTTCTCTTGTTTATAAATGTGCTAGCTTTTAATTTGACCACAGAAATAGTGGGAAGAGTAGTCAATCAAAATGTGCTTCTATGAATGCCAATGAACCTTTTAAAGAAATGAACAAGATAGAATCTTTAAAAGGCCCTAGTATGTTCACTAAATGCAGAAGTGATTAATCTTTTTACCCTTATGTTGACAGCAGCCATAAAATGCATGCAATTAAAGTCTATAATGACTTATTTTGTGCACCACAAGCTGTGAGGTTGTCCAAGAGATGATAGAATAGGAAAAATAGAATATGTGTACAATACTCTGCAGATAAGAATTCCTAATAAATGTGCTCAGCACAATGCAATTTGGAAACATTCAACCATCAAATATTATTACTAACAATTTGCAATAATTATTTTCCTGATCTGGGACTGTGTTAACTTTTGTAAAAACCGAAAGCAATACTTATTTTTAACAGTCCTACTGATTCTTAATTTCAGTGAATGAACATCTTAAATAGGTTTTAAATTTGAGAAAGGATGATGATTAAAAACTAGCAGTAAGTAACAATATTTTTGCTATTTTAAATAAAAGGAAGGCCTATTACATAATATTTTAGGCTATAGATTTTTGAAAATTAACCTAACTAATATATAAATGTGCTTGGATAAGTTATGGGTATTATTTTCTCTATCCATTCAGTAATTCTTAAAAAGATTATTAATAACCTCCTCAAATCCATTCTTCTTTAGTAGAATAAAACCTGTATAAATGGCTTCCCTTATAGACAGTATGACTGGGGTTACCCTTGTATATGGCTGTGGAACTGTAATTTCTAGCTAATGGACCATAAATAAATGTTTCACAAGCAATTTCTATGAGGGGGTAATGTGTATTTTTCCTTCCCTAAAACTAGAATATTATAATATCTTTACAATCAATGTAATTCCAAACTAAACAATTGTGGGCTTTTTGGGAGAAAAGAGAGGTAGAAATTAGCAATAATCTTGCTTTAAAAATTATATATATACATATATATGTATATATATATAGTAGACACTAATAAATTAACAGAATGTGATAGAAGGTTCTATTCTCTCTTCTTCCCTTTCTATTCTCTGTCAGTGGAACATTTGGAGAACAGGTTAATGATATCTGCAAGGAAACTATTTCCTGAATGTTTTTAGTAGGGTAACCTACTAAAAGAGTATGAATAATAAAGATAAAACCTAGATTTATGGATTTATGAGACATGCTACTTTAAAAATGCCTTATATGCCATGCAACTCTTGTGGTATAAAACAGAGCTGGTTTACAAATAAAACAATAGATTCCTGTGTATGTAAGAGACATGAACCTTACTAAGACTTACCTTATGTATATTATTTGGGCCTATAAAATGCACATCCAATGCACTGGAAAGCCTCTGTGTCCTGGAACATTTTCTTCTTCATCTGACTTTCCTAATAATCTTAAGACTGTTGGTAATGTCTTACCTTACCTAGTAAAGTCTTACCTTAAGACTGTTAGTAAAACTTGATGCTCAGTGTTTTATAAATTTGAGATTATTTCCTTCATGTTAGATCATAGAAGCTGTACCTCAATCATTATAAGATGTTATATGGAACATTCAGTTGATTCAAAGTCTGAAAGATAGCAACAATTATCAAGCAATTCTTAGATGACATATCAAACAATAATATTTATGGATTTGGGAGTTTGTTTCTTCCAAGGCTGAGTACCATAACAGCATATGTTTGCAAATGAGGACCACTTTCAATCAATCTATCCATAGGTTTGCAGGGTGGAGGGACATTGTGGCATTTACAAAGGTTCTTACAATGTATCAAATATGTCATAGTTGAATTCACCCCATCCACCCTCACTGCTCTCCTTTATTTCTTGCATTTCTAATTTAAAAGCTTCAAGGCACCATCTTGTCTGGAAAACTGGACATAGAGAAGACTGATAAAAGAAGATAGGATGACAAATGGTATGTAAAAAAATTTATGCTAAGGGATAGCATTGATGTCATTTGTCTTATGAAATTATTCCTAAGTGATTTAAAAACCAAAAATAGCAAAACAACACACAATACTGCATTATCAGCAATTATCATTATTTAGTAGTATAAAAATAAATGATACAAATGTTTTCATGTGAATTATAAAACTCTACTTTTGGTTTTATATAAATTCATTTTTCTTCTTATTAACTGGTTTGGTGCATAAATTGAAATATTAGAGTTTGGCATGTTAACAGGAAACATTTCACAATTCATTACTAGTAAATTTCTATACAAAATACAGTCTTGTGTACATTCTTGTGTACTTTCAAACATAACTGTCAGAAATCTCATTTCTAACCTAAACTACCTTGAAGTTATAAAAACTAGGATCATGAAAAATAACATAAGATGTGTCACTGAAAAATGATTTCCAAATAGAGGGTCCAAGAATATACAGTAAATAATTTACAATAGAGCAATTTTGTCATTTGAAAATAAATCTTCTCAGAAAAAATTCTGAGTTGTTTTTATATTTTAAATTGTAATAAAAACCACTAATATATTATCTTTTTCCCATCCTTTTTTAATGACTCATTAAAGGTAAGTTATAGAAATTGCAATGAAAAAAATACCCAGATAGATTAAAATTTAAAGTATCTATAACCAAGTGTCATCCCAACTATGTGAGAAGTATAGGTAGGAGGGCCTCACCTAAGACAAGTCCCAGGCAAAGGGGAGACTCTGAAAAAATAAAGAAAAGAAAAGGGCTGGGAGTGTGGTCGAAGTAGTATAGTGCTTTCCTAGCAGACAATCGACCCTGAGTTGAAACCCTAATACTACAAAAAGGAAAACAAAATAAAACAATAAAGGATCTATATATGTTAACCTTCCCCAGCAAAAATGCCAGATATTAAAATATAGACTTTTTAATATCCTTCATGCAGAGTACATAATAACACTTTTTTCTACACCTAAATAATACTAAGAAACTGTTCTTGGAATGTGTCAATGAGATTGTATATCAAAGTATTTAAGCGACAATAGTTGAGAGCTACTTGTCAGACATACTTAAATCAGATAAATTCTACATGAAGTGAGAGGCAATGAAATGAATGGGAATCTCAATGTATGTGTTCTTTCTGGCCAACTATGAATTTATCTCCTCTATTGACTTTTTTAATAAGCTAATTTACATATCTCTAGCTCTTCTGTTGGCTGTGTGGATATTTGCCATTGCAATTCTTTAAACCAGTTGCTGTAGCCTTTGATTGAATGTGGTGTATGGATCTTGTGTACTAGGCTCTCAAACAAACTTATTGCTTTATTTTCTTTGTCTAGTTCACTTCTAAATACCCTTGAGAATTGAGCTAAACCATCACAATTTTCAGGAAGCCTTTCTACACTATTTAGTGTGATTCTTTATATTTTGATAATAACTTGTGCTTAACCTCCAAAAATAAAAGTGAGGTAACATTTTTGTATCTTCTTCATTAAGCTTTAGTTTATTCAGAATAAAATCTATGTATTTCAACTGTCATTTTCAGGGAAAAATAAAGTTTAATATCCTAAAACTGTTATAGAATTGAATATCACAATAATAAATAAATGTCATGAAAGAGATAGTGACATTTTACTTTTAGTCAAAATAGACTAACAGGGAATGGATATACACTCCTTCTCTGAATCTATTACAAAATATATGCTAAAACAATTTTCAAGATACTAAGTATCAGTAAACTTATCCCAGTGATCCTGACTGCGGGAAATAAATGAGTAGGGTCCAGTCATTATTCTGTGTTGCTTTCTTTGTTTGTGTGCTTATTCACTTGTTTATTTTGTTCAAAAGAACCTTCTTTTTTATTTTATTTCATTTGGCTTTGTGCTGGGTAGGAGTGCGTTATGGCATTTACAAAGGTTCCTACAATATACCAAATATATTGTAATTGAATTCACCCCCTCCATCATTCTCCTTTATCTCTCCTCCCACCATTCAAGAAATAGCTTCAACAGGTATCTTTTTTCCATTTACATGCATGTGTACAAATTATTTGCACCATATTCACTCTCCTTCATAAACTCTTCCTCACTTTCTCCCCCTCGCCCTGTATTACTTTCTTTTCTTTTGTTTCTTTCCTTCCTTCCTTCCTTTCTTTCTTCCTTCACAGTACTGGGATTTGAACTCAGGGCCTACACCTAGAACCACTTCACCAGACCTTTTTTGCTATGGGTTTTTCAAGATAAGGTATCGGTAACTATTTGCCTAGGCTGTCTTCGAACTGTGATCTTCCTGATCTCTGCCTGCTAAGTAACTAGGATTACAAGCATGAGCCTCCAACACCTGGCTTGTGTTATTTTCTTGATGGAGACTTCATGTTATTGTAAAGACCTAATACTGAACTTAGAGAATATCTTCAGTTTTACTCACAGAGCTGAGATACCAAGCAGAAAGACAGAGAGAGAGAGAGAGAGAGAGAGAGAGAGAGAGAGAGAGAGACAGAGACAGAGACAGAGAGAGCCGAGAGAGCCTACCTTACTAAAATGAGTGTTGACCATAAGAAAATTACTAAAGGCTATGGGGAGCATGGACTCAGGAAATACTGGAAAGTGTTCAGAAAAGTAACCAGCATTTACACAGAAATTTCCCAGCACTTACCTGTTCCTACCAATCACATTGAAAACTCCATAACCTATAGTCAATTAAGTAAAATATTGGGAATATTTAAAATTGGTGTGAGGTCTGAGATTTCATTAACATTACTGCATAACTAGTATTTTTTTAGTTTTGATAAATGTGGTAAAATTATATAACATGTTTATGTGTGGGAAAGCTAGAGATGTATATATAAAAAATGGTATGCTCTAGTCTCTCTTTTACATTCATTTGTAAATTTCAAGTTATTCCAGGTCCAGCATGTAATCCTAATCCTAAAATTATTCCAGGGTCCATGCCCATAATTCTAGTGATTTGAGAGGTTGAAACAGAAAAATCTTGTTGAAGTCCAGCCTGGAGGAAAGTTAGTAGAAGACCCTATCTCAGAAAACAAACTAAAAACAAAATGGGCTGGGGGTATGTCTCAAATAGTAGAGTGCTTAAAGTATGAGGATCTGAGTTCAATCTCCAGTACTTAAAATAATTCAACACAAAGTTTTAAAATAGCTAAATCCAAGTGAAAACTCGCTTGCAACTATCTACTCATTTGAACACTTGCTCACACTATAAACTATTAAATCAAGTCCTAGGTAAACACATACCATGAATTAATATATAATATATATATATATATATATATATATATATATATATATATATTCCAATAATATATACATATGCATGTGAATATTACATGTGTAAGCAAATATGCTCAAGAATGCTTGTTGCCCCCATATCCAAATATGTACAAAATGTTATTATATTCACCTTTGATGAAGTTTAAATAGGCAAAATTACTCTATGATGTTGAAGTTGGGATCACAGTCACCATGGGAATGACATAGG
The DNA here is from genome assembly GCF_047511655.1 of Castor canadensis. Lineage (NCBI taxonomy): Eukaryota > Metazoa > Chordata > Mammalia > Rodentia > Castoridae > Castor > Castor canadensis. Next base: position 24,839,091 of record NC_133390.1, on the reverse strand, counting down.
AAGACAGTTTCCAGGAGCTAGTATTGTTCCAATTTGTGAGGTGGTTACATGGGAGTGTTAACTTACTGACAAGTTAACAAGCTGTACCACTTTTGATGTCTGCACTTGTCTGTACAAGCTATAATGAAAGAGCCTAAATGCACCTAATAAAAAACAAGTTTCTAAGTTATTTAATCTTTTTTTAGATTTTTCTTGACTTGTTTTTTACATGCAAATAGCAATGTACTGCTACAAATGGAATCTTTCAGTGATTTCAAGAGTATAGGTAACTGGTAGAAAATCATTGCTAAACTTCCTTGGCTTTATGTAGATATCTCCTTAATGTCTGCTTTTAATACAGTCTCCTATAAAACTTTATACACAAAACCTATTTCTAATGACATTTAAATAAAAGTAGAAACAGAGCATACCTATCCAAGATTCACTGGAATTGAACAAGTTAAATGATCCTTTCTTATGAGACCATATTTCTGAGTTGTTATTGACAAAGAAGTCAAGGATAATATGCCTAATATCTGTAGGCAAATGATATATCTATTTGGTTCTTCTTATTCATATTCTCTCATGAAAACATCATGTTTCATATTAGATTCTGAAAAGACTGTCAAAGGAGAGTAAAATCATACATGAAAAAAGTGGCCTTAGTCACTTTTACTCTGTTCTGCCCCCAATTAAGTTTAAATGTCATTATCACACACCAATAGTGGATTAATCTTTTGTGAGGGCTGAAACATATAAAATTTCAGGGATCTCATTTTTTAAAAAAAAGAAGAGTAAAAAAATGCCTTTCTGGAGCAAATTTTATAGAAAAATAGTATGATGTAAGTACATTGTTACTGTTCAGGCTCCTTATGCACCCATACTAGTAAAATGAAACTTTTTCATTTTTATTTTTTCACCTTTTCTGGTACTGGAAATTGACCTCAGGGCTTTGCACATTTGAAGCAAGTGCTGAACCATTTAAGTCTACCTCAGGCCCTTTGGCATATGTGTATATATATATACACATATATACACACACATACATGTCTATCTATCTATCTATATATATACATACGTATCTATCTATCTATCATCTATCTATCTATCTATATCTATCTATCTATCTATCTATCTATCTATCTATCTATCTATATATATATATATAGAGAGAGAGAGGTATCACAAACATTGCCAAGGCTGCCCTCAAACTTCCTCTACCTCCTCAGTAGCTGTGTTGTGCTTGTGCACCACAACACCTGGCTTGTTTCTTTTGCTTCATGATAAATGCACATTGTCATGGCAATTCATGTGGTACTATGCATATTCACACAGATCACCTCCATCAGGTGTCAGAAGGGTGAGACATCTACAGCAGAGAAGCAAGCCGTGGAACAATGATACAAGGCAGACATTAACAAAAAATACAAGGATAGTGCAAAGATGATTATAAATATCAACATGCACCCATGTTGTCGCTGAAGAGATAATGAGATAATTGTCTGAGATGATGTAGCTCATTACATCTGTCTAATGTAATGGAGAAAAGCCAAATTTCAAACATACCCAATTTCTTACCTAGAGTTAACTGTTTCTTAGTCTTCCATATGGAATATATCAAAAGAAATCTGGATTTTTTTAGTGAAATTTTTCTACCTAAAAATAGTAGCAAATTCAAATTAAAAAGTAACTTCGTCTGAATATTGGACATGGGACTTTTACTAATTCTGATACACATAAAGATAAGAAGAACTCACCAGACATTGTCCTATGGCCAATCCTAGCAATAGACAGAGACTAAAAATAGTAGGAAAACTTGCCCTGAAGGTTTTATTTTATAATGATTTATATTAGATGCTAGCCAAAAATATAAATAAATAAATAAATAAATAGGGAAGAACTGTTGAAAACTTGAATATTTTAGAGCTAGGGAATTCTGAAAAGATTGAGAAATTTCAGTGGGTTGCCATGAGAATTTAAGACTACAGTAATTCTTAGTATAAGCCTTCTTCATCTTTATTAATTTTCCTAAATGGATGCAAGACACTAAGTGTACTAGAAATTTCATTGTCTCAGTCAAAAGATTCCCTGAAATGACTAAAAATACATGTAGAAAGTAAAGGTGCTAGTGCCTTTTCCAGAGTTAAATGGGTCAGGTTATATCTACACCATGACTTTAAATGGATATGCACAAAATAAAGAAAGTGGAGAGGCAACAGTGTTTACAACATACTTCCCAGGTGATGTTTATGCAAGAGTAAAAAGCAGGGTAAGTGTAGGCAGATGGATTCCAAAGAAATCAAAAGCTTGTTTAAATGCAAATGTTCTCAGGAAGAAGAAGCATTCAGAGAAGAAATGATATATAAATAAATTTCCTCTCAGCAGAATGTTTTCTTATTCAAGTTTACAAGAGACTACCTCAAGTGTCTAATGGAGATAAACTGAAGAACTAAAAGTGGATACCTTTTCGAAAGGAGTTTTAGTGCCTTTAAAAGCCTGCTGACTGAGGCACTTTATTTAGCTGAGGAACAGAACCTGCAATCAAATTGCAATCCTTCTTCTCTTTGAGTTTTGTCTACCAATCTTGACTTCAAGATGAGTTGACACTTTAAGATATAAAAGTGTAATTTAGTCTATCTCTCAATCCCCACTTAACTTCTATGATAACAAGCAACCGCTTAGCAAAGTAATTAATGGGAAATATGCATTCTTATTGGGAACTTGGGACATAGTTTCTATGAACAAGACAGTAATCACTGCATCATAATTTGATATCAATTAACTTCTAACTCAGCTATTTGGTCATAGCACCAATATCAATGAGTAATCTGAATGCCTCTTAGCCTATAGTGGTTTCATATTTTTTTTCTTTTTTAGTGGTGAAGAGATATGGGAAATACATTCTACTTTTGAACATATATAATCAAAATAAATCTCTTCTTACTTTTTGCATATGGTATCATTATTGCACATGATATGCATTTATTGGATCATTTATTCTGACAGAATGCAATGTGATAACTGAGTAAGAAAAAATGATATAATCTTCATACCTCACTTGCACTTTTCTGTAGTGGATAAAATGAATATTTAGCAAAGCAAGCTAGCAGTTTGCAAATGTGCAATTAAAATCCTGGCTCTTCTCTAATTGTGTAACACTTAAGTTAAATGGTCTTAATAGACATATAATGATAGCTTTATAAACATACAGTTACTTATAATCAAAGTAATTTCTATTTCAGTTTTAAAGCACCCATTAAATGTCTATTATGATTTTTAAGTAATTTAGCAGACATTTAATGAATACTTTACAAACCCATATAATAATTATTTCAAGAGACAACTGTTAACATATAGGAGTAACACAACTATTCATTTGAATGCACAGTTTAAAACTAATTAGTGAACTATTTACACAATACCTGATGGATTTACTACAAGAGGAAAATCACAACTTTAATACATAGTCACATGCCATTTCAATGATGGGACCCATTTTGACAATTTTGCTGTTAGTTGATTTCCTTATTGTGCAAACATTAGAGTGTACCTACACCGCCCCCCGTCACTAGGTAATATAATCATACATGTGGTCTATTATTGACTAAAGAATATTTTTGTGGTATGTGACTGTAATTTCATTTCTTAAAATAGAAACCATTTCTTTTTTTGTTCTAGGTCTTGTGACATAGAAGTCATGTTACAAAAATAAAACACTAGAAAACCAAATCTCTTAGAATTCCATAAATGCTTTAGAAAATAATGTTTGTGCTAGGCATAGCACTTTATACATGAATTGACTGTTATATTTTGCATATGTTGCTAGGAAATTAAGAAAAAAATTGATGTAGACAGCTTTCCATTCAAGTTGCAGTTGATGAATAAGTTTTCAATTTTCAGAATAATGTTATTAATGTTATAAAGGAACCACTATTTCTCACTATGTATAGAACAAGGAGAGGTTGGCAAAATCTTTTCAAAATTAAAGTGATTAAAATTCTTTAACATGACAGAAGAATTTATGTGTTATAGCAAAGTCACTAAACTTTTCTCATATATCAGAAATCATTATTTTGGGCCCATGAAGCTTAGTCATGAGTGTTATAGGAGGACTCTAAAGCTGATTTGAAGGGTGATACACTTTAATTCATAAATTACAATTTTTATTGCTTCTTTGAGACTGGTCTTTTAATTGTCGAAATTTCATAATCTGGATTATAAAATTACATAAATATAGATTATTATTTGAATGCTAGTCACAAATTTTAGTGTCAGTGTACATTAAAAAGTGTTAGATTTAAGTATGATTATAGTATTATGAGATTTAATTTCATATTTTTTATATACTTGCTATCTCATCATTGTAGTCATTTTTGACTTCTCCTATCCTAACTGTTTTGGGGACAAGAATAATAACACAACCACTTTTCCCTCTATACTGGCAGTCACTCCACAAAAGATCACATCCACTTTTTAGACACTATTGCCTGTATAAAATATGTATTGTGTATTAATAATATATATTCTTAATATAGTTATACACATACATAAAGTTCAAAGTCTGAATATAAATGAAATAATTCATACAAAGCTCTCATTGCATAAATATGCATTTGATTAGTAGTTCCATTTAGTAAAAAACAGACAACCTGTTTCTTCAGTTCATTCTGGAGAGGTATATTTTCTGTTTTTGTTTTCATTTACTGACATGCCAATCTGCCCAGTGTGAGTGGCTTTAGGTAATATGACTCTTCTTCCTAGATATGTTCATATTTAAGTAGAGTCCTTATTCTTTATTTTCTCTATTTAGTCTTAGGCCACAATATAGTCTTAGGAATATAAATACCTCAGTAACATTTATCTCTTCTTATGTCTACTAATAATGTAATAAAAAGTGTGAAAAGAAATAAAAATTAAAGTCCTAAATTTGCATAACACTCAGTGAGCTGTACAAAATTTTTCTTGAGCTATACATGAAATCTAACTCAATGATTTATGACTTTTTGTTAATCATTTCTTACCAAAATAATATTATGAAGTAGTATAGTGGGGCTTTTAAACACTACTACAAATTAAGTCACTATTCTATAATGCTTATTCATATCAGTGCTACACAGTAATGGGCATCACATTTATAAAAGCCAGGAGTCATTTGGATACACATGATAACAGTTCATTGTAAGGTTCTCTATTAGATGTATCAATTTATTGGGCATTGTTATGTAAACTGTGATTAAAGTCATATAATAATTTGAAACTGAAAGTAGTTGTACAAGTAAAGAAAAGTAGACTTTCAAGGAATGAATAGTATGGTACCCAACAATAAAAGGTCAAGACCTTAAGATGAACCAGAATGTAAGACTGAAGAAATAAATGTTAGAGGAATAGGAAGGAAAATAGGCAAAAATAAAAAACTTTAGCATCAATAAAAACATTCCTTTAAGCAGCAAGGAATGTGGAAATGCATCATAAGTCATTGGTAAGTCAGGTTAAGAATTAAGTATTAATCATTAAATTTAACAGGGGGATATTAATTGCTAAATTATTAAAAGGAGTGTGAAGGTTTGGGGATGAAAGTTTGATGAAGAGGCAGGGAGATTGAGATGTTTTGGTATTCACCCTGTTCCACCTCATGTTTTTGTAAAGGAAAGATTAAAAAATGGGGTTGTAGGTGAAGGTAAAACTAGAATTGAGTGCTTTATTAAATGGAGGTAGAGATAATAATAAATTGGTATACCAATCACCAGATGCAGAAAATTGGAAAAATTAGAAGATGCATTAAGAAAGATGAGTAAAATATGAAAGTTAAGTTCTCATAAAGAAAAAGGAATGTGTTGCACAAATGATAATGAAAAATTTAAAAGATTTTCATAGTATATTCACATGGACTAGAAAGCAAAATATTTGGACATAATTGCAGGATCTCACATCTCTTGTGATTACTTTAAAATATTTAATGAGATAGAAAATGAGATGATTAAGTAAAAGTGAAATTGACCAAAGTAGTTCTTGATATCCAAAGAAAAAGGAAGAAATATGAGATAGCTTTCTAGGGGAATGGAATAAAAAATAAATTGAGTAGTATAGTTTTGTTTCTAAGTAACAATAAGCACCCACTCTCCCAAAATTAGCAGTCACACATTTGAGCTTAGAGAAATCCATATTATGTATGGTTTTCCCAGTAATATTTAACTATATGAGACAGGAAAAAACTAGTCAGAAAGCTGAATATTAAAATGAAATATTTAAAAATTGATAGATAATGCCAAAACTTTTCCATGCACACATATGTGTACACACACATCTACATATTTAGCTTGGTCTACACATTCAATAATAGTTATTGTCAGTTTTAAAACATATTTTATAATTAGATATTCTAATAGAAAACCAATGGGTAGTTTAATTTTGAATTTTGCTACTTATCATCTAAAACATATAGGGGGAAATATTACTTGCTAAAAATTTACAAATACCTGGATGATTTAAATAACATCAATTTATTTTCTTAGTCAAAGCTAAGGTAGAACAATGTGTCAGGGAAAGGGAGTAGACCAAGAAACAAAAGTGCAAAGTGTGAGAGTGGAAGAGACTTCTAAAAACAGAATAGTAAGTATACCAACAGAAAGTTAAAAATGCCTCAGGCTATTATAGAATATCTGTGAATGGACTTGTCCTCTTGCCATAAACAATAAGGAAACTGGATAGAAATACTGATAGTCAGAAATTTGGACAATAAACAGGACAGAACTGCAATCCTTAAGAGAGAAAATTTGACATAAGATGTATGATTACTCTGGCTTTCTGTCTAAAAGGATTCTCTTGAACTTGAGGAAGAAGAGTTCCTAAAGTACAGCATGACAATCTCACCAATAAGGGAAGATAGAGATAAGTGTTCAGACATGGATTAGGCTGAAAAATTGCAGAGCACGTAGCAGAAAGAGGATCGATACACAGCTGATTTTGTTGGATCCGTTGTAAAATACAAACCACACACACCTAGGATGAGGATCTATTAGCAATGCAGACAACATCAAGGATAACCATACTCATGGATTTCTCACTAGAAACTATGCAAGGTAGTAAGCAATAGAATATCTTCAAAGTATGGGAGGAGAAAGATTAGCAGTCAACCTAGAATTTTATAACTTGTAAACTATGCATCTCAAATTAAGGTAATACTAATAATTTTCCTGGAAACAAATTTGAAGAACTTGTCAACAATTAAGTTGAACTAGAGAAAATATTCAGATTTGTTAAACAAGGAAGCTTATAGTGGGTAGAAAGTAAAATATATATAAATTAATATGAATTACCAATTTGGACACTTCCTGTCATTTAAAAAATATATTTTAGGATATAATAGACTGTTTACATGATACAATATTATGTGCAAATAAACTAGTAACATAGGGATATATATTGTGTACACAGTATTGTTGTGAAACAATAAAATAGTCATAGTTGAATCATTTAACAGTAGAAACAAAATTGAATAAGTCAAAAAGCAAAGAGAAAGCAAATAAAACAGAGGTACGATAAGCAATAATGAAAACTGGAAGGAAAAAGAAGTATATGTTCTTTTAATTAACTTTCTATGGCATAATTTCTAGCATAGGTACTTAATACAGGAAATTTAAAGAGGAAACACTAATTATGTGATGAGTTTCCTTGGTTGTTTTGCTGATTGGAAATTTACTACCTTCTCTAGTAGCAGAACATTCTGGTTTGAATGGAAAGCAAAGGCTCTCAATTGTGACACCCTTAGCGCACTCATTTATAGATATAAGATGCCTATCTTATATGTGCTGGCAGATTTCCTTAATAACACTCATGTATTGTAAGTCCATGAGAATTGTGTGTCTGTTGGATATATTGGACACTTATATGTGGATGGACTGGTAAGAAACTGTGGACATATATATCATATCTCTTTCTCCTCATGCTCACCTCATGTATCCATCAGACTGCACTTATAGGACATAAATAAAATTATTATGAATCAAGGTAGTGTAAAAAACAAACCAATAACAGAGCCCTTCTAAGCATGAGAGCTTGGTGACTACACAAGTTACAGCACATCAAGCCTGCCCTAGATGAATAGCAGAGTTACTTCTTTATAAGTTCTAGAACAAAGCCAGGTATGTTAATTCTTCATATATTCCCTCTAATATTCACCAATTCACCATTATAAGTTTTATCAGATGCAATATGAGAATAAGAAACTAATACATGTTACAACATATGCCATCAATAGTAATATTAAAGTATGCACATATGAATGATTTAGGATAAGTTTAGGTATTCACTGAAGCCTTCTAAACTTTGTTGATCCTAAAAAAAAGAAAACCAATATAAATTAAGGCATGATCATAAGTTGGAAGATTTAACGTAGTTCTGATATTAACTCTCCCCAAAGTAATGCACAGATTCAATGCAAACTCAATCAAAATTCTACAAGATTTCTTTGTTAACTTAAATGTACACTTGATATATAAATTCAAAGGACGTATTATTCGAAGTGATTATTAGGAGGAAGACCAAAGCTAGATGTTTGAAACCATTCATGTCAAGACTCACTTAGGCAGCAGTCTTAAAAAAGCAGTATGGCTGAGGTGTGCACCTGAAATTTTAGGTAAGGGAACAGAAGATACAATACACAAATAGGACCTGCCTTATATGCCTATATTATTTTTAAAGTGGTTCCATGGTAATTTAATTTTGGGAATAACGATACTATAAATAATTTATCCTAGAAAAAATGTAAATATATTTGTAGATGAATAAGAACACTTACAGCATGCATATCTAGTTCATAGAGTTACACAAAAATAGATGGAAGAGAGGATGATAAAAATATATGGAAAGGACTAAGACCAACTTCAACTGGTTCCTGCCATCAATGTTTTTGTTATAAAGATGTTTTCCTCTTAGAACGTGTCATTAGCTATGATACAGATTAATAGTAAATATTCTATAAACTGAAGCTGTAGCATACTATTAGTGCTGCACTTACATTCTGTAAGATTCCTTTAACATTTGTTTGCATAAAGCTTTCCTATATGTTTCCATTCTCACTAGGAAGCACCTTTCTTTCTCTCAGATAACTACACAGGTGGTCAGAAGCAAAGTTGTCTGCACAAGTGGGGAAAAATTTCCTCAGAGATTTTGTACTCCTGTTCATGTCTCTCAAGCAATGAGAGATATCTGAAAAGATGAACACTTCAAGTTCTCTGTCTCTAATCAGGAAAACTGAGATTTTCACCACACTTCTTATGGATAGTCTGAAGAATTGATCTGGAGTTACTTTCTGTGGGTCTTTTCAAACATCATCCTCTTTTTTTGAATTCTTCTACTTTGTAGTTACATTTTTCCATGTACTATCAACTTTTACAAGGACTATATTAAAAAAGGCATACTGGTTTCAAGATACAATCCCACTCATTCTGGTTTGTTTAGGATAATCAGATTTTATAACTCTGCATAATTATGATACTATTATATTGTCCTATTTTAATCTCTAAAGTGATTCAGTCAGTATAATAACTTATGTGGTCATCATTTAAAATGAAAAGCAGGCACAGCCACAAACATATTCTTTTTTTGTGATAACAAATGACTATCTTTATTAATAAAAAAAAAAGTCCACATAATGCCACAGAGAAAATACAAATGACCCAATAGAAAAAGGTGCATTCTAGGTGAATAAGCAGATAAAAGAAAAAATGGAAAAGAAAGATAACAAATTTATGAAAGCATATTTGTTCTTTCTTTGATGGCAATGGATTCTTAAAAACAAGGTGTATTCCTCTCTACAAAAGGATAAATATCTCAAAGTTGGGAAACACCAGGCTAGAAAAGGCCTGGGAAATTGGCAACCTTTCCCTGTATAGTGAGAAAAACTGGGCTGTAAATATAAAGTCTAAAGAATGAATTCCCCATCTGGTCCCAAGCTTGCAAGGCTATCCTTTACAGTGTAGGGGACAGAACAGGAGATGCAGTATCTGTAAATACTGATATGAAAATATCTACCAACCATATTTTTTAAAGGATAATCTCTTTTGGGTAAACCAAATAAAATAAATGATAGCCAGTCAGCAAATGATAGATTATAAGCTGATAGATGGATAGATAGATAGATAGATAGATAGATAGATAGATAGATAGACTAAAAGACACACATATAAAACTTTTTAATGGAAAAATGCACTGAAAACTGTTGACAAAATTTTCTCTTTGTAGAAAAGAGTTGAAAGTAGGAATGGAGGGGAGAAAATTTCATCCTATATGCTTTTAATTTTTTTATTTGTAATTTTTGTTTTTTTATTCATTTATTCATATGTTCATACATTGTTTGGGCCATTTCTTCCCCCTGCCCCATCTCTCCCAATCCCCCTCACTTCCAGGCAGAACCTGTTCTGCCCTTTTCTCCAATTTTGTTGAAGAGAAGACATAAGCAATAATAAGAAAGACGGCTAGTTTATGCTGTCTTTCTTCTTATTTATGCTAGTTGAGATAAAGACAGTTATACAGAGAGAATCCTAGCACTGATTCCATGTACAAGTGTATTAAAACCCAAATTGATTCACCTCTTCCTGATCTCTTCACTACTTCCCTGTCACCTTCCCATATTGACCTTTGTCATTTTAAGGTTACTGTATTAGCTCCTCTGCATTGGGGACATCCAGACACTTCCAAGTTTTGGGTTTCCTACCTATCCCCACTCCTCCCATATGTGCTCTCCCCTTAGCGTATTACCCAAGTCTAACAACATTGCTGCATTTGCCCTAGATCTAAAGTCTGCTTATCAGGGAGAACATACGATTTTTGGTCTTCTGAGCCTGGCTAACCTCACTCAGGAAGATGTTCTCCAGTTACATCCATTTACTTGCGAATGATAAGATTTCATTCTTCTTCATGGCTGAGTAAAACTCCAATGTGTATAAATACCACGTTTTCTTTTATTTAAAATTGTTTTATTATTCATATGTGCATACAAGTTTTGGGTCATTTCTCCCCCCTGCCTCCACCCCCTCTCTTACCACCCACTCCGCCCCCTCCCTCTCCCCCTTACCCCCTCAATACCCAGCAGAAACTTTTGCCCTTATCTCTAATTTTGTTGAAGAGAGAGTATAAGCAATAATAGGAAGGAACAAGTGTTTTTGCTGGTTGAGATAAGGACAGCTCTACAGGGAGTTGACTTACATTAATTTCCTGTGCGTGTGTGTTACCTTCTAGGTTAATTCTTTTTGATCTAACCTTTTCTCTAGTTCCTGGTCCCCTTTTCCTATTGGCCTCAGTTGCTTTTAAGGTATCTGCTTTAGTTTCTCTGCGTTAAGGGCAACAAATGCTAGCTAATTTTTTAGGTGTCTTACCTATCCTCACCCCTCCCTGTGTGCTCTTGCTTTTATCATGTGCTCAAAGTCCAATCCCCTTGTTGTGTTTGCCCTTGATCTAATGTCCGCATATGAGGGAGAACATATGATTTTTGGTCTTTTGGGCCAGGCTAACCTCACTCAAAATGATGTTCTCCAATTCCATCCATTTACCAGCGAATGATAACATTTCTTTCTTCTTCATGGCTGCATAAAATTCCTTTGTGTATAGGTACCACATTTTCTTAATCCATTCATCAGTGGTGGGGCATCTTGGCTGTTTCCATAACTTGGCTATTGTGAATAGTGCTGCAATAAACATGGGTGTGCAGCTGCCTCTAGAGTAACCTGAGTCACTTTCCTTTGGGTAAATCCCTAGGAGTGGGATTGCTGAATCATATGGCATATCTATGTTTAGATTTTTAAGAATCCTCCATATTGTTTTCCAGAGTGGTTGCACAAGCTTGCATACGCACCAGTAGTATACAAGGGTTCCTTTTTCGCCACATTCTCTCCAACACCTGTTGTTGGTGGTGTCTTTCATGACAGCTATTCTGACTGGGGTGAAGTAGAATCTTAGTGGTTTTTTTTTTAATCTTTTATTCACATGTGCATACATGTTTGAGTCATTTCTCCCCCCAGCCCCCCTCCCCCATCCTCTCCCCCTTTTCCCCCCTCAGTTCCAGGCAGGGCCTGTTCTGCCTTTATTACTAGCTTTGTTGAAGAGAAGAAGCAAGCCAAATAAGGAAGACAAAGCGTTTTTGCTAGTTGAGTTGAGGATAGCAATACAGAAATATTCCTAATATTGCTTTCATGTTCACATGTTATGACCCATGTTGATTCATCTCCAGCTGATCTTTACCCTGGTTACTGATTTCCTTCTCATGATAACCTCTGTTGCTTTAAGGTTTCTATATTAGCTCCTCTGGAGTGGGGACATCCAACACTTCCATGTTTTGGGTTTTCTACCTATTTCTATATCACCCAAATGTGCTCTCCCCTTATCATGTGATCCAAGCCCAACCACATTGCTGTATTTGTCCTAGATCTAAAGGCCACATATGAGGGAAAACATATGATTTTTGGTCTTCTGAGCCAGGCTGACCTCGCTCAGAATGATATTTTCTAGTTCCATCCATTTACCTGCAAATGATAAGATTTCATTCTTCTTCATGGCTGGGTAAAATTTCATTGTGTACAAGTACCACATTTTCATGATCCATTCATCAATAGCGGGGCATCTTGCTTATTTCCATAACTTGGCTATTGTGAATAATGCTGCAATAAACATGGCTGTGCAGGTGCCTCTGGAGTAACCTGTGTTGCATTCTTTGGTTATATCCCCAGGAGATGGATTGCTGGATCATATGGCAGGTCTATGTTTAGATTTTTAAGGAGTCTTAAAATTTTTTTCCAGAGTGGTTGCACCAGCTTGCATTCCCACCAGGAGTGGATTAGTGTCCCTTTTTCTCCATATCTTCACCAACACCTGTTGTTGGTGGTGTTTTTGATAATGGCTATTCTAACAGGGGTGAGGTGGAAACTTAGTGTGGTTTTGATTTGCATTTCCTTTATGGTTAGAGATGGTGATCATTTTTCATGGTTTTTTTGGCCATTTGAATTTCTTCTTTTGAGAAAGTTCTATTAAGTTCAGTTGCCCATTTTTTAATTGGTTCATTGATTTTAGGAGAGTTTAGTTTCTTAAGTTCCCTGTATATTCTGGTTATCAGTCCCTTGTCTGATGTATACCTGACAAATATTTTCTCCCACTCTGTGGGTGGTCTCTTCAGTTTAGAGACCATTTCTTTTGTTGTGCAGAAGCTTAAGTCCCATTTATCCATCCTTTCTCATAGCTGCTGGGCTGCTGGAGTTGTATTGAGGAAGTCCTTGCCAATACTTATTAGTTCCAGAGTGTTTCCTGCTCCTTCCTATAGTATCTTCAGAGTTTCAGGTCTGATATTTAGGTCCTTGATCCATTTTGAGTTGATACTAGTACAGCGTGGTAGACATGGATCTAGTTTCAGTTTCTTGCAGATAGATAACCACTCTTCCCAGCAACATTTGTTGAAGGGGCTGTCTTGATTTGTCATCCTTTATGGCAAGAGATGGTGATCATGTTTTAATGTGGTTTTTGGCCATTTGAATGTCTTCTTTTGAGAAAGTTCTGTTTAGTTCAGTTCCTACTTCTTTATTGGTTCATTGATTTGAGGAGAGTTTAGTTTTTTGAGTTCCCTGTATGTCCTGGTTATCAGTTTTTTGTCTGATGTGTAGCTGGCAGATGTTTTCTCCCACCATTTCTTTGTTTTGCAGAAGCTTTTTAATTTTATGAAGTCCCATTTGTCCATCCTTTCTCTTAGTTGCTGAGCTGCTAGCATTCTATTGAGGACAACTTTGCCTATACCTATTACTTCCAGAGTATTCCCTGCTCTTTCCTGTACTAACTTCAGAGTTTCAGGTCTGATATTAAGGTCCTTGATCCATTTTGAGTTGATACTAGCACAGGGTGATAAATACAAATCTAGTTTCAGTTTTTTGCAAGTAGATAACCACTTTTCCCTGAAACATTGTTGAAGAGGCTGTATTTCTCCATTGTATGTTTTTGGTGACTTTGTCAAAAATAAGGTACACACAGCTGTGTGGATTCATATCTGGGTCCTCTATTCTGTTCCACTGGTCTTCATGTATGTTTTTGCACCAGTACCATGCTGTTTTTATTGCTATTGCTTTGTAATATTGTTGGAAGTCAGGTATTGTGATACCTCCAGCATAGCTTTTTTTGCTGAGTATTGCCTTAGCTATTTGTGGTTTGTTATGTTTCCAAATGAACTTTAGGGTAGATTTTTCATTCTCTGTGATGAAAGTCATTGGGATTTTGATGGGAATTGCATTAAACATGTAGATTGCTTTTGGTAGTATAGCCATTTTTACTATGTTGATTCCACCAATCCATGAGCACGGGTGATCTTTCCATCTTCTGCAGTCTTCCTTGATCTCTTTCTTCAGGGGTTTGTAGCTCTCTTTATAGAAGTCATTCACATCCTTTGTTAAGTTTACTCCTAGGTATTTGATTTTTTTTTGAGGTTATTATAAATGGAATTGTTTCCATATATTCTTTCTCAATTTGTTCATTGTTGATGTATAGAAAAGCTAATGATTTTTGTAAGTTGATTTTATATCTTGCCACCTTGCTATAGCTGTTTATGCTGTCTAGGAGGTTTTGGGTAGATTTTTTTGGGGTTTTAAGATATAGGATCATTTCATCTGCAAATAGGGATATTTTGAGTTTCTTTACCTATGTTTATTCTTTTTATTTCTTCTTCTTGCCTAATTCCTTTTCTAAGAATTCCAGGATTATGCTGCATAGGAGTGGGGATAGTGGGTACCCTTGACTCATTTCTTATTTTAGGAGAAATGGTTTCAATTTGTCTTCATTAAGTATGATGTTGGCTATAGGTTTATTATATATAGCCTTTACAATGTTGAGGTACATTCCTTCTATTACTATTTTTCTTAGAGCTTTTTTCATGAAGTGCTGTTGAATCCTATCAAAGGCTTTTTCTGCATCTATTGAGATGATCAAGTGTTTTTTGTCTTTGGTTCTACTGATGTGCTGTATTACATTTATAGGTTTTCATATGTTGAACCACCCCTGCATCCCTGGAATGAAGGTGACTTATTTGTGGTGAATGATCTTCTGATATGTTGTTGGATTTGGTTTGCCATTATTTTATTGAGAATTTTTGCATTGATGTTCTTTAAGGAGAATGGTCTGTAGTTCTCCTTTTTGGAGGTGTCTATGTCTGGTTTGGGGATAAGTGTAATACTGGCTTCATAAAATGAGTTAGGCAGTATTCCTTCCCTTTCTATTTCACAGAAATAATAATGATAGTTTTGCTGGGTATCATAGGGTTGAAGTTATTTTCACTCAGTGCCCAGAGTATGTCACTCCATGCCCTTCTTGCCTTTAAGGTTTCTGTTGAGAAATCTCTGTGATTTTGATTAGTTTATCTTTGTTTTTTGTTTTTTTTTTTTCTAGCAACAATCTTCTTTATTTCAGTGCTTTCCCCTCATTCTGCTGGGGCAGCCATTGGTGCTGGTTCTTAAGTTTCAGTTTTGGGAGTCACAAGTGAATGTATTTGTGTTTGAGGCTTTAAAAAAAATTTTAGGTGATTTGAAATCAATTCAATTTAATGATGTTTGTCTGTCAAAAGCCTGTCCATGCCATATTGGAGCCTCCAGGCTCAGGCTTTGTTAATCTTCAGTTCTTGGCCTCATTATGCTAGTACTAGGGCTGTGTGTGTCAGCAATGTGGACACCGTGATAGGTGCAAACTGCAGCATGTTGGCTTTGTCATCTTCTTTCCCCTGCAACTCGTCTTTTGTCCCTGTCCGCATCACTGTCCTCCTTTTATGGTTGAATAAACAGATGTTCTCCAACTTACCTCTGTCACCCAGGGCACGTCTTCTAGTTAATGCTCCTGTCCTTAGCTGGCTGTCTGGTGGGATGCTGTATTAAGAGATCAGACCTACACTGAGATGTCCAGCCTCACAGCCTTAGGACAGCCACCGGTTGGACATATGGACAGTGCCACCCAGAAGGACAAGCCTGTGTTTCACATATTCCTGAGGGTACTGGTCTCTTTTTTTTTTTTTTTTTTATTCATATGTGCATACAAGGCTTGGTTCATTTCTCCCCCCTGCCCCCACCCCCTCCCTTACCACCCACTCCACCCCCTCCCGCTCCCCCCCCTCAATACCCAGCAGAAACTATTTTGCCCTTATCTCTAATTTTGTTGTAGAGAGAGTATAAGCAATAATAGGAAGGAACAAGGGGTTTTGCTGGTTGAGATAAGGATAGCTATACAGGGCATTGACTCACATTGATTTCCTGTGCGTGGCTGTTACCTTCTAGGTTAATTCTTTTTGATCTAACCTTTTCTCTAGTTCCTGGTCCCCTTTTCCTATTGGCCTCAGTTGCTTTAAGGTATCTGCTTTAGTTTCTCTGCATTAAGGGCAACAAATGCTAGCTAGTTTTTTAGGTGTCTTACCTATCCTCACCCCTCCCTTGTGTGCTCTCGCTTTTATCATGTGCTCATAGTCCAATCCCCTTGTTGTGTTTGCCCTTGATCTAATGTCCACATATGAGGGAGAACATACGATTTTTGGTCTTTTGGGCCAGGCTAACCTCACTCAGAATGATGTTCTCCAATTCCATCCATTTACCAGCAAATGATAACATTTCGTTCTTCTTCATGGCTGCATAAAATTCCATTGTGTATAGATACCACATTTTCTTCATCCATTCGTCAGTGCTGGGGCATCTTGGCTGTTTCCATAACTTGGCTATTGTGAATAGTGCCGCAATAAACATGGATGTGCAGGTGCCTCTGGAGTAACAGTCTTTTGGGTATATCCCCAAGAGTGGTATTGCTGGATCAAATGGTAGATCGATGTCCAGCTTTTTAAGTAGCCTCCAAATTTTTTTCCAGAGTGGTTGTACTAGTCTACATTCCCACCAACAGTGTAAGAGGGTTCCTTTTTCCCCGCATCCTCGCCAACACCTGTTGTTGGTGGTGTTGCTGATGATGGCTATTCTAACAGGGGTGAGGTGGAATCTTAGTGTGGTTTTAATTTGCATTTCCTTTATTGCTAGAGATGGTGAGCATTTTTTCATGTGTTTTCTGGCCATTTGAATTTCTTCTTTTGAGAAAGTTCTGTTTAGTTCACCTGCCCATTTCTTTATTGGTTCTTTAGTTTTGGGAGAATTTAGATTTTAAGTTCCCTGTATATTCTGGTTATCAGTCCTTTGTCTGATGTATAATTGGCAAATATTTTCTCCCACTCTGTGGGTGTTCTTTTCAGTTTAGAGACCATTTCTTTTGATGAACAGAAGCTTTTTAGTTTTATGAGGTCCCATTTATCTATGCTATCTCTTAGTTGCTGTGCTGCTGGGGTTTCATTGAGAAAGTTCTTACCTATACCTACTAACTCCAGAGTATTTCCTACTCTTTCTTGTATCAACTTAAGAGTTTGGGGTCTGATATTAAGATCCTTGATCCATTTTGAGTTAATCTTGGTATAGGGTGATATACATGGATCTAGTTTCAGTTTTTTGCAGACTGCTAACCAGTTTTCCCAGCAGTTTTTGTTGAAGAGGCTGCTATTTCTCCATCGTATATTTTTAGCTCCTTTGTCAAAGATAAGTTGCTCATAGTTGTGTGGCTTCATATCTGGATCCTCTATTCTGTTCCACTGGTCTTCATGTCTGTTTTTGTGCCAGTACCATGCTGTTTTTATTATTATTGCTTTGTAATATAGTTTGAAGTCAGGTATTGTGATACCTCCTGCATTGTTCTTTTGACTGAGTATTGCCTTGGCTATTCGTGGCCTCTTGTGTTTCCATATAAATTTAACAGTAGATTTTTCAATCTCTTTGATGAATGTCATTGGAATTTTGATGGGAATTGCATTAAACATGTAGATTACTTTTGGGAGTATAGACATTTTTACTATGTTGATTCTACCAATCCATGAGCATGGGAGATCTCTCCACTTTCTATAGTCTTCCTCAATCTCTTTCTTCAGAAGTGTATAGTTTTCCTTGTAGAGGTCTTTCACATCTTTTGTTAGGTTTACACCTAGGTATTTGATTTTTTTTGAGGCTATTGTAAATGGAATTGTTTTCATACATTCTTTTTCCGTTTGCTCATTGTTAGTGTATAGAAATGCTAATGATTTTTCTATGTTGATTTTATATCCTGCTACCTTGCTATAGCTATTGATGATGTCTAGAAGCTTCTGAGTAGAGTTTTTTGGGTCTTTAAGGTATAGGATCATGTCGTCTGCAAATAGGGATATTTTGACAGTTTCTTTACCTATTTGTATTCCTTTTATTCCTTCTTCTTGCCTAATTGCTCTGGCTAGGAATTCCAGTACTATGTTGAATAGGAGTGGAGATAGTGGGCATCCTTGTCTGGTTCCTGATTTTAGAGGGAATGGTTTTAATTTTTCTCTGTTAAGTATAATGCTGGCTGTAGGTTTGTCATATATAGCTTTTATAATGTTGAGGAACTTTCCTTCTATTCCTAGTTTTCTTAGAGCTTTTATCATGAAATGATGTTGGATCTTATCAAAGGCTTTTTCTGCATCTATTGAGATGATCAAGTGGTTTTTGTCTTTGCTTCTGTTAATGTGGTTTATTACGTTTATTGATTTTCGTATGTTGAACCACCCCTGCATCCCTGGGATGAAGCCTACCTGGTCGTGGTGAATAATCTTTTTGATGTGTTGCTGAATTCGATTTACCATTATTTTGTTGAGGATTTTTGCATCAATGTTCATTAAGGAGATTGGCCTATAGTTCTCCTTTTTGGAGGTGTCTTTGCCTGGTTTTGGGATAAG
The DNA here is from genome assembly GCF_047511655.1 of Castor canadensis. Taxonomy (NCBI): domain Eukaryota; kingdom Metazoa; phylum Chordata; class Mammalia; order Rodentia; family Castoridae; genus Castor; species Castor canadensis. The sequence goes on along the minus strand of NC_133390.1, from coordinate 24,820,337 downwards.
TGTAATAGTGGCTTCATAAAATGTGTTTGGCAGTTTTCCTTCCCTTTCTATTTCATGGAACAGTTTAAGGAGGGTTGGTATCAGTTCTTCTTTAAAGGTCTGATAGAATTCAGCAGAGAATCCATCAGGTCCTGGACTTTTCTTTTTGGGGAGACTCTTGATTGCTGCTTCAATTTCATTTTGTGTTATAGGTCTATTCAGGTGATTAATTTCCTCTTGGTTCAGTTTTGGATGATCATATGTATCTAGAAATCTGTCCATTTCTTTTAGATTTTCAAATTTATTTGAATATAGGTTCTCAAAGTAGTCTCTGATGATATCCTGGACTTCCATGGTGTTTGTTGTTATCTCCCCTTTTGCATTCCTGATTCTACTAATTTGGGTTTTTTCTCTCCTCATTTTAGTCAGGTTTGCCAGGGGTCTATCGATCTTGTTTATTTTTTCAAAGAACCAACTTTTTGTTTCATTAATTCTTTGTATGGTTTTTTTGGTTTCTATTTCGTTGATTTCAGCTCTTATTTTTATTATTTCTCTCCTTCTATTTGTTTTGGGATTTGCTTGTTCTTGTTTTTCTAGGAGTTTGAGATGTATCATTAGGTCATTGATTTGGGATCTTTCAATCTTTTTAATATATGCACTCATGGCTATAAACTTTCCTGTCAAGACTGCCTTAGCTGTGTCCCATAGGTTCTGGTAGGTTGTGTTTTCATTTTCATTGACTTCTAGGAACTTTTTAATTACCTCTTTTATTGCATTGATGATCCATTCTTCATTAAGTAATGAGTTATTTAGTTTCCAGCTGTTTGCATGTTTTTTGTCTTTACTTTTGTTGTTGAGTTCTACTTTTACTGCATTGTGGTCAGATAGTATGCATGGTATTATTTCTATTTTCTTATATTTGCTGAGGCTTGCTTTGTACCCTAGGATATGATCTATTTTGGAGAAGGTTCCATGGGCTGCTGAGAAGAATGTATATTGTGTAGAGGTTGGATGAAATGTTCTGTAGACATCTACTATGTCCACTTGATCTATTGCATATTTTAGATCTTGGATTTCTTTATTGAGTTTTTGTTTGGATGACCTATCTATTGATGATAATGGAGTGTTAAAGTCTCCCACAACCACTGTGTTGGCGTTTATATATGCTTTTAGGTCTTTCAGGGTATGTTTGATGAAATTGGGTGCGTTGACATTGGGTGCGTACAGATTGATGATTATTATTTCCTTTTGGTCTATTTCCCCTTTTATTAGTATGGAATGTCCTTCTTTATCTCGTTTGATCAATGTAGGTTTGAAGTCTACTTTGTCAGAGATAAGTATTGCTACTCCTGCTTGTTTTCGGGGGCCATTGGCTTGGTAAATCTTCTTCCAGCCTTTCATCCTAAGCATATGCTTATTTCTGTCGGTGAGATGAGTCTCCTGTAAGCAACAAATTGTTGGATCTTCTTTTTTAATTCATTTTGTCAAACGGTGTCTTTTGATGGGTGAATTAAGTCCATTAACATTAAGTGTTAGTACTGATATGTATGTGGTGATTCCTGCCATTTAGTTATCTTAGTTGTTTGAAGGTTTGATTGTGTGTACCTAACTTGATGTTACTCTCTACTGTCTTGCTTTTTCTTATCCTGTGGTTTGGTGCTGCCTGCCTTTTCATGGTTAAGTTGGGTGTCACTTTCTGTGTGCAGGATCCCTTGCAGAATCTTTTGTAATGGTGGCTTTGTGGTCACATATTGTTTTAGTTTCTGCTTATCATGGAAGACTTTTATTGCTCCATCTATTTTGAATGATAGCTTTGCTGGGTAGAGTATCCTGGGGTTGAAGTTATTTTCATTCAGTGCCCGGAAGATCTCACCCCACGCTCTTCTTGCTTTTAATGTTTCTGTTGAGAAGTCTGCTGTGATTTTGATGGGTTTACCTTTGTATGTTACTTGTTTTTTCTCTCTTGCAGCCTTCAATATTCTTTCCTTAGTTTCTGAACTTGTTGTTTTAATGATGATATGTCGTGGAGTAGTTCTATTTTGATCTGGTCTGTTTGGTGTCCTGGAGGCCTCTTGCATTTGTATGGGAATATCTTTCTCTAGATTTGGGAAATTTTCCGTTATTATTTTGTTGAATATATTACGCATTCCCTTCGCTTGCACCTCTTCTCCTTCTTCGATGCCCATGATTCTCAAGTTTGGTCTTTTGATGGAGTCGGTGAGTTCTTCATTTTCTTTTCACAGGTCTTGAGTTGTTTAATTAGTAGTTCTTCAGTTTTTCCTTTAATTACCATTTCATCTTCAAGTTCTGAGATTCTGTCTTCTGTTTGTTCTATTCTGCTGGATTGGCCTTCCGTTTTGTTTTGCAGTTCTGTTTCGTTCTTTTTTCTGAGGTTTTCCATATCCTGGCTGTTTTCTTCTTTATTGTTGTCTATTTTTGTCCTGAGTTCATTTATCCATTTATTCATTGTGTTCTCTCTTTCACTTTGGTGTTTATACAGTGCTTCTATAGTTTCCTTTATTTCTTCTTTTGCTTTTTCAAATTCTCTATTTTTATTGTCTTGGAATTTCTTGAGTGTCTCCTGTACATTTTGGTTGACCCTATCCAGTATCATCTCTATAAAATTCTCATTGAGTACTTGTAGTATGTCTTCTTTTAAATTATTCTTGTAGGCTTCATTGGGTCCTTTGGCATAGTTTATCTTCATTTTGTTGGAGTCTGGCTCTGAGTTTCTGTTCTCTTCATTCCCCTCTGGTTCCTGTACTAATTTTTTGCTGTGGGGAAACTGGTTTCCTTGTTTTTTCTGTCTTCCTGTCATTGTCCTTGGTGTTGTTACTGTCCCTGTACTGTGTGTAATTAAGTATTTTCTAGCTTGTAATAATAACAATGGTAATATTGAGAATGGAAGAGTGAGCTGAGATGGAAAGCAAGAAGTTAAAGAAAAGGGGAAAACAAATATACAGACAAGAGGGAGAAAGCAGAACAAGGTATCAGACAAGAGAGTTTCAAAGGTATAAACAGGGAGTGTTAGTGTACTAATCGACAGTAAGCTGGTCCGCGTCTTCCCAAGCCATATGGGCGCCGGCCACTGGTGGCCCGGGGGCCTCCTCGGTTCTCCATTTAACGTGAAGTGGAGATTCTCTGCGCCGGCTGGAGATGTGGAGGAGTCAAAGTTATGCCTTTTCTCGGTGATTATGCCTGCATAGTGTGTCTCCAGCGTCTCTCCAAGATTTCACTATAGGAGGGTCGCTTTCTGCTTCCTACCTCTAGCCGCCATCTTGGAATTCGTTAGTTTATCTTTGTATGTTACTTGTTTATTCTCTCTTACAGACTTCAATTTTCTTTCTCTATTCTCTGTGCTTGTTGTTTTAATGATAATATGTTGTGGAGTAGTTCTATTTTGGTCAAGTCTGTTTGGTGTCCTGGAGGCCTCCTGTACCTGAATGGTAATAGCTTTCTCATGATTTGGGAAATTTTCTGTTATTATTTTGTTGAATATATTATGAATCCTTTTTGCTTGCACCTCTTCTCCTTCTTCCATGCCCATGATTCTCAGGTTTGGTCTTTTGATGAAGTCAGTGAGTTCTTGCATATTCCTTTCACAGGTCATGAGTTGTTTGACTAATAGTTCTTCAATTTCCATTTCATCTTCAAGTTCTGATTTTGCCTTCTGCTTATTCTAGTCTGCTGGAGTGGCCTTCCATTTTGTTTTTTTTTCTGTTTCTTTTTTTTTTTCTGAGGTTTTCCATATCATGGGTCACTTCCTCTTTAATATTGTCTGTTTTCATCTTTAATTCAAATTTTTCTCTATTTATAATGTTCTCTGTTTCACTTTGGTGATTCTAGAGGGCTCCTGTTAGTTCATTTATTTGTTTCTGTGTCTTCTCGTATTCTTTATTTTTGGTGTCTTGAAATTTCTTTAGTGCCTCTTGTACGGTTTGGTTGACCATGTCTAGTAACATCTCCATAAAATTCTCAGTGATTACTTGCAGGATTTTTTTCTTTGAGAGTGTTCTTGTTGGCATTGTTGCATTTCTTGTCATTGTTTATCTTGGTTTTTTGGAGTCTGGAACTAGATATCCATTTTCTTCATTACTCTCTGAATCCTGTATTAAATTATTTTGGGGGGGAGAATGGTTTTCTTCCTTTTTTCATCTTCCCATCACTCTCTTGGTACTATATAACTATGTTTTTGATAGGGTAGTTGGTGGTACCAGTCACATGTTTTCTTTCCCTTGGTTTAATTCTGTTTTGTGGCTGTATTGGGTTTTTAGCTTAATGTGTGTGTGCTATTTCTGTCCCTGGTCTGGGTGTAACTTTGTATTAACTAATTCAAAATAGTAAAACTAACAAAAGAAAAAAGAAAAAAAAAAAAAACCAAAGAAAGCAATGGGGAGAGATAAAGAAACAAATGCAAGCAAACAAGCAAGAGACAAAACAAACAAACACACACACACACACACACACACACACACACACACAAACCCTCCAGGCTCAAGAACAATAGAATTTCAGTCTTACCCTATATAGCTATCCTTATCTCAACCAGCAAAAACCCTTGTTCCTTCCTATTATTGCTTATACTCTCTCTACAACAAAATTAGAAATAAGGGCAAAATAGTTTCTGCTGGGTATTGGGGCGGGAGAGGGAGGGGGCGGAGTGCGTGGTAAGGGAGGGGGTGGGGGCAGGGGGGAGAAATGAACCAAGCCTTGTATGCACATATGAATAATAAAAGAAAAATGAAAAAAAAAAAAAGAATTTCAGTCTTAGTTTAAGTTCAGATGTTACTCCTTCAGAACCTAGTTCTGGTGTTGGTATTTAAGCAGAAATTCTGTAGTAGTCTTGCCCAGTGGTTCAGTAGTGATATTTTTCTTCTGTCTTTCAGTGGCAGCTGCTTAGTCAACTCCTCCCTCAGTGAAGTGTGGCAGTTTAAGTTTGTATGTTGTCCTAAGGTTCTGGAGATCAGCTCTCTAGCTCACCAGCTGTCCAGCTTTGGAGTTAGGTTTTCACTGTGCTGGTTTACTGGGGGGTTTCCCCCTTTCTCTGGGGCAAGGTCAGTGATCCATCAGCTGGCCCTTTGCTGTCAGTGTGTTGTGATGGTTTGCTGATTGTTTTTCAATTTTGCAGTGTTGTTTGACTTTGGATGTTGCTCAGTGGCTCAAGAGATGAGGTTTGTGGACCACTACCTGCTGTATTTCACACAGCAGCTTATCACTGGCCTGCTGTTGGTCCTTCTGCCCTTCCAGCCTTTGTTTACTGAAAGTTCACGTGGAGATCAGCTCCTTGCTTCCCCCCCCCCCTTTCCTGGTGTGCTTTCAGCATTCCTGTCTCCTCTGCTATTTGCTAGTTTTCAGTTCATTGTTTATTCAGTTTCTTTTTGTAGAGGGGTAGTCAGTCTGCCCAGGGGGCTATGCTGGTTTATCTCAGGGGTGACTGGTGGAATACTGTCTGATGCTTGGTGCTCACCTGTTTGGTCTGCCAAATTCTTCCAAGCAGGTTTGGAGCTGGAGCCTGGTGGCGACAGCAACCCACTTGTTTTCTCTGTGTATCATGGCATGGAGAAGCCTTCCACAGGCTAGGGTTCATGGTGTCAAAGTTTTGTTTATCCTTGGTGCTTTATTTCTGCCATGGGTGGCTTCAGTGTCTCAGCAGTATTTTTGATTCACGGAGCTCCTGCTGTCTGCTTCTGTGCCCTAGTCACCATCTTTGATCTCCCAAAATCATATTCTAACAAAGAAAGAGAGAGAAAAACTCATAAGATACACTAAGAAAGAAAGTATGAGACAAAATAATGCCCTTGAAGTTTACAGTCAAATTTACCTTCAGAAACTACAACAAACTTTATGAATACTGTTTGTAAGAGTCTTCTTAAGAAAACTATTGGAGGATGAACTACAGATGGAAAGAGTAATTGTTGATCTAACAAATAAATAAAAGGGAAAAACAGAGTTGACAGAATGTGTTCTAAATTGTGTATGCTTTAATAATGTGGAAATCACTCATGTAACACAAAATGGGAGCAGATGGCTTTGGTAAGAACAGAAAAAGTAAAATCAGTTTCCTGATTACCTCATTGGAATTGCTAGGTGTCAAAGAGTATTATTTAAAGCTAACAAATCAAACAGTGAAATATCTAGGCTATGCAAAAAAATAAGCATGTTAGTTATTAAAATTTACATATTGGAGAATGGGAAGAAAAACTATAGACTTTTATTTTAATGATGTTTAAAATAGGAAAGTAAGATTTAAAAGACATTTCATAAATATAAAATCATTGAAGCAATTTAGAGTAAAAATTTTAAATTCTCTGTACATTAACATGCAATGAAATGACATAAAACACCCACTCTTACCAACTTTCTTTTGTTAGGTTTATAACTGCAAACTGCACCTTGTGTTAGGATATAGTGTTATGTACCTGTAAACCCATCCAAATTGAAGTTACCATATTTCCAAAACCCATTTTATATACCTGACCTACTAAACACCATGGCTTAACTCTGTTTTCTTTAAACATATTCAGAACACTTACAATGGCTCAAAACTGGGCAAAACCATGGAAAAGACAAACTTTGTGTTATAAAAAAGTGTTGACATATACAATGCTGACTGTAAATTAGGTTTGCTGCAACTGACCAGAATTAGGAGAGTGTATAATAATTGTATATTTTTGGCCAAAGGAAAGGACAAAATTCAAAATTCAAAATATAATTTTTGCTGAATGCGATTGGGGCATTGTGGAATCACATCTAGTAAACCCAAAAGATGAGGTCAAAATGTGTTACACTAAGAGAAGGTGTGCTACACTCCAAAAAATATGATTATTACAGTTTATAACAAACAGAAATCCTGGGCATATGTGAGGAATGAATCTTAGGGTGTGGATAATAGTGAAGGGAACTAAAAGCTGCATCCAACAAAATGTATTGCTGTAGGATTGCTAAGCAGATTCTTCAGCCTCAGCCTCTTGAGATTATAGGCATGCACCACCACACTTAGCTTAGAACTTCTATTTATCCACAGAGAGAGTTAATTATATCACAGTTTTTTGTGTGTTTTTCTACTGGTCAAATTTTTAAAAAAATATACTTTGAACTTTCATGAAATTAAGTCTGTGATAAAATAGAATACAGGAATTTTTCAACTTTTCATCTCAAGCTTTTAAAAAAATAATTGAAATAGAAAATCTACTTTCAGTAGTCTTTGAATGAGTCAACAATTTAGTTATTCTATTAATATATTAACAAGAGGTTCAATCTAGGAATAGAAAAATCTTCAAGATTCTTTATCATGGTACTAAATGACCTTTGAAAGAACACTGGTTAAAAAGATTCAGATTAAAGTTGTTCCCATTCTTACCCTGAAGATGATCTAGTTTTAGTCTGTTGAAAGTGTATTTCTACCCTTTACAGTCATTTTTCATTTTTGTTTTATCAAAAAAACAGATAAAACAAGATTTTTTTAAAAGTTCCTAATGAAGTACTCATGACAGAATGCGTTTAGACAATCATTACTTTATTTTCTCTCTTCTCCCACTCTGAATCAGTATAATGAACATTTAGCGAAATTGCTTTCTTGACAAATAGCAATGTCTGATCTATAGCATACATTGATAAATTAATATAAAATTCATTACAAATTGATGACAGTAAAGCAAGTTTTAGCTATTATTCAGAGGAGAAGCTTCTAAGACCTTGAACAAAGGGAGCCAGGGACCAAGTATGGTGGTGGACACCTGAAATCCCAGCTACTCAAGAGACAGAGTCAGGAAGATTATGAATTTGAGGTGAGCCTTGGCAAAATTAAGGATACCCCATCTCAAAAACAAAATGAAAAGCAAAGTGCTAACGGCACGGCTCAAGTGGTGGAGGACTTGTCTACCAAGCAGGAGGCCCCGCGTTAAACTCCCAGCATTGCCAAAAGTAAAAAAGGTCCATGGGTGGAGTACCATGGCAATGTCTAATATTTCTAGCACTTGCAGAGTTCCTTTTTTATATCAGCATTTTTCACTAAATAACAAAGAAGGTTGGTGTGTAAACAAAGATTCACAGGAAGCACACTGTAGGAGTGATAATCTCTACTCCATAATTTTTTTTGTTGTGGGGAGCTTTGAAACAGACCAAATGGAAATAAGTACTATAAAAACCAAAGCAGACTGAAACTGTAGGATATAAAAAGGAAAATTAAACAGCATATAGGGAGACAGTCAGGGACTGAGAAAGATCTTAATAAGCGGGCAACATACTTTTCAGAGTAAGGAACAGATAAAAACACCTGTGTCTTGAGGAAATAAGAAGTTTTCCATTGATATGCTAAGTTACCGGATGCAGTATTTTTAATAACACTTGCTACTATCGTTTATGTAAAAATTTTTATTCAACATTTTGGTTTCTCAAAAAAAAAATGTTTTAGTTCTTTCAAACCCATAGTAAATGTTTTCCTTCAATTGATTTCTGCCCTTGATTTTATAAAGAACCTGGGCATGACCACTGAATAGGAATTCCATAAAAGCTCTTGCTTCTCCACACACATAGCTCACCAATGTCAAATAGTAAAGAAAATGTAAGGATTCTTTTTCTCCACTTCTCAGTGCATCAGGATTAATAACTAGAAAATGAGCATTCTGCTCCCTCTCACACATGATATGCATTTAATGGAATAATTAGATCAACATTTCTCATGCTCTCTACAGCCATTGTGACTGCATTTATAGGAGTAAATGTGCCAGTATGAAGCCATATTGTAGCATATAAATATAAGGTTTCTAAATTTGGTGTGCACAAATCCGTGACACATATCCATTGTCAACTAAATGCTAAGCTTCAAGACAGTTTTTCCCAACCTAATGGTCACCAGCTATGTGTGTTTGTTTTTAGTTCTATTATTTTCCTCAAAACAATTACTGATTTTAGTTTTTCTACATAATCAATGTTTCACATTAATAGTATTTATTATTTAATTATGGTTTAGTAGTATCATTCCTTCTAAAGTATTTCATGTGTTATGATGTGTGCATACATTAAGGCTTTTGATATAAATTCATCCCACTTTAAAATAAAGAAAACATAAACAATACAGTTGAGGCTCCCTATTTATTTTTCCCCAATTATTGAATTTCATATTTTTTTATTCCATGTATACTGTCAGTATATTTGCCCCTAACTAATATATGTTCTATCTCTTATCCTGTGAAAATGCTATATTACAAGAATTCTTTGAAAATTTTATTTCCCTCAAAACTGTGACTTTAATATTTATATTTATATATTTATACTCAGAGCCTAGTTAATTTAGTTTCATGTAAGTCTGATATTATATGTGTGTGTGTGTGAGTGGAGAGAGAGAGAGAGAGAGAGAGAGAGAGAGAGAGAATATCCTAATTTTGTGGACATTTTTAGTTCATGAAGTTTTATAAATTTTTAGTGATTAGCTGACTGAGGCAGAATTATACTTGTATCCCAGTGCATTAAACGAGCACTTATTGTTGACTTGATCTGAAATTGCTGAGCCTTAAGGTGATAAAATTTCTTACTTTCCCAGATTTGTGAGATTGTTCTTCAGAATATTAACTTTCATCCTATCAGGAAAAATATAAGGATTTTGGTTACTCAAAATCCTTTACATTCCAGGGCTGGTGAAGTGGCTCAAGTAGTAAGAGGACCTGCCTAGCAGGCATGAACCCTGAGTTCAAACCCCAGTACCATACCCACAAAATCTTTCATATCCCATTATTCTTACTAATCACTTGAATACATTTTATTTCAACATAATTTTATTGATAGTACATTTTTATGTTCATTGTGTGCTTAACTAATACAAAAATCAAGATATTGAAACTTTCATTTGTCAGTTTTTCATTGCTATAGTGAAATACCCAACACATGACCATGAGATGAACAGAAGTTTGTTTTGGCTCAGAATCTAGAGTTTCAAGTCTAAGATTGAGCAGCCTCACTGGTTTGGCTCTCTGATGAGACCATGTGTCAGAGCAAATTCTTGCACCAAGAGCCAGGAAGGAAAGAGAGACATCATGAGAATGAGTCTCACAACTCTTTTGAGGTTATGTACCCAATGACTGATGTCTTCACACGATGTGCCACCTCTCAGAGATCCACAGTACTTCCAAATCCCTGGTACCAAGTTTTTAAAACATGTGTTATTGGGCGACATTCAACATCCAAACTGCAGCAAGCATTTCTACTATCATAGAAAAACTTGATTATGTCTCTTATCCTCAACACTTAATAATTACACTGTTTGTAAAAATTTATGGAAAAACAGTATGTAAAACAGTAAGGAAGTTCCTAAAAAGATTAAAAATATGAGTACTATACAATCTCACTCTGGATGTATATTCAAAGGAAATGAAATTACTATCTGAAATCCTACATTTGTTGTAGCATTATTTTCCATAGCCAAACTATGGAAAAATATGTCTTGATAGATGACTAGACAGGAAAATGCATACATACCTGAAAGACATTTTGCTAAGTGAAAAAAATCTCAAATGCAGAAAGACGAATTTGTGGAATCTAAAAAAGTTAAACTCCCTGAAGCATAGTTGAAAGCTGACTTGCCAGAGGATGGAAAGTGGGAAAATGGTGAGATGATGGTCAAACTGTTTAAAGTTTCAGTTACAAAGATGAGTAAGGACTGGAGATATAATGTGTAGTGTATGGCATGTGGTTTAATGTAAAGTACAAAATGCATATAATATATGAGGACAATAGTTAATAATGCAGTGTTGCATATCTGGAATTCACTAAGAGAATAGATTGTAAGTGTTCTCACCACATACACATGTACAGAAACACTCATGGTAACTATATGGAGTGATTTATGAGTCAGTTATCTTTCTTGTTAATCACTTTAGAATATGTATGTATATAAAACATTACTTTGTATGTCTTAAATAAATGCAGATTTTAGTTATCAATTACATGTCAGTAAAGCTACTGAGTACAAATGCTGGGGCATAGAGAGAAATGGGAGGTACAAGTTAGAAATAGATTGGTTTGAAGCATGTTTAGAAGACAAAGCAAAAGAACATTATAACTGGCAGATGATAGGTGATGGAGTTACTGGGGCATTTTGCACAGAACTAAACCTGAACTTTGCAATGTCAGACACAAAGTAAATAGTACCCAAAAATATAAAGTTACACTGTATGTTGACAACAATAAATGCAAAATAAACTTGGGAAAGCAACAAAAATATTGAATACTTAGAAATGCTTTAACAAAATGATGAAGCAATTCTGTATAATGAAAATTATGCACTTCTGGTAGGGAAGAAGGTCCCTAGGTCTGAGCCCTCTTTTGTTTTGGGCTCTTTCCAAAGCTGTCTTCTCCACTGTTAACCTTGTTTATTATATGGTTTAGTCTTACTGGTTCTCAGCTACTTCTTGGAGTTTCTGCCTCTTCTGGAAGAATATCCAGCTTTCCACCTCCACATGTTCCTATATCCCATTCATCCTTCCTGTCCAGTGTTCATCTCGCAGGTCCACCAGGCCATCCAGAACCTTTTCTGGGTCATAAATAACACAATGAAGCACATATTTCATTTCCTTGTCACTGAGGCCTGTGAACTCTGGCAATAGTGCATCTGACCAGAGCCGAAACTCTTCTGGGTGCTGAGCTTGCCTGAGGGTGGGTCTTTGGCAGCATCCCAGGAAACACTTCAAGAGCTCTTTTGGGGAGAAAGTTCTGGGTTTCACGTGATCTGATTCTGGAAGGTTTGATTAATGATATTTTCCTAGGTCTCTTGCACACCTTTAGCATTAACTGGTTCCGTCTTAAATGCCTGCATGGTGCTTTTGTAGAATAAGGTATATATCTATATAGATCTATATATCTGTATCTATATCTATATTTATATATATAGATATATATATTTAGTGGGAGTGTTTGTAGGTAAGGAAAGTTCAAATGCATTTATATTCATAAGTGGGGAGGAGGGTCAGATAAGTGGTGAGAAGGCCATAGCCTTTTGTGTACCTTTCTATTGACAGCTAGCTTGCTTTCATTCTTGTCCTAAGTCATGAAAAGCAGCCCTAAAATAATGAAGGTTTGGGGTTCTAGTGACTGCTAGTACTTTTATCTTCTACTTGGTAGCTTAGATTAAACTGAGCATTGTTTTTCTAGCACACATGGTGTCCTCATGACACTGGTTTCAATTTATAAACCTGTTAGAACCCTGCCTTTCAATGCAGAAAGAGGCTATAGGAAACCCAATGTCACACCCTGTTGTCTGTGCTATTAGGCAGGCACAAAACATCTACAAGTGGTTAAGAATGAAGTTTACTTCAGTAGCAGCTCAAGAAGCCTGAAGTTCACCATAGTTCACTAATACCAGTAAATACAAGGCTCAGAGCTGTCAACTTAATCTGCAGGAGCAGGTCCTCAGATTGACCAAAAGGCATGTGTATTTGGGTTTGTTCTCTTATGTCACACATCTCTACACTAAATATGGAAATTTCTTTTCTGGTCCATGGCTGAGGTTGCAAGTAGAAATGGGCCTCTCCCAACCTGACAGGGAAGGGATATCTAAAAACCAGCAAAGATGGGGCCATTTGGAGCAAAATAATGTTATCTAAGGTTATTACTTGGAAGGACCCCAGTGTTGAGGTCTGCTTCTTCACTGTAATCACAGGAAAAAGTTCACTTAGGCCTCTCTGAGTTGAGGTCATCTCAGTGCAAGTTTGGAGAGAAGTTGGACAAAACCTTCATTTGAGGGAATTGAGAAGAGCCGTCCATCTCATTGATGGAACCAAGAAACTTGTTTCCTTATATTAAGTGCACTTCGTGTATTTCTAGTAAGATGACTCTCCAGAAAGTGAAATTTGTTATGTTCTGGCTTTTAAAAGGTGATGTATAAATAAATTTCATAATTTATCCAAAAAATTATAAAAATTATATATTTTAATATACTAAGGCAATATATAAATGGGAAATAAAATTATGAAAGAATATCCAGCACAGAGGTAGATTCTTTTGTGGTTAAATTACTCTTCAACAAATTCAATTTAGTGAGGAATAGAAAATGGTTTGGACAATTGAAAATTTAGGTAAAATTGTACATAGATATATCCATATATTTATATATATATGTATGTATATGCATTTAAGTGTATATAATGTGTTATAGATAATGCTATATAAATCTTGTATATATGTATATATACATATATACATATATAATATATACAGACATATACATAATGATCTAGGCCATTACCTCATATGATAAAAATCAAGGTATATTATTATAGAATTAAACAAAAAAGTTCAATCTATAAAACTTCCAGAAGAAAATTAATAAGATGTCTTTAGCATCTCAATGCTAGAAAGTTGTTTTAGACTATAAGCAGAAAGCAATAAGTATAAAAGGATAATTATTAAACTATATTTTTCCTAACTTAAAATTCTAGTCATTAAAAAAATTAGTTATGAAGACACAGACTAGAAGGAGATATTCACAAAATGGCTATCTAGAAGAAAACTTATATTCAGGATACATAACGAGTTTTATAACTCAATAATAAAATATAATGTACCCAATAAAGAATACATAGTCAAATGAACATTTTACAAAGGAAAATGAATAAATGACAAAGAATACAAAAACAAAACAGATGAAAATTCCAGCATCACTAATTATCACAAAAATGCAAACTAAAGCCATAAAGAGATGCCATTAGACACCATAATGGATAAACTTCTGGATTTTTTGATGCAGATGTGGAACAATGAAGCTCTTCGATATTGATATGCAAATGTTAACTGCTACAGCCACCTTGGAAAAATGTTTTTCAGTTTCTTCAAAGAAAACTTACAAACACCTTGGAATTCAGCAATTTCACTCTAAAAGTAATTAAATTATATTTTCACAAATGACCTATTAACAACACCTTTACTTGTTGTAGGAAGATCTGGAAAAAAGTAAAATGTCAATCAGCAGATTTGGTGAATAAATTTTGGTACCTTTGTAGAACTGAGAAAAACTCAGTACCCATCTACTGGGGAAGCAGAGATATGGAGACTTGTAATTTGAGGCCAGTCTGGGGAGTGGGGGGAATGTTAACAAGACCATATCTAAACCAAAAATCCAGGTGTTGTGGTGTGTATCTCTAATCTCAGCTAAATAGAAGGAAACAATTCAGTAATAAAAGAATAAATTATTGCTCCATCAATAGTGTGGATATCAGAAACATTAGATTAATTGAAACAAATTAGGCAGAGAAAACCATATGATCCTATATCTTTTTATTATTAGCATACATTAATAGTACAATGGAGTTTCATTGTGATAATTTTGTAGTTGTATAGAGTGTACTTTAAACAAATCTTTATATTCTCTTAACCCTCTCTTCCTCCTCCCACCTTGTTCAAACAGTATTTGGTGGGATTCATTATGGACTCTTCATTTCTCTTCACCTTCAGGTAGCCTTCCCTGTTCCCATTTACACCCTCACTGATCATCCTACCCCAGACTGCCCTCATTTTTACACTCATGTCCCATTATTATTCTTACTACTATCATCATCATTTTAGGTTTAAGATTCCACATGAGTGAAAACGTGTTTTTCAACTTTCTGATCTTGGCTTATCTTGCTCAAATGATGATCTCCTGTTTGATCCATTTACCTGGAAACAAAAAAAACTAACCTGTGATAGAAACAAGAACATAGGAAGTCTCAGCCAGGGAATGGGTATAAACTAAAAGATGTAAAGAAGGAAATATCTAGGAAGATAAAATTTGTACTTAATTTGAAGTTGAGTGCAATGGTGAATGGCTTTTCCAAGAATCATTACATTTCTCAATGAGTTTCTGTGTGTTTTTATATTAATTTTACTTCAGTAAAACAAAAATAAGGAAGATATGTCACAAGAGGAAATGGGGATTTGAGGAAACAGTTTAGAAAGCATGAAGATGTTTCTAGGTGGGAGACCTTATTCTAAAGCCTTTAGAAGAGCCAAGTATTCTTAAATGATTGGGGAATAAGGAATTGGTTTTGCAGATGTAATCTAAATTAATGTAGATTTTGTTCACTAGGAAGAAATTATGTATTGGTATAAATAAGTTTGAAGTTCATGATATTTGCACATTGATTTTATTTAAAATTTGAATGCATTTGTTGCAATTATTTTCCTCTTTTATGTACATCTACCCCATCATTAAATGACCTTGGTAGTGTTTGGAGAAAGTATAGACTTTGTATCTTTGGTCAACATGGTTTTAAATTTTTCAGTTTTATAAATCTTATGAGTCAGTACTTGAACTGTTTTCAACTTGCTGCTTACTGTATTTTATTTTTACATCAGAGAATTCCAAAAACTTTTATGAATTTTCTTATAAAATTTCAAGTTTTCCAAGAAAATGTGTTCTAAACTTGTGAAAGAAAAATTAAATTTATACTTAATAAGTGAATATAAAACTTGTGATAAATTTTATCACAAATTAAAATAATTTTATTTTATTTAAACAATAAAATTTGGTTAATTGCTTATGTTATGTGAAAGGTAAAAGCAAGAACCAATGTGTCAAGACACTGAAAACAATACTGTATCAGGAGGAGATTAATGTTTATCTTCTTTCAGACATTTATGTGTAGTCAATACATCATTTAATCTACTGTAAATTATTTTGGACAATAATGTCTAGCTAATGAGGGAATACGTTAAACTTTCTATTGACAAGTAGTAAGCCCTCTCATTAAACTTATTCCATTGTACTATAAATGTTACTCCCCCAAGCTTTTGTTCAGATCAATATCCTCTACTATTATTGTTCCCAGTCAGAAGAGATGCAATCAAGCAGGTGATAGTATTGACTCTTCTCCTTTTAGGACGTATGTTATAGCAACCACATTGAACATTTTGCAGTTTGTTTAAACACAAACAGATAACTGCACTGTACAATTATTTTCTGATAAAAATATTCTTATTTTGAAAGGCCTTTGTGGGAGGGCTTTTGAATGTGCTAACCCTTTTCCAAGATGGCATAAGGTGGACAATATATCCTTATATCTCCTCTCTCTCTTTTTATACACATGCATATATAAATATATAAATGTAAATAATTATATGTATAAATGTATATGACATATAAGTAGTCAACTTCTTCATTTGATTTAAAAGATATTTAAGTTGTTGAAATACTGTAAGTACAGCACATTATGACTTTCATATGCTTAGGAATGTAAGTGTTGTGAGTCTGACATTTGGCACAGGGAGTGGATTGAACACACAATACACACACACATATATATGTGTGTATACATATACATATATATATATGTGCATATATATATACATATGTGTGTTGTGTGTTTTGTTCTAAGTGCTGCTGAATGTACCTGAAAGCAATTCAAACTAATTCTAATATAGAAATGCCCAAATGCTCACAATACCAACAAGTAGTATACAAAATTTGCTTGTCCATCAAAAAGGGTATATTTTGTTTAGAAATTTTCAAAGATGATGAACACAATAGAAATGCATACCAGGAGATGAAAATGAGATTCAGAAAAACTATTAATTGGAAGCCAATCCCAGGGAATAAGATTAAGGTATAATTTAAAAAAAGAAAGCACATAGCTGTGTACCAGTGGCACATTTCATCTTTATTTCATATATTTATGGATAAATAACCTGATATACTGTTGAACTACAGTTTAATGATCTTGGGATTGAGGTGATTATATTTGGCATGTGGGAACAAATTGTGAAGAGGGAGATACAAGTAAATCATTATTGATCCCAACTTTTCATATTGCATGTATTTTTCTTTGTTATAGAACCACCTTTCTTCCTAATACAGAGCTATATAAGACTATATCATATTATACAGCGACTCTTTGAAAAAAATAGTGAAACTTACTAAAAGAAATAAGATAATTGGATAGGTAATGAGTTAGAATGTTTATAGATGGATAATAAATTTAATGTACTCCAAATAGAAATACCATTGTAAAAGAATATTTCATAAAACTTATGAGGTATATGGATAACTAACTTGACTGCTGAATGAGCATTTTATACTAAATTTTTGCAAGATTTGCAAAATGATCCCTTTACATTCCTCCTCAAACCTGCTTCTTGCCCAGTTCTTTTGAATGTAAGTAAATGGTACCTCGAACTTTTAGACACAGCAGTCAAGAATCTCTGCCACCCACATGCATATTATTATGTAAATGTTGTGAGTTTTCCTTTCATCAGAAATAATCTACCATCTATTAGAATGGGTATAGTTTAATTAAGAAGAGATTGTCAGAAAATGCATATATTGACCAATTTATTTCATGAGAACTTATTTAAAATTCCAAATAAAATATTGGCAAATAAAATCTACCCATTGTTCAAAATTTTAAAGTCATTCACTTGAGCAAGCCAAGGTTTTCCCAGGAATATAAGGATCAATATTTACCTGTATCTTTACTACTTTATATAATATATAAAAATAAAGTGGGAAATCAAATGTACATGCTGATGCTAAAAGATATTTGACAAATTTAGTAGTCACTTTTAATAAAATTAAAAGTAAAAGAAATTTTAAATAATTATACTTCCCTTGCTAAGAAAAATAGTAGCATTTATTCTAAATGGTAAACCTCAATACCTCTTGTGCAGTGGCATAATACACTAAATATGTAAGAGTTGTAGTATAGTTATGGGTAAATTCTGCATGGATTATACTTCCTGATTATTGAGTATCATGAATTCTGGTCTTATATCTTTGGAAAATGCATGAAGGTATTTTGTAATTCTTGCCTATGCCTTTTCTCCTGATTCATATATTTTGGGGAATTGTTTACAAATATGCTTACTACTTTCTTAAAGCTGATCTAAAGAGGTTTTCCCTAGTCCCTAGTGATTCTCTGGTATTTGGGGCACTTAGTTCTATTGTTTCAAGCATAAAATAATCTCTTCTCCACTGCCTTAGTCTGTCTATTCTAAATTTCAACCATGAAATTGTATGTGCATCTCTGCTTCCTTATGAGTCTTTGGACTTTAGTTCTTGACTTTTATGATTTTCAATTCATTCTTCTTTTTCTTTTACTAGAATATTTCCTTTATAACTAAAGTTTTGTCCTTCATTAAAATGTGTCCAAGTACATGTGTGTATATATGTATCATTGTGTGTCTGTCTGTGCCTAAAGTACAGGGTGAGCTTTCTGCCTCAGCACCATATTGAGAAGAAATCAACCATGTGTTCAAAAGTTTCCTGTAGTGTTCATATTGTTTATATCTGAAGTGGAAAAATAAGGTCACAAGTGTATTCTAAGACTTTAAGACATTCTAGTAGTTTTTGATAATTTATTTGTGTATGGGGGCAATTGTTAACAAACAATATAAGAAAACAAAGACTTAAAAGCTTGAAATGGAAAACATTATATCCACTGCTTATTTCAGAAAAAAATTAGAAAATATTCTGAGGCTCTTTCTGTGAGGTTATAGTGCACCACACTTTGAGGTATGCTTGTTTCTTTCTGGAAGCAGTAATTGAGATTTCTGCAGGACAATTTATACTTTATAAACTCTATGTGTATACATATGTATGTGTGTATGTATATAATCTACATTTATATGTATACAAAATCTCACTCTTCACTACAATCTATTGAAATAAGTATTATTCCTTCAAGTTCGTACTAGAATAGATAAGGCACAAGAAAATGCCTTATCTCAGATTTTCCTCCTTTAAAACAGTAAAACAATCACTCAGACCTGAGAGAAAGATTTAATAATCATTCTAAAAACACAGTTTTCACACACACATACACACACACACACATTTCAGTTTTCTCCCTTTGCACCTTCCTCCCTCTGTCCCTCCCTTTCTTCTTTTCTACTTTCTTTAATTTTTCTTTCCTTTTCTTTAAATCCCTAATTTGGGTAACTCTCCTTAAAAAAAAGTGGAATAACTGTCTAATACAAACATAAAAACATCAGTAATTTACTAAGCTGAATGTAAATTAAAATCAAGCTTTACTGTCCCAAGACTCAACTAGGTATTAATGAGTACAAAAGAGATCTGTTTAATACAACATTGAAAATGGACCACATTTTCTTTCCTGTTCCATTAATATATATAACACAAAAATATTATCTGCCAGCAAGAATGGCCTTAGTCTGTTTATTTTCTGTTTAATAAGCATCCAGTTAGCTTTGTGCAGGGAAAAATCTTTATCTTTCTTCTCAAATTCTACTTTTCATAGAAGGGTGTGTTTTAATTTGAAGAGTGAAACAATACTTGTTCTTATAAAAATTAATGAGTAGACATCAATTTTAAGGAAGAAAAGAATAGAAATTCATAAAAGACTAAATGGTGATCCTTTCTGAATAAAAATTACCGATTATTGTGTTTTCTGTAGTTGACTATCTACATTAAATATGATTATGTCTAATGCACTATTGATGTATCCCAGTCTTAAGCAGAGTTAATAGTGTACTTAGCTTGGGCTTGCCTTCTTTTCTTTTCTCAATTTCTGAGCTGCAGTGTGGCACAGCCCGTAGTCAATACAGTAACTCTCTTCTGAGTGAGCATTAAATTGAATAGATGAATGGCAGCATTTCAAAGCAAATCTGATAAGCCAGACATGCTTGCAGGATTTGAAGAGTTCACATGAGATAAAAAGAACTACTGGACACCTGAGAGTTGATATATTCTTCTAAGAAATAAAAGATATGGAGAAATCAATTGGGCCACAGAGAATATTCTCCAAAAGATCAAATAGGGCAGACGAACATTTCTATTTCTCTAAAGAAACATGCAATATTTAGAGAAAATATTCTTTTACATAGTCAAATGGATTCATACTGTAATTTCATGTAAAAAAATTGGGCTTAATCTTTGTGAAAATTACTTTAAAATCTCTCACATTTGTTAGCAGTCTTTGACTTTGATCCTAAAAAAAATCATCTGGAAACTGTTTTCCATCACAGTAGGTGCCCAAAGGAAAAATATACTCTTCAAAAAGTTAATTCATAAATCATTTAGTTTTTCAGTAGAGAGTGGAATATTTTCCTTTGGGCATCCTGACTCTTTCTCTCTCTCATAGACACACAAACACACACACACACACACACACACACACACACACACACACGGAGAAGGAGAACATAGAGAGGGATAATGCACAGACAGAAAGAAAAGTTAGCAGAATAGTGTATATGTGAAGTTCAATGTAACATTTTTCACCTAATTATCTGAGTAACATTTTTTAAAAATAAAACTTAACCTAACTGTACTAATCTTTTATATCTAACACTTTATGAGAAAAATCACTGAAAATTGGAAAAAATGTTACTATTGAAATAAACTCTACCTATCCATCAATAAACTTCATTTGATTATTAACTTAAACTTTTTTTGTGATTCTTTTTTTCATTAAAAAGCCAACATGAATTATTATCATAACAACAGTCACATGAATTTTGATACCAACTCAATGGAAAAAATTCTTAACATTGAAAACGAAGGCAGTGAAGAAGAAAAGGAATTAAGGGAGAAAGAAAGGAAGGACAGAAGGACCTAACTTGAAAATAAGCAACAAGTATGAATTAGTCAGCTTTCCATTATTGTAACAAATGCCTGAGATAAATCAAGTTAAAAAGAAGAAGCGTTTATTTTCACTTACAGTTTTGGAGATTCCAGTTCATGAGCTATTGGCACCATGTCTTTGGGCTTCTAGCAGCATAATACATCATGGCAGCACTGTAGCACCAGAGACCAATTCACCTAATGTCTTTTGTGAAAGGGAGAAAACGGTGGTAGGAAACCATTATCCCCTATTAGGTTAAGCCCTCCCAATGCGCCCCACCTCTCAAAGATTTTACCATCTTCTAATAGCACTTATAAAGGGATTTTACAAATAGACCTTTGGAGGACATTCCAGATCCAAACTATAGTAAAATATCCTTACACACATTTAGTTCATTGTCAAGCTAAACAACCACGCACAATTTCAATAAACTGAAGTATCATTGATGTCAACTTACATCAGACGGACTGAGTGAGAATAGTTTATACCAATTCAGAAGTGTATACAAAGAGGGAGATTAATACTTCGCGACATGGCCTTACTTGTTTGCAATAGTGTGTATTTTTCTAAGTATTTTCTTGACTGTAGGCAAGCAAATATTTCATGACATTAAATCAACCGCATAGGAAAATAAGAATGATTAATTATTCAAGGGAAATGAGCAGTTAGTAACTGAACACACATAGTTATTTCTTTGAGAATAAGTCAATAAGGGTATGTGTTTTTAAAGGACACCAACTACCTCAAATTTATTTTTCCTTCATAGCGCTATTGATTGTCAAAACTGATTTGAATGAATACATGAGTATTCAAAAAAGAAGTGCATAAAACTGCAGTAGTAATAATGAACATTCTTTCTGACTTTTAATTATTTACACTCTTTTATTTTTTTTTCCTCTCATGTCCTTGGTAATATAAGAAAAGGATACAATTATTAGGACATTATTAGTTCTGGTATAGTTTCTTTGCTCAAGTTTCTTCAACCATCTATTACAACATCTTACACATGCTCAACCTGCCATTTTAAAATCTACTCCAAATATACCTCATAATATGATTTCAAGGCTATCTCATCAAATATTACCAATCTTCTTTCTTGGTAATTTTATGATAAGGCAATTACTTGGAATTGACATTTCCACTAAATAGGTCACTCATTTGTCACAGTAACTTCTGTACAAATTGATGCCTTTTTAAGATGCTACTTGTTGGATTTAACTTCTAGACTATATTTCTTAGTTCAAGAGATCTGAGCTTATATCATAGTCAGCAATAAGAAGAGTCAATTCTCTGCAGTCGTTTAGAAAGCCCATGTTCTCCACCTAGGCTTAAAAGACAAAAATGAACAGAATTAAAAGAAACAAAAGGCTGTAGATAATGATGGCAAAATAAATGGAATGCTAATTAATGATATCATTACTTTCCCATTATATTTTGATAATATTCCAACATTTAGCTGAACAATCAGTAAATATGGTAAGTTACTTACCTTAATGATTGTAATAATAGGGGCCGAGAAAAAATATTGATGAAAAAATTAGGTACATCAAAGAAATCACTCTAGTGGTATTGATTTAATTCATTCTTTTATGCTTGGCAGAGAACATCCAATAATCAGCATTAGCCATCTATCATTTTGACTTGTCTTTGGAGTGTAATTAACAGTATTAATTCATGCAGTTCTTTTAGTCCATCTGGAGGTGTTAGAACTCACATGCACTACCGAACAGCCTTGTATTTTACCTTTATATCTATGAATCTATTTTCTTTCCATTTTAGGAAATGCAAATATGAACAGCATAACATTATTTGATGTTTTTAAAACTAAAATAGATTTCTTTCAATTTTTAAAAGAAGTTTTAAAAGTATTTTCATATTTTAAGTGAGATGAAGGTTTTGTTATTTTGTTTTCATTGTTTTTAATGTTTTGTAAGTTAGCATGTGTATGGTCATCACTTGCAAAGAATGGAACCATAGAATTTAATAGAAGATATAGCCAACAAGAAAATCATTAAACGTATAGGTTGATGATGTTCAAAAAATGTATATGTGATTCACATATATAATTTAAATTATCTACTATCTATATTAAAAATAAGAACTGGGTTAAATTAATTTTTAAATTGTAATATAACTGAAACATATTTGGACTTTGTCCTTATTCCTGGCAAACCACTCTTAAAACTTGGAATTTCCTGACTAATAAGGGCACTAGAAGCCTCAGGCCTTGTAAGGGGATGACTCTCAACCCACTTGATAGATTGGAGAAGGGGATTTATCATGGCTTTAGGGAAGAAGCTGGTTGGTACTCAAATGAGGGGTCTTCAGTAGAGACTTCAGACTTTCAGCTACAATGTTGTTAAGTTCTGAGGGAGTAGAGAAGCTGATGAAGACTGAGTTCAAGCACCAATGGTCAGCAATGCATCAATCATGTCTACAAAGCAGAATCTCATAAACTAAATTTTAAATGATGGAATTTAAAGAGCTTGCTGGTTGATAAGCATCAAGGTACTAGAAAGATGGTACTGATGAAGAAGGTGTGGAAGTTCCACACATTCCTCACTCTGGGCCCCTTTATCTTGTCCTATGCATCTCTTTCATTTCCTGCATTATATCTTTGGGGATTTTTTTTAGCAGTAATAGTAAATAAAGCACTTTCCTGAGATTTATGAGTCATCCTAGTTACTTGAGATCATCATGTTATCCAACGTGGAGGGGAACAGAGTTGTGAGAACTGATTGTAGCTAAGTGGACAGAATTGTGGGTTTCTGATTTAGTAAGACTTTTCATTTCTGTAGTAAACTACCTGACAGAGCAACTTAAAAAGAAGGAAGATTTATTTTGGCTCACAGTTTCAGAGGTTTCAGTAAACAGTGTCTTAGCCCCATGTACTTGGGAAGAGCAACAGGACAGAGGAGCATGTGCCTGAAGATGGCCTTCACTTCGTGGATGCCAGGAAGCAGAAAGAGAGAAACCAAGGGGCTAAGGAAAGCATACAGTTCCAATGAGTATACCCCTGCTGACCTGCTTCCTCCAGTCAGGCTCTACTTCCTCCAGTTTACACAATTTCCCAAAACAATGTCAACAGCTGGAGACCAAGCCCTTAACACATAACCCTTTCTGGGTATTTCATATTAAAACCATAATAGTGTCTGTCCCTGAGACCTAATATTTGTCCCTAGTATCTAAAGAGAAGGCAGACTTTTGAGATTAGACCCTCAAATCTGTGAGTGTTTATTAACATAACCAGAGTTAGTGTCAGAATTAAATTTAATTACAAGATGCCCATTGAGATTCCATCATTTTTCTTGGATAAGTTGGGTCTTTCCTTTGCAGTTCTGTACAGTTCAATCCATGTTAGCTCAGTGAGAAAGGCCAACCACTCTTTGTAAATGAAAGCCCAGGGCCTGGCCATTTTATAAAAAAAATGTTCAAAACTTATGGAATTATTTAATACTCACAACACCACTCAACAAGACAAAATTTCAAGATATCAGCAGACTCTGTACATGGCTGACTATTCCTCATTAATTATGTAACTCTGGTCAGTGTATCAACATTACTGAATTAAAAGGGGAGTGATGAATTTGAAAAAAGAAGGAAGAAAGAGGCTCAGTATCTATGCACAACCGAAAGCTATTTCAAAATCAAAATTAAGAAGGCCGTTCTGAACTGGCTATGTTCACAGGTTCATAGTTACATAATTTACTTGTCAAATACCCATGAAGGTCAGAGTGTGGTTTTATTTAATTTATTTCCTTATTTTATTTTTAAGTAGATCTGAATTTTTTTTAATTGTTGTGTTGGATAGGGGTACACTGTAGCATTTACAATGGCTCTTACAATGTATCAAATATATCATACTTGAATTCACCCCTCCCCTGCTCTCTTTTATCCTCCCTCCATCCCACCCATTCCTGGAACAGTTTCAACAGGTATCATTTTTGCATTTATGTACATGTGTATACATCATTTGCACCAGATTTGTCTTTCTTCCTTTCCCTACCACCTTCCTTCTCCTACCAGTAACCTCCCCACCCCCACAGAATCTCTTCTGCCCTCCTGTTCTCTGATTTTGTAAAAGAAAAAGCATAAAAGATGGAAGAGAAACATGATGCTTTGCTACTTTGAGATAAGATAGCTACACAGGGAAGTTCCCTGTGTTGTTTCCATGCATATATGTGTAATCCAACCTCAACTGGTTCATCTCTGTGGTTTTAAAAACAGATATTCTGTGGAGCCTAACAAGTTAAACTGCAGAAATCACTGATTTTCCAATCAGTTTTATGTCATGGAATTATTTATCTTGCCTCATCTTTAGAAGACAATAGAATAACACCTCTGCTATAGGATTGCTTCCAATTAAACACATCCACACACAGAAACAATACAAGTACACGTTATGTAAAGGGCTCTGAACATTGCATGATTCCTGCTTGCTTCATTACATTACAACTCCACATTTCTGACTACATATATATAAAGATAGTTTATAAAAACTCTATTTTAAAACCAAAATCTCTCTCTTTACTAAGTAAGGTATAAGACCAATATATAGAGAGGAAAATTTAGCTATGGATAAACATATGCAAAATTCTTCTGATGGTTTATGATAAACATGATCCAGTCAAACTTATTCTCCATTCAATATAATTTTTTTCCACTGAGTCACTCAGACACACTTTGTTTTCTGTTTGGTTGTTTTAAATTTCTTCATGTTGCCAAATTTGAAATGAACATTTAAAAATAAAATAATTAATCTTTATTAGAAATAACATAAAAAGACTATTTTCATTTACTGCAGCAACAATGTAGTATAAAAACAAATTTAAATTGGTTTAATATATTATAACAAAATTTTTAATCATTGTTTCAATCTAATTCTCAACCTATTTCTAATTTAATGTACACTATTTGGTATTAAAATGAGCAGTTTTAATAGCTTTTGATTTGGAAAAAAGAATAAAAATTAAATTTCATTAGTATTTTTCATATGGTGTAGAGGAAGAAAGCTATCACATAAGTTCAACATAAAATTATACCTTCTTTTCATTCTGATTTTTCTTAGCTTTCGATTAATATGTTATTTACCAAACTAAAAGGATTTTAAATCTTCTATTTTCAGTTAAGTGCTGATTGTAAATATATATATGTATTATATATGTATATAATGTCTTTTTTTCAATTTAGAATAAGATGGAGCAATGTAAGTAGAAAATGATAAATTGAGGTATGTCTGAAAGCCCAATTTTTAACACTTTCATTATATATATATATATACAAACACATATATATACATACACATATATAAAACCTCAAGCTAATTAATCTGATTTAAGCACACAACATATACATGCATGAAGCATTCTGTGTTTCCTGTTAATATGTGTACCTTTTATGTTATGTACCACTTCCGTAAAAGAGTAGGAAACCAATATGGATCTGTAACTCTCTAGTACCCTCCGTCCCCAACTGGGAGGATGGCAATGTCTCCTTCTCTACATAGCATCTTTCTTTGCTTTAGCTGTTACAGCACTCAACACTAAGCACACTGCAATCCTGCTTTGAAACACATACTTAAATAGGGTACTAGAGACACATTTCCTTATATTCTGGATTCAGACCAGTTCCTCTGTTTTCTTGTTGATGTCACAATAGCATAAGGCTAGTACGGATATAAAGCAAGCAAATAGAAGCCCAGTAAATGGCATTGTCACAAGTACATGGTAAAGATGCTATTATTTCTCTTATATTACTGTGATTATTAATCAATCCACAAAATAACCAAGTTAATTCTTATTTTAAGAGAAATACTGAAAAATTGTGAATTAAACTCCAACTGCATAAAATGATGTTTTAATACTAAGAGATACAAACTTGTATTTGAATAGATAAATTGAGGAAATGTAATTACAAATGTGAGTTTTTCATTTTTTTCTTTCAACTAATGAGTTACTTTTTATATTTTATCCCTTTAGATAGAGCTAGAGAGATCTAATGATTTACTTGTATAGAAAATTCATAAATGAAATAATACAATGTGGTTTATTATTCATTATTTGAAAACATTTTGATCTACAGCAATAATCCACTTTAATGTAATAGCAAACAGTCATATTCCTACATAAAATAAGCTGTTCTAATACATTCAAAGACATATTCTTGTAAAATATGTAATTTATTTTATCTCTAATAAGTAATTCTGTTTTCTATTCTTAAATTTAACAAAATAACATATAGTATTTCCTATCCGATAGCTCTTTTTAGAACAAAAACTTTAAATTAAAAAATAAACACATTGTTTACTGTAAACCATGTTACAAAACAGCCAGATAAAAACACAAATTTTGACTTTTTCTTGATATATGTGTCGGCTTACAAATATGTAACTTTAATATTATATAATATTAAGGTAATTAATATGTAATATTAAGTACATATCCAGCTTGTCACTAACACAGCTGGATTATCACAACTCTATCCTACAACTCTAGATTTTTCAAGGTAAGAAAGTCCACTCTTGCTAGTAGGAAGATCACTTAAGAAGTGGAGAGAGAAAAATGGACAGATATGCTCAGAATCAACTTCTCCTTCCAATGTGGAAGTTCATGACTCAGTCCATGGGGAAGAATGACAGGGACAGCAAACAGATGGCAATATTGCTCCATGAAGGGTGCTGGGCAGAAAACATGAAGCCAAAGAAAATTATGAATACCAAGAAAACAGAAATTTATTCCATACATTCAAATAGTTTTGTTAACATAAGTGCCACTTTTATTTAGGTTCTGTGGTTTCTGCTTTTTAAAGTTACAACTTATTCATTCCTTCAATAGTTATTTCCATTGGGGTTTTGTAATAATAAACAATACAATCTTGCTTCAATTTTTAGTACATTTTTGGCTAAGTATATCACTTCAAACTAGACATAGCCCTCAAAATTGTAAACTAACAATTGGATTGGACTATGAGCACATGATAAAAGCGAGAGCACACAAGGAAGGGGTGAGGATAGGTAAGACACCTAAAAAATTAGCTAGCATTTGTTGCCCTTAACGCAGAGAAACTAAAGCAGATACCTTAAAAGCAACTGAGGCCAATAGGAAAAGGGGAACAGGTACTAGAGAAAAGGTTAGATCAAAAAGAATTAACCTAGAAGGTAACACCCACGCACAGGAAATCAATGTGAGTCAACTCCCTGTATAGCTATCCTTATCTCAACCAGCAAAAACCCTTGTTCCTTCCTATTATTGCTTATACTTTCTCTACAACAAAATTAGAAATAAGGGAAAAATAGTTTCTGCTGGGTATTGAGGGGGTGGGGGGGAGAGAGAGGGGGTGGAGTGGGTGGTAAGGGAGTGGGTGGGGGCAGGGGGGAGAAATGAACCAAGCCTTGTATGCACATATGAATAATAAAAGAAAAAAAATTGTAAACTAAGGAGAACAAGATATAAATCAATAATTCCTTTAGACCTTCACAATTTTTTAAAGTAATGTTAGGAACTTCCACTTTCTGTAATTTGAAACTGCTAGAACAATTACATAGATAAATTCTGATTTATTTGTTGGTTGCTGGTGGCTCAAGTCTGTAATCCTAGCTACTTGAGAGACAGAGATCAGGAGAATCTTGGTTCAAAGCTATCCTGGGCAAACTAGAGGCCCTATCTCAAAAAACACCGTCACAAAAAAATGGGGGGCTGTTGAAGTGGTTAAGGTGTAGCCTTGAGTTCAGCCAGTACCGCATAGAAAATTCTGATTTATCAGTTATGTCATTTTTTTAATTTTTATTTTTTCCCTTCTTTTATTTTATCATTTTTACATTTACTTACATGTGTATACATTGTTTGTGCCACTCCCCCACTCCCTCATCCTCTCCCCATGTCTCTAGCCACCCCCTGCTTCAGGGTAGACTTTTTCTGCCCTCTTGTTCTCTGAGTTTGTTGAAAAGAAAACATAGGAGATAATAAGAAAGACATATAAGTTTTGCTACTTTGAGATAAAGATAGCTACACAGAGAAATTCCTAACATTGTTTCCATGCACTTATGTATTGCCACCCACATTGGTTCATTTCTACCAGACCTTTTTGCTATTTCCTGGTCCCCTTCCCATAGGGGCCTCAGCCAGTTTAAGATTACTTTATTTGCTCCTCTACAGTGAGCACATCAATCACATTCAAGTTTTAGGTTTCCTTCCTTTTTCTCTATACCTTTGTCATGTTTTTCATCCTGTGATCTTTGTTTACAATGACAAAAAAGTATTTTTTATGTTGTTAGTTCTCAAAAGGGATAATTTCACCTCAGAAAACATTTGACAATGCTTAAAGACAATTTGATTTTTGGAAAGAGGAGGAGTATGCAAGTGGAAAAAGGCCATAGATGTGCCACGCAGATCAAAATTCACATGACAGAAACAATAGCAAATAATTAACAAAATACTCCTATGGTGCAATAGCCCCACAGTTCAGAAGTTCTGCTCTAGATGAGTGTTACTTGCTTACCTATGTTAGTGTCAGTATTATGGGAAACTTTTTGTTTTGGTAATCCCAGTTGATCACTGACTGATCTGTAGTTTCATAGTTTTCTTTATCTGGTACAAATATATGAAAAGGTTAAAACCAGCCAGTGAATCAAAATAATTCATACAGCTATTTTAAGATTATTGGAATTAGTTACCATAAATTAATCTAATATATACTGGATTCTTTTCCTACTGCTATCCTATTTTTGAATATTTGCTCCTGGTATGTTTAGATGCTGCTTTTCTATTACCTAGTGTGTTTGTTCCTATGCTTTGAATATGTTTAAATATTATTCTTTAAAATGATATAAAAGAGTAATTTAAAACTACACATCCCCAATGGTTTGCCACATCCCTGTTTGTGATGTTATTTGAGATTTAATTTGGGTAAAAATTCCAAAGTGGATTAAGTGCCTGATTCTCACATTGAGCTATTTTGACCACTGCTAAAGTATATGGAGAAAAAAAATGCTGACTATATCAAATTAAAATGTTAAACAAATATTTATTTTAATTAGCTGGAAATTTATATTTCTAATTCACAGTGGGAAAAGATCATGTGTAAGACAGAGTGCATGTGGATCACATGCAAAATTTTTCTCTTTTTCTTGATTGCAACCTCATTTGGACAGAGCAGCAAAAGTGCCAAAGAATTTTTACATAAATGGAATGTGAATTTCTGGACATCCTTCCTTCCCAAGAAGTCTGAGCCTTAGAAAGTCTTCTTCTACACATTTTAAGAAGAAAAACTGCTTTGTTTAAGCCACTTTTGTTTGTTTTGATGATACATCTTTAATAAGCAGATGGAGTTTTGCCTCCTAGAAGCATGTATCCTAAGAAGATTAAATAGCATATCTAGGAAGAACAAGCAAGTAACTGACAAATCTTACTGCTTAAAATCTAAATAAATCAACTCCAAATTCCAAGTACTTTTTATAACACTACACTCCTTGTTAAAGTCCATAGGTATTCAATCTAGTGCTATTCATTGTGCCTATTGGATACTGTCTAGTTTATACTATGAATAAAATTCCAGGCAAAATAAAATGTAGACTAAACTTTCAAATAGAAGGATGAATAAAGACAAACAGAATTTAGTGGTCATTTATAAGTTTGTCTTTTAAAATGGTTTCATTGAGTTAGAAAACACCTGGGGCTATTTTAAAATGGAAGAGATTTTTCTAAGTTTAAAAAAGTAGCTATTTTCATTAGCTGACAGTAAAACAATTTTCTGATATATGACATCATTTGAACAAAGGTACACTATGACTCTTTTTCTAGAAGTAGCAGCTTCCTTTCCCAGCCTTTAAAATGTGGTCTATCTTAAAAAGAACAATCATTAAGATGAAAATCTATGGGTAGTACCCTATCAAAATTTGAGTCAATGAAAGATAACTTAATAAAAAATCCTTGTGCTTTATTTTTAAATACTGTAAATTATTGTTTCTGAAGTAAATCTTCTTTGTTGAATATAAATGAAAGTAGCAATGTGTTTTCTACTTATAGGCAATATATGCTGGGTAGGGATATAAAACACAAACATAAAGATAGACCTGGAAGTACAGGATTGCATTAGAAGTTCTTTCAATTTTCACTTCGAAATGCACTCAACCAAGTCTTAATATTAATTAAGTGAATGACCATTGCAAATAATACTTTAAGCTTTAGTTTATTATTGGATAAGTGAACATAGTTCCATTTGTCAAATATTTGGACTTTTGGAAAGATGAAACAAAACATAATTATGTAATTTCTTTGAATACTATTACATATCAAATATGTCAGGTATTTTGGATGCAAAATAAATTATAGGAACAGCTGGGTATGGTGACAGATACCTGTAATTATAGTACACAGGAGGCAGAGGCAGGAGAATGCCAAGTTCAAGGCCTGCCTGGGCTCTGCAGTGTGCATATTACTGCATTTTCCATAATGATCAAGAAAAGTAAAAAGGAAAAATACAAATGTAGTAAAAATCTAAATGTAAAATATCATGGCATAGCTAAATAAATCATGTTTTATCTATATTACCAAATAATATGAAATTATACAAATAATCATTAATGCATTTCATTTGCTTCTTGAACTTAGATGTTTTGTTGTTTCCATTATTTTCATCTCAGAAATAAACTATAGACTAAACGTTAATGTTCTCTGATCTGCTTCTTAACATCCTACTTTAGAATCATGATTTATTATTGGTAATATTTGCTTTCTTTTTTCCAAAAATACTTAGCTACGGTGACTACTTACTACAAACTCAATAAATTATTTTTATGTACCATATCATGCCTAAGATAGATAAATGAATAAACAAAAGCTATGAATACTAAGATAGAATGTCCCTCCAATCTCTTGTATTTCCCTCTATTTCTGTCACATTATAGCCATGTCTACTTTTTAAGTCTTCATTGCCCATTTGATAATAAATTACAGAGATTGGACTTGATTATACAAAAACTACTATGTTGAATCTGCAGAGGCCTCTATCGGACAAAACTCAATTGGATGTGAATTGAAGATCACTGAAAAATATTACATCAATTAAATGTTATGTCATCCTAGGACAGATATTGAGTATGGTGGCAGTTGGTTGAGAATAGATCTCTGGAAATAGAGTTTCAGGGATAGAATCTTGAGCTGGGTGTGGTGGCACACACTTGTCATTCCAGCACTCAGGAGGTAAAGACAGTAGACTTCCAAGTTCAAGGAATACCTCAACTACATAGAAAATTCCAGGCTAGATTGGACTACATAATGAGACCTTGTTTCACTGAACAAAACAAAAAGAAACTCATGGGGAAAGAGGAGATGAATAGACATAGAACTGAATGTTTTCAAGCTGATTTTTGATCAGCTTTCCCCCAATGTGAGGCTGTCTTATGTCCCAGGACATAAGTCTGGAAATCAATTTATGCCTGCTGTCCCAGATTAATTATGAATATCAAACTTTTCTTTCTCAAAATTTCCCTTCTTTAGACTATAAAAATTATATTGCTATCCTTACCAATAACCCTTATCTTCTGGTTTATTTTGGCTTTAACCAATGGAGAGCAGATGGAGGAAAATAAAGGAATTAACTTCTGAGGTATCCTTCTTTACTTGTAACAGTGTTTTTTGTTCTTATCCTCATCCTACCCTCTCATTGTTGCTAGCTACTGTTAGGGGAAATGGGCAGTTGGGAAAGCTTCTTAACATTCTGTGCTGTGTATCTTCCTTTTAAAATATCTCCTTTATAATTAATTTTTATTTTTTCCATTGGAAAGTCTCGTGTGTCTTTCTCAGGATCATTTTTGATGCAGGGATACAGGAGGAACCAAGACTATGTAGTATCACAAAAGTCAAGAAAATTAAATCTTCAAATATTTGTGTCCTATAAATCTTGAAGGGGGATGGGGGGCAAGTGGAAGGAATGCAAAAGAGTGGACCTGAATGGCAAAGAAAAGATGGTCAAAATCATGTACAGTCATAAAAAGTGTGCAGACTATGAAATTTTATTTTTTATTATTGTTGTACTGGAGGTGTGGTGTGACATTTAGAAAAGTTCTTACAATATATCATAGTTGGATTCCATCCCTTTTATCATTCCCCTTTAACAAATTGTTAAATTTTGTTCTGGACAAAAAATAAACGTACATTAAGTAAAAGAAAAATTTGTATCACATTTCCTTTCACCATAATTCCATAATATTTAGTGAATTATTTTGATTTTAGGAGGCAGTCAGGGGATGCCATCATTAACAGAGGAAGAAATTATAGGGAAGAGATAGTAGAGAAGTCACAATATATTATTAAAATCTTCCTGAGTGTGGTTCTATTTATATTTAATCATACCTGAAAAAAATCAAAGTATTAAGCAAAGAATTTTGTTAGTATATTCTGAATAAAGATATTTTTCTCCAACTTAAAAAGGTTTTACTGTCATGAAAACTATCCAAATACTTTAGCATTGACATACACTGATAGATATGAGAGGTAATAAGTTGGCTATTTTTTGGTCCTGCTTTTGATGGATTCAGTGACTTATGAGCTCTAGATGTAAATGTCCAAAATGAAATTGATTTTGAATGATTGTTACAAACAATACTACTAAGTCCTAGAAAGAAGAGACATGAACAAATATTTAAAAACATGTTTGGGAAGGTGCCTGGGAAGTAGTGAAGAAGTCAGGTAGAGATGAATCAATCTGGGTTGTAATACACTTGTGCATGGAAGCAATGCTAGGAATCTCTCTGTATAGCTATCCTTATCTCAACTAGCAAAAATGCTATGTCTTTCTCATTATTGCTTATGTCTACTCTTCAACAAAATTAGAGACAAGGGCAGAACAGGTTCTGCCTGGAAGTGAGGGGGGTAGGAGGGAGGAAGTGGCCCAAACAATGTATGCACATGTGAAAAAATGAATTTAAAAAATAGGAAATTCCTTGCTGTTGATGATTGGGAAGAAAAGTTAAATAAGCTATATGTAAGAAGCTTGTCATTCTCAGGAATTTAGAAACCAGTGTGATTAACCAATCAGAGAAAGAGTCTGGTCCTGTCACCTCCCTCCAAGTCCTCATCATTTTTTCAGAGTATTTTACATCTGGGGATTCTAATAGCTGAGCCCTGTATCCAATTTAGAAAGCACATCCCTAATGTTAGCTGAAGGCAGTGAACTAGAAATTTATCACTAAAGAAGGGAATGAATTCCTTTTGGCTGCAAGCTACTTAGAGGAATGCAATTTGTGAAGTATAAAAGTGCATGGAAATCCTCCCTGTATTTTATAAGTCTATTAAAAACTTTGTATGCCTTTGAGGGACAGAAACTCTCAAAATTCTTGGTAAAATAGAAACCATTTTAAAGAACTAACATTTTCCAGAAGCATCTCCAACATTGCCCACTCTTCCATTTCCTATCATAGGCCAGACCACTTGGAATTTTGTGACCCAACAAAACTTTAGCTTTCTGTATTTTTCTATAGTTTCCTCCAATTAGACAGCATGACAAAACCCCAGAACATCTGCTATACAGTCTACCTGCTTGGAAAATGAGCAGAATCAGGGACTTGCGATATATTCTCCACAGTTTTGAAGAAACTTGTATACCATTCAGTTTTCTTGGTCTGAGTAGACAATGAATGAAGAGAGGAAGAATGGACAGATTAATGTCTGGTACCTATTAACCCCTTGTAAGACTCAGAGTGTTTTTTTAATGAAGTGAACTATTACTCTATTTTTATTTCTTTAAGTTAGCAAAATAGTTTGATACAACCAATTTCAGAGCACCCGGATTAAAATGTCTCTATTGGATAATTAATACTATTAGTTGCTGTGTGAGTTAAGTCCTCTGAATTCTTGAGAGAATAAAACTCTTTACAAGCTCTAATATATGTGTATATGTGTGTGTGTATATGTATATTATTTTGGTACATATGATAGGTAATAGTGAAAATCTGGTAATCGGGCATCATCTGCTATGATGCCACAGTTTAGGGGAGTTGAGTTTACCATTGTTGTCTACTCTCCAGGATTGAAAGCCCGGGAAGAGCATTTCCTTCCTCTTACGTGTCATTCACCAACCACTCACTCTTTTCCTTTGATTGGAAAAGGAGACAAAGTAAGCATTGCAGAGGTACATGTGAGCTGTCCTTTGCAAAAGCTGTGTTTGGGGCTCGAGCTATTTTACTTCATTTCAATATAGGGGTACTCCGGGAATCCAAATTCTTTTATTACTCACAGAATACATACACTTTGGGAAAAGAGGGAGGTCACTTTGAAATTCAGTGTGCTCCAAATTTAACTCAAGTTTTATTAGTAATGAGGCCAATCATCATCTATTTGATTTCTAAATTTTATCTATCGATTTGCTTGGAACTTGCAACTTTAGGGTCTGAAAAATTATCAGTCCTAAAATGCAAATACTTCCTTTCCCATCTAATATAAATCATGCCTTTTCCTATAATTTCTATAATAATTTACATAATTTTTGTAATTTAATTAATAAAATTTTAAGGAAATTGCTAGAAATTGGAATTGTTTCATGGAATTAAATATTATATTTCTTAGCTTTTATCATGTTGGATAAAACTTTCTTGACAAAATATTCTTACATTAACAGAAGCTCAAATAGTTTTGCTGGATTTGTTTAATCATTGTAGGGTTGTTTTTCTTTGCTAGGAAAAGCTGTTTCAGTAGAAAAAAATATTTATACAAGAGGAAGTCAACATTTATAGTCTAAGTATTTCCCGTGTTAATATGCTTAAGAGAATATAAAACATAAACAACTAGACTATAAAATGACTTTGTCTTTCCCTCATCAGGGAAAACTACCAAAAATGTAATATAAAAAAATGTAAATTGAGTAAGCATATGCACTATTCCTAGGGGTTTTTTGCTTTTCTATGTAAATCAAAATTATAATACTCACCTATTTCTGGCAAATAATATATTACGGGAAGAATTATGTATCAATATTTGCAAAAGAAATTCTGATAGTGCTGCAAAGAAAATCCTTTTGTGTGGATACAACTCTTTAACTAGAAAGCTATTGACATTTCCTTTTCAATGCAGACTTCATCAAACAATCCAGAATTAGAAAAATCATTGAAATGGAAACCTCATGTTTCTTCACACTCATTTCTCCAAACACACACACTGGTATTGTATTATGGAAGGATGTTATCATTTTGTGGTAATTATAAACCAATAATATATTTGTATTCTCTTTCAGTACCCACAAGGCCACAAGTTTGAAAACTTCTAGTAATCTTACTTTAATCTTGTCACAGCAAAATATATAATTTTCTGTTTTTATATTAATTCACACTTCATATTGTCACACAATAAGGCAGCATATTTTCTTCATTCAGTTCCTATTCAATGTACAAATACTGTCTTTTACATGAAGGAACAACTGAGCAAGCTTATCAATGCAAATAATCAGGTTGTAGAAACGAAATTTTGTTATAGTAAATCACCTTAAGTCTCACTTATTCTTTACTTATTCCCAAAAGAGATAAAAATTTCTGAGGAGGACTAGCACAAAATGACCCATCCATGTTTCCAAACTAGGCTTTTCATGTAATCACTGAGAGATTCCGTCTGTATCTTTAGGTCTTTGTCCCTTATTTTTCTCTTGTAGGACTTCCTTATGCATTTACCTTTCTTCCTTAAAATTCCTTTTCAACTCTAGATTTTGATTAATCTTGTGCCATTTTTCTATTTCATCCTTGCCTCACAATAGATATCAAAATAACAAAGTAAAGTTTTTTTTTTCCAGAAACATGCAATAATTTCTCTAATTGGGCCTATCTAATGAGACTTTTTTTGCCTTTTGCCTCCCCCCCTTCCAATTCCTAATTTATACTTTGATTTCACTTCAAATCTTTGAGAAGCTATCTCTTAAAATCCCGCCTTTTGAGTTAGGCATAGGCCGTCAGGTAAAACACAAGTTATACACAGATAAATCTGAATTTCAGAGGAATATCAAATTAATTTAATGTGGAGTAATTTATAATTATAATGCAATGCATTTCCAACTACAATTTTAGTTTACAAAGTGGATTTTGTTCCTGACTTTGAAAGTCTGGCTACTTAAACCATCATTTTGAGAAAAATTCATCCATCTCTCCTCCTTTCTTTAGTATTTGTTTTTAATTATACTCACTAATGATCTGGTCACTGTGATGTTTTCTTTTACACATGACTGGATTGTTGTAGATTGAACAGTCACTAAAGAATAATATTTCAATGCCATAACTATTAAGTAGCTTAAATAAAATTTCACTCTTGCCATGTTTAGTGTATGATTGCAGAATCATTTAAGTAATGAATAAGGTGATATCCATTCAGGGGTTGATTAAACACTAACCTTACTTGAGGGGAAATATTTTAATTCAGTCATCTTGGCATTTATAACTGAAAATCACAAGGCATGGTAAACATTTTGGTAAAGAATAATTAATTGCAGTACTTGCCATCTCATATAATAGCATCAAATTTCCTATCTTTATCATTAATCCAAATAAAATAAAACCTAATATTAACCTTAGCATATTATCTCTAGTGAACATTCAGCATATTTTCTTTGAAAAGTTAAATAGAATGACAAATCATATTCTAAAATTATACTGTTTATGATATCTTTAAAACATACATTCAGCTTACATATGAAAATATAACACATATATAAACATAAGAAAGACGTTGAAATAGGGGAAAAAGTTGAAATGATTGGATATATATCTAATAAACTATCAATTGTTCTGGAAGTTACCTTGACTGACCAAATGGGATCATAGGCAACCTTTATTTGTTTCCTCTGGAGCAGTATTTTCTAAGTAATCAGTAACGAATATAATTTCCTATATTTTAAAGACATTTGCACTTTAAAATATGTTACCTTTTATTCCATACATCATTTGCCAGATCCTCAAATACACACAGACTCTGTGGAGATGTATGTGCTTAGAAAATCTAAACTGTGATAGCTGCTGGATGATGAAGTAGCATGGAAAGTAATAATTTCTTTTCTAATAAGCTACATATAAGTCACATCTTGATTGAAGAATAGGTCAATTGTATTTTGTTTGCTATTATTATTTATGTCTGAAAGTGAATACAGTTAACATTTTCCCCAGGGTCCCTCTCTGTAGTTACTGATGATTTCAGCAATTCATTGGAATATATATACATGCTGAGCTAAAATACACCTGGGGATAAATTGTTCACTTTTAAAAAGGAGTAGATTTGTTCAAGAAAACATTGCCCTCAAGCCTCTGTGCTGAGAAATTAAACTTTACAAACATAGAGAAATCTCCACCACTTACACAAGTTCTCAGGGCACAAAACATGGAAAATAACTTGAACCTCATCACCATTACTCAAATATTTCCCCACGTTTATCTACTGAAAATTACATAGCATGTCTAACAGGGCACTTTCTAAACCTGAAATACTATGCAATTTTAAATGACAGTACCTTTGCTCAGATTAACTACCTCATGGCAAAAAAAGGACATTAGAATCCATCCAAATAGGTTTTATCAAATTAATTTATTTTAAAATGTATCACTAAGTGTGTATTACCATGGCACAAATCAAGCAAATATAAAGCTTGCAATACAATTAAAATTGTAATTGTGTGTTCCTGTTACATATATTATAATTGCAAAACACTGAACACCATATTCACATACACAATAATTTCTATAATTATTATATGTACTCAGGTTTTAAACCTCCAACACATTTTACTGTAATAATAAAGAAAATTAGGCAAAGATAGTTGATTTTTTTAAATCAACTATTTTTTATTTTTTAGGCTCAAATAAGATGCAAAATAACCAATTAGTGTAGATAGGTAGATAGAGTAAAGTCCACCTTATATTCATTACGATTATCTTCTCACACAAATCTTCAAATCTTTTGTTTGTTAGGACTCTGGCCTCTGGACAAGAGATTTCTAGCTTCACTTACACATAGTATAGAGTCATTTCCTTTTTTTTTGAAAATAAACATTCTTAACAAAATATCTATAGATGTCAGTAATTGCTTATCTTCTTATTTTCATCTCATTTAAAATTATTTTAATTGTATAAATTTATGGAATTGAATGCAAAAATTAGATACATCTACAGAATATGTACTGATCAAATCAGGAGAGTTAACATCCCATGTTTAGACATTTTTAAAGGTTTGATTAATGTAATCATTGCACACATGTATCAATGCAGTGTGGTTTTTCTATACATGAATATAGTAGGTGCTGATGAAATCAGGGTAATGAGTGTTTCCTTTTCTTTATCATTACTTTGTGTTGAGAGACTTTGAACTCCTCTCTTCCAGTTACTCATAAATATATAACAGATTATTGTGAACTATCCTTCACTTTTCTTCAGAATATTGGAGTGATTGCTTCTATCTAGTAATGTTTAGGTGTTTGGTGGTTTTCATTATACTGTCTTCATATGCATAAATGTAGCAAACTTCCATACTATTCATCCTCAGTACCCTTTTCATCCCCCTTCCTTCCCACTGAACCCCCAGTCTCCATTTTACATTGATCAACCAGTTCTTTATTATTCTATGATCCTTGTGTTCTAACATTTTATCACCACCCAGTTTCAAATCTAAAACACTAATGACTGAAACCTTTCCATGACCCTATCCCATGCATAATGGCCAGAGCTTTCCATATTCTTAATGCTGTGTAACATTTTCTTGCTTTCCAGTGAATTTTATGAAAAGGCACATTTGCTTGTTTGTGCAGAGGATATAAATGGCATGACACAGTGTGAATCCTGACACCCTCACCTAGGTTTATGTATGTGGCTGTAATCCAATCATTTTCCCTTTTGTGTGGTATTCAGTAGTAATGAATATTCTGATTTATTTATCTCTTCTACATGATTGAAAATTAAATTATTTATAAAATTTTACATTTATAAGCAATTCTATAAAAATCTAATAACTCATGATGAATTTCTATTTACATACCTAAGAAATAAATTGCTATGGGAGAGACAATGCATTTGTGGCATACTACAGAAAATTCCAATAGTTTGCCAATTCTTAGCTGTCAACAATTTATCCCATCAACCAAATATGATAATATGTTCCTCTGGGATGGATCCGCATCAACGCTTGCTGTTACTCTGTTCATATTTTTTTCACCAATTTGCTAAGGGCTAAATCATGAATAATTTTGATTTTAATATCTGTTTTCCTGTAACTAGTGAGGCTAAGGATCTTCATATACATCTTCATGATTTATAAAGAGGATTTCTTGGTAAAATGCTTATCAATCCTTGACCCATTTTTCTAAGATGTCTAATTTCTATTAATGGTTAATAGCCATCTATACATGTTGGCAACTAATGATTTGTGGGTTAAGTTTCCAACTATCTTTCACAAGTTGCATTATTTTACTTTCTTTTGAACATTTTTATTTGATTTAATTAGCATATATGCATAGTACTGTGGGGGATTTGTTGTGATACTTCTGAATAGCTTTATGTTGTACATTGGTTACATTAGCCCCTACATATTTTCTTTCTTTATTGTCTCTTTTGATGAACAGAAGTTTGTATTGTGATTATAAACAAAAGGTTTTAATAAAATTTTATTTGCAGTTGCAAAGATATGTATAGTTTTGCTGTTTGCTTTTCTTTCTTCTTCTTTTTGGAAGGAGAATACTAGGACTTTGAACCCAGTGTCTCATGCTTGCAAAGCAGGCACTCCATCAGCCCCTTTTTGTGTGGAGTACTGAGATAGGGTCTCCTGAGCTGTCCTGGCCTGAAATCATGATCCTCCTGATCTCTACTTCCTTAATATCATAGGCATGACTCACTGGCACCTGCTTGCTGTTTCTAAAATAAAAATGATGCTACACTTGTCACAACTAAGAAGCCATCATTATCAGTAACTGACATTACTATCAACAACACTGTACACTTTTACTGGGATTTCATTAGTTTTCCTATTCCTATCTATTCTCTACTCCAGCATCCAATCCAGGATAGCATACTTCATTTTGCCATCAAAGCCCACATTAATCTCTACTTGCCTGCCATACTTCCTTAGATTCTATTTGTTTTTAATAACTTTGACAGTTTTGAGGAGTACTGGAGATATTTTTTTAAAGTGTTCCTCAATCTAGATTCATTGGTTTGCTTTCTCAAAATTAGTCCAAGGTTATAGGTTTTGAGTAAGAGAAGCACAAAGTTGACACACTCTTCTCATCATGTCATGTCAGTGGGTACATGATATCACTTTTAAATCAAAGTGGTAATGGATAAGGATGTGCTTTCTGGAATTATTCATAAATCATAATAGTAAGCTACCAATGTACCACCATTAACTATTTAATTGATACCAATTGTTAGAAGCTGTACTTTGCTTGATAACGACTCTTGAAATTGCTTACTACTCAAATTAATTAGTTTTTGGGCCAAACTACAACTGTTTTCCTATATGGAACAGGGTGTTTTTCTTCTTTCTTTCCACAGCAATAGCCAAAACAGGTAAGTTTCTTTATTAATTCCTTTTGTATGAAGAGTTTTGTTTTTCCTTTTAACCCTGAAACTTATAGCACTCAGAGACCTTGGCTTGATGCAAATGCCTCAGGTTCTGTCTCCAGTTCTCATATGGCCATCAAAACAAGGCATCTTATCTCTGGGTAACTCCCACACCTTCAGGGCAGCCTTGGGCTTTAATACTTTCCCATTTCTCTGGAGTTACCCCTTGTCTCAGGATGACTTGGTGATTTTCCTATTTTGCCAAGTCAATCATACTTTCAACATTTCTTTTTAAAACTATTTTTTCTAGCATTTAAATTTTTTCTATGTTGGAATTATTTTACAGAATTTGTACTTTGCTATGTCTTTTGATTTTAAATATAACTGGCCCTAAGTGTTTTCTGTATGCTTTCCATGATTCCTATCTTTTAAAAGAAAATTTAATAATTAAATTTACCATATATTTTGAAATACTTTCTTCATTTTTAAAATTGTTCTTGATGATTTCAAATAAGATAAATTAAGATAGACTTAAATGAAAACCAGAGGAAAAGAATTTTAACTATGATAGAAATGTAATAGGAAAACACTTGAAAATAAAGGTTAAGATGTAAAATATCACTTACCATACATATAGTATTCTTAACATTGACAATCTTACATCATAGCTTGAATGTATTTTATTAACTTCCAAAGTAACAAAATATAATTGTTGGCAATAATGGTGCTGATAGGTTTCAGTTCTTACTGCAACCTTAAGCTTCTGTTTTCCAGGGTCATGGTCCAGCCTCCCAGGGTCACAGTCCAGCCTCAAGTCTAGCTTGAATCCTCCTTCTGCCCCAACCTCCAATCAGCATGAACCATAAGATCCTAACCAATCAGATCATGCTGAGTCCCACTGAGGGGTATTTAAGCACCTGCCCTTCTCTCTCTCTCTCTCTCAGCTCTCTGCTCTCTTCCTCTCCCACCTGGCAATAAAGAATCTCTTGGGCAGATCACTCCTCTCCACGTGGTCACTTTTGGGGCAGACATTTCCAACATTTTGGTGCCGTGACTCAGATGGGGGCTCACCACTAATCCTGGTGGGACCCCCCATTCCAACTCACCCCACAACCACCCTGAGGACGTGACCAGCCAGGACTCATCCTCCCTATCACCCTGCTTGCATCCAACACCAGACATTCTTTGGTGAGTTCACATACCCTCATTGGGCTCCCTCTGCGGTCTCTCCCTTCGGTGTCTCTGGGGTTTCAACACCCCTCCTTTTCAGATATCTCTGGGACTCAGATGGTAGAGGGGGGTTCCCTTCTCTCTGCTTGGCTTAGGTCTATTTTTGTTGTTGGTCTTGGAGACCGCCCATCTGCAAAGCCCGGCGCCAGGTGACCCACAGCTTCCGGGCCCCGGGGGCCCTACAAGCCACTTGAATGCAGTGACAACTGTTTCTTGTGTGCCTTGTACTGTTCTCAGGATATTCGAGCCATGTGGGGATGTTCTGTGACTCCATATATCCTTCCAACTGGCTCCCACAATGGGGGCCACCTCCTCTTTGCCATCTGGCTCCCCAGTGAGATGCCTCCTCAATAATTTAGACACCTTGGGTTTGACTCCAGACAT
Organism: Castor canadensis; assembly: GCF_047511655.1. Lineage (NCBI taxonomy): Eukaryota > Metazoa > Chordata > Mammalia > Rodentia > Castoridae > Castor > Castor canadensis. The sequence goes on along the minus strand of NC_133390.1, from coordinate 24,777,686 downwards.
AAAACCAAAAAATTAAATCTGCTTTTGCACTCAAATCTGACCCACTTATCCTTTAGACAACCAAAATCACTGGCCCCTTTTCTGGTCTTTAAATCCCAACCTTTTACGGGACATATAACTACTGTGAGCAGTCGGGACAATGGGGAGAGATTCCATTATGTCCAAGCCTTTTCATACCTCTGTGCAGATTCTATCAGCCTGTAAACCAGTTTTTAAATCAGCCAGTTCCTCTCCAAACCTCCTCCTTCCCCATGTAAATAGACTTCTTGCACTGCTTACCATACCTATCTCCTCCTATCTTCCTGAAAAACTTTCCCTGTCATGGAGTTAAGCAAGCCACTCCTTGCCAATTCTGACCTCAAGGAGGTTCCAGCTCTGGGAGAGCTCATGCTTTATTAAGTGACAGGAGAGTGGAGGTTTCATTTCCTGAAAGCCTGCCAGTACCAATCAATGGAAGCAACCTACAAACACAGGTGATGGCTAATCCCTTAAGCGTGTATCATGCCTCCAGGCTCTGTCTTCCCCACCCTTACCTAAAATGTCAGCACACCTTTTCTGCCTCCTCCATGATCTCACCACGTGTCCTTTGTCTCTGTCTGCCTTCCCCTCGCTGGGCTTACTGGGACTCTGCCTCCCATGAAAAATCTGTAGCATGGAACCTTATGACTTAAGTTATTCCAACTAGTTTGCCAGGTCTCAGTCTAATGTAACTTTAAATCAGTTGCTTTATAAAAGTGCTTACAAAAACCTGCAGCTGCCACGCTCATGCTGTAACTTTGCCCCCACAAGGGGAGGAGGGAAAGCAAACAGGCGCACCTGTGCACAGGATGCCAGCTTCTGGACACAGCAAAAATGCCTGCCACAGCTAAGAAAATCCATAGAGAGGACTCAGTACATCCTGGGCCACCAGCTACACGTGGCAATGGCTGTGGCCTGCCGCCACTTCCCCTAGAATAAATGCACACAGAGTACAGAGGAAGGGAAGAGGGACGACAGGCTGCAGGATCAGGCCTAGGCAGTCAGGGTCATTTGTCCCAGGTGTGTGTGGAGGGAGTGGCACCTTGCACAAATCCTGCTCCTAGCCCTACCTCACACCTCAGGGCATCAGACCCAGTCCTTGTAAGCCAATTGTTAGCTCAAGGTTATAGTTCCAGAAATAACAAAATAGACATTACTGTGGTCTCTAAACTTCTCATTTAGAATTTTCTATACCTTTGGCCTCAGCATAAATTTTCCCCTCCAAATATTAACACTAGTTGTCCCGTATGGCTCTGTTATTGGTCTGAAATGCCCTCTGAATGTCCTTCTCTAACTTTACAAATGATTTCTTTGTTAAAAAGGTAGCTTTATTAAAGAGGCTGCCTGCTGTTAGCTACAAGACAGGATCCTAACGTTTTGTTCTTTCTAGATGGGACCTGCATCTTCCAGTCTTCTGCCTGGTAAATGTTGGAAGCTTTGTACTGAGGTTTGGCCTCAGTATGCCTTGGGTGACCAAGAGAAGTGGCCTTCACAGAGTTCCTTAAATTACAATACCGTACTCCAATTAGATCTTTTTGTTAAAAGTAAAAAAAAAGTAAACTGAGGTCCCCTATACAAATTTCTCTCATTAGAAAAGCAATGGGTTCTGGCCCAGGCCACTCAGGTTGGAAATGATTACATGTCTCAAGCAGTAAAGTGCTGCTTTACAAGCAGAAAATCCTGAGTTCAAACCCAGTACAGCCAAGGTAAGAAATAATAATAATAATATTTGGGGCTGAGGAAGTAGCTCAATGGGAGAATGTCTGCCCAGCATGTGCAAAGTCCTGGGTTCAATTCCCCAGAATTACTAAAAATAATAATAAAATAAAATAAAACATGGTAAAGAAGATAAGTGGCATTGTCACTTCAGCCATCTCATAGTGGAAAAACATAGTTTAACTTAGACCAGATCCCTCATTCTTCAAGTGAGGAAACTGAGACCCAGAACAGTTCCGAGACCTGCTCTCCAGAGTGTCAGGTGTCAATGTAAAATAACAACTTTACTTTACAGCAACAACTTAAAAAGAAAAAATCTTCTTACCTTTCTACATCATCTTAAGGACACTATCAGAAAGCATACCACGGTGTACTCAGAGTCACAGGTGAGAGGTTCTCCTCAAAGATAAATTTCTAACAGTCAGCCCCAGATATTCGTAAAAAACTCAGACTGTGACTGAAGGGAAAAGTCATTGAGCCAAGTAACACAGCTGGCCATGTCTGTATTTATGGCTATGTCTGTATGTCTGGGACTTTACTAACAAGAGAGAAAAAGATAAGAGACACCATGGCCTCATTGCTGCTCTCAGAGAGGGCCCCACCCGACTGGGGCCTGTATCCTGAACTTGCTACCATGGTGGACAGGAGGGGCACTTCTGCAGAGAATGCTTAAGGGGGGACAACCCAGGAGACAGCCCCACCCCCAACTGGGACCCTGCCCTCTGCAAGGATAACCACTGGAGGTCTAAGTGCCCCCAATTCCAGATGGAAGGTGAGGTGCCACCTCTTATGTATTGATGGGCCCCAGCCTCCTGGCCACACTCCACTTCTTGGCATTAATGTTGAGGAGCCATAATGGCAGAAAAACAAAAGGTCATTTTCTCCTAGACAGTGGAGCCCATTTCTCTGTTTTACCTTTTTCTCCTGGTCCCTGGTCCAATGACAAAAGGTATTGTTTGGGGCAAATCTGGCTAGCCCCTAGAGTGCTAGTTTACCTGGCCTCTGGCCTGCTCTTGGGGAGACTTCCTCTTCTGTCACTCTTTCCTCATAGTACCTAAAATTCCAGTGTTCCTGATGGGACAGGATTTACTATCTCAATTAAAAGCTCAAATTCTTCTCCCCCCAGGCAGCTATCTCTGCTGCCCCCTCCTTCAGGAACAAAGCGATTCCACAGTGTGGACTGATGAGATGAGTGTAGGGGGAGCCAGGATGGCCCTCCCTATTCAAATAAAGCTCAAAATCCCTCACAGTTTCCACACCTAAAACAATATCCCCTCAAGTCTGAGGGACATGAGGCCTTATGCCTATCATAAGTTCATTAAAACAACAAGGGCTACTAATTAGTTGCTCAAGCCCCTATAATAAATTTAAAATTCTTATAAAAGTTAACTTTTAAATGCAAGTTATAAACTAAACAACTGGAAAGGATATAGATAGGTAATAAATGTATTTTTTGAGAAGTTAAAGGAAAAAGGAATGGTTTTTTGGAAGAGAAGGGATTTTGTAAAGAAGGGTTTGTCCTAAAGATTGTTTCAAATAGGAAGGATAAGGACAAACCATCAAAGGGTTTAGTATGTTGTATGAAGGTCTGAGTAAGTTTGAAAATTGTATAATAAAAGTTTTGGTGTGTGATAAAGTGAAAGTTGAATGTAATCTAAGAGTTGCCTAAAAGATTTTTAGGGTCATGCCAAACTAAAATCAAATCCTCTGTGTCTATGAAATAACAAGGTTATCTTAATATTGTTCTGCTCTGAGTAACATCTACAAAAAACCATTACAGAGAAAGATTTTATCAAGAAATTATTTGTGTTTTCTGCTGATCTTGTCAAGCTTTTAAGTACTACTAAATCAGAGTTCATTTACATATTTGCTTATGTGTCTTAAATGACCACCTTGTAACAGTGTTATGTTATACTTTATCTAAATATGGTACAAACATTTAAAAGGTTAAAAGTGTCAATTTATATAAAATAATGTGCTAAAGCTCTCTTTTATCCAAGAGTGTTACATTTAAATCCTGACAGTCCCTGCCTCACAGGTCACCTACCTAGGTGTGGCCTTAAAGGGACAGACTCACTTCCTGAGTCATAAATGCAGCAACCCAGCCTTCTGTTTCCCAACCCCCATACCATAAGACAGTTTACAGCTTTCCTGGCAGTTATAGGATTTTGCAGAATTCAGATCCCTAGGTATGTAGTCCCTGAACAGACACCTTTTTATGCTCCTCCTAATATTCCTATTTGGGTCTTAGATAATGTATGGCCATCCATTTCTCTCTCTGTAGTTGGAGGACTCTTGGAATTCTCTAGGGAACAACATTTCACAGTGGTTCTCCTGGCCAATGCCCATCCCAATGCCTACCTATTTGCTGTCCTATTCTTAAGCTTCCTCACTTGTATCATACTACATGTCTGCTCTTGCTAATCAAAAATTTAACAAGTTGTACCTCCAGGGATACCAAGCTCTCCAAAACGTGAGGAGAGTTGGCTGATACCCACCATGCGGAGGTTGGAGCATTGGCTGGAGACTCTTTACGACCTATGGCTACAAGGGACCTTCATTAACTTCAGAGCAGAGGAAATCTTCATTTTTGGAGCCTGTGTGTACACCATCATGAGGCTCAGCACCCCAACATCGTTTGCCAACTAACCCTCCCATCCCCTACACCGCCCCTTGCCAGCTCGAAGAAGCCAGAGCAAACACAACGCCCCCCTTCCTTAACAAACAAAAAACGAGGAATGTTGGCAATAATGGCACCGATAGGTTTCGGTTCTTATTGCACCCTTAAGCTTCTGTTTTCCATGGTCACAGTCCTGCCTCAAGTCTAGCTTGAATCCTCCTTCTGCCCCAACCTCCAATCAGCATGAACCATAAGATCCTAACCAATCAGATCATGCTGAGTCCCACTGAGGGGTATTTAAGCACCTGCACTTCTCTCTCTCTCTCTCTCTCTCTCTCTCTCTCTCTCTCTCTCTCTCGGCTCTCTGCTCTCTCCCTCTCCCACCTGGCAATAAAGAATCTCTTGGGCAGATCACTCCTCTCCACGTGGTCACTTTTGGGGCCTATATTTCCTTACAATAATCATATTTTCCAACTTATAATAGATGGAATATCTGATATTATGATAAAATATGCAGCCCTACTTCTTTGTTTTACTATCTATAATATAAAATATTATATAAGTAATATTATAATACAAAGAATTGTACATATATATATATATTTCACCACAGAGTCTGTAAAATTACTCCTTTTAAAAGCACAGACCTTTTTAATTTAATCTGAGACTGGTAAATTTCAGCTTCCTTTAATGTTGTAATAACTCAAAGAAAATCATATCATATTGTAAACATCATCATGTTGAAACTGATACAAATTTAGCAGCTAAATAGACAGGCTTTTTAAAAATGCTAATCTGCCTTACTAACTCCATAGTTAATTATCTATGTCTTTATGTAGAAGAAATAAAAAATTACTGAAGATTTTGCATATCAAAGTTGAAGTCTGTTAAAACAACAGAAGGGAAATAATGAAGTGATACATTCATAGTTAAAGAAGAAAATTCCAAAATTATCCTGTCTTAAAAATGTCATTTAAAACTGAAGTGCTTTTGTACAGATAATAAAATAACATAGTTATTTTAAATATGCAATATCCATCTATAAATTACCAATGAAAATTCAGTTGAGAACTTTAAATTTACTTTGGTCATTTTTGTTACTGAAAGATACAGGAGTCTATGATGTGTGCATGTATGTGTGTGTGTGTGTGTGTGTGTGTGTGTGTGTGTGTGTGTGTGTAGGTGTGCTTGTTTGTGGATATATGTGGAGTGCATGTTTTCCTTTACACTTGAAATTTTAAATTTTATTTCCATGAAAAAGTTATTTGCTTATTTCCCTCATATGTATTACCCATGTCTTTTTTGTGTTTCTTGTTTTAGTTTCCCTGATTCTCTTCCCCCCTCCCTACCCTTGGTGCTCTGTGTTGGTCTTGAGGTTGATTCTTGAGACCTGTTAGAAGGCACATGCTGTCACTGAGAAACCTTTCCCTGGTTCCAAACATTTGAGTCAATTTCTTATACTGAAGAAACTGATGATTCTGATGCTAAAACTTAATAGGGTAAGTGACATAAAATCAAATGGTTTATCAGCAGCTATCTGCAGCAGAGACCCCAGTGCTGCCATGACAGTAGAAGATGAAAGTTGAGCATTTCTCTCACACGTTTCCAACCCCCCATGATCATATGCCTTGTTTCCCTCTGGTGTACCTTCAGTTTTGTTGTCATTATTTGCCTTATCTACCAATATGATGTCTACTGTTTGCAGACAGAAACTCTATTACACCATTCTTTTAGGTTTTTCAATGGTTATTCCTCCATCTCATCTCTCATTATCACTATAAAATCCTTGCCATCCATCAGTCCTTAACCCTTTATTCTTTATACTTACCTATCTATTTAATCATTATATGAACTCATCAATATCACTGCCCATCTAAAACCATGACTCTTTTTTCCTGTAATTCTATTCTCCATTAAAAATTGTGTAATTCACTGGTGGAGTGGCTCAAGAGGTAGAGCACCTCTCTAGCAAGTGTGAGGCCCTTAGTTCAAACCCCAGTACCATATAAAAATTATGCCATTGACTCAGCCACTCCAGGTAAAAAGATATGTAACTCTAAATTATGTTTGATTTCAAACCATTTGTTCCAATCTAGTTATGAAATACAGGCTATGTAATTTGTACTATTTCCACACACTTTATTTTTTTCATCTTTTTCATAAGCACTGCCTCAATTTAAGTCTTCTCAACATTGAAGTGTATTGTTATTTTTTTCAACCTAATTTTCTTCTCCTTCAGTTTTAAATCCCTTCATACATTAAATGTATTCTGTATGTTTCTTAATCTGTTCTGTGTTGCTATATCAGCATATCTGTGACTAGGTAATTTACAATGAACAGAAATGTATTGGCTCATAGTTCTGGATGCTGGAAAGTTCATTATCAAAGTAGTAGCATCTGCCAAGGACTTTTTTTTTTTAAATCATATCTTTCAAAACAGCACCAATCCCACCCAGAAGGGTTGAGTGAAACCCTCAAGGCCTACTTATCTTTTAGAGGACATTCACTAATGTTATGGTTGAAAGTAAATTTCAACATTTTTGAATGGGAGAAGCATTCAAACCATAGCACATTCTATAATCAGAAATATATGTTTACATTCTGACATTACTGGTCCATTTCCTAAATTTTTTGGATGAATTTTTATAGCTTATAGTTCATTAAGCCAGAGCCTATGATTATTATTCATGCCTGCAGCCCCGTCTTCTCTCTATACCCAACCATGACCACTCCATGGCTAAACCATGCACCTTACGATTTGGAAAATCTCTGTGTATACCATCCCTATGATCATACTGTTATTTTCATTTCTGCTATTTGTCCTCCTAGATAATTCTCACTTGTATTTTAAGCTGTAATTCAGGTGCTATTTCCTCTTTTATATGCTACCCTTTTCTTTAACTGTCTCTCAAATATTTATATTTATATATTGATATTTATGTCTATGAATATATATACTTATTTTCATATGTAAATATATGAATTTATATTCACATTTATATCTATATATACACAAATTTACTTCATGTTAGCCCTATGCATACTGTGAGGTCTCCTTATACATATATATATAAGGAAATATACTCATACATATACATATATAATCATATACATATAGTGTACATATTTTTTCTAGGCTTGCAGACAAGAACTTTAACAAATTATTCTTCTTGGTTCTTTAGTAATGTGTGTGTGTGTGTGTGAAATAGAGAGAGAGAGAAAGAGAGAAAGCACATTCTACTCAAAAATAACAGGAAGTAAATGAAAATTAAAAGAAAAAGTATGTATCTATGTTATGTATATGCACACTTCCTTTCATCCCGGAGTAGACTGTGAGATTCTAGTGAACTGTGATCCACTAAGTACTCATTGAATGAGTTAATAAATAATGGCAGATAAAGAGGAAGATATTAAAATCTGTTGATATCAGTGGGAAAAAAATAAGTGGTAGGATAAGAAGTGATCAGAAGATAAAATCAAGTAGTGTAGTAATATGGTTTGGATAAATTAATTAAGAATCCTGCCTGGGGTGTTCGAACTTGTTGGTGGGGGGAGGAGGTGGGGAAATGGTAAAGGAGGGGGAATATGGTGTAAATACTTATGTCAATAGAAAAATTATATCTGTTGAAACTACTCCACACTTATGTCAATAGAAAAGTTATATCTGTTGAAACTACACACTTATGTGTGTACACACTTATGTCAATAGAAAAATTATATCTGTTGAAACTACTCCAGGAATGGTGGGGGGAGGAGAATGATAGAGGGGATGGATTAAAGTATGATATATTTGATATATTGTAAGATATTTTGTAAATCCTACAAGGTACCCCACCCAGCACAATAAAAGAAAAGAACCTGTAGATGAGCTCTTATGGTGGTGTTTAAAAATGGTCTGACAACAGAATTAGGAAACTATATGTTTTAATTTTTCAAGTATTTGTTTGTAATAATACCAGCTTCATATTAAAATGCGCAGCAGGCCTATAGTCTCCTTTAGAAGACTTCATAGGGAGAATAACATCAGGGGAAAGCAAAGTTCTACATAGGCAGAGAACATTAAAGGATTTCTTCTTTTCAAAATTTGAAACATAGGCAATAAATTTGTGAAGTTTGTCCAAGTTAATGATTGAAAACATGGTACAGATGGACTGTCTTGACTACTAGTGGGCTTCAGAGTATTTTACAGATCAATTTAGAGCAGTTTTGAACAGAAGAATATCCTGAGTGAAAAAAGTATTGTTTAAATATTTTTTAAAGAAGCATATGAATAAATAAAATATGCCTTGTTGCAGTAGCCTTAAATTTAGTTAATGTTGGGCTGCAAAGAAAAGATTTTAAAGATCTAAAAGTAATAATATTGATAAATATGGGAGAAGTAAGAAGTAAACATTCCTATAAATTTTAATATTTCACTAGTAGGGTAGATAAAATGATGAAGGAAGAACTAGATAAGAATGTCGTGCTAAAAGTAACTGCAAACCTAAACTGTGTTCTATTATTATATTTAGAGATCTGTTGTTAACTACTCTCAGCTGTACTGTAACCTGCATATTTCTGTTTCCTTGTACTAAGGGAAATCTTTGAACATAATAACTTCAGCAAGTTATCAAGGAGATCGGTGATCCACCAGAATGCTTATGAACCACCTCTCCATTGTAAGAGTGAGAGAAAAGAAAAATCATTTTGATGTACTCTTATGGAACTGACTTTAAATGTCCACCAATGCCACAAACAGAGTCTGATCACCAAAATAACTAGGAAAGAAATGCTGAAAGCAAATAGCAAGTTGAAATGCAAACCACTTGCTTACTGGTGTCATAGACTGTTTATTAACTGTTACTCTATTATAATTAGTTAGTTGGCCCACATCTCACAGTTAGAGAGAAAGAGTTAAAATAAAATATTCCAAAACAACATGATAAGCAGCCGAATAGAGAAAGCTACTAAAATGACACTTAATCAGTTTTTAATCTAACTTCATGAAATAATTTAAGGAGCAGTGCAAAATTGTAACAAAAAGAATGACATCAAAATTAGGACTAGCTTTAGCTAGATAGGAAGAGTTCTAGTGTGTTCTGTTACACAAAGGGATGATTTTGGTTACCAGCATGCCATGTCATACTTCAAAATAGCTAGAAGAGAAGATTTTGGATATTGTCAAATGCTTAAGATGATGTAATCTAAACATTGACACAGCATATAAATGGACAAAAACATTTCACTTTAGCCCACAAAGATGAGCAGTTTTGATCTGTGCAATTATTATCTGTCAATTAAAAATTATAAATAAGTTAGGACTTCAAGAACAAATAGAGAAGATGGTGAGTAGTTGAGGGACTCAGAGACTCTGCACTTCACGATTTCTGAAAAGTACTTCAGATTTGTGGTAGCAAAGATCAGGTAATCTGATTTTTTTTTCCAACTAAGTTACTATTAATACATAGGATGTACATAATGTTCAAAAAATTAATGTTAAAATAGTTTTTTATAGGATATAATAGCCAAGGAAGTTCTGACATTTGCTGGAACTGCTAGAAAGCCATTTTTTTCCTTTTCTTTCTTTCTTGCCTCCTTTCTCCTGATTTGGAAAAGCAAAGATGCAATGCAGAGAACTGAAGAACAAGTTGAGCAGGCATCTGGGACCTCTTAGACCCACCACAATATACAGACACAGAACCTCAAACTCCATCCTATATGTGCCTTGCTGGAACTGACTTAATTCGATCTAAGTGAATCTGCATCCCACCAGGTGAGCATGGCACATTACCTGCTCTCAAAAAAACCACATAGTCCAGCGCTGCTGGTTGGCAGATTGCAACCCCTTATCCAAATAAATGTAGGGTACAATTCACATCTGCCTTGTGGGGTAGGGCAGATATTGAGCTGACCCAGACTGAGTAAAAGTGGGGTAACTCAGTTGCAGTCTGGTGAAAACACCACCACACTTGACTACCTTGGAGAAACTGGTAATGAGCTGAAAAGCAATAGACCAAAAGCTCAATTCTAGCTCACAGGCTTGCCCTGTGGGCAGAAGGAAGTGGCAGTTCCTCACAAACACTCTTCTGGCAGGACCACTTTGGAGAACCTGCCTACACCAGATGGCCCATCCCACCAAGGAAAGGCTGGGCTCAAATACCCTGAGCCAATTCTCCCCCAAAGCTGTATGACATAGAGGGTCAACATCCATTGCCACACAGTTTAGAATATCAACCTTAAGAAGAGACAGAGGCATTGAGAAAGCCCTATCAAAAGTGTTAGCACCTGGATTTGAAATGAAAGGACAGAGTCCAGAACTCTCAGCAAACTAATTTTTTTATTTATTATTTTTATTATTTTTTTAGCTTTATTTTTACTTTCTTCATTTTTTTCTCTTTTTCAGTCTATTGCTACCTCCCTTCCTCTTGTATTCTGTCCAAATATCAATTTGCTTAGTCATCTCTTGCATCAATTTCCTTTTTCTCCCCCAATTTTTTTCTTCTCTTCTCTTATATTCTCTCCTCCTTTCTTCTCTTTTTCTTCCTTTCATCCACCTGCCTTTCCCTCCATGGCCTCTACCTCCACCATACTCATGCTCACTGAATAGTCTTTTATATCAACGTTACACATTATCCCTATCTTTCCTGTCTCTCTGCAATCCCTGACAATAGCACCTCTCCCTCATTGACTAAACTACACCTTTACACACATTAGGGCCTCATTACACTATAGCCCAAATACCTCACACCTGTTCTTCCCCTCCCCCACTCCCCTTTCTGTCCCCTCTTCTAGTACCATCTTTTTAATTATCCAAGCATCTATCTCTATCCAAGTGACTGTTATCACCCCAATACCTGCTGTTGAGTGACAATATAACCAAGAGATTTCTTATATATTATGTAAATAACTGGTTTGGCATTGAATTTGTGACTTTGTTATTGCTAAGTTATTTGTTATGGCTAAGTTATACTTCCAGGTTAGAGAACAGAAATATTACAACAATCTAGCTAACAATAAAGCTAGTCAGAGGATAGAAATTAAGTCAAGGGAAAGAAAACAGGTGATTATAACCCACAGATGACCAATCTCTAGCACCCAAATAAAGCACAAAATAGAAACTTGGGTAACATGGTAGAGGATTTGGAAGTGAAGGGAATGAATCTCCAGTTACTGTCCTCAGAAGAATGTTGAAAAGAAAGTTCAATGAGCTTAGAGAGGAGCTTAAAGAGAACATGCAAAAACAACTCAATGGATATCAACAGAACATGGATAAAAAAACTCAAGAAGACACAGAAACAACTTAATAAACTCAGAGAAGATTTCAACAGACTCCAAAATGAAACTAAGGAGGCTATAAAAAAAAGAGGTATATGAAACAAAAATAAAATACAAGATATGAAAAAGAAGTATAATAAAGATATGGAGAGTCTCAGAAAAAAAAAATGAAACAGAACTCCTGGAAGTAAAAAGTCAATTAAATAAAAAACAAGAACAAAAACAAACAGTTGAAAACCACTCCAGCAGACTGGAAAATGTGGAAGACAGAATTTCAGGGCCAAAGACAATATAGATATTAAAAAAAAACATGAGCATCCAAGAGCTATGAAAGGAATAAACAAGAACCCGCAACTCCATCAAAAGACTAAACCTCAGAATCATGGATATTGAAGGAGGAGAAGAGGTGCAAGCCAAAGGGATACAAAATATATTCCAAAAATAACATCAGAAAAATTTTCAAATCTAGAGAAAGAGATGCAAATTTAGGTATAGGTCCCTCCAGAAAACCAAAGAGACATGACTAAAATAAAACTTCTTTATGACATATTATTAAAACAATTAGCACAGAGAGCAAGGAAAGAATATTGAAGGCTGTAAGAAAGAAGGGAAAGGTGTGAGGTCTTTTGAGCACTGAAAGAAAACAATTTCAGTCCTAGAATACTCTACCCAGCAAAACTATCATTCCAAATTGAAGGAGGAATAAAAATCTTCCATGACAAATAGAAACTAAGATAATAAATTACCATTAAACCACCACTACAGAAGATTCTGAAGGGAATTCTACATGCAGATGACAACAAATACAGCCATGAAACGTTGGGAATTATTAAAACTCAAAAAAAGACCAGACAAGTAATCAGAGATTAGTATAGAACTAATTGCACACTCACAAACCCTTACACAACAAAAACAACTAAATGGCCTGAATCACCACATACCTTGCAATGTTAACACTAAATGTTCATTGCCTTAGGGTGGAAGGTTTGAAGGAGATTTACCAAGCTAATAACCCCCGGAAACAGGCAGTAGTAGCAATACTTATGTTAAATAAAGTAGACTTCAAACCTAAATTAGTCAGAAAAGACAAAGAAGGCCATTTTATACTAATAAAAGGAAGAATATATCAAGAAGAAATAACAATTATTAACTTATATTTCATTATGTTTAATGAAGTTGGGTTACCAACTTCACTACTGAACATACACTACTGAATTTAAAAACACAGATATACCCAACATAGTGGTGGTGGGAGACTTCAATATTCCTCTATCACCAATAGATAAGTCATCTAGACAAAAAAATCAATAAAGAAACTCTACAATTGATTTATACCATATATCTAATTAATGGACCTGACAGATTTTCATAGAGCAGTCCATCCTGAAACAGCACAACATATATTTTTCTTAACAGTCCATGGAACCTTCTCCAAAATAGACATTATTTTATGTCACAAAGCAAATCTTAACAAATATAAGAAAATTGAAATGACCCAATTCAATAAAACTTGAATTCAACATCAAAAGAAATAGCAGAAAATACTCAGACAACTGGAGGGTGAACAACACATTCCATGATCACTGGGTCATTGAATAAATAAGGAGGACGTCAAAGAGCTTCTGGATCTCAATGAGAATGAAAGCACAATCTATCAAAACCAATGGGTCACAAAAAAGGCAATCTTAAGGGGAAAGTTTATAGCCATGCATGCATATGTTAAAAACACAGCCAGGTGCTGGTGGCTCATGCCCGTAATTCTAGCTACTTAGGAAGCAGCGATAAGGAGGATCATGGTTCAAAACCAGCTCAGGCAAATAGTTCACGAGACCCTATCTCAAAAAAACCCATCACAAAAAAGGGCTGCCAGAGTGCTCAAGTTGAAGGCCCTAAATTCAAATCCCAGTACTGCAAAAACAAAAAAATCAAACCACAGAAAGATCTCAAATAAATGACTTCATGCTGCATCTTAAACCCCTAGTAAATCAAGAGCAAGCTAAACCCAAATTAGCAGAAGGAGAGAAATAACAAAAATAAGACCCCAAAACAATGCAATAGATACCAAAAAAAAAAAAAATACAAGGAATCAACAAACAAAAAGCTAGTACTTTGAAAAGATAAAAAGATTGACAAAGCTCTTGCAAATCTGACTACAATGAGGAAGGAAAAGACCCAAATTAATAAAATTGGAAATGAAAAGGAGGAGGTAACAACAAATGCCAAGGAAATCCAGAAAATCATCAGGGATTACTTTGAAAACCTATAGTCTAATACATTGGAAAATCTAGAAGAAATGGACAAATTTCTAGATACATATGACCATCCAAAATTGAACCAAGAGGGTATTAACTACCTAAACAGAAGTATAACACCCAATGAAATTGAACCAGCAATAAAGTTTCCAAAAAGAAAAGTCCAGGAGCTGACAGTTGCACTACTGAATTCTACCATATCTTTAAAGAAGAACTAATCCAATACTCCTCAAACTTATCCATGAAATAGAACAGGGAAGAAACACTGCCAGAATCATTCTATGAAACCAGTATTCCATTCATCACAAAACCAGATACGGATACAGCAACAACAACAAAAAAAGAGAACTATAGGCCAATCTCTTTAATGAATGTAGATGCAAAAATCCTCAATAAAATCTTGGCAAACTGAATTCAACAGCATAACAGAAAGATCATACATCATGATCAAGTCATGATCATGACCAGGGATGCAGGATGGTTCAACATATGCAAATCATTAAATGTAATACAGCATATTAAAAGGAGCAAAGACCAAAACCACCTGATCATCTCAATAGATGCAGAAAAAGCCTTTGGTAAAATTCAACATCCTTTCCTGATAAAAACTCTGATGAAACTGGGAATAGAAGGAACGCACCTCAGCATAATTAAAGTTATAAATAACAACCCTCTAGCCAACCTTATACTAAATGGGGATAAACTGAAAACATGTTCACTATAGACAGAAACAAGACAAGTATGTCCACTTACTCCACTCTTATTCAAAATAGTCTTAGAATTCCAAGCCAGAGCAATAAGAGAGGAAGAAGAAATAAAAGGCATACAAATACATCAACAATGAACAGATTGAGAAAGAGTATAGGAAAATAATTCCATTTACAATAACTTTAAAAAAAATACAATACCTAAGAATAAACTTAAAAAAGGATGTGAAAGCTCTCCTCAAGGAAAGCTATAAACTGTTGAAGAAATTGAAGACTACAGAAGATGGAAAGATCTCCCATTCTCAAGGATTAGTGGAATCAACAAGGTGAAAATGGCTGTATTACTAAAAGCAATCTACATGCTAAATGCAATTCCCAACAAAATTCCAAAGACATTCATTACAGAGAATTCATTTGGAAGCACAAAAGACCACTAATAGCCAAGACAACATTGAGTGAAAACAGCAACGGTATCACAATACCTACTTCAAACTATATTACAAAGTCATAGCAATAAAAGCAGCATGTACTGTCAAAAGAAAACAACAACAACAACAACAAAACCCAGATATGAAGACCAGTGGAACAGAATAGAAGACCCAAGTATGAATCCATGCTGCTATGCCCACCTGATTTTTTACAAAAGTGCCAAAACCATATGATGGATAAAGACAGCCTCTACAGCAAATGCTGCTGGGAAAACTAGAGATCTGCATATCAAAAACTGAAACTAGACTCATGCCTGTCACCCTGTACAAGTATCAGCTCAAAGTGGATTAAGGACCTTAATATAAGACCTGAAACTTTGAAACTAGTGCAGGAAAGAACAAGGACTACACTGGAATTATTAGGTATAGGCAATGACTTCCTCGATAGAACTAAGTTGGCTTGGCAACTAAGAGAAAAGATGGACAAATAGGACTACATGAAATTATAAAGCTTCTTTACAACAAAAGAAATGGTTGCTATATTGAAGAGGCTACCCCACAGAGTGGGAGAAAATCTTTGCCAGCTCTCCATCTGACAAGGGACTGATAAGTAGAATATACAGGGAACTCAAAAACCTAAACTCCCAAAAATTCAATAGCCCTATGAAAAAAATGGGCAGATGAACTGAACAGATCTTTCTTAAAAAAAGAAATCCAAATGACTAAAAAAAATGTATGAAGAAATGCTCAACATCCCTGGCCATAAAGGAAATGCAAATCAAAACCACATTAAGATTCCACCTCACTGGATGTGAGGGCGATCTGGCTGCGACATCTGTCACCCCATTGATCGCCAGGGTTGATTCGGCTGATCTGGCTGGCTAGGCGGGTGTCCCCTTCCTCCCTCACCGCTCCATGTGCGTCCCTCCCGAAGCTGCGCGCTCGGTCGAAGAGGACGACCATCCCCGATAGAGGAGGACCGTTCTTCGGTCAAGGGTATACGAGTAGCTGCGCTCCCCTGCTAGAACCTCCAAACAAGCTCTCAAGATTCCACCTCACTGCTGTTAGTATGGCTACATCATACTAACACAAACAACAAATGTCTGCAAGGATATGGGGAAAAAAGAACCTTCATACATTGTTGGTAGGAATGTAAATTAGTACAACCACTATATAAAACAGTATGGATGATTCTCAAAAAGTTCAAAATAGAACTGCCATATGATCCAGCAATTCCACTTTTAGGAATATACCTGAAGGAATGCAAGTCAGATTACAACAAAGGCACCTGCACAGTATGTTCATTTCTGTATTATTGACAATAGCTAAACTATGGAAACAGGCAAGATTCCCACTACTGATGAATGAATCAAGAAAATGTGGTACTTATATATGGAATTTTATTCAGCCACAAAGAAGAAAGAAATTTTGTTATTTGTAGGTAAACGGATGGAACTGGAAAACATCGTCTTAGTGAAGTTAGCAAGGTTCAGAAGGCCAAAATTCTCATATTTTCTCTCATTTGTGAAATATATACCTAATACAACCACAGTAATATTATGAAAAACAAGTCACACTAAGAGAAGTCACATATGTGAGGGGGAGCATAAAAGAAGGAAGTTAAGAAGGTGAATATGGTTGATGTAGTCTTTGTACAAGAATGAATACAGAATCTTTAACATAGCTGAGATCAGCATAAGAAAGGGCCTCAGATAGAAAGAAGAAAAATAGAGATGAATATAGTACATGTATATATGGAAGTGCCACAAGGAAAATCTCTGTGTAGCTATCTTAAACAAGAAAAAAGGGATTTTTTTTCTATTACAAAATGGAGAACAGGAGGGAGGAACAGGTCCTGCCTGGGGGGGTAATGGTTGACACCAATGAGGAGGTAGAAAGGATGTAAGAAGGTGAGTATGGTGCAAATACTGTGTACACATGCATATAAACAGAAAAATGATACCTATTGAAACTATTCAAGGAATGGGGGCTGGGGGAGATGAAGGAGAATGGTGAAGGGGGTGAATTCAAGTATGATATATTTGATATATTGTAAGAACTTTTGTAAATGTCACAACGTACCCCTACCCAGCACAATAAAAAACTTGAACTCATCATTCTTTAAGGAAGTCATTCTATTAGAGTATATCTTAATATGTAAACCTATTCACACATAATTGTTATTACACTGAATATAAATTACATAACTTTGCATTTTGCATCTGTTATAGTATAAACATGTTAAGATGCTATTATATATTCTTTGGGATATGAAAAGAGAATAAATAGAAGTGTTAAATTGATGAAAGTTAGAGTTCAATTTCTAATTTCACCAACTGGTTTACATTATTTATCAGTCCTCAAAATGAGTTTAAATATTGAGCAATAAAATGTGCCTAGAGTCACACTTACCAAGTGGTAGAACCAGGATTTTAATTCAGAAACTATGGGCTGTCCATGGATCTTTGGCTAAACTCTACTTACTGCCTGTACTATAAACATTAAGGTAAGGATTAGTAACACACTTGGAAATACATTGTCATAAACTTCATAAAAATATACAAATGGCCAACAAACATGAGAAACCACACCCTCACTTACAAAATGAATACGTACTTTTTAACTATGTATATATAAATAATACACATATTTACATTTTGGAAAAAAAGTTTCTGTCCTTAGACAATCACAGTGTTTCTCTCTCTTTGATTTCACTAATATTACTTAGAAAGGACAGTATTGAAGTATATTTTTCTTATTCAAGCAGAAACAGGTATGACCAATTCTTTTTTTCCCCTGTACTCTTCATCTTTATCCTATCTGTAACAGGCTGAAACAAAAATTTTTGTATATAAAAACAGCACCTAGACACTGAAAATTAGATATGAACATAATTGTTTCTGTAACTTAAGGTAACAAACAGTATATTGATGTGTCTTTTTTGCACATGAGAGATTAATGTCCAGATATGTTAAAGGGCAACTGAATCCTGCTATGAGATAATCATAACCTAAAGATCAACCTATCAGGACAATAGATCTATGAATTCTCATCTATGGCAAATAAACAGTTTTGTATTTTAATAATCATTATTTAGAAAAATAGAAAGACAAAATACACCAGGCAGCTTGTGTGCAAATCTCATCTATTCAGATTCCTTTCTTATGCATCCTTTTTCTTAGATTTAAATCTGAGGTATTTAACTGTTGCAAATATTGCTATTTTGATAATGAGAATACATGAAGTTATAAAGGAATACATAAAATATCTCATGACTATTTGAGGATTTGCTAAAAACAAAATGAATAGAATGGACCTGCCATTCATGAGCTAGAGTTTTGATATCAAGACCTATGAATTCAAGGAAGTTTGTAACTGCAATTTGATCACTGGCCTTTGAATCTCATTCATGAATGTTGGAAGTGTGTTTCTTTACTTCAGCAGAAACTGCTTAGAGACAAATCACTTTGGTGCCAGTCTGGATCCTCAGCAGCTGAAGTGGATAGCACTGCATTTCTGTGCAGAAGTCTTGCAAACTTCACTCTTTGACCTTCTGGATGACATCTCTTGCCCAATAGTCATTATTTTCAACCTCCAGCTCACTAGGATGCCTTAGCAGAGCAGTCATTAGAGCTCCACAGGTAGCATAAATGGTCATATATATATATATATATGTTTCTCCTGTCAGAAATTGGAGGGTAGGAGATGAAAGAAAAAAGATCTCCAAATTTGCTTTTGCTCATTACTGCACTGTTCTCTTGCTGATTCTCCAGCCCACACCTATTGATTTCTCTGTGATCCTTGGTTTTCTTGAG
The DNA here is from genome assembly GCF_047511655.1 of Castor canadensis. NCBI lineage: Eukaryota > Metazoa > Chordata > Mammalia > Rodentia > Castoridae > Castor > Castor canadensis. The sequence goes on along the minus strand of NC_133390.1, from coordinate 24,758,876 downwards.
ATAGGTCAAACTACCCTTGTGTCTAGCGTGTAGGTTGAAGTCAGCCTGGTTACGATATTATCCCAGAGCACTTTGCATGATATTTTTGCCCTGAAATTCTGAAAATTGCTTTTAAAACAAAGGTCAGTAGTTGGTTAAATAAGTCATACTGAAGTATAGCAAAATCAAGCTTGGGAAATGATACAACTCCTGTGAGTCAGTTATGTATGTCATAACGTTTTCAGAGGGAGACATTAGTGTTGAGTGGTTATTGATGTAATGGCAAGTAACCCATTCCACCTGATCCCCTGACAGTATTCACTCCTATTTTCTTATGCTTTTTTTTACTCTTTCCACACTTTATCTCACACAATCCCTCCTCCTCTCTCTCCTTCACCATGGTCTCATTCTCTGTTTAAGTTTCTTCTCTCCTAGTAAAGAACTCTTACAAGTCAAGAATGGTTTGTAAGAATGCTGAAGGTTCATAGTTTTTGCATATGTGGAAATTGTATTTCATTATTTCAATAAGAACATATTAGAAAGTATAACTATCTTAAATGTTTTTTTGGGTGGTTTCATCATTTTCACCACCACATTTTATAGATTGCTACTGTCTTTCAGCTGCAAGAGAATATGCTACATGTTGGAAAAATAAATATAGGACTTCGTTTGTGTCTTAGTGGTGTTTAGAGTTTTATTTGGGGGATAGAAAAAATTATAAAAGGTAGAATTGGAACTACATTAGTTTCCAATAATTGGCAAGCAAATGGCAAGAAATAATTTGAAGTAGTGAGTTTCTAAGCAATTTAAATGCTCAAGGCATTTACAGAGTAATAGTCATACATATAAATGTCACCTCTCTTTTCCTATATGCATGTAGCAGAGTGAATGAACCTGAATTTGGATCATCTGGAGTTTAGGCAAGCTCGTGCACGTCTTTACAGCAATTGCATTACCTGGGTACTATATTTATTTAATGCTAAAAACTACCCAGGGTGAAATGTACCTTAAACATTTAAGTTATGTTTTATAATGTACAAATGTGCATGACTAAAACAAATATCCCGTGTAAAACATCACAGAGAGAAAAGCATCAAAAGCCCCTTTCTACTCCTTCTAATCAATATATAAAAGATGTCTTTAATTCTGATGCTTCAAATACATTTTTAAAAATTATTTCCTGGTGAAAAATATCTTTTAATTACTTGTTGGGAAACATCTGAAATCAAATATAATTATATTAAACAGTATTTATCTATATATATTCTATATGGTTTGGGGATAGAAGTATGAAGAGGAGATATACATATATGTGTACATGTCTGTGTGTATATTTGTGTGTGAATACCTATATACATATGTATATGTAGTATATATATGTATATATATATATATACATATATATATATATACACACACAGATTGTCTTATATCTGTCTGATGTCAGTTACATATCCATTTTGTCAAATGATTATAAATTTTAGCTCCTAATTTGTGTCCTCCTTGACACTTGGCTCTTATTTTCCATCAGTTCAATAATTGATTTATATTTAAAAGTAATTAATATCTACTTTGAATGTTAATTTAAAATGTAATATTAGTCACTTGTGAGTTGTTACAGTATAAGATAAAATGTATGATTTAGCTCATGAGGATTATGAAAACACTTTTCTTTTCTGTATCTGGAAGGCACTTTTTAATTTCTAAAGTTATGTGTCAATAGTTCAAACATATCCTATTTAGTTTTCATTGTATTTGTCATTTCTTAAACAGATTTTTGTTTTACAAAGATATTTTCCCTTGTTGGTACAAAATAATATGATCTAACTTTATTGAGGTCAGAGAGTTTCTAAATTATAATATGGAAGAGATTCTGATTTTTCTTGCTTTTGTTCTTACAAAGCTTAATGAATTTGAGTTATTATGCTGTATCTATGCATTTCTTTTTGTTAGACTTATTATTAAGTAAAATCATTATATGGATCTCATGTCTTCATATTCTGATACTTCTTTATTTACCCTGAGTATATATCCAAGTAATTGTAGAGCATATGATAGCCTAAGATTTAGCATGTGAGTACACCGGTGCAGTCATCACAAGATGGTGAGCACATCCCTCATATCCAAAAGATTCCTGTACCCTTTCCTTTTATAAAACCACTTTTCCTTCATAACTTTTCCCAGTCCCACACTCATCCCTCCCCTAAAACTGCTCAGTTTTCTGTCACGTGCATTAACTTGTCTTTTCTAGAGTTTTGTATAAATAAAATATGTACTGCTTTTAGTCTGGCTTATTTCAACCAATATAATTTTCTGTTCTCTTCTTTTTTCTTGCATTTTAAAGATACAACACTTTACTCATCCATTCTCTTGTGATTGCAGTGATTGGTTACTTCCAGTTGTTGACTCAGAGAAAATTCATAATCAAGTTCTAGGGACAAATAGTTTCGTTTCTCTGTGGTACATTTCCAGGGATGGCATGGGAAGGTCTTATGGTACTTTTATATTAAATTTCTTAAAATAAAACAGGTTTTTTTCTCAAAAGTTGTTCTGCCATTTTGCATTTCCATCAATATCTTTTTTTCAAAAAACAACTAGCCACATATGTGAAGAGTTTATTTCTGGGTACTCTAACTATTGATCTATTTGCTCAGATTGAGGTCAAACTATGCTTTCTGGATTACGATAACTTTACAATAAATCTTTAAATTATGTAGGATATATTCTTCAAATTTGTATTTCCATGTGGATTTTAGAATTTAGAAATGATTTGATGATATCTATACAATTCTGCTTATATTTTGATTGGGATTTCATTGAATCCAAGGGTTTCTTAAATTTTTATTTCAGAAAATGTATTAATTTTCAATTTGTTATTTAATACTTTCAGTAAGCATGAAATTATATGGTTAATATCATTTTACTATGTACCTTTAATAGCAATGACATTGTTCTTCCACCATCCTATTTTCAAGTAACTATGATGATGCCAGTCAGAATCTCTCTTTCTAAAATAACCTGTACTATTATGTCCATTAAAAATTATTTAATAGTTTTATCTATGTCATTTCATAGTTTCAGAATAATATTTCCAGGTATTAAATCATTTTTATTTGGTGGTAATCTTTGGGAGCTTCCAATGTGAAAATTAACTTTTCTTGATGTCAAGAATATTTTAGCCTTTTGTGTCTTTGCTTATTTATTGTCTTCCACACTTTGCTTTTTTCTTTTTAAGAAGAAAGTTATATTGAATACCTCGCATTTGTCTTTCTTTTAAATTTTTACTCACTTATCAGTGTGTGTATTACAGTTCTTAAAGACTTCATAGAGTCGAGTGTTGCATTGAGATTTATTCCCCTAAATTATATTTTTACTTCTTTTTCTTTTACTTTGAAAACAGATTTTATTTTCACATTGATGTGCAATTATACTAAATACATTTCCTGGCATAAAGACAGAAATTTTGGACTAAAAATACCCTACAACAAGATTGAATACATAAAACTCTAATTATTTTTATTTAGTAGTAGACTAAATAATCAAATTAGAATATTTATACAATCTAGAATAAAATGAAAATAAAATGCACCATATAAATAAAACAAATTTATATTTAAATTGTATATTTATAAAATATTACCTTGTGTGGTATAATTCTTCTAAATTTCAATTTCACATAAAGTATAATGATGAAATAACAGTAGTTAGTTTAAACTGAAAATGAGAAAGGAGTCAAAATATTTTGAAAAGACACACCACTTTCACATTGGTCTACACTATAGTAACACATTTGGAGTTTAAAATAACCTCACTGCAAGATTATATACATAAAACTCCAATTATTATTCATGCAACACTGCATAAATAATCAAATTAAAATATTTATACTCTCTAGAATTAAATGCAAATAAAATATACTATTTAAATAAAATAGACTGGAAATAAAAAGATTCATATTTAAATCATAAATTTATAAAGTACCATCTTGACAATTATAAGTCTCTCAAGCTTCAATTTGAGGCAAAGCATAATGACTAAATAACAGTGGTAATTTAAGCTGAAAAAGTATTTTCAAAAGCAATCTTTCACATTGGTCTACAATTATAGTAAATACATAATTAATAAGGTCTCTCTGTTGTCTAAACTTTTTGCTTCCCTGATCTCTCCAACTTAGTTATTTTTAAAAATAATCTTGATCCTATGTTTCATGCTATTATTTTTTCTTATGTATCAGTGGTCTTGTGTTTTCACTCACGTCTATAGAGTGAGTTGTAGACTTTTAGTATAAGTAGCTTTTGCTTATTTTCTAGTCTTTGTTGTTGTTGTGGTTTTGTGTTACTTTCTCCTGCTGGTTGGTCCTTTGAGTCAGGTTATCTAGGTGAGAATTTCAGATATTCAGGGACTCTCCATGTTCTTTTTATATTACTATGTGAGAGTGACAGCCCAGGTTTGATAATAATCTCTACCCAGGCAAATGCCAAAATAACAGGTTTCACGCTGAAGTACTAAGTTCCATGCTGTAACCCCAGTCCTTCCCAATGACAATGTCTATACTTTCTTTATTGAGACAGGTTTCTTTCATTTTTTAAATTCTGGGATGAAATCTAAACTACTCCATTCTTGCTAAGTAAGGATATGGGGTGGGAGGTTCCACTAGTCTGTAGTTTCTATGTCCTTTATCTTTACTCAGTAAAGCCAAACATAAGATACTGCTATTGCTCTGCTAGAAGGACTCATTTTCATTCCCATTACATTAGGTATTGATAGTGATTGTCATCAGCAGCTTTGGTACAACAGCTTTGCCTGAGATAGAAGATATGACACCATGGTGCAGACACTGTACTCTGGACACAGAGGGTAGGAAGTCCCAATAATAATATTACAGGATTTCAGCAGCCATATTTACTCACGGATGGGGAGAGGGAGGCTTTTTGTCAGGCGATTGTGCCTTAACTCCTGCATTCAGTATTGTCAGATAATAGCCTGTCCAGTGAAAGGAAACTTGAAAGAAGGAAAGATACAGATTTTATTTGAACGCTGACTGAATCTGAATAACTAACTCATAGGGTGCAAAAGAGTTAGGTTTTAGTTTGAAATAACTATGAAGATAAAAATTTTAAATTATTATGAGCTTCTAAAGAGCAGGTCATATTGAAACTAGGGAAGTATTCAGTATGTTTTGTCTCTAGGCTATGAAACCTCAGGTTGCTTACTTGGTTGCTTTAAGACAAAGTTCTGATTTTCTCTACAATAGCCTCTCATTCAAGCAAGTTGTCCCCAAAAGCCACTGCATCTGGAAAAAAAAATTCTTGACATATAATATAAGTAAATGAGTTCCTTATTCCACAATACAAGCTAGGCTAATAAGAGAAAACCACATCAGAATTGATAAATTTAAGAGCAGACATCTGTCCAAATTACTTCAATCAGATATCTTGCTTGAGATTTTTCTACTCTGGAAGAAAGATAATTTCTTAATGTTGATGAAAGTTATGAGTCATAAAAACATTAAAATAGTCACTGGTCATATTTCCTGCTAGTTAGAGAAAAAAAGATTTAAAGTGAAAGATGATGAAGTCAGTATACCAGAAGAAAAATAAATTAATATAAAGAGATCAGATATACCTTGCAGTTTCTGGTCCAGTTGTTCATAGCCTTTTGATCCTTAGTACCTGCATTTTGTTGGTGATATGTTCATTTGATTCCCTGAGGAAACACTTATTTTCTGAATGCACATTTATAGCCACTAATGATTTTAAACTATTTGACATTCTCAGAGTAAAGTTGACAAGCATTGCCATAGCAACTGAAGTTCACTTTGAATTAAAGACAAATGATTGTGGCTATTTTAAAAACATTATTTTGTGTTCAATATTTTCTAAGTTATGAAATAGTAAGTAACTTTAGGATTCTGAGGTGAACTTCCTCATTGGTAATATTTATATCAGAAGTATGTTTATAAACAGGAAATCTACCACTTCTCTAGTTTCATATACCATGCTTTACATATGAAGTTTAATATTTTTTTAATTTATTTGAGTTTTTACACTAATATTCAACTAAGTATAATGAGAAGACTAGAGTTTAAATGAACATGATCACAATGTTAGTGCTTTAAGTATTTTGTATTTCGTATTACTATAACTTCATTGACTTTGAACGTTTGTCTATTGTTTATAAGCAGGAAAAATAACAGTTAAAACAGAGAAATATTTATGTGCATGGTAAACAATTGTTGTAATAGTTTAATTACTTTAAATTGCAATAATAATTTGTAATAATGTTACTTAATAAACCAAATCACATTAAACAGAAATTAGAAGCAAACATTGAATATCTTACTGTATTAGTTCTTAATTGTTATTCTAAAGATATGGTATATAAGATGACACTTTTATTGAATAATTATGTGACTGCTAATGGTGCTTCATAAAGAAAATACTAAAGAAGTTTATTTTAACTTATTGATGTTTCATATTTCTTGCAACCTACTTGTTTCCCACTTCCTTTAAGTTTAAGCATCAATCAAGGTGATGAGATTCACGAGCATATTATTTCCAAGGCATTGAAAGTTATATGCATCATGTGTTAAAAAAGCAATTTTTTTCTGAATCTGTAGCTTTGTGTGTAATCTGCAAGTAGTGAACCTTAAAAAAACTTCTGATTTATGACATTTCTAAAAATGATTATTTGTGACCCTTGAAAACACAAATGTCCAAATATGTTCACTTTAATTAATGTGATTTTATGCACAGATAATTCTCAGCTAACAATACATAAAAGGGAGCTGTGAGAAAACCTTATCATCCTACATATGGAAAAAAATATCCCAAGATTAGAAATACCTTTGGTACAAGTGTTAAATTTTATAAATGGTGCTATTATGACATCACATCACTTAGATTTCTGAAAATAACAACAGACCACATAAACCAACAAAAGAAGTAGGGGGAATATTTAGCAATAGGAAATAAGGGTAATGATTCTGACTGATTTAAAAGTCTGGGCTCCAGAATGACATGTATATAGATATATAAAATAATTTTTCATTCTCATTATTTAACCTTGCAATTATTTATAGAATGTTATTCTAAAATTAAAGACTGAGGGTTTTAACAAAAACATCACATATTTGAAATAAGAGCAATGACAAAAATACCCTACTTTAGTGGTTATAAATATTTAGATGTCAGGATGGCTTCATTAATCCAGCTATCCATTAATGTGTGCTTGCTTTGTCTTTAACTTATCTGTGTTCCCTTTTGCCTTCCTATGCTGAAGAAATTCATTTCATCACAGCTTCAGGAACTTGACTTTTTCCCACCCAGATATTTAATCAGTTACCCATGTTAGTTATTTTTAATTATGAAATGTCCCAAACATTTCCCTTTTTTTGCTTTTTTATGATTATGAATTAAAACTTCTCTTCATTACTATTGAAAATGTTACAATAATCTTCTGATTTGCCTCTCAGGCACACTTTCTCATAAGCTTCCACCAATATTTCTCCATTTCTGTTTTTGTTCTCAAAACTCATATAATCTCTTAAAAATTATCAAGGACCCAAAGGTATGGTGCTAATGTGAATTATCTCTTTGAACATAGGCTGCATTGGGAAGAAACTCTTAAAATATTTGTTTATAAGTTTATCTTAAAACAAAAATTCCATTACATATTAAAATCCCATCACATTTTTAAGAAGAGGATGTTTTCACAAACAGAAATTAGTGAGGAGAGAAATTTTATCCAGTTTTCATTATCTATAATAGAAAGACCAATGAATTTTATATCTACTTCTTTTTTTTTTTAAAGTAATCGGGTTTGAAATCAGGGCTTCATGCTCGGTAGGCAGGCATTTTAATTTGTGAGGCAATCCTCCAGCCCTATATGTACTTCTATATTGAACTAATTGTGGTACTATGTACAGCTTGGCACAGTATATTGTTTTTGAAGTTGTTGCTTTTCTCATTTCCTTTTCATATGATTTTGAATATTCTTTGTTGATATAACTTCAAAACTCAACAATGGTAGATTGCTAATGGTTATTTGCGATGTTAAATAAGAAACCTTATCTTTAAACTTGTTATTTTGCTTTAGAATGCATTGCTGTGTCTTGTGTTTTGAAATTTTAATTTGTTCATGTAATTATAATATTATTCTCTTCTATTCCAAAATATATGTTCCATGAGTTGTACAGATCTCCCAAATGTTGATACATTACATTACACAATATCAAAATCTTATTTGTTATATCAACAACATGATCAGAAAACTACTTGAGTATTGAAAATGGTCAAATGCTTGATGGTATACACTAATTTCAAAAACTAACTTTTTAAATTTTTTCATTAGCAAAAATACTATGAATTGCACTTTCAAATTGACAAAATCACTTAATTACTATTTAAGTTTTTTCCTTAAAATAGCTATTTTTTTTTAATGAAAATGTGAGATGTCAAGGTACCCCCATCCAAGACTAACCCTAGGTTTGGTGATTCATAGAGTTCAGCATATAGTCATATTCATGGCTAAAGTGTATTACAGGAAAAAGGATCTAAAGTAACATCAACCAATGGGAAACACACAAGAAATAGGCCAGAAGGAAAGCAGGCATAATGTTCAGCATGTGATGAAGTCCTTTAACAACAAGTTGTATCAAAATATGTGGAGTATCATTTGCCAGGAAGGCTCATTAAAAACTTAATATTTGCAGGGCACTGTGAGTCATACTTGTAGTGCCAGGTATTCAGAGGCTGAGAAGGAGAATTGTTTGAACAAGGATTTAGAGCTAGCATAGGTAATGTAGTGAGACATCACCTCAAAACAAAAACAAAACAACAGAAAAAAAACAAAATCAAAACCAAAATAACCCATACCAAAAACATCCCAATCCCTAAAAGACCAAGTGTTTTACTGGGGAATGACCATGTGGATACTTTCTACCTATTGTATCAAAAGTTTAGATTTCCACAATGAAAGCAAGGGTCCAGCATCAGCTTCATTATTTGCTCAATTATTTAGGGAAAAGGATAGACACTCCCTAAATCCCAAATTGCAAAGCCTTTCTAAGGGCATGTGTTCTGACTGCTCTCTTGTCTTTTCTCTGAACTCACACCTAGTTCAGTTCCCAACAAAATAGTTTTATGCAATGCTTTTTCCACAAACACCTATGCTATTTTAATCTGCAGTAACTTGCTTTATGTGTACTTCTCACTTTGTGGGTACTTAATACCACTTAAAGGAGTTGCACTCCTGGGGATATACTCAAAAGAATTACAACAGATTACTCCACAAGCACCTGCACACCCAAGTTTATTGCACAGCTATTCACAATAGCCAAGTTATGGAAACAACAAAGATGCCCCACTACTGATGAATATAAAGTACTGCCAAATAAAAACCACATCTTGTGTGGAAAAGAAAGATTTATTGGAACCAGACTGCAGGGCTATCCTCCCCCCACCAAGATCAGGGAGCAGCAGCTTAGCTGAAATGGGTATAGAGTTTGATTTTAGTTTGACACGACCTTAAAAATCTTTTAGGCAGCTCTTAGATTATAGTCAGCTTTAACTTTGTTACACATTGAAGTTTGCCTATCTATATACTTTTCAGTAGTTTGCTTTGTAACTTGTATTTTAAAATTAACTTTTATAACAATTTTTAATTTGAATAAAACTTTCTTTCTTTTTTGGCTGATGGAGGAGACTGTCCACCTCCACCTGTGAAGGATAAAGCATACCTGAAAAGTCAGGTAGCACCAAGTAGGTGATTGAGGCCCACCTGCTACTTGGATGGTTACCCTGGGCTCCTCCAAAGTGATGTTGAAAGAGGCCAAGGTCCCAGGGCTGCATCAGTCTTCTGCCGCCAGGCCCAAGAGTTCTGTGAAGCTTTCACTCTGTTGAGAGTGGGAATGGGAGACTGACCTACCTTGCAGAGTCAAAGAGGGACAGTCGATCCTCCAGTGTCCACTCTGGCCTCATCATGGACAGGGTCCTGGCATCGGGCAAGGTGCAGGGCAATGTTTTGTCCAGTGTTCAGTCTGGTTGCACTTGAAGCAGGCTCCTGGATCTGTATGTTGTTGTCTGGCCCATCTCGAAGTTAGTGAAGGTAGCCTCAGGGCAGCCATCAAGAGCTGGGCTTTTTGCTGTTATCGGGCCTCATTTCGGTTATTAAATACCTTAAATGTCATTTTCACAAGATCATCCTGGGGGGTTTGAGGGTCCCCCTCTGTCTAAGTTTTCTTTGAATATCAGGGAAGGATTGGGAAATAAAAATGAGAGCTGAGAATAATTTTTCCATCCCATCCTTGGAAGATGGGTCTCAAACCAAGTCATATCATATGCTTGGATTAGGTATTTAAATTTTTTAATGAGAAGGCTGAGTCATTAGAGAAGGAGTCAAGTCTCTTTTCAATTTGAGAGAGGTCAGTCATGAAAAAAGGGCACATGGACTCTGATAATGCTGTCATCTCCTGCCACCTCCTGGAGTGGGTATAGATGGGCTTGGCATACTTGGGAAGAGATATGGGAGGAAGTATGGGATGCAGGTGGGGAGGAGAAGGGTGAGTTTGTAGCAGGGGCTGAGGGCAATGCTTGTGATGTTGGTCCCTGAGGAGCCAATGGCTCAGGGTTAATTGTGACCACTGTAGAAGGGGAGTAGGGTGGCAGATATTTGGGAGAGCCAGCAGGGATGGAAGAAAGGGAGGTCTGAGTCAGGGGAGGATGGAGTGGGAGAAGAGATTGATGTAGAGGTCTGCTGGGAGTTAGGAGGCAGGCAGACAGAGACTGTGAGGTCACAAGTAAGAGAAAAGTCTCCAGAGGAGGGTTCAGTGGGAGGGAGAGACACAGACTTTGAGGAGGTTTTTGTCACTGGCAAGGAGGGTTTGAATGGCATTACAAGAGTGGAGCAGGGAGGGTTGAGAGCAGAGAGAAAGGAAAGCTTGGATGAATGGAATTTCGGATCACTTATCGTTGTGATGGCAGAAATTGTCAAGATCTAGAAGTGTGTGAAAATCAGAAGTACAATTTTCAGGCCATTGTGAATGATTGTCTAGCTTGTACTGAGGCCAAATGGTGTTGCAGTAGCTTAGGTTTTATATTGTCTTGGAGACCAAGGGGGAGGGTGCAGAGAAGGCATCCCAGTGGAAGCATCTAATGTAGAGTGGGAGGTCCCCATAATGTAGAAGGAAAGAGAGAGAGAGAGAGAGAGAGAGAGAGAGAGAGAGAGGTGCCTTGGTGAGTTTACCCTTCAGGCCAATATAGATCTAGGTGAAGATCTAGCCTCCATTATGTGACTCAGACAAGGAGAGCAGAATCGTCCTGTTGCCATTTGGTCATAGTAAGCTGAAAGGGCTGCCGAGCTCTCACCTTGGGTGGAGGAAAGGAAAACAGAGAGGAAGAGCAAGAGAGAGAAGGAGAGTGTCACCCAAACAGGTTCCCATGTGGGCAGCCCCTGCCTGGGTTGCCGTCCAACAGAGAATGCCCAAACAGTTAGCCAGGCATCCCCAAGCTAAGTGGTGGGAGCCCCAAGCGAGGATAGGAGGCATGCCTGGCGTGGGACCTGCAACTTCTGAGACCAGAGAGAGAGAGAGAGAGAAAGAGAGAGAGCAGGCAGACCAGAGGATGGTGACACTAACTGAGTCTGAGGAGAGGAGTAGGTCAGGTGGATGGCAGTGGAAGAGAAAGGCTAATGATGGATGGGAGAGCCGACAAGGCAGTAAGGTACAAAATCCACAGTCCAGAGGCACGTGGGGTCAATTCAGCAGTCTGGTTTCAGGAGAGGGAAGGACACGAAGGCCAAGGGACCAGCCCCAGGTCAGAGCATCCTAGTAACCTCTCCCAGGTTTCAGCACCAGATGTAAGGTACTGCCGAATAAAAACCACAGCTCCCCACTCCCCCAGATCAGGGAGCAGCGGCTTGACTGAAATGGGTAGTGGGCTTTAAAGGAGGGTCCAAGCCACGGGGGAGGAAGAGAGTTTCTGGTCTCAATTATCTGTGATCACCAGAAGGAACAGGTCAACATGCCAGGCTAGTTGAGTAACTTGAAGTTCCTGAAGTGTTTTTCAAGCTAAGAAACAAACAGGGGAGTTGGGCAAGCAGTCATAAATCAAGGGTTCTGGTATCAGTGCAAGCTTTGGGACCTTCCACTGGCACCAAGAATGCCAGGGACCTAACAATGAATGCATCAAGAAAATGTGCTATTTATACACAGTGGAATTTTACTCAACCATGAAGAAGAATGAAATCTTATCATGTGCAAGTAAATGGACGGAACTGGAGAACATCATCTTGAATGAGGTTAGCCAGGCTCAGAAGACCAAAAATTGTACATTCTCCCTCATATATGGACTTTATATCTAGGGCAAATGCAGCAATGTGTTTGGACTTGGATCACATGATAAGGGAGAGCACATACGGGAGTTATGGGAATAGTTAGAAAACCCAAAACATGAAAGCATTTGATGTCCCCATTCCAGAGGAACTAATACAGAAACCTTAAAGCAACAGAGGTCAACATGAGAAGGGGATCAGGAACCAGTGTAAAGATCAGTTAGAGATGAATCAACTTGGGTTTAACATATTTGTACATGAAAGCAATACTCGGAATCTTTCTGCATAGCTGTCCTTAACTCAACTAGAAAAAATGCTTTGTCTTCCTTATTATGCTTGTGTCTGCTCTTCAACAAAATACAGATAAGGGCAGCACAGGTTCTGGCTGGAAGTGAGGGGGAGAGGGAGAGAGTGGGGGAGAGGGACAGGGAGGAGAAATGATCCAAGCAATGTATTCACATGTGAATAAATGAATAATAAAAATTTTTTAAAAAAAGAGTTGCCCCAAAAGATGAAGATGAAATTAAATTAATAATTATTTCAGCTATTCTAGGACCTCAAGTGACATGACAGTCATTTTAATTTTTTCTACAACCAAAGAGTTGTAGAATACAAACTGTCAGGATTTGTTGGCACTGTTTTGCTCATGATAACATAAGAGCAGTTTTACTCATAATTGCTTTTTATCATCATGCAAGTTTTAACAGAGTGAAAAAGGCAAGTGACAACTTTTGAGTATTTTTAACATTGCAAATCTTTTGAAGTGTCTTGAAGATACCCACAAATCTACAGTACACAATTTAGGACCCATTGTTTTTCAATATATGTACTGTTGTCTTTGCTATGTACTAATTTGAAAATCTTTACCCCGTTGCTTAACAAACATGACTAGCTTTATGGAATGACATCCAGGCATTTTATTGAAGTCTTAAAAATTTGACTTGACTGGACTTTCCAAGATAAATTACTCAATATTTCTACAATATATTCCCATTAACCTATTCCATGAATGTGGTGCTTTTTCCCTTAGAATTATATGCTCTCTGTATTTATTTATTTATTTATAATTCTATCTAGTCCCAATATAAATGAAATCTTTGTGAAATCAAAATTATCTGAAACAAACTATCTGCTTAAGCTTTCAATAGCGTCCTATTTATAATTTTTTTTGTTTCCCTATAACAAACAGACATGTTGGTACTCCTTAAATTTCTTGAGATTTTCTTAAATTCAAGATGCTTAAAATTACAATCAATATCTATATTTTCCAATTTTCCTCTCCTATTGATCACCAATTCAATTTCAGGGCCATCATCATCCCACTAGCCATACAAACAAAGCATTTGGAATCTACATCGCACTCCATTCTTCCATAAAGACCATACTTAATTCTTTAAATTTTCTAGCTGTTTGACTTTCTTAATATTTCTTTAATCTGTCTGCTTTCCTTTATCCACCTCCTTTCTGTCGTGCATATTTTCAACTTGACCCATTTGAACTCCCTCAGGAATCTTTTAGCTGTTCTTGAACTTGGTAACTCCCTAAATAGATTCTTTTGAAAGATGAAACATATATTTTCAAAGGGAACACTATGCTGAAGTACACTCCTCTCCCTCCTGTCATACACTTTGTAGTTGTGCACTATTGAACCTCAATAAGTCCTTAACATGTCTACAAAGACCTGTGGTCACTATGTACTTCAACTACTTGATGAAGTGATTCCATTTATCAGTTGCATGGATTTTAATTTTTTTCCTCAATTGCATCATGTATCCTCCTACTACAAAGCGTAAACATGTCTTGTCTAGGCATCATCCTTTGATGTATTCCTATTAGTGTCCAGCACCATGTTAAGTAGTATTCATTTTTTCCTCTGGTTGCTAGTGATTAACTTAAAGTTCTTACCCTGTACTTCTACTCTCTTTTCTTGGCACTTCTTGGATTTGGTATTTTATTTTTTAATTTATGATTTAATTTAGTGATTGCTTGATTCATTGATTGATTCCTATTTTCCTGAATTTTTATTCAAGAGTTCAAAATACATGTCTACTTTTGCCTTCAGCTTGGTTCCCAACTCTTACTACAATGTCAGATTATAGTAAGTATTCAAAAATACTTTGTCAACATTATAAATAATAATAAGGCTACAATAACCAAGACAGTATGGCACTAGTGAAATAATACCATAATAATAGCAACGGTAAGAATATTACAATAGGAATCCCAGAAATTGACCCACATATACATATGTAATCACCTGATGTTAGACAAATGTATAAAGGCAATTCAATGGAGAAAAAATGTTCTTTTCAGCAAATTGTCTTAGGACAATTGAACATTCATATATAAATCAATCAACCTAGACACAGAATTTATACTTTTCATTGAAACAAACTCAAAACATATTATTGATCTAAATGTAAGATTCAAAGCTCTAAAACTCCTACAAGATATCATGGGAGAAAATGGAGATATCCTTGGGCTGGGTATCCTTTCAGATACAACATCAAAGGTATGATACATGAAAGAAATATTTAAGATTAGGCATTCCACATCATATGTGATCAAGAAAATATACATTGAAACAAAAACAAGACAGTACCACACACTGATTAGAAATGCCAAAGTTTCTAAGTAATATGAAAATCAACTGATGACAAGGATGTGAAGCAACTGGAATTTTTTCTCACTGTTAACAGGAATGAAAAATGGCTCAGCCTTTTTCTAATGCAGTTTTGCAGTTTCTTACAAAACAAGACACACTTGTATCATACAATATACAATTTATGCTCCTTGGTATTTACCAAAAGAGTCAAAAACTTATGCATACACGAAAACTTGCACAAGAATGTGATAAGAAAATGGAGGCAAGCAAGATGTTCATCCATAGATAAATAAATGTCAGAATAAATAAATTGTGATAGTGAATACAATAGGATATTATCAATGCTAAAACAGAAAGCAACTGTCAAACCATGAAAACACAAGAAGGAAACCTGAATGGATATTACTAAGTGGAAGTAGCTAATCTGAAAAGGGCACATGTTATAAGATTTCTAGTACATGATACTGAGAAACGTAAAATTATGGAGACAGTAAAATGATCAGTGGACTTCTAGAGTTGGGGTCTGGGTGACAATAAGTGAAATCACAGGTGATTGTTAGGGAAGTGAAAATATTCTCTATGATAGTACAGTGATGAATACATGTGTTCATACATTATTCCCTATACAAAGTATGTATAACACCAAGAGTGGAACTATGGACTTTAGGTGATGATGTGTCAACGTATACTTATCAATTGCAGCTAATGCACCTCTCTAAGGGAAATATTGACTAGGAGGAGGCTCTGCATTGGTTAAGGTAAGGAGTATGTGGGAAATCTCTGTCCTTTCCTCTTAATTATTATTTTGGGAACCTAAGATTGCACTTTAAAAATAAAGTCTTTTGAGCTAAGGGTGGTATACACCTGAAATTCTAGCATTCAGGAAGCTGAAGCAAGCAGATCATGAGTTCTAGGTCAACCAGGACTACATAGCAAGATGTGTCAAAAAACTAAATAAATGAGTGAAATATTTCAAAGAAATATAAATAATATAGTATATGTTCAGTTCAGATTTTCTTGGAGATTAAAAGCACTTTATATCTCTGAATCTCTAGTTCTCAGCAAGGAGCCAAATAGTTTATGAGTATTAAATAATCATGTAAAAGATAAAGTTGTTAATAAAAGAAGCACTTGTGAAGAATAGGCAGTATAAATATGCTACCTAATTTCTTACCTACACCTTTTAAAAACTTTAATACTGCAGACATAGACATATAATTATGTTTAGTGACTAATCATTCTATAAGAAACTCTGTAACAAAAGAATTTATGAAATACTTTGTGAAATGATGCATATTTTTCTTTTCTCTTTAAGAGTTACCATACACAACAAAGTAAATATTCCTACATGTTACAATCAATGAATTATTTAATTATTTACCTAAAACATGTCTTGTTTGACTACATAATTTTCTCCCAATATCACATTTTAATATTATTTTAAGTGTTTGTCATTCAAAACAAACTTAAAAAATACTAGAACTATCCCTACAGTCTACAATGGCACATTTAGAAGATAAAAAGTGAAATTTATGTGTCATAATTAGAGGTATGTTTACAAGGAAGAAGTTATTGGATTAAAAATAAAACAATACAACAGTAAAATTTTAAAAAGATGCAGCTATTCAAGAACTTGAAAGGCTCAACCTCTGTCTAGAGGAAGGAGTCTGCCAATCTGCACACAGCATGGACCAAAGGGAAGTCTGGAACAAGACCACTGGTTAATTGCACCCATCACAGGCTCACACCCAAACTGCCAGCGAGTGAACAGAGCTGGTTTCCAGATCTGTGGTGTTGCACTGTGAGAGTGAATTTCCTCATACTGCATGCTCCAGACATCTTCCAGAGAAAGTTCTAAGTCAACATCTGGAAAAAGACCATCATCAGGACAGAGTGCAGAAGGAAAGGCCTGGGCAAGAGACAGACTGGATTGGGAAGAGCTCATGAGCAATGGGATGCTCTTACATGACCACAGGAGACAGTGACTTTGAGCTGGACAGAGGGAGGATATGACCAGCACTTCTGTCCTCTCTCTGTGAGTCACAGGACATGATACATGGTTCCTGGCAAGGAAGGCTACCTGCTGGACTGTTGGGTCCTTTCTGACTACTCCTGATAGCAATTCCAGAGACTGTCTAGTCCAGTACAGACTTGATGCAACCTTTCTCACCTGGGGCTTGTAGGGAAAAGGGTCTGAGACCCAGAGATGACATGCCAGTGCCTGGGGCCACATACTATGTTTGTACACAGAGCGACCGGTGAAGAGAGTTTGTGTGGAAGATACAAGATTTCTATCCTTGGATAGGAGTTGAACTTGAACCTGACAAATCTTTCCCTTGTGTGTGTCCCTACAAAGAGAGCAGACATGTGGTGCAGATTAATTAGCGCCCAGAGACTAAGCCATCACAGACCAAATGTGATGTTTAGAGGGACAATGCTGATGGGATGGTTTCCTGGTCTGTCCCTTTTGTCTGGAGCCTTCCACTTTGGCCTGTGAGCAAGACCTGTAAGGGGGTGCCTGGGCAATGCGAAGCTGGCTAAGCTTCCCAGTCACACAGGACTTCCAGCTTTAGACGTGGGCTCTTGCTGCTGAAATGATGAACCTGAAAAACCAAAGGCTAGGGGATGGGATCACACTGCACCTGTCCATGCTGCCTGTGGTGCAGCGCACTTCCTGTTTTCAATAAATTCTGTGCTTACCATGTGAATAATTGAATTATAACTTTTCTGTTAAAAGTGTTAATGTGTTCAATGTAGACTTTAAGGATATACCATAGATGTGAAAAAAATGTTAATTTTAATAGACAGGAAAAATTAAAGCTACTTGAAAACTGGGAGGAAAGTTTAAGATATACAGGAGATCATTAATATGGAATTTTAATACAAAATACACTCTTCATACCAGTAAAAATTAAGACACAGTATGTGAAGTATTTATTTTAAATAATATGTAATAGAGAAGACATAAGCAATAATAAGAAAGACGAAGCATTTTTGCTAGTTGAGGTAAGGACAGCTACACAGAGAGATTCCTAGCATTGCTTCCTTGCACAAGTGTATTACAATCTGAATTGATTCATCTCTACCTGACCTCTTCACTACTTCCTGGTCACCTTCCCATACTGACCTCTGTAGCTTTAAGGTTACTGTATTAGCTCCTCTACAGTGGGACATTAGACACTTTCAAGTTTTGGGTTTCCTACCTATCCCCATTCCTCCCATGTGTGCTCTCCCCTTAGCATGTGACCCAAGTCCAGCAACATTACTGTCTGCCCTAGATCTAAAGTCCGCATATGAGGGAGAACATATGATTTTTGGTCTTCTGAGCCCAGCTAACCTTGCTCAGGATAATGTTCTCAAGTTCCATCCATTTACTTGCAAATGATAAAATTTCATTCTTCTTCGTGGTTGAGTAAAATTCCATTATGTATTAATACCACATTTTCTTAATCCATTCCTCAGTAGCGGGCATCTTGGCTGTCCATAACTTGGCTATTGTGAATAGTGCTGCAATATACATGGGTATGCAGGTGCCTCTGGAGTAACCTGAGTTGCATACCTTTGGATATATCACTAAGAGTGGGTTTGTTGGATCATAAGGCAGATCTATGTTTAGTTTTTAAAGAAGCTTCCATGTTGTTTTCCAGAGTGGTTGCACTAGCTTTCATTTCCACCAGCAGTGTATGAAGGTTCCTTTTCCCCCACATCCTCACCAACACCTGATGTTGGTGGTGTTTTTGATGACAGCTATTGTAACAGGGGTGAGGTGGAAGCTCAGTGTGATGATGACTTGCATATCCTTTATGGCCAGACATAGTGAGCATTTTTTCATGTTTCTTGGCCACTTGAATTTCTTCTTTTGAAGAAGTTCTGTTTCATTCAGTTGCCCATTTCTTTATTGTTTTGTTGATTTGGGAAGAGTTTAGTTTTTTGAGCTCCCTGTTTATTCTGGTTTTCAGTCTTTTGTCAGATCTATAGGTGGCAGATGTTTTCTCCCAGTCTGTGGGTGGTCTCTTCAGTTTAGAGACCATTTCTTTTGTTGTGAAGAAGTTTTTTAATTTTATGTAATCCAATTTGTCCATCCTATCTCTTAGCTGCTGAACTGTGGGGGTTCTATTGAGGAAGTCCTTGCCTATACCTATTGCTTTCTGAGTATTCCCTGCTCTTTCCTGTACTAACTTCAGAGTTTTGAGTCTGATATTAAGGTCCTTGATCCATTTTGAGTTGATAGTAGTACAGGGTGATAAACACGGATCTACTTTCAGTTTTTTGCAGGTAGATAACCACTTTTCCAAGCAACATTTGTTGAAGAGGCTACCTTTTCTCCCTCGTATGTCTTTGGCGTCTTTGTCAAAAATAAGGTGGGCATAGCTGTGTTGATTCATATTCGGGTCCTCTATTCTGTTCCACTGTTCTTCACGTCTGTTGTTGTGTGAGTACCTTGCTGTTTTTATTTCTGATTTGAAATATAGTTTGAAGTCGGGTATTCTTATACCTTCAGCATTGCTCTGTTTGCTGAGTATTGCCTTGGCTCTTTAAATGAACTTTAGGGTAGATTTTTCAATCTCTGTGATGAATGTCATTGGGACTTTGATGGGAACTACATTAAACATGTAGATTGTTTTTGGTAGAATAGCCATTTTTTACTATGTTGAGTCTACCAATCCATGAGAACATGAGATCTTTCTACCTTCTGTAGTCTTCCTTGATCTCTTTCTTCAGGGATTTGTAGTTCTCCTTGTAGAGATCATTCATATCCTTTGTTAAATTTACTCCTAGATATTTGATTTTTTTTAGACCTTTTTTTGTTGTTCATTTATTCACATGTGCATACATTGTTTGGGTCATTTCTCCACCCTGTCCCCCACCCTTACCCTTCCCTCCATCCCCCCTTCAGTTTCAGGCAGGTCCTGTTCTGCCCTTATCACTGATTTTGCTGAAGAAAAGACATATGCATAATAAGAAAGACAAAACGTTTTTCCTAGTTGAGTTAAGGATAGCTATACAGAAAGATTCTTACTATTGATTTCATGTACCCATGTGTTATGACCCATGTTGATGCAACTCTATCTGATCTTTACATTGGTTCCTGATACCCTGCTCATGATAACCTGATATTTTAAGATTTCTGTATTAGTTCCTCTGGAGTGGGGACATCAAACACTTTCATGTTTTGGGTTTTCTACCTATTCCAATATCTCCCATATGTGCCCTCCCCTTTTCTTGTGATCCAAGTCCAACCACATTGCTGCATTTGCCCTAGATCTAAAGTCTGCATTTGAGGGAGAACATACAATTTTTGGTCTTCTGGGCCTGGCTGACCTCGCTCAGAATGATGTTCTCCATTTCCATCCATTTACCTGAAAAGGATAAGATTTCATTTTTCTTCATGGCTAAGTAAAATTCCATTGTGCACAAGTACCACATTTTCTTGATCCATTCATCAGTAGTGGGGCATCTTGGTTGTTTCCATAATTTGGCTATTGTGAATAGTGCTACAATAAACATAGGTGTGCAGGTGCCTCTGGTGTGACCAGTGTTGCATTCCTTTGGTTCTATCCCCAGGAGTGGGATTGCTGGATCATATAGCAGGTCTATGTTTAGACTTTTAAGAAGTCTCCAAATTTTTTCCACACTTGTTACACCAGCTTGTATTCCTACCAGCAGTGGATTAGGGTTCCTTTTTTCCCACATCCTCACCAACACTTGTTGTTGGTGGTGTTTCCATATATTTTTCTCAATTTGTTCATTGTTGGTGTATAGAAAAGCTAATGATTTTTGTAAGTTGATTTTGTATCCTGCCACCTTGCTGTAGCTGTTTATGGTGTCTAGGATTGAGAGGGATTTGGGGGGAGAGGGATGGAGTGAGGGGTAGGGGCCAGAAATGACCCAAACAATGTATGCACATATGAATAAATGAATAAAGAGAAAAAATATGTAATACAAATTTTAATAATATTGAGAGAATAAATAAAATAATAACATACTTATCCAGACAAATATACAGATTTTGTATTATCATTTTCCAAAGCTACTATGAAACATAATAGGCAAAATAGTTTACTTAAGAGAAAATCATGCTAAATAACTTTTCTATATAAGAAAAGTTATTGCCTAAAGGTATAGCCCTTCAGTCATTTTTTTCATTAAACTTAAAGATTTTATAAAAGAAAAAACTGATAATTTTTTGAGCTTTATTGGACTTTATTTTATCTATTTATTTTTTTTTCCTTTATTTATATGTGCATACAATGTTTGGGTCATTTCTCCCCCCTTCCTCCCATCCTCTCCCTTATTTCCCTGCCCCCCCTCTCCCTTACCCCCTCACTACCACTCAGAAACTATTTTGCCCTTATCTCTAATTTTGTTGAAGACAGAGTATAAGCAATAATAGGAAAGACCAAGGGTTTTTGCTAGTTGAGATAAGGATAGCTATACAGGGAGCTGACTTGCATTGCTTTCCTGTACATGTGTGTTACCTTCTAAATTAATTCTTCTCAAACTAACCTTTTCTCTAGTTCCTAGTACCCTTCTCCTATTGGCCTCTGTCAATTTAAAATATCTGCATTCATTTAACTGCATTAAGGGCAACAATTGCTATCTAGTTTTTTGGGTGTCTTACCTATCCTCATACCTCCCAAGTGTGCTCTTGCTTTATCATGCGATAAAGTCCAATCCCCTTATTGTGTTTGCCCTTGATCCAATGTCCTCATATGAGGGAGAACATGTGATTTTTGGTCTTTTGGGCCAAGCTAACCCCACTCAGAATTATGTTCTCCAGTTCAATCCATTTACTTGAGAATGATAACATTTCGTTCTTCTTCATGGCTGCATAAAATTTCATTGTGTATAAATACCACATTTTCTTAATCCATTCATACTAGTGGGGCATCTTGGCTGTTTCCATAACTTGGCTATTGTGAATAGTGCTGCAATAAACCTGGGTGTGCAAGTGCCTCTGGAGTAACCTGTGTCACAGTCTTTTGGGTATATCCCCAAGAGTAGTATTGCTGGATCATATGGTAGATCTGTGTTTACATTTTTAAGAAGCCTCCAGACTTTTTTCCAGAGTGGTTGTACTAGTTTAAATTCCCACCGGCAGTGTAAAAGGGTTCCTTTTTCCCCGCATCCTCGCCAAAACCTGTTGTTAGTGGTGTTGCTAATGATGATTATTCTAACAGGGATGAGGTGGAATCTTAGTGTGGTTTTAATTTGCATTTCCTTTGTTCCTAGAGATGGTGAGAATTTTTTCATGTGTATTTTGGCCATTTGAATTTCTTCTTTTGAGAAAATTCTGTTTAGTTCACTTGCCCATTTCTTTATTGGTTCATTAATTTGGGGGGGATTTAGTTTTTTGAGTTCCCTATACATTCTGGTTATCAGTCATTTGTCTGATGTGTAGCTGGCAAATATTTTCTCCCACTCTGTGGGTTGTCTCTTCAGTTTAGAGACATTTTCTTTTGTTGAACAAAAGCTTTTTAGTTTTATGAAGTCCCACTTATCTATGTGATCTCTTAGTTGCTGAGGTGCTGGGGTTCCAATGAGAAAGTCTTTGCCTATACCTTAGTTCCAAAGTATTTCCTACTCTTTCCTGTACAATCTTTAGAGTTTGGAGTCTGATATTAAGATCCTTGATCTATTTTGAGTTAATATTGGTATAGGGTGATAAACATGGATGTAGTTTCAGTTTTTTACAGACTGCTAACCAGTTTTCCCAGCAGTTTTTGTTGAAGAGGATGTCTTTTCTCCATTGTATATTTTCAGCCCCTTTCTCAAAGATAAGTTGGTTATAGTTGTGTGGCTTCATATCCAGGTCCTCTATTCTGTTCCACTGGTCTTCATGTCTGTTTTTGTGCCAGTACCATGCTGTTTTATTGTTATTGCTTTGTAATATAGTTTGATGTCAGATATTGTGATACCTCCAGTGTTGTTCTTTTGACTGAGTATTGCCTTGGCTATTCCTGGCCACCTGTGTTTCCATTTAAGTTTAACAGTAGATTTTTCAATCTCTTTGATGAACATCTTTGGGATTTTGATGTGAATTACATTAAACGTGTAGATTGCTTTTGGTAGTATAGACATTTTTCCTATGTTGACTCTACCAATCCATGAGCATGGGAGATCTCTCCACGTTCTATAGTCTTCTTCAATCTCTTTCTTCAGAAGTTTATAGTTTTCCTTGTAGAGGTCATTCACACCCTATGTTAAGTTTACCCCTAGGTATTTGATTTTTTTTTGAGACTCTTGTAAATGGTATTGTTTTCATATATTCTTTCTCAGTTTGTTCATTATTAGTGTATAGAAATGCTAATGATTTTTCTATATTGATTTTATATCCTGTTACCTTGCTATAGCTATTGATGGTGTCTAAGAGCTTTTGAGTAGATTATTTTGGGTCTTTAAGGTATAGGATTATGTCATCTGCAAATAGGGATATTTTGACAGTTTCTTTATCTATTTGTATTACTTTTATTCCTTCTTCTTGCCTAATTGCTCTGGCTAGGAATTCCAGTACTATGTTGAATAAGAGTGGAGATAGTGGGCATCCTTGTCTCATTCCTGATTTTAGAGGGAATGGTTTCAGTTTTTCACCATTAAATATAATGCTAGCTGTAGGTTTGTCATGTATAGCTTTTATAATGTTGAGGTACTTTCCTTCTATTCCTAGTTTTCTTAGAGCTTTTATCATGAAATGGTGTTGGATCTTATCAAAGGCTTTTTCTGCATCTCTTGAGATGATCAAGTGGTTTTTGTCTTTGCTTATGTTAATGTGGTTTATTACATTTATTGAATTTTGTATGTTGAACCACCCCTGTATTCCTGGGATGAAGCCTACTTGGTCATGGTGAATGATCTTTTTGATGTGTTGCTGAATTTGGTTTGCCATTATTTTATTGAGGATTTTTGTTTCAATGTTCATTAAGGAGATTGGCCTATAGTTCTCCTTTTTGGCCATGTCTTTGGCTGGTTTTGGGATAAGTGTAATACTGGCTTCATAAAATGTGTTAGGCAGTTTTTCTTCCCTTTCTATTTCAACTGACAGTACCCCAAAAACAAAAAGGTATCACTGCAGTTGTAGCTCATTTAAAGCCACCCTTGAAATGCCCATAAATAGTAAACCCAGAGTCATACAGGTAATAGAGTTGTGTGGGTAATGCCAAAACTAACTTGGCAATATACATTATGTGATGCTAAAAAGCCGCTGAGATATCACACTTCTTTGGCCCAGAAAGTCTAAGGAAACACTTCTTAGACAAATCAAAATAAATTTAAATAATACTTGTACATGTGCATACTAGGAACAAAGTATCAAAATGAAATCTCTTAAAATTCATTAAATATTATGTAGCCTGGGACTATATAATATCTTCTACACATCACAACTGTCACTGTCTTGTGTGTCTGTTGGATAAACCATATATCTTTAACAAGTGTAAATATAATTTTAAATACATGTAATATTATACATAACCTACCTACTTACCAACATACATACATATGTGTTTGTGTGTATATGTGTATGTGTGTGTGTGTATTTCCTAAAAGTTTTTCAGGTATATTTTGTCCTCCCATAAAGTCTCTTCCATTGTGTCTCCATGGTGAGTATGGTTCAGTTATTATTCAAAGTTCTTCAGCTTAAAGACAACTCGTTTGTGTATCTTCTGTGAACATTACAACTGTTATCAGGGGAGGGTAATTAGATGGTTCTGTCCCTGATCTAACTTTCATTACTAAGTTCTGGATCAGGAAGTTCCTCTCTGGAGGATTATGCATCATTTAACAGATCATTGCTCCTGCAATCACAGACTCACCAAATAGAGTCATTATACATCCTCCTGAGTAGTATTTCTTCCCCCATGCAGATTCAACTTCTGCCCTAGAGACTGGAGAACTAGTAACTATGCCTCAAGATTGGGTGATTAACCTCAAATTGCTTTTCAACAGGAGGTTGAGATACTCTTTCCCAAGAACCTTCTCTTTATTTTCTCAGAGTTTGATAAGACATTTCAGCTGTCCCTAAAATATTTTCATAAAGCACAGGGAAGGTGATATCAAATGATTCACATAGTGGTAAATGATTTTTTTTAATTGCCTGTTAATTCAAGGAGAAATTGAATTTCATTTTTGGGAACTATTGTGTGTATTTGACACTTGTCTTTATTCTGTAATTGTCTGAATTGGAAGGTCAGAATTTAGATCATTGATCTTATTATATAGGGCCACTGGAGAATAGTAATTAAAAAAATACTAGCAGGTATCTCATTTGTAAAAGAGGACAATTGGATCAATGAATTTTTTATACTATTGACATCCAATGCTTGAAAATATGTTAAATTTGCCATTATTGCAAACACTTGACCATATTAATCATGTGATATTAATTTCCTTATTCAAATGCTATTGCTGACTTGAGTAGGGTTGACCATTTCTAAACAATTTTACTTTTGATGATTTTTAAAGTAGAAAAACTGGATGTGACTGACACATGAAGGAGGATATTTGCTATAATAAATATATGCATATGTATACTTTAATTGTAAGATTTAGCCAGGATATTAACGATGTCAATAATGGAGAAGAAAAATTAGCAAAACCAACATGTAGGCAGAATAATTCTTAGGTTCACTATATGCATGGATTTTACCTTATCTACTTATAGTCATATGTTTAAAAGTATTATAATTATAAAATGTGATCAATGATTGAAAGAGAACTGAAAAATAATCTTTGAATCATACTTGAATATTCCTTTACATCAAACATACACTTTATCCTTTTCTCTGTACACCCATTTTCTCTCTTTTTTTTTATTTTCTAGTTCCATAGTTACTCTTATAATCACTATTAAGCAATAGTTTCATTAACATGTTCCTGTTTGTTAGTTATCATCTAATTTAATCTATATATTTTCCAAAATAGTATTCTTAATGGTATAAATTTCACCAAATATCATCACCTAATGTATAGCCAAATATATATGTATATGTATATACACAAATATAGAGACCTTTGAGTACTTACAAAGATCAAATTTCAAATACTGTTACTGATAATCTGACAGTAATCTTCCCTTCACTTTCCTGTGTAAAATCACATACCCTAAGTGATAAACAAAGAGAGTTTAAAGCCCATATATCTTTTCTTTTCTGATATATTAGCCTCTCTTTTAACTTACTAACTTGACCTATAATGCCTTTAAGGCACCAGAAAATTTAGTAATTCTCTAGTTTCACTTTACATATTTTATTTTGTCATTTTTTATTTTCTACTATAAACTATTTCTTGCTTGACCACTTGCTCGATACATTCTTATTATGTTTTATTCTAGTGCATAGTCATCTATAATAAATAAAATATTTGTTAGATTCTTTTGAAGTAATAAGCTAATTCCATTTTAAATAAAGGCAGACCATACTGCTTCATTCTGCAAAAATGTGGGATCCTCTTACAAAGTGAATATTTAATTTGCTTGCTGATTTTCATTTCTATGAGATATATGCTACCTAAAATATTATATATGGAATTTACTTGTGCCAATAGTGCCTCTAGAAACATCTACTACCATTGATCTCTCTACTATATGTCATTTAGAACTGGCATCATTTACTTGATGGACAGGGAACTTTAGAACATGAATGTGGAGCTGGTGAAAGAGACAGAGTCTTCAAGGTTTTTTCTTGGTTCAATGAGGTACAAACCAAAATTAAATATTGCTATTTAGGAGGCAGAATGACATCCTATGAAAGGACTACGTAAACCATTTTAATGTGTTTATTCAGTTGTCACTGCAGATATGAAACTATACATAACGGTGTAGAAAACAAAATAAGGAATGTCTTGCTAATAGTCAGTTCCATATTTTATAGAGACATCAAAGATGGCAAAATGGTTTATTGAAAAACATTTGTTATTTAGTAAGAAAGCCTATATAGAGTTTCAGTGTTGCAGATCTCAAAAACTTGGTAGAAGATATAAACAAATTTTTGCTTTTTCTTTTTTATGACAGCCATCTCCAGAACATGTTCAGTTAGAATGACTATCACTTTGATGGTTCCAACCTGGGCTTTTCCAAATCTATTTAAGAAAGCAACAATTCCTTTAGACACATTTCTCTTCAAGAGCAGTGAAAAAAACCTCCAGGTTTATTTTGTGAGATAAAAATTTAGAATCAGCCTTCTTAGAGCTTCTGAATTAATTAAGCAACTGACTTCAGGAGTGCTGAGTACACCAGAAGCACAAATAGCCCTGCAGCCTGCTTTTCTTCCCTGGCTATCTTCTCCACTGTGTTTCTATCTTTTATATCACATCAATATTTCCATTCCTCTCAGGAGTGGATTAATACTTATCTCTTTTCAATAATGGAACTGGGTCTCTTGAGAAGATGCCATCACTTTTACTGGGAAGCAAAGGAAAATCGTTTTCAGCATTAATTTGAAAGCAGTTCTTTGTGATTTATTAACACTTTATTTCTGTGAAAGTACTACTGAAAGGTGAATGATAGGTGATTTCAGAAGCTTGGAAATTCTGACAGAAGGTCCTAGGAGGGCCATTCCCAAAACACAGGGTAAAAAACAATCAAATTGCTAAAGACCCTTCAAACCAATGTCACATTTCATGTCATGTTGCTCCCCTATGTTTTCTATGACATCTTCCCACTATGGGGCAGAAATGTAATTGGAATAAATCTGCAAACATTCTGCAATTGCGCACTAAGTCTGTAGGAATTCACCTCAATTTAGATGAAGTGCATGCAATTTATGATGCCCCAGTTGAAAAAGATAAAGATATATTCATGTCTCCCTAGGGTTGTCAATTGCTACTGGATTTTGATTCTATACAAATAGTACCACTGTAGAACCACTTTATCACCTACTGGAAAATGGATTTCCATGGTGTGAAATTCACTTACATTTGGATACTTTTGTAACATCTAACAATTATTGATTTTTCAATTTGTTCAAGTTTCTTTTTTTAAACGTAAGCAATCTTTACTACCCTTTCTTGCAACTTACAATGTGAAAAAAATGTGTTCAGCTTCAGATTGTTTGATTATATGTTCTAGAAATTTACTTTTACTTAGCAAATAAAATTTTATATATTTATGGCATATACTGTGGTATTATAACATAGTATATACTATGAGAGTTGATTCAGCCAATTAATTATATATGCATTATCTCATGTACTTATTTTTGTGATAAGAGCATTTAAAGTTCATCCTTTTAACAATTTCAAATATATAATACATTGTTATTAACTATAGTCACCACATTGTAAATCCATCACCATATTGTTATCTCCTTATTTTTTGTATCATTTGACTCTCTCCCAATTTCTCCACCTACGACCTCCTGGACTCTACTAAGCACTGTTCAACTTTGATTCTATGATCCTACTTTTCATATCAGTAAGACCATGCAATACCTGTCTCATTATGTTTAAACTACATTTATTTTACAAGCAACAGTAATTTTATCATTAAACAGGAATCAGATTTCATTTAATGCTATTGCTGATGGTTCAGGAGTCATGAAGCTTCCTATTCTTTTTATTGCCATGAAGTTTTTATTTATTCTGATACAAATTCTCTTTGGCAAGAAAATACTCCAATTAAACTCCTAGTAGCAATCACCTATCCTTGGGAGTTTGTAATGAGCATGTCTTAGTTGTCTTGCCTTTTAAGTGCAGATAATAATACTTATCCAGTATTGATGTATAGAGGAGTAAGTGTGTTAGTAGACATAAAATTTTAGAATGTAAGCTTGGAGTGTTGGCTCTGCATCTATGGATAGCAAATTAATCTCAATTCCTCCAAGTGCTTAAGACTAAGGTGATTACCTTTTGGTGGAGCACAGAACATGCTAAACCCATTTGAAAGATGAAATCCTACTAGACTACCAAATTGTATACCTTTCTCTGATATCAAATGATGTCTTACACTGAGTGAAGGCACCACAGCTAATAGGGAAGAGTAGAGGTACTGTATTTAACTTACTTGTCAAGTAAAAACCTTGAAATGATAGTTCTCTTTATCTTCTATTTTCTCCACATATATATTATTGAATTTACCTTCAAAATTTATTCTAAAATATATGTAATTATTTCCTTCTTATTTTAAGGCCAACTTATTTGTTATGGAGGACACATGCAAATGTTTTCTCCATCTTGTAGTTTTCCTGAGTACTGAAGCATTATCCTTGTTGCCACAGAGTGGTATCTTTAACATGATGATCTAATGATTTTACTTCTTTGCAAAAAATAATTTGGGAGTTGCATATTACTTTAAACATAAACTTCAAAACTTGTAATATTTCATGTAAGAAACCGTCACAGATTTGTCCTATCTTTATAGGTTTGCCATCTGTTGTGTTACCAAGTGTTACCCTCTTTCTGTTCAAGACCCATTCTTGGCTACATTTTCTTTTACTTTCCTCTCTTTGAACACAGTCTTAGTAGTAGTGGTAATGATGTCCCCGAGCCTTACCTTTGGATGCTATCATGCTTATATAAGATTTATATATTTATCTT
Source organism: Castor canadensis (assembly GCF_047511655.1). Classification (NCBI taxonomy): domain Eukaryota; kingdom Metazoa; phylum Chordata; class Mammalia; order Rodentia; family Castoridae; genus Castor; species Castor canadensis. Next base: position 24,729,433 of record NC_133390.1, on the reverse strand, counting down.
TGACCCTTTAGCCCAGAATGAGTTGGAGCTTTGATTTCTGTTTTATAATCATTCTGCATATTATCTCATATTAGTTCTTATATTGTGAATGAGAGATATAATTTGCCAAACACCCCATTCCCTTCTGAGGGCAAAGTTGAGGTTTATTCACAGTTTGAGTGAGAATAGCGTGCTCCTTTTCAATAGGAGGCAATCACTAGTAATTGTTGATTGAGAAAATCATTCTATTTTACATGAACGATATTTGGTATCAATACGGATATGTTGTATGCAAATCTCTTATTCCTATGTTCAGCATTAAGTAACATTAATTTCCCTAAAGTCTTAACTTTCTAAGATTTTATACTTCAAAACATTTTCCTTAGATCAGTTTTTTTACTTACTGCTTTAGAAATTGAGTTTTCATCTTGAATCTACTATTCAATTTCCCTCCACTGATCTTTACCAACTCTTGTTTTCCCTCTGGGTTCTTTTCCTTCTTAAGTTATGGTTACAAATGACTTCTAGTAAGTCCCCTACAGGTATCTTTAAGTGGTACTAATAAGAACTTGACAGCCCAGGTTTATAAACATGAAAGCTATTGTTGAAAGTTCTTTTTTGGACTTTTGTTGAAAATATGCACATTGAAAATATTATAAAATGAAGAACATATTGGAGACATCAACATAACTACTACAACTACTTGGTTTTCTATAATAAATGAGAAGAAACTGAATTTCTTTCTTATAATACATTATTTAGAATGACTCTTTCCTTTTTTTCAAAATTGTTTATCTATTGCAATATTGGATATTAAATTAGAAATGTAACTTTTGGAAAATACGACAATATTTTTCAGATATATGACACTCTATTATTACTTGATGATTGGAAGATGGAGTTTAGAAATGTTGATAGTAATCTAAAAAGTCTATTTTTTTGCCTCCAATGTTGGTGGTTTTAAATAAGGTATAAATAACTGCTGAACCCCAAACAGAACATATAGTGTAAGAGTCATATTAGGTATTTATATAATTGTGCATTAATTTTTCTTAAAATTATAATTAAAATCACTTAAAATCAAATATGTTCTTTTATTTTCAACTAAACTTTTATTCTTAACTAATAACACCATGTTTAACTCAATTATTCAAATTATTTTCACATACAATATGTTAAATTCTCCAAGATCTAGACCAAGAATGGGTATTTTCTCTCAAATCAAAAATTGATTCTCTCTAGTGATAAATGGAACTTGAAATTTGAAATGTAAGTTCAATTTCAAAGTCCAAGTCTATGCTATTTGAATAGGTGTTGCATTTGCCAAATTGTGTTCATCCATCCCTAAATCTGTTAGTTCCAAATCCTTCCAACAGAAAGATCAATAAAGCATCAATAAAAGAAATCAATATAAATTTGAAATTCTTGCTGTATCATCATTAAGAGATACAGAATATAATTTAACTCTGAAACATATTGGAAATGGAAATCTATCAGTGCTACTAATATTGAGCACTAACTGATTCTATGTCTTTTAGAGACAAGTCATATTAACTTGACTAAGACTGTAATGATGGTACTCCCCCAAACTCAACATACACAGCCATATGAAACCTACAGAAGGGATAATATCAGTAAAATGAACACCATGGACAATTCATATCCATGAAGATGGAAATCATGCACGATATTAGGATACAGGACTTTCTATAGAGGCTCCCTTATCTTGATGTGAGTCACTTTCCTTCATAATAAAATATACCTTCCCTCTCCACCAAGGTTAAATATCACCCATGTTTTTCTTTTAATCATTCTACTTTTTGTTGTAATTTCACTCACATATCTCTTCTGACATGTATTGTTCAATATTGCTTGACTTTATACTTTATATTAAAATAATATGGTAAGTAGTCTTCTATGATTTGTATATTTCACCTATTGCTGTATATATCTGCATTTCACAGTTCTGAATTTTACTCTGCTGTATCAATATAGCACAAATGATTTTCATTCTAGTCCTGATGGATATTGTTTCTAGTTTCTTGTTCATACAAATAATGGCACTGGGAGCATTCTCCTGAATGCCAAAAAATATACATATCCATTAGTGATATCATGCTTAATTCCAAAAATTAACTGATATTTCTCAATGAGAAAAAGAAAAATCCTTCCCTCTTCACCACTTTAGGTTTACATTGGGCTGAAGTTTTTAGTCAGTGCAATAAGACAAGTGCAATAAGACAAGAGAAATAAGTAGCATTCACAATATAAAGACATAAATGATATTGGTTTTTATGTCCACAGAAAAGGCAATAAAACAAAGAGTAAATTCATAGAATATGAAATTAAAATACAAAAATAAGTTTTGTTTTATTTTTACATCCTAGAGATAAATAGTAGGAAAGGGAATATTTTATATTGCTACTATAATAAAATACATATATGAGACATTTTAGTTTTTCCCAAAATATGTGCAAGACTTTTTTCTGGTGGTACTGGTGTTTGAACTCAGTGTCACATTCACAGCCTTTTTTGCCTTTTTGTTTTGCTTTTTATTTACATATAATTTCCTAGAAAGTTTTACTTTTAGATTGTAAGAATGTTTATTAGTCATGTTCTTATGATAATATACTCAGAACTGGGTCAGGTTCAGGACTATATCACATGCCTTAATTTTCTTATAGTCAGCTTGAAGTACAATCATTTCTGGAACGTACCATTGTGGTTTAGATAAGGAGCTTTAAATAGTCATACTTCTACACATTTCCAGGTGACCAAATAGAGCCTCATCACATTCCAATGCCTTGTTCTCTGGCAACTGAAGTACCCACTAAACACAGGATGGGATTGGAGAATGGAAGTCAGATGAGCAATTACATATTCCAGAGGTCATGTATGTCATAAGTAAATTGTACAAACTTGAACTCCCATCTACTTAGTACCAACTTTAGCTGATCTTTCTTCTTCAGGTCATTAAATTCTCTTTTTTTGACCTATATACTATTGATTTGTTGGTTGTACTGGTTCACATGTTGAGTGATTAAATGCAGGGCAAAAAGTAAAAACTGCATATTCTAGAACTTAACAAATATCAATCAGTTATTTTAGCCTTTTGTAAGAGTTGGTTAAGATAGTAATATTTGCCACTTTGTTGGATATAGATACATAAATTCTTTACCTTTAAAATTACATTTGTACCAGTGGGAGGGGGGAGGTGGTGGGGAAAGGGGTAGAAGGATGAATATGGTGCAAATACTGTGCATACATGTGTGTATAAATGCAAAAATTATACCTGTTGAAACAATTCCAGGAATGGGAAGGGGGGCAAAAGAGAGTGAAGGAAGATGCTCTGAGAATATTATTCTCTGCCAGGCATATTAGGACAGTTCACACGTATTTATAACCACCAAATACATGATCACTGACATAATAGTAGAGGGGAGAACACTTCAGCATTAAATTTAACCAAAATGCAGAACTCTGTTTTTATAATAATTACTATTTCATTTGGGTTCTACTAATCCTTCTGCCCAGTCTTACATTGTATTATTAGACCCAGTGCTTTAGTCTTATTCTGTGATTAGTTGGTATCTCAAAAGAGAATATTAGTTTTATGGTTTTTGAGTTCTTTATATATGCTGGATATTAATCCTTAGATGAATAACTGGTACAGATTTCCTCTCATTTTCTTCACTGTGCTGCTTCCTTTAGTATGCAGAAGATTTCAAAATTGTCATAAATTAATAATACAAGGTGATTTCATAGTGATAATTCCACACATGTGAACAGTGTGATGGAGTGGCAAACTTGTTCAGAAGCTTTTTGATTTGATGAAATCTCATCTGTCAATTCTTCTTTTGTTTCTTGTGCTTTTGGAGTCTTATTCAGGAAGGCATTGCCTGTGACAATATCTTCTATAGTTTCCCTTTGTTTTCTTCTAGTAGTTTCAGAGCTTCAGATCTTCAATCCATTTTTAGTTGATTTTTATACAAGGTGAGAGACAGGAATGGAGTACTACTATTTGACATGAGGATATCCAGATTTCCCAGCACCATTTCCTGAAGAGGCTGAAGATTTTTCTGTGTGAGAGACATATTCCCAAATAATAAATTAGGAATGTCCTACAAAACAAACATTTCTAAAATATAACCCAAAGAAATGGAAGGCTTTCATCTATCTTTAGCTGTCTCCTCCTTCTAAAAAAAATGAACTCTGAACTTCCATATCTTGTGCATTTCAGTCCTTTCCCACAAAAATTCCTTACAGTTCCTGTAAATGAAATCTTATTTCTTAGTTTCATTGAAATAGGATCTATTTGTAATCTCGAATTACTTAGAGTTACTTACTATATATATTTCTCTCTATATATAAATATATTGTATATTTATATATTTCTCTCTATATATAAATACATATATATACGGAGAGAGAGGTCTCATGAATTTTTATTTGGATTCCTTTTGTGACTACCTTAATCAGATATTCATTAATATTTGTAAGTTACTAAAGAACAAGCCATAATTCTTCCCTCTGTGCCACTCCAGATCTGCAGGCCCAAATTACAATTATTTGTTAACCATATCTACAGAACTGCACTAACATATTCTACAACTGTCTCCAGCAGCTTGCCTACAAAGTTTGGTTTTTCTCTATACTTCCCTGATAACTAAAGCTCTTATCCTTCTTCCAGTCATGTAGTCTGTAAATTTTATAGAAGTATGTGCCTCAGTTTCTCATATCTTAAAAACCTTTTGCCACACTATGTTCCTTTTATTTTAAAGAAATTTTCATACTGACCTTTTATTTTCAATATCTTCCACTACTTTTGTTTATAAACTCAGTATATTTTTCATCAACCAATATATTAGACTTTCATTCTTACTAAACTTTTCTCAAACATAAAACATCTCCAGTGTAATGACTCTCTTTTCTACCATTAGCACCTTAAATAAATTGTTATTCTTCTGTGGATTAATCAAATATTCTGTCAATTGCTCCTTCTAGTTGCAGTTTCTCTTGTCTTTCCATAATAAATTACTTACTCTAAAACCAGAGTAAAGTTTGAAAGCAAATAAAACCATTCCACTTTCTCGTTGAAAACTTGCATTATCTGCTTTGTTTGTGTCCCACTCCAAATGTTATCTCCTTCCTTTGGAAGGTAATAGGACATAGGAGTAGAAACTTCATGAATGGGAATGGTGTCCTTATATAAGAAGCCAGAGAATTGGTTCACTCTCTTTCTTCTATGAGAAAATGTACCAAAAAGTTGCATCCTGCAATCTTAAAGAGGTTCCTTACCATAATCTGACCGTGTTGGCACCCTGTTCTTTGACTTTCAAACTCAGAGATGAAAGAAATAAATTTCTGTTGTTAATAACTCACATAGTCAATGATATTTTGATATACCAGTCCAAAATAACTAGGACAGAACTCTTTAAGTCTTCCTATATCAGATAACATGAATCCAATAGTTTTCCATACTTGTAAGACCCTGCATGGCATCTGGCTCATTCATTATAATCATCATCTTCCATACACCTGACATGTGCATTTCGGCAGTCACACTGAGTCCATCCATCTTGGTATACACAGTCATACTTTGTTCCTAGAGTTCTGGCTTTTCTATGGCCAGTGTCAAGAAGAATTTATTCTAGAGCTGTGGCATAGCATTTATGTCAGTCATGAATCTGCTCAGATGTCTTTTCAGAGGATAATGCTATACATAATGTAGCTGGCATGCATTCCCAGTCTGTGCTTTTCAATGTAATTTCATGTGTTTTTCTTCCTTAAAGTTATATATCTGATGTTATCATTCTTACATCATAGCATTTATTAGTTTTACATTGCTTTAATTATTTTATATTTCATACTACATCATGCTATTTATATTAGGCTATTGTATTTGGTTTCTTTTATTTTACACTGAAATGTATGCTCCAAGTTATTAAGACTTTTGTGTAATCAATTTTTTTAATTTCATTTAAACAAGTATTGAACAAATGATTGAAAAATAAATATATTCCTCTAAGCTCTCTAAACCTTTTCATAGTAATTTCCCAAAACATAGTAAGATCAAACAATTATGATGTTCAATATCTTTGTGAATTACTCATTTGTAAAGGTGTACAGTCAGAGTGCCATTGGTTTTCTACCACCTTTTGTCAGGAAGTCATTTTAGGCAAAGTTCTACTATGTGCCACAAAAACTAGGAATGTGGAAATTGGTAATGAAGAAAGGAAAACAACTTTATACTGCAGAAATTTAGGTATGGAATCTAAAGAAAAATATTTGATTCTATTTTTTAGGTTGATGATGACAGTGTTGAGTGAAACCAAAGGATGCTCTTTTCCCTGTAACATGCAATAATTGATTATCATAATAGTGACAGTGAGGAATAAATTTAATCCATTAAAATTATGAAAGAATAAATTTTAATATGGTCAAAGTAAAATTCATTAGAAACTAAAATTTATTTCTTCTGCATTTATTTATATATTGATAAACATATAGCTAAAGATTTTTATGATCTTTACTAGTCATTATCAATATGTGTGTCTACAGAGAAGTTAACAAGTAGATTTATCCAACATTAGGAAGTGTAGTCAATTTGGAAAGACATTTGACCTATAAATAGGAAAATAGGGCAGAAGATGTTAGAATTAATAAGGATAAGCAAGACTACTTTATGAAATGAAGGCAAAAAACCTAGATCTTAGTAATAATTAATGAAATGTACTCTTCTTTTCAATTTATCAATAAAATTTGATTTCTTAAAAACAAGGAGAACCATGTAAAGCCAAAGGAATATGAGTGTAAAGGGAATAACTAGAAACAGAGAAGATATTGATAGTAGTGAACCAAACAGCATTGACTTAAAAAATAGGGTGTGACATAAAATAAAGTTGGAAGCATGTGGTTAGCATAAGGACTCACGACTCTGAGAATGACGGAGCATGGAAAAATGAACACCCACAGGGTTAGACACGACTTCTGAGGAACAAAGTAACAACTCTAGACAAGTTCATGTTTATAACGGATAACTGTTAAACATTTCACTAAAGCTAGACAATCTATTATTTATGGTATATGATTTCCATTGTGGTGAAGGGGGAGAATTAGACATGGCTTGAAAGGACAAATCAACACAGAGCAAAACTGAGATGTTATCATGAGAGAAGACCTATGAGGTGATGAGATATTTAATAAGAACAAAGGAGTGATTTGGGGCAGTAAATTTGGAGACCATAATGTTGTTGAGATAATCATATCTGGTGTAATAATCCCCCAGTGGGGAAGAGCTGAGGTAATTATGATTGCCAGTGCTAGCCTCTAGGTGGCACAGGAGAAGCCAAGGATAGAAAGGGTTGTTGTAATCAAGTCCTTGTTTATACGGCATTAAATATTTATCCCATAATTAATACACTATTAAGTAAAAGAGAAATATTAAAAGTGAGGCTTTATATCTTCATTATTTAAAAACTTTTCTTGCTCAACAGTATGTTTTTGTGATAAGATCTTAAAATTCCTGATCATTTGTTCACTGGTACTAGAAACATTCATCTCTTTCTATAATTGGTTTGATGGTTTGATTCCTCCCAGGAGTAACAATTTTAGTAAACACTGCTAAACATGTAGCTGAAACTGAAAATATGTGCACCTTAAACATGAAGGCAATTCCAATATAAATGTAAGGTTATAAGTACAAGTTTCAGTGATATCGCCAGTGGTATAAATAGGATAAATAAATAGGTGATATACTCTCACAAGCTAAGGCCATGACTTTTAAAGGAAGGAAGCAGTATCCTAGAATGAGGACATCGAGGACAAAATCGTAGGTTGTATGAGTTCAGATTATCATTGAAGGGTTTGAGAAACTGGTAGAAATGATGCAAAAGACAGACTTTTCAGGAAAAACAATGCAAGAAAAAGCATTTTAAATTCATGTAAATATGTAATCACAATCAAATGATATTTAAATATTAAAATCTCCACCATTCTCCATTACTTGTCATTGTAACAGGAATTTTAAATGTGAACAACCAATCCAACTTCATCCAAATACGATTACTTTCAATACGCCTACAAGTAAATATACAAGCTAGTGAGAAAAGAATAAAAGAGAAAAAACAGTTTTAATAATGATACTTGAGCATTTTGATAGAGTGTATTATGTGTTATCTGGGGAAGAAAATAAATTGTTGAAGTTCATTACATGCATTCCTAGTGTTGGAGAATATAAACTATATTAATATTTAATTGGCTTCTGTCTCAGAAATATAGTTTATGTCCAAAATTTATTTTTAAGATTATAATTATTACTTTGAAATAATTTTTTGCTACAGAGTGAGATACATTTATTTATAAAGCTACCTTTTAAGTGGAAAATTGATAAAGATATATTTCAGCAACCTAGTACATAAAGTGGGAGTGGTATGCTTAAAGCCAGAGATTCTGACATGCTATTTAATGGCCCAAACACAGAAAAATTACCTCAATTGCAATGCAGTTCAGTTCCGTAAGGACTTAGTGATTAAAGACAAAAAAATGCAGCTTGTAATTGTGAAAGCGCTTAAGGTATAATGAATAATTCCATTAAAATGTCAAAGAGCAGCAATTTTAGAGAGAAACATCTTTGTAGTTAAATAAATGAAAGGTAAATAAATAGACACAATTTGTCATTCCTACTATTCAAAATTACCATCCTAGTTTCTCTGCTGCTATCACAGAAGTAACCAGAGGAGGAGCTGAAGAAGCCCTGTTGTTGAATAGAACTGGTGGCAGATCTCTCTCAACTACGGGGGATCCTATTCTCTTTTCCTATATTGAAGTTGTTTTGCATGTTTTGCAAATGGGTATGGAATTTTTTCCATCTCACAAATTTTACTTTACACTTTTGAATATAACATGTGATAGCACAGTGCCTTTACACCAAGACGCTTCCTAAAGTGCATGTATTCTGACTGTGTGGGGTATGCCAGTTATTTCACATATCTACATGTTACTTTCATCCTTGTTAAAATGGGGATACTTACACTTTAGTATTACCTGAGTAAAATAAATGCATAAACATACAATGTTCAGAATATTATCTGATATATAATAAATGATACTGTCACAAAAATTAATGCTATTGTAAACATTATTCCAAGCAGCTGTATGTTTTGTGAGTCTAATTGTTTGGAATTCTTTGTTTCACTTATAGTTATTTTCTGCCTGTATTTGTCTGAGTAATGTTAATCTGTGAGTACATGCACATCCAGTTAGGACCAGGGAGAGGCCTTTTAAATAATTTGAAAATCTATTTGGTTATGGGCCTCTTACTGGTTACATGGCTTACATTCCCCTCTTTGTGTATATAATCATTAAGATAGTGGATGATGTGGAAGCGACAGCATTTTGTAGTCAGCAGGCAGATTAGAATTTAATCAGGAGCTCATCTTCAGTGCTAGATGACTAGACACTGCATAGTTAGTGAAATTTGCATCATTCACTATATAACACCAATTGTAAAATGAACTTCTGTCTGCCCTCCCATCACCTCTCTAACCACTTTGTCTTAATGTGTATAAATACCAATGGGTAATGTGTGAATTCTTACAAATAAAAAGTTCATATTAAAATTCTCTGCAAGATGAGTTTGAAATGCAAAGTTTAAAGTGTTCAATTGAAAACCTTAAGAAATTATGAGTCTTAAAAGTTGAAGATATCTTGTATATAACTCCTAGAACAATTAATATTTTGGAAGTTATCTGATTTCATTTCCTCTTTCCTAGCTCCAACTTTCATTATTTAAAAATTATTTTATTAGCATATAATAGTTATATGTGGGATACATTGTGATATTTACATATGGGCTGACAGTATATATTAGTTAGATTTACCCCCTCCATAATTCTCCCTTTCTGCTACTTCTTAGAACAATTTCAACAATTTTCATTCTTCTATTATAATATATGAATTTAAAAGTACATCTGCCATATTTACCTTCATCCCCCTTTCCTTGTGCCTAATCACCTTCCACTGGTACCCACCCCTGGAAATGCCGTTTTTCTCACCTGCCCTTCATTTTTTTAAAAAAATGTATATTATTGTCCAAGGAAGTTTCACCTTTGTAATTTAGGTTTATATCATGCCTTAATCAAATTACCCCCCATTACTTACTCATTCTCTATCACCACGCCCCACTAACATTCAACAACTTACAGTACAGTACATTACATTGTTTTCCTATGTAGATAGGTTGCTTCAACATTTTTCATTCTCTAACATTTTCTTTATCTCTTCTGCCTCCCATAATCCCCTCAGACAGACTCACTAATACAATTTTATTCTTTCTCACTATATACAAGTGTGTGTGCATGTGTATGTATATGATTATATATGTGTCTATATAAATATTCAAATTATAGGTCTAGTTTCCACATATGAGGGAAAAATATGTGACCTTTGATTTTGTTAGCCTGGCTTACTTCACTTAACTTGAAGTTCTCTAGTTCCATCCATTTACATGCAAACAACATAATTTCATTCTTCTTTATGGTTAAATAAAACTCCTTTAAAGATAGATAGATAGATAGATAGATAGATAGATAGATAGATAGACATAGCTCACATTTTCTTGATCCATTCATCAAGGCTACTTCCAAAGCTTAGCTCTTGTAAATAGTTCTGCAAAATAATGACTGTTCAATTTGCTCTATCATATCCTGGAGCACATTCCTTTGACTATATGCCAGGGAGTGGCATCAATGGAATAGCATTAATTCAAAATGGATTAAAGTTCTTAAGATAAGATAAAAAACAGTGAAATTAATCCAGGAAAAAAATAGGGAATACACTAGATCACATAGGAATAGGTAATATACTTTATGAATAGAATTCTAATACCTCAGCAATTAGAGGAAATATTGACAAATAGAACTGCATGAAACTAAAAAGCTTCTGAACAGCATAGGAAGTAGCTACAGAATGGGAAAAATATTTGCCAGCTATTCATCTGATAAGGGATTAATAATCAGAATATACAGGGAGCTCAAAAAAAAAAAAAAAAACCTCTCAAAGAATCAACAACCCAGCGAATAAATGGGCAAATGAACTGAACAAACAATTCTCAAAAGAAGTGCAAATGGCCAATAAATGTATGAAGAAATTCCCAACATCCTTGGGCATAAATGAAATGCAAATCAAAACAACATTGAGATTCTACCTCACCGCAGTCAAAATGGCTATCATCAATAACAAACAAATGCTAGCAAGGATATGGGGAAAAGGAAAACCTTTACACTGTTAGTGGGAATGTAAATTAGTGTAACCACCAAGGAAAGCAATATGGAAGTCTCCAAGCTCCAACTTTCAATGTGATGTCAGCATTGGTTATCTTTGGCTTCCAGTGTCCAACTATGTGTGTGTGGTTCTAATTGCTTGGATTTCTTTGTTTTATTTCTACATTTTTATCTGCCTGACTTTTTGTGAATGAATAAGTATGTGTGTGTGTGTGTGTGTGTGTGTGTGTGCACATTCACACAAAAGCAGTTTGGGTTATATAATACACACACATACACATATATGTACATATTTATACATATATGTTTTGTCCTTGAACTATTAATCAGACTTTAGAAAAATGCTGCCTGAGTAAAATATCTCCAGCATAAGGACTTGGCTTGACAGACATCCTGTCTAAGGCTATGGACCTCAGAGGTAGAAGAGGCCCAAAGAACTTTCAGCTCCAGCCCTTATATTTTTCATTCTGTATATGGGGGGTAAAAGGTAGGACAGACTCTACCCAGACCTAAGTCTCTGAACTGTCCTTGCTTAAGAACCATTTCAACTGTCCTGTATAACTCAAATAACCCAAAGAGGGAAAACAACTTATATTTAAAAATTGATTATATGTTACCCCCAGGATTTTAGTATGAATACTGTGTCGATGGCAGAGCTCTTAAATATACATGCACTTTGAGAAGGAATCTACTTGTTTACACACTTCTTTAAAAAGTGTAGAAAATGCCACTATTTATAGGAAGATTAAAAAAAGTGGACATTTTATGAAGGCATACATTTAAATTAGATGAAGACATAAATCTGTTGCTGAATTGCCTGCAAATATACAGACAGCACTGCAGCTTGAGACAATGCAACACAAATCAGGTAGAGAATTATTTGCCTATAAATCTTAATCTACTACAATTTTATTTTCTCTCATCTGTGTGCTATGTGGCACTCCTGAATTTTAGGTGCTAGCTCTATTACTTGAAAATAGGCTTGCTCTAATAAAACTGACATTTCTAAAGGACTGTTTTTGTAGAATCATGCTCCTGGTTCTGAGATCCCTAATTCAACACCCTTGACAGAGACTCAATTCTTTTGTACAATCCCAGGAACAAAGGCGAAATAAAAATAAAAGGAGCGAATAGATGAGAGTAGAGATAAACTCTTAAAGCTGTTTTATTCCTCATAATTCAAAAAGTTACAAGGTTCTCTTATACTGAAAATGAATTTCTCTATTTTTACTCTACCTTTAGTTTTCTATCAGTGTCAGGCAAAAATAGACTTTTAAATTCTTTTTGGGTAAGTTCCCCTCTTCAATCAAAAATTTTAAGTATTTTTTCAATTCCAGGCTTTATTTCAAGTTATTGATTGATTAAATGTTATATACATTCAGTTTTCATGGCAGTACTGAAAAAATCTAGGATTTCACGTTAACATTTTCAGTTAAAAAATGTAACATACCAATGGCTAATTTGAAAACAGGATAACTTAATTAACTGTTAAGAAATTTACAGTAGGCAAAACATTCTTTTACATCCATGTGTATCATTTCAATATTTCCTGTGATGGTAGAATTTTAAACACACTGAAAAGGAGAGCTTTATTTTCATGAAACAATATGTCTTTGTAAAGACTGCTTGTGTGTCCTGTTTCTCAAACTTTTAGATGACATATGCAACTTAAGACTTCAGGTATCCTAGTTAATTTTTTTTTGTTTTTCCTTTTCTGGTACTTGGGATTGAACTCAGGGACTTGTGCTTGCTTAGCAAGTCATGCTCCAGCCTTTTTCTTTTTGCTCATTTGCAGATAGGTTCTAATATTTTTTGCCCAGGCCAGCATTATACTGTGATCCTCCTGCCTCTACTTTCCAAGTACCTGTATTACAGGTGTGTACCACCATACCTTGTTTGTTTATGAAATAGGGTATTGCTAACTTTTGCACAGGCTGGCCTCAATGGAAATCCTCCTATCTCTTCTTACTGTGTAGGTGGAATTACAGATGTGTGTTACCAATACTACATGCCATCTAAATGAGTTTTGTTTTTTTTTTTATAAGTACTCGTTGTTGAACTCAGGGTCTTGTGCTTGCTAGGCAAGTACCATTCTGCCAAACTCTTTTTGTATTAGTTACTTTTGAAATAAGGTCTGGCTTTGTGCCCAGGGCAGTCTGGACCATAATCCTGTTATTTGTGTGTCCCTGTTTAGCTGGAATGACAAGAGCATACAACCAACCCCAGGCAATGACTGAGATGGGGTTTCACAAACATTTTGCCTGGGCTAGCCTTGAAACATGATCCTCCCAATTTTCACTTCCAGAGTAGCCAGGATTATAGGCTTGAGTCACTGTGACCTGCATAAATCAGTCCATAGTTAGTTAGTTTCAACAACAGCTCCATCTCCTTCTTTCCAGGAAGTTGAATTACTAAATGAATTTCTACATTTAGGAATGGATGTCACAAGCTTTTACTCTAAATTAGCTGTTTTGAATAAAAGACAATCATTAAGAAAATATGGGAAATAAGATTTGTAAATAAATGTTTTCAAAAGTAGTTTATATATTGTTAATAAGTAATAAAACCAAGATTATGTTTCAAAGAAGGTTGGGTATCATTGTCCTTGATACAGAATTATGATGTCTTTTATATCTGAAACATGTTCAGTAAGTATTAAGTAAAAAATACATGAAACAATTCAAACATATTTGATCATGAAATCCATACTTCTTAAAGCATCTTATTAGAATAGGATTCCCAGGACAAAATTCTAAATGTCTCACTGAGGAAAACCAGTAACAACATACTCTGTAAAGTTAAACACTTACAGATACTATCTTTCTCTTCCTTTCTTCTCAAATACAAGCAAAGCTGTTACTGACCCATGGATAATTTATAATATACTAGTTATATCTAAATACAAAAAACAATACTTTAATAAGGTAGCAATTCTTTGTTTATGCTAGCAATGAATATTAGTAATTACTGTTAATTAGCCATTTGCTTATGTAAGATAACTTTAAAATACTCATCAAAATTTTTGCTATTATCTTGTCAAAATTTTATTGTTGTAACTTGTTTTTCTTTTACCTTCTTACTTGATGAAACATTTAAGTAACTCTACTTAATATTAGAGAAATAAGGTTGGTCAGAAAAATTCAAATTTATAATCTCTATAATATAGGTAAGATTTTTTGAAGGATGGATATTTAGTGAATCTATGAACATTTCAGTACCTTTACAAACTATATTAAAACATATGAAATTACCAAATAAGAATAATTTTACTTAGTATGCATTAAAATATAGGAAAATGCTTGAAGTTGCATATACTATATCTGCTTTGTAGCATTATGGCATATAGCTTCAGTTGTTATGTATTTTCCAGGCCAAAATAAAATAACAGTAGTAGATTCTTAAAAAGAAACAAACGCTGATGTGTTTGGCAAATCAGACTACACATATAATTAAAACATACAGAATTTTTTTTAAAACGATTAATAAACTTTTTAAGAAACATGCAAAATCAATTCTATTATGCATTTATATCCTATGTAAATTAGGTATACTATATCGTCATTTTTTGGTTTTGATTTTAGCATTGACATTGAATACTAAAAATCCTCTACCTTGAAAAACCCCTATCAAAAGAATGTTGAAGCAACTTAACTTTACCAATGTCATCAACTGTTTTGTTGAGATTAAGCTGTGTTGATGAAATATGTACACTCTGTTTTTAAGTGTGAAAGATTTTCATATATAGTGAAACACACTTTTTTAAGCTGAAGAGAATTATTTATTTTCTTGAATATATAATATTTGTGTGAAGTCTGAATATTCATCATAAAAATAAATCTTCAGATAACTAATACATTCATTCAAACTGGATATTTTAATATGTTTTTGTTGTTGTTTTTATGTCTATTCATTGGTCTGTGCTCTTCTAGAGTGCCCTGGCAAAAAAGTTCATGAGAGCCAATCTCAACAGAAAAAGTTGGGCATGGTGGGGCATGCCTAACATTCCAGTGACAGGTGGAAGCACAAACAAGAGGGCCAGGCTTGGGAAAGACCCTGTGCCACAAAGAATGAACATAAAAGGGGCTGGCAGAGGGCCTCAAGTGGTAGGGAGCCTAAAGTCCTCAGTGAAAAGTAATAAGTAATAAATAGCTGATAAAGAATTGCCCATAATAATGGGTAGATAAATTAATGAATTAATTCATAAATAACTGTAATATAGTAAGAGGCTTTCTAGCCAGTCATGGCGAAGCATACTTGTAATCTAAGTTACTTGGGAGACCAAGACAGGAGAACTGAATGTTTAAGATTTGCCTTGGCTATATACTGAGTTAAGAACCAGCCTGGGCAATTTAGTAAGACTTTGTCTAAAAATAAAAATAAAAAATGACTGGGGATGTAACTCAGTGGTTGACCATTTTCCTTGTATACTGGAGGCCCTGGATCCAATCCCCAGTACTGGAAAAAAAGAAAAAGAAAAAGGCTTCTTGTGATATTTGATGGACTTTAGGCATAATCCTATTCATGTATTACAATTTGTATTACATTGGGCTGCATAGAATCTCCCAGGAAATTTCTTTAACATACAGACCCAGGGTCCTACTCTACCACACACACACAAACACACACACACACACACACACACACACACACACACATGGAGATTCATAATGGGTAGAATTTAGAATTTAATACAGGTGGTTGATGAATATTATAAAAAGAAGCTTTTTATGGTTGTCATGTATATATTATGGCCTTTATGAAAGTTCTTATAAGATATCAAATACATCACGCTTGAATTCATCCCCTCCATCACTCTCCTTTGTATCACCTGCCCCCATTCTTGGAATAGTTTCAACCAGTCTCATTTTTCCATTTATATACATAAGTGCTCAATATTTATACCTTATTCACCCTTCTACACCCTTACCCCACATCCTCTCCCTTCTCATTCTTTTCAACCTCTCAGACAGAATCTGTTCTGATCTCCTACTCTTCAATTTTGTAAAAGAAAAAAATGACATTTTTGTTTGTTTAAGATAAATACATAGGGAGGTTTCTTGTGACAATTCCATGTATATATGTAATATAATCCAAATTGGTTCATCTCCTCTATTTTTGTCTTTTCTACCTTAGTCCCCTTCTTATGGTGATTTGAACAGGCTTAAAAACTCTACATTTCTTCCTGTATAGAGAGTACATCAACCATATTCACCCGCTTACTTCCTTCTTTTACCCTCCATTCCTTCTGTGTGACCTTCCTTTAATGTGACCTGTTTTTCATGATATTGCTTGTATTTTTTTTGTATTAGGTCTATATTCCACATGAGAGAAAATATGCAGCCAGAGGAATACTTTTAAACATAACATATTGCTTTGAAATAAATAAATTTGTCTCTAAGAACAGGAGAATCCACCTTACCTCTGTTTTGTTCATTGTGGGCATCTGTTTGTGAAGTTCCTGATCACTCAGCAACTCTGGTGTTGTTACAAATTGCCTTTTCTGAAAAGGGACTGCAGTTACACATTCAAATGCAGATAGAATCTTGAGACTTGCTCCTGAAATCTCCCTTTGAATGGAGATAAAGGAAGCAGAAATGGGCAATGGACTGGGATGCAAATTCTTCCGCATAGGATTCATGCAGTGTCCAGAGGGCACTGAAACTGGAATGTTTCTGGAAGGTAGCCCCACATTTGGCCAAGGGACAAGTCAATTGATATTGATATTGAAATATTTTTTCCAATACATGAGTAAGGAAAATAAAGTTCTGAAGTATTTATCCTCAAAAATTAATGAACAACTAAACTATCCTAAGGTGGACTTATTAGGAAGAAAAACATACATAGACCGTTTCATATAAGACAGTTGAAAAACACAAAGATCTTGCAAAATCACATTCTAGCTCCCTTTAATCTACAAATCTATGATTAATGTGTATTTGTAAATGTGCACAAACATGTAAAATCACACAACTAAGTTTAAAATTGTTCATTCCTTCTTGCTTCTAAGTTCAGTTCACTCATCCATGCTCAGTCTACACTAAAAGCACTCATTTTGCCAGGAAAATCCCTGAAAATTTTTTTAATTTTATTTTTTACTTCTAGACCACTTGTACCTACCAAAACATCATGAAACAGCATTCATAATGCTATAGGAAATGCAAACACTAAATAGTTGATATTAATCACATCAAATTTAGTGTCAGCCAATGTAAAAGAATTCAATCTGTTTATTTTTGTGTAACTCTCCTATCTAGATATGACTTTACTCCTTTATTTATATTCTTCTCTCTCTCTCTCTCTCTCTCTTTCTTCTTTTTTGAGGTATTGGGGTTTGAACTTAGCCTCCAGCTTGCTAGGCAAGCTCTCTATCTCAAGCAACTCCCAGAGACTTTTCTACTTTAGTATCTCCTTGGAGAAAGCCTGACGCCATATCATAGGCTGGTCTTGGACCTACTTCTGCTTGCCGAGAAACTGGCACCACAAGTGTGCACCACCATACCTTGCTTGTTTTTAAGATAGGGTCTTGCTAACTTTTTGTGAAGGATGGCTTCTAAACACAACTCTTCTATCTCTTCATCCCAAGTGGCTAGAATTAAAGATATGTTCCACCATGCCTGGTCCTCTCTATTGCTTATTAATGAATCCATTACTGCTTTCATATTTAAAAGATTATTACATGTTACCAAACAAAGTAGGTTTGACTGGAATTTTAATAAAAAATTTGCTCTGCGACATACTGCACAAATTTATGCAATCCGATTGCCTAAGTTCCAATGGTAATTCATTTATTAATGTACTAGTACTCTAAGCAAATCTAATTAAAAAATGTCTGAAAATTGCATTTGTCCTTAAAATCTGTGAATATTAAGCAAGGTGGGGAAAACAGCATGGAATAAACAGAGAATGTCATTAGTAAGCACTCTAAACACTAGAGACAGGACAAGAAAAGAAAAAGAAGATACGCACAGGGTTAAACTCTCCACACATTACCATATACCTGTATGATGCCTGACACTTACTTTAATTCAATGTCATAGTTAGAGTAAAGAAAAAATTTGTTTTAATTTCTCATCTTGGAGATAGGATTGTATCTGAAAAGTGGCTGAGTCTTGACCAACCCTTTGCATTCCCTGTAATGAAGACAGAGAATATATGAGCTGATCTAAACAGTTGAGGAAGATGAGGAGCAGTTCACCAACAGTAGATACTGTAATTCCATTGATATTTTCTACAATATCAATCAAAATTTGCTTATAAATATCTGAATTTGTAATAGATTAAGGAAACCCCCCTCATAGTCCTTGGACATTAAAAGCAGATAGTTGAGTTCACAGTAACTTGCAAATTAAAATGTCATTACAGTGATCGTGACTCATAAACAGCTCCCTCTTCTTGCTAGTATTTCCTTGGTTTACACACATTTTGTCAGTTGAATGAGGAAAAACACTATAGTACACAGAGATAGCAAATAACTTTTTATATAAAGATAAAGAAGATTTTGTTCAACATTCATTCTCGCATGAGAATGATCATAATTTCCAGGAGAATCCAAGTGCCCAGGCATCTAAGCACCTGCTCTCAAATTGTTCTAAATCACTTGGGTAATCAGTATGAAAGGAATATGAGGTCTCAGCGGGCCCCAACCCCCTTGTTGGAGAAACCAGTACCAAACATCCCATGTAGATAAGATAAGCAATGAGGCAGGGCTCAGTTAGGGCATATAGAATGTGAGGAATGCAAGATGTGAGATACGAGCAAGATGTGAGATACGAGCAAGATGTGAGGTACGAGCAAGATGTGAAGTACGTGCGGGATGTGCTCTGCCTGCTTGTCTAATGTTGATAACAAAAATATGCACGCCACTGCAGTCTATATAAGATTTCCCCCTAAGAGGCTCAGGGTCTTGCTTTCCTAACCGGTCCTGCGTGTCCGTGTGGGAGCTCGACCCTGGCTAGCCAGTCCAATAAACTCTGCTTTGTTGATTGCATTCACGCCTGGCTCTCTGTCTCTCGGGGGAATAGGATTCCGGGTCCTAACATTTGGAGGTCCCACCGAGATTTCATTTTCTCGAGAGACAGAACCTGCCTGCGAGAAAGCAGGGGTGATCCCAAGTCCTAGGCGTTGGGAGGGGATCCCAGACCCTCATTTGGAGGAACTTGAGTGTTCCATTTGGGCCGCGGCGGGGATTCGGCCAATCCCCAGGGAGATTCATTCTGGGAATCTCGCAAGGAGGACCACAGGGTCCTATTGGGAGAGGCTTTCCTCTCATTTGGGCTCTAGCATTTTAGGAACCCTGGCGCCAGGTGAAGAACTAATTGAGCTAGTCGACCGACCACCCGTCAAGTGGACGCCTTTCGGCCTGATATCCCAGTTGGACGGTGAGGAGGTTGAATGGGGTGCGCACCAGTGTGAGAGAAGGACCGGTCCGAGCGAGTGCTGGAGAGTGTTGTGTGTGTGTGGAATTATTGTTGCCTTTACCCTTTTTGTTCTATCTCTCTTGGTGTTTGAGTCTCCTTCCACAATGGGACAGGGACAAACAACCCCAAAGTCTCTGATCCTTTCTCACTTTCCAGAAGTTAAAGAAAGGGCCTTAAATGCGGGTCTGGTCATCAAGAAAGGTAAGTTCGACACCTTTTGTTCCGCAGAGTGGCCCACCTTTGGAGTCGGGTGGCCCATTCAAGGTTCCCTCTCCCTAGACCTGATCACTAAGGTTAAAGCAGTCATTTTTCAGCCAGACAATCGAGGCCATCCAGACCAAGTTTCTTACATTTTGGTTTGGGAGGATCTGGTGAGGAACCCTCCCCCTTGGTTAACAGTTTTTCTGACCCACCCCTCCAGTTCGGCCCCCGGGGCTAAAACCCCAGTTACGCCCGCCTTGGTCATAAAGGAGGAGGAAAAACTTCCTCTTCCCACCTTGACCGGTCCTCAAATTAGGGCATCTCCTTCACCATCTCTGGTCTTACCAGAGAGTTCCCCCCTTTACCCATCCCTCGCAGGGGCAGAGGAAGATCGGCCGCCTCCATACGTGACTCCCCCTGGCCAAGCCAGTGCCCCGGAGGAGGAAATTTCCTCATCCTCCTCAACAGGACTGGCAGCAGGAGGAGGAATGGGTCGAAGACTTCACCCCCGAGGGATCCGGGAAAGGGAGGGGGAAGACGGGCCCCCCTCATCAACACAGGGGGAGGAAACTGTCCCTACACTTCCAGTCCGGATGGTGGGCCAAGGGGGACCGGGAGGAGGGCAACAGTTTCAGTACTGGCCCTTCTCCTCCAGTGATCTATATAACTGGAGGACGCAGAACCCGCCCTTTTCTGAAGACCCCAAGTGTCTCATAGATCTCCTGGAGTCCATCATGCATACACACCGCCCCACTTGGGATGACTGTCATCAGCTGCTCAATACTCTTTTTACGACGGAGGAACGAGAGCGCATCCTCAACGAAGCGAGGAAGAATGTCTTGGGGGATAATGGGAGACCCACAACTCTCCAACCGGCCATAGACGAGGCTTTTCCCCTACGCCGGCCTGATTGGGATTTCGGGACCGCAGAAGGTAGGGAGCGTCTTCGGATCTACCGCCAGACTCTGATGGCCGGTCTCCGAGCGGCCGCTAGAAGGCCCACCAATTTTGCAAAAGTAAAAGCAGTCATTCAAGGGGAAAACGAAAGCCCAGCCGGTTTCTTAGAGCGCCTCTATGAGGCATACCGTCAGTACACCCCGATTGACCCTGAGGCGGACCTCCACCGGTCTGCTGTGGTACTCTCATTCATTAATCAGGCAGCCCCAGACATTAGGAAAAAACTCAATAAACAGGAAAACTTAGGGGAGATGACTATAAGGGAAATGCTACAGGTAGCAGAAAAGGTTTTTACCACTAGGGAAACTCCAGAAGAAAGGGAGGAAAGACAGAGAAAGGAAGACAGGGAAGCCCAGGAGAAATTGAGAAAGGAGGACCGGGAGTTCCAGGCTAAGGAAAACCGAAAGCAACAGAGACAAATGGCTCGTATTTTCCTAGCGGGTGTCCGGGACCAACCCAGAGGAGGGGGCCACGCCAGGACCCCGGATAAGGAACACTGTTTTTACTGTAAGGAAACGGGGCATTGGAAGAGAGAATGTCCTAAGTTAAAGGGAAGAAGAGGGTTTGGAAGGAGACCGGGGGAAAACAGGGAAAGGGAACGAGCAGTAGAGCAGGCCAGAGTCCTACTAGCCGGAGAAGAGGACTGAAGGAGACGGGGCTCAGACCCCCTCCCCGAGTCCTGGGTAACAATGCATGTGGAGGGGAAGCCGATGGGGTTCATGGTGGATACCGGCGCCCAATATTCGGTTTTAAACAAGGCACATGGACCTTTGAACAAGGCACGAACAAGTGTTGTTCAGGGGGCCACCGGTACGCAGTTATGTACATGGACTACCAAAAGAAAGGTGAACTTAGGAAAACACCAGGTCACACACTCCTTCTTGGTCGTCCCTGAGAGCCCCGCTCCCCTGCTCGGACGGGACCTACTCACCAAAATAGGGGCCCATATCCATTTTGAACCAGATGGAATAATTGTGACTGATCGAGAAGGGAGCCCGATTCATGTCTTGTCCCTATCATTGGCTGACGAGCATCGTCTGTTTGAGAGTCAACAGGAACCAGGAGGGGACATGACTCATTGGGTAAAAAGATTTCCCACGGCCTGGGCAGAGACTGCGGGAACCGGCCTCGCCAAACACCTCCCGCCCGTAGTTATACAATTGAAGGCTTCTGCTCTCCCCATTCGGGTGAAACAGTATCCTATGCCTGAGGAGGCCCGAAGAGGCATAGCCCCTCATATCCACAGGCTAATAAAGGAAGGAGTACTGCGACCTTGTCAGTCTGCCTGGAATACTCCTCTGCTCCCCGTCCGAAAGCCGGGAAGCGGGGACTATAGGCCTGTGCAAGACCTACGAAAGGTAAACGAGCGGACGGAGGACATTCATCCCACCGTTCCAAATCCCTATACCTTGCTCAGCCACCTACCCCCCTCGCAAGTATGGTATACAACCCTTGATTTGAAAGATGCTTTCTTCAGCATTCCATTGTCAGAAATTAGTCAGCCGCTATTTGCTTTCGAATGGCAAGAAGATGGGGGCCAATCCGGACAGCTCACTTGGACCAGACTGCCGCAAGGATTTAAAAACTCTCCCACCCTGTTTAATGAGGCCCTGAGCCAGGACCTGGAACCTTTTCGTCGGAGCCACCCACGAGTCACTCTATTACAGTATGTTGATGACTTACTGTTAGCGGCAGAAACCCGAGAGGAGTGCATCAAGGCTACTGAACACCTGCTAACGGAATTAGGTGAGCTGGGGTATCGGGCAAGTGCCAAGAAAACTCACATCTGTAAAAGGTCAGTGACGTATTTGGGTTATCGGATTGCAGATGGGGCAAGGTGGCTGACTGATGCCATGAAACAGACTATTCTGGCTATCCCATCCCCGACATCCACTAGGGGGGTGAGAGAATTCCTGGGCTCCGCGGGGTTCTGTAGACTCTGGATTCCAGGATTTGCGGAAATAGCCAGACCCCTATATGAGGCCACCAAAGAAGCTCCAGATTGGAGTTGGGGAGAGAGAGAACAACAGGCCTTTGATCAGCTAAAAGACGCTCTTTTGCAGGCCCCTGCCTTAGCCTTGCCAGATCCTACAAGACCATTCACTCTGTTTGTAGATGAGAAAAAGGGGGTAGCCAAAGGAGTCTTGACCCAACAGCTAGGTCCCTGGAAGAGACCAGTGGCATACTTTTCCAAGAAATTAGACGCAGTAGCGGCAGGATGGCCCCCCTGCCTCCGCATCATAGCGGCCATTGCCGTGCTGGTGAGAGAAGCCGATAAACTAACCTTTGGACAGGCCCTCTGGGTAACGGCCCCTCACCCGGTGGAGGGAATCCTTAAACAACCCCCTGGGAAATGGATGACGAATGCCAGGCTCACCCACTACCAGGGGCTCTTGTTGGATTCCCCTCGGATCACATTCACAGATCCCGTAATCCTGAACCCTGCCACCTTGTTGCCTAACCCGGTGAGAAAAAGGGGGTAGCCAAAGGAGTCTTGACCCAACAGCTAGGTCCCTGGAAGAGACCAGTGGCATACTTTTCCAAGAAATTAGACGCAGTAGCGGCAGGATGGCCCCCCTGCCTCCGCATCATAGCGGCCATTGCCGTGCTGGTGAGAGAAGCCGATAAACTAACCTTTGGACAGGCCCTCTGGGTAACGGCCCCTCACCCGGTGGAGGGAATCCTTAAACAACCCCCTGGGAAATGGATGACGAATGCCAGGCTCACCCACTACCAGGGGCTCTTGTTGGATTCCCCTCAGATCACATTCACAGATCCCGTAATCCTGAACCCTGCCACCTTGTTGCCTAACCCGGAACTGCAGACACCTGTCCATAACTGCAAAGAATTCCTCTCCGAAGTTACACAGGTACGGGCTGACCTAAAGGATACCCCCCTGTCCGGCTGCAAATTAAACTGGTACACGGATGGAAGCAGTTTTTTCCAAGATGGAGCCCGAAGGGCAGGGGCAGCTGTAGTCGACCAAGAAGGAAATACGGTATGGAGCAGCGCCCTCCCACCCGGAACATCAGCCCAAAAAGCGGAATTAATTGCCTTGGCAGAGGCCCTGGAGAGGGCAAAAGGAAAGCGAGTCAATATCTACACCGATAGCCGCTATGCTTTCGGTACCATCCATGTCCACGGGGCCATCTATCGCGAAAGAGGATTCCGCACAGCAGAAGGAAAACATCTAAAGAACCTAGCCGAAGTCCAGCGTCTATTAATGGCAGTGGAAAAACCGAAGGCAGTGGCAGTGATGTATGTCCCAGGCCACCAGTCTGCCAAGACGCCGGAAGCTGTCGGTAACAACAGAGCAGATCAAGAAGCAAAGAGAGTAGCAATGGTGAGTCCTCCCATGGAGACAGGGCAACCTTCCACGGTTGCGGCGATAGACGTGCCGGTCCCAGAGCTCCCTCCGCTACCCCCCCGACCAGAATACTCCACAGAGGATTTCACTTGGATGAGAGCCCACTCCCCCTTTAGAGAAGGGGAAGACGGATGGAAAAGCGACTTGGAAGGCAAGTTAATTCTGCCTGAAAAACTTGGACGATTCCTGTTGGCTAACTTACATAAGTCCACCCATTTGGGGCGGAGAAAATTACTAGACTTGTTGACATCTGCGCAGCTCCGATTTCCGAACCAGACCATAGCAGTCCGCCAAATTGTGGAAGATTGTGCCAGCTGCACAATCATGAAACCAGGACGAAGGGAGGGGCACCATACAGGTACTCGGGAACGGGGGAGGGCTCCGGGAAGAAGTTGGGAAGTGGATTTTACTGAGGTAAAACCGGGAAAGTTTGGGTACAAATATTTGCTGGTATTCATAGATACCTTTTCAGGCTGGGTGGAGGCTTTTCCTACAAAGAAGGAGACGAGTCAGGTAGTGGCAAAGGCTTTGCTAGAGGAAATCATACCCAGATATGGGGTGCCCGAGGCAATTGGGTCAGATAACGGTCCGGCTTTTGTTAGTAAGGTCCTGCAGGGACTAGCCCAGACTATGGGGGCCAATTGGAAGCTACATTGTGAATATAACCCCCAGAGCTCAGGGCAAGTAGAAAGGATGAATAGGACACTAAAGGAGACTTTAGCCAAATTGGCCCTGGAGACTGGCGGTGATTGGGTGACGCTCCTTCCCTTGGCCATCTTCCGAGTCCGGAACTCCCCCTATGTCCATGGGCTAACTCCCTTTGAGATCCTGTATGGGGCTCCACCCCCCATCATTCAGAGGACCTTAAGCCCAGAACTAGGTGATCTGGCCCCAAATTACCTGACCATGTTGCAGGCTTTAGCTAAAGTGCAACAACGGATTTGGCCCTTAATTCAAGCATACCACGCTGTTAAGAGGGACCCGGCTCCGGAACATGGCATAGTCCCGGGTGACATGGTATGGGTTAAAAGGCATCAGTCCAAAACCCTAGAGCCTAGATGGAAAGGACCTTATGTTGTACTGTTTACTACCCCTACCGCCCTCAAGGTTGATGGCATCGGACCTTGGATCCACCACTCCCACGTGCGTCGAGCCAATCATCAAAAACAAGAAGGGGTCAAGGAGTGGACTGTACGGCGGCACCCAGACAACCCATTAAAGCTAAAGCTTTTGTGGCCCCGGGAACATGCAGAGCCTTCAGGAGCAGCCACGGATGGGGTGGCTGATCGCTCTGATCTTGCTCAATGCCCAGAGCGGGAGCCTCGCAGAAACCAACCCTCACCAGCCCTATAAGCAAACCTGGATACTCACCGATGGGGAGACTCATACCACCCTCAACGAGACTACTCGCACTGCCCCCATAGGAACTTGGTGGCCGGAGCTTCAGTTCTGCTTCAGAGACATCAATCCTGCCTACAAGTCTACTGCCCCGGAGTCAGCCCGACGTTATGGGTTTTATGCCTGCCCTGGCCACAAAAAGAACCAGGAATGTGGGGGGATACAATACTCCTTCTGTAGGTCATGGGCATGTGTCACATCCAATGATAGTGAATGGAAATGGGGGATATCAAAATCAGACCTAGTCAAATTTGCCTTTGTAAATGGGATATTAAGGGGGCACAGAATTCCAATACCCACCCATAAATGCCAGCCCACGGATCTAGATAGAATCAAGGTCACTTTCACTGAAACTGGCAAGAAGGACACCCCTGGGTGGATACAAGGTAAGGTATGGGGACTTGTATTTTATAAATATGGTGGACATGCTGGCTCGACCATAGTGGTCAGATTAAAAATTGAGCCCATAGGGCCACCGTCCACAGCAGTAGGCCCCAATAAGGTACTTAGGCCGCCCAATGTAAAGCCATCTCCCCAACCTTCCACAACTCACCACCTTCCCTCAACCATAGCTCGGGCTAATGTTACAACTCCAAGACCATCAGAAACCAGCCCTCCCCTGGTGAGGCCCAGTCTCATGACCGCATCTAAAGACCCCCTCTGGGAGCTAGTGGGTGCTGCCTTCCTGACGTTAAACCACACCAACCCTAACATGACTAACTCCTGTTGGTTATGTTATGATGTGAGGCCCCCATTCTATGAGGCAATAGGGCTAAACACCACTCACGATACCTCATCTGAGGAAAACCCTAGTCAATGTTCCTGGGGAGACCGTAAGAGAGGTCTGACCATACAGCAGGTAAACGGCCAAGGAACCTGCTTAGGAAAAGTGCCAAAGAACAGACGGGACTTATGTACTGTTATTAACGCCAGTTCTACCTGGGGAAATGCTATTAAATGGGTAATTCCAAAGGACAATGGGTGGTGGCTATGCTCGCGGTCCGGACTCACCCCATGCCTATCAACTAAGGTGTTTAACAGCTCTAAAGAATTCTGTGTTATAGTGGTTGTGCTGCCCCGCATCCTCTATCATTCGGAGGAAAGTCTATATTCATACTGGAATATAGGAACAGGTGAGAGAAAGAAGAGAGAGCCTATTTCTACACTAACCATTGCTACCCTACTTAGCCTAGGGGTGGCTGGGGCAGGGACCGGCATAGCCTCCCTGGCTACTCAACATAAAGGGATGTCTTCACTGCGCGCAGCCATAGATGAAGATATAGAGAGAATAGAAACCTCCATTAGCCACCTAGAAAAATCCCTCACTTCCCTGTTTGAGGTAGTACTTCAAAACCGACGAGGTCTGGACTTGTTGTTCCTCCAAAAAGGGGGACTATGCGTTGCTCTAGGGGAAGAATGTTGTTTTTACGCTGACCATACCGGAGTTGTTCGTGACTCCATGTCTAAACTTCGAAAGAGCCTGGAACAAAGAAAACGAGAAAAAGAGGCAGGGGAAAGCTGGTTCGAGTCTTGGTTTAACCAGTCCCCATGGTTGGCTACCCTTTTATCTGCACTGGCAGGGCCAATAATAATCATCCTACTGCTTGTTACCATAGGACCCTGGATTCTAAACCGACTTATGACTTTTGTCAAAAGTCGAATTAATACTATCCAACTTCTGGTCCTCCGCCAACAATATCAGGCTCTTCATCCTCTCGAGGATGATTCCTCAATTTAGGCCATAAGAAAGGGGGGAATGAAAGGAATATGAGGTCTCAGCGGGCCCCAACCCCCTTGTTGGAGAAACCAGTACCAAACATCCCATGTAGATAAGATAAGCAATGAGGCAGGGCTCAGTTAGGGCATATAGAATGTGAGGAATGCAAGATGTGAGATACGAGCAAGATGTGAGATACGAGCAAGATGTGAGGTACGAGCAAGATGTGAAGTACGTGCGGGATGTGCTCTGCCTGCTTGTCTAATGTTGATAACAAAAATATGCACGCCACTGCAGTCTATATAAGATTTCCCCCTAAGAGGCTCAGGGTCTTGCTTTCCTAACCGGTCCTGCGTGTCCGTGTGGGAGCTCGACCCTGGCTAGCCAGTCCAATAAACTCTGCTTTGTTGATTGCATTCACGCCTGGCTCTCTGTCTCTCGGGGGAATAGGATTCCGGGTCCTAACAAGTAAGTACTGTATGCAAAGATAATCACTAGCCTGAGGCAGTTATGAGATTGCTGATGGTAGTTCAAATGTGAAGCACTGGGGAGAAGAATCAATGTCTTCGGAAAATTATTTGTGATATGCAAAGTGAAAACTTAAATCCTAGGTGAATAAGGATCACTTACAGAAAACATCAGCAAATATCTTTGCTTATTTATTCTGATGCAATTATGGTGACTTATCTACTCAGAATTAATAAAATTGTATTTAATGAAGTAATTTAGTAAAATGAGCAAGGGATATTGCTTTTTTTAAATCCACAACGAATAAAAGTATTAAACATAAAACAACAACAAAAAACAGATGAGGTGGTGCACACCTGCAAATTCAATCTATTCTAGAGGCTAACAGGAGTATCACAAGTTTGTGGCCAGCCCAGGCAAAGTTAGCAAAACCTTCTACCAGAAAATGTGCAAAACAAAAGAGCTGGAGGCATGGCTCAAATGGTAGCGTGCTTGCCAAGCATGCCCAAGGCCCTAGGTTTAATCCCCAGTACCTCTAAACAAACAAATATGAAAAAAAGAAAGTAGTTATCTAAGGAGAAAATATTGTAACATCTTGGTATATTATACACAGAGATTTAAATAAAAAATGGATATATAATACACAGATTCCTAATTAGCTGTTATAGGAATGATGTTGCTTGTTATTCACAGAAAAATCTAAGGTGATTCTATCTCACTTTCAGATACTTGGTCAGAGGACCAGACAAAGGAAGTTGGAAAAAGTGACCAAAAGTTCAATTCAAAAACTGGTAAATCCAGGGGCAACAACTGCTAACACCTGTTGAACCTGGAGCCTACTTCTCCTGCAGACCAGGTTCTAACTCCAACACACTGCAGGAACCAATGGTACAAGTGAGACATCTTTCTTCTTCAAATTTCTTTAAATCACTGAGTTTTATTTTAAATTCCAGATAGGTATATTGGATTAATGAAGAATGGGATTTCTACAGGCACCCTAGCTTCAAGGAGGCAAACTTTTGCAATACTTTTAATGACCACAATGGCAAGCTTACCATGTGTCCATCTTCCTTTTGAGGTTGAAAATTATCCAAACAGAAGGTAAGGTATGAAGGAATTCCGTAACAAAAATAAATGTGCTGAAATCCATTTATTGACCATCTGATTAATACCACGAGTATTCTTTCTGCATGTAGAGAAGTACAGATCTCATTGAAATGATAAGAAGTGTTCTCATCTCAAACTTGGACACACGAAAATTCTCAGCCACCTCTTTAGGGATTATCCTATGCTCATGAGTGAGTGACCTCAATTCCAATTTCAATATTCTCTAAACAATCAGTCAAATTGAAAGTTAACTTCTAACCAAGATGCTTTAAAAGACTGAAAACATGAACAAAGATAAACTGAACTGTAATATATTCACAAGACAGTGATTCCTGACACAATATGGAATGGCACAGGAAAAAGGTGAGAGTGTCATTTCTGCACATGGATGCAATTCATGCTTTTTCAGTCTTTTTTTCCTCTCTTTTATCTCTAGGTTGACTTCGTATTCTGAGTTTGACAGGATAATCATTGCTTGTACCCATCATTCTTGTCCCCTTCTGACATAGCACTTATTATAGATTTTATTTTATTTTTTACATTTTCAGTTTTATTGAGGTATAACTGGAAAATAAAAATTATATGCTTTTAAAGTGTACCAAATTATGTTTTAATATACATAAACAATGTAAATTGACTACCTCAATCAAGATAATTAATGTATTCACCCTTCATATTGTTTTGTTTGTATGTGGAACACTGAGAGCACCTAAGACCTACTCCCTCGTCAAATTTTAAGTATATATTTCTATTAATAATAGCAAAAATGCTGTACATTATATTTGGGTTTATTCACCATATAAAAGAAACTTTATGGTATTTAAACAGCTCCTCCATTTTCTCTACCTCCCAACCCCTGGTAACCATCCTTCTACTATGTTTCTATGAGTTTGACATTTTTTAAGAATCTACATAAAAATGAGAACATAAAGTATTTGTCTTTCTGTTTCTTACTTTTTCTGAACATAATATTCTATTTTATCCAAATTATTGAAGTGGCATGATTACTTTTCAGGCTGTATAATATTCCAGTGTGTCTGTGTGTATATAAACCATAAATACACCAAATTTTCTTTAGCTACTTTTCCATTGACACTTAGGTTGTTTCCATATATAATGCTGTGATAACACAAGATGAGTATCTCCTTGAGATTGTGATTTTATTTCAGTTAGATATATACCTGTGAGTGGGATTGAGGGGTCATATGGTTGTTCTAAACTCTATGAGGAAATCATATAAATTCAGTAGGAAGTAAGAAAATGGTACTCATGTGTCCCCTACTTTTCTAGCTTTGAATATTATCAGTAAATGCATGTATGTGTGCCAACTCACATATAGATGTTAAATAATAAACATATTTTTCAATTTTTTGAAAGACAAGAAATTAAACTTGACATTTGAGCTTAAATTTTTATTTACCATTAGGAGAGCTAGATTTTATTTTATTTTATTGGCTGCTTAGATCCCCTGTCTTTTGTCCATTTTTCCTTGCTAACATTTTTCTATTGTTCCTAAGAGCTGTTAACACATTTAAATAACAAACAGCTACCAGTCATATTTGTTGTAATAACTTTATATTGCTCTGGAACTTGACTTTTCACTTTTATCATAATGATTTATACTTAATGGGTTTTTGCTTTTACTAGTCAAACATATTGAATTATTTTCTTTTTTTATTATATATTTTAAAAATAATATTTCTATCAAATATTGCATTACATGAGCAAAATAATGTGATAACAGTAGATGAAGGAGCATATTTGGTGAAACATTAAGAAATGGTGGCTGGGGGGTGTAGCTCAGTGGTTAAGTGTTTGCCTCGTATGCATGAAGCCCTGAGTTCAAGCCCCAGTACCACAGAAAGAGAGAGAGAGAGAGAGAGAGAGAAAGAAAGAAAGAAAGAGGAAGAAATTGGTGTGGTATTGGTGGTTTTTCAGATCCAATGGCATTATGATTTTGTCAATGACTGTAACATATAAAAAAGGACATTGACTATACATGAAGAGATTCTAGAAATTATACTCTACTACACTTGAAAATGTATACAAAGGGAATTGATCAAATCAGGTTAATTCACATAGTCATTGCCTTAAAAGTTAATAGTTTTCTCACTTCTGGGCTGGACATTGTGGCTTATGCTTATAATCAGCTGCTCAAGAGGCAAAGATAGAAGGACCATCGTTCTAGGCCAGTCTTGTCAAAAGTTAGTGAGAAATTATGTCAAAAACAAACCAAGTTCAGAAGGAGGTGGAGGTAGGAAGAGTACATTTTGAAGCCAGCCAGGACATAGTCAGCATAAGACTATCTGAAATACAAACTGACAGTAAAAGGATTTGAGTGAGTGGCTTCTGTGTAGAGCTCTTGCCTTTTAAGCCTGAAGCCCTGAATTCAATTCCCAATATCAAAAATAAATCCTCTCTTCCAGAAATTTTGAATTATAAAATAAATTCTTCTTAGGTACAGTCACCCTACTTTGGTATAGAACAACAGAAATTAATCCTCCCATTAACTGTGTTTTTAGACTTTATACTCTTCTCTATTCTCTTCCTCTCCCTATCCCTACCAGTGTCTGATACTCATGTTTCTACTCTCTAGTTCTAGGACTTTTTTTTGCTTTCATATGTGTGGAAACATGTGATATTTATCTTTTTGTGCCAGGCTTATTTTACTTAACATAAGATCTTCCAGGGTCATCTTTCAGTTGCAAATGACAGTTTTATTCTTTTTTATAGCTGACTAATATTCAGGTGTCTATATGAACCATATTTTCTTTATCCATTCATCAATCAATGGATGTGATGAGAAACAAATCAGTTAATTTTCTGTCTTGGCTGCAGTAAACAGTACAGTATTAAATGGGGGGAGGTGGTGTAGATATCTCTTACACATACTGATTTTATTTCTTTTGAATGTATATCCAGTAGGGACATAGATGGATCCTAAAGTAGTTCAAATTTTAGCTTTTTGAGAAATTTCCATATTGTTTTCCATAATGACTCTATAAGTTATATTCACACCAATAGTATTTGTGTTTCCCTTCCTTTGTATATTCAGTAGAGTTTGTTAGTCTCCGTCTTTTTGAGAACACCCATTCTAACTAGAGTGATATGAAATCTTATTGTGGTTTTTACATTTACCTGACATTTAGTGATATTGGAAACTTTTCATATAATTTAGGGCATATATCTGTTTTCTTACTGAGAAATAGCTATATAGATAATTTTTTGAATTTATTATTATTATTGCTAATAGTAGTAGTATTGCTGTTGAGGTGTTTGCAATCTTATATATTCTGGATATTAATCTCTAGTGAAATAAATAATTTGCAAATATTTTCTTTTACTCTGAAGGTTGTTTTCTTTATTTCTCTGTTGTTTCCCTTTGTTTTTTTTTTATTGTTGTGCTTGATGGGTGTGCATTATGGTTTTTACAAAAGTTCTTACAATGTGTCAAGTATATCATACCTGAATTCACACTTTCTTATTGTTTCCCTTTCTTTGTAGAAGATTTTCAGCTTGATTTAGTCCCATTCACTTGTTCTTATTTTAATTTTCTGTAATTTGGGGGCTACTATCAAAACACTTTTTGTCCAGACCAATGTCCTGAAGTGTAGCCCCTCTGTTTACTTCTAGCCATTTCATAATTTCAGGTCTTGCATTTAAGATTTTGTGCATTTTGAGTTGATTTTTGTATGGTGAGATAAAAGGGCTTAACTTCATTGTTCTGCATGTGGCTATCCAGCTTTCTTAGCACCATTTTTTAGAGAGACTGTACTTACTCACTTGGGTAGATATGTATGTCTATATTCTCTATTATGCTCTATTGATATTCATGTCTGTTTCTATGCCAGAATCATGCTGCTTCGTTAATATAACTTTTTGGTGTGTTTTGAAGTCAAGAAGGATTATGCCTTTAGCCTTGTTTGTTTTGTTCTGCTTAGCAATTTGACTAGTCAGGTATATTTCTTCAAAGCCATTAAATTAAAAAAAAAATTTATTGTACTGGGGGTACATTGTGGCATTTACAAAAGTTCCTAAAATTTACCAAATATTCATCTGGTTCAATGTTTATTAAGCATTACAAAAATAATAAATACTCTTTAATATGTTGAGTTCATAAGTACAAGAATGCATTTATAAATGATAAATGATATCAGTTTTTTAAGTAGGGTCATCAGATGCTTTGAATTATAATTTGATAGTATAAATTATAACAAAACCAGCTAATTAACCAGATTTTTAAAGTCAATAGTAAAAATCTCTGATTCTTAGTAAATTATATGGTAAATCCAATACATTATTAAGATGCAGTTGATTCTTGATTGGTAATAAAACCCAAAATTTGTTGCAATTTTGAGATCATGCACACTGAATTAAACAACATATACAACAGAAAGCTACTTGAAATTGATGGTTCTACAACAAAATTAATTCTTATGTTCATAAATTCAAACTTACATGCAAATATAAAGGGCAAAAGTAATTGCATTTCAACATTCTTGTGATTAAAGTGAATGTTTATAGAAAAAAATGATAAGAATTTCGAATGGCATCACACAATTTTATACATACTTGAGAATATGAAGAATACTCTGCATAACAAAGGGTCCTATAACATCATTGAATACTTTTCTGAATAAATTTTTCCATATTTATTATCATTTGAAAAACACTTACAAATCTTTAACCAAGTTTAAAAAAAATCAAATGGAACATTTCCAAAATTGAGCTTCTGAAGTTTTTATTAATGCCAACAATTGCAAAGGAAGATTACAAACAGGAAATGCATTGAAAAATTATCCCTTAAAAAAACATAGGAAGATCTGGAAAATTACATAATGAGAGTTCAAACTGTGAAGAGGATTTACTTTGAGGTTTTTTAATTGGCTTTGTAATATAACTTCTTGTGAGAGGCCTTGTTTTGAAAGAACTTTTAATTTTAATAGGACAAATATATATTCTGTAACACACTGGAATGAAATGGAGAAAGTGTCCATCTTTGCAGCCTCTTAATTAGATAATTCTTCTATGTTTGTTGAAGAAAGTTTTCTGAGCAAAGGCAAAATGACAGTATCTATAAAAATATTTAGGCTGATGAATCTCTCCATTTCAATGAAAAATTGAAAGTATTAAAAATATCTTCCATTAGTACAATTTGCCCGTATTTGTTCTCTCAGTACCTGTAGGATGGGCATTTTCTTACTTACAAATAATACAGCAAATATGGAAGATTTAATGATGTTTCAGGTTCATCAACTGTAATAGAATGCCAATATCAAGCAGATATTCCTCTACATCAGGAATATATTTTTAAAATAATATATTGATAAAAACAACCTTGAGAAATAACACAAATGTCATATTCTATTCATTATAATCAGTTATATTTTAAGTTAGAAAATAGATACCATGAGCAAATACCAAAATGCTGTTTTTAATGTTCACATTTTCACTATAAATAAGTTCTAATGATATTTTAATTAGAGTGAGAATGCATGGGTGTGTGCATGTATGTTGTTTCTAGATTGCATTTTGTGTTAAGATTATTTTTTAGGGTATCCATAAATCTATTGCTAAAAACAAAATTTCAGCTGACAAGTGTTTTAGAAAAGATGCAATTTGAATTACTTTGGCTATCTCCTAGCATTCTTCTGTATGTTTTAGTTGAAGGATACATTCTGTAATTTCTCTTTCTATGAGTCAGTTCTTGTCTCTGTCACTTTTATGGAACTCCTAATTTAGGGGGTGTGTTTTTTTGTGCTGCCAGTAGCACAACAAGCAACAATTCCTAAGGGACCAATGTAGTAGAGAGTTCTGATGAACATTCACAAGGGTCGCACAGAATGTTAAATCTTGGCTTTTCCTTGCAAAAAAACCCCATCAATTACCATTTGTAGAGGGACAGCTTCCCTAGACCACGTAGACAGGCTGCTCCAGATGGTCAGACATGCTTGCTGCAGTGGTCAAGTCAATGTCCTGGGATCCTTTCAGTTATTTCTAAACACACACACACACACACACACACACGCACGCACGCACGCACATGCATGCAGAACCACCCACATACCACATTCCATTTCCTCCTTCTTTGTAAATCAATAGCTTAAATTTTACATGAGTCTTGGGGAAGCAGTGCATGCAAGTGATGTTGATATCTTGACATTCTCAAAGATTTGTCTTTAGTTTCAGTCCATCTAACCTTATTATCTATAGAAGCACTGTTGGGGTCCGAGGTTGACCACCCTCAGAGGAACAAAAGACACGATAATGTAAGCCACAAAGAGAGGTTTATTTCCAGCCAGCTGGGGTCCGGGTATCCGCCCGACGCAGTGGGTTTCAACACGGACCCCGAATACAAAGTTCAGGCTGCTTTTATATTTTTTAGACATTAGTCACGCTCACACAGCAATTTTCATGGTCCCTGGGGTCACATATTTCTGATATCACCCACATCTTGGTGGTGGGGCAAGATTACTTGAAGATTATTTATCAGGAATTTGGTAAACACCAGGTGTCTTAACTCATTGACTCACATACCGTTTTAACAAGATTAACCAGAAACAGTCCCTGTTCCCAGAAACCATCCCACCCCCCTTAGTTCCAGTAAATGGTGGCTTGGGTCATGTTAGCCATGGCCGGTTTCAGGCTGAGTGGGCTGCTAGCCTCAAAGGTACCCTAACATTTGTACCCTAACAGCACATTCACAGAATGTACTTGTTTTTAACTCAGAAGTTGAATACAGCTTTCAGCTCACATGTATATAATATTAGAACCAATTACCACACCCCAGGTACTTGAATTTCTCATCCTCTTTGTCCTTGTCAGCATTCGTTAGAAAATAGATCCCTGAAGCAAAGCAGCAGTACTAAAAGTCTGCATAATCCCAGGAGGGAAGTGATGCAAGAAAATAAGGAGGAAAAATAGGGTTGGAATGTTGGTGTGTTCACTGAAGATTGATAGCAAGTTAACTGCTTGTTCTGACTGAGATGACTCTTAATAGGGGCATCTGAACTACTCTGCTTTAGAACAATCAAACTAAGGGGAATAAAGAAGCATGCTTCCTTTGGTTCCTCCAGCCTCACATGGAGTGTTCTCACCTAACCACAAGTCAAGGTCATATCACTGAGCCTCTCCACAGTAACTGGGATTCCAAGACAGCATGCAGGCTCCTTGACCACTCAATGCCATCTGTGGGGATATGCAATCATTGCTGCGGTGGCACACAGAAATAATAACCTGATTCTACTAAGATGACAGAATTCAGCCTTTGCTAAAATTGTTGTTTGCAGAAAGCAAAAAGAAATTTCAGAATGAGTTTATTATAATTGCTTATTATAGCTTACATTTATATGTTTTGTTAAATATAAACATTGTAAGAAAAGAAAATGTATGACCAAGTAGAAGTTTTTTTTAAAAAAGTGGTAGCATTAAGAATATATATTGCATTGTTTAATTCAAACACTGTGAAGCTAATACTTTTGAACTTGATTAAAATGAGACATGTGCATTTGAAAGTAAATGACAATCTTTCCTTATTAATCTTCTTTTTCATGACAATTTTGTACTTTGCATTTACTGCCTATTCATATTTTTGATGAGAAATGCAGATTACAGCAATGTGTCTAATGTGTTGACTAAAAATAACCTTCATCTATATTTTAGACAACTATAAAGGCTAGACTGTATTATCTTTTGAACAATCAGAACAAAGACTCTTTCAGTTCAAGAAGAATGGATTAGAAATTGCTATAATTAGTTAATTTTCATCTTTGAGGGGAATATAAGTTGTCTACATATTATAAGCAGCCAATTTTTTAGTGATTAGTTTTTATTTCTAGGCATTGTACCATACCACATGGCTTTCTCCTGGTCAAATTTACTTTTTTTCTTTCTCTTACATCATAACATGCCAAAAAAGTTGGTGAGGATTAAACATGATTGACGCTGAGCTCAGAATGTATCATAAAACCTGCTTCTCTTATTTATCTTCATGAGAACAACTTTATCTCAAGTTACTCAGTATGAAATGTCAAATTCTCCCCATTTACTTACCTTCCATATCTAAATATTCACCTTTTCAAACTTAGCTCTCCTCTGCACTGTCTGTTCATTTGCTCCTCTATCAACTCTACTTCAGTCTTTTGTTGCTTTTCCCTTGAATTAAAGCCAGACTTTTATCCAATTTCCAGAATTTCTTCTGGTCCCATCCTTCATTGTTGCCATCAAGACCTTTTTAAAATCCAAATCTTAGCACCTGTGTCTTTTCAAAGGCCAGATAATTATTCTACAAATGATCTAGTAGAGTAGCATATTCTAGAAGTATAATGGTCAAGTTATCTATCAGCTTGACTGTGCCTTGGTTCCCAGGTATGTGAGCAGACATAATTCTCAATATTTTTGAGAAAGTGTTTTGGATATGATTTTAACATTTAAATCAATGAATTGTAAGTGATATATACTATAATGTTTGTCGGTCTCATCCATTCACTTGAAGATTTGACTAAAATAAGAATCTGACCTCTTCTAAACATGAAGGAATTCTGCAAAAGACAGTCTTCAATTTGAACTGCACACAGTATTGGCTCTTCTATGGTCTCTAGCCTGATGGAATACACTGTAGATTTTGCTAATCTCCATAGTCATGTGATCCAATTCTGTCTCTCTGTCTCTTTTTCTCCCTCTCTTTACCTCTCCCTCGCTCTCCTTGTATTTCTTTCTCTTTCTCCATATGTTGGTTAGTTCAGTATTCTGATAGTTTCTAGTAAAGTACCAAAAACTTTAGGGGAAAAAGTAGCAAATTTACACAATTTACTTACAATGCAAGACGTTTTTTATTTCCTGATTGTCAACAAGTCTTCTCATTTTTCATATACCAAATGTATATGGAAAATGTGCCATTACTGTCCATCTCCTTGTGAATAAGATGTGGTTTCTTACTACAAGAAGCTTGGAGTCTAGTGAGGAAAGCAAGTTTTCTAAGTTATAATACATAAGAGTGAGCTCAATCAAGGAGATTTCATAGTTTTACATGGGGAAGTACCCATTGAATCTTTTCCAGGGGAGCAACTTCAAGAGATTTGTTATGGCACAAGATAATTAGCTTTTGTATTATAAGTGATCATTTTGTGTGATGGTGACGAAGTTGTTGAGGGTCCTTGCCTTCACAGGCCAGAGAACTGGCTCGTGAGGCAGCTGAATGATAAGCCAAAGCCGGTATATAAAGTAGGATTTATCAGAGAGAAAAGAAAGGTACAGCTAAGGTACTGCAGCAGAGCCTGGAAGCTGGTAACTCCCTGCTCAGGTAAAAGCTGGGGTTTTTATGGAAGTTTTAACCCTAGGTTGGGGGGGGTTTCTCATTGGCCTTGCATTTCAAGGGCTTTCTTAAGTGAATTGGTTTGGTTAGCACATTTACTGAGGGAAGGAAACAATCTTGAGAGCATTTTGTCCATCAGCCTTGTGGCAGATCTATATCTCTGTATCTCTTCTTTAGGATGCAGGAATTCAGGCCTCCATTTCCTCAGGATGCAGGAATGCTATTGCTCTCTGAGGGGGGATGGGATACTCACACATCTGCCTTAGGTATTGAGACCCAAAAATCAGAAGTGCAAAGATGAGAAAACCAAATAGAGTGGCATACTTAAGTACCATGAGTTCTGGAATCTTAAGAGGCATTCCAAACCACTCATTACATTTTTTGTTATTACAGTGACACTTGCTATTTGGTGTGATTATATTTTCACTGACATTGTGGAAATAAGCCTTGAATAAGCTTACTGTATTTATATAATTGATGCATTCACTTGCCCTACTCTACCTTTCAGTGGAGGAGAGTGAATAGGATGAAATCAGGAATTGCAAGTAGTAAGAAAGATCCCACTTTTGGTTCAGAGATACTTTGTATATCCTTGCATGATCTGAGTTATAATACATAACAGTGAGCTCAATTTTAACTCAGTTGTCTGAAATACATTTTGAAGTTTATATCATTAAACAGTAGATTAAGTTTTTAAAACCTAATTTATTGAAAGTTTGTTGATTAATTTTATACTCAATGTATTACTAACTTTATTATGTAGCTATACAGAAGCACTCAAACATGTGAACTCAAATTTCTTAATATAGGGGAGATCCAAGGTGGCAACAGAGACAGAGTCACAGACCTCGTGAACTGACACAGAGGTCCTGTGGAGAAGCTGGAGACACACTTGACTGAGGTAAAGCTCCAGGGACAGCCAAAAACATGGCACGCTAAAGACTTTTGTGGAAGGCTTCCCCACACCACAATCTAATATAAGAACAGCCAGCCTGCCAAATCCCCGCCCTGTAGGTTGGCAGAGCCACTGCTCTGTTCTGTCTGGCTCTCCACCCCTTGGGCTTCTCCAGGCCACAGCTTTGTTCCAGACACACACACACACACACACACACACACACACACACACACGGCAGGATAACTGTCCCCCAGCCACACTGGCTTCCAGCCCCCAGACCCACACCACGTGGGAATACACACCCCTTGGCTGTGCCACTGGACCCAAACCACTGGGATCCCCTCCACCAGTCTGCGCCAGACCCCAGCCTGGAGCCAGTCCCACAACTTACCAGGATACCCACCCTTCCCCCCAAGACCACTGCCCTTCAGGCCCTTCTGAGCCCCAGCCACACATGGGATGACCAGAACCCACCCTACCCATCAGGCCCTGCCTGACTCCAGCTCCATGTAGAACTGGAGTCTTGCCCTGATGGGGCAGGTACCATCTTGGTGTGAAACAGCCACATGCACCAGCCTCTCAGGAACTCCACTCTGTGTGTGGAGCTGGCCCCAGCTCTACAGTCTTCCCAGATAACCGCTCCACCAGGCTCCTGCTTGGCTGCCACTAGAGGGCTCCATGCATGCCTAAGAGAAACACACAGACTGGACTGGACACTACAGAACTAAAAACAGCTAAGCCTGAAATCCTACTGTTCCAGAACTGCTGATTTTTTTTCTCCCTTCTTTAAAGGCTTGCCAGCCTGGTTTGCTGTTTGATCACCCACCATCTCTCCCATTGTTTTTCTTTATTTCTTTCCTTTTTTTCTCTCTTATCTTTTCCTTATATCTTCCTTTCTCTTTCTCTTTTTAAACTTTCTTTAACAATTTTGTTATTATTAATATTGTAACCCAGCTAATACCAAATTCCACATAGTCCAAGGACAGAAATGGTACCTAGTGAAAATATGGGAATAAGAAAAAGGGATGGAAACCATTCTTTCCCCAAAAATAAAGTAGTACAGGATTTAGAGCAAAATGAAGAAAATAGATACCCAGACCCAGCCTCCAACAAAACAAAGATAAACTATACCAAGAAACCCAATGAAGAACACAAGACCATTCTGAAAGAAGAAATTCTTCAAGTAATTAATGAGAATTTCATAGAGATGCTACTAGACATGGTCAACCAAAACATACAGGAGGCACTCAAGAAATTCCAAGATGACAAAACTCAAGAATGTCAGAAAATACAGAAACAAATAAATGAAATAGTAGAAGCCCAAAACAAACCCCAAACTGAAACAAATAACCAGAAAGATAAATGAATTAAGGGCAAAAATTGACAATATTAAGAAGAAGTAACCCATGATATGGAAAACCTAAGAATAAAGAATGATACAGAAATACAAAACAAAATGGAAGGCCATTCCAGCAGAATAGAACAAACAGAAGACAGAATCTCAGAACTTGAAGATGAAATGGCAATTAAAGGAAAAACTGAAGAACTATTAATTAAATAATTCAAGACCTGTGAAAAGGAAATTCAGGAACCCACTGACTCCATCAAAAGACCAAACCTAAGAATCATAGGCATTGAAGAAGGAGAAGAGGTGCAAGCAAAAGGAATGCATAATATATTCAACAAAATAATAACAGAAAATTTCCCAAATCTAGAGAAAATTATTCCCATTCAGGTACAAGAAGCCTCCAAACACCGAACAGACCTGACCAAAATAGAGCTACCCCATGACATAATATCATTAAAACAACAAATACAGAGACTAGAGAAAGAATATTGAAGGCCATAAGAAAGAAAAAACAAATAACAGACAAAGATAAACCCATCAAAATCACAGCAGACTTCTCAACAGAAACATTAAAAGCAAGAAGAGCATGGGGTGAGATCTTCCAAGCACTGAATGAAAATAACTTCAATCCTAGGATACTTTACC
Organism: Castor canadensis; assembly: GCF_047511655.1. Taxonomy (NCBI): domain Eukaryota; kingdom Metazoa; phylum Chordata; class Mammalia; order Rodentia; family Castoridae; genus Castor; species Castor canadensis. The sequence continues at coordinate 24,688,339 of NC_133390.1, read as the reverse complement.
CAGCAAAACTCATTCAAAATAGATGGAACAATAAAAGTCTTCCATGATAAGCAGAAATTAAACACTGTATGACCACCAAGCCACCACTACAAAAGATTCTCCAAAGAATTCTGCACACAGATAATGAAAGCAAACAAAACCATGAAAGGGCAGGCTATACCAAACCACAGGAGAAGAAAGGCAAGAAAGTAAAGCGTAACATTGTTTCAGCTACACATAATCAAACTCTAAATCAACAAAGACAACTACACAAGGATCACCACATACTTATCAATAATAACACTGAATGTTAACAGACTAAATTCCCCCATCATAGACACCATCTGGCAAACTGGATTAAAAAGGAAGATCCAACAATCTGCTGCCTACAGGAGACCCACCTCATCGACAGAAATAAGCACTGGCTGAAAGTGAAAGGCTGGAGGAAGATTTACAATCCAATGGTTCCCCAAAACAGGCAGGAGTAGCCATACTTATCTCAGACAAAGTAGACTTCAAACCTACATTGATCAAATGAGATAAAGATGGACACTCCATACTAAAAAAAGGGGAAATACACCAAAAGGAAATAACAATTATCAACTTATATGCACCCAACGTCAATGCACCCAATTTCATCAAACATACTCTGAAGGACCTAAAAACATATGTAAACTCCAACACAGTGATAGTGGGAGACCTTAATACTCCCCTATCACCAATAGATAGATCATCCATACAAAAAATCAATAAAGAAAATCTAGAACTAAACCACACTATGGATCAAATGGACCTAGCTGATGTCTACAGAATATTTCATCCAACTTCTGCACAATACACATTCTTCTCAGCAGCCCAAGGAACCTTCTCAAAAACTGATCATATCTTAGGGCACAAAGCAAGCTTCAGCAAATATAAGAAAATAGAAATAATACCATGCATTGTATCTGACCACAATACATTAAAACTAGAAATCAACAATAAAAACAGCAGTAAAAAACATGTAAGCAATTGGAAGCTGAACAACACATTGCTCAATGACAAATGGGTCATCAATGAAATAAAAGAGGAAATTAAAAGTTTCCTGGAAGTTAATGAAAGTGAAAACACGATCTACTAGAACCTATGGGACACAGCAAAGGCAGTCCTAAGAGGAAAGTTTATAGCCATGAGTGGATATATTAAAAGGACAGAAAGATCTCAAATCAATGACCTAAGACTACAGCTCAAACTCCTAGAAAAACAAGAACAAGTAAATCCCAAAACAATCAGAAGGAAGGAAATAATTAAAATAAGAACCGAAATCAGTGAAATAGAAATCAAAAAAACCATACAAAGAATGAATGAAACAAAAAGCTGATTCTTTGAAAAAATAAATAAGATTGACAGACCCCTGACAAAGCTGACTAAAATGAGGAGACAAAAAACCCAAATCAGTAAAATCAGAAAAGCAAAAGGGGAGATAACAAACACCATTGAAATACAGGAAATCATCAGAGACTACTTTGAAAGCCTGTACTCTAATAAATTTGAAAATCTTGAAGAAATGGACAGATTTCTAGAAACTTACAACTACCCAAAACTGAACCAAGAAGATATTAATCACCTGAATAGATCTATAACACAAAAAGAAATTGAAGCAGCAATCAAGAGTCTCCCAAAAAAGAAAAGTCCAGGACCCAATGGATTCACTGCTGAACTCTATCAGACCTTTAAAGAAGAACTAATACCAACTCTCCTTAAACTGTTCCATGAAATAGAAAGGGAAGGAACACTGCCTAACTCATTCTATGAAGCCAATATTACTCTCATCCCATAACCAGACAGAACCACCTCCAAAAAAGAGAATTATAGGCTAATTTCCTTAATGAATATCAATGCAAAAATCCTTAATAAAATAATGGCAAACCAAATCCAACTACACATCAGAAAGATCATACACCATGACCAAGTCAGCTTCATCCCAGGTATAAATATATGATGGAGAAAAGACAGCCTAGTCAACAAATATTGCTGGGAAAAGTGGTTATCTATCTGCAAGAAACTGAAACTAGATCCATGTCTATCACCCTCTACTACTATCAACTCAAAATGGATCAAGGACCTAAATATCAGACCTGAAACTCTGAAGTTACTAAGAGAAGGAGCAGGAAACACTCTGGAACTAATAGGTATAGGCAAGGACTTTGTCAGTGGGACCCCAGCAGCCAAGCAACTAAGAGAAAGGATGAATAAATGGGACTTCATAAAATTAAAAAGCTTCTGCACAACAAAAGAAATGGTCCCTAAACTGAAGAGACCACGCACAGAGTGGGAGAAAATATTTGCCAGCTATACATAAGACAAGGGACTAATAAGCAGAATATACAGGAAATTTAAGAAACTAAACTCTCCTAAAATGAATGAGCCAATTAAAAAATGGCAACTGAATTTAATAGAACTTTTTCAAAAGAAGAAATTCAAATGGCCAAAAGAAACATGAAAAAAGTCTCACTATCTCTAGCCATAAAGGAAATGCGAAACAAAACCACACTAAGATTCCACTTCATCCCTGTTAGAATAGCCATCATCAAAAACACCACCAACAACTTGTGCTGGCAAGAATGTGGGGAAAAAGGAACCCTAATCCACTGCTGGTGGGAATGCAAGCTTGTAAAACTACTCTGGAGGAAAATTTGGAGACTGCTTAAAAATCTAAACATAGACCTGCCTATGATCCAGCAATCCCAATTCTGAGGATACACCCAAAGAAATAGAACACAGATTACTCCAGAGGCACATGTACACCCATGTTTATTGTGGCACTATTCACAATAGCCCAGTTATGGAAACAACCAAGATGCCCCACTATTGATGAATGGATCAAGAAAATGTGGTACTTTTCTGAGAAAATGGAATTTTACTCAGCCATGAAGAAGAATGAAATCTTATCACTTGCAGGTAAATGGATGGAACTAGAGAACATCATGCTGAGTGAGGTCAGCCAAACTCAGAAGACCAAAAATCGTATGTCCTCCCTCATATGCAGACATTAGATCTAGGGTAAATGCAGCAATGTGATTGGACTTGGATCACATGATAAGGGGAGAGCAAATTTGGGTGATATAGAAATAAGCAGGAAACCCAAAACATGAAAGCATTTGATGTCCCCATTCCAGAGGAGCTAATATAGAAACCTTAAAGCAACAGAGGTTATCATGAGAAGGGGATTAGTTACCAGGGTAAAGATCAGTTAGAGATGAATCAACATGGATGATAACATGCTTACATGAAAGCAATGCTAGGAATATTTCTGTACAGCTATCCTCAACTCAACTAGCAAAAATATTTTATCTTCCTTATTAGGCTTGTGTCTTTTCTCCAACAAAACTAGTGATAAAGGCAGAACAGGACATGCCTGGAACTGAAAGGGGCAAGGGGGAGAAATGACCCAAACAATGTATGCACATGTGAATAAAAGAATTTTAAAAAAGTGCTAAAAATATTTCATGTAAATGTGCTTTCTCAATATCTTATTACTAAATATTTAAGGAAGAAATTGAATGAAAAGTATGTTTTCTAAATATTATGCAGAAATTGACATTAAAGGAAGGTTGCAATGTAATTATTAAAAAAAATTCTTAATATAAGACTTCCCTTTTAACATCCAACAGTTAAAAGGCAAGCTTATTACCCATAAAAATTCAAATTTTAATTTATATAATTAAAATCTTAGTCTAGACAATTGGATAATTCTAGAGAGTTACATATTCATCTCTACAAAATTATTAGGAAAATTGACACTTTGACTGCCTAAAATAAACCTGCCAGTAAAAATGTCATTTGTCTTTCATCTGCATCCCTATGCTAGTAGGATTTTTGAGTGGTGAAGGTCAGGGAGAATAACATTAGTATCCATGTTGTCATATGATAATAAGTTTTATGACTTCTACTTAAGTGCTGTCTTCTCACACCTGGTGTTTCCCTAGTTGGGATAATGGTAAAATGGACTGCCTCATAGTAAACCTGTAAAATATGAGATAAAATCAGCTACTAGGAATATTATTTAGGTCATGCAAGAAGATATAAAATGAATGTGAAGAGGAATATCTGATTCTCACAGGAAATTTTACCATTATTTGTCCTATATTTTGGTCTGCTAAAATGAAGTCCTTTGTGATAGAACAATAATGTTTTCATTTATAAGTCAGCAGCCATTTTAATACTCAGACTTCACTTGAGAAACTTCCAAGGACAGCCCTGTCCTTTGACAAAATTTCCCATGCTCCCAGATAAGCTCCACCCAAGCTCCACCCCCATCATGGACCCCTGCACATGTGCTAACCTCTTACCCTCCCTCTTCTATAAAAGGCCATGCCTGGCCCGAACTCTCTCTCTTCCTGTACCATCTTTTCCCTGGCCAGCCTGGCAGTTTGGGCCTGCCATTAAACTTTGCTCTATGGACATAAGACTTTTCTCGTGAGCTTTCTTTGTGAGTGGCATTTTTCCTAACATTTGGTGCCATGACTTGGATCGGGTTGCACTCCTGGCACTGACATTTTCTCCCAGCCTTCTCCACCTCATCTCTCTCTCTCTCAACTCCCATTCCCTACCTGTGGGATCTGAGCTGCTTTGCTGGAACCCCCAATCCTAGAAAACGCCATTCCCTTTCTAGCTCATGGGGACATTCCTCAGCCCCAACACACCTCCAACCACCATCCACCACCAGTCAATCTTCCCTCAAGGTCCTCTTTCTCGGTGAGTACTTCTTGCAAACAGAGCCGTGATCTCTCTCATTTCCTCAAAATCCAAGCACTAGGTTTCGGCTTGCTCCTGTCCCTGGAAACAGGGTTCCCCACTAGGGACTGTAGACACCCTGCCCATGGTGAAGATGTTCTCTCTGGGTACTCCACATCTCTCTCTCTCCTGAGGACCTGATATTTTGGGGATGCCCACCATATCTCTCCTCAGGTCAGGCCTCACCATGGGAGTTGGACCCTCCCAAATTCCTTCAGACTCCCCATTGGGATGTCTCCTGTTCAACCTTGGGCCCTTTGGCCTAATGCCTGATCTTAAGCCATGAAAGCTCATTTTTCTCTGTAATCAGGCATGGACCTAATACCAATTAGACAATGCCTCCAATGGCCACTTAATGGCACTTTCAATCTCAATATTTTAAGGGATTTATACAATTTCTGTGAGCATGCTGGTAAATGGAAGGAACTTTCCTACATCCAATCCTTTCCTATCTCTGTACCAAACCCTCACTCTGTACTTTCTGTTCCCCTGTGCAGATTCTATTGGTCTCTAAACCAGTTTCTAAATCAACCAATTCCTCTCCCGAGCATCCTCCTTCCCCATGTAAGCAGACTTCTTGAGCTGCTTTCCATGCCTATCTCTTCCTATGTTCCTGAGGGATTTTTCAGTCATGGTGTTAAACCAGCCACTCCTTGCCAACTCTGGCCTCACAGTGATTCTGACTCTGGGGAGTTCATGCTCTCTTCCTGTGGGCTGAGACCAAGCCTGGGATTTATTCAGGTACACGTCAGGCTATGCTGGGGAAGTCCTACTTGATTATGGCATCTGATGACTGCTTATCTTTCCCCCCTCCAGTCTAATGTCCCTTTTTCCTGAGACAGCCACCAGGAGAGTGGAGGTTTCATTTTGCTGAAAGTGTTCATGTACCAGTCAATGGGAATGACCTAGAGGCACAGGTGATGGCTCATCCCTCAGGCATGTATCATGACTACAGGCTCTGCCTTCCCCTCCCTTACCTAAGATGTCAGGACACCTTTTCTGGTGTCACCGCATGTCTTTTGTCTCTGTCTGCCTTCCCCTCTCTGTGCTTACTGGGATCCTGCCACCCATGAACAACTGGTAACATGGTACCTTATGACTTAAGTTATTCCAACTAGTTTGCCAGGCTTCTCAGTCTAAAGTAACTTTAAATCAGCTGCCACACTCATGCCCTAACTCTGCCCTCAAAAGGGGAGGAGGGAAAGCAAACAGGCGCTCTCATGCACAGGCATGCCGGCCCCTGGACACAGCAAAAACACATGCCATAGCTAAGAAAATCCATAGAAAGGACCCAGTACATCCTGGGCTGCCAGCCACACATGGTGATTGCTGCGGACTGCCACCACTTTCCCTAGAATAAACGTGTGCAGGAAGCGGGGAAGGGCGGCAGGCTGCAGGATCAGGCCTAGGCAGACAGGCTCGCTTGTCCCAGGTGTGTGTGGAGGGTGTTGGTGCTTTGTACAGGCCCTGCTCCTAGCCCGACCTCATAAGCCAATTGTTAGCTCAAGGTTATACTCCCAGAAATCTCAAAATGGACAGTATCGTTCTGTTATTGGCCTGGGATGCCCTCTGAATGCCCTTCTTTAACTTTACAGATGATTTATTCCTTTGTTAAAAAGGTAGCCTTTATTAAAGAGGTTGCCTGCTGTTAGCTAAAAGGCAGGATCCTAACATTTTGTTCTTTCTGCACCTTCCAGTCTTCTGGCTTGTAGATGCTAAAAGCTTTGTACTGAGGCCTGGCCTCAATATGCCTTGGGTGACTAAGAGAAGTGGCCTTCACAAGATTCCTTAAATTATAATATCATACTCCAATTAGACTTTTTCTATAAAAGGGAAAAAAGTAAACTGAGGTCTCCTATACAAGTTTCTACATTCTAAGCCACCCTAATATCCAGAACCTCCTAGTGGGTGCTTCCCCCTTCAACAGGTAATGGTAGGAAGAGGGCAAGTCTTATGTCCCCTTCCAGTTATCAGATCTAAGGGAAATTTAAAAACATCTAAACAGCTGTACTGATGCCCAGACAAGTACATTCAAACCTTTATCTCTGTGATTCAAAGCTTTCAATTGACATGGAAGGATATTATGCTTCTATTAGACCAGACTCTTATCTCATTAGAAAAGCAATGGGTTCTAGCCCAGACCACTCAGGTTAAAAATTATTACCATTTACAATAAGCCCCAATACTACTGGCACCTGGAAATGGGGAAATAAATGTGCTTACGTACAGGGGCACAGACAGTCCCCTTGACAGATCCACACTAAAAGGGGCTGATGATATGGCTCAAGCAGTAGAGTGCTACTTTGCAGGCATAAAGCCCTCAGTTCAAATCCAGTACAGCCAAAGGAAAAAAAAAATATTTGGGGCTGAGGAAGTAGCTCAATGGGAGAATGTCTGCTTAGCATGTGCAAAGCTCTGGGTTCAATTTCCCAGCATTGCTAAATCAAAAAAAAAAGTAAGAAAGATAACTGGTATTAATGTCACTTCAGCCATCTCATAGTGGAAGAAAGTAGTTTAACCTAAACCAGATCCCTCATTCTTCAAGTGAGGAAACTGACGCCCAGAACAGTTCAGAGACCTGCTCTCCAGAGTGTTAAGTGTCAGTGTAAAATAACAACTTTACTTTACAGCAACTCCCTAAAGAAAATCCCCTTACCTTTCCTCAACACCTTAAGGATGCTATCAGAAAGCATACCATGGTGGACCCAGAGTCATAGGTGAGAGAGGTTCTCCTCAAAGATAAACTTCTAACAGTCAGCCCCAGATATTTGTAGAAAACTCAGTCTGTGGCTGAAGGAGAAAAGTCATTGGATCAACTAATACAACTAGCCAAGTCTGTATATTATAACTGGGACATTACTAACAGAGAGAAAGATAAGAGATATGACATTGCTGCCCCCACTCGACTGGCGCCTACATCTTGAACTTACTACCATGGTGGACAGGAGGGGCATTTCTGCAGAGAATGCTTAAGGGGGGATAGCCCAGGAGACAGCCCTGCCTCCCCAACCAGGACCCTGCCCTCTGCAAGGGTAACCACTGGAGGTGTAAGTGTCCCCGTCACCAGATAGAAGGTGAGGTGCCACCTCCTATGGATTTATGGGTCCTGGCCTCCTGTCCATGCTCCACTTATTAATATCAATATTGAGGAACCTCAGGTAGTCATAATGGCAGAGAAGAGAAAGGTCATTTTCCTCCTAGACAGTAGAGCCCATTTCTCTGTTTTACCTTTTTCTCCTGGTCCCCGGTCAAATGACAAAAGTTATCATTTGGGGCAAATCTGGCCAGCCCTTAGAGTGCTAGATTACCTGGCCTCTGTCCTGCTCTTGGGGAGACTGCCTCTTCTGTCGCTCTTTCCTCATAGTACCTAAAACTCCAATGTCCCTGCTGGGACAAGATTTACTATTTCAACTAAAAACTTAAATTCTCCTTCCCCCAGACAGCTATTTCTGCTGCCCCCTCCTTCATGAACAAAAACTCCACAATGTAGACTGATGGGATGACTGTAGGGTGAGCCTGGACAGCCCTTCCTATTCAAATAAAACTTAAAAATCCCTCACAATTTCCACACTCAAAACAATATCCCCTCAAGCCCCTCTGAGGAACAATAAGGCCTTATGCCTATCATAAATTCCTTAAAAAATAAGGGCTAGTAATTAGTTGCTCCAGCCTATACAATAAATTTAAAATTCTTATAAAAGTTAATTTCAGAATAAAAGTTACAAAGTAAACAACTGGAAAGGATATAGATTGGTAGTGGATGTATTTTTTGAGAAGTTAAATGAAAAAGGAATATTTTTAGATAAGAAAGGATTTTGTATAGAAGGGTTTGTCTTAAAGATTGTTTCAAATAAGAGAGATAAAGACAAGCCATCAAAGGGTTTAATATGTTATTAAAAGTTCTGAGTAAGTTTTAAAAGTATATAATAAAAAATTTTGATGTGTAATAAAGTTAAAGTTGAGTATAATCTAAGAGTTGCCTAAAAGATTTTTAGGGTCATGTCAAACTAAAATCAAATTCTCTATGTCTATAAAATAACAAGGTTATCTTAATATTGTTCTGTTCTGAGTAACATCTACACAAAACCATTGCAGAGAAAGATTTTATCAAAGAAATTATTTGTGTTTTCTGCTGATCTTGTCAATCTTTAAGTACTACTAAATCAGAGCTCATTTACATATTTACTTATGTGTCTTAAATGACCACCTTGTAACAGTGCTGTGCCTATACTTTATCTAAATATGGTACAAACATTTACAAAGTTATATACAAAATGAGCTAAAACTCTCTTTTATCCAAAGGTGTTACATTTAACCTAAATCCTGACAGCCCCTGCCTCCCACAGGTCACCTACCTAGGTATGTCCTTAAAGGGACAGACTCACTCCCTGAGTCATGAGTGCATCAACCCAATCTTCTGTTTCCTTCCCCCCATACCATAAGACAGCTTATATATCATAAAATGCTACATATAATAAAAATGACTTGAAAATCCTAGTGCAAACTGAAAATAAGTGACAGAATTTATTTAGCTAATAAGTCTATGGGATGGCATGGGAAGACTGACTTAAAGTGAATTCTTTTCATGTGATTCTGCTCCAGGTGGCTGCCAGCCTTTTCTTGGGACAGAAAGTTAGCTCATGCATATACCTCTCATTGTGCTGACAACAGAATAAACATCCAATTGTAACATCCCAAACATATTTCAAGACCACACTCTACATGACTACTGGTCAAAATAAATAATGTGACTGAGCCCAGCTTCATAAGGCAAGTAGGATACACAACCAATCTGATATCAAAACAAGTGTGTGAGCAAGCCTAAGATCTGTATTCCTTCATTTGGAAGTTGAGAGGGGTGAATATTTCTGAAAAATAATATAACCTACAAAAATTGCTATTTTAATAGAACTGCATATACTAGGTTAAAGCATAAGTAACTTTATAATTTGTGTACATGTCTCCTAAAATGTTTCACAGAGAATTTATTATCTAACATCTTAAAAAGTCATTTCAATAAAGGTGTCTGAGAAAGTAATTTCCAAACATGTTCAATAAGACTTGGATAGCAAAACAGTAAAAATACCAATATTACATAGAACATCTCTAAACACTTGAAATGTGAAAATACACTTTGGAATAACCCATGGGTTAGTGAGGTTTTCCTTCTGGGGAATAAAAGACATATTGAACTAAATAGAAATGAAATACACACAAAATAAAAAATTTGTGGCTAGCAAGCAGCTAAAGCAGTCTTAAGATGGAAATTTATAGCACTAAATGCTTACTTTAGAAGTATCAGCCGTCCTCAGCAGGAGGTTGTTCATAATATGAGCAATGAAAACATTGCTTTATCACTAGCTTTTCACAAGTTCATGTTGTTGTTAAGTTTTTCTTTTCACAATATCAAATTACTTTTATTTCCTATATTTCCATGTTTATTTATTAAATAATTAATTGCTACTTTTAAATACATCATGAGCTACATATTTAAATACTAAGATTTTTATGAGTAAATATTTAGTAAAGTATAGTAAAAACAGAATCCAGTGGAAAGCAGGAGTCCCTCATGCAAAATGGTGCATATGCTTATATTTTGTCCTGACTACTGATAGCCTCCATTGATCCATGGCACTGTTTTGTGTTCCAGGTGGCGGCACACTAAAGATGCGCCCAGCTGTGAGGTCTGCCCTGATTAATGTCCTTCACACATAAGGTGCAGATGGGATGACACTTATTGCCTTAATTAATTTATTAGGCCTGCCATATGGGAGTAACAGCTCTCCTCTCAACTGGAATCACTTGGGAAATTCAAAGGACAACCCACTGCCATGGGACTTCATCAAGTTACCAAAACTAGCTGAAGATGAAAGAAATTAATGCATTGCTTGGACAGAAGCACTGTGTGCTGGCATTTTTCCACAACTCCTACTTGGAAAACCAGATGGAATGCAGTCTATCAGGTGAGGCATCATTTCAAGTATGGAAGTTTGCTAGAGTTTGTATCAAGTGCAAATAATCTACACTAAGTTTACAGGACAGCTGGAATGACCATCAGGATAGCATTGGCTAAAATTCTATAAAATAAAAATGGGGTTGGAGGATCTGAGTGAAAGAACAGATACATGTGCACAATTGAAAATGTGCATTTTTATCAATATTTTATGCCAGTATTATATTGTGTTGACAGGAGAAATTAATAATCTGTACATTTGAATAGGAAGCACATAGTAAATATTGCTTACGCAGATACAGGCAACAATTTTTGTTGGGCTGACTACAAACCCATGTTCTTCAAGTTCTTATACAAGAAAAATGAATAATAAATATTTGCTGAATTAAATTATCTTCCAATCAGTTTCAAATAGGTGGGGAAATTTTCAACACCATTTCAGAGTTCCCTAACAGCTTTTTGTATTTGTTTCATCTATACTCTTCAAAATAATCACATGACTATTGCTCTTTATGACAACATTTTAATTGGCATGTTAGTGTTTACATCAAGTTTTTTTCTCTTTTTAATTTTTAAATTCAGAAAATCTTGGACATTTCTTGAATAAAGTAGTAGGACACAAAGATATGTTTTCTGCAGAATACTTATGCTTGAATGCAAAAAACACTCCAAATATTTTCATATATTGAATTATATTATCTAACATTCTATACTGCCACTAAAACTTTGTTTTGGATTTTGTGGGATAATAAATTTATCAGGGTATCTATTCAAACCAAATAAATCATATTTCACTTAATACCTGAACATGTGGAGATTCAGCACCTCATGAATTAAATTTTGCATGAGCTGACCTTACTGGATCTGTTACAGCAAGGAAAAAGTACCAAGAAAAATGGAAACATATTAATATATGAGATTTAGTGCATGAATACCAAATAAAATAAACTATATTATTTGTAAGAAAAGAGAAAATACATGCATTGACAGAAAAAGTAATTCATATTCTCTTGGTTACCTCATCATTAACCTCTTTTCATATTTTAAAATTTGAATGATATTCAGTTAATCAAAATGTTTATTGACTAGGTACTCAATGTCAGGCCATTTTTTGGCACTGTGGAAGCATGACAAGCAAAAGGCAAATGTGATGTTCCAATGGCATTTGCTGTAAAGTGGGACTGCCAACAAGCACAAAAAATCAGGTATAATCAGCACAGTGACAATGGCAACACAGTGGCAATGTGTTGGATACTGCAGGACCAAAAGGAAGACTTTAACCTCTAATGTCTAAAAGAAACTTTATTTGGTGTGAGATATGAATGATATGGGATGGAAAAGCATAAAACAAGAACCTGCAGTTGAGGTAGTTTGTGGGACCCTTCTGTAACTGAAAATAGATCTGTGAGGCAGGAGAATCTCCATGGTGAGGATAATGAAATAAAACAGAAACAATCAATAGCAATAATAAAAGTTATTTAAATCACAAATGATGACAAATATGCATACACACATAACTAAGAGCTTTACCTCAAAATGAAGTTAATATTTTTAATCTGCAAGGATATCTGACACTAATTTAAAAATGACACAACTATCAGGGCGTGTTGGCACATTCTCGTAATCCCAGGATTTAGGAGACAGAGGGAAGAGGATTGCAAGATTTAGACAAGCCTAACCTATACAACAAGATGCTGTTTTTTTTTAGAAAGAGAATTTTAAACAGAGTCAAAAGAATGGATATTAGTTATCTGTCCACTTCCAGGGCAAGGAAAAAACTTCCTTCCTCACAAGATCAAGGCTATGGCTAGGAAGTGAGGAGGCATGCCCAGTACCCAAGCCTTGGGGAGACAGGGTCCATGGTCAGCACTCAGCTAGAGGCAAGTGCAACTCTTGGGCCACAGGACCTGATGACCATGGGAGCACTGGTTCTGGAACAAGTTCTCATCTTCCAAGAAATGGCATCTTTTTGTCTGCAGCAGCTGGCTGGAGCAAGTTTTCAGGAAGGTATGTGTCTGGGACATCCAAGGGCAGCCTTTGGCCCTTCCTTTCTCCTTGTCATACTATGACACTGAGGAAAGGCCATGGTTTGGCAATGGAGCAACAGTCTTCATCCCGATAAAGCTCAGTGGCTTGTAGGGTGACAGGAGAGGAGAGACACTAACTTGGGAAGAGTCTTGATCTTTCAGCTTCTGCCCCCTCAAACACTGAGTATCCAGGGAACTGCAAAACACACACACACACACACACACACACACACACACACACACACATATTCACTAACACAAACACACACCTCAGGAACCCAACTCAGGCAGTGGGTGATTCTGGATATCATTGGTCTGATTTGCCCACCTGACATCTGACCTGCCCTAAAGTTCTTTCCAATCACTATTTCCAGGACCCATTTGGTGAGATGCTCCAGCTTCTGTTTGATACATCAGGCTGATCAGAAAGGCACAATATAGCAAGTCCCCTACTGGGATGGCCATTGCTTAGAAGCAGAAAGGCTAAGGGGCCCGCAGCTGTCCAAGACTGGTGTAGACATCGTCTGTTCCACTCAGTTCCTCAAAAATTGGGATCAGGTTCAACAACTCAGTATCTGCCATGTCATCAAACCAGGACTGCACAGGCACTGCATTCTCTGGATGGAAGATGTAAGAAGCAGGCTGGTTGTCCAGGATGAGGGTTTTCCTCAGGTCCCTCTCTAGGCGGCTAAGGTCCTTGACATAGAAACCCTGGTGGAACACACAGGATTCCCAGAACAGGCGGTCCCAAAATACTCCACACTGGTCCAGCAGGTCTGTCACAGGATCAGCATACTTGGCCAGACTGGCAGTGAAGAGAACACATTCAAAGAGTTCCCCCATTCGTCTCAGGAACTCATTCACATAAGGCCTCTTGAGCACATATACCTGGTGAGTGGTCCCTTCAATCTCTACAGGCACTATGAAGTCAGCATTGTTGATTGGCTTAAAGGAGCTATGCACAAGGATTTCATCCAGGTCAATGACCACACAGATACTTCCTTGATCTTCCTTTGTCACCTCTGGCAGCAGACAGGCCCCAGGGATCTGATAAAACTGGTACTGGAGACACTGGAGGAGATCCTACTTAGCAATGGTGTTGGCTTCCTCCTTGTGAGCGGTGAGCTCAGTAGAAGAACTTTACTAACCAACATGCTGGGAGGGAAAACAGCAGAAAAGGGTCTTGAAGATGTTATGTCCACGTGGCTTCTTAGGAGAGGACTTGGAGACCAGGCCTTGCTTGGTGAGCACCAGGGCATCTTCCCGCCATGCCTGGGTGATGATGGAGCCATGTTCCATCTAACAATCAACAAGATGCTGTTTCAATTAAAAAAAAAAAAAGCCAGGAGTAGTGGTACTCTGTAGGCAGAGGCAGGAGGATCTCATTCAATGCTAGCCCAGGCAAACTTATAATTACCTTATTTCGATGACGCAAATTAAAAACAAAATGATGGGGGTGTGGATCAAGTTGTAGAGCACTTGCCAAGCAAGAACAAGGCTAAGGATTCAACTCTGAATGATATTAGCAATGCATTGAGTAAAAACTGTAAAACTCTGATACTTTCTGTTAAGTATGTATTAAAGAAGGAAAATATGTTGCCTTCTCAGTATTCTATACATATTGATTATCCCTTATCTGAAATGATTGGGATAATTGCATATACATAATGCAATATATTGGGAATGGCACCAAAATTTAAAAATGAAATTCATTTATGTTACACATATACCTTATACACATGCCTTTAAATTAATTTCATGGAATATTTTAAATAATTTTGTGTATGAAACAAGTTTTATAGTGTGGATGGTCTAAGAATGGTTCATTACAATGCATTAAATTTCTTCTGCATCCACAGAATCTCTCTTGGAAAAGTATTGTGAAGAAGAAGTTGGAACGGAATAATGTTCTCTTCCTCCAATAATAAGTTAGTTTTTTTATAGATGGTGAGATCATTTAGGAGATTGTTCAGTGGTCCAGACAAGAGGTGATGCATTAGGAGAGTGACAGTGAGGATGGTGACAGATATACTTAATGGGCATAATCGATAGGATATGGTGCCCACATAGATCCGAGGATAAGAAAGAAGAAAGAGTTCAGGTTGACACAGGGATAATAACTCTAGTAAATGGTGATGGTTTTTTCTAAGTTAGGGAACAGAAGAGAAAGACAAATGCATTTTGCACAAAGGTGGTTTTACTTGCTGAATTTAATAAAGTTTAGTTTTAGGGATCTGCAGGACAGGCAGACAAACATTTGCAGTAGAAATCTGGGTGGCTGGCTAAATTGAAATGGATGGTGAATAGTGAAGACAACACATGCAGATGTTTTTCTCAGGTAATTTTCAGAAGAAATTGGGCAAAAAAGTGATGAGACCATGGCTTCAAGTTGTGTGTTCAAAAATCAGAGATAAGGGCAAAATAGTTTCTGCCTGATAGTGAGGGAGGCGGGGAAGGGGGAGAAATGACTGAAACATTGTATGCACATATGAATAAAAGAAAAAAATATATATAAAATAAAACCCTAAAAAAGAGATGTATGTTCAAGGAAAGGTTACATTTTTAATTATTCAAGAATTATAAACATGTTCTTGTATGTTTCAATATACAAGTAAATAGAACCATATAGAGGGACCGTTGAAAAACTCCAGAAAATAAATTATATAGTTTAATAAAGTCGTTGCAAAATCAGTAGGCAATTTAGTCTAGGACATCCATGAGGAAATTAGCTTTTAGTAGAAAAGCAATTTCTCTCATTGTTACAAGAAGAAGGGAGGAAATATCAGGTAGGTGTGTATTCAATCCAGTCTTAGATAATTGTTAAGAGATAAAAAGATTGCCATCTGATAGCATATTCTTTGTGAATAAGAGTCAAGGCTGATGATGGAATTAATTTGAAAATGTTGCAGGGAGACAGACTACCTAGCAGATTAAGAGAAGGACTTGTTGGGCAGTTTTGAGGACCCACAATTAATGAGATTTCCTTAAGCCAAGATATTTTATTGGATTTTCTCCAGGAGAAGATCATAGATAGCACGTAGATAAAGAAAAGTAATAAAATTCAGTAAAAGGGTCCTCATTTAATCTCAGAATCTTTTATACTTTTCCCTATGAGACACTATTGTGAAATCTATCTTAAAGTGATAATACTCATATATAAAGCTGCCTTTAACATAAATCTGGTAAAGTCTAATTTCAAGGATCATTTTAATAACACATTTTTGTGTCAACTAACCAACTCATTGTGCCTAGTTACTTAGTCATGCTTTTTTATTGATTTGGGTTTTTTTTAACATGGATCTTAGAGGTTAACACTTAAGTTGGTGGAAATGAATAAAGCATATTGATTTCCGTAATGTCACTTGGACCACATCCAATCAGTTGAAGACCAATATAGAACAAAAGGCTGACCTCTTCTGAGCAAGAAGTAATTCCACCTTCAGAGAACATTCAGAGGAACATTGACTCTTCCCTAGTCTTCAGCCTATCAGCCTATCCTTGAGATTTTAGACTTGCCATCCATCACTATATCATTTATATTATATCGTATTATATTTTATTAAGTATATTATATTCTAAATTATATATGGTATATATTACACATATATATTCTATATATATGCAGACACACACACATCCTGTTGTTTTTGTGTATGTGGAGAAGCCCTATTCCTACTAACAGCACACTTAAAAGTTTGCATATATATCTGGTTTTCATTACCTGGTTTGCTTCACTTGAAATAGAGAATCATATTTCATTTTGTAATTTTTACATAAAAATGCAAATGTCAATGTAGAAATATTTTATCAATGCAATTAAAATGTTTGCTCCAGAAGATAAATATTCTTATTTCTCTTAGATTTTCTCTGTTATTTTTTATCCTCAATTTCATAATTCATTTGAAATAAAACTTGTTCAAATACTGCTCCTACTTCTAAAGACTAAACAGGTAAACTATTTTGATTCTTAATTATTTTAATTATTATAACATTTAGCTTATAAGAAAGAGATGACAAAATTTTAAAATGCTAAAAGATAGAAACCATTGTCATAAAAGTCAGTCATACACTGTGTATATATGATAAGTACATTTTGATATTTATTATCTTTTAACAACTTCCAGAAAACAATTAATAATTTCTCTGGTGACAATAAAAAAGGAGTGATGGAACTCTGACCCATATGTTGTTCATAAGCAAAATAATTTATGAGTTTATTTAATATATTGTATAATTATTGTTTGAAAATCACCAATCTATGAAAGCATGAAAAATTCATCAGAAAAATGTAGTAATTTCACCTATACAAAATTTGTCATAATTAATTCCTTAAAATAAATCATTTTCATTAAAATTATATTACTTTTCATGCTTCAGCATTAAACTTTGACAAGCAACATTGTATTTTAATTTATTCTTTAATGTATTAATAAATGAAAGTAAAAAGTTATGGTACTTTGAATATTACTCTCTCATCTATGTAAAATTGTTTGTTTGTAAACCATTTGTTTTTGCAAAGTAATCAACTTTTACCAGGCACCTTCCAAAAATTACATTCATTTCTGGATGTCTTTTCATGTATTCTCACTTATTTCATAAGCTTAATATTTTATTTAGAATCTATTCATTAGTTTCCAATTCATGACATTGAAGGTAGAAATATTATTTCACTAATATTTTGTCTGGTTTTCTAAGAATAAAACATTTACCTTTACTCCTAGTTTTCATAGCCTCATTATGCTAATTTAGTGGTAAGCTCAATTGTTTAATACATAAAATATTTTTGCAAAAGTATGCTCACTACATTTCCCTAGTTTTTCTCAAGAAGTAGAGGCTATTTTTTTTTTTTTTTCTGGTACCGGGGCTCGAACTCAGGCTCTCATGTTTGCAAGGCAGGCACTCTACCACTTGAATCACTCTCCCAGCAGAAGAAACAGATGATAATTGGTTGGCAACAAATTTGTTAGCAAAAAACGTTCTGGGAAGACTGATGTTCACTTAATACGCAGAGAATTTGCAGCTGCTTCACATTTGAAACATCTTTCAAAATATTTTGATAATACTTTTCCACGTACCCAGAGCAGGATTTCTGGTTCATATGAGTGTCTCATTTTAAATTTTCTGAAGAATCTCCACATTGTTTTACAAAGTTATATTCACAGCACCAGCATGCAAAGATACACTTTTTACTTAAATCCTCATTGGCACATGCTAAGTCTTACATTTTAGGTAAGAGTCATTTTTGGGAGAAGTTAAGGTGGTTTTGATTTGCATCCCCCTGATAATTAGCCATATTGAGCATTTTCTCATACATGTGTTATTCATTTATATGTCTTCTTTTGAGAACTATTTATGCTTATCATATATTATTCATTCAGGTGATTATTACTAATATAATTCCTATTATTTTGCTATTTATTCTTGTTTTCCCTTACATATTCTGCATAACCCCTCATAAAATGTAGTTTTCAATGTGTTATTGTCAGTCTATTTATTGTTTCCCTTGCTTTGCTGAAAAATTTTAGCTCAATATAATTCAATTTGTCTATATTTGCTTTCATTCCTGTGTTTTGGAGAAGAGCAGTATATTTTCTTATTTTTACTTATTTAAAAATTAGTGGACACTTTATTTTTTATTTTTATTATTTTATTGTGCTGGGTGGGGGTACATTGTGGCATACACAAAAGTTCTTACAATGCATCAAATATATCATACTTGAATTCACCCAATCCACCATTCTCCTTTAGGGCTCCTCCCACCATTGCTGGAATAGTTTAAACAGGCATCATTTTTCCATTTACATACATGTGTACACAGTATTTGTACTATATTTACCATCCCAAGCTCTTTCCCCAATTCTTTCTCCCTTTTACTCTTACCAGCTCCCTCAACAGGACCTGTTCTGCCCAACTTGTTCTCCAACTTTGTAACATAAAAAAATGACATTTTAGAACTACAAACCCCTGAAGAAAGAGGTCAAGGAAGACTACAGAAAATGGAAAGATCTCCTGTGCTCATGGATAGGTAGAATCAACATACTAAAAATGGCTATACTATCAAAAGCAATCTACATTTAAATGCAATTCCCATCAAATTCCCATCAAAATCCCAATGACTTTCATCACAGAGATTGAAAAATCTACACTCAAGTTCACTTGGAAACACAAGAGACTGCGAATAGACAAGGCAATATTCAACAAAAAAGAGCAATGCTGGAGGTATCACAATAACTTACTTCAAACTATATTACAAAGCAATAGCAATTAAAATAGCATGGTACTGGCAAAAAACAGACATGAAGACCAGCGGAACAGAATAAAGGACCCAGATATGAATCCCACCTTTTGACAAAGGTGCCAAAAATATATGATGGAGAAAAGAAAGCCTCTTCAACAAATGTTGCTGTGAAAAGTGGTTATCCATCTGCAAGGGACTAAAAATAGATCCATGTTTATCACCCTGTACTCGAATCAACTCAAAATGGATCAAGGACCTTAATATCAGACCTGAAACTCTGCAGTTAGTACAGGAAGGAGAAGGAAACACTCTGGAAGTAAAAGGTATAGGCAAGGACTTCCTCAATAGAACCCCAGCAGCTCAGCAACTAAGAGAAAGAATGGACAAATGGGAGTTCATAAAATTAAAAAGCTTCTGCACAACAAAAGAAATGTTCTCAAAACTGAAGAGACCATCAACAGAGTGGGAGAAAATACTTGCCAGGTATGCATCAGACAAAGGACTGATAACAAATACACAGGGAACTTAAAAAACTAAACTCCCCCCAAGTCAATGAACCAATAAAGAAATGGGCAACTTGAACTAAACAGAACTTTCTCAAAAGAAGAAATTCAAATGGTCAAAAAGCACAAGAAAAAAATGCTCACCATCTCTAGCCATATAGGAAATGCAAATCAAAACCACACTAAGACTCTGCCTCACCCCTGTTAGAACAGCTATCATCAAAAACACCACCAACAACAGGTGTTCCTGAGGATGTGGTACAAAAGGAACCCTTGCACACCGCTGGTGGGAATGCAAGCTAGTGCAACCACTCTGGAAAAAAATATGGAGGCTTCTTAAAAATCTAAACATAGATCTTCCATATGATCTAGCAATCCCACTCCTGAGGATATACCCAAAGGAATGCAACATGAGTTACTCCAGAGGCACCTGCACACCCATGTTTATTGCAGTGCTATTCACAATAGCTAAGTTATGGAAACAACCAAGATGCCCCACTACTGATGAATAGATCAAGAAAATGTGGTATTTATACACAATGGAATTTTACTCAGCCATGAAGAAGAATGAAGTCTTATCATTTTCAAGTGAATGGACAGAACTGGAGAACATCATTCTTAGCAAGGTTAGCCAGACTCAGAAAACCAAAAATCATATGTTCTCCCTCATATGCAGACTTTAAATCTAGAGCAAAGGTAGAAAGGTTGTTGGACTTGGGTCATACCCTAAGGGGAGAGCACATACAAGAGGTATGGGGATAGGCAGAAAACCCAAAACATGAAAGTGTTTGATGTCCCCACTCCAGAGGTCAACATAAGGGGATCAGGAGCTAGTTTAAAGATCAGTTACAGATGAATCAACTTTGGTTGTTACACATTTGTACATGGAAGCAATGCTAGGACTCTCTCTGTATAGCTATCCTTAACTCGACTAGCAAAAATGCTTTGTCTTTCTTATTATGCTTATGTCTTCTCTTCAACAAAATTAAAGATAAGGGCAGAACAGGTTCTGCCTGGCAGCGAGAGTTGGGGGGAAGAAAGGGAGGGGGCAAGAAGCAAGGGGGACAAATGACCCAAACAATGTATGCACATGTTAGTAAATGAATTTAAAAAAAGATAGTTACCTAGGGAGTTTCCTTGTGATATTTCCATGTCCAAATTTGTTCATCTCCTCTATTTTCCTTCTTTCTACCTTAGTCCCCTTCTCATGATGGTTTCAGTAGTTTTTAAAATTCTATGTTCATTCTTGTATAGAAAGTAAATCTACCATATTCACTTTCATCGCTTTCTTCTTTTACCTCCTCCTCTCATATGTGACCTCCATTTAGTGTGATCTGTTTTTCATAATACTGTTACATTTGTGTTAGATCTATATTTCACACCTGAGAGAAAACATGCAGTTTTTGGCCTTCTGAGTCTGGCTAACTTCCTGAGGATGATTTCTCCAGTTCCATCCATTTATCTGCAAATGACAAAATTTCATTCTTCTGCATGGCTGAATAAAATTCCATTGTATATAAATACCACATTTTCTTGATCATCAGTAGTGGGACATCTTGGTGGTTTCCAGAGCTAGCTATGGTGAATAGTGCTGCAATAAACATAGCTGTGCAGGAGTCTTTATTGTAATCTGACTTACATGCCTTAAGGTATATCACTAGGAGTGGTATTGTTGGATTATATGGCAGATCTATGTTTAGCTTTTCAATGTTTTCTATAGTAGTTATACTAATTTACATTCCTACCAGCAGTATATGTGTATTCTTTTTCCCCTGAATCCTCACCAACATTTGTTGTTGTTTATGTTCTTAATGGTAGCCATACTAACAGAGTGAGGTGGAACCTTAATGTGGTTTTGGTTAGCATTTCCTTTATGGCCAGGGATGTCGAGCATTTCTTCATATGTTTTTTTATCAATTCATACTTTATAATTCAAACCACAACTTAAATTCAGTGTTTAAGATGGGTGAAGTGGCTGGGGGAAGGATAAAAATGCATCCATAACTCCAAATAAAGTATGTTTCTTTACAGTATATTTTATGCTTTATTATATTTTGTTAATGGGCTCAAATAAGCCAAGAGAGATAATTAAAATTTAAATCACAGAAATGGCACTACTACAGGCTTTGCATGAGAGAGTCAAAAGAGGTACTTTGATAAGGAAAATGAAAGAATTGAAAATGCATTAAATCGATGTGCTTTTGAAGGAACAAACTAAATAAATAGAAAGAAGACAACAATAGCCATGAAGGACATTATCACAAAAATTTGAAGTATATTATTTGTGTGGGAGAAAAGAAATCATCTTTCAGATGTTGTTTAATACATCTTAAAGGAATTGAAAAAGGAAGAAAAGAAAACAAATAACCTTCTTCATATTAGCAAAACTATTAAAAATTCTAATAATACTAGTTTGGCATTTCATAACTTCTTCCTACTCTATCAAAATTTATTTTGATCTCCAATTAATCTTTCCCAATAGCATGCACCTGCTGTTTTATTTTTATATTTTACCCTATTTTCCTCCCAAATATTCCATGTTCTCCCTGATTTGTAGTACAACTCCTTTAAAAAGTTTTCAATGTGCATTCTCTTCAATTTGTCTCTCATTCTCTCTGAAGTCCAATTTCACTCTAACTCCCATTCTCTGGGAATGGCCACACCTTGATTTTCATTAGTTAGTTCTTCAGTTTTTTCTGGATCCTCAGTTAATACACATTCAGCAGCAGACACACTGCTTCACTTGTGTTTACTTCACTTGGCTTCCTACTCCCCTTCTAGCTCCTTTGCTGCCTCACTTGTGGTTCCTTTAGCTCTCTATTAATTCTTCCTCCAAACTCTAAGCACTTCACTAATTGAGTGAAGGTTAGGGTTAGCATCTAGTGTTTACCTTCTCTCTTCTTCTTGGTAGCTCATTTGATCCATTCATTTGTTTCAGTGTGTCTTCTTCTGTTATAATAGAATATATGAGCCCTGGTACTTTAAAGCAATGAGATTTATTTAGCTCACAATTCTGGGAGTTCAATGGCATGGCACCAGCATTGGCTGCACTCTGGCGAGGGTCTCATGGCAACTGACATCATGGCTGGAATCTGGACTTCATGAAAGAGGACTGGATTATATTATTAGGCAGGATGCCATAGAGTAAGGAAGGACCAGATTTGTGACCTTTCACAAGGCCCCATCTCTTTAAAGTTTCCCCACCTTGGCATTGTTGCACTGAAGACTAAAGTTCCAGCACATGAACTGCTGAAGTACAAAACATATCCAAACCATCACACCATATGTTACCTAAGTTAGTTTAGCAATCTTCAAAGAAGTCTTCATCAATTTCTCCTTACTTCTTTTAGTCTATTTTCAAAAATATGGCAAAATGAGACTAAAAATGAAGATAAACAAGATAAGTTTATTTTCAATTATGTTAAGATGAAATTTCAATAGAACAGAAGAGACTTAGCTTACCCATGTTAGATGACTTTGAGAAGTTTGGTTAATATCCTCATGCATTATGCACATAAATGTTTCTTGGATTCAAAGATTAATTAAACAGATTCCCTGGTCAGATATTGAGAATGTTCACCTAATTCTACATTTTTAAAGATAAGACAGAAACTGAAGCTAGAACTATGCTTTTCATGTACATGTATCAACTCAAGGTGGATAAAAGACCTTAATATAAGACCTTAAACTTTGAAACTAGTGCAGGGAAGAGCAAGGAACACACTGGAAAGAATAGGCATAGGCAATGATCTCCTCAGTAGAATTTAATTTGCTCAGCAACTAAGAGAAAAGGTTGACAAATGGGACTACATGAAATTGAAAACTTCTGCACAACAAAAGGATTGGTTTCAAAATTGAAGAGGGGACCCACAGAATGGGAGAAAATCTTTGCTAGCTACACATCAGAAAAGATACTGATAAACAGAATATACAGGGAGCTCAAAAAACTAAACTCCCCCCCACCCACCCTGGCCAAAATCAATTATCCAATGAAGAAATGGGCAAATGATCTGAACAGAGCCTTTTCAAAGGAAGAAGTCCAAATGACTAAAAACACATGAAAAAATGCTCACCATCCCTGGCCATAAAAGGAATGCAAATCAAAACCACATTAAGATTCTACCTCACTCCTGTCAGAATAGCTACCATGTAGAACACAAACAACAGCAAATTTTGGTAAGAATATGGGAAAAAGGAACACTCATACACTGCTCATGGGAATGTAAGTTAGTACAACCACTATGGAAAACAATATGGAGGCTTCTTAAAAAACTAAACTAAGATCTGCCATATGATCCAGCAATACAACTCCTATGGATATATCCAAAAGAATGCAACTCAGGTTATTACAAAGGCACCTCCATACCCATATTTATTGCAGTACTATTCATAATAGCCAAGCTATGGAAACCTACCAGATGCCCCACTACTGATGAATGGATTAAGAAAATGTGTTATTTATACATAATGGAATCTTATTCAGCCACAAAGAAGAATGAAATTTTGTCATTTGCAAGTAAATATATGGAACTGGAAAACATCATCTTAAGCAAACTTAGCCAGGCTCAGAAGGCCAAAACTCGTATGTTCTCCCTCATATGTGGATTATAGCCCTAAAACAAATGCAGTAATATTATTGGACATGGGTCACCCACAAAGGGGAGAATGCATACAGGAGGAATAGGGAAAAGGAAGGAAACCTAAAACTTGAAAGTGGTTAATGTGCCTACTGTAGAGGAGTGAATAAAGTAATCTGAAACTGGCAGAGGCCACTAAGGAAAGGTGACCCAGAAGCATTACAAAGGTCAGGTAGAGTTGAACCAATGAGGGTTGTAATACACATGTGCATGGAAGCAATGCTAAGAATCTCTCTGTATAGCTATCTTTATCTCAAACTAGCAAAAATGTTATGTCTTTTTTTATTATCTCTTATGTTTTCTCTTCAACAAAATTGGAGAAGAGGGCAGAACAGGTTCTGCCTGGAAGCAAGGCAGGTAAGCGGAGAGGGGGAGGTGTGCAGGAGACAGGGGAGAGAGGTGGCCCAAACAATGTATGCACATATGAATAAAAGTATAAGCAATAAAAAAGGAAAAAAGAAGGGGACTAAGGTAGAATGAATAAAATTCGAGGCAATCAGCCAATTCATGTTATAATACATATGTAAATTGAAATATCATAAGGAAACACCCTGTGTAGCTACTTTGTCTCAGAAAAGCAAAAAATGTCATATTTTTCTTTTTATCTTTTTTTTCTGTTTTCTTCTACAAAATCAAAGAACAAGAGGACAGAACAGGTTCTGCCTGGGAGGGTGGTACTAGTGGTCGGGGTGAGCTGGCAGGGAAAGTGGGTAGGAGGATGAAAACAGTGCAAAAATGTGTACATGTATATGTAAATGGACAAATGATAATTGTTGAAGCTATTCCAGGAATGGAGGTAAAAGAACATGGGAAAATGATGGATGGGGTGAATCCAATTATGATGTATTTGATATATTGTAAGAACTTTTGTAAATGCTACCATGAACCCCCACCCAGAACAATGAAAAGGTAAAAAAGACAGATTATAGGGTTTAAAACATTAATTTATATTAGATACAGAGAACAAAACCAGAAACTATACTTTTTAAAATTAGTGTATAGTTTTTATTATTTTAATTGCCCATTTCAAAAACATTGACCTGATGAAGCAAGTACTTGGCTACTCAATGCTTTATAATATTCTGATCATGTCTTCATTTCAGTAAATTTAGATTTTAAGAAAATTAAAGTTCTATTATCTGATCAATGTATGGAAAATGAGAAATTCTACCAAACATCAACACATAAACTGACAATTTTACATATCATATATAAAATGCCTTAAAACTTCAGCAGTTTGTGTTGAAATGTTCCCAGACAAACAAATACACTTATAGTTTCATTTTAGATATGACTAGCGTTTAAAAGTCACAAACTGAAATAAATTAAAAAGTCACATTCAGTTTCCATATTTTGCATTCTCTAAGCACCAACACAATAACACAAATAGTAAGCTCAATAACAATGTTGCCATTCACTTGTGTTCACAAAGTGTAAGAGTCTTACCAGTTTTCTAGGTCTTAAAAAGAAAAAGAGAGAAAATAATAAATGTGACAAACTGTTCTCATCTGCATGTGGAAATCAAGAAAAGTTTTCCATATAACTCATAAGAATGGAGGGAGCCATTCAACATTAATTTTAGAAAAAAATGCAATTGCAATACTTCATTATATAACATATAGTGAGTATTGTGCATCAATGTTTTTTAAAGTATCTAGTCCTAAAACTGTTTCAAAAATGGACTCATGTACCTCAGATTCATCTTCATTTGATTCTTTTTGGATAAAATGGGAAAGAAATGGCATGAAAGAAGAAAGCAGAATAAAATGCATCAGAAACCACCCAAAAGATTAATAAGTTCTCCTTGAAATATGCTGTCATTTCTTTGACAATAATTCATCGACAGAAAAAGAATGAGAAAAATTGGCTGCAGTAAAAGCTACAGTAATATAATACTAATCTTCACTTCTAGTAATCTTCTGTTTATCTAATTTCTATTGTGTTTTATGTGTGTTTATTTGCCCTATGTATAGTTCTTGGCAAAGTAATTATAGTATATATGCATTGGCATAATCAAATATTATAATCATGTTCTATTAAAGGGGAATATTCTGAGGAAACAAGACTTAAATGTTTTAAAAGTTGCACTAATTGATTAATTACTTTTCTTTTTTCTTTTTTTTGCCATAGTAGTTGGGCCAAACCTCAGGGCCTTGTACTTTTTAAGCAGGTGTTCTACAGTTTAGATCATGCTCCCATTCCTTTTTGTCTTGAGTGTTCTTTGAGACAGGGTCTCCTTGACTTTTTAGCCAGATTGGCCTCAAATATCAATCCTCCTGTTTCACCTTCCAGGTAGCTGAGGTTACAGATGTGAGTTACCATCCCTGACTCATACTAATTGATTTTAAATTCTAAGAATGAAGATCTCAGAGGCTTTAACGTTACCAATAATTAATCAAGGGAACACACAAAAAATTATAAAATGTCACATAAAATCTTTCCTTAAAAAGAATAACAGATTGTAATTTAGGCAAAATAGTCACGAATTCTTTACTCCTTCTTGGATTTAAAGATATGTAGTCACTTGCCTACACACTCATTATAAACAATATAAATTTATATTCAAAAAATAAATATTAAAAGCTGTTGGAATCTTTGCAGAGCTATAAAATAAAACACAATAATTTTCATAATAATCATAGTTGGTTTTAAAATCCAGTGTAAGGGATGACTGGACCATTGTGCTTGCTATATTGTACCAAAAAGTAATGATTAATCAAGAGTTGAAAAGGAAGAAAGTAGTGTAAGTAGATGCTGCTGTGTCAGAATGCTTTCTACAGGAGAAATAGCCACATTTTCTCCTTGAAAAAGTTAATATATGACATTCTTAGGACACAAATATGGAGGATCAGACTGGAGATTACTTAAAGAGGGCCTGGAACAAAAAGTTTTAAGTGATAGAATTCAAGCAAACGTTATCAAATTACTCATGCAGAGAAAAAGATGTATTTTCTTAGAATTGAGACTGGAACTCCACTTTCTTCAAAAATGAAAATCAGAATTTCATGTTCACTGACCAGACTGGGTTTTCTTGTTTACAATCAAAAGTGAGTGGTATAAGCTAAATGATACTTAGTCTGACAATCTCAAATTAACATATTACCTGTTCAGGGATTTTAAAAGTCCAATTAAGCTATTTCATTCCAGCATGCAACCTAGCTGTAAGGTAAAGACTAGTATTTTCTCAGTAGGTCTAATGTAGAAGCTCTTACATACAACAGGCTTGTGAGCAATTCCTGCTGGCTTTTAATGCTGCATCTCGATGGTAAATTAGTTCCACTAGCATAATTCTTTTAGGTGTTGTTTTTTTTAGCTCACATCAAGACTCTTATCCCAAGATTTTTAAAAAAAAGGACTTTATTTAAATACTTCTTAAAATTCACTTACTTTGTAACCCATAGTCCATTATATTAGCTCCCGAAACCAAAGTGTTTTCATAAATTCATATACATTTATTTTGAGAACCAGAGTATAGATTACTTCTATTTCTCAAAAATTGATTGTACTTTATGTTCTACATTTTCTAGTCATACTTACTTGAAAATATTAAGATTTTTCACATTAAACTGCATCTCCAGCTTAAGTGTGCAATAACTTTTTCTGGTGGGTTTAATAATTATGGTCCCTGGCCTCAGACACAAAGACTTTGATTTTGTTGAGTTTGGGATGAATTTAAAGACCTTGCATCCTAGAATGTTCTCAGATAATTCTGTCACTAGTGGTTAAGGACAGATTTTGAAAACCACTACTTTAAGATCTTTGATCTCTGTATTCCTAGTGTGATATAGGTTTAAAAGTATAATTATTTCAAGGTTTTATAATGAGAATTAAGAGATAGTATAAATGATTCTGACACAGAGTTGATAATTAGTAAAAGTTAACTGACTCTTCCTTTCCTAAAGTTCATAGTCACATAATGATCAGCTAATACTTAAAAAGACAGAAGAAACAATTCTTTTTGAAAATAGTAACAATAAATGTTAATATTCTCTTTGGAGTACTGGGAAGAAAGAATCAATTCTGAGGCAGAGATTGCCTCAGAATTGCCTGAGACAATGAGATAAATTTCATTATTTTTTAATTGTATGATGATAAATCCATGTCAATGTCATCTTCTTTTTTAAGAGTCTTGATATTTGAGTATGTCCAAAGAAAAGTATAATAAAAAGAAAAAAAACAGATAGAAAGGATCATTAGACTTTATTATGAACAATTATAGGCCAAGAAAATTGGTAACATAGAGAGATGAAAAGTTCTGATTAAGATTGAATATCTTATTAAGATTGGATCATGAGCAAATAGACAATATGAACAACCTAGGTATGATGGTGCACATGTGAAATTACAGTTACGTTATTTTTTTTGCATATTCATTTATTTGATCTAACGTACATTAATAATAGGGGATTTCATTGTGATAATTTCATACATGCATATTGCAGTTACTTTAGAGTTAGAAGCAAGAGGATCATGACTTGGGATCTGGCCTGAGCAAGTTCAGCAAGACCCTATCTCAAAAAACAAAAAAGAGAGGGAGGGCAAAGAGTGAAACTCCACTATTACAGCACTTACCTCACTAGTGGGAGGTGCAGTGATTCATCACCACTATCCCCACAACAAAATCCTGCTTAACAAATTGGCATCAGTTTTTTAAAATTTTCCCAAAGAAAAGCCCAGATTACTTCACCCTTGAGTGCCAACAGACACTTGGAAAAGTAATACCAATTCTACTTAAATTATTCTGAAAATAATTGAACAGGAAGAAATTCTTACAAACTCATTCTACAAGGTCAGAATTAACCTGCTATCAAATCCAGATCAGGATAGAACAAAACAACAAAAGAGCATGATACGCAAATATCCTCACTGCACATAGGTGTAAGAATCTTCAAGAAAAAAGGAACTTTTATGCACTGCTCTTGGGAATGTAAGCTAGTATGACCACTGTGGAAAACAGTATGGAGGCTTCTTAATAAAGATAGATCTGCCATATAATCCAACAATATGACTCCTCGGGATATAGCCAAAGGAATGTGACACAAGTTACTACAAAGGCACCTGCACACCCATGTTTATTGCAGCACTATTCACAATAGCCAAGCTTTGGAAACAGCCAAGATCCACCACTACTGATAAATGGCAACAGCCAAGATCCACCACTACTGATAAATGGCTTAAGAAAATACAGTATTTATATACAGTGGAATTTTATTCAGCCACAAACAAGAATGACATTTTGTCATTTGCAGGTAAATGGGAGAACAACATCTGAAGCCAAGCTGGACAAGCTCAGAAGGCTGAAAAGTTGCATGTTGTCCCTCATATGTGGATTATGGACCTTAAACAAATCCAGTAAATTATTGGACATGGGCTACACACTAAGAAAAGGGAAGACCACACACAGAAGGGAAAAGGAAAGGAAAGGAAACAAAAAACTTGAACATGAGTGATATTCTCACTGTATAGGAGCAAGTCTAGTAATCTTAAAATGGCAAAATGGCAGAGGCCACTATGGGAAGAGGACTAGGAAGTAGTAAAGAGGTCTGAAAGAGATGACCCAATTTGCATTGTAATACACATATGTTTAGAAACAAAACAAGGAATCTCCCTGTATACCTATCTTTATCTCAAACTAGCAAAAATGCTATGTTTTTCTTATTATCTTTTGTTTTTTCTTCAACAAAAGCGGAGAACAAGAAGACCTAGATGGTTGGGGGAAGGTGGCCCAAATAATATATACACATGTAAGTAATGTAAAACTGATAAAATAAAATTATAAACAAGAGAAAATATTAATAAACCAAATTCAACAGTATCAAGTGCAATTCACCTCAGGGACATAAGGATAATTAAATATACATAAATAAACAAAAATGTCACACCACTTCAACAGAATGAAGGACAAAGGCATAAGCAAATTTCTAAAAATGCATCTTATAAAATTCATTATCCCTTCATAACAAAAATGTTGACTGAATTATTTACATAAAGAATGTACCTCAAAATGCTGGATACTTGACTTCTAAAGGCAGCCATGTCATTTAGAAAATACCTACAAAAGGCAAGAAAAAACATGTTACATTGAAATAACAAAGATATATGAATAGCAATAAAAATTATAATGTTAATGAATATATAATACTCAAAAAGATTTAGTTTATTTCTTTAAATTACCCTACACTTTTTTTTTTTTAGCATGAATAAGGCCTTTCCTGAAGGTAGTTTATTATTTTTTTTTCTTTTATTATTCATATGTGCATACAAGGCTTGGGTCATTTCTCCCCCCGGCCCCCACTCCCTCCCTTACCACCCACTCCGCCCCCTCCTTCTCCCCCGGACCCCCTCAATACCCAGCAGAAACTATTTACAGTCAAACAAAGGACTGATAACCAGAATATATAGAGAACTTAAAAAACTAAATTCTCCCAAAACTAATGAACCAATAAAGAAATGGGCAAGTGAACTAAACAGAACTTTTTCAAAAGAAGAAATTCAAATGGCCAAAAAACACATGAAAAAATGCTCACTATCTCTAGCAATAAAGGAAATGCAAATTAAAACCACACTAAGATTCTACACTTTTATACATAAATGACTTTTATGGAAAATGTTTGTACTCATTCTGACAAGTAAAGTTAAAATTTGCTATATTTTTCTAGATGATATATGTTTTAGGATGTTGTTATTAGTAGAAGAATTTTATTATTTTGATATGACACTGCCATGTCTTCTTATCTTAGCAACCAATAATATGCCAACTTCATTTTCTATTTTGTGATTTACAGAGAAATACTAACAAATTAAAAATAAAACAAAATTTACAATCCAGCAACAGAATATGCCATCTCACCTATTGGTAGATCAATTAATAACAACTAAATAATTAATTTTATTATCTATTCCTGAGTTTTATTATAGAATTTTATTTGGATATTTTCTATGAACTTGGCTATGTCAAAATGTAAATAGACATATGTATTACTATCCCTGGTCCTCCACTACACAGTTTGATAATATTAGGTCTAAAAGCTATTGGTTGTAGAGTAAATATTATAGTGACATTAACTGGAAACTCTTATTTTTAAAACATTTATTTATTTATTTATTTTCCTTATTCCTTTATTCATATGTACATACATTGTTTGGGCCATTTCTCCCTTCTGTCTTCCATCCCCTCCCTCACCACCCGACTCCACTTGCTTCCAATCAGAAACTGTTCTGCTCTTTTCTCCAATTTCGTTGAAGAGTGGACATAATATTAAAAAACACATGTATATCACCCTATACCAAGATTAACTCAAAATGGATCAAGGATCTTAATATCAGACCCCAAACTCTTAAGTTGATACAAGAAAGAGTAGGAAATACTCTGGAGTTAGTAGGTATAGGTAAGAACTTTCTCAATGAAACCCCAGCAGCACAGCAACTAAGAGATAGCATAGATAAATGGGACCTCATAAAACTAAAAAGCTTCTGTTCATCAAAAGAAATGGTCTCTAAACTGAAGAGAACACCCACAGAGTGGGAGAAAATATTTGCCAATTATACATCAGACAAAGGACTGATAACCAGAATATACAGGGAACTTAAAAAACTAAATTCTCCCAAAACTAATGAACCAATAAAGAAATGGGCATGTGAACTAAACAGAACTTTCTCAAAAGAAGAAATTCAAATGGCCAGAAAACACATGAAAAAATGCTCACCATCTCTAGCAATAAAGGAAATGCAAATTAAAACCACACTAAGATTCCACCTCACCCCTGTTAGAACAGCCATCATCAGCAACACCACCAACAACAGGTGTTGGCGAGGATGCGGGGAAAAAGGAACCCTCTTACACTGTTGGTGGGAATGTAGACTAGTACAACCACTCTGGAAAAAAATTTGGAGGCTACTTAAAAAGCTGGACATCGATCTACCATTTGATCCAGCAATACCACTCTTGGGGATATACCCAAAAGACTGTTACTCCAGAGGCACCTGCACATCCATGTTTATTGCGGCACTATTCACAATAGCCAAGTTATGGAAACAGCCAAGATGCCCCACCACTGACGAATGGATTAAGAAAATGTGGTATCTATACACAATGGAATTTTATGCAGCCATGAAGAAGAACGAAATGTTATCATTCGCTGGTAAATGGATGGAATTGGAGAACATCATTCTGAGTGAGGTTAGCCTGGCTCAAAAAACCAAAAATCATATGTTCTCCCTCATATGTGGACATTAGATCAAGGGCAAACACAACAAGGGGATTGGACTATGAGCACATGATAAAAGCGAGAGTACACAAGGGAGAGGTGAGGATAGGTAAGACACCTAAAAAACTAGCTAGCATTTGTTGCCCTTAATGCAGAGAAACTAAAGCAGATACCTTAAAGCAACTGAGGCCAATAGGAAAAGGGGACCAGGAACTAGAAAAAAGGTTAGATTAAAAAGAATTAACCTAGAAAGTAACACCCACGCACAGGAAATCAATGTGAGTCAATGCCCTGTATAGCTATCTTTATCTCAACCAGCAAAACCCCTTGTTCCTTCCTATTATTGCTTATACTCTCTCTACAACAAAATTAGAAATAAGGGCAAAATAGTTTCTGCTGGGTATTGCGGGGGGAGCGGGAGGGGGCGGAGTGGGTGGTAAGGGAGGGGGTGGGGGCAGGGGGGAGAAATAAACCAAGCCTTGTATGCACATATGAATAATAAAAGAAAAATGAAAAAAAAAAAAAACACATAGTGTTTTTGCTAGTTGAGATAAGGATAGCTACACAGAGAGATTCCTATCATT
Source organism: Castor canadensis (assembly GCF_047511655.1). Classification (NCBI taxonomy): domain Eukaryota; kingdom Metazoa; phylum Chordata; class Mammalia; order Rodentia; family Castoridae; genus Castor; species Castor canadensis. The sequence continues at coordinate 24,655,435 of NC_133390.1, read as the reverse complement.
GCTTCCATACACAAGCATATAACAACCCAAATTGATACATCTCTACCAGACCTCTTCACTGCTTCTCAGTCGCCTTCCCATATTGATCTCTGTTGTTTTTAAGGTTACTGTATTAGCTCCTCTGCAGTGGGGACATCAAAGACTTTCAAGTTTTGGGTTTCCTACCTATCTCCATTCCTCCCATATGTGCTCTCCCCTTAGCATGTGACCCGAGACCAACAACAGTACTGCATTGGCCCTAGATCTATTGTCTGCATATAAAGGAGAACATATGATTTTTGGTCCTCTGAGACTGGCTAACCTCGCTCAGGATGATGTTCTCCAGTTCCATCCATTTACTCTTGAATGATAAGATTTCATTTTTCTTCATGGCTGAGTAAAATTCCATTGTGTATCATATGGCAGATGGATGTTTAGATGTTTAAGAAGCCTCCATGTTGTTCTCCAGAGTGGTTGCACTAGCTTGCATTCCCACCAGCAGTGTACAATGGTTTCTTTTCCCCCATATCCTTCCCAACACCTGGTGTTGGTGGTGTTTTTGATAATGGCTATTCCAGCAGAGGTTAGTTGGAATCTTAGTGTGGTTTTGATTTGCATTTCCTTGATGGCTAGAAAAGATGAGCATTTTTTCATGTGTTTTTTGGCCACTTGAATTTCTTTTTTTGAAAAAGTTCTGTTTAGTGCAAGTTGCCCATTTCTTTATTGGTTCACTAATTTTCGGGGAGTTCAATTTTTTGAACTCCCTATATATTCTGGTTATCAGTCCTTTGCCTGATGTATAGATGGCAAATATTTTCTCCCATTCTGTGGATGGTCTCTTCAGTTTAGAGACCATATCTTTTGTTGTTAATTTTTTTTGCTTTTAATTTTATGTAATCCCATTTGTTCATCCTTCCTCTTTGTTGCTGAGCTGCCGGGATTCTATTGAGGAAGTTCTTGTCTATACCTATTGCTTCCAGAGTATTCCCTGCTCTTTCATGTACTAACTTCAGAGTTTAAGGTCTGATATTAATGTCCTTGATCCATTTTGAGTTGATACTAGTACAGGGTGATAAACATGGATCTACTCTCAGTTTTCTGCCGGCAGATAACCACTTTTCCTGGGAACATTTGTTGAAGAGGCTGTCTTTTCTCCATTGTATGATTTTGGTGCCTTTTTAAAAGGCGGTATCCTGCCATATTGCTGATGTTGTTTATGGTGTCTAGGAGTTCTGAGTAGAGTGTTTTGGGTCTTTGAGTATAAGATCATGACATCTGCAAATAGGGATACTTTTATAATTTCTTTACATTTTGTATTCCTTTTATTTCTTTTTCTTGCCTAATTTCTCTGGCTAGGAATTCCAGGACTATGTTTAATAGGAGTGGGGATATTGGGCACCCTTGTCTCATTCTTGATTTTAGGAGAAATGGCTTCAGTTTTTCTCCATTAAGTATGATGTTGGCTATAGGTTTGTCATACCTAGCCTTTACAATGTTGAGGTACATTCCTTGTATTCTTAGTTTTCTTAGCGCTTTTTTCATGAAGTGGTGTTGGATCTTATCAAAGGCTTTTTCTGCCTCTATTGAGAAGATCAAGTGGTTTTTGTCTATGCTTCTATTAATGTGCTGTATTGCATTTATAGATTTGTGTATGTTGAACCACCCCTGCATCCATGGGATGAAGACGACTTGGTCTTGGTGAATGATCTTTCTGATTCGGTTTGTCATTATTTTATAGAGAATTTTTGCATTGATGTTCATTAAGGAGATTGACCTATAGTTCTCCTCTTTGGAGGTGTCTTTGTCTGGTTTTGGGATAAGTATAATACTGGCTTCATAAAATGAGTTAGGCAGTTTTCCTTCCTAAATTGGTATTAGTTCTTCTTTAAAGGTCTGATAGAATTCAGCAGAGAATCCATCAGATCCTGGACATTTCTTTTTTGGGAGAAACTATTGCTGCTTCAATTTTTTTGTGTGTGTTATTGATCCATTCAGGTGGTTAATATCCTCTTGGTTCAATTTTGGATGGTCATAAGTATATAGAAATTTGTCCATTTTTTTAAGATTTTCAAATTTATTAGAGCATAGGCTCTCAAAGTAGTCTCTGATTATTCCCTGAATTTCCATGGTGTTTGTTGCTATCTCTCCTTTTGCATTTCTGATTTTACTGATTTGGGTTTTTTCTCACCTCATTTTAGTCAGGATTGCCATGTATCTTTCAATCTTTTTTATATTTTCAAAAATTATCTTTTTGTTTCATTGATTCTTTGGTTTTTTTTTGTGTGTTTGTTTTTCATTAATTTTGGGCATTATTTTTATTATTTCTCTCCTTCTGCTTGTTTTGGATTATGCCTCTTCTTGTTTTTGTAGGAGTTTGAGATGTAGCATTAGGTCATTATTTTGAGATCTTTCTATCATTTTAATGTATGCACTCATGGCTATAAACTTTCCTCTTTTGACTGCCTTTGCTGTGTCCCATAGGTTCTGGTACATTGTGTTTTCATTTTCTTTAACTTCCAGGAACTTTTTCATTTCTTATTTTATTTTATCAACAACACACTGATCAATGACCCATGTGTTGTTTAGCTTTCAATTATTTGCATATTTTCTGCTGTTATTTTTTTGTTGAGCTCTAGTTTTAATGCATTGTGATCAGATAGAATGCATGCAATTATTTCTATTTTCTTATATTTGCTGAGGCTTGCTTTGTGACCTAAGATATGATTGATTTTGGAGCGGTTCCATGGGCTGCTCAGAAGAATGTATACTGTGCAGAAGTTGAATGAAATATTCATCTAGTTCCATTTGCTCTATGGTGTGATTTAGTTCTAGAATTTCTTTATTGATTTTTTGTTTGGATGACCTGTATATTGGTGATGGGGGTCATTAAAGTCTCCCAGTACCACTGTGTTGAAGTCTATTTATGTTTTTAGGTCCTTCAGAGTATGTTTGATGAAATTGGGCTCATTGACGTTTGGTGCATATAGGTTGATAACTGTTATTTCCTTTTGGTGTATTTCCCCTTTTATTAGTATGGAGTGTCCTTCTTATCTCCTTTCATCAATGTAATTTTGAAATCTACCTTGTAATAAATAAGTATTCCTACTCCTGCCTGTTTTTGGGGTCCCTTGGCTTGGTAAATCTTATTCCAGACTTTTATCCTAAACCAGTGTTTATTTCTGTCAATGAGATGGGTCTCCTATAAACAACAGATTGTTGGATCTTCCTGATTTTAGTCCAGTTTACCAAAAGGTGTCTTTTGATTGGAGAGTTAAGACCATTAATATTCAGTGTTAGTATTGATAGGTATGTAGTGATTCCTGTTATTTATTTGTTGTTGTTGTTTAAAGGTTTGTGTGCAATTGAATCAATGCTACTCTCTACTTTCTTGTCTTCTCTTCCCCTGTGGTTTGGTATTGCCTGTCCTCTGATGGTTTTGTTTGCTTTCATTTTCTGTGTGCAGAATTCCTTGGAGAATCTTCTGTAGTGATGGCTTGGTGGTCATATATTGTTTTAGTTTCTGCTTATCATGGAAGACTTTTATTGCTCCATCTATTTTGAATGATAGTTTTGTTGGGTAGCATTTCCTAGGGTTGAAGTTATTTTCATTCAGTGCCTGGAATATCTTACTCCATGCCCTTCTTGCTTTTAAGATTTCTGTTGAGAAATCTGCTGTGATTTTAATGGGTTTACCTTTGTGTGTTATTTGTTTTTTCTCTCTTACAGCCTTCAATATTCTTTTTCTATTCTCTGTGCATGTTGTTTCAATGATAATATGTCATGAGGAAGTTCTACTTTGATCAAGTCTGTTTTGTGTCCTGGAGGCTTCCTGTACCTGGATGGGTGTAACCTTCTCTAGATTTGGGAAATTTTCTGTTACTGTTTTATTGAATACATTATAAATCCCTCTTGTTAGCACCTCTTCTCCTTCTTCAATGTCCATTATATTCAGGTTTGGTCTTTTGATGGAGTTGGTGAGTTGTTGCATATTCCTTTCACAGGACTTGAGTTGTTTGACTAACAGCTCTTCAGTTTTTCCTTTAATTTCCATTTTATTTTCAAATTCTGAGATTCTCTCTTCCACTTGTTCTAGTCTGCTGGAGTGATCTTCCATTGTGTTTTGTATTTCTGTTTCATTCTTTTTTCTGAAGTTTTTCATATCATGGGTCACTTTCTCTTTAATATTGTCTATTTTCATCTTTAATTCATTTATCTCTCTATTTATAGTGTTCTCTATTCACTTTGGTGTTTATTTAGGGCTCCTATGAGTTCATTTATTTGTTTCTGTATCTTCTCATATTCTTTAGTTTTGGTGTCTTGATATTTCTTGAGTGCCTCCTGTATGTTTTGGTTAACCCTGTCTAGTATCATCTCTATGAAATTCTCAGTGATTACTTGCAGGATTTCTTGTTTGAGTTTGTTCTTGTGGACACTGTTGGGTTCCTTGGTGTCATTTATCTGTATTTTGTTTGAGTCCGGATTGGGTATCCTTTTCTTCATTTCCCTCTGAATCCTGTATTAAATTATTTTTGGGGGAGAGTGGTTTTCATCCCTTTTTCTTTTTCTCATCACTCCAATTGGTACTGCGCAACTATGTTCTTGATAGGCTAGTTGGTGGTTTCAGTTACCTGTTTTCTTTCCCTTGATTTCATTTTGTTTTGTGGCTCTATTGGGTTTTTAGCTAAGTGTGTGTGTGCTATTTCTGTCCCTGGTCTGGGTATAATTTAGTATTAACTAATTCATAGGTTTAATACCAGACCAGTATTTTATGTGTTATAAAGAAGATCCCCTGGTGGTAATACCTATAAACAGTTGGACTTGGGGGATTAACATTATAATGCTAGCTATAGAAATTTGGGGAGTTGGATAGGGTGGCATTAAAGGTGGAGATGGGACATGGGGTGTGTGAGTGAGGAAAGCAGTGTGGGGGCTGCCATTGTTGTGGTCTTGGTATGTGTTTGGGCTAATTTCTGTTGTAGAGGAGGGTGTTTGAGTTAAGGATTGGGAGGTTTGGGGTTGTGTAAAGTTGGTATAGCAGGTTGTTCAGTGGGTGATGAGTGTGAAGGAGGAAAGGGTAGTCTGGTGACAGGTTAGTGAAGAATGGGAGGGAATATTGAGGGCTGGGGTAAGAGAGTGGCTGAGAGGGGGCAGAATAAGTTGTGGGATAGGGGAGCAATGGATTTTAGCACAGGAGATGGATGGAGAGTGAAAGGTGTGAGAGTAGGGATAAGGGGATTATGGTGGTTAACTTGATAGTACAGAAAGAGAAAAGGAAAAAAAAGAAAAAAGGATGATAGGAATAAAAATAAAAATAGAAAACTGACAATAATAAAACTAACAACAACAACAACAAATAACCATAGACATCAACAGGGAGAGATAAACAAACAAACAGAAGCAAAACAAAGGAACAAAAAAAGAAACAAAAAAACTCCAGGTTCAGGATCAATAGAATTTGATCAATAGAATTTTAGCCTTAGTTTAAGTTCTGGTGTTACTCCTCCAGCATACAGTCCTGGTGTTTGTGTTTAAGCAGGAGCTCTGTTTTAGTCTCACCAGGTGTTTGGCTTGTGGGTAGTGTATTCTTCTTCTGTTTTTCAGTGGTAGCTGCTTAGTCAGCTCCTTCCTCAGTGAGGTGTGGCAGTTTAAGTTTGCATGCTGTCCACAGGTTCAGAAGATCAGCTCTTCAGTTCACCAGCTGTCCTACTTTGGAGGTGGGCACTCACTGTACTTGTATACTGGGGGCTGTTTCTTTGCCTTGCCTCCTTTCTCTGAGCAATGTCAGTGATCCATTAGCCAGCCCCCTGCTGTCAGCTTGTTGTGGTGGTTTGTTGATTGTTTTTCAATTTTACAAAGCTTTTTGATTTTGGGTGTTGCTCACTGGCTTAGGAGATGACCTTTGTGGTCTGCTACCTCCCCTGCTTCAGGCAGTGGCTTATCACCCACCCACTGTAGACCTTCCTGCTTTTCCAGTTGTTTGTTTATTGGTAGTTCATGTGGAGATTAGCTCCTTGTCCTTCCCCGCTTCTCTGGTGCTTTTTTGGAGTTCCTGCCCCTTCTGCTTTGTACTAGTTTTCAGTTTGTTGTTTATTATTCAGTTTTTTTTTTACAGGGGGGTCAGTCTGCCCAGGGGGCTATGCTGGTTTATCCTGGGGGTGGGAGGAATATTGTTTGGACTGCCGAATGTCTCCCAAGCAGGTTTGGAGCCTCATCTGGTGTCAGTAGCCCACCTGTTTTCTCAGTGTAATGTGGCATGGAGAAGCTTTCTACTGGCTAGGGGTTCAGGGTGTGGAAGTTTCGATTTTTCTCGGTGCTTTATTTCTGCCAAGTGTGGTTCCAGCATCTCAGCAAGGTTTTTGGAGTCACAGACCTCACACTGTCTGCTTCTGTACCCTAGTCACCATCTTGGATATTTAATAACAAATTTCTTAGATGCCATGGCTTACTGATTTCCACAGTTAACTATAGATCTATGATGGTGGCAGGAGTTGGTTTGGGCTTTATGTTCTTTGTCACTGCCCAGGGTCACTGGTGTAGCAGTAACTGCAGTAACTGGCCATGGAAACTAACAAGGCTCCAGAGTACAGAGACAATTTCAGAAGATTTGCAGGTTCAGATTGCATCCTTGTTTCCCCTTTCCCAGGTCATTCCCTGAGTCTTGGAACACAGCCATAGCCCAAAAGCAAGATTGAAACTCTTATTTTTAACTAAATGTTTTCAGAATACTTCTAATAATTCTCAGCACCTTGTAAGTAGCAAAGAATTTTCTTTTCTTGGTAAAGCTTTATATATTTTACATAACTAGGGCTTGTTTATCCTATATTCCATTTAAAAATTAGAAAATAAAAATGTCCTTCCTGAAAGTCTTGCTCATAGTCTCTTTTCATAATAATCACTGACATGAATACCATATATCCCATGATAGTGATTTTAATTTGGCATAATTCATAATTCACTTGCCTATTCAGAATAAATCTTTCAAAAATATTTCTGGCAAACATCATTACTGAATTCCATCCTGTGTATATTTTTTTCTCTTCCATACTTCACCATTACTTAAACAATAGTGCCAAATTATCTTTCCTATTTGCCATCAAAACAACAAGTGTTCCAAATGGAGCCCATCAGATCATGTGCTGTATTTTATATCTGCATCTCTCTGGGCTAGAGGTCCTAAGACCCGTTTATCCACCATGGATGTTATTTATCATAAACTGTAATGTAGAATGAACACTGACTTATATTAATGTTTTCTTCATGTTCTGAAGATACAGCAGATTTCAAGGAACCTGTTCATGTATTCATGCAATAACATTTGTGTGTACACAAACATGTCCAAACACACTAACTACATATCAAAAACTGTTCTAGGCATCAGCAACACAATAATAAAATGAGGAAAATGTCTTCATTTGTGAAGCATGGGTGGGTGAGAAAAGCATAGCAGCAAAACAAATAAAGATATTTGTGAAAGAAAATTAGGCTATCTGATAAGAGGCGTTTGTTTGTTTGTTTTAGGTTTTGTTCATTTTTCACAGAGGGGTCAAAGAACAGACCTCTTGAAAGGTTCCTTCGGGCTAAGAACTAAGATGAGAGAATGATCACCCTTAATATCTAGAGCAAGAATATCACAATTAAACATAGAACAACTTCAGGATCTTGAGGTTTATGTAAACTTGATGTCCCTGATACAACATTTATGACGTGAATGAAAAAAAAGGCAAGAATAGCTGACTTGGGTGAGAAATATGGAAATTGTGCTCCTTTGGAATTGTTAGCATGTCTTTCCATAGGAGGCTCTGTTCTTATATTAAATAAGAAATTGCTAAATACTAATAGTTGAAAACAAGCAAAAAGATAGACAATTTCTAACAATCTCAGTCACTCAAAGGTAATAAAATTTAGTTCTTTTTCATGTTTACTTTCATTGTGTTTTAACACCGGAGTTCTCATGCTTATCTCTTGGGGAATCCAGACTTATCAATGCTCACTTCTGTAATCATAGATTGTGGGAGAAAAGAAAATCAGAATTCCTACACTGACTGAGTAAACCTTTTTGTATCATTTGGGATGTCATACCATTGCTTGTTCCATGGAGCAGTTATACTTATACACTGTAGTAATGGATACAATGAAGGTAGATAGTCTAATGTTTAGACGTTAACAAGTGCTTATAGGTTGCATATATTTATGCTAACTAACAAGGTCTTATTATAATTCTCAGACTACTTATTATAATTTACAGAAACTCAAAACCAAAGTGTAAGGTACAATTTTGAATTACATCTACTAGAAAAAAGCAGTATTTTCAATTGTAACTCTCATCAACAGATAAACATGAAAAATTTCAACAATATGACATATTCTCACTTTGTAAGGAACTTACTTATGTAAGTAATAATGAAATATATAAATCATCTTTCAAATTTTTTATAAACGTTACTTTCTGAGCAAAGTCATGCTTACATCAATAACTCAACTGTATGTTTTGGACAAATAACCACTTTTTCCAGCAAGCAATTGGTTTTGCCTACAGGAGCTAAAAGCTTTTATTTTGAAAGATAATATAGTCTTCTTTTCTAGTTTGTCACAGAATTTCATTAAGCTACTCTTATTATTTTTTCTTTTTGCTTTCACATAATCCCTTTCAGTCTTGATAAGGCTTAGCTATGATTGTGCTTCAGAGAACAGATGGTGTTTCATGAGACACTGGGCTGGGTTCACTAATCATGAAGAAAGAGATGGATTTAGATACTTCATTTTCTTCTCTGATGCAACCCACTTTAATAGAAAGAAATGATTTCATAAAGCTGAGTTTGAGTTGCATTTGTGTAAACACACCTGTCACAATCAGCCACATGCATAATTTCCATATTTTGTAATATTCAAAAAGAGTCTGTATGCAATTAATTCTGCTTAAAGTTTTTTTTTTTTTTCAGAAAGGATGAAAATACTATTTTTGCCCTGCTTAGAAATGAACTGAAATAAATGCACACTGTATCTGTCAGTCTCTGCTTATAAAAGAAAGTTTTAATCCAAAAAGCATGACCTACTACTTTCAGTGTTTGGGGAAAATATCTAGTTACTTAATAAGGTTACTTCTACAATATGTCTGCTTCATTTATATGAGGTTTCTCAGCATAAATAAATTATAGGCTTCATAGTTAAATGTGATTTAGAATCAGGATAATGGAGACTAGCATATTTCTTTATATTCATAGAGGGATATCTATAAAACTCATGTATATATTGGCAAAAGTAGACACACTATTCTTCAGGTGTTCATGGGCATGGTTTGCTGCACAGTCACATAAACTAGTACATGGATAAATGAATATTTAAGGCATACAGATAACTTTTTTTAAAGTGAAAAAAAAGTTAGAATACCCTTTTTGGTTCTAAAATATTTATTTTCCTATATGTGACAATTTCATTATTTTAGAATACAAATTTTATTGCTGCAACTGCTAAAAAATAGGAAATATCAACAAAGGAGAAGAAAACATGGAGAGTTTTTTTATTTCAATTTCCTACAAATGGAAGTGCCTAATGGGACTTGAGGCTATCCAGATATCCATTTAATAAAGGACAAAAGTAAATATTTTTATTCTTATAAAATAACAAAACAGGGCATGTAAAAGCTACTTGATAATTCATAGTTATGGTTAATATCATAAAAAACTTGGAGATTTCTAGGAATTTAACAAATTAAAAATTATTAGTAGTATAGACAGAATATTATATAAGGTGAGTATAATTAGATTGCCTTATTTGACTTACCTTTTTTTAACTGATAAAAACAGAGGAAATTCATTAATGCATCATTTTTTTATTTATGCCAAACAGGAAAAGACCAACGTGCTATATTGAGTTCTGTGAAACATGACAACTGGAAGAAAGTATATATTCAACATAATTTATTTCAATTTGTTTCAGGTCAATATGTTATTTTACATACTGTCAGTTGTTACAAGTGTAACAAATAAGAATAAGAGCCAATCCTACTTTCATATAACAAACAAATTAATGAAGATGAAATACATCAAAAAATCAAAAGGTCAAATAAAAAGCCCAAATTTTCAAGTGACAAAATCATCAAAGTTTTGCATATGACTGTTTTTGTTGTTGTTGGCATATAATTAATGACCCTAATTCAAATATTTCACAGTCCTCAACCTCCACAGATTGAAAGTCATGTATATTATTCAATAAAATTGCTGGGTCAGATTTCCTCTCTTAGCTACAGAACATAAAGTACTTGGAAGTCATCACCTCTGTCCTCACAAAAAGAAAAAAAAAATTGAAAGGACTAAAAAAATCAACGTTTTTTCCAAGTTGTGTCAGAAAATTGAGGCCAAAAGGAACATGGTGACCCTGAAATCTAGAGATACAGGTAAATACAGAACTCTCAGTCAAGATCAGTTTCCTAGAAACAGATGTCACTGGAGACAGAAATGAGTAGGGGCATTTAATGGTAACTTTTGACAAGTTGCTGAAGATGAATGTGGACCATGTAGGAGTGAAAAATTCCTGGGTGCTAGCCCAGGAAGGCTGTAACAAATCAAGGTTTCACTCCCATTTCTTTTTCGTGGAGAAGATTAGAGGAAAATCCCTTGTATGTTGGGCAAAATTAGAGAGAAAGTTAATATTTTGGAAAGATGCCACGGGAAAACTAACAATATCAGCCTTCATTTTACCCAGAACTTACTTAACTAAGAAAGGGTAAACAAATTATTACAGTTATGTTTGGCCTTCTGTCTCACATAAGGAAGGAATAGGCTAAAGAAACACTTCAAATAGTCATGGCCTCATACTCAGAACCTCCATAAAACTAGAGATTTAATGGTAACATAGGAAGATTTCCTTGTCCAGTATCTCAACACCATCTCAGTGGGGCCATAAAATAATAATAAAGATTACAACTAAAAAAGCAAAACTTCTTTTCTAAAGAGGTGTTATTAGAAATTCAAAATCCAAGCACAAAAGGGATGGGGGGGAAAATAAAACCTTGAGCAATCAGAATCCTCTGATACTTACAGCAATAGAAAGCATTCAACAGACCTAACTCTAATCCAAATTCATAGAAAACATCACACTGAAGACCTACCTACCATTCTCTTTGTCACATGATGTATCATTCAAATGTTTCAAAACTATCAGATTGCATGTTAAAAGGCAAGAAAAAATATAATCTGAAAAGTTAAAGCAAGCATCAGAAACATACAATCAAATCTAGACTCAGATACCAAATAATTTTTAGATATATTAAATAAGGAATTTAAATAACTGTAATATGCAAGGGAATTAATAAATGTGCACACTAATTATAGGAGCCAAGATGAAAAGTCTAAGAATCAAAAAAAGAAAATAGTTCAAGAACTCAAAAAGCACTCCTAAAGAAACAATGTCTTTGACAAGATCATCAGTACAGTTAAGAGTTGAAGTATAGGGAAGTGAGCTTGGAGAAATGTCAAAGAAATTTCCCAAGTTGAAAGCAAAGATTAACAAAGAATACAAAAAATAGAACAAAATATTCAAGAACTATGTGGCAAATTATGAAACATATCATATGTGTAATTTGAATAACAGGAGAATTTGAAAGAAGCAAAGCAAGTAAAGTAATAATGTTTGATAATTCTCCAAATTTAATTATGGGTGCAACACCACAGGTACAGGAAGCTTAGTGAACACCAACCCAGGATTATCATGAAAACATGCATAACTAGACAATCCAAATGCTGGAAGTAAAAAACTAACAGAAAACTTTGAAAGAATCAGAAGGGAGAAGTTGGGAAGAAAAACAAAAAAGAAATAAAATCTTTCCTATAAATCAACAAGGATAAGAATTGTTACAATGTTGGAATGCCAAGAGTACTGAAACAATGAAAATATGGCTACCCCAGCTAAAAGAGCCAGAGAAAAACAACATGCAAAACTACCCATTCCCAATGGCCTTCCCAGCTGATGTCCAACACCTCCCCCATCCTCCCTTCCAACTATGCTACCTGACACCCCCCTTTCCCAAACTCCCCCTTTCCTGCCAAGCAATGCTAAAAAACCCCAGCCTGTAAGAAAAATGTGCTCTCATCACTCTCAGAGTGGTACTCTGACTGCTGAGTGTCCCTCTTAGGTCTTTCTTCCCAAATAAAGGCCTGCTGCTTGTCAAGGTCACAGATTCCTTCTCAGAGTATGTCCTTTTCTTTTCCTTAAGTGCTTCCATTCTTTTTGCTCATTTTTCCCATCATTTGGTGCTAAAACCCAGGAGGGAGCTTTGAGTGGGGTGAATGTCCTTTTTTGGCTACTGTGACTTCATGGTAATCCTCATATGGTCTATGGTGCACCTCATTGGGGTCTCTAGTCTGGGCTTAATAAGGATGCAATATGAATAAGAGGCTCTTAAGTTACAAGGATGGATGTGGCTAGTGTTTGCCTTCATCCCCAAACTGCTCAACCTCTCTCTGAATATCTCTTTCTCTTTCTTTCTCTCCTCACTGTTTTCTTCATGCTCTGAAAATATTGTATTTTCTCCTGACCCTCCCATTACACTGACAATTATTTTGGGTGTGGGATTAAGTATAACTGTTCCTTCTGATTGGACTTGAGCCCAAAAAACATTATTGGTGGCTCCTTCTATCTAACAGCCACACTACTCTGGGGCCTGACTTTCTGGTCACGCTGGATTTCCTGTTCCTCTGTGACCTCCTGCAGGGACTTTCCCTGATTCCACTTCACGCACTCAATACCAGCTCCTGTTTCAATAAGGATGGGTAAGAGATGGCATTCCTGTCCAGCACCCTGTGGTGGGGTCTTCGTGTGCCAGTTCTCTGGCAATTCTTGCCTTCCTTTCTCCTATTCTTTCCTCCCCCTCTTACCTTCCAGCCGAGACATCTGCCTACTGCCCCAGCTTTGTTCTCTGGTTTTGGAAGTTTTCTCTGGGAGATGCCCTAGGGAAAACTTCCTAACCTTGGCCATGGGTAATACCCACTCAATTTTCCCTCTGACTCACTCCCGGGTGCCTTTTACATAACCTTATTAAACTGAGCCTAAAGGGCAATCTAAAAACCAAAAATCTTCGTCCAGTTTTCTATGGAAATTTGGCCTCAAGACAAATTAGATAATTCCTCTAAATGGCCTGAATTTGGAACTTTTGATCCCAATGTCCTCCTAGACCTTGACAACTTTATGGCAAGAAGTTCCCTATCTCCAGGCTTTCTTCTGTCTCAGATCCCAATCCTCCCTTTGTTCAAATTGTTGCCCCTTTCAAATCCTTCTTCTTGATTCTCATCCCTCTGTGTCAGCACCCAACCCCATTCTGTTTGCCTTCACCTCAGACCCTGCTGATGATTTCTTCCCCTTACTAGTCACCCCCTTCTCAAGTCCAACTTCTTCAGACTCCCCTTCCTCTCTAGAAGTTCTAGTCCCCCATCCCCAGAAAATCCCTCCCCAGGCCCAGCCTTGTCCCCTCCCCACATTTGGTTGTGGTCACATGCACCCATCCACTTACAGCTGCCCGCACCTGTCCATCCCCATCCAATTCCCACTCTCCCCCTATGAGAGGTGGCAGGAGTGGAAGGGACAATTAAGGTCCATGTCCCTTTTTCTATGATAGCTATCCCCAGAATTGAACAATGTTTGGGCTCTTTTTCAGATAATCCAATGAGGTATGGTAAGGAATTCCTCCATCTTACTCAGGCCTATGCCCTCACATTGGGTGACATTTACAATTTCATAAATGACACCCTCACAGAGGACAAAAGGAAAGAATATGGAAGGCAGCAGAACAACATGATGACAACTCCATGAAGGACATTCCAATAGATACTCCCCTGCCCCTCAAGCAGTTCCTAAAACCAAGACTCATTGGACCTATTAAGATGGGGACCTGGGATCAAACTCCTGGGATCATATGCTCATCTGCCTATTATCAGGCATAGACAAAAAGAGTCATAAACAGGTTAACTATGACAAGTTTAAAGAGATCACACAGCATCCAGATGAAAACCTTGCCATTTTACTTAACCACTTAATAGAGGAAATGACGAATATACCAATTTAAACCCAGACTGTAAAGGGGTATATTTTCTAACATCTCCATTTCATCAGCCAGTCAGCCCCAGACATCCTAAAAAAACTACAAAAACTTGAGAAGGACCACCAGACCCCCCAACAAATCTTGATTAATATGGCCTTTTAAGGTCTTCAACAATAGGGACAAGGAAGCTAAACAACTAAAGGATAAAAACATCCACAAAAATTATCAAATGCTAGCCTCAATCCTCCAAAATCAGATGTCCCATACCAGCCCAGAAAACCCATCCAAAGTATCCAGCATACAGTCCCCCAAAGCCTGCTTCCAATGTGGAAACCCAGGACACTGGACAAAATCTTGCCCTAACTCACACCTACCAACTAGGCCCTGTTTACAGTGTGGACAACGCAGATACTGGCCAGATGGACTGTCTGCAGGGAAAACAGTCTTTTCCTTGCTCATGGCCTCAAATTCCCAATAGGCTGAGGATCCAATACCAATGTTTCCACCAAAGTGGCTGACATGGTCCAGATTATAAAGACTTTGTACCGGGGAGCCTGCTGATCCATGGGTAACAGGGATGGCATCAGGAAAACATGTGTCCTTCTTCCTCTGTACTGGGGCATCAAAATCAGTTTTAATCGAATATGAGGATCCTCTAAAAAAGGCCTCCTTCCATATTGTGGGGGTAAGTGGCATACCAATAACACCTGACATAACATACACACACACTGCACCTTTGATCTAAATTCCTCACTCACCCTTTCCCAGTCATTCCAGCATGACCTTTCCCAATACTAGGAAGAGATATACTCCATATACTTGGAATCACCATTTTTATTCTGTTCATTAATCCCTGCCAGCCAATACAGTTTGTCCTCCCTATATAGGACCTTCCACTGCTGAAAATCTCCCCCCACCTCCTACAGAGGTCAACCCCCAGGTTTGGGACACATCCCACCACTCCATAGCTTCACACCATACTCCTGTTAAAATTACTCTAAAGGACCCCCTGTTCCCATTATCATTTCACAATATCCCCTGGGTCAAGAGGAACAAAATGGGATTAAAACTAATTATAGATCAACTAAAAACCTTTGACCTCCTAGTCCCTTTTAACCCCCCTTACAACACTCTCATCCTTCCTGTAAAAATTCTAGCAGCTCTTTTAGATTAGTCCAAGACCTCAGAAAGATCAAAGCTGCTGTCAACCCTATTCATCCTGTGGTCCCTAACTCATGTGCTCTTTTCTCCCAGATTCCTCCCCAAATCTCTTTCTTTTCAGTCTTAGATCTCAAGGATGTCTTCTTCACAATCCCCTTACACACCTCCTCCCAACCCTTATTTGCCTTCATATAGACGGATCCTGTCACCGATCACACCCAGGAATTAACTTGGACAATAGTTCCTCAGGGATTCAAAGACTCCCCCCACCTTTTTGGCCAGGCCCTACAGCAGGATCTCAGTTCCCTCGATCTTATCCTAAGAAAGCTCATCCAGTTTGTGGATGACTTTCTTCTGTGCAGCCCCTCTAAATCTTTATGCAAGACCTACAGCACCCTGCTTAATTCACTGGGAATATCACATATCAAGGAGTAAGGCCCAACTTATTTCAACCTCAATCTCACATATGGGACTTTTATTAATTCTAGGATAGCATTGAATTCCTCAAAACAGAAAAACTTCCATACTCCAAATTTGTCTTCCAAAGACAAAAAAGGATATTCTCTCTTTTCTGGGATTAACTGGATATTTTAAAATTTGGATCTCCAATGACTTGATAATATCCAAACCACTGTATGAGGCTCTAAAAGATTAGACTTTACCTTGCCCCCAAGTCCTCAAAACTCCTTTTAATCTCCTCAAGCTAACCTTTTCAAGGGCCCCTACATTTTCCATCCCAAATCCCAGCAAGATTATTCACCTATACCTACACTCGGATAAAGGCCAAGCCTTGGGCCTGGTGGCTCAGAGTCCAGGAGACTTGTTGTCTCCTATAGCCTACCTCTCAAAACAACTGGACCCCATTTATAGGGACTGTCCCACCTGTCTGAAAGTAGTGGCCACAATAGCTCTCTTAATACCCGAAGCCCCCAAAATATCCTCTAACTTACCCATGACAGGCTGGTCATGTCACAATATTCAGGACTTAATCAGCTATAAAGCCCTTAACTCCATTTCCCCATCCCTTGTTCAGATCTTACACTCTTTTCTCTTACAACCTGACCTAATTTTTCAGCAATGTCAGAGGTTAAATCCTGCTACCCTTCTACCTTCAAACACCCAACCCACCCAGAAACTTTAACTCATGACTGCATTCAGATACTTGATGACTCACTCACAACCTTTCATCACATCCTAGACATTCCCATGCTTGATGACCCCACCTGGTTTATAGATGGTAGCTCTACAATAGCCTCCATTACCACTCCAGTTAGGGCAGGATACACAATCGTGAGGGGCATTGAAACAGTACAATACACACAATTACAGAGACAGATAGCCTTCTCCTACAACTACTTACCAACAGACAGAACTATATGCTCTTACATAAGCATTACAAATGGCAAAAGACAAGATGGTTTAACATTTTTTACACAGATTCAAAGTATACCTATAACATCATTCATTCCAACAGCCAGAACTGGAAGAAATGAGATTTTTTTAATAATGAAGGGATCCCCAATAATAAATGCAAAGTACATTGTGGTTCTTTCACAAGTGGCTATATCCCATCACAAGGCTGCCATCCTCTACAATAAGAGACATCAAAAGGATAACATTTTCAAATCCATTAGCCATAACTTGGTGACCATCACCATTAAACAGGTGGCCCAAGAAACACCCCTACCCAAGCCATTATGGTAATTCACTGCAGTTACACAGAGGAGATAGTACTATTAAAAACTCAGGGGGCTAGTCAATGCTAGGGATACTGGTTTCTTAATAATACCCTTATTCTACCTGAACAACAAATTAATCCCACATTAACTGCCCTTCATCAAATCTGTCATTGTAACCCTCTGTCCTTACTTCATTTTATTAAAACCCATGTTGCCCCCAACTTTAGCTTTCACAAAACACTAAAGAAAATCTCATCCTCTTGTCCCATATGGTCCAAAACCATCCCTTTATCAAATATCTTGTCTAACAGGATGGATCAAAGCTTTCTCCACCACTAACAAAAGAGCCTCCACGGTAGCAACTACACATTTCAGGTAAATTATCCCATGTTTTGGTGTCCCCATATTGCTGCAATCAGACAACAGGCAAGAATTTACTTCTACCATTGCTCAACAACCAACCTCTTATATTAGTTCAAAATGGCACTTCCATATTCCATATCATCCACAATCCTCTGGAGAAGTGGAAAAGGCCAACCACACCCTAAAAACATACTCACCAAGCTTACTCAGAAACTCCAAATGGACTGGATTGAACTACTATCTTTAGCCCTCCTCTGTACCTGAGCTCTCCCCCTAAAGCCTCTGCTAATTAGTACTTTTGAGGACATGCACAGCTGTCCCCTTGTAACACCAGGTCTTCCTACAACATCCTCTAACATTCCTCCTCCCCTGGTTTCTTCTTTACTACCCACATAAGGACAACACTTTAGGTACACCTGGTTACCCACCTCCCAAAACTCACTTCTCCTTCAAACCCCAAACTAGCTCAGATCAGGGAATGGGTTTATTACAAGGAACTGGTTCTCCTCTCCCCTTACAGCCTCCTTGGAAGTGCCCCCTATGGGGTATTTTGACAACTCCCACTGCAGTTAAACTGCAAGGATATAAACCTGGGTACCTGTCTCTTCTACAAAGCGAGCCTCATCTCCCCTCGATGTACAGCACTCTCTTGCTTTCTTGTGTTTCAGGACTGGACCCACCAAAATCCATGTTACCCATCTGCCCTCCATCCGGGAAGCAGATGAACCAACTCCTCCAACTCTACCAGACTTTCCTCCAGATATTTCTAAACCAATTTAAGAATTATCATCTACCACAAGACAACTTCCTGGAGGTCATCTCAGACCTTTGGCTACAGGGAGATCTTACTGCAAGCCAGACCAAATACTCTTCTCCTTTTGCCTTTTCTCTATACTCAATCTTCACCATTCCTCTTACAATGACTCTCTTCTTTGTCTCTACTCTATTTGCATAGGCACTCCTCATCCTACCTCTTACAGGCAACAACTAACTGCGCCCCATCCCCACCAAGTGCGTACTCTCCATGATTAACACCTCTACACAACTACTCTTAGCTATCAATCCTAATCTCTCCTCTTACTGGATCTGCTCTCCATCCATGGAGAAGGGATGAACAGCATACCCCACCACAGTAGTAGACTGGACTGCCATGAGGGGGTGCCTAAATCAGAGCACAATTAGCCTAGGCACTATGTTCTTCACCTTCCATTCACAGAGCAATAATGCTGAATCTGCTTCCCAGGCATTATCTGACTTAAAACTCCAATTAGCAGCCTTATTGGGAAGTCCTCAACCTTCTGTTCTTCCAAAAACATCCCTGCCTGTAACAGGCTCTGTAGCTCAGACTGACCTCTATGGGACAGCTCCATTATGCATACAAAGACCCCACTTCCTGGATTCTTAGCCCATAGGCTCCCTTAATACCTCCCGGTGCACACAAACCCCCCTTCTCCCACCTCCATCACTGGCAATTCAAATTCTTTAACTGAAGGGGCAACAGGTACAATACATCAAAGTAGCCTACTACCCAATCCCCAATTTACCATTTCATCACACTACCACTAGCCACTTCAAACTTTTGTAATGGCAGTGCCATTCCAATCTTCAATATTCTGGGACTCCACCAAAACCCTTTTTCTAAAAGTAATTGCAGACTGTTATTCCCACCTCACTCCCAACTATTTCTCTACCCACCAACCCACTGACTCATTGTGGAATCTCTCATGCCCACCAATGCCTCTTTCCCTCTCTTCTAACCCCTTATAATGGCCTCCTTCTCCATTTCTTTCTGCTCTTAAAAGAGAGAACAAAATGCAGATCAAATAGAACCCCTCCTCTCCTTTGAATTAATGGGATGTCTTTCCCCCTCCACAGGAATCTTCTTCCTATGTGGATTACAAATATATACATGATTACCTACTAACTGGATGGGAGTTTATACATTCATTTTCTTAACTCACTCAGTTTCATACACCACTAATTCAGAAATCATCCTCAACCTCATTGTTAATGTCATATGTACAAAAAGAGATGTCAGTCTCACACCCTTGGTGTTGGGACTAGGCCTTCTCACCAGAATTGGGACAGATTCTGCTGAATGGAATTGCTAATTAGCCTGTTCCATAAATTATCAGAGCTCTAAAAGAAAGCCTTAATGATATTGCTTTGCAAATCTCTGCAATCCAGGACCAAACTGACTCTCTAATGGAAATGGTTTTAAAAAACAGGAGAAGACTAGATCTCCTCGCAGCTGAAACAAGATGGTATAGGAATTTTTCTGGGGGAAGATTGTTTTTTCACCAATAAGTCTGGCATAGTAAAGAATGTGATAAAAAAAAGAAACTCAAGGAAAGGGAACAGCAGCTGACATCCTCATAACCTATTAATACTCTTTCTTCTTTATACCATGGCTTATTCTGTTGGTGGTTCCTCTCGTCCTTATTTGCTTGGCCCTAATGTTCCTACCATGCCTTATTAATATTTTTCAAAAATTTTACAGAAATGTATTGCCACCATCTCCCTAGCTACATCAAGGGAACAACTGAAGGCCATCATGTTTCTACAAACTGTGCAGACTTGACAACTACCCAACCCTCACCTTGTCCCCAGGCAGCCAGAAGTAGCCAGAAGACAAATGGTGCCGCCATGCCCTTTATAAAAAAAGCCTAGAATGTTAGAATGTTGGAATGCCGAGGAGCACTGAAACAATGAAAATATGGCTACCTCTGATAAAAGAGCAAGAGAAAACACTCAAAACTGCCTAGCCCCTATTGGCTGTCCCCTAATTTTTCCTTTCATGAATCATGTTACACTTCTCATCATAAAATGTGCAAGCAGGGTTGAGGTTATAGCTCAAAGTAGATGGCTTGCCTAGTGTGGTGAAGCTCCTGGGTTCAATTCTCACACTATAAACAAACAAAAGAACAAACAAGAACAAAACATAAATATCCTCAAGGAAATGGGAAAATAATTTGACTTCCATTTTCTTTTCTGTCTTCCTCTCTGTTTATAGATATAGTTATGTAATAATTCCAAGGAAAAATAATTTTTTACCATATTTTGAGATGATGACTATTGGATATTTAAGGGAGACTATTGGATATTTAAGGGAGGAGAGGCAAACAGATTTGTGAATTGGTGTTTAATATTTTTAAGCAAAATCCTTTGAATAATTTATGTTTGTATTCTAGTCCTACGAGAATACTATTTGAAGTTCTTACTTTCTCTATCCCTTTTGGGTGTGACCTCCCCTTTGTGTGATCAGTGTTTCATAATATTACTACATTAGTGTTAAGTCTATATTCCACTTCTGACTTCTGACCCACTATTTAAGAATTAATACAGAAATTTTAAACTGACTGAGCCTACCATAAGAAAGGGACTAAGATAGAATGAACAAAATTAGAGTAAATAAACCAAGTGGAGTTATAATACATACATACATATATACATGGAAATATCACAAGGAAACTCCCTGTGTAGCTACCTTTATCTCAAGGTAAAATGTCATGTCATGCTTTTCATTTTCTCTTTTCTTTTTTTTTCCTGCTACAAAAACAGAACAGGAGGGTGCAATGAGCACTGCATAGCAGAGAGGGCTGGTACCAGTGGGAGGGGAGGTGTTGGGGAAAGGGGATAGGAGGGTAAATACTGTGTAATAAAATGTGTACACATGAAAGTAAATGCAAAAATGATACTTATTGAAACTACTCCAGGAATTGGGGTGGGGGGATGGTGAAAGAAAATGGTTGAGTGGAGTGGGTGAATTCATGCTTGATATAGTTGATACATTGTAATAACCTGTGTAAATGTCACAATGTACTCCCACCCTGCACAGCAATAAAGGAAAAAATTAAAATAAAAATAAAAAATATATATTGAAATGCTAAATAATTTTAAAAATCTCATGAAGATAGAGTGCTTTGTCAACCTGTGATTTTTCACTTTTGATTGTCACTCCTTATTGGCCAAAGCTTTCATCTTGCTCACCTGTTTATTTAACTTTGTACTAGATATATTTATTGAAATTCTCAGAGTTGAGTGTATCTGTATCATACAATGTACCACCTTCCACAAGTCATTCCTTTCTCATCCTGCCAGTATAATTAACTCAATTTTTCATTATATCACTATTCAGAAAGTCTCTTATGTGACTATGTCAATAATTTCCACAATAGGAATATTTTCCTTTATATTTTTATTATAATATTTAATAACTATTTAAAAAGTTATTCTAAAAAAAGTTATTCTAAGGTCTTATCACAAATTTTTCAAAAGTCTCTACCACCTCTCAACTTCTTTTGTTTTTCAAAACAAAGAAATAAATTAATCATCTAGTTTTCTTTCTGGAGCAAAACTCTTGTAACTCTCACGGTCGTACGTCTATCGAATTGTTTGCTCTGTAGCCAAATGTACAATTATCCCTCTCAGATTTCCTTTTATCTTTGCCATTACTCTGTAAATTTTCTCTGCTTCTTCTTGTATTGATTGTTTCCTAGTTTCCATATTCTTCCTTCCTTCCTTCCTACCTTCCTTTCTTCTCTTTCTTTTTCTCTCATTTTTAAAGCATTTTTCCTCATAGTACATTCATAAGAATAGTTCCTTTTTTTCTTATGACAATTTGAATAACTGAATATGTTTTTGTACTTTGATACTCATTTAACAGTTCAACTATATTTAAGTTTTATGCTGGCAACCATCTCATTCAGAATTTTGAATCTTGTGTACTCTAGCATCCATTTCTGTCTTGCTATTAAGTCCCATTCTATTGTTATTCCATTTTTCTTTTGTGGGACAGGGGTTTGAACTCAGGGCTTCACAGTTGCAAAGCAGATGGTCTACTGCTTGAGTCACACCTCCAGTCTCTATTATTATTCTTAATCCCTTGTATTTGAACAATTTTTTGTTTTGTTTGTTTGCTTCTTTTCCTTTGCAAGTTTTTAGAGTCTTGGTCATGTCTTTATTATGGATGCAAATGGTGTTTATGAAAAGTCAATATTTTTGGTAGTACTGAGCACTTACGGGCTCTTTAACAGTAGGGACTAATATTCTTTAGTTCATAGAAGACTTTAATTTGTGATGTCATCTTCTCTTCCCTATTCTTCACACCTATTTTTACATGCTGTATCTCATTGATTAAGCCACAAATTATTAAAGAACAAATTGTTTAGTTTCATTTTGTTATTTTATTTTGTTTCATGGCTAATTTATTTTTTAGAACATTTTTATTAATATATGATAGTTATACAGGAGATTTCATTGTGAAATTTACATCCATATTTATATTGAATCCAGTTTATTTCATTCCCTCCATTGTTCTCTCTCTTCTCCCAGACTTCCCTTCTTAGAAAAACTCAGTTTTCAATGTTCTGTACTCAAACATGTTTAGAAAATACATTAACCACATTCATCCTCCTTTACTCTCTTCATTTACACTCCCTCTCTTGCTTGTGCCCTCCCCTTGACATGACCTGTTTTACATTCCTGTCCTTCATTGTTTTAAGTGTCTATTCATTGCTTGGTGGGGATTTTACCTTGGTGTTTCATTTGTAACTATATTGTGCTTTAATCAGTCTATACCTCTCTATTATTCTTTCTCACTCTCTTCCGCCTACCCTATATTGTTCAATAGATTTTTGTTGCGCTGGGTAATTTCTAATATATGTTTTACTTTTACTTTTCAAATAAGCTTTCATTTTCAAAATGATATATTGTTTTATTTATTTATGCATTATTTTATTATATTTGTACTGGGATTACATTGTGATATTCACAAAGTGCTTACAATATATCTCAGATTCACCACCTCCATCTTTCTCCTTAATCTCCCTTCCCACCTCTTAGAACAGTCTTAACAGCTCTCATTGTTCCATTTTCATACATGAATACATAGTATTTCTATCATATTAGACCTCTTTGCCATTTCCTCCTGACTTCCCCTCCCACTGGTAACAACCCCCAGAAAGGCCCTGTTTTGCTATTATATTCTGAATTCTCAAGACTACTTTCTTGTTCACTGAATGTTCCCTTTTATTGAATCCTGTGCTGGTGTCATGATCCTTCAAAGTTTACTCATTATCTAGTACTGGTTTTAAGATTTTATTTTGCTGCCTACTTTGTTTTACTTCTCTCTGAGTTTCTTATAGAGAATAACAAAGGAGAATTTTCTTTCACTTCCCTTGAAGCATATTGCCAAGTTTCACAGAAAAGTAATTATTTTCATAATGGCTGCTGTTCTCTCACTACCCAAGGATAGACACATATTGTTTGACCTACCAGGTAAGGAATGATGAGTGGCACATGATATCCCTACGGGTACAAGCAAGAATGCAAGCGAAGTTGAAGTCTGGTGCAAATTTAAACAAATAGTTGAAACCAGACATTTGGGACTCTAGCCTCACAAATTCTTTTTTAATCTTTTGGCATATCTATGCCCTCTAGGGATTGTCAACAATATTTTGAAAGTAAGCTCCCTGAAATGAATAGAATTACTACTAATCCATGTGAAGAGTCATGTTTCAAAACAGCCAAAATTTGAAGTATTCATTTATTCATGAATTTACTTTCTTGTCAGTAATTGATTATCTACTATATGTGAGAAATAATGCTTTGAAATTAGGATACAATGATGAATCAGTATAGACTCATACTATGCACACAAGATAATGACAGTATATTAGAAAACAAAATTCAAAAAAGAATTACACTAAAAAGGTATATAATTGCAATCTCTGAAAATTGCAGTTAAGAACTTTTTGTTGTGATAATGTATCAGTAGTCATAATCTGAGGCAGAGAGACAAGTTAGGCAGAGAGGTGCTTGAGAGAAGAAAGGAATATTGAGCTGGAAATAACTTGGCGAATATGGGAAAGAGAAATATTTTCCCAGGAAACAGGCTGTGAAAGAGCAAAAGGTAGGACTGTTGAAAGAATTAAAAGCAAGCACAGAGGGTTGTAAATATAGAAAGAAAAAAAAAGAGTGTTTTATAAATCTACCCACCACACACATTTTATTTATCAATATCTGAAAGGAAATTAATCTTATTAGTGTCTTATTAAATTTCTATAAGTGATAAAGCTTAATTTATATTATCTATTTCAGTTTGAGTAAGTTATAGCAGTGTTAGTCTTTCAAGGAATTCATCCATTTCATGCAAGTTACCAACTTTTGGGTCATTGAGTTCACACAATTCCTTTGTTAACCTTTTCATTTCCATACCATCCATCATAATTGAGCTCTGTTTTATTTCAGATGAGATCAGGTGCATTCAGGGTGCTATGACTGTATACTCTCTTTCACTTCATACACTAGCAATTT
Source organism: Castor canadensis (assembly GCF_047511655.1). Classification (NCBI taxonomy): domain Eukaryota; kingdom Metazoa; phylum Chordata; class Mammalia; order Rodentia; family Castoridae; genus Castor; species Castor canadensis. The sequence goes on along the minus strand of NC_133390.1, from coordinate 24,630,904 downwards.
CTATTTTTCCCTTTTCTTCTTTGTTAGCCTGGCAAATGTTTATCAATTATAAAATAGAGTAATGAAGCTAAAGTAGATGACAGAGGTCAGGATTAGGTAGAACTCTGTAGAGCACAGTTACAATTTTTTTTTAATATTTTATGTCAAGTATTATATGAGTGACAAAATAAACCATTTGTCCAGGTGTCTCAGTAATTCATATTATCTGGACATTAATAAAAATGCTTGCAGTTTTACTACCATGGGGAGGTTGAAAAGTTTTAGGAAAAGTTTACATGTCAAATAGATCTGGATCCACAAAATTGCCAACTAATCATGTAACACTGGCAATTTTATTGCATTTCAGAGTCTCAGTTTCTATGACTGGAAGTACTATACTTAGTATAGTATATGGAATCTGTACTTAGATTATATTTAATAGGAGATCAAATCACTATATGTGACTTATTAGGACCTATGTTTGGTATTAAAAATTTAAGAGTATGGTATATTAAAAACTGATGTAGATGAGTAGATATGAATAGACATAAATAATGAGTACTAAATTCAACTATATATTAAAATAGAGGGATTCAACAGTATTTATATTGTATCTATAATATAAGAAATACTCTAAATACTCAAAAAACATCACATTTGAGAGCTGAATAATGAAAAACCTTGTATCTAATGGTAGAGTTACAATTGTCTTTTTTGTTTAGGACTATGAAAGGTTTATATTTTAAAAATATTTACATTGGTAGGTTTATCTTCTATAGCTACTTTCTAAACTGAGCTTTCAGATAAATAACTTTGATTCTGTTCATAAAAATATGAAAGTTGCAAGGTAACAGCTGTGCATATTGATGTCTTCATATTAAGCTTAGCGGAAAAAAGGGCTTTTTGATAGTAGAATTTTTTTTAACAGAAATGGATGAAGTGTCAATGTTTCTTGATTTTTCTTTGTAAATATACCACTCTTCAATGCAGTCTTTCAGAACAGTAAAAATCCTCTTGACAACACATGATATGTAATACTCAGCTCTAGAGGATGAATAAAGTGTTTAATATCCCTGTGTTGTACTCAGAGAGAGAACCATACAGATCAAATGATGGAATTTATAATTCATTAAGAAGTTTGTCCTCACTAAACCCATAATCACATCAGTTCTGATTATTCTTAAAGAAATACATACATATTTTTCCTTGCATGTTTGAAGTGAAACAAATCATGCCATTAAACATAAATACTGTCTATAGGAAATGAAATACTAAGAAGAACAGCATAACAGTATAAGAGTACTTATCACTGTAGACAATGAAAAGGAAGGAAAGGCTACTGCTATGGTATGGATTTCAAATTTCCCACAAAGACCCATGTGCTAAAGGCTTGGCCCCTAACCTATGATGTTATTAAGAAATAGTGAATTAGAATGTGGGCCCTAGGGGAAGGAAGTTGAGTCACAAGGGGTGTGCTTTGAAAAGAATATTGGTAGCCCTAACCTCCTCTTTTCTCTCACTTTGATTCCTAGCCACAAGGAGATGATAGGCTTCCTCCACTGTGAGCTCCCACCATAATGTACACCATCACCACAGGCCAGAAACAAGAAAGCCAAGTGATTGTGAACTGAAAGATCTGAAATCATGAGCCAAAAACAAAACAAAAAAAGAAACAAAAATAACAACAAAAATACTGGATTATCTCAAATACTTTCATAGTGATGCGAAACTGGCTAAAAAAGAAAAATGCAGAAAGGAAAATTAAGGAATTTGGAAAATGTATTTCTCACTTTATAAGAGCTAGTCTTTGAAAGTTGTTATTTAAAAAAAATTTAAATGTATATATTTAAGAGCTTATTCATTATCCTATGAAATTATGAATAATATGAAGTTTTTCATGACAAAGAGAGAAAAAGTTGCAGTAAAAAAGGAGAAGTTACAAAAGCTATATGAACTACACCTCTTCTGGACACAGGACATAAATATGAGCACTAGGTAAGCTGGGCAAATGAATGCAGGAGGAAACTTCTACTGAACCAACATGAGCAACTTTGTAAACATAATCAATAGCTTTGATGAAAGGTGGAAAGTAGAAATGCAAATATGATTTATTTATTTAAAATTATAACCAATACATTCTAACAAATCTAAATGGGGAGGAGGTGATATTCTTATATTTTAGATCAGACTCTATTTATGACCCTACAATCATTAGAAAATGTAGCTGTTTCTTGTGGGTCAGTAAATGCCTACTTACATGGACATCATTGAGATTTTGTAAAAACAACATTTTTCTTTGAAAATTGACTAAGTTCAATTTTAAGTCATGGTTTCCTTATTGTGGTTGTCTCTTATAGGTGACAATTAGATAGAAACTATTGTTTTATTCTTACATAATGAGGTAAATTATGAGATCAAAAAACTCTGAAGTTAGTAACTTAAAAGAAATTCCTAAAAATTAATCTTCATTCACCTTAGAAATATTGCTTATTTGGTAAATATTTTTATTGCTGTTACTATTTCAGACTGAAATGTCTGAAACTGGCAAAGGTTTTCTTAAGAAATCTGAAGTCAGTAACTGATTTACTAGTATTAGAACCACAGAAAAGATAACACAGCCACTTTGCCCAAGGTATGATGGCCTTCCTTTTTATTTATGAGTGTCTGACACTGGTAGAAAACAAACAGCCACATCAGTATCTTCCTAGATATTAAAGTCCCTTTATTGGTGCTTTTGAACTTGATGTATCATCTCATAGGGACACTGTAAACAAAACCTTACCAAATATACAATTTATTACCAGATATTTTAATGAAAATATCTGTTGTATGTAAGTGAAGCTAGAAATCTCTTTTTGGAAAACATTCAAATTCTATTTTCAATTATGTGTTAGTATCATGTTTCCAGGGTTTTGCTCTTTATATTTCTCTTTTAATACCTAGTAAGGTGATTATTGATTTCTTTTACACAGACCATTGTAATGTGAACAAGCATTATACATTTGGCATATTATGAACGTGTAACAAAAGTGCACTTCCAATAGATATACATTACCTGTAAAATAAAGTTTATATATTCTGTAAGTTCAGTTAACTGAATAAAAGTGTCATTTTTAGGAAACTGATTCAAAATTAAGAGTTATTTTGATCCATAATATACCATTATGAAAATTTTTACATGCAAAGTGAATGAGAAATGCATAATGTTATCATTAATCACTCAAAAACCATTTCTCCCACAAGGTAAATAATTTAAGCTACTACTGGCTCATATCCAAAATTTAAGAAAAAATCTAAGATAATTTATTTATCTTGAACAATTTCCTATTACATTTTATAATATGTATACTTCTGAAAAAATAACCAAATTTGAGTCCAATATTATATTAAAAAGTATGACATAATATTTTCACCATAAAACAAGTATTTTTTTGGAATGGCTCAAATTGCAAGATAACTAAGATGTTAAATAAGTTTCAAAAGGAAATTAACATAATGGTTTCATGTCAAGATATAAAAGAAAGCAATGCACTTATGTGGATATGAAATAGTAGTAAGCATACATTGTGAGTCACAATTTTCCTTTTTAATTCTGGAAATCAAAAAAGTAACAATGAAACTATGAGAAACAATAACAAAGAAGTGACAAAGACATTTTTAGTGAAATGGAGAGAAAAGTATAATTTATGCACACCTACACGTGCTTGAATCTCTTCAAAGTTGAATTTGATTACAAGCTGTGTGGAAGGAAATGAAATGGAAAAACAGCAGATCACATCAGAAGTCATGCACAGAAATTAATGTCCTGCAGATGAGCATCTTATTTGATGTAGAAAACCAAATAACTCACTCCTCACCCTGCTCCAGTGGATTAACAGAAATGTGGACAGAATAACTATATCAAGAACTGGCTATATGAACTCTGAGATTGCAGAAAAGGGAGAGTCCATCTAGACACAGCACCAACTCATTGCCAAATAATCTCTGCACATAGCTAAGCTAGGAGACATCAATTCATCACTCTTAGTTATGCAAAGAAACTGAATACAGTGATACTGTTGGGGCTCAGAAAATGATACCCCGATGTGTGGTGCCTTGCTATGCTGAATGTTTTTGATTCAAGGAAAGGAGCTCAAAAGGAAGCACTTTATGACCTTCTGTTCCACATTCTCTCCCAAGACTGGCCATAGATACTAGAATTCCTCTTGCCCGTGGTAGATCATAGAAACCTACAAATGCTATTATACTAGTTCCTTGTTTTTCTATGTGAGGAGAGTAGCCATAAAGCTGGGTAGCTCATTGGTAGAGTAGTTGATTAGCAAGTCTCTGGTTAAATTCCTGGGTTCAGGCACTGTGTTCATTCTCTAGAACTATGATAAATAAAAACAACAAAAATAAAATAAAACCACTTAACCATCTTCAGTGACAGTAGATGGTAATATCCTCATTCCAAAAGCTGCCTGAACTATAAATAAGAGGAAGGAATAATACATAGTGAGGCCATGTTGAATCTAAACAGACAGGACTCTCGGTCTTTTCCTTTTGTCTATTATTATTATGTCAATCCTTCTTTTTCTAAGCCCATATTTCTATATAGCTGTTCATTCTCCACTACATCTTTATTACTTGAGTTTTTGATCAATGTTTTTCTGTTGTGCTTTTGTCTTGTTATTCTTTCTTTTCTTATAGGATGTTAGTCATGATCTTAATTATGGATAAAGAAAGATATCATACCTTTCCACCCCTATTGTACAAAGTTATTTTTGACACAGAATATAAAAGAGAATATAACACATAAAACCATGCAAGTATTGACAAAGAAAATGAAGTCATTATGAAATTTTTTGAATAAAGTAAACATATAACTGGAACTTTTACATTAATAAAAAATTGAGAAAGAGGGAGAGAAAACAGATAATATATGTGAGCTGTCAATCATTAGGAAAGAAGTGAAAATAAAATGGTTACATATCAACACAAAATTTGAGTGAGTTAGTGGAAGAAAATGATGCTGGAGGGAAATGCAGAAAGAATGGATACTGAAAATCAAAATGGTAATAAGTTATAAATGAAGATATATAAAATTATACCTTAATAAAGCTGTGAAGGAAGTAGGGAGGAAGAAGGGAAGGAAAGAAAGAAGGTAGGGAGGGAGGAAGAGAGGGAAGGGAGAAAGGGAAGGAGAGAAGGCAAAAGGCAGAGCACATTGATTTTCTGTCTGTCACTACACCTAAAGCTAAATTGCTTATCAGAAATAAATGCCCAGAAGAAAAAAACTGAATTTTGGTAAAAGTACTTCAGAGTATTTTATAACAGTAATATGTAATATACTTCAATGCCCATAATGAAAATCAATGATGACTTCATGAAAAAAATGCAGGAATTGAATCATTATGGTGAAAATGGGAGAGAGCACCCGGAAGTACCTGTATTAGGAGTGATACATGAAGATCAATGTGCGGGTGGCAATCGTCATAACATCCACATATTCATAAGAGTGACAGTGTGACAAGGGAGGGGTGAGGATAGGTAAGACACCTAAAAAACTAGCTAGCATTTGTTGCCCTTAACGCAGAGAAACTAAAGCATTACCTTAAAGCAACTGAGGCCAATAGGAAAAGGGGACCAGGAACTAGAGAAAAGGTTAGATTAAAAAGAATTAACCTAGAAGGTAACACCCACGCACAGGAAATCAATGTGAGTCAATGCCCTGTATAGCTATCCTTACCTCAACCAGCAAAACCCCTTGTTCCTTCCTATTATTGCTTATACTCTCTCTACAACAAAATTAGAGATAAGGGCAAAATAGTTTCTGCTGGGTATTGAGGGGGGGAGCGGGAGGGGGTGGAGTGGGTGGTAAGGGAGGGGGTGGGGGCAGGGGGAGAAATAAACCAAGCCTTGTATGCACATATGAATAATAAAAAAAAAAAAAAAAAAAAAAAAAGAGTGACAGTGTGAAACAGAAAATCTAAGGTACACAAATTTTCACTACTTAGTTCTACATATGCTATAAATATAAGATAAAATCTACATATAGACAAAGAGGAAATGGATGTGAAATTGTTATTTTTAATAATTTTGAGTTTACAAAACTCTCATATTCGTTTGTCTTTCTACCATTTACAATGCTTACTTGACTTTGCTGTGTTAAATTATTACAAACACACCAAAAAGAAACCCTAGATATCAAAAAAGTTAACATTGGAAACACTGTGAAAATTGGTTTCTCTAAAAATTAAAACATTCATTCTTAAGTTTTCTGACAATTTAGAGTGAATGCTGTTTTCCTAAAATCAAAGTGGAAAACTTTGCAATAATTTAAATCCATTAATCACCTATATCTCATTCTCTATGCTTTCAGAAGGATTATAACATAAAATAAACATCTCATGTGATGTTATTAGAAGGTTTGTTTTTGAAAATTGTATATTTTTAAAATTTATTGAGAAGAAAATGTTGTTTTTAGGTTCATGGTTGTCATTTTTTGATGTTCTTTCTTTCCTATAGATTAGAATATCTGTACAGTATTAACTTCCCTATAGCCAAATAATTACCAATGACATTTAATTTTTGAAAGCTTTTCCTACCAATCCGTGAACATGTAAGATCTTTCCATCTTCTGGTGTCTTTTTCAGTGTATGTTTTCCAGGTTTCATGTTTTCATTTTAGAGGTCTTTTATCAACTCAGTTCAGTTTATACTTAGGAATTTTATTTTTTGAGGTTATTGTGAATGGAATTGTTTTCCGATTTCTTTCTTGGTCTTGTTCATTGTTAGTATATAGAAAAACTACCAGTTTTTGTACAATTGATACTTTTTTTAGTATGATTGGGTTTTGAACTCAGGGATTTGTACTGGCTATACAGACACTCCGCCACTTGAACCATGACTCCAGCCCTTTTTTCTCTGGTTCTTATGGAGATAGGATTTCACTTTTTGCCTAGGTCAGTCTAGTTTTTGATCCTTCAATGTCAGTTGGGCTGATAGGTACACACCACTATGTACAGTTTGTTCCATTAAGATAAGGTCTTGCAAATGTTTTACTTCTGGGCTGACCTAGAACTGTGATTGTCCCAATCTCATTCTTCCACTTACTAAAAATGACAAGCTTCTGCCACTATATCAAGCTATTGGTTGACATAGGGTATACTGACTTCCCCACCCCCCCCAGGCCAGATATCAGCATGCCAAAAGTTAGGATTATAGGTGTGAGCCAATGGTACCTGACTGTATGTTGATTTCTTATCCTGTTACTTTTCTGAAAGTGGTTATCAGCTCTAGGAGTGTTCTTTGGTGGAATCTTTAAGATCTTTTAAATATAAGATCATGCAATCTGAATTCTTCTTTCTCTATCTGAATCCCTTTTATTCCTTTCACTTAACTTAGTGATCTGGCTAGAAATCCCAGTATTATACTGAAAAAGAGGGAGAGAGTAGACATCCTTACCTTGTTCTTAAAACTTTAGAAGAAGTTATTTCAATTCTTTCTCATTTAGTATGATGTTGGCTGTACATTTGTCATTTATAGCCTTTGATATGTTGAGGTACATTCTTTCTCTTCTTAATTTCTTCAAAGCTTTTATTATCAAAGGATATTACATTTTGTCAAAGATAGTTTTTGCATGAATTGAGATGATTATGTGATTTTCACCCTTTATTCTGTTCTTGTGCTATTGTATTTATTGATTTACATATGTTGAACTATCCTTTGAAAGTATGAATATGGCTAGGCTACTGAAAGCAATCTGCATACTTTTTTTTTCTTTTATTATTCATATGTGCATACAAGACTTGGGTCATTTCTCCCCCCTGCCCCCACCCCCTCCCTTACCACCCACTCCGCCCCCTCCCTCTCCCCCCCACCCTCTCAATACCCAGCAGAAACTATTTTGCCCTTATTTCTAATTTTGTTCTAGAGAGAGTATAAGCAATAATAGGAAGGAACAAGGGTTTTTGCTGATTGAGATAAGGATAGCTATACAGGGCATTGACTCACATTGATTTCCTGTGCATGTGTGTTACCTTCTAGGTTAATTCTTTTCGATCTAACCTTTTCTCTAGTTCCTGGTCCCCTTTTCCTATTGGCCTCAGTTGCTTTTAAGGTATCTGCTTTAGTTTCTCTGCGTTAAGGGCAACAAATGCTAGCTAAATTTTTGGTGTCTTACCTATCCTTACCCCTCCCTTGTGTGCTCTCACTTTTATCATGTGCTCAAAGTCCAATCCCATTGTTGTGTTTGCCCTTGATCTAATGCATTGCTCATCAAAATCCTAATGTCATTCTTTACAGAAATAGAGAAATCAATCATAAAATTCATACAGAAATATAAAAGACTTCCAAAATCAAAAGTAATCTTGAGGAAATACAACATTGCTGGAATTATTATAATACTGGACTTAAAAAGTATACTACAGAGCCATAGTAACAAAAAGAGCATGGTATTGGCACAAAAACAGAAGCAAAGATGAATGTAACAAAGACAAATAGAAGTATACAATCAACATGTACTGCATAAAAGACAACCTCTTCAACAAATGGTATTAGGAAAAATTGGTTATTTGCATGCAGAAAACTGAAGAAAAGAATCCAATCTTCCTTCCCGAAATAACTCCAAATAGATCAATGATCTTTGTTTTTTTGGAATTAGTCATCTATATCACTGTATTGAGGTTTTGGTGAGCACTTAACTTTCAGTTTTCTGATAGCAATTAACTTTTGTTGTTTTTGGCTATGTGGTGCTGGGCATCAAAACCAGTGCAAGGTAGGAAAGTGCTCTACCTCTGAGCTACAAGCCCAGCCCTGATTGTGGCAAACATTTTTTTTAAATTTTTTATTATTCACTTATTCACATGTGCCTACATTGTTTAGGTCATTTCTCCCCCCTGCCACCCTCCCCCAACCTCTCCCTCATTCCCCCTTCACTTCCATGCAGAACCTGTTCTGCCCTTATCTCTAATTTTGTTGAAGAGAAGAAATAAGCATAATAAGGAAGACAAAGCATTTTTGTTAGTTAAGTTAAAGATAGTTATACAGAAAGATTCCTAGCATTGCTTTCATGTCAAATGTGTTACAACCCAAGTTGATTCATCTCCAGCTGATCTTTACACTGGTTCCTAATACCCTTCTCATGTTAACCTCTGTCGCTTTAAGGTTTCGGTAACACCCACACACAGGAAATCAATGTGAGTCAATGCCCTGTATAGCTATCCTTATCTCAACCAGCAAAACCCCTTGTTCCTTCCTATTATTGCTTATACTCTCTCTACAACAAAATTAGAGATAAGGGCAAAATAGTTTCTGCTGGGTATTGAGGGGGGGAGCGGGAGGGGGTGGAGTGGGTGGTAAGGGAGGGGGTGGGGGCAGGGGGGAGAAATGAACCAAGCCTTGTATGCACATATGAATAATAAAAGAAAAATGAAAAAAAAAAAAGGTTTCTGTATGAGTTTCTTTGGAGCGGGGACATCAAATGCTTTTATGTTTTGTGTTTTCTACCTATTCCCATATCTCCCTTATGTGCTCTCCCCTTGTCACGTGATCCAAGTCCAATCACATTGCTGCATTTGCCGATTTTCTTGATCCACTCATCAATAGTGGGGCATCTTGGTTGTTTCCATAAATTGGCTATTCTGAATAGTGCTGCAGTAAAAATGGGTGTGCAGATGCCTCTGGAGTAACCTGTGTTGCATTCCTTTGGGTATATCCCCAGGAGTGGGATTGCTGGATCATGTGGCAGGTCTATGTTTACATTTTTAAGAAGCCTCCAAATTTTTTGCCATAGTGGTACCAGCTTGCATTCTCACCAGCAGTGTACAAGGGTTCCTTTTTCCCCAAATCCTCACCAACACATGCTGTTGGTGGTGTTTTTGATGATGGATATTCTAACAGGGGTGAGATGTAATCTTAGTGTGGTTTTGATTTACATTTCCTTTATGGCTAGAGATGGTGAGCATTTTTTCATATGTTTTCTGGCCATTTGAATTTCTTCTTTTGAGAAGGTTCTTTTTAGGTCACTTGCCCATTTCTTAATTGGTTCATTGATTTTAGGAGAGTTTAGTTTCTTAAGTTCCCTGTATATTCTGGTTATCAGTCCCTTGTCTGATGTATAGCTGGCAAATACTGTCTCCCACTCTGTGGGTGGTCTCTTCAGTTTAGAGACCATTTCTTTTGTTGTGCAGTGACAAGGGTGCCCACTATCTCCACTCCTATTCAACATAGTACTGAAATTCCTGCCCAGAGCAATTAGGCAAGAAGAAGAAATAAAAAGAATACAAATAGTTAAAGAAACTTTCAAAATATCCTTATTTGCAGACAATATGATCCTATACCTTAAAACCCAAAAAATTCTACCCAAAACCCTTAGGCACTATAAACAGCTATAGCAAGGTGGCAGAATACAAAATCAACATACAAAAATCATCAACTTTTCTATACACCAATAACAAACAAACTGAGAAGCAATATATGGAAACAATTCCATTCACAATAACCTCAAAAAAAAAATCAATTACCTAGGAGTAAATTTAACAAAAGATGTGAATGACCTCTACAAGGAGAGTTACAAACTCCTGAAGAAAGAGATCAAGGAAGATTACAGAAGATGGAAAGCTCTCCGGTGCTCATGGATTGGTGGAATCAATATAATAAAAATGGCTATACTACCAAAAGCAATCTACATGTTTAATGCAATTACCATCAAAATCCCAATGACTTTCATCACAGAGACTGAAAAATCTACCCTAAAGTTCATTTGAAAACACAAGAGACCATGAATAGCCAAGGCAATACTCAGCAAAAAGAGCAATGCTGGAGTTATCACAATACCTGACTTCAAACTATATTACAAAGTAATAGCAATAAAAATAGCATGATACTGGTACAAAAACAGACATGAAGACCAGTGGAACAGAATAGAGGACCCAGATATGAATCCACACAACTATACCCACCTCATTTTTGACAAAGATGCCAAAAATATACAATGATAAAGACAGCCTCTTCAACAAACGTTGTTGGGAAAAGTGGTTATTCGTCTGCAAGAAACTGAAACTAGATCCATGTCTATCACCCTGTACTAGTATCAACTCAAAATGGATCAAGTACTTTAATATCAGACCTGAAACTCTGAAGTTAGTACAGGAAGAAGGAGGAAACGCTCTGGAACTAATAGGTATAGGCAAGGATTTCCTCAATAGAACCCAAGCAGCCCAGCAACTAAGAGAAGGGATGGACAAATGGGACTTCATAAGATCAATGATCTTAACATAAGACTTGAACCTTTGAAATTACTCCAGGAAAACGTAGAGAAAACATATTCATAAGCAATTACTTTCTGAATAGGAATTCTAGGAAATGAGAGGAAGAATCAACAAATGAAACTGCAACATATTAAAAAGTTACTGCACATCAGATGAAATAATTACCAGGGGCAAAAACAACCAACAGAATAGTAGAAAACATTAATCAGCTATTCAACCAAAAAAATGATTAGTATTCAAAATATACAAAGAGCTTAAAAAATCAAACAGCAAAAGAAAAAATAATCTAGTTAATAATGAACAAATTCAACAGGCATTTCTTAGAATATGAAAAACAAATGGCTTATAAATGCATGAAGAAATGTTCGATATTCTTAGCCATAAAGGAAATGAAAATAAAAGTACACTAAAATTCCATTTCATCCCAGTCAGTTTAGTAATCATCAAGAAAAACAACAGCTAGGAGTTGTTGGCTCATGCCTGTAATCCTAGCTACTCAGGAAACAGGGATCAAGAGGATCACAGTTCAAAGCCAGCCCCAGGCAAATAGTTCTATTTCAAAAATATCCATCACAAAAAAAGGGCTGGTGGAGTGGCTGAATTGTAAAAGTTCCTGCCTGTCATGTGCGAGGCTCTGAGTTCAAACCCCAATGCAACAGAAAACACCCCAAAAGATAAAAACAACAACATATGCTTGATCTACCTATCATCTATCAATCAATTAATCAATCAATCACTCTATCTCTCTCTCAACCATCACCCTATATTAGTAGAGAGTTGTTTGGTACCTTCATATCTACTAGGAATTTCTTAATAATATATGGTAAGGTAGAAATAGCACAGAAAATATTTTTCATCACAATGAATGAAATTGGAAATTTATGTTTCATTTCTCCAGGAATTTCAAAACAATTCCTTAGCCATTCTGGTGTCAGAGAGTAAAAAGGAATTGATATTTTGACTTTTTACACACATCATGACTGCAAACAGTGCTTAGAGGGTACTGTTTAACTTCTGCTGGGAGGAAAAGTAAAAAATATTAATAAGCCCAATAATTACTTTACAGTAAAAATAATAATTATTGCAAGAGTTACAAAAACAATATCAAAATACTCAGAAAATAAAGCACTTGGAAAACACAGAAACCAAAGTACTGGAAAAGAAAAAAAGGAAGATAATGGAATTAACTTGGATGTCCATCTGCAGGTAGCAGATAAAGAAAAGGTGGCATGTACACACCATGTAATGTTATGAGGCCATATAAAAGAATGACACCCTAGAGCACACATGGGAGGTCTGGGGATAGGTAGGAAACCCAAAACATGAAAGTGTTTGATGTCCCAATTGTAGAGGAGTTAATATAGAAACCTTAAAGCAACAGAGGTCAATATGAGAAGGTGATCAGGAACTAGAAAATGGTCAGGTAGAGATGAAACAATTTGGGTTATAACACACTTGTGCATGGAAGCAATGCTAGGAATCTCTCTGTATAGCTATTCTTATCTCAACTAGCAAAAACACTTTGTCTTTCTTATTATTGCTTATGTCTTCTCTTCAACAAAATTGGAGAAAAGGGCAGAACAGGTTCTGTCTAGAAGTAAGGAGAGTTGGGGGGAGAGAGGGAAGGGGCGGGGAGCAGGGGAGAAAATTGGCCCAAACTATGTATGCACATATGAATAAATGAAAAAAAAAGGAATGACATCCTATACAACAGAGCATGTTATGTATAGTGAAATAAGTTAGAGAAAATCAAACAGGCCATATCTCTCATTTGTAGAAGATAAAAAATAGTGAATCTGATTGAACAATAGTGATTACTAGAGGCTGGAAAGGTTACAGGGAGGGATGGTAGAAGGAGGTTGGATACATTTAAATAAAAGTAAAAAGTTATAGTATTGAAGAGTGGGGTGATTATAGCTCATAATACCCTATTAAAAATGTTATGAGTTACTAGAGAAAAGGAGCTCAAAAGCTTCAAATATAAAGAAGCGATAAGGAGATAGAAATAATTACTATGATTTAAACAATATGCATTGTATACTTATACTCAACTTGTACACTGAAGTCCATGTAAATTAATAATTATTGAGTTAAACAAAAATTTTAAAAATGTTTGAAGAGAAGGAAATACTAGCTGTGGTAGTTTTATCATTATACAGTATATACATTTATCAAATTTCAATGTACATGCACTTATGTAATTAAATATAATTGCATATATACCTTATAAATATGTTTAGTTAAATTAATAAAAATAAACAAAAAGAAAATTGGGAGATTTGCATTTTCAACCAAAAAAGATTTATTTTTATTATATACAAAAACTACACATAAAGTAGTCAGAAAATCCTGACTACAAACCATATGAATTTAGTTGTAAATTGGCAAGTTACAAGTGGAAACGTAAGCCAGGTGTTGTGGCTCATGACTGTAGGCTCAGTTGGAGGTTGGAGGCTGAAACAGGAGACTAGCAAGTTTAAGCCCAGCCTGAACTACATCATAGTTGGAGGTCAACCATGGCTATATATCAATATCCTGTCTCAAAAAAGAAAAGAAAGAAACTTAACTGACATTTAAACATGTAGGAAAAATATCAAGTTACCTCATAATAAAGAAAGAATATTAAAGCTTTAGTTATTGTTGAATTATGAACTGGAAATTTGGGGTAGTATTTATAGGACACTGAAGATTTTTAGAAGAGAGGGAATGTTGAGTAGATTCTCTTTAATAAGAAGAATAGGCACATAAAAGGAAAAGAATAGCTGGTATCCCAATAATTTTTATATATTAAAAGTGTTGTTTTTAATTACCTAAGACTAGAAGCTATGTCAGGTTGATATACTTTAACAAAATAGTTAGAGAAAGATATTAGAATTATTGTTCATCATTCTAGTACCATAAATACATTTTCAATAAATAGTATATTCTTCTGCGACTTTATCAAGAGCTGTCCACAGCTACGAGTTATCACGTCAAGCATGCCAACTCTGCAGGAAATATCTGAGTTCCCAACAAGTCATCTCTCTAAAGACATTAATTCCACTAAATACAACATCTGGCTACTTAATTACAGCTTCTTGGGTAGGCACTCTGTGTATTTATATATTAAAGTTCACATTTTTTAAATGTCCATTAATTTCTTTTTAGAGTTATAACATTACACTGATATATTTTTGAAATTATGAAGATATTCAATGATAGTCTGTACAGAGAAATATTACATATATGACATTAAAGTTATACATATACATTATGCATATAACATACATATATACACACTTAAAATTGTTTCTTATAATATTGTTAATGAGCAATGTATTTAACTGAAAAAAATAACTATTTTATGCTTACTTTTCAAGGCCTTACAGAAACAAACACTTTAATATACTGCCAATGGGTGTGGGAATTTATAAAATTTCTAGAAATGAAAATATATATAGATTCTTGGAAACATTTGTGACATTTACTAATGGACATGACATTTCATATCTGTGGACTCATGTGAAAGTGAGCATGTATGAAATGACATTCACACACAGTTACTGTAGCATTGTTTGCATTAACAAGGGATTGAAAAGAACTGTGTGTCATCAATAATTAAATATTGGTATAAATTAATTTACAGAACACAATTAAATATTGTGCACTTGTAGAATACAAAGTGGATGCAATTTGCATTCTAATATGAGGAGATCTCCAATATATTTTATTGAGCAACATGATATAATAGTTTATAGAATGTGTGTCCTATTTTGCAAAAAGATTTGAAAAACTGAAAATGTTGCTTGCATTATATTGCTTATACATTATAGTAAATCTGTTGAAAGAATGTAAGTCCTAAATGTCAATGCTTGACAGCATTAGACTAGAAGTACTGTCAGTGTTAGGAAAATAGGCGGTTGTATTCAGAAATGAGTGGCTGGCTTTCCACTGCAATTTTAATTCCTCAAATATCTGAATATATAAACAGCAAAATTAAACTAATTTTGAGCAAAAATATAATTAAGACCTTAGCCTAGAAATTATATATTGAAACTTTGGAATATAAAGTGTTTCCTGTACCTTATCACGGAAAACTTCACAAATAGCTATAAATAAGAAGAAAATCCATTAGCACAGGGATAACAGATTGTGACTAAAAAGCCAAGCATTTATTAATCTCTATTGCTAAATTCATACTGTGCAGTGTTGTATACCTTAATTCCTGTCACATTAAGTGCTAAAAACAGGCTCACATAAAACAGTGAAATAATGAAATAATATGAAAAGAAATTTCCTGGCTGGAATGAGTAATCATCTAAAGGTTGTCTATTTGTATTCTTTAGTGAAACATCACCAAGACCGAAAATAAATGAATCTGAAAGTTCTCAATAGGGTAAGATTTGAGGAAGCCGCCTTAGAAAGAACATCATCAGATGCTGACATCTCAGCAACAAAAATTGCCTACTGCTTGTCAATGAAATTTATCTTGATTACTTTCAGCATATGCAGTCATTTTAATAGAGCCTTTATGCTAGTGTAGCAAGATGTTTATAATGCCTTTCTCATATGCTGTATCTACTTACAATAATCTCCATCCCATCATTAATACCACTTGAATTTACAGCTAGAAAAATTGAGGCAAACAAGTTATTTTGACCACTATTTTTTGGAGAGAGATTCACACTAAAATTTCCACATAAGAGAGGCTTCAAGAAGCAATTAATTTGGAAAATGATTGATTATGCAGGAGATGATATTGGAGGTATGCTTAATAACAAACATTCATGTTAACTCATATTACTCCATTTGTAATGGATTTAAAGAAGGAGATAAAGACTATTGTGTTCACAAAGAAGGCTAGAAAGTTCATTTTTGAATGAATAATGAAGGAATACATTATTGACTATGGAAATATCATTGTAAATAGGAATAATATATGAAAAGTGATAACCATTAAACATGCATTTAAAGTATTGAGTTAATTCATATTTGCATAATATTAATTTCCTTCAGCCCATATAGCTAGAAATGATAATCAGTATGAAAATATCAGTTTGTTTCTCAATTTTTATTTTAATTATTGGTTTATTTTTAATAATTTTTTTATTAGGATATATTTGTTATATGGAGGGATTCATAGTTATAATTCTTATTATACTCATATTGTACATTAGTTATATTGTCCCTTTCATCTCTCCCCTTCAACTCCCTCCCTGACTCAAAGCAATTGCAAGAGGATTCTTAGCTCTGTTTCATATAGATATATGAGATCCATCAACCATATACTATCACCTTAATCTCCTTCATTCACCCTCCCTCCTTCTCACTAGTACCCCACACACAATATAAAATGAATTACATTTAACTTTCCTTTTTTTGATACATTCATGTTTTCTTTTAGTTCTGTCTAAATATTAGTATTTACTTGGCATGTTTAATTAATTTAGAGAATGTATTATTTCATCTTAGATTATCCCTCGCTCCTTAATTATTTTTCTAAATTTAGCTTTGAATTTTATATTAAGGTAATTACAGAATTTTATAGAAATCAAATGAAATAATAGTTTGTACTAAAAGTAATGCACCATTTTTTATAATTATTGTCCTAATATTTATTTGCTATTAGAAAATTATGCTTATTAAATATGAAATATTTAGTATATTTACTGTATTTGTTACTTATGTAATCTTGAAATTTAAATATTAACTTACATAGAGGATAATTTAGGGAAGTTGCAAATTATTTTATTATTTTCCCATACTCTGTGAATCAAAAACTCACATCCTCTTACACTGAGTATACATGGGATATATGAACCTACTGTGTAATTGATATCACCCTTTTTCTTTTTAAATTCTGTCTTCTTTTAAGAGCTTTCCATATAACTGGAAGAATATCTCAAACATTTTTGTCACTAACTTTATTTAAAAATAACAATTTTAATAGAGCTGTCATATTTTAATGGTTTTTCAGATCAGTCAGCTACAATATGTCTAAAATCATTCTGCTTGTCCTATTCCAATTATTAACAATATGCCCAGTACCTAGGTGAAATGTGTAATCTCAGAGACTTAATAAATAAGGAAAGATACACCATTTTATTTTCACCTCAAACAAACTAATTTAAATTAGTATTATGCACATTTTTCAACTATTCAATTTGGAGTATACAACCATATTTTTTTTTATCAAAGAGATGATAGCAATATAACTCATCCCAAGTAGAGTGTCTAAAGAATTTATTGGTAAAACAAAATATTAGTTCACAAATATATTTGGAAAAACAAACTATTTTCAGAAGTCAAGAGCTGATCATATCCTCTTTTGCTATAATCTTTCCAATAGTTTTCCAAAGTACTAGAAATACTTCTATTTTGAGGTAAATTTAATAAAAAATAATTAAGAAAGTTATAACTGTCTAGTTTAGGCTTCATCATTATTTTTCTAAATAATTAAAAGTTAAAATTAATGAAATATTATTTAAAAAACAACTTAATTTCACTCATTATGCATCTAGATAAATAGATGTGTTTGATAAAATGCTTGCATATGTGAAAATTTTCATAAAAATATCATAAATGCAAATAATTATAAAGTAGCACTTAGATACCCACTATGTGTTTTGAATATATACCCTTAACTACCTATAAAGTGCCTTCTAAGATATTTCATAATTTTTCTATCTCTCTTTTTTCAAAATTGAAATTGTGTCTAAATTCTGGTTATTTTCTAAGTAATAGATTATTTATTGATAAAAGTTTTGTATTTTATATTTAAATGTTATGATGTAAGTACTTGTTTATGATTTGGTTGTTTTTCTAATATTACTTTTATGATAGTTCTCTATGTTAATGACTGTAGATGACTCTTTCAGGGTTTTCTGACATTTCCTATTCCATCTATTCCTGAATCACACCTAAGGTGTTTTCTTTTTTCCCCAGTTCTTTGAACTACTATACAAATAACTCTTGCATTATGTATGCAGTACTTTCTCTAAGAACAGAGTTACTGAGTTGCAAAAACATTTAACTTTTAGTGAACAGGACCAAAACATACGTTCCCTCACATTTACCTTCAGAACTTTGGTTGTTTGTTCAAAGGAGAAACTCAGCTATCCTCTCATCTCCAAAGCATCTATTATGCTTGTGGTTGCTACAGCTCTAGATCTAACTCCACCAGATAAACAAGCTCTAAGAGGCCTAACAACAGTCTAAAGTGCCCATACTTATAGAGAATGTGATGTCTTCTGTTGAAGGAAGATATGAGACTGAAATAAAATAATGCATTTCTCATCCTTTGTCCCTGTTAATATACTGCTTTTCTGCCCATGCTTTCTCTCCAGAGAAAGTATAGTGAACCAAATAAATAACTGTATCTACTTGTAGATTTTGTCAGAATTCCACCATTGCTTGACCTCTTTTCTTTCTTTATTTCCCTCTTTCCTTCACTCCATACTGAAGCTTAGAGGTGCCAAGATCCCTCTGAAGTACATATTCCAACTTCACATTAACCAGCAATAGGAAAAAACATTTTGCATTGTCAGATTTACATTTATTTGCCAATACCAAAGGTGTAAAATGGCATTTAGTTTTCATGTTTTATTGCATTTTTTGGAGTATTGTAGTGTCAAAAGTTTACAGATTATTCTTGTCTCTTCTATACAATATCAGTTCATAATGTTCTTCAAATTTTTGTCTCTTTCTTATTCTTTTTATTTGTAGGAAGAATTTATACTTAACTAAGGAAATGATGGTTTATTCATTTTGTGATTAATGTAACAGGACTTTTATCTGTCACCTCTTTAAAGTATATTAAAACAAAAAATCCATAGTATTAACATTAGATTTATAAGTGTATTTCTTTATATTTTGTATTTCATTTCTCTTTTGAGAAATCTTCTGCTAATTGTGGATATATTCTCATCTATTCGACTCCAAAATTCTGTTACTACACCTTCACATTTAAGTGTTTGATCCACCTAGGTAAGATATTTTAAGTGCGGTTTACGCTAGAGATGTAAGCCTCACATTCATTATTATAAAACCATATTAAACTCACATCATCAATATCTACTCTGAAGAGTACCCAATTTAGGTTATGTTTCTTCATTGTATTACATACCCACACAATAATGTTCTGCACTTTATTCACAAACTACACTATGTTATTTAGTATTGTGATGCAATGAAATGTTATGTTGACCAGAGTGACTCTTACAATTCTTTTTCTTTTTTTTTAGCAGTTAATGCAGGAGGAATCTTGAAGCCAAAAACTCAGTTGAAGTCATCATCTGCTTATTTTAGGATTTCTTGGTACATCAAAAGAAAGAATCTTTCTTAAATCCAATTATTTGAGATTTTGATATTCATTCTCCATGCTTCCAAGTGCATCCCAAATTGATAAAAGCATCCAGTAACAATGCTTTTTATGCCAAGTTATTACACATACTCTGTTTACTTAAATAAATTATTTAACAATTAAATAATGTATTTAAGATTTAGCAACCTAAGTGCATCCACAATGGAGACACCATTTAGAAAATAGCAAACAGACCTAACATTTATAAAAGATGGATATTGATATTTAATATATGCCAAAATGTGTTAAGAACAATGAAGATTAACAATAATATGCCATTGAAATTATCTCAGTAATCCCCCACGGGAGGCAGGCATGCACTTTTTTTAATTCATAGGATCTTTTGATTTTGTTGTTGCTGTTGTGCTGGATGGGGGTACATTGTAGCATTTACAAAATTTCTTACAATGTATGAAATATATCATAGTTGAATTCACCCCCTTAATTATGCTTTTAAGCACCCCCCATTCCTGGACAAGATCAACAGGTATCATTTTTATATTTACATACATGTGTACACATTTTTTTGCTCTGTATTCACTCTCCTATGCCCTTTCCCTACCACCTTCTCCGTACACTGGTACCAGCTCCCCCTAACCTCAGGCAGGATGTGTTTGTTCTCTTGTTCTCAATTTTGTAGAAGAAAAAAGTAAACAAGAAAAAAAAGACATTTTTTCTGTTTGAGATAAAGGTAACTACGTAGGAGTTTCCTGTGCTATTCCCATATATATGTACTGTAACCCCAACTGGATCATCGCCTCCACTTTTCTTCATTTTACCTCAGTACCTTTCTTACAGTGGATTCAGCCAGTTTAAGAATTTTGTATTCATTCTTATATAGACAGTATATCAACCATATTCACCTTATTTTTTTTTGAGTGTCTCAGTCACTTTTTATTTCTTTTTCTTTACTCATATGTTCACATGTGCATACATTGTTTGGGTTATTTCTTCCCCCTGTCCCTCACCCCCTCTCTCTCCCCCCACCCCCTTGCTTTCACCATAGTTTCCTTCTTTTACCCTACCCCTTATATATGTGACCTCCCTATATTGTGAACAGTGTTTCATAATATTGCTTCATTAGTATTAGGTTTATAATCCACATATGAGAGAGAACATGTGGCTTTTGGCCTTTTGAGCCTGAATAACTTCAGTTAAGCTGATGTTCTCCAGTTCCATCCATTTACCTGCAAATGACAAATTTCATTCTTCTTGTGGCTTAGTATAATTCCACTGTATATAAAAACTTCTTAAATTTCTTAATCCATTTGTCAGAAGTGGAGCATGTTGGCTATTTCCACAGATTAACTATTTTAAATAGTGCATTGTGAGCTAATATATGGTCTACTTTGGCGAAAGTAGCATGGACTGCTGAGAAGAATGTACATTGTGCTGTTGCAAGTGGGAAAACTCTGTAGATGTTTGTCAAATACAATAGATCTTGATGTCATTCAATTCTAGAACATCTTTGTTGATTTTTTGGTCTGGATGATCTATCTATTGGTCATAGATGATTATTAAAGTTCCTACTACCACTGTGTTGGAGTTTATCTGTGTTTTAAAATTCATTAGTATATTTTTAATAAAGTGCATGCACCAACATTTGGTGCATATTTTCTCTTAATATATTCTCCTTTCATTAGTATGAAGTGAGCTTCTTTGTCTCTTCTGACTAGTTTAGGTTTGAAGTCCAGTTTATCTGATATTAGTATTGCTACTCCTGCCTTGGGACCTCTTTATGCCTGGGCAAACACATCCATCCACGTCCCAATGGTTCTTATTCTTTTTGTTACCCAAGTGATATTATTTCATTCCAAGAAAATATTTCATTATAGATTCTTTGGTTCATCACAAATGCTGAAATTCAACCTTCCTGTACCCTGTGAAGTATTGCCTTGTGGAAACTTTTGACCTCTATTAAATGTAATCTAACACCAGCAAGATGGTCAGTATTCAACTGTGCTCTTGAGGCAAAATTCTCCTGAGAAAATCATAGATGAATGGATCAAAAAAATGTGGTATTTATACAAAATGGAAGTTTACTCAGCCATGAAGAAGAATGAAATCTTTTCATTTGCAAGTAAATGGATGGAACTGGAGACTATCATCTGAGCGAGGTTAGCCAGGCTCAGAAGACCAAAAGTCATATGTTCTCCCTCATATGTGGACTTTAGATCTAGGACAAATAGAGTAATGTTGTTGGATTTGGGTCACGAAAAGGAGAGAGCACATATGGGATGTATGGGGATAGGTAGCAAACCCAAAACATGAAAGGGTTTAATGTCCCCGCTTTAGAGGAACTAATACAGAAACCTTTTTTTTTTTTTTTTTTTTTTTTTTTTTGCTTACACACTTTTTTATTTTTATTTTTTTTATTTTTTTTTTTTTTAGAGCCAACCACATCTTTATTAGTCTCTGCAGCTGAGCAAATAGAGCCATCTTCAGGGTACTCTGGCTACTGGGCAGGAATGTTAGCATTTCTTTTTTTTTTCCTAGTCTAGGACTCTTTTTTTTTTTTTTTTTTCATTTTTCTTTTATTAT
This sequence comes from Castor canadensis, assembly GCF_047511655.1. Classification (NCBI taxonomy): domain Eukaryota; kingdom Metazoa; phylum Chordata; class Mammalia; order Rodentia; family Castoridae; genus Castor; species Castor canadensis. Next base: position 24,608,792 of record NC_133390.1, on the reverse strand, counting down.
TCATATGTGCATACAAGGCTTGGTTCATTTCTCCCCCCTGCCCCCACCCCCTCCCTTACCACCCACTCCACCCCCTCCCGCTCCCCCCCTCAATACCCAGCAGAAACTATTTTGCCCTTATCTCTAATTTTGTTGTAGAGAGAGTATAAGCAATAATAGGAAGGAACAAGGGGTTTTGCTGGTTGAGATAAGGATAGCTATACAGGGCATTGACTCACATTGATTTCCTGTGTGTGGGTGTTACCTTCTAGGTTAATTCTTTTTGATCTAACCTTTTCTCTAGTTCCTGGTCCCCCTTTCCTATTGGCCTCAACACCACCAACAACAGGTGTTGGCGAGGATGCGGGGAAAAAGGAACCCTTTTACACTGTTGGTGGGAATGTAGACTAGTACAACCACTCTGGAAAAAAATTTGGAGGCTACTTAAAAAGATGGACATCGATCTACCATTTGATCCAGCAATACCACTCTTGGGGATATACCCAAAAGACTGTTACTCCAGAGGCACCTGCACATCCATGTTTATTGCGGCACTATTCACAATAGCCAAGTTATGGAAACAGCCAAGATGTCCCAGCACTGACGAATGGATTAAGAAAATGTGGTATCTATACACAATGGAATTTTATGCAGCCATGAAAAAGAACGAAATGTTATCATTCGCTGGTAAATGGATGGAATTGGAGAACATCATTCTGAGTGAGGTTAGCCTGGCTCAAAAGACCAAAAATCGTATGTTCTCCCTCATATGTGGACATTAGATCAAGGGCAAACACAACAAGGGGATTGGACTATGAGCACATGATAAAAGCGAGAGCACACAAGGGAGGGGTGAGGATAGGTAAGACACCTAAAAAACTAGCTAGCATTTGTTGCCCTTAACGCAGAGAAACTAAAGCAGATACCTTAAAGCAACTGAGGCCAATAGGAAAAGGGGACCAGGAAATACAGAAACCTTAAAGCGACAAAGGTCAACACTAGAAGGGGATCAGGAACCAGTATAAAGATCAGTTAGAGATGAATCAACTTGGGTTGTAACACATTAGTACATGGAAACAATGCTAGGAATCTCTCTGTATAGCTATCCTTAACTCAACTAGCAAAAATGCTTTGTCTTTCTTACTATGTTTATCTCTTCTCTTCAACAAAATTAGAGATAAGGGCAGAACTGGTTCTGCCTGGAAGTGGGGTGACAGGGTAGGGGAGGGGGACAGGTGGGAGAAATGACCCAAACAATGTATGCACATGTGAATAAATGAAAACTAAAGGAACTAAAATGAACAAGCTACACAAAAAGTTAGTAGAAAAAGAACTAATAAAGATTAAAGCAATTTTGAAGTAGAAAAAAAAAGAAAATCATGGAGTGAATGGTCAGATTTCTTTCACTAGTGAATCTGAAGCACAAGTGAACATCAGAAAATGTTGGGAAACTTTAAAACATATTGTTGAATGAACATCATTCCTATTAATTCCTCTTCATTTGGTCCAAATTATGTTCAAGATTTAGTTCTTTGAATTGTAGTATTACATCCTTCATATTTTGTTGCTATCCTTCCTCTGGAGACTAATAGGCCATTCATATTGAAGAATTCCATTCTGATCCTCTGACACAGAGAGATGGAGAAACTTAGAATAATGTTACTCACATCTTTACAGTCAGTGTCAAATTTTGGAGTTTGAAAGTGGACATACAGGTACGTAAAGCATTTTTTCACATGGTTAAAATGTAAAATTAATAAAAATGTTTGTAGACAAATGAATGAATAAACAAAATGTGATATATATGTGCAATGGAGCATAATTCAAATTTAATATAGATGGCCCTTGGGATGTTGTGCTAACAAATATAAATCAATACACAAATACTCTATGATTCAAATTATGAGGTTCTGAAATAGTCAAAATCATGGAGACAGAAAATAGAATGGTAGTTACCAAGAAAATAGTTGATGGAAACAGTAATAAGAAGTTACTGTTTAATGCATGTAATAATATTTTAAATTGTTAATGACAAAGTTAAAAAAATAAGGAACATACATTAATTATGTTCATTTTTAATGCAATTGACACATGTCAATATGTGTGCATATCTAAAAATAATATTTTTATGCAGATATATTTAAAGGAAATCTATCTAATAAAATGGAAAAAAACTCTAAAAGATTATTTCCTAGATGAAAACTTTGAAATGTATAAATTACTATAGTTCTATGTCTTCATTTCATTTCATTTGGTGAAGAGTTGTGACAAGAAAGAAAATACATAAATGGCCTTTGTTCCTGGTTCCTGAGTGATAAGGGTGATAGCATCTTAAGCTGAGTTCCGAACTTCTTTGAGTTATCTGGCAATAGGAGCATTTTTTGTACTAATTTAGTGACTTTTGGTGGGCTTTCATATAGCTTTCAAGATAGGGGTTGATCACCAGAAATATCTAGTCATGATTAAATAAACTTACAGTCTTTTCTCCAACCTCCAGGGAGAGGAGAAGGGCTGGAGATTGAATCAATAAATCACCATGTCTCCATGAAGTCATCATAAAAAATTGCAAGCTATGTTGTTCAAAAAGTTCCAAGATTGCACAATGCATGCACATGCCAGGGCCATGGTATACCCAAACTCTATAGTAACAGAGGTGCCTCAGCTTTGGAATCTTTTAAACCTCACTCTATGCACCTGTTCAAATGTCTGTTCATCTGATCCTTCACAATATTCTTTAAAATAAATTGACAAGAAAAATGGCTCTGGAAAATGGAGGATTGTTGACATCCTTATAGCCCAGTGACGACTAACTACCCTGAAAAAGGAAGATCAGAGGACCCCAAAAGCACCCATAGGGTCCCATAACCAGTGAGAAACAAAGCCTTTATGAAATCCACAAATAGAAAAGCAACTAACCATAGGAATAATGGGAAAAATTACTCGCAGCTCAACACTCCATATCCCCTGCCCCTGAAGTCTCCACGCAGCTCCAGATTACATTACTCAGCAGTAAGTCCTGCTTCCTTGTACACACAGTAACACAGAGCTCCACACTTCCCCCACTACATGATCTGCTACCTTTATCCTGAAACGCCAGGGAAACTGGCATCCCTGTATAAAAAGGACCCACAGCTCCCGCTGCTCCACTGGTAACAGAAGGCACAAACGAGCAAGCTTGGTTCTCCTGTGCTGGCAGCGGTGCCACTGTACTATGCTCCTGGAAGCCTGTGCCAACAATCAGGTCTCAGAGCTCTGCTAACCACAGGTTTGGTTCCCCTGTGCCTGCAGCTGCTGCTGTGGCTCAAGGAAGCCCCTGCCCCAAATCAATCTACGTGTTCAACACAATCTCTGTCAAAATTCTAGTGACATTCTGCACAGTAATAGAAAAAGCAATCGTGAAATAAATACAGAAACCACAGAAGGCCTCGAATATCCAAAGCAATTCAATGCTGGAGACATCAGAATACCTGACTTCAAACTATACTACAGAGCCATAACAATAAAAACAACATAGTACTGGTGCAAAAACAGACAGGAAGACCAATCAATCAGAATAGAAGATCTGACATGAACCCACACATCTGTAGCCAACTGGTCTTTGACAAAGGAGCTTAAAACACATCATGGAGAAAGACAGCCTCTTCAACAAATGCTTCTGGGAAAACTGGATAACCATATGTAGAAGACTGAAACTAGATCCCTGACTTTCACCCAGTATTAAAATCAACTCAAAGTGGATCAAATACCTTAATATAAAATCTGAAACTTTGAAACAAGTGAAGGAAATAGTAGGAAATATGCTGGAACAGATAGGTATAGGGAATCACTTCTTGAACAGAACTCAAAAGGCTCAGTATCTAAGAGAAACAATGAACAAATGGGACTGCATCAAACCAAAGATCTTCTGCATAGCAAAAGAAATAGTCACCACACTCAAGAGAGAGCCCATAGAATAGGAGAAAATCTTTGCCAGCTACTCATCCAATGAGGACCTAACTAATAACCAGAATCTACGTGCATACAGTACATATTTTCTCAGTTACATGTCTGTTTCCATAATAAAGCCATAAGAATATTTTTTTCCAGTTCTTGCTTCTGGGAACTAAAAAAATTCAGCCTTCAAAGAATCAGCACCCCAATGAAGAAGTGGGTACATAAATTAAATATAGAACTCTCAAAGGAAGGGTACAAATGGCCAGTAAACACATGAAGAATTGTTCAACTTCCCTGTTTATAAAAGAGATGCAAATGGAAATGACACTTAGATTTCATCTTACCCCTGTTAGAATGACCATAATCAGCAATAAATGTTGGTGAGAATGTGGGGAAACAAGGAACCCTTATACGCTACTGGTGGGAATGCAAATTAGTACAACCACTGTGGAAAGCAGTGTGGAGATTCCTCCATAAACTACAGCTAGAACTGCCATATGATCCAGTGATACCGCTCCTGGGCATCTACACAAAGGAATATAACACAGGTTACAATAGAGACACTTGTACCCCTGTGTTATCACAGCTCTATTCACAATAGCCAACCCTGGTGCCCTGCAACTGATGAATGGATCAAAAAATTGTGGTATATATACCCAGTAGAATATTACTCAGCCATAAGGAATAAATGACCTGTGGTTTGAAGGTCAATGGATCCAACTGGAGGCATAATGTTAAGTGAAGTAAGCCAGGATCAGAAACAGAAAAGCTGCCATGTTTTTTCTCGTACATGGAAGACAGATCTAAAGATGAACATATACACAAAAACAAGCATGATCATATACAAACTCAGATGTAGTATGTTTGTAATAGTGGAAGTACTCTACAGAACTCGGGAAAAGAGAGAAAGGAAAAAAGAACGATAGAGCATCAGTAATATCACATAACATAAGTCGTGAAAGTAAACAATATCAGAATGTATGTTAAAAGCTGTTGAAAAATGTGGGATAGGAGGTAAAGGAGTAAGGAAGAGTAATGGAAGTGGCTGGATGACCAAAGTAAAGCACACCCACAGTTTGTATATACTGAGAAACCCCTTTGAACATCAATTTAAATATTAATAACCAAAACCAGGATTGTAAAATAGGTACAGTGTGTGCGGTGCGGGGGTTACTAGTGGGAAGGGGGATGTGAATGAAGGAGATTAAGGTGAGGGTATATGGTAGACAGCCTTCATATACCTGTACGAAACAGAACTAAGAAACCTCCTGCTTTTGTTTTAAGTGGGGTGATGGAGAGGGGGCTGAAGGGAATAGACAATGGAGGCAATGTAACTAATGTACACTAATATACAATATAAATCTAATCAGAATTGTCACTGTGAATCTCCCCCTGTATAATGAATATATCCTGAGAAAATTGTATAAAAAATAAAATAAATTGGCAAGTATATTTTCCTGAGTTTTTGATCTGTACCAGCAAATTATCAAAATGGGGGGCAATTGTGGGTCCCCCTGACATTTTAGTCAAGTCTGAATTAAGTGTGTACCTGGAGACCTATTATTTTTACTGACTTCTGAAGTTGGACCGCTGAGAGATAAGGCCTTTAAACCTGTGGAATCTCACACTAACTCCTGCTATACAGTATCAGAATTGAATTACAGGGTGGACAGTTGTTTGAAGAATTAGACAGTTGTTTGGTGTGGGGGATAAAAGCCCACAAATTGAACATTAGAAATATAACTAGGATGGTTTTTCCTTTAGGAGAAAATTGGCTTATAGAAAGAATATATTTTAATATGGAGTAAGGTGATTATAACAACTTTGTACACTTTAAATGCATTGCCTGACTTTACTTTCTTAAAAAATCTGGCTCTGTCTTGGTCTCTCTCTCTCTCTTAATGTCTCTCTCTCTCTCTCTGTGTATGTGGATATGTGTGTGTGTTTGTGTCTCTTTCCCCTTGGGTGTGTGTTTCTTGTGATACCTGTATCTTCTTTGAGCATAAAAGTATAAATGCTTTTATTTTTTTATGGTCTATATTCATCGCTTACCTCCAATCTTCTAATAATATGATGAAAATGTATGGGAAAGTACAATTTAAAACATAAAGAAACTTGATGAAGTACCTTTAAAAACATACTTATTTCCCCAAAATGTTTGGAAAATATTCTCATTGCAAAATGTTTTCTACATTTTATGATATTGAAGAGACCTGCATTACTAAAATTCTTATGTTTAATCTCTGTGGATGGGGCCGAAGGGAAAACTTCCATTCAACAAAGTTGTAATGTAATCTTTTTCTAGATTATCAGAGCAGAGAAGAAGTGATTGAGAAATTAGAAATCAAGGAAGGTGGCTTTTCAGTGCAATAATATGCTCTGAAATCTTTAACTCATAGAAGGAACAAAAGTTTCAATGTTAAAATTAAAACTTAAAAAAAAAATTTATGGTATGAGGAATCAAACCCAGAGCCTTGTGTATGCTGATAAGATTTCCTACTCTGCTTCATGATTTGCTTAGAACTTACTTACCTTCAGTATAATAAATTAAAAACATTTATGTAAATACGATTTGCATTGTAAAACATTCTAAAAAATAAATGTTGGTATCTAAAAGCTATTCAATGCTGTAAAATAGGATTTCAGATTCATAACCTTTCTTACAATACAAACAAGCATAATGAAGGCTAGCCTTGCACAGCTCTAATTTCAATGTAAATTCTTTCGCTTTCTTATCTTTTGTGTCAATTATATTTCTTCATTTCCCCTCCATGTACTGAGAAAAATCTTCGGGTTTATTTTCTGCACCACACATTTTGTTTTCTTTACTAATGTGTTTTAAATTTTAATTATGTTTTCTTCTGGTTTCCTTACAATATGCTCTAGTCATATCTATTTCCAGTTTTGTATCCATCTATGGCATTACCTTGTGTTTTTCTTGAGGGCCTTCATTTTTTACTTAATTTCAAAGAAAAACCAGATCATTTTCTAAATCACGTTTGAAATTCATGTATCATCTTTCATTATGTTTGATTTTGTCTAGATTTTACATTTACTTTCTCCATTGGATTAAAGGTGACAATTAAACAAGTAGACTATCCTTCAGTCTTCAACATTATCTGCCTTTGGTTTCTAGGCGTCCTGACTTATTGTTGTAAACTTAAATGGTCAGTTCATTGATTCTTGTCCATAAGAAAAATGAGACCCAAAATGGACTACGTAAATAGTTCAACAAGGGAGATAGTGAGGTTTAACAATGCCAGAATCTTCTATGGGTCTCTTTACTTTTGTATGTATATATTATTTATATACATTAAGTATTATATATGTGTATATAAATGTATGTATGGTTTTAAAGCATAGTCTAGTGTAATATTCTGGTTGAAAGATAATTTTAATTTACAAACAGTTATCTTGGCTTTATAAAATGGTGTAATTGTTACCTTAGTAGCTGATTAAACCTGGAGGAATCTGATTCCTACCACTATAAAAACTCTGTCCTTGGGGTAAAGATTGCTTCAGAGATATGCCTACTTTGTAACTAGGTAAACCCTGTTATATGCAAGAAGCTCCATATAGACTTTGGAGTACTCTTACCCCACCCCTAATTTTGAGCAGTTTCTGTGTGAATTATTTGATGTGATTTAGTGTTTCATTCTCATACTAGCTATAGCATATGTGGTAATGGTCTGGAAGGTTTCTTCACACATTTTCTTTAGTTACATTGATAAGGATGTGTGACATGTTTATCTCACTGAATATTTTTCCACACAGCTTCTTAACTTACCCTATCAATCTATTGCCACCCCTAGTAGCTGAACTAAAAGCCAGTCCTCTCTTACATCTACATAATTCCCTTTATGGGCAAAAACTATTGTATCTCAAGAGCATGAGTCTACTAAAATTATAAACATTAAACTACAATTGAGCAATACTTCCTACTAGTCATTGATATCTATATTTAGATACACAGGACACTGCAATTTCTTCCCAATAACAATATGAAGCTCTTTTGTAGTTCTTTTAGAAAAGATAACATTCTGAAACTATTTACGAAAAGGATATTATTGTGAAAGCAAGCTTATATAAATTTGAAAATCTATGACTAGCAATTTTTAAAGTATAATTCCACTTATAAAATGAGTAAGTCATATCCTAAACTCTGTCTACATGTTCACTGTATCTGTACATTTTCCTCTGGCTTTGGTAAAGTCACAGTTACTTCAGGGGAAGAGGTGGTGGTTGTGGTATTAGGGCTGCTTTCTGACTTCTTTTCCTTCTAAATTTTCTTTCTCTTCTAGATACATACTATCTATGCTCTGCCATTAGTTGGACTTCTGCCCACTGCATAAGTAAGTTATAGTTATAATTTAAAAGAACAATGCCAGAGGAGATATTTTGGAATAACATTGAGATAGAGGCAGCCATTAATACCACTTTAAGTAAAGAGTTTCTTGGTGCCTGATGAAAGGAGGGCTCCACTACAAATCAGAAGGATGTAAACTTCTACTCATTTCTCTTTTACTTAAATCATATTGAAAGTTACGAAAGTTTTCAGGAGGAACAATATATTCTCAATTCTGTTTTGTGCAGCTGCACATTCTCAACCAAACTTCCTTAACATGCTGTGCAGTTAGTTAGCATCTGCCCATGTTTTCTGACATGGACTCAGTTTGATGAGTATATACTAGTGATTTCATTGTAACATGGATGTTAGAGTTTGACTGGGGCATAAACAAGCATCTTTACATATATTACAAGTAGTTAATCTTTTACATTATAAGCAGACTTTACATATTGCTTAAAACAATGTCACTTAATTGTAAAACGTAAATTGACTGAGGCAATATTTCTTTTTTAATTTAATTTTGTTTTCTTAAAAATGGTTTGCACTGAATATTTATTCATTTCTTTTGTTTCATTTTTGTTATCTAGTTCATTTCCTTTTTTGTGTTTTATTTATTTATTTATTTTCATTCATGTATTCACGTGTATACATTGTTGGCAATATATCAATCATGCCTAGTTAAGTGAAAATGTTACAAAATTCTATGAAGTTGACTTCGGTCTTAACAAGTCCATCTCATCTTTAAAAGGGATAGGGTAGTAAGAGTATGAGCCTCGGGAACTCTTAAAAAATCTGAAGATACAACAAAATATACAGATAATGTATTTATCTATGCAGCTATGCCCAACTGATTGTTGACAAAGATATGGAACACATATGATGAGAAATGACAGCCTCTTCAACAAATGTTGATGGGAAAACTGGATACTTGCTTGCAGAAAACTGAAATTAGATCCATGTCTGTCACCCTATACAAGTATAAATTCAAAATGAATTAAGGACCTTAATTTAGTACCTGAAACTTTAAAGCTAGTGCCAGAAAGAGCAGGGAATATACTGTAACAAATAGGCATAGGTAATGAGCTCCTAAATAGAACACAAATGGCTCAGCTGCTAAGAGAAAGGATTGACAATGGGAGTATATGAAACTAAAAAGCTTCTGTACAACAAAAGAAATGCTCTCTAAATTGAAGAGGCCACCCCAGAATGGGAGAAAATCTTTGCCAGCTATATATCTGTCAAGGGATTGATAATCAGAATATACAGGTAGCTCAAAAAACTAAACTCCCCCCCAAAAAAATCCCATGAAGAAATAGAAAAATGAACTGAACATAGCGTTTTGAAAGGAAGAATTACAAATGGCAAAAAAAAAAAAAAAAAAAGAACATGAAAAAATGTTCAACATCCCTGGCCATAAAGGAAATGCAAAACAAAACCACATTAAGATTCCAAACTGGTATATTCCTAATGTTAAGAATTCCCATCACAAAACAAACACCAAAGGAAGCTTTGAGCTTAGTTTATGTTATGGATGTTCCCAGGAATATCAAGTGAGGCAATGAGATTGTGATATGTTAAGGAGCAGAAAATTAATAAGGGATCAAGGAATTAATAGCATTGTTAAGAGTGACTTAGGGTCATTCACAGCATGGCTTGTCAACTGCATACCTCACTTCAGAACTTTTCCTTAAGAAGCTAGAGAGTCTATGTATTTCCCCCAGACTCCTGTCTCCTATCAATTTTCTATTAAACCCAAGAGAACAGACAAAATCTCAATTCCATATCTTACTTGAGTGTGACAGGGCATGGTTCATGGTACAGGAAAATGCCCTAGGCATAGAAGCAGAGAAATGTACAAGTGATTGAAGTAGAAAGAGGTCACCATTCAGGCAGGACACTGTGCAAAAATTGCAAGTAAATGCAAAAGTGGTACTAGTAGGTATAAGGTAAACAGTACTACAACTCCCTCTTTGTTCATTTTAATCTCCACAGGTCTATAGGGAGTTCACTCTCTCACTTCAAGGTGGCAGTGATAATCTCTAAAATGAAATTATAAAAAGGTATAATATGAAAGGTTAATGCAATAAGCTTCAATCTGTTGTTTCAGCTGGTTCTGAAGCTGTAATGAATATAAATTATTTTCCTTCTCTACTTTCTCTACCACTGATTGTATACATTACACAACCTTGGCCAGTAGTTCTGCACATGTAAAAGGTTTCCCCATATCCAAGCCTTGGGTAACAAACTTGCAATTGCAATTAATGTTTTATTGCTTTCAGCAGGCTGGGATGCACCATGAAGCATCAAGCTCAATTTCTGGCCTACTGCTTCATGCCCAACACTGTTTCTGCAAACTTAGCTCTATGTGGTAAACATGGCTGTGGATAATAGCCTAGTAACTTTTCCTTCTGATATTTGATTAGGATAAGACCCCAAATTACTAGATGGAAATATTAAGGTAAGGGAAATTCTGATTGTATCAATGGGTACAAGACTCCCCGTGATTCCCTATGCACCCAGGAGTCATAGCTTGTAACTCTTCGAACCTTAAAATTCTAGGTTTAGAAAATCCAAATTTATCCATAGGGTCACAGATAGTGAAAATGAGTAGAGTCCATCTTATTTTAACCCTTTCTTTCCTCTTTCATTTAGGCTATTAAGGATATGTACTATATATTTAACATTTTATGCTGCATTCTAGAGAGGACAGATTGACCTTACAAAATGTTGCTCCCAAGGGGTATGCCCTAGTTGAAAGGTCATTCCACATTCTATCAGGCTAAAAGTTTCTGGGTGAAATATAAAGATATGGATGTAGCCACTCAGAAAGGATTGACAGTGGCACTGTAGACAGAGGAGACAAAAACAGATGTGATATTTCTGTTGATCTCAAAAAGATGAATTACAGCACTCTCCAGGACGAGAGGGATCTTATGTAATTGACTAGACATCAGGTGTTCTCTTTAAGGATCAATAGTATATTGAGAATTCAGTGTCTGTCTCTGGTACTGGTGAGTCAGACATTCATTCAGCAGTGTTAGTAATTACATCGATATTGATGTAAGAAGAAGCTCAGGAAAGAAAGTGCATGCTAATAAATCTGTTTATACTATCTAACACAGTCACCAGGGGCTGCGTTAGGAGCTTTGGTTGGCTGAGTATAAAAAATGCTTGCTAATCTCCTTTGAGCAAATCTTTCCATTCACTGCAGTTGGCACTCTGGGAGCTGATGATTTGATACAGCATGACCCACTGCATGTAGGTCTGTCCCCATAGTTCAATCTTATTACACATTCTCAGAGTTTACTGTTTTCAAACTTTCCCCTCTCAGGACCCTACAATGTTGCTGAGTCACTTTCAGTACCCACCCAGATCTCAGAAAAACACCTAGTAAAACAGGTAGCGTCTAGAAAGAGCCACATTTTAATTTTTATTCTTTAGTCAAAAAAAAGCAATGAGTGATTTGTAACAAAGGTTATAACTTGGAAACTTTTCTTTTTTCCTTGTTGGGTATTCAAAGATATTCACTTAGATGGTTTAAAAACAAAATCTCACAGTAGAAAAATGTAATTGTATGTGTTCTACATAGAACACATACAGTTATATTAAGTAAATTGGCAAAAATATAACCAAATGTAAACATTTGGTGCAAAAATATCAAATATCACAACATAAGTCCAAAATCTTCCTTCCCATCCAATTTGCACAGATGATTGAACATATTATGCAATTTCATTTAGATAAAATCTCCAGAATAGACAAAATATAGAGGCTAATAGATTAGTGGTTGCCTAGGAGCAAGGGTAAGAGGTTGCCCAAAAGGCTGTTAATGCAATAGGAAGTAACTACTACTGAAGGTAGTTTATTCTTTATGATAAAAATTCAGACATAAATTCATGGTGATGGTTGCATCACTATGAACCATGGAATTTTATACTTTACATGAATGGATTTTAGGAATATAATCACTTTTCAATGTCTACTAAAATAAAAGTAAGAAATCAAATTGTTCTCTATGATAAAAGCAGCTCAGCTATATTATTGCTCCCTCTTTTATTACTTGGAAAGGAGGGCATGGCTTACATTGTGATACTTGCAACTTTTTTGTTCCTGTTTATATTGCTTATAATTCTACGGTTAGGATTAGTCTTTTAAGGAAAGGTTAAGCACGTTCTTCCTGGATATTACTGTAGGTTGATCATTTTAAGAAATTAAACATCACTTTTCTCACTGTAGTTAGAAAAACTGAATCACAGGAAGATTTACAAACATGGTATGTCTACATTTTTGTAATTAGTCACATGTAATATCTCTTTTCATCTTCCTTTAACTAAAAACATAAAATAATACAAATGTGACTGTCAGAAATAAGAAAGATAAACCAGTCACCAAAATTGAGGCAAAGGGAAAATAAATTTTCTGCCCAAATTTCAATACCAAGATCTTCAATAGTGCTTTAGTTTCTAGAGAGCCACCAATGTTGTTTGTTTCTAACAACTATCTCATCACCTAAGTGGTCCACACTGACTCTCTGGCAATCATACACTTTACCTAGTCTCGATTTGTGACACTGAGTGTAAAATGATGTTAAATCCCTTAAAAAACTATTGTCATATCTCTATTCCATATTAAAATACAGATGAATTTAGCTTATTTACCTATTTATATCTTTATCAAAGTACCCAATTCTATCTAAAATATATCAAATTTCTTTGTCTACTATTAAATTGATATTTTCATGAATATCAATTTCATGTGATTTCTGCTTTTACTTTGATTTTCGTGTGTTTTATACACACTAACTCTGTTTGAATTCTTTTTGATTTGGGATCATTGTCATGATCAACAGCCTTGAGCTTAGCACATGCAGTCATTCTTCAGTTCTAAGAGTTCTTGAAAAAGTCAAAGAATATCAGAGTATTGCCAAATTCATTTTTCATTCCAAATTTTCATTTATTGAATAAATGGTACTGGGATAACTGGATATTCACAATTAGAAGATTGAATCTCAAATCCTAAAAATCAATTTGAGAATGTATCAAAGACCTTAATGTAAGCCCTGTAACTTTGAAACTACTAAAGAAAAACAGGGAAAACATTTCAAACTTAAAGGTATAGGCAATGGCTTCCTGAGTAAGACTTCAAATTTCTTTTTCACTGAAATAAAGATGAAAGAAATCAAATGAATTACATTTCTTAAAAATTAATTACTCTCTTCTAGCAAGAAAAGTCTTAAAAATACCTTTAAGTAACATTCTTTAAGTTAATCAGAGCCTTTTATCAATATTACTTGGTCTACAATTATTCATTGAAATGTACTTTTTTAAATTTCATGACAATTAGACTAACATACACAGTGTGTATTTGTCATTGCTAGTTTTCTTTTTTCTTTGTAGTTTTCACAAGTCATAATAAAAATACTACTTAGATGCAAAGAGAGATGTGTTAAATTCTGATTTTACCATAGAAATCTAGGAACCTTTCATAAAAATTGTAGAATTACATGGTTTTTTTAAATGGAAAGCATTGCAGGTATAAGAAGTATCATAATAAAAAATAGAACATTAAAATGCTTAGAGAATGATGAATACAAGTTGTAGTAAGAATATATGCTTCCTTTGCAATGGTGTTGAGATTTCAGATAGGAAATAAGTTGGGCTAAGTTTGTAGAAATCTCATAATTGAAAACAAGCATTGAAGGATATTTTTTACTTCTTATCTTTGTCTTTTAAATGACAAAATTACATGATAAAATGCCATATTTTTTATTTGTAAAAAATGAGTTTATGTAAAGTTTAAATCACTATTAAAGCCAATGAGTCTATAGAACTAATATTAACGGTCTCAGTAGCACATTTTAATATTTAATGTTAAAACCTCGTAGGTGACAGCTGAAGGGAACTCCCAAGTCTGTGTGGGAACTTGGAGCATCCAGGTCTCCCTTCCAGAGGAGCTTCTATGTGAGTGCATTTGTCTTGATACACAACTTTGAATCACCCTCTGTGTTGGTGCTGAACACATGCTTTCCCCACTCTGCACACAGGACAATAAGGAGTATATGAACCAAAGTAGTTCTGCTTGATGCAGATTACCTAGACAAGATTACCTCAAAATGGTAATCTTGGGAAACTCTCCCTCCATCTAGATAAGTTTTATTCATAGCAATCTGAAGTTCTCTGTACTCAATCTTCCTCCATTCCTTTTCTACTTTCACAAGTGATTGAAGGCTCACCCCACCTATTCCTTCTCCCTAACTCTTTCACCTCTTACAGGTACTTTCTCTTATATATGATTCAATCTTCATGGTGGCTTTGGAAAAAACCTAACTGACCCTGCTTGTAACTGGTGTTCCTTCACAACTTATAGCAAATTCTCTCAGAGACTAACTTCTTCCCAATCAGTCTGTGCAACTGAATGCTTCTGTGTCTTCTTAGATGTGATTTCTTTTGGTTGGGAATCCATTTAAACGTTTTAAGTTAAAGAATATTTGCCCTGATTCATACTTCTGTGATAAAGTTCAACAAAAATTCCCTTACCATTTTACCAAAATATATGAACTTTAACAATGTATGGAAATTTGTCTTTTAGTAGCTTATACTTAAAAATTCACATATATCTAAAGTTTTATTACTTTGATTCCAGCAATTTTATCTGTATTAGTATACATGTATTTTGTGGAAGGGATGCTGCTAAGTGATAAAGGGCATACACTAAGATAATGTCAGTGTCTTTGTTTCTTTCTCCACCCATCCTTTCCCTTTTCACCTTCCATTTTTCCTTCCTTTCTTTTAAATTTTTATAAGTACAAATGTGTTAGAAAGAGCACAGAGCAAGGTTACCAGGAAATAAAAAGGCATAATACCTAAATGAGAGACTGCCCTGAGTGGAATATTATCAGTAAGATTCATTAGCAAAAGAGTCTACTAAGAAAATTCACATCAGCAGGGAATTGATGAGGGAATCAAAAAGATGGAAGGGAAATGAATTGTAAGAAAACTTCATCATGTATTTTTCTAGGAATCTAACACTAGTTTTAGAAATTTCTTTTTACAGTTCTCTCTATCCAAAAAAAGGGATATCTCTGCCCAGCACTAATCTTCCTGAGCATATTTCATAGTGCCTCGGAATAACTGAACTGTTTCTGCAGACATTCCATAAAGGGGTTTCAAAGAGTACAGAAAAGAAGGCCATTGTTGCCACATAAATATCTAAAGTTTGTAAAGACACAATATGTATATTGTACTTGTGTTTGTGTGTGTGTGTGTGTGTGTGTGTGTATGTGTTTAGTTTCTACTCCATTGGGAGCTCATTATTCAGGGCACATTGGATCTTTTTATCACTTTAAAAATAGAGAAGTTGGTCATGGTATTTTGGCAATTTGTCAAGTAAAGACTAGAATATTATAAATAATAAGAGAAAACATTTATAAAAGTGATGTGAATATGCAACATGCTCCAGTGTTGTTTTGCAGGAATAACAATTTGCTTCATATCATTTTCAAAACAAACTCATATATATCATTACATATTACACACATATGTATGTATGTACATATACATATATAGATATTTGTATAGTTTTCTGAAATTTATCTGTAGATTTATAACATATATCTTACATATTTTGGAATATCTCAGGTTGGCAATTGCCACAAGATTCTGGGCAAATCAAACTTTAATACTCAACACCATTGATGTGACCTTGGCTCCCTGAAAAATGGATGCATTAAGACTCAACCCAACAGGGTTGCATTTCCCACCTGCATTTTGACCAGTTTCCTTAATGACCTTGCCAGCCAATATAAATTGCTTTTTTGGAGGGAGCCCAGAGGAGGGTTAGGAATATTAAAGATTTTGCTTCATGTTATAGTAGATGACTTTTAATAGTGAATAAAGCGGTACCTTCTGATAAACAAAAATGCCCCTTTTTAATTTTGACTGCATTTAATATGCATCTGTATTTTTAAGTAGCAGGACAGAGGTATTATTTAAACAGAGACATGCTAAATAAAATAACATAATTTTTCTTATATTCATATGCAACCTCTGTATAGGTTGTCACCTTGTGATCACTTACATTGGTCCAAAATAGTATTTGTTATTTTCAAAACACCCTCTCTTTACTATATATTGCCAAGTCTAGCAGTGTTTCAGTTTTACAAGCATGTAAATATTGTCTTTAACTCAGATGAATAAGGTCCATGGGAAAAATTGTTATGGATTTCCTCTTAGGTTTATAAAGACACACAATTTTCTGGTTTTCCAAAGTGATTTTGTAATTTTTTTGACTAGTCTGTCACTGTAAATTGAAAATTTATGATCAGTTAAGTAATAAAGTATGAAATAATCTATAACAGGAACAAATGAAGATGATTTGGATTCATTTTAATAATTATATATAATTTATTATAATAACTTCATATAGGTTACAATAATTATTTTTTATTGATCATATCTGATCAACTAGAAGTTCATTTAATGTACGAATAATTGGGTGAATAATTTGGTGCAGACTGAAGACACCAAATATATTATTAAATGATTGTTTTAAATGTAGATCCATATACTCACATACACACTGTTAACGTGTTTTTCATACATGACTTTGGAAATCATTCAGATTATTTAAAAATATTTACTCAACATATTTATATTGTGTTACCTACATTTCACAAATACCACAGACTTTTTGTCAGTCACATGTTAAATTTTTATATCTGCAAGTTTTGGCGATCTCAGTATCAGTTACTATCTTCATGTATAAATGTAATCATAACATTGCAACTTATTCTGCTATTTAGCTCTATTTTGGTACCTACCACCCAGTCTCACTTTTTTCCTTCCACAATATCCTACTTAGTCTTTGAGGACGACTATTCTAAGTCTACACTCTTTTGAAATACACTTTTTTTTTTTTAACCTTTGACACTATGAGTGAGAACATAAGGTATTTGTCTGCATCTTGGCTTACTTCACTTTCTTTTCTCACTCTACAAATGAATAATTTTAAAAAAAGATAAGTTTACAATAGTGGCAGAGCATTTTACATTATTGTATCTGAAATATTTGTTTTTTTTTAATGGACAACAAACAAAGAATGTAGAAACAATGCTAATGTTTCAGAGTGCAATCAAATGTGTGAAGGTAAGATTCACTTGGGAAACATCAAATATGATTAAATTAAGTTTAACAAAACAATTCAGATAATGAATTGCTCTCTGTAATAGCTCAGGGAAATTTACCTTTTACTAGTCCAGCAGAATGTCACTTACAAATGGATCCCTTGGTATTTCCTAGCACATTTCTTTTCCCTGAAGATTCTACCAGAATATTATCTGTAGAAAAGAAAATTCCTCCTTTGATTCCAGATCATCACTACAGAGCTTCAGTATAAAACTGTGGTTACTTGAACCTAAATTGGTTGATACATTCAGTTCACTCACTCAATCTACACAAATTGAAACCATCCAGTAAAAATCTAGTTTTACCTATCAAGCTTCGTGGCATAAGCTGTGCTCAAAATTATGGCTCCAGTTGCCATTTTCAATGTAGCTCAAATATTTGGTTGCTGTATCAAAGATAAAATATTGTTAGAAAATTATAAATTGCTTTTTATTTGATGCATAAGCAGTCAAGGAGTATTATAAAATTATTTCATGTGGTTAATAATTTTGGGTTCTATAAACATTAATTCATACTTATTTGGAAAGTTTTGCTAACAACAACAACAAAAACCAAAGAAAGTACTGGTTGTATCATAACTTTTTTCTCCATTACTTTTGCTTAGAAGATAAATACGGGTTAACATTTCTTCTTTTCCTTATAAACCTGTGAAGGTTAACAAAAAACTGTAGAATGATAGGTTTAAAATTATAGAGAGGATGGATTAATTATCTGGAGAATCAACATGATAGGAAATTCATATTTACTCATTTGGAATCATGTACTTTCTTTGTAATGAAATGAGGTAATAACTCAAGTAGCAGGGTCCTCCTGTAAACTCTGACCTTCCTTAAAGTTTACATTTCCACTATGTGTGATGATTATAAGAAGAATTAACGTGTTCCTGATTCTTTGTATTCAGGAATTGCAGCTGAACATTTAGAGACATCATTGCACATCAAAAACAACTCAAATTTTCAGAGAAATACAAATTTATAGGAAATTTGTTTCAGAGACTGTTGGACATCATGCATACTATTTTTATAAATATTAAGTTTCAGCAAAACAGTAGAGCACAAATAAGGCATGAAAAAACCTCTAAAGAGATGATAAAAATTAATATCTCAAATGCAGAATTGGTCTTCAAGTCTTAGTAGTAAATGCCTTCACTTTTCTCTTCCTCACATCAGGATTCAATATTCTTTTCTGAGGCAAATTTGTTTTCAGTTATCCTTAGTCTCAACAGGGGTTGCAAATTGAAAGAGAGGTGATAGGTTTTGAACACGATTGCTTTCTTAATTATGAAAGGCAGTCAAGAGAGTTGTTAAAGAGAAAACTTAAAGAGGAGAAATGTGCTTCAAAATAAAAGAAATACAGAACAAATGGACATTGTCTGCTTGAGTATTTTATGCCATATTGGTATAAGAAAGCAAGATTTTAAAATATTTTTTCAGTTTTGTGAATACAATACCCAGTATTTATATCTTCACTTACATAAGGCAAGCACATCCAATTCTAACTCAATTATATCATATGTGTATATAGCTAAGCACATACCCTTACACTACTTTTATTTTCATAAGAAACAATTTATATGGTTGATAGACTTCACATACTTAATATGAAATATAACAAATAAACCTTTTGCAATTGCTTAAAGTGGACTAGAAGAGAGTATGGGGTCATCTAACCAATTTATAATATAAACCTAATCATAACTGTCACTATGAATCCCAACCCATATAAAATTTTTGAGTATTTCTAGAAATTTTACAAACTGGGCTGATTTATATTAAGTGAATAAAAGTAGAGCTGGATCTTATCTATAAACAAGGGAAACGCATAATAAACCAATACTTATAAACAAAGGTGTAACATCAAAGAGTTTAAATATTATTACAAGAGAGTTACATGGTATAGTGCATGCAAGAAGAGGATATATCTAATTGTTTTCATCAGGAAATATTATTTGAGATGGGAGTTTGATGACCAGTTGTAGTTAAACAGGAAATAAATGACAACCTTGTAGCAGGGTGGAGTAAGGCACAATCAAATTTGAGCAAAGTTCAGTTCAGTTGCAGTGGAAAGAGAGGCATGTTATAGAGGAGCGTACTAAATTATTCCCCCAAACATGCTTATTCTTCATAAACACACAGTGTGTGGCCATGTTGCTGAATTTTAGCCAATGGAAAATGTGTTGATTCCAGTTTGGGTCTAACCATCTCCTTTTGCAGTTCCTCCACACTGGTTGACTTTCTACCAACTGGATAGAGATGACTGAGATGACTTTGGGAGTCCTATGCTGATAAGGGTGAAGTAGCCATTTGCTCTTGTTACTAAGTGACTTAGCAATGCTAAAACAATTATGTGTATCAGAATTATCCAAATTACTTATTAAATTATAGTTCCCAGGAATCCTTGTTCCCAGGGATTTTGAATATTATGTACAATTTGAGAATCTACATTTGTAGTAAGTTCCCAAGTAACAAACAACAATGCTTGAGGATCTAGGAATTGCACTTTTGAGATCCATTTGCATGTAGCAAAGCACTTCTTTTCAATTAAAAAATAGGATCATTGTATGCATACAAGAGGTAATTTCTCTTGTTTTTTATTGTTTATATTTTTCTTGTTTATTAAAATGGAAAATGTTGCCTGAATCAATATGGAAATCAACGTAACATAATTAATGATTAATGGGTAATTAATGATCTTTGGAAGACTCTATTCTCAAATCACTACCATTGGTTTATGTAATCAGCAAGTGACTCAATACAGGCCAACAGGTAATTGGAAGTTAGTTGTGGCATGATTAGAATAATTTATTTTCACTAAATATCATTATAACAAGTACTATGGACTGGTCAGTTTTTGCCCTGTCTGAAGGTAATTCCTAGAACTCTTGTAGCTACCTTGTGATGATAAAAAATGATGGAAGGAGGACAAAGTGGTCTCAGTAAATATGAGAAAGCTTTACTAAGAATGTGATACTTAGATAAAATTTAACCTAATTATTATATTATATATTTACATAACATGCGCATAGCTATATAAATCTGTTATAACTCCATAAACATATTATTAATCTACCCTGGCATGGCATGATGAATATAATAATGGAGTGGAGACTAGAGATACTGACCTTAGAAAAAATCCATTCAAGGGTTATGCTGGCTGGTATTACTATAGTGGTTCTTAAACAGTTTGTTAAATACTTTATATAAAACAGAGTGTATGCTCTGAAATAATGCATCATTTAATGAATTTATTCAGATGGGTATTCAATTTTTTCTTCCATGAATAGTTACCTATAAATTATTCAGAGTTGGTGGAGTTAGAAAATTAATCTATCTAGCTCCACTTACCTAAGAATAATTCATACCAGTAATATCTTAACATTTAATTTATTTAGTGATATTTACCCTAAGGTATGAAACTGATATTGCTGCCTTTTAAGGCATGAAATACCATTGTTGCTACATCAAATAACTCATTATATAGGCAGTTTTAGGCACATTATTCTTAATGTATTAGACAATTATAAGATTTTCATTATTAACAACGAGCTAAAATATAAATCTTTACTAAACTTTAAGATATTATGCACCAGGAAAACCAGTTTTCCATGAGAAAATGGAAATGTACACTTGGTACAAAGTACATAGCAAAATATGAAGGATTTGCTTGAGGATAAAAATGAGTGAAAGAAAATTAAATTCAAGCTACATTTCATCAATGGTAACTAATCTAAAAATCACTTGCTTCTCAATGTATCATGTAATTATTAAGAATCTGGAATCTTAATTTTTTTCTTGTTACAATTGATGGTGCTTCCTTCTCCTTATCAAAAGCCAGCTTATCCATTTGTTCTCTGGATCCTATTCTGTCCATCTTCCTCAAAAAATCTATTACAATTGTCCTCTTTTTTTCTTGCCTACTTTTATCATTTAGACATTTCTATCATTTAAACATTTTTCAATGCTTCCTATCTGAAGGGAAAACAGATCAACCACTACTGAACTTTTATTTCTCTTTTCATGTCACCTCATGTTTCTCTTCTTTTCATCAGATTTTCATAAATGTGAATATCAGAATTAAAATCAATGAAAACAGACAGGCAATGTATTAATGGTTGTGGTTCCAAAATGCCTACTTTAAAGGTCCTCCTGTTCTGCAAAAATTAGTTTTATATTAATTACAAATCAATGTTCTTCTTCCCCATGAATTTCTATTCTTCACTCAGTGTCTCAATTCCTTTGAACCTCTTGATGATCTTTGCTTTTCCTTTATCTGTTAGAGGTAGAAGTAAAGCAATACTTAACATCTGAATTCCAGTAAGAAAACTACACCAATAAACGTTATGCAAAATATATACTGACATGCAACTCCTTGTTGAGGGAATTGTGACATAGAGGAACATTTCAGAACAGTGCAATTCAGTCATTATCTTTGATAATGACTTTGGTCATGTGGACAGAATTCACAACCTGTACTCAAAGACATGAGATAGAAAATGGGAGTAAGCTTTTACCTTTTGTCTTCACTAGTTGAAAGTTTTAAAGAGCTGTATGTGATTATTTTACTGTGACTCATATTAAAGCAAAACCCACAAAAAAATTGCAAAAACGCAGCAAGTACTTAGTTCTAACTTTTCTTGTCATCAACAGTATAATATTCAACAATGTACTTACACATTATTGGACTTTTAAAGAAAATCCAAAGGTATGAAAGTTTACAGAAAATAATTTAATATTTAACAGTATTCACTAGTGTCATTGAAATTAAAGAGGGTAATCATAATGGGCTAAATATATTCTTTGGGCCACATCTGGTGAGTGATCTTTTTCATCTTCTACTCCCATGTCAAAATATAACAAATTGCTTGTGGTCTCATATTCTAGTATGGCTGGTTTTATAAGCATAATCAATAATCTCCATGTGTCTAAATTCAGTAGATATATATTTTAAATATCACTAGACAAGAACATACCAGAATAGGATGCACTAGAACTGTTCAAATATTTAAAGCATTTGCATCCCTTAGCACCTCTTTATTGGCTTTTCTTTTCCATGTTTACCTTTAAATGTTGTTCTAACACAATATCTTCCCCTCTTACATAAGATGTGTCATGTTTTCTTATCACTTAATTTACCATGCAATCCTAACAATATGCATATTGATGTCTGAAGTTCAGACTGGCATTTCTTGTTTATATTAGGTACTATTCAAAAATAGTTCCAAAACATTTCATTAGTCATTAATTCATGTTTATTCCAACTCCCAACTATTACTAGCTTCTATCCCCATTGGTTTATCTTCATTGCTACTATTTAAAGTAAACTATTTCCTAAATGTCCTTACAGAATGCCAATGAGAAGCTCAGTGTATTGTGGTTTTGTTATGAACGTTAATCTCTTTGTGTGGTTTCTCTGCTTAACATTATTCAGTCTTCCACTTTACCCTGAAGAGAAATACCAAACTCTAAATGTCATTTCCTTATATTTTAATCTTCAGGCTCATTTTGTGCCTCTTTCAAATCTGTTGTTTAGGATATATTCAGTCCTTGGATTCCTCCATTTCTTCAGAAGAATTTTCATATTTCCTGTGTTAGTCATTTAACCTTGGCATTTCTTTTACTTGAAATGTCCTTCCACCTCTAGATAACTCCTGCTAATTCTTTTCCTGTTATTTTTTTGCACTCATCCATTCCATTTTAACACTAGTGTAAATTAGCTCTTACTACATTATAGTAAGTATAGGAAGTGATACTTCCTCTTGGTCACATTTGAATTCAGTATCTATTTTAGATA
The DNA here is from genome assembly GCF_047511655.1 of Castor canadensis. Classification (NCBI taxonomy): domain Eukaryota; kingdom Metazoa; phylum Chordata; class Mammalia; order Rodentia; family Castoridae; genus Castor; species Castor canadensis. The sequence continues at coordinate 24,585,560 of NC_133390.1, read as the reverse complement.
TTTTACCTAAACCTAGTTTCCTTTATCGCACAGTAGTCTCCATGACAGCAAGCATTTTTTTTTTGTCAAGTCCTTTACAGTGTTGCCCACATAGTGAGTGTATTTAGTGTTGCATTTATATCTGTAAATAAGTTAATGCCTCCAAAGTTGAATAGATGTGAGCACAGCTTTTATATTTATTTAGTTGTTGTATTCATTTATTTGTTTAATTAATTATTAATTTTGAAATCAGACCCTTGATTTTGCCAGGCACTCTACCACTTGATTCATACCCTAGTCTTTTTGGAGAAGATTATTTTTAATATATTCTCATATTTATGTCTGGGGTTGCCTGGACTGCTACAAATATGCTTCCCACCGAGTTGAGATGACAGCCACATCACTGTATTCAACTTTCTACTGATTGAGATGCTGCCTTGTGAACTTTGAATCTGCCTCCCAAGTAGCTTGGATTGCAGGTATGAGCCTCCACTTTTATTTTTATTTTATTTGTTGTTGTATTTTAAGAAAATAAAATAAATCAAACATTTTAACCTTTGATGCTAATAATACTATTGTCATTATGACATATTTCACAAATCATTGGAAATTTGTCTTTTGCTTCATTTTAGTAGACAAGTCAGTTTGATAGGTAGACAGATGAATTGATATGTATAAAAACTATCCAAAACAATTTTAAGTATATGTTTTTCTAACTGGTGTACTTATTCCAGAAAGTAATCTATTTATCTATTATCTATCTATCTATCTATCCCTATCTATCTGTTATCTGTCTATCCAATCAATCTATCTATCTGTTGTGTTGGTGTATAGATTTATGTTTTACAAACATGAAATGTGGAGTTATTTTCAGAAATCCTGAACTGTAGTATGATGTCTGCACATAAACATAATTGATAAAGGACATCCATATCAGAAAAAAATAAACACAATTGAGAATTCATTTAACTATGTTGTATTTGATATTTATCCATTTAAAATGAAAATGGAAAATAGGACAGCCTGCATCATTCTAATACATTCTTGAGAAACTAAAGAAATGATGTTGTAACATTATTTTTATGTTAAAATATTATTCAGATTTGTCCTGTTCATTATTTTTTCAGTTAAAATTACAAAACAATTGAACATCTTAAACTCAAATGTTGCCCTTAAGTATATAGGGAAAATTTATACATTTTTTTGTAATTTAAGAAAATGAATGTAATATTCTAAATTTTGGAGGGATATGTGTTTAGATTTGAGTATTTCTTTATTTCTGCATATTTAGATGTCTCCACCAACTAAGTCCATACCCAGTCTCATGTATTGCCTCCTTGGACCAAGCATCTAATTGCCATTTTTATTCTCTGCTATATAATAGCTGTCATTGGATAACAGAAGAATCAATCAAACTTTTTTTTCTTTCACGTCCCTGCAGCAACAGAACTTTATTATTTTTACTCCACTGACACTGAAAAGCTGGAATCAATATTGACAAAACATCAGGTCTTTTTGAAAAACTTTGCTATGATAGCACTCAAAGCTTAACCATTTCACATCTTCTATAGCCATGGGAACTCAAAATTTATTTTCCTCACAAATACATACATCTTAATACCCCGGAACTTCATTCTGCCGGCTTTGAATTGCAGTCTCCATAATTGACTTCTAAGGTACAGTCTTGGATGTATCTCCATAGATGAATAGAGGTTGAATAGAATGAACCTCTAGACAAAGCAAACTTTATAATCAGATTTAAAGATTAATATTCTTTTGGAAGGGGAAACTGGTGTTGTACAATCTGATTTTGCTCCTGCTATTAACAGAAACCTTAAGTTTGTAGCTGAAGTAGTAGAAAAACTTCCTTGTAGAAAAGTTGATACTTTAACCCTGGAAATAATTCACACTTAAACAGTGTTCATCAGTGATATTAGTCTCTTGAAAACTGTCTGAACCACATGCACACCAACACCTCTTCCTGTTGTGATACTTCTAATACTATTCTTTAGGTTTTGATTTTACACTAGTAAGATTGACGATATAATACACTTGGACATAAAAAGCTTACCCTATTCCTATTCTTCTCACAAATTCCAAGCAAATCCAGCATCTGATTCCTGAATTTTCTCATTGCTGTTTTTGTCATTATATTTGGCTAAATCTTTAGCTTTCTTTTCTCCTTTATCTCTGGGAGAGTTTATCTGTTTCAGAAAAATTCAGTTTCTCAGACAGAATACAGCAGTCAGAAGATCACATTTTTACTGATGAGCTTACAGCTTCATGTAAGTTGGATGAGAGAAAATTTGTAAGTAATGAAAAGAAAAACAGTCTATGGAGAGAGGATGAATAAATATATTTCTTTTGCAAAGTCCATTTACATAATTATCTTTTGGTCTTCAATGTAACATGTGCTTTGATTAAATACACTATGGGAAACACACAACCTGTGATGTTGGTGTCCTCTTTCTTCAAATATGGATCCTAAGTCAAATGTATTTATTTAGTTTAGTCAAAACAGTTGTTAAATATTCAACTGTAACTCGTGTCTCCAGGGTTTTTTAATATAGTGACTGATTCTCTTTAAATAAAAGTATAGAGTTTTCTTTATGCATTTGTGCTTCAGTTTTATTTTCTTTGACTGCCAATTTATATTTTTGAATCCCTTTCTCTACTTTTTTACTCTTTTTATATTTTATGACCAGTGAATTTAATATCTGAGGCAACTGGCTCTATATAAAAAAATCATCAGTGCTCTTTTTAGTGGATCCCAAGCCTTTACTTTTTTATGTTTTTTTTTATATTTTATTTTTTGGACTTCAAATTTTTAAGTTAATGTTATTGCAAATTAAAATATAAAAGGAGAAATTTTTAAAAGTATAGTGGTAAACACTGTTTAAGTATGCTTCAATCTGTACCTTTTAAATATAAAAGAATAAACAAACATTGCAACTATTTCTCAGTAATACTAATTTCTGTGTGTTTGGAATTCAGGGTCAAAATGTTTCTTGATTTTACTTATAACTCTTAATGGTAACCTGATCAATCATGGAGACTTTTTGAAAAATGAGCAACAGCATTTCTAAAGGAAAAATAAGTGTATATCTACATATGCGTGTCGGTGTGTGCACATTTTAAAGCTATCTGTATCATTCTACGTATAATATATTTCATTACTATGTATAGTATCTGTGCATTCCATGCCTCATGTATAGGTACATAGAGAGGGAGGTAAATACTCATGTGTATACCTATTTACTTTCATGTAGGGGTAATAGCATTTCTTTTCAAACTGGTTTCACTATAATGTGTTTGCATCTGTGTTATTACTAGTTTAAATTATCTTTCTTAACAGAAATGCAAGAAAGCAAACAAAACTTTGGCTTTTTCACATGGCATAGATATACCCCTCACTTTTAGCTAATTTGTTCCAAGCACGGAGTGCTTATATACAAAGAAGTTTGTAGAAATAAAATAGAATATGAGTTAAATTTCTTGTTCCAAAACAGTCAAGCATGACAGAAACTATTAAATTTATGTAGCATCCATGCTTCATCTACCAGAATTTAACTTTCCAAAGGGGAAAAATATGGATTGATGTTTTTTTAAATTGCTGCAGGTTATATGGTATGCATTTATTGTACAATAAGCCTAGCTTATTGGCAGAAAATACCCATGAAAAATTGACATTTTAAGCAAATTTCCATTGCTTCGTCACTGTTATGCATCATATTGCAGCGAAGTTGATGATTTAAATTCATGATTGATTTATGAGCATTGCAGAAATGAGGCAGAAAGTATGAGCCCGTGTTGCCAAGGAGTCCATTTAGGACAACCAATAATTACACTGAAAATTAGATTGCATGAAATTGGAAAAGTGTAGAAGAGTCCATGACATCAGTAATTATGTTGAAAATGAAATGAATGTCTTAAAGGTTTTGCTTTCATATATAATTTCTCCTCTGGATATTATATTTTCTTCATGTTCATTTTCAGAGTTGCCTAATATTATGGTATTGACATCTGTTTCAAAGTGAAGTCAGAGAGAAGAAAATAATGTGAACTTTCTTCAAACTTTGGGCATGAAGAGAATGAAAAGAAGATGAAGTGATTATTCATTAGTATTAACACTATTTCAAAAACAGTTTCTGTCATTCATCCACTTTCTGCTAATAATTGTTCATATTACCAATTGCCTCATGAGAGTTGACAAATTGCCTCATTTCAAATGCTAAAAGCTTACAAAGTCCTTACTGACTAGGTGATTTGTTTCATTTGTTTGTTTTTAATTTTTATTAGTACAAAGTGATTGTTCAAAGGGTTTTCACTATGATGCTTACCTACATGCATAGAATGTATTTTGACCAAATTCACTGTCTACATTACTATTTCTTAATCCTCCTCTCTGAACTATAAGTATTTTTGATGCGTTTCATTATACTGTTTTCATCCACAGGTATAAGTTCTATGTTTCCTCTATCACCGCTTCCTCCCTCCTGCACACACACACAAATTAAAATACATACGCACATATTAGTGCTCTCACTAACTGCAGTGCAGATATATTAACACTAAACTATTCAATATAAATCCCAGGATCAGATACAGAACAAAATCTTTTTATATCACTAGAGATCTTGAAAGTTATAGAGTATGTAAAATCATTGAAAAAAATTAAAACTTACACATGTCATTCATATCAGGATATTTGATTTAAGTTTATTATGTCTGAGGACATAAATTTTACATATACATTTGAATCATAAATTGCAAATTATTAGTTAAATCAATAAATAATATATATTGGTCTTGGTTAGGGACATAACTAAGTGGTAGAGTGCTGGATTATCATACATGAGGCTCTGGGTTTATTCCTCAGCACCATGAACAGAAATACCTATGTATATGCATATATATATATGCATACCTACATATATTTTTTTCAAAGCTATCAGCATAACATTTTTATATTCAAATAGTTTTCCAACCTAAGTTTTTTAACTAGCACTCAAAAAACATTTATTGTTTTTGTATTTGAATTACTCATAAATTGTTTTACTTGTCACCAGTGAATTAATCTTTAAAGTAATATTTTCAAAATAACATTTCCAATCTCAATGATCTGAAATCATTCTGAGATTTTATAAAGTCAGATCCAAAATGAAATGATCTTAAAAGAAATTTACATTTGCAGATGTGACTTGACCGGTCATACTCTGAATTGCTTTTTCTTACTGAAAAGAATAACCTGAAATTTTTTTAAAATAAATTATACATATGTTGGGCTTTCTAATATTAAGAAAATATGAACAGGAACATCATAAGTTAATATTTTACTACAAAAGTATGGATATAAGAATAGTAAGTTTTGACACATATGTACATATATTTTTATGTCCAATAAATTTGTAGATTCAACCAATAAATGAATAATATCTACCCCTTGTAGAGATGAGTAGAAACCAGATAAAGGAAAAGGTCATTATGACTTGAGTTTTGAAGTTATTTTTCAAATCATACTAAAACACCATGAATATTTGTTAGAGAGAAAAAGGTGATACAGTTTCCTTATAAAACCATTCCTTATCAGAAAGAGAGCATAGAAGGTTAGGATATTATTTAAGTCATAGAGCACTTGCCTAGTGTGCAGGAGTCCCTGGGTTTGATAACAGTGTCAGAAAGAAAGAAGGAGGGAAAGGAAGGGATGGAGGGAGGGAGAAAGGGAGGGAGAGAAGAAGGTAGGGAAGCAAAGAAGGAAGGGAGGGAATAAGGAAATGCTATTCTGAATTTGTGTTGCCATAGTTGTAGATTTTTCTCCTACTCCTGAAACTTGTTCTATAAGAACTACAAACACAAAATTATTTTTCTTTCTGATTTTACATATCTATATGCATTGAATTTTTACAGTTATACTTGATAGCAATAAGAGAAAAATTGTTGCTCTGGAGTGCTAAGAGACAAAAAACAGTAACTGAGTGGGGTGAAGAAAAACAAGTATTTTCTGTGCTCATCAAGCTTTCAGTCCACTTCCATAACAGCATCTAACATAGAATGAAAGACTTGAACAGGGTGAGTTCAAGATTTACCTAATTCTCTAGGAATCTTCACCCCTTCAGAAATGTCTATCATCCAATCAACATATAGCTGATAGCATATGATCAGCATATCACATTATAGCTGAGGTAGCTACCTAGCCCAGAGAGAAGGGCTATCTTATGGTAATTGGAGGGCATAATAGGTGATAAGAGTGAATCTAATTCCTTGTAATAGTGAATCCATAGATTGATATGCATTGCTTATTTTTATTATAGGAGTCAATCCATATGTATGTATATGGTGAGTCTTAGACTCTTGAAATTAAAGAAGGGAATTAAATAATGTACTTGAATTCTGAGTGCCATAATTTTTATCATCTATTTAAGCATAGCAGTGAAAAATTTAATACAATAATTATTCAATGTATTCAAATTTGAGGCCTGCCTTGACCATTAAAATTATCCCCTTACTCACTCATAGCACTTTCTATGTGAATAATCCCATTTTGGTCCTCAGTGTGCCCTACCTTTGATTCCTTGCTCTTGCAAATAATCCTGCAGGATGCCCTTCCCATATGCTTAATATTATCCAAATTATACTTGGAATTCAAAGAAGCTAGACAAATATTTTATAAATAATTCTTGATGGGAACTTTCTAAGTCTTCTGGAATTATATTAAATAATCTTGGAGAACTTCTTCAGAATGTTTCATTTTTATCACACACACACACACACAAACACACACACACAGACATGCATACCTGAGAAGTTTGAATAGAAGTAGAAACTTCAAAAATTCCTTTGTACCCTGTATAGCTATCCATATCTCAACTAGCAAAAACCCTTGGTCCTTCCTATTATTGCTTATACTCTCTCTTCAACAAAATTAGAGATAAAGGCTAAATAGTTTCTGCCAGGTAGCGAGAGGGTCGCGGGGAGGGGGGGTTAAGGACGGAGTGGGGGAGGGGGAAGAAATGACCCAAACATTGTATGCACATATGAATAAAAAAATTCCTTTGTATTCTGACCACTTGGTTATAATACAAATTACTAAATTTCATTACAGAATAGATTATTGATACATAGATACTTAGGCCAATAAACTGATAGACATATTTATATATTGATACATATATACACATAAGTATATGTGTAATTAGATGTATACTCAATTTTTATTTGGTAACTTAATATAAAATATTTATATCTATGTGTTCATCTTTAATTACATTTATGTATAGTCTAAATTTCTATTTCTTTTTATAAATTCACATTTATTTTTATTAAAGCTTCTTGTTCATTTTTTATTAATTTATCAAATCTTATTTTTTTGTGTACTTATTTTTATGTAATTCTGGTCATTTTTCTAAAATTATTCCTTATATTTATATAAACAAATATATTGACTTTACTTTATTCTCTAAAAAAGTTTTTATAGTTATTTTTAGAATGTTTTGATAAGAAATGTTTAATTTTTCCAATAAAGTCTATTTGAAAATTCATTTTGAACAAATTTCCCATCCCTAGTTTCTAGTGCACTTATAGAAATTAATGCAATTTTGTAAGAAATAGCCAGATCTTTGACACTTGGTTTAATTCAAAATAACAAAAAAGAAATAGAAAGACCTTTAGGACAAAATGATAGGCAAATTTTCAGTTAATTCATACATAGGCAAGATTTTTGGGCTCCTCAAGATCTTTGCTGCAATCACATTTACTACTTTATTGCATTTTTCTAACATGAATGTGTCATCTAATACTGAAATGTTCATTTTTCGGAAAAATTGCAATACCAGTCTTGTCCTTGCCACTGTTATGGTCCTCTATCATGTGTTTCTTAAACACATCAGCCTTAAGAACCACATGCAAGAGTAAGATGACTCTTCAGTTTTACCACTTCATTCCAACTGTCTGTCAGTCCTGTGCTGTTAATTTAGGTCTCAGCAGAAACAAATATGATTTCAACTAGAAGTACATGTGAACATGAAACTTAAATCACCTCATAAAATATAACCAGAATCAATTTCCAGATCCATGAGACATTATTTCAGCCTTGAAAAAGAACAGTACCTCAATCATAAGCAATTTAAAATAATTGTAAAATTCTCCTATCTCATAAAAAGCATTAAAGTACTGCTTTGAAAGCTGTTTCCATTCCTCTTCTCCACATAATGCATCCTATTAAGTGGTCCTGAATCCCTCTCTACCAACACATACTTCTTCTTACCCCATACCACCCTACTGAACTGTCCACATGATCCTCAGCTTTCCTGTCTTTCTCTATTGATCTGCACTTTTTTATTCAGTAGCAAATATGTCTATGCCTCCAAATCCTCATTCTTGTGTGTATGTGTGTGTGTGTGTGTGTATGTGTGTGAGAGAGAAAGAGAGAAAGAGAGAGAGAGAAGAAACATGCAGTAGTTAGTAAACCTACAAATACTGACACGAACACTCATAAGGTCTTTGCATTATTATTTTTATACTCTATTTATCTTCACTACTACTGGAAATAAAACAGGAGATATTCTCCTAACTCCTGTTCCCCATTTAAAGCAAAAGAAAAATTTAACATATTTTTATTTCTATTTCAAAAGAAAAAGCCAAATCACTACAACTATTCCTCAAGAATTAAAACATTCAAATCATATTTAATAGTAATTTTTGGCTTACAGTTTTTTAAATCTGAAACAAGTGATTATTTTATCTTTCTTTTTACTTAAAATGGATAAATTGATACTTATTTCTTGAATTTCTCTAATAATATTTTCATTCACATGCATCTGTCTAAAATGCAGAGATTAATATTTCCATTTGTAACACTAATTGACATTTGGACCTTTATTAAGAAGATTAAAATGTATTATTTGCATTTTAATTCATTTATCTTGAAGTTGCCACCTTGTAGCTTTATGCTTTCCAGTCCTCTCTTTCAACTCTTTCTTGTTACTCTCATATCTGTATTATAAAATTTTATCTTCACACTATTTTAGAAGCAATATGTATTGTTTATTTTATGTACATATAATTACTTATGCTTATTTAATATATTTCTTACCGATAAAGTATAGAATTATATATCTTAGATAACAAATTTAAGTTGTTCGTCATGTATTTATGCCAACATTTTTGCAGAAGGTAAAGCATTGGTAACTCAGTGACTTGGAAGTGCTATCTTCAATCAATTCTAATACTTTTTATACTCTCTACTTTCTTAGTTTACTTTAAAACTGACTTTAATGATGATGAGTAAATAAAGTTTTCTTACTTTGGATTTTTTTTAATTCTTAGGGAAATCAAGATTATTTCCCCAATTCAATCGTTTTCCAAACTATGTTTAAAAAAGGCAAAGAAATTTTACATACATTTTCTCGATAAAAATTTTTGCATCTCCCTCTAAATCTTACTCATGTACCTTAAACATGCTAAATGATTTATATTTACAGTTCCATCTAATTCTCCCAAAAGTCTCTGAGGAGGTACTTATCATCAGTTTACAAAAGAGTGAACCTAGAGAAAGACAAAGATAGATGGGTACAGGTAAAGAAGGATGCCTATGTTTGCAATTATAGAAATTGCCATTGTTGCAGTTCAAACAGGTGTTTCTGTATCAAAGCACCTCTCAACAAACACAATTTTGGAAAAATAATTCTATTGTTTATATTTTTCTTCATCTTTTTTCCCAACAATCCCAATTTTGTTTTTGTTGGTTTTTATACTACATTTAGTACTTTTTTTCTATGCTGATCACCATTTCCACACTTTCTTTTTTTTTTTTTTTTCTTTTATTATTCATATGTGCATACAAGGCTTGGTTTATTTCTCCCCCCTGCCCCCACCCCCTCCCTTACCACCCACTCCACCCCCTCCCGCCCCCCCCCTCAATACCCAGCAGAAACTATTTTGCCCTTATCTCTAATTTTGTTGTAGAGAGAGTATAGGCAATAATAGGAAGGAACAAGGGGTTTTGCTGGTTGAGATAAGGATAGCTATACAGGGCATTGACTCACATTGATTTCCTGTGCATGGGTGTTACCTTCTAGGTTAATTCTTTTTAATCTAACCTTTTCTCTAGTTCCTGGTCCCCTTTTCCTATTGGCCTCAGTTGCTTTAAGGTAATTGTTGCCCTTAATGCAGAGAAACTAAAGCACACTTTCTTTCATCGTCTTTCCCTTCTTTTGATAGCAGAATTTAAGGAAAAATCAATATCATCTACTAAAGTATAGAAAATAACAGCTTAAATACATTCTCCAACCTGTGTACGGAAATCTTAAGCTTTCCCTAATATGTTTTAACATTTTGAGAAGCAATTGTTTCTTCTATTTATACCTGGTTGCAATATCCTGTTGCATAAGAATGAGTGTACTTATTTGTATCTTCAGTCTTTCAATTATATTCACCCTTATTCATTCCCAACAAGGATAATTCTTTTTTTAAAATATCTTTCAGTTAAATATTCACATGAGATAGCTGAATGCAGCAGATGTTTAAATGAAGGTCGTAGATTAATTTTATAAGAAAAAGACATAGGGATTTATGGAAGGTAACTAACCTTAGATTATCAGACTTTCCTCTTTCTAAAGTATTACTGAGCAACTCCTAGCAGTGATAACTCTGGCCTTCCATCATGTGCTTAGATATCTAGAACCTCTATACTACCTCATTTACAACCATCCTACACCTAGCTTTGTCTCACTAGACCACACGCTCTTTGAAAGACAATCATTTCCTCAGTAGTTAATATGGTTTTCTCTCTGCTTCCACAGATCCAGGACATGCTCTTCATTAACAAGTACACTTTGAATCAATAACATAATAAACATAATAAGACATAGTCTATCAAATATATAAACAACAAACAGAACAGAGTAGGGTATGGGAAAGAAAGTGTTTCCATGCTTTTGAAAGAGTCAGGTAAAACTTTTTGGAAGCCTTTTTATTTCAGACTTCAAAGAATAAGGTTTTCAAATTTTTTTTTATTGTGCTGAATGAGGGTACTTCGTGACATCCACAAAAGTTCTTACAATGTAACAACTATGGAAGGCATTTTTAAACTCTCATTTAAGAGAAATTGTTGTTTAGAATGATTGTGGTGGCAGTTATATGTGTTTTCAGCAGATTATATAACATGTTCACAATTGCCCAGGTCTCAAACCTTAGCACTTAGAGAACTGACACTAATTCACTATACCTACATCATAGGGATCATCACTGGAAGCTGAGGTATGATGAAATTAGTGATAAGCTCTCATACTATGAAGAGTCATTAAAAATACTTAAGGCTAGTCTGAGATTGTAAATGGAATTTTTGTCTTTCCACTAGATAGGGGAGGAAATTCTTCCTTTTCTTTCAGTTGATTACCATGGGACTAGAGGATAGCATCTGTAGCACAAAGCCTGGATGCAGTTGATTAATGTTGCAGAAAAGGAAAAGAAATCCATACGAAGCCATTTTTGGGACAGCTTCTACCTTTGTCCTGTCTAATATTGCATGTTCCAGCCCTTATGGATATACTCTTTGGTTATGTAAATTAATTATTATTTAATATTACTAAATTTAATTAAATATTAAATTGTGTATTGTTATACACAATTAAATAAAATTAAATTTTCAGTTCTTCCATCACGCTAGCTACATTTTAAGAGCTTAATAGTAATACATGGATTCTGACTACTCTAGACAGAAATGCAAAAACTAAAGTCAGTAGGGCTGCTCTAGAAATTTAAGGGTTATAAGAGACTCAGATTGGGCCCTGGTGGCTCATCCTCTACTCGTAGGCACTTGGGAAGCTAAAATCTGGAAGATAGTGATTCAAGGTCAGCCTGGGAAAATTTTACTTGAGATCCCATCTCCAAAATGATCAAAGCAAAATGGACTGGAGTTATGGCTCAAGTGGTAGGGCACCTGCTCTGTAAGTGTCAAGCCCTGAGTTGATACCTCAGTCTCACCAAGAAACAAAATAAAAGAGACTCAGGAAGTGAATGGATTATTGATGATTGACAATGATAATTACAGCTGCAATTTTTATATAAGAATTGGTGTAATTAATTTTGTTGTTTTCTGTTGTTACCCTTAATCTGTAATAATATGCCCAAAGTAGATGCTACACATAAAAATTCATACATGGGAGCACTTATGGGAAATAATGCAAAGCTATTTTACTTCACAGTTCCATTTTTCTCCCCCTTTTCCCTTCTTTTTGAGCATGGTATAAAATAGTTTCAGTAAAGGACATATGTGATTGTTACTGGCTCTGTATCTATCCACATAATGCTGAATTGATAATTCTGATTCCAGCTCATGAACAAATAAATTTGAAAATCCGATGCTGTGCATCTAGCAGGTTTCCACTGCCTGTGAGTCTTCTTGTATCTTCCTCACTTACTCCATCACTACAATTTATTGCTCTAAATTATCTGAAGAGTTTTAAAACTGTATCTGCTTTTGTGGGGGTGTAACTCAGTGGTTGAGAACTTGCTTGGGCTATGGAAGACCTAGGTTTTATCCCCAGAACCAAAACACACCTTTCTCTACACATAGAGAGAGAAAAAACAAAGACAATTAAAAGGACAAAGAGAAAAGAAAGTCTATCTCTGACAGTGAATTGGCAAGGAGATTTTTCTTGTCCTCTGCCTTTCAAAGGGATCCCTTGCATAATCTGATATCCCAGAAAATAGTGCTGTTGCCAGCTCTTGATCATGTGCTTCTTGTGTCTCAATCCCACACCAAGGCTAACACAGATTCCCAGAAGAGTCCCCTGACAATGGAAGGGAAGACATGTTGCATCTCCATGGTTATTCCTTTAGTTAGATTGTATTTTATGAGGTAAATTCTATTTAACTTTTTTTTTCAATTTAAATCCCTGTGCCTTAAGAATAATGGAGAAAGCAATGTGTTTCTCAGTCTCATTTTGTTTATTTTTGTACTTTGAGATTTATGTGTGTATCTTCATAAACATCTTAATGGTAAGTTAAGAAACCTATTTGAGAGCTGACAGATTCAGTGTATTTCATGTTAGATGTCTTGATGGATGGAAGGAATTTAATTTAATGAATTAGAAAAACGAGCATACATTGTTCATTATTTAATATTTAGAAACCTGGAAGGATGGCTCACACCTGTAATCCTAGCTACTAGGGAGACAGAGATTGGGAGGATTGTGGTTACAGGACAGCCCAAGCAAAATATTGTAAGACCTTATCTCAAACAATAAAAACTTGGTACGGTGACATGAGGTAGTCATCCCAGCTCTTCAGGAAGCTTAAATAGTAGGATCACAGTCCAAGCTAGTATGGGCATAAAAGTGATACCCTACTTGAAATTAGCTAAAAAAAAAGAGGGCTGGAGGTATGGCTCAAGTGGTAGAGGCCTGCCTACCAGGAGCAAGGTTCCAAGTTAAATCCTCAGTACAGCCAATTGAAAAAAAAAGATTAGAATAGCTTTCATTTATTCATAAAATTATTAATAATCATAACTACACTAAAATTTCTGTAATGGCATTATTAAGATATAATGCACATTCCACACGTACAATTGCACATATATACATACATATATTTAGTATCCACAATACCAAAGTGTACATTTTTTGGTGTAGTCATGTGATTGTATAGCATCATCCCAATCTAATTTTAGGATATTTTCATGCTTCAAAAGAAACCTCACACATATTAGTAGTAATCTGCTTTCTGTATAGCTTTAGCTATGTAAACACTTTCATATAAATACATGGATAGAATATGTTATTGCCAGGGAGAGGGTTAAACTCAGGGTTGTGCTTGGTAGGCAGGCACTCTACCACTTGAGCCGATGTCTCCAGTTCTGTTTGCTTTGGTTATTTTATATATAGAGATTTGCTTCTTGCTCAGGCCAGCATGCACCACAGTCCTGCTATTTTAAGCTCCCCACCATCTGTGGGTTGACAGATGCATGCCACCACTCCAAGCTTATTTACTTTGAGAGTGGGTCTAGTGAACTTTTCCCTGGGGTGGGCTGGAACTGCAATCCTCCTAATCTCAGCCTCCCAAATACATAGGATTACAGGTGTGAGCCACCAGCACTCAGCTAACATGTCATCTTTCCTGAATTATTTTCAAGGTTCACCTGTGTTGCAGCATGTACTTCATGCTGTTTTAATAATTCATTTTACAAATGCAACAAATTTTTATTCTCCATCCAGAACTTGGTAAAAATGAGTCATTTCTATCTTTCAGCTGAATAATGTTGCTATGAACATCCATGGATAATTTTCCATGTGCATGTAAGTCTTCATGAGTGTTGAATGTATACTTAAAAAATGCAGCTGATGCTGTTTTATAGTTACTGCACTATTCTCCATTCCCATTGGCCACAGATGACAGTTAGTTTCTCCACTTGCCTGGCAGCACTTTTCTTTCTCCTGCTATTTTGTTAAAGTCATACAAATGGGCATGAAGTAGTATCTCATTATGGTTTTGATTGGCATTTCCTTAGTAACTGCAGCATTGAGACTTGTAGTATACTTATTCTTAATTTGGATATCTTTGAGAGAATAGTCTCTTGAAAGCCCTTGCCCATTTTAATTTTTTGTCTCTATAGTGTTAAGTTGTAAGAGCTATTTATATATTATGAATAAAATTCATTACCTGGTCGATGATTTGGAAACGTAACTCCCATTCAAAGGGGTGTAATTTCACTTAAATGATGAGTTTATTTGTAGCACAATACTTTTAAATACTGATGTTGATGATCTGGTCTAAGTTATTTATCACATATTTTGAGGAATTATATCCAACAAACGACATTTTTACCTGAGAGACTTACAATTTTTTTTTATTTCACTTAGGTCTGTAATAAACTTTGAATTAATCTTTTTCTTTTCAAACTTCTGATCTGTATTCTCAGTGTTTGCCATGCTTGAGGATAAGCCACCAAATACCCCTTCTCCCAGTAAGATTTGAGCCCCGCATCCTTGAATACTTACGTGGTTGGAATGCTGATTTCATTATTTCAGGAATTTACTTTCTTTGTTCTGTTCGGCCAAGTACTAGTACCTTGGAGATCGCTCTCTGGTTGCTCCTGGAATAGTGAAGTCTTGGGCATGTGCTCAGAATTCCAAATGCCCATGTATGTGGGTGGTTTTACTTTTAAATTCTTAGAGTCACCCTTGGTTCACAGTAGGGTACTCACCAGTGCTGGGTTAGGAATCCTATCTAAGCTCCCTGTGCTAGTGAGTTTTGTATGCTACGTCCACATGTCAGTGTGCAGCCTGGAGAATGCTTTAACATCTGCTACGTGTACCTCTCTGATTGCTCCTGAGTGGGGGCAACCCAGAACAAGTGTACAGCTTTCACAGTCCTCAAGTTTGATTCTCATATCCAGAATAGCTTTTCTTAGTTGTCTGTTTTCTGTATGAAACTTCTGTCTGATTCTCTGTCATACTAGTGTCATTGAACTACTGCCTTCCTCTTAATTGCTTTCCACCAAGATCTTCATTATTTTTGACAATGCCCTGAGGTGTGAAGTTCCCTACCTTCTGTACTAAATAAAGCCAGTTCTCTCAAGTACAGCTGAGGAGCTCATTATCCTTATGTCTTGTCCTGTGATCAGAACTTGCCTGCCACTTTTCCTGAGCGGACAGTGGGGCCCTAACTTTCCCATAATGACATCTGTGCTCCACTTCTGAGCAGTGTTTGTGTGGTTTTTATGGCATGCAAATTCCTGTTTTGATGAGCTTGTGTTTCTAGGCATGGAATCTTTATTCTCTGAACCAGACAGGGTAAGGTGATCAGGAACTGGCTCTTCTCAGTCAGCCACACTTAAGTTCAGCTCTGGCTCTATTATGGGGCTAGAAGTGGAATGCAATGGCTGGTCCTTTCTTTTACACCTCCTTGGGATAGAGATTCTGCATTTTAAGGTTGTTTATGGGGAAGAAAATTTGTGGAAACCTCCTCCTCCATGGGTGAAACCACAGCCCAAACTAGGCACCCCCATGTTTTTGCAAAAGTAAATTGTTTGGGATAGTTTCTGAAGCGTGGAGTCAGGAAGACAGGTGGTATAGTACAAGTGAATGTGTTAGACCAGCTGCCTTTCTTACTGGAACTTAGATTTTCTTGATAGAATGCTTTGTTATTTGTTTTATGCCTTTTGGAAAACTGATGTATTTTAGTCTTATTTTGTTTTTAATTTACATAGTAGTTGTGCATACTTATAGATTATTGTTTGGTAATTTTCAGTATTTAAATGGCTGACAAGTAGGTCCACTCTGTTCTCTTTACTACCATTTTGAAGCCCTGACTACACAGCAGTTTAATTGCATTAAAGTCTTAATTGTCACAAAATATAAAAAAATTCCATCTTTAATATTCTGTAAATTGATTCTGAACTTTACTCATTTTATGAAATATAAGTGTAAAAATGTTAATAAAATATTTCTTCATATAAAAGGCTATTGTATTTTCTTAAGTAAAACTGAAGTTATGTGATGCATTAAGTTATAATTAAATGGTAAGTGGTTCATTTACACAGTCTAGTTTTACCCCAATACACTTAATTAGTGGCAATTACCTAGAAGTCAAGAAACAAATTTCCTATTGTTTGCAGAATGGCAATTTGATCCCAAGTGAAGAAATTGCTTTATAATTGATAAATTGCCAGTGCTAATTTTAAAAGGATACAACATAATTTAGTTGATAATAGCACTTACATAGATATATTTATCTCCTCTATTATCTAACTCAATCCACTTTTTGAATAAGTCCTGTTTCTTATTTTTTATTTGATGCTTTTCCTTACATGAGTTTTGTTAGTAGAATAGCAACCCAGGTACCCACCACTCGAAAACAACTGTATTTACCTCTTGCTCTTTATTGTATATAATGTTTTAAATTTTGAATAACTTAATTTTGTTTCAAATTTTGTGGAGAATAAACTCCAATCTCTTTCTGAAGTAATATCATCTTAGGAGGTCAGGTGAGAAAAATAAAAGTGAGATGAATAAGTATATGTCCCAATGAAAATATGAAAAGCAGTAGTTGTAGAAAAAGTTTGAGAAAAAGTCTTAGATTCTTATTGGAAGAATAGATACTGATAAATTTATACATGATATTTTGCAGATATTAAAGACACTGAAAAAATTCACACATGAAAATATATGTGCACATACATAATTTACAGTGGAAGTATTTCCTGGAGCAATGTAAATGGACACATGATTCATAATTAACCTTACTGAAATTCATTGTCTCATACTTTTCACATTTTCACAAATTGCCCTTCACTTTCACATAGAAAATAGACTCTTGTAAAAGCAAATCAAATCCTAGATTTGGAAACACAGATCAAGCAGGCAGTAAAGTACCATATTGTAGTGATGTTAGCTTAGGTGAAATTTCCTATGAGAATCCACTACAAGATTTTATTCTGGTAGATTTCAATGTGTTGTATTACTGTATGTGCATATTGCACATGCATGCATGTGAGTCTGTATGTAAATTTGTATATAAAACTGTTGCAAATATAAGTTCCAATAGTCACTTCAGCTTCCATGAAAGCTCTTCTGAGGACCCACTATGTGATATTATCCTGGTAGCTAAAACATGGTTTGTTTCAAATAATTATTTATGGTTAGTCTTTCTGTCAGCTTAATTTGCTAAATGACAACACCAGAATTATGTCGCTCCTAATAACCATTCCTTCAGACAATGATTCTGCAAAGTGGCAATTTGGTTTGGACTCAGTTAGGTGGTTATTTTAGCTCCTATGTCTGTGGTGAGCTTTATTGTCATTGGCTGGGTCTCATTGGCTTATGAAGATCTTCTCTTGGAAAGTTCCCGTGGGTCCTCTCCATGTTACTGTTTACTGTCCAGCAGGTTAGTATGCTGTTATTCATGTTACATCATTCATATGAATAGAGAGAGTAAGAATTAAGCTGCAAGTGCTTATCCAGTGTCTATATATGCTATGCTTACTACTTAATTTTGTTTGTTTTCTGATTAACGCATAATAATTGTACATGAATGTGGAGTAGTATGCAATATTTCAGTGTGTGTGCACAGTGTTTACTGGTCATATCAAGGAAGCCAGTATTTCAATCTCCTTATCTCTATTTTTTGTTGCTTTCACAGTATTTTAATTCTGTTCTGAAATTGATCTATAAATATCTCTGCATGACACCCAAGCCAGTGATTAATAAATAAGAGGAATGTATACATTGCTTTGCAAAAAATAACCCAGATACATTTATCCATATATTTGTAGAATCAACTTTCTAAGCCACACACACACACACACACACACACATATTCATGCATGCACACACGCTACTATGTTCAGATCAAATGGCTTTACATTGTGTACATCTACATGCTATAAAAAATTTATAACCAGGTACACAAAGTACGAGTGCAGTCACAGTACATTGTTGATCATAGGAACTGTACCTGACAAATAGGATTTCCAGTGAGGAGCAGGAAAATGATTGGTAAGTGGGTTTTAAGTGAACTAATCACCGTACAAGAAATCAATTTTATTATTCAGTGTTCAGAGATTTAACATACATGCAGATATTCAACTGATACTACAATGAAACTGCTAACTCTGCAAAAAGACACCAGCACATGTGGCTGATAACGCTGTTAGCTATTATGGGCTTTCAGTATACAATGCCCATGAGAAAAATTAACTGTCCATGGTTAGTCACATCGTTATGCCAAAAGACAGGGGGAAAATGGACACATCTCTTGATGGCTGCAGCTGGAAGGCACAGTACAAGGGAAATAAGTAGGTGGCAGGGAAACTTCTATGGCCATGTTTATAATCTGCCACTTTCCTGATTGTCAACTATATTTCTTCTAAGTAATAGAGTAAGTGAGTTTTACCTGTTGTTTAATTATCAAAGATAATATCTTAATTTTGCTGATACAAGTGGTGTTTAAAAAGTAAATGTATTTCTGGTTGAATGTTGTTTCCTTCACATTTCTGAAACTATGACCTTGAAAATTGACAAATTCAACCTCAAGGTAGTACAAACCTCACTAGTAATAGGTATCTGTGTTTAACCTATTAAATCTTTCTCTTCATTCATAATTATTTTTCACTGAGATTGATAAAAGTTAACTCAAATATTAATACAATAGAAATAGGGTATGGTCACAAGTAAAATTTCTCTTTTAGATATTTCTGTTTATACATTACTTGTATTAAAGAGTGTCTGGAAAAGTTATAGATCCATACAATGTATATAATGTGTTTTTGTATCTGTGAAAGACATATATAACCATGTATATATAAATACATGTAGAGATAATGGTTACAAAATGTAGTTGTAATATTCACATGGATGTGGGGCACAATTCAATGTGAGTATATATTTGAATTATCAGAAAGGTAGTCATAGGCTTTAAATGGATTAAAAATGTGATTAATCATCCAAATACTCTAAAACGTTATGCTATGTCTTATTTTAATTTTTAGAAAAAATAAAGTTTTAATATCTTTCAATATTTTTCCTAGGGCTACTGCTCTATTTGCAGGAGGAAAATAGAATACTAAGACTTTTTCAATAAGTTTTACTTGGGCTAGGGTTGTAATTGAGTGGAACAGCTCTTGCTTAGCATGTGCAAAACCGTAGATTTGATCCTGAGCACCACAAGATAAAAATAATGATAATAAGTTTGGGGTTAAGGGTTATTAATGACAGTGTCTTTTTACCTCTATGAATTTATCTCTCAAAACATGATATTTACTACCTGTTGTTTCTTTATTTTAGAGATTGTAAATTATGTAATTAGAAAAGAGGACTGTGTGAGATTCAGTTGAAAAAGTATATAACAAATAATTTATGTTGATATTTGGGATTGTCTTTCTTTTATCTATCTGGCTATTTATATACCATCTATCTATTTATCTATTTATCTATCATCTAGCTATCTGTATACATACATACACACATATATATATATACATATGTATACATAGCTGCATATATGCATTTATTTGAATTACCCTAAAGTAAATATAAAAATTTAAGTTGATTATAAAAAATAAGCATCAAATCTTCTAAATACTATAAATACTGTGCCTTCTCTTATTCTATATATACACTATCTATCTATATACATCTCTCTCTCTCTTTCTCTCTCTGTATATATATATATATATATATATATATATATATATATATATATAATACATGTATATATAATTTAAAGCAAAGGAAATATCACCCAAACAATAATTGCATTTTTACTTACTGTCAACTGTACTCTCTTGAATAGACTAGGATAAGACTGCACTTGATCATTAGATGACCCATGGAAGGCCTACACATAAGAATGTCACTCTTCCTGTCTTTGAAGATGATGTACAAGTAAAGAAACATTGCTTTGATATATGCTGTATGAACTGAAGTTTTATGGGAACATTGCATTGAACAATGTGTCATGACCCTGTTCATAATGAAAAATGACATAGCAGCTGAATGTATTTACACATTTCTCTTCATGTGCTGTTCCTCATATTTTGTGGGGCTGGATTCACTGTTGCAAGGAGAAGGTGTCTAGAATTATCACATCATTGAATGCATCATTGGAAGTTTAAGAAGAGAGTACTAGGTTGTATGTATAAAAATAGAAATCTCATAGGCAGTCAACAGATGAGGCCTGTAATGCCTTTCACCCTCCAGTTTCCATTCTGATTAGTCTAGTGGTACCCAAATTGATCTGGCAATGGCCCCATGGAAGGCAGCACAGATCCTTTTGCAAGTTTGATATGTATCCTGCCTTCCCTCAGAAGTGCTTCCAGCAGTTCTTACTCCCCAGGGCTCCCTTGCATGTTTCACTCCTTTCTTGGTTTACAACTGTAAATGCCATGGAGTAGAAGAATATAAATAGCAGAATTAGATATCACTTTCTACATATTCCTTAGTCTATGCATTCTAACTTCTACTACTTGGAGCTGGGGGTATAGCTCAAGTGGTAGAGCGGCAGCCTAACTTCTACTATTTGGTGACCAATATTCTTGTTTGCAAAATCTATATTAGAAAAAATATTATGTACAATTGTAGCAAAAATCTTTAATATTCATCTCTTTATCAAAATAAAATGTAACTACTTCTCATACAAAAGTATTTCAATAATGATTTTTTTCTTATTTTTTAAAGGGTTTTTCTTAATTTAGTCTCTTTTTTCTTATTGTTTTCTTTATCAATAAACCAAAATACTTTTCATTGTTGATATTTGATAATCATAAATTTCCCAAATACACATTTTTATCCAAACATTGGTGATTATGTAAAATACAACAGGTAAGGATAAGATTAAACATGATTCCTAAAGATTCAGATTTTGGTGCTAACTCTTCACAAATAAAGGATTGTTTCAGGTAATATGCATGGTGGACAAGAGCAGTGGTTTCAGAAGGCAGAATAAGCTAAATTTCTGGCTCTGTTCTTTTAAATATTGTGTTAATTTAGGAAAAAAACACCTGTGTGTCTATTCCTTAAGTTGTTTTAAAACCAACAAATACTGTACTAATAGGACTGGTTTGATAATTAAGGAAGTTAATAATTGCAAATAATTTATAATACAACTAGTTCATATTAACTATTTGATAAAGTTTTTTTTGTGTATACACTAACACACAAGTTCAGTAACATAACATATGCTTTTAGTTGATCCGGAAAAATATTAGCTATAGGATATCTATATTTTATTTCAGTTTTTGTATAAAGTTTCTCTGGCTGCCTATATTTGAATATAAAACCAACACTTTGACCCCAAAGAGCCCCCATGTAAATTATCCACTTATAATATTCTAATTAAGAATCTAGTACAACTAATTCTAAATCAATCCTTTGCTTTCAGTAAATAATTGGATATATGCTCAAATATAGATCAGACATCATGTATTATATTTACACTAGCAGCATAGAAATTGCTTTAATTGCTTCAAGAGGAATGAATTATTATGGGACTTAATTTTATACCATCAGTGAACAGAGACCAGAAGTCTCTACCACCTTTGAGGAAATCTGAAAGAAACTGCTTTGATGATACTTGCTGACTAGCTGCGGGTACACAACCAGGGTGATTTTCAGGAGACCACAAGCTACTGTCAAATACCCATGATGATACTCATAAATGCTTGGGCAAGTCAACTTCATACCTTACAGATTTTGAGCTTCAGAACTGGTGTCTCCATATTTTTATCACTACATTAAAGGTTGTGAACTAGTTTTCTCTAAAATCCTGTTCTGTGTCCCAAAGAGTCTATAACTTTGTAACACTTTGATCTTTATTGCTATGAAAATCCCCACTGTATAGAAATAGCATCAGTTACAAAGAATGTTTTAGTATGCCCAGTATACTGCTGCCTTGTCATTTTCCAAAAATAATCTATTTAATCTCAGAAAAAGCTAATATTTTTTCTAACTCCTGTCAACAACTTCTCATAGTTCACTAATATAACTGTGTTTGCTCCTGACACGTGTGTTCTATTCACATTTTCTAAGACATCACTGTCAGAAGTTAAAAATAAAGAGGAAATGTGACAGTGCCAGCTACACCATGCCTAAGAGCCACAGATGATTGTGGTCAAGAGAAATATTCCTAATGGTGGGAAAAAGGCATCGAAATTCTACTGCTTTCATAAGTATTTTATCATTTTTATTGACTTTAAACTTTTGTTACTTAGTAAAGAAAATTATTTTGTGAATATAATAGTGAAAATATAAAAGAATGTTTTCTCAGAAGTTAAGAATTATAGAATTTTGAAATCTTTTTCTGAAAAAGCTATACTAAATTGAAAACTCTTGGTATAGCTACTTCTGAAGAAAGGCTAGACAGCAGCTATAATGAAGGCTATAAAAATGCATAAGAAGCCAAGTAATTCACAAGTGATTAATGATAATGGTAATATAGATAAGACCTTTGGTGATAAATGCACCACTGAGTTTAGAAAATGCAACAAAGAGTAATTAGGTTAAACTGAGTTATAAACAATGAACATGTAAAAAAGATAGCAAAAATAACAGATTTTGATATTATGCTTGTATTGCTGAAAGCATAAATTGTTGCATAAATGGAGGAACAAGGATGATTTAAGTACTTTTGAAGCAGAAAACTCATTTACTTTTTTTATGAGATAAAGACTCTCATTGTAAATCATTCCTACATTTGTATGAGGGCAAAATAAATCGCCTTGATAAAATCAAACTGATTTAAAGTATACTTCTTTAATAGCAGTGGATGAATTTAAAGTGTCCTATATCTTAGATCAAGGCTAAACCAAATTCTTATCACACAGAGAAGCAGATGTCCAGACCTCCATACATACACACGGTCTCATAAGCCTAAACCTGGTGATTTCTCCTCAAAGACAAATTTATACCCCACTTGCATAACTTTTTTCTTATTAGAAAGTTATAAATTCTTTCTTGAATCCAATCTGAAAAGAATGCATCTATTGAAATTACATTGATGTTTTAAATAAGTCTAAATTTTATATCTAAGAATTTATGAGGATTAAAATACGTTTCACGGTGGATCCAGGATTTGTAGTTTCTAAATTGAGTATCACTGATTTTGAGCTCAACATCTCTGTGAAACACAAGAAGCAATATATATTAAAAGGAAACTGAACTTCAGAGAAATAATTGATCCACCAAATATCATAGAACTATCAAATAACAAAACCAAAAACCAAATTCTGTTCTGAAGTCACTAGACTAAGACTGACAATGTTTGCTCTATTTCAAGTTCCCTTTTGAAAAGCTGAAATTAAAATAGAACTAAATAGAATAAATTAATACTTGATATTTTATTATTTTAACACATGTTTTTCCTTATAACTTCAATACTTCAATGAAATGACTAAAGCCATTTCAACTTTGAACATTAGCATAACATTTGTTTTTTTCATCATTTTTCTAAAGTTTTGCTCACTAAGTTTAGTACTTTAAGTTGCTCATCAAAATATCTGATAATTTTATTTTTGTAATGTTTAATGATATACATAGAATACACCTCAGAGCTCAGTTGAGTAAATTCCACTATAATCCACTTGAGGAGAGGGCTTGTTAACCCTTATGCTTACTTTTTATGGTTATGGTTTCCATGTGTTTTCTAAAAATTCATGTGTTTTTGGCTTGGTTTTTTTGTATGGCCATGTAAACAAGTTGGACCCACTAGGATATCTTAATTTATTAGGACATTTCCCTGAGAAGAGATTAGGGTAGTTCACTTGGGAAATTACATCATGTGCAGGAGAGTGAGTTATTATAAATGCAATATCACTTACAATATGACTATCTGGCTTCCTGTTTCAAGACATGATCATTTCCTCCCATATTCACTTTGATCATTGTTGCACCATCTGCCTTTAGGCTTTCAGAAGAGGATGAACCAATACGTCCAGTTTCATGATCAATGTTAGACCTCTAGAAGTGGAAGCTAAATAAATCTCTTTTCTTTATAAATTTAACTGGTCTCTGGCATTTTGTTGTAGCAATAAAAATAATGGACTTGTATATTTACTTTTCCTCTTCTTTGCTAAATGGTTCAAGAGCCTGAATTCTAAAGGTTTTCTTCTGGTCATCTTTTCTCTGAGTTTTGCCTGTGTCACACACATGTCTGGTGATTGTCTGGCAGGAGAAATCTGAGAAGTAAAGCTATTTCTTTGATCTCCATTCTGTCAGAGAAGGCATTAGTAACAGGAAGAAAATCTTACTGACTCCAGCATCTGTCAGGTGATGCTGGGCTCCAGGTCCCAGTATCACACTTTCCCAGTCCATGTTCTTATAGTACAGTGAGTAAAGACTTCCTACAGTTGTTAATTTATGGGTAGCATTTCCTTATTTGTCATCTGAGTATTTTTTTAATGATTTAAAACCCTTTTCATTTTAAACCTTGAAATTCTGTTTAATTCTGCTAAGACTAACCAAATATTTAATTAATGAATATTAAAAAATGAAAATTGCCAGTTCTTGTTGACATACAAAGTGGTGTTAGTTTGCATAGATTGTATTAATTAGAAAGTGGGAAAAACAACGAATGTATATTATGATACAGTAAAATAATGGTGTACAAAAATATTAACAAAACACAGTGCAACTCATTACCTCAATGGATATAATTTCAAGCGTAAAAATAAAGGACAATTTGTACTTTAAAATGGCACTATTTCTAGAAATTTCCTTTTTGAATAATGCACATTACATTATGGTCTTAAAAACGATACCTTCATTTATTACTACATGCTCCCATTGTATAAAGAAAATTAATTTTGTGGTGTAAATTAAGGACCAAAAAAATTCCCTATACTCAATCTTTGTAGCGTAAAATTAATAAGAGAGTTCAGCAGACTACACTTTTTAGTTGTTTTGTATAGCCATGGTCTGGAAGATTCTAGAAAGCTAAAAAATTCACATAATTGTGCAGCATGGAGAAAATGTCTGCATGCTCTCATGCTGAATATGTATTGTAGCATGCGGATCACCAGGAAAATATTGCGTTCCAGTTCTGCTATATTTGGTTGGGTGAATCCCTTCATTTACATCTAATAAGGAAATAAAAGCTCACTTCTACACAATGAGGTATTGAACAGCATAAATAGTTCATATAACTTCTAGTTATGCATCATCTACCCAATAACAATCCACATAATATATGAAAAAGTGATGTTACTGTTTCTGAAATAAATGTTTATACAGAGGTGATTATTTTCTGCATTCACATATTGTGTGAGGCTTTAATGCTTTCATATCTCAAATTTGCTTATTTTAATATTCAGTAATAATACTCTACTTTGATTTCAGCTTAAACAAATTTTCTATTATTCTTCTTTGTCTATATCAGGTCTTTCTTCAGTTACTGTTTATTTTAGTATTCTGGTCTATTATTACCTTAGAACCATTATATCATTTTAAGCCTTTATGTTTTACATAAATTTTCTCACATTGGAAACTATACTCACAATGTTATGTTCTAAACAAACTTGTTCAGATTTCCCTTCTTAAGTAATGACACAGTATTCTACAAGTGTGCTGGTGAAAAAAATCTTATATATTTTTTCTCTTGCTTCTTTTCACTTCCCTCCTGGAAGAAGCCAGTTATAAATATAAGCTCTCCTAAAAACTCTTATCAGTCATTTTTGTTGTTGTTTTTGTACTTTTGCTTTGCAACTATCCAGGGCTCTTAATACTTCCTGTGTCCTTTGTTATAAAGGTATAAGTCTATACTGTAGTGCTATCATGGGTTGATATTTTTAATGACAATATATTATTGCTATGACTAGCTCAGTTGTTTAACCTACTTTTTAATGTATCACTCTTATTTTTGAAGAAATCTTTTATAAAATACATATGATTCCATTGCACATTCTTTTCACATTTAGTCACTTCCAGCAATTTCATGTTTCTTGTAGAATAACATTTATTCTCATCAACTGAGCCTTCAAATTTTTTCTATTGATCTTGACTTTATATTTATGATTTTAACTATCACTTATTTTATCTGTCCTAAATAATTCAGTTTGACTAAACAGTCTCCTTTCTTGCCTCCTTGAATTATGATGGCTGCATCATTAAATGGTTTCTTCTTGCAGGAGGAGGAGAAAGAGTAGGATAAGGATAAATAATGGAGGAAAGGAAGGAAGGAAGGTTATTAACATTTATAAGTACTTTCTGTACATCAAACATTCAGGAGTGGATTAAGGAATGGGTGAACTGGGTATTTTCAGAGAAAAAACAATCTAGACATTTTCTGAACTATCACTGGATGCTAAAGTGTCCAAGAAACTAGTGTGTTGGAGAAAACTGTTTTTCCACAACCTTTCTCTAAGAGTATACAGTGCATAGATGGATAGAATAATTTTTCAAGCTCTTGATAAATGTGAAAGGTAAATTATGGTACTTATGTCCTTGTTTTCATGTCTTCCTTCCATATAGGCTTCGTCCTACCATCTAAATAAATATTGAGCAAATATTTAAAGTGAATAAATATTCTTAGGAAAACCAAACTGTTAGATAGCAAAGAACATCCACAAGTTATAATAATAAATTTTGTGGCATTATAATACAAGCTTTAAAAGATTACATGATGTCTGTAAGAAAACTAGGAATCTTGTGTTAGCATCCTAATTTCGCATATGTATTTGTTTAAGTTTGACAATAGGTAAAAATGCTGTATTGCATACTTGAAATTTGGTAAGAAAGAACATTGTGAATGGTCTCATTGTAAGCACACATATACACAAACAGTACATATGACTGTTGATAGATATGCCAATTATCTTGATTGTGGTAATCATCCCACAATGCGTAAGTAAATCAAAATATGTACATCTTAAAAACATATAACATTTTTGCCAGTTATATCTCAAGAAACCTGGAAAAAATAAACATAATTAATACATATTTGCAGGGTCACTAAGTTTCAGATATGTAAGATAAGTTTAAATTTCTCCCATTTATATACTTCATGCTTCTTGAAGAAAATTTTGAAAATTGCTAACACTATCTTATGAAATAAGTGCAACACATGGGTGGAAGACAATTTGATATGTTTCTCTCTAAGTTCTATTTTTCAATATAGCTATCATTTTTCATTTTAGTTGTGATATATTCTGTATAATATGCATATTTTCCCTCTTCTATAGATTCCCATACAGTAAAGACTTGGATAATTTTTGTAGTCCTTGATATAAAGTACATTTTGCTTTAAACGATAGCTTAATAATATGTTTTCATATTGTAAGTTAATATTACTTTATTATATCTTCGATAATTAGAGATGGTAAGAAACTTGCCTGGAAAAACCAAGTCATGAGTTTATGCACACCATGATAAATCAGTAACTGCTGTAACAGAGCCTTTAAAAATCATAATTGGAAAAGGTGTGAGCAAAAGTGAATTTCACAATTCTGAAATGAAAGAAATAATTGACAGTTTGTGTCAAGAACCCAAGTTTCTCCCTTGAAAGAAATTTACTGTTTATGGAGCCACTTACAATCAGAAGGGGGCCATTATGGGTTATAGGACAGATGTGGTAAAGAAATAAATGTACCTTTGGTGGAATGAAGAAGTTATTGTAGGCCAGAGCAACCAAAGCAAAGACAGTAGGAGAATTAAATTGATTATGGAGCTTATTTCCCAGTAGAATTAGGAATCAGATAGCTGTGCTTTTTATTTTTCATTGTTACTAAAATCCCTCTTATTTATGTTTTCACTTATATTTCAGCACTATTTGTTTTCTTTGAACACTGTAGAAATTTCTGCTTACATTTACACAAAAAAGTTCTACTTGAAAAACTAAACTGTTATCATCTACCAGTTTAGACATACTTATACAAATTCTAACCTCTTGAAGTATCTGTGTACATAACTTCTGGGTATATTGTGAAGAAAAGTAGAGTTAGCATAGTTTATCTTGGTTCTAAGATAGCTTGATTATCATAAATCATCTTTAGATTTTGTGTGATGCTTATATTCAAGAAGTGAGTATATTGACTGAAATAGATTGAAGACAATACCAGAGAAAGAAGCATCACAGGAGATAAGTAGAAGATCTTATATCATATAATATGGAAGAAAGGAGATTATTTTACTTTAATAGAAGATATACAGCATAAATACCAGAATATTAGTTTAATAAATGTCACACTACTGGGTCATTATTGTAGACAAATTATTGCCACTGTCCTTCAAGGAATATTGCTAAGAGATTGTGACACGGCTGTAACATTGAGGGAAAGAATCAGAAAAAGTGCAAAAGGCAGGAATATGGGTATTCTACAGAGCCATAGTAATGAAAACAGCCTAATACTGGCACACAAACAAATATGAAGACCAGTGAAACAGAAAGGAAAACCCAAATAGGAATACATGCAGCTATGCCCACCCATTTTTTGACAAGGCTCCAAAAACATATGAGAAAGGTTAGCCTCTTCAACAAATGTTGCTGGGAAAAATGGATACCTGCATGGACAATACTGAATCTAGATCCATGTCTGTCAATCTATACTAGTATTAATAGAAAGTATATTAAGGACCTAAAATAAAACCTGAAACTTTGAAGGTATTGCAGAAAAGCACACAGAATACACTGGAATTAATAGGCATAAGCAATGACTTCCTTGGTACAACTCAAATGGCTCAGCAACTAAGAGAAAGAATTGACAAATGGGACTATCTAAAATTAAAAAGCTTCTGCACAGCAAAAGAAATGGTCTCTAAATTGAATAGGATACCCACAGAATGGGAAAAAAAAATCTTTGCCAACTAAACATCAGACATGGGACTGATAACAAGAATACAGAGGGAGCTGAAAACAACTAAACTCCCCAAAATTCAATGACTCAATGAAAAAATGAGTAAAAGAAGTCAACAGAGCATTTTCAAAGGAAGAATTCTAATTGGCCAAAAAACACATGAAGAAATGTTCAACATTTCTGGCCATAAAGGAAATTCAAATCAAAACCACATTAAGACTCCACCCAACTCCTATTAGAATCGCTATCATCAAGAACACAAACAACAAATGTTGGTGAGGATGTGAGGAAAAAGGAACCCTCATACAGTGCTGGTGGGAATGGAAATTAGTATAACCCTATGGAAAACAGTATGGAGATTCCTCAAAAAACTAAAAATAAAATTGCCACGTGATCCAGCAATTCCAATCCTAGTTATATACTTGAAGGAATATGTCAGATTACAATAAAGTGACTTGCACAACCATGTTTATTGAAGTACTATTCAGATAGCTAAACTATGGAAACAGCCAAAATGCCCCACTACTGATGAATTTTAAATACAATCGAATTTTTTTACTTGGCCACAAAGAAAAATGAAAATTTTTTGTTTGCAGGTAAATGAAGGGAGCTAGAAAACATCATCTTAAGTTAAGTTAACCAGGTTCAGAAATTCAAAAGCTGAATGTTTTCTCTCATATCTGAGAGAAATATAGACCTAATATAAATACAGCAAAAATGATGAAAAACACATCATTGCTAAGGGAAGATCACATACAAGATCACTACTAATATTTTATAAGCTGAATTCATTTATTATTTATAATGAAATTGGGCTTTGAATCCATATATTCCAAGATTCTTGTTTAAAGATACATCTTTATTTAGAAGTAGAGATTTTGGTGGAATCCCAAATATATTTGTGGAAAACATAGAAGGGTATGGTGTTAATTATCTCTTTAGAATACCCATATTCTTTTTTTATTGATGTGCTGGATGAGGGAACATTGCGGTATTTACAAAAGTTCTTACAATATATCAAACATAAAATATTTGAATTCACCCCCTCCATCATTATTCTTTATCACTCCCTTCCCACATTCCTGTAATAGTTTCAACAGGTCCCATTTTTTCCATTTACATACATGTGTACACAATATTTGGACCATATTCACCCTTCCATACTCTTTTCTCACCTCCTACCTCCTACCATTGGTACAACTACCCCAGGCAAGACCTTTTTCTCCCTGCTGTTCTCTGATTTTTCTAAGAGAAAAAAAATGGCATTTTTGTTTGTTTAGCACATCTAAACAGAGAGTTTCCTTGTGACATTTCCATATGTATATGTATTACAACTGAAATTGGTTCATCTCATCTATTTTTCTTTTCTCCACCTTAGTCCCTTTCTTATGGTGGTTTTAACAGGTTTAAAATTTCTATATTAATTCTTGTATAGAGAGTACACCAGTCATATTCATCTTCTTAACTTCATTCTTTTGCAGTCCCCCTAATTTATTTGACCTCTCCTTAGTGTGCCCAATTTTAATAACATTGCTGCATTTGTATTACATATATATTACACATATGAGAGAAAACATTTGGCTTTTGGACTTCTGAACCTGGCTAACTTCACTTAAGGTGATGTTCTCCGGTTCCATCCACTTACCTGCAAATGACAAAATTTCATTCTTCTTTATGGTTGGATAAAATTCCATTGTATATAAATACCACATGTTCTTAATCTACTCTTCAGCATTGGGCATTTTATAAGTGTCAAGAGACAGTTATAAAATAAGTGTAAACCAAACAGACCAGATCAAAATAGAACTACTCCACATCAAATCATCATTAAAACAACAAGTTCAGAAACTAAGGAAAGAATATTGAAGGCTGTAAGAGAGAAAAAACAAGTAACATACAAAGGTAAACCCATCAAAATCACAGCAGACTTCTCAACAGAAACATTAAAAGCAAGAAGAGCGTGGGGTGAGATCTTCCAGTCATTGAATGAAAATAACTTCAACCCCAGGATACTCTAACCAGCAAAACTAACATTCAAAATAGATGGAGAAATAAAAGTCTTCCATGATAAGCAAAAACTAAAACAATATGTGACCACAAAGCCACCACTACAAAAGATTCTGTAAGGGATTCTGCACACAGAAAGTGAAACCCATTTTAATCATGAAAAGACAGGCAGCACCAAACCACAGGAAAACAAAAAGCAAGACAGTAGAGAGTAACCTCAACTTAGGTACACACAATCAAACCTACAAACAACTAAGACAACTAAATTGCAGGAATCACCACATACCTATCAGTACTAACGCTTAATGTTAATGGACTTAATTCACCCATCAAAAGGCACCGCTTGACAAAATGGATTAAAAAGGAAGAAGATTTACCAAGCCAATGGCCCCTGAAAATAGGCAGGAGTAGCAATACTTATCTCTGACAAAATAGACTTCAAACCTACATTGATCAAACGAGATAAAGAAGGACATTATATACTAATAAAAGGGGAAATAGACCAAAAGGAAATAATTATCATCAATCTATATGCACCCAATGTCAATGCACCCAATTTCATCAAACATACCCTGAAAGACCTAAAAGCATATATAAACACAAACACAGTGGTTGTGGGAGACTTTAACACCCCATTATCATCAATAGATAGGTCATCCAAACAAAAAATCAATAAAGAAATCCAAGATCTAAAATATACACTAGATAAAGTGAACCTAGTTGATGTCTACAGAACATTTCATCCAACTTCTACACAATATACATTCTTCTCAGCAGCCCATTGAACCTTCTCCAAAATAGATCATATCCTAGGGCACAAAGCAAGTCTCAGCAAATATAAGAAAATAGAAATAATACCGTGCATACTATCTGATCACAATGCAGTAAAAGTAGAACTCAACAACAAAAGTAAAGACAAAAAACATGCAAACAGCTGGAAACTAACTAACTCATTATTTAATGAAGAATGGATCATCGATGCAATAAAAGAGGAAATTAAAAAGTTCCTGGAGGTCAATGAAAATGAAAACACAACCTACTGGAACCTATGGGACACAGCTAAGGCAGTCCTGAGAAGAAAGTTTATAGCTATGAGTGCATATATTAAAAAGACTGAAAGATCCCAAATCAATGACCTAATGATACATCTCAAACTCCTAGAAAAACAAGAACAAGCAAATCCCAAAACAAATAGGAGAGAAATAATAAAAATAAGAGCTGAAGTCAATGAAATAGAAACAAAAAAAACCATACAAAGAATTAATGAAACAAAAAGTTGGTTCTTTGAAAAAATAAACAAGATCGATAGACCTCTGGCAAACCTGACTAAAATGAGGAGAGAAAAAACCCAAATTAGTAGAATCAGGAATGCAAAAGGGGAGATAAGAACAAACACCATGGAAGTCCAGGAAATCATCAGAGACTACGTTGAGAACCTATATTCAAATAAATTTGAAAATCTAAAAGAAATGGACAGATTTCTAGATACATACAATCATCCAAAACTGAACCAAGAGGAAATTAATCACCTGAATAGACCTATAACACAAAATGAAATTGAAGCAGCAATCAAGAGCCTCCCCAAAAAGAAAAGTCCAGGACCTGATGGATTATCTGCTGAATTCTATCAGACCTTTAAAGAAGAACTGATACCAACCCTCCTTAAACTGTTCCATGAAATAGAAAGGGAAGGAAAACTGCCAAACAAATTTTATGAAGCCAGTATTAGACTTATCCCAAAACCAGGCAAAGACACCTCCAAAAAGGAGAACTATAGGCCAATCTCCTTAATGAACATTGATGCAAAAATCCTCAACAAAATAATGACAAACCGAATTCAACAACACATCAAAAAGATTATTCACCACGACCAAGTAAGCTTCATCCCAGGGATGCAGGGGTGGTTCAACATACGGAAATCAATCAAAGTAATAAACCACATAAACAGAAGCAAACACAAAAACAACTTGATCATCTTAATAGATGCAGAAAAAGCCTTTGATAAGATCCAACACCATTTCATGGTAAAAGCTCTAAGAAAACTAGGAATAGAAGGAAAGTTCCTCAACATTATAAAAGCTATATATGACAAACCTACAGCCAGCATTATACTTAATGGAGAAAAACTGATACCATTCCCTCTAAAACCAGGAACCAGACAAGGATGCCCATTATCTCCATTCGTATTCAACATAGTACTGGAATTCCTAGCCAGAGCAATTAGGCAAGAAGAAGGAATAAAAGGAATACAAATAGGTAAAGAAACTGTCAAAATATCCCTATTTGCAGATGACATGATCCTATACCTTAAAGACCCAAAAAACTCTACTCAGAAGCTTCTAGACATCATCAATAGCTATAGCAAGGTAGCAGGATATAAAATCAACACAGAAAATCATTAACATTTCTATACACTAACAATGAGCAAACTGAAAAAGAATGTATGAAAACAATTCCATTTACAATAGCTTCAAAAAAAAATCAAATACCTAGGTGTAAACCTAACAAAAGATGTGAAAGACCTCTACAAGGAAAACTATATACTTCTGAAGAAAGAGATTGAGGAAGACTATAGAAAGTGGAGAGATCTCCCATGCTCATGGATTGGTAGAATCAACATAGTAAAAATGTCAATACTCCCAAAAGTAATCTACATGTTTAATGCAATTACCATCAAAATTCCAATGACATTCATTAAAGAGATTGAAAATCTGTTAAATTTATATGGAAACACAAGAGGCCATGAATAGCCAAGGCAATACTCAGTCAAAAGAACAATGCAGGAGGTATCACAATACCTGACTTCAAACTATATTACAAAGGAATAACAATAAAAACAGCATGATACTGGCATAAAAACAGACATGAAGACCAGTGGAAGAGAATAGAGGACCCAGATATGAAGCCACACAACTATAACCAAGTTGTCTTTGACAAAGGAGATAAAAATATACGATGGAGAAATAGCAGCCTCTTCAACAAAAACTGCTGGGTAAACTGGTTAGCAGTCTGCAAAAAACTGAAACTAGATCCATGTATATCACCCTATACCAAGATTAACTCAAAATGGATCAAGGATCTTAATATCAGACCCCAAACTCTAAAGTTGATACAAGAAAGAGTAGGAAATACTCTGGAGTTAGTAGGTATAGGTAAGAACTTTCTTTCTTTTTTTTTTTTTTTTAGGTAAGAACTTTCTCAACGAAACCCCAGCAGCACAGCAACTAAGAGATAGCATAGATAAATGGGACCTCATAAAGCTAAAAAGCTTCTGTTCATCAAAAGAAATGGTCTCTAAACTGAAGAGAACACCCACAGAGTGGTAGAAAATATTTGCCAGCTATACATCAGACAAAGGACTGATAACCAGAATATATAGGGAACTTAAAAAACTAAATTCTCCCAAAACTAATGAACCAATAAAGAAATGGGCAAGTGAACTAAACAGAAGTTTCTCAAAAGAAGAAATTTCAAATGGCCAAAAAACACATGAAAAAATGCTCACCATCTCTAGCAATAAAGGAAATGCAAATTAAAACCACGCTAAGATTCCACCTCACCCCTGTTAGAATAGCCATCATCAGCAACACCACCAACAACAGGTGTTGGCGAGGAATGCATGGAAAAAGGAACCCTCTTACACTGTTGGTGGGAATGTAGACTAGTACAACCACTCTGGAAAAAAATTTGGAGGCTACTTAAAAAGCTAGACATCGATCTACCATTTGATCTAGCAATACCACTCTTGGGGATATACCCAAAAGACCGTGACACAGGTTACTCCAGAGGCACCTGCACACCCATGTTTATTGAAGTAGTATTCACAATAGCCAACTTATGGAAATAGCCAAGATGCCCCACCACTAACGAATGAATTAAGAAAATGTGGTATCTATACACAATGGAATTTTGTGCAGCCCCGAAGAAGAATGAAATGTTATCATTTGCTGGTAAATGGATGGAATTGGAGAACATCATTCTGAGTGAGGTTAGCCTGGCCCAAAAGACCAAAAATCTTATGTTCTCCCTCATATGTGGACATTAGATCAAGGGCAAACACAACAATAGGATTGGATTATGAGCACATGCTAAAAGCGAGAGCACACAAGGGAGGGGTGAGGATAGGTAAGACACCTAAAAAATTAGCTAGCATTTGTTGCCCTTAACGAAGAGAAACTAAAGCAGATAAAAAGCAACTGAGGCCAATAGGAAAAGGGGAACAGGAACTAGAGAAAAGGTTAGATCAAAAAGAATTAACCTGGAAGGTAACACCCACGCACAGGAAATCAATGTGAGTCAATGCCCTGTATAGCTATCCTTATCTCAACCAGCAAAACCCCTTGTTCCTTCCTATTATTGCTTATACTCTCTCTACAACAAAATTAGAAATAAGGGCAAAATAGTTTCTGCTGGGTATTGAGGGGGTGGGAGAGTGAGGGAGGGGGCGGAGTGGGTGGTAAGGCAGGGGGTGGGGGCAGGGGGGAGAAATGACCCAAGCCCTGTATGCACATAAGAATAATAAAAGAAAAAAGAATAAAATAAAATATGTGTAAAATGAACACTTTGTCATCTGCAATTTATTACTTATCAATTGCAAATATTTAGTTGTTTACAAAACTATAGCTTTTAGGGTGCTTTACTTATAGTTTAGAATTACTTTTCACTCTGCACATGGTATTTGAAAAACTGTTAACTTTCTTTTTCTGACATTTATCACCACTTACAAAAATTTCTTAGATGAGAAGTTTTGAAC
Source organism: Castor canadensis (assembly GCF_047511655.1). Classification (NCBI taxonomy): domain Eukaryota; kingdom Metazoa; phylum Chordata; class Mammalia; order Rodentia; family Castoridae; genus Castor; species Castor canadensis. The sequence goes on along the minus strand of NC_133390.1, from coordinate 24,549,543 downwards.
AACTGATTTTTAGATGTCCTTTCTATACATTACTGTTGATATTATTCTAATGAATAATTAAAAATTCAATTCAAAATTAAAGATACCCATGTGGTGTATACCTAGTGCTTATTTTGTTACATCAAACAAATGCTTTTGGAAGACAAAAAAGGAGGGCTAGAGTTTCTGCTGGTTGCATCTTTAACAATGGAAAATGAAAAATGTTTAGAGCAATAGATCTATATAATTAAACCAGAAATGAACATAGACCAATTTGATGTGATGCATAGAATAGGTATAATGCTAGAAGAAACAGAATCCAAATTGAGCTTTTTAAGTTTAAAGAACAAACAAAACATAATGAAAACAAACAATCCACAAAACCAATACATCATGAAATTCCTTGTACCTGCTATGACTAGCAAGTTGAGATCACAGACAGCTGCAGCACAAGTGTGGTTCTCAGATCCTTGTAAACATTTTTATCAGCAAAATAGTTGCTGATACCAAACATTCAATACCTTTGAAGATGAAATTATTTTGAGAATAAAATCTAATATGACCTACCTCAGAACTACCTAATAAACACAAACGTTGCTAGCAATATTCATCTCAGTCAAAAAATACAGAAGCAGCCTCTGTCACCTATTGTTCATTTTCACCTTTTAATTCTTAGGCATAAATATATGCTTCTCACATATTATGTTGCATACAGAAAACATTTTAGGAACTCTGGAAACTGCAATATGTACCATCTTAAAAGATATTCCATTAGAACACTTAACAGAACTTTTGGAGAGAGTTAAATGACACATCTTCATTGTCACACTCCTCCTTAACCATTGAAAACTCACAGCCCACAAATACGATCCATTCCTAGTTAAAATTCCAAAATGTAATAAAAATGAGTACATTCTTCTAAATAATCCACTTGTTGGTCCCCCTTTTTCAGTCTCAGTGTTCTCCAACTTAATAATTGAATATTAAATTATTCCTATTATTACCAACATACTTATTATTATTACCAACATATTTCATATGAAATTTAAGAGGATAATTTCATGTGTACACAAAACACATAATGAAAAGTGGATAAATTCTATAGCAATAAATAGCTCTCACTTACTCACTTTGTTAAAAACCCCATATGTTTGATATTTGGGTTTTTGTCTTGTCCACTTTATGTTTTCTTTTCTTGTGTCGATGCATTGCTTTATCAGTGCCCTTTTGCTGATGATATAACCTAAAATATATTCAAATGATTAGAAATACTTCAGGCCCTGCTTGTACAAGGTTCATGTAATCATTAGCTTCATTTTATCCCTGAAGATGGTAGCATTAGAATGAGAAAAAGGAAGCTCCTAGAGTCTCTGGATTTGAGGGATGAGACTTCAAGCCAGTATTGTATAATATCAATTCTATTTCCCAAAAATAATCTGGTGAGTCTGTATGGCATGTCTCCATCATTAACTTGACATTTTCATAACCTAGAGATTGTTAAAGATTTCCCCAATCTATTAACTTATAGCTGTACCTGCGGGAGTTAGTACTGTCTATGTCAATTAAATGTGTTTGCTGTCATACTTCCCCATATTTATAAGGTTAGAAATTGGACTTGAGATCTGTGTCACAGGTAAATTGAACCTCAAAGAGAAGTTGTAGAAATAGACTAATAAGTCTCCAGGTGACTTGTTCAACACCCCTTGGCAAATACCTACTCATATGTCTGCTTGGTGTATTCCTAAGGATTCTAAATAGCAAAGGAGACATAGAAATGTAATCATTAGCACATAGTCTACAAAAGGTAGAATATGCACACTTCTAAGGGTTGGAATAAAATTGAGCAAGTCATGAAGTTTCAAAAAAGAAGCTATGTCTTTTTTCTGTGAATAAATGGAGGGAAAAAAGATGCCAAAGTAGTTGAAATGATTAAAATCTCAGGAGGAATGATAGAAACAATAATGTAGCAGAAACTGCCATTTTTCCCAATATCCACTAACTCTTCTTCATTTTACTAATATCTCTGTGAATTTTAGATGATTCCTTTGTCTCTTTCTAGACATATTTTCTATCTTGCCAAAAAGAAAACCTGTGGTTTTCTGAGCCTGACTAACTTCACTTGAGATGAAGTTCTCTTGTTCCATATATTTACCTGCAAATGATAAAATTTCAGTCTTCTTTATGACTGAATAAAATTACATTGTTTATAAATACCATAATAACTTTTTTTCTTTTCTTTTTTACAAACTTATTGTTGTGCTACATGGGGTACATTTTGGCATTTACAGAAGTACTTACAATATATGAAATAAATCAGACTTGAATTCACCCCTTCCATCATTTTTATCATTCCCTCCCACTATTGCTGGAGCCGTTTCAACAAGTATCACTTTTCCATTTACATACATGATAATACCACATTTTCTTAATCCATTCATAAGTAGTAGGGCACATTGGCTGTTTCCATAGCTTAGCCATTGTGAATAATGCTACAATAAACACAGATGTGCAGGTGTCCTTGTTGTAACTTGATTCATATTCCTTCAGGTATATCACTAGGAGTGGAATTGATGGATCATATGGCAGTTCTATTTTTAGTTTTTGAGGAACCTCCATAACTTTTTCCATAGTGGTTGCATTAATTTACATTCACTGCATCAGTGTATGAGGGATCCTTTTCCCACAGATCTTGACCAACATTTGTTGTTTGTTGAGTTCTTGATGATAGCCATTTTAACAGGAGTGAGGTGGAATCCTAATGTGGTTTGGATTTGAATTTCCTTTATGGCCAGGGATGTTGAGCATTTTTTCATTTTTTTTTTGACATTTGGACTTCTTCCTTTGAAAAAGCTCTTAAGATTCAGAAAACCAAAGGTCACATGTGTTCTTTTATATATGAAATATACACCAAATACAAATACAAGCAATCTTATGAAAAACAGGTTTCCTAAGAGGAGATCACATATGAGAGATGGAGGGTAAAAGAAGGGAGCTTAGAATGTGAGTATGATTGGTATACTTCCTATACAAGAATGAATAAAGAATTTTTAAACCTGTAAAAATCACCAAAAGAAGGGGACTAAGGTAGAAAGGAGAAAAATAGAGGGGATGAACCAATTTGGCTTAGAATACATATATATGTGGAAATGTCACAATGAAACACCCTGTATAGCTATCTTAAACAAACAAAAATGTTATATTTAAAAATATGGAGAGTACAGGAAGGCAAAACAGGTCCTGCCTGAGGGGTGAGTACCAGTGGGAGGAAGGAGAATTAAAAGAAAGGGAGTGGGAGGGTAAATATGGTGGAAATGTTCTGTACACATTTATGAAAATGGAAAAATGAGATCAGTTGAAACTGTTCCAGGAATGAGGGGAGGGGAAATAAAGGAGAATGGTGGAGGGCATGAATTCAACTATGTTATATTGTAAGAAATTTTGTAATTTTCATAATGTATCCCCAGTAGAATAGTTATAAAATTAAAGTACAAAAATTTAAAGGAAATGCATATGCTATTTTAAGCGTGAGGTTTATGTAAATCTACTGAAAATAAAGATTCCAGAAGGAAGGTTTCAAAACCTACAAAATTTCTATTAAAATTATTATGTGATTATACATCATTTCTATCAATCAACAAATACTAATAATGTCTAAAATGAAGTTGAACTTCAATAATGTGGGAAAAAAGTTAGATGGACAACAGACTGAAGAAAACAGAGCAAGTGGCAATTCTTAGATTCCAAGTTCTTGCAGTGTTATGCAGATCATTTTCAGAGATGGAAAAACAAAATTGTGAAAGGTATTTATTATTTCTTTACTTTTAAATAACTCAAATTGTTTGTCTTTAAATATATTTTCTGTAATAGGAGTGCAGATGCTACATATGTACAATCTGTTATTTATGAATTTACATAAGCTTATTTTTAAAAAATATTAAAATAAGCTGAGTGTGGTAGTAGACATCTATAATCTTAGCACTTATGAGGCAGAGGCAAGAGGATGGTGAACTTCAGGCAGACTGGGCTATAGAGAAAGAGCCATTCTCAAATTAAAACAAGGACTGACAACCTAGCTGGACATAGCTTAGTGTTAGAGTACATGCTTTGCACACCCAAGGCCCTAGATTTGATCTCCAGCTCTGAAAAAAAAAAAAAAAAGAAGAAGAAGTATGAAGATTTGACCTTTCATTATCTTGACCTGAACTGCTCAGCAAATATCATGCTCTCATAAAACTAGTTGTGGGTTCTAATACATGGAGGCTGAGAGAAAGTATGATGTATTAAATGCACTGTCAATTATGAGACTGTGAAAATGCTTTTGTTTCTATAAGTTTAAATTGACAATACTTGTATTGAAATTATGAGTATGAAGCTAATAATAAAATTGAATGATCATATATATGATCAATTAGAAATGTATGTAGTCTTTGATAGATATAAAATTATGCTTATAAGCATTTTCATGGTTACAATATCCATAAACATCATAACGAGAAATGATATGCATGCTTAATAATGTTCTAAGTTAGCTTTAGGGGAACTACAAATACATTACTAAATTTGAGTGTTAAACCTATACTTTAATATTACTGAAGATTACTTCCATAACTAACCATACTTATAGAACTTCAAACAAAATAAATACAAACATACTTTTGACATAATTTTATCTAAATTTATTTACTATTTTTGCTCATTTGTTCACCTGCTATTTAATTGTATCAATGTGATTTAATAATCTATAATTTTGCACTCAAAATTCTAAATAGTTTAGAGTTCATTATACATAAATGACTTGTAAAGTCTTTTCCTCCAGGTATAAGTACACTTTTTATTGAGAGGTAGAATTTTGTTTATTTCAGTCACTATTCATTAACTGATATATGGAGACACAGATCGAAGCCCTGTATGTATTAATTTGTTTCATTTGCATAGAAACACTATTAAATGAAAATTTTCAAATTAGATAATTTAATAACATTAAAATTATTCTAGCTTTCAATAGGAGTTCAGGTGTTTGGAATTAAGGACCTGTTTTGTTTTCACTATCCCACTGAATAGTATTTTAAATTAATACAGAAGTGGAAAAATCATGTACTCCAGAACCACTTACATTAATCCTATTATTCTTAACATTGAGCAGAATGAATAATAGAAACTTCAACTTTCATGATTCCTTTTAAGCAGAATTGTCAAATGCTGTACCTATTTTTATCCCCTGTAGTGAAACATTACAATTAGTTTAAACTTGTCTTCCTCTTCTCCCAAATTAACTTTCCAATAGCATATTCTTTTATTAACTTCTATTCTTGAAATGAAATATATTAGATAAACTCCTATTTTTTTGTCAAAGAAACTTTTGGATATTTCTGGAGAAGTGAAAAGGAAATGAGGATGGGAAAGTACAATATTTCTGACTGTGCAAAATGTTTGTATGGCAAAACAATATTTTTAGCAATATTTTAAAATCACTGTATTCCATAACCATTTTCTTTTTCTTGCTAAAAACATATTGATGCTGAATTATTATTATAATCTGAACTGTATCATCACTTAACGTCTTTGAAAAATATGTGCAAATGTATACAAAATGAATGACAAAACTCTGTCACTAGGATAGTTGACCTCAAATGAACATGAAGCTTCTTGTCTAAGAGGAACTTCCCGGTGGTGCCTGACAAACAAGGTCCAGGAATAATTTCCAGAGAGGACAAATGGGGATAATCAGAGGAATTCCCTGAAATGTACATCTGGGAGAACTTTTCACATGGGGTTGCCAGGACTTTACAATTCTATGAAGGATCATGGATTTTCAGTTCAATAGGTGAGTAGGTTGTTTGTGTTGGTGAGATGGAGGATTGCTCTATGAATGAGAAAGTTGGTATAGATAATTGGTAAAGTAGAAACAATTCCTCTGTAAATGTAAAATATCTTCTTCCTGTACACACAGTTAACCTGCATTTTTCAGCTCCTTTGGAGTAATCATCCATGAGGCTGAGTTTTCACCAGTGACACATGCAGAAATCTGTATACAAATGTAAACTCTAGATCACCCAAGTCCTATGGCTCATTCACCATGTTTTTTTCACTTCTAAGAAATTAATAAAGAGCCAGGTAATGGTGGCTCTTGCCTGTAATCCTAGCAATTTAGGAGGCTGAGATCAGGAGGATCTTGGTTGGAGACCAGCCTGGGCAAATTCTTTGTAGACTCATCTGCACTTAAGTAACCAGAGAAAAATGGACTAGAGGTGTGGCTAAAGTGTTAGAGTGCCTGCTATGCAAATTTGAAACCCTGAATTCAAACCCAGTTCCAATCAAAAAAAAAAAAAAAAGAAAGGAAAAAAATGTGGTAAATTTAGAAGTTACTTATAGAAACTGATAGAAAACATAAAATCAAAGTAACCTATTACCTTAAATTGTAGCTTTGAGGAAAGTTGCACATCAATCAGAAACACTTATTTTATATAAATAGGAAACAAATTCTAATACATAAAGCCAATGAGTTTTGAAACTTATCTGTGACAGAAATTTTTCTCTTTATGAAATTCAGCTATCATTGAAATATTCCAGAATATCTGTTTACTTGAAGTAGAGGCAGTATCCCAGTGTGAAGGAACTATATGTCTCTTTTTTCTATGATCAGAAAAGAAACAAGGGAGGATCCAAGATGGTGAGTAGGGTTTCAAAGTAGAAAGCCTAACCTCTGTGACTCCAAAACCTCCCTGGGAAGTTGGAGCCACACCTGGGTAACTCTGACTGCTTTTAGTCAAAGTAATAACTGCCATCACACTAGGTGCCAGAGAAAATTCAAAGACTGACTCACAAATCAACCTTTAATTGCACCTAACAGCTGTGACCTGCTACACAGCCAGCAAGGCGGGTCCAACCCTGGGGAAATGCTCCTTTCCCATGATGATTTTTTTCTTTCCTCTATCATTTTTCATTTCTTCTCTTCTTCCCCCATCAAGTGGAAATAAAGCACCAAACCAGAATCAAATCTTCAAAACCCTGAACCCTTAACCTGGGGATAGTTTTCCCACACCACATTACACTGAGAAAATTTGGAGGCACTTTTGAACGCTGCCACTGCTGCCGCCATCACCACTACCATCACTGCCAGCTCCAAACCTGCTTGTGCATCAATTGACAAAACAAACAGGTGAGCACCACACACAATGTGGAAATCCCCCAGCTACCCCTGGGAACATAAACTAGCACAGCCACTGGGCACACTGACCCCCTCCAACTGAATAACAGACCGCAAACTGTAATCTAGCACAAAAGGAGAGCGGGCAAGAATACTGAAAGTGCACCAGAGAAAGGGGAAGCAGCAAGGAGCTAGTCTCAGCACCAAACTATCAGTAAACAAACACAGTAAAGGCAGGAAGGCCAAGAGAGTGCAGGCAGTAAGCAATCCCCAAAGCAGGGTAGGAAGTGGATCACAGAGCTCATGTCCTGAGCCAGTAAGCAGCACCCAAAACTGAACTGCCCCACAAAACTGAAAAACAAACAACAAGCTGTCACAAAACACAGACAGCAGAGGGGGCTGATGGAACACTGGACCTGCCCCAGAAAAAGGGGGCAGGGCAAAGAAATAAACCCCCACTGTGGAAATCCCAGTAAACAAACAGCAAAAACCACTGCTAAAGCAGGGCAAGTAGTGGATTGCAGAACTGATCTCTTGAACCAGAGGCCACCAAAACTGAACTGCCCTACTTTGCTAGGGGATGAGCTGACCAAGTAACTACAGCCAAAGGGTAACACAGCTCTCAGCTGAGGAAATCAATAGCTCTGACCACCCTGTATGATCTGGCAAATCTACCTCAACTCACAATTTCCATTTAACTGGTAGACAGAAGAACAAAACACTACCCACAAGCCAATCACCTGGTGAAACCACATCAGAGCTTCTGCTTGTATGCCAAAACCAGGATTGGATGCCAGAAGAGTAATTCCAGAACTTAAACTAAGTCTGAAATTCTATTGTTCCTGAACCTGGTGGGGTTTTATTTTTTGTTTATTTTCTTGTTTTTGTTTGTTTGTTTTTTATGAATATTCTATTTTTACTTCTATTCCTATTATCTTTTTTGTTTCTATACTCTTAAATTTACCATCATCATCTTCTCAACCCAATCTCATCCCCTTCACTCTCCCTCCTTTTCCTATGCTAAAATCCATTGCTCTGTTTCCCAACTACTTGTTCTGCCACTTCTCACCCACTCTTTCCCCCTGCTTTCACCTTCCCCTCCCATTCTCCCCTAACCTGTCACCAGACCACTCCCCTCCTACACACTCATCACCTGCTGACCAACCTACTATACCAACTTTACACAACCCCAATTCCCTACAATCCCTGACACAGGCACCCTCCACTACAACAACAGAATACACCCATACACAAGGACCACAAAAACCAACAGCCCACACACTGCTTTTCACACTCACCCACCCCACTTCCCACCTCCCCTTTTAATGCCACCCTATACAACTCCCAAAATTTCTATATCTAGCCTAACAAATGTGAACCGCCACCCTCCAATTCCCATGACCTATAGATATTACCACCAATGGGTCGGCCTTCTATATAACATATAAGCTACTCATTGGCTATTGAACCTGTGAATTGGTTATTACTAAATCACACCCAGACCAGGGATAGAAATAGCACACCAACCTAGCTAAGAACCAAGGCACCCTCAAAACAAAATAGGAAAGAAAATAGATGAGTAAAACCACTAAGTAGCCTATCAAGAACATTGCTGCACAGTACCAAGTAGAGCAATGGGAAGAAGAAAAAGGGATGGAAACCACTCTCCTCAAAAAAATAATTTATTATAGGATTCAGAGGGAAATGAGGAAAATGGATATCTATTTCCTGACCCCAACAAAACAGTGATATACAACACCAAAGAACACAGTGATGCCCACAAAAACACTCTCAAAGAAGATATCCTGGAAGTAATAATCATTGAGAATTTTATGGAGAAGATACTAGACATGGTTAACCAAAATGTACCTGAGGTACTCAAGAAATTTGAAGACACAAAAAATAAAGAAGATGAGAAGACACAGAAACAAATAAATCAACTCATAGGAGCCCTAAATAAAAACCAAAGTGAAACAAAGAACACTATAAATAGAGACATAAATGAATTAAAAATGAAAATGGACAATATTAAAGAGGAAGTGACCCATGATATGGAAAAACTCAGAAAAAAGAATCAAACAGAAACACAAAACACAGTGGAAGGGCACTCCAGCAGACTAGAACAAGTGGAAGACAGAATCTCAGAAATCAAAGATAAAATAGAAATTACAGAAAAGACTGAAGAACTGTTAGTCAAACAACTCAAGACCACAAAAGGAACATACAAGAACTCACTGAATCCATCAAAAGACCAAACCTGAGAATCATGGGCATTGAAAAAGGAGAAGAGATCCAAGCATTAGGGATTCACAATATATTTAGCAAAACAAATTTCCCAAATCTCAAGAAATGTATGTCCATTCAGGTACAGGAAACCTCCAGGACACCAAAGAGACTTGACTAAAATAGAAGCTCCCCACAACATAATATCATTAAAACAAGAAACATGGAGAATACAGAAAGAATATTGAATACTGTAAGAGAGAAAAAACAAATAATGTATAAAGGTAAACCCATCAAAATCATAGCAGATTTTTTAAGGGAAATCTTAAAAGCAAGAAGGGCATGGAGTGAAGTATTCAGGGTACTGAATGAAAATAATTTCAACCCTAAGATACTCTATCAAGCAAAACAATCATTCAAAATAGATAGAGCAATACAAATTTTCCACAATAAGCAGAAACTAAAACAATATATGACAACCAACCCACCACTACAAACAATTCTCTAAGGAAATCTATACACACAGAAAATGAATGTCAACAAAACCATGAGAGAACAAGCAGTATCAAACCACAGGAGAAGAAAAGACAACAAATCAGAGAATATGATTGATTCAGCTGCACACAATCAAATCCTTAAACAACAAAAACAACTAAATGGCAGGAATCACCACATACCTATCAATATTAACACTGAATATCAATGGACTCAACTCCCCCATCAAAATACACTTTTTAGCAAACAAGATTAAAAAGGAAGATCCAATAATCTGTTGTTTACAGGAGACCCACCTCATTGACAGAAACAAACACTGGCTTAGGGTGAAAGGCTGAAAGAAGATTCACCAAACCAGTGGCCCCCAAAAACATGCAGGAGTACCAATACTTATCTCAGACAAAGTAGACTTCAAACTTACATTGATCAAGTTAGATAAAGAAGGACACTTCATACTAATAAAAGGGGTAATATACTAAAAGGAAATAACAATTTTCAACCTATATGCACCCAATGTCAGTGTACCCAATTTCATCAAACATAAGCTAAAGGAATTAAAAGCACATATACACTCCAACACAATGATGGTAGGAGAATTTAATACCCCCTATCACCAAGAGATAGATCATCCAAACAAAAAAATCAATAAAGAAATTCTAGAATTAAATCACACTATAGATCAAATGGACCTAACTGATGACTATAGAATATTTCATCCAACAATGGCACAACATACATTCTTCTCAGAAGCCCATGGAACTTTCTCCAAAATTGATCATATTTAGGGCACAAAGCAAGCCTCTGCAAATTTAAGCAAATAGAAATAATTCCCTGCATTTTATCTGATCACAATGCATTAAAACTAGAACTCAACAACAAAAACAACAGCAGAAAATATGCAAACAATTGGAAGGTGAACAACACACTGCTCAATGATCAAATGATCATTGATGAAAAAAAAAGGAAATTAAAAGGTTCCTGGAAGTTAATGAAAATGAAAACGCAACCTGCCTGAACCTATGGGACACATCAAAGGCAGTCCTAACAGGAAAGTTTATAGCCAGACAGATTTAAAATAAATGACTTAATGCTACATTTCAAACTTCTAGAAAAACAAGAATGAGCAAAACCCAAAACCAATAGAAGGAGAGAAAAAATAAAAATTAGGGCAGAAATTACTGAAAAGGAGACCAAATAAAAAAAATTCAAAGAATCATTGAAACTTAAAGCTGGTTCTTTGAAAAAATAAATGAGATTGACAGAACCCTGATAAATCTGACCAAAATGAGGAGGGAAAAAACCCCAAATAAGTAAAATTAGAAATACAAAAGGGGAGATAACAACAAACACCAAGGAAACATAGGGTATCATCAGAAAATACTTTGAGAGCCTATATTCCAATAAATTTGAAAATTTTAAGAAATGGATAAATTTCTAGATACTTATGACCATCCAGAACTGAACCAAGAGGATATTAACCACCTAAAGTGATCTATAACATGAAATGAAATTGAAGCAGCAATAAAGCATTGCCCAAAAAGGGACCTGATGGATTCTCTGCTGAATTCTATGGGACCTTTAAAGAAGAACTAATACCAATTCTCCTTATACTTTTCCATGAAATAGAAAGGGAAGTAACACTGCCTAACTCATTCTCTGAAGCCAATATTATACTTATCCCAAAACCAGATAAAGACACATCTAGAAAGGAGAATTATAGGCAGCAAACCCCTCAATAAAATAACGGCAAACCAAATCCAACACCATATCAGAAAGATCATTCACCATGATCAAGTCAGCTTCATCCCAGGGATGCATGGGTGGTTCAACATATGCAAATCTATAAATGTAATACAGCACATTAATAGAAGCAAAGGAAAAATCCACTTGATCATCTCATAGATGTAGAAAAAGCCTTTTATAAGATTCAACACCACTTCATGATAAAAGTTCTAAGAAAACTAGGAACAGAAGGAGTGTACCTCAACATTATAAAGGCTAGATATGACAAACCTATAGCCAACTTCATACCTAATGGAGAAAATCTGACATTTCCCCTAAAATCAGGAATGAGACAAGGTTGCCCACTCTCCCCACTCCTATTCCATATAGTTCTGGAATTCCTAGCCAGAGCAATAAGGCAAGAAGGAGAAATAAATGGAATAAAAAACAGTAAAGAAACTGTAAAAGTATCTCTATTTGCAGATGCCATGATCTTATACTCAAAGACCCAAAACTCTCTACCCAGAAGACACCATAAACAGTATCAGCAATGTGGCAGGATACGGAATCAACTTACAAAAATCATTAGCTTTCTATATACCAATAATGAACAAATTGAGAAGAATATAGGAAAATAATTTCATTTACAATAGCCTCAAAAAAATCAAATACCTAAGAGTAATGTTAACAAAGAATGTGAATGACCTCTATAAGGAGAACGACAAACATCTGAAGAAAGAGATTGAGGAAGACTACAGAAGATGGAAAGATCTCCCCTGCTCATGGATTAGTAGAATAGACATAGTCAAAATGTCTATGCTACCAAAAGCTGCCTATATGTTCAACACAACTCCCATCCAAATCCCAATAACATTCATAACAGATATTGAAAAATCTATCCTCACGTTCATTTGGAAACACAAAAGACAGCAAATAGCCAAGGCAATACTCAACAAGAAGAGCCATGCTTGAGGTATCACAATACCTGACTTCAAACTATATTACAAAGCAATAGCAATAAAAACAACATGGTATTGGCACCAAACTAGATATGAAGACGAGTGGAACGAGGACCTTTAGAGATGGACCAATTTGGGTTGTAATTCACATGTACATGGAAGCAGTGCTAGGAATCTCTCTGTATAGATATCCGTATGTCAAACTAGCAAAAATGCTGTCTTTCTTATTCTTGCTATGTCTTCTCTTCAACAATATTGGAGAAGAGAGCAGAACAGGTTCTGCCTGGAAGCAAGGGAATAGGGGGGAGAATGAGGGGTCAGGGAACAGGGGGAGATATGGCCCAAACAATGTATGCACATATGAATAAATGAATAAATCAACCTAAAAAAAAAGACAAGAAACAATATATTTAGGAAATATCAAAGGAGTTTAAAAATAGTCCATTTAAAATTTATAGATGGCAAATAAACACATGGCAAGATGCATAACATGACTAACCATTACGAAATTCAAATTAACACTCTGATGTAATGCTACTACTATTTGTTATGCCACTATTTATAATGACTAAAACAAAAATTGCTGATAGTAATGAGTGTTGATGACAGCATGGAAAGACTGACTGCCTCATAATCTCCTGGTTAGGATATAAAAAGTCACAACAGTTTGGTAAACCACTCTCCCACTCTCCCAGCTTTGAAAAATAGTGAGCTTATACTTGCCCAGCTGTCAGTACTGAGCATTAATCCTAGAGAAATGAAAACTTATGTTTGCACAAAACCCTGCACACAAATACTCATAGCAGCTTTATGGGTAATGGCCACAATAAGTAATGACTGGAAAGAACACAAATGGTCTTCAGTAGGTGAATATTTAAATGATCCTAGGCATCCATAGGTTGAACATTAATTACCATAAAAAAGAACAAAGTCTTACATATATAGCAGCTTAGATGGATTTCAAGGTCATTATTCATAGTGAACAAAAAGATGCTATCAAATCTTCATGATTTCATCAATGTAATATCCTCAAGGTAACAAAATTATAGAGAAAGTAAGGAAGCCAGGACTAGAAAGGGATGGCAAACAAACATGTTTCTTTGTGTTGAGCAGATACTTTTGAGCATTTAGTGTGCTACAAAATTGATACATGTGATAAAATATCATACTATTAAACATGCAGATATATCATGTACACTCACAAAAATGAGTTCATGAAAAACCTGGTGAAATTTAACTAATCTCTGAAGTCTAGTTAATTGTATGGTGCCAATTACAATTTGCTGTTTTTGATATAATATGTTTATATACAATAACTCCATTGGGAAAAACTAGGTGATAGAAAGAATCCATACATAGAAGAAGACAGTACCTCCTGCCACTCTTTTTTAAACTTAATGTGTATAGTTAGTTCACAGTCCAGGTTAAAAATATATATCAGCCTGACATGAACTGAAAGTTTGTACATCCCCATTTTGATATGTTGAAGCCTGAACAACACCATCTCCCTCCCCTTCCCTACTCCCTGTATTTGGAGATGTGGCCTCTAAGGAAGAGACTGCGGTTAAATAAGTCCACAAGAATAGAGCTCTGATGCAATAAGATGAATGACCTTATTAGAAGTAGTTTCAGAGCTCCTTTGTCCTCTCAGCCCACTATGAGAGGACACAGCAAGAATATGACCATGTGCAAGCCAGAAAAGGAGTTCTCACCAGGAAAAAAATCAGACAGTCCCCTTCTCTTGGACTTCCCTGTTTGAAGCACTATGCTAAAAACCTTCTGTTGTTTAAGCCCACTAGTATGTGGTACTTTGCTGTTACAACTGAAGCAGAATAATGCACTGGTTTTTTTTCATGCCATTTCATAACTGTTATGGATAATACAACTTTACTCATATGTTGAGACTCTTAAAACTATTTCTTATAAAATCAACAGAAACTAGTTCATATTTTGCATTTTCTATTCTTAAGTCATTTTTCCCTTTATTATTTTTTACCCATTTATTCATTCATTTAATTTTTGTTTCTTCCATAGCACTACTCTTATATGTGATAAGATTTATTTTGCCCTGTATTCATTTTATTTCCCTGTGCTGCCTAGCTTTACCATTCTTTTGTGGCTGCACTCATCCAAATCCTGGTATCATGAAATTCAACCAGATCTAATATTCACAATTTAGTTCTTGTCAGGCCATGATATTGATGTATGGTCCGAATGTTATCTTTATGACACTTATTGTGCCTCTTTCACTAAATTAGATACCCCAAGGTACAAAATCATAATCTTCAGCAGTGATCAGAGACATCTGTGTCATTTTAGTATGAGAAAATCCAATCCCAAGTGCAATTTTAATGAGTGCAACTGAATCTGTGCCCTGTCAAACTCAGAGTCCTTCTAGACCTTAATATTTTGCAGAAGTCCCCACTCATGGTGCTCTGTGCTGGCTTCTGGATCCTGAGCAGCAGGCTTATGAAAGCAGGCTTTACTTTCTTCCAGGTGATTATACTTCATTTAATGGCTCAAAAAATCTTTGCCTTTCTTTCCAGGACAGCTATGAGACTTCTTTCTTTTTATATTTCCAAGAGAAACAAAATGCAAAATGCAAATTTACAATCTCGACCTCAGTGGAATGGGTTTTGCTTTTTCTGCCTACCTGCTTGAAGAGTTCTTTCCCTGTCTTTGAAATTTTAAAGATTAAGCAGTCAGTAATGATCAGTCTCAGTCTTGCTGTTGCATTTTTCATGGAACAACATTCACTTTCATTTTGCATTTTGCTTCCTCCTTCCTAGCAGGGAAATGATCTGTATTGAATCTTTGAACAGATTCCTATTTCATCTCTTGTATTCCATTCTTTTGAAATAATCTAGTCATATCTTGGTTAGTTTTCATATCCACATTTTATAATAATTATTTCTGATTTTTTATTTCTTTAGTAGTGTCAGTATATTTCTAGCCCCTATATTCACTGTTGGCCTCAATTTACTTTATTGTGGTAATTCAATTTTTATTGAATATATACCTGAAATCCAAGGTGTTAGCTACCATCTTTTTTTCCCTCAAGCAAGGCTGAATTGTGCTTTCCTTGATCTGGTGATTTAGGAACCTAGGATATATTTGTGAATTGTGTGACAGAAACCTCTCTTCATATAGTTTCTAGAATCATCACTACATAAGCATCTATTTGCTTTCTCACAACCTTTAACAAAGAACTAATCACATGACCTCAGCACAATTTCAATGGAGACTGAGGAATACAGGAGAGAATGAAGAATAATAGTGGAGCACATCAAGAGAAAACCAAAGTGAGTCTAAATTGCCATGGTTTTTGATGGGAATTCACAATTTCCTCAAAAGATATTTGATATAGTAATTGTAAGGGATTTTGACGAGCTAAAATACAGGTATTTGATACATTGAAATAAATTAAACTTGTAGTAAGTCTAATTTATTTATTTTAGATAAATAAATCTAATTTATTTAGAGAAGTAAGTCTAATTTATTTATTCCATAAAATATTGAATCTGTTAGAAAAGTTATGAAACCATTAAAGCATTATAATAGAAAGGTAATAAAATTTGCTGAAATATAGTTACTAAGCATGATTGAATATTTTCTATGAAAATACTACATACTTATAAAATGTTGGGATACTAGTCTTTAATTCTTTTTTTCAATTATTGAGTCAGAAAATAAAATGTTTTGTGGAAATAGGAGAACATGATTAACATGGAGTTACATCTGTCTCTCTGGGAACAAGCAAGATAGAATGATACTGGTGATAAAAGAATTTGGTAAGAGACACAAAGGTATTTCTCATTTTATTGGAGAAATAATGAAATTTGGAAAGTTACATGGGAAACCCAAATGAGTGTTCATTAATATTGACAAGATGCACAATTAATTAGGAGGAGAGAAATGTACCTAGTTCATTTGTATTCTTAAATCCCTTATGTTTATAAAAAGAAAAACATATGACCAAATAAAAAAATAGCATCTTTTAGGAAATCAGTCAGTATAACAAGGAAGAGACTGAAGGCTGTATAATAATTAGTTGAATCAAACTCTCTTATGCCTACAATGATAGAATCACTATATAAAGTAAAAACTATTACCCTGATTTCAAAAGATTGTGATATGACAATGTGATACAGGAGTTGAGATCATGTGCTTTAAAATGTTATTCAATGTTCAAAGTGTCAGGTATCTTATCTGCTTCCTGAGAGCCAATACAAAAATCCCAGAAAATGGGCTGTACATGGAGGCTCATGTCTGTAATCTCAGATACTGTGGAGAGTGAGATTGTCAGGATCACAGTTCAAGGCCAACTTTGGCAAAGAGTTAAGGAGAACACATCTCTACAAATAAGCTAAGGATAGATAACTAGCTACATGGGACGTAGGAGGATCACTATCCAAGGCTAGCCTAGGAGAAACTATGAAACCCCATCCAAAAAATAACTCAGAAGCAAAAATGGGCTGGGGTCATGACTCTAGTAGTAGAACACCTGTTCTAATAAGAGCACAGCTCTGCATTCCAACCCCAGAACTACACTAAAAGGGAAGGAGGGAAGGAAAGAAAGGAAGGAAGGAAGGAAGGAAGGAAGGAAGGAAGGAAGGAAGGAAGGAAGGAAGGAAGGAAGGAAGGAAGGAAGGAAGGAAGGTGAAGAGGGAAGGAGGAAGGAAGGAAGGATGGGAGGGAGGGAGAGAGAGAGAGAAGGAGGGAGGGAGGGAAACAGGTAAGAAGTAATCCTAGAAAATATAGCCATTTGGAGTTGAAATTCCAAACATTTCTCTGACATTCTGCATATAAGCTCTTGTACCTGTTCTAGCATCCACATGTACTACATTAGTGTGCCATATAGATATGCTTTCTACATTTGCTTTTCACATTGTCTAGGTTCAGCTCTATGAATCTCTGGCCTCATAGCTTCTCTTCTGAGATTGACTAAATTGATTTTGTTATTCAATTCCTTTATGGTCTCTCAGTTGTCACTAATTTACTTAAGTTCCTTCTTTGTCCAAACTATAGCTAGAATTAGTAGACACTGTAGAAGATTAAAAAAACTAAAGAATAAATTGCAAAAATGAACAAATAAATAAACAACAAAAACTTTCTAGCTGGAAAGTGTACTTTACAATAAACTAAATTAAATTGAAGGTTAAATTTAATTATACTTATTTAAATTAATAATATTGCTATAAATTAAATTTTATTTTCACTATTCATTTGTGATTGTGAAGTTTTTGGTTAAGTACATTGTATTTTGGACTACAATCCATGACCTTAATCATTTTGTTGTGCTTCTTCTCCAAATAAATGCATTTAAATTTCATATATGCTATATACATTATGCAGGAGTATTTATTAGACTCCAGTATGGTACATGTCAGGATGGTTAGGATAAGATTATCTTGAACTGCACTGACAAAAGCGTAGTCATAAAAAGCAAAAATGTAGTCTGTAATGTGCTGGTCAGGCCTTCCTGGAATCCTGTTTCTATTTCCAACCCCCACATATTCATTGAGAAGGAATTTGTTGAAAGGTGAGTAATGGGTATCTTTTAGAGGATTTTGTTTTTATTTACAGGTGACTCTGCCTGGAATATTTAAGCTGCAGTTAGTCTATATCTGGCTTCCTGCCACACTTTTTATTTCTCATCATAGATGTTCTTTCCTGACAAAAAGTGCACTGTGATTTAAGGCAGCCTTCACTCTGCTCAGATCCCATTATTCTGAATTCAAACTCCTGTCACACAGTTCAAAGAACTTATTGACATTTCTATCACTATATTTATTTATTTCCTCTTTTGTTTGTTGTCAATCACAATCAGGAGAATCAACGCCCATTGGATAAGGAGACATTTTTATGTTTTCTATGTTCATGCTTCAGAACATAACATAAGGCTTAGAAAAATAAGGTAACATTAAATGATTTTGAATAAATTAAGAGGGAAAGACATATTAGAAGCCCTGAAATTAAGATCAAGTTTGGAGTAAATAAGAGGTGACTAACAGAAAAATAACATATTTTTCTTTTTTACGATGGAGAGAATGACAGTAAAAATGTGAAAGAATAAAATACATCATTATATAATCTATTATATAGTAATCAATAATCATAGTATAAGTTAATAGTGAGAAAATTATGACCAATGGTTAAAAGTACAATGGAGAAATTTGGCTTCTATTGAACAACCATTTTATATTTAAATAGCTTGGAAAGTCATCTTACTTTACTGGAAGGAAGAATGCTTTTTTTCTAGCCCCAGAGGCTTTGAGACAGGAGATAGGGGACCAGGGGAAGGGTCCTTAATTTCTGAATCAAAAGACAGCACTGTCCTTAATGAGGGTTGGGAACTTGAGCAAGTTAACTTCTTAATTTGAATTTCATGTGGGAATTTGAAGTTCAAAATGAGAATAACACTACTTATATCTCACAAGCTTGTATATATTGTAGGGGGATCATTCTTAAAATACATTATTAAGATAATATTATAACAACATTCATAGGTTTTTCAATCACAAAAAATGTGAAAAAATATATGAAGAAATGTTCAACATCCTTATCCATAAAATAAATGCACATCAAAATGACACTGAGATTTCATCTCACCCTAGAGTGTCTATTGGCAAGAAACAACAACAAATGCTGGGAAGGATGTAGGAAAGCAGGAATTCTTCTACACTATGGTTGATAATAAATCATAATGGAGGTTTCTCAATCAGAATGGTGGTTCTAAAAATAGATCCACCATGGGATCATGCTTTTCCACTCCTCAGCTTATATATGAAGGAATATAAGTCAGCAAACAATAGAGATGTCTCCACACTTGTGTTCTTATTCACAGTACTCAAACTATGGGATTAGCCTTATCACCCACTAACAAAGGAATAGATAAAGAACCTGTGGAGAACATCATCCTGAGCGAGGTTAGCCAGGCTCAGAAGACCAATAATCATATGTTCTCCTTTATATGTGCACATTAGATTAAGGGCAAATACAACAAGGTGATTGGACTTTGGTCCCATGATAAGTCGAGAGCACACAAGGGAGGTATGAGGATAGGCAAGAAATCCCCCCCCAAAAAAACAAGATAGCATTTGATTTCCTCAATGCAAAGGAACTAATGCAGAAACTTTAAAGCAACAAAGGTCAATAGGAGAAGGGGATCAGGAACTAGAAAAAAGGTCAGTTCAAGAAGAATCTACTTAGAATGTAACACATTTGTACATGGAAGCAATGCTAGGAATCTCTCCATATAGCTATCCTTATCTCAACTAGCAAAAACACTTTGTCCTTGTTATTACTGTTTATACTCTCTCTTCAACAAAATTAGAGATAAGGGCAGAACAATTTCTGCTTGGAAGTGAGGGAGTGGGAGGGGAAGGAGGGGTGGGGAAAACAGGGGATGGGGGGTAGGGCAGAGAAATGACCCAAACATTGTATGCATATATGAATAAACAAACAAAAAAGAAACTGTGGTGTGTAAACACAATGGAGTATTATTCAGCAATAAAGAAGAATGAAATTATGTCACTTACAGAGTATGGATAGAAGGGGAAATCACCACACTAAGTGAAATAAGCCAGACTTAGAAAGACAAACATCATATTTTCTCATATATGTAGAATATAGACCTTTAAAAACATAATGGGAATGTAAAAGGAAGACTGTTGTAGGGGGACCAGAAGAAAGAAAAGGCAAAAGGAGAGGTTCGTGGTGATGGGTGAATATGACCAAAGTACTTTATATGCAAGTGTTAAAATAGAATAATGAAAACCATTAAAATTGTAAAGCAAAGAGATGGATAATAAAGAGTTATAGATGGAATGGATCTGATCAAAGCACATTATATACATTTATGGAAATATCACAATGAAATCCCTTTGTAATCTAATATATGCATATAAAAAAGAAAAGAAGTGCTTGTACAGAATCTATGTAATTAATAAATGGAACAATTGGCGAGCTAGTCCAGATCTCTATTCAACTACAAGCTATTCATCTATGGAGTCCTTTAATCTACACAGGAGGTACAGACAACTCTGCTACTTCTCCCACAACTACAGATGTTACTTCATCATCTGGTAGAAAATAATTCAAAGTGAATGCTGCAACCCATTACATCTGGAAGGCACTGCCCATTCTAAATTCAGTATGCCTTGCTGGCAGTTCACTTTCACTTTAGCCTCATGTCACAAAGGAAAAAAGACATCAAGCCATGTGTCTAACACAGGATGTATTTTCACTGAGTGCTGAGCTAAAGAAACATCCATTCTAACATTTAATCTACTGTAACTATTTTGAATTTCCCTATATACTACTTATGAGGAAAATAATTCTAATTAGTATGTTTTCCCAAACAAATGAAACATATGGCTCATATTTTTCAAAAGACCTGTGGAGAAATATTCATAGATGCAATTGTTGTTTTATAGACCCTATTGTAATTAAGAAATAACACTATATCAAGTTGTATTAATTTAAAAAAAAACGAGGCATATCAGAGCAAAATGAAACATAATACATTAACTTGCAATTTCTTTTCATGGAAATAGCCCCTGGACATTACTTAGTTTTGCCTCAAGTAATTGTATCTAATTTTATTTTAGAGTTAACTACATTTTTCTGTAAAGATCACAACATCTTACTTTTTTTTCCCAGAAGCTGTCCAGTTTTGGAATGACAAAAATTTTTAGAGTAAAAACACAAAACCTAACGTCAGGTAGTTTTCAAATAGAAATTACAACAGAGTAACTAGGTATGTAATATGTGGTATAAAGGCAACTGCCAAGTATTTGTATTCAATTTGGTAAATTACCATGAAGTAGCAAAGTACCAAGAACAGAATGTACATTTGACTTTAGTGACAGTTGGATTTATAGGCTTTCAATGAAACATTCTGTAAAGATTCACATGATGAAGCGAGAGCACACAGGAAGGTATGAGGATAGGCAAGAAACCATCCTCTCCCCCAAAAAAAACCAAAATAGTATTTGATGTCCTCAATGCAAAGGAACAAATGCAGAAACTTTAAAGCAACAGAGGCCAATAGAAGAAGGGGATCAGGAACTAGAGAGAAGGTTAGATCAAGAAGAATTAACCTAGAAGGTAACACACATGCACAGGAAATCAATGTGAGTCAACTCCCTGTATAGCTATCCTTATCTCAACCAGCAAAAACCCTTGTTCCTTCCTATTATTGCTCATACTCTCTCTTCAACAAAATTAGAGATAAGGGCAAAATAGGTTCTTCCTGGTAGAGAGGGGGTGGTGGGGAGAGGGAAGGGGTGGGAGGGTAAGGGAGGGGGTGGGGGAAAGGAGGAGAAATGATCCAAACATTGTATGCACATATGAATAAAATAAATTTTAAAAAAATGACAAAAAATTTTGAAAGGGATTCTTATTAAACAAGGTTAATATAACTTACACTTGTAGAAAGTTCTTTTGTAATTTCCTGGGAATTTATAGGTTTTTAAAGTTTGAATTCTACATTTATAAGGACAGTACATTTCTATATATATTAAAGTATAAGCTTAAGGGAATATGTATGTTGGTGTTAAAATATAAGCAAAATGAATCTATCTATCTACCTATATACACATGAGACATATGTACATACATACATACATATGTAGATATTCATTTATATAGCTTATGTGCATATACATGCTCATTCACATATATCTTTGTGTCTACATATAGCAGTATAAAAAATTAAGAAAAGTAAGGCAAATTTCTTGCTAATGTATTATCAGTGTATTTTAAATAAGAAGGTTTATTTATTTTTTGCTGTTGAAGATTTTAGAACAAACATTTTTATAAGATATCACATTTTTTTTTACAAAATTTGTAACATTTTTTAAATTCAACTTTTCCCGACAGATCCTGACCCAGAGAAACTTTGTGTCATCCTTGTTTTTACACAATTTTTCCTGCAGAGCTAGAAATATCCTGGAAGATTATTTCTTATTATTTTTGTGAGCAATATCCTAGAGTACATAAGAGTTTTGGACAATAAAATTTCCTGTTGTGACGTTTATTTTTTAAATGCCAAATGTTCTAGAAGTATTCAAGAGGTAAGTATATTTTTAATAAAATTAATGTTTAAACAATTTAAACCTTTCAAAATTAAGTCCCTGTATAACTTATATGTGTAATTTTTCATTAACTAAAACTTCCATCTCTCAATTTCTCAATATAACCTATTCTTCTCCCACTTATTCTTCTATATGAGAGCACCTGCTTTAATGCCCTTTCCTGATAGTAACACTCACCAATCAGTCCCAAGTTTTTCAGTTGACAAGCAAAATATTGATGTTATATTTGCTTCTACTAGCATGATGTATAATCCAGCAAAAGCCATATTTGATTTATAGAAGATGCTTCAACTTCCATTACATCTTACATTTAATGATCCTGTGAATCCTACCTTTTTTGTAAGAGCATCAAAATTCTTAAAGTTAGAAAGAAATGCCTGAGGGAGCCAAGCCATTATTTCATCAGAGTTACGGGAAGGGATTTCTTTTTCCTTTGATTGAATGCACTGCATTTTGGAACAATGATTAATTCACTATTTTGAGTTCTTTGACCAGAATGTCAATGTCAGGAATACTTTTATCCATTACAAAGCCTTGGCTTTTTGTTTTGGTTTAAAACAAATAAAATGATGACATAGATGTTTAAAGAACTGACATGTCATGTAGGACACATATACCTTCCTTCCTGTCTGAACTACTTACCACCTGTTTCCCCATTACCTTCCCAGTGCTACAATATAGTTGCTATATTTACTGGAAAACATATATTTTATGATGTCATAGTTAGAGAATTTGAGAGAAATTAAAGCACAAAATTTAAAACTTTTACATTTGGTGATATATCAGGAAACTTATGATAATGAAAAAATTCTCATGTGAAATGTTTCCTTCTACAAAGAAGTATTTTGTTTGAAGTGGGTTCCTTAAGATTACATATGCTCAAATTAATGGGTGTATTTTACACCTTTCCATCTTAGTAACTTGTGAATTAAGGAATAGCACAAAGATATTTCATTTTTTGTGTGAGTGTGTGCTAGAAAGGGGTTTGAGCCGGTTGCATCAGGTTTACCTATTGCTCTTTGTTTCTAACATATTTTCTTGGATTCCTCAATAGAAAACATTATGACTAAGCTAGAATAAATAGCAATTGAATAAAAAGGTTTTGTTCATAGAGCACCGATGTTTCTTTAGAAATTATATATTATTTTAATTATTGCCCAACTGCTAGCACTCATGACCCTCTTCACACTGCTTTGATTTTTCGAAACCCATACTCTTATTTTTTGAGTATCTGTGGATGCTCCTAAATACAGATGTTGAAATCCTATTCCTCAAGCTGATGGAACAGGAAGCAGGGCCTTTCCAGAGATGAGTGGGATTAATGCCTCATAAGCTTTCTGAGGTAACTCACTCACACCTTCCAATAATCTGAAAATTCAGCAAAAATCTGCTGAGAATGAGCCAGGAAATGTGCTTTCCCAACATTGAAACTGCTGGACACTTACCCTTGGGTTTCCTCGCCTCCCAGCATTGAGAAATGAATTCTGTTCTCATAAAATTCACAGTTTATGGTGTTTTGTTACAGGAACAGTAACAAGATAAAACAATATATCTTATGAAATATTACAAAAACTTATAAAGAGTTATTTTTTTCTATAGAATACAAACTTCATGGAAGAAATTTGTGAATAAATGAATGAATGAATGAGCTATTTTTTCCTTATCCCCTACATCACCTGGCATTTTCAAATATGGTTTCTTTTACACTTTCAATTCATGTTATGTGAGCAAATGAAACTAGGTGGCATGTGTGAACATTTTGAGGGAAATTTAGAGTAAACAGAAAAATGTTCTGAACTTAGTTAACAGAGAAGTGATTATATAATGTGAAAACTTTATTGAAATAAATTTAGTTTAAAAAATTAAAGTTTGGTTAAGGTGTTAAGGAATAAAAATACATTAATTAACTTAATTTTAAATGAAATCATGTTGCTTACATTAGACTTAGACTCTTTCTCATTATTTTTATAAGCTTCTAGTAACGCTAAGTAACCCTATTTATGTGCTCTCATTTAACAATGGGTAGTGCCTACTCTATATACTTAATACTCTATATACAATAATTTCCAAAAAGTTATCTTTATAATGCTAGAAAACAGTTACTAGATAAATATATAATTATTCTACCCAAATATGAAATTTTTGTGCATTTTTTGCATGAAATCTAAATTTATAATTTTGAAATATTGTAGAGGGCAACTTCTCTCCCCTTGGTAGGTTTTTCTGCTTTCTAATTAAACTGATGCCCAAAGACTTGTAGCATCATACCTATACCCTTGCCCAACTTTATTCTGCCTCTAATCATGATCAAATCAAAGGATAAAAACAAAGTTTAAAATTGCAAGCTCGTCATCAGTTGTAGTGTCTCTTCCCTGTAATATCAGTACTTTTCAAATAGAGGCAGGAGAATTAAAAGATTGAGACTAACTTGGACAAATTTAGGGAGACCCCACCTCAAAAACAAAAGGCAATACCCAAATATTTTTCCCTATCTATTCTGTGAATATAACTTGCCTGTAAAGAAGCTGAGTATTCCTTTTTCTGTTACAAAATTTTATAAGATCTTCATAAAATGAAGTTGTTCTCAGTAGCTATATTTATTCGTATCAAGGGTTAATTTTTCTTTCCTATATATAATAATTTATTATCAGAATCTCATATTTAATGTAAAATTTATTGTGAATTCAATAAATTATTACAAACACTATTGAGCATTTAGAAGCAGATTTTACCTCACTAACCACATTTCCACTTTTAAAACTAATCAATTGAGAAAATTCTATACAGATAAAAAATATTACTCTTTCATAAAAGTATGTGAAATAGCCACATATATCCTAAGCGGTACTAGGTTGAATTTCTCAAGTGATAAGCACTTTTACCAAGCTATCTCCTTAATCAAAATTTTTTAAATAATAGGAATAAATGTGACAATGGGTATTAACAACAGAGCAGTGTTGATTCATCATCTAGGTGACATTAGAAATAAAGGGTTTAAGAGCAAATGCACTGACCAGTCTGAGCTAGTGTCTAGTAATGAGAACGGTGATGAGGCGCTGAAGACTAGAGTGACAGCTGTCTTTCAGAATTGTTAACCTAACACAGCTTGTGAAACAGACCTACATGGAGGTTGTTGACTTGAACCAACAACAGTGGACCTCAAGAATTTGTTTCTAGGTGAAAGTAGAGAAAGAGGAGTCGAAACGCGCATGTTTGAGAGAACAAAATTGGTAGAACTATTTCATTTGCTACTGTAATGGATATAGAGAAGAGAGAGCGATGCAAAAAGTGTGGTAAGGTGTTAAGTGGACATTTGTGTTTCAGTGGCAAGGCAGGCCAGAGGACTAAAAAGATAAACGAATATGAGACTGAGTTCTGGACATGGCCATTCAGTGTCAGATTTAGGACACAGGAGAGTCTTGTAAAACCAGATATGTATTCATCACATAGATTTCACATTCCAAATGGTTATCCTAACTAAAACAGGAGACTTCAAAAGTAACAAGGCAGTAATAACATTCATAGTTATTACAGTACAAAATACTACAGTATCTGTTTAAATTAAACAAATGACATGGAACAAAATAAGATATATAGTTTTGAGTTAAAATCATAATTTTATTTACAAGACTGGTACTTTAAATCTCAACTTTATTTAAAAGGAAAATCTGAGAAGTTCTATACACACACAAATCCAATTTCTGAAACATTTGTCTGGAAACATAGATATTATATTATTCATGTTACTCAGTTCCTTGAGCTGTTAAAACACCCAAAAGTTTGACATCCGTTTGCCAAATGAAATGGAAACTAGTAAGGAAAAAATTTTAACTAATTGATGTTTAAAACAGATTATAATAGGTGATGATAAAAATTTTGATAATATGTCAAGTGAAGTACAAATAAGAGTAAACATAACTTCTTAAATGCATGAAGTCTGAATGCCAAATATCTGTTACATAAAAATACAGTTACATACCTGTAAGAATATGTTACATATAAATATAGTTTTCAGGTGATTTGTGGCTTTTCATCTATAATTGTTGAAAACATGCTATGAAAATACTTTATGGAGGAGATTTCCATTTTACCAACACCTAAAGTAGTCAATATTTCAAAGGATATAATCAAAATGTATTATAAGTTCAGCTATATATTAAGCTAATTTGGAGAAAAGTAAAATCATAAGCATATATTTATTAAAAACTGATATAGTAAACAAGGTGTACATATTTGTAATATATTTTTTTTTAGTACTGGGGCTTGAACTTAGGGCCTACACTGTGAGCAACTCCACCAGCCCTCTTTTCTGGTTGGTTTTTTTCAGGATAGGTTCTCTTGAACTATTTGTCTGCTCTGGCTTCAAACTGCAAGCCTTCTGTAGTCAAATGCTCTACCACTGAGCTACCCACCTTCTAAACTGCAATTCTTCTGATATCTGCCTCTGAGTAGATAAGATTACAGGTGTGAGCCCCTGGTGCTCAGTTCCACTTTACTTTTGCCAACTAAGAAAATGGTAATTTTTTAGAAGCCAGTTTTTAATTCATATTTGTTAATTTGTCAGTTCTTTTTTTTTCTTTCAATTCCCAGTTTTTGATTAATAAGGATTTAAAACTTATTCTATAGTTTTAATTTTACTTTGTTGAACTGTATATTGGTATCATAGTATAATTTTATGCAAGGATACATTGGTTCTTTTACTAAGGAGATTTAAATATTAAAAATTTGAACTCACCATCCAATATTTTTATGTTTTCCTGGTATTTCAATTTTCCTTTTAGAGATGAAGTATGACTATATGTTTCTACTGTACATGTATAAGACATATAGATAGATAGATAGATATGGGGTAGGCAGTACTGGGGTTTGAACTCAGGGCTTCACACTTTCTGGGAAGGCACGCTGCTACTCCAAACATATTTCCAGCCCTTTTTGCTGTAGTTATTTTAGAGATAGTTTGTAACATAGCCAGAATTACAGGTGCATGCCACCACATTCAGGGTTTTCTCCATTGAGGTAGGATCTTGTAAATTTGCTGGGGCTGACCTAGAACTGTGATCTGATGGATCTCAGCCTTCTGTATAGTTTGGGATGACCAGTGCATTACATCATGTCCAGTTGTTGGTTGGGATGGTGTCTTCAAACTTCTTTGGGGTAACTGGCTTTGAGCCATGATCCTATGGATCTCAGATCCCCAAGTAGCGATCCACAATGCAGGGGTGTAGGTAATATTTTTAATTAAAAATACTTATTTATAATTTACTCAGTTTTAGATTTAAAAAGAATTAATAGAATACATTTTCCAATAAAACAGAATTTACAATGCCAAATGTAGATGTGAAATATTTGTTTTTGTAATAAGCTTTCAACTTCCTTATAAAACTTTATGTAATGATCAGTCTCATGAGGAATTTAGTCATTTTAATAATGTTTTCAGAGAATATGAATTTGACTTCGATGATCGTTATGCTTATTTCTATTTTATTACATTCTATTTTTATCTATATGATTTTCTTCCATTCTTTTTAATAATATTTTACTGTTACTTTTCTAAGTTCCTAAAAGGAAACTTCACAAATATGTTTTAATCATTTCTTCATTTTTAACTTACGTGAGAAAGGCTTATAATTTCCCCTAAATCAGTTATTTAGATGAATTTTAATACAAAATTTATTGTTCAGTTAAACTACTTTCTAATTTCTTTTCCAATTTAGTATTCACTCACCAATCAGCTGAAATTTGTTCTTTATCAAAATTTAGAATTTTTAAATTGTTTTTGTATGATTAACATGAATTTACTAGCATCCTGGTTAGGGAATTTCCTCCGTAATGATGTCAATTTTGAGACCTATTACTATTTTTTATGTTTTAGCATACCGTTTATTTGTAAAAATATTTCATGTGCACCTTAAAATATGCAAATTTTGTGGATGTTCATTATAGAATTTTATAGTTATTCATGTTTTCACATGCCGAAGACCAGACAATATGGTGTATCAAGTCAGTATGACCAAAACACAAGTATTCAAGTATGTGAAGCTCATTCGGAACACATCCTCTTCTAGACAATGATCTATTAATAGAATCATATGATTGTGGTTACAGCTAACTGCCCCCTTTAAGAACTGAGAAACATCATATTAAAGCAATAAACATTGACAAGAGGGTCCATAAAGAACTTCTGAATATATTGTATGCATATATGCTAATGTCATGGTGTAATTCCTTACTAGGTACAATTTAATATAAAAATTATTATATATTATAATAATATAGTAACTAAAATTACTATAAATATAAAAACTATTGTATTAGATATAATCAGTAGATATCACTCTTCTTGGTTTTTTACGATCATATCAAAATTCTATAAAAAATAATAGAGAATTTTGTGTACAGGATTTAGAAATACCTATTTGCATTAGTAGGTAATGAACTTATATATTTGGGCTTTCATAAAAAATTCACATATTATATTTGAAAGCCCCACAGAGAATTCATGTCATCATTTATATGACTTTAATATGGTCATTACACATTATAAGAAAAGGTTCATAAATAAGAATAAAAAGTCTTGAAAACTGCAATCTTTTAGAAACCACACTAAAGAAGTGTTTGCAATGAGTATTTGGTATTTGGCTTACATAAAAATGTGGTCAAGCTGGTGCTGGAGTTCAGTGGTGAAGCTCTTCCTTAGCATGCTTGAGACCCTGGGTTCAATTCCCAGCAGAGAAAAAAAAAATCATAGACCTGTTCAGAAAACAGTTTATGAAAATATACTTACTTATGCTTCAATCTACTATCATTTAAAATATTAAAGCAATATGCATTTTCT
The DNA here is from genome assembly GCF_047511655.1 of Castor canadensis. Classification (NCBI taxonomy): domain Eukaryota; kingdom Metazoa; phylum Chordata; class Mammalia; order Rodentia; family Castoridae; genus Castor; species Castor canadensis. Next base: position 24,520,083 of record NC_133390.1, on the reverse strand, counting down.
CAGTAAATAAATGCATATGGTTATAAGTAATAACCACTTTATACTGAAGCACTGTTAAATAATTCCCTATGTGCCTTTGTGAAAATACATGAAAAAGATTTGTATAGTCATTTTAAATGACTATTATCTTTTAATGTTGGCCTGTCATGAAGCTTTTAAGTTAGCTCTAATTAATGTTTTCTTCTTTTAAACTTCTATTGTAATTTAAACAGTTATGTGGTACAAGTTCTCAGGGCTTCTATATAGAAAAATAACTTGGTAGACACTTGTTTAAGTAAACAATAATTTTAAACACTGGCTTTTCAACAACTTGAAGGGACCATAACTTTTTAAAACTTTGGAAGAATAGAAAACCAACTTTGTATATTTCCAACCTAGACAAAATAATTTATTGGCTAAAATGCCTTTACATGCATATTTTTCTGTTTTGGTTTTAATTTGTGAAAAACAAAACAACCCAAAATTTTGTTAATAACAGCTATAATATTCTATGTGTATATAATAGCCTACATCCATCTTTAGGTTCTGTGGCTTATGAATATCTACAAATGAATACTACATTCTGAAGTTCATGGATATAATTAGAAAAGTAAAAGCATAAATAAATAAGCATTTAGTCAGATTACATATTTACTTCTGTAGAATATTTACATCAATTCACATAGATTTTTATTAAGAAATAAATATCATTTAGAGATAATTCTATATCCATCCATACTTATGAAACAAATGGTGTTATATTTTCTCACATTACTAAAATTCACTATATTATTGGAATTAAAGAACATTGCACCATTCCTTTATTGTTCTTTAAAATAAAATTCTACAAATAGATCTCATGCTGGTCAATGCTCTTAATCTCAGAGCATTCCATTTTCAAAGAAAAAAGCACTCTAATGACATATATTTCCTCCACAGTATGAATACAAAATTAACTAATGTTTATAAAGTATAGTAATTTTACATTTTAAGGATGTCAGTAAATAAAGCTCAATTTTCTCCCCCATGAGGGAAGAAGTGGCTTACCATGAATTAATAAAGAAAAATATATGCCACAGTTATGAATAGATTAAATGACAAAAATCATGATAATTTTACTTAATACTTCATATAAATATGTGGAATACTTAATGTAGATATGTGGAAGAAAGAAGAAAAAGTTTACACTATAAACATATTTAAGTAAACATTTAAAAGTAATTGAAATCTGCACTTCTGTGTTTCCAGTCTGAGATATAAAGAGCTTAGAAATCCTAATTCTAGCCTAACAAAAATAGTTTGCACAAAGTGAAAAATCAATTATTTTTGCATTTTGTTAAATAAGTGATATGTTAAAAATCTTCTGAAAGACCAACAGATGAATACAGATATTTTTAACTTACTGAAGTATAATCACAAATGACCAAAGCAGAAACTTCTAAAAGAAACACTGCCAGGGTAAAAAAAAAATCCTAAACTGTTACTGACAAATTCTTGAAAACTCAATATGGAGAATTCCAGGCAGACCCATTCATTTTGTGAGTTATACCACTAGAAGCTCTACCATGTTGTCATTGTGAATATTTTAGAGAAAAAAAAAAACAAAACAAAACTCTTCCCTGACCCTGGCAAATGGAAGAGAAGAAATGAACCATTTTGAAGCATGCCGTCACACTGTTTTCTTAGGAAGGTCTATCCCAAAAGAAATGATTTTACCTGAGTCTAAAATACTGTTTATTTTATTTGTCTTTCTTTTTCAGATCCTAACTGTCCTAGCAGAAGGAAAATACCCAACTCTAGCCATACTGCTCTCCCTACAGGAAGAAAAGGAGGAGCTAAGAAGTACTTATGAATATCATAGTCTAGAAGCACAGGCTCACAAAATGATTGAGACTTAATTATAGAACTGTAGAATGCATCTCTGCCCCAACATATTACTTCCAAATTATTATAAACCTACTTATCATATTTCCTTTATCTAGTGAACCATGCCTGACGTCAAGAAAAAAAATAAAGGAAACAACATAAGTCAACAACTTTGATCCACATAAAGGACTATCATTAGAAATGAGTGAAGATTAGAAATGCTTTTATTCTTAATTGACCTAGCAATTAACTTTGTTCAAATAGAAAAATTAACATGGAAATTATTAACAGCAACCATTTAATCAATTATGTATTCTTAGGTGTAATTCAAGTGAATGACTGCAATAATAGAAAGCACTTCCTGTGAAGAGACAGTGGTATTTGAATATAAACTTTCTATAAGCAAAGTTGGGAAGAATTGGCATCTCGAAAATATTGATTTTTTATACCATGAGAGAGAGAATATCTCTCCATTGACTCAGTTCTTTGACATTTTTCAACAAATTTTTTTTGTTTTCATCTCTTAGATATTGCATGTATTTTGTTAAATTTGTTAGTTTTGTTCCTATGAAAATCGGTATTTACTAATTAGAGGGGTATGTGAATAGTTGGAGGGTATTAGCATTTAAATATTTATACAACATAGTGCCATTGCAGGAATTGTAAAAGGTCCACATGTAATCTTTTGGAAAAAATATTTTTTCTATAAATTAAAAAAATTATTAGCATAAATTAATTGTACAAAGAAATTTCATTGTGACATTTAAAACTTGCATATAAGATAGTGACTAAATGCAATCCATCTATGGCTAGTAAATAATGAAGAATTGTTCAATATTCTTAGTCATAAAGGAAAAGCAAATCAAAATGACATTAAGATTCCATTTCACCCCAGTCAGATTGGCTATCATGAAGAAAACCACCACAAATGCTGACAGAATGCAGGGAAAAGGAATCCTTATACACTCAGTGGGAACATAAATTAATCCAGCTACTATGGAAATCAGCATGGAAGTTCCTCAGGAAACTAAAAATAAAATTGCCATAGAATCCTGCTATACCACTCTTGGGCATATTTCTGAAGGAACATTCATCAACATACAAGAGAGATACCTGCACACCTATGTTTATAGCAGCACTATTTACAATATCCAAGAAATGGAGCCAGTCTAGGAACCCAACAAATGAAGACTGGATAAAGAAAATGTGTTACAAACAGGAGCTGATGGGTCCTAACTATAATCCTAGCTACTTGGAGGCTGAGATCAGGAGGACTGTGGTTCAAGGCCAGCCTGGGGAAATAGTTCTCCAGACATGAGCTCCAAAATGACCAGAGAAAAATGAACTGGAGGTGTGCCTTAAGCGGTGGAGTACCTGTTTTGCAAGCATGAAGCTCAGACTTCAAACTCCAGTCTCACCAAAAATAAAAATGATACATATATATAATTGAGTATTTTTCAACCATAAAGTACAGTGAAATTATGACATTTATAGGAAAATGGCTGGAACTGGAGGTCATCATCAAAGAAGTCTATCTGAAAAATGAACATACTATTTAATTCCAACTACATGACGTTCTAGAAAAGAAAAATTATGTACACGGTGATAGAATTAGTGACTACTGCGGCTTATGGAAGTATTAGAAATGGGTAGGGGGAACACAAACAAATTTTAGGACAGTGCAACTACTCTGTATTCAACCCACATTAATGGACATGTATTATTACACATAATAAAGACTCAAAGAATGCACCACAACAAAAAGGAACACTAGTATAAACTGTGAACTTTGCGTGATAATGTTGTGTCAGTATAGGTTCACTGACAGTAACAAGGGTACTACTCTGGTGTGAGATGCTAGCAGTGGAAATGCCTGTGTGAATGTGGGTACACGGAATATGTGGGAAAGCTCTTTATCTTAGTTAGCTTCAAGGTTTTTTTGGAACCTGGAATTGTCCTAACAAAGTTAATGAAAAAAATGTATACAATAAATTGCTTCATTTTTTTAATTCTCTGAAATAGATCTTGTCAATCTTGGGAAACTTTTTTCCCTACTCTGTGTGGACATTTGACAATACCTGGAGACATCTTTGATTGTCCATGTGCATGTGTTGCTACAGACATCCTAAGAGTAGAAATCAGGTTGCTATGCATTAACAGTGCACAGGAAAGCCCTGCATGAGAAAGCATTACCCAGCCTGGCACGTCTATAGTGCCAGGGTAGGAAACACTACCTGGAGATTTCAAAGTAGATTTACCTATACCAGTGTATCATTTAGTCTAAACTAACAATTGTTTCATAACATTTAAAAATCTATAACTTATTTAATTTTCCTTATTTTTTGTTGAAGCATATGCTAATATATTTTTTAAAATGTTATGTGAAATATTATAAATGCTAAACTATATGTAATGTATCATGATTTGAATCTATCAGCCTTCACCTTGAACACTCCACCAGCCCTACTTTTTGTGATGTGTTTTTTCAAGTTATGATCTTGTGAACCATTTGCTTAAGCTGACTTCAAACCTTCATTCATTGCTCACGTGAATTTTCATCACATAAAATATTGTAAAAAGCAATATGAGGAAGAGAAAAAAAGGCAGTACATTAAAGACCTGAAGCACAAACACAAAAGTTTTAGAATTTCCAGGCAATGTTGGGTAGTCTTTTATTTTCTTAGGTATAGAAACCTGGCCTTCGAAATCTACCATAAATATCGTTTCAGCTTACCCCATGCAACGTTCTCAGATTAAGCAAATAAGAATAAAAGATACTCAGTGAAATTTGAATTTAATATATAATATAAAATAAAACACAAGTCACAAGTTGTTGTTATGAGTATGTCCATGCAATAAATGGAGTATGAAAATAAATGTGTTGGCTGTTTACCTCAACCTTGATTTATTTGATTACCATGTATCTTAACTGACAATACTGCCCTCTTACCAAGGTAGAAAGGATTAAAATAGAGAGGATGAACCAAATCAGGTTATAGTACAAATAAACATAGAAATGTCACAATGAAACACTTTAACAAACAAAATTGCCTTTTTTTTTCATGTCTAGGGATTAGTACCAGTGTGTTGGGAGAAGATGTAAGGAAAGGGTGTGGGAGAGTGAATATGGTGGAAATAGTATGCTCACATGTATATAAATGGAAAAACGAGACCTGCTGAAACTATTCCAGGAATGGTGGAAGGTAGGGATAAAGAAGAATGATGGAGGGGGTGAATTCAACTATGACATATTGTAAGTACTTTTATAAATGTGACAATCAATGTACCCCAGTACAACAATAATATGATAATAAAAAATAAATACTTCCTTCTTCCTCTTCTACATGTTTGTCTGCATTCTTTTGAGCACAATCATTTATTCTCCCTCTTATTAATCTAGGATAAAAAGCTACATTTATCTATATTTCTGCATTTCAGCAAACATTCAATACCTAGAATGGTAAAAGAGCTGGGAAAAAAATCATAAACAAAAGTATTTAGTAGAAATTTTAAGTGAAGCAGGTAGTAAATGTATACTCCCCTATATTAAATATTTACTTGAAAATAACTACATTGCTTAGAGTTTTCAAAATTCACTATATATTACTTTGGAGTAATTTTATCTTGTGTTTTAGTCTAAATTAACATCAACTGAAAAGGAACAAATAAAATACTTGTGAAATATTTCATTGAAAAACATCTGGAGTAAGCATGTTTAATTTCAATGTTATTTAATTTTTAACATTAATTTGAACTTTTAGGGAAAAAAGTGAAAACCTCTATTAATTATGTTAGTAAAATTGTTTCTAAAATTACATATGCATCCAATAGCAACTATTAAACCATTTTATTTATTTATTTTTTATTTTATTTATTTACGTATTATTATTTTTGCATTTACTTACATGTGTATACATTATTTGCTCCACCTACCCCTCTCCTCCCTTCCTTGAGGCAGAACCTATTCTGCCCTCTTGTTCTATGATTTTGTAGAAGAAAAAACATAAAAGATAACTTAAAAAAAATTTTAAAGGCATTTTTGCTGGTTTGAGATGCAGATAGCTATATAGGGAGAGTCATTGTGTTGTTACCATGCACATGTGTTTTACAAGTCCTCTTCACTACATATTAGTCTCCTTCCCATAGTGGCCTCTGTCAGTTTAAGGTTACTATATTTGTTCCTATACAGTGAGCACATCAACCACATTCAAGTGGTTGGTTTCCTTTCTTTGCCCTATCCTTCCTGTGTGGGGTCTCCCTTAGTGTGTGAATATGTCCAATAATATTACTGCATTTTAAACAACTTGATTTAAAGATTCAGTTTGAGTTTAGGACTTTGAGAACAATTACAAATCATATTAAGGTTATTGAAATTAATTGCTTATTGGTTTCCATAAATGTTATAATGGTACTAATCACCCACACCTTTTCAGGGTTCTAACCAGTTGACAATGACTCCACTGGGATAAAGGTATTGCATTTATAAATTTCCTGAGTGCATTTATTTCCAATGAAGTGTTTCTGCTAAACTGAAATAGAAGATGTTACACAGGCCTAAGGTCATGTTTTCATTTTCCTCTCTGCTGAACTGAAGATAGATGCACACACAGCTGCCTTACCACTGCACAGCAGGTTGAGAAGGCTGTCTCTGCTTGAGTCACTCAAGCAGCAGTTGGAGCTGCAGAAAGACTGGCATTTTTAGAGGTTCTCCGCAAGGATGGAAGTTGCTAGTAGAATTATATTTCAGGTGAATTGTCAGAGGACGGGTTGACATATATAGTCCTTCATGCTTTAACTTTTCAGGAACTCAATAAACATTTCTCTTCTTGGAATGAGACTCATTCCATTCTTCCAAATTTTGTGCTGCCTGATTACTAGACCAATGGACCAAGGACACATCTGTTAATGTGAGGCTGCACAGACATAGCAAAACCCATTTCCTAACACATGTAAGAAAACAATGCACACTGATAGAGACCTAATCATACTAGCATACGCAGTCAAATGGAAAGCTGGATGCTCGTAGAGATGAGGGCAAGGACTATTTGAACCATTTCCCTGTTCTTCTAAAATGGACTATGGGAATCAATCTGCTGACAAGTGGATTTATTTTATATTTTCTGTGGTTGATCTGCTGACTACTCTATGAAGGCTGAGGTGTAATGCTAAGTAATCATTTGTAGGCATTCTATATTTTAGGAAGCATTTCATTTGCCTTTCTCTTTCTCAGTTTCCTTTTCCACACAAACCCAACTTTCCCATCTTCCACATTCAGGATGATAAAAATTCTCAATTTACTCTGTTTTGCTTATATTTTAATGTGTTCTCATCTTTCACCAATGTTTTTCATATATTACCAAGTTTGAAATTTCATTGGTTCTGACAATCAAAAGTATTGATTTTATTGATATAATTTATAACTTGCTCTTTACTTGTTTACAGGTCATAAAACAATGTGGCATTTTGCAGTTAATAAAATCTTAGACTCAAAGAAATATGATAGCATTTATTTATGATAAATGTGCTTCTTTTGGTAATTGATATTCCGATTTTAACTAAGTTCTCCTAAATTTTGTGATTCTGTCAATCCTCATAATAAGCCTCTGTTGATGTTTTATGTATTTATGTATCTCTCTCTCTCTCTCTCTCTCTGTCTCTCTTAGCAGTATTAGGATTTGAAATCAAATCCCATACTTAGTAGGCAACTGCTCTACAACTTGAGCTATGACCTTTATTCTTTAGTTTGTTTTCTAGATATGGTCTCACACTTTTTCCCTGTCCAGTCCCTAATTAGAATCCTTCTTTCTCCACCTTCCATGTAGCTCAGATTACAGGCATGTGCCACCATGTCTGGCTGTTATTTCTCTATTTTTATAAGCATGTTAATAGATATTTGAATGTAGAAATCAGAAGTGATTTAATTAATTCACCAATTTTACCCAGTTAACAAACTGAACTTCAGTTTGTGTTCCTTCATATTTCTTAGTAGGTGATGGAAAACACAGCACATTTTGCTCTTGAGTTTATCTTCAACAGAGGAGTTAGTGACAGAACTTAGGATGTCTGATCAGTGGAAGGCATCTAAAAATCCTCTACAAGTGCAGTAACTCTCCTTGGTACTTCTAAGAATTTCTCATATTTCAGAACTCAATTAGTGTTCTAATTTTTTTAAAGAGTATCTAAATTTTGTCATAAGTGATTTAAAACTATTGATATAAATGAAGATGTCTTGTCATAATTTTCCTTTTCTTGGAAATCCTCCTGGAACATAGCAGCTAAATAATAATAAATTATAATGAAATTTGATTATGGATGTGGTAATAAGATTAATGATTCTTAATTCAAAACTCTATAGGAATAAATATAGTTTCTACTCCAAAGGAACAATATTCCAGAATTTTTTTATACAAGCCTTATTTCAGAGTCTTTGGAATATGTTCCTTTATACACTGGAAGTTTAGTTGAAGAATTCTTTGTATTTTTTCACTAAAGAATTCTAGTACTCTTGATTTTCTTTGGTTGTGTATAAATTATTAATGTGAAAAATTAAGAGAAAAAAATTTAAAAAAAATTAAATATCAGTTTTAAAATGACTAACCTAAAAGCATATTTTGTGCTGTTTCATTTGATCTGAATGTAAAATAAATATGCAAGAGGATTAATTAAAAGAAAATTTCATGAAAATAGTCTCATGTTCATTTCTTAATGAAATCTTGAAGTTCAATAGATGTACTGAGTGTGACTGTGAAGACAGAGAATGGATAACAGAAATAATATGAAATAAATTATTCTTCCAGAGTTATAAGGTGAAACAATTTTATTTATTAAAAATTAAAAGGAAAAATTAATCTAATTGCCTTATAAAAACTACCTCTAAGTTGACATGTTATAGTTTATGAATGAATGGACAAGAATACTTAAAGTACACTTAAAATTTAATTTTAAATATATTTAAAGTAAAATATCACTAATATTCAACCAGTAATTATCTATACCTTTGATTCATTATGTGTATTTTTACCATCTGTAGTCAATGCAAAATCTAGTCAGTGATATATACATTAGTATATATGAAATATGTTTGAATATATTTTTTAATTAGCATATATTTTAAATATTTTCCTCACTACTATGTAAAAAAAATTTGTTTCAACAGAATCATAGTGAGTTAGATATGTCTAAAAAATAGTTCGGCCTTGAAGGGTAGGATGGGAAGCTCTGCATGCAGGCTATTAGCATCTCAGTGTGTTGCCCATTATACTAATATGTACTTCAGAAACCTAAATAAAGGAGAAAATTGCTTTCTATAAATTAGACACCGTAAGCACACACAGAGCATGAAATTAATACAAAGATGGAAAGATGTATTCGTTTGGCATTTTTGTACTATAATGAAAAGGTTTATTCTTGCTCATACAAATATTAATGGAAAACTAAGTTCAATGTAACTTTTGTAAAGAAATGAAACTCTAACAAGAAGAATCAATTAAAATACATTTTTGAAGTTGTTACGATTCTAATATATAGGAAACAGTTTTTTTAAATATGCATGCCAACAAATTTCTCAGGGCAATACAGCATAACAGAAAGTCATTTCTAGGAATGCAATTCATTTATTCATTTTCTTTTTTATTTATATTATTGTTGTACTAGAGGTACATTGTGACATTTACAAAAGTTCTTATAATATGTCATCGTCTAATTCATTCCCTCTATCATTCTCCTTATTCCCCTTCCCCATTCTTGGACTAGTTTCAGCATGTCTCATTTTTCCATATTCACAGATGAGTACATAATATTTCCACTATATTCACCCTCCACCCTTTCCTTATTCTCCTCCTATTTGTACCACCCCCTCAAACAGTATCTTCTTTACCTTTCTTTTCTCCACTTTTAAAAAGAACAAAAGGCCTTTTTCTTGTTTAAGATAGCTATAAGGGTGTTTCATTGTGACATTATCATGTATATATGTATTATAACCAGAATTGGTTAATTCCTTTTATTTTTATCCTTTCTACCTTAATCCCCTTCTTATGGTGATTTCAAGAGGTTTAAAAATTCTATATTCATTCTTGTATTGGAAGTACATCAACCATAATCATCTCTTGACTTCCATCTTTTACCCTACCTCTCTCATATGTGACCTCCCCCTAGCATGATTTGGTTTTCATAATGTTCTTTATATTGTATGCAATGCATTCTTCAAAGGTATTTTCATTTTTTCCTAAATATTATTTTGTGGCCATGTTAACTTTGCATCTGATCTCATCTAGATTCCACTGAAATCTACCTAAATGGCTGTCTTTACATATTAGCTCTGTGAAGGAAATGGAAATCAGGCCAGGCTTGAAGTCTCATTCTTGTAATTCTAGTTCTTTGGGAGGCAGAAATTGGAGGATCATAATTTGATTCTAGTCTAGGCAAAAAGTTCATGAGTCCCCATCTCAACCAATAAAATCTGGATGTGGTAGCACACATTTTTCATTCAAGTTACACAGGAAGCATAAATAAGATTATGGTCATGCTAACCCAGGCATAAAAGTGAGACACTGTTTGAAAAATCATACAAGCAATAAGGGCTGAGGGTATGGATGAAGTTGTAGAGCATCTGCTTGTCAAATTCCAAACCCTGATTGTGAAACTTAATACTACCAAACAAGAGGAAGGAAATGAAAATGGAAATTAGTTATCATTGTGTTTACCCATCCATACAGGGTCATGACATGAAAACCCTTCCATTTTTTCCTAGTCACCCAAACTAAATGCTAGAATTCTTGGTAGCATACACGAGTTTATTATCTTTTCTTGGCAGAGGATATACTTCTGTCACATTCCATTGGTCAAGCCACATTACCTAGCCAAGCCTTATTTTGAAGCTCATGCTTTAAAAGGTAAGTTTGATTTTTCCATGCCCTGTATTTGCTCATTTAATTTTCATGAAAATCTTAAAAGTGTGATCTACTCCTCTCACATAACACTGAAGTTTGCTCAAAATTGCATTAAATTGCAAGCTAGGAATGGGATGCTATAACTCACACTTGTAATCTCAATACTTGGGAGGCTAAAGCAGAAGGATTGCACGTTCCAGTCCAGCCTATACTACATAACAAGACCCCATGTCAAAAGAATCCATTAAATTAAAAGATGTATTTGGAGAGAAATGATAGCTATATACAGTGTACACCTCTTCCAGGCACTTGGCATATTCTTCAATTTATCTTGGTGCTTTACAATGTTTCTCAGTAGTGGTTAATACATTTATTATAAGGGCTTATTAATATTTAATAAGATTGCATGAAAATCTTTACATGTGTTGCAACTTTTCCAATAGCATTTCTTTTGCTTATATATAGAAATAAATTATTGTTGATGCTGACTGTATCCAGAATTCACTAATTCTAATATGATTTCAGGTTTTAGATTTGTTTCAAATGTAATCAGGGGATCTTCAAATATTACCCTTTCAGTCTACCTGACATATTTGAATTGCTTTATTTTGGCTTGAGAAAAATAGGACATGGAGATACCCCAATCATGTATAACCCCAAATTTCATAACAGGTCACATGGTAGGGATAAGAGCTGTGTCCTGCCATATATCATTCAACCAAAGCTCAGGACAGCTCAATGAAATTAAGAAGTAATTTTAGCTTTCCACTGTTTATTTTTTATCTATAAAATAATATTAGTTAAAAAGTCTTCTCAGTTTTTCTCAAGTCTAAAATTTTATTCTTTAATCTATGGTTTATTTTCATATCATTAAAATTTTTATTTCTATTATTTTTTAGTGTACTTTAATAGAAAAATAAGCTTTGAATGCAATTTAGAAAGAACTCTGCATTTCCTGAAATCATTAGAAATAAAATTGAAAAGGGGCAAATTAACTTAAGTTGACTGAAGGATTTATTTTCATGCTTGTTCAACCTTCCCACACAGGTCATGAAAAATATTTTCATATTGAAAATGTTCCAATGGATATTTTTTTCCATACTCGGTACCATTAATCTCTTTCATGAATATTTTTTACACATGTATGTATAATGATGTTTTGAATCCATGGAGACAGGATTTAGAGTCAATTTCAGTTTCCTTGAAATATTGAGACCTAAGTGGACAGCACTTACTGAAAATAAGACTGACATCACCACCCGTTCCACACACCATGTCACCGAAATAACCCTACTCTCTGCCAAGATGCAATTTAAAGCAGTGACCTAGAAATAAAGGACTACATATACTATTACCAATCAATCCCCTGAGCCATTCAGTCTCCACTTAGTCATATTTTAATAAATCATTTCCATTTATATTGATGAGTTCTTAATGCAAATTGTAAGTAAAAGGACAGTTGATTTATATTAGCAAAGACATGAGCATATATATGCTTCACCAAAATTTCTGTGGCCTGTGCTCAGAATGATACAATGTAACTCATTTTCCAGAGGAAGAGATGGAATGTTAGTGATTTTATAGAATTTCATAAATTCATTAATTTGCCTCTCACTTAATGACATGATTTCTATGATGATAAAAGTTTCAGAAATTTGGTTCCATTTTAAATTATGCTTTCTAAAAAAATATGTTTCTGAGCAAGAGGTATTTCCAATAATGGAAAAAGTTTTAATTCCTTGTCATGTTTTCATATGCCAGTTGACTGAACCTTGTTGGCTTGAAATCCATACCTCTATATGAGTAATTCTGTATAGACAGGTTAGTTTTACTTTCTCCTTTCTTTTACTGCTTTTCTTCTACTGGTCATATCATTTATACCATTAGAATGACAGTGGCACTGATTTTAGAGGCTTTGAGATTATGAGTTGCTATCACATTATCTCTTTAAGTCTCTTCTAAACCCTGTAATTCATATATGCATACACACATATGTGCACACACATGGTAATTCAATCATTCACAAAATTCAGTAACTTCACTTATTGTAATAAATGCTACAAAGGCAAAAATAGAAACACAAAACTGATTATATTAGCAAGGGTTATTTCCTCTTAAGAGTGATATTATTATTCTCATTTCCTCAGTACTACCAAGAATTAAAACTTAATCAACCTTTTTACATGTGCAGGAAAAAAATAAAACTGTATCTTTCTTGGATTTTGAAACTCTCACTATTAAAGGAGATGAAATTAATGTTCCACAAGTTGGAACCTGTGCCACTTAGAACCTGGAATTACAATCGGAGTTTTGTTCAAAATATTTTTGATAAAAAAGGATTTAGAAATGATCCATACTATATTTTATGAGTTTCACAATATAGTCACGTGTCACTTAAAAACTGGGACACATTTTGAAAAATGTGTTATTAAACAATTTCATTATCATGTGAACATCAAAAAGTATACTTATACAAACACAATGGCTATGATGTCACTAGAGAATAAAATCTCATAGGACTATCATTCTATATGCTGTCTGTCATTGATAGCAACATCATTATATGGCACATGACTTCATAAAAACTTTTGAGAAATACTGCAATACATAAATGACTTAATTTGACTCTGTGATTCCTAAACTTTCTCAAACACAAAATTATGAAAAATCAACAACATATGGGTACTATTCTATATTAACAGAAGCACTAAGATGAACACTTTGGAAACAGTTTCTAGAATGGTACTTTACATTGATTCCTGATAATATTTTATTCCTTTGAATTTAGAATGGATGTAAAATATCAGAGCACACTTGATATTATAAATTACCAAGATCCTCAAGTGATCTTGCAACTGTATTAAAGTTTGATGCATGAATGTGAGTGTATGCAAACTGTGCTTTCTAGATGAATAGCATGCATATATTTTAAAAACCTTTAGAAAAGCAAATATTTAGACAGTACCCTAGACCTAGTAAGTCAGAGTTTTTGTGATTTGTGCTTTTAAAGTTCTTCCAGATGATTCTGATGCAAATAAACTTTGAGAATTCTTGCTCAATGGTAGGTATACATTGTTGTTTTGTGAGTCTTGTTTTGTTTCAATATTAATGTCTAGGTCTTATGCTCAGACCAAGTAAATGAGAATGTGGATAGGAATGAGAGAGAGGTATTAGCCATAATATGGTTTACGACTTCCAATGTGATCATCACCCATTGCCAAACTTGAGAATCACTGTTGTTCTTAATACTTTCATCTGTTATGAATATGGAAGAATCATGTAAAGATGAAGACTCACTTAATGACTCGGGATCAGGACACACATATAAATCATATCAGCAAAGGAATTCTCAATACGTCCAATGCAAAAGGGTCCCTTGGAATTAGATAAGTTCCACAGGCATATTAGGGTAGCAGAAAGTATGCTGTCACACTAGTATACTCAAAACACCTTCTAATACAGTCCACAGTTGTTCTTATCTCCTCCCTGCTCCTAAGCATTTCTGAAGCTTCAGAGCTGATGCTAGGGAATTTTTACCATTATGAAACCAAAATAGCAAGAACTGTACCTTAAGTTGTCTAAGACGTAATATTTACTTGGCTTTCTCCATCTCAAATTCCTCTGTGAAAAAAAAAAAGTTAAACTATTCTGTATGTCAGATGTAAAATTCAGGACCATTGTAGTTCCACAAAAGACAAGAACTTATTATAGGAAATACCATAGCAAAACTATGTTTAAAATAGGGAAATAAGCAATAGTTTGTGGAGAGGGCATCTATTACTGAAATTACATGGTTTGATGACACAAAATTATTAGAAATGTATTTGAGGAACATTTGGTCTTCAATATTGACCTCCCAAATGTGATGGTTTTGCCTATCTCTTTTCTTTCCTTTGTCTTCTTTACTATGTCTCAGTGTATTCAAATTTGTCTGTATCTGTCTATATCTTTGTGCCTAGCACAAAATACTTCAAAACAGTGAGTAACCAAATAGCTGTGATTGGTAGCCTGTGGGTGGAAATGATGGTTCGTGCCTATAATCTCAGCTACTTCTCAGTTATTTGGGAGCTAGACAACAGAAGGTAACAGTTAGAGGCCATCTCAGACAAAAAGTGAATGAGACTCCAGCTTAACCAACAACCTGGTCATATTGGTGCATGCCCATGATCTCAGTTAGACATGAGGAATTGGACTCAAATTTTTATCTAAAAATTTGAGCTAAAATAAAAATATTTAATTGTTTCATACTTAAACCTTAAACTAAGTCTTAATTCCTGCCATTCTTACTGAAATAAATTAGCAGTTTTTCATAACCATTATCTTTAACTATGTTACTTCCTTAAATTATTCTTGTAACACAGTTGTCATCCATTCCTAAAAACTCAGTCTTGACTTCAAGCCACAGTTCAGAACCTATCATTACTTAAGGGGAGCAATCCAGTTAAGAAGAAAGAAGAAGATACAGATGTGGAGGTAATAAGTGGCATGTATTTAACTCAGTGGTATATAACGCCAGGTGTTCAATAAATGTTCACAGAGTGAATGAAGGGCTGAATCTGAAGCAGTAACTGGAAATTGAGAAGGTAGTATCCTAAATAATGATAGTTCCAGTGTGTGTCAAGACATACAACATCAACTGAAAGCAAATATGTTGTATGTAAACACAATTTAATTTTATATACAGAAGAGCACTCTAGAGCACTTTATGTGGCTCCATAATAACTTTTATCACCTGAATCTTATGGTTACTTGCTTGGCTTACTTTCTTGTCACTTTTCTGATTAATTAAAAACTTAAAATGTAGCATTTCAAGTGGTCATAGAAAGTTCACTTCTTTCCCTACATTACATTTTTAGCCAGCTCTTGAGACACCCTATAAAAATACTTACATTTCAAGTATTTCTAATGGAGTTATCCTAAGTAGAGCAATTCCTCTCTTGAGGATCATAACACTATTTGATTTAATTAAACTGATCAAATTAAAGCAATTGATGGTATAAGCCCTAGAGTAAAGTATATTGCAGCTATGGAAACTGCCATAGGTGTGCTTGCATACTGCATTTGATACATTTTAAGTCTCATTTTGTAATAGAGTATTGAATTACATGAAACAAATGGAATAATGAAAATTTCAGAAATTTTAGTTAATTTGCAATGTATTTCCTTAAAACTAATTTGTTTAGAATTAGTGTTTCACTGCCTTAAATGATGGCTATATTGTGTTGGTGACTGTTTAAATGCATACACTGACTTTAAAAATTGAAAAATAATTTCATAATATTTTCAGCAATGCATTTTTTTCAGTGTGAAGTTATAGTTCTGCTTACGAGTGAAGACCATTAAACACAATGGAAGAGAATTCTGTCTGACACCTTATGTTATGACAATCTCTGAACTTCAAAATCACTGAATATATTAAGAATGTTGCAGCTCTTGCTTTTTTCTCTCACCAAGTTTTAGAACTCTAGTCAATTTCAGCCCTGCTATCCTGCTTGTGTTTAATGTTTATTTTCAAATTTCTTTTAATAAACATATTTGAGTAAACTCCATAATTTATGCAGCTGTGAAATTATCTTCTGTGATAGGTATCTAAATAAGTTGTTTTAAACTTTTACATAAAGGTAATCATGAACATTGAATTGGGTCTTCTTTTTTGTTTCTTCTCCATATAACATAAAAACTGTTAAGCAATTATGAACAGAATAAACATCATCCACAATAAATTATACTAGGCTTCACATATAAATATTATTTTCTATAGTCTAGCATTTTTCATATATTGAATGACAGGGATGGAAGATGCCTGGAAAAATTGCCAAGGTGAGGACCATGATCACCAAGCATCCTGGAAAATGACAAAGAGAGAAAAAAAAACTAAGACTAAACTACATATATACATTATGACATAGTAATATAATGTCTGTCTATACAAATAAAAGTTTATACTTTTAATGTTACAAAGTTTTTAGATCCTTTGAAAACATTTAAGTTCATTTTTATTACATTTTTGTAGATGTTTATGACATCTCTGAAGTAAAAATGTATTATCTTCATTTTAGAAGGAGGGCTACCTGTTAGTTTAGAAAAGGAAACTATGCATTAAGTTCTAAGCTGGAGATTGGAAATAAGAGTTTTATAGTATGAAGGTTTTGATCAGTTCTTTCCACAATCTGATTAATCTGCTTCAATTGTATTTGGTATATGTTAAGAACTTTTATAAATGCCACAATATACCCACACCCTGAACAACAGAAAAGACATATTTGTATCTAAAAACAATGAACTGTTGGTTTATCCATGCAGACAGAGACACAATTTCTCTGCATGGCTGAAGCATTTAACCCTGCTTACTGCACAGGTGACAGGTGAATCTTTCTAGACTCTGGGGTATTGAAATTTGTGCTATATCCAGCGGAGATAAGAACAGACTTCTGAAACAGATGTCACTACTGCACATTTTGAACAGGAGCCCTATTTGAAGGAATGGGCCACATGTTAGGTTAGACAGAAAAGAAATTGGTATCAAGAAGTAATAAATAGATCAAAAGTTAAGGGGAAGATAGAAAGTTTAGAAATCCCAATGAGATTATGAAGCAGTTACAGTGAAAATTGCAGAAGCAGAAAACTGGAAAGACATATGACTGTTAGCAAATAATGGGATATTGATCTTTAAGACCCAGAAACAATCACTGTATCATTCTGTGCACACCCATTCTGCAGAGGACAGAGATTGTTTTGCACCATGCTGTGATAAAATCTACAGTTAAGGTTTTCCTTTCTGGTTTTGTTTTTTAGTGTTCACACGTGTGTGTGTGTGTGCGTGTGTGTGTTTGTAGTTGCATTTTAAGTTATTTGTAAAAGTTACTGGAATCAGCACTTAAATGGAATTCAAAATATACAGACTGAGATAGGCTAGAAAGAAATTCACCTTGGTGGTTTGAAGCGCTGGCCTCTGTGGTTAATTAGCCAAGATTGAAATCTTCACTTCTATTTAATCATTTGCTGAGTATCCTGGATTCTTCTAAATGTTCCTGGAATTTGTTCAGTTTTCTCAAATTCAGAAAAGATTGCTATCATCTCTAATGTACATAAGTCCTGTCCTAATTGGTTTACCTGTGCCTAATTTGCTCCATTCCATTTATTTGTTCACTGGTGAAAATTTGGATTTAACCATCCTCACAGTATTACCTGAGTCATGCATGATCAATGTTAAATTTTTTGGCAGAATTCATGGCCTCATGCTAGGCAAGTACTCTATCATTTGTACCATTGCCCAGACCATATTGTTTTAATTATTTTTTATTTATGGTCTTTCAGATTTCCTCAGGACTGACATCAGACTATGATCCTCATACCTCTGCCTCCCACATGACTGAGATTATAAGTATACACCACCACACCTAGCTTGTTATTTGAGCTATCGTCTCTCTATTTTTGCTCAGTCTGACCTTAAACTGTGATCTTCCTTCCTTCACCTCCCAGGAACCTGGGATTATAGGCATGATCCACTCTGCACAGCTGTAAACCTTTTATTTCTTTTATAGTAAGCTCTCTATTTGCCTTCATGATGTTCATCAAATATTTTGGAGAATAAATAGTATTAATACAGAATCTTTGAAGTTCTAGTTACTTTATCATAATTAACTAAACTATATCTGAATTTTCTTATGCTAGAAACTACTGTAATTTTCATTTTTAACATAACTGTGTATTTCATTTTGACAAAAGTTATGGTAAATCTCATCTTTGTCTACATATTACTTTTTGTTAAATGTTCATTTGTGTTTTAGGTCCTTGAGAGGAAATTTAATATTTTCATATTCCAATAAAATATTATCATTATTAGAATAAAAGGGTATATACTTGCAACTAAACATAAGTTGGGAAAATTATCATATTATCATTTATTCATCACATTACAAATTACATGTTTATTAAAGTTATTTTCTGAAATAGAAAAATTTATGTACTTTTATATGTGCAACTTCACATAGGAGAATAAAAATTCTGATTTTTTTTAGCTTAAAAGTTTAATGAAGTCAATAAAATCAAATGATAATAACATTCATACTCTAATAAAGTCTGATTTTTATTTACCTTTTGTGTATATTTCATAATTAGACATACTTTATTTGTTTAGAATGTATATTCAGTCTGTTAAATAATACAGTAATACCCTTAGTGTGTGCTTTTGCCAACTATTGGGGTAATCATGTATGTATATTTTTCTTATATTATTTGTTAAGTTAAATACTATATTGATAGTTTTCATATACTCTGCATAATCTTAATGAATTATTCTTTTAATCCTGTTTTTGTATATTTTAATTTTTACATATTTAAATTAACACATGTTTTTGTTATCTTTTTCAATTAGTCATATCAGAACTTTGCTATATCACAAATATATTGTTTTAAGCTTCAGAAAAAGCACAAACATATTTAGAAGGATATCCTCCTCTCATGAAAAACTGTTAAACTGTGGATTCAGATTCATGATAGTGTTTCTTCACGAAAAGTGTTTGCTTTCTAACTCAAAACCTTCAGAGAAAGTGAAAAAGGTAAAAGTAAACATGATCCATTATCAATGTAGAAGTTTTGGGGGGTAATTGAGCTGAATTCCTGTAGAAATACACCTTGCTTCTGAAGAGTTTGTGGCAAATGGAACTCTACATTCTGAAAAATATGCAATCTCTTGTCTTCTCTTCTAGGATTTGACATCTCTTCATGATCACTTTTTTTTCTTTTTAAATATTTCAAGATGTTTGAGTAAAAGACAAAGTTCTTTGAAAGTTCTTGAAGGGCAATGTAATTAGTGAAGTCTTTAATGAGTTAAGTTTTTAGAACTGTGCTAAACTATTGAAACACCCAATTAAAACATAATTAGGACAAATCATAGTTAGAAAGGAGATAACCTCACATCTCCAAGAACAGAACATCTTGCTTCATATCAAGCTTTCAAGGTGATCCTCACAGCACTTCAAAATAATAGAAATTAAGAACAGAAGTGAGGGCTTTTTTTAACATTAAATTTAATTTAAAACGTGTCATTTCAAAATTAATGTAGTCAAAATACATTTTACAAAAGTATATACATAAATATTTCCCCAAACCAAGTAGAAAATGTTTGTCAGTTGTTTTCCCAGTATTCAAGTGAGCAATTCATTGCATGTTAGGATCCTTACAGCTCATTTATTCATTTCTTCACTCAAATTTACTTTGAATGACAGCTCTGAACCAAAGAATGTTCAAGAACTCTGTGCATAATATACATTTGTATTTGTTTTTTATCCTTAATATATGTATGTCTTAATTTTTTCTCACATTTTCCAAACTTTGACACAATTTACTGGAGGAAAAAATTACTCAAAAATTACAAATAATTGTTTTTTTCCATTTGGGATTGAGCTCAGTGTCTCATGCTTAAACACTCCATCATGTGAGTCACTCCGCCAGTCCTTTTTTATCATTTGTTTTTCATACAGAGCCTTATTGTAACTTTTCCCATGATGATCTTGAAATCCAATTCTTCTACCTCTGTCTTTCAAATAGTGGAGACTACATGCATGTGCAACCATGCACAGCTTGTTTTTAGATAAATATTGCTAACTTTTGCCCAGGGAGGCTTCAAGCCACAGTTCTCCTATCTCCACTTCGTGTAGAATTGTTTTAGCTATAACTATTTTTTAATTGACTAAACTTCTAAATAAACTCCCATGTGCACTTTAGTTGCTGAAATTATTACACATTTCCAAATCACCGAAAAGGAGGAAAGAAAATTGTTTTCAAATGCCATATACTGGTACCTATGAAAAAGACTCATCTTATGTTCATTTATAAATACATGACCAGGCTAATCATTGAAAATAAGTACATTAATGAGAATACCAGCATATGCATAATAGTGGGGAAAGAAGACTTAAGATTCAAGTCCTGCTTCTTCTTCTGGCTACTCTTATGATTTACTAGTGTATGTATTCTTTGGCCCTATTTCTCTTACACTAATATAAAAATAATCCTAACTCTTTCCTGAAAGAGATGTTGTGATGATTAAGTGAATAAATAATTATAAATAATTAGAACAATGTCTAGTAAACAGTGAGTACACCATAAATACTAACTGTATTGTTTGCATTGCACTATGATTGTACATATGCTCATACCTGAGTAGACAGGGAGATGAAGAAGAAATACATTCTTCTTGTCTGTAATTTTGAAGCTTTTTTGATATTAATAAAAATCTGTTCCACATTTAACTCCAAAGTTCTACCTCTTTGTGGAAAAATAATATTTTCATACAGTCACTAATTAGCCAGACAAAAAGTTTCAAGGGTTATGATTATGTTTTAGAAGAGAGATTTTATGTCTGTTTACATAGGAGATGGTATACCGTATCAAATGTTTCTATTTGTCACCCTTTCTCCACTGTTTGCTTCTTTTGATTGGCTGAGTAACTTTTTCTTGTTATTGAAAACTTAAAATCATATTTAGATTATTATAATCCTAAATAAATCAATTTTATAATGAATTTCTTAAGGCCAACATTTCTGTTTGCCCTCTCATGGCTTACTTGAGTTCTTTCATTCATGGAAAGTTTACAGAGCCACATAGACATAACTGTACTCAGGCCAACGAGGTGTAACTGGTCATCTGGTCACATTAGAAAGATGTTCCATTGTGTCAAGTGAGAACTCTTTGTAGCCTAGTTCATCTCTGTCTCAATCTGGAAAAAACAGAGAAGAGAGCTGTCAATATGAGCTTGAAGACTGAAATTCACAGAGTAATTAACTATGAGATGTGTCTTACTTAAGGTAAAGTGTTAGAAATGAAAAAATATATACAAGTATATATAGTAAATGACATTTTACTGCCTCTAGGATCTCAGTAATCTCTTGGCTAAGAAAGTTATTTAGCTAAAATAAGAAGTATCAGTCCTATACTGTTTTCTTTTCCTGTTCTCTGTACACATGCTTTTCATCCAAACATCTTTGTGGGTGTCTCCTTCATTTATTCATAATTATAACACAATTTCTAACTTCTGGCATTTCCAGTTCCCTTAATTTGTCTTAAGCCCTCATTGTTACTCTATAATACACCGTATAATTTGTATGTTAGATATCTTACTAAGGAATAAGTGCCAAGAGGTAAGAGGCTTTATTTCTTTCTTTCACTGATGTTCCACAGACTAGTAAAGGATACAAGACATAAGCATCAAGATTTTTTTAAAGAAAGAAAGAAAAACAGTCAACCTAAATAAGGCACAAAGAAAACCCCTGCACATCAATGCTGTGAATTGGATTTATTCTACAAAGACATTTATTTTAAATTTTAAAGTGTCTTTTTCAGAGGCAATAGATGTCAAAACAGTGTTGGGGGTGTGACTGAAGTGGTTAGAGCACTTGCCTAGCATGCACAATGCCCTGGGTTCAATTGCCAATACCAAA
The DNA here is from genome assembly GCF_047511655.1 of Castor canadensis. Classification (NCBI taxonomy): domain Eukaryota; kingdom Metazoa; phylum Chordata; class Mammalia; order Rodentia; family Castoridae; genus Castor; species Castor canadensis. The sequence goes on along the minus strand of NC_133390.1, from coordinate 24,497,906 downwards.
AAATGAAGAAAGAAAAGAGAGAGAGAGAGAGAGAAGATGGAAGGAGGAAGGAGGAAAGAAAGAAGCAACATGAGCTGAAGTTTGAGATATTGGGAAAAACAAAGTAATACATAAATTCCTAGATCTTATAAAATTTCAAAGCTTTTGACTAGAATCACTAGTCAGGACTTATCACTAGAATCCTGTAGGGGAAGGATAAGTTTAGAATATTGGCAAGACAATATTGAACTATTAAACCATGGAAATAAATTCATGTGGAGAGAACTATAGACAAAGGATAAATGCATACAAAAAAAGTGTTCAATTAAACAATGGAACAGCTGATCTATAGTATAAATTTACAGGTGTCAAGTAAATAAGGTGTTAACAGATCAGAAGTGGAGTTTATTATTTGAGAATGGAATATCTGTGGACTGGATGCAAGGTTGCCAGAAAGAGAAAGACAGAGACAGAAAAAAATAGAATGTCTGTACTCATGATTTCAGTAACATCCCATTTCACATAATTACAACTTCCAGGAGGATATGGATTTAAAAGGAAAAACTGATTTGGACACCAGTGGCTCATGCCTATAATCTTTGCTACTTGGAAGGCTGAAATCAGAAGGATAACATCTTGAGGCCATTGGAGCAAATAGTTCACAAGATTCCAATAGCAGAAAGTAATGGACTGGAAGAGTGGCTCAAGCAGCAGAGCACATGCTTTATGAATGTGAAGCCCTGAGTTCAAACCCCACTTCCACAAAAACAAAAAGGGGGGAGGGAAACTAAAGTGAAGTAGAGGAATTTGTGAAGGGAAAATGTTAATGGAAAGCAATGTCAAGCAAGTGGCAGATGACTATGTAGACTGAATTTTGGAATGTAACTAACCCACATTCTTTTTAAAGAAAATAACATAAAGATCAGTTAGAATTGAATCAACATGGGTCGTAACACATGGGTACATGAAAGCAATAGTAGGAATCTCTCTGTATAGCTATCCTTAACTCAACCAGCAAAAACGCTTTGTCTTCCTTATTATGCTTATGTCTTTTCTTCAACAAAATCAGTGATAAAGGCAGAACAGGACCTGCCTGGAGCTGAGGTGGGGGGGAGGGTAGAGAAGGGGGACAGGGTGGAGAAATGACCCAAACAGTGTATGCACATGTGAATAAATGAACAACAAAAAGAAAATGGCTAGTATAAGCAACAAAAACCCACTACATTCAGTATGGGTTAAAGAAAACTGAGCATATTCAAAGTCTTTGAGTGTAGTATGGAAATACACATGCAAATAATTCTTTAAAAGAGAAATGAAAACTCTCATTCTAAGGGAAATTACAAATCACCAAGGTTTATGAAATGATAAGTTTTTAGAAAAACAGTGAGGTAAAAAGAAAACTTGCAGATCATGCAATAACAAGTACATGAAAAATATCAAACTCAAGAAGAACAAGCAGAATTGTCAGGAGAGGAAAGTAGTCAGTAGCATAAAGATGCTTAATAATTTTTACAACAGCATCATGACACAGCCACCATCTCACACCAAGGTTCAAATAAGAAAAGCATCATTCTGAGCAAGGCTAACCAGACTCAGAAGAGCAAAAATTGTATGTTCTCCCTCATATGCAGACTTTAGATCTAGGGCAAATACAGCAATGTTGTTGGACTTGGATCACGTGACAAGGGGAGAGCACATACGGGAGGTATGGGGATAGGTAGAAAGCCCAAAATGTGAAAGTGCTTGATGGCCCCACTCCAGAGGAACTAATACAGAACCTTAAAACAACAGAGGTCAACATGAGAAGGGGATCAGGAGCCAGTGTAAAGATTGGTTAGAGATGAACCAACCTGGGTTGTAACACATTTGTACATGAAAGCAATGCTAGGAATCTCTCTTTATAGCTGTCCTTATCTCAACTAGCAAAAACGCTTTGTCTTTCTTATTATTGCTTATGTCTACCCTTCAAGGGAACTGGAGAAAAGCACAGAACAGGTTCTGCCCAGACGCAAGGGGGGAGAGGGGAGAACTTTAGGGTGAGGGGCAGTGGGGAGAAGTGGCCTCAACAATGTATGCCCATGTAAATAAATGAATAAAAAAAAAAGAAAAGCAACATTCCCTAGATTGAACAGCAAATAAATCTCAGAACTCTATTTCTCAGTGGGCTAAGTAGTCATCTTTAATTCAACTTAGGTGTCTATCAGCTTTACTATTGAATTGCATGGTTTGATGTTCAGACTCAGCCACTCATTAGTGACTTTCTCTGGGGGATTATGGTTAGAATGCAATTCGCTAAAATATATCAAGCACTTAGAGAGTGACTCACATAGCATTTAGTGGTAAATGAATTATTCTTGTCATAACTTTTGCTATTTTTATTAGTATCTGTGAAAATTATCTCACTTCTCTCAAACCGAGTTCTTGCATCAATAAAAGGAGAAAATAATGACCTTTCATTGAAATAAGAATTCATGAAAAACCTAGGCATGAGAATTGTTGGCAACGTTTTTAAAACGCACTTAACTTAGCAAGTTAAAACTACCTGGTAAAACTTTTCAGTCTTGTGCACTTGAAAGTACACTTTTCTTCAGAAGAATATTACTAGATCTTTCGCCAGCATAGCTTATGTTTCTCTGTGAAGTTGTATAATACAATTCCAAAGACTGAATGCAATATTTCAGGGGCTCCATGATGTGGCCAGTGCTTGCACTGATCTTAATTTGATTTTCCAGTGTAGCTTCACACCACATTTAGCAGTTGCAGTATACTGCAATTTCATATTAATGTAGTATTTCATTAAAACTACCCGGTCCTTTAGTTTTCTCTCATGAACTTCTTCAGTTTCTCCTTCTTTCTACATGATCTTTATTTAAACTATTACTACATCTTACAGAAGCTGGTGATGAAGCATATAAAACAATTTTTACTACATAAAATTAATTGATAATATGTGAGACATTTACTTGTGATTAGCCAGAGTCTACAATGTAGACTACTCTTCTTGTTGGGCATGCTCATTGTATGTGTCCATTGTTACTGTGTCATTAGAATTACTAACTCTTCCTTCACTACTGTGGTTGCTACTGATCTGATCCTTTCTTATGGAGATCACTATCTATTCAGTAGAAGAACCATATCACATTTGATTGTATCCTTGAAGATGCTTAAAAGAAAGGTATATCCAAAAGCACTTATAAATGGAAGAATGTGTTTTCTTAAAGTACTTCAAATGTACCATCTGATTTTGAGTAAATTAATTGTCTTTTATTATAAAATGAAAATATATGTGCTAGAAGCATTAAGTTAAATGATGTAATATCTGTACACAGACCATCAAGTTTTAATAAACCTTTTAAAATTTATTAGCTTCTAGATGACTCAGTTTCCATATTTACAATAAAGTAATATTACCCATAACTTAGGGTTCGTGGGATAGATAAATAATACAAAATACCTGAGGTGTTTACAGAAGTGGTTAATAATCAATAAATATTTATTATCCTACATGTATAATTATTATCTTATATCTTTTTTTTCTTTTATTATTCATATGTGCATATTTATAAATGATTATAAATATTATTACTTGATTTCCAAATATTCATTTATATCTTTCTTCTTAACATTGAAGGAGAAATTTCAGGAATATTTTATGGACAATGTTTAACAATAAGTAAGTTCTACCAAATGCTCTATAGAATTACTGAAGTAGTGCTACATACTCTAAGTGATATTTGCAATTTCTAGGTCAGAAATAAATCAAAGTCATGCTTAGTGTCCACAGTTATTCTTACATAACATCTGTCTTCTCACAAACTTTGATCAGTAATGCATCCAATTTGCCTTTGAAGAAAGAAAGTTTCCACATTTTACAAGGAGAACATATCAGCACTTATATTTAATTTACAAAGTAAAACTCAATTATTTTTAAAAGGAACCAGGTTGTAATCTGATCGGAAAAGCATCTTATAACATTTCACTTTCCATAACACATTCTTCTGGGAGATGGATGGCTTACGTAAAATGTAACTGATCTGGATTTCAATTGAAGAAACTCTATGCTAAATCCACTAAAAGTATCATTTACATGTTCTCTAGTCCTTTTCCTTCATTTCTCTATACATTATCAAATATATGGAAATTTCTGAATCATTGCTTAGGCAAAAGTTTTCATCAATTATAAAATACAGTGCTGGTAGAGTGGAGTTGGCATCAAGAGTGTTTTGAAGGAAGTTACCTAAGAACAGTTTTGATAAGCAGCAGGCAAATTTAAATCTCAGTCATTTTTGAGAAAATTTCCGAGATTCTCTGTCATTTTCTGTTTTAAATCCCTTTTTTCACATATAAAGTAACAGTACCATGAGCAATATTTTCTCCAGTAAAACTTTTCCCCATTCTGAGTTTTATTAGACATTAGAGCATAAATAGATGTGATTAGAAAGAAATAGTCATGAACAAAACACACCATTTATAGTAATTCAGATGAATATGTATTTATACTAATAGATCTTTGATTCTTAATAACGATCTTAGAAGGTATTCTAACTTTATGTTCCAACTTTGTTTTCATTTTTCTTTTTTGTGGGGGGTGGTTATTACTGTGATTTGGACCAAGAGTTTTGCATTTCCTATGCAGGAACTCTACCACTTGAGCAACCCACCCCTTCAGAATATTGTGATTTTGATAATTTTATTTAAAATAGAGTCTCACATTTATGCCTGGGCCAGGCTGAATCATGGTCCTCCTATTTACTCTTCCCATGTATCTGGAATGATAGGCATGTGTCTCCACACCAAACTTTTAATAGCTGAGATGAAGTATTGCAAAATTTTATGTTCAAGCTGGTGTCACAATCCTCCTGATGTTTGCCTCCTGAGTAGCTAAGATTACAGGCATGACCAACTGTGCCTGGTTTCTTGGATTTTCTTTTCAATAACAAGACCTACTACCTTTCATCCTACTACTTCATTGGTTTTGTTTAGAAGATGCTGAAGAAATAACTGTAATTCTACAGTTTCTACAATGTATATGATATTTAATATGTATATAACTGATATTTAGAGTGGACTTAAAGTTATTCCATCTCAATGAATATGAAACATTGTTACAATAGACACATGCCATTTAGGATGAAACACAGAACATATAAAACATACGCTACATGGCAAGAATAATGAATACTATTGGTATGTTCTTCTGTTCCCCATCTCCCATTTGTTGTGAAAGTTGCCTGGCAAATCATAGTTTCTCTCTTCTCAGGAGAGTTGTCCTGGCTAAATGGGAGCCACTTGGCCAAGAAACTACGGCCTTCTCACCTGCTCACTTCCATCACTCCTGTAGATCTTCTTTGTACTTGGATACAAAAGACTGGTCCTCCATGTAGTGCTATCTCTGAATTACTGTTGGGTTCCTTATAAACATTGTAGCTAATGTTTTCCTTATTCAGCCTCCATTCCGTGAAGACTTTCTGCTTGTATCTTCCAGTCAACCAGACATTTCAAGAAAAATTTTGATCTCAGGTTTGGCTTCTAGAACTAAATCTGAGGTAGCAGGAAGTAACACTTTTTTTTTTTTTTTTTTTTTGCAATCAGTGAGATACATCCTGATCAGGGTGACCACCATTACGCTCTACTTTCACATTTAATTTTAATTCACAAAAGCCCAGTAACATATTCACCCATATTACTATAATGAGTTTATATCAATGTACATATTGAATGTTAAAGTATATAAATTCTTGGTATATCAAAAGGTAGTTTTTAATCTGCCTTATATATGCACCTCATTTCCTTTCTCTCTGGCCACTATTCCTATAAACTATTACAAACAAAACTTATGGAGCATTATATAAGATTAACTTTTGAAGCATTAAAATAAGTAAATTGTGTACAATTAAGAAGCAAATTTGCCAAAAAATTAAGATTTTTTTTCTTAAGGACAGAAAGTAGAGACTAAAATAATCATGATAATATTTACTTATCATGAATGCTGTAGGTTTACAACAAATTTTCCAATGGTGATATTTCGTAACTCCAGGTTCCACACTAGAACTCTGATGGCTAGAAGCAAACTTGCTTGTAGGGAGCTCACTGTTGCCATGGTTTTGACAGTGGGCCTTGCTTAAGTAGACCTGAGTTAGGATTGTTGAAAAGAGAAGCAGTCTTAAAAATTATGAAGGACCTAGAGGTTTCATTTGACTTTAAGGTTCTGTGGCTAAGTGTTTCATAGACCCTTGGTGTTTGCATGCATATGGTCCATGGAGACTGCCCTTGAGGAAAAACCATGATACTCAGAATACATAGAGTTCAGTGCTGTACTGAAGATGCTTGATTCACTTCCCGCCCCACAATGCCATCCGACATCTGCTTAAACTATGCCACCATTCAAGAAATCTAAAATTTCCACTTTGTCACTTAAATTAAGCAGATTAACTTTTACCTTGGTTTTTGGCCACCGTTTGCTTTTTGGGAGGCAAATTATCACTAAAAGTAAAGAAACACTAAACAGATCACACAACAATTTAAAAACAGCTGATAAAATGTAGTACTGAGAGCTTCTTTGGATCAAGTGTGACACAAACTGTGAGGAGATTTAAAATGTTTATTTTGAAATTTCTCTTGATTCTTTATTTTTTATTTTTTTACTATAGTTGGGAAAAATGTGTGTAATAAATCTGTGAACAAGGTGGGCTTATTGTGTGTCACCACTATCACATTGTACAATTCTCTGAACTATGATTTAGAGAAAATTTAATATACAGTATAGTGCTGCTTTTAATATGTCATAATAATCCTCTCATTTTCAGAATCTAAGAGTTTGCAAGAAAAGGAAGCTGAGAAGTTTAGGCCATATAACCCATGCACTGTGAATTGTAGGACTTACATACCTCTATTAAATAAATCATTTTTATAGTCGAAAGAGTAAAAAATAAAAGTCTGAATTCTCAATCCAAATTGAAAAGATCTCGCACAAGTTGGTTTATATTTTTGATACTTTATGAAATGAAGACTTAACAGCTAAACATTCAGAAGGATGATTACATTTAATTGTATTTGCTTTCTAATTTCAATTAAAATATCACCAAAGAAATGAACTCTCGTATACATCCACAACAGAAGTGATATTTCACAGAGTCAAAGAGAATAAGAAAGTAGATGATATTCTATGAGGAATACCACTATAATTTAGTAGCTAGAATAATAATGAACAACATAAAAGCAGCTTGGAGAAAGCATGAATTAGTAATTCCGTTGAGAAAATCACAAAGAAAGCAACATGGAAAAGCTAAGGAAATCAGTGAAATAAGTATCCTGGTGGCTGCAAATATTGTCAAATCTTCTTATTTCTTTCCCAATCTTGAGCATGTTCCCCTCTCAGGCTTGTAGAGACTGAAACTGACATTACTAGCTTTGGGGTTAAAAATAATCTCTGAGGGCAAAGAATAAGTACCATAATTACAACCCAATAGAATCATGAAAGAATTAATAAATGTTAACAGTTTATAATATCTTATGATTATTGTAGAATTATGGCCAGTCATATTTATACCCCTTTGTGTGACTTCATGGTATGAAATTGACCAACCTGAAATACAAGTTTTAGCATTTTCCTCCTACTTCAACTTCTGGAAATGAACCACTGGGTTCTTAATCCATCTACTTTGAGTTCCACAGTACATAACCTTGAACCATGAACAGAAGATTAGTCTTTAATATTTTACTATTGAAACCATTTGAAAATATTGATGATATCAAATAAAGGAGAAACCATTGGATCTATGAAAAACAAAATGTTTCATTGTTACAATAGTACACAAAAAAAGCATATTCAGGAGTTGAAAAATAGTTATTTAGAAATTGGAAAAAGCAATGGCAATATAACTTTTAAGAATAAGTTTAGAAGAAAACCAAGGAGTGAAGATAACTACAGGTAAACATTCTGTAGGTAAGTAGAAGTTTTAATAGAAGAGAAAAAATAAGGGGAATTATACCATTTGTCTTAAAATCTTGATATCCACATTAAGGGGCTTAAAAGAAAATGGAAAGAGAACTTTTGAAAGAGAGATATATAAAAGAATTAGTAATAAAAAGTACTTGTAAACAAGGGTCATAAATTCCACGAAAATCAAGTAATGAGCTGAAAAAGGAAACAGGGAATCCAAAAATAAAGAGGAAACCATGGTGGTACACATTTATCATCTCAGGGAGATAGAGAGATAGAAGTAGGAGAGTTGTGAGTTTGAGGCCATCTTGGGTAAATTAAAGGATAATCTGAGATACACAGTGAGACACTGCTTCAAAGAAAGTAAAGAATTGAGGCGAATTGAATGAAATCCCTAGGAATTAGATTTGGGAATTCCCAATATGATCACATGCAGCTGCATTTGAAGACAACAAACCCAAATTGAAATAGATGACAAAAACCAGTTTAGAATTGTGTCTGCAAAGGAAATGCAAATGGAGCTGATAGAATACCTAATGTGTTTTTCCATTCTTGAATAATATATTCAATTTTGTAGAGAATATGATGATTAATTAATGTAAATATGTCAGTAGGGCTAAAGAAACATAAGAATTATGTTAAATAGAATACATTTCCAGGGAAAATAAAATATTATACGGCAGTAAATGGTAATCACTGTAAATCTCATAGTTAAGGTATATTTTCTTTCAATTTATAACAATGTTAACAAAGGATTTAGTTCACAAAAAGAATCCAGATGATAGAAAAGAAATGTTATCTCTCATCATACATATGTATACATATGTATGAGGAGAGGGAAATGGAAGAGAACAAGATGTTCTTCTCACTGAGACATAATTCAATGCAAAACACCTAACAAAAATTTCAGACAGATGCACACTAAGAAATGTGTAGATAAATCTCTTAGACATAAAAATTGCAGCAGAAATCTTGGTTTGGGTTCTTAAGTTTTCATTAAAACTTAATAGTAAAACTTAATGTGGTGTTTGTACACAATGGAACTTAACTCAGCCATGAAGAAGAATGAAATCTTAGTATTTGCAGGTAAATGGATGGAACTGGAGAACATCATTCTGAGCGAGGTTAGCCAGATTCAGAAGACCAAAAATTGAATGTTCTCTCTCATATGTGGACTTTAGATTTAGGGCAAATGCCGTAATGTGGTTGGACTTTGATCACATGACAACGGCAGAGCACATACAGGAGATATAGGAATAGGTAGAAAACCCAAAACATGAAAGTGTTTGATGTCCCCAATCCAGAGGAACTAATAGAGAAACCTTAAAGTGACAGAGGTTAACATGAGAAGGGGATCAAGAACCAGTGAAAAGATCAGTTACAGATGAATCAACTTGGGTTGTAACATATTTGTACATGGAAGCAATACTAGGACTCTTTCTGTATAGCTATCCTTAACTCAACTAGCAAAAATGCTTTGTCTTCCTTATTATGCTTATGCCTTCTGTTCGACAAAATTAGAGATAAGGGCAGAACAGGTACTGCCTGGAAGTGAGAGCGGGACAGGGAGAGGGGGTAGGGGAGGGGGGCAGGGGGAAGAAATGACCCAAACAATGCACGCACATGTGAACAAATGAACAGTAAAAAAAAAAAAAAAAAACCTCAATAGTAAAACTTAAAATTATAATTAATCAGAGACATTTCTTTGATAATACAAATATCAAATCAAAATATTAATGACCTTGAAGATATCAAAAGCTTAGCTTTTCAAGTATAAAGAATACCCTATTTTGCCTTTATCTCTAATTTTGTTGAAGAGAGAATATAAACAATAATAGGAAGGAGCAAGGGTTTTTGCTAGTTGAGATAAGGATAGCTATACAAGGAGTTGACTCACATTGCTTTCCTGTACATATGTGTTACCTTCTAAATTAATTCTTCTTGAACTAACCTTTTGTCTAGTTCCTGGTCCCCTTCTCCTGTTGACCTCTATTGCTTTAAAGTATAAAGGCAAAATATTTTCTGCCTGGTAGTGAGGTGGGGGGGGAGAGGGAGGGAGTGGAGGGGAAGGAGGGAGAAATGACCCAAACGTTGTATGCACATATGAATAAAAGAAAAAAAGAAAAAAAAAAAAAACAACCAACACAAAAAGGGACTGGTGGGGTGGGTGGCTCAAGTGGTAGAGCACCTGCCTGGCATGAGACCCTGAGTTCAACTCCAGTACTACCAAAAAAATTTACAATTCTTTAAATAAGAGTTTTTCTATAGTACTCTTTTGGCACTTCCATATGTTCATTTCAATGTACTTAAACTAATTTTAAGCAACTGTCCTAAAATTAAACAATGCACTTAAATACTTAGTGAGTAAATCATATATATGGTGTACATAAGATTGAGCTAACTATAGAACTCTAAATAGTAATTGACTTATATAAGACAAATAAAACTTCCCATTTACTTTGAAAAAAAAAAGAATACCCAGAATAATGGCATTTATGTAGATCTGTGTCACTCACAATAAGCAAAGCTAAACTTCATTCTCATTTAACCTTAGAAAGGAGCAGCTTAACTGCATTTGTATATGTTCATGTTGTTAAAATTCAGTGTTCTTGTCTTATAACCAACAGAAAGAGTTCAAAGATAATGATGTTGAATCAAGGACATATGTGAACATGGAGTGTTGTTGAGATACTAAACAAAATCAATACATCTTAATCCCCAAAGCACCTGTGCATAGATTATAGACACTTCACAATAAGTGGCATACACCCATAGAAATCCATATTTCCTAAACATACCCTCTTTTTTATGGAAATGTGAAATGATATTTCCTAATGAAAATGGCAAATTCTACATTTTTATATGGAATACTAGTATAAAATGTAGAAATATAGTTCATACAGGAATCACAATGATGACACATATAAGTTAGCTAAGTTTGAAATTCAGCATTGATATAAATATATATATATATATATATACTTGTGTTATGTAATCATATCACAATAAGTATTTTTAAAATAAAAGTTTGAGCAAGTCTCCTGTTTTAAAGTTGGCAGAACAAGGACTCTGATTGACTAAGTAACTAGTAACTAAGTAACTAGTAATGCAAGACACACAGATGACACAGAAATTGCTGAATATCACCTTGAGTTATGTCAGCCTTCTGAACTAGGAGTTGGGAATCTGCAGTAATCTAACTAACAGAGAAGAATGGCTCTCAAAATAAACTGATACCAATAAACAACGATTACAGATAACAGAAATAAAATGATCGCTTTAAGATTGAAGATTCTTATCTATAGGTTCATGTAACTTCAGGGAAATAACATGCAATATTATAAATTACTCTCAAGAAAAGTCACCAGTAAAGTCTGTGAAGTGAGACTGAAGATTTGTATTATCAGAGCACTAGGATCCTTGACTTGGATCTACAGGAGAAAGCTGTAATGGATTTAGTGTAGCTTAAAATCAGGTACTGAACCTCTTTCTTCCTTACCCCATCTGGACAAGTTGTGGTGATATCGCTCAGTAAGTAGATCACAACAACCAGCAAGAAGGCTGATCTAAGGGGAATCTCGTGTTAAAGATTGGAGACTTTGAAAAAATTCGAGTTATAGACAAACCACACTAAGTCTTAATTTTTACAAATTTTACATTGATGCAAAATTAGAAGAGTCTATTCTGGATGTTTAATTTCAGGAAGGATAATTATAACTCTCTATATGTTATAATGATACATTTTAGATGCAAAAATGACCAAAACTTAATGCAATGAGTAACCTGGGTCCTAGTTGTATATTACTCTCTTACCCAGCCTCCAGGCTTGTCCTAAACATTTGACTGACTGTATGCCCCAAGGATCTCTGAACCTTATGTCTACAAGGCTCCCTTGGTGATGTGACCATGCTGGTTCCAAAGGGTGACTTGGAGCATGACTCATTGCTTCTGGCCAATGTGGCTGGAAAGATATTTCTAACATAGGGTTACATGAGATTGGATTGCTGTGATAGTGCTTACACACTGGTTTTAAGTTTCACTCAAGTAAGAATCACTAATAGTTCAAGATTCCAGGCTATTATTGGTCAACTCTACCCCTTGAACTTGAACATGTAGGTGAAATTTTATTCAATTTTAGTCTATCAAAGTTCCAACCACATTATTTCCTGTGATCTATCACACCAGTAGGCATCCTTTCCCTTGCACCATTACCCACCTATCCTGCTTCAGGTACCTTGTCTCTGATCCTTTTTACTTTTTCTGAAGAATGTGAGACCCTGTCATGCTCTGCAAGACTAACCTTAATGCACTTTGTCTATGATCTATGTTGTGGTGTGGTGACATGATGACTTACTGGGTAGATATTATGCTATTCTCCACAAGGGATGGACATTCATTGAGCAAATGGTAGTACTTTCCTGGATCTGTCAGTGAGAGTCTTGCCTATCTGTTTTTGGGGTGACTCAATATTAAAAGGTATCACAATGTAGGAATACAGTAATCAGAGGCTAAAGTGTTTGTAAGAGAATTCATGTTTGGAAGATGTGTTGTTTTAGATTTATGCTACAAAATCCAAACAGTAAATTAACATAACTAGAAAACAAACAATTGTTCTCATCTTCCTTCACCCTGTGGGTAGTACCTACATTGGTTATAATCATCTACCTGTATTTGAATTATTAGAGTATTTGAATTATTAGAGTATTAGGTACAAGTGATGCAGTGTTAGGAGTAATAAGATATACGGTATTACATAAATAGAGTTAGGACAAGGAAATCCATATTCTTAAAAGTAAAATTCATAAAGCAAAGATTCCAGAAGTGAGAGAACTTGAAGAAGGGAGAAGAAATGAGATGCAGCAGAATTAACTTAGAGAAGAGTAGAAAGGGGGTTCCTTCCTTGTGTTATGACAGAAGTCAACAAAAGTGTTTACAAATGTTGATACAATTGTAAGTTCTATGAAAAGAAATTAGAAAATGCCATCTCTCAGGCCCTTCAGTTTTACTCTGTGCAGTAAAGGTAAAACCCTCATCTTAGAGTGTGGGAGATGTGCTGTTAAGAGACACATGCTCTTCAATGAGTATTCCAGATGTAAATGTTTGCTTTAAGTCTTAAGTGTTTTTTAGCACAATGAATAATACATTCATAGAATATATTCACTAAGAACTTTGGCAGGGAATGTGAATGAATAAAAATTAACCTGAAAAAATAAGCAGTAACTATTCATATATATCATCCATAATGAAGTTTGAGAAAAAAAATAGCTCATGTAGAAGAAGACTAGTTCATCAATATTGAGATCCTATTATGAGCCAGGGACTTTATAAGTATAAGAAATAGTGATATTAATAATCGTTTCTGTACTTATACTACATAGTTTTGTTGGAATAGTGTATAAACGTAACTTTACTCTACCATTTTAACTCCATGTATAACAGCAATATGCATATATAAAATAAGCCCAGAATGGGGTTCCCACGGTAGATTCTTCCAATGACTATTTCCTGGTTGGAATTTTGCCAACGGTTAGAAACATGAAAAAAAATGAAAAGAATACAGTAGTCCAAGAGAAGTACATGAAAATATTGTTTACATATTTGTTTATGACAAACCATCAAATTTATTTACTTTAAAATCACCCATTTACATATATTATCATTACAAATAAAATTTCCTTTTACAATTTGGACTTGACTTAGATTGCTGCTACTCTGATCATAATTGAGTCTCCACATGTATTCAAACCATTCTGGGCTCTGCTCCTGGCTACTTGATGGGGAAAGGCAATAATGAGGGGGTAGATTTAGCCACATGTCTGTCAACATTAGGGGAATATCCTGAGCCAATTCACATGGAAGCTTGGCACAGATGTAAGTGGGATAATGGAATCAATTGTATTCAACCATAGACTTCTCACTGCTGTGAATCCACTTCCAAACTTAACTGTTGACTCAAATATTGGATACAGGACATCATAAGTCTAGGCCAGATTCTGAATTAAAAAATAAAATGCCCTTTTTATTTAAGAATCTGTAAAACCTTATTAATATGGGTATGTACTCAGAGAAGGGTGGTAAGGTATGACATTTAGTTATTGACTCATTTATTTATTTTTTGGATTTTTATCATCAAAAATAAACCTTGTAAGTATGAGATAATTTTTGTAAAGTTAATTAGTTTAATTTTTAACTAAACACATAAGAACATAAAAATTATTCATATTAATGTGGTATGATGTGATGCTTTGATCATGCATGCAGTGTGTAATGCTCAAATCACATCAAACACACATATTTCTGCAAACATTTATCTTTTTTTAGTGAAAACATTCAGAATACTTATTTCTATATCTGTGTAAAAATTGTAAAATTGTTATCTCATTATTGACTAGCTATATTAATAGAACTAGATTTTAATATAGCTAAAACCTTAATACCATAAATAAAGTTAGGAAAAATGAACTTGGAGAGGTTATGTATGATCTTGATAGAGAGTGGTCAACTTAAGACATAAAACATTTTTAGTAGATTATGCTTTCTTCCAAATTCAGACATGCAGAAATATCTTGTTAAGTCAATTGGAGACCACACATACACACACACATGATGAAAAGGTATTCCTTGCTGAAAGGTGAAGGAGGAAAAAAGCCTCATAGTTATGCTATACCTGATGATGTCCAAGATGTAGTGAGATTAGAGACAGCAATAAATCCTGCAAGAGAAAAAAAAACTTGACTATGTTCATGTTAATACCTTTATACTTACTTGAACAAAAAACTACTTTTTCCCCCTTTGGCCAAATACTAATATTAAAAAGAGAACAATAGGAAGAAGATGTCAAATATTGTAATCAGGTTGCTATAGGTAAGATTTTTCCTTTAGACACATCAGACTAGCTATGGATGAGATAAAAGATAAAAATTAGCAAACATGATGGAAAATAAGTGATAATCACCTGGGAGTGAAAAAACATGAGTTTCTAATCTTTGATATCTGCCATAGAATGTAAAAATAAATTATATGTCTTAGGAAAGTAAAATTTAGTCATGGATTTATGTTGAGAGTGAGAAAATTAAATTTTGAATGAAAACCAAGGTTCCAAATTGGGATATAAGTTCTATCAGTAAAAATATGAATCATGAGTAACCTGATTTTCTTTTGTCTACCACAAAACTGTTTGAACTAACTCTCAGACTCAAGTTGATAACTGAGATGAGATTTAAATTCAGCTCAACTGGAGCAAACATTCAAAGTAAAACTTAAAAACCAAGTTTGTTTATTTTTTTTTGTCTTGAAGGATGAATAGAATGGATTAGGTAGGGTAAGAAAGAAAACTTTTAATGTCATTTTATGTTATTTAGTGTCTTTCCTCACCTTAACTAGTGTCTTCTTTAAACAAGTGTTAATATGAAAAAATAAAATAAAAAAGAGTAAAGAAAGACAAGTCATCTTATTCCATCTTGAATTTATTTAACATAATTGAAATTAAGTACTCATTACATTTGTAGACACTGCAGAGTATATTAACTAGAAGCGTGCTTAATTATTCCTGGAAATTACTTTAAACATGCTCAGATTCACTTAGGTATCTACAACCAAAGTAATTTTTATAGCACATACTTGGATATGTGAATAAATGTGACAAAGTAGGAAAGAACTACTAGATAGTATGAATTCGCCATTCTATGTGGTAAAACTGGAAAGAAAAAAGTTATGGATTAATAAAAATTTTCAAATTTGTTGATCAACCCTGGAATTCCTAAGAATCTAAATCATCATTTAACCACATATCAAAGATTAAATGCAAAATGTTTCTTATGTGTAAAAGTAATTTAACTGATACAATTATTTTATATTAATATCCATATCAAAAAGGCAGTACATTGATCCTGCACATGGGGAAGGTTTTTCAAACTGTTTTCATGCAAGAGTGCACTAATACCAAGGTTTGGTTTTGTTTTCTTTTATATTGGTGTCTGAGATCTTGAAATTACTGACTTGTCAGTTTAATTTTTCTAAAATGCCTACTTCAAGAAATGTACCTTATTACCTACACTATTCACATTCATATGCAAGACTGCATATAGACACTCACTAATTAGATTCAATAGACAGAACTACTTTTTGAAGGTAAAAATCTTTATGTCATCTCTTAGGGAATTTTACCTGCACAATTTACAGGTACAATTTTATGGTTACATACAATCCTTTTTGTACAACTGACTAACAGAAGGTTTCAAGTTTATTTAATATGCATCTGATAGCAATTCAGAGACTCCTGGGATAAAGTAAATGGAATTGAGTGCAAAAAGAAAACATGGTAAACTTTTAGCTTAGAAGTTACAATGAAATCAGGATATATTCCTCTGTATTAAAAAAGGAATATCAGTTACTTCAGTGTCTAATCATGAAGAAAAGACATTGCTGGTTTCCATGGCAACCAAGTCCTAAGTATTCTTCATTCATCCCTTTTCTACCAGAAGCTACCTCATTATGGTGAAAAGAAATTCAGTGTCACATCAATGAAAACTCTAATATTTATAGATCCAAACACATTTTTCTGTCCAGAGTGACTAAGTAAAGATGCTGAAATCTAGCATTGGCTTGAGCAAGGAAACTTAATTTAAATGTGAGAAGAACTGAGGCTTCTCTTGAATTTACTTATGTATTCAGCATCTATTATTTGAGCATCCAAGAGAGATTTTTTTTCATAGACTTTGACAGGCTCAGCTCTTTGGAGAGTTTATTTTATGTTCTCTAGTCAGAAGCTGAATTCACTGGCACTTCTGGCTCTAACTTAAAAGTCAAAATACAAAAGAACTTGCACATTTATTCTTGCCTGGCAAAGATAAGATTTATTCTGCATGGTATAAAAACACCTGACAAACTATCTACTTGATATTGAACTTTCAAAATACTTTCAGACTATATTTTTTAGTGAGAAAAATATGTTAACATAATTGACTATGAGTTTTGCTTCCTATGATTATATATTACTAGCATACAAATTTCAGTTGTATCTATTTTATATAATCTGACAGTACTGACATTTTGGATGCTCTGGTGGCTTATTTCTTAATCACAAGTTACAAAGCAATTGTTTTATTTTGGAAGCACAATTTTAACCTCTCGAGTTATGTCATTTAGCTTTCACACAGTTCAAATGTGATGTTTTAGCAAACTTATCTTGTGCAATGTCTCACTTCAGAGAATATTCATTTTAATGATGTATTTCAAGAGGATTCTCGATTTGTCTGTGTGGCAATTTAAATAATTTTGTCATTATTAAAGTATATGAAAACTTCTGACAGTGTTATTTTCTATGTGGGAAAAAAGTTTCATGTATTATGCTTGTTATGGTTTAGATTTGAGGTTTCCTCCAAAAGGGATCATCTGTTGAAGGTTTGGTTTCCAATGTAGCAGTGTTCTAATTGCTGCACATTCTTTGCAAAACATTTCACTGTTGTTCTTTCTAAGGCATTCAAAATCATGTACAGTAGTAGCCCAGTATGGTTTCAATATGCAGTGCTCATTAGTAATTATTTCAAAAATGTTGTATGTGCTAATGAAAATTATCATTCTTTTTTTTTTCTGCATCTTAAATGGATTTAGCATTTTTTCTTTCCTGTGGTGACAGTTGGTTACATTAATGCTCAGTAAAGGCTTGCTGCCCAGTGCTCACAGAAGTCAATGCTATGGCACTGGTTTTGCAAAAGGAAAAGCCTGTATCGCAAGGTGGACAAACAAGAATGCAGTAGGTGAAGGAAAAGAAAAATCTCAGGTCTGCATACCTAATAAATTGATTTTGGGGGAATTCATAGAAAAGGAGAGGGGAGGAATTACAACCTCAGTGCTTCTATGTTTAGATTATTATGGCTTTATTTTAAGTATTAGAATTGTTTAATTCCTCCAGCACCTTTTCAATTTTATTGATTTGGAGGCATTTATGGCCATTAAAAAAATTTTTAATTGTTGTGGTGGTCATACATTGTGACATTTTCAAAAGTTCTTACCTGATATCATACTTAAATGTATCCTCTCCATTATTCTCCTTTATTCCTCCTCCCCCCATTCCTGAAATAGTTTCAACAGGTCTCATTTTTCCATTTACATACATGTGTACACAGTATTTGCACCATGTTCACCATCCCACACCCTTTCACACATCCTGCCCCCTCAACTGGCACCAACCTCCCAGACAGGCCTATTTTGTCTTCCTATTCTCTGATTTTGTAAAAATAAAAAATAAAATAAAATGACGTTTTTGTTTGCTTGACACAGCTATACAGTTTCCTAGTGACATTTCCATGTAAATATGTATTATAACCTGAATTGGTTTATCTCCTTTATTTTTCTCCTTTTTACTTTAGTCCCTTTTTATGGTGATTTCAACAGACTTAAAACTTGTATAGTCATTCTTGTATAGGAAGTACATTATTAAGGCTATTTTAATTTCTCTGATCACTTTCAAATATATTTTCCAATTTGATAGAAAAGCCTCCAGAGTTTTTTATTGGTGTTTTTCATTCAATATGTAGATAAATATTTATAGATCTTTCTTTCAAACAGAAATCAGTCACAGGACACTTTTTAAAAATGGTAATATATTTTTTCAGACAACTGGTGGGGGAAAACTTCAGTGTAAATTGAACTCAACTCCATTGAAACAAATGATAAGAAGCTTTTTAAATGCTGGGGTATACTAAAAGGAAAAGTTTGGAATGACATTTAGGGGAATAGTTCAGTGAATATGGTGAGGTCTTTGTTTTGCTCTTTTGTATTTATTCCTTATAGAGAGGAAAAACAAATCCTCATATAAGAGTTAGTTTTGCAATTGAGACAAAAACGCTTAACAAAGTGAGACTTACCCTTTCACAGATACTGGGAGAAACAGAATCTATTACCCTAAATGTTTATATTTCAAAGAGTTGTTTCACAGAGCCTGAAGAATTATTTTATGTTGTAGGAAATTTATATCTGAAAGGGATGGAGAAAGGATTTACAAGTATAAATTTCTTGAAGTAAATGCTGCAAGAAAAGAGGTTGGGGTCTACTTCAGGCACAAGTTCTTTCCATATCTTCACAATTGTGAATGATACTACAATGATCATGGGATGCAGACATCTTTAATATGGAGATTTTCCTTCCCTGGGAGTATATATCATGAAAGAGAGGTTGTGATATCAAATGGTAGTTCTATGTTAAATTCTTTACAGAACCTCTATATTCTTCTCCACTAACAGAGTACAGTGTGTGTCATTTTCCTCTCTTACCAATACTTCGTTTTTGATAATGACCATCTTAAGAAATGTGAAGAAATATATCATTGTGGTTTTGATTTGCATTTCCTAATGATTAGTGTTGGGAAGCAACTTTTCAGGTGTCTGTCACTTTTTGTCTTCTGGGGAGAAGTGAACATTCAAGTCCATTTTCAATAGCTTATTTATTGATTGATTGATTTTTGCTGTTGAGTTCTCTGAGTTTCTTATGCATTTTTTTATATTACCAGTGTATTTAGTATATAGTTACTAAATATTTTCCCCACTCTTTTGGCTGCCTTTTCACTTTGTTGACTGTTTCCTTCACTTTGCCAAGACTTTTAGTTGGATGTACTTTCATTATTTTCTTTCTGTTGCCTGTGCTTTCAGCATCATTTCCAAAATGTAGTGATAAGTCCAATATTAAGGAATAATTTCTTCTAGAAATTTTAAGTTTTCAGATCTTATGTTGAGGTTTTTAATGCACTCCAAGTTGAGTTTTGTATATGATATGAAATAAGAATGCAGCCAAAATCATGCATTGAAGAGTCTTATCATTTCCCCATTGTATATTTTAGTGGTTTTATTGCACATCAGTTGACTCTATATGCCTGGGCTTATTTCTGGGCTGTTTATTCTATTCTATTGGTCTGTATATTATTCCAGTACCCTGCTAATTTAATTCCATTGTTGTGTAATATAATTTGAAATCAGGAAGTATGATGCTACCCACAGTTTTTGCCTCCTCAAGATAATAAACTCTTGTGTCCCTTCAACACAAAATGTCTAAATTAACTTGAATATGTGCTGACACATATGAATTAGCAATCTTTTAAGGCCATAATCCATACTGAGGCTCAAATTACTATTACATCCAGCCTTATGTGATAATACAGGCCATACATTGACAGCATCGTTCTTTAAGGAAATTCATTAGACACATTCATACAAGAAAGATCCAAAGTTCTCAAAAAAGTGATAGATCATTTTCTCATTGTCAAGAAATAACTGTTGACCTCACAATATCCACATTATGTGGTTGTTAAAATGACCAAGAGGTGTTTCTTGAGAGTGGCAGTATACACAGTCCATCTCTTGTTTACCAATTATATTTTGTGCCTCTATAACAAATGCTTTCTAAATTAACTCTCACATGTGCTAAGATGTATAATTGGACAAACCTTCAAGGTTTTAGTACATATTACAATTCAAATGACCATATTCAATAACTATTTATATACTCTCTTGGTGCATGTTTGATATTGTCAGTCACAGTATCTTAACCAATTTGCTTGAAAGAAATTGGTCCTGCCTGTGGGTACAACCACTAGGTTCTGAAGTATTGGATTGTGTTATTTCTATAAAGAATAATACACTTTGTTTCTATAGGCAATATAGTTACTTAATTATCGACTTGTTCCTTTTGAAACATTTTGTGCTTTGCTCTTGTTTCAAGAAAACTTTATTTTAGATATAGTATTACATTTATATCATGTTGGTACCCTACTAATATATTTTCTGAATGTCCTAGGTGATCCATAAGTATAGATTTAAACATCTCCATGCTCTTGGTGACCTTTGGAAATTCTGTTAATCTTTCACTTTAACCTGGCAGGCAGAATTTATTTTCCAACAAAGACACAAGAAGATCTACCTGGATATAGTAGCTCACACCTGTAATCCCAGCTATCCTGAAGGAGACCAGGAGGGCCATGGTTTAAGGTCAACATGGGAAAAATGTTAGGGACACTCCATCTCAACACAGAAGCCAGGTGTGGTGGTATACATCTTTTATCCCAGCTATATGGGAGGCATAGATGGGAGGATTGTGGTCAGAGGCTGGCCTCAAGCAAAAATGCTAGACCTTATGTGAAACATAACTAAACCAAGAAAATGGACTAGGGCCCTGGCTCAAGTTGTTGAGAGACTTCCTAGCAAGCTCAAGGTTATGAATTCAAACCTTGGTATGAGAAAAGAAAAAGATCTACATGCATATGCAGGTATCTGAAACACATTTTCTGAACAGCTTTCTCCTTTTCAGAGTTTCTTCATCAAACCTTTGGATCTTTCAGCCTTCCTCAACTCTTATCACTGTCATCTCTCCTAAAGCTATTGCTCAGCTTTATTTCACTTAATTGCTATAATCCCCAAATTCCAAAATGTGTTTGCAGGCAAACCTCCATGTCAGATGGAATTAGTGCTTGTCAAGCTCATTTTCTTCTTTTGGGAATCACAGACCTGTAATCTAAGATATGAATGCTGCTGCTTTATTGATTTTGTTCACTATTTTCCTTTGCTTTTGAGTGGACTGAATTTATGTTCACTTTCTATATTCTAATATTGTCAAAAGGAGAAATTTAACATACTTTTTAAAAAACTTTTAATCACATTACTTCCTGTATTGCTCTTCTCACTGACTTACTAACCAAATGCATACCATTTCTCTGGGGAAGGATTATTCTAAAAAGGTGGGTGTTTACTGAACAGAGCTTGAGAAAAGGTTAATATCACCATCCTTCAAACAGTAATAAAAGTAGTTTCATTTAAAAACAAGTAATACTTATAAATATATCAAATTCAATAAATAAATACTAAATGTATACTTTCTTCCAAAAAATGTTATAACTATATATGGTGAGCAAAATACTGATATTTTATATATTTATATAATAATGATATATATATGCATATGTTATATATACACACACATACATATGTATGGACATGTATGTAAATTTTAAATCTCCAAGATTATAAAACCTGTATGTATTGTTTCAGCACTTAATTGGCTTCCTGATTTTGTAATAAGACCACAGAAAATAATAGAACCAAAAATGTGGGGAGGGGAGAAGAATAAAAATGGGAAATAAAATATCAAACTTTTCCTCAACAGTTCTTTCTTCTGCCTCAGTAGATACAATCTGAGTAGGAAAACAGTTTTTATTTCACAATTATTTTCACCACCTAGCTGTTGGTATAAATTATTTAACAATTCACTGTTGTGCATGGTGAGCATGCTCTATAAACTGGTGTGCCTGCATCATATTTTTGAAGTGTATTCTGTGCATTTTGGTTTATCGCAAAACAAGATTTTGAAAGCCCAATGTATGCATTAAAAATAAACACATTCATATGAAAAAAGTTCGCAAATGTTTAAGACACCATAAAACTATTATTATTTCATAATTAAAACATATTTATAGCATTTGTAGTTTCTAAATAGAAATGTTTATGGCAATTAATATGAAGCAAAAGTTATTGAATATTTATAAAGTATGTGTAATATTTAAGGCACTCATTTTGAAAAATTTATTTTGAATTTTTAAATTATTTTGCTGGATGCGGGTATATTGTGGAATTTACAAAAGTTCCTAAAATATATCAAATATATAATACTTGAATTCACCCTCTCCATTATTATCTTTCATTGCACCATCCCCCTCTTACTGAAAGTTTCAAGAGATATCATTTTCCCATTTACATACATGTGTGTACAGATTTGCACTATGTTAACCCTCCCACACTCTTTCCCCACCTCTTCCCCCTCCCACTGATAGTAACGACCCCCACACCCATGCAGGACTTGTTCTGCTCTCTTGTTTTCTGATTTTGTAAAAGAAAAATAATGACATTTTTGTTGGCTTAAGGTAGCTACACAGGGAGTTTCCTTGTGACATTTCCATGTATATATGCTATATGTATGTATATATATATATATATATATATATATATATATATATGTATATATGTTAACATATATAATTGGTTCATCTCTTCTATTTTTTCTCCTTTCTACTTTAGTCCCCTTCTTATGGTGTTTTGAACCGCTTCAGATATTCTATATCATTTGTTTATAGAGTACATCAAACATATTCATCTTCTTAACTTCCTTATTTTACCCTGCCCCTCTTGTATGTGCCCTTACCATAGCATGAACTATTTACATAATATTGCCAAATTTGTATTAGGTCTATATTCCTCATGTTAGAGAAAATATGTAGCTTTTGGCTTTCTGAACCTAGTTAACTTTGTTTAAGATAATGTTCTCCAGTACCACCCATTTACCTGAAAATGACAAAATTTCATTCTTCCTTGTTGCTGAATAGAGTCCATTGAGTATAAATACCACATTTTCTTAATTCATTCATCGGTAGTGGGGTATCTTGGCTGTTTTCATAGCTTAGCTAGTGTGAATAGTGTTGCGATAAACATGGGTATGCAGATGCTTTTGTTGTAACCTGACTCACGTTCTTTCAAGTATATTGCTGGGAGAAGAATTCCTGGATCATATGTCAGGTCTATTTTTATTTTTCTGAGGAGCCTCCACACTGTTTTCCATAGTGGTTGTACTAATTTACAACCCCAACAGTGCATGAGGGCTCCTTTTCCCCCACATCCTTGCCAACATTTCTCGTCATTTGTGTTCTTGATTATATTCACTCTAATGGGAGTGAGGTGGAATTTTAACATGCTTTTGATAAGCGTTTCCTTTATGACCAATTGAGGTGAGCATTTTTTCATGGTTTTGTTTTTGTTTTTGTTTTGTTTTTTTGCCATTTGCATGTCTTCCTTTGAAAAGGTTCTGTTTAATTTATTCAGCTATTTCTTCATTGGGTCATTGATTTGGGGGGAGTTTAGGTTTTTGAGCTCCCTGTATATTCTAATTAATTAATTAGAATTAATTAGAATTAATCCCTTGTCAGATATGTAGCGTGCAAAGATTTTTCTCCCATTCTGTGGGCAGCCTCTTCAACTTAGAGACCATTTTTGTTGTTGTTGTTGTGCAGAAGCTTTTTAATTTCATGTAGTCCCATTTATTCATCCTTTCTTTTAGTTGCTGAATCTTTTGAGCTCTATTTAAGAAGTCATTAATTCCATGTACTCTCTGCTCTTTCCTGCACTAGCTTCAAAGTTTCAGGTCTTTATAATAAGGTCTTTAATTCACTTTGAATTGATATTGGTACAGGGTGAAAGGAATGAATCTAGTTTCAATTTTCTGCAGGCAGATATCCAATTTTTCCAGCAACATTTGTTGAAGAGGCTATCTTTCTCCTTCTTATGTTTTTGCTATTTTATCAACACAATGGAATTTTACTTAACCAGGAAGAAGAATGAAATCTTGTCACTTGCAAGTAAATGGATAGAACTGAAGAACATTATCTTAGGCAAAGTTAGCCAGGTTCAGAAGACCAAAAGTTATATGTTCTCCCTCATATGTGGACTTTAGATCTAAAACAAATGCAGTAATATTATTAGACATGGGTCACATGCTAAGGGGCAAACACATACAGGAGGAATAGGCAAAGGGAGGAAACCGAAAACTTGAGAGTGTTTGATGTTCCCACTGTAGAGGAGCTAATATAGTAGCCTTAAAATGCCAGAGGTCACTATGGGAAGGTGACTGGGAAGTAGTGAAGAGGTCTGGTAGAGATGAACTAATTCAGGTTGTAATACACATGTGCATGGAAGCAATGCTAGGAATCTCTTTGTATAGCTACCCTTATCTCAAACTAGGAAAAATGCTACATCTTTCTTATTATTGCTTATGTCTTCTCTTCAACATATTTAGAGAAGAGGGCAGAACAGGTTCTGCCTGAAGGAGGGAGGGTGGGAGAGAGAGGGAGGGGGCAGGTGGCAGGAGGGAGAAATGGCCCAAACAATGTATGCACATATGAATAAATGAATAAAAAAAAGAAAAAAAATCAGGTAGATATAACTACATGGATTCATATCTGGATTTATATTCTGTTCTACTGGTCCTCTTATATGTTTTTTCACCAGTACCATGCTGGTTTTTATTATTATTATTATTATTATTATTATGGCTCTGTAGTATAGTTTAAAGTCAAGTATTGTGATACCTACAGCATTGCTCAGTATTACCTTGGCTATTCATGGTCTTTTGTGCTTCCAAATGAACTTTAGGGTTGATTTTTCAGCCAATGATGAATGTCATTGGAATTTTCATGGGAATTTCATTGAACATGCAAATTGTTTTTGGTAATATACCCACTTTCACAATATGGATTACACCATACACAATCCCTGGAGGTCTTTCCATTTTCTGGAAAATATTTCTTCAATATTTCTTCAATATTTCATATTTTTCCTTGTAGAGGTCTTTCACATCCTTTGTTAAGTTTATTCCTAAGTATTTTCTTTTATTGAAGTTATTGTAAATGGAATTATTGCCCTATATTCTTTCTCAGTCTGTTCATTGTTGATGTTTAAAAAGGCTACTCAATTGACTTTGTATCCTGCTACTCAGCTGAAGCTGTTTATGGTGCCTACGAGTATTTTTGGTGGAATTTTTTGCATTTTTTAGGTATAAGATCCTGTCATCTGCAAATAAGACTAGTTTGAGTACTTCATTTCCAATTGATGTTCCTTTTCTTTCTTCTTCTAGTCTTACTTATCTGGCTAGGAATTCCAAGACTGTGTTGAATAAGAGTGAAGAGAGTGGAAAAATTTGTCTTGTTCCTGACTTTAGAGGAAATGGTTTCAGTTTTTCCTCATTTAATATGATGTTGGCTATAGGCTTGTCATATATGGCCTTTATTGTGTTGAGGTACATTCTTTCTATTTGTAGTCTCATCAGAACTTTTATTATGAAAGATGTTGAATTTTCTTGAAGCCTTTTTCTGCATCTATTGAGATGTCACTTTACCAATTTTACTGAATGCTAACATACTTCTAAATTTTATATTCACTGGGATATTAATATGAAGTAAGGAATAATTATGTGCTCAGTATACAAATTATGTAGTATAAAAGGCATATAAAATGAAAAAAGTATTAAATGAAAAGAATCAGGGCATAGTATTGAGGCAGGGTAAATGAATCTATCTATAGTTACTAAAGAATGTAATATAAATAAATAAGAAAGTACATATAAAATTTTAAGAAGAGATGGCAGGAAGATAGAGGATGAGAAAGTTTAAGGAAGGCAGTCCCAGGACTACTGAAATTGTTTCTTAGTTGTTCAAGCAGCGTGAGTTTATAATGAAAGATTCTAGGAAATACCAACCCCCAAAATGACACTTCAATATGGAGATGACTGTAAACTAAGGGCATTTGGAGAATAGCAAATTCAAGGAGGGACTTTCCATGTACTTTCCTTATTTGCCTGAAGAAAGGTTTTCAAAAAGGAATTAATGGCATGGATCCTCTCCCCAGTAATCTCATCAAGAGGGAAGATTGGCTCCTTTACAAGAAGTGAATATTGGCTTATATCACAGGAGAGGAACTTGGAAGTCCATAAAATGCCAAGAGAGACTACAACCTTGCATGTTATCCTGAGGGGCTGGTCCTCTTTCTGCAAAGGCATTTAATCTTTTCCAAATCTTTCTTGCTTCTTTTTCACCTCTGTCCTATGAAGAAAGTAAGTAAACTAGATTTTATTGAGTTTAAGGTATTCACTTTTCTTTCCCATTATGCCTGCAGGTCCACAAAGATTTATCATTTTTCTTGTTAATCTGCCTACTTCTACTTTATTTCATTGACAAGTACCAAACCTTCAGAGTGTCAGAGAAAAGTTTTACTTCCTTACTGTAACACAACATTGGGTAAAAGGCCATGTCATAAAAAGCTCTGTTAATTACTTAAATATAGAAAAATATTTAAAAATTTTGCTATACACAAGACATAGCCAAGAGGGTTACTTAAGCCATCAATTTTAACCAGTACTTTAAAGATACGATGTTGAGGCATTTTAATGAATGGGAAATATTGACCATATAAGTACTTTTATAAACAGTAAGGAAGGTGTCCTGAGGATGAAGACAGTGAGGGAACTCAGAAGTGAATGCCCAGAATAGAGGGATCAATTATGAGACTGATATAGTAAAACATAAATAAAATCATATGGTCTCAACTAAAACAGTGACATTGGGAAAGAAAAATAAATGTCATTTCAGAAATCTTGCTTTCAGAAAGCACATGCATCCATAACACCCTTGTCTTTTAGATGCTAAGCAAATTACAATTTCCCTACATGAGTACTGATTCAGTAATATTTTGATTTAAAAAAAAGACAACTTAAAGTCATAAGGAGAAACTCATGTCTCAAGATCGTTTGATTGTAAAACCAACATAGACCCATTGTCTTCATGTTTGAGTGATAACATCAAAATAGGAAGTTAGAAAAATGATTGAAAATTTCCAGATGACCACATAGCTAATGAACTTTAAAACTGAATCCTCACCCCAACTTAGATGGTATAAATGCTCTCTGGATGAAGACTACTCTTTCAAACCTTTATCTCCTACCCTTTGTGTGTCAGGGGATGTTTGCTCTTTTTATTTCATCATATTTTGCTCTGCTTTGCATATAAGTCTTCATCTGCTCCTTACATCATGAGTCTCATACATGAATTTCTGAAAAATTATTTTCACCTTTGAATTCAAGAGTTTTGGGTCACATATAATTGAGGAGTTGAGTTGGGGACCCTCCACTTCTATTTTGGGGTCCTTCTTGTGCCAAAACCCTACCCCAGTGACAATATGGCATATTATATAATCAATTCACTAAATTTCCTATTTGTCCCTAATGTTAGTCCTAATTTGAATGTTTTTGGACGTAGTTTACCCATTTCTTCATCTACTTAAGTTCTATTCACAATTCAGGTGTGAGTTCAAGCATTTCATCTAATATGAATATTTTCTTAAATAAATAGACTGTGTTTAATGTCATTGATGAGTTTTCATGTTATCTTTATTCAATCATTCATCATAATTATACTTTCAATTTGCTTCTCTTCCTTACTGGAAGATACAATGCATGAATGGTGGGTCTTCATTTAAATTATTTCACTTAGCTAACATGGCAATGTGAGCAGTCGAATCATGATAAATATTTGAAGAAGAAATAACTAATAAGCTCAGAAAATAGAAATAAACAAACCTGAGTATCATAAGTATACAAATATTATGATTTATTCTTTCTAAATTTGAGGCAAAATGTAGCTTGATTTAAATATCAAGAATATCTTCCTGCAATACAAACTTCTGGAGAATACTCAAATAGTATTTTAGACTACTAGCACCATGATAAATGTGATTTCTTTAATCGTGTCTTCCTTGTAAGTTATATTACTTGCTCTGAAGGGTGTCCGAGCAACCATTTTGTTTCTCAGAACAGTGAAAGTATTAGTTTTGATATGGGGTTTAGTCCTTACCTTTTTTTAAGATCATTTCTTTTCACATATGCAGCTATAACCTTTGAGAATTTCTAAAGTGTTTCTAATCTAATATTCCTGAATTTGAAAGCTGAGAGCTGAATGAAAAGTATTCAAGGAGAAAGAGGCTTACTGTAATACGATTTTTAGCTCAAAAATTTGTTCATCTTCAGCTTTAAAAAGACCCAAGACAGCTGACCTTCAGGTCAGGGGAGCAAGTCACATTTTATAAGGAAATGAAGATTTTATACTATGAAAAATATATAAGGAAATATATAATATATTAGGAAAGAAGATTTTATACTATGAAAAATATCCTATAGCTTATAATTTCTCGTTAAAGAAATAATAGCTTTGAAACATAGCAGCTGTTGACCCAAAGGACACATTTTTTGAATGATTTCATTATAACATCTTTTAAAAGTCTAAATAGTAATAGAAAGCAGATAGTTCTACTCCCCCATACTTGTCTATTGAATGGGCAGTCTGATAAAGGATACCCGAGATCTTTCCTCAATAAATGATTAAAGTCTGAAGGCCTTTCATTAGCACAATTGGTAAAATATATGGTAAGTTTCTTTCCTGATATAAAGATTTATCTCATGATCAGTTTTAGCTGTTGGTAAGACAAAAATATACAAATCACAAAGTGACAAATCTTTCTTTTGGATGCTAAGTAAGATATCCATATCGTTAGACCTTTAAGAACACTTAGATTTGTTTTTTATTGTTGTGCTGAGTGGGGGTACATTGAGGCATTTACAGAAGTTCTTACAATATATCAAATATATCATACTTGAATTCAACCCCTCCCATACATAGTAGTCTCAAAAGAATACATGGAATTTTCATTTGAAAGATATATGCTCTAATCCTGATTTTGTTCCTATTTGGCTATGAAGCTTACAAAATAAAATAAACCTCTGGATATCACTTTTGCAATAAAAATCAATGAGAGGAAATTATTGGATGCCCTCAATGTTGTCTACTTGATCAGTTTCTGGGTTATAAGAAACCACACCTGTGCCACTGCCACATTCAAAAGACGAATACCTGTGCACTCATCTCTCACAGAATGAGTTCCATGTTTACCTGTGACTCAAAGTCTCACACACTGACCAGTAAGCAGAAGCCAGGCCACATACTTATGAACAAGATGTAAAAGAGGGGCAGAAAGTTATTTTCTGGGCTCCAGTTTAAAAAATTATAGACTTAAACGGTTAATTCTGCAAATTCAGAAAGAGTACTCAAATGTATTTGGTGGTAGAAAGCATGAAGTTAAGCTTGATTTTAAAACTTACCCCCTAAATTGAGGCATGTCCATATTCAGGAAAGTAGATTTTTTTGTCCATTTAATATGTGTTTCTTTTGAAATCATGGAAATGAAGTCTTGATCAATGGTGCTAGCACCAACAAACAGTATAGCAATTGGAGGGCAAAGTTACTTTTGTTCCTCATTATATT
The DNA here is from genome assembly GCF_047511655.1 of Castor canadensis. NCBI lineage: Eukaryota > Metazoa > Chordata > Mammalia > Rodentia > Castoridae > Castor > Castor canadensis. Next base: position 24,468,087 of record NC_133390.1, on the reverse strand, counting down.
TTGCTAACTTAAATCATAATAGCATTAACACAATTAATTGAATAGAAAAAAATCAGTCCATAAGGTATATTTCAAATGACTCATCACATATCAAAAAAGGCAAATAATGATTTATTGAATGGTAAAGATGGAAATTTTAACTATTTTTACAAGAGGAGTCAAAATTTTAGCTAAAAGATCCAGAAATCCATAGGTGCATTAAGGATCGTAAGGTAAAATTTCTATAAAAATATGTTTAATTATTAAAGTTTTTACTCCATTTTTTCTTTTATGCCATGTTTTCTTTGTTATGTAATCAATAAGTGCTTTGATGTTTTACCTGTGATATTTTCATTGCAATAGTACTTTTGAGTAGATGTACAATCTTGAAATTAATTTGAAATTCTAGTTGGAGAAATGGGGTTACAGTATCCATTTTATGAAAATATTTTGAAACTACAAAGTAAATTTTCATCATGATTTTATGCATATGTGCTAGAGTTGTGTGGTGCTCAGTTGGTTATCAATTTCAGCTCCTGTGGATAGCCAACATTCCTCCTGTTGTACATCCTGCAGAGCAGATCTGAGCATAGAGTTTCTTTAAAGCTAATATGAATCTCGTGCTAGGACCAATTCCAGTTGTATGCATTCCTTTCCCTCCTTCCCACATCCTGCTACTCTTGGTGCCTAATCCTTTATTTTAAATTAATTCCCAGAAGTATTCCTTTAACTATAAATATCATAAAACCTATGTAGCCATCATTGAACTTAAGGAAACACTACTCTTTTTTTATTGTTGTGCTGGCTGAGGGTACATTGTAGCATTTACAAAGTTCTTACAATGTATCAAATATGTAGTACTTGAATTATCCCCTCCACCATTCTTCTTCATACCACCTCTTCCTGGAATACTTTCAACAAATATCATCTTTCCACTTACATATATGAGTACATAATATTTGCACCATATTCAGGCTTTTATACCTTTTCCCTACCTCTTCCCCCTTCCCGTTGGTATCAATGCTCCCAGGAAGGAATTGTTCTGCCCTCCTGTTTTCCAATTTTGTGTAAGAAGAGAAGAAGAAGAAAAAAATGACATTTTTACTTGTTTAAGATGGCTACACAGTGAGTTTCCTTGTGGCACTTCCCAATTTGTTTCATCTCCTCTAAAGTTGAATGAATTAACTGGCGAACATCAACTTAAGTGAAGTTAACCAGGTTCAGAAGGCCAAAAGCTGTATGTTTTTTCTCTTATGTGGAATACACACCTAATACAAATGCAGCAAAACTATGAAAAACAAGTCATGTTAAAGAGAGGTCACATACAATAGGGGAAAGGTAAAACATGGAAGTTAAGATGTTGAGTAGGGTTGATTTATGTACTCTCCACACAACAATGAATATAGATCATAAAACATACATCTGTGTAGGTAGAGGATATGAGGATATATATTGAAAGTTATTGAAAAATGGGTCACAGGAGATAAAAGGGTAAGGGAGAATAATGGAAGGGGTTGAAAAACAAAATAAAGTAGACTCACAGTGGAGACATGCTAAAAACCCCTTGGAACACTGAATTAAATATTACTAAGAAAAGACAGGACTATAAAATATGTATATTGTGGGGGGTAGTATTAGTGAGAGGGGGAGGGGGAAGAAAGGAGATTAAAATGAGAGTATATGGTGGATGAACTTCATATACTTAAATGAAATAGAACAAAGAAACTTCTTGCAATTGCTTTACATGGGGCAAGGAGGAGTTCGAGGGGGAGACACAGTGGGGATGATCTAACCAATGTACAATATAAGCCTATTTGGAATTGTCACAATGAATTCCCCCCTGTGAAATGAATGTATCTTAATAAAATGTTTTTAAAAATTGCAAACTTAAAAACACTGAATATAGAATTTTTAAAGCAGTTGAAACCACTTTTTATATTTAGTTCTTAACTTCAAATAATAGATTAAATAATTTTATAAATTATTACATACTTATTTTTATAATACAAATATAATATTTATATTGCAAATAAATTATGGAACAATGACATCCTTGAATAATTTCCATTTAAGCAACTATGTTGAATTCAGGTGTCACTAAAAATTGCTACAATGTCCCAAATCTAACAGCACTTCTAAAATCTTAAGAATGAGGAAATGGCGCTTCAGAAATGTTTTAGCAAAATCAAACCAACAAGCAAATAAGCAGAGAGCCACTAACTTCTTGGAAATATCCTTTGTTTTTCATTAGTGTGTGTTAATTATACATTTCATCACATTTTTATCATTTTTACATTTACTTACATGTGTATACATTATTTGAGACACTTTCCCTTTCTCCCCCCGCCACCTCCAGGCAGAATTTGTTCTGCCCTCTTGTTCTCCAATTTTGCTGAAGAAAAAACATAAAAGATAATTTTTAAAATGTAGTATTTTGCTAGTTTGAGATAAGGATAGCTATACAGGGAGACTCTTTGTGTTGTTTCCATGCAAATGTGTATCATAACCCAAATTTGTTCATCTCTATCAGACCAAAGCACTATTCCTAGTCCCCTTCCCATAGTGGCTTCTGCCAGTTTATAATTACTGTATTCATTGCTATACAATGAGCACATTAACCACATTCAAGTTTTTGGTTTTCTTCCTTTCCCTATCCCTCCCTTGTGCAGTCTCCCCTTAGTGTGTAACCTATGTCCAATAACATTACTGCATTTGTTTTAGGTCTAAAGTCTGCATATGGGGGAAAATAAGCAATTTTTGGCCTTCTGAGCCTGGCTAACTTTGCTTAACATGATGTTCTCCAGTTCCATCCATTTTCTTGCAAATGACAACATTTCATTCTCCTTTGTGGATGAATAAAATTCTATCGTGTATATACACCACATTTTCTTAATGTATTCTCCAGTAGTGGGACATCTGGGCTGTTTCCATACCTTGGCTATTGTGAATAGTGCTGCAATAAACCTGGGTGTGCCGGTGCCTTTGGAATAACCTGAGTCACATTCCTTTGGGTTTAGATCTAGGAGTGGTATTGCTGGATCATATGGCAGATCTATGTTTAGTTTTTTAAGAAGCCTCCATACTGTTTTCCACAGTGGTTGTTGTACTAGCTTGCATTCCCACCAGCAGTGTATGAGGGTTCCTTTCTCCTGCATCCTCACCAGCAGTTGCTGTTGGTGGTGTTTTGATGGTACAATTTTAACAGGAGTGAAGTGGAATCTTTGTGTGGTTTTGACATGAATTTCCTTTATGGCCAGGGATCATGACATTTTTTCATGTGTTTTTTGGCCATTTGGACTTCTTCCTTTGAAAAAGTTCTATTTAGTTCATTCTCCATTTCTTTATTGGGTCATTAATTTGGGAGGACTTTAGTGTTTTGAGCTCCTTGAGTATTCTGGTTATCAGTCCCTTGTCTGATGTATAGCTAGCAAAGATTTTCTCCCATTGTGTGGTGTTCTTTCCAATTTAGAGACCAACTTTTTTGTTGTGCATGTTTTTTAATTTCATGTAGTCCCATTTGTCAATCTTTTCTCTTAGTTGCTGAGCTGCTTGAGTTCTACTGAAGAAGTCCTTGCCTATGTGTATTGCTTCCAGTGTATTCCCTGCTCTTTCTTGTACTAACTTCAGTTTCAGGTCTGTTATTAAGGTCCTTAAACCATTTTAAATTGATACTAACACAGGGTGACAGCCATGGATCTAGTTGCAATTTTCTGAAGTCAATTAACCACTTTTCCCATATGCATTTGCTGACGATTCTGTCTTTTCTCCATCATATGTTTTTGGCAACTTTGTCAAAGATTAGGTGAGCATAGTTGCACAGATTCATATCCATGTCCTCTATTCTGTTCCACTGGTCTTCTTGTCTGTTTTTCTTCCAGTACCATGCTTTTTTTATTGCTATGATTCTTGTTTATTGTTTGAATTCAGTGTTTCTACACATACAAATACTGATCAAATCCAACTTCCTTTTATCCAACACCCAATGCACACCCTTTCCAACATTCATTAATCATTATTGCAGATTCGGTTCAACTTCTTTAGTTTCCATATTATGTGAGAGAATAGGAAGTACTTGTCATTCTGTGTTTGGTTTATTTAATTTAACATTCAATGTTTAGTTCCACCCATCTTGCAGAAAATGACAGGATTTTATTTTTTTCTTTATGGCTAAATAATATTGTATTACCTTTATAGACCTAATTTTCTTTCACCATTCATCAGTTGGTGGACACTTGGTCTGATTATGAAATTTTTGCTATCGTATATCTATTTGGTAGATATCTATTTGGTATGCTGACTTCATTTCCTTTGGAAATATACTCAGAAGTGGGGTAGCTGAATCATGGTAGATCTAATTTTAGTTTTTTTTTAAGGAATCTCCTTACTATAGTTCATTATAGCTGTACTAATTTACATTCCCACCAATAGTAAATAAGTTTCATTTTTCCATATCTTTGCCAGCATTTATTACTTTTACTTTCTTGATAATAGCCATTTTAACTAGAGAAAATTATATCTCAAAGTAGTTATGACTGCATTTTCCTGATGGCTAATGATATTGAGCATTTTTCATATATTTGTAACTATCATATTTTAAATCTTAATGACAACCACCCAAGTAATCCAATTGAAAATGGGCAAATGATTTAAAACTACTTCTCAAAAAAGTTATCTTTTCTTTAGCTAGTGATTGCCTTCTCTAGTTCTTTATATTTACCAGTGACACATTTTTGACTTTTTTCTTTTGAAGTCTATGAGATTGTGTCATTCAATAGAGCAAATTCTCAAAAGATAAGAGCTCTAAGAAGAAGGCAGAGTGAGTTAACTAGGAAGGAAAATAAACTAAGTGGAATCCCTTCATTTTGTACAGAACATTGAATAAAAAAGAAGAGCACTACAGGATGCAATCCCAGTACACAAAAATGAAAATAGACAATAGCCACCTCTCCATGTTCATCCTGTAAAAGATTTAATTTGCTGCATTTGTGAACAATATTTCCAACAATGCAAAAACTCTTCACAAAGTACTTGCTTATGCAATGAATGGTGATGGAACACGTCCCTCTCAAAAAAGAGGTCCTCTCCAAAAAAAAAAAGACTACTTTCATATATTTCTTTGCACTAAATACCCTTGAAAAACAGCAGATGGAAGAAGGGCATTCTATTCTCCACAACAACAAGAGAGTAAAAACTTCCAGGTAAAAGATGACCTTCTTGCACAAGGAGAAAAGAGGTAATGTTTTGAGTTTTTTACAACAATATATGTAGCAGATACATTTATGTTTATAAGTAGTAAAGATTATTGTAGGTAAAACTATAATCTGTTCAATGTGTAGTTAATACTTAAAAGATTTTTTTAGCAGAGTTCTTGTGCCTACACAAGTGAAGAAAGGATTCTTTGAATTGAATTTTGTGATTAAATGTTTTATCTATATTATCTTAAATAATTGGTAAGTCTTCTGATAATATTTTATGCATTATGTCTCTTTACTAAAAGAACAAAAAAAAAACCCTTTGTAAGTACATATCATTGAAATTCTGCACTGAAGTGTAATTACTATAGTATTGTTGCCATGTCTAAACATGACATTTATAATCTCTTTGATCTTCCTCTCTGACTCTCATCTTCCTCCCACACACTATCGTCCTTCTGTTGATTTTTCAATTTAAGAAAGGAAAAATGCTTTATCTCTTCTATTCATACTTTCCTGTTTCCTTCTTTTTAATCTAAATTTGAGTTTCCTACCTTGGAGTTGGGCATAAATAAAAATATTTTTGTGTTTCTGCAGTTAATGCTTTCTGAAAGCATTTTACTGAAATGTGGACCTCTGTTCATATTTGTAAGGCTGCAAACCTTACAAATTAATTTACAGCTTCATTTAGTCAATGAACTCCAGGGAAAGCTATCAAAGTGCAAAAGTCTGTGTTTATATATCAAGTGGAAATGAAGCTTTGTACCTTGGAAACAAATCTGATGGGGGACACTAAGATTACTCAGCTCTTGGAAAATTTTTCTTATCAAAGAATTAAAATAAGCACTGAGGCTTAGTGCTTTTCCAAGAAGCACTTTCACAGGGTGAAGGGTAAGAATATGGGGAAAGGGAACCAATATTATAATTATCATACAATTATAAGAGTTAATCTGTGTCTTGTCCAGAATACCTCATGTAGACATTTGATATAAAATTACCAGTAATGAATATTAAAAAAAAAACAAAACCTCTGTGTTTGGAAGAAGTTTGGAAATGTATGTTGCATTCAAAAGTTTGAGTTGTAGAGACTGCAGCATGCCTTAAGTGGTAGAGCACCTGCCTAAAAATTTGAGTTGTAGAACAGTGTTTATCACTACAATATTTAATAAAATTACATTAGGACAGGAGCAATGGAATAAAAATCTTTGGTTAGGGAAAAAATATGATTAAGTTAGAGGAAACAAACTGTTATCATGGAAGTGAAGGATGTGTTTCACCATTTTAGTAGAGGTTACTATGTAGAAAGGACAGGGTTAGGGAGAAAATTGAGGGTTATTATGGCTTTAGCAAATTACCAAAAATTTAATGGCTTAAAACAACAAGCACATCCAAATTATATTAGATTCATTTCAGACAATGTTATATTTTTTGCTTCAATCATCAAGCATAATTTAGCAAAAAAAAAAGGAAAATCTAATGCTTTAAAACTATTGTTTGACTTATTCTGAACTTTTCTAGAAAAGTTCTAGAAAATTTTTATAAATATGCTTTCTGTAATACACTTTTGACTATTTCAGAAATTGTATTATAACATTAATTTCAGTGTCTTGTGTATATGCGTGCATGTACCAATCACACATATGTCCAATTGTTTCTATGCTTCAATAGTTGATATCAAATGCACTTTAAACAATAATACCTATTTTCTTCCTATTATTTAAGTATTTCTTTAGATAAAGCAATGTTTTATTGGTAATGCTTATGGTTGAAAGTAATATTCCGTTGGACACAGTTCATGAAAATTCTCTAATTCTCAAATTTTTGTAGCATATATTACAGTAAATTGTCCAAATACATATTCATGATTTTCTACAAATACATTGAGTGATACTAGGAATAAAAGTATCATGGACCTGAAAATGTAGCTGTCCAAGAATAAACATTTTAAGATTTTTAAGATGTATGTCATTTGAGGTTCCATAAATGATAAATCAATTATTAATAATAAAGAATATGAGTAATCATTCTCTTAGATAAATTGGCATTAAATGAATAAAGTTAATTAAAAATTAGTGTTATTTTTCAAAAGTATGTATTTGATTTCTATTTTTAGTGAAAAAACTGACTTCACTCAAGAAATTCACAGAAAATTAGTAAGAAAGATGGACAGTAAATACAAGACACAAATGGTGATATGAGTTATGAAAGAAAGATGGGAACAGCTTTTAAATAAGTATATAGAAAGAGCAGGTACCACCCATAAAATTGATTTTTAAACATGGCTTTCTAAGGCATATAGAATTAAACACTGGTACAGTGTTTAAAATATAATAAACTAGAACTAGATAACTTGCACTTAAGTTCTAGCTATTTGCTTTAAGGAAGTGAGAAGGTTATAAATTGTCTCTTTGCTTCAGTTTCTAATTCCAAAAATAGAGATAATAGTGTCTACTTAATAAGATTGAGTGATAAAATATTTGTAAAGAATTTAGTTCTGTAACAGGTGTATAGAAAATGTTTAATAAATATTTAAAATAAAGGTGATATCTGAATTGGAATTGTTTATGAATAAATGGAATTTCTGGGGACAAGGGCCTTCTGGACACAGAATGACTCAAGAAAGCACATAGTGATTTAAGAAATGCAATAGGAGCATTGACACTGTAGTTCAGAGGGCAAGGATGAGAACAATAATAAAACAAAAATAAGCCTTATAATGTTTCTTTTTAGCTTAGGTAACAAGGATCCAAAAGAATACAAGGAATGGGAAAGGACCAGTCTGACCACGTCCTAGTTATTTACCCTTGTTCTAAGAGTAAGAGAAAGCCACTCAAGCACTTCACCATTTCCCTTTATTCAAGGTTTTACTTTCCATGGTCTATCATGATCTGAAGATATTAAGTAGAAAGTATCAAAAAATTATATGCTTAAATTGGGATGCCATTCTGGGTAGTGTGATGAAATATGCCATACTGCTGCATCCTGCCCATGATATTTCTTGGCCCAGAATATCTGCAATGTATATGTCTGTCAATCACTTCTGAGTTGTCTTGATTATCAGATTTATTGCCACATCTTCCAGGACTTATGTTCAAGTAACACTTAGGTACTATTCTAATGTTATATTATAATGATCACATCATTTATTGCTCTTGATCTCATAATATAGGAAATGTATTACCTCACATCATCACAAGAAGAAAAAAGGGGAATACAGTACATTTTGAGAGAAAGAAATACCACATTTGCATACCTTTTATTTCAGTAAATAGACAAAATCACTCTATTTTATCATTAGTTATTGTTCTTAATCTCTGTGTCTAATTTATACATTAAATTTTATAAAAGGTATTGTATGTAGGTAAAAACTATATATGTAGGATTTGGTGCTATTTGTTGTTTTAGGCAACTTTAGAGTCTTCAAATATGTCCCCTTCAGCTAAAGGAGGCTACCCTATGGACATAGGCATAATAAGATTGTATTTTCAAAGAGAAGTTGTCTGTAAGGAGATTTCTGTGTTACTTCTAATGATTAAGTAAGAAAAAAAAAGTAGTATAGATCAAAAGAGAAGTTTCCCTTCCATCCTCTGGAGGTTTGCTAGAGGTAACTAACAATAAGCAGATTAAATAGGAGAAGGTATATAAGTTTAAAAAGGGACAAATTACAGAAATGTGATGTTTCACTACCCAACGTGTTTTAGAAATTTGAATGCCCCTTTTCTACAGAGAAAGGAGAAATGGGTAATGTCAGAAGAATACTAAATTATTTTGGGGGCAAATAAGTGGGTTTGGATAATATACAATGACCTTTAACAAAGCCTTCTTGGGCCCACAAAACAGACAATGGTTTATAACGTATCCTATATGAGACTGAAATAGAGGACAATAATATGGGACATGAATCTATCCAGATGTTTTGACAGAATTCAGTCTTCTTTTATGATATGAGTTTACTTAATGAGAGTTAATGGAAGGAACAAGAAGTAATTATTTCTTCTTTGCAGTTGATATAATAATGTTATAAATATTTTTACAGAGAACTATTCAAATCAATGTCCTGTTTTTACTTCCCATCACTATAGGAAATGTAATAAAAAATAGCATAAGGTCCTGTTGTAAAAATTTTCTTGATACTACAAAAAGGTTCCCATTCATTGCAAAAAAGTGTATCAAAAAGTCTGTATTTCATTTCTTAGAAAGAACTTTAAATCTTTGTGCTAAGGCACCTTTTTAAAAGGCCTTATTATTACAAATGAAATTTAATTTTTCATGTATTTTACTTCTGAAATAAATAACAATTAATTATATCCATATAATAATTACATTTTATAATACTTTTACTATAATATCTATTTAATCAGCTGTATTTCCTGCACGAGTAACCATCCAAAATTCAGTGGCTTAAAAGATCCATTTTATTTACCTTCTGATGATTTATGTCAAATGGGCAAAGTTCTACTGGGTTTTCTTACACAGGTAGGTCGGAAAGTAGATCAGTTGCTGGTTGCATGATCTGAATAACTGTCCTCTTACATTTGGTGGGAAGGTACTTTTTCTAAGAACCTCAGTAGGGATGACTCATTTTTGCACTATGTGGTCCCTTAACATATAGTAGACTGAGCTTGGTTTCTTCACATCATACCCTAAGGGTTCCAAAGAGTAACAGGAGAGGGTAGATCCCAATATCCAAGTACTTTTCAAATTTCAGTTTATGTGGCACAGTTATTATCCCATTGGCTAAAATAAGTCATGCTACTAAGCACCAGTGCAGGGTGAAGACAATATCCAATAACATGCAAATAATGAAGGATATGGTTCCTACTATTATAAACATATACTTCATGGTGCTTGACCTTTCCTCTAAAATTCACTACACATGTAAACACATAATGTCAATATGTATCTGCCTGAGTGTCATCCATAGATTAAGATGATAGATGATGGTATGGAGGAGACAGGTTGGAAAAATTAATATCAGGAATTATATAATTACTTTTTAAAATTTCCTTTGTTTTAGAAGCCATCAAATAGCCTAAGAAAACCTGCTGATATTTCTGTCTCAGTTACCATAAACATGTGTTTTGTCATTGTCAGTATACTTCCCTTTTATAAAGTCAAAAATAGCAAGTGTGAAGCCCTGAGTTCAAATTCCATGACTGTCAAAGAAAAAAAATCAGTAAAGATATTATTTCACATTATTAGAATAATGTAATTAACGGACTAAATTATGTCAAAATAAACATGATGACAAGCTAAAGTAGGGGGTTCTACTTCAGATTCAACTGCAAACAATATCCTGTGTAGCTACACGTTACTAAAAATTCTATAAGGAACATAGTACAGAAATATGGACAGCATTTTATTAGAAAGAAACATATAGTCAGGCAACCATTTGTGCTAACCTGATGTAAATTATACTCCTCTGTTGTTGGAAATAGTTTCTTTAACAAATATGTAGGTGAGAAGAACCAAGTCTCCCATTTTCTAGTTCTCATGGTAATCAGTCACTGTTGCAAACAAAGCAGTTTTTAGAATTTGAGTAATAAGATATTTGGCAAAATGGATGTTCATATTAATCCTACCAGTTCATTCTTATCACCTGCAGTAAGTTCTTTGGTTTTTAAGTAACTGCTCTATAAAAGGTTATTTTGGAATTAAATTTAACAGTTTACAACACAGTTTTATTCTGCCTCAACACAAAGTAATTTTGCCCCATTATATATGCTTTCTTATACTATTATTCTTTTGCTGTTTTTCATTCTTAAATATACCTTCCTACCTCTCTACTCTTTTCCCAAAGCAGAGTGTATAGGGTCATTTTACAAAATATTTCTCTTGTATTAATTAAGACCTAACAATATTCTGATAATACAATTTTCCCTGCCATGTTTTTGCTAAAGAGCACATTTTCATTTTATATTCTAAATAGATCAAAGTTGGGATCTATTTCACTTTCCTTCTGTTGAAATGTCCACATGACTGTTACAACTTTAACAAAGAATTCTGTCTTTTATGTATCCAACTCTATTTCAATTTGAGCTCCATCCTTATCCAAAGTCATTCAAATGTTTATTTCTCTCCTAATTTACAGGTTCAGGTAATACTCACACCATTATTCAAGGTACATTCACCATCCAACATAATCACATTTGGTGTATTGAATATCAATTCCTACCTCTTTTAATTCAGAAATCTATTTTCATTCCTAATTTCTTCCCAGAACTGCTCCTCTTTCACAGTTGCTGCACAACAAATGAAAATTTTACATTTTCCAACTATCACACTAAAAACTTTGAAGTCATGTTAGACTCTGCTGTCAGTTTCAAACTACATATGGTGTGCATTTTGCCTTCAATATATATAATGCCCAGTATTCATCGTTTTTCCCTCTAGTTGAAGTCACTATGATGTACATTCATACTATTAAATTGGCATTCCTGCTGTTTCTTTTTGTTCTTTTTGCTTCTTCCTTAGAGTTTATTCTCAAAAGGTGTATTTGAGTAATTCCTTTAAACTGAACCATTCCTCCATTCGTCCCAAGGAAAATCTGAATTCTTCATAAGAAATTACTAAACTTTATATATAATTTACCTAAGTCATATACATTTGTGTACTCTGTCTCAAGACTACCACATACAGTGTGAATTTTGTACTGCACACAAAAGTAGTACCAGGAAACACAACCTTTGTAACCACGCATGAAAATTCTGTATCGCCTCACGTCATCTTTCTCACTTTCTCTTCAATTCCAGTTATGCTTGACCCATGATTCTGCTAGAAACCATATGAACTTCTTCCTCTTGTGTTTTATTCTTGCTCCACCTGTTGTAAACGTTCTTTCCCAAGACAACCATATGGCTTACCTCTTTTTTCCCTTTATACCTTTGCTCAAATACCCCCTATCACAGAGGCATTTCCTGACCATCATAAATGAGATGACAAATACCACCTTGCTCACCCTGCCCTACAGTGAGTTCTGCAACCGTTTCCCTCAGATCAATTGCTTTATCTTTCATTGTTCTTCATTTTTTCCTCCACAACTGACCCATAAGAGCTCTGTTTTCCAGATCACCAGTCCAAGTATAATCAGTTGGGTTTGTTCTGTGAGAGGAAGCAATAGGATTTTGGATGTGAGGAGGAAAAGAAAATGTATGTTACTGTTTTTTCATCATAGTAGCTCTGTATGGGAAAAAGATAAAATGAAGGAAGAACTTAAGCAAAAAGAAATCAGAACTTGATGACTTGAGAAATTGCAACCTGACTCAAACTTCAAATGATGCTAAAATTAGGAGATTCACATTCAGAAAAGCATCTCACACACTCACACACCACACACACACACACACACACACACACACACACAGACACACACACCCTTTTTGGATAGACTTTACACTATCATAAGATCATAGTATTTATTTACTTAGAGTTCTTTGCTGACATTATACACATGATCCATGGATTTTCTCAATCATCTCAGAAGAAACCAAGAATAGAGATGAAATTATGCTATCTGCTATGGAAACTTCTGCTATGGAAACTTATGTCTAATTAAATGAAGAAGACCTAAAAGTTCTCTGTGAGTGTTATGTCATCAGAAACTCTTTCAGCCTGTACTGAAAGAGACAGAAAGAAAAATAATGAAAGAGTGCTAATAGAGTCCCACAATTAGACAGGCAAGATAAAGGGTGACAAAACTACTTAGCAGCAAATAGGAACAACTGTAAGTAAATAGAGGGATGACTGAAATCCTGGAGAATTTAAAAAAGGTCCACAGGAGATGAGTCCCAGACTTTGAAATGTAATTGGGCCAGTGAAGATTGCAAAACTGATTATGACTGGTGACTCTTTTCTTCTTTTAATTTCCTCCTTCTATAATGGGGAGGACTATAGTCGTTAACAGAGGATTCATTTGATAGTTTCATAGGTTCACAGATAAGGAGAAACATTGCTCTAGGGAGGATAATTCTCAAAATGTCTCATATACTTGATTAATTAAATAGATAATGAGACTTAGTACTTTCTATTTACTTTTTAAAGACATAGTCTTGCCCAGGCTGGTCTCAAACATGTGATCATCCTGCCTTAGATTCTTGAGGGTTGACATCACAGCATGCCTGTTGAGATTTAAGACTTGAATTGTTATTATGTGCATGTGATTTTGACTTAAGTGATGAAATGATAAGTAGTTATTTGGGGATAGAAATATTGTGTTATGTGGGACAGAAATAAATCTTTGAGTAAATTAGGGTGGAACATAAGAGGATGAAAAATGACTACCAAAATATCCAGGCCTTAATCCCTGGAACCTGTGAAGGTCACTTCTATGGTGTGACTTTTATGTGAAATTACAATAGTAATTTTGAAATGGGAGATTATCTGTAATTATTTGTTTGGGCTCCTTGAAAAATGGAGGTAGATAGGAGACCTTACCACGGAAGAAGACAATGTGGTAACTGAAGCAAGATGTGAGCTGAGTTTTGAAGATAAAGGAGGGAATTTCCAGGGAGAGTGAGAGTGCCCTGAATTTAATACTACAAAAACATGGGGTTGACTAACTGTCCTATAGGTTCTCATCCCTTCCACTATCCCTATTACCAATTCCTAACATTAAATTCCTACTTGTTGTAATTGCATTTTTTCATTTCTAATTTAAATCTGGGGTAATATGTTCCTTTGCCTGTTTTATTGTTGTTTTCTATAGGCATTATCTTTTGCTGATATGTCAACAGTTATAGTTAGCTAGCTAAATAAACATTGTGACAGGATTCACCATTAGAGTGAAAATTCATAAAAAGATTCCACAGTGGTTTCTGCACTTGATGTCACAGTAGGGTTCCACTATTAGACACAATTAGAAAGAGTATAGATTGTCTAAAACCCCGAATCATATAGGATGATTTTAATATGAATAAGGTCTGGCTGTGAACAGGAAAGAAGAGTATTCACCTCAGCCATAGTCCCCTTCTTCTATTACAGGAATAGTTTCATGGTCACCTAGGGAACAGGGAAATTTCAATGATAGAAACAATAGCCATAAGTAGATTTCACTTAAGGCTGCTGGACTTCAATGAAATACTTGTGAGTGCTGGAGGCTGTTTCTAATAATATACTGGGAGTTTAGCAAGCATGTGGATATCATTGCCTAATAGAAGAGAAACATGAAGAAGAGTGTGAAGAAATTTGAAAATGATGTAAAAGATCTCTCTGAATATATCATTTTTGTGAATGTTAAAATTTAGAATCTAAAATATAATGTGTGTTTTATGAATGTGCACATACATGATCTCAATTACTTCATATCTATGCTCTAAGCAACATTTTTTATAGTAGTTAGAGTAGTATCTTCATATGCTGGTGTAGCAACTGAGGTAAGGATGAAAGTTAATATGCCTAACATAGCAGTGTTTGTAAGTGCATTGGATTTATCCAGTGGAGTCAGATGTTTTATGTTTCCTTTCTACTTTGAGAATCTTGTCAATGGCTAGGTTGTATTGCTTACCTACTTCTTACAAAAGGTCTTTTCTATACCTGGAGCAAGAGTCAATACCATCCTAAGGACATTAGAAAGGATTTAATAACTTATTGCTGCTTATGAATGTTCCTGTGATGAGGAGGCCATATAAATACATGAGAGTTATTAGCAGCAAGATATTGATGTAAGCATTATAATACCATCAGAGCCATTCACAAGGAACTAACAGAATTATGAGACTTCTTTGGTGTTTAGCCAGAGGTCTAGCAATTCATTATGTTAAATTTATTATGTTTATTTTACCATTACATGAATTTACAATGCAACAATAGAGCTACTGTAATGACTCTCCTCTATGATGCTTTCAGACGTTTTCCCTCCACATCAATCTATTTTAGTTGCCAAGGAAAAAGCAGTTTGTGCAATGCATGGAGGCAATTGGCCTGTAAAATGATTAACATTTTCTTCCTGGATGACCAATTCAGGTATAATAATTAGAAAAGCAACAAGGTGAAAAGGAAATTATCATTTGCTTATTTGTATTTTGTGAAGTGTTCCAACTATATATAACTTGCTACACATACATAAATTCTGGTACACTGAAGTGGTTATTTTTGTAATTTATATTTGCAAATGAACATACATTAAACAAAATAATGAGCATACTTAAATCCTTGAAATAAGAACCTATGGTTAGAGGATAAGTTCTTATTCCCAACTGTTTTTCCTATTCAACTGGCTTAATTTTAAACTGAAACTTTTGTAATTGTAGATCATCCCACAAATTTTATTCTATTTAACAGTACATATATAGAGACCAGTTAGAATATGTTTATATAGTTTTTATTAAAACAAATCTTCAATATTTCAGTGTTTTTATAGTTATTTTATAAGCAGAATAATTAAAATAACTTAGAGTTGGCTGAAGTGCAAAAAATAAATGTTGTTACAGCAAACTTATTTTGGGTATTACGAATACAAAAAGTGAAGGAAAACTACACTAAAGTTTTTAGATTTACTTTAGTTTCAAATTTAAATAAATTAAACCAAAAATAAATACACAAAGTTTCCATTTAGGTACAAAAAGATATTATGTTTAATGCAATTTTAATTTCAGACGCAATTTTGAATATGTCCCACGCAGTTAACTTTAATTTTTTAATGGTGGAAGTATTTTGTAGATATGGTAATATCTGCTATCAGTTGATTTTACATAGATGAAATAAAGCTTTAAATGCGGTTAGGTTTCATTCAGTTGAAGGACTTATCAGAAAAAGTTGAGGTTTTCCTAAATAGAAAACATTCCGGCTCAAGACTAAGATTAAGTACTACATGAGTCGCTAGGCTACTGAGCTCCACTACTGATTTTAGACTTGCTCTCCACAATTGTGTGAGTCAAACACATAAAGTAAAATTCTTTATATCTATCTATAAGTCTATTTCTAAATCTGTATTATCTTTGTCTGTTTACCATTGGTTCTGTTCCTCTGGAGCACATCGATGAACATAGTTCTTGGTACCAGGAAATAGGGTGCTGCTACAACAAGTATCTAAAAACTAAATAGCTTTGGATTTGATGAAATGGATAAAAATTCTGAGACTTTTGGGATATATGATGATAAAAAGCCTATGCTGCTTTTAAGCAACTTTTGGTAAAAATAAGGATGTTAAAGTTGATCCTGGTGAGGACTAAGAAAGAAGCAACTCTTCTTGTTGAGAAAACATCTAACATCTTCAAGAACACATATATATGATCACAAATAGTATATGAGAAAATATAAATATTAAAAGTGTTCTGGTATGATCTCAGATATAAGGAGACTCATTACTTGTTGTAGAGGAAAATGTTCCTCATTTATGAACAAAAGAAAATTTGTCTACATTGTGTTCTAGCATGGTAACAAACTAAAACTTAGAAGCTTGGATGTTTAGCGAAGATATTTCCATACAAAATATGGAAGCTATGTTTTGTTTTCTCCTTTTCTCTTATAGTAAAATGGAAAGAGAAGCATTAAAGGAGAAACTTTTAAGCTAAAAGGAAGATTTTGCCACATTTTCAGTCTGAATTGCACAAAGCGCTACAGCATACTCTGGAGAAGACACTTTGAAGTGGCTGAACAACTTTTTTCTGGAGAGATTAGCCACATGATTCAGAAATTCCTAGAAATTCAGGAATAGATTGGGGGTCATTCAGGAAGAATCTGTGCTGAATCCTTGTGTCTAATAACATGGGAACCTTTTACATACACAGATGATCCATGAAAATATTTTGAAGTTATCCCAACTAAAAAAAATCTTATCTTTCAGCTAAAGGGAACAAATATGCAGTGAAATAAATGAACATTTCTAAACTTTTGGAAATACATAGAGAGAAGATGAACTAAAAGTACAATTGACTGCATACATATTTTAAGAGTGGGCATATATAGGAATGGAGTAGATGTACTTTGTGCATGGGAAAGACAGGTTTGGAAAGAAGATAAAGAGTTACCTGTATTGAGTTGAATAGTGTCCACCCTAGATTCCCCAAAAATTACATCCGTTTGCAACCTCAATATTTGACATTATTTAGAAATGGGTCTTTGCATATGTAGTTAGTTAAGATGAGATTACCTGTATTAGAATGGACTCTAAATCCAAGTAACTGGTGACCATTATAAAGAGGGAGAGTGTTGGAAACACAAACACACAGGGAAAATAGGTCATATGATGATGGAGGTAGAAATTAGAGTGCTCCACAAGCCAAAGAATGTCAAAGATTGCTGGAAACTGCCATTAGATAGAAGAGAAAAATAGAATAAATTCTTCCTATGGGTTACACAGGTTACCACCACTACTGACACCTTGATACTTTACTCCTGATGCCTTGAACTAGTACTTTGTTGTTATTGTTGTTAGTTTAAGTCACTCAACCCTTTGCATTTTGTTACCACTATGTTATGAAACTGAGAGATCACACAATAAAATTTAGTGTAATTTTAGCCCATTGTCAATAAATTTATCATCTGATGTTTTCTTAAGTAAAAAGAAGTCAAAATAAATTTCTTACAGTTGGTAAGTTATGATGATTAGAAAATATGAAGAAAAAATAAGATTATAGATTTTCACATTCAATGAAGAAATAAAATGGTTTAAAATAATCAAATAACAGTAAACATTCATGTCAATTCATTGCATTTTGGTTGAAAGACATGCTTTGATATAACAAATTCGACATTATGCCTTTAAATACTACTTTTACTAAAACTGATTTTTACCTATAATTGATTTTTTAAAATGCATTTTGTTAAATCTCAAAAACGTAACTAAGTTCATACATGTGACGCTTAGAATCTGTGCTGGAGACATATGTCAGAATAAAATACTTTTTTCAATGAATAATTATGAAGAATTTTAGCAGTATTTTTAAAACAGCATAAATTGAGTTTGTCAATAAGCTAATTCTTGATTTGAATAGCTATTATACTAGTAATAAGAATAGTTACTGATATCAGGATGTAATACATTCAATAGGAAATAATGTCTCATTAATATTTTGTAGGCCGAAGAAGCACTGAGGCCATATTTTCTATTAAAATGAATAAAATATATTAAAAATATGATTCATAATACTTGGCATTTGTCTCTGGGTAAGAAAAAGAGACACATTTTCATTATCAAACATTCTTCATTTCTTTCCCAATTACCTTGCAGCATTAAGAAAACACATTTTCCCACATTTAATTAAAGTTTCACATGATCAGCTTTAACTGGTAAGCACAAATAAACCTTTATAACTTTCATGCTATTCAGTGCCTCTACAAATATCCAAAGTCTCATCTCTAGAATATCTTGCTAATGATAATAAGCTGTTAAAATAAATTAATTCAATGTATTAGGCATGATCTGTACTAACATTTATATATATATATTCATATATATATACACACACACGTATATATGTAATTCAATTTGTCACAGTTATGCACACTGTAAAAAATACTTTTAATTTGTAATGCAACATCATTTTCTAAAGCAGAGGGTCATATTTTGGCCTTAAAATTATTTTCACATTAAGGAAGTTTTATATGAATTGTGTAGTTTACCTTTGTTCAGTGTGGACTGCTGCTAAACATTCTCTATTAAACTACCAATTTACTAACCACTAAATATAATCCAAATAAATATTTAGATAATCTAAATCAAATCATGCAAATCTTCTAATAAATGAGTGTAAAAAAACAGTCATGGCTATGGTGCATTATAAATTAGATAAAATAAAATGTATTGTTTGAAAGCTGGAGTTAGTAATGTAATTATTTCAAAATTGTTACATAGGAAGAGACTCTTCAATTAAAATATTTGTGATCATAAGCATGGAGCAAAAGAAGACAATGATGTGAACCAGAGGAGGTGTGATGAAAAAAAGTGGTATTCTGAATATATTATTTAGGTTGAAATAACAGGAAATTCTGTTGAGGCACTTAAGAATTGGAGCAAGAGTCAAGAAATTTGCATTTGAAAATATATTGCCTTTTACTGAAATTGAGAATGCTTTGGGGTAGGTATATTTATAGGGAACAGTGAAATAAATTTTGAATATATCAAGTTAGGATGCTTATTACTCATGCAAGCTGAGACAGAGAGTAGCAGTAGATTTATGAGTCAGAAATTGAGGAATATTTAAATTTAGAAGTCAGCTGTCTTTAAATAATATTTAAAGTCATGAGACTGAAGAAAAATCACCAAAGGAAAAATTCTAGATCAAGATTTCTCAAGGTTGCCAATGTTGACACTGAGGATGGAAAGAAAATTCTTTAGTTTGAAAAGCTGTCCGGTATGTTGAAGAATGTTCAGCAGCACCTCCACAATATACCAGTAGTTGCTCTTCATTGTAGTCACCCAAAATGTCTCCAGACATTGACAATGCCACATGGGAGCACACTTATCTCCACCTGAAAATCACTCCGTAAGTCAGAAAAGAGAAATTCCAGGATCAGATTTTAGGATCTTCAATGTTAGGGTATTATCATTGTTTGATTAAATAATAGCTGAAATAAATTGACCATTTTAGTAATACCATGCTAACTGGAAACCTTGTCAAGAGTAATGTGGGGATCTGCATGTTCACATTATAAGTTACCCCCCACAGAATTTATGGAGATTGTAGAATAAGTAGGTCAAATAGGAATGTTTCTGACAGACTGCCACTATTTGAACCATCCATTAATTTCACTATATCTTAAGGTAAAGCAGAAATATATCCCTCATGATTTGATGGTATGTGAAATACACAGTGATATCAATCATTATGTAATAATGTAGCTATGATGTTGAATCCAAGTTTAATAAGGCCTCTACATGTAATATGCAGTATACAAAAATAAGGAGTAAGTCAAATGATACAACAAAACAATTAGAGAAATTCTGTGAATGAGACATTTTACAACATTTGACATTGTAATAACTATACAACATGGACATAAAGCAAAGAAGTTATTCAAGAATAAAATACACTGGAAAGATACAAAAATGGCATTTATAGATCTTGTTGAATTCTGATTTTTAAAAGTGTAAAAATATGAATCAATTGGGATGATTTGAGTATAGAATGAGTCATGAAATAATGCAGAGTGGTAATGCCGTTTCTTTTCAGTCTCACCATTGCAGTCATATTGCATAGAATATGACATATTGTGGATGTGTAAACATGAGTCTGACACTTCATTTGCATATTTAGCTACTGATATCTCATAAGCTTTAACTGATCTCTTTTCTCTTTGTGTCTTGCTAATGGGCAAATTGATGAGAAAGCCTTAGGGCTAATACGATAGTCAAAACATGCAATCCTGAGAACATCTCTGGGAGTCCTCACTGCAGGCCCACTTGAATCACAGTAAAATTCACAATCTAGTGTCCTTTTCTTACTCTTTCAAGTCACTTTTCAGGCCAGAGTGGGAAATATGCCTTCTCTTCCAATGCCTCATTATGTGAATCAATTCATATATTTGGGGTTTGTTGTCAGTGTTAATAGTCTTATCAGACTTGAGAGTTTGGATGGGATCCCATCCTAGTTCTCAAAATGTTTATAACACAATTCATTGCTATCATTCATGAAATGTATTGTAAAATACCTGTAAAGAAGGAAAGGAAGAAAGGGAGGTAAAGAAGAAAGGAAGGAAATAAAAAGGAATAGACAGTTTCGTATAGCAACTGTACAGTTTCGTACAGTTTCATACAGGTGCTTTCATAAAGCACTCTCATTGTCATGATTCCTTTATTTCACTCTTTGCTCCAAGGCTACACAGGAAGTTTAATTAATATCATAATTCTGGTAAAGAGTAGTAACATATACTGCTCTGCTCCAGTTTCTTGCTATACTTTACTATTCCGGAATTGCCCATTTTTTCATTGAGGGCTGGTTTAGGTTCTCACTATTCTATTGGAATGCCCATGATCATACTGCCCTGTGCTTGCCCATTTTTTCATTGAGGGCTAGTTTAGGTTCTCACTATTCTATTGGAATGCCCATGATCATACTGCCCTGTGCTTGCCCATTTTTTCATTGAGGGCTGGTTTAGGTTCTCACTATTCTATTGGAATGCCCATGATCATACTGCCCTGTGCTTGTTCCTTTTGTGTAATTAAGTTAGGATTCTCTAAGTTCTAATATATCACAGATGTATTTTAGTGGCATGTTCTGTAAACACACCCCTTGTTTGGCTGCCTTCTTGAGTAATGGCTTTTTTTTACAGACCATATTCAAGCTCTCTACTTGCACATCCATACAATACTATCATCTCTATTTCAGGTTCCTCATATTGCATGGACTCTTCAAGATATTTCCTTCCCAGATTTCTAATCAAGAGAGTAGAATAATATTCCTTTCCTCTAGAATGTCCACACCTATCCAAACTTTATGTGCCATTGTTACAGGTTTAGGTAAGGAGAGGTATAGAGTATCCAAGATGTTGGTAAAGATAAGCTCCAGAAGAGTCAAGAACAAAGATTGACTAATTATGTATGTAACATCAGTTAGGTAATTTGTAGAAACTTTGTGATTTTGTTGTTTGGTTAATTTTGTTTGTTTTTTCTTCTAAAGTTAGAGAAACTCTAAAATGTTTTAATGCAGGCAAAGTGGACAAAAGGGTAAAATTAGAATATAAATTAGGACTAAACAAGAAACGAGATTTATCCTTGAAAGCTAAGGTGCAGGAATATGTGTATCGAAATAGCGCTGAAGACTTTTTGCTGTGATATAATTCAAGAACCTCTAGTCTCTCAATAAGGAATTAAAGTATTGTGGAGAATGGTGAGTATTTGGAATATAGTCTTAATGAGAATGAGAGGTTGAGATAAAAAAATGAATAGGAAAAGATTGTGGTGCTCTAGGGTTCTGTCTGTAGATCTACTGTAAATCTATATTTTTCCACAAGTCTATGCAGCTTTGTAATCTCTAGCAGTGCTTTGTATCCTAGAGCTTGTCACAGAGAAAATGGACAGGAGTATTGACTGAGAGACATGGATAAACTAGATAGATTCTGCAGGAGGCAGAAAGTTGAAAGTGTCATAGTGTTAAAGAGAAAGTGAAATCATGATAAAGCTAAAAGAATGACAACATGTGGAATAAAAGAGTTTATGTTTTTTTAAGTTTTAGTTCTTTCAGATACAAGATATGGGTGGCATTGCAGTTCAACTTTAAGAGTTTTGAGAATAGTTTTGCAATTGACCTACCAAAAGTGAATGCAAAACTATCCTTAAATTACTGTAGGCATCTATTTCTGATATTTATCTGCTATCAAAAAATGAAGGGAACTAATCAGAATAGAGAAGGCAAAAAAAGTCAAATCCAAAAGTTTATAAACTCACAAGAGTACAGTCTTGTAGTGTAGATTAAGAAAATAAATGTGAGGAATATCAAAATCTGTTTCTGGATCTCTGGATCATTTTTGGTTAGAGAAAGCCCATAGTAGAGGGTAGCAAGAAGAGGAAAGTTTGAGACAAAACATATTCGTGACAGGTAGAAAAGGAGAGTAGTAATTGAGCAACTAAGTTTATAATGCACAAAGATTTCCAGAAAGACAAAGGGACTGGATAGAATCAATTTTGTGAATCTCCAGGGGATGAAAGATTCACTGTTTTAAGAAGATAAGAAAATATGTTAGCTGGAGTTCTTTGATATATAAAAGTGACATTTATATTGAGGAGCCTGAAGATGTTTTGACCATCACTGACTAGAATATTGTGATTATGGAGAGGTTTTTGTGAATCAAGAGCTAAAGTTATCTGGAGCTATCTTTAGTCCTTTTTAATGGCCATTTCCTATCTATCTTTGTATCTGACCTAACATCCTCATGACTACTAGATAAAGCTCTTAGAATATGTCAGTAAGCTTGACAGACTTTTCTCCCCCACCGACCCTAAAGCTAAAATGTGATAATACATCTGAAACATTTAGAAGAGATTCTGTTGCCTTATTATAGCCACATAGCTCATAAACCTACTGATACATTTTGATTGATTCATGACTTTCATTTGTTCCATGACTATAAATGTTTATGTAACTTCTTCCATTGTTGAACATGCCATTCAGAGTAACTTGGATCTATGCTCCTATGCTCTCAGAGAAGGAATTATGAAGGATATATTTACATGTAACAGGGTTCAAATATTGTTACTCTTGCAGAAGCCATTCCAGCGACAGAAAGACTGGAGGATGATTTCCAATACTACTTGGCCTCGTGAGCAGTTGGAAATGAGTGACAATAGTCATGTTCTTAAACATGGATGTCTGATTTTTAAGGAAGAAACTTAGTAATGGAGTAAAAAAAACCTTTTTCTGTGAAAGAATAAAACCAGGTAATCAGATTAGCACAGAGTGCTGCTTTGAATGGAAGGTCTTGTTAAAACTTGAGAGTAGAGATGAAACTCAATCATGGGATGAATGACATCATTTTTTTTAATTGAGAAACATACCCTGAGAATGCTAATCACTAGTGAAGATAACTATCATCATTATAGGTCATACATAATAAAATTAAGACTGTGATGGCTAATCTTGATTGGATTGGAAGATGTTTATAAGATTAGTAAATCACTCCTCTTGGTGTATCTGTGAGAGCATTTCCAGAAGTTATTAACCAAGGGCGGATGTCAGTTCCTGAACATGGGCCTCCTACAGCTAGGGATCCAGATGGTCTAAAAGGGGAAGAATGAGTTAACCTGTTAGCACAGACAATCTCTCTGTTTCTTGGCTACCATGAGATGAATAGCCTCTGCTCCACGTTTCTGCCACTATGATATTCTGCCGCATCTCAGGCACAAAGCAACAGATTAAGACAACCATGGATTGAAACTTCTGTAACCATAAGCCAAAAAACCTCCCTTTCTTTTAAATTGTTTCTTTCAAGTATTTGTTTCAATAGTGAAAATCTAACGCAGAACATATGTATGAGAAAAATGAGGTTGTTGCTCTAAATAAACCTGACCTTTCGTTTCTTAAGACTTTGGAATTGGTTGTGGGAGGAATTTGGAAAGTTTAGAGATATTGGCTAGAAAAGTCATAGAAGCTGTAAGCAGAGTGTAGTGGGTGATTTTGGTGAGAACTTTGAAGACCGAAATGCCTTCAGAAATGTGAATAGTTAAGATTGGGCTAGTGAAATTCCAGATGGATTCTATTTGGAATTGGGCTAGAGTCCATGCATGTTAAAAATCTGGCAAAGAATTTTCCCATGCTCTGAAATGGTGTGATAAAGTATAAATCTGATACACTAATCACTTAGAGAAAATTCCAAAGCAGCACAGAATCCAGAATGTTGTCTGAGTATTGATAATTGATTTTAGACAAGTTTATAGTGATAAATATAAACAGAAAGTAGAGCAGAGAGGTTTGAAAGATTGCAATTATCCCAGAAAAGAAGTGTGTGTAAAGGAGGGGCCAAGAAAATTATGGCTGCTCAAATGATTGGAAAAATCATTTTTCCATGAAAAAAGAAGCAAGAAATGTGCATGGGGACATGGGAGAGGTTTGGGCCAAATGCCACCCATTTCAAGCTTAAGAGTGTAAATGTTTTAATTCTTTTGAAAGTCTTTGCTTTATAAAGAGAGCTCCTGGGATCCCTACTGGTACAGAATGCCTCAGGCAAGTATTTTCTCACATTCTATCATCCAAGCACTCAATGGCTACTTCAGCTGTGGTGTAGGTAGGCTGAGTACTGCTTAAGTTGACAGTCTACGCTTCTTGGAATTATCCAGGTGATGCAGAATTTTCAAGCATGCAGAATGTCGGAGTTAAAGAGTCATGCAGGTTTCCACACAGATTTCAAAGGTATTAGAGGCAGGCAATGTATGACATAGCCAGGATCCCTATAAGAGGCCCCTATCAGGACAATACATGAAGCTATGAGGGTAAAGTTTAAGATGGAGTAGAATTCTCTGTGCTAGAAATGCTAAGAATGTGAAATGTATGCCAAAAGAAAACTGCAGGCAGTGAGCAGAGCTATCCCCAGAGAGGCTATATGAGCTGTCCAAAAGCAATGCCACAGCAACTGGGCTGCTCAAAGCTATTGTAACTCACACCTGAACAACTCAGGACCTCATGCTTACTAGACAAGTACTCTACTACTTGAGACACATCCCAGCCCTTATGCTTTGGTTATTTTTTCAGATAGTGTCATGCTTTTGGCCCACAGCAGCATCTGACAACCATGCTCTTTCCTCTGTCACCAGCATATCTGGGATTATGGGTGCAATGCCATGCCCATGTTTTCTTTGAGATAGGGCTATGCAAACTCTGTGCTGACTTTAAACTCAAATTCTCCTTTATAAATGTCATTTCTATGATAGTATATGAATTATATAATTTTGCAAAGTATGAGTGTACTCTGGAGGATAGGATTTCTGGGTGTGTGTATATAAAATTTTTTATATATATGTGTGTGTGTGTGTGTGTGTGTGAATGTGTTTGTATGTATATGTACATATATACACATATATGCTATCTATGAAGAGAGACTTATTTTAAGGAAATGGTTCACGTAATTAAGAAAGTTGACAAGTCTAAAATCTGCACATTAGGCTGGTAGAAGGGAGACAAAGAAGCAGCTGATATAAGTTTAAGTTCAAAGATCATGAGGCTGAAGATTAAGGAAACACCTGGTCTTGAAGTGAAGTCCAAAAGCCATCTCCTGAGGAGTCCCTCATTTCTCAGAGAGAGAAAAGTCCTTTGTTCTCTTCTGGTCTGGATGGGGCCTGTCCACATTGTGGAGGACAAACTGGTTTATACTGCATACACTGATTTAAGTGTTAATCACAAATTAAAATACCCTCATAGAAACTTCCAGAATAATGTTTAAGAACATATCTAGATACCATGGCCCAAACTCATACTTAAAATTACCCATCCTACAGTGAAATTTTCAAGAATAGTTGATTACTCCTGGATTTTACATTTTAGGATATAATACTGAAGAAATGCAATTTTTTAGATATTTGCACAACCTGTGGATAGCTATGATATAGATAATTCCAATTCATCTTCAAAACTGTGACCTGAAGTAAAAAGGGACTAAAAGTTTATAGAGCCCATAAAGGAATCTTAGAAATATTAATCTTACCAAGTTCAGAGATAATGGGCTCCACATAGTTAAGACAAATGTACAAGATAAAATGGGCATTAAATTAGCAGAACAAGAGTTGACTGTCAGCCTTCTGATTACAACTCTAAATCTTTTACCTCAGCTCCATAGTGGTGCTTTAGAAAAAAAAGTGTCTATTGTTAGATATAATTCTTAGGGCCAGAGCACTGAGTCCTCTTAAATTTAGGCAAAGCATCATCACTATTTATTAGAGGCTCAAAATGTGGTAGGGAGCTGATTAACTCATAGTCACTTCGAAGGTACTCACAGATGATCATGACACCAATGTAGTATTTACCAGTTACTAATCTAGAGGTGATCTTAATATGGAAATTCTTAATTTGAAAGTAAGGATGATTTTATATTACATTGCAAAGAATGTAATCATCTTTAAATTGCTCTCTTTTCTCAGAAGATCTGATCTCTGAAGCCTGAAATGAAACCTTTATATTTTCAATTAAATTCAAGCCTTCAAAATTTGGTTGAAACTAAGAAAATTATTTGTGAGATTCTTTCTGAACGCTCTCAAATGAGGTTCAAGTTAGTAAAGTTCTAATTCTTACCATTTCAACCACTTACTAAAGGGAAGTTCCTTAATATTGGGCTTCTGTCATAATGTAGCTATGCAAATACATGTACATGTGTATATATATATATATATATATACACACATATATACATATATAGAGAAATATATATTTCAAATTATGTTTCATTTTAATATCTGAAATTTCAAAATGATTGAATGGCTTTTTAGCTTCATACATTATTTAAGAGGTGAAGATAGTGAAAGCAAATACACTTTTTTGTATCTTTGATCATTTGACATCCAAGATTTATATATCCTGCATTGACAGAATTAAAACTTAATTTTAATGTCACCACAATTTTGCTAAGCAGGTTGAAATATTTCTATTACAAATATCTTACAAACTTCATTTTCTTTCTTTCTTTCTTTTTTCCTTTTTTTTGCAGTACTAGGGCTTGAACTCAGAGCCTACACCTTGAGTGTTGATATCTGGCCAACACTCTTCTTATCTTTAATGTTTTCCATGTGATAACAGAGGTTTTTCCCTTTAAAATGAAGTGTTGTGACGCATTTTTTTCAAGATGTCCAATTGTGAAAATATCACGTAGCTCTATTCAAAACATCTCCTATCTGCCATGTTCTAATAGAAAATTGGCCACTATGACTGACATGGCATACTATATTAAGCTTCCCTCGGTCATTATGCTACAATATGGGTGTCTTGTTCTATTTCTCCCTTTTGACCATTCATATTAGAATTCTAACAATTCCATTTAGAGGCAACTCACAACAAATTACACACACAGTTAAGAAATTTGAAAAAAACAATTTATTTCTCAATAGAAGAGTTTACTGTATGAAAATAGACATTGAAATTATGCACATATAATACCTAAAATCACTCTGACAAATCAGGAAAGAAAAAGAAGAATGTAAATGGAAAAGAATTAGAAAGATGGCAATGAATAAGGAAGGATAGAAAGTGAGAGCTGCAATAGACTTTATTGTACTTGTTTGCATTTTAAATATTTATTAGAGAATAATAATTGTAAAAAATATTGAGTATAATTATAATCATTTCATACATTCATGTAATAGGTTTTGAATATATTCAACCTCTAATTTCCTAAATTGACACATATCTACCTTGAATTGGTTCTCTTCTTTTCTCCTTATAGGCTTCTTTTAAAAAATTATTGTGCTGAGTGGGGGAACATTGTAGCATTCATAGAAGTTCTTACAATGTATCAATTATGTAATACTTGAATTCACTCCCTCCACTTCTCTCCTTTATTCCCCTCCCCCTTTCCTGGAATGGTTTCAACAGGTATCATTTTTGCATTTACATTCTGTGAACACTGTTTTTGCAGTGACTCACTCTCATGCATACTTTCTCCACAACCTCTCCCCTCCCACTGGTACCAACCCACCCTGGGCAGGACCTGTTCCCCTCTCTGGTTCTACAACTTTGTAGAAGGAAAAAGAAAAAAGTGACATTTTTGATTGTTTGGGATAAAGGAAACTACACAGGGAGTTTCCTTTTGATATTTCCATTTATGTATTATTATAACCCCAATTAGTTCATCTCTATTTTTATTCATTCTAGCTTAGTCTCTTTCTTATGGTGGTTTTAGCTGGTTAAGAAATCTATATTCATTCTTGTGTAAAGAGTATATCTACCATATCTATCTTCTTAGTTTCCTTCTTTTATCCTACTCCTCTTATATGTGACCTCTTTTTCATAATATTGCTGTATTTATATTTGGTCTATATTCCACATATGAGAGAAAACATATTGCTTTTGGCCTTCTGAGCCTGGCTAACTTCACTTAAGATAATGTTCTCCAGTTTCATCCATTTACCTAGAAATGACAAAATTTCCTTTTTCTTTGTGGCTAACTAAACTTCCATTATATATAAATACCACGTTTTATTTTTAAAAATTTTATTAAGATATATTCACTATACAGGAGGGATTCATAGTGAGAATTCCGATTAGACTTATATTTTGCATTATTTACATTGCCCCCATCGTCTCCCATCTTCAACCCCCTCTATGCCCCCACCTAAAACAATTACAAGAGATTAATTAGTTCTGCTTCAGATAGGTATATGGAGTCCATCTACCATATACTATCACATCCCACTAGTAAGCCCTTCACAGACTCTGTACCTATTTTGCAGTCCTGCTTTGCATTATTAATATTTAATTTGATACTCAAGGAGGTGTCTTAATGTATCCCTACTGTGGGTATACTTTACTTTGGTCTGTTCCACCCTCTCCATTATTTTCCCTTACCTTTTATCTCCCAACCCCCATTTTTCAGCAGCTTTTAAGACACATCCTTATATTCTCTACTTTCACATCCTATGTTATGCAATATTACTGATGCTGTATCATTATCTTTTCCTTTCCCTCTTTCCTTGAGTTCCACAGAGTAGTCCCACTGTTACAAACATGTTCTACATTGGAGTTTGTATATGATCATGCTTGTTTTTGTGTATATGTTTATCTTTGGATCTATCTTCCATGTATGAGAGAAAACATGCAGCTTTTGTGTTTCTGAACCTGGCTTACTTCACTTAACATCATGTTCTCCAATTACATCTATTTACTTTCAAATCCATTATTCCTTATGGCTGAGTAATATTTGATTGTATATATACACCACAATTTCTTGATCCATTGGTCAGTTATAGGGCACCTGAGTTTTTCCCAAATCTTGACTGTTGTGAATAGTATTGCAATGAATATCAGTGTACAGATGTGTCTGCTGTATCTTGTCTTACCTTCCTTTGGGTAGATGCCCAAAAGCAGTGTCACTGGATTATATGGCAGTTCTATCTCTAGTTTTCTGAGGGATCTCCATACTGCTTTCTATAGTGGTTGTACTAGTTTGCATTCTTGTCAGCAGTATATAAGTGTTCTTGTTTTGATACATCCTTGCCAGCATTTGTTGTTGATATTACTTTTGATTATGGCAATTCTAACTGGAGTGAGATGAAATCTGAGTGTTGTTTTGATTTGCATCTCTTTTATAACCAGGGAAGTTGAACACTTTTTCATTTATTTACCAGCCATTTGTAAATTTTCCTTCAAGAATTCCCTGTTTAATTCATGTTCCCATTTCTTCATTGGGGTGTTGATTCTTTAGGGGCTGAGTTTTTGAGTTCTGGATATCAGTAGGTTCTGGATATTAGTCCCTTATTGGATGAGTAGCTGACAAAGATTTTCTCCCATTCTGTGGACTGTCTCTGTGCAGATGCTCTTTAGTTTAATGCAGTCCCATTTTTTCATTGTTTCTCATAGATACCAAGCCTTTTGAATTCTGTTTAGAAAGTTGTTCCCTATACCTATCTGTTCCAGTGCATTTCCTACTGCTTCCTGGACTTGTTTCAGAGTTTTAGGCCTGATATTAAAGTCTTTGATCCACTTTGCATTGATTTTGGTACAGGGTAAAACACATGGATCTAGTTTCAGTCTTGTATATGTGGATTTCCAGTGTTCCCTAGTTTCAGTCTTGTATATGTGGATTTCCAGTGTTCCAAGCAGCATTTATTGAAGAAGCTATCTTTTTTCCATTGTGTGTTTTGGGATCTTTTGTCAAATATCAATTGGATATAGATTCGTGGGTTTATGTCTGGATCTTCTATTCTGATCCATTGGTCTTCCTGTCTGTGTGGGGGCCAGTACCATGCTGTTTTTATTGTTGTGGCTCTGTCATATAGTTTGAAGTCAGGTATTGCGACAGCTCCAGCATTGGATATTTTGCTCAGAATTGCTTTGGCTATTTGAGGCCTTTCGTGTTTGCGTATGAATTTTATCACTGTTTTTTCTATTTCTGTGCAGAATGTCATTGGAATTTTGATAGGGACTGTGTTGAACATGTATATTGCTTTTGATAGTATGGCCATTTGCACAATGTTGATTCTACTAATTTACAAGCATGGAAGGTTTTTCCATCTTCTGATGTCTTCCTCAATTTCTCTCTTCAGGGGCTTATAGTTTTCATAAAAAGGTCTTTGACTTCTTTTGTTAAATTTATTCCAAGGTACTTTATTGTTTTTGAGCCTATTGTAAATGGGACTGTTTCTCTGATTTCTTTCACAGTCTGTTTGTTGTTGGTATATAGAAAGGCTACTAATTTTTGTACGTAATTTTGTATCCTGCTACTTTTCCAAAAGTGTTTATGATTTCTAATAGGTTTTTTTGGTAGTTTGGGGGTCTTTTATATATAGGATCATGCCATCTACAAATAAGGATAGTTTGATTTCTTCCTTCCCCTTATGAATCCTTTTTATTTATTGTTCTTGTCTTATTGCTTTGGCTAAGAATTCCAAAACTATATTGAATAGGCATAGAAAAACAGATGGCTCTGTCTCATTCCTGACTTTAATAGGAACAGTTTTAGTTGTTCTTCATTTAGTATGATGTTGGCTCTAAGTTTGTCAGATATAGCCTTAATTACGTTGAGGAATATTCCTTCTATTCCTAGTTTGCTCAGATCTTTTATCATGAAAGGGTGTTGGATTTTGTCAAAGGCTTTTTCTGTGCTTATTGAGAAGATCATATGGTTTTGTCCTTGTTTCTGTTTATATGTGTATTACATATATGGATTTACATATGTTGAACCATACTTGCTTCCCTGGAATAAAACCTACTTGGACACAGTGTATGATCTTTTTGAAATGTTGTTGAATTACCTTTGCCAGTATCTTGTTGAGATTCTTTGCATCCATATTCATTAAAGAAATTGTCCTATAATTCTCTTTTTTGGTTATGTCTACATTGGGTTTTAGAATGAGTGCAATGCTGGCATCATAGAATGAGTTTAGAAGTCTTCCTTCCCTTTCTATTTCTTGGAAAAGTTTGAGGAATGTTGGTATTAGTTCTTCTTTAAAGTTTTGGTAAAATTTGGCTGTAAATCCATCAGGTCCTAGAGACTTTTGTAGGGAGACTCTTTATTAGTGCTTCAATTTATTTTCATGTAATAGGACTATTCAGGTGTTTAATAGCTTCTTGGTTCAATTTTGGTTGGCTATACACATCAAGGAATATATCCATTTCATCTAGGTTTTCCAGTTGACTTGAATACAAGTTTTCAAAGTACTCTTTAATGATTCTCAGTATTTGTGGTTTTGTCCCCTTTTTTTATCTATTATTTTATTAATTTTGGTCTTTTCCCTTCTCTGTTTTGTCATGTTGATTAAAGGTTTGCCAATCTTCTTAATCTTTTCAAAGAACCAAGTTATTGTTTCATTGATTCTTTGCACAGATTTTTTTTTTTTTTATCTTGAGCTCATTGATCTCAGCCCTGAGCTTTATTATTTCTTTCTGTCTGCTGGTTTGGGGTTTGGTTTATCCTTATTTTTCCAGTAGTTTATGTTTCACCATTAGGATGATTATTCAGGGTTTTTTTTTTAATATTGTCACTTATAGCTATAAACTCTCCTCTTAGCACAGCCTTTGCCATGTCCCACAGATTCTGGTTGATTGTATTTTCATTTTCATTGGATTCTAGGAACTTTTTTATTTCTTCTCTTATTTCTTCAGTCATCCATTGGTTTTTCAGGAGTGTGTTGTTCAGTCTCCATGTGTTTAAATATTTTCTGGGGTTTCTTTCAATGTTGAGGTCTAATTTTATTCCTTTGTGATCTGATATGGTGCAGGGAGTTATTTTGATTTTCTTGAATTTACTGAGACTTGCTTTAGTCCTAAAATATGGTCTATTTTGGACAAAATTTCATGAGCTATAGGAAACAATGCATATTGCCTGGTGGTTGTGTAGATATTCTGTAGATATCAACCATGTCTACTTGGTGTGGAGTAGCTCTGAAGTTTCTTTGTTGATCTTTTGCTTGGATGACTTATCTATTGGTGACAGTGGGTTATTCAGTTCTCCCATTCTCAATGTGTTAGGGTCTATCTGTGCTTTTAGGTCCATTAGAGTTTTTGTAATGTAGATGGCTGTCCTTGTGTTTGGTGCTGTTCATGTACTTGATGGAAGCTAGTCTAACAGGAGTAAGGTGGAATTTTAACATGGTTTGTATTTTTATTCCCTTTATGGTCAGGGATAAGGAACATTTTTTTATATGTATTTTACTTATTTGGACTTAAAAAGTCTCTGTTCAGTTCATTTGCCCATTTCTTCACTGAGTCATTGATTTGGGGGAGTTAAGTTTTTTGTGCTCCCTACATGTTTGAATAATCAGTCCCTTGTCTGATGTATAGCTGGGAAAGATTTTCTCCAATACTGTGGCCAGCCTCTTCAATTTAGAAACCATTTCTTTTGTTGTGCAGAAGCTTTGTAATTTCATGTAGTCTCATTTGTCAATTCTTTCTTTTAGTTGTTGAGTCTCTTGAGTTCTACAGAGGTAGTCCTTGACTATGCCTATTGCTTTCAGTGTATTCCCTGCTCTTATTGTACTAGCTTCAAAGTTGTAAGCCTGATATTTAGTTCCTTAATCTATTTTGAGTTGATACTAGTACAAGGTGACAGGCATGGATCTACTTTCAGTTTTCTGCATGCACATATCCAGTTTTCCCAGCAATATTTATTGAAGAGAGTATCTCTTCTTCATTGCATGTTTTTGGCAACTTTGTCAAAAGTTAGTTGGGGGTAGCTACATGGATTCAAATGAGTCTTCTGTTCATTTCCATTGTCTTCATGTTTTTGTGCCAGTACCATTTTTAATGCTATTAATGCTATTAATTGTTTTTAATGCTACTGTTCTGTAGTATAGTTTGAAATCAGGTACTGCAATACCTCCAGCATTGCTCTTTTTTGCTCAGCATTACCTTGGCTATTCCCTATCTTTTGTGCTTCCAAATGAACTTAATGGTTGATTTTTCCACCTCTGTGATGAATGTCATTGGGATTTTGAGAAGAATTGTGTTGAACATATAGATTGCTTTTGATAGCATAACCATTTTCACAATGTTGATTCTGTCAATCCATGAGTATGGGAGATCTTCCCATATTCTGTGGTCTTCTTTGATTTCTTTCTTCAAAGGTTTATAATTCTCCTTGTAGAGGTCATTCACATCATTGTTAAGTTTATTGTGAGGTATCTGACTTTTTTGAGGCTATTGTAAGTGGGATATTTCTATATTCTATATTTTTATATTCTGTTCATTATTGGTGTATAAAGAGGCTACTTCTTTTTGTAAATTGATTTTGTACCCTGCTACTTTGCTGAAGCTATTTGTGATGTCTAAAAGTTTTCTTGTGGGCTTTTTTGAGTCTTTTAGGTATAAAATCATGTCATCTGCAATTAGGATAGTTTGGCTTCTCACCTGCTCATATTCCTTTAACTCATTCTTATTCTACTGCTCTGTCTAGGATTTCCAAGACTATGTTGAACAGGAGTGAAGAGAATGGACACCCTAGTCTCTTTCCCTATCTTAGGGAAAATTGTTTCAGTTTTTTTCCATTAAGTATGATGTTGTCTATGGGTTTATCATATATAGCCTTTATTATGTTGAGGTACATTCCTTCTATTCCTACTTTCATCAGAGCTTTTATCATGGAAAGATGTTGAATTTTATTGAAGGCTTTTTTCTGCTTCTATTGAGATGATCAAGTGGTTTTTGTTTTTGCTTCTGTTAATATACTGTGGTACACTTAATAATTTGCATATGCTGACCCATCTTTGCATCCCTGGTAAAGTTGACTTGGACATGATGTATGATCTTTTTGATATGTTGTTGAATTCTTTTGGCATTATCTTTTTGAGGATTTTTGCCTCTATGTTCATCAAGGAGATCGGCCTGAAATTCTTTTATTTTTGTTGTTGTGTACCTTTTGGGTTTTAGAATCAGTGTCATGCAGACTTCTTAGAAGGAGTTTTGCAGTGTTTCTGCTCTTTCAGTTTTGTGGAAAAGTTTGAAGAGTTGCTGTTAGTTCTTCTGTAAAGGTGTTGTAGAATTCAGCATGAATCTATCACATCCCGAACTTTTCTTTTCTGGAAGACTATTGCTGCTTCCCTTTCATTGTATGTTATAGATCTGTTTAAGTGATTAATATTCTCTTGGCTTAATTTTGGGTGGTCATATGTATCTAGAAATTTGTCCATATCTTCTAAATGTTCCAATTTACTTGAACATTGGTTTTCAAATTAGTCCCTGATGATTCCCTTTATTTCTTTGGTGTTTGTTATCTCCTTCTTTTTCATTTCTGATTTTATTAATTTAGGTCTTTTCCCTTCTCTTTTTCATAAGATTTGCTAGGGCTTTATCAGTTTTGTGCATTTTTTAGAGAACCAGCTTTTTGTTTCATTGATTCTTTGTATGATTTTTGTTTCAGTGTCTATTTTATTGATTTCAGCCCTTATTATTATTTCTCTCCTTCTGCTTGTTTTGGGTTTAGCTTTTTTTTTGCTTTTGAAGGAGTTAGAGATAAATCATTAGGTATTTATTTGAGGCTTTTCTGTGTTTTTAATATATGCACACATGGCTATAAACTTTCTTCTTAGAATTGGCTTTGCTGTGTCTCATAGGATCTGATAGGTTGTGTTTTCATTTTTATTAAATTGCAGAAACTTTTTGGTTTCTTCCCTTATTTCTTCAATGACCCACCAATCATTGAGCAGGGTGTTGTCCAGCCCCCAATTGTTCTAGTATTTTCTATTGCTTCTTTTGTTGTTGGGTTCTAGTTTATTGCACTGTTTTCAGACAGTATGCAGAGTATTATTTTGATTTTCTTATATTTGTTGAGACTTGCTTTGTGATCTAAAATATGCTCTAATTTGAAGAAAATTCTGTGAACTGCTGAGAAGAATGTGTATTGTGCTGCTGCAAAGAATGCATATTTTGCTATTGCAGGATGCAATACTCTGTCGATGTCTATCAGGTTCATTAGATCTATGGTGTCATTCAACTCTAGAAAATTTCTTTGTTCATTTTTTTGTCTGTACGACCTATCTATTGGTGATAGAGGAGTATTAAAGTCTCCTAGTACCACTGTGTTGTGTCTATCTTTGTTTTTAAGTCCATTAGTATATTTTTAATTAAGTTGAGTGCACCAACATTGGAAACATGTAAGTTAATTGTTATTTCTTCTTGTTATTTTGCTCCTTTTATTAGTAGGACGTGACCTTCTTTGTCTCTTCTCTTCTAACTGATTTAGTTTGAAGTCTACTTTAATACTTTTATCTTAAAACAGTATTTGTTTCTGTCAATAAGATGGGTTTCTTGTAAACAACATATTGTTGGGTCTTCCTTTTTAGGTTTCCTTTTACTTCATCTCTTTTGTTTTAAATTCCATGTAAGACAAAGAGTGTGTGACAACTATTTTTCTGACTTCTATTCATTTAATTTAATATAATGATCTCTAGTTCCACCCATATCCTTGCAAATGACATAATTTCATTCTTATTTATGTTTGGATGATACTCCATTGTACATATATTCCATATTTTCTTTATCCATTCATCCATTGATGGGCAACTATGCTGATTCCATGATTTGACTACTATGCATAGTGCTGTAATAAACATGAGTACATAGATATCTGTATAGTAAGCTGTCATGATTGCTTAGGATCCATACCCAATAGTGGCATAGCAGGATCATGGAATGGTTCTATTTTTAATTTTTTGAGGACAGTCTATACTGGTTTCCATAGGAGCTCTATGAACTTACAGAATCCCAAATAGCATACAAATGTTTCTTTTTCCCAACTTCCTCACCAGCATTTTTTGTTGCTTGTTTTGTTTCTATAACCATTCCAATTGTGGTGAGTTCAAATATCAGTGTAGTTTTGATTTGCATTTCACTGATTACTTAAGATGTTGCACATATTTTCATGTATTTAGTGATCATTTTTATTTCTTCATTTAAAGGTATCTGTTTGGTTGATTTGTCCTTCATTAATTAGATTATTTATTCTTTTTTTGTTTAATTTTTTGAATTCTTTCTACATTCAATTTCTACATTGAATTCTTTCTACATTTTAATCCCTTGTCAGCTGAATAGTTGAAAGTACTTTCTCCCATTTTTCATTTGTCTCTTCAATCTGTTGTTTCCTTTTCTGTACAGAAGCTTTTTAATTTTATGTGATCACATTTGTCAATTCTTATTTCCTGAGTGACTGGATTATTATTAAGAAAGTCATTTCCTTAAGTATATCTTAAAGTGTTTCCCCTTTGTTTTCCTCTGTTTCAGAGTTCTAGGTTAGTTCTTAAAGTGTTTAATCCACTCTGAGTGTTATGATAATTCATAGAAGAATTCTTTGCCTTACTTATTATTTATCCATGCATCCTTATCTGTATCCTATCTTTTCATATTCATGCTATTCTCATTCACAGCCCATTTTCCTTGGACAGTTATTGTTTATCTGTACTTTCCCATTTTAGCTACAAATGACTCTGAATATCTCTCAAAATAGCATAACCACAATAAATTA
Organism: Castor canadensis; assembly: GCF_047511655.1. NCBI lineage: Eukaryota > Metazoa > Chordata > Mammalia > Rodentia > Castoridae > Castor > Castor canadensis. Next base: position 24,430,891 of record NC_133390.1, on the reverse strand, counting down.
TGTGGTCACCTTCAATAAATATGTCAGGACTATATCTCCAATGTGTTTAAGAAATACAAAAACATACTTTATGTGATGAAAGTAAACTTTTTGAAAATTTCTCAAAAAGACCATCATGTGAAAACATTTTTAGACTAAACATTCAAATTATATTGCTTGTTTGTACCCTTATTCAGATCGTCATGATTTCTTGATGGTTCAAATCTATTTAATAATGTCCGTAGTCTCAATCTCATTAATTATTTATCCCAGAGTATAACAATTCTCTTCTTATTAAAAAGGGAGAAAAGAGAGACTTTTTTCAATGCTGCAGCAATCTTTTGAAATTGACACATAACACTCAAACTCCAAGGCTTTAAAATGGAAATCTTTCCCACAAATTTCTTCACCTATCATGATCGCTTCCTCTATAAAATCAACCATATCCACCCCACCCTCCTTGTTTTATTCTTGGTTCTCTGAACACACTGTGAAGACACCTTGCTTTTTGGACAGATGTAATCCACAGATGGCATGTCCATGTCCCATGCCATTCTAACTGTGACGTGACACATGCACTGTCTCCCTTTTCAGTCTTCAAAGATCAAACCAAATGTTATTTCCCCAATTCACAAATGTAAGTAATTTTTCTCTCCTTGTACATTAACATTCAAAGAAGCATTTGCCAATTACAGTTCATAACAAAATTAAAAATTTCTTAATGGAATTACATGTATTTATTAAGTCAATAAAAAGATATGATAAAAACATTTCATGAACATGAATAAAAGAAGATGAGGAAGAAAGCAAAATTATTTTGAAAGGTAAAATAATATGAATTTTCTTTGTTTTTCTTAAAAAGAAACTAACCAAGAAAGCAGAAGCTACATATAATCATATTATAGAAATTTCAGTACACTGAAAATGGAAAATAAATGGATAAAAACTGTCAGCAGATATAGAATAAAATTTTAAATGTTAGTGGTATTAATCAAGTTAGCACTAGTAGACTAACAAATAAAAATTAATATCTCGAGAAAATGGAATTTATTTCCTAATCATGAAAAGCACAAAATAGTTTTTGACATGAAAACAATCTTTCTTCCAAGTGGTAGCTTAAGAACTCAAATTCTTTTCTTTTCTTTCTTTTTTTTTTTTTTGTTAAAAAATCCAAAGTCCTTTTATCTTGAAGCTCCACCATATTCATTGCAGGCCTTCCAAGCAGAAAGAACACAGGAAATCATCATGCATAGTTTTTTAAAATTAATCCTGCCTAGAATTCACATGTATCAATTGTATCTGTTATATTCATCTTCCATTGGCCAGAACTTAGTCTCATGGCCAATTTCACTGCATGTTAATCTTGGAAGTACAGATAAAGTATGATATTATACTACCAAACTTTAATTGATCTCTTTAATTTTCATATTAACTTAGTGAAGTGAGTGGGCTTTAGATTTCTAGTAAATAAGGATAATTCCTCTTCAAGAAAAAAATCTTGCATTTCAACAAGGACAGCATCTATATGTGATCAAAGTAATAACGTAGTTGAAAGCACCATTGAAGTAAAAAAAAATCTGGTAATGTGTATTGAATAACTGAAGAATTTATTATAACTTTTATTGGCATGAATTTGGGTAATTTCCCTTAGTTGGCATCCCTGTGTGGGAATTGCTTTGACCATAAAAAGCTACCTAGGACATTGCCAATTCCCTTTGTACCAGAACAACCTGCACTCAAAGATTGCTTGGCACAATGGTATAAAGTCACTCCTTTAAGTATAAAGGAATAACTTTAGTTTAGTTGAGACCTTTTCTAAGGTGGTATCACATTCCAAATTATCTACTTTTTGTTATTCAAGATCAAATTTAACTCTGTAAGATCTCTCATATTTTAATCTTATCAGAATGTACCTCCTAACAAACATTTTTTTTCCAACAGTTGGGGCACAAAATGAGAGGAAAAAGTAGCATATAAATTTAAATGGTCTTGCTATGTCACTCACTGGTCAAATAATATCACTGGTAGTAATTAGTGTACAGAATAACTCTGGCACACTGTAGTAGTACAACTGTTGAAGTTTACTTAGACAAGGTTTTGTGGGGCATACATGAATTAAATTTTTGGGTATTTGTTGGAATTGTGTGGTTATTGCAGAGGGAAATTTGCTAATGGGTAAATATAATGAAAATCTGAGAGTGAGTGAGGAGGTGAGAAAATTACTAAGCCCCCTTGGCAAGATACAAAGAAATTTACATCTTGCAGAAACAGAACAAGTAAAGAGAAAAAGCAGGTCCATGACTGAAATTTAATAAGATGAACCACAAAGCATGAAAGATGGTTGATATTTCAATCTAGACTTTTATAATATTGTAAGATTTGGACACTAGTTAGGTATGAACTTGAAAATCATGACTCTCCAAATTCTCCTGTACATACAGGAATGGCCAATCTTTCCCTTTATTTCATTTTGTCTTTTATTGTTTTTAAGTCACAGAGAATTATGGTGATATTGGAAGAACACAGTATCCTCAGGAGCAAAGCAGATGGGCAGTCAGCAGATGTTTTGCTCAATCCCTATAAACAAAAGAAATCTAGAGACAATAATAGGAATATTTTTAAAGGAATCTAAAATATTCTAATACAATATTCTAATACTCATTGAAATATTCATTTTAATTCTTCCTTGAAATTTTTGGTTTTGAACCAGTTTTACAACCTCAATCCAGATTGGTTTGGCCCCTAGAAGTGAAGGTGATAATCCCCTACTACGTACCTCAAGAAATCTACAGTCATTTGCTCAGGTAATTATTTACTGAGGAAAAGGTTACCTCTATGTTTTAAATATTGTTGAACACCAATTTCAGGTTGACATTTATAATTTGCATTGTAAGTATTAATGTGCTTTCATTATTAGAATGAGAAGTACGAGATTCAAAGTAAGAAATTGTTTGCTCGCCCAGCTTGAACTCATAATGGATCTACTTGTTTGATTGATTTACTTGGTAATCCTTTTGTCTTTAGTTACTAACAGTAGAACTGTAATGGGTATTCTTGGGGATTTGCATAATCCTTCCATTACTTCCTTAGCTACTGAGGTTATGTTAAAATATTATAGTTGGGAAAGACGTGTATTTCTTTGACACTCCTCCACTCACTATCTGACATGCACAATATTACATTCTAGGCATATGACAGATATCAGAGCCACTCTTAAAGATCCTAAGATACAAGAGTGGTGATTTCTTTCACAACTCCATTTGTTAGTGAAATTTGTCACTACAACATCACTGAGTTATTGGTGATGGCTCACTGAAGATACCAGTAAATAGTCACAAATTTAATTAATACAAAAACTCCATCATAGTTGGAGCATTAGTTGTTGTTGATTTCAAATACATTTAAAATAGCCAATAAATGTCTTTATTACAGTTATGTCAGAAAGACAATTCAGAAACAGTTTATGTTTGTTGGTGCAGGTGTGTAGGTGGGTGAAAGGTATGGAGCCTAAGGCACTGCAACATCAGAGGGTAATTATTTGGACCCTGTGAGCACAACCCCATTGAAGAGGGGTTTTCTAGTTTTACTGGCTTTCCACCCAGAGGACATTGGACATTTTCAATTGTTACAAAAAGGAAGATACGTTACTGGCATCTGGTAGGTTGAGTCCAGGGATGTTGATAAGCATCCAAAAATTCATAGGGCAGATCCTCAAAACAAAGACTTGTCTAGACCAAAATGTCAATAGTTCCAAAGCCCAAAAGCTCTGTTCTAAAGGGATAATTAATGTTATGTTTTATTTTTCTTTCAAAAAAATAATACTTTTAGATGATACAATATTCTCCAAACAAAGAACAACTCTAAAGGGTAAAGTCTGCTTTAGAATTTTGGTGAAAGTAGCCAGACCTTTCTTTATCCAGTGTAATAGTCACTAGTCTCTCAAATCTACTTCCTTTGTTTCCCCAACAGAATATGAGTGATGTGATAAAGCATAGTAAAATTTCTTCTAGTTAATCTTCTCAGATCTTGCTTCCAAGGAAACCCAACAGACAAGAAGAGATAAATTCAAGTCTAACTCTGCCTTAACTACTTTGTAGCTGAATGATCCTGAATGTGTAAATCAGCATTTCTGAGCCTCAGAGTTTTATTCAGTAAAATTGAAATAATAATGTTTAATAATAAGATTATCTACTGAGATATTATTTTACAGCAGGAAATTAATAAACTATAGTATTAGATAGCTATCATCATTTAAAACAAGTACTTTGAGAACGGGACAGGGAAAAGATTTTTGGTACTTCAAAATAAAAAATAATTGATACTTATAATATTTTATATAGAGTAACAGGTCAAAAAGCTCTATGATAATTATGAAAATTAATTCTTTGGTAACCTTAACTCACAAACACATAAATTCCTTGTAAAACTTTTTGGATTTCTCTAGCAATTTTTTTTTTTCTTAGAATTTCTCCTTCTAGGATGAAAGTGCCAATTTAACTATCGATCATTGAACAATAATTTACTGTGGTTTTCAACTACAAAAACAGTCTTCTCAAAGCAACATTTCACAAGTATAAACTTAAATTATTATCTCTAATGTGTCAACTCTTTACTTATCAGGTTTTAAAGCTTTTAAAATATACCTGAACACAAAATCAAATTAGTGTCAAAGCCATTCTAAATTACGTACTTTAGTCGAAAAGTCAATTCATAAAACTAATTGTTCAAGCTTTTTTCTTCATTTTTAATGTACTAATTATGTTGACAAATATGCATTTTTAACCAAAAGAAATGAATAATAAAATTTCAAGGCAAGAACAGGTAGTATTTGATCAATAATGTTTTTTTGGGGGGAGGATGAAGGAAAAAACTGCAGTTACAATGATATTGTGCACTTTTAACTTTGAATAAAAGAATAGAATAAAAGAATTTAAATTTGAATCATGTTGTTGACTGAAATTTCCATTAAATTAAAGAATAAAGTTAGTTAAACACTTCTTGAATACCCTGTATAACTTACCATATATTACTTTTTTTCATTTAATGCCAACAGCTGCCAATAATAAACACAGATGTCTGATTTCTGTTTTAGATATGATAAAATGGAGGTTGAATGGGATTAAGTAAGCTCCTCAGTATCACAGGTAGACTTTTTGTACTTTACATCCAAACAGACACTGGGAGAGTCCATATTTTCTTTATTAGACCAAAAATTTTCCCTTTCGTTTCTATTTTTCTTATAAAGATAATCAATTATTTTCAAAAACCTATCTACAGAAAACTGATTACAGTAATTATAAGGGAAAAGGTGAAGTAATGCAATGTGGTATATCACTGATCCACCACTGCAGGCCATAAAGAAGGTAACTACTTTAGTAATATTGCTCTCATGCCCTAAAAAATTCACAGCTGAAAAGGGTTCAAGAATTTCTGCTTTCTTTGGTTACGGGTAGCTACACTTCTTGTTGCTCATTTGATGATAAATTAATCCTGGGTACTTTCCAGCCCATTCTCTGTTTGAAACACACTTTCTGGTTATCTGGCATTTTCCCCTTCTGCTGAGTTTTTGTGACACTTAGATTTTAAATGCCTTTATTATACCTTGCCTTTTCTTGGAATTAAAGATCAAGGATAAATAGACACTGAGATTTGTTCTCTTTTATAGTTCTGTCAAAATCTAACAGTGCCTGTAACACAATGGGAGTGCAGCATATTGGTAACTAAATTCATTAAAACTAAACTCTTTGTTAGCTATTCACCACCAATTACACATCAACATATAACACCATTTATTTTGTGTAGATGTTAGACTAAAAAATAACAAGAAATAATACAAGACCCATGATTCAAGACATTTTTATATAATCTTAATGATACTAATAAAAGTGTTGTATAATTATTAAGACTGCTTCTCATTTTATGAAAAACAACCCTTTGTTTGCTTCTAGTTCTAGTATTTTGAATTTGTATTTTTATTATCCCATCTCTCTGAACATTTCTCAATTTTTGTTATCTTTCAAAGAAGCAATTTTTGTTTTCATTGATTTTTACCAATTTGTCTTGTCCTCTGTTTTGTTTACCTCTGATCTCAACTTTGTTCTTATCCCAAGAGATTTGAAGTTAGCTCAATCTTTTTATAGTTCTCGAAGTTATGAAGAGATTTTATGTTCTTGTTTTTTTTTTGTTTTTTTAGATAAGTGCTTAAAGTGTAAATTTTCCTTTTCTCACTACATCTCTGAACATTTGCTGTGTCGTGTTTTCAATTTGAAATATTATCTAATTCCCTTTTGATTTCTTCCTTATCCATTGATTAAAAGTTTGCTACTTAATTTCTGAAATTTTACAAATTTTTAGCTTTTACTTTTGTTAATGATTTCTAACTTCATTCCCTTGTGGTCAGAGAAATTTTTTGTATGACATCTATCTTTTTAAGTCTATTGAGACATAATCTGTGATTGTACATATAACCACATAACCTATCCAGGAAAGTGTCACCGTGAACTTCAGGAGGGTGTTTATGTGTCATTGCTAGGTAGCGTCTTGTATACCAACCTGACTGTTTGATCAAGTTGGTTCTTTGTACAGCTTAAGTCCTCTGTTTTCTTTTCTCTCTTATTTGTGGTAATTCAGTTATTAACATGGGGGTATGCAACTATTTTTATAGAAACATCTATCCAGTTCTTTTAAGTTTTTGCTGCATGCAATTTGATGGGCTGTTTTTAGGTATAATTATGTTTACAGTAGTTACATATTACTGCTGAATTGAAACTTTTATTAATATATAATGTCCTTTCTTGTTTTTTATAAACTTTTTGACTTAAAGTCTGTTTTGTTTGATGTTGGGCAGCAGCCTCTGTTCTCCTTTAGTTACTATTTACATGTAACATATTTTTTTCCCTCCTTTACTTTCAGTTCATTTGTTAGGATCTCAGGGAGTCTTATGCAGTTACCACAGCTTTGGACAATCTTTCGTTTCTTCCACTTGCCAATTGATGTCTATTCCCTGCAGAGTTTAAATTATTTATGTTTAAAGTAGTTATCTTTAAGAATGAGGTACTTCTGTGTTTTTGTTATTTGTTCTCCATTTGTCCCGATTTCTTGCATAATTGACTTATTTTGTGTTTAATTTATTTTTTTCTGGTGAAACACTTGAATTCTTTTTTTTTTTAATCATGGAATTATTTTAATACACTAAAATCATAACTCTGAGTTTGAATTTATACAAACTAAACTTAAATAATATTAAGGATACTGTGCTCCTTTAACAAGTATATACACCTGTGATTTTGTTGCCACAAAATTGCATCTATATACATTGTATGCTTCCAAAATACACTAAAAATTGTTTAAGGGCATGTGTCTTTAAAATTATGGGGAAAACGCCAGGTGCTGGTGGCTCACGCCTGTAATCCTAGCTACTCACAAGGCAGAGATCAGGAGGCTTGCAGTTCAGAGCCATCATGGGCAAATAGTTAGTGAGACCCTATCTAGAAAAAAACTTATCACAAAAAATTGAGCTTGTGGAGTGACTCAAGGTGAAGGCCCTGAGTTGAAGCCCCAGTACTGAAAAAATAAAAAATTATGTAAAAAACAAAATGTGGAACTATAGCCCAAAGTTAAAATAATACTATGCTTTGACTTATAATTTTGAACATGCATTAACTTGTTATCTTATAGAAAATAAGAGTGAAGTCAAAAATCTTTGCTATAACAATATTAGATTTTATAATTCCCAATGCATTTACTTTCTCATACATATTTACTTCTTTGTAGGACTTGGAATCACTGTCTACTATTCTTTCATTCCAACCCTCTTCATCATTTCTCAGCATATCCAGGGGTAATAAATTCTCTAATTTTATCTGGTGATGTCTTAATTTCTCTTTTATTTTGAAAGATACTTCATTAGGTATAGGCTTTGTGGTTGGCATTTATTTTTCTTTTTGCCTTTTGAGTCAATTGACTCACTGCCATTTATCTTTAAAAGTTTCTGATGACAAATCTATCTTCTTGACACTTATCTTGTCTCTTAATGCTTTCAAAAGCATCCTGCTTCTTTTTTTTTTCAAAAGATTGATTACAATGTGTCTTAGTTCAGTTGTCTTTGAGTGCATCTTGGAGTCTGCTGAAATTTTTAACTGTTTACCTTCACATTTTTCATCAGATTTTAGAAGGTTTTAGGCATTATTTTACCAAAATTTTTCTGTGTTCTTTCTCTCTTTCTCTTTCTTTCTGGGACTCCTACAAAGACTATATTGTTCTACTTTGGGGTGGTATCCCTCAGGTGCCAAGTGTTCTTTTTAATTTCCTTCAAATTTTTAAATTCTTTTCCAAAGACTCAATTATTTCAATTTGTCTTATCTTTAAGTTCACTAATTCTTTCTTTTGGTTTTCAAATCTGATTTTCTTTTATAGTTTATTTGTTTGCAAAATTTTTATTAGTATATATTAGCTGTTAAAAGAAGTTTCATTGTGATAATTCCATACATTTATAAAACGTACATTGACAGGATTCAACCCTCTATAACTCTTTCACATCCCTCCTCATTTTTATACGATTTTAATTGGTTTATACATGTATATATTATGCTTCAACCATATTCATTTCTCTTACCTCTCATTTAACCTACTTTTTCTGTCCCCACACCACCAAATAGTACCCCTTTTACATTCACTTTAGGAGGGTTTAAATTCTGCATATGAGAGGAAACATGCAATATATATCTGCTGAATCTTGCTTATTTTGGTTAACACAATGATCTCTAGTCTAGTAGGGCTTTTACAAAGGGAATTTTTAAAATTTATTCATTTATTTATTTTATCATTTTTACATTTATTCACATGTACATATATATTGTTTGAGCCATCTGGGAATGTTTTCTTGATTTATTTCTTTCCTTTAGAATGTGATAGTTTCATGGCCTTTCAAAAACATATTTCTTGATTTTTTTTTTGAAAAGCACACATTCAAATCTAATAATCAGAAATCAGGTTATTTCTTTTTTCCTGAGTTTTCTGTGTTTTTTCTTTATTATTATTATTATTTTTCATTCTGTTATGTTTTACCTTTGTGGCAAGGATCAGACTACTGTATAAATTTTAGGTCTTCTTGTAAGTTTAGTAAACCTGCAGCTTTCTTGGGTAAGTGTGGGCACTCTATACCTTCCCCATATATATGTCAGCTGTTTAATTTCCAACTTTTACTGCATTTTTTAATATTTCTAGAAGTCAATTCATTTAGGATGTGGAAGCTTGCAGCAAAGGGGTATATTCAACAAAGATGACCAAAGGCCTCTCAAAACCAGTGATAAACAATCACATTAAAAATCTTTGCTTTATTTCCACCTGATCTCTTGTAAGTCTTATGCAGGTTGCTCAAGGAACACATACATAATTATCTTGTGTAGAGCTGGAGATGGGCTATTTGTATATCCCATCATGTTAAAAACTGAAATTAACTGAAACAAACCAGTAACTAAGAACAAACAATATGTTAATGAGTAACTTGACTAGCAGCCCAAGTGTCTTTCTATTTGGTCTCACTGAGCTCTAGCATAGTCTAAAGGTGACACTTCTCACCTTGCTTTGATGTCTATGAAGTCCTAGGAAATATAAAAACATGTCCTGAAGAAAAAGAATATTCATCTTAAGAAAAACATTTGGTAAAATGACTCCTTTGATCATGGAAATATTTGCAGAAAAAGGACATTTGTGCCATATCACTCATATTAAAAATTAATAAATAAATAAATGCAGGTGCTGGTGGTTGATACATATAATCCTACCTACTTGGGAGTTCAAGATTAGGAAGTTGGCAGTTCAAGGAATGCAGTTCAAGCAAATGTTTAGGATACCCATCTTCTCTACCAATAGCTAGATATACAATGTGTGCACCTGTCATCCCAAGCTATGCAGGAGGCTGAGATTAGAAAGCTGGTTCCAGACCAGCCCAAAGTTTGCAAGACCCTACTTCAGTGGAAAAAGAAGCAGGGTGTAACAGTGCATGTCTGTCATCCCAGGCATGGGAAAATCATCTTCAAGTGTGGCTCAAGAGGTAGAGCACATACCCAGCAAGTACAAAATCCTGAGTTCCAATGCCAAGAAAAAAAAGACCGACCAATGGACCAAGGCTTAATAACTCTAGTCATAGCTGTTAGTGTGCAAATACTATAACAATGAGAATGGTTGAAACATACCAGGGAATGTCTAACATAACCTCATGCTCTAGTCTTTTCCTATCCTGAGGAAGGTTTAACAGAACCTTATGTCCTACTTTTTTCAGCAAAATACCTTGTGATACTAGAAGACTCAGTATCTCTTATAAAGTCCACAATTTGGTCACTAAGTGAGTTTTTTGATTCTTCACTGTTTGCTAAGTAAACTTCTGCCATTTCTTACCACTTCTTATCTTAGTCTAGATCAAATGCTCCAATTAAAAACTAGAACATTGAAAGATTGGATACTTAAAATTCATACAACTGTGTGTTGCCTGTAGAAGACACATTCAGGATTTAAAGGTACAAATAGGTAAAAAGTGCAGAAAACAAACAAACAAACAAAATGACATGGCTGTAACAGTATAAAACAAAACAAACCTGAGACCAAATATTCTTAAGAGACAAAGTGGACATTTTTTAATGAGAAGAGGATGAAATTATCAGGAAGACATAGCAACTATGAACATTCATTCTCCAGTTTAAAAATAACATTAAAGCCCTAAAATACATGAAGTAAACAGTGATTGAATTGAATGGAGAACAATAAACTGAAAAATAACAGCTAAAGAATTCAATATCTATTCCCTGAACTGGTGCTCATCTCATACCAGCCAGGGGCAAAACAACTGCTGGTTCATCAAAATGTGGCTTTTGATCTGTGCACATGCTTGGTTCAGGATAGATAGATGAGGAGACAGTGAAATTATATTATTTTAATAAATATTTAAAGAGCCAGTCTCTGACAGTGGAACAAGGAAGTAAAGTCTGGAGAGCCAGAGCAGTGAGCCCCTTCCTATCTACTTTTAGATGATAAGTTAAAGGAACAGGGAGACAGAGAGCTACCTGCTTCTGTTTTTTTCTTTGAGATATTAAAGCTACAAGGATCCTAAGATGGGTGGAGAAAAATCAAAGATAAGCTCCAAAGCACACCTACTGTCTCTGTGACTTGGGTGGTTCAGGATAGATCCTTCTCTGTTTTCATTGACATCTTAGCCACCCAGACACATTATCTGTGACCATGTGTGTTCCCCTAGCTGTTTAGAACAAAACTAAGAGATGGGGGCCACCATTTTGAGTCTTTGCTACTCCATATCCTGTGTGGGGAACAGGAAATTCTCTTTTTCTTCCCCCCCCCCATTGTCTATGCATTATCCTGTTATACTGAAATAAATCATTGCTAAAGCTTCCACCTTGTGACACTCTTCATTAAGAGATGCCTTGAAATGCTTTTCAATGTTTGTGGATTTCAAGAACATGTGATTTTTCATGGAAACTGAGAAGATGTGGGGGCTCTCTCATTCATCCTCCAGTAACACAAATTAGCAAGCCAGTCAGGAGTTGAATCTCAAGAAGTATGGAAAGTGTTTGGTTTTTGAACTTTTCTCTCTAAATCTGTCTTAGCCTTGGTGGAAGTTTCTTTCACCTCTCTTACTCCTTAGGCTGCTCCTGTCTCCTCATCAGGACTGACCACCTGAATGAGGGCAGCAGAAAAAAAGATGGATGAGTAGAAAGGGGAAGGAAGAAAGAGATCTTACTCAAATCACATTGTCAATTTTCTCAGCCCCTTGAGTGACCCATCAGGGTCTCATAATTTAAAACATAAAATCAATTGGAAATCTAAAGGTTGTGTGACTGATGAGTGTAGCTGCTTCTCTCCTGGATTTTTTTCTACCTTGCTGGAATGTCAAGAAACACTGAAACAATGCAAATACTGGAATTGCTGGAATGTCAAGAAAACAACATGCATACCTGCCTAATGACCCAATGACCTTCCCACTAATGTCCAGCACCTCCCTCCATCCTCTTTCCCAACCATCTTACCTAATGCCCATGCCCCTCCAACCTCTCTTTTTCCACCATCAGATGTTTAACCCCGCATGTAAGAAGGCCCTGCTCTCGCCCTCTTAGAGTGTTACTCTGATGGCCAATGGTCCCTCTCAGGTCTCTTCTCCCTAATAAAGACCTGCTGCTTATGAAGGTCACATATTCTTTCTCAGTATATCTGTCTTATCAGCTTCTTCACTTTTCTTTCATACCTAATTCTAAGCCTCTAAATCTGTCTAAACTCTAAAAACAGTTTGTTCCTTTAATTCTTGCTTTTGAGATGGTCCATTTTCCCATTTCAGATCTGTCAAGACCAGGAGAAACATCAGGTCATATGTAGGTTGACCCTAGGCTGTCCCATCCACTCTCCTGGCCAACACACCATGTGGTTGGGGTTACAGACCCACATGCTTAGCATCATATGCACACAGCTGGATCAACATGATAGGGAATTTCAATTTTCTGTTTAAGATTTTTTGATCTCCTACCAATGTCCCATAGATTTAAGATTGGGACTTTATTATTTAAAGTTATTACATTATGTAAAAGGCAAAAAGACAGCCCACTTCTTGGGTTCTGCCATGGATTCAATAGGCATTTGGGTTTTTATGACTATAAGGGCCTACTTCCCTAAAATTAACTCTTGAGGGGCTAATTCATTATACATTTCCCATGCTTACTGTAATCCTTTCATCAGCAACAGCCTGACCCCTTCCCTGCATGACTACAAATTCTTATTTTAAAAAGTAATTTTTGGTGTTAATTAAGAGGGTTGACTCATGCATCCTGTATCTTCTTTCTGAAGGAGGATATAGAATGCCAGCTCTGAATCCAAAATCAGGTTCCCTAAGTTAACTTTAAAGGTTTGGCTAATAACAAAATTAGTGTAGCCCAAAGAAAACTATTATTAGAGGTTATTTTAAAATCACCCTCTTGGGATAAATATGAAGTCTTTTAATATTAAAAGATGCCATTGTAAGATAAGATTTCATTCCTTGATCTTAGTTGTGAAAGACAGATCTTTGGAGATCAAGGATATACTTCTTCTCCTCAGGAAATGCCCATCTGCATCTGAAAGGCTTCTCTGCCCTCAGGCAATATACAAAGAAAAAGGCTATAAAACCTAATCCCCACCCTGATCCATGGGACCACTGGTTTCCACGTCCCCCCTGCATTCCCCACTATGCAGTCTTTCTCTTTTTCTTTTCTATAAATAAAATCTTTCCGACCTCTGCTGTTGGAGTCTGTCTGTGCTTTCATTCTCAGAGCAGGCTCAAGAACCCTGAGCTCCTGAAATTCCTATGTGTGTCATCTGTGCATGAGTCATGTGTCCCAATATGCCTAGTTAGTGGATTCCCTACTTGACGGGGAAGTCCTGGACCCAGAAACAGGGACTGGGGAGGTGCAATGATTAGCATGGGATGTCTCCATACAAAGTCGTTGAAGGCTTGTAAATCATACACATTAAGGGGTAAGGTAAAGTCTGTCCTGAAGGGTATAGATTACTTCTTTCAAATAAGGGACTATAGGAAGTGGGGGGGAAGAGCTCCCTCTTCCCCCCATGATGCAACTACGCATGTCTCCATTTCTTTCTTTTCTTCCTTCTAGGCACATTGAGACAGTGTAGGAGAAAACAAAGTCCTGGTGATTCTACCTTAGGATTTTATGAGCCTTCTTAATGTGCTAAGGGTATTCTAAATGTACAATAAAGGAGGGATTAAGAAAAATAATATGGGCTAAACCTAACATTATGGTGACCAAAATTGGGGCTTAAAAGACTCTAATCACAACTTTATTATATTGAGGCACTTATGTACTTTAAAATTGTTTTTGAGCCTTTGTAGTTTGAATTTTGTGTTAAATTTTTAGCAGGAAAAGAATGTTACATATTGAAACAGGAGTTTTCAGGAGATCTGTTGTGATTTGCATAAAAACAAAAGGCCCTGACCTTATTTTATTGTGCCTTGAGCCTGCCTTGTTGTCACCCTAAAGAAAATTCTAACTTAAACCTATGGTCTGAAAGGTTTTTCTGAGAGTAAACTCTAATTGTTTTTATGTGTCATTTTTTTATGTCGTTTAGTCTTTTAGACTTAACGGAAGCTAAGATTCTAAAGGCTGCAGCAACAGTCTTTTTGGAGATTTACAGCCACCAAGATATGCCTTTTAACAAAAATGAGTTCTACAGCTGCATTGGACAAAACTTAATTTGCTCCTGGAATTCTAGCTCATCTTACATGTGCTTAAACTAACTTTTTTTTTGGCATGCCTAACTTATAAAACTTTTTTGGATATGTGGGTGTGCGTGCATGTGTGTGTGTGTGTGTGTGTGTGTGTGTGTGTGTGTGTGTGTGTGTGTGTGTGTAGAGAACATAAGGCCTCATTTAACAAGATGCAAAGTTTGTCTGAATGTTTTGTGTCATGCAGTTTACAATCAGTGAGCTACCAGACTCTGGACTATAGATAAACAGCTGTTGCCAACACCAGGACACTGTCTACATGGACAAGACTGTTAAGGCATGTAAACAACATACTGTCCAGTATGGCTATGCTTATGCTAAGACGTGATGACGTCTAGAGCAGCATGGTGGGGTCCCCACCTTTGGGTGTAAACAATCAGCAGAGGACTAGGTGGCATCCAAGGGGAACACTCTGGAGGAGAAAAATCACATAAAAAAACACCTGCTGAGGGCACAGCAGAGTGTGCTCTCCATTGTCCTCTGACACCCATGAGCAACTTACACTAGCATCAAGGGACTCTCTCCTGCATGCACCTCTCCTTGCCAGAGGGACACTCTCCCGAGTAAGGGAAGCCCATTTGGACTTCTTCCCTTGAAAAAAATTCTGTTTAGCTCAGTTGCCCACTTCTTTATTGGTTCATTGATTTTGGGGGCATTTAGTTGTTTGAACTCCCTGTATATCTCAGTTATCAGTCCATTGTCTGAGGTATAGTGAGCAAAGATTTTCTTCCATTCTGTGGGTGGTCTTTTCAATTTAGAGACCATTTCTTTTGTTGTGCAGAAGCTTTATAATTTCATGTAGTCCCATTTGTCAATCCTTTCTCTTAGTTCCTGAGCTGCTTGTGTTGTACTGAGGAAGTCCTTGACTATACCTATTGCTTCCAGTGTATTCCCTGCTCTTTCCTGTCCTAACTTCAAGATTTTAGGTCAGATATTTAAGTGTTCAATCAACTTTGAGTTGATACTAGTACAGAGAGGCAGGCATGGATCTAGTTTCAGTTTTCTGCCTGCAGATAACCACTTTTCCCAGCAACATTTGTTGAAGAGGCTCTTTTCTCCATTGTACGCTTTTGACAGCTTTGTCAAAAACTAGGTGAGCATAGCTGTGTGGATTTATTTCCGAGTCCTCCATTCTGTTCCACTGGCCTTCATATCTGTTTTTGTGCCAGTACATGCTGTTTTTGTTGCTATGACTCTGCAGTATAGTTTGAAGTTGGGTATTGTGATAGCTCCAGGTTTTCTCTTTTTGTTCTGTATTGCCTTGGCTTTTCATGGTCTTTTGTTTTTCCAAATAAATTTTAGGACAGATTTTTCAATCTCTTTGAATGTCATTGGGATTTTGATGGAAATTGCATTGAACATGTAGATTGCTTTTGGTAGTATAGTCATTTTTACTATGTTGACTCTGCCAGTTCAGAGCATGGGAGATCTTTCCACCTTCTGTATTCTTCTTTCATCTCTTTCTTCAATAGTTTACAGTTCTTGTAGAGTCATTTACTTTCTTTGTTAAGTTTATTCTGAGGTATTTGATTTCTTTTGAGACCACTGTAAATGGAATTGTTTTCCTATATTCTTTCTCAATCTGTTCATTGTTGGTGTATAGAAAAGCTACTATTTTTTTGTAAGTTGATTTTGTATTCTACTACTTTGCTGAAGCTGTTTATTTTGTCTAGGAGTTTTAGTGTGGAGTTTTTAGGGTTTTTAAGATATAAAATCATGTCCTCTGGAAACAGGGATGGTTTGAGTATTTGTTTACCTATTTGTCTTTCTTTTATTTCTTCTTCTTGCCCTATTTCTCTGGTTAAGAAGTCCAGGACAATGTGGCATAGGGCTATATGTCTAAACTTTATTTAAATGCTATAAAAAGTTTACAGTGATAAAATTAATACAAAGTAATCAGCAATTTTTCAATAGAAAGCAAGTCTATTTGGGGGTACTTGCATGGTCTCCATAAGCTTGAAAGAGTTCTAAAAGCTTTCATTTTTGTTACTGCTGCATACATATTACCTTACTTAGCCAAAGATTCTAAGTTCTACCCAAAGCAAAATCTAAATATATAAATTATGACATCTGTGTAGCTGTGATTCTAATTGTTGCTGTCTTTAAATGTTAAATGTACTTATTTGCTCTAACTACATTGTTTTCTAAAGTTAAAAGCAATGCCATTTAATTAAGGATTGAACATTGGTCACCTATACAGTATATTTGTAATAAAAATCTTATTGTAACCTAGTCTATTAATAAAAAGTATTTCATTTTTCATTAAATATAAGCTTCAAATATATAGTTGAGAGATAAGGAGAACTGAATGGTACTAATTAATGTTGTCCAACACAGCTATTATCCTAAAATTTGTTTGGCAATTACTTAACATTTAAAAACATTCTTCCAGGCATTGGTGGCTCATGCCTGTAATCCTAGCTACTTGGGAGGCAGAGATTAGGAAGACCATGATTCAAAACCAGCCCAGGCAAATAGTTTGTGAGACCTATCTCAAAAATCCCATCACAGAAAAGGGCTCGTGGAGTGGCTCTTGGAGGGCTCGTGGTTTAGGCCCTGAGTTCAAACCCCAGTACACAATAAAAAAAATTCTAAAAATAATTTTTCTAAATTTTTATCATCTACAATTTGCATCCTTCTCTGTGGCATTTACAACCAAACTCCTGGAAAACATCTCTAATAAGTATCTACTGCTCAAGCATTTGTCTTAAAATATTTACTCTTATTTATTTTGTTTTGTATTTTCTTTGTAAACTTTTAACTGGTCTCTGCTGACGTTTTGGAGAAGTAGCATTTTTAAAAAATGCCACTGGATTACCTAAAGAATTAAACAATTTAACTTAAAATGGGTACCTTATAAGCCCTGAGTAAGGTCCCCTTCTTCTATACCTCTCAGTTTGATGGAATAGGCCAGGGAAAGGACTGCACTTCCATTGGCACTGACTGTCAACTTATGTGATGCTTTTTCTCCAACATGGGATCACAGATCACATTAGACTTTCCCTGGGGTCTCATCCCAGCTAGGAGGGACAATTAAAGCCAGACCAGAGGATTGGTCAATTGATATCTTCCAAAGGAAACTGTTGAGAAACAAGGGGAAAGTCTTCAGAATAAAAACAAAAAATGCTGAGCATGGTGGTTCAGGGCTGTAATCTCAATGATGGGGAAACTAAAATAGGAGGATCATAACTACAGACCAGCCTGGGCTATCTGGACAGTTCCAGGTCAACCTAAACTTTATAAGACCCTGTATCTAAACCAACAGCACTCCTGCCAGCCTTTACAAAGTAAAGCCAAGAGGTTAAAGAGAATGGGTCCTTAATGTGGGTATTTCAGATAGGCAATTTAATTTGAGGTTTTATTCTTAGCATTGAAATCTATTCCATCATGATATACTAATTACTCATTACTTTCATTTTAATTTTTTGCAAGGGATAAAAACATTAAATCTAATGCTAGAGACTACTGAAACTTTGTTCTTTATAGCTTAAGGCAATATGTCAAATTCTAAACTTGTTTAAGTTCTTTTTCAAACTGGAGTCTTACTACAGATAAGTTGATCTTAAATTCTTGGGGTCTGCAAAGTACTGGACCTCTCCACAAAAGGTAAAACTCCCAATGAAGGGTAAATTATCTAGCCACATTGTAATTCTGGGGACCTAATTCTTGTCCCTAAAACAATGGGCTTTCTTAAAATCACTGCTATGATGGGCCCCCACCAAAATTATTTCCCTATGACCAGGGCAAAGCAAATGTGACTTGTTATAGGATAGAAGGCACTCGGGGCTGTGGAGGCATTCCTCTTCTCCCTGAAGGCACACAAGGTTATCCCAGCTGTAAGATAGAAAAAGTATTTAGAGAATCCATCATTCAAGGAGCATCATTTATTTTCAGAAAAGATGGAAATCTCTTTATATTTGATCTTGAAGATAGAACTGTAACTTTTTCCAATATAACCTTTCCTTATGGACATATTGTATCTGTGGTGGTTACTTTAAACATTTTACCCTTGCAGAGGAAAACTGAGTGACCTCACAAGTAATTTAAATATGACCTGGCGTCTATGGCAAATTACTCAATCCAGAGCCCATCTAACAAAAATCGTATTAAGATTTTTCATAACAACCTCCCACTTAATAACACCCACTTTACAGAAAAAATATTATCCACAGAGGATAATTGTGATGTGGCCTTTACAATCTAAGAAGACAACATATGGATTCTTGTTGCCATATTTATAAAAGTCATTGGTCGAGTATACTGTTTCTATAGATGGCAGGTGTTTTCAATATGTTAAGTGTGTATACTTAATACATTTCCTTAACATTTTTAAGGATTCTTAAAAATGCTTAGTCTTATCCACATAAAAAGATTTTTCTTTTTTTACTTTAAGGAATGGTTTTCACTAATTTCTCTTTTAGTAAAGGAATAATTTATCTCCGGGTCCTGATCCTGATAGCCCCTCAACTAAATTTTCTGCCAACTGAATTTCTTTTGTCACCTCCTAAATTTAAGATAGGAGAATAACTTTTTTTATTTCCTGTCTAGGTAGGGCCAGAATCCAAACTCAGCAGGAAGTATAGAAGATTGGACTTTCACCCCTCTATAATAATAAATTCTCGTTAAAACTTCCACCGTAGGAACCACCTTGAAATGCTTGTCAATGTTTAGGAATCTCAAGGACTTGTGGTTTTACATGGAAGCTGGGAACCCCTGATCCATCCTTTTGTGGCACTTTGGATACATGTATTGTTGTGTTTCTTTAATAAAGTAGTATCACAGAAAAAAATATATTTACTGTTACCAGGACAAGCAGAAACTGAGATTGGGTAGTTGGACTTGGTCCCCAGATGTCTATAATTGCCTATCCACAACTGACTAGTTACCAATATTTTTATAAAAGGACTAAAGAGTGCCAAAAAGTGACTTTGGATGATTATTCAGAGGGTGCTACCCTGTGGTGTTGCCAAAATCAGCTCAGGACTGGCTGCTTTCCAGTCTGCTGCCTTCCACTCTGAGCACTAGCATGGCAAGCACCTTGGTTATGGCACTGCTAAACTTCACAAACTTCTGAGTCATGTGACATTATTGAAACTCATTCAGTAGGATCAACTAACTTACTCAATAAAGCAAAAGTGACTCAGAAAAAAAAATCCAATATATATTTCATTGATGGATAAAAAAGAATGGATAATTAATTCATTCTGGCAGATCCATGTGAAAATCAAAGAATTATGAAATAAATTAATAAGATAATTAAAGAGCTGTTTGTCAAACAAAAATTAATATTATTTCTTGTATTAATCTGAGATAGGCCATATCTTACATCATGAAACAACTATGGACGAATTTAAAAGATCAAAATGAGGAAAACAAATAAATAATAAATTTGCGTAAAACCGCAGATAATAATGGAATGAGATTAGACATCAATGACAGGAAAAAATCAGGACTTTCATAAATATGTATATATAAACAATGTGTTTCTAGATAATTTACAGATCAAAGAAAAAAACTTTTACTGCACCTAAAGTAGCACTAAAGAGGAAAAATTTTAAATAGTAAATGCCTGTATTACAAAAAAATAAAATAAAATAAAAGAACAGGAAGCCTGGCACTGGTGGCTCACAGCTGAAATCCTAGTTACTTATAGGCTTAAACCCAAAGAATTATAGTTCAAGGCCAGCCCTGGCAAAAGGTTTGTGAGAATCCATGTCAAACTGAAACCAAAACAACGAAAGGGAGGAAATCACAGTTTTCAGAATGGAAGTAAATAAAATTGAGTATAGTAACCAATAGAGCACACCAATAAAGCTGAAGTTTAGTTGCTTGAAAAGTTCAACAAAATCTACACATTTGCAGCTAGCCAGGAAAAAAAAACAAATAGAGACGTTTCATGCTACCAAAAATCATGAATGAAAGTGAAGACAGAGTTATTTAGAGTACTACTTTATTATCCTTTTAATATCTGTGGAATAAGAAGTGGTAACATTGCCTCCATCGTGTCTTTTTCTTTTCTTGATTTGTCTGGTTAAGAGATTATCAATTCTATAGATAGTTTCCAAGAAACAAAATCTATCTTCATTCATATTTAATGTTCAAAATTTAAGCAATTTCTGGTCTGCTTTTTATTCTTTTTTTCTAGGTACTTTAATATTAAAATTATCTTCTTTTTCTAGTTTCTTAAGGTAAATCTCAGATTATTTATTTCATTTTTTGCTCCTTTTTATAAGTGCATTAATGTCAAAAAATCTCATCTGAATACAGCTTTCACTGAATCATAACAATACTGATATAGTTGCATTTTAATTCACTTCAATATTTTTATAATTTTTTAATTGATTTTCTACTTGGTTGACTTATCAACAATTAAAAGATGACTTTTGACCTTTCTAAACAAAATAGTGGCTTTGTAAATTTCTCCACATATTTCCGTCAGTTTTTGCCTCACCTGCTTGTTATGCTCTGTCCTTAGACACTTCAATGATAAACATTATTGTTTGTTTAAAATCGATATTCAGGGAATTTCCTTGTGACTTTTCCATGTACATGTGTATTGTAACCCAAATTATTTCATATCCTCTATTCTTCTTTTTTCTACCTTAGTCCTTTTTTTATGGTGATTTCAACAGGTTTAAAAATTCAATATTCATTCTTGTCTAAAAATTGCATCAACCATGTTCACCTTCTTAACTTTCTTTTTTTACACTCCCTCTCACATAACCTGTTTTATCATAATATTGTTGCATTGGAATTAGGTCTATATTCCACATATGAGAGAAAACAAGCAGCCTTTGATTTTCTGAAATTGGCTAGCTTCACTTATGATAATGTTCTCCAGTCCTATCCAATTACCTACAAATGACAAAAATTCATTCTTCTTTGTGGCTGAATAAAATTCCATTATATATAAATACAACATTTTCTTAATCCATTCATCAATAGTTGGGTATTTTGGCTGTTTCCATATCTTAGCTATTGTGAATAATGCTATAATAACTCTACTGTAACCTGACTTACATTCCTTCAGGTAAATCCCTAGGGGTGGAATTAAGAATTATATAGCAATTCTAATTTTGGTTTTCTAAGGAGTCTACATAGTGTTTTTCATATTTTTAAAATTGACTATACTAGTGCTTCTCATATGCTAGGCAGACACTCTCCTGGTTTGAGCTATGCCTCCAGCCCTTTTAATTCTGTTTATTTTTGAGTAAGGGTCTTACTTTTTGGCCAGGCCAACCCCGATGCTGATATTCCTATTTTACACTTCCTGCCCTCCTTGGGATGATAGGCATATGCTACCCTGGGCAGCTTCTTCTGTTGAGATGAGGGCTCCTGGACAATTTTTCCCCCAGTCTGGCCTGATCTCAGCCTCTCAGGTAGCTAGGAATGCAGGCATACCACTTGCAACCAGCTCTCCTTCACTTTTGATGGTGAATTTCATTTCATATACAACTTAGGTTTTCAATATTCTCTTTCTTGTTTGTATAATATCTTTTGTTTGTATAGTATCCTTTGTATGTTTGTTTTGGTTTGAGTTTTCTGAGATAGGATCTTGATTTCCTTGTAGCCCAGGCCATGAACTCACAAGCCTCCTGCCTCAGTCTCCCTAGTGCCGGGATTATAGACACGTATCACCAATCCAACTAAATTCTTATTTTGATATTCCGTAGGTAAGTTTCTACTCTGGCTTCTCTCAGTCTTTTGTTTAATGTAGTTTAAATATTATATGACTACTTGCAGACTTTTCAATATTTATTCTGATTTTGTGTTCTGATATTCCAAATTTGTGGTTTGGTTTCTTTTGTTAATTTTGGGAAATTCTTGGTCTTGGTTATTTCAAATATTTCTACTCCATTATTTTCCTGTTCTGGCTTGCAAATATATATATGCTACACCTTTTATTTATTTCCAAAAACTTAGATTCATTGTTCTGGTTCTTTCTTTTTGTGTTTTACCTTTTGATTTATTCATTCATTTAGCCTTCCATTTAGAAAGTTTCTATTGAATGAAGAGAGTTGTTTATTTTTTCAGCTCTTTATTCCTATTTCTTGAATTTGTTTTTGATTCTTTCCTTGAGTTTCCAGTTCTGTGTTTTCACTTGCAAAATAATGTTGCATTTACTTATTTTTCATTATTGCTCAGAAAATATTAATAACACTTACTTAAAATTCTTTAACTGGTAATACCAAAGTGTATGTCTGTACATAAGTCTAGTTCTAAAGGTTGCCTTTCTTTCTTTGTGTTGTTGTTGTTGTGGGCTGGTTATACAAATCTCTCTTATGACCTTTTCTTTTGCTTGTAGATTTTGGGCTTTGCTGAGTACTCCTCTAACAATCTACATGTTGTAGCTATTTCAACTATGATCCACTGATTTTATATCAGATTGGAGATAAATTGTAGAGAAGGAAACATTCTGTAATCTTATGAAGGAGTCTCATCCATTTATTTGGTGTATTTCTTTGTCTTGTGACATTCAAAAGTGTTTCTTACCTTTTCCTTTCCTCTTAGGTGAGACAGAAAATCTAGAATGGAAGAAATGTGTTTTCCTAAGGAAAGAGACACTAGTAAGTATTTCTCTTCTGATCTTTCTCAGATTTTCAGGATTCTAGAGAGAAAGTGTAGAAAGTATTTTTCCATCCACAAAACAATAGCACCCATTAGTTAACTTTTCTTACACTAGTCCAGTCTCAGATTCCAGCAGTGTGCTATATATACTGTATAACTGTCAGGTTTTTGTTCTATTAGGATCTTCTTTTGGCAGATAAATCTCAACTTTGCATCTCTGTATGGTATTGTTTCCCCAGGGAGCTATCAGGCAGCCTTGATTTTCTGATATGTTCAAAGAAC
Source organism: Castor canadensis (assembly GCF_047511655.1). Taxonomy (NCBI): domain Eukaryota; kingdom Metazoa; phylum Chordata; class Mammalia; order Rodentia; family Castoridae; genus Castor; species Castor canadensis. The sequence goes on along the minus strand of NC_133390.1, from coordinate 24,407,784 downwards.
ATCCTTGACTTTCAGTTTGTATAACTATTTCTTGTTATAAGGATAGGAGTGATGAACACTGAACTCTTCAGATAAGGGAGCTAAAATTGAAATTTCATTAATAAACATTGTGTCAACTTTACTCTTGGAATTTTCTTGTGTTTCTATGTGTTTAATTTTTGTACCTTATGTGACATTTTATTCTCTTCTATTAATTTTTTGATTATTGGAAAGAATCTTTTGTTATTTAAGTCCTGTCTTTATCTATCTGTTGGCATTTGGAACATCCTTAATTTAAATTCATGCTATCTCTATCCACTTTCCAAATGAGAATCTATTCAGATTACACTTGCTAACAATCTTGTATTTCCACATCCTAACCTATGTGCTCCTGCTTTACGCATCAGTTGTACATGTGTCTTTCTGCTATACTCTTTAGCTACATTTACCAATCCCACTAGTGAGGCTATTAGGGTCTCAAATTCTATCATGGTGCCTGGCACATAATAAATAGCATGATTGATGTATAACATTCATTCATAAAATAAATAAGCACTGTTTGGCAGTAACCCTCAGAAAAGCTTATTAAAATATGAATGTAATCCAAATTTTTGAAAGTGCAGATGATGTCAACAGGTATATTTTTATCTTGAATATATGCTATTTAAAAGTTTCTAATTTTTCAGATGCCAAAGTGCAATGTTCAAATTGTGCCTTGTGCTACAAGCCAGGATATGGTATAAAACATTTTATTCAATACTCTCAATTTTTAATGCACTCACTTTAGAGTCAGGAAAGTAAGCCCCAAAGAAGCAAAGTGAATAGCAGATTGTGCAACCCACCAATTTACAAGTCAGTGCTCTTTCATTATATCACTCTGCATCTGACACCTCTGAATAATTTTCTAGTTGTAGACAGATAAATGGTGGCTATGGATTGCTACAATTCTCAGTCAAGGCAGACTGAACCAATAATGTTACCACCAAAATCCCCCACAGACATATTTATTACAACTATTCCCTGTTTTGCTCTGCATCAGCAGGTCCATCTGGCAGTAAAGGATTGACCAGGTGTTCTGGGGAAAAGTTGGCACACAAATACCTTGAATATTGTGATACTAGCTGGAGGAAGAGATTTAAAAAATGAGAGGAAATTAAATTATTCTTAGTATATATGAGGTTACAAGACATTTTTAGGTGGTAACAATTATGGAACATCTTTTGGCTTTATTTGTAGTTGATTTTTTGGCTTGGTCTTTAAAAATCAGATTGAAGTATAAATACTCAAGGGAAACACAGTGTATACCCATTAGTGTAATGAATAAACAAAGGTGTAGGCAAGCAACCTTGAAAATTTTCAGTAAAATGAAAACAAGACATATCTCATCAAATCTACTTGTTAATTTAAAAAAAACAGTAAAAATTCTTTCTTCATTAGTCTTATTTAATTGGTATCTCATCCAGGTTTTTCAATGAAAGGCTCATAATATAGCTTACAAATGACCTTTCCCCTATTAAATTGAATTTTGTGTGCCCTGAATTTGTTAATTCTTTTCCCAAAGTGAACAATTTCATGTGTATTTTAGCTTATCAAAGATAATTAATGTATTAAGAGAACAGATCTAATTCTAATACTGGGAAACTGATTAAATAACAAATGTAATATATGTCCAATGAAGCATCCAACAAGCCCAAGAAACTTTTCCCAGACAAATAAATGTTGCTTTGTATAGTGCATCTGTGCACATGAACCAGAAACCTCCATTGCTGATACCAACAACAGGATGCCACTGACTTTCATTTTATGAGAATAAATACCATTATGAAGGACTGGTTTTCAATCTTGAATGTGTGTAGTTTATATTATAAAATAATCAACATCTCCATGGCCTTTTAAATCAGGAAAGAAAGAATCAATTTTCTATAATTTGGCTAATGTATGTTTCACATTTTATATTTATATTTTATTTAACCATTTCACTGTAACCTTTTGCATTTTATGTAAATTGTTTTAGCTTACAGAATCATTTAATGATTTTTGAAAAACAGAACTGAATCATAAAATCAAAATTGATCCTACAACTTAGAAATAATATTTAAATCCACACCTCTTTAGGACACTAAGTGTCCTCTTGCTATTTATTTATATATTTATGTATTTATTGGTGGCACTGATGTTTGAACTCAGGGTTTTGAGTTTGCAAAGCAGGCACTCTGCCACTTGTGCCACAACCCCAGTCCATTTTTCTCTGGTTATTTTGTTGATGGGGTCCTAGGAACTATTTGCCTGGGGTTGGCCTCAAACCATGATTTTTCCAATCTCTCAATCTTGGCTTCCTATGTAGCTAAGATTATAAACATGAGCCACTGGTTCACTGCTCGGTGTCCTCTTTTGGAAACCACTCTACCTTGCCATGTTTCTGTTACTCATTCCCTCTTCTCAAATCATCAGTAAAAAATTAAGAACTTCAATGACAAATTTAGGATTCTTAGAACTCTTTGAAAATTACTAAGCTAAGATTCTTCAGGGCTTGAAGTTATGGTACTTACTATAAATAAAGAATTAGTAAGTGTAACCAAATTTATAATAAAAACTTGTTTATCAAAAAATAGAGAAGGGCATACAGGCAGAAGATTTTTTTATTACCTATAACTAAGAGGAGTATTACTATAATTTTAGAAAAATCTGTCAGAATTCAATAAGAAAAAAATTGCCACTTTGAATAGAGTACTGGGCAGTGAATGTGAATACACTCTACAGAATGTCAGTCAATGCCTATACCTCATATACATTTGAAAAGATGCTTAAGTTCGTTAATTCTGAGAGAAACTGAAATCAGGACTACAATGAGATATTCTTTTGTCCATGTTAAAATGGAAACTACAAAGTCTGAAATGCCAAATGTTGTAGTGTATACAGATTAATGGTATCTCTTATGCACTTAAAGAGTGAAAAATGAAATTGAAATAGAAATGAATATTCTCAGTAAAAATTATAACATTTTTTTGCAAGGCTGACAATTAATATGCTCTATATAACAGATTCTAGTATCCATAAAACTATAGGTGCAAGGTGCACTGTAGTAGATACAGTCTTATGACTTGTGTGTACTATTGGAATCAGAACAAAAATGAGTACATTCATTTGCTAGGACTCACATAATAAAATACTACAGTTTGGTTGGTTAAACAACAACAACAAAAAAATGTATTTTATCACCATTTTGGAGACTAGAAGTTCAAGATCAAGGTACCTCATGGTTTTTTGTTTTTTTTAAGAGACCTGAGTCCTTGACTTGCTACTTTGGGTCATGATATGGCCTTCTCACTAAGGATGTGCATCCTTTGTGTGTCTCTCTCTCCCTCTTTATTTAAGGACCCCCATCATATAGAATGAAGGTACCATTCTTTAGTTACCTCATTTTATTTTAAGACTCTTTAAAAGTCTTATCTCCAAATACAGCTTTTTTTCTAAGTACTGGGGTTTGGACCTTGAACATATGAATTTAGAGGGAAAAATTTAGCCCATCTCAGTAAGATACACTATTTGTGGCCCAAGATTTCTAAAAGATAAGATGTACCATCTTAATATTCTCTTTATGCTCCTGGTAGTAATAGGAAAAAAAAAAACACAAAAATTCAAAATAACAACAACCCCCAACTATTTGCCACAAGAAACTAACAGTAATCCCTGAATTACTAAATGGGGATCAGTCACATAACTAGAACTGATATATAAGCAAGAAACAAAAGTTAAGCTAGTACAACAACTCTGGAAAACATTATGGAGGCTCCATAAAAACTAAACATAGATCTGCCATATGATCCAGCAATGCCACTCCTATGGATATACCTGAAGGAATGTGACTCAGATAATTACACAGGCACCTGCACACCCATGTTATTGCAGCTCTATTTACAATAGCCAAGCTATGGAAATAGCTAAGATGCCCTGCAACCAATAAATGGATCAAGAAAATGTGGGTGACCTGTATAGCCATCCTTATCTCAACCAGCAAAAACCCTTATCCCTTCCTGATATTGCTTATACTCTCTCTACAACAAAATTAGAAATAAGGGCAAAATAGTTTCTGCTGGGTATTGAGGTGGGGGAGAGAGAGGGAGCAGAGTGGGTGGTAAGGGAGGGGGTGGGGGCAGGGGGGAGAAATGAACCAAGCCTTGTATGCACATATGAATAATAAAAGAAAAAAAAAAAAGAAAATGAATGAAATTTACTCATTTGCAAACAAATGGATGGGACTAGAGAACATCATTGTAAGTGAAGTTAGCCAGGCTCAAAAAGCCAAAAATTGCATGGGCTCCCTCATATGTGGATTATAGACCCAAAACAAATGCAGTAATAGTATTGGACACAGGTCACACACTGAGGAAAGAATACCCAGTTGAGAAATAGGGAAAGGAAAGGAAACCTAAAACTTGAATATGGGTGATGTGTTCCCTGTTGAGAAGTGAAAAAAGTAATCTTAAATTAGTAGAGGCCACTATGGGAAGGGGACCAGGAAGTAGCCAAGAGGTGCGGTAGATATGAACCAATGTGGGTTGCAATACACAAGTGCATGGAAGCATGGAAGCAATGCTAGGAATCTGTCTGTATAGCTATCTTTATCCCAAACTAGCAAAATCGCTATGTGTTTCTTATGATCTCTTATATTTTCTTTAGAACAAAACGTAGAACCAGGAGGAACACGTTCTGCTAGGAAGTGGTGGTGGGGGGAAAGAGGGCCCAAACAATGTGTACACATGTAAATAAATGTAAAAATGATAAAATAAAAGGGAAAAAAGTTAAATATACTTTAGTCTTTTGCACATTCTGGTTCATTTGTTAAGTCCACCTGGTACACCATAATTGGCAAGTCCTATTAAGATCAGTCCTACAGAAAAGTAACTTGCACTGAGTAACCATGATATAAAGAAGAATATCTGTAACAGTATTACTTAGGAAAGGAAAAACCTTGACACTGTGTAAATGCTCATAAACTTGACAAAAGTCAAATTGTTACTTCCTAAAATAGTGGAATATTCCATTTCGTAGCATGAAAAATATACCACATATGCACATATTAATAGTGACAACTTTTATAAAGATAGTGTTGGGGGTAAAATTCATAGAGGTGACTTACAGTTTCCAACTGTTTTTTAACAAACCTACAGTAAACCAATTAAGATACATTTTAAGTACATGCATGTAAGTGACAAAATGACAAAGAATCACAGAAGCATGATAAAAATCATCATTATGATCTCTGTAAGAAGGGGAAAGAGCTGCTCAGAAAGCTGTACAGGGAATTTTCTTTTTATTGATAAATATTGTTTTTATTGCAATTTGTAATGGTTTTGTCAGTTTTACTTATTTACTTTAAGTTGTACATGCAAAATATGTATATATTTATTACATTTATAGCATATAAATCATTTTCATCTGAATAAATTAAATATACCAAAATAACTAACACTTTCCTTTGTTAAATATAGCAGTAATATATTAAGTTAATGTCGCTATATTTTAAGGTCTAATGAAATGAAAAAAATAGTCACTCTACACCATTCAGTAATACACTGTAACATGGTCAAAGTAGTATTGACTAAAATAAAGTTGCCAGTAATAACATTCAATATTTTCTGTGTGCATGAAAAGAAACTTACAAACTCAGGTTGGATTCAAAACTATTAAATAGCTAGAACTATTTTAGGCCACAAGGATAGAAGTTGATAGTTAAAACTATCATATGAGATTACTTATCTTTTCAAGGGATACCAGTTAACCAGCAGACAGAAATGAGATTTTTTTTATCCTTATGATTTAATAATTTCACAGGTAATACTTATTAATTAATAGTTCAACTAAGAAATTGTTATTCTAAATATTCTCATAATTATGTAATCAGTTGCATATATTGTTTTATATTAGAAGAATAAGGGATAAATGCTAATGCATTTAAGTTTCTAACTGGCATGTGAACACCTCTAATAGAACCATGAAAAATTTTTTATACATTCAGTATCATCTCTTGGTTTTATTATGAAATCATATTACACTTCTTCAACAGATTAAAAGGCAAATATTCTGTAGAAAGAATCCTGTGATAGTTGAAATTCAATTGCAAAGAAAATCATTATACTGTTTCATTGAAAGATTTTTCTACAGAGCACTTATGTACCTCTTTACTATTTCAACTATCTCAAAATATTAAGGACGTGAGAGTTATTTTAGTTGAAGTATAAGAATTAGATATAGCTCTTGGGTTCTCAATTCTTTGGGGGTGGGTATGGAAAACAATTCAGAAAAATGAATATTTATAAGGAAAATTTGGTTGAAGAAGGCTAAGTCCTCAGAAATGTATTTCTACAATCTTTGTAAAGAAAAGTATCAGCATTTCAGGATTAAAGTTTTGCTTTGATTAAGTTGCTATATTAGTAGGTCTTTAGCAGAGACTTAAGGAAAACATTCTCATTATTTACTCAATCATTTATATTTTTCCATATTCTGTAGTATCTTTGGCCTCTCAAAAGTATTTCTTGATCTTTCCATTCATTTTTTCATCTCTTGTCATTTTCTTTGCTTTTCTTTAGACTTCATTTGCCTTGACTTCTCAATTTTTCTCATTTTCAATGAAAAACAAAGAAAAGGAAAGAACAAGAGAGAGATAGCACCATAGGGAACATCATTGTTATTTTATTTTGAAAGGCAGGCATCATACATTAATGGAAAGTACTGAAGTCTTTAAATTTTATTAAAAATGTATTTTATTAAAAATATATCTACTTATGGAATTTGGTATGGTTTATGCAATTTTGAGCTTCAATTTCATCTTTAAAGTAGGGCCAATAATATTGAAGGTGAGTTATTAAAAGATTAGTAAGAATATATGCAATCCCCATGGCACATATTCAATATTCAATTACTAAGAGCTATTATTGAAGACATTATAGGACTCAGTATTACTGTGAAGGGAAGAAAATAGATACATATTATTCAATGTAGTCCTGAAGAGCAGAATTAAAAAGTGAGTCATTCAGAACTGGAAAGTTTTGGAGTTTTGTAGAATCTTACTAGGAAGAAGAGATTGGAAAGCAAAATCTTTCCAAGAGAAATAGAATTACCAGAGTCTCATTTCTAGAGAAACCTCTAATGGAACTATGCAAAATGACCACTCTGTCAAGGATGGACCAATAAGACAGTATCTACCATACAGTCCACATGTGTAGTAGATTATTGCTTCTAGGTTTATTTCAGAACTCTCAACAATGTTCTCAGAACTACAAAGCCATGTGGAAATGCATTCCTCAGAAGGTATGTCCATTGATAAGGGATGAATGAGCTCCTGACATTTAAGCAAGAACATACATGGATCTGACCAACATGGAGGATTAATTGTGGAAAGTGAGCAAGCCTTAACCTTGGTGTAGAACATCTCATAATGGTGAAGCTTAGGATGTAAGTTACAAGAAATTACTAACTACCAGTGCTATTATTGTTCTCAGAAAGCTTCTAAAGGTTGCCTTAACTTCAGAAGCTTATAAATTCAGGAAGAAAAAAAGATAAAGGGTAAAAGGAAGACAGGTTCTGACCCAAATACAAATAAGCCATAACAAACCCATTTTGATGAGAATTTCTATTTTTTTCTTTTTTAAAGTTATTTTTGAATTATCATACATTAATATTATAAGGGGTTTTCTTTCTAATAATTTCTCAATGTATCTGGAACAACTTATATTTTTATTCCTTCCCCTCTCTGATTTCCTACTCACATTTGTGAGTCTCAAACTTATTTTTACCATGTACACATAAAAAGCGTTAATAGAAACAATGGATAAAGAAATAAAAATCTAGGAACTGAAGTATAGTAAGTAAATAACTTCCAAGCTAGAACAACAACTCATTTAACTTATTATTAGTAACAGGAATATTTTTCCTAACTACAAAGCTGATACATGAACATCGAGTAGAGAGAGATATATATTCAAAGATGAAACAATCCACAAATTTTACCACTAAACAAATGGAACTGTCCATTATATGCTATTTTCCCATTCTTATTGGTGGTTTTACTTTTGTGCATATTACTTTGTAAACTAATTGCAAAATATTTAAGAATTAATACAGGTTTCAAGAAAATATTTTTTCTCAGACAGGCAGCACCAAACCATAGGAAAAGAAAAAGCAAGACAGTAGAGAGTAACCTCAACTTAGGTACACACAATCAAACCTTCAAACAACTAAGACAACTAAATGACAGGAATCACCACATACCTATCAGTACTAACACTTAATGTTAACAGACTTAATTCCCCCATCAAAAGGCACCACTTGATGAAATGGATTAAAAAGGAAGATCCAACAATTTGTTGCTTACAGGAGACCCATCTCACCAACAGAAATAAGCATAGGCTTAGGATGAAAGGCTGGAAGAAGATTTACCAAGCCAATGGCCCCCAAAAACAGGCAGGAGTAGCAATACTTATCTCTGACAAAGTAGACTTCAAACCTACATTGATCAAACGAGATAAAGAAGGACATTCCATACTAATAAAAGGGGAAATAGACCAAAAGGAAATAATCATCAATCTGTATGCACCCAATGTCAACACACCCAATTTCATCAAACATACCCTCAAAGAACTAAAAGCCTATATAAACGCCAACACAGTGGTTGTGGGAGACTTTAACACACCATTATCATCAATAGATAGGTCATCCAAACAAAAAATCAATAAAGAAATCCAAGATCTAAAATATGCAATAGATCAAATGGACCTAGTTGATGTCTACAGAACATTTCATCCAACCTCTACACAATATACATTCTTCTCAGCAGCCATGGAACCTTCTCCAAAATAGATCATATCCTAGGGCACAAAGCAAGTCTTAGCAAATATAAGAAAATAGAAATTATACCGTGCATACTATCTGATCACAATGCAGTAAAAGTAGAACTCAACAACAAAAGTAAAGACAAAAAACATGCAAACAGCTGGAAACTAAATAACTCATTACTTAATGAAGAATGGACCATCAATGAAATAAAAGAAGAAACTAAAAAGTTCCTGAAGTCAATGAAAATGAAAACACAACCTACCGGAACCTATGGGACACAGCTAAGGCAGTCCTAAGAGGAAAGTTTATAGCCATGAGTGCATATATTAAAAAGACTGAAAGATCCCAAATCAATGACCTAATGATACATCTCAAACTCCTAGAAAAACAAGAACAAGCAAATCCCAAAACAAATAGAAAGAGAGAAATAATAAAAATAAGAGCTGAAATCAATGAAATATAAACCAAAAAAACCATACAAAGAATTAATGAAACAAAAAGTTGGTTCTTTGAAAAAATAAACAAGATCGATAGACTCCTGGCAAACCTGACTAAAATGAGGAGAGAAAAAAACCCAAATTAGTAGAATCAGGAATGCAAAAGGGGAGATAAGAACAAACATCATGGAAGTCCAGGAAATCATCAGAGACTACTTTGAGAACCTTTATTCAAAACAGGAACTAGAGAAAAGGTTAGATCAAAAAGAATTAACCTAGAAGGTAACACTCACACACAGGAAATCAATGTGAGTCAATGCCCTGTATAGCTATCCTTCTCTCAACCAGCAAAAACCCTTGTTCCTTCCTATTATTGCTTATACTCTCTCTACAACAAAATTAGAAATAAGGGCAAAATAGTTTCTGCTGGGTATTGAGGAGGTGGGGGGGAGAGGGAGGGGGCGGAGTGGGTGGTAAGGGAGGGGTTGGGGGCAGGGGGTGAAATGATCCAAGCCTTGTATGCACATATGAATAATAAAAGAAAAAAAATATATCGTAAAGAAATGGACAGATTTCTAGATACATATGATCATCCAAAACTGAACCAAGAGGAAATTAATCACCTGAATAGACCTATAACACAAAATGAAATTGAAGCAGCAATCAAGAGTCTCCCCAAAAAGAAAAGTCCAGGACCTGATGGATTCTCTGATGAATTCCATCAGACCTTTAAAGAAGAACTGATACCAACCCTCCTTAAACTGTTCCACGAAATAGAAAGGGAAAGAAAACTGCCTAATACATTTTATGAAGCCAGTATCACACTTATCCCAAAACCAGGCAAAGATACCTCCAAAAAGGAGAACTATAGGCCAATCTCCTTAATGAACATTGACGCAAAAATCCTCAACAAAATAATGGCAAACCAAATTCAACAACACATCAAAAAGATTATTCACCACGACCAAGTAGGCTTCATCCCAGGGATGCAGGGGTGGTTCAACATATGAAAATCAATAAATGTAATAAACCACATTAACAGAAGCAAAGACAAAAACCACTTGATCATCTCAATAGATGCAGAAAAAGCCTTTGATAAAATCCAACACCATTTCATGATAAATGCTCTAAGAAAACTAGGAATAGAAGGAAAGTACCTCAACATTATAAAAGCTATATATGACAAACCTACAGCCAGCATTATACTTAATGGAGAAAAACTGAAACCATTCCCTCTAAAATCAGGAACCAGACAAGGATGCCCACTATCTCCACTCCTATTCAACATAGTACTGGAATTCCTAGCCAGAGCAATTAGGCAAGAAGAAGGAATAAAAGGAATACAAATAGGTAAAGAAACTGTCAAAATATCCCTATTTGCAGATGACATGATCCTATACCTTAAAGACCCAAAAAACTCTACTCAGAAGCTTCTAGACATCATCAATAGCTATAGCAAAGTAGCAGGATATAAAATCAACATAGAAAAATCATTAGCATTTCTATATACTAATAATGAACAAACTGAGAAAGAATATATGAAAACAATTCCATTTACAATAGCCTCAAAAAAAATCAAATACCTAGGTGTAAACCTAACAAAAGATGTGAATGACCTCTACAAGGAAAACTATACACTTCTGAAGAAAGAGATTGAGGAAGACTATAGAAAGTGGAGAGATCTCCCATGTTCATGGAGTGGTAGAATCAACATAGTAAAAATGTTGATACTCCCAAAAGTAATCTACATGTTTAATGCAATTCCCATCAAAATTCCAATGACATTCATTAAACAGATTGAAAAATCTACTGTTAAATTTATATGGAAACACAAGAGGCCACAAACAGCCAAGGCAATACTCAGTCAGAAGAACAATGCAGGAGGTATCACAATACCTGACTTCAAACTATATTACAAAGCAATAACAATAAAAACAGCATGGTACTGGCATAAAAACAGACATGAAGACCAGTGGAACCGAATAGAGGACCCAGATATGAAGCCACACAACTATAACCAACTTGTCTTTGACAAAGTAGCTAAAAACATATGATGGAGAAATAGCAGCCTCTTCAACAAAAACTGCTGGGAAAACTGGTTAGCAGTCTGCAAAAAACTGAAACTAGATCCATGTATATCACCCTATACCAAGATTAACTCAAAATGGATCAAGGATCTTAATATCAGACCCCAAACTCTAAAGTTGATACAGGAAAGAGTAGGAAATACTCTGGAGTTAGTAGGTATAAGTAAGAACTTTCTCAACGAAACCCCAGCAGCATAGCAACTAAGAGATAGCATAGATAAATGGGACCTCATAAAACTAAAAAGCTTCTGCTCATCAAAAGAAATGGTCTCTAAACTGAAGAGAACACCCAGAGTGGTAGAAAATATTTGCCAACTATACATCAGACAAAGGACTGATAACCAGAATATATAGGGAACTTAAAAAACTAAATTCTCCCCAAACTAATGAACCAATAAAGAAATGGGCAAGTGAACTAAACAGAACTTTCTCAAAAGAAGAAATTCAAATGGCCAAAAAACACATGAAAAAATGCTCACCACTCTACAATAAAGGAAATGCAAATTAAAACCACGCTAAGATTCCACCTCACCCCTGTTAGAATAGCCATCATCAGCAATACCACCAACAACTGGTGTTGGTGAGGATGCGGGGAAAAAGGAACCCTTTTACACTGTTGGTGGGAATGTAGACTAGTACAACCACTCTGGAAAAAAATTTTGAGGCTACTTAAAAAGCTAGACATTGATCTACCATTTGATCCAGCAATACCACTCTTGGGGATATACCCAAAAGACTGTGACACAGGTTACTCCAGAGGCACCTGCACACCCATGTTTATTGCGGCACTATTCACAATAGCCAAGTTATGGAAACAGCCAAGATGCCCCACTACTGATGAATGCATTAAGAAAATGTGGTATCTATACACAATGGTATTTTATGCAGCCATGAAGAAGAACGAAATGTTATCATTCGCTGGTAAGTGGATGGAATTGGAGAACATCATTCTGAGTGAGGTTAGCCTGGCCCAAAAGACCAAAAATCATATGTTCTCCCTCATATGTGGACATTAGATCAAGGGCAAACACAACAATGGGATTGGACTTTGAGCACATGCTAAAAGCGAGAGCACACAAGGGAGGGGTGAGGATAGGTAAGACACCCAAAAAATTAGCTAGCTATTGTTGCCCTTAACGCAGAGAAACTAAAGCAGATACCTTAAAAGCAACTGAGGCCAATAGGAAAAGGGGACCAGGAACGAGAGAAAAGGTGAGATCAAAAAACCTAGAAGGTAACACACACACAGGAAATTAATGTGAGTCAACTCACTGTATAGCTATCCTTATCTCAACCATCAAAAACCCTTGTTCCTTCCTATTATTGCTTATACTCTCTCTACAACAAAATTAGAAATAAGGGCAAAATAGTTTCTGCTGGATATTGAGGGGGTGGGAGGAGAGGGAGGAGGCTGAGTGGGAGGTAAGGGAGGGGGTGTGGGCAGGGGGGAGAAATGACCCAAGCCTTGTATGCACATATGAATAATAAAAGGAAAAAAAAAGACTGTTTTACACTGTAAGGAAGAGTAAATTAGATGTCATCAGAAAAAAAAAAGAAAATATTTTTTCTCAAATATCCTGGTTTTTTAAAAAATATTTTATTGTAAATGTGACTAGATATTCTTCAGATATAATGATAGCCAGTAATGGTGATGCAAACCTTTAATCTAAGCTACTTGGGAAGATGAAGGTAGGAGGATTGTGTTGTGAGGCTGACTAGTGCAAAAAAAGTGAAACCCTATAAGAAAAACACTAAAAGTAAGAAAGGAATGGTGTTGGGGCCCCAGGGGTAGAGTAAGGAAAGACTTGAATTCAAGCCACAGTACCAAAAAAAAAAAGTCATTCTAATGATTCATTAACATTTAATGAAATGGACATATCACAATATGCCTAATAAAAATGAATCTCACATTGTTAGATATTGTTAAAGTGGATATCTTTAGTTACACCTAGAATCTAGAATATTGTCTAGTATATAATACATCCTTGGTAAAAAACATTCTGAATGGAAGGATGTACCAGTCATTTCTTTTCTATAGTGATTCAAATAGAATTATATAAATAGAAAAATAGTATTGAAAAAAATATTAATTATATGTCCATACAATTAGGCCACTGTCTTTCTTCATTCCTTTCTCTTTCCCTCCCTCCCAACCTCCCTTCCTTCCTACCTTCTTTTCTTCTTTTTATTTTTTGGTGGAATTTAGATTTTAACTTGGGTATTCACACTTGCTATGCATGTGCTCTAACACTTGATCCATGCCCCCAGACCTTTGTGCTTTCATTATTTTTCAGATAGGGTCTGTCTCAGCTCACTGTACTCCAGTGTATCTGGGGCTGCAGGCACATGCCACCAAACAAAACTTACTGGTCTTGTAAGTTTTTACCCAGGTGGGTCTCAAATCACTATCCTCTTGATCTCCACCTCCAGAGTAGCTGGAATTACAGGCATGAGCCATCATCACAGGCAGAATTGGGACTTTTTTCTTTCCTACTCTTATACAATAGAGTGGGAATTGAGGGTTAGATGAATCCTGGTATACTCCACAATTTTGGAAAGCGGAAAGGATACTGTCAGCCTACCTTGTCCTTAAGCAAGATGGGAAATTAGGAATCCTAGGCTCAAAAGTGTTGCATCTGCCATTCTGAAGATAAGGCATAAAATTACCTTTCAAATTTTAAAAGTTGTAAGTTCTTTGCTATTTTTAAAAAATGTTCAAATTTTTCTATTTATGTAAGGAAAAATAAGTTCCATCCTGTGCTGACCTTGAAAAATGAATAATGTTGAAAACCAAATTTATAGGAGTACTTCCCCTTATGCAGCTTAGAAAACACTTTTGTTTATCTTAGAGTTGCAAAGAGGGGCTACAGCAGATAGTTATATTTGTCCTAGGGGGAAAAATTGTCATTTCTGAAGAAAAGGATTAAAAGTTATTATTGTCAAGTGATTTCAACATCTTAGTGGTAAAAAAGGAAGATTCACTGAAAAAATTTCCAAGTAAGCCATATCAATATGAATTTCGCTACAGCAAACTGCTTCTAGAGCATAATGCTTACATTTTATTTTTTACATGAAGTGATAGTTTTCTGAGTATAGCAGCTGTCCAGTGGAGGTAAGAGAATTCTAAGGACACCAGTTTTGATATTGTCTATCGTTGGTGTTCCGATAGTCCTTTTGATTAACTTCTTAAGTTAGCACTTACCTCATTATACCTTGGATGCCATACCTCATTGGATTTCTTCCCCATTTTTAGATGTTAAGGAGAATAAATTGGTTATATTCTGATACTGAGCATCACAGACCCTAAGAAACTTCAATGATTTCCCCTCTCTGGTATTCACATTTTATATAATCTTCCTTTCAATATGCTTCCAGTCAATAGGATATGGAAATCTGACATGATTTTGAAGATGTAATAGAGATCTTGAATAGACTGATTTTGAATTAATGAGAAGGGAGATTATTCTAGGGAGTCTTAGCCAGGAAAAAGACCTAATATGAGAGAATAGACCATTCATAAGGTAAGAATCTCCTCTTTTTCCATTACTGATTGTTAAGAAGACCATTTCCATATTGTGAATGGGGTTTGGGAAAGGACCATGTGGTAAAGTGTCCTCTGGATGCAGAAGACAGTCCTTGGCTATCATGTACTAGGAAGATAGGGACATGTCACAAATAGATATGTTCATAGATTCTTCTCTAGTGAAGTCTCTGATAAACTACAACCTTGATACCTTGATTTCAGCCCACTAAGACCCTAACACAAAGAACCCAGCTGCACTGTGCCCACACTTCCAGGTTACAGACATCATGAGATAATATATGTGTGCTGTATTAATCTGTGTAATTTCTTATGCTGCACAGAAAACTAACAAGTTGTCCCTTGGTATCTGAGGGAGATTGGTTTTAGTATCCCCCAATGGAAACCAAACTCCATGTATGCCAGAATCTCTTATATAAAATAGCATAGTGTTTATATGCAACCTATACACATCTTATCTTCTAAAAATTACTTACAATACATAATAAAACAAATGTAATGCAAGTAATTATTACATACAAGGGAATGTTGACAAGTAAAAGTTTGATATGTTTAGTAGTGATGTTCAATCTACAGTTGGTTGAAGCTACAGTTGTGGAGCCTACAATACAGAAAGCCAATCAGACACTATCATTCTTCATTAGGAACCTATTTTTCTCCATTATGCAGATACACGTTTTGATTCAGTGTATTCTTGAGCAGTTGTTTTATGCAAAGCTCTGTCAAGAATTTATCTCACATTCACATAAATCAGTAAATAGCAGAATCCAGAAGAGTCCAAGCCTTTTTATCCCTAGCTCAGTGGTTGTTCGCGTAAAAGAAGTGGCTTTGGAAATACTAATTATAAGTGTGTAATTTTCATAAGATTGTGAGTTATATAATACTATGTCCATATTCATGCCAAGTTTGAAGCTGTGCCTCTGTTCATGAAGTTCTAAACTAAGAAAATGAAATTAAGAAAATAATCTTTTTTTTATAAATGGTCATCAGTGCTTATAGAATGCATGTATGCTTTGCTTAAGAATAATATTGTAAAAAAGAAGAGAATAGTATGATAAATACCTATTTTAAAGTAAAGAGGCACTAAATGATCCTCATTCTCAACCCCACTAATATCCATCAGTATCATTTATAACATTTCTGGATACCAACATTTTAAAAATCTCTATAAATTTTCTGTTTAAGTTTTGTGGGTTTTCTGAGATTAGATTATTTCAAGTTTTGATGGAAGCTTGGATAAATTATTTTTCCAGTCAGAATTATTGCAACACTTACAGCCAAAAAGTAATGTGAACTATATTAATGAAGCTGAAGAAAATTAATTGAAAATTTTATGGATAACAAAAGCATATATGGAAATTTAAAGCTAGATTTTGTTTTAATATAATAGCTTCTTCAGAAATCCATAATGCTGTAATAAAATGTTGTAAAATAAATGATTTTGATTCAATTTCCTATTTGGTAGGAACTAATAATTTGCGGAATTGAATAAAGGTATGTTTTAAATATCTTTTAGCTATATTTAGAAACTTATTTTAAACTAAAATGAAGCAAAGTTCAGATTCATAGAATAAGCACATCTTACTAGTGGTAACAAAAATAATATTATCCAGGATTTACTACAATTTTATGAGTTTTGTCAGTATAAGTGATAGTACTAGAGAAACAATGATAATAATTTAATACGTTTGTCATATTTGAACTTTTGCAATAAGTGCTATAATTCCTGAAGTGTAAGTGAATATTTATTTGTCTAAGCATAATAAAATCTTTTATTAATTAATAAGTCAACACAATGTGTTCAATTATTAATGATGTTAGCAGCTGAATATCCCATTAATAGATACACATTTTGTGCTGACTTCTTCAAAACATAAAATATGCATCACTTTCATTTGGTTGTGTCATGATGTATGTTGTATTGTCATTTAAAATGAACATTGGTATTGATCATTAAGGTGTAGATTACAGAGTAAACTGGCAAAATAATATTAACTTGCTCAAGGGTTTTTGAGGCTGTCCAAACAAAGTCAGAGCAAACAAAAGCTAAAGTCAAATTTTCAATGAGTAGATTTTTTTAAATGACTTGGCATCTCAGCTTTATAAACCAGGTGAATTTGGTTGTGACAACTTTTGTTTCTCTAACAGCATGGATTTTTTTTTGTTATTACCATTTTCTAAATGATGCTTTGGGGATAAAATTTCTATGCAGTTTTAAAATGGAATGTCTTTAGTCTTAAATCTTGAACAATTGCTTTGAAATAAGATGAGAACTGATGAGGTTCAGGTAATACCAAAGGTGGTCAAATCCAGTAGCTTTATAAAAGAAAGATAATTTCCCCTGTAATAAATAATTCTTATTTTTCCAGTGAGTTATTTCCCATAAATTTTTAGATATCAGTAATGTATTTTATTCTTTTTTGTCTTATGAGTGATTAGGATAATAACTGGCTTAAATTTTTTATTAGAATTGAGCTAGGTTCTTAATCAAATTCCTAAATAAACAAGTGACCCTTTCAATAGAACTATGAAATAAACAAATTTATCACAGTCATTGCAAAATTAAAAGTAATAACACTTATATTAAGGTCTGAGATCATCTGCTTTGTAGTACTTAACTGTACTTTGTACTCATGACCTCTAAATATATTGAGCGAACATATTTTCATTAACTTAATAAGACCATCTCTTCACTGCATTACAAGTTTCACTTATATAATTTCACTTTGCTGAAACCTTAAAGTTTCCAGTTTCAGCTTCTAAACTTATAATTGATTACTGGATTTCCTCAGTCAATGAGCTGAGTGCTACCAAGTCTGGAGTGGCATATTTTGTAGGCTCAGTGGTAACACAGAGTAACCTAAATCTCAGATTTGGCATGTTAGATACATTTTGATTAAGAATCCACTTAGCCACCAATGTGATGGGCAAAACTATGATTTATGTCAGTCTTCACCACTTTCAAAATGATATGACAAAAACCTTACCTCTCCAAGTGTTTTATGAAAATTAAAATGATACACAAGCTAAACTGTAATAATGTATAAATGTAATTATATTTAAATTTATTAACATTTTGTTATTAGAAGAAACATGTATACTAACAATTAAGAATCAATTATAGAGCTAATTATTATAATTGTAGTGTTAATTAACAAAGTCCATTTAAAAATATTTGAGAACTTTCATATATTTTCCTTAATATTAAAAATCATGATTAGAGCATGGCAACATATGCCTGTAATCCCATCTGCTCAAGAGGTAGAGGCAAGATGATCAAAGTCTGAAGTAAACCCAGGCAAAACTATGAGAGACTATGTGAAAAACAAAGAACAAAAGAATAGTAGTATCAGACAAGTGGTAGAGGATTTTCCCGAGCAAGCATGAGGCTCTGAGTTTAATCCCCAGTAATTCCCCTCCAAAATCATGGTTAGAGAAAAATTTCTTATATTATTAACTTATCTTCAGATACTGTAATGATCATTAATATTGAATTGGAAAATACTACTGGTGGCCTTTGAAGCTCAGTTACTTTAATTTTGCTTGAGATTGCAAGGTTATTATCAGAAATACAGATAAAATGGCTGGATTCTCTTTTGTACACACTTTTAGAATCTGAAAGGCAGGTATCGAATAAATATTGATTTTGATGCCATTACTATATGGTTTCACTTTAATCGGAAATTAATGGATTACAAAGTATAGAGATTAATAATTATTCTGAATTTAGAATACATCAGCATAATTGTTATAAAATAAATTCTTACCTTTAAAGTGATTAAGAAGATGAATCTTTTGATAGTGCTTCAGAAAAAAAGTCATTCAATTATAATTGGTAAAACACAGGAAAGCAGATTTTACTGAGGATCACAGTAACAAACATAGGGACCACAGGAATGAGATGTTGGAGTGAGAGATGGGGCTCAGATCTGAGTACAGCATAAGGAAATATGAATGCATACCCAGGAGAAGACAGGAGGTCAGTGGATAAAAATTACTAAGAGGAAATATTAGGGGTCAGAATCTGGGCTAAACTGACCTAACAGGATTCTTCCTGAAGAAAAGCCAGGATGATCCGACCTCATCTGAAGGATAAAGTTGAGAATGATCAGATATTAGGAATGGTGGTAGTGGCGGGGGTCAGTGTGCTGTTAAAGTGATGTAGAAGGTTATAATTATTTACTGTCAAAGTCCAAAATGTCAAACACTGTCCATATAAGAGACAAGGGGACTAAAAAGATGAAATATTTTGATTTTCTTTTGTATAAACTTTAGAATCTAAAAAGTGGTATGTAGAAACAATCATTAACATTTCATTGATTCATTGAAAATACTGATTTTGAAATTATTGCTATATGGCTATAGTTCATTGTAAATTAATGGGTTGTCAAATATAGAGATAAAGTATAATTCTGAATTCAGTAGCTACGCATGATATGGAACTCTGGATTCTAAGCGATGTGCTGGTGCCACATGCCTGTAATTCTAGCAATTTAGGAGGCTAAGATTGGGAGAATCACAGTATGAGCTCAGCCTGAACCAAAAGTTCATGAGACTTCGTTTCCAAAGTAAAACCAGAGTAAAATGTACTGGAGGTGCAACTCAAGCGATAAAGTGCCTGCTTTGAAAGCACAAAGACCTGAGTTCAAATCCCAGTCCCACAAAAAAACCAAAAAAGAACATCTCAAGATTCTCAAAGATTGCTTCCAATTACATTTGACCTTTCTGCCTTCAGGATTGTGCTTTTCTTCCCTCCATATTGTGCTTTCCTTCACTTCAAAGAGATAAGGACCTCATTAAGGAGTGCATGTGTCTTTGCACATTTATGTCTCTGTTTGTGTGTATGTGTGTGTGTGTGTTTGGACAAGGGAACAAATCTATATCCACAAATATATGTATATATGGGTGTGTTATACTATATGTTACCAAAAATTGTAGTATAATTATACAAAGAGATTTCATGGTGATACTTACTTACACCCACATAATGCACATTGATCAAATTCACTGTCTATATTGCTCTTTCTGAACACCCTCCCTCTTTCCTTCTTTCTTAAGAGATTTTAATAGCTTTCATGCTATTTCCATGCATATGTATAATGTGCCTTTTTCATATTTACCCCTATCATCCTCTCCTTTCACCACTCACTGGTTCCCTCTTGCCAAGCAGTCTCTCTCTTATACTCATGTCACACTATTATTAATTTTTAGGTCTAGATTATGCATCGAACAAAAGTATGCAATATTGTCTTTCTGAACTTATCTCACTTAACCATATATTTTTTGTCCAAGTTTATTTTATTGCAAATGTATAGGTGATTTGAGATTTCATTCTTCTTCACCAGGTTTTCTTATATCTGTTAAGGACCTTCTAGAGATTGAGTTTAAAAGTGAAGATTACAAAATTCTCATCCAAATTTTCAAACAGAGTAGCTTTGCCCTTCTTTATTTCACATAGCATATTTTGAAAAATATGAGAAAGAAGTCTTTAGATAAAACAATTTGAAGCCAAAATGTTTATGTTGTTTTATCTACTATTAATCTTTTAATACTGGCCATAATTATATAATTTGTTTCTTAAATCCAGAAATTATTCTGAAAATTCCCGCCCACTAGATGATGGAATGATGTTCATTTAAAAGGCTGTCATCAAAAATTACAACAGGCCTCTGTGGAAACATCAAAACTGTGGGAGAAGAGAAAAAAAAATGTATTTAATTTTACAGTAAAAGTCCAATGGAGTATATTTTGGTGAATAACTACATCTTGGAAAATAATGAATCTATTGAGGCTAATCTATGAATCAAGGACAAATTAACTGCATGACTGTTTCAAACTCCTTGGTAAGGTTGGTTTGTTTTTGAGAGTTTATTGGCATTTGTTGTTTATTATTAAAGATAGTCATGATTAAAATCCAATAAGCTCTGATTTGTGATGCTAACAGAAGTTGCTTCTGATTATCTCATAACCATCTTTACTAGAATGCCATTGTGAATTCATTTCTCTAATACTTAATAATTTTGTTTGGTACTTTTCCCCAAGAATATAAAAGTACTATACAACATGAACTTCTAAAGCTCGACATGTTTATTACCTTCAAGCTGAGTTTGGAATGTTTACCAGTTGTTTCTTTTGCTATCATAATTATTCAATCTTGATATTCACTTGCATGCTAAAAATAGAGGATTACTATAGGGTTGTAATAAGCCATAAATGAATTTAGAAGTAACTTATTATTATTCACTAGTATCATGGATTGTACAGTTTATTATACATTTTTTTAAACGTCACTCATTATTTTAAAATAAAATTTGACAAAAGCTGTTAAAAATTTCTATTAATTTTGATTATTACAAATGAAAATTATATAATATAAATAAAAGAATATGTTAAGATTATTTAATGACCAAAGTACATGTCAGATACTCTTCATATAAGAGACAGAGGGACTAAAAGGTAAAATCAATTTTGTGTAAGTTAGCTACTAATTACCATATAAGTCACCTAACATCTACAAGAAATTTCTCAAATGTTTATATAAGGGTCATTATATTTAAAGGCTATATAGGGGCCAGTTGTGGTGATATAGGCCTGTAATCCCACCATTCAGGTGAATGAAACAGGAGGTTAATGTTCATGTAGTGATATTGGGACTCTGCCTGAAAAGAAATAAAAATAAAATAAAAGTTACACATATATTTTAAGCAAATTGTTTTTACATCTTAATTCTGGATCTTTCAGGAACATTTTCACTACTTCTGAAATTCCTAAATATACATGTTACAATCTCATCTTTTTAAAAATATGAAATTTTATATAGTGATTTACTCAGTACTATGTAAGGCTAGAGCCAAGACCAAATATAAAACTTTTATGCACATTCTAATATTCTCATATGATTTTTCAGCTACATCATAGTCCTTTTAGCATGATAACTTGTCATCTAGGCAGCATAGCCTTAAATGGGCCATCCCTGAATTCTATCAGTCCAGCTGCTTTTTGAGATGAAGTATATGACAAGATCAATGAATTCCATGATCATAAGCATATCCCTTTGATTCCTTGGTTATAAAATTGTTCCTTTTGCAGGAGTTGTAATATTTAAATGCCATGATATTAAATACAGTATTGGTGAATCCAGTTATAGTGGTGCTAAAAGAAGTGCTCTGGGCAGGTAAGAACATCCACAACCTGAATCACTATCTTAGTGAAGATAAATTATTTTCTTCACTTTCCTCCTTCAGTTGATTGAAGGTTTCCATGTAACTTAACTGCCATCAAATAGCTGGCTGGTCTTCTTAGAAAATGGTATGCTATCAAGAGTTTGGTATTTGCTGTTGGAGATCGGTAATCAGTATGATAGCTCTTAAGGGAAGAGCTTGTTGTTTGACCTCATATCTTTCTGAAATGTTATGGGATTTATATTACACCATTTAGCACATATATGACACAAGTACATCTAAAGGTTACTTGCTATACATTGTTCACCAGATCCAATTTTCATTATACTTTCAAAATGGTAAAATAATATATTCTGAGAGATGATTAAACAATTGTGGTCTCAATGTACTATCTTATGGCATAGAAGAGAGCTGATATGTTCCAGGAAAGATGTGGTGCCTTCCATTTAGTATGAAAGCAAACTTTGTGGTAGCCCTTCCTACTTAATACATATATAGAAATATTTGACAAATGAATGGCTTTACATCAACTCCTGAGATTCATGCTGCCTGTTCTAGTACATAGACCACATCTGGAATAATATGTGATTGAAGGCAATTTGTAATTAGGTTTACAAAGTTTCCTCTCATTGGGTCATTAATATTGCTTTATGAACTCAACTAGCATTTTAAGTGGAGATAGCATGAAACTCACTATTTTTATATTTTTTAAGTCTTTGGTGGTAGCATACCTGTTTGAGATTATACTGTAAACAATTTTTATTTTCCTTTCTGGATAAAATAGTAGGGAAGTCCTCTGTACCATAACAGCCTTTATTCAATGGGCCAGGGAACCAATGTGGAGTTTCTATCCATTGTGCATTATAGACTTTTAAATATGCATTCAGAATTTGGAGAGATAAGTTAGAATGAATTTGCAGATATACCATGCCCACTTATAAATTGGTTCAGGTCAACATCCATTTCTCAACTAGCCTTTGGAAAAGCCCCCACTCTGGCCTTTTGGATTAATAAAAATTCATGTCAGTTTGAGGTCATCATAATAAGTAATACTTAAAGAATCTTTATATTTCCTTTTCTGAAAAGCAAGTTACTCTGGAAAATGTTCACACAAGTTCTTTTAGGGAAAGTTGGGAAGATTATTTCAATTACATAACTGTTTATAATTTCCGTCACATATATGTCTGCATTACAAAATATTTGCATTATGTCTAAGATCTACATTAAAGGAAACTAATCATTCTATCTTTCATTACTGGAACTCTGGAGTCTAAGTATTGGTTCATATCTGAGAATTAGGTTAGAAGCCCTTGCTTCTCCAGTTCACCAGTTTTCTCAAGTGTGTCTGCTCCCCACTTAGATGTGCTTTTATTTTTCCGTTACAATTCATAGTACAAAAAATTACAAGACTTCCTTTTATTTTCATCAAGATTCAATCATAGGGACCGAACCTGCAGGTATTTATTGCAAGTGTGGAGACTGAATAAGTAGTCTGTCCAAGGTTGTTCCTATGTCTAATATAGAGGCCAACATCCACATACAGCACATACAGACAAGCAGAAAGAGAAGATAACAAGATGGCTAAAACCACCTGAGAAAAGACTGACACTCATGTTTCTTTTCATTGACTCCAACCTTAATGATGAGGGTATTCTAGAGATAAAAAATTAGTCCTTATTTTTGGAGTTAGAGACATATTCCTCCCAGGTTTCAGAGAAAATAAATGAAAATTCAGGGAGAAAGCAAATCAGTTGAATACCCAGCTACTGCTTTTTGCCAATGAGATGACTCAACAGACTAAGGGTATGTCCTAGAAAATAGTCATTTCCCTCCACCCAATCCCAACCCAATATTTGCCAGCAATACATCTGACAATGAATTAATAAACAGAATATACAGGGATCTCAAATCACAGGTTCTTTTAGGGAAAGATTATTTCAATTACATAACTATTTATAATTTCCCTAACATATATGTTTACATTACAAAATATTTGCATTAGGTCTAAGGTCTACATTCTATCCTTCATTCCTGGAACTCTGGAGTCTAGGTTTTGGATCATATCTGAGAGTACTAAACTCCCAAAGAATCAATGACCCAGTGAAGAAATGGGCAAATGAAACAATCAGAATTTTTTCAAAGGCCCAGAAACACATAAAAAAATACTCAACATCCCTGGCCATAAAGAAAATAAAAATCAAAACCACATTAAGATTCCACCTCACTCCTGTTAGAATGGCTATCTTTAAGAACAGCAAATACTGGTAAGGATACAGGCAAAAAAAAAACCCTTATATACTGTTGGTGGGAATGTAAACTAGTACAGACACATGGAAAGCAGTATGTAGATTCCTCAAAAAACTAAAAATAGATTCATCATATGATCCAGCAATAGTACTCCTGAGGATATAGCTCCAAAATGTCAAATAATACAAAGTAGGGGAATAAGATCAAGGAAGTGCAGTGGAGGAGGTTACATTGACTTAAGCACAATGCATATGCAGGTATAATTCCAAGTCAAAAATCTCACTGACCAATGAACAGACACCTCAACAATAAAGGACAAGAATGAAAAGCATGACTAAAATGACTATAGACAATGTTAAAACTCAAGAAAATTCTCACTTATCTTTACCATCAATCAGTCAATTTTTCTATTTACTTTTTCCCAGTTTCTATAGAATTATTTTCTAATTGGTTTAAACCTCTTTACCCTTGTTAATGTTTTATCCAATAGCCCTACAACCAAAATTTATACTGCAGCCTCTGAAAACATATCTATCAATATTTCTTACTACCAAACATAAGCCAATATCTCATTTAGCACAGATATTTGTCCTTATCTTAGCTAAATCGTAGTATTTTTCTTAATTCTTTGCTCTCTATTCCCCATACCCTGTATCTAGGATATTGAAGGTTGTGCCTTCCTGCTGAAAGCTTTTATGCCTTCAGCTCATCTTTTTCAGCCTTTGTGGAGAATAGTTTCTTTGATCATTCTGTTTTCTTTCATGTTCTTTTCTGTTTTATCTGACTCTCTTCTTTCAGTGTATACATTCATAAACTTTCTTCCATTCATTTACCCCTGCCAAAGGAGGCCCTGTTTTGACCTTAAACTTCCCTACATAACTTTCCAGTTTCTCTCCTGCCCCTTCAGAGTTCATAAAGCAGCAAAGGACAAACTTTATGTCCACTGTATTGCACCTTAAACCTCTTGATACACTGCAGTTTCACATATGCTACAAGCTCACCTAAATTTTACTGACTACCATTGATTCTCTAATGAGAATACACAATGTGTGTCATGACTAAAATTTGCTATAATATCAGTAACATTCATTCACCTATAAATAGTAGAATATTATTTGGGTAAAATAGCAGACCCAGACATTTTCCAGGATTCATCCCAACAAAATCATCTATGGTTACCATACCAAAGTTGAAGAGTTAGAATTGAGGTGATTACTGGCTTTTACTTGGAAGTAACATGTCTTTGTTATTTCTGTTTCATCAATTAAACCAAACCTGATTTATAGAGAACAGGGTTCACAGACATCACTTATGCCTAGGAACAAAAAAGGAACTGAATATTATTAAACGCTATTACTAGATATTTTTGTGGCTTGCAAAGCTATTTTATTCATGACAACCATGTCTAGTAACTTGTTTTTAACCTGCTTCTTGTGTTACTTTTCTTTTCCACCATTCAGGCTTGTCTACCATCAATATTCCAAGCTCAATTTAATGCCACTTCACTTAGCATAGTTTCACTGATAAATTATCTCCATACTTTTTATGGGTGACTTCACTAAACACAAAGATTTGATGGCTAAAGCTTAGTATTTTCAACTTCTCCTTCCTTTTACAGACTTATACATGGATAGCCACCTGTTCATTTGGAATCTTTACTTTCATGTTCAAAACAAAATCAAGTTATGCAAAACTTCAATTTAATTTGAGCTATTCTGACTCAAAGTTCGCATAATTCCAATATTACAATCTTCTTATCAAGAAAATGCAATAATCTCCCAAATCTGTTTCTAGTCTTATCTCCCTTTGGATCTTCTTATATCATACCAGAGAAAGTGATCTGTTTTAAAGAAAATCTAACCATATTATTGTCAACAAATGTCTATATTTTGTAACTCTTCTTAATATTTAGAATCTTTAAATTTCTTAACAATTTACTCAACTATCCATACTTTCCTTTTCAATTCCATCTTTACACTTTATATTGAACCATAAAGAATTGCTTCTGATGCTTTACAAGTAATACTATGTCATTTCTTTTCACAATCATTTACTCTGTGACCTTTTCTTTCTGAAATGTCCAAAAGCTTTCTCTAATTAACTTCTCTTATTCCTTCAGTAATAAGATCTGATAGAACTTCTCAGATCAATACATGTACCAGGTTTTCTCTCTCTGTTGTTTCATAATTGTTAGCTTTCACAATTATATTGCTTAGATAAGAGACTGTTTCATCTTTGATTTTATATGCTTTTATATTATTCATTTAAATGTAAACAGATAAATATTTATGAGCTAAATCAATGTAGCCCAAAAAGAGTTTTTTTATTCAAAATAGGGTTAAATGTTGTTACAAAATAGGGTTAAAAGTTGCTGATAACCTTTATGATTCTGATCTTCTATCAGTTAATCTCTCTACTTTGGGTTCTTTCCAGAGAAATGATGTATAAATGAATATGCTAGTCTGAATAAGAAATTTGTTAGATCAAGCAGCATTTTCTGTTCCCAGATTTTTCCAACATATTATTCCTTTTTTCCAAAC
Source organism: Castor canadensis (assembly GCF_047511655.1). Lineage (NCBI taxonomy): Eukaryota > Metazoa > Chordata > Mammalia > Rodentia > Castoridae > Castor > Castor canadensis. The sequence goes on along the minus strand of NC_133390.1, from coordinate 24,380,937 downwards.
TTGTTTTTGTCTCACTCCCAAATAAGAATCATGACTATCATCTCAGGTTGTTCTTATTTGTTTGTCCTCCATATTCAATAAATCTTCATACATCCTAAAAGATAAATAACCCTTTACGTTATCTTTGTCAATGTCAATTCTACACCCTTTTAAAAAATTATCATGTTTTACCTGGATTTTTTCAATAACCATCAAAACTTCCTTTAAGATTAATCCACTTAAATTCCTCTCCCACATTCTTCCTTTTCTAATGTCTCCAAACACAAATCTGATGATGTATGAATTACCCTTTAAGTGGCTTTGCGTCCAGAGATGTATAGATCCTCAAGGTGACAATGTTGGAAGTACATGTTGAAGGTTCACTTTTCCCCAAAGATATGGCCTCAATCATGGTCTTGATGAGTATGGACTGCAAAGAGTATGTGAACTGAACTTCCTTATTAGGAAGGTTAGAAAAAAAAATGACAGAGAGCAGAAAATTCTCTTATATTTATCTATTTCAACAGAGTGGTGACAATCTGTTCTTAATCCTCAGCCCCATTGCGGAGGAGTGTCACTTACCTCTAAGACCTTTAGGATTCGAGTCATGAAACGTGTCCATACATTAAAATCCAAGTGTCAATTCTTGGCAGAATAAAATTGAATTTTATCTGCTAGGTCGTAGGAAACAGGGAAAGAAAGACAAGATGGATAATTTGAAATACATTATGAAGGGAAAAAAAGAAGAAGAAAACTGCTTGTGGCGACAGATGGACACCTGATTTGTTTTAAGCACTTAAGAAAATGCATCCAGAGTTAAGTTTAAATGAACGGAAATTGAGACCAAAACTAATGGCTTACTGGGTTCAGGAAAATTACCAGGAAGAAAATCGGAGTTTCCAAGGAAAAGAAAAAGGGACAGACTGAGAATAAGGAATAAATAATGTTTGAAGAAGATATTACTGGTCTAGATAAAGAAATGTGTCTTCATATAGAGAATGCTCAGTAATTTCCAGGTATTGTTGATGAGAAAAAAATACACAAGTAAGCATACATTGATAAAATGCATAATCTGTAATGATAAATAATTTTATAACTCTCCATATGCAAGAATAAATCAGCAGCAAAGTAAAATTTACTGACATCTTTCAAATATCAATAATTAAATATATAATACCACTTATAAACTACGAAAAAACAATTTCAGTACAGAAATTCCAAATGTAATGAAAAATTTCATTTGTAGTAGAAAGGATAACTATGGGGAAAGAAAATAAAACTGTAAGCCATATGTTCCCAGCTGAGTGGGGGTTGTTACTGGGTAGCATTGAAGTTCTGAGCCCAGAACACATGGATCAATGCATTCTGGGAATACCACAAGGCTATAGTACTTGCTTACCTGAGAGCACAAACTAGCAGGTGTGTGGAGCAGGTAGGAATCTGTCCAGTCCTGATGCTGCAAAGCTCCTTATAGTCAGTATGGAATCCCAGTGCACAAAAAGGAAAGCTTCTAAAGTGAAAGCAGCCCCAATGGTGATAACTTACTTTCAACAAGTCCTGTTATCAGCAGACATACAGGAGCAAATTTGCATTAAGAATTACAAGAAACTCCAGCTAGTTTTCCCTCTGAGTCGTGCTGTGATTGGGACCAGTGCTCTGAGTATGTGGGCAAATGACAGATTCCTAAGCAATATCTCTAGTCCAGTGGTCGGAAACTGAACCTCAATCTTGCCAATAGCTAGTCCATCCCAAGTACTAAGCATATTTCCACTGAAAAAGTTCATGTGATTGAAACTTCCAACCAATGACTTGGTGGCACAAATCCCAATGCATAAATATAAGAAATATGAAAAAGCAATGCAACATAACTCCTCAAAAAGTCAACAACTCTGTTATAATGGACTCTAGTGATAATAAAATAGATGAAGCCTCAGGCAAAAACTTGAAAATAATAATTATTAGAATGATGAATAGATGGAACTGGAGAACATAATCTTAAGTGAAGTTAGCTAGGTTCAAAAAACCAAAGACCACACATTTTCTCTCATATGTAGAATATACACCCAATTCAAATTCAAGCCATATTTTGAAAAATAGGTTATGCTAAGGGAAGGTCACATAGGAGAGGGGAGGGTGAAAGAAGGAAGTTCAGAAGGTGAATATAGTTGATGTACTTCCTTTACAAGAATAAATACAGAATTAAAAAAATCTGTCTAAATCACTACAAAAAGGTAATTAAGGTAGAATGTAGAAAAGCATACAGGATGAACCAATTCAATTTATAATACATATATACATGGAAATTTCACAATGAAACATCCTGTATAGCTATTTTAAACAAACAAAAATACCACTTTTTTACTAAAACAGAAAGAAGGAAGGCAAAACAGGTCTTGTCTGGGGAGGAGTACCAGTGGGAGGGGATAGAATATAAACAGAGGGAGTCAGAGTGAAGATACGGTGAAAATAGTCTGCACACATATATCTAAATGGAAAAATGAGACCTTTTGAAACTACTCCCAGAATGGGAGAGGGAGAATGATGGAGGGGGTTATTTCAACTATGAGAAATTGTAAAAAAAAAAATTGTAAATATCACAATGTACCCCCAGAACAAAAATAATAAAAACAAAGTTTAAAAATGTAATGAATTAAATTGAAGAGATAAAGAAATGCCCAACTAAATTTCAAGAGAATATAAATAAAATACTGAATGAAACAAAGAAAACAAGGCAAGGTACAAAAGAGGAAATTAATAAGGATATAAAAATCCTGGAAAAATCAAACAAATTCTAGAAATAAAACTTTGATAAGTCAAATTTTTAAAAAATGAATTAAAAACCTTAATGGTATACATTAGATCAGTTTGAAGATAGCATAACAGAGTTGAAAGAGAAGGTTGATGTATTAGGACATTAAGATTATTATAAAGATAAAAAATAGAAGTATAATCTGCTTATACAAGACCTCTGGGACATCATTAAATGACCAAACATATGAATCACGGGGACAGACAAAGATATGCAAGTCAAAGGCATAAAAAGTATGATGAGATGGTCATCCAGATATAGGAGGCATTTAGTACACCCAACAGACAAGACCAGAAAACATGTCTTAGTATAGTCAAAACATAAGTATATATAGCTAGGAAAAATATTGAAATCAGTAGGAGAGTAGCACTGAATTACATATAAAGGAAAACATTAGGATTATAGCCAATTTCCAAGCAGAAACATTTAAAAGGAGAGAGTAGAATGATATATTTCAAGTCTTGAAAGAAAATAATAGCTGCCAATTTAGATTATTGTATCAAGCAAAGCTATGCTTCATGATTGAAAGATAAAATAAAAATCTTTCATGATGAACAAAAGATAAATGAAGTTGTGACCTCTAAATCAGTGCTGCACAAGGTTTTTAAAAGACTCTAATGCAAAAAAGAATAAGATATGCCAGCCTTAAAAATATGAAAAGAATAAATTCCACTTGATGAGTAGATAAGCAAAATGACATTAGGAAAAAATCAAATATTGTAACATTATCAAAATGACAGGAATTGTTACAAACTTTTCAAAATAACTAAATTCTTGAATCAAACTGATGCATCGGATAATAATACAAGATGATAGCATGTTGCTTAAAAGAAACAAACCACACTGGAAAGATAAACACAGACTTAAAGTGGAAGAATAGAAAAAGGTATCCCAAGCAAATGGACCCTCAAGGCAAACAGGAATATCTATGCTCATGTCTGACAAAAAAGATTTCAAACTAAAATTAGACAGAAAAGAAAAAGATCTCTTCATATAGATAAAAGACACAATCAACAAGGAGAATACAACAATTGTAAACATATATGTAACAAAATTCTATATACCCAATTTCATAAAATAAACACTACTGAACATTAATAGTGGGTGACATCAAAACTCCCTCTCATGAATAGATAGGTCATTCAGACAAAAAGTTAACAAAGAAATTTCAGAATTAAATGACACTACAGATTAAATGTCCTCAACAGACATCTACAGAATATTTCACTCAACAGTTGACTCTAACCAATATATTATTGATAAGAATACATACTCTCTACAACCCATGGAGATTTCGCCAAAATAGACCATATTTTAGGATATAAAGTGAATCTTAACAAATGTAAAAATAATACAATAACCTCCTTTTTTTCAGACCATAATGGAGTAAAACTAGAAATCAACAACAAAAGTAACTACAGAAAATATACAAACGTGTGGAGAAAAACAACATCCTCTTGAGTGATTATCATGTCATCTTAGGAATAAGATGAGAAAATTAGACAGAAAAGAAAAATATCTCTTCATATTGAAAATAAAAATACAATTTACCATAGCCTTTGGTACTCAGCAACAAGATTGCTAAAAGAACGTTTATAGCTGTAAGTGCCTAAATTGAGAGAGAGAGAAAGAGACAGAGAGAGAGAGAGAGAGAGATCTCAAAAAAAAAATAATAATAACCCAGTGATGCATTTCTAGCTCTTAGAGAAACAAGAACAAACCATATGCAAAATCAGTAAATGGAAAGAAATAATAAAGATTGTAATAAAAATTAATGAAATGGAGACTAAAAGAATGATAAAAATAATCAAACAAACAGGTTTTTCTCTGAGAAGTAAGAATTACAAATGCTTAGCCAACTAACCAAAAGGATGAGGGAGACAATCCAAATTAATAAAATTAGAGGTATAAAAGGAGAAGTCATAACAAATATCAATGAAATTTAGAGGAGCATTAAGAAATATTTTGAAAATTTATATTCTAATAATCCAGAAAATGTAGAAGAAATGGATAAATTTCTAGGTGTACATAATCTACCAAAATTGAACCAAAAGGATATAAACAACTCAAACTGATCTATAAAGAGCCTTGAGATTGAAAGTGGAATAATGAATATACCAAAAAAGAAGGACCCAGTATTCACTGATGAATCCAAAAACATGTCAAGTGTGTCTACTCTCTCCAATCTTACTCAAGATAGTGCTTAAATTCACTTGCTTAAATTAATTTGGCTAGCAAAGTGTTAGTAATTTCATGTTAGCTATTTTTGATATATGATGTTCCTTATTCCTGGGGTGGCTTGGATAAAGATCCTCCTATTTGTGCTTTGCCACATAACTGAAATTACAGTGTGAATGACCACACCCAGACATTGGTTGAATCAAGTCTTGCAATCTTTTTGCCAGGACTGACCTGGATCCATGATACTCCTGATTTCTGCCTGCCATCAAGCTAGTATTACAGACAGAACTACTGTGCCTGACCTCAAGCAGGTTTTCTATATGCCACAAAAAATAGGATGAGAAAGAAAGAGAACAATCCAACTCATATCTTAAAAAACAAAATAATTTAAACAAGAAGGAGACAGACCTCTAGAAGGAAAACTGGACAATATTGAGGAAAGAAACTGAAGAAGACAATAAAAAATGGAAAAACCGCCTAGGTTTATGGAGTGGCAGAATTAATATTGTGAAAATGGCTATAAAACCTAAAGCAATATACAGATTCAATGCAATCCCCATCAAAACCCCAATATCATTCCTTGCAGAAATAGAAAAATCAAACTTAAAATTCAAATGGAAGCATAAAAGATCCCCAATAATCAGCAATGCTAAGTAATGGAGGTAACACTACTACAGAGACATAGTAACAAAAAAGAGCTTGGTGGTGGCACACAATCAGGTAGAATAGGAGACACAGAAATTTTCCCACACAGCTACAGCTATCTGATTTTTAACAAATAAATCAAAAACATGTATTGGAGAAAAGAAAGCCTCTTCAACAAATGTTATTGGGAATATTTGATATTGACACTATTGAAGAATAAAAATAAACCTCTCTCAACCTGTGCAAAACTCAAATCCAAATGTTTTGAAGAACTTTATATAAGACTTGAAATTTTGAAACTGCTACAAGATAGCATGAAGATATAGACAAAAACAAAGACTTTCTGAATTATACTCCAATAGATGTAGGAAATAAGAAAAGAATTGACCAATGGGATTGTATAAAACTAAAAACCTGCTTCCTATCAAATTAAATAATTACCAGAATGAAGAGATAACTCAAAAAATGGTAGAAAATCTTCATCAGCTATTTATGGGAAAAGTCATTTATATCTAGAATATAAAAAGAACTCAAAAATTGACACCAAAAAATAAATAATCTAGGGCTGAGATGTAGCTCGGTGGCAAAGCACTTGCCTGGCATGTGTGAGGCCCTGGGTTCGATCCCAGCACCAAAAAAGAAAAGACAAAAAAAAAAAAGAATAAATAATCTAATTACTAGATAAGCAAATTGATTTCACAGACAATTTTCTACTGAGAGTATAAATGGCAAATAAATACATTAACAAATGTGCAACATCTTTAGTCATGATGGAAATGCAAATGAAAACATCACTGAGATTTCATCTTCCCCAGTCAGAACGGCTATCATCAAGAAAACAAATGAGGGCTGCAGGAATGGGTGATGGAGTGTTATCACAAGGCACAAGGCCCAGATTTCAAACATTAGTACCATCATAAAAGAAAAAAGTAAAAAATGCTGGGTAGGATGTGGGAGAAAAACAACCCTTACACACTGTGGTATGCACATAAATTAGTATAGCCACTGTGGGAATTAATATGGAGGTTCCTTGAAAAACTAAAAATATAACTACCACATAATCCTGATGTTCCACCCTTGGCCATGTATCTAAAGAATATGTTAGCATATGATAAAGAAACCTGCACAACTAGTTTCTGCCCATCACCATATGAGTGGATGAAGAAAATGTGGTATATATATTCAATGGAGTATTATTTAACCATAAAGAATAAAATTATGTTGTTTACAGGGAAATAGATAGAATTGGAGGTCCCCTTTTTAAGCAAATTAAGCTGGACTGAGGAACATAAATATCACATTTACCCTCATGTGAAATCTAGACCTAAAACAAAAAAATGCCATGAATGTCAAAGGGGTACTGTTTGGGTAAGAATAACCAGAGAAATGGGGCAGGGTGAAAGTATAAAATAATTGGGGTGAATATAATCAAAGTACATTATACACATCTATGAAAATAATAATGAAACTCATTAAATTTTCAAAAAAGGGGGAAAGGAAAAGAAAGATTACAAGAGAAGTGATATCAAAGTACAGTATATGTATAAATGCATACATCACAACCTCATTTTTTACAATAATATATGGGTTCAAAGTGCTCCTGGTTTGTGAACGACTTTTTGTTTGGAAGGCGGTACACCTTAACTTCAAGGAGACAAAAGCTCCTGGGCTTTGAAGACTTTCAAACTTTGCTCTATGTGTCATTCATCTGCATTACCTTCAATATCCTTTATTATATCATTGGTTAATAAATGAGTAGACAAAGTGTTTCCCTGGTTTGTAAGAAGCATAAGTCATTAACTGAGGCTTGAGTTGGTGTTCACAGTGGGGAAATGTCTCATGGGATTGATCCCTTGACCTTTGTGATCCTAATACTTTTCCCTGGTAGACCATACCAAAATTGAGTCGATTGGAGGGGACATATGACTGGGGCTCACTAAAGAATTTGCTGGTCAGTGCTTGGACAAACGCACTGTGTTTATCAGTATTCACTGCTGTGAAAAATAACTGAGAAAATAATTTAAGGAAGAATTTATTTCAGTTCACAGTTTCAGAAATTTCAGTGCATGGTAGGTTGGTTCCACATGTCTGGGCTGTGATAATTCATTACAGCATATTGGAAGGTCATGGCATAGCAAAGCTGTTCAACTCATGGCTGCCAGGAAGAAGATAATCAGATACAAGAAAGAGCCAGGACCAAGATACACTCTTCAAAGTCTTGCCTAGAGTGACCAACTTCCACCAATAATGTACCACTTTCTACAGTTCCACCATCTCTCAATAGTCTATTCAGTTTTTTAATTCATTAGCAGATTAAACCACTTATGTCAGAATCCTTGTGATCTAATCATTTCCCAAAAGCCCACCAGTTTGTAATTAATTCCCAATACATGAGCCTATGGGGAGCATTTCATATTCAAACCATAATACACATATACACAGATTTTGATGATGAAAGGTGAAAAACTTGGTGTTGAGTATTTCACTTTACTTTTTCCTCTCTCTATTGCCACTTAAGGAAAATATTTAGGGGAGAAAAAGCGTTATCATAGAACAAAAACATCAACCAAAATGAAGGCCTCAAAATATGACAATGTGAAGAACACAGTAATTGGAATGGCCCTTAATATAAATAAATGTATAAACAGATGTGGCAATAAATGAAGACATGTTTATAGTGTGTTTGTTTTTATACATCCTTGTGCACTAAACTATTAATGATCAAGTATATGCTTTCTGGTATTTTCTGAGCATTCCATAGGACTCACAGAATGTATACATTAAATTGTAAGGATAATCCCAACAGAAACTACATTATCCTAGTCAAATTTCAAGGTATAATGAAAAGGTGATAGAAAAGAGGATAGAGTATTTCCAAAGGTCTCATTCTCTGAAGGCGAAATGGAGGGGTTTTCTTGTTGCTTTTTGTCGTGTTTTGTTTTTTAATGAATTCTAAGTGAAAAGTAGAAAGAAAATTAAAGCCAACAGTGAGTTCAATCAGGCCACTCACTGGGAAAAGCAAGTTACAAACAAAAGTAAAATCATGTGATAAAGAAAGAAGAATGATAAATATTCATTCAGTGGAAAAGAATGATAACACAAATGACCAAATTAATACAAGTTGAAAATGTAAAGTTAAGACTTGGTAAAGTTTGCACAGACAGGTTAAATGAAGTTATGATCTAAAGTAATTAATTGTAAACCTGAAGAAAATCAAGTTATGTCAATACTAAATTGAAAACGAAAGAGCTGAATGCATACATTGATAAGATTTATTTACAATAATTTCAGAAACCTCTTCTACAAATGAGTACACTTCAGTAAAGGGAAGAGTTTTGATCTTAATAGTTCGCTTAACAAGATTTATTACAAGATTTTCTATTTTTAATAGAAATATTAGAGTAACAAAGAAGTATGTTGGAGGTACTTTTAGCATAGTTTATAGTGATCTGCAACCAGTTAATATTCTGATAGCTCATGGGATACTAAAGGTAATTAATTTTGGGATTAAAACCAAATGAAACTAATCAATAACAAATATTGGTAAAGTTTTATGCTGGTATGGCTAATTATACTCTATCATGAGTAACAGAATCTATACCTTCCTAAGCAATCAAAGGTAATTTACCAAAGTGATGTTTGGTTTTTAGGATGCATTATTTATTAATGGTATAGGGAGAAGTGCCCTTTTGGCATATGAATAATTAGATATCTAAAACACCTGTCATAATTAACCCTATAATAAAAGTAAATATCCTGACATGTTAGACAGTTTTTTCAATGTATGTAGAATTGTACTTTAATAAGTGATGCATCACAGAGTACCTTCATTTGTATGCTCCTGGTGCATGGTCTATTCAATTTTAAAATCACTCAAGTAATCAGATGGGACAAGGGAACCACTAAAGAAACAAATATGTCCAATATCAACATTTTGCTGTGAATTATGCTGACTCAATTTTGGAAGCTGTTATATCTTTACAGTAGTGCAGTAGTGGTGAAAGTTATGATTTGTCTTCAAAATCCAAGTTTTTAAGACATATTAAAATGATTTGCAGCTACTCATAGTCTGTGAAATAACACCAACAAAACATTGGACTCTTGTACTCTTTATTCTCTTTGAAAATCTCCTCCTAAAGACTACTTCAATTTGAATGTTGTGCTTCCACAGACAATCCTCCAAAGAAAACTCTAAATAAAGCTACCACTAATAGCACTAATAGCACTCATAAGAATGTAATTCTAAAATGTTTTCTCTGCTTTATACTTTACTGTGAATGTAATCTTTTTATATTATATAATTTAATATTGTAACAAAAGGTTGAGAATCCAATTCAGAACAAAAAGGTAAAAGTGCTGATAAAGAATAAAATAAGAACAAAATGTTTATCTTAAACATCTGATAGAATAATATATAATATCAAGTCCATACTATCTGACAACTATAGCATCAAAAATTTTATATATTTTACTTCCTTTCATTTTATCAATTACATTTCAAAGTAGTTACTATTTTTGTCACCATTTTCAGGAAAAAGAATTGAACTAAAGCTAGACAAAAGGCTGAAGTTTAAGTATTGGATTCATCTTAAAGGCAGATGAGCTGTGAGACAGGGAAACTATTTTTATTGGATAAATCCTGCTCAGACTGTTTTAAGTGCATTGCTCTCTTTCTATGGACTTTAAGAATGGTCCATGTGAAGAGCACCCTTGAATTTCCGTTCCAGAAATGAGTGTGTTGCTCTTTCACAGTTGATGTGCTTTTACATCATAGACATTCTCAGCGCATCATTCACGTAGACATTCATAGCCATTCGTAATGGGATTCTACTTTGTTCCAGAGCTAGAGAATAAGGCAATAAACCAGTAGCCAAATATACAGTAAAATATGATCCTCTTAAAATATTGTTTATGTTTTTCTTCTCTTCTTATTTTTTATGTAGAGCAAATGTCCTCAAACAAACCTACTAGCAAAATCTATCTCCACTTGAAATTTGGATCCCTTTTAGAATTAGTTGGAATGTGACTTAAACATGTGAAATAATCCCTACTTTGTATACGATGAGATGTACAGATAAGTAAAAAAAATTCTCATTAATCATTAAAGGTAACTGCAGTCACATCCTCTAAGGTCCTGATCTCCTGAATCAGGTCCAGATTTCCTGATCTCCTGAAAAAATTCAGTCCTTTATTGAATTTAAAGAAATTCTGTCTTTATTAAAACAGCCATGGTAATGAATGATGTATTTTCCTTCTGTCCTATAATTTTTACCTTACTGAATAATTGAAAGACTGCCTTTAAACCTACTATCTTTGCTGATTTCTGAATGCATATCATTGATTTCCTGGAGAGAGATTAAATTAAATTACAATAGGACTTCTCTGCCTCCTATTATCTTAGCATAATTATTATTACTCCCTCTCACTACCCTTTACCTTCATAAGAGTCCTAATTCAGAATATGAATTATAGGATTATTCTATATTGAGTTAACAAAATAAAGGTTAAGACCATTGATTAAGCGACTAGGGCAGAATTCCTAGCAAGCTCAATGGTGCAACAATTGTCATATATTGAAGCAAATAAGTCATTAATTGAAATTCCATACACCATTATGTCTGACAAAAATATTGTCAATTAAGTTCTGATACTTCGTCAATTTTAGCATGTGACACAATGTTAGAGTACTCAACATTGAAAATAATGTGCATTAAATCAATGTCATGTAATATTTTAGAATGAATTACAATATCTAATAGTTTAGTTTAGAAGAATGTATTTTTGAAGTGAAAATTTATATGAAAATTTATATCCTAAGGAAATTATATATCAAGGATACTATTCAATAAGAATGAGCAGTTTCATTCCAAGCTGAAATATGAGATTTCAATACAAAAAGTTCAACAAAGGTACAATTTGTAAACTTATATAAACCAATCTTATCCATTATTTACAAATAAATCTTAATGCATTGAACTATTACACAAATGTTTATTGTTGTTGATTCTCTAATTCACTGTCTACATTTTGGACTCAATAACTGTAAAGTTAACAGTGAGTTTTCTCTAAATAATTAAAGAGGAGTATCTCTGCCATGCTGGTCGCTGCCTCTCACAGAGTAGTGACCTCTGAACATAACATTTCATTCTGTCCCTCCTGTACTTGTCATGAGGTCAACTGATTGTTCTTTAGTGCACTTAAATGCAATCAAATGACCTTACAAGTAAACATCTTTCACAAGTTGAAACTCTAAGTAGACCATAATTTTTCTACCTTGTTGAACTTACCTGACAGAACAAGAAATACTGCTTTGAAGAGTTGTAGTCAACAGCACTTTACATTCAAGGCTAGACTTTCACTTCACTTCCCAGAGGCAATCAAATTCCTTCAATCAAATACCTTTTCCTTCTAGGGTCTCTTTTGTTCTGAACTGTAAGAATATAGTAAAATGGGTATTTTGTAAATAGTCACATGCACTGAAAAGAAATAGACAACCAAAAACAATAGGAAATACTGTATGTTAAATAATGGTAACAAAAATGATAGTTTTGTGTAACTTAAAGACAGTATCAACTACAATCAGTAATCAGCTAAAAACAGTAAATTTACTTTTCCTAAGCATGAAGTAATATTTTCATTTTTAATTTGGGCACTTAACCTTCATTTGAGCATTGTTCTGACAAAGCATAATTTTCGAATTATAGAAAGATGATTCCCCATGTAAAAACAAAATAAATGGATGTCAATTATTATATTCAACTCATTAACTAATGAGGGGACAAACAAAATAGGAAAACTGATTTTAAGAATATTTGAACAACAAATGTATAGTTTTATGTGTGTTTGTGTCTAACATTTGATCATTTTAGAATTAACAAAAGAAACAGGTAATTGACTTAAGGCATTGTGCACCAAAGAAAAATGCTAACATGAACATCTGATTCTTCTTTCCTCAAACTATCAAGAAGGATCAAGCAAATATCTCATGTAAGTCCTCAATGTGCTCTGAGGTCTACTTTCCCTTTATGCTGATTGCCTATAGGAATTAGTCACTTTCATTAAATAAGGTTGCTAAGATATAGCTTAACAAATAATAGTAAAAATTTACTTAATTGGGCAAAACTTATTTCAGGTTAGAAAATCAAAACAATGTCACTCTGACTTTTACTAAAATGACTGTAACGTGAAGAGGTCAAAGAAATACAGTACTTCTCCCACATGGAAAGTTTTGCTTTCCAAAGTATCACTTACTGTGTCCAACTAAGATCTGAAAATAGTAAATGGAAAAGTTAAAAATTTAACATTAAATAATTCATAACTTTCAAGTTGATTTTAGTATATTCTTACAGCTAAACAATTTCATTATTATTATTGGTAATCTGTTACTGTATTTAATTTATAAATTAAACTCTGTCATCTATTATAAGTATGTGTGCATTTTATGGGGAAAACATACTCTTTATAGAATCCTGTACTACCTATGGTTTCAAGCACCTTTTGGAGTTTTGGAAGGTAAACCAATGAATAATTTACAAAAACAAATAAAAATTTAGATTATACATAAATGTAACTAAAGATGAACACATAGATATAAATATTTTATATCAAATTACCAAACAAAAATTCAGTATACATTTAGTTATATGTAACTTATGTGCATATATTCATCAATATATAAATCTGTCTATCAGCTTATTGACCTAAGTATCTGTGTATCAATAATCTATTCCATAGTGGAATTTAGTAATTTATAATATAACCAGGAGGTCAGAATACAAAGGAATTTTCGAAGTTTCTGTTTATACTCAAACTTCCCAGGTATGCGTGTGTGTGTGTGTGTGTGTGTGTGTGTGTGTGTGTGTGTGTGTGTAATAAAAATGAAACATTCTGGAGAACTTCTGTAAGATTATTTAATACAATTCCAGAAGACTTAGGATGTTCCCAGCAAGAGTTATTTATAAAATATTTGTCTAGCTTTTTTGAATTCCAAGTACAATTTGGATAACATTAAGTATATAGGAAGGGCATCCTGCAGGATTATTTGCAAGAACAAGGATTCAAAGTTAGGGCACACTGAGGACCAAAATGGGATTATTCATATAGAAAGTGCTATGAGTGAGTAAGGGGATAATTTTAATGGTCAAGGCAGGCCTCAAATTTGAATAGATTGAATAATTGTTGTATTAAATTGATCACTGCTATGCCTAAATAGATGATAAAAATTATGGCACTCAGAATTCAAATACATTATTTAATTCCTTTCTTTAACTTCAAGATTCCAAGACTCTCATGATAGACATACATATGGATTGACTCCTACAATAAAAATAAACAATGCATATCAATCTATGGATTCACTATTACAGGGAATTAGATTCACTCTTATCACCTATTATGCCCTCCACTTACCATATTTTCATCTAATTACTGTCCCTTAAGATGGGAAATTTAGACATCATTGCAATTTCAATCATTTATATGATGGGTTTGAATCATTTTTATTATTTTCCTCCAAAAGTAGGCTCTCACAAAAAAAGAAAAAAACTGTAAGAAAAGCTGTAGAAAAAGTTTCTAACTTAACTTGTCTTATTTAACATTAAGTCTTTCTGTATTCTATTTCAGACATGCAAATAAAAGTGCATTATCCTTGTTTTTCTTTATTCTTGGAAAAGCAGAATGTAAACCAAAGTGATCTTTTCAGAAAGTATTATGGAGGGCAGAAAGAGATTTTTCCATATTAAAAAAGTCAGAAGTAAGCACAAAGTGACTTGGATTGCTGATATATTTACAATATTTACATAAAGGGGTAGGTTGTTCCAAAGACAAGGGATTTATCTGAAGTCTTCTTGTCAAGTTGTGGCTGTTTGGAAATGTGATTTACATTGGAGATGTAAGGTGACCTCGCAGTATATATTTCATGCTCTAATTACTCCTGCCTCTGCCTTGTCAGTTAATATGACTGCTGAACTTTAAAGGCCTGTTCAAATGTACCTATAATGGAGTACAGACTGATGGGAGTAAGATTTGTAATATAACTTTGAAAAGTTTGACAGTAAAATGAATGTGACATCTTTTTAAAAAGGAGAAGTGAACTAGAAGTGAATTCAAAAGACATAGAGAAGAGAAATACATGAGAGAAAATGGATTGAAAATTAAGTCCACATTGCCTTGTAGAATGAGTAGTACATATGGGATTTTAATGAATGTTTGAATAATGAAGAAAAAGTCAATAAAATAATTAATAAGACTAATCTGTTCTCTGAGGGAAATTACCAATTCTAAGCATACAAACAATTACCAAGCTCTGAGTTTCTTCTCAGAGCACACTCCCATTTTAACGAGTATTTTTTCATTTTTTTGAAGACATTCTTGACAAAAGGTATGGGATAAGCTGAATAAATATATTAAGTCTCAAGCACTAAAGCACATCTGTTTTATGATCATCAATAAGGTGTGGGCTGGCTTGTGACTTGCTGTGTCCCTTTGAGTGTGTCAGCAGTGACAAGGAATTGGTTCTAAGATTCCAGGAGGCCTTTTGCTCCTTTGCTTGTTTTTCCTTGTGATGTACTGAAACTATGGGTAGGAAAAGGGCCTGCTGAAGAGAATAGAGCGATCAACTGTGATAGAGCTGATAGTCAGTCAGTTCCCATCATATGAGATAGCCTAGTGTCAATCAACAGAATTAATTTCTAGACCACAAGCAACAACAGATATATTATTGGGTCAGCTAAGACCTAAAAATCCACTCAACAGAACTACAGACTTGTGAACAATTCACAATGCTTTTGATCTTATTTTATTGCTGACATTTTTGTTACCACATATTGGTTGTGTGTGGGGGGGAGGAGGGTGTTACTGTGTAATTTCTAAGTGTTCATAACAATGTACCATGATTAGATTCACTCCCTCCATCATCCTCCTTCATCCTTCTTTATCCATTCTTAAAACAATTTCAAAGGGTTTCATTTCTCTATTTTCATATAAGTATACAATGCAATTGCAACCATATCCACCCACTTCATCCTGTTTGGGTTTCCAAGAAGTAAAATCTGAGACATGGGTTCCTGAAAACATGATTGTTTAGGGAATGCAATCAGGTAGAGAAAGCAGGGTAGGCCTGGGGAATTGAGATGATGCAAGGGGGGAAGCATGAAGCAAGACTAACACCACAGAGTTAATCCTGTAGTAAAGAAAGGGATACTTTTTTCCCATCCTGGGCTGTTAGTTATTGGCAGTGGGCTTTCTCCTAGGGAAATACTGTGAGTTGGAGTACAATGTAAGAGGAAGCCTCCAGGGCTAGATGCCTACTACTTTGCTGAGGGCTGTTCATAGAAGGGCCATCTGTGAATGATCATCTTAAAGTCATGGCAGCAAAAAGTTGGACACACCTTTCATAGTAAGAATTATATTAGGGTGCCAGTAGAATCTGTTATATTGTTTAAGCAACTAATTGAAACAGAAATAACTAATATAAGAATATTTTCATCTATTTTAGATACTGTCGAAGCTAAATTTTCATGTTTTTTAAACTATAAATTGCAAATTGGTATAGAAATTTGTTTTTGTGTTTTGCAGGGGAATATGGTATGATAAAAAAGGACTTCATTAGTAGCATTTTGATAGGTGAACTGGAATGGGACGATTCAAGTACTAAGAATCCAAGGATGATGATATAGTGATAACTGAAATTCAAAGACACTGAAATAATCTCCATTATGTAGACTTTTTGGAAAAAAAAGATACAGTTTCTTTGTCTCCTCGGACTGTTATAATAAAATATCGGCTGGGTGTTTTAAATGATGGATAGTTAATTTTCACAATTTTGGGATCAGGGAAGTCCAAGATTAAGGGATGACTAATTTGTTTCCTAGTAAGGGCCTTTTTCAAGCTTGTAGAAAACTTCTCTTCCTCATTGTGCTCTCACGTGGTAGAGAGAGAACAATCTCTTGCTCTTTCATTTTTTATAAGGGAATTAATCTCACCATAAAAATCTTACTTTCATCTCCTCATCTATCTTTAATTAACACCCTGCTCATCTTCATCCCCAAGTACATTCACAATGGGGATTATCAACTCTAGGACATGGCAACCAATTTGATATGGAATATTAGAAAGAAGAAATATTGAAAAGAAAATTTGATGATTCTTCCTAGATAGCTATGTAATATTTAGGGGTAAAAGAGAGTTTATTAAAGAAGATTATGAGGATACGTTTGGAATTGATGATTTAGATTCTTTAGCTTTTCCAAGAAACACAGTATTATAGGAACTGCAAACAGTTGTAAAACTGGGAATAGATTTATGGACTTGGAGACTTAGAAATAATTGACATTATAGTGTTAGAGTGTTCATTTCAGAGTAAGCATCTTAAAATGATGTTATGGAGGATACATTTCTGAAATGTATCTGATTATTCTGCAAAGGCAAGGAGATTAAATAATACTTTCCGTTGGTAAAAAGTCTTCTTGGTGTAATAAATTCTATTTCAGTTTTCAAGTTGACTTCTTTGATCTTCTTAAAACTTTTTAGGTAAAGCCTAATGTATTGACTTTACATGCAAAATTTTGATTGGAGGGGTTTTCCATTTGTCTAAGTTTACAGAGTTAGTCACTGACTGAACCAGGGTTTCAACACAAGCCTTTTAAATCCCAGGCCTGTGTGATTAATATAGGAAACACCATAAATGTATTTTGCTTTTTGTCACATGTGTATTTATGATGTCCTTCTTTATATCTGCAATATGCTTTCACCAAATGTTTATATGATAGTTTATTGATTTACTCTCACTTGGACTTTGAACATTTCTCCATTTTTTAAGATATAATGAAGGTTTTCATTAGCATTTTATCAGCAGTTCTCTAAGAAACATATTTATTTAATTTTATCACTTATGTGACTATTTCCTAGAAAGTACTGCAAAGAATTATAGGTACAAAGGCTTACAAACTGTCAAAGCCTTTCTTATATACTGCCCTCTTTACTAAGTAAGATTATAGAAAATTTCTAATTCTTCATATATCATCAGTGATTTCATCAAAATGATGACATTAACATGGTGGTACAGAAATCATGTTGAAACAGGTTTATGTATGAGTAACATACATAAACATACGTAAGTCTGAATGAAAACAGTGAGGACAAAGTTGGCTTCATATGTTAATGATATTGATGATAAGATAAATGATAATAATTTTTTATTATTGTCATACTGGGTATACATTGTGACATTTACAAAAGTTCTAACAATATATCATCATTGAATTTATCCTCTCTATCATTCTCATTTATCTCCCCTCTCCTCATAAATATTAATATATTGTGATAAGTAATTTAAAATGTTCTTGCAAATTTTTTATCTACTGTAAAATCACATGCGTTTGGCTTGTGTTTTTGTGCTACTAGTGTTTGATTTCTATATAACCTTATGAAATAGGTATTATTGTCTTCACCATTTACAGAAATAGTTTCAGAGAAACAGAAGATAGGTAATGGGCTCAGGACACACAGGCAGAGAATGGTGAAGTCAGGGTTCAAACTAGAGAATTATTTTCTGGAGGGTTTATTTGCTTAACCTGTAATATTAACTGGTTTAAGAAAGAAAGTTGTTGACAAAAAGTTCAGAAAAGTGTTTGGGGAGTCTCAGGTCTTGAAGAAATTTATTGGCTTACATAGGAGGAATAAAACATTGCAACTGAATATGTAGGCAAAAAAAGGTAAAATTTTGGAGGAAAGTACCTGAAAACACAAAAAAACTAGAACTAGTAGACCCAAATGATAGTGTAATAGATACATTTAGAAAAAATAGAAAAGAAAAACTCTGAGAAAAGAGGATGACAACTATAGAAATACAGTGGAGGAGAGTTTAGAAATCAGTATGAATTAAATGAATATTGCAAATGATATTTGATATTTTGCAACCTGACAGACATTTTTTCTTCAAAAAACTACCTTTGCAATAAATCATTCATTAGCTAGAATAGTTTCACTTTAAATAATTTTTAAGGTCTCTAAGATGGTTGAACTAATTCAAAATTAATGAAATATGCACACTTTTAACAGTGCATTAGAAAGATATTGATTTTTAAATCATTAATTTATGTGATTTCATTAAATAGCTCATAGAAAGCTTGGCAACCTTTGTAAGTACTCAACACTTAACCTTAAGACTAATTAAATGAATCAGAAATGATCGAGTTAAAGGATTTTATTTCTTCTGGAGTAAATGGATTAACAACAATTTCATGAGGATTTTTGAATTATCAAAATAGACTAAGACTTACTATTAAGTCATATATGAAAATATATATTTGTTATAAAACCAAAATATAAAAAATTTATCTTCTGTTATAAATTCCTTCCTTAGTATAGGCTGTTCATTTCAAACTAATTTCTTCATTTCAAGTTATCTTTATAACACTTATAATTTAGTAGATTAGTATGGAATTAAACAATATCTTGTTACTAAACAAATAAAAGATATGATTGTTATGCCCTTTTCATTCTGTTCACTTAATGTATTTGTTCATTTATATTTTTTGCCAGATCCTTTTGGTTTTGGTTGTAATCTAAACAGATCAATAGATACCTTTATTATGTATGTATCTTTGTTATCCAAAGGTTATATCTGAATGCAAACTTTTGTGCTTGTTATAAATGTGGCTTAACATGCATGCATTGGCAGTATAGTACATCAGGCATCAGAAGTCAAGTCTTTTCTTTGTGGACTATTTTATGCCTCTACTCTGTTACCATGAGTTTAAGAGAATTTGAGTTATTTTAGTGAATCACATATAGTTAAACATTTTTTTCAATTCCTGGTTTCTCCTAGGACAATAATATGATAGTGTAAGTTGTAAAAAAGTAACATGTGTGATGTGTCTGCATATTTTTATGTAGTATTTTTTACATGGAGGTTACTTAACTATTCTAGACAAGAAATTTTTAACTTCTGCATTCCAGTTGAGTGTGTGACTTGGATCACATGACAAGGAGAGAGCACATATGGGAGATATAGGAATAGCTAGAAAACCCAAAACATGAAAGCATTTGATATCCCTACTCAAGAGGAACTAATATAGAAAACTTAAAGTGACAGAGGTTAACATGAGAAGGGGATCAGGAACCAGTGTAAAGATCACTTAGAGATGAATCAACATGTGTATACGAAAGCAATGCTAGGAATATTCCTGTGTAGCTATCCTTATCTCAGCTAGCAAAAACTCTTTGTCTTCCTTATTACGCTTATGTCTTTTCTTCAACAAAATTAGAGATAAGGGCAGAACAAGTTCTGCCTGGAAGTGAGGTGGGGAGGAGGGGAATGTCTGGGGGAGGGGGGCAGGGGGGAGAAATGACCCAAACAATGTTTGTACATGTGAGTAAATGAATAATTTTTAAAAGTACAAAACAAGCAAAATATATCATAACATTAGCAGAGAAAAACATTTCCTACTTAGGAAAGACATCAGGAAACTCATTGACATGAAGAAATAATACCTTATTAAGTTCCCTGTTATTGACAGACAGACAGGGATAATGTTGTATTGATGTCTACTTATTGATCACTACATTCATTGTAAATGAAGGATAAATTTTTATTTGAAAGTAATGACACATTTGAAAGAAATTGAATTTTCAAATTTGATATACCATCTCTAAATATATATTCTACTTTCATTTCCATATTATTTCACACTGTAAATTTCTGTAATTAACTGCACTGGATTTTTTTTAAACTCTAAAATTCCATATTCAATAGATTCATTCTGCCTCTCATTTCCCTCTGACTCACTGATCATCAGCCTTAAGTAAAAATCGCATTTTTGTATAGATAATATTACATGTTTTTATCAGTTCCCTTTTTAAAATTTATTTCACTTTGATTTCCAGGTTGCTTTCTCATATACCACACACTTTGGAATCTATTTGAGCACTGATTTCTCAATCAACTGTAATCTTCAGAGTTTTAAATGGCTACTGTCTTTTTTCAATGTTTTGTAATACTTCAAAAGTCATTTTTGTTATAAATTTATTGTGACTTTTGAAATCAATAATTGCTATGTGAAATATAAAAAGAACAGAGTTGAATCAAAATGGAATGTTGGCCTCTGTTTTAGGTAGATAGACAAAAAATGAATTAAACAAAGTCTTGTATAGCACAGACCAGACACATAAAAAAGTACAGGGTGGAGAGTAGAAAAGAAGTGGTTAAGTCCATAAGGCCTCTTGGAAAAGACTTATATGTAAAAAGTTTAAACCATTTACTTCCAATATGGCTAACAGTACGGTAGCATTTTCATCTTTACGTTTGTTTATTTTTGTAACATCCATTCTTTGTTCCCTTTTCCTTCTTTCTACTTTTTCTGTTGCATTGATTATCTTATATAATTCATTTTAGTTTGCTTATTGGATACATTTATTTTGATGATTGATTTCATATTTATAGTAAACACTTTTAAAGTGTTTTAACTTAATTTATCCTGGGATTGCCTTTGTCCTTTGAATTTCTCTGAAGTGAACTTTATATCAACTTAGTATGTAAAAAAACCTTACAATCTCATTTAAGAGTAAATTATTGTATAATAAGCAGCTGAATCTCAGTTAATCATAGCAGCTAAACCTCAGCCAACCACAGGCTGTCATTTGATTAAACCATTTCCATAAAAATATGCAAATGTGTCACCACTACATGTCCAAATAAGGCAAATATCTATCAACCTGCAGCTATATATACCTTCCTTTCTATGTCTATACACTTTGCTTGGTCAGGTTACCAAGCTGAGCTTTCTGAACCTCTCCTGATTGTAAGCACTGCCTTGCACAAACAAGCACCAATAAATCTGACTTTCTGAAGTTGTTTTTTTAAACCAACCTGTCACATGTTACTTTCAAGTGATGTTATATCCCTTCATATGCTATATAAAACCTTACAATCATGTATTTCTAGATAGTTCTTTTTTATATTGATGCTAATGTTCTTTTACATTTTCTTTCAGTTTTTTAAAACACATTATTCAGGCTGGGAAAGTGGCTCAGGTGGTAGAGCACCTGCCTAGCAAGAGTAAAGTCCTGAGGTCAAACACCATTACTACAAAACAAACAAACAAACTAAAATCTCACTGTTCATTTTTGCTCTAATGGGGAGAGGGAGGACAAAGAAGCATGATGCACGCACAGGAAATCAATGTGAGTCAATGCCCTGTATAGCTATCCTTATCTTAACCAGCAAAAACCCTTGTTCCTTCTTATTATTGCTTATACTCTCTCTACAACAAAATTAGAAATAAGGGCAAAATAGTTTCTGCTGGGTATTGAGGGGGGGAGAGGGAGGGGGCGGAGTGGTTGGTAAGGGAGGGGGTGGGGGCAGTGGGGAAAAATGAACCAATCCTTGTATGCACATATGAATAATAAAAGAAAAATGAAAGAAAAATAAAATAAAAAAAAAAAGAAGCATGATGGAGGGGGTGAATTAAACCATGATACATTGTGAGGACTTTAGTAAATATCACATTGTACCCCCAATACAACAATAATAAAAACTAAATTCCTTATATTTGGAAAAAGTAAATTGTCAAGTAATTGTTAGGGATATGTAACTAACAACACTACTTGGTGTTTACCTATGTCCTTATAATATCAGCTGTTCATCACACGTTCACATAGTTACAGATATATAACTGGAATGATTTTCTTTCTCCTTTTAACGTGCTAAAATTTAAATGTTATTAATTAATTCAGTTTTATGTTTTTAAAAGGACATCATCTTCGTTCATTATTGAAAATCTTTTCATTGATTTTGTAATTCTGAAGTGATTATTTTCTTTAAGTACTTAAACAATGTTGTCCCATAGTTTACTGGCTTCATTGTTCCATTGAGAAAGTTGTTATATAATGTTCATAAGTAATAAATTTTTTCTGTTTTAACTTATCATAATTTTTTGAAATTATTTCTTTAAGATGTGTCTTATTGTAATTTACTCTATGTTTCTTGAGCTTGAAATTCATTCAACTTCTTATATGAGAATTTTTAATTTTTATTAAATTTAAAATAATCATCCATAGTATATTAAAATATTTTGCTCTTTGCTTTTCTTTCATTCAGAGATGCTAATTATTTGTTGATTAGTTGTTGAAATTTTGTCACAGTTCATTGCTGCAGTATTCACTTTTAAATTTGTTTTCTATATGATTTGTTTTGATTTCTATTGACATTTCTTTAAGTTCACTTTTTATTACACATTGTATAAATGTTGTTAACATGATATATTCTGTTTTTTTAATCATACAATTTTTATTGTTAATCTTTTTCATACTTTGTGTCTACAAATTATGTAATAGTTAATCTCTCTATAGTTATAATAATTTTTGTATGGTACTTTTCTATAATTTTAATATCAGTTGCATTTATGAGTTAGCTTGGTTGACTGATTTTCTCCTTATCATGGGTATTTTCCTGCTTCCTTGCATGGCCAATAATTCCTAACTGCACACCAGACACTGGTTTATATTTTGCTGAGTGATAGTTTTGTATTCTTAGAAGTGTTCATGATCTTTTTCTCTGAGTGAAGTTAAGCTACTTGAAATAAATTTATCCTTTTTAGGATGACAATCTTCTCATTAGTCTGCCTGATGCCCCACAAAATATATGATTTCCCAATCTGTGCAGCTTCTTGAAATTATTCTCTAGTAATTTCAGGTGCTTTTTTCCTCTGGATTTGGGAATTTCCTCACTTGTGCTCCCAAATTATTATATAAATAAAAACTGTGGAGGGCTCTTTTCAGATCTCTACAGTGTCCTCCTAGTTGCTGCTGCTCCAGTACTCTGTACATTATAGCACCTTTGTCCCTCCAAGAGTTCTAACTCTGGTTTCTCTTTGTAGAGAGAATTCCAGGTTTTTCACATGGGTTATTTTTCTTGGCACTGTGGCCTAGAAACTCTTCCAGACAGTAAGTTGGGCTAATTGCAAAGATTCACCTCATTTGTTTCTTTCCTTCTAGGGATAATTAAAGTTTATTGTCTAGTGTTCAACATCTTGGCAATCACTATTTGTATATTTTGACTGATTTTATATTTGCATTAGGTAGAAGGACAAGTCTAGTTCCAGTTATATCAACTTGGCCTGAAAAAGAAATATGACATCTATTTTTAATATTTCTTTATCAATATTTCTTTTATAGACTGAGGCTATGCAGAAACTAGTCAAAGATACTTTACTTTCAAGAAAATAAATGAATAGTGTGATTTTGATGCTAAAATATACATCTTCAATTATATTTTGAAACACAGTACTTTTCTTTGAGCCACTCCATCAGCCCCCTTTCTTTTTTATTAACCATTTCTAAGGTTTATGGTTTAATTTTTTCATTACTTTTAATACAATAGACGTTGTTCTATACATTTTTATGTATTCATACTTGCATTCAACTTTTATAGATAAATGGTAGCAAACTATATAACCTCCTACATCTTGCTTTTTTTTTTTTTTTTTTGCTAAACAAGATATCCTAGAGACTATGCCACAGCTGTAGAAAATACCATTGTGTAAATGCACCCTAATTATATTTAGCTTGTCATCTGGGCATTTGGATTGTTCCCAGTTATATGCTATTATAAATAGTACTGAAATGAGTTTCCTTGTCTTTTTATGCTTACTTTTCTTTTCCCCAGTGTATGTCTTCTCATATTTGTGCCTGTGTATCTTTGAAATAAATGCTGAAAACAATTTTAAAAGAGCATTTTTACTATAAAATTGGTGAAATCTTTGTTAAATGACTCAGGTTTAATAATGAACATTACTTATGTTATTATAATCTGTGTATTAAAATTTATTTCCTGCTGGGAATAATACTTTGGGCTTAATATTCTACATTGATACATTGATAACTACATTGGTAGTTATCAACCTGCAGCTCAACACAGCTTCACTGTTTTTTGTGTTTTGTTTTGTCCCTATCAAGCACATGAACACATTTCCATTTTCAGTAAACTTTCATCACCCTAGAGAATGGTTAAGAGGTTGAATCTTATGCCTCTTAAAACCATGGCTGCATTCAGAAGACAACATTAGCAGGTTTCTCTCTCCATATGGAGTTACTTATCCCAAGAGATAGCAACTCTAAATGGATAAGTTTCTAGCAGTCTGTAGTTTTCTATGTGACAGACCAAACATTTAAGACACCAACAAAAGAACAAAAGCCACAACCTCCTGTTTGAGATCTTGTTTTTGCTTAATAAAACATCAGTGAGTCTAGCACAGGGATTTAGAGAAGCTTCAATAAATCATGCACCCTACTTTTTGGCCAGCTTTGCCTCAGTAGGTAGAATGAAGCAAAAGGTCTTCATATAGCACCAACATATAACACCAAATATGTATTCCTAAATATGCCTTTTCCTGTTTGGGGCTTTCTCATCTTGTTGACCATGGAGTCTCTATAGACACACTACAGAATGGAGGTATTAGGCCAGAATGCTGTATCACTTCTATGAATAAGGCCTATTTTTCCAATGAGAACTCAGTCGCAAGCTAATAGCTTTTCAAAAAAGATGTAACTGGTAGCTGTGTGAGGAGGGAGGCCCTGAATCCTCTCTGGATTCAGGCTCCATCCTTTTGGCAGAGCCTTGAGTCAACAGAATTGCTTGTCACAGAGACTTGTTCTGGCTCTACATACAAAATGAAGAACAATATGTTAGGTCTCCTTTTTAGTGGCAGGGATTGGAAGAGACAACAATTTTTCCTTGAGTGATGGTTGGATGATCATGAATCTCTTCCACATAGTCCCCTAGATCTACTTGGTTCCTGAATTTTGGTTGGTTTTTCAGTCACCCATATTGGCAGAGGTTTAATAACACTGCAGCTAGGACAGCTGAGACTGTTGCTTCCAACTTGACAACCACTAGAACACCATCTATGCAATGAAAGCGTTTATTATCAGCTGATGGAGGTCCACATGCTAAATTCTGACCCATCCACTAGTTGTAAAGGTCAAGGAAGATTGTATTACTACTCACTAGTCTCTCTGGTCTGTCTAGTCGCTCTCTCTCTTTGTTTCTCTCTTTCTCTCCTTGTAGTTCTTCCCTCATCAGATTTATCCTATAATAATTAAGGTATGAGAATCTTCAAACTTGTAATCCATAAGTTCATGCTACTTCCTCAGGCATACAAGCAGCAAGAATAGTACTTTCAATTCCAAATAACCCCCACACAAAGTCATTCTTTCCTCCTTTTCCCACTGTGTCCCTTGCAAAATCTGTCAGTTGAATTCAGATGTTCCTTCTTCTGTATAGCTCTGTAGAATGATGACCTGGGTATCTTTATCCACAAAGTCAGAAAGTGTGAACCATTCTTTTTCTAAAATTCCCCAGAATACTCAGGCTTTGTCTTACAGCAGATGAGTTGCAGATAGAGGGAGAACAAAAGATCAGGGGACATAGAGCATGAGAGGAACCTCTTGCTAGTAATTCAGTTTTACTTTCCATTTCAAGGAGACAGATGGCTTCATTAAGTTTCTGCTGCTTTCAGTTTAGCCCTGTACAAGCTGTTCCCTCCTTGACAATCTTCCTCTTGCCCTGAAGAAAAAGCATGAAGCAGAGTCTCATTTGAAGTCGCATTGAACCTTAACTCATACAGTTCAGCATCATTGAAAATAAAGACAGTGGGGCTGGACCATACTTATACCCCATGCCTCTTGCACACAACCTGAAAGTGTTTCCTATGGAGCCCCATGTCATGTTCTCAGACTCCTTAACCTAGGGAGTCTTTGTACTTTGGTTTTTCAGAAAGCTGGGTCTTTGTCAGCATCCCTTGCTGCAGTCATCTCCAGAACTGTCAAGACTTGTGAAGAATATAAGATTTTATCCTACTTAAAACTAACAAGCATCATGGGCATTTTCAGAAGACATGAAACTCCTGAACAATTAACTTTATTAATCACGGCACAGAAGCAGAATGAGCTTTGAGTTTTCTTTAGCTTCTCTGTCCCACAAATGGAGAGGGGAGATGCAGAGGTTGGCACAGTACTGCACATTGTGGGTTTGTGCCACAGTTAAGGAACCCTTAATTTAATAATCTCAGTTTTATAAAGCACACCTACCTAATCTTTAGCCTAGGAGGAGACATTGTTATCCTGGTTAGGACATGATTCTGCTTTCTTCCCTTCTATCTTCTTATTTTGTACAAATATCTTTGGAAAGAATCCTGAATAATACCTGTCAATAGATGAGGAAACATCATGTAAAATTACTCCCAAAACAATACATTCAATCATCTTTTCCACATAATTATCTCCAGGAAAAGCAGCACAAAGAAGAGAGAAATTTGGGAAGGTTTTAGGTTTTACTCTCCCAACTTCAAATAGAGAAGCCAGATTTTATAATATACTGCAACTTTCACAGATAATTATTGGCTTGTATAAAATATCTGAAATTAGAAAATGACACCTATAAAATTACTTTAGGAAGAAACTGGATACCATTTAAGTAAGTCCTTAGCATACAGTCTTTAGGATGGTATGTATTTTGTTTGGATTCATTCATATTTAAGGTCTTTGTGTTCCCTATAGCAGTCATGTAGCCTGCGTCGTACCTTGCACTGACAAAAGTAATGAAAGAAACTGGAAAAGTTAATGAAACTCTGATAATTATAGAATTGTAGGTGAGGATAAAAATGGCAATATGAAAATGAAATATAGGAGTGGCACTCTCCCCATCAGGGCATTTCATCAACTTTCCTATGGGACATGGTCCAGGAGTTATATGGCTTTGCTCCTTATGAGTGGTGCTCCCTAGAGTTGTTTAAGGTCTCCAAAGACAAAGAGGACCTCAAGTTGAGCAAGACATGAGTAGGAACACATATCTTCACTAATAGGAAGCAGAAGAAACTGAGCAACTATGTTGGCTTCCATAAGGAAAGCAGCTGTCAAGAAGGACTGAGTCCCTCCCCTTCTCTGTACAGAATAGTCCTTTATAGAACATTAAAAAGAAAGGAAAAGAAAATTAATATAGATAAAATTATATCATGAACATTATAATTGTGTTAATCATCTTTCCATTTGTATAACAAATTCCTGAGATGATCAACTTACGAAGTGAAAAGATTTATTCTGGCACAACTTTAAAGATTTTAGTCCATGATCCGCGGACCCTTGTTTGGGGCCTGTGATAAAGCAGGACATCCTCGTGAAAGCGTGTCATGGAGCAAACCCATTCTTCTCAGGACAGGATAATGAAAAGATGGAGATTCCACAATCCCATTCAAAGGACACCCTAAGTGACCTAAAGGCCACACACTAAGCCAAACTGTTTATAATTTCTATCAGTTCCCAGTAACACCACGGGTGGAGATCAAACTTTTCATACATGGTCCTTTGGGGGACATTAAAGATTCAAAGTATGTTAATGGTTTTATGGGAACACAGCAGAAATAAAAGAAAGAGAAAAGATTTGACACGAGAAAAAAAAAGGAAAAGAAGTCTAAAATTTATTGCATTTGCAAGTCTCCAGGATTTGGGTAGGTAGCAAAGATTAGAAATCTTGATAGGATATATACTGGGAAAATATTATTCCAACTACATACACCTTTCCCCTTGCTTACTGCAAGTAATGAGTAATACTAATTATAGAAGTTATAGTAAACAGTATTCAGTCCTACAGAAAGCAAAATTAATATTGAAGAATCACTAACAAAACACTGAAAGACAAAAATGTTAATTAGCTTTTTCTTCTCCTTGAAAACCTGATTCAGTCTGACCATTGCATTCAGTGATGCAAGAGACCCAGAGACTGAGCAAATTCTACCACCATTTCATGCTTAAGATGTGAAGGTCTTTTAACATTGGGCATCTCTAGCTCTTGGCTTATTATGAAATCTCAAAGGCTGATTTAAAAAAAGGAAGCATAAATTATACTTGAACTTTGTAGTTGAAAATTAAACCCTTGACAGAGAAAACATGCTTTGTATTCTGCCTACGGTTGTTCAATATGCTAAGATGGAAAGTCACCCCTGCCCATTCAGTCCCAGCATTTGGGTGCAACGTCAACATACTTCACCTCAGTGCCAAAAAACATCACAAATGAACTATTTACCATGTCTTCCTTTTTCTTCCAAATGATTATTCTGACTGTTTTTGTATTCTCCTGCTTCTGTCCCCTAATGGAATATGAAAGATAGAAGTGACAGAAATAGAGATGCCAGTAATTTTTCTTTTCCTGGAGTAGGGAGTAGGTATATTAGTATGTATCCAAGTTTTACTCACCTACCTCTGAATACAAATGTTAGTCCTTATATCTAATCTTTGTAAAACATTACTTTATTATGAACTATCTATGTCTCAACAGAAAACCTTAAAGATAAGCTAATTCCAACTATGACTTAAAGCTGAAATATGTTGGAAAAAACTCATTTCTCTTTAGAAAGGTGCTAAGGATACTTTATATAAATAATAAATTTATCAATCAGTCAGAAATCACTCAGAGAATATGTATTTAATGCTTTCATATGACAGGTAATATTCTGTGTTAGCAATATAACAATGTACCAAGGAAAAGCTCTGTGTTTAGGAGTCTAAATTTAGATAAATAAGATACTTTATTTATAATATGTGGTTTGTGGTAGGTATTGAGCATGTGATTCATCATTTTCTTGATATGTGGTGAAAAATGAAAATTTAGTTAACTTTTCTATTAAAAAAAACAAGCAAATTAAGATTATTTCACACGATAAATCCTAATTTTAAATAATTAACTATAGTAAATCCTAATTTTAAATAATTTTAAGTAAGATAAGTTAATTGGTATTTTAAGAAGAATTGGTGGTTTTGAGGTGCATGTGTGATGGTATTTTATATATTGCAGAATTAATTTCAATTAATAGTAACATTAAATCAGTGTATAAGCAAACAAAAAGCCAACCAGAGAGTAGCAATTAGTCTCCCCATTAATGTACATATAAACAGGTGGTAACAGAATTAGTAATTTTAGCTTTGAGTCATTCTTTTTTCTTTTTTCAGTACTGAGGTTTGAACTCTGGACCTCAGGCTTGCTAGGTAGGTACGCTACCACTTGAGCCACTCCATCAGCCCTTTTTTGGTTTGGGTATTTTTCAAGATAGGTTCCTGTTACCTCTTTGCCTAGGCTGGTTTCATACTGCTTCATGATTAGCTAGTATTACAGGTGTGAGCCACCAGGGCCTTGCTTTATTCACTTTTTCATTAAAAGTATTTATTGACTATAAGTCACACACCATAAACTTTCCTCATTTGTAGTGTACAATTCAAGGACTATTCATCTATTTATGTATTTCTGCAAATATCATCACAATCTAATTTTAGAACATTTCCATTACCCCAAAGTGAAACCCATACCCATTCCTTGTCACTTCCCATGTCATCTGTTACTCCATAGTACAGGAAAATACTCATCTACCTTCTGTCTCAATGGATTTGCTAATTCTGAATATTTTATATGAATGGAGTCATACAATATGTTCCAATTTTTGTGGGCAACTTCTTTCACTTCTAAGTCAATTTTAAAATGTCTAGGAAGTGCCATGTTAACCAAAAGTCATTATATCTGCTAAGTTTAAAAAAATGTAATTGAGCATTTCAAAAATCTTCTTGTAGTTATGAGTAAACTTCTTGTAGTTATGAGTAAAGTTATTATGGTCTTTCTCTCAGGACTATATAAACAGCAGGAATGTGTTTTATATGTCATGCCAAAACAATGCCAAGATGTATTTCAGGAAGGCATGGGTAGCTGCAACCCATATGCATGGAAGATAAATGCCCATGTAAGCAGAGTTGCTTAGACCCTCTCAGTGATTCTCTATGATAACTTCCATTATTCTTGAACTCTTTCTTTCCAGAAGGCACACATCAGCACAGCATCTGGTACAGTGTAGAACACAAGACAAACTACAAATATTTTATATTATCTAAACTTCTTATAGATGAACTTTTAAAATTCCTCATTACCGTGAAAACTCCAACAAATGTCAGTTGAAGTAGTATAACCTGATTAAATAATGTAATTTTTAGTTTATAAACTAAGCATAGACTTAACCTTCCCAATTATATTTAAATTTAAGCAAATATTTTTCAAAATATGAATCAATATGCTTAATGAATTATTTAAATGTGCAAAAGACTGAGACTATTTATTCAACAAATGTTATATGCTATGTGCCAGTTTATCCAGGCTAAACATTAAAGTTGATTGGTAGACAAATAAGGATATTACTCTCTTAGCAAGTTATAATTAAAGGATACAGGCATAGATCAAGTGTTAGAGCACTTGCCTAGCATTTTTGAGGCCCTGAGTTCTCACAATCCAAAACACTGAAAAAAAAGCACAAGTAAGAAAACATAAGATTGAACAAGGACTATCAGTAGTTGGAGATAATTAGCATAATAAGGTAAATAAAGAGTGCTATGTGAATAGATAAATTAAACTGATGGGAATGCTGAAAACTCTCTAATATCTTTGCATAGAACTAGGTACCATGAAATAGTTTACTTTTAGGCAAATTTTTAAATTTTTATGAAAATAGATTTATTATCCAATCTGGGACTTGAAAACAAAGGTAGAACATTTCTTAACTTTCTTAAATTTCTCTAATAAGTATGTAAGATATATATATATATATATATATGTATGTGTGTATATATTTATGTATATCAGAAATTATTTCATTTGTCAGTTGTCATCATTGATTTTGGAAGTGTTCATAATAAATAGTAAATTTGAGATGAGATTAAATAAATATATTTTCTCCACTCCCTTTTATTGTATACATTTAAAACATTAAAAAGTAAAAAATGATATGAGGATGAAGAGACTGAGAGAGCAGACGAAATCAGACTCATAAAGGTTCTATTTTGAAAATAGAAAGAGGTTGGTTGCCTGGTAATTCATTTAGCAAAGCAAAGAAAATTTGCTGAGTGAGAGAAGCCAATATGTACATACTATGTATTTTCCTATTCATGCCCACCTATGATAAAATTGACCATTTAAGCATAGCAAGATATTAACAAGAATAAATTATTACAGTTCTTAGCAATGTCAGGATACACTTTTTTTCTTATGTGTTTGCAACTTTTCACTTGAAAGAAGCACTTTACATATACCTATTCTTTGGCATATCAATTACCAGCTTCTCTTATTTGGGGGCTGTTATTAAAGAAACTAAGGGTTATTTGAACACAAGGACTGTGATGTGGTGGCATTTTATCTAAGAACTGAGCAGGAATTAAGTGACTAATGGGTGGGAAACACATACAGTGTGGATAAGTTAGAAAAGGAATGATTCATAGTCCAGGTGGAAGAGAAAGTAGTTCAGGAAGCTTCACAATACTCAGAATGCTGAATATTTTGAAGTTTATAACTTGCTTACTTCTGAATTTTCTACTCTTTTGAGCTTTAATTTTGAAAACAGAAAATGAAATTGAGGATAATGGGAAATGCTATATATAAAACAATTAACATTCATTTAGACTCCAAAGAACAGATATTCAAGGTTATAAACATAAAGAAAAAGCTGAGAGAGGTAGGATTTACAGAAAATGTTGATGAAAATATTAACAGATGCAGGCATCAGAGAGGCTTTATTACTTACACAATCACTGTATTTCAAAACCGTACCTACATTTTCCTATTTTCAGTGCCTTAACACTGAAATTAATATATAACCAGAGAATTAAGGATTGTCATGTATATCAGAAAAATAAAAACCTCTACTATAAAGATAATGTCAAAACAGAACACAAACCAAAGTCAGAATAGAAAGAGAAAATGCTTGAAGACAAAGAAAGCCTAAAAAAACACTCTACTATATTTATCTAAAGGAAAGCATTTGAATGCATTGTACCAGTTAAAAGAAAAAGTAAGGCTATAAATAAAAATAATTCTCAGAAATCAAAGAATCCTAGGAATTGTTTTTCTTTTTATGATTTACATGTTGTGGATAGTTGAGCAGACCCCATTACAATTCTGAATCAATTGAGCAATAGATACAAAAGAGAATCACATCACTGATAAGAATAAAATTATTATCTTTATTATAGATAATTATGATAATAAAGCTGAGCCTGTTATGCTAAATACTTATTGGGACAGATTACTCCCCTCACCACTGAAGCACTGGAAAAGTGAGGCTTGCCTGAAAATAGGGGCTGAGTCTATCTAAAGTATGTATAGCATGGAGGAACAGAAAAATAAATCCCATGGTCTCTTAGAGAACTCACTACCAAGAGGAAAGGGACTGTTGAGCTCCCTAGTTTATGAAATCAGATTCAGTGATTCCTGTCTGGGATTAGGGGACATAGAGTGTCAAAATGTTCAAGGATCTCTACAGAGAAGAAAATCTCCCACTGCTCTTTCTTATATCCACCTGAAAACAAAAGTGGGCAGTCTGTCTTTTGGCAGTAGATGGCTCCGATATATAACACAGAAATATATCCATTGCACTGATATTAAGACAAAAGTTTATCCTATGTTGCATTTATCACCACAAGTTATATTCAGACACATTGATCAACCTGTCCTTTAGAAAGTCTGGAAAAAGACCAAATTACATGAAAAATACAGTGTTATTATGTTATCAACATAAAGTTGTCATAAACTTGAATATAAACCTTTCATTAGAAACATCTCTGGAAATATTAATTACAAAAATTAAATTCCATGTCAAATTAATGTTAAAAGTTCTATAAAATCCGAGACATCATATATCAAAATCTAATTCTTGACTTCATTTAAAAAAATGATGAAATTTAAGACCTGGATTAATCTTGCCCATGTTTTCTGTTGTTGCAGGAGGGCTCAGAGAGAGACTGAGAGGACACCAAAGCTTTTGGGAAGCGAGTTTATTAAGCAAGCCTGCAGCGACCCAGTGGACTCAGGTCCAAAGGCTGAGCCCTGAGAACAAACGGGTCTTCCACATGAGTGAGAGTGGTTCTTCTAGACCTCAGGCATATTGCTCATGGTTCAGAATCCAAATAGTAAATTAGATGGAAAACAATATAACAGACTTAGTTCTAAACACTCAAGGTTTAAGAAATAAGCCAATACTGAGAACTAACATAGTTATTTCTGGGGCTATTGGAGGAAAGAAAAATACATTCCCAAAAGTTATATGACCTGTTGTAAAAGACCAAAGCAAACACCCAATTTTATCTGAGAAAAGACAGTTATGAAGGAAAGTATTAGTTTTTCACTTGCCAATGGACCAGACTATGCTGGATGACCAGAGTCCACATAAATTGAAATTCAATTTCCCTTCAGGAAGTCAAAATTCTTACACATAATTACTATTACATATTTGTGAGGGATATCTTTCATACTGTCTGTGCTCCCAAAGTGACATTTGTAACATTGCTTTTTTCTGCAAATTTTCAAAATTTACACTACCGACATCTCCATTAAGAGGTCTTGTTAAGGGAACTTTTGTTCTCCATTCTGCATACTCACAATCTTTTCATTTCATTTCCTTTATGAGTCTAAATTCATGGCCACCCCATTACTGCATTGATGGTGGGACTTTGTCTAGTGACATGGCTTTGCTTATCTGTTTTGATCTGGGGCTTTCAGTTCTGGTACACAGCAACTGCTTCTTGCTCTGTATTTGGTTAGGGTCTGTAAAAACTGCTTCTAAGGAGAGGTGATTCTCTTCTCCCAACATTTGTTTCACCTGCAGAATCAGCCACGAAATTCTTTAACTAAATTTGCCATTGACTCAAAACCTAACAATCTAACAGGAACGAATATGCTATTCAAGAGAGTATCTTTATTCAGTTGAAGAAATAAATATTAAGAGTAAAAAATCCTGCTCTCTTCTCTGGTAGTAGAGTGTTACTCTAATGGCTTGTTATCCACTTTCAGGAAAGTTTAACAGAGACAATAACAGGTTAATCTCAGTTTATCATTTGGTCAATTTCTTTAATTTCAAGTTTCCAGAGACTCATTTTTAAGTTTTAGGAAATTACTATTCCATCTGAATTCCACATTTTCCCACTTCTTGCAGTTCTATGATATTTTCTAACATTTTTTGAACTACTGTGTGATGCTTCCAGTTGAATTACTGCTCAAACAAATCCCCTATACCTCTACCTTTCTAAGTTGGACAATTTAACCAAGGAGATATACTCCAGACAACATACAGTATAGAAATGGAATTGCCCTATTTTTTCTTTCATAAGGAACCTTTAAGATGCTTATGTTTTTCTTAGACTCAAAGTTTCATGGTTACAAATTCCAAGGAATACTCAGGCTTAAATTCCAAATTCTAAAATTCTCAAGCATGTATCTTAATGTACAGACTTGTGTATCACCTTCCACAATGGTCACACTGCTTTTTAACTTGGCATTAACCAAATACTTACCAATTCTTAAATAACAGACGAATTTAGCCTCTTGGTGATTTATTCTTTCCAGGGAAAAATCATAAGAGAAGGCCTCATGTAGCTGAACATAGTAAAGAATTTTAACTTTTGTGGGAGAATTTCGTAATAAATTACCTTAAGGTAGGGAAATTGAAAATGAGGAAATGAGAAGTAAAGTGATTGTTAAATTTGGGGAATTTCTGATTTGTTCGGGTAAGTAAACATAGTAATATGTTGCATTACAGCTCAGCTACACAAACTCATTACATATGAAAGTTGTTTTAGACTGTTTCCATTTAATTTTGGCCATTCTTACTCTTGATCAAACACGATCATTTCTGAGAGTTACTGTGAATCTAAAATTTTAAACTTAAATATTTCATTTCTGACCCATAATTTGTTTTATGTTTTCGTACTCTCTTCCCACTTCACCTAATTTCTGATTTCATTAAGACTCCCATCCCTCCACCTCTGCATTTGCTGTCAGTTAATTAGTTCCCTCATATCTTATTATTATTTATCTCTTCATATTAAAACTGGGATCCATAATTTCAACCATCCCTTATGAGCATCAACTTTCATCATTGCGTTTCTTCTACGGTATCTTTTTTTTTTCATTTTTCTTTTATTATTCATATGTGCATACAAGGCTTGGTTCATTTCTCCCCCCTGCCCCCACCCCCTCCCTTACCACCCACTCCGCCCCCTTCCTCTCCCCCCCCCCAATACCCAGCAGAAACTATTTTGCCCTTATTTCTAATTTTGTTGTAGAGAGAGTATAAGCAATAATAGGAAGGAACAAGGGTTTTTGCTGGTTGAGATAAGGATAGCTATACAGGGCATTGACTCACATTGATTTCCTGTGCGTGGGTGTTACCTTCTAGGTTAATTCTTTTTGATCTAACCTTTTCTCTAGTACCTGTTCCCCTTTTCCTATTGGCCTCAGTTGCTTTAAGGTATCTGCTTTAGTTTCTCTGCATTAAGGGCAACAAATGCTAGCTAGTTTTTTAGGTGTCTTACCTATCCTCACCCCTCCCTTGTGTACTCTCGCTTTTATCATGTGCTCATAGTCCAATCCCCTTGTTGTGTTTGCCCTTGATCTAATGTCCACATATGAGGGAGAACACACGATTTTTGGTTTTTTGAGTGAGGCTCTTCTACGGTATCTTAAAACAACTCCAATCACAGAAAAATCCTAAGCACTCTCTTTCTATCTTGAGCTCAAGGAGACAACAGGAAAAAAAACAACAAAAATATAACTGTGAAGAAGGTACCATGTAGAAGGGTGAATGTAGTGGAAATAATATGTATTCATGTATGAAATTGGAAAACAATGAGACATGTTGAAATAATTCCAGGAATGGGGGTGGGGAATAAAGGAGGATGGTGGAGGGGGGTAAATTCAACTATGATATACTGTAAGAACTTTTGTAAATGTCACAATGTACCCCTAATACAACAATAATATAATAAAAATAAAAAATAAAAAAGTAGAATAGCAAAGTCTGTTCTCCCAAAAAAGAAGGTACCTATAAAAATCTGTTTTACAAACGTTTATGTCAATTTCCCCAGTACTCAGAATACTCAGTACCTTCCTCAACAACTTCCTAATACAGTTTCAAACCTCTGTTCTTCTTGTAAACTATTCAACACCAGCACTACTAAGAACAAATAAATTCTACCCTGCACTACAATTCCTCTCCAAGTGCAGAAATCCCACACTGATTTCCAGATTTA
Organism: Castor canadensis; assembly: GCF_047511655.1. Taxonomy (NCBI): domain Eukaryota; kingdom Metazoa; phylum Chordata; class Mammalia; order Rodentia; family Castoridae; genus Castor; species Castor canadensis. The sequence continues at coordinate 24,344,219 of NC_133390.1, read as the reverse complement.
TCCATTGACGTCTCAGAGAAAGCCAAAAAAATTCTCTATTTCATCTACCTTCTTCCTTATTTTTTGACAATAAATATTGCACCATAAACCTATTTTTTTGGACAATAGGTATCTTTTTCCTTTTGTTTTTCATATTATTTATCAATTATAAGCTTATATAATTTGACTTTTTATTAAGATTTGATTCAAAAGCCATAATCATCACCATTTTAAAGGATATAATTCAGTATATTCCAGTATATTCACCAAATGTTCAATCATTATCCTTTTCTAATTTCTGAACATTTTCATTATTCCTAAAAGCCATCACTTCCTTTTTCCTTTAATCCCATTACCTAGTAACCACTCATCTATTTTTCTCTGTAATAGTTCACCAATTCTGGAAATTATGTCTAACCAGTATCATGTCCTCTATGTATCTGACTTCTTCATCTTTGTATAATATTTTGAAGATTCATCCATGCTATAGCATGTATTAGTTCTTCATTCCTTTTTATGACATAGTAAGATTCCATTAGATGTATATGCAATGCTTTATTTATCCATTCAATAATTGATGGACATTTCAGTTGTTTCTACTTTGTGGCTATTTTGAAATAATGCTATAGCTAACATTTTCATTATAAGATTTTTCACAAAAATACATTTCCATTTCTCTTAAAATTTAGGAGTAGAATCAATAGATCATATGGTGAGTCTGTGCTTAAATTTTTAAGGAATTGCTGGACAGTGTTAGACAGTAGCTACAAAATTTTGTGTCCACCAGCAATGCATAAGGGTTCCAATGTGTATGTGTCTTCTTCGATACTTGTTATTTCTATTGCAAAATTCAATTTTAACAATCTTTTTAGCAGTCAGCTACAGTATTCTTCACAATTTGATATTCTACTCTCATGAAATAGCACAAGCCAGCTTTAGTACATACTACATAAAGACCCAAAAGAAAACTACCATGTTTCTTTGTAGAAAGAACATTGTCAGTGACTACTGATATTTGTAAAGCCTATCATTTGAGGTTAGTTTTCACTAACCTAGGCTAGCCTGGAAGTAAAAGTAAGAAGCTAGGGCCTCAAAAGGATTCATAGTTAGCAGTGTTACTTATTGAGCATCACTCAGAACTAGCCAAAGAGGCCTCCAACCTAGAAAAGTCTTCTATTTCCAATTTGGATCCCATCATATCCTCCCTTCCATATATTTTGCTACTACCAGCATCTCTCTGTCTTACAGCAATAATTTCTCCCTCTCCTTTGGGTCTCTCTCATAAGGCACAAACAAGCTCAGTTAGCTCCCATCTTTAAGCAGTGAACTATACTCTACCTAATCCATCCTATGAAGCCTCATACTCCCTTTAGTTTTGGTTCCTTTCCATTTCTCTACTCCATTGATTTGTCTATTTCAATTGTACATATTATAAAAAGAAAATTTTGAAATAATTGCTTATATTTTCTACCTCTGCTGCATCTCCTTCTTTATGAATTCAAAATAGGGTCAGTTACATAATTTGCAAGTCTCAGTGCAAAATGAAAATATAGTTGCTATTTTTCAACTGAAAAGCTAAGTTCCATTAAAGTATAAAACTTTTCCTTAAAATATATTTCATTTATAAATGTCATAGGGATAATAATAATATATGAATAAGACATACATTTACGAATTGAAAAATAATAATTTGGTAATATGATCTTTTGATATAATAGGTGATATTTTTATGTGATATCCTGATTGATTATAATTTTTTCTGTAAGTTTACTGGTCAAGATACCAAAATTTATACATTTAACAACTTTATTTTCAACTGAGGTCATTGGAAGGGAAATCAGTTGCTCTAAATAGAAGTAACATTGAAAACAATATCTGATTTTTTTTCTGTTTTGTGAAGGACCTTTTTTCTATTTCTATTTTACTAAAGCTCTTAAGGATTTATATGTGATAATAACATTCAAATAAATTTCTGATAAGTCATTTTCAAATGCAAATTTATTATATATAAAGTCGATGATTTTTGTGAAAAAATTTCCTTAAAGAAATGTTTCTTTATACATATCAGCTCCATATACATATCAATCTGAATTTAATTTTTAAAAAATTCATACATTGTCAGTTTTTGTAACCTGTGAAGGTTGTAGAAGAAACCAAAGTCATTTCCTGACTTGAGTATTTTTCAAAATGTCAGTTAATATATTTTGTCACTGTGTCTTTAGTCAAAAGGAAAAATTGACTTTAAGACTCTCTTTCCTAGTTGTTTATTCATTCAAAGTATCTTACAGTAATAATGTTCTTTTCTGTTCCACTTGATGATCTTTAAATTTAATTTCTATCTCTAAATTGTAGAGATGTATTTTATATTTTTGCAGCAGTTTTTTTAAGCAGATATGCTAACTTGTAGGGAGACAGCTAGAAACCACCAATTTGTAGTAACTGACAGTATTTACTGGTTGACAGCTAGAAACCACCAATTTGTAGTAACTGACAGTATCTACTGGTTGAATATAGTGAGATCTGTCTCTGCATTTGATCCCCAGTTAATATTTGTGCAGATGGTTCCCAGAGGGGCCCACTTATTCAACTATAGGTATAACATGTCTGAATATTCAGCTTATCACCTTTAGAACCACAATGTGTATATTCAAATATTTGCTATGATACTTACTACATGTATATTAACCTGGGTAAGTTATTTCAATGTCTCTATACCTTAGTACATTAGCAACATGTCCTTCACAGACTAATTTACTACCTGTAAGACAGTTTGCAACACTATCTTGAGCAATACAATCATGCCATATCTCCAATGAACGGCACAGTGTACACAAAGCACAGAAAAGACAAGATACTTTACATTCCCTTGTCGATTAAATTAACGTGGAAAACCACTTAAGAAAATGAGTTGTTCGTTTATAACATTTCACTTAGGTAGAACATAACAAAATGAGACGTTAGCATTGTTCAACTGTGGCAAAATACTCAAGAGTTAAACAGATATAGAACGACATTGAGATTATTCATTTGGCTCTGGGCAGTAGAAACCAAAATGTGCAGATATTGGTGCTTAATGACAGGAAAATATCATTAGCAAGCAAAAGCAAGTATCTGCTCCCTGAGGAGATGTCTGTGGAATGAAACATTGTGTAGTCATTTCTTGATTACTACATATGTTTTTCTCTCTCCTAGATTAATTATTTTCTTGTCATGTCTTTGCAAAATGAGAAGTTACAATTAACAGTTTTTAATTTAAAAATCATGTAAAATTAAGATTTAATTTTCTTTATATTTAAAAATATGTAGTATGTCACCACGAGCACCACTGTGTGTTTCTATATTTCTGCATTAAAGTCCTCCAGAGAATCAGACCAATAAGAGACAGAGTCAGAAATAGAGTTTTATTATGCAAATGGCCAAACATGAGTATAGAGGCTCAGAAGTCCACCATCTGCCCTCCTAAGCTAGAGAACTATGAAAGCGAGTGGTAATATTTAGTTTAGTCCAAATGCCTGAAAGCCAGGAGGGCCAATGATACAAGTTTCTAAGTCCAAAGATTCTGAGAATCAGGAGCTCTGAATAGATGAGAGCTGAAAAAAGGTGACTGTTCTAGCTTAAAAAGGATAGGACTGATTTCCCTTCTTATTTCATGTAGGCCTTCAAAGGGTTGGATAATGTACAATCACATTGGTAAAAGTAGTTCTTCCTTATTAGGTCAACTTACTTAAATTCTAATCTCTTCTGCAACATACAGATACTTCAGAAGTGCTGTTTTACTTGCTATCTGGGTATCCTTCAGCATAGTTAAGTTTACATAGAATTAACCATCACATTTTATCATCACAGCAGTATCAAAAAAAAGAGTTGATATTAATTATGATTACCAAAATAACACTATACTAAAGCAGCAATTATACAACAATAAGAAAGGCTAATGGTCCCAAAACTTAGTGTTGTAAAAGGATGGCATATTAGTTTCAGCTTGTCACTACCCACATGGACCTCAAATCCTACAAAGAGGCAACTTAGAGCTGGTTCACTTGGCACCTGAGTAGTTTTCCAAGAGATAAAATAGAAGTGCCTTCCTGAAACCCAGACACCATATTAGTATACTACCCTTCCTGTTGCATTCTATTTACCAAATGAGTAACAAAAGTAAAATTTCTAAAAGATGGGAGAAAAATCTCACCTTTTTAGGAGGTGCTATAAAGTCATATTTCAAAATTATTAGTACAGAGTCATGAAAAATGGATTGATAACATTTTTGTGATCAATCTAACTCATTAGATATTATAATCCCAATGTGTAGCAACAGAAACTGTTTATAATTTGCTTATCTCTTGGGAGCTGAGTAAGAAAGACAGTAAGATTAATCAAATGCCTCATGAGGTTTTAATTATTCACGATATAGTCAGTTTATTTCCTCTGTTATCATATTCAGTGTATACTCAGAGGCTTTCTATGACTCTTTAAGTAAGAATTGAGATTTTTCTGTGGAAACAAATATTTTAATTTAAATATATATAAAAACTCCTCCTAAAGCAATTAGAAGCTGGAGTATACAAGTGAAATGTTTTAAATGCACTCATTTGTATTCATCCCATGGTGACTGGTTTTATTTTGTTATGAACTGTTAGTTTCTCAAGATGCTTGCTTCTTAAGATGACATTAAACTTTCTTATATTCATTACAATATTATTAACTTTCCTTTCCATCATTAGGTAAAATTTTACATAAGATTTCTGTTTTTTAGTCAGTTTGCAAGTAGAAAAACATTTCTTACACCCTTCCTACAGAAATATAGTTGCTTAACTTTCACTTAAATGAACACAAAATTTAACTTATTTAAATAAAACATATGTTATAAAGTTAAGATCTCCTTAAAATAACATACCAATAAACAGTAAGCAGAACTACTACATTGCAAGTTATAGGGACTCTACATTAATTTATCTAGAAATGCAAGCTATTCAATAAAAAGATCCCTCTGTATAGTACTATTAGGAGATTCTCAGCTTACAAACTCTACCTAATTATAAATTACTTCTAATTTTATGTGCCCTGATTATTAAAAAATAAGTGAATTTCATGAAAAAGTCCACTGTCACTTCCTCAGCTAGCAGGTAACATAAGCTTGCATTTATAGTAGTAACTGAGAACTTCTTTGAATTTTCCATCGGAGGAGAATGAGCAAACTTGCCCATGCTTAAAAGTCCTGTGTGGCAAAAAGCCAATACACACAAAACTAGGTAATCATGAAGTTCACAAAAGAAAGCAAATTTAAAAAAAACCCTGAATTCAGCAGCAGTGAAGTAATAGCCTCTTCTTTTGCTCCTTCCAATTGTGCTATGGCCCTGTAAATCTCCTCTCTTACTGGCACAGACCATATGATTCACAAACTAAATGTGCTCCAGCTGTGCATTGGCAAATCCATGCTTCTTGTGTTATCTAAAAGGACTACTCAAAATGGAAGCAGTCCACTCCATTCTGGACTATGAGGTATTAGCACTTGGTTATAAAACCTTTAATATATTAAGGCTCATATTTTAAAATTATGAGCATCTGAAGTCAGGAGACATGATTTATTAGTTCCCCAGTCCTATTACATAAGTCCCATGACAACTGTTGAGTGAATGAATATATATGTGACAAAAAAGAAAAATGAGTTTGCTTTTCTTCATGAAAATCTGTTCACTTCACTAAAAAGGTAGATAAAGAAAAATGTTAAAGAATAATAGCATTATACCCTGTCTGAGATTTTCTTTCTACTTGTTTCTCATGTTAGAATCACTTTTTATGAAGAACTTTGGATGTACTCATTTCCTATCATCCCACCGCTAATATTTTACTGCACTTGTTTGTCTACATTTGTGTTTTTATCTTCATGGCCTAAGGTTCCTTGATGACAGGAATCTTTTTGACTTGTGTATTGTCTCCTATACTCTTGGAACAGGAGTAAATGTTTACTGGCAGATAAACGTGGACAGATGGGAAGTTGAAATTCTTAAGCCATTTAAAGTTCAGTTGCCTAATCTCTACTTCATGACTCAAACCTGAGAGAAATCATGCCTTTCAAAACACTTTAGTTCCTGACAGTTACATTAATAGGTTCCAAACATCTACATTTTCTTTGAACTGTTTTGGTAAAAATATGTTTTTCAAATATGTGTGCCATACATTTTAAGTGAGGTATTAATTGTATAGGGGCCTGATTCCCAAACAAAAGCACAGACACTGCTCATTGGTAATTTTTCTTCTAGTCACTGACAAAACAATTAGCAGAGGATAAAGTATTTGCTGCACATGAGTTTTGTATATCCTTAAGTTTTTCAAGATTTCATAATAGCCTCTATAATTGAGCAAGCAAGTCATAATACTATAATTTAAAATATTAACATGCCAGTATATAATATTTGTGCAATATCACTAAAAAAAAAATCACTTTCTACTTGAGTATTCCCATTAGAATTCTCATTGTGTTTGCCACCATCTTCTTTCAATGCTCTGTCTATTTTATATCTACCTCTAAGTTGAACTTTGGTCTTCCAGGTTAAAAATCTAAGAGCGTCCTGTTTGTAAGTGTCAGTGTGTGCCTCTTGACGATATGATTCCTAGCAGATTGCACTCTATTTTGTGCTTTGCTGCATGAGGGGTTTAATGTTTGCTGAAGGAACAAGAGGTTGAAACATGTCATGCTTCATAGATCTTTACCAAATGAATGAATCCTATTTCAGATGAAATAAGAGCTTGCTGTGGAGCTCCTGAGAATTGAGCAGAAGAGATCCACACTTGGTGAAGTCAAGTTATTGTTTTGTCTTGTAGATATTTCTATCATTTAGATTTTTAGTAAAAACTATTTTACGTCACTAACCTTTATATTAGTATATTGCATAAAATGATCAGACAGGGAAGAACTAGAAACAACGTGATTACAGGAAAATATTTGCTGAAGTGTTCAAAACTTCAATAAGGGTTGCTAAGAAATGAGTTATTTAATGATAGTTTTACAAAGACATAATAGATACATTCAAGAAGCACACATACACAAACACCCACAAAAAGTCCATAAAATTTGTCTTCCCTGGTGAAAATGATAAAGTGTTCAACATTAGAACAGAAACATGAAGACATTTTGTGTACACTGAAAGCAAAGCAATTACTAAGAATCACAGAACAATTTTCTATTGAATTTATAAAATTATTCTCCTGGCTACTGTTAATATTATATTTGATAAAACCCTTAAGAGTTTTTTGAGGATTTATCATTGAACAGAAAGGAGGAGATGCAATTGCCAAATGTTTATCACTAGTTGCTTTATGAATGATGAAATATAATTTTAAGCCTCTTTCATAAAAACACTGTTTTCTGAAAATGGCTTATTTAAAGTACAATGAATCCATGTGAAGTTACTTGAAAAATACTTTTTATCTAATAACCTCCTGTCTAAACCTCAGACTGAAATCTGCATGTTAAGAATTTCTTTAAATGACAATTTTTGTAATCTATTTTTTAAATCCTCAGAAAATTACTGTCTTCATAACTAATAAACCATTTTTGAGCTAAAACTATTGGATAATAGAAAATTAAAATTACCTTAAAAGCACATACAATTTGAGGGAAAAGAAAGAAAAGGTTGGTATATTTTGGTATCATTCAATTTTGAACCTAATTATTAAAGAAGATTCTAATGTGTACATTAAAAAAAGAAAAACGTAAGTCTAGCTTTTAAAAAACAAAATATTCTTTCAACGGTGCCATCATAAAAGTGATCCAGAGAACATGTGTCTTTAAAAATATTATTGATGATAAAAGTTTCAGAATATGATTGAGATTGACAAGGAAGAGATAAGGAGTTACTATTGATGATTAAGATGACAGCAAAAACACAAATATTAGACATGAGCCAAGGACAAATTGGGTTTTGCAAGATTTTATATTCTTAACACTTTCACTTAAATTTAAACTTAAGGAAAACAAAATACATGGGCATGAAAATGGAAGACCATTATAGTAATAGTCATGTTTTCAATATTATTTTCAGGTTTGCCTAATAAATGATAAAACTCTTTTGGAACTAATCATCATTGTATAATGAAGTCAAGGTTATCTAGGTCCCATTGATCCCATTTTGTTTACTAGATCCAGAAGGAATCTCTCACAGGAAATGGAGCAAGACACTTTTCTTAGCCTCCTTTACAAGAAGATGGAAACTGAAGTTCTAACCATTTGTACATATGTCTACTTTAATTCCAGCTAAATCTACCTGCTATCCCGAAAATCTCCTTAAATCACAGGCTCCCTACTTCTCTAGGCTTCTTGGATTTCAGGGAAATTCAGATAAGGACACAGCCATACAATTGAAGTTTCTGCAATGAGAAAGTTACCCTTTGAGGGAACTTCTTCAGGAGAAACACCTGAAATAACCTGTTGCTAGAGCAAGAAATAGGCAGCTGTTCATGCCACTGAAATTTTAGATTATTTGCTTCAGCAGCAGATAAGTATTACCCTAACAGACAAGTGAAGTCCTCACTTTCTAGCAATAGTGACTATATTACATGTGACCTGCCATCAAAGTTCAACACAAAAGATTATACTATGAAAATCCTAGCATGGTCTCCATATCTTTTCTATTTAACAGTAATCACTGGGCTATTTTCAATGTTAATTTAATTTCTCCTTAAAGTGTATGTTTAGAAATGATTGAGTTTGTGGTTATAGTTATATAATCAGTTTTTAATCACACTTTCATTGTCAAGGTGAATGAGGAAGGTTTTCTTCTTTGCCATTTTTAACTAATTGATTAAAAACCACCAGTGTCATGTCTTAGAAGTGTCATCAGAATGTACACTAACAGTAATACATTGCAGTGTGATATTTCAATAATTTTAGCATGCAACTAAAGAGTCATTAGAAAATCCGTACTATTCTTCCAACTCATAATTATGTCAACGTCATAAAGATTTCATTAAGATGATTCTGTATTAAAAGTATTATAGGAATTAAGATACACATTCCTCCATGGACCTAACTATGTAAATAGATGTTAAATATAAACATTTAAGAGCAATTCAATTACAACAAATCTCACAGCAATAATTGGATGCAGTTATAAAGATTAGTCAAAGAGGGTATTTTCCATATAAATAAGTCAGTTCTGCTTAATCTTTGTAAATAATGCAATATTATTTGAAATGACATGAGAATTGCACATACAAGATAATCAGAATACACGTCTTTTCGATTATTTAGGCATTAAAAATATTTGGTTATATTCTTAACTTGTTAGTCCTAGCCTAAATTAAATTTTCTCTGCCAATATTGATTCATTCTATATCAGTTGACTTTGCATTAGTACAATGCATTTATTGAAGCAAATAAACGTACAAAGAGAAAAGTTTATTTAGTGAATTTGGACATTCAAACACACAATAGGGTGGCCCCATTGGTTTGAGCAACTGATGATTGTGGCATAACATGGTAAGAGTATGTGTCTAATTGAGAGGATGGATCTGGATCCAGAAGGCAGAGGGAGATTGTGTCTTACAATTTACAGTCATCTAACTACCTATTATAAGGTTCCACCTCATAAAGATAAGAACATTCCCCAATACAATCAGCCAGGAAACCAAATCTATGCACATGGAATTTTGGTGGACCCTCTCTCAAACTATTGCAGTATATAACTCCTGTACACTCTTTCAAATTATACCATTTAGACTTAAATATTTAATATAAAGATTGTATGCTTTGTAAATGAGAAAAATGAGGGACAGGAAGATTAAGACCTCACGCAACTATCATAACAAATTTGTAACCCAAGATTTTTTAATCTTGAGTACTTCTTCACTATACTAACATTTTATTTGTCCAAAGATATAGTACTCTGTTTTCATTTGTAGAATCAGGAAACTTAAAGTTTAGTGAGTGTTCCACTGAATATGTGACATCAAACAATGTATTTATTTTCCTCCTGGATAAGTTTCCTCAAAGAAAATGTTAACATAGCTATATAAGGGAAATGTCACTGATTTATTAAATTACTTATTGTATTTTATATCTATCAGTATATATCTATTTAAATAATAATCCTTTTGTTTTTAAGATAAAATATGTGTGGAATTTAAAAAAATACAATAGAGAAGATACATATGTAATATATGTAAATACATATATATGCATAAGACATACACACATATGTGTATGTACAGGAAACAAGAGTTCTACCAAATTGGTCTCTCTTCAGTAATAAGGTCTTTATTAGATCCAGATTCCACAAATGAGCAAGAACATGCAACATTTGGACTTTAGAGCTTCATTGATCTTGCTCAGTATTATGACCTCCAGTTGGTTCCATTTTCTACAAATGACATAATTTCATTTTTCTTGAAGGATGAGTACTAGTATATATGTATATATAATCATTTTTTTCATCCATTCATTGTTTTTTGGGCATCTTGGTTGATTGCCCAATTTGACTATTATGATGACAGCTGTAATAAACATGGGTATGCACATATCTCTCTTATATACTGATTTATATTCCTTCAGCTATATGCCAAACAGTGGAATGGTGGGGTCATAAAGTAGGTATCCTTTTAGTTTTTTAAAGAACCTCCATAGCTATTTACATAGTGGTTGTACTAGTTTACATTCCCACCATGAGCGTATGAGGGTTGCCCTTCTACTGCAACTTTGCCAGCATTCGTGGTTTTTTGTTTCATTATCATGGCTAATAAAACTGGAGTGAGATGGAATACTATTGTGGTTTTCATTTTCATTTCCTTATGACTAAAGATGTTGAACATTGTTTAATGTTATTTATTAACTATTTGTATTTCTTCCTCTCAGAGCTATATATTAAATTCATTTGTCCAATTACCAATTGGATTATTTTTTCTGTTGTTTAGTTTTTTGAGCTTTTTATATATTCTGGATATTAATCCCCTATCTGTTGATCATTTGGCAAAGACTTTTTTCCTATTCTCTAAGTTGTCTTTTGATTCTGGTTATTATTTCTTTTGATGTGCAGAAACTTTTAATTAGATAAAGTCCCATTTATTAATTCTTGTTCTTCTTTCCTGAGCAATTGTAGTCCTATTCAGAAAACAATTACCTATAACTTCCAGAATTTTCCCTATTTTTTCCTGTAGTAATTTCAGTATTTGAGGTTACATTAAGATTTTGATCCATTTAGAGTTGAAATACAGGGGTTTAGCATTAGTCTTCTACATATAAATAACCAGTTTTCTCAGCACCATTTGTTGAAGAAATGTCTTTTCTTCAGGGACTATCTCAGACTCCTTTGTGAAAGATCATGTAACTGTAGTTCTATGGTTTTATTTCTGGGTTTTCTATTCTGTTTCATTGGTCTTTGTGTCTGTTTTGGGGCCAGTACCATTCTGTTTTTGTTATTATGGTTCTATAATATAATTTGAAATTTGGTATTGTGGTATCTCCAGCATTGCTCTTTTTCTCAAGATTACTTTTTGATATTTGGGGTCTTTTATTTTTCCATATGAATTTTAGGATTGATTTTCTATTTCTGTAAAGAATGATATTGGAATTTTGATGGGCATTGCATTGAATCCACAGGTTACTTTCAATAGTATACAAGATATTGACTGTGCCAGTTCATAAATATCAGAGGTCTTTCCATCTTCTGGTGTCTTTTTCAATTTTTCTTTAAGATTTTTCACTTTTCATTTTTCTTAACATATATTTATTTTACAGGAAAGATTCATTGTAAGAATTCTGAATAGCCTTACACTGCACATTAGTTAGATAACTTCCACCACCTCCCCCTGCTCAACCTCTTCCCCACATCACTTAAAATAATTGTAAGAGTTTTCATCATTCTATTCCATATATATATATATATATATATATATATATATATATATATTTATGAAGCCCATCAACCATATTTCCTCAGACTGTACCAAGTTTACAGTCCTGTCTTTCATTTTTAATTTCAAAGTCAATGATTAAAGGGGTTTCTGGACATATTCCAGCTGTGAATATGTGAATCTACTTTATTTTGGTCATTTCAATCCCTTTTGTTACTTTCCCCTACTCTTTCCCTCCTATCCCGCTATTATTCAACAGCTTTCAATACATATCATTATGTTCTGTACCTGCACAGATGCAATGTATTTTGATATTGTTGACTCTCTATCATTCCTTTTTGCATTACCTCCTTCCCTGAATTCCATAGACTAGTTCCACTATTACAAAGATGTGTTACACAAAAATTTGTATATGATCACGATTATTGTTGAGTATATGTTTTTCTTTTGGATCTACCTTCCACATATGAGCGAAAACATGTGGCCATTGTTTATCTGAACACAGCTTGCTTCACATAACATGATATCCTTCAATTTCAACCATTTATTTGCAAATAACATAATTTGAATTTGTACTATTTATAGACACAAATAATTATATTCATATAAAAATAAATTTATAAGTAATAACATAGATTAATATAATTATATAATTATTGTACATATAAATATTTACTTGTACGTATTTTTTCTATAGGCATACACATGTGAAATTGAGAAAGGCTATGAATTCTGATGAATAAATGAACACTTTGTTGAACTGAACACAAATGCAAGGATCTATACAGGAAAACAACAAGACAAAGTCACAATCTTTGAGTCATCAGAGAGAGAAAATTTGGCCTAAATACAACTTGCTAGTCAGGAAAGAAGACAATTGTTTTTCCTAATGCAATTGGCATTTACACTGTGAGTCCTTGTAAGTTTGGTTTACCTTTATAAAATTTATTCTTGTTTACTTTTATTACTATAGGGCAAGAAACATGCAGTACTTTCCTCTGCCATTATAAGTGCAATAACTGAAAATCCTATAATAAAGACAGGTGAATAAGTGGAAACTATAACAAATTCATGCAATCCAAGTTTTATAAAACACAGAAATCTTCAGCAATTACCTATAGGCCAAGGGAAAACTATCTACTTTTATGATAAGGAATGGACATGGAAGGAAAAATAAGACTAGATGAAAGTATGAGGGGAACAGGGATTGAATGACACTGATGACTCTATTTTGGATGAGGGAGACATTTTAGAAGTAGATATCTGATGAAGCATGAGAAACGACAAGCTTCTTAGAGAAGTAACAGGCCTCTTACCAATATAACCGAATGCAGCTGCAAAATGTAGGTGGCAGGCCTCAGGGCTAGAATGAGTTGACCCAACCTTCTCAGAATGTTTTGTTTGATAAGGATGTGGCCAGGTAGGTGGCCAGTTCAGCAAGAAGTTAACTAGGAGCCAATCAATCACAAATATGTAAGTTTCAAGACAGAATAATTGGACCTAAGCCAGGCAGAGCTTAATGTCACTACCTGGACTCTAGTTATACTAAGGCTTTGCTTCCCTAAATCCCTCCCTGTGGGAGCTTTGTTGTCCTTTCAGTAAACCTCACAGCTGCTTTATTCTTGATTCCTGGTCTGGCTTCTTCATTCATCAGCTTTTCCCTGAGTTAAACTTGGGATCAATGATCCAGTACCATCTCTGGAGGCTGGTCCAGGATATTTCAACAATGAGTAAGTTTCCCAGGACCTGAGTCTTATTGCTACCTTGCATCTGATTTCTTTCCCAGCCTTCTGTGCTGAGACAAAGAGCTCTATCAAAATGCCAGGTACCTGTCAGCCAGTTAAGCATGAATGGCATGGCTGCTTCTCTCAAAGACAAAGATGTGAGGCGTGCTGGAGTGGGTCAGTTCAATCCAGTTCAAGGCAGAGGGAATGTTGATCTGACAGGGCTTCAGTTTCCTTTCTGATCATTTCCTCCAAAAAATGGGTCTGAGGCCATTCAGTGGGAAGGGAGATCCCCTTCAGCAACTAAAGGACCCTAGTCAGAGTGACTCTCAGGCAAGATATGAAGGTTGAGAGAGGGACAGTTGGACTGTCTATAGCCCAAAATGTGACCAAGTCTTGGACCCCTAAGTTACTCCTAGGGATAGCAGACTGTATGATCTTTCTTTTCTTTCATAGTTCTCAAACCAAAGAGTGGAACATGCCCCCTCATACAATGTACTCTATCCCCTGTTAAGATCGACCTCAACAACAGAGGTGACTCATAATTCCTCATGTGTGAGCCTTAGAACTCTCTCCTTGAACCCCTCACAATCCTTCTCACTTATCTGCCTACCCTCTTCCTTAGGCTTTTGAAACAACCCCTGTCCTCTTGCCCTTGGTGCAAGGAGATAGACAAGGGTCTCCATAATCAGCAGAAGTTACCAGGCACTTCCTTTTATATAGGAACTGTAAGAAGTACTCCCGTAGGGTGATGGCCTTAATCTGGGTCCCATCCATGTGACTTGGAAGGAAACAGACTGGGCCTCAAGAGATGGCTGTATTTCTCAGTGGCACAAACACCTAAAGAAACCTCAAAGATCTCTGATCAAGTTCCTGGGACATTTAATCTCAGGGATGCCTCTGTCACCTGAGACAGACCATACTGTCAATAGGTATTTTTAGTATTACCTCTTGGTACAAAGGACTTGCTTACTGGCCTTGACAGGACAAAATAGCCCACCCATTTTCTTATATTTCAAATATTTTACTCCAGGAGAAGGGAGATTTTTGCCCTGACTCAAAGCTTAACTTCTCAGGCAAATGTGGCCACCACTCTCCGCCTGGAGCAAACAAGAGAAAAGTTTCTCTCCTTTCAAGGTGAGAATCTGGCCTTCCAGCTGGGAGAGAGCCTCAGGAAGGCTTAATGAGAAATGCAAAGAGCATTTCTCAGTGGACAAGGTATCAACAATTAAGACCCTAACCAGGAAATGGACCCATGGAATGGAGAGGCACATCAGTGTGACACAATTATAGGTGGGTAGACTAGAGAAAGGCCACATCTTCTGTTTATCCCACATAAATGAGGAAGCAACGGATAGAAGACATTTTGCCCCTCCCTACTGGGGGAAAAGAAGGCCTCCCTCAGGATGCTCAGGGATACCTCTTGTCTCCACAGGTGGGGGATATGCCCTACACAACTTAATCCACTCCTTTAGAGTGCATTTTTAACAAATGGAAGGTCATTGATCCACAGCCCCTCAAGAAAAGGCCTCTGATTTTCATATGCACATGTACCTGCCCCCAATACCAAGGGGAGAGAGAGAGGTTTGGCCATCAGAGGAAAGTATCAATTATAATGCTATCTTGCAATTAGATCTGTTCTGCAGAAAGGAGACCCTGAGAGTACTAACTCAACCTTTTGATCTGTCCTGCCCAACTATCTTTGGGGTATCTGGGCTGAGAATTGGATGTTGTGACCTTGATAACTGTTTTGGCCATCTCCAACACCACAAAAATTGTAGGTGAGAATACCCAAGAAACAGACCTCAATTTTAAGGACCTTTAGAACTCTCTCAACTCCCTGGCCCCATGGTTCTGGACCACAGATTCACTCTGGATTATATTCTAGCCCTCCATGAAGAGGAATGTACAATAGCCATCACTGTCTGCTGCTTGCATATCAAAACTTCTGGACAGGTGAACACCCACATAAAAGTGATCCTTTATAAGGTTAAATGGCTGAAAGAACAATCAATAAATGTACAAGTTGCAGAACAAATTTGGGAGAAGATCAAGTCTTGGTTACCATTTCTAATCTGGTTCCTTCCTTTTTATTTGGCCCTGTGGTTGTCACAGTCCTTCTACTGATTTTTGGCCCAAGCATCCTTAATTTGCTTGTTAGGATTGTTTCTTCAAGGTTAGAGACAATCAAGCTGGTAATGGAAATGGAGGAGCACAAAGCACCATGAGCCACTTGACAGACCTCTCATCACCTCATAGGAATCCCTGAATAACTCTCCAGGGTCCCATCATCAGTCTCTGCCAGACTGAAGCAGTTAGAGTGATGGTCACTTCTTTTTTCAGCAGAAGTCAGGGTTACCTCTAGAGAGCAGGTAATATGAGGGCAACTAATGATGGTGGTGACTCCATTTTGGACAAAGAAGATATTTTAGAATCAGACATCTCAATGGGCATGAGCAACAACAGGCCTCTTACCAAGATAACAGAATGCAACTGCAAGAAGTGAGTGGCAGGCCCCAGGGCCAGGATAAGCTGACCCAATCTTCTCAGAATGTACTCTTCGATAAGGATGTGATGGGACAGGTGGCTGGGTTCAGCCAGAAGCTGACTAGCCACCAACAAATAACAAATACAGGAAGTTTCAAGGTAGAATAGTTGGACCTGAGCCAGGCAGAGCCTTATATCACTACCTAGACTCTGGCTAAACTAAGGCTTTGCTTCCCTGAGTCTCTGCCTGTGGGAGCTTTGCTGTCATTTAAATAAACTTTGCTCTTACACTTGCTTTAGCCTTGACTCCTAGTTCAGAGTCTTCATTCATCAACTTTGACCTTGTAGGAACTTGGGATCAGTGCTCCAGTATCAGTGGTCTGACCTAACATTAAAAGACTGAGAGCTGCAATGTCTAGCAAGGCTGTCTAGAATCATCTTGGACTCTGTGCTGCATTTCTTCCTCCCAGGCATGACAGTGTGGAAAGAGAACCTTCAAGGGAGATGGAAGAAGAACTGACCTTTGTAGGTTTTATGACTTGTTTTAGGTGAGACTTTTTTACATTCTATGAGTTCCTTGAGGAAGAGGAATTCTGCTTTCTGTGATCCACTTCAGAGAAGAGTGAGTGGCTAGAGATAGGAGGGCAGAAGGAAGTTAAGGAGACCTTGCTTGCAAAGTATTTCCAATCTCTTTTGAATCAAAGTACTCAACATCCCAAAGCATCACACTTAGAGTATCATGTTTTGATTTTCAATATTAACAAGCAAGCAACAAATGAAAAATGAATGATGAAGAAAGCATTGTACTTCAAATACTTCAAGTACTCCTTGGCATAAAATGTAACTGACCCTGCAGATTTCTTTGCTTTTGATTGTATTATATTATTTCATGCAGGGGGTGGTCTTAGACAATTTAACTATGAAGGTAAAACAACAGTACAAGAGACTGTAATTTCCTAAGGCCTTGTGCATTAAACTTATCTCTGCAATCTCTAGACCTAATTATTTTAGCTAGACAAAAAAATTAAAATTCACTTTAAATAAGATATATGACATTTCTTATTATTTGTATTTTTATGCATCCTAAGTTAAAAATTATTATTTTTACTTAAATGAGGATATGTCCCATAGTTTTATGAATATTTTATGCATCTTAGAAATTATTGACATTAAGTAACTTTACTTAGGTCTAATCAGCTACTTTTTTTTCAAATAAAAATTCTTAGTAGAATATATTTCATAGACCTTGAAGATGGTGACTAGGACATAGCCGCAGACTGTGTGAGCTCAGTGAATTAGGGACCTTGGTGAGACACTGGAGACACACTCAGCTGAGGTAAAACACCAGGGAGAGCTGAAAATTCGGCACTTTGAACCCCTAGATCGTGGAAGGCTTCTCCATGCCATGATCTACTAAAAATCAGCTGGCCCACCACGTCCCCACCACATACAACTGTGGAACCACTGTTCCACTCTGCCAGGCTCCCTCCCACTCAAGCACCACCAGGCTCCAGGTCGGTGTAGGACTTCCAGATCCACATCCTGCCAAGCTCCCCACCCCTTAGGCCTTGCCAGGATCCAGCTCCACTTAGGACCTCTGGAACCATACTCTGCTGGGATTCCTGCCCCTCGGGCCCCTCTGGGCCCCAGTTCTGCATGGGACTTCTGGATCCCTGCACACTGGCTTCCCTGCCCTTCAGGCCCCACCAGGCTCCCTGCCCCTTGGGCCCCACCAGGCCCCAGCTCTGCAGATTTTCCCGATAGCTGCTCCACCAGATCCCTGCATGGCAGGCTGCCACAGGAGGGCTCCAAACCTGCCTAAGAGACACAGACAGACAGGACTGAATGCTAAAGGAGTAACATCAAAACAACTAAGAGTGTATTTCTACTGTTCCAGAACCAGTGATTTTTTTTTTGCCTTTCTTTAAGGGTTTGGCTGTCTGGTTTGCTGGGTTGTTTTTTTATTTCTTTTATTCATATGTGTATACAATGTTTGGGTCATTTCTCCTTCCTTCACCCTCCCCTTCTTCCCCCTCCCTTCCCCCCCCCTTTCTTTTCACCCCCTCCCTCTGTCCCCCTACCCTCTTGCTACCAGGCAGAAACTATTTTGCCCTTATCTCTAATTTTGATGAAGAGAGAGTATAAGCAATAATTGGAAGGACCAAGGGTTTTGCTGGTTATGATAAAGATAGCTATACAGGGAGTTTACTCTCATTGCTTTCCTGTACATATCTGTTACATGATCATCCACATCTCTCCCATTTTTTTTCTCTTTCTTTCTTTCTTTCCTTTTTTCTTTCCTTATCTTTCTCTTCTTTATCCTTCTTCCTTGGTTTTGTTAGTATTAATATTGTAACTCAGATAATACTAAATTATAAGTAGTCCAGGAATAGAAATAGTATGATTGTACTATGGAAATATGGGAAGACAAAAAAGGTATGGAAACCATTCTCCCCCCAAAAATAAATTATTACAGGATTCAGAGCGAAATGAAGAAAACAGATACCCAGATCCAGACTCCAACAAAACAAAAATAAACTATACCAAGGACCCCAACAAAGCCCACAAGAATAATCTGAAAGAAGAAATCCATAAAGATGTTACTAGACATGGTCCACCAAAACATACAGGAGGCATTCAAGAAATTCCAAGACAACAAAAATAAAGAATATGAGAAAACAAAAAAGAAATAAATGAAATCATAGGAGCCCAGAACAAACACCAACTGAAACAGAGAACACAATAAACAAAGATATAAAAGACTTAAGGGCAAAAATTGACAATACTAAAGAAAAAGTGACCAACAATATGGAAACCTCATAAAAAAAGAATGAAACAGAAATACAAAACAAAATGGAAGGCCATTCCAGCAGAATAGAACAAACAGAAGACAGAATCTCAGAACTTGAAGATGAAATGGCAATTAAAAGAAAAACTGAAGAACTATTAGTCAAACAACTTAAAACCTGTGAAAAGAATATGCAAGAACTCACTGGCTCCATCAAAAGATCAAACCTTAGAATCATGGGCATTGAAGAAGGAGAAGAGGTGCAAGCAAAAGAAATGTGTAATATATCCAACAAAATAATAACAGAAAATTTCCCAAATCTAGAGAAAACTATACCCATTCAGGTACAGGAAAGCCTCCAGAACACCAAACAGACTTGACCAAAATAGAAAGATCCCATGACATATTATCATTAAAACAACAAACACAGACACTAGAGAAAGAATATTGATGGTTGTACGAGGGAAAAAACAAATAACATACAAAGGAAAACCCATCAAAATCACAGCAGATTCTCAACGGAAACCTTAAAAGCAAGAAAAGAATGGATTGAAGTCTTCTGAGCACTGAATGAAAATAACTTTAATCCTAGGATACTCTAACCAGCAAAACTATCATTCAAAATAGATGGAGCAATAAAAGTCTTCCATGATAAGTAGAAACTAAAATAATATATGACTACCAAGCCACCACTACAAAAGATTCTCCAAAGAATTCTGAAACAAAACCATAAAAGGGCAGTACCAAACCACAGGAGAAGAAAAGGAAAAAAAGTAGAGAGTAACATTTATTCAGCTGCACACAATCAAACCCTTAAACAAAAAAGACAACTAAATGACAAGGATCACCACATACCTATCAATACTAACACTGCATGTTAATGGACTTAATTCCCCTATCAAAAGACACTGATTGGCAAACTAGGTTAAAAGGAAGATCCAACAATCTGCTGCCTACAGGAGAACCACCTCATGGACAGAAATAAACACTGACTGAGGGTGAAAGCCTGGAAGAAGATTTACCAAGCCATTGGTCCCCGAAAACAGGCAGGGGTAGCAATACGTATCTCAGACAAAGTAGACTTCATACTTACATTGATCAAATGAGATAAAGAAGGACACTCTATACTAATAAAAGGGGAAATACACCAAAGGAAATAACAATTTTCAACCTATATGCACTCAACATCAATGCACCTAGTTTCATCAAACATACTCTGAAAGACCTAAAACATATATAAATTCCAACACAGTGGTAGTGGGAAACCTTAATACCTTCCTATCACCAAACAGTCAATAAAGAAATCCTAGAACTAAATCACACCACAGATCAAATGGACCTAGCTGATGTCTACAGAATATTTCATCCAACCTCTGCACAACACACATTCTTCTCAGCAGCCCATGGAACCTTCTCAAAAATTGGTCATATCTTAGGGTGCAAAGCAAGCCTCAGCAAATGTAAGAAAATAGAAATAATCCCATGCATTCTATCTGAGCACAATGCATTAAAAGTAGAATCAACAGCAAAAACAGCAGTAAAAAGCATGCGAACAATTGGAAGCTGAACAACACATTGCTCAATGATCAATGGGTCATTGATGAAATAAAAAAGGAAATTAACAGGTTCCTGGAAGTTAATGAAAATGAAAACACAACCTACCGGAACCTATGGGACACAGAAAAGGCAGTCCTAAGAGGAAAGTTTGTAACCTTGAGTGCACATATTAAAAGGACAGAAAGATCTCAAATCAATGATCTAATCCTACATCTCAAACTCCTAGAAAAACAAGAACAAGCAAATCACAAAACAAGAAGGAAAGAAATAATTAAAATAAGGGCTGAAATCAATGAAATAGAAACAAACAAAAAATATACAAAGAATGAATGACACAAAAATCTGGTTCTTTGAAATAATAAATAAGATTGACAAACCCCTCATGAACCTGACTAAAATGAGGAGAGAAAAAACTCCAATTAGTAAAATCAGAAATGCAAAAGGGGAGTTAACAACAAACACCACGGAAATCCAGGAAATCATTATAGACTACTTTGAGAGCCAATACTCTAATAAATTTGAAAATTTTGAAGAAAAGGATAGATTTCCAGAAACATATGACAATCTAAAACTGAACCAAGAGGGTATTAATCACCTGAATAAATGAATAACAAAAAAGAAATTGAAGCAGTAATCAAGAATCTCCCAAAAATGAAAACTCCAGGACCTGATAGATTCACTGCTGAATTCTATCAGATGTTTAAAAACAAACTAATACCAACCCTCCTTAAACTGTTCTATGAAATAGAAAGGGAAGGAACACTGCCTAACTCATTTTATGACACCAATATTACTCTCATCTCAAAACCAGACAAAGACACCTCCAAAAAAGGAGAACTACAGGCCAATTTCCTTAATGAATATCGATGCAAAAATCTTCAATAAAATAATGGCAAACTGAATCCAGCAACACATCAGAAAAATCATATACCATGACCAAGTTGGCTTCATCCCAGGGATGCAGGAGTGGTTCAACATATGCAAATCTATAAATGTAATACAGCAATCAATAGAGGCTAAGACAAAAAACACTGATCATCTGAATAGATGCTGAAAAAGCCTTTGACAAGATCCAACACCACATCATGATAAAACCTGTATGAAAACTAGGAATAGAAGAAATGTACCTCAACATTGTAAAGGCTATATAAGACAAACCTACAGCCAACATCATACTTAATGGAGAAAAACTGAAACCATTTCCCCTAAAATCAGGAATGAGACAAGAGTGCCCACTATCTCCACTCCTATTCAACATAGTACTCAAATTCCTAGCCAGAGCAATTAGGCAAGAAGAAGAGATAAAAGGAATACAAATAGATAAACTGTCAAAATATCCTTATTACAGATGATATGATTCTATACCTTAAAGACCCAAAAAACTCTACCCAAAAACTCTTAGACACCATAAACAGCTATAGCAAGGCTGCATGATACAAAATCAACTTGCAAAAATTATTAGCTTTTCTATACACCAACAATGAACAAACTGAGAAGGAATATATGGAAACAATTGTATTTACAATAATCTTAAGAAAAATCAAATACCTGGGAGTAAACTTAACAAAGAATTTGAATTGTCTATACAAGGAGAATTACAAACTCCTGAAGAAAGAGATCATGGAAGACTACAGAAGATGGAAAGATCTGCCATGCTCATGAATCAGTAGAATCAGCATAGTAAAAATGGCTATACTACTGAAAGCAATCTACATGTTTAATGCAATTACCATCAAAATCCCAATGACTTTCATCACAGAGTTTGAAAAATCTACCCTAAAGTTCATTTGGAAACACAAGAGGCTGCGAATAGCCAAGGCAATACTCAGCAAAATGAGTAATGCTGGAGGTATCACAATAGCTGACTTCAAACTATATTATAAAGCAATAGCAATAAAAACAGCATGGTACTGGCACAAAAACAGACACAAAGACCAGTGGAACAGAATAGAGGACCCAGATATGAACCCACACAACTACACCCACCTCATTTTTGACAAAGGTGCAAAAATATATGATGGAGAAAAGAGAGCCTCTTCAACAAATGCTGCTTAGAAAAGTGGTTATCTGTTCTGCAAGAAACTGAAACTAGATCCATGTCTATTATCCTGTACTAGTATCAACTGAAAATGAATCAAGAACCTTAATATCAGACCCGAAATTCTGAAGTTAGTACAGGAAGGAGCTCGAAACACTCTGGAACTAATTGATATAGGCAAGGACTTCCTCAATAGAACTCCAGCAGCTCAGCAACTAAGAGAAAGGATGGACATTTGGGACTTTATAAAATTAAAAAGCTTCTGCACAACAAAAGAAATGGGCTATAAACTGAAGAGACCATCCACAGAGTGGGAGAAAATATTTGCCAGCTAAATATCAGACAAAGGACTGATAATCAGAATATACAGGGAGCTCAAAAAAATAAACTCTCTTAAAATCAAAGAACCAATTAAGAAATGGGCAACAGAACTAAATAGAATTTTCTCAAAAGAAGAAATTCAAATGGCCAAAAACACATGAAAAAATGCTCACCATCTCTAGCCATAAAGGGAATGCAAATCAAAACCACACTAAGATTCCACCTCACCCCTGTTAGAATAGCCATCATCAAAAACACCACCAACAACATGTGTTGGTGAGGATGTGGGGAAAAAGGAACCCTCATACACTGCTGGTGGAAATGCAAGCTGATGCAACCACTCAGGAACAAAATTTGGAGGCTTCTCTAAAATTTAAACATAGATTTGCCATATTATCCAGCAATCCCACTTCTGAGGATATACCCAAAGGAATGCGACTCAGGTTACTCCAGAGGCACCTGCACACCCATGTTTATTGCAGCACTATTCACAATAGCCAAGTTATGGAAACAGCCAAGATGCCCCACTGCTGATGAATGGATCAAGAAAATGTGGTATTTATAGAGAATGGAATTTTACTCAGCCATGAGAAAGAATAAAATCTTAGCATTTGCAGGTAAATGGATGGAACTGGAGAACATCATTCTGAGTGAGGTTAGCCAGGCTCAGAAGACCAAAAATCATATGTTCTCCCTCATATGTGGGCTTTTAGATCTAGAGCAAATGCATCAATGTGTTTGGACTTGCATCACATGACAAGGGAGAGCACATATGGGAGTTATGGAAATAGGTAGAAAGCCCAAAACATGAAAGTGTTTGATGTCCCCACTCCAAAAGAACTAATATAGAAACCTTAAAGCGACAGAGGTTAACATGAGAAGGGGATCAAGAACCAGTGTAAACATCAGTTAGAGATGAATCAACTTGGGTTGTAACACATTTTTATATGAAAGCAACGCTAGGAATCTTTCTGTATAGCTGTCCTTAACAACTAGAAAAAATGCTTTGTCTTTTTTATTATGCTTGTGTCTGCTCTTCAACAAAATTAGAGATAAGGGCAGAACAAGATCTGCCTGGAAGCAAGGGGAGGAGGAGAGGTTGGGGAGGGGAACGGGGAAGGGGTGGGAAATGACCCAAACAATGTATGCACATGTGAATAAATTAATAATAATAATAAAAAAGAATATATTTCATAAACATTCTCTAACCTTTTGCTAGAGGAACTAAAAGGCTAATATGTTGTTGTTGCAAAACACCAGCAGCTTTCTTCATATGGTTTTGTTGACTCTAGTGTCAGATTCTAGAGTCATTTTGACCTATTAACAACTACAATACCCTGGAGAATTATCAGCAATTAAAAAAAAAAAAAAAATGGAGCACCCAGCCAGTTTTCCCAGGAATTTGAGCTTGTTGAGGGTCATTTATCTATACTCATCCTCTTGTGCTGAGGAAGTAGAAGTAATTGTATGTATTCAAGTTAAATCCATAAATCAAGATTTGGTGAGAAGTCTGGTTTTTTTTGATGTCCACCTTAAGTGAATGCAATCTCAATGGCATTTGATAGCCCCTAAACTACTCTTGCAAATGGTTATTACATTTGACCTTTGAAGACATAGAAGCAATTTGTATTCTGGATGGGCTTTTGTCTTTGAAATGCCCTTCCCTTTGTGATACAAATAGAATGTCAATGTTGAACTTTGGTTCACTCACATTTAGAAAAAAGGATAAAAATAATTGTAAATTCTAAAGCTTTACAATGATGCATTAAAAATATACTTGCATACAGAGACAGAAACACATACATCTTATGTGTGTACAGGTAAAAAGTATGTGAATCAGTTTTAATAATATTTTCCCTTAATCTCTCCTTAGGCTCATTCTGTTATCCAATTTTAGCTTTCCCTTCTCTTTTTCCATGTTTATATCTATGTGTTTCTCCTATTTTTTTTTCTTTCTTGTCCCTACAAGTACAATCATGAGCAAAGACTGGATAATCAGGAATTAAATTTATGAGAGATAGGTCTGTAGTATATATGAACTGAGCAGTTAAATAAACTAGTGATCAAAACACAGCACTAATTCTGGGTAGATGTATGGGCTCATCTTCAAAATCTAAATATAGGTTAACCATTATAGCTAACTACTATACTTCTTTTATCAGATAAATGAAGACTAAAAAAGTTGTAAATAGAACAATATAATAATTAATTAGAAAGGAAAAAGCAGCTACATTCTGAAGAAATGCACATGGTGTTTAACATTCTTTACAAGCAAATTATATGGTAGAAAATTTTCATTAAAAATAATCTTTCCCTTCTTTAGAAGAAACATTAAATATGCACTTCTCAATGATGTATTTCATTGAACTTACTTGGTCATCTTGACCTTTCTAATTTTAAGTAGGGATAGTTGAGAAGATAAATATATTATATTAAACTCCAGGTTTCAATGTTTTGTGTGGCAAGATGTCTGAAGAACATGTGGTAGATTGCATTTCTCACAACATTGATGAAATGTAGGAAGGGGTTCCTAAGTCACATCATCCTCAGGTTTCATCTTTTATATTAATTCTCCCTGCAGATTTGTTTTTATCATTAAGAGTGAAGAAAACGGCTTTAAATCAATTATTTCTCTCAGATGCTTATATTTGAAAGACAGAAACATAGGGATGAAATTTTTAAGACTATAAACACTTAAATGACAAAAATCACAATTATAAGAATTTTTTTATTAATACTATTTCCTAGGAACCATATTATGATGCATTTAATACATTATTAATTAAATAATAGTAAGTTGTTTAGTCACTTTATTACATATCAGTAAAAGATCAAATACGTCATGAATTTTTTTGAATTGTAAAAGAAATGTGTGTACATGAATTCTTCTACACTATAAATCTATGAGTATATCTACATTTAATGATTTCCACATTAATGTGACCATGAGTTAATGATAATTAATCTGACTATGATCCATTGCCACAAAGTTCCTTCTAGCCTTATGTGGGTGTAACCTTTCAATTGTGAGAAATATTTCCTACTGTCCTTCATCCATTTAACTAATTCTTAAGTTCTTCTATAAATATTGAATGTTATCATAATGATAAAGCAGTACAACTATGAGAAATAATTTTATCAACTTTAACACAGAACTTACATTAAATTTTTTTTAACTTTTAGTCTTCTAGGTTTTGCTCGTTTCCAAAAGTCAGGGAATTTGTTTTCTAGATATAGTTATTATCATGTTCTGTATTTGATTCTCCTGACCTCTTAAATGATTTAAAGAAAGTATTTGTAGAGCTGGAGAATGTAGCTCAGTGTTAGCTAACATGAGCATGGTCTTCAGTATAAAGTTTATTTTGTTCTGCTATAAAGGTATATGGACTTTAACAAATACATAAAATCATGTTTCCACTTTTAAGGAGTTATACAGAATCATTTCACTACCGTAAAAAGAAAATCCTCTCTGCTTCAACTATTCAACCTTCGTTTCCTTACGCAAAGACCTTGGCAATAAATGGTCTTATACTATCTCGAGATTATAGCCCAAGAATGTCATGTAGTTGAAATCACAGAATATACATTTCAGATTCTTTTACCTAAGAATATGCATTTACGGGTCATTCATGAAGTGTCTTTTCATGGTTTGCTATCTCATTCCTTTTCATCTTTGCATAATATTCTCCCTGTATATGCACCACAGTTTGTTTACTCAATAACCTATTGAAGTATATCTCAGTTGCCTCCAGTTTTTTGTAACGATAAACAAAAAGTTAGAACCATTCACTTGCAGGTGTTTTGAGAACATTTTTCAAATTAATTGAAGAAAAACAATTGAGAAATAAAATTGGAATGCATTATGACAATATGTTTTAAAGCTTTGTAAAAACCACCAAATCATGTTCTAAAAAACTCTGTTCTATTTTTCATTCCCAACAGCAACAAAAGCATGTGCTTGTTGCTCTATATCCTTGCCAGTGTTGACTATGTTTGTTTAATTGTTTTAGATTTTCACTATACTAGTAGGTTTAGAATATCTTATTTTACGTTAATTTAAAATTCTCTGATGGTAAATGAAATTGAGTATCTTTCTATGTATATTTTTCCATCTGTATATATTCTTTTTTTTTTTAGAAATTATAAATAGATTTTATTTATTTTTTTTTAACACTATTGGTTTCAACTTTTTTTTTTCTTTTATTTTTCATATGTGCATACAAGGCTTGGTTCATTTCTCCCCCCTGCCCCCACCCCCTCCCTTACCACTATATATATTCTTTTGTGAGATGCCATTTTAGAAGTTTTGACAAATTTTACTTTTTTATTTTTGAGTTTTATGAATCTTTGTATATTTTATATATATATCCTGTATTAGATATATACTTTGTAAATATTTTTCTACCAGTCTGGAACTTCTTTTATGGTAGTTACAGAGTCTTTTCTACCCAAAGATGCTTTAGGACTTTGTTAGTACACACTAAGCCTCAGGTAACTCCAGGTTGTCAATACAACAGACTCTGCTTCTTCACTAAAAGAAAGTTTACTGGATTCAGCTGAAGACTTCTTTTTATTTCCTTCCTTCCTTCCTTCCTTCTTCCTTCCTTCCTTCCTTCCTTCCTTCCTTCTTTCCTTCCTTCCTTCCTTCCTTCCTTCCTTCTTTCCTTCCTTCCTTCCTTCTTTCCTCCCTCCCTCCCTCCCCTTCCTCCTTCCTTCCTTCCTTTCTTTGTTTTCTCAACTTTTTTTCTTTTTGATCTATGTGGTATGTGGACTTTCGATACATATTCCTTGGTTAACTAGTGAATGTCTTTTATGAACTGTATTCAGTTCTCACATCTGCACTCTTAGTAATTTCTCAAAATGAATTTTTGCTTCCTAAAATATTATAAGAAGCATTGGAATATTAATAAAAATGTAAAATATATACCAATAAGTCTGTATTGATGATAACAAATACTGATATAAGTGATTAAATAAAGATAAGAAAATAGGAATCTCACAAAGAATTCCAAATTATTCATGAAGTTATTCTCCCATGAAAGATGTAAGAAGAAAAATTCAGTTTCTTATGTGTGTATAGCACAAAACAAATTTCTTCTAAATAGTACAACATGTAAAGGAAGGCAGAATAACTTTTTAGTAGGGAAGTCTAATAAAAACTATTTCAGCCAATTGTTCAAAATGACTATCAATGCTTACAAATCATATTGGATATATGCTACTGTGTGCCACCATGGCATGATGTGGTGCAAATGATTATTTATGTTCCTTCCTTCCCAAAACATATAAGCCCACTCCTGCCATGACAAAATCATCAGACAAACTCCAATCGAGAGACATTCTATAAAATACCTGACTGGTCCTTTGAAAATAATCAGTGTCATAAAAATATAAGGAAAGTTAGATAAATAGCCATAAGAGTCTAAGGATACATGATGATTATGTATTCTGGATGTAACTCTGCAACAGAATAGAAGCACATAAAGTAAAAATCTAAGGACTTCTGATAAAAGTACAGATTTGAAATGATAATGCATCAATTTTTGGCCATAAGTTCCAAAATTGAGAGCCCAAAAGGAAACATAATTAGGACAAAATTCTTCAGAACAAAGGCAATAATATTTCCTATTTAATATTTTAGTGAAACTATTCACCCAGTTTCTGATAAAGGAGAAACAAAATAATTTCTTAAAACTCATAAAATATTCTAATATTTTTGCTTTGATCTCAGTATTTTAATTACATGACTGTAGTATAATTCACTTACGTAATTTGCTCAAATGAATATTTATTTTTGATATCTTGCTAGTTATTTTCTAGCAGAATTAATGTGCATTAATACACATTTTTCATTTTATGAATGTTTTTCAGGAGAAAAAAACAGGTTGAAGACATTAGTTCTATTTGAAGAGGGAGCATTATTGGATATAACTGCAAATTTTCCTTTACAATGTGTTTTTCCCAACTCTTGTTAATATTACGTTGTCATTGTTCATTCAATGACATTAACCTTTTCCATTGCAAAGGGAGACAAATTATACCACAAGGCTATGTGTGTTTTCTTATTAACTTTATTCCTATAGAATATTTACTAGCAATATACAAAAATAAAATTTTCTTTGGCTGAAGATTAGAAAAAGTTATGTGATTTTAATTCTTTTAATAGACAAATATAAAACTATTTCGAATTTTTTAATACTATTCAAAATTAAATACCCAGAAAAGTAGACTGTTGTGTCAATGATGTACATATAGCTTTAAAAGTATTCCTTCACAACAATTTTCAAAATGATTTTTAGGTACAGGTATGTCTGATGGATCTAAGGGTATTACAGATTGTAAGCACAAATCACAGGCTTGGCCAAGGGTACAAGTAGTAAAACCTGTAACACCTGATCCATTGATTTTGCCTACTCAGGTGGAAATCAATTCTTTGTAAGTAAGTGAACATGGTTCTGAATTTATAGAGGAGATAGAACAGACTGATTTGAAGCAGTCATTGCTAAGGCCAGTTTGGGGTGATACTATTTTGCAGATATAAGTATCAGTATGGTTAAAGACAACATAAAAGAAACAGGGAATATTTATTTAATTCACTTGGCCTTCACACCTTTTTTTCTGAAAACATTTTTAAGTTACCTGCATAATAGAAGACATCCAGTCAAGAGAAAGCATACCCTGAGCTGTGGGTTGACAGCCTATAAGAACCCAAATGTGTGCAATATGATAAGTGTGAAATGAATTAAGGAATCATAAAGTGGCATAAAAAATAAGTTGAATGAAAAAGCACATCCACAGTGTCAACTAGGACTTACATGTTATCTAACATAGAAATAAAAAATGATAAAAACAAAAAGCTAAGTTCCTAGTTTAGGAGAAACCTTACATCACAAGATATAAATAGTACTGTTGTATTTAGATCTTTATTTTATTATTTCTTTTTTTTTTTTTTTTTTTGGTGGGACTGGGGTTTTGCCTTTGTGGCCTAGAACATTGATTCTTCTGATGTTAGCCTCCCAAATAACTATGATTACAGGCCTGGGTCACTAAGGAATGCCTGGCTGTTTGTGTTTTTAAAATACACATTTTACACATTAGGAATTTTTTTTTTTACAAATAGTTTCTTCACTATTACATCCACCTTTATCTTTGCTAGTATTTTAGCATTTACTATAGCTTGTCATTAGAGAACTAAGACATCTGAATGTGAAAACAGGATAGATTAACAAGATAGTTCAGTTCTAAACATGAAATCATTTTATCTAAACACTAATTGCAACTTTTTATTTAATAGCCAATTCTAATACCATCACAAAGTCAAATTAAATGGAAATTGTCTAACTTTATTAACATCAGCATAATTACTGAAAGGATAAATATTCAGAGGTCATCTGACTCTTATTTAGGATACTGTTTCTCATTGATTGACCAGTATATGGAACAGTTTGAGGCTTTCCTCTAATTGTTTAAAGCCATCTTCATTTATCTTATTAGATATTTATAATGCTTTAAATTAGTGATTATGATTTTATCTTTATAAACGTTGCTGTACAAGATTAACCTCTAAAGAAAACTGCTGCATTTCTTCAAAGCTTAAATTATAGAAAACAGGAAATGGAGTTACTGACTTGGAAAACTTGTCATCAAACAGAAGGTCATATGTGAATGATTTTAGTAATAATTAAAAGTAACAATGTAGGACCACCTAATCTCAGAGTTCCATGATCTGCATATGTTTTTATAGGGGGGTACTTTGTACTAAGTAAAATGAGTAATTTGCAACCCTTGATGTCATAAGTGTAATTATCTATTTGCATTTCTATTACTAATTTCAGAAATCACTTTAAAGAAGTAATATTCAATGAATTTTTATGCAGTTTATTTTTTGCAAATAAAAAGTTTTTAAAATAATGCAAAGTTAGAACACTACAGAAGAAAATGCACTTTTTTCTGTGTGGGGGTGGAGGAGTACTTGTGTTTGACGTCACGATAGAACTTGCTAGGCAGGAACTCTAACACTTGAGCCATACCTCAGCCCTTTGGTCTTTAGTTATTTTTCATATGGTCTCTTGTTTATGCCTTATGCCAAGGCTGAACTGAACTGCAATCCTCATGATCTCTACCTCCCCAGCAGCCAGGATTATAGGCATGAACCACTGCACCCAGCTATTGAGGTTTTCTGATTTGTGGGTGGGTGACTATACTGGGGTTTGAACTCAGGACATCAGGACTTGCCAGGCAGTCACTCTACCACTTGAGCCACTTTACCAGTCCTTTCTTTTTGGGTTGGGTATTTGAGATAGATTCTTGCTTTTATTTGGGAGGTTGCTGGCCTCAAACTGTGATCCTCCTGATCTTTGCCTCCTGAGTAGATTTGATCAAAGGCATGGTTTTCTTTGGTTTTTTTTAAGTGAAGGAAATATAGACCAATGGTTCTGGTGGCTCCCTATGCATCTGAAGTGGACCCACAGGACTCTGGAATCCAGTTTCAAAAATCATTTAAAAGAATTTGCAAATGGAAACATAATTAAAATCATTTCACCTAATTTTAAAACATTATAAAATTTATGCTACAGAACTATTAGAAGAAATCCATTTTTGAACAAATAATTTCAGTAAAATTGAATAATACTCATATATATTGCTTGTTTTTACTCTGTTTTGTTCCATAGATTCAGAGATTATATTTTAAGTGGATCTCAATTTAAGTTTTGTACTTTAGGTAAGTATATTGGTGGTTAATTTTAAACCTATTATTATTTTTACAACATAGTTCCTTTTTCCATATAACTGTGTAATTATTTTTCTGAAATTGTCAGAAAGAGAAGCTACTATGGCTAAAAATGTAGCTTCTGTAATGATTAAATTAATTCTTGTTTTGTGACAGTTTTTATTTTGTATGACTACA
Source organism: Castor canadensis (assembly GCF_047511655.1). Taxonomy (NCBI): domain Eukaryota; kingdom Metazoa; phylum Chordata; class Mammalia; order Rodentia; family Castoridae; genus Castor; species Castor canadensis. The sequence goes on along the minus strand of NC_133390.1, from coordinate 24,312,570 downwards.
GGAAATAAAGTATTCATAAAATTATAGGTTTGGAAGGGACCTGGAGAATGCAATTAATCTATCTCCTTTCCTGAATACTTTAAGACACTTTATTGTTTCACTTGGTTCTGATAACTCCAAGAAGATAATTTTATAATTTCTTTCACTATAATTCATTTCAGGTTTTTGAAAAAGCATATGACAATTCTTTTACGTCAGTGATCTGCTTCAAAGAATGTTTTCCTTTTTTAAAAGTGGCATAAGATCATAATTTGTGCATACTAAAGTGACATTTTCTCCTTTTCTCTCAGACTCACCTTTTTCTTTTCTTGTTTGTGATAAGAAGAGAATACAGAATTTGATCTTCACTTTCATTTTTTTCCGCCTTGCATTCCATGACCAATATTGCAAACTCTCGAGTGACTCTTTCATAAACAGGTAATTTTTAGTTGATCTCCTCTACTGCTTTCTGATGGCTTCCAATTATTAATATAGATTTCAAAGCCTTCTCAGAGAGTGAGCTGTTAAAGGTAACATTGCAAGGAAAACTTATAGTACCCAAGACTTGATGAATGAGAACAATAGTTTTATAAGTCCTACTGTTCAGAGAAAACAAAATGTCATCTAATGACATGCGCATCAGCTGTAATTAATGCTAGTAGCTCAGACTCCAACGTAAAGCCTAACAAAGAAGGAACCCACAGGTTTTTTATGAAGTCCATGTCATTAATTAATTTATTTTTATTTGGTTATTTTTCTACAGTATTTTAAAGAATATCATATTTTATCTATGTTTTTTCAGTGTATGGGGTTTGAGTTCAGGATCTTATGCATGCTAGGCAGGCTCTCTTCCACGTGAGATGCTTCACTAACCCAACGTCATTAATTAATGGTAAAACTGAAATCAAGTTCCTTTATTTAAAAAAAGGTTACAAAACAAAAAATATCTTCTTATATGCAAGGTTCTATTTTCCTTACTGTGATTAAAAATGAAGTTTCTAGCATGTAATTACTTAAAGATGAAGTTTCTACTGTACAGTTACTTAAAGATGGAGTTCCTAACACAGTTACTTAAGACCTTTTTAATATTACTTTGTTCCCAGTTCTTTGCTTCTGTATGCTCATATGCTAATGACTTCCATGGGCTTGTAACTGTTTATCACTTTGAGGACATGTACTCCAGTTTATATTTTAATGTTTAAACATTGGAAAAATATTTTTGAGAGTTATTATCATTACAAAAGCTGGGAAAATTGTCTAAGTTTTAGACATTATTATTATTATTAATTTTCTGTTGATACTGGGCTTTGAACTCAGGGCTTTATGCTTGCTAGTTAAGTACTCTAATACTAGAGCTACACTTACAGCCGATTTTGCTCTGGTCGTTTTGGAGATAGGGTGTTTCCTTTAGCCCAGGCTTACCAGGACCAGGATCCTCCTGTTTATGCTTCCTGCAATCAGTAGGATAAAACAAGCGCACACCACCATGTTCAGCCTTTTTTGTTGAGATAGGGGTCATTCCTTCTAATATACCTTTATATAGATGTATATTAAAAAAGATTTCCATTTGCCTTATGTTCAAGAACTTTGTCTTTCTGATTTTCTTATTCACTATAAGAAAGATTGGTTGGTTAATTTCTCCATCTACAAATCACTAAATTCCAAATTCCCACGAGATTCCACACATTTTGGGAAATGAGCTATTAAAAAAAGAGATGAATTCTGTGCTTGTGTAGAAATTACAACCTACCTGAAACGCAGATATTGAGCTTATGATTAAAAACTGTTTTGGAGTTATGATGCTTTTAGGGAAGCAAAAACTGAGACACTTTGATAGACCTAGAATCAAGACAGTCTTCCCTGCAAAAGCCTAAAAGCTCTGTCCTTCACGATCGTGTAAGAACATAAGAGATGGAGCCAGTGCGTATGGAGCAGTTGAGGTGGAAGTTGAGTGGGCAGATGAATGTGGAGCAGAAATGTGACCTGAAGGAAAATAATTAAAAATATGAAGCACAAGATTGTAAGACATTTCCAGAACTGAAAGTTACAACTGAAACATATGAATAAAAAAACAGGAAATAAGGGACATTTAAGATGAGAGAAAAAATCAAGATATGGAGTTTCTACAATGGATTGTGTTCACACTTCATATAAAGGAAAGGACACCAACTCCTTGTCTGATTAAATAGGAGAAAATCCTGTTATAAGCACGGGTGTACCATAATTATATTTTAATTTAATGTAATTTAATTCAAGTGAATGATGCAGTATTACCAACTATAGTCTTCATGTTGTATGTGAAATCTATTCTTCTTATAATTGAAAGTTTGAATTCGTTGACCAATCTTTCCTAATTCCCCTCAACCTCAAGCCTCTGCCACCATTCTATTCTGACTTCTACAAGTTCAGTATTTTTAGATTCCACACCCAAGCAAGATCATGTAGTATGTGTTCTGCACAATCACACCCTAGCAGATACTCTCTAAAACTTGGTGAAAGATTAGAGGGGAGAGTGCCACCAGGCTGTGAGACACTATTGTTTCCTTTTTGTTTGTTTTTCTATTTCCTTTAAATTACTGCATATTAATTGTAGAAAGTAAGGGGTTTTGTTGTGAATTTACATACATGCATATAGCGCACCTGATCATATTCAACACCTCTATTATTCTTTCTTATTCTCCCTCTCCCTTTTAAAGATAATTTTCATGGGTTTCATTTTGACATAATCATAAGTGAATACAATGTACTTTGATCATATTTACCCTCCTCCATCATCCTATCTTTTCTCCCTCCCTCCCAGTGGTTCCCCCTGCAATAGTCTCCTTTTTACATTCATATATTGTGTTTTAGATCTGGATTCTGCACCTGAAAGAAAACATGCGATATTTGACTTTCTGAGCCTAACTTGTTTTGCTTCAGTTTAAAACCTGGAAAAAAGTCAGATGACCAAAGTCAAATTACGAGAAAATACAGTGAAGCGTAGTTAGACTGAATTTAAGACTGGTGGTCTTTTGGATTCTTACTTGCAAAATAAAGAAAATTAGCTACTTTAGCCTAAGCCTTAAAAATTCTCAGCCATTATACTTGGAGATCTATATTAGAAATTTAAGGATAGTTAAAGATGTGTATGTCCATATTTTTATCCTTCAAAATTCTCAGATTTTCTCTGGGACAAAGAATAGATCTAAATATTTTCAATATTTCATAATTATGATAGTGTTTGATTTATGCCATGTATTAAGACTCTGTTAATTATTCAAATTTGTAATGGCCACAATTATAAAAATGAGATCTATGTGAACATGTTAAAAGAAATATGAATTCCTGGCTTCCTTTATTATTTCTCTGTGATCTAACTTTGGGAAAATTTAGAAGACTGTAGCAATTTCTGAATAATTTCAACAAAGGACAGCATAAACTGGATTCATGAAGACAAAGCTCCTCATGTTTTCATGAGATTTAATAGTGTTCTGTAGTCATGTACTGAAAGTTTGTCCCCAGGCTGTCCTAAATATAGTTGTTTTGTTAGATTCTTTTTCCTTTTATATACCTTTTTCATATTTAAAGTGACCCAGAGAAATTCAGCTCACAGAATAATATTAGTGAAGAATTTGGCTACCTTTAGTGGAACAATTTGTGAACAACATACTCCCTAAAACAGTTAAATCCTTTTTACTCCCCGAACGTGACAGACCTCTCCCTTGACCCATTCTGATGGCCAGGCCCTGTGTGTTGCAGGCTCCCAAGATGATTACTGAAATGTATCTGGTTACACATATAAGATACCAGAAGAGATGTAGCACACAATGCATTAACACTGCTCCAAAATGCTTAAATATGAAAAATAAATATGATTTAAAATAACATTAAATTAAAATAACGATTTCAAAGGAACATTTCAACTTCCCAATAGCACCTTGAAGTGATGCACTTTAATCTTTGGAAATGCCATAATCACACACACACGCACACACACACACACACACGCACATGCACATGCACACACATACACACAATTGTAAATAAATTGACCTGTTTAACCAGAAGAAAACAATACATGATACATTCTCACCCTTACAAGGGACAATAGCTTTAGAAATTTTCAACAACATTTTCAGTATATTGTCAAAAACCCAAACGAATTACTGTTAATGAAACAATACTTTCACAAATTACCCAATATTCTTTAATTGGCAAAGGTACATCCTCTATTATAAATGATATTGGTTCTGCTCCTTGCTTCTTCTCTGTGAATACTGAAAATTATACTCAGCTTTTCAGTCTTAGTTTTGGTCAGGAAAAATACATGCATTCTGTTTTGATAGGAACTGAAAAGTATCTTGGGAAAATTTTCTCACTGCAATATAAAGAGAAAGCTCTTGATAAAAAGTCTCAGTCTTCTCTGTTTTGGTTAATATTGTGAAACAACTTTATGCTGTTTACTGTGGTAGCCAACTGACTACCATTAAGAGGTCAGAAGTATCAGAATGAAGCTGACTTGGGTGTGGGCATAATGGAGGTGAAAAAGCAATAATAAATCTTCGACTTTCACAAGTTTTATTAGGAAAGAAAAATGTTCTGTTCTTTGTGACTGATATGAGTCTTTTCAGGTTACCCTTTCCCAGTCTACTTCTTAATGCACCATTTAAAATTTAAGTCTCTACTCAGTGTTTTAGATATCAGACTTTGCACATAACAATATATCATATAACTTGGCACGTAACATTCCACATACATTTTTCCTAGTCACTGATTCATGAACTGTGCATTTAAATTATTGCACTAAAGACCCAAACAATATTTTCTTTTTACTTTAATCCTTTGTATTGCCATTTTTGTGTTTGCTATGTTTGAGATAGGATCTTTCTTTGTGCCTGGGCTGTGATCTCCTACTTCTGCCCCTGCTTACCCCTCATAGCTGGGACGACAGGTGTGCACCACTGCGCTCACCCATTGGAACTTTTTACCCAGGCTGGCCTTACACCACAATCCTCATTATCCCCACCTTCAAAGTAGCTAATGTTACATACTTGTACCACTGCTCATGGCTTGCTAGATTATTTTCAACAAACTATAGATATCATTTATTTCACTGATAAAATTTTGTACACACATTAACTTCAGTATTTTTATTTCCCATAAGTACCATGTATTGCAATCTTTATGTTATCTGATACTTATCTTAAAACCATATTTGCCTCAATGTCCCAAGGATTATTTTAATATGGTTTAAGTTAGAATGCAAAGTTTGAACATTGTAGCTTTTGATTTCTTATTTTTTGGAGAGGCATTCATAATTTGGCAATTCTACATCATAAATAAAAATCAATATTGCCAACTGAGTCACTATTTTCTACACAAGTTGATGATTGCATTTCTCATGAAACCATGTGACTTCCTCATCAGATACATCGAAGGTTCATTTTTTCATTCAGCATTGTGTGTATGCATCCCTTTGTCACCATATCCAATATAATCTAGTCTTTTTAACCAATCCTGTTGGAAAAAAGTCACCTTCTCTGAAAATGTCAATCTCCCTACTTGATATTTTAAGTCATTTGACTATTTGTTCTCATATTGAAATAATTCCATGCAGGATACAGTTTTAGCTGGTGATGATACAGAGAGTGTATAGTATTGGTTCTAAATAAAATATTATATACTTTTTTTAAATTAATGTATTTCATTTTAGAGCGCTGTTAGGTTTATAGAACACTGAGTGGAAAATGCAGCTATCTCCTTAGTCCCCTCTTATTATAGTTGAAGAATGAATATTGATACATTACTATAAAAGACTAGAGTTTATACTTGGGTTTTCTCTTTTCATTTTATATTCTACGGTTTTTATAGACTGGCAAATATAGAATGGCATGTAGCCAGCACTAGAGTATCAGACATACTATTTTCAATTCTTTAAAATCTGTGCTTCACCTGACCTTTCTTTCTTCCCTTCCAGTGAGTTCCTTGCCAACCACTGACTTTTTAAAAACTCTTTTGTTTTGCCTTTGTGAAAATGGAAGATAGTTCAGTACAGTATGTGTTCTTCTCATACTAGGTTCTTCTAAACCTGAAAATATCTAAAAAAAAAAATAGAAGCCATTCTTGTGATTTGGGAGAATTGAAACCAAATATTTCATATTCTACTACAATAAATATCCATGCACAGAAACTATTTTTGTACCTTACAAATCACTACTTCTGAAAACTGAGAAGCAGAATATTATGTATTTCTTCTGTTTACCATATGCCACCACAATTCCCCTGGATTTCAAAGTAAGTTAAATCTAATGAGACAAGCACAAAGAAGTAAACGATAAAGGTGAGTGAAAGTACTCACCTGCACTTACACAACAAATCCCAGATTGCACATATGTCTGCCTTTGTAGCAATGAATGGAGATCATGCTGGTCAACTATTCTGATTTAAAAACTATCCATACTACATGCAAATATTTTATAAGAAGAAAATAAGGGAAAAGTGTGTCTTAAAAATCTTATTTCCTGATTTGTAATCAGTTAGCTTTAGTATCTTAATTACTTCAAATTTATGTACAATTCTCTCAATTATCCCTCAAAGATGATATCATATTCATTATATTTCATTTTTCTCTCATGCTACATCAAAATTGACCATTAAAATATAGTTAAAGCATGCATACAATCCCCTAGAATAGTATGCCTTAATATAAGTACTTTAGAAGTAAATTTTAGAATGCTCTCTATTGTTATTAAGTGCTTTATCTAGCTATTAAACTTTTTCACCCAGTTTAAAGGGGAATTCACCTATTCTTTCATTATTCATTACATATAACACATCTTCAGCAAATTGTGACAGTAGAAACAAAGGGTTTTTTAGTAAAAAAAAAAAAAGATGGACATTGAATATCCTTCACAATAAAATCTCCTCAACAATCATTTCAGTTATTGCATTCCCAATATCACATGTTTAAATTTAACTATCTTCTCAAGATAGTCTTCAGAGTTGGTTATCAGTGCATTGATAATTTTATCTACCCTTGAACTTTAAGATTTCATAAATGTCCAAATTTAATCACAACAGTACTAAATATGACCTAAAAGTTATCTTAAGTAAGGAGAAAATATCTCAGATGTTTAAAGATTTAATATAAGCTCAGTTGATTAGTTTTGTTAATTCACTTCTACTAACTTGATTGTAGATAAACACTACTTAGATTTCAGGTATGTTAATTAGTAGTTTGACCAGAGACTAGTAAGTGTTAAAAATTCATGTAAGTGATTTTTAGGAAATATTATTTACTTCTCAACTTTTTCTTAATATCATTGGTTTATATCAATATCAAAATTGGCATTTCCATAGAACTCAATCATAACTCATTTACATTTGTAAACTTCCCTGTATATGCAATATAAATAAAGAAGACATGGGTTTATTTATGTGTTTGACCTGGTTTCATTACTTATACTCTCATTTTTCTTTAACTTCAATCTTTCTCTTTGCAGACACATTTCCTTAGTGTGTAAAAATGATCAAATCTCCCCATGAAACACTCAGCTTTGCCCTTGTCTCATCCTTAGATACACCATTTCTTCCAAACTTGTAACTATTAAAATTATTTTAAGATCAAGATAAACACATTTTGCCTACTTAATATCATATACTGATGGTAGCTGAGTAAATTTATTTGGAAACCTGATTGGCCATATCTACTAAAGTTGTACACTGAGTCACAAATTCTATTCATAGGCATAATTTAAACACTTATTTTTTTATAGTTTACTAATCTTTTATGCTTTATTATAAGTTCTCTTTGCAGTGGGATTTATTATTATTAGGATTAGTATATTAGAAATAATACATTAACAAATAAAGAAAAATGTATAAATATTATCTTCTTTTGTATTCTGGCACACAATATTAGTTTTTAATTAGCAAGGCAAAACTAGAATTGATTTTTTTTAACTCAATTGTAAGGATTTCCTCTTAGGAATTTTTGTGCGATAAGGTGAAGTTTGTCTACTCAGGGCAACTTTTCACATAAGTCATTATGCAATAATTTAGATCTGAAATGTCTCCCAGAGGCCCATGTGTTAAAGGCATGTTAGCCAGTATTGTGGTGCTATTAGGAAGGAATGGATCCTTTAGGAGAATAAGACTAGAAGGTTAAAGTTAGGTCACTGAGGGGGTGTCCTGAAAGGTGATGTTAGGAATCAAGCCCCTTCTTATCTTTTTCATTGCTTCCTGACTTCCATGAGGTGACCAGGCCTCTTTAAACATGTACTCTGGCTATGATCTGCCATGCTACCACAGGTCCAAGGCAAAAGGGCAAAATGACATTGGATTAAAACCATAAGCCAACATTAACCTTTCATCTTTTCAAGTTGATTAATCTCATGTATCAGTAACAGAAAAGTGATTAGCAGGATTGTGCTAGTCAGTTTATAATCACTGTCCATGTATGAAGTTGCAAAGATACTATGATTTTCCCTGTAGCCTGCATTTCTCTACGTACTACCTAGATTGACCAAACCCTCAACTTCAGAATTGGCTGGTGATTTAACATTATCTGTTCTCCCAATTACAATATAAATATTTCAGGTAAAATAATTTTGCTAAGTAACCATGAAATCTTGGACTTTCAATCATTATTTATGGAAAATCAGCTCTCATTCCTTTCATGATAGTCATGCAATAAGGGGAAGTCTGAGACACTGTTGGCTGTACCATAAAAAGAGGGAAGCATATCACAGAACAATGAATGCAAGAAGAGCAAGGTGAAACCAAAGGATTGGTTATAAGAATAATGTAATTCTTCACAAAAATGAAATAAAATCCCATATTTCTCTGAGATTTTTAATTAATCACCAATGATATTTCTTTTTTCATGACTATTTGTTCCAAAAAACGCATGTGAATTGTGGTGCCGTAACAACCATCTAAAACTCTAAGACTTTTTTTCCTGCATGATGGTGGGTGCCTATTTGAGTTCTGAACTTTTGCAGAAATTTCACTAAAAAAAAAGCAGAGAAAGATGAAGGATGTAGAGTTCAGAGTTATAAAAAAAAGAGTTCTGAATCCTTTTTTTTTTAAATTTTTATTTTATTCACATGAGCATACAATGTTTGGGTCATTTCTCCCCCTTTCCCCAGCTCCCTCTCTTACCCCCCTTACCCCTTGCTACCAGGCAAAAACTATTCTGCCCTTATCTCTAATTTTGTTGAAGAGAGAGTATACTAAATAATAGGAAGGACCAAGGGTTTTTGCTAGTAGAGATAAGAATAGCTATACAGGGAGTTGACTCACATTGCTTTCCTGTACATGTGTGTTACCGTCTAAGTTAATTCTTCTCGAGCTAACCTTTCCTTTGGTTCCTGGTCCCCTTCTCTTATTGGCCTCAGTTGCTTTAAAGTATCTGCTTTAATTTCTCTGCATTGAGGGTAACAAATGCTATCTAGTTTTTTGGGTGTCTTACCTATCCTCATACCTTCCTTGTGTTCTCTCGTTTTATCATGTGATCGAAATCCAATCCCCTTGTTGTGTTTGCCCTTGATCTAATGTCCCTATATGAGGGAGAACAAACAATTTTTGGTCTTTTGGGCCAGGCTAACCTCACTCAGAATTATGTTCTTCAATTCCATCCATCTAACTGCGAATAATAATATTTCATTCTTCTTCATGGCTGCACAAAATTCCATTGTGTATAAATACCACATTTTCTTAATCCATTTGTCAGTAGTGGGACATCTTGGCTGTTTCCATAACTTGGCTATTGTGAATAGTGCTGCAATAAACATGGTTGTGCAGGTGCCTCTGGAGTAACCTGTGTCACATTCTTTTGGGTATATCCCCAAGAGTGGTATTGTTGGATCATATGGTAGATCAATGTTTAGATTTTTAAGTAGCCTCCAAATTTTTTTCCAGAGTGGTTGTACTAGTTTACATTCCCACCAGCAGTGTAAGAGGGTTCCTTTTTCCCTGTATCCTCACCAACACCTGTTGTTAGTGGTGTTGCTAATGATGGCTATTCTAACAGGGATAAGGTGGAATCTTAGTGTGGTTTTAATTTGCATTTGCTTTATTGCTAGAGATGGTGAGCATTTCTCCATGTGTTTTTTGGCCTTTCTTATTAATTATTGCCAAAGTCTGCCCCATCTATTCATTTTAATTAATCTTATAAATTATTTTTATGCTTTTAGCAACTTTGATCTATTTAAAACAGTCATGTCCCAATTCTCCAAATATCTCTGTGTTAGTGTTACAAGTCTCTGTTATATGAGAAAACTTACTCTTAGAGTTGTTGCATGAATTTCTCCAGTCTTACAATTAATAATAACTATTAGACACAAAAATTTGAATCAAGTTTCTCTTTCTAATCCAATGTAAATCCAAAAATATTAAGGGACACAATCTCATGAAAAACACAAATGTATTCCACTTTCTTTATGACACTGAAGTTTTTCCTACATTTATCCATTCCAGTCTCCTTTATTTATTTAGTTGTATACATTGCTCTGATTTTAGACAAGTTTTTACTTAATGTAGGATCTTACTTATAATACGTTTTTACTTACTATAGTAAATAAAATATATTTACTCAATATAACTGATGTTAATCAGCTATATTAAGATCCAGTTCCTTTTCTAAAAATATTTCTTAATCTTGTTTTATTTGTCTAATTATATCAACTTTTCTACTAAAACATTAAAACTTTAAGTACAATGTCATCATTTAAAAAATTAATATCGGAAAATTTGTCATCATGCAAAAATTGCCTCAGGGTTAAGACTGAGATGGATTGAGACTTAGTCTTTTCAGAGGACACTGTTAGAGAGGAGATGGACTGATAAGCATTAAGGTCCAAAGGTCCAAAGCACACTATTATTGCATTAGTGCCAATTAAAGGGATATTGACAGGCTTGGGGAGAACAAGTACATGGACAGACACAAGCCAGTGGTGGCTGCTGAATTGATAAAGCTCTTTGCTTATTATTTCTCTACCAGTTGTTCAAGTATTTTACTTTAATTCTAAACTCTGTGATTTTTTTGTTGTTGTTGTTTTGCAAAGCTGGGGATGGATATAAGGGCTTTACAAACAGTAGTTTTAAACTCCAGCTCTTATGTCTTACATTTTGATACCAGAAATGGGACTTTGCATAGTGTATTTCCTCTTTCCAGCTAGTGTCTTGTCAACTTATTCTAATAGAGAACAATGGAAAAAAGATTAGAAAATCACAGAGAAGACAAAGATTTCCTCCCTGTTTGTTTGCTGTTCCTGACACTGACTCCACAGAAGCATTTTTCAGTCTTCCAGTAGCAGTTGGTTTTAATATTTAGCTTATTTTGTTTCTTTCTACATACCCTTTGGAAGTCTGGATAGCTACTATTGGCTCAGAAGTACAGTACCAGATCCACAGAGTCACTCTCTGTACTACTGAAGTCCAGCAAAATCCTGGATAATTATAGGCATATTTTATGATATGAGTTCTGTTCTTTGAGAACTTCCATTAATTCTTATGCTAGGCATGGTGGCTCACATCCATAATCCTAGTTATTCAGGAGGAAAAGACACAGAAAATTGAGATTTGAGGTCAGCCTGGGCAAAAAGTTGACCAGACACCATGTTTATTAACAAGCCCTACATGGTGGTATGTGTCTATGGTCCCAACTATGCATGAGGCCACTGGTAGGAGGATTACAGTCCCAGACAGTCCTCAGCAAAAATGTGAAACTTTATCCTAAAAATAACTAAAGCAAAAAAGGGCTGGGGACCTGGCTTAAGTGGTAGATCATCTGCCTAGCAAGCGCAAAGCCATGGGACATTTATATCTTAGTTTGTTTTAGAGGCATTAGTAAAATATCTTTGATTGGAAAGCCTCTAAAAAACATAAATTTCTTTCTGATAGTGCTGGATGCTGGGAACTCTAAAGTCAAGTCTACCACACACTCAATATGTGCTTAGAGCCTGCTTCCTCACACAGGGAAGTCTTTTTCACTGCAACCTCCCATGGCAACATGGCAGAAGGAAAGAACAAGTTCCCTTGGGACTTTCCCATAAGGCCAGTAATCCCATTGAGGAGGGCTTTGGGCTCAATATCTAATTTCTCAGTGAAAGTGTTTGTTACCTAATAACATCACTTTGGAGATTAAGATTTCAACATATAAATTTTGGAGAGTTAGAGATATTCAGGTTATATGTGTACAATACCTATATTCTTATAAATATCTATGTAATATTTATTTGTACATGTTTAATATCATGTGGATTCTATATCATATTTGTATTAAGATCATAAATAAGTCTTTTTAAAATTTTAATTTGTAACTATTCCACACTTAATATTTCACACACAGGTTTAAACCAAAGAATAACCTACTATGTTTTCAGAGACTGTCAGTATAAGATGAATAACATGACATAAATAGGAAAATAAAGCCAAAGGAAATTTCTTTAAACATCATTTTGCAAAGAATGAAAGAACATTTTAAAATATGACATATCCAGAGTTTGACCAAAATAAAATTCAAATACCTGAATAATATCCACACAGTAACCTTCTCTTTTGTAAATTATATTATGTAAACCCAGTGCCAAGTAGCATAAAACTGCATATATTATCTTAAATGTGAATTTGAATGATATCAAACTTTTGCAAATTAATGCAATAATTTTTAATTTTCAGTCTTTTTTAAACTCAGAAATAATGCAACAAATATAATTGAAATCCTTGAGGAAGTACAATGATGTTATGACTAGAGTTCATATGTATTCTTTCAGATAGTCATATTAAGCTCATGATGAAATAGCAGAATGAGAAGAATTAGATGCAAGAGTTAAGACTATATAATTAAAATTCAAAGTTGCTGACTTTAAATGTCTGAGTGGGATTTGTATCTTCTTCATATTCTTATACAAATAAAAGACATATGTATTATATGTATAAAAGAAAACAATGACTTTCTTTGTCCAATATAACTAATGTATGCCTTGATATTAAGAAAGAAATTGGCTTATCATCTAAGATCTTATTTTGACTCATAAAAGAGGGAAATACAGCAACTGACTTAAAAAATAAAACAGTTGTCTAAATTGAAAATAACATTTTACATTAAGACAAACAGCATAAATTGGCTCAATGATATACTAATCATTTCTCCCAGAATCATGAGAATTCCTTACATTCAAAAAGAAATAAATTGTGTTCAGGAGATGTGCTAGTCACTTGATGGTTTTATCCTCTTTGGTTATTATCTTCAGAAGACACATGGATCTGGCAGAGATAAATATGGATTCTTATACACAGGCACTGATCAAACTTCAGAGTTTATTGAACATAATAATTCAGCAACATAACCTTGTCAACAACTACATCAAAAGCAGATACAGGTAATTTTGTTGGGGCCATCAAGAATTGAAGGACTGGAAGGAAAAAAAAGAAAGAACAGAAGTTTCCAACCAAAAAAAAAAAAAAAATGAAGAGAGACAGAGGAGAGACAGAGAGGTTCTAACATGAAAGGCCTTCAAGTAGAACTAGGCAGCAATTCCCTGATTAATGGTCTGTGTAATGAAAGAGATGCTTGAGCATAACCTTTCCAATCTATAAAATGTGAGCAGTAGTCATTTAGATGCCCCACAGAAGTGTTTCGAAGGCAAAATATCTTCAGAAGAAAATGTATCCTACAAGAAAGAACTAAATTGTTGTTTCTGCATTTTATGAACGCTATATGGCAGTTCACAGCAAACACTATTTTAAATGAGTACTAAAAATGAGCTGTTATTTTACCTTAAAAATAACATAAATTTGCATGTATAAAGTTTCCTTTATCAACAGAACAAAATGAAAATGTACAGGATGAAATCTTATCATTGTAAGATTACTCTATTTTCTAGAAGAAAATATAATTTTGTGTTAACTTTCTGAAGCAATAGAAAGGTATGTTGAAAACAAACAATAGAATGTAATCAGAAATGCCTAAAAATTTTAACAATGAGAAGGATTTGGGCAATAAAACATTTCTTTGAACAAAAGTAGTGAGAGTACCTTGACAAATATAGGTGATATTTAAACTCCATCACCAATTATCTATGTTGTTCCCACCATGGTATTATTTCTGGACATAAGAAATAAGCCTAAGAAGGACATTAAGGACTTAATATCATTATGAATACTTTTATTTGAAAGATTAATTTTAATAATTGTTTGTCATAGAATAATATCAGTCCTATGAAATAAGTATTTTAAAGACTTGAGCACTCTATAAGCAAATATATTCTTTTTTTACAGTACTGAGAACTGAACCCAGGGCTTTACACACACATTAGCAAGCACTCTACCACTGAGCTGCATCCCAACCCAAAATTATAGTTTCTAAGGATGCTTGGAGAGAGTATAATTGTGAAGCTACATAATGAATCAAAAAGTTCCACACCTACCATTGGAGGTGTTATTTGTTCAATTGTGTTCCTCAATTATTTAAGTCCTAATCCTCAAGTACCTCAGGAAGTGACTTTGCTTGAAAATAGGGCCATTGTAGAAACTATTAATTAAGTTCAACTGAGGCTATTAGTGTGAAACAGTCCAGTATAACTGGTGTCTATATAAAAATAATATACATAGGGATAATACATTATGACACAAAGCAGATATCAGAGTGATGTGTTTACCAACTAAGGAATGTCAACGACTGCACACAAACCACCAGAATTCAGAAGAAAGTTTCCTAGAATCCTTTCCCAGTGCCTTTACGTGGAATACAGCCCTGTCAACACCTGATCTCAGACTTCTAGTCTTCAGAACCTGAGACATCTGTTTAAGGCACTAATCTTGAGGTACTTTTCCAAGAGTCTTAGGAAAGTAATTCATTGTGGTGATCACCTACCTATATTTGGTAGAGTCGGTAGAGTTTCTTTTTCAGTGAAACTGAAAACACCACTGTGTCATTAATGTATGGTAAAATATTTGGCAAGAAAACTAGTGATCTTAACATATAATAAACTCAATATTCCACATATATATATATATATATATAAAGCAAATTCATAACATAAATAAGTACTTTATCACTGATGATCTTATCTATTCAAATGGAAAATATAATGTATAAATGAAATATTTGGGGCTTATCTTTCTAACTATAATATTTCTTTCCTTATAACTTTAAATGTATAATGTTTAATAAAAATGAAAATAACACTACAATTAATAGAAATTTTATTTGTATAATAAATCCTGCCAAGTACCTTAACTTAAAATGAATTCATTCCCCTGTAAAAATGACCTTTACATTTTGGCATCTTTACATATACTTAAAAGTAGACTGAAGGTTTTAATTAATTTTTAAGTGAATATTAAGGTTTTTTTTAATAAAAGTTTTATTATTATGACAAATGATTCAAAAAAACCTACCCATGCCACCTAGTAAATCTTGAATAAGCTTTGCTATTATAATAAATACTTCAGTCAATGCACCTTATAAAATTAGAGTGGTAAACAACCCCATATGCTGTAAGAATGCTACAATTTTAAGGTAGATAGAATCTGTAATTAACTGTGGCATAGAAAGTGTTATAAGGCACACTTGAGGACTTTAGAACATAATTATGAATATAATATATATATTCTATCAATATTATAAGAATGAAATATTATCCAAATTAATTATAATTTTCTTGTTTTAAGATAGGGAGAATACCCACAAGTATAATAACAGACATTTAAGAAAAGCACAGAAGCTGTACTATTCACACTTATTTGTTTAAACCATCCTGATTTCAGAAAAGTTAAATTTGAAAAAAAGGTGCATATTAGACTTAAAGAACTCTTGCAATAAGGAAAGGGAAACTATCCTTTCATAGAGATTAAATTTTTATTACAGATTTTTAAACATCAAGTGAGGAAAACTTGAGAAAAACCTGGAAAAAAAATTAACTATTTTCCCCTCTTTGGTTCCTTTCACAACACACTTTGCTTTTACTTACATATTTTCTCAAAGTCCCACTCTAAGGCAAAAAAATAAACTGCAGAAATATGAGGGAAGTAAACATGATTACCTGAAAGGAATGACTGAATATAATTGATTTTTTTTCTAGTTCTGGGAAGCAAACCCAGGGCCTTGAGCATGCCAGACAAGTCTAACACTGATAAACACCCTAACTCTACAGGAAAGTGAAATCTTGATTCACTGAGATGTTGGATCACTTTCATTATTAAAAGTGTGGTACCTATAATTCAATTTTGTTTCACACAGGATTTAAAATTTTTGAGTTTTTTCTTTTGCAAATCAGAACAGAGATAAGAAACTCAAAGCCATTCCCAAATATTAACAATTAAGTCAGTAATACTGTTAGCTTCATTCTGATTCTTTTCAATCTACTTCAACCCAAATATAACTTTATCCATCTTTTTTTGGAAGAGGAGATAAAATGTTTCTGTTTGGCATGGTAATGCTCACCTGTAATGCCAGCACTCAGAAGCTGAGGCAGGAATATTGCAAGCTCAAAGATAGCTTAGGCTACATAACAAGACACTCTCTTAAATAAATAAATAATAAGTATATGTACATATACTATGCATATACTATGTATACATATGCATACACATGCCTATGAATATACATATATGTATATATACAACCAAGATGTCCTTCAGTAAGTTAATGAATAATTAAACTATGGTACAATGGAAAGAAAATGGAATATTTAGTGCAAACAATGTATATGTTCTAAAACCATGAATATATGTAGAGAAAATTAAATATCTATTACTAGTAATAAGATTTGAAAAAACTCTGTACTATATAATTGTAAATCCTTGATAGTCTAGAAAAGTCAAAACTATGTTAAAAAGATTAGTAGTTTAGTGATTATCAAGGGGCTGTAGGAGGAAGCCATAGAAAGGCAAAGGATAGAGTATGCATACGTAGATGCATAAATATGTGTATATTATATACTGTATAAATATATGCCTATAATTTACATGCTACCATACTGTCTCGGGCCATATTATTTTAAACTTTAAATTAGGATTCACTGTTCCTGTACATTTTATGGGTTTGGGCAATTGCGTAATGATGTGTATCTGCCATTATTGTTTCATACAGAGTATTTTCACTGTCCAAAAAATATCTATTTTCTGCCTCTTTATGCCTTCCTCCTACCTCCCCCTGGTAACCACTTTTTATCATGGTTCATCCTTTTAAGCCATATTGTCTGCTGGGATCATATAGATTAGCTTCTATCACTAGTAATACACATTAGAGTTCCCTGTAAGTCTTTTCATGGCTTCATAGCATATGGAATTTTAGAAATTACTAATATCCTATTGTCTGTCTATTGTTCCACAGTTTAATTATCCATTAACTAACTGAAGGACATCCTGGTTGCTTTCAAGTGTTTGCAAAAAAAACTCCTCTAAACATTATGTGCAGGTTGTTGGATGGAAATACACTTCATTTCTTCTGGGTGGATACCAAGAAGTGAAATGGCTGGATTGTGTATTAAGAGTACATTTCGTTTTGTTAAAAAAAATAAAAAAAGCTGCCAAATTGTCTTCCAAAGTGAATGTGGCATTTTGCTTTCACACAAGCAAATAATGATTGCTCCTTCTGCTCCAAATGCTCAGCAGCATTTGATGTTGTCAGTGTTTTGGATTTTAGCCATTCTAATAAGTGCATAGTGGTATCTTGTTTTTATTTAATGTGTATTTCCCTGATGACATTAAACATAGAGCATCTTTTGCTATACTTATTTGCCATCTGTATTTCTTCTTTGGTGAGGAATATTCTTTAATGAAGAACTATAATTGTATTTACTTAGTTTAATCCAAAAAGTAACTTGTTAAAAGTTATTGGGTAGGTTATAGAATTTCTAGGACACAGAAACCCTGAGACTCACAGAGCTGCCAGTATGTGTTTTCTCTCTGTGTTACATGGACAGCAACAATGGGGCTCTGTGTCCAGGTCTTTTGTCAGTTCAACTCCTGCATCTCCACCATACTCCCTGCAAGAAATATATATATACTGCAGTAGCAACCCATTTTTAATTTCTTTCTGCAGAGCTGCAATTCTTATTGGATAGCTGTGAATTAGCGTGCTTATGCCTACAACCAAGAGGCAAAGGGGACTAGTGAATTCTTCCTTCTACCTCAGGAAGTAAGGATACACAGATCACTTTATCTAAAACAGGAATAGCATTAAATACAAAATAGGATTCTAACAAAATCTACTCTCCAAGCATTGTACAAGCCTCACAAGCTGTGTACTTATTCCATTTACCATTGATTTTGATTATTGCTTCCATACTGTTGAGGTTTCTTCTTTCTTTAATTTTATCCATCTGTGATATGGCTTCTGACTTCTGTTGATGAATATGTTCCTCAATCTTTTAACCTTCCTTGTACAGGTCTTGAAAAAGACCATGCAGATGTTGTATGTTAGCTGCTACGCAGCTACATAGGTTTCCCCAAATAGAGTGACTTTGAAGGAATAATTGGTTCAAAAACATATAAGGAAAAAAATATCCTGTGAGTATTGGGAAAATTAACGAGTTGTGCTTTACTTTATAGTATTAGAAAATATGGTACACATTCAGAAATATGCTAACTCTATGTGAATCAACAGAATAAAGTAGACTGATAAAAATGAATAAAAACTAAGTAAGATGATCATTTCCCTTTTGGTGAAATATTTTCTGTAAAGCCCAATGAGTAGTTTATGTTTGATAATTTTTTAGGTAATATAATTTCATCATCTGTATTTCCCCCTCTTGATCATTCACTTTTAACATCAATGAACACTCACAACACAGACAGTCCATATGCCCACTACAGTAGCCCCTCTTACCTGTGGATTTTTCTGTAGTTTCACTTATATGTGGTAAAAAAACAAACAAACAAAAAAAACTGCCATCTGAAAATATTAAGTGGAAATTTTCAGAAATAAATAATTTATACATTTTATAATGCATGTCATTCTGGGTATTATGATGAAATCCTACTTTATCCTGCTCCTTCCCACCTGGGAATGAATACCACATACTTTGCGGTACCATTAATCTCTTAATAGAATTCTCAGTTATCAGATTGAGTGTTAGGATTTTGCAATGGTTGTGTCTAAGTAACCCCTGTTTTACTTTATTATGGGCCTACAGTGCAAGAGCAGTGATGCAAAAGAAACACCAGGGTATAAAACATGGAAGGACAGATTATCTATGTTATTATGTGGCAAGACTGCAGGGAATGTGGGAAAATATATGGCATACATAAAGTTTGTTACTATCTGTGCTTTCAGGCATTTACTAGGGGTCTTGGAACTTATCTCACGCAGATAAGGGGAGGTAACTGCATATTCCAAATTCTGTTATAATGCATGCTTTAGCAAGTAGATGAATTTTGGAGCCCTCTAAAGCTGATGCATATTATAATGTTGCAAATTTTAAATGGTTTCTTAGACATTCTACTGTAGGCAAATAAGCAAAAAAGAATTAACATACCATAACATCTTAAATATTATTTCAATACTGTTGTGTTGTTATGTTACATTTTTTAAAAATGTATCAATCCTTAAAACTCATGGTAGGCAAATATCTTAACTGACTGTAGATATGGCTAATGCTTTTAGTACTTCTTGACTATTTGATTTTAGCTGCATAATCTAGAATATTTTTTAATTTAAAAATATAATTCATTATGACCTATTGTTCATAAATTTGGTTTTGCAAGAAAGCATTAGTCTCAGAATTGGAATTTTTAACATTGTGGTGCTTAAGGCAGCACAATTTATAATAGTCTGCTTTGAAAACTAAAGTCTATTTCAGAGTCATTGCTCCCTGAAGAATGCATGACTTGGGATAGGGATGGATTTATAGGAAACCATGGAGTAACAAAGCCTTTCATAGCTCTTTTGTTTCTTCACTGACTTCTGGCATTTAAGAGATTCTCTGACACTTCAAGTAGCCCTGTAACAGCTTTCTATATTCAAAATTTTAGTGAACTTTCTCTCCAAGAAAATATAGCTGTCTATATACTTTAATGGCTTTTAATGGATAATCATTCATTAATGAAATGTCTTCCCTACAATGCTTATCAAGACTTTTAAAATGATTTAAATTTGAGGAACTGAAACCCAGAAGTGGCAAAATATTATTTTACTATCAAAGGAAGCTTTGGCAAAATCACTTTTTCAGCCACAAGTATGTTATCTTAAAAACAGATTTGAGTACACAGATTAGTAACAGTCAGACTTTTGACATACATGTACACACACACATCCACACAAACAATAATCATGTGAAATGACAACTACATGGAAAATATAGTCATAATTAAACATAGTTAAGTCAATAGGTTAGGATGAGGCTGTTAGTTAGAAAGCATCTGCTTTGCTTTTCGGAGGTTCATACAGCTAATGATATAGGAATGTTTGGTTCTCCATTGATAATTCACATAAAAGTTTGCCTAGCATTTTCATGGAATCATGCCAATCTTTTGTTCATTTGGCATAGATAGTAATATACAATGTTTAAGTAAAAATGTATTTTTTTCATTTAACATGCCACAAATTCATGGCAAATACTTGGAACTTTAAAAATTATTAATTTAATTTGTGTCAGTTCAATGCTCATATCTGATATTTCAGTACATCATTTTTCATAACTTGGAAAAACTTTTAGACCTAGCTGTATTTTTCTACATATTTGCCAAATTTCCTCCTTTGGTCAACTAAAAAGCACAGCTATGGTATTACTAGAGATTATATCTAAATATATTATACAGGGAAATGCATAACAAAAAAGATATCTTAACTTCTGAAACAGTTTGATAAAACTATCTATAAATCATGAGGAAATCAGATGAATATGTGTTATATTTTAATACTAGCAAAGAAATTGTAGTATTAATAAAACATTCTATATAGTACATGAATTGTTACAATCTGTAATATGTATGGCTGGGTGCAGTTCCATTATTTAATATGTTGACATGGTAAAACATCTTTTGTATTTTAATTCATTCATCATGGAACAATAAGTGTATTAAAATCATTTATTGTCTTAAATAGACTTTCAAAAGCTAAAGGTATGTCTCTATGCCATTAATGATTAGACTATTCTGTGTATTTGGTTCCTGAAGGTGAACTTCACTTTATTTATCCTGATGCACTAGTTCATTTGAATGCATTCTATTCTATCTAGCATGTTGCTAGAAGTAGTCATTTTCTTATTTCACTTTTTTTCTGAAAATCATATTTCATAAAACACAAAGATACATATTTCACAATGCCATTAATGGTAAAACTGCTTTAACAAGCCTTTCAGTTAGGTAAGATCCAGTTATTTGGTGTACATTAGAACTAGAGGCAGTATAGGAGCAGTGAAAGCAGTCATTGGCTGTCTTATTTGATTGACATTTTATTTTTGTCTGTCACTGTGTGAAAACCCTTCTTTTAGAATTCTCTTTTTCATTACTCAGTTTCTTATTTCTCACTCTCTCCTTCCAGTACCTGTATAGCAGAGAAGATGATGTAGGAAATGCCAGCATTCTTCTTAAATATTCTACTGAACTGTGGCTGGTGGGGTATTTTGAAGACGCATGTGTTGTAATAAATCATGGCATCTACCATTGACAGTTTCAAATGAACATGTTTATTGGGCCAGACAAGTACATCACAAAGAGTGTTATTTACCTCAGGTGCTGACATATAGTGCCAGATGTTGAATTTAAACTCTGACTCAATGATTGCAGCTGAAAACTGCATTGGCATTTTAAAAGCATCTGTTATAAACACTGATCCGAATGAAAAAACGAACTACAGGGCTTAATGTAAGCAATACCAAATGAGTTTAAAGTGATTGCCTTGGCAAGTTCAGAAAGCATGAAGGTAAACTCAGAGTATGAACATGTTCCTGACATAAGAAACTTTAATAATCATTTTCACAAAAAGCATGTAATATGTGTGAATAACTTCTAACATATATTAATATGTTACTACTTTATTAATTTGTAAACTTTTCATAAATTTCACATAAAAAGTTACTCTTATGAGTATATAAATTGGACCAAACAAAAGGAACTTATAAATTAGCATAAAATTCTTAAAAGTTGTGCACTGTTGGTGAAGAACATTTCAATATGGTAAAATATGCATTACCTAAATTTTGTATGTAGTTCTACAAATAATATCTAAAGCCTAATACTAATTTTTCCCTATTATTATCTAGAAACCCATCAAATATTAAAAATATTCCAATACATTTGTTTTGAGAATATAAGTAATAAAAATTGACAAATAAATAAATAAGCTTGACTTAACATTTTTTATTTAAGGTTTTAAAATTTATTACCATTGTGATTTTGTCTTTAATTTTTTTGATAATTGTATAAATTTTATAAAGAATTAATGATGTTAAATCACTTTATACTTTACATATAATACAGTTTATATTTTGATAAAATATTCAAATGATGTGTAAAGAATGAAATTCAGTTTTATTTTTTAATTTTTAAATTTGCTCCTCAATTGAACAGAAATTGTGAAACACAATCTACCTCTTCCAATTGAAGGCAATAAAAACAAATTTAACAGATTAAACGTACATGATTATGCATATCTTTACTGTTCATTTAAGTTTTTATGGCTCATCAATAGAATGGACTGATTATCTATGGAAAGAATAAATGAGCCATCTTTACTGATAATAATAAAAATAATTTATTTAAATGTTTTATCTTAATATGTGTAATATTTTCAAGGTAGTAGGACATATGGTTTTAATGGTTTGTTGCATTTAGTTATTAATTTCGAATATCTAGACCTCTACTCTCTGAGCCTCTGTTCTGGTCAGCTTCTTATTACTACAGTAAAGTACCTAACACAGGTAGCTTGTGAAGGAAAGAACTTTATTTTTGCTATTGGTTTTAAAGATTTACATTCAGTCTTGGGGAGCATCATGGATTTGGGTCTCTTAATGTATTAACTATTCAGATTGTTAGAAGGACCATATTTTAAGAAATAAGAATATGAATCATTGCCTTATGCCTTGGCCTTTGATTTTCCAGCAGCTACATTTCCAAGTGGACAATTCAATCTAAAATGCATAGGAATACTGAGAAAGGCCTTGTTTAACATTGCTGCAGTTGCTATTACACCCTTATTTGCAATGTTTACTTTCTTCATTCAAGCATGGTGGTGTGTAACTGGATTCCTCCTATTCAGGAATCTGAGGCAGGAGGATAGGGAATTAAGGGCTAACCTGGGCTACATAGTGAAACCCTACCTCAAAAATAAAATAACATGATTCTTAATCATCATTTTTATTTAATATTGTAGTACTAATATTGAAAAATGCTTATTCAATAAATAAGGCACTTTAACCAATGAAATAAATAATTTCAGAGAATGATAAACAGTAAAGAAAATTATGAGAACAGTTTTATTGGAATTGGTATTAACAAGAGGATATTTTAGAAAAAGTTGCCTGAGGGAAATCCCTAAACAGTCAAAAGTTAACAACCAGGAAACAAAGAAGAGTTGTATTCTGGGAAGAGTCAATAGTGCCAAAACTCTAAGGTTGAACTGATTTTTAGATATGTGAAGTGACTGACTGCCATGATATTTGTAATAATGGATAGGTGGTGGGAGTATAGGATGAAATTAGAAAGATGAAGGGGTCTCAGATAGTTTTCCCCATTGACTATAACTGCCATGTGGGCCAAATTCACCAGTGAAATATATGGAAAAAAGAAAGGATGAGAAACATTTTGAAGTGAATCCACAATGACAATACTTCTTATCCATGTATATCATAGGAAAAATACTCCTTAACACCCAACAGAAGTTACCAACAATAGTACATATGTATGATTTAATAGGCTCTGAGGATGCTTATATGAGAAAAATTATAGTACATGTCTTTGTATTTTGTGCTGCTGTAACAAAATATCACAAACTGAGTAGCTCATAAGCAATAGACCTTAACTTATCATAGCACTGGCAGGTCGGAACTTCAAGACAGATTATAATTAGGTTCTATCTGGTGAAGGTGAACTTTGTGGTCTGTGAATTGTGCTTTCTAGGTGTCCTTACATGGTAGAAACAGTAAGTAGTTCCCAGTGGTCATCTATATAAGAGTACTAGCTCTATTTATGAATTATTTGCCCTCATGATCTAATGGACCCCCAAATGTTCCACCTTATAATACCATTGGTGATTTGATTTTAACATGTGAATTTGGGAGTGGAGGATAAATATCCAGACCATTGACTGGAATGATTCTTCCTTAGAAGGGTGATAAATGCTTTGTCTTATACACTTGCAGAAAAAATAAAGCTCTTTTATTGGCTTCAATTGCATAATACATTATTTTTCTAGGCTGCAGCATGAAAGGCATCAAAGAAGCAGAACAGAAGACACAAATGGGCAGAACAGAGGCATTCAGATTCCTACATAGAGCAGTTTACAGGCTTTAAGCAACCATTCACTAGTTGATTACTGAAGCACATAACCTAAAACATCCCTGTTTCATTTTTTCTCTCACATGAAGTAAAAATATCTGTACTTGTGTTGAAAGTAATTTTCCAAGAAGTAGTTGTGATATTCCTAGCTCCCATCACCTTTTGTTCTTTTTTCTTTAACTTCTAGATTTTAATAGCCCTATTGAGGGGGCTTACAGGTGGGATGTTTCCATGTGCCAAACTTTGAGGGGAAATGGGTTGACTCAGTATATGTTCTATACCAATACAAAGTGGAAAGAGACTGGGAATGTGGTATGTCTCTGTTTCTAGAAAGAAAAGGCAATAAGTTTGGGGTGAACACATTGCATTTAACCACAGTCTACTGTTCTGATACTTATATATCCATTACAAAAGAGACTGAAAAACTAAAAATTTTCTACTGACTGTAGCAATGGTTCTGCCTTGCTACTCTTGTTAAATTCAAATCAACCAAGTAATGCCTGCTAAAACTGTAGTACAAGTTTTACAGTTATTGAATCCTGCCCCTTGTCTAATGCAATTTAAACTCAACACATCTGTCAAGAATCTCAACACTTAGAATCTCTTGAAAGAAAACTGGCTATATCTGACCTTACCTTATCTAATTTGTGATGTTTTTAGGCTAGTTATTCCCTGTAGAACAGTTCTCTTGGACTGTCCTCACTTTCATTTCCATCTGATTGCACCATTGCTATGTGTTTGGTAGTGTAAGGATTCTTCTGAGACACAAAGAGATAAACGCATTTATAGTTTAAAGTTGTGTAAACTTTGATGTGCTTTCCTTGATTATTACTAGGATGCTTTTCTTCTATAAGTTCCATGCATTTATAATTTCCATAGTATACTTATAATTTGTTATATGTGTGATTATCAAGCCTGCTTTCTTTCTTTTTTTTTTTTTTCATTTTTCTTTTATTATTCATATGTGCATACAAGGATTGGTTCATTTCTCCCCCCTGCCCCCACCCCCTCCCTTACCACCCACTCCACCCCCTCCCGCTCCCCCCCCTCAATACCCAGCAGAAACTATTTTGCCCTTATCTCTAATTTTGTTGTAGAGAGAGTATAAGCAATAATAGGAAGGAACAAGGGGTTTTGCTGGTTGAGATAAGGATAGCTATACAGGGCATTGACTCACATTGATTTCCTGTGCGTGGGTGTTACCTTCTAGGTTAATTCTTTTTGATCTAACCTTTTCTCTAGTACCTGTTCCCCTTTTCCTATTGGCCTCAGTTGCTTTAAGGTATCTGCTTTAGTTTCTCTGCATTAAGGGCAACAAATGCTAGCTAGTTTTTTAGGTGTCTTACCTATCCTCACCCCTCCCTTGTGTGCTCTCGCTTTTATCATGTGCTCATAGTCCAATCCCCTTGTTGTGTTTGCCCTTGATCTAATGTCCACATATGAGGGAGAACATACGATTTTTGGTCTTTTGGGCCAGGCTAACCTCACTCAGAATGATGTTCTCCAATTCCATCCATTTACCAGCGAATGATAACATTTCGTTCTTCTTCATGGCTGCATAAAATTCCATTGTGTATAGATACCACATTTTCTTAATCCATTCGTCAGTGCTGGGGCATCTTGGGTGTTTCCATAACTTGGCTATTGTGAATAGTGCCGCAATAAACATGGATGTGCAGGTGCCTCTGGAGTAACAGTCTTTTGGGTATATCCCCAAGAGTGGTATTGCTGGATCAAATGGTAGATCGATGTCCAGCTTTTTAAGTCTGCTTTATTTCTTAACCTTATCCCATGGTCTCGCCTTTTTTTATTTTTTAATTTCATATTCATTTATTTACATGTGCATGGCAGGTAACTTCAGGCTACATATGATACTAATTTTGTACTAGGTAAATGTAATGTATTTATCTGATCTTGGGATAAAGTTTAAACAACTCCTTCTTCAGTTCTGTTTTAGTGTTATTTTTCACTGTTGCATACAATACAAATGGTTTCTTTCAAACATCTAATTTGCAAAAATAATCTACTTATTTTATGTCCTTTTAATTTTTTTGCAAGCAAACTAAGCACTTACTTCATCAACTCAACTTTCTCATAGAATGATTCATAGATTCTATGATTTAATTCATAGATTAAAAACTAACACAGTGAGGTTGGTTGTGGTAATGCACATCTGTAAGTCCAGGACTCAAGATGCTGTGGCAGGAGGATTGTGAGTTGTAGACCAGCCTGGACTGCATAGTGAGACCCTGTCTCAATAAACAAGAAATAATTAACATAATTACTCTCTCCCAAACCCTCTCCATTAGAACTAAAGTGTCCAGTGTCCAATGCCAGCTTTTTCTCTGTCCTAATGCTAAGCAATGTTCCATATTTTAGGAAATTTTTACAGTATACCAAAATTCTGAAAAAATTTCCATACCAGATGTATAATTCTTTACCACTGCAAAAGTGAGTCATAAATACCTCAGTTTCTTCTACTACTAAATTAATCTCTGTCAAATCAAAAATAGAATAAAGAACCTGGCAGATAACCCCATTAGGCGGGAGGCTGGTAAGTACTGTTCTACTTATGGGTCCAAAAAGTACAAATAGCTTTTGGTGAAAGCATGGTAGTGTCTGCTTGTTAAAACCTGAAAAAATTGACCATGAACATATTCACCTTAAGAAGTCTTAACAAATAGACTGTGTTAGTCAGTTTTGAATCATGGCAATAAAACACCAGAGGTAAACAACTTAAAGAAGGAAAGACTTGTTTTGGTGAATGGTTTCAGATATTTCTGTCCATGCTCAGCTTGCTCCATTGCTTCTGGACCTGTGCTGAGGCAGAATACCATGACAGGGAGCATGTGATATAGCAAAATGGCTCACCTCCTGGAGGACAGAGGGAAAAAAAGAGAAAAGAAGGGACCAAGATCCTAACACACTCCCAATGACCTACTTCCTCCAAATAGTTCTCACCTACTAAAGTTTCCACCACCTCCCATCCATGCTATCAGCTGGAGACCAAGCCCTCAACCTGTGAGATCGTAGCAGACATTTCAGATCCAAAAAACACAGAATAGACCTAAAGACTCTTAAATAGAGAATGACCCTCCCAGAATAGCCTTGCAGGACAAGTACAACATCCACTGAGAATATGTGTTCTTAATTTAAAGTAATGACTAAAGAGTGATTAAATAATAATCTAGAATAGGTCTATTTAGTCATATTTGGAGAAATCAAGAATTCAGTGAAGTAAATAGAAAAAAATACTCAAATTAACTGGAAGACAAAATGTATATTGCTATCTTTTTTTGTTTTGGGTTATTGTCAAATAAACATAATTCTATCATAAAAGTTCTAAGTTAAAGAACCATAGTTATTCTTTTTACATTACAATAATAAGGAATAGTTATATTCTATTTTTTTTCCTTTGAAATTTCTTGAAGGCAATTTATTTTTTCTGGTGACCAACACAGATTCCAATTGTATATAATACACATACAGTGTATAAGAATGGAAAGTACAATGTTCTGAGCCCAGTAGAGGATTTTTCAAGCAAAATCCTTAAGACTTGTTAAGTCATTAACATTTTTATTCAATACATTTCAATTATAAAATTCATAATTGGTGAGGCAGCAGAGCTCTGGAGAACTTACAAGTTGTCAGATTTAACAGTAGAAGCCTATGGAGTTTAGTTTTTTTAAGAAGTCTCCATATTGATTTCCAGAGTGGTTGTACTAGCTTGTATTCCCACCAGCAGTGTGTGAGGGTTCTTTTTTCCCCATCCTTGCAAACATTTTTTGTTGTTGGTGTTTTTGATGATGGTTATTCTATCAAGGGTGAGGTTGACTCTTAGTGTGGTTTTGATAGGCATTTCCTTTATGGCCAGAGATTGTGAGCTGTTTTTCATGTGGTTTTTGGCCATTTGAATTTCTTCTTTTAAAAAAGTTCTGTTTAGTTCAGTTGCCCATTTCTTAATTGGTTCATTGATTTTGGGGGAGTTTAGTTTTTTGAGCTCCCTATATATTCTATCAGTCCTTTATCTGACATACAGCTAGCAAATATTTTCTCCCACTCTGTGGGAGGTTTCTCCAGTTTAGAGTCCATTTCTTTTGTTGGGCAGAAGCTTTTTAATTTCATGTAGTCCCATTTGTCCATCCTTTCTCTTAGTTACTGAGCTGCTGGGATTCTATTGAGGAAATCCTTGCCTATACCTATTGCTTCCAGAGTATTCCTTGCTCTTTTCTATATTAGCTTCAGAGTTTCAGGTCTGATATTAAGGTCCTTGGTCCATTTTGAGTTGATACTAGTACAAGGTTATAAACATGGATTTAGTTTCAGTTTTTTGCAGGCATACAACCACTTTTCCAAGCAACATTTGTTGAAGAAGCTGTCTATTTTCCATCTTACGCTTTTGGCACCTTTGTCAAATAAAATTTGGGCATAGCTGTATGGATTCATATCTGTGTACTTTATTCTGTTCCACTGGTCTTCATATATGTTTTTATGCCAATACCATGCTGCTTTTATTGCTGTTGCTCTGTAACATAGTTTGAAGTCTGGTATTGTGATACATCCAGCATTGTTCTTTACACTGATTATTGCCTTGACTATTCCCAGTATCTTCTATTTCGAAATGAGCTCTAGGGTAGATTTTTCAATCTCTGTGATGAATGTCACTGGGATTTTGGTGGGAATTGTGTTGAACATGTAGATTGCTTTTGGTAGTATAGCCATTTTTACTGTGTTGATTCTACCAATCAATGAGCACGGAAGATCTTTCCACCTTCTGTAGTCCTCTTCTATCTCTTTCTTCACAAGTTTGTAGTTCTCCTTGTAGAGGTCATTCACATCCTTTGTTAAGTATACTCCTAGATATTTGATTTATTTTGAAGCTATTGTAAATGGATTTGTTTTCATATATTCTTTCTCAATTTGTTCATTGTTGATGTACAGAAAAGCTAATGATTTTTGTAAGTTAGTCACCTGCACACTCATGTTTATTTCAGCACTATTCACAAAAGGCAAGTTATGAAAACAGCCAAGATGCCCCACTACTGACTAATAGATTAAGAAAATGAGGTATTTATACACAATGGAATTTTACTCAGCCATGAAAAAGAATGAAATCTTATCATTTGCAAGTAAATGGATGGAACTGGAGAACATCATCTTAAGCAAAGTTAACCAGGCTCAGAAGGCCAAAAACTGTATGTTCTCCCTCATATGTGGACTTTAGACCTAAAACAAATGCATTAATATTATTGGACATGGGTCACACGCTAAGGGGAGAACACATACATCAGGAATAGAGAAAGGTAGGAAACCCAAAACTTGAAAGTGTTTGATGTCCCCACTGCAGAGGAGATAATATAGTAACCTTAAAATGAGAGAGGTCACTATGGGAAGATGATTGGGAAGTAGTGTAGAAGTCAGCTAGAGATGAATCAGTTCGGGTTGTAATACACTTGTGCATGGAAGCAAGGCTAGGAATCTCTCTGTATAGCTATCCTTATCTCAACTAACAAAAATGCTATGACTTTCTTATTATTGCTTATGTTTACTCTTTAACAAAATTGGAGAAAAAGGCAGAACAGGTTCTGCCTGGAAGAGAAGGTGTTGGGAAGGAGAGGGAGTGGCAGGAGATAGGGGGGAGAAATGGCCCAAACAATGTATGCACATATGAATAAGTAAATAATAATTTAAAAAACTGTCGAAGCCAAATACTGGAAACAATACTTAATACTCTGTCTCAGAAAGTTGCAATAGCAAAGGCTTTTAAGGAAAGAAAAAATATTTCATATAGCATTCAACTGCATGTTATGCTCTTATTCATAATCAAGGAAAGCTTTCCTATTAGCTGTGTCAGAAATTTAATAAGTGCTCTGAGAAGACAATGCTGCACTGAGAAGTGAACCACTCAAACTCCATTATTCTTAATGCATGCTCTAACAAAACTGTAGAATACTGAAAGTATAATTCATAAACCAAACTTTCAGCTATTTAGAAAGGAAAATCTCCCTATAGCTCTACAGTTTGATAAAAGCTGAGAAGAGATACAAAGAAAAATAATTTGAAGAGAAAAGGGATACAAGATCAGAAATAGGACACATATTTGTCTCAGTGGAAAAGGTTAGTAGCAACCAACATTGCATTGCAAGGAAAGTCTGATGTTATTTTTAGTTTGTGTGTATATTTCATTGATCCTTTGGTTTTTCACTACACTAACACATGACACTGCCTTTTAGTTGTATACAACTAATGGAATCACTGAAATACTTTAAGGGAATAGGAATGCCAGTTATATCTGTAGCTAAAGTGCTGAGACACAAAGTAAGAAGACCAATTTTTTACTACTGTTGTGTAATGGATACTCAACAGAACTTTTTCCTTTTTGCTACGGCAACATATTCCATTTTAACTTTTCCTAGGTTACAGGGGCTACAGTGATACAATAGATCTCTCCCTTTGGTCCATTATTAAGAAAATGGTTACTACCACATCACACAGAGAACACTGTAGCTACCTTTGTTCTTTCAATAAGCAAATATACCTCAGTTCTTAATCACATTGTATATAAGTGGCAATGCAATACTGAGCTACTTTAAAATTATATATTTTAAATCAATAAAACTATTGAATATTGCAAATTATTATGGCAAGGATCTTGGCAGTTTATCAACATTGATTCTAACCTCAGTTTAGAAAGATAAGATTATAGAAGTATATAAGGATAGAAAGTATAGAAATGACTATAAACCTTTTTATCTTGAAGTATAAAGGAAGACCTTCTTAGATACTCATATTATTCTAGAGTCTGTTGATACTATTACTTGTTGCTGCAGAAAACATCAAAAGTCTACAAGCTTTATCTTCTTAACAGTGAAATGAATGAGTAGAAAATGTAATAGGTTTATTTTCTTCACCAAGTTGTTCCATCACAAGATAATTTGGTACCATGTAAATGAAACACTATTGTGTCTCCCTGAAACACATTTGGCCTCTTTATCTCTATAAAGATTAGAATTTAAAGGTTCCTTTAAATTCTTTAAGTATTTGCCTGAAGACAAGTTGAATAGGGGTAAGGTGATATTAAGTGCTTCTTTGCAATGATTTGTATAACATTCCCTGACCTTCAAATTATGTATAATATTTGCCTGTGGCAAAGCTATACCATTGCTCAATGTTATAGACAGCAAAATTTGTCTGCAATTATTAACATGATCAACAATGACATAAAAAGTGAAGTGAGCTTACATTTTTTACAATGATTAGAGAAAATTTTAAACCATGGAAGAGCTTCAGGATTGTTGATGGTAGAATATTTGTGCTATAACATAAATGATATGGCAAGTTAAAGAAAACATTTCATTGAAAGGACTGTATTGTCTCTGCAATATTTCATTGTATTTTAAATACATTTTAAACTAAAAGGTAAATATATTGGAGGTAGAAGAAACAGTAAGAAAGATCTAGAAAGCTTGAGTCAAAATCTGTCATACATAAAAGGCAATCTAAATAATTTGACTATTTTTTACTACTGGAATTTTTCAACTCTAACATTTATTCTGCTGAGATAAAACAGGCAATGTCAGAAGTTATGGCTAGATTGTGAAAATGGCCAATGTCTCTAGAAAATCATAATTATGAGATAGCAGTGCCTCTGGCACAAGGTCACTTAACTTCAAATAGCAGACAAAGAAAAAAATAGCCTATGTTTAAACGCAAATAAAAGCAATAAGTGTGATATATAGAAATGAAATTTGGGGTTGTTTGGTTTTAACATAAGACACTAATAATATATTTTTTAAAAGCCCAAGTATGACAAATGGGAGAATTTTGCACTTAAATTTATCCCAGAGAAGACCAGAAGTATTTTTACAGAAAGTACATAGTTGATTAAAATGTCAAAGAAATATATTCCCCAGTATGAAATATGTATGAAAATTATGGAAAGTATTGTTTATTTTTTCCAAAGTTAGAAATCTTATTAAATTATTTTACAAAACGTTTAATTCTGTTGACTAGAGTTACTAGAATGATTCCACCAATCAGCAAGTAAAGATGGTTGTGAAACATGTCTCTCTTAAACTTGATGGACAATTATCTAGTAACAACAACAAAAACAAAAGCCTCTATGGTAATTTATTAAATTTTGTCTGTTATAAAGCATGGTGGAAGGAAAGAAAGATGGTAGAATGCTGAGGGACTCTGAGACCCTGAGCTCAACAACTTCATGAAAATACTTCATCGTAGCAAGGATCAGGTAACCCTGCTTTTTTTTTGACTGAGATTTCTCCAATACATAAAATGCACATAATGTTCAATGACTAACCTTTAAATTTCCTTTTTATAGCACATAATAGCCAGGGAAGCCCTGATGCTGGAAAGCACACTCGGATGCCATTTCTCCCTTTTACTTTTTCTTCTTTTTTTTTTCTTTTGTGGCTTCTTTTCTCTTGTCTTCGAGTTTGGAAAAGCAAAACACAATGCAAATAACTGCAGAATGAGTCCTGCAAGCATCTGGTACATCCTTGATCCAACATAATTCCTTAAAAAGGAACCTGCCTGGGCTGCCTGCCTATGCTCTCAGAGCTGAGTGAAACTGCAATCTGGGCAGGTAAGCAGAACACACAATTTGCTCTGGAGGGATCCACATAGTTCAGTGCAGCTGGAGTACAGATTTCAACCCACCTTCCCTAGCTTTCCTACCCTCTGGATAAAACTGGTGACTAAATAAACAGAGGGAATATTTCACTTCAGCCTAAATGGGGTGGGGTGGAATGCTGAGCTGACTCAGCCTGTATGGGGATGGGGCCATCCAGCTGCCATCTGGTGTAAACAAAACATTCCACACCTTGGTGAAACTGGTATTGAAATGAAACTGACAAACTTCCAAGAAAAAAGTAGTCAACCAAAAAGCTCAATTCTAATTCTTAGGTTTGACCTGGGGGCAATTAGGGCTGGCAGACTTCTAACATACCAGTTCCTCATGGGATCACTTCATAGAACCCACCTACACCAAAGGACCCATTCTGCCAAGAAAAGCCTGGGCTTAAACACCCTAGCCCTATACCCGCAAAGCTGTCTGATAGGAAGGGACAACATGCATTGACACACAGGCCAGCACATGAACATTAAGAAGGGGCAGAGACACATGGAGAGGCCCTGTTAAAAGTGTCAGCACCTGGATTTGATATCGAAAGAAAGTATGAAACATTCATTGAACTGATTTTTTTAATTTAGTATTTTTATTTTTTTATTTTCATTTTTTTGTTCAATTTAATGTTACCTCTCCTCTTCTTCTAGTTTGCCCAAATTCAATTTGCTTAGCTCTCCCTTGCCCCACTTCCCTTTCTCTCCTGCATTGTTTTAAATTTTTCATTTTCTTTTGTTTTTTTTCCTTGTTTTCTTCTTTCTTCTCCTCCTCTCTTGTCCTTTCCTTCCTCCTTTCTCCAGCCCCTACCTCCTCCACACTCACCACTCACTAAATTTTCTGTTATACCAACTTTATATGTTTCTCCCATCCTTTCTGTCCCTTTGCAATCCTCCCCAACAATGACTGAACAACCCCTTCACACACAGTATAGCTTTAATACCCTATAGCTCCTACACCTTACACTTCTTCTCCCCTTCAATCCATCCCCCCTCCATGACCCAACTTCTACATTATCATTTTAATTACCTAAGCATCTATCTCTACAAACAACTTATCTCCCCAGTACTTGCTGTTGATAGATACAGACAAGGGGTTCCTTATGTATTATGTAAGCAATGGTTTGCCATAAAATTTGTGAATTTGTTATTGCTGAATTGTACCTTAAGGTCAATGATCAGAAATACTACAACATAGCTAAAAACTAAGCTAGTCAGAGCAAATTAAGTCAAAGGAAATATAACAGGCACTAAAACCCCCCACCTAATTCATCAACAACACATGAGCAATGCACAAATAGAAACATGGAGAGGAAAACAAGGCAAGAGAATATGACTCCTCAAAAGACTCACAATAACACAAGAGGGACTTTAGTAGAAAGTGAAGGGGATAAATCCCTACTCACTGACCTCAGAAGAATGATGATAAGAATTTTCATGGAGCTTAAAGAGAACCTGCAAAACAC
This sequence comes from Castor canadensis, assembly GCF_047511655.1. Lineage (NCBI taxonomy): Eukaryota > Metazoa > Chordata > Mammalia > Rodentia > Castoridae > Castor > Castor canadensis. The sequence continues at coordinate 24,278,059 of NC_133390.1, read as the reverse complement.
CTCAATGACTATCAAGAGAATGAGGATTAAAAAAACTCAAGAAGATACAGAAACAAATAAATGAACTCAGAGAGGATTTCAACAAACTCCAAAATGATGCTGAGGAGGTTATAAAAAATAGATATAAAATAAAGAAGACAGCAGAAGATATGAAAGAGAAGTGTAACAAAGAATATGAAAAGTCTCAGAAAAAAGGATTAAAAACAAATTCTGGAAATAAATAGTCCCTTAAATCAAATAAGAAATACAGTTACAAGGCACTCCAGCAGACTAGAACAAGTGGAAGAAAGAATTTCAGGGTTAAAAGGGAAAACAGATATTAAAGAAAAAACAGAAGAATACTTAGACAAAAGATTCAAGAGCTGCGAAAGAATTATGCAAGAACTCTCCAACTACATCAAAAGACAATTTCAGTCCTAGGATACTCTACCCTGCATAGCTATTATTCAAAATTGAAGGAGAAATAACATTCTTCTATGATAACAAGAACTAAAACAATACATGACAACTAAACCACCACTACAGAAAATTCTGAAGGGAATCCTACACACAGAAGATGAAAAACATAACCATGAAAGGATGAAGATTATTAAAGTTGAAGAGAAGAGAAGACAAGTAATCAGAGGGTAACATATAATAAGTTGCACACACACAAACCCTTACACAACAAAAGGAATTAAATGGCAGGAATCACCACATACCTCTAAATAGTAACACTGAATGATAATGGCCTCAACTCCCCAATAAAAAGACATGTATTGGCAAACTGAATTAAAAAAGGAAGACCCTACAGTCTGTTGTTTATGTGAAACCACTTTATAGACAGATACAAACATTGGCTTAGTGGGAAAGGGTGGAAGAAAATTTACCAAACTGATGTACCCTGAAAATAGGCAGCAGTAGCAATACTTCTATGTCACATAAAGTAGACTTCAAACCTAAAACCTGAATTAGTCAGAAAAGACAAAGAAGGTCACTTCATACTAATAAAAGGAAGAATGCATCAAGAGAGAATAACAATTGTTAACTTACATGTGCCCAATGTTGGGGCACCCAACTTCATTAAATATATACTACTGGACTTAGAAACACATATAAACCCCAACACAGTGGTAGTGGGAGACTTCAGTACTTCTCGTTCACCAATAGATAGATCATCCAGATGATATATCAACAAAAAAATTCTGGAATTGAATGACACCACAGATCTAATAAACCTGACTATCTCTCCAAAAAAATTCCATCATGCACAATATACATTCTTCTTAGCAGCCCATGGAACTTTCTCCAAAATAGACACATTGTAGGTCACTAAGCAAGTCTCAAGAAATTAAAAAAAAAAAAAAATGAAATAAGCTCCTGCATACTGTGTAACCACAGCACAATAAAACTAAACTCAATAACAAAAGAAACTCCTCAAACACCTAAAGGCTGAAAAATACATTGCTTCATGGGTCATTGAAGAAAAAAGGGAGGAAATCAAAAAGTTCCTGAAATTAAATGAGAATGAAAGCACAATCTATTGGGACCTATGGGACGCAGCAAAGTCAGTCCTAAGGAGGAAGTTTATATCCATGAGGGCATATATTAAAAACAGAGAAAGATTTGTAAATAAATGACCTAATGCTACATCTTAAACTCCTACAAAAATGAAAACACGCTAAATCCAAAACAGGCAAAAGAAGAGAAATAATAAAAATAAGGGCAAAAATTTAAAAAATAGAGAAAAAAAACACAAAGAATCAATGAAACAAAAAGCTGGTTCTTTGAGAAGGGAAAAATACCCAAATTAAGAAAATGAGAAATGGAAAGAGGAAGATAACAACAAACAACAAGGAAATCTAAGGAATCATCAGGCAGTAGTTTGAAAACTGACATTCAAATAAATTGGAGTATCTAGAAGAAATGGACAAACTTCTAGATACATGTGACCATCCAAATTTGAACCAAGAGGGTATTAATCACCTAAAGAGATCTATAACAGGCAAGATAATTGAAGCAGCAATGTCTTCATCCCCCAAAAAAGAAAAGACTGGGATCTGACAGATTCACTGCTGAATTCTACTACACATGTAAAGAAGAATTAATACTAATACCAGACAAGGGTGTCCACTCTCTCCACTTGGAATTCCTACCCAGAGCATTAAGATAGGAAGTAGAAATAAAATGAATACAATTTGGAGTGGAAGCAGTCAAACTGTCTCTATTTTCAGATGAGATGATCTTATTCCTACAAAACCTAAAAAGCTCCACCCAAAAACTCCTAGATACCAAAAACAGCTTTAGCAAAGTAGCAAGAGAGAAAATCAATTAAAAAAATCAGTCAACTTTCTATTTATCAACGATGAAAAAATTGAGATAGGAAAATAATTCAATTTACAAAAGCCTCAAAGAAAATATTTAGAAATAAACTTAACAAAAGATATGAGTGACCACTATAAGGAAAAATATAAACTATTGAAGAAAGAAACCATTGAGGAAGACAACAGAAGATGGAATGATCTCCCATTTTCATGGATTGGTAGAATCAATGTTGTGAAATTGGCAATATTATCAATAGCAATCTACATATTCCTTGCAATTACCATCAGAATTCCAATGACATTCGTCACAAAGATTGAAAACTCAACCCTAAAGTTCATGTGGAAACACAAAAGATGGTAATAGCCAAGGCAATACTCAGCAAAAAGGGCAATGTTGGAGGTATTACAATACCCAACTTCAAACTATATTACAGAGCTATAGCAATAAAAACAGCAAGGAACTGGCACAAAAACAGAAATGAAGGCCAGTGGAAAAGAATAGAGGACCCAAACATGAGTCCACACAGCTATGCGCACCATACTTTTGACAAAAGTGCCAAAAACATACAATTGAGAATAGACAGCCTCTTCAAGAAAACGTTGCTGAGAAAAGTTGAGCCTGCAGAAATCTGAAACTAAATTCATGTCTATCACCCTGTACTAGTATCAACTCAAACTCGTTTAATGACCTTAATATAAGACCTAAAATTCTGAAGCCAGTGCAGGAAAGAGCAGGTAATACATGAAAATTAGTAGGCATAGGCAATGACTTTCTCAGTAGAACTCAAATAGCTCAACAACAAAGAGACAGGATTGGCAAATGGGACTACCTGAAATTAAAAACTTCTGCACAACAGAAGAAATGGTCTGTAAATTCAAGAGGCTACCCACAGAATGGGAGAAATCTTTGCAATCTAGACAACTGATAAGGGATTGATAACCAGAATATACAGTGAGCTCAAAAATCTAAATTCCCCAAAACCAGTGACCCAATAGAGAAATTGGCAAAAGAACTGAGTAAAGCCTTTTCAAAGGAAGAAGTCCAAATGGCTAACAAACACAAGAAGAAATGCACACTATCCCTGGATATAAAGGAAAGGCAAATCAAAACTACACTAAGATTCCACCTCACTCCTGTTAAAGTAGCTACCATCAAGAACACAAACAATGACAAATGTTGGTGATCATGTGGGGAAAAAGGAACACCATTAGGAGTGTAAATTGGTACAGTCATATTGGAAAACAGTATGGAGGCTCCTTAAAAAACTAAAAATAGAACTGCCATATGATCCAGTAATACTAGGAATGTAAGTCAGGTTACAAAAGAGACACCTGCACACCCATGTTTATTGCAGCATTATTCACAGTTGCTAATCTGTGGAAACAGCCAAGATGCTCCACTATTGATGAATGGATTAAGAAAAAGTGTTACTTATATACAATGGAATTTTATTCAGCCACAAAAACAAATGAAATTTTGTCATTTGCAGGTAAATGGATGCAAGTGGAGAACATTATCTTAAGTAAAGTTAGCCAAGTTCAGAAGGCCAAAAGCCCATGTTATCTCTCATATATGGGATATAGATCAAATACAAATACAACAATAGTATGATAAACAGGTCACAGTAAGGGGAGGTCACATACAAGAGGGAGATTGTAAAAGAAGGAAGATAAGAAGGTGAATACAGTTGATGTACTCACTCTACAAGAATGAATTTAGATTTTGTAAACTGGTTGAAATCACCATAAAAAATTGAGTAAGGTAAAAAGAACAAAAATAGAGGAGATGAACCAAATTTGGCTATAATACATATTTACATGAAATTGCCACAAGGAAATGCCTTGTGTAGCTACCTTAAACAAGCAAAAATGTCATTTATTTCTTCTGTTTTTTCTTATACAAAATCAGAGAATAGGAGGGCAGAAAAGGTCCTTTCTGGGGCTATTGGTACCAGTTAGGGGGAGAGGAGTTGGAGAAATGGCAAACGAGGGTGAATATGGTGCAAACCCTGTGTACAAATGCATGTAAGTGGAAAAATGATATCTGTTGAAACTATTCCAAGAATGAGGGGAGAAGAAAAAGAATGGTGGAGAAGTGAATCCAAGTATGCTATATTTGATACATTGTAAGAACTTTTGCAAATGTTACAATGTACCCTTACCCAACAGGACAAAAAAGAATATAAAAAATAAAATAAAGCATGATCGTAGTTCAAGTATACATGTTTCATGGATGATGTAACTCAACCTTAGACTTTTATGTAAAGGACCCAAAAACCTTCTGGGTCCTTTGGATGCAGTATAAACAAAAATCTATATTTAAGATCCACCCACAATAGCAGTTCCAAATAGTTCCAATAAATGTAGTCATACAAGGTAAACTTCAATTTTTAAACACAGCGAGGTTGAAACAATAATTCATTATAACTAATAATAAGAAAAAAGGAATTAATAATAAAATAATACCTAAAAATTAAATCAAAATTGTATACACATGTATACATGTATGTATATCACTATAATAATTTAATTTTTATAGAATATTTAAAATATGATTGGACCAACTATAAGCATGACTGAACAATAGAAAGTAAAATCATAGGACATGTATTAAAGAACTTAAAAGGAAAATGCAGTAGTAAAAATTATTCATATATGTCCCAAAGAAATTAAATGGAGTTAAAAAACTCCTTTTGAACTATAAGTTGGATGTAAATGAATTATCCAAAGAAACACAAACAGAATACAAAAAATCGTGATTGAGAATCATGCAGGCTACAAACATGTGCTCTATTATTTGTCTAAGTGGAACATTAAAAGAGGGAAGAAAACAAACAGATTTAAGAGAAAGTAAAGAGAAAACGATTCTTAATAATTGAGTGATAGTGGCTATAAAGAGACAATAAACAGACTGAAAATAGATTTTCTACAACAAGAATATGAAGGCCACTGAATAAAGAATACTCAAGAGCATAATAAATTTCATCTGAAAAATAATCTAAATAAGGGCATACATAAGTCAAAACATATCTGGAGGAGTTTAATAACTATGAAACAATAAAAATCCTGCAAAAAGTTATAAAAGTTAAAGAATACCGAGCAAGAAGAGCAATTTATTGAGAAAATATAATCAAAATATTTAAAAGGGTAAAATATTAATTTACATGTTACAATGAAAAAGTCACTAAATCTAATGATGTATCAATACATTTGCTCAGTGATTTGCAGCCTTATGAAAATGTGTCCTCTCTATGATACTGCTATGTCTCATTCTCATCTTTCCTGATGCCAAATTATTGTGTTGTGGGGAAGAGACAACTCTGTACTTCTCCAGAAACAGATTTTCTTACATTCTAGAGTAAAAGATAAGTTCTCTCTTTCTTTTACCAGAAGGAAAAAGGGGAAGAACTTTCAATGTCTATATAACCTCTGAGACTCATAATTTCAGAATTTCACTTCATTGTCTATGGAGGTATAAATATGTAACTCCTATGGTGTCATGCTGTATAGTATTTCCTCGGGTTGGATATTAGGGAATGCTATTAGATTGTTATTGTGGATAAAATTGTTGAGGAAAAAAATATGATTTTCTTTAGAATATATATATATATAAAGAGTTTATTTGTTACAAGAGAAATTCTGAAATTACAGGAATTTACTAAAACTCCGATGTATTCAAGGCAAAGGCTTTGATATTAGAAAACACACTACATTAAAACATATTAGATTCAGAAAAAAAGGTTTGATAAAATTCAACAATGATTTCTAATAAAAATTCCAGACGAAGTCCAGCTTCTGGAATGGATAAATAACAATACCAAATCCTACAACATGCTTATTCTCAATGTTAAAACATTGTGATTCTCTTTAAAATAAGAACAAAATCATTGCACATATTCAACAATGTACCAGTGGCCTTATTTGAAAGAAATAAGGGATCAAGAACTCAAAGAAATAAATGAAACTGTCACTATCTCTGCTTAGATAACTTAACATAATCTACGATTAAAACATTGGAATCAATAAGAGAGCTTATGAATTAGACTGCTTATGAAATCTATAGTGAAAGCCAATTATATTTTATATGCTAAAAGCTATTAGAAAATTAAAAAATGATGAAGGAACCATTTATAATATAAACTCAAACTATAATACATTTAGCAATGTATCTAGCTAAAGTGTATAAAACTAATGGTGAGAAAAGTGTGTATAACAATTGCAGACATTTTAAAGTATCATAACTTAGATGAATATGTTCATAGATAGAAGATATGTTTATTTTCTATAAATTAACGTATGAAATTTAGTTAAAGCTCCACAAGGTGAGCTGGACACCAGTGGCTTACATCTGTAATCCTAGCTACTTGGGAGGCTGAGATTGGGAGAATTGAGTTTTAAGGCAGCCCAGGTAAATGGTTTATAAGGCCCCATCTCCAATACAACCAGAGCAAAATGGAGTAGAGGTGAGGCTCAAACGGTAGAGCACCTAATTTGAGAGTGAGTACCTGCTTTGCAAACGTAAGGCCCTGATTTCAAATCTCAGTCCCACCAAAAACTAAATAGATAAAAATAAAGCTCCACAAGGTGAAACTAGCCAAGTTAATTATAACGCTTCTATGGAAAAGAAAATAGACAGCAAATATCAAAACTATTTTCAGTGAAAAAAATTGAGTAGGATCATTGATCTAATTGCAGATACATAATAAATCTCTCATTATGAAGAATAATATTAATGCAAATAAACAATGAACCCACTAAACTGACTAAATTATTCGGAGAGAGAAGTAGGAATACATGAAATCTAGATCTAGGACAGCAGTGATTCTACAAATTAGTGAGAAAATGATAGATTTTGTGGGGGTACAAGTTATCCACATGGAAAAAATATAATTCAATGTTTATATACACACTACAAAAATCAATTTCAGCTGTGTTTTTCCATTCAGTTGCCAACAGGAACTCTTTTGCTAATGATATGGTATTCTTTTTTCTAGTACAAGAAGTTAATTTGTGATTCATCTGGGCAAATGGGCCTATAAGTATGATTTAATCTTTTTTTCTTTATTCATTTATTCATATGTGCATACATTGTTTGGGCCATTTATATCCCCTGCCCCCAACCCCATCTTTCCCCCAACCCCTCTCGCTTCCAGGAAGAATAAGTTCTGCCCTTTTCTCCAATTTTGTTGAAGAGGACATAAGCAATAATAAGAGAGACAAAGCATTTTTGCTAGGTGAGATAAGGATAGCTATACAGAGAGATTCCTAGCATTGATTCCATGAACAAGTGTATAACAACCCAAATTGATTCATCTCTACCTGACCTCTTCACTACTTCCCAGTCACCTTCCCATATTGACCTCTGTCATTTTAAGGTTACTATATTAGCTCTTCTGCAGTAGGGACATCAAACACTTTCAAGTTTTGGGTTTCCTACCTATCCCCAATTCTTTCCATATGTGCTCTCCCCTTAGCGTGTGACACAAGTCAAACAACATTATTGCATTTGCCCTAGATCTAAAGTCTGCATATGAGGGAGAACATACAATTTTTGGTCTTCTGAGCCTGGCTAACCTCATGCAAGATGATATTCTCCAGTTCCATACATTTACTTGAGAATGAAAAGATTTCATTTTTCTTCATGGCTGAGTAGAATTCCATTGTGTATAAGTACCACATCTTCTTAACCCATTCGTCTTTAGTGGGGCATCTTGGCTGTTTCCATAACTTGGCTATTGTAAATAGTGTTGCAATAAACATGGGTGTGCAGGTACCTCTGGAGTAACCTGAGTCACATTCCTTTGGTATATCCCTAGGAGTGGGATTGCTGGGTCATATGGCAGATCTACGTTTAGTTTTTTAAGAAGCTTCCATCTTGTTTTCCACAGTGGTTGCACTAGCTTGCATTCCTAGCAGCAGGGTATGAGGGTTCCTTTTTCCCCACATCCTTGCCAACACCTGTTGTTGGTGCAGTTTTTGATGATAGCTATTCTAACAGGGGTGAGGTGGAATCTTAATGTGGTTTTGACTTGAATTTCCTTTATGGCCAGAGATGGAGAGCATTTCTTCACATGTGTTTTGGACATCTGAATTTCTTCTTTACTCTGGAAGCAATAGATATATGCAAGGATTTTGTCAACAGAATCCCATCAGCTCAGCAACTAAGAGAAAGGATGAACAAATGGGACTACATAAAATTAAAAAGCTTCTGCACAAAAAAAAGAAACGGTCTTTAAACTGAAGAGACCACCCAAAGAGTGGGAGAAAATATTTTCCAGCTATACATCAGACAAAAGACTGATAACCAGAATATACAGGGAGCTCAAAAAACTAAACTCCCCCCAAATCAATGAACCTATAAAGAAATCGGGAACTGAACGAAACAGAACTTTTTCAAAAGAAGAATTTCAAATGGCCAAAAACACATGATTTAATCTTAAGTATGAAAAACTTCTCCATCTAAAAGAAAATTTTGATTGAAGCATTGTGTGTTCACCCTCTCATTTAATCCCTATAAAACATATGCTGTAGATATTGTTGTTACCTGTATTTTCTCAATAGGAATTTTTTGTTCTGAGTCCTAAATGTCAAAAGAATGACATGGCCACCTAAACAGGTGAGAGAAGCCCAAACATTAGATGCCTTGATCTTTCTTACAAATTCATAAGTAAATATTTCCCCAGAGTGTACAAGAAACTATTTTACAAGTGTTAAAGATATGAATTGTCCTATTAAAGAGGTAATCAAAACTAAAATTATAGTGAAAAACATAATTTTGAGCAAAACTCAAGTCTTGACTTCTGTCAGCCTGTTATAAAAGCAATACTTCTATTATCAGTGTAGGTAAGATTTCTTTACACAATATTGATGGAAAAATTGCTGTATCTCTGGACTTTATTTTGGGAAATACATTGAAGACTGCTAAAAAAGATTCATGAAGTTTTTAAAATTATAATCAGAAATTTGTAGCACAATATTAGAAACAGAAGATCTACCATTTCTTTGGACAATAATGTCACATTTCTAAGACTACTTATTTGTAATAAAATATTAATTTCTATAACTTATATGCTCATTTACATGTATATGGCTAAAGAAAATTATTATTTTTAATATAAGATTTTGTTACTATAATTTTCTAAGATCTGTTTACCATCTTAGTTGGACTGGGTCTTTCTAATTCAATAAGTGATTATTCATTGAATAAATTAAACAAAGGATCTAGTATCTCTAGGCACTATTTTTGGACACTGAAGTAAGGCAGTGAAAAAAGTAGAAAAAAATCCTTATTTTTTTCAAATGTCATAAAAAATATTTCCAGTCAGAAAGATGACTCTGATGACTACTTTAATAAAATACAAATTATTTGTATTATAAAAAAGTATAAATGTTTTATTGACAGTACATAACATGATTTAAAATACTAAGCAATTTTAGCTCAATATCAATTTCTTGAACAGAATAACACGATCAAATACTTATTTTTAAAAAACAATTGTCAATGTCATATTTTCTCCTAGTTAGACTTATATTAAGTGATAATGCTACAATAAACTAAGGAAGGCATCTGCTTGAATACAAATGATCCAGATGGAGGCAGAATACCAAGAGACTTCTTGGGACCAATTAAGGACACTGGTAAATACTGTGAATATTTTACACTGGCTGTTAGAGAATGTAAATGGAGACCTGATTATCATTCCAACTGAGAACATTACATAATCGCTCCATTGACTGTACTTACTTTCAGGATGTTCGTATTCAATTTAAGACATGCATTATCCTCTCATAAAGTTTTTTGTGGCTTCTATCCTGGTTTTGTAATGGACTTTCTCTTACAAATGATTAAATTGCTCATATTTTTCAGTGAGCATTTAAGGTCGCTACAGTACATCTGTGAAATATTCTAATTCAAATATACCAGTAACTCACTTTTAAGAAAAGAACAATTCATTCATTTATGACTATCAAACTGGATCCAATGCCTTAATATCATAAGAGTAATTTTAATGAAAAATGTATTTTATGTTCATCAACAGTTCCTTAATACACAATCAGAAAATGGTTATAAGCTCAATTCTCATCATTGAGCTTATTTAAGGCAATACTGTGCCTTACAGTATTGAGTCACTGACATAAAGTTATTTATTTTTTAAAAAGAATACAGATGAAAATCTCACATGAGAAAATAACTTATTTCCAAATGAGTGTTCGTATTTTAAAGACTGATATTATTTTTAATTAGGAAAAGAAACAAAAAACCCTACATCTTTCAACATATTATGACCTTAATGTAAAAGGTGAAATGTTAAAATTGGAAAATATGTATTAAAAGAGACTCTCCATATCAACTAAAATATATCAACTTTTAATGAGATAAATTACACCTGCATTTTTTCCCTTAATAGCATACTGAGATCTCTTAAAGTTTAATGACTACAGGAGATGTGTACAACTTAGGGTAAAGAAAGACATTAACAGTATAGAATTGTTTCATGTCCACTTCAACTCTATACATAGTAACCTAAGACCAGAAGTGGCCATTTTAATATGTGATAATGAAAACCCTCAATAACAAAAAGGCAAAAAGAAAGATCTTTAAAGTATGCAAACTAGAGATTTCAATGTACAGGAGCAATTTTAATTGACTGAATGTTCCCTTTCCTTATTTATGCATTTGAACCCTAACCCTCAAGGTGATGGTATTAAGAGGAGGGACCTTTGAGAGTTGATTAGATCAATGAAGAATTAATGTCCTCATAAAGGAGATTCCATAGGTATCTCAGGCCTCTTCTAGCATTTTGATGACAGAGCAAGAAGGCAGTATCAGCTGTATAAATCCTAAATAGGGCTGTTTTCAAGCATCAAATCTAGAAGCTTCTTGGTCTCAGATTTGCCAGACCCTAGAATGTGAGAAATAAATTTCTTTATGATGTATCAAATATATGGTATTTTGTCTTAGCAGATTTCATAAACTAAGGAAAAGTAATATTATCTCCTTTCCTTTAGAAAAAAATTGTTGAAATATTTCTGTGTTATTCTGCATTCATTACATATAAGAAAAAGTGCTGTTATGTTTTAAATTGCATATTTTTCTATTTCTTATAATTTATTTGCATGTATTTTACCTTTTTACTATTTTTTATTGATATGAACAAGGTTTTATTACTATATTTTTCTCCCTTTACTATTAAGGAAGATACACATTTGTTCTTAATTCAAGAAAGAATTAGCATCTATCCTAGGCTTAAAATATAAAGACAATATCACTTTATTCTTCCATAAGAAAAATATGAGAACATTACAATACTGAAATTATGTTCTGTCTTCTAATATTTTTATGATACTTGTTTAAAACTTAATTCATCATTTTTTAACCTACTACAAGGTAGTAATTTCCTTGTGTTTTCTATGTCCATTCTCACTTTTTCCCAAGTCTTTACTTAGCTTTTTACTTACAACTGCTTCCTGCTGTTTGTTTCTTCCTTTTAAGGATTATATTACTTCCTGCTGAACTTCACCTTTGGGTGGCTCTTTAGTCAAGAATATTTAGTTGTAAAATCTTGATTGTTCTTGCTCTCAAATGTGTTTCCTTGTACTGCTCTTAACATTACTTTCTTTGAGTTTTTCAAGATGTCATTAATATTCTCCTCAGCTTGGCTGAACGTTAGACAAGTTTCTTCTTTACTGTACCACTCTAACTTATTTTCTAGAACAATTACTAGAGAAAACTTGTAGTTACAAAATCTTTCTCATCCCCTTTGAGGTGCAAATCTTCTCCCACTCTCTTGACCTTTTTATAGCCAAGGAATGTTTTCCTCAAGGGTCTGGGAGCTGTTCCTTTAAAAAGTAACCATCCAGAAAGATGGTGTCACCCTCTAGGTCTCTGTTGGAGCTTGACTCAACAATCTAAAAGCAGCAAATTCTGGTGGCCTAATTGGATTAAAGAACATCACCCCTAGATTCTTCACTAGTTTTCCCAAACCTTCAGAACTCTCCTGCCTTTCATTACCAAGTTTTCAATCTCTCTCTTCTGTTGCAATAATCTTAACACCTAGTTAAATAGTCTTCTTTAAAGTCTTCTTTGTGTGTGTAATTATTCCAGTATGTTTTTTATTTGACAGAATTCTTTGCACTCCAGCTTTTTTTGTATTTAATTTATAAATGTTATTCTTCAATATAAAAGTTATATTTTAAAAAATTCTGGAAAGTTATTAGCAATATTTCTCTTAGTTGCTGACTTTAGAGTTCTTATTTTTTCTCTTCCTGATATATTTTGTCTTTCTCAATCCAGCTTCTGAAGATCTTCATTCATGTTGCAAACACATAATTCATTCAAAATCTTTATTTGACCTTAAAATAAATTTCATTTGAAGTGCATTCATACCCAGTTATAAATTGTATTGGCTTTTTTCTTTAATCTCTTGTGTTAGATTCCTTTTTCACCTCTAATAACTTGTCTAGCAAATTACACGACTAAATCCTTGTTAGTAAGAATGTGGTAAACTCCCTGTCCCTTGATCCTCAGGGACTTTGGTAAGATTTCTGCTTTACCCACCTTTCAAATATAGCTCGATTCATGATATGGACTCCTTGTTTTTTAAGTATAATCTGGGACATAGAAAACGTTCCTTTCCACCAACCTCACAACTATATGTACCTACTAAATTTTTATAATATAAACTGATCGGGATTTTTAGAATATAAATATTGTTTTAGAGCTCCAATATTTCTTTACTTGTTTTTTATCATTCTATTTAACTATGACTGCTATTTGTTTGGAAAAATGGATGTGTCTGTACTATGGTGACAGGTAACTCATAAATTGAGTTTACATATTTATATCTCTAAATTGGCTGAAGATTTGCATGTTTATACTTTTAATGAATCTGAACTTGAAACTTACTGCCAGCTTCCTTCATGGTAGCTCATTTGAATACCTAATGGGTTCCTTAAAGATAAAACTATCAAAATCAAAACTTCTCCCTGTTTTCTCAAGTACAGTAAATAAAATGCCATCACATTCCTGCAACCCAGAAGCACTTCTGTATTCCAACTTCTTCAACTCTCATACCTAATTATTATCTATTCACCTATATTCATCTTTTCTTCTATTTCTTAAAATTTGTTGTCTAACACCCACTTATTTTTCATTGGATCACCATATTTGTTTCTTTCCTAGATGGAATTTATCACACTATAAAATCGTCTTGTTACTGTATTATACCTGATTGGCATTTAGAGGGACAATAAATTAAAAAAAAGTGTTTTCCATTCTATTTAATATAAAATGAACTGTGAAGATTTTAACTTCATGATTATCTTAATTATTCCTGAAATACACATTATAGAATTTAGCTATACAGATTTGAATCATACAAAACATGTGAGCAGCATAAATTTTAAAGTACATTTTTCTAATGGTAAGTACCCATGGAGCTTTCTAAAATGTTTGTGACCTGGCAACTCCTCCAATCTAGTGAATCACTTTTAAAATAAGTTCAATATGTTGAACACTTCTGTTTCTTTACCTATAAAGTGGACAAATATCTGGTAGCTGAAATTCTGAAGTGCTCAAATGAAATGATATATTGAAGTCCTCAGTAGAGTGTTTGCCACATACATATGTTTGAAAGTCTTTGTTATCCTTACAAGATTCTTCACAACTTTTCAGTTTATCATGTATCATTTGTTTGATGTCTGCTGCTGAGGAACTGATTAAAGCATCAGCAATAAATATTAAACTATGAATTCAAGGTTAGCTATAAATCAGTTTTTTTAAAAACATCTTTAGGATATATATGGGTCCGAATTGGGTAATAGACTGTGCTTCACTTTTGTGCCTGAATGACATAAATCTTTACAGGTGATTGTGAGTTGTTTTTGAAGCACAAAGTAACTAAAAAATAAATTATAGCTTTTCCTTTGATTTATAGATATTTAAATGTGGATGCAAAATATATCTATACTTCATAAAATTTAAGAAGTATCCATGCCGGTAAAATGTTGATAAAACTTAATAACTTAAAACTCATTCTTTATCTCATTTTCATACTCCAAATCTTTGATGTGGTGTGTGGTAATGGATGTAAGCTTATGCAATTTTTCCTCCAGATTTTCCATGTAATGAGCACACATAATGGCAGGATATTGCTTCTACATATTATTCACATGTAAAATAAACCAGTACACCTTGGAGACATGGCTGGTTTTTGTTTTGGGACATAGATATTATTTAATTGAGCTTGGATATTCTTATCAGACCAATAAGACATAAGTGCTTAATTACAAAATAGTCATGTTTTAATGAAACAAGCTTAAAGAAGCACACATCTGCCAACTTTGGGGAAAATGAAGCATTGATATTTGCTCACGAAACATGGTAGCAAATCAGATAAATCAACCAATCAACCAAATAAATAAGTGTAAAAGTTCAACTTAATAATTTTGAATTTTGAAATAGCCTCAGTTTGGCTATAACCTAACATTTCTACTTTTCACAAAACTTGTAAAACATAAAAGTTGTTTTCAGAAAACTATTTTTCTAGAAACTTATCAACAAATCAATATTTTTACTAGTGATTATATTTAGTGTATTATTAAGACACATTGAAACTATTTCAGGAATGAGAGGAGGAAGGATAAAGGAGAATGAGGAGTGGTGAATTCAACTATTATATATAGTAAGAACTTTTATAAATGTTACAATGTACTCCCAGTGCAATAGTATAGTATAAGAAAAGCTAAAATAAAATAAATTAATTAATTCATTCTCAAATAAGTATGTAAATAAATTTCAAATAATTATTAACAGACCTCAATGTTAATAATATCAATGAAAATAAGGACTCATATTAATTTCCATATTACATCAAATAGTTCAAAGAAATTTAACAAAATTATTTTATTCTATAATATACTTATTACCCATAGAGCTTTCATCTCTTCTATAATATAGTAAATAAAACTAACATTTCCAGCATATTTTAGCAACAAATTGTTGTACTTAAATGCATACTTCAATGCATATATGCATTTAATATGTCCAAGTTTTTTATGCTGCAATTTTTCTTCCAAATGTCACATGTAATTTAAAAAGACATGCTTCCTTATATATCACTCTATCTATATTATGATATTTATTTATCTGCTTGGACAAGTATGCTTCTGTTATTTTTAAAATTATTATTATTTTTTACATTTTTTGTGGCTAAACTTTCAGATTGTATTTTATTTTATTTTTTGGTAGAAACACTTTTTGTTTTAATTGTCATGCTGGGGGTACATTGTGGCATTTACAAAAGTTTTTACAATATATCAACTTGATCATACTTAAATTCACTCCCTCTACCATTCTTTATCCTCTCTTCCCCCCATTCCTCTAATAGTTTCAACAGATCTCATTTTATCCATTACATATAGGTATGTATGATATTTGCAATATATTCATCCTCCAAAACCCTTTCCCCAAATCCTTCCATTTACTACTGGTACTCCACCCCCAGACAGGACCTACTCACTCTCATGCTCTCTGATGTTGTAAAAGAAAAGGAAATGATATTTTTGTCTTTTAAGATAACAATACAGGGAATTTCCTTGTGACATTGCCATGTACATACGTATTAGAACCCAAATTGATTCATACACTCTATTTTTCTTCTTTCTACCTTGATCCCTTTCTTATAGGAATTTCAACAGGTTCAAAATTCTATATTCATTCTTGTATAGAGAATACATCAACCATATTCACCTTGTTAAGTTCCTTCTTTTACCTTTCCCCTCTCATATGTGACCTTCCCTTTGTGTGACTGGTTTTTCATAATATTGCTGTATTTGAATTAGGTCTATATTCCACAAATGAGAGAAAATATGTGGCTTTTGACCTTCTGAACCTGGCTGACTTCACTTAAGATGAATGTTCTCCAGTTCCATCCATTTACCTGCAAATGACAAAATTTCATTCTGCCTTGTGACTGAATAAAATTCCATTGTATATAAATACCACACTTTCTTAATGCATTCACTAGTCGTGGGGCATCTTGGCTGTTTCCATGCCTTATCTATTGTGAATAGTGCTGTAATAAACATGGGTGTGCAGGTGCCTTTGTTGTAATCTGGCTCACATTCCTTTGGATATATCCCTAGGAGTGGTATTGCTGGATCTTATAGCAGTTCTATTTCTAGTTTTTTTAAGGAGCCTCCATACTGTTTTCCATAGTGGTTGTCCTAATTTACATTCCCATCAGCCATGTATGAGGGTTCTTTTCTCCCCAAATCCCTGTCAACATTTTTTTGTGTGTGTGTTCTTGATGGTAGCCATTCTAACAGGAGTGAGGTAGACTCTTAATGTGGTTTTGATTTTTTATCTTTTTCTTGTTTTTATTGTTGTGGGGATAAAATGTAACATTTACAAAAGTTCTCACAATATATCAAATATATCATTCTTTTTTTCACTCCTCCACCATTCTCCACATGCTTGCTACAGTTTCAATAGGTATTCTTTATTCAATTTACATACACACGTACACAGTATTTGCACTATATTCACCCTCCCATGTCTTTCCCCTATCTTCCTCCCCCTCCCACTAGTACAAAACCTCTCAGGCAGGACCTTTATGACCAGACACATTTAACGTTTATTTCTTCATGTGTTTTTTGGTTATTTTGACCTCTTCTTTTGAAAAAAGCTCCATTCAGTTCATTTGCTTGTTTCTCCATTGGGTTATTTTTTAGGGAGAGTTGAGTTTTTGAGTTCTGTATATATTCAGGTTATTAACCTTTTGTCAGATGTATTGCTGGTAAATATTTTCTCCCATTCAGTGGTCAGACTCTTCATTTTGGTGACCATATTTTTTATTGCACAGAAACTTTTTAATTTCATATAGTCTCATTTATCAATCTTTTCTCTTAGCTGCTGAGCCTTTTGAGTTCTATTTTGAAAGACATTTCCTATGCCTACTGATTACAGTGTATTCCCTACTCTTTCTTGACTATCTTCCAAGTTTCAGGTCTTGTATTAAGGTTTTTAATCTACTTTGAATTAATACTTGTATAGGGTCAAGGACACAAATCTAGTTTCAGTTTTCTGCATGCAGACATCTAATTTTCCCAGTAACACTTAATGAAAAGGTTGTCTTTTTTTCCATTGTGTGTTTTTCGTATGCATGTCAAAAAACAAATGTCATAGCTGCATGGATTCATATCTGGGTCTTCTATTCTGTTACAGTGTTCTTCGTGTCTATTTCTGTGCCAGTACTATGCTGTTTTTTTGCTATGTCTCTGCAGTATAGCTTGAAGTCAAGTATTCTGATACCTCCAGTGTTGCTCTATTTGTTCAGTATTGCCTTTGCTATGTAAGGTATCTTGTGCTTCCAAATGAACTGTAGGGTTGAATTTTCAATCTCTGTGGTGAATGTCATAGGAATTTTGATGGAGATTGCATTGAACCTACAGAATACTTTTGGTAATATAACCATTTTTTCACAACATCGATTCTACTAATCCATGAGCAGGGAAGATCTGGAGTGAGAATTTTCTTGTTCCTGTTACTACTAAACCTAACTGGGCCTAACTGGGGGGTGAAGGGAGATGCAGAAAGGACAAAGGATAGACAGGCAGATATGCAGAAAATTAGGGCTACGTGTGTTGGGCACTCAGATGGAGACACACAACAGCCTCATTGCTTCTTTTCTCTGTTATTCTCTTCATCTACTCTGCTTCTTTTCTCTATTTTTATTCTTTAGGGCATTACTCCTTTACAATTTTTTAAAACCTTGCTTCTACAGTCTTTCTTTTCTTCAATTTTTTAATTCATTTATTCACATGTGCATAAATTGTTTAGACCATTTTCCCCTGCCCCGTGCCCCCTCCATCTCTCTCCAACCCACCCTTAAAATTTTGCTTCTTTTCTATTATCTAAAGTCTCTTCCTTAGACTTGTGTTGTCCCATGTTCTCTCTTTAGCTTTCTTAAAGTCTCTGCCCTAAACTTGAAGAAAACAACAAGGCCATATCATTCAGTGGCAGTTCCCTTGCAAGCTGCCAAATAATTTTACCAACCCTCCTTTAGCATTTCCCCTTCAGCAATTCCTCTTCACCAATTCTTTTCCCTTCAGCAATCCTCCCTTCAGCAATTCATTTTCCCCCTTCAGCAATCTCCTTCCAGCAATTCTCTCTTCAGCAAAAAATGCCTTTAGCAATCCTCCCTCCAGCAATTTCCCTTCAGTCAACTCCCCCCATCAAAAAGCCTAGCATACTCCTTCAGCAAGTCTTTTACATCCAGTGGTAAACAGGAGGTGGAGCAACAGTTCTTGGGGAGGGGCATGACATTGTAGTAAGAGGAACCTGTTTCCTGCTTCTCTGAATGTAACATCTTAGGAAAAGCAGCTGCTCTGCATCTTACTCTCACTCTGTTCTGCAGCTAGGGCTGTGTCAAACTCAGCCTGCAGACTATTGGTACAACTGTGTTTATGTCCTCATAGACTTCTCCTACTCTGCTCCCCATAGAGATCTTTCCATCTTCTATAGATCTTAGATTTCTTTCTTTATTGGTTTATAGTTTTCCTTGTAGAGGTCTTTGACATTCCTTGTTAAGTTTATTCCTCAGTTTTTTACTTTTATGTAGCTATTGTAAATGGAATTACTTTCTAACATTCTTCTCAGTACGTTCATTATTGGTATATAGAAATCAGGAATCATATTAGTTTCTGAATTGGTATCAAATATTTCAAAGAAATTTAATAAACTTATTTTATTCTAAAATACACATATTACCCCCTGAGCTCTCCTCTCTTCTAAAATTTAATAAATAAAATTAATATTTCCAAGATATTTTAGCAGCAAATTGCCATTCTTAAATACATAATTTAAGGCACATGAGTATTTTGTATGATTAAGTTTCTTTTATGCTGTTATTTTTCTTCCAAATATCATATGTCATGAAAAAAGAAGTGCTTTCTTATATCACCATATCCATAATGTTGTGATATTTATTTATCCTTTTGGACGAGTATGCTTTATTGTTTTTTAAAATAGTATTCAGCATTAATATATTTCCATGCTTTTGACTGTTTTTAAAAGTACATTATTTTTAGAATTTTTGTCAATTATAATAACAGAAATCCCTCGTATTTTGATCAAAATGTCTTACTAGTTTGAATGTACATATAATCCTCAAGTTCTGCAATGCTAAATTCTTAAAGTTCAAACATTTATTTAAATAAAAGATGATTGAACTTCCAAATATGTCCTATATTATGATTTAAGGCACATTTTATATTTGAAAATTAATGTCTCTTTAAACAGACACCTTTAGTTGTGGCTGGCACAATTTATTCTTATGTATTTAGCATTCACAATATTCTGAATGATAATTCTTGAAAGCCATTTTGTATGCAGTAAGTATGAATTGTTTATTGGGGATTATTTAGGAACTGGCATTGGAAAGGAATGAGATATTAAGACAAAGAAGGAAAAGTAACACTTGCTAGAAATTATAGATTACTTCCGGCTGAGTGGAATGAGCTTCCCCCATTTTGAAAGTAAACAAAATTCACTTCTGTGTGGCCATAAATGTGAAAGAACAAAAGACCAAAGCCCTTAAGCTTAGTTGAGTGATGAGTTAAATGTGAAAAACCATTTAAAAGGATGGAAAATGATAGCTATAATATTCAAACTATAAGGAAATAGGTAGCATGAATACAGATTATACATATGACAAAAATTTAAGCAAGTTATTCCCTACATTAGACAAGTCATTGTATTTATTTAATTACACTGTTATAATTTCTTTAGGTAATTATTTGTATTTTCATTGTCATGTGTAAAAGAAATGGCTTATGAAATTAAAGTACATTTGAGAGATGAAAATTTCATGTTTTCACAAAATTCTGAGTATTTTGATTTAAATTCATTGTCAAATTTGGAAATAAATTGTCATTATGAAATAAAGCACATTTTATATATAGAATCAATATTTTAAAATAGATATTCATCTAGAAAAATAAAGTAAATAGTCATTCTTTTAGGGTACAACTACTACTCTACATATTATCCAATGTTTAAATAGTAGTGAAATATTATATAATATCTTGAGATTGCTATTCTACATTTAGTAGTAATGTGAAATCTTTTTAACTAAATGCACATTATTCCATTATACTTTGTGTTTAAAATATTTATGATTAGAACGAAATCTACATTGAAAGTAATGTCATGATTTGTATTCTCTGCAGTCACCAATAAAAGGGAATATATATTACTAGGCCATGTTAACAGAGACATTCAAATTTACTTTACTCCTCTGGTACACATAATTGCTTTCTAAGTGTACTTTTCATTAGTGTCTGAATCATTAAATAAGTCCAAAGTGCAAGATTTAATTAATTTTGTTCTTAAAGTGACAAATTGCTAAGATCAATAATTGCATAAATGACCACATGGAATATCTACAGATGTCAATTTATGAATTGCATGATGAAACTTTAGTATTTCTTCAGAGAAGTATACCTAGTTTGATAAGCTTAGAGGATAGAAAAGAAGAGAATGATGAAAGAAATTCTAGAAAATAGATTAGAAAAGAAGTCAAGAATGTTTAAGAACACCATTATACCATTCTTGGGCATATGTCCAAAGGAATATAAGGCAACATACAATAGAGATACATGCATGCCCATGTTTATATCAGCACCATTTACAATAACCAAATTATGGAATCAATCTGGGTGCCCAACAGCATATACCACATATGTGCATATATACATACATATGTATGTATACATGCATTATACCTATATATATATACACACACACATACAATAGAGTAGTATTCATCAGTAAATAATAATAAAGTTATGTCATGTGCAGGAAAATGAATGGAACTGGAGATCATCATATTAAGAGAGATAAGCCAAACTCAAAAAGACAAATATTACATGTTTTCACTCATATGCAGAACTTACACTTAAAAAAAATTATAAAAATTTGACATGACTTTAAAAGGGGGGGCTGCTCACAGAGGAACCAGCAGGTAAGGGGAGAAGGATAGGAAGGTAATTACAGGATGAATATGACAGAAGTCTGTCATATAGATGCATGAATATAGCACAATGATACCCACTACAAACTGTTAAAAGCAGAGAAGTTAAAAAACTAATAGAAACGGTATGAATTTAATCAAGTTACAATATATGCATGTATGTAAATATCACAGTGAAACCCCTTTGTATAGTTAACTTATGCTAATGAATTCTAAAAGAATTTTATGGAAATTTTGCATATCATGCTAAGAAAATTTAAGTTTATTCTGGAAATAAAGGAAAAATATCAAAAAGATTTTATGGAAATTTTGCATATCATGCTAAGAAAATTTAAGTTTATTCTGGAAATAAAGGAAAAATATCAAAAGATTGAAAGTCATTGGAGGATGAATTGGATGGGTTGCAAAAGTAATTTTTTTAAACGAAATAATATTAGAATCAGGGGTGTCATAAGGAGGGATTCAAGGCAAGAAAAACTGAGTGCCTGAATTGAAATGGTAGTTGTAAAAATTTGTACTGAGTTTAAACAGGATGTGGACATGATATCCAGATAATGGTTAATAAGAACTTCCTTGTGATGTCCAACATGCAGATATAGATTCCAGAATTATTATTGTGTTGAATTTTAATGGAAGAGCAGGATGAAGATATCCAGAAGATATTTAGGCCAAGAAAAAGAGCAATTTAGGAAAACAAACTTGATAGGCGTGGTGTAGGAACAGAAATCAACAAAGTTAGAGAAAAAGCATTTGAGATGTAAGTCAACGACTTTGTATTAGTTAAAGAAATTTGAAGTTTTAAGAGCTGGAATAAACCAAAGATTTTAAGTCAGGAATGTGATTGATACTGAAAATGACAAAGGCCATTAATGATTACAGTAAAGATTTTCTGTTTGATTTTTGTTTTTCATTGTTTAATGTCACATATTCTCTTCTGGTATTAAAACAAATTTCTCATTATTAAATATTCCATTTGCTTGGTTGTTTGGTTTCTTAAATACTATCTTATTTCAATTTTCTTCTTTCTTTCTTAAAAATAAGAATTAAAACAAAGTATTTATTTATTTTAAGAATTCAAAAGCACTTATGATTCAACATTATTAATAAGTTTGTTTAAAATTTCACATTTATGTGGAAAGAATACCTTCCAGTACAATATCTTACAAAATTCTGGATTGATTTTATTGCTTGTATGCAGAAAATGTATCTGACATAAAATAACTTCTTAAATATTGAAATAATAATTTAAAAAATGATAATTTTATGGAATAAAATATAAAATCTATTCACATATTTAGCCATAAGAAATGTAACTGCTTCAACAAAAGGAAAAGAGAGGAAATATAAATTATTCTGTATATATGTTGTTTTCCTTTGTCCTTGGGCAAAGTATTGGAGAATATATACTTAATAAATATTTGTCTTTGTTGTTCTATCATTTAATGTCATAGAAGACAAATTTCTGAAACTACCTGGAAACAAAGGCCATGTCATGATGTTAAGTTTTATAACCAACCTGGAAAGAACACTCCTGTAAGAATTCAGGAAGAAGTGATCTTGAAGAGTAAATCAGAAACTAAACTAAATTGTTTGAATTGATCCCTTCATACAGACATATGTGCAAGGTTAAATTTAATTCAAAATAGATTTTATAACAAAATTATTTAAAGAGCATTTTCTCCCAGTATTTGGTTACTGTTTCCTCATTTTTTACCACTTGTATTCAACACTTGTCTCTGATTTTGCAGACAAGTGATCTGCAGATTTTCATCACACTGAATTCTTCTGAGTATATCTGCTTCTTCAAGGCACGATCCATTACATCTGTCTCAGCTTAGTCGATGCTCTGGCCATGATTCTCTTTGCATTGAACATTGTTGTCACCCTCATTGGGTCTTTTAAGCCTGAGCTGAAACAAAGTTAAACCGAAATCTAGAGAGGAAATATTGTGCAAAACTAAGTTGAAGTAATAGTGATTAATCTTTCCAATGAAGTTTCTTGTTTTTAACACATTAATTCTCAACAAACATAACTTAATAACTAATCTTGTACAAGCCACTATATTGCCTCCTAAAGTAAGAATAAAGTATAAAGAACATATAGTTCCCTTGATATCATTAATACATATGTGTACCTGTGGGCAAAAGAAGACCTAGAATATTTAATGAACTATTATTTATCACTGGGAAGTATGTACTGGGTGAGCACAAAGTAAAAGTCAAAGATGACAATGACTGTGCACCTCTCCTTCACCCCACTAATATCACAAACACAAAGGTAGCTATGATTAATTTTCTTCACTGCTCTACTCCCAGCTGCTGAAAATAATAAAAAGCTCAACAGATATTCTTGGAATTAATAAATTAGTCACCTCTATGTTTTTGAAAATTTCATATTCTTAGCAAATTCAACTTTCTCATTAGAAGACTCCAAACTTTTTGTTCTTTTCAGGCCTTCAGCTCTACTCATCTACAATGATGAGAGTCAGTGTGTTATCTAATTTTATTGGTTCAAATGTTAATCTCTTCCTTAAACGCCTCCACAGACACACCAGAAATAATCTTTAGCCAGATATCTGGGTGCCATGTTATGCAATCAAGTGGACACGTAAAACTAACCATAGGCAAGACACTTACAAAGATCAGAAAAATATATTTAAGCCTCCATATATGTTCATAGAGTGTGGCTAACTCTTGTAGCCAAGGTTTCAAAGTTTCATATATGAAGGAGGGCTAAGTAAGCAGGCATCATGCTTTATAGAATGTTGTATTTTTTAGTCATATTATCCTTGCATTAAAGTCTGTATCAGGTAGAACTAAAAATAAAACTTCTACTAAAAGATAGAAGGACAAAATGACAACAATCAGTGCCATAACATAAATGTAACATTTATACATAAAATATTGAAGAGATTCGATGTAAGAAGCTACAAATTATACACCAAATCAAAAAAGTAGTAGGAAAACCTTATTCTAAAAATGAGTACTGTTTATTGATTTTTAAAGCCAAAACATTTATCTAAAAGCCACAAACACATTGAAAATTCATGAAATATATGTTACACCTGTTTACTCCAAAGAAATTGCTGTGCTATGTCCACTAAGTGCCTTGATGCCTGTGAGTTTGAATCTCAGAAAACAGGATATGAATCTATAGATACTCTGCATGAAAAATTTGAAGGTGAATTCCCCCACATAATGCTAGGGACTGGGACAGGGACAGGCCAGTTCCTTTGAAAACACTCTAACTTCTATGCTGAGGATACGGTCACCAACTTGGTCTATGGTAATGAGAAAGTCAACTACAAAAAATAAGAGCCTCTCCCCAACTATGGTATGCTTAGATGCGAATCTGCAAGCCAGGGGAAAATGTGTCAAGCTAAAATTGCATTTTTGTTCATCATAAGGACAGAATGGTTATTGGTTTCATGATTAAACTTATTTTTATTAATTACTTCAAAAATGAAGAAAACAAATCAACACAAAGCATAGAATTTATGCTTCCTGCTATGTTGGTTAGAAAAATAAATGGCCTTATATTGATTTATACTTATTTGTGGCAATAGCTAATGACTGGGCTGGATAATCAACTATTTCATTTAAGAAGTAAAAACAGAGGTTTCATAACAAAGAGGTTTAGTCAGATATGTATGGAAAATGCTTTTCAAACTCTTCTGGTCCTAGAGCATGAAAAAAGTTTTCTAGTATGGAAATTTTGGTAGCAAAATGCAGGGGATGACTTAACATATGGATCTAAATACTCTCCTTCTACCCCATCCCACTCATCCCCAACCTTTCATCTATTCCTCCTTGTCATGATTGATTGCTGGGCTAGTTATCAAAGGGATGGAGTGGAGCTACATAATGTTCACTCTTGTCTGTCATTATTGATTCAAGTCTAAGTTTCTGTCAGTAAAGAACAATGGAATGAGGATAAATTATACCTGCTAGTAATCTTATGGTATATACTACATTACCTGCAGAGGGAGATGCTGTTATCATTAGGCTAACATAATGTAGATTTGGATGTTATTATTACTGCCTTTTAGGCTTCTTTCGTTGTAACCAAGCACGGTGTTCCTTTATGCTATTGAGATTTCTACTGTATTCCATACAGCATTATTTATAATTAAGGTACTATATCTGTAGTATAAAAATATATTCTTCATTCCACAGAGGGTGAAGGCCTTTCATAGAATGACCTACAGATATTCCAGTTTCAATACCAAATAAGAGCCAAAGTACATGACAGGTGTTGCAGTTTGGTAAAAAGGCTTATTGTGCTGTGAGTACAAACCCTATGGGGATTTTCTTCTACTCATAACCATAATACACATACTGGGGAGAATTTTGCTCTTCTGATTGTGCTTAATGACTTTCTTGCAAAAGTTAAGTTTCCAAGCTTACAGCTGTATGTTCTTCATTTTGGAGCATGTGGTGAATAAAAGATAAATGCTTTTTTTAAATAGCTGCAAAATTTGTCCCACTACTTTACCTTTTCAGTTTCTGTCTCCTATTTATAAGTCAAAGAAATTGTAGCATCAACTGTAGCTAGTGATCCTGCAAAGATTATACAACTGCTGCTTCCAAAGATAAGCCAGAAATATGTACCCAGAAAACACCTGAGCATTGCCTCTAATACTAACAACTTCAAAAATTAAACAGCAAAAGAAGATGGAACAACTTACATCACATCACTAGAAAAACATTTTTGTCCAAAGATGAATGAAGAAGATGACATAGACTAGGCGATGTTGTAGGATATAAATAAGAGGAACAAGCTGTGAACAGTTGCTGAGAAAGGTACTACAGAGCTCACCTATGCCTTTTCTCCTCTAGGTACATATAAACTGATGAATATTATCAGTTTCTCATTATACTAATTAATATCACTTTTAAATGCATCATGGTAATGGTAGTTTAATTTAAATTTTTGTGCATAAGAAAAAATATTGATTTTTAGAAGTAAAGTGCTATGAATAATATTGAATGTGAGCCACAAATCCTAGACTTAGATCCTGATGCCTTATTGACAATATTTACAGCCCTTCCTGTGAAAATGAGATTGAGCTCATGTTCAGTAATTTTGGATATAAATTCTTCTTATGTTTTGTCAGTTTGTTTCTTTGAAGATAGGTAGGTAGATAGATGAATAGAAAGATAGATAAGTAGATATAGGGAGATGGATGTTTGACAAGGAATTGAGCTGTGATTTTTGGCTTCTTAGCAGCAAAATACTTATTTGGTAGAATTTGTCCCATTGGCTATGTTTTAAGACGGCCTAAACATTTGCTTAACACTAAGAAAAATGAAGAAAATGAACTAAGAATCCATTTTTGTTCTCTTCTGCTTTATAAGAAAGACATCACAAACCCTATTCAATTGTCCTGAAATAGTACTGAATAATTTATCCTTATCATTAGAAAGAAACTTTGTTCTGCCTATCTCCTAATATGTGTGTGTATGTACAAACATATAAATATACATAGTCACATACACATATACATATGAACAATACTTCTTATAGTACAGATGAATATAGCTTATTTTGCAAATTCATAAAGAAAAATATTGTTTCCTTTAAGAAATGAATAAAACAAAAAATAGTGATCACGTTTAAATATCCAGAACTGGGAATTTGCTGACTATTTGAGTTATCATTTTACTTGTAAAGTAAAAGTTCTCAGATACAAAGTATTCCAAGCAGAATGATGACTAGTCAGGCAAGTAAAAGGGGAGATAATTAGTTCTATTCTTTGTATTTTGTTATATCAAGGATATTTGTTTAGGAGCTTAAGTGGTAATTTGAAGTAGGCCTCATAGCTTGAAGTACTCACTGGCTACAGAATTATTTAAATTTTATGTTATTTTACTTGCTGTTCCCTTGTCAGTTACCTCATTTCATTTTGTTCTTCCTTATACCATCTAGTTTATATTTTTAATCTTCAAGTGTTTTGCATTATCTTTAGTTATTTCATATAATTTTGTTCTTTGAAGAAAACTTTAATTGTAATTCCAGCACGTGGGAGTCTGAGGCAGAAGGATCATGGCATGGAGATTAGCCTGGGCTACATAGTGATACCCTACCTAAAAAAATTAAAACAACATAATATAAAATATAATGAAATGATTTCAATAAAGCAGTGCTAATTTATCTACAACTATTTAATATTTTAAAGTTTATTTTCTTATTATTTTATATAACATATTTATTGTATTTATAATTCCTTTATCAAACTTTCTGAACTGGTTTTGATTTAGAGACTTTAAAAATACTTTATTCTTAATATATTTTCTATATAAATATATACTGCCAATTTTTCTTACATTTTAGGAGGAATTTTATTAATTTTTACTTGGAAATCAGTGCATATAGATTTCAGAACAAGGATTTCAGTACCACAAAGGAAGGATAACAGCGCTTTTCCCCTCCCTTCTGTGTAATTTTTCCATTGTCTTGCCAGTTAATTGTCTGCTATTCTCCAAGTGTTGTAGTCTAAAAATCATTTTAACTTTTCGTGGCCTTAACTCAGGAGGCTTCTCTAAAATTTTTCTTCATCTGTTCATGTTTCCTTATAAATATTTATTCTATTTTGTTTAGGATGTTGCATTGCCTATGCCCCCATTTGCCAAACAGTGTGTAGTCATCACAGGGATGTTATGTCACATCTTAAAATTTCAAGGAAAATATAGCAATACATGGCATACAATTTACTTCATTTTACTTCAATTAAATTCATTGTTCCATCATTATGCAATGTTCTATTTCTTTAGATGATGTCACACTTTTGTGAAGTTAGTCTCTTTCAGCAGGGGACACATCACATTAGCAAGGAATCACCATTGTTTAGAATTAAAATAAAAACATTAGGCTTCCTTTCTGTTTGTGTGAAATGTTTTAATAACCTCAATGTATGTGTGTAATATAATCAAGACATGAAGGGCTAATGAGTGCATGTTACTAACACTATGAGTTCTTATGCTTTCCATCCAAAAGAAATCAGGTAGAGGCTTAGATTACAGGAAAAAGTCCCTGAATATAGAAAGAGAAAATCCCAAGCTAACTCACATGAGAGGAAATGGAACAAATGTTACATACATGGTGTTCCCCAGCTGGACATGGTTCTGGGTTTTTTAATGTCACTGTGTGCAGAAGTGGAGTTCTAGTTGTACCTGTGCTCTCCCTTAGCATGTGTCTTTATGTGTCTCATATCTTGTTATCATGTCAAATTTCTATATCAGGTCTGATTTTTACTATTATAGTAAGGTAAAGATTATTTTAGCACACCGTAGTGACTACTCTACATGTGCATGTGCACCTCACCACAAGGGAATTGCCCAGCATTGTTTTAGAGGAAACAGTTAAATGTCTTAAATATATTTGCACAGGAAAGCTAAATGATTTCAAAGCCATTGATAGATTAATAATTGGCTTTAACAAAATGTTTTTGCCTTCACTTTACTTTTCTAGAAAACATCTCTTACTTCCTGGCAGGCTTGTTGACCATATACTATTTAATGACTTACTTGATTTTGTCTGCTTTCTTTGCTCCCCATCATTTGCTGATCCCTTAGTTCTGAAGCTGCAGTGTCTCAGGCAGATACCTCCTAGCTCAAATCTGCCAAGAATCAATAAGTAGTGTAAGTCATTTATATTATAATCAATCAGTAAACTTCAGTTTGGACATTTCCATTTTGATCACTTTCTTTTGATTCCTTCTATCATAGTTAAAGTAAGTCTGCTCATCCTTCAAACATGTCTTCTTTACAAAGTGTAACCTAATTCTCAGTTCCATGACTATAGACTGGACTTATCACTCACTTATTTATAACAAAATGTTAGAAGTAATGGTGTGGAACCATGGTAAGTCATAATGGTATGATCCAGGTATTTCACAAAAGAACTGGAGACTTCTGTATTGTTTGCTTTCTGGGATAACTCACTCTGGATGAAGACAGCTACAATGCCATGAAAACAATCAAGCAACCCAATAAAGGATATACAGCAAGGAACTAAGGGGCTCTGCCAAAATCCATGTGATTGAATCATCTTAAAAACAGATCCCTCAACCCCATGAGAGTTTCTAAATGATTGCACAACTGACTGATAAATCTTGACTGTAAATTCATGAGACAATAGATAGTCAGCACATTTTCTACAAATATGATTTTAAATAAGATTATTAGTATACAACTAAAGTACATGGCACATCCAAAACTGTCCATGTTTATACCAAAAATGATATAGGCATAATCAGCTCTTCTCTTTTCAACATCATTTGGAGAGCTACTATTCATCCAAGTTAATAAAAATGATTTCTACTAAAAAATAATGTAATTGTGTCTTCTAGAAATAGTTATTTGTTTTAAAATAAACTGGTTTTGTGTTCAGTACAATGCAGTATATCTGCTTCTGTCACTACATTCATAATATTACAGATTGCAAAATCTACACAGAAAATCACTTTATTCAATTTGATTTAACCATAATAAGGATAAAATTTGTTTTCCTTGAATAAAAAAGTAAAGGAAACACATAGATTTCTACTCAATTATCTACCTGCAAATTTGTACTGCCCTCAATTCTCACTTTTTCTTCAGAACTATCATTTAATTTAGGTGTATGCTGTGCTGAGAGTTGAATCTATAAAACCATTTGTTGCCTCTAAACTCTTGACACTAAAACGGACTGTAATACCTTTACACTTGCTCCTTTTGTTCTGATTTGTGTTTGTGGTTTGGAATAGACTTTTCATTCTATGCCTTTGTTGCAATCTGGAGTACTGCAGAGGGTTTTATAGTCATGCTGGACTATTTGTAAAATTGATGATAATGATAACAATGCTATTCAGAATAGTTATTAAAAATTTTAATATTAGAACAAAGAATATAGACTTCCAAGGACAAAATCCCAATACAATATTAAAATAGTTAAATAATTTGGTGAAAACATTATATTGCCAAAAGCAGAAATATACAGGCTAATGTTTACTTTTATAAAACATATTTTTCAAAAATAGAAAACAATTCTTTTTCAAGATGCCACAGGAAAGACAGTATTAATGTGGAAATTGTAAAAATAATGGATATAATGATAATATTTAGAAGAAAAGTTTGAATACTAGAATACAAGGATTCCTTCTTTGTGTGAGGAAAAGTTCTCTTTTTTGTTCACAAGTATTACCTGTATAGAGGGATTTCATTTTGACATTTACATATCTGCTTGCAAGTACCTTAATTAGATTCACCCCTTCCATCATTCTCCCTCATCTTTCCTGCCCCATTTCTTAGAACATTTTCAACAGGCTTCATTATCCTGTTTTCAAACGTTTTTTGATGTAGCTAAGTATTTTTTGCAGGGGGATGTGATTGTTAACTGAGTAATATAATCTTATTTATCTAAGCACTGTATTTTCTATTTTTAAATTATGTGAATATCTTCACATTTCCCTAGTGAGTAATTTTTATAGCTTGATTTCCTGAAGTAATCAAACTATATTTGATTTCCTGTTTTAATTTGAAAATGGAGTTTTAGTCATTTCCTTTCCAAAACTGAGATAATCGAATTATCTCCTTAACTCACTATCCTCAGAAGTATGACTGTACACTACTTGATCTCCATTGAGTAAAGCATATTTCTTGGTCATCTCCACATGATTAGTGAAAGAAATTACTGATACTGTCATTTAGAAAAAAAAGACAGACCCTTTACATAACAAAATATCTGAGTTAATAATTATGTTTCTTATATTCAATATTTTCAGATTATTTGTTAGCTAAGGCACAGTTTCACCCAGAATCATTTCTGATTAAGATATCAAGAAAAATTTGGAAAAGTATTTTTTCAATAATCTAACTGATTTAAAAAAACGCTGAAAGAGTAGAAACGAATATGGTGGAGTGAAAATCCTGAGAAGGTAAATGAAAGTTCCATTGTAAAATTGAATTTTATAGGTTTAATTTCCAAGTCACACGGAGAATTTTTGAATTATGAAAGAAAAGATTCTATCCATATGTATGAGGCAGAAATGAAGTGTTGAAAATGATCCTTTACAAGTTTAGTTATTGAACACATCCTATAAGGATTGTGGGTGGTGCTAGAGAAACCAAGAAAGAAACTTCAACAACTGCAGAAGACTGGAATGGCAGCTGTGGTTACTGTAAAGCTCATTTTGTTCTAATGTGTTCTGCTCTAGAAAAGCATCAGTAAATCAGACTGAAGGTTGTGACATATTTTCAAAACATATCCAGATAGGAGATGGACTGCATATTTTTATCCTAAAATTAATTTCAGATTGATTCAGGTAATGAAAGCTGTGAGAGTACATGTGTGTTGTATAAACTGTTAGTAAATAATTTGAAAAAAACACCTTGGTTCATAATTTAAAGGTGATCCATGAGTTAATACTCGTATTTCTCCAACTATAAGCAATATTTTTCTGTTTGTTTGCCAATATATTAGAAATCCCATTGTTGTTAATCATTTTCTACTAAATTTGTACAGCAACCTCTAACTTTTTAAATATTTTCATCTTTTCCCTTATTGTATTGAAGCAGTGCTTACAATTGTCCATCACCATAAATATAAGAAATTCGATCACTTCCAAAATTTTTTACAAAGTATTTCCTATCAAGTCTGTATGTTAGGCTTAGATATAGAATATGCAGAAATATGGGGCATGATCATGTATCCTTTTCATATATGTAAAGGATCGTAAAAAACTTTTCAAGAAATGATGAATAAGAATCATCCAAATTTGATAAAACAGCCACATATTCAAAAAGTCTCAAAGAAAATTAAGCAAGAGAATTCAAAGTAAAATGCATCTTAAAATATTGCAAGAAAATAAAATTACTTGTCAATAACTTCCAAGAACATAGGTACAAAATCTAATGCATAATATCAGCAAATTGAATTTATATAAAATATAATATATATTAAAATATAATAAATTCAACATATCCATGGAGACTTATCCCAGAAACCAGTTTGCCTTAATATTCAAAAATTAATGGATTTTTTAAGATAAAACATCAATAGAATAAAGTTAAAAATACTATTATTCCAATAGATAGTGAAAAACTTTTCAAAAAATACAATACTTCTTTACTTATAATGTAAGTTGTCAGCAAATGAGGAATAGAAGAGCTCCCCCCTCAATTTGATAAAGATCACTACAGCAGACCCACAACTCATGTCACATAAAACTCTGAAATCTTCAATGGCATGTCTTCAAAAACTGGACAAGGTAAAAAACAAGGAAGTTCACCACTGACATTCTTGTTCAATGTTGTATTGGAGGTACTAGTTAATGAAATTGCCAATAAAAGGAATAATATCATTTTAAGTGAGGTTAGCCATGCTCACAAGGCCAAAATTTGCAGGTTTTCTCTCATTTGTGGAATATAAACCTGATACAAACATAGCAATATTATGTCGAATAGGTCACACTAGGGGGAGGTCATATATGAAAGAGGGAGGGTAAAAGAAGGAAGTTAAGAAGGTGAATGGGTTTGATATACATGCTATACAAAAATAAATATAGAATTTTTAAACCTGATGAAGTAACTAGAAGCAGACTAAGGTAGAAAGGAGAAAAATAGAAGAAATAAACCAATTTTGGTTATCATACATATATTCATGGAAATGTAAGAAGGAAAGTCCCTTGTATAGTTATCTTAAACAAACAAAAATGTCAATTTTTTTTGTTTACAAAATCTGACAAGAGAGTGGAACAGGTCCTGTCTGGGGGGGAGGGGATTGGCATCAGTGAGAGGGTGGAGAAGGAGGAGAAAGGTCATGGGAGGGTGAATATGGTGCAAATACCATGTACACATGTATGTAAATGGAAAAATGAGACCTGTCGAAAATATTCCATGAATGAGGTGTGGGGGGATGAAGGAGAATGATGGAGGGGGATGAATTCAGCTATGACATGTTTGATATATTATAAGAACATTTGTAAATGTTATAATGTACCCCAGTGCAACAATACAAGAAACATAAAAATTAAAAAAAGGAATAAAATTTTAAGCTATAAATTGCCATTCACAGGTGTAAAATTATACCTTACTTAGCATATAGAATATTTCAACTAGTATGCAAAGAAACGGTTGAAACCATGATTTTAGTTTGTCAAGAATATTGTACAATATAAACATATAAAAATCCATTGTATTTCTATATACTGACAAGAAGGTATGCTAAAGTCTAAGATCAAAAACAATAAAAGCTCAAAATAAATATGGCTCAAAGAAGTGGAAGTCAGCATCCCCGTTAAAAGGTACAACACTCCCATGAGAATGATAGAATTAAAGCAGAACAACCCTGATCTGCTGGAAAGTGTAGAGTAGAGCTATCCTGTATTATGGTAGCAATGAAAATGTACAGTCACTTTGAAAAATGAAACTGGCAGTTACAAATGAAAGACTTTTGATAGAAGCACACATCATCAGACTGAGGAAATACAACATGATGTAATACATTCCACAGCTTTGATAGCAACAGTCTAATACTATGGAACAATTATCATGATATGATAAAATGAGTAAATATGCATTAATACTGTCATTTTTGAGAGAAAATGGGCAATATCCAAGGAATCTGAAATTGCTTTCAACCTACAACAAAAATTTCAAGTTTCAACTATAAGCCAAAAACACCTTTGAGATATGTAGACTTATAATAAATGCATTTAATCTAGTGTACCATTAGTAAAATCTTGGTAATGCTTGGTAATAGAGCATTTATACTGTTCTATTATATAATTTTCTATTGTTTTTATTGAAATGTTTTCTTTTTTCTTTATGTTTTATAGGAATTCTTTATGAATGCTGTTTGACATGTATATTTCAAATATCACCTTCTGGGCTTGGATTTACCTTAATTTTTGTAATGGTATCTCTCAGGTTACATGTTCATCTTTTTTTATTCTATGCTTTTTTTAAAGTCAAGTTTGGAAATACTTCTGCATATTTTTATAACTCCTCATAGCATAAAATAGTGACCCGATGTTTGTTCCAATTCATTTCTTAAATAGCCCATCATTTCTGAAGAGATTTGTAAAGCCATCTCTGGTATATTCAATGTTTTACAGTTAATTGTATTTGGCAAGTGGGGAAAAAATGGGTCACTATATACAAGTGGAATGGCTATAAAAGATTAGGATCTGATCAAAGAGCAGCACAAACACTTTATACCTCCATTTGAGAGTAACAGCTACGCAAACTCCACAACACTAAGCTAAGCTCCTCATGTTTCCATCCAGGAGTAAGCAGAAAAAAAATATTTTTGCAAAGATGATGTATAATTTCCTCTAAAGATCATTTCTATATTTTACTGTGCCCAGTAACATTCTTAGACTACCACATCTCAGTTGCATTCATTTTTTTGCAGTACTGGGATTTGAAGGCAGTTGGGCAGATGCTCTGTCACCCAAGCCATACCTCCAGTCTTTTTGCTTTTAAATATTTTGAGGGTAGGGTTTTGTTTTTTTCCCAGTCTGACCTTGACCCAGATTCTCCTATTCATATTTTTTTGATCATTTACCAGTAACTTCAACAGAAAAACTGAAGTGTACATTTCCATAAGGACAAAGAGAAGATTGGTTTCTATATTTACAGTGCATTTTTTCTCCTTTCGCACGTTTGTAATCTGGATGTCTCATGGAGGCTTCCTTAATGCTGAGAGTATGGCTGGGCACTGTTAGAGTCCTGCAGGGTGGCTCTATGTTTATTTAAAAAAGTGATTGAAATATATTGTCATCTAGGGTCAGGTCTTCCCTAATTAGCTCGAACATCTGGTCTCCCTCAAGGGTCTGTGTTAAGTGGTTTATTATTAATTTTGTATGTAATGATTTGGAACCCTTTAATTTTATGAAACCAGCAGGGTTATTATTTTTTGCCAATGATCCACATTACATGAAAAAATTGTGTATGAACTAAACTTTTTGTAATGGAATATCAATGTGATATAAGTCTAGCTTGAATGGTCATCAAAGTTGCTAAAATGAATTTAATAATTATTTAAATAAAAATATTCTTGATAATAACTCAAAAACCATGTATATACAGTAAGCAATGCCACAATAGATTATATTTTTAAAAAGAGGACATTTTGTTTAACAAGACATTTTCAAAAATGTGTTCCAAAGCAATAAATGAGTACATCTGAATTTTATTAAAATATTTAATATTGGTCATACAGCTACATTGATAAAATTTTCAAAACCAATGTTTTAAGAATTTGTCAATGGTAGAGCATGCCTGCTCCTACCCCACTGCCTGTCAAAGCTGCTCCTGTCTTCCTTTCTACTTCTTCCTGCTTTGCTCTGTTTTACCAAATAAACCTTTGCTAGTCCTCAAAAAACTTACCGATTCTAAATTGAGGCTTGGAATGTTTATTCTGGAATAAATAATGCTTTAGGATAATCCTCAAAGGTAATTAATTGTATAAATATACAGATTTAATGTTACCATATGATTTTCAAACCAAGATTCAATTTAATATAATATCTTTATGTTGCCTCCTATGAATGATTCATACTTGCAACATATTAATTCACTTAAATTTTTTTTTGAGTTTTGTTACAAATTGTTCTTATTAGGTTTAATTTATTACTTGCTGATTTTCCAAGTCACCTTAACATCAAGACCACAAATATTTTACATGCTCTGTGCTGCATCTGGCATGGTGTTACATTTTCAAGTCATTCTTATGTCCCACTCTAGTCTGTACATAGCCAAGCAATGCAATTTAATGGCTGCTAAGGAAAAACTAAATATGTTATTTAAATTTTTCTTGATATAAATTTCCACATGATTTAGCAACTGTAATTGGAGGGTAAGTGTAGTCAAGATACTCTATAGAAATAAAGAAATTTTAATGTGCATTTGTCTCACAAAACATGTATGCACACTGTCAACTCTTACTCATTTTCAACCTTAAATGAAACCCAGAGCCTGGCATACATTGTCTTAAATACCTCACTTACAAAATCTCATTATGTATAGATAAGTATCCATCTAGTAAATATGTGATAATGTTTAGTATGGGGAGTGGATTAAAGTCTATGAGAACTGGACACAAGCAAGACGGGATGCAGTTAGTTGCTTTTACCTGTTGCCCGAGATAGGCACAGCCCTCAACCAAGAATCAGGAAAAGTCAGAACAGCTGCATCTCCTAAATTGTATTCAGAGAAGCAGGAATGCAGTTTTCTCCTGTTACAATGTCACGCCCCTCCCTGGGGCTCCACCCTGTTTGCTGCTATAAAAGACCCCTGAAGGAGGAAGGGGTGGGGGGCCTTTGCTTTTGGGGGCTTTACTTTGGGTTTTTGCTTGGCTTTTCCTTTTGGGGGCTTTTACTTTGGGCCTTTTGGTGTGGGAAGCTTTTGGAAGGGAAAATGCTAAAGGAAAAAGGGAAAAATTGCTGAAGGGAAAAGAATTGTTGAAGGGAAAATGTTAAAGAGGGGTTGATAGAAAGTCTGCACCAAGAACTTTAACATAGGCTTCAGAAAGCAAAGTTGAGAAAGAACTTCATACACAGGCCTTAGGAAAGCTAAAGCTAAAGAAAATCCAAAGAGAACACGGAAGAGTGCACAGTGCAAGTGTAAGGACCGAGACCTTAAGAATTATGCATAAGCAGGCTGTAGGTGAGGCTGTTTGCAAGTTTGTAGCACTGAGGCTTTGAGAGAGCTAAAGAGAGACAGTGCAAGCCTGGGGGCAAAAGACTTTAAGAGCAATTAAGATGGAGATAAGCTAAAAGCACATGGGACAGTGCAAGCCTAAGGAGCAGGGTTTTAAAGAACTGTGAGGAGTAAGGCCTTAAAGAATCAAGATGGAGAAAAGAAGCAGTGAGGATTGTGCATCTCCAGCCACACATACAACACACCTAACCCCAACTTTCTGTCTGTCTGTCTATCCTGTGTCTTCTCTGAATCTCCAGTTGCCCCCAGTCAAGCCCAGTTAGGTCCAATAATAACCAAGAAGCAAGAGAGAAAGCTGGCCCCAGCAAGGGAGGGAGTGTGAGAAACAGCGCCCCCTTCAGTTTAACCTCACTATTCACACTCAATTGCTTGTATTTCAAAATAACTTATAAAATTCATGTTATCCTCATCACAGGAGTGCCATAAAACTGACTTTCCAACACATTTGGTGGAAATCGAAGTTGTCACACTTCTTATAGCTCTCTTGTGGCTAAAATAATTTAAATATGAGTTAAATATAAGTTTGCAGCAAACATAATCATAATTAAAGTTAGCTTTTGGTAGATTCTTTAAAAGCATACTTAAAGAATATATTTGCTGCAGAAAGGTTGCCTAGGACAGTGAAAGAGAGAGAGAAAGAGATTAACACAAGGTGCATAATCCATCTGACCACAGTTCTCAAAAAGAAAGCTGACTTTTGTCTTGGGGACTTCTTGGCATGTTCTTCTTGCTGTGAGAAGGCAATTAAAACTAACTGTGAAATATTTACTTATGAATCCTCCTTTTCTCCTCTCTCTGTCTCTCCTTCGCTCTCTCATTAAAATTGGCTACATAATAATTACCTTTGCAAATCTGACTGATGATAGCAGGACCATGCATGCCACTACCAAAGAAGAAGCCAGAACCTTACACAGTTCAAATCTTTAAACATGGTAGCCTCATCCTCCATCAATACATGGATGTATTAATTATCTATTTCTTAGAAATAGATTATCTCAGAACTTAAGGACTCAAAACAACAACATTTATCTCAAATTTTGTCTCGGAAGAGTCCAGTTGTTGGCTTGTAACAAATATGAAATGATCTCATATTTGCAATCTTCCTGTGTCTACCTATTACATTGCTGGAATTACAGGGTTGCTCCACCAAGTCAAGCTCTGGGGTCATTCTCAAAGCAACATCTGGATTTATTCATTTGCATTCATAAAATACATGTGTTGTTGCTCTGTATTCTCTTCCTCAGTGAAGTGATGATCCAATTAGAAAATAAGTAAAGGTTTAAGCAAAAAAAATCAAAATCTCATTGTCATTGAAAGTTTTGAATGATATTCTATTTATGTTTTTTTGTGATTTCTAATTTCTACAAAATAGTTGATCTTGATGATCTGCTCATCAGCAGTTTTGGAAGACCACAGACATAAATAAAAGTTTACTCTTAGCTGAAAGCATTTCAAGAAACAGATTGTCTTCGGCTAAAACAGACCCCAATCAGAAGAGTAAAGAACATAAGTACGAAAACCCAGGTCCTTATTCCTTCTAAATTCAGCAATTGTCAAGGCCACTCTTCTGTGGGTATATGGTGAAGAGTTATCAGCAGTGCTTCTAATAGCCAAAGTCTAGAGCAGCAGAGGGAAGGAAAACAGAAGGAAAAATATGGCATGCATTTAAGGATGGTAAGTAATTACATTAAAATGTTGCCATAGCATGGTTCATGAAAAATCTTAGTTTTGACAAAATTACTACAGATTTTGAGGAAACCAGAATACCATCATGAGTGTATACTAAGATACACTTTTGGAAAAATGTCACCAAGAAGGACAAATTATGTTATATCATCACTGACATGTGCTGTCCACTACATTTTGGGTATTTTTGTTTTTAACTGTGGCATCTATGTGTTATTTGAACCACCAACAAAAAAAAATTTGTGTTTACAAATGAAGGGATTACATGCAACTAAGTAAATTTACATGGCCTACCAAGACTTTCAAAACCTGAATAATTAATAATAGCAGAAATAGTGGTTACCTGAAGAAAGTTTTAGACTATTTTCTTTTAAATAAAGCTACTCAGAGTAATTAGTTTACTTTGTTGAGAAATATAAGCTCCCAAAACTGTAAAAAAAAAAATTAAATCATTTTAATGCAATTTTATTTTTCTGTGTTGATGTAGCCACCTGGTGGCACTGTTGATTAAACTTGGAAAAAATTTAAATTTTTTGGTAAGTCCTTTTAATGAATACATTCTATGTTAAATTTATAAATTATGTATAATTCCTGTTGCTATTAATTTATTTAATATATGAAAGCTTGATAGCTATAGGTGGAAAAGCACACTGAAAACTAAAAGCCTTTGTAAAAGTTTAAAATATTAAAAAAGCTATGTCTGCAATATTCAAAGACTTACAAATGAATATTCTAAAATTAAAAAATGAATTTAATATGTTTTAAAGATGCAGATTATACACTTAATATTTCTATATTTAAAAGAAAAAGCATTCAACATAAGATTGATTCATAAAAATTTTGTCACTAATATATTTTATTTTCACTGGTGTTCATTTTAATGATTCAATTGCAAGTAATTTTGCAAGAGTACTCTTACTGTCTAAGGGAGAGAGATCACTGCATTTCAAATATGATCATATATAATTCATTTATGTATAAGATTATTTTACAAATTTTTTCACTACTTGCTCATGTATATTGAAAATTTAAAAGATTGTGATGAACCATATTTATTAATTTTTGCCTCATAATTTACAGAAACATTGAAAAATGTGAAATTATGCTTATGATGCATTTATAAACATCAGAAGTTGTTCAAAGTAATTTATATTTGAAGGAAGGAACAAGATACCAGTTTGCTGATTCAGCTTGGGATTCATTTGAGTGATAAAAACAACAAATGATTTTAAAACCCTGAGAAAAAATTATAAACATGGTCTGAAAGTAACTGAGTTCTTAGACAGAGGTATGATGTGACTATCTTATATTAGTAATATACCCCAAAATATTTTGTGCTATCAAATAATAGTTTTTCATCTTCAGAACAGAAATTTTAAAGTTTAGCTATTCATACAACATTCCTTTATATTTATGGTAATAGAATTGGTGTGGATTAACTGAGTGATTATCATTTAGCTATTTTAAAAACTAATAAAAACTCATATAATCAATGACTTTTTCAAAAAACACTCAGTTCATTCATTTATATGTTAACATGTTTGAACATGCTTTTAGAAATTATAAACAATTAAATGATACATTTTAATAATGGTAAAGTAAAAATTTTTGCAATATTTTTTATGATTGAAAATGTGGAATACTCTGAGGAGAGTTACAAAAAGTGAAAATAAATGACTTTATACACTGAAAAGTATGAAATTTTTTCATATATGCTCTTGAAGTGCTTCTATACAAATGATGTATTTAAGTTATGTTTGCCTGGGCTTTGTGTTCTGAAGAAATTCTGAAGAAAGAGAAAAAGAAGGAATGCTTACATCATGAAAGTATATTCTGCACACATTCTTACATTTATGTGTTAAAGCACTGTGAACGAATCTAAGGAAAACTAGAGTTAACATCTAAACCACTTCCTATCCCCATATACCACAAAAGTCAGAAACATTTATGATTTTTCTGCACAAATTTCTACTCCTCCTAAGTTTATGAAATATCTATGCATTTTTTTGTTTGTTTTTTACT
Organism: Castor canadensis; assembly: GCF_047511655.1. NCBI lineage: Eukaryota > Metazoa > Chordata > Mammalia > Rodentia > Castoridae > Castor > Castor canadensis. The sequence continues at coordinate 24,237,310 of NC_133390.1, read as the reverse complement.
TACAAATAAAGTTACACTTGTATGTTTGTTTTATACTTTGTTATGTAAGGTTATTCCTTGAGCCACAAAGTTTTAGGCATTTGTTATACTGTGACAATCAATGCAATTTTTCTTGCATTTATTGGTGATGAAAGATAATTGAACTGTGGTTGCAGAGTTCAAGTAGAGACATAGGCATTATGAAAATCGAAGACTAAAATCAAAATGAAGAATGATGTAGGTATGGTTTTGGTTAATTCCTTTGTCATTCCTATTACAATATACACATACAGGATTAAATATTTGCTAATATAGATAAATTGCTCTTAATGATAAGTCACTAATTAAATTTCTACATACAATGCACAAAAAACAATGAAGAAATGAATAAAAAATTGCATCATCAATAACATTTTAGACACTCCAATCATAATAAATTCAGAATTATTACACTTTGGGATTTCAGTAAAGGTTCTCAGAAACACATAGCTATTAAGACATGTACACGTATACATCAAATATATACATATGTGAGTATACTTTTTCTATTGGCTTATGTGATTATGGAAACTGCAAGTCCCATGATTTTCCATCTGCAAGCTGGAGACAAAAGACGATAGTGTAGTCAAAGACCTAAAAGGCAGAGAGCCAAAGGCATAGATTCTCACCCAAGTCTAAGAACTAGAATCAAATAGGACAGGAGAAAAATTTGTGTGCAGCTCAAAGTACAACACAGAATTGAATCCTCCTCCACCTTTTTTGCTCCTTCAAGTCCTCAATGGATTGCATCATGCTCACCCATACTGGGGAGGGACAACTTCTCATTTTAGCACTGTAATGCTGATATTTTCTAAAAATACTCACATAGACACATTCAAAATTAATGTTTAACAAATATCTTGCAAACTAACACTTCAGTTTTGCCAGTAGAGCTACTCTGTTCTGTGAATGACAGAGTTGGATTTTGAAATTGAGGCCAAAAGAAAGCAGTACAAATACGTTTTCGCAAATGGCATTAAGTATCACTCCCCTGCACTGACCACACTATGACTAGTACATAAGACAAAGTGAGCAAAATGCATGTGATAAGGAATACTTAACTGAAATTACTTTTTACCATAGTTTTGTCAGTAAGTATTTTTTCAAAAAAAAAATTTACTTTTATTATTGTACTGGGTATACATTGTGACATTTACCAAAGTTCTTACAATATGTCACTTTGACATGTTGTGTAAGGGCTTGCTCAAGAAATGCATACTCTTTTTTTGTTTGTTTTTGAGGTATTGGGGTTTGAACTCAAGGCCTACACCTTGAACCACTCTGACAGACCTTTGTCCTGAAGAGTTTTTTCGAGATAGGGTTTTGGGAACTATTTGCCCAGGCTGGATTTGAACCACAATTCTCCTGATATCTGCCTCTTGAGTAGTTAGAATTACAGATGTGAGCCCCCAGAGCCTGGCCAAGAAATGCATACTATTATTAGTATAATCTGTTCTAGGCCTAGAATATAAACTCACTTATATGACTGAAATGAATATCTATAATTGATTCATCCCATTCTCCAAATTCCAAATAAATAGGAAATAAATACATTGTCATCATAACTGTTTCCTGCTCCATAAATTTCAACACACTGCTAAATTAACCATAAGCCTCTACCTATAACGTAAGTATTTATCTTACCTGCTCATATATAATTCTTCGTGCACTTAACTTGCATATGGAAAACTGCAGTCCATTTTAACCAGTACCATTTCTATGCACTTAGCTACATTTTTCTACTTCCAGGCTCTGTTCTTTGAATGGTTCCATGCTGCAATGCCCTGTTCTTTTTCTTTTTTGAAATCAATGATTGCAGGAGACAATAACTGGCTTTGAATCTTATACAATTTTGGAAAGAAATCCTTTTGACTAGATCTGATGATAATATGAGACTTGCAATGGATAAAATACCTTTGCCAGATTTCTTTTATTTTTGTCAAGAAGTCTAAACTACTACTATTCAAATGTTCTCAATAAATTTTACTAAAGTAAGCAGCAAAAGGATGTAGACTTACTAAGGAAAGGAATTAAAATCACATAAGCAGGACTAATTAAGTCTTCCACTCTTGCACAGCTTTTTTCCCACATATTTTTGCCATAAAATGGTTTATCAAAAATAAACTTCACTGCTTCTAAAGAGATATTTAGATAATATTATTACTTAGTATTTTTTTAACAAACTGTCAGTACTATCTACTGAATGATCATGGGTGAATGAAATCTTCCTTATGTGACTTTATGCATATCTTCAGAGTTCTTGAGTCTAATTCATACAAATATTAGTCATACCTACTCTAAATCACATCTCTGTTTCAGGTTGGAGGAAATAGTAATGGTGTTTGCATTAACCCGGGAGAGAAACATGTAAGTTTTTGATCACATATTCTTTTTGGTGTATTTGAAGTACAATAAACATTCTTATGCTCAATAATATTAATATTTTGTTCTTTTCAAAGTTTGCAATATGTTTACCTGGAATACAGAAATAGCATAACTCAGACAGCACTCAAATGTCAATCCAAAATCAAATGCATTGCATTAAGTGCCTAAATTCACAAGACTTTTTGTTTTTCTAGGTCCTTTATCTTTAAGTTAATGTTCAGACAGGAGAATTCTGTGTGGTTTTGTGGATATCAACCCCTAAAGCAATGCAGACTCAGGAGGTTTTGCAATTGGAGAGCTCTGCAGCTGTGACTTTATTAAATTAAACATAGTTCATGGCAATTTGCCATGGAAGTTTCCTTTGGGCCACTTTTCTGATCACAGTGATACATAAAACAGGCAGCTAGAATTCCACCAGTGGAAGTGCCATTTCCCTGGAATTTCTGTCAGATTCCACTTGCTATCTCTCCTAGTTCCTAGAGCTGTGCTCTTTTTTAGATTTTTATCATTACTATTTCTCATTAATTTTCAATTTCATATAGGTAAAATATCTATTAGATGAACTTTGGATACACTTTAATTTAATTATTTATACTGTTTCCCATGGTTTTAGTTTTCAGTGACCATTTCATTTATATGAAAACTACAGTACTGTTAATGAACTGTATGTTTTATAATCTAGAAGAAAGGATTTTGAATATATTCACCACAAAGAAATGGTAAGTGTTCAATGAGTAAGATATGTGTACAATGATGGATGTGCTGCATAATGTATAACCTGTATCTAAACACATGCTACCCCTAATATATATATATATAACATTTATATTTTGTGTATCAATTTAAACAAATATTTAACAAAGAAAATCAAAGCAAATTTTACTGGGTTACTTATGAATGTAATCACCACCTGTGCTTCCTATTTGACTGGATGAAAAATTTTAATTTTCAAATAAATTTTCAAAAATTTCAATTTTCAACCAGTTGTGCTTGCTAGGAATGTGCTCTACCACTTGAGCCATAACCCAAGCCCTTTTTTGCTTCACTTATTTTTAGGTAGAGTCTTAAAAATAAAAAGAAAAGGCACAATGAAATCCACTAAAATAAAGGAGGATGGGGGGGATGGTTAAGAAGAATTATAAAGGGAGTAAATTTGATCAAAGTACATTATATATACATATGTGCCATGAAATATCTTGTAAAATTAATATACAATAATAATGTTTTCTTAAGGATGACAGAACCATAGAGCACAGCACCCATGTTGAACGTTTGTTTCCCTTCTACCCTCTGTCCACTTGCACCTGTAGCACATGGTAGCCCTCAATACTTTTCTTCTTTCAGCTCAACTCTTACTTGCCTAGAAAGGCATTTCCATGCTATAGGAATATCTGATGCTCACTACAAGCAATTCTATCTCATTGTCTGTGTTAACTTTTTATTGCACTTATCATCTGAGAATTATATTTTAGACCATCAACATTATTTGTTTTCCACTGAACACAAGCTGAATGTGAATAAATCCTCATCTGTCATGTTATCCAGAAAAGAGAACCTGCCACAAAGTACAGGAAGCTTACTATTTTTATAAATACTTACATGACAAAATGTAAAATAATGTTTCTAAGGAATTCCAAGTTTTTTCCAACTTTTGAGCTTTTTATTTTTTCTTTGGTGGTACTTGAGGCTTGAACTCTGGGTTTCACATTTGTTAAGCAGGGCTCTACCTCTTGACCCATAACTCTGGCTCTCCACCTTTGAACTATTAAATAGCAACAAATTATTTACACTATTATACTGAAGTCCTCTCATTTTAAAATATTTTTTCTTTTATTCTATTGTTTTTACATTTACTTACATGTGTATACACTGTTTGCACCCCCTCCCCCCTACTTTGCCCACACTTCCCCTGTTCAGCTGTCTTCTTATCCGATTTTGTTGAAGAGAAAACCTAAGACTTAATAAGAAAGACATATCATTTTTTTCTAGTTTGAGATAATGATAGCTATATAGGGAGATTCCTAGCATTGATTCCATGCACTTGTGTTTTGCAACCCACATTTTGATATGAAGTATTTAAGACTCTTGTTGCTTTGAGCATGGAAAGCCACAAAAATTGAGGCATATCTTGGCTATTAGAAGAATGACATGGTTCTCATGTAGCTTCTCATGGAAAAAATCAATAATTTTCTTTGTAGAAAATTATTATACACCGTTTGTGTATATTAACAAACCTGAAGTATATGTGCATGAATATCAGAGAAGAATTATGACATATTTGATATATTGTAAGAACCTTGTAAATGCCACAGAGTACCATGATGATCATGGTGTGAGGCTCAGAATTTTACTCTGGCTATTATCATCAAATAAGTCTTTCATTTTGATATTGCTCAGTTCTTTGTTTTGTTGCTTATCTTTTTTTTTTGTTTGCATTTAAACCTATACATCATGTATTTCACAATTTTATATTTATAGAAAATTTGTAGTGATCATACAGACAGTTCCCCTATTATCTGTGCCATACTTCCTTATTATTAATACGGCACATTTGTTACAAATATTGATAAATCATTTTAAGGAAAGTTTATATCTTATTACATTTCTGCTTTCTACTTAATGTCATTTTGTATTCCAGGAGTACATCTGATATACGATGTTACATTTACGTGTCATAGCTCCTCAGGTTCCTCTTTGTTCTGACAGTGTCTCAGATTTCTCTTGTTGTTTGGTTATGTTGACAGTGTTGCAGAATAATCAGATTTCTCTGCTGTAAAGTTAAAAATTATTGCTCTATTAATTCTCATTTCCATACAGTGTCCGTGGGAGGAAGAAGTTTTGTGCATCACACACTAGTGGACTGGTAGTGGAGAGATATGTTACATTATTATAGGTATACCACACTAGTAGTGGGAAACTTTTCCTTCTATTTCTTTACTTCTTTTCTTTTTAAGACTGTCTCAAACTTGTGATCCTACTGTTTCTGTCTCCCAAGTGCTGGGATTACAGGCCTCTGCTACCATGGCTTGCTTCTAACTTTTTCTTCAGAGCTGATTATCAGCATACATTATTTGGAATCTTCTTCATGGAATTTCTATTCTCACACCATATTTATTTATTCTATCATTTACTTAAGAATATTTGTTGTTAGAGTTTGGGTTATAATTCAAATATTGCTTTTATATTTTATTCTTCAAATTACTCTAGCTTTGGCCATTGAGCACTCTTTCAATGTCCCTTTGACACATCTCTGCACTTTTATGTTAAGGTTATTATTACTGTTTTTCAGTACTTTACTGCATATTAAAATTCTTTAACTCCTGCTTATTTTTGCACTAGTCATATAATCAGGCATTCTTTCAATAAATTTTCTTCCTGTCATTAGGGAATGTATTAAAGAACCAACATTGTCCAAAAGTATTCCTGCTGCTGCTGAGATGTCATTGTTTCTAGGCTTCCTCATTTGACAAAAAAGAAACATGTGCCGATATTAACACATATCTATAAATATGACTTTCTCTCTATATAAATATACATATAACTTTATGCATCTCTACTAATGTATACATCAGCACAGAGTAATAACCATAAATACAGTGCTTTATTCAATGGGTCATTCCAGTTTCTTCCTTTGGTTATTTATAAACTACCACTACAACATCTAGAAACCTGGCTTTCCACATATACTATCATTTACTTAATTGTACAATTCTAGTATACTTGATTAGTGGTATAAAAATTTTAATCTTAGCCCCATGAAATAAATTTCTAGCTTTTTGTGGTAACTATTGGCATGGAATATCTTTCCACTTCCCTTTATTTTCTTAAAAAACCCTCAATTTTTACATTTAATGTGGTTTTCTTGAAGAGCACATACAGCAGGGTTTTGTATCAACTGAGCCAACTTCTATCTTTTGGTTGGTATAGTTAGACTATTTGTGTTTATAATGGTTGTTAATATGTTTGGATAATCTACCTCGCTCTGCCTGATGAGTTTAATCTCCCCTGTGTCTTGCTTCTGGTTTTGATTGATAATGTTGTATGTGTCCATTTTACATTAACAGTGACATATTGGTTATAAGTAATGAGTAGATAACCATATAAACTTTTCCTACTTCCTCAGTTTTAATTTGTATAGTTTTAATTACCTATTGTCAACCAGAGTCTAAAAAGGATCGCATGGAAATTTCCAGAAATAAGCAACTCTTAAACCTTAAATTGCATGCCATTTTGAGGAGTGTTGTCAAATTTTGCACCATTCTTCATCATATCACCTAGGATCTGAGTCATCTGTTTTTTTTAAGGATATCCACATTGTATTGTGAACATATATCCAGAAGTCACTTAGTAGGCATGTCACCTATCAAATCAAGTGTTGTGAAGTACAATGATTATGAGCAAATAATTCTTATTTTATACAACAAAGTCTCCAAAACACAAGAGTAGTGATGCTGACAATTTTATTTCACTATAGTTTTGTAATTGTTTTATTAATTATCAATTTCTATTAATGTTTGTGTGAAATTCGCAAATTAATCTTTATCTTGGGTGTATAGAAATGGGGGAAAGCAGTATATGCAGTACAGGGATACAGTACTACCTGGGGCGTAGACATCTACTAGGAATCTTAGATTGTATCACCATGGATAAGGTAGATACTGTATTTCAGTTTTTATGCAAATCTCTCTAGAAGTAGACTGTGTTTAGTGTTTGCTGTAAGTGTAGATAAAAGATATTTCAAATTTCTCCAATGTTCCTTTTGTTTCCTTGTTGAACTTGATTCAGTACTACTCAAAGGAAGATTCAGTGTCTTCTAACTCTTTTCCATGATAATGCCTATTATAATGGAGTCCTGGAAGTGTGGTGGTAAATTGTACAGGAAGGAAAATGTTATAATTTTATCAGTAAATCTCTGTCATTTAATGAATCTATGACCTTTCAATGGTGTCGTACTATTTTGACGATTAGCTTTTGTTTCTAAGCTAGGAAATCTAGATCGGAAAGGGATAGAAGTGTCCCCTTTGCAGGAGGAGAAGGCTCTGATTGGACCTTGTCTGAATCATAGCCCTTTTTTATGTACCACAGTTTAGAGGCATTTCACACCAGTATTCTTTTCTTCCCCACCAAAACAACAGGATGCCATTCTCTGTTCTACTCAGTAAGAATCTAGAATTCCTGAAAGTAAAACCCAGAAAAGTGTGGGAGCCCTGTAAGTTGGGCACTCTGGTGTTTTACATTGTCATTGTCGTCCACATCTCATCTCCAGTACATTGCTAAAATTGCCATTTTATTGCTTCTACCAGCATAGAGCTCTCCCATTTCTGTTTGAATTATGCATATTTTAGGGATGACCCTCTGAAGTCATCTCTGTTATTAGACTTCAGGATGGTGGTTTGGCCTGTGAACACAGATCTGTGCTAGTTCCAATAAGTTGTTTACTTTTCTTTCATTTAGTTTTTCTTATAAGGACTCAGGTAATGATTTTTAAATACTTTAATCTACAATGTGTTTTTTATATCATACCAATGTTACTTATCATTCTCTTTGACGTTAATACTGCCAAATACCTATAAAGTGATAATTTGTAATTTCTGAAAAAAATCAAATGTCCTGGTATTAAGATTAATTTAGCAATCTAAATCATTACAATGAAAAAGGAGATTTTCCATTTAAAAGGCACATGGTTGTATCTGAAGGCATAATTTAAGATGTAAATTGATGCTTAGATAGCCACCATTATTCCAGAGAGGTCATAAACTACAACCTCCAACATAATTAAATGGAGCAAGTTTATGAATCAATTAAAAAGGAGGAAGGAGGTGCTGGTAAAATATACGTGCACATTTAAATGACAGTTATAGAAGTGTGCATATGCTGCCAGTTGAATTAGCATATGATTAGATGATTATTATGTTGATTTGATTTGCTTAATTTATGTCCTGAAAGACAAGGCAACATTAAGATAAAGAAAAATGTTATTATCATTGTACTAATGTACCATCAAAAACTCAACTGGAAGAGGCAAAAATAATTTTAACATTACAGTAGTGTAGTAATATTCTAAAGAAATGAAAATAGAAAAAAATCATATTAAAGTACTTGAATTTTGGAAACAAATAAAGAAATTATTTATTCATATAAAAACAAAACAAAAACATCCAACTTCTGTTTCTATAGAATAAAAAAAGTTATTATTAATATCACATCTTCATTTTTTTCACACTTAAAGTTCTTCTTTCAATGCAGTATACTCAGTTATCATTCAAATTAACCAATAATGTACCTTCATTCAAGAGCAAGTTCTTTTTTTAAAATTTTTTATTCATTTATTCACATGTGCATACATTGTCTGGGTCATTTTTCCCCCTGCTTCACACCCTCATCTTCTTCCCCCCCACTCCCCTTACTTCCAGGCAGAACTTGCTCTGCCTTTATCTCTAATTTTGTTGAAGAGAAGACATAAGCAATAATAAGAAAGACAAAGCATTTTTGCTAGTTGAGATAAGGATAGCTATATAGAGAGATTCGTAGCATTGCTTGCATGTACAAATGTCTTACAACCCAAGTTGATTCATCTCTACCTGACCTTTTCACTACTTCCTGATCCCCTTCCCATATTGACCTCTGTCGCTTTAAGGTTTCTGTATTAGACTTCTGCAGTGGGGACATCAAACACTTTTATGTTTTGGGTTTCTTGGTTAACCTCGCTCAGAATGATGGTCTCCAGTTCCATCCATTTACTTGAGAATGATAAGATTTCATTCTTCTTCATGGCTGAGTAAAACTCCATGGGTATAAGTACCACATTTTCTTAATCTGTTTGTCTATAGTGGGACATCTTGGATGTTTCCATAACTTGGCTATTGTGAATAGCACTGCAATAAACATGGGTGTGCAGTTGCCTCTGGAGTAACCTGTGTTGCATTCCTTTGGGTATATCCACAGGAATGGGATTGCTGCATCATAGAACAGCAGGTTCTTTCTGTATTTGCCATGATGTTATATTTGTAATGGAAATATAATAATGGAACCAGGTGCCTGTGGCTCATGCCTACTATCCTAGCTACTTGGGAGCCTGAGATCTGGAGGATTACAGTTTAAGGCCAGTCTGGGCACATAGTTCATAAGACCCCATCTCTAAAAACACCAGAGTGAAATGAACTGGAAGTATAGCTCAAGTGGGGGATGACCTGCTTTTCAAGCACAAAGCCATTAGTTCAAACCCTAGTCCCACTAAAACAAAATGAAAAGAAATATAATAAAGTAAATAATTATAACCCTAAAAATTTAGAAATGCTTATAATCTTATTAGTTAATCAATGAATCATTAATTAATTAATTATTTTAATGTTGGAGATTGCAGCCAGGGCCTTTCATATGGTAAGGTAAATGCTGCACCACTGAACCCTCATCTACAAATCTGCTGAACTTTGAGAGATATTTTCAAAATAAACATCTGTGGGTTTGCATCTTACTGAGTATTGTCAGAGAAGCTGGTATGTATTTCCTCGAATTTGTAGACTTAGAATGACATGTAATATAAAAGTTCACTTATTTAAAAAAATTACCTGAAACATCAATGAATTTAACTTTTTGGCAATTTATCTCCCAAGTTTAGCCAGAACCTTTCACACTGTCTCTGCATGGGCATATCGAAAATCTCAGCAGGAAAAATGACTTAAGACTGACTTACGCTGTCCATCTGAGGACATGATGTGATTTGGGACATGATACATTCGTAGATCGATGGGTGTAAGTCTTTTCTAAACACAGCAGAAATCTTCTCTGTTTGATAAGTTCTCAAGTTCTACATGACAAAATTTCGATAGTAAAATTAGAAAGTCTACTTTGGGTAATACATCTTCCAGTAGATGAGCCGTTCAGACACCATGCAAACTGCCTATTAGCTACTGACACCAATTATTAAAGTCCCATACTATATCTTATTATATCTAATTATTCAGAATCTCTTTAGCATGTAAAAAGATATCTTCTAGTATAATTAGAAACATAGCAACACTCTCCCAAAACTACCTATGGAATGTTAACAGCAACCAAAACATCTTACAGGCTTTTGGGCATTGTCAAAAAGGATTTTTCTACTCATTTACAGATTATTACTCAGGATAGAAGAATTTTCAGCTTTTAGAAAATCAATGTATAAAGGAATGACCACCCTTCACCAAAAAAAAAAAAAAAAACAGTTTCCCTGCTACATAATTAATTATACATACCAGAACTCATAATAGTATGGTAAGTAATGCTTATTTACTCTGAACACAACTCACCTCTTCTGTTGAAAATTCTAAACAGTTTAACAAGCTCATGCTGGCTAATGTGACATAGTATCCTTTGTTTCCTTTCATAACAGTCTATTTATAACTGTGGACACAAGGTGGACTCTCCGAAGGTGAAACATGAGCACTATGCTAAGAATGTAATACTCCATAAAATAAAAACCAAGATTATATTTTTAATATTGTGGCATAAACAAACTAACATTTTTATGGGTTTGAAGAAAGCTATGAGTATAAGCTTTATGGTACTCATTCATTATTTTGCTATTCAAGAGCAAGTTTGCTCAGAGCAATAAAGTAGCTTTTCATTTATTCAACACCTATGTGTGTTATTATATCTTTTTTTAGGCTATAGGCTAGACTAGGATTTTATCTTCTCTTCCTAATTCCAAATAATGATTTGAACTCTATTCTCTTTGGCATCCCTGAACTAAACTTCTACTTTTCATGTTAATTGATTTCCTTATCTTCACCCTACCAGAAGAATGCATCAAAGCAGTGAACTCTGGTATTTTTAAGACCTATTTTTGTGTTAAACCTCATCATATAATCCTGCTTTGTGAAGAGACAAAGCAGATTTTCCTGACATGAATCACTTATTTAGGGAAAAAACTAGTAATTAACTTTCTGAATATAAGAGATGAGACCAATGAATTTTTTTGTGATTTCAAAATTGAAATCTATGTCATTTTATTTTATTACAAGATAGCTTCCTTATAGGGATGCAGTGTTCATTTTATGAATTCAAATTTGGTACTCTCAATGTCTGGAGATACCAATATATAGAAGCCATGTCTGCTCAACATAAAGCCACAATTCATTTCTTCTCTCATATTGCTCCTCCATAATAGTGATGGAATTTCCTTGTGGAAAAACAAATTAATATTAAAATGCACTTCACATGTATCTCACAGAAACAGTCACTTACCACAAGAGAACACAGAAACCCAAAGATTGAGAATTGTGTGTCATGATTGCACATAACTGGAAAACTGCTTTATGGAAGCCCAGTAATTTGACTGAAATCTGAGAAATTGCAGAAAGTAAACAGTACATTCCAATATTGTTTGGGATATCTGGAAAGCAGGTTGGGCAAAAGTTTTGCTAAATCATTTTGTTCTGAATAAAAAAGATAATATGGGTTATCTAAATAAAAGCAGTTGTTTGAAAACTGCATCCTACTTAGATATTTAGGGGAAGGTTTTATAATATCCCATTTCCTCAATGATTTGGAGAAGACATTACCCAGATAATTACTGTATATGTTAATTCTAGATACATTGTGGCATGTACTCTCATGCCACACTACAATGCACAACTTCTACAAACATTCAATTCAATTCGGTTGATGTTGCAATGGAAGTTCAAATGTATCTTAAATTGGTCACCCAATTGTATATATAGCATTCATTTTTTGAATTTAAGAGATAATATTATGGAATCACAAGTGTACTACTTAAGAAAGTTTTATAAGTCTGTTTCAATTATTATTAGAAAAACTTTTCCTTAAACAGAGTTCTGTTCAGTCATGTCCATTTAGAAGTATAAATAAAAAAGATTTAAGCAATTATATTTTCTCCACCAATTCTTATAAATCATATAGTGAAACATCAATAGAGTAATTTGGAAATGTTTTGGAGCTATCAGTATTTCCCTTGTTAAGAAAATAAAAGTAATTTTCTAAAAAAGATGAATATTTAATTTTAATTTTTTTTCAAAGATGAATATACAACCCCTCTTATGGGTAGAAAAATTGCAGTTTCATGATAATGGAGAATTTAGCTCATGAATAACAGAAAATGAAGCACTATTTCTGTTTTCTGCATCCATTTTCCATAATATTAATTATAACCTATGCTCTCATAAATTTTTCAATGATTCTGTATACCTTACTGAAATGAGATGAACCAGGTTAACACTTCAGTGATGACCTAACGAGTGTTTAACTACTTAAGAGTTCCTTCCTACCTTGATCAAATAACAATTTAAATATCATCCTAGATCAATGCGAAATAAACATCAACTATGCAAACTAAATAATAAATCAAACTATGTTCTTATATTTATGTCTTTAAATATCATAGGTATAGAAATTAGCATGCCACTGAGTTGAAAATCTGGTACTGTTACAAAATAGACTGACATGATAAACTGTTTAATTCCTTTGACATCACCCCAGCATCCCAACAAAACATGCCTTCAGGTTAGGAAATTAACTTTTCATTTGAAATAGTTATTCAGTAAGTTTAATGTTGCTATTAAATCAAAATATTACACTAAATTTACCTTCATCTCTCTAATGATTTTGTTACAAGGAACAAACTACTGTTTTTGCTTTACTATTGCAATCTGTTCAATTTAGTACCAGTAGTCATAAGTTATCTTGCCTAATTTGAAATCACTGATAAGATCCTATAACTGCTCTGTACCTATTTCTTACAAGGCTTCCAGAGTTGGCACCATTAGATCAGGTAAACACTGTCTTCCAAAAGTAAAATGCTACTGAGTTCTAATTGGATAGTTACTTTCTAAACATGTAAAATTTTTAGGACTGGTGGATTTGAGTTTATTTATGCTCCAGAAACATAATATTGGACATTACATCATGTATTATGTGAATTGCAAAATGTTGTTATCATTTGGATCTTAACATCAATGAAAGGCCTTAAAAATTACATTCTTTTAATGATCAAAAGTAAATGATTTTTTATGATTTTTGTTTTCTCATTGGTGAATCAACTATAACCTATATAAAACTTTCCTCCTATGACAAGTTAGGTACTTGATGGAAGCCTAGAGGAATAAATTCCAACAGCTAGCATTCTCTGTACTAACAAGTTTATTCTTCTTCCCAGGATTGACTGGTACTTTCACTGAGTCTATAGTAGTAGATTTGACATAAAGCAGAAGTTAACTAAACAGAAATGTTTATTGCATTATATTTCTGTTTGCTAGAAACATCTATAATGTGTGGTAAATAACAACCAAAGCTTGTTTATATATGAAAGAGATAAATAAAGAAAATCAATGGAACATTTTTAATGACAAATTAGACATACATTTTCCCTACATTCTTATCCTGGCTGTGGTACTTTTTAACCCAACATTGTATAGTTGAAATAAAGCAGGTCCAACTACTTTCCTGAATACCATCAACTATTCTTTCATGAAATTCCAGTGACATATATTCTACCACTTACCTCAAAAAACTCATTTGTTTTGCTTAGCTCAACTTTATTTCAAACTAGCAGATTTCTTATTGTTTGAATTCAATGTTAAATAGTTTGAACCTAACCTTGAAGTGAATTCTTTTCTTTCCTTGTACTCAATTACCCTCTCTGAGCTTTTTGTAAAGCAAAGGACTGTGCAAAGCTGCACTGTCAGTGCAGCCAAGACCAAAGTGATAGAAGTCGAAAATGCTCTAAGGAATACAGCAAATGCAATTTCTGCTTTTTACTTGGAAGTTTAGAACCAGCAACAGTCTAATGGAAACCCTTTGCTTTCTGAACCATCTATGTACAGTGCAATAAGCACTGCCACAGAGTTAATATCATTTCTCAGAAGCAAACCTTTTCATACAGTTAACATGTGTAAAGTTTCTTTTCTTTCTTATTGGACATATATCACAAATTTATAACCAGTCTGCCATATACTTCCAGTTAGATCCTCTTCTAATAGTTGATTTTTGATTATTTATAAAGAGATATGCCTAGAATACCTTATTGCATATATTTTCTTGATGTATTCTACTTAGTTTTATAATTCTGAGTAGATTTTACTTTTTAAATTCATTTTTCTTAATCTTTACAGCTTTTACAAACATGACAAAATTCATGCTTTTTTCTTCATTGCACAAGTATATCCACACATACAATCTGATCAATTCATTGACCTCACAACACATAAAATATCTTATAGTATTTAATACTAAAACACTTAAAAATATAATCTCATCTGTCAAAGACTTTAAACGTGTTTCTATTTTTATTTTATTTTTTGGCAGTATTGGTGTTTGAACTCAGGGCCTTATGATTGCTAAGCTAATGTTCTACCACCTGAACATAGCCCCTGCCCTTTTTTGCTTTAGGTTGTATATCAGATGTGGTCTCTCCTTTGCCTCAGACTACAATTCTCCTACCTTTGTCTCTTGAGTAGCTAACATTGTAGGTATGTATGACCATGGTCCACCCCCATGCATATACATTTTAAGAGTTCACCTAAACTGCTCTTTTTTTATGTTAATGAACAATATTTTCTTTATTGCTAATTTTTTTCCTTTATTGTGCTGGGAGGGGGTACATTATACATTTACAAATGTTTTTACAATTTATCAAATATATCATACTTGAACTCACCCCTCCGTAGCTCTCTCCTTTATTCTTCTTTCCCTTTATTTCTGGAATAGTTTAAACAGGTATCATTTTTGCATTTACATACATGTGTACACATTTTTTTCACCATATTTACATTCCTCTCCCTTTTCCCTGCCACTTCCCCTCTTCTACTGGTACCAACTCCTCCCACTCCCCTGGAATCATTTCTGCCTCCTTTTCTTCACTTTTGTAGCAGAAAAAAGAGAGAGAAACATAACATTT
Organism: Castor canadensis; assembly: GCF_047511655.1. Classification (NCBI taxonomy): domain Eukaryota; kingdom Metazoa; phylum Chordata; class Mammalia; order Rodentia; family Castoridae; genus Castor; species Castor canadensis. Next base: position 24,222,015 of record NC_133390.1, on the reverse strand, counting down.
TTGTTTGTTTGAGGTAAAGATAGCTACACAGGGAATTTCTTGTGATATTTCCATGTGTATATGTATTATAACAACAAATGGCTTATCTCCTCTAATTTTTTTCATACTACCTTAGTCCCTTTCTTATGGTGGCTTCAGCCAGTTTAAGATTTCTATATTCATTCTTATATAGAGATATTAACCATATTCAAGTTCTTAGTTTCCTTCTTTTACCTTTCCCCTCCCATGCATGACCTCCCCTTAGTGTGACCAGTTTTTCAAAATATTGTTTCATTTGTATTAGGTTTACATTCCACATATGAGAGAAAACATGTGGCTCTTGCCCTTCTGAGCCTGGCTAACTTCACTTAAGATGATGTTTTCCAGTTCCATACACTGCTCTTTAGGTTGCCTTTTTCCCTATCTATAGGTCATCTACTGAGTTAAAATTACCATGGTTAAAAACTACTTTGATGATTAGCTTTAACTTTAATATTGTTATCAGTCCAATGCAATAGCTATATGTTTTTGCAAGTGCATTAAACATGTCATTCTTAGTTATGTTTGGTACAATATGCTTAGTAAGGCAGTGTTCAGGACAATGGAAATAGTGTAGCTGTTTACTGCTACTTGTTATTTCTCACAAATTCTGTTTCCCTGGGAAAACACTGGCATAAGAAGGATTCACATTTCAGTTCTTAATCTTATACTTGGTGAAGGATTCATGATTCATTTAAACTATTGAGTTCAATATTCCCACATATAAAATATTGGCATATACTGCAATATTTAATTTTACCTCCCATGGCCAAAACGAAAAGAATGAAGTAAAGAGATTATATACCTTATTTCTGAAAAATTATTGTCATATGTTATAGGTAGATATGAGACATGTAATTCCAGTGGTTTTTTAATACTATTATTTTAACATTATAACTGGTATTTGGCCTAAGAATTTCATTAGTTCAAGACGGAATGTAACAGAAGGAATTATCACTCCAGTCTTCCTTTTATTTGCAGAAATTATGGGTTTTGTTCAAAGTAGGGAATTCCCAGAAACAAAAGCTCTAAGAAAGATGAAATTTCACTCCTGCAGCAAAGAAACAAAAGTTGTTTTCTGCTCCAAGGCAAACTATGTAAAAAACAAGCTGAGTGTTTTCTTTTTCTTCTCTCCTTTGTCACTTTCTTTCCCATACATAAAATGGTGAAGATGGAAGTGTCATTCTGAGAGCGATATGTAAATTCTCAAAGATTGCCATACTCTATTGAGAATGAAGTTGGTTTCAATACAGTTTGTATTAAGCATTCCTTTAAAAAGTTGAAGTCATTCGTCACTGCAAAGAATTCAAACCACATGTGACAACTCATGAAATTGGGGAAGTTAAGCTGTGACTGCTTTGCTGACTGATCATTTTGGATATCCTTTTTAAAAAGTTTTCTATTTAAAATCAGGGAAAGAAAGATGATGTGGTAATTCTAGGAGTGAGTCATTTTACTGCCATTTTTTTTAAGGTCAAAGACTTCCCAATCCTTACAGAAAGCTTCTGCTACTTACTGTGCAAACAGAATTATATCACAAAGTTTATGTCTAAAATGATCACTGGCCAGAATACTGAAACCACAATGGCTTGCTCGTCATTCGGGATTTAAGAGTGATGGATGCTGAAGTTAGAGTCCCTGGCAGCAGAAAATAAGCAGATACATGTGTGAGGTAGATAATTTAAAATATAGTCTACAAAAATGGTTGGTTTGTTGGGTGTGTTCAGTACATAAATAAATCACCTAGTACAGTCATTGACACATAATACTTACAGAAAAGAAAAGCAACTTAAATCACCACTATATAAATCAAAGAACCATGACAGTATTCCATTTATATAATTATCCTCCATCTTCATTGGAGATCCTCCTGGAAATTTTCATACATTTTAATGGAATTTCTACAAATATGTATATGACATTGTCTTGGTAGATCTGCTTAGAATACTAAGGAAACATGCTTACCATTTGTTTATGCTTTGAACTTTGGAGCATGGAGTAGAATGAATTATTACTCAACATTCTACCTTCCTCAGTAATAGGAATTACACTTTTACATCCTTTGTTATGTAACATGGATAGGACATAGGTTCACACTCTGAACTCAGAGTTTTACCATATGATTTCTTTAGAGTATGATCATTCATGAAGCAAGCCCAGGACTGGGCACAGTGGTTCATGTTTTTAACCTCAGTTCCCTGAGAGGCAGAGATTGGGAGGATCTGGGTACAAGGTCAAACTGGGCAAAAAAGATAGTAAGATGACGACTTAACAAACAAGCTGAGTTTGGTAGTTCATGACTGTTCTCCTAGCTACTTGAAAGGCATAGGTAGAAGGATCACAGTGAGACTCTATCTGAAAAATAACCAAAAGTAAAAATGACTAGAGGTATGGCCAAAGTGGTAGAGCACTTGCCTAGCAAGTAGGAAGCCCTGAATTCAATCCCCAGTACTGAAAAGAAAAAGAAAAGAAACAAGTCCAGAAGTGAAAAATGCTTGCTCTATCATTCCTCTTCTAAAATATCTATAATTATCATGAGTATATTCTCTATACAAGAATGAATATAGAAATCTTAAACTGGCTGAAATCACCATAAGAAATGGACTGAAGTAGAATGAAGAAAAATAGAGAAGGTGAACTAATTAGGATCATAATACTTATATATAAATGTATGTATATATGTAACTATATATAACTATCACAAGGAAAGTCCCTGTTTAGCTATTTATCCTTAATACAAATAAGCAAAAATACATTTTTCAGAGGTTTGGTACCAGTGTGTGGTGGGGAGGTGACAAGGAAAGGGGGTAGGAGGGTGAATGAGGTGCAAAAACTGTACATATGCATGTAAATGCAAAAAATTTAGTTTTTAATTAAAATATGTTTGCCATCAAATAAATTGTCCTCAGTATTGAATTTAATTTTATTAAGAAATTTCATCTCTTTTGATATGAATACATATTGTCACACTTTGCTTTATCATATAGACATAATGCTTTGTCTGAAACTTATTTCATGTAGATAACTTAATATTCCATAATTATAATTTTTCACATCGTTTTGAATTTGCTCTAAAGGCGCCATTCTTTTACAAATTTAACAAGTTCTTACTGCACATAATAGTGAAAGTATTTGAGTAGACATTTTTCCCACTTATAAGTTTCAATTAAAAATTCTAAAAAAAATTGAGACAGGATGGATCTTTAATATTAAAAATAAAAATTAAGATATTAATGACCTAAGTATGTCTTAAAAAGAAAAAGAAAGACTTCAAATTCAGAGAAAAGTTTTTCCTAATATTTTAGACATTTGTAGTTTTTCTTGATAAAAAGTTTTTCTGATTTTTCAACTGTGTCGAAATTGGGAAAAATACCATGGAGAAATTTTACCTCGAAAAATATATCTAAAGCCATTTATGGCTCTGGTGTCATTTTTGTACTTCCTAGTTCTTTTAATCACAACACACATGCCTTAGGCTGTTTCTTTAAATCATCCTGAAAGTGTGTTTCTATTATGACCCATTGGCATGAAGTATAGTTTTCTTATAACACAAAGACTAAAATAACTTTTATTTTTTCTTAGTTGGGTAGTAGATTGTATAGGTAGAAGCTCTCTATATTTTTGTTTGTACATCAAGAATTCAAACACGTTTTTGATAAGTGATGCTTTAAATACAAACATACAACATTTACTAGAATAATTTTTACTAAGAAGTGTTATTTATTTTGAAATTATATAAGAAGAGAAGCTGAGATTAGAATTAAACTGTAACTTAACCAAATGTTAAAATTCTGTTTAATTGATTAATGCCATTACATATTAGAATAAAAACCAACACTATATTGAACATATGTATTTTTGCATGTAATATGTATCATATATGTCTCCAAGCCTTCTACTGTTTCAAGGATTTCTGAGTATTACAGTTCCTGTTCCAATCTGTTTCATATAGAGTGTTAAGAAGAATCACAGTTTTCTATACATTTTGATCAGTTACTATGGGGTTACATTTTCTTGTCACTTGCTATATATTAATATATGTCTAAGTAGCCAATTAATAGTTTTCTGGGATCTAGTGGTCCTTCCTTCTCTATTTTTTGTTCGACATGTAGAAAAATACTCCCTGTCTTCAATACTCACATTATAAGTGTTTTAGGGCATTTGGAGTAGCAAAAAAGTGGCACTTAAGGGATAAACAAAAGTCTAAAATAATAGACAGAAGGGACAACACATTAACTATAAGTGGTTCGCAACAATGCATGCAAAGTTCTTCACACTGAAGGTCTCTCAGGTGCTTTCTGACTTTTTCTATAGATCTGAGATTGCTAATGTTTAACATTCCTTTCTACTGAATTCCTTATTTATATGTAGAACACATCTGAGGCCACAAAACACAACTCAACAAGCTCAAAATATTGAAATCATATGAAGCCTGTTCTCTAATGTTGTTGTGATCAAATTAGAATCAAATCACAGGAAAATCTCCAAACACTCAAGTTCAGCAGAGTATTTTCAAATAATGCATTGGTGAAAGAAGACTTAAAGAGAACCAGACATGTTTTGAAATAAAAGAAATTAAAACTAAAGTATAAGAAAACTGTGGGAAGCAGCTAAAGCAGTGCAAAAGAGATATACAACATTGCATGTTTGCACTGCAAATGTAGAAATATTTTCAATTAAAAAAGCTATTTTTTTAGAAAGAAGAAAAATAAATACATCTATAATGAAGAACATAAGGATAAAATCAGAAATGAAGGAAATAAAAAATAGGGAAAATAAATAAGCCAAGAATCCGAGTCTTTAAAAACCTGAGTTTCAAAACTGACAAGCATTTAGCAAGACAAAGAACAAAGAGAAATATAAGTTATCTCTACCATGAACAAAATAAGAGCTATAAACAAAGATCCCTTGCATAGTAAAAGGAGGTAAAGTAATAAGGGAACACTATGAACAATTGTATAGACAAAAAATCTGCCACTGAGATGATACTAATTTCTTAAAATGTAAACTATTATAAGTCAATGAATATTAAGTTGATGACTTAAATTTCCTTTCACCTGTTAAATACATTGAATTTTTAGTTAAAAATTTCTCCTCAAAATAAACGGTCAGGTACAGATATTTGTAACCCAGAATTGTACTCAAAGTTTACAAAATACTTAAGAGTTACTTAAGCCAATCTCTTCAAGAAAACATAAGATGAGGTAATACTAACCAATACACTTTATAAATATTGTTTTAGCTTGATACAAAAACCATAGGCTGCAAAATAACACAAAAAAAGTGAAACTACACATAAGTATCCTTCATGAGAATACCTATGAAAATCCCCCAAAGTATGTATTAGTAGCTTATGTATTTTCCTAACAAAGCAAGGGGAAAGGGGTAGAATGTTTAGAAAGAGTTAGTAAGAAGAAGACATTTTGGATGGTTGAATAGTTTTGTATTTTGATTGTGATAGTAACATATGTTTTTAATTAATAAGATATGAATGTGCCCTGAAGAATTTACCAAAAATGTTTCCTGGTTTTGATATGGTACCATAGCTGTGTCACACATTACATTTGGTGAAAACAAGTGTGAATGGTAATAGGGACTTCTATATTGATATCTCAACTTCCTCTAAATCTAAATTCATTTCTAACTTAAAAAACTTAAAAATAATTGTACATTAAGACCTCTGAAGGCTACTATAGTGATGAGAAAAAAATAACTTGTAATTACAGAGAACATAGGATACCAGCATGTCTAAGTTAGAAGATGTTTGTATTCATAAAATTTGATCATTTTTATTAATCAGAAGAGATTCTGATACTAAAAATGAGTCGTATATTAGGCAGTTTTTGACAAATATTTATTTTTTTAAGATCATTACATAAAACTTCCCATTTAGCTTCCTTTTACTTTTGTCCCCATCACATTTCTCCTTGATTTACATTTTTATAATGTTAAATTACTTACTTAATATTCCTTAATAACAGATTACTTAATGCTACTTTATGTTATATTTAGTTTTGAAGTGTAATTTTTCTTCTTTTTTATAAGCTAATACGTATAACATTAAAATTTTACATATTTGTGGGGTGTAAATTAGAGTACACTTACCCTCTCCCGAAGCATGTACCATTTCCTCACAAAGAAAGAAAGGAATCAAGGGATGGGGTATGAAAAAGAGCAGTGGAGGGGTTGAATATTGTATGACACATTTGGTACATACTTTGCAAATGCTACAATATACCCAATCCAACACAATTAAAAACTGAAAAATTTCAAACTCCTTTCTTCTATGTTTTGAAATATACTACATATTATCATTATCTATAGTCACTCCACTTTACAATAATACTCCATAACTTCTTATCCTACCTAGCTTTGATTTATCAACCATTAGTCAACTTCTCCTTATGCTTTTTTCTCCTTTACTCTTTCCATTTTCTGGTAACCTCTACTCTACTCTCAAAATCTAGAAGATCAATATTTTTTAATTCCACATCTGAATGAGATGGTGCAATATTTGCTTTTCTTTCCCTGGCTGGCTTATTTCAGTTAACAATAATCTATAGTTCCATTTATGTTACTGCAAATGACAGGGTTTCATTCTTTTTTTGAGTGAATAGCATTCCATGGTTTCCTTTTCCATTCATCATTTGATTATCACTTAGCTTGTTTCCATGGGAATACCAGAAAAACTAAAATTGCGAGACATCCAGGGGAAAACAAAACAGAAAGAATCAAAAAAAAGTACTAGTTCTTTTCAAAAGTGTCAAGATCAAAAATGTTAAGGAAATACTGAGGATCTGAACCAGGTTGAAAGAGACTAAGTGAGACAAAAAAAGTTACCACTGGAGTTCTTGGAACAAAAGGAAATTAGTGGAAATCTTATAGGATCAGATATGGACACTAGAAAGACTTAATTACGATAAACAAAAGTGTGGAAGAGCACAGAGATAAAGAAATCTTATCCCTAGATAAGCCTGAATGTCCTCAACTTAAGGCAGAGAATCAAGAAATTTCTTAGAGTAAAATATTTCCCTCAAAATATTGGCAGTGAAAATTTCAACAAATTGATTTTAAAAAGATAATCAAAACCAGTGTAGAGAAAGAATAAGAAGTAATGTATAAATTACAACAAAATTACTGCAGAAATTTTAGGAAATGCTAGAAGTATGATGTAATGAACACGTTTTAAAAAAAAAGAAAAGAAAAAGAAGGAAGAACACTTTGTCCTCAAGAGAACAAAGATCCGAAAAACTAGTGGTTGAAGTGTCCATAGATATATATCACCAAGTGCTATGGAAGCAACTACACAAAGAAGTTAATCACACACACACACACACACACACACACACACACAACTGTACATTGCCTATCTAAAACTACTTTAAGCTAAAGGCTCATGTAGTTTAAAAATAAAAAGATATAGATATATCATGCTAACACTAATAATAAAAAGCTGGGGCTGCTATATTAGTTTCAGATAAGGAAGACTCTAGATTCAGAAAAATGATCAGGGAAAAAGGGTGGAATTATACCACGATAAGGAGGTCAATTCTTCAAACATACATTCAACTCTTAAAGATGTATGTACCTAACAATAAAGTATCAAAACATATGACTCTTATGTGATAAAACTGGAAAGAGAAACTGACAAATCTATTGTCATTATTTGAAACTTCAATACATTTCTCAGAAATTGATAAACTGAACAGGGAGAAAATAATTAAGGGTTTAGTTGACCTGCACATCATTTTCAAAGCAATCCAGTTAACAGCCAGCCACACTAATTTATACATAGTTCTCAAGTTCACATGAACAATCATCAAGATGGACCAAGTACTGGGCCATGAAGCATAGTGTAAAGCATTTCAAAGAGTTGAAGTCATGTAAAGTGTGTTCTAAGATCACAATGGGATTAAAGTATGAGTAATTACAGAAAAAGTATCTGGAAAATATGCAAAAAAGTGGAATACAAATAAATACCACATGGAGAAAGAACTCTCAAAGGAAATTAAAAGTTTCTTAACTAATTAAAAAATTTTAGAAATCAAAATTTAGGGGATTCAGTGAAAGCAATACTTGGGAAACTTATGGCTTTAAATGTATGTAATTCAATTGATGAAGGATCAGGAAACTATAGCAAAAAGAGCAATTTATTTATTTTTTATTTTTTAATTATTGGGCTATGTGGTGATATATTTGAGGCATTTACAAAATTTCTTACAATATATCAAATATATCATACTTCAATTCACCACCTCCACCATTCTCCTTTATCACCTTTTTCCCATTACTAGAATAATTTCAATAGGTATCATTTTTCCCATTTACATACATATGTACACAGTATTTACTGAATATTCACCTTCCTATGCCTTTTCCCTGCCTCCTCCTCCACCCACTGGTACAAACTTCTCCAGGCAGGACTTGTTCTGCCAATGTTCTCCTATGTTGTAAATGAAAAATAATGACACTTTTGCTCATTTAAAATAGATACACAGGCAGTGTCCTTGTGACAAATTTCCATGTATATATGTATTATAACCTGAATTGGTCCATCTCCTTTATTTTTCTTTTTTCCTACTTTAGTCCTCTTCTTATGCTAGCTTCAATAGATTTAAAAATCCTATATCCATTCTTGTATAGAGAGTACATCAACTGTATTCACCTTCTTCACTTTCTTGTACGTGAGCTCCACTTAGCCTGACCTGTTTTTCATAATATTCTTGCATTTTTAATAGGTCTATTCCATAAATGAGAGAGAACATGTGACCTTTGGCTGCAAATCAGACACTAATTGTTGTACTCTCACTGAGAGAGTTAAAGAAAACTATAATTCATAGAATATGTATGAAAAGGAATGGAAACCAAAACGTCAAAGCTGATGGGTTCTACTGGAACCTCAATGAAGTCCGGATGAATTCATAGGTCCTGATTTCTGTCTCATTTTGAGGGCTCACCACATGGTGCATACCCATGCAAGAAACTGTGAAAATTTTACTTAAATTAATTCACATGCATATTTACAATTTATAAACAAAGGCTGGAATAAAAATAATGAAGGCACAACTTTAGGCAGTAAGCATACTAGAAAAATATTTTGAATTTTGTCTTAATTTCTTTTTTTCTTATAATCACTAGAAGGTATGAATGGGTTTGAGCTATTCAAAAACACATATGCCCTTCATTAAATAAACCAGTTGGAATTCATGTATTATTTCCATTAAACTCTTTTTTATAGTATAGATCAAATTTGCCTATGTGAGATATATTGTGACATAATCAGTAACTAATATGATAATTAAGAAAACAGAATACACAAAAATTTTAGTGGTATTCTGAAGATAATATGCTTTAAATAATCAATGCAAGAAACTGTCAGCACTAAAGAGTTTTAACTTATTTCTTGGTGCTCACATGGACTAATTGTTTTTGCATGTGATCATTTGTAAAATTATAGATGTATATGAATAAATGAATAAGTACTTGCATATTCATATGTAACTTTTAATTTTTCTACTATGTAGGTTTTTTTACTTAAATTCCTTTGTACCTTCTGAAATTCTACAGTTGAAACTTTACAAAATATTTAGACTCTATGCTACTATCCTTGTATAAGGCAAATGTACAATGCAATATAGTCTAAGGACAACCTGTGTCTTGAAATAACATCTTTGACTAATTGTACAGAGATTTCAGAATCTTTTGATAAAAGTCATTACCATGGTACAGATTCTTGATTACTTTTGTTTAAGAAAAGCTTTGAGATTATCCCTCTTAATGTTTTGGCCAAGTCTTTTGATTAGTTTGGACTTAATCAGTTCTATCTCTATTCTTTTACCAAGGTAAAAAATGTGTTTTGAAGTTCCTGTTCTATAAAGGGCACTGGCATCAATGGCAGTTCATTTTCTCCAGGGAGGCTCTTGCAATTTTGCTGTGCTAAATGTTTCCTTCAAGCACTTACTGAAGGCTGAGGTCACCTCTCTTGTTAAAGAAGAAAAATTGCAACTGTTTAACTCAATGTTTCCCAAAGTGCAGTATAAAATGTAAGCAAAGTTTATAATTACTTTTTAAATGAGAGAGAGGTAGCATTTTATCTTTATTGTTATCCATTCCTTATGTTTAGTTAGGTAAATATTAACTTTAAAGATATGATCCAAAAAGCATTCACTTTATTCTATACTGTCATGTGCTTTATAAAACATTGATAGTGATACAGTGACAGAAATCAGAATTCTTTCATGAGTCCTAAGATTACGCCATGTTCAGTGTAAACTTCTGTGAAAGTAATGACAATGTCATTGTCCTTGTGATAGTTTTCTTTAATTAATAATTTACTAATATGTGGAAAAGCTAATTATATTATTGACAGATCTAATAGCAGTGTTGTTATTGTAGATGTTTGAACTACTCTTTTAAACTTATTAAATATTTACCCTGCTTACTCTGTTCTACAAGAATACATTATATTAAAGTCCTACTTGCCTAAATTAAGATGTTAATTTTATTATAAGACACTTTGTCTTTTTTGAGATGACCTTTAACTTCTAAGGATAACCAAACATTTATGTATGCTAATGATTAAAAGAGATATTGTGAAATAATTTTGCTCTCCAGAAAATAGTAGACACTGAATTAGTTATAGTAGAAGCACTTACACATAGTAAGGAATACAAAAATGCTTTATTTTTGGGAAGAAAATGATTTTTATAAGGTACATTTTTTAGAACTAAAATAATCAATAAAATGATGAATCCTAAGAGGTAAGCTTTGTAATTAATATAGTTATGTCAGATTATATGTGCATGTGTATGAGTATGTCTGTTGTGGGTCCTAAAATAACTCTCAGGTCACTGTCCTAACTTCTAAACTGCTTGAAGCAAACAGTATATAAAAAATAAATCTGCCAAGGAAAAGGAAACCTGTTCAAACACCAAATCACAGACAAGCAGAAACAAAAATGAATATTGTTCACATTTAAGAGTGATGTTTTAAATGGGAGAATTCAATCTGCACACTAAGCAAATTATCTTCAGTTGCTGCCCAAACCTGATAAAAGAAATACACGCATTTGAATGACTTAGATTCTGGCCATTAAATGCAAAACAATCTAAGTCAATTTGCTTGTGTCCACACATTTCAAGAGGTTCATTGCTTTGCTCAGAGACAGAGTGGGTTAGCAATATGCAAGTGAGTATTGCTATGCTATAAGCCTTACTTCTCTTCTTCTTTTTTAAATGGCATTCTGACTCTTTTTGATTGTTTTTTTGAAGGATCCCATTTTATTTATTTATTTATTTTTTATTTTTGTGCTGGTTGGGGGTGATTGTGGCATTTACAAATGTTCTTGCAATATATTAAATATACCGTACTTGAATTCATCCCCTTTATACTCTCTTCCTACCATTCCTGGAACAGGTATCATTTTTCCACTTACATGCATGTGTACACAGTATTTGCAACATATTCACCCACCCATGCCCTTTCCTTGCTTCCTTCACCCTCCCACTGGTACCAACCCCCAGGCAGGACCTATTCTGTGTTCTGCCCTCCTATTCTCTGATTTTGTATTTGAAAAAAAAAAAAGCAACATTTTTGTTTGCTTAGGATAGTTACACAGAGAGTTTCCTTGTGACATTTCCATATATATGTGTATATATATATATATATATAACTCTATTGGTTCATTTCCTCTATTTTTCTTTTTTCTACCTTAAGTCTCCTAACTATGGTGGCTCAGCAGGTTTTAAAATTCTGTATTCATTTTCATATAGTGAGTACATGAACCCTATTCACCTTCTTAACATCCTTCTTTTGCACTATGAGAAAAGACTGATGGCAAGAACACAGACCCTGATAAATCCAAGCCACTGTGAAGCTTCCCAATGTGAACACAGGCATTTGCATCTATCTAACCTTGTCTATCTCAGGAAAACACCTACAACTTCTCTTCCACATACACACTTGTAAATACAGAAAAATCTCTTTAAGACAAATGAAAAGCAAAGTAAAATTTAAAAAAATTTAAACCAGGTATTGTTACATTACTAGCCCAGTTATCATTTGGTGATCTCTATAATACATATTAATGACTTGGTTTCAGGAGCACAAGGTCTGAGCTTTTCACAGTTTGTGCATTACAAGTCAGACTTTTTCATAAATTTTGAGGTTCTAAAATATATTTCCCAAGTCAGGAGTTAGACTAGAAAGTAAAATGGGCAATCAAGTTAAGAGGCATGTTAGGTCCAATAGTCATATAATGGTCCTCAAAAGCAATTTTTGTAGGGTGTGCTTTAGTTTGTAAAAAAGAGCGTCTGTAGGAAAGATGCAAAATTGAATAGCAAACCCTACTGGTGCAAAAAATCTGAAGAGTTTATGAATAAATCCAGCCATTGACTCTTTAATCAATACAGTATATTAATGTTAGTGACAGTAAAAGTAGAAGAGAATGAAACAAAAAAGAAAGTACTCACTTGCAGCAGAGAGTTAATTTCTAGTATTACATTCTGTAATACTACATTTGCATTTTTATCATATGACAAATGTACATAACCATATTTTAAATATAAACTTTGTCCAATTAGGCATACAACTAAATATTTTAGGTCAGAACTCATAAGTGACGAATAAAGTACATCATTTCCAAACTATTAGAAGATTGATTCAAAATAGAAAATAAGTCAAAGCAAAAGAAAGAAAGACCTCCAAAAATCAGAAAGCAGAAAAGGAAGAAATAAGAAAAGTATATGAGTGGTCATCTTGGGTCAATTTCCACAGAAGCAGATTAGGTGACTAGTATAAAAGTGTGAGTTTTCTTTTTTTTTTTTCTCTCTCTCTTTTTTTTTTTAATCCAAACAAATGAAACCATAAGGAGTTGAGGGGAGCAAGACCTAGAATGGAAGCAAACAAACCAGGATGAGATTTCAGTCAAAATTTGCCAAGATGGTATGTTCAATCTAATCCTTTGTGAGAACCCAAGTATGTGGAACTCCAGGGGTGCTCCAACTCTGTACTAGCAGTCAATGTGCTTGCATAGCCTGGAAAAGGGCTCCTAATACAATCATCCAGCCACAGCTGCAATGTGAAGGCTGTTGCCAAATCCACACATATTAAAAAATGCCAAAAAGCACAAGAGAGTTTTGATAAGATTTCAACATAATTTTTCTTGCAAATGCATATAAAGGAAGTGTAAAACCCAGTAGGTAAAATATTTTCAAATATACCAATAATCATAAAAATTGAAATGGATGCAATTATCCAAGGACAAAGCACAGGTTGCAAAATTACTTTAAATAAATTAAATTGTATTCTATTTTTAAGTGACACTTGTAAAACCTAAAGCCACAGTAATATTCAAAGTAAAACTTGAAAAGCTACAATAGACAAGTCAAAATGAATTAGAAGGTAATATAGTTCTTAACATCAAATGAAATCCACAGAAAATATAAATGTATTATTGAGGATCAATTAGATCTTAAAATAATGCTGATTCAAGTCACAAAAACATGTAACAAAAATTATTTGTTATTATTAGGTGGCTTAAAAATATATAGAACAAGTTACAAAAATTGGTTAAAAATTTATAAACCCACCTTAGAGGAAGATCTTTTATTTCAATTTTTAATGTTGTAAACTATGCACAGTAAAAATCACATAAATTTTGTTTATAGGGCAATGAGCTAACAACTAGTGGATACTACAGTATATACAACAGCAAGATCAATCAGTAGAACATTACAAAATTCCAGAAGCACTTTTCCTTCCCTGAAGGAGAAACCCCTTATCATTTTAAGAGCTAAACTGACATAGCACCATGGATTCACATCACTCATTTTATAATTTGTATAATTAGAATTGTGCACTGTATAGTCTTTTTCTGTTTGGCTTATTTTGTTCAAGAATTTGTTGGATTTATTCCACTTTGTGCTTATACATATACCTTTTATCATTTTATCAATATCTTTTTCAATCCTTTAAAATGTTTTTGATAAACATACATTCTAAAACCTACTGTGGTTCAATGTATCATTTCCTTTCTTTATGCCTCCTGACATTCATTCATTGCTTAAAATTTAACTGTTCTAAGTTTGAAGGAATAATCTAAGCTCTCTTGAAGAAAATTTACTATTTTAACTTTTTTACTATAACATTTCTTCACTTGGAACTGATAGTTTTCATAAGGAAAGTGGATATCATTTTTTCTAGTTGAGAAATTCAACAGACACCCCTCTAATTTGCAATGACAATTTTGTTATACAAATGTCCATGTGCAGTTGTTATTTCTGAACTTTATTCTATTTCATTGACTTATATATCTGTCCCTGTATCACTAGTATACAATCATGGTGACCAGTTATGTGCTATTAACTATATAGGATGGGAGTCGTCTCAATTTTTCCTGTGCAAGATCCTGTTGGCTCTGATTCCTCATTGCATTTCCACATTCATTTCCATACATATTATTGTCTATTTTCACAAAATAAAAACTTCAGTTGGAAGTTTGGAACTATTTTAGATTACATGTAGATATATATGCTACTTTATGTAATTAATATTAGAGAAACATATATTTGAAAATATTTTTACAAAGTTGAGTTTCTTGTAATTATGAATACTTTTTCTCTACTTCTTATGCCTCTTTAATTTGAATACTTTTATACCTTCCTTGTACATTTGAAAACCATACTGATGTATTTAAGGAATTGAATAGTTTTTATTATATTTATTTGTATTGATTTTTCTGCTATATAAAATGGGCATCATTGCTATGTTTTAAATTTTATTGCTATATGGAATTCCTTTTTATTGACATTAATCTATGAAGCACTTACATCCACTAATTTTCTATTGTTTATATGTAGGGATTTTTTCATTTATGTATATATTCACAACCATACTGTCTTAAATTATAGTAGCTTTGTACTGCCTTTCCGAACTTTGTCTTGATATTTTATGTTTAATCTCACTTACTTTATATAATCTAGAATAAAATATTTAAGCTAGCAATTATATTTTATTTAATTTCCATTATTTAAGACAATATTTTCAATAGCTAATAATTAAACATGATCGTTCTAGAAATTGTATGGTCAATTTACGTAAGCATAAGAAAATAATTTTATTCTTATTGTCTCTGAGTTTTTAAATCTTGACTGAATGCAAAATTTTTAAAAATATTTATTTTATGTTCAAGATTATCAAAACATTGCCTTTAAACAATTTTCTACTTTTTTTCTTATGTGACTTGCCCATTTTACTGATTAACTAGTCAGTCATATTAATTGATTATCAAATCACCTTGACTGATTTTTGAGCTATCTAAGGTATTTTGCATTGTTGAAGTAAACTCAACAATAACATTAACATTAATGAAAATTAATAAAAGTGAGTTTTTTATTTTTTAATCATCAGTTTTAGATCTTTTAGACACTGTTTTTCTTATATATAATAGCATATTTTCTCTATTTTTGTATTTACAAAATAGGCAGAAAGCAAAATCAATTAATCTAGCCAGCATATTCAATATAGGCAAGCTCACTGACCTTTGCTCTGTGGGTTATGTGATCAAATTGTGACAATATTGTTTCTGAGCTGCAGGGCAAATATATCAATAAATTAAACTTACTTCTCTGAGGTGAGCTTATGAACTATAATGATACTTATATTTTATTCAGCAGAATATTATGAAGTCAAGGAAAATGACTAAGCAAAATGACTAAGGAAATACTGTGACATTGTAGGAAAAGAGTACTTGAGTGAATTTCATACATTTTCTCTGACTGGTCACATCTTGCTAATTATTGGTTTGTACAATTTGTAGGCATTCATATGAAAAGAACATCACTTTCTGAAATGAAATGATATAAGCCAAAGCTTTTTGGTGGAATGGTATCAATATATCAGTTATGCCAATAAAACCCAACAATGAACACTAATATGTAAAGATATTTTGTATTTTATAATTACCTCATGAACTCGTTTTAATGAAAATTGATTATCTGTTAAACCAAATTAAACTTATTATCTCTAAATAAATCAAATATATATTTATCAGTTTTTTAAAAACTAATGTTTTTCTTCTAATCTAAGCATAACTTATCTGCTAAGCTATATGTTCATTACGGAAGACTGTGAGTACAGTCCAGTGGAGAATTACATTTCAATTTTATTTATTTATTTTTTTACATCTCCTCTTATTATTTCTTCTTTTTTTTTTCATTTTTCTTTTATTATTCATATGTGCATACAAGGCTTGGTTCATTTCTCCCCCCTGCCCCCACCCCCTCCCTTACCATCCACTCCACCCCCTCCCGCTCCCCCCCCTCAATACCCAGCAGAAACTATTTTGCCCTTATCTCTAATTTTGTTGTAGAGAGAGTATAAGCAATAATAGGAAGGAACAAGGGGTTTTGCTGGTTGAGATAAGGATAGCTATACAGGGCATTGACTCACATTGATTTCCTGTGAGTGTGTGTTACCTTCTAGGTTAATTCTTTTTGATCTAACCTTTTCTCTAGTACCTGGTCCCCTTTTCCTATTGGCCTCAGTTGCTTTTAAGGTATCTGCTTTAGTTTCTCTGCGTTAAGTTTTTTAGGTGTCTTACCTATCCTCACCCCTCCCTTGTGTGCTCTCGCTTTTATCATGTGCTCATAGTCCAATCCCCTTGTTGTGTTTGCCCTTGATCTAATGTCCACATATGAGGGAGAACATACGATTTTTGGTCTTTTGGGCCAGGCTAACCTCACTCAGAATGATGTTCTCCAATTCCATCCATTAAACAAAGCCTGTGGGACCATGTGAGTGCTAGCTCACCCCAGAGATCTGCATAAATAACGCCGCCAGCTACAGGCTGAGAGCAGCAGGCAGGCAAGCCACAGTTGCAGATACCACTCTCAGAACTGCCTCCAGACTCTTTTTTTTCTTTTTCTCCCTACCTTTGATGAGAGAACAACCAAATTACACCTGCAAGCCGAAAAACTTACTGAAACTGTATTGCATTTGAACTGGGGACACTTGGTGGGGCTTTTGTGTGTGTGTGTGTGTGTGTGTGTGTGTGAGTGTGTAGTTTTGTTCTACTTTATGCATCCCCTTTGATGAGAAAACTACAGAACAACATCAGAGGCACCAACTCCAGGACTGGAGATTGAGACGGACACCCAAATTATTAAGAGTGAAACTGCATTGCATATAAACTTGGAAGTTTTTTGGTTTTTTTTTTTTTATTTTCCATTTTATTTTAATTCATTTTTATATATAGATATTACTTTCATTTACTTATTTTTTATTTTTTTAATCTTTGATTTTCAATCCTCTCTCTGTCTCTCTAATGTCTGTTCAGCTTACTGTCGATTAGTACATTAACACTCCCTGTTTATACCTTTGAAACTCTCTTGTCTGATACCTTGTTCTGCTTTCTCCCTCTTGTCTGTGTATTTGTTTTCCCCTTTTCTTTAACTTCTTGCTTTTCATCTCAGCTCACTCTTCCATTCTCAATATTACCATTGTTATTATTACAAGCTAGAAAATACTTAATTACACACAGTACAGGGACAGTAACAACACCAAGGACAATGACAGGAAGACAGAAAAAACAAGGAAACCAGTTTCCCCACAGCAAAAAATTAGTACAGGAACCAGAGCGGAATGAAGAGAACAGAAACTCAGATCCAGACTCCAACAAAATGAAGATAAACTATGCCAAAGGACCCAATGAAGCCCACAAGAATAATTTAAAAGAAGACATACTACAAGTACTCAATGAGAATTTTATAGAGATGATACTGGATAGGGTCAACCAAAATGTACAGGAGACACTCAAGAAATTCCAAGACAATAAAAATAGAGAATTTGAAAAAGCAAAAGAAGAAATAAAGGAAACCATAGAAGCACTGTATAAACACCAAAGTGAAAGAGAGAACACAATGAATAAATGGATAAATGAACTCAGGACAAAAATAGACAACAATAAAGAAGAAAACAGCCAGGATATGGAAAACCTCAGAAAAAAGAATGAAACAGAACTGCAAAACAAAACGGAAGGCCAATCCAGCAGAATAGAACAAACAGAAGACAGAATCTCAGAACTTGAAGATGAAATGGTAATTAAAGGAAAAACATTTCAATTTTATAAAGATAAATGGGACTTTTTCAGGAGGCATTTTTACATTTACATACATGTGTACACTTTTTTTTGCACTGTATTCACCATCATAACCCCTTTCCCTGCCACCTGCCCCTTGCAACTGATAAACCCCCCTGCCTCCTGGCAGGACCTGTTCCACACTCTTCTGATTTTGTAGAATAAAAAAGGAAGAAATGGCATTTTTGCTTATTTGAGATAAAGGTAGCTACACGGGGAACTTCCTTGTGATATTTCCATATATATATGTATTATGACCCCAATTGGTTCATCTCCTCTAATTTTCCTCATTCTCCCTTCCTCCTTTCTTATGGTGATTTCAGCTGATTTAAGGTTTTATATTCATTCTTGTATAGAGAGTATACCATCCATATTTAACTTCTCAATTTCCTTCTTTTACCCACCCCTCCCAAATATGACCTCTCCATAGTATAACCAGTGCTTCATAATATTGCTGCATTTGTATTAGTTCTATATTCCAAATATGGGAAAGGACATGTTGTGTTTGGCCTTCTAAGCCTGGCTAACTTCAGTTAAGATGATATTCTCCAGTGCCATCCATTTACTTGCAAATGACAAAATTTCATTTTTCTTTGTGCTTGAGTAAAATTCCTTTGTATATAAATAACACATTTTCTTAATCCTTTCATCAGTAATCAGGCATCTATTCAAGGAATGGGGGAAAGGGGAGTAAAGGGGAGTGACAGAGGGAGTGAATTCAAATATGATACAGTTGATACAGTGTAAGAACTTTTAGAAATGCTACAATGTAGTCTTACACAGCACAGCAATAAAGGGAAAAAAGGTATAACCTCAGATAATATGATATTCTCTGTTTCTGCAGGGAGGGATGAAGATCACTCTTATTGTTTCAGAGTACTTAATATATACCATCCATCCAACAGCATCAAGGTGATTCTATAAGGTGCCTTTTGAAATACTTGCAAATTATTATATCAAATCTGAAACAATAATACTTGTTTTTGATATTTTGTCACCTATATAGTTAGTTGAAGTTGAAAGATATGCCCATTTTTTTCAATGAATGTTTTATAAGATAATTTATTAAAAACCAGATGTCACAGATTAATAAAACTTTTTCATTTAAGAACATGAATTATTACACTGAATATTTTCCCCATTTTCTTTCAATTTATTTTTAGAGAAAGAGAAATTTTAGACTTACAGTGTTATTTCAGAAGAAATAATATGTATGTTTTGATGATAATTTGATGATTTCCCAATACAGATTATTTTATATAAATTCATTAGTTTGGAATTTTTTTCCAGAATTGTGTCTTTGTTTCCATACCCATATATGAGGTCATAGAAAACATATGCATTTTGTTATAAATATATATGTAAATATGTACATAACCAACTATGTATATATATGCATAGGGTAAACACATGCTTATCATACTATATGTATTGCTCTGCTTGTTTTCACTTATCAATAATATTGACTGATGATATAGAGACATTAGTACATAGTGTTCTCTTCAAACTTTTAAACTACTCCACGGTATTTCATTGTATAATCTAAAATAACTTATCTAGTCTACTTCTATTCAAATCATTTACTTATTTGTACATTTCCCACTGTCCTCTCATCCTATAAGCATCTTTTGTTCTGATGTGCTTCTCTAAAAACGGAATTGTTGAATTATATTTAATTTAAAATACTTCAAATTGTCCTAAAATTGTTCAAATTTGAAGCCCCACCTGCTGTTTTGCTATCCTTACACTGATATTCAGTTTTATCTGACATAAGATTTTTTTCTCAAGTTTATTTATGAAAATGGTATCTGATACGCTGCTGATTGAGCTGTATTTGGCTTTGATTTGTCTTATAGATATTTATATTTAATAATCTGTGAATCTCTTTGTCTTCACTGCATTTTCTGTTGGGATTTTCTTTTTCATCAGTGTGTATTAATTACTAGTTTCATATGTATTTAAATGGGAAAAGAGATTTTCTGATTTTTTTTGATCATCTTAAAAAAAGGTAAGTGAGATTTAATGGAAAAGGAAAGTTGCAAAATTATTCAATGAAACACAACAGATTAAAAACATATTCTCTGGTCCTTGTCTAAACACAATAAAAGCACAGGAAAGTTGAAATAAATAAATTTGCTTTGATTGAATAAGAGAAACAATTCTATGTGATTTCATTTCCATTGACTATCAAAAAATTCCAAAAGGAAAAAAAAAACCTTTCAAATGTGTCTGAACTTTAGATTTTATGTATTTTACATATAGAAAACAAATAAAGAACTTTGTAAATAAGTAGATAAGTCTAGAAGCACCAGAATAAAACAAGTGGGCAGTTTTTGGCCCAAAATTTTGCTTTTATTAAAATGTCTCCTTCCATTTTTTTTCTAAATCAAGGACAGAAAGTCAAAAGAGAAAAAGAAAAACATGCCAATAAGTCAATGCAAAAAAATTATGTCTGAAGAGGGTAAATTCCTTTAACACATGAGATGTTTGTAAGTTATAGATGGCCTGTCAGAATATTGTTTTATAATATTGATAATTATAATTATACTTTTACAATTTGTAAAATATTTCTATTGATTTTTGTAGATGTAAAAATTGTCATTATTCATGTATCTTACATATATATAAATATTATCCTATGATAAGAAAATTGTTTATTTCAATTTGAATTTGCAGACCTACGACAATGCCTGGTAGTCTGCATATCACGTTCTGTCATTGGTCGTTCAATTTCAGTACTTAATAAACTTGACTTCGACATAGTGAGTGTATTTATGTGTTTGCGTTATTATTCACATGGAAGGCAAGAAAGGAAATGTAATGATGAGTACATGATTATTTAATTTTCTATGACTTCTATTAGTTATTTCTGTTTAGAATTCAAACATTTCTGTTTCTATTTGCTAACAAATTAATTTATCCAATTGACAAGATATAAGGTTATTTTTTCCTGTTTAAACACATTCACTTATAATTTTTAGTACTTTATGTTAGTTTTCTTTTATGTTTCAGACACTTAAGTTTACTACAATGGTAAATTAGATAAAACAAAGGTATCACACCTAAAAAATTATCTAGTAAAACTCATATTTCACACGTTTTCAGATTTTTTTCTTATCTCTTTTAAGTAAACTTATGTTAATTTATAATTTTATAGATGCTAACATGTTTCTGCAGTGGCAAATCTGAAAACAAGAATATTTTCCCAGATAAACACATTTTCCCAATATCATACAGGAATTATTCATTGGCAATGATTTTTGTACTGCTCCAAAGTCCTAAAGAAATGCAATTTAAAGATCATTCCACATTTCTGTGAGTGATCCTTCATAGAATCAAACATGAAGATAATTGTCCTCATGAAATAAAGACAACAAGTTTTAGAGATAAAATCCACAGATGTTTATTTCCTTTGAGATTCACTTTAGTCATGTGTGGAATTGGTACAGTAATTCATTCACATCTTTAAATTGAATAGGAACATAGAAATGTCACTGTGGGAAGGTGACTGGGAAGCAGTGAAGAGGACTGGCAGTGATGAACCAATCCAGTTTGTAATACACATGTGCATGGAAGCAATGCTAGGAATCTCTCTGTATAGCTATCCTTATTTCAAACTAGCAAAAACACTTTGTCTTTTTTATTATTGCTTATGTCTTCTCTTCAACAAAATTGGAGAAGAGGGTAGAACAGGTTCTGCCTGGAAGAGATGGGGGAAGGGAAGAAAAGGATGGGGGAGAGGATGGGGGGAGAAATAAGGAAAAAAAAACAAAATAAAAAAAAGAAATATTATACACTAAGCTCCATGGATACAGTAGATGCTCACTGAATACAGCAAATCTCCTTCCCAGTCACTTCAAATTTACTATTGCCTGCTATAATCTACTGAATTTATGTTCTCACTGAGGCCATGCCATTACTGAAATTGGAAGCAAAGACCAAATTTTAGTTTTATTTAATCTGACCAACTCTTGTCCCCATCCATATTCCTCTTTAATCCATATTGACGTCCTAGAACAATCAGCCTCTCAAGTGACTAATCTTCATCTCCAACTTTACAGTTAAAACATTAGCTTTAGAGTCATATATTTTATATACTTAAAACTGTTTTCCCTAGAATTTGCCTGTTTTTGCTAAATGCCTTTAAACAAAATCTCATACCTTTTGAAATATTAAAATAAAATCATAATCAAATGCAAATATTTTAAGCACACAAATTGAAACAGATACACAGTTTTGTTGTAGCTCAATATTTGGTGTTCTGAATAAGTTAACCCTTATTAATATAACCCATTTGGCAGTCCTTGTGTTTGTGATGTGTGGGCATAAATTTCCACTGCAGAGAAGAGCACACATATTTTCAACAATTATACAGTCTAAGCAGTGGAATAGAATATAAAAAAAACAGTTAATTTTGTGAAGTATGTTGTAGGAATGCTAGTAAATGGGAGGAATATATTGGTGTGTTTAATTCTTGCAGGAGAAAAACATTGAAGGAAATAATGAAAGAGACAAAAGTGTGAGCAGATGGCTGAAAATAAAGACTTTTCTCACCATTATGACTCCACCTTAAAGAAAACATTTATGCATTTGTTATTTTAAGTGATAACACATTTTTAAGCCAGCCATGCTGATACACTTCTGTAATCTCAGCACTCAGGAGGCTGAATCAGGAGGATCTATATGTTTGAGCCCCTCATGGGTAATATACCAAGACCCTGATTTTTAAAAGTTGTCTTTTAAAGTTAAATACCTTAGTGTTGAAAATCTTTGACACTTTCCTTTTTTAATTCAAAATACTCTTTCAACTCTTGTGCTTGCATATTTTACACTTTCTTACTTGCAAAACAAGAGGAAACTTGTGCGTGTTAGTGAGGCAACTTTCATTAAGGTAGAAATCTTTATAGTTCTTAAGCAACTATATACTTTTGCATTTCTCACAGATAAGCCAGAGTTTTACACAACTAAAAAGCCTTTTGATATTTTGGCTAATCAGGTTTCTTTAGTCACAATTTCTATAAATGCCTCTCTCAAAGTTTGAGCATAGAAGAATCACTTTTTATCATTCGTCATTCCCTGTGGAGTTTATCTGAATGTACTCCATCCTTAAACCTTATCCTCTAATCAGCACAGTTGAAAGCATATAAAGATAAGAATGCAGCACAAGTTAATCTCAAATTTCAGCATTTATAGTTTGCTTCAATGGACTGAATTTTGGATAGATTTTGAAACTACTAAAATACTCTTCTTTGAATCTCATTGTGTGGGCTTGTTATATCTGTTTTCTTGAGTGTTGCAAAGAGAAGTGTTTGAATTTCTTTAAATGAAAATGCAATGTACGTACAGTCATATTATTCAAAAGTAGTTATGTATTTGAAACTACTTATCTACATATAAAACTGAAAATTTAATTGAAGTATGAAAATACTGTCATGGAGGACTTTTAATTTGCAAGCTCTCAAAATATGTCAGTACCAGAAGAAAGTAAAATTTTGTATTTAAAATTACACTTACAGATACATTGTTTTCCCATGTTTTAAACTAAAGAAGTGTTTTTTAAATATCTGTTTTCCTTATAAATGAAATCTTAACCTCATTGTATATGAAAATTGCATATCCAAAGAGGTCAGCAAAGATCATTCTTATAAATCACATGTTGCAAGGATAATAAGTGGCATTTATTATACTCGTTTTTGTGTTTAAAATCATCACCAACTAGGTACTGAAAAGTGTATGATAATAACTCTTCTCTTTCTCCATCATGAATTGTCATGTATTTTTTAAACTTCCCAAGTGAGAGACATCAGCTGGAGTACATTGGCCATCAGTATAAATTCATACTTCTCCGAAGGGACTTTTTCCTTCATTGCATTAGTAATATGGGAGCTAGCAAATCTATTTGACTACAGTATATACAATAATAACTTTACTTCAGTTTTAATATAACTAACCTGTTTACATATTTAATTAACCCTGGATTTCTTCTTTTTTAAAGAAAGAATAGCCCTTACATATTTCTATTTTTATTAGGATTTTTAGCACTTTTCTAATCTAAATTTTCATTTTTATTACATTAAAAAAAACTAGCTCTTCATTATTTTATGTTAACATGTTTCCCAATTTTGCATTTGATTTGATAATATTTTAAAAGCATTATATGGCACTATTTAAGTATAAATTTTTGACTGAAAAACTTAGGATAATTCCTCGTATAACCAAGGAAAATATCACAGAGGACATAGTAACATTTTTACTGCACATTCTGTATTTTGGCTTTAAAAATAATTTATTTAAGTTCATGAACTTGCTTAACATTTTATAAATTAGAATCCTCTATCACTGCTATTTTGGACTCTACAACATTATATACATTTTCCCCAAGAAAATTATTTCCTAACACTTACAGTTTTTGTTAAATCACTTTTACACTTAACAGAGATTAGATGTGGAAATGTTGGCAGCCATCCATGAAGCACTTTAATGTATATTCTATTTGGCTTTTTTTTCTTCTAACACTTTTCTCATTAGGCTATTCATAATGAGTAACATAACATTCCATAACCTTATTTGTAGATTATATCATTATAACAAATTTTGATAAATGTAACAAATATATTTGAATGATTTTTAAGTGTCATAAATTTGTTTTTGTTAGCATATAATAGTTGTATGGGGAGATACATTGTGTCATTTACATGTGTGTTTGCAAAATGTCTTACTTAGTTTCAACTCCTCCATCATTCTCCCTCATCTTTTCTCCCCCCTGCTTAAGACAATTTTAACACATTTCATTGTTCTATTTTCCTATACAAATACAAAGAACATTTACCAAATTCTCAGTCTTTACCATTTCTCTTTCTTCTCCCCTCTTCCACTGGTACCTACCTCCAGACAAGACCTGTTTTGCCTTTCTGTCCTTCATTTTTAAAAATCTATATAGCTTTTACTCTTTGTGTTCTTTAGAGAGTTTTATAGCTTTAACTCTTATGTTTGCTTCTTTAATCCATTTTTGTTTTATTTTTGTGCTGGGTGGGGGTACATTGTGTCATTTATAAAAGTTCTTACAATATATCATACTTCTTTTCACCCCCTTCAGCATTCTCCTTTATCCCCTCCTCTCTTCATTCCTGGAATACTTTCAAAGGTATCATTTTTCCATTTGCATACATGTGTACACAGTATTTGCACTATATTCACCCTCCCATTCCTTTTTCCCCACCTCCTCGCCCCTCCCACTGGTACCAACCCCCCAGGCAAGACCTGTTATGCCGTTCTGTAGTCCAATCTTGTAAAAGAAAAAAAAGTGACATTTTTGGTTAAGATAGCTATATAGGGAAGATCCTTGAATGATTTTTTAAAGTGAAAATTATCTTTCATCCTATGAAAATCATCTCACTTTCCAAGAAACAAAAATTTTGATTCATTATCTAAAGTCTTTGGAATACCATTACATAAATTTGTGACTTGTATATACCCAAATTGATTCTTTTTATTTGGAAAAAGGAAAACAAAAATTGTGGCAATGCTTAATCATTATTTATAACACATTAGGTTAGCCATCTCTATGAGGTAGTGCTTTTTATTCTCTTCTACAGAACAAATTTGTTACTTGATGCAGTCAAAGACCAATGTTTACTTGTGGAAAGATAAAACTGAAAAATCATTAAGAAAAAGACTTTCCTATTCAATGTTCCTTATTCTTGCAGCTCACACATTGTTAAGTCACTGAATTAATGCTCACCTTCTATCATGGAAGAGAAAACTATCAGTAATTGAACTTCTTATTCTAATTATATTCTTTATTGGGGCAAAAATATTTTTAATGAACATTTTAATAGTAAGTGCTATTTTGAAATAGCTACATGAAATTACAACTATTTCTCAAGGTGTCACCAGGTTATTACTATTTCTGAAGAAGCAATACAGTTCTTGCAGATTGGGCACATCTCCCATCAATTGTTTTCCATTTATACAAATCACAATTTCCTAAATAATCAAAATGATTTAAAAAAATAATAAAATGGAACAGCATCTTGACAATATGTACATCAATATCTTATTAATCTTTGTACATCAAAGAGGTAGAATTCTCAATCTTATTGTACCTTTTGAAATGTCCCATAATACATATGAATTTATAGTAACAAATAATACTTTGTTAATAAAAAGTAGAAAGTAACAAAATTATTTTGTTTAAAACTTTTTCTGTAATTTACTAATAACTGTGAATTTTTAATCCTTTGGAAGTACTTTAAAACTTAATATAATTTTTTATGTTTAAATTCAATTTACATTATTTATTGTTATGTTAGGGGTACATTATAGCATTTAAAAAAATTCTTACAATATATCTAATACACCATAATTGACTCTACCCCCTCCACCATAGTCCTTATCCCTTCCTTCTCCCATTCCTGGAATAGTTTCAACAGGACTCATTTTTCTATTTTCATATAGGTGTACACAATATTGTTGGGGTCCAAGGTTGACCACCCCTCAGAGGAACAAAAAGACACTCACGATAATGTAAGCCACAAAGCGAGGTTTATTTCCAGCCAGCTGGGGTCCGGGTATCCGCCTGATGCAGTGGGTTTCAACACGGACCCTGAATACAAAGTTCAGGCTGCTTTTATATTTTTTTAGACATTAGTCACGGTCACACAGCAATTTTTATGGTCCCTGGGGTCACATATTTCTGATATCACCCACATCTTGGTGGTGGGGCAAGATTACTTGAAGATTATTTATCAGGAATTTGGTAAACACCAGGTGTCTCAACTCATTGACTCACATACCGTTTTAGCAAGATTAACCAGAAACATAAGTGAGGTCACATGATAATCGTCTTTTTGTGTCTGACTTACTTCACTTAAAACAATGATCTCAACTTTTATCCATGTTATAAAATGATAGTATTTCATTCCTTTCTATAATTAAATATTATTTTATTGTATATGTGTGCCATATGTTTGCTAGAAACCGTCCCACCTCCCTTAGTTCCAGTAAGTGGTGGCTTGGGTCATGTTGGCCACCGCCAGTTTCAGGCTGAGTGGGCTGCAAGCCTCAAAGGTACCCTAACATTTGTACCCTAACAATATTTGCACCATATTCACCCTCCCATGCCCCTTCTCCACCTCCTCCCTCTTCCCACTGGAACCAATCCCCCCAGACAGAACCTGTTCTGCCCTCTTCTAATTTTGTAATAATTAATAGAAAGGAAAAAAATACAGAAGATGAATCAATTCAGGTAATAATACATATATACATGGAAATGTCAGTTTACATTTTAAGTGATACATTAAAACATAAAAATGTACATATTAATGGGGCAATGAGTGATATTTCAATATGTGCATACATGTGTAGATTGTTTAAATCCATCAGCATCAGCAATGCCTTTTTGGTGAAAACTTCATTCATTCTTCATTTCTTCAAGCTTTTTGAAATGTTCAGTCCATTATTATTTTCTGTGATCACCCTATTCAGTAGCACACCAGGACACCTTGCTCCTATCTAACTGTAACTTAGTTCCCATTGACCAACCTTTCTTTAGCCCTCATTCCTCTTTTCCCCACCCTCTAGTAACAAGCCCTCAATTCCAAACTTCTAGATAGAATTTCTTAGATTCCAAACATAAGTGAGGTCACATGATAATCGTCTTTTTGTGTCTGACTTACTTCACTTAAAACAATGATCTCAACTTTTATCCATGTTATAAAAATGATAGTATTTCATTCCTTTCTATAATTAAATATTATTTTATTGTATATGTGTGCCATATGTTTGCTATGAAATGTCAGACACTTAACTTTTTTCTATTTATTGACTATAGTGAATAGTGCTATGAACTGGATAGTGTGCAAATGTCTCTCAATTAATTTAAAAATCATATAAGTCATATTATATAGCATCTGAAATATTATTTTATGGTGCTGATAACTAGAGAATAGAAATTGAAAAATATAAATTCCCAATGGTGTATAAATCAGGTGTATGCTTTTTAGTTTTTTCTATTTTAGTGATTATGGAGGTGATGTGGTTTATCAATACTTTTTACTCAGTCTGTGGATGGTGCAAGCATGAATCTGTGAGTTTGAAACATTATACTTCAAAGTAACAAAAGAATACAAACAGCATTTTTACCCTTTTCTTCTTTCCATTATTGGCATATAGATCTTACCAAACAATTAAGTATTCAGCCTGCAATAATTAGTAACCCTGAAGGATCTACATTAAAATAAGCCAGAATACTGGACAGAAAAATGAATATCTGATTTAGTTTATTTCCAACTTTAATACATGTCATAAATACAATTTCCTAAAAGCCCTTCTTAGTCCATTTTTCCTAATTCTCTAAATTATTTTTCTAAAACACTCTGGTTACCTACTATAGACCTAGAATTAAAGGTTTTTGGCATAAAAAAGAAAGAAAACTGCCAATTGTATTTGTTTTCATGGAGCCTCTGAAGATCTAAATAACTACAAAAATAATAAAAGGAAAAATTTTACACATAGTCTTTTCAGGTAAACAAAAACTTTACTAACTTTAATATTAAATTTTTTGTTTTTAAGTTGCAAAATCCTTTCTTGATGGAAAATATATTTTTCATCCTGCTTACGTACAAAATTTATACTTTATATTTCATTGAAATAAATTGCTTTATATTATAAATATGCAACATATAGCTATCCTAACACTGTGTTTACATTTTCTGTGGAATGGACAGACAGACAGGTACATAGATAGAAAGACAGACAGATAGATAATAGAGAGATATGAAAGTGTCTATGTGACATCAATTTTATGTAAAAAAATCATAAAAAAATCTCTCACACTCTTTTTTTTATTCTTTAAATTCTGAAATTGTGAAGTAGATGACAGTTCTTGATGAAGACAAGATTCTTCAATGAATAAGCATAACTTTTTATAGAACAGATATAAACTTCTTCCAAAAATATGTGGCCTTTCAAAGTCTTCTTCCATTTCCCAGTGACAAAGTGGAAACATCCATCTGACATGATGTGTCTTGTTCTCCATAATGCTGGTTACAATTTACTTCAGAACGACATGAAAAAATGTTCTTTACAATAGCTGTAGAGAGAAAGGAGTGTGCCTTTTATCTGTCTTTTTTTTCCAAGATAAATGGAGCAGGTGTAGAGGAATTAATGAAGCAACTGCCAAATTGCAGGGGTCATTGGTGTGTTGAAAGCTATAAATTAGCCAGGTCTTGTGGGAAATTACCCTCTACTTCTATTGAGATTCTGCCATTTCCAAATTCAAGTTCAAGACAAGAGAAAAAGCAATTTGAAAGTGGAAAGCAAAAGTGCCAGTTAACTTTTATATTTAGAATAATTCTACATGAAAAACACATATTAGACCATATTATAAATATTAATTGGATGTGAAGTATACAATATAAAGACTGTTAAAATATATTCTGTACAAAAAATAAGATTTGTGCTGCATACATATACATGTACACAGTAAAACACACTATTACCTATATATATATTTAAATGTGTATATATTTGGATTGATAATAACAGCTTGAAACTTTCAGAAATACAGACTAAACTAATGTTTACAAATTTACTGGTTTGTTAAGTTCATAACTTAGACGATGTTTTTCAAGGAACCATTGTAACATAAGACAAGAGGTTTAAAAGAATTTGAATTTAAGACATATTTCCAAGCTATACTTCTTTCACTTTCTACCTTAGCCTCTTACTTTCTTATTGTCAATGAAGTATCAAAAAGTGTGCTTTCCATCAAGAAGGGATTTTGCTATTTTAAAAACAAACATTTTAATCTTTAAATTAGTAAATTTTATTTAGCAAAGGCTATGTGTGAAATTTTTCCTTGTATTATTTTTGTAGTTATTTCAATCAAAAAGGAAGTGGAAATTTTTGAAACGCTTGATATTAGAATAAACAATACCAGAAAACATGGAAAACATTTTAAAATACGTTAAATTTTTATTTATATTAATATGACAAAATTTACAAATATAGAGGGTGAATATACACTGATCATTCAATGTATATTATATGCATATATAGAAACATCACAATGCAAAAACCACATTGTCCAATTAATATGCACTAATAAATTGTGAAAAAAGTCACAAATAAACAAAACAACATATCTAATGCAGTTGTATTGCATTATGAGATAACTAGTAAACAGAGAAGGATATTTTAGAAAAGGTTTAATGCCATATTATGTTTTAAAGAAATAATGAAAAAACATTATGAAAATTCTCAAGTCACTTAAAACACCAACTGTTAGGGCTGGAGGAGTAACTCAGTGCTAGAAGTATGCTAAGAATGTGCCTGGTACTGAATCCAATCTTAGCATCAAAATGAAACCAAAACAAAAAAATGTTAGAAGCAGATAACTACACTTTAAATGTGATAACCATTTCACTATTGCTGCGCTCACTTATTTAGTGATTAGTAATTCCAAAAATACGTATTATTAGAAATTCTTATCTACATGTTAACTGTATATATCTTCATATTATTTCTAGAAGTAATTTTAATTATATTATTTATGAGGAAAACTAGTGAATTATGTCAGAAAACTTGATTTCAAGCTGTTGTCATTTTAATCGACACATATAAAGATAACTTTTGCTATTCCTCAACAAATATGTGAAAAAGCAAGTGAAGAAATATCAGTACAAAAGAAAAATGGACATTTTCTCATTTGCATCTTATAAGATAAATTTTAAATAAGCATCTTATTAAAGTAATGTTATTTGCAAATTTAAATTTGGCCTCTGTAAATTCTCAGGCCCACATATTTAACTTTCAAGTCATGTCCATTATTTATTTCCTGGTTTTCATTTCTCCAAATTCAAATATAATTTCTCTACTATTTCTGTCTGAAATTGGAAGTATCCAAGCAGCAACCATCTTTTGTAAAGAATGATTCCTGAGAGAATTTTTGCTGATTGTGTTTTGTCTTAATAAGATGAGATATACTAAGATTTCAGTTCTATATTATTTTCTTGATGAAGAAAATGTCCTTATTCAATGATGCAGAAAATACTTATTTTCCTCTTGAATTCATAGATTCCTACTGAGATATAAATGAATTGTATCATGCCTTAGAGTATTAATATTCATATTTTCATTTTTTAAAGTGTGCTTTTTCCCCATTGAAATCTTCATGAATACTAAACTGATGACTTTTGTCTTAATAGTTAATGAAAATAGGTTAAAATAGAGAATTCTTAAGAAAAAAACCTAATAAAAGATTTCCCAAAGAATGTGACTCAGCCACTAACAGTCATTTAACAGGTGAGCTGCCATTGATGAGAACAAGAAAGTGCGAGAAACCCTGCATTAAATTTAGTAGATTTCTTTCTGCAAGATAGCTAAAATATTCTTAATTGCTAATGGATATTGTAAATATATAATTGAAAATACAATATTTAATATTTTACACTTATTGCAAATAACTCATAGGGTTATGTACATTTCTAATTTTGAGAAATGCTAATATAATGCCAACAAATTGGGGAAATGCTGTTTTCACTGATAATAAATGTGGAAAATAGTATAGACACTGAAATAGTATAATATAAATATATAAATATAAATAGTATAATGGAATGATTATTTTCTGTAACAAGAACATCAAATAGTGGTACCTAATTTTAGTACCTCTTACATTACTCTTATGGAATGAGTTATAACCAATGATGATAAATGATTTGGGCAATCAGGAATACAGTCTTACTGTGTGAGTCTGTGTGTGTGTGTGTGTGGAGAAAGAGAGAGAGTAAAGGACAAGTAGTAATAACATTTCAAGTAAAGACCTCTAAGGTCTGTTTCTTCACATTTTGCTTGACAATGCCTAGGTGGAGTTCAGGCCCCTATACTTTTAACTTTCTAGGTGACGTTTGAGAACATGTAGTCTAAATCGAGATTAAAACAAATACAGCCCAAAAGCCCACTCTGAGAAATGTTTATTTTAGTATTTTTTATATACAAAAAATGTTTTCCATATTAGTAAGATGTATAAAAAATAAAATGAAAGACTGTGTGATAGAGACTGTATGTACCTCAAAATAGTGTAAAGTATTTGCTATTTGAACCTTTAGCAAAAAATTTGCTGAACTCTGGTTAGGATAATGTTTTTAGAGGGTTTGAGTAGTGGTTCATGCATATAATCCCAGCTATTTTGGAGTCTGAAAACAGAAACTGAGCTGTTGAGGTTGTTGTTCAGTGATGTAACTGCCCTCTCGTGAGTAAGTCCCATGGTTCCGTTCCCTCTACAGCAAAACAAAAAACTTATAAAGAAACTTCATATCAATAAGCAATGATTGATCCCTACCTCAGTCCCTGAAGGCCACTAATCTACTTCTGATCCTGTGGATTAATACATTATGGACAGTTTATATAAATTGAATGATATACTATGTAGATTTTGTGATGGGCTTCTTCCACTTAGTGTGATATTTTCAAGGTTCCTGCATATTGCAGAATGTATCAATGTTTCATTTCTTTTTTATTGCTGAAAACAGTTTCCATTGTAATAAGTGTATTAGATTTTGTCCTATTCAGGTCTCACTTGATGGACGTTTAAATTGTTTCTAGTTTTGAGCAGTTATAACTAATGCAGCTATAAATCTTCATGTATGAATATTTGTGCAAATAAATGCTTTTAAATTTACTGCATACATATAAATATGAGATATATGTTGAAATAATGTTGCATATGCATATTCATTTTCTAATTGTAAACCAAACAACATTTCATTTTTATTTTCATGTTTTTCTTTATATATTCTTTATACATTCTTGATACAAGTCTCATATCAGATACAGGATTTGCAAATATTTTCTCACATTTCATGAGTTGTCTTTTTAATTTCTTTTTAGTGTTCTTCATAAGGTAAATGTTTTCATTGAGTCATAAGGCTTTACTTCTAGATTTTCCTCTAATAGGTTTTACAGTTTATTCAGCTTATCTGTTCCTCATTGAATTAGTTTTACCTTATAGCGTAAAGGAAGGGTCAGTTCTATTCTTTTGCTAAATGCTGTTCAGTTTTTTTCAGCACTGCTTGTGATCTAGGTCATTTTAAAGAGAATCTATATCTAACATCTGATTCTGTCATTTGGCATAAAAATATGTGCGTACATGAATCTACTAGCCTAGAATAAAATAAACGCCACCTAGGTAGGTGTGTGCATTTCATAATAATTGGATCTGAGATATTGCATACCGAAAACACAATTGATTATGCTCATTTGAAAGTTTTCTGTAATGAACTAGTTTGGAAGTTTCCCTGATGGACTCTAAACACAGAAAACATGCATAATGAAAAATACATCAAAATTATTCCATTTAGATATGACAAGTATATGTGACACAATAGAAAAAAAAAGTTTGTCAGGTATTGTACATAAATGAGGGACAAATTTTAGCTCCTCTGAGTAAAAATAACAGAATTCTAAAGTAAACCATCAATACAAGCACAATCCATGTGGGCTTCGAAAAATAGTAATTAATACAAATTATTTTATTGTAGGCATCTTTTCACTCTTTCCTTTGACTCCTACCACTTTACAGTGTTTCCATTGCAGATCACTATCACCTATGTGAAATACCCCATTGCCAATAATGTCCATTAGTAAGTGCACATTCTTTAAAAACTTATTATTTCTTAGATTTTTATAGATTGGTTAATAAACTTTTAATGTATAATGGAATACAACCACATCACAGAACTAAACTTCATGGCACAAATAATGTATACATATGTATTAAATGAAAAAATTATATGTGTTGAAACTGTTTCAGGAATTGGGGGAAGGGAATGAAAGAGAACAGAGGAAGAGGTGAATTCAAGTATGATATATTTGATTCATTATAAGAACTTATGCAAAACTCCAATGTACCCCACCCAGCACACCAATAACAAAAAATAGAAATAAAAATAGTCTCATATATGCAAAGAATAAAAAACCCAGAAGACCCTGATAGGCTGTCCCTCTATTATTGACTTCAAAATCTATAAGAAAATAAAGAATGATGCTTTAACTCACTAAATTGTTGGGTGATCTGTTATGTATAGATAACTAATAGGCAGTATGCTTAAGTATGAGTAAGAAGAGAGCAGACACATGGGTGAAGATAATGTATATTGGAAGTTTAGGATGAATCCCTGTGGTTATTGAAAGGAAAAAAAAGGAAAAAATGGTACATGACAGATTGTGAAGGGCATACATAGAGTGAAAGATGCATTTGCATTAAACATCATAAGTATTATGCCTTAAAACAGTATTCTTCATTATCTTATAGTTTCTGTGGGCCAGAAAAATAGGAATAGCCTATCAGGATCTTCTATTTTAGTCACTTATGATTCATCTTTGTAAAACTAACAACATATATTCAGCTATTAGGTGAGAAGAAATGAAAAGAAAATCCAGAAACAGAAAGGAACAATCATACCGCTGCATTTTTTTTTTTGACCTACCACATTGCTAACAGACACAACATGGTACATTGGAGAGCTCTTTTAAAGGACAGTGAGTTGTATTTTTTATTTGCTTTTTAGTTATTTGTGTGTGTGTGTGTGTGTGTGTGTGTGTGTGTGTGTGTGTGTGTGTGTTTTGGTTTTAGTTTTTTGAGATAAGCTGTTGCTATTTATCCCACACTGGACCTCAACTGACAATCTACTGCTCAGTCTCCCAAGTGCTTGGATTACACTTATATGTCACAATGCCCAGCTTCAAGTAGGTAAGCTTTGATAGAGTAATTATGGAGACAGAAAGAGAAATCTCAGCAAGGAATTTTCTGTTCTGTTATACAACTTGATGACATTAGCTTAACATTATTTTAAGTTTAAAACCACAGAAATCAAACAGCTATAATGATCCCTTTGTGGATAGAGAAAGAAGATACTTCAGTTAACAAAACATAAATGATATGATAATTTGTGGGTGATTCTCAAAAACATGCTTACTGACAGAAAAAAAAAAACAGGTAATTAGTGGCTGTAATTTTTGAAAGGAGATTGAGTAGGAGAGAAGTGGTTGTCATTGACTTAGGTGTCTAACATTAATAACGTCAAAATGCAAGCATTATCAACAATGTCAAATGCTTTGTGATTACCAAAAATTAAGAATATGACACATAAACTTGGTAAAATAGTTTCGAGATAATGTGCATAAAATTCAGGGGCCAAACCAAAAAAAAAAAAAAATGGAGTTGTGGAAATTGTTATTTGTTACCTTTAAGGAAGCAACTCTAGTCAGAAAAAGCCTTTCCTAATTAGGATAAATGCAGGTTCGGGATCTTTCAGATAGGTATCACTTGAATTAGAAACTTAAAAAGTTATTTTTAGAATTGCCTATTCATCCTTAAGTACATACAGAAATTCCTACTTTTGAGGTACAGTACCTCTTCCATTAATTGTGGGATTTTCATGAGGATTCAGAGGAGCTGGTATTATCATAAAAGGAACTAGATTTATATCACGTTACAGGAAACAATGTCTTCAGGTTTTGAAAACACAAGTGCTCAAGATTTGGAGTGATTCAGTGAAGTTGGAAGGTTACGTTAAGGGTAAAAATTAGTTATTTTTGAATTGCTTACTCTTTTTAGCTAGTTGAATTTCCCTACGGTAGGTGGGGCTCTATTACAAAGCATATTTTTTTCTGGCTATTTTCTAGGTCTGTAGCCTTGAAGTCACTTGAGCCACATTCAACTATGGTAAGTGCGTAGAAAATGGAACGGATATAACTGAGCTAAAATTGCAAAGGTGTTGCTCAGAATTTTAGTTTTCCAACCAACAACTATCCACACAGCCTTTTCTTTCTTCCCTGGTAACAGAGTAAGTGTTGTTTTCAATGTATTTCTATTCTACTAAAGAAAGGGTGCCAAATAATGAAGACATAGTGGCAGTTTAGAGATCTGGAAGCCCTTGCTCTTGAAGCCTCTCCCATACTAAATCATCAGAAGTTCTAGTAGAGGAAGCTCCAGGACAGAACAACCAAAGCACTTGTGGGGTTATTTGAGGAACTTAGAATAATGTCTATTTTAAAACTAAAATGGCAATGTTTTATGACTTCAGCAACCTCTGATACTGGTGGGGATCAATTAAATATGCTCAAGGCAGATGCCCAATTTTCAGATTAAGTTGCCTTCCACAGGTCTGTATTCAAAAGTGAACTTTTTTTCTAGTGATTCAAATAAAAATAAATAGTTGAGACTAATTAACTTGAATCTTAGGAAAGATTTCTTTACTAACATCCACAGTACAAGGAACTTAAGCCTATTCTTTGCTGTACGTAATTTTGCATTCCTATGATGGCTGGAAAAACACAGCCACACTTTAACAATAACATGAAGGACATATGAGGTTAAACTCAGAAATATATGACTTTTTTTTTTTTAACTTCATAGCTGACTTGCAAGTTTTGCTTTCCTAGATAAAAACAATCTCATTCATTCAGAGTTGGTTGTATCCTAAGGCATCATAAAAATTAAAGTGTGTATAAACTGGTAACCCCAGAAATCTTCATGTAAGTAGCAACAAGAATGTGATGGGTGCTTTCTAACATTGTTAGAGGAAACATGCTAAAAATATGGGTTTTTAACATATAATAACTTCCAGAAATATGGAGAACAGACAAGATTTGGGGCAGATAAATCTTTGAGAGGAAAATGTGAATATTTCTGAAAATATGTTCTTATTATAAAATAACAACTGATTTAAAGATAAAGTTATCTGAGTCCTCTAAATGGTTTGTACTTATTTGGCAACTATACTCACATAGTTATTAAAAGACAAATATTTTCAGTATTTACTGAATCAAAAGGAATCAATCTATACTAGGGAATCACCAGTAAATTTTTCTGAATTTTATTGCCCTCACATGCCATGTGCTTATTCCTTTGATTTGTGGAGAAGAAAATTCCTAAGCAATTTCAAGGTTTGAAAATGAAAATATGTGCTAAATGTAGTTTGAAGATTAAAGAATTCTGTGTGAGGCACAATAGTATTAATACTGACAGAATATTTATTTCATTTTAATGGATACCTGGCTTTGAATTTTTATTCCAAGTATATAATTTATTTATAAACTAATTAATACAATTTTCATATTCTCATCAAATGTATACCTTCTTTGCAAAGTAATAAATTTTTGAAATCCTAAATTTTCTAATCCAGAAAAATATTATTTTAATAATAACAACATGTTACGGTTTGTTTTGATAATAAGAAAATATTTTAACCTTAGTATGAGTATTTTACTCAATATCTTTTAAAACTATCCATATTCATTGTAAAGATGTATATACAATGAAAAGGCAAAAATAGCATAGTTTATAATTTTCTTCTCTTCAAACACTTTCTTCATTCATTTCCAGTAACTACATTTTCCAGGGTGTCCTGAGATTCATTGCTTAGTCAATCTATTTCAGTCTCTTTTGTTTCATCTTTATTATATTCCTGACCTTGTAATACTAAAGTGCTCTAGAGAAGAGTCCAGTACACTATTCTATTTCCAACTACCTGCCTTCTATTGCTGATTTTACAATATCCAGTTGCTTTATTCTCTGTACACTAATTCTCAAATTTATCTCTAATGCTCCAACAACTCATTGCATGCCACTGAAATATCTCCCAGCCTACTCAGTATCACCATATCAATACATCATGGCTAACTCTGCATGAACAGAAGTCAGCATCTCATCTTCTAGAAAATTCCTTGTCATCCCTTGGTGTTTCCTGTTTTCTTCAGTCAAAATTCTGTTTTCCTAGTTCCTCAAGTCAGATGTGTTAAAGTTATCATTGAATCCTTGCTCTCCCATACCACATGTTATCTCTTCACATATTTGGTATATACCTTGTACAGAATCTCATCAATTATTGTCTCTTCAATTGCCTCCAGCCTCCCCTAAGCCACCTTTATCTTCCACTTTTATTATGCGATTATAACTATCTAAAGCAGACCTCTCCTTCCTTCTTTCCACCTTTCCTCACTCCCTCCTCTCCCTGACCTTATACAATAGACTAAGAGGTAGAGTCTCTTTCTGCTGCCAGGCTAACCTTGAACTCAAGACCCTCCTTGTTGAACTTTATCTTCTGCTTAAAGTCTTACAAGAATGAAAATATCAACATGGCTTATTTCTTATTTTGCAGACTCTGTAGATGGATATACTTCTATATGTTAACAAGTTCTTGGAAGATTTCAGATTCATGCAATTATCAGAATAAGCCTGTTTTTGAGGGTTTTAGCTAAGGGCAAGTTCCTTCTTCTAGAAGCCTTTTAATGCCTTAGCTCATTATCACTTTCATCCCCAATTCAATTAGTGGTTGGGTTTTTTTTGTTGTTGTTTATGCTTTAAATATTTCTGATCTCTTCTCCTTCCTCATGTCTCTAATTTGTAGCTGTAGAAAATTCTCTTCCTTGTGTTATTATTATGGACCCATCCTTAATAAGCCAGAAAAAATCTCTGTTTTGAGGTCCAAACTTTAATTGAATTTGTAAAATAGTGTTTCCCATTTAATTTAATATAGTCTGGAGGCCCAAGATTAGACAACTGGACATGCTAGGTGGAGGCCATTTTTCACATTGGTTATGGATTTGTGTGTTCATGTTTTATTTTTCCACAGTGTATGGTTCAAATGCAATGTAAATTAATATATTTAATAATTTGTTGATTGGTCAACTTAAAGATCTCCAGTTGAACATTGAAATATAAATTTAATGTATTTTAGTAATGCTTAAAAGTAATATTTCAAATTAAACATCTAAAATATTTCTAACATGCTCAAATATTGTAAATTAAGCTTAGAACTATCATTTGTCTTAGAGGTTCCAACAGTTATAACCAAATGTAATGCTTTGTGTTGTTATCATGCAATTTATAATCTACTAAATGGTATAAAAAAAGGTCAGAAATAACTATAAAACAGTAAGTGATATGTTAGGTCATAATCAAATTTATGCCGTTAGAATGTAATGTGAATATATTGTCACAATGATGGGAAGAAACAGGAAAATTTTCATCAAGAAATGAGACATAAAGAATTAAAATAAATTCTATAAGATATCATGCCTGAGGCAAACAGAGTAAACATGACAAAGACATAGATGTGAAGAAGAATAAAATATGAGAAAGATGTAAATGTAAGGAAGTAGGATTTTGTGTATGAAAACAACAGGTTCTACAGATTTTTTCAAAATAAATGACATGAACAGAGACAGAAAGACATGAGCCAGGAAATAATAGCATTAATAATATCCACTCACTTACCATCCATCAGGAACCATGCACGTCCGGAAGTGTTGTTAATGAATGGACAAGAAAATCCACCAAATTCCAAATGAAAACATACAGATACAAAGATATACAAGGTATCAGTTGTTGGCAAAGGTTATGGAGAAAAAACAAGACCTGTAAGAAAAGATTGAGTTTCAGAGTAGTAGGGAAGAGATTTCAGATAACAAAACATTTACGGACATATCTGAAGTAACATGAGGAACTAATCTTCACTCTTTCTGAAGGAATCACATTCCAGAAGAATGACATTGCCCAAGGATCTGAAATGAAATGGGCAAAGAGCAAATTTATTTAGGGGACAGAAGGACATGGCTTAACTATCAGTGATAGAAAGCATGAGTGAGGGAGAAGGGTGTGGATGCAATCCTGAAGCATTTGCAGTCTTACTCTGGAGAACTTAAATGAAAGAGCAAAGAATTAGGTATCATTCCAATGGGTCTCACTTAAAATTCCAGGGAACTTAAGAAACTAAACTCTCCTAAAATCAATGAACCAATAAAGAAATGGGCAACTGAACTAAACAGAACTTTTTTCAAAAGAAGAAATTCAAATGGCCAAAAAACATGTGAAAAAATGCTCACTATCTCTGGCCATAAAGGAAATGCAAATCAAAACCACACTAAGATTCCACCTCATCCCTGTTAGAATAGCCATCATCCAAAACACCACCAACAACAAGTGCTGGTGAGGATGTGGAAAAAAAAGAACCCTCATACACTGCTGGTGGGAATGCAAGCTTGTGCAACCACTCTGGAAAAAAATTTGGAGACTTCTTAAAAATCTAAACATGGCTCGACCATATGATCCAGCAATCCCACTCCTGGGGATATACCCAAAGGAATGCAATACAGGTTACTCCAGAGGCACCTGCACACCCATGTTTATTGCAGCACTATTCACAATTGCCAAGTTATGGAAACAACCAAGATGCCCCACTACTGATAATGAATCAAGAAAATGTGGTATTTATACACAATGGAATTTTACTCAGCCATGAAGAAGAATGAAATCTTATCATTTGCAGGTAAATGGATGGAAGTGGAGAACATTATTCTGAGCAAGGTCAGCCAGGCCCAGAAGACCAAAAACCATATGTTCTCCCTCATATGCAGACTTTAGATGTAGGGCAAATGCAGCAATGCTGTTGGACTTGGATCACATGACAAGGGGAGAGCACATACGGGAGATATAGGAATAGGTAGAAAACCCATACCATGAAAGCGTTTGATGTCCTCACTCCAGAGGAACTAATACAGAAATGTTAAAATGACAGATTATCATGAGCAGGGGATCAGGAACCAAGCTAAAGATCAGTTCTAATTAAATCAACATGGGTCGTAACACATGGGTATAGGAATCTTTCTGTATAGCTATCCTTAACTTAGCTAGCAAAAATACTTTGTCTTTCTTATTAGGCTTATGTCTTTTCTTCGACAAAATCAGTGATAAGGGAAGAACAGAACCTGCCTGAAACTGAGGAGGGGAAGGGGGGATGAGAGGGGGAGGGGGACAGGGTGGAGAAATGACCCAAGCAATGTATGCACAAGTAAATATATAAACAACAGCAACAAAAAAAGGGGATTAATGCAGGTTTGAGCATACCAGGTTCATGCTATTGTGTGCCATTTTGTAACAGAAGAAGAATAACTTCTTTCTGGTCCCATAGTTCTGTAAGCAATAATTCAGGATTATTGCTACATTTTATATTAAAATCATCCATATTTTAAAAAAAGAATACATTTGTGATGCTATTATTTTCCATTTTAGGTACTGGGCCAGTACTACAAACTTCACCAAGTTTATAAACAGTGAAATAAAAGGAAGAATTTTCGCCTCATACCCAAAGAAACAACTACTGTTCCCTAGCAAGTGTGTAGTATGTAGCATACAGCAGATGACATCCTGCAGAAGTCAAATGCTAACCCAAATAAAAATTATTCTTTTAAAAAAAAAAAACATTTCCAGGATTATATAGAAGTGATTCAGAGCTATCTTTTTAAAAAGGCAACTCTGGCCAGGCGCTGAAAGCTCACTCCAGTAATCCTACTGCACAGTAGGCAGAGATCAGGAGGAATGCAGTTTGAAGCCAAACCAGGCAAATAGTTTGTGAAACCCTATCTCAAAAAAACCCATCACAAAAAGTGCTGGTCATGTGGCTCAAGGTGAAGGTCCTGAGTTCAAATCCCAGTACTGAAAAAAAAAAGAAGACAACTCTGAATAATAAATATACATTGTGATGCACTGCAGGAGATAAGGGACAGGAAATCACTTAGAGGGATATTGCAATAACCTGTGGAGAAGCAGAACATTTTAATACAGTCTTGGTGATAGCCTTGAAGCTGAATAGAAAGTAAAATACTGTAAAGATAAACAAATTTAAATAAACAGTCCAGGGAAGAACACAAAGGAGAAACATGGTTAAAATTTGATATGGAATTGCTTAATTGAATGGCAAGGTTATTGAAACAATCACTGGAAAGGGATCAAATACAATTTGATTTTAAAATATTTTGTGTGAATTGTATTTGGCTGTTCTATGCACAGTAAGCTGACCTTATTTGCAGATTCATTTACAAATGGTTTTGACCAAGTATGGTCAAAAAGATAATGAAGAAAAAAAATCAAAAGAAATTTCAAAAATGAAAAATTTAAATTCCAGCACACACATTACACAGCTCAGTTGATGAGGAGAAAG
This sequence comes from Castor canadensis, assembly GCF_047511655.1. NCBI lineage: Eukaryota > Metazoa > Chordata > Mammalia > Rodentia > Castoridae > Castor > Castor canadensis. The sequence continues at coordinate 24,179,856 of NC_133390.1, read as the reverse complement.
TCTCAGTCAGTCCTATGTTATGGTCAGTTGTTTTTAAAAATTTGTGTTATATCCTGAGTATTTCTCTGCCTTTAAGTTTTTAAAGATATGCTTTCCAAAAACCAATCATAGCTAATAAGTAAGGTAAAAGTGAATGTGTAAAAAAGTGAACTGAAGCAATAAAATGAAAATTTGAGATTTGTTGAAACATGGCATATTGTTAAAAGAAGTTGGGTAACCTTATGGGAAAAATGAACCAAACATCCAAAGTAGAGCACTGAATTTAGGGCAGCCTGAGCATTCGCAGGTTTTTCACAACAATGGCTGCCTTGGAACCACATATGCCTGAATTCTAAGGAGCTATTGTAACACCACTTTTGGGAGTGCTAGATTCCTCAGGCCTTTCTTGTATTTGGAGATTTCTTATATTTAGCTTGACTCACCCAGCAACAACTGCAACAAACAACTGCCTATGCTCATAAGGGTATAGTAAGCACAGAGTTGTACCACCAGTGGCCCTTCCTAAAATCTTGATTTCTCCTCTTCTAGATGAGCCTGTCTGTATTAAGCAGGGTATTTCCATTGTTTTCTGCTCTCTGGATAAATTGAATCAAACAGCAACTTAACCAATTATTGCTCCAATTATGTGCCTCTAATGATCTGAAGAGTTTTTATGGAGTAAAAAAATAGATGAAGATTAAGACAAGGCAGAAACCATGAATTGGTTTAGAATTTACACCCCTGAGGAGATAGAGATGAGGATTAGGGTGCCCATGGCTGAGTTGTGTATTTCTATCTTAGCTCACTGACAGCTTAAAAGAAAAAGATTAAGAAAAGCAGTAAAAAATTTTCATTGCTCATAGAATAGGGACATTTTACTTCTCAGGATAACATAAGCTTTCCTGGAATTATTTCTGTTTATTTTCTTTCTTATCCTTTTCAACAGTGGCAATGAATGGCCTAATGTGCAATGGCCTCTACTACATTTCCTGAATAAATATAATTGTGGGTTTTAAAGCCTAATCTTAATAGCTACTTTTGAAGAAAGATGGAAAGTGAAACTAAGATAAATTTGGTTGACAGATATCAAAGAAAGTAAACAAATAATCTGTCATTATTCTGGTGGTAAATCAAAAATTTACTTATGAATACCATTCAAGTTTACGAGTGTGTGATGATCTATGTTACTCCTCTTTAGTGTAGTGATTCTACTGTAGCATAGTCTCTGCTATTGGCAATTAGGCACGAGGCCAGGGATCTCATAAATCTTTGACTACTATTATATTCCTTAATATCCAGGACTTGTAACCTATAGCCAGCACTATTCAACCTCTTCTACTGCCATGTTGGTAGATTTGTCCTGACCCAACATTTATCAGGTATCATTGCTCTAGAGCTCTCAAAATCCGTTCTCATGATGACTTGGCACTGTGACTCAAGTCTATAATCCTAGCTACTTGGGAGGCAGAAATCAGGAGGATTGTGTTTCAAGGGAAGATGAAACAAAAAGTTCAAAAGAGCCCATCTCAACCCATGGATGAACATGGTAACACATCTGTCCTCCCAGCTACATGGGGAAGGACAAATAAAAATCCTGGTACAGGCTGGCCTGGATGTGAAGTGAGACCCTCTCTCAAAAACAACCAATGCAAAAAAGGACTAAGTGGCTCAACTAGTAGAGAGCCTTCATAACAAGCACTGAGATTAATCTCCAGTCCACTAAATCTAATTAGAATAATATCTGAACTATAAATGCAGCCACCAAGTAAGTTAAGCTCCTATTTTTGCTTTTTTGCTTTAAAGGATGTTGAATTTTGATGTTTCATGCAAATGTTTTCTCTTTTGTCTATTATTGCAATGTTTTGACTCATCCAAAATTAAAAAGAAATTGATGCATTTTGTAATATCACTACTTTTTTCTGATGTCTGCAATATGATTTTGATTGAAATATCTCACTATTTTCTTTATGAAATGTTCTTTATTCTTTTCAATATCAAAATAACATGTTTAATTGAATGGAAAAAACACATATTTAAAGACAAAAATTACACATTAAATATATTGGAAGAGAGCCGTTCAAGGGAAAATTTTCCATCAGACAGTTCTGGTCAATATTGATGCCATGTCCTCCCTTGTAAACTGCCTTTGCTAGTTTGTGTATCAAGTATCTATGCTTTTTTTTTTTTTTTGGTAAATGTTAAGATTTGAGTTATTACAAATTCATGCTTACTTATGGCAGTTCATGTGAGTATCTGTTAGTTTCTGGGGTGTTGACAGACATTCTTCTGGCACAAAAATCTGAGTTAAATTAGAAGATGCTATTGAGGGAAGACATACACACTACAATTAACATGGGCTCTTCCGATAGGCCATTACACAATTTTGAGTACTGATGATACAAGGTGTTTTATAGAGTTTCTAGATGTAGTCTTGTGTCTGACTCCAACCTCCAAAGACAGTACCCATTCCCTCCTTTCTACTTATACATAAAAAGATTTTCCTTTATCTCCTTAGAACCAGAAAGTCAAGCACATTTTATATTTTAATTATAATTCTACTGTTATGAACTCAGTGTTTATTTGAGCTAATTCTTTCATTTAGGTTATCAGGAGTTTCTTTTATAACTCAAGTAGCTTAACAGTAATATTTTGTTTCAGTTGTGCTTTGAAGGATCCATCTCTGAGAGTAATGGAAACCTCACTGACTGATTTGCTCTAATTCTACAGCTTAAAAGTTCATATTCTTCCTCTCATGTCAAGCTCCCTTCCTTTCTTCTTGATCCTGAAGAGAATCAGAAAGAGGTTGCGTACAAGCTATATAATCTGGACCACAAAAATGTTTCATATTTCAAGTAAGTATCTCTCTTCACAATTACCTTAAAACATCTATATGCCTATAACCTGTAGTCGGTATACAAAAGATGAAATTTATGCATAATTATGATATGCTATATACTTAGTTTTCCAGCAAGAATGATATTTCATCAATACCTTTTGGGCTGAAATACTGAAAATAGCATAAATATGTATTTTACAAATGAAGCAAATTTCAAAAATGAAAGCAACAGTACTTTTGCAGAGTCATTTAACTTATCACTTTGTTTAGTCTAGCTATACACCTAAAACATAGACATAGAAGACCTTTACTTTAAAATGAGATCAAATGCATCAGTCTTTTTGCAGATTCAGCAAAATATTAGCAATTACAGGATTCAGTTTATGAGCCACACACAGCTTTGTTACATTTTGGAGGACATCCAACATCACTACTCACCTAAATGATGTTTAAGGTGGTGCCACTTAACTCATGACATCTACTAGGCAGAAAAATATTTTATTAGGTGATCCAGCTCTATGAATATAAATTGATTTTTCCCTGTGGTTAGGAAAATTGGCTCTTCAACTACTCTTAAAGATTAAGTTAACTGGATCCATCTAGCAAATTAGAGTGGGTTCCCTTGCATAAATGACAGCATAAATGGGAAAGGGTACTTAAGTATAGTGATCTCTGTCCCTAGGCATCATGTTTATCGATTGCCCTACATCTAGGTCAGGAAGAAAGGTCGTACCTTACAGTGTGTAGAGACCCTGGAGTTTAATCACTTTGCGGCAAAGCATTAGGTAATTTTTTTGTTTGATTAATGAATTCTCTAAATGTCAGTGTTTTGGTGCTAATAGTCTAGGATATTTAACATACTTTGTTTTCTGTGTACCATGTCTTTGAATCACACTGTCTTTGATCCATAAATGCAAATAATTTTAGTTATTTTTATAGTAACTAATATTGTTGAGCATAGTGTATACCTAGACCTATTTAATTCAAAATGGAGGTAGGAGGAGAACAATGAGATTCCTACCCTTAAAAAAAAAAACTCTTCCAGCAAAGAGAAAATAGAAATAGGGAGAAAAAGAGAGGTGGGGAGGAAGAAGAAGGTAAAGAACATAGAAAAGGAAATATTGAATGCAAATGGCTACAGTTCTGTAATTCAGAACTTAGAACAATGTACTTTCAGGAAAATGGAAATGTTTGTACAGAAAATTTTACTTGAGTTCAGTGTGTAAGACTATACAAGATTTGTGTGATTGGATAGGAAAGGAAAATGCTTCTAGTTTGATGAATACTATAAATAAACTTTCTGAAGCAGAAAAATCATTCTGCAATGAACAGTAATTAAAGTTAACTTATTGACTTGGAAGCAAGTGTGAGAAATGGTATTGTCATCACTTTCAATGTCATATCTGAAACACTACATAAAAACATTAACTATATTTTTATCCATAATAGTGAAGAAAGTATACAAATTATTTTACATGGAATAAACAGGTAATAAGGCAATTCATGTAAAAAGAATTTTAAAATTAAATTTATCAGTTTTTTACATATACTAATACTCAATTATAATGTAGATAGGTTTTCAGGAAAATGAAGATTAAGAAGCAATATAAAACTTGGCTTAATATGAGATGGGCTGTTATTTAAGATAAACTACGGTTTAATGTGAGTGATGACAAATTACAAAACTGAAATAACTGGAAAAGAATTACAAGTATTTTGGGTTCTAGTAAACATAATAATTAATTCCCAATGAGTAAAACATTAGAAATAATATAACAGTCAGAAGGTAATATTGAATGCATTCAAGAAAATAACAATACTCTTTGGACAAAGCATATTTTGCTAATGGAATATCTATGTTATTTTAGTTAATATCAAAGGCTCAATCTCTAAAAATTCAATGTCGTGTAAATACAGTCACCATGTTAGGTGAGGTCAAATTGTAAAAATCCTGAGAACAAATATTGAGGATTTCATCCCTGATCTGTCCCAAAGGAAAAGAATTGTAATTTCATTTAAAATGAATATATTAATATTGAAACATATATACAAATAAACATACACAAATATATATTTATATTCAAAGATGTCCAATATTTTTAAAGTAATTGTAAATATATAAGTCTAGCTGTGATAGAAAAAGTTGAGAAGAAATAAATGTATTTCTTTTAGAAATTCTTTTGATGGATGAAAATGAAAACCTAACTTTGTGGGATATAATTCATTATAGTTGGAAGGAAGTAAAAGCTCCTAACAGAATAACTAATTTTGGTGTTGACAACATGCTTTTGTTCAATAATCCTTAGATTACTCTTATATATTATATTTTATATTATAGAGCAAAATATATAGGTGACTTTTCTTATTTTGAAAAGATATTTTATTTGTGATTGCATTATGAATAATATTCCTTAAGATTAAAATGGAGAGAAATAGAGAATGATTCAGTAGAGATAAACAGAAGATATGCAGCATCTGTGTTAACCATAAATGCTATACAGAGACATGAGCTTGCATACTTAAGAACCATTTCAGTTAGGGAACATTGATCTTCCCCTAGCAGAAAATTAAAATTTAGATGCTTTAAACAATAACAGTGTTCATTGTCACAAATAATAGGAAGGTCTATTATATTTACATTTCTAAGCTTATCAATTAAGCATTTCATCAGTGTCTTGTCATTACCAGAAATGCTTCTAATATTTCTGGCATCTTGTACTCAGAGTAATAGTTTGGTCTTCAGGGTATTTCTCCTTGTTTGCAAGGTGACACATGAAGACATAACAATTTGAGAAGAAGATAATGATTATTCCTTCCTTGGAGTTTTCTGAGACCGGAGAGCCCTTTTATAGAAGATCTACTACTCCCAGTAGGCTTTTATCACCTCTTTTTGGGCAAAGCTGATAAGTCCACCCTAATTACCTGGTACTTCCAAGGGACAAAGATTACCATGGTCTACTCCAATAATTAAGATTGTATATAATGCAGACACTGAAAAATATTTTGCTAGCAAGATAGGACTGTCATATGAAAAATATATGATGATAACTCATCTCTAACTGGTAAATAAATCCTATTTTGTTTTTGCATTCTATTTCCGCAAATAGTTTCTTGGAGTGCCAAAGCTCTTGGAATAAAATACAAGATTTATGAAACAGAAAAACACTTAAATGTATTACTGTTAAAATCAAAGCAATTTACTTTAGCAAATGAAACTAAAAATAAACAGGCTTTGAGATTGTGCCCTCTTTTTAAATGTTAGCTTGAGGAAAATTCCATAATTTATTGACTATCTATACAGATAAAAATGTATACAACACATACATGTGTGAACACACATTCGTGCATATTTAATTATATAACTCCAAGCCACCTACTTGGTTTACCAATTTATATTCAGCATCTAAGTCACTAACAGGAGAAGTTATAACTGAATGAAGAGGAGATAGTTACATGTGATATAATAGGTACACCAAAGCATATGCTTACCCTTATAATTTATACTTTCTTAATTACAGAAAAAGGTTTATAACCCTTTTTTCAATTTTCATTATGTTACTATGTTGGTTTGTGTGACATCTGTATATAAAGATGCTGTATATAAAGATGCTTTCCCACGGTAGAGTATTAGGAGGTGTTGTAGACCTTTAAATAGTTGTTGGTAGTGCCAAGTCCTTGGGTTACTGGTGGTATCCAACTAAAGGGGATTGTGGAACTCTGTTCCCATCCCTTGCCTCTGCTCCAGTTGGAGACAAAACCACTTTGTTTTTACATGTGCTCCCCCTCACTGCCATATAGCATATAGCACCCTTGCCAGAGGCCCAAACCAATATGGCCACCCAATGTCTTAGACTTTAACACACAACAGCATGTTAAAATAAACAATTTCTCTTCATTGAGTGAATTGCCTCAAATGTGACTGGTATATTTACTACAGTATTTTATGCTCAAAGTCATATCCAAATATTATGGAAAGTTTTTAAATATTTAATAAGTGTAAAATAATTAAAGTTTGTTTTCTAGTTTGAGTACTAAAACATTTCAATAAAATTGCTTCTTTAACTATAAGTATACCAGATAAATCAGGGCAGATCCAATTAATGGACCCTGAAGTTTACTCACTTTGGATTTACTTCTTTAAAAAATAATAATATAAAATTATAAAATTAAAATTAGGAGGTCTGGGAGTATAGCTTGGTGGTGCAGTATATGGTTAACATGCATGATGCTCTGGTTTTGCTTCCAGCAACCTAAAATAAATGTGAAAATAAAATAGTTATTGAAAAATAAGACAAAAACTATGACAAATTCCCAAAATTTGCCAGAAATGCTTGCATAGAAATGCTTTCTGATTGAACCTACTTTCCCTCTTACCTTTGATAGTCTATAATGGCAAACAAAACCTGATGTTTATAGTGGCTTGTGCATGTAAGTGACTCTTGTGCTAAAGCTTCATTTACTTGTTATAATATTGTCCTCTGAAGGTAAGTGTAAAACTATTAAAATCTTTTAGTTAGAAAAATAGAATAATTTCTTCTCCTTTCTGGAAAAATGGGAATTTGTTATTTATACAAATGGAAATATTTTTGACATACATTCTAAGTGAAGGTATATAGGAACTTGTTTTCAGATTAACTTATTTGTTACCATACCTTTTCCCCTTTTATATTCCTTGTTTTCATTTGATGACTTTTGTATTCCTTTTGATTTCTACAGTTTTATAATTATTAGCAAGTATAAATATATTCTTCAATTCTTGTCTCTACTTTCAAATAATCCAAACATTCCATAAATATTAAAAAGCAATGGTCTGTACTAAATTTTAGTCTGTGTATATATATAACCTTGACTACATTTTAATAATGACATAAAGAAAAGAGATATTTGAAAGGATGCTTAATACAATGGGGGAAAGACATCAGGAGATTTCATTCCTTAGTTAAGTACAAATGATGTCCTCAGGGAATCATTTGTTCCTCAATTGAAGCCAGTTTTGTGTTAGTGTCACATTTAAAGCATGTACTTTATGTCTAACTTATTTTCAACTTCTAGCTGAATAGTAATGAAGTATAAATAAATTGATTTGATATGCATGCTGTAATTATTAAATAATACTGATTGCATTTTCAATGCCTGTAAAAGTCATAAAGTGATTCCAGATGTAAAGAGAACAACAAACATAGCCTAGAGCTGGGTGTGGCAATGAATGTCTGGAATTATAGCACTAGGGACGCTGAGGCAGGAGGATGGCCTAGCTATGTAGAGATGCCCTGTTGTGAGAAAAATAAAAGGAAAAAGAAAGGAAGTAAGAAAAGCCTAAAGGAAGGAAACAAGAAAGGAAGGAAGGAGGAAGGAAGAAAGGAAAGGAGTGAGGGAGGGAGACAATAAAACTAATATTTCTGTTTTTAAGTTTTTGTATTTTATGAAAGCTGCATAAGTAATTCCAAAAACATGCCACAGAAACTGGCTTAAAGAACTCAAATTGATTGTGCCAAGAGATGTCAGAAATCAAGGTGAAAGCAGGGTGATCCTTCTAAGGGCTATGAAGGAAGGAAGATATATTCCAGTCTTCTCTTCCTTGTCTTGCACATGTCTGTCTGTTCCCTGTGTCTCATCACACAGTAAAGCAGTAAAGTCTTTCCTTTAGGATGTTTGTCTACCTGAAACCAGTCATATTGATCTCATTTTATTTTGATTAATGTCTGCATTTTAGCCTGATTACTTTGCAAATACCCTATCTCCACATAAGTTTAAATTCTGAGTTACTGAGATTAGAACGCCAACATAATCTATTTTTCGTGGGGTTGGAGAAGGAAAAAAATACGCTTCAACCTATTAATGGTTTCTTTTGCCTAAATGACATATATCCAAACCGATAAACATTTCTACTGTGCACATGTGTGTGTTGAATAAACTGCAAAATTTCTTACATTTGTTTTAGTTATGCTAATGCATGGGTTCAAGTACACAAATATGTGTATACATAAATACCTGTGTCATTAATTTATATGCTCACTGAACATTAGTATAATTAGTCAAAGACTCATCAAGAAAACATGGTTTGTGAAAAGAATAAACTTAATCACCTAGTGAAATGCATGCTATTCAGAAATTCAAATGTGAGGTTATGAAAGGCTAACAGATTTTAGTGGAAAGTTTCCAGTTTTAGAAATTATGTGATATTAAAAAATAATACTACAAAAATCTAAAATCCATTAAATTTATTACTCTTGATGATTGTATAAGGTTTTGCCACAATGAACTTGGCACTTACATAGACTAAAATTATTAGAAATACACAGAAGTATTATGTCTAATCTTTCTATCCATCTATATCATATGCCATATGATTTTAATAACATTATTTCAAAAGTATTTCAGGCAAAATCAGTTTTGAATTAATTCATAGTTCCTTGACTCACAAATCAAAGAATGAAATAGCTTGCTCTATTTCTTAGAGGTAAAACATGCACATAAGAGATGAAACTCTAATGTTATTTTACTTGCAAGTATTGTGAAAAAATATAATCTTTATTGAAATTGTGTTATATATGACCTAAGAAAAATATGATATCAAATTGCTCTTTAGTACACACACATACATCTATATTAATAATAAAGATACAACATTCATTTATATTTAGGGATCATCACTTGAATTAAAATACTAACACTTTTAAAATAGAAAGCCTAAATTATTTATCAAAATAATGTTCAACAATATAAATACTTAACTGTAATTCTGTTTTATATAGCCTCAATTATTCTCCTGCCTTGAGAAGGCAAACCTGTTTTGATTCTCTAATATTCTAATTTTAGTTCAGACAAATGAAGTCTAGAAAAAGATGACCTGAAGCCATAACCCTCCCTACTCTTGGACCATCATAAGTTTGAGGCCTGGGTTATCCCACTAGCCTCCTTAGTGTCATTACTAAGTTGGATTACCTGCAGCCCTGTATCAGTTTACAGTAGCCTAACATCAGTCCTGAGGACGGACTTGTTGCCAAAGCTACAGTATTTACTCTCTTTTTTTAAAATTCATTTATTCACATGTGCATACATTGTTTGGGCCATTTCTCCCCAAGTCCACTGCCCCATACCTGTCCCCCAACCCCCTTTGCTTCCAGGCAGGACCTGATCTTCCCTTTTCTCCAATTTTGTTGAAGAGAAGACATAAGCAATAATAAGAAATACAAAGCATTTTTGCTAGTTTAGATAAGATTAGTTATACAAAGAGATTCCTAGCATTGCTTCCATGTACAAACATGTTACAACTCAAGTTGATTCATCTCTACCTGACCTTTTCACTAGTTCCTGATCACCTTCCTATATTGACCTCTGTCACATTAAGGTTTCTGTATTAGTTCCTCTGCAGTGGAGACATCAAACACTTTCAGTTTTTGGGATTCCTACCTATCCCCATTCCTCCTGTATGTGTGTTCCCCTTATCGTGTGACCCAAGTCCAACAACATTGCTGCATTTGGCCTAAATCTAAAGTCCACACAAGAGGGAGAACATATGATTTTTGGTCTTCTGAGCCTGGCTAACCTTGCTTAGAATGATGTTCTCCAGTTTCATCCAGTTACTCAGAATAAGATTTCATTCTTCTTCATGGGTGAGTAAAACTCTATTGTATAAAAATACCACATTTTCTTAATCCATTCATGAGTAGTGGGGCATCTTGGCTGTTTCCATAACTTGGCTATTGTGAATAGTGCTGCAATAAACATGGGTGTGCAGATGCCTCTGGAGTAACCTGAGTCACATTCCTTTGGGTATATCCTCAGAAGTGGGATTGATGGATCATATGGTAGATCTATGTTCAGATTTTTAAGAAGTCTCTATATGTTTTTCCAGAGTGGTTGAACTAGCTTGCATTCTCACCAGCAGCATACTAGGGCTCCTTTTTTCCCACATCTTCACCGACACCTGTTGGTGGTGGTGTTTTTGATAATAGCTATTCTAACAGGGGTGAGGTTGAATCTTAGTGTGGTTTTGATTTGCATTGCCTTTATGGCCAGAGATAGTGAACATTTTTCATGTGTTTTTTTGGCCATTTGAATTTCTTCTTTTGAAAACGTTCTGTTTAGTTAAGTTGCCCATTTCTTCATTGGTTCTTTGATTTTGGGAGAGCTTAGTTTTTTAAGTTCCCTGTATATTCTGTTTATCAGTCCTGTGTCTGTTGTATAGCTGACAAATATTTTCTCCCACACTGTGGGTGTTCTCTTCAGTTTAGAGACCATTTCTTTTGTAGTGCAGAAGCTTTTTAATTTTATGTAGTCCCATTTGTCCATCCTTTCTCTTAGTTGCTGAGCTGCTGGGGTTCTATTGAGGAAGCCCTTGCCTATACCTATTACTTCTAGAATATTTCCTGCTCTTTCCGGTACTAACTTCAGAGTTTCTTGTCTGCTATTAAGGTCCTTGATCCATTTTGAGTTGATACTTTTACAGGGTGATAAACATGGATCTAGTTTCAGTGTTTTGCAGAGATAACCACTTTTCCCAGCAACATTTGTTGAAAAGGTTGTCTTTTCCTCATCATATGATTTTGGCACCTTTGTCAAAAATAAGGTGGGCATAGCTGTGTGGATTCATATCCACGTCCTCCCTTTTGTTCCACTGGTCTTCATGTCTGTTTTTGTGCTGCTTTTATTGCTATTGCTTTGTAATATAGTTTAAAGTCAGGTATTGTGATCTCTTTAGCATTGCTCTTCTTGCTGAGTATTGCCTTGGCTATTCATGGCTCTTGTGTTTCCAAGTGAACTTTAAGGTAGATTTTTCAATCTCTGTGATGAAAGTCATTAGGATTTTGATGGGGATTTCATTAAACATTTAGAATGCTTTTGTTGGTATACCCTTTTTTACTATGTTGAGTCTAGCAATCCATGAAAACAGGTGATCTCTCCACCTTCTGTAGTCTTCCTCTATCTCTTTCTTCAGGGTTTGGAGTTCTCCTTGTAGAGTTCATTCACATCCTTTGTTTACTCCTAGGTATTTGATTTTTTTTGAGGCTATTGTTAATGGAACTGTTTCCATATATTCCTTCTCAGTTTGTTCATTGTTGGTGTATAGAAAAGCTAATGATTTTTTGTAAGTTGATTTTGTATCCTGCCACCCTGCTATAGCTATTTGTGGTGTCTAGGAGTTTTTGGGTGGAGTTTTTTGGCCCTTTAAGATATAAGATCATGTCATCTCCAAATAGTGATATTTTAACAGTTTCTTTACCTATTTGTATTCCTTTTATTTCTCCCTCCTGTCTTATTGCTCTGACTAGGAATTCCAGTACTATGTTGAATAAGAGTGGGGATAGTGGGCACCCTTGTCTCATTCCTGATGTTAGGGAAAATGGTTTCATTTTTTCTCCACTAGGTATGATGTTTGCTATAGGTTTGTCTTATATAGCCTTTACAATGTTGAGATACATTCCTTCTATTCCTAGTGTTCTTAGAGCTTTTATTATGAAGTGGTGTTGGATCTTATCAAAGGCTTTTTCTGCATCTGTTGAGACGATCAAGTGGTTTTTGTCTTTGCTTCAATTAATGTGCTGTATTACATGCATAGATTTGAGTATGTTGAACCATCCCTACATCCCTGGGACAATCCTTGGTCGTGGTATGTGATATTTCTGATGTGTTGTTGGATTCAGTTTGCCATTATTTTATTAAGGATTTTTACATTGATGCTCATTAAGGAGACTGGCCGACAGTTCTCCTTTTTGGAGGCGTCTTTGTCTGGTTTTGGAATGAGTGTAATATTGGCTACATAGAATGAATTAGGCAGTGTTTCTTCCCTTTCTATTTCATGGAACAGTTTAATGAGAATTGGTATTAGTTATTTTTTAAAGGTCTGATAGAATTCAGCAGTGAATCAATCAGGTCCTGAACTTTTCTTTTTTGGGAGACTATTGCTGCTTAAGTTTCATTTTGTATTATAGATCTATTAAGGTTATTAATATACTATTAGTTCAATTTTGATGGACATAAGTGTCTAGAAATTTGTCTATTTCTTCAAAATTTTCAAATTTGTTAGAATATAAGTTCTCAAAGTAGTCTCTGATGATATCCTGGAATTCCATGGTGTTTGTTATTATTTCCCCTTTTGCATTTCTGATTTTACTGATTTGGGTTTTTTCTCTCCTCATTTAAGTCAGGTTTGCCAAGGATCTGTCAATCTTGTTTATTTTTTCAAAGAACCAGCTTTTTGTTTCATTGATTCTTTGTATGTTTTTTTTTGTTGTTTCTATTTCATTAATTTTGGCCTTAGTTTATTATTTCTCTCCAGCTTGTTGTGGGATTTACTTGTTCTTGTTTTTCTTGGAGTTTGAGATGTAGCATTAGGTCATTGATTTGAGATCTTTCTGTCCTTTTAATATAACCAGTCACGGTTATAAACTTTCCTTTTACTACTGCCTTTGCTGTGCCCCATAGGTTCATGTTTTCATTTTCATTAAATGAAAACTTCCAGGAAACTTTTAATTTCCTCTTTTATTTCATCAATGACCAATTGATCATTGAACAATGTTTAATTCAGCTTCCAATTGTTTGCATGTTTTTGTTGTTGAGTTCTAGTTTTAATGCATTGTGATCAGATAGAATACATGGAATTATTTTTCTTTTCTTATGTTTGCTGAGACTTGCTTTGTGCCCTAGGATATGATCAGTTTTGGTGAAGATTCCATGGGCTGCTGAGGGAAATGTATACTGGGCCAAAATTGGATGAAATATTCTGTAGACATCATATAGGTCCATTTAATCTATGGTGTGATTTAGTTCTAGAATTTCTTTATTGATTTTTTGTTTGTTTGTTGTCTTAAGATGGGGAAGTTGAGTCTGTTAACAGTCAGTGTTAGTAGAGATAGGTATGTGGTGGTTCCTGTTATTTAGTTGTTTTTGTTGTTTAAGGGTTTGATTGTGTGCTGTTATTTTAATGGGTTTACTTTTGTTTGTTATTTGTTTTTTTTCTCTCTTACGCTCTTCAATGTTCTTTCTCTATTTTCTGTGCTTGTTGTTTTAATGATAATATTTTGTGGGGTAGTTCTATTTGGGTCAAGTCTGTTTGGTGACCTGGAGGCTTCCTGAATGGATATAGCTTTCTCTAGATTTGGGAAATTTTCTGTTATTATTTTGTTGAATATATTACTAATTCCTTTTGCTTGCCTCTTCAATGCCCATGATTCTCAAGTTAGGTCTTTTGATGGAGTTGGCAAGTTCTTGCATATTCCTTTCACAGATTTTGAGTGGTTTGACTGATAGCTCTTCAATTTTTCCTTTAATTTCCATTTCATCTTCAAGTTATGAGATTTTTAAAAATTATTACTAAAGATCTATGTTTTAAAGATGGATTCATGTTTGTGAATTAATGCTTATAAGATACATTTATTATTCATATTTTCTTTATGGTTCTAAGCTTGGTCATGTAATTTAATTGATAGTTTTCATACTTGTTTTATGAAAGAGTTGATATAATTTAAGGACAATTTGTGTTTGCGAATTTAAAATTTGCCTAAGAAATTCTTAGTCTCAGTATTTACTTCTGTCACTGACATTTCCAAGGCTATTTCTTCCAGTTTTCTTTTTTTTTCAAGATTTTTAGGAGGGTTTTTTTTAAATTTTATTTTATCATTTTTACATTTACTCATGTGTATATATATTTTTGGGCCACCTCCCTCCTCAGCCCATTTCTGGGCAGAACCTGTTCTGCCTTCTTGTTCTCTATTTTGTTGAAGAGAAAGTAAGAAAGATAGTGTTTTGCTAGTTTGAGATAAAGATAGCTATATGGAGAGATTCCTAGTGTTGCTTCCACGCATGAGTGCATTGCAATCCACATGGTTCATCTCTACCAGATCTCTTCAGTACTTCCTGGCACCCTTCCCACAATGGCCTCAGTCAGTTTAAGATTACTGTATTCACTCCTGTACAGTGAGCACATCAACCACATTCAAGTTTCTTATTGCCTTCCCTTTACCTATTCTTCCTGTATATGTTCTCCCCTTAGTATGTGACCCATGTCCAATAACATTACTGCATTTGCTTCAGGTCTGTAATCTGCATATGAAGGAGAACATGAAATTTATAGCCTTCTGAGCCTGAATAACATCATGTAAGATGATGTTCCCCAGTTCCATCTATTTTCCTGTGAATGACAAAATTTCATTCTTTGTGGCTGAATAAAATTCCATTCTGTATAAATACCACATTTTCTTAATCCATTTGTCTGAAGTGGGTCATCTTGGTTTTTTCCATAGCCTGGCTATTGTGAATAGTGCTGCAATAAACATGGGTGTGCAGGTGCCTATGGAATACCCATATTCTTTTGCATATATCCCTAGGAGTGGCATTCCTGGATAGTATGGCAGAACAATGTTTATTTTTTTAAAGAGGCCTCCATACTGTTTTCCATAGCAGTTTCACTAGCTTACTTTCCCACCAGCAGTGTATAAGGATTCCTTTGTCCCTCATCCTCACCAACATTTATTGTTGGTGGTATTCTTGATAATAGTTATTCTAACAGGAATAAGGAATCTTAGCATGGTTTTGATACTCATTTCCTTTATTCCCAGCATTTTCTCATGTGTTTTTTGGTCATTTAGACTTCTTCCTTTGAAAGATTTCTGTTTAGTTCAGTGGTCCACATCTTTATTGGTTCATTGATTTTGGAGGAGTTTAGTTTTTTGAGCTCCCTGTATATTTTGGTTATCAGTCCTTTGTCTGATGTATAGCTAGCAAATATTTTCTCCCTCTCTGTGAGAGGCCTCTTCAATTTAGAGACCATTTCTTTTGTTGTGCAGAAGCTTTTTAATTTCATGTAGCCCAATTTTTCTATCCTTTCTCTTAGTTGCTGTGCTGCTGAAGTTCTACTGAGGAAGTCCTTGATCATACCAATTGCTTCCATAGTAGTCCCTAAAATTTCCTGTACTAACTGCAAGGTTTCAGGTCTGATTTTAAGGTCCTTAATGCACTTTGAGTTGATAGGGTGACAGGCAGGTATCTAGTTTCAGTTTTCTGCATGCAGATAACCACTTTCCCCGGTAACATTTGATGAAGAGGCTATCTATTCTCCATCACATGTTTTTGACACCTTTGTCAAAAATAAGGTGGGTATAGTTGGGTGGATTCATATCCAGTTCCTCTGTTCTGTTCCACTGGTCTTCATATCTGTTTTTGTACCAGTACCATGCTGTTTTTATTGGTATGGCTCTGTAGTATAGTTTGAAGTCAGTATTGTAATTCTTCCAGCATTGCTCTTTTTGTTTGGTATTGCCTTGGCTAGTTGCTGTCTTTTGTGTTTTCATATGAACTTTCGGGTAGATTTTTCAATCTCTGTGATGAAGGTCATTGGGATTTTGATGGGAATTGTGTTGAACATTTAGATTACTTTAGGTAGTATAGCCATTTTTACTATGTTGACTCTGCCAATCTATGAGCATGGGAGATGTTTCCACTTTCTGTAGTCTTCCTCAATCTCTTTATTCAGTGGTATGTAGTTCTCCTTGTAGAGGTCTTTTACATCCTTTGTTTATTCCTAGGTATTTGATTTTTTGATGCTATTGTAAATGGAATTGTTTTCCTATATTCTCAATTTGTTCATTGTTGTATAGAAAAGCTACTGATTTTTGTAAGTTGATTTTGTATCCTGATACATTGATGAAGTTGTTTATGGTGTCTAGCTGTTTTTTGGATGGAATTTTTTGTACTTTGAGGTATAGGATTATATCATCTGCAAATAGGGATACTTAGACTGTTTCTTTATCTATTTGTATTCATTTTATTTCCTCTTGCCTTATTGCTCTGCCTAGGAATTGCAGGACTCTGTTGAATAGGCATGGGGAGGGCGGGCATCCTTGTCTCATTCCTGACTTTAGGGGACATGGTTTCAGTTTTTCCCCATTAAGTATGCTGCTCACTATAGGTGTGTCATATATAGCCTTTACAATGTTGAGATACATACTTTCTGTTCCTAGTTTTCTTAGAGCTTTTATCATGAAGTGGTGTTGAATCTTATCAAAGACTTTTTCTGCATCTATTGAGATGATCAAGTGGCTTTTGTGTTTGCTTCTATAAATGTGCTGTATTACATTTATTGATTCATGTATGTTGAACCATCTTTACATCCCTGGGATGAAGCTGACTTATTCATGGTGAATGATCATTCTGCTATGTTATTGAATTCAATTTGCCATTATTTTATTGAGGATTGGGCCTATAGTTCTCTTTCTTTGTATGTATCCTTGTTCAGTTTTGGGATGAGTGAAATACTGGCTTCATAGAATGAATTAAGCATGTTTCATCCCTTTGTATTTCATGGAAAAGATTAAGGAGTGTTGGTATTAGTTCTTCTTTAGAAGTCTGACAAAGTTTCAGAAGAGAATCTGGCAGGTCTTGGACTTTTCTTTTTTGGGAGACTCTTTATTGCTGCTTTAATTTCATTGCATGTTGTAGATCTGTTTATGTGGTTAATGTCCTCTTAGTTCAGGTCTGGCTGGTCATCAGTAGCTAGAAATTTGTCCATTTTTTCAAGATTTTCCAATTTATTGTAGTACAGGTTCTCAAAGAAGTCTTTGATGATTCTCCGTGTGATTTTTGGGGATTATATAAAGAACCTCAGTAAACTTGACAGGAAAGATCTCTGTTTAGAGACACCAAGCAATTTCAAGTGTTTCTATACCTATGGAACAAAATTTTAGGTGTGTGGCTGTAGGGGGAGCTGGGTGTTTTAGAAAGGCACTGCAATGCAACAGTGAACACTGATATTGTCAGAGTGCCTCTGGTGGGAGGGAGAGATGAGGTCCTCTAGGCTCATGTGGGGGAAGATTGTGACCACTCCTGACTTTCTATATTGCCAGGCCTGCATATGCCAAACACTAGCAGGAATTCAGCTCAGCCATGACCATACTAGGGTTTGCTCCAGTGGAAAGGGCAGGGTAGGACTCATGTTGCAAACGGCTCTTTCTGGTATAACCTACTTGGACTTATGGGAAAAGTGACTCTTTCATCTACATCAAGTAAATTGAAAAATGACAAGTGTAGGAAAAAAAAAACAGAACTCCTATGAAACATATCCATCCTTTATCTCCTTGGCAAGAAAGAAATATTGGGCTGGGCACAATAATTCACACTTTTAATGCCAGCTACTTGAGATGCAGAGATTGGGAGCATTGCATTTTGAGGCATGCCTGGGCAAAAAGTTAGTGAGATCCCACTTCTACAAAAAAGCCAAGCATGGTAGTATTCTACCATGCAGGAAGCCATAAGTAGGAGGATTGCAGTTTGAGGCAAAACTAGGAGACTCTATCCAAAAAATTACTAAAGCAAAAATGGTCTGGGGGTGGGGGGCATGGCACAAGTGGTAGAGTGCCTGCCTAGCAAGCATGAGACTCTGAGTTTAAACCCAAATAAAGAAATATTGGCTTTTTATTATTGTGTGTTGCTCAGCATTTATTTTACTGTGTTTCCCTCAATGTTTTCTGTACCTTCATCCCTTGTACTTTTCCACTTTTTCCTATCTTGCTTCTCTTTTTCCCATCCCTCTTTTTTCTTTGTTTTTATTACCTAATTATAAATACTTCCAAGTTTAATAATTTTTTAATTAGTAGCTTATTGAATAATTATCTTAACTCTTTTCTATCATTTGTGAGGGTGTAATTGAGATTTCTAGTTGATTTTGAATTGTTGGTATTAGTGTTTTCTGCTTTCTCTCTTTTGAGCTCTAGTGGGTATTCCAACCTCAGGAGAACATGAGGAATATAAAAAAGTAAGGCAATACAGCTCCTCCAAAATTTATAACTTCTCAATAACAAATAAAAATGTTAAAATGGTTAAATTGATGAACAAAGACCACAATAGTTTAATTGTAAAAATGATTAATGACTTCAAGGAAGATTCAAATAAACAAATGAGTGAAGGAAAGAAATCAACTCAGGCCTGGATGAGAAATTCAGCAACTTGAATAGCAAACAGCAAAGACAAAGAGATTATGAAAATAACATGAAATGAAATAAAGGAAAAAAGAGTAAAAGGTTGAGAAATTTTTTTAAAAGTCAATAACACCCCCCTCAAAATCTTAGTGGAATGTATTACCAATAGACTCAATCTAGCAGGAGAAAGAATATCAGGAGTTAAAGATGAAGTTCAAGAATCACTGCATTTGACAGCAGTAAAGAAGAAAAACTAAGCATTATAACTACAGGTTTCAAGAACTTACACTTTGGTGTAAATAGCAGAAGAATCTAGATCAGTTTGCAACAGAGATATCCGCATTCCTATGTTTGTGCTATCCTATTCATAATAGGCAAGTTATGGGATTAACCTAGGTGGTCGACAAAGAATTAATGGATAGGGAAATTGTATATATATATACATATATGTATGCAGTAAAATTTTATTCAACTGATTAGAGATAAATGAAATATATTCAATCATATATTCAATTATTTTTAACTAAGGAAATAAGTTGATATCTATTGAAAATTCACATCAATTTCTATCCCCATGATAAAGTATTGCATTGCTAAATTATAAAATGAGACAAAGATATACAAAATGTAGGAATGTTTTTTAAAAGTTTCTTATTTCTTAATTACATTTGCTCTTATGTACTCAAACATCATACTGAGTTGAATGACAATTCAGCTTTATAATTATGAGATTTAAAATGACATCCAGTTTGTGCTAAAATTCCAAGTGGATGAAGAGAAAATGGGAAATAAATGAGTGCTCACATTTTTATGCCATCATAATAATTCTATTTCAATTGCCATACAAATAACATAAACTAACTGATGGTTAATATTTAGGTGGGAAATATTAAACATTATTTGAAAAATTAGTTACACAGAAAGCCTGTCTGTCTCTCTTATCTCTCTCTTTCTCTGTCTCAGTCTCTCTCTCTCTCTCACTCACATGCACACATACACACAACCATACCCCCTCAGAATCTATTTCATTACCATAGCACAGAGAACATAAAAAATATAGTTTACACAGTTCTGTCACTTTTACTACCTTCCATTTGAGATGTTTTCTGAATATAGTATATCTATTCCAGGAACATTTCATTATATTTCTTTTCAAGATATACTTTGATGACATCCTATCTTATCACACAATGTTTATGTTTAAGTTCATCATTCTTTCATATAACCTAATTACTTCCCTGTTCTTAGAATACCAAAAGTTGTGAACTAAATTATTTTATATACAATTCCTTATTACATTCTTTATGTTAGGAAGGTCTTTCAGACAAATTTCTATTTGCCACCGGCTTCCAGGTAGCATCATTTTGAAAATTTCATGTGGGATGTATTACAGAATTATGTAAACTACAACCAAAAAATGTCTTTTCAAATTTCTGTTTCAGAAGTTTAAAGGACATTACACTATTTAGGGTAGTGTCTTAAGACAGTTTGTACAAGTTGGTTTTTGTAGGCAAAGGAGTCATTTTAGTATGTGCATTGTCAGAGAACTCATGATTTATTTCACTACCTATCCAAGCAAATTCTCATGTATCTCCTATATCCTTTTCATATTATTAAGGCAAGGGATATAGAAGTAGAATAAGTTTTCATAAAATCCAAGTAATATGGCTCTGTTAAAATGAATAATAACTTTGAAAATCCTTTAGTAGTACAAGATGGTGAAGTGCCCACATGCCAATTGCCCATCTCATTAGATAGTAACTGCTTCTAAATATGGGTTTTTGAGAGTGAGCTCAAATAAGAAAGACCAGCAAAGATTCCAAAGTAATCAGGGTGTGGGGGTACACTGCTGTAATCCTAGCACTGTAGAGGCTGAAGCAGGAGGATTGCAAGCTTGAGAACTCCCTCGGCTCTATGCCATGACCCTGTTTCAACAACAGCAACAACAAAATCCGTAATTCTTAATGTAAGTGAAATTAGAGAAAGCATTGAAGAAGAAGAAGAGTTTTGTAGATGGAGAAGGGTAAGATGGATGAAGCTGACTGAGAAATTGCTGAGTGATATCCATAGGGCAGAGGTGAGTAGGATATGAACAAGAGACAAATCTCTTCCTGATAAAACTGCAGTGTCCTGTTGCATAAGAATATATAAAGTTAAGGGCTGTTATGGAAGGCATAGCTGCTGTTTGAGTGATGATGGTAAAGTTTTTTTTATGCTTTTTTTTTCTGACCTGAAACATCTTCTGAGATAAATAACCTCTCATTACCTTAATATACTCAGGAAAAGCACAGTGCCTGGAGGAAACAGTCTGTAAAGCATATGGGATGAGTGAGAAAAGGGATGAATGAAGGAAAAAATGAAGATATGAAAAATGTATGAAATTAAATATTTCTATAATTATTCAACACTGCCAAAACATGAGAAAAGAAAGTGTAAATTTAGAACCACCCTTCAAAATTAGGTCTGTAAGATTCAGTATTTCATTCAGAAAATCTATAAGAGATGAACCACTGTCATGTCTGTACTTTTAAGGTTTAAACAGTGTCTGACTCCATGATTTTTTTTTTTAGTATTTCTTAATATTTTTCTTTCTTTCATGGGATAATACTGTGTACTTTTTAAACATTCTCATTCTGAATAGATTTTTAAGATTAAGTATTTAAGATAGTTTAGAATTCTCTTTCTGATATTTGAAAGCACTGTTATATAAACTAATAATAAGACTAAGAATACAAAAGTACTGGGATCTCTATCACTATTACACAGTTCTCTGTACTTTCTTTGTCCCTGGGGAAGAATGAAAATGGCATTGAAATTGCTTTATTTAAATAAAGTTAGAATACAATTGTAGTTTTAAAACACTGAATTTGTTGTTAAAGAATTAAAAAAACGTAGTAAAATAAAATAATCAGTTTCTTCACTAAACACAAGATCTAAAATGAAACAAACTTTATATAAAATTGTGTATGTTTTCTCAAACAAGCAAAGTAGGAGAAGTTTCAAATGATGAAGACATAAAAAAACAATTGATGCTGCACGTTTCTATCATTGCATATGTTTAGTTTTTAAGTCTGTTACACTAACCAATTGGAAAGGATGTCAAGCGTCATATGCTTTACCAACTCTGTATGAGCAAGGATACACAAATTAAATTTATTATAAAATAACTAAGTATTCATATTTAT
Source organism: Castor canadensis (assembly GCF_047511655.1). Classification (NCBI taxonomy): domain Eukaryota; kingdom Metazoa; phylum Chordata; class Mammalia; order Rodentia; family Castoridae; genus Castor; species Castor canadensis. The sequence goes on along the minus strand of NC_133390.1, from coordinate 24,157,942 downwards.
ACACATATATTTGAAAGGTGCATTTAAGGAAATGGTTGTAAGTATGAATAATGAGTTTCCTTTTCCACTAAAATGCATGTGCTTTAAGCAAAGATTATTAGTACTATCATTTCTTTGTATCTTGAACTAAATATATATTATTATAACTGTTGCTTTATATGTGAGACTACACAATAGCAGAAACTCTGAATTGGCAGTATCAGTGTAGATTTGTGGATACATGGACTCACAACACAAAGATTTAAATTTGTATTTTCATATACATGCATACACGTACAGTCCCTACATGCCACTGAGAGAGCCTACGAGGGTCTGATCTTAAATCACTTTCCAAATGTCATTTTTTTGTTGCCCTCAATGCAGAGAAAATAAAGCAGATACTTAAAAGCAACTGAGGCCAATAGGAGAAGGGGACCAGGAACTAGAGAAAAGGTTAGTTCAAGAAGAATTAACCTAGAAGGTAACACACATGTACAGGAAATCAATGTGAGTCAACTCCCTGTATTTCTATCCTTATCTCAACTAGCAAAAACCCTTGTTCCTTCCTATTATTGCTTATACTCTCTCTTCAACAAAACTAGAGATAAGGACAAAATAGTTTCTCCCTGGTAGCAAGATGTTAGGGGGGATAAGGGAGGGAGGAGAAAGGGAGGGGGCAGGGGAAAGGGGGTAGAAATGACCCAAACATTGTATGCACGTATGAATATAATAAAAAAAGGGAAAAAAACAAAGAAAAAAGGGAGGGCTTCTTGAAGAAAGATTGGTTGATTAAGTTTGAGATAAATAACGTACATAATGATACAGAAACATTTCATACGAGAAAGCAAGGAGATGCTAATGAAAATATATGGGCATGTTGAAAGAACATAAAACCAGACTAAAAAGAATACCACTGAATAAATTAAAGATAGTTTGAATTTCAAGGTAAATAACTGAGATAACATCATAGTCCACTGTTAAAATTTAAAATATCTGCAAAGATACAAATAAATGAAACAGATATTTCAAAGAAATGTAGTTTTTTGAGAAATTTGATATTTATGTAGTCACAAACTGTATCTATCTAAAACAATTAATAGTTATAAAGAAAAAATAATAATTTACCACTGGATAATCAATCCTTCTCAATGCTATGTTAACCTAGTGATCAAAGTGTACATAATCAGTAATAGAGCAAATTGAAAATATATGCCTTTGGATAGAATGAATTCAGAAGAAACCAAGGTCACCACTGGGATATTCGTCCAAAGATGCAAAGTCTAACAGTGCTCATGAGGATACAGCACTTAAGGGATATTCTACAACAAACAAGCTGAAATATTGAAATAAGAAGGTCTTGTTAACAGTATGAAACTTAAGAAAAGGTAAAGGAATTCTTTCATACTGAAGAAGACTAGGAAAGCATGACAACTGATTTCAAACTTGGATTCCTTTTCTGTTTAAATTTGGTAATGCATTGTATTTAGCTTACCATATCAAAAGTAATATCATTTCAGCATATGATCATAAAATTAGGATAATTATATTCTTTTTGCTTCATACAAAGTCTTCAAAACCATGTGGGTATTTTTTTCCAGGATTTTATTTTATTTATTTATTTATTTAAATTATTCATTTATTCACATGTGCATACATTGTTTGGGTCATTTCTCCACCCTAACTCCCCCATTTTCTGCCCCCCTCAGTTCCAGGCAGGTCCTGTTCTGCCCTTATCACTAATTTTCTTGAAGAAAAGACACAAGCCTAATAAGGAAGACAAAGCGTTTTTGCTAGTTGAGTTGAGAATAGCTACACAGAAATATTCCTAGCATTGCTTTTGTGTATACATGTGTTATGACCCGTGTTAATTCATCTCTAATTGATATTTGCACTGGGTACTTTTTATTGACATATTATTGTGAAATTTTTCACTATATTGAAACCTACGGATTTTACAGTAGTAAGGTAGTGATGTGAATTTTTTGTCATTGATGCACATATTGTAGTTATCTAGATGAATGTTCTTTCATATACAAAATCTATGCTAATTTTATTGAGGCGTACTGTTTGAAACATATTTTCAAATACTTTGGGAAAAATAATGATTTGTAATGTATGCCTAAATTTTCTATTAGTTCAGTTTTTTTAAGAAAGAAAACGTAATATAATTCTACCCTTAAGTTACTTACTAATTTTTGAAGCTCTGTGATCCAGGAGTTTGAATAGTTATCCTGAAAACCAGTGAAAAGAACAAGTCAATCCACAACTGAGGAATAAATACCCACTGAACCTTCAGTCAAGTCTGAAAGGGCGATGTACAGGATTGTGACAAAGTACAAGCAAGCAGAAGCCCGCTGAAAAGGCAATGTTCAATCCTCAACTGAATTAAGGGAAATAGCTCTCATTCTATCTTTTTTATAGGGAAAAAGGAGAATCCTCTCATATAAGAAAATCTACATACCACACATGTCCTTATATTCAATGTCCAAAAAAGAACATCACTAAACATAAGACACATAGTAATTATGACTAATGAATGAGAGACAAAAAGCCATGAGAAGAATCTGCACAAGGAATCTAGATAGTGAGTTCATTATATAATTATTAAAGTAAATATGAGTAGCATACTGCAGAAATCAGAAAAATGAACAAATAAGAGGGAAAATAAATGATCAAGCACCCATTTAATTAGAATCTAATAAAAGTTGTTTAAATAAGAGATTGGACCCTGAAGTATATGGACTTTTAAAATCTGCAGGATAGAACTCTAAGATGCTTTCTAAATAATACTGGAATAAAATTATAAGCAGAAAATTTATTATATGATGATGTTTTATTATATGAAATTTTTATGACAATTCCTTCTATTTTTTTGTTGTTTTTTCTTTATAGATCATCTGTTTTAAAAAAATTACAAGCTTCATATGCATTCTACCATGGAACCTCATTTTTTTAAAAGGATTTAAATTTTGTTGGTTTTACTTTCTTTATAAAAATTTCTGTAATGTTTTTACTGTAGACATAAACTAGATTTCTCACCATAATAATCTTAACTTCCAACAATTCTGTCATGTTCTCTGATACTACTATTTCCATCCAGCATTCCTTAGTATATTATTTCATAGATGTAAACTATGACTCTTTTAAAATACTGATTATATAACATTTATCCATCTCCTGGATTCTTTTAAGTTCTTCTGATATCTACTATTTTGTGTTGTTAAGTTTCCTCACCTGTATGCATTTTCTTATAAGCCCCTCTTTTTTTGCATTTCATTTCATTGTACATTACAGATACTGACTTTATGCAAATTGAAGTTTTGGAGTAACTCGTGGTTATACAAGATTGGAATGTTTCCAGGGCTCAACAGGGAAGGGAGAATTTTCACCTCCACTGATTCTCCAGTTCCAAGTTCCTGGTGAGGATAATCATGCTCTGACAGCATGCAATACATCCCATGTGCCTTAGAGATTCCAGAAATGAGTTAAAGGCTCTTGTGTATAGTAGGCCTGTTCCTTACAGAAACCTAAGAATTTCAACCAGTATAGTAAAGTGTTTTATATGTTTGAAGAGCATTAATACTGGCATATAAATAAAAATAATAATTTTCAATATTACAAACAGAATACAACCAATTGCACCAGAAGCAGATGCTTCAAAATGTCTTTGAAGCAGAGTGCCATAAAATTCACTTGGCAAGAAATTGTTTTTCCAAAGGAATTCTTTTACAAAATGTGTGTATTGTTTAGCTAAGAAGGAACGTCTATTAAAAGTTTGGAAATGAATGGAATTAAATGCCCAGTCATTTATTTGTTCAAGACAATACATTACTTACTTGAATGAGATAGGTCCTTCCATGTTCTTAAAAGTTTAACTTATCAAATTCATCACATGTACCTAATGAATGACAGTACACAGCACTATGGAGAGCCACAAACTGTTCACATAAAACTAACTGCGATGCCATATATTTCTATGAAAAAAAAGTGAGATAAGCTATGTTTGGAAAAACAGAAGATCAGATTGGGTCTTAGCTTCAATAGCTCTGCACTGTTTAAAAATAAAGTGATTACTTAAACTCTGTGTTTCTGTTTCTTCATCTGAAGAACAGAGAATATAAAAATTTCTTAAACTATTTTTAAAAGGAAGAAAATAAATGTCACATATATTTCATACTTTCCACACGGCAGTTACTCAGTAATGTTGGAAACATGTTTGTAATGCCATGTTTGTGATAACATATGTGAATCTGTTTTATTTTCAACAGTGTTTTGTAAATTATCTAGGATTTTCTAATTTATAACTATTTTTTCAAAATGCATATTAAATATTTTCTCACATTACCTTCCATAATTATTTAAATCTATTGCAGAAAGTGCATTTGCTGTAGAAAATGCAGATTGTTGTGTGGACAAAGCAGGAGTAGAACAAACAGAACTATAAGGCATAATCCTTATAAATATGACTACTATCACTTGCTTCTTTAAGAAACAGCGCAAGGGCTTCACTTTTCTGTTAATAACTCTTTTTCTCATTGACTATGAACAGTAAATTACCCCTACCTAGCACCATTAATCTTTCTTGTAAGGAAAATTATAGAATTTTCCTTTTGAAGCCTATTAATGTTCTTTACGGTTAGGGTTAGGGACCCCATGCAAGTTCCCCTGCCATGCCTAAGAGACTAGGAGAGTCTGATCACTTCACCATTTCTACTGCTGCAGTTCTATACTGTTCAAAGGCTGATTGCCACTGCTGCCATGATGCTCTTGCCATGTAAATTTTTGAAACTGGTTACCAAATGGCATTCCATGTTTGAGCCCCACTGATAACGTTCTTGTAATCGACTTATTGCAGTTATTGTGACTTTGCCTCCAGGTCAGGAAAAGCTTCTCAGGGAAACCACAAGTCATGACTGATCTGCCTTTTACCCCCAAGATCCAGATATTTATTCTGATCCTAGGTAAAGCTCAAGTCTTTCCACCCCTTCAGATGAATATTCATTTGGGGGCATTTTACTCAAATGCACATAATACACTGCTTGTATGGAAAAGTGTTCTATCATTATGTTCTCTTGATATGCCTTTGCAACATCAGACAATATTTACTTGACTCTTCCCCTTTTTTATCAGAACCGTAAGATGTTCCTGTTCAAACATTCACATAAACACAGAAGGTCACTCAAGTCTTTCTCTAGAGATCACAAATCTGTTCTACATTGATGGTTTCATTGAACAACCAATTGAACATCTAAAAGACTAGCTCAACTGTAAATAAATATCTTTGGATGGACCACCAAATTAATCTCTACTCTAACAGATACTCCATTACAAGTAGGTAGGTAAGCCCTGTGTCTAACAATTGGTACTAAGTCTACATTTAAGAACTAGCATTTCACACTGTGGCAGTTTTCTGTTTTCTGTGCTAAACCTCTTTCTATATTCCTGGTTGCTTGAGTATAATTCTATGCTGTCCATTTCACTACACTATTCATAATTACCATTCTATGATTTATTACCTTCCACACCAGTTCTAAACATTTTAACTTTTTGTTTACTCAATAATATAATGATTATATACAAACTCAGATATAGAACATGTTTGTAACAGCGGAACTGCTCTATGGAACATGGAGAGAGAGGAAAAGGAAAAGAGAATGATAGCGCATCAATAATATCATATAACATATGATGTGAAGATAGAGGATATATGGATGTGTATTGAAAGCTGTTGAAAAGTGGGGAGTACGAGATAAAGAGGTAAAGGAGAGTAATGGAAGGGTTTGAACAGGCAAAAGTAAAGTACACCCACAGTGGGCATGCATTCAGACACCCCTTTGAACACCAACTTAAATATTAATAATGAAAAACAGGACTGTAAAACAGGTACAGTATGTATGAGGGTACGAGTGGAACGGGTAGGGTGAATGAAAGAGATTAGGTGATGGTATGTGGTAGATGGACTTCGTATACCTATGTGAAACAGAACTAAAAAACCTCTTGCAATTGCTTTAAGTGGGGCAGGGAGGGAGTTGAGGGGGAAAGACGATTGGGGCAATGTAAATAATGTACAAAATAAGTTCAACAGGAATTGTCACTATGAATCCCCCCTCCCTGTAGAATGAATGTACCCTAATAAAAATTTATTAAAAAATAAAATAAAAATAAAAAGATAATGTAATGAATGTGAATTGTAAAAACAATAAAATTTAGCTTCTACTAGCTAGAGGAAACTACTTTATGTTTTTCTTTATTCATTTATTTATATATGCAAACATTATTTGGGTCATTTTTCTCCCTTCCCCCCCAACCCCCTTTCTCCCCCACCCCCCTCACTTCTAGGCAGAACCTGTTCTGCCCTTTTCTCCGATTTTGTTGAAGAAAAGACAGAAGCAATAATAAGAAGGACAGCATTTTTTCTAGTTGAGATAAAGATAGCTATACAGAGAGTTTCCCAGTATTGCTTCCATGTGCAAGTGTATTACAACCTGAATTGATTCATGTCTACCTGACCTCTGACCCTGGCTAACCTTGCTCAGAATTATGTTCTCCAGTTCCATCCATTTACTTGCGAATGGTAAGATATCATTCTTCTTCATGGCTGAGTGAAATTCCATTTTGTATAAATACCACATTTTCTTAATCTATTCATCAATAGTGGGGCATCTTGGCTGTTTTCATAACTTGGCTATTGTGCATAGCGCTGCAGTAAACATGTGTGTGCAGGTGCATCTGGAGTAACTTTAGTCACATTCCTTTGGTTATATCCCTAGGAATGGGATTGCTGGATCATATGGCAGATCTATGTTTAGTTTTTTTAAGAAGCTTCCACATTGTTTTCCTGAGTGGTTGCACTAGCTTGCATTCCCACCAGCAGTGTACAAGGGTTCTTTTTTCCCTACATCTTCATCAACAAATGTTGTTGTTGGTATTTTGATGATAACTATTTTAATAGGGGTGAGGTGCAATCTTAATGTGGTTTTATTTGCATTTCCTTTATGGCCAGAGATGGTGAACACTTTTTCATGTGTTTTTTGGTCATTTGAATTTCTTCTTTTGAAAAAGTTCTGTTTAGTTTAGTTACCCATTTCTTTATTGGTTCATTGATTTTGGGAGAGTTTAGTTTTTTGAGCTCCCTATATATTCTGATTATTAGTTCTTTGTTTGATGTATAGCTGGTAAATATTTTCTCCCACTCTGTGGGTTGTCTCTTCAGTTTAGAGACCATTTCTTTTGCTGTGCAGAAGCTTTTTAATTTTATGTAGTCCCATTTGTCCATTCTTTCTCTTAGTTTCTGAGCTGCTGGGGTTCTACTGAGGAAGTACTTGCCTATGCCTATTGCTTCCAGAGTATTCCCTGCTCTTTCCTGTACTACCTTCAGAGTTTCAGGTTGATACTCTTACATTTTGAGTTGATACTAGTACAGGGTGACAAACTTTTCTCCATTGTATGTTTTTGGCACCTTTGTCAAAAATAAGGTGTACATAGCTGTGTTGATTCATATCTGGGTCCTCTATTCTGTTCCGCTGGTCTTCAAACCTGAAGAAACTACTTTGAAATCATTTATGTTTTCCTTTCCTTTTTTTTTACAGCCTGCTTGATCTTTTCATGTGTCTCTACTCTTGCATATTTCAGTAACAGGAAAAATGATATGTTAACCATTGTTTTCCTTTGTGCTTCTTTTCTTCTTTTCAGCAGTTTATTTGTTGAATCAACTGATAGACAGAAATGCTGTCTTCTGAAGGTACAGTTACCAGAGGAAGAAGTGAGAATTAGTACATAGAGAAAGCATCTTGGGTAAAGAGAGAAAAGATGAAGATGTATGCACCCTAACTGCAGAGACAACTCATATCCTTTTTCTCAGCATCTGAAAACTCATGGAAACTAGACAGTATTATTTGAGTTCCACAAAAGAGGACAAAGAAAAACAGAGCCTCATGCAGTAAGCCTATGTGCTAACAATTATTTGGAAGGGGCATTGCGAGGGAAAGAAGAATGAGGGAATAAAGGGAGAGTGATAAGGAAGAAGGGAGAGTCAATGAAAAGTGATATACTACTATGCTGATAACTGCTTAGCATGAAAACACAACTGGTTTCTAAACAAAGTAACAAATGCTAACCATCAAAATTACTATGATTTGCATGTGTTTCTTAAATTGCACTCTTCCTTCCTATCTGACAATTTCATCTACTATAGTTTAGATCTGGAATTCCTCCCAAAGTTAATGTGTTCAAGGCTTGGTACTGTGCTGAGAAGCTCAGAGGTGAGGTTTTGGGAAGTAATTGGATCAGGAGGGCTCTGATCTTATCAATGAATTAATCCATTGATGGATTCAAAATGTTAATGAGGTATTAGGAGGAATAAAGACTTAGAATGTGGGACTTAGTTGAAGACAGTGGGGTCTTGGTGGCTATCTCTACTCCCATGCCCTTGTTCTCTTCTCTCTCTGCTTGCAGCCACCATGAGGTGAACAGCTTTGCTGTACATCTTTTTTACCATGATGTTCTGCCACACCACAGCTCAGAAAAAAATAAAGTAAAATAAACAATGCCAGCTGGACTGAAACCTCTGAGCGGTGAACCAAAATAAATCTTTCTTTCAGTTGTTTTTCTCAGGTATTTTGTTACAATGGCAGAAAGTTGAATAAAATGTTCTCTCTCTCTGATATGCCTTCTCACCATGATATCATTAGGCCCTTGCCAGACACTAAATTGATGAGTCTACATGATCTTGGGCTTGTAGTCACAAAAATTTGTGCTACATCAACCACATTTCTTCATAAAACCCAGCTTTAGGTATTTAGTTATAGTACTAGGGAACAGTCTAACCCAGAAGATGAGTCTCTTCTTATTGTTAACAAGAAAATTTTGACTTGGTAAAAGATAATATTCTTTTCTGATCCTTTTCAACATATAAATGTGGGGAGAAGAGTGATGGCCCTGTCTATCAAAGGAAGAAAAAGAATCAGAGACCACATCAGCTTAGAACATTTGGAGGTATTTCATGTTGTTTCAGTGCTCAACAGTATTTTAACACTACTGTCCTGCCACACACAGCCTCCCACTGTGCTTCTGTATTGTAGAAGTCTCCCAGGAATATTGTATGACCCAAGAGGATTTGTTGTGAAGAAATCATAGCCAGATTAACATCTTGCCGTAGAGAATAGAGTTTATACAAAGGAATTTAAGTGAATTAAAGAAAAATAAAAACTATATTTGTATAGAATAGTTTGTTGACTCTCCTTCTACAGGTATATAAATACTCAGAATATTGACAATACCACACAAAAATATAACCAGTATCATTCAATTTTAAATATTTAATAAATAACAATATGATTAATGGTATAAAAAGAACATTTATATGCTATATTGAAATTGCATATATTGAAAATCCTGACATAACTCTGAATAAACTTCTGATTATTCCCCAAAGAAACATTTTAGAGTTATTACTTGTCAAACTTTTAAGGCTTAGTACAAAATTGACATCTAAAAATTTCATTTCAACTTATAATCACTCTAGCGATACTTTATCAAGTTTGTTTTATTGCATCCCTTGACTAAAATGATCAGATAAATAATGTATGGTATTTCAGGGCATGGTGGTTCATTCCTGTAATTCCAGCTACTTGCGAGGCAGTTCTAGAAAATTGCATTGCAGTCCAGGACCAGCCCCAGGCAAAGCCCAAGACCCTATCTGAAAAATAAAGTAAAATGGGGTGGAGTTATGGTTTAATTGGTAGAGTGCTTGCTTAGAAATATAAGGTCCTGGGTACAAACTTCAGTATCACCAAAAGAAAATAAGGTACTGCTAATAAATCCTTTTTTATTATTAGTGACGATATGTATTAACACATGTATTGATTGTTTGAACTTCTTCTTTTCTAAATGCTTGCTCATTCACTGTGATATAATCCTATTATGTCCCTTTTAGTTGATGATTTCGAAATGACCTTATGGAACTAACGAGGGAATTGATGTGATCTGGAAGTCTCATAGTGAAGTGTGTTTAATCACAGCACAAGCTTTGGGATCAGTTAGGAAGCCTGTGCTTCCAATCTTACTGCTGGTTAGCTCCGTGACCTTGGAATAGTTACTTATTCAGATTTCATTTTCCTCATCTAGAAAAATAGACGTAATAAAGCATAAATACTGTTAGTATTGTGTGACAATGATATAATGTATTTAATGTCATTAGCATGGTGTTGGTTATGATGAAAAAGTTAACCTGTGGTAATTAGAGGAAAGATAGTTGACATTTAAGTCAAAGAACTTGAGTTCAATCTAAATGCCATTCTTTCCTTTAAGAAAGCCTAATTATTTTAAAATTAGTATTGATGTGCCAAAACGTGCAATTTCATCTAAAAATAATCTTGTAAAATATATAAAATCAAGTTACTGAACTCATTTTTTTGAAATGAGAAATTAGTAGTTTTGATGGCAAGTACCTCTTATATTAAAGAAGAAAACTACTAATGACATTGCAGAATCATCTCTGGTGTTATTATTTATTATTATTTTCTTATGCCTTTAAAGTATTAACTGAAAAGAGGAGTATTAAAATATTCTAAGCTTTTAAAATGTATTTTGTGAACATAGATGTGAATGTTGTGTCCATTAGCCTGCACTTGATATAACACAAACACTCATCAAGCAGTGAATATAAATATTCCTACTTTAACCCACAGGTTGTGATTAACCCAAGATGTGTAGAGGTGTTATTTGATGAATCAACAATGTCATGAAGGATTCCAGCCTTTCATTCTATCTCTGTCTTCTTGAAAGTTTTTCCTTAATGTTTATAAGCAGGCTACTGCAGTCCCAATTCTCCATTTCTCATTGAATAGTAGTTAAAGCAGAAAAATAAAGGAAAAGGATTAAAAGTCTTATCTCCCTTTACATCTCACTTCAACTGGGGAGAATATTGTTTCTCATAATTTTCTTATTGCCCTATTTCATATTCCTTTGCCATTGATGGTTAACAAATCAATCCCTAGTCTAATAAAAGAGAGCGTGTTGACCATAAAGTGCTTAAACAAATCATGACCCTTACCCCAGGGCAATCTACATTGCTGAGTAAATAAAGCTGAGCATTTTAGGAAAGGAAAAATGGCCACAGCTATCAGGAAAGCAATCAATTGTCTCCAATCGAAATAATTGTTAATTGCTAAAATATATAAAATAAATGCCCTGATCATGCATGTTTTCTCATTTAATTCGCACACAACCCTGAGAGAGAAATCTTTCTCAGTCTGTGACACTCATGTAGGTTAACATCCATACAGTCACACAACTAGTGATTGGGGAGGCCAGGGATTCAATTCAGCTTGACTCAAACTTAAGTTCTTAATTGGGACTCTTCTCATATTTTCTAATATTCAATTTTGAGTAATGGCAACTCTAAAGCAACAGAGGAAAAGTGACTGAATAATGAAGTACAATATCTCAATGATAGTGTGCCAAAAAAAACCTCTGTAATTTTTAAAGTGTCTTTTTGTTTTTTGGGGTTTTTTTGCCAATGAAAATTTGGCTTAGAAGCAGTGGGAAGGAGGGACAACTAATGTAGTTCTGGGAAGGCAGAATGAAACATGAAAGTAAATGATTATTTCTTTAATATAAATTGTACATAATACTTTTAAAATATGAAGTATGATACAATGCCAATGATGATTTTTATTACAGATAATATACATCTTATAATGTACACTATGGTGAAAGAAATGAATATTTCAAAATTACAGGAAAGGAAATCACTATCACTAGTTATTATTCTCTGTCATTCTCATATGCTACAATACAGTATTGGATGCTTTTTGCAGCAGTGTCATGACAAGATCAGGAAGTACAGATAAACCTCAGGAACTGAGATTTTCTGCTTTTGAACCAAAACATGATTTTTTTTTAAACAATGGAGCACGTGTTCTAGGGTATATGAGCAGACTTTGCCTGGATAATTTTCCAATACTATTTTTGGGAACTTGCATTGAAGCTTACCTGGAATCACAAAAACAAAGTAGAAAGAACATGAATATTGAAGTACCATTCCACTCAATTTGAGGAGTTTCCCCATTCTTTTAGAGAGAGAGAGAGAGAGAGAGAGAGATGCATAGACAGAGACAGAAAGCACTACAATGATTCTTTTGTTTGTGTGTGAGGAGCAGGACAAAGGTGAGGTTTGGTAGAAAACAGTCCACCCTGGATTTTACATCAGAGTTCACATAACATGATGGGCTGAGGTGTTGAAAGACATCCTGTTCTGCAAGGTGAATGGAACAGAGCTTAGGATGTTTCACCAGCTACCTTTTATCTCAATAAAATGTAATTCAACAATTCTACATTTATTCTTCAAAACAGTAGGAGAGGAAGAGCTGGATCAATCCAAGACTACCCAAAGAATTGTCCTGGATGTGTAATGGTTGTGTAAAGTATATTCACAGCTGGATATATATATATATATATATAGAAGATAAAAGTGAGGGAATATGATTGATGAGCTTCATATGCATACATGAAATAGAATGATGAAACCTCTTGGAATTTCTTTAAATGGTATGGGGCGGACATGGTAGGGGCAATCTAACCAATGTACAATGTAAGGCTGTTCAGAAGGCACAATGAATTCCCCGTGCATAATGAATATACACTAATAAAAATGAAAAAAGAAATACATTAACCTTAAAACTAGGTTTTCATATAAAAAATCAGAGAAGTTTTAAGTTTGATTTCTAGAATCATTTTATTGAATACCCTTGCACATTCCATTGGTCATTCTCACATTATATGTTTTGGATGTTAATGTTCAGTATTTTGCCTCTTTTGGAGGGGAGTATTAATTATTGTTAGGAATTTTTAGGAGTTTAATATATTTTGAGGGTTTCAGACATTTGTCAAATTTATCTATGACCGCTCTCTGGGATTCCTCATTTTCTCTTAATAAATATGTATGACATTTTGACTCATGTGACAAGATGTGCTATGTGGGAAGTCAAATAAAACACAGATCTTGTTTAATTGGAAAGTTCAAAATGCCTTAATCATATACATTAAAAAAACCACATTTTATGTACACAGACACACTTATAATCACATAGGCAAAAATTATTATAGTCTGCTTATGAGAATGATTTTATAAATAATCACTTACAATATTTACTTTGAAAAGTATGTTATAAATATTAAATGATTGCTTGAATATGTAGAATGAAAGAAGAGCCTGAAGTCATTTTGGAAAAACCAATGTTTTTACTGAAAACTATTACATAACTTTATGAAATGAAAAATAGTACTTTTTTGAGGGGATTATAATTCTAAAAATAATAATGTAACATGGTATTAAAATAACAAAATCCATGTGCAATGGACTTTTTAAAGCATAGATAAAGACATGCTACATTACTAATGAGATGAACCAAAGAAACACCTAATCTCTTTCCATTTTCCAAAATTTGCTTCTTTTCTTACACTTGAATTTTACAATAATTTCTCTTTCTCCTATTTCTTTATTCTTTCTCCCATTTTGGCAAAAGTATCTCAGGATTTCCCGTTGCCTAAAGGAAAACCCATTACTTAACCAAGCTTCAGCAGACACTTAGTGTAAAACTCTGTTAGCTTTAACTGAGCACTGGTAGTTAGCCCAAGGCAGCATCCTCCAATTCAGTGCTACGAATACCTCATTACTTAACTTTGATGTTCAGAAATCACTGAAGGACTTTCCAATTCCACCAGTAGAATGAATTTGACAGCTCATAAGAGACACCTATTGCCCTTTCTAGTTATTTTTCTTCTTAAAGATAATCTCCGTGATCCAATTATCATTCCATTGCATTTTAATATAGTATTTAGAAACAAGAATGAGATTACTTTGCTGTAAACTGAGGGACTTTAGGTATGTGTTGGTAAGTACTGAGCATTTCTAAGAGTGAACCTAATTTATTTCCTGAGGGAATTAAATCTTCTTTACTATAATTTACACTTGGAGATTTGTTTCAGAAAAACAATCTTTCTAAAATAAAGTAATAATACTAAAATGTCTATACACTTTTAGACCAGTTAAGGGAATGATAATAAAATTACACTCTTGGGGAAGGAGAACATACCCACCAACAAAATCCATTTATCCATGATTTTGCATTTTTCTCATTTGCGTGATTAAGAGCAACCAAAGTGACCTAGATAACAAAATGTGTATTAAATGTTCAATTTAATAAAGTCAACAGTGTGCTCAGGTTGCATATGTACTGATAGGGTCACTGTTCTGTATGTCAACACAGATATTGCTGCCATTGTCAACATGCTTATAACATAGATTTACAGCTTGGGTATAATTTGGGTAGTTTGCTCCCCAAAATATTGTTTGTCCCAAGAAAGGATAATTGATCTATTTAACCACCTAATACAGCTCAATATACGACAATCATGACACTTTAAAGAAGTCTCCCAAACTCCAAAGGATATATGAGCCCTCAACCCCTCCTTCCCAATCCACTGGAACCTAATCATGTTTTCACAGCACTATCTTAGGGCCATTTTATCCACATTCACATTGCTCAGAGTGAAAACAGTACTCTATAATATACTGTACAGGTAAAAATAATCTACTTCCTGTGATCCCAGGATAATTATATCGTCATTATAATAGTTTAATTCATAGCTATACCTCCATCTTTTAACCATCATCTAGCCAGTGAGAGTCAAAGGTATTTGCAATATAGGAAGAAAAGCAAAATGTTCTTCCTGGTATCACAAACCACTCAACACAATGCTTCACATCTGACACCAGATGTGTGTTTTTTTCTTACATATTACTCAGGCTCCATTCTCCAATGGACACGAGTTGGGTGTTACAAAATTCTACTTATTTCTGACACTATTTCCAATCTTACACTAAATGAATCCTATTGGCTAATTACTGTCCTAGGCTCTGACCTGGCTATAACTTGGGGACTAGTTAACCCTCTGCTTGTGTTTGATTCATATGCTAGAACTCATAGAACTCAGGAAAACTCTTTGACAATATTTAGTAATTTCTTATAAAAGATTAAAAACAAGCAGATGAACAGTCAAGGGAAGAGAAGCATAAAGCAATGTATAAAGGAAGGGGCAAAGAATTTCCATTCACACACTGGTGTGTCATCTTCTAGAAACCAAACTCCAGCATTCTGGGAGTTCTCCCATCCTACATAGTTTGTGGAAAACATATGATTCATTAAACTTTGGCACTTTGTAGTTACCTCAATTTAAGATGCTCTTACCTCCATGGAGGACAGGAGGTAAGGCTGAAATTTTATACTTTTAATCACTCAGCTGGTTCTTCTGACAACCACCTACCATCCTGACTGAGGCTATCCTGGAGCCCACCAAAAATGGTCTAGTTAAAATAGAAGATCCTCTTATTACTCAGGAAATTCCAAGATATTCAGGAGCTCTGTGCTAGGAAATAGACATGAAGACTAAATATATATTATTTCTTATTATAAATCATAATATCACAAAAGATAATGAATTAATATTGTTAATCATGTATTCAAAGATATCTCTAATTTGCTTCCTATCAGTTAAGTGATAAATAGATTCCATCACACAGATATTCTGAGATTATCCAAATGTAGTTTGTAGACCTAAAATCATCCATTAAAATAAAAATATACATCCTTTCTAATGGTCAAAATAAGCAAATTTCAAGAATAATAGAGAACTAAAGAAAGAACAAGGACAAGTCTTTCCTATGAAAATCTAGAGGTCATGAGAATTTCAAATATTGTCCTGGAAAAATATCAAGTCTGTTGGAAAACATGAACTTAAACTCTTGAATCATATTAGATATTTGTATCAGAAGAATTCTACATCTATAAAATATGTCATATAATAAAAGATATAAATTAGATGTAGATGGGAGAACATGTTTGAGATATTTATATAGAAGAGTTCTATACATGTATAATAAAAGGTATTATTTCAACAACTTCTGAAGAATGACGGTTGAAGAGGCCCATGAATTTGCAACAACAGTGACCAGAAATGTTTTTAAGTTAAAAAAAAAAAAGGATATCATGTGACTTACCCAACAACTCAGACTGAGGTAGAGAACATATTTAATAAAAATCCAGAAAAGATAAAAGTGGGGTATACATATTTTCATTAGGACATACAAATTTATGAATTAAATGAGATGATTGTAATTTCAATCAAAATTCTGACTCTAGAATTTTATCATGCTTCTTTGAATTGTCTCAGTCTTTTGAACTGCATGAAAGTATTTTACCAAAGTTTCTCTTAAATCTATAATGTATGATTTTATTACGAGCAGTTATTGTACAAATAATTTTAATATTGTTAACTTAAGAATATATTTCCTTACATATTAATCAGTTTTGAACAAATTCAGCATTTCAGATCAGCACTTAAACTACATATAACTGTTAAAAAAGAGAATCACCATGGACTCTGCAATTCTTAATTGTGGTGTAGCCATGAAAAATTAAATTACAGTTTCAAGGAAGGAATAAATTTTCCACTCTTTGATATCAGAGATAAATTAGATCTTAAAACTTAATTAATGTCAAAAAGATAAAAGAATTTTTAAGTCAATTTTCTCTATTAAAAGGAAGATTTGAAGAAATAAACAGCAAGCCTCACTGTTCATTATTGAAATATATCTTTTAATAATAAAAAGAGAAATTTTATCACACATTGTGCCTTAGGTAAATCACCTTTATATAACTGGAATCTATACTCACAATTATGACATGAATGACTCATTCCTATGAACACTTACGATCAGTAGTAAAGCAAACATATTTACATCAAATATTGGCATGTCTATTTTATACCATCCTTCTGAAAGATATATGTTTAATTCATAGAAACACAGCATAATAAATGTGGAAGACACTTTAGAAATCAAATAATCTAATTTCATAATAATGTTGGAGAACTGAAGTTCTAGAGGATAAGTGACTTAACCACATTCAGGAAATTAATCCAAGACAGAGAAAGGAGCTATATGCAAACGTTAAAAATGACTAACCTCTTTGTGTTGGAGAAAGAGCTGTATAAATTTTCTGGGCATGCATGGCTGATTTTTAATCTGGTAACTTTGTCCTAAAATTCAACAATATTGTCAGCACCAAGTTGTCATGGATTTCACATAGTCTGTTTTTCACAATTCATTAATAAATTCTTTTCATTATGAATTTAAAATATAATTAAACACTGTTAGTCATTATCAGGACTCAACACATGGCATATGAATTTCTGCTGGTAAAGTCAGCATCTGAGCTGTACTGATGATAAAAGGCGAAAGAACAAACAATGTAGAGAGTTGACATGCAAGTGCGGCTGAAAATATCGCATTATAGTGCTGGCTGGATATCTGAAAATTACAGGCCTAGGTTTCGGCTTCTGAGTGGAAGTAGCAGCTGGCTGAGGACTGGAGGACAAAGACAATGATGACTGAAACCATGGTTTGAGGTGGAGCGAAATGTGGGAAGTAAACAGTTTACTTCTTTTGAGGGAGGATTTTTTCCTTCCAGTTTTTCAGAGAGTGAAAATGTCTTTTGAAAGCTGTGCACCCTCTCTGTCCTGTTGGCTCTATCACCTTTGATACTCTTTTCTCTCATTTATGTCCTGTGAGAAACTAAGCAACTGAATTTAGTTATTCTGAATGAGAAATTTATATTAAAAAGTTACAGGAAATGGAGAAAGAATAACATTTCCATTTTTTTTCCCATTTCACCTGAAAAGCACAAAGAAAATATTGTGATAAATATTGATTATTCTGTTCAAAATGTATTTTTCTAAGACAATGTGTATAATTACTTTGCAAATATTTTGTGTGTAACTGCAGTAATGTTTTAGAACTGCAAAACTACAGAATTACTACCAAGATAGTTGATTTTAATTGGTCATCATCTTAGATGGGGACTAAGATAAAGAACAACTAGAGGGTATAGGCACAGTGCATCAGGCCTATAATTATAGCTACTCAGGAGGCAGAGTTTGGGAGGATCAAGGTTCAAGGCCAGACCAAGCAAAAAAATAATTGTGACAACTTACCTAAAAAATAATGAAAGCAAGGAGGGCTGGGGGCATGGTACAATAGCTGAGCATCTGCTTAGTAGGTGCAGGACTGTGAGTTCAAACCCCAGTACTGCCAAAAAGTAAACAAAACAAAAAACAAACAAGAAAAACAGAGCTAGAAAACATGAAGTCCCTCAGTGTTTGACATTTTATTATTTAATTATTTAACAATTTCCAGCAAATTCTTCTGTAAAAGAAAAGTGGTTCATTAGGTAAACTTAACAAAATAGTAGCTTTCCATACATAAATTTTCTTTGTATTTCTAAGGTTAACATCAAATATTTTAATTAATAAAGGGCATAGAATAATCTTAAGGTTATCATAATTGGTCACCGCTGCTTCAAGACACACTTTGACTGATTTGCTGATGTAGTGTGCATTACACAGTATCAGCCCTTGGTACTCCAAAAAAGCAATCTGATTTTGACCAAAATGGAGACTGCTGGAAAAGTGCAAAAAAAAAAAAAATCAAGGCTACATATATATGGATTTATTAAAAGAGCAGTCACCATCACTAAGCCTGGTCTTTAACAGCATGAACAACAGCACATTTAAAATAAAAACTAATATAAAGTTAAGTTAATGGAGTGCAGTTCATTATAACATTAAAACAAATAAAATTACATCTTGTACATCTATCCTCAGAAAATTTTTCTAAATTGTGTTGCTTTACTCTCCAAAATGTTATACATGTTCTAGGTACAACTACAGACAGAAGACATTGTAATGGCAGACAGGTAAAAAGACAAAGGAAAGAAGAGAATGTTGCACTGGTTTCAATACACATGGACACGAATGGCAAACCTGGGGCAAGTGATCATGGTGTGGGTAAGAATGCCGAAGAATAAAAGGGCCAAAGAATACGTCAGGCAGTGCCTGGTGTAATGTAGGGAAGAATATTATCCCTTAGTCCAGACAAGACAGCAAAGTATTCCAGAAAGAGGGCCAGGAGCTCCAGCCTACTAGTTTATCTGAAACTGCTTCACTTAGTTTTTAAAACTAATTCATTAGAAGGGAAAATATTTTCTATAATAGGAGGTCGGAAGTTCAGAATAGATTTGAGAAAGACCTTGAAATAGGAATTTCCACATTGATCTTTCATAAGAATTATAAAAGTAATTTTATGGTTAATAGTTGTACATATTATACATACAGCAGCTTCTAAATACTGTTTTCCTACACAAAGTATGTTAAGTAAATCTTTGTGACTTTTTAAATGTCTGACCTCCAGTTTTTCTATTATATGAAAGATGATGACTTAATTAATAACATTTAAAAGATTCTTAACTGGTATTATATAGAAATAGTAAAATTTTAAGACTATAAAATTGATACGAATCAGTTTATCAGGACCAAGAAGACAGAAAAAAGTTTTGGAAATGGAGATGCATTTTAGTTAGCATTCATATTATCAATTCTACTGATCATAGATAATCTGTAATCCAACTGGAAGAAGGTAATTTGTTGTTTATTACCATAACAAAAAAGTATTGGGCAATTTATTGATAAATTTATAAAACATAACATAGTGCATATCATATTGTATTTGTTCAATAAATATTTGATGAATGAGAGAAAAAATACTTTTTGATATTTTAATCTATTCATTAATTTTCTAAATTAATATTTGGAATTAAATATATCTTTCATAACCCAAATCATGGTGTTCTGCTTCTATGTATAATGTAACTATGTTCTCCTTTAGTTAAATACAAAATAACTGAGGCAGGCAACTTTATAAATGAAAGAGATTTCTTTAGTTCACCTTTCTGGAGATTCTAGGACATGGTACAGACATTAGTTTGATTCAGGTGAATTCCTCTTCACAGATGGGACCACAAAGTTGGAAGCATATGTGGAAGGAAGAGACTGTCCTACTAGACAGGAAACCACATAGAGATTTAGTTGTCAGGCTCAGGCTTTCAAAATGACTCATTATCCAAAGAAGGTCCTCCAGTATACCAGACTGCCCTTCCTATAGCAATATCACCACTAATCTAATGACCTTCCCCAGAGTTCTATCTCCCAACATCAATATGCTGAGAAACAAGTTTTAATACATGAAATCTTGGGGGCCAAACTATATCCAAACCATAGCAGACAGGGTGCAGCATTAAGCTGTGTTCAAGATTAGGACTGCAGAGTTGAAATTCACTCAATTCATACCCAATCTAACTCAAGCAAACATCACATAATCAGTCTAGAATTTTAAAGAGAAGAATAATTACACAAAGTTAGCAATATGCTGTATACATTCAAATATGCATTTGAATGTGGGCATACACACACACATATATTCAAATTCAATAAGATATTGTTTTTCTTGTTTGTTATACATAGTATTAAAAAATAAAAACCACTACCATAAAAACTAACAAATAAGAAAAACCCTTGTTCCTTCCTGTTATTGCTTATACTCTCTCTTCAACAAAATTGAGATAAGGGCAAAATAGTTTCTGCCAGGTATCAAGGGGGTGGGGGGGAGAGGGAGAGGGCCAAGTGGGTGGTAAGGGAGGGGGTGGGGGCAGGGGGGAGAAATGACCCAAGCCTTGTATGCACATATGAATAATAAAACAATAAAAAAAAAATAAAAAAATAAAGCACAACTGATAAGTGAAGGAAACAGAAAATAACAATTTGAAATAAATATGAGTCAACTCCCTGTATAGCTATCCTTATCTCAACCAGGAACACTTATTCCTTCCTATTATTAGCTATACTCTCTCTTCAACAAAATTAGAGATAAGGGCAAAATAGTTTCTGCTGGTTATTGAGGGAGTAGGGGGTAGAGGAAGGGGACGGAGTTGGTGGTAAGGGAGGGGGTGGGAGCAGGGGGGAGAAATGACCCAAGCCTTGTATGCACATATGAATAATAAAACAATAACAAAAAAGAAGACAGAACACAAAAACAATGCAAGTGTTTGGATGAAACAGATCTCAGAATTTGAATTGTGAAACATACAAATTTGTGATTATGCAATGGTATAATCATGTATACCCTCCTAAAGCTTAGGTTTTCTTATTTAAAAAATGTGGATTATCAATGCTTCTCTCAGAATTCTTGGTAAAATATAAATCACAGATAATAGGTAATAGACAATAAATATGGATGTCTGTATTTATAGTCCTTGGTTATGAATTTAGAGACTAATCCATGTTAGAAATTCAGCTGCTCATGCTACTATTAACAAAATTCTTATTTTTATTGAGAAGTGTCATTGGCTAATATCCATTCATATTTGCCAAAATTTGGGCTTGTTACTGCCCATGTAAAGTTAAGAGAACATGGTGCGCTCATCCTCATATTCCCTGATTATTTCATTCAAAACAGTCAACTAGATATATGTTATCTAATAAAGGAGTATTTTAAGTCAGAGAAAAAATGTGTGCATATCATACTTAAAAAACTAATTGTTTATAATTGGAATGCAAATATGCATTAGCAAATAAATTTGATTTAATCAAGAAATATTCAGAAGATACTAGTTATGATTATGAACATCCATTTTCCATTCTGTTGTGAAGAGGGAAAATGAAACACTGGTGAAGATATTTTTCATCTAGAAATACCTCCTGCAAATTGCTACTTGAAAAATTAAAAAACTTAATAGCTTCGGCTTCATTGGGAATTTCTATCAGATGTTTTTGCTTTTCTCATTACTACAAAAGGATACAAAGCTGCCACATAAGATAACTCAATAAATTATAAAACTTGAATTAAAAGGTGTTCTTTTTTTTTTCTTCAAGTTAATCTGATCTAGTGTTTTCTTCTCTAATTTGTTCAAGTAGCATTTTTAACATCTAATTATAGTAATCAATCATCAAATTTTAATAACAAACTATACAGTTATTTTCTGGAATGACAGTTCTAAATGTCAAATTAACGATTCATAGTTGCATTGTTTGTGCATATTTTAACAAGAAGAGAAAGCGGAAATTTTTAATTTGTTTATACTGCTTTTAGAATCCAGAGTTTCTGTGAATTTACATTTACAATTAAATAAAGATTAGGTTATATGGAATGTTCAATAATTTACAAATAATGCATTTATTTTTAGTTTTTTTTATCCAAAGCTTGTTGCTAGGGCAATACATAGGCTCAATGATAAAAACTATAATGGAAACGTATGCACTTCCATTAGGAACAAAAGTAGATTTTTTTTTATTATTTAGTAGTTGGCTTAGATATTGTGGTTAGTTGTGTTTCAGTTTTCCTATTTTCTGAATCTCAAATGTGATACCTGAGTTTCAAAGTATAGTTACCTAAAAGATGCAAGACAAAATTAAGAGAAAAAATAGCTAACAGAAAACCTCATTTAAAGTAGATAAAATAAAAATTCCTATTAGACAGGACAAAAAGAGGCTGAAATAAAGAAGAAATCTTGAATGGCTAATTCAAAAGGTAAATGGGTTTGAAAAAAATTAGCCTCAGCCCAGCAAAAGGAAAATTAATGAAGTTCAGAGAGAAATTATTCATCTGATGAAGTGTTCAGCTACTCAACAGCAAATAAAAACCAACAATTTGAAAATTACCCAACAGAGAAAGAATTTATATCACTAACCATCAGGAAACCCAAGTCAAACCATGATGAGCTATCACCTAATTCTAATTAGAAAGGCTACTGTCAAAGACTGAAAATGAAAAAGAAGCGGAGGAGGGGGAAATGTGGAGGAAGAATAATTTAACACAGTGTTGCTGAGAATTCAAATTAGGACAGCTATTTTAGAAAATGGAAAGATTTCTCAAAAATTAAAATAGAACTATTATATGAACAAGAAACCTCACTAGTAGGCTTATGTACACAAGAAATGATACCAAGATTTCAAAGTTACACAGATATTCCCTCTCTTACTGCAGCATTATACACAATAATGAAGATATGGGATTGACTTAAACATCCATCCAACAGATGAATGAATAAAGTTTAAGTGTGGTCTAGGTATACAATGAACTACTATTCAGCCATAATAAAGAAAAAATTCTGCTTTTTGAGACAAGGATGGAACAGGAGGATATTTTAAGGGAAATAAGCCAGGCAGAGAAAGACAAGTACCAAATAATATCACTCATGTGCAACTAAAAAGTATATTGATTGCATAGAAGTTGTGATTAGAATAAGGGTTACCAGAAGATGAGGAAATCAGGCAGAATGGTTGATGGAGAGAGTCTTGCCAATGGGAATAATATGTTGCAGTTGGGTAGAATAAATAAGTTCTGGAGTTCTGTTGTGCAGTCTGTTGACTCATTAAAAAATGATGCACTATTTACATTCAAATATCTATAAGAGGGTTGAGGAAAGATTCATTGTCAGACAGTTTAACATCCACAAGACCCTAGGTTCAATCTCTGGTACTACAAAACTGAAAAAAAGTATAGCTAGAAGAGTAGATTTTGAACATTCTTATCAAAAAACTGAGAAGTTATTAAGGTGATAAATATGCTAATTACACTGATTTGATTTTTATACAATGTATACATGAACCAGAACATCACATTGTACTCCATAGACATATACAGTTCTCCTATATCTGTCTTTCTCTCTCTCTCTCTAAATATATATGCATGTTGTATACATATATTTATATACACAGAAGGCCATTAACATGGTATGTTAAAATAATATTCACTGATGAACCGAAAAGTTCCACAATATTCCCAACTGTTCTCATGTCTACGGCTGACTCTAGAAGTATTTTCTTGTATCATTTTCCTACTTTAGCTATTGGTTGAAGAATTAGCTACTGGAAAGAATATAGACAGAGAAGGACTCTATTTTCATGAAGAAAATTGAAACACTGGTACTTCCTAAAAACAACAAAAATTCTGAAGTCAGAAGAAAGGAATGCAGACATTTCCCTATTATCTGTAAAGCATGCTTTGTATAGGGACTTTAACAAAAACAAAAGTCGAAGAACAGCAGAAAACATTCCACATATGTACACAAAGTTGGTGAGTTATTCACAACCTTCAGATTACAGAAAAGTGAAGAGATGTCTCACACTTTAACTAGAGAGAATCAAGTTTCATTAAGAACAATGGAAATGAAAGTAACAAAAATTAACTCTTTAATAATATATATCACTTTATGAAGGTTGAAAATGCAAAGCATTCATTATAAATATGAATTTTAAAAATTGCCTGGCATAGAAAAGGAATGGTGGTGAGATGACAAAAGAAGGTAATAAAAATTCCTAATAAATACTTTAAATCTACAAATATTTTAAGTGAAACAAAATCAAATTAAAAGAGATTTAACAATTAATAGCCAATTTATATGAGAGAAATGTTGATGGTTTTTGAAAAACAGCATGTGAAAAATAAACAAGTGTAAAAGGACTGGAAGTAAAACTCAAATGAAAGACTAAATAGAAAAATAATCTCAGTAAATTTAAATAAAAATTATCCTCAGTATCAGTAAATGAAATATATCCTAGGGTGATGAGAAAACTGCAAATGCATATCAAAATAACATTCAGTATGTGCATAAATAACTAGACTTTAAAAACAAGTAAGGAAGGTGTGGTGGCCTATTCTTGCAATCCTACCACTCAAAAGGTTGAGGTAAGAGAAACAGAAAAGAAAGGGAAAGAGGGAACAGGGGATAGAGAGAGAGAGAGAGAGAGAGAGAGAGAGAGAGAGAGAGAGAAAATTGACACAGAGCTTTGAACAAGAGTTACATTTACAGTTCAAGAAAGAACATTTTGCTAATAAAACAGAAACATTTTATGTGGATTTCTGGTCGGTAAAAGGAAAAATAAGAATGCCCCCCTGATTTCTTCATAGCAGCTTTCAAAGTCCTATTACAGCAGAACAATGTCTAAAGGGTTCTGAAAAGTCAAAATAAATAAGTAAATAAATAAAACCATGGACCAAGAATATTATCTAAGCTAACACTTAAATAATTAAATAATAATAAAATTCTCAAAAGAATAATCACTGAAACATGAGGATATGGACTACTTAATGACAACACTTAGCCAATTTAGAGTGCTATTAGATTTCAAATCCTCTAAATTTTCTAAGAAAAACTGTGATCACCATATTACTTATTTATTTCATCATAACAAATTACCTCCACAATTTAGCAGCTAGATTTGTGTGACCTAGGTCCTTTGCTTTAAGGTTTCTAACTGGCTAAAATAAATCTATTGTCATCCCAATCTTTGGCTAGGGATAGATCCATTATAAGGGATACATTCAATCTAAGATAAAAAAGTTTGGCAAGATTCAATTCCCATTTTAGTCCTCAAGTTATTTACCTATTCAAAAGGAAAGCTGAAAAAATGAAAATCTGAGTAGAGATTTTGGTACACTACGAGAGCTAGGAAGAAAAACTCTAGAATTCAGGTAATTTGCTCATCAGCTTTCCATTACTATAGCAAACACCTGAAATAATTGGCATATAAAGGGGAAAGTTTTATTTTGGCTTGTGCTTTAGTTGATTAACCATTGCTATTGGGCCTACAGGAAGGCAACACATCATGGATAGAAGCACGTGGTGAAGCAAACTGTTCATGTACTGGCCAGGATATAAAAGGAAAGGAAGAACAAGCAGCTGAGGTTCCAACAACCCTCCTCAAGGGCATGTTCCCAATGACCAGCAACCTCTCACTACTCCACCTCTTAAGGTTCTCCTGCCTCCTAATAGCACAATTTTGGAGACCAAGCATGTAATACATAGAACTTGAGTGACATTCCAAGTGCAAATTTTAACAGATACCATCTAGAAAGAGGAATCCTGGTATATACTCCTGACTTTTAGTTTGATCCTCACAGAAATTCATCTTAAAAGTAAGAAAAACCACAAATAGAGTGACTCAAAGCTATAAAATTGTAAGACCAAATAAAACTCTGAAAGAAAAGTTTTGAAGGAAAAATAAAAGTAACAGGTAGTCTAGTAGGTTACCTTTTCCTGACCCCAAATATTGAGTTGTCATTTAGAAAACCTATATGAATGAGATCCAGTGTATAATAAGTTTCTCAGTTCTAATGAAAGCTGCAATAAAATTTGAAGGAACAAAGATATACACAATGCTATTGCAGTTAATTATAATAGAAGCTCACTTACATATTATTTTGGAGTAAATTACTATCTAAATATTTTGCCCCGATTAAGTATTAATCAGTTTGAAATCTGTTTTGTCCATTTACATATTTTTTCTTCAAAATTCATATTGCAATGACTGTAATGTATAGAGCTGCTTATTTTACATGCATAAGTTGGAAATACATTGCAAATAAATAATTATGCCATGATATCTTTGTAAGACACATTTAACATATCCAAAAAAGAAGGCAGAGTATATTAATCCCATTAAATATACATCATAAAACTCATAACTGTCCAAAAATTATGAAATTAAAATTATAATTGTGCCATGCAGAGTCATATGAAGTTCAATTTTTTCATCTACCCTAATGGGAGAGAAGAGGAATAAGATCTGTTCTAATGAAAAGAACTAGTTTCTTAATCTTATTATCAAAGCCAATTGCCAATGATGTCAAAATATTTCTGAATTATCAGTTCATGTTTCTTTCATTTATAGTCCAGGTTTTTTTCCCAATTCAGTTCTCCTGTGACTTCTGGGATTTCACAAAGGATACTTATCTAACTCCACATGTAATCCTATTGATTCCCATCAACTAAGCAGCAGTGCATTCCACCATTTAATGTCTCTTCTTGCTATGTTATATATTGTTAAGTCCACTAACTCTATTTTACCTTTCTCCCAAACATATTTTGTACCACCTCTCTCATTCCTTAATTCCTACAAACAAAGCTCATACTGGATTGTAACTAAAAACATATGAACAAACATCAAAAACAAAAAAATGATTAGGAATGGAGAATATTGTGCAACATCAAAGGAATAAAAATAGTCATTGTTAGAGCCCTTTGGCCCATAAGTGACATCAGAGCCACTTTCTGAATTCTATACAGTAAGGAACCTACTTTTTTTCTTTATTCATTTGTTCATATGTGCATACATTGATTGGGTCATTTCTCCCCCCTGCTCCACACCCCCTCCATCTCCTACTTAATCTTCATCAAGCAGCTGGTCTGGTGTCTAACAACAGATGAATAGATAAGAAAATGTAGCATATATACACAATGGTGTATTATTTAGCCATGAAGAAGAATGAATTTTTATCATTTGTAGGAAAATGTACTCAGAAAAACATAACATAGTTTCTCTCATTGTTGAATATAGATTTAAAGAAAAAACATGAACGTTGAAGGGAGACTATTTGGGAAGAGCAAGGGGAGCAGTGAGATAGGGATAGAGAACAGAGAGGGTAATGGGGATATGAATGTGATCAAAAAACAGCATGTATATGCATAAAATGTCACAAAGAAGCATACTTTAAAGAGAATATGTTATTGTTAGTAACCATCAGTCCTTAACTCACGTCAGAGTCATTTGCTGAACCTCATATAGTACAAGACCTAGGCATCTCCATTAAGTGACCTGGTCCAAACCTTTATGTACAGGTACAGGAAAAGGAAAAAACCTTCCTTTCTCAGCCTTAAGTACTGCCTTCTCTATCAGAAGTCTGAATCATTGATGGGAGAACCTCCATTTTTCTTGGAAAAAAATCAAATCTACTCTTCCCCAACTCTACTACATCAGAATGTCTCTCATTTTTGTGCCTCAGACATAACAATCACCTAGTCTGCAGGCATCTCTAAAAACTAACTATTCATAATTTCACACCATTTTCTTCTAGAAAACAAAAATCAAATCCCACACATCTGTATTCTATTGAAGTGTTTCATTTAGTGCCATGGGGGAAAAATCAGGTTTATTTTTTTCTTCTGACATTGTGTGGACTTCCAATTTCTTGTGAATGAGGAACTCTACAAAACCACAAATGCCTCCCAGGTAATATGATATTCAGGAACCTATTATTTTAAATCTTCCTTTGGGAAGAATAGGCAAAAAATAATTAACCATATTTTGTCTAACTCTTAAAGAATGTAATTTTGCCAATGCATTTAGTTTATAAAGAAGACCAAATATCTGTTTAATTCATTCTCTAATTTTTTATCTACATTAAATCCTCATGATCTTTAATGCCTATCAGGATTATATAAGTTAGGAATCCACCTTAGGAAATCCCGGGGACATAATGGTTTAGCTATATGTTGTTAATTTCTTTTCAAGAAAAGTAACATTTTTGTCAGTATTGGTTAGTGCTGATATAAGGAACATTTAAGAAGGCAGATAATATACACTATTAAGATATACCATACAGAAGTGTTGAACATAAAAAAATATTTAGTTTGTGTAGCAAAAGGAAAGAGAGAAATTGCTCTTCTATTTATAGATGTGAAATTCTAAGTAATTCTATATGCATACTCACTGCATTCTTAAGTGAAAGTAAATGCCTGAACATTTTGAGGGATCACCAACACTACAATTATTTGTTTGCTCCAAGAGAGAAATTACAACAGTGGGAAGAGTTATTGTTGATATTGTGGTAACTGCATCAATCAAAGTTTCAAAGTTGTCCTTTAATATTTAGGGAAAATACTCCTGTGAATTTAAAGGTAAAATGGGATGTTGGATGTTTTTCTATTCTACTCAGAGAACCAAAGTTTCAGATAAAGTTACGCCAGGTGGCTATATAGAACTAACTTCTCATGTTACCTGAATGTCCATAATTAATGAGAATAGATGCTTAGGAAGTGTACTGAAGGGGCTTTGAATGTAGCTCACTGTGCTTGCCTAGCATCTACCAGGCCCTGTATCCAATCCGTGGATCTGTAAAAAAAATGTACTGAATGACACATAATAATAAAACTAATACAACTGCCAGTGAGGAGATATCATTCTTTAAAAATAGTGAGCATTACGTATTTTATCATGTTCATTTAATTTTTAATTTCTTGTCTGTTATCCTTAATTCATTTAAGAAAGAAGAGATTGAATAATATATAATTTGAAATTTTATCAGAGCAAATATTAATCTCCTGAAGAGCAATTATAATTCTGTTGTGTTTTCCTTCATGTGGCTCTCTCTGTATAAGGCAGATTTGTAGAATATTCTGTCAAAAATAGGAGAAAGACTTCATAAGGGAAGCAATAATTCATATTTTAATTTATCAGGGACTCTTTGCTCACTTCACTCTTTCTTTTATATTCCCACTAATGTAAGGTAAACTTAAGAAATTGTCAATATTAAACTATGTTTTACTTATTAAAATATCAATGTCATGTAGTCTAATTAATGAAGTTAGTACCCTATACTTTTTAAAAATAACTTTAGTGTTATTTCCTACTTCCTCTTTAGATGAAAAGATTTTGAAAACAGTATCTGTATATAATATATATATTTTTGTATTTGTTTTAACTTTTAAATTTTTATTAGCGTATAATAGTTATACAAAGGGATACATGGTCATTTTTACTTATATGCTTACAATGCAGCTCAGATTTACCCCCTCCATTGTTCTTCCTCCATACTCCTCTCCCCCTTGTAAGTACCATTTCAACACATTTCAATCTTCTATTTTTAGATCTGAAAACAAAATATACCCACCATACTCAACCACATTCACCCTTTCCTTATGTTTATCACCCTCCCACTGGTGCTGGAACCTGGAAAAACCTACTTTACCCTCCTGCCCTTCATTTTTTCCCCCTGTATTGTTGTGTTTGATGGGGTAATTGTGGCACGTAGGAAGGTTCTTACAATGCATTTTTCTGCATCTATTGAAATGATGTGGTTTCCAACTTTGATTCTTCCTTGATTTGTGAATGTTGTACCATCCTTGCATCCTTGAGCAAAATCTACTTGACTATGGTGTATAATCTTTTTAATATGTTGTTTAAGGTCTCTGATCATTTTTAACAATAGGTTTCTCCAACATTTTGACCAGTTCATTGTCTTCAGATTCAGATGTTAAGTTGTGGTGGGAGTTTGGAAGTGAGACATGGCCTTGATTTTTCATGTTTAAATTTCTATGCTGTGGTTTGTGCATCTGCTAATCTAATATTCTTTTTGCTTCCTTGGGCGAGTGGAGAGCCTTCTGCAGTGGTAAAGTTAACAACTGAGTAATAAATCAAGTATTTGAATGTGTAAGAAACAATTGAAGCCCTACTCTGTCTCTGTAATAATGTTGTATGGGAGCAAAATTCTGATTTCTAAGAGGATGATCTAGGAGCTTACCCCAGGTTGAAGGATACAAGGATTGGAGATTTAGTATTATGGTGGTTGGGTGTGTAGAAGGGAGGGGAGGGGGATAATGGGAAGAATGGGAGGTAAGTATAGGAGACAGTTGTGTGAGAAAACTCTAGATATGTATAAATGAGAAATAATGAATAAAAGAACAAGGAGAGAAATAGTTAAAAAAGAACAAATTGCATGAAAAGAATTAAACAAAGAACCAAGACAAAAACAAAATAAGATCAACAAAACAACAAATAAATAATGGATTTGAGAAACTGTTTTTGAGTTTTGAATTATAGGATGAATATTATCACTTGGAAGTCATTATATAAAATTAGCATTTCTCATAGGGATATCTTAATGTAACATCAGAAGTTGATATTCAGGGGAAAAACTTATTGCCTTATTTTTCCTTTCTGAGCTACTTTAAGCAATAATTTGACAAATATATCACTTAATTTTTAAGAAACTTAGTAGCCTATGTACAGTTAATGTATATATATGTTATATAATACATGAAAAATATGTATTTTGCAATTGCAAAAAATATCTATACTTAAACATGCAGTTACACTTTTATTTTCAGTACCAGTCAAACTCTTTGCATTAATTTGCATTAATTATTAAATTTGCATTCATAGCATCATAAGGTAGAATACTACTGACCATAAATGCCCTTCTCTGTTGGGCATTGGTGGCTCACACCTGTAATCCTGGCTACTCAAGAAGCAGAGGTCAGGAGGATCACTGTTCAAAGCCAGCCTGGGCAAATAGTCTGCGAGACCCTATCTTGGAAAACCCACCACAAAAAAAGGGTGAAAGCCCTGAATTCAAGTCCCGGTACTACAAAAAAAAAAAAAAAAAAAGAGAGATCTCCTTCTCCAAATCTCCAAAACCTGTAATTATGCTACCAGTGCTTGTCACTTTTTCCTTAGCAAATATGTGAGAAAAGAAGTTAAAAGGAAGAATTGTTTATTTTGGTTCATGGTTTCAGAGATTCTGTCCATAGTCCTTGACTCCGTTGATTCCAGTCAGCATGTCATGGAGGCTGGAGTAAGTAACAGAGCTTACTCATTCATTGTGGATGGGAATCAGAGATGTAGGAAGGAACAAGGGATTAGGAACAAGCTCCAAAAGCACAGCTCCACTGTCCTGCCTCTTCAAGATAGGTCCACCCCCAAAAGTTTCCACCATAACATTACCTGACAAAACAAAAGGAGCTTTGCATAAGGATTGTGGGATTCAAAGGTTATAGCATTATCTGTGTGAGGTAATGTAATCACATGAGTTATTGTAAGAAGGAGCCACAATGTCAGACTTCATGAAGGGTATGTGATGAAAGAGTTAGAAGTAGGAGTGATGCAAATTCCTGGAAAGGCCCATGAGCCAAAATATACTAACAGGCTCTAGAAGGTGGACAAAGACACAAAAAGAGGTTATAATCCTAGATCCTCCAGAGAAATGCAGCCCACCTTTTGATTTTAGTTCACTGACATTTATTTTTACACTTCTGATCTTCCAAAGCTATACTGCAATAAATTTGTTACTTTAAGTCTGCTGAAAATTTGTGCACCTGCCACAAGAAAATAATTTCAGTAGCAGTTTACTTTTTTATATTACCTCAGGTATGAGGAAATATAATAATTCTTCTCTAACACAAATGTATACACACAAACACACACACACATAGAGAAGAAATGTAATGCCAACAATCATTTCTTACATTTTTTCTTTGATTTTAATGTTTGTTTTCTCACTTTCTGAAATATTTATTTCAACATGGATACAAGATGGAACCTTATTAACTCAGCACCAAATATACACAGACAATATTACATCACATATAATTTATTTTATAAATATTCTAACACATTTTTAAAGTACAACTTGAATACATTTTTTGTATGCCATTGTTAAAAGTCATATGTACAGAAACATTTCAGTCAATATATAAACAAGACATTTTAGTGAAATTTGAAAAAACAAAGTAGAATCACTTTGGTTATAGTCATGATTTTAAAGGACAGCATTTTCTGGGAAGTAGAGAAAAATTGTAATTAAATTCAGGTACAAAGCTTAAATTGGAAAGAAAATAAGGTTTTTGTTTGGCTTAATACATTTTTTAAAAAACTCAGAAAGCAATAGTAAATTTTATATGTGGCTTACGTAATATATTTTCAATTAAAAGTTTTCTCCTCTAGAGAAAGAACAACTTTCTTCCATTCCTACTGAACATAAACTTTCCACTCCTACTTATCTCATATCACTGCTTTTGCTCTGTTTTCTTTTTTCTTCTTTTCTTTGGTGATACTGGTATTTGAACTCAGGGCCTTACATTTACTGTGTAAACATTCTACCCTTTTTTTTTTTTTTTTGTCAGCTTTAGTGATTTTTCAGGTAGGCTCTTGTGTTTTTGCCCAGGGCTGGTCTCAGATCTCAGCATCCCACCACCCAACACCCTGAATTGCCTGAGAGGTCTGCTCTGCCACACAATCAGGCTCTGTGTCCCAGTGGCAGATGGCACACACTCCATCTGTTTTGTTTCTCCATGTTCCTCTGCTGATCACCTGGCAACACTACTGAGCACTGGAAAGCCTGCTGTCAGATGCAAGCAGAGTCCACATTGCAATACTCTGCAGGCAACAGGAGGCCTGCTTCCCCACTGTGCACAAGGGTTCTGTGCTATTCACCATCCCTGCCTGAAAAGACCCAATCTTCTGCCATAGAGCTCAATTCTCCTGCTACAGAACTGGAGTACCAACTCTTCCAGTGTTGGGAGGAAAGCTGTAATCTTCACCATAAGAACAATATGTGGTAAAGTTTCCAGCATGCTTCTCCCTTAGGAAAATTTCTGGAACCACACCAGCAAAAGCTGAGATGCACCACATGACAACCTTTCCACAAAGGCCTTCCCAGGGCTTGGCAAACACAGCACCCATGGCAATGACAGCCTCCACAGAATTGCTCTACAGGAGACTTCTGTCAGTGAGGACATCTGACAGGAGTCTGCTTCTGACCATAGCAATAAACTCTTCCTAGGACCATGAGGATTAATCTCTGCTCCAATAAACAACCAAGATACTAGAACAGTAGCAATAACTGATCTTCATGGGGTATTGCTGTAAATTCAAGGCTGCAGTTTAATAGCTGTTGCAGCCTTAATAGGGAAGCCTCCTTGCCTAAGTGCAACAGGGGTTATACTCCAGTGCCCTGAGATGAAGAAGTAGAAGTGAGTAGTATCAAGCCTCTATTCTCCATTTAGAGACAATAAAACATACCCAAGCTCAATTACAGCCAAGTCCTGTACAAACCTGCATAAAACACAAACCAAAAGGGCACAAGAGACTGGAATCTAGAACCAAAAAACAAAACAAAACAAAAAAAACCCAGATGCATAAATTTCAATGCAGAAACATGAAGCATCAAGGCAACAGGTCTCCCTTAAAACCCAACTCCACCACAAAGGATCTAAATAACAGCAAAGAGAAGGAAATGTCAAATATTGAATTTTTAAAAAAAATAAAAGTAAGAAGGATTAATGAACTCAAAGAGGAGACACAAAAGCTAGTTTCTAAGCTCAAAGAGGACATGAATAAGCAATTAAAAGAGCTCAAAGAGAATTCAAATAAACAGATGAATGAAATTAAGAAGGTCATGCAGGATGTGAGAGAAGAAATCAATAAAGATATAGAAATCCTGAAAAATAATTAAGCTAAAATGAACAGCTCAGTATCTGAAATAAAATCTCAATTGAAAGTATGATGAACGGAGTGGAGAAAGTTGAAAATGGAATATTAGGAACAGAAAACAAAGTAGAGAAATTAGTTCAAACAGTTACAGATCATGGAAAAATGTTAAAACATGAATGGAAAAGGAAAAAACATCCAAAACACAATTTAAAGACCAAATCTGTGAATCATAGGTACAGAAGAAAACAAACAAACTAAAGCCATAGATAACCTACTCAATAAAATAATAAATGTAAACTTCCCCAAGCACATCCAAGTTCAGGAGGCTTACAAAACAACCAACCATCAGGATCAACAAAGAAACCCCCCATCACATATCATAATCAAAGCATTCAATATACAGGATGAAGAAAGACTTGTGAAAGCTGCAAAAAGAGAACAGACAAGTCACATATAAAGGCACACCTGCTAGAATAACAACAGATCTCTCAACAGAAACTCTAAATTCAAGAAGGTCATGGAAATCCATATTTCAGACCCTGAAAGAAAGCAACTGTCAACTTAGAAGAGTATAACCAGCAAAATTCTCCTTCCTGATTAAATGTAAACCTTCCACAACAAGCAAAAACTAAAGGAATTTATGACCAACAAACTAGCACTGCATAAAATACTTAAAGGACTCTTACCCACAAAAGAAGAAATTGGAGTCAGACAGGATGATGCAAGAAAGAATAAACCCTCTTGACAATGCAAGCAAGTAAATAAGAACTAGGTGAAAAAATGAACATCAAGGCAAAAAAAAAAAAAAAAAAAGACTGGAAATACCACACACTTCTAAACACTAACAGTGAATGTTAACAGCCTCAATGCCCCAATCAAAAGACAAAGAATAGGAAATTGGTTGTAAAAACCAAGACCCAACCATATGTTGCTTGCAAGAGACACATCTCACTGAGAGAAACAAAAACTGGCTTATAATCAAATGATGAAAAAAGGTTTTCCAAGTAAATATATCCCATAAATAGGCAGGAGTAGCTATAGTTATATCTGGCAAAGTAGACTTCAGACTAAAATCATTCAGAAGAGACAATGAAGTCCGCTTCATATTAATTCAAAGAACAATTCATCAAGAGGAAATATCAATTCTTAACATTTATGTGCCAAACATGGTGGGAACTAACTACATTAAAAAAGTGCTAATATACTTAAAAACACAAATAGATAACAACACAATGATAGTGGGAGAACTGAAAACCCCATTGTCACCAATACATAGGCCATGTAGGCAAAAAAATCAACAAAGAAACTTCAGATCTAATCCACACATTAGACCAAATGGACATACTACATATCTACAGATCGTTTCTCCTAGTCACCATGCAATACACATTCTTTTCAGACTGTCATGGAACTTTCTCTAAAATAGATCATTTTTTAGGACACAAAACAAATTTAAGAAAATTGATATAATGCCCTGCATCATATCACATTACAATGGGATAAAACTAGAAATCAACAACAAAAGTAATCACAGAAAATATTCAAACACATAGAGAATGAACAACACAATGCTGAATGACCTGTTGGAGAATGAAGGTATAAGAGAAGAAATCAAAACTTCCTAGAATATAATGAAAATGAAAACACAACCTATCAGAATGTGTGGAACACAACAAAGGTCATACTAAGGGGAAAGTTTATAACTATAAGTGCCTACATTAAAACAAATAAACAATCCAGAGACTTACCAAAAAAAAAAAAAATCTAATGATGCCTCTTAAATTTCTAGAAAAACATGAACAGACCAAACACAGATGGAGGGAAGTAATAAAGGTGAGGGCCAAGATCAACGAGATCAAGACCAATAAAATTATTCAAAAAAATCAATAAAACCAAGTGTTAATTCTTTGAAAAGATTAAGAAGATTGAAAAACCCTTAGCTAACATGGCAAGAAGGAGAAGAAAAAGGAAACCAAATTAAAAAAATCAGTGATGACACGGGGGATTTAACCACAAATATACCAAAATCCATAGTATCAGCAGAGAATACTTTGAAAAATTATATCCAAGTGGAAAATTTAGAAAAAATAGATAAATTTCTAGATGTATAAGTTAAACAAAATTGAACCAGAATGTATCAACCATCTAAATAGATCTGTTACAATCAATAATATTGCAGCAGTAAAAAAGAGCCTCCCTACAAAGAAGAGCTCAGGATCTGGTGATTTCACAGCTGAATTCTAACAGATCCATAAGAAGAACTTATTCCAGTACTGCTCAAACTTTTCCAGGAAATAGGGAAGGAATTCTACTAAACTCATTCTATGAAGGCAATATTATACTCATTCCAAAATCCAATGCAGATACAAAAGAAAAAAGAGAATTATAGACCATTATCTTTAATAAACATAGAAGCAAAAATTCTCAACAAAACTCTGGCAAGCCAAATTCAAAAGATTCCAAAAGATGTAACATCATGACCAAGTTGGTTTCATTCTACAGATGCAAGAATGGTTGAACATATCCAAATCTATAAATGTAAAGCAGCATATAAACAGAAGCAAGAACAAAAATCACATGATGATCTCAATAAATGCAGAAAAAGCCTTTGACAAAATTCAATACGCTTTCATGATAAAAGCACTGAGGGAAGTAGGAATAGAAGGAATGTTCCTCAACAAAACAAAGACTATATATCACAAATCTCTAGCCAAAATCATACTACATGGAGAATAGCTGGAACCACTCCCACTAGTCAAGAATGAGGTAGGGATGCCCTCTTTCTCCACTCCTATTCAATATTGTTTTAGAATTCCTAACCTGAGCAATATAACAAGAATAAGAAATAAAAGGGATTCAAGTATGGAAAGAAGAAATCAAACTACCCATATTTACAGATGATATGATACTATACCTAAAAGACCCCAAACCTTCACCAAAAAACTCTTAGAAAACACAAACACTTTTAACAAAATAGCAGGATACAAAATTAATATACAAAAATCAGAAACCTTCCTATACACCAACAAAAAATAAGGGGTGAGAAAGTAATCAGGAAAACAATCCCACTTAGAATAGCCTGAAAAAATACCTAGAAATATATTGAATGAAGAAAACCAAAGACATTTTCATTGATATCTACAAATGACTGAAGAGAGAAATCAAAGAACACAGCAGAAGATGGAAGGATCTTGCATGCTCATGGATTAGCAGAGTCAACATTTTGAAAATGGCCATACTATCAAAATCAATGTACATATTCAGTGCAATTCCTACCAAAATCCCAATGGCATTATTCACAGAGATAGAAAAATGAATCCTAAAATTCACTTGGAAACACAAAGAACTTGAATGGACAAACCAATTCTGAGCAAAACGTCCAATGCTGGAGGTAACACAATTCCCAACTTCAAAATATACTACAGAGCCATAACAATAAAAACAGCATGGTATTGGCAAAAAAACAGACAAGAAGAGCAGTGGATTAGAATAGAGGACCCAGACATAAACCCACTCAGCTACAGCCAATTGATCTTCAACAAATGAGCCCAAAACATATGATGGAGAAAAGACAGTCTCTTCAGCAAATGTTGCAGGGAAAACTGGATATCCATCTGTAGAAGACTAAAACTATATCCTTGTCTCTCACCTTGTACAAAGTTCAAATATCAGCTCAAAGTGGATCAATATATGGCCATTAATATATGGCCTGAAACTTTGAAACAACTATAGGAAATAATAGGAAATACACTGGAACATATACACATAGGAAACAATTTCCTATATAGACTCAGCACCTAAGAGAAAAAACGAACAAATGGGACTGCTTCAAACTAAAAAGTTTCTGCACAGCAAGAAAAGTCACTGGGCTTAAGAGACTGCCCACAGAATGCACAGAATGGTAGCCAACTGATATTCATCTGATAAGGAATTAACACCCTGAGTCTATAGCAAACTGGAAATAAACAATCCCCAAATAATTAATATGGAAATGAAGAAATGAGTACATGAATTGGATAGGGAATTCTCAAAGGAATAGGTACATATGGTCGATAAATCATGCAGAAATGTTCAACTTCCCTGGCTATAAGGCAGATTCAAATCAAAACTACATTAAGATTTTGTTTCACCCTAGTTAGAATGGCCATACTCAGGGCTAAAACCAGAACAAATGCTGGTGGGGATGGGGCAAAACAAGAGCCCTTATACACTGTGGGTGGGAGTGCTAATTAGTACAACTATTATGGAAAGCAGTATGGAGATTCCTCAAAAGCCTAAAGATAAAAGTGCCATATGATACAGTGATAGCACTCCTTGGCATACATCCAAATGAAGATAAGTCAGGATACAATTGAGACACTTCAATGTTTTCCATAGCACTATTCACAATAGCCAAGCAATTATATAAATACCATGTTTTAATCCATTTATCAGTAATGGGGAATCTTGACTGTTTCCATAGCTTAGCTATTGTGAATAGTGCTGTAATAAACATGGGTGTGCAAGTGCCTTTATTGCAACCTGACTTACATACCTGCTGGTATAGCCCCAGAAGTGGAATTACTGGATCATATGGCAGATTTATTTTTAGTTTTTTGAGGAGCCTCAATACTGTTTTCCATAGTGCTTCTACTAATTTATGTTCCCACCTGCAGTATTTGAGGTTCCTTCTTCCTACATCCTTGCCAAAATTTGTTCTTGTTTGTGTTCTTTATGGTAGCCATTCTAACCTGAATGAGGGTGAATCTTAATGTAGTTTTGATTTGCATTAACTTATGGACAGTGATGTTGAACATCATTGATTTGGGGGGGGAGTTTATTTTTTTGAACTAAACTGGTTTGTCAAAGATTTTCTCCCATTCTGTACACACATCTTTAATTTAGAGATCATTTCTTGTGTTGTGCAAAAGCTTTTTAATTATATGTTGTCCCATTCATCAATCTTTTCTCTTAGTTGCTGAGCCATCTACATTCTACTGAAGAAAACGTTGCCTATGATATTAATTTCAGTAAATTCCTTTCTCTTCCCTGTACTTGCTTCAAAGTTTCAGGTCCTATATTAAGGTCCATAATCCACTTTGTGTTGATGCTTGTACAGGGTGGCAGACATGGATCTAGTTTCATTTGAGGATGTCTTTTGTGCATGAGATGTTTTTGGCACTGTTGTCAAAAATCAGGTAAGCTTATCTGTGTAGATTCATATCTGGGCCTTCTATTGTGTTCCACTTGTCTTCATGTCTGTTTTTCTGCCTATAACATGCTGTTTTAACTGCTATGGCTCTTTAATATAGTTTGAAGTTGACATACCTCGGGCATTGCTCTTTTTGCTTAGTATTGTCTTGGCTATTTGTGGTCTTTTGTGCTTTCAGTTGAAGTTTAGGGTTTATTTTTCAATCTCTGTGATGAATGTCATGGGAATTTTGATGGGAATTGCATTGAACATGTAGATTGCTTTTGGTAGTATAGCTATTTTAACTATGTTGATTCTACCAATCCACATGCAGGGGGATCTTTATATGTTCTGTAGTCTTCTTTGATTTCTTTCTTCAATGGAGTATAGTTTCCCTTGTAGACTTCTTTCACATCCTTTTTAAATTTATTCCTTAGGTGTTTTTTTGAAGGTATTGTAAATGGAATTATTTTTCTATATTTTTTCTCAATCAGTTCATTGTTGGTGTATAGAAAGGCTGTTGATTTTTGTACATTGATTTTGTATCCTGCTACTTTCCTGAAACTGTTTATGGTGTCTAGGAGTTTTTTGGTGGAGTGTTCGGGTCTTTTAGGTATAAGATTGTGTCATTTGCAAGTAGGGATGGTTCACTACATCCTTACAGTTTGTATTTATTTTACTTTTTCTCTTGTCTTATTATTCTGGCCAGGAATTTCAATACTGTGTTGAATAAGAGTGGGGATCATGGACACTCTTGCTTCATTATTGAGTTTTGAGGAAATGGTTTCAGTTTTTGCACATTTAGTATAATGTTGACTTCAGGCTTATCATATATAACCTTTATTATGATGAAGTACTCATAATCATAGCTGCATAAGAGTTTTTAATCATGAAAGCATGTTGAATTTTGATGAAGGATTTTTCTGCATCTATTAAGATTTCATGTGTTTTTTTTTTCTTTGCATCTGTTAATATGCTGTATTACATTTAATGATTTGTGTATTTAGAACCATCCCTGCATCCCTGGGATGAAACTCACTTGATTATGGTATATGATCATTTTGATATGCTGTTGAAATTGGTTTGCCATTATTTTATTGAGGATTTTTGCATCTATATTCATTAAAGAGATTTGTGTGTAATTCTCTTTTTTTGTTGTGTCTTTGCTCAGTTTGGGGATGAGTGTAATACTGGTTTCATCAAATGAGTTTAGCAGTGTTCCTGTCCTTTCTGTTTTGTGAAAATGTTTGAGGAGTGTTGGTATCAGTTCTTCTTTAAATGTATGGTAGAATTCAGCAGTGAGTTTATCAGGCCCTGGAGTTTTCTTTTTTGGGAGACTTTATTGTTGCTTCAATTTCATTCCTTGTTATAAATCCATTTAAGTGATTTATATCCTCATTTCAATTTTGAATCATCATATGTGTCTAGAAACTTGTCCATTTCTTTTAGATTTCCTAATTTATCTGAATAAAGCTTTTCAAATTAGTCCCTCATGATTCATTGTATTTTCTTGGTGTTTTTATCACCCCCTTTTCATTTCTCATTTCATTAATTTGTGTTTGCTCTCCATTGTTCAGTCATTTTTGCCAGGAGTTTGTAATATTATTTATCTTTACGAAGAACAAGCTTTTTATTTCACTGATTTCTTTGTGTTTTTTTTTCTCTATTTCATTGATTTCAAGCATTATTTTTATTATTTCTCTCCTTCTGCAAGTTTTGAGTTTAGCAAATACTGATTTTTCTTCTTAGGACTGCCTTTGTTGTGTTCCATAGGTTCTGAGAGGTTGTGCTTCTAAATTCCAGGAAATTTTGATTGCCTGCCTATTTCTTCAATGACTCACTCCCTGTTCATGGAGTAATGTGTTGTTCAGTCTTCAGGTGTTTAAGTATTTTCTGCTCTTTCTTCTGTTGTTGAAATCTAGTTTTATTGTGTTGTCATCAGATAGCATGTGGGGGTTTATTTCAATTTTCTCATATTTGTTAAGACTTTGTGATCTAAGAAATGGTCTGCTTTGGAGAAGTTCCACATGCTGCTGAGAACAGTGTATACCATACTGATACAGAATGGTACAGAATGGAATACCCTGTAAATGTCTTTCAGGTCCATTAAGCATATGGTGTTATTAAATTCTAGAGCTTCTTTGGTGATTTTTTTGTCTGGATGACCTATCTATTGGTGAAAGAGGAATACTGAAGTCTCCCATAACCACTATGTTGTGGTCTATCTGTATTTTTAAGTCCAGTAGGTTATGTTTGATGAAATTGGGTGCACCAACATTGACCACATATAAGTTAACAATTGTTATTTCCTCTTTATATATTGCTCCATATATTAGTATGAAGTGACCTTCTTTATCTCTTCTTACTAATTTAGGTTTTAAAACTACTGTATCTGTAGTAAATATTGCTACTCCTGCCATTAACATGATAAATATTCCACCTTTTTGCCCTAAGGCAATGCTTGTTTCTGTCTAGAAAGGTGGGTTTCTTGTAAACAACAGATTGTTGGGTGTTTCTTTTTAATCTGTTTGCCAAGTTGTGTCTAATGGAGGAGTTGAGCCATTAACCTTCAGTGTTAATATTCAGAGGTATGTGTTGATTCATGGCATTTAATTTTTTTGTTATATGGCAATTGTGTGTGTGCCACTAATCTATGTTACTCTCTGATTACTTGTCTGCTTTTCTCTTAAGGTTTGATAATGCCCATCATTTCATGGCTATGTTTGTTTTCATTATCTGTGCATAAGTTCCTTTCAGAATCTTTTGTAGTGTTGGTTTAGTGGTCTTATATTTAGTTTCTACTTATCATGATATCATGGGAGATTTTTATTCCACATTAATTATAAGTGATAGGTTTGCTAGATATAGTATCATAGGTCTGAAATTATTTTCTTTCATTGCTTGAAATACCTCACTCCTTGCCCTTATTGCTTTTAAGGTTTCTGTTGAGAAATCTGTTATTTTGATCAGTTTACTTTTATATGACATTTGATATTTCTGTTACTCTATTGAATATTCTTTCCTTAGTTTCTGTGCTAATTGTTTTAACTGTTATATGCCATGGAAAGGTTCTATTTTGGTCATGTCTATTTGGTATCCTGGAGGTTTCCTGTACCTGGATGGTTATCTCTTTCTCTCAGATTTGGAAAATTTTTCTGCTATTATTTTGTTGAATATATTACTTATACCTTTGGCTTGTATATTGTCTCCTTTTTTGATGCGATTGATTTGTAGGTTTTGTGTAGTTACATAGTTCTTGCATATTCCCTTCACAGTTCTTAAGTCTTTTGTCTAACAATTCTTCTGTTTTTTTCTTTAATATTCATTTTGTCTTTGAGCCCTGAAATTCTGTCTTCCACTTGTTCCAGTTCACTGGAATGGCTTTCACCTGTATTTTTAATTTGACTTAAGAAAATTTATATTTCTAGGATTTCTGTTTGGTTGTTTTTTCTGAGACTTTCCATATCTTTGTAAAACTCCTCCTTCATATCTTGTCCTGTTTTCTTTATTTCAGTTATCTCTTCTTTTATAATCTCCTTAGTTTCATTTCAGAGTTCATCAAAATGCTCTTTGAGTTCATTTATTTGTTTCTGTGTGTCCTTGAGTTTTTTTTAATCTATCTTCTCTTGATATTCATTGTGTTCTTTTTATGTGTTCTCTTTAATTCCTCTATAATCTCTTTGAACATTCTTATCATAATTCTTCTGATGTCAGCAATTTGGGATTCATCCCCTTTACTTTCCACCAAATCCTCTGTTATGTTATTGTTCGTCTTTCTCCTCATGTTTTATTTTGTGATTTGCTTGTGTGTTGCTTATTACTTAGTTGGGGATTTTAATCCCCTGTTATCTTTCCCTTGACTTAATTACTATACTCTAACTAGCTTAGTTGTTAGCTAGCTTGTTGTGATATTTCTTTTCCCTGACCTGGAGGTATAACTCAGTAATAAC
Source organism: Castor canadensis (assembly GCF_047511655.1). NCBI lineage: Eukaryota > Metazoa > Chordata > Mammalia > Rodentia > Castoridae > Castor > Castor canadensis. Next base: position 24,114,901 of record NC_133390.1, on the reverse strand, counting down.
AAATTCACATAGTCAATACCCCAGCAGCTATTTACATTACACACACTAGATATATATATATATATATATATATATATATCGAGAGAGAGAGAGAGAAATATAGATAGATAGATAGATAGATAAAACCCTTGACAATTCTATCTATAAACAGTGGAATGGTGGGGGAGATTGCAGTTGTTTGCATAGAGATAGAAATTGAGAAGATTCATAGATGTCAGTAGAAAAGGAGGCAGGGAGAGGGAAAGGGGCAAGGGTTAGAAGAGGTGAGGGATGGGGTGTGCAGGGTAATAAGGCCCTAATGTGTGTAAATGTGTAGTTCAGTCATTGTGGGGAAGGTTACTATTGTAAGAGATTGCAGAGAAATAGGAAGAATGGGGGTAAACATATAAAGTTGGTATAACAGACTATATTCAGTGGGTATGGAGTAGGTAGGGATCATGGAATAAAAGGGAAGTGGAGAAGAGGAAGGTAAGGAGAAGAAAGAAAGAGAGAAAAGAGAGGGACCCATGCAGGATGTTTGAGCCCAGGCTCTTCTTAGGGGCATGGGCCATACGATGCAAGTGGGTCCTCCAAGGTGGTCCCATGAGGAACTGTTGTGTGAGCAGTTGCCAGTTTCCATTACCCATAGGGCAAACCTAGAAGGTAAAATTGAGCTTTTTGGTCAATCATTTTTCTCTTGGAATTGTGTCAGGTTCAGCTCACTACCTGTTTCTCCAAAGTGGTAGAATGATTGGTTTTCACCAACTGTGACTGGTCTGCCCCACTCCTACCAGACTAAATCAGCTCAGCATTCCATCCCACTCCCACCAGGTGGAGGTAAAACTTTCCCTACATTTATGGTCACCAGTTTTGTCTGGGAGATGCAGTCTTCCCACCAGATGCACTGGACTATGTGGCTCCTTCCAGACCAAATTGTGTGCTGCACTCACTTGGCAAGATTGCAGTTACTATCATGGAATTGGGTTAGCTTCAAGAAGGCTGAGGCAGGAAGCAATATGAGGTTCTGTTTTTGTTCTGGTGGGTCCAGTACACCCCAATTGCTTGCAGAATGAGTTATACTGTTCTCTTCATTGCAGTTTTTTCAAGAAAGGAGAAAAGAAGCCAAAAACAGAAGGGAAAAAAAAAGGAAAAATGATTTTCTTGCTAGTGGGTCAGCAATTGCCAGTCCACAGCACCTGGGCTTCCAGGGCTGTTCAGTGCTATAAAAAGCTAATTTATGGGTTGATTATCGTACTTCATGTGTACCCTATATATTGATGTTATCTTAGTTGGTGTAAAAAAGCCAGGTTACCCAATTTTTTCTACCACAAATCTGACATATGCTTCTGGAATCATGGAGCTCAGGATTTTAGGGTCTTTTTGCTATTGACCATCTTGGTCTATCTCACAGTTTTTCTTATTTTAAAGAGAGAAATGATCATTCACAAATATTTGTTCTTTTCTAAAACTATTATATGTGAAATGCATAATGCACGAATGGTGGAGATTTTTTTCTAGTTCTTGTGGTTTTCAGAGTATTCAAATATCTTCTCTCAACCATACCATAAAAAGTTTAGGATCATTGTCTGGTCCCAATTCAGTTCAAAAACATAATTTTTGCCATTTTCTATGAGAAGCTCTGGGAGCTTTCCTAATTTTCCTAATTAAATTCAAATTCATCCTTCTCAATAGCTTATGGTCTATTTACTGATTAATTATCATGCAAAACAGTGAATTATAACATTGAACTTTACCATACTTAATACATACTATCGATTATAAACAGGATGCCTTTCAAATATAATGAATAGTGAGTTTATGAAACTAACACAGAAGAAAATAGGGTTACTTTTCAAAATATTGAGTTATGTTTAAAATATGATGTGCAACAGACTACTCGAGAAACACTTACTTGACATTGTTGTAAACATATAATTTGTATACATTCTTCTAGACCATGATTTCAGAATCTCTTGACTCCAAAGGAAATTCCATGTAACGCAAAGTCTATGTCTGTGCTGCCTTATAAGACCAGACAGACATAATTTTGCATATATTCACTCCAATATCAGTACTATAGTATGATACTCTTCCTTTTTTTTTTTTTTTTTGACTGTGTTAGGGTATGAATCCAGGGCTTCATACTTGCTAGGCAGGTGTTCTACCACTTCAGACACTCCATGAGCCCCAGTATGAGATTCTTGACATGTAGCTTTCCTTTCTCATATGTTCCACTGGTATTGAAAACATGTTTTTGATGATGTTGAATGGTAGGCAGTAAAGGACAGTAATCCCTCAGAAGTAGGAAAGAAATGGCATAGGCCTTCTGTTTTCCTGGCTTGCTACCTTAATAGAATTTCCAAGTAAAGGCACAGGGAGAGAAATCTACAAAGTTTCCAGTGGATTCTATAAGTTGAAAGCTGAGAAACTGGGAATTAAGACTACTGGAGTTTGCCAAATATTGAAGAAGATCCAGTTCCACAGAAAAAATCCATTGCAAATATGCAGCAGTTTTGCCTTGACACCTTAAGAATTGACCCAAGTGGAAATTGTTTTATATATAAAGAAAGTGATTAAAGGAATACCGTACATTTTTTTTAAACCTCAAAAATTCATACGCCTAGATTTAAAACCTAAAACTATGAAACTTCTAGAAAAAGGAAAACATAAAAGACATATTTTTTTTGATCATGGAATAAACAAAGATGAGATATAACATTAAATTTAATACAAATAAAAGAAAAAAATTAAATTGGCATTCTTGGTATACATAACTTTTATTTCCACACTTTGAAATACACACACACACACACACACACACACACACACACACACATTAATTTTTGTAGGACTGGGCTTTGAACTCAAGGGATTTGTGTTTGCAAAGCAGGTGCTTTACCACTTGAGCCACACTTTGAGTCAATTTTGGTTCTGTTTTTGGAGATGGAGTCTTGGGAACTATTTTTCCAGTCTGGCCTCAAACCATGATCTTCCTGATCTTAGCCTCTCAATTAGCTAGAATTATAGGTGTGAGTTACTGGCACCTATCTTGAAAGATTCTTTTAAGGGACTGAAAACAAAACACAAAGAGAATATTTGCAAATTACATCTGAAAAAGAAGAATTAAATTGTCTAATGAACTTTCAAAAGTCACGAAGGAAGGAAATAAGCTAATTCTTTATAAGAATGGGCAAAATATACCAAAGAAGATGATGAAAACTTAAAACATAGACAATCATTAATGAATTGCAAGTTAAATCACAGTGAGACACTATAGCATATATATTAAAAATAATTAATATGGAGACAATTGTTGGAGAGGTGAATGAAGGAGATTAAGGTAAGGGAATATGGTTGATGGACATCATACATGAAATAAAACAAAAAAACCTCTTGCAATAGTTTTAAGTTGAGTGGGGAGGGATCAAGGGGGAAAGAGAGTGAGGGTGATCTAACCAATGTAAAATATAAGCCTATTTGGAATTGTCACAATGAATTTTCTTTGTACATTGAATATATCCTAATAAAAATTAATGAAAAAATCCTAACTATATCAAGTGTTGGAAGAAATTATATTCTCATAAATTGAAGATGGGAATATGAGGATATTGTTATTTTCAAAACCAGGTATATTTAAAAATGCTATTCATATATTTGTTTCCTATAATAGGAAATGATCCTATTGGATCATTCAACTTCTAGGTGCTGTGTAAAATAAATGAATTTAACCATTAGTAAGACTTCTACACAAATGGTCATAGAAACTTTATAACAGAACAAACAAGTATGTAGATAAGCAGTTTTGTATGTCTATATAATGCAATACTTTGCTACAATGAATCCCAAAACAGTTACAATGACTGTCTAAGATCCAGATAATAGTACTTCATATCTTGTCAGTTCATTAACATAAAATTCTAGAAATTCAAAGTAATTTTTAATGCTAGAAAAGAGGCCAGTGTTTTTCTGGGAATGGCAATGGCATAGCAGTGGAAGGGAAGGACCACAAAGGGATCTCAGGAAACTTCTGAGGTTGGTTGATAAATGGACACTTTTGGTGATTTCAGATTTGTGTACACAGGTGAAATTTATCAAATTGTACACTTTAAATATGGGCCTCATATTTTATATTTACTATACCTCAATAAAGCTATTTTTAAAATTCAGAGATAAGTGAGGGTTAGTTAATTCCCCCAACTATCCTACCAGTCTAAAATATAAGCTGATCACAGATTAATTCTTCCACATGTAACAATATTTATTATTAAGCAGGTGCAAGGCAAGGAACAAAGATCAGTGGTAGAGCACTTTCCCAGAATATACAAGGTCCTTGGTGTGATCCCCAACACCATAATAAACAAACAAAGAGCTACAGAAAGAGATTCTTCCCTAAGCTTAATTTATTTCCAGCATTCTGTCATTTTAGATTTTAAAATCATACTTTCCAGTACAATTTCTTTTCAGCTTAAGCAAACATACACACAAGTAACCCCAATATTTTTATGCAGATTTCTTCTTCTAATTGTCATCAAAGACATCCAAGTGATGTGAATCTAACCTTGTACACAAAAATACACAGTTTATGCCCAATAAAGCTCACTATGCCAGATTTAAGGGCTTATTCAATTCCTATCTTTCTCATGCCCAAGAGAGGAGTAGATCTATAAGAATTTATCTAAATGATATATTAATAACATTATTATCACCTAATAAGAGACCATCTCATACATTATATAATAACAAGCCACTATTTTCAGACATGGCAAATGATTAATAAATTTCATTATGTTATTTAGCAAATTAGCAGCTATTAATGGCAAATGAAATCAAAGTACTTGAAGAAACTTACCATTGGGATACAGCCATCTGAGTTAGAAAGAATTTGACATAACTCAGAAATAAAAATGGCCCGATAAGGTGAGCTACTATAGGTGGAATAAAAATATATATTTCATAAGCAAATCATATTGTCTAAATGCAGATGTATTAAAATCAATTTAAAAATTTTGAGCAAAGAGTTTTAAATCACAAACTAGCTTCTAAGGAATAATCTTACTACCAATTTTTCATTAAAAGTATATTTAATATCAACTAGATATCCCTTTGCTACCAACACTAAAGACTAAATAAATTTTGTTTGTAGATAAGAAGAATATAATGAAAGTAAAACCTTACAGTGTTTTCCAAACTTCAGAACAATATAACCTATCTGTGATATGAGATAATATTTGTTTTGGCTCGTCACTTTATAAATACTTTCTTTGACAATTTGAAGAAAGGTATGAGGAATTGGTACTTTTAAAGTCTTTTTAGTAGTTCTCATTTTTAAGGGAGTTTGAGAAGCATTACAGATACCATCTGCACTGAAAATTCTCTTTTCTCCCTTTTACTTCTTTTGTGGCAGAAGTAGTGTTTTCAGTAGTGTGGCCTCACTCTTGCTAGGCAGGCTCTCCACCACTTTATCCATAATCCCAGACCCTTTACTCTCAGTTATTTTTCAAATAGAGTCTTGGTTTTTTGCCTGGCCAGGCTTGGACAGCTTTCCATTTACAGCTCCATAGTAGCTGGGATGACAGGCACCCAGCTTATTGGTTGAAATGGGGTCTCCCTAACATTTTTGCCCATGCTGTCTTCAAACTGCTATTCTCTTAATTTCTGCCTCTTGAATAGATGGAATTGTATGCATGAGCCACTAGGCCGGACCTAAATTTCTTATTAGTGGGAAAATTATAATCTTTTCTTATGAGAATGAAACTTCGGGATAATAATTCATTCTTAATATATTAATTTATTGTCTATTTTCTCTTGTTTCTTAAGTGTACTGAAAATAAAGAAAGGTATAAGACAGTCCATTTTAAGTCTAGATTTTGTGTACCTCATTTTTAAGCCACTCTCTGCAATGGCTCTCAAAGTTATAATTTTTCCTTAATTACTAGTTTCACTGAAACAGGGCTCAAGGAGCATTTAAAGAAAATTATTACTGGAGAACAAATTAAGATTTGACTCCCCCTTCCTCCGTTTCACCTTTGTTCTAGTTCAGAAGCTATGTTTCCCTGTTTTCCTTCCTGTCAACGTCCAATACCAAAATAACTTTTGTGTGTGAGGTATTTAAAGCACATGTGAAATGAAAGCCACACACCTGATATTTTTATTACTATCAAAAAATGTGGAATGTATTGGCATGAAACTGGGATGGTCAATTTTATTATTCTTTATTTATGGAGGCAAAGTGACAGTAGTGGTCTTGATGATGGCTGACACAAACAGTTTCACTCATCTAAATAACTTAGCAACCAAGAATTAAAAGGTAACTATATGACAATTCTCATATAAAGAGTTGAGGTTTGTATTTCTCCCACTTGAATGTAGGATACACTGACTTCTTTGAGAAGTGCAGCAAATGGTATTTCAAACCCATTCTGACCCTATTTAAGGGAAGTGAGGGGTTTTTTAATATTACTTTTAAATCCACAAGTGACATTATAAATCCTGGATCCCTTGCTATGCTGTGAAGACATAAGAGGATCCTTACTGAGAGGCTGTGTGGAGAGCCAGATACAGATGGCTGGAAGGGGCCCAGCTGTTCCACACAAACCTTTCCAGTCAAACCAGCAAAGGCCATAGATGTTGTGGAATACAGATGAACTGTGATTGCTGTTGTCATTTCTGAATTCCTGTCTCATGAGCTCATTACCTATAATGATCATATATTGCAGTTGTAAGCTATAACAATTTGGGTAGTTTGTTATATAATAGTTTATCAGTCCAGAATTTAATCCCAAAATGCAAATGTGTTATAGATTATATATAAAATGCCCCCACATGTTGGTATGTTGAATACTTGGTCCTAGCTTGTGGTGATATTTTAGGAGGTGGTGGAAATGTTAGATGGTAGGGCTTAGAAAGATGAGGTGGGTCATTGGAGGTATGACTGTGAAGGTTGCAGGTGAACTTCAGTCCCTCTCTCCCTTTTCTCTGTTCTTGCCCACCATGAGCTGATCATTCTTCTTATCACATAATACCACCACCATGGTGTTCTGCCTCACCATGAGCCCACAAAACATGGAGCCAAGGATTGTGCACTGAATTCTTGCAATCATGAGCCACTATTCACCTTTCCTAGAGTCTTCTTTACTCCCATTTCCTGCACATGAAGTGCAGGAGCTCTTTCTTCCTGCTTTGATATTTCTCCCTATTTTATGCTGCTCTACTAAAATAAATCCTGTCTAAGTTGTGATGTCAGGTTATTTTGTCATAATGATGAGAAATGTTAACTAATATTATACGGTATCTTGACAAAAACCAAGGTCTTGTAGTATTGGCTTTGATACTGTGTAGGTGGCATTAAGCATAAAGATCTTGAAGACTTGGTTAGTAAAAGCATAGAAACACTCTGAGGATTCATAATAAGAGCTTTAAAGACAATGAAAAATATTATTGGATACTGAAAAACTGTTACAAGGAAACTTTTATATGGCAGAAAGTTAGGCAGAACTATTTCCAGGGGTAAAATGGAAAATAGTCATATTCCTGACATATTCATCAATTTGGATGGATCTATTTCTAAGCAGAGTATAGAAAGTGCTAATTATAAAAAATGATAAATAAGAAAGTGAATATGAACTAAAAAAAGAAATTTTTCACTTCAAGGAGAATTTGGAAAAAATAATTCCAACTCATAACTTTGTAAGATCAAAAGTACAATTTCATTTTATTCCTTATCCTCTCTGCTTCACAGCCAAAGACAGTCAAAGTAAAAATGGCAAATACAACTTTACAGCACAATAATCCTCTCAGTATAAACATCCAAGGTCCTATCTGTAAGACAATCTGTTGAGAACAGACACTCATGTCTTTATTATCAACTATCCTCAAAATTAGAATGACCCTCAGGGAAAAGATCAAACTAAAAACCAGCTAATAAACATCTTAGGTTAAAGATAAAGTCAAAAGTGTCATTGCATATTCTTAAATAGAGGTGTGTTGATCACCTGAAGAGACAAAAAGAGATTTGAGGGTATGAAACTTTCTGGTAGTTGATACATTTATTCAGAGACCTCCAAAATTTCATAATAAGTTATAGATATAAGATTTTTCAGTTTTAGAATAAAGGATAGAGCTGGTATAATGAAAGGATGAGTTTGAATGCATAACTGCAATGGGGAAGAAGCAAGCTATTCGGTTGTAAATATTGTCCATTTTTTATGGAAAGTGAAGGGTGACCCAGGGAATGAAAATGATGACAAAGATGGAAAATCTGAGAAGATCTGACAATCTTTCAGGGGGAACATAAATAGAACTAATCAAAGAACTGATTGATTTTAGATCTATTATACATTGAATGCCATATATGCTATGTTTTTCAGTATTGAGTGAAGGTATTCACTGAATTTATCTTGTGCTTCAGCATTGTGTCTTGGTAGTGTGAGTGAATATGTTAGAAATTTTCTCTAGGTTAGAACTGAGCCATACCTAAGGAAATTTAGCTGCTTTTTTGGCATGTTTTAGATAATGATATCATAAAATTTGAGCTTAAGCCTTGTGCTTCAATGAGATGGATCATTTGTATATAAGAAAAATATAAATAATTTGTGGACAGAGCATGGATTCTCATTGACAGCTGATTGCTGGGATTTATGTCTACTTGCTCCCCTTGGAAGCTTAGGCTTACATATCATCCTTTTGAATCCAAGCTGTTTTCTGACAACTTGACTATCAGTATATGACATAGATTTAAAAAAAAAATTAAAAGTTACAACTCCTCCTTTTTGAAGCCTTACCTTCTATGAAAGATGTCTGATTAACCTGAGGCATCCATAGTAAAAGAAGCTCAAACTCTTAAACTAGAGAGAGAGAGAGAGAGAGAGAGAGAGAGAGAGAGAGAGAGATCCAGCTAACTACTTTTCAGTTTTAGCTTTTGGTTGTTTGAATAATCTAGCTGAGACCTCAGATATCATTAAGTAGAAACAAGCCATCTCAATTATGCCTATTCTGAATTTTTGATCTAGAGAATTCTGAAACAAAAAAGAAAAAAAGCATTACTTTTTGTTACTAAGATTTGTGGTAGATTTTTATACATCAATAGATAATTTTGACCCCCAATGCCCACTTCTAATTTGAACACTGAATCATCATTATTTAATAAATCCACATAAATACTACTAGGATTCTTCTTTCCTGAGCAGAATCCTCAATGACACCACTTCTCAAATAATCTTTTACTGAAAATAAAAACCATTTTAAAAAGTGGTGATTTTAGAGTCTAGTCAATCATAAGGGATGTTTATATACATTGGAGAGTCACTAGAAAATTTATGTTATGAGTTTAATCATGAAAATTCCTCCAAATTCATATGTCAAAACCTGATCATCTCACTGTAACTCAGGATGTGAGTGTGTTTGATAATGCAGATTTTAAAGGTGATATTAAGTCAAGTAAGACTGAACAGATGGGCCTCAGTCCAGTAAGCTTGTATGTATATATATATATATAAAAGCTCTTCTTCCTTTGAAGAAGAGGAAATTAGACAAAGACTCACAAAAAATAAAGAGTCTGTGAAGGCAAAGAAAAAAAAGAAAAAAGGCAGCCATCTATAAACCAAGGAGTGAGGGCTCAGCATTAAACCACTCTCCAAGATCTTGTTTTCAGATTTATAAGCTCTAAAATTGAAAAAAAAAAGGAGTTTCTATTACTTAAGCTTTTATTCTCTGACATTTTTTATATTAAGCCAGCAAAATAATGCAGACAATTTCCTCAAAAATTTGTAATGGTTATGGACTTCTATATAATATTCTACATGGGTTATTTTTTCTTGAAGATTATAAAATCAGCTCTTTATCCAGCTCCAATGATTAACACAAGGCCCATTATCTATTCATTTTTTTGAATCAAACTCAAGTACTTCTCTGGATCTATGTATCTATAAGTATATATATATATATATATATATAATGTGTGTGTGTGTGTGTTTGTGTGTATACATGTGTTTGTATATATACACACACATACAGAAAAAGAAAGGTAAATATTGGCATGCATATAACTCAAAAAGTATTTTGAGTCAGGATATGGGGAGAAGGAGGCCCCTATTTCTCAATCTGTTTTTGCTTTTACCACTTTGAAGGAAAGCCAACTTCTGTGCTGTGAGGATACAATGATCTACATTGATAAATCAGAACTTAGAATGTGTGAGACAGCTGAGACTAGTCTTCACAAGCACCATTGAAACTATCCCATGACAGATCTGGAGTGGACTTCATTGTGATGACTAAACTATTGTCTTCTCAGTTCCTGGGAATGACTTTGGTTACTAGTGAACTTAGAAGTCTGGCCGTGTGTACAATGGAAAAAGAATGGGGCAGAACTTATCCTTATTAACTTTTACACTCAAAGCAACAAACTTATGACTTCTGGTAAAATTTAAATTTGGTTTTTACCATCTACCAATAATGAAAAATAAAAGCAACCATCTTGCTTAAAGTTTCCTAGGAATTTATCTCTTTTTATCCTCTTTGAAAAAAATGATTTTGAATATGGGGGATTTAGAGCAAGGAGCACTTTCAAGCTTCTTGGTGGCTTAGAATTAAAACTGGTGAAAAATAGCTTTTCATCAAGGTGAGTGGCTGAGGGAACACACTAAAGTTCAATATTAGACAGAGACTGGTAGGATGGGGCACCTAGAGGCTCTAGTTATTGAACAGAGGGTGAGGAAGGACATGTGTAACAAGATCATAATGAAATCCACTTGAGAAATACCTCTTTGTAAATGGAAAAATGAGACCTGTTGAAAGTATTCCTGGAATGGGGGAGCAGGGGGATAAAGGAGAATGATGGAGGGGGTGAATTCAAGTATGATATATTGTAAGAACTTTTATAAATGTCATATTGTACCCCAAGTACAACAATAATAAAAAATAAACTAAAGTAATTCAAGAAAGTTTAAATAAAGGTAGGTTGTGTGATAAGAAAAAACAATAAAAGGGGTGAATATTATCAGTGTATTATATGTGCAATTATTAAATATTATAATGAAAACCTTCACTTTGTACAATTAGGATATGACAACAAAAAATAATTTTGAAAAGAGGGTCAGGATACTGAAAAGGTGTGTGAGTTGCATGCAGGGTCTGGGTCTCAGGAATGTTCAGCCATGGATGAAAGAAAATATGGGAACTGATGCAGACCCCCTGCACTCAGGTTTGATGCCCCTCTATGTGGACTTCTTGGAATGCCTGGTATCCTGACTCTAGAGAAGCTTGGCTTCAGCCCAGTGCTAGGAGTACATTAAAATAATTATTCCATAGTAAACTACAGCCAAAGGAAATTTGCTTAAGTGTTATCTTATACTACGGAGCAGGAAAACACATCTATACCAACCAACTCCAGTCCAAACACTTTTCACTGACTTTCTGGAAAACAACCCACTAAAAGGAAGATGATGAATACCTCCCAGTCTTTGCTATCTCCGAGGGACACATAGTCCAGGAAGACCCAGAAAAAGTATAAATTGGCAGAGATAGTGAATATCCAGTCTTCTCCAGAAAACCACTCCAGCAAAGACAACATATTCTTTCCCACATATTTTTCTATATTTGGTGACTGGTTCTGGTATATGTGTGTGAATATATTTATATATGTATGTATATATACATAATATGTTATATAAACATTTTAGTGTATTCAGAATATGTTCAGAGATTTATAAAAAGAAATAAACAGAAATATTGGACCCAGAAACTCAATAAGTCAAACAAAAACTAAGTGGAAAGCCTTATAAATGAAATGGATCAAATAGAAGACAAAATTGCAAAGTTTAAATACAAGGTTGATAAATTAAAGCATTCAGATAGTAATAAGTAAAAAATAAGGAATAATGAACAGATACACAAAACCTCTGGAATATGATTAAAAGAACTTACATATTTTGGTGTAGACAAATGGGCCAAGGCATAAACTAAAGGCATAGAAAATGTATTCAGGAAAATAATATCAGAAAAATTCTCAACTCTTGGGAAAAGTATGGATGTTCAGGTACCAGAGGCATCTAGTACCTCAAGCTAATATGTATAGAAAAGGACCTCCCCCCACATGATATTATAGTCAGAATAATAAGGGTAAAAACAAAGAGCGAATATTGAAAGCTGGGAGAGAGAAGAGCCAACTTGTTAAGGCAAACCCATTAAAATAATTCCAGATTTTTTAATAGAAACTCTAAATGCCAAAAGAGAGTGAAACTTTGAATTGGCAAGCCCTAAATGAAAATAACTGTCAACCAAGTTTACTGTATCTAGTAAAGTCATTCTTCAAAATTAAAGGAGAAATAAAGATTGTCCAGAATAAGCATAAGCTAAAGGAATCCATGATAAATGCTGGATTTAGCTTTGCAGAAGAATATTAACGGAATTCTATGCATAGTCAAAGAGGATAAACAAAATGAAAGGGCACAGGAAGGAATAAAAACCAGTAGGAAAGTAAATGAGTAAATTAAAATTAGGAAAGAATCAATCACTAGCAAATCAGTAGTCCAGAGGATCATTACAGAATATTTTGAAAACTTATCATCCAATAAATTAGGAATCATACATAAAATGGATAAACTTCTAGATGTAAAACTTAGCAAAAATGAGCTAAGGACATATTAAAAAGTCTAAGCATGTCAATAACAAATAATGATGTGGAACAGTAACAAAAATATATTAACAAAGTAAAGCCCAGAACCTGATGGATTCAGTGCAGAATTCTATAAGACCTTTAAATAAGAACACCAATGTTCTTCATACTATTCCATTAAATAGAAAGGAAAGTAATGCTTCCAAACTCACTTTATGAAGCCACTATTAGCCTGATAACCAAAGCCGGATAAGGACACAATGACAATGAAAGAAAGCTGTAGAACAATATCCTGGATGAGCATAGAGGCAAAAATCCTCAACAACATACTTGCCAACTCAATTCAACAGAGTATTAAAAGGATCATCAAGTTGGTTTTATTTCAGGGATGAAAGCATAGTTCAAACTACAAATATCAATAAACATAGTAACTGAAAACAGGGACAAATTACATATGAATGATCATCTGAACAGATACAGAAGAAGCCTTTGAAGTTTCAACATGTCTCAATTATAAAAGCCCAGAGGAAACTAAGTATAAAAGATTCGTACCTATATATAACAAAGTCATTTGTGACAAACCATAGAAAATATCATACTGAATGTGAAAAAAACAAAACAATAAAATAAAACAAGAAACAAGGGTGTCCACTCTCACCTCTCTTAGTCGATATAGTAATTGAAATGTTAGGTACAGCAATAAGGGAAGAAAAATAAATAAAAGGAATACAAAAAGGAAAGAAAGAAATGTGCCTTTATTTGCATATGACTTGATCCTTTAATTAAAAGTTCCCAAATATTCTACTAGAAAACTCTCAGGACAGGGCACCTGTGGTTTATGTCTGTAACTCTAGCTACTCTAGAGGCAGATATCAGGAGGATCTTGGTTTGAAGACAGTCCAGGCAAATAATTTGTGAGATACTCTCTTGAAAACACCTAAGTCACTGATGGAGTGGTGTTGCCGTTTGTTCACTGGACCTGGGGTGACCAGAGCACACGGTCAGCATAACTTTCTTATTTACATTTGAAGGACTTGAAGCCATCTGGGGAACCTTGAGCAATGTTTTTTTTCTAGACATCTGGTTCTGAGGCCTTTGCCTCAGTTCCTTGGAGCTTTCTCACTAGGCCAGATACCAAATCACACAGGCAAGCTCCCACTGCTGGCTCCAACAGAGTGGCTCAAGTTGTAAGGACCAGCCTACCAAGTGTGAGGCCCTGAGTTCAAACCACAGTACCACCACCAAAAAAACCCAAAAAAACAAAAAACACCTTCAGATGTTATAAATACTTTCAGCAAGGTAGCAGGCTGTAAAACCAACACAGAAAAAAACAACATTTTTATATATTAATAATAATCCCACTGAGCAAGAAATCAGGAAAACAATCACAATATCTTCAGAAAAAGAATATAAATTTCTCCAAGGAGGGAAAAGATCTCTACAATGAAACATATAAAGCTATAAAACAATGAAGTTGAAGAAAACAAAAGGACATGAAAAGACTTCCCATGTTCATGGATTGATAGAATTAATATTGTGAAAATGGCTATATTACTGATAGTGATAGAGAGCGTCAATGCAGGCTTCCATCAAAATTCCAAAGATATTTTTTAACTGATTTAAGTGATTCTAAGAACTATTCCAATTTGCACCAGGTAAAAAAAATCTTAACACAATTCATATGAAAATACTTTGCAATTCTCTTAATTTGTTTAAATCAAAATTTTGGTGTTCTAGTTTGACCCTGATCCAAGTATTTTGTATAATAAGAATACTGACTAATACAAGTAGCAATATCACAATTTTTTAAAAATTGAGTGCTAGGACTACTTCCACATGCATTAGATAAAACATCTGGACAGAGTAAAAATGTTGTTTTTTCAATTTCAGAAGATTTTATCCATTAAGTTTTTCAAATCTTATTTTTACTGAGCTTTTTACTTTTGCATTAGAGAATGGAAACTCCTCAACACTCTGCACACCTTTGTAGCTACTTTATTTACCAAAGGTTCCTTGGCAGAACTACTTTCAAAGTTTAGTGGTGGCTGGATAAGAACAAACAAAGTTTTGCCTGCCCGGTTGATGGCTGTATAGAACACAGTCTCCTTCAACATTTTTATGATGTGGGATATTAATGGACAAGGAGCGGTGATATGTTTTGTTGGACAAGGAGTGGTGATATGTTTTGTTTATTTCTCATAATTTTGTGCTGTCTTCTCAGGAGCAGTTATGAGTTAAATTCACTATCTTCCAAAATTTTTCACATGTTGAAGCCATCTTCTTTTCTTTTGCAATGATCCTGCATGTCTACTTCTATTTTTGTAATTCTTTGATAACTTCAGTCATGAAGTAGAAATGATGCATTTTATTTCTTACCATCTGATTTTTCTCTTCTGTTTTGTTTTTCCTTTCAAATTTGTACTTTCAAATTCTTTGTACATGAAATTTCTTTTAGGATAATTCATTGCGGAAACATGGGCCATTTCCTTCTGGATCAATGGTAAGATACTAAAACAGGATGGTAGAATTTCCTAATCATTTAAAAAAATTTTAAAAAAGCTACAGAAGGAAATAATTTAGGTAACATGCAAAGGCCTAAAAAGAATCAAAGGTATTTTAATATAGAAAATCAAAGGTATTTTAATACAGAAAATAGAAAAAGGAATTGAATTATAAGTTCTTTTAATGCATGATTGAGCAGGCAGCATTGGAATGTTTCATTGTATGAAGGATTCCATGTCTATGAAAAATTTTATTAACAAAGATAGAGCTAAATCTGTGTGAAGCACAATATTAAATATTAAAAATAAGAACATTATAAAAGAGATGAGCCAGTCTTTCTCTAAAACAATAAATAAAATGAAATATAACTGAGGAAGAGCTGTGATAAACTCCACATTTCCTGTGGAATGCATTGTTAGGAAACAGTAGCAATTATGCATTGTCTGCATGACATATTCCAGCTGAAATCTGGGGCTTTAATTTTCCTCTGTCTTATATGCAATTGTATTCAATGATCAGAATGTTATTCAGGTTAGCAGGCCTTTTCTCATCTGATTAATCTCTTAGTGCCTCTGTGTTTCTTCCCTAAATATTAGAAAACTTTTAAATGCCTGAAATGCTATGTGGGAAATTGGATTATCTTCTTTCTCTATGTTAATCCTGTCTTCTGTGTCCTGCCAAGTTGTACCTGATGACCCATAAAATGAGTGGGTTCTTCCAAATGCAGCCTTTCTCAGCCCGGTTATGGGAGATAATTAAACACTGATGACCTAAGCCAGCCATTGTAGGCACGATCCCCAGAAGACCTGTGTAAATAGTCATTGAATTCATATTTAGCAGTCTATTAAAATGATACTCATGCCATCCCCAAACCTATTCAGAAGCATTTTTTTCCCTCAAGTTTCCTATCTTTCAAGTTTAAGAATTTATAGTATGAATCATTCACTGGATGAAGAGTACAAATGAGAATCCTTGTCTGACTAGTCTAAGCTATTAATTCTTTCTATGATTTCCACTGGGCTCTTTGGAAATGGCCTTTCTCTGTTTCTAGTTAGAAGGATTTTCCCTTTTCAACATTCTGCTTTATCTTCATTTTAAAGTTAGTCTAAAAATTTTTATAAAGTAAAAATTTCAACTGTGTTAAAATTTCTTCAAATTCAAG
The DNA here is from genome assembly GCF_047511655.1 of Castor canadensis. Lineage (NCBI taxonomy): Eukaryota > Metazoa > Chordata > Mammalia > Rodentia > Castoridae > Castor > Castor canadensis. Next base: position 24,098,648 of record NC_133390.1, on the reverse strand, counting down.
TTTCAGTTTCCACTTAAAAGTTCCCAAAGGCTCATTTCTTGAAAAGTTTTCTTGTTGGCCTGTGGTGCTTTTGAAAGGTGGTGGAAGCTTTGAAAGGCAGAGATAGGGGAAGGCAGTTTGGCCATTGAGGAAATACTCTTAAGGGGAATATTGGGACTTCCAGCCTCTTTCTCTCTCTTTGTTTCCTGGTCACTCTGAAATGAGCATTCCTCCTCTGTGGTGGTATATGGCACTCTGACCGTATACCACCACAGGGTGAAAGCAACAACACAAGCTGAGACTATGAAATAAAATAACCATTTCCTCCTCCATAATTTGTTAACCTCAGGTAGTTTACCACAGTTATAGAAAATGAACACAGTTTTGTTTTGTTTTTTTAATTTTAAATGTTTTAAATTTTTTCTTTGGAAGTAGCCGGGGTTGGAGTATAAACTCAAGGCTTCACTTTTGCTAGGCAGGCATTTTACCCCTTGAGCTATATCTCCCAGCCCTTTTGCTGCAGTTTACTTTCCAGGTAAGGCCTCAATTCCTCCCTCCAGGGCCTGACTTAGACCTCAATCCTCCCACCTGTACTTCCGCCATAGCAGACATTGTAGGTGTGTACTGCCATGCTCATCTTAACATAATTCTCTTGCACTAGCCTCAAACACTCTGGGCAAAATGAAATGTCAATTTTTCTCTTTCCTTTTGTATTTTTGTTGTCCAAATTCTAATTCTCCTTGAGGCGAATGGAATGTTTCTGGCAAAAGAGAAACAGTGAGAGTAAAGGTATATTAATGTCTTTAAAATATCTATAACCCTGTATATACCAATATGGAAAGTTCTTTTTGTCTATTAGAAAGTTCTTGAAGGCCAATAAATTATAAGCTACTAAAAGTGTAAAGGAAATCACATGCTGTGTTTTATTATTAGCTGTGCTCCTACCTGTATGCCTCTGTTGTTAGTTATTTCAATGTAATTGCAGTACTTTAATGAATAGCAATGAAAACTTACTTTATTTTTCTTCCATATGATTTGAAACTGAAAATGGTATTCTAAGAAAGATAAATTATATGTTAAAATCTGTACAACAGTATTTCGTGAGCAATTACAAATTTCAATGGAATTATGTTAAGAATTAGAAAAAATTCAAAGTAGAAAATTGGAATAATTTAATTATAAATGACATAATAAATAATCTATTACAGCATAAATTAATTCTCTGTTCCCCTGATGTATGCCTCTATTTCTAATGATGAGAAAATTGCAGTTTTTATTAACCAAAATATTCTTGTATAATGAAGACATTATTAAATTCTTGAACAGAGAACTAGATTCTTGGGTTTGTTGTTAAACAAGTAATTTAAATTCCACAAAACCTTATTTGATATATGGTAAGAAGTTTTGTAAATGCCACAAATATATTCCCAGCACAGCAATGAAAACATAACAAAAACTCCATGGAATCTTATAAATTTCTTTTGGCTATTTCTACAAGTAAAAACATTTCATTTTAAGATTGAAATAGGACATTTGGGATACCATCGTGATTACATGTTTCAGCTGCTGACTTGTTAGCTTTTCCTACTCTATTGGCAAATGTCCAAGTGCAGCATTAAATTTGAACAGGGATACCACCTTAGGTACCACAAAAGGTGCCCTTTATTGATGGCAGTCAGATGGAATGCCAGCTGGTAAAAGAGATTTATTATCTGAGGGATATTTAATGGTGTGCCATATTTTATGCATAGTTATACACAGGTCCTTTAGACCTTCATTTTATTGGGATTTTTTTCTCTAAGAGTTGAGTGTTATAATGTTTATAGTCCCAGAAGATTATAGGTATATAAAATAAACATATGATTTGACCCATGGGGATTTTAATTCACCTTATAAATGCCTATTTTCTTTAAAATTGGTACATCAGGAAGTGACTTAAAAGAGTTATCCCACACTGTGAAGAAGAAAAAAAACAGAAAAATATGCTTTTACAGAGGAACATTACAGCATTACAGTCTGAAAGTATTCCATTCGAATTTTCTCTCATTTACATATTCTTGCCCCCCAAATTTTATCCCAATTTGTACAAAGGGAACTTTCATTGCTTGAGCTATAAAAAAATGTATATATGGAATCACATTTGTAAATCCATATAGGAGAAATCTGTATGTTTACTTATATAAGAATAATTATTAGTTATTAAAGTGTAGTCTTATATGGAATGTGACTTGCTTCCAATAGGCATAAGCTTTTTTTTCTGAGTACATTTTATTACCAATGATATTTCTTAACATAGAGTTGCAACTCTATGTTAAATGTAAATGTTTGTCTAATTTAATTGGAGTTAATCTTCTTAAACTGATGGGAGCACTAAAAATTAGATTACAGGTTTTAGAGGATTTTCTCTAGGCCTATAGCTAGCAAAAATAAAAATCAATTGTTACCTTTGAAAAGTAATTTGCAATCTTCCCATATGAAAGCTAAGTTTGAGGTTGGTCTTCAGCATTATTTTAAGAGATATACTTGGGAGTATCAACATTTTCTGAATATCTTGCCCCTCTTCCTAGTATAAATGTCTTCATTGTTTTGGGGTACGAAGAGCATGCTGCTATTTTAATTTGATGCTAAATCTTAGAATAAACACAGAACACCTTCCATAGGCATTCGGTAATCAAGTACTAAGTACATAAAACCATTTATATCAAATGTGTTATGTTACATTATGAATTACACATAAAATTTTCAAGTAGAGCAAAAGTTAGTATTTAGTGTTCATACTATAATACTGATTGTTTGGGGGGTTATTATTATATTTTGGCATTGAGATTATTCTGAAGAAAAGGTTTAAAAAGCAGTATAACATTTTTTTAATCATTTCTCCAATATGATTTCTGGTGTTGTGATCTCATTTGGTTTTATTCACTACAAATATGAATTATTCTGAAATGTCCTCATTTCTTTTTCACATCTTCAGCATTTATATTTTGCAACATTCATTTTGTTTTATGTGTTTTCGCAAGTCCTTTTTACTGGGTAATTAATATTTAAATATAACTAGTATTCTATATTGTATTTTAATATATTTGTTAACGTACATAGTAATATTTCATGATTCATTTTCAAATGTCCATATAATAAGTGTGATTTGAATTTAAATGTTTTACTTCAGGACACATTCAGGAGACAGTTAATAATTTATTTGTAAAAATAAAGTTTAGGTATTTGCAAAGAAACTACAGTTTTACTTTGGAAAACCTGATTTGTGTTTAATAGCTCGTTTGTGTGTTGTGTATGTGTGTTGTGTGTGTTCTAAAAGAAGCCCGGAATGTAATAACCCTCAACTGGTTTTATTTGAATGTTTTTGACCAGTCTGGATTAATAGTTCCTAGAATTTACCTGATTATCTTCCTGACATCTTACATGTTGTGCCTATGTATAGTCTTGAATTAAATAATGAACTGACTTTCCTGAGTTGACAAGGGTTCTTACAAAAAATATACAGGATGTTAATAATGTTTGCTTTTCCAACATAACAGATTTCCTGGATAATCAGGCTTACTGTTATCATACAAATGATACAAATCTAATTTTTGCAATCGTTCCTGCCTAAAATGGTAGTGAAGATGAAAATATATGTTAAGATATTCAAAATTCAACATAATATGACTTTACATACTATTTTAACCTGATGTATCTAGTGTATATTCTTTTTAAACACAGGCAGTTTCTCAAACTCTAATACTTCATTTTTCCTACCCCCCTGCCTCCCAAATAAAACACAAGTTATAAGGCAAGGATACTGGCTCACCTGATAGAGCACTTGCATCGAAAGTGTAGGTCCTAGCTATCCTTATCTCAACTAGCAAAAACCCTTGTTCCTTCCTATAATTGCTTATACTCTCTCTTCAACAAAATTAGAGATAAGGGCAAAATAGTTTCTGCCGGGTATCGAGGGGGTGGGGGTGAGAGGGAAGGGGCAGGGTGGGGGGTAAGGGAGGGGGTAGGGGAATGGGGGAGAAATGACCCAAACATTGTATGCACATATGAATAAACAATAAAAATTTAAAAAAAGAAAGTGTAGGTCCTGAGTTGAAACCCCAGTACCATCAAAAGAAATTTAAAAACTTAAACACCAATACAAACAACAGACAAAAACCAACCTAAAAGTTTCTCAAATATTTGGTTTATCCTCTTGGAAGATTCTGTTGAAATAAATAGCAATTATAGACCTATTTTCCCCATATGAATATCTTATTAAATCAATATATTTAGCTATAGTCTTGCAAGTAGACATATAATAACTCCTCTGTCTCTAGTTTTACAAAATTGCAATTATATTTCAAACAATTCGATTAAGAACAAATATTAGTCAGAAATGTATACAGCAACCTATTATACTGATTGAATAATCAGACACTGAAAGAAATTTAAATTTACAAATTAATGCTGAACTTCCTAATATATGACTTCAATGATTTGGTCATATTCCTTCATCTGTCATATATAATACACTAAACTAAAGAGTTGTTAGGGAGTGAATTCAACTCTGACATATTGTAAGAACCTTTTTAAATGTCACAATGTAACTCTGGTACAACAAAAATGAAAATAATTTAATTTAAATGAATTTTAAAAACTTTAAAAATCTGATAATTTCCATTGGGGACCTTCAGTATACATAATTGTTTTTAATCTTTATAGACAAATTGGTTATAAAGGGAATATCAAGATAATTCAGAAATAATAACTCCAGAGAGTGACTGTCAACCTTAGGACTAGAGAAACAAAGTAATTTAGGGTTCTTAGGAGGTATTCCATGAAATTGAAGATCAGACTTGTGAGCAGGGCATACATTCTTTCTGCATCCTCTGCCTAGAATATGTACCAAACGTGCAGGTTTTCTGAATATCAAAGGATGCTGAAGCCCAGGGACAAGAGTCATAGCTAGGGAAGTATGCCAGTAGAATGGACAAAGTGTTGCTGTGAGGAAAAAATTCTACTAGTGACTCACAGGAATAGCAAAAAACAATCATAGAGCAGGACGTATCCCCTGTCCTGCCTTCAATTTTCTCCCTACTTCCCTCTTCCTGACTGATGCAAAGTGAGCTGTGCTAGAAAAGGAGTTAGGGAGATGTACTTGGATCAGCATAACAGATATACACATAGAAAGGTGAATTTGAGCAACCAGACTTGCAGTCTGCTATTTCCCTACTATAGGAAAGAAGTATCAAACTAAACATAAAGTAGCATATGCCTCTGGTTTATTTATATTGCACAGGTATAGAGAAATGAAAATAAAATTTAAAATAAACACGTTTGTTCTAGTCTTTTAGGTTCTATAGCTCAGGTCCTGCCTATTAAGCCAAGAAAAAAAAAAAAAAGACAGGTTAACTGGAGTAAAAGAAACAATTTATTAAGGTGTGGTGCATGTGTATATATAGGAGACATGCAGTGAAAATTTGTGACACAGATTTCTCTTTTTTTCCTAAGTCTGGACTGGTAAAAGCCTAGTTTTGTCTATGATGATTGAAAGTCAAGAGTTGGTCTCCTTTTCCTGGTACAAGAAAGGAGAAATATCTTAAAGTGAAATTTATATCCTACTTTTAAGCAAATGGAGAGGTATGGTAAGCAAAAAACTTTTTGACATCTGTTATTTCTCAGTTTTCTACAGTTCAAAATAATTATTTTGAATAATTGATTATTCAAAATATTATTATTTTGAACAATAATAAATGTCATATTAAGTGGCATATTTTGCTATTATATTACCTGCATTGTTAATATATTATGTACTTTATTCATATATTAATTATATTAATGTATTAGAGATGTCATTAAGAATGTTTACATCTCAAAAACTGTTTTTAGTATTTTATGGTGATGCTTATAATAAATCATTGTGATTATTTCTTGTTAATATTTGGACAAATATAATTCATATATATATACATATATCTCACACAGTCATAGGTTTTTTCTGTATGTAACAAATGTAAGGATCTAATAAGACTAGCATAAAAATCTTGACATCTCCACTTGTTACATGTCCCCATATGAATTGAAGTTTCATGCTCAGACTGCCATTCTTCCAAACATGTACTGTTCTTAGCCACTCTAAATCCATCCCACTCAACACAATACCAACCTGTCAGGTGGTATATGCAAAGTAAAATGCATTCCCACCATGACTTTCCATCCAAAAAGGAAATAGATCATGTTCCCTTGTGCATTACAACTACTCTGGGCTATAGTAGTAGACAAGAAGACCATAGAATTTTGGGGATTCTGAAGTGTTATTAAATTTAGTGAAAAAGCTTCTTCTTTGCTTATAGTGTAAGTTTGAAGGTTGTTAATTTAAAATCAGTACACCTACCAACTGTCACAGTATGCCACCAATCAATTTCCATCAAACACACATTTGACTAATGGAACTGAATCTCTTGGATTATGTCAACCAAGAATAAAATCATCCTACTTGAGATCAAAGAAAATTATGCTTATTTGGGACTAATTAGAATTGTAATCCAGAAAAATGGAGAATCAATCAGTCCTGAATATGTGAGGTTTTATAAAATGATGGTCATCTTTAAAGCTTAATCTGCACAGTGGGTGTGGATGTGTAATTTCTTCTGTGGAATAGAGGTTAGAACTGACAGGAGTTAAGTGGTTTTGTATGAACAGGTTGAGTGTTGTTTCAATCTGAGGTAATTTAGGGGAAGCAGGAGATTTCACAAATGGTTAACAAAGCTAGTGAGTTTCCTTTTGCCCCTGTGGAAAAAGATGATATACATCCTGTCACAGAGCCCAATTTAAAGTCTGAATAATGACCCAAACGTTGTATGCACATATGAGTAAAAGAAATTAAAAAAAAAAATAGCCAACAACTAAATCACAAAAAAATAAAAATAAAAAAAATAAAGTCTGAGGTGCAGACATCTGAATAGTAATGGATTCCTCACCCTGTTTTATGTCCCCTAAAATGATGGTACTCCATTATTTTATTTTTTTCCTTGACATTTAAGTAGACATCGTCCCAATGATGGACCTGTCTTTCAGGCTAGAGAAATTGCAGATACAAAGGAAATAGCTAACTAGTACTCTAAAGAAGAATCAGAAAAATTAGAGAGTAGAAAATTCTATAGAAAAACAAATCATACTATTCTGTAAGTCAAAGGAAGCTTAGTAAAAATCCTGTGAATGTTTGAAAACAAAACAGTAAAGGCAAAATATATGTAGATGGAATTTAGCCTGTTTTGAACTTACCAGATGCAAAATACATTTGGGCAGTGAGTAAAAAAATTATATATATACATATATCTAATTTCACTAAGGAATTGTTACTAACTATTGTTCTTTTCTTGAAAATGTTTTAGCATGGAAAATATTGTGTAAAAGAAAATAAGATGAAATATATATTCTGGATAATATTTATTTACAGTTTCTAATGTTTCACCATTAAGAGTATGAAATGTGATATGTGTTAGCTTAATCTACATCCTTGGTACATTAAATTTTCTTCTTGCTTTAAGGAGCATAAAATATTTGCTATCTAGACTTGTACAAAAATTTTTGACCTGACATGATGGTACACACAGCAATCCCATCATGACTTTGAAGCCTGCCTGGGCTACATAGTGAGTTTCAGCCTGGCCTATACAACATAACAAGATCTTGTCTTAAAAAAAGGAAAAGAAAGGGGAGGGGAGGAGAGGAGTGGAGAGGAGGAAAAGAGAAAAGAAGAGAAGAGAAGATGAGACAAGAAAAGAAAAGACATTTTGGTACTTTGCCAATAAGTGGATCAAGACACAGCATAACCAAATCCTGGAACTGTCCAAAAACAAAATAGAACTACATCTATAACAAAGGAGTTGTAGAATGTAGCCCATGTATACTTGTAGGCTCTAAGAGAGAACACAGAAAACAGGATTCTGCATTAAAGGAGGCTTCAAAAACTGAAGAAAGCTACAAACCCTTCCACATAGTTATATTATTTTATTGCTGCTGTAGTTGTAACTGTAGCAAATCACAAAGGAGACCTCAACACAGATGGTTACAAAATCTTGAGCACTGCATTATTTCCTTGAAGTTGAAACACAGTATCACTCACTTAGAGGGTTAAGACAACTCAAATTTATTATGTTACAGTTCAGTAAGTCTGAAGTCTGACATAGGTTTTAGTGGCCTAAATTCAAAGGTGCTGTCAGCTGCATTAGTTTCTGAATACTACAGGGAAAAGTGCATTTCTTTGGTTCAGCTCCATAAAACACTCAGATTCCTTGGCTCATGGCTCCCTTCCTCTAACTTCAAAGGGAGCACTCTTACATCTTTCCAGTGTTCGTTTCTCATGATTCATGCTTATTTCTACAGTAATGAAATGGTCTCTAATGTATTCAATTGGGACTAGAAGGAAAACCTAAGGTAATCAACCCATTCCAAGGTCTGCATGCTAAATCACATTTACAACACCCTTTGGCAATTATTTGAAAATATTTGCCAATTATTTGCAAAATATTCACCAATTCAAGGGATTAGAATTTGGACATCTCTGGTGTCACATTATTCTGCCTCCAATACCTTCTCTTGTTTTGGACAATGTAAACTGCAACAATTTTCTTTTTTACTCAGACATAATCCAGGTTACTAAAAATTCCACTGATGTCACAGACTCCTGAATTTGATAGAACAAGTGAGTGAATGGCTTTAAGCAAATTATTGACCTTGGTAAGATAAGTGTGGTCTCACTAAGAGAAACATACTGTAGTGTTGGAGTAGTGAGTGTCCCTATATGATCAATTGATACAGCAAGAGAAAGTCCAGATTGGTATCTTAATGGGAGTGGATCTGTTTCAGATTCACACTACAGAAAGAAATAAAAGGAAGCTTGTCAACAGTCCTATTCAAGAATGGCTGTGATAGAAAACAGTGAAGGGAACTCTTCATAAGCAGAGCTTTTGGTGGTGCATCTGTCAAGCTAATTTGGATATAAAAAAAAGTGTCCATGTTCTAATTCTGTTATAACTGGAAAAATCCACTACACTGTACCCTCTGTCCCCTACTGATTAAAACTAAACTGGCAAGCTACACACTGAGGACTCTTAAGTGGGTAGATTGTGAAGGGGGCTTTATGTTCAAAGAAGCTTTGAGATAAAGATAGATAGATAGATAGATAGATAGATAGATAGATAGATAGATGACAGATATGTATGTTGCATACATATATTATGTACTGTGACATTACTGTAAGGATTAATTATTACCCCATGGTAATAGAAGACTAAAGAACTGATGTTTATATGCCCTGAATTTCTGAACACAGGGATAAGCAAAAGGAACCTGTTAACTAGAGTGTGAAAGGAAAGATTCTATAATGAGGACAGTGTTTGTTCATTGAAATAGTATTTGAGTTACTATTCTATTCTCACATTTACCCTGAATGGCCCACATTTGGAACATACATAAATCACAGTAGCAAAGACAATTAAAGATAAATAAGATGTAATCAATGGCCAATGTTATCATTTATCCCTGAGTATAATATCACATGACAGATCTGAATTACCATAGAAAATTATTTCAAAACAAAACTGAAAGTGGAACCATTACTCACAGAAGGCAGGACAGAACTTGTACTTCAAACCTACATGAAATGAACAAACAATGAAAACAAACAAAAAAATAATATTCAGAATATTCAGGATTTGATGAAAAATCATTTTGTACATTCATAAATATATAAATCAGATAAAATATGACCAAAATTTAAGGAAATGGCTATCAGCATAAAGCAGATGCAATATGTTTTAGCTATTAGAATGAACAAATTATTTATTTAAAGCAGTTACTGTATTATGTCATGCAAGATTAACACATTTGGCTATTTTTGAGATAAATAAATATAAATAAACATAATAAAATTCTTTCAAAATTCCCAAATGGGATCAACAGAATAAATTAGATTAAAAAGAAAGTAACACTTGACTTGAAAACAGATCAAAGGATATTATCTAACCTGAGAAGCAAAGATTTTAAAAACTGACCAAAGATATCTCTCTCTCTCTCTCTCTTTTTCTCTCTCATTCTCTCTCTGAAAGGAAAGGAAGAAGGAAGAAAGGAAGAAAGGAAGAAAGGAAGCAAGGAAAGAAGGAAGGAAGAGAAGATAATAAAAACTCATAAAATCAGCCAGACATGGTAGCTAATATCTGTCACTCCACTGTCATCCCATCTACCTGGGAGATGAATATCCAGAGGATCACAATCCTAGTCCCACCTGAGCAAAAAGTTAGAGACAGTCCCCCATTTCAACAAACAAATCAGATGTGTGGTGTACATCTGTAATCATATTTACATGTACGAGGATTGTGGTTCAAGGCACCCCCTCCCCCACACCCTCTGACAAAAAGCAAGAGATCCTATCTGAAAATTCACCTTAAGAAAACATGGGCTTGGAGCATGTTTCAGGTGGTAGAGTACAATGTGTCCAAACACCAGCACTAAATAAAGTCATAAACCTTCAACTACCTATGGAGCAAAATCAAATAGTCTAAGTTATTAAAAACCAACAGAAAAGAAGAAAACCATTGGAGCAGAGAAATTACAACATACAAAGCTCTTACATTTCAAGTTAACTATCTATATCTCATCACATAGTCACAAGTAATTGCAAGCAAGAATGGATACTGGCTGTCCTCTGACATTCCCAGAGCAAGCATATAAATGTGAGTGCTACATTGCATGTGGCTAAATATATTTAAATGATTAATCAAGACAAAATATAGTAGTACAAAATGATTTTTTTCTCCCACCTTGACAACTATACATAGAATGACAATTTTCTAGGTGACCTTCTACTGACCTAGTTTTCTGCCCACCACCACCCCTTTCTCATTTGTAGTTCTCAAGAACAATTATAGGATGTGCTGGGAAAACAACATTCTGAGACAAGTGGAAACAGATCAGAAAACCTGAACTCGGCTCCAGTCCCTCCTACCACCAGGACATCTTTCAATGCTTTTTTCTAGCATGTAATGTTGTACCCAAGGTCTAAAGCCCAGACTGGATTGCTTTTCAGGGTCTTTTAGCTATGAGGCAAGTAGAAGGAGGTACAAATGATACTCAATCTTCCCTGGGGACATTTTCTTAGTCTTGGTGTATTGGTTTACAATGATTCCTAGGCTTCTGTTATCCCTTGTTGTCTATGAGTAAGCAGTAAAGCTGTGTTGTATAGTTTGTTGTATATATTTGTACTCTTTCTTTTTGGACAAAGCTAATCTAACCATAACAACAAAGTCAACTTACTTTACCTATGCCAGTAATATTACATTAGGTCAGAAAGGTAGAAATCTGGTATTTGTTGGAATTTTGTTCAATGTCTTGGTCAATCCCACTGTCCTATCACTAACTAAAGGTCTGTGACTCACTCCATTTATTTTCCTATGCATCTTTTTCCTGCACCATGAAAGGATCTAAAAAACATCTCTACAGACACTTCATTCCGCATGTCTAATTCCTAGCCTCGTCTCATAAATATATACATTTTCTTTGTTCAATAATTCTGAAGAGGATTGGCATATGTAAAAGAACTGGGATCTGTCATTACATCTTTTCAATGGGCAATTCCTGGAAAGCATGAATGAGGTGACAGATGTAGGGTGAGGTCATTTAGAAGCTAGAAACATCTTCATCCCTCAAGGAGAAGCATGAGCAGAGAGGGTAGAAATGGAGTCTTAAAAACATGGATCTTTAGGGAGCAGCTCTTCTTTCCCTGACTGAAGGATATAAAAAGATGATAATTATGTTTTTTTGAATGGATACATTCTCAAAACCAACTTTGAATTGTGTTACAATTTAAAAAGCAGAAAATTAATGTTGGAAAATCAGCAGATTACAATATGTGTCACAGAACTCAGAAACTGTCATTATCACTGTCCTATTTAATATTCTATATTACCTTTATCTATAATACCTCTTCTATACAATTTTTCACACAAATGCTGAGAAATTATTCCAAAATAAAAATTATGATATTAGATTTCACAGAACCCCATGAAATGCCCAGAATTTACAAACTTATGTATTAATTGGGCCACTTCAAATGTGCTACTTTCCTCAAGTTGATTGCAGTATATTACAAAGTTCCATATATGGTAAGTGAAAATCCAAAACAAATAATGAGTATGGAACCTATGAAAGCTCATTATTTGGCCTTCATATAACACAGTGTCATGTATTTACCATGTGAATAATTACATTCCTAATTTTATATTGAATCAGAATAATTTTAGAGTAACAATAATCTCTAGAGTCTGACTCTTTTTGATTAGGAATGCTATGAAATTTAAGAGACTCCTTTAGGGTTTTTAATAGTAAACATGCATTGATAACAACAAAGAAATTTCCTGAAGGGAATCTTCTATCTTTGTCATTCTGCTACATTCTTTTTACATAAATCAGTTATTGATTGTTCTTTAATAAAGACTTAAAGAAGATGTCTTTTACAGTATTTTATTTAATATACAAATAAGTTGATCTAAACAATATGAAATGTAAATATTTTTCTGAGATCACACAGAAAGAGTTTTACAACAGTAGTTAGAATATTTCCCCAGACATTCATATACTTTTTAAAATTAGAAAATACTTGCAAAGAGCACATATATAATAAATATAATAAGTTGTATATTACAATATATGTATCATATAGTAATATATTATTATAATCTATAAGACATATATAAAATAAGAATTAGAATGACATATGTGAAGTTATAGCCCAATAGAAATATATTTAATGTAGAAAGTAAAAGCTCAAGACTGTAAGCCTAGCTATTAAGAAGGTGGGGATTGGGAGGCTCAGAATTCAAGGCCAGTCCAGGCAAAAACTTCATGAGACTCCATCTCAACCAATGGCTGGAAGTGGTGGCATGAGCTTGTCATACCAGCTACATGAAAAAGCACAAGTAGAAAGATTATAGTCCTGGCCATCCCTGGGTAAATTGGGACTCAACCTCAAAAATGACCAATGCAAAAAGGTCTGGCAGACTAGCACAAGTAATAAGAGTACCTGACTAGAAAGTGCAAAGCCCTGCATCCAACTTCTGGTTCTGTCCTCAAAATATTAAAATTTGAAATAAATGGTCAAAGTGTGTAATTTTTTTGTGTTTCCATTTACACTAATGTTTAAAAACATTCCTTAGTCTTCTAATAACTAAATTGATATTTGCTTTTTCACTCTTCTTTTTCTGTCTCAAGTCTGTGTCCTTGGAAGAAAACTCAGCAATGATAGGAACATTTGACTCAAGTGCTTTTTTCCTTACACCAAGAAATGCCCTATTGGGAAGGTAGATTAGAATTGAGATCATGCATATTTTATAGATCCTAGAGCATAATTGTAATAGTGCTTAAGAAATCACAAAACTAAGAAAGCTATATGATTTCTGGTTACCCATCCATAAGATTTCACAAAGTTTGTTCTCAGTTTGACATTGCTTATTTTCCATGACTTGTTTAATTTTCTCATGAAAATATTTGGAGGTAAACACATATTCTTTGCTTTACCTTTATTTCAGTTTGATTTCATTTGATGAATTTTCAATATTACATGTTAAAATGTCTTTTTCTATTAGGTTAGGCTAATATATTTTATGGGGTTTAAAATTATTGCCATTTGCATAATTTGTAGAAAGTATTTTCAAGATTGCAAATACAGTCCATAAAATGAGCAAAATGGAATATATATTTATTTTCACAAAAGTGAAATTATGTCTGATGACATAACTGAAATTATATTCAATTGAGATCCTTAGCAATAATATTTTATTTTTATAATCATTTTACTTTTTCATAAGGAATTAATTAATTCTTTCAATTTTGCTTCTGGCAATGAAAAAGATGGTTTTGTTCAGCCATGTGTCATACAATTTCTAGGTTGAATATTTTGATAATGTAGGGATATCTGCTAACATTGATGACCAGACATCAAGCACTATGATGAATAGGGTCCGCTGCTGTGTAGGGGCAGAAATGTGTAATATATCCTTCACCCACCAAAGGGTCATAACCAACACCTGTATAACAAAAGAGAGGCAAACAAGAGAAAAGTATAACAAATTTATGAAATCAATGTTTTAGGTGCTATAGAAAGCTTCAGTTATGAAGACCCAGGAGAAATTGTATATTTTTATGCTAAGGTTCAATGAAAATTGCACAGCTTTTATTCAACAAAGGGATATGGATTGATGGTGATAGATGAAGGAAGAAATGTAGGAAGGTCTACCTCTTCAGACGCTTCTTGGCCTCTCTGTATAGAATTTTTGCTTTCCAGTTATGAGGTAGAAACTTTGGAATGAGGATCTTAAGGAAGAAAGGAGGTAGGACAGAATGACATTTTTAAACTTTCAGTTTGCTGTAGGTAAGAACACAGGCAATAGATAGGAGGACAGAGTTAGATAAACCCTGGTTCTGTGGCCATTCAATAGCCTTATACTCAATTTCTCAGTGTGCCAAGATGCCATACTTTGACATATTACATTTAGAACCCTAAAACATTTAAAACTCTGAAAACCAAATATAATTTTATGTGGTATATTGCCATTAAGACAAAAAGTTACCCACATAGGATTAGCTCTACAGGCACTTAGGTCAGGAAGGAAGGTAATGATGCCACAAAATGTGCTGATCAGCAAGTGCTAAGGACAGAGAGATAATGCACAAAAAGCACAATTTCCAAAATTTCTCACATAAGCACAAACACACACACACACACACACACACACATTATATAGAATTACTTCACTGGATTTGGATGTGGTCTCTCTCATGCATTAGCATTAAGAATGTTGATACTTCAACCATATGTTTGTTTAGATATTGCAACATTGATTAATAGTCTTTGCTTAGTATATGCGTATCTTTCAGCCTAGGAATGTTTCAAGTGAAATCTAAACATGAGGACTATAATTAACACATGAGATCTCCTGTATTTGTACAAATGTAAAAATTGTGAGTATTTCTAAACTGTTTTTAACATTTACTAAAGTTTAAAGTTAGATTTTATTTTATTTTAAGTTGAATTATTCTTTTTAGATTTGCTTTTTCAAGCTGAAAGTGATGGCAGATTTTGAAATTACTATACTAAGCCATTTAAGAGAATTTAACACTTAGTAAATAGATAAGTTTAATTGACTTCATTAAACTAGTTTTTTCAGTGTTTACAAAGGATTTGTTTGACTATTTCTTGGTTAATCTGGAATTCTTAAGATCCATCCAGCAGGATCTTTGAGGAATAATACCCAGAGTAATATAGTTTGGATCTAAGTAGAAAAACAGCAAACACAGAAGATATTGATGTGTTGTGGAAGTGCACTGTAAGAATGAATAATTTTCTCCCCAGGATGTTGCAGTGCTATCCCAAGAGCCTCTACTGTCAAGCCTATTCAGAAATTGGCTTTGCAGAAAAGGTCCCTCATTTTGTGTGTCTCTATGTGTGGTACTAGGGTTTGAACTTAGAGCCTGCACTATTTGTATAGGCTGGCTTCAAACCCCAATCTTCCTGATCTCTGCCTCCTGAGTATCTAAAATTATATGTGTAAGCCATTAGGACCTAGCAGAAAAGACCCATCTTGCTAAAGTTCATTCTTCCTTCCAGACAGACCTTATTGAGGGATGGTTCATAGTGAAGGATAGTAGGATGCAATCTTGAACTCCTTAATGAAAATTCAGACTACACTGAATCTCCATCCTGGCTTCTAAACTCCCCATTGGACTGAGTGAATCAGTGAGACTCCATCATAGTTCCAATACTCCCTTTGCTCAATTATATTATTTGCCTTCCCTTTCACAAATGCTGATCCTAATTGCTTCTCAAACATTTCTGGCATATCAATTTCCATCTCAGGTCCACTTTATTTCTAAGTTCAAGATCAATTTGCACACTTTCTTGTAAATAATCATGTGATTGAAGCCAACAGAGATTACTTAGCATTGTAATTATCTTGAAAATTAAGATTAATGACATATTTATACTTCTTGCTACTATCTTTTTTCCCCTGTTGGTTTGATTTGGTTACAAGTCTGCTCCTCAGAAACTCCTAATAGCAGTCACATTTAGAAAAGTAAACCAATACTTTATGGATGATTATATTTACTTGCTTATAACTCCATCTTTCATGTATAATCTAAGAGTCTTTCTCCAAATTTCCATTAATTCAATTTTGTTTTTAAATTCACAATTGACAGGATCTGAAAAGTATAGCATATTTCACTCTAGGTTCTAATCCATTCCCTATGAATTTTTTCTTGAAAATTTTAAATGGACCCTGTTTTATGAGGTTATGTCTTTGTTTGTTTGAATACTATACAGTTATATACTGTTATGATATGGATACAAAGTGTCCCCAAAACAGTTGTGTTGAAAACATAGTCTCCAGCTTAGCAGGTTCAATCATTGGCAGGTGATTGGGACAGCGGGGTCCTGTCATCATCAATAAATTAATCAAAGTTGGATTAGTAATATGATGGAATTAACAGAAAATGTTAGGAGGTGGGGATAACTTTAGAAAGTGGGTCATAATCATGTGACCTGAAAAGACAAAACTTTTCCCTGGCCACTTCTACTTGCTTTTGGCTAGCCCAGATTCTATGAGGTAGCAACCTCTGTCAAATACTCTTTTTGGTGTGATATTCTGTCTTTTCCCAGGTTAAAAGTAATAGTTCCAAGAGACCATTGGCTGAAATCTATAAATATGACCCCAAATAAATCTTTCTTTCTTTTAAATTATTTATCTCAAGTATTTAGTCACAGTATTAAAGATGCTGACCAGCACATAGACCCAGAAGCTAATATGGAGAAAAACCATCAGTTTCACTACTTATTAAAAGTCAATTTAAAGAATAAGCTACTAGTTCTTCCAGATGATGCATGTGTGATACTGCACTCAATAAGGCTAAGAGGAAACAGTCTAACTGAATACTGGAAAACCACAAATTAACTACTCTGTAGACACTGTTGTCACAGAAATCAAAATATATTACTACTAAAGGGTATTCCGGGTAGCTTGGTCCCTTTAGTATTTTTTAAATCGTTTATTCATTTATTCATATATGCATATGTTGTTTGGGCCTTCTCTCCCTATGGCCCCCTGTCCCCTCCTTCTCCCTCACACCCCCCTCACTTCCAGCCAGAATCTGTTCTGCCGTCTTCTCGAATTTTGATGAAGAGAAGACATAAGCAATAATAAAAAGACACAGAGCTTTTGCTAGTTTGAGATAAAGATAGCTATAGAGAGATTCCTAGCATTGCTTCCATGCACAAGTGTATTACAACCCAAATTGATTAATCTCTACCTGACCTCTTCAGTACTTCCTGGTCACATTCCCATAGAGGTCTCTGTCAGTGTAATATTACTTTACTCACTCCTCTGCAGTGCGGACATAAAACACTTTCAAGTTTTGGGTTTCCTACCTTTCCCTATTCCTCCTGTAAGCATTCTCCCCTTAGCGTGTGACCCATGTCCAATAATATTCTGTATTTATTTAGGTTTAAAGTCCACATATGAGGGAGAACATACAATTTTTGTCCTTTTGAGCCTGGTTAACTTCACTTAAGATGATGTTCTCCAGTTCCATTCATTTAGTTACTAATGACAAGATATCATTCTTCTTCATGGCTGAGTAAAATTCTTTTGTGTATAAATACCACATTTTCTTAATCCATTTGTCAGTAGTGGGGCATGTCTGTTTCCACAACTTGGCTATTGTGAATACTGCTGCAATAAACATGGGTGTGCAAATGCCTTTGGAATAACCTGAGTTGAATTCCTTGGGGGTATATCCCTAGGAGTGGTACTGCTAGATCATATGGCAGATCTATGTTTAGTTTTTTAAGAAGCCTCCATATTGATTAAAGTGGTTGTACTAGCTTACATTCTCACCAGCATTGTATGAAGCTTCCTTTTTCTGCATCCTTGCCAACATTTCTTGTTGGTGGTGTTTTTAATAATAGCCATTCAAATAGGAGTGAGGTGGAATCTTTGAGTGGTTTTGATTAGCATTTCCTTTATGGCCAGGGATGCTGAGCATTTTTCATGTGTTTTCTGTCCATTTGGATTTCTCCCTTTGAAAATGTTCTGTTTAGTTCATTTGCCCATTTCTTTATTGGTTCATTGATTTTGGGGGAGTTTAGATTTTTGAGCTCCCTTTATATTTTGGCTGTTCGTCCTTTGTCTGATATATAGCTTGCAAATATTTTCTCCCACTCTGTGAGTAGTCTCTTCAGTTTAGGGACCATTTCTTTTTTGCAGAAGCTTTTAAATTTCATATAGTCCCATTTGTCCATTCTTTGTCTTGGTTGCTGGGCTGCTGGAATTCTGTTGAGGAATTCCTTGCCTATACCTATTGCTTCCAGAGTATTATCTGCTCTTTCCTGTACTAACTTCAGAGTTTTGGGTTTGATATTAAAGTCCTTTATCCCTTTGAGTTGACACTATTACAGAGTGATAGACATGGATCTAGTTTCAGATTTCTGCAGGCACCACTTTTCTCAGCAACATTTGTCGAAGAGGCTGTCTATTCTCGATTATATGTTTTTGGTGCCTTTTTCAAAAATAAGGTGGGCATAGCTGTGTGGATTCATATCTGGGTCCTCTATTCTGTTCCACTGGTCTTCCAATTTGTTTTTGTGCCAGTACCATGCTGTTTTTATTACTATGGCTCTGTAATATAGTTTGAAGTCAGGGAATGTGATACCTCCAGCATTGCTCTTTTTGCTGAGTATTGCCTAGGCTATTTGCAGTCTCTTGTGTTTCCAAATGAACTTTAGAGTAGATTTTTCAATCTCTGTGATTAAAGTCTTTGGTATTTTTATGGGAATTGCATTAAACATGTAGATTGCTTGTGATAGTATAGCCATTTTTACGAAGTTGATTGTACCAATCCATGAGAACAGAAGATCTTTCCACCTTCTGTAGTCTTCCTCAATCTCTTTCTTCAGAGTTTTATAATTCTAATGATTTTTGTGAGTTGATTTTGTATCCTGCCACCTTGCTGAAGATGTTTATAGTGTCCAGGAGTTTTGGGGTAGAGGTTTTTGGGTCTTTGAGGTATAGAATCATATCATCTGCAAATAGAGATATTTTGGTAGTTTCTTTACCTACTTATTCCTTTGATTTCTTCTTCTTGCTTTATTGCTCTGGCTAGGAATTCCACAAGTATGTTGAATAAGGGTAGGGACAGTGAGCATACTTGCCTCATTTCTGATTGTAGGGGAAACGGTTTCAGTTTTTCTCCATTAAGTATTATATTGACTATAGATTTGTCATATATAGCCTTTATAATTTTAAGGTACATTCCTTCTATTCCTAGTTTTATTAGAGCTTTTATCATGAAGTGGTGTTGAATCTTATCAAAGGCTTTTTCTGCATCTATTAAGATGACCAAGTGGTTTTGTCTTTGCTTTTATTAATGTGCTGAATTACATTTATAGATTTGCCTATTTTAAACCACCCCTGCATCCCTGGGATGAAGCTGATTTGGTCATATTGAATGATCTTTCTGATATATGCTGGATTCAGTTTGCCATTATTTTATTGAGGATTTTTGCATTAATGTTCATTATGGAGATTGGCCAATAGTTCTCCTTTTTTGGATGTGTCTTTGTCTGATTTTGGGATGAGTGTAATACTGGCTACATAGAATGAGTTAGGCAGTATTCCTTCCCTTTCTATTTCATGGAAAAGTTTAAGAAGAGTTGGCATTAATTCTTCATTAAAGGTCTGATAGAATTCAGCAGAGAATCTATCAGGTCCCGGACATTTCTTTTTGGGAGACTCTTTATTGCTACTTCAATTTCATTTCATGTTATAGATCTGTTTAGGTGTTACTATCCTCTTGGTTCAGTTTTAGATGGTAATAAGTATCTAGAAATTTGTCCATTTCTTCAAGATCTTCAAATTTATTGAAATATAGGTTCTCAAAATAGTCTCTGATGATTCCCTGGATACCCTTGGTGTTTATTATTTCCCCTTTTGCATTTTGATGTTAATGACTTGAGTCTTTTCATTCCTCATTTTAGTCAGATTTTTCAGGGGTCTGTCAATTTTACTTCTTTTTTCAGAGAACCAGTTTTTTGTTTCAATGATACTTTGTATGGTTTCTTTTTTCTTTTTTGGTCTCTATTTCATTAATTTCATTGCTTATTTTTATTATTTCTCTCCTTTGGCTTGCTTTGGGATTTGCTTGTTCTTGTTTTTCTCAGAGTTTGAGATGTAGCACTGCATCATTTATTTGAGATCTTTCTGTCCTTTTAATATATGCACTCATGGCTATAAACTTTCCTCTTAGAACTGCCTTTGCTGTGTCTCATAGGTTCTGGTAGGTCATGTTTTCATTTTCATTAACTTCCAGAAATGTTTTAGTTTCCTCTTTTAGTTCATCATTGACCCACTGATTATTGAGCAATGTGTTGTTCATCTTCCAATTCTTGGTATATTTTGTACTGTTGTTTTTGTTGTTGAGTTCTACTTTTAATGCATTATGAGAAGATAGAATACAGGGAGTTATTTCTATTTTCTTATATTGACTGAGGCTTGCTTTGTGCCCTAAGATATGATCAATTTTGGAGAAAGTTCCTTGGGCTGCTGAGAAGAATGTATATTGTGCAAAAGTTGGATGAAATATTCTGTAGACATCAGCTAGGTCCATTTGATCTATGGTGTGATTTAGTTCTAGAATTTCTTTAATGATTTTTTTGCTTGGATGATCTATCTATTGGTGATTGGGAGGTTATTAAATCTCCCACTACCACTGTGTAAGAGTCTATATGTGCTTTTAAGTCTTTTAGAGAATGTTTGATGAAATTGTGTGCACTGACATTGAGTGTATATAGGTTGATAATTGTTATTTCCTTTTGGTGTATCTCTCCTTTTATTAGTATGGAATGTCCTTCTTTATCTTGTTTGATCAATATAAGTTTGAAGTCTATTTTGTCTGATGTGAGTATTGCTATTCCTGCCTGTTTTGGGGGGATCACTGGCTTGGAAATCTTCTTCCTGCCTTTCACCTTAAGCCAGTGTTTATTTCTGTCAAAGAGATGGGTCTCCTGTTAACAACAGATTGTTGGTCTTCCTTTTTAATCCAGTTTTTCAAATAGTGTCTTTTGATGGGAAATTTAGTCTGTTGACATTCACTGTTAATATTGATAAGTATGTGATGATTCCTATCATTTAGTTATTTTTATTGTTTAAGGATTTGATTGTATGCAGCTGAACCAATGTTATTCTCTGATACCTTATCTTTTCTTCTCCTGTGGTTTGATACTTCCTGTCCTCTCATGGTTTTGTTTGCTTTCATCTTCTGTGTGAAGAATTCCTTGGAGAATCTTTTGTAGTCATGGCTTGGTGGTCATATATTATTTTAATTTCTGCTTATTGTGGAAGATTTTTATTGCTCCATCTGTTTTTGAATGATAGTTTTCCTTTGTAGAGTATCCTAGGGTTGAAATTATTTTCATTTAGTGCCTGGAATACCTCACTCCATCCTCTTCTTGCTTTTAAGGTTTCCATTGAGAAACCTACTTTGATTTTGATGGGTTTGCCTGTATATCTTATTTGTTTTTTTTTCTTACAGCCTCCAATATTCTTTTGCTATTCTCTGTGCTTGTTGTTTAAATGATAATATGTCTTGGGTAGGTTCTATTTTGGTCAAGTTTGTTTGGTGTCCTGGAGGCTTCCTGTACCTGAATGGGGAAAACTTTCTCTAGAGTTGAGAAATTTTTTGTTATTATTTTATTGAATATATTATGAACCCTTTTTGTTTGGAGCTCTTCTCTTTCTTCATTGCTCATGATTCTCAGAATTGATCTTTTGATGGAGTCAGTGAGTTCTTACATATTCCTTTCACAGTTCTTGGGTTGTTTGACTAACTGTTCTTCAGTTTTTTCTTTAATTTCTATTTTACCTTTGAGTTCTGAGATTCTGTTTTCCACTCTTCTAGTCTGCTAGAGTGACCTTCCACTGTGTTTTGTGTTTACATTTGATTGTTTTTTCTGACATTTTTCCATATCATGGGTTACTTCCTCTTTAATATTTTCTATTTTCATCTTTAATTCATTTATCTCTCTATGTATAGTGTTCTCTGTTTCACTTTGGTTTTTATTTAGGGCTCCTGTGAGTTCATTTATTTGTTTCTGTGTCTTCTCATATTCTTTAATTTTGGTGTCTTCAAATGTCCTGAGTGCATCTTGTACATTTTGATTAACTGCTTCTAGTATCTTCTCCATGAAATTCTCAGTGATTACTTGCAAGATTTCTTCCTTGAGGTTGTTTCTGTGAGCATCACTAGGTTCCATGGTGTCATTCATCTGTGTTTTCTTGGGGTCAGGAACAAGGTATCCGTTTTCTTCATTTCACTCTGAATCCTGTATTAAATTATTTTTTTGAAGAGAGTGGTTTCCATCCCTTCTCTTCTTCCCATCACTCCACTTGTTACTATGCAACTATGTTCTTGATAGGGTATTTGGCAGTTTTAGTTACCTGCTTTCTTTCCCTTAATTTAATTTTTGTTTTGTGTCTGTCTTGGTGTACTATTTCTGTCCCTTGTCTGGGTGTAATTTAGCAATAATTAATTAACAGATTCCATACCCGACCTGTAGTTCATATATTATATAGAAGACCCCTTGGTGGTAATATCTATAAGCAGTTGGAGATGGGGGGGTTAACATTTGTTAGGATAGTTATAGAAATTTAGGGAGTTGGATAGGGTGGCACTAAAAGGGGAGGTGGGAAGTGGGGTAGGTGAGTGGGGGAAGTGGTGCAGGGGTTTCTGGTTTTTGTGGCCCTTGTGTGTGTTTGGGTGTACTTCTGTTGTTGTAGTGTAGGGTGTTTGTGTCAGGAATTGTAGGGGTTTGGGGTTGTGTAAAGTTGGTATAAGTAGTTGGTCAGCAGGTGATGAGTGTGTCAGAGGGAGGGGTAGTCTCTTGACAAGTTGGGGATGAATGGGAGGGGAATGTGTGGGCAGGAGGAGAGAGTGGATGAGAAGGGGCAGAAAAAGTAGTTGGGAAGGAGAACAATGGGTTTTACCACAGGAGAAGGAGGGAGAGTTAAGGGGGTTAGAGTAAGGATGAGAAGATGATGATGGTAAAGTTGATAGTACAGAAAGGAAAAAAAAGAAAATAGGAATAAAAATATAAACAAAAACCCACAATAAAGCAAGCAAACAAACAAACAAACAAAAAACAGGAAAAAAAAATCAAAACAAAATAAAACAAAAAAGAATCCTGCCAGGTTCAGGAACAATAGAATTTCAGTCTTAGTTTAACCTCTGGAGTTACTCCTCTGACATCCAATCCTGGTATTGGCATATAAGAAGCCAATGTGGTGTCACTAGGTGATTGGCTCGTAAGTAGTGTTTTGTTTTTCTATCAGTTCATTGAAATTGTGAGATGAAGTAGGTTTGGCAGTTCATGCAGAGTGGTCAGAGCTATTGATTTCCCCAACTGATAGCTGTGTTATTCTTCATCTGAAGTTGTTTGGTCAGTTCCTCTCCTAGTGAGGTGGGCAGTTTAGTTTTGAATGCTGCCTGCTAATTCAGGAGATCAGCTCTGCAAACCACTATCTGTCCTGCTTTGGAAGTGGCTTGTACACTGTGTTTGTTCACTGGGATTTCTGTGCTGCAGGTTTATTTCTTTGACCTGCACCTTTCTCTGAGGCAGTTTCAGTGTTCCACCTGCCCCCTCTACTGTCTGTATTTTTTTAGTTTGCTGTTGGTTTTTCAGTTTTGCAAGGCAGTTAAGTTTTGGATGCTGCTCTCTAGCTCAGGAGGTGATCTCTGTGACCGACTACCTTCCCAGCTTCAGGAGTGGCTTATTGCCTGCCTGGTCTCAGTCTTCACTGCCTTTCTAGTGTTTGTTTACTGATAGTTTAGCACTGAGATCAGCTCCTTGCTCCTCCCCCTTTCTCTGGTGTACTTTCAGTGTTCCACCCACCCCCTACACTCTTGTGCTAAGTTACAGTTCAATGTTTGTTACTCAGTTTTATTGGGGGAGATCACTCTGTCTAGGGTTGTGCTGGTTTATATTCCTAGGGGTGGATGTGGTGTTCCACATGGTGTGTGGTGCTCACCTGTTTGTTCTGCTAACAGAGTTTGGAAGTTGGCGATGGCAGTGAGAAATGGCTCCAAATTTTCTCAGTGTAAAAGGGGGTGTGTAGGCTTCCCATGGGCTAGGGGTTCAGGAGGTCAAAAGTTTGATTCTGGTTGGTGCTTTATTTGTATTTGATGGAGGAAGAAAAAGAGAAGGAAAAAAAACAAAAACAAAAAGAAGACAAAATAATCACTATGGGGAAGGAGGGTTTCTTGGGGATGGGACCCACTTTCCTGGCTGTGCAGGGGGTGATAGCTGTTAGGTGCAATTGAAGGCTGATTTATGGGTCAGTCTTTGAATTTTTTCCTGTACCTAGTGTGATGGCAGTTATTACTTTGGCTAGAAGCAGTCAGAATTACCCAAGTGTGGCTCCAATGTCTCAGGGAGGTTTTGGAGTCACAGTGGTTAGGATTTCTGCTTCTGTACCCTAGTTGCCAACTTGGATCACTAGGATTAGGATTCTAATATTTTAAAGTTAAAAGTGATAGCAGAGTCTGACAATAGCATTTGTAGCAAAGACCATAGAATGATCACACTTAGGATATATAGGGTACAAAGAAGTCTTTAGGCCTTTAGAAAAATACCTTGATGTGGCCCTGTCCAGTTGTCAAGATCAGATATGCTATTTTAAGTCTTTTTTTTCTCTTTTATTCCATGACAAACCACTGTGCAACTATCATAAAACAGATATTGACATCTATCAGATTTCTTGTCAAGTCTTTTTAGACCAATGCAATTTACCATTACTTACTTTGTTCACATCCTTGTTACCTTCTCTACTTAATAACACAGAATGACAATAACTGAAAAACAGTATTAAACTTTATGATTACTGTATACACTCTTTCAAGACATTCATAGAGACATTAGTAAATTTAACTAACAATTCATAACCTTGAATCCCATTAAAATGTGCATCATAGAGTTTGAGGAGACTAAAAATACATTAAATATCTTATGTTATTAGAGAATTGAAAGTCAAATCAATCACTACACAACTATTAAAATAGTCACAATCCAAAAACAATGACAATGTCAGATGCTGGCAATGATGTGGTAAATCAGGAACGCTCATTTTTTGGTGGAAAGTCAATTTGGTACAGTTGTTTGAGAAGAAAATTTAACATTTTCTTAAAAAACTAAACATTTACCCTGTGATCCAGCAATCTCCCTTCTGGGTATTTGCCCAAATGAGCTGAAAATACATGCCCACATAAAAACTTACACATGGATGTTTAGAGCATCTTTGTTCATAATTTCCAATAAGTGGAAGTAATCAAGATGTCCTTTACTAGGTGAATGGATACATAAATTCTGGTATATCCAGACAGCTTACATTATTATGCAATAAAAATAAACTATTAAACCATGGAAAGGCATGATAATGTTGCATCACATTAGGTTCATGGAGTCTAGGTACCACTGTAGTATTGGTACATGGGAATGGTCAAGGTGTATAGGGATTCTGTATTTCCCAATCAGTGTTTCTGTGAATTTTAAAATGTTCTAAAAAGTATGAATTATCAATTAAAATATGCATTGAGAATACTTTAGTTTACAAACCTCAAATCTAAATACAATATACCTTGCTACTAAAAGAACAGGGCTTATTCATGAAGTCTTAGGAGTTTTTGTTTCCTGGAAATTAGTTCTTTGAAATGTGGAATCATTTTTCACAGAATTTCTGCTTGATAAATTAATGAATAATATTCAATTTGATAAAGCATAGGCAAAGAAAAATTCTTTGGCATGAAGCCACTTATTTCATAGGCAGAAGATTATATGATTAAATATTAAGGTTTCGTCTACTTATACTTTTCCTTGCACTGACCAAGTCAACTTAAGCATTTTTACCCCTGGACCTGATTTTCCCTTGAAAAGTGAATTAAAAATCAGTGGCCTCTGAGGTACCTTAGCAGTAACATAAAGTGTATCTGAGAACATCCTTGAAGACCTATAAACAGACATCAAGACTCCTAACTTCAAAAAAGTGGTGTTGGTACTTTACTTTCATGTGTGTTAGTCAGAATTCTGATCAAGTCAAATAGAAAATGCAGTGGAGCCTCACAGACAAAATGAGTTAAGATTTTGCTTGCTTGTCATGTAACATAATGATTTAATATTCAATATAAAACTGATTATTTTATTGAAATTGAACTCTTATTTGTTGTCTACAAAATCACCAATGAAGGAATCAGTCTCAGGGTGGCACTGAATATGTCTATTGTCTTGATTGTGGTGATGGTATCATGGATGTTGGCTCATGTGTAAACTCATGAAATATACACTTTTTTATAATTCTTTGTATGTAAATTATACCTCAATAAAACTTGTTAAAAAAGAAAATAATTTATGTATATTAAAATTGGGATACATACATAATATATATATTCATACATATGCATTTGGAAGGTTCCTATTCTCACAGAGTTCAGGGAAAATTGTAGCTTGTATTGAAATGTCAAGTTGGTATCCTTATTCACAGCCAAGTAAAATCAGGCTATGCCCTATAGATAAAGTAAAATTGAAACACAAAATTTTACATTAAAAACACCTGCAAAAATAATGCTTTGATGTAATGATTTTATGTGTTATAAGGAGCATCAGAATCTACTAGCTAATTTTTTCAAAATAAATGTTCCTAAGACTTTTTCCCCACAGATTCTGACTTAGTTTGCCTTTTCTGGGTTGGGAATGGCTCTTCTATTACAAAGACCTTATGGTTATAAATGAGTCTTAAATATAAACTTTCTGACTGTTAGCTGCAAGTTTCAATTAACTAACCATCTGAGGGTTTTATGATATTTGTGCCTTCACTACTATGACAGAAGTATTAGCAATGAAGGTTGGAGCAAGATGAAGGATGCTGTTCTCAGAGACTATGGGAAGTCTTTAAAGAATCAATAATTGGACCAAGTTTTAAGGATGAAGATGACATTGTTAAGCCAAGAACATTCCAAGAAGAGGGGAGCATGGTGAAGGCACAAATATAATAAAACCTTCAGATATCTGTATCCCAAGTAGAAGTGTTTATAGCCATGAGCCACTGTGCCTGGCTCTGAAAAGCAGATTCTTTATCAATGTGAATCCTATATTTGATACAAACAGAAAAAGTATACAAGTTTATGTTTGATATAATAGTTATAAGTAGTACATAACAAACCCATACTTAATTTTATTGTTCCAAGTATAAGAGATACTTTAGATGATACCAAGATATATTTTACATCTTTAATCTTCACAGAAAATGAATCTTTTTTAATAAATAAATTTTTAATTTTATCTGTGTAGTTTGGTGCTGTTAGATTTTTAATATCACTCCCTTTTTTTGTTACTAAAATAAAAGAAAGATATTAAGAACATAATGTAAAATAATTAATTAAAAAGTTTTTGTCACTTTTGTTAAAGATTTTGAAGTTGTTTTCTAAAACTGAAGTGTTTTAAAAATGAGTAACCCACTAAGTTTAAATTGAATGTGGCTGGACTTTCTTGGTCATGGTTGTTTATCCATGTTTTGGGATGACTTCAGTCTCTTCAGAACACAATATTAAACCCAAATCCAAAAGTCTTTTGGATAGTATAACTCTCAGTCAGCAGTTACCTCACAGTCTACCTCATACATTTGTCTTCTGAAAGCAAAATGCTCAGAAATATTTGTCTCTCCCTTGACAGATGCTTTCCTGATGTCTCCTGTGATGTCTTTTCATTTACTGTTCATCAACTATCTCATAAATTTACAAAATTAACCTGGTCCAAACAACTGCCTTTGTTTCTTTTCTCTTTGCATAGAACACTCAAAAAGCCCCAAACTCATCAGCTCTACCAAGTAAAAGAAGTGAACCAAAATAGGAGATTTCCTCCTGCTAATTAGCTTTTCCTCTGATATGCTATGTTCAGATTTTTTCAATATACCCCTTTGTCCCCAGAGGACTACAGTGAAGCCCTAAAACATGTAATAGACAATATATGTTGTCAACCATTCAAAACCAGTTCTCTAAACAACAAAAGCAAAACAGTTGATTTGTATAGAATGCTCGCCTGTTTCTGTGATGTAAATGCTCTAAGTATAGTTAGTTTTGAGCTGGCAGTATAACGCCACAGAATTTGAAGTTGAAAAGAGATGCATTTTACTTACAACAGTGTTATTTGATATTTGCCATATGTAGATTAAATAAGCAACAGAACTCCAAAGTACTGTATAGTAAGTTTTTATAACTTCATGTTTTCGTGATACTTTAACATTTGCACAAGCAGGATATGAACACTTTGCTAAGGCAACCTGATGGACTAGTTGGTAAGATTTGTTCCTGCCTCAAGTTCCCTCCCCAGAGTATGAGCAAGCGATACTCAAATGTACCAGCAAATTGCCCTCAGCACTTTTATGTGTGTTCTCTACCCTGACTCCTCAGCAGGCAGCTAGCCCTGGGATTTGGAATTTTCTTGTTCTTTGCTAACTTCTTCCTTGACTTTGCTACTCTGGAGTTCCTTGCATGTGACCCACCGGTGAAATGGTGTGTCATTCCTTACAGTCTGTAAGACCTGTGAGTATAATAAATCCTTTAATTTCCTATGTCTTTATGAGTGAAATCTGATTCTTAAGGACTATACAAGGGGGAACTTCCCATTTATAGCACAAGCATAGATAATAGGGAAATGTTCAAAAATAATTAGAATATAATTACCTTTGAATATTTATGAGTTTCAAGTATAACTCATGTAAATTTACATAACTCAACATGTAAGAATAGCTGTTTTTAACAAATAACTTGCAAAAATCAAGTTGAATCAAGTTGAATTTAGCATATCACTGGCAGTAGATGTCCTTTATGCCTTTTGCTACTTGATGTTAAATATATAAATATTAGAAGCTATTACTTGATTTTGAGGCTATTGAAAACATTAGAATTAGTCTGATCATACACTGCATTTCTTTAAATAGATCCAAAAGAAAGCAGTGCCTATGTAATCTATAAACAGACATAGAAAAGTGTGTGACTTTTCCTCTATTTTGTCTATTTATTTTATATTATTTTTATGTAAATCATCCCTTATGCATTCCTTTTCTAACAATTGGATTGTTGTGGGAAGTGAAAACATAATGGAAGCAAGGAATTGCACTGTTAATTATATGTGGTAATTTTAGTTTGAATAAATATTAAGCCTACAACAGATTATAATTTTTCTCATTCATGCATATGAAAATAAAGAGGACAAAATCAGGTGCCTGCATGGAGATATGTACTTAAGCTGTGTTCAAGACAGCCATACGAGGTATGCAGGGATTAGAGTCCTCACACATTTAAAATCATTATACTGAAATGTTCCTAGATTCATATGTAAATTAATATTACACTATTATAAGGCTGCAATTTTTGATTGGTTGTTGGTTGGTTGGAGAAGGGTTTGAATTCACAGTTTTACACTTGCAAAGCAGCTGTTCTACTGCTTGAGCAATGGTTCTGGCCATTTTGCTCTAATTATCTTGGAGATGGGGTCTCATGAACTATTTGGATGGGATGGCCAAAAATTACAATCCTTCCCATCTTAGAGCAACTGGTGCCCAGCTTGAGCTACTCCTTTATCTAAAAATTGGTCTAAGTCATTATGTTTTACCATGGCTCAGCCTCTTGACCATCTCTAAGTAAGCCATAGCAGACACTTTTCAAGGCTGGTTAGGTATCCTTTATTTCCTTATGTGTGTGATTAGGTGCAATTTGGCCAGGTCTCAAGGCTGGAATTGTAACACATAAGTGTAGTATCTACATAGGCAGACATATATTCCATTATGGTCTAGAGAAGCAAAGAATATCTTTGTGGAAGGGGAAATAATTAAAGCGGTAAACAGAGAAATAGGGAAAGAAATGGAAAGAAAGATCAAAGGACTTACAGTGCTTAGTATCAGTTTTTTCCTAAGGCTTCTATGCAGCATCTTTAGGTTGGTTGTTTTAAATATTTTATAGGTATTACATAACTTAAAGGGTTTATAGTTGTCTTTGGCTTTGTTTAGTACCAAAATGAGCTACAATCTCATAGGATTCTATAGATGCATTTTACTATTCACATGTATGCATTTCAGCCTGATTTTCTTGATGTACGTATATGAATTTTAAAAATAAGAAAAGAAGCATAATAAACATTCCAATACATAATTAGAAGTATTCTAGAAAGGGGTAGAGAAGGAACAAGGTTGTACTTGTGGATGTAATGAATGATTCTTCAAATTCTCTACTCTCAAAGTTTCTGCTTGCATTTTGTAGTCAATAGTTGGAAAATGAATTTGTTAAATAATTCTCACTAATTTCCAGGAGATGAGTAATGCAGAGTGTTTAAAATGCAAAACATCGTTACTCCCCTGTATAAAATCAGTAAATTCATAAATACATGAAATAATAATTTATAATAACAATAAGTAAAGCTCCTTACTACTACTCTTCCTGAGTCATGCATTCTTTTTCACCTTCAAATCCATCCTCATTTAAAGTATCTATGCCTTAAGGCCCATCTCTTAAGAGAAATCCAAACACCAAAGCAGATTTGATTGCAGTTTTGCATATGATGATGGTTAGATTAATGCTGGGCTGTCACCTGCAAACTCTGTAGGAATTTTTTTCTTTCTTGTTGCATAGTTTGACCAATGGTATTGAATTATATTTATAAATTGCAGTTTACTCATGCCATAGTAATATAAATATTTTTAAGATACTATCTTCATTTTTTATCTTTTCAACAACATCATTGATTGGTTCCTTTTCATTCCAGTTTGTATAAGAGTGTAGAATTTCTATTTTATAAGAATAGAATCATAATAATTTATAATTATCTACCTTGTTGCCATTTGTCATTTTGGAAGAAAACTATTAAATGGTTATCTGCTTACAGATATAAAATTACACCAATGTTACCAGTCCACTATCTCGTAGGTATACTTTATACAGAAGAAAAGAAAAGTAAAGTGACAAGAAGAAAATAATATATTGATATTTAAAGTCTTATTTCTATTAACAAATTATTAAAGTCATAAAAACTAATTAAGAAAAGCTAAAAGGCATTATTGAAGTTTTCTAATTTCATTTAATTGCTATTGAATCCTTATCTTCCCTGACCAAGTTTGTTCAGCATTTTTGTTGGCATATACCTGAAAAAACATACTTATTTATAATTGATTCTACAATCTAGAAATAAAAAAAAATTAAATAGAATTGATAAAATTTGATAACACTTTTTATATATTTTTATAGTGGGTAAATATATGGTGAATTCATATGCAATTTCTTCTATATATTCATAACTTCATTATCATACCTTATATTTTTAAATTTCTAAATAAATATTTTTCCTGTTAGAATCTTCACAACTTCTCCTTTCTTCAATGTAATAATCTGGCATTAACCACATATTTGGAAGATATTCCTGTTCTTCACAATGCATGTTGTAAAAACTAATATAAACTCTTGGTTTCAGAGATAATGCTCTTTATGTTCTTAAAATAGCAGTCTGCAAAGATGCTGCATACATAGTCTATAGAACAAAGGTATGGTTTCCGTACATTTTCACTACCCTCAATGTACTGCCAGGTTGAACCAATAGAGGTTATTTCTTCCAAATTACAATTCTACTAGGCATAATAATTTTTATTCTCACTGGTTCCTATAAAAGTTTTAGCAAGGCATTTTTGAACAAACTATTTATCAATGTTCCTTAAAGGCCAAGACTGAGCATCTCTGTGTGACCCTGAACCATTTGGATGGATCAGCACTGGGTCTCCTTCAACATCACTGCCAAGTTTTGACAGTCTTTTAATGACAAAGAGTTTCAGATGAAGCATAGAGTAGAAAATGCCTGCATTAGTTTTCTCTTGCTGCAATTATTATCACACACATCTGCATGTTAGGAATCAGACTTTGGTTAGCAAGATCTTCATCTTTGAGGTCTTTTTTTCCTAGATTTATATTTATTGTTTTTAAAGAAAATAGTGGCTCATTTAGTTATTTGAGCAAAAACTGAGAAAGGTCTACCTGTGGAGGTACATTGTGGCATTCACACAGGCTCTTAAGATGTATCAAATATATTATTCACCCTCTACATCATTCTTCATCTCCCCCTCCCCTGATCCATATGGTAATTTTAAAAAGTATTTGTTTTTCATTCATTTTCATGTGTACACACTTTATCGCACCGTATTTGCTCTCCTACCACCTTTTCCCAACACCTCCCTGCTCCCACTGGTGCCATTCTTCCCTCCTGGGAAGGACTTGTTCCACCCTCCTGTTCTCTGATTTTGTGAGAGGAAAAAAAAGAAAAGGTAAAATGAAAAGCATGACATTTTAACTTGAGATAAAGGTAGCTACACAGGGAGTTTCCTTGTGATATTTTCATGTGTATATGTATTATAATCCTGCTTCTATGTCCCCTCTAATTTTCTTCATTTTACCTTAGTCCCTTTCTTATGGTAGTTTGAGTCAGTTTAAGATTTCTGCGTTCATTCTTATATAGTGAGTATATAAACCCTATTCAAATTCTTAGTTTCCTTACCCATCTTGTGTGTGACCTCCCCTTAGTGTGACCAGGGCTTCAAAATATTGCTACATTTGTGTCAGGTCTATATTCCACAAATGAGAGAGAACATGCAACTTTTGGCTTTCTGAGTCTGGCTAATTTCACTTAACTTGATGCTCTCCAGTTCCATCCATTTATCTGCAAATGACAAATTTTCATGCTTCTTTTGTGATTGAGTAAAATTTCACTAGATATAAATACAGCATTTTCTTCATTCATGTGCATCTAGACTTTTCATAGCATAGCTATTGTGAGTAGTGCTGCAATAAACATGGGTGTACTAGTACTTTTATTGTAAGCTAACTCACAATCCTTCAGGTATTTCCCTAGGAGTGGAACTGATGGATAGTATGGCGGGTCTATTTTTAGTTTTTTAAGAAGCCTGCAAATGTTTTTGCATAGTGGTTGTACTAGTTTACATTCCCACCAGCAGTGTATGAAGGTTCCTTTTTCCTGCATCCTCACCAATATTTGTTGTCATTTGTGTTCTTGATTGTAGCTATTCTAACAGCAGTAAAATGGATTGTTAAAGTGGTTTTGATTTGCATCTCCTTTATGACCAGAGATCTTATACCTAAAAGACAAGAAAAACTCCACCAAAAAAACTCCTAGACAGCACAAACAGCTTCAGCAATGCAACAGAATATACAATCGAGTTACAAAAATTAGTGGCCTTTGTATACACTAACAATGAATGGATTGAGAAAGAATATAGGAAAATAATTCCATTTTCAGTAGCCTTAAAGAAAATCAAATACCTAGGAATAAACTTAACATGTGAATGACTGCTGCAAGGAAAGCTACAAACTACTGCAGAAAGAAATCAAAGAATACCACAGAAGATGGAAAGATCTTCCATGCTCATGGATTGGTAGAATCAACATAGTGAAAATGTCTATACTAACAAAAGCAATTGATATGTTCAATGCAATTCCCATCAAAATTCCATGACATTCATCATAGTGGCTGAAAAATCATCTGGAAGCACAAAAGACTGCGAATAGTTAAGGCAATACCGAGCAAAAAGAACAGTGCTAGAGATATCACAATTTACATCCAACTTTAAACTATACCTCAGAGCCATAGCAATAAAAACAGCATGGTACTGGCACAAAAACAGGTGTGAAGACCAATGGAACTGGATAGAAGACCCAGATATAAACCCACAAAGCTATGCCTACCTAATTTTTGACAAAGGTGCCAAAAACAAATGAAGGAGAAATTCTCTTCTTAATTTGGATATTTCAGTTTTATTCGGCATAAAAATACGTGTGTGATGACATAAATTCTGTCATGTTTGCCATATTCTAGTAGACAGAGGCAAGCCACAGATCCTACCACAGTCAAGGGGAGGTGATAAAAATAATATAAATACTAGGAGGTAAGAATCATTGGGTCCACTTTAAACTCACTCTCTCTACCTGTCTGTCTCTTCTATCACCTCTCTCCTCTCTCTCTCTCTCTCTCTCTCTCTCTCTCTCACACACACACACACATACACACACACACACATACACACACACACGTGCGCACGTGTTATCTCAAAACTAGGTGAAAATGTGGTACAGTTTGTTCTGTCATTTCTCTTCAAAATCTTCCACCTTTTATTACCTGGGTCTCTGCAGACCTGTTTTAGGAATTTCTCATATGTGCCTAGACAAGGTGACATTTCTTGAGTTTATACATCTGACCTTTGAAAACCTTCCAACATAGCATGAATCTTATAAATATATTGTTCTAAAAGGCATTTATTCTAGTGACTTTTTAAGTGAACAGACTTCAGAAAATATCTATGGAGATAGAATCAAAATATACTCAGCATTTCTTACTTATTAGATATTATCTCAGTAGTTTACACTTTTCAGTGAGTTTTTATTTTTTTGCCATTTTGAGAACAGATGTGAGCCATCTGGTTTTAATCAAAAATCCACATTAAATTACACCTTTAATTCTGATGATAAGTAGAAAAACATGTAAATGTAATTTGACTTGTGTATATCGTTTCTTCATTAGGTTTATTTCCTTTTAGATATGTCAAAACTTTATTATCTTCAATAGTGATGATATAATCAAGAGATTAAAATCTGTATACTATCTAAACTGTGGAGACATACAAAAGCAAATCTGAATTACACAGCATGTGCTGAGAGGATCATTAAGTAATTTGGTTCATTAAACATTACATGGCCATGTGACTGTTCCATATTTTAAAGCAAAAATGATTTGATATAAGTTTTGAATTTGTTATTCATTTATCTTACTTTATTCAATGACTCTACCCCAGTAAGTTGAAAAAATGAGAATAATTGTTGTTTCTAATCCACACAGTCTTTAAATGCAAGCTTAAAAGGTAATGCTTATTTGTGACATGGAAAATTTTGCATAATATCCAATTTTTAAGGACAAATCCATGGTCATGAATGGAGAATTTATCCTGAATGATTAAAAGCTTTTCCATAAAAGAGAGAAGGTGCCCTCCATTTATAGACAATCGACATAATTATAGAACCCTATACCCAAATTTCTTCATCATTCCAAGAGCATAATAGAGGTAGTTTTCTCTTCCTGCTCATCACAGGCACTGCCAGCACAGCTCTGCAGTAGCATAATTCCAGGTTACACAAGGGATAAGGAAGGAGAAAGCAGATTAGTACAGCTGTGATGATTCTCCTTTTTGGCAGCTGTGTGCTTCCCTCTGGAGAACATACTGTTGTCCCTTTGATGACACCTCTATATTCTGGCTTTTTAGAGATATCCACAATCCACAATCACAACCCTGACCTTGGTCCCAGGGAGTCCCATCATTCCAAATCACAACTAAAGGTTTATAGAGAAGCTTTATCCATCAGAGGTGCCAGTTAAATTCTATCAAAATCACATATTTTTCTTGGATTTTCATATTTTTATCCTGTTAACAACAAGGCATATTCTAAAATATTGAAAGCACACATCTTAGAGAAAAACATAACTTGAAAGAGATGGATCTTTATGACTAGAACAGTGGAAGCTATAACAGTTTGGGATATGTAGCAGGACAGGATCCAGCCCAGTGGTGCCCCATCAGGTATCAAGCAAAGAACCACACAAAAGTCTGTGTGTCTCATCAAGCAGGGGAAGATGCACAGGTTTCCTCTCTATGCTAGAAAGCTAGAAGGAGAGAGAATCTTGTACAACTTAGATACCATGGTCCAAGGATCAGACAGGCAAAAAGACCCTACTCATTAGGACATGAGGAGTGGTGGTGTCACAGTGGAGTCACTTATAAAATTTTTCCCTTGTAATGTGCCAAAGGCTGAAAAAAGATGTACTAGACAATGAGCTGACAGGCACAGAGAAACATCAGAGTATTTCAAAATGCTTTTTACATAATGGACAAAGGTTACGATACCTTGTCAAACCTGATGTCTGTTCCTGTCTTATACAAAGAAGGCTAGGACAGCTTCCAGAGAGATGAAGAAAAGCATGTAACATATTGAAAAACAGAGATACCAAAACAAGGAAAAGAAAAAAAAAGCAATATAATGTAACTGAAACAGAAACAGTATTTATTACATGCTTATTGGTTAGAAATTCTGTGGCAAACTTACACACTTGGGAAATACTTCAAAGTTCTCATTTCTCACATTCAGATGAGCATCATAAACAAATGAGTGATAAATTATGCTGTATTGTTGAAAAGAATGCTGTTTAGGAGGAATCTAATAGACACAAGGATGATAGTGAGTGAATTTGCATTTGTGGAAAGTGGACATGGGATTACAATTTTCTAAGGCAGCAGGGCAGGCTTTCTGAAGAAAGAATCATTTGAGCGCATTGAGGAAGAAGGCAGCAGAGTGGCAATGCAGCTAGTTATCTGCAAGCACAGTGTAATGGAAAAAGGATCAGTACTAGCAAAAGATCCTAGAGTACAAATGTGCCTGAAGAGGGAATGGTGAGTACAGAGACCCTCTTGTGAGGTTCACCTGGTACATGCTACAGCATCCAAGGCCAGCCTGCTCGGTGTAGAGAGAACAAGTTGGTGCAAAAAAGGGGTTGAGGTTAGTGAAATAAGACTGCATTGTCCCATTTCAGCTGTTATTAGAGCTAACACTTGATTGTCTGAAAACTGAGAAAACCTCAAAGACTTGAGAAGAGGAATGACATGATGCAACTTATGTTTTAATATTATCACTCCAACTGTGAATTAGATGATGTTTTTCTATTTTAAATCATCTCTAAAATGCCTATGTTTTCATATTACACTTGTAATTAAAATGACACACTGTTTTTCTTCTTAAAGCTAATGCCAGGAGTTGGAACACTGATAGAAAGACCAACAGTGAGGTATTGTCACTCTAAGGTAACTTGAAGAATCATTAAAAACTATGGGGCCTATAATGGGGTCAAAATATGTTACCTACATTTGCAGATGCCCAGATAAATGTCACCTGCTGGTCATCTGATTGTGATAATCACTCAAATGGTAAAGAACCTTGTGCAGAGAAGATAAATGAAGAATACAGTCTCAACCTGCTGCCTGCCAAGGGAAAATATTAAGACACTTATCACATTCTTCCCATGAGCTTGAAAACAACTGATCACTCCTCAAGTAATTGTTTTTGCCTTTTCTATTATAGTTGTGAGATGAGAGGCAGATGGAAGTCACAGGTTGTAACCACAGTCCATTGTTCATAAGTAGGATTTCTTAGGAATCTTTATGTTCCTTTCCAGAATGTAAATTATCTGTTATAAGAAGAAGAGTGCTTGGAATGCTCACAAATTACCTATGAGATGTCTCTCTCCATCTAAAATTATTCTTGCTTGCTTTTAATGTTTCCATACTAAGAAGAATAAAGTCAGCATTGCATTGCTACACATTAGTTCAGAGTTGTAATTGAATAACCTGGTTGAGTCACAATTTCTGCTCTAAGCCAGTTATTATAACTGTTACTGATTTTGGTTAGGAAGTGGGTTCATACAAGAGTCATGGTATAACCAAAACCAAATTAACTAACCAATGAATACCTAGGAGAGAGCTATGCATGGACCATTGATAACAATTTGATGACTACAAATTCTGATTAATTTTCTTCAATGTACTTGAGGAAACTGAACAATTTAAATTGTTACAATTCACGTACCTGCCCGCTGTTCCTTCATGTTCTGGACTTTCTCTTCTATCATCATGAAAATAATATAAGAGTTCTGCTTGCCAGTATTCTCCAATATTTTTTCACATAGAAAGTTTAATTATACTAAAATTTATCTTTGAGACCAATTTTTTTCTTTAATCTACAGTTTCATTGATTAAAATGTTAAAGATATAAGTCTCTGAATGCTTTCATAGTTCCTTAAAAGGTAAAAGAAGACAATTGTTGTTGTGTTTTGTGGGAATTTGTTTATTTTTAAATAGTCTTTGTTTTTAGAGCATTGCTGGCTTCAAAGCAAAATTGAGTTAAATTATCCTCTTGACTGTACCATCCAGTAGTCCTTCCAGCAACAAATGACAGTTCCTGTTGCTCCACATCCTGACAAGCATTGTATGTCAGTGTTGTGAGTTTCACCATTCTAACATGTACATTGAGGTACACCATTTTAATTTTCATTTCACAGATACTGTATGATGTAGAACATCTTTTCATATGATGTAAGACATCTTTTCATATGATTCTTTGACATCCACAGATCTCCTTTGGTAAAGTGTCTTTTAAGACTTTTGGCCAATTGTTTTAGCTGGGTGGTTCATATTTTTGCTGTTGAAATTTAATGGCTTTTTTATATTTTGACTAGCAATACTTATCAAATACACCTTTTGCAAATATTTTCCCCCAGCCTGAGGATTGTCATTTTATTTTCCTTTTTGACAGTGTCTTTATCAGTAGGGAAATTTTGATATAAGTGAAATCTACCTTATCAATAATTTCTTCCAGAGATTATGGCTATGGTGTTGTATCTAAAAAATTATCACCAAATATAGCAGCATCTAGAGTTTTTGACCATGCCATGTTTTTCAATAAATAAGAAGGTAATGATTATGAAACAAATTTCCAAATTAACAATTAATGTTAATTAAATAAACTAATTAATATCAAACTAATTAAACATGCCGTGTTTTTAGTAATGAAGATTATACTTTCCTACCTCCATTATAACCCTAGGGTTTGATCGATTTTCATGTATCACACTGACTGGGAATTCCTTCCCTCCCTCCCTTGCTTCCTTTGGGCTGCCTTCAGACTAAGATCCTTCCACTTTCACATTCTGGGTAGCTGGGATTAAAGATGTATACCACTACATCCTTGAATTTTGGAGAACGAGTATCTCATGTGTGAGTTTCAGTGTACTCGAGTGTGTGATGTGAAGAAGTGAAGGCAGCATGCTGCAGCTAGTTTTTCCAGTAATTCCTTCCAGATTTTTATTTATTCACTAATGTGACTAAACATTTCTCTTTAAGAAAACTATAAGATTTGAAGCAAAAAAGAATTAAGATCTGATTTCAATGGAGAAAGACTCACATATAAGTCTTATGTGGCTCTTTATTTCTGATTCATTAGTTTATATGACAAGCACATGTCTGACAGGTCTTCCACGTCAGATTGTAACAGAAGGGGAAATGTTTTAAACTTTGTTTTTTGTTGTTGTTGTTCATAGATTTGGATCATTGCCATATGCAGTCAACATTTTATAAAGGTGTTGTAAGAATTTATTAAAGGAACACCTGAAAATGAACATTCAAATCATGCTCTGAGAGGAGTCAATAATTTTTGCCAATTGCCTGCTACTTCTATCAATCTATCCACTTAGCACTGCAGGAAAAGTTGATAAACTACAAATAATACTTCCTTCAGAAAAGATGTGGGAAATATGCTTGAGGTAAAAGTGTTCACTATATTCACATTTTTTGTGTGTATGTGTGTAAAAATTTCATTTATTTTATTTTCTTGTGGAAACTTGGTCTTTGGTGTCTGCTTAATTTAAACCTAGAGAAAGTTTTGTAGAAGATCAGAATAAATTATTTAATTTTATCCTATTTCTTTCCCTATTGTTTTCCTAAAGTATATCATGTAGCAAAGAGAACATATTTACTTGGTGGCAAAATTGCATTATATTCTCTCATATGATTTGCATATGCATACCACATCTGCCCTTCTGTGGAAAAAAATACTTTTCTGTTAATCTAGTGAAAACCACATAAATCTAAGTCCACATCATCCTAAGAATTTCCTGTACTACTTTGAGTATAGAGCATGGTTTTTCCTCTGAATCATATATATTATTTACATTTTAGATTGATAAAATTTTATCAAGAAGAAAGAAACTCCTTTGGGTACCATGATTAGTGGAGAAGAGAGAAGTGTGAGAAATTTTTGAAACATGCAAAATCTAATTTACCTCAAAGTTTATATCAAAGCTCATCACTTTTTCATAGTTATAACTTTCACTCTACCAGATGTTGACCTTATTATAATGATTATCTATTTATCTATCATCTATCATCCTCCTAATTATTATCTATTTTTCTATCATCTCCTCTATTATGTATGTACCTATGTGTTTAAATCTTCTATTTACATACATATTCTTCCATTTATCCATCTCCAGAATTTTTCTGAAGAAGAGGGAGAATGGTGAAGATAGATTAGGAAAGGGAGAGGAAGGAAGAGTGAAAAATACAGAAAAAGGAAAGAGAGAGGACAACTGGATACAAGGTAAAAGGACTAAATAAAAACTTCTAACTTATTTATCTGTTAACCTCTATTTCATTTTTGATGCAAGTATCAGTGCAGAAGTTTTCTCAGCTGAGTTTCCTAGAGAATCAAAGTCTTCCCTCATGGTACACACTATGCAGGACCAGCTTCTTTTGTGAGTGGCTATTGTCTTTATTTACGACATAGGTCTGAGGAAACAATATTCTCTATTCTGTCTATTCCATGCTCTGGAGTTTGATCTCAGGGTTTCTCACTATTTTGTGGGTAATTTATCTCTTGAGCAATGCCCCAGACTTTTTTTTTTCTGGTTATTTTGGCAATAGGGCCTTGCTTCGGACTGTGATTCTCCTACTTTACACTTCCCATCACAGCTGGGTTAACAGACATGCACCAACACATCCAGCCTTTTTTACATTGAGATGGGGCCTCAGAATCTTTTTGTCTGGGCTGCCCTTGACTGCAACATTCCCCATCTTAGACTCCCACTTAGTTTGAGATGACAGGTGTGCCCCATTGTATCCAGCAATTTGTTGAGATGGGATCTCCCAAACTTTTTTGCCCAAGATGACCTTGAATCATGATCCTCCTGTTATCATCCTCCCAAGTACCTAAGATTACAGGAAAGAGCCACTGGTTCCTGACTTAGTTTTCTTCTAATAAGACCATGACTACTTATTTCAAATGCTATTCATAATATTTAAGTAACATGTCCTTTATTATTGTATACTTGAGATAATTATCCAACATTAACCACCCTCTTTACTTAGCCTTTTGCCATTTAAATACCTGTTCTTGGCTTTCTTTCAAATGTGTGTACAGGGAGGACCACCTTTCTCCCTCAGTACGTCCATCTTCCTCTATCTTTGAAATACTCTAAGAGGTGTATTCATAGCCAATCATAGAAGGCATTGTTTAAGAAATGAATGAATCATGGTCCAAAAAATGTCATCCAACTATATGATTAGCATTTTAATATGTGAATAATATTACAAATTAGTTATAATCTTCAAAGAAGAAGTAGTCCTTAGTCTTAATTTGAGCTAATGCTTATCATTACAGGTTCTATTTGGAGAATAGTCTTATGCCACCAGGCATCATTAAGCATTGGGAACTGTGCAAGCTAGAAAATGACAGAATTACAGCTCCCAGTGGTCCAACCACTTTGGATAAATACTATTAAAGTCAAGGTCAATAAAACAAGATCTTTTTTTCTTTCTTTCTTTTTTTTTTTTTTTCACTAATAGGGAAGAAAGCAATCCATGTTATGAGGGATGTAGAAAACATTGTAGTGTTAAGTCACCATGTGTTGCAAGATTTGAAAGAGCAAGGAAATAGGGCTTAGAAGTCATTAATACATAGAGTAGGAAAAAATACATTGTAAAGCTTGAAATTGAAGAACTCAAGGGAATGATGGGAATTGAGATGTAGTCATGTGACATACTATAAGTGGAATTCATTTGGATATTATTTCACATAACTATTGAAGTTTTTATTTTCCTAAGTGTGGATAAGTACAAGGTGTTTGTGTTAAGAAAAATAGTTTTATATGTTTTAAGAGTGAGCAAATTCAAAATGCAGTATTTTGTTCAATGTTATCAAATGTATCTAACTTGAGTTTTAAAAAAGGAATTTGATGAATTCTCTTTCAAGATCTTAAGCCTATTCAAAAAGTACTCAGTATGACAATCCAGTAGTGTGGAACAGCCATCGTTAATATTAATTGTTAACTTGATTGGGTTGATAAATGACTAAGAGATTAGTAAAGTACACCTCTACGTGTTTTTGTGCATTTTCAGAAACAATTAGACCCTAAAAGCTGTGGTCCAATGGGCCAATTAACACCTTGATGGTTTCTTAATATGATGGCAATTATTGCAAGGTGGTGAGAGGTAGGAAGTAGATCTTAGATAGGGAGAAGGAGGTCATTGGGAGAATGTCTTGAGGACTATATCTTGCCCTGGTCCCTTCCCATATTTCCTTTCTCTGCTTTCTATCTATCATGAAGTGAACACATTTCTTCCACTACATGCTCCTGTGGCCCATGACTTAGTATCCAAGCACTGGGGCCAGCAACCATAGACTCAACCATCTGAAACCATGAGCCAAAATAAATCCTTCGTCTTTTAAATTGTTTGTGTCAGGTATTTTGTCATAACAACAAGAAAATTAACTGATATGGAAAAACCCTATCTACTGTCCTGGTCTCATGATTGATAAAAATCATTCACATTACCAATCTTGTAATATCTCCAGTTTAATTGGATGGGATTTCCTTAGATGACT
Source organism: Castor canadensis (assembly GCF_047511655.1). Taxonomy (NCBI): domain Eukaryota; kingdom Metazoa; phylum Chordata; class Mammalia; order Rodentia; family Castoridae; genus Castor; species Castor canadensis. The sequence goes on along the minus strand of NC_133390.1, from coordinate 24,056,012 downwards.
AAAGTGTTTTTTAAAATTGGACTGATTTAGTATTAAGTACATAAATTATTAATAAAAGAAAACTGTCAATATGTAGGATGAAAAATTTTAGAGGTCTGAATGAGATCTATATTTAATATTGCATTGATTCCTGGAACTCTGTAAAAAAGTGTATTTTAGAGAACTTACCATATATACAAAAAAGTAACTATGAATGGATGGTGATAGATTAATTTGCTTAATGTTACTAAAAATTTCACAATGTATATGAATATTGAAGCCAACATAAAATACACCTTAAATTGATGCAAATGGGATACAATTGCATTTACATTTGTTAGTTATAAAAGAATCTATGCAAGTTTCACTTTTTGTATTTATGTAATGTTGAAGAAAAATATGTGTGTTAAACTCTAGTGTTCCTCCAATTTTTAGGTTCAATTGAAGATTCATTTTAAACTTAGAATTTTAAACACTTCCTAAATTTGTTAATACAATATTTTTGAAAATATAAAGTTTACCATATTTAGTCAAAAATCTTCATTACTAAAAAATAAAGTAAATCATCATACTTAAAATAATGTGGTGTAGAAAGTGTGAAGGCATTATTTATTTAAACCTGAAAATGGGTAACACTTTATTATAAAATATTTCAGAACTGATTAATAAAATTTGATACATTGAAAAAATTTTATATAAATTTCAATTTTTAATTTTAACAGATCTAATGAAGTTGTTTATATGAAAAAAGAAATCATTCTATAGTATCTTCCACATGTGAAAATTATCCTTATAGGTATTTCAGAAACCTGTAACATGATGGGTAATACATAGAACTCCCTGTATGTGTCTTTGCTATGTGTGTCTTTTGTGAACCAAATGTCAGCTTTCTAGCATCTAACTGGAAAATTATGACTTCTATCAGATAATAGAAATGAATTCATAGTAATAAAATAGCAGGATGTGGGAAAAGCCAGCACCTATGACTATACAAGCACATGCACAATCATAAAGCACACATGCACATCCTTCATAGTCTTTTCAAGATGCTGTTGGAATGGAAAAAGAGTGGTATCTGCATAGATTTACAAGTACATATTTTCCAGTATTATTTCTGGTTAAATAAAAATGATACTTAAAAAGAGAAACATTTATATACGGAAAATACCTCCAATATATTTAATGATCAAAACTATTTTAAATAATTTTTTAAAAATAAAATTACTGAATACAAGTAAATATTCAATAAGACTATTTATTAATTATTTCCCTTTTTTATTTTTACTTGAAAATAGCTCATCTAAATATGGTAAATTTCTGATTTAAAAAAATATATATATATTAAAAGAACTTCAACAAGCAAAAACCATTTTTAATCTTTGAAGCTAATTTTATAACTTATTTTAAGTACTAATTTTATGTATGCTTCTCTTCTTGGTCTGCCACTTTTAAATATAAATATTCATAGGATGACATTTTGAATGTTTTCATACTATCCAAAGAGAAAAATAAGAGGAAACATTTCAATAAAAATTTAATAATATAGAAATTGTCATTTTCTAATAAGTCAAGTTTAAAAAGTGTCTTGATATAATTTTGATTTTGCCCCTCTCCTCAAGGCCTATATTAAAATAAGGGCCTAGTCCTCAGCTTCGTGTGCTTTTAGGAGATGGCATATCCTTTAGGGCAAAGGGGACTGATTTTGGGCTTGTGTCCTTGAAGGGGATGTTGGCTCCCTGGCATTGCTTCTGGCAGACACAAGGTGAATAGCTTTGTTCTACAGTTCTCCCACCACATTATTCTACTTTACCCCTGGAGGGACAACAATACAACCAACCAAGCATGGACTGAAATATCTTAAGTCAGAGGGCAGAATTTTCCTTTGCCATCTCCGATACAAACACTACAAATAGTTTTTTTTTCTAAAAAAAAAAGTTTTTCTAAAACTTCAAAACTAACCTAATAAAATTTAAACAAGATACATTGTAGTATATTCATGCTTTTTAGCAGAAATTTAATTTTATGCTTTTACTTATCTTTTAATTGATAGCCTCTTTTTAAATGAGGACTTACACAGCTGAGTTGACTTTCCTATTTTTTACATCTACCTACTTTCTTCAAATATAGTTCACATATATGTTCTTCCTTATTCTTTTCAAAATATTTAAAATATATTTTGTAATGCCCTACTAATTTAATAAATAGGATGATTAAAATGCATTTTGGATTTATGAGTGCCTGTTACCAACAAATACAGAGTAATTACTTGTTTTAACTTAAAAATTTATTTTTTAATCACAAATAAATACAGAAAGAATAAAAAAATGGAAGAAATTTCCCTTCAGATGCTCTGTTCAAAATAGAAATCAGTGCTATACCATTCTAAGCAGCAAACTAGAGAAGTAAGGAAAAAACTTAGACAGCATGTCATTCAGAATTTTTCTTCTTTCCTAGATCCTTTTTTAAAGGGTTTTATGTAAAGCCAGAATAAAACACAAAGCAACAAAGCAACAAAAACAACTCAAAAACAAACTCAGTATACAAATATTTCAAAACAATAATTATGCAAATACTCCTCGCTCTAACCATTTGAATGTTTAATTGGAAACAAATGACTTTTAAGTTAATACATATGCTGCTGTTCATTACATGAAAAGCTATATTTTCTTTATTATTTATACCTATAAACTCAAGAGTACCACATAGGCATTATCTTAGTGTTTTGACACCAAAATTATAATAAATAAGTTATTATTTTCTCCATTTCCACTGACAAGAAAGTTAAGGTACAAAACTAGTGTTTTATGTAAAGGACTAAAGAAATAATTGCTTTCTTCTTATGTGAACTTTATCTTAATAAAATAATATTTATAAAGAACATTTGTGGATTCTTTTTAAGTACTCAACTAGATACCATGTACTGTACAAGATCCATCTTCTTAAATTCATAAAAAGTCACATGAAGGAATTATTGCTCTAACCTCATTTACTAAATAATGAAGAGTGAAATTTATTATCTAATGTCAGTAAATAGCAGAGCTGTGAATCAATCTAGGCATTCCAACATTAGAATCCATAAAGTTACCTAAGGCTGTTAGACACTAAATTGTGTCCCCAAACATCTTCTAAAAAAAAAAAAGCATAGGATGAAACTTAACTAACAACATGATTGTATTTGGAGATAAAGCTTTCAAAGGAGGTATTTAGGTTTATTTTTTGTTGTTTTGCTTTATTTGTTTTCCTTATTTTTCAAGGTTTTTATTATTATTATTATTACTGTGCTGGGTAAGGGTACATTGATATTTACAAATGTTCTTACAATATATCAAATATATAACACTTGAATTCACCCCCTCCATCATTCTCCTTTGTCCCCGCTTCCCTCCATTCCTGGAATAGTTTCAACAGGTATCATTTTTCCATTTACATACTTGTGTACACAGTATTAGCACATATTCACCTTCCCATGCCCTTTTCCAACTGCTCCCACTCCCACTGATACCAACTACCCTGACAGGACCTGTTCTGCTTCCTATTCTCTATTTTGTAAATTAAAAAAATAACATTTTTATTTGCTTAAGATAGCTACACAGGGATTTTCCTTGTGATCTTTCCATATACATAAAAATATATATACTATATATGTGATATATATATATATATATATATATAACATAACCTGAGTTTGTTCATCTCCTCTATTTTTTTTCTTTCTACCTTAGTCCCCTTTTTATGGTGGCTTCAACAGGCTTAATTTTTACATTCATTCTTACATAGAGAGTATATCAACCATATTCACCTTCTTGACTTCGTTTTTTTATCCTCTCTCCTGTGTGACTTCCCCTTAGTACAACCTTAGCATGACTTATTTTTCATATTATTCCTGTATTTGTATTACGTCTGTATTACACATATGAGAGAAAATGTGTGTCTTTTGGCCTTCTGAACTTGGGTAACTTCACTTAAGATGATGTTCCATCCATTTACCTATAAAATTTCATTCTTCTGTATGGCTGACTAAAATTACATGGTCCATAAATACCACGTTTTCTTAACCCATTTGTCAGTAGTAGGCGTCTTGGCTGTTCCCATAACTTACCTATCATGAATAATGCTACAATAAACATGGGTGTTCTGGTGCCTTTGTTGTAACCTGACATAAATTCCTTTAGGTGTATCCCTAGGAGTGGAATTGCTGGATTATATGGCAGTTCCATTCTTAGTATTTTGAAGAGCCTCCATACTGTTTTCCATAGTGATTGAACTAGCTTACATCCCCCCCACTTCAGCAGTATATGAGGGTTTATTTTTCCCCACATCTTTTTCCCACTAGCATTTGTTGTTGTTTATATTCTTTTTTTTTCTTTATTATTCATATGTGCATACAAGGCATGGGTCATTTCTCCCCCCTGCCCCACCCCCTCCCTTACGACCCAATCCACCCCCTCCCTCTCCCCCCCCTCAATACCCAGCAGAAACTATTTTGCCCTTATTTCTAATTTTGTTCTAGAGAGAGTATAAGCAATAATAGGAAGGAACAAGGGTTTTTGCTGGTTGAGATAAGGATAACTATACAGGACATTGACTCACATTGATTTCCTGTGCATGTGTGTTACCTTCTATGTTAATTCTTTTTGATCTAACCTTTTATCTAGTTCCTGGTCCCCTTCTGCTATTGGCCTCAGTTGCTTTTAAGGTATCTGCTTTAGTTTCTCTGAGTTAAGGGCAACAAATGCCAGCTAATTTTTTAGGTGTCTTACCTATCCTCACCTCTCCCTTGTGTGCTCTCACTTTTATCATGTGCTCAAAGTCCAATCCCATTGTTGTGTTTGCCCTTGATCTAATGTCCACATATGAGGGAGAACATACGATTTTTGGTCTTCTGGGCCAGGCTAACCTCACTCAGAATGATGTTCTTCAATTCCATCCATTTACCAGCGAATGATAACATTTCGTTCTTCTTCATGGCTGCATAAAATTCCATTGTGTATAAATACCACATTTTCTTAATCCATTCATCAGTGGTGGGACATCTTGGCTGTTTCCATAACTTGGCTATTGTGAATAGTGCTGCAATAAACATGGGTGTGCAGGTGCCTCTGGAGTAACCTGTGTCACAGTCTTTTGGGTATATCCCCAAGAGTGGTATTGCTGGATCAAATGGTAGATCAATGTCTAGCTTTTTAAGTAGCCTCCAAATTTTTTTCCAGACTGGTTATACTAGTTTACATTCCCACCAACAGTGTAAGAGGGTTCCTTTTTCCCCGCATCCTCACCAACACCGGTTATTGGTGGTGTTACTGATAATGGCTATTCTAACAGGGATGAGGTGGAATCTTAGCGTGGTTTTAATTTGCATTTCCTTTATTGCTAGAGATGGTGAGAATTTTTTCATGTGTTTTTTGGCCATTTGAATTTCTTCTTTTGAGAAAGTTCTGTTTAGTTCACTTGCCCATTTCATTATTGGTTCATTAGTTTTGGGAGAATTTAGTTTTTTAAGTTCCCTATGTATTCTGGTTATCAGCCCTTTGTCTAATGTAGAGTTGGCAAATATTTTCTCCCACTCGGTGGGTGTTCTCTTTAGTTTAGAGACCATTTCTTTTGATGAACAGAAGCTTTTTAGTTTTATGAGGTCCCATTTATCTATGCTATCTCTTAGTTGCTGTGCTGCTTGGGTTTCGTTGAGAAAGTTCTTACCTATACCTACTAACTCCAGAGTATTTCCTACTCTTTCCTGTATCAACTTTAGAGTTTGGGGTCTGATATTAAGATCCTTCATCCATTTTTAGTTAATCTTGGTATAGGGTGATATACACGGATCTAGTTTCAGTTTTTTGCAGACTGCTAACCAGTTTTCCCAGCAGTTTTTGTTGAAGAGGCTGCTATTACTCCATCGTATATTTTTAGCTCCTTTGTCAAAGAAAAGTTGGTTATAGTTGTGTGGCTTCATATCTGGGTCCTCTTTTCTGTTCCACTGGTCTTCATGTCTGTTTTTGTGCCAGTACCATGCTGATTTTATCATTATTGCTTTGTAATATAGTTTGAAGTCAGGTGATACCTCCTGCATTGTTCTTTTGATTGAGTATTGCCTTGGCTATTCCTGGCCTCTTGTGTTTCCATATAAATTTAACAGTAGATTTTTCAATCTCTTTAATGAATGTCATTGGAATTTTGATGGGAATTGCATTAACCATGTAGATTACTTTTGGAGTATCGACATTTTTAGTATGTTGATTCTACCAATCCATGAGCATGGGCGATCTCTCCATTTTCTATAGTCTTTCTCAATCTCTTTCTTCAGAAGTGTAGTTTTCCTTGTAGAAGTCTTTCACATCTTTTGTTAGGTTTACACCTAGGTATTTGATTTTTTTTCAGGCTATTGTAAATGGAATTGTTTTCATACATTCTTTTTCAGTTTGCTCATTGTTAGTGTATAGAAATGCTAATGATTTTTCTATGTTGATTTTATATCCTGCTACCTTGCTATAGCTATTGATGAAGGCTTTTTCTGCATCTATTGAGATGATCAAATGATTTTTGTCTTTGCTTCTGTTAATGCGGCTTATTACATTTATTGATTTTCATATGTTGAACCACCTCTGCATCCCTGGGATAAAGCCTACTTGGTTGTGGTGAATAATCTTTTTAATGTGTTGAATTCGGTTTCCCATTATTTTGTTGAGGATTTTTGCGTCAATGTTCATTAAGGAGATTGGCCTATATTTCTCCTTTTTGGAGGTGTCTTTGCCTGGTTTTGGGATAAGTGTAATACTGGCTTCATAAAATGTGTTTGGCAGTTTTCCTTCCCTTTCTATTTCGTGGAGCAGTTTAAGGAGGGTTGGTATCAGTTCTTCTTTAAAGGTCTGATAGAATTCAGCAGAGAATCCATCAGGTCCTAGACTTTTCTTTTTGGGGAGACTCTTGATTGCTGCTTCAATTTCATTTTGTGTTATAGGTCTATTCAGGTGATTAATTTCTTCTTGGTTCAGTTTTGGATGATCATATGTATCTAGAAATCTGTCCATTTCTTTAAAATTTTCAAATTTATTTGAATATAGGTTTCCAACGTAGTCTCTGATGATTTCCTGGACTTCCATGGTGTTTGTTGTTATCTCCCCTTTTGCATTCCTGATTCTACTAATTTGAGTTTTTTTCTCTCCTCATTTTAGTCAGGTTTGCCAGGGGTCTATTGATCTTGTTTATTTTTTCAAAGAACCAACTTTTTGTTTCATTAATTCTTTGTATGGTTTTTTTTGGTTTCTGTTTCGTTGATTTCAGCTCTTATTTTTATTATTTCTCTCCTTCTATTTGTTTTGGGATTTGCTTGTTCTTTTTTTTCTAGGAATTTGAGATGTATCATTAGGTCATTGATTTGGTATCTTTCAGTCTTTTTAATATATGCACTCATGGTTATAAACTTTCCTCTCAGGACTGCCTTAGCTGTGTCCCACAGGTTCTGGTAGGTTGTGTTTTCATTTTCATTAACTTTCAGGAACTTTTTAATTTCCTCTTTTATTTCATCAATGATCCATTCTTCATTAAGTAATGAGTTATTTAGTTTCCAGCTGTTTGCATGTTTTTTGTCTTTACTTTTGTTGTTGAGTTCTACTTTTACTGCATTTTGATCAGATAGTATGCACGGTATAATTTCTATTTTCTTATATTTGCTGAGACTTGCTTTGTGCCCTAGGATATGATCTATTTTGGAGAAGGTTCCGTGGGCTGCTGAGAAGAATGTTATTGTGTAGAGGTTGGATGAAATGTTCTGTAGACATCAACTAGGTCTATTTGATCTATTGCATATTTTAGATCTAGGATTTCTTTATTGATTTGTTGTTTGGATGACCTATCAATTGATGACAATGGGGTGTTAAAGTCTCCCACACCCACTGTGTTGGCGTTTATATATGCTTTTAGGTCTTTCAGGGTATGTTTGATGAAATTGGGTGCGTTGACATTGGGTGCGTACAGATTGATGATTATTATTTCCTTTTGGTCTATTTCCCCTTTTATTAGTATGGAATGTCCTTCTTTATCTCATTTGATCAATGTAGGTTTGAAGTCTACTTTGTCAGAGATAAGTATTGCTACTCCTGCTTGTTTTTGGGGGCCATTGGCTTGGTAAATCTTCTTCCAGCCTTTCATCATAAGCCTATGCTTATTTCTGTTGGTGAGATGGGTCTCCTGTAAGCAACAAATTGTTGGATCTTCCTTTTTAATGCATTTTGTCAAGCAGTGCCTTTTGATGGGTGAATTAAGTCCGTTAACATTAAGCATCAGTACTGATAGGTATGTGGTGATTCCTGTCATTTAGTTGTCTTAGTTGTTTGAAGGTTTGATTGTGCGTACCTAAGTTAGGTTACTCTCTACTGTCTTGCTTTTTCTTTTCCTGTGGTTTGATGCTGCCTATCTTTTCATGGTTAAGTTGGGTTTCACTTTCTGTGTGCAGAATCCCTTGCAGAATCTTTTGTAGTGATGGCTTTGTGGTCACATATTGTTTTAGTTTCTGCTTATCATGGAAGACTTTTATTGCTCCATCTATTTTGAATGATAGTTTTGCTTGGTAGAGTATCCTGGGGTTGAAGTTATCTTCATTCAGTACCCGGAAGATCTCACCCCATGCTCTTCTTGCTTTTAATGTTTCTGTTGAGAAGTCTGGTGTGATTTTGATGGGTTTACCTTTGTATGTTACTTGTTTTTTCTCTCTTACAGCCTTCAATATTCTTTCCTTGTTGTTTTAATGATGATATGTCGTGGAGTAGTTCTATTTTGATCTGGTCTGTTTGGTGTCTTGGAGGCCTCTTGCATCTGTATGGGAATATCTTTCTCTAGATTTGAGAAATTTTCCATTATTATTTTGTTGAATAGATTACGCATTCCCTTTGCTTGCACCTCTTTTCCTTCTTCGAATCCCATGATTCTCAAGTTTGGTATTTTGATGGAGTCAGTGAGTTCTTGCATTTTCTTTTCACAGGTCTCCAGTTGTTTAATTAATAGTTCTTCAGTTTTTCCTTTAATTACCATTTCATCTTCAAGTTCTGAGATTCTGTCTTCTGTTTTATCTATTCTGCTGGATTGGCCTTCCATTTTGTTTTGCACTTCTGTTTCGTTCTTTTTTCTGTGGTTTTCCATATCCTGGCTGTTTTCTTCTTTAATGTTGTCTATTTTTGTCCTGAGTTCATTTATCTGTTTATTTATCATGTTCTCTCTTTCACTTTGTTGTTTATACAGTGCTTCTATGGTTTCCTTTATTTCTTCTTTTACTTTTTCAAATTCTCTACTTTTGTTGTCTTGGAATTTCTTGAGTGTCTCCTGTACATTTTGGTTGACCCTATCCAGTATCATATCTATAAAATTCTCATTGAGTAGTTGTAGTATGTCTTCTTTTAAATTATTCTTGTGGGCTTCATTGGGTCCTTTGGCATAGTTTATCTTCATTTTGTTGGAGTCTGGATCTGAGTTTCTGTTTTCTTCATTCTCCTCTGGTTCCTGTACTAATTTTTGCTGTTAGGAAACTTGTTTCCCTGTTTTTTCAATCTTCCCGTCATTGTCTTTGGTGTTGTTACTGTCCCTGTACTGTGTGCAGTTAAGTATTTTCTAGCTTGTAATAATAACAATGGTAATATTTAGAATGGAAGGGTGATCTGAGATGGAAAGCAAGAAGTTAAAGAAAAGGGGAAAACAAATACACAGACAAGAGGGAGAAAGCAGAACAAGGTTTCAGACAAGAAAGTTTCAAAGGTATAAACAGGGAATGTTAGTGTACTAATTGACAGTAAGCTGAACAGACATTAGATGGACAGAGATAGGATTGAAAATTAAAAATAAAAAAATTAAGATAGGAATAAAAATAAAAAATAAGTAAATGAAAGAAATATCTATATATTAAAAATGAGTTAAAGTAAAATGGAAAATAGAAAATTAAAAAAATAAATAAATAACCAAAAAACTCTCCAAGTTCAAATGCAAAGAATTTTCCATCAATAATTTGGGTGTCCGTCTCAGTCTCCAATCCTGGAGATGGTGCCTCAGATGTTGTTCTGTAATTGTCTCATCAAAGGGGATGCATACAGTAGAACAAAACTACACACACACACACACACACACACAAACCCACCTAGTGTCCCAAATTCAAATGCAATACAGTTTCAGTAAGTTTTTCCACTTGCAGGTGTAATTCGGTTGTTCTCTCATCAAAGGTAAGGAGAAAAAGAAAATAAAAAGAGTCTGGAGACAGTTCTGAGAATGGTATCTGCAGCTGTGGCTTGCCTGCCCGCTGCTGTCAGCCTGCTGTTGCTGGAGGCGTTGTTTATGCAGATCTCTATGGTGAGCTTAGCACTCACCTGGCCCCGCAGGCTTTGTTTGTTCAGAGTTCTCCTGTGTGGGAGCCTCTGCTACAGGCTTTCCCCTTTCCAAGCACTGGGAAAGGTGACACTGCACCCGTGTTGTCAGGCCTGCATGTTTATTTACAGTTCATGTGGGAGGTGGGTCTTCCCCCCTCTCCTGTGAAGTTTTCCTCCCACTGCCACTTTCACAAGCTTTCCTGCTCCTGCTTATTGGGCAGTGCTGCTGCTCCTGCCAGCCACCATGTTTGTTTACAGTTCACATGGGAAGTGGGTCTTCCCTCCTCTCCTGTAGAATTTTCCTTCCTCCGCCACTCTCACAAGCTTCCCCACTCCTTGTTGCTGGGCCTGCCTGGCTTGTTTATTTACAGTTTATTTACAGTCCCAGGAAGGGTTCCCTTCCCCAAATCTTCAGCGCTCAGGGTGCCCCACCCTCTTTCCTGCGTGTGTTTATTGCTCTTATTGTTTATTACTCAGTTTCTCTTTTTCCCCCGGGTGGAGGTCAGTCTGTCCAGGGGGCTTTGCTGCTCTGGCCCAGGCTTGTCTGTGGGAGTACTGCGGTACCATGAAGCTCACCTGGTCCACGTCTTCCCAAGCCATCTGGGCGCCAGTGACTGGTGGCCCGGGAGCCCTCCTTCTTTCTCCGTTTAACATGAAGTGGAGATTCTCTGCGCCAGCTGGAGGTGTGGAGGTGACAAAGTTATGCCTTTTCTCAGTGATTATGCCTGCAAAGTGTGTCTTCAGTGTCTCTCCCAGATTTCACTGTAGGATGCTCGCTTTCTGCTTCCTCCCTCTAGCCGCCATCTTGGAATCCTCTGTTGTTTATATTCTTGATGGTAACCATTATAATAAGAATGAGGTGGAATCTTAATAGTATTTAGGTTAAATGAGACCATTCTTGCCCTAATGCAGAAAAGAAAAGAACTTAAGAGGAGAACAGCCATGTGAGTACATATTGAGATGCCAACCCTCTTTAAGCTAGAAAGAGAGGTTTCATCAGGAAACAATTCTGTTAGCAGTTTGGTCTTGGACTCCCAGTCTCTAGAACTGTGATAAACTAATGTTTTGTTATTTAATCAATGGTGTTATGTTATGGCAGCCAAACTAGATCAATTCACTGGTTTGTGGTTCAGTGATTTGGTGCCAACTTTCTGATTTTAATCCTCCCTAGACTCTTTTAGAGGTTTATTCTTAGTAGACAACCCTTGTGTTCATACTCCCTATTCCTTTTCCTATTGATTTCATTTGATTTTATTATTGTAAGTACAAGAAGTACTTAAAGGTTGTTTATGATTTCCACTATTCTAAGAAGTGGTAAAGAAACTTAATTTTTGCTCATTGAACCTGAAAAAAACTTGTGTTATAAATGACATGCTTTCCTTTGGTTATCTGTCTCCACTCTGCTACATTTCAAGTATCTTCCCTATTGTCAGTCAGACCTCAAAGAGCAGTATTACTAGCAGCAGATGTCATAAGAGGCATATTGACAATGGATCAGGCATTGGGATTGTAAAGGTTCAATCAAAGAAAGTAGCAGTGACTAATTTTTGCTGTTAATGTTGTGAATATTTAAATTGACCACAGTTTTAGGTAACATTTATGCTTTCATGCCTCTGCACAGCCATACATGTCAATACCTGTGTGTGTGTGCCTCTGCATACATCTGTGTGTTTATATTCATAAGTAGTCCTTGATTTACATTACTCTTTAATTACTGGGTCTGAGGAGAGATCACTGATATGAGTTTGATTTTTTTAAGCCCTCAGGAGACCATTTTATATTTTATATGTCAGAGTGTCCTGAAGTTCAGTCATGAGATTAATGTGTAGCTGTTCTTAGGATCCTTCTGGTGAGAGTGACTAACTCTCTGGATGTATATTATTTATGGATTTTATGTTACCTTCTTAAATGAGAAAGAGGGAGAAAGAACTCAAGAACTTGTAAACTAAAATCAATACAGTTAATAATCTCTCACATAGAAAAATTTGCCATGTCTCTGTTTACTTCTTAAGTGTTCTTCTGAATTAGATATACTCCTCACTAAATGACTTCATATTTCTCTGTGTTTCTCCTTCTTCTTTTGCTTCAATATCACACCTCATTTTCTTGCTCTGCTTTTCAGTCTCCTACACAGAAAATCATGTTGGATTTCTATTATTACTTCCCTAAATAAAGTCACTGATACAGACTCAGGAGGAGTCAGGAACCCATTTATTTCACAGTGTGGTAGTGATAGTTCAATATTCAGAAGAGGGCAATAATTGTGTGTATGGAATACTTTTTTTCACAGGTGATCATTATTTGAAAGATCCCTCTCTTAGAGTTTAGGGTTTTGTAAAATAATGTTAAAGCAAATTATGTCTGGAGAGATGTTGGTAAAAATAAAAGAAGTCATTCTTACAGTGAAAATTTAAATATAACCAGCAATTTTAAGAAACCATCCAAAGTATTGTGTAATAGAATATATTTCCTTAGCTTAAACCTTTGTGTTGGAGTGAGACCATCTCTTAAATAGAAGGCATATGTAACTACTATAAATGTTTTTTAAAAATTATGACATTGCTTTAAAATAAAAGAAGCCTGGATGCTTTTTCCTTTATGACCTAAGCCATAAAGAACAGAAAATATATTCTCACAATTTTATTAGACATATTTTTTTCTTCTATCAAACTAAGCAGTTGTGTTAAATCTACAGAGATTTCAAGTGTTTATATATTCATGTACTCAGATTTTTCTTCATCGTTTTAAATTTCTAAGTCTTTTTTTATGCAAGAATTAGAGAAATACTGTTTCCACGAACATTTGAGTTTTGTGATTTAATCAATTTAAATTTTCTAACAGGCATGGATTGTGGGTAGTGAATAGCAGGGTATTTTATCTATTATGCTGTGCCACTCAAGATAAATGACATATTCTTCTGAGTTCACTTGGTGGAGAAGTTCTAAACATGTGATAATCATGCTGATGAAGTAAACAGTGGAAACTTTTCTTCCCATATTTGTATTTTTGTCATAGTGGAGGAATGTTTGTGATAATAAGTAATTTCAAGAGAAATGCAAATTTTATTACATAGCCAGGTTCTGTATACAAAACACCCATAGTGCAAAGCAAAACAATTAATCAATTAGGAGAAAAAAATTTCCAATTACTTTGCAATATGTAGATGAAAATTATCATTGTATTGTTCGATTTTTCACCTCTGCAATTATTTTTAGTATTAGCACACTATTCTTAACCACCTACAATCTACTAATCAGACAAGTTCTACAGCATGTATTATTTTATTAATTTTGTTTTTTTTCCAAGAAAATTATAATGTGAACCTTATGAAGAAAGAAATCATCTTCATCTAGTATCATCAAAATAATCTGGCTAGGTAACACTTTAGAGGAAGCCACTACCAGGAGAAGGAGGGTAAAAGAAAGAAGTTAAAAAGGTGAATGTGGTAAGCATATTTTTTATACAAGAATGAATATAGAATTTCTAAACCTATTGAAGTCACTGTAAGAAGGGGACTAAAGAAGAAAGGAGAAATATTGAGGGGATAAACTAGTTTGGGTTATAATACATATATACACAGAAATGTTGCAATGAAACTCCCTGAATAACTATCTTAAACAAAAAATTGTCTTTTCTGAAGAAGGAAGAACAGGACGGTAAAACAGGTACTGTCTGGGGTTGGTACCACTGGGATGGGGAGGATATAAGGAAAGGGTATGGGAGGGTGAATATGGTGGAAATATGTTATACTCTTGTATGAAAATGGAAAAATAAGACCTGTTGAAACTATTCTAAGAATGGAGGGAGGGAGAAAAAAGGAGAATGATGGAGGGGGTAAATTTAACTCCGATATATTGTAAGAACTTTGTAAAATGTCACAATGTATCTCCTGTATAACAATAATATGACATAAAAAACAAGAATTAAAAAAATAAAAATAATAATGCTAGTCATATCATTATCAGAGACTTGAATATTAAAGCAGATAATAGAAAACATTCCCTTTCATCTTTTTCCTTAATGTCAATTTAGTTTCTAATTTCATTTTCACTATCATTTGTTTAGCTGTTTTGCTTAGGGCTTTTGTTTAGACCGTGGTTAAATTAATTATGGTTATTAGTTCCAATTTTCACTTGACTTTAATTACATGTGTACTACCTTATGCTACTGTCGAGTTTTTGGTTATTTTTTCATTAACATGTATAAAAGTAAATTCTCTTTGTAGTAATTAGTACAATGTGAGATTGGAAATAATTCTATACTACATTTGTGCTATATGTGCTTGGTTACAGTTCATTTTCTGAAAGACTTTTGAATGTTTGTCACTGCTTCTTTTACTTGAGATGTCCCAGTATCTTGTATCTAAATATTAGGTGTGGGAAGGGAATGAATTTGTGCTCACATCCATTTTAAATAATATTAGCACATAATTTTTGTTGAAAAATTTGGAAGAATTCAAATTCTTTCCTTGTTTAATTTATCAATATGGAAAATATGAGGAAATTTCTTATCTTCAATTTCAATGATAAAAATATGGCTTTCTCTTACATTTACTCAGAATTATAACTTGTGGTAGAAAGAAAACTTTGGGTATATCCCAAGTGACCAGCAAAATCATTTTCTTACCATTAAGAATAAAACTATGTAGAAAAAAAATGGGACAAAATAAAATTTTAGAAATAGACATACAAAAGTAAAAATGCTTTATGATGATAAAGTAAGGTCACACAAGGAAAAAAGGCATATGAAAAATTATAGGTATGAAGGAAAATTCCAGATGACTGTAAGAAGAAGAATCAATTAATAAACAGGATACTTTTTCCTGTGACATAGGAGAAAAGCTTGAAGAAAGATGAAGTTGGTTATGGATGTCCTACTGTTTCAGCCCAAAAGGAGCACTGTAATAAACTGTAAGGCTACAGGAGGGAGAAGGGCCTTACTCCATCCTGTTTGCTTGTAGTGGCTTCCAGTAGTGTGTGGTACTTGTGAGAGTCACTCCAGTAGAGCTCCTTAATCCTGCAACAAACATTTCCTTTCCAGCTGAGTATACTCTGTAGCATTTCCAGCTCTTGGACAACTATCCTTCTCTACTCTTCTCTACACTAGCCCCAGCTGAGGTGGCAGTCTCCTAGTCTCTGATGGCTGGGTCTCAGCTCAATTCTTTTTCTTCCTATTTTTCCATTTATTTATCTATTTATAAATACTGAAGATAGAGCTGCAGACTGCTTGCATTTTAGTCAACAAACTACTACTGAGCTACATTCCCAGCCAAAGAAATAAATACTTATTTAGTGTACATGCCCAACTTGTGGAAATCTTCTCTAGCAACACAAAATGGACTGAAGACTTCTTTAGCAGCATAATCCTATTATTTCAAGAATTAACTCAGATGAGAACACCTCTGACGGTATCTACCATTACCCACATAAATGACAGATATAACACCACAGTCTACTACCCTGGTATCCACTGAACAGTTGTTAGAGACATCAATTCACTTTTAAGTTTGTTTTGCTATAAGCACCTTGAAGGAAGTAAATCCATTCTTGCACATTGGTATTAGAGTATACATCAGTGCTATTGCTACATACTAAGTGCTCAGTAAAGTAGGATGTTAATAAATAAATCAACATTTCAGTGGTGGGTTATATTTTCAAAAACGGGTTGCCAGAATTATCAAAACAAAAAATGTAAGATTCCCAAGTAAATTTCAGTTTCAGTAAAATAACAAATAAGTTATCGAGCTTCAGTATGTTCTAAATTTATTATATTGCTTAAATAATATGTATTTTTATTATGATTTCAGATTTAAACAGGAATCTTGTATTTATCTGAAAATTTTAGTCTGAATAAAATATTTTAAGACTGAATGGATTAAATAAATTCTGGGAAATACATATGATTTTTGCTGTGAATTGTATGTAAAGATCTATAATGTTGATCCATTTTATCATATAATGACTTTTTATATTGATTGAGTGGACATTAATTGCATAATTCTTTTAGAGTAGTATATATACACTGAAATGGTATGTGAACATAAGATGTATTCATTTATACTTTTACCAACTATGACAATATTTTCTTGTGTCACTTGATAAATAGAGCACTTCAATTGCTGTAAGTAGACTTGATGTCCTAGATTCAAGATTAATGTCTTTCTAACAGTGGAACATACTTTATCTCTGAGCAAGACATGTCTGGATGTCGATTGACAGGCCTTGTGGTATGACTCAGGTAGGCAAATACCAGCCTGAAGGTCACCTTTTGAAAATTATAATGTTTCATGTACATCCAATAATTTCAATCTATCCTAGACAAGTCTTCAGGTTTGTGGTTTCAGAATATAAATGCCACAAGCACAGATTTTGATGGGCAGTAATTGTCTGATGAATGGTAGCTTCTTTTCCAGTATACTTGAACCCAATTCAAAACTAAATAAAGTTTCTCTGGAAGCCCAGCATTTCAGAATCACAATCATATTTTCTTCAATTGAACTAATATTTAGGATAGTTATAGCAATCTAAAGGAATTTTGAAACATACACTCTTGCTTAAAATAAAAATTCAACTACCTGGAAACCTTTAGGTATATTCTGAACTTTTGGCAAATGAATGTTTTTGCTTTTATTTTTTTAAATTAATCTTGTTTGTTTCAACTTGGAACTAGAAGATTCCTAAAAGAAAGAATGAAATATAGTTTACAAATCTAAGACTCCTTATTATGATCATTGATGTTATACAGCCTAACTTTGATTTTTATAGACTTTGAGAATCAGCTCTCTCTCTCTTTCTATATATATATATATATATATATATATATATATATATATGTACATATATATATATATATATATATGTACATATATATACACACACACATATACACACATGTATATATACATACACACACACACATATATATACACACACACATACACACACTTGTGTGTGTGTGCATGTGTGTGTTATTTAAAGCCACAGAAATTGATAATATACCTAAGGAAGAAAGGTATATCAAAATGGTCATGGGAATCAGGTCCCAGATTGAATTCTGAATCATTTAATCACTTAAAAGAAACAAAAAACTGAACAAACACATAGCAACAAAAATGTGAGTGTGTATGTGTGAAATGAGTATTTTGTCTCTGCTTTCCTGGTACATAGCTTCTTACAATCTTCAAAGTAATAAGTGTTGTCTTGGGAGTTAATGAAATGACTGATGACTGATGCATTCCTGGATATCTTCATGATGGCAGCTGGAGACTTTCAAGTGATTAGAAGGTTCAAACATTCTTCCCTAACTTCAGGATTTCCAGGGAAGGTGAAGGGGTGAAAGTTGACTTAATTAATAATGGCCAATGATTTAATCATTCATGCCTAAGTAAGTAGCCCTCTATATAACCCCAACGACAGGTGTAGAGAGCATCAACTCTGCTGAGTATGGGCCACTGCGAGGACACTGGCACCCCCACAGAAGGCACAGACCCTCTGAACACCTTCCACTGTACCTTGATCATCTATTCCATATAGCTGTTTGTCTGTTTTCTTTGTTTTGTCCTTTATATCAAAAGAGTAAATGTGAGTAATCCATTTTCCTGAAATCTGTGAAATACCCTAGAAAATGAAGAAGAGGGCACTTTAGAAATACCCAATTTACAGCAGGAGTCAGAATTTCTGAAAGTCTAGGCTTACAGCTGGCATACAGTCTGAAGAGAAGAATAGTTCTTTAATACTGCACCCTTAATCTTTGAGATCAGACACTAATACTGGTTAGATGGTAACAGAAATGAACTCAATTGAAATGAATGATTTGAACTAAATTGAATTATATAGGATATTTATTTTGTGTCCATTGGAGAGTTGATGTGTAGGTGGGAAAAATCCACAAATATGGTGACAGAAGAGAAGTATTGATACTGTTGAGAATATAGTAAGAGAAGAACCCATTTTCTTCTGAGTTCTCTTCCTACCCTATAGTGAAAAATAAGAAATGTGAAAAAACTTGGAAAAGAAGTGTTGTATTCTAGAATCTAAAAGGTAAGCACCTAGCAATGAGGAAAAAATCAGGAATACCAAATTTGTAGAGCATACTACAAAATATCTAGCAAACTATGCTTCAAAACTCTCAAGATCAGGGTAAATAAAAAAAGATTTAAAAACTTCCATAGATCAAAGGAGGCAAAGAAGACAGTGCAACTAAATATAATATGTTATCAGGATTAGATCCTAAAATACATACAGTGCAGTAATGGGGGAAATGATAAAATTTGAATAAATTACAGGATGCAGCTCAGAAGAAAACTTCTTAAATATCAATTATAAAACTATAGGAACTACTAGAATAAATCATTGGTTTAAATACTATGTTGGATTTTGGATTGTTGTGGGAACTCAGTTAGCTTCAAGAATATTATAAGAATGTGAATGCAGAATGTAGTTGTTTACTTTGCAAACATCAAATAAAGAATGTACCAAGTTCTTAACAATGGCTTGGGACAAAGATTTTTGTTCTATTTTGAACCTTAATAATTGTCGAAACAGACATGTCCCTTGGCTCTCACTGTCTAACCAGATCTACATTTGTTTTCTCTCTGTATTTTTAATTAATTTCACTGTGATTGCCCTAAAGTGTTCATAAAAGTGATGAAAGCGTAAATGTTTTACTGGGTTTCAATTTTGCATCTAATTATATCCCTGATTACTTCTACATACATACATTGTACCTAGAGTCCTGGGTGATTTAAAGTTATCTCTTTATCATAAAGAGGAAATTATGAATTAGTGTGTACCTTCACTTCGCAATGCATCACATTCTTTTAAATATTTTAGAAGTTATAGCTATTTACAGTTACACTACATTGTATATACTTGTGCTTAGAATGACAAACTGTACATGAATGACGGCAATAAGTGTTTTGTCTGTGTCTGAGTGTTTAAAACTATTATTTTTACTTCTTTTGGTACAGGGCTACCATAATCTGTGAAATACTTCAGTGCACCTTTTCACATTATTCTTTATAGTTCTTACTTTTTTATGATAGGATTCTATTAAGGAGTCATATATCTTTCCCCCTTTTGCTCAGTTATGGATGACTACTCTTTGTCAATCACACATATTAACAGAAGGAGGTCTGATTCCAAGAGCAGTTGAGAGGAAAAGATTCAAATACATGTAGGTTTAATGTAATGTTTACTAACAACATGAGATAAAGCATTTGCTTTCTCTTTAATGTACATACGAGCAAACACACATTCTCCTGTGCAAATTACCCCATTCACAAATTCTGTGTGAAATAACTGTAGAAAATAATTTTTCTCCCCTCTAATACAAATCTTGAAGTGCACTGGCATTTCAGAATATGAAAGAAGTAGCAGTTTTAAAAGATTGAAATTAAACTGTTGTAAAGTACAAAGGAAAACAGAATAATTAAGGCTAACATATTTTGTTGTATTTTATTTTCTGAGTTCTTAAGTGCAGATCGGATTTATTTATTGGAAGCCAGTCTTGCTTTAGATCATTCTGCTCCAAGTGTGCAGCTTTTATTTCCTAAATTTACTCCATCTGTTGAGTCATCATTTTATTTGCACAGAAAGTTTATTCATTTATATTCTACATTGCGTAGACCACAAGAATATGGTTGTCTATTCTATTGTGTTTACCATATTTTCAACAGAAAAATAAACCTCTATTGAAATTTTGGAGCTTTATAATTTATATAAACATTCATGTATAGTTCCTGCACATACAAATCAAAAGTATTTGAACTATAAAAAAAAGCATATAGAGAAAGAAGTCCCAATCCTGTTAGCTGCTAGGATGATCTCATTTCTTCAATGGATTCTTAGTCACTGGGGTTTCCAAAATTGGTATAAAATAAAAAGGACAGGTGAAAAACAGTCTGAGGCAAAACAAGATTTTTAATGGAGCATAATAGAGTAATTCAGAGTTAGAACACAGTTAAAAGAAAATAGTCCAATTCTGTGTTACCTCATTTCAAATTACAGTCTTGCATCTGTTACTTGTTCGAAAACAAACAGCCTACAGCTAATCATTTAGAAAGGTGTGACTCAAATGAATCTGTGCCTTAGCAGACTTCCAGTAGTTGTTAATCACAAAAATAAACAGATACAATATGTTCTCTTTTGTTTTGATTAAGAAATAACAAATAAGCTTATGTCTTAACAAACTTGCCTTACTGTGGAAAAGGATAATCACAGCTCAGTCTTGGTATTAAACATGGGTTAACCTCTAGCAAGAATGTATTAACTTAAAGAAAAGTTAAACAAAAAAATTTAAAACATGCTATAGGGATCATCAGATCAGAACAATTACTACATAGTATAAAACTATAAATAACGTCCATGCATGCCGATGATTTAAATTGTAGTTTTTACATAAATATTTTAAATTACAATATTTAACCTGCTGGTACTTGAAGAGCATGGCAGGGATGATTGTGCTAACTTCTTCTGCCACTTATCTCTTTTTCACATGCTGAGTATAAAATGGCTTAGAGAACAATCTTAGACAACACTCTTCATTAGTGTTAAAGCATATTTGTTAATACAACTGGATGCTTTTTTGCACAAAGGAAGGTTCAGATGTTTTGTTGGTGGTGGAACCTTTAAATTAACAGTGGATTTGTAGTTACATAAACTAAGTGACTAATTTTTCTGAGTGAACTATCTGCATAGATAGCCACAGGAACTTAAGTACTAAATTTAGACACAGTTATAATAGTCGCCAACTGAAATCATTGGATGGGGTGTTAGCTACTTATTTACCATTCTGTTGGCTCTTTATCTGTGATTACATTACATCTATTGCAAGTGACTTTGGTAATGTATGCATTTAATTATAGTGTGTGCTCTTCCAGAATTTTAAAACATTTTCTCATGTATGGTTTGTTTGCAGGTGAGTTTTAAAATAAAAATATCAGTAATAAATTGAGAAGATCTGTGCATCTACTTCCATTGTTGACAGCTGTTAACTGCTTAAAAATATAGGTAGGTAGATGGTAAGTATGCAGGTAAACTAGGTAAGTAGATAGCCAGATACACTGATAAATAGATTATAAATAGCAGTAGTCCACATTACACAATGATTTGATTTGTTTGCTTTAAATATCTGTATTTTTCAGTATGCACAGGTCCTGTTTACTCAAATCTCTTTTTTTACTTAATAAACTAAGACTAATTAATTATCCATAATACCATTCTATTGGGCAAAGCATTTTGGAAGGTTATTGGAGAGAATCTAAACTTTAGTGTTAAGAGAGCATTCAGTAATTAGGAAATTATTTCTGTCTCTATCTCTGAGATCACTAATATGTCAAATGCGTTCTCCATAGTTCACAGGTTAAAACTTAGTCATCAATGCACAAGTGTTGAGAGGCTGGATCTTTAGGAGGGGATTTGGTCATAGAACTCTGACCTGATGAGTGGTTAATGCACTATCATGGACATGGTTTTATTACGCATTATGTAAAGAAAATTCCTTCCAAAAGATGAGTTTTCACCTTATGTGTGATATATTCTACCATATTATGATGCCCCAAGGGCCCCTCATCAGATGTGGCCTTTTGATCTAGTACTTCTAGACTCTACAACAGTAAGCTAAATAAATGTCTGTCTGTGTAAGTTGTTATTTTTTTAATGGCTGTAAAAGGACTAAAATATTGGATACATTTGATTTTGATCTTGATTGATTTCACTACTGCATTTGACTCTTACTGTGTAAAGATTTCTCAGTCTCTACTTGACTTAGTTTTATCTGCAATAATATACTATGGAAAAAACTCTAACAAAACAGGCTATCACAAAGATAGAATGAAATATCTAAGCATGTCTTCCACAGAGTACAGACTCAATAAAAATCATTTATTATTAAATTAATATTTTAAAGCAACTTTGACATATTAGAAAATTCTTAATATATATTAAACACTACTATGTTTTCAATTGAGTAACATTTAATAAACATTATTTAAGCTCTTAGAGACTGTTTCCTGATTTTGGGAAGTGTAATGATTAAATTTCATGTTGTAAGAGAAAAAAAACTAGTGCTTGCTTTAATTCTTTCAGTTTTTGTAAGTAAAAATGAAGTCAACATTGAGAAATTCTAATTTAATCATTTTTTTAATAATCTTAAATCTGGTATTTATTTTTCCATGACTGTTTTTGTAAAGGCTGCCTGAAGATAAAAGTTTTTAAATGTCCTTTTGCCTTACACTCGAAGATGTTGAAGCCAACTGTCTTGTAATTAACTTTATAATTGAATCTCATTTCTGATTTTATGTCACATTTGTTAAAAATTTGTCTTTTATATTTTATATTTCATTCTTTGCCTAAATACTGTAATGATGATAATTAAATAGAAAATAAAATTAATTTAAAAATACATTTGAGGACTGGAGATATAGATAGTGGCACAGTATTTATCCAGCTTGTGCAAGGCCCTGTGTTCAATCCTGAGAACCAGACAAAGAAGCAAATGTATTTTAACACACACACATACAATTTAGAAAAGCTTAACCCAATATTTATCATACAGACTTTACAATAAGGTACAAAGTAATTTTTCAAATATGATAGAATTATCTCAAAAAATTTGCTTGTGTAGAAGAGTGACATAATGTTCATACATCTACTGCAATGTCCATTTTATGACTGGGACTAAGGATAAAATGTTGGTCTAGTGTCTCATTCTCTGTGATAGCTCTGGGTTGGTTCCATGTGTGGCTTAAATATAGATCAGCTCATCTTGATCTATATATTTGTTAATATGGTTTTTAAGACTTCAGGTAAAATGGTAGTATCTATATCTTATTCTTTGGAAATTACTCTCTCCTTCTTTTAGGGTCAAAATGTAATCTCAGCATTTGTAATCTTGCTAGCACATTCAACTAAATATGGTAAAACAGACACACTGTGAATTGTTAGAAATTGTTTCATAACTGAAGTACATGTTCATTCAATAAGTATTTCAATCCAAAGCACATACTCTTGAGTAGTAAGTATGGTATAAAAGAAAAAAAAAGAAACTTCATTGTGTGTGCTTATTCTAGTGTTGAGTATTTCAGAGAATGTTCTATTATGTGTTCTTTCTCTCTGATTAGGAAGCCTGAGTTTTTGGTTCAAAAGCCCCCTGTGACTTGAGAGTGCAAAGAAAGCATACACTGGTGGAGTGACTTGCTGGACCATTGAAGTTCAATTTAAGCATGCAAGGCAACTCTGGGGAGAGTGGAGCTGCTCTAGTCTGTGCAGATATCTATATCCCTTGAGCTGGTAGGTGGTACAGAGAAGTGATGGAGGAGCCACGGGGTATCTTTGATTCACAATAAGATTCTGCCTCTTTCAGAATGAAAAGCTACCTGTTGTTTGTCAAAAGATACTACTTACTGATTATTGCTTTACATATTAATGCAAAGAACCGTTGGAGGTAGTCACTTGTGCAGCTGCTGAAAGTCAGTCTTTCACCTGCCTCCAGTAGGGAAAACTTAAAAAAAAAGAAAAAGAAAAAGTGTTCTATACAGCCAGTAGAGAATGCTACTTTCTTTAAAGAAATCAGAGCCTTCTGCTGGGGGCAATGAAAGGGTGAGGCCATGGGGAGTATTGAGTTGCTTATTGCCAAGCACAGAAAAATGCTAATAAGATTCATGCTGAGAAAAGCTCTCACTCATCAGGGTGCATCATTGCAGACATTAAGCTGAGACCATGAATTGCTGTTAGCCAACATTGGAGAAAGGCTAACTTGAATTGTGCCAAAATGTATCTCTTGTCACTATGTGAAGTACTGTTTGGGGAATGGGGCAAGTTGTATTGTTTTGGAAGTAATTTGCATGGCAAAAGTTCTGGAGACTAGGTGTAGCTATCTATTTATGTTCAAAGTACACTTTTATTGGTAAGTCATTTCCTGAGCAGTACAAAAATATGAAAGGTACTTAGGTGATTTAATTAAATCAAATGGCTAAACATTAATTAAATATATAATCATCTAGTGTTTACTATAGGAGGTTGTGAATTTCAATCAAATAAGAATATGAGACCAAAGAAAGTCTAAACAGGCATTCACTAACTTTTCAAAGGGAATTCTATATGAGGCCATAATGAATTTTTTTAATGATATGGCAACACATGCATAATGGAGACAATTTAAAATAAGTGGATCCTCAATCTTTTTGTTTTATGCAAAATTAGACAGATAGTAGCATGGAATATTCACCCAATGAAAATTAACTGATCTGAATGTCAATAATCATCTGATTCTTTTTAACACTGCCACTAGGTTTATGCATCTCTGCTAAAGTGCATGTCGAAAAGAGCTCAAGGTTTGTGAGCAATGATATGCTGAAGGAATTTGATACAATAGATTCCCTGGTGCTGCTGTACAGGCATGAGATAAGGTGTGTTAAAGAGCATAGTTCATTTTAACTGCCAATAATGATTGTGATTATCTGATGAAAACATTAAAAAATTCTTCCATTCTCTATATAAAAAATTCTGATTTGCACTTGCCACTTAGTGCAGTAAACTAGAAATTCAGACAGGAAGATTAGGATGGTGAAACTTTGGGAAATCTTAATTATATTGTCTGGTTTTGTTTTGTTTTACTTTGTGTTGTTTTGTTTTGCCAGTCAGCTTCTCTTGGAGGAATGATTTCACTTGTATGCCTATTCTTCTTCCTTTTCTAAAATATGGATGTGAGAAGCAATGAAATTTCAGATCTTTTGTAATTTGAGGATTCTATGTATACACAGAGAATTAAATTTATCCCCATGATAGTAATGGAGTAATGGCTCTGTTACTGAGTTGGTGTCTTTCCAAGGATTCAACTAGCTAAGCTATATTAAGAGGTTTATGTTTTAATTGCATGAGAGCTACAGTGAATTTCATACTCGTGCCACAGTGTCTTCTGTGCAAGACTGAAGAGAAACCTCTGCAGGTCTAGGAATTCCTCCTCTCTGTGTATCAGTACCTATTCTGGTATTCTGTTTTCCTTCCTCTTTATGATATTTCCTCACTATGACAAATTCTAAGCATTTTTTTAGTTCTCCTTCTTGTGTTGTGCCTGAGAAACTCTTTATAGAGTGCATTTGACTACTCAAAGATTTTATGAGGCTTCATCCCATAGAAAACATAATGTTTTAAAATGCTAAACATAACAATACCTACCAGAATTTCTACAGGGCTAGATTCCTTTTGAAAGAGGTATTTTTATCTGTTCATTTTGTTCTGAATCTATTAAACTATGTTGAAAAAAAGAACAATCAGGACATGATGTTACATGTCTGTAATCCCAGCTATGCAGGAAATATAGTAGGAGAATCACGGTCTAAGGGCAGCGAAGATGTGTGACCCTATCTGAAAAACAACTAAAACAAAAAAGGCCTGTAAGAGTTTCTGAAGTGGCAGAGCACCTGCCTAGCAAACATAAGGCCCTGAGTTCAAACCCCAGTACTGCCAAAACAAACAAATAAAAAGATTAATAATCAAAATTCTGGGTAAGAGTTGGATTGATTTACTTTGTGCATTATATGTAAAATTCATTAGGACTAAAATGAAAGCTGCTGTGTTTTTACTATGTATGAGGTAAAAATGTGCCTATTTCTGAGGAAGATAATGTTGAAAGAGGGAAAATAACTGACTTGTGGTAACATAATTGAGTCTGCAGGCACATGTCAACCTAGAAAGTGAACACTTTAATGTATGAGAAATTTTTTTTGGCTAATAAATATTATTTTTATTTGATAATCAAAAAAGCAGAAAGTGACACCTAAATAGATTTACTGTGTCTTACCACAGACTCCTGCTCAGTGAAGCATAGCTAGCTATAGCCAACATTAGAAGAAAGTCAATATCTACTGTCTATTCAGCCCACATGTAGGGGAGTTCATATTTATGGGTTGAAAATAACAGGAGAGACAGCTTCCACAGATGCACGAACTGATACAGTAAAGTGCCCCTGTATGAAGTGCAAGTTAGAGAAAGCAGGGAAGTTGCATTATGTTAACTGATAGCAAGAATTAAGATCAGCTAAGTATCTATGTCAAGGTCTGCTTTCTTGTGATCTGTACTTCTGATTGTTGCTCTTCACAAAGATGGTAAGATATCTTAGTATTCTCTTACTGTGACAAAACACCAGAGAAAATAAACTTAAACGGAGAAAAGATTAATTTTGGCTCATGGTTTCAGAAGTTTCAGTTGTTTGGCTACCTTATGTTTAGTATTGTGACCAAGAAGAATATTCTGCAGAGAAAGGAAGGAGCCAGAGCCCCAATATCCCCTTGATGGGCATGCCCCTAAAGACCTAACTTCCTTCAATAAGGTTTCATCTCCTAAAGTTTCTACAGCCTCCTAGTAATGCTGGTGAATAAGCCTTTAGTACATTAGGCTTGGGAACATTTAAGATCCAAACTGAAGAAATTGACTTTAGCTTTTTCTCTGCATGGCTGCATAAACTTCATAATTACTTGGAGGTAACTGAAGGAGTCCTTCAGGAAACATAAATAGCCCAATTAAAATATTTCACTTTGATATTATATGGATATGTAGCTTTCAGACTTTGTATTCTATTTTAGATCACTAAAATATAATTAGTACTTTTTGTCATTTTATTATGCCAATTTTAGTATTATTTGGGTGTATCTGTCTTTGTCAAAACCCACAGACCTGAATAAAAAAGGCAAATTAAATTTTGCTGATTGTAAACTATGCCTAACTTGAAATACATTATATGCCAGGAAATAGTGCACAAGTAATCATTGTCATCACTCTCAGTAATGGAAGTATCATTGAATGCAAACATCCAGAATACTAACAATTTTTGAGACTGGATGATGGATACATGGAGGTTCATTTTAGCATTTGTTTAATTTGTATGATTGGACAATTCAATAGTAAAATGTAAATAATAGGTACCTCGCTCCACACACACAGACAAAATTTTTTGTTCAATGAATAATGAACTATCAGAAGTAGAAAGATGCCAATCCTAAGAGTTTGTTAACATTCTTTAAATTATTTGTTCAGGCAGCAGTTAAAATTGTCTAACATTCACCAACCTCAGGAATCTACATACCTATATGGGCAATGGTACCTTGCAAGAGAAGCAAACTACTTTCACAAAAGTCCAGAATTTTTCAAAAAGTAACATAATAGAATGGTGACAGTTCATGAAAATTTAGAATATAAAATCTGTGTCTGGGACCCGATTCTATCAATACCAGGTCTGTGAGCTTATCAAAGCAATTTAACCCCTCTTGAGGCCCAGTTTCACCAGTAAAATGTGAGCAATAGCACTTGCTGTCTAAGATTGTTTGAGAAACAAGTAGAATAATGCAGGCAAGAGCTATTTATGAAACTTAAATTACAGTTATTATTCACTCCTATTTTATCTCTTAGAAACTTTTTGTATAGAAATGCATAAGCAGCAACTCACTTATTCTGAAATTTGAAAATAATTTAAAATATTGGAAAGTGTGTTTTCTTTATTTAGTATTTTTCTTTTTGATTTTATAGTTCACAGGCAGCAGAAGTCAATTACTAACCTAGATCCAAATGCGTTAATGCAATCATTCTGTGTGCTCAGAACAAATAACAACCTGAATTGAGAAATAAATTGTTGAATAAAATATGGCAGAACGCAAAGTATTTCATAAAGTATATAGACTACATGTCCAATACACCAGTCTGCTTATTTTGCTTAGAATGCATAAATAAATATTTTCCTTTATAAAAAATGCACATACATCATTGATTTTGTAAACTGTATTTCTTAGTGAGGATTAGATTATAGATAACTTTCAGAGAGACAGCCATAATGCTGAAAGACAGGTGAATTTGGGATTATAACACTTAGGCTGGATATTTACTTTTCTGGTTTGCTATTATTTGACCTTGAATATTAACTACTTCTTAGAACATTAGGTCCTTGATATCCAGAAGAATTACGAGAGCTGCTATTCCAATCCTTGCTGTTCTAAGGGTTCTGGTAGACATTTTATTAACAAATTTATATACACACGTACATTTGCTTTACCATATATTTTGATTAATTTAACAAATATTTAATGCATCATTTTTTGTCCCGTCCTGCAGGACACTTCAGCGTGGGTAACAAACCTAGAAGGGGAAGAATGAAGGGACAAGAGACACGAAGGATGACAGCAAGACAGGAGTTCTGATCAAGCTGCAAAATTTTATTGTTCACACAGGGGTATTTATGTGCTGAGGGAGTGAGGGGTATGACGAGGTACAGGCTGGTTGGCTGGTTCTGCTATAGGACTTCTGATAGGGTGCACGTTCGCGCCGGCGGCAAGGTAAACTCCTGGAAGAGAAGCAGGGATGGCACCATCTTGTGCTGGAGATGGAGAAGTTGGGCGGGTGGTGCAATACCGCAGGGTATTTGCATGAACACAGGATGTTCGGAGAAATGCAAGATGTCCCAGGAAGACAAACAACCGCAAAATGTTCCAGGGCAAGGTCAAGACAGAATGGCTCGCAAAGGGAGCCTTGTCTCCTACATTTCCCCCTTATTCTTATACAAACATGACCAGAACATGTCGGCTTATTGAGAGGGGATGACAGAGGCCCAGTTCCTCAGGGTGGAGATCATTTTTGCTTTGTAAGCAAGCGTCCTTGCTAAGTTCTCAAGAGAATCTCCTCGGCATGTTTTTTGAGGAGGCGGATTTTTTAGGAGCATGCCAACTGCCATGCACCAGGGCATGTCATACAGAGGTCTTGGGTCTGGGGATCCTAGGATCCACCCTCCTGAAGTCTTACCTGCACCCTCATTTAGAAAAGCCTTTATGATCACTGTCCCTGGGTGCTGCCTCTCCCAAGCAGAGGGGCCCAGTGGAGGAGGGCCCAATGGGCGATGAGTGGTCAAGAATGTTATATAAGAAGAGGGGGTGGCAGAGAGAAAATTTGGAAACCCAGAGGGAGCATTTAGCGAGTTTCTATTGAAAGGAAGGTCTCAGGAGCACGGTCTTCCATTTCCAGGCGATGAAAATGGACCTGTATAGGCTTAGAGGCTAAGGTGTTAATTTGTTCTTTAATAAATTGTATCAGCCTGTTTATAATGCAGGGCCCTATGATCATAATTAAAAGTAGACCCAGCAAGGGGCCTAATAGTGGAAGAAGGTAGGGTAGAATTCCATTAAGCCCAGTCCAGAGGGGGTTTTCAAATAGCTCCCTTCGTCTCTTTTCTAAATCTTCTTGAAGCTGTTTAATTTTGGTGCGTACTATGCCTGATTTATTGGCATAAAAGCAGCATCTTTCCCCTAAGGCCAAGCAGATACCTCCCTGGTTGGCTGTTAGCAGATCCAAGCCTCGCCTGTTCTGAAGGACCACTTCTGCCAGGGAGTCTATTTGGTCCTGTAAATCCTTAATGGTTCCAGATAGAGTTTGTACATCATCTATAAGTTGTTGAGATAGGCGACGGTAAGAGTGTATAGCCGTGCCTAAGCCAGCTGTACCTGTGCCTATAGCTGCTGTTATTCCAAGGCTGGCAAGGAGCGGTAAGGCTTGTATTGCCCGTTTATGTCTTTTAATTAAGGTGTCTAAGCTAGGAATGGGCAGAGGTTCATCTCCTGAGACAACAGTAATATCTGGGAGTAATAAGGCAACAACACAGCCACCAGTCCAATTTGCTGGAAGCCTGGGGAAGGCTGAGTTTCCTCCACACAAAAAAACTGTACCGTTGGGGGGACAAAGAGCTGGGGTGGGTGGGGAATAATTTAGAACTGATGAGCAATTTCCAAAGGAACTAACCCCAATGTCAATATCATAAGAATTATTTTGCATCATGCCTTGAAGGCATACTGTAGGTGCATCCATAGGCTGTACTTTAAAGGGAAGTCCAGATTGGCAGGTATCCTGATTATTTATGGTGGAGTTAACAGGTATTGTCATGGGCATTATTGCTCCTGTGGTCATGCAAAGCCAGCAATCCTTAGCAAGGGTGGGGTTGGAAGTGTTAAGCAAGGAGAAGGTACTTCCCAAAATATCTAATGTATTGGGATCTAAATCTGGAATCTGAGATTTAGGCAACATTAAGGGGTGATATGTAAGTTCAGGGATTGTGGGTATTAGAAGCTCAATTACTTGAAGATGCTTGATAGCATCTGTGGGTCCTCCACCATCAGAAACTCCCATAGGAGCTTTGGTAGGCCAACAGGAGGGTTTACCGGTGGAGCCCTCACATCCAGCCAAGGTGCCGGAGAGGTGAACGGCAGTTCCGGTGTGGCCAAAAAGGCCGGGTACTTGTATGACAGTGTCGACGTGACCTCCCTCTAAGACCCCTTGTTCAGAGCCAGCAGTAAGAATGGCCTCAAAATATTGTTTTCCGTCTTTGCCAAGACAGAATGAGGCTTGCGTATAGCAAGAACTATCAACTGCCGAAGTGTAGTGACAGGTAGCTGAACAATTTTTAGGTTCTTTGGAAGAGGGCTGGGAGATTTTTGGTTTATTAACACATACCCGTATAGGCTGATAATATCCTCCAGTGTAGGAGTTAACCTCCGCACGCTGGTAAGCCGTCTTAGTTGCGCAATCTATAGCTTGGGAGTAGCTGGTGGGAGCGGTAGTCCAATGTCCTCCCTTGCATTCACAGGGGGAGCCGAAAACTTTTTGGGAAGCTAAGCCAGGGTCCCCAAATCCTCCATTAGCGGTCTTGATTTGTAGCAATGTTGCAGGCAGGATCAGCATCCATTGCAGGAGTTGCATCTGCAAGAGAAGAAAATGTGTCCTCAGGGAGAGGGTCTTCATCCCTGGGTTTTATTAAGTCATTGACCTGCTTTACCAGATGTTCTGGTAACCATCTAGGAGCAGCTTGCTCTTGATCCAAAACACAAGCTGAGCCTCGGCCCCAGATGAGGACAGGATCTGGGCCTTTCCATTTATTTGTAAGAGGATCGCGCCACATGATGGGTGGGCGGACAGAGTTGGACGAGGGGTGCCAGTGTCTATCTGCAGCCAAATGGCCGCCATTGTCTAGGGTAAGAAAATTAAGGGCAAATAATGCATGATTTAGGCGATCTCTAGGAGTGGTGAAAGCAAGGGTAGAAGCTAAAAACTTGGGTCAGCCAAGTTTTTAGGGTGAGGTGGGCGCATTCTATGATGCCCTGACCTTGGGGATTATATGGAATCCCAGTAGTATGGCAAATCTGTAGATTAGAACAAAACTGTTTAAATTTAGAACTAGTATATGCAGGGCCATTATCTGTTTTAATGTGTGTAGGTTTGCCCATGACGGTAAAGGCGGAAATAAGATGAGAAAGGACATCCTTGGCAGCTTCTCCAGTGTGTGGCGATGCAAAAATAAAGCCACTGAAGGTATCTATGGAAACATGTATATATTTGAGTTTTCCAAGTTCAGGAAAATGAGTAATATCCATTTGCCAAACCTGATTAGGTAGCAATCCTCGAGGGTTGACTCCTAAATGTTGAATGGGAAGGGAGACAGCACAAGCAGGGCATGCTTTAACTATTTCTCGCACCTGTTGTCTGGTAATTTTGCAAAGTAATCGAAGGCTTTGGGAATTTAAATGGTGAAGACTGTGTAACTCGGTGGCCTTTTGAATGGAGCCAGCGAAAATTGGAAAGATAGAACGAGTTGCTGCATCAGCTTGGGCATTTCCCTGTGTAAGGGGGCCGGGAAGATCAGAGTGTGCTTCTGATGTGGCCTAGAAGAATGGGTGTTGTCTGGTCTGGATTAGCTGTTGAAGCTGATGAAACAGAAAGGCCGCATTGGAAGAAGCCTTAATGGCGGGTGAGATCTCCAGCAGGGGCACAGAATGAGCGATGTAGGCACTATCTGTATAAATATTAATAGGCTCATCAAAAAAGGTTATAAAACTTGTGTTATGGCAATTAGCTCCACAAGTTGTGCTGACTGATAGGCAGTCTCAAAGGTGATAGGCTGGTCACTGGCAACAAAGACTGCACGGCCATTACTGGAACCGTCTGTAAAGCCAGTAAGGGCTTGAGGAATGGGAACCTTTTGAGTAATTTTGGGAAAAATGAAGGGATGTAATTGGGCAAAATGTAAAAGGGGGTCACTTGGAAGGTGGTTATCAATTGTTCCCAGAAACCCTGATAGAGCAATACTCCATTCGTCTTCTGTCTGTAATAAAAATTGGGTTTGGTCCTTGGCGTAAGGGATTAAGATTTTATCAGGATCTTTGCCAAAATGTTGTCGAGAAAGCAAACGACCTTTGATAATAACAGAAGCTACCTGAGCAGGATAAACAGTAATAACCTTGGAGGATGTGGTGGGTAAATGGACCCAGAGCAAGGGGCAGCCTTTATTTTTAAAATGCGGGTCTTTCTGCCAAAATATTCCTGTAGGTGTATGGGGAGTATGTAAAATGACTAGGACCAGGGGGAGGTTATACGAAATTTGTGTAACGAACTGTTGGGTAATGGCTTCTGTGACTTGGTTTAAGGCCTGCCGAGCCTCGGGAGTAAGTTCTCGAGGGGAGGAGGGGTGGGAGTCACCTCTCAAAATGTCATTAAGGGGTAAAAGTATACAAGTGGGTAATTTCAAATATGGTCTTAGCCATTGAATGTCCCCCATTAGTTTTTGAAAATCATTAAGGGTGTGGAGATGGTCTATGCGTAATTGTATCCTAGGAGTTTTGATCTGATTATCTTGAAGCTGAAGGCCTAAATAGGTATAGGGGTCCTGTGTTTGAACCTTATCAGGAGCTATTTGCAATCCCAAGGTAGTGAGGGCTTCTTAGAGATCCAAGTAACAACTATTAAGATCATGGGTATTAGGTGCAGCAAGCAACAAATCATCCATGTAATGTAAGATGTAAATTTGTGGCCATCATTTTCTCACAGGGTCAATTGCCTGAGCAACATATTTCTGGCAAAGACTAGGGCTGTTGGCCATACCTTGGGAAAGAACCTTCCATTGAAATCTCTGCATAGGACCCTGAAAATTAATGCGGGGGAGACTAAAGGCAAAATAGGGTCTATCCTCAGGATGTAAAGGAATAGTGAAAAAGCAATCTTTTAAGTCAATAACCATTTTGTAATAATTTTTGGGAATAGCCACTGGGGTAGGAATACCTGGCTGTAGTGCTCCCATTGGGCGCATGACTTTATTAATGGCACACAAATCTTGTAAAAGGCGCCATTTGCCTGATTTTTTCTTAATAACAAAAATAGGAGTATTCCATGGTGAAGTTGAGGGCTCTACATGGTCGGCTGCTAGCTGTTCCTGTACTAACAGGGAAGCAGCCTTAAGTTTTTCTTGGGTAAGGGGCCACTGATCCACCCATACAGGAGTTTGGGTCTCCCAAATGATTTTATCTGCATGGGGTACAGGAGGGTCAGGGACCGATACTAAAAATCCGAATACTCAAGTCCCTGTGTATTGGATTTTTGTATGGCTTGTATAGGTTCAGTTATTCCTTGTCTCTGTTTACCAAGGCCTGTGCCTGGAACAAAGTCCATGCGGAGCACTTGATGGGTAACTATGGAGTTAGGGCTGGCTAAAATAACTTCTATCTGACTCAAAATATCTCGGCCCCATAAGTTAACTGGGAGACCAGGGATGACAAAGGGAGTAACGGTTCCTTTATTGCCTTCCTTATCAGACCAGTGAAGAACCTTAGAGCTGACAAGGGGGTTTTTTGATTGCCCTATACCTTTAAGGTCAGTCAAGGATGGGGTGAGGGGCCAGCCCAGGGGCCAATATTGTTGGAACATAATGGTGGCGTCGGCCCCAGTATCTAAAACTCCTTGGAATTCTTTCCCTTCAATAATTAGGGTAAGGGAGGGCCTTTCTTGAGAGATGGGTTGTACCCAGTATATATCAGAGGACCCCAAGGAGGCAGTTCCCCGCGGCAGGCTCTGGGTGGTGGAGGTGCCTCCCGAGTGTAGGGGAAGGAGTAGTAATTGTGCGAGTCTTGTTCCTGCCGGGATGGCTGCAACTCCATTGATAGTTATAATAATATTTGTATTTCTCCAGTGAAGTCATTATCAACAATGCCAGGGAAGACCTGTACACCTTGTAAGGTTGTAGAAGCTCTTCCAAGAATAAGAGCACACATATGAGATGAAGGGGGACCCATAACTCCAGTGGGTATTGTCTGAGGCCCTTGCATTGAGTCTAATATTGTATTGGTGGTGGCACAGAGGTCCAATCCTGCACTGCCTGGGGTGGCTCTTTGGAGGGAGGAGATGGTGGAGAAGGATTTTGAGGAAGGTTGGGGGCTTGGGAGGGAACAAACCTTATTGCCCCTGGGTTTGTCCTGAGGGGTGTCGGGGCCAGGGGCTGGCCCCGAGAGGAGTTTCCTGGAAGGCGGGGAGAGATGGGCTGTCCGAGGGCATTAGTCTTGGACTTACATTCATTAGCCCAGTGACGACCCTTGCTGTAATGAGGGCAAAGAGTTGTGGGGGGTGGTTTGGCCCCGATTTGAGCCCCGGTCTGAGGGGGCGCTGACTGTGGGCCTCTTTTACCTGTTGGACATTCACGTGCAAAATGGCCAGGTTGGTTACAGTTAAAGCAAGTCCGTGAGCCAGGATTATGGAGGGCCTTAGTAAAGGTGGCACCTATGGCTAGGCCCATAGCATGGGCTGTACCTACTCCGGCACAAAGTCTAATAAAGTCAGAAAGTTCTCCTTTATTCTTATGTGGTCGAAGAACATCCTGACAAACCGGGTTGGCATTTTCAAAGGCAAGGTGTTTAACAAAGGCACTTTCGCTTTTGCTAGGGCCAAGTAGGCGTTCCGTGGCCAGATTGAGCCGGGCAACAAAGTCACTATAAGGTTCATCGGGCCCTTGTCGAATTTTTGCCAGGGAGGTGGTAGCCGAGCCCTTTTGAGGGAGGCATCTCCAAGCATGTAAGCCAGCTGCCTGAATCTGTGCCAAAAGTCCAGCAGGAAGACGCACTTGCTTAGGGTTGGTGTCATATGGCGTATTACCCACTAACTTGGCATAAGTCCAGGATCTAGAAGAGGTCCTAGTCAAATTTTTTTGAGCAGTTTCCCGACAGTGCTCTTTGAAATCTGCACTCCACAATAGGAAATCTCCAGCACTAAGGGTAGCTTGGGCCAAGAATTTCCAATCATTGGGGGTAAGCCATTGTGCGCTTTGGTTTTCTAGTAAGGCCGGCGTATAGGGCGCAGTGGGACCATATTGAGCACAAGCCTTTTTAAGTTTCTCAAGAAAACGCAGGCTCAGTTTTTTGTAGGCACCTTGGGTTTCTTCCTGCCTAGAGGTGGGCTCCTCATCCTCCGAACCTAGTTCATTTCCTGTTTGTTTTTGTTCCTCTCCTGCTTCCTCCTGTTCCTCCTCCTCCAAGTCCCTGTCCCCATTTTCCCTGTCCTCCATTTGGGAAGGCTCTGCCTGACTGCAAGTGACCGGGAAGGCGAGAACAGCCTGATGGTGTGGCTTAGGCTTTATTTTAAACTGTTTTGGGCTGGGATGTGTTGACTCCGCCCCCAAAGCTAATGAGCGAAGCTCAGAGTCAAGAGACCTTAATTCTTTTAAAAGTTGGATTTGTTCCCATCTACGTTGGAGAGACTCACGCAAGAGGGCTGAGTCAGGTAAGGGAAGTGGAGAAAAAATGTCTGGAGGGGCAGTAGGCCCCTGTAGGGCCGGGGCACAAAAGGCAGGAGAGGCATATGAAGGGGGGTTAGGCAAGGTTTGGAGGGGTGGTGGGTCTTGCTCTGAATGGTAACGGGCAGCTGCTTCCTCAAGGGAAGCTTGTTCCTCGGGAGCTAGGGTGTCATCAGGGCTTAAAACTGGATAAAGGTGGGTAGCTTTTTTTGGGTCCTGGGGTGGAATAGGGTCCTTAGATTTTGAGCTAGATTGTGAAGAATCTATATCAATAGTAACTGAAGGACATCGGGAAGGAGGGTGGGAGGCCGTTTGCATAGCATCCTGCCCAAGTTTAACAAGCTTTAAAGTACCATTATCAAAGGGTGCACTTTTGAGAATGTCATTAATTAGATTCCAATAAGAAAAGGTGATTACTGGGACCTTTTCAGTGCCGAA
This sequence comes from Castor canadensis, assembly GCF_047511655.1. Taxonomy (NCBI): domain Eukaryota; kingdom Metazoa; phylum Chordata; class Mammalia; order Rodentia; family Castoridae; genus Castor; species Castor canadensis. Next base: position 24,019,674 of record NC_133390.1, on the reverse strand, counting down.
AGATTCATAATAGTCTTTTAAACAGTCTCCGACCCAGAGCCATCTTTTACCATCGATGGTTACTTCAAGAGGAAACCAAGGACATAGGTCTCCTATTTAAGAAAAGAATGACTTTAAGTCCTTTTTCTTAACACGCGCCCCTCACGTCTTGAGGGCCTCCTTGAGGCCTGACAGAAACAAATCATGTGACGACACTGCTTGTCCCATGGTGGGTCACTCACCGTTCGCCGTCCTCACTCTCCTCCTGGATCTGTCTCTCGGTTGCGTTTGCCAAGGCGATCGCGAACTCCGCTTGGTGCCAAGTCTTCCCGGAGGACAGTGTTCTCCCCGCAATCAAAGGAATAGCTACAGCCATGTTGGGCGCCAGATGTCCCATCCTGCAGGACACTTCAGTGTGGGTAACAAACCTAGAAGGGGAAGAATGAAGGGACAAGAGACACGAAGGATGACAGCAAGACAGGAGTTCTGATCAAGCTGCAAAATTTTATTGTTCACACAGGGGTATTTATGTGCTGAGGGAGTGAGGGGTATGACGAGGTGCAGGCTGGTTGGCTGGTTCTGCTATAGGACTTCTGATAGGGTGCACGTTCGCACCGGCGGCAAGGTAAACTCCCGGAAGAGAAGCAGGGATGGCGCCATCTTGTGCTGGAGATGGAGAAGTTGGGCAGGTGGTGCGACACCGCAGGGTATTTGCATGAACACAGGATGTTCAGAGAAATGCAAGATGTCCCAGGAAGACAAACAACCGCAAAATGTTCCAGGGCAAGGTCAAGACAGAATGGCTCACAAAGGGAGCCCTGTCTCCGACAATTTTTGTTTTGTCTCCTTTAAAAACAAACTTTTTCATCTGAAAATAGTCATATACTTTGAGTTGCATAATGTTTTATGAATGAGATTGTGCCTTATAAAGGACAAGAAAAAAGTACTCTTATTGTACCAGTGCTCCCTTATTCTAAAATTTAAAAACTACCCGTGGTTTTCCAATAACATAAGTATTTTCTTGAAAAAATTTTGTTTAAAAATTACTTTTACTTCTGATCAATACATTGGAAACATTTCAACAGATTCCAAGCTATAATGTTTGTAAAATAAATATGTATATATTAAGAAATAAATATATATGTGACACATAGATGAATGTATAGAATAGGTACATGCTTTTGGTTTTGCTTATGCATTAATTACTGTATAGTTTCCTGTAGGTAAAAAAGAAGTCACTTAAATTATCTGATATAAAATAGAACTACAAGAAATATATTCACATTTTCATTGGTGTTATAATAACATGTTACATTCAACTTTGTCTGATTTACTCAACTAAAATTTATAATCTTAGTTTAAAGTTAAATATGATTTAGTATCAAAACAACAGTATTAGAAATGCAGAGTAATGTGAATTGTATGAAATATCCTTAGTTATCAAGTAATGATGGTAATGAAAATAGAAACAACTATGTAGTTTTTTCGCAAACAGTCGTAAAACACAAGATGGCAGTACAGTCTTTATGAGGCAGTGGAAATAGGGTAATGCCTTAAAAAACTTAATTCATTTATCTTGCTTTTCTTCTCTTGCTTTCATTGCTGCACCTAAACATTCAAAAAATGTGTGGAATTTAGAGAAATGCTACAGGATGTGTGTTATTTATTTATTGGCAGTTACTGCCTTTAGTAAAATTACTTTACCTTTAAAAAACTTTAGTTTCCTCACCCTCATAATAAGCAAATTGAATTAGGTAGTCTTTAAGGTTCTTCTACTTCCAGATACCTGTATCATTTATTAAATCAGAGTTAAAAGAATGAAATGAACATTTCTATCACTTAATAAGTAAACATTTAAAAGCTGAGATAAGAAGGGAAATGAATTTTCTCAAAGTTCAATGATTGAAGTGCTATGACTTATTCTTCATGAAGTTTAAAATTTTCAGGGTCTCTTAACTCACGTATAGATGCTAAAATATTTTTTCTCTTTCAACATTTTATCAAATGTTAGAGAGTTTCTTCATATCACTTGCTATATGCATTTCTTTAATCAAAATTTACTTTAAAATGTGCCAAGAGTCATGTAGATATAGCAGATGAAACATAGTAATGCATGTACTGTAGAACAGTCTCATTGCTTGTGCTAGAGCCAGGCCTCATTTTTTACTAAGGAAGAATTCCCTCTCCTGCCTCTTCCTCCTTCTCTTTTGCATACATTATAATATTCCTCCTTTTCCTGTATCTACCCTTACTATTTTTACTTGTCATTTTTCTTCTGTCTCCAGTCATTTACCCTTGTGAATTTAGTATTATTAATTTATTCTTACTACTGCTCTGGATTCCAGATTCCAAATATAGAACCCCACAGAATGATGGAGCAAATAACTGTTTGTGATTCTATGAATTTCAGGGTAGTCAAGCCAAACTCAAGTAAATAAGTCAGGTGTTATTTATAAGAGGTAAGAAAAATGAAACCAACTGAGGATAAAAACAGAATTTAGAAATAAATTGTAGACTTTGCTCAATTCTTATTCTCTGTTTCTCATTTGATGCTGAATCTCTGGTATTTTGTGCCATTTCAGTTTCTAACAGCATGTACTTACCTTTGGCATGTAAGAACAGATAGTTTACTTGTCCACATTTGCTTGTGCTGCATTGCGTAGGCTTATATTGTATACTGGTTAGGTGATCCTCACTATTTCTCCACGTTAACCCCCTCCTACCCCACTTAAAGCATTGTAAGAGGTTTCATTGTTCTATTCTGAGTAAGTATATGAACTCCATCAACCTTATTCTCTTACCTTAAACCCCTTCATTTACCCTTCCCTCTCCTACAAATATCCCCCTCACACTGTATGAGTTTTATAGTCCTGTCTTTCATTATTACTTTCTAAGTCCATGTTCAGGAGCGTTCTCTATATATCTCCACTCTGAGTACACTTTACTTTGCGCCATTCAATGCCTTCCATTACCTTATCCCTCCCACACCAATTTTTCAGTAGCTTTCAATACATATCCTTATATCCTCTACCTTAACAGACATCATGTTTTACGATATTGTTGATGCTCTATCATTGTCTTTACCTTTCCCTCTTTCCCTGAGTTCCATAACATAGTTCCATATTGCAAACATGTTCTACATACATATTTGTATATGGTCATGTTTGGTTTTGTATATATGTTTATCATTTGGATCTATCTTCCACATGAGAGAAAAAATGCAGTTATCTTTCTGAACCTTGCTTACTTTGCCTAAGATGATGTCCTCCAATTAGATCTATTCATCTTCAAACCACATGGTGTCATTGTTCCTTATGGCTGAGTAAAATACCTTTGTATGCATATATACCACATTTTCTTGATACATTCATCAGTTGTAGGGCATCTGGGTCATTTCCATAGCTTGGCTATTGTGAACAATACTGCAATAAACATTGCTGTGCATGTGTCTCTATTGTATCCTGATTTAAGTGTCTTTGGATATATGCCCAGGAGCAGTATCAGTGGAACCTATGGCAGTTCTATTTTTAGCTTTTTGAGGAATCTCCATACTGCTTTCCATACTAATTTGTGTTCCTTCCTACAGTATATGAGTTCCTGTTTTACCGCATCCTCGCAAGCATTTCTTCTTGTTTTTGCCTATAAATATGGGCATTCTAACTGAGGTGAGATGAAATCTTAGTGTAATTTTGATTTGCAATTTTTTATAGTCAGGGAAGTTGAACAATTCTTGTATTTATTGGCCACTTGTACCTCTTTCTTTGAAAATTCCCTATTCAATTCATGTGCACATTTCTTCACTGGTATGTTAATTCTTTGGGGGTTACTATTTTCGAGTACCCTATAGATTCTGGATATTAGTCCCTTATGAAATGAATAGTGGAGAAAGATTTTTTTTCCATTCTAAGGGCAGTCTCTTAAGTCTAGTGACTAGTTTTTTTGCTGTGCAGACTCTTTTTAGTTTGATATACTTGCTGAGCCTTTGGAGTTCTATTTAGGAAATTGTTCCATATGCCTATATGTTCCAGTTTATTTCCTACTACTTGTAGTTGTTCCAATGTTTCAGGCCTTCTGTGAAGGTCTTTCGTCTGCTTGGAATTGACATTGGTGGAGGGTGAGAGGTGGGATCTAGTTTTAAACTTCTACTTGTGGATATGCAGTTTTCTGAGCAAAATTTGTTGAATAAGCTGTCTTCACCATCGTGTGTTTTGGTCTCTTTTGTTGAAGATCAATTAGCTGTAGTGTGCAGGTTTATGGCTGGGTATTCAATTCTAACCCATTGCCCATACCATGCTGTTTTTGTGCCCATACCATGCTGCTTGTATTGTTATGGCTCTGTAGGATAAAGTTGGGAACTGTGTTTCCTCCAGCATTGAACTTTTTGTTCAGAATTGCTTTGGCCATTCTTTGTCTTTTGTGTTTCCATATGAATTCTAGGACTGATTGTTCCATCTCTGTGAAGAGTGTCATTTGCATTTTGGTAGGAATTGAATTGAACATGTAGATTGCTTTTGGTAGTATAGACATTTTCACAATGTTACTTCTGCCAATCCATGAACATGAGAGATCGTTCTATGTTTTGATATCTTCTTTGATTTCTCTCTTCAGTGATTTATAATTTTCCTGAAAAGGTCTTTGGTTCATTAAATTTTGTTAACTTCATTAAATTTATTCTTATGTATTTTATTATTTTTGAGGTTATTGTAAATGGGATTATTTCTCAGTCTGTTTATTGCAGTTACATAGGAAGGCTACTGATTTCTGGATATTAATTTTTTATCCTGGTACTTTGCCAAAAAAGTTTATGATTTCCAAAAATTTTTGGTGGACTTTTTAGGGTCTTTTAGATATAGGATCATATCATCTGCAAATAGGGATAATTTGACTTCTTTCTTCCCTACTTGAGTCTCCTTTATTTCTTCTCTTGCCTTTTCGCTCAGGGTAGGAATTCCAAAACTATCCTGAATAGGAGTAAGGAAAGTGGGCATCACTGTCTTGTCTCTCACTTTTGTGGGAATGGTTTCCGTTTATCTCCACTTTAATTATTATTATTATTCCTGTGTTTTACATGAGTAAATCGAGACATGGCTGGGCTAAGTGGATTAAGCCTAGTCAGTGGGTATCCCAGTTTGTGCACATACGGAGTGCTGAGAAAAAAGAACTAATGTCTAATAGTCCACAAATTCTGAGAGGCAACGTATACATAAGATAGCCTCTCTTTTCTTATTTCCTCTATATAAGGATTCTCACCTCAAAGTACTATTTTCTAGCCTTGCTCAGTATTTTCTATTCCATCCTCTACTAAAAGGAGAAGGATGAAAAAGCACCGAGTAGCAGCAAGGAAAATAAACAATCACTGGTTTGTGAAATTGTTACTTAATTTCAAAAGTTAATTAACTTTTTCTAAGGAAAAGTAAAGATAAAAGGATGAAAAATATTTGTCAATGCCAGTGACTGCTGTTGTATTCTTCAAACACAAAAGCAAAAAATCAACAAATTTTAGAAATCCACAAAACATTTTGATGCTGTCCAATTCAGAAACCCACAAAAAACCATTAATTTGAAAAAAAAAAATCAAAATCCTTGCCTTGCAGACCAACCTATTCACTTACAGGAATATTACTATTTACCAAAATGATAATGGCAACATCCCCTACTGGAACCTAAGAGAAACAATTTACAACCTTAGTTTTTGTGGGTTTATTTTCTGTTCTAAAGTTTATCTGGGAAATTTGAAGGAAATTGAATGTACAGCATAGAGTTAAAGGACTCTGGACACATTGGAAAGGTTAAGAATGCATGGATTCTTTTTTTTTTTTTTTTTGAAGTCATATGATTCTCTGCATTGCAGGTGTTTTCTCTTTAGGCAGCCTGCCCAAGTCCTTTGATGCCTGAGAAAGTCAGCTGTGAGCTACGTTTTGATGGTATCACCCATGATAAACCTCAAATGGTGAGGAAGTTCATTTCAGATACAGATCTAAAGTTAACTTATCCAACTAATCTGATCAGAAAATCTTGCTGTAAATCTTTCAAAAACAAGATGACTTGTGGCAGTTTTAGTAATCTTGGATTGTGTCTGGGGCAAAAATGTGACACGAACAGTTTTGTCTGTGTATTTCAGCTAAGATTAGGAAACAATTGGCCCCAGAAAATATAAATCTACACGTGAGGAAGAATATCATGTCTTTAGATTAAATTGTGAATGTTTAATGATGATTTCCTTTGCTCCAGGAGTTTCTGCATTTATCAACTTTTTCGCATCCAATTTTAGGAATTAAAGACCAAAATAGAGATCATTCAAAGATTCTTTCTTGAAAATTAAAATGAGATCTACCATCTGTTTTCTCTAGACTGTGCATATAGTTGCAGTGCACCCTCTTGACTCTCTTAGTGAAATCGAGGGGCAATCTGATGGAGTTCAAGCAGAAACTGGAAAGTTTACTCTCATAAGCTATAGTTGAAGCACAATATTTTCAATAAATTAAACTTATTTTGCTCTACATATTTCTTTTGTAATGTGATCATTTCGAATAGCAAACTTTAGCAAAATATTTCAATGGGTAACAAAGGCAAAGCTTTAAATGTTTTAAGAAAGCTTTAAGAGTTTTAAGAAAGTTAAGTAATGTACTTATACACCACAACATATTTAACTTCTTTGGAGATAATATTAGATTATGCTAAAATTTGCTCTTGCCAAAGTACATAGATTTTACTTGCTCCAGATTAAAACAAAAAGTGTCCAAGTCCAATTTCAGCTTTAAGATTTATTACCTAGCTATGAACAAGCCATCTTGTCCTCACTTTTTAGAGAGTTTTCAGGCAAAACTCTAAATCTCTCTTGACCTCAGTTTAGCTAGCTATAAAATGAGGGAGTTGGAGCAGATGATTTCTGTATGTTATAACTGTAAAAGTATATGTTTTATATTATTTCTACAATTTTTCCTCAGTTTTACTATGAGATAAAGACCTTAAAAATGAGAAGCATTTTCTATATGCTATGCCATTTAACATTCTTCATGAAAGTAGACACAATAAAACTCTGGGCTCTTTTAAAATTCAATTTCATAGAAAGGATACTTAACAGTCAGTTATCTGTGTGATTCTACACAGATAATTAAGGTTAGAATAGCATTTTAGTTTTGCTCTTCTGTGAAAAAATATTTTTAAATTCTTTCATTGACTCTACCCTGTCAAAATAACTATATGCCATTCAAGGAATGTGATTATTTTAAAACAGGTTTTAAAATAATGGTCATAAATTCTTTGTAGTGTCCATTATCTCAAACATAGTTGAGAAATTTAAAATATATTCTGTTTGTCTATTAATATATATTGTATGTCTCTTGATAATAAGCAATTAAAATATTGGCTTAAAGCAAGAGAGAAAACCAAGGAGACTGTGAATTTGATAAGTCAAGAAGGAACAAAGCATAAGCAAATAATAGCAAGTAAAGGTAGACTTAAAAGCACAGTCAAATCATATCTTCCAAAGTACAGAAAGCTGATGATCTCATTTCTAAAAAGATCATTGGATAATGGTTACAGGTATAACCAGCTCATCTATGTATAGACTTGTTAAAAGAATAAAAGAAAAATATTGAAAATACTTAAGTTATGCATGTATTTTACAATGACATTGTATTGGTGTATGAGAAAATGGTGTTTTAATAACATCTTGCCAGTTGCATATAGACAGAATGTATATTAAGTAAATAAAATTATCACCATTACATTATTAGCATCCATGGAAGAAACCTTTTTGCAGAGATGAAAAGAAGAAATAGATACAATTTTCTTTTCTAAGGATGGTGCTATGAAATCTAAGATGTATAAAAAAGTTAACAGTAGATAAGTCTTCTTAGAGAACATTTTTGTCTATTTGAACTATTCAAAATAGTCTTGCATGTAGTTTTACTGCATATAAAAATTTTAATAAACTTTATTAGATACTTTTAGAACCCAGGTTTTAGTCATTTTCTTGTCATAACACCTCAATTTGTATCTAGTTTCCACACTTTCTAAGACTAATTTAATTTCTAATTAATTCTTTAATTACAAATATGAATGTTCATTACAGAAAATAGACAGCAGTCCTAATATTTTCTTTCCATCCACATTCATTCGTTATACCCAACTGAAATAATGGTTGCTGTGTAAGAAATCTTCCTAAAACTCAGTGATTTGAATCAAATGTATTTATTGTGGTCATTTCTCCCCAGGTCAGCTGGATGTGGCTGCCGAAGCCTGGGCAGAAGTGGACTTTATGTTGTAGACGAGATCTGCATTAATTTCAAGTGTTTCTCATCGACCTCTATTTAATAGATTAAATTCCATGTCCTTCTCATCTTCTGACAGACCACAAAGGGAGCCAAGCAGCAATATGATTCCTTTATCTAAGAGAAACACAAGAGTACCTCCTGGCATTTCCACCACTTTTTGTTGACTAAAGCAAGGCTAAGCCCTGAATCTATATTTTTTCTAACATTAATGTTATATTAGCAATAACTTTATTCTATAGACAAATGTACCTTGAATTTCTAAACACATGACATTTCTATTGCTTTTAGAGAAAATGTTTATAGTCCCTATTTATAAACCTGTTGATTATGAGATAAACTTGTAGTTTGCATTTATTCTTCTCTACTCAATAGACAATAAACTATTCCATAGACTATTCTTCCATTGGAAAATATGACATTACATAAAAATATATGAGAATGAGATATTTCCTTTTAAAAATTAATAATTAAAATAATTCTTGCTATGGAAGCAAGAATCATAAAATTTGTTTTATTATGGGCAATCTTAGTTTTATATATATGAAGTCATCTGTGGTTGTCTTCCTTGATGCAAACATACAATCTTGATGGCTTTCTGCATTTTCTCAAAGCACAGACTTATATGTGTGTTCTTTGATTATACTGAGTTTGCTTTGTTGAAATAAATGACTATTTGATATGGATGAATAATTATTTCTATCTATCAGTTGTACTTTAAAGCATTTTTTGCATTGTAGGAAGAAAAGATGGAAGACAAAACAAAATGTATATTGACAGAACTCCATGAAAATATGTGTGTGTTTAGACTTTTCTTTCTGTTAAATAAATGGAACATTACAATCCGTAATCAGATATTCACTACTTTACTACTTTCTCTTTTTCTTCAGTTTATTTAGTCATCATTTACTGAATAATTATGTGTCCAAACTTTAAAATACATTTGTCAGTGAAAATATTAAAAAGAAAATAAATGTAAACATGTATTTCAATGGTGAATGTTTACTACAGACTTTAGAATATTTTATAAATATATATAACTTGGTGGTATATATATATATCACTTTGTTGAGTAACTTACAAAGAGGTCTAAAACATTGCATAGTGAATACAAAACTTGCCAATGTGTTTAAAAGTCAACCAAGAAAATCCTATGGATTATCCATCATAAAATTAACAGCTTCTACAAATCTATGCTAGTGTTGGTTATCCTATTTAACAACTGGTGAATTTGTTAGCGAAAGGCTGTGTAATTATTTTATCTCACAACTTTATCACACTAATGTTACACATTCCATATTTATTTCATGTAAATTGAGCCTGAGTGGTGTCTAGGTTCACAATATGACCACTACCTAAATGTTTAGTGGCAGCTATGTTGAAGGTTTCTTAATTTTTCTAAAAAAATATGTTTTTTATGTTTTTGTATAATGACCCACTATCATCTGTATCCTCATCACTGAATATTCTTAAATTAATGTTTATATGTACATGGCAAAGCATTACATATTATTCAATGCTTGTTCAATAGCATATGTGAGCCATTGTTTAAACCAGGATGATATGCATATGACCATAAATAAACAGATATTCAAGATGCATGATAGCCAAGTTATGGAAAAAGCCAAGATGCCCCACTATTGATGAATGGATTACGAAAATGTGGTAGTTATACACAATGGAATTTTACTCAGCCACGAAGAAGAAGGAAATCTTGTCATTCTCAAGTAAATGGATGGAACTGGAGAACATCATCTTCAACAAAGTTAGCCAAGCTCAGAAGGCAAAAAAATTGTATGTTTTCCCTCATATGTGAACTTTAAACCTAAAACAAATGCAGTAATATTATTGGACATGGTCACATGTTAAGGGGAGAATGCATATATAAGGAAGAGAGAAATGTAGGAAACCCAAAACTTGAAAGTGTTTGATGTCCTAACTGTAGAGGAGCTAATATAGTAACCTTAAAATGAGTGAGGTCACTGTGGGAAAATGACTGGGAAGTAGTGTAGAGGTCAGGTAGAGATGAATCAGTTTGGGTTGTAATACACTTGTGCATGGAAGCAATGCTAGGAATCTCTCTGTATAGCTATCCTTATCTCAAACTTGCAATCGAGTTGACTACTGTGTTTTCCATCTCATAGTCTGCTCCTCAGAATTCTCTTTTTTTCTCAACATTTTTCAAGCCCAAGATCTTTGTCTAGTGTTTATTCATTGATGTTTATATTTTTCCATTAATATTTCTTCTTCTGGTGCTTCATTCTTCTTCAAGCCTTTACTATTTTCCCAAACATTAATGATCCCTAAATTCATAATTTTTGGACCACCCTTCCTTGAAGTTCCACATTCATGCATTCAGATTACTGCTGCAAATCTTCACTAGGACATCTAATTAGCAACTCAAAATTTTCATGTCTAAAAGTTAATGCCTGATCTTCATTATCACTATTCAAAATGCACTGTGGTTTTCTTTTTAGTTAAAGATAATAGTCTCATCTTTCCCTTTATACATTTTTCTTTAGCAGTAACTATCGTCTGTCAAAGCCATGTTTAACATATTTATTTTATTCACTTTCTATTTTTCTATAGACATTTTATTTAAAATTTTCACAATTTACACTTAGAATTATGTCTAGGATAGAATTTAACACTAATTGAGGAAGTAATTGAAGTTTTGAATTTTTAAAATGGAAAAAATGAATATTGCAATGGCAATTCAAAGATCTATTTTAAAATGCTGTCCTCAAAATAGAAGAAATGGTGCTGGTTTATTTTAACATCGTTGTTTCTGAGCAGTATGATGAATACTTGCCAGTATTGTACTATAAAATGTTAGCTCAAATGCTGTAAAGAAAAAATAAAATTTATATTAGTTACATAGTTTTTATGAAGACTTTCGCCTGTGTAATTTTATTTTCTCTTTTCCAAATGTCTTCTGTCTTCCCTCTTTGATCAACAATTTCATTTTTTAAAACAGTGTTAAAAACTTTTGAAGTGGTAAGCATTTTCCTCAAGTTACACGTACGTTTTTGTATGTTATCAATGGGTGCCAATGCCAGCTACTTTAAAATATATTTTACAGTGGATACAAAAGTATCCTATATGCTACTGAAAAGTATATTTGTTTTTCTTCAAAAAGAATTTTTCTGAGTTCAAAATGAACTAATTTTAAACATTTTGCCTTGCTTCAGCTTCAAAGATACATGCTTATTACCCTCCTATGAATATAGAAAGCAAAAGCATGCAGAGCATACATAGTGCTATCCCTTAAACTACTTCTTCATTCTTCTTTTACCTCTTTAAGGAATAATTCCCTGTGGCTATATAGAAAATGTGAATATCCAAACACAGTAAGAATCAGTAAGATGCAAAAATGATTATCTGCATTCAACATCTGTCTCCTTATAGCTTTTCAAAATTCTTATGTAAATATCTCTAGCATTGCTTTTTAATGTTGCCATTTGGTGAGTTTTCTTCAAGGTTCAGTGCAGTGCACTGAATTCTTTACTGAAGGATATTTGCAGTGACTGAGTGTAATGCAGATATAGAAATACACCTTTCTATTCATGGTCAGTGTTAGAAATATGTTTTATTTTCCATAGCATGTTAAGCTGAAACTTATGTATGTACAAACATGACAATATTTAAAAATAAAGTGAAATACTTAATTTTATGTTATTCTATTGTACAGATTGAGTGTTGAATGACTGCAAGTAACTCTATTTACAAAATATGAAGCAAATTGTACCTATTATCTTAGAGAAAGCATTCAAATACAAATTTAAATGTCCCATATTCTGACTTAGTATAATTATTCTTCTTTGATCCTAAATAGATGTTTGACAAGTTAGATGTATCAGTCTCAATTAGCTAGATTCTTCTGCAATAATATCAGTGTTTTAAATAAATCAGATCATTTTTTCTTCATGCCATCTATCTTGTCATGTATTGTGGGGGTGCCTTGATTTAGGTGGCCAAATTTAGCAAATAAAAATGAAAGATAACTGATTAAATTTGAATTTTAGATTGTATATGCACATGCAATATATATGTATATATGCATGTGAGTATGTCTACACAATATACAAGGCAATATGTGGAATATATTTCAAATATTGTTAGTGTTAGTATTTTCTCAAAATCAAACTTAAGTGAGTGTTCTGTATTTCATGAGACAATATTACCCTGAATGCATCAACATAACTTAGTGAATCAGGTTGACAAAACAGCCACCATCCGAGACATCTCTTTTTACCATACTAGAGGAAATAGGAGTCTGGATATATGCATTAGAGGACAAAGATCCAACCCTTCAATCACATCACATTTTCTTCCATGCTATTTGCAGATTAATACTACGGGACCATATTCTGTTTATTTTCCATTTCCTACTTCACATAAAACAATTTAGCCTCTAGTAGTCCTCCCACAGTTTTATAGTCAGCTTTTAATGTGAAAGTAAATTAAGAATATGATTCAATATAACAAAGTTTATTTATTAAAAATGAGAATATATTTTCTACTAGTTCAGTAAGTAGGACTAAGAAATGCATAAAGGCTTTGGTCATATCCAGGAGATTATATATTAAATTAAAGGGAACATTGGAAATTGCAGAATTATCAAAAATATTAAGTTTAAAAAACATAATGAAATAGGACAGGTAGGCAGCTTGGCTAATAAAAACAAACATTGCTGGAAAACTCTGAAAGTACTGATTTGTTTGAACTATTGCTGATTTTTAAAATCTATTTTCAGAAGAGAGCAACCATAAGTCTATATTTATTTAGAACATATCTTGCAACAAAAAGATTTAGATCTATCTGTTGTTCCATATTTCTATAACATTTCTGAAGAAATAAAGCTCAATATTAGTTATTCAATTCTCAACCTTTCCCATGAAGAAAAAAGCCAAATTACATAACAGCAACTGGAACTTAGTAATTTATAATACTTAGATGTTGAGGTAGGAAAGATTAGACAAGAGCCTATTATACTAATTATAATGATTATAATTTTAGTTGAATTTGGGAGGATATATTGGCAGATTGCCTTAACATTCAAATATGATCAAAATTGAAAATGTTTACTTTGAACTGTCAAATTATTCCAATGCATGAAGAATGCAAGCAATGCAGATGACAAAAGGATTAGGAAGCCAGCTGTATGGAAGATGTAAATTACGTTTGTAACCTATCTTTATGTTGGAAATACATTCATATTTTTACTTGGTTTTTTTATTTTTAATTTTTATTTATTTATTTATTTATTTATTTTTTATTGTTTTATTATTCATATGTGCATACAACGCTTGGGTCATTTCTCCCGCCTGCCCCCACCCCCTCCCTTACCACCCACTCTGCCCCCTCCCTCTCCCACCCACCCCCTCAACACCCGGCAGAAACTATTTTGCCCTTATTTCTAATTTTGTTGAAGAGAGAGTATAGCAATAATAGGAAGGAACAAGGGTTTTTGCTGGTTGAGGTAAGGATAGCTATACAGGGAGTTGACTCACATTAATTTCCTGTGTGTGTGTGTGTTACCTTCTAGGTTAATTCTTTTTGATCTAACCTTTTCTCTAGTTCCTGGTCCCCTTTTCCTATTGGCCTCAGAAACTGAAGAGAACACCCACAGAGTGGGAGAAAATATTTGCCAGCTACACATCAGACAAAGGACTGACAACCAGAAAATATAGGGAACTTAAAAAACTAAATTCTCCCAAAACTAATGTACCAATAAAGAAATGGGCAAGTGAACTAAACAGAACTTTCTCAAAAAAAGAAATTCAAATGACCAAAAAACACATGGCAAAATGCTCACCATCTCTAGCAATAAAGGAAATGCAAATTAAAACCACACTAAGATTCCACCTCACCCCTGTTAGAATATCCATCATCAAAAACACCACCAACAGCATGTGTTGGTGAGGATTTAGGGAAAAAGGAACCCTTATACACTGCTGGTGAGAATGTAAGCTGGTGCAACCACTATGGCAAAAAATTTGGAGGCTTCTTAAAAATGTAAACATAGACCTGCCACATGATCCAGCAATCCCACTCCTGGGAATATACCCAAAGGAATGCAACACAGGTTACTCCAGAGACACCTGAACACCCATGTTTATTGCAGCACTATTCACAATAGCCAAGTTATGGAAATAGCCCAGATGCCCCACCACTGACGAATGGATTAAGAAAATGTGGTATCTATGCACAATGGAATTGTATGCAGCCATGAAGAAGAATGAAATGTTATCATTTGCTGGTAAATGGATGGAATTGGAGAATATCATTCTGAGTGAGGTTAGCCTGGCCCAAAAGAACAAAAATCATGTGTTCTCCCTCATATGTGGACATTAGGTCAAGGGCAAACACAACAAGGGGATTGGACTTTTTTTTTATTGGTGGGGAATACCTTATATTGAGAAGAACTTGTTATCCCTGAATCTAGAATTTCTATTGGCCTCTTTAGTTTTAAGGAAACACTGATAAAATTTTAGACATATTAAGTATTATTATCTGAGATGAAAAAGATTTAACACTAATTTTTGCTTTAAGATTTCAAGATACTTATTTTCTTTATGGGCAGAAAAGTTTAAACTATTAGAAATCAAAGATGGCATCTGGAACACAGTCACAGACCTTCTGACCTCTGTGATCCAGGGACTTTGACAAGAAGCTGGAGACTTGCTTGAATGAGGTAAAACACTAGGGAGAGCTGAAACATCAGCCCTCTGAACCTCTAGCTCCTGGGAAGCCTCTCCACACCACCATATACTAAAAGAATAGCAGGTGCTCATGCCAAGCCCCTCCCCATAGGCCCACGGAGCTGCTGCTTCATATACCATGGGATCTCTTATCCTCAGGCCCTGCTCCTTTGCCCCGCCAGGGCTGTGCTACCCCAAACTCCCAGCCCTCAGACCTGCAGGATCTCTGTGGGACGAGACCTTAAGCCCAGGGATCCACAGATATTTATGATCTCTGCCAGGCCATGCCCACCTCCCCCCCCAGGCCCGCACAGCCCTGCAGGAACTCCGTCTCTCTGGGCCTTGCTCCCCAGCCCTGCATGATCTCTGCTTTGTCAGCCAGTCTTCCAAGGACTGCGCAGCCTGGTAGGAGCTCCGTCTTGCTGGCTGCGCTCCCCAGCCCTGCATGATCTCTGCCTCCCGGCCAGGCTCCCAAGACCTACACAGCACTGCAGGAGCTCTGTCTTGCTGGGCCACTCTCCCCAGCCCTGCATGCTCTCTGCTTTGCTGGCCACACTCCTCAAGCTTGCACAGCACTGCACAATATTCACTCTGCACTGCTGTGCCTCTAAGGCCTGCAAAGCCAGGGACCCACAAACACAAAATCTCTGTTCTGCTCCACCATGCCCCCCAAGCCTTTCAAGCCAGGGATCCATAGACACACAGCATCTCCACTCCACCAACCTGTGAGATTCAAGCATGGCAAGCTCATGCTCCAAAGGCCCACTACTTCACCTCAGCTCAAGGCCTGAACCCAAAGGCCCGTAGGATCCCACCCACTGTCCACTTGCCACAGGAAGGCTCCAAACCTACCTAAGAGACACACAGAGACAGGTCTAGATGCTAAAGAAATAGAACAAGAACAACTAAGACTGCAATTCTACTGCTCCAGAATTGGTGATTTTTTTTTTTTTTAATTTTTGATATTTTTTTTTTCCATTCTTTAAAGGATTTGCTGCCTGGTTTACTGTTTGATCATCCACCATCTCTACCATTTTTTTTTCTTTTCCTCTCTACTCTATACCTTTTATCTTTTCATCTCTTTCTCTTTTTTATCCTACTCTCTTGGTTTTGTTAGTATTAATATTGCTACCCAGCTAATATTAAATTACACATAGTTCAGGGACAGAAACATTACCTACTGGAAATATGGGAAGAAGAAAAAGAGAAGAAAACTATCCACACCCCAAAATAAAGTTCTTCAGGATTTAGAGTGAAATGAAGAAAACTGACACTCAGACCCAGACTCCAACAAAACAAAGGTAAACTATACCAAGGAACCCAATGAAGCCCACAAGAACATCCTGAAAGAAGAAATCCTACAAATATTTAATGAGAATTTCATAGAAATGTTACTAGACATGGTCAAACAAAATGTACAGGAGCCATTTAAGAAATTCCAAGAGGACAAAAATAAAGAATATTGAAAACACAAAAACAAATAAATAAAATCATAGAAGCCCTAAATAAATGCCAAATTGAAACTGAGACCACCACAAACAGAGAGATAAATGAATTAAGGTCAAAAGTTGACAATATTAAAGAGGAAGTTACCCAAGATATGGAAAACCTCAGAAAAAAGAATGAAACAGGAGTAGTAAACAAAATGAAAGTCTATTCCAGCAGAATAGAACAAACAGAAGACAGAATCTCAGAACTTGAAGATGAAATGGCAATTAAAAGAAAAACTGAAGAACTATTAGTTAAACAACTCAAGACCTGTGAAAAGAAAATGCAAGAACTCACTGACTCCATCAAAAGACCAATCCTGGGAATTATGGGCTTTGAAGAAGGAGAAGAGGTGCAAGTAAAAAGAATGCACAATATAGTCAACAAAATAATAACAGAAAATTTCACAAATCTAGAGAAAACTATGCCGATTCAGTTGCAGGAATTCTCCAGAATGCTGAACAGACCTGACCAAAATAGAATGACCCAATGAATATTATCATTAAAACAACAAATACAGGGAGTAGAGAAAGAATATTGAAAGCTGTAAGAGAGAAAAAACAAACAACATACAAAGGTAGACCCATCAAAATCACAGCAGACTTCTCAACAGAAACATTAAAAGCAAGAAGAGAATGGAGTGAGGTCTTCCAAGAACTGAATGAAAATAACTTCAACCCTAGGATACTCTACCCAGCAAAACTATCACTCAAAATAGACGGAACAATAAAAGTCTTCATGATAATCAGAAATTAAAACAAGATATGACCACCAAGCCACCACAACAAAAGATTAGCCAAGGAATTCTGCACACAGAAAATGAAAGCAAACAAAACAATGAAAGGGCAGGCAATACCAAACCACAGGAGAAGAAAAGGCAAGAAAGTAGAGGGTAACACTGATTCAGCTGCACACAACCAAATCTTTAATCAACAAAGACAACTACATGATAGGGATTACCATATATTTATCAATATTAACACTAAATGTTAATGGACTAAATTGCTCCATCAAAAGACACTGATTGGGAAACTGGATTAAAAAGGAAGACCCAACAATTTGCTGCCTACAGGAGACCCACCAACATCAACAGAAATAAGCAGAGGCTGAGAGTGAAAGGCTGGAAGAGGATTTATCAAGACAATGGTCCTCAAAAACAGGCAGGGGTAACAATACTAATCTCAGACAAAGTAGACTTCAAACCTACTTTGATCAAATGAGATAAAGAAGTATACCCCATACCAATAAAAAGGGGAAACACACCAAAAGAAAATAACAATTCTCAACCTATATGCACCCAATGTCAATGCATCTGATTTCATCAAATGTACTCTGAAGCTCCTAAAAGCATATATAGACTCCAACACAGTGGTAGTAAGAGACTTTAATACACCCCTATCACCAATAGATAGGTCATCCAAACAAAAAAATCAATAAAGAAATCCTGGAACTAAATCACACCATAGATCAAATAGAACTAACTGATGTCTACAGAATATTTCATCCAACTTCTGCACAATATACATTCTTGTCAGCAGCCCATGGAACCTTTTCCAAAATTGATCACATCTTAGGGCACAAAGCAAGCCTCAGAAAATATAAGAAAATAGAAATAAACCCATGCATTCTGTCTGACCACAATGCATTAAAACTAGAAATCAACAACAAAAACAGCAGTAAAAAGCACACAAACAATTGGAAGCTGAACAACACATTACTCAATGTTGAATGGATCACTAATGAAATAAAAGAAGTAATTAAAATGTTCTTGGAAGCTAATGAAAATGAAAACAAGACCTACCAGAACCTATGGGACAAAGCAAAGGCAGTCCTAAGAGGAAAGTTTATAGCCATGAGTGCATATATCAAAAGGACAGAAAGATCTCAAATCAATGACCTAACACTACAGCTGAAACTCCTAGAAAAACAGAAAAAAAAAAAAAAACCCAAAACAAGCAGAAGGAAAGAAATATTTAAGATAAGGGCTGAAATCAATGAAATAGAAACAAAAAAAACCATACAAAGAATCAATGAAACAAAAAGCTGGTTCTCTGAAAAAATAAATAAGATTGACAGACCCCTGGCAAACCTAACTAAAATGAGGAGAGAAAAAACCCAAATCAGAAACTCAAAAGAAGAGATAACAACAAACACTATGGAAATCCAGGAAATCATCAGAGACTACTTTGAGAGCCTATACTCAAATAAATTTGAAAATCTCAAAGAAATGGACAGATTTCTAGAAACTTACAACCACCCAGAACTGAATCCAGAGGATATTAATCACTCAAATAGATCTATAACACAAAAAGAAATTGAAGCTGCCATAAAGAGCATCCCAAAAAAGAAACATCCAGGACCTAACAGATTCACTGCTAAATTCTATCAGACATTTAAAGAAGAACTAATACCAGCTCTCCTTAAACTGTTCCATGAAATAGAATGGCAAGGACCACTGCCTTACTCATTTTATGAAGCCAATATTACTCTCATCCCCAAACCAGACAAAGACACCTCCAAAAAGGAGAACTACAGGTCAATTTCCCTAATGAACATATCAATGGAAAAATCCTCAATAAAATTAAGGCAAACCGAAATTCAAGAACACATCAGAAAATCATTCACCATGACCAAGTTGGCTTCATCCCAGGGATGCAAGGGTGGTTCAACATATGCAAATCAATAAATGTAATACAGCACATTAACAGAAGCAAAGACAAAAAACCACTTGATCATCTCAATAGATGCAAAAAAAGCCTTTGAGAAGATCCAACACCACTTCATAATAAAAGCTCTAAGAAAACTAGGGATAGAAGGAATGTACCTCAACATTGTAAAGGACATCTATGACAAACATAGAGCCAACGTCATACTTAATGTTGAAAAACTGAAACCATTCCCCCTAAAATCAGGAATGAGACAAGGATTGCCACTCTCTCCATTCCTATTCAACATCGTACTGCAATTTCTAGCCAGAGCAATTAGGAAAGAAGAAGAAATAAAAGGAATACAAATAGGTAAAGAAACTGTCAAAAAATCCTTATTTGCAGACCATGTGACCATATACCTTAAAGACCCAAAAAACTCAACCCAAAAACTGTTAGATACCATAAACAGCTACAGTAAGGTGGCAGGATACAAAATCAACCTACAAAAATCATTAGGTTTTCTATACACCAACAATGAACAAACTGAGAAGGAAAACATGGAAACAATTCCATTCACAATAGCCTGAAAAAAAATCAAATACCTAGGAGTAAATTTAACAAAGGATGTGAATGACCTCTAAAAGGAGGTCATTACAAACTCTTGAAGAAAGAGATTGAGGAAGACTACAGAAGATGGAAAAACCTCCCATGCTCATGAATCGGTAGAATCAACATAGTAAAAATGGCTATATTGCTGAAAGCAATCTACATGTTTAATGCAATTCCCATCAAAATCCCAATGACTTTCATCACAGAGATTGACAAATCTACCCTACAGTTCATTTGGAAACGAAAGAGACCATGGATAGCCAAGGCAATACTCAGCAAAAAGAACGATGCTGGAGGTATCACAATACCCAACTTCAAACGATATTACAAAGCAATGGCAATAAAACCAGCATGGTATTAGCACAAAAACAGACATGAAGACCAGTGGAACAGAATAGAGGTCCCAGATATGAAGCCACACAACTAAACCCACCTCATTTTTGACAAAGGTGCCAAAAATATATAATGGAGAAAAGAGAGCCTCTTCAACAAATGTTGCTGGGAAAAGTGGTTATCTGTCTGCAAGAAACTGAAACTAGATCCATGTCTATCACCCTGTACTAGTATCAACTCAAAATGGATCAAGGAACTAAATATCAGACCTGAAACTCTGAAGTTACTACAGGAAGGAGTAGGAAACACTCTGGAACAAATAGGCAATGACTTCCTCAATAGAACCCCAGCAGCCCATCAACTAATAGAAAGGATGAATAAATGGGACTTCATAAAATTAAAAAGCTTCTGCAAAACAAAAGAAATGGTCTCTGAACTGAAGAGACCACCCACAGTGTGGGAGAAAATATTTGCCAGCTGTACATTAGACAAGGGACTGACAACCAGAATGTACAGGGAATTAAGAAACTAAACTCTCCTAAAATCAATGAACCAGTTAAGAAATGGGCAACTGAATTAAACAGAACTTTTTCAAAAGAAGAAATTCAAATGGCCAAAAAACACATGAAAAAAGGTTAACCGTCTCTAGCAATAAAGGAAATGCAAATCAAAACCACACTAAGATTCCACCTCACCCCTGTTAGAATAGCCATCATCAGCAACACCACCAACAACAAGTGCTGCTGAGGATGTTGGAAAGAAGGAGCCCTAATCCACTTCTGATGGGAATGCAAGCTGGTGCAACCACTCTGGAAAAAAATTTGTAGACTTCTTAAAAATCTAAACATAGACCTGACATATGATCCAGCAATCCCACTCCTGGGGATACAACCAAAGGAATGCAACACAAGTTACTCCAGAGGCACCTGCACACCCATGTTTATTGCAGCACTATTCACAATAGCCAAGTTATGGAAATAACCAAGATGCCCCACTACTGATGAACAGATGAAGAAAATGTGGTACTTGTACATAGTGGAATTTTACTCATCCATGAAGAAAAATGACATCTTATCATTTGCAGGTAAATCTATGGAACTGGAAAACATCATTCTGAGCGAGGTCAGCCAGGTTTAGAAGACCAAAAATCATATGTTCTCTCTCATCTGCAGACTTTAGATCTAGGGAAAATGTTGCTATGTTGTTGGACTTGGATCACAAGAAAAGGGGAAAGCACATATGGATGATATAGGAATAGGTAGAAAACCCAAAACATGAAAGCGTTTGATGTCCCCACTCCAGAGAAAGTAATACAGAGACCTTAAAAGGACTGGTTATTACTAGCAGGTGATCAGGAACTAATGTAAAGGTCAGTTAGAGTTGAATCAACATGGGTTGTAACATATGGGTACATGAGAGCAATAGTAGGAATCTTTCTGTATAGCTATCCTTAACTCAACTAGCAAAAACGCTTTGCCTTTCTTATTATGCTTATGTCTTTTCTTCAACAAAATCAGTCACAAGGGCAGAACGGGACCTGCCTGAAACTGAGGAGTGGAGGGGGGAAGGGTGGGGGAGGGGGGTAGGGTGGAGAAATGACCCAAACAATGTATGCACATATGAATATATGAACCTAAAAAATAAAAAAATAAAAAAGTTTAAACTATTGATATTTTAAACAACTAAGGATAAATTTGGAATCAAAACTTGTTGGTACTAAATATTTGTATATTGATTGAAACTAACATGTATGTTCTTTTATTTCCTAATACTGAATTATGCTTATCATAAAATAAAAATTATTTACTAGAAACTGTATACTTTGATTATATAATCATTGTAATGTATGATTAGGTGGTATCTTTTATCACTATTGCTGCTGACACACTTGTTATTAATTCTGTGTAAAAGCAGTGAAAAGTTGTTCAGCACATGCTTTTCTAATAGGCATACTCATTCACACATATATCCACATACACAAACTACGAACAGTTGTCAAGAATATGTTTTTAAAGGTAACAATCAATTAATGGCTAATAAAATATCCAGAACATCATATATACTAAATCTCCTGTTACCCCTCCATTTTCTCTACCTTAATATTTTGCTTAAAACTATAAAAAGAATTTGTATTATACCATACTCGGGAAAACAGGGAAATTAACCCAAAATTAGGAAAAACAATAAGTTTTAAAATAAAAATATTTCATCAATTTTATTTGGAATTTATATCTATGGTACATATTTCAATAGACTTGCAACAACTGAGTGTTTTAAATTATGTTATAGAATGTCATTCTAGCTTGCATTGCATACTATTTCATAGATGTAACAATATTCCTAAATGCTACCCAACAGCAAAAAAAGCACACACAAAAAAAAACGATGCTAAACTTTTAAAATCTTTGACACTCATCATCATTTCCCCAAATCTGAGAAACTGATCTGGTGAAAAGATGTGGTTTCTGTTTATAGATTAGATACCAAACAAGAAACAAAGTTGAAAAACCATGTTTCAAAGAAAATTTTTGTTAATGAGAATGATTATTGAAGCAGTTGTAGTCTAACATGATAAGACAACACTAAATGCACTTAAAATTATGCTGTTTCATGTCTAATTAAATCAATCTTTCAATTGATTTAATCTATCAAGTACTTCTTACAGAAATTCACAAAATTTTTAACATCCTTCACCAAGTGCTATGGTATGAATGCTTATATTTCTCACAAATTCTTATGTTGAAATCCTTACACCCAAAGTGATAGCATTAGAGACCTTGGGAGTTACCTACATCATGGGGACAGATCCCTTAAGAATGGAATCTGTTCTTTTCAAAAACAGTTCAGGGAGTTCTTTCCTGTTTTTAACCATGTGAGGACACAGCAAGAAGGTGCTGTCTCCAGGCCAGACAGTGAGGCCTCGTCAAACACTTCTCAGTCTCTAGAAATGTAGCAAATAAATTCCCATTGTTTACAGGTCTCCAGTTTATGGTATTTAAGAAATACTGGGGTTTGAATTCAGGGCCTACTGTTTGTTAATACTTTACCACTTAAGCCATCTCCCCAGTGCTTTTTTGCATTATTTATTTTTCAGATAGGTTCTTAATTTTGTTTCAAGTTTGCCTCAAATAACAATTCTATTAACTCCACCTCCCAAGTCCCAAGTAGCTGGGAGTATAGGCATGAGCCACAATACCCAGACTCAATTTATAGTATTTTGTTTTAACAGTGCAAATGGACTAAGACAACAAAGCCAAGAACAAAATTCTAAGCCTCCAATTCAGTTTTTTGTTTGTCACTAGACAGTAAATCTCAAAATGTACTAGACTTAGCATATTCAAAGCAATCTTGCAGAATAAAGGCATTAAAACTCTCCTGAAGCTTCAAGAATTTGTTCTAATCATAGAATGGTTCCATTGTCACTTTGCCCAGGCCAGCCTGGAGGGCCATCTCCTATTTATGCTTTCCACCTTTGATGGGATGACACCTTTTTTTTTTTTTTCCATTGAGATGGGAGCCCAGAATGATCTAGACTGTTATCCTCCAGATCTCAGATACCCAAATAGCTAGTAAAAATTGACTGAGTCAAATGACATATGTAGACATATGCTGAAATTATTAATTAAATTAAATTGGTATTTTTGGGACTTTATCATAAAATCATGATAAGAGCAATTTTAATAGCAATAGAGAAATAATCATTGCACCTAAATATTGTTAGTAGGTTTTGTACAGAATAATAGTTCTGGATGTTGTAGAATGAGAACTTTAGTAGAGAAAAATAAGCTCATCCTGAGAAAGAAAATGTTAAATTTATAGAAAAATCTTCTATTAATATGTGATGAGATGAGAAAGAGACAAATCAACTCATCTGTATAATTCAGGAAATATTTGTTTTATCCTAATTTCCCAGAGAAATACTGTAAACTACCATCTGATATATAAATAGAGTTTTATTTTAGAATATGTATGAAAACTTCTAGGGTTATGCTGAAATCTAGGGTCTTTGGAAAAGGCTTGCTATTGAACAAATCTTTGACCCTTGGCAAATTGCTAATACCTTCTTTCTGTTTTCTTTAAATGGCACTTCCCAAAAGTGCTCTTTAGGGCTTTTTGAGTATTAATTAGCTACTGTATGAAAAGCATTGTATTAACGCTAAATGTCTGTGCTAATGAAATAAATGAAAGTTTCATGTCCTAAAGTCTTTTAAAACACCACTACTCTTTTGCCTTTCTTTTGCTAAAATCAGAAATGCAACCTTCAAAAGAGGTCATTTACTTGCTACAGATATCTATTCTCAGTATGGATAAAGTGGATCAGAAGGATTTATGTTGTATCGTTACATTTGCTCTTATGTCCTTACATTCTTTGTGGGGGAAAATAAAAATCAGGGTTTCATAAAGAAAGACAAGTATGAGGAAAATGCTTTAGGCAGCAAGGCTTCTGTTTTAGTAATAGGTAGAATACTCTGTGAATAGTATACAAAGAGCAGAGGACAATGCATGAGGTAAGAAGAGTCTTTGAAATTTTTGAAAGTTCACCCCAGCTTTAAAAATGTTAAGTACTCACCCACAGGACATAAACACTTACATACTTGCATAAATACTTAGCTAAGTAAACATTGGTGGTATAGTTTTGAGGTAGGAGAATTGCCAGTTCCAGGCCAGCATGGACTACACAATGAGAGTCTGTTTCAGAAGAAAATCAGCCAAATATCACCAAATTATGTATACTTTATACATATATAGGCACATATATATCAAACATAAAATTAAATCCAATGAATAAAATTGAAGTAAACTATTTTTAATTTTTTTTTATTTTGGCTATCTCTAAAAAAAATTATTTCAAAAATATAGAGAAGAGTATACTCAACTAAGCTTACTATAGCCATGATACACAGTTTCAATCCAATACTTCACACTTGCATTAAAAATAAATTCCTCTTCCTTATTCAAGAAGAAGCAGCAGGATGTAGAATTGGAAGCCAGCCTGGACATAGGAACACAAGAACATAGGAGTGTAGGAGGTTCAAGACCAGCCTCAGCTCCAAGTGAGACCTTTTCTCAAAACAAACAAACAAACAGTATAGTTCATGCCTAATAGTCCCTGGGTTTGATCCCAGTACTGCATAAGACAAAAAAGATAACAAACTCAAGGTGCTATTTTCTCATTTTTAATTTTAAAACACAGGACACCAGTTTAAAACCCACTGGAACTCATTTAAGAAATGGTGGTGCACAAAGAGATAAATGAATGTATTTTAATTGAAATTTAAAATGACTTTTTGAAGTATTTTATTTGCCTATATTTTTGTTATAGTTGATTCAATCCCTACTGTATTTTCCTAATGATGCTAATACAGAATTTATACTAATGCAAGTGAAATGTGAGCAATTAATTTTTCTTTTCAAGTATAATGATATTAATGGCAGTTCTTTTAAATCTGAGTGAGATCTTGGAAGAAAAAATATTTAAGTGAAATTTACATGATACAAGAAAATTTTATTACAATTATATAAGCTACAAGTCAAACACATGGGAATTGCAAAATATCAGACTACCCTAAAAGAAAAATAATGAGGATGGGGATAATTAGTTTTTCTTACTGCAAGCACTTATGGTCCAACTGAATACGAGTAAGCAGTACTGGGGAGACTCTTACTTCAGAGAACAGGATTTTACTCAAATCTACATGGTACTCTCCCATGGATCCTAATGTCTGTCCTCTATCACCCTAGCCAGCCAGGAGTTTACACAGGCCTTCCCCAAGCCACACAAGGTGGTCTCCAGCATTTGGGAGGTGAGTGAGGTTTGGGTTTTGGCTCTGAGTTTATATACCTGGTAGTTACCTCATAGCTTCTGCTGTTGGCACTGCCACCTTAGGGTTGGCTCATTTGCATATCATCACTACCTAAGGGCTGGCTTATTTGCATATTGACCTGTCATCCTCTGGCTTGGTTTCTAAGTCGTAACACACACTAGCTACTAATTTTTATTACAACAATTTTCCATACTTTAACACAATACAATCCATCAATACAACAGCAATCTTATATGTGTTCACCACAGTCAACTTCCTGAGTCCTTGAGGTCCTAGTATTCAGCACAGGGCCTCGGGGACAAGTTCCATGGTAAAATGGAAGAGTTAATTAGCATCATGAATGGGAACAATTCCCCTTTCGTGTCCATGCAAAAGCTGCAATAAAAGGCCTTTTCCCAACCAACGGGATGCCAATGTCCCATATAGCATGCTGCATGGCATTCATTAGTTCAGTAGTGACATGCCCACTCTGTCATACATGTGGAAATGGACAAGTGTCACCACCAGGCAGAAGTGAGAAACAATGAAGAAGGTGAGAAATCCTGTAGTTGGTGGATGTGGGTGAATCTCCTCTGCAGCCCATTTTTGTAAGTATGTCCATGCAGTCCATTGTGTTGATGGGAGAATGTTATAAATGCCACCCCCTGGTCTGCAAGCTGATGCTGTGTCTTTTGTCAAGTTGAACCAATGTCCAGACTTCCACTGTAGTATTATTTATCCTCAGTGTCCACAGCCTTCAGTTGATTGTTGATGATTCTTGCAGTGGTGCCTGCTCCTACATCTGATTGGGGTTGTGGAGGTCCAGCGTTGAGTCTGAAGACTGCCTCGTGTCCGTCGATGAAGGTTCCAAGTGCTGAGTAGCATAGGGTACCCACATTGGAAATTATGACACACATTGAAGGTGAAATAAAGGTGGGTCCTAGTTCCACTGGATCAATGGGCTGACCATCTGAATCACATATGATGGGTGGTCGGGGAGGGTTTCTTCTGGTTTTGAGATGTTATAGGTGTTAGTCATCCAGAAGGAGTTGATGGTGTCTCTGGTGTGATTATTTGTTGTGTATCTACAGGAGTGTGGGGCATGGGCTTGATTATTTGTGTTTGTTTTGGTATGTGAGGAAGTACATAAATAGTGAATGCAATACACTGTAAGCATGATGGTAAAATGTGTGATGGGCCTGTGTGTCTTGCAGTATATAAGCCTGCCAAATATCCCCATGTTAGTCCCAGTAGGTAGAAGAAAAATAGAGTGAAGAAGAGATCATTCAGCATTATTTACCAAAGCTTATAAAATCTGTATCTATCAATAATAAAGAGCCTCAAGATTGAGAATAAGAATAAGAGGAGTGTGTATGTGATAGAAAATGTTATGCCTAAGACTATAAGAGTTACTTCTGGTTAAAGCATTGAGTATATTGTTTACTGGGCACCTATGGCATTGTCCTATTGGATGTTCAATTCTGCAATATGAACAAAAAATCCATTCTATATATCTTCTGTAAAGGATATTTAACTCTATGGCTTTGTTTCATTTATATGTCAAAGTGTTCTTTCCAGTTAAGGAATGCAATGTATCAAGTGCATGTATCAAGATTGGTTTAAAAATTGCACGGATAGTAAGGTCCTCCAATGATGATTGAATGACTATGGAGTTATCTGTGGTTGGCTCGACAGAGTAATATTTGGATTCTATCAATTGCATGAGTGTTTCATGTTGGTTATGGAGCATATAGACCCAAATTGAAGGATATGTGTGCATTCATTGTGAGAGGTGCAAGGAGGTTTAAGGAGGGTGCCTACTGCTTGGTAGTGGAGCTTGCGCCCATAAGTGTTGTGAGGGTTTAGATCATGTTTTAAGATGTGTTTTAGCAATTCTCTGTATGTATCTTGCAAATCTAGTCTTACAAAATCTACAATCATCAGTAGTATATAATCTTAACATCCTATTAATAATCAAATGAACATCTGTATGCAATGTATGTGTGTGGCTCCAAGTTATTTCTTTAAAATAATTTCCTCCAAGGGTTTGGAGGTTCCATTTCCTTCCATTATTCATATATTTGCAATCAAGGGCATGGAAGCTGTGCATTGCTGTGGGCAACTAGTTTCCTAATTGCTAAATCATCACTTTTCTTTTGCAAATGCCTGCAATATAAGGAAAGTAGTTTTATTGCTATAAACCAATATAAGTATGAGCACTGCATAGTGCCATAAATCTCTTAACTTCTTAAAGGGGTTCCAAGAGGTGATACAAGAAATGTCAAATTTCACAAGTCTTATTTACACATCTTCTGCTGAGAAGTGAGAGGGTGTCTATCTATGGTGGACAAATGCCATTGTATCTGTATCAGCCAAGTACACTGCCTTCTTTGTTTCTACCAATTTTTTGTCCATGTGCTTAAATTCCTTACGGACTGCATCATTCATGTTTGCAAATTGTTTTGTATTTTTATGTATGAAGTTCTTCATAATATCTAATTGTCTCTTGGCTTCTCTTGCCATTGCTTCTTCTCTTGCTAAAGTATCTGGAGCTGCTGCTTGTGAAAATGAGAAATAATGTTGTGTGGATATTACTTCCCTATCCCAAACCTGTCTCAAATGTGTGATGATATTGAAAATTGGATTTGGCTGGTGTCTGAAGGTGACATTGATTTTGTATACATTTTCTAGGATAATGCATCCTTCTGGTCTTTCTTGGGTTCCATCAATGAAGGTATCATGGGTTTTGTCCTGAGCCTCAGTGTCATTATCCTTAGCATTAATTATTGATATATTTCTGTACCAATACTTTATGGTGTGATTATCACCTGAGCATACTAAAAATATATTGTTCCCTAGAGAAGTGGCTGTATCTCTAAGGGGTGTTATTACTAGGTCTAATTCATGTATAATATACAACATGGGTTCTGGTATAATATATATATATATTTTGTGTGTAGGCATTGTCCTGTTTCTTAGATAAAAATATGTAGTATTAATTGACTTATCCACTACTAAAAGTGTGGCTTGTGGTGTTACCAATTTATCTCCTAACTTTCTTGGAACTGTTGTTGTGTAGTGGGCTGAGACTGTATTGTCTAAGAAAATTTGTAAGAGATGTAGTTTACAATATCCATCTACCCAACTTGAGTGGTATCTGTCATGTAATATAGTTTTAAAATGTGTTGTTTCCCTTCCTTGACCTGTTTGGAATAATATACTAATTTCATCCATCATGGCATCTAAGGATTGTTGACTTTAAGTCATTCTATTTCATGTTCCTGCAGGATTAATTGTTCTTTAAACCACTGAAATCTTCCTGCTGCCAGTTTGTCAGTTGAAGCTGAGCATTCTTGATGGACTCTATTTCTAGTTGCAAGTGGTGTACTATTTGTGTTAATTGACTCAGACCTCTTGATGAAGTCTCTGTTGCCTCAGCCTGATGTTTTGTAACTTTTTTCAGGTCATACAGGGCTATGAAAAGTGGTGCTGTTAAGGTTGTTGTTACCACAGTTGCTACTTCAGCTGCTATAACACCTGTCATAAAGAACTGTAAGGGTTTAATTTTTGGTGGACTTAGGCCATATGAAAAGGTAGGTAGCTTTAACCTTTACATTTCATTTCCTTAGGCACCATATTATTGAGATTTAGTGCAAATGTAAGCTCTCTTATCCTAGGGTTAGGCAATATTCTTAAAGAGGTATAAGTCAATGGCAAAATCATTGGGAGTTCTCTCCAGATGATGTGTCTATGTGTACCAGAAGTATTTTCTGATATCCTTGGTGCAAAGAGAACCTCTGGTTTATAATGTATGGAGTAAAATTTAAGTGTCTCATCCAGCCTGCTCTATATAATACACATGGTGTGTCTGAGAAGTTTTTTATCCAACATTTTTTAAATGAAGCTTCTAAATGGTATATTGTGTCCTAATCGTATCCAGGCATAGAAACTGGTATTCCTTCTGTTGGCATTTGCACTGGATGTATCATTTCTCCATCTAGGTTTGTGGGCTACAAAATCCACTGTATGCCATCTTACTTTCCATGGTAATAGGAAGGAGAATGCATATGGGACACCATAATGGTGTATTTTAGTTAGTTCCTGCATGTGCATCCCCACATTGGACCACCACCATAATGTATGGTTGTTGGCTCATGCTGTTTTATATATAAGTTTAATATGAAATAAAGGTCTTGTGCAAGCAGATTCCTGACTTGGTTAGAGGTTATCAAGCCATCTAAGGTGTAATTGGGTGCCACATAACTACTGATCTCATAGTATGTAATGTTTGTCCAATTTGTCATAGCTCTAAGTGGTCCTGGTAGCCATTTATAATTTAACTTTTGAGCATTAAGCATAGTAGTTCTAGTAGCTGGTGTTACTAAGTCTAGTGGGATAGGTTGTTCAGCTATGTTAGATTGGTATGGTAGGGCTTGTCTAGGTATGTATTGAGCTTCATGTATGTATGTTGGAATATCACAATCTAAAATTGCTTGGGACTGTGCCTATTCTATGTATATTTGAAAACTGTGTCTTATTCGTTAAGGCATATGCTGTTAAATTCATTTTTCCCTCAAAGAGAGAGAACACCATTCTGGGTGCAGTACCGGTGTCTGAGGGCTGCCCTGTATGGTTAAAGAAGGTGATGTGGAAAGTATTATTCAGAAAAATGGGTAATGAAAAATTGAAACTGGCTGCACCTTCTGTAATATTACCATCTACTGTTTTATTATAAAATTTATAGTCTGTTTGATGCCAAAGTCTATTTCAGCTAATGGAGAATATAGGTTTGGATAAGCTGATGCCAGAGATACTGTAAGTTTTTTTACATTTGCATCAGAATCAGTGGTAGAATTCAATTTTATCTGGTGGAGTGTGGTATCATTGGAAAGGTCTTGGTATGAGAACCTTTGTGCACACAGGAATGACATTATGGCTACTCCTGTAGTATCATTACCCAATTTGGGATGAGCATTCTGTAGAGGTGCATTATATTTGGGTAACTTTTCTGACTTTGGTAAATCCATGGTAGTGTTTACCAATGTAAGAAATCCCAAGGCACAATGATAGTAGTCTTGTAAATACCAATTTCTGTTTAGTATAGTCTTTAATTCCTTCCTGCTGGTATAACCTGTCTCTGTAATTGGTCGGTATTTGAACTGAAAAAGAAGAGTCTGTTGGTGGAAATGGTTGTGGCAGTAACTCAATCAAAATAATTGGGAATCTCCAATGGTGTACACCAATGGGAGTATGTCCATCCATGGTGGAATATGTGGGAAGGACAGATTAGTCACCTTGGGTATGCTAACATAGGAACTGCCATGGTAATAGTGTAAAGCTCCATAATTTGGTAAATTTGGAAAGTTAGCAACACACACTACTATCCTGGTATCATTTTCCTGCATGGACCATGGGGTACTCTTATTCATAGCTGCTTCTGGGCATATATCCCCACCTGGCTTATTGGGATAATCTAGATATGAAGTGCTCCTGCCTTCTGGGGAAGCAAAATTTGGTATAGGTTTTCTAAGTATATCCTGTGGTAATACTGTGGGAGTACTAGGTATATTGTGGGAGTACTTAAAGTATCGCCTCCTTCTTCCTCATCATCCTCATCATGATTTTTCCCATTCTCATTCTCACTATCCTCTTACTCATAATGCTCACCCTGCTCATTCTCAGTTCCAAATTCTTGTTTGATCAATGGGGAAAAGAAGATTTGAGGGAATGATGTCTGTATAGCATCATCACAAGTGTAGACAGGTTCCTCCTCTAAGGTAATCTCAGTGTAAGAACTGGATCCCTTGGTGTTATTGAGTATATAATAAGTTGGAGACTTCCACATTATGATGTTAAATTTAATGTCTGCTGCATATGTAGCATAAATGGCTGACTCAGTAGTGGCATTCCTCCATAAAACACTTTCAACACATGCCGCAGGACTTGATTTAGCATGACTGGCTGACAGAAATAGCTTTCGGCCCGTAAGGTGGAAATGGAACAAATCCTTGGTTTCAAAGTAGTCATTGCAGTAAGATGGAGCCACCCACTTTCCTCTAGTGTAGCAATGTATATACAGAGCCCAATAGGAAGGCCTGTACTTCAAAAATGGCTGTATGTCTAAGCATTTCTATGGGACCAAGAAAATTGAGGAATTAAGTGTAGGGTTAGGTTTGTGTGTAGGTAGTTTCATTATGAAAGTATTTAGTTGGTTTAATGGTGGTTGTAGAGCCAGCATCACTGGAGCCAGTGATTCAGGATAAACAAAGTATGATTAGTAAATTTCTTGCACATGAGGTTAGTACTATTGGTAGTATTGCTGTTGGCATTGCCCTGGCACCTCCTTTCATGGCAGAGGATATAATGGAGAACTACTGTAATTCCTACCCAAGCTGGAGTAACTATAGTAATGAGCAAAATAATGCAGCAGTAAGTAGTATGTATGTAATTCAGGCAGCGTGATGCTAAAGATGGCATCGTGGTGATAGCTTGTCTATTTTATTGATTTTGAGGTCACCCTTTTTCCCTGTAGTCCAAACAGTGTTGGGTGCTCCTGAGCACACCGTATGCTGTGAAGAGAGATTATTATTGTGATCTTTCAAAGTAACTTTTTGTGGTAGGAGTACCTTGTAACCCTGAGTTACCACACCTGAATTAAAAAATGGTCTGGGGAAGGCACTTTCAAAGGGTGAGGGCCTACCCACCCTTAATCTAGAATTGAGCTCATAACAGGCTATCTCTAAAGGTCTACTCAGTGGCAGGTCCTTCAAATACTGCAGTTTTAGTTTCAATAATCCATATGTCTTTCTATGCTACCTGCTGCCTGTGGGTTGTATATTAGGTGGTAATTCCACATAACATCCATCTCCTGTGCCCATTTCTTGACTATTTGACTAGTAAAATGTGTGCCTTGATCTGACTCAATAGTGGCGGGGGGGCCATATCTGGCCCACCAACACTATAGTGTGTATATGGTGGCAGCGTCAGGTCTCTTATGAGCCTTTGCCAGTATTATACCAGAATGTACATCTACCATTGTGCATGCATAATCTCCCTTATGCATTTGTAATGGTCCTATGAAATCTATCTGTATTGTAGCATTAAAGCAATTAGGTTTGTACAATTCTGGTGGGGCTCTATATCTAAATCTTTGGACTGTCATTGGGCAATCTGGGCAGTTTTCCACTGCCTGTTTACATTTCATCCAAGACGGGTCATCCTTAATTGTCCTCAAATAAATAATACATCTGTGAAACAATGGCCTAATGCCTTATGAAAGTCTCTTAGTTCTTGTGTTGATGGGGTATATATCTTGAGTTTTTGTTGTTTTATTTGTTCATTTTGTTCAGTCTTATAATTCCAAAATATATTTGTTTTAGTCTATTTAGTTTTATCTTGTATTACCCTACTCATAGGTCCTCTTTTAAGAGTCATTTTCAGTCCTTCTTGTTTATGCACATGCCATGGATCTGCCAGATTGTCTTTCCTATATAAGGTCACAGAATGTTTTGTGGACTCTTTCACCTGCCAAGGTGTATTTCTGGTAATCATTAGAGCTGCTAACTTCTCTGCCTTTTCATTATGCTGAGATGTTGGATCGTCTTTCCCTGTGTGTGCATCTGCATGTGTCATGTAAATGCTAATAGACTGGAATAGTTCGACCATTTCTATCCAATCTTCCTTTGACCATATGTCCTTGCCATTTACCTGCCAGTTGATATGTTTCCATTTTCCTGACCATACTGCAATACCATTGCACATGCACCACGAATCTGAATATATCCTAATAATTTTATATCCTTCTTTGTGAGATTGTTCAATTGCTAATATGGTTGCATGGACCTCTGCATGTCATGCTAATTTACCCGTGCCTTGGTCTTTGAGGATTTGCCCATCCATGGGTCTCCAGGCTGCAGATTTCCAATGCAGCTTGCCACTCTGCAACATGGATGATCCATCAGTGTACCAGGAGTTTGTTTGTGAGTTGTCCCATCTCTCTGTCCCTCAATGGCCGATATTCTTGGCCTGTGTAATTTTGGCGTGGTTATGGGGCATGGTACCATTGGGGCTGAGGCAATCTCAACCACCCAGAGTGGAGTCTTCCCTTTTGTCATGATCTTATAATTATTGAGGAACTCAGAGATGAACCATTTCCATTGCAACACCTTGGGTTTGGATGGGGTTTCGGCTAGGGCTTCTCCTTTCATGTTGATCCAGTCCAATATTGGTACTGGGCTACAGATTATTAGGCATTGATCCATCAGAACCAGGCACACTATTTTCACTGCCTTCATGAGCGTCCAAGTGAGTCTCTCAAAAACTGTATATTTGGATTCCACATATGGGAATCTTTTACAATAAAATGACATGGGTACTGTGTGTGTACCTTGTTTACACATTATGCTCCAGTTTCCACATCCTGCTTGATAGGAAATATCCAGAATCACGTTGTCAGTGCATGCAGTGGTATATAGTTGACTATGAGTTGTTATCAACTCCTTTACTGCCTTAAAGGCATGTTCTTGTTGTGGGCCCCATTCAAAACAAGAGGCTTTCTTAGAAACTGATACAGGATTGTAATAAGATCTGTAAATATGGGATATTTCTCCAATATCCAAACAATCTGATAGTTTGTTGTGCTTCCATTTTATTAGTTGGTGGTTTTAAATTGGCAATTTTATTTAGGACTGGGTCATGGACCTTTGGTCCAGTCACCATCCATATCACTCCTAAGAACTTAACAGAATCTTGTGGGTTTTGTATTTTTTTTTGGATTTATCATCCATCCATGTTTCCTTAATATCTCCATGGTTTCCTCTAGTAATTTTGGTACCTTTTCTTTGCTCTTTTCAGCTATAATTACTTCATCTACATATGACAGTACTAAGCATTCATCTGGGATTTTTAATTTGTCTAGCGACCATTGTAGTGTCACATGTGCTATATATATTATAATAGGGCTGTTCTTATATCTCTGTGGTAATCTTTTAAATTGATATTTTTTTTATTCCAGATAAAGTTGGTCATTTCTCTAGATTTAGGGTGCAATGGTAAGGCAAAGAACATATCAGATAAGTCCACTGAAGCAAACCATGTGTATGCTCCTTTTTGTATTCTATAAAATAAGTCTTGTACATATGTTACCAGGCATTTCAGGTGAAAGCCCATTAATTTTTCTAAAGTCCACAGTGAATCTATAGGTAACATTTGATTTCTTAACTGGCCAGACTGAGCTGTTAAAAATTAAAGGACTGTGTCCTTTCAATGACTCCTTCGTCTATCAGGGTATTTATACATTCTGTCACTTTATCATGTCCTCCCTTCAATGGATACTGTTTAGTAAAGGCAGGTTGTATTTCTGGCAGTAGTATTGGTTCTACTTTTAGTTCTGCCAGATTTACTTGTAACATTTTATTTTTCTTTAAAGGTAGCCATGTAACAAATATTTGTGGAATAATAGCCATTCCTAGTAAGTCTGTTGATGCAGGCATAAAGACTGCATTTGTTTCTATAGGCTCTCTATCATACACTAATATTCTTATTGGGCATCTATAAGCAACATTTGCAGCATTCTCCCTGTATCTGTATAGGATCCTGTTGTTCAGGGCAAAGCACTGATGTGGTAATTGTGATTTCACTTCCTGTATCAATTAAAAATGTGAGGAAGTAGGTCTGCCCATTGACAAGTGCTGGTAGTTGGATGTAGGGTCTGACATCTGTTGTCTCTGTACTAGTCGGCCCCATTACCATTGTCCCCATGAGTGTGTTTCCAACCTTGGACCTCTGCTCATGTTTATGTCCCCAAAAGGTCTGATATTCCTCATCACTTGTCCTCATCTGCTCCATCCTGGCCTTCTTTGTTGTATTTGGTCCCTGTAGGGGCTGCCCCCATTTTTTGGAAGCAGGAGTCTGTATGTACCTTGTGGTTGGTTCTGGTTGGGAAATTCTGTGTCTGTCTACAGCGATATTCCCTTCCAGACTTACCACACCTGAAGCACATTGGCACTTCAGTTATAAAGGTGGTAATCTGTTTTGGTGGCCACTAAGCTTCTCTTTTCCTTTCTACTGGGAAGGACAGTACTTTGCATTTTTCTAAATTTCCTTAATAAAGTCGGTGATGTCCTCTAAAGTTTCTGCCTGTGGTAAGGTTGTTGTTAAGGTCATTTTTGAGTGTGCTGAAGCTCCATTTATAATTATCTTTTTCATGTCTCTTGAGACTGGTGCCCCCACTGGTGTCCTAATTTTGGGGTGAACTTTATATAAAATCCCTACCTTCCTTACCAGTTTTATGTCTTTATCTAAATTCCTCCACTGAACTGCCTCTGCCTCTACCTAGGACATATCCATGTCTGGTACTGTATTCCTCCATGCTTCTGTTATCCAGGCAAACAAGGTCCTGATAGCCTCTGGGCATGCTTCCAGAGCCATCAGTAGTCCCTCGTGTATGTGGGGGTTTTCTATCATACCTGCCAGCTGTTTCAATTCAGCTGCCAATAGTTCTACTGTATCAGCTCCATTAGACCATATTCTTTCTAGGTGGGTTACATCCTTCTCTCCTCTCTTGGCAAATTCTGTTCTATATTTTTGCACCTCAATTCTTGTCATAGATCTCTTTTCCATTATGGTAGTTTCCTCTCCTGATTCCCCATGCCCTTTTTCAGGGATGTAAGTCACCTTTTGAGTTGTTGCTGGGCATGCCTCAATGAAGGGGCTATTCTTGCCTAGGACCTTATTGACCAGTTGTTTTCCCCTTCTTCAGTCAATATCTATATCTTCTATTATTTTGCACAATGTGGCTGGTATTTCTTCCTTTTGGGCCCTTCTCACTATGGGGTTTACTGTGTACGGGTCTGTAAGGGGAATAGTTATATCTGTCCCCTTAGGAAAATATTTAAATTTTTCCTGTGTTAGCATTTCTGTCTCCTTCCAAGGTGACCCTGGCTCTATCTCTACCCTTGTCTTATTTTTACCCCATTTCCTTCTCAGCTTCTCCCATACTTTACTCCCAGCAGTCTCCATGAACTAGGCTTCAGGTTCCCACCAGATGGCTAGGGTAAATAGTCTCTTAATGATTGCCTTCCTTAGGTAACAACTAATTGATCCAGCCATGTTTAGTTCACAAATTTGTTTGTCTAATAGCAAGTCTCCAATTCTATACAATCTTTTATCTATCTACTATCTCATAGCCCCTCAGTGTTCCTCATTGGGGGTGAGTTCTAAAATCCCTCTGAGAGAATCTTAGCAACGGGGGCTCCTTTTGCTCTGGAGCAAGGGGTGGCCTTCACCCAACTTACCTGCTCTTCCCCAACCAAAGCTGGGTTGGAGTCATACGGGTAGTTGTTCAAGGTTCTGCTAACTGCACCCTCCTTTGTTCCTTCACTCAAGTGCCTCCAATGCCTCAATCAGTTCCCAGACCAAGATTTGTGTCTGGATCACCCTTTCTTGTGCTAGGCTTATAAAAAGCCAAAAAGCCATGATTATAATCTCTTTTGCAATATACTGCTAACTACGCCAACTCTCATGAGCACTTATGGTCCAATTGAGTATGAGTAAGCAGTACTCAGGAGACTCTTACTTCAGAGAACAGGATTTCATTCAAACAAATCTACATGGCACTCTCCCGCAGATCCTAAGGCCTGTCCTTGTTACCTTAGATAGCCAGGAGTTTACTTAGGCCTTCCTCAAGCCTCACTCACTGTGCAACAGTTTCTCAGCTGATGAGGGGAGTGCAGTGGAGCACCAGAAAATCCTCTGGGCCATTCTTGGTTGAGGGTCTGTTTTAGCGGTTCACTGGTTTCACCCAGTGGTCGTCAAGAGAAGGGGCATGCTCTCAACTGGCGGCTGCCTCTACGTCAGAGTCTCGAGATAGACTCTGATAGTGTGGTCTCTGGCATTTGGGAGGCAAGTGATGGTTTGGGTTTTGGCTCTGAGTTTATTTACCAGTGGTGACTGCATAGCTTCTGCTATCAGCACTGCCACCTTAGGGTTGGCTCATTTGCCTATCACCGCAACCTTAGGGTTGGCTTATTTGCATATCAGCCTGTCATCCTCTGGCTTGGTTTCTAAGACCTAACACACACTAGCTAATAATTCTCATTACAACAGTTTCCCATATTTTAACACAATACAATCCATCAATACAACAGAAATCTTATATGCATTCACCACATTTCTGCACTTAAAATTTTTATTCTTAAAAATTCAAAAAAACTATTTAACATATAGACCAAGAGAAGGAAAAAAATAGGACCTTGTAGAATAAATATGAGTAGTGCTATATTAGTATATTTCTTAATTTTAGAAAAATATGGAAATTCTTTTACTTCTAGTATGTTGATGGATCTTTTTCTCTCTTTTGGTGATCCTGCAGATTTTTTGAAACAAATTAATGATTATATTTTTAATTCCATGTGTAATAAAAATGCCAGAGAAAGTTCAGAAACAGAATAAAAAGGGACAAATTTGCATTTTAGAGAAAATAATTCTGACTCTGTGAATGATGGCCAAAAGAATTTAAAATGAGTATAGTGAGGTAGATACTATAAAAATCAAGTTCAAACAAAATGAAAACTTGATGTCATTGTCATGAAGATGGAGAGAAGTCAAATATGATGAGCATGTAAGTTAAACAAGTCAAGAAGCTGTGATTCATGTGACATCTGTAATATGTGAGTAAGGCTAAGACATAGATTTGGAAATTGTTCAGTATTTGTGCTTTTTATTGAAAGAAATAGACTAGATCAGTTTTCTGGGATGAGATGGAGTGAACAGGAAAAACTATTACTTTTATTTCACACTATGTAATTTTATAATGTCAAAATGAATAAATGGATATAAGGATTCAAATTTGAATCATTTGCTGTAATATGTAATTATGTATGTAGCATCTAGCACCATCTCTAATAGAAATTTCTTTTATTCCAGGTGATTAATTTGTTTTGAAAGAACAGTTTTGAAGATATTATTGTTATATTGAAACATATGCAAATATATCTATTTGTCTGTATTATAGTCAATGCATAATAAATAATTTGGATCTATTCAAATATTTAAATTACCTTAGTTCTTGAATTTGTAAAGTAATGGTGATTTCTTGAAAATATTGTAGAAAAGTTGCAACCACTGGTTGATATGCAGACTCTGATGATCTATAGGCAGCCCAGGTGATTTTAACAATAGCCATTCTTAGGGTGACAAGAAATTAATTCAGTCTACACTGTAGAACAAACATATATATGGATATATACAGAGAGATTTATATGTAGTTATACAAAATATTTACTCATAGATACATAAAGTAAGCAAATATCTTACATTTATAAAATAAATGTAAATTTATTTTATAAATATTGAAAGGTATTGCATATCTTTAGTCTACAGTATTATATACTGTTTTTATGTATGCATACTCACATATATAAACACATACACAAGTACACAAACATTAAAAGATTTATTTAAAGGGATTAGCTCATGCATTTTTTAAGGACAACAATTTTAAAATCTCTAGGGCAGGCTCTCAGGCTGGAAAGTCAAATAAGAATTGATGTTGTATTCTTGTGTGTGTGTGTGTGTGTGTGTGTGTGTGTGTGTGTGTGTGGTACTGGGGTTTGAAGTCTGGGCATTGTACTTGTTAGGCAGGTGCTCTACCTCTTGAACTACACTCCAGACTGATGTATTTCTGAGGGAGAATTTCCTCTCCAGGAAACCTAGGTTTTTGCTCATAAAGCAGTTAGCTGGTTGAATGAGGCCCACATAACTAACAGTGATCTCTTTACTTAAAAGTTAACTGATTGTAGATGATTATCTACAAAATAAATTTATAGCTACATCCTAACTTGTATTTGATTACATGGCTGGGTACTATATCTCAAAAGAGTTGACACATGACACTTTATATGTACAATATTTACAAACTAACAATAGTGTGAACACATTACCATGTCCTAATGATAAATTCAGCATTTCCTCTTATGGATTTTGCACAGTAGAAAGTGCAGAACAATGTTGATGAATTAGTTTATTGGAAATCACTGTGTTAAGAGATAAAGTTTCTATTGAGTATGGGGAAATCCCATATTTCACTTTTGTGAGAAGTGTCCAACACTGGAAAGGCTTGCTAGGAAAGCAGACAGGGACTTGTGCAGACAATGGCTTTGGCAGCTGGCTCTTTATTGTTTAGAAACTATATTGACTTTATGAACAGCATGCAGGGTACCCAACTTAGAAACAGGTGGGTGTTTATGCCTGCTTACTCAAGGAGTCATTATATTTGAAAAAGCTTTCACATGCATTCATGCAATAAATAAATAAATAAATAAATAAACAAATAAAGGATTGGGTTGTCACTGAAAATGACAAGGTTTTGATTTCTCACTTAGTTATTGCTCTTCAAATGCAAAATTTTGTACAAATGCATATAAATGCAATAATGACACCTGTTGTAACTATTCCATGAATCAGTGGAGGTGAAGATAAAGGGGAGCAGTGGAGGGGGTGAATTCAAATATGATATTGTTGATTACATTGAAAGAACTTTTGTAAATGCCACAAGGTATCCCCACACAGCACAACAATAAAGGAAAAATAATTTAAAAAAGACAAACTGAAAAAATATGTGTAAAATTTATTTTCCAACATAACCTTTCTTTTGAAAGCAAAAACTCTTTAAAATGTTGATTGCTGGAGTGGTTGAGCACTGGCCTAGCATGTGCAAGGCCCTGGGTTTGATCCCTAGCATTGAAAAAAAACAATGAAATTTGGGAAAAGATGAAAGCTAGATTATATTCATGATCAAGACATTGAAGAATCCTTGACAGTGCAAGGATAGAGTGAAAGGTGGCAGAGATAGGAAATAGCATAGCAGGAGTGAGAGATAAAAATATGTTTTTTTGCAAAAATAAATATATATATATATGGTATGCAAACTAAGTTTTATGGTCATGGAAAGAGAAATTGATTTTTAAAAGTACAAAACCCTCAAGGGTATGAGAAAAAGTTGCTAAATATCAATTTATATTAGATAAGAGTTTTCAATATAGTACAAAAAAGAAATCCAAAGCTTTATTCTATTATTGTAGCTAGCTTGTACTTTAGTAGAAAGAAAATAAATCAAATATATTTGTTTAATCCTTTTTTGCAGTAATACCAAGGGTAGAGAATCCATTTGTAGCTTTTACGTTGCTGTGCTGAGACTTAGAATGTCACATATTTTAAAGCAAAATGTTACACCTTTTGATCCTAACACTACACAACATAGTTCATTTCTATTTTTGAAATGAAATGTGCTTAAACATGACAACACTGTCACAGACATTACCCGAAATACATCAAATATCAAAATGAAGATTGTCCTATGATTTTTTTAAATTCTCAAAACCTACCTATCTCATTTTGAAATTTTTTACAGAACTCACATTTCTGTTCATATTACATTACAAATAGTAGATTAGTTCTTAATAGTCTAGCATATTGTTTGGATATATTACAATAGCTAAAGAAAACAAGTTTTCGTATTTTTCTTTTAAGATCTAATACTGTCCCTGAGCTGATACTTTTGAGTCAGATAATGATCAATTGGACAAATATATACTTCTCTTTTGTACTTGCCCCCCCCAAGAAGGAGATATGTAATATTAAATGTAAGAGAATTCAATGACAATGTATAGCCTAATAAGAATTGCTTCATTTGGCTTAAAAAAATAACATAAACCTGTATCAATGGTGCACACCCAAAATGAAGAAGGCAAAATATACTACAATATGGAAGAATCATAAAAACATCATGCTAAGTGAAAGAAGTCGGGCATAGCAGGCTACATGTTAGAAGATTCAATTTATATAGAATGTCCAGAATAGGCAAAGCATGGAACTGACAGATTATCTCTGAGGGAACAGAGACCGAGAAAGACTACAGCAGAAACTAAATGCTTCGTCATAGAATTGACACAGGTCTAGTAATAGACCCATCATATCTATTTCATAGGACAGCAAGCAACTTCCCCATTTGGGGAAGTGAGAAAATGCAGTTCCCTATGTTTTCAGAGAGAAGATAACAAGACCTATTGACAGACAGAATTAAGATTTAAAACTAGGTACTTTTTCCATGTTAAAAATTTTAGCAATTAGCATGTGTTACCTAACAAAAAGTATTATTTTATTTAAAATATATTTTTATCAAGTAAGAAAGGATGTAGATATGCAGTCACTATAAAAATTACTGTAAATAAATAATTACTGAATATAATTTACCAAAACAAGTGTATTTTTTAAAGCAACAAGTTTATAAAATACTCTGTTAAGAAAGAATGCAGTTTTATGAAATCTCTATCAACTCTACCTCTCTACATATAACATTTCTAGCATACAAGGAAAAATTCTGGAAAGGATGCCTAATAAGTTACTTATCTTTAAGCTATGGAAACACAAATAATCTTTATTCATATATTTTTCTGAGGTTTCTCAAAACACTTTCCAATGATCTTATTCATGATAAGCAGTAAAACACTAATGCCATTTTAATGTGATTACTATTTCTATGATAGAGATTGCCTGGGAGAAGCAGTGATATTTGGTCCAGAGAATGGTGTTAGGTCATAAATGGATCTAAGTACCCTGACAATGCCATGCTCCCTCTGTGCTTTTTCCTTCTGGGATTCCCATTGGTTAAACCTAACAGGAAAAAAGAAGTCATGGGAGAATTTCATAAATGTCAGGCTTCAGGACTGTGATGAGAGGGTGAAATGGGAGAAGCATTCAGAGGATATCCAAAAGATACCTAGTCAGTGAAATATAATTTAATAAAGGCTATTGTATAATATTTAAATAAAAAATATGCCACTGTTTCTTAATATAAGGAAAGAAAATTCCATCAGTTTTCCTACAAACAACATAACCAAGCTTAGAAAGCAAATATCAGATGTTTTTGGTCATACATGGAATTAAGACATTAAAAAATGTTACAATATGACATTGTTGTCAAATGGAGACTGTTGGTGGGGGAGCCAGTGTGTGTGAGTGGGGAAAAGAGAGGGCTATAAGGAGTAAATATTATACAAGTACAATATATGTGTATGAAAAATCACAAATAAACCCACCAAAATCTGTTGAAAAGGAGCCAGGGGAGAAGGGTTAAGAAAGAGTAATATAAATGGGGTAAATTTGAGCCAAGTACACTACATGCATGTTATAAATATCACAATGACACTCCTTTGTACAATTAATATATGCTAATATAATACTGAGAAGAGGGAAAAAGAAATTATTTCTGAAAGCAACAATAACCAGAAAAACAGGCCAAAATTGAATGCATCCATGAGGAAAAATATATATTTTGGTCAGGTAAAAAAATTTGGGATTAATAAAACCTAAAAATTGATGAAGGATAAACCATGCTTTATGCATATGTTTACAGAGTAGCCACATAATTTTACTTTTTCAGTTCTAAACTCAGAACGTAAGAGAACCAAAATCTATCCTGTACATTAAAGAAGGGAATCTATAAATGTGAAAGGGACAAATGACTCCTTTTCTCTGAAAAATTACAAGCAATTAAAACTTTTAGAGGTGATTTCCTTGTACATTGAAGCTGCACAAAACTTATTTTGCCCAATTAAATAAATAGGCACAATTTAAGGGGTGATGTTAGAGAAGAGCAGACGAAAAGACATAGATTAAGAAACCATTTAGATTTCTTAAATGTGGAGGCAATGTATGTAGATAGTAATTTGCTTCATTGCACGCATTAGTTTGGGCAAAGATTGCTTGCTGAACTGCTCAGATTTATTCCGCCCTTCTGTGGTGTAGAGCTGTTTTCGGAATGCTCCACCTGCTAGGAACTTCATTTCCTAGCTCTCAGTAAAACTATGACACCATTAGATGCTGTGGGATAGGCGGAAGAACATTGCGTGCCACTAGGCACTAAATTAGTGATCACATGATCTTTCAAAGGTTTTCTGTATTTCTTGTCAGACTGCTGGATGCAGAAGATACAGAAAAGGACTCTAGGATACCGGCTATTTTTGAGTCACTAGATGCAAAAACCTGTGCTGTCAGAGTCGCCACTTATGGAGAACTATATACAGGCTCACCTGATCAGAGTTATTAGCATTTACTCATCCTGAGAGAGAGAAAAAAATGATGTTCATGTTCTGAGGTTTGGAGGGAGTTGTCTGTTTTAGTAACTAACGCCATCTAGTCTTACAGCAATTTGTATTAATCAAAGTAGAACAAAGAAGACGAAAATAAAAGAAAAACATGTTGTAATAACCTGACATAGTAAGTTTTACCAATTATAAGCACAAATATATACATATATATACTTTATATATGCACATATATATTATATATATTTATACTTTAGGTACATTAAAATGTTCAAAGTGCACTGATCTTGTTTGCAGCTTAACTTTTCATACATGTATACCTGTGTTATATGTGGAGTCTTGTTAAAATCACTACTTTTTCAAAAGTTGAATTTTATAGTTCTAGAATATATATTTGTATTTTTAATTCATAATCTATTAAAATTCTCATCTTTTGATTTATTTGACTCATTTATATGCTTTATATTAATAATTCACTAACTGGATTATTACTTTGTTTCTATTTATTATCAGGTGAGTTTTACTTGCCTTTCTATTATTTCTATTTATTATCAGTTGATTTTAGTTGCCTTTTTGGATGTATGTACATTTCTTTAAAGGGTCATAGAAGTTCTAGGTCAAAAGAAGACACACTTTTCCTGTGGAGATACATAGGAGAGAGATAATTTCAAGTCAGACAAGAGGGTTGTCTCCAGATCAAACTACATAAGACTCAGTGGTTATCTGGTTTATGTCTGCCGTTGTGGAGTGATCTTGGGGCTCCTCAGTCTTTGGATTGAGAGCCCGTCTGTTCTTTATTTCCCAACTCTGAAAGACTGAAATTCTGACCTTCAGAAGTTTTGAATTTCACTTTTCAGTCTCTGGCAGAGCAAGACTCTTTTAAAATGTAAGCTTAATGCTCCTGTCATGATTTCAGTAGCTTCCTTTCACTTAAACTAATCCAAAGACCTCCCTAGCGGTTGGAACATCATATTATCTAACTTCAGAATGATATAATGACTTTTTTAACTTTAAGAAGCTGTAACCTGTT
Organism: Castor canadensis; assembly: GCF_047511655.1. Lineage (NCBI taxonomy): Eukaryota > Metazoa > Chordata > Mammalia > Rodentia > Castoridae > Castor > Castor canadensis. The sequence continues at coordinate 23,974,699 of NC_133390.1, read as the reverse complement.
GTCTTTGAATAATTTAGTTGTGTTTTTAGAGGAATGACTTACTGATTGACATTTTTACAAGCAGTATATGTGCTATAATTTGAATGTTCATGTTCTCCCAAATTCTTATTGAAACTGGATCTTGAATGCAATAGTACCAAGATTTGAAGGTTATAGGGAGTGATTAGAACAAGAGAACATTACCCTGAATGGGATGAAATACTGATGAGTGAAGCTGCACTCAGTGTTTAGTCATTTTGTGCTTCCGTTCTTTTCACCAAGTGAAGACACAAAATTCATCTCTTTGGTGAATGCAACAATGAAGATTTCATCTTGGAAACAAAGAGCATCCCTCAGCAGACACCAAACCTACCAGTAATTCTGTCTTGGACTTGCCAGACTCCACAACTGTGAGAAATAACTTTTCAACATTTACAAATTAACTAGTCTGTGACATTTTATTAGAAGAGCAAAAAAAGAATAACACAACATGAAAGTTCAGAAAAATCACTAAATCCGGAAACAAAAGAAAATAATGAAAAATTACACTATTTCTACTTTAGTTAAATTTCTTGTTCTCTTGTATTTAGGGATTGAATGTTTTTTGATATTTGCATAAATAAAAAAGTTAAATACACTTATGTGTAGACTCAAATATTTTTATGCCCAAGAAAATTTTCAGCATAATATACACAGCATTTTTCATATGCACAGAGGTCAATATTTATATACCTTATGACTCAGATTAACTATGAAATTTATATTGAGCAAACTATTCAAATTCATACATATTCAAAGAGATGAATTTTGCTAAAATGAAAATATATTTGTAGTTTAAAAATATTTCTGGAATAAGAAATAGAATTGTGTTATTTCCTTAGCTAGATTATATGGGCATTAGAGACTCCATTTGATTTTAATTCTAGAAAATGCAGCATTTACTGAGGAATTTTATTCCTTAGTGGGTCAAGGAACTTTAATTTTTATCCAAATGTCGATTTGTGCATAGTATGTTCAACATTTTTGTTTCACCCTTTTTCTCTCTTGTTTCACATCATTATGATTTCTAAAAATTCCTCAATGAGGCATAAATTTGTGTCTTAACAGTTTGATAAAATAATAATTGAGAAATATGAAAGTCCATGACTTTCCCTCTTTCCAGCTATCATATCTCCTTAAGAGGAACTCAATGCAGCTGATATATTTGTATTAATAATATCTGCTGCTTCCATCATTAAATTCCACCCACTGCTTAATGCCTAGAGCTGCAAAATTATGAGCATTAGCTGAAAGAACCTCAAATTAAAGATGAAAACTGGAGTTTTGAAAACATATATTACCACTTGCCATCCTTTATAGTGGGCAATGAATATTAGCCCCAAGCTCCACATAAAATGCATCAAATTCCTTAATAGTGGGGGAAATTTAAATAATTAAACATTATTGTAGGAAAGTCTTATTTGTGTTTCTCTTAAATAAAGGTTAAGAGGCTGAATCACTGAGCTCCATAAATATGATAAATTTATCAAAGAGCTGAATTTGAGGTTAAGACTCATTTTTGAGTAATTATATATCTGAATATGCCCAATATTAGGTAATTTCTGAGCAAGAAATAAACACTCATATATCTATGAAAATTATTTTAAGACTAAAATAGTAATGTAAAGATTGCAGAAAAGGCATAAGCTAGAAGGGATGTAAGTAAGCATGTATAGGAATTATAATCTGTAAATATCTCTTATCTTAAAGTCCATCAGACAGTTAAAAAGTATGAGAGCTCTATCATCCCCTTCATTCCTGTAGACTTTGCCTACTCACTGAGGAACATATACAGTGTTTAGAGTAATTCACAAAATCAAAGCCGAGGTGCATATCACTATTATAAAATTCATCATCATCACGCCTTCACTTTTTGATATAGCTTAATATGCATAATGTTAAGATCTACCTCTAGGTTTCTCAACCTCAGTTTGGGAAATTCCAAAAAAAATTCTTTTGTTTACATGCATGGCTCACTCTTGGTTTGGAAATTCTTTTGTGCATTGAGATTATGATCTTCACTTTCTGAATCTACCACTCTTTTTCTGTGAATTCTTCCTCTATCATTTTGCTCAGCAGCATCTTCATAAGACTACCAACATTCTCAGTGTTTGGTGTAAGTGGCTCATAGCTTTTCTTTTCTTTCTTTCTTTTTTTTGATATTACTGTGGTTTGAACACACTTGCTCAGGAGGACCTCTACCACTTGAGTTACTGTACCATTGCCCCCCAGGTCATAGCTTTTCAATAAGAGTCTGAAGCATTTTCCAAAAGTTAGAAGTATATTAAACAAATATTTAACAAATCATACATTATTTTCCACATTTCAATTGCTAAAAAGTGAAATCTCTAATTTCCAATTACAAATTAAGATTATTCAGTCTAAGGCAACTACCTTAGAATGGGTCCACATTTTTAAAATAGGTTTACTGTTATGAAGGCATAAATTTTTAATGATGCTATTGATTTGAAAAGCTGACTCTTTGTCAGAATACTACAAGATTCAAATTGTTTGCTAATAAATATAGGGTTCATGAAGTATTAAAATATCCTGATTTATCAAACAAAATTTTATTCAGTATCTAAAATCAATGGTAGGCTTAATGCATTCTAAAATAGATAGCACTGTTTTAATTAAAAATGTCATCAATGTAATTACTCCTTAAGCAAAAGGCCACAGAGAAGAAAATTGGATGATACTTAAATTGAGCATATGAGAAAATTAATTTGCGTTAAAAAAGGCTCAATTAGACATTTCCGTGACAGCATGAGAGATCATGATTTCAAGTTTTTTACTTCTTCCAAGTAGAATTTATCTATTATAAAGAAAACTGTAGATATCTATAAATGTTAATGGAAAGTAACACTAGTAGCAAAATCCAAAAGTGCAAATATTCTCAGATGGTATTATGGTACTGCTACGTTTTTTCTTTAAATGAAATGAATTAAAATTTAATGGGACAACATTGATAATCTTATGATATCTTGCAAATATGAGAATATTCCCTAATTTTGTTTTTTTTTTTCCTTGATAGTACTGTTTTGGGTTTTCCAGGTGGCATACATTGTCTTTTATTAATGACTAAATAAATACATGTTTTCCATATTCTTTATCACTTGAAAAACTTATTTTCTTGTTTTTATTTTTTTTTTCTTTTGGCAGTAGTAGGGTTTAAACTGAGGGACTCACAATTCCTAGGCAGAGGCTCTTCCACTTTAGCCATACACCCTATTCTTTTTGCTTTAATTATTTTTCAGAAAGGGTCTTAAGTTTTTGGCTGTGCTGGCCTAGAAGGGAATCCTTCTCCTTGTGCCTCCCATATACCTGGGATGACAGTGCATTCAACTACAGCTGGTTTTTAAATTGAGATCAGGTCATCCTAACTTTTGCCTAGGCTGGGCTTGACCCACTATCCTCCCCATATCTGTTTCCCAAGTAACTGTGAATATGGGCACGATCTGCCACATCTGACCTCGATGTCTTCAGGTCATACATAAAAATAAAGAGAAGAGAAAAAGTATCTAAGAGAACATGCCAATGGTATTAAAACCTTCAGAGAGATTAAATAAGAATTTGATTGATCAATGCGTAAGTTTATTACTTTTATAAACCATGGGGTGTAATGGCAAAAGTAGGTGCTAAAATAAAGTTAATAACAAACCTGATGAGGTGCTGAATTGAATTATAAATCCTGGATTGGTTAACTTCATGAGAGTTGACCAGGATGCTAAATTTTTTCAAGGAAACAAAAAAATGAGAATTAAAAGAAGTATACAGTTGCAATTTTTGAACTCATGGAATCTATATTTTATTTGTTCAGGAGAAAGTTTGATCCCTGATACAGATTAAAATTGAATGAAGAGGGGAGTTGCTTCTTTGGGAAATGAATCATGTAAGATGAGTGGGTCATATTTTTTGTACAGTTATCTTGAGTAAAATTATGATGTAAGATCAAATATGTAGAACTAATCCTTAGCAAGAAAAAGGAAAAACACCAGACTTGTATGCTAAGTTTTATAGCTCTTTCAATAAAGTGTAAAGGTCATTACTCACTCCGCAGTGGTAGTACATGGCCCATGGTCATATGGAAGGGGTATCAGTTTAGGATTCCCTTAGGGAGGAGGCAGTACATATGGGGGTATCTGTCTTGGAAACATGCATTTTGAAATTGGACGAGCAGTAAGGGACTGCTAAAGCATGTGGCCTTTTGACTATAGAAGAACAGATATTCCAGTTTAAAGTAGCCATGCATATATTAAAGAATGATTGCAATAGACAAAGTTGAGTAGAAAGATGAAACAGAGAGATTTGAAGCACAACAAGAATTTGTTGTGCCTTAACTGGCTTGAAAATGGATGGTACGTGTAGATGGTCTCTGGAAATCAGGGAGATAGCCAACTTTGCTGCTTGCAATTACAGTGACCATACTGGAAGCTATTTGTGCACTAGAAAGTGCTGGTTTTCTGCATCCATTCCAAAGAGAAGAGGATATCTTCATGGGAAAATTGGGTATTTGTTAAGTTTTCATGGTTCTACAATGTTGCTGCTTTGTGATTGAAAAGAAAAAGGGATAAGGTCTTATATGTCTCACAAACTAATTGATCAGGCTTAGTGTTTTTAGAAACATTTCATTGTTATTGTGTCTTTCAAGTTATTCTTTGTTGTGGGATCTTGCTACGGACAGACAATCTATAAAGATATGTTCTTTAATTGAAACACATTTTAGTTTCCATTTTAAAGGCCTGGACATTTTTATGAAACAATATTTTTTTAGAATGTCTGCACTAGACATTCTAAGGACCGGGTTCTTATGCTAAGCATGTGTGACAAAAGATGCATTCTGACTGATGACACTTTAAGTCTTTACAATTTTGTGGGAAAAGTTAGCAAGTTTTTTGCTTTTAAAGATGTCAGTTTTCATCTACCAAGTGGGATTTTTTTTCTAAAGATGAAAAAGAAATGAATGACAATCTCTCTTATATGTATACAATTCTTAGTAATAATGAAAGAAACTAATATAACTGAATAGCAAATGGAGTATATTCTCTACAGAAATGGAAATCTGATAACTTTATGAAGAAAAGTATGTAAAAGTTGTATTTGTAATTCTGTACCTAGCTGAATTTGCTTATTAAATGTATGTGAAAAAGCATTTTCATGTGCTAAATGGAATTTTTCAATGTCCCCTGTGACTTTTACTCCCAGGTCTTAGTCCTGCGATAATGTTATGCTAAGTAGCAAAAGAGATTTTGCAGATGTAGGTGAGATTACTAAGGAGTTGCTGATATGAAAGAGAAGTTACTCAGTTTGATGTAATCTCATCACGTGAGCCCACTAAAAGCAGAGTCTTTTCTCACTATTGACAGAAGATGAATCTAAAGGGATTTGAAGTGGAAGGATTTAAAACCAGGTAATTGTTTGGAATGGAGAAAGCCATATTGAAAAAGAATGCATATGGATTCAGAAACTGAAAACAGTTCCTGGATGACAGCCAACAGAGAGCCAAAAACTGAGCTTGGACAACAATCTCCAAAAGCTGGGATGATAACTCTCTTAAGACTTCTAGAAAATAACTCAGATTGACCAACATTTTGAGTTTGTCTTCTAAGAAGCTAACCAGAGAATATTTTAGCCTGTCTGGATTTCAAATTTTCAGAAATTGCAAGAAAGTAAATGGGTATAACTTTAAACTACTATGTTTATGGTAATTTGATTCTCTGTGATAGAAAACTAAACAATCCTCCTATCCTGTTTCTTGAAAAAAATTTTAAGGATTCACTACTTAAAAATAAGAACAACTGCTTCTCTCGTATCTCCACTATAGTATATCAACAAAATGACCTTAGATTGTGACTGTTTTTTCTTTCTACTGGCATTCTACTATTTTAAAGAAACGTTTTTGAGACAGAGTCACATTATGCAGCCAAATCTGCCTCAATTCACAGTCCTCCTGCCACAGCTTTGCAGAATGCTGGAATTACAATCATGTATGGCCAAGCCCAGCTTATTTTAGAGATATTATAGTTGTTTTTTACTTTACCAAGATCTAAATTCAGTAAGGGAAATTTTCAGATAACAAGCAAATACTTCTTTCTCATTTGCTGAAATAAAAATGGGTAAAATTTGAAATGCACTAGTAGAAAAGTCTCCACTGGGTGAATTAGCATTATATTCACCATTAAAATATTAAGGCAAAATTTTATCTGCACCGATATGTGTGGTAGAATGGATTATTTTTCATTTTATTTCTCTTCAACTTTTCCACGCCTTATAAAATTTCACACAATCCATTGATAAAACATGTGACATACTTTGGTCAATGCAAAGAGTATAGAAGTTATAGTGGTCAGTTTTGTATATTCCTTTTAACTCTATAAAAAAGTTTATTCATTGAAGTTTCCTCAGAACACGTGATTATACAAATTTATTTTACCAAAGTTATAGTATATTTGAATTAAAACAAATGAATTTGTGAGTAATTAGAATTATGGAAAATGGAAGTAACTTTATGTTTTAGAGCTACCATGTGCCAGGACAGTGAACTGACTTTGAATACTCTATCAAAGATTAGACTCTGCCTCATTTCCCAAGTAATCTATTTCACTGTCACACTATTTAGTCATTTTTATGGATGAGTGTAATGCAAGGGAAAGGTTAAAAATATATTATTATATTTACTTAAGAAAAATACATTTTAGAATATAGTACTTAAGCTAAAAATTTTGCAATGTTTAATGGGGAACAAAGTGTACTGGAGTCTAAGTGGAAAGAATTGATGTTCAATTTTGACTGTAGGAAAAAATAGATAAGTGTATGTAAAGAAAGATTAGGCCCAGATAAATAAGTTGTACCTGTTGAATAGTCCTACTGTTCTCTGAAACTTGTCTGATATTCTACATCAGTTCACATCATTCTGTTCTTAAATATAGCAAACATTCTTACTATAATATTTAATATATGTGGTACTATTTGAAAATATTTGTAATACAGAGAATATAAAAATATAAATTACAAAACTTGTCCTTATCATTGAAAATTAAACACAAAAATGAATGAGAAACACTAACAATTTATCATAGTATTTCACAGTTTATAAAAATGTAACATATGGTAGTCAAATATATTTCTGAAGACATTTTGTTTTTTCTATTTTTGTGTTTTCTTTTCTTTTTCTTTTCTATAGTGATCAAGCCCAGGACCTCATGAACGGTAAGAAATTCTACCACTGAGCCATACCCCAAGCTCACTAGAGACACACTGTAATAGTTAAAGTATTTATGTGGCTGATATTATACTTTTACTGAAAATATATTAAGAAAACACAATGCTTTTATATTACTTAAAAATAAGAAAAAATGACTTTAGAGGCAAATATTTTTAAAAATGTAGTTTCTGTACATTATATAAAATTAGAAAATCATATAAAATTAAAAATTTTAATTTATAACTTAAAAATTTTAGAACTTTATATCAGAGAAAGTCTCCAAAGGAATTACATATGAGTAAATGTTTATGTATTGTCCATTTGTAGAGCTTATTACTCCTCTAGGAACAGTTTATTTTCATTTAACATCTGAGAGAGAAAGGAAGGTGATAGAGAGCAGGTCTGTGAATTCTTGCATAGTTGATTCAATTCTTTGCCATTGTAGAAATTTTCAGCAGTGTTTCCTTGTTACAGTTCTTAAACCCAGCTGAATTTTAAAATATATTTTTAAATTTCCCTGTCTCATTAGCCTAGCTATCCTGTTTCAATCTCTCACTGAATATCAAATATTTTTGATAAAAAATTGATAGAAAAGATTATTTTCAATGAAAAATGATGCTGGCATATATATATATATATATATATATATATATATATATATATATATATATAAGTCTGAAGAGGTTAATTTACTATCCCACTTAGCCACATTTAATATGTCTTTAACATTGTATCTGACTTTGTTTAAACCCAGACTTTTGTATGACAAAGGATTATAGTTCAACAACATGGAATTCAGAGGTAAAGAAAGAGAAATAAGATAATATTTTATCACTGAAATTTATAATTGTCTGACTTTTCAATTATTTCAGCCCTCAAATGCCTTTCTTTTTATCTAATTAACATACAATTTATAAATAAACTTTAATGTTGGAATATTTATATATGTAAGAAACAATTTGGGAACAAAAATGAAAATGTGTTTAACGTATTTAATCAGGCAGCAATAATATACCAATTTTAAACATTTTTCAAGCTATCTCAGTAAATATTAAGGATGATACCTAATACTTACACTCATAAGAAAGTGTCTACTTCAGGCTGTTCTAGAATATAGAGTAACCAGTATTGGTGGCAAAATATAAGGAATTAAACAGTTATGCTGTTAAAAACAATTGAAATACATCTCAATCCCCTTTTTCAATGGAAATACTATTGTTTTTCTTCCTTTTTCCCTTATACTCTTCTCTTGGTGGTTTCTTTCTTGGTACAGAAGGTGCTAATTTGCAACAATAATTTGCATGAAAAATAATATATTTAATGCTATTTATAACAAGTGAATAGTTATCTTAGTCTGTGGGATGGACAAAAAAAAATAATGGACCTAATAGAATAGAAACACTACTGATTTATATAGAATAGTGACAGGAAAGAAAAAAAAACTTTTGGATAATCTTACAGATTCCATAGTGCTTAATTATCAGATCAAAGAAAAAAAAACATTTATTTTGTAGGAAGCAGAAGGTAACTGTAAATTATTGAGAAGAATAATGACATAATTACAACCAGGTTTTAGGAAAATCAATCATATAGCCTTTGATAAGGAATGGATTGTGTTGCGTTTGTGTGTGTGTGTTTGTATTGAGAAATGTACTTTGTAGGTTCTGGAGACAGTATCTAGATATATTCTATTGTTACATTTTTTGTGTTAATTTAGTCTAAGTTTAATAACACCATATTCCTTCCTCACATGTTTCTGGTGCAGTATCAAAGTATGTTGTCAAAGGTGACTACTGCATTTGCCCATAAAGAAAAATCGTTCAAATATCTGAATCTTAGAAGTCTGTTCATAGTTAGCAACATTCCCCTCTAAGGGCTTGCCAGATCTAACTCCAGGATCTTTCTGGCTCTTATCTGTACTCATTTTGTCCCTTGGAAGAATTCAGGCAACTTTAAAATTGAAAAATCAAGGTTTCTGTTTCCTTTTTGGTTGCCAACCAGAGACAGATCCACTGCTATCAGCCAACTTCATATCTGATCAAATGGCCAGCTCCATCTTCTCATCCAGAAAGAGTGCATTGAATCTATTTTGTGCTTCAAATCTTTTTTTTTTATTCATATGTGCATACAATGCTTGGGTCATTTCTCCCTCCTGCCCCTACCTCCTCCCCTTCCACCCCCTCCATACCCAGCCGAAATTATTTTGCCCTTATCTCTAATTTTGGTGAAGAGAGAGTATAAGCAATAATAGGAAGGACCAAAGGTTTTTGCTAGTTGAGATAAGGATAGCTATAAAAGGAGTTGACTCACATTGATTTCCTGTGCATGTGTGTTTCCTTCTAGGTTAATTCTTTTTTTTTTTTTTGTTTTTCTACCCAAATTTTTTTTTCTTTTATTATTCATATGTGCATACAAGGCTTGGTTCATTTCTCCCCCCTGCCCCCACCCCCTCCCTTACCACCCACTCCACCCCCTCCCACTCCCCCCCCTCAATACCCAGCAGAAACTATTTTGCCCTTATCTCTAATTTTGTTGTAGAGAGAGTATAAGCAATAATAGGAAGGAAGAAGGGGTTTTGCTGGTTGAGATAAGGATAGCTATACAGGGCATTGACTCACTTTGATTTCCTGTGCGTGGGTGTTACCTTCTAGGTTAATTCTTTTTAGGTTAATTCTTTTTGATCTAACCTTTTCTCTAGCTCCTGGACCCCTTCTCCTATTGGCCTCAGTTGCTTTTAAGGTATCTGCTTTAGTTTTTCTGTGTTGAGGGCAACAAATTCTAGCTAATTTTTTAGGTGTCTTACCTATCGTCATATCTCCCTTATGTGCTCTCACTTTTATCTTGTGATCAAAGTTCAATCCCCTTGTGTTTGCCCTTGATATAATGTCCACATATGAGGGAGAACATATGACTTTTGGTCTTTTGGGCCAGGCTAACCTCACTCAGAATGATGTTCTCCAATTCCATCCATTTACCAGCGAATGACAACATTTCATTCTTCTTCAGGGCTGCATAAAAGTCCATTGTGTATAGATACCACATTTTCGTGATCCATTCATCAGTAGTGGGGCATCTTGGCTGTTTCCATAACTTGGTTATTGTGAATAGTGCCGCAATAAACATGGGTGTGCAGGTGCCTCTGGAGTAACCTGTGTCACAGTCTTTTAGGTATATCCCCAAGAGTGGTATTGCTGGATCAAATGGTAGATCAATGTTTAGCTTTTTAAGTAGCCTCCAAATTTTTTTCCAGAGTGGTTGTACTAGTTTACATTCCCACCAGCAGTGTAAGAGGGTTCCTTTTGTGCTTCAAATCTTTATGACTTTTGCCAGCAGAAGAAAACTGCATTATAAGGATGCAGCATGTGATTAGGTTAGGCCACCTAGGTTAGTCTCCTGGTAAAGTTCAAAAATTCAAAGTTAACTACTTCTCAAAATCCCCTTTGTCACTTCATGTAAAATAATGACAGGAGTAAAACAAAAGGCAAAGCTTACAAAGATCATCTGCCTAATATGAGGAAGCTGATTTCAGATAAATTCTGATGTTTTAATTCACATAATAGTAGAAATACAAAATAACTTTTTAAATGAGTTTCTTCAAATACCTTATTTTTGTTTTTCTAGGATTTTTGCACATTTTCTGTTCATTTGCACATGTTAATATTTTTCATTGCATTAAAAAAATTGATAACTTTTAGAGAGATTTCTATTCATTGATTTTCATCTTTTCTAAAAGGCTCAGACAAATTTATTAACTGAAAACTGACAGTCTAAAACATGGGAGTATTTTCATTATAATTGTATGGAAGCTATTCAAGTATAAAGCCATTATAAATGGGCAAAATTTGCTATTGTCGAAAAGAATAACTGAACAAATTAAACTGGTACTAAACACAAAATGCAGACAAAGATCTTATAACCCACATTATTTCACAAGATTTGTTTATAAAAGATTTACTATGTATTGTTTCTTCACTTAATACTGTATATTTGATAATATTTTTTAAATGCAGTTCTTTAGTAACATTTTAAATGAATAACGTCTGTAGGCAAAGGGAATTTCCAGTACTACCATGTAAACAGACTGTAATATTTTCTTTCAAGAACTAAAATACTATACTTTACAAGAAACTTCACCAAATCAGTGAAAGTTAACTTTCAACAAAATTAGAATTACAATTTTGAGCCATATACTTTACTGTTTTAACTTCTTGAGGGAAAGGATTAATCCACAGTTCTTTTACTTGTAGTACCATTTCAACTACTATGGAATATAAGGTAAATAGTTGGAAACAGTATTTTTTCCAACTTTAATTATAATTTTTGAATTATATCAAATATTCATTTGGGTCATTCAATATCTTTATGCACTACAAGGTAGAAATGAAATAAGTCATAGAAAAATAACAAAATCAGTTACAGTAAACAAACAGCATCATGAAATTTAACTCTGTCATAGTGATTGCACTCCAAAGGAATTTTCAAGTTTAGCTAAATTTCCATTGATAGTAGAATTTAGATATAATTAATAAATATATAAATACAGCACTAATTTATTAAATATATGCTGTCTAGTTTTAGAAATAATATCCACAGGTCATATTTGTCAGGACAACCTTTTGTCCTTTGGTTTTTTTAATTTCTTCTTCTCCTCCATTCCTCCTCCTACTTCTTTTTCTTTGTAATTTTGTATTGCAAAATTGATGGATTAACAAATGAATGATTTCTTTTTCCAAAATGATGGTACTACACCAGGTGATGAATACCCAGAGAGTTACTGAGTACATACTGAGATTATGAAATATTATCAAAATGGAGGCATTTCACTTTAGTAATTTATTTTAAGAGTCACACTAATTGGTGTATCTAATATATACTTATATGTCTAATTTAAGGCAGAGAAGGCATATTATTCAGAAACTGCCTTGATTTTATAGTTCCACTAATACATTGGTTCAATATTCCTAGATATTGAATTAGTCATAAAGCATAAACATTTATTTTCTAACAGTAGAACAAGCTTTGCCTGTCTTGGTAATTCACATATAAATACATTGTGCCAGGTCAGTGATAGCATGCAATATAACTAGTGAGTTTAAGCATAGGAATGAAGGTGTGTCATGTTTATATATAGAGATGTATATATAAACAAATGTGTTTATATAAGCAAATATCTTAATAGTAATTTTTTGTATAAAATATATCAATATTATTCATTTTATTTAACAATTTATGTATATTTAAATTTCCCATCAAAATTCATACCAAATTCAAGATGGTGGAAACACCATTATTTTAGTTCTCAATGATCAAATAATATGGAAGATTTCATAGTCCAAGTATTACATGAATATTTATATTTGAGCTATTAGGACATCACAAACCAGTGAAAAATAATTCTAACATAGAGTGACCTATTAGATCAATTCTCTTTACATAAAAAGTGAATCAAGACATCAATCTAAACAGAAAGTTATTGTAGTTTCTGAATTATATTTCTTAACTTTCATAAGTTAGTAATTTAATAGAATAATCAGTAAGATTTAAAACTGATGACACATAATATTAAAGAAATATTTTGAATATTTGGTAATATAGACAGATTTATTAGTAATAAGAGAGACAAGGCATACTATTCAAATTATAAGGCAGACATGTATATTATAAAAAAATTAAAGCAAAGATGGCATAATTCTCAATGAATATATCCATTTGAAGATCAGAAGAAACATTTTCAATTAAAAAGTTTCAGCAAATAATATTAAAAATTAGAAATGTAAGGATAGAAGAAATGTTTAAATATATTTGCTTAATTTATTATTTACTTTGTTGTGCATGTTTATTTCATTTTAGTAACCAGAAAATACCACCAAATAGAAAAATCTTCAAAGTAATTTAACAATATCATTTTATATGTATCTTTATCAAATGTTTACATATTTTAACTTTTCTAAGATGTATTTCCAGTTATGTGCTTAATTTCTTCAAATGCATGGGTTATCTCTCTCAGTATCAGCCTCACTTCTTCAGTAACAAGAACTTTGAGGCCACGCTTTATGCCACAACTATTTCTAGTTATTGTACTAACCAAAGGTCAGTTGAAAATGATGTCTGAACTAAACGAATGAATCTATTCCATGTTTTTGACTTAGTCTGTTACCTGCACCTGTATTCTCCATAGGCTTAAGTCAGAACTTGGAAGTCATTGGAAGTCATTGTGAGTAAAATGGTTTAGCATGAAAAACAAAAATAATAATCAAATAGTAATACTTTCTGTTGTTTCTTGAAAGAGTTTAATAAATGGATGATTTTAACAACTTTTTTTTTATTACTTGGAGTTTAGCTCAGGACTCACACTTGTTAGGCAGGCATGCGCCACCCCCAGCCCTTCAGATAAGATGTCATACTGTTTGCCTGATGGACCCCAGACCACAGTCCTCCTACATGCGCTACCCACAAAGCCACTTAGCTTGGATTGTAAGTGTCAACTGCCATGACTGGCTGTTTTTCTTTTTTATGAATTTAAAACATGTCAATATCATATAAAACATATACTATGAAAAATTATTTCTGTCTATGGAACAGCCACTTGAAAATGGAGAAAAGTCAAGTAAAAGTCCCTTCTGGGTCATTATGGGAAGGAGGCTCTGCTGCATGAAAGCACTAGGAGGAACACTTCATGCCCTTTGTTAACCTCACTGCCCATCTGCTTTACTGTGGTCCATTTGAGCAATGTGACTCTCAGATTATAAGTAATCCGACATCTGTCAGGAAGTCCCCAGAGCTAATAATGATTTTTATTTCAGGTCCGTTATGGTAATAACTCTTAAAAATTACATGTAGCTATCTTTATCATAATCCACTTGAGAAGCCTGTGTGTCATGCTTATTTCTCAGCACATTAATTTGCTCTTTAAAATGAATTGGATTTATGACTAAAATTCTGATATTTAAATTAATCACAGCCTTAATTGAATTTGTATTTTAATAGAAAAAATAATAATGCTGCCCTGTTATTCAAGGAAAAGAATAGTAATTGTACCCACTATTTACAGATGATCCAGTAATACTTCTATGTATTAGTAAGAAATAGATGTATGATCTTACTATTACTTTAAAAGTTATCTAAATATTTTAATCAAATAGGTGAAATAATTTATATTGTCAACAAAACTTATTTTTATAATTATGGAGGTGTTTTATTCTGTATCTTTGGCAAACTAGCTTTGATTGTTCTTTACTAGTTTTAGTATAAAGTTTATTACTTAAAACATTTAAAAATAATTTTTTAAATGAATTTAACATAATGTAAATATATTCAATGATCATTGTGATTATGAATTTTTGAGAATAAGATTCAAATTTTACTTCCATATTATTACAAGTGTGTGTTCTTAGGCTGATCACATAATCTCTAATTGACAAAAATAAAAGTAAAAACATAAAGTGTCACAGAACTAGAATATCATTAACAGAAAAAAATAGAAGATATTATTTCATGTATTTTATTTTAAATTAGAAAAATTACATAAAAACTGCCTGAAGTTTGTGGAAAGTCAAAAAATGTCTTTAAAAAACTTTTATTATTCTGTGTTTGGTATGTGTTTCCAGGGATAATTTCTACTTGAGCTAACTAAATGAATTATAATGGTCTATAAAGTAAGATCAGGAATTTATAATACTAGAATTTTATCTTTGTAATCTATCTTAAAGATCAATTCCTTCAGTACCTTCATGTCTTAGAGAGACTAGTTACATAACACTCCCAACTAGTTATTAACAGACTAGTATTGAGAACTGTTATAATGGTAATATTAGCAATATATATAGAATGTCATATCACTCCAGTATATTCTATTCTTAAATTTTCACTGATTAACTTACAAATGTCATTATAGTGCATACACATTTTTGAGAAGTACTTATAAATTCATGAAAAATGTTATTAAGAAATTCTTAGTTATCCACTTGATACAAAATGCATATGTAATTCACCACACTCTTCCTAATCCCTTTCTTTATTCATTTCTTATTGATTACAGGTTACATAATTAAGTATATTTACTTTCCTAAATTAGTATAATTATGTGTATAGATGTTGGAAGATTACATCTGTCAAATCTGTCATTATAGCAATTCAGAAACTATATGATACTGTGCTGATTGCTGGTATATAATAAATTATTGTCAAACTGTGGCATATAACACAATCATTTATTATCTTACTTTATGTGTGTCATGAAGCTTGGTGATTTGCTGTGTAATTCACAAGACTGTCTTTAAGGTCCCAGCTAAAGCAGCAACCATCACAAAACTACCAAGGCTGGTGTACCCCAAAGTCATTCACTTGGTTGTGGACAGGATTCATTTCTTTGCAACTGTTGGCCAGTGTCCTCCCTTAGTTCCTTCTGCTGAGGAATGGGATAGGGCAACTAACAACCTGGGTGCTGGCTTCATCAGAGATGGTAGAAGACCTCAAGTGTGAAACTGAAGGAGGAAACAAAAGGGAAGTCACAGCTTTATAAAACTGTTCTTGCAAGTAGCATCCCATAGCTTTTGCCATTTTGTATATATTTGAAGTAAACTGCTAGCTCCTGTTGTACTCAAAGAGAATGAATTAGGCAGGGGAATGAATATCTGGGGTGGGGATCACTGGCAGCCGTTTCATAAGTTATCTACCACATTTACTAATTTTTATAATTCATATTCATAGAAAACTGGTTTTATTTTTTAAAAGTTTCCAAAGAGTTTTCTTACAAGACTACATGTTTCCTTTGATTGATACATTGAAAATTTGAGTTGCCTGCCACACTTTGAACCTTTTTTTCTTTTAATAAATTGAATGAAATACTCATATACCAGTAAAGGCGATGTTACAGTAGTGATGTACATGTAGAATTTTCTTCCTAGTTCCAATAACATAGTTGAAAGTCAATTTATACTTCCCATTTTTCTTCTTATTGTTCATTTGCAGATTTTCATTTCAAACTACAAAACTCACTTTTTAACTTAGCAACTTAATTTTTGTGGCAAACATTTAACTCAGCACCAGGAATTGTTGAAAATTTCTTTTGATGTCAGAAGCACAAATCAAACCCTTAATTCACATAAAAAGCTATTAAATATTCCAGCAGTGTTCTTTTTAATTAAAATAAGCCTCACTAAACTAGATGGATTTCTTTTGTTACATAGACAAAATGGATTGCTTTTCTACTTCCAAATGGTAGATTCATTAGTGGAATATTGAAACTGCAGTTCACACAGATGAGAATCTAAGAGAAGAAGGAAAATAGATTTATTAATGTAGAATTCAATAATCCTAGTAATTACAATATTTGACATATAAATATCAGAAAATATATAATTAAATATCAGTCATGACGTCAGCAAAACTGTTTAATTAGAAAGCATACTAAAGTATAATCTAGATATCTGAGTACCATGCTTTGTCTTAACATAGAAATGAATACTTCTATGTTCAAATTTTTGGGACACTCCACTCTCTTGAATTTAAATTTTCGTTGGAAGGGTAAATATATTTACAAATGGATAAGTAATTCCAAACAGATAACTCATTTTATGTTAGTTTTGAATTTCATGATTATTTAATATCATGGGACATGTAATATATTACCTTTATTTTTGAGACAGTACTTGTGGAAATTCTGTTTAGAGGTCAAAAAAAGAGCAAATAAAGCATTGTCTTACAACTCTTGTCTGCAAATACTCAGAAAAACAAGACATAATATAGGATAAGATATGCATTCGTTTTAATACAGTTTTGTTTTATTATTCGTATTTTTAAGCAAATAAATAATCATCAGTCACTGTGGATTAATATGGTGATGTGCAATAAACAGAAAGAAAAATATTCTCAACACTATACTTGCAGAGAAGAGATAAACTCCATTGTCATTTTGCTGCATATCTTCCCATATGGTATTCAGTAACCATACCTTCTTCCAAGTATTTCAAACTAAGCTTTACTGATAAATTACCTGTTTTATGATTTCTTACTCTTAATATAAATATATTGAGAGGAAAGTGCACCTAAATAGTCTAGTTATAACCCAGTCCACTTATTAAAAAGATTTAGTAACAAATAACTAATATGTATTTACTTTGGTGGGGATAATTGCATTAATTAATATAATTATAGTGAGAAATCTTTTGAAATTATATCATCACAAGTTAAACTCTACAATACTAGTGTTATTAAAGGTTCATACTTTATGCTGTTTAGTGACAATAGTTAATAAATATACATGTACAAATTTTATATATATGTACACATACATATATATGTAACTTAGATCCACAAAGTAAAATGTGATGATTTTTCTTAACAAAACAGATGAAAAGAAATTGCTACAATCAACTTCACTTAGAACTAGATGGTCGTAATAAAATATTCATTCTTAAATAAACACTTTTTTCTCTTAGTCTTCTCTCTTGAAAACTTTTATCCTAAATACTTAACTTTAAAATCTAATATAGGCCTCCTAACATTATAGGTGTAATGTCAGACATGTCTTATAAACTATGAGTAAGTGGGAAATTATTACGTTGTCAGTGGTAGTAGAAGTAGGTTGATACTGGCTCCTACTTCCTTCTTCACTTTTATTCTAATTATTGTCCTCTAATTCCAATACAAATTTCTTTCTAGCTAACTTTCCTTTTTAATATCTGTTGAAATTATGTACAAAATGGTGAAGTGGGGCATTGATTAGTATTTTATTTTTTCATAGTCCCCCATCCCACCACAAACACATTTTGGGATGGATCTTCTGAAAATTTAAGCATATTCTCTATTTTATTACCTTGAAAATGTCAAAATTATTTTTTCTAATAACTTTCCGGAAAATAGTTCAAGAATATATAATATGTATACATAACCAGTAAATATGTTATTTTTAACAGTCAAAATGGAAATAATTCTATGTTTCTCTAAATGAATGCTGGAATAATGGGCATTTTTAAGCAAAATACTCATTCAAATATTCAATAAGAAATTATTGGTGTTTATATGCTTGCGGTCATTGGTGAAAATTTGTGTGCATTCTGTCTGCTCTGGGCTAACAATCAAGCAAAGAAGATTGATCAATATCCATCCAATGAAGTAGGATCACCTCATCTACACTAAGCGGAAGCTTCTCTGAAGAGATTCATCTAACATTGGAAAAGAAAATTGAAGCCTAATATAACTATGAAGATCTCTAGCAAGGAGAAAAGTATTTTTGTTAAAGAGAATGTGCATACATGTGTGGGAGATTTTGCTAAATCTTTTTGCATGTCAGAAAGCACTGTTCAAGTCAAATGTGCAAATGTACAGATAATATACACTAGATTGATTTGCATGTTGACAAAAGCATCAACATAACAATAAGGATTAATTAGGTTTGAAGGAGAAAATGAAAAAGCAAAAATAATGTCAGGCATTCCATAGTACACCTAGTTTGAGCAATCAGCTAATAGAAATATTAGTAATTATAATTATGATTTTTAAGGATGTGTAATCATTGAAGGGAATGTTTTACTTAGTCATTTCCTTTGTATATCCAGGCAATAATCAGATGGATATCAGCAATTTATTTTTGGAAATGAGAAGGAAAGCAGTCTTTGTGTTACAGTGTTAGAAGTGCAGTAGAATTTTTCTTACATTCATGTGGAAAGCAAGCATTGCAAACAATTAACCTGGATACTTAGGTAAGAATATATTCAAGCAAAGATTGGAAAGTTCTTTTTTTTCTTCTTTTTTTTATGTTTATAAAGAAGAAAGAGTTAAATCAAGGGAAGAACTCTTAAACAAAACTTAATCAGAATTTTATTTAGGAAATGCTCAACTTTTGCAGATGGCAAAAGTGGGAAAAAAAAAATCAGAAGATTCACAGCCCAAAAACAGTGCACCTGAGAGCAAGCTCAGGGTGTATCTAAAAACCCTTTCTCTAGGGCCTCAGAAGGATAAAAAAGACAGAGTAGCCACACAGAAGACACACTAAAGAGAAAGAACATACAATTCTTGCACAACCTTCTGCCATGTCAACAGATGCCAGGCATGGAAATGAGATTATGTTAGAAAGATCCGTTGAGTCTACTCTTGTCTAATAATGGGCATGCCTGTGAAATTCAAGGGAAACATATGAGGCTTAATAATGCTGTATCATTAGAAGCACTGCCAGTTTAGGTTGAAATGGATAGAAAGATTATTAAGTGAAAGACAAGACTGTTGGGCTATCAAAATTGTATGAGCAAGAAAGAAAATGAGAAGACTACTTAGCAGCAAACATGGGCTCCCTTTAAAAAAAAAAAAACAGATTATTTTACAGGTGAACCTGGAAGCCTGGCAGATAGAGTCAGGATGGAATCTTTATGTTTCAGACCTGGAATGTCCCACTAAGTTTCATCTGTCAGAGGTTTGGTTCCCTACTTGTGGTAAAGCAATAAGAAGTAATACAGGGCATTTATTTATCATATCCCATTCCTAGTGTGCTGAAGTCATGTTGGAAAAATTAACTTTGCTCATGCTTTCCCATGAAATCTGCTATGATCCTGCAGCTAGAGTATTTTTTAGAGATTTGTATTTGTGAAATGAGGACTAACAATGACACTGAGTGGTACTGATGGTGTATCTTGTATGTCTTTTCAGGACTTTCATCTCTCATGTATGTAAATGGAAAAATCATATCTGCTGAACCTATGCCAGGAATGGGGGGAGGAGAAATAAAGGGAATGATGGAGGGGATAAATTCAACTATGACACATCATAAATTTTATAAATGTCATATTGTACTCCAGAGCAGTAATAAAAAAAATAAATAAAAATGAAACACAATAATTTTTTCTAAGGCACTTAAAATAGGTTGCTTACATAATACCTGTAATTTCTTAATACATCAGTATGTGCCTCTGAAGCAATTGTTTAATTATGTCATTGTATACTCCTGCAGTATTCAAACCACGTGCATTAAAATTAGCAAAGTACTTCTACCTAAGATAATCTTCCAGGATTTAAAAAATGGTCTATAAAGATTTCACTCACATTTTCTAAAGATAATTTCTTATGATTCAGAATTTTTAGGTAGTATTTTTTCTCTAAACATTTGACAAAATTCAGCATAACCTCATATCAAAAGCTCTGAAGAGATTAGGAATGGAAGCAATGTACCTCAACATAATAAAGGCTATATATGATAAACCTATAGCCAACATCATATTAAATAGGGAAAAACTGAAGCCATTTCCTATAGTCAGGAAACACAAGGGCGATCCCTTTTAAAATGGAGAATTTTACTCAATATAGTGTTTGAATACTTAGCAAAAGAATGAAATAAAACATAAAAGATAAAAACACACAAGAAAGAATTATCCATATTTGCATAGAATATGGTCTTATACTTAAAATACCATACAGATTCCATCAAAAAACTCCAACCTAATAAAAACTTTTGGCAAACTAGTGGATACAAAATTTACATGTAAAAATCAATAGCTTTTCTACATACAAATAATAAGCAATTTCAGAAAGGAATAAGGAAAAAAATTCCATTAACAGAAGCACTTAAAAAGTGCCTAGGAATAAATTTAAGCAGGCAAAATATCTCTGCAATGAAAATGATTAAACAGTGAAGAAAGTAATTGAAGAGCACATTAGAATATGTAAAGAAAGACCTCTCATGTTCATGAATTAGCAGAATTAATATTGTAAAAAGAGCTACACTACCAAAAACAATCCATAGATACGATGCGATACCCCTTAAAATTCCAATGTCATTCTTCCCAGAAATAGAAAAAGCAATACAGAAATTCATCTGAAAGCCTGAAATGTTGTGAATAGCAAAAGCAGCCCTTAGCGAAAAGAGGAATGCTGGAGGTATCACATACTGGACTTCAAATTAGACTACTGAGCCACAGTAACAAAAATTGCATGGCACTGGCACAAAAGCAGACACACAGATCAATGGAATAGCATAGAAAACCCAGAAACAGATACATACAGACATAGTCATTTGATTTTCAACAAAAATGCCATGAACATACATTGGAGAAAAGACATCCTTTTCAATAAATGGTGTTGAAAAAACTGTATATATTCATACTGAAGACTGAATGTTAATCCCTCTTTCACCCTGCACAAAATAATCATTTCAAACTTGGTCATGTTTTATTCGAAAATTTTTTTGTCCTTGTTCTGAAGCTTGATAATATGTAGTTTTCATCTGGCCACTTAACACTTTCCCTCTAAATTGGCATTTGGAAGTTTTACAAGGCTATTTCTGTTTTGTTGTCCTTATAACTATCCTACTTGAAGTTCACACATATTCTTAAATTCACAGATTGTTGTCATGTTGTAATATGTCTGTATCAAAAAATAATAGCAAAACTGCTTGTGTCATTTTTGACTTCTGCTAAGTAAATTACTGTAAGATATTTTCCAAGCTTTTATATGTCCATTATGAGTTTAACTGCATTTTTAAATTTTTCTTTTACTACAATGCTTGGATTATTTCTCCCCTTTACTTCCCTGCCCCCTCCCTCTACCCCCAGGCTCTCCTTCCCCCCCTCACCCCCTCGCTTTCAGGCAAAAAATGTTCTGCCCTTATCTGTAATTTTGTTGTAGACTATAAACAATAATAAGAAAGACAAAGCTAGTTGAGATAAGGGTAGCTATACAGGGAGATTCCTAGCATTGCTTCCATGTACAAATGTGTTACATTCTAAGTTGATTCTTCTGAAACTGACTTTTTCTCTAGTTCCTGATTCCCTTCTCCTATTGGCCTCTGTCTCTGTAAAGTTTCTGCATTAGTTCCTTTGCATTGAGGACATCAAATACTATAATGTTTTTTGGGTTTCTTACCTATCCTCATACCTCCCTTGTGTGCTCTCACCTTATCATGTGACCAATGTTCAATCACATTGCTGCATTTGCTCTAGATCTAAAGTCTGCATATGAGGGAGAACATACAATTATTGATCTTCGGAGTTTGGCTAACCTCACTCAGGATGATGTTCTCCAGTTCCATCCATTTACTTGCGAATGGTAAGATTTCACTCTTCTTCATGACTGAGTAGAATTCCATTGTGTATAAATACCACAATTTTTGTAATCCATTTTTCAGTAATGGAACATCTTGGCTGTTTCCATAACTTGGCTATTGTGAATAGCGCTGCAATAAAGATGGGTGTGCAAGTACCTCTGGTGTAACCTGTGTCACATTCCTTTGGATATATCCCCAGGAGTGGGATTGCTGGATCATATGGCAGGTCTATGTTTAGATTTTTAAGAACCCTCCAAATTTTTTTCCGCAGTGGTTTTACTAGCTTGCATTCCCACCAGCAGTGTTCCAGGGTCCTTTTTTCCCCAGATTCTTAGTAACACCTGTTGTTTGTGGTGTTTCTAATGATGGCTATTCTAACAGGTGTGAGCTGGAGTCTTAGTGTGGTTTTGATTTGCATTTCCTTTATGGCTAGAGATGGTGAGCATTTTTTCATGTATTTTTTGGCCATTTGAATTTCTTCTTTTGAGAAAGTTCTGTTTAGTTCAGTTGCCCACGTCTTTATTGGTTCATTAATTTTGGGAGAATTTAGTTTTTTGAGTTCCCTCAAAGGCTACCAGTCCTTTGATGTGTAGCTGGCAAATATTTTCTCCCACTCTGTGGGTGGTCTCTTCAGTTTAGAGAGCATTTCTTTTGTTGTGTAGAAGCTTTTTAGTTTTATGAAGTCCCATTTGTCTATACTTTCTTTTAGTTGCTGAGTTGCTGGGGTTCTGTTGAGGAAATCCTTACCTATACTTATTCCTTCAAAAGTGTTTCCTACTCTTTCCTGTACCAACTTTAGAGTTTGGGGTCTGGTATAAAGGTCCTTGATCTATTTTGAGTTGATACTAGTACAGGGTGATAAACATGGATCTAGTTTTATTAACTGCATTTTTAAATCTTGTATTTCAGGTAAGTTCTAAATTGAATCAGAAATCAGTAGAAAATACTGAGTTTGGAGTGAGGAGAGAGAAAATAAAGAAAATTGTTTGATGTTTTTAAACATTTCTTATATTTTACTGATATCTCTGTTTAGACTTCATTATTATATTTTGATTCTTAGTCATGCCTGGTAAATTTTGTGAATGTTACTAATTTGTATGAGTAATTTCAGTCATTAGCTGATGTCCCCTCTGACTATAATAAGTGACACAAGAAGGATTGTATACATGCAGAATCTTTGCCTGAACTGGGGATTCATCTCTTCAAGCCCCAGTTACCTTGCCAGCTTTTTCACACCAACTTGTCTACATTGCCTCAGACTACTGAAAGCCCAAATAACTGTCTTTCTAAAATCTGTTTTTTCATACTAGATATTTGAAAATTTCTTGTGGAAAAGATGTGGAAGTGAATACGAGACCAACTTCTTTTTCATTACACTTCCTTCACATTCTATTGAGATTTTCTTGCACGCATATACACTAAAAGAGTATTATGTGTATTTCATGGGTTGTACACTTGTTTTAGCAAAAAGTTTAACTTGATCAAAAGTGCTCATTCAGGACCAAATGTGGAAATTTTAGTTTTTTTATATCTTAAATCATATTGTAATTGTATCAATGACATTTACATATACAATAGAATAAGGGTTTGTAGGTTAAAATTCTAAATCATTTATCCAAAATTAAAATATAATAAAAGCTCTTATAATGTACATTATTATCATTTTATTTTGCTTGCTGAATAAGCACTTTTTACCTGATGTCAAATGAAGCACATTTCTTAGTCTAGAAAGCATTAGGCCCTAAGTTCAAACCCAATAACTGCCAAAAAATAAAAAACAAAAATTGAGAGAAAGAAACATTAGAATTATTGATTCTGAAAAAAAAATATGACTATTATCTTGAATTACATATTTTGGTAAGAATTTCTAATATACTGTAGAATCATATTTAAATTTAAACCATTTAAAGTTTAAGAGTGAATCTGTGGTTTCCAACAAATATTATTTAAAATGCAGTCTTTCATGATATGTAAATAAAGATTATATACAAGACATGCGAAAAATAGAAATGTGATATTATTTAGCATCTAAAAGTTTGCCATTCAGAATGAAAATCTCAAGTGGCAATGTCAGTATAATAATTTCAGATAAAAGAATTTCAGGAATACTTATAAAAAATTAAGAGCAGTGGCAATAGACCATAGAGTATTCTGTTAAACATTTACAGGCTACTATCACCAAGGAGTCTATGTTAAGTATAGCAATAAAAATGAAAATTATTCCATTTCTTGGCAGAATCTATAAATGTTAAGTAAAGAGACTATGACTTTAATCAAGTAGAATTATAATTTAGCTATGTATGTCTAAATACATCTCTCCATTCTGATATTTCTTATGACATAGTATAAGGCAATTTTTAGGTATTAAATTTAATTTGAAAATAACTCCTTCTCCTTGAAATTTACATTCAAATTATAAGTTTTCATACTGTCAGTATCATAACAAGATATATAACAGTATGTTATTTCCTATATTTTTGAAAATACTGATGATTTTCTCCAAAGTAGAACAACTTTTATTTTTAACTCTTCTTCTTTTAATTTAGCTATTATTCAGAGTATTTCAAAATTTAACATGCCAACCTAACATTCTCACCTGTTCTATGTGGGCAATATGTTGTAATTTTTATAGGAAGCACATTGTGACTAGCTACTTGTCCTCTTTTACTTCAATTCTCCTTTTTTTCCTACCTGTCTTCTTAGCTATGTGTCACATTATTCATTGAGTTCTAAATTTTTATTGTGAAATATATTTATATTATTGTGTAACCTGAGATAAGAAATTGTTATTTCAAGATTCCATGAAGAGTGTTTTACAGGATGACAGATAAAGAAATACACAATACATAAAGGATGTCAATAGTGATTCAGGAAGCTCAATCTGTGGTGTCATTACAGGTAAGAGAAAATGAATACAAAGCCTATAAACATGAATGAGAGTCGTTCAGAACCTAGAATATTAAAACTGTAATGGGCATCAATGAGTGTAAAGGACTTTCATTATATTTCTAAAGGGACATAATGACATAATAGCTAAGGATCTTTTCAGCAGTCAACAGCCTAAAAGACTTAACCCAGAATATAGTACCACAGATCCAGCGCAACTTGTGTTTCATCATGTGAAGATGCTTAAAAGGAGACCTTAGTTTCTGGGAGAATATGTCGTTCAGAGAGAAAGGTACAGTGGCTTACAAAGCAGGAGAAGAATCTTTTTTTTTGCGAGTCTGAAGTTAAAAGCATGTATGTTTTAAGTAGTAAAAGTAAATTATGAAGTAAGTGGGATCTCAAACATATAAGCCTGATGGTTGCATTTTACTGAGAAATTCTTTGAGCCAACTCTGACAAATTATTTTCATTTTTCTCATAATTTAAACAAAAGTGATCATCATGTGTTACAATAAAGAGACTGAGACATTCAGTTTCACTACTTTGCAGAAAGTCACACATTTCTCAAGTTGCAAGGCACCCAAGAAACATATAAAAATATTAAGTAATAGAACTATTTATTACATTGATAACAAACTCAAATAATAAAATCATAAAGCTAATAAAACTATGGTCAAAGTGTCTGGCTAACAAGATACATGGAAATACTTTTGGAAGATCATGAAAACAATTCATATTCAAATGAATCATTTTCTTCACTTGAAAACAACAAAAAGTTCCCATATATGCACACTTATAAGGCAATATATGTGTATTTGCATATATATATATATTTGTTACATATGTGGGGTGAGTATTGATATTGATGTTGGTATAAATGAAATGGACATAGTGAAACTTCTATTAATTTTTAAAAATTGAAACATTATAACATTCTTTTAACCAGATACTCTGACCAAATTAGGCACTATAAATATATAAAACCTTAACTATTCGTAGTCCTTTAATATTGTATGCATGTAAAATTAAATGCATGTAACTTTTAACATTAAAAAGATATTTTATCATACCTCACAGAAATTATCTTTTTAAAGTAGGGATTGAAGTAATGTTAAAGAATGTGAAATAATGCAAAAGAAACCTCAAGAACACTGTACCTAACCTGCTGACACTTGATCTGAGAAACTTTCAGAATGACACACACAACAGACACATTCCACCCAAGTGCTCTGATCATTAGGAAAGCATCATAGCTTAACAGATATTGTTGAAAATATAAATGTATAACAAAAGAAATGTGAAGCTTTCAAATGTGTCAGCTGTAAGTTTAAATTCAAGATTTTTCAAATGTAAAAGTCGCAATGCTGATTCTGATGCTTGAATAATTATTAAAACTTATAAATAAAATAAATTCTCAATTGATATTTAAATATAAGTATATAACCTAAGATTGAAATTTCTTAGGATTTTGGAATGTTTAGATTGTTTGAGTAGATATAGCTATTCACAAATGATGTTAATTTGTTTAATTATCATTATTTTTCAAAATTTTTTTATATTATTGTTGTACTGGGGGTACATTATGACATTTACAAAAGTTCTTACAATGACCCAAACAATGTATTCACGTGTGAATAAATGAATAAAAAAGTTCTTATAATATATCATAGTTGAATTCACCCTCTCCATCATTTTCCTTTATCCCTTACTCCCCCATTGCTGAAATGGTTTCAACATGTCTCATTTTCCATTTATTTATCATCATTGAACTAATAATTTTTTCATTCTTTAACACCTGCACACAAATATTTTATATTTATACTTTTATGTACATTTAGATTTACTTTTAAATCTCTACATCTATGGATATGTTTGCAGAGGTTTTTTTTTTAGTGGTGTTTCTGTTACTGAAAATACATTTTCCATTACTTAAGTAAACATTAAAACAATATACTGACAATTGTCCAAGTTGATCTCATAACTATTGTATTATCCCAGTAGAAACTGCATGATGGATGTAAGAGTCTTGATTTTTAGGAGCAGCTTATAGTAAACCTTTACTCTTTTTCCCTCCCTATTTCACACCAATTTCTGACTGCTACTTTCTGGCATTAATTCCCCAAACAAATGACTCACATCCAAGACTTTGCCTTCAGTTCTGTTTTGGGGGAGAATCTACAATAAGATATGCTTATCTGGAAATATGCTTACTTTGAAATTTATAATCAAGAAATCCTACTTAGCATTATTTACTGCTGTAATTTGAATCTTAAAAACTGGTCAAAGGTCCACATATTAAAAGGCTTAATCCTTAGCTCTGTACTCTGGAAAATTTGTGGAAACACTACGAGCTGGGAAGTTTTAGATCATTGTAGGTGTTCCCTTGAAGAGACCATGGAACCGTGGTCTCTTCTTTCCTTTCATGTTCCAGTCATGAGGCAAAAACTTTGACATACAACATGTTTCCAATATGGTGAGTTCCTCCTCCTAACAACTTCTAAAAGCATGGGGTCCACACAATTAGGGACCAAAACCTCCAAACTATTAGTCAAAGCAAACTTTTCTCTTTATGAGTTGATAATTTCAGTAAGTTTATTACGCTAATGGAAGGCTGACTAACACATTGACTGTGATATTGAGAGTAGCGATCGCTTACATTTGAGCAAAGTTTCCAGTAATGATGACCTCAGTTAAATTCACATTTGTAACCCTCAGAGAGATTTTTGCAGAACATTATGCACACGAGAAGTATTGACTTCCACACTCAAGAAATATTTATGGAATTAATCTTGCCTGTCAAATACTTTGTTTAGTTTATTCTATCAGTACTTTTATAGTAATGTTTTATTCAAAACATGTGCAGTATCTAAAAAATGATACGGTATCTGAAACAAATCTCGAATGCCTTAAAGATGAGAAATATAAATGATATTAATTATGTAATTTATGTGTTCTATTTAAATTGTGAAAGATATATATTTGAAATTATAAATTTATTTTTTAAATGTCTTCATATGGAAGTGAAAAAGATTTTCTTTTTTTGTGGTGAATACATGGGTATTTCCTTTTTTACTCTTGTGCTTTAATTTTTATTATTATTATACTATTGTTGTACTAGGGGTATATTGTAATATTTACAAATGTGCTTACAGAACATCTTGGTTAAATTCATCTCTCCATCATTCTCCTTTATCACTGTCCCCCCATTATTAGAATAGTTCCAAGAAGTCTCATTTTGCCATTTTTATACATGAAGACATAATATTTTCACCATATTTAACCTCCTACACTCAAAACAAGATTTTTAAATATGCTAATCAAAAAGATTTGGAAATAGAGGAAGAAATATAAAAGTGGCTTGCTTTAATCAAGTGGAATTTCTAAATATAGTACAGTCAATATTATGCTATTTATCTAGAATATACTTTTATATTCTTAAAGTAATTTCTCTCAATATTTTAAACATTAGAAGTCATGTTCTTTCATTTAACTAGCTGGCAATATTCTCTATTGTTAGTATAATAAGAGTAATGAAATATTTCATGCAGCCTTATTATAAAAAATATTCTATATGCTAAGAAAATTTAAAGGTATAAATTATTTTCTTAATTTACTCAGTGATTACTTCTAATACTAACTTAAACCCTATAATCTTAGTCACACAAAATCACATTCAAAAGGTATTTATTGATGACAAAATGATTTAGATACAACCATAAAGCATATTATATGATCACAATATGAAATTATCAGGTCATCAACAAGTAATAAGGTAAATTATTTTTCTAAAATCTGTAATTTACCCATTTTGTATTTTGCTATTACTTAGCATACTGAGACCTGAGATTTAAAAATGAAATCTCAATTTGAGGCCAATGTGGGCCTGTTTCAGTCAATACCATGAAGAAAGAATCCTCTGCTAATTGTGGTAATTGAGCAGCTGTCCCATACACTTTGCCACTGGAATCAGAGTTTTAATACCAGTGACTGGATGTTAAAACATAATGCACATAAACATAAAAAATTTTTAGCTGGAAGTATTGATGAAGAAGAAAAGGTGTTAAACAGAAATTGTCAGTCTTCCAAATTTCCCACTTCTGTACCAGGACAGAAATTCCTTATCTAGATATTCTCAGTTGTGAAGGATGTAAGTGAATGTTGACATGATGCCATGACAAATTTTGATGCATATATGTATGACTATTTTTCCTTTTCTTTGCTGACTCAATAAAAATAAGATTAAAATTCAATCTGAAATTGTTACATGGACTTGCAACTTTCCACAGCAGCAGTTCTAATCGCTGATTTGGAACTAATCATCCCAACACAGTTGTCCTGTACTAGCCTTTGTTCTTTGGAGCAAAGCAAGTTTCTTATAGGTTCCTCTTTTTGAAGGAAATCATAGCAGTAATGTGGGTGATGAGAGAGAAATGCTATTACTTTTTAAGGTATTTACCCTGGTCCTGAGAAGAATGTGGTATAAATACCACAATTTACAAAAACAAACAGTCAAACATAATAATTCTGACCAATATTCCAACAATTCAGTCATTCACTAATAAATATTTGTTAGCTTTCAAATATGTTATAAATAATTTGCTGACTTATAATTTGAAGGTAGTATTTGCTCACATATAATTTGTAGTACACGGAGGACCTTAGAAAATAAGCAAATAAGCAACTAAGTAAGTATTATCCTATATGAAATGTTAAGAAGTAAGTTAAAATGGAGAATACAGTTTTAGAAAATAACATGGAGCATAACTTAAGGGAACAATGCTCCATAAATAGCAAGTTTTGTTTGTTTGTTTGTTTAGAAAAGGAAAATACCAGATTTTAAAGATAATTGTAGGGATAAGAATCCTGATGAAGTCAAAGCCTTAAGAGGGGGTAACTTGGGAGATGTGGGAAACAGAAAAAGGGAATTGTTTCTGTTTTCCTACTTAAAGCAGAAGAGAGTTTTGCAAAGAGAAATAGTGATAGATAACTTTGGAACAAAAATAGCCACAGTATATGGTGTGAATTTCATCATTGTAAGTGCAAAAGTAAATAATTTGAGAGTTTTAAGCTAGCAGAAGACATAATGTATTTATTATATATATATATATATATATATATATATATATTTTTTTTTTTTTTTTTTATCATGTTTACATTTACTCACATGTACATTGTTTGGGCTCACAACACCCCGTCCCCACAAGGCAGAACCTGTTCCCATCTTCTTGTTCTCCATTTGTTGAAGAGAAAACATAAGACATGTTAAGAAAAACAGGTGTTTTTGCTACTTTGAGATAAAAATAGCTACACAGAGAGATTTCTATTGTTGCATCCGTGCACATGTGCATTACAACCCACATTAGTTCATCTCTACCAGACCTCTTCACCACTCCCTAGTCCCCTTCCCATATATAGTGGCCTCAGCCAGTTTAAGATTATTTCATTTTCTCCTCTACAGTGAACACATCAACCACATTCAAGTTTTAAGTTTCCTTCCCTTTATTCCTTCCCTGCATGTTCTCCCCTTAGAATGTGACCCATGTCTAATATTACTGCATTTCTTTTAGGTCCATAATCTGCATATGAGGGAGAATATGTGATTTTTGGCCTTCTGAGCCTGGCTAACTTCTTACATTTTATTTTTATAGAAAAATCTGGGAGAATAGATGAATGGGAAAGCAAGAAGATTTGAGAGACCAGATTGATTGATTGTAACTGTGCAATGATATGTTCTTAGGTGGAGGAAGGGTCACTGGTAATCAGAAGGGTAAACACTGTTCCTAGAAGTTTAGGAAGACAGGGCCCAGCATAGCGTGTGAATGAATTCATCATGTTCTTCACATCTTTGCCCATGCATAATTTTGGCAAATATTTGTGCCTTGACTTTTGAATTTGTTAAAGTTAATGCATAGATGATGAAGATTATTTTAAATTGAGAAGGGAATACTATTGATTAAAAGAAAAAGAAAGAATTTCTTAAAAATGGAGAAGTAAAGGGAGAAATTCATTCAAGAACAGGTAATAAAAAAAGGCAAAATATTAGATAAACTCATGCATATTGTTTAAACTACCAAGAGGAAATAATGGAAATTTTGGAAAAATACCTTTAATATATCTGTAATTCACATTTAAATATACATTTTTAAATCATGAAGCTCTTTTAAGAATTTATTATATAGTAAATGATTACATTAATGAGTGATACATTCAAACACTAATTCCTGAACATGAAAATAAATGTACAGAATATATGCACCCTATAAAATTGTCAGATGATAGTGGGTAGGTAACAATGAAATCAAGACATATGAATGAGAAGCAAATACTTCATTAGATAAATCTATGCTTCAAAATTATTGAAAAATTTCTCATACTTAGCTAAACTTCTTTCTCACAGGTGACAAGAAGAAGAGAGAATTATGAGCATTGACAGATAGGAAAATTACAAGAAGGCATATATGCAAAGTGAAAAATATACACAGTGTAGAAGGAAATGCCTGAGAACTGACAGCCTAGTGGTAGCTAAGAGAAGTTAAGTATCAGGGTAGCAGATTAGATCATTTGGCAGAGATAAATGAAAAGCAAGCAAAGCAAAAAAACATATTGGTAGTAGGACATGAATATAAGATAAGACCTGGGAGTAAGTGATGGACACAGGTTGTATTTAAAGACAAATTTTAATGAATAATTAGGTGTCTAACTAAAGTTGGAAACTTAGGTCTAGTAGTACCCATTCAATATTTGTCTAATAGTAAAACTCCATCTCTTTCTACTTAAATATAAATCTAAGTATCTTTGGGTTGATTACTATATGGATGGATTATTGGTCATTGCTAATGTAGGCATATTCATTTTTATTTTTTAAAATTTATTTATTTATCAGACAACTTTTACTAAATGAGAAAACTACATTTAAAATGTGCTTTAAAACAAAATGGAATAAGAAAAAAATGACATATGCATTTTAAAGAACTTTTGCACTGTGCTGAAAATCAAGTATTTCTTGCAGTAATACAATGCGCCAATCCATAATGTTAACAGAATTCTCAATTTAACATATTCAAAGACAATATTCTTTTTTAGAATACTGTGTGAAAGAATATATAGGATGGAGAATTAAAATGCAAGAAATACTTAAATCTCTCTTGGTATGAGCCCTTGATAAAATACCCAATAATATGTATTAGATAATATAAATGTCTGGTTATAAAAATGGTTTCTAAAGAAATTTCTTGGAATAGCTTTTATTAATTTGTCTTATCACCACTTAATAATTTTCTGAAAATTAGAGTTTAACAAATCCAAATAAGGATTTACTTTATTTCACTTCATAATGGAAGATAGCATTTGAATTCAACTTTAAAACATAATTGCTAATTTTTGTCTCTGATTGTTTAACTCATTTACACAAAATGTATCATAAAAATGTAATGAATAATGGAATTTGAACTTAATAGAAAACATAATAGAATATTTTGCCAACAATAAAAATGTAACTATTGGACTCTGTGTCTGTGTTAAGAAATATTCAGTGTGCAATCAGCAGTCATTTTACTTTTGCATCAACTGGATTGTTATATAATATGTTGGTCTTATTTAAGATGCATCAGTTTTATTAAATAATACTAGACTATGGTACGTAGAATTTTAAGATGGATGCAAAGATTTCTTGTCCGATGGTATGCAAACACTGTATAAATCCCTTGTCTTTCACATGTACTGATCTGCTACATGATAGAATTCACAACTGTGATTAGTCTATATTCTACAAACGATGAAAGGTTATTCTGAAGTTGTAGGCTCCATATATATTGATTCAAGGTTAAGGAAAATGGGAATTATCTGAGTCTACCTGAAGTAATCCTATGGAAACCCTAAAAAGGAAGATGAGGAGTGTAATAGAAATAAAGTTCCAACATTGATTAGTGTGTAGCAGGTAGCCTTTATGACCTGAGTGGTCACTGGCCAACAGCTGGAAAGACAAAGACAAAAGGATCAGGGACACTGATTCTTGACTCTTAAAAGCAGGAGAACTGAATTCTGTAAAGGAACACATAAGCCTTTAAAAAGTGCCAAAATCCATAGAGGACAAAGCTCCAAGGATGTCTTGATTTCAACCCCATGAGTTCACAACCACAGAATCCAGTTTACTCTTGACAAGAATCTGAGCAGCATCTTGTCAGATAATAAAATAAGTATTATTTTAAGCCAAAAAATTTGATAATTTGTTACTCAGAAGTAATATCATGACCTAAGTTATTCCATCTGATCTCTGAATGTTAAAACTAAACTAGAAACCAAATCATGTAAATAAAACCCATTTCTATCACATATGGTTGAAACTTGTCCTAAATTACTGTCTCTTTGGCTAGAAATGATGACTTTTTTTTAAAGGAAAAGTATGACATCATGAAGAGTGATATTAAGAGAGTTTTGCGGGGAGGAAAATAGTTCAATTTTATATTAAGGAATTTAAAGTACATCTATTATTGTTACTTGTACATTTTTTACAAACTCTGGTAATTGCAACATTCTAGAACGTAACTTCCAAATTGTTTTAAGAGCCACTCCTTGAAAGCCTGCTATACTTTCAAAACTATATGCATTTATATGTGATACAATTCCATAACATGCACTAACTTATATTAAAAACAGCCATTAACAAGTTTTGTTTTAAACTTCTAATTTTCTCAAATACATTTTATCACTTTAGGAAAACCATTGCTTTGCTTGTCCAGAAAACATGGGAGAGGTTGTTATTATTAATAACAGATTCTAATCCTCATAATTGTGAAGTGGTCATTTTTTGAATTCTTAGCACTACCTAGCCACTAAGCTAAGAATTTTATGTGCACATTTTGTTCTTAAGTTTCATGTGTACAACAATCATTCGCGATTACTTCTACTCATACCAGTTCCTTTTTATAATGAAGAAATTAAGAACTGATGAAATTTACTTTCCTAAGGCAACACAGCCAGTAAGTCATAAATTGACAAAATGAAATTATTCTCTCTGTCCAGAGCTAAAGCTTTTAACTAGGAAACAATTTCACTTCTAGCACAGTACTGTAGCTTATGGATTTCAATGCTCTGAAGCAAAGTCTGAAATTCTTCAAAACTGTCATGTAGTCAGTGCATTCAGTGAAACTACACTTAATGGTTAAATGTAAGTTTCTGGTTATTTAAAGCACATGCACATTTTGACCTGGATATTATGACCATTACATTATATTCCTTCACAATACTCACAATTATAAAATTATTTAAAGGGTCGATCTTTCCTCAGGGAGGGATAGAGCAGAGGAGAGGGCAGAATTAAACTATGATATATTTGATACATTGTAAGAACCTTTGTAAATGCTCCAATGTACCTCCACCCAGCACAACAATAATAAAAGTCTGTAATTTTTAAAATAATAGCTTTTAAAATCATAAGAAATTGTTTAAATAACTGATATTTATGATACATATATTTGTCTTGCTCTCAATTTTATTAACATATTTTATTTTCTAACACTATCACCATCTTTATTTATTCATAATTTTATATGAAACAGTTATAATTTTTCACTCCTGAGTTTCAAGTTACATATTTTTATATTGTAGTAAAAATACTTATGTTAAGTTTACTTTCTTAATTATTTTTGGCATTTTCGAGGTTTGAACTTGACTTCACAATTTCTAGACAGGCACGATACTGCTTGAGCCTCTAGCCTTTTTGCTCTGGATAATTTTGACATAGGGTCTTACTTTTTGCCTAGACCAGCGTGGTCTGTGATTCTCCTATTTATACTTCCTGCAGTAGCTGAGATGACAAGTCCACCCTACCATATCTATAGCTTTTTTTCTGTTGAGATGGGGTCTTGCAAACTTTTTTGCCCTGGCTGACAAGGAACGAAAATCCTCCTATTCTTAGCCTGGACAGGTACACATCACCACATTGTGCTTTTGGTTGAGATGGGTGTTTATGAACTCCCTGCCTGGGCTGGCCTGGAACCACTGTTCTCCTGATTTTGGCTTCCCAAGTAGGATTACAGTTATGAGCCACTTGTACAGCAGGTCTACAAATATGTCTTCATGACACATCTTCACTTAACTCCCAGTTTATCCCTCTCCTAGTCCTGAAAACAGTCTGATTATTGTAGATACTTCAAATAAGTAGGCTTATTAAGTATTTGTTCTTCTCTGGATTTCTTATCTAATCTAACATAATGACCTTAAGAGCCATTTGTGAATAGAATATGATAGGATTTCCTTCTTTTTAAAGGTCAAATAACGTATCACTGCATTTATGTAAGATACTTATTTTTATCCAGTCATCCACCAATGAACACTGGGGATGTTTTCTACTTCTTAGTTATTATGAACAATGCTTAAATGAACCTTGAAGTGAATGTTTCTCGTCAAGAGGTTGATTTTGATTATTTTAGAGAAATATACAGTGATTAGATTTTTAACTCATGTGGTGGATTTAGTTTTAATTTTTGAAGAATTCCATACTCTTTTCAATACTATCTGCACAATTTTACATTCCTACCATAGTTTCCAGTTTCTTCACATGTTGACCAATACAGTATCAATATCTATTTGTTTTATAATGGCCATTTTAGTGTGAGGTGACTAGTTCATTGAGGTTTCGATTTTGATTTCTCTGTGAGCATCTTATTTATCCTACACTTATTGGACAGTTGTGTGCCTCGTTTTCAGAAATGTCTCTTCAATTTCTTTGCTATATTTGAAATCAGGTTATTTATTTATTTACTTTTTGCTCTTGAGTCATGATTTCTTTACTTCGATCAGATATTAACATCTTACCAGATATATGGTTTAGAATTTTTCTCCAATTCTGTATAGATTGCTTTTTCATTCTGTTAATTGGTTCAGTTGCTATACATAAGCTTTTTATTTTCTCAGAGTCTCACTTGTTTAATTTTTCTTCTGTTGCCTGTGGCTTTTGGTATCATATCAAAGAATCTATTGCACAAACCAAAGTTAGTAATAATTCCTCTGTATTTATGTTTAACAGATTTTAGTTTCAGGTATTATGTTCAGGTTTTTAATTAATTTTGAGTTGGTTTTTGTTTCTAGTGTAAAATAACATTCCATTTTCCTTATTCTCCATGTCATTATCTAGTTTTAATAATATATTTTGTTGAAAAGTTAGTCATTTTAGCATTTTGTACCCTTGGCATCTTTGTAAATGAACATTTGATATAATACTCATTTTTTTTTTACAGTTTCTTCATACTGTACTACTAGTCTACATGTCTGCCTTCCTGCTAATATCATGCTACTTTGATTAAAATTTCTCCATGCTATGTTTTCAAGCCAGAAAGTGTGAGACTTGTAGCTTTGGTTTTCTCCCAAGGTTTTTCTTAAAAAAAAAAATTCAGGATCTTTTCTTGTCCTGTATGATTTTAAGATGGACAGAATCTCATAATAGAATGGATGTTAAACAGAAAAATACTTAACAGAAAATAACATGATAGGTGTGGATATGAATAATTTGAATCACTGGGCATTGATGATGGGAATGTACAATTGTGGAGTCACTGTGCACAGCAATAGGACATTTCATAAAAAAATTAAACATACATGAACATTTGCTCCAATAATTAAATGTATGTAATTGAAAAAAGGGAATAGAATAAATGTCCTCACACCCATGCTTGTGGTATCATTATTCACACTGTCAAAAGGTAGATGCAACCCAAGCATCAAATGATATAATTGATAAGCAAAGTTTTAAATAGGTATATGTACATATATATGTATGATATATGACGGACAGTTCTACAAAGTACAGTAATTCTTATAAATGGCACAATGTGGATGATTCTTGAAGATACTATGTTACCTATGTCAGTTACAAAAAGGAAACCATTTGCATTATTCCACTAATACGAGGTCCGTAGAGTAGTCAAGTTCACAGGAACAGAAAGCACAAGGTTGAATGTCTAAGACTGAGTAGAAGGGGAAAAGGGGAGTTATTATTTAAAGGTGACAAATTTTCAATTTGAAAGGAAAAATTTTAGACCTGACTGGTAGTGATGGTACTACATAAAACGGAATCTACTTAATAACTGAACTATACAGTTAAAATGACTAATGGTAAGCCAAAAAACTCTTCTATGTTCCTACAGCTTCAGAGAGAATGCTATCAATGGACAAACATTTATATTTTAATTGATACTAGTCAAACCATGAGAACGTCACTAGTGACCTGGAAAGAGAAAAGATTCAACAACAAAGCTTTGCATAAAAGAGATGTCTTCATGAAAACTCCCACTTCTTAACATGTCTTTTTAAATTCCTACAGTCATCTTAATTTCTACCTGAATTTGTTGGATTAAACATTGTTTCTTATCAATCATTAATTTTACCAAAAGAATAATCTTTCTAACCCCCTAGCGTATAATATTACATTAAAACTCCCTTATATTTTTTAGATATCTTCTTATACATGCACTGATTCAGGACAGCTCTTGTTTCAAAACTGGAGTCCTACGTAGTTTCTAGTGTATGACAAACATGCAGTAGAAACATGCATACTTTTGGTTTAGTGTTCCCAGAGACTAAATTAGTTTTTTTGCCAGGATTCTTCTGATTGAGGAGTGAAAGAATATTCACCATACAAATATTTCTTCCTCAGATTTTCACAAAATTTGTTATTGTTCAGTGCCAATCACACTTCTACTTAAGAATACTTGGTATTTTCCTTAGGATGTGTGACAAATTTGGGTTGCTTTTGTTGGCCTGTCACTGAGACTTTCCTTTCAGTTTTTTTATTCTGCACTAAATCAGCTACAACTCTTCCATTTGTTTTGATTTTTAAAAAAAAAAGCAGATGAGTACTTTCTTCTTTTTAAAATGGTAGACTTGTGAATAATGGGTTGTTTTGCCAATTCCTATAATTTACTGTGGATATAAGAGGAAGGAGAAGTAAAATCGTGTATAATTCACTTTTCTTCTTTATTAATACCAAACTGTTTTAAAACAAATTAATTGTCTTCTACTTCTTTTTGTTCCTTGTTTGTCTTATGTGTAATTGCTTCCTGTTTTCTCAACATGCTCCTTGTGCCTGGTTTACACGGTGCTCAATTTCTTTCCGATCTTCTTAACGCTTACCCCCTTCTAGTGACATGACCCATGCTGCTGGGAAATTTTATCTCCCATTCTGCTTATCACACAGTATCTCCTAAGGAGTGGGTGTTGAATGAGTGAACATAAGGAATGAATATCTGCTATGAAAATAGATGGTGTATATTTTACGGAATGCTTGCATTTTCTTAAATTATTCTGTGAGGATATGAATAATAGACTGTCTTTATGTATATAAAAAGTGACTTGTAAAGGAAAAGTGGAAAAATTGTATTTTAGTATCCCTTTACTGCCCCAGAGACAAAGTAATGGCGGCATTTTCCTAGAATTTTCTTATATTTGAAAGAAAATTTTATATGAAGACAATTAAATTTTAATTCCACAATAAAAAGAAAAAAGAATGAAAGCTACTGAGTCTATTAAAAATAATTTATTGTTAGTTAATTTGTGTGAAATTCAAAATATGTCATATACCATACCCATAAATACCAAATAATTATGATATAACATATAGAGAAATGTTTATTTAAGAAAAAATTTGAGGGTTCTTTTGGCTAGAGGAAATGAAGAATGTATGGAATAATTTGTTGACTTTATAAATAACAAAATAATATTAAAATGAGTAAAAGGCATATGCATAAATATTTATAAAAAAGCAAACTGTTAGACAGTATCCACTTTCTAAGTGACTCATCTACAATTTAGATGTATTTAATCCTCCTTCTTTCAGTTGTTCTAAGGACAAAAACAATGAAATTAATTGCCTTGACAATTATAATAATGATTAGTGGGCAACAGGAAAAATGTAGAGGCTGGAAGCAGATGATAATGAAATGCATTTATAATATTTGTCACAAGTTGTTTAATAAAAAACACATCACATTTAATTGTGACTGGTACATCCTATTCAATTATAAAGTGGAATTTTAATGTTTCATCATTCAACAATCTTTGAAAATAGTCACAATTATGAAAAAGAGTCCATCGTAGAAGTTACTCCTGTCATTAATTTTAATGGTTTGAAAAGTATCCTAAAACAGTGAATATTACTTCATATATACATATAGGTGTTTTTCATGCATATAATTTTCTGTAATTCTCTAACTTATTTCTTAATTTAAAAGATAGAAATCAAAAAATAAAATCAATGTGAACACAGATAATCTTTTAAGAATAACTGGATGTCTATTATACTTAATTCTAAATTCAATTATAAAAACAAACAAGCCAAAAGTGGCATGAAAAAGCAAAACAAGAATTAAAAAATAGAGACTTTAGATTTGTTTGTCTGAATGTTAAATGAGAAATTAACAATGTCTTCAGAAAAGAAAGAAGACTGAAAATTCCTTGGTTGCTTTTTATTATACCAACTTCATTGTTATTAAAGTTTCAACAGTTTTTAGACATTTACACACAGTTCTCCAAAAGCTTATAATCTAGGGCATTCAGATAAATTCTAAAATCTGTGTTGTCAGTGATTACTTCCAGTTTATGTTATATTGTTAATATTAAATTCGACATACTGAATTTCAGAATTACTCCTCATAACAGTGAGGGAAAATCAATTCATAATAATCTACTTTTACCTAGATTTATCAGAGTCATTGAGAAATGAAATTATATATACTTGAGTAGTCAGAGGTGAATATATATCAGTGAAAGGTAAAACACCTTTGCAAAAACTTAAATTGTAAATGTTCAATATTGCATTGTTATAATTTACTGGTAATCAGCTTTCTGAAATTGTGCACTTTTCAGGGTTTTTTTTTGGCAGTACTGGGATTTGAACTCAGGACCTGATGCTTGCAAGGCAAGCCTTCTTACCAATTCAGCCACTCAGACATCCTTGAGTTTTTTTTAAAAATTTTAATTTAATTTTATGTTTTTATTATTATTGTGCTAGGTGGTGGTACATTGTAACATTTACAAAGGTACTTACAACATATCAAATCATCATACTTGAATTCACCCTCTTCTCTGCTCTCTTTCATCCCCTCTCCACTCATTTCTGGAATAGTTTCAGCAGATACCATTTTTGCATGTACATATATGTGTATACATTATTTGTGCCATATTCACCCTTCCCCACCAGTGCCAGTGCCACCACCCCATTCTGATCTCCTGCTCTCAGTTTTTGTGGAGAAAAAACATAATTAGAGAAACATGGTGTTTTTGCTAGTTTAAGATTTAGCTACACAAGGAGATTCCTTATGTTGTTGCCATGCATATATGATTACAATCCCAATTGGTTCACCTTTAATAGTCCTCTTCACTCTTGCCTAGTCCCCTGCCCATGGTAGCCCTGGCCAGTTTAAGATGTTCATATTCATTCCTGTTAGTGAGCACATCAATCACATTCAAGTTTTTGGTTTCCTTCCCTGACCCTATCCCTCCTGTGCATGGCTTCCCCTTAGTGTGACATGTGTACTATAATATTATGGCATTTGTTGCAAGTCTATAATCCATATACAAGGGAAAACATGCAGCTTTTGGCTTTCTGAGCCTAACTTCACTTAAGATGATGTTCTCCAGTTCCATCCATTTACCTGTGAATGACAAAATTTCATTCTTCTTTGTAGCTGAGTAAAATTCCATTTTATGTAAATAGTATATTTTCAATCCATTCATCAGTAGTGAGGCGTCTTGGCTCGTTCCATAACTTATCTATTGTGAATAGTGCTGCAATAAACATGCATGTGCAGGGCCCTTTATAGTAACCTGACTCACATTCTTTTGGGTCTATCCATAGGAGTGGGATTGCTAGATCATATGGCAGATCTATTTCTAGTATTTTAGAGAGCTTCCATGTTATTTTCCATAGTGGTTGTACTGGTTTACATTCCCACCAGCAGTGTATGAGGGTTCCTTTTTCCCTGCATCCTCACCAACATTTGTTTTTGGTGATGTTCTTGATCATAGCTATTCTAACAGGAGTGAGATGGAATCTTAGTGTGGTTTTGATTTGCATTTCCCTTATGGCCAGGGATGGTGAACATTTTTTTCATGTGCATTTTAGCCATTTGGACTTCTTACTTTGAAAAAGTTCTATTCAGTTCAGTTGCCCGTTTCTTCATTGTGTCCTTTTTCTTAGTTGCTGAGCTGCTTGAGTTCAACTGAAGAAGTCATTGCCTATGCCTATTACTTCCAGTGTATTCCTTGCTCTTTCCTGTAGCAGGTTCAAGATTTCAAGTCTGATATTAAGGTCCTTAATCCACTTTCAGTTGATACTTGTCCAGAGTGACAAACATGGATCTAGTTTCAGTTTTCTACAAGCAGATAGCCAGTTTCCCCAGCAACATTTATTGAAGAAGCTGTCTTTTTTTTCCATCTTATCTTTTTAGCACCTTTGTCAAAAATTAGGTAGGCAAAGCTGTGTGGATTCATATTTGGGTCCTCTATTCTGTTCCACTGGTCTTCATGTCTGTTTTTGTGCCAGTACCATGCTGTTTTTTATTGCTATGGCTCTGTAGTATAGTTTGAAATCAGGTATTGTGACACCTCCACCATTGCTCTTTTTGCTCAGTATTGTCTTGGCTATTCATGATCTTTTGTTTTTCCAAATGATCTTTAAGGTAGATTTTTCAATCTCTGTGATGAATGTCATTGGGATTTTGATAGGGATTGCATTAAACATGTAGATTGCTTTTGGTAGTATAGTCATTTTTACTATGTTGATTCTGCCAATTCATGACCATAGATCTTTCTACCTTCTGTAGTCTCTTTGGTTTCTTTCTTCATTGGTTTGTAGTTTTCCTTGTAGAGGTCATTGCCATGCTTTGTTAAGTATACTCCCAGGTATTTGATTTATTTGGATGCTACTGTAAATGTAATTGTTTTCTTTTATCCTTTTTCAATCTGTTCATTGTTGGTGTATAGAAAGGCCTCTCCAAAAATCAGTAAGTTGTTATTGTTTTCTGTTACTTTGCTGAAGCCGTTTATGGTGTCTAGGAGTTTGGGGGATCTTTTAGGTATAAGATAATGTCATCTGCAAATAGGGATAGTTTGACTACTTCTTTGCTTGTTTGTATTGCTTTTATTTCTTCTTCCTGACTTATTGCTCTGGGTAGGCATTCCAAGTCTATGTTGAATAAGAGTGGAGCAAGTGGGCATCCTTGCCTTGCTCCTGACTTAAGAGGAAATGGTTTCAATTTTTCCCCATTAAGTATGATGTTGGCTATAGGTTTATCATATGTAGCCTTTATTATGTGAGGCAAATTCCTTCTATTCCTATTTTCATCAGAGCTTTTATCTTGAAATGATGTTGAATGTTATCGAAGACTTTTTCTGCATCTATTGAGATGATCAGGTGGTTTTTATCTTTTCTTCTGTTAATGTGCTGTATTACATTTATTGATTTGGGTATATTGAACCATCCCTGCATCCCTGGGATGAAGCTGACTTGGTCATGATGTATGAACTTTTTGAAATGTTGTTTCATTTCATTTACCATTATTTTATTAAGCATTTTTGCAACAATGTTCATTAAGGAGATTGGCCTGTAGTTCTACTTTTTGGTTGTGTTTTTGTACAGTTTGGGGATGAGTATAACACTGGCTTCATAAAATGAATTAGATAGTGTTCCTTCCCTTTCCATTTTGTTAGATCTGTACTTTTTAACATATTTCAATTTTACAGATTTTAAAATATCAAACCTTTCATATTCTATCTACTCTAGTATTAAATGAGCATTAAGTGTGATGTAAAATTATAACTATGTTAACTAGAACATAAAACTTTTTTATAGAAGATAAAAGTTGGTATTTTAAGTCATTAGATAATTTACACACATTTTAAATGAATGAATGAATAAAGAAATTCTTGATAATTATGCTTAAGTGTATGTGCTAAAATCATTCTTTTCATATTTCATCAAAGTCACTATTTTGCTTGATATGTTTTTCCTATTTAATTTAATTACTGCTAAAAGCTACAACTCAAAAATAATAAGTTGACAACTTATGTAATTTTTTGGCAATTGCTGTCATTATGGTAGAATTCACCACTTTAAATGAAATAATTTTTGGAATAAAAGCATCGTCACTTTATATAGTTTTTAAAGTCATGATATCAAATTCAAACTAATTCCTGAACACAGCTTTGATAGCACTGTTTTGAAATTGAGCTAAACTTCAAAATATATTCAGTTCTTTATTTTTGACATTCTTACCTGTATTTTCTGTTTTATGCCACAATGCAGAATACCACTAAGAAACCAGTTTCAAAGGAAGAAAGAATGGAGAGAGAAAAAGAGAAGGAAGGAAGGGAGAAAAAGAGAAAGAGAGAAAAAAATAGAGAAAAAAGAAAAAAAGAGAGAAGAAAAATTGAGTCTTCTTAGGCAAGAGTACCTAGATGGAAGTCAGATAGCCTTTCTGAGAGGTAATTCTTGCATGACTCTACCTAGAAGGAAGCATGAAATTTTTTAAACTACAAAAGTCATACACATCCTAAAGTGACAGCTACACCTATCACAAACTTCTCACATAGAGATAACTGGAGCAGCCAACCATGTGTATCCTAATGCTGTGATGATTTGTCTGTGCCAATCACCTTCCATGACTAACAAGTCGACAAGGTACCTGGAGTTTCCTTTGTCCTCATTTCCCCCTTAAATAAAGTCCTATATAATCTTAATTTTTCTGAAAACCAGACTAGTTTTTCTAACTGATTTGTATTCCTGGAATGAAAATTTTAAAAATCTGTAATAAACACCTTTTTTTCTATCACCCTGCTTATATCATTTTCACATTTGTC
The DNA here is from genome assembly GCF_047511655.1 of Castor canadensis. NCBI lineage: Eukaryota > Metazoa > Chordata > Mammalia > Rodentia > Castoridae > Castor > Castor canadensis. The sequence continues at coordinate 23,930,708 of NC_133390.1, read as the reverse complement.
AATACCACATTGAATTTATTTTTCATTTTTTTTCATCTGTTTAACTCTTGTGATAGGTTCCCAGCTTTTCCTTATTTTCATGACAATTTTAAGAAATATGCAACAGGTATTGTGTAGGGCAATCCTCAATTTAGTTTTGTTTGATGTTTCCCCACAATTCGATTATGGCTTGGGTTTTTAGAAGAATCCCACAGAAGTGAAGTTAACTTCTCATCACATATTAGGACATCCACATGATGTCATGAATGATAATGACTTGGATCACTTGGTTAAGGTGATAATTTCTGATTTTCCTTAGGTTTCTCCTTAGGGCCACAATTCTACCTTTCTATATTTTAATGACTGAGAGGTAAATCCCTAACTCTAGACTACACACTAAAAGGGAAGCACTGTATTTTAAAATACCTGTATGTATTATGTGCCATAAAACTCTAGATGTTTGGAATCTCCCAAATGATAATTTTTTTGTGTTAATGAGTTTACTTTTGGCTGGCCTGCTGTAGGTGGCTTCAGAATGAGGGCCGTTGACAGGAAAAACCACAGCAGATTTTGAGGTTTGAGACTTTCAACCTCCAGAGTTGGGAAAGAGTCTGAGGTTTAAGTTGTGCACTAATGAAAAATGGCTTAATCAATCATGCCTATGTAATGAAGCTTTCAGACATTCAAAATAGTAGAGTTGAGAGAGATTCTGGATAGTTTGGCAGATTTAAGTTCCTTGAGTGTGAAGGGTGAGGGAGGGCATGAAAGCTTTGCACCCCTTCCCCATCCCTCACCCTATACATCTCTTCTACTGAAACATTTATAATATCCTTTATAATAACTGGTCATGGTTTTCAGAATTCTGCTAGATGTTTAAATAAATTAATTGAACCTAAGATATGGATTTTAGAAGCCCAAATTTATAGATAGTCAATCAGAAGTTAGGGTTCTTGAGCTTGAACTGGCATCTGAAGTTGGTTAGGGGGAGAGGATGACACTCTAGTGAGACTAAACCCTCAACCTACGAGATCTGATGCTAGGTAGTGTTGGAATTGAATTTAATTGCAGCTGGTGCTTGTTGCATTGCTTTTTTGATGAGTGAAGAAAGGACCCCTACATACCTAGTGTCAGAAGAATTTTGATAGAGTGAGAGTATCATAGGAGAAACTAAGTATGAATTTATCTTATCACAACAAGACATTAAGCATATTCGCTGGAGGGGAATTATCTTATTAAGTCAAAACTCTTGAGACGAAGAGTTCTTTGAACTGAAAGGTTTATTGACCCAATATTCATGCTACCAGAATAGGACCAGTCATAGAACAAGTTCTCCAACTACAAGTAATATGACTAGATAGAATTTGAATATATGTCCACTAGTTCTAAGGAGAGCTTTTGTATAGTTTTTTATTAGAGTAGAAAAAGATATATTGTTTGTTTGAGCTTGCCTTGGCTATAAATATGACTAGTAATGTTAGGGTCAGCTTGGCCATTTTCCTGGGATTTATTAGTGTGTCTGGTATTCACCTGGGTTTCTCCATCCTGAGTCTATGAGCAGCTTTCCACTAGCTCTGAAACACTGCAGCCACTTGCTAGACTTGCAAAGTTTCGGGCAATGAACATACAAAAATGGGGAGTAGGAATGTAGGATAAAGGCCAAATTCTGTAAGTATTTAACCGAGCCACTGACAAAAATTGGGGCTCAAGGCTTTGAAATTATCTCTCCTGAGTCCGCTAGTATAATAAACTCCCTGTTTCCTGTAAAAATGGTCTTGGTGACTTTGTATCCCTTGTTGTTCCCACAACAGTGAAACAAGAAAAATTTTGGGACAGGACAATAGAGCATGAAGAGAAGACCTTGTTGTTTCTAGATTGACTGGAGTTAAGAGTCCAGAAATTTTACACAGTAATATAAAGATGTGATACCTTCATTCAATAATGTGGAATTGTCTTGTTGGTTTGGGCCCATAACTATAAACTGACTCACTTTCCTTATTTTTTGCTCCTTTAACCCTTTCTAATTAAAATTTGGATATTTCAGAATTTTCTTTCTTGTTGATCCATGAATATTATTTCTATTCCTCTATAACAAATATTTATTACTTCCTTATGACTTGCTTATTCAATCATTTGTTTGTATCAGTACAATTATTGTATATTTATTTGATACTTTGTGCTATACTCTGTTACTCATTGAATTAGTTTTTTTAGGCTCCAGATTTTGCCATTGGGATTTATTTTAGAATCTCCCCTGTGTCCCTTGACATATTCCCATTCTTTTAATTTAACCATTTCTTTGCATTCTGGTATACCAAGATGGTTGAGACTCATGTTTTGCTTTCATTGGTGTAGAATCAGTTATTTCTCCTATGAACTTGAGTAAACCCTCTGGTTTCACTAGCTTTTGATACTTGCACTCATCAGCAGTTTTAGAGGTCATCTAGGTGAGCAGTTTACTACCATTTGCTTTGCTATAGATAGCAACTCTGGCATAATATTCACAATGGTAATGATTCCCTAAGTTACTGTACTGAAACTTAGAGGTAGCTCAAATCAGGTGAAACTACAAGTGTTTCACTTGAGCCTGGACAAGTACTGATGGGTAAGTTTTTGATGCCAGAAGGCCCAAAACACCTTCAGAACACACTAATGGCATTTTCTGAATATATGAACTATGAAAAGTCACCTTCAATTACACATCAGAAGACTACCAGTTGCTTCACTTTTCTTTACCTCCAATTATTGTCCCTGTGCCTCACACCGCCCTGCTTCTTTATCTCATAAACTACCTCCATGCCTTATCTTCTGGAAGCCAGATTTGAGACTTGGGGCTCATTACTCCTCATGTTTTTTTGCTTCATAAATAAATTCTTTTATGTTTTGCAAAACTCACTGCATAGTGAACTGTGGCCAAAACCAGTCCTGATTTGATAGTAAGCCCTTCTTCAATTAAATGGACCACAGTATTTAGTTATGGGGGTGCCCGTTCTGTGAGAGTGTCAGTAATTCAAAGCCCTCTCAACAGAGAACTCATAAAGTATTTATGTGGTCTGATCTATTCAGTCGTGCTTAGATACATTTTTTCCTATGTTGAGCCATGTGCATTCATAACAATCTAAACATATTCATATTGTCTCTACTTCTAACACTTTATTACATTGTGCTTCTTCTTGTCTCACATCATAACCATATGTTTATAAATTTGTTCAGCCATAGGAAGCAGTTTCAGAATTATTAAAATGTGTGCCTGTAAGAACTCAGCTTACCACCTTGAGTACCATGAATGTGTAATAATTTATTTTGCCATTAGCCATACAGATTCCACCCAAAAGAACTTTTCCAGTGTTACTTAGGTAAAATGCTTTTAATCCCCTTCTAAACCTCTCCAGTGTGCTTCTATCACACATTTGTGACATCCTATCCAGGGATCATCCAACCTCCTGGTTGACTTTGCTATTGTTTGCACATGCTAAAGTTTACTCTGTAAATGTACAGGTCTGCAAATTTTTACAAAATTAAAGAGCTGTGCATTTAGAGAGTAGTCCTTTAGAAAACAGTTCTTTCACCCTAAAACTTTCTCTGTTTACTCTGTAATGTAGTCAGTCACTTCCCACACACACACAAAACTGGCAAATGATCCCTTTCCAGTCTTACTATTGTTTTCCTTAACTGTGAATAATTAACATACCATAAAATTCACTTGAATAATTCATATAATTAATATATACTTAAATAAACATATATTCATATATTATTTCTAGGATACTCTCAAGGTTATGCAACCATTCTTATTTATAATTTCAGTACATAGTTATCATGCTGTAAAAAAATGTCACAATAATAGTCACTCTGTGATGTCCTTTACCCCTAGCCACTGTCAATCACAAATCAATTTTCTTTTCCAAAGAATTCACTTCTTGCAGAGTACAGGAAGCTCATGCTTATAATCCTAGCTACTCAGGAGGGAGAGATCAGGAATATGGTGGTTCAAAATAGACTGTGAGATCCTATCTCGAAAAACTCCATGATAAAAAAAGGGGAGGGGCAGGTAGAGTGAGTCAAGGTATAGGCCCTGAGTTCAAATCCCAGTACTGCAAAAAAATTCACTTCTTTTGCACTATTTATTATATATGACTTTATTGACATATTTTTGTTCTAGCTTCTCTCACTTGGCATATTTTCAAAGTTAATCCATTTTGTAAAATCTATCAGTACTTTATTCCCTTTTATACTAAAATTATATTCCTTTGTATTGATATATGATTTTTTTGTTATGTTTTCAATTTTTTATATTTCTTTTATTATTGTTATTGTTGTGATGGGGTACATTGTGGCATTTACAAAAATTCTTACAATGTATCAATTACATTTTACTTGAATTCACCCTGTCATCATTCTTCTTTATTCCTCCCCCCATTCCTGGAAGACTTTCAACAGGTTTCATTTTTCCATTTACATACATGTGTACCCAGTATTTGCACCATATTCACTCTCCTACACTGTTTCCCAACCCTTCCCCATTCCCACTAGTATCAACCACCCAGACAGGACCTGTTCTGTCTGTCTGTTCTCTGATTTTGTAAAAAATTTACAAAATGACGTTTTTGTTTGCTTAAGATAGTTATACAGGGAGTTTCCTTGTGACATTTTGTCATTTGCAGATAAAGGGGTGGAGCTAGACAACATCATCTTAGGTGAAGTTAGCCAGGTCAGAAAGCCAAAAGTAATGTTTTCTCTCATATGTGAAGTATAGATCTAACACAAATTTAGAAATATTATGGAAAATGGGTCACACTGAGGGGAGATCACATACGAGAGAGGGAGTTAAAAAGAGGAATATGGTTAATGTACTTCCTATACAAGAATGAATATGCAATTTTTAAACCTGTTGAAATAACCATAAAAAAGGGTCTAAAGTAGATAAAGAAAAACAGAGGAGATGACCCAATTTGGGTTATAACACTTATACACACAAAAATGTCACAGGGAAATTCTCTGTATACCTATCTTAAACATTTGTAATCCATCTATCATTTGATACACATTTGGGTATTTTCGCTTTTTGGCTAAAAAGAATATGAAATGCCAAGATTATTGTGTGAAGATATTTATAATTTCTTCTACTGCATAACAGGAAAAGGAATTGCCAGGAGAAAATACTAAACTTTCACCAAGGTGACTATGTCATTTTACATCACCAGAAGTAATGCATGAGGGTTTAAATTCTCCATTTTTCTAGCCAGCACTCAAAATTGTGCAGACCATAAAACAACACTATTGAGTTTGCTGGATGACTCTCCTGTATTTTTGATCGTGGCAGTACTAAAAACTATATGCATTCAACAGTGAAGAATTTTAATCTAAGGAAATTTACTTTATCTACATATATATATATATATATATTGACTTTATATACATCTATACTATATATATATAAATATAAAATAGCATTAACATTTTAAAAATAACTGCAAAAATGATTTTATAAAACAGAAATATCTCTAGGAAGAAATTTAATATACTTAGATATCCAGGGAGAGTATTTTATTCATTTTTTGTGGAAGACATCATATTAAAAGAGGATTATTTAATTTAAAATTTATGAGTAAATATTTTTTAAATCTCCCAAAATATTTGTGCTTGTTTAATCTGAATTTGCCCAGTGTTATCACAAAAATTACACAAGTATTGGTATGAAGATAATTAATAATGTTTTCATGTGTAACCATATAATTCCACAGATGAAAAATATGATTTGTTTTACCTTTTTATGTGCTATAAAACTACTTTTTCTTTTTAATAAACATAAAGTACTTCAGGATCTGCATAAACCACACCCAAAGTAAAACAATCCTCTTTTTAAGTTGTGACATAAGTGTTATTGGCTTATTTCCAAGAAAAATGAAAATTTTATCTGTACTGGCTACTATGTTAAGTATCTAGGATAAATATCAACAATATTAAAGATGTATTTTCCATAGTATTTGTATGTAAACTTGTGTGTATATGTGCTAATGATAGAAAAAAAAGAGAGAGAGAGAGCTTATCTGAGTAAAAAAAGTCACCTACTAATATTTAATGTACATTATAAACCAAGGCACATTCAGAGTTACATAGAATTAACAATTAGAAAACATCTCAATCTCCTTAAATTGCTCTTCTATCTTAGATTTTGAGAAACAAAGTACATGAATCGAAAGTCTTCTATAACACATGAATTACTAGTCATTTGGAACATGGCAATGAATAAAATCAAGTCCCTCTTGTGTAGGTATACATGGCACCTTGAGAGGAACGGGTGTACAATCAGATAAATTCACTAAAAATGGTAAAGGTGAAACAAAATGGCAGGACAACCATACTCTACCCATTCATTTCTTTTTTGGCAGTACTGGGATTTGAACTCAGGACCTCAACACGAGTCACTCCACCAACCTTTTTTTTCGAGTCACTCCACCAACCTTTTTTTTCATGTTGGGTATTTTTGAGACAGGGTCTCAGGAAATATTTGCCTGGGCTGGCTTAGAACTGTGATCTTCCTGATCTCTGCCTCCTGCCTAGCGAGGATTATAGGCATGAGCCACCAGAACCAGTTTCTGCACCCATTATTTCATTGAATGTCCTTATCATTTGCCAAATTGAATTCACTTCAGTTCAATTAAGTATTGTTAATGCCTTGGTTCTATATAAATCTTGAAATTATTTAACTGTGCAAAACTGTCCACCAAAAAATTCCTAATCAGGTCTCTTAGCCTCTACATAAATATATAAAATATTTATGTTAATATAACTTCTACTATTAACAGTATAAGTTATAATATAACTTCTATAAATAATCAAATTCTGCCCAATACTGATCCCTGTCAGATGTCTGGTGTAATGCTAATGAGATGAGCTTACAAGCTTTTCATTTCTTTTTTTATTATGCTGTAGTTATTTTTCAGATAAGGTCGTTCATTTCCTACCTATGACCTCCAGATTAGGTAGGCTGACAACTGTGTGTCACCATGTTTGGCTTGTTTATTGAACCAACAAAGTAGCTGGGGTTATAAGCATGAGACACCACACTTGATGAGAGCTTTTCCTTGATATGGCATGTTTCTCCACAACATATAGAAGAAAATTAACAAGAAAATAGAGAATAGAAAAGTGTATTAGGATTAGAAAATAGCTGTGATCTTGCAAACATTACTTACACATGTTAGCCTATACGCTGAATAATTGCAATTATCAAAATGTGTGCTTCATTGGAATACTGCTCAATGTCTAGAGGATACCCTTCAACAGTATCTGATTCAGGATTTCCACTGTCTATGAGGCCTATTATAACTCTGTACTGCTATATAACTGATGACTATGCAAAATAATTCCTGTTGATATTCAAATTCTATCATGATCAGCAAATTTTCAATTGACAAACTTCTTCCCTCTAGAAGGTATATTGTTTTAAATAATTGCACTTTAACTTACATATTCATTTATGTATGCCTGATTTATACATGTGTCTCTTCTTTGGAGTCCTTTTTCCAATCAGTTATAAGATCAGCCTTGTCCCTTCATGAATTAGTGAAATCTGTAATACATATTCAATTTTATTTTAATATGAGATTAATAATTTCAGTATTTTTAGAATAAAATATAATATCCTTCCCAAGAGCCTCAATGTTTTCTTTGATAGTACAGTAAGCTGGAATCTTGACACATATACACTAGAAGCAGAGATAGTGGTGAAGTTGTGCCCAGATTCTTGGAGAACCGCTCTACAGGAAATAACAGAAGGAGAGCAGCAAAGGGAAAAAAAAGCAGATTCTAATACAGGTGTTGGCTTCTGGGGGATCCATGAGATTGTCATTCTTTCAAGCAAGCACGTGGGGCTTTTGAACCCTCATGTTGCTAGTCACAAGCTGAAGGAAAAGGAGTGGGTTCTTATTTCCTTAATGAGGTGGTTCCTATCAGTCTAGAGCAATTCTCTATGTGCCAATCAATCCCCATAAAAATCAACCCAATCAATACCAATCAACCCCCATAAAAGCTAGGGACATAAGTGAAGTAGGCAGAACAACTCCACTATCCATAAAATGCTCTTTGTCTGTACTCTCATACAGAAACCCTGGATGCAGTAAATATTTATAATTATTATTATATTTATTTTCACTTGTCGTAAATATTTGCTAAATATTTTAACATTAGATTTCACTAAGCCTTAAGTTACTTCACAATGTATATTTTTCTTCAAATGTACTACCATTCTTCCTAAATACCCAGAGGCAGCCTATTAATGCTAGAGAATGCATGTAGCTGAACTCTTTACAAATATGAGCAATGGAAATTCACAAAAAATATAGATGGTCAATGAAAATATAAACTGAATATTTAATCTCACCGGCAATAAGGAAGTTCTTTGCTTCATAAAACATGTTCTACCTTGGTACCATTGGTGAGTCATATGACAAATTTATATTTATCTAAAAATGAAATGGATGAAAGAATGAAAGAAGACAGAATGAAAGATAGTCAACATATTCGTATATGCAAGATAATAGGAGTAAAGCCTCTTTCAAGAGAACAGATTCAGGACATGACTCTACATTTCCAACTCAAGTGTTTAGACACATGCCTTTCTTAGATTTTTCCCTTCTCCTAATGTAGCAATATGATACCTAAAATATAGGTTCAGGACTTCTAAGCCTGGAGGACTACTTCTTTAATATTGGTCCCTAGAAACCTTTACAATAAACTCACTGTACAAGGCATAATATTAAAAATTCTAGTATGTATTTTTTACCAACTCAAATAAATTCTCTTACTCAAATAAATTGTAACGCAAGTCTATCATACAACCAGCATATGAAAACATATAATTCCAGTGTATGCCTTGCTCTTTCCTGCACTAGCTTCAAAGTTTCAGTTCTTACATTAAGATTCTTAATTTACTTTGTGTTGATCCTCATACAGGGTGACAGACATGGATCTAGTTTCAGTTTTATACATGCTGATATCAGTTTTCCCATTAAAATTTGTTGAAAAGGCTGCTTTTCTCTATCAAATATTTTGGGTGCTTTTGTCAAAAATCAAATGAAATAGCTGCATGGATTCATATCCAGGTCCTCTGTTCTGTTCCACTGGTATTCATGTCTGTTTTTGTTCCAGTACCATGCTGTTTTTCTTGTCATGGTTTTATAGTGTAGTTTGAAGTAAGGTATTTGTAATACCTCCAGCATTGTTCTTTTTGCTTTGTATTGCCTTGGCTATTAGTGGTCGTCTGTACTCCTAAATGAACTTTAGCATTGATTTTTCAATCTCTGTAATGAATGTCATGGATTTTGATAGGGATCTCACTGAACATGTACATTGCTTTTGGTAGTATATTCATTTTCACAATATTGATTCTGTCAATGCATGAGCATGTGAGATAAATCCATCTTCTGTAGTCTTCTATGATTTATTTCTTCAATAATTTAGTTTTCATTATAAAGGTCTTCTACTTTGTTAAGCTTATTTCTAGGTACTTGATTTATTTGGAGGCAATTGCAAATGGAATTATTTTCTTGTATTCTTTCTTTATGTTCATTGCTGTCATATAGAAAGGCTACTGACTTTTATAAATTGATTTTGTATCCTGCTACTTTGCTGAAGCTGTTTATGATGTCTAGGAATTTTTTGGTGGAGTTTTTGGGTCTTTAGGTATAATATCATGCTATCTGTGAACAGGGAGAGTTTGACTACTTCCTTTCCAATTCGTATTCATTTTATTTCTTCTTCCTGTCTTGTTACTCTGGCTTAAGAATTCCAAAACTATGTTGAATAAGAGTGGAGAGGGCAGATACCCTTTTGTCATTCCTGACTTTAGAGGAAATGTTTTCAATTTTTCCCATTTAGTATGATGTTGCTATAGGCTTGTCATAAATAGCCTTTATTATATTGGGGTACATTCTATTCCTAATTTCATCCAAGCTATTACTATGAAAGGATGTTGAATTTTGTTGAAGGCTTTTTCTGCATCTTTTGAGATGATCATGAGGTTTTTGTTTTTCTTCTGTTAATATGCTACATTACATTTAATGATTTGCATATGTTGAACCATCCCTGCATCCCTGGAATGAAACTGACTTGATCATGATGTATGATCTTAATATGTTGTCGAATTTGGTTTGCTAGTATGTTATTGAGGGTTTTTGCATCTAAATTCATTAAAAAGATTGGCCTATAATTCTCTTTTTATTGTTGTGTCCTTGTCTGGTTTGGAGATGAGTGTAATACTAGTTTCATGGAATGAGTTTGACAGTGTTCCTTTCCCCTTATATGTTATGGAAATTTTAAGGAGTGTGATATTATTTCTTCTTTAAAGTTTGGTAGAAACAACAGTGAATCTGTCAGGTTGGGGACTTTCTCTTTTTGGGAGACTCTTTATTGCTTCTTCAATTTCATTGTTTGATATAAATGTATTTAGGTAATTTACATCCTCTTGGTTCAATTTTGGTGATCATATGTGTCCAGAAATTTGTCCATTTCTTTTATATTTTCCAATTGATTTCAATATAAGTTTTCAAAGTAATCACTAATTATTTCCTGGATTTCCTTGGTGCTTGTTGGGATCTCTCCTTTTTTGTTTCTAATTTTATTGATTTGAGTCTTTCCTGTTACCCTGTACTCTGAGCGATTGCTGTAGCAAGCAATTGCAATTCATTTAGGTCTCACTGTGCAACTTAAAAATTATTTTTAACCCCAAGTCCAGTCAAATAATTCTATCTCAAATTTATTCTAAAATTTCCCAACACAAATTATGAAAAAATTCTAAACTTCTTTTATTCTTTGCTGAATAACTTGTATTAACAGAAGTAACATTAATATTGTGGATTGTGTTGAATCATTATGGAAGAAACTTTAGAATTCAATGTAAAGTGGATTAGAAAAGAATTTTTTTAAAACTCTATAATTAGGAGTCTGCTAATTTCTTTCCTTTTATAAAAAAATAATAGCAATAGGAACAGCAATGCAAATCAAGTTCATAACCTACCACTTTTTGTATCTTTCTTCCCACTGTTGTATGTAACAGAAATAACTGCTTTGAAATATGACCTGTTGCACATAATCACAATTTTATCTATTTTAAGTATCTTTAAAGAGCCTCACAGTGGGGTCGTGTTCTCTAGCAAAGCCTATTCTCCTCTAAACAAATACTTATGAGTGTTTGAGAAAAAGCCAGGCATTTACAAACTCTTCTGAACACAATTCTATTTTAAAAGCCTGCTAATAATTATACTGTGATCTAAAGGGCCAGTTTGCAATACACTTTTTATAGAGACAAGCTCATTGTGATAAACTGAACTTATAATTGTTAATGGAATATTTGCATATAAAAATTATCTGCATTCCTCAAAGCGCAGGGACGAAATTTGAATTCTCCTCTTTTCAACACGTATGAATAAATCTACATGTTCCTCATGAATTTAAGAAACAGGTTTGTAATTCAGAAACCCATCTAAGACTTTTGAAATATACTAAGTATAGGAGAAAGTGGTCTTAAAAATGTATACACGCATATCTAATTCGATGTTTTAAGGTTGTTGTGGGGCACATATAGAAAAATAAAATGACTATTATAGTGAAGTAGATTAATGTATGTCATCTTACATTTACTTTCTTGGGATGTGGCAAGAACAGCTAAGATGTTCTTTAACAAATATTCAAGGTACCACTTTATTAATGTTAGTCTTCATGTTTTATGTCAGGTCTCTAAACTTTTGTATCCTACATTTCTGCTACTTTATATACTTTGAATTACATCTCCTCATTTCTTTACCCCCACTCATGGTGTGGGACCATTTTTATTCTCTGACTCTGTGCATTTGTACACTGTGATATTCCACATGTAAGTGAGGTCATGCAACATTTTGCTTGGCCTTACTTTCTCCAAGTCAATCTATGTTGTAGCAAATGGTAACAAAGCTTCCTTTTTAAAGTAGAATGATATTATATGTAATATAATATAATATAATAATACAATAATATGTAATATAATATAGCAATGTACAATTTCCCTCTGGCAGCTTTTAAGATTTTCACGTTGATTTTAACTTCCAGAAGGTGTAGTTCATGAGTGTACATGAATTGAATTTGTCTAGTTCATTTTCAGAGCTTCGTGAATTTGTGACATGGAGTGTTTAAATTTTGAAAATCCTGACCCATTATTATTTTATACATACATGCATACACACACATGTGTTTAGCTAGAGAGATAGCCATATAGGCATTAGTATATATATAATTACTCACTATAATGGACAATTTTTTTAATTAGCATATAACAGTTGAATGAGGGGATACAATGTGACATTTACATACGTATTTAGAATATTAAATTATGTATTTTTAATCTTTATTGGTATTCCAGTTATTTACATTTTACACTTTTCAAAATTTCTCACAGATCACTGATGCTGTGTTCTGTTTACACTCATTTTTCTACTTGCATTTCAGTTGGATAAAATTTCTATTGACCTACATTCATGCAAAATAATTATTTGGTTATGTTCAATCTATTGTTGAACCCAACAATACTTTTTTTTGTTGGTACTAGATTTTGAACTCAGGGCTGTACCACAGAAGCCACACCTGGAGACTATTTCTCTTTAGTTTATTTTTCAGATTAGACCTCATGGTTTTTCTGTGGACCAGCCTCAGACTGTGAACCTCCTACCTCTACCTCCTGTGGAGCTGGGATTACAGGCATGTACACCACCCATCAAGGCTGTTCTTCATTTTATTTCAATGCTTTTCTTATTAAACATATCTTTTGATTATTTCTTAGAGTTTCTATTACTCATGCTACTACCTATTCTTGCATTTTGTCTCCTTTATGCATTATAGCACTTAATGTATCGATTGTAGTTATATTAAATCAATAGCTACAATTCTAAATTCTATTATTTGTGAGTTTTTTTCTGATGCAGTTTGTCTTCAGGCTGTTTTTTTCTTTTTTTTCCTTTGTCTATGTGTATGCCTTAAAGTTTTTCCTGAAAGGCAAGCAGGATGGATTGTATAATAGGAACTATGGAAAATAGTCCTTTGGCATGATGTATATGCTTGTTTGGTTAGGTGGTGATGATTGCTATTCAGTTTCCTCTAGTGTCCTTATTTTTGTCTTTTCTACTTTGTGTATTCCTAGAAAATGCCCAATGAAGTGAAGACTGTATCTTGCAGTTATTTCAGTTGAAATCGATTGTCATTATACCTGAATCCTGTTGGTGGACATGTTGGAGAGTATTCTACAACCTTGTATCTTTCAGAGATATTCTGTCTATGGCCTATGACCTTTACAAACATCCACTAGTCCATGTTGAACTCCTTAGGTGAGACAGGATGGCAGGTGGGGCTAGAGTTGGGTGATTTCCCTGCTTCTGAATCAAATAAGACTTCTTGTTTTGTAAAGTCTTTTTCCTTAGTGAGTACACCTTAAATGGAGATCATTCACAGCATCTTTCAAAATAATTATTTTTCTCTGTCTCTCTGCCAAAATGACAGGGATTTTTCTTAGATCTTCAATAGTGAGAACTGCTACGTTCCCTGGAAGCAAATCTCATAAAAGTGTGGAGTTCCTTTTAAGGTGTGACCCCAGGAGTTTGATGCTCTAAATCTAGTCTACCTCAACCACAACCAATTCATCAAAATTACAATTTAAATATTCTAAGGCCTTAAGACACCAGTTACCCCTGCTTCAAGAAAGTTAATCTCTGCTGTGTTTGTCTGTATTTACTGTTCCTTAATTTTTTGGTACTTGTTTTTCCCTGTCTTTTAAATTCTCTAAGTACAAGAAGAGACACTGGTTTTCAGTTTGTCTTGTTTTTTTCTTATTGTCTTGGAGGGAATGATGATTTCTAAGCTTTTTACATATCAGATCCAAACTTTTCAATAATTTTAAATACAGAAGTTAGGGAAAATGTAGATTTTTTTTTCTCTTTTCTTCTGAAGTGCTTTATTATAGTGTGCTACTGTTTAGAATTATTATCTAAATAAATCATTTTTATTTTTCTTCCAGAATAGTTATACAAAGACATACCTTCCATAATCACAGAACACTGCTTAATAATTCTGTGACATTCTGAGTAGATTATTTTTGTGCACTATTTGTCTTTACAGTGAACATGTGGTGCCTACCGTACCATCTGTTTTATCCACAGACCATGGGTAGCATGGTCTGTAGCAGAGTCTCTCAAAATGACTTATTAGTCTATACCAGACTTTGTATTGCAATCAACTTTGGATTGATTCAGATAATTCATTTAGACAAACAAACATACTCTTTCATTCCTGGCTGTGAAAGAAGGGTGCATGTAGTCACAATAATCCTGAGGTAATGCAGTTGGATGACATACCAAAAACCAAGAAAATGTAAGCAATGAGTCAGCTACACTGAAATTATGATTTTCAAACAACTTCAAAAAATTTCAGTCTCTTAATAAATACATATTCTAAAAGTCAGCATTTGGTTTTCTTCAATTGCAGTTAAATGAATTTTCTGATAACATTATTATCTGAAAGAGAATATAGAGTATAATAAATTATGAACATACAATATAATAAATTGTAAAACACTTTTCCTAATGTAAAAATGTACCTATTCCTTTGGAAAGCATATAGTATTTAGAAAAATAAAAGTAAAATTGATAGATAATTACAGCTACCCAATGTGAAATATTTATGAATTCTGCTTCTGTAATACAAATGGTATTTGATATTTTGTTTCTTTTTTATTAAAATTTTTATTTTAAACATTTTCCAAAGTAGTTGAAAATACTCATCTATGACATTTGGAAATAAGTATAATATTCTTCTCTCTAACTATATTACAATTTACACACATGACATTTTTTATAGTTTAGGATATTTAAGTCTGTTAAAATTTCTTGTCATTATTCATACTACTACTTTGAACATTCTTATAGTTCACAATTGCTTTATATTTTATTTAGAATAGAATCACATTAATTGAACTATTATGCAGAGTGGGGTGTTTTAGTATTCTAGGTATGTATGGAAAACTTGCCATTTAAAATATCCTCCAAAATCATTATTATCATCACGGTATAAGAGTTTTCTTATTGCGCCCCATTGTGCTCAGTGAACCTTACTGCCTTGATAAACAGCTTAACTTGGATTATTTGTAAAACAGCATGCATAAGGCAGCTATAAATATTATGTAACCATATTATCTTTTAAATTCTGCCATGTGTTTATGTTCTTAGTAGTGTTTTGTAATTATTATTTCCCCAAAGCATGGAATTACATTAAATATTGCATTTTTTCAATTATATTAATGAAAATGAGCACTTGTTCTGTTTTTCTTTCTTTATTACTTGAATATTTGTGATTTGTAAACATAACTTTTGGTGATTTTCTTATTCTATGTATGTGTAAGTATATGAATTTTTGATCTATAGTCATATATCCCTTCACCTTTAAAATATTAGCAAATAGGATATTACTAGTAAATATCTATAACTATATGTTTTTATTTTATTTCTCCCCACCTTTATAAATATAGGAACATTCATATTTTATGTTCAAATCTATTTTACTCTCCTTTGTTACTACTTGTGTCTTTTTTGTTCAGAAATTTAAAAAATGTTTTAATTTCAAAATAAGGCACAGATACAAAAGGTACATGAAACGTATAAATGTCCTAATGAATTACCATAAGTGAAAGGGGTTCTTTATCTTGCAAATCATCATGCTCATCTACCTATATGTGTATGACATTAAGCAGTAAATTTCTAAAATTCTTACTCATCCAGAATTACCATTTTTTTCTTCAGCTTGAGAGATAGGATCTTTTTTCTTTCAATATCTAGAGATGCTGTATTTCTCAACAAGCTCAATGACTTTCGGACATTATAAAAGAAATCACTTTTTATCTGATGAATAAAACGTATCTTTTATAGATAAATTATGATGACATCTCTCATTAAGCATAGATTCAAAAATCTAAGTAAGTATTGATATTTTGTATATACTTATGAAATGTATGCTTATGGGATAAAAATATAAATGCAATATTCATTCTTTTGCTTAAATTGTTGGCTAAAATTGTTTGGTTTATTCTTTTCAATAGACCTCCATATAAGGACAACATTTCTGTTGAGCTCATGAGGCCTAAATGTATGCTGTCATGGTTCAATTGTAAGGACTTTATGTGGCAGTTGATGCAGAAAAGGTCAAGTGAAATAAGCCAACATAATTTGAAAACTAAGTGAGTCAAAACATTGACTATTTAGTCGTGTCCCCCATGGAGTGTTTATTCATGCATTTCTGATCTCAAAGTTGCAGTCTTAATGAGCCAAGAGTCCATATTTGAACTCGTTTGAATGTTACAATGGTTCTATAGCCTTTGCTGCTAAAACATGACACACAAATTGCAGAATATTTATAGCAAATCCTGTGCTTTTCTTTGGAAACTTTGCTCTACCTACTTACTGTCTATCATCCATACCAGAAACATTTCATTCAGATTAGGTTTTTATTTTTCAGACATGCCCTTGCTTATTATAAAGATTAATGAAATCCCACTATCAAATATGGTCCTTTACATTTTATACATCCTGTATCTATCTACTCACTGAACCTCAGAGGTAACAATGAAAGGACATTATCTGAGAAACCTACTCCAGGAGTCATATATTTGCATAAACCAAATTATGAAAAACTATACTCTAAAAGGATGAATATGCCTGGATTAAGCCTTGATCTGGATTTTCAGCCAGAGTTACCCATTATCTACTGTCAGTCTACTGTAGCAACAGTTATGCCCCTGCTCAATTTTCAATCTATAATTGTACAGGAAGTTTTGAGTGATTAGGAAGCCCTATGAAAATCCAATGGTGGGAGTGAAAATGAGCCACCTGCAAGGACCATGATGTGGAAAGACAGACTCATATCCCAGGAGAAAGACTATATACTATCTATTTTGCTCTGTCTTTTCTGTAAAGTTTGACATTACTATGATCAAACCCCTCTCTCAGGGGTTATTAATGTTTAAATGGGATACATATAACTAAGGAAGACATTTAAGAATTATAAAACATTGTTAAAACAAAAATTGTGCTTCAGCATATACCCAAATTAGTGCAACACATTTAAAGATACATTTAAATCTGTGCCTACAATTCCTTTGAGGGGAATATATTTTACATGACATATAGAAGGAATCAATTCACTCTTCATTTAAATAAGCTGAATACTAGAAAGTGGATACTACCTGTATCTCTGATCAACATTTTTCTATTTCTTCTTTTTAAGACATAAATCTTACAGTATTTCATTACTTTAATTTGGAAGAACATTATCTTGCATTTAGAGAAATTGAATGTACAAGTTGAAAGACTCCACTTATGCACAAGTTATGAATAATAAATGCCCTTTTAGTGTGATATTCTTACATTTATATAGTTAATGTAGGTAGGTAACTTCATATATTCTTTTTGAACTACTATATATATGTTTATCATTAAATATTTATGTAGAAAGTAAATACCAAAATGAAAATTAATGCTTGTATTTCTTCTTATCTTTCACAATTTCTCTTAAAACTGAGTAAATTGAAAAGAGGTCCTTCCTCTTTTCAATACAAGACTGAAGAAAGATGAGATCCAGTTGATTGTTGTTAAAATCTGGTTTTATAATCATTTACTGTAGATGTTAGCATTCTGCCTTCGATTTTCTACTAGATCTATAACTTTCTTACCTGTTAGCATTGCTTAGACTTCTGAGGAAGATTGACAGGCAAATGGACACTTTATCTCTGCTTGAAATCATTACCTTGAATCTATGTTTGCCTAGATCTTGATTCTGAAACTATCTTTAATCCTGGTAATTAGGCCTGAATGATGATTAGTATCAAATACATCAGTTACTATAATACAAATATTATGTTAAGTCATTAGAGACAGAATAAAGTTAAAAATTTTATGAATCTTACTCAAACTCTTCCCAAACAATTCAAAACAAGCTTGACTAATTAAAGTAAACAGATAATGATAAATAAAAATATCCACAATTACTGAATATAGTCAATTTATGAATGATGCTAATAATTGAGGTGGAAATTTTTTCTTATGATTAATTTTAATCAAAACAATTGACTTATAGTGAAGAAACCTCAATGGCTGGTTATCCCCATAAAATTTAGAGTAAAATAAATAATCAAGGTTCCAGAAAACATTTGAGAAGATAATGTATATCTTCTACAGTCTATTTGGCTCGTCAAATCTGTTGATGTCCTTTTTGAATAGCCTCCTTCCTCTGCACAGAGCCTCTAAATTTTGTGAGAATATTATAACCTTCAGTTCTTGCTGGAGAAGGGAGACATCCGAGTCAAAAACAATCACAGAATTTCCTTCAAATTGGTGGCCAGCTACAATATCTGAAAATACAAGAGATTAGTGAAAATATATGTAGTACTCACAGCTGCAACTGTTCTTAACTCTGTGATTCACATTCACAATCTATTTCCACAATGTACAGTCAACACTTTTGTTGGTTTGGGATGCTTAGCTGGTGATGTGTCTCAGACCTTTACTCCCGAGAGATTGGTATTCTTGGTTTTCTTGCCCTTGTTAACAGGTGATTGCTGAAATGTACAATCTACAAAACTTGGGCACATGCACATCAATAAGTGCCCCCAGAGACTCTCTAAAGTGCAGACATGCTTCTTGCTTTTCTTACTGCATGAAGAAAACTGCAACCTACATTGATATAAACAGGATCGCCCAACCATTTCTATAAATTATTGATTTTCTTCTAGTTCATTGAATAAACAACATGAAGAAGCCAACATGGCAAGAAGGTAGGTTCTACTTCTAGTTCATTGTAGGTGATGGTATTTCTCTTGAAGGAAACTTTATTCTTCTACAAACCAAGAACTTGAGTTTAATAGGAGCTAAAATACCAAAGATCAGAAGTACACACTGAAAAATCACAGTATTCTAGTGCTTGCTTCTAATTCTCCTCCATAAAATTCTGTCACATAATTCTTATCAAGTCTTGTCCAAACCCCAGATGAAACATTTAGTTATTCATCTGGAGATCATATAAATCTATACTTTAGTACCCTTTTCTTCCCATAGGAACTCACATGAATGTCACAAGTAATGTTTACAATTATGCATGCAAAGAGGCATCCTAAGATAGGGTCATGATGTGCCATGTAAAAAAAACCAAAAAAACCCCAAAAAACCCAAAAAACTTCTGTCTTCAATACAGACCCCAAACTTGTTTGTGAACCAGACCTATACCCATTGCTTCTCTATCAGTTAGTTATAGAGAGATCTCTATGAGACTATGCTTGTTAGATAGGTAACCTAGTGGCTAGTGCCCCTTATCATACAATTCACTTGTCTTTAAGCTTGCTCTTGCCTGATGTCAGAAAAAGCCACTTTCATTGGAAATGGATTGCTTCAAATTATGCTTAACCTCATTGCTGATGGTGCTAATATTATCTACTTAATGAAGATCTGATATAATTGCATACTAACTTGATGTGTCATGCTCACATTCCCATTATCAATCCTGTAGTGGAGCCAAGACTTAGAAGTAGAAATTAATTCTCAGATTCAGAAATTATAGCCAAATTCTAGAATATTAAAAGTAGAATTTTGAACTTCTCTACTTGTGCTTCTAAATCTACTAAAATATTTATAAGTGTTTTATCATACCTTATGCTATCTCTAAAATACAAAGACTAACTGCTATACATTAGTGATTATAGCTATGAAATTTTTTAAAAGTAATCCTGATATGTCTTATCCTAACTCACCTGTACAAATTGATTCCTAAAAGTTTTATTTATAACATACTTTGTAAAGTTCATAGATTCTATGTCTTAGAATCCATCTGTTTTATTAAGAAATTTATGTAACTTACGACTTAGTTTTTTACTAGAAACAGTTGATATGATATAATTAATATAATGTACAAGTCTACTAATATTACAGTTTTTTAGGATGTCAGGATCAAAGACATGGACTGTGTTATAAAGAAGACCAAAAGTTTTTAACATGTTCTAAAGCAAAACTGTATATGTATACTCTTGCCATTATCATATAAAGATTAAGCTATTTTGATTCTTCTAATGATAAAGTTTGAGAAGAATGCTTTTCTTGCTTAAAAGCCAAATATTGAGTATGTCTGTTCCATAGTTATGGTAAAATCTTACTTAAGCTTATGACAACCTTTATTCATGTACCACAATCATCTGGTTTTAACAGAGACAAAGAAAAATAGATGAATAGAGATTTATGAGTAGGAACCATCACTCCTTTATTCCAGATTCTGATGGTAGAACACAACTGAGAAATTAACCTGAAACTTAGTAATGCTTTGTTCTACTATTTTGCTCAAGAAACATCTATTTTCTACCATAATATTCTTTTATTCCACAGGAGAGGTAACAAACATGTTATATCCTTAAATATATCCTTTCTTGTTAGAATATATGTGGCGTGGACATGAACGAAAACTCAATTCATGAATCAACTAACTAGAAATTTTTATAGTGTTTTCGGTCATAGGGTAAAAAGTCATTTTACCACTGAATTAGGCCCTGAGGGTTAGTACAGAATTCTAAGGAAGTTTATAGTTCTTCAATAAGATAACATCAGAAGAATTAAATTATGATTTATAATGTGCTGCTTAAAATTCTAATCTGCCATGTCATGTCTCAAGTCTGGCTTCTTTATTGGTATTTTACAACTGTAATTTGTTAAAGTCTGCCTTGGTTATGACAAGAGGAACATAAAATACCTTAGTGGAAAGTTTTGGAGTACTCCTACATGACCAAAATTCCTCTTACTGATCTTGGTCACTCAATGCCTGGAGATAAAGAACTTTGTAAGAATGAAATCTGAGGAGATACACTTCCAGTTGTTTGGCTATATTTATTATATTCTTAGCTATACTCATTTTCTCTTCCCATAATATTGCTTGTTTTCAACCAAGAATTAAAAATATTTACGCTGTGAAGTTGAGTCTGTTACATTTCTGACCTACATCATATTTATATTGCCCTTTTACTAGTTTACCAGCTAAAATTCAAAATCTAGGAGTTCACATCTGGCCATTCATATCTTTGGATTGGATTAGTAGAGTACTTATCACATCCCTGCATAGTGTAGAGGATGAATTCAAAAAATATGTTGTAATAACTTTTATAAATATTACAATTTACCCCCAGTACAACAACAAAATGATAATGAAAACATAAAGATTTGTAAAATGTTTAAGAATGTAACTTGAGAGGGGAAAAATGTGATAGACGAAGAGAATGTCATCAAGTAAATAAAAACATCAATTACCAGAGTTGTTACCACTAACACTGTGTCAGTTAGGGCCATTTTTTTCTGAAGAGCAGTATGCGTTTCTTTGTCATCAATTCAGATCTGGATTGAAATGTAAATAATTCATAAGCTGGCTTCTGTCTCTCATGGGTCAAACATTTATGTCTCATTATTGTGGGGCATTTGAATGCAATATGCATATTCTATAGATTTATTACATTAGACTTAACAGGGAGGTGAGGGGCACTTGACATGAACATGAGGTGAAGTGACAATGGGTTGTACTTGCTTTCTAGATTACAACATAATTAAGCTGACACAGAGTCTTTTCTGTGCCTGGTTGATACAGACCAAGTTGGGAAGTGCTCTAGGTATGTAAAGCACAAGTTTATGATGTGGTGAAAATAAACTGTCTTATGCAACCTTAAACCAACCAAAAAAAAAAAAAAAAGTAGACGTTCTCTTCCCTTATACTTCCCAAACTCCTTAATTCTCACTCTCCAAAGGCAAAAACTTTCAATTCTATTGAAAATTATTAATGTATATGGTGAAACATTTAAAAATAACACATGCATTAGTGCTTAGGCAAATATTTTGAAATAGCATGCTTCTACTATTCTTTTTTTCCTCTTACTTAAAAATTTAAGATTTGAGAGATCCATGATGGTGGGTAGAAGAGGGAATCAGAATTTCTGAGCTCCATGATTTCAGAAACCACTTAGGGTTGTGGTAGCTACATTTAGGTAACTCTGTATCTTTTTAGTCAACTAAATAACTGTCAACAAATAGGGCACACATAAAATTGAATGACTGACCCATAAAACATTTAATTGCATCTTATAGCTAGGGAAATCCTAGCACAGCCACTAGGGTGTGTCTGCCTTGGGAAAAGCCTCTGGATCTTTTTCTCTCTCTTTCTCTCTCTCTCTCTTTTTTGCAAAAAGGCAGAAGTCAGAGGACCAAATAAAACTGAAATCTATGACTTACTGGATCCTTAACCTGTGGAAAGCCTACATATAACCCAATAGTCTGGACCCAGTCCCAGTGGCCATTTGCCTTGGAATAGGCTGCCCACTGTTTCTCCCTGCTGGTCTGGTTCCAAATCTGCCTATGTGAATATGCATATCCAACAGGTGAACACTGCACACCAGACATCTTCCTGGGAACATAATTCTGTGCAACTCATGGGCCAATGATATAGACAGTGAATATAATTTACCACAGTCAGCAGAGGCAGGGTGGGATGCTGAACCAACATGGGGAGTGGAGGTGGGATGAGGAGCTGAACTCTGAGAGTGGGAGGGTGGCAAGGAATAAATGCTAAAAATAAGGGTGGAGCAAGAAGCCAACCTCCCAGAATGGAGGCACCATGAATCATGGAGCTAATATTGTGGAACTATGGGATGCACAAAACTGCATTGCCACTCTTGTTGGGGGAGGAGCTGACAACCCAGAGTTGCAGTTGTTGAGCAACTCAGCTGCTGCCTGGTAAAAACAGCAACATATCTGACCACTTAGGAAAATCTGATAGTAAGCAATCACAAACATTAATTGAAAGCTGGCTAGTGGCAGAAAGATCCAACACACAATTGAGCCTTCTGGTAAGACCACTTCAGAGTTCTTGCCTATACCAGATGGACCATCAGACCATGGAAAATAGGACTAAAAAACCCCCAACCCCACTAGGCTATCTGAAAAGAAGGACAACCTTCTTCACACAGCCTAGAATACCAACCTTGAGAAGAGATGGGGGCTTTGAGAAACCCCCAGTCATAAGTGTCAGTATTGGATTTATGCCAAAGGAATAAGTCCAGAATGTTTGCTGAACACTGATTTTTATTTTTTGTTGTTGTTTTTACTTTATTTTTTCTTAGTTTTCCCTCTTTATTTAGTATTTTTAAATTTATTAATACTCTAATCTCTATTCTTACTCTCTTGCTCTCCTTTTCTTGTGCTACAATCCATTGTTCTCCCCCCAAATATTTTTTGTGCCAATTTTCATCCACTCTCTCCCTCTGAGTTCACCTTCCCTTCTTTGTCTTCCCCTATCTTTCTCCCTACTACCCTTCCCTCCTCCAAACTTACCACCCCATGATTACTATATCAGCCGTACACACCCCTATCCCTCTGCAATCTATGACACAAGCACTCTCCACTACAACAAATGAACTATACCCTAACACACACATATACCCTATAGTCCCCATACCTATTCCCCCATCACATAATCACCCCCTACCTGCTCTCTTTTTTGTGTCACTTTTCAAATTGCTTAAGTATCTAACTCTATCCAAACAATTGTTACCCTTCCAATTCCCATTGTTTATAGATGCTATCACCAAGGGGTTTTCTATAAATCCAAAGACTGGTCTGTCTTTGAATTTGTGAATTTGTTATTGCTAACTTATAGTTCCAGGTCAGGGACAGAAATAGTACACCAACCTAGCTAGTGACTAAGCCAGTAACAACACTGTTAAGTTAAGGGAAATATAGCAAGTGATTAAAACTCTCAACTAGTCAATCAATAACATAGGAGCATGTTACAAAATAGAAGCATGGGGACAAGAAGAAGGCAAGGAAATTCCACCTCTCGAAAGACCAACAACTCAATAGAAGATTTAGTGGGAAATGAGGAAAATGAATGCCCAGTTCCTGACCCCAACAAAATGATGATAAAAATGAGCAATGAGCTCAATTACATCCATACAAATCTCTCAAAGAAGAAATCATGAATGAATTCATTGAGATATTCATGAAGAAGCTACAAAAGATGTAAAGAGAACACACAGGATGTACTCAATTGAATACCAAGACACCACAAATAAAAAATTTGAGAAGATACATAAACAGCTAAATGAACTCAGAGAGGACTTTAACAATCTCCAAAGTGAAACAGAAAAGTATAAAAAATTAGATATATGAAATAAAGAAGACAGAACAAGATATGACAGAGGAATTTACCAAAGGTATGGAAAACTTCAGGAAAAAAGTATCAAAGAAAAATCCTGGAAATAAAAATTTCCTTAAATCAAACAAAAAATATAGTGGAAAGCCATTCCAACAGACTAGAAAAGTGGAAGACAGATCTTGGGGCTTGAAGACAAAATAAATATTAAAGAAAAAAACTAAAGAAAAGTTAGACAAAAGATTCAAGAGCTGTGAAAAGAATATGTAAGAACACAGCAACTCAATGAAAAGACCAAATTTGTGAATCATGGGCATCAAAGAAAGAGAAGAGGTGCAAGTCAAAGGAATATGTAATATATTCAACAAAATAATAGCAGAAAATTTCCCAAATCTTGAGAAAGAGTTGCCCATTTAGGTCCCAGAACAGCAAACAGACCTCTCCAAAATGAAACTTCTCCATGGCATATAATTGTTAAAACAACTAGCACAAAGAACAGTGAAAGAATATTGAAGGCTACAAGAGAGACAAAACAAACAATAAATAAAGGTAAACCCATCAAAGTACAGCAGATTTGTCAATAGAAACCTTAAAAGCAAGAAGGACATGGAGTGAAGTATTTTGAGCAAGGAAAAAAAATAATTTTAGCCCTAGGATATTCCATTCAGCAGAACAATCATTCAAAATTGATGGAGGAAAAAAGTATTCCATGATAAACAGAAACTAAAACAATATATGATCACCAAGGCAGAAGATTCTGAAAGGAATCCTATGGAGATAAGACAAAAATGAACATAACCATGAAAGGATGGGAAATATTAAACCTCATGAGAAGAATAGATAAGAAAACAGGGCTGGCAGAGTGGCTCAAGTGGTAGAGCACCTACCTAGCAAGCATGAGGCCCTGAGTTCAAACCCCAGTACTGCAAAAAAAAAAAAGGAAAGGCTCAATAATATTCCATTGTGAGAATAGCATTGAGTAGGCTGCATGCATTCAAATCATTATACAACAAAAACAACTAAATGGCAGGAATCACTGTGTACCTCTCAATTTTAAGACTGAATGTTAATGGACTCAACTCCCCAATCAAAAGGCAAACTGGATTAAAAAGGAAGACCTGACAATCTATTGTTTACAAGAAAATCACCTTATTAATAGAAATGAACACTGGTTTAGATTGTAAGGCTTGAAGATGATTTATCAAGCTAATGATCCCCAAAACAGGCAGGAATAGCAATACTTATATTAGATAATGTGGACTGCAAACTTAAAGTTAGTCAAAAGAGACAAAGAAGGTCACTTCATGCCAACAAAAGGAGCAATAAAACTAGAGTAAATAACAATTACCAACTTACATGCGCCTAGTATCAGTGCACCCAACTTCATTAAACAAACACTAAAGGATGTGAATCACATACACACTCCAACACAGTGGTAATGGGAGACTTTAATACCCCCCTATCACCAATAGATAAGTCATCCAGACAAAAAAATCAATAAAGACATCCTAGAACTAAATGCACCATAGATCTAATGGAACTGACAGATAGCTACAGAGTATTCCATCCTGCAATAGCACAATATACATTCTTCTTAGCAGCCAATGGAACTTTCTCCAAAATAGACCATATCTTAGGTCTCAAAGCAAGTCTCTACATATATAAGAAAATTGAAGTACTCCCCTGCATACTATTGGATCACAATGCAATAAAACTAGATGCAAGCAATAAAAGTAGAAGCAGAACATAGGCACAAAAAAAAAATGGAGGCTTAATAACCTGTTGCTCAACAATCAGTAAGTCATAGGAGTAAAAAGGGAGGAAATCAAAAATTTCCTGGAACTTACTGGAAATGAAAGCACCACCTGCCAAAACCTATGGGACACAGCAATGTCATTCCTAACAGGAAAGTTTATAGCCATGAGTGCATACATTAAAAACACATGAATATCTCAAATAAATGGCATAATGCTACATCTCAAATTCCAAGAAAAACAAGAACAAACTAAACCCTAAACAAGCAGAAGGAGAGAAATAATAAAAATAAGGGCCAAAATCAATGAAAGACAAAAAACAAAATCAAAGAATCAACAAAACAAAAAGCTGGTTCTTTGAAAAAATAAACAAGATTGATAAATCTGACTAAAATGAGGAAGGAAAAGACCCAAATTAATTAAATTAGAAATGAGAATGGATGATAACAACAAACAACAAGGAAACCATCAGGAACTACTTTGAAAATCTATATTCAAATTAATTGGAAAATCTAGAAGAAATGAACAAATTTCTAGATATATATAACCATTCAAAACTGAACCAAGATGGTATTAGTCACCTAAACAGATCTATAACATGCAATGAAATTGAAGCAGAAATAAAGAGTCTCCCAACAGAGAAAAGTACAGGACGTGATGGATTCTCTGCTGAATTCTATCAGACCTTTAAAGAAGAACTGATACTAACCCTCCTTAAACATTTTCATGAAATTGAAAGGAAAGAAACACTGCCTAACTCATTTTATGAAGCTAATATTATACTCACCCCAAAATCAAAAAAGATCACATCCAAAAATGAGGAAGACAGGCCAGTCTCCTGAATGAACATAGATGCAAAAATCCTCAATAAAATAATGGCAGACCAAATCCAACAACACATCAAAAAATCATATACCATGACAAAATTAGTTTCAACTAATTGGTTCAATGTACACAAAACATTAACTGTAATGCAGCATATTAACAGAAGCAGACACAAAATCCACTTGATCATCTCAATAGATGCAGGAAAGCCTTTGATAAAACTCAACACCACTTCATGATAAAAGCTTTGATAAAACTAGGAATAGAAGGAATGTACCTGAACATAATAAAGGATATAAATAATGAGCATATAGAAAAACATCATACTTAATGGGGAAAAACTGTAACTATTTCTTCTAAAGTCAGGAACAAGACAAGAGTGCTCTCTCTCCCTGCTCCTATTCAAAGTAGTCTTGGAAATGTTAGCCAGAGCAATAACACATGAAAAGGAAGTAAAAGGAATACAAAAAGGTAAAGAAGTCAAACTATCCCTACACACACCTGATATGATCTTTCACCTAAAAGATCCAAAAAACTCCTAGACACCATAAATAACCTCAGCATAGTTGCAAGATATCAAATCAACTTACACAAATCAGTAGCCATTCTATACATTGACAATGAACAGATTGTGAAAGAATATAGGAAAATATTTCCACTTACCATACCCTCAAAATGAATCAAGTACATTGGAATAAACTTAATGAAGGATGTTAATGACATCTATAAGGAAAACTATAAACCACTGAAGAAAGAAATTGAAGAAGACTACAGAAGGTAGAAAGATCTCCCAGGCTCATACATTGGTACAATCAACGTAGCAAAAATATCTATACAACAAAAAGAAGTCTACATGTTCAACACTATTCTCATCAAAATCCCAATGCCATTCATTACAGAGATTGAAAAATTAACCCTTTATCTCATCTGGATGCACAAAGATCATGAATAGACAAAACACTAGACAACACTAGAGGTATCACAACACCCAAATTTAAGCTCTACTACAGAGCTGTAGCAATAAAAACCACCATGGTACTGGCACAAAAACAGATATGAAGACCAATGGAACAGAATAAAAGACCCAGATATAAATCCATACAGCTATGCCCACATGATTTTTGACAAAGGCACAAAAAATATACAATGAAGAAAAGACAGACTCTTCAACAAATGTTGGTGGGAAAACCACTTATCTGCCTACAGAAAACTGAAAATAGATCCATGTTTTCCCCTCTGTACATGTATCAACTCAAAGTGGATTGAAGACCTGAAATCTTGAAGTTAGTACAGGGAAGAGTAGGGAATATACTGGAGGCAATAGGCATAGGCAATGACTTCCTCAGTGAACTGAAGTGTCTCAGCAACTACCAGAAAGGATAAACAAATGGGATTACTTGAAATTAAAAACCTCTGCACAATACAAAATGGTTTCCAAATTGAAGAGGTCATCTGCATGAAGGGAGACAATATTTGCCAGCTACATATCTGACAAGGGGTTGATAAACAAGATATACAATGTGCTCAAAAAACTAAATTCCCTAAAAATCAGTTACTCAATAAAGAAATGGGCAAATGAACTAATCAGAGCCTTTTCAAAGGAAGAAGTCTAAATGGCTAAAAATCACATAAAAAAATGCTCACCATCTCTGGTCATAAAGGATATATAAGTCAAAACCACATTAAAATTCCACCTTACTCCTGTCAGAATAACTAATATCAAGAACACAAATGAAAACAAATGTTGGCAAGGATGTGGGGAAAAATAAACTCTCATTCACTGCTGGTGGGAATGTAATACAACCACTATGGAAAACAGTATAGAAGCTCCTTAAAAATTAAAAATACACCTGATGTACAATCCAACAACAACTCTCCTAGATATGCCTGAAAGATTGTGAGTCAGCTTCCAACAAAAGCACATGTAAACCCATGTTTATTCCAGCGCTATTTCACAATAGCTAAGCTATGGAAAACATCCCAGATACAACACTACTGATGAATGGATTAAGAAAATGTGGTATTTATATACAGTGGAATTTTATTCAGCCACAAAGAAGAATGAAATTTTGTCATTAACAGGTAAATGGATGGAACTGGAGAGCATCATTTTAAGTGAAGTTAGCCAGGCTCAGAAAGCCAAAAGCCTCTCATTTGTGTAATGTCAAACTAACAGAAATGTATCAATATTAGGAAACACTGATCACACTAAGGGGAGATTGTGCATATGAGCAGTAGGAAAACTCAGAACTTGAATAAGATTGATATTCCCACAATACAAAAATGAATATAGGAATCTTAATCTGACTAAAACTACCATAAGAAATGGACCACAGTAGAATGAAGAAAATTATTGGAGATAAACCAAGTGAGTTTACAATACATACATACATGGAAATATCACAAGGATACTCTCTGTGTAGCTACTTTTCTCTCATGTCATGTTTTTCATTTTATCTTTTCTCCTACAAAACCAAAGAATAAGAGGGCAGAATCAGTCCTGACCAAGGGGGGAGCTGGTACCAGTGGAAGGAGGAGGTGTTGAGGAAAGGGTATAGGATGGTGAACATGGTGCAAAAAAATGTGTATACGTTTGTAAATGCAAAAATGATAGCTGTTGAAATTACCTCAGGAATTGGGGAAAGAGTATACAAAGAAGAATGGTAGAAGAGGTGAATTTATGTATGATATATTTGATACATTGTAAAAACATGTATAAATGCTACGGTGTACTCCCACCCATCAAAACAATGAAGGAACAAAGAATTTAAAAACTTTTTATCAAGAATTAACCTAGAAGGTAACACCCACGCACAGGAAATCAATGTGAGTCAATACCCTGTATAGCTATCCTTATCTCAACCAGCAAAAACCATTGTTCCTTCCTATTATTGCTTATACTCTCTCTTCAACAAAATTAGAGATAAGGGCAAAATAGTTTCTGCTGGGTATTGAGGGGGTGGGGGGGAGATGGAGGGGGCAGAGTGGGTGGTAAGGGAGGGGGTGGGGGCAGGGGGGAGAAATGACCCAAGACTTGTATGCACATATGAATAATAAAAATAAATAAATAAATAAATAAAAACTTTTTATCTTATTCTGAATCTGAGGATTAGTTAGCTTTTATTATATGTATCACACCCAACATTTACATATATGCACACATAAAAATTCGTTCTTGCCAAACACAAACACAAACACACACACACATTTTTCTATTCATTCCATACCTAAGATTGCATTAAAATATATTTGTTGGGTTAGTATAATGGCTACCTAAATGTTGTTTACAGCTGGTCTACTTTCTACTAATGTTCTTTGTTACTGCTTCATTGATCCAGGTTTTATAAGTAATGCTCTGGTTAACTTACTTGCATGATTCCCTTTAGTCATCAGCAATCATCCCTGAAAGAAAATCCAAACTAAACAAACAACAAAGAATAAAAGGTGTTAACACTACCCTTAGTTTTCTTTTTATAAAAGTCTCCTGTGATCCATCATCCTTTTATTCTATGCTATTCAGCTTTAGATATATATTAGGCTGCCCTTCTGAGGAGTTCACAACTGTCCCTTCATGATGTCTCTCATAACTACTCCAAGGGTTGTTTGTTCTTCAGTTTTGTCCTTGGATCTATATTTTCCTTTTGCTTATTTTGCTTCATCATTTACAACACAGTATATCTTGAAGAAAGGAGAAATGTCATGTAACATTTTCATAGCTCATTATTCTGATACTATATTAATATTGCTTAATCTTACTATTTTTTCCAGCCATGTAGCACTCACAGTACCTATTCATATTTCTTTTCTTTCTTCTTCCTATCTTATTGCTCTGGCTAG
The DNA here is from genome assembly GCF_047511655.1 of Castor canadensis. NCBI lineage: Eukaryota > Metazoa > Chordata > Mammalia > Rodentia > Castoridae > Castor > Castor canadensis. The sequence continues at coordinate 23,900,079 of NC_133390.1, read as the reverse complement.
AATACATTGTGAGTATAATTTAGGAAGGAGTACATATAAACATCTACATCAACCAGTAATGTTTAATCTGAAGGTCAAATGTTAAACGTCTTCATTTTATGTTAATTCTTAAAAAACAAAGCTATTCAAAGAAATGAATGAAATTGATAATATCATTTATGATACCAAATTGTTTTCCCATAGAAGTTAACTTCTATGACTTGTTATCCAAGTCTATAAAAATGAAAAAATTGCATTAATTTTCTAGACCTTTATTGTCACTTGAATGAGCAGGTTATAAACCATGCAAGTACATATACAAATTGCTTGATAATTTCTTCTGCAAGTCTAAATCTCACCATCACACATCCTAAGAAAAAGCACATTAACAATTTCAAAATCTGCAAATTTAAATTGGACTCTATAAAATTCATATTTTTCTCTTAATCTCTCTCCCATTGACACCCAACTTGATTAGGTTAGTCAAAATATGATTGTCTTTCTTGATGAAAAAGAATAGCTATAAGAATCTTTATAATGTCTGAAAGCATGAAGTACTGAAATAGTATTTATAATGCATTTTTTCAAAACACTTATGACTGTAGTTAGAATGTTAGCTATAAGTCTTCTATGAAAACATACATCATTAAGGAATTTATGATGAGAATTTTTGAAAGTCAAAATGTGATGATTGATTTCCTGTTTTTAAATATACAATTACAATTATTAAGTGTCATTTACAGGTAAATTCAAGCATCTGTAAATGTGATCCTTCCATAAGAATGTATTTGCTACATTTTGAAAAGTAAGACTGTGGCAATAATCCAGAAATTGACAAATGTTTTTTAATAGATAAGGGTAATTCTCATCCATCATTTTAATTCTGTTAACTATGAGAATAAGATTTTCTTAAACATTTAAGCAACTAACAAGACAAAAGTATCTTGATAGCTTTAATTCAAAATATGTTTTCAGAAAAGTATATCTTCAGTAACAGGGTTGGAAGGAAAAAAATGCTGTCTTCAGCAAAACAATAGAGAGCCAGAAACATCTTTCTCTTTTTGTATTTAATGTTAAGAGAATTCAGTGATTTTAAAAGGATTTGCAAATTTGTTTTAGCTTCATTTCTAACAACTTTTTAGACACAATATTTTGATGTGACAGGAATGCACATAAAAGGGGTTATTTTCCTTCTTTTAATTTAGTTTTAGAATAACAAATTTCAAATTTGACATTAGAATGAAGTTATGTTCCATTTTTAGCCTGTGCATCTTGCAGTGGATTTTTAAAGCATCTGTTTCTGGCTTCAAATCATATATAAATTATATGAAGTATTTTATATGGAAAATAGTGAAACATTCTATTGTTAAGACTGTAATTATAAAACTGGGTCATGGTTGTGTCAAAATCTCTTTTACGGAAGAATTTAAAACAATGAAGATTTCTTGTCGAAAATAGAACATATATATTCAGTAATGGAAAGGAGTGTTATAAACTGTTTTGCATACATTAAGATTAGCCCTTTCTGTAAAAAAGTAAAATAGCACAACATTGTTCTAAAGGAAGTTAATACACACCAAATGGTCTTCTTGACACCCTTAACAATCAAAATACCATGTTCTCAAGTAGATCAATGAACAATCTACCCCTGTATATTCTGTATTAACTGAAATTCTAAGATTATTTCTTTTACATTTATGACTTTATTCTAGTCTCAATGCTTTTCTGTAACAATAAATAAATGTAATCTGAGTTAAACACAGTCAAGATTAACTCAATTGTATAAGCTAGTTTTATTTGAAGTTTTCGATAGTGCTTTTTTCTTATTTATAAAAATACTCTAATGATTTATTACATTACAATGATGCAGGGAACAATAATAATGGATCTAAAGGTCAATGGCCTTTTAAAGAATATATGAAAACCTTTTGGATGAATGATTAATACAAAGTATGTACAAAGACAGATGGTGTAAGATCTTTGACATTATACCATGTTAGTATTTCAAACCAGTTTGTTATAGAAAAAGGTCATTCAATATTACAAGACAGCCAGCAGAAAAAAAAATGTAGCTTAAAATACTCTGTGAAAATGTGGTAGAACTTCTCTGAGAATTAATAGTTTTATGTCTATAGATGATAGGCAAATATATTAAAAAGTCATTTACAGTTTATAAATAGGTAGAGATACTCTGTCCCTGATATAACTGGTGGGAATTTTTTAAGTGTTTTAATATATTAGTATAGGAGTCAAGAAAGACTTTAGAGCTCTACATACAACTGGATGTTTTGTATTCAATTGCTGATCTATCCTTAGCACCTCAAATCTGTTTTACCCTTCCATCTCAGCTGATGACTAATCCATTCTCTTTGTTGCTTATGGAAAATTCCCTGAGAGTCATATTTGACATCTCTCTGTATGGTCTCTCAGCATACTTTGGTTATACTTTTAGAATATACCCACTTATCTCCGTATCCATTACTACATCTGAGATTAAATTTCTACTCCCTATGGTCATCTGAAATAGCTTCCATAAAGATCAAAATAAATTTATGTCATTATTGTATTTGTATTTGTTCAAAACTCTCCACAGGTTTTCTTTCTTTCTCCAAGAAGAATGAATGACTATTCAAACACATAAAAAGCATGAACAAGATTTGGATTCTATTTGGATCTCATGTCATCTTCCACTTGTTCTCTGATCCTTTTAAATAGACCCAGCATGGATGGGTCTCCTGGATGTGTCACTTCCTCAGTTGTCTACCTTAATTGCTCTTCACCTAGTAGTCACCTATCTTTCTCCAATGTAAACTACTCAGTGAGAACTACCTAATCACTGTATTTAAAATGACATTCTGTATCCATACTTATTATCTCCCTACCTTTCTTTACATTTATCACACTCTTTGGCATGTACTGTGTTCTTTACTTTAACAATGTGTTTCTCTCACTCTCTTTTGAAAAAATGTGTATTATATAAAGTTAAAACAATTTGCACCTTTCATTCAATTCTTTATCCCTTGAGCTCAGAGGAATAGATAGTAAATGCTAGGTGCTAAGTGAATGATAATATTTATTAACAAAAGCTCAAGGATAGTCAGTATATACTCATAGAAGCCTATATTGGCAGCATTTACCCTACCAGATATAAATTCTAATAATAAATACATTCTGTAGTAAGTAGCCTCAAAGATGTAGTTCAGTGATTCCAAGTTCATGATATTCATGTGCTAGTGTATATATTCAACTTTGTGTCAGTGTTTTGTGGAGGTATTGGGTTTTGTATATCAATACCACAGAAAAGATATAATGATGTTTCTTTGGAGATTAGGAAATCGAAAGACTGGTTTTGTTTCATGTTGTACTCTCTCACTTGTTCCTTAGTTGTTTTGTGTGGGAGAAATCCCTGTGGAAAGGCTCAGGAGTGGGTGCCAAAGCCTACCAAGTTTGGACCTAGATCCTTCCCAAAACTTAGCTGTGAGATGACACAATTGAACTACATCACATGAGGAGACCTTGAGCCAGAAGAGCACAATGAACTCATGATTGAATTTCTGACAAAAGAATGTCTGAGATCATAACAATTGTCATTACTGGAATCTATGTTTATGATAATACATATTAAAGCAACTGATGGCTAAAATTCACAGTAATTAAGAAATAATATATTCACAAAGATAAACATAAATATTAAAAAGAACAAAACAGAATCTAGAGAGATGTGTACATATACAGAATTCTGATATGAAATAGATGTTGAATAGCAGATTTGAAAAAAGAACAGAGTAGTGTGTATTGCTGATTTGTTTCTCATTCATCTAAAAATATGGGATTTTTTTCTTATAAAAGTACAAAAATGAATGGGAAAATACTAACCAATATGGAATGTCACTTGTTTCCTTGGAGCCAGTGTACTGAATGTTTATTATAAGCTTGTGGAAGGGCAAGTCATTATGACATAATTCTTTTTGTTACTAGAATATCAAATGCTGTAACAAATTGGTACTGACAGAAGGATTTGATTGAATTATCAAATGCACTCAGCCAAAATTCCAATACAACAAAATCAATTCCATTTCTGTTTCTTTGCCATTTAAGCTCATTTGTCTTAAATGAATAAAAAAAAAGAAATGGAGGAAAGAAGTTAGAAAATCATATTACTCCTTTACCAGATTATCCTTATTACTTTTCTGGAATATAAACTTCATAAATTACCTGATGTTAATGTTAATCTTCTTAATAGCTTAATATAATAAATAGGACTTGAAGACCTGTAATTATTTTCTACTGTATGACACTTGGAAAAAGGACACCATGTCCCTGAAATAACCTTTTTTGTTACCAAGGCCCATTTAAGGGAACAGTGGACCCAGGCCAGATGGTGAGGGCTGGAATGAATGGATAAGTGTTATCCAAGGACACAGGATATTGAGCCAATAGTGTCACCTAGAAGAGGACCTACTTTCTTGCATGTACACAGTGGGCAACTATTACTTAGAATGCTGCTCATACAAAGAAAAAGAACACTAATGGTGCCAATGCTTATGTCATCAAATCTATAAAACCTTTCTCCCCAAGGTGACTGGGTACCCTAGTGCAGTTGGACTAAGGACACAATGTATATCAATAAGTCAATATATGTACTCATGTAGTTGATTAATTTGCAAAACCCACTGCAAAAAGGGGCACTGTGGAAAGAATAAGTGCTGGTCCAGACAGCCACCCTTGGTCTTTCCATGTTAGTCAGTCTTTATTTTTTTTCTTTTATTATTCATATGTGCATACAAGGCTTGGGTCATTTCTCCCCCCTGCCCCCACCCCCTCCCTTACCACCCACTTCACCCCCTCCCTGTCCTCCCCACCCCCTCAATACCCAGCAGAAACTATTTTGCCCTTATTTTTAATTTTGTTGTAGAGAGAGCATATAATAAACACTACACATAACACACTCCTTCCAGGTAATTTCTTCAGTCTCTTGGCAGCCCTCCCAAGTACTAGTAGTAGTCATACTTGAATTGTTGACTGAAAAATATAGGAAATTTAAAAAAATTTGCGCTTATTAGAGCCTAAGTTTTGCAATAATATGTAATGAAGCAATTGATGAAGGCCAAGCACAGTCAGGCTATGGATGCAACACATATTAATATTTGTACGTGTGATTATTAATTTTCAAAACTCACTGGAGATGTAGTGGTAACTAGCACCAATCATTACATCTTTTACATAGAAGATGTTCTCTAAGTGACAGAGGTTAAGTGCTTTATTAAATGTCAATTTAATTTCTAAGACAATAAAAATCTGTCTCATCTTTTATTAAGAAAACAAATTCTAGGTCTGGCACAGTGGCCAAGGCCTATAATCCCAGATATTCTGGAGATATTGCTTGGGAGAATTGTGGTCCAAGCCAGTTCCAGGAAAAAAGTTAGGGAGGTCCCATCTCAACAAATAATCTAGGCATGATGGTTTATGCTTGTACTGTAATCCCAGCTACTCAGGAGGTAGAAGTAAGAGGAATCATGTTTGGAGGCCAGCCCTGGTAAAAAGCACAAGACCCCATATGAAAAATAAGTGAAGCATGAAGGGCTTAGTGGAATGACTCAGGTAGTAGAGTGCTTATCTGGCAAGCCCAGGGCCCTGAGTTCAAACCCCAGTAGTACAAAAAGAAAAAAAAAAGATGAATTCCTATGTTATCATAACACAACTACTTCTTGAAAAACTGACAATTGGTCACTACCTTTTTTATTAATGTCAATAAAATCTGTGCTTATAGTTGATTTTTCATTCTACATCAAGCCTTATATTTAGGCTTTTTACTTTCATAAAATAGGATAATAAGTATCAAAATAATATCCAACAATGTGAATCTTTTCTACATCAGTCACCAAATTATAGATTATGAAAAAGAAGAAGGTAGCTTGATAAATGAGCTCATGTGAGAAAAAGGAACACAGACTGAGCTGTGACTGTCCTGTACTCTCAAAATGAAATGGACACTAGAATAACATCTAGAAATTATGAATGTAGTAATTATGTCTAAAGGCTCCCCAGGTTATTGCATCTTTGATAATATGTTTGGCAGAAGAAGCTAAAGCACACAGTTCATATAAGTAGCAGTCTCTATTACTTTAATAAAGTTTCAACAGAACTTCCAGTCATTAATATTCTCACTTGGAATGCTTAAACGGTTACAAAGATACACTGGAAATTTCCTTTGCTTCTCTCTGACACTCTGAAACTCCTGAGACCCTTCTCTCTAGTGCCAGTTCTAAAAGTTCTCACCTGGGAAGCCTTGATTTCTTATTGAATACTACCTCTAGATTCTGCCCATTTCCATTGGTTCATCCCATAAAAAGCTTATTTTAAAATGGGTAAGTCTTGATGCATAACCACTCAGGAGTGCAACAAAAAGTGAAGATAATCACCATACTGATGTTTTCATTATCACTAAATATGCAAATATCTACATAGAACTTGAAATTCTAAAACTAGTTTTATCATACCTATTTCTCATATTTACCATTAAGTCTTTCTTTCAGATAATCAAATAATTATTAGATCATGCCATTTATTTGATGACATAAAAACCAACTTATTTATAGGCTTGATTTTTGCTGCCAGTATTGTGTCATTTCTAAGTTAAAGATATTTCCATCTCATTTGTTATTAGATATTTTTAAATGCCTTGCCACCCCTTTATTTATCATTTTGATCTTATCAGTATTAAATTTTTAGTTGTATAATATTTTGAAAAATCTTCTTAATATGTGAGTGTAATTAGTTTAGTTCTTAATTAGTAATGTAAGGCATCAAGGTGCTCTGATTTCTTTTATGTATTGGCTACCATATGCAATTTCACTTCAAAAAGAAAAAAAGATCTGCAACTGAATGGTAAGATGGAGGAGGAGCAAGAGGAGGATCAGCAAAGAGTTAATCCCTGCTCTGTCTGAAAGACTTCTAGACAGAAATCAGAGTGGTTAAATTCTACATTTTGTTGACCTAAGGCTTTATTAATCATTTTTCATTTTTAATTTGGCTCTTTTATTTCTGCAGTCTTTAATGCTTGCATATTTAATAAATATGAAACGTCTTATACTGGTAGCCAAGCTATATTTCTTTTAAAGTAAAAAATAATTTTTAAAATAGGATGGTATAGAAGATTAAAAATTTGTAACTTAAAAAGTTACAAATACAAGAGCAAGAATATAAGCAATTTAGCCAAAAATATTCTGTGAGAAATAAACATAAACACAGATGCCTAATTTGTTTAGTCTACAATGGATATTCCATAAATTTCATATTTTATTGTTTTTGTTTGTTTGTTATTTCATTTATTTATTTTATTTTTGTACATTAGCAGTATTCTTCTCATGATATGGTACTTTTGTGTTTCTTTGGTTATTTGGTTTGGACAAAAAATGCCTATATTATGTAGGTTTTATTGGTCACTATTCATGAATGTAGCTTAGAGTGCCTAATTTTCCTTAGATTTTTGTGTAACTAGCCCAACACAAACATCAAAATGTCACAATGGTTTTGGTATAACTTACTTCCAGCTTGTGTGTTATGTTAGGCAGATTTTCTTTGTGCCAAAATACCTGAAAAAAACAAAATAAAAGGAGAAAAGGTTTATCTTGGCTGATGATTTCACTCTATGATCAACAGGGTCCATTGGTTTTAATCTGTGGTGAGGCAGAGCATAATGGCAGTAATGAAACAGGAGTTTTGGACTGAAGGCCCAAGCTCCCAAGATTCCACATGCCAGGACCAGACACTAGCTCCTGAACAGCAAATAAAGTGGCTTGGTGAAGGCAGAGAGAGGAAATTTTTTACATAGCTCCAGAAGGGGCAGAGAAAGCACTCATCTCATCTTCAGTCATCTTTGGGGTACAGACATGAGCCCTATGTATAAGTAGACAAAAGAACTATGGGCAGGGAACAAAGATATACATAGTTAAACAGTCCCAGTCACAGGTGTGTTCTGGTTGTTCATTATCTCAGTCCAAGGATTCCAGAGGTATTCCAGAGAAGATGTTACTACTGGCATTATTCGAGGGGACCAATCTGGTTCCCTAGTGATTGCTCCTGCTCTAGGGTGCAACCTCATCACTATAGGTAATTGTCCTTATTTGGGGGGTTGATCTGTCCTACAAGTCTCCATTGTCCCTTGTCCTAAAGATCTTATCAGTTTTATTCTTTCTGCAACCCAAGTGACTACAAAGAAAATGGCTTAGAGCAAAGACAGATACAAAATGGAGACAGGTGGTGGGAATGTAGACTAGTACAGCCACTCTGGAAAAAAATTTGGAGGCTACTTAAAAAGCTGGACATCGATCTACCATTAGATCCAGCAATACCACTCTTGGGGATATACCCAAAAGACTGTTACTCCAGAGGCACCTGCACATCCATGTTTATTGCGGCACTATTCACAATAGCCAAGTTATGGAAACAGCCAAGATGCCCCACCACTGACGAATGGATTAAGAAAATGTGGTATCTATACACAATGGAATTTTATGCAGCCATGAAGAAGAACGAAATGTTATCATTCGCTGGTAAATGGATGGAATTGGAGAACATCATTCTGAGTGAGGTTAGCCTGGCTCAAAAAACCAAAAATCGTATGTTCTCCCTCATATGTGGACATTAGATCAAGGGCAAACACAACAAGGGGATTGGACTATGAGCACATGATAAAAGCGAGAGCACACAAGGGAGGGGAGAGGATAGGTAAGACACCTAAAAAACTAGCTAGCATTTGTTGCCCTTAACGCAGAGAAACTAAAGCAGATACCTTAAAGCAACTGAGGCCAATAGGAAAAGGGGAACAGGTACTAGAGAAAAGGTTAGATCAAAAAGAATTAACCTAGAAGGTAACACCCACGCACAGGAAATCAATGTGAGTCAATGCCCTGTATAGCTATCCTTATCTCAACCAGCAAAACCCCTTGTTCCTTCCTATTATTGCTTATACTCTATCTACAACAAAATTAGAGATAAGGGCAAAATAGTTTCTGCTGGGTATTGAGGGGGGGAGCAGGAGGGGGCAGAGCGGGTGGTAAGGGAGGGGGTGGGGGCAGGGGGGAGAAATGAACCAATCCTTGTATGCACATATGAATAATAAAAGAAAAATGAAAAAAAAAAGAACATTAAAAAAAAGAAAAATGGAGACAGGGGTGCCAAGCTTCTCCTGTTTTTAGTTAATTCAAGTGCCCAAGTAAGTAGTCAGTCCTTTTCAGCAAAAGCAATTTGAGCACCTCTTCCAGTAAGAGTACAATGGTAGAGCAAAGTTTCACAGTTAATGGCTGCCAGGAAACAGAGTGACACACGAAGGGGTCCCCCAAGGACAGACCCCCAGTAACCTACTTCCTCTAGCAAGGTCCCAACTCCTAAAGTTTCCAGCACTTCTGAAACCAGCTCTACCAGCTGAAGCCATCGCTTCAATACATGAGGTTTTGGGGACATTTCACACCTACACCATAGTATTTGGATAGAATAAAATAAAAATATAAATTAAATATTTGAAATATTCTTTTTGAATCAATATAGCCAGGATCCTAGGATTTTATTTTGATATTTATTTTGCAAACAAGAAAATTTAAGAATTAGATTTGATCTAGCTTATCCTGACATAGTATCACTGATCATATCATACACAAAAGATGGTGCACACAGGTCAAAATGTCTCATTCTTACCCACAATGCCTTGTTTAGAGATACCATGTGAAAGGTTCAAGGGAAAAAAGATTTCAGTTGTCAGGAGTACTGATGATGTACACACTGACTGTCTTTAAGGCATCTTCATAATATTAAATGCTGTAAAAATTTCTGCAATTATAAGGAATAGCTGGTTAAAAAATAGAAAAGTATGTGACTTAAGAGGTAAGGCACAGTAGATGCTATTAAAACTATATTAATATTAAAGATCTGTGCTCATTTCTATACACACCTTGAGTATTTAGATGCCAGGTATTAGAGCACTAAACTCTAGTTTTATCTTCATGTACTTTAATTACTATAATTAATAGCTATGTTTTCCTTTGAATACATTTAAAAGTTATTTTTCACGTGAAAACCCTGAAATAGTCTTTGCCTGGTAGTTGCAGCACATCTTTTCTCATTACAACTTTCTAAAATATTAGCTTACTTTGTTCCTGTGAGATCTAGCTGTAGCAAATTCTGTATCATTTCATTTTTCCTAATTCCATCAAAAGAATATGAAGCCATAAGGTGTGATGCAAAGCACAATTTTGGGGGATGATTTCATCTCCTAAGTATTATAACCAAGAGATGAACAGCATCTTCTGCCTTTAAAAAAAAAATTGGAGTATATTATTTTCCTTTGGATTCTTCACTTCCTTACCAATAAGCCTCACCTCTCCTGTTGCTTGTTTTATGCTCAGTTCTTTCTCATAGAGGTAGTTAATGTTTTTCACTGCTCTTCCCATATGATATTTATGAAATAAATTTGTGATCATCAAATTAAATTCATTAATCCTATTGGGCACACTGTATACATTATTTTAGAAACCTCACCTATCCACATCCTCTCACCCAAACCCCCACCCTACCAGCCTCCAAGCAGAACATATTCTGCCTTCTTGTTCCTGATTTTGTTGAAGAAAAACAATACAAAAGAAAAAGAAAAACAGCATTTTTGCTATGAAGATAGCTATACAGAGAAATTCCATAGTGTTGCTTCCATGCATATGTATATTACAAACCAAATTGGTTCATCTTTATCAGACCTCTTCACTACTTCCTAGTGTCCTCATAGTGGCTCTGCCAGTTTAAGATTACTTTATTTGCTCCTATACAGTGGACATATCAACCACTTTCAAGTTTTTGATTTCCTTCCCTTTCCCTGTCCCTCCTGTGAGCAGTTTCCCTTTAATGTGTGACCCATGTCCAGTAATATTACTGCATTTATTTCAGGTCTATAATACAACATATGAGAAAGAAAATGTGATTTTTGGCATTCTGAGCCTGACTAACTTTGCTTAGGATGATGTTCTCCAGTTCCATCCATATTCCTGTGAATGACAAAGTTTCCTTCTCTTTGTGGCTAAATAAAATTCCATTTTGTATAAATACCACATTTTCTTAATCCATTCACCAGTAGCAGGGCATTATGACTCTTTCCATAGCTTGGTTATTGTGAATAGGGCTGAAAGGGTGTGTGGGTGTCTTTCTAGTAACTGGAGTCACGGTCCTTTGGTATATCCCAAGAAGTAGTGTTGCTGGATCATAGGGCAGATCTATTTTTAGTGTTTTAAAGATATCTCCATATTGCTTTCCACAGTGGTTGTCCTAGCTTATGTTTCCACCAGCAGTGTATGATGGTTTCTTTTTCCCTACAGCCTTGCCAACATTTGCTCTTGGTGGTGTTCTTGATGATAGCTATTCTAACAGGAGTGAGGTGGAATCCTAGTGTTGTTTTGGTTTGCATTTCCTTTATGACTTTTGGCCATTTGGACTTCTTCATTTAAAAAAGATCTGTTTAATTCAGTTGCCAATTTCCTTATTGGTTCGTTGATTTTGGGGGAGTTTAGTTTTATGAGTTCCCTGTATATTCTGGTTATCAGTCCCTTCATTATGTCTCACATGGTTAGCAGAGATTTTTTCCCATTCTGTGGGTGGGCTCTTCAATTTAGAGACCATTTCTTTTGTTAAGAAGAATCTTTTAAATTCCATGTAGTCCCATTTGTCAATCCTTAGTTGCTGAGCTGCTTGAGTTCTACTGACAAAATCCTGGCCTACACTTTGTGTTTCCTTTGTATTCCCTCTCTTTCCTGTACTAACTTCAGGGTTTCAGGTCTGATATTAAGGTCTTTAATCCACTTTAAATTGATACTAATACAGGGTGATAGACATGATATAGTTTCAGTTTTCTGAAAGCAGATAAGTACTTTTCCCAGAACATTTGTTGAAGAGGCTGTCTTTTCTCCATCATAGTTTTTGGCAACTTTGTCAAAAATTACGTGGGCATAGGTGTGTGGATTCATATCCAGATCCTCTATTCTGTCCCACTGGTCTTCATGACTGTTTTTGTGCCAGTACCATGCTGCTTTTATTGCTATGGCTCTGTTGTATAGTTTGAAGTCAGGTACTGTGACATCTCCAGCATTGTTCTTTTTGCTCAGTATTGCCTTGGCTATTTGTGGTCTTTTGTGTTTCCAAATGAACTTTAGAATTGATTTTTCAATCTCTGTGATGAATGTCATTGGGATTTTGATGGGAATTGTGTTGAATATATAGACTATTTTTGGTAGGATAGCCAGTTTTACTGCTGATTCTGACAATCCAAGAGCATGGGAGATCATTCAACTTTGTAGTCTTTTTGGTTTCTTTTTTCAACAGTTTGTATATCTCCTTGTACAGGACATTTACATCCTTTGTTAAGTTTTTTCCTAGGCATTTGATTTTTTTTTTTTGAGGATATTGTAACTGCAATTGTTTTCCTATATTCTTTGTCAATTGTTCATTGTTGGTGTATAAAAAGGCTACTGATTTTTGTAAGTTGATTTTGTAAAAGCTGTTTAGGGTGTCTTGGAGTTTGGGGGTAGAATTTTTCAGGTCTTTAAGGTGTAAGATCATATCATCTGTGAATACTGATAGTTTGACTACTTCTTTACCTTTTAATTTTAATTTCTTTTATTTCTTTTTCTGCCTTATTGCTCTGGCTAGGAATTCCAAGTCTATATTGAATAATAGTGGGGAGAGTAGACATCCTTTCTCATTCTAGACAAGAGAAAATTGTTTCAGTTTTTGTCCATTAAGTATGATGTTGGCTACTGGTTTGCTATATATAGCCTTTATCATATTGAGGTACATTCTTTCTATTCATAGTTATTTTAGAGCTTTTGTCATGAAATTGTGTTGAATCTTATCAAAGACTTTTTCTGCCATTATTGAGATGATCAGGTGGCTTTTGTTGTTGCTTCTGTTAATACTCTGTACTGTATTTAATGGTTTGTATATATTGAATCATCCCTGCATCTCTGGAATTAAGCCAACTGTGGTCATGGTGAATGATCTTTCTGAGATGTTGTTGTTGTATTTAGTTTGCTATTATTTTATTGAGGAATTTTGCATCAATGTTCACTTATGAGATTGGCCTGTAGGTCTCCTTTTTGGACGTATCTTTGTCTGGTTTTGGGATGAGTGTAATACTGGCTTCATAAAATGAATTTGGCAGTGTTCCTTCCTTTTATATTTTGTGGAAAAGTTTAAGGAGTGTTGGTGTAAGTTCTTCTTTAAAGGTCTGGTAGAATTCAGGAGAGAAACCATCAGGTCCTGGACTTTTCTTTTTTGGGAGACTCTTTATGTCTGCTTTATCTTTATTACATGTTATAGATCTGTATAGTTGGTTAATATCCTCCTGGTTCAGTTTTGGCTGGTTATAAGTGTTTTAAAATGTTTTCATTTCTTCAAGATTATCCAATTTATTTGAATGTAGATTTTCAAAGTAGTCCTTGATAATTGTTATCTCCCCTTTTACCTTTCTGATTTTACTAATTTGGATCTTTTGCCTTGTCTTTTTAGTCAGATTTGTCAGGGGCTTGTCAATCTTGCTTATTTTTTCAAAGAACCAGATTTTTGTTTCATTGATTCTTTGTATGGTTTTTTTTTTTTTTTTTGGTCTCTATTTCACTAATTTTGGCCCTTATTTTTGTTATTTTTCTCCTTATGCTTGTTTTGGGTTTTTCTTGTTCTTGTTTTTCTAGCAGTTTGAGATGTAACATTAGGAAGTTTATTTTAATGTACAAACTCATAGATATAAACTTTCCTCTTAGGATTAACTGAATTTGTTGTGTCCCATAGGTTCTGATTGGTTGTGTTTTCATTTTCATTAAATTCCTGGAACTTTTTGATTTCCTCCCTTATTTCTTCTATGATCCATTAATCATTGAGGAATATGCTGTTCAGCCTCCAATTGTTCATGCATTTTCTGCTGCTGCTTTTGTTGTTGAGTTCTAGTTTTATTGCATTGTGATCAGATTGAATGCAGGGGTTTATTTCAGTTTTCTAATATAGGGTTTCTGTGCCCTATGATATGGTCTATTTTGGAGAAAGTTCTGTGGGCTGCTAAGAAGAATGTATATTGTGCTGCTGCTGGATGGAATATTCTGTAGACATCAACTAGGTCCATTTGATCTATGGTGTCCATTGGGTTTAGGAATTCTTTGTTGTGTTTTTATCTGTATGACCTATCTATTGGTGATAGTGAGGTATAAAAGTCTCCCGCTACAACTGTGTTAGAGTCTATATGTGCTTTTTAGTACTTAAGTGTATGTTTGATGAAGTTGGGTGTACTAACCTTGGATGTATATAGGTTGATAATTGTTATTTCCTTTTGATGCATTGCCTCTCTTCTTAGTATGAGCATTGCACCAATGTGAGTTTGAAGTCTACTTTTTTTGATATAAGCATCAAAAAATGCTTGTATCAAGGGCTTGTTCTCAGGGGCCATTAGCTTGGTAAATCATCCAGACTTTCACCCAATATCAGTGTTTATTTCTGTGTATAAGGTGGGTCTCTTGTAAACAACAGATTGTTGGATCTTCCTTTTTAATCCAGTTTACCAAATGCTTTCTTTTGATGGGGGAGTTGAGTCCAATGACATTCAGTGTTAATATTGATAGGTATGTGGTGATTCTTGCCATTTAGTTGTTTTTATTGTTGAAAGATTTGAGTGTGACTCGCCAAATCACTGCTACTCTCTGATTACTTGCCTTTTCTCCTCCTGTGTTTCAATACTTCCCTTCCTTTCATGGTTTTGTTTGCTTTCATCTTCTGTGTGCACAATTCCTTGTAGAATTTCCTATAGGGGTAGCTTGGTGGTCATGTATTGTTTTAGTTTGTATTTTTTGTGGAAGACTTCCATTCCTCTGTCAATTCTGAATGATAGTTTTGCTGTTCTCAATCAGCCATGGAGAGGTTTTTTTTTTGTTTGTTTGTTTAAGTCTGCTTGGTGTCCTGGATGATTCCTGTACCTGAGTGGGACATTTTCTCTTACTATTTTATTTCATATAAATAAATGGATATTATGTATTCCTTTGCCTTGCACCTCATCTCCTTCTTCAATGCTCATGATCTCAGGTTTGATCTTCTGATGGAGACACTGATTAAAGAGATTTTCATTTCCAGGATTTCAGTTTGATTCTTTTTTCTGAAGTTTTCCATAGCTTTGTTCAAGTCTTATTTTATATTTTTTTGTTGTCTTTATTATTTCATATATCTTTTTATAGTGTCCTTTGTCTCACTTTGAACTTTGTGGAAGTACTCTCTGATCTCATTTAGCTGTTTCTGTGTTTTCTCAAGTTCTTTATTTGGGGTGTGTAGAAATTTTTTGAGTGCATCTTGTACTTTCTAGTTAATTTTGTCTAGTACCTTCTTCATGAATTTCTCAGTGACTACTTCCATGATTTCCTCTTTGAGTGATTTTTGTTGTGGCCATCACTGGGCTCATTAGTGACATTTATCATTGTTTTATTGAGGTCAGGTACTGGGTATCCATTTTCTTTATTTCCCATGAAATACTCCATTGAATTGTTTTTTTGAGGAGTATAGTTTTCTTCTCCCCATCACTCTAATTGGTGCTGTGCAACTATATTCTTCATTGACTAGCTGGTGTTTTTAATTGGCTGTTTTCATTCTCTTGATTTAATTTTTGTGTTGTGAGTGACTTAGTTGTTAGCTAGGTTGATATGTCATTTTTGTCCCTGACCTTGTGGTCTAAGTTAGCAAAATCAAATTCACAGGTTCAATGCTAGACTAGTTACTTACCTATTTTATATAAACGTCATGGCAATAATATCTATAAACAGTGGTAGTTGGGGAGGTAATGATTATTTGGCTAAGGATAGAAACTTGGGTAATTTGTAAAGATGGCACTAAAAGAGGGGTGGTGGCAAAAATGTATGGGAGCTTTTGGGTTTTGTGTCCCTTGTGTGTGTTGGTTGTATTTGTGCTGTTATAGTGTAGGGTGCTTGTGTCAGGTATTGCAGGGAGTGGTGGTGTGTATGGTTGTTACGGTAGGCTAGTCAGCAGTTGTTGAGTGTGTAGAAGGGAGAGGTAGTGTGATGACAGGTTGGGGAAGGACAGGAAAGGTAAATGAAGACAATGGGGAGAGTGGATGAGAATGGGCACAAAGAATAGTTGGAAGGAGAACAATGAATTGTAGCACCAGAAAAGGAGGGAAAGTGAAGGGGGTAAGAATAGGGATATGAAAATAGTGATAGTAAAGTTAATAATACAGTAAATAAAACAAAATGAAACAAACAAACAAACAATAAAAACCAGATACAGCAAGAACAAAAAAATCAATCTACTCAGCAAAAGTTCTAGATTTATTCCTTTGACAGCCAATCCTGGTAATGGTGCTTGGTATTCTGGGCTTTGTGGGGAAGGCTGCTGCCCCTCTTGTTGGACAACTTGGGGTGGAGATTGCTAGAGGGTTTTGTTCTTTTCTTTTCCATTTTCCTTGACCTTATAGGACTTCAGCTACAAGTGGGAACCCTGAAGTGGTCTCACCAGGTGACTGGCATGTGAGCTGTATTTGGCTCTTTCTGTCCATAGGGCTGGTTGCAATTGGGACCTGAGGTAATTCTGCCAGTTCATGCATGGAGGTCAGATCTGTTGTTTGCACCAGTGGCAGCTTTGTAGCACTCCATTTGCAACTCTAGCTGGTCAACTCCTCCTCCAGCAAGATGGGGCAATTCACTTTTGAGTATAGCCATTAGTCCCACCAGACTAGCTCAGTGATTCACCTTGGCCCTGCTTTAGGAGGTTGGCTTGTCACCCCACCCTCACTCTCAGCCTTTGTTATTTTCCTGTCTTCTTGAGATTTTGGCTCCTTGCCCTACCCCTTTTCTCCAGGGCAGGTTGAGTGTTCTACCTCCCCTCCCCCATCAGTGTTAGATTCTCTATTTATGTTTTTCAGTTTTATTGGGGGAAAGGTTCAAACTGTCCAGAGGCTGCAGTGGGTTATGTTCCCAGGGGGTGGTAGGGGAGTCATGTGTGGTGTTTGTTGCTCACCTTTTGAGTCTGCAGCTTTACACAGGCAGCTTTGAAACCAGCTGGTAGGGGAAAATATGTGCTGCTTTTCTCAATGCAGACATTTCTTGGGACTAAGTTCAGCATGGTGAGACATCGGGAAGCTTTCCATGGGTTAAGAGTCCAGGACCTCTCAGAATTTGATTCTGGTTGATGCTCTAACTTCTGCTTATTGAAAGAAAAAAGAAAAAAAAAAGGGAATAATGGCAAGGGGTCTTTTTTCTTGGGGTAGACATGTTCTTTTGGATGAACCATCCCAGGATTTTCCCAGCTGTTAGGTATAATTACAGGCTGTTTTTAAGATCAGTCCTTGAATTTTTAACATAAGCACATGGATATCTGTATTGTATGCTGACTAGTATTTCTTTTTATCCCCAGGAAAGGTATAGATGGTTCATATAGTAGTTGTATTCTTAGTTTTCTGAGGAATCTCCCCTCTCATTTCCTTAGTGTCTCTGTTACTTGCTTTAACACTAACAGTGTATAAAGATCACTTTTTCCTTGCATCTTCAGCATTTGTTGATTTTTTTGTTTTCTTGATGATAACCATTTTGACCTGAGTGGTCTACTAATTTTCTGATCCCTGTGACAAAATACCTAATATTAGCAACTTAAAGAGAGAAGGATTTATTTTGGCTTACAATTTCACTCCAATGTTTATGCCTCTGTTGACTCTGGGTCTGTGGAGGAGACTCTTTATCTCATGAAACACAATAAATAGAGAGACAGAAACAAGAGGGCTAGGAACAAGATACCTCCTGAGGCCAACCCTAGTGACCTTTCTCCAGCTAGGTCTCACCTTCCAAAATTTCCAGAACTTTCCAGTGTAGCTCCACCAGTTGGGGACCAAGCCCCCAACATTTTAGCCTTTTGTGGAGGCACTTCATATCTAAACCATACCAGGTGAGGGAGAATCTTACAGTACTCTATTTGTATTTCCTTGATGGCTAAAGATGTTGAACATTTTTTTCACATATTTATTGACCAATCATATTCCTTTTGAAAAGGGACTGTTCAATTCATCTGCCCATCTGTTTATTGTATAAATCATTATTTTGGTGTTCAAATTTTTGAGTCCTTTATACAGTCTGGATATTATTATTATTATTATTATTATTAAATGAATAGAAGACAAAGATTTTCTCCCATTATATAGGTTAGTTCTACTTTGTTAATTGTTTGGTAAGCAGACTTTTAATTTAATATAGCTACATTCATCAGTCCTTACTATTACTTCATGAGCTATTGGAGACCGATTTAGGACATCATTTTCTATGCCTGCAGCTTGAATTGTTTTCTTCTAATAGTTTCAAAGTCAGTCTCTGATCTGGACTGGAGATTTATCTAAGCAGTAATGTGCCTGCCTATCATTTACTGTGTCTTCCATTCAATACCTTCCATTTAAATTTTTACTTTGAATCAAGGCTATTTACAGCTTTACTCCATAAAGTAAGCATAAGCTAAACTCTGCTGCTATTAAAGTTTCTCCTGAAGTTAAAAAATGCAAGTTTCTTTAATTTTGTAAGTCACTTTTTTTTTATTTTCTTCTTCAATTTTCTTGGCTTCTTTGTTTATTATATCAAGTTGTAAACTATGCAGACTATGAAAGAAATGTAAAAATAAAAAAAAACTCATTGCTTTGGCTAATGTCACCACTCACACATTTTAACTGACATATGTTGAAAGGATGACAAACTGAAGAATATAATCTGTGCAGCAATATGATTTTTACATGCATATAGCATATCTCTGCAAACTGCAACCAACACTTTGCTTACCTAAATTCCAGTTGGCACTTCTGAAAGGTCATAAGGAATATTTACCTAGTGTTATAAAAACACACTTAACACACAGGCAAAATGTCATCACAATTGGTATTTGCTATTATTTAAGGGCTTCAACATTTTCCATGGCATGAAATCTTTATAGTAAGAATAATTGCACAAAAATACACTCTTTTACAAAACTGTGTTAGAAATGAGTATGGTAGTATATGTTGTAACTCTACCTACTTAGAGTTGAGGAAGTGGAGATAAGGAGGATTGACTTTCAAGGATGAGCAAAAAGTTAGCAAGACCCTATTACCAAATTAATACCAATTAAATTGACATAGCTTGTGAATTTATTATTGTTCATAAATTCTCACATAATGGAAAGAAAAAGAAAGACCCCTCTCTCAATCAATAAGCCTGAAATTATAAAACATCCCTATGATCCTAGCTACAGATGAGGCTGTAGGTAAGAGTATCATTGTCTGAACTGGCCCTGGGTAAAAATGTGACACTCTATCTGAAAAATAATGAAAGCACAAAAGAGTTGAGGCATGGTTCAAATGGAAGAGTGAATTCCTAGCAAGTGAGAGACCCTGAGGTCAAACTCAGTATCCCAGTAGTGCCAAAATAAATAAATAAATAAATAAATAAATAAATTCTTAATTGCCTTTCCATTTTATTTTTACCCCATTAACTTTTCTACTTAATATATTGCTAATGTGTGCTGTTATTTCATCTTTAAATTAACGAATGAATCTATGGAAAGAACTCAAATATCATGGAAAATAATCTATAAATATAGGCTAATGTTTCAAACTAAATGGAAAAAACACAAAATATGGAACATTAAAATAAAGGTTTTTTTTACCCCAATTATAATTTATGTACCATTCAATTATGTTACCTGCTATGGGTTGAATTATGTCTTCCCCAAATTTATTTACATTGAAGTTCTAACCTCTAATACTTCAAAATGCACCTCATTTGTAAATAAGGGTATTTCAGATGTAACTGGTTGAGATGAATTATCATTGTGGGCTCCAATCAAGTATGACTGTTGTCCTTATATGATGGGGAAATACAGACAGACATACAAACATAAAAAACACACAAAAAGAAATCTAGAAGTTTGGCATTATGTTGACTCAAGCTACATAAAAACTGAATACTCTGGGAAGACACCTATAAGAATTGTTAGAGGGAACATGAACTGTCAAAATTTTGATTTTAGACTTCTGCCCTCTAGGAGCATGAGATAATAAATTTCTGATGTTCTAAGCTATACAAATTTGTGATATTGTTTTTACAGCAGTCCTAGCCAACTAATATACTTTCCATTTCCTCATAAAATATTGTTCTTGTGTCTATGAACTCTTATTTGCTTCTCTTTGTCTGTGGCTATTAAAGTGAATATAAATATTATTAATGAATGTAAGACAATAACTGTCTGGCATCTGTCATTCGCTCTTCTTTATCATGCAATCTCACAACTCTTAATTCCTTGATCTCTATTCCACTCACACTTGTTGCTCTTAATACTACTGATTGACCTCACTTCTTGTTGGCAATAATGGCGCCAATAAGTTTTGGTTCTTACTGCACCCTTAAGCTTCTGTTTTCCAGGGTCACGGTCCTGCCTCCCAGGGTCACAGTCCTGCCTCAAGTCTATCTTGACTCCTCCTTCTGTCCCAACCTCCAATCAGCATGAACTATAAAATCCTAACCAATTAGATCATGCTGAGTCCCACTGAGGGGTATTTAAGCCCTTGCCCTCCCTGCCTCTCTCTCTTGGCTCTCTTGGCTCTCTCCCTCTCCCACCCTGCAATAAAGAATCTCTTGGCCAGATCACTCCTCTCCACATGGTCACTTTTGGGGCCTATATTTCCTTACACTTCTAATGACCACAACCACCATCATTCTCATCAACATCATCATGAAATTTATTACCACCATCTTTTCTTTCTTGTATGAGCTTTCTTACTGGTGCCATATTGCTTTCCATTTTTTTTCTCTGACTAGAATTTCATCTATTTTTATTGGCTGAATTTTTGCTCAATATCTGTTAATTTTCTGAAAAAAGCACTACATACCATTCCTTGGTATATATATAAATGAATGAGAGAGAAATGTTGGCAACTCATGTCTATGTACAGTAAATCAAGAAATAAGTACTTTAGTCAATTTCCTATGTCATTGAATTAAGAAGAGAAAATCCTGTGAAGATTTCCTGCCTGGTAAATTTGTCACTACTTAAAATTTTACTTACTTTGTAATTCTAAACCTTTTCTTTTTTTAAAATTGTTCATTTATTCACATGTGCTTACATTGTTTTGGTCATTTCTCCCCCCTCTCCCCCACCCCTACCCTCTCCCTCCATACCCCCTCACTTCCAGGCAGAACCTGTTCTGACTTTATCTCTAATTTTGTTGAAGAGAAGACATAAGCATGATAAGGAAGACAAAGAGTTTTTGTTAATTAAGTTAAAGATAGCTATACAGAGAGATTCTTAGCATTGCTTTCATACATAAATATGTTACAACCTAAGGTGATTCACTTTTACACTGGTTCCTGATCCTCTTCTCATGTTGACCTCTGTCACTTTAAGGTTTCTGTATTAGTTCCTCTAAAGCAGGGACATCACACCCTTTCATGTTTAGGTTTGCTACTTATCCTCATACCACCCGTAGGTGCTTTCCCCTTGTCATATGATCCAAATCCAACAACATTGCTGTATTTGCCCTACATCAAAGTCCACATATGAGGGAGAACATATGATTTTTGGTCTTCTGAGCCTGGCTAAGCTCACTCAGAATGATGTTCTCCAGTTCCATCCATTTACTTGCAAATGATAAGATTTCATTCTTTTTCATGGGTGAGTAAGATTCCATTGTGTATTTTTAAGAAGCCTCCAATTTTTTTTCCAGAGTTGTTGCACCAGTTTGCATTCACACCAGCAGTATATGAGGGTTCCTTTTGCTCCACATCCTTGCCAACACCTGTTGTTCATGGTGTTTTTGATGATGGCTATTCTAACAAGGGTGAGGTGGAATCTTAGTGTGGTTTTAATTTGCATTTCCATTATGGCTAGAGATGGTGAGCATTTTTTCATGTTTTTTGCCCATTTGAATTTCTTCTTTTGAAAAAGTTCTATTTAGCTCAGTTACCCATTCTTAATTGGTTCATTGACTTTGGAAGAGTTTAGTTTCTTAAATTCCCTGTGTTTTCTGGTTACCAGCCCTTTGTCTGATGTATAGCTTGCAAATATTTTCTCCCACTCTGTGAGTGGTCTCTTCAGTTTAGAGACCATTTCTTTTGTTGTTCAGAAGCTTTTTAGTTTTATGAAGTCCCATCTGTCCATTCTTTTTCTTAGTTGCTGGGCTGCTAGGGTTCTATTGAGGAAGTCCTTGTCTATATTTATTTGTTCCAGATTGTTTTCTGCTCCTTCCTGTACTAACTTCAGAGTTTCAGGTCTGATATTTAGGTCCTTGATCGATTTTGAATTGATACTAGTACAGTGTGATAGACCGATCTAGTTTCAGTTTCTTGCAGACAGATAACCACTATGGAGAAAAAATTTGGAGGCTTCTTAAAAATCTAAAAATAAATCTGCCATATGATCCTGTAATCCCACTCCTGGGGATATACCTAAAGGAATGCAACACAGATTACTCCAAAGACATCTGCATACCCATGTTTACTGCAGCACTATTCACAATAGCGAAGTTATGGAAACAACCAAGATGCCCCACTACTGATGAATGGATTAAACCTATCCTTTTGAAAATGTATATGCACATAATATTTCATGATATTTTTGTTATGGGCAATATTTTAGGTAGTCACTTCTCTCTTCCAGGTTTTTTCTGTAACATTATTTTAAGGAACATAATAAAAACAGTAGAAAATTTCTAAGGTCGTGTAAGACCAGCATAGGCAAATAGGAAATATTTATAGGAGATTGATAAGCTATATAGAAATGCTTAAGTTATTTGATTTCTCTAAATGTTTATACTTCAATATCCAGAGTCCTTTTATTTAAAACCATAGTAGCCTAAGGCAGGATAGAATTCAAAAAACTTGGCAGTAAAACAACAAATGAGAGGACTGTTTGGACTTGTATACTTTTCAGGAGTCTCAGAGTTTTGACTGCATCAGGAACCATTTCCCTTTTAGCAATGACATGAATGACAACAACAATGAGTTAATAATATTTCTTGTGTGCATATTGAACCTCAGGCTTTGTTTCAAACTTTTATATACAAACTAGTTTAATTCAAGTCCTATACATTTGTCTAGGTATGGTATGGTGTACAGAACTAAATTGTTCTGATTCTTGATGCAGACTACCTGGGGAATTTTAAAATTGGCATTCTTATTTTGACCCATGCATTTACCTTAAATCATCAGCAAACAAAATGATCTCTAGGATTTTCCTTTCAGCATCTAGATCCCAACTGATTACCAACAAAACTATATTACTCATGTCAGGAACACAAAGGAATCCAACACCAGGAGACCCCTAGAGACTGCTGCTCTGCTGCTATACCTCCACAAGCTCAATAAATCCTCTAATGTTCCCAGCTCTGTCCTGGATACCCTTTCTTATGCAATTTGTTCTTCTCTGCCTCCAAGGAAAAAAAGACTGCCTTAAATCATTATATGGGCAATAAAAAGATATTGTTATATCTTTTTATAAGCTTGGGCAATAACTGGAATCAGAAAAACCATCCCAAATGTGTTTATTTGGGCTATTTTTGCTAACCAAAATTATTCTTCAGAAATCTGCAAGTTTTGGTAGATTTTATTTACTTGTTTTCTTTCTTTATAATTCTCATTAAAAATCTCAGAGTTTGTTAACTACTTAGATCTGAAACTTCAGTAGGGTGCTATTACCTGAGTAATTTCTCTTAGAGACATTTTAGAAAACTTACAAATTATGGTGTACCTCCCTGTAAAATTAACATATTTTTGCATGAATCCATTACTATAGTTTCGAGGATGTGTCTTTTCTCTGAAATTAGATATGTTTATTCACTATTCCCCAAATATAGACAATTGTAAAAATTTAAATGCACATTATGCATTATGCTGTGTACCAAATAAGGGCAGATATTGCACTATTCATGAGATACTGCATTCAGACATCAAATATTGATATTATCCACATGAAAAAGATTTGAAGTTTAGAGACATTTAGGATGCTATATGATATGTATATGTTTATTATATATTATTATTACTCCACTATTAAAGATACAGAGGCATGTAAAAGACACTGGAACAAAAAATAGATTTTAAATACACAACTTAATTCATGTACAAGCCCACAATTGTTTTTTATTAAATCTACAAGATAATGATGTCCTTCCAAAGAAGACATAATTGAGAAACTTTGAAAAAGAAACATTTAAAATTTAATGGAGTTAAAAATAGTCCTAACATTTTAATATTATATGTTTTCACAAAAAGAATTAATATAATAAAAAATAAAGAAGAGGAAAAATGGATTAAGCCTATTATCTGACTAAAGTATATGGGAGTCAAACACTACCATTAAGCTTAAGTAACCAGGTATTAAAGACTAAATAAGAAAATGGAAGCCAAAGGGCAATTTCAAAATCATGAGAACAAATTACCCACTAAAAGAAAACCATAAACTTTCTTTAAAGTTAACATAATTTGCTGAAGAATGAACATTAAACCAAAAAAGTAAATGCTGTTTTATATTTGTCTTATTATTCTTATAATAAGAATAGTAAGTATTGCATGAACTAAGGTAAAATTTGAGATCTCAAACATCAGTTTATACATAAATTAATGAGACTAATTTATTTACTGAAATAAATATATATCAAATTTTAAGATAGATATATAATAGAAAGATAGGTAGATAGCTAGGTAGATAGATAGTAGAAAGATAATAGATGAAAGATAGATAGATGATAGAGATATAGATGACAGGTCAAAAAATGCATACATAGAAATGGAAAGTAGCCATTTTAATACTGAAAGAATAGATGAGTAAATTATTCTATAATCTGTTTTGGGGGAAAGTATGTCTCAAATTCTACATTCAAAGGGCTAGTGGACTGGATCAAGTAGTAGAATGTTTATCGTGCAAATGGAAAGCCTTGAGTTCAAACTCCAGTACAAACAAAAAAAAAATTCTACAGTCAAGAAAAGCTGAAAATATCTTATATAATTTTTAAGGTTATAAAATATATCAGATCTCAAAATACAATAGATAGAGTGAGAAAACAAATGGAAAATAAGTAGAAGGAATTCTTAATATTAAAGTTAATGCATTAGTATATATTTTAAGAGTTAAAACACTTTTAACATGAAAGAAATTAAAATGAAAAGTTAATACTGTAATTACATGCATAAGATAATAAAAAAAGCATTCAAAATGATTCCACAAAACTGGCATAGTGACCTTTAAACATGACCTTATAACTTTTATTTAAAATAAATTCATACAAGTCTAATTTATAGTGAGATACCATTTCTCATCTATCAGATTTCCAAAAATTAAAATATTTTTCACATTCTCTTGATGGGGCTTTTTGAAAACAAACATACTCACAGATTTATGTGACATGAAAGAAAATTTGGCAGCATTGAACACAAATGTGTATGTGTACGTTCTGACACAGAAATTTTACTAAAGATAACATTCTACGAATATGAAACTACTTTTCACAGTATTATTTTTAATAACAAAATACTGGAAGTACATTGACTGCCCAAACATCTGGGATTGGTTAAATAAAATGTGAAAAAAATTGAAATGGTAGTTAAATCCAGTTGAAAGAGGAGTATGGAAGACTACTACTAATTGATGTTAAGTAATTTCAAGAATGTATTGTTTCATAATGAAAGCAAACTGCAAGTTATGCATATTTTTAACAATTTTTGGATGAAAGGACAATGATTAAATACTCATGTAGCTGCTCCTTTAAAGAAATAGACATTAGAGCTAAGGCAAACTTGTCATTTTTATTTACAGTGAATGGTTTTAGATTTCTTTATTTCTAGGGTTTTTTTCTTTCTTTTTTCTGTATTTTGTTTCTGTATTTTGAACCCACTAGAATATAAAACCAACAAGCCAAAAAATTCAAAGAAGATGAGCAGATACATAGAGACTTGTCAGTATTTCAAATGACCAACATGACCACAGTAACAAAGAGAAAGAAACTAACCAAAGTTACTTAAAATTTTTAAACCTGTTAAAACCACAGTAAGAAGGGGACTAAGGCAGAAGGAAGAAAAAAGATGAATTTGGGTTACAACCCACAAATATATGCAAATGTCACAAGAAAACTCCCTGTGTAGCTATCTTAAAAAGCAAAAATGTCATTTTTTTCTTTTACTAAATAGAATAACAAGAGGACAGATGAATCCTGCCTGGGGGGTTGGTACAAGTGGGGTGAGGAGGAGGTGGGGAAAGGGTGTTGGAGATTGTATATAGTTCAAATACTGTGTATATATGTATGCAAATAGAAAAAGGAGACTTGCTGAAACTATTCCAGGAATGGGGGGGAGGGTTCTGGAACATAAAGTAGAATGGTAGAGGTGGTGAATTAAAGCATGATATATTTGATACATTGTAAAAAAAATTCATAAATGCCACAATGTACCCATACCCAGCCTAACAACAAAGTAATATTAAAAAGAGAGAAATACATAAGTTCCAGTTTTTCAGTGTCCTTACCTATACAAGGTATCTTCCATTTGTTTTAATTAAGCCATCCTGAAGGTAGGATATCTCATTGTGTTGCTTTTCCCTGATTACCAATAAAATTGATCTTTTTTTTTAAATAAAAAGGAAGCATTTTAATAATACATCGCCAGGCTACAAATTAAATTCAAGACACATGTTAAAGTATAGTTTGTAAGTTTGGTGTTCTGGGCTATGGTATTCCTGGGGATTAAAAACAAACTGTCTAATTTAAATTTTGGTCAAATGAATGGAAATATTAAGGATAAAGGGAACCAGCATCCTTATTGATGAAGAAATACATTTTAAAAATATATAAATGAGAGAAGAATAGATTGCAGTGTTTGACTGGAATGCAGCATCAATGTGAATAGATGATCAGACTGTGGAGAAGTAGCTGATTTCATGACTGAAAAGGAAAGGCTTAAAAACATATACTGGAGAAAAGGCAGCCTGTTCAACAAATGAGGCTGGGAAACCTAGATATCTGCATGCAGAAAAATGAAACTAGATCCATGTTTATTACTCTGTCAAATCAAAGTGGAGTAAAGACCTTAATATAAGACCTGAAACTTTGAAACTAGTGCAGGAAAAAGCAGGGCATACCTGGAATTAATATGCATAGGCAATGACTTCCTCAATAGAACTCAAATGGCTCAGCAATTTAGAGAAAGAATTGATAAATGGGACTACGTGAAACTAAAAAGCTTCTTCACAACAAAAGAAATTGTCTGTAAATTGAAGAGGCTGCCTACAGAGTGGCAGAAAATATTTCCCAGATTTATATCTGGCAAGGAAATAATAATCAGAATATATATGGAGCTCAAAAAACTAAACTCCTCAAAATTCAATGACCCAATGAAGAAATGGGCAAAAGAACTGAACAGAGCAGTTTCAAAGAAAGAAAACAAAATAGCTAAAAAAACACATGAAGAAATATTTAACATCCCTCACCATAAAGCAAATGCAAATCAAAAACTTTTTAGGATTTCACCTCACTCCAGTTAGAATGGCTACCAAGAAGTACACAAACAACAACAAATGTTGGCAAAGATGTGGCGAAAAGGAACTCTCATACACTGTTGGTGAGAATGTAAATTAGTACAACCACTAGGAAAACAGTATGGACTGTCCACAAAAAAATCTAAAAATAGAACTGCCAGACATTCTAGCAATTGCAGGTTATAATGAAGGCACCTGTGTGCCGATTTTTATTGCAGCATCATTCACAATAGCTAAGCTACGGAAACATCCAAAATGCCCCAGTACTGATGAATAGATTAAGAAATTGTGGTATTCAATAGCCAAGTTATGGAAACAGCCAAGATGCCCCACCACTGACGAATGGATTAAGAAAATGTGGTATCTATACAAAATGGAATTTTATGCAGCCATGAAGAAGAACGGAATGTTATCATTCACTGGTAAATGGATGGAATTGGAGAACATCATTCTGAGTGAGGTTAGCCTGGCCCAAAAGACCAAAAATCGTATGTTCTCCCTCATATGTGGACATTAGATCAAGGGCAAACACAACAAGGGGATTGGACTATGAGCACATGATAAAAGCGAGAGCACGCAAGGAAGGGGCGAGGATAGGTAAGACACCTAAAAAACTAGCTAGCATTTGTTGCCCTTAACGCAGAGAAACTAAAGCAGATACCTTAAAGCAACTGAGGCCAATAGGAAAAGGGGACCAGGAACTAGAGAAAGGTTAGATCAAAAAGAATTAACCTAGAAGGTAACACCCACGCACAGGAAATCAATGTGAGTCAATGCTCTGTATAGCTATCCTCATCTCAACCAGCAAAAACCCTTGTTCCTTCCTATTATTGCTTATACTCTCTCTACAACAAAATTAGAAATAAGGGCAAAATAGTTTCTGCTGGGTATTGGGGGGGGAGAGGGAGGGGGGAAGTGGGTGGTAAGGGAGGGGGTGGGGGCAGGGGGGAGAAATGAACCAAGCCTTGTATGCACATATGAATAATAAAAGAAAAATGAAAAAAATAGAAATTGTGATATTTATACACAATGGAATTTTATTCAGTCACAAAGAAGAATGAAATTTTGTCATTTGTAGGTAAATGGATGGAACTGGAGAACATCATAAGTGAAGTTAGCCAGATTTATCTGCATGTTTTCTATCATATGTGGATTATGGACCTAATACAAATACAGCAATGTTGTGAAAAACAGGTCACACTATAGGAAAGTCACATACAAGGGGGGAGAGGGTAAAAGAAGGAAGTTATGAAGGTGAATATAGTTGATGTGCTCTCTTTTTTCTTTTTTTCCTTTATTGTTCTGGGTGTGGGTGTATTTTAGCATTTACACAGATTCTTACAATATATCAGATATATCATACATGAATTCACCCCTTAAAAGAATGAATATAGAATTTTTAAACCTGTTGAACCCACCATATGAAGGTGACTGAGGTGGAAAAAAGAAAAATAGATTAGATGAACCTATTTGTTTTATAATACATATATTTGTGGAAGTGCCATAAGGAACTCCCCATGCAGCTATCTTAAAAAAGCAGAGATGTCTTTTTTTTTTTTTTACAAGATCAAAAATAGGAAGAACAGGTCTTGCCTGGTGGGGTTAGTACCAGGGAAGGGAGAGGAGATGGGGAAAGGGTATAGAAGGGTAAATATGGTGGAAATTCTGTGTACTAATGTATGTAAATGGAAAATGAGACTTATTGAAATTATTCCAGGAATCAGGGTGGGAGAATAAAGAATAGTGGAGAGGATGAATTCAAGTTTGATATATTTGATAAGTTGTAAGAACCTTTGTAAATAATCATGATGGACCCTTGCCAGCACAACAATAAAAAAATAAATAAATAAAAAAGAAAAGGCAGTAGAAAAGCCTAGACCATTTTCTTTGACAGAAAGCAAAGATACACTTAAAAATAATTGAAGGGGTGGAGAAATGACCCAAACAATGTATGCACGTGTGAATAAATGAAAAAAAAAATAATTGAAGGACAATATATATGACATTGTACATTTAAAGAAGAGTACTGTAGTCATCCTGTAAGTTCTTCCAATAGATAAATCTGGGTCATGTTGAATATAAAAGTAAATAATAATATCAACAAACTAACTCAATAAAGTAAAAAAATGAATTTATACCTACATAACTAGAGTTTATTACATAAAGTCAGAAAAGCAAAACTATTACATTAAGGTAGGCTTATTACTGGTAAGCATCAAAGAGTAACGGAATGAGGAAGATTTTTAAAGTTACCATTTAACAACTATCATATTAACAACTGTTTCAGATAGGATTCATTGCAGGATGCTGAAACTCATTGGTAAGTTTGCTAAATAACATGATAAAAGTTTCATACATATGTATAAATACTTAAATCAAAATAGACCTATACATAAGAACATATAGATATATATGCACATATATGCATATATGAGATAGAGTAAAAAAGATAAATTATAAAATGAGGAGATCTTGGTGACTATACGGATTCTTAAAACTTTATTATAAATTTTAACGTGAAAAAAGGAAAGCTGCTTTAACCCTATGATCCAATTTTACCTGTTATAAAATGGGATAAATTGTATCATTTGGATTTAAAATGGTGTATGCACATAAGAAAATTCCACTTTGAATCCAAATATATTTTAAGCATAGAACAGTCTTGCCCTGTTTTTTAAGTATAATGGCATGATTATATTTTATTTTGAACAAGACACTAACATTTTTTTCTGCAAAGGATGCTATTATAACTAGCTTCTAGCATAATAATGATTCTCTCTTACAAGTGGGAACTTCCTGATTTAAAGTATCAGAAACACTTTTTTAAAAAAAAGCAGAAGACCTATGGTGTAAAAACAAGAATATGGTTTTAGAGTCAGGCACACATAGACTGAGATTCTTGCTCACCTACTTTTGAGCTGCTTGCCTTGAAATAGTTTGGTTCTCTACAGTTCAGTTTACTTCTGAGTAAGGAGGATAGCTGGTAATTCTCACTTCATGGAATTTCATGAGGCCCTAAAAGAAAATACAACAAAATACCTAACACTATCCCTCACCACAATTATACTGCAATCCTATTGGCAATAATTATTAATACAGATTACACATTGTGCTGGCTACTCTTCTATCTCTAAAAACTCTATGATGTCTCTCTATAGAAACCGTTCCATAGATACAAAATCTTATCCAAATCATGTTCTAAAATTAAGTTGCTAATTTATTTCACTCACAAACTGAAAAAACAGAGCATGGATTTCTTTTGAACTACTCAGTTACTAGCAAAAATAAATAAGCCAACAAATAAATAAGTAAAAGCACAACTCTATCTAAAGTGAACTCCTCAAAGTGACACTTCAAATGACTTCTGTTGTTTTCAGTCTCTACTTTTATTTAGATTTGCTCTGAAAATATGTCACTCCCTGAGCAACTCCTTGGTAATGTTATAAGAAATTAAAGAAAATATTATTGGCAAAACAGAGATAGATTATTCAATTAAAATGTAAAAATGACTTATTTCCTTTATATACCATTCTGTAATTTGATAAATTTTAATGTAAAACATTTTAATTATTATTTATTATGCCATAGAATGCAAGCTCAAGAGCTTTATTTTTATCATTGTCTTTCTTTTCTAAATGAAGCCAGTAATGTAAGGAGAGCAGAGAAAATCAATTTTCCTCTCAACTTTTCAGGCCTACATGATTGAACTTTTTCTCTGCCTTTGGACAATGCATACTTCGATGAATACTGACTTCAGGAGTTTTGCAACATAAATTGACTTTTAGTCAAAAAAAAGTCTGGAATACAAACAGTATTTTAAAAAACTTTCTTTTCGTGTAAAAAATTAAGATGTAATTATTCAAAAAATTTGTCTTTCTTGTATTTTAAAGACTTAAACATATTATTTTAAAAACCTGATTTCAGAAAATAAGATAAGAACATAGAGGTTTTATTATAAATTTAGAACTTATGAAACTAATCGATCACTACAGTTTTGTTGATTTAATTCTTTAATCTCAACCATAGGCAAAATGCTATTTCAAGTGGTTTTTAAAAATAAGGTATCATTTAACACATTAATATTATTTTGTAAGAATATATTTTTATAATCATAAGTAGTTATTATTTACCAGTATGTCAAAGTATTTAAAAATCCAAAATATAATTTAATTGGAATTAAGTATTAAATTAGAGAATTTGAGTTTTCTTTTAAAAATTTAAATGTATACTTCTTAAATTCAATAAACCAGTTATCTCCTAGATGGTCTAATTTCCAAGGATCTATCATTTTCTGTCAAATACAGCTTTGATTATGGACTTAGAAAATATGAGGACAACTTACAGTAATTTCTAAGCAGGATAAAATGCCACAGAGCCACTGAAGAAAGCCTCTGGTATGTGACTAGCCTCTTTGCCTATGCAGCCTGATCCAACTTGGAAAAGCCGACGACAATTTACAGTCTGCAGTGTTCCACTGCTTGATTTTTATGGATCTGTACAGAAACCCTTGTCCTACAAAACTAGCCATTTAATTCATTTGGGGCAGTTTGTGCCTTAAGAAATGGCTTTTAGGTCCGTATATATCAATAACTTAAAGAGGAAAGCACTATCAACAATTAAATTCTTATAACGTGTCTGTTAATTAGAAAAGAGTGCTAAAACAGGGCAAAACTTTAAAGTTGTAAACTGAAACCCATTTGTAACATATTGTCAATTAAACATATTACCTTTATTATTATATCTTAAACACCCTATGCTGTACTTATAAGGCAATTCAAATTATTTAATGCTTCCTTGTAATCACACATTTAAGCTAACAGTTACTGAGTTCAACTTGTTATTGAAGATTTTCAAGTTACTACATGTTGCTTTGGGAAACAAACAGCATTTCCTTTATACACACTATTTTTCTTTAAAAATTCATACTTTTCTTATTTTGTAGTAATCAACTATCAAGATTATAATAGCTCAAATACAGAAAAAAATTAAGTGAAATTTATATTGAAATGTCTACTTGTGAACTGATCATGGTGGCACATGCCTATACTGGAGACTGAAGCAGGAGAATCAACAGCTCAAGCCCTGCCTGGGGTACATTTTTTGTTCCAAAAACAAATAAGCGAAAAAAGGGTTGATGCTGTAAATGAGTGTCTGAAGACTTTTTTTTTAAACCTTACACTTAATAAACAAGAACTTTTTTCTACTACACCGTAACTATTTGGTAGGCACTGAGAACTTAGAGATGGACTAAGTTTATTATTATTCAAAAACTCTTTGCACTGCTTTTGTGAAAACATTTCACTATTCCCACTTCAAAAAATCAGTGATTGATGTACTATCTATACAAGAATGAATATAGAATTTTTAAAACTGTTGAAATCACTGTAAGAAGGGGATTAAGGTAGAAAGAGGAAAAATAGAGGAGATGAACCAATTCAGTTCCATGTATACAAATACACATGCATTGTTACAAGGAAATCCCCTTAAATAAAAATGCATTTTTTTCTTTTACAGTATTGGAGAACAGGAGGGTTAAACAGGTCCTGTCTGGGGGAGTTGGTACTAGTAGAAGGAGGAAGGAGGTGGGCAAAGAGTGTGGGAGAGTAAATATGGTGCAAAAACCATGCACACATGTATATAAATGGAAAATTGATACTTGTTGAAACTATTCCAGGAATTTGGGGAGTAGTGAATAAAGAAGAGTGATGGAGGGGGTGAGTTCAAGTATGATATAATTGATACATTGTAAGAACTTTTGTAAATGTATGCCCACCCAGAAGAACAACAACAACAATAATAATAATGCAAAATCAATGGGATTTATAACTTAATCTCCTTTCACTAGAGGAGGTGGTTTCTTATGCCTGTAATCTTAGGTATTTGGGAGGCAAAGATAGGGATGATCACAATTCTAGGTCATCCCAAACAAAGGTTTTGACAAGACCCCATCTCAAGCAATAAGCTAGGCATAGTGGAGATAAGTGCTTGTGATCCCAGTGACATAGGAGACTTGCACAGTGAAACCAAGGTTCAAGGCTGAACCTAGACAAAAAAAAATTAAACAAATAATGAAACAAAAAACACTTGAGACTTTATCCAAAAAACAAACAAATAAACCATAAAACAAAAAACAAAAACATTTTGACTACAAATAAATATGAAAATTGGAATGTGCTTAAATTCTTAAATACACCTTAGACTTTTGCACAGATTGTCTATTGTATGTAAGGAAATAATTTCTTTTTTTCATAGAAGACTGACTGATATAGTACAGTGCCTAACCCTGAAGAGTGGCAGGAGAAAATATGTTGTAGAAGCTTCATCGTTGTTTTCTATCACATGAGCTAATACAGTTTAGAGTTCTACTCTTCAGTAACCTCTTCCACTATATCCTGGTATCTGTTATAATTTATCAGAACCAACTTGAAGCTATTCATATGGAGGAATTGATTATTATGGGATTAATAAATGTCAAAGGTTTGTAGTTCTATCATTTCTTTATTTGACTAACATTTAATGGACCAATTATGCCAGCAGCATTTAGTTACCTTTGCATGTACCTCAGTCATATTTTATATTTACTGTTGTACCTTTGGGCCTTCACCTGTTCTATTCCTTTTATCTGGAATGACCTTTTCCTTATTCTTTACTTGGATTTTTAATTTGCCTTCAGATCTCAGGAAAGGTTTCTCTTTCGGGAAGCTTAAAAAGTATCTTCAGAATAGTATGTTTCAAAATGCTTTTATAATGTCTTTACAGATAATTATGTCTTATGTCCAGAAATATGTTCATTTCAATATTTTATAATTATTAGTTTTCTTATATACCCTATAGTCAGATTTTCTACAACAATCAGGCATGTACAAGTGTTAAGATTCAATTAGTATTTGTTTAAAATAATTCACTCTGTATTTAGATCAATTCTAATAATAATCATAGATATACAATGTTCTGTGCTGATCATTTACATGTAGTTTTAAGGTTTACATCATTAAAAAGTTTTTTATAATATCTAAATTATGAATTGAAGCAATGTATGTGCTACATACTAAAATAGACATCAAATAGAAGATATTTTAATATATAAAGAAGTCATGACAAGCTTCTAGACATATTACACCAAGTTTCTGACTGAGAAATACTGCAGATTTGAAAACTTACCTCTATCCCCTACCCCCCACCCCCGATTTTTCTTGGTATAACAAAGCACAGTTAAAGCATTCAGAACTTGAAAGTCCAAACCACTAGAGGGCAAAGAAGATTGCAGAGCATCAAGAGAATAGAGGCCATGTGGGAAGGAGCAGCCTGGGGCTTCCATCTGAATTTGACATGAACAGAAGCCCTGTTATTGACATTCAGACTTTGAAATTGACTAAAGGTGAGGATTTAAGATCCCAGAGAAAAAGGAGTCAAAAATAATCAAGTCTGAATTAAGCGTTTGCTGATAAGTTATCTGTACACATAGATACATTCATGCATACATGCATGCATTTGTATACGTAGATGTTTGACCAGAAACAACATGGGGATAGTTTAAATTTGTGATCAGAAATACCATCTATATGAAGTTACAGAAGCTACAGATTTGGCAGTTCTGAGACTGTAAGTTAAGGGGACCTAGCAAGCATTTCACATTTTTAGTTGAGACTCCTTAAAAGAAAAGGTAAATAGAAAAATCTGTTCAGGACTATCAACAAATTAAAGATAAAACTGGGTCATCATTATCTATATACAGAGACTTTGCACAGAAATAAGTAGGGGGTGGGAAAGGCCATCAATAGATGACATGTTAAATGACTAAAAATAATATACACATAAAAATGAATAAAAATCCAAACTGTCCAATTAGAATCCTACACCCAGAAAATAAACCTTAGCACACTAAAGTGAAATATGTATCGTAAGTTAAGAAAACATATATGCAAAAAAAAAATTGAAACATAAACTCTAAAATAATTACTAATGAATTTCTCCATGTTTAGTGAAGATCCTATATGATGCTCCAGGGAAGCAAGTTGATGGAGGAGAAAATGAACAGTCCACAGAAGAATTAGGCTGGTAAATATACATGAATATTGACTACTAAAGAAAAGAAAATGGTAAAGACTTGCAATATGCAAAATATATGTGAATTGAAATTCTCAAGAGCAGTAGGTGACTAGGAGGAAACAAATGAGGTATTAGAGCTTTGTTCCTTGCAAGTGGCTTGGTCTCTCTTTTTCTGAAATGCGATAATAAGACTTGTAAATAAGTCTTAATAATTCAAATATATATTGTAATAATTATAATATGCATTGAAATGATTAATATTATGATCTCAATATTAATAAAGGAAAATAGGCTAATAATCATTTGGAATTCTTAGGCAATAACACAAGAAAAATATTTTCATAATCCTGAGGGAAATAATTATAAGTTCAAAATAACAGAAGTACAGGTAGAGATAGAGATAGAGGACTATATTTAACTTTTTAAATGCTTCCATCTCAGTAGATATAATTAAGAGAATGAAAATTTAATGATAATGAAGAGATATTTCTGATTCCTACTTCTGATTTTGGCAGAAGAAATCCACTAATAGTGGGAACATTCAATTATGGCACTGGGCAACTGAGTATTCATCTGACAAAAATCTATCAAAAAGGCTTATTATTATTCATTGTCAAGATATGTACAATATTATATAAATTACCACTACCCATTCAGTATGATGAGTCTATTTCAAAAAAAAAAAGGAAAAAACTATCTTTTCTGTCACCATTTATTAAAGGTAGACACATATTTCTTCCATAACTCATCAATTTCACTCAGTTGTATTCTTGACAGAATTGAATAAATACCTAAGGTATGTATTATACTATTCACATTAACATTATTCATAATTTCAACTGAAGTGTCTTTATCCCTTTACAAACTTACAGCATTTTTGTTTGCATCATATACAGCAATAATTCTGATGATCTTAGAAAATTTTTGGAAAAATTACTAAGACTCACTTCAACTTCAGTCTATTACAGTTTTATATTTGAATTTTCAACTATGTCAGCCAGTCAAAATGTTATGATAAATTGCCCATATCTTTCTTGTTACTTCTTAGATATAATATTATATTTGATGTAACTCAATACAGTAAAAATTATAAAAATATTTTTCATCATATTTGTAAAATATTTGTTTAGAACTATGGCATATGAGTGGTTAAAGTAGCACATCTACTTTATGACCACTCTGAAGAATTTGCCCAGGTCAAAGGGATAATTAGCTACAGGGTACAGGGAATTCTTTTCGTGTACCTCTTGTACCTCTGCTGTAACAATAACAGAATAGTGTTCTTTCCTTTGTCTTCTAGAAATGCCAGGATTTCCACTTCTTAAACATATTTTTCTAGTGAATTTAATGGTTTGGTTCATAATGAAGCACTTTTTAGGAAATTTAATGCTTCCTGTTGTTCTCTGTCATTCTTTCTGTTTCTCATACTTTCATAAAATAAATGAGGCTACTTTAGGTTGAATGGCAATACCTCCTTCAGCCTAAACTCTGATTTGATGATAATACATTTTTATTTATTTATTTATTTGCTGTGCTTAGTGGAGGGTACACTGTGGCATTTACAAAATTTCTTATACTATATCAAATATATCATAGTTTAATTCACCCCCTCCATCATTTTCCTTTATCTTCCCTCCCACCCATTTGTGGAATAATTTCAGCAGAGGCATTTTAACGAAGGGGAAGGTACCAGCTTGTCTTCTGTGTTGTCTGTCTTCATTCGTGGACTGATATGAAATTGTGAGTGGATGTAAATCTTATTATTTTTCAGCATTTTACTTCTAGCCACCCTCTGTTTTCTGCATGCCAAATTGAGTACTTTTTCTGCTTTATGCCAGAGGCTCTTTACAGAAACCACAGAGAAGTTGGGTTGAACAGTAGAACTCATTTAATTTATTTCCTTCCTCCCACCAAGAACTAGTGGAGTCTGAGAGTCCCATGATCAACATCCCAGATCACCTTTCTTTGAACAGATAGTTATAGGGGGCAAACTATGATTCTCAGACATGGGAATAAATTTAATCCTCAAAATCTACATATGAAGAATCATTTGCAGATCTGTCTTTCTCTTCTTCTGTATCATTTTCTCCTACATTGCTATTTACTGACTTGCTCACTTCCCTCTTACCACACATACTATTTGTGCCTTAGCTAGTCTACTTTCACACTGTGCTTTGCAGGTGATATAAAATAAAAACTATGCCTTGGAAGAAAGCAAAAAGTGGCCTTTAATTTAATATGTAAAAACACAGGGAAGTTTAAAGTCACTGAAAATTACATGCTTTAGAGTAGAATAGAAAAAGAAATATGGCACTGTAGCTAGGAACGTAAGCATGCCTATCCTCTTTGCTTCCCAACATTAATGAAAATATGAGACGTTATTTACAAAGTAGCAAATAGAGAATTCAGAAATCCTTAATCAAAGTGTGGTCAGAAAGAAATTCTTCTTTTCTAGTACCTATATTGTTTAGACCTCTTAAAAAGGGTATCAGCTATTCGGAATATAAAGTGAAAATGTAATGTTACAACAGAAATCTCAGTGCTTTAGTCTTATTTACAGTGAATGACATTATCAGAAACTCATTGTGATTTTTATACAGTCTGTAAGTTTTACTTTTAGTAAGTTCCTCCCATTTATTAATCTATATCTTTATGTAGCTATGTGATTTATTTTTAAAGATGAATAAGTTAAAAATAAAATCTATTTGGTGCAAAAGTGAAAATTGCTCACAATATACTTTCAACACATTGCTACCACAAGGAGTTTATTATGATACTTTTGTTTTACTCCTTACATAAAACAGAAAATAGTATATAGAAATCAATGTACCATCATTTATGTTTTCCTCCAAATTACAATATTTAGAGAGCTTTAGAAACTTTTATTGTACTGACTATATAACCTGCTCACAGTAATCTTTTTATTATAGTGTTGGTTAAGTTACTGCTGCTTTATGTGTTAGCAGTAGTATTATTTAATCAATGACATCAAACTGTGGTGTTGAGAGCATAACTGTACTTCTTTTAAACTGGTGGACTATAGTGCTGTGTTAACTAAAACAAGGAACAATTTATGCCTGTTGCTAACTGCATATTTTTTATTGCTCATTTTCTCTTAAATTCTTTCTTTTTATTGAATGAATGGCAGGAGAGTGTTTCATACTAATTTTTGTTTTTACTCTTGACTTTAAATTATATTAATGACATCTTCTGGTTTCCCTATTGAGTTTCCTAAATTGGAAATTTGACAGCTAAATGTAGTATGTAGTTCATTCTACCTGAAAATAAAGTGTTTTTATATTTATAGTTGTACAATAATGGACTCTTTTGGATAATTCCTGTGGTGTTTTGTGCCAAACTATTTAAAACGTTCAGGGAGGTTTTAAAATATTTTGGCATATGTACTCATTTTTGAGAACAAGGAAACTCTAAACATGAATTTAATATGTGAATGCACAGTGAGTCAAAGGAGCAAAGGGTTTTGAAGATGAGCAGTTTCTTTTTTTTCCCCAAATGTTGACACATTTTATTTAGATAATATCAAAATAATCACAATTTTAATATCACTACTGATTTTATCAGAAAAGCTTTTAATCCAGAGAAGCTGTCAAACTCACAGTGACAGACACAAATTCTCCGAAATTTAATTTGCAGTTATTGTAATGAAATATAGGCCCCAAAATGACCACGTGGAGAGGAGTGATCTGGCCAAGAGATTCTTTATTGCCAGGTGGGAGAGGGAGAGAGCAGAGAGTCAAGAGAGAGAGGCAGGAGAGGCAAGGGCTTAAATACCCTTCAGTGGGACTCAGCATGATCTGATTGGTTAGGATCTTATGGTTCATGCTGATTGGAGGTTGGGGCAGAAGGAGGGTTCAAGCTAGACTTGAGACTGGACTGTGACCCTGGGAGGCAGGACAATGACCCTGGAAAACAGAAGCTTAAGGGTGCAGTAAGAACTGAAACCTATTTAGTTCACTTGCCCATTTCTTTATTGTTCATTAGTTTTGGGAGAATTTAGTTTTTTAAGTTCCCTATATATTCTGGTTATCAGTCCTTTGTCTGATGTATAGTTGGCAAATATTTTCTCCCACTCTGTGGGTGTTCTCTTCAGTTTAGAGACCATTTCTTTTGATGAACAGAAGCTTTTTAGCTTTATGAGGTCCCATTTATCTATGCTATCTCTTAGTTGCTGTGCTGCTGAGGTTTCATTGAGAAAGTTCTTACCTATACCTACTAACTCCAGAGTATTTCCTAATCTTTCCTGTATAAACTTTAGAGTTTGTGGTCTGACATTAAGATCCTTGATCCATTTTGAGTTAATCTTGGTATAGGGTGA
This sequence comes from Castor canadensis, assembly GCF_047511655.1. Taxonomy (NCBI): domain Eukaryota; kingdom Metazoa; phylum Chordata; class Mammalia; order Rodentia; family Castoridae; genus Castor; species Castor canadensis. The sequence goes on along the minus strand of NC_133390.1, from coordinate 23,860,163 downwards.
TATACATGGATCTAGTTTCAGTTTTTTGCAGACTGCTAACCAGTTTTCCCAGCAGTTTTTGTTGAAGAGGCTGCTATTTCTCCATCGTATATTTTTAGCTCCTTTGTCAAAGACAAGTTGGTTATAGTTGTGTGGGTACATATCTGGGTCCTCTATTCTGTTCCACTGGTCTTCATGTCTGTTTTTGTGCCAGTACCATGCTGTTTTTATTGTTATTGCTTTGTAATATAGTTTGAAGTCAGGTATTGTGATACCTCCTGTATTGTTCTTTTGACTGAGTATTGCCTTGGCTATTCGTGGCCTCTTGTGTTTCCTTATAAATTTAACAGTAGATTTTTCAATCTCTTTAATGAATGTCATTGGAATTTTAATGGGAATTGCATTAAACATGTAGATTACTTTTGGGAGTATCTACATTTTTACTATGTTGATTCTACCAATCCATGAGCATGGGAGATCTCTCCACTTTCTATAGTCTTTCTCAATCTCTCTCTTCAGAAGTGTATAGTTTTCCTTATAGACGTCTTTCACATCTTTTGTTAGGTTTACACGTAGGTATTTGATTTTTTTTGAGGCTATTGTAAATGGAATTGTTTTTATACATTCTTTTTCAGTTTGCTCATTGTTAGTGTATAGAAATGCTAATGATTTTTCTATGTTGATTTTATATCCTGCTACCTTGCTATAGCTATTGATGATGTCTAGAAGCTTCTGAGTAGAGTTTTTTGGGTCTTTAAGGTATAGGATCATGTCGTCTGCAAATAGGGATATTTTGACAGTTTCTTTACCTATTTGTATTCCTTTTATTCCTTCTTCTTGCCTAATTGCTCTGGCTAGGAAGAAATTCAAATGGCCAAAACACACATGAAAAAATGCTCACCATGTCTAGCAATAAAGGAAATGCAAATTAAAACCATGCTAAGATTCCACCTCACCCCTGTTAGAATAGCCATCATCAGCAACACCACCAACAAGAGCTATTGGCGAGGATGCGGGGAAAAAGGAACCCTCTTACACTGTTGGTGGGAATATAAACTAGTACAACCACTCTGGAAAAAACTTTGGAGGCTACTTAAAAATCTAGACATCGATCTACCATTTGATCCAGCAATACCACTCTTGGGGATATACCCAAAAGACTGTGACACAGGTTACTCCAGAGGCACCTGCACACCCATGTTTATTGTGGCACTATTCACAATAGCCAAGTTATGGAAACAGCCAAGATTCCCCACCACTGATGAATGGATTAAGAAAATGTGGTATCTATACACAGTGGAATTTTATGCAGCCATGAAGAAGAATGAAATGTTATCATTTGCTGGTAAATGGATGGAATTGGAGAACATCATTCTGAGTGAGGTTAGCTTGGCCCAAAAGACCAAAAATCGTATGTTCTCCCTCATACATGGACATTAGATCAAGGGCAAACACAACAATGGGATTGGACTTTGAGCACAAGATAAAAGCGAGAGCACACAAGGGAGGGGTGAGGATAGGTAAGACACCTAAAAAATTAGCTAGCATTTGTTGCCCTTAACTCAGAGAAACTAAAGCAGATACCTTAAAAGCAACTGAGGTCAATAGGAAAAGGGGACCAGGAACTAGAGAAAAGGTTAGATCAAAAAGAATTAACCTAGAAGGCAACACCCACGCACAGGAAATCAATCTTATCTCAACCAGAAAAAACCCTTGTTCCTTTCTATTATTGCTTATACTCTCTCTCTACAACAAAATTAGAAATAAGGGCAAAATAGTTTCTGCTGGGTATTGAGGGGGTGGGGGGGAGAGGAAGGAGGCAGAGTGGGTGTTAAGGGAGGGGGTGGGGGCAGGGTGGTGAAATGACCCAAGCCTTGTATGCACATATGAATAATTAAAAAAAAAAAAAAAGAACTGAAACCTATTGGCGCCATCATTGCCAATATTCCTCCCTTTTTTGTTTGTTAAGGAAGGGGGGCGTTGTGTTTGCTCTGGCTTCTTCAAGCTGGCAAGGGGTGGTGTAGGGGATGGGAGGGTTAGTTGGCAAACAATGTTGGGGTGCTGAGCCTCATGATTGTGTACACCTAAGCTCCAAAAATGAAGATTTCCTCTTCCCTGAAGCTGATGAAGGTCCCTTGTAGCCATAGGTCATAAAGAGTCTCAAGCCAATCCTCTGACCTCCTCATGGTGGGTATCAGCCAACTATCCTCACGTTTTGGAGAGGTTGGTATCCCTGGAGGTACAACTGGTTAAATTTTTGATTAGCAATAGCAGACATGTAGTATGATACAAGGGAGGAAGGTTAAGAATTGGAGAGCAAGAACATAGGCATTTGGATGGGCATTGGCCAGGAGAACCACTGTGAAATGTTGTTCCCTAGAGGATTCCAAGAGTCCTCCAACTACAGAGAGAGAAACAGGTGGCCATACATTATCTAAGACCCAAATAGGAATATTGGGAGGAGCATAAAAAGGTGTCTGTTCAGGGACTGCATACTTAGGGATCTAAATTCTGCAAAATCCTATAACTGCCAGGAAAGCTGTAAGCTGTCTTATGGTATGGGGGTTGGGAAACAGAAGGCTGGGTTGCTGCATTTATGACTCAGGGAGTGAGTCTGTCCCTTTAAGGCCACACCTAGGTAAGTGACCTGTGGGAGGCAGGGGCTGTCAAGATTTAAACGTAACACTCTTGGATAAAAGAGAACTTTAGCTCATTATTTTATATAAATTGACACTTATAACCTTTTAAATGTTTGTACCATATTTAGATAAAGTATAACATAACACTGTTACAAGGTGGTCATTTAAGACACATAAGCAAATATGTAAATGAACTCTCATTTAGTAGTACTTAAAGCTTGACAAGATCAGCAGAAAACATGAATAATTTCTTTGATAAAATCTTTCTCTGTGATGGTTTTTTGTAGACCTTACTCAGAGCAGAACAATATTAAGATAACCTTGTGATTTCATAGACACAGAGAATTTGATTTTAGTTTGACATGACCCTAAAAATCTTTTAGGCAACTCTTAGATTATATTCAACTTTATCACACATCGAAGTTTTTTATTATGCACTTTTAAAACTTACTTAGACCTTTATGTAACATACTAAACCCTTTGATGGCTTGTTTTTATCCCTTCTATTGGAAACAATCTTTAGGATAAGCCCTTTTTAACAAAATCCTTTCTCATCCAAAAAACCATTCCTTTTTCCTTTAACTTCTCAAAAAATACATTTGTTACCTATCTATATCCTTTCCAGTTCTTTAGTTAGTAATTTGTATTTTAAAATTAACTTTTATGAGAATTTTAAATTTATTGTAGGGGCTGGAGCAACTAATTAGTAGCCCTTGTTGTTTTAAGGAATTTATGATAGGCATAAGGCCTCATCCTCCCTCAGGCTTGAGGAGATATTGTTTTAGGTATGGAAACTGTGAGGGATTTTTGAGTTTTATTTGAATAGGGAGGGCCGTCCTGGCTCACCCTACACTGGTCTCATCAGTCCACACTGTGGAATCTTTTTGTTCCTGAAGGAGGGGGCAGCAGAAATGGCTGCCTGGTGGGAGGAGAATGTGAGCTTTTAATTGAGATAGTAAATCCTGTCCCATCAGTGACACTGGAGTTTCAGGTATATGAGGAAAGAGTGACAGAAGAGCAGGTCTCCCCAAGAGCAGGCCAGAGGCCAGGTAAACTAGTGCTCTAGGGGCTGGCCAGATTTGCCCTGAAAAATAACTTTTGTCATTGGACCAGGGACCAGGAGAAAAAGGTAAAACAGAGAAACGGGCTCCACTGTCTAGGAGAAAAATGGCCTTTTTTTCCTGCCATTATGGCTCCTCAACACTGATGCCAAGAAGTGGAGTGTGGCCAGGAGGCTTGGACCCATCAATCTATAGGAGGTGGCACCTCGCCTTCCATCTGGTGACGGGGGGCACTTAGACCTCCAGTGGTTACCCTTGCAGAGGGCAGGGTCCCGGTTGGGGGCAGGGCTGTCTCCTGGGCTGTCCCCCCTTAAGCATTCTCTGCAGAAGTGCCCCTTCTGTCCACCACAGCTGCAAGTTCAGGATACAGGCCCCAGTCAGGTGGGGCCCTCTCTGAGAGCAGCAATGAGGCCATGGTGTCTCTTATCTTTTTCTCTCCTGTTAGTAAAGTCCTGGACATACAAACATAGTCATAAATACAGACGTGGCTAGCTGTATTACTTGGCTCAATGACTTTTCCCTTCAGCCACAGTCTGAATCTTTTACGAATATCTGGGGCTGACTGTTAAATTTATCTTGGAGGAGAACCTCTCTCATCTGTGACTCTGAGTCCACCGTGGTATGCTTTCTGATAGGTTGTTGCTGTAAAGTAAAGGTGTTATTTTAAATTGACACCTGACACTCTGGAGAGCAAATTTCTGAACTGTTCTGGGCCTCAGTTTCCTCGCTTGAAGAATGAGGGATCTGGTCTAGGTTAAGCTACGTTTTTCTACTATGAGATGGCTGAAGTGACATTAATGCCACTTATCTTCTTTACCATTTATTTATTTATTTATTTATTTATTTTTAGTAATGCTGGGGAATTGAACCCAGGGCTTTGCACATGCTGGGCAGACATTCTCCCATTGAGCTACTTCCTCAGCCCCAAATATTATTATTATTATTTTTACTTTGGCTGTACTGGGCTTGAACTCAGGACTTAGTGCTTGTAAAGCGGCACTCCACTGCTTGAGCCTTATAATCATTTCCAACCTGAGTGGCCTGGGCCAGAACCCATTGCTTTTCTAATGAGAGAAATTTGTATAGGGGACTTCAGTTTACTTTTTTTACTTTTATAGAAAAGGCCTATTATAATTTAAAGAGCCCTGTGAAAGCCACTTCTCTTGGTCGCCCAAGGCATACTTAGGCCAACCTCAGTACAAAACTTCCAACATCTACCAGCCAGAAGACTGGAAGATGCAGGTCCCATCTAGAAAGAACAAAACATTAGGATCCTGTCTTTTAGCTAACAGCAGGCAGCCTCTTTAATAAAGGCTACCTTTTTCACAAAGAAATAAATCATTTGCAAAGTTAGAGAAGGGATTCAGAGGGCATTTCAGGCCAATAACAGTGCCATACGGAACAACTAGTGTTAATATTTGGAGGGAAAAATTTATGCTGCGGCCAAAGGTATAGAAAATTCTTAATGAGAAATTTAGAGACCACTGCTTTATAGGAGCAGTTTCCTCTTATAAAGTAAATACAAATGCTTCAAGAGAGCAGAGTATGTGTACAAAGGTAAAAAAGATGATTAACTAAATTATCTGCTGTTGTGGAGAAATTAATTTTCTTCACTGTAAGTTATCCTCAGAGTTTTTATTTATGCAGTTGTATGATAGGGTAAGATGCACACCTTCCTGTTCATGAGTCAATCTACATTAAAGTATTTATGAAACATGAATGTAAATTGATCATTTATTTCTTAAGTTCTTTTGACAGTAGAAAGCAGATTAAACAGAAAATGGAAGTGTTTAGACTTTTATTAGTCACAGCCTTTTCTGTTATTAGAAGATATATGCTTCTAAATATTTGGATGGGCAGTTATGATTGAAAACTTCATTCAGTTTAATGGCATTTTAAATTTCTTAAATTTTAATGATTGACATTTTAAATAAGCATGAAATGCTTCTTAACCACATAGAAGAAGCTTATAGTTGCTGCTATTGCGGTTAGATAATATTTTGAGTTGTATGTTGTGATCTATATCAATACAATGAAAAAATTAAGTATGTTACAGTAATAAGTATTAAGAAGGTTTAAATTCAACTAAGAACTTAGATAGTAAACAATGTTCCATTACATGATTTTTGAAAAAATGTAACTACATATTGTACCTATATTTTTCTTTCTACCTTTTCTAAACCATTTAGTTTGTCAGCTTTCCACATAAAAATTAAGGAGGAAAGCTGGAAATAAAAGGTAAAAAAAAAATAGGAAGTGTCATCATCTACTCAGCAACTGAATAAAGTATTAATCTTATTTCCTTGCTTGCTTTGATTAAAAAGAAAGGAGAAGAAGAGAAAAACACTGAAGTTGCTTCAACATTTTTAGCCTTCTTTTATTAGTAGTATCCTAACTTCTATCTATTTTGATAATTGTGTTATGATAAAGGATACAAACATACCTCATACAAAATATGCTTACCAAAATTGTTCTCAATATAAATATATTTGATCTAAATCTGCTCTTCATTTTAAAGAAAGCATTTGATTTATTGAATTACTTATTTTATCTTTTCCATAAAGTTCAAATACATTTATTTTTTCTATATCATTTGGTTATAACTATAAAATACTATACCAATCTGTCTCCCTAAAGTGCCTTGAAATAAAAATGCAAAAATATACAAAATATTAAGAATCAGCATGTGGCTTATATTAAGATGATCATGCAGTCAATATTCCCAGTACTGGTTTATGATTATTAAGAGAAATTATCATAACTCAACTTATCTTCATCAAATCTCTATAGATAAGTTATAATTTTCACATCCACAAATCAGCTATAACATATAAAGTGACAAAGTACCTGATGGGGTATGAGTAAATGCATGTTAGGTCATCCATACTAAATTTTGGTGTCATAGACATATTTATTCTTTCTTATATATGTGTGAGCCAATGAATAAAGTTGATCATATTGATGTTGAAAATAAAATTCTACGCGATAAATGCCTGTCATCCATTAGCTTCATGAATCCTAAATTGCTGAGTATATGAGCTCTACAAATGTAATCTTGGAGATTTGTAATGAACATTTTCCTACAGTACTGTAAATTGCACTGATTTTCTGGTCAGCTCATTCCAAACAGAAGCACTGTGACTAGATTTAAGATGCATGAAGTACCCTATCCATTCCACAAACTGAAAGAGGTGCACATTGTCTGATTTGTAGAATTATAATAAAACATTTCTAAATTTCATAATTGTGGCTTCAGCATGGCAACTGCTCTCAAGGAAATTACTCAGTGTTTTGTATGGAATCCTAATTAATTGTGTTGGCAGTTTCCCCTTTCCTGATGTCATCTTTATTCATGTCTTTAAGGCTCTACTCCTTCCATGAGATTGCCTACAAGAATCTATGTTGTAAACTGGCAGGTTATCTGGAAAATATGACTCTTTGGGTATGTGGAAAACATGGTTCATACTCTTGGATAATTCTGAATTCCTAGGTTTCTGGTAATGTAATCCTCTATCCTGGCCTTCACTTGTATATTTTTATTTGCTGTTCAATCTTCTTGATTTTTTTCTCCATACCCAGTTTTGTTGATTTTTATTAAATTGGAAATGAGTTCTAGGAGCAAACTGCCATTGGTGATTCTTTGAACTGTGTTTGCATGTTTATGCATGTATGTATGCATTCACATTCTTAAGTTTATATGCATATATATGTACATATGTGTGCAGTGGAAATATATTTATATTATAAAAGAGAGAAAGAGATACATATACAAGGCAAGGGAACTAGGCAGCAATAAAACTGATACTTGAATATGTATTATATTCTAACCTATGTCAAGTACTAAAAAGAGAACAAATTTCATCTTGTAACTATACAACAAAAGACAAAATGACAATATAGATTCAGTACTCATTTGTGATATTCTTAGTGATGTCCTACTCCTAATCAGATTCTTTGAATGGAGATTTTACTTTTTATTATTATTTGACTAATTGCTCTGTAAATCAGTGGTCTATGAAGAAACAAAAGCAAAAGATGTGAGTGTGTACGTGTGTGTGTGTACATGTGTGTAAAAACATATAATCATATATAGCAGTATATGTTTTGAAGTTATGTTTTTAGATGATTTTGTCAAGTGCAAACATCAGAGTGTTTTTACAGAAACTTAGATTACTTAGCTTGTGGTATACCAGGTTATGTGGTATGCCATATTGCTCCTATAGCATGTTACTTTATAGAGTGTTACTAAACTGAATAATTTTAGCAACAGTAACCAAACAAACCTAAATATTGAAAGGGTAGAGAAAAAATGTTACATAAAAATGTATGTATGCACATATGCAAACATATAAACACACACATATATATTCTTCATCAGCTTGGGCTGTTATAACAAAGCACCATAGGCAGGGATGTGGATAAACAATAGAAATATAATCTTCAAAGACCTGAAGCATAGAAGCTGAAGATCAAGGTGCCAGCATAGGCTGTTTGTTCTACTGTCCCTCCTCCACATCACAGTCTGCTATCTTACTATATCCTCACATGGTGGAACAAAGGAGTCTTAGATTGTTCTCTGTGTTCTCTTTTTAAGGGCACTTATCATGCTGAGAGCTAAGCTCTCACAAGCTGATTATCTCCCAAAGGCCCTACTTTCTAATACAATCACATTAGGGTTAAAAATGTCAAGATTAAAATATAGGAAATACACAAAAATTTGATCCATTTATGAGGATACACAATTTTCTCTTCTGTATGTGCATTATTTTTATATATGTATATATATATATATATATATACAATATATGCCATTTAACAGCAGTATGTGTTTTGAAATATGTTTTTAGATGACTTTGTCAAGTGCAAACATCATAGAGTGTTTTTACAGAAACTTACATTACTTAGCTTGAGGTACACCAGGTTATATGGTATGCCATATTGCTCCTATAGCATGTTACTGTACATCACGTTACCGTACTGAATAATTTTAGCAACAGTAACCATACAAACCTAAACATTGAAAGGGCAGAGAAAAAACATCAAATAAAACATGAAAAAGGAATTTGCCATGAAAAGAGCTGGCAGGACTGAAAATTACTTTGGGTGAATCAGTGGTAGGATGGTGAGTGAATAAAAGGCCCAGACATTATTACACACTGTATACTTAGTCTACATGCAATTTATGTAGATGTTTCTTTTTTCAATAAGTTAACTTTGCATTACTGTATTTTAGATTTATAATCTTTGATATTTTAAGCCTTTTCACCCATGTAATAACATTAAGATTAAAACAAAATAATTATTATAGTACTACAAAAATATTCTTTTATGACTTTATTGCAGAAGCTTTTGTCTATTTCTATAATTTTTATTTTTTTTTACTTTTTAACATTTAAAAAATTTTTATTTTAACATTTTTACATTTACTTACATGTGTATATATTATTTGTGTCATCACTCCCTTACCCCCCTGCCTCCAGGCAGAACCTGTTCTACCTTCTTCTTCTCCAATTTTGTTGAAGAAAAAACATAAAAGATAAGAAGAACTTTTAAATACTTTTTTTACTAACACACAAACATACATACTAGCTTAGGCCTGTCTTCCACATAATGTCTCACAGACAGGCCCTGAGGGGTAATAACAGACATGGAGCTGTGATATCCTATGGCAAAAATACTTTTTTCTGGAATATCTCCTTGAAGGACTTGACTGAAATTGTCTTACAGTTATTTTTAAATAATAGAAATACACTATAATATAATGACAAGAATGATAACATAACACATGGATACATGAAAACAATAGTAGGAATCTCTCTGTATAGCTATCCTTAACTCAACTAGCAAAAACGCCTTGTTTTCCTTATTATGCTCGTCTTTTCTTCAACAAAATCAGTGATAAGCGCAGAACAGGACCTGCCTGTAACTGAGGGGGGAGGGGAAGGGTTAGGAAGGGGGCAGGGTGGAGAAATGACCCAAATAATGTATACAATGTATGCACATGTGAATAAATGAACAACAACAAAAAAGAAACACTGAAAACATAAATTAAATAAAAAAAGATAACATAAATACATCAATAATCTAGTCATTTATAACCATTATGAAGTATAATTGTTTGTGTGTAATTCTATGCATCATACTTTTATATAATTGCCTGTGCAGTGGGCTTGTTTAAACCACAGTAACCACAAAGACATGAATAATGTGTTGTGTTATGATCTTACAATGGCTATGACATCAGTAATGATAGGAATTGTTCAGGTTTATTACAAACTTATGTTACATTGCATATATGATCCATTATTGACTAAAATCATTATTTAGTGTATAAATGTATATATATGATAATATATAAATATCATAATGATGATTATATTATTAAATTGTCTAATAAATTTCATAAATATATTATTCTATGATGTGATATATTATATAAAATACATAATATATATTATGGAGAGAGAGAGAGAGATGGGAGCACATTTATTTTCAGGAATTGTCTTGCAGGAATGTGGAAATTAGTTAGTTCAAAATCTTCAGGGTATGGGAGCTGCTAGAGTCATATTTGATGTCTGAAGATATTCCAGAGGCAGAATTCTTTCTTTAGTCTTTTTTTTCTTAGTCCTTGATTTAAATGTATGAGACTAACCTTCATTATGGACAATAATCTTCCTTCCTGAAAGTCTTGATTTTGATTTGAATCTTATCTTAAAAATACCTTTGGATGGACACTTACATTGGAGTTGGATAAAATATTTGGGTAGTGAAGCTGAACTAAAATGATTTCTAAAATTAGCTGCTACTCTCCCTTACAGTGTGAAATAGAGCACATGCCTATGTATCAAGATTTTTCCTTTGTGTACATTGCCCAACTTTATTTATTTAAATTCTCTACCTGTAGCTATATCTGTGTATTTTCACAAATTTTAAGAAAATTCTTTCAGAGAATGCATCCTTGTTATAAATCTCTTTCTCCCATTCTCCTCAAAATCAGATTTCTTTTGTGATATTTCTCTTTAACTAAGTGAAGTTTGTCTTTTCTCTTCCATGTAATTTTCTTACTTGTTTGTATCAGTGAGCGGGCTTTGTATATTTCATCTGGTTTTGAATGTAGAAAGCCTGATATTTGCTTGCTGCTCAAGGAAAGTCTTTTATTTCAAGAGCACATTGTTTTATTTGGGGAAAGATTGTATATTCCCCAAACCCAGAATTTGCTGTCTAGTTTATAATAATCAAATATCTCATGGGTTATTGGTGACTGCTGTGAACTGAAGGTTTATGCTTCACTCTACACCAAATTCATTGGTTACTTGCAAGTGGGATTTTGTGAACTGCTTAGGTCCTGTGAGTAAGACTATTGTTCTTATCAAAATTGTGCAGAGAGTTCCTTGGCCCTCTCTGCCTGTGAAAACACTGAGAAGACAGTCATTTCTTTGGTCAGGAGGAAGATTCTTTTTAGACAATGATTTTGCCAGTGCCTTGATCTTAGATCTTGCAATCTCCCAGAATTGAAGAAAATAAATTTTTGTTCTTTATAAGCAACCCATTTTGCAGTATTTTGTTAAAATAGCCTGAATGAACTAAGGCAAAGACAAATACAATAGAAATAAAAATAAAAATGCAATTACCTTACTATGCATTTTTCATTAAACATAACCTTCATTATGCTCATTTAAATATGATCTTACATATGTTACCATATGTCTTCCTTGATACAGGGCATTTAATAGCACTTCACAGCATTAAAGTCAAATGTACAAACCACTCAATATAGACTCTTGTTTATAGTAGATGGAAAACAAAACAAAACAAAATCCCCATTAAATGAGTATCAGTTAAACAGAATTGGTAGGCTGATATACTAAAATGCTTGGACTTATATGATTCAAGTAAAATACAAAGTATGGCTTATAACTGCAAGCAATTTTTAAATCAAATGGAGATTTCAATTTTAAATGCTTAAAATACTAATGTGCTTTGTGAAGAGCTTTACTTAAAGATGTTTTAAATTGCTATATTATACTATACTATTCCAAATAAGACCATAGACAATATTGTGATTTTTGTAAAGCTACTAGGGATATATTTTTAAATGTTTATATAATAGTTGATTGAAATTTTCTAAGGCTATATGTAAATTTAGGGAATTGAAATATGTCATGTTGTATTGAGTCAATAATGAAGAAAATGTTAAAAGACATGGTCAGGTTAGAATTGTTATCAGGGTGGTTTCTAGGCAAAATAAATATGGCATAGTAAGAAATATATAAACAGCCCTCTGATTGCTTTATAAATTCTGACCAGATATATAGGAAATCTGACAGAGCATATGATGAAAGCAATAAACTTATGAGAAATACCTTTGTGTCTACAAAGAAAATAAAAAGTGTGAGAAAAATCAAGAGAGTAAAAAGAAAGAGAGAAGCAGAAAGCGAGACACAGACAAAAAGAGAGAAGATTTTGAAACACTTTTCCAGCCATGCATAAATTTCTGTGTACTAAATTCCGGAGAGACACCTGACACCAATTATCTTCTAAAATATAACACCCAAATAATCTATATAAACAATTAATATTAAGTGGCAATCCTCAGTGTTACAAAATTGTGCTGCTTTGCACAATACATAATTTAGGGTAATTTGTTCTCTGACTAATACCTATAACAAAATCTCACTGGTATAGTCAGGAGTGAGTTATTGGCAATATGAAGTAATTGAAATTATCAACAGGTAAAATTAAAGGAGAAGGTTTAAGTGATAGAATTATAGTACAGGCTAGCAATTTCTCAAAGGGAATTAACCAAATATAATTGCATATCTCTGCTGTGTTCTAAAGTTCAGCAGGCAGAAATTTTATTGAATCATTTATATGACACTACATACCAAATGGGGAAAAATAAAGGAAAATGATTTAAAATATACCTGGGCTAGAATTTTATTAATGGTATCTAATGATCATACATCCCATTTTCTGTTACATTACTCCTAGGTGCATTAACCCAAAAGCATGTAGCTAATATGTTCTTTTGTGTATGTTATCTATCAGTCATCCTCACCATTAAAATGTACTCAGACCTAAACTTCACATTTTTGCATTATCTTGTCAAAAAAGAACTGATATCTTATGTATCTGTTTTAAGGAGTTTGTATTTTAACATGCATAAATTTGACTTTAAAACTAGTCTCTCATATAGTCATACAGTTGGATATTATGGTTATAGAATCACTAACCTATTGAGTTTTAGATGATTTATGTTTCTATAAAAGAATTGGAGCCTATAGATGATATAAATGATGTTTATGGGCTTTCTCTACACAGTTATAATGAAACTTGTTTAGCTGTATGTCATTTCCATCAATAAACTTACTAATTTACTGTTTATTGATTAGAAAAGCAATTCATGATTTGTCTTAAATATGCTGATTAAGGACTCTAGCTGGGACTTAAACCTCGCATATATATATTTTAGAGAATAAAAAAATTATGTATAAAATATTCATAAAATTTGATCTGGCAAGATAAAAAATTCTAAATGCCCAGAAACATTAGGAAAATATCAACTGGACTTCCAAGTAATCTAAAAGAATAAGTTACAGAGTATATGTTTTCCTTTGAAAATCAAAGACATAAGCTTTCAAACTACAACCTGAAAATAAACATGTGCACTTAAAAACTATATGAGAATTGAATAAATAGATTAATATATATATATATTTATAAGAATGTTTGCATACTTTTGGATCTTTATAAGATAAATTTAAATCTGACCCATGTTCTTCTCAATTTCTGATGCATTTATGTCAATCAATGCAACTGCAAATGAAGCAAATAACTGAAGTATAAGTGAGAAAAGAATAGTTAGGAAAAAGAAACTTGGAAAAAAGTTTGGTGTGCATGTGGAGGGGCACACATCATGAGACATAATTCAAATTTAAAACATAATAGTCCATGTAAGAAAAGAGAACTACATGGTTATGATTTTTTAAATTTTGTTTCATTTTTGTTGCAGTCCTAGGGATTGAATTGAGAATGTCATGCACGCTAGCTAAGTGTTCTGCGACTGAGCACTATCTTCTTCCCTCCTTATATCCTTTTAAAAGCTATTTTAAAAACTATATAGGGAGCTCAAAAAACTAAACTCCCCCAAAATTAATGAATCAATAAACACGCGGTCAACTGAACTAAACAGAACTTTCTCAAAAGAAGAAATTCAAATGGCCAAAAAACACACCAAAAAATGCTCGCCATCTCTGGCCATAAAGGAAAGGCAAATCAAAACCACATTAAGATTCCACCTCACCCCTATTAGAAAAGTTATCATCAAAAACACCACCACCAACAGTTGTTGGTGGAGATGGGGGAAAAAAGGAAGCCTTGTACACTGCTGGTGGGAATGCAAGCTGGTGCAAACACTCTGGAAAACAATATGGAAGCTTCTTTAAAAAACTAAACATAGATCTGCCATATGATACAGCAATCCCACTCCTGAGTTTATATGCAAAGGAATGTGACTCAGGTTACACCAGAGGCACCTGCACACCCATGTTTATTGCAGCACTATTCACAATAACCAAGTTATGGAAACAGCTAAGATGCCCCGCTACTGATGAATGGATCAAGAAAATATGGTATTTATACACAACGGAATTTTATGCAGCCATGAAGAAGAATGAAATCTTATCATTTGCAAGTAAATGGATGGAACTGGAGAACACTATCCTGAGTGAGGTTAGTCAGGCTCAAAAAACCAAAAATTGTATATTCTCCCTCAAATATGGACTTTAGATCTAGGGCAAAGGCAGTAATGTTGTTGGACTTGATCACACACTAAGGGGAGAGCACATACGGGAGGAATGGGGATAGGTCAGAAACCCAAAACTTCAAAGTGTTTGATGTTCCCACTGTAGATGAGCTAATACAGTAACCTTAAAAAGAAAGAGATCAATATGGGAAGGTGACCAGGAAGCAATGAAGAGGTCTCTTAGAGATGAATCAATTTGGGTTGTAGTACACTTGTGCATGGAAGCAATGCCAGGATTCTCTCTGTATAGCTATCCATATCTCAACTAGCAAAAATGTTATGTCTTTCTTATTATTGCTTATGTCTTCTCTTCAACAAAATTAGAGATAAAGGCAAAACAGGTTCTGCTTAGAAGCGAGGGGGGTTGGGGGAAAGGGAGGAGGTGGGGGCAGGGGGCAGAAATGGCCCAAAGAATGTATTCATATATGAATAAATGAATAAAGAAAAAATTAATTGACAAACACCACATGTACTTATTACTTATGTGTTGCTTTGTAATATGTATAAATTGTAGAAAGGATGAATTGAGATATTTTACAAATGCATTACTTTTTTTTATTAACATTTTTATACATGTTATTACATGTTATAATAACATTTAGAATCTACTCAGAACATAATACAATGTTACTAAATATGTTTGTCATATTGTACAGCTCTTGAATTTATTTGCCCTATGTAACTGAAGTATTATAGCTTGACTTATATATTATCTCTAAAAACTGATCTTTTAATAGTTAGGAAAGCAACCAACTATGAATTTTAGACATTTTAAATTTTTTCATCAGTGTATTTTGAACATGCTTCTAAGTTTTATAATGAAAAGTTTTATCCACCTGCTTTATCTCTTCTCCATCATTCTCAACAAAATAGCTATGTTTCTGAAATCTTATCTCTATAATTCTAGACTACTTGTTTCAGAGAAAATTTCATGATTTTTATATTTTACAATAATGTTATAAACACAACAAATTAAAAATCATCCCCTCAACATTTTAAACTTAATCACCCATCAAAGTAACATTATAATATTACTAAATAATAGATATTCTTTATGCTATATCCACAAAAATATGAAGCAAAATTAAGTCATAACACAACAACTCTTTTCTTTTGTAGCTTTTTCTTTTGCCTTATTTTCACTGTTTTCTCATTATGTTCATATAGCATGTTTTTCTGTGTAGTTATCAAGAACTTTATAAAGTCAATAATTCTACCACTTGCATTTCATAAATGTATTTAAATCTCCAGAAACTTTATTTCCTCCCCCAAAGTTCTCTACCTTTACTACTAAGCCTTCCAACTTCTATTTGAAATGTTTGCTCTTGGGATCTTAATCCATTTTCTGTTTTTAAAGAGAATGCCTGAGACTGGATCATTTATAACAGAGTTTATTTTAGAACATAGTTTAGAAAGTACAGGAACATTGTTTTGACATCTGTCTGGCTTTAGGTGAGGGCTTTGTTTTTCCCCATGTATAGCACAAAATCAGAAAGCCAAGCAGATGTGTGTAGAAGAGAAAAAATTCAAAGTATAGCCTTGCCTTATGAAAATTAACCTAGTCCTGGAGAGGAAGAACTCATTCTGTCTTATAGAAAGCATTAATCTATTTATGAGGACTCCATTCCCATGTCTCAAATATCTAAAATTAGAGCCCGCTTCCCCGCACTACTATTTTGTTGAAGAGTTAAGTCTCAGCAAAAGTTTTGATGTAGAAAAACTATAGTCAAGCAATAGCAGGTGTGTGTAATCAAAATTTAACTATGCATTATTTGTATCATCATTTTAGGATTTCTAATCCAATAAATCCTACAGAAGTCTGCAGTTACATACATGCTTGTTTTGCATGTTTACATGCTTCTTTTCTACAGCATATCATTCATCAACTTTCTAAAAAGGACTAGAGATATGTAAGTTACCACCAGCTAAGAGAACACATAGGACAGAATCATAAAGCATTATTAGAAAACAGAATAGACTTTCCATAGTAATGTAATTTCTACCTGTTGCTAAATTCAAAAAAAAAGTTTCTTACACAGTTTTGAGTATATTTAGAAAATAAGTTCAATTTCTATAAGGACAGTAAATTTAATGTTGTGTAGTTTTAATTAATGATTATCACTTGAAACACAGCTTAAGGGATGTGATTTGTAGTTCATTGCTAGAGTACTTGCCCAACACACAAGAAACTGGGTTTGGGTTCAGCTGCAACACCACACACAAACAAAGATAACTTAAAATATTTTATTAGCAAAACAATCAAAACATTCTGTTAGGTTGTCTGTGACAATAGTGGTATATGTTATGTATTTTACATAATTAATTCATTCTATTTTATATCGTTAAGTTTTTATGAAAGGGGTGCACTGGAAGTACGGCAATACCATGTTGATGCTTCAAAAATCCATTTAAAATGTTGTCCTTGGATAGATGAGATATCAGATAATAAACTGATAAAAACAGATACTGTACTTACCCTTATACAAAAGGTCAAGAAGTGATTTTTCACTGAAATTTTATTTGTTAAAAATCTTTCCTTATTCTAAGAAAAAGAGAACTAAATTACTTTCTGGGAGCATCTTTGAGTCTTGTTTTGTAAATCTGTAAAATATTGAAGATAATATAAAATTGCTAGAATTATATATTTCTAAAAGTATACCTAGAAAAATAGACAATTAGAATTTATTCAGTGTCAAGCAGCATTCTTTGAAGTTAATCTGTATTAAATAATGCATGCCTCATAATAACCCTTTCTATGCAGATTCTATAAGTACTTACAATTACACATGAGAAAGCCCTAGTAACAGAGAAATTCATTAGTTTTCTTCAAAGTCACAGACTTTCACTAGAGTACTTTCTATATGAGTTATTAGATAAATGATCATTTGTTAGCATTGTTTTGCAAAACAATTGCTTAGCTTTAACATGCAAATTTGGTAGAAGCTTCAAAAATTCTCACCACAATGATATTTATTAAAATATGTACTGCTTTCAAAAGTTAAATTTATATTATTCTTCTATATGTTCTGCTTTTTTTCTAGAGTGAAGCAAAGACAATGTAGCATATTTTATTTAAATTTGCCTTATCTTAGTGAGAATACAAATTAGGTGTTAAGAGAATTATTTTATCCATACATTCTGATTAATTGAACACACATTTTAGTAATATGAGTTAAAGCATATTCTTGAGTATAATATAGTATGGAATTAATAAAAATTTGCCTTCACATTTACAGGGTGATTACAGGTACACTTATGATCAGCATATTCATCCATAAACCAGAACTCAAAAATAAAGCTACCCTGAATTTGCACATGGCATTAAATCCTGTTGTACTTTTATTCATAGACAAGAAATACATTTTAAAGCAAGAAATTTTTTTACAAAATGGATGGATGAGGGGAGAGGCGATAAGACAGAGTATTCAAAGGGGTGATTATAACCAAAAAGTATTATGTGCGTGCATAATATATCTTATAAAATTCCTATTGTAGACAATTAAAGCAACTGTATTGCTTTTACACAATGTTCTATTTCTAATACAAAGCAAAATTATGAATTCAGAAAGCAACCTAATGATTATACTTTAATTTAATGAGCAAGTGTATGGTAGAAGTAATATGAAAGAATAAACAAAATGGATTCACCAGGAGGGCAAAATGATACAAGAAGAAACACCACAACACAAAATATAGCATGAAAATTACAACTTAAAATCTAGAAAGTTAGAAACGATAATGAGCAATATAAGGACAGGAGGAAGAAGATAACAAATAAACTTAAATGATACATACTTTTCTCCTCCAGTATCACCCTCTCACAATACCTAACAATATCATGAAAACAACCACACCACTACCACAGCTACCACCACCACCTCCAACACAACTTTAACATCATCAACACCAACAATGCCATTTTAACAGTAATCCACAGAGAACTTTACTGTAAATAATACTATCTTTGGTTCTAAACTGTAGTTCTATATTTGTTCTTCTTTGTCCTTAACATTGAAAGAGCTTGCTTCATGTGCTTGGTCTGTGGTTAGTGCTCATCGTACATAGCCTGTTTTCTATGTAGTCATACAAACTTTGAAGGAAGGTAGCCTAATAGGCAATTTACAAGTCTTAGATTTTGGAGAAATCCCATCCACTTCAAATTGGTGATATGAAATCTTTTTTCTTTTTGGTAAAAGTATTTTGTTAAAGATGTCCAAATATAGAATCTCAAAAATATTTTATTGTGTTTTATTCTATGATGTATTAAAATATTATGTTTGTGTGTGCATGACTTGAAGTATAATTTTGTTCTGATAGTGATATAACAGATTTTTTTTTGAGTAGAGATATTTACAAAGTGTATGTTAAGTCTTTTCTAGCATATTCTTATTTCACTAAGTTATGTGTCTCAAAGGTTCTCTATACTTTCTTATCTTTTTGGAAAATGTGTTTACCATTCCATTTGAATATTTAGCTGCTAGAATGAGAATGTAGACCCTGAAATGTTTGCAGTCTACTCATTCTTCAACAGCTATAAACTCAGTGGAATATGAATTCCTTACCATAAAATATAGCCTTTTTTTCTTTTTGATTAATGCATATTAATTGTAAAAAGGGCTTTCATTATAGTATTTCGATACTTGCATATAATTTATTTTGATCAAATTCACCCCCTCTATTGCTCTTTCTCCTTCCTCCTATTCCTCTTATAATTCCTTCCTATGAGGAATCTAGATCTAAAAAGTGACATGAATGTAAAAAGGGACTTTTGGTAGGTGTTAGTTCAAAAGGAGAAGGAAAGGAGGGTGAATATGATCAAAGTATATTATATGAATCCTGCAAATGGAAAAATGAAGCTCATTAAATAGTAGAAATAAGGGAGGAAAGAAGAAGGGGTATAATAAAGAATAATAGAGACAATGAGTATGATCAAAATACATTCTATGTATATATGAAAACATCATAATGAAACCCCTTTGCACAATTAATGTGTGCTATTAAATGTATCTATATTTTAAAAGAATAAAAGTTAACTAAAGAAAGTATTCAAACTTCTTAAGCAACAGAAGCTACTGAAAACTGCCAGAAAGTTTGTAATTTTAGAGCAAAATAACTTTTCTCTTAAAATTGTATAGTTCAACAATAGTTAACTATTATACTTAACAAATGTATTTTACATAAATAAATATTAGCACCTAAGAACCTTCTTGAAAAGCTATAATTAAGTAATCTTCATCAAAAACAAGAAAACAACTAGGAAGTAATTTGTGCGATTTGTGGTCATATAATTCCGCCAGTTTTGAATAAAGAGATACGGAGAGTTTTCACGAAGAAGCAGAACTGGTAAATTACTTAAGGTTTTTTTTCTCTAGGAGAAAAGTATTGCAATTTTCCACGTGACAGAATATTTCAGATTTGTGTTAAATAAAAGAAAAAAAAATGAAAATACATAAGCTTAAATTCAATTTTTAAAATAACCATTATGTGTCAGAAAATATAGCTTAGTTATTAATAATTTTTATAATGATAAAAACACCGTTAAGCCGTACTTCTAGTTTTAGAGTATCAGAAGGAGAGAAAAGGTGTCATTTGTGAGGGTATTATGTGGTGATATCCTAAGATAACAAAATTTTCTTCTATAATAGTTGGGACTAGGAAGCATTGAAATTCTAAGAATAGCATTTTAGATACCTTAAGTAGATAAAAGCAAACAAAACAGTAAAATACTAAAGTTAAAATTTGTTGAATCTGGCGATTCATATATAAATATGTTTTGGAAACTATTTTTATAATAAATCCTATATTATTTTTGTATATTTAATTAATATGCACTTTAGCATTTGATTTTAAATTTAAATTAAGAATAATGTATCAATTCTTCATATATTCAAGAGATGGAAGATACTATTTAAAAAATTAGAAGCAAAGAAAATATGTGATTATTATAGAGATTACATTAATCTTATAATGTAACGTCACAAACAAATGAGAAATAAAAGAAAAAAGAAAATTCTCTGCCCTTGAGTCTTTAACTTCATTGACTCTCTGGTAGTTTTAGTGGAAAAGACATTTGTAAAAATTGGATCAAAATAGAAGTTGCTGTTCTGTTTGGGTTTTTCTCAAGGCAGCACAGAATTTCAATGTCTTAATGTAAATATATTTTTGCACACATGCTTACTTATGCATATACATAAATGGATATTCTATCACATTTCAATACATAGTTATAGAAATTGTCTGTCAGAGTGCATTTTTAAATTTTGATTTTTTTATTGCTTTGCACCACTTACCTTCATAACATTAGATGAAAATTACTTTCATTAATTAGCTGAAATATTTAGATTAAGACACCTTAGGCATAAATCAAAATTGGTTTAATTTCCACTTGTGATTTCCTTGGAAAAATACTTCATCTAAGCTTATGCAAATGGGTTAAAATTGACTTTTTATTATTTGAATTTCATTTTCAAAAAACTTGATCACTAAAAAAGTATTAAGTAATAAAAAAAAATAACTTCCCTATACCTATTGATTCAATGCCTTGATTCATTTGGGGAATATTCTATACTGCTTACTTTAATTTTTTAGCATTATTTCTGAACATATGGAGTTTTAGGAAATTAAATATGTTTATAATGTTAAATACAGCAAAAACATGCAAATAAAAATAGTTTCAATAATAATAAAAATCATATCTCAAGTGTTAACATTATTTAAAATGATAGTGTTCAAAATGCTTATCTATTTCATATTTACAATTAAGAAAAAAGTCAATATAAAACATACCATAGACAAACTTCTTGGAATCAAAGCTTTACAATAAGAGAGATCTAAGATTCTTAAATTATCAATATAGTGGAGGTATTCTTCATAATTGAGGTTAGTAGAAGGAAATAAAAAGAACATTTTTATAATATTTACCCATCCTGTTAGATCATAGGATAGATACTAAACATCCATAAATTTAATATTGTAAAGACTTCCAAAGAAGGAAAAATATTTGTATTAAAATCCATATCTTAAACCACGAGGAAAAAGACTTTTTAAGCAATACTAAAAGACTTATATTGAAACAATTTTCTGTTAAAAATTACAATTATAGTGAGTTTTTAAGTATCTACTCAATTCTAACAATTAATATAGGTTATTTTTAAAAAGATCTATTTAGATGAACAAATTTGTGGTCTTCTTGAATACAAATAAGACACCAAATTCAGTTTCCATCCAGAAAATTCAAATTACTTAAGGGTGTTTTATTTATGGGATTGATTGCCTATCTATTTGTATTTTTTTTTACTTGGACAGCTGGCTACAGCCTGCTTTAATTAATTATAATAGGGACAATTTTCCTTCTTTTATTTCCAAGAAGAGGAAATTTAAAAAGTCAATGGCAGCATTGCTAGTGTTGCTTTTGTTTGTGTTGGTGTGTGTGTGTATGCGTGTGTATGGTTATTTATTGGCCGTGTATTTCAATGCAATTTTAATTCAGCCTTTAGGCCAGCTAAGTACTTATTCAACATAAATCATCTGATTATGACAGGACATGATATGAGAGCTAGCAGTCTTATAAAATTTTTCCAATTTGTACAAGTACTTACCAGTAAGGTTATTTCTGTTATAAGAGATAAATCCACTCATGTGAGACCATTCTTTATGTAAAAAAACACTAAATTGCTAATTTAACATTATCTAATAATTTGAGTAATTCCCTTAGCAATTAAAAACAACTTATTCTTCACTATGGAATGAACATAATCAATACCTCTTCCACAACTTTTTAATCTTTTTGTTAGGTCAATATTCAAAAAAGTAATGTAAATGGTTTGATACCCCTATAACTGATTATATGCAGGATAAAAAAATCATTACATCTAATGACCACTGAGAGGTGATTTTTGTTCTTATACATAGAAATTCCCATTGAGACATCAAAACTTCTTTACTAATCAGAACAGTAATTTAACTCAAGCCCTGTAAACCATTCAGTCTTAATATATTAGTGGGAATATTTGGGGTAAGATAGTACAATTCTTTAGAACCTTAAGTTTCTAGCTAAAAATATTCACAGCAATATGACTACAGTAAAAAAAAAAACTATGAATAGTCCCAAATATGCAAAGTAAGTGTTTTATATGTGCCTAATTCTGATTTGGTGATACAAGTTTTTGAACCACAGAAAGAAGATAAGGTCTTATCCAACCTTCAATCCAAACTTTATATTTGATAAATAAAATGTGAGTTATTTAAGCATTAACAAACCATCATTTGGACAGCCTCACTTGTATTATGTAAAGAGCAATAGCAGACTTCATTTAACTTCTGCATATCAGCAACTATTAAATTTTAAATGGTAGGAAATTAATAGATGGTTAATCCATTGAACACAGTTCTGTCAGTGTGAAGAATGGGAATCTAGATATGAAACAGAAATAGAATCTTTCCTCAAGGATCTTAGAGGGTGATACTGGAGATAAACACATCTTCAACTGCATTTTATCATGACATGCTGAATGACATAATAGGAACACATATGAGACAGAGTAGAGAACAGAGAAGTATTTATGGACATAAATGTGTTTGCCTTTTACTGTGGAGGCAGCAACTCTAAATATAAATACAGAAGCAATAACAAAATACTTCACAGTTAAAATCTTCCATTATATAGAAAACCTAGAGAAAATTGAAAAAATTTGAGATTATGGATAATATAGGAAAAATAAACATTTATTAAGCTCTTTGGTACATACATACTCAACATTCAATGATGAAGAATACTTTAAGCTAAGGATATATATCTTTCAAGTTCTCCAAGTAGTAAGGTAGTAAAACCCATTGAGTGTTCTAATAGTTTACATATAGGGTGGAAAATTTGATTTACATAAAAACAACAATAGCCCAAATGGTTAGCATAATCTTAAATGTGTCATATGTGTGATGATCGTAATGGTGGGTATGGTGAAGTAAGAAGGTCATATTTCTTGTGGGACATGCCTTGGACCAAGAGTCAGAGATCTAGAATTCAAACCTCTGCTATCTGACAAATATGTAACTTCATAATAACACTTATTCTTGGAGCCCATATGTCTACATTTGAAGTCATATATTTTTCTCTATGTATATAATTATAGGAATGAAAGAGCAGTATTTGTTTCTGTGTGGGTACCATGCTGTTTTTGTTACTATGACTCTGTAGTATAATTTGAAGTCAGGTATTATGATACCTCCAAAATCAATCTTTTTGGTCAGGATTTCTTTGTATAATACAGGTCTTTTGTGCTTAAGATTGATTTTTCTATCTCTGTGAAAAATGACATTAGACAAAGGAATAGAATAGAAGATACAGAAATAAACCTACTCAGCTCCAGCAACCTGATTTTCAACAAAGAAGCCAAGGACACACGTTGAAAAAATGACAGCCTCTTCAACAAGTGGTGTCAAGAAAAAGTGGATATCCACATACAGAAGAGTGAAACTAGATTCCTGTCTCTCACTCTAACCAAAATAATTCAAAATGCATGAAAGATCTTAATGTAAAACCTGAAATTTTGAAGTTACTATGGGAAAACATTTGAAGATATAGGCATAGACAATAACTCTTGGCATTAGAATGCAATTGCAAAGGAAATGAGAATAATAATTGACAAATTAGACAGCATCACTTTAAAAATCTCCCCTATATCAAAGGAAACAATTAGCAAAATCAAGAGACAGTCTACACAATGAGAGAGCATCATTCCCAGCTTTTCATTAAAGGATTAATATCAAGAATTTATAAAGAGCTCCAAAATGTTAAATACCAAAAGGACAAGCAGTCCAATTAACGAATGGGCAAATAAATTGAACAATCCAATTAATAAATGCTCATGTGAACTGAACATTTCAAAATTCTTCTTTTCAAAAAAAGAATTACAAATATCCAGAATGTATACAAAAAAATATTAAACATCCTTGGCCACAAAGAAGTAAAAATCAAAAGGCACTAGTATTCTGTATCATTCCAGTCAGATTTGCAATTATCTAGAAAACAAAGAATAACTGCTGGCAAGGATTTGGGTAAAAAAGGGACCCCTCATAAACTGTGGGTGGGCATGCAGACTAGTGAAAACATTATGGAAATAAATATGGAGGTTCTTCAACACACTAAACATGGAAATGCCATGTGATCCTGCTATATGACTTCTGGGCATATATCAAAGTGAATGTCAACCTACAATAGAGAAATCTGTATTCCCATGTTTAGTGCAGCACTATTGATCATGGACCCACCCTAAGTGCCCATCAACAGATGAATGGTTAAAGGAAATACAGCATGCAATGTAGGATTATTAAAGCATAACAAAAATTGACATTATGTCTGTTGCAAGAAAATGGATTAAAGGAGAGATCACCATATTAAGAAAAATAAGACATACTGAGAAATAACAATATTACATTTGTCTTCTCAAACATGGAGTCTAGTTCAAAAATAATAACAAAATAAAAAGAATGATATGAATAAAAAACAGGGAATGTTAGGGGAGGAGAATGAATAGAAAGGGAAGAATGAAAAGAGAGGGTGGCAGGAGGGCAATTATGATTGAAGTACATTATATTCATGTATGCAAATAAAATAGTCAAACCCATTCAAATTAGTTAACACAGGGGTGAGTGGACAAGAAAGAGTAATAATAAGGATAAATGGGTTCAAAGAATATGATAAGCATATATGGAAAAATCACAATGAAAACACTTTTTGCAACTAATGTATGCTAGTAAAAATATTTGCTAGAAGCACTTAGCAAGAACCTGGTACACAATGGATTCTTAATAAGTGTGGGGTCAATTGAGGTATGGGTAAACACAACTGGGTCTATAGTTTTTTGGTTTCAATTAAGTTGAAAGTCATATAAATGTTAATTTTGTTTATTTGGGTGAAGTTTGTTTATTTGCCTATTTATGTTAGTGTTACTGTTGTTTTGAACTGAAAGCCTTCCTCTGCCCCTTGAGTCACACCTCCACACCACTTAGATTTTAAGTAATTTTTTGTACAGTCTCATACCTTTTGCCAAGGCTGACTTTAGACTGAGGTCCTTCTACCTTAGCCTCATAGGTAGCTTGGGCTACATGTATGTTCCTTTGTTGAAACAGTGTCTCACCAGCATTTCTGCCTTGGCTTGCCTTGAACCTTCATTTTCCTGATCTTTACCTTCCCAGTAGCAGGATTATAAGTGTGAGAAACTACATCCAGCAACTTGCTCCTTTTAATATCTAATTATTAACTCATTGGAATTAATGAATTAATTATTACAATTAACAATTTACCTTTTTACTAGATATTTGTTTGCCTCAAAATTTCAGATATTGAACAGAAATTGTCAAATAAATGAAAAATGTAACAAAAGTAATTTGTATTTATAAGTATTTATTATGTTTTTATTTTCCCTGCAGAGATTTTGTTAAACAAAATACACTGCCTAGCCTGTGATTGAAGTCTACATGCTTCTTTATGCCAAGCAAATTTCTCAATGTAAAATGTGCTATCCTGTCCAGTGCAACAGATATGCACAATATCCTAAAATTAATTTATTTATTATGTTTCCAATGAGAGTTTGTGAGTCTTGATATTTTCCAGAATCCTTTTTAACTTCTTTCATTTATTTGAAATCTCCATTTTTTTAGAATAAAAGTTACACTTTGAAGTTGCACTTGATTTAATATATTTTTTTCTTGGTCTTTTATTACTTCATTGTAAATCAAGCATATTAGAATTTATGTAACTAAATTTCTCAAAGCAAGATAAGTGAAAGCTGCAACAAGACGTGTATATGTTTTCAATTGATTTTGGAATCAATTTTGACATGTTGAATAACTGTTTTTTATGACACTATAGAACTTATTCTGAATTTTTCATTTGGTGTGAAAGGTGGGGCCTATAATTTATCAATTTATATTTTCCTTAAAATGCATTTGTATTGTATCAGGGAGATTTTGAGCATATAATCAATTTTGTTGGTATTAACTTCCTGGTTTTACAATAAAATGAAAACCTGTACTTTATCAAGAACATCAGTAAAGTGATAGGATAGAAGGATTAACCTGTGCTTAGTCCTAGTGAAAAACATTGAAATGATATCTTTGAGTTTCTCATGGCCGTTAGAATTCATCTCCTTACAAATCTGTAATACTTTCTTTACCCTATCGTTATCTTAATCACCAAGAAAACTCTATCTACTAACCAAGCAAGGCTGCTTGGTTTTAAATATTCATAATTATCTCTTTCTAGATAATTTCACTGCTAACATAAACATAACAAATCTTATTTATTTGAGTCATGTTTATGCAAAAATTGAACTTGCTTACTTCTTTTATTTAGCTTTTGTTACTTTATAAAAATAAACTTTGCATTTAAAAATAATTCCTGGCAACAGATTCCTTCATATAAGATGTCATGGATAATATTAATATCACAGGATAATAACTTTGTTACTCCATATAATAATTATCCAAATTTCCTAAAGAGGCTGTGGAAAAAGTTGGAACATAACAGGATTTCTGTGGCAAGTGTGAGAAAAAAATTAGAGTTTGTGATATAAAGACACATCCAAATTTGTTTATGTGCCTACCTATTCTCCAAGCATTTATAATTTACATAAAACAACAACCCTTTCCAGCAATAATATTTTATAATCTAAAAGCTGAGTAATATTAAGTGTGAAATAAATCAGTGTTTTGAATACCATCAAAGACTCAGAACTAAGTATATTTTAGAAATTGCGGAGTATACAAGTCTTAAAATGGGAGAGCAATATTTCTCTCATTCTATACTAGAGCCTTATGGAGAGGTGTGGGAATGCTTTTAATAGATTAAAAGAAATCTGTATAAATATTTGTAGTGGATGAGTACTAAAGTTACATTTTATTTCTACAGCAGACCCACCAATAAATAACGAATACAATGCCTATCATATGGTGATGACGTTTTGAAATGGCCCAGGAGCTAGGTTCTCAAGGAGGAGCAGGGCTGGTAGCTAGAAGTTATTTCCTAGTAATTGTTACGAAAGTAAACATTTATATGATTGTCTCTACTTGGGCACTGAGAATCTCGGAAGAGCTCAAGGAAAAACAAAGTAACTAACAATAACAAAAACACAAAGATCTGTTGATGCAGAGATGAAAGGCAAGAAACATGCATTCTTCAAGTGAAAACAACATGATTTCCCCCACAAACATGAGTGTTATGTCTGAATTTGGAGAAATGAGAGTTCATTAATTGGATCTTACACAGATAACCACAGTGCCACACAATTCTGTGGAATCAGTTGTTCTTATCTTGTATGATGTATAAAATTTGGGACATTTTCACAGAGTAGATAGATACTACAGCAATATACGTGCACTCAAACTATTAAACTTTTGAGAATGAAATTGGGAGAGAATAGTATTAAGAATTATCTTAAAACAAAAGGCATAAACCAGACTGTCTTGAGAAATTTGCAATCTCATGTACTCTAAATTTAGAGCTTGGTTTGTCCAATCTAAGAAGGCAAGAAAAAGGCAGAAAAATTATCTTGAGGAATTCAATGAAAAAAATATTTTATAGACCAGAAAATACCTAAACATGCTACACACTTATTTTATCTTTCTTACCATATAGCCCCATATAGAGTAATATTACAATATTGGACAAATATGCATGGCTTTTACAAAATCTAGAAGCTTGTGGAGTAAGTCAAATTTGTCTGTTTATGAATTGTTCATTCATGTCTACAGTGACATGGGCATTATAGAATTTGTTACAAAGTAGAATAATTGGATGTAAGGGAATCCAAAAGATTAAGAACACTTTAAAAGTTAAGATAGTACATAGTATGAACCTCAATTTACAGGATTTTATGGACTGAATATTTGTGTCTTCCCCAAATTCGTATGTTTAAAACTAGTCCTGAATGTGATGGTACTTGTAAGGGAGGCATTTTAAAAAATGGATGACTTGTGTTCAAGGATTTTTAAATTTGATTTGTTTGTTAGTTTGCTTCCTGGTTTTCAGTATTTCTGGTGTTGGCAATCATGTTTAGGGCCTCATATATACTAAACACATGCTCTAGCACTGAACTAAAACAACAGCCCTGTACTCTAGTTTTATTGTGTCCTTGGAGACAGACCTTTCATGGAATGAAAAGGATAATTAGTTGAGGAGAATTCCAACAAAACATTGAAGGAGTGGTTTGGTTCTTATTGACTGCTTTATAGTAGAATGAACAAGGGAAAATTGATTGAAGATGGAATTATTGAGTGGAAAGGACTATAATTTAAAGATTTGGAAAATCTCCAGCCTGTATTTAGTGTAAAGTAATGATAATGCATGAGAAAAATGAAGGAGCACTCTGGGCATGTCAAAGCAAATGTTTGATTGTATTAGTATGGGTCCAGCATGGTTGTGCATCCCTGCAATCCCAGCCACTCAAGAGCCAGAAGCAGGAGGATTGGAATTTCGAAGTCAACCCTGGCAATTTATGGGGAACTCTTATAAACAAAATGCAAACAGAAGGGTTGTAGATGTGAATCAATTGATAGAGATCTTGTGTAGTAATCAGGAGGCCCTTGGTTTAATCTTAAATATTACAGGGAGAAAAAAGAAAAGAAAAGATTAAATGTATGGTTTTGATCCAGGGACTTAAGCTATCTCACTGGGGGTGGGGGGAATGGGGTGGGAATGCCACATTGAACTGCAAAGGAAGAAAAAGAAAACAGGGAGAAATAAAGGTTGTGAGACATGAATTTAACAGGATGGGATCATTGAGCTGTTTAATTGTGAATGTGCACTATTCCACAAGAGAAGATCAGGACTGCCTCTTCCATTTCACAGGAAGAAGGGTATAACATTTCCTTGCTTTAAAAAGTTCAGAGAACACCTGCCCAAATTCATGGGTGTGGGGCCACCATAAGCCATGGAGCTCCACCCCACCTTGAAAAGCTATAGAGGCAGGATACGTCTGCCAGTAAGCACCCAAAGCAGGAACAGCACCTAATGTGCTGGGAGACCAGAGCCTGGATCCAAAGGGGTTGATTGTAAAAGTTTAAGGTCTCATGAAGCTTGACTACATTCATGGTAAGCGGGAGACCCAGGGCGGAGGCAGTTTATAGTTTCCAGGTTTAGTGGTACCGAATTATAGAAAATGGGAAATAAAATCAATACCTTTGTTGACTTGAAGCCTACAAAATATGCTTTGAGAGAAAACTTGAGTAGTGTTTGTATGTAATGTGATGAGTGGACACTGTGGTAAACTCAAGTCCTACCTTTTTCATGAAGATTGGGATTAGTTTTAAGTGATGTGGCCAACTTTCTCAAAGACTTTTTATTCTAATAGCATGACTTGCAGTGATTTATATTCTATACCTACATGTCACCACTTTAGGATATACCATTTATTAATTTCTTTATGGAGAATATAAAATAATTATATATATACATATATATATACACACATGCATACACACACATATATATATGCATATGTATGCATACACATATATGTATATATATACTATAAAATATAAACTCTCACAAAAACCTCCATGTTTATAAACAGATTATAGCCTCTCTAGATAACTGAAATAAGAAAGTAGGGAAACTAAAAGGTATTATAATTTTGTTTAGCAAATATTTGCTGAGATTGAAAGCAAATGAGACTTTAAAGGATATTAGAATTAAGTGCTTTGCTTGTGAGAAGGACAGAATTACCCAGTATGAAGGGTTATGAGCTACCATTTTGATTCACATCAAGGAAATGTAACCTCCATTGTGAAGGTATTTGGAGCCTGAATGCTCATATAGTCTACGAAATAACTACAAGATTTCATAGTAAAAGAGTTTGACTTCTCACCTGCCTTTTTTAAAATTAGGATGTACTGGTTGAACAAGGGGGAGTCATTGTGAAAATTCCAAATAGAGTTATATTGTACATTGGTTAAATCACCCCCAGGGTCTCTCTCCATTGATCCCTGCCCCACTTAAATCTATTGCAAAAAGATTTCTTTGGTCTATTTCCTATAATTAGGTCAAGTCCATCAACCATAAACCCTCACCTTAATCTCCTTCATCCTCCCAATTCCCTCCTTTACACACTGTACCTATTTTATAGTCCTGTGTTTCATTATTAATATCTAAGCCAATGTTCAAAAAGTGTTTCTCAGTGTATCCCTGCTGTAATTATACTTTGGTCCATTCAATCCCTTCCATTATTTTCCCTGACCCCTTAACCTTCCAGCCCCCATCTTTCAACAGTTTTCAATACATATCCTTATAACTTCTACCTTCACTAATGTAATGTTTTATAATATTGTTGATGCTCCATCATTTTCTTTTTCTTTCCCCTTTCCTGAGTTGCATAGAGTAGTTCAACTATTACAAACATATTCTTCATATGAGTTCATGTATAATCATGTTTATTTTTGTGTATATGTTTATCTTTTGGATTTATCTTGTACATATGAGAGAAAACATTTAGCCTTTTTATTTCCAAACCTCGCTTACTTCACTTAACATGATGTCCTCCAATTGCATCCATTTACCTTCAAACCATATAGTGTCATTATTCCTTATGGCAGAGTAAAATCTATCCTCATTTACATTCTTTTCAATATGTGCTCAGGAGCGGTATCACTGAATGATGTGACAGTTCTATCTTTAGCTTTTTGAGGAATTTCCTTACTGCTTTGCATAATGGTTATACTAGATTGCATTCCCAACAATGTGAATGAAGGCCCCTGTTCCCTCATATCCTTGCTAGTATTTGATGCTGTTTTGCCTTTTTGTTTCTTTGAGGAACTTTCCTTCTTTTCCTAGTTTCTTCAGTGCTTTTATCATGAAAATGTGCTCAATTTTGTCAAAGGCTTTTTCTGCATCTCTTGAGAAAATCATTGATTTTTATCCTTGGTTTTGCTTTATATGCTGTATTAAATTTTTAGATTTATTATTGTTGAATCATCACTGCATCCCTGGTCATAGTATATGATTTTTTGATGTGTTGTTGAATCCTGTTTGCCAGTATTCTGTGAGAATTGTTGGGTCTATATTCATTAAAGATATAGGTCTGTAATTTTCTTTCTTTATTGAATCTTTATTTGGTTTTAGAATGAGCGTAATGCTGGCTTCATAGAATGAGTTTGATAGTGTTCCTTCCCTTTTGATTTTCAGGAAATGTTTAAGGAGCATTGAAATTAGTTCTTTTAGAGATGGTAGAATTCAATCCTGAATATATCAGGTCCTTGCCTATTCTTTGTAGGGAGGCTTTTTATTACCACTTCAATCTCACTGCTTGTTATAGATCAATTTATGTGGTTTAAGTCATATTGGTTCTATTTTGGTTGGTAATATTCCTCTAGAAATTTATACATTTTTTCTATATTTTCCAGTTTACTTGAATATAAGTACTCAAAGTATTCCCTAATGATCCTGTGGATTTCATTAATATTTCTAGTTATGTCCCCTTTTTATCTTTGATTTTATTGATTTGGTTCATTTCCCTTTTCTGTTTTGTCATGTTGGCTAAGGACTTACAGATCTTGCTAATATTTTCGAAGAACCAATTTTGTGTTCCATTGATTCTTTGTATAGTTTTTTTTTGGTCTTGATCTCATTGATTTTGGGCCCTGATCTTTGTTTTTTCTCTCTGTTTCCCAATTTTGTGTTTGGATTGTTATTATTTTTCTAGAAGCTTAGGTGCATCACTAGGTTGTTATTTGAGAATTCTCTTTTTTTTAATATAGGGACTTATATCTATGAACTTTCCCATTAGCATGGCCTTTGCTGTGTCCCACAGATTCTGGTAGATTGTATTTTCATTTTTGTTAGGTTCTGGGAACTTTTTGATTCTTCCCTTATTTCTTCAGTCACCCTCCAGTCATTTTGTAGTGGTTTGTACAGTCTCCATGTGTTTAATATTTTCTGTAGTTTCTTTTGTTTTTGAATTTTAGTTTAATTCCATTGTGATCACATATGAAATAGGGCAGTTATTTCAATCTTCATAACTTTGATGAGATTTTCTTTGTGTCCGAAAATATGATCTATTTTGGAGAAAGTTCTATGAGCTGCTGAAAAAAAATGTGTATTGCCTGAAATTTTCTGTAGTCATCTATTATGTCCATTTGGTCTAAAGTACAGATTATTGATTTTTTGCCTGGATGATCTATCTATTGGTGTTTGTGGGGTGTTCAGGTCTATCACTATCACTGTGTTGGAATCTGTCTGTGTTTTTAAGTCCATTGGTGTTTTTTTAATGTGGTTGAGTGCCCCTATGTTTTGCACATGTATGTTAAGAATTGAAATTTCCTCTTAATGAATTGTTTCTTTCATTATAGAAAGTGATCTTCCTTGTCTTTTCCAATTGACTTTAGTCTGAACTCTAATTTGTCAGATACAAGTACAGCTAGTCCTGCCTATTTATGGGGTCCATGTGCTTGTAAATGTTTTTCCACCCTTTGACTCTAAGCCGGTTTTGTTTCTCTCAGTGAGAATTGTCTCTTATAAGCAACATATAGTTGGGTCATTTTTTTCAAACCAGTTTGCTATTCTATGTCTTTTGATTGGGACATTAAGCGCATTAACAGTCTGTATTAGTATTGAGAGTTGCATGGTGTTTCTAGTCATTTTTATCCCCCTGATGTTTACTTTTCCTCTACTCATTGTTTACTAGTTTGCTTGGTCAAAAGAGTTTATTCTTTCTTGCATCTTCTTACCTGACTTTAATTTCTTTTTCTATGTTTAAAAGTCCTTTAAGTACTTTCTGAAGTGCTGGTTTAATGGTAATGATTTCCTTTAGTTTTTGCTTGTTGTGGAAAGTTTTCATTTCTCCCTGTATTAGAAAGGATACAGTGGCCCTAATGTATCCAGTTTTTCTGGATATACTGGTCTAGGTTTACAATTCTTTTCTTTCAGTTCCTGAAATATGTCGTTTCATGACTTTCTTGGAATTAGAGTTTGTATTGAGAAATCTGCTACTATTCTGCTAGATTTACCTTTATATGTAACTAATCTTTACATTTAGCTTTTAGAATTTTTTTTATGAGCTATCTCAGTGCATTTCTTTTCTGGTCCTGATGGTTTAGTGTTCTGTAAGACCCTGACACTTGAATGTTCCTCCATTTCTCAGGTTTGGGGAAGTTTTCAAGTACTGTGTTATTGGGTAATTTATCTATGCCATTGGTTTATATCTCTTCTCCTTCTTCCAAATCCATGATTCATAGGTTTGGTGTTTTAATAGTGCCCCAGATTTCTTGCATGCTACACTTATATTTTCTTTGTTGTTTTTCATGCAACTTGACTGTTTTGTCTAATTCTTCTACTTTGTTTTCTGTTCCTGATATTCTATTTTCAACTTCTCTACTCTGTTCACCATGCTTTTGATGGAAATTTTTATTGAGATATTAAGCTGTTCATTTCAGATTTGTTATTTTTTAGGTTTTCTGTGCCTTTATTGCTTTCCCATTTCATGTCCTGCATGGTCTTCTTAATTTCATTCATCTGTTTGAATTCTCCGAGCTCTTTGAGCTCAGACACTAGCTTGTGTGTCTCCTCTTTGAGCTCATTAATCATTCTTCTTATCATGTTTTTGGAGTGCAGTATTTGATATTTCTTCCTCTCCACTGTTGTTTGGGTCCTTAATGGTAGAGTTGGCTCTTGAGTGAGGCCTATGGCTTTGCTGCTTCATATTTCTGCATTGAGATTTATGCATGGGTATTGTTTATGGTTCGTGTTTCCAGTTCCCTCTACCCCTTTAGTTGGGGTTTTATGGAAGATTGTACAAGACTGAGTGGTAACTGACTTTTTCTGTGTTTTCTTTTTGCAATATATGGGTGTTGTGGCTCAATATTAGTCCCTCCAGCTTCTTATTCTCAGGATTTTGAATTCTACCCCTGTTCCACACTGGTCAAGGAGGCTTAGCTACTAATGCTGTCACAATTATTGAACTGCAGCCTTGAAGTTACAGTAATCCCTGATGATGAACCGTCACTTCTAGTGTTCCAGTGTGTTTGGTTTTCTATTGGAGGAAAGATGAATTTTCTGGTTCTGGAAGGCTAAGACTTACAAGAGTTGTGATGGGAGGAACACAGTGGGAAAGGTCTAGTGGGTAAGAAAAGATGAAAGGTTTATGTAGTAGGAGTGGGTGATTTCTGAGCTAATATAAGGCATTCATTGACAGGTAAACGTGGATGGGTTGAAAAGATCAGGTAGGTAATAAAATAGAAGAGAAAGGTAGGGATAATAATGGAGAAAATTCCACAAATGGGAACACAAATATAAACTCCCCAGAACAGAAAAAATAAAACCTGGGAATCCATTTATCTATTGGAATTATTGGTAGTAAAGGCAGATTGTGGGAGGGTAGAAAAAGAGAAAGTGGATTGAGAGATAGGGAGTTGTTCTGGGTGTTGACAGGTAGAAAGTCCAAATTGGCAAGGTCTAGAAAGGGGAGGAGAAAAGAAAGATTATGGTTACAAACTTTATAGTGGCTTATGAGGGTCTCATCTAGGAGTGTACTGAAAGGGGAGAGAGTGAAGTAGGTCAAAAGAGGGAATTGGGGAACAAGAAGACAGAACTTCTATTGGAATGTACAGAAAAATACATAGCTGCAAGTAAGCAAGAAACAAATCTACATCACAGTTTCAGTAATGGGCATAAGTTTTACAAAAAATTTTGTATCTTCTATTGTTTCTCTTCCCGTACCCTTCTATGTCTGAGTCTTTCATTCCACTAGATGGCAGACTAAATTGGATACCTGCCTCTGGGTTGGCGACAGGTGCTGGAGAGAAAGGGTGTTTGTAGATTTAACTCTCTGGACAATTGCCAGTGTCAGCCCATTCACATTTGAAATGTCCCTATTTCTTGAGGTCCCAAGAACTTACATTCCGAAGTTATGGACAAGTGCAGGGCTTTGTTCTGATGTAGTAAGTGGTGGTTTTCTCTGGCCAGGTTAGAGGCGGAGCTCACTGTTGGTAGCCATCACACTGAGCCCTGTGCCTTGGGGGCTGTTGCTTGGTCCCAGTAAATTTTCCCTGTTGGGTACTTGTTCCTTACATGCCTTCTGCCAGTTGTCATGCAAGCTCAAGTGGGGTGTCTCCCTCACAGCAGTGGGAGTCTTTTTGTGGTCCAAGAGTGGATGGGTCACATGCCCTCCAGGGAAGTTCTGTGCATGTTCCAGGGAGGGTTTTTATTCCATCCTGGAGTCTTGTGTGGCTTCACTTCTGCCAATTTAGTCCCTGAAGCTGTCCTCAGCAG
This sequence comes from Castor canadensis, assembly GCF_047511655.1. Taxonomy (NCBI): domain Eukaryota; kingdom Metazoa; phylum Chordata; class Mammalia; order Rodentia; family Castoridae; genus Castor; species Castor canadensis. Next base: position 23,824,424 of record NC_133390.1, on the reverse strand, counting down.
AACACCCACTGGGCACCTTTGTTTGGGCGCTGACCTTCTCCATGCAGTTCTTGTGCTGAAGGTTTCATCTCTGTCTGCTTGGCTACGGGAGCTAGTGCTAGGCTCAGGAGCTGGTGCTACAAGAGGTTTAAACCTGCAAAAATTTCTCCACATACTCTGTTGCTTTACTCCATTTTGGTTTGGGCAGTGCTCTGCTTCTCACTGCCTGTGGGGAGTGGAATGTGTCTTTCCAGGGCCTTTAGTTTCCATATTCCTTCAGGTTTGTGGGAGCTACAGAGTTTGGAGCTGTCAGCAAACCGCCATCTTGAATCTCCCTTCTTTCTGTATGAAGGGCTTATACATCAAAAAGTGACCCCCAGGCACTGGGCCATGAAATTTTGTTTTCAAGTTATTTTTTCAACCCTAATGTTAGTAAACTCATTGGGCATTACATTGGTAGAATCATGTTACAAACTTGTTTTGAATGCCTGGCAGTTAAATCTAATAGGCATGCTGGTTCACTTGTTAATTTTCTTAAAAAGATATCTGAGCACACTGTGCACTGAAGTTCTAGTGTCCAGCTTTCAACCTCAGCAAATGTTTGCTGAAGCAAACTGCAATACTTTTATGTTTCTTTTCTTATTTCAGTTGTCTGGGGAGCCTATAATCTGTTTATAAATATGGAACTTTTTGTGAACTTTCAGAACCACCAGTGCACAAAGAAAAGCAAAAATCAAAGTACAATTTAATTTGTCAAGCATGCTGTTTTAACAACCCATGAATGTTGCAACAGAATTTAATCTTATTTTGAAATAGTGGAAAAACTATGACTAGTTTTCCAGCTGTTTTAGAAGTGTTCTTAAATATTTATTTAAGCATTTTTTATGAAGTGACATTTAATATCTGACTTTTAAAAACCATTTAATAGTATAATTCACATAATATAATGAATTAAAAATTCAATGAAACACTGTGTACAAATGGTATTGTTACTTGGTCCTTGTACAAAAAGAACTATCTCATGTTCTTTTTTGTGCTTTTGTAATACATTAAAGTTGAGTATTTTCCTTATATTTTTACTTAGAATGTTTTGACTATAGGCAAAATAGATTTTATCTGGTTCCATAGGTTTTTATTTTTAGTAACTGTAAATTCATTACTTTATTATTAAAATATATCTAGTTTAATATGACAACATGTTATTTTAGTGTGTTGTGTAAAGAAATATGCATGATATCTTCTGTTTTGTTATTAAAATAGAATAAATAAGATTTTATTTAAAATCAAACTTTCAACTTATATGTAATTTAAGTTCATATACATGTCAAACATTTTCATAATACTTGAAACTCTTTTAATAAAATAAAATTTATTTTTATAAAGATTGTGAATATTTGTTTTCATTTTCAAACACTGAAATTTATGCAAACAGAAAAAATGCCACCTCTCAAATTCCTTTCAATGTGCATATTAGGACCATATACATTTCAATTTTGTTAATTATATTTGATGTTCATAGGAAGTTTCTAGAATTGTAACAAATCACTTCTCATTTTAACTTTTAAATTCTCTTTCTTGAGATTTTTTCTACATGTCTCTCTATTATCTTATTTCAGTTTGGAATACACTCTGCCTTATCTTTTTAGAATGATATTTTAGGTTTAAACTTTCTGTTGTTGGAATTTCTTGCTTGACTTAGACCATGATTTTCTATTTTTATTCTTAATGCACCCAAAAAATATTTGACCTTAAAAAACTAAAGTAGTTCTTTATTTCGAGAATATATATTTGTTCCACATTTCTTCATCCTATATATCTGATAAGAATGAGAAACAAGTATTCATGTGTGATGAGACGATAATAAGTTATTAATTTACGGCATAATAAAATGCTTGTGTTGATTAGGACTTCTGGTTACTACCGTCATGTTAGGCCTAGTTTACTAGAAATTACAGTTGAATAACTTATCCAGTAAATGTGTCTATTCATAACTGACCATGAGATCGAGAAAACAAAGTTGTTTTAATCTTTTTTTAAACCACTTTCCTTTTTAGATTGGACTATTATTCCAAACACGGGTTCTTGATGTTCTTTGAAGAAGCCCATACTCTATATGTCTAAGCTAAGAGGAAATGAGAAGTTTTTAAACTATAACATATAGGAGGAAATTGTACTATATTTTTGTTGGAAAAATAGCTTTGGAAAAATTTTCTAAATAACTTTACAATGATAAAGCTATGTGTTCAGGATTTTTTAACTTCCATTCTATAGTGTAATGATTCTCACATAATATTTTTAAGTTTGGGATAAATGAGTGTTAAGTATGTAAATTAACTTGAATGTTTGACCCAGAAAAGCAATATTTCAGTATACCTTTAACAAAATCAATAAATGTATGTCCACCTAGAGGATAATTTATCAAGGCTATTGAATTTTTAACTGTACCTGAAAAATTTCACAGAAGTCAGATGCATTAAATTATGACAGAATACTCTATAAATGCATACTATATTAGATATTTCTATTTTATTTTAGTTATGGCATTAATGCTTGACCTTATTTCTGTAGGCAATAGGAACATTTTTTAAGGTTTTGATTATGGCTTTTAAAATATTAAGCTATATATATTAGGGTTTTAATCAGTAAATTATATTTCTATTCCCAGTAGCTATAGTTTATGATATCAAAAGATAATGTGATTTTTAACTCACTAATATTAATTTTATTTGTTGGAATTTTAACCCATCTCAGTGCTATAATATAAAACTGAATTGATTTTGGCTGATGGAAATATTAGTAGCCTAAAAATTCTCAAGTATTCTATATGCTAAGTATTTCTCCTAAAGAAAAAGGATCATTCAGTGTATTTACACATGAAAACTCATTTAGTAATTACATATAGTTTTATACATAATCACTTATTTTAATAACATCTGCTGTGTACATGCTTATTTATACATGTATGATAAATTTCTACAATCATTTGAATGATGTAATGATTACATATGTTGTACAAACATTTGTAAAACAAAACAATTTTAGAATGACTAAAATTCTGTATGATATAAATGTGTAGGGAATGTGTCATAGACAAAATTAAAAATTACTTTATTAATATAACTATATTAAAGGTTCAAGTTGTAAATTGGGTATTTTTAATGTGAACTGATTTCCTTGTCAGTACAAACACCCTAATTTTAGAATTGTAGTTTATAATAAAACCATGTTCATCCAATTAAAAGAAGAAATCCTTAATCAGAGAGAGATGAAATTTAAAATGAGACAAATGATACCTGTATATTCTCTGAATGAAAAAATCTAAAGTATTCTACTCAGTGGTGCTTTTTTTTTTGTCATATTTCAATTGTAAGAATACTATTTCATTAAAACATTTTGAACAGTTTTATCTTGAAATGCAATACAATACTTCTTAGGTGAGCCACTAAAAATGAGTTTATCAAATTTAAAAATCACACATTTGTTTTAATATTATCTGTCATAATTTTATAATTAATTTTCACTAGCATTCCAGTGACTAAATTAAAAATACATTACTATGGTTGAAGTTTTCTGGTTTGTTTATTATTTACAATTCACATCTTTAACCTAAATTTCAATATATTTATCATTATTTCAATGGTGATAAGCAGCAGCAACTTATTATATTGTCAGTGTTGATTAGACTTTTCATTTGACTTAGATATATTAACTATGGAGTTTAAAATAATATTTATTTTCTAATTTGTTGCTTAATAATTAAAATCAGCACTGTGTGCAGTACATAAGTTACATTGTTGTTCATGATTCAAATGCATCTTTATGCCAGATACAATGTGATATAACAAAATTGTGTAAGAGTTATCATGCCAAAATAAGGTTTAGAAAGCTAATGTGTCAGTACATGGTCATGCTCACAGTAAGGGTGTTGCTATTTATTCTCATATCTGTATTAGTTACACTTCTCTCACAAAATGTTATGATATCATCTCCTTTCATTATTTCCTACAAGTATACTGTCTAACTCATAATTCAAACTACTAATATAAGTTTTTGTTAATTCTAGTCTGTATTATAAAATTTTGTATTGAAACATGTTCCAACACAGTGACCTGTATAAACAAGAACACTGCATTGAAACTGTAGGTGGGAACTAATTGAAAATATTATGTTATTTAAAAATTTTACAGCAACACAAATAGTGGGCATAGCAATACCACACAGTTTCATAAAATAACTTTTTTACCACAATGTTTGTTCTCTGTCTCAATCATCAATTAAAGTTCCCAATCATTTTATAATTTGAACATGATGTGTTTGCTTTTGTAATGCTATAATGATTCTTTCCTTTATATGTCTTGATATTAGAGAAATTTTAAAGCAAAATGAGTAGATATGTAACAGAGAATTTACTTCTATACAATTTTTTTTTGTTTAAAGCAACTTTATTCACCCAAACTTGGAAAGCAAGCAAGAGAACCATTAGTAGGAGAATAAATAAACCAGTGCATCCAGATAAAATACTGGATTTAATACACTATTAAAGCATGGAGGAAGTTTTTTTTATTCATTTATTCACATGTGCATACATTGTTTGGGTCATTTCTCCACCCTGCCCCCCTCCTCCACCCTCTCTCCCCCTCAACCTCTCAGTTCCAGGCAGAACCTGTTCAGCCCTGATCTCTAATTTTGTTGAAGAGGAGACATAAGCATAATAAGAAAGACAAAGCATTTTTGCTAGTTGAGTTAAGGATAGTTAACTCAACTATCAGAGATATTCCTAGCATTGCTTCCATGTACAAATGTGTTGCAACCCAATTTGATTCATCTCTAACTGATCTTTACACTGGTTCCTGTTGGTTGTAGGTTGTCATATATAGCCTTTACAATGTTGGTGTACATTCCTTCTATTCCTAGTTTTCTTAGAGCTTTCATCATGAAGTTGTGTTGGATCTGGTCGAAGGCTTTTTCAGTATCTATTGAGATGATCAAATGGTTTTTGTCTTTGCTTCTATTAATGTGCTGTATTACATTCATAGATTTGCTCATCCCTGGGATAAAGCTGACTTGGTCAAGGTGGGTGCTCTTTCTGATGTGTTGTTGGATTCAGTTTGCCTTTATTTTATTGAGGATTTTTGCATTGATGTCCATTAAGGAAATTGGTCTATAGTTTTCCATTTTGGAGGTGTCTTTTTCTGGTTTTTGGATGAGAGTAATATTGGCTTCATAAAAATTAGGTAGTGTTCCTTCCCTTTCTATTTTGTGCAACAGTTTAAGAAGGATTGGTATTAGTTCTTCCTTAAACATCAGATAGAATTCAGCAGATAATCCATCAGGTCTTGCACTTTTCTTTTTTGGGAGACTCTTTATTGCTGCTTCAATTTCATTTTGTGCTATAGATCTATTCACGAGATTGATATACTCTTCTTTCAGTTTTGTATGGTCATATGTATCTAGAAATCTGTCCATTTCTTCAAAATTTTCAAATTTATTAGAATATAGGTTTGCAAAGTTATCTCTGATGATTTCCTGGATTGCTGTGGTGTTTGTTGCTATCTCCCCTTTTGCATTTCTGATTTTACTGATTTGGGTTTTTTCTCTACTCATTTTAGTCAAGTTTGCCAGGGGTCTGTCAATCTTATTTATTTTCTTAAAAACCAGCTTTTTGTTTCATTGATTCTCTGTATGTTTTTTATGGTTGTTTGTTTCTATTTCATTGATTTCAGCCCTTATTTTTATTATTTTTCTCATTCTGCTTGTTTTGGGATTTGCTTGTTCTTGTTTTACTAGGAGTTTGAGATGTAGCATTAAGTCATTGATTTGAGATATTTCTGACCTTTTAACATATGCACTCATGGCTATAAACTTTCCTCTTAGGACTACCTTTGCTGTTTCCCTTAAGCTCTGGTAGGTTGTGTTTTCATTTTCATTAACTTCCAGGAAAGTTTAATTTCCTATTTTATTTCATCAATGACCCATTGATCATTGTGTTGTTAGCTTCCAATATGATCAGATAGAATGCATGGGATCATTTCTATTTTCTTACATTTGCTGAGGCTTGCTTTGTGCCCTAAGGTGTGATCAATTGTGGAGAAGTTTCCATGAGCTGTTGAGAAGAACATATATTGTGCTAATGTTGGATGAAATATTCTGTAGACATCATCTAGGTCCATTTGATCTCTGGTGTGATTTAGTTCTAGAATTTCTTTATTGATTTTTTGTTTGGATGACCTATCTATTGGTGATAGGGGAGTATTAAAATCTCCCACTACTACTGTATTGGAGTCTATATGTGTTTTTAGGTACTTCAGAGCATGTTTGATGAAATTGGGTGCATTGATGTTGGGTGCATATATGTTGATAATTGTTATTTCCTTTTGGTGTATTTCCCCTTTTATTAGTATGGAGTGTTGTTCTTTATCTCATTTGATGAATATGTTTGAAGTCTATTTTGTCTGAGACAAGTATTGCTACCCCTGCCTGTTCTCTGGGGCCATGGCTTGGTAAGTTTTCTTCCAGCCTTTCACCCACAGCCAGTGCTTGTTTCTGTTGATGAGATGGGTCTCCTGTAGGCAGCAGATTTTTGGATCTTCTTTTTTAATCCAGTTTGCCAATAGATGTCTTTTTATGGAGGAATTAAGTCCTTTAACATTCAGTGTCAGTATTGATAGGTATGTGGTGATTCCTGCCATTTAATTGTCTTTGTGTTTTAAGGGTTTGAAAGTGTGCAGCTGAATTAATGTTACTCTCTTTCTTACCTTTTCTTCTCCTGTGGTTTGGTACTGCCTGCACTTTCATGGTTTTGTTTGCTTCCATTTTCTGTGTGCAGAATTCCTTGAAGAATCTTTTGTACTGGTAGCTTGGTGGTCATATATTGTATTAGTTTCTTCTTGTCATGGAAGACTTTTATTGCTCCATCTATTTTGAATAATAGTTTTGCTGGATAGAATATCTTAGGGTTAAAGTTATTTTCATTCAGTGCCTGGAAGACCTCACTCCATGCTCTTCTTGCTTTTAAGGTTTCCATTGAAAAATTTGTTGTAGTTTTGATGGGTTTACCTTTGTATGTTATTTGTTTTTTCCCTCTTACAGCCTTCAATATTCTTTCTCTATTCTCCATGCTTGTTATTTTAATGATAGTATGTCATGGGGTAGTTCTATTTTGGTCAAGTTTGTTTAGTGTCCTGGAGGCTTCCTGTACCTGAATGAGCTTAATTTTCTCTAGATTTGGGAAGTTTTCTGTTATTATTTTTTGAATATATTACTATTTCCTTTTGCTTGCACCACTTCTCCTTCTTCAATGTCCATGATTCTCAGGTTTGGTCTTTTAATGGAGTTGATGAGTTCTTGCACATTCCTTTCACAGGACTTGAGTTGTCTAATAGTTCTTCAGTTTTTTCTTTTATTTCCATTTCATCTTCAAGTTCTGAGATTCTGTCTTCTGCTTGTTTTAGTCTGCTGGAGTGGCCTTCCCTTGTGCTTTGTATTTCTGTTTCATTCTTTTTTTCCTGAGGTTTTCCATATCATGGGTCACTTCCTCTTTAATATTATCAATTTTCACTCTTAATTCATTTATCTCTCTATTTATGGTGTTTTCTATTTCACTTTGGTGTTTATTTAGGGCTTCTATGATTTCATTTATTTGTTTTTGTGTATTCTCGTGTTCTTTATTTTTCTTGTCTTGGAATTTCTTGAGTGCTTCCTGTACGTTTTGGTTGACCATGTCTAGTAACATCTCTATGAAATTCTTATTGATTACTTGCAGAATTTCTTCTTTCAGAATGTTCTTGTGGGCTTCATTGGGTTTCTTGGTATAGTTTATCTTTGTTTTGTTGGAGCCTGGATCTGAGTATCCATTTTCTTCATTTCACTCTGAATCATGTACTAATTTGTGCGGGGAGAATGGTTTCCATCCCTTTTTCATCTTAACATCTTTCCACTTGGTACTGTTTCTGTCCCTGATCTATGTGTAGTTTGGTATTAGCTGACTTACAAAAGTAAAATTAACAAAACCAAGAAGAAGGAGAAAAAAGAAGAAAAAGAGAGAGAAAAAAGAGAGAACAATCAACAGGGAGAGATGTTGGACAATCAAATAGTGAACAAAACAAACAAACACTTAAAGAAAAGAAAAAAAATTCCTGGTTCAGGAACAGAATTTCAGTCTTAGTTGCTCTGTTGTTACTCCTTTAGAATCCAGTCCTGTTTGTATGCATCTCCTAGGAAGGTTTGGAGATGGAGTCTGGTGGTGCTGGTGCCCTCCTGTGGTGGGTGGTGGTCTGGCAGGTGGTGGCCCTGGCAGACTGCAGGGTGGAGGCCTAGCAGGCAAGTGGGTGGGCAGTGGCCCTCCTGTTCTTTCAGTGTATGGCAACATGAAGAAGCCTTTCACAGGCTAAGGATTCAAGGTGGCAAAGTTTCAGCTCTCCCTGGTGCTTCACTTTAGCCAAGGGTGTCTCTCCTGTCTCAGCAAGGTCCCTGATTCCTGGAGCTCATGCAGTCTGCGTCTGTGTCCCAGTCACCATTTTTGATTTCTATGTAATTTTACATGCCTTCCCCTCCACCCATTCTCTAAGTGCCTTAGATTTTGAGGTGTGTGATCAGTTCTGGACAATGGATACTGATAATAACTGTATTTTAACCAGGTGAATGTATTAAAACCCAATGGGTGGTCTTCAGCATTCTTTTTCCCTACATTGAAATCCCCCAACCCTTTAGGTTAAGATATTCTAGATTTAAGGATACACCAAACAATGAGTAAGTAATAGAACTTAATAGAGTTGAGCCATGGAGATTTCAGGATTTATATTTTGCTGCTGCATAATGTAAGCTGTCAACTAATGCAGAAAGAATCTTTCTTTCAGTTTGGATTTGATAGAGTATATTATATTTTTGCTATGTATATGTTATATCACACAAGACATGACTTGATATTATATTGCTTCCAAGTTTTAGGATGTGTAAAACAATTTTGTTTTCCTCTGCAGAACCACTTCAAATTTTTTTTTCTTTTTGTTTTGTCCTTGAATTCCTACTGTAAGGCACTATATAAGTTTAAAAGCATTACAACAAGACATTTTGGGAAAACAAACAGTGAACTGTTTTACTTTTTCTAGTAAGGCCAAAACATATAACATTTAGGCCTGAGTCTAGAGATGTATGAGCTGTTTCTGTAATACCAACTTGTACTCTCATATCATAAAAGAGAAGAACATAAGAGAATCTGAAAGTATGGAAAATTAGGAAAATATGAGATGACTGTACATTTTCTATTGTTGAAACTAAGGTAACAGAACATATCACTTTGTTGGCATTGGGAGTAAACCAGTAAGTAATTTTGTCTTGAAATTATAATCATTATTTATGCTGAGGAGTCTGACTCCCAACTGAAAATTTATAAATGAATTTCCAGGCCTAACAATAGGCAATTACAGGCAGACATGAATGCTCACAAGGTGAAGCTGCCCTCCCTTCCTCATGTTTGGAACAAAGCCAATGCACTGCAGTCTCTGAAGTAGTGTCCATCATTTTCCTGTGTTTTTCCTTTTCCCATGTTCTTTCTTTCTCCACTTAAGAGTCCATAAAGCTACCATTTTTTTTTTTTTAGGCTTCCTCAACCATGAGATGACTTAGATGCCTGCATGAAGCCACTTGACACTCCAAGTTCCATACAGTGGAGGCAATAGAACAGGGAAAGTCTTTACAGTTCTAGACTCATGCAAATACTATTGCTGTAGCTGATATAAAGATTAACTTTTTTATTTTTTTTGCTTATTGCTTTAATCTGCTACTCTAATCTGACAACTTCATTCTCTCTTTTTCTCCCTACTCAGCTAAACTCTTAACAGATGGTCTTTGCTACCATTGAATAAGCCCAGATAGTAAACAACAAAATAGATGTGATGAGTTATGCCTTTAAAATTACAGTGTACTGTTAATATTTAATCTCCTTCTAAAAATCAAATTGCTTTTCAATTTAGCCAGTCCAACTGGCTAACTCTTAGTCCAACTAAGAGTGAAAGTCAGGACAAATCATCATTTGGCAGCAGATGAAAAATTTAAATTTATTTTTGATTGTCTGCCAACTATGTTTCCTAAAAATCTAGAATGTTTCTACTTTTTTCTTACCCATTCTTATCAGAATTATTTCATCAGTATACTGGGTAAGGGGGCAGCCCTCTGAGACATTGAGGTTATTTAGGTAACTGTAAGCAAAATTATAACAGAACACAGACATTAGATAGATATTAGGTATAACACATGGACAGTAGGTAAATTATATTATACTTGCCAGTTGAAAGCACATTGCTTTTTGAGTTCATTAATCATAAGTACAAACCAGAATTAATTTTCCAGATTGACAGTTGCATGCCAATTGACAAAATCTGTTTTTTATCCTTCTAGGAATTGTACTACAGCATATGAACAACTACAATTGAATTCATCATATGATTAAGTATATTACAGCTAATTCACTGGCATTCCTCAGGACCTACACAACTGTACAAGCTAAACACAGAAACTAAATGAGGTTATATTAGGAATCCCAATCTTGCCTCTCTCAAGAATCATTATTATTATTGGTTGCAGAAGTGTCTTTCCAGAGGCTTCTGCAGTCCCATTTAACTCATTAGAGTTCTCATTTAGTGATCCATGGGAGAAATGACAACAGCTGACAAATGGGAAAATAACCAAAGGCTGTATTAACACAGGATGGGTTTGAGAATCCATAAAGAACTCTGTGACAGCATCTTCTTTCAAAACTATTTCTCCACTTAAAGTTTCTTCTCAGACTGGAGAATTAGGCTTCCCTTTTCTGACCCATGATTGGTATTACTTAGTAATGACAGAATAAGTCCATTTGTCTTAAAGACACATACAAAGTTTCAGAATCTATATATTCACTTCGTACTTTCAAGTTCAAAACTTCATTTTAAAAAAGTGATAAATTATATTGCCACAAAAGGAGAAAGCAAATTTTCTCTCTTCCATGATAAACCATAATGCATTTTTAAAAAATTGTCCAGCAAGTAGATTCACTTAAACTGGCCAGGAGATTTTTTGTTTTGTTTTATTTCATTTAGCTCTGTTTGAGACAGTCTTGCTATGTAGCCCAGACTGGTGTGGAACTCATGATCCTCCTGCCTCAGGTTCTCCTGTGCTGATGACAATGGGCACCACTACAACAGCTGGTCAGAGGTTTTTAGGCAAGGAAGAACATGGATAAGTGTCCTGAGTATAAGTGAATTTTTTATTTGCCCAATTTGTCTAAATACTGATTTCATCTAATCAGTAGAATACTCTTCATTGATAATAGATATATTAATAGAATTGCATATAACATTTCCAAATAAATTGTAACTTGGGTCTTTGAAAGTAAATAGATGTGTTCACCTGAGAGACTTAGGTAAGTTGATAAACCACTCAGTAAACTTGTTCATGCATATAAACTATGGAGATCTTATAAAGATAAAATCAAAACACATTATCACCATGAAAAGTCAACTTGAAGTCCATACCTTAATGTGGTACAAAGACAATAGAAAGGACAAAAAAGGACATACCTCTTAAGGGAGATTCCAAAAGTAAGATTGCAGTAATGCTGGCCTCTCCTTATAGCTCTTTTGAGACTAAAACCTAGGCAAATATGCTCACATGATTCCACTTAGAAAAATGTTTTAAGATATACATTTGTACATTGATCTGTTAAGAGACTAGTTTCTAATTTAGATTCTACAAATAATATTCCCTTTTTAAAAAAATTAAATTGAAGAAATGTATTCTTTTATAGAAAAACAATCATATTCCCAGGAAAACTGAAAGTGTGTTACTCAGAAAAAAAATGTGTATCTACTTTTAGTTTATTCTTTGTAATTGTGTTTTTCTCTATGTATTTTATCCTATATTCATCTAAAATTTTATTCTTAAGTTGTTTGCTATATTTTATAGGATAGCAATCAGATACACCTCTTAAATATCATACTATAATTTTTATGCTGCTATTATGCAAGATATGTACAGCCATCTTTTGAACACAGTAACAAAATTTTTCCATTTAATACCAGTTAGCATTGTATTCATACTTTATTAATTGAGCTTCTTATACATATTGCTTCAAGCTGTTTGTCACTGAATAATATTTATTACTAGTGTATGTCAGTGTTGATATAAGACCATGGCCTATTAGCTTAAATAGTATTAGTGCTTTTTTAAATGATCAATTTCAGACTAGGCTGTTCTCCAAAATCATCTAGACTTGACCCCATAATTCTTTTGAGTAATCAGAGTCTTCCAGGAATGAACTCTCTGAGTAAGAGTTCAGTGTACCTTTGATGGTGTGCACTTATTCTTTTGGAAAGTAGTAATACTTCAGAGTCATTTGTTTGCCATATATAGCCACATGTTTGCTCATCTTAATGCAAAAATAGTCATGGAATATTTGAGTAGAATGGGATCATGAAAAAAGCAAAGGGTGAGTCTTTCATAAGCTTAGGAGGTTCTGATATAAATGTCTGACCTCTCAGGTCTCATGAAGTTCCTTGAAAATAAAACCCTTCTCCTTTGTTGGCCTGTTCACTGAAGCCTTTTGAAGGTTTCTTCATATTCAAGGTTCTTAAGTTTTTTCAGACCAACAGGCCAGTGATCCACACTTCAATCCTCCATTAGTTTTCTTGAGAGTAACTTTCACCGTTCCAAAAGTGCATGCAGACTTTGCACTCTGTGGCTTAAATATGTATGCTTTTAGTGGAAATTTATCTCTTATACTTTATATTTTACAAGAATTGGTGACCCTACAACCAAGCATTGGGTTAGCTAAAGCTGTAAGAAGCTGAAGAAACTTACATACTAACTATATAAGTTTTAAATATTGCAGTTGCAAGCTGCATTTGTTGACTTTTAACATAGATTTGAATGATCTAATTTGAACAAAGTTTAAGAGGGAATAGAAAAGGGATGCTCTAAAACTGCCTCGTGAAATACCAAGAAAATGTGCCCTAAATGTGGTCAGGGATATTTCCTCAAGCTTCTGTAGCTTATGTATAAGCAAATTCCTTACCAAAATGAGTTGACATGTAGAATGAACACTGTTTGACAATATTTTCTGTGGATATCCAATTCTTTTCTTTTTATTGTACATAATAATGAGTCTTGTGGAGTTTTCATATAAGTATATAATATAATTTGATCATATTCATCTTTCCCATTACCCTCTCTTCTCCCTCAACCTGCTAGCCCCCTTCTTTTTTCAAAATAGCCCCCCTACTACACTCTTGTCTTTCTTTTTCTTTTTGAAGTGTAGAGTTTGCATATGAGAAAAAATACTTGATATTTGTCTTTCTGAGTCTGACTTATTTTGCCAAATATCTTGATCTTCAGTTCTCACCATTTTCCTGAAAATGACATAATTTCATTTCCCTTTATGTCTGAATATAACTCCATTGTTTACGCATTCATATGTTCATCTATGTATGGGTGCCTACAATCAACATGGGTGTGAAGGTATCACTCTTTATTATATACTGACTTACATTCATTGGCGTATACATCCGGGTGTGATATAGCTGTGTTATGTAACTTCTAGAACAATTTGAAAACAAATTTCCATACATGTTACAATAGAAATGTAAGCTGAATGTCTGTTTTGTGTTTGTTTTTTATTTTCTTATACTAATAGAGACAAATAGTAAATAAATATACATGCATATCCTAATCTTTTAAGAACTGCATTCAGAAGTGATCTTGTAAATACTTTACAGCCTCCATTCTTGTGTAGACTTTCTTAAATTTTAACACTTTTACCTTATGTGATTCAAGCACTCTTCTGAAACCAAAATCATGATACAAACTACTGTCTCTGCAGAGTTACTATAAAATATAAAAAATAGATCAAAATTGACTCTCCTAAAGTGGGAAAATTCAGCTTTGGCCCAAAACTTGGTTCAGTCATGATACAAATACATTAGACTATGATACTTTTTTTTGTTAATTGTAATTGTTGTGATGGGGGTACATTGTGCCATTTGTAAAAGTTCTTATAATACATAAAAAATATCAGACTTGAATACACCCTCTGCACAGACTGATTCTTATGGACCTAAGTGTAGTAAAAGAGTTTACATTTCTTTTATTTTCCTGTCCTTTGCAATTCCCATACCCCCAATGCAAGCATTTACTTAGAGTCATATATGTACATTTGTTCATTACATCTAACACATATCCATTGCATTGATACATAATAAACTTTTTTATTGGGAAATTGTGCTGCTGTACAGCTGCCAAAGCTCCACATAGTGAGCAATGACTTTCCAGTTGTATTAATGCAGTTAAATGAATCAATCTGTAATTTTGAACCTATTCATCCTTCTTATCAGTGCATATATCTTTCCAAACCTTGCTCTCCTACATTTTATGTTCAGTCAGAGCCAAGTTAACTAATGAAAAGACAAATGAATTCCATTACATCCTCCTTATCAGTATAAAGACTTAAGAAGCCCTGTTCCTTATAGCTCCCTCTTCTAGTCACCATTATTGTCACTGTTACCAGTTATCAAATGGTATGCCTTGTTTACCCAGGTCTTAATAAAGTATTTAGGTCAAGTCCTCAATACAATTAGTGTTGTATATTTAGGTTCTAAATTTTGAGCTTAGTAATGGAGATGTAAAAGATTGCAAGAGTAATGTAGATTTGCTCAGACCTTAGGGTATGTGAGTTCTAATCACTTTGCTGGTATGTACTTAATGTCACCCCTACCCTCTGAGGGTATTATTATCTGTCCTTTAAAACTTGATTTTTCGTTTTTTTTTTTTTCTTTATACATATTAGAAAATTGAGGTTCACAAAGGCATTAAGTAATTATGGAAAGGGGAACTTCCCAGTAAGACTATGAAAACAGGAAGTCTTGTTAATTATATTTTATTGTAACCATTTTACTGCATGTCTTCACAGAATAGTAAATGAGAAGTCAAAAGATTCAGCAAGGTGGGAATGCTGGAATAGATTCATTATATAAGCTCAACAGCTGACTGGATTTCGGCAGAGGGAATTACGTACAGTGTCTTCATGAAATAGTAAAAAAATTCATTAGAAGGATTATGCAAAATCACTGTGCATCTTGGCTTAGCTGAAGTGGCTTTGAAGAATCTGTTTACTGCATGTTGTGAAGAAGCTCAGTGGAATTATGTTGTATTGTCCACAATTTTAACTTGCTTCTTCACTCTTCTCACTATACTCTATTGTTTTCATTCTTTTATTCTTTCTTTCTTTTTTTTGATAACAATGGGGTTGAATTTGCTAAACAGATGCTTTATCACTTGTGCCATGCCTTTAGCCTGTTTTGATTTAGTAATTTCTAGTATAAGTTCTCATGTTTCTCCTGCCCAGGGCTGGCCTGGGATGGTGATCCTCATGCCTATGCCTCCTGAGTAGCTGGGATTACAACCATGCACCAGCACAAGTAGTCCTCATTCTTTTTTCCTTTTGCATTTTTCATATTGTCATTTTCTATGTATTTGTTTGTTTGTGAATGCTCAAGAGCACCCTCCTTTCAGAGTTCTGAACTTCATTATTTGTCTTCTTAGCAACATATGACTTCTGAAAATTCTTTACTCAGTTTTGGTTTCACTTTTTGTTTGGCTTCTTTACTTCATGATGTGCAAAGATTAAATGTCAGCAAAAGTCACTATGGGGAAGTGAACTACTTGACAGTTTTGTCTGCTTCTTCCTTTCATACAGGATCATAAATTTTATGTTCCTACAAAGCTTAGAATGCCACTTTTCACATCCATGTGGCTGTGGTTACTCCTCTGGTACACCCTGAATATTAGTAGCTGCCTCCTGTATGGTTTACAAAAACAAAGAAGGGCAATAGAGAAAATGCAACTAACAGAGGGGTTTAAACTGATTAAACTGCAATATATACATGTGTGACATACCAAGGAAAACCCCCCTGGAACAATAATACACTTTTTAAAAAATGAAGGACAAACAGTAAAACAGGTCCTGCCAGGGGGTACATTCCTATGGGGGGAATGTAAACTGAGAGGGTGAAAGGAAGCAAATATGGTAGATGTAGTTTGCATAAGGGTATGAAAATAGAACAATGAAAGTTATTGAAACTTTTCTAAGAACTGGTGAGGAGGGAAGACTAAGGAGAATGATAGAGGGATCAATCTAAATAAGATATATCATAAACACATATGTATATGTCACAATATATCCCCCCTGTACAACTAATATTTGCTAATAAAAATGTGAAAAAAATAAACAAATTCTGTAAGTGGAAAACCATTGTGAAGAAAACTGGGTTCAGTTTAATAATTTTCTTCTCTGTTAGATCTTACTTAAAAATACTGTATAAATACTCTCAGATTCATCCCAGTTCCCTGAAAGATTCCACTTGTAAGCAAGAAGTCATGACACTTAAGATTTATGCTAATAAATCTTAGCAATAAACTCAGCTGTGATTAAAATAAAAATTTTAATAAATGTCCCAATACTCTCTAAATATTAATAGAGTCTATACAGTGCTATGAATAAAAGAATAATGATACAAATTTGGACATAGCTTGGAGAGACCAATGCACGTTTTCTATTATAGGTCATATTTAATTTTGTTATTAAAAAGCATGAAATAGGGAGTTAAAAATTTTGAATAGAGTGTAGAGTCTGAGGGAGGCAGAAGCTTATTTAAGCTGAAAGCGAGATGGAGCAGTATTATCAGTTGGTCAATATAGCTGGAAAACAGAGTGTTCCTAGGAGTTGGATAGATATGGTGAACTATATGGGGTTTAGAAGACAGATTACAAAGAATTTTATATATCATGATAAAAATTCCAGTCTGTGAGATGTTTCCTTACCATAATCATCACAATAATATTGTGATTGTTATGTTAAACACTACTAAGTTTTAAGCACTTTTAAGGAAATATATTATTTTAAAGTGTAATTAAATGCTAAAAAATATGAACCACACTTTGACTGTTGCATTTCACTATTCTAAAAAAAAGCAGATTTTTTCATGTTTGCTCCTCATGAAAGACAGAATTATTTATACTTTTCCTCTAATTCTCAATCATAATTCAATAATAATTTATTCTGGGGTAAGGTAAATTAAATCATTTCTTAATAACCACAGAACACCTTAGAAATCATGTTGAACTGACCCAGCATGATATTTTTTATTCCTTTTTAATGAGACAGAAGACTCTCACTAAAACACAGTATGTTTATGGACAATGTTATTGCATTAGATTAACTGCAGAAAAATTCAATTCAGGATCACATATACTTGAAAATAATGCATGTGCAGCAGTCAGAAATCATAGTATATTTACATATTTTGCAAAGACAGGATCCAAATGAACTAAAATGTTGTCAGTGCTCAGATGTAGTAATCCCTCATGCACATTGAGGTGAAGGTCACTGAAAGGAGGAACTCCAATTGCCTTATTAAAATGGCAATGAAAGCAGTCAATACTGCCAGACAAATGAGGATTTTAATAAGTGCTTAAACCTCCCTGGAGCATGTCCAGATGCTAAGGGACAACATCAATTAGCTTGTGTTCTGATTTTATTTCATTCACCTTTGGGAATATCTCTTAGATATCAAACAGCACAATGATAAATTGTAGTTGACTCCAGTTACTTTGGTCTTCATATCTCTCTCTCTCTCTCTTTCTTTGTCATTTTCCACTTCTCCTTATATCAGGAGAAAATATTATCATTTTGTCCTTCAGGTTTTTAGACGAGTTGCTTAAAGTTTATCAAATACATATGTTTTTCCTAATAACCCTTTTAAAGAACATTGTATATATTTCTTTGTTAAGTCATTTGTCTGTAGCAAGTATAATTTCAGATTTGCATTGTCTATCTGAAATGATACATGGAAAAGTTTTTTTTTTTTTCACCTAAAAGTTATAAGATAATTTATGTTACATCTGTTGACTGCAATAATTCAGGCATAAATATTTGTTCTAAATAATATTTACTTGGCATGTAGATAGTTGTCACCATGTTTCATTGACTGAAAGCCTAGATATGACAATTTAAGAATAGCATGATCCCAAATGAATAAGAAGCATCTGTTTATCTGGGTCCATCCAGATAGCCACCCATTTATCCATCAGTTTGTCTGTCCATCTGTTTGTCACCAAAAGTAGAAGTCTTAACACTCAACACTGTTTCTTTCCAGATGATTATGTTTTTTTTTACTTTTATTATATTTGTTTCTCTATAGAAGGATCATGTATTTCAAAAAACAATTTTTCATTCATAGAGATACCTCTGTCAGATACATATTTCAAAATTTTAATGAAAAATAACTGTAAAATCTTTCTCAAAATCTGAAGCCTTTAAATGTGAAATTCCTGGCAAATGTGATAATTACATTATAAATTAGAAGATATGGGTGGTCTGCCATCCAATAAAGCCATCTAATTCTAACTTGCCCACTATGTGCACACACCTACCTTCCTTTACTTGCATTGTTATCAATCTTTTGAACTTTCCAAATGTGACAGCTCAAGCAAAACATTAAAAATTGTAGTCTTTAATTATTTATGAGTTAAGAAACAACCAGACTGGTAGCCATGCTTCTACATGGCTATACTGAACCCCTTTACATATGGCCTTCTACTGATACCTATAAAATATGAAACAAGGTTGCACAGCACAGTGGATAAACAAGCAGAATTTGAATTCAGACTATGTATATTACCTGAATCTGTCATTTAATAAATGTAAAATGTTAGGGAAAACTTCTTAATATTCTAAAATTTCCATTTCCTCATTTAGAAATAATTTTAACATCTCTCTGTAGGTATTAATACGGTTTAACAATTTAAAATTGCTTACTAAATGATGAATGTTTAAAAACTAAGGTTTATGGCAGTTCTATCTTTAACTTTTTGAGGAATCTTCATATTGTTTTCCATAATGGTTGTAGTAATTTGCCTTCCTATCAAAAGTGTGTAAGGGTTTCTGTTTCACGAACTCCTTGCCAGCATTTTTGTTGTTTTTGCCCTAGAAAATGGCCATTCTAAATGGGGTGAGAGGAAATCATATGTAGTTTTTATTTACATCTCTTTTATAGCCAGGGAAGTTGAAAACTTCTTCACGTATTTGCTAGCCATTTGTACCTCTTAGTTTGAGAATTCCCTGTAAAATTCAGGTGACCATTCCTTCATTGGGATGTTGAATCTTTGTGGGTTGAGTTTTTGTGTTTGCTGTAGATTCTGGATATTAGTCCCTACATGAATAGCTGGCAAAAATTCTCTCTGATTCTATTGTTAGTCTCTTAAGTGTTGTGACCATTTATTTTTCTGTGCAGAAATTTTTTAGTTTGATGCAGTCCCATTTGTTCATTATTTCTCTTAGATGCTGAGACTTTTGAGTTCTATTTAGGAAGTTGTTCCCTATGACTACATGTTCCAGTGTATTTCTTACTTCTTACTGTAGTTTGAAATTTTCATGCCTTCTAGTAAGGTCTTTGATCTAGTTTGAGTTGATACTCATACAGTGTGAGAGGCAACAAGGATCTGGTTTCAGTGTTCTGTAGGTGGACGTCCAGTATTCCCAGCAACATTTGTTGAAGAGGCTGTCCTTTCCGTATCTTGTGTTTGGTCTTTCTTTATTATAGATCAGCTGGCTGCAGCTGTGTGGGTGTTATGTCTGGGTCTTCTATTCTAATGTATTTGTCTTTGTGCCTGTTTTTGTGCCAAAATCATGCTGGCTTTGTTATGGCTCTGTAGTTTAATATTCATTAAAGATATTGGTCTGTAATTCTCTTTTTTTGTTGCAACTTTATTGAATATTGGAATGAATATAATACTGGCTTCAAAGAATGATTTTGTTAGTATTTCTTCCCTTTATATTTGCTGGAAATGTTTGAGAAGTATTCGTCGGTATTAGTTCTTAAAGCTCTCGTAGAATTCAGTTGTGAGTCCATTAGTCCTGGACTCCTCTTTATAGGAATCTATCACTGCATCAATCTCATTTCTTTTTATAGGTCTATTTAGGTGGTTAATATCTTCTTTCAATTTTGGTTGGTAATATGCATTGAGAAATTTATGCATTTCTTCTAGATTTTCCAGTTTAGTTGAATGTAAGTTTCCCCTTCTAGATTTCATTAGTATTTGTGGTTATGTCCCATTTTTCCTCTTTGATTGTATTAATTTGTGTGATTTCCCTCTTCTGTTTTGTCCTGATGGCTGAAGATTTGTTGATCTTGTTAATAGTTTCAAAAGACTTACTTACTGCTTCATTGACTCTTTGTATAGTTTTTTTGGTCTTGATCTCATTGATCATGTCCCTGATCTTTATTTAATTATTCCCTTCTGTCTAAAAATTTGGGGATTTAGTTTGTTTTTGCTTTTCTAGACGCTTAGGTGCATCAATAGGTGGTTGATTTGATAAGTCTTTTTTTTTAATAGTCACTTATAACTATAAACTTTCTGTTAGCATGGCCTTGAATGTGCTCCACAGATTATGGCAAGTTGGTCTTGATCTCATTGATCATGGCCCTGATCTTTATTTAATTATTCCCTTCTGTCTAAAAATTTGGGGATTTAGTTTGTTTTTGCTTTTCTAGAAGCTTAGGTGCATCAAATAGGTGGTTGATTTGATAAGTCTTTTTTTTTAATAAGCACTTATAACTATAAACTTTCTGTTAGCATGGCCTTGAATGTGTTCCACAGATTATGGCAAGTTGTATTGTTTTTTCTTTAGATTCTAGGAAATTTTTATTTCCTCCCTTATTTCTTTGATCACCCACTAGTCATTCAACATTGTGTTGTTCAGTCTCCATATATTTGAAATTTTTCTGTGGTTTCTTTATTTGTTGAGTCTTAGTTCTATTCTGTTACAACTAGATATGATACAGGGAATTATTTTAATTTTCTTAAATTTGTTGAGATTTGCTTTGTGTCCTAAAATATGATTCAATTTGGGGAAGGTTCTATGAGCTGCTGAAAAGAATGTGCATTGCAAGGTGGTTTGGTGAAATAGTCTGTAGATGTCTAGTATGTCCATTTGGTCTAACATGTGAATTAAGTCTGAAGTTTTTTTTTTGTTGTTGATTTTTCTATTTTGTTGAGTTGGGGTACAAGGTAGCATTTACAAAAGTTCTTACAATTTATCAACTATATCATACTTGAATTCACCCCCTCCACTGTTATTTTCCATTCCCCTCCCCTAATTTCTTGAACAGTTTCAACAGATATCATTTTGCATTTGCATACATGTGTATACATTGTTTGCACCATATTCACCCTCCTAACCTTCTCCCCACTACCACCCTTTGTTGGTGTTTTTCCTGGATAGCCTATCTACTGGTGATAGTACAGTATGCAGTTCTCCCACTATCACCAAATCAGGGTCTATCTCTGGGTAAGTCCATTAGTGCTTTTATTATATAGTTGTGTGCCCCTATGATTGGTGCATATATATTAAGAATTGATATTTCCTCTTGATGACTTGTTCCTTTAATAATTTGAAGTGACCTTCATTATTTCTTCTGACTGACTTTAAAGTCGACTTTGTCATATATATAGGTATTTCTGCCTGTTTATACGGGGTCCATTTGCTTAAAAAGCCTTTTTCCACAGATTCTAAGCCAATTTTTGTTTCTTTCAGTAAGATGTGTCACTTGTTAGCAACTTATGGTTGGATTTTGTTTGTTAAATTTTTGCTGTTTTATGTATTTCAATTGGGGCATTGTGACCATTAGCATTCAGTGTTAGTATTGAGAGGTATGTGGTGATTCTAGTCCTTTTTATTCCCCTGATGTTTACTTTACCTCTAGTCCTTGTTTGCTCATGTGCTTGGTCAAAAGGATTCTTTCTTACATGTTCTTATCTGACTTATTTTTTCTGAGTATAAGTATCATTTTTAAATATTTTTGGTTTTTTTATTCATTTATTCATATGAGCATACATTGTTTGGGCCATTTCTCCCCCCACACAAGCCCCTTCCCTTTCCCCCTTAACCCCCTTGCTTCCAGGCAGAACATGTTCTGCACTCTTCTCCAATTTTGTTGAAGAGAAGACATAATCAATAATAAGAAGGACATAACATTTTTGCTAGTTTGAGATAAGGATAACTATACAGAGAGATTCCGAGCATTGCTTCCATGCTCATGTGTATTAAAACCAGAATTGGTTCATCTCTACCAGACCTAAGAGTCTTTAAGTATTTTTTGCAGTGCTGGCTTGGTAGTCATGAATTCCATGATTTTTTGCTCATTGTGGAAGTTTTTTATTTCTCCATCAACTAGGAAGGATAGTTTTGCTGGATAGAATAATCTAGGTTGGTAGTTGTTTTCTTTCAGGGCCTGAAATATCTTTCCATGACCTTTGTGAGTTTAGAGTTTATGTTGAGAAATTTGCTGTTATCATAATGGCTTTGCCTTTGCATGTCATCAGTCTTTTCTCTTTTTTCACTCTACAGAATTCTTTTTTTGTTCTGTATGTTGAGTGTTTTGATTACATATCTGGGGTGTTTCTTTTCTAGTCCCAACAGTTTGGTGTTATGCAAGCCTGTTGATCCTGAATGTCTCTCCCTTTGTTAAGATTTGGGTAGTTTTCAGGTATTATGTTATGAATAAGTTATGTATGCTGCTGTTTTAGATCTCTTCTTCTTCTTCCATACCTGTGATTTGTAGATTTGGTCTTTTGTTGGTGTCCCAAACCTCAGCAGTATTTATAATTACCAATCTACAGAAACAACCCACATGAACTAAAATTGATGCATGGATTAAGAAAATGTGATCTCTATCTTTCTGTCTGTGTATATATATAAATATATATATATAATATATATGTATATAAATATATATAAAATTGAGTTTTAGTCAGCTCTAAGGTATAATGACTAAAAATACAATTGGAGGATATCATTTCTAGTGAAGTAAGCCAGGTTCAGAAAAACAAGAACAGTATATTTTCTGTCACATATATAAGGTAGATCCAAAAGATAAGCATATAAACAAAAACAAATATCACATACATATGCATATGTAGAATATGTCTGTAACAGTGGAGCTACTCTATGAAACTCAGGGAAGGAGGGAAAGGAAAAGAGAATAATAGAGCATCAATAATACCATAAAATATAACATCCATGAAGTTAGAGGATATAAGGATATGTAATGAAAGCTGTTGAATATGGGTGGTGGGAGGTAAAGGGGTAAGGGAGAAAAATGGAGTGGATTGAACAGATGACAGCAAAGTATATTCAAAGCAGGGAAACATTGAGAAACCCATTTGAGCATCAACTTAGATATTATTAATAAAAGACAGGACTGTAAAATAGGTACAGGGTGTGACTGGTACTTTATGCAAGGGGGAGTGTGAATGAAGGATATCAAGATGAGGGCATATGGTTGATGGACTTCATATATTTATGGGAAATAGAACAAAGAAACTTCCTACAATACCTTTAAGTATGCTGAAGAGGGGGTCAAATGGGAGAGATGGAGGATTATCTAACAAATATACAATGTAAGCCTATATGGAATTGTCACATTGAATCTCCCCTTTGCAACAAGTATGTCTTAGTAAAAAAATTAAGGTTTATGATTCTTTTTGAACATTTTAACTCTTTAGTTTAAATTTACCTAAATTACTCACCAAGGTTTTTGTACAGTAACTGTACCTAAAACTCTAACTTTGTTCATTGTCCATGAACACTTCAGACATCTTCCTGGCTTAGAGTAATGCACTTGTAGTTCCCTCTGTCTGGGACCTTTTCCACCAGATCTTTGCATGGCACACTGACTTCTTTCAAGCAGTTTAGTCTTCATCTTCACGGTCAAATAGTCTTATCCCTTGAATTTTATTTTATCTAGTTTCAGGGGTTTTCTTCTTTTTGTTTTTAAAGACAGCATCTCACTATATAGCCCTGGCTAGCCATGAACTAGTGACTTTCCTGCCTTAGCCTTCCAATTGCTGAGATTACAGACTCATGTTATCATGCCTGGCCTCTTTGGACTTTAAAATAAATCTTATTGCCATGTATAAATCATATTTATTGATTTTGTCATTGTTTTTCCTTTTATTTTTCAAAAGTCTAAAGTGCAGGATAGAAGGACTTGAACAACCTTCTTACTGTCATTTCCTGGTAAAGAACAGTTTATATCACATTTAGAACCTTAATGATATCTGACAAAATAATCAGCATATGAATGAGAAAATCAAGGAAAAAATGAATAAATGGATCTCATTTAGTGGGACATTGGAATAAGCTAAAATGTCTATGGGAATACTAAAGCTAGTTCTCTGAGATTACAACCTGGATGCTAATCCAATCAGGGATTTTGCTATGACACAATTCTCTTTATTTAACTCTAAAGAACCATGACAACTTGCAAATATGATTTACTGGGAAAATAGGAAATTTTATCACTTAGAGAAATTCCAAATTAATAATATTTTCTACTACTATAATATATGAATTTTCTAAATGTAATATTGACAACATAGCTAATTTCAACAGTGTGCAATCTGATTATTGATTAAGACATTTTCCAAAGAAGGAAATATTTTAGATGTATTTTATCTACGATGTCTATTGTGTTGTTTACAGAAAAGAAAGCCAATGAGTTACTAAGAGAAGAAAATAAAAATTCTTAAGCAAGTACATTTAATAAGTATATATTTTTTATGTGTACACAGTCCTATAATACATTCTTGTAAATTTTATGTTTTTTTCATCTTTTTGCTTTGTGGAGAGTATATTCAGTATATTTAAGAGATTTCCAAAATGTAAACAATGAAGAGGTGTTTTCTCTAAGGAAATTCAAATTCCTGTATTTGGTCTTAGAAGAAGACAGGCATATTCCCTTACCTTGAGAATGCTTTACCAAGTTTCCAGAGGATGTGTATCCCTCTCCTTAGTTACTTAAGTGCAGGAAAAAAAAAAAGCAGGGAAAATGTGGAGTCTTTGCAAACATCCCTGTGCACCCTTATATAATGCTTCTTTATTTCTAACAGCATCTCATTGTGTGTCTCCATCATGCCTTTCAGATTTCCATAAAAATAACTCTCTACAAGCATGTCCTTTTCTCCTATTGTATAGTATATGTACTATAATTTACTTACTTTATTGATAAAAATAGGATTTTAATTATTATAAGAGTATTTGACTGTATAAATAAAAATATGGTCAACTAATCTGATTTACTCTACCTCCAAGTTTGATATAAACTATTTAAATGTTTCTGATGCAAAAACCATAAAAGAAATACCTGCTTTTAGGAACAAGACACTGAAAATGTTTTAAAGAATTCATGTATTATTTATTTATTAAAATATTTACTTTTAGTTATTTAAATAGTTTCTCACTTGTAGACCAGCTGGTCTTGAACTGACAGTATTTCTATTTTTGCCTTCTCATGTGCTAAGATTACAGGTACACACCACCATGCCAAGCATAGAACTTTGAATTATTAGAATATGTGATGAATTATAAAATAATACATTCAGTTCTAGAATTTATTAACTGTAGATATTTCATTAAATAGTTTTCTTCATTGCTTAAAACCATGAAATTTAAAATTATGGGGGCATGGAGAAAAATATAATTTAAGGCTATTTATTGTCATGTAATCAAATCGCAGATTAAGTTGAAACTATTCCAGCGGTGGATGGAGGGGAAGGAAGGAGAATGATGGAGGGGATAATTTCAACTACAGTATTTTATAAAAACTTTTGTAAATGTCCTAATATAACCCCAGAACAATGATAATAAGTTAAAAAAATAAAAAAGAAACTCAACTTAAACCACCTAAAAAATTTAAAAAATAGGATTGGAATACTTATTTGTTAATGTTAACATATTTAATACTTAACTCCGAAATTGATTCATGCTTTGAAAAACAAAAACCTTTAATGGAACATCACGGTAAAAAATATTCATATTGCTTTATTGTGACTATTTTTGAAATAGCCTAATACATTCTGATGTTTTTCTAACATATTTAGCTGGAATGGATGTCTCATGTTTTCACATGCAAATGTCAAAATTAGTGAGGAAGATCTTAATAATCATTCCAAATCTGCATAAAATGAGCCAGCATTCTGCACTGACTAATCAAGGAACAAGGGTATAATTTTGATTTCTTTATTCATTAAGTATCATGACTAATTTATATATTGAAATTTTATATCATTACAGTAGTAGAGTAAAAAAAGTTTTATAAAAATGTAGTATAAGAAAATTTAAAGAATTCACTTAGCTAAATTTATTACTCTTAAAAATGATAACAATATATTAAGAGAATTATTTATATATTTATTACATTAGATCAGTTAGAAAGTAGTATAACATAAAAATGAAATTAGTAACAAAACACTAGTTATTCTACTAAAAGATTGCCCATTTAAGCATTGTAATTCTCACAAACACTTAAGAGTGTTATTATGAATATAATACGTATTCATGAGGAATATGTCATTAATTAACTTGCTCAGGATGCCATTGCTTCAGATTCAATATGGTTGACATGTAAGCACAGTCTCTCTCTCTCTCTCTCTCTCTCTCTCTCTCTCTCTCTCTCTATATATATATATATATATATATATATATATATAACATGTACATGACATCTATTTATCTGATACATGTTAGCATTCTCTAAAATTTTGTATAATATATTTACTGAACTATACAGATACAAATAGACAATTTTGAAATAGCATGTAAATAATGTATTTTAAGATAAGGAAATAGTAATTGCTATTTTCATAAAGTTTACAAAGTTTAGTTATCATTATATAAAACAAGGTAAAGTGCTATAGTTATAAGCTTCAAAGTTAATTTGAAAATAAAAAAATGCTTGTTAAATACTTTAAAATTCTAACTGGCCCTAAGAAAGCTAACAAGTAATACAGAAATGATTCTATTGATTTCATGGTAACACAAATGACTTAAGCAAACTGGGAATTAGATTTCACAAGTCTTCCACCTGAACATGTCAGCTGTTTTCTTTCTTTGTTATTGTTAACAATATATTGTTCATCCACATACCCACACTAAATATGAGTGGTCTACAAGGGAAATTTATTCCATGTTTATTCTTTTTCCTATTTTTTTTTGATTCTTGATGAAAGCATGATCATTAGTGACATCAAGAAAATGTTAAAGATATATTTTGTTCATTAAATATTTTGCCAACATATATTTAATATAATTTTTCTATGTTGGTTTTCATGTCTTCCTTCCTTCCTCTTTTCTTGTCTTTCTCCTTTTTATTTTTGATTGTTTTTACGTACCTTGTATGTTCTACCATAGCTCTATGTGACAATTTTTTTTTTTATCTAGAAACAATGTAAGTAATCTCTAAATAATATCTTATATCAAAACACTGATGTGCTGGGGGCTGTGTGTGCTGGTGGCACACACCTATAATCTTAGGAGGATTGCAGTTTGAAACCATCCTGGGCAAATAGCTTGCGAAACCCTATCTAGAAAATGCCTAACACAAAAATGGCTCGTGGAGTGGCTCAAGTTGTAGGCCCTGAATTTAAGCCTTGGTACTGAAAAAAAAAAAAACAAAAAAAACCTGTTGCTTAAATGGAAGTAATATTAGGAAAAATAAGACATTGGAGCTTATTTAACAATATATGAGATTTTAAAAATAGAAACTTAAATATTATTAAAAAGATACAACATCTTAAAATAACCAAAAATATACTTTAAGAACTTGAAAGAAAGTGAGAATAAAATGAAATAATTGATTGCTGAATTATAAATTCCTCGAAAGTATAATGTACAGACAGCAAAGAGCAATATTGTAGTCAGAAAACTCAGTGTCACAAAAGACAAGTTAAGAAAAATATATCATAATGCAAGCCAAAGTATAAAGGCTTAAAAGGAGAGAATAAGTATGCCAGTTAGGGATTACAGCAAATAAAGATCCAACCTAACAGTTGTAATGTTGTATAAGACAGACATATAGTTGTATAAATACATGAGGAGCAGTTTTCAAGGAACAAGGCAAAGATTCTTTCTCATCTAAAGTATTCCATAATAAATATGTTAAATACTAACTTCAGCATATAAAGATGTTCACGTAGTTGTCTAGAAAAGCTACAGTGACTATTTTAAACCTTAAGGATAAGGAGAAAAAAAAGGTCATATAAAAAAGCAGTTTCTTTCAAACATATAAACATCTGAAAATGTGAACCATGTAAGACATGTCTGAAGATTTCTTTTTCCGTTTTTCTTTTTCTTTTCTTATTCTCTCTCTTTCTCTCTCCTCTCTCTCTCTCTGGAACAAAGTCTTGCTATTTAGATTAGTGTGACTTAGAACTCATTATGTAGTTTAGGCTGTGTTTGAACTCAGGATTCTTCTACCTCAGCCTCCTTGGTGCTGGGATTACACATGTTCATCACCAAACCCAACTCTGAGATGTCTCTCTAGAGCTCTTAAAATAGCAATTAAGTCAACCATTTTATGGGATACATTTATACTACCAAAGTACACTCCATATCTAAGTCTACCAGTAACTATGGATAAAACTGAAAAAATCAGAAATTCCATGAGAAGATACCAGACTTATATTTTAATTCTGATTATTCCAACTTTCAAGTCTTTTAAAAATCTTTTCAAGTCTTTTATAAATCTATATATATAAATTGATATGGAGTACAGAAAATAGAAAAATAATGAAATATTTCTCTTTATTTTGATAAGGCAAAATTCTACTATCAACCATTATCAAGTTAGAACAGTTTTCAATAAAATTGAACATTAGAAAACAAAATAATAAACACCATACACAGGGGATTCAATTCATAGAATGCAAATATGAGTTGGACATTACTGTGTGTGATATTAACAAATTCTCTAAATGTACTTGTTAGTAATGAAAACCTATTGCTCATTCTTCTGAGGACACAAGACTAGAATAAATTCCTCCCACATACAAAGAAACTGTGTTAAGCAAAAAGCTTAAATTTCCTTTAATGTAGAAATAACAATGTATTTCTAGTCCATAAGGTTCTAAGGAAAGTAGTCTGTACAAAATAATTAATGAATCATCACAAATAATAACAATTACATAGTGATATATATTTCCTTTTCTTTTAAAATAGAGAGACAAATTTACCAGTAGTGAATGTGTAGGGTTTATAAATGAAATTTCTTTCTATTTCTGTTCTATTTCTATTTTTATTACATTATTCAGCAGTGGTTATTAATGACATTCTCAATGAATGAAGTGAGAGTGGGAGTTGCAAGGGCAGGAAATATATTCGTTTCTCTAAAATAGTAATTATGTCTGACTCTCAAAAAGTAACTCAATCTTATGTTCCAGGACTCTAAACAAACATGCTAGCAATTAATCAATACTTGGAAACAATTCATAAGTACCTCTCTGAGTTTTAAAAATAATAATTTGATAAAAATATAAACATAATAATTTGGAGATTCTATCACTGTAAAATGTTACATTTGAGATGTTATGATTAAGAAAATCTTCAGAAACACTGGTAAATAAATATGTGGATATGAATTTGAGTATAAAGATTACCCAAAAAAATTGTACTTGTTTACATTCTTACTCCTACACCTGTCCCTAACTTGCCTTTCTACTACCAACCATGACCTATTCATTATCTTGATCCATAGAAAAATAAATCTTGAAACAAACTGAATTTAAAATGCTAATAAAAAGTGAGTCAGTATAAATATAACATTCATTTAAAACTAGGTGTTTTAAATTTGTAGTTTGCAATCACTTTTGTCATTACAATATTAATAAATATATTTAATAAAAATGGCTTAAAATTTTTTTATTATTCATTTATTCACATGTACATGCATTGTTTGGGTCATTTCTCCTCCCTGTCCCCCTTACTTCCAGGCAGAACCTGTTCTGTCCATATCTCATAATTTTTTTGAAGAGAAGACATAAGCATAATAAGCAAAACAAAGCATTTTTGCTAGTTGAGTTAAGGATAGCTATACAGAAAGATTCCTAGCATTGCTTTCATATACAAATGTGTTACAACCCATTTTGATTCATCTCTAACTAATCTTTACACTGGTTCCTGATCCCCTTCTCATGTAAACCTCTGTTGCTTTAAGGTTTCTGTATTAATTCCTTGGGAGTGGGGACATCAAATGCTTTCATGGTATGGGTTTTCTACCTATTCCCATATCTCCCATATGTGCTCTCCCCTTGTCATGCGATCCACATTGCTACATTTGCCCTAGATCTAAAGTCCGCACATGAGAGAGAACATAAGATTTTTGGTCTTCTGAGCCTGGCTAACTTCACTCAGAATGATGTTCTCCAGTTCCATCCATTTACCTGCAAATGATAAGATTTCATTCTTCTTCCTGGCTGAATAAAATTCCATTGTGTATAAATACCACATTTTCTTGATTCATTCATCACTAGTGGGGCATCTTGGTTGTTTCCATAACTTGATTATTGTGAATAGCACTGCAATAAACATGGGTGTGCAGGTGCATCTGGAGGAACCTGTGTTGCATACCTTTGAGTATATCCCCAGGAGTTTGTTTGCTGTATCATTTGGAAGGTCTATGTTTAGATTTTTAAGCTTCCAAATTTTTTTTCCAGAGTGGTTGCACCAGCTTGCATTCCCACCAGCAGTGTACAAGGGTTCCTTTTTCCCCACATCCTTGCCAACACATGTTGTTGGTGGTGTTTTTGATAATAGCTATTCTAACAGGGGTGAGATGAAGCCTTAGTGTGGTTTTGATTTGCATTTCCTTTATGGCTATAGATGGTGAGCATTTTTTCATGTTTTTTGCCCATTTGAATTTCTACTTTTGAGAAAGTTCTGTTTAGTTCAGTTGCCCATTTCTTAATTGGTTCATTGATTTTAGTAGAGTTTAGTTCCTTAAGTTCCCTGTGTATTCTGATTATCAGTCCTTGGTCTGATGTATAGCTGACAAATATTTTCTCCCACTCTGTGGGTGTTCTCTTCAGTTTAGAGACCATTTGTTTTGTTGTGCAGAAGCTTTTTAATTTTATGAAGCCCCATTTGTCCATCCTTTCTCTTAGTTGCTGAGCTGCTGGGGTTCTATTGAAGAGGTCCTTGCCTATACCTATTAGTTCCAGAGTGTTTTCTGCTCCTTCCTGTACTAAAACTTTAGAGTTTTGGGTCTGATATTAAGGTCCTTGATCCTTTTTGAGTTGATACTAGTACAGGGTGATAGACATGGCTTTTTAAAAATAAGATATTATTGGTTTTGTAAAGATTGGGTTCTCATTCTACCAATATATATACGTTTCTCTTTTTCATGATCTTTTGTATGATTTTAGCATAAGGAACACTGACATATTATATGGTGTGTATAATAGCTAAGAATTTAGACAAAGAAGTGATCAATCTAGATTACTATTTTATGTTTCTATTACATAAATATATGAAGATACAAATAAGCTAGAATAATTGTCATACTAAGGTTTGGACTTTGGAAATAGAGATAATTTCAGGGACATTTGAAAATATATGCAACATTTTAAAATGTGTTTGTTTATAGAAATACTTCTATGTAAACAACTGTATATTTTAATCTGAGCTCAATTTTTTTTTCATTTTTCTTTTATTATTCATATGTGCATACAAGGCTTTGTTCATTTCTCCCTCCCCGTCCCCACCCCCTCCCTTACCACCCACTCCGCCCCCTCCCTCTCCCCCCACTCAATACCCAGCAGAAACTATTTTGCCCTTATTTCTAATTTTGTTGTAGAGAGAGTATAAGCAATAATAGGAAGGAACAAGGGTTTTTGCTGGTTGAGATAAGGATAGCTATACAGGGCATTGACTCACATTGATTTCCTGTGCGTGGGTGTTACCTTCTAGGTTAATTCTTTTTGATCTAATCTTTTCTCTAGTACCTGTTCCCCTTTTCCTATTGGCCTCAGTTGCTTTAAGGTATCTGCTTTGGTTTCTCTGCATTAAGGGCAACAAATGCTAGCTAGTTTTTTAGCTGAGCTCAATATTTTAAGGGCTATTAAGATGTCTTATAAAGTTTCTGAACTCAAGAAAACTACAGTCTGGTAAGAAATAACACAGCAAATCTTGGTAGAAGTATCACACAATTCAATAATAATCTTGATGGCTCCTTCATGTCTAAATCATGGTATATCTCATGTTTATACAATAGGATCTTTGATTATCAAGTTCCTTTTGCTGCTATGAGCTTGTATAATTCTCTTGGTATAAAATTCCCACTACTGTTTTTGGAATGAAAAGAGAAGCATAGGGCTCAGAAAAACAGTCACCTATTTTAAAGATAAAGATACAGCTCCACACTAAGCAAGGACACAGGCTACCTTCCAGATTCCAGCAGCCCACCCCTGCACATTCCCTTGAACAAGACACAGACCCCAGTGTCCATGCTCCATTCCACACATCTGCCTCCAGGCCAGGACACCCTGCTGCCTAATTTTGCTCATGATGGGTATTAGTGATTACTTCACAGCCTACCTCATTCTTGATTGTAGTACTATGAGAAACATCTCACTTAGCATCAGTAAATATCTTTTACTTCATACTTTTTACATTATGGAAAATGTAGAGGCATAACTGCATAACTCACTTAGAATAATACAACTAACAGTATTTGACTGAGAAGCAACCAAAACAGCTTCAGATGTGTTAATATGATTTTTAACCCCACCCCCCTCTCATGACAATTTAGTTTCCTAGAATGTTTTTAATCAGGCTTTTTAAGAGAATTGGTTCAATAAATGCCTGTGTCCATTAGAATTTCCACTAGTGTTTGTTCTTATTACACTGAGGTTTACAGTCATATTCTGAGCTTTCTCACAGGCCAATTAGGCAGATTATCTTCTGCAATAGAAATGTTCTCAGAATTATTGTATTTTCCCATATAAGCATTACAGAACATCCTAACAATATTTGTAGGGAATTGTAAACGCAACTAAGTAGATAGTTTTGCCAGAATCACTAATTAATTAATTAATACACTGAAAGTTACATTCCTCCTGTAAAAGATACCCATTGATGATAAGAAAGACTGGTGAAAGAAAAAAAAAAGCATTGTTCTATCTCATAAAATATTTGACTTTAGAATTGTGCTATATCATTTAAAATTTTTATAAGTTTAACACTATATGGACATTTTATTCAACTTTATAAACTTTATTATATTCCAAATTATTTAAACTGTGCAAAAATGTCAACTTAAAATGATTCATGGATCACAGAAATTAAGAAGCTTAATCTTCTTTAAAGACTCACCTATATCCAGTTTCTTATTCATCTTTATATCAGTTTTTACAAGCATATGATTTTCAGAATTATTCATTCCAAATTTTCCTTTCAAAATCTTTATCTAATTCGCTGGCTTTGGAATTTTGAAAGGAAGATAGCTAAAAATTTGCATTAACTGAGTGATGAGACTTAGGAATGATAATAAAAAGTTGCTTAGGTAATAATGTAATTTCCAGACTGCCTCAATATAGACAGATGGGTTTGAAAAGAAAGAGTAATAACTGTCTTATGTCACTGAGAAAGGGATTGCTAGAATCAGTCTAGTATGTTCTGTTATATTTAAGTGCTGGAATAATTTTATCACTGTATGTCACCTTTTCTTTCTGGAAAGGAAAATCATTATATCTTAAAATTCAAATGACAGAGATTATAAAAACTATTCTTTGAGTTTTAAAATAAGGAAAGATTTAACGAAAGGGTAAATTTTACTTCTGAAGATAGACCAAATTCAATATTAGACAATAGCCATCTTTGAAACAAAATGTACTTTTATGTAATTTTATAAATGTGCTATGCAAGAAAATATAAAATGAGTTTACCAGAACTGTATCTTTTGCCACTAACTCAGGCTCTGGATCTTTGCATACAATTCCTGTCCTCCCCTTTCTCCTTACCCTTCACCCCTGCTGCTCTACCTTCAGCATCATGCACTCTTCAGAAGTTCAAGTGAATGCTATGTCAACCTTGTATCTAAGCAAGCAGAAAACACTATTTCTCTTGGCAGGAGACAGTTGAGGGAGCAGGTGTGGGTGTCTTCTTTGATAGAGAGTCAATGTTCAACCACGATTTTTAGTGGGTATGTTTTTCATTTCTGAAAACTGAAATTGTCATTTTAAAAGCATATCCAGTTTCTGTGGTGTTGAATAGTGAAACAAAAAAAATGGACTAAAATGAAACAGTAAAGAAAGTAAGAAAGAGGTGGAAATTTAATCATAAATTATTTTCATCTTTTAATTTCTTTGTTATGCTGCTAAATAGACCTTTGTGGTCTTTATAATCTCAAGAATTATACAAGTCATTGACATTACTATAAGCAACATCCACCGTGTAATCAGAATATGATCTTTAAACACCATTTCTTTTAGGTTTTAAGTTGTTAGCACTTTGATGTAAGAGGTACTTAATATTTTAGTCAATGGCCAGTTCACAAAACACTATTCTTTTTACCCTCTTATCATGTTGTAAACTGTTGTCTAGCTCAGCGAATCAATTATTGATCTCAATAATGTATTCATATACTCAGCCATAGAACAGCAACCAGGAGTGTGCTTCTACTAAAACACTTGAATCTGGCCCATGGGGCACGGAGTCTAATGTCAATTCTATGCTTGATGTAACAACTACCATTTAGTGAGCTGAAATCTTTTAATGAGATTATTGGTAAGCATAATGGGGAGTATGGAAATGTGCCAATTGAGAAGTCAATGGGAAAGAAATGAAAGGTATAATGAGTAACACAGAGGAACAATCAGTTGGGGCAAGAAAATGGGGCATAGTGAGAACTCAGTAAAATCAAGTGAGTGAATTATAGCTATAAGAGGATGCCTAATGGTAATTATTGATATGTCTTATACTCAAGAGTGTGAAAGTCACTTTATGCATACTCTTCTTGATAATTAAGAGTAATTTATAGGCTTGACACCTTCAGTGCTTCAAGTGGCAAGCGTCCAGATTCTTTCTGTTCTGTCACATTTCCTGTTCTGCCACTGGTACGGCAGCAGAACAAGCTCTCAGTAAATGTGCTGAAACCCCAACATGATTGCCACCAAATAAATACTTTTACATGAGTCTAGTATACTTTCCTCTTAATTAACATAATTGTTTTTAGAAGGAATGCTCGTTTGTATTTGGTGGTTGTTTCTGGTTATGTACTTTCTTTATGAAAACTTAAAATGGAATCAAACTTTTAAAGAAGTGGAGAATGGAGGTCTAAAACAATAATTTAATAACATCTGCATTTCTCTTTCTACCCCTGGGTGTTTATGAGTACAAATAATTCACAGACATTTATTGTAGGAAGTCTCAGCACTTCTTTCTCTTCTGGTAGTTTTTTGTTTTATTTTTTCTCCTTGTTGGACCACAATCTCTTTCCTTTTTCTACAACCCCAATTCCTTTATGTTTTAAACTACTAATAATATAGTTTTAAATTTTGACTAGAAGTTGGGAAAGAAATTGATAGAACAACTAAAATTATGAATAAAACCTGTTGTTAACTGATATAAAGAAAAATGGAAACATTGTACGCACATGTGAATAAAAGAAAAAAAATAAACTGCATGTTTGATGGAGTCAAATATGAAAAGTTGCAATTCCTGTCTCTAATATTTCATTAGAAATCCAAATGAATGACTTAATCTTTGTAAATTTTAATTTTCTTTAAAATGAACATTGTGCCTATCATTGGTTTGTTGATTTCACATAATATGAAATATGTACTTTTTAAATTCTATCCTTCTGTATATATTTTCATGTCCCTGTTCTGTCTAACTTCTGACCATCATATAATAACCCTGTTGGAAATTCCCCATGATAACAATCTGGCAACTGTTATCATTGTCAACTATGAGCCATTTTCTCATTTAAACAGATGCTCAATTTGTGAAAATGTATCACTGTCACATCTAAAACTACACATTACAAAGGAATTACCTAATACAGTCAGAGGCTTTTCACATCTTCATCAAGTGAAATGTGTTTCACAAAAAGTGAAAAAGATGACTTAAGCCTTAACAGGAGGCATGAGGTCATGCTTATACAAGTGGGGCAATGTGGAAACTGCAAAGCATTTCTCACTGTAGCATTCACAGGAAAAATCTTAATGGCAAGTTAGTTCCTGTAAATAAATAGCATGTTTTTCTACTTCTCAAGATAGTTCACTTTTATTTTAGTAATTTGACCAAGTATATAGCAAAATAATAAAACCACGTATTTTTAGTGACAGTTTTCATTTTCAAAACAATTACATAAAATGGGACTTAAGTTTCCTAAGTACATATTGAAAAATTGGAATGTGTGAAAACCTCTCAAAACTGCAGATATATTTAAAAAATTTTAGAAATTATTCCCTTTTAAAATACTCCAATATAATTCATATTTGCAACATATTTCTCTGTTTTCTGACTTTGGATGTATAATACAACTTTAGGCATGTATATAATTAAACAAAATTATTTTGTCCTACTTACTGATGAATACAGATCAAACTTGAACTTTTTCTTCCCTCTAGTCTTTATCTTCCAGTATTCTCTACTGTAAAAGAATATGTTTACTTCTGTTTCTTTTAAAACTACCACCCATAGACACTCTTTTCTTTGAGATAATGGCCAAAAAGCCCACCAGTGTTTTAGCACATAAAGTAGCATATTTTCCATTAATAAAATTGATGCTACATCACATAATATCCTTATACATTTGTATCACAAATTTTGAATGTCAATTTGACATTGTTATAAATGCCATGCCTTATACTGTATTGGTATAATGATTTAAATGGTAATAAAATCTTTTGAGTTTATTCTTAAATTTTGAAATAATTTAAAATATATCTAAGAATGCTTATTATAATAATATTTTTCCATCTAACTAAATAACTTATATTATTTGAAATTACTTGAAATCTACATTTTATACCAATTCAAAGATACATGGCCTATTACTAAGCCTGGCTCACTACTTAATCATATGCAGTTTGAACAAGTATATCAGATTGCTTATTCTTTCACCTGTAAAAAACCACAACTATCTATAGGCCCATTATGTTCACATTTTTTTTTTCTGAAAACTCACCTTGAGCTTAAATCTAAAAATAAAAAAAGTGGCATCATAAAAGTAAGAGGGGAATATTTAATATTTAAACTGCATCACTTCTACTATAAAAAGCCTTTTTATCTTATAGAATTTTATTT
This sequence comes from Castor canadensis, assembly GCF_047511655.1. Classification (NCBI taxonomy): domain Eukaryota; kingdom Metazoa; phylum Chordata; class Mammalia; order Rodentia; family Castoridae; genus Castor; species Castor canadensis. The sequence continues at coordinate 23,787,274 of NC_133390.1, read as the reverse complement.
TTTATAAAATGAACATTCTGAGTTCAATTAACAGACCATGTTAATGCTGAAAATGGTTTATGTTATTTAAGAATGACCTTGAAGACTCTTATGTTACTTTAAAATCCTGAGATATTTTTACATTGGCAAATTGTCTCAAATTGATTACCATTTTTAAATTAAGAAAGTCATTTTTTCAAAATTCCCCACAAATTAGTTTATCTGAACTATTAAAGAAAATAAATTTTAACTAAAGAGCAAGAATTGCCACAATCTGCATGAATGGATATGATAAAGCAGCCATTGTAATCGTTTGTCACAAGCCACCTCCATGTTCCTATAGATTCCACTTTGCCAAGGCCTTGTAGTACATATGGGAGGATGGTTTCTAGATATAGAAAATGCTACTTATGTGGACAATGACTGCTAAAGAATTGTGCAGACTTTTTTCATCAAATAAAATCATATGAGATTTATATTTGGTACATTTCAATAATATCAAAAGTATTTCTGGGGCTGAAGTGCAGCTCATTAAAAGAGCTCTTGTTCTTGCTCTTGCTTATGGGAGGCCCTGAAGTTGTCTCTCAACAACAACAAAAAAAAATAGAGGAATTCTATATTTTCCTTCATTTATTCACCTTAATATCAGTTTTATTGGGGGATGATTGTAAGTAACAACAAATTTGGCACAAAAAGAAATCTATTCTTTTGATCTAACTGGATAATAAAAATTATTTAATCTCCACTCCAAATTATCCAATTTGCAGAATTTATCCTGTGAACTTGAGCTAAAATTCAGGACAATCTTTGAAAAATATTTATTTTATTAAACAACTTGCTACTGTTTTTTATATTTCAGTTGATGGTTTCAAACTAGTCAAAAATTCTAAAAATAGTATATAAATATTCGAAAACTGAAGAAGCATAGCAAAATTTTCATATACCCATAAACACAAAATTAATTTGTAACTGATATTCTAATATCATTGAATAGTTATATATGCATACAATAACTACTAAAACATCACAGAATACGTTCTTCATTGCTTTTATTTAGTATATCTTAAAAGATTAATTGAAATGTAAGTTTTAGTCAAGTGACTTGTTAATAGTTATATTTTGACTAGACGAATCAGGCAGTAAAGATCAGTAACAGAAGGTCAAATGAAGTTCCAGCAAGGCAGTCAAGTCTCCAGCAGTCTTTTTCATTTGCACAGTGTATGAAGTGTTCTAGTTTCTTCTGGATAGAAATTTACAGAAAGGGATTTTATGACACTCTAGCTAAAGTGGATTTCCCAAGAATATTGTATCTACTTGATCAAATTCAGAGCAAAGAAAGAAAATATTTCCTTAGGGATGCTGCATTTGTAGTCCTAGGTATTTATTTCCACTATAATCCAGAAGTTTAGTGAATTCATTAATTTAAAAACAAAACGAACAGGTCAAATTTTGTAACAGTATCAGAAACTTTCTGTGGAGTTCTACCTGAGAGCAAGAAAAGAGAATTATTGGAATCTATTTTATATAGTTGTGGTTTTGCCAGAAATAATATTATTTCACAGCAGGTGTAATGTGATGTATAGCACCAATGAACCAATCACAAGAACAGCAGAATTTAAATGAGAACAAAGAATAAATGCACAAACCAAGGTATAAGGTAAGGAAAATTATTTGCTTCATGTACAACAGCTAATTGCTAAGCTATGAGATATTTAAAATATTTAGAACAATTGTTAGAATATTCAGAAGCCATCTTCTGCCTCCAAATGCAGTCTTTATGTTGACATAATTCGTGATAAATCTTGTCTTTAATATTAATATCTAACATATCTAATTTATAATTTTCTTTTAATTAATTCTTAAGATTTATGGGTGCTAGAAAGTAGTGTAGTCTAGATCATCCCATTCCACATAGCAGTTTCACAAGTAGATGGAAAAGGTCATGCGAGTTGATTCATGAAATAAAAAGAAAAATAAATGTAGAAATGATTCTTCTATATGTTCAATAAAACAAGCTACCTATATTTTTGTTTAGTTTACATTTTAATCAAGTACAAAGACAAAATACAGTTTTCTACCCTAAAAGGAGTTGAGGTTTTTGATCAAGACCTAATCTTCAGTTTTTATGCTGCGACAAGTATTAGAACGACAATCAAGGGAAATATTTTCTTGCCGGGAACAAGTGAGTTCAAATCACGGTGGTATGTGAAAGTTGCACTCAATAGATGCTCAGTGCCTCGTAACGCTGCCGATCATAGCTGGCGGTTCAGATTCATCGATGTATAAATCAAGATGCTAACGATCCTTTGCTAAGGAAAGATTCTAATTTCTTTTATATTTTGTGTGTACAGGAGGCCTTATTTAAGGATTTATTATACATGGTTTTGACCAAGCCTGGTCAAAATCAATCAACCAATCAAAGGAAATTTCAGAATCACTAATTTTCAATTCCCATACACTCATAATACACAGTTCAGTTTTCACAGAGAAACTATCATGCCTGCTTTAAAGTCACTCGAGTTTAAATTGTGTCATTTGCTGAGTGTTTCTCTGCCCTTAGTTTTATGAAAATCTTACCTAAAAAATGCAAATGAGAGCAAAAGCCAAGTAGAAGTAAATGTGCTTAATTTAAATAAAAAAGTGAAAATTTGAGATTTGTTGAAAGGCGTGATGCCTTTAGCGGAAGCTGGGCTGCATTATATGCAAAGTAAACTTAACCTCCACAGAACAGCATTGATCGCGATCCCTACGCACCCTGAGTGTGTGGATTTTCCTCAGTGGTGATCTCCTTGAAACCATAGACCAGGACCAGACCATACCAAAGGTCTACTGTACTTCATGTCAGCTCAATATACCAAAGGCTTTAGCAGTTGAGAAACCTGTATAAATTCCCGATAATTTCACTCAGAAACTTTAGCTTTTTCTATCCTTATCCTATATATTTCTGGAAATATAGTCACCTTCTGTTTGAGTCAGAGGTTTAAAATAAGCAAATGTTGTTTTACAGCTCAAAGGCCCAATAAAATAACATAAATGAGGATTATTTAAGATTTAATAGTCAATTATAAAAATTTAATGAGAAAAGATAACATCTTAATAATTTAATATATGAACAGTAAGTGAAATAAATGTGCAAGTATATATATATATATATATTTATATATGTATACATGCATGCATAAGTATTTTCCACTCTAGAACCTGTAGATTCAAGATTCTGAAGACATTTGTGCAAAGCAGTTTTACTGAAGTTTATCACTTCAGCTCATTCTATTTGGGATACAGTTTTAATATCTGTCCAAGAACAATCAGACAGAACACTTAGACAACATACCAGGTAAAGTGACTTTATTCTTTACATATAGGCAGCAAGAGGCAATAGGGCCTAGGTTTCAGGATAAGCAAGTCTTAGAAGGCGCAGGAAATCATCCTAAGTGGGATGAGTCTCCACCCAGATAACAAATAACAGTACTGAAATTTAGTACTTAGATTATTGATGATAAATTCATTATTTCTTTGTTTGAACAGATATTCTTAGTTGTCAGTATGACTTTTGCAACAGTAGGACCTTTTCATTGATCTCGTTAATACTATATTGTGGGTGAGAAGAATTCAGGAGGTTTGGGATCTATTCTAGCTCAGGCATTCTAAATACAGGAACAGATAAATCATTTGGCTTCTTTTGATAACAGATTTAATTATCATTATTAAACAAAGCATATGAAAAAACTGATGTGGAGTAAAAGAAATATGAAAGAGACTAATGGCAGAATTTGGAGTGTACAACAGAGTGTGCCTATGTTTACCCTTACTATTGTCTGAGAATAGTTGTTAATAAGACAAGGAAAGTGACTTGATAGTGTTGGAAGGGAACAAGTTGTATTATGAAGTATAATTAATCATTCAAATCCATACTTTCCTTAATGTTTTCTAAAAAATTTACCTAAAATTGAGATAAAATATTTCAATTTTCTACTAGGAAGTGTCTCTACTAGGAAGTATTTCTCTTATAACAAAATAGGATAAATATGTATATATATAGTCATACTTAAATATTTGAGTCCACATTATTTGCTTATAATAGAAGACATTGCTAAAGAATGTGAATTACCTGTGAGAGCTTGGAGAGGGAATTAGTCATATGTTATATACTCTTAATCCTTTTAGAGTCTCATATCTCTAGACCTTGAGGGCAATGGTTCCAATTCCAGCCAACACTATGGCTGACAGTTATAACTTACGTCTCTGCTGCCTCTTGCAAATTCAGACTGACAGCACATCTTTCTTCATATTCGAGCTGTGGAAGTCCCTTGATTTCCTCCCTGGTATGTCCCTGATGAGACACTGATGTGAACTATTACGGGAACACTGACCACTACACATTCACAACTGGGCAGGCAGAGGCATTAATACACCACGAGGAAAATCTTTGGAAAGAAAAAAAAGAGTATGCAAGTATACTTTCTTTTATTTTTAAGTATTTTTTTTATTGTTTTGCTGAGTGGGGGTACATTGTGGCATTTTCAAAAGTTCTTAAAATGTATCAAATACATCACACTTGGGTTCACCCCTCCTCTGCTCTCCTTCATCCACCTTCCTTCCATTCCTGAAATAGTTTGAACAGGTACAATTTTTGCATTTACATACATATGCATATAGTATAAGCACCATATTCACTCTCTTATCCCTTTGAGTAGAGTTTTTAAGAAAAAATGGTTTATAAAACATTTTCTTTTCATCAGTTTCATCAGTCCTAGGTATTGAACTTAGTTCCTGACACTTGCACCTACCACCTGAGCCATGCCCCAGTTCATTCACCTTTAGTGTATTTTTCAAATATGGTCTTTACAGTTTTGCCACTCAGCTGGCATGGAAACATGACTTCCCACCATCCTCTCCCAAGTTTCTGAGACACAGGCATGTGCTGCTATTCCTGGCTTGTTTATGAGATAGTTTCTCACCAATTTTTTGTACAAGCTGCTCTGAAACCACAGCATTCCTATTTCCAGATTGCAAGCATGAGGCACTACCACTGACCCTTTTTTATGCATCATCATATAAAACAATCTGGAAAGTAATCAATTTGATTTTATACCATGCAGTGGCCAATTAAAAACATAATACCAATATATTTGCTTTCTTTTTTTCTTTATTCTCACTCCCATTTCCCCCCATTTATTCCAGGATTCCATTTGTAAAAGAGTTCGAGAACATAAACCTTTTCTTAGGCTCCATTTTCTGGAGAACTAGAGTAAAGACAATTAATTGCAGGTTTGGCCATAGAAAGCAGACCCAAATTATAAAGTCATAGGACTGAATTACAGTTCTGAAAGTGACTGCATTGCTGATGGTAAATGAGGAAGTGATAATATGAGGTAAGAACTAACACCAAATATCCATTAATGATTTGAATAAAGTACAGATAGAATAAATGCAGTGGAATGCATTCTATTTGTGGTGTTAGGAAGGGATGGAGCCATGGCAATTCAATCAGTCAGGGCACTCTCAACAGCTGGTTCTCACAACACCTGTGTGTTAAATGCTATCTCTCATTCTACTGTGAGTTGCTTCTATGAAATTCTTCAAACACTGTGATCTCAGGCTAACTCCAAGTGTAAAAGACTATATGTTAAGATCAAGTGTGTACCCTTCACAACACCTATTTGCCAGTGTTAAGAACCCTGAAATCATTATTAAAAGCTGAAATCCAAACTTCAAGACAGTGCAGGCATGGTCTTTCTTTGTCCAGAATACAGTTAGATTAAATTTATGGACTTTTTCCCCTGGATCACTGACTCAAAGGCTTAATGAAAGTTTTAAGCTATTAGAGATATTTCACTTTCTTTGCTTAACAGAGCTCTGTATACTTATAACTTCTGGAAACTGACTGCATGGGTTATTTTTTCACAACTTATCCTAGATATAATATCATAGAATATTTTTCAATTATCAAGGTTGAATTACATGAATCTCATCTGTGCTTCCATGAAATATTGGACCTTAGCTAAGGACAAGATTTAACTCTGATAATTTCATTGATTTTTTTTTCATGAAAATGGAGCTGCTGTATTTCTAAAATGTAAACACCAGAGATGCATAAAAACTTGACAATTTTGTACCAATTCAAATGGCAAATTTCTCTTTGGAGAACTTCCATATTAATTTATTTTGATTACTTAAGCTTTGATATGAATTAATTTTACTGAATTTTCCTCAGTATAATTTACATATATATATGGCACAGAAGAGAATAGCATGAAGAACTTAGAAACCTAAATAACAGGGTTGACAGAAAGAATATAAATTATAAAAAAAACACAAGACATTGAAATGCATAATGCTAGCTCAGACATTTCAAGACAGAAAGCACAGTCGGAAGTATTTTAAATTAAGTATATTAAGGCAGACAACAACAGGTAGGAGGCAATTAACTATATAGTTGTATAGTCTCCAGAGTGTTTAGCACCAGTGTTTATTTACATTAAAATTAATAAATAAAACAACTCCTTTTGAAAATCAAGATGTTAATTAAATCAATTTATAAAATAAAATTCAAAATATTATATGAACTGCCAGTGAATTTGGAAACATAATATAGATTATAAGTTGAGTGGGAGAAACAAAGACAAAAACTGAGAGGTGGGGAAGTAGATAAGGGTCCTGAAAGTGTTGAGAACGTGGTGGAAGATTCTGCAACAAAGAAAAGGGTGTAAGAAGATTGATTACTCAGTGCCTGACTTGATGGCTAGCCCTGGATAGCCAGTTAATCTCCCATCTGGGGAGATTTCTAAAACTCTTTTTTAAATTTGTGAATTTAATTTGAACTGCGTTAAGCTACTGAATTTGGTATTTTAATTTTACTTATTCTCTTGACGAACTTTAGACTTAGAAGTGTGTAAAATTAGGAGCAAGAGGCAACTATCAACAAAGATTATGCTATTTAATATTGTATAGGCAGTTCTGATAAGACTGTCTTATCAGAGAGACCAAAAATTTTCTCTTAATAATGTTATTAATTATAATACTTTATCCTCTTGTAAAAACTCTGTTTTCAGAAATTTCATGAGACCTTTTTTTTTAAGGTTTCTTCAGTATAGATTGGGTTTTATTGTTTTTTTTTTTTTTTTTAGAAAATCATAATTAGATATTTGTTTTTTTTATTTTATTATTCATATGTGCATACAAGGCTTGGGTCATTTCTCCCCCCTCGCCCCCACCCCCTCCCTTACCACCCACTCTGCCCCCTCCCTCTCCCACCCCACCCCCTCAATACCGAGCAGAAACTATTTTGCCCTTATTTCTAATTTTGTTGTAGAGGGAGTATAAGCTATAATAGTGAGGAACAAGGGTTTTTGCTGGTTGAGATAAGGATAGCTATACAGGGCATTGACTCACATTGATTTCCTGTGCGTGTGTGTTACCTTCTAAGTTAATTCATTTTGATCTACCCTTTTCTCTAGTTCCTGGTCCCCTTTTCCTATTGGCCTCAGGTGCTTTTAAGGTATCTGCATTAGTTTCTCTGAGTTAAGGGCAACAAATGCTAGCTAAATTTTTTAGGTGTCTTACCTATCCTCCCCCCTCCCTTGTGTGCTAAAGCTTTTATCATGTGCTCAAAGTCCAATCCCATTGTTGTGTTTGCCCTTGATCTAATGTCCACATATGAGGGAAAACTTATGATTTTTGGTCTTTTGGGCCAGGCTAACCTCACTGAGAATGATGTTCTCCAATTCCATCCATTTACCAGCGAATGATAACATTTCGTTCTTCTTCATGGCTGCATAAAATTCCATTGTGTATGGTTACCACATTTTCTTCATCCATTCGTCAGTGGTGGGGCATCTGGGCTGTTTCCATAACTTGGATATTGTGAATAGTGCCTCAATAAACATGGGTGTGCAGGTGCCTCTGGAGTAACCTGTGTCACAGTCTTTTGGGTATATCCCCAAGAGTGGTATTGCTGGATCAAATGGTAGATCAATGTTTAGCTTTTTAAGTAGCCTCCAAATTTTTTTCCAGAGTGGTTGTACTAGTTTACATTCCCACCAACAGTGTAAGAGGGTTCCTTTTTCCCCGCATCCTCACCAACACCTGTTGGTGGTGGTGTTGCTAATGATAGTATTCTAACAGGGGTGAGGTGGAATCTTAGTGTGGTTTTAATTTGCATTTCCTTTATTGCTAGAGATGGTGAGCAGTTTTTCATGTGTTTTTTGGCCATTTGAATTTCTTCTTTTGAGAAAGTTCTGTTTAGTTCACGTGCCCATTTCTTTATTGGTTCATTAGTTTTGGGAGAATTTAGTTTTTTAAGTTCCCTATATATTCTGGTTATCAGTCCTTTGTCTGATGTGTAGCTGGCAAATATTTTCTCCCACTCTGTGGGTGTTCTCTTCAGTTTAGAGACCATTTCTTTTGATGAACAGAAGCTTTTTAGTTTTATGAGGTCCCATTTATCTATGCTATCTCTTAGTTGCTGTGCTGCTGGGGTTCCATTGAGAAAGTTCTTACCTATACCTACTAACTCCAGAGTATTTTCTACTCTTCCCTGTACCAACTTTAGAGTTTGGGGTCTGATATTTAGATCATTGGCAGAATTGATGTACTTGCCAGTTTGTACAACTGATGTCACTCTGAGCTTGGTTTCATGTTCTTTAAAAGCCACGTAAAGGAGATCCAAACATGGCACTTTCCATGGGCAGTTCATAATGTGACTGTTTGATTTTTTCCACCAGTAGAGGGCTTCTTCTACTTCTTCATGTCTCTTTCAAGATTTACAATAACTAGGTTAAATCTTTCCAGGAAAAAAAGTCCCATTTAATTGTCTCAAGTAAACTGAGTACAGACTTCAATTTACATATGCAAAACCTCTTTTACTATAAATGGTAGTCTGCTTGGACTTCTATAACAAAATCCTGTAAACCGGATGCCTTGAGCAACAATGGTTTATTCCTTAAAATTCTGGAGTTTGAGGAGTCCAAAATCAAGGTGCAGTTGATTAATGTATTGGTAAAGTCACTTTTCCTGGCTTTCTGTCTCTTCCTCTCCCTAAGGAAGTACTAGCTAAGTATCCCATATACACCTCAACCCCAGCTGCTTGGAAAGTGAACAGGAGGATTGAGATTCAGCATTAGCACAGACAAAAAGTAGGTGAGAACCTGATCTCAACCAATGAGCTGAGCACTGTGAAGTTCCCTATGATGCCAGCTACTCAGGAGGTATATGTAGGAGGATCGTGGTTGGAGTACAGGTGGTGCAATAGGTATGGCCCTATTTGAAAAATAATTAAAAGCAAAAAGTACTTGAGGTAAAACATAGGTGGTAAATCTCTTTTATAACAAGTACAAGGCCCTGAGATCAAAACCTATTACCTAAAAATGCCCAAATACCATAGCCTTGGGTGTTAGTGTATTAGAATGTGAGTTTTGAGGGGGACACAACCATTCAGGGCATTATAGTCATATGGCATCATAATTAGGGGGGAGTAACATCACATTTTACTAACAGGTTTTCTCTGTCTTCAAAGAGAAGGATGACACAAGAACTGTGCAAAGGCAATAGCTTTATACTTTCTCAAGTGCTTATTAATTCAACATTAAAGCAGGATAAATGAAGTGAGATTACATAAAAATTCCAAAACAGAAACAAAAACAGGAGGAGAAAAGGAGAGAGAGAGAGAGAGTAGGAAATACACAAATGAAAGAGGAAAACAATTATGGTAAAGGCAGGAACAGCAGTCAGGCACTGGAAAAGAATTCAAGGCACTGTGTGGAACACTTGTTTGATGATATATGATATATCATGATGTATATGATGGTATATAGATGATATATGAACTTACTAAAGTGATTCAAAATATTTAAGACTCTGAAGCAAAGTTCTACATTGTTTGTTTAATTGTTGAAAAGTTTCTAATCAGTTACTTATTTCTAATGCCTTCTTCTGCTCTCCTTCTTCTTTTCCCTATCCTCCTCCTCCTTAGCCGTCCCTACCATTCTTCTTCTCTTCCTTCTACCTCTCCTACTTTTCCTTCTTCTCATATTTTCTGCTTCTCTTTAATTATCATTAGTAGTAGATGACAGCTTCTCCACTGTATTAGGTTATTGGATAAACTCTCTAAATGCATATAAAATACCTACTTTGTTACCATATTTACTTTAACTGTCTTTTCTCCTCCTCCTTCTTCTCCTCCTCTTCTTTCTCCCTTTCCTTGTTTTGGTAGTACTGAGGTCTGAACTGAGTGCCTTGTTCTTGCTAAGCAAACATTCTAACATGTAAACTATGCCTCCAGCTCTTTCTACTTTTTGTTATTTTTCTGATACAGTCAGTACATTGGCCCAGGCTAACCTCAGATCCTGATCCTTACACCTATCTACCACTCTCTACCTAATACCACCTCATCTGGTTTGTGAATTGATTTAGGATCTTACTAGCTTTTTTTGCCCAGGCTGGCTTGAAACCTGAATCCTCCAATCTCTGTATCCCAAGTAGAGAGGATTACAGGAATGGGCCATTGTGCCTGGCTGGAATGCATCGTATATTGTGTAATGCATTGATTTGTGTCCTACAAAATGAAATGTTCAAATCATGATACATTGCTGTACATTTGAATTTGATGCTCCTTAGAGATAAGTTATTTGCAGACATAGACAAATTAAGATCACATCATAATGGGTTAAATGCACCTTAAATCTAGTAACTAATATTATAGTAGAGGAAGAAAGGAAACACAAATCAAAAGAGACCATGTGAAGGAGGCAGAGATTGGAGGCAAGCAACTTTAATCCAAGGTATACCAGTGATTTCTGAGAGTCATCAGAACTATGAAGATGTAAGAAAGGATTATTTTTTAACAGCCTTCAGAAAGAGTAGCTCTGAGAACATGTTGAGAAACTTTAGAGAGTATTATTTTCTTGCTCCTGAGCCATAAAGTTTGTAGTAATTTGTATACATGTGGATAGCTCCTATTGATTTAAAAAACTTAGTTCAGTTACTTCCTCTGCTTGAGGAAGCATATATTATGACTTCTCAGTAAATTGAATTTTATATGCATAATCCATGTGTTCATAATTATATTGCATTGGAGAAGTATTTGTTTGTTTACCTGTTTATTTATAGATATTGTTTCATGAGCTTTCTCAACAAGCTCTTCTTTCCAGCACAATGATTGTGATAAAATAGATGTAAAATGAAGTGATTTTTGAATCAAGGAATAAATCTCAAAATTGCCTACTACTATATTACTGGCAGTAAGGAACAAAAACACTCAGAATTCTTTCCAGTAGCACATCCCAATTGCATCTTCCCTCCTCTCTGACTCAAGCAGGGACCAGAACTCACTTACTGGAAGCCTAATTATTCTTTTTCAGCTAAGAGTCTAACACAGTTATTTAAAAACTTGTCAATATAACATTTTTTATGATTTTTAAAAGAAACAGAATTCTTAGCTTTTCTATTCTTTAATCATAAAATATAACTTTGAATGTCTCATCTCTTATAGCATTCAGACCATGAAATCAAACGCTTTGCTGTAGCACTTGCAAATAAGGAAAAATTCCATTGAAATTTTGACTGGCTTAAGGAAAACATAGAGCTCTGAAACCAATTCATTGGCTGTTTGAATTACCTTGTGTGAGGGGAGAGAGAAAAGAGGTTAGGGGATCAAGGGTGGGTCCTCAGGTTCTCTCAGGATCTCACTCATCCATTCTTGCAGGGTGTCCTCAACAGTATGTGGAAGCTTTTCTGGAAGGACGAAGGTAATTTGCTTCTAATGCCAAAGTACTAGACAAAGTAAATTCTAGTTTAATTTCTTCAAAGTACTTATGAAAGATGCTTTTAAAATAGTTTTGAGTAGCCTACCTATACTCACATAATGTCTGTGTATGTATACAAATACATCAAATGTTTCAAGTCCTTCACCTGTAAGAAATTATAACTGAAATGAATTTTATTTACAATTACATTAAATGACAGCATAACATTTAGAGCTATCTTTAAGGCATGCTATCAGAGAAGTGAATTATTTATAAGTTAAATCTAGTAGAGATAAGATGAAGACTATCATTTCATTCACAATGATACATAAATTGTATAGTTTCTGTATTAATAGTTCTTACTGCTATAAAACCACAGTAATGATAAGATTCAGGGAATCATGTTTTATTGGAAAATTATCCTTGAAAATTATGAAAAAACTTCATTTAACTAATGCTCATGTACCATCTTTGTGAAGAGATTATTAGCTAGTTGCAATTAGTCAAATTCAGCATTTGGACAGATTTCTTATGTCTATTGACACTGAAAAGTGAGCACTGAGGGGGAACATAATAATATTCAATTGGAACGTGGTAGGGATACCTTCATTCTCCATCTCAACTAAGGTTTACAAGTCAAGATTCCTCTAACAGTTTAAATAACACTTCAGAGAAGTGATTTAGCAAATATAATATTTGATAGCTGACAAAATTTGAATTTAAAATGGAAATCAAGTTCACTCTTAAAGTCTACTTAGAGTAACAATATTTTATTTTAATAAAAAATTTTGTAGATGCCTAGTGTCAGAACTAACAATGGTAGTTCCAATGCTTTATATCAAATGTATTCATGACTATAATTATACTTTTTCTAACCATAATTCTAGATGCTAAAGAAGAAACCTGACAACTTAAAAAGAAATGGTGGAAAGAATCTAAGGGAAAAAGAACAATTTTTCATGATCGCAAATGTACCAAAAATTAAGTTATACGGATTTTTTTATAACACATGCCTTATATTTACTGTATTTTATTAACTAGAATTAGAATGGAACACCCACAAATTATGAAGAAAGGTTTATGTTACATCCACTATGGCAAGAAATAAATGTGTAGATCTTTTTAATTATCTTTCTTTACCCAACATATGAATAAACATACAAAAAACACTAACCAAAAAAGAAGAAAATGACGTTTATAAAAGCATACCTCTGAGAGAGAACTGGGAAGATAGACTAGGAAGTACAAGGAATTGTCTTCCTTCTGAGACAACAATTGCACTGGCAGAATCCATGTAATACAATTATTATGGAATTCTAAAATCTGTTGAAAGCATACAAATTCTAGGGAATGGCTTAGATGATACACTGCTTTGAATTTCTGCAAATTTCAGCTGGTGGCACTGTAGGAGTCATCTGTTCTTCAAATTCATTCCTGTGGCAGACAGCTGAGCATATGTTCATTGAGCATATGGATGCAGCTCGTGGAGCCAAAGGAGTACAAAAAAAACACTGTCTTCCAAATACTGGAAACTAGAGCCTTATCTCTGATTGTGACTTGTGATCACAGAGGTTCACATAAGAGTCAGATGGCTGTTGTTTTTGCACTATCCTCACAGACTGATTTGACTTCCAGGGAATTTGAGAGTCTTGCCTCATTTTATTTTTCTTCTTTTTTCAACTTTACAGGCCAGAAATTAAATATTAAATCATTCAAAAGTGATTGCATATGAACAAAAATTATGAAGTGACTTTATGTACTCAAGGAAATGTGCAGACCCAAAAAAGATGTGAGGAGACCTTAAATATATACACTAGGTACAGAGACATCTTACAAGTCAGAACAAAACCACAAACAAAACTAATAACAACGAATACATAGCATGTCCTGAGGGAGAGATATGATTTGTGCTGTTACTAAATCAATACATTCAAATGTCCAGTTTCTAACAAAACATCACAAATATACAAGACATGTGAAATATACCATTCAAAGAAAAAAAACAGGAATGACTGAATGGTAGGTCTACTCTAGATAGAATTTAAAATAACTGTATTAAAGATGCCAAGAAATCTAAAGAAAAATATGAAGAAAGTCAAGATGATGTGGAAAAAAATATCAGAGAGACAAAAACTAAAAATAAACCCAAAAGAAATCATGGAGCTGAAAACTTACCACAACTGAAATATTTTTAAGTCATTAAATGAATTCATAGCCAGATTTGAACAGCCAGAAGACATAATTAACAATTTTTAAGATAATACAATTGGAATTATAGAATCTAAGGAACTAAAAACAACAAAATTGAAAAATAGTGAAAGAGTCTCAGACATTTTAGGTCACCATCAAGTGTATCATCACAGGCATTGTGGAAGTACCAGAAGGAGAAAAGAGAAAGTGACAGAAAGAATATATGAAGAAATAATGACATAAACTTCCCAAATTAGATAGAATATGTAAGTATAACCATCTAAGATACGTAATGAAATCCAAGATAGATTACACAAAAGAAACCCACATCAAGACACAATATAAACAAATATTTGAAAATCAGATACCAAGAGAAAACCTTGAAAAAATGAAGTTTCTCATTACCTATAAGGGAGCAACAAAAATAACATTAGTAGCTTTCTCACCAGAAATATTTGGTGACCAGAAGGCTGTGGACAAGTAAAAAAGAAAATACAAAAGAAACTGCCAAAAAAGCCTCCTGTTTGTCAAAGCAGTCCTTCGATAGTGAGGGAGAAACTAAGGTATTTCCTAGGAATTCAAGATATTCAGGGTGAAATAAAAGTCATTAGACAGTAACTTGAAGGTTTATAAAAAAAAAGACATGTTTAAAAAAGTAAATATGTGAGCATTTTAAAAGCTGTTATAATGATAACAATGATTTGTACCTCTGTTTTTTTTTAACTTTCTATATGATTTAAGGGAATAATTTGGTTTATGACACCACATTTTGTCTTTGGATTTATTTATGTTTTTCTTTTTCTTTATTATGTGAGGATTTAATTGTCATAGTTCCATACATGTATATAGTATACCTTGAAAGAGTTTACCCATTCTATTATATTCCCATCTCCCCATCTTTCAAGCACTGTCTCTTGTGTTTCATCATGCTGTCTTCATATGTATATAGGTAGCATGTTTAAATCTTCTTCACCCCCACTCTCCTTTCATTTGTAATTATACGTAATTTAAGAATCTAATGCATGTAAAAGACTTTTTGATAAGAGTCTTTACCCCATTCCCTGCATGAGCAACAAGAAATGTTTCTTCCTTTTTCTCCCATTTCTCCCTACTTTTAACCTGGTATACTAAATTCCTTTCCTAATAAGCTTTACTATTCCTCTCACTAAAAATGAATTACTTGCATATATTTGGACAAATGTATGAATATTTGATCTTTTTTACATCAATGACTAAAAGGTATAACAGAGAGCTGTAAGGGACAAGAGTTTTTACAAGGTATTAATGTTGAACAGAGAGGAATTGAAGTTAGAATTTCAGTTCCTAACTTTAAGATGTTAATTTTAAAGTTAACTTTTAGGTAACATCTGAACATTTACTGAACTTCTTATGGCTACCACAAAGAAATTAGCTTTATTATAAACACAAAAGTAAATGAAAAAGAATTTTAAACATTTCCTTACAAAATTCACCTAAACACAAAAGAGAAGACAGTAATGCAAAGAATGAGCGCCAAAACACATAAAGTGTATAGAAAATAAATAGCAAAATGATAAAAGTAAACCAGTCTTTATCAATAATTACTTGAAATACAAATGGATTCAACACTCCAATCAAAACACAAAGTTGGCGGAATGAGTGAAAATACATAATCTATTTTCTCTCTACCAGAGATTGTCTTTATGTACACATAAAAATGGATGATCATCACCCCTTCAAAGAAGGGAAATTCTGATACATGATTAAACTTATGTGCAAGGTCTGAAAAATTCCAAACCAGAGACACCCCTAGTTCCTAGGGGTGAAAGAGGGGAGGGAAACCAGGAATACTGTTTAATAAATGGTTTTCAATTTAACAACATGAGAAATTATGGAGATAGATAGTGGCGGCAGCTTCACAAAATAATTAATGTACTTAGTACCATTAAACTATGCACCTAAATGTGGTTAAGATGATAGATTTTATATTACATTTATTTTTATTATAATATCTGTTACCAAAAAGTGTACATCCAAATACCTTATCTCTCACACATCATCTTCTCTAGCACTGTCATTTGTAAAATAACTTCTCAATGATTGTTTTCAGAAAAAATGGGTAACAAAGCTATAAAAAATAACATTTTCTTATAATTTATGTATTGCATATTATTTGTGGAATAAGAAACAAGGCAGTCTTAGATTTATTCAGACAACTGCATAAAATATGCTCATTTTATTATGTCAAATGTTATACAAAAACTTCCTGAACCATGTTCCCAGTCAGTGCTGCTTGATTTTATTCAGTTTTAACTTTGTTATGTATAGTTTGTGAGACAGTTGGTGATTGATACAAATATTTTCTTTTAAATGCAATTGTCTACATAGTTGACATTTGACAAATTTCTGGTAGTTTTCTTTTCACAATGTGATCTTATTTTTCCTTAAATTAAGAGCTCCATTGATTGCCCATGTTGCTTTGACAACTACACAAAAGACAAAAGATATCGTGCATGTTCCATTATCCTTTAAGTGCACAGTCAACACTTTATAAATACTATTAAACTAATGGAACAAAGAAATATATTTTATATTTAATAAAGGTAAAGAAAATAAGCTTTCTAATTTTTCCAAAACCAGCGAATATACCCTTACTAGTTTTCAGAAGTTAAAATGAATAAAAATATTTTGACATAAAAGAAGCTAATAAATGTCAGTCAGGGACAGCTTGAAAAACAAGAATGACTTTATACTACTGATGAAAAGTTAGATAAGGAAAAATAATGACAAACTGATTTGTACTATTTGTTGGTAGGGACCTACAGATAGATAAATAAGAGGTCTGAATGCAAAGAAAAGTGGAAATAATGTGGGCTTTAAAAACAAAAAACATGCACACAGGTGTTTTGAAAGAAAGCGAATGTAAATAAATAATGCTCTGGTTTACAATGTATAGTGAGAGGCTTCAAAATTTCTTTTAACTGACAACAAGAAAATATCTAAAGATATCTTAAAAGACATGAGTATCTTTATATTGAGATATGTATGTGAAATGACTGGTATGTATCACATTTTGTGATAGTTTTGTAATAGTGAAATATTGTACTCAACTGTTTTCTAAGTTCGTATACAAAGCCTTTATATCTTTATTTTAATGAAGAAATTGTTTCTTTGAAGTTCCTTATACTTATTTTAACTTTATTATTTGCTTTTATTTCTTTTAATATTATGTATATTTATTTCTCTAAATATACATATATTAATGAAATGAAGTGCTTAATATATTTTGCCCATATTTAAACAGTAATAAAGACTGCTTAAAATTTTTATATTTTTTTAAGAAAATAATAATGTCTGTTACAGACAATCTAGTATTTTGAATTATTTATATTTCAGACATCCATAAAAATTTAGTCTTTCAATATGTTAATAAAATACCTTCTATTTATATTAAATAAACGTACACTTTAACCATTTTCTATTTAATTACATGAAAGAAAATTTAATAAGAAAAGATAATTACAAGAGCATCCATAAATAATAACCTAAGTACAACTAATTAAAATTTCTTCCAATATGATAAAAGTTTTCTCTTCAAGGCAATGAATATATAAACATTAATATTAAAAACCTGGAGGTTATTTTCAACCTGCAAATAAACATATTTACTAAACATTTTTATTTGAAATTAGATTCATCAAATATATTAATTTATTTAATGACATTTTAAATTTTGATTTCAGTTAACATAAAATAAGTAGATATATTTATTTATAGTTTATATTCTGATATTCCCCAAAATATAAAAGCTTATACTGATAAAGTCAGGACAATTAGCATTTCCATCTCTTTACCAATTCTTTATCTTTTGAAGCTTCAAACTCCCCTCTCCTAGTTTTTCAAAAATATATAATATGTTATTGCAAACTATAGTCACTCCGCTGTGCTGTGGAACACCTGAATTTACTCCCCCTATATGGAAGTCTGACCCAAACAAGAATTAAGATAAGTGGATCATATAATAATCATATTTTTTGGTTTCTAAGATTTTTTATAGACTTTTTAAAAATTTTTATTTTATTCATATGTGCATACAATGTTTGGGTCATTTCTCCCCCATTCCCCCCCTTCCTTCCCACCCCCCACTGTCCCCTCCTTCCCCCCCACCCCCTCCTTTTCCCCCTCACTCCCTTGCTACCCGGCAGAAACTATTTTGCCTTTATCCTAATTTTGTTGAGGAGAGAGTATAAGCAATAATAGGAAGGACCAAAGGTTTTGCTAGTTGAGATAAGGATAGCTATACAGGGAGTTGACTCGCATTGATTATATAGACTTTTATGCCATGGAAAATAATACTAAATTTTACTAATTTATGACCCTGCCAACATTCTTTGAGTTCCCTTCACTCCATATTGTTAGCAGCATTAGTTATTTTTTGTCTTCTTGGTAGTAGCTATTCTAATTTGGATGAGATGAGAGCTGAATGTAGTTTCGATTTGTATTCCCTCAATAATTAGTGAGGCTGAGTATTTTTCACATATTTGTTCTTCATGTGCATGTCTTCTTTTGAAAACTGTCAATTAAGATTTTTTGTCCATTTATTAATTGGACTGTTGGGGTATTTTTTATCATTGAATTGTTAGCATTTCTTATATATTCTGTATAATAATTCTTTGTCAGATACAGTTTAGAGATATTTTCTACCTCTCTGTAAACAGTTCCTTCACTCTGATATTTGTTTTCTTTGGCATACAAAAGATTTTTAGTTGGATATAATCCCATTTGTTTAATTTTTATCTTGTTTGTACTTTTGAACTGTTATCCAAACATCATTAGATCCATGTTTCATCTTCAGATGTATTTTGCAAAGGGAGAAAGATGTGAGTCTAGCTTAATTATTCTGTGCATTAACATACAATTTTCCCAACACATTTTTAGAAGAGCGTATTCTTTCCCCAATGTAAGCTTTGGCAACTCTGTTAAGAGTCAATTCATTGTGGACCTGAGGACTTGTCTGGGATCTCTATTCTGTCCCATTGGTCTATATATCTGTTTTCATACCAGTACCATTGTTTTGGCTACTATAGAAATATGTTGTACAATAGGAATTGTGATGTTTCTAGATCTATTCATTTTTATCAATATAGCTTTGTTATTTGAGTTTTTGTGGTCAATATGAAGTTTAGGGTTGTTTTTGCTAATTCTATGAAGAATGAATGCCCTTGGTATTTTGTTAAGGACTGTATTGAGTCTGAGCACTACTAAATGTTAGTAATATCAATTGTTCCAATCCATGAATACAGGAGATCTTTTCTTTTTTTTTTTTTTTCATCTACCACATTTTCTCTTTAGTGTTTTGTAATTTTCATCATAGAGGTCTTTGAAGTCTTTGGTTACATTTATCACTAAGAATTTACTTTTTATAGCTATTTTGAGTGGAATTATTTCCATCATTTGTTTCTCTTCAAGTTTATTGTTGGAATAGAAAAATAGCAATGATTTTTGTCTGCTGATTTTGTATCACACAAAAGCACTGAATTAATTTATCACTTCTAATAGTCTTTCAGTGGAGTTTTTAGATGTTTCTATGTACAGAATAATAAAATCTACAAATAGGGACAACTGGGTTTCCTTCTTTCATGTTTGCTTGCCTTTTATTTCTTCCTCTTGCTTTTAATTACATTGACTGAAACTTCCAGTGTTAGATTGAATGAGAGCAGGAAAAGTAAACATCCTTGTCTTATCTTAGAGGAAACAATTTCAGGTTATTATGCTATTCAACCTCATCTTGGCTCTGGGCTTGTCATGTACAGCTTCTATTATGTGAAGGCACATTCCTTTTATAACCAATTTGTTCACAGTTTTTAATCATGAAGAAATTTTGAATTTCCTAAAATGCTTTATCTATTGAAATGATTATGTGCCTTTGGTCTTTCATCCTTTTGACGTGATGTATTACATTTTTTGTTTTTGTTTGTTTGTATGACAAAAATCTATTTTGAACATATTGAATGATCTTTCTGATGTGCTATGGGATTTGTTTTGCTAATATTTTGCTACTGTGTTCATCACTGATAGTGGGCTGTAGTTTTCTTGTTGTTGTTTTTGTGTCCTTGTCTTCTTTTGATATTGGGTAATGCTGACTTCATATAATGAGTTTGGAATAGTTTCTTCCCTTATGATTTCAGTCATAGGCTTTCTTTGCGGGGGTACTGTTTATTACTGATGCGATCTCTTTATTCATTTTTGGTATGTTCGTTTCCTATAACTTCATGGTTAATTTTGGGTGGCTATACATCCCAAAATTGATGTATCTTCTTGGTTTTCCAAATTTTTGGTGCATTCTAGTTCATAATAGTCCCTTATGACTCTTCTACTTGTATATTATCAGTTATTATTTCTACTTTTTCCATCTCTGATTTTAATTGAGTACTGTTTTTCATAGTAAATCTAGTTTAAAGTCAGTTAGCTTCATATATGTTATCTTTTCTATTATTTTGCACTACCGGAGTTTGATCTCAGGGCTTCACACTGAGTGAAGGCACTCTACCACTTTAAGTACTCTGCCAGTCCAGTTTTTTGTGCTGGATATTTTTGACATAAGGTCTTGTGAACTATTTGCCCAGGCTGATTTCAAACCAGAATCCATCTATCTCTGCCTCCTAAATAGCTAGAATTACAGACATGAACCACTGGTGCTCAGCTGCATGTATATTTTCAAACTGCCGATTATTTCATCAGTCTTTTGGACTTTTTTTCTTTGTGTTGATTTTTGTTATTTCCCTTCTACTAATTTTGGATTCTGTTTATTTATGCTTCAGTGGTTCCTTGTGATGCATTGTTAGTTCTGTTATTCCAAATCTTTCTTTTTTTATGTTGTTGTAGTTCCCTATTTCTAAATGCTTCCACTATAGTACTGATTTTGCTACATTCCTTATATTTTACTAAATTATGTTTCCATTTAATTGTTTAATTTGTTTCACTAAATTTTTAATTTTTCCCTTTTGATTTCTTGAGCCACTCAATTAGCCTTATTTTTGTGAAGCGTTTTTTCGAGATAGGGTCTGGGGGAACTATTTGCTGTGGCTGGTTTCCAACCTGATCCCCTGATCTCTGCCTCCTGAGTAGATAGGATTACAGACGTGAGCCACCAGCATCTGGCTAAAGATCCATTATTTTATTTGATAGGACATCATTTAGTCTTTATGTACTTGTGTATTAATAATTACTAATGCCTATTTTGTTATTAATTTAAAGCCTTATTTTTTTCTCATCAGAAAGGACACAAGATATGACTTAGCTTTTTAAAAGTAATTTATAACTGCCTATTGTAGAGAATATTTTATGACATTGCTTTCATAGTGAATGGCTTTCTCTTAAGCATAGGTCTTTTCATTGTTCTTAGTGGGAATGGAATTTTGAACTGGCCCTCACCAAACAGGTACTCTACTGCTTGAGCAACACTTCTAGTCCATTTACCTCTGGTTATTTTGGAGATAGGGTCTTGCAAATTATTTGGCAGGGCAAATTGCAATCCTCTGGATCTCAGCCTCCTAAACAGCTAGGATTACAGGCATGAGACAATAGCACCCAGCCAGTGGGTGTTAGGGTGGTAGTTTGGTTGGCTATTTTGAGTGATGTAAGGATACTTCTGCGTCTTTGGCTATAATCAATGTCTCTGGGAGTGGTACACTCAATGGTGGAGTCAGACATGCCTTCCATCTTGGGAGCCTTGTAGAAGAGGGTGTACCCTAGCATTTCAGGAGGGTGTTATGCACATTGCAACAGGAATGTGGTATCAATAGTGTGGAATATCTGACAGTGGAAATGGTAATGGTAGGGATGTGGATTATGGCAGAAATTTCCTTAGGCACAATGGTGGCAGAGGTCATGTAGAATACATACTTGAATTCAGAGAAATTGCAGCCTACAGGTGAGATAACAATAGCAACACTGCAGCAGCAGGAGGCATGGTGCAAGCTTTTATGAGCTAGCAGCAGAGGAGAGAGAGAGTACATGAGCACTGGATGTGTCCTCACACAGAATTGGTACATAGTCTACCACAGGTGGGCACTGTGCGACTAACTCCATGATAGCACTACACTGCAGCAGGATTTTTTCTTAATTGAGTAGAAAACTATTGGAAAAAAATGTCACCAATAATGAAATATATGGTTTGAATTGTTGGTCTATATGATTTTTTTAATGATTTTTTTCAATTTAAATGGTTTTATTTTATTTTTTGAATTAGCAAATATTAATAATACAAAGAGATTTCATTGTGGTAAATCCATACATAGTTCACCCATCCATTATAATCTCATTTCCCTCCTGTTTCAAGAAGTGTTTGACAGGTTTCATTATGCTGTATCTTTCATACTAATGTCCCATCATCATTGTTAACAACATCATCATCATTTTTGGTCTAGATTCCACAAATGAGCAAGAACATGCACTATTTAGCTGTTTGTTCTTGGTTAATCTCACCCAACATGATGCTCCCCAGTTCTAGCAAATGACATAATTTCATTTTTCTGTATGGTGGAATAACATTAATTTACACTTCTTTATATATAAATATATATATCCAAGAGTGGTGTGGTGAGGCCATAAGGTAAGTTTGTTTTTTATTTTTTTAGGAAACCTCTGTACTGATTTCCATATTAGTTGCATTAATTTATATTCCCAACTGCATTGTGTGAGGGTTCCTTTATCCCTGCATCCTTGCCAGAATCCATTGTTGCTTGTTTGCTTGATACTTGCCAGACTGACTGGAATGAGATTTGCATTTTCTTTATGACTAAGGATGTTGAATAGTTCTTCATGTATTTATTAGCTATTTGAATTTCTTCTGCCAAGAACTGTCTATTCTATTCATTTGTTCATTCACTAATTGGATTGTTTATTCTTTTGCTATTTACTTTTTTGAGCTCTTTTTATATTTTTGATGGAATTCCTTTATCTGTTGAATACAGAAAGATTTTCCCCCATTTTGTTGGTTGTCTCTTGATTCTGGTAATAGTTTCTGTAGGTGTGAAGAATCCTTTTAATTTGATGCAATCCTACATGTTAATTCTTGCACTTATTTTCTGGGCAAATAGAGTCCTATTCAGAAAATAATTACCTATGCCTATGTCTTCCAAAGTTTTCCCTATTTCATCTTGTAGCAGTTTCAAGTTTCAGGTCTAGGGTTTATGTCAAGATCAGATATAGATTTATGGTTTTATTTCTGGCTCTTGTTGAACATTGTTGTTCATTTCTGTTTTTGTGCTGCTTATGTTACTATGGCTTTGTAGTATAATTTGTAGTCCAGTTTTGTAACAACTCCAGCATAATTGCAGAGGTTATAGACAATGATCAAGTTGTTTTCATTCCAGGTGTAAAATAATGGTTCAACATATGCAAATCAATAAATGTAATACAACATATAAACAGATTCAAAGACAAAAATCACTTGTTGATCTCAAATGATGCAGAAAATGCCTTTGACAAAATTTAAAATCCTTTCATGATAATCTGAAGAAACCAGCAATAGAAGGAATTCAAAGGCTATATATGACAAACCTATGCCAAGCATCACACTAAAATGTGGAAAAGCTGAAGCCATTTCCTCTAAAGTCAGGAATGAGACATGGGTGTCTTACTCTCCTCACTCTTATTCAATATAGTACTGGAATTCCTAACCAGAGCAATAAAGGGATACCAATAGAGAAGAAAGAAGTCAAATTATTCATATTTGCAAAAAAAAAGCCTAAAAAAATTATACTAAAAATTGCTAGATTTGACAAACACTTTCAGCAATGCAGCAAAATGTAGATCCATGCACAAAAATCAGTACATTTTGTATATGCCAACAATGATCAGATCGAGAAAGAAACCAGGAAAACAATTCCCCATTTGCAATAGACTAAAAAGTATCTAGGTATAAACTTAACCAAGGGGATGAAAGACCTTTATAATGAAAACTATTAAGTCCTAAAGAAAAGAATTAAAGAAGATAGTTGAAGATGGAAATAAATCCCTTGTTCATGGAATTAATATTGTCCAAATGGCTATAATACAAAAATCAATGTACAGATTCAATCAATGTCCACTAAGTCCAGATGTCAATTTTCAGTCATTGATAGAAACATCAGAAATAAAATTGGTATGGAAGCATAAAAAACCCCAAATAGCAAAAGTAATCCTGAGCAAAAAGAGCAATGTTAGAGGAATTGTAATGAATTTCTCTACAAAATTGGTAGCATTTCTCATATAAAACTATGCATCATTCCTAAAATTAGCATCATAACCTAAACATTTCCTATTAAACCAATACTATTTGGCATATTTTAATTTTTTTTCAATACATTAGGAGTAAATAGAAAGAATAGGATTAAAATCCAAGTAAAAACCATTTTCTTTACTGTGTTGGAAGAACTAAGTCATATTTTAAAAATATGGCTGTTAAGTAAGATCAAATAGTTTCTTTTAAACTTCAAATAACTGTATGTAACTTACCTACTTTTCAAGCCTCATAATTAAAATTAATTTTCACAGCCATGTGAAATATATACATTTTCAATTTTTTTGGTGCATTCATGTGTCTTTATCTATCTCCTATCAGAGTTATTTTTTGACATAATATGCTGATCTCCACCACTGTCTTTTCATAGATGCCTGTAAAATCTCTATTAAACTAGTCTCCTTCCTTCTTTTGAAGAATCCCCTTTTTTATTTCTGCATTTTACATACTATCTTTTTCTCCCAATTTACTCATGATGCCAGTTTGGGAAAATGAATGTTTTTTGGCAAAGATCATCAATAATAATTGTAGTAGTAATAACAATAATAACATGAAGTTTGCAAACCAGCCATATTTTAACAATAATAGCCTACAACAACAAAAACACTCTCCATATGTTCATGAACAGATAGTTTCAATCATTGAGATGAAATAAAAGCTCCCAAAAGACAGCTCCCTTCCACTCATTACTTCCCAATTTCTTAGTACAAACTTACAATTTCCTGATTGTGAAAAAAAATTTATCCCTTCATTGCTTTTAAATATTTAAAATGTAAGGCCACACACAATGTTCCATGCCTATAATACCAACTACTTGGTTTTTGGAGATTAGGAAGATCTATGTTATAAGCCAGCATGGGCCAAAAGTTAGGGTGAACCCATCTCAACCAATAGCTGGGCATGGTGCCACATATTTGCGTCCTATCTATGCTAGAAGCATAAATAGGAGGCTCATGGTCCAGGCAAAAGTTTGATACTTTATCCCCCAAATAACTAAATTACAAGGGCTGGAATCATGGCTGAAGCAGCTGACCACCTGCCTAGCAAGTGCATAGTCTTGAGTTCAAACCCAAGTATGGCCAAGAGAAAAATCAGAAATAAGTTTAACACTGCTTTTATAAAAACAGGAAAAATTATGCTGTCAAGTGAGTCACACAAAGTTTAAATTTACTGTGTTTCTATTGCAGACATTGAGATCACCACAATGGGTGCATTTAGTGTGCTGTATCTAAAATAATATTTGGTGTTTAATTTTTTTAAACTTCTGATTTATAATACATTAAAATATGAGAATATTTCATGTATTGTGATAGTACAATACATGTGTACAGTATACATTGAAGAAGTTTACCCTCAATATTATATTCTCCCTCTCATCTTCCCTCTTCCCTTCTTTTTCAAACAGTGTTTGTGGGTTTCATTATGCTTCCTTCATATACAGTGTGCTTCCGTGCTCCTCACTGCTCAGTTTTAATGTCAATGTGTTTCTGATTTTTATCACCTAATACATTTAATCCAGTAGAAATTATCTTAGTTGTTTGGGGCAAGATTTTTATATGATACTATATACTGAGGCACATTACTTACATTGGTGTTAGTATTAATATCCATCCACTTTATTGGTATTCTTTCGTTACTGTTGACAAATGGGAAAGTTATACACCTGTGAGCTTCTCTACCGACTTTCTTATTTTAAGGAAACATTATTAAAAATACGTAATAGTGCCTAAAATATTTTCAAAACGGCACTATTTATTCATTCTCCAGATTTTATTTTCTATTACGTTTCAACAAACAGACCTGGAATTTTCCTTTGAATGACTTGCTTGTCCTAATCTCCTTCCTTCTGCTTTGGAGTAGCCAACATCACGATGGTAGTGTGTATCTTTCTAGTCTATTTGTTTATGGTTTCACTGTGTATATATGCATATCAATTAGTAAAACAGAATCATTAGCACTTGTAATATGAAAAAGAATTAATTTAGAAAGAATGCAGTATAGGAATGGATAAGGCCTAAGGGTCAGTTAAGAAAGAAAGTCATGAGCCTGAAGTTCAGAGTGAGAGTAAAGGTAGAACAGTTGCCAGTAAAGGAAACCTAGAGAAAGAGCAGTCTGAGATCAGTGTCCTGTCTTTTTAATTGAAAACTACTATTTGCAGCTTCAACTCCACCTTCTAAATGTGAAAGAAAGTGTGTCCCATCGGTGGGCTTTCAGCAGACATACTGCAGGCAGATTTATCCTGGGAAATGTACTTCCCTGGCTTCAATAACAAGATGGTGCTGCAAATACACATCAGAATGTATAGCACAGGGTGCAGCCACTTGTGGATGAAACGTGGTTGCCTTTAAACCTTTACATGAGCAGACTCAGAATACTCAGCTCTTACCTTAAATATTTTCTCTAAAGGCTCCGGGAGTTGTCTGCATGCAACTGAAAATTTACCAACAATTTTTATTTCATCTTTATTTTTAATTATTCTGACTTTTATTTTTTTATTTTGTACTTTCTTGGGACTCTTTTAATTTTGAGTGAAATACTTTATAGTAGTCATGATATGTTCATAATACTCACAAAGAAAATGATTATTATATTATTCATTGATTATATTTTTGTAGTTAATTAAAAAACATTAAATTTTTTTAAATCTCTGAGCATGCTGCACATGCTTGTGATCACAGAACTCAAAAGGCTCAGGAAGAAGACTGAAAGTTCAAGGCCAGTCTGTGCTACATAGCAAAACTGTCAAAAAAAATGTAAAAGATAATTATACAAATAAAAGTCAATTAAAACTAAAATGTATTTAGAATTACCTAAAATTGTTTTGTCATGGATTGAACATAATATTAATCATTCCATTTATTTATAATTTGCCAACAAATGTGCATATATTTATATTGTACAGCATGATTTTAATTCATTTCATTTTTAATGGATATATATAATACCTCCATGTGTTTATGGGCTATTTTATACCATATGTATGAATATCTATAGTGCATAATAACCAGATCAGGGTAATTTGCACATCTTTCACTTCAAATATTTAATATTTCTGTATCTTGAGAACATTCCAAATCCTCTGTTCTACATATTTTAACATATACAATGACTACCAACTATAGTTATCATATTGGGTTAATGAATACCTTTAATGATTCTGTCTCTTACCGACCACCCTTTCCCATACATTTTCCAGCCTCTGGTAGCAATTGTTTTACTCCTTACTTCTAGGAGATCAACATAAAAGAATAGGCAAAATCTGTTTTTTGGTCCATGACATTTTCCATTTTTAATATATTAACATTTAGGTTTGTCCATGTTACTACAAATGGCAGAATTGATTCTTTTTTCTATTTGAGTAATATTTGTTTGTGTATATTTATCACATTTTCTTTATCCATTCATCCACAATATACACCTAAATTGGCTCCATATCTTGACAATTGCTAACAATCTGCAGCAAACATGCAAGTACAAATGTCTTTTCTAGATACTCAACTGCATTTCCCTTAGATATGTATATGGTAGTGAGATAAAATAGTACTTCAAACAAAAGAGTAGGAAGATCCCTCTTCTCTGCATCCATACTAGCATTTGTTATTACTGATTTTTCATTATATTCTTTCTTATTGAAATGATCATATTACATTGTAGCTTTGATTTGTGTCACCTAGATGATTAGTGATACTGAGAATTTTCCTATAGTTTTTGGTCACTTGAATCTCTCTCCTCTTTTAAGAAATGTTTACTCACATCATCTGACATCTTTAATTGAAATTTTCTATTATGTTGTTTAAGTTTCTTTTTTATAATTAATAGTGAAATTTTTTTAAAGTTTTTTTTTCTTTTATTTTATCATTTTTACATTTACTTACATATGCATACATTATTTGGGCCACCTCCCCCCCACTCCCGCACTACCCCTTTCTGCTTCTGGGTAGAATCTTTTCCCCCCTTTTCTTTTCCAATTTTGTTGAAGAGAAAACATAAGAGATAATACGAAAGACAGCATTTTTCCTAATTTGAGATAAAAATAACTATACAGAGAGATTCCTAGCATTGCTTCCATACACTTGGGTATTGCAACCCACATTGGTTCATCTGTTAGAGCTCTTCACTACTTCCTAGTCCCCTTCCCATAGTGTCCTCTGTCTTATTATAATATAATAAGATTATTATATATATATTCACTTCTCTACGGTGAGCACATCAACCACATTCAGGTTTTAGGTTTCCTTCCCTTACCTGATTCCTCCAGTGTGAGTTCTCCTCTTAGTGTGTGACCCATGTCCAACAATATTACTCCATTTGTTTTAGGTCTATAATATGCATATGAGGGAGAACATGCAATTTTTGGCCTTCTGACCCTGGCTAACTTTGATTAAAATGATGTTCTCCAATTCTGTCCATTTACTTGCAAATGACAAAATTCCATTCTTCTTTGTGGCTGAGTAAAATTCCATTGTGTATAAACACCACATTTTTTAAATCCATTCATTGGTAGTGGGGCATGTTGACTGTTTCCATAGCTTGGCTATTGTGAATAGTGCTGCAATAAACATGGGTGTGCAGGTGTCTTTGAAATAATTTCAGTCACATTCCTATGGGCATATCCCTACATATCCCTAGAGTGGTATTCCTGGATCATATGGCAGATCTGTATTTAGTTTTCTAAGAAACCTCCATATTGCATTCCAAAATGGTTGCACTAGCTTACATTCATACCAGCATTGTATAAGGGTTCCTTTTTCCCAGTCATCACCAACATGTGTTGTTGGTGGTGCTCTTCATGCTAGCTATTTTAACAGGAGTGAGGTAGAGCCTTAGTGTGGTTTTGATTTGCATTTCCTTTACAGCCAGGGATGGTAAGCATTTTTCATGTGCTTTTTGGCCATTTGGACTTCTTCCTTTGAAAAAGTTCTGTTTAGTACAGTTGCTGACTTCTACATTGGTTCATTAATTCTGGGGGAGCTTAGTTGTTTTGGCTCCCTATATATTCTGGTTTTCAGTTATTTATCTGATGTATAGCTAGTAAATGTTTTCTGCCACTCTGTGGGAGGTCTCTTCAGTTTAGAGACCATTTCTTTGGTTGTGAAGAAGCTTTTTAATTTGAGCTCCGTATATCCATCCTTTCTCTTCACTGCTGGGCTGCTGGAGTTATACTGAGGAAGTCCTTGCATATACCTATTGTTTCCAGGGTATTCCCTGCACTTTTGTGTACTAACTGCAAGGTTTCAAGTCTGATATTAAGGTCCTTTGAGTTAATACTAGTACAGTGTGACAGGCATGGATCCAGTTTCAGTTTTCTGCAGGTAGGTATCTACTTTTCCCAGCAACATTTGTTGAAGAAGCTGTCTTTTCTCCGTTGTATGATTTTGGCTCTTTTGTCAAAAATAAGGGTGGGGGGTGTAGATGTGTGGATTCATATTTGGGTCATCCACTCTTTTCCACTGTTCTTGCTATCTGTTTTTGTGCCAAAACCATGCTGTATTTATTCATATGGCTCTGTAGTATAGTTTGAAATCAAATATTGTGATACCTCCAGCATTGCGCTTTTTGCTCGGTATTTCCTTGGCTATTCACAGTTTCGTGTGTTTCCAAATGAACTTTAGGGTAGATTTTTCAATCTCAGTGATGAATGTCATTGTGGTTTTGATGGAAATTGCATTGAGCATGCACATTGCTTTTGGTAGTATAGCCATTTTTACTATGTTGATTTTGCCAATCCATGAACATGGGCGATCGTTCCATCTTCTGTAATATTCTTCAATCTCTTTCTTCTGTAGTTTGTGTAGAAACTTACAGATTTCTTCGATGATTTTTTTATTCTTGCCTGTCTATTGGTAATAGAGGGGTATTAATGCTCCCAGTACCACTGTGAGGACTCTATATGTGCTTTTAAGTCCTTTAGTGTATGTTTGATGAAATTGGGTGCACTGACATTGGGTGCATATAGATTGATAATTGCTCTTTCCTTTTGATATATTGCCCCTTTTATTGGTATGAAGTGTCCTTTATCTTGTTTGACCAATGTAGGTTTGAAGTCTATTTTGTCTGATATAATTATAGCTACTCCTGCCTGTTTTGGGGGACCACTGGCTTGGTAAATCTTCTTCCAGCCTTTCACAGTAAGCAAGTGTTTATTTCTGTTAATAAGATTGGTCTCTTGTAAACAACTTTGTTTCTTATCTTCTTTTTAATCCAGTTTGCCAAACAGTGTCTTTTGATAGGGGAGTTGAGTCCATTGACATTCAGTGTTAATATTGATAGGTATGTGGTAATTTCTGACATTCAGTTGTTTTTGTTGTTTAAAGATTTGATTGTGTGCAGTCAAATCAATGCTACTCTCTGATTACTTGTCTTTTCTTCTTCTGTGTTTTAATACTTCCCATCCTTTCCAGGTTTTGTTTGCTTTCATCTTCTGTGTGTAGAATTTCTTGTAGAATCTTCTGTAGTGGTGGCTTGGTGGTCATGTGTTGTTTTAGTTTCTGTTTATCATTGAAGATTTTTATTGCTCCATCAATTTTTAATGATAGTTTTGTTGGGTAGAGTATCTGAGTGCTGACCTTATTTCATTCAGTACCCAAAATACCTCACTCCATGCCCTTCTTTCTTTTAAGTTTCCATTGAGAAATCTGTTATTTTGATGGGTTTACTTTTATAAGTTATTTGTTTTTTCTCCCTTATAGCCTTCAGTATTCTTTCTCTGTTCTCTGTGCTTGTTGTTTTAATGATAATATGCCATGGGGAGGTTCTAATTTTATCAGGTCTGAACAGTGTCTTGGAGGCTTCCTGTACATAGATGGGCAAAACTTTCTCTGGATTTGGGAAATTTTATTTTATTATTTTATTGAATATATTATGAATCCCTTTGGCTTGTACCTCTTCTCCTTCAATGCCCATGATTCTCAGGTTTGGTCTTTTGATGGAATTACTGAATTCTTCTATATTCCTTTCATAGCTTTTCAGTTGTTTAACTAAGCTTTATTTTGTTTTTTTCTTTAATTTATATTTTATCTTCTAAGAGTCTGTCTTCCCCTCGTTCCAGTCTGCTGGAGTGGCCCTCCTTTGTATTTTTTGTTTGACTAAAGGAATTTTTTATTTCCAGAATTTCTGTTTAATTCTTTTTTCTCAGGTTTTCCATATCTTTGTTCAACTCTTCTTGTAAGGTTTGTGTTGTCAACTTTAATTCATATATCTCCCTTTGTTTCACTTTAGTGTTTCTTGAGGTCCTCCCTGAGTTCATTTATTTGTTTCTGTATCTTCTCATATTCTTTATTTTTTGTGTCTTGAAATTTCTTGAGTTCATCTTGTACCTTCTGATTTACCATTTCTAATATCTTCTCCATGAATTTCTCAGTGATATGTTGAAAATTTCTTTTTGGAGGGTTTTTATGTGGGTGTTACTGAGCTCCTCAGTGACATTTATCATTGTTTTGTTGTGGTCAGGAACTGGATATTCATTTTCTTTATTTCCCACTGAATCCTGTGTGGAATTGTTTCTTTTAGGAGAGTGATTTTTGTCCCTTCTTCTTCTTCCCATTGCTCTAGTTGATGCTGTGTAACTATGATTGCATGATTTGTTTTCCTGATTTAATTTTTGTGTTGTGACTGACTTGGTTGTTAGCTATGTTGATGTGCTCTTTCTGTCACTGGCCTAAAGGTGTAATTTAGCAATAATGAAATCACAGGTTCAATGCCACATATTATATAGAAAACCCCTTGGTAATAATATCTATAAGCAGTGGGTGTTGGGGCAGTGATGGTTACTAGGTTAGTTATAGACTTGGGGGAATTGGTAAAGATGGTACTAAAAAGGGGAGGATTGGGAAATGGACAGTGAGTGGAGGAAGAGGTATGGGGACTGCTGGGTTTTTTGGCCCTTGTATGTGTTTTGGTGTATTTCTGTTGTAGTGGAGGGTGCTTGGGTCAGGGATTGCAGGGGACTGGGGCTGTGTACAGTTGGTACAGTAGGCTAGTCAGTGGGTGGTGAGTGTGTAGGAGGGAGGAGTAGTGTGGTAGGGGAGGTTAGAAGGGGAAGGTGAAGAAGGGGGAAGAGTGGATGAGAAGGGGCAGAAAAAGTAGTTGTGAGGGACAACAATGGATGTTACACAGGAGAAGAGAGAAAGTGAAAAGGGTAAGAATAGGGATAAGAGAATACTGATGGTGGAGTTAATAATATAGGAATAATAAAAATTAAAATAAAAAAGAAACAATAAAAAACACAAAATTCAGGAACCACAGAAAGTTCAGTCTTTCAGTTAAAGTTCTGGTGTTTTTCCTTGGGTGTCTAATCCTGGTATTGGTGTGCAAGTGGAAGCTCTGATGTGATCTCACCAAGTGACTTGTTTGTGAGTAGAATTTTGTTCCTTCTGTCCACAAGATTATCTGGAATTGTAAGGTGAGGTAAACTGCCAGCTTGTACAGGATGGTCAGAGATGTTGTCACAAGCCAGCAGCTGGGTTGCCTTTCAGATACAACTCTGTTTAGTCAGCTCCTCCCCCAGCAAGGTGAAGCAATTCAGTTTTGAATGCTGCCCTCTGTTCCAGAAGTCAGCTCCAAGATCCACCACTTTCCCTGTTTTGGGAGGTTGACCTGTAGTCTCATCCCCACTCTCAGCTTTTGGGCTTTTCCCAATCTCTGCTGTGTGCTAGTGGCTCTTTTGGGAGGATGGCTTGTCACCCCACTCCTGCTCTCAGCCTTTATGCCTCTCAAGATCTCTGCTGGGTGCTGGAAGCTTATCTGGAAACTTGGCTTGTCATCTTGCTCCTGCTCTCAAGTTAGATCACTAAGAGTTCAGCTGTGAGAGTTCAATTCTATGCTCCACCCCTGTTCCTTGGGGAAGGTTCCATGTTTCACCCCCACCTCTGCTGTGGGTTTTAGATTACAGTTCACTGCTTATGTTTTTCAGTTTTGCTGGAGGGCAAGGGTTCAATCTGCCCAGGGGCTCTGCTGGATTATTTTCCTGGGGGGTTGGTAGGGGAGTTTCATGTGGTGCGTGATGCTCACCTATTCTTCTGCAGTTTCACACAAGCAACTTTGGAGCTAGCTGGTGGGGAGAACTGTTCCACTTTTTTCAGTACAGTGTGTGGCATATGGAGGCTTTCCACAGGCTAGGGGTCCAGGATGCTGCAGAGTTTGATTCTGACTGATGCTCTGTCTTCTGCTTGTGTGGAGAAGAAAAAAGAAAGAGATAGAACTGGAGGGCTCTTTTCCCAGGGCCGAAGGCCAGACACACCTTGCTGGCTGTGCCACAAGAGATTTTCAAGACTGTTAGGTCCAATTAAAGGCTGACTTAAGGGTCTATCTTTGAACTTTATCTACACCTAATGTGATGGAAGTTATTATTTTGGCTAGAAGCAATGAAAATTACTAAAGTGCAGTTCAAAAGTCTCAAGGAAATTTCTGGAGTCACAGAGTTTAGGATTTCTGATTTGCGACCCTAGCCACCATTTTGGGTCTCCCTCCTTGTTTGAGTATCTTATGCATTTGGTGTTAAACTAAGTGAGATAAACAATTTGCAAATCTCTCTTCCATCTTGTAGTCTGTCCCTTTACTCCAATGATTGTTTCTGTTGCTTTGACAAAGCATCTCCTTTTGATTTCATTTCCTTTGTCAACTTTTGCTTGTATTGTCCATGATTTGGGAGTCATACCTCCAAAAATTCTTTGCCCAGACCAGTTTCTTGAAGAGTTTCCACTAAGTTTTCTTATAGTGTTTTCAAAATTTTAAGTCTTTTGTTTAACTTTCTAACTAAGTAGGTTTTACTTACTTATTTTTTCTTTATTGTTGTGTTGGGTGGGGTAACATTGTGCATTTACAAAGGTACTTGCAATGCATCAAATATATCATACTTGAATTCACCCCCTTCACCACTGTCCTTCACTTGCTCCCTCCCCTGATTCCTGGAACAATTTCAACAGGTATCATTTTTGCATTTACATACATGTGTGCACAATATTTGAACTGTATTTATCCTCCTACTCCCTTTCCCTGCCATCTCTTCCCTCACATGGCACTAGCCTTCCCCCATCCCCACCAGATCCTGTTCCCCCTCCTATTCTCTTGATTTTGTAGAAGAAAAAAGATAAAAGATAAAAAGTAAATCTTTACACTTTTGCTAGTTTGAGATAAAGATAGTTTCACAGGAAGTTTCCTTGTGTTGTTTACATGCATATTTATATCACCCCAAGTGGCTCATATCTTCTATTCCTCTTCACTCTTCCATATTCCCCTTCCTATGATGGCCCTGGCCAGTTTAAGACTTCTATATTCATTCTTATACACAGAGTACATCAACCACACTTAAGTTTTTGGTTTCCTTCCCTTGCCCTTTATTTTTTTAATATAATTTGAGTTGACTTACTTTTTTTGTATGGCCAGTGATAAGGATGTTGTTCAAATTTTTGGCATACGCATATTCAGTTTTCCCAGCACCAAGTATTAAAAAGATGATCCTTTCTCTAAAGTATGTTCCTGATAGCTTTTTTGAAATCAGAAGTCTATAAATATGTGGACTAGTTCTTGGATTTTGTGTTCTGTTTCTTTTCTATTCTTCTGATCTGTGATTCTGTTTTTATGTGAGTACTATTCTGTTTTAATTACTGCAGCTCTGTAGAATGTTTTCAATTAAGGCAGTATAATTCTTCTAGCTTTTTTTTTTTTTACTTAGAATTCTTCAACAAGGTTTTCTTCTGGTATTACATTTTTCAAGTGATATTTTAATGGTTTTCTTCATTATTGCTATTTTTTCTTGTCTTTTTTAACACTTCTTTCCTGCTATCTGTTAATTTTTACAGTTTTCTAGATTTTTTAAAGTGCAATATATTTAGAATTTAAATTAACTTAGAATATGTCTAACTCCAAATTTTTATGAAAGCATGTCTCCCTCCACTTAGTGCACTGATTGTAAACTATACATAATAGAATGCAATATTTTACATACTAGCTAGTTGTGAATATGTTTTATAATTGCAATGATATTGTCTCTGATCATGGATTAGCTACCTCTGCTTTCGAATTCTTGAGGCTATACAGTTTTCTTTAAATCTTTACTTTTTTTGCAGATTTAGACATATTATAATTACTGATTACTTTAGACTAATTTATGCAAATTAGCGTCCTAATTCTGGATGCTCTGGGGATTTAAATTTCTCAGTTTTCTTTCATTTCTATTTTTAACATGTTCTAAATTTCTAAATTTTATTTCTTTTTTAACACTTTTATGTATGATAGAGTTAATGAGCTTGTAAGGATCCCTGTGATTTTTCTTATTCTACTTGGATGAGTTGGTTGCCCTTCTCCTGTGACAGTTTTTTTGAGATAGGGTCTTGTGAACAATTTGTACAGTATGGCTGTCTTGGAACTGCAGTCCTACTGATCTCTGCCTCCTGAATAGCTAAGATTGCAGGTGAGAGTCATCAGCTCCCAATTAAAGTTTGCCCTTAAATTATTTAAATCTGTTAGGGAATAATTTTCCTCCTCAAAATAAGTATCAAATTTTACTCAGAGAAGATTTTATTGAGAAGATTTTACTCATTTCTCTGCCCTATTGCTATCTCTAAAGAAGAGAAGTTAATATGTTCCATTCTGTGTGACTTTAAATTACTTTATATACTTGAGTTTATGCTTACAATTTTCAGTGCTTAGCAATTTATGTGAGTTATTTAGGAATTTCTCTTCTTAGCATTATGCACCTTGCATCTCATTCCTTCATTCTTACGGTCCAATATTCTTTTTGTTCTGAGAAATAAGTTTTTGATTACTTTGGTAATGATCTATGACTGTAGGTCCTTACATGATTTCTCTAATGAATGCCTTACTTCACTTTCACTTTTGAGTAATTGTGGACCTGTAGTTGAATTCTTGATTGACAGTGCAGATTTGCCTCAATTTATGATGGATTTACAACCAAACAAACCAGTTGTAAATTGAAAAATCATAAATTAAAAAATGCACATAACCTTTCATGAGTTCATTCCTCAAGCACCTCTTGCATCTGTTTTGTTATTTTATAGTTTTTTTAATGACATAAAAATTATTTGAATCTAGAATTTGCCTGGGGATTTCAGAAATATCTTAATCAGTTGTCAGTGCTTTTTTATGTTCAGGAAGTCAATATAGTAAGCTCAGTGGCAAGGAATTTAGATTAGAATCAGTCATTTAGGCTTGAATCCAAGTTCAACCATTTACTGGCTGGGTATCTTCAGGCAAGGAACTTATCTAAACAATCTGTACCTAATTTTCCTTTTCCACACAAGGACTGACATTAATAGTGCCTACTCTATGAAGTTGCATACTGAATAAATTATTTAATGCTTATACTGTGTTTAGAATAGTACTGCCTCATAGCTCCTTCTCTAAAGCAGAGAAAAACTTTTCCATTTCAATTTAGGAAGTGCAGTAAAAGAAAAATCCCATCTATCTCCAGTTTTGTACTTCTCTAGTTTAAACCAATTTCACTGAAGAAAATTATTCTCATGCATTTAAAATTTAAGGCAAAGGTAAAAAGGAAAGGACTGCCTATCAAACTCATATGCTTTTCAGTAGCATAGTTTATATGCAACATGATTTCTTTCTTAAATAATGTCATTGAAATTGAAAGAAAAGCATGACATCCCTAAATCTTATTACCTTCTTATAGGTTACTTAATATTCCTATATGTCTCTGGAAATGCATGAGCCACCACAGCCAAATGCCATATCTGTAGTTTTGGTGAATTGTTATATTTCACTATCCCATTAACATTGTGTTTATTTATACAGCTTTGTGATTTATTTTAGCTGATGATATTTGAGCCATTATGATACATGCCACAGCTATGTCATATGTCACATAAAAAAATTTAATTAGAATTGCCCAGTGCAATTCACCATATTCCTATTTATCTTTGCCACAAAACAGGCCATTTCCTCTTAGGGATTTCTACTTGAAATCAAGGCAACCTGAAACTATTTGAGTTAAAGCGAGACATAGCTATTTGTTCATCCATGTATAATGTAAGAAATAAGTGGTATTTTTAGGCCACTTAGATTTTTGTGTTCATTGTATATAACAAAAGTGCATAATGGTGCAATTTCTAAGATGCAAGACAAAACAATTACACAGCAGTTGTCCTATAGTATTTTCAGTATCCTAGTCTACTATAGAGAATACTTATCCTCACCCTGACTTTACTTAGCATACTCTAAAATAAACATAGTTATTTTTACTTTGTTGCATAGTATTCTTTTGTTTATATGTAACCTTTTTTTTAGATGTACTTTCAAAGGGAATGACTAGATGTTACTGGTATAAGTAAGTGAAACTCCACCAGCTTTGATTAAGAATAAAATCTATTCTAGAGATAATTTCCCCAGAATACATCCTTCTCCAATTATCTTCCATCCAGATCTCATTTTAAGATTCTTATGGTAGTTGCCAATTATTCTTGGCTTAAATTCTCTGAAATATAATTATAATGATAATAACCAATCTTGGAGTGTTTATAATGTGCCACACACTCTTCTTGGGAAATTACATGAATGAGCTTATTTATCTTTGCAGTAATTATATCACCTAGATACAAATATTTCCCTAATTTCTTAAGTAAGGAAACAGATGGATAGGGAATGAAGATATCTCAAAATAATCACTGCAATCAAAAGTCAAATTGCAAAGATTATATTCTTAAAATTGTTTAAGCAAATGTCTTAAACCTTAGCTAAATAGCTGAAATTCTGGCTGGGCACTGGTGGTTCACATCTGTAATCCAAGCTATTCAGGAAGCAGAGTTCAGGAGGATTGTGGTTCAAAGCCAGCTTAGGGAAATAGTTTGTGAGACACTTTTTCAATAAAACCCTTCACAAAAAAGAGCTGGTGAGAATGTTTAAGCAAAAGTCTTAAACCTCAACTGAATACCTCAAATTCTGTCATGGTTATATCATTAGCTGAATCTTTATGTTAAAAAAGGAAGAATTTAATTTTCCACAAATTAGTCATATGTTCTCTATTTATTTGTGCAGAATATTTCATTTACAGAAAATAGAAAACAGAATACTGAGAAATGTCCTCAAAGAAAAATGAGAGCAATATGTTATTATTGGAAATCTTGATGTATGTAGGTATCAAAAACTTTTTAAATATTTGAGATTTTTATGCTGATTGCAAGGTAACGATTTAGCCTACCAAATATTCATGGATACTGAGAGAAGACATGTGATTCCAAGTTCCATTACAGAAGACTTTATTAGTTATTGCATAGCAAGCAGTGTGATTTTCAATTTATCAGTTCTGTTTATACCCAGTCTCAGAGAGGTGACACAGAGCTGTCCAATTGAAAGGGAAGAAGTTAGACTTAAAATGACAATTTCATTCATAAGGGTTATAAAACCCACAGAGTCAATTATTCTGCAGTGTTGGATGGACTAGTAAAACCAAGACTAGGAAAACACATTTACTAAATTTTTCATTTAAAGTCATACTGGTAATTGAATAGATAAACATATAGAAGGGAATTAATAATGCCATTACTGTTTTGTATACTTTATAAACACATTCTTATAGAAAATTTAGATTTTGCTTTTAACCATAACTAAAATAACTGTTCCATGTAATTTAATTGAAGAAAATTAATTTAGCAAATTCTAATACAAGATATTTCAACTATGAACACTTAAAAATCAAACTAGAAAATGATAAAGACATACACTATTGCACTTACAGATACTTAAAATCCAGTTTGATTAAAATTTATTTTTTTGTGCAGAAAAAAAAATCTTCTTTTAATGGGAATACATTAAATCTGACTACATAGATCTTCATTATTTTTCTGCTTACTCCAGGCCTCTTTTCTCTCTAATACCATATTACCTCTCACAAATATACTTCTCCTAATTATTTATAATCCTGTTAAACTTAATCAACTCTATCTATGTGAGTGGATTAAACTATAATCAAGTGGTATGACTTATTTGACATAGACAAGTCATTAATATAGTCTGGTAGGGGTTGCTCAAACTTATAATCCTATCAATTCAGGAGGATCATGATTCAAAGCCAGCCTGGATAAGTAGTTGGTGAGACACTATCTCCAAAACATCCAATAAAAGAAAGGACTGACAGAGTGGCTCGCATGATATAACACCTGTCTAGCAAGTGTGAGACCCTGAATTCAAACCCCGGTACCATCAGAAATTTAAAAAATTTAAAAATTAATATAGATGATATAATAGAAATTAAGTTCACTTAGAAGAAGCAAGTGTGATTGATTTACTTGTGTAATGGAAAAATACAACTCTAGAATTTTAAGAAAATTTTTTGATATTCAAAAAAATATACTGCTATTTCAAGTCCTCATTTCATAGGCCTATTAGGGCTTAAGTTAGTACACAAATTAGCATTCTTCTTAGGGCTCGTTTTTGGACCTAAAATGGGTTTTTAGTTTTCCATGTCCCTCTGCAGAACATAGGTATCATTGTGACACACCAAGAGCAGGATGGATGTACCCAGCTATCACATCTTTGAGGTCACATATCCAAACCTCAACTTTGTACCCTTCCTCAACCCATTACCTCTCCTGCTCATCTCTTCTCACCTTGGAATGGATGAATGAGTGAAAGGAAAGAGTGAACAATCCTAGCACCTATCTTTCCAAATCTATATAAAAAGTTTGTTTACATTGTTTTTGCCATTGTTCTGAATCTAGGCAACAGAAAGTGAAATCCAATTTCCACATATTTCTTCTTTTTTTGTTGAAAAGGAGTCTCACTAACTTTTTTACTCAAACTGGCTTTAAAATGAGATCATCCAGACCTCTATCTCTCCAGTACATGGGTTTACAAATGTGAGCCATAGCACCTGGCGCCTGAAACATTTTAATCAGTCTTTACCACACATATGGGTGACTGTGTTTTACAAAACATACATACTAAAGAACTTGTTAATTCTGTTACCCCTTTTCGCAACACTTTTCCAAATTATTACTGTCAGTTTCTCTAAGTCTCCAATCAAATTTTACTTCACATATATAAATATGGTGGCTTTTCACATTGCCCACTCCCTATACAGTTTTATTTTTCATCATAAGAGTTAGAACACACCTTTTAATATATGTTCTTGAGGGCAGATAAATTACTTTGTCTAATACTAGACAGTCTCCAGTACATAGTAAGCTTTCAGATACTTCTGGAATGAATAATGAGATCAGTAAAACTCAGCATGCTGTTCAGTAGGCCTTACCTATTAAATTTTATTCACTGAGGTTTATTTCCACAAAAGATATTCACATGTTGACTATTCATTTTAATTATATAAGGCCATGCATCTTACACTTTCATTAGTAAGTAGCTTTGTGTCAGGGAGGTGTTGAAGCATAAATTTACTTTGAACTTTTGGGAGTTTTAGATACATGAATTGTTGATTATTTTGATATATTCAGCCTTTAAATTTATGTATGTTTACAATAGTCATGATATATTCTCATAATCATTCACTTATTTTATGAATGTTAACTAAGTGATAAACTCATGTACTCACACACAGTTTTTCATTTCTGCTTTACATAATTCTATGAGTTTAATAATATTCTTCATTTTTTCCTCATTGAAAGACTGAGGCTCAGAGGATTTTCAAATGCTCAAGATGTGACAGCACATGTTTGAGCTTTGAAAATGGAAGTCTTCATTTCTTAACACTAGTATTACTTTTCTTTAAGACATTATCAGATTTCAAATAGTGTTTTCATGTTAGAATATACTCTCCATTTTCCATATACACATTCTCTTCTTCCTTGTGTTTCTCTGTGGATTCAAATACAATTTCCTTCTTGATTGTTTAAATAATTTTCCCAATTGAGAAAGCAGCAGCAGAAATAGGATACATTGTGATTATGAGAAAATTAAAGTTGGAAGCAGTTGAATTAGCTTATTCTAGTGGGTAAAATTTATTTAAGTGCAATTTTAAAAATTAGGCAGTGAAACTGAGTACTTCTATTTCAAAAATATATACTCCCTTATTAAATTATATTGAATCAATGCTCTATAAGCTTTGGGAACTTTTTCTTTGTTTCCAAAGTATAATTCTATCATGATAATAGTTGAACCATTGTGAATTCTAGACAAGTTCCTGCCTAATTGGTTATATGAAAGGTTAGAATTATACTTTATCAAGCTCTTTAAGTATTTTGTGATCATTAACATTTTTTAAAGTACTCCTATGAGCATAGCACATGATTAACTAGACTTCATTTCAAAGTGACCAATTAAAGACTTCAAAAAAAGACTTACTTTGATTCCATTTTAGTGTTGGAATGTATCATATATAGGATTATATGCACCTACTCTTATCATGTTGCAAGATTATTTGTAAACATTGTCTGTAGGTGGGCTTCAAATTTATGTTGAAATTGGAGTTTCAAGATAAATTATCTATTATTATGAGAAAGGATGCTTTTTATTGAAAGGCTTGTAGTTTTATCAGATCTCTGTAGAACTCTTTTTTTCCCCACTTTCTCCCTTGATCCTAACAGAAAATCACCTATGACTTGACTGCTCTGTTACCCAAGCAGCTGGAAGATTCTCCCAGGTGATGTTAATCCCGTGTGGGTCTTGAAGATTCCCAGGAACTGATAAAGATGTTTATGTGTTGTTCAAAATAATGAAAGAAACTGGCTCTGACCCATTAGATAAAATTCCTTAAACCATCATAAAAACTTGATACATTATTTCCCTGGCTCCAGAAATATCTCAAAACAACATCATTTTTCTCTCAGTATACTTAAGAAGTATACTCTGGAAGTAAATTACTCTAATAAGTTCTTTGGAACTTGGCCTTTAAATATCACCCACCTTCATCTCCTTGTAAAAGTTCCTCTCCTAATGCTTTTGGGGTGATTCTATTGGTGATTTCATGTGACAAATAACTTCTTAAAAATATATGCCACAAAAATCTTCCACACTCACTATTTCATGGCTTCAAATTTTGCATATTTCCCATTACTCATATAGAAGTTTACATTAACAACTATATCATTAATTTAGCTCGTAAGTCTACTGAGTGTAGAGCAAAGTGTTCTTATCATCTGAAGAATTTTATTGAGAAGGAAACTAGTGAATCATCATTTCCGTTACATGAATTATGAGGCTTCTATAGCAAAAGAAAATCATTTCCAAAATGGATTTGAAATGTGCATTCAGTCATAAAGAAATGTACTAGGTATATATTTATAATTTATTCTACAATGAATAATATAATAAACTATTCTATAATAAATTACTCTATAATAAATACTTACACATTTGTATAGAATGTGCACTAGACAAAAGTGATATTATCTATTTTGTGCTTATGATAATTTGAATCTGACAGAAGTGAAGAAATTTCTGAAGTCTGATCTTCGAATGCCACCAGAGAGGTAATAGAACACTTCCTTTATCCCAATGATAGATGGAAGGTTCAAAGATATTGGAAGGAGTAACCTGATAGATTATGACAATACAAATTTTCTTTTTTTTGAGATAAAATGCATTACTGCTAAAAAGATAATCTTGACACTGCACACGTGAATTGTCTTTGGCCAGTACCCCTATCTTTCATGTTTCTTCTTAGGGTAATTGACAGTCTCTTGAGAACTATTTATTCAGTTGCCCAGGTCACTATCTTAAAAACATTCTATGAATTAAAAAACAGCAAAGTATTTTTAACATAGGTAACATAGATCTTTGTCATTGGAAATCTGCTTTTTTTATCATATTAGACAAGGAAAAGTTCATTGCTTTTAAGAAACTTTATTGTGTATTTCCAAACCTTGTGTTTTTGAAGGGGTGGATTTGAGGTAGAAAATTTTAGATTTATACACCCTTTCTCAGGCTTGGGCTACCACTCCCTACCTCTGCTACAAACCAAGGGTCTCAGCATCCCTACTTTTTCCCAAGCATTCTTCTGAGCAATTGGGAGGAGTCAGAGGAAAAAATAAAATGAGAATGCACACAGCTTTTAATTAAGAAACTTACAGATAGGTACAGGAAGACATATTTCCTTTGGCAACTGAGTAGTTTCCTCTGTCCTATTATGATTAAATTAATACATTTGTACTTAATATTTCCATATCAGTGTGAAAATTTGATGCTAAGATTTCTTATAGAGAGACCAATTTGAAGTTTTGTACTATGGTTTAAATATTTGTGTCCTTTACAAAATTCATTTTGATATTTAGTCTCCAATGCAAAATTATTCAGAGGTAGGAGCTTAGGAGTTAATTAGTTCTAACTTGTAAATGGATTAGTATATTATACAAATGATTGAGAGGTCTAGTTTGCCTCCTCCATCTCTTCTGCCATGTAAGGACAGGACTCTTCTTTTGAAAATGATGTAACATGTTCAAAGTGCCATCTTGAAAGTAGACATAGCATCTCTCACCATATGTCAAAACTTCTGGCCCCTTGATCTTGGACTTCCCAGCCTTTGGAACCATTAAAAATAAATTTCTGGATTACTTTCTGTGAATTTCCCAGTCCCAAGTGTTTTTTTATTAGCCCAAACAAAGACAGTTTGTAAGAACTTTATGAACCTAGGGTCAAGTGCCAGAAAGCAATGAAAACAGAGAAAATACTGGACCAGTGGACTTTTATATGTTTACTGTGTTGGTATAAGCAAGATTGTAAACCAAAGCACTCATGTTCTGTTTTCTCCCATAGAAAGGGTCCCTAGAAAATAGAGTTGGGCAAATCAGTGCAGACACAAGGGTTGTCATAATGTTTGATGGAACCCAAAACAAATGCCTTGGAAGGTCTATGGTTCTTGGGGTGGGAGGGTTGTGTATTAGGGAAGGCTAGGATTCAAAAATCACTGAGTACTGAGTTGAAATGAGAGAATTATATTTGAGGATTTCTATCATCCTTCTTAATTTCCTCTTGTCCTAATAAGGATGCATTACTGAGACACCTTAATAAATCTGTGTTGTGGACTCAGATAAGGAGACCTAGTACTGAAATCACCTGGGTCAGGAATGTATATAC
The DNA here is from genome assembly GCF_047511655.1 of Castor canadensis. Lineage (NCBI taxonomy): Eukaryota > Metazoa > Chordata > Mammalia > Rodentia > Castoridae > Castor > Castor canadensis. Next base: position 23,743,102 of record NC_133390.1, on the reverse strand, counting down.
ATGTAAAAGTGTGGCTTGTCAGGGAGCCCTTAGACTTTGACTACAGTGCACTGGCTTGAATCCTCTGACATGGGGCATTTAGATTTTCCTGAGAACTGCCAGATAAACCTTGTAATTATCTGTTGGTAGGTATAAAAAATCATGCATATTTTTAAAAATTTTTATTAGAATATATTCATAGTTCAGGGGGATTCATTCTGACATTTCCAAATAAGCTTATATAATACATTAGTTAGATAACCTTCACCTTCTCGCCACTTCAACCCCCTTCCCAATCCAGTTAAAGCTAATTATAAGACATTTATTTGTTCTATTTCTTACAAGTACATGAAGTCCATCAACCACATTGCCTCACTTTAATTTTCTTCATTCACTCTACTCCCTCCCACAAGTACCCCTCCATATTGTAGCTATGTCACAGCTCTGTATATCATTATTAATTTCTTACTCTACATTCTAAGGGGCTTCTTGGTGTATTTTGCTGTGTGAATATTTTACTTTGATCTATTCAATCCCTTCCATTATTCTCTTTTACCCCTTCCCTTTTACTATCCATTTTTCAACAGCTTTTAATACATATCCTCATATCATCTACTTTCACTGATGTTATGTATTATGATATTGTTGATGTTCTAATATTCCCTTTTCTTTTTACTCCTCCCCTGAGAACCACTATTACAAACATATTCTACATATGAGTTTATATATGGTATATGATCATGTTATTTTTTATATGTTTATCTTTTGGATGTATCTTACACATATGAGAGAAAATATGCAGACTTTTTCTTTCTGAATCTGATTTACTTTACTTAACATGGTGTCCTCCAATTATACCCATGTAACTTCAAACCACATGGTGTAATCCTTAATTGGTGTGCAAGTGTCTCTATTGTATCCTGACTTATGTTCCTATGGATCTATGTCCAGGAGCACTATCACAGGATCATATATCATTTGCATTTTTAGCTTTTTTTCAGTAGCTCCATAGTGCTTTCCAAAATCATATTAATTTGCATTCCCACCAACAGTATATAAGAGTACCTGTTTCACTGCATCTTCGCCAGCATTTCTTGTTGTTTTTACCCTTCAACATGGCCATTCTAACTGGGGTGAGATGAAACTTTTGTGCACTTTTAATTTGCATTTATTTTATAGCCAGGGAAGTTGAACACTTAGTCATATATCTCTTGGCCATTTGTACCTCTTAATTTGAAAATTCCTTATTCAAATCATGTGCCCATTTCTTCACTGGAATTTTTATTATTTGAGGGGTTTTGAATTCCCAGAGGATTCAGAATAATAGTCCTTTATCAGATGAATAGCTGGCAAAAATTTTCTTCATTCCACAGGTGGTCACTTCTGTGGTAGCTTTTTCTTTTGCTGGGAAGAAGCTTTTTAGTTTGATGAAGTCCCTTTTTTCATTCTTTCACTTAGATATTTAACATATGAAGTTCTATTTAGGAAGTCCCTATACCGATACGTTCCAGTGTATTTCCTATTAGTTCCTGGAATTGTTTCAAACTTTCAGACCTTATATTAAGGACTTTGATATACTTTGAGTTGATATTGATACAAAGTTAGAGACAAGGACCTAGTTTCAGTCTTTTCATGTGAATAACCAGTTTTCTTAGCAATATTTGTCAAAGAGGTTATCTTTTCTTCATTGCATGCTTTGGGCTGCTTTGTTGAAAATCAGTTCCTTGAGGCTGCGTAGGTATATGCTTGGGTCTTCTATTCAACCCATCGATCTGTTTTGTGCCAATATTATGTGGCTTGTATTGTTATGGCTCTGTAGTATAGTTTGAAGTTGGGTATTGTGATACCTCCAGCATTGGACTTTTTGCTCAGAATGGCTTTGGTTATTCGAGGTCTTTTGTGTTTCCATATGAAGTTTAGGATTGATTTTTCTATCTCTGTGAAGAATGTCATTGGGATTTTGATAGGGATTGCATTGAACATGTAGATGTTTTTGGTAGTATAGCCATTTTTACAATGTTCATTTAGTCAATACATGACCATTGGGAGATCTTTCCATCTTCTGATGTCTTCTTTGGTTTCTTTTTTCAGTGCTTTATCATTTTATTTGCAAAGTTCCTTAGTTTTCTTCATAAAATTTATTCCTAGGGTTCTTTTTTTTTTTGAGGTTATGATAAATGGGGTTATTTTTCTGACTTCTTTTTCAGTCCATTCATTGTTAGTATGTATGAAGCCTACTGATTTCTGTATATTAATTTTATATCCTGCTACTTTGCCAGAGAAGTTTATGATTTCTAACAGGTTTCTTTTGGTGAAATTCTTAGGGTCTTTTAGGGATTGGATCATGTCATCTGCAAATAGAGATAGTTTGACTTCTTCCTTCCCTATCTGAAACCATTTTACATCTTGTCCTGGTATTATTGCTTTAGCAAGCAATTCTAAAACTATATTGAATCAGAGTAGGGAAAGCAGGCATCCCTGTCTCATTTCTGACCTTAGCAGGAATGGTTTCAGTTTGTCACTATGTAGTATAATGTCAGCAATAGGTTTATCACATATAAGCTTTACTGTGTTGAGAAACATTCCTTCTATTCCTAGTTTCTTCAGACGTTTTATTATGAGAGAGTGCTGAATTTTGTAAAAGGCGTTTAATGCATTTATTGAGACAACCATGCAATTTTTGTCCTTGTTTCTGTTTATAATCTGTATTATATTAACAGATTTGCTCATGTTGAACCATTTTTGCATCCTTGGAATTAAACCAAATTTGTCAACTGTGTGATCTTTTCTATTTACCATTATTTTGTTGAGAATTTTTACATTGATATTCATTAAGATATTGGTCTATAATTTTTCTTTTTTTGCATCTTTATTGGGCTTTGGAATGAGCATAATATTGCCTTCATAGAATGATTTTAATAGCATTCCTTCCCTTTTATTTCCTGGAAAAGTTTGAAAAGTATTGGTATTAATTCATTTTTAAAGTCTGGTAGAATTCAGCCATAAATTTATCAAGTCCTGGGCTCCTCTTTGTAGGGAAGCTCTTTATTACTATTTCAGTCTCATTGCTTGATATAGGTCTATTTAGATGGTTATTATCTTTTTGGTTCAATTTCAGTTAAGAATATGGATCTAGAAATTGATCCATTTCCTCTAGATTTTCTAGTTTTCTTGAATATAATTTTCAAAGTATTCCCTAATGATCCATTGCATCTTATTAGTATTTCTGGTATCTCTCCTTTTTCATCTTTGATTTTATTAATTTTGATCTTTTCCCTCTACTCTTTTTCATATTGGATAAGGGTTTTTCAATCTTGTTAATCTTTTTGAAGAATTAACCTTTTGTTTCATTGATTTTTGCATAGGTTTTTTGGACTTGATCTTTTGTTCTTTTGTTCCTGATGTTTATTATTTCTTTTCATCTATTAGTTTTGGATTTGGTTTGTTGTGTATTCCTAGAAATTTAAGATGAATCATTAGGCTGTTTATTTGAAATGTCTCTGTTTTTTTTCATTTTCATTATATCCTAGGTTTTTTTTTTTCAGTTTCATCCAGTATTTCTTCAGTCACCTACCAGTCATCTTAAACGAGGCTGAAAAAATGAACAGTCTGGATGCCTATCAATGCCTCCATGTTACAGGGTTTAGGAAATTACATAGATGTCAACCAACAGATTTTGTGAAATCCTATCATATTTCAACAAGTTTGGCTATGTGCCCAAAAAGCTTGGGACCACTTTTCTGCTCGGGTCCCACTTAATAGAGACAGATTCAAAAGGCTGAAAAAAGTGTGTTTTTAAAGATTTCTTTTTGCTTCAGCCACCAAGATAAGCCTCTAACAAAGTGAGTTGTAAAACAGCTTTGGGCCTAACTTAATTTGTTTCTGAAATTCCAGCTCACCTACATGTGCTTAAAATGACATTTTCTTTAACATGCCTAATTTATAAAACTTGTTCATGTGTGTGTGTATATATATATATATGTATATATATATATACATATATATGTTATGTATATATGTAAACATCTTCAAAATAGTTCTTAAACTGCTGTTATAAGGTTAATGTGATATCAAAGATAACAAATACAGATATTCAAGAAGTAACTTTTACTATTTAGGATTAAAGTAAAGATTAGCTTCAAGGAAGCTATATAAAACTGCTTAAATATTTGTACACAAGTGATCTTAATGTGTTTCATTCTATTAAAATCATAGTTCAGATCTTTCTCTTACATATTTGAGTCACCTAACTAATGTGGGGTTTTTTCATTTATTCATGTGCACATACATTGTATAGGAACCTTACCTCCAGGAAAACCTGTTCTTCCCTCTTCTTCTCCAACTTTGTTGAAGAGAAAACATAAGAAATAATAAGAAAGACACAGCATTTTTGCTAGCTTGAGATAAAGATAACTGTACAGAGAGATTCCTAGCATGGATTCCATGAACCTGTGTATTAGAACCTGAATTGCTTCACTATTCAGACACTAGCTTATGTATCTTTTCTTTGAGCTAATTAATTATTCTTAGTATTATTTTTTGAAATTCAACATTTGATATTTCCTTCTCTTCACTGTAGTTTAGATCCTTAGTGGTAGAGTTGGCTTTTGAAGGAGAACAGTTGCCTTGCTGCTTCATATTTTTGTGCTGAGATTTTTGCCTCTGGGGTTGTTTGTGGTTCAAGTTTTCAGTCTCCTCTGCATCTTTTGTTGTGGTTTTATGGAATGTTGTACAGAACTAGATGGTGGTTGGGTTCTGGTGTATTTTGTTGTCTTAAGATAGAGATAGAGGTATTGTGGCTCGACATTAATCCCTTCAGCTTCTTATTCTCAAGATGTTGAATTCTACACCCTGTTCCACATTGTGCAAGGAAGCTTAGCAGCCAAAGCTGTCACAGTTATTGAACTGCCACCTTGATTTCCCACCACCGATGAATGGATTAAGAAAATGTGGTATTTATACACAATGGAATTTTATGCAGCCATGAAGAAGAACGAAATGTTATCATTCTCTGGTAAATGGATGGAATTGGAGAACATCATTCTCAGTGAGGTTAGCCTGGCCCAAAAGACCAAAAATCATATGTTCTCCCTCATATGCGAACATTAGATCAAGGGCAAACACAACAAGGGGATTGGACTTTGATCACATGATAAAGGGAGAGCACACAAGGGAGGTGTGAGAATAGGTAAGATACCTAAAAAGCTAGATAGCATTTGTTGCCCTCAATGCAGAGAAACTAAAGCAGATACCTTAAAAGCAACTGAGGCCAATAGGAGAAGGGAACCAGGAACTAGAGAGAAGGTTAGATCAAAAAGAATTAACCTAGAAGGTAACACACACGCACAGGAAATTAATGTGAGTCAACTCCCTGTATGGCTATCCTTATCTCAACTAGCAAAAACCCTTGGCCCTTCCTATCACTGCTTATAGTGTGTCTACAACAAAATTAGAGATAAGGGCAAAATAGCTTCTGCTGAGTAGCAAGGGGTAAGAGGGGTAAGGGAGAGAGCAGGGGGGTAATGGAGGAGGCGGGAGGAAGGGGGTAGAAATGACCCAAACATTGTATGCACATATGAATAAAATAAAAATTAAAAAAAAAAAAGAAAATCCATTAGTGTTGTTGTTCTAGTATATTTGGTTTTCTATTGGATCAAAGATATATCTTCATGGTCCTGGAAAGCTAAAGGTGGTAATGGTTGTGATGAGAGGGAGACAGAAGGAAAGCTCTAGTGGGTCATATGTGATTAAAAGTTAATATGGTAGGGGCACTGGTGGTTGAATTAATATGATGTGTTAATTAAGAGGGAGATTAGGACAGGTAGTAAAGATCAGGTAAATAATAAAATAGGGGAAAAAGGAGGGAGAACAGAAAACAAACAAATAAAATCTGGGAATCCCTTTATCTATTAAAATTATCCATAGTGAAGGAGGATTGTGAGAGGATAGACAAAGATAAAGGAGATGAGAGCTAGGAAGTTGTCCTGATGCTTGACAAGTGGAAAGCATAAATCAATGAATGTGTAGAACTGGAAGAAGAAATGGTTTTGGTTTACAAACTTAAAGGTGCTTTATGGGAATCTCTTATAATAACTGCAGCAAGAGGTAAGAAAAGGAGGTAGGCCAAAAGAAATAACTGGGGAGAGATAATGCAAAAGTGCTGTTGGAATGTACAGAAAAAAATAGCTGCATGTAAATGAGTAACATCTACCTCACAGTTTCAACAGCAATGTGCATAAATTTCACATAAGAGTTGTGAATTTTCTATTACCATTGCCCTTCCCCAACCCCAGTATGTCTGAGTCCTTCAGTCCACTAGATGGTAGGCTAAATGGGATACCTGCCTCTGGATTGGTGACTGGTGCTCGGGAGGGGATGTGTTTGTAGGATCTCTGGAATTTGTACTTACAATTTGCCGGCCTCACCCCATTCACATTGGCAATGTTCCTTTCTGTCAAGATCCCCAGAAGGTACAATCTCTAGTTATGCACAAGTGTAGGGTTTTGTCCAGATGTTTTCACTGGTGGAAGTCTCTGGGTTGAAGGTACAGCTTGCTGTGTGTAGGGCCACTTCACTGTGCTCCATTTTCTATGACCTCTCTGGGCTGCTGCTGGATCCCAAGAACTTTTCCCAGGTGGGTACCTGTTTCTCTCTTGCAAACCTTCATGCTCTCTGCCTGTGGTCATGTGAGCTCCTATGGTTGTCTTACTGGAAGCAGTCTGGGTCACGTGGGCTCCAGGGGGAGAGGTGTCCTCCACACTCTTGGGATGTTCGCTGCTGGCTTCAGAGAGGGCTTTTGTTTTGATCCACAATGTGATCTAATTCTGCTTCTGCTCACCAGATCCAGCAGCTTTCCTCAGCAGATTGCCCACTAGGTGCCTTTGGTGTTTGGGCACACAACTTCTCCAGGAGGTCATTGTGCAGAATGTTTCAGCTCCTTAGCTCTCCTGGGGGAGCCAGCACTAGACTCCGGTGCTTACCTCCTTTGCCTGTGGAAGTGAATACCTGCAAACATTTCTCCACTGTTCTGTTGTTTCACTTATTTTAGGTTTGGGCAGAGTTCTGCTTCTTGCTCACTAGGATCTGGTACTTGTCTTCCAGGGCACTCACTTTCCACCTTCCTTCAGGTTCAGTGCTGTCAGCAATCCATAATATTGAAATTCCAGCCACATGTGTTTTGTTTTTTATTTTTTATTTTTTTAACTAGAAGCCAGACAGGAGTCCTCAAGAGTAGACATAAGCTTAAAGGAACAGCATATATCTGTCCATATCTCAAGAAATGTAACAATAGAAGTTACATCTCTTTAAAGTGCTTTGGACACATTAGAATGAGAAAGAACTAAGGTATATTGCAGTCCTTATACATGTTCTCACATTTAAACTTCAGAAGAATTAGTGAGGCTGTTGTTACTAGACTCAATTTATAAATGAGGAAGCTAGAGATCTGAGAGATTAAGAAATTTTCCCAATGGAAATGGAAGAAGAAAAATAGAATGGACTCTACATCACATTGGAGCAATGATCTTACTACTAGAAGAGTAGCTGACTATTGTATTACATTCACTAACTGGAACTGCATCATAATCATATGTTTGAAAAAAAATTAAACTAATTAAAATAAAATATGCAAAAACCATGTAACTTGCTTCTCTGTACCTGGAAAGAATCTCTTAGACAATTCACTGTAAGCAAATTTCCATAGAGCTCTGTACTCCATAAATTAAAGGAAAAAGGTTTATTCTATGTAAAATATTATGAAATATTCAAGATTTTATGCCTTACCTGATTCTTTTCTCTCATCATTTCTTCTTAATACTTGTGATTTTTTTGTAAAGGTAATTTGGAACTCTGTGAGGAGGTTTTGATTTTTATAATGCTCATCAATTCTTATGTCAAGAGTTTCGCTTACAGTGAATTGTCTAAGAGATTCTTTCCAGGTACAGAGAAGCAAGTTACATGGTTTTTGCATATTTTATTTTAATTAGTTTAATTCTTTTTCAAACATATGATTATGATGCAGTTCCAGTTAGTGAATGTAATACAATAGTCAGCTACTCTTCTAGTAGTAAGATCATTGCTCCAATGTGATGTAGAGTCCATTCTATTTTTCTTCTTCCATTTTGGGTACCAACTGTGCCATATGTGAAATTTCTATTTGTTCTTAAGTCTGTTTCTTTTCATTTATGTCAACATATAAAGCAAGGACTCATGGCTATAAACAAAATTATTGATATAAAATTTTCTCACTTGCTGAAAGAAGGAATATATTAGTTTTGGACATTTATATAATGGGAAAAATCATTTTGTTAATATTTGAAGGAAATATAGAAACATTATGAGTTAATACTGAAGAGTTTCACAGTTTAAAACATTTTTCTATAGACATTTATTTGTTATTTGTTCCAATATAAAAGATTTTTTAATAAAAGTATAGTATTCACTTTACCTAAGTGTCGTAGAGGAAAATTATATTGCTATTTGCTAATGATGAAGGTTTAGATAGTAATATTTTTATTACTAGATTGAACTGAAGAGTAATTCTACCAAATGTATGCTGGAAATGTCTTCCCACACCCTCCAACTGCCAGTGTTAACTCATGGTTTGTGCTTTATTGTGGTCTTAAGAATGACCTTAGTAATAGTAGGAGACAGAAACCATTGATATGGTATTATTTTATTGGTACCAGGAAGTCCAACTGCCCAAATTTATTCTCTACAGCTTGCTATGGTCTCTGAACTCAATTATTAGAGATTTATTTGTTTTTTTTTTTTCTCTCAAACTCTCTTCAGTGTTCCCGAAACATTGTCAGAATGCATAGACTTTGGATTGTGAACTCTGAAACACAGGATCTTCTAAAAGAAAATAGAAATGATAAAAGGGCATTTAATCCAGACTTTTTATCTGAATCATAATTATAAGAGATGACTGTAAATTGCATAAGCAATACTGATAGAGTCTGAATTCCAAACAAGACAACTCATGACTTTAAATCTGGTATTTTTGTTTTCACATTATATCCATTTCTAACAGATAAATAGAAAATGAAGTTCAAGTTTAGTTTAACTTCATTTTCTCTTCTTCCATGTGCTCTTTTCATAGTAACAGAAATGTCTTCTCAAAAATCAACTTGACTTCTTTATTTTCTTACTTTAAAACAAGTCACCAAACCTTAAACCAAAGCAACAAAATGACCTTTTACTTTTGAAAGATTAAATGAAAACTGGCAAAAGGAAATCTTTGTACATTTTTAGCATTCATTTGCTAAGTAACAATGTAACAGCAAAAGCATTTCTTCTTAAAATTTTATATATATGTTGGAGTTCCTCTATTCTTCAGCCTTAATTTCCTATATTAACATTTACTTATTTCTTTGGTAGTATTATATAGTAAAATTCTACATCATGTAACAAAAATTCTTATGTATTTGCTTAGCGGCTTCTAATAACTTCGGATTAAAATAAAATGTCTTTCAATTTCATTTTGCTTTTCCTACCTTAAGATCCTGTCAGCTTGGATGTGGTTGTCTGCCATGGTTCCTAATAACATACTTCTTCCTGTTCCTTCATTCAAAGGAGTCTATTTCATGTCTTCCTGCTAATATGATATAACCTGTGATACGCAATCTCTTTTCCATATTAATAACATAAGCATTATCAAATATGTACTGTCAAATAATATTTGGAGATCTGGTTTCCAGGCAATTTTTATACCTTCTTTCCATGACTACCTTTAATATCTTTTGTAATAGATTCTGCAGTCAGCCTTAATCTTTTACAGCATCTAAGTGCCTTCAATCCACATTCCTCATGCTTTTCACTTTACAGGAGACAAAAAGGCAATATATTGCAGGTCAAATTCATTTGAGTAAATTATGTATTGATAAGTGATCTGAGATCACATATCTGAAGCACATTGGGGAAAAAATGAGTAATACAGTAATATTGCCATTGTTATCTCAGGCTGAATCTTGCTTCATGTGTTCCTCTCTACCAATACTCTTCTCAGTGACATATCTATTGGGCTTTACATTTAATTCAAAATGCAACATATTGTGTCATAATTTATGGGGTGTGCCTGTATTCGATTCAACATTTAAGCCCTTAATGCCTGTTTTATTCACCTGAATATTGTCCATTCTCATGAAGGTGATTAGAACTGAACATGGACACAGTAGGTGTATTGAATGAAAGAATGAAAAGCTGTGGAATTACCTTGTCAGTTTTTTTATATAGTGGAGCACCATTAATTTATATGAAAGAGCTAAAGTGAAATACACATCTAAGTATTACTAGAACATATAAGTACATGTAGAAATTGTATAATATCTGTGAATAAAAGACAAAACTTTTATATTCTTTCTTTTTATAAGTAGAAATATTTATGTGACCTTCTGTGTCTAGAATTATTAGTAATAAAAATGGATGGCTAAATTTGCCTTTCTATAAATTTGCATATGAACCTATATATTTTTCTCTACAGGTAAAATATCAAAGGCTACCTGTGCATATGTATATGTGTGTGTGTGTGTGTGTGTGTGTGTGTGTGTGGTACATAAAGGACAATAAGCTTTAGTAGATTAAGCTACATTGCAAGTTTTATTGAATTCTTCATGCTTAGTGAACTTCATATGAAATTGAATGTCATATTATTAATAATCCTAGAAATAACTGTTTGTCTTTTAACAGTTAACAGTGCAGAGAAAATAGTAACAATAACAGATATTATATAGAGAGAGAGAAAGAAAAAGAGCCTATTTTCTGCAACTGTGCTTTGTAATCAAGAATAAGTACTACAATGTGAATGAATAAAAATGTAATAAATATGACTTTCCTTTTGAGGCCATAATTCTATACATTTAAATATGTATTTGTTATGCATATGATACTGCTTCTTTTTTTATTTGCCCACTCAAGCTTACTAGTCTGATTGCTGCTAGCATTCTGATGAGAAATTGTGAACTGAGGATAATCTTTCTTAAAGTAAATATGATTCTGCTTCTGCCCCAACAATAATGCTCAAAACTGAATGAGCATATCTAAATCCTTTAGGGGAATTCATTCAATGTGGAATTGAATAGATGTTTGGATAACCACAAAACATATCATCTCAGAAACCAAATTCAATATATCTAAACTTGAACCTCTTCTTCAAATATTCACCCCGTCAATGGCGACAGCATTTTTCTGATGCCATATAAACGTTACTCTAGATAACTAGCTTTTAATTTCTGCCTTCTTTTTTTTTTTTTGCTATTGCATATGTGAGCCTCAGTTTCCTTATCTGGAAAAATAATGTTTTGAACACAAAGCACCTCATCAAACCCAGACAAAACTGACATGTAGATATTAATAAATATTAGTGCTCAATATCAGTAATTTTCACTAACACAAATCTGCCTGAATTCTTTTGTTTAGCACAATCCATTGCACAATCACACTTGTGCCTGAGTTATTTAAATTTCTTTTCTAGATTTTAGTAACCATATATAACTTCTTAGATCTGTATTTTTCATTTTCATTTTATATCAACTTTATGATATAATGGCTCCAGAAATATATAACTATATGTTAGAAGCATGGCAGACAAACTCTCATTCTATAATGCTGACATTAAAAACCTTGATTTAATCATTCTATCATATCTGCATCTTTCTTGACACAAAAATTATGTAAAGTTTTAATTTCAATTTATCAAGAATGTACTTTGATGTAAATTGTAGTGAAGATGGATGTGTAAATATTCCTTCATCCTTTCTATATATTATGAACTATCATGGAAAACACTTGTTGGAGTAGGGTGAATATGTTGTTGCTATCATATCATACATGAATGATAACAAAATGTGTGACATGAGATACAAAATTATCTACCAAATTTTCAGATGATAATAATATCACGAATTGTTAACATTTGTTGAAGGCATGTTGTATACAAGACATTGTTCTATTTCCATTTATTAGACTCAATTAATATTTAATCTTCAAAAAATAAACATAAGAAAAAGCAACTAATTAGTTGCCATTAAATTTATCCTATATTGTCTGCCAGTATTGATTTTTCACATTTTAAAAATAATATATGTTAAATTTATATATAATTTCACTTTTAAAAACTAGACATATTTTTGTGATGTTTGTTTTAGGTCACTTTAGTCTGTAATAGTGATATTGGATTGGTGTTCAATAAGATAATGAGTGGCAGAGAGATGAAGGAGCAAATTGGAGGACCAGCCTGGAGGGTGTACAATAAAAATGGTTTAATCCCATCAAGATGACTGAAAAAGAACTGAGTGACAGTACTCTCCTTGCTTCAGACTTTCTACTCACATCAAGTTTTCTCTATAAATTTGAGACATACTTTAGTTTTACAGGAGGATAGTTGAGACCAGTGTTCGATGTAATTCTTGATTTTGAGATATGATTTTTCCTGAATCTTACATAAGATTGATAAATAAGAAAAAAATTTAAAGCCTTATGAGTTGGATTTTTTTACTTTTTTGTTTTGTTTTGTTTTGTTTTGTTTTTGCTTTACTGGTAGCTTAAATATGAATGAGCTGTTAAAATCTTTAAATATCATGTAATGCTTTCAAGACTGCTCTATTGTTCCATTCTTTTTTTAAGGTGACTGTTAATCTTTTTCAGCAATTTGATGCAAATGGCAAAATACAAAAAGTCTTTTAGTAAGTACTACACAGGAGGAAAAAGTCTAAATATTTTAGTTTCTTGAAGATCAACAGTAGTAGCATTTGATTGCACCTTCAAATTTTTACAAGCAAAACATTCTTAAGCAATGCCATCATACATCATCTTCAATTATAACCAAAATTTCACAGACATTCTCTGCACACTGTATATAAAAACAATCACAATGGTTCAGGTAGAATTAACAAAGAATATATACAAAATGATCATAGTTTAAGTTTAGAAAAAAAACTCATTGCAATCTTTTGAAAAATAACTTGATTACATATTATTTTATTCTCTTACACTAATGTACATTTATATAAATTTTAACTAGGCATACTAAATTGAGCTGCTAAGAATGTTTGTACTATCTACATTTAAAGTTCCTGCACTATAATTTTATAAATCCAAATTTTGAAAGGAGGATACTTTATTGATCAACAGAATTCTCTTTTGGATTACTTAATTTATATTGCCTGTATCTTGCATGTAGATATAAACATACATACACACTTACTACAGTCCTTGTGGGAAACATAACAGTCATATAATTCTTGAGGATTAGGGAGTCTAGCAAAATGTGTGAATTACAACGTGGCTTCTTTCTTGTTATAAAATCAAGAGTCCTATTACAATAGGCTTTTAAATTCAAAGAGCTTTTTAATGAGTGAAAATGATTTGGGTTATTTCAGCAATTATATGGAAACACACATACCTTTAGCTTACCAAATCACTGGTTAAAAATAATGACATATTAAAAATCCCTTATAAAAAACATACCCCACTACTGTTCTGAAAGCTTTGTTTGTAGGACCATTCAGTAAATTAGGTTAAGAGTTACGTATTAGTTTGAAACTTCTTAGTTTAAGAGTCTACAAAAGGACTGTGTATATAAAAAATCTTTCCCTAAATTCATCTCTTACTGCTTCAGTATTCTTGGTTTCTCCTTCCAAACCAAATTTTGTGCTTGGTAATTATGTGAGGGTCTGTATTCTCCCTCCATCACAACATTTACTTCTATCCACACATCTCACTTTCACAGCATCCAGTAATTACTTTCACAATTACTTCAAACACAAGCCACCACTTTGAAAGAAAATAGAGACATCCCAAGCATTTCTTGGCCACTCCTTATTCTAGACCACACTGTTCCAATCCTCTGAAAATTTCTGCACTACCCCCTTAATATCTCATGGTTTTTTTCCCTAGAAAAAAAGGAGTTTTTTTAAATTTTAAAAGAGTGCATGAGAATTACTTCCCCCTTTGATATTTCTCAATGAGAAAATAGATATTCCAGTATTAACCTTAAAAAGCTGATTTTTCTTCTTAAAATGATAGTGCTTTTCTAAACACAAAATGTCACTTGAATATGTTTCATGAGAATTTTTGTAGATATTCTATCTGTAGGTATTCTAGATCTACAAGAAAACAATGGGTAATACCCATGTTGCTTTGAATTTTTCTACTGAACAGGGTCATACAATGCCAAATATTATAAATTATAGTAGAGTAATATATTAATATTCTTTGTCAATAGAATCAGAAAGATAATACATCAATTTTTTTAGAAACCAAAACAAATTAAACATCCACATAACAAAATAAAGAAAAAAAATTAAAAATTCAATTTAGAAGGGGTATAAACAGAATTAACTAAGATACCAAATCTACTCATTTTCTCATTTAAAATTTCTTCTCTTTCAATATACTTTAGTTCTTTTAAAAGAAGGACTGAATTAAAATACAGTAATTGTTAAACTATCTTTCAGAAATGCCAAATGTCATTGCTCCTTAAGTTTTCTGTACAGTTCCATCCATGGATTACTAACTCTGGTCCATGTCTGAAAGAGTTTTCTTTCCTTGAGATATTTCAGATTTACCAAAAAAGTCTTAGCCAGCCATCATCTTTAGTTTATAAATATTTTCTTTGGTTTTGTTCTTGTTTATTTATTTCCTATTCTAAGCATATGCACCTAGCAATACAATCTATTTGCCTGTGTTTGTTCATCCCATTAAACTACCTTTTTAAGGGCAACTAACAAATAAAAACTGTAAATCTCAAACCACTTTTTGCAATCTCAGGTACCAGGGATGTGCAATAAATATGAGTAGGTGACAAACAGTGGAGCATTGGGAGCTATGAACAAAGACAAAGAGAGTAGGAAACTAGTGCCTATCACTCCTAAACAACTTGCTTTCCCTGAAAATCCTTTTTAGTTACGGTCAGGAAATCAAGTTTTGTGTTGCTTCACTGTATAGCACTCTCATTTGTACAGCACAGGGGACATAATGCTTAATATTGATTTTACTCTGATGATTGCTTAACAAGCACAGTTATGCCTAAGTGACTGATGAGAAAAGAGATCTGCCAAGGTGGCAATGAGACAGTGAAATGTATCCACTGTAATGGTAAAACAATTAGAATGAAATATATTGACTAGGCTTTACTAGTGTTGACTTGCTGAGTCAAACTTTATGCATGTCTTGTAATAGGAGAAGGAAAGTGAATTGCATATTAATATCAACATATTTTTAGGTATCTATTTCATTTCTGAATCAGGTTCCAAAATAATTATGCTTATGAATTTTATTGGATAAAATAGAAATTATTTACTTTAAATTTCATGGTCATAATTGTATTGTTAAAACTTCTGACTTATCTGAGAAATTACAGTTTAAGATACAGTGCTCTGTATTTGAAAACAGAGCCCTTAAGCTTTTGCCCACAAAAGGTGTTCGAGGCATTATCTTTTCCTTTTTAAATATAACAAAACAATGTTGTTGTCTCTGGTGAAAGACCAAAAGTGTTAGGGTATTTAATCCTAATAATGAATACTCTTCAGCCACTTGGGATGTTCTTATCAACCTGTTCTTTATTATACTTTATTGTAAAATGGAAAAATGGTAAAAATGTGTAAAAAATTATAAAGTGCCAAATTCTTTTCCTTGGGTTTTTAAGTCAATTTTAACTGGACTCTGGACTATGATTTACTACATTGGCTCAAATAAACTTGACAAACAGTTAAATCTAAAATCAGATTAGGCTTTTGTTTTGTTTTATTTTTGTGTATGTGTTTGTGGTACTGGGGCTTGAACTCTGGTCCTTGTACTTGCTGGGTAGGTACTACTTTAGCCATGCCCTGTTCCCAGCAAACTGTGAGTCAATCCTTTTTTTTTTTTTTTTTTTTTGGTGTGTGTGTGGCAACACATGGGGTTTGAACTCCAGGTTTTATTCTTGTTAAGCAGGCACTCTAGCACTTGAACCACACTGCCAGCAATGTAAATGGAGAAATGATACCTGTCAAAACTATTCCAGGAATGGGGGTTGGGGGGCTAAAGGAGAATGATGGAGGAGCTGAATTGAAGTACAATATATATGATAAATTGTAAGAACATTTGTAAATGCCACAATGTATCCCCAACCAGCACAAAAGTAAAAATAAATAAAGTGAACTTAGAAAAATAAATAAAATAAAATTCAGATTAACTGGGTAATTAAATGAACTAAATAGATAGAAGTAGAAAAACATGCCTTGAGAATTATATGAATGGTAAGATTCAGCTCTAAATGGATGCTCATATTAGTAGTCATCTTCACATTTTCTGAACTTCATTTTCAACTTCGCTTAAAGTTCAAGTTGGTATTATTCATTATTTTACCCTTTTATGCTTCTAATAATTTATTAGTTTTAACATGTGGCCATTAATTTAACTTATGAATTGCAACTACAGAAATGACTTCTAGGGAAGCTTGATGTTTATTTTGAAAAGGGCATAAGAGCAGTTTGAATAATGGTAAGGTTAAAATTTTTCATACACGTTCATTGTCTGGAATTACTAAATTAATTGAATGCTAGCAAATGTCCTTCATGTTTGAGAAATGCTAGAGTGACAAGCCACCAATGTTTGTTAAGTGTAGTGTCCATGGCTTACAGAAAATTATGTGATGTGTCTTCCAGAAAAGAGTAGCTGGTTAACCAGTAAGCAGAATGTCAGATTCAAATTATAATCAACATGACACAACCAAATTCAAATCCTAATCAAAATGACACAACTAATAACAACTGAGATGGAATATATAAACACAAAAGACAATGATGATCAGAACAAAGAAACTAGCAAGATGTGGAAGAAAGTCAAATTTTTCAGTGTTACACTGAGGAATGCATGGACTTCTCACGGGGTGAACACTGGTGTGTGGACCTTTTTGTGTTACCAGTCAAGTGATGTTAAAAGAATGCAAATGTGTTAAGAGTCACTCATATTGCTAACTCTTGTTTCCCAATTTACCAATCAAGTTTCACCTTTTCCTTTTTTCTAAGTTATTTGGAAGTGGTTTGAGGAAATTTTCATTTATACAATTAGATAAACATTAACGTAAGTCAATATGAGAGTTCCAAAATATGTTAACACTGAGAGAACAATGGGAAAATTCAGCAGCAAGGAGAAGAATAGTACTCACTCACCTCACCTCTCTTTACTGACACCTCCCTGATGTCAGTATGCATTTAATAATATCATCTGGAAATATTAGTAAATGCTGTGGAAAAACTACAAATTTTCATTTCTTAAAATGTATCTCTTTACTTATTAAGCCAGATCTTACTATTCAGCATAGGCTTAGCTGGAACTAGGATCCTCCTGCCTCAGTGGTAGAATTACAAGCATGCTCCACTAGGCTGGACTGCGCTTCTTTTTAAACAAAGCCAATGATTCATTTTGGTTTTATTCCATTTTAAATGTGTAGTACAGATTTTCTTCTGATGTTCATCAATTGTGGATCAGAAGTAAGGTAAAGAGTAGAACTATTACTTCTTCATTGAAAACTGCCCACTTTCTTGGGTTCCATAGCTACTAAAATGGTGGGAAACAAACATAAAGGTGTATCTCACATGGGAATGTTATCTATCTGAGAATATTTATGTAAGGAAAATAAACATAGGTAGCACTACTTTGTAGAAAACAGACACACACACATACACACACACACATATACACACAGGCAAATGCAGGCACTCATGTGCACACATGAAAATTATGGAACTTGTGCAGCAAAATATTTTAAATGAGATAAATCTTGCTTTGCATTTTTTACTTTCTCAAGCAAAGGGCATTTCTAATTACTTGCCACTTCACTGCTGGACAGTTTTGAATCTGGACTCTTGAGTATGCTTGAGATTTGGGGGAAAAATATGTAGTCATTCACAAATGTGAAAGCTGAAGAAAACACAAAACTAACACATGAACTAACACTTGTGGCAAAGTGAAGTAGCTGGAGAATAATTTTGTTCTGGCAAAATTTTTTGGTTCAGCTGGATGCAGTTTTTTGCATTTACCCAGCATTTTTAACAAATTAAATCATGCATAGATGAACACAGATTTTCCATTACTTTCAGAGTTTTAAATAACATAACAATCATGTAGGAATACATTTGTGGATTCAAAAAAAGCATTTTAGCAGAGATGACTCTAGCTATATACCTTTATTTCTTCCATGTGATCACAAGGGTGTGCAATTTCTAAACCAGTTCTCAGCATAGCACATTTCTTGTTGTTGAGATCCTCACATATCTGTTATGAGAGATGTAGATTAGTGATGAGGAAACAGAATAAAAGAGAGATGGATCAGGAATAATTACTGCAAATATTTCTTTGTTCATGGAGAACCTATGCAAGCCTTTTTAAGTTTTGCTTTTTCCTACTTAAATTCAATTTAGGATATTAAATAATTGTAATGAGTGGAATGGGCATTTGATACTTTTTGGAAATATGCAATTAATATATGACCCCGACAGCATAATCTCTCTCTCTCTTTCTCCCCTCTTGCCTCTCCTCTACATACACAAATACACACATATACTTCTAAGGCTAAATAGCCACAAAGGATGAGCGCATAATTTCACTTAGTTCGAAAGAGGAAATGGAAAAGTTTATGAAGCTTGCCCTCAAACAATGAGAACACTTCTAGCATATTGGAAATGATTTTAAAAGAAAAATTAGAAGTAAGGAATAAAGAATAAATACAAAAGGGCTGAAATTAGATAATAAGAGAAGGAAATTACAAGAGCAATTAGAAAATTAGTTCAGATGAATTAACACGAAGGTATGATATATTGAACATATGAGCTGTACTAAAACAGAGCTGAGGTAAAATTACAGCAGTAAATGCCTAGAAAGAAACTTTTCATAAAAATTTTTTGTTCATTTATTCACATGTGCATACATTGTTTGGGTCAGTTCTCCACCCACCCCCCTCCCCCACCTTTCCCTCACCCTCAGTTTCTTTTTTTTTTTTTTTCATTTTTCTTTTATTATTCATATGTGCATACAAGGCTTGGTTTATTTCTCCCCCCTGCCCCCACCCCCTCCCTTACCACCCACTCCACCCCCTCCCGCTCCCCCCCTCAATACCCAGCAGAAACTATTTTGCCCTTATCTCTAATTTTGTTGTAGAGAGAGTATAAGCAATAATAGGAAGGAACAAGGGGTTTTGCTGGTTGAGATAAGGATAGCTATACAGGGCATTGACTCACATTGATTTCCTGTGCGTGGGTGTTACCTTCTAGGTTAATTCTTTTTAATCTAACCTTTTCTCTAGTTCCTGGTCTCCTTTTCCTATTGGCCTCAGTTGCTTTAAGGTATCTGCTTTAGTTTCTCTGCATTAAGGGCAACAAATGCTAGCTAGTTTTTTAGGTGTCTTACCTATCCTCAGTTTCAAGCAGGTCCCGTTCTGGCCTTATCACTGATTTTGTTGATGAAAAGACATGAGCATAATAAGAAAGACAAAGTGTTTTGCTAGTTGAGTTAAGGGTAGCTATACAGAAAGATTCCTATTATTGCTTTCACTTACCCATGTGTTACGATCCATGTTGATTCAACTCTAATTGATCTTTACATTGGTTCCTGATCCCCTGCTCATGATAACCTGTCCTTTTAAGGTTTCTGTATTAGTTCCTCTGGAGTGGGGACATCAATGCTTTCATGTTTTGGGTTTTCTACCTATTCCTATATCTCCTGTATGTGCTCTCCTCTTTTCTTGTGATCCAAGTCCAACCACATTGCTACATTTGCCCTTGATCTAAAGTCCACATATGAGGGAGAACATGTGATTTTTAGTCTTCTGAGCCTGGCTGACCGCACTCAGAATGATATTCTCCAGTTCCATCCATTTACCTACAAGTGATAAGATTTCATTTTTCTTCATGGCTGAGTAAAATTCCACTGTGTACAAGTACCACATTTTCTTCATCCATTCATCAGTAGTGGGGCATCTTGGTTGTTTCTGTAACTTGGCTATTGTGAATAGTGCTGCAGGTGCCTCTGGAGTAACCTGTGTCACATTCCTTTGGGTCTATCCCCAGGAGTGGGATTGCTGGATCATATGGCAGGTCTATGTTTAGATTTTTAAGAAGTCTCCAAATTTTTTTCCAGAGTGGTTACACCAACTTGCATTCCCACCAGCAGTGTATAAGGGTTCCTTTTTTCCACATCCTCGCCAACACTTATTGTTGCTGGTGTTTTGGATAATGGCTATTCTAACAGGGGGTAGGTGGAATCTTAGTGTTGTTTTGATTTGCATTTCCTTTATGGGCAGAGAAGGTGAGCATTTTTTCATGTGTTTTTTGGCCATTTGAATTTCTTCTTTTGAAAATGTTCTGTTTAGTTCAGTTACCTATTTCTTAATTGTTTCTTTGATTTTAGGAGAGTTTAGTTTCTTAAATTCCCTGTACATTCTGGTTGTCAGTCCCTTGTCTAATGTACAGCTGGCAAATATTTTCTCCCACACTGTGAGTGGTCTCTTTAGTTCAGAGACCATTTCTTTTGTTTTGCAGAAGCTTTTTAATTTTATGAAGTCCCATTTATTCATCCTTTCTATTAGTTGATGGGCTGCTGGGGTTCTATTGAGGAAGTCTTTGCCTATACCTATTTGTTCCAGAGTGTTTCCTGCTCCTTCCTGTAGTAACTTCAGAGTTTCAGGTCTGATATTTAGGTCCTTGATCCATTTTGAGTTGATACTAGTACAGGGTGATAGACATGGATCTGGTTTCAGTTTCTTGCAGACAGGTAACCACTTTTCCCAGCAACATTTGTTGAACAGGCTGTCTTTTCTCCATTGTATATTTTTGGAAACTTTGTCAAAAATGAGGTGGGTATGATTGTGTGGATTCATATCTGGGTCCTCTATTCTGTTGCACTGGTCTTCATGTCTGTTTTTGTGCCAGTACCATGCTGTTTTTATTGCTATTGTTTTGTAATATAATTTGAAGTCAGGTATTGTGATACCTCCAGCATTGCTCTTTTTGCTGAGTATTGTGTTGGGTATTCATGGTCTCTTGTGTTTCCAAATGAATTTTAGGGTAGATTTTTCAATCTCTGTGATGAAAATCATTGGGATTTTGATGGGAATTGCATTAAACATGTAGATTGTTTTCAGTAGTATAACCATTTTTACTATGTTGAGTCTGCCAATCCATGAGCACGGGAGATCTTTTCATCTTCTGAAGTCTTCCTTGATCTCTTTCTTCAGGAGTTTGTAATTCTCTTTGTAGAGGTCATACACATACTTTGTTAAATTTATTCCTAGGTATTTGATTTTTTTTGAGGCTATTGTGAGTGGGATTTTTCCATGTATTCCTTCTCAGTTTGTTCATTGTTGATGTATAGAAAAGCTAATGATTTTTTGTAGGTTGATTTTGAAGAAAACTTTTGATTAACTAAATTGACTACTTACTTAAGAAACTAGAGAAACAAGAGAAACCTAAACTCAAGGAAAGAAAAACAAGAACATGATAAAGGTTAGGTCAGAAATAAACAAAATAGAGAATGGAAAACCAATTCAGAAAGTCAATGAAACAAAATGTATTCTTTGAAAAGATCAACAAAATTGGCAAAATTTTACTTAGGGACTAGAAGAAAAAGAAGGAAGGCTCAAATTACTAAAATCAAGAATGAAGGAGACAATATTACCACTCACCTGACCAAAAAGAAACATAAACAACAAAAATTTTTCAGGCAAATAAATGTGAAAAATTCTATGGCAGCAGTTTAGCTATTCTAAAGAAAATAGGCAAATTCCTAGAAACATACAAACAACCATAACTGATAAAATAAATAACAGAAGATTTGAACAGATCCACAAGTCTCTTTCCACAAAGAATTCAGGAAGTGCTTGAAGAAGAATTTGCATTAATCCCTCACAAATTCTACCCAAAACAGAAACACATCACAAGATATGAACACAAATATCCTTATGATCATAAAAACAAAATCTTAGGTAAACGACCCTGCTCATGTTTAATAAAAAACAAAAAACAAAAGTTACATGTTATGGCTAAGCATGATAGATCCCAGGAAACAAAACAAAAGAAAATACAGGAAAAACACCTGGTGTTGTACAGCAGACTAATAGAATAAAAGATAAAACTCTACGCCTATGTCAATAGACACAAAGAGGGAACATGACAGGACCCAGTACACTTCCATGACAAAATCACTTAGCAAAGTAGAAACAGGAGGAAACAGTCCCTGTTGAATACAGTGAGGCACACCTGTAAGCCTCACACTGGAGAGGTAAAGGGGGAAGAATAGAGATCTCAAGCCTGGCCTATGCTACATGGCAAGCCCCTGTTTAAAAAAAGAAAAAGTGGGAAATATTCCAATTTAAAACTTGCATTTATAAAAACCTAGGTCTATTTTCATGCTCAATACTGAAAGGCTTTGAAACTCTCCACAAATATATAAGGAATAAGATAAAGGTGTGATTCTGGTTTGCTTGCTTCAACAGTGTACTGTATATCCTAGCCAAGCTAATTTAGGGCAAGGGTAATGAAAACCATCTTGATTGGAATAGGTAAAACTATCTCTATTAAGAATAGCATGATTTTACATTTTACAACATAAAAAAATTTTGTAAGATCTAATAAACTGTTAAATAATTTTCAGGATATAATATCAAGATAAAAATTAAGCATATTTCTGCACAGTAGTAATTAACAAGACCTTATCAAAGAACAGGCCATGCATGGTATCTCACACCTGTAATACCAACTATGTGGTGACAGAGGTAGGAATACCACAATTCAAGGCCTGCCCCTGGCAGAAGTGAGACTCTATCTGAAAAATAGCTAAAGGAAAAAGGCCTGAGGTATGACTCAAGTGATATAGTGCTTGTCTAGCAAGCATTAGGCTTTAAGTTCAAACTTTAGTATCATCAAAGGAAAAAAAAAGATATAAAATTAAAGCCACTATATAATATAACTTCACCCACAGTGGGATGTCTAAAATAACAAGTAGAAATATACCAATTGTTGGCCAGATTGTGGAAAAACTGGAACCATCAGACTTGGGTGTCATGAATGTAAAATAATGCAAACTTTTTGAAAATATTTTTCCAGTTATTTACAATGTTAAACATAATTACAGTTTGATGCAGCCTTCCCTATTCTAGTTCTATAGCAAAGAGAATTGAAAATAGTTCCTAACAAAAACATGGCATATGATAGTCACAGGAACTTTATTTATAATAGCTAAAATGTGTAAATAAGCAAATTTCCATCAACTGATGCACAACTAACATGTACAATTTCCATGCAATGCAATATTAGTTATCCATAAAAAAACAAATACTGATTCATACTAAAACACAGATGAACCTTGAAAACATTGTGCTAAGTAAAAGAAGACTTACCCAAAAACCCAAGTATTGTATGATTCAATTTATCTGCCAGTATCAGAATAATCAAATCCACCACATAAAAAGCAAGTAACCATGTTCATGGGTGAGCAGACAGTGATTGTTAATTGTTAGTACTGTGAAATTAAGCAGTATTTGTATTCACATGATTTTGTGAGTATACTAAAACCACTAAACTGCACATTTTAAAAACAGGTGAAATTCACATTATGTGATATGTCTCAATAAAAAATAATAGATAGCCTGCTGAATATAGCCTGAGAGTTATAATCTTCCAATTCTTCTATCACCTAATAATATCAAAAATAATCTAAATTACTAATTCATTTTTACTATGTAAATTTTATAGAAACAGTGACAAAGGAACGTTCTGGTTTCTGAGGTCTTCATTTTAAATAACCATTTATTTTGTAGATACCATCAATTAGCTCTCCTTTGTACCTAGTTTGACTTGTTATATTTGGGATACCTTGTTTATTTTACTAGAAACACTCATGGAAAGATTATAGCCTATTCTTTTTTAATCTTGAGAAAAATGAATGCATTAGTGTAAAAATATTACATAAAAATTTCCTGTCATCTTAAAGCCTTCAAAATTGAGCTGAAATCAATGAGGTTTTACTATTCTGATCTCCTCAATTTTTCTAGATAGTTAGGTTGGACTCCTAATAAGTTATTTATTTATTTTTGTTTTGATTTTAGAACAATCAAAAACCTTGGTTTTTGCTAGATAGCTCTCTCTCATAATTTTGTTTGGAAGAGTTCTCTTCAATATATGCTTGTAATCTTTATTGATATTTGTATGACTTCCTGGCCTCCTTCCTGCTTATAACTGGACTAGTATGTCTGTCAGTATTTCTGAGAAATACTTGGTTTTTGTTAAATAGCAGATGAGCACAATTTGTCTCATTATTCTTGCCTATCACTCTTAGGAGTCCTGGGAAAAGATGTTGTAAAATAAAATAAAAAGATAACCTTCAGATGGCAATTTATCTTGCTCTGACATTGAATGCTATTTTGCAGAACTCTGAAACAAGTATTTAGGTCATGGGAAATCTACCATGGTTAGTGATATTTTTGTCCCATATATGCATGTACCACAATATTTCATTTAGCATTAAATTATTAGTAACATCAGGACATATCTACCTGTCAATGTGTATCAATTTTTAAATGGATTTAAGTACCCTTTTTCAAACTTTAATTATTTTAGGAACATTTTCTTTTACATTTCTTTCAGTATAATTATTTTATATTTGTAATAATTTCTTCTGCAGGAATGCCACTGTATCTTTTCTTTTTCATGTCTTTCAATTCTTCTTAAATCAATTTTATTTATGAGTCAATATTTTGCTATGTATAATTTTTTTGCTATGTATAATTTTGGTATCAACCAATTTCAACTTTTTGTTGCTTCTGATTATATACTGGGTATTGCAATGGACTTTTGTATTTTGTATGGTCTTCCTTTGATTATGTAATTGCTAGTACCTGTTATGTACTAAGTACATAATCCTTTCTGGGATCTTTTATATTTTTACCATTACTAGTGGACATAAATTTCTTTGAGAAAATTTAGAAAATACAAATGATTTCTAACATTTATTAGACAATTTTTTAAACCTAAGTGAAACTACTTCACTAATATTACATAATTTCTGGTTCAACAAATATTAAAAATATAGCTTGCATTTAATATTATGATAAATAGCAATTTTGTTACATAATTTATTGCATCATTAAATTTGTAATAGTGATTTTTTTGAAATAATGTTTTTACGATTAGGGCACGTAGACCTATAGAAAAATCAACCTCAATTTAGATGGATAACTTCACTTAAGAAAGGAAATCTCATTGCCCAGAAGCAAATACAATCATGTGTAAAGGGAACCAAGCCTCAGATTTACACTTCTGCAGAAATAATATCTTCTGGTTGAAAAAAATAAACTCAAGGTCAAAAATTTTGAAGAATCGAAGAAAATTAGCATATTAAATATACTAGATACATCAGAACATGACTCCCATGTGCTTTTCTGCTATGAGCAATGAAAGCCAAGACCAAACCTTAAAAAAATCTAGTTCTGAACCCCAATACTGTATCAAAAGAAAAATATTTCTGAGGGATAACCTTTGAGACTCAGGTGAGGAATACTGATAAATATGTATGAGAAGCAAAAACTGCATGAAGATGTTTTAGTAACATAATCAGTCTTAACATTAATGAGGGATTAGTTTCCATTGAATAGCTTAATTTTCAGTGAAGTCAATTATTCTGAATTGTTCAGAAAAGGAACCCACGTTTACAGCATCACATTACCACAACCAGCGAGACATTTAAGGTTTTATGTCCTCTTATGCAAAAATTAGTATGATACATGTGCTCTTTCAAACTATGTATTTTTGATTCAAGGTGATACACTCTTGTCCTCTCTACCTTAGTGATACCTACACTATGGCACAATTTCCTGCAAAAACATTATTTTTACCTAATTCCTTTTTAATAAATATATAAAATTGATATATTTATTTTAGTGAAAATCATCCTATGAATCAGGCAGAATCACTTTTCACTGTTCTTCAAAGTCCTCAAATGTGAAGTGGCATGGATTAATGTCATGGCCTTTGCTGTCACATGGTCATTTAAAGTCAAAAGTAATTATAAGGAGGTAGGTTAGCCTCAAGTGACACAGCACAGGCTTTTGAAGCAGGTAGGGCCAGTTCTGGACATTGAAGTTAATGTCTGAGAGTACTTTCAGTAAGTAAATTGACTTCTATATTGTCAATCTAACTTTTTAATCTCTAAATCAAAGCCAATAATATTATATGCCACTTAACTTCTTTTGTGAAAATTAAATGAGACAATAAATGCAAAGTGTTTATGCTGTCACATGGTGTTTAATGTATATTAGCTTTCTTTTATCTAACTTTGTATGGTTTTTATTATTTGAATTTTTATTTTGTATGGTCTTCATACTGGCAAACATCAAAAAGATGTTAACTGTTTTTCACTTTCATCAATGCTAGGCTCTATAATAAAACAGAGAACAACTATTGCATCATTGACAATGAGTAGATTAATTTAAAATGCCATAGTTTTAGGTCATTTCTTTTTTGATTAGCACATGATAGTTGTACAGAGGGAATATATTTTGACATTTACTCATATGCTTAAAATATATCTGCATTATGTTTACTCCCTCAATCGTTCTCCTTCTTCTCCCTTCCCACTTTCTTAGAACAATTTCAACACATTTCAGTATTCTATTTTCATATATGAATACAACACATCCACAAAATTTGCCCTCATTCACAACTTTCCTTATGCCCTCCCACTCCCACCCCTGGAAAGGATCTGTTTTACTTTCCTGCCTTTCATTTTTTTAAAGTATATATTGATAGGCATTTCAGACATTCATATATCATGTTTATGACATTTCTTGACTGCAGTATTTTATGATTCAGTTCTGTGTTGCTAGGATATGTATTGCAAATTTCTGTGTAAAGTGTATCCATATTTCCATATTAGATGCTAAGATACAATCACCCACATTCACTGCTCGAAAAAGGAGCCATAGTTTTTAGAGCATGTAAATTGATGTGTAATCCTTTTTAACTAAAACTTAATTAACTTCCCTAATTGGCTTCAGTCTAGTTTGCCTTACATTCCATATTATTCTTGCCCTCATTCCCTTGACATATACGTAGTCAAATTTTAGTGGTGTGATTTAGGAAGATTAAATTGATTCAACATAAGTTTTCAAGTAAAATGCACAAAAATAGAGTATAAGAATAAATATCTCTGTAATGTGTGTTTCAAAGGTGTTGCAATATCAATTAAATGTTACAAAATGATACTTTTCTTATTTCACTTCATGAAAATTAAAAAAAAAATCAATTCACAAAGTCATTGAATTGCTCCTTTTACTGTAACTCACAATACTTCTAAGTATATAAGTTCAGGATGAATCTGACCAAAATATAATTAACTTTATGTGTGGAAAATATACACTATGTCTTCAGAAATACTAGTATTTAAACCTCAAACAATTAACATTATTCTTTAAAATGAAGTCAATTCCATGGGGTGGTTAGTGGGTTAATTTTATTGATTGAACAAAGCAAATTGACACAGTCCTCTAGGTTAAAATTATAATCTTGGGCACAGGAGTATAGCTGACTAGTGCAATACTTGCCTAGTATAGTTGAGGCTCTATGTTCATTTAAAAATAATAACAATGATAGTAATCTTAATTTGATATTTGCATAGAAATTTCTTGCTACAATTTCTCATATCAACTATTAAAATAATTAAAATTTTTTATCTCTTTACATAATCACCTACCTTTATAAAGATCTAGACATAATATATACACTAAAAATTCTGGAAACTTTTAACGTGTATCATGAAATTTCATGTATTCCTGTAAAAACTGTTAAAGTAACACAAGATTTTGAAAGGGGATATGTAAAGTTTGGGTCAATTATTTTTAAAGAAAAGGATATTGAAACAACTTGGTGAGGAAAAGAAAAATGAATCAATCTCCTTAATTTAAATAAAACTCCTAGTTTTACATAGAAATGGTCTGAAGAGAGTAGTAGGAACAAGTTTAAGTGAGGAGAACTAATGACCATTCAATGCATCTTGAGGATTTGCCACACAGATGGATTTCACACTAACGACCATGTTGTGGAGCCATCAGGAGGAACTTAGTGTAGACTAGCAGTTGAAAAGAATGGGAGAACCCAAAAACAGATTTTAAAAGTTTTACATCTGAAATATTTTAAAATGTTGAACATGGTTTCATTCTAAAAATAATCAATATGTGCACAAATGGAGAAGAAAAAAATCATTCATCCCATAAAGAGGTATATTTTATGTAACTTTTTTTCATTTTTATTAGCATGTATTTGTTGTACAACAGGAGTTCATTGTGTCTTTTTTAATTTATTTTTATTTTTATTTTTGACAGGTTGTTTAAAAAGTTTCAGTCTATTTTTTTTATTTCTTTTATTCATATGTGCATACAATGTTTGGGTCATTTCTCCCTCCTTCCCCCACCCCCTCCCTTTTTCCCCATCCCCTCCCTCTCCCCCTCCTTCCTCCCCCCTCACTACCAGACAGAAAATATTTTGCCCTTATGTCTAATTTTATTGAAGAGAGAGTATAAGCAATAATAGGAAGGACCAAAGGTTTTTGCTAGTTGAGATAAGGATAGCTATACAAGGAGTTTACTCACACTGCTTCCCTGTATGTATGAGTTACATTCTAAATTAATTCTTCTAAAAATAACATTTTCTCTATTTCCTGGTCCCCTTCTCCTATTGTGACATTTAAATATGTGCTTACAACATATTAAGTAGAGTCACCCCTCCAGCATTCCTTCATCCCCCCTGCCCCACTTCTCAGAACAATTTCAACAATTTCTATTGCTCTATTTTTATACAGGTATATAAAGTACATAAAATACATTGACCATGTTTCCCTTCCTTCATCTTCTCCATTTACTCCTCCACTTTCACTGGTACCCACCCTTGGACAGGACCTGTTTTACCTTCCTAACCTACATTTTTTAAGTGTATATTGATTTTTTCATTGGGAATTTGCCTTTGTATGTCATACATTATACATAGTACTTTAATCAGATTAAACTCCTCTGTTACTTAATCTATTGCTCTGATCCCCTATTTAACAGCTCATAATGAATTTTGTTACACTATCTTCACACACAGATGTAAGGTATTTTGATATTATTCACTCTATCAATCTCTTTTCCTCTTGCACCTCCCTATAGTCCCCTCAGACAACCCACAATAAAAATGTAATGCCCTGACTCTATATGTGTGTACATATAGAGACATGTATATAGATATACATGATATGTATATATATAGATATGTATATATATAGATATGTATATATATAGATATGTATATATATGTACATATATAGATATGTATATATATATATACACATCTATGTATGTGTGTATGCATGTATGTATAGATGTATATAAGGTCATATATATATTTAAGCATATATTTATCTTTTAGGTTTAACTTCCACATAAGAGGGATAATGTGTGACCTTTGTCCTTCTGACCCTGGCTTCCTTCACTTAGCATGATGATCTCCAGTTCCATCCATTTACCAGCAAACAGCATAATTTCATTTTTCTTTATGGCTGATAATACTATATCACAAATTCTTAATGCATTCATCAGTTCTAGGGCATGTGTGGTGTTTCAACGCTGGGATATTGTGAATAGTGCTGCAGTACACGTTGGTGTGCCTGTGGCTCTATTGTAACCTAGCTCACATTCCTTCAGTACATGACCCATAGTGGTATCACTGTATCATATTATATGTCTATTTTTAGTTTTTTCACCAAGTTCCATACTGCTTTCTATAGTAGTTGTACTAATTTACATTCCTATCAACAGTAGATAATGGTTCCTTTTGCTCCACATTCTCACTAGCATTTGTTGTTGTTTCTGTTGTTAATGATAGCCACTCTGATTGAAGGTAAAATCTCAGTATTGTTTTTACTTGTATTTCTTTTTTGGGCAAAGATGTTGAGCATTTATTTTGTACTTTTTAGTCACTTTTACTTCTTCTTTGAGAATTGTCTGTTTAGACATTTACCCTTTTATTCATTAAGTACTTGGTTCTTTATGGGATTAGTTTTTTGAGCACCCTGTATATTCTGGTTATTTATCCTTTGTCAGATATGTAGCTGGAAAAGATTTTCTCTCATTCTGCAGGCTGTTTCTTTAGTCTAGTGAATGTTTTTCACAGTGTAGAAGCTTTTCACTTTGATATAGCCCCATTTGTCAATTTTTTCTCTTAATTTCTGAGCTATTCTGGAAGTTATTGCCAGTCATGGTATAGTACCTTCCTTTTTCTTTTCTCAGTAGTTTCATAGTTTCAGATCTTACATTAACATCTTTGATCCTTAGTGCCAATGGCTCAAACTGATAATCCTAGATACTAAGGAGGAGATGGAGATCATGAGGTCTGTAATTTGAAACCAGCCTGGGGAAAACTTTACCAAGATCTTATCTTAAAAAAACTCATCACAAAAAAAAAAAAAGATTGGTGGAGTGGTTCAAAGTGTAGACCCTCAGTTCAAACCCAAGGACATACACACACTAAAAGATCTTTGATCCATTTTGAATTGATACCAGTACAGATAAGACACTGGGTTCTAGTTTCAATATTCTAAAGGTGGATGTACGGTGTTACCAGCACCATTTGTTGAAGAGGGTATCATTTCTGCATGTTTTGGGCTGTTTCTCAAAATTCAAATGACTGTAGCTGCATGAGTTTGTGTCTCAGTCTTCAATTTTGTTCCATTTGTCTTTATATCTGTTTTGGACCTTGATATTTTTAGTAATATTACAGTCTAGTAAAAATTAAAGTCAGTTATTGTGATACCTCCAGTGTTCATCATTTTGATCAGAATTTCTTTGGCTATTTATGGTCTTTCATACTTCCCTATGAAATTTAGGATTGATTTTTCTATCTCTGTTAACAATATCATTGGATTTTTCATGGAGATTACATGAAACATCGAGATTGCTTTCAGTAACACAACCATTTTCATAAAGTTGATTCTGCTAGTCCATGAAAATGGGATGTCTTTCCATCTTCTAATATCTCTTGATTGGTTTCTTCAGCAATTTGTAGTTTATGTTGTATAAGTCTTTCACATACTTCATTAAATTTATTCCTAGGTATTTACATTTTTTAAATGCCATTGTAAATGGTATTGTTTGATTTCTCTTTAAGACTGTTGTTTATTTTTGGTGTGTAGAAATGCTACTGATTTTTTATATTGATTTTGTATCCTGCATTTTTGAGTTTAAGAGTTTTATAGTGAACTTACTCAGGTCTTTTAGGTATAAGATCATACATCTGCAAATGGGATAATTTGATTTCTTCCTTCTCTATTTAAATCCATTTTATGTCTGTCTCTTGTTTTATTGCTCTGACTAGGAATTCCCACACTATAATAAATAAGAGTAAGGAGAAGACACCATTGTCTTTTTCCTAATTTTAGAAGAAATGGTTTCAGATTTTCCCTGTTTAGTATGATGTTGGCTATAGGTTTGTCATACACAGCCTGTGTAATGTTGAAGTATGTTCCTAGTTTATTCAGAGCTTTTATTATGAAAGGATGTTTAAATTTGTTGGAGACTTTTTCTGCTTCTGTTTTAAAATGATGTAGATTTTATGTGTTTTATTATATTTATTGACTTGCTATGTTGTACTATCTTTGCATCCTTGGAATGAAACCTATCTGATCATGGTGTATGATTTTTTTAATATGTCATTGGATTCAGTTTGAAAGTATTTTGTTGAGGATTTTTTTTAATTTTTATTTTTTTATTATTCATATGTGCATACAAAAAATACTTGGGTCATTTCTCCCCCCTGCCCCCACCCCTCCCTTACCACCCACTCCGCCCCCTCTCTCTCCCTCCCACCCCCGCTACCTGGCAGAAACTATTTTGACCTTACCTCTAATTTTGTTGAAGAGAGAGTATAAGCAATAATAGGAAGGAACAAGGGTTTTTGCCAGCTGAGATAAGGATAGCTATACAGGGAGTTGACTCACATTAATTTCCTGTGCATGTGTGTTACCTTCTAGGTTAATTCTTTTTGATCTAACCTTTTATCTAGTTCCTGATCCCCTCTTCCTATTGGCCAGAGTTGCCTTTAAGGTATCAGCTTTAGTTTCTCTCTGTTGAGGGCAACAAATGCTAGCTAATTTTATAGATGTCTTACCTATCCTCATATCTCCCTTGTGTGCACTCACTTTTATCTTATGCTCAAAGTTCAATCCCCTTGTTGTGTTTGCCCTTAATCTAATGTCTGCATATGAGGGAGAACATATGATTTTTGGTCTTTTGGGCCAGGCTAACCTCACTCAGAATGATGTTCTCCAATTCCATACTTTTACCAGCAAATGATACCATTTCGTCCTTCTTCATGGCTGCATAAAATTCCATTGTGTATAGATACCACATTTTCTTCATCCATTCATCAGTAGTGGGGCATCTTGGCTGTTTCCATAACTTGGCTATTGTGAATAGTGCCGCAATAAACATGGGTGTGCAGGTGCCTCTGGAGTAATTTGTGTCACAGTCTTTGGGGTATATCCCCAAGAGTGGTATTGCTGGATCAAATGGTAGATCAATGTTTAGCTTTTAAAGTAGCCTCCAAATTTTTTTCCAGAATGGTTGTACTAGTTTACATTCCTACCAACAGTATAACAGGGTTCCTTTTTCCCACATCCTTGCCAACACCTGTTGCTAGTGGTGTTGCTAATGATACTATTCTAACAGGGGTGAGGTGGACTCTTAGTGTGGTTTTAATTTGCATTTCCTTTATTGCTAGAGATGGTGAGCATTTTTTCATGTGTTTTTTTGGCCATAAGAATTTCTTCTTTTGAGAAAGTACTGTTTAATTCACTTGCACATTTCTTTATTGGTACATTAGTTTTGGGAGAATTTAGTTTTATAAGTTCCATATATATTCTGGTTATCAGTCCTTTTTCTGATGTTTAGCTGGCAAATATTTTCTCCCACTCTGTGGGTGTTCTCTTCAGTTTAGAGACCATTTCTTTTGATGAACAGAAACTTTTTAGTTTTATGAGGTCCCATTTATCTATGCTATCTCTTAGTTGCTGTGCTGCTGGGGTTTCATTGAGAGAGTTCTTACCTATACCTACTAACTCCAGAGTATTTCCTACTCTTTCTTGTATCAACTTAAGAGTTTGGGGTCTGATATTAAGATCCTTGATCCATTTTGAGTTAATATTGGTATAGGGTGATATACATGGATCTATTTTCATTTTTTTGCAGACTGCTAACCAGTTTTCCCAGCAGTTTTTGTTGAAGAGGTTGCTATTTCTCCATCACATATTTTTATCTCCTTTGTCAAAGACAAGTTGGTTATAGTTGTGTGCCTTCATATCTGGGTCCTCTATTCTGTTCCACTGGTCTTCCTGTCTGTTTTTGTGCCAGTACCATGCTGTTTTTATTGTTATTGCTTTGTAATATAGTTTGAAGCCAGGTATTGTGATACCTCCAGCATTGTTCTTTTGACTGAGTATTGCCTTGGCTATTCATGGCCTCTTTTGTTTCCATATAAATTTCACAGTAGATCTTTCAATCTCTTTAATGAATGTCATTGGATTTTTGATGGGAATTGCGTGAACATGTAGATTACTTCTCGGAATATAAACATTTTTACTAGGTTGATTCTACCAATCCATGAGCATGGGAGATCTCTCCATTTTGTATAGTCTTCCTCAATCTCTTTTTCAGAAGTTTATAGTTTTCCTTGTAGAGGTCATTCACATCTTTTGTTAGGTTTACACCTAGGTATTTGATTTTTTTTGAGGCTATTGTAAATGGAATTGTTTTCATGCATTCTTTTTCAGTTTGCTCATTGTGAGTGTATAGAAATGCTAATGACTTTTCTATGTTGATTTTATCTCCTGCTACCTTGCTATAGCTATTGATGATGTCTAGAAGCCTCTGAGTAGAGTTTTTTGGGTCTTTAAGGTATAGGATCATGTCATGTGCACATAGGGATATTTTGACAGTTTCTTTACCTATTTGTATTCCTTTTATTCCTTCTTCTTGCCTAATTGCTCTGGCTAGGAATCCCAGTACGATGTTGAATAGGAGTGGAGATAATGGGCATCCTTGTCTAGTTCATGATTTTAGAGGGAATGGTTTCAGTTTTTCTCCATTAAGTATAATGCTGGCTGTAGGTTTGTCATATATAGCTTTTATAATGTTGAGGTACTTTCCTTCTATTCCTAGTTTTCTTAGAGCTTTTATCATAAAATGATGTTGAATCTTATCAAAGGCTTTTTCTGCATCTATTGAGATGATCAAGTGGTTTTTGTCTTTGCTTCTGTTTATGTGGTTTATTTCTTTGATTGATTTCCATATGTTGAACCACCCCTGCATCCCTGGGATGAAGCCTACTTGGTCGTGGTGAATAATCTTTTTGATGTGTTGCTGAATTCGGTTTGCCATTCTTTTGTTGAGGATTTTTGCGTCAATGTTCATTAAGGAGATTGGCCTATAGTTCTCCTTTTTGGAGGTGTCTTTGCCTGGTTTTGGGATAAGTGTAATACTGGCTTCATAAAATGTGTTTGGCAGTTTTCCTTCCCTTTCTATTTCGTGGAACAGTTTAAGGAGGGTTGGTATCAGTTCTTCTTTAAATGTCTGATAGAATTCAGCAGATAAACCATCAGGTCCTGGACTTTTCTTTTTGGGGAGACTCTTGATTGCTGCTTCAATTTCATTTTGTATTATAGATCTATTCAGGTGATTAATTTCCTCTTGGTTCAGTTTTGAATGATCATATGTATCTAGAAATCTGTCCATTTCTTTAAGATTTTCAAATTTATTTGAATATAGGTTCTCAAAGTAGTCTCTGATGATTTCCTGGACTTCCATGGTGTTTGTTGTTATCTCCCCTTTTGCATTCCTAATTCTACTAATTTGGGTTTTTTCTCTCCTCATTTTAGTCTATCGATCTTGTTTATTTTTTCAAAGAACCAACTTTTTGTTTCATTAATTCTTTGTATGGATTTTTGGTTTCTATTTCATTGATTTCAGCTCTTATTTTTATTATTTCTCTCCTTCTATTTGTTTTGGGATTTGCTTGTTCTTGTTTTTCTAGGAGTTTGAGATGTATCATTAGGTCATTGATTTGGGATCTTTCAGTCTTTTTAATATATGCATTCATGGCTATAAACTTTCCTCTCAGGACTGCCTTAGCTGTGCCCCATAGGTTCCGGTAGGTTGTGTTTTCATTTTCATTGACTTCCAGGAACTTTTTAATTTCCTCTTTTATTTCATCTTTCAGGATATGTTTGATGAAATTGGGTGCGTTGACATTGGGTGCATACAGGTTGATAATTATTATTTCCTTTTGGTCTATTTCCCCTTTTATTAGTATGGAATGACCTTCTTTATCTCGTTTGATGAATGTAGGTTTGAAGTCTACTTTGTCAGAAATAAGTATTGCTACTCCTGCCTATTTTCGGGGGCCAGTGGCTTGATAAATCTTCTTCCAGCCTTTCATCCTAAGCCTATGATTATTTCTTTCGGTGAGATGGATCTTCTGTAAGCAACAAATTGTTGGATCTTCCTTTTTAATCCATTTTGTCAAGCTGTACCTTTTGATGGGTGAATTAAGTCTGTTAACATAAAGCGTTAGTACTGATAGGTATGTGGTGATTCCTGTCATTTAGTTGTCTTAGTTGTTTGAAGATTTGATTGTGTGTACCTAAGTTGAGGTTACTCTCTACTGTCTTGCTTTTTCTTATCCTGTGGTTTGGTGCTGCCTGTCTTCTCATGGTTAAGTTGGGTTTCACTTTCTGTGTGCAGAATCCCTTGCAGAATCTTTTGTAGTGGTGGCTTTGTGGTCACATATTGTCTTAGTTTCTGCTTATCATGGAAGACTTTTATTGCTCCATCTATTTTGAATGATAGTTTTGCTGAGTAGAGTATCCTGGGGTTGAAGTTATTTTCATTCAGTGCCCGGAAGATCTCACCCCACGCTCTTCTTGCTTTCAATGTTTCTGTTGAGAAGTCTGCTGTGATTTTGATGGGTTTACCTTTTTGTGTTACTTGTTTTTTCTCTCTTATAGCCTTCAATATTCTTTCCTTAGTTTCTGAACTTGTTGTTGTAATGATGATATGTCGTGGGGTAGTTCTGTTTTGATCTGGTCTGTTTCATGTCCTGGAGGCCTCTTGCATCTGTATGGGAATATCTTCCTCTAGATTTGGGAAATTTTCCGTTATTATTTTCTAGAATATATTACGCATTCCCTTCACTTGCACCTCTTCTCCTTTTTTGATGCCCATGATTCTCAAGTTTGGTCTTTTGATGGAGTCTGTGAGTTCTTACATTTTCTTTTCACAGGTGTTGAGTTGTTTAATTAATAGTTTTTCAGTTTTTCCTTTAATTACCATTTCATCTTCAAGTTCTGAGAGTGTGTCTTCTGTTTGTTCTATTCTGCTTGATTGGCCTTCCATTTTGTTTTGCAGTTCTGTTTCATTCTTTTTTCTGAGGTTTTCCATATCCTGGCTGGTTTCCTCTTTAATGTTGTCTATTTTTGTCCTGAGTTCATTTATCTGTTTATTCATAGTGTTCTCTCTTTCACTATGGTGTTTATACAGTGCTTCTATGATTTCCTTTATTTCTTCTTTTGCTTTTTCAAATTCTCTATTTTTGTTGTCTTGGAATTTCTTGAGTGGCTCCTGTACATTTCTGTTGACCCTATCCAGTATCATCTCTACAAAATTCTCATTGAGTGCCTGTAGTATGTCTTCTTTTAAATTATTCTTGTGGGCTTCATTGGGTCCTTTGGCATAGTTTATCTTCATTTTTTTGGAGTCTGGATCTGAGTATCTGTTTTCTTCATTCCCCTCTGTTTCCTGTACTAATTTTTTGCTGTGGGGAAACTGGTTCCCCTGTTTTTTCTGTCTTCCCATCATTGTGTTTGGTGTTGTTACTGTCCCTGTACTGTGTGCAATTAAGTATTTTCTACCTTGTAATAATAACAATGATAATATTTAGAATGGAAGGGTGAGAGGAAATGGAAACAAGAAGTTAAAGAAAAGGGAAAAACAAATAAACAGACAAGAAGGAGAAAACAGAACAAGGAATCAGACAAGAAAGGTTCAAAGGTATAAACAGGATGCGTCAGTGTACTAATTGACAGTAAGCTGAACCAGCATTAGAGAGACAGAGAGAGGATTGAAAATAAAAAATAAAAAAAATAAAGAATAAAAATAAAAAATAAGTAAATGAAAGAATATATATATATATATATATATATATATATATATATATATATATATATAATAAAATAAAATGGAAAGTAGAAACTTTAAAAAAACCCAAAAATACCAAAAAACCTCCAAGTTCATGTCCATCTCAGTCTCCAATCCTGGAGATGGTGCCTCAGATGTTGTTCTGTAGTTGCCTCATTAAAGGGGACACATAAAGTAGAACAAAGCTACACACACACACACACACACACACACACAAAACCCCACCAAGTGTCCCAAGTTCAAATGCAATACAGTTTCAGTAAATTTTTCAGCATGAAGGTTTAATTCAGTTGTTCTCTCATCAAAGGTTGGGAGAAAAAGAAAGAAAAAAAAAAAGAGTCTGGAGACAGTTCTGTGAATGGTATCTGCAGCTTTGGCTTGCCTGCCCGCTGCTGTCAGCCTGTTGTTGCTGGAGGTTTTATTTATGCAGATCTCTGGGGTGAGCTTTGCACTCACCTGGCCCTGCAGGGTTTGTTTACTCAGAGTTTTCCTGTGCACCTCTGCTACAAGCTTTCCCCTTTCCAAGCACACTGGGGAAGCTGACACTGCAGCCGCTTTCTCAGGCCTGCATGTTTATTTACAGTTCATGTGGGAAGTGGGTCTTCCCCTCTCTCCTGTGCAGTTTTCTTCCCCCTGCCACTTTTACAAGCTTTCCCGCTCTTGATTACTGGGAGATGCTGCTGCTCCTGCCAGCTGCCATGTTTGTTTACAGTTCATGTGGGAAGTGAGTCTTCCCCTCTCTCCTGTGGAGTTTTCCTCCCTCCGCCACTCTCACAAGCTTTCCCACTGCTGGTTGCTGGGCGTGCGCCTGGCTACCGCCAGAGACTCTCTGGCCTGCCTGGCTTGTTTATTTACAGTTCTGGGAAGGATTCCCTTCCCCTAATCTTTGGCACTCAGTGCATCCCACCCTCTTTCTCATGTGTCTTTATTGTTCTTATTGCTTATTAGTCAGTTTCTCTTTTCTCCCCAGGTGGAGGTCAGTCTGTCCAGGGGGCTATGCTGCTCTGGCCCAGGGTTGTCTGCAGGAGTACAGCGGTAGTGCAAAGCTCACCTTGTCTGCATCTTCCTAAGCCATCTTTCGTGGGAGACTGGAGGCCCAGGGGCCCTCCTTGTTTCTCCATTTAATGTGAAGTGGAGATTCTCTGCACCAGCTGGAGGTGTGGAGGGGTGAAAATTTTGCCTCTTCTCAGTGGTTTTGCCTGAGAAGTGTGTCTCCACTATCTCTCCAAGATTTCACTATAGGAGGCTCGCTTTCTGCTTCCTCCCTCTAGCCACCATCTTGGAATCCCCCCTTCTCCACCTTCTATAGTCTTCTTCAATCTCTTTCTTCAGAAGTTTATAGTTTTCCTTGTAGAGGTTGTTCACATCTTTTGTTAGGTTTACACTTAGGTATTTGATTTTTTTTGTGGCTATTGTAAATGGAATTGTTTTCATTCTTTTTCAGTTTGTTCATTATTAGTGTATAGAAATGCTAATGATTTTTCTATGTTGATTTTATATCCTGCTACTTTGCTGTAGCTATTGATGGTGTCTAGAAGTTTCTGAGTAGAGTTTTTTGGGTCCTTAAGGTATAGAATCATATCATCTGCAAATAGGGAGATTTTGACAGTTTCTTTATCTATTTGTATTCCTTTTATTACTTTTTCCTGCCTAATTGCTCTGGCTAGGAATTCCAGTATGATGTTGAATAGGAGTGGAGATAGTGGGCATCCTTGTCTAGTTCCTGATTTTAGAGGGAATGGTTTCAGTTTTTCTCCATTAAGTATAATGTTGGCTGTAGGTTTGTCATATATAGCTTTTATAATGTTGGGGTACTTTCCTTCTATTCCTAGTTTTCTTAGAGTTTTTATCATGAAATGGTGTTGAATCTTATCAAAGGCTTTTTCTGCATCTATTGAGATGATCAAGTGGTTTTTGTCTTTGCTTCTGTTTATGTGGTTTATTACTTTGATTGATTTCCATATGTTGAACCACCCCTGCATCCCTGGGATGAAGCCTACTTGGTCGTGGTGAATAATCTTTTTGATGTGTTGTTGAATTCAGTTTGCCATTATTTTATTGAGGATTTTTGCATCAATGTTCATAATGGAGTCTCCCCAAAAAGAAAAGTCCAGGACCTGATGGATTCTCTGCTGAATTCTATCAGACCTTTAAAGAATAACTGATACCAACTCTCCTTAAACTGTTCCATGAAATAGAAAGGGAAGGAAAACTGCCTAACACATTTTATGAAACCAGTATTTCACTTATCCCAAAACCAGGCAAAGACACCTCCAAAAAGAAGAACTATAGGCCAATTTCCTTAACGAACATTGATGCAAAAATCATTGAGGATTTTTATGTTTCTGTTCATCAGAGATATCCCCTTAAACTCTCTTTGTGTGTGTGTGTGTCTTTACTTAGTTTTGGAATTAGATAATAGTGATTTTGTATAATGAGTTTGGTAGTATAACTTCCCTTTGTACTTTCTGCAATAGTTTGTGGAGCATTGCTGTTAGTACTTATTTAATAGTGTAGTAGAATTCAACAGTGAATCCATCCAGACCTAGGCTTTTCATTAATGGGAATTTCTTTATGACTGTCTCAATCTTATTGCTTGTTAGAGATCTATTTAAGTTTTTGATGTCCTTTTATTTCAATTTTAGGAAGTAGTATGTGTCAAGAAATACTGTTTCTTCTTGATTGTCCATTTTGTTCGGGTTCAGGTTTTGAAAAGTATTGCTGTATGATCTTCTGAATTTTATTGGTCTTTATTTTAATATCCACTTTTCTATCTCTGATTTTATTAATTTGTTCCTTGTCCCTTCTTTGTTTGGCTAATTAGGTTAAAGATTGGTTGATTTTGATTATTTTTTTCAACATATCAACTTTTGTTTCATTGATTCATTGTACCTGCATTGGAAAATTTCACCTTATTTTTGTAATTTCTTTCTATCTATTACTTTTAGATTGCCCTTTTCTTGTTTTTTGAGATTGAGGTGCATAATCGCATTGCTTATTTGAGATTGTTCTAATTTTCTGAGGTTGACAGTCTTGGCTATAAACTTCCCTCTTAAGTTTACCTCTGTTGATATTATGTGACATAGGTCATACACTAAGGGGAAGCAATGCACAAGAGGGATAAATCAAGGGAAGGAAACAAAAAACTTGAATGTGGTTGATGTGCTCATTGTATAGGAATGCATAAAGAAATCTTAATCTATGGAGATTTCCTAAGAGTGCTAAAAGAAATGAACCAATTTGGGTTGTAATACATCTATGCATGAAAACAACACAAGAAATCTCCCTGTGAAGCTATCTTTATCTCAAACTAGCAAAAACATCATGTCTGTCTTATTATCTTTTATGTTTTCTCTTCTACAAAATTGGAGAACAGGAGGGTGGAACAGGTTTGGGGTAGAGAGGGCTGGCATTGGTGGGAGGAGGGAGGTGGTGGGGAAAGGGGTAGGAGGATGAATGTGATGCAGATAATGTATACACAGGTATGTAAATGCAAAATGATGCTTGTTCAAACTGTTCTAGAAATCAGGTGAGGGGGGATGAAAGAGAGCAGTGGAGGGGGTGATTGCAAGTATGACATATTTAATACATTGCAAGAACCTTTGTAAACACTCCAAAGTACACCCACCCAGTAGAAAAACAATTTTAAAAATTTAAAAATTGCCAGTGAAAAAAAGAAAGAGCCAGGCACTGGCGGCTCACGCCTGTAATCCTAGCAACTAAGGACATAGAGCTCAAGGGGACTGTGGTTCATAGCCAGCCCAGGCAAACCATTCTAGAGACCCTATCTTGAAAAATCCATCACAAGAAAAGGTCTGGTGGAGTGGTTCAAGGTGCAGGCCCTGAATTCAATCCCCAGTGCTGCAGAAAAGAAAGAATACCTTTGAAGTATACCACAAATTCTCATAAATTCTGTTATCATTTTCACTTGAAACTAGGAATTTCATTCCTAACTTCTTCAATATCCACTTAATCATTCAAAAGTGTGTTGTTCAATGACCATGTGCTCATGATCTTCAATGTTTATTTGTGGTTGTCATTATCATTGATTTCTAATTTCATTCCATTATGCTCTGTTAGGATACAGAAGATT
This sequence comes from Castor canadensis, assembly GCF_047511655.1. NCBI lineage: Eukaryota > Metazoa > Chordata > Mammalia > Rodentia > Castoridae > Castor > Castor canadensis. Next base: position 23,701,784 of record NC_133390.1, on the reverse strand, counting down.
ATTTCAATTTTTTGTATTCGTTAACATTTGCTTTATGATCTAAGATGTGATTTATTTTGAAGAAAACTCCATGGACCACTGAGAAAAATATTCAGTTTTTTGCTATATGGTGGCATACTTTATAAATGTCTATTAAGTGCATATCAACCCTGTTACTGTATAGTTCTAAAATATCTTTGTTAATTTCTTGTCTGGATGTTCTGTCTATTAATAAGAGTGGAATTTTGAAATATATCATTGTTATTGTATCTGGACCTACCTATGTTCAAAAAAGTTCTTGCTTTGTTTTTTAAATTTTCCATTATCAATTAGGGTGGGGCCCCAATACTGAACTTTTCCATCCCCAAGCTCCACTTAACTTGTCAACTCCTCTAAGTCAAAGCTTCTCCATCTTCACAGGCCTCTTGTTGTGGTCTACTATCATCCACTGTGACAAGGTATCTCAAGACACCCTGAGCTTTGATTACTCCTTGTTTTTAAGAACCCAAGGCTACTTCATTCTTGATAAGAAGGTCCTCTTTCAAGATGGTGCCTTGTCACAGTTTTTTGGAGTATAGGAAATGAAAGATTTTTCTTGTCTGATTCTGGTCTATCATTCTGGACTAGTCACTGTCCTGTCAAACTCCTGCATCCAGAGTGGATTTGATTTTCTTTCCTCCCAGGGGATCTGAGGCTGGAGCTGCAAACCATTTCTTAATTTACTTTGTTGTCTTTCTGTTTTGCTGTAATTTTCAGCTGTCCTGTACTTCTATTATTCTCAGTGCACTTCTTCTCTTTTATTCTTATATATGTAGACTCTTCTTTATTAACCAGACACTTATTCACAGAGTCTGATGGAGAAAACTTCTACTCTTCTGCCATCTTTCATCATCTCCCCCAACAGTTTATTTTTACATTTGATAATTATTTATCCAGCCAGGTGAACCTGTAGTCACAGCTACTTAGAGTCTGAAGCCAAAGGACCACTTGAGTACAGAGGTTCAGGACCAACCTGAGCAAAATAGTGAGACCTTGTATTAAACTAATAATAATTACTTCTTACATGTGTATTATAATCTATATTGTTTTGATTAATAGTGTACTAATGTTTTTAAATATGAATAAATACAGAATTGGTAGTAACCAATAAAAGGTTCCAGGAACAAGAACTATGGAAGTTAGAGATCGGAGTCTTACATGTTGAATCAGGTTTACTAGCACTACGTTAGGAAGCAAATGTAGCTCTGTATAGGTATGTTATATCTTATCTATGCTGATAATATGTTGATTATATTATCTGTCACTTAATATTTATCATAAATATATTTGCTTTAAAAATAATTTCAAATAATTTCCTTTAAGTAATATTGTCTAATTTACCTCATATCAAAGGTAAGAAAGAGTCAAATAAATTATGCCTGATTCTATAAACAAATAATTCATTTGTATGTATACACAGACCAGTGAATGAAGATATTCCTAAAGAAATATCTAATATCCAACCATTTAAACCATATGTAGCCTTTTCTTTTTCCAACATCAAAAAAATTAGAAATATATTTGTTTTGTGAAAGGAAACACTAAGAAATACATTGTATTACAAAAATCAGTGAAAAAAATCTAGGGCTAAACTTTATGAATAATCTGCATTATGGAAGCTATTCCTTCCAGACATAACATTATTTTATCACAGAAAAGTTCCAATTCAAGTGTTCATGCACAACTGCAGGATGTTATGAATAAATAAAGCAGGATTACCTATAAACATGCATTTCATTCTTTAAGGAGAAAATTCCTAAAATTTTAGAACCACATTTTTGGTAGCCTTTCAAAAATGTCTTAAAAATAAAAGATAGTCTAAAAACCATCCCTAGATTATTATTTTTTAAATTATGAATGTATTGTCTTTTAAATTATATTTCACAGTTCAGTACATACTGAGAAAACTTCAGCAATGATAGGGATTGGCAGAGTAATGGAAAAAAATGCCCACTCTGCAATATTCTTTGAAAACTAGAAGGAAGTATAGTTTAGTTTAAGAAAACGGTAAATCTTCTTTCATGGTAGGAATCAACACAATCATCCGCTATTATTAGATATTGTATTCATGACAATTTTCAAGTGTCAGTAAACACAGACACAAAAGTCATCCACAGCTCTGTTAGATGTTTACAGGTACATAGACCCTCTAGGGAGTTCATAACTATGCCTAAGGCTCTTATTTCTTCCATCATGATTTTTCCTTTTTTAATGTTTGGTTATTGACTGAGTTTTCATCAAAGGTCAAAGTATAAACTTAGTGCCTGAAGGCATGTTTCTTTGAGGCCAAAGTAACTATCAGATAAAATAAAGGATCTTCAGTAACAAGCCCATATCTTCCTTCAGTTTCATCAGTCCTTTCACAATGAAACTAAAGATAAATAAATTCTTTAGGGGGGAGGAGTGAATTAGTTGTCTGTCTATAAATGATAACACAATAGTTGAATAGTTGATCAAAATTGTTATAGTGCTAAAATATCACCATAATATGAATCAGTTTTCTCTGTTCCCATCAGAATTTTTTGTATTTATCTTTTTAAAATAGTACATTTTATGGTGACACACTATACATTCTCCAACTGAGATCAAGCCTGGTGACTTTGAAGATTAGGATAGTACAATTTAATTCAAGTATCAAGGTTTAGTCTACAAGAAGCAAGGGAGAGAAAGAAGCTTAACTGGCAATGAATTTTTCAATTTCAGCACATCCTCACCCTTCAAATTTCTTTTAGTTCCTACAGCTGGCTGGTTGACTTTATTTTATTTCTATTTTATTTTGCCTTTGAATTTAAATCTATTTTACATTTCGTCAATATTGAGCATTTCAGCATATAGTCTGGAGAAAGCCAATGTCCATATTTTAATTGGCATTGTGTCCTAGTTCCAGATGAGACTGGATTTTAATTAAAGTCATTTGTACATGGGAAAAAATAGAGGAAACAGAGTTCAGAAAATAGGGACAGAAACACTTTCTCAGACAGATAACTCAGGTTCTTCACTTGAGTTTATATACAGATTATATACTTATGAAGATTTATGGTGTGTACTAACTATGAGAATCCAGGGCAAGAGAGGCCAGTGAGGCAGGTGTACACCATTAGTTTTATTACCTAGAAAAGTTGCATTCTGGTTTCCGTAAAAGCTGCAAGGTAGCTAAATATATCCCAAAGACATATGGACACTAGTTTTGGGGAAAGAAATTATAATAAACCAATAGCAACAACCATAAGCCATCTGTATAAACCAAACTTCTAGAGATATAGGGAAAACACAAAGGTGAAATGAATTAAGCTACATCTTGATCTATTAGTAGCAATGCCATATGAATAAAAAATTTGCAAGCTGTAATGCTTAGATACTCTAGCGTGGTATAGCTTGCTAACTCATATTCTAGACATTAGTAAACAAGAGGAAAATCAATGTGAAGAGAAGTTGGAAAAGCACAGGGTATGATTTTTCTCAAATACATTAAGCACAGTTATTTCCTAACATCTATCCAGCAGTTCCATTGGATTATACAATAAGCTTGTCCTCTATAACCTTTTCAAATTAGTTCTAGTTTTATCAGTCAACTGGCTGGAATCCATCCTCTTACTCTACAGAGGCAGAAATCATGAAGGTGAGAAAAAACAATTCCATTGCTAGCAGTTCAGAGCCTTTGAGGCCTGGAGGCTGGCCTGGAAGACCCAGAGACTTGCAGCGCTCAATCCTGAGAACTAGGGATCGGTTTTTCAAAGTTTTAAAAGTAAGACACCTAAAAAATTAGCTAGCATTTGTTGCCGTCAACGCAGAGAAACTAAAGCAGATACCTTAAAAGCAACTGAGGCCAATAGGAAAAGGGGAACAGGTACTAGAGAAAAGGTTAGATCAAAAAGAATTAACCTAGAAGGTAACACCCACGCACAGGAAATCAATGTGAGTCAATGCCCTGTATAGCTATCCTTATCTCAACCAGCAAAAACCCTTGTTCCTTCCTATTATTGCTTATACTCTCTCTACAACAAAATTAGAAATAAGGGCAAAATAGTTTCTGCTGGGTATTGAGGGGGGGAGAGAGAGGGGGCAGAGTGGGTGGTAAGGGAGGGGGTGGGGACAGGGGGGAGAAATGACCCAAGCCTTGTATGCACATATGAATAATTAAAGAAAAAGGAAAAAAAAAGTTTTGAAAGCAGAGACCTATGTATGTGGATCTTCAGGTTGGAGGCTTACTGATCTGGATTTTAACCAGTGGTATCAGTAGTTGGTAGCTAGTGTAATCCTCAGCTTTCAGCAGCAGCAGTCAGAATCAGACTGTGTTTGCTAGTGTTCCAGATTTTGAATGGGCCTGGAGTGTTTGGACCCACTGTCCTTGATAGTAGCTACCTTATAGCTCTCAGGTGTGGAGTTTCTGAGACAATAGCCCTTTATACTTGGCAGCTCCCAGGAACTCTTCTGAAAACCACATTTCACGTTTCTCTTCCCTGGATCTTTACAGCATTCAGTCTTTCTTCTGCCTTAGAGCTCCACCAACTTTTATCTTCTCTCTACTTTAGCAGTCCCTCATTGTCTTGGCCACCACTCCTCCTATTTTATCCATCCAGACTCACTTTCTGGAACTCTTCAGCCACCATAGTGCCATGACTATTGCTGTCATTACCATCACTGCCACTAGCAAAGCAGCAACTGCTGCTGCCTCCCGGCTGAGGATCCCTCCACTGCCTGCTCTACTAATGATAAAGATCAAAAGTAACAAGAAAAAAATTCAAGAGAGACCTTTTGTTGAACTAATATTTCAACATCAGGGGACAACTCAGGAAAGTATCTTTCAGTTGATCAAAAAAGTAAGCTGAGCAACTTGCTTAAGTAGCAGGAAGGGGTGTGGCAAAGGTATTAGAACCAATCATAGAACAAATGTCCTTCGTGCAAATGAAGGAAAATGTTTATGTCAATGAACCACCAGGGGAGTCTTTACCCTATGACCTGTGAGAAAATAGATGCAAGGTCATCTAGAGTTCACTGAGGCTCGCATTGCTTAGGGTGCTATTTTTCAAGGTTGTTAAAGGCTGCCTAGTGCATATCTTCAGCAGTAGTTATAGTATTGTTCTACAGTTTCTGATTTTATACTGCCCAAAACAGTCCAGTTGCCAAGACAGCAATGTGGCTGGTTGCTAGTTAAGGGGGTGATTGACTGACAGTTCCGTATTTAAGGCTGCCAGACACCCATACGGGAAGAGCCAGTCAAATGGTCCTGCCCTTGACAGTTTTAATCTTTCACAAAAGAATTAATAGGGTGCTTCTAATATGTACTTAAGAAAATTCAACACAGAAATAATGATTCTAATAACATTTAATGGTACTTAAAAGTATTTAACAATGCTCAGCAGTGCTGAACTCCTGCCCCAGTGTCCCAAGGAGAGTTGGTTGCTTCTTATCTGTCTCACTAGAATTCTTCCCTCCAGATTTCTTCTCTGACAGTCATTCTCAATTCGGCTTTTGGTAACCCCATGTTTCTAGTCTCTCAGGCCAAAATCTTGAAGTCTACTGCGAGTTCAGAATGTGTGTACTTAGCATGATTTAATATGATGATAGGCACTTGAACGTAAAAATCTGTAAAAGCCCTGAAGTACAAGGATGAGAATTGGCTCAATGTTAGGTCTGCCTCATTTTAATGACCCAAGCAAGTCAAAAGATACACAACAAGAAATGTAGAAAGGTGTAACCTGCCTGTACTATTTATAGAAGAGTCTATACAGTCCAATAATAAAATGAGTGAAGTAAAGAAAAGTGCATAAGTGAGGACAAAAATGAAATGTACCACCATTATTCTACCATTCCCTTACACATTTATATATTTTTATGGAACAAAATATACTGCTTAATTTCTATTTGATTTGTGACAAAGTACTTTTATACCTTCTTATATAATGGTATGTTTAAGTAAAAGAGTTAAAGAACTAAACCATTAAAAAAGACACTTTAAGAAATGCCTAGGTTAGGTGTTGGTGGCTAATGTCTATATTCCTAGTCACTGAGGATGGGGAGATTAAAAGGACTGTGGCTCCAGGACAGCCTTGGGGGAGAAAGTTTGCAAACCCCATCTCAACAGAAACAGTTGTGCATGATTGTATATACCTGTCATCCCAGCTACTGTGAGAAGTATAAATAGGAAAATCACAGGTAAGGCTGGCCTCATCAAAAACAATACTCCTTTTAAAAAATAACCAGACATATAAGGGCTGAGGTAAGATAGGCTATAATTAGGGAAAGTTCACGACTCATGGAAACTTAATATTACATTTCTGATTGACAACACTCTAGCTCAGGGACTGCCCCCACCTGGACTGGAAACCACCCATGCCCCTCCCCACTTATTGATTATTGGATGGGAATCATCTGCTTCTGCCCTTCTCATGGGTTAGTGTAAGTTTTAATAGCACCTGGAAAAGAGAAGCACTCTTTTGGCCTCCAGATTCCACCTGGGCACCACCATGCTTCCCTTTGTATTTCCCTTTCCTAATTTTTAATAAACTCTATTAACACCCACTTGTCCTGTCATGGAGTCTTCCCTGTTGAACACAGAGAATTTGGAAGTCTTCTGATCACAGACTGTACTGAACTTCTAACAGAGATATAGCTCAAATGGTAGAGTGCCTGGCTAGCAAGCATAAAGTCCTGAATTCAAACACCAATACCACCAAAAAAACAAACAATAAATAAACAAAGTAAGTTTTAAATCTGTGACTAGACAAGTAGAACATTGGATTTCAAGAAAATTTTGTTTTATCCAAGTAGGTAACATTTTAAGTTAAGATATATAGATGAAAAGAAAAAACAGTTTAATTTTAACATTTTTATTAGTATGTAATAGTTGTACAGAGTTTCATTGTGACATTTCCATACTTGTGTACAAGGTACCCCAGTTTGGCTCATCATTTCCATTATTCTCCTCTTCTCCTCTCTCTAAAATGACTTTCACTGGCTTCAATGTTCCATGTTCATAGTATAGAAAATGTATCAATCATATGCATCCCCTTTATAAAAACCTCTTTATTTACCCTCCTTCTCTCACTAATGCCCTTCCTGTAACATGACCTGTTTTACATTCCTGAATTTCTGTGCTTCACTGTTCAAGTATGTATTTTTTGTTCAGTGGGGTTTTGCCTTGGTATTTTAGCTGTAAATATATTGTACTTTAATCTGTCTAAACCCCTCAACAGTGTTAGTACATTTATGCACACATATGGTAGGGGCATGTGTGTGTGTGTGTGTGTGTGTGTGTGTGTGTGTTAGGTAAAGTTTGAACAAAGACATGAGAAGTACTTCTTTAAACTCCTGCTCTCTATTCAGCAAGTGTGTGACAGGTTAAGATATTTAAGCACTTTGTGTTTAGTTACAAATACTCAGTAACCTATTATAACACTCAAGAGAAAAGCCTCCTTGAATAATCACAGATAACCACAAATTTTTTAAATTATCATAGACTTTAGAGTTTAGAAAAATGCTAGACACATTACAAAAATGTTAACTATCATTTACAATACATATCTTTACAGAACTTTATAAATTTTAAGAAATTAGTGCATTCCCATTTCAATGAACAAGCCAGGTATAGTGGTGCACTTCTATGATCCAAGATACAGGGAGGCTGTCAGAAGTATTGCAGTCTGAGGCCAGCTTCAGGAAAAGTGCAATATCCTACCTGAAAATAACTAAAGAGGGAACAGAGGGCTGAGACAGTGGCACAAGTGGTAGAGTACCTGCTTAGCAAACATGCGGCCCTAAGTTCAAAACCCCAGTATTGCCAACAAAATAAAATAAAGTTGATAAAACAAAAATTTATACCTATTAACTATTGCCTATAGAATAAAACAGGCTGACAGCACTGACAGTGGATTTGTGCCCAGGGACACTGGGTCTAAAACGAGGCTTATCTGTTGTCCTTGCATATTACTTAGACAATCAAATGCTTATTGATATTTGTATTGTTTGTGTATTTGTATTGATATGTGTGAAAACTATTTTAAAAAGAAACAGATACATTATTATTGTTCCAAAAAGGAGTGCATATTTGATTTTGTTTACTGAATGCCAAAATTCATCTACTAATTTTATATCATTTTTTAACAATTTAAATGTGCTTTTTCCTAATTATCTTATTAAAAAATCTTTAAAATATTCTTAAAAGTATCTGCTGTCATTCTGTCACCTTCTTTTGTTTTGTTTTGTTTTAAGAGTTTTTGGGACAGAGTCTCAGGCTGGCCTCAAACTATGGTTTATGTTGGAGACAGCAGTCTTATGGTAAATGTCTGTTCTATTCTAAATCCTTTGCTGGCCAATTTTACTTTGGTTTTCATGTATCAGTATGAATATTCATAATGTGTAGCAATTTTACAGATGTGCTTGAGTAGGCAGCAATAATTGCTGCAATATGTTGAGAGTTAAATTAACTGAAGACAACAAAAGTGGCAGGAACCAATTAAAAAACTGGAACAAGAATGAATGAGGATTTTTTTAAGTGCTTTATGAAATGTTTAGTAGCCACTTCTGTCATAGATAAACACATGATAATTAAGAGATTATTTTTGTCCAGAATACATTGAATATTTCTATTCTTTCTACTAATTATTTTGGCATTAACAAACATATGAAAATAATTAGTTGTAACAAGTGTCTCTCTGAATTTCAGAATTCTGAAAGAATTCTGGTTTTAGAGAAGAATAATTAATAACTAAATAACCAATTCCTGGACATTTTTATCATATCTCTGCAATATATAAATAAATATACTAAATTATTTAAGGTAGTAAATACTGACTAGAATACAATGCTTGACATAAAGAATAATGCAATTCATTAGAAATGATACGATGGGCTCAAAGATAAGTTTAAAATTAATCTTTTAGAGTTACAAAGAAAGCTTGATGGAAGTGAAAAAGTTAGATATTTAATAAAGAGCAAGATTTTACCAAGGGAAGACATAAGAGGAAGAGAATTTTATGGAGAGAATATAGGAACACAGAATTGTGGTAAACACACAGTGTATTTAAAAGCTCACATTCTTATTCATTACGGATACACAGAATAATTAAGGCTCTGCAGCCTCCCTGCCAGTAGTTTCTCTATATCATGGAGGCTTAGCCTGGGGAACATGGAGACCTTCTCCCTAACCTTCCCTTCCACTTTTCAATACATTTTCACTTGTAGCCAAAGACTCTGCAACCATAGAAAGTAGTGGAAATCCATGACCCTGTTTCAGATGATGCTTTTGGTTAGCAAATTTTTTACAGTCTATTCATAATAGTTATGAGTGAGAAATAGTGTATGTCTATGAAATCTCTGACAATTGAGTTAATATTATAGCATTATCTCTCATTTAACTACCACAAGTAGTATATTCAATTTTACTCCAATATGCAAAACCCAAAGGTAAAATGGAGGAGGTAACAATGGCAAAGCGGAAAAAGGTTGGAGACAACCATACTCAGGAAAAAGTAATTTATGGGTCTATTTTCTATATGATAAGATAAAATAAAATGAGACAAAGTAAGATGAGAGAAAGACAACTGATGTAACCCAGATCACTCTGACAAGTGATCTGGGTTACTATTACTTATTTACTTAGTAAAACAAGTAATAGAAGACAGAGGGAAGACTGGGGAAAAGTAGATCAGCAAGAAGGTCAAATTTAGAAAAACTAGTTTCTATTAATTCCATAAAATAGAAGGTATAATTGCAAAACAGTTTTGAAGATAGAATTAATAGTCTTTTAAAGAGATACTGGGTAATAACATAGAACCATAAAAAAATCTTCAAAAAATGAAGAGGGAAACTGTGAAATGATAGTGACAAAGCTTGTCAGAATTAAGTTCAATCAGAGTTAAATTTAGTTTTGATCAGGGATGAGCCAAAGAAGACATTCACATGATTTTTCCAGGCTCATATTAAGTTTTCAAGAATTGTAATTTGGGCCTATTTCTTAGGTGGGATGAGAAGATAGCATGTGGCCAGAATCAAAAGCTTTAGTGTTGGAAAATGGCCAAAGAAAGAATGTTATGTAAGGTACAAGGTTCATTTTGAGCATTCGATTTTCTTGTGTGAAACTAGAATCTAGGTGGGTCCCGAAATTGAATTCTGATTATCTAAAGTCTACTTTGAGTGAAAATCTATTTTTCGTTTTTGAATTAGGGTCTCACTATATAGTCCAAGCTTGTCTCAAGCTTATGACACTACTACTTTAGCCTCCTAAATGCTGAGATTACAGATGGGTACTGCACACCAACCTCAGTAAAAATATCCATATCCATATCACTTGTTATTAAAGATATAAAAGTGAGACTTTTAACAATTCCTACCAATCTCATCATTGTGTCTTGGGGAAGCCCATAAGGAAAAAAATTAGGAAACTAGGAGAAAGTAGATATTTGTGAGAAAGACTAGAGTCTTCATTAGGTTTGTCTTAATTAAAGATACAAGAGAGACAGACTAATTTTTCCTTTTAATCACAATATTTTATTCACTGAAATGCATCTAAAAGTTAAATTTATTTTTAAGTGATACATAAAACCAAAGTTGCAGGTATTAATTGGGTGCTGTGTGATGTTTCAATATGTACATATTTTACATGTTTAAATCAAGTTAAACATAACTATTTTCTCAAATATTTGTCATTTATTTGTGGTGAAAACTTTAAAAAATACTTTCTTAGACAGACAGAAACCTACAAGAAAACAGCACACAAAAGTTCTTTTTTCTTTTTTTTAACCAGGATTTACTTTGGTATAATAGCATAAAATATAGACAAAGTGGGGTGTGAAGAGAGCAAGACATTTCCTGCTGTCCATGCCTTATATTGGAGAGCTGGAGAAATACACATGGTCAAAGATAATAGATCTGGGTGGCTGAGATGGCTGTTAAGACAGAGAGAGGTCATCCTGGCCTACCCAAATCACAGGGACAACAGATGTGCCTTAAATCTTCTCTCTGCTAGAAATGATTATTCTTCACCCATCCAAGGAGCCTAAGAGCTTATTAACATCTCAAAGAGAAAAGCAGAAGCAGGTAGCTCCTTTCTATGTCCCTGTTCCTGCAACTTAGAATCTGAAAGGATGAGAGGGGGCTACTGCTCTGGCTCTCTAGTATTTACTTCCTTGTTCCAGTGTCTGAGTCTACCCCTTTGAGTGTTTATTTAAAAATGTCCCTGTTTCCTCATATATCTGTCCTGCCTCACTTCTCCCCTAAATGATATGGTCCTCTTTAGTCTTAAAAGGGGTGCAGAGAGGCAATAGTAGAATACTCTATAGATTCTTCCTGATGAGTTTGGTCCCTGGTCCTGCCTAGAAAGGGAATCAAAATGTCACTTTTCTATCTTAAATTTAAGAGGTAACAATGGAAATTTATTTGGCAGAAAATTTAGTTGACTGGTTGTCAGGATCAGGACCAGGAGACAACAAATCAAATGGAAATAAAAGGAAATCAAAGAGAAATTAGTAAAAAAAATTTTCTTTGAAGTAAAATTATGCTTTTTATGTGGATAAAGTGAATAGGATTTTTAAGAACAATCATAAAAAATAAAGGAAATGCTTGAAGTTTATAGATTCATCATACTGAAAATTCTTGCCCTCCACAGAAACATAGTAAAGATGACAACTGGTATCCATCTGTTCTCTGTTTTAGATGGCAATGGTCGAATCACCATCATCCTCTGTGGATTTTTTTTTCTCTCTAGTGGGTGCTATTAAGAGGTAGGTTGTGATGAAAAATCATAATATGATTCTTGTAGGGAGTCCTGGATTGAGTAATTTATGTTAGAACCAAGGTCATAATTGATAGAACAATAATGTCGCCATTTTGTAAATCAGTGGCCATTTAATCCTCAGGCCTCACTTGAGAAATGGAGCAATTCCCAATAACATCCCCACCCTTAAACAGAATTTCCCTAGCTCCAAGACAAGCTCCACCCCTACCAGAGACTCCCTCACATGTGCTAACTTCCTTAACCTCCCTCTTCTTTAAAAGCCATGCCTGGCCCAGAGACTGTTCTTTGTCATCTTTCCTTGGCCAATCTGGCAGTTCAGGTCTGCCATTAAACCTTGTTCTTGGATGTGAGACTTTTCTCGTGAGCTGCCTTTGTGAGCGGTGGTTTCCCTAACATTTTGGTGCACATCAGGTGCACTTCTGGCACTGACTTGGCCCCCTCCCACCCTGTCCTCTCTCTCTCTTTCTCTCTCTCTCTCCAAACTCCCATTTCCTTCCTCCAGAATCTGAGCTGCTTTACCAAGACCCCAATCCTAGAAAATGCTACTCCCTCACTGCTCACAGGGAACTTCCTCTGTCTCAGCATGCTCTCTCCTGAGGAGCCAATATTTCGGGGATGCCTGTCATATCCTTTCCTCAATTCAGGCTTCACCAAGAAGATTGGACCATTCCAAATTCCTTCAGACTCCCCATTGGGATGTCTCCTGACCAACCTTGGGCCCTTTTGCCTAACACCTGATCTTAAGCCCCAAAAGCTCATTTTTCTCTGTAATCAGGCCTGGCCTCAATATCCATTAGACAATGCCTCCAAATGGCCACTTAATGGCACTTTCAATCCCAATATTTAAAGGGATTTATACAATTTCTGTGAGCATGCTGGTGAATGGAAAGACCCTATGTCCAATCCTTTTCCTATCTCCACACCAAACCCTCTTTCCATACTTCCTGTTCCCCTATGCAGGTTCTGTTAGCCTCTAAACCAGCTTCTAAAACAACCAAATCCTCTCCTGAACCTCCTCCTTCCCCATGTAAGCAGATTTCTTGCACTGGTTACCATGCCTGTCTCTTCCTATCTTCCTAAGGGACTTTCCGGTGTTAAGCCAGCTGCTCTTTGCTAACCCTGGCCTCAAGGCGATTCCAGCTCTGGGGAGTTCATGCTCCCTCCCTGTAGGCTGAGACCAAGCCCGGGGTTTATTTGGGTACACCTCATGCCACGTTGTGGTAGTCCTGATTGATCATGCCATCTGAAGACTTCTTCTCTTTTCCCCTATCTAATGCCCCTTCTGCCTGAGATAGAGACTTGAGAGTGGAGGTTTCATGTTGCTGAATGTGTTGCAGTACCAGTCAATGGGAGAGATGTGGAGGCACAGGTGATTGCTAATCCCTCAGGCATGTGTCATGCATCTGGTCTCTGCCTTCCCCTCACTTACCTAAGATGTCAGGACACATTTTCTGCTCCCTCCATGGTCTCACCACATGTCATTTATCTCTGTCTTTCTTCTCCTCCCTGGGCTCACTGGGACCCTGCCTCCCATGAAAAACTTGTAGCATGGTACCTTATGACTTAAGTTATTCCAACTAGTTTTCCAGGCCTCTCAGTCTAAAGAAACTTTAAATCAGTTGCAAGGCATCAGTAAGGTAAAGGTATTTAAAAAAAAAAAAAACTGCGGGTGCCACACTCATGCCCTAACTCTGCCCCCACAAAGGAAGGAGGGAAAGCAAGTAGGAACATTCATGCACAGGGATGCTGGCCCCTGGGCACAGTGGGAATGACTGCCATAGCTAAGAGAATCCATAGAGAGGACCCAAAACACACATCCTAGGCTGCCAGCCTCACATGGCAGTGGCTGAGGCCTGCAGCCACTTCCCCTAGAATAAAACATGTGCAGGCACAAATACACAGGAAATGGGGAGGGGTGACAGGCCTCAGGATCAGACCTAGGTAGACAGGCTCATTTGTCCCGGGTGTATGTGTGTGGGGGGGAGGGCAGCTCTGAGCCCCACCTCATGCCTCAAACCCCCAAACCCAGTCCTTGTAAGCTAATTGTTATCTCAAGTTATACTCCCAGGAACAGCAAAATGGTGTTACTATGGTCTCTAAACTTCTCATTTAAAATTTTCTGTACTTTTGGCTTCAGCATAAATTTTCCCTCCAAATATTAGCACTAATCATCCCTTATTTTCTGTAAAAGGGAAAAAAAAGTGAACTGAGGTCCCCTATACAAATTTTCTTTCATCTCTGAGACCACCTTGATTGTCTCCATAATTACTACCTAGGTACTCAATATTGGCCATTCTTTGTAAGCTACAGGATAAACATGGAAAAGAGGACCAGAAAAGCCCCTTATCAATGACAAGGCCCACTCCTACTACTCCACCCTCTGCCCTACCTTCTAAGCCACCCTAATATTCAGAACCTCCTAATGGATGTTTCCCCTTTCAACAGGTAATGGTAGGAAGAGGGCAAGTCTATGTCCCCTTCCAGTTATCAGATTTAAGGGAAATTAAAAAACATCTGGACAGCTATACTGATGCCCAGACAAATACATCCAAACTTTTATCTCTGTGATTCAAACCTTTGAATTGGCATGAAAGGAAATTATGCTTCTATTAGACCAGACTCTTGTCTCTTTAGAAGAGGAATGGGGTCTGGCTCAGGCCACTCAGGTTGGAAATAGTCACCATTTACAATGAGCCCCAATACTAGTAACACCTAGAAATGTGGGGACAGACCCACACTAAAAGGGGCTGGTGATATGGAGCAGTAGAGTGTCACTTAGCAGTCATAAAGTCCTAAGTTCAAGCCCCAGTACAGCCAAAAGAAAGAGAAAAAAGTATTTGGGGGTAAGGATGTAGCTCAGTGAGAGAGTGTCTGCCCAGCATGTGCAAGGCCCTGGGTTCAATTCCTCAGCAATGCTAAATTTAAAAAAAAAAATGGTAAGGAAGATAAGTGGCGTTATTGTCACTTCAGCCATTCCATAGTGGAAGAAAGTAGTTTAACCTAGACCAGATCCCTCATTCTTCAAGTGAAGAAACAGGCCCAGAACAGTTCAGAGACCTGCTCTCCAGAGTATCAGGAGATACTCTGAATGTATAATATACTCTGAATGTGAAATAACAACTTTGCTTTACAGCAACACCTTGAAGAAAACCCCTTACCTTTCTGCAGCATCTTAAGGATGTTATCAGAAATCATACCACAGTGGACTCAGAGTCACAGGTGGAGAGGTTTTCCTCAAAGATAAATTTCTAACACTCAACACCAGATATTCATAAAAAACTCAAAGTCTGTGGCTGAAGAAGAAAAGCCATTGGATCAACTAATATTGCTAGCCATGTCTGTATGTATAGCTATGTCTGTATGTCTGTATGTCCAGGATCTTACTAACAGGAGAGAAAAAGATAAGAGACACCATGACTCATTGCTGCTCTCAGAGAGGGCTCCACCTGACTGGGGCCTGCATCCTGAACTTGCTACCATGGTGGACATGAAGGGTTCTTCTGCAGAGAATGCTTAAGGGGAACAGCCTGGGAAAAAGCTCCACCCCCAACCATGACCCTACCCTCTCTGCAAAAGTAACAACTGGAGGTGTAAGTGCCCCCATCTCCAGGTGGAAGGAGAGGTAGCACCCCCCATGGACTGATGGGTCTCAGCCTCCTGTCCACTCCTCACTTCTTGGCATCCATGTTGAGGAGCCTCCAGGTAGCCATAATGGCAGAAAAGTGAAAGGTCATTTTCCTGCTAGACAGTGGAGTCCGTTTCTCTGTCTTACCTTTCTCTCCCGGTCCCCAGTCCAAAGACAAGGTTATCATTTGGGGCATATCTGACCAGTCCCTAGAGCGCTAGTTTACCCAGCCTCTGGCCTGCTCTTGGGGAGACCTCCTCTTCTGTCATTCTTTCTTCATAGTTCTGAAACCCCAGTGATTCTGCTGGGACAGGATTTACTATCTCAATTAAAAACTCAAATTCTCCTCCCCGCAGGCAGCTATCTGTGCTGCCCCCTCCTTCAGGAAAAAATAGATCCCACAGTGTGGACTGATGAGATGAGTGTAAGGTGAGCCTGAATGGCCCTCCCTATTCAAATAAAGTTCAAAGATCCCTCACAGTTTCCACACCAAAAACAATATCCCCTCAAGCCTGAGGGACAACAAGGCCTTATGCCTATCATGAATTCCTTAAAACAACAAGGGCTACTAATTAGTTGCTACAGCCCCTATAACAAATTAAAAATTCTTATAAAAATTAATTTAAAAATACAAGTTACAAAGTAAACAACTGGAAAGTATATAGATAGATATTGAATGTATTTTTTGAAAAGTTAAAGGAAAAAGGAATGGTTTTTTGCTGAGAAAGGATTTTGTAAAGAAGGGTTTGTCTTAAAGTTGTTTCAAATATGGAGAGGAGGGATAAGGACAAACCATCAAAGGGTTTAAAATGTTATATGAAGGTCTGAGTTAGTTTTAAAAGTGTATAATAAAAAGCTTCAGTGTGTGATAAAGTTAAAGTTGACTAAGAGTTGCCTAAAAGATTTTTAGGGTCATGTCAAACTAAAATCAAATTCTCTATGTCCATAAAATAACAAGGTTATCTTAATATTGTTCTGCTCTGAGTAACATCTACAAAAACTATTACAGAGAAAGATTTTATCAAATTAATTATTTGTGTTTTCTGCTGATCTTGTCAAGCTTTAAGTACTACTAAATCAGAGATCGTTACATATTTGCTCATGTGTCTTAAATGACCACTTTTAACAGTGTTGTCTATACTTTATCTAAATATGGTACAAACATTTACAAAGTTGTACACAAAATGAGCCAGAGCTCTCTTTTATCCAAGAGTGTTACATTTAAATTCTGAGAGCCCCTGCCTCCCACAGGTTACCTACCTAGGTGTGGTCTTAAAGGGATAGACTTACTCCCTGCGTCATGAGTGCATCAACCCAATCTTCTGTTTTCTTCTCCCACATACCATAAAGCAGCTTAGAGCTTTCTTAGGAGTTAGAGGATTTTGCAGAATCTGTACCCCTAGATATGCAGGCTTTAGCAGACACCTTTTTATGCTCCTTCTAATAAACTTTCCTCCAACAGACTCTGCTCCTCTAGCTGACTCTCTACCGTATCTTAACCTTCTCAGGGAACTTCTCAGAGAGCATGCAGACCAGATATTGCCCTATCCTATAATAATTTCTGTTAAACCAGAGGATCTTATTCTCCTAAAGGATCTTCAACCCTCTCCATTGGGACTTTGGTGGACGAGCCCTCATCTGGTCATTCTCAACAACCACAGCAGTGGTTGTTGTGGTTGATTCAATGGAATCCCCCAGTGGCAGCACATTTGAAAAATGGAGGAGGGACTTGGAGGAATCTTGGAATCCTCTAGGCAACAACATTTTGTAGTGGTTCTCCTGGCTAATGCCCATCCTAATGCCTATGTTTCTTGCTCTCTTATTCTTAAGCTTCCTTCCTCATATCATACCACATGTCCACTATTGCTAATCAAGTTTAACCAGTTGATATCAACCTCTCCAAAACCATCTGGGGGACTGCTGTGAGAGCCTCTACCAGGATGCCACAGGAGTCTGAAGATCTTGCCCCATACAGCACTCCTGCCAGCAGGAAGCAGCTAAGAGGCCAGCACTTTGCCCCTATTCTCGATCCTCAGCCCCTACCCTAATCATTATTAAAGAAAAAATGGGGGAATGATAGAACAATAATGTCACCATTTTGTAAATTAGTGGCCATTTCATCCTCAGGCCTCACTTGAGAAATGGAGCCATTCCCAATAACAGCCCCACCCTTAAACAGAAATTCCCAAGCTCCAAGACAAGCTTTGCCCCTACCGGAGACTCCTGTGCATGCATTAACTTCCTTAACCTCTCTCTTCTCTAAAAGCCATACCTGGCCCAGAGTCTGTGCTGTGACATCTTTCCTCGGCCAGCCTGGCAGTTTGGGCCTGCCATTAAACCTTGCTTTTGGATGTGAGAGTTTTCTCATGAGCTTTCTTTGTGAGCAGCATTTTTCCTAACAATACTGTTAAAAATAAAGTCAGTGGCATTCCATTTTCAAGGGAAGACATTTAGCTGTGAGTGGAAAATTGCTGTACACTTGCTTGCATATCAGCTTACAGAGGTAACAAAGCTCATGCACCAGAAAAGCCACAAATAGTATCTTGGGGGGAGGGCCAACTGACAAGGGAACTTAAACTGGGAGGGATAAGCAATGAGAAAATGAGTAAAAACTATGTTTGTGCCATAAAGCACACATCAGAGGGAAGACTTCCTGCCACAAAGAAACAAAAGAAGGGAGAGATGGTTAAAGCCTCCCCCTAAAATTTGACCAATCCCAAGAGGGGAGTATTTTAAAATAACCCAATAGGAAAAAATAAATCTTAGGTGACTACTGGGAAGATTGTACACCCAGCCAATGAGGAACCAGAGAAGGGATAAAATGACTATTGTAACTGCTCTTTGTGTGCTGGTCAAGCAGACACCCAGTCTTGCAAGACCATTAAAGTCTCGCTCTCACTGCACTTTGTATCTCTGAGTCCATTCTTTGAGTTTGGGCAGGTGAGCAATTTCTCACAGTACTTAATTTCCTGTGGGGTCACTTTGTGTTCCCCTGCAAGGTAAAGATGTTTATAGTGCCTGCCATAGTTATAATATGTCCAAAAGCAAAGGTTATATTGTTGAAAGTTACAGTACTAGCCTCACAATCAAATATAGAGAAACTTTCATCTTTATTGAAAACAAATAATGCTTCTTGAATTATGGTTCCCTTAAATACTTTTTCTGTCATGCAGTTAGGATAAACTTGTAGGCCTTTGGGGGAAGAGGAATGCCTCTGCACCCTAGCATAAGAACTTCTAGTCACTACCTAACTATAACTTAGTACCTATTGGCTACTATTTCCCTTCCTCTTATCTTTTGTCCCCAGACTTTGGTAACCTTTTAACTTTTATGAGAATGACTTTTTCAACTTCCACACATAAGTGAAATTGGGTGTTTCTTGTTTTTCTGTTCCTGGCTTATTTCATTTAAAATGATGATCTCCATTTCTATGTATGCTTCTACAAAAGACAAGATTTACTTGTTCATAACTGAATAGTATTCCATTGCGTGTATATATACATATATATATGACCTTGCTTTTTGTTTTGTCTGCCTCTACTCTTTTATGTTCTTTTTCTCCTATATATTACCTCTTTGGTATTGTTATGTGCTGGTGTCAAGGGTCCTTGCCTTCACAGGCCAGAGAACTGGCTCCTGAGGCAGTTGAATGATGAGCCGAAGCTGCTGTATAAAGTAGGATTTATTAGAGAGAAAGGAAAGGCTACAGCTAAAGTACAGCAGTGGAGCCTGGAAACCAGTGGCTCACTGCTCAGGTGAAGGCTGGGGTTTTTATGGATGCTCTAACTATGAGTTGGGTGGATTTTTCTCATTGGTCATGGATTTGCAGGCTTTCTCAGGTGAACTGGTTTGGTTTTCACCTTTATTGGGGAAGGGGAAACAATCTTGAGATCATTTTGCTCATCAGCCCTGTGGCAGATCTATCAGACTTGGTACCTCTCCTTTAGGATGCAGGAATGCAGGTCACCATCTCTTCAGGATGTAGGAATGATATTGCTTTCCATGGGGGATGGGATACTCACTCATCTGCCTTAGTTCTCCAGACCCAACAATGTTAATTAAGATTTTCTAAAATTCCATTTCCCATATTAGTACTAATATGCACTTTATGTTTTTTGTTATTACCTCTCAACAATAATGCTTGACATGCCCACAAATAATTGAAAAAAATTACCTCTTCTAAGGTAAATTTTGAAATTAAAAGAGATTATCTCTCTTATCACTTATGTATACTTAAAATTAATTTAATTTCTATCTATGCATTTAAATTACATAGGTTATTTTTTTACTCCCCTTTAAGTGATCGTTATCTTGAATTTAATTTTACAGTTACTCTCCCTAGTACTCTGCATTTCTAGAAAACCAGTTTAATATTTATTTTCTAATAGGTCTGTTACTTGTTTAACCTTGCTCTCATCTATGCTAGAATTTCATATTGTACATTTTCCTTTCCCATTAGAGGGAGGAACCTGGTCCTCTCTTTAGGGAGAAGCCAACATTCCACATTCTGCAGAAGGGGAGTGTTGGAAATGTAGGCCCCAAAAGTGACCAGATGGAGAGGAGTGATCTGGCCAAGAGATTCTTTATTGCTGGTGGGAGAGGGAGAGAGCCAAGAGAGCCAAGTGAGAGAAGCAGAAAGGGCAGGGGCTTAACTACCCCTCAGTGGGACTGAGCATGATTTGATTGGTTAGGATCTTAGGTTCTTATGGAGATTGGGGGCAGAAGGAGGATTCAAGCTAGACTTGAGGCAGGACCATGACCCTGGAAAACAGAAGCTTAAGGGTACAGTAAGAACTGAAACCTATCAGTGCCATTATTGCCAACAGGGAGGATATACTTTACTCTTACAACAACCAGCAGATTCACTCTTTTCCCACTCTTGACTGATAATCTCTCCAATTTACTAGTGAAAACATAAGGACTGACTGGAGAAACTGTTCAAAACTCCTTAAGTGCAGCAGTCTATTGACAAACACCTGCCACAGAGATCCTAATTTGACACTTAGGCATTACTCATTGAGGCTGGTAGTTTCTTCAGCCCAATGTAAATTGCTATCACATAGAGAAGTAACTTTAGCCTTTAGCATAAAATGGATCTTAATGTTGCCCCAGGACAGAGAGGTTGACCTGTTTCCCAGAGGTCTGACTTAAAAGACAGAAAGACCAGAATGACTATAAGGAAAAGAGAAGAAAACATTCTTTATATAGGGTTTTCTTCTAGAGAGCAACCTGTTTGCAAGGAAAAGTCATTGTACTCAAAATTCAAAATACTCTCTGAAAGGTGTTAGAGTTGGGAAATAGAGTGATTGAAGGTTTTCTGTTTCAAGCATTGTCTTTCCTAAAAGAAAAAGATTTTCTTTTATATTACACTATATCCACAAATCAGAGGACACCTATCTATAATAGGGATAATACCATAGACCGTTTTGGCCATTTAAGCTGCAAAGGCTTGGAGAAACAATAATTTTTTATATAATTCCATTTTTATTGAGAAAAATCACTGTAATTATGGCATTCAATGTAATGCGCATAAATTATAAAGGGTTCTTTGCAAACTAATTGACATATCCATCACTTCACAGTTATTTCTTTGTGGTGGGAATCTTTTATAATCTATTCTTTTCAAAACTTTAAAATACAGTATTATTAAGTATAGATACCAGACTGTACAATATATCACAAATAAATCCTTAGGCTAACAGAAACTCTGTTATTTTTGACTTACATTTCCCCTTCCTATCTTACCTACCTCCAACTTCCAAACCTGGTAATCACCATTCTCCTCTCTAGATATGTGAGTTCAAAATTTAAGATTAAATATATGTGATCATACAATATTTGTCTTTTTGTGCCCAGCTATTTCTCTCAGTATGGCCTTTCTTAGATTTATCCATATTGTCACAACTGGCAGAATTTTGTGTTCTTTATAGGCTGGATAGTATGTATACCACACTTCTGTTATCCACCGATCTGTTATTGGGCACTTAGGTTTTTTATATACCTTCTAGGTATTGTGAATAGTGCTATAATAAAGACAGTCATGTTGATATCACTCCAACTTATGGATTTAAATTCTTCTGGATATGAAGCCCTGACCATTCTATTTTTAATTTTTTAGGAAACTTCATAGTGTTTTCCATAATGTCTATACATAGGCTTCCTTTCACCACATTCTCTCTAACATTTTGTCACCTTTTCTGTCTTTTGAATTTTTGGGAATAATCATTCAAACAGGTATGCAGTAACATCTTGATTACTGAGGCTGATCATTTTTTCTTACATCTGTTGTTCATTTGTATACCTTTGAGAAGTATCTATTCAGTACTTGCTCACATTTTAAATAATGTTATTTTTTTCTTTTAATTAATTAATTTAAATTCCTTATTTATTTTGAGTAATTACTTTGTTCTGAAAATGATCCAGAAATATTTTCTTCTGTGGGTTGTCTCTTCACTCCATTCATAGTTTCCTTTGGAGTGCAGAATCCTTTTAGTTCAAAGTGATCCTATTTGCCAACTTTTGCTTTTGTTGTCATAGGCAAGAAATTTTGTCCACACTGAAACTGTAAAATTTTCTCTATGTTTTCTTCTAGGAGACTCATAGTTTCACATTTTACACATAAATCCTTTATTCATTTTAAGTGTTCTAGAGTGAAATATGGTTCTTGTTTTATTCCTCAGGTAGTGTTAGGGTACGAGGCCAGCCACCTTCTGAGAGGACAAAGGACACTCGAGACAAAGGAAGTCACAAGGCAAGGTTTATTTTCTAGCTAGCTAGTGTCCGAGCATCCCCCTGATGCAGCAGGTTTCAACAAGGACCCTGAATGCAAAGTTTAAGCAGGTCTTATACTCTTTAAAGCATCAATCATTGTCACATTGGAATTCCTCATGCCCCTGGGGTCACATTTTCCTGACATTGCCCACATCCCGGTGGTGGGGTAAGATTATTTATTGGGAACTGGAGAAACACCAGAGGTTTACTTATCAGGTTACACAGAATGTGTTCTTCCACAAATTAGGGGCTAGTAGTGGAATAGAAACCTAAGGGTTGGATAAGAACAGCAGGGGAGTCCCACTTTGGAAAGCTTATTTACAAGTGGAGACAAAGAAAGGCAAGAATGGGTGCCTATCTCTGCATGGTGCCTTTCATCTTTGTCCCGAACTTTTGCATGGCTCTAATGTGCAATTCCTCACAGCTCTGTCTGAGGTTACAGCTTTTAACTGACAGTTTACCATGTTTTACAACCCTGTTTCAAGGCTACCTTCCTCTTCACGAGGTTACCCAAGGGTCATGCCAGTTATAGCTGATTTTTAGGCTAGATGGGCTGCAAGTTAAAGTACCCCAACATTCCCCCCTTTAGATGTTCATAATGAGGAATCATGCTCATTTGGATGATACATGTAATCATTTTCAGGGCTAGGTAGTCCTTCATATTGCTGTCTCAGGACCATGAGTTGGACTGTACTAACTCGATCTTTTATGAAGGTCACTAGCTTATTCAGAATGCATGGACCGAAAGTTAGGATAAGCAGCAGTATAACCAAGAGACCCACCAGGGTGGAGACCAAGGTGGTAAACCAGGAGGACCTATTGAACCAAGCTTCAAGCCAACCTTCTTGGGCTTCTCTTTCCCGCTTCCTTTTTGCCAGTCCTTCCCTCACTTTAGACATAGACTCCCTAACTACTCCCGAATGATCAGCATAGAAACAACATTCCTCCCCTAGGGCGGCACGTAGTCCCCCTTGCTGAAGGAACAAGTCTAAGCCCCGTCTGTTCTGAAGTACTACTTCAGATAGGGAGGTAAGGGTTTTTTCTAAGTGACTAATGGAGGACTATTCTCTCTATGTCCTCGTCTATGGCCGCGTGCAGCGAAGACATCCCACTATGCTGAGTGACCAGGGAGGCTATACTGGTTCCTGCTCTGGCTACTCCCAAGCTGAGTAGGGTAGCAATGGTTATGGCAGAAATAGGCTCTTTTTTTTCCTCTCACCTGACTTTATACTCCAGTATGAATATAGGCTCTCCTCGGAATGATAGATGATGGGGGGCAGCACAGCCACTAGGACACAGAATTCTTTAGAGTTGTTAAAGACCTTAGTCAATAGGCAAGGGGTGAGCCCGGATTGTGAGCATATCCACCACCCATTGCCTTTTGGAATTATCCATCTGACATCTCTTCCCCAGACGGGGTTGTTATCTATAGTAGCACATAGGCCCTGTTTTTCCCTTGGCACCTTCCCTAGGCAGGTTCCTTGGATACTCACTTGTTGTATGGTCAGACCTCTCTTATGGTCTCCCCAGGAACATTGGGTGGGATTTTCACGGGTTAAGGCATTATAGGTAACATTTAGCCCTATCACCTCATAGAAAGGGGGCCTCACATCATAGTACAGCCAGCAGGAGGTAGTCATATTAGGGTTGGTGTGGTTTAATGTTAGGAATGCAGCATCTACCAGATTCCAGAGGGGATCTTTGGCCCCAAGCGTGACATGGGGGGGGGGGCTTTCCTGGGAAGGGCCAGTGCTTAACAGTGCTTTTGTGCGTGGATGGGGAGGGGCCGAGGTGGTGCGAGATTGGAGAGGTGGTTGGAGAGGCAGCTCTGCATGGGGTGGCTTGAGAACTTTGTTGGGGCTTACCGTCTTAGGTGGTGGCCCTATGGGCTCAATTTTTAATCTAATTACTACAATCAAGCCAGACTGTCCACCATATTTATAATACACAAGCCCCCACCTTCTGCCTTGTATTTACCCGGGAGTGTCCACTTTGCCACTGTCAGTGAAAGTGACCTTGGTTCTATCTAAGTTGGTGGGTCAGCATTCTTGGGTGGGTAATGGCCAATTTTTAGTTCTCTCGTTTCTCACACAACCCATGTCCAAGTCAGGCGAGTCATGGCATCTGGGTACCTCCTTATTTACAAAGGCAAATTTAACCAGGTCTGGTTTTGTCTCCCCCCATCTCCAATTACCATCATTAGATGTAACACATGCCCATGACTTACAGAAGAAGTCCTGCATCCCCCCACAATCTCTACTTATCTTGTGGCCAGGGCAAGCATAAAAACCATAATGCTGGGCTTTCTCCGGGGCATCGGACTTGTAGGCAGAATTGAGGTCTCTAAAGCAGAATTGAAGCTCTGGCCACCAAGTTTCTGTAGGGGCAATGTGTGTGGTCTCATTAAGAATGGTATGGGTCTCCCCATCGGTGATTATCCAGGTTTGCTTATAGGGCTGGTGAGGGTTGGTTACTATGAGGCTCTTGCTCTGAGCAGTGAGCAAGATCAGAGTGACCAACCAGCCCATCCATGGCTGCTCCTGAAGACTCTGCATGTTCTCAGGGTCGCAAGAGCTTCAGCTTCAACGGGTTGTCTGGGTGCCGCCGAGCTGTCCACTCTCTGGTGTTTGTCTGTTCTTGTTGACTGGCTTGACGCACGTGAGAGTGGTGGACCCAGGGCCCGATGCCATCAACCTTGAGAGCAGTGGGGGTAACCAGAATGACCAGGTAAGGGCCCTTCCACCTTTTTTCTAAAGTGCAGGTTCTGTTTCTCTTTACCCATACCCAATCCCCTTGGACAATGCCATGTTCTGGGTTTGACGCATCCTTTGCCTCATACAAGGAGCGTGCTAAGGGCCAGCTCTCTTGTTGGACCTCTTGTAGGGCCTTTAAGGTAGCCAAGTAATTTGGGGCCATAATGCGATCTTGGTCCGGTCGAGCTTGGACGACAATGGGGGGGCGGAGCCCCATACGGAACTTCAAACGGTGTCAATCCATGCACACATGGTGAATTTCAAACCCAGAAGATGACATATGGTAAGAGAGCCACCCAGTCTCCACCAGTCTCGATGGCTAATTTGGATAAGGTCTCCTTCAGGGTCTGATTCATTCTTTCTACCTGCCCTGAGCTCTGGGGATTATATTCACAACGTAGTTTCCAATTAGTCCCCACTGCCTGGGCCAGCCCTTGTAGGACGTTACTGATGAAAGCTGGACCGTTATCAGAGCCTAGAGTTTCGGGGATGCCATATCTGGGTATGATTTCCTCCAGCAAAACCTTAGGTACAACCTGAGAAGTCTCTCGTTTTGTAGGAAAAGCCTCCACCCAGCCTGAGAAAGTGTCTATCAGAACCAACAAATACCTATAACCATACCTTCCCGGCTTCACCTCAGTGAAATCCACTTCCCAGCTCTGTCCCGGTGCCCTCCCCTGTACCCATGTACAGCTCCTAGAGGAAGTCTCCAGTGGCTTGCCGGCACTCAGCTTCAGATGCAGCTGCCAGAAGCAAGTCATCTACATACTGCAAAAGTGTGATGGAACTGTGGCTCTGGCGATATGAGTCCAGATCCTGATTAAGAGCTTCATTGAACAGAGTAGGGGAGTTTTTGAAACACTGTGGGAGTCTGGTCCATGTTAACTGTCTGAGGGTTCCCGTATATTCATCATGCCATTCGAAGGCAAAAATGTGTTGACTGTTGGGTGCCAGGGCTATGGTAAGAAAAGCATCTTTCAAGTCCAAAGTAGTATACCAAACATGGGAGTGGGGCAAATGGCTCAGCAATGTATAGGGGTTGGGGACTGTGAAGTGGATGTCCTCGACCCTCTTGTTTACTTCCCTTAAATCTTGGACTGGCCTATAGTCTTTTCCCCCGGGTTTCTTAATGGGGAGAAGTGGAGTGTTCCAAGCAGGATGGCAGGGCCATAATATTCCGGCCTCCAGGAGATGGTTAATGTGAGGGGCAATCCCCCTCTGTGCCTCGGAAGACATGGGATACTGACAGACTCCTATGTGCTGAGCCGAAGCCTTGATTTCTACTATTACTGGTGCTCGATGTTTTGCCAGCCCCACACCTGTTATTTCTGCCCAAGCCTGGGGGAAGGTTTGAATCCAATAAGTCATTTCAGGGGACTACTCAGTAGGTTTCAGGAGAGGGTCCCACAAGGAGAACAAGCGATGTTCATCCTCAAGAGACACAGTCAAGACTTGGAGGGGCTGTCCTCATCCATCCATCACTTTGATACCATCCCGCTCAAAGTGAATGTGAGCCCTCACCTTAGTTAGCAGATCATGTCCCAGAAGGGGGGCAGGGCATTCAGGAATGACTAAAAAGGAATGGGTCACCTGATGCTGGCCCAAATCCACTGGATGCTTGCTAGTCCATTGATCAGTCTTGGACCCAGTGGCTCCTTGAACGAGACTAATTTTCTGAGACAGTGGCCCAGTAGGTTTATTTAGAACTGAATATTGAGCCCCTGTGTCCACCATGCATCTCACGGGCTTCCCCTCCACATATATGGTTACCCAAGACTCGGGGAAGGGTTCCAAGTCCCATCCTTTCTAGTCATTGTCCATTTCAGTTAACAGGACCTGGGTGTCATTGTTGGGCCTGCTATTTGGCCTCAGGCAACCCTGGAGCTTGGGACATTCTCTCTTCCAGTGTCCATATTCCTTACAATATGCACACTGTCCCTGGCCTAACTGGGGTTGATCTCTTCAGGGATGGGGAGACCAGTCCATCCAGAGCCTGGTCCAGCCAAAGCTTTGGACCCCTGCTAGCAATATTTTAGCCATTTCCTTCTGCTGTTTCTTGTTTTCCTTACTCTGGTGTTCCCTGTCCTCCCTCTGAATCCTTTCTTGTAGTTCCTGATTTTCTTTCCTGATTCTATCCTCTCGCTCTTCCGGGGTTTCTCGGGTGTTAAAAAAATTTTCAGCTACTTTCATCAGATCCTGGATAGTCATTTCCCCAAGTCCTTCCTGCTTATATAGCTTCTTCCTAATATTGGGGGCGGCCTGATTTATGAAGGACATTATCACGGCTGACTGATTCACCTTCGCTAGTGGATCTAGGGGGGTATACTGTCTGTATGCATCGTAAAGGTGCTCAAGAAATGTGGCTGGGCTTTCATTCTCCCCCTGCACTATCGTCTTTACCTTAGCCAGATTAATAGGGCAGCGAGCTGCTGCCCGGAGGCCTGCCATAAGAGTCTGGCGGTAGACCCAGAGACGCTCCCTACCTTCTGTGTTCCCATACTCCCAATCAGGTCTGTTTAAGGGAAAACAGTCATCAATCAGGTTTGGCAGGGTAGTCGGTCGTCCGTTGTCACCGGGGACATTCTTTCTGGCTTCAGTGAGAATTCGCTCCTGTTCCTCAGTGGTGAATAGAGTCTTAAGGAGCTGCTGACAGTCATCCCATGTAGGACTGTAAGTATGCAAAATGGACTCAAACAGATCAGTCAGGCCTCAAGGATCCTCAGAAAAAGGAGGATTCTGGGCTTTCCAGTTGCACAGGTCACTACTTGAAAAGGGCCAATACTGATAGCCGCATCCCCCATCAGGACCAGCACTGCCCAGAGCCCGCACCGGGAGGATGGGGGGGCAGTGGAAGTGGAGGACGGCTCCTCCTCTGGAATTTCTTCTCGCTGCCTATGGAGCCTGAGTCCCCTCACCAGTACAGAGACTGGGGCAGGGGGTGCAGACAGGGAGGCCGATGAATGGGGAGGTTCGGGGGGGCAGCTGCCTCTGGCTGGAGTGGTGCAGTAGCGGCATATGGCAGGGGGCTTGCCTCAAAATCTAAGTCTATCAAGGACGGATGGGAAGTCGGTTCTTCCTGCAGAATAGGCTTCTTAGGGGAATTAACAGGAGTGGGAGCATTTCCCGACATGGCCAGTATCGTGGGCCAGTCTGTAGGTGCCTCATGGATAAATGGCCGCAGCCAGGAATGAGGGTCCTCTACTAAAGTCTGCCACATAAGGACGTAGGGATATTGATCAGGGTGGCCATGAAGACCAAGTTTATTAATGACATCGCGACCTTCTTAATTGTGTCCAAGGAGAAGGTACCCTGAGGAGGCCAGCCTACATTAAAGGTTGGCCATTCCACTGAGCAAAGGGCATCAAACTTACCTTTCTTAATTTCCATGCCATAATTGTGTCCCTTAGCGCAGATTTCTGAAAAATGACTCAGAAGAAGGGTCTTAGGAGTTACCTGGGCCTGTCCCATGATGATCAGAAGAGATGGACAAAGGAGACAACAAAGAACAAAAGAGACAATTCCAACAGACAAACAAATTCGCACAGGACTCTCCAATACACACAAGTACCGGCCAGTCAACCAGACTACTGTCACAGGCGCAATTCCATTCACACCAGATTCAGGATCCTTACCCAAAGACCGCCCAAATGGTGTCCACTGGGGATGCCGGCGTGGCTCCTGACCGTTGGGGATATTTCCCACAACTTCCAATAGTGAAGCCTCCAGGGCTATAACCCTTTCCCTCCACTCAATGAGAATTCTCAACCAAATTTAGATGGGGACCCCAGATCCCTCCAAATGGAGGTGGCCAATCCTCCTTTTGCAGTCTTTCCCAATTAAACATTGGTATCGGAGGCCGTTTGTTCCTCTCAGGGAGGGGCCTATCTCGCTGGGGCCTCCAGTTGTTAGGGTATGATGCCGGCCACCTTCTGAGAGGACAAAGGACACTCGAGACAAAGGAAGTCACAAGGCAAGGTTTATTTTCTAGCTAAACCACCTGATGCAGCAGGTTTCAACAAGGACCCTGAATGCAAAGTTTAAGCAGGTCTTATACTCTTTAAAGCATCAATCATTGTCACATTGGAATTCCTCATGCCCCTGGGGTCACATTTTCCTGACATTGCCCACATCCTGGTGGTGGGGTAAGATTATTTATTGGGAACTGGAGAAACACCAGAGGTTTACTTATCAGGTTACATGGAATGTGTTCTTCCATAAATTAGGGACTAGTAGTGGAATAGAAACCTAAGGGTTAGATAAGAACAGCAGGGGAGTCCAGCTTTGGAAAGCTTATTTACAAGTGGAGACAAAGAAAGGCAAGAATGGGTGCTTATCTCTGCATGGTGCCTTTCATCTTTGTCCCAAACTTTTGCATGGCTCTAATGTGCAATTCCTCACAGCTCTGTCTGAGGTTACAGCTTTTAACTGACAGTTTACCATGTTTTACAACCCTGTTTCAAGGCTACCTTCCTCTTCATGAGGTTACCCAAGGGTCATGCCAGTTATAGCTGATTTTTAGGCTAGATGGGCTGCAAGTTAAAGTACCCCAACAGTAGATAGTGACTTGTTTAACATTATTTATTAAAGAGACTATGCTTTCCTCATTGTGTGTTTTTGACAACTTTGTCAAAAATTAATTGGTGTTAAATGTGTTCATTTATTTCTAGGTTCTCTATCCTGTACCACTGTTAAATGTGTCTGTCCTAAAACTAATACCATGATATTTTCATTTCCATAGCTTTATTAATATATTTTTAAGTCCTTTAGAAGTTTCATAGACTTTGTTCTTTGTATTCAAAATTGCTATGGCTACATAGCATCTTTTGTGATTCCAAAAATTTTAGGACTTGTATTTCTTCTGTGAAAAATGACACTGGAATGTTGATAGAGATTTCATTGAATTTGTAAGCTGCCTTGGGTGGCATCATTTTAATATTTCTTCTTTCAACCCGTGAACATGAGATCTTCATATTTATTTGTGCAATATTAAATATTTTCATTAACATTTTATTTTATCATTATATAGGTCTATATTCTCCTTGTAAATAAGATTGCACTCTATATTTTGTTTCATCTAATTTGTGCTAGTATCTAACAATCTAGTCATTTTTAATGTTGATTTATAACCTGCAAATTATTAAATTTGTTTATTAGTTCTAAAAGGTTTTTTGATGTTATTTTGTGCAGTGTTTAGGGATTTCTTTATAAATTCAGCACCCTTTTATGAATTACTTAATACAGTGTTTAAAAATATGTTCAAATCCTATCACAGAGGCTTTATACAGGAATATCTTCATAATTCTGCCATTTGTTTCTTGCTTCTGTTGGGTCTGGAGACCTAAGGCAGATGAATGAGTATCCCATCCCCCATGGAGAGCAATATCATTCCTACATCCTGAGGAGAGAGTGGACTGCATTCCTGCATCCTAAAGAAGAGATACCAAGTCTGATAGATCTGCCATAGGTCTGATGAGCAAAATGTTCTCAAGGTTGTTTCCCTCCCCCAGTAAAGGTGAAAACCAAACCAGTTCACCTGAGAAAGCCCGCAAATCCATGGCCAATGAGAAAAATCCACCTAACTCATAGTTAGAATGTCCATAAAAACCCCAGCCTTCACCTGAGCAGTGAGCCACCGGTTTCCAGGCTCCACTGCAGTATCTTAGCTGTAGCCTTTCCTTTCTCTCTAATAAATCCTACTTTATATAGCGGCTTCTGGTCATCATTCAGCTGCCTCACGAGGAAGTTCTCTGGCCAGTGAAGGCAAGGACCCTCGACACCGGCACTTCTTTCTTTAACACTATCTTTTTAATATATTTTATTAGCATATATTATTTGTGCAAAAGGATTCCATTTTGATATTTGTACATGCGTACAATGTACCCTGACCAAATTCACACCTTCTATTTCTTCTGTCCATACCATGTTCCCCCTTCTTAACATACTTTCACAGGTTTCATTTTTTTGTTGTCAAACATGTGTATAATATACTTAAAACATATTTATACTCCTTCACCATTTCTTTTGCTTTCCCCCCTCCAAACAGAACCTGTTTTTCATTCCTGTAATTCATTGTAGAATGAGATTCCACATAGTAGAGAGAACACATGATATTTCTCTTTCTTTGTCTGGCTTATTTTGCTTAACATAATGATATCTTGTTTTATCCATTTTCCTACAAATGACATAATTCCATTCTTCTTTAGGGTAAATGTGGTGTGTGTGTGTGTGTGTGTGTGTGTGTGTGTGTGTGTGCACTGCATTTTTTCATTTCCTTTGTACGTTCTTCAGTTTATGGACACCTAGGCTGTTTGCCTATTTTGGATACTTTGAATAGTGCTGCTATAAACATAGGTGTTATGTTGACCTAGACTGTTTTGGATATATACTCAGGAGTGGTATAGCAAGATCATATGGCATTTCTAGCTTTAAATTTTTAAGGAATCTCCATGCTTATTTTCAGAATGTCTACACTAGTTTACATTCCCTTGAACAGTGTACAAATTCCTTTTCCCTGACATCCTTGCCAGTATTTGTTGTGGTTTGTTTTCTTGATGATAGCCATTTAGGCAGGAGAGGGAGAGATGGGATTTCAATGTAGTTTTGATTTTTATTTCCTTTATGATTAAGAATGTTGAAGATTTCCTTATGTATTTATTAGCCATTTGTTCTTCTTTTGGAAATTGTTCAAACTGTTTGCTCCTTTATTAACAGAATTGTTTGTTCTTTTACCTCATATTTGGACCTCTTTATATATTTTAGTTAATAATTCTTTGATGAACAGCTTTCAAAGATTTTCTCTCCTTTTGTAGGTTGTCTCTTGGTTCTCGTAATTTTTATCTTCACTGTAAGTAAGATTTTAATTTGATTAGTCTCATTTTTTCAGTTTTTATTCTTATTTTCTGAGCAAGTGAGGTTCCATTCAGAAAATCATTGCTTATGCCTCTATCTTCAAGGGTTTTTCCTGTGTTTCTCTAGCAGTTTCAAAGTTTCTGATCTTACATTAATACCCGAGATTTATTTTGAATTGGTTTTTGTACATGGTCAGAGATAAGAGTTAATTTTCATTCTTCAACATGAGGATACGCAGTTTTTCCAACAACGTTTATTGTGTAGGATTTGTCACTCTTGTCAAACACATGTATGTAAATGGAAAAATGGTACCCAATGAAACTATTCCAGGAATGGGGTACAGGGGATAAAGGAGAATGATGGAGGGGGTTAATTCAAGTATGATATATTGAAAGAACTTGGTAAATGACACAAAGTACCTCCATCCAGCACAACAATAATTTCTTCAAAAAAAATCATGTTTAGAGCTGTGTGGGCATACTAATAAATATTCTATTTTACTCCATTGATTTATAGCTATACCCTTGTGTTATGTACTGTCATATCATTAGCTAACAGATCATTTCTCTTCTTCTTTTTTGTTTGGATGAAATTCATTTCATATTCTTGCCTTATTGCCCTGGAGATCAATCATAAACTTTAATTTTATTTCTCAATTTGCTCTGAACCTGGATATTTCTATATCCCAAAATGCATACATATACCTATTCTGGTAGAGATGTACAGCATAATGAGCATGAGAACAGGGAGTATGACCCACCTTATTTGAAATGTTAAGAATACAAGGAGAGCTTCTGATGAATTGAGCTTATTTCTGATTTATGAAATAAATAGGATCTCTTCAGATAGAAAAGGGATAATGCAAAGGAGTTATGCCTGACCTCAACCAAATAAGAATTTAGAACAGCCCTAGGTAAACTTACTAGGTGGTCTATATCTTCAGGAGGGCATTTCTTACTCTCTGGAAGAGTATTCATTTTTCTATATTCATTCTCAATTCCAAAAGTGAGTGTGTAAAATTATACTTACATTTTTGTGAGGTTTATTTTTAAAGAAAGAAGTCTCTTGACTGTTCTCTCCTCATTTCCAATTGGAAATTTCTCCAAATGTGAGTTCATATTTTTTTCTGCCTTGAATTTTGATATCTCTATGTTTGGACATATGAGGCTAAGCATGACAATTATGCAGGATTAGCATTCTTCACAATACCTAGAGATATGCTATCTTTCCCCTTGGTCTGACAACTTTTCTACCTCCCTCTTTGCCCTGTAATACACACTCCTAATAATTCTAATTTGTACACCTCTGCTAATTTCTTCACAAATATTTATTTGTCATTGCATTAATACATTGCAATTTTTTTCTTTTTTATTTGAGACTGATTTTTCAGACACATCCAATGCCATACAAATGGCAGAGTAATGTGGAGAATTTCCTGTCCTTATATAATTTTACTAGGACAAGAGTTTTAATGTAACTGACCATTTTTACATTCTTGAAAGTCTCTATGTCTTTCTAGGTCTCTTTCCTTTTTCCCTGCACTTATTATGATTAACAGTTTCTCACTTTTCATACATTGCAATGTTCTTACACAACTCATCCAAAATACCTATTCTACTCTCATAATTGTAAGTTTTATTATAATGCTTATGAATTAAATATTCCTTTCTCAATCCATTGCTCTTTCATGAATTTTATATTCAGGAAATTAATTCAAAATTATATGATTACTTTTACTTGGGTATGCTGGGCATATTTGAAAAAGTGAGCTCACTGTCTACCTGTTTTGCTTTTCCTACTTTTTCTATATATGTAAATGGAACATTTTTTTTATCTTTCATGCCATCTTCATGTATATATATGAATATGTATATATATGAATATACATATATGTATATATATGTATATTTACATATAAACACATGCACATGTGTATGCATACACATGTATTTATTAACCAATGCTTTAAGGAAATACTTGTTTATTTCTATATATATCTCACTTAATGACACAAGTGTCAGCTTTCAAAGAGAGATGCAGAAAAGAGGGAGAGGAGGAAGGGATTGAGAGAAAGAGAGAGAGAGAGAGAATATTTTCTTTAACTTTTTTGAATTCTTTAGTTTTGGCATGTACAACAACAGGATTCAATCTATCACAGAAGCTAATTATAGGTCTATACTGGCCAATAGACCTATCATCTTCATTTTCTCAATCATATACATGCCACACAAACTCAGTTGTTTAGGAGATCCCGCATCATACAAATTAGTAATGTGTCATATTTGCCTTGAGCTACATAATATTTGTAGGTATGATATTGACAGTTATCTAATATGGGAATCTGAAGTCAGTGTTTTCTGACTAAATTCTTAAGGTAGCAGAGGTTACCTGTGCTTTGGACCAAGAATTGTTTGGAATATGATATAGAAGTAAGTTTATATACAAAACTGTAAACATTTAATAATATCTTTGCAGTTGTAAAGTCTCATGCTTACTGAGTCAGCAGAAACACAATTTATAGTTGTATATAAGTGTTCTTGGTCCTCAGACACAAACAAAAATTTTTGTTTATGTGTTCAGTTCAGTTTAGCAAGATGTTAATAATTTCATTTTTTTCACCAATTGCTAACTATGTGCATTAAAACCATAAAATTTTTACTGCAGTCAAGGATGAATCCATGCCATGTCCTCATCTGGAGGCTCAACTGGAAATAATTTCTAAGATCATGAAGGTGTTTGGCAGGATTCATTTTCTTGGTACTCCATGAATGAGGGCCCTGGATCAATGTAGACTATGAAACATAAACTATTCTTAGGTCCTAGCTTTTTCTATTCACATGACTTTCTCCATAAGCATATTAAAACATGAAAGTTTGCTCCCTTAAGGAGCTGTTTCCTTCTTTCTGTTCTATCACATTCACCATATTCCATTGGGAGAAGTAGGCCATATATCTATATATTTCAGAGGAGGAAGTTATATAAAAGCTTAAACACTAAAAGGAGGGAAACATGTGAGGTAGCATTACAGGTTGCCTGCCATCAAAGAAAGAATCCAATATTAAGAGAGAAAAAACATTTTATTTGGATATAGCACAAAATACCTAAAACAACAACAACAAATAACAATGACCAGGAGTGGTGGCTCATGACTCAAATCCCAACTATTTGATAGGTAGAAATTGGGAAGATCTGTGTTCAAGTCCAGTCTAGACAAAAGCAGCAAGAGCAGCCCTCAACAAACTAGCCAGGTTGGGTTACATGTGCCTGTAATCTCACACACTCAGGAGGCATGAGTAGGAAGATTGTGGACAGGGCTGGTGGTAAAAAGTGAGATGCTATTTGAAAAAGAACCTAAAGCAAAAAGGGCTGAAAGTATGGCTCAAGTGGATAGAGTGCCTGTGTAGAAAATGCAAGGGACTTAACTCAAACCCTAGTATTGAAAAAAAGAAAGAAAAAAATATATACCTTTAGTTGTTTTTTTTTAATAAGGAAAACTCCCTTCACATTTTATTTCATTTTAGGAAAATCCTAAATAGCAAGCCCCAACTGATAGCTGAATCCTAAAGAAATAAATTTTCTTTGTTGTGTACCATGACTCTGGGACCACAGTAAACTATCCATTTCTGTTTAATAATTCATTACTTACACTTACAATAAAATATATTTGTGTAATACATTTGAAATTACATAATTTTAAGCCAGTGATTATCACTGAATATGGTAACATTTTTATGGGTGCTATTCTTTCTGGTATATTTTAATTTAAAATATAATCCAACTCTTTGTAGCAGTAATAATTTTAGTTCAATAATTATTGAGTAGCAATATTTGTACATTTTAGACTGCAATTATTTTTCCAATTTTTATCATAAGCATATATTAGTTGTATGGGGGGGTGTCATTGTGATGTTTATATATGTGCTAACAAGATATCTTAATTAGATTCACCCCTCCATTATTCTCCCTCATCACCTCTTACCCATTCATAGAACAAATTTCAACAGGTTCCATCATTCAATTTTTTATACACAAGTACAAAGTATATTGACTTTCCTTGTTGGGAGGTTCTTTATAAATCTCATAACCTCCTTGCTTGTTAGAGTTCTGTTCATGTTGTTGATGTCCTCTTTATTCAATTTTGGTGGGTCATATATGTCAAGAAATTCATCAATTTCTTCTTCATTTTCCAGTTTGCTGGAATTTAGACTTTAAATGATTCCCATATAATTTTCTGAATTTCATTCATGTCTGTTGCAGTATTCCCTTTTTTCAATACTGATTTTATTAATTTTGTTGCTCTATTTTCTTTTGGTACTAGAAATCCTAGCCAGAGCAAATGGGCAAAAGAAAGAGATAAAAATAATTCAAATAGGTAAGGAATAAATCAAATTCTCCCTATTTGCTGATGGTATGCTCTTGTACCTAAAATCTCCACCAAAAGCTCTTAAATCTTACAAACAAATTCATCAAAGTACCAAGCAAGACACAAAATCAATATAAGATACAAAATCAATGCACAGATACTAGTAGCATTTCTATACACCAACAATGAATAGTCTGAGAAAGAAATCAGGAGAACAATTATATTCATGATAGCATCAGAAATTATAACATAATAATTTTAATGAGGAAAGTGAATGATATATACAAAGAAAACTACAAACCAATATAAATCACTAAAGATAGAAATTGAAGAAGACAGTTGAAGATGGAAGGTCGTCCTATGTTCATGAATTGATACAATCAATATTATTAAAGTGACAAACCATTCAATATGTTCAGTGAAATTCCCACCAAATTCCAATGACATTTTTCATGGAGATTGAAAAACCTATCCTAAAGTTCATATGAAATAAAAAAAACCTCAAATAACTAAAACAATCCTGACCAAAAGAGCAACTCTTGAGATATCACAGTATCTGACTTCAAAATATACAACAGAGCCATAGCAATAAAAACAGCTGGTACTGGCACAAAAACAGACAAAATTGATAGAACACAATAAGTGATCCAGACACAAACCTACGAAGCTACAGTCATTAGATTTCTGACCATGGAGCCCAAAATATGGGGCTGGGAAAATTGTGCATTCACCTGTGGAAGATTGCAAACTAGATCTTAGTCCCACCCAATATTAAAATCAATTCAAATGTATCAGAAATCTTAATGTAAGATCTGCAACTGTGAAACCATTAAAAGAAGAATGGGGAAAACTGTGGAACAGACTATCATTAATTTCAACATTCTAATGAAAGTCTGTGCAAAAGAATCTTAATGTCTCTATCTATGCTATATCTTAAAATCTTACAACATCAAGGAAAGAAATTAAGTACAATCAGAAAATAATGGTTCTTTTTTACTGTATCCCTTCTTACCTTCCGAAATGTATTTAAACAGAAGCTTGATGTCATATAAAAAAGTGCTTAATACAGCTGGAGAAAAGGACATAAAAAGGAATAACTACATTCATGAAAATGTATTCAGGTCACAGTGTTTTAAAAATAGTATGAAATATGTTGTGTAAAGAAACATCATTCAATATAAAAGCAAGCACCCCATATTTCATATCATATTGTAGTACATTCTTTCAGTGGATGCTCCTGAGACCATGAAGAAATGCTGCCTTTCAAAGTATTGAAAATAATTAGGTTGTGTTTGCTAACCCATTTTATTTTGCACATTACATTCAAGAATAAAATCACTGGGTGCCAGTAACTCATGCCTGTAATCCTAGCTACTCAGAAGGCAGAGATCATGTGGATCTCAGTAGTTCATGATACCCTACCTCAAAACAAAAAAATTCCCAAAATAATGGCTGATGGAGTGGCTCAAGGTGTAGGCCCTGAGTTCAACCCCCAGTACTGTTGAAAAAAAAAAAAAGAGTAAAATACAACTTCTAACTGAACAAAAGATTATAGGCATTGCCATTAAAGTAAGGTAGTGTAAAGAACTGTAGAAGAAAATGCTGAAAATGATAATGGAAGCACTTCAAAGACATAATACTTAACACCTTACAGTAAATCAAAAAGCTAGGTTCAGCAGTTGGGTTTGTTGAACTACTCCTGTGAAAATGTAAGCTGTAAGAGTACAGAAATCTCAGTCAGCATTTCCCTATTTTAAGCCTATTTTCTAGAGTAGTGATGGATATATATACTATACATGTAACTTTTCTAAAAGTTGCCAGATAGTTACAAACTCTTTCAAGTCCTTGTTTAAAATGTATAATTTGCAAAGCACACATTTATTCTTCTTAAGTACATCATGGGTTTCTCTTCTTACAGTCATTTAATTTTATGATTTTCTTAGATAATTGAAAATTATCTAAATTATTCTGAATAATTTTTAATTTCTAATTTCATCAGAAATTCCAAAATGTTAAATCATCTGAGATATGGACTGTTTCACAAGTATATGAATTTATTATTAATTAAAAATCTAAAACTAATTTAAAAATCTGTAGCATATTGAAGTTTATAGTTGCAAAATAATTACTTACAGTCTATTTTACCTTCAAAATGGAAAGTGTGTGTTTTTGTCTCAAACAAAACTTTAGGAGGAAAAGTATCAATGAAAAATAAATGCATTAGATAACTACCTTATGGTATGTATCAGAGTTATTTGTCAATAAACCAGGTTACAGTTACAGTACAAAGATTATTTGAATAAATAAATAAATTTATAATCAAGTTGGGGAAAATATATTTATTTTCTTCAAATGCTTTACTTATAAGAGTTTGAAACAGAAATAATTATTTGTAATCCATTCTAACATAAGAAAAATGACTGTGTCATAATAATGTCTTCAATTACAAAATTTTCATTTCATTTTCAATATATCTCCATGAGTATATATGTATATGTGGGATTGAATGCATGTACTGTGCTCCTTTTTCTCCTTTAAAATAGAATTTTTGCAAGTTTTAATATCACAACAAACTTAAGCAAAACATATAGACACATACAGCTCTGTCCACCACACACACGGCCTTTATTATCAGCCTCTCAGCTACAATGGTTCATTTTTAAGAATAATAATCCTACAATAATATATCACCCCCAAATCAGTAGATTATGTTAAGGTTCACTTTTGTTATTTTAAAATCTATGGATTTTGAAAAAATAATGAATAATAATATATGCCCATCTTTATAGTATTGTATGTGACATTTGCACTGCCTTAAAAAGTATTCTGTGCTTTGTTTACATATCCTCCATAACTCCTGGCACTCTCTGGTCTTTTTATTTAATGTCTCTATTGTTTTACCTTTTCCAAAAGATCATATTGTTGGAATTACCAAGCTTGTAACCTTTTCAGAAAATTGACCATTTCTCATCTGTTAAAACATATTTAAACTATTCTTCTGGCTTGAAAGCTTATTGTTTTAAAATGGGTGATATTCCATTATCTTGATGTACTACACTTTACATACCTATTAACCTCTGGTGGATAAGTTGGTTGCTTTGAAATATTGACATTTATGAGTGAAGTTACTGCAAACATCTAACGTGTAGATTTTATGTAGATGTAAATTCTTAACTCTTTGGGTGAATTCCAAAAGGATTAATTACTGGATCATATGATAAAATTATATTTAATTTTGTAAGAAAGAGTTCTATTATTTCCCAAAGTTTCTGCAACTTTTTTCATTGCTATCAGAAATAAATGAAGATTCATATTTTCACCAGCATTTAGTGCTGTCAGCATCCTGGAGTTTGGTTATTCTAATAATTATCCAATAGTGTCTAACCATTATTTCAGTTTGCATTTCCGTGATGGCATATTAAATAGTGAATATGTCTACATGCTTACTTTCCATCTATATATCTTCTTTGGTGAGATTTCTGCTCAGGTCTTTTGCCCATTTTAAATCTAGTTATTTCTTTCCTCATCTTGAGTTTTACGTGTTCTTCATATATTGTGTATCCTTTTACCAGATTTGGTGTTTGAAATATTTTCCCAGTCTTTGTGTTGTCTTCTCATTATCTTAACATTTTATGTCACAGTGCTGGTCTAGGTTATTAATTATTTATTTTATGTATCTTAATGGGATTGTTTATAAAATGTTATTGTCATGCCAAAGATGATCTAGAATTTCTTCTGGGCTATTTTTTTTTACAATTTTATGATTTTCATTTTACATTAAAATTTGTGACATATTTTTTGGTAATTTTGTGAAGTGAAGTCTGTGTCTAGATTAATGGCTTTATGTATTGGTATCCAGTTATTCCATCACTGATTGTTTGAAGGATTATCATATCACTAAGATTACTAAATTTGGCCTATAGTTCAAAATCAATTGACTACATAGGGATGTATTTTTGGGTTTTATGTTCCATCAGTTTATTGTCTATTCTTTCACCATTACCACTTTTTCTTCCTTACTGTAGCTTTATAGTAAATAGTACAGTCAGATAATGTAAGTCCTCCAACTTTGTTCTCCTTTAATATTGTTTTGTTTAGTTTGTTATTTTGTCTCAATGCAAGCTTTGGTAAAAATTTAGTGGTAAATAACTTCCATTCTGTTTGGAATTTCACTCATTCTGCAGATTACATTGAAAGTAAGTGAGATTCTTATAATATTGAGTTTCCCTTCCCATCAAAATAAAAGTCTCTCTACTCATTTTGATCTAAGATTTCTTTTTCACAGAAACTTGTAGTTTTTTTCATACAGATCTTAAACATACTTTCAGATATGTATCTAATTATTTTTTCCAGGGGATGAAAATATAAATAGCAATGTATTATTTATCTCAGTTTGCATTTACTCTTTACTTGTAGCTAAGAAACCATAGGCTTTTGTTTTTGTCTATTACTCTTATGTCCTGTAGTTTCCATATCACCAGGATCATTTTGTCAGTATTCTTTTGTATATTCTTTATATAATCTTGTCTTCTGCATACACAGGCAGTCTCATTTCCTGTCACTCTGTATCACTTCATGTTATTTTATTGTGTTAGTACATCAGCTAGAATTTTCTATGTAATAATTAAAAGGAATGTCAAGAATGATCATAACAGACAGGCTATGTGTTTTTCAGTACTTTTTCTACATGGGTTTTGGAAAGAAAAGGTATTTAAACTTCAACAAAATCTCAAGTTACTGAACAAAATTGTAGTCACTGTTATATATTAAATACTATATAATTTATATTTAATCTAATCATAACTAATCTATATGTAGTTTTTACTTTATACCAAGGACTGTTTTACTATTCCTTTCTTGCTTTGTTGTTTTCTTTCTTCTTTTCCTTCTTTCTGTTTATTTATTTGTTTTTGATAAGGGTCTTACTACACCATCCACTGACCTTCAGGTCAGTGTTTTCCTGCTTCAGACTCCCAAGTGCTCAAATTACATATATGTGCCCTGTGACACAATTTCTAGCTCAAGGAATATTCTTAAATATTGACATTTGCTTATTCATTGAAATTTATATTGTTATTTTTCCTGTTTCTAAATAATAAACTCAAAGTCCAGAGAAGTGTAATAATTTACTAAAGGTAAAATAGCCATTTTGTTATAGAGCCAGGTTGTAAAATATGGAGCCTAGAGGCAGATTTTCTGCTTTAATATGAATCTATCACCTATCTCATTGAAATTCCTACCTTTTAATATAGTATAGTCTAATTACAAAGTTTATTTGTATGTATATATTAATAATTGAGTGGTTTTTAATATGTTTTGGTTAATGAATACCTACATTTGAAGCTTCAGATGGAGGAAGAAAAACTTGAGTAAGAAAGGCATTATATTAGTAAATAAAAACAGGTAGGTTAGTCATCAGAATGGAGAAGGAAGAAGGGGAAGGATTGATGAGAGGGTCTTCATTAAGAAATAAGGACTCTTAGATGGTAGGTACCCTTTCTTGGGAACCCCCCAACTCTGTGGTTCTACTTTCCCACTTTACTCATTTCTATATCAATAAACTCTCCCATTTTACAATTAAAAGAATTCTTAGCAGAAAAAAAGAGTAATTCAGATTATTTAAAATGGTATGAGAAAAAAAGGTTTAATATTAAATTCCTCATTGCTATTGAGATAAGTGCTAATAATCAGAATTTTAGGTTGCAAGTTGTATTTTAGAATGTAAAATAAAATACAAAAATTAAATTGTAGCTGTTAATATACATAATTTCATTTTCAGATATCATAATTTATGTGTATTAAAATAAAATATGAATGTAGTATACTCTGAGATTGGGTTCATGTAGTTTATTCATACATGAATTAAAAATAATAAATCAAAAAATAAAAATCAACAGAAATAGAAAAATTTCAATTTGTAACAAAAACATTAAGTAATTAATTAAATAGAATTTTATCCCTCCTCAAAAATTTAAATTGACTTCTCAGTTAAATTCAAACATCTTCTTAGTATAATAAAGTGTTGACCACAAAAGTTTATCTTGCAATGAATTTCATGTAAGTTGCATTTAATTAGTTATTCAAGGAAATATCTGATTTACTTTCATGTATATTGAATATTTAAGTTTTGTAGAATTTTTGTTGAATACAAATGTATAAAAATGGAATTAACTGTGAGTATGGGTTCCAAACAGATAATATTTTTAACTAAACATGTACATAATCACTAAAACACTTAAATAATTCTAGCTATGCAATCCTAAACATAGTATTTAATACTCTGGCTCAATTTTCTCAACTGCTATTGCAAGGACTGTGTTAATACAAGAAAAGGACAGATTCAGCACTAGTTAAGTAATTCATAATTATATCATGTTTTGTGGGAATTGGTTATATTTTCAAACAATTAGTAATGTAAGTAGTTGCTTTAGAAAAGTAGTATAACCATCATAATGTGGAATAAACAGATGTAATTCTTTTGTGTTTCAGCTTATTCATATAAGCAATAAGGTTATTTTCC
Source organism: Castor canadensis (assembly GCF_047511655.1). Lineage (NCBI taxonomy): Eukaryota > Metazoa > Chordata > Mammalia > Rodentia > Castoridae > Castor > Castor canadensis. The sequence goes on along the minus strand of NC_133390.1, from coordinate 23,659,151 downwards.
TAAAAAATCTATTAAAATGCTAACCTTTTCATAATTAAACCTCCATTGACTTACTGGCTGTAATACCAGACTCTGGATATACAATAGTCTCTAAATGTCCTTAATATTTCAATATCAGTTCACTTTTTATCAATTATTCCTCTTTTCCATCTCACTGCTACGGAGATTAGATTTTGTGAAGGGTAAAAATTTTCTTAATTTTTTAAAACAAAACATTTGCAAGGGCAACTGAAACCAATAATATATTATAACTGTTTTCTGAGGGATCCAAGATGGCCACTAGAGGGAAAAAGCAAGAAAGCATGAGCTCTGTAAGTCCAAAACTTTGCTGAGATACTAGAGCCACACTTGGCAGAAAAATAACACCAAGAAGAATGGAAACTCTGACACCCCGAACCCCCAGCCGGTACACAGCTTCTCCATGCCACTTTACACTGAGAAAACAGGAGGGCTTCTGTGCTGTCAGACACCGGCTCCAAACCTGCTTGGGGAGATGCAGCCCAACAGGTGAGCAAATAAGCTGCATGCAGTATTCCCACAGCTACACCTGGGATAAACCAGCATAGCCCCTGGGCAGACTGATCCCTGCCCCACAAAAACAACCAAACAAAAACCTGAGTAATAAACAAGGAGCTGAAAAGGACATGTGGCAGAGGGGGCAGGGTGCTCTGAGCCCACCAGAGAAGCGGAAAGGTGCAAGGAGCTGATCTCCATGGAAACTTTCAGTAAACAAAGCCTGGAAAGGCAGAAGGGCTGGCAGTGGGTGGGTAATAAGCCACTGCCTGATATAGGGCAGATAACAGTCTACAAAACTCATTTCCTGAGCCAGTGAGCAACATCCAAAGTCAAACAATGTTGCAAAGTTGAAAAACAGTCAGACAACCAGCATAACACACTGACAGCAGAAAGCCAGCCGACAGATCTCTGACCTTGCCCCAGAGAAAAGGCATGAGGCAAAGAAACAAGTCCCCAGTAAACCAACACAGCAAAAGTCCAACTCCAAAGCAGGATGGCTAGTGGGACACAGAGCTGATCTCAGGAACCAGAGGACAAGCCATACCTCACTGAGGGAAGAGCTGAGTAAGCAGCTGCCACTGAAAGATAGGAAAAAAAAAAAAAAAAAACTGGTGAGTCTCCCTAACCACCTGGCAAGACTAAGGCAGAGCTTCTGCTTAAATACCAACACCAGGACTGGATACTGAAAGAGTAAAACCTGAACTACTAAGACTGAAATTCTATGTTCCTGAACCTGGAATTTATTTTTTTATGAGTTTGTTTTGTTCCCTGTTTGTCTACCACGTCTCCCTGTTGTTTCTTTGGTTCTCTCTCTCTCTTTTTTTTCATTCTTTGTTTTATTAGTCTTACTATTGTAAGTAAGCTAATACTAAATTACACACAGACCAAGGAGAGAAACAGCACCAAGTGGAGTGATGGGAAGACAAAAAAGTGATGGAAGCCATTCTGCCTCAAAAAATAAATTAATACAGAATTCAGAGGGAAATGAAGAAAACTAATACCCAATTTGAGACTCCAACAAAGCAAAGGTAAACTTTGCCAAGAAACCCAACAAAACCAACAAGAACACCCTGAAATAAGAAATTCTGCAAGTAATCAATGAGAATTTCATGGAGATGTTACTAGACGTGGTCAACCAAACTGTACAGGAGGCACTCAAGAAATTTCAAGACAACAAAAATAAAGAATATAAGAAAACAAAAAAACAAATAAATGAACTCATAGGAGCCCTAAATAAATACCAAAGTGAAACAGAGAACAACATGAATAGAGAGAGAAATGAATTAAGGATGAAAATTGACAATATTAAAGAAGAAGTGAACCATGATATGGAAAGCCTCGAAAAAAACAATGAAATAGAAATACAAAACACAATGGAAGACCACTCCAGAAGACTAGAACAAACAGAACACAGAATCTCAGAACTTGAAGATGAAATGGAAATTAAAGGAAAAACTGAAGAGCTATTAGTCAAACCACTCAAAACCTGTGAAAGGAATATGCAAGAACTCACTGACCCCACTAAAAGACTAAACCTGAGAATCATGGGCATTGAAGAAGGAAAAAAGTTGCAAAAAAGGAATCCATAATATGTTCAACAAAATAATAACAGAAAAATGCCCAAATCTAGAGAAAACTATGCCCATTCAGGTACAGGAAGCCTCCAGGACACCAAGGAGACTTAACCAAAATACAACTAACCCACAACATATTATCTTTAAAACAACAAGCACAGAGAATAGAGAAAGAATATTGAAGGCTGTAAGAGGGAAAAAACAAATAAAATAAAAAGGTAAACCCATCAACATCACAGCAGATTTTTCAACAGAAATCTTAAAAGCAAAAAGAGCATGGAGTGAGATATTCTAGACACAGAATGAAAATAACTTCAACCCTAGGATACTTTACCCAGCAAAACTATCATTCAAAATGGAGGGTGCAATAATAGTCTTCCATGACAAGCAGAAACTAAAACAATATATGACCACCAAGTCACCACTACAAAAGATTCTTCAATGAATTCTGAACACAGAAAATGAGAGCAAAGAAAATCATGAAAGAATAGGCAGTACTAAACCACAGAAGAAGAAAAGGCAAGAAAGTAGGGAGTAACATTGATTCAGTTGCACACAATCAAATCCTTAAACAACAAAAACAACTAAATGATAAGAATCACCATATACCTATCAATATTAACACTGAATTTTAATAGACTTAATTCCCCATGAAAAGACACCTTTTGGCAAACTGGATTAAAAGGGAACATCCAACAATCTGTTGCTTACAGGAGACCGATTTCATCAACAGAAAGAAGTACTGGCTTGGGGTGAAAGGCTAGAAGAAGATTTACCAAGACAATGGCCCCCCAAAACAGACAGGAGTAGCAATACTTATCTCAGACAAAGTAGACTTCCAACTTACACTGATCAAACAAGATAAAGGACACTGCATACTAATAAAAGGGGAAATACACCAAAGGAAATAATATCAACCTATATGAACCCAATGTCAATGCACCCAATTTCACTCAACATACTCTGAGGAACCTAAAAACATATATAGACTCCAACACAGTGGTAGTGGGAGACTTTAATACTGCCCTATAGCCAATAAATAGGTCATCCAACAAAAATTTGATAAAGAAATTCTAGAACTAAATCACACCATATCAAATGGACCTAACTGATGTCTAGGGAATATTTCATCCAACTTCTGCACAATATACTTTCTTCTCAGCAGCCCATGGAACCTTCTCCAAAATTGATCATATCTTAGGTCACAAAGCAAGCCTCAGCAAATGTAAGAAAATAGAAATAATCTCATGCATTCTATCTGATCACAACGGATTAAAACTAGAACTCAACCACAAAAACAACAGTAAAAAACACGCACACAATTGGCAGTTGAACAACACATTGCTCAATGATCAATGGGGCATTGACAAAATAAAAGAGGAAATTAAAAGTTTCCTGGAAGTTAATGAAAATGAAAACACCACCTATTGGAACCTATGGCACAAGCAAAAGCAATCCTAAGTGAAAAGTTTAGCCATGAGTGCATATATTAAAAGAACAGAAAGATCTCAAATCAATGACCTAATGCTATATCTCAAACTCCTAGAAAAACAGGAACAAACTGATCCCAAAACTAGCAGATGGCGAGAAATAATGAATATAAGAGACTAAATCAATGAAATAGAAACCAAAAAAATAAATAAATAAGATTGAAAGACCCTTGGCAAACCTGACTAAAATGAGGAGAGAAGAAAACTCAAATCAGTAAAATAAGGAATGCAAAAAGGGAGATAACAACAAACACCACAAAAATCCTGGAAATCATCAGAGACTACTTTGAGAACCTATATTCTAATAAATTTGAAAATCTTGGAGAAATGGGACACATTTCTAGATAATTATGACCATCCAAAATTGAACCAAGAGGATATTAGTCACCTGAATAGATCTATAACACAAAATGAAATTGAAACAGCAGTAAAGAGTCTCCCCAAAAAGAAAAGTCCAGGACCTGATGGAGTCTCTGCTGAACTCTATCTGACCTTTAAAGAAAAACTAATATCAACCCTCCTTAAAATATTTCACAAAATAGAAAGGGAAGGAGAACTGCCTCACTCATTTTATGAAGCCAGTGTTACACTCATCCCAAAACCAGACAAAGACACCTCCAAAAATGAGAGCTATAGGTAATTCTCCTCATTGAACATCGATGCAAAAATCCTCTATAAAATTTGGGCAAACTGAATCCAATAACACATCAGAAAGATCATTCATCAAGACCAAGTCAGATTCATCCCAGGGATGCAGGGGTGGTTGAACATATTCAAATCAATAAATGTAACACAGCACATTAATAGAAACAAAGACAAAAACCACTTGATCATCTCAATAGATGCCGAAAAAGCCTTCCACAAGATCCAACACCACTTCTTGATAAAAGGTCTAAGAAAACTATGAACAGATGAATGTACTTCAACATTGTAAAGACTATATATGACAAACCTATAGCCAACATCATACTTAATGGAGAAAAACTGAAACCATTCCCACTGAAATCAGGAATGAGACAAGGGTGCCCACTACCTCCACTCCTATTCAACATAGTACTGGAATTCCTAGCAGAGCAGTTAGGCAAGAAGAAGAAATAAAAGGAATACAAATAGGTAAAGAATCTGTCAAAATATCCCTATCTGCAAACCATATGGTCCTATACCTCAAAGACCCAAAAAACTCTACCTAAAAATGCCTAGACAACATAAAAAGCTATAGCAAGGTGGCAGGGTACAAAATCAACATACAAAAATCATTCGCTTTCCTATACACCAATAACAAACAAATTGAGAAAGAATATATGGAAACAATTCCACTTAAAATAGCCTCAAAAAAAAAAAAAGTCAAATACCTAGGAGTAAACTTAATCAAGGATGTGAATGACCTCTACAAGGAGAACTACAAACTCCTGAAAAGAGATCAAGGAAGACTACAGAAGGAGAGATCTTCTGTGCCCATGGATTAGTAGAATCAACATAGTAAAAACAGCTATGCTACCAAAAACAATCTACATGTTTAATGCAATCCCATCAAAATCCCAAAGACATTCATTACAGAGATTGAAAAATCTACCCTAAATTTCATTTGGAAACACAAGAGACTATGAATAGTGAAGGCAATATTCAGCAAAAAAAGCAATGCTTTAGGTATTACAATACCAGACTTCAAACTATATTATAAAGCAATAGCAATAAAAACAGCATGGTATTGGCAGAAAAACAGACATGAAGACCAGTGGAACAGAATAGAGGACCAGGATATGAATCCACCTAGGTACACCCATCTTATTTTTGACAAAGGTGCCAAAAATATATAATGGAGAATGGACAGTCTCTTCAACAAATGGGAAAAGTGGTTATCCATGTGCAAAAAACTGAAATTAGATCCATATTTATCAGCCTGTACTAGTAGCAACTCAAAATGGATCAAGGACCTTAATATCAGACCAGAAACTGTGAAGTTAGTACAGGAAAGTGCAGGGAATACTCTGTAAATAATAGGTATAGGCAAGGACTTCCTCAATAGAACCCCGCCAGCTCAGCATCTAAATGAAAGGATGGACAAATGGGGCTTCATAAAACTAAAAATCTTCTGCACAACAAAACAAACAGTCTCTAAATTGAAAAGACCATTCACAGAGTGGGAGAAAATATTTGCCAGCTATACATCTGACAAAGGACTGATTACCAGATTATACAAAGAACTAAAAAAACTAAACTCTCCCCAAATCAACAAACAAATAAAGAAATGTGGAACTGAATTAATCAGAACGTTCTCAAAAGAAGAAATTCAAATGGCCAAAAAACACATGAAAAAATGCTCACCATCTCTAGCCATAAAGGAAATGCAAATCAAAACATTAAAATTCCACCTCACCCTTGTTAGAATAGCCATCATCAAAAACACCACCAACAGCATGTGTTGACGAGGATGTGGAGAAAAAGGAACCCACGTACACTGCTGGTGGGAATGCAAACTAATGCAGCCACTCTGGAAAATAATTTGGGGGCTTCTTAAAAATCTAAACATAGATCTGCCATATGATCCAGCAATCCCACTCCTGGGGATATACACAAAGAATGAGACTCAGATTACTACAGAGGCACCTGCACACCCATGTTCATTGCAGTGCTATTCACAATAGCCAAGTTATAGAAACAGCCAAGATGCCCCACTACTGATGAATGGATTAAGGAAATGTACTTATACACAATGGAGTTTTACTCAGAGTGAAGAAGAATGAAATCTTATCGTTCTGAAGTAACTGGTTGGATCTGGAGAACATCATCCTGAGTGAGGTTAACCAGGCTTAGAAGACCAAAAATTGTATGTTCTCCCTCATATGAGGACTTTAGATCTAAGGCAAATACAGCAATGTGATTGGACTTGGGTCATGTGCTAAGGGGAGAGCACATACTGGAGGTATGGGGATAGGTAGGAAACCCAAAACGTAAAAGTATTTGATGTCCCCACTGCAGAGGAACTAATACAGAAACCTTAAAGCAACTGAGGTCAATAGGGGAAGGGGATCAGGAATGAGTGAAAAGGTCACATAGAGATGAATCAACTTGGGTTTTAACACATTTGTACATTGGAGCAATGCTAGGAATCTCTCTGTATAACTATCCTTACCTCAACTGGCAAAAAATGCTTTGTCTTTCTTATTATTGCTTATGTCTTCTCTTGAACAAAATTAGAGATAAGAGCAGAACAGGTTCCGCCCGGAAGCGAGGAGGCTTGAAGGGGAGATGGAGGGGTTGGGGGATGGGAGGGTGGAGAAATGGCCCAAACAATGTATGCACATATGAATAAATGAATAAAAAATTTTTAAAAACCTGCTTTCCTTCCCTAAAGCTCTTAGAGTAATAATAGTAATAATAATAGTGGCAAAAGATATCCTTAATTTGAATTTGGGAAACTGAAATCACATAGAAGGTAATGCATTTCACTGGGGCTGGAGAAGTGGCTCAATGTGGTAGAGCACCATCTTGCCAAGGTAATGCATTTTATGACACTGTCCTTAAGAGACTAAAGAAAGTGGGCCTAATTTTGCATAATGGAAAGAAGGTCAGAATCTTGATCAAGCACACTTTTCATATAATCTGTTTAGGTGTGAAAAGATTAAATAAAAACCACAGTAAATATGATTAAGTACCAAGCACCAATTTTCAATTGTAGCCCTTAAAGAAAACAAAGTAGCCAAGCAAAGTAGCTCACTCCTATAATACAAGCTAGTTGGGTAGCTGAGATCTGAAGGATAGTGGTTCCAGGATATTCTGTGCAAAATTGTGGTGAGATCCATCTCAACCAATAAATGCTAGGTGGGGTGACAGGAGACTCTTGTCCCAGCGAGGCAGAAAATGTAAAATAAGAGTATTACAGTCTGCGCTGGAGGGCAAAACAGCAATAACCTATCTCAAAAATAACCAGAGCACAAAAGGTCTGGAAGCATGAATCAAGCGGGAGATCACCAGCCTTGCAAGTGTGAAGCCCTGAGTTCAAATCCTAATATATATTGGGATCACAGTAACAAAATTAAGCCAAATCATAATCTTGACAGTGTATCACACACTATATTTATGTTCCATAGCTTATGCTGAAGATTTGTTTTTATTAAAATTGTGATAGTTAAACAAGTTTGTAAGATTTAGGCAGAATTAATAAAATTTAGAGTAAAATATGGTTTGTATATATGTGAAATTTTAAGTATACAGCAAAGATAACTCTTATGATTTTGATTAAGAAGTAATGAAATCATTTACATAATCTTGCATAAAATTGTAAATATAACAATATAAAGTGGAGATCATGTATTGGTTTTCATCTTGCAGTTTAAAAAAATCCTTAATTTTTATTCATATGATAACAAATCACAAGACAGGAAGCTTAAAGATTATAAAATAAATCTATGTAAAGAGCCCAGTATGCAGTCAAGAGCATCTGAAATGGACCTTTTCAAATATAGAAAATGTGGGTTGTTTTTCTCCTGACAAGAGTATATTGTTGTCATAATAAATAAGATCAAGGTTAGGAACCAGTGTGGCCTCCAGCTGAAGGACTTCACTGTTAATATTTCCAGAATGAGAAGTTAGTGCCTGAACTTAAATAGTATGTTTCTTCCTTGTCATTGCTTGAAGTGTCATAAATAGCTGTAGTGGCAAACACCACAAAGGAAACAGCATAAAAGAAACCTGTTAAATCTTCATTATTGGAGTAGTGCTATCAAACAGGGTAAGAGTATACCACTGTGTGTGAACCTAACCAACTGAACACAACCAATATCCAACAAAACATTCTAATAACAGCAAAAAAGCATTTTAGAAAAATAATAAACATTTATTGCATCATCAAACAGAAGAATCAACCCTAACATTAAAGAAACGGAATTCTACACACTCTTCCTCATCTCTGGAAAAATTGTTGGAATGATGTTAGTGAATTAATGACTATTAATAAAGAGTTACAGAAGTCACGAGGATGAAATGACTTCTTTGCAAATAATCTGGTTTTTTCCAGTTTCTGTAACATTGTAAAAATTATTGCACCAAATCTAATGAGCACTGAGAAACCATCATACTGAGAATGCTCAAGGAACTTTCTTTTTTTAAATTTTTTTATTTGTTCATATATGCATACATTGCTTAGGCCATTTCTCCCCCCTGCTCTTAGCCCCTTCACTTTCCCCCTCAACCTCCACTCTTCCAGGCAGAACATGTTCTGCCTTCTTCTCCAATTTTGTTGAAGAGAAGACATAAGCAATAATAAAAAAGACATAGCATTTTTGTTAATTTGACATAAGGATAGCTGGACATAGATTCCTAGCATTGCTTATATGCACAAGTGTATTACAACCCAAATTGATTCATCTCTAAGGACCTTTTCACTACTTCCAGGTCACCTTCCCATAGTGACCTCTGTTGTTTTAAGGTTACTATATTAGCTACTCTACAGTGGACATATCAAACACTTTCAAGTTTTGGGTTTACTACTTTTCCCTATTCCTCATGTATGTGTTCTCCCCTTAGCGTGTGACTCATGTCCAATAATATTACTGTGTATGTTTTAGATCTAAAGTTCAAGGAACTTTCTTAATCATAGAATGTGAGAATTAAAGCATCATTACTGGTTCTATTCATGGTAAGTGGTTTAATCTTCTACTTTCTTTCCAGATTCCTGTTAGGAAGAAGTAATGAAGGCTGAAGGACTGGAATACTTCCTTGAATAGATAATTATATCCACTTGAAGTCCTGGGTTCATGGTTCTGAAAGAAAGCAGAAAACCCCTTCATGTACTACAAAGCCTATGTGTCTGTCTTTCATTTTTCAGTTTCCTTAGATATTCTTTTGAATACTATGTAAGTCCAGAATTTAATATATGGAAAAACTGGTTATTTGTAAAGATGAGACCATAACTCTAATATATAACAGAGTTCTGAAAAAGGTTTTGTTAAATTATGCTTCAGTCAGGGGGTAGTATAAAGTATATTTCCAATAAGTTAATAAGGTTCATGGATATGACTTTCTCTTGATGCTGCATACCAATAATCCAATTACACATTTAAATGAAAAGATGCTAAAACACACTCAGAGTCAAACTGCAATGACTCAAATTCTTTAACTTGTATGATGTAATTATGGAATCAATGAAAATATTGCCATGGAAAAGATTTCTAAAAGTGAAACTGCTATAATAAAGGAAATTTGAATTTTACAGCATTCAGATTACTCCAGAAATGTATATGCCATGTGAAATCTGAACAACAGAATGTATTTATTTCATTCTTGTCAGCTTTGGTTTTATTGAATTTTTAAACATTATTTTTGTTTTCCAAATTTAATCAGTGAACATACCTTAATGTTGTTTCGGTTCATATTTATTTATGAAAAATATAGCATTCTGGAATATTTGGCATGAGATTTTTTTTTTTTGAAATGCCAATTCACATAATTTGGCAAATATTCCTTGTTTAAAATAATTTGTAAGACTCCCTTTTACTCTGATGATATTGTACATCTTTTCTTTTCATCTTACTTTGTGAGAAAATTTATTTTGTAGTGTTCTACAAGTTTCTTTATGTCTTCAAATTTTAAAATTTTGCAGAATATTTTATTTTAAAGTTAGATGTAGTAGTATTTCCACTATTTTTCCCTTATGTTTTTTTATTCACTTTCTTTGAATTTAATAGTTGAAAAGCTAATACTTTGTGTAGATTTAATAAATAAAAAGCCAATACTTTGTAGCTCAACAAATTTTGCCATTCCATGCTGCTTCCTATAATAACTTCTTACAGATTGGAAGAAAATCTTTGCCAGCTATATACCAGACAAGGGACTGATAACCAAAACATACAGGGAGCTCAAAAAACTAAACTCCCAAAAATTCATGACCTGATGGGCAAATGAACTGAACAGCAGTTTTGCAAAAGAAGAAGTCCAATGGCTAAGAAACACATGAATAAATGCTCACCATCCCTCGCCATAAAGGAAACTCAAATCAATACCAGGTTAAGATTTCAACTCACTCCTCTTAGAATAGCTACCATCAAGAACACAAACAACAACAAATGTTGGCAAGAGTGTGGGGAAAAAGGAACCCATATACACTGCTGGTGAGAATGTAAATTAGTACAACTATGGAAAACAGTAGGGAGATCCTCAAGAACTAAAAATAGAACTGCAATGCCACTCCTAGGGATATTCCAAATTACAACACAGGTACCTACACAACTGTGTTTACTGCAGCATTATGCAAAATAGCTAAGCTATGGAAACAGCCAACATGCCCCAATACCGATAAATGAATTAAGAAAATGTGGTGTTTATATGCAATGGAATTTTAGTCAGCCACAATGAAGAATGACATTTTGTCATTTGCAGGTAAATGGATGGAACTAGAGAACATCGTCTTAAGTGAAGCTATCCAGGTTTTCTATGTGAAATATAGACCTAATACAATATTATGAAAAATAGGTCACACTAAGGGGAGGTCTTTTACAAGAGGGATAGGGTAAAAGAAGGAAACTAAAAGAGGATGAATATGGTTGATACACTCTGTACAAGAATTATTACAGAATTTTAAACAGTTGAAAACACCATAAGAAATTAACTAAAGGTAGAATAAAGAAAAATAGAGATGAATCAGTGGGGTTATAATACAGATGTACATGGATATGTCACAAAGAAACTCCTTGTGTAGCTACCTTTATCTCAAGTGAGCAAAAATGTCATTTTTCTTTTCTTTCTTCTTCTACAAAATTGGAAAACAGGAGAGTGGAACAGGTCCTGCAGAGGCATGGGGTGAAGTACTAGTAGGAGGAAGCAGGTGGCAGGGAAAGGGAGCATGAGGGTGAATATGGTACAAATACTGTGTACACATGTGTGAAAATGCAAAAATGATACCTATTGAAACTATTCCAGGAATGGGTGAAGGAGGGGATAAAGGAGAGTGGTGGAGGAGGTGGGTTCACATATGACACATTTGATACATTGTAAGAACTTTTGTAAATGTCACAATTTACCAGCACAATAATTAACAAAAAGAATCTTTTGTTTTTGCCTACAGTAGATATCAAAATGTATTTTGTATGGAACAATGAAATTCATACCTTAAGTTCCATCCCATATTTACTATTTAGTAGGCAGTCCTTGGCATTTGCAGTCTGATTAACATAAAGTTTAAAAAGTCCATTGGAAAGACTTGGAAAACCAAAAAGAAAAGATTTACCTGCATTCTAAGTTCTAAAATACAAGTAATTAATTCAAAGTCACAAAAATGCATTACATTGAAATACTTGGTAAACACTTCAGTATGAAACAGAATCACAATTAAATAATACATTCCATTATTAAGTGGTAAAACAGTTCCTTTATTTAATACCATAACATTGCAATTGTGATATATTCATGTTTGTGAATTAAGGGTGATATTTAGTTTAGGCATTAATCAGAAACCAATTCACCCAAGCAAAATATAGCATAATCCAATACCTGATTTTCTACTAGGGGCATGGCACCATAACACTATGAATATTACAAAATTGGCCGCTAAGGCAAAGGTGATCTCTCTTGAACTATTTTTTAGCTGGGTCTTTGGGTTTCTTCAGCAGTTTCTACACTGGCTGCTTTAGAGAAGTTGGAGTTCCAGGTAGTGGTTGTTGGATATGTTTTTCTTTTTCCAGTTTCCTTTCATTCACAGGGAAAACTCATCACAATACTTTGTTTCATGAGTGCCACCAATCTAGAAGATCATAATTTTTTATTAACCTACAGGAGCCAAATTCAGGACCTCCTGTGCCACATCCTGGCTGTTTCTGTCACCTGTTTTAGATCATATATAATGATATATATTTAACTTTTTTCATTTTTAGTGGTTGAAATTCTATTTTTTCTGATTTCTATAAATATGTGTTCAGGAAGGAAAAATGGAAGTGACTATTGGCTAGAATCCAGCAACCAGCAAACATCACTTCCTAGCAGATCTGCTTCATAGGTTCTGTGAGATATCCTAACCATCCTGGAATTGTTCTCATATGAAAACAAACATGAAAAATGTTATAATACATATTTATAAAGTAAATCTAGTATACATTTTAAAACCACAAAAGCTGATAATGAGGTAAAGTATATACCTGAAAGGAGATGCACATAAAATATGAAGTGGAAAGAAGGTGCAAGATCATTTAGAAGAACCAAATTGAACTATGACATTTAACTTACATAGTTAAAATTTTAACGTTGCAATGGATTATGTAAAGTTCTTTGGCTTAAAAAAAGACTAATTTTATCATAGCCCTGATTTGTGGACATATAAAATCCTTCCTTATACATATGATTGAATGAAATTATAAGTCTCCAAATAATGCTATTTCTTTTTTAACATCAATATAAAATGGAAATGGATATTACAGGCAGAAGAGCAGTCACAAACTACACATGTGAACAAGGTAAAGCTCTACGGATCTTCTAGTTGCTGTTAGGTTAGTAGTTTTCTAATTCACATTAGATGACCTTCAGGATGTCTCTGGCATACTCATAGGTATGTATGGTTTCATTATGGTATTCATTCAACCCAGGATCATAAGAAGTATCTGTTATTTATGGAAAATATACTCATCTTATTTTGATGTGTTTATACTTTATCTATGAACCTCTGCTGGGTTGTGTTTTTGTAAAGATATACATATATCTATGTAAGTGTGGTCCAGAATTTTCCAAAAGGCACTGAGTGACCCCTGTGATGTCTTTATAAATTGTTTCCATGGATTTGATCTTCTATCTCTAGATAATTATTGATATCCAGTGCAGCAGCTACTTTCAGGCTGGAAAGGAAACTTTTAATACAGGTGAATTTTAACAGTGTTACAAAAGTATCTTCTTGAGCCTTTCATAATGATTTTCTGTAACCTATGTAATGAAGTCCTATGAGTTGCAGTCTGTAAAATTATTACAAGAATTGAGAAGATGTCAGGACACTGGTTTTGTGACAAATTGTGGCAATTTAAATGTCAAAGTGTTTGTCAGCAATTACTTATTTAACTTTGTTACATTTACATTATCCAATTTGCCTCACTATTCTATGAAGGAAGAGGTCTACTATTATCATTCAAGTAGAGAAGCTCTAAATATATAATTTTTAAAACACTGCAACCAAGTGAATCATGCATTTATTGATGTTTAAAGTTATATGAAATCATTTCTTGTAGAAGTTGGATTTTTTATGTCTTTGAGAACAGAAAAATCCTATGAAATACTATATATAATTTACTGACTTTCAAGTTGGTAAAATAAATGAGAATTTAATAACAAGAAAAGTTATAAGGAAACTCAATAGGGAAATAGCACATACCCTAACTGAAGAAAAGAGGGCTGGGGTCTGACTCAAGTGGTGAAGCACTGCTTAGCAATAGAGAGACTCTAGTTCAAACCCAAGTACTGTCAAAAAATAAAATAGAAAAGCAAACAAAGAGACCAACAATTACCTGAGGTTGGATGAATGTGTGAAATGAAGAAATAGAACTTATGATCTTGATGATAGTGAAAAAACTGTGATACCACAGTAGTAGATAAAAATCATTATAAGTTTGCCCAAATCAATAAAATACACAATACCAAGTGCAGATCCTAGTGTAACTATGCACCTTAGATGATTATTATGTGTTAATGTGGGTTCATCAATTGTAAATATAACATCTTAGGGTAATATTTAGAAGGGGAGGATAAATGTGCATGTGGGGGCAGAGATACATGAGGATCTTTCTGCCTTCCTATGAATTTTGCTTTAAACCTAAAACTTGTCAGAAAATAAGACTTAGTTATATTTAAAAATCATTATATCAAAATATATAATATAAATTTATCACGGTTCATACTTTTACCATGTTTTTCTTAAATTTTATTTGGAGGGTTAGGAATTTCCCTTAAGAAAGAAAAAAATAGGAAAAAAAATCATGGTTAATGCTGTATGGTTTCTGTTTTGTATTGTTTTTAACAATAACTTCACATTTTTTCCTGTGAAATTATCAAAATATACTTAGTTCTTTTGTTCCATTATTCTTTTGTTACTCAAGTTGATTAGGGAGTTATTCCATTATAGTCTGTATCTATGGACAGTATGAAAAAGCAAGCTTTCTTTTTCATTTAACATGTGTGAGTGGTCACTGCTAGCCTTCACTTTCAACAGCATGCCCTGCAGGAATAGAGACTTGAACATGGATGGTTCCAGGGCTTAATCTATACTGAAATTATCTAACAAAAGATTCCCTAGGAACTCTAGGGAAGAGAGATGTCATTGTTTATGCTTATAAGATCAAATATGTAGGTTACTGATATTTATTCAGGTCCTCAGTTTTCTTGGAAAGGGAACAGTGCAAAAATTTTAACAGCAACACCAAAAATGGGCTCTGAGCCAAACTTGGACTGAATCGTTGAGCACCACAAAAGGATGAGTTAAGAGGGTACAATTGAGTCACAGATTGCAGACATTCAGAAGATCCACCACAATTCTGTGTCGTATTGCTTAGAATTTTAATCTTTTTGTTTTTATTTTTTAATCATTACTCTACTTTTCAAACAGTGTAGGTCCTGAATGTATCAATATTGATTGTGCCTTTGAATAACTTCTACCTTATTTGCCAAAAAACAGAATGCTAAAGTAAAGATCAACAGAAAACAATAATTCTACTTGAAGAATGAGACCAGACCTAAAGCAAGATCTAGGAGCATGCAAAAGTAAACAGTTATGAGAGTTAAGACAGTGGCAGGACAAAGAACAAATTTCTGTCATTTTACTGCCTCTCCCTCTAATTCAGAACGGATAGAAGAGACCAGAGGTTATAAGTATGAAAGAATGGACTTGTGCTCTTGAGTTCTATGAGAATGCAGTGGAATTGCTTCTACCTGTTCCACAAAAAATTCTACAACAATAAAGCTCTTGGCATATTGATTAAAATTAATTTAAGTGGAATAGTTAATGCTGAATTCTGATTCAAGATTGCATTAAGACT
Source organism: Castor canadensis (assembly GCF_047511655.1). NCBI lineage: Eukaryota > Metazoa > Chordata > Mammalia > Rodentia > Castoridae > Castor > Castor canadensis. Next base: position 23,643,569 of record NC_133390.1, on the reverse strand, counting down.
GAAAAGGAAGTCAGTGATGAACCATCATAGACTTCAAGTATTCAGAACTTTGTAGGAAAATCCACCTGTAATAATTTTGGAATTAAATAGAATTTCATGATTCTATGATAAACAATATCATAATATCAGTTACATTAATGGTTTAGTAGAGGAAATTTTTTCCACAGTTTTATGAAGTACATAAGAAGCTATGAGACAATGAGCTGACAATGATGATTATATGCTCTTGATTTTTATGTTATGACTTCAACAATGAAAACAATTAAACCAATACAACTTTATATAATGCATTCAAAATCTTAAAGAGTTCATATGCTTATGCTTCAGCCCTGAGAGGATTGAATATGACAATGACAAATCTTACAAAAGATAGCTTACAATCCTCCTTTTAACTGATGAAAAGGGTCTTTTGGATGTTCCCTTGGTAGCCCTATGTCTAAGCATTAATTCTCTCAAAGATAGTTCATGGAGCTTTTCCTTGAGTGAACTGGCTTTCTCCTGGAATAGATTAATAAATTCAACTGTGAGATAGATGACTTTGGTGGACTCTAGGTTATTCATTAAAAGCACTAGCCCAATGCACTAGAATAAATCATAACCAAAATAGTGGGTAAAATAGGATGTGATGTAGAGAAGATGGAAGTACAAAGGGCAATGAAGGAATGAATGTGAACTTTAAATTTCATGTCAATAGCTAAGATTTTATTTTGTATTTTCATGAAAATCAAATAAAAACTAAAGCATACTAATATTTGTAATGGAAACAAAAACAAACAGACCATGATTAATCAGGAAGCACCTGAGATAAGTCATTCCTGATATTAAATATGGAACTTACCTATTGTGGTCAATTTATTAATATCAGCAAACATTTTTAGAAGTAAGATGTTTTTGGGGATACACATTTAAGGAAGACTATATCAAAAAAGCCTTAAACAATAACCAGTAAAATAAACATATTGTAAGATTTTTTCAGAAATTATTTTCTTTATTTTGAAGCATCTTATTAACATGTATGAGTCATATGTTAATTGTACAGGGCTTTTATTCTGACATTTGCATAGATATTTACAATGTGCCTTGGTTAGATTCATCCCCAACATGATTCTCCCTCATCTCCCTCTCCTCCTGCCTACAACATTTTCAACAGTTTCATTGTTATATTTTCATGCAAATATGGAATGTATATCGATCATACTGACCCATCTTCATTATTCTTCCCCTCCCACTAGTACTGACCCCCTATCAGGAACTGTTTTACATTTCTGTCCTTCATTATTTAAATATGTATTCGTTATTTAAAGGGGTTTTGCCATATTTCATCTTTGAGAATATTGTACTTTGTTCAGGTTAACTCCCTCTATTACTCTCCCCTGTCCTCCTCCCCCACTCTCTATTTTTCAATAGCTTTCAGTTCATTTCATTATACCATCTTCCTAAACAGATGAAATATATATCAATATTATTCACTCTCTACCATTCTGTTTCCTTCTCCCTCCTCCCCATAGTTTCTTCAAATAGTCCTACTATTGAAAACATGTCCTATTTGTAGAATACACACACATATGATCATGTTTGCTTTGTGTATATGTTTATCATTTAGATCTGTCTTCAACATGTTAGAGAAAACAGGTGACCTGTCTTTCTGAACCTGGCTTACATGATTGCATGTAAACAGTATAATTTAATTTTTCTTTATGGTTGAATAATACTCCATTGTGTATAAATACCACATTTTCTAAATCCATTCATTAGTTGTAGGGATTCTGGGTTGTTTCCATAGCTTGGTTATTGTGAATAGTGCTGCAATAAACATGGGTGTGCAGGTGTCTCTATGGTATTCTTACTTACAGTCCTTAAGGTGTATGTCCAGGAATGGTATCACTGGAATCTTAATGATAGTTCTATGTTGAGATTTTTGAGGAATCTTCATAATGCTTTCCATAGTGGATGTACTAAGTTACATACATTCCCATCAACAATATTCAAAAGATCCTTTTCCCCACATTTCCCACATGTTTTTCAATGATGTATACACATTGATGCTTGTTTTCTTTCTAGAGAACCCTAATATAATATGAATATGGTAATCACAACTTTTAACTCCATTATATTGATTAGAATCAGATTTGTGGTCCTGCATGAAATGAAATGTATTGAGTTATATAGCACATTATCTCTGAATATATCTACCCTTCTAATCACCAATGTACAAATCATTTATTCTCTTTCATTTAGAGCTGAGCTATAATTAGAATGGACTCAAATATAATTCTTGTGTCTTTAAAAATGAAAGCACAAACATAAGATGTAAGATACATTGAAACAAGTGTATATTGACTTTTGCTTAGATTATAGAATTTTTAATAATATGTAGGAGAAAATTAAATTAAGTAATATTGTCAGATTGAACAAAATGTCACAAATTTTTAATCCTTTACACTTCATGTATGTGCTTTATTTTAAATGTAATCAAACTTATAATGCAGAAAATAGCTGGATTCAGAAACGTTGACTCATATATTTAATGGAATGATAATAACATGAAAAATGATTAACTTTCTTCCAGCACCGGCTTGCTGGTATTATTTTGGGCTTTTATAGTATATTGCTGAGGATTGCTAAAAATTGTTTGCAATTTTGAAAATGCCATCATGTTAATGTATACAGTTTTCTCCCTGTTCATATTTTGTAAAATAGCATACATTATTTTGCTTTTGTACATTGCCAAAATAAAATATCGAGAGTTTCCTGAGTAAAAGCTTGGGATTCCCATTTTTTTTCCTCGCAATTTTGTTGGTAACTCATTTTAAAACTCAGTAATGATAAAGTTTACTAAAGTTTACACTTAGATGCAAAAAATGATTTGAGCAGAATTTAATTTCCACTTGAAACAGCAATGGTAATTCTTCACTCATACATAGTTTATAGATTTTCTAAATATTTTTGCCTTAGGAAAAACTTCTGATTTTTTTTAATATTGCATTCTTCTCCCTTATGATAGACTTGTCAAAATGATTAGATGTTATTCTTGAGGAATATTCTTCAGCAATATTCAGTAGCATTATGGAAATCTTGCCTTATATTTTGTTACTAGGGCTTTAGTTTAACAGATAAATTGTAATAAAAAGTTAATTAGAATTCTGACTGTAAACATAATATTTCATTTTTGCTTTTCAAAATGTAATATAACATGAAAGACAAAAACAAATAAGGAACAAGTTGACATATGGGTTTTGTTAAGAAAATAAGAAGTAATGTCTCATGAGTACGCTTCACAAATATTAATTCAGTCAAAAATATGTCCTTTCCTCCTACAAATGTATACAGTAAAACATAATTTACAAACTGAGAATCTTAAAAAAATTTGCACACACACACACAAAGAGTCCTAATTTACCCAAGAGATTCCATATTGGTGACTACATTAATAGTTATGAATATCAGAAATTCATCCAGACTAGTTAAAATGAAAGAGACCTTTTTGTCAACAACAGTTGTCAGATTTCTCTGATATTTAGACATAAATCACTTAAGATGGTAGTTTCCAATTCCATCCATTTACCTGCAAATAACAAAATTTCATTCCTCTTTGTGGCTAAGTAAAATTTAATTGCGTATAAATACCATAATTTCTTAATCCATTTGGCAGTAGTGTGGCATCTTGGCTGTTTCCATACCTTAACTATTGTGAATACTGCTGCAATAAACATGGGCATGCAGGTGGCTTCATTGTAACCTGACTCACATTCTTTGGGTATACCCCTAGGAGTGGTATTGCTGGATAATTTGAAAGATGTATTTCTGTTTCTTTAAGAAACAGAAATTGCTTTCCATAGTGGTTGTATTAGCTTACATTTACACCAGCAGTGTATGAGAGTTCTTTTTTCCAGCATACTTGCCAACATTAGCTGTTAGTGGTGTTCTTGATGGTAGCTAATCTAACAGCAGTGAGATAGAAAATTAGTGGGGTTTTGATTTGCATTTCCTTTATGGCCAGGGATGGTGAGCACTTTTTCATCTATTTTTTAGCCATTTGGATTTCTTCCTTGTTTTTTTTTCATTTTTATTCATTTATTCATAGGTACATGTATTGTTTGGGACATTTCTCCCCCCACCTTCCTCCCCCACACTCTCCACCCCTCACTTCCAAGCAAAACCTGTTCTGCCCTTATCTCTAATTTTGTTGAAGAGAAAGTATAAGCAATAATAAGAAAGAAAAAGCATTTTTGCTAGTTAAGATAAGAATAGCTAGACTGAGAGATTCCTAGCATTGCTTACATCTTCAAATATGTTATATCCCAAGTTGATTCATCTCTATCTGACCTTTTCACTAGTTCCTGATCCCCTTCTCATATTGACATCTGCTGCTTTAAGGTTTCTGTATTAGTTCCTCTGCAGTGGGGACAACAACTACTACAATATTTGGGTTTCTTACCTATCCCCACAATTCCCCTGTGTGCTCTCCCCTTATCATGTGACATAAGTTCGACTGCATTGCTGTATTTGCTCTATATCTAAAATCTGTATATGATTTTTGGTTTTCTGGGGCTGGTTAACCTTGCTCAGAATGATGTTCTCCAGTTCCATCCATTTACTTGCGAATGAGAAGATTTCTTTCTTCTTCATGGCTGAGTAAAATTCCATTGTGTATAAATACCACATTTTCTTAATCCATTTGTCAGTAGTGGGACATCTTGGCTGTTTCCATAACTAGGCTATTGTGAATAGCGCTGCAATAAACATGGGTGTGCAGGTGTCTCTGGAGTAACTTGTGTCACATTTCTTTGGGTATATCCCCATGAGTGGGATTGCTGGATCATATGGCAGATCTATATTTACATTTTTAAGATGTCTCCAAATTTTTTTCCAGAGTGGTTGCACTAGTTTGCATTTCCACCAGCAGTATACAAGGGTTCCTTTTTACCCCATATCCTCACCAACATCTGTTGTTGGTTGTGGTTTTAATAATGGCTATTCTAACAGGGGTGAGGTGGAATCTTAGTATGGTTTTGATTTTCATTTCCTTGATGGCTAAAGATGGAGAGCATTTTTTCATGTGTTTTTTTTGCCGTTTGAATTTCTTTTGAGAAACTTCTGTTCAGTTTAGTTGTCCAACTCATTGTTGGTTCATTGATTTTTGGAAAGTTTAGTTTTTTGAGTTCCCTGTATATTCTGGTTATCAGTACTTTGTTATATAGCTGGCAAATATTTTCTCTCACTCTATGGGTGGTCTCTTCAGTTTAGAGACCATTTCTTTTGTTGTGCAGAAGCTTTTTAGTTTTATGAAGTCCCATTTGTCCATTCTTTCTCTTAGTCGCTGATCTGGTGGGGTTCTATTGTGGAAGTCCTTGCCTATACCTATTAATTCCAGGGTGTTTCCTGCTCTTTCCCATACCAACTTCAGAGTTTTGGGACTGACATTAAGGTACTTGATCCATTTTGAGTTGATACTAGTACAGGGTGAAAAATGTATCTAGTTTCAGTTTTTTGCAAATGGATAACCACTTTTCCCAACATTTGTTGAAGAGGCTCCCTTTTCTCTATTGTATATTTTTAGTGACTTTGTCAGAAATAAGGTGGGCATAGTTGTGTGGATTCATATCCAGGTCCTCTAGTCTGTTCCACTTGTCTTCATGTCTATTTTTGTGCCAGTACCATGCTGCTTTTATTGTTATTGCTTTGTAATATGGTTTGAAGTCGGGTATTGTGATACTTCTAGCATTGCTCTTTTTGCTGAGTATTGCCTTGAATATTTGTGGTCTCTTGTATTTCCAAATGAATTTTAGGGTAGATTTTTCAGTCTCTGTGATGAATGTCTTTGGTATTTTGATGGGAATTGCATCAAACATGTAGACTACTTTTGGTGGTATAGCCATTTTTACTATGTTGATTTTACTAATCCATGGGCACAGAAGATCTCTCCACCTCCTGTAGTCTTCCTTGATCTCTTTCTTCAGGGGTTTGTAGTTCTCGTTGCAGAGGTCATTCACATCCTTTGTTAAGTTTACTCCTAGGTATTTGATTTTTTTTGAGGCTATTGTAAATGGAATTGTTTCCATATATTCCTTCTTAGTTTGTTTGTTATTGGTGTATAGGAAAGCTAACGATTTTTATAAGTTGATTTTGTATCCTGCTACCTTGCTGTAGCTGTTTATGGTGCCTAGGAGTTTGAAGGTAGAGTGTTTGGTCTTTAAGGTATAGGATCTTACTGTCTGCAAATGGGGATATTTTGACAGTTTCCTAGCCTATTTTTATTCTTTTTATTTCTTATTCTTGCTTCATTGCTCTGGCTAAGAGTTCCAGTACTTTATTGAACAGGAGTGGGAGTAGTGGGCACCCTTGTCTTGTTGCTGATTTTAGGGGATATGGTTTCAGTTTTTCACCATTGTGTATGATGTTGGCTGTAGGTTTGTCATATATTTCCTTTTTAATGTTGAGGTACCTTCCTTCTATTCCTAGTTTTTTTAGAGCTTTTATCATGAAGTTGTGTTGGATCTTGTTAAAAGCTTTTTCTGCATCAATTGAGATGACCAAGTGGTTTTTGTCTTTGCTTCTAATAATGTGCTGTATTACATTTATAGATTTGCATATGTTGAATCACCCCTGTATTCCTGGGATGAATCTGACTTGATTGTTGTGAATGATCTTTCTAATGTGTTGTTGGTTTGGTTTGCCATTATTTTATTGAGAATTTTTGCATTGATGTTCATTAAGGAGATTGACCTACAGTTCTCCTTTTTGGAGGTGTCTTTGGGATGAGTGTAATACTGCCTTCATAAAATGTGTTAGGCAGTTTTCCTTCCCTTTCTATATCATGGTACAGTTTAAGGAGGGTTGGTAAGAGTTCTTCTTTAAAGTTCTGATAGAATTCAGCAGAGAATCTATCAGGACTTGGACTTTTCTTTTTTTGGAGACTCTTGATTGCTGCTTCAATTTCATTTTGTGTTATAGATCTATTCAGGTGATTTTATCCCCTTGGTTCAGTTTTGGATGCTCATAAATATCTAGATATCTGTCCATTTCTCAAAATTTTCAAATTTTTTAGAGCATAGTTTCTCAAAGTAGTCTCTGAGGATTTCCTGTATTTCAGTTGTGCTTGTTGTTATCTCCCATTTTGCATTTCTGATTTTAGATATGGGTTTTATCTCTCCTCGTTTTAGTCATGTTTGCCAGGGGTTTGTCAATCTTATTTATTTTTTCAAAGAACCAATTCTTTGTTTCATTGGTTCTTTGTATTTTTTTTTCTATTTCATTGATTTCAGTTCTTTTTTTAATTGTTTCACTCCTTCTGTTTGTTTTGGGATTTGGTTGTTCTTGTTTTTCTAGGAGTTTGAGATGTAGCAGTAGGTCATTGATTTGAGATTTTTCTGTCTTTTTAATATATACACTCAAGCCTATGAACTTTCCTCTCAGGACTGCATTTGCTGTGTCTCATAGGTTCTGGTAGGTCATGTATTCCTTTTCATTAACTTCCAGTAACCTTTTAATTTCCTTTTTTGTTTCATCATGGACCCATTGGTCATTGAGCCATGTGTTGTTCAGCTTCCAACTATTTGCTTTTTTTACTATTGTTTTTGTTGTTGAGTTCTAGTTTTACTGCATTGTGATCAGTTAGAATGCATGATATTATTTCTGTTTTCTTATATTTGCTGAGGCTTGCTTTGTGCGCTAAGACATGATCAGTTTTGGAGATGGTTCCCTGGGCTGCTGAGAAGAATCTGTATTGTGCAGAGGTTGGATGAAATATTCTGTAGACATCAGCTAGGTCCATTTGATTTGTGGTGTGATTTAGATCTAGGAATTCTTTATTGATTTTTTTGTTTGGATGACCTATCTATTGGTGATAGGGGGGTATTAAAGCCTCCCATTACCACTGTGTTGCAGTTTATATATGTTTTTAAGTCCCCCCTTCTCTGGTAAAAAGGCTTGCCAGCCGGCTACTTTTACAGGCTTTGTTCACTGAAAGTATGCATGGAGAGCATCTCCTTGCTCCACTCCCTTCTCCAGTATGCTCAAGGCACCCTGCCCTCTTTACAATTCTTTGTTTGTTCAGTTTTATTTATTTATTTATTTATTTTTGTGGGACAGGGGTCAGTCTGTCTAGGGGGCTCTGCTGGTTTATTCCAGGGGTGGCTGTGGGAGTACCACATGCCACTTATTTGCTCACCTGTTGGTCTGGGTTTCCCAAGCAGGTTTGGAGCCAGTGTCTGGTGGCACGGGAGCTCTCCTGGATTCTCAGTGTAATGTGGTGTGGAGAAGCTTTGTGCAGGCTGGGGGTGTGAGGTTTCAGAGATTTGCTTCTTCTTGGTGGTTTTTTTCTGCCAAGTGTGGCTCCAGCATCTCATCATGATTTTTGATTTATGGAGTACCTGCTGTCTGCTTCATCCCTCTAGTCCTCATCTTGGATCTTGGACTTCTTCCTTTGAAAAAGTTCTTTTCAGTTCAGTAACCATTTTCTTTATTGGGTTATGGTTTTTGGAGGAGTTTAGTTTTTTGAGATCCTTGTATATTCTGGGATCTTGTAAATAGAATTGTTTTCCTATATTCTTACTCACTGAATTCATTCATAAATCTGTTCATTAAAGGCTACTGATTTTTATAAATTGATTTTGTATCCTGGCACTTTGCTGAGGCTATTTATGATGTCTAGAATTTTTTTGGGTTGAGGTTTTGGATCTTTTAGGTATAAGATTATGTCATCTGTGAATAGGGATAGTTTGACTAATTCTTTACCTATTTGTATTCCTTTTATTTCTTCTTCCTGCTTCATTGCTCTGAGTAGGAATTCCAAGTCAATGCTGAATACGAGTGGAGAGAGTGGGCACCATTGTCTCATTCTTGACTTTAGGGGAAATGGTTTTATTTTCTCCCTGTTAACTATGATGTTGGCTATAGGTTTATCATATATAATCTTTATGATTGGATGTACATTCCTTTTGTTTCTAGTTTCATCAGAGTTTTAGTAGGAAATGCTGTTGAATTTTCTCAAAGGCTTTTTCTGCATCTATTAAGATGATCAGGTGTTTTTGGTCTTTGCTTCTATTAAGATGCTGTATTACATTTATTGATGTGCATATGTTGAACCTTCCATACATCCCTGGGATAAAGCTGACTTGTCATGGTGAATGATCTTTCTATTATGTTGTTGGATTCAGTTAGCTATTATTTTATTGAGGATTTTTGCAAGGAGATTGGCCTATAGTTCTCCTTTTTGGATGTGTCTTTGTTTGGTTTTGGGATAAGTGCAATACTGCCTTCATAAAATGCGTTAGACAGTACTCCTTCACTTTCTATTTCCTGGAAAAGTTTAAGAAGAGTTGGTATTAGTTCTCCTTTAAAGGTTTGGTAGAATTCAGGACAGAATCCATCAGGTCCTGGACTTTTCTTTTTTGGGAGACTCTATTGCTGCTTTAATTTAATTGCATGTTATACATCTATTTAGGTGATTAATATCATCTTGGTTCAGGATTGAATGGTTGTACTTATGTTGAAATTCATCTATTTCTTCTAGATTTTCCAATTTATTTGAATTTAGTTTCTCAAAGTAGTCATGATGATTACCTGTAAATCCTTGGTGTTTGTTGCTATCTCCCCTTTTTCATTTCTAATTTTATTAATTTTGATCTTTTCTCTCCTTATTTTAGTAAGATTTGCCAAGGGCTTGTCAAGCTTGTGTATTTTTTCAAAGAATATGCTTTTTGTTTCACTGATTCTGGTACAGTTTATTTAGTCTCTATTTTGTTGGTATTCACACTTTTTATTATTTCTCTTCTTCTGCTTGTTTTGGGTTTTGCTTGTTCTTATTGTTCTAGGTGTTTGAGATGTAGCATTTAAGTCATTTACTTGATATCTTTCTGTCCTTTTAATATATGCAGTCATGACTATAAACTGTCCTCTGAGGACTGCCTTGCTGTATCCCATGGATTCTAATAGATTCCCTTTTCATTCTCATTAAATTCCAGGAACTGTTTGATTTCCTCCCTTTCTTCTTCTATGACCCACTGATCAATGAGCAATATTTTTCAGTGTCCAATTCTTTGAGTACTTTCTGGGGCTACTTTTGTTGTTGAAATCTGGATTTATTACAATGTGATCAGATAATGTGCATGGGTTTATTTCAATTTTCCTTTACTTCTAGAGCCTTGCTTTTTGCCCTAAGATATGATCTATTTTGGAGAAAATTCCCTGGGCTGCTAAGAAGAATGTATATTGTGCTGTTGCAGGATGGAATACTCTGTAGACACCTTTAAGTTCCATTAGATCTATCATGTCATTTAATTCTAGGATTTCTTTGTTGATTTTTTTTTTCTGGATGATCTATGTATTAGAGGGGCATTGACATCTCTCACTACCATTATGCTGGGGTCTATATGTGGTTTTAAATCCTTTAGTGTATGTTTGAAGAGGTTGGGTGCATATAAGTCTTCTTAATGTATTGGTCCTTTTGTTAGTATGCAGTGACCTTCTTCATCTCTTTTGACTAATGTAAGGGTGACATCCACTTTTACTGATATACATACTGTTACTCCTGCCTGTTTTGGGAGTTTTTCAGCTTGGTAAATCTTTTTCCAGCCTTTCACCCTAAACTGGTGTTTTTCTCTGTCAATAAGGTGGGTCTCTTGTAATCAAGATTGTTGGGTCTTCCTTTTAAATCTAATTTGTGAAACTGTATCTCTTGATGTGGGAGTTGAGTCCGTTAACATTCAGCGTTAGTATTGAGAGGTATGTGATGATTCCTGCCATTTAGTTGTTTTTGTTGCTCAAGGATATGAGTATGTGAGGCCAATTCAATGCTACTCTCTAAATTCTTGTCTGTTCTTCTCATGAAATTTAATACTTCCCATCCTTTCATGGTTATTTTTGTTTTCATCTTCTGTGTGTATAGGATTCCTTTCACAATCTTCTGTAGTGGTGGCTTGGCGGTCATGCATTGTTATAGTTTCTGTTTATCATGGAACACTTTTATTCCTTCATCAATTTTGAATGATAGTTTTTCTGGGTAGAGTATCCTAGGACTGAAATTGTTTTCTCTTCATGCTTGAAATGCCTCATTCCATGCCCTTTTTGCTTTTAAGGTTTCAGTTGAGAAATCTGCTGTTATTTTGTTGGGTTTCCCTTTATATATTATTCATTTTTTTCTCTTTTATAACTTTCAATATTCTTTCTCTATTCTCTGTGCTAGTTGTTTTAAAGATAATATGCTGTGAGGAGTTTAAATTTTGGTCAAGCCTGTTTGGTGTCCTGAAGGCTTCCGGCACCTGAATGCACAACTGTTTCTTGAGATTTGGGAAATTACTTTATTTAATATATTACGTATCCCTTTGCATTGCACCTCTTCTCCTTCTGCAATGCATGTGGTTCACAAGTTTCATCTTTTGATGGAGTTTCTGAGTTCTTGCATGTTTCTTTTGAGCTTTTGAATCTTTTTTGTACCAGTTCTTCTGTTTTTTCTTTGGTATCTATTTTGTTTTCAAGTCCTGAGATTCTGTCATGTATTTGTTTGAGTCTACAGGAGTAGCTTTCCCCTGTATTTTTTATTTGATTTAAGGAAATTTTTATGTCCAGGGTTTCTGTTTGATTCTTTTATCTGAAGTTTTCATATCTTTGTTAAATTCATTTTCATATATTTATTTCACATATCTCTTTTTTATAGTCTCCTTTGTTTCACATTGAACTTTGTTGAAGTCCTCTCTGAGTTCATTTAGTTGTTTTTGTGTCTTCTCAAGTTTTTTATTTGTGGTGTTTTGATATTGTTTGCATTCATCTTGTACTTTCTGTTTAACTGTGTCTTGTAACTTTTCCATGACCATCTCAATGATCTCACTCACAATTTCCTACTTGAGGGATTTTTTGTGGAAGTTATTTGGCTCATTCTGTTTGGGGGCAGGAACTGAGTATTCATTTTCATCATTTCCTACTAAATCCTATATTGAATTTTTGGTCTTTTGTGGAGTAGAATTTCCTTGACTTCTTCTTTCTATGAATCTATGATGTGCTGTGCTCCTATGTTGTTATGTGGTTATTTGGGAATTTTAATCACCTGTTATCTTCCCCTTGACTCAATTTCTGTGCTGTGACTGGCTTAGTCATGCACTAGGTTGTTGTACTATTTCTGTTCCCTGACTAGGCACTATAAATTACCAATAACAAATTGACTGATTCAACACCAAATCAGATACTTACAAGATATGTATGGAGCCCCTTGGTGATATAATCTATAAGCCATGATTATTGGAGGGATAAGGGTTGTTTGGATAGAGATGGATACATAGGTATTGAAAGAGCTCATGCTGGAGGAAGCGGCAAAAATCTGAGGGATAAGAAAGATGGGGTAATGTGTAAAGTTGGTATAACAGACTATTCAGTGGGTGATGCATTTTAAGAAGCTCAAGGTAGTGGGGGAAAGGGTGGGGAAGGATAGAAAGGTGAGGAGGGGAAAGGAAATGGTAGAAGATGGAAAGAGATAAGAAGAAAAAAATTGGGGTAGAGAAAGGAAAGTGGAGCAATAGAGGACTGAGAGAGTCAGTGTTAGGATAGAATGGAGAAAGGAGTTAGGTAACAGTAAGATCAAAGAAAAAATGGAGAAAATGAAAGTTAAAATTTAAAATTTATAAATAAAATTAAATAAAGGTAAAACAAAAATTATATATATATATAAATATAAATAATCTCAGTTCAATGAATAATCTGGACTTTCTCATATGGTTTCAGGTTGAAGTGATGACACTTTTATTTTTAATAGGGGCTTTGGCCAAGACTGTTCCCTCTTAAGATTGGTTTGTTGGGTTGTGTGGCAATGAGTGTTGCTATTCCCTATTGGACAGCTTTGATGTGGGGAAAGGCTCAACTCCAGGTGTTTGAATCCGAGTGTCCTCAGTGGAGAGGGCCCTCTGGAGCAGGCAAGTTCTCAGAAGTGGTCCCACGAGGGGTTGGTAGATGAGTCATTGCCAGACCCCTCCAATCACAGGGAAAGCCTCTGAGTTACAGATGAGCTTTTCTCTCAGTAAGATCTCAGTGACAGCTTGTTCCTGGTTTCTCTAAGGCAGTGCAGTGCCTGGCTTTCATCACAGTGGCTGCTATGTCAATCCACTCCAGGTAGCTATTTCAGCTCTGTGTTCTGTCTCCCCCTGCCAACACAGGGAATACATTCCCTCCATGTATTTGGCTACCAGTTTTGTCTAGAGGGGGTGCAGTTGGCTCCCCAACTGTTCTAGAATATATGGCTCCTTCTCAAACAGTGTGTTTTGCTCATGTGAAAGGTTAATAGATTCACTTTGCTGAAAACAGATCAGCAACAAGACAGGCAGGCAAGTGACAGTCAGAGGTTTTATGTCCACTTCTGTTTGATGGTCTTGGTCTTCCCAGATGCTTTCAGCAGCTCTCTTTGCAATTCTCTGCATTGTGTTATTGTTGGTGAGGTTGCAGACACACTAAGGCAGAGAGAGATCTGCATAGGCAGTAGGGTCTCAGAGTTTCTGTGTCCGCACATATTATGGTGCATCCAGGTACTCCCAGATGCTTGCAGATCTCTGCCATTCTCTGCATTGTGTTTTAGCATTACTGACCCAGGCAGGAGGGAAATAATAGAAAGAGAAAAAGAAAAAAAAAGCAGTAGATTAGTTATCTGAACTTACTCCCACCTATTCTCAGTTGGTGAACAGACCTAATTGATAGCTATTTTTCAAACAACTTGGACAGTAATTCTTGTAGTGATTCAATTATTCAAATGTTAACAACTTTTTAAAATATGGAGAGCTACTAGACACTTTGGGGCAATGAATGTCTGTTATATCTCCATAACTCAGGCAGAAAAATCAAATTTTGCAATATAACATTAATGAAAATCTTGGCAAACAAAATTTGGGCTTTAGAAAGAAGATATTGAACCCTCTAAAACTAAAGATTGTTGAATAATATTAAAATAAAAAATGAAAGGTTGAAGAATCAGTAAAATACTATATACTCTTACCAGTCTCTGATTGTAGAATTCTTAGTGTTAAAAGTTTTCCTAGTCAATCAAAAGGTATTTTACAAATGATTACATAATTTACTTATTAGTAATGGACCAATTACATGGAATTGATCATATTTATACATCACATTGTGATTTTATGTACATAATTTATTTGTAATATGTTGAATTTTTCAGTATTTTGACATTAAATGATTAAACAATGAATTGAAGTAGATTCTTAGTTTGTTCATTAGTATCAATACTACTAAAGGACAAAGATGGAAGGTAACTTTTTAAAGTGTATTTCAGATTTTGGTTTGGGAACATATGCTATCATACTAAACATTTCAACTTTACTTAATGTTTAATAAGAAATTAAAGAGTGAATATGGAACACCATAATTAGAAGTAAAAATAGAGTAATTCAGTGGTACAAGTACATGAAAATACAAAGAAGGGAAGGCAAAATTTTTTGTTTCATACAGATAATAGAAGTTGATGGTCAGCAAATTATATAAATTCAGTAGGAAATAGTGCAATTATTTCACTGATAAGCTATTTGAGGCACAGTTTTAAAACAATCTCCATCTGTAAGAATTCATAGAAAACATTTTATCATATTATTTGACTTGTGTCATAAAGGATTAATGTAGAATTTCAGGTCCTATGTGGCTTTCAAATTCAATTTCAACTTTCTTTTCAAAACATATCAGACCCAGGAAAGCAAAGGTAATCTTTACCTCCTTCGAATGTCCCTGAAACTATGTTTATTTACATTTTGGATATAAGCTAAATGTTCTAAATTTATTCTGAGTATGAGTGCTTATGCTATCTATGTTAGTATATCAGCCTGTATTTGATGGTCTTTTGATTATTTTTATGTCTCCTCAAATTGCTAGTTAGTGTACTAAATGGCTGTGGGCTACCTAAGATAGAACATAGCAAGAGTCATTTTGATCATAGAATACTTGGAGTAAATAGCCAAAATATTTAAATATTCTATTAACTAGTCCTAATTTCAATAGCAGCATTTCTCTTCAGAAAATTACTGGAATCCCAAACTATGAATTTTTTTTATATTTATATATGTTTGAGTGTGAGAGACAGAGAAACAGGCACAGAGACTGATTGAAAAGCACCATGTGGTTCAGCAGCTACAGGTTTATAGGGTCTTATTAACACATAGAAGGAAAAAATTTTAATCCATGAATTTTATTTGTTCCATTTCTGACAGGCACAGCATGATGCCTAGATTTTTGCTTCAGTGATTTTTCAGATAGGGTCTCCTGCTTTAGCCAGAGGCTTACTTCAGATTGTGATTTGTCTCCCTCCATCTGCCTCTGGAGTATCTGGGACCGGTGTGATGTGCCGATACACACAGGTAGTACTTTGAGATAGTGTCTTGCTAACTTTTTGCCTACAGTCGAAAAAATTTCTCCTATCTTCATCACCCAGGTAAACTGGAATTATAGGCAAAATCCACACTGCACCTGACGAATAGTCTGTTTAATTCACATTCATGTTTTATACATAAAAGAAAATGAAAAATTATTGTTGCTCAAATATGTACAGAGGTAAATTGAATGTTAATTTGACCTTGCCTAAAAGGAATCTTCTAGCATAGTAGTGTATTTCCATTTCTGAATGTTTATTTTGGTTGTATTGTATAAATCTGGATTTGTAACTATATTTAATACTCAACTACAATTACTATGCACACTATATCTCAAATCCAACAAACTGCTTATTTTCTATACCTTGTCAATACCAGCTGTGTTGTTTGATAAACATAGCATACTTCTGGGAGTTTGCCAAAATTGTCGTGAACAACAGTCTGACTTTTCTCTACATTTTCTACTTATCTCTGTCATTGTATTACATTTAAAAGAAGAGAAATTATTTCTTTTGGGACTAGCATGAGATGAAAATGTTGAGCTGCTGAGGTAAAGTGATCCTACTCCTTACTTAATTTTCTTTCCACTGAGCTTGTTTCCTTTTTCTTAATTATCTATTTTCATTGCCTGCATGAGGTCTCCTTACTGTCTTTCTTAGCACCTGTTACCCATTATCTTTCTATTAGGGGAAATAAGATAGAGTTTAATGCCAGTAACTTCATATACATATTCTGTCCAGTTATTTTTCCACCTTCTAATGTCCACATTGCTCTAAAATGTCACCAATAGAAATAGAACCATCTCACATAAATCATTTACTTTAAAAAATAGAAAACAAGTCATACTTTCTATTTGGAAACTGAATTCCATTTTAATCCAGTAGCTACAATTTCATCAAGGCATCTGCACGATTAAATTCTTTGCAGTTTTCAAGTACAGAATCCAGGGAAAATCATTTAACTATTCAAGATTTCTTAAAAAAAATTAAGTGTTAATTTAAAACACTCCCAAAGTTTTCAACTGCGCACAACTTAAGCAATGGGATGATGGTCTGAAATCTCCAGGTGCCAAGAGCACTGTGTCAGTATCTGAGGGCATCAGGTATTTGTGGCCCCCAAAATCTAAACTTGTCAAGTTGATACTTAGGTAGTTAAATTCTTCCAAAAGTAAAGTGTCAATTCCACTTCAGATTGCTGCTATTAAGCTCTTGAATTGCTGTGATTTGGGGGTTTTGTTTTTGTTTCATTTTTGTCTTTCTTTTTCACCTTTGTCATCCACTTGTCTGTCTACCAGTATGATAATAATATATCCATCTATAATATTTTATTTATTTTACATTTGTTATTTGAGAGCTTGAGGGATTTAAAACACTTATCATCCAATAAAACAAACATCTATATTGGTACATGTAAATTTATTGAATTTATTTTTTCATGGAATAAGTTGTCTTCTAAATTCATAATTTATTCAGATATGCACTAGCATCTTAAAGAGAGTACAGATGCATTTGAATAATAGATTTGAACATATTGGTTTAATAATCAGCTTACAAAATATGGAATATTATGTGAAAACATTAAAATATATTTTGTGTGTGATGAATAATTGTATCTATGCATATGTGAATCCCCTGAGATGATTAGTATATTAAATTCATTGCTAGTGTTCTAAATAAATCATATTATATATTTAAAGTACATAAGTCATTGCCTTTATGTTTCTTTTTCTCTACATTTGAATATGCTGTGAAGTATATTTATACACATTAGAAATTACATTCAGCATCCAATTACTTTCTGACCAACTTCATAGCCAACATAATAAAAATAATCTCCCCTTATCATCGTACATTCTCAAAATAGTGATTGCTTTTAAAGCAATTCTCTGACTTAAACCCTTCAATAGATTCTATTCAATGGAGGATAATTATACCTTAAATATCCTAGGCCCTGCATAACCAGTATCCTTGTTAACAGGGATCACTACATACTAACTTTCATAATGGCTATACTAACTTACATTCCCAACAACAGTTCACAAGGTTTCCATTTTGTTCATTTTCTCACCAGCGTTGGTTATATTTTATCTTATTAATACCAATTCTTATGGGATAAGGTGATATCTCCTTGTGGTTTTAATTTGCATTCCCTCAATCTTTGTGACAATGAATGCTTTTTGCAGATAGATACTTGTATTTCTTCTTTTACGTAATATCTGTTTCTATGGCTTATTTTTAATTGGGTTACTTGTTTCATTTTTCTTTGTTTCTTTTGAGTGTTTGAACTTTCTTATGCATTTACATTATTAATTTCTTTCCAATATATAGTTTACAAATATTTTTCTCAATTTGCTGTCTCTTTTCTATGTTGATTATTTCTATTGCTCTCCATAAGCTTTTTAGCTTTATTTAATTGTATTTATTTATTTCTATATTTGTTCCCAATGGGAGGGTGAGTGGAGAGTTAATCCAAAAAATGTTGCCCTTTCCAGTGTCCTAGAGTGTTTCCCTATGTTTTCTCCTTGAAGTTTCATTGATTCAGGTCTTACATCATTAATTCATTTGAAATTGACATTTGTAAATGCCCAAATATAGGTGTCTAATTACTTTATTCTCCCTTTGACACCCCAATTTTCCAGTACTATTTATTGAAAAAACTGACCTTTCTCCAATGCATGTTCTTTACACTTTAATCAAAGATCTGTTGGCTATAGATGTATGGATGTATTACTAGGCTTTTTATTGTCACTCATTGGTGTGTGTCTGTCTGTTGTGATGTTAATGCTATGCTGTTTTAATTACTATCTCTTCCCAGTCTGTTTGCACACCAAATTCAACAGTACATTAAAAGGATTTTCAGCATGATAAATTGTGATTCACCTCAAAGATCTAAAGTGGCAAATCAATAAGAAAGGACAGAAAACTCTGATCATTTCAACAGATGCAGAAAAGGCATTTGACAAAACTTTCCTTTATAATAGACACTATGAAAAATGAAAGTACTAAGGATAAAAAAATCCCTATAATACAATCTCAGCTAACAACATATTGAATGGGGAGGTGCTGAAAACTTACTTTCTAAACTCTGGAACAAGACAAGGGCCCCCACTTCACAAATTTTATTTGACATAATGGTTGGAGTCTTAGCCAGATCAATCAGGCAGGAGAAAGTAACAAAGCGGTTCTAAATTGGAACAAAAGAAGTAAAGTTTTACTATTTGTATACAACATGGTATATTGGCATGGTATAGATTGATAGTGATGGCTAGATAGATAGGTAGATAGATAGAAAGATAGAAGTAGGTCAATAGTGACATGCTCTGGAATGATGTATCTTGTCTCCAGACCCTTCTTGACTCTGTCCACCTCCTCTCCACCATGAGATGAGTCACTTCCTTTGCCATATGCTATCATCATGATCTCTAAATATTTGCATAAAAAGTACAAAACAGTAGTACACAGTAAATCTTAAATATATGCTTTACAGTTATTATCTCATTTAATCATTATGTGTTTTAGCCTTTATATTATGGCAACATGACTTTATGAATTTAATTACAGGTCTAATTTTTCTGACCATTCAATCAGATGTAAAGTTTTGCCATTGTATATAACAGTCATTATACACAACTTCCATGGTACATGAAATGTGTCATCTTAATCCCTTTTCCTTATACTGCAATATTCCTCAGACAGAAGGAATGACTTGATCAAGATTATATTAATCCAACTCAAGTGTCTTCTCTAAGGAAACATTGAACCAAAATGGAAGCTATACATTAGACATCATAATCTTAGTTTGAATGCTCAATACTGTGATTTCTCCCATGAAAAAGTTTTTAATGGGCAGTTCATAGGGAGCCTACTAGTGGTGATGATCAACCTTTAAGACTGGTGAGGATAGAAACACATAGCTACAAATTCCAAAGCCACTACAACAGTGCCATGTTTGTTAGCATCTTTTCATCATTCTTCCAAGTACTGTCCATCAGACCATTGAGTGTGTAGATTTACAATACAAAAGGAGGAATTTTTGGTAACTATAAAAAAATCATGTTTTTCCTACTAAAGCTAAGAGGAGCATGGGAGTTTGAATCCACAAATTTTCAGTATGTACAAGAAGTTGGAGCAATACCATAACAAAAATTTTTACAATAGGAAGCATGTTTTAATAGTAAATTTAGCTTACATTAGAATGTCAATGAGATTCATGTTGAAGAATAGGTTTTCATTATATAAAATACAGAAGAATGAAGACCGAATCAGGGTAGATTATATCCTACTCAGAAAGAGTGGTCAATATATAGTAAAGCATAAGGAAAACGTTTGCCTGTTGTATTTATTTTGAATATGTATATATATATGTATGTATGTAAGTATGTATGCATTAGCACACTCACACAATCACGTCATTACAAGAACTGAGTCTATAATCCTATTGTATTATTGGACATGGTCACTATTTGAAGTCTCTTTTCAGTAGCTTCCCCCGTGACTAAAATAGAAACAACAATAATGAAAGTACATAATAGTGCAGTTGAAATTGAAATGTTTAATCTCTATAATAATCTGTTGCTTTATCTTTATATGACTGTCCTTTTTGTCAAAGAATATGTATTTTATATGGGTGCCTGTGGCTCATCCTCTAATTCTAGCTACTCTGAAGTCAGACATCAGGAAGATTGTTGTTCAAAGGCACAGGCAAATAGTTCATGAGAACTCGTCTTGCAAAAAATCTCATCAGAATAAAAGGACTGGCAGAGCAGCTGAAGTGGTAAGAGTGTTTGCATAGCAAGCATAAAATCCTGAGTCCAAATGAAAGAACTGCCAAAAAAAGAATGTGTATTTTAGTTCATTATATGTGAACAAAAATAGAATAAAAAAATCTTTTGCAATATCACCATTTAATCACGAATTCATTCAGAGGATCTCACCAAAGCCCTGTGACCTCAGTAGTCATCCTCTCCTGTGCCCAGAAGTTCTTTCCTAGCACACAAAGACCCATGATCAGCCTGTTCTACCCCTACTCTTACTGAAGCCTGGCATGTCCAGTCAGTGCAGTCCATTCACTGCACTCAGAGTCTCTCTTTGGTGCACAAAAACCCATGCCAAGCATTTCTTGCTCATGATCCCACTGAGACCCTACCCACTGTGTACTCAGAAACCCCAGCACAATGCATTCTGCACAGGGACACTCCTGGGGGCCTAGAAGTTCCCACCTGGTGCATCTGTGCTCAATATCCCAATTAAAAAATCTCAATAGAAAGTCTGGCTAACAGAGTCAAACATTGAAAATAGAATATCATAGATGGAAGATGAAATAGAGGAATTAGATTACTCAGTCAAAGACAATGAAAACTAACTAAGAAAATATGATTGGAATACTCAAGCCATTGAAAAACCAAAACTACAAACCATAGGTATAGATGAAGGAGAAGAGACATAAACTAAAGGTAGAGATAACTTGTAAAATCACTTATTAGTGGAAAGCTTCACCAATCTTGACAAAGGGAGGGGCATCCAAGTATAGAAAGCTTTCAGTACACCAAACAAGAAGAAACAGAAAAGAAACATCCTCCATAATTAAAGCATTAGATATACAGAACAAAGAAAGAAATTTGAGAGTCACAAAAGAAACAAGTCACATTTAAGGACAAACCCATTGAAATAACTGCAGATTTCTCAACAAATGTTTAAAGACAAGAAGAGTATGTAATGATATATTTCAAGCCCTGATGGAAAGCAACTGTCAACCTAGGCCAGTCTATCTAGGAAAACTATCCTTCTTAATTAAAGATCCATTACCTGATGGATATACTGCTGAGTTGTACCATATTTTAAGGAAGTAATACCAATATTTTGCCATGAAATAGTAAGGGAGGGAACGCTACCAAACTTATTTTATGAAGCCAGTAACACACTCTTTCCAAAATTGAACAACACAACAAAAAAATGAGAATTCGAAGTTAAACTTTTTAATGAACATCAATGCAAAAATTAACAATAAAACACTTGCAAACCAAATTCAACAAAACATCATAAAGATCATACACTATAATCAAGTTAGTTTCATTCCAGGAATGTAAGTGTGATTCAACACATGCATGTCAAATATAATACAGCATATAATCAGAAGCAAGGACAAAGACCACATGATCGTCTCAGCAAATACAGAAAGAACCTTTGACAAAATTCAACATCTTTTTATGATAAGAGGTCTGAAGAAACTGGGAATAGAAGGAACATACCTCAACATAATAAAGACTATATATGACAAACCTAAAGCCATCATCATAATACATGGCAAAAACCTGAAACAATTCCTTCTAAAATCAGGAAAAAACAGGGTGTCTACTTTCCCCACTTTAATTAAATATAATTTTGGAATTTCTTGGCAGAGCAATAAGGGGAGAAAGAAATGAGAGGCACAAATAGGAAAGGAAAAATTCAAATTATCCCTATTGTATATTACATGACCTTAGACCTAAACAACCCTCAAAAACTCCAACAAACAAATCTTAGCCATCATAAACATTTTCAGCAAAGTAACAGGTTACAAAATCAACATTAAAAAAATCAGTAGCTTCTCTGTACAACAACAACAAACAGACTGAGAAAGAAATCAGGAAAACAATCCCATTCACAATAGTCTGAAAAAATACAAATATCTAGTAATAAATATAAGGAAGGAAGTGAAAGACATCTACAAGAAAACGATAAATCACTGAAGAAAGAAATCAAAGATATCAGAAGATGGGTAGATCTCCTATGTTCATGGATTAGCAAAATCAATATTATGAAAATGGCTATGACACCAAAAGCAAACTATATGTTCAATGCAATCCCTATAAAAATTCCATCACTGTCTTCACAGAGATAGAACAATGCATCCTAAAGTTTATACGAAAACACAAAAGACCTCAAATAGCCAAAGCAATACTTAGCAAAAAACAATGCTGTAGCTACCATACCTAACTTCAAACTACACTACAAAGCCATAGCAATAAAACCAGCATTGTATTTGTACAAAAAGAGACAAGAAGATAAATGGAACAAAGTATAAAACCTAGAAATAAATTCTAATAGCTCCTGCCATTTAATTTTTACAAAGGAACCCAAAACTTATATTAGAAAAAGATCCCTTTTCAGTGAATGGTGCTATGAAAACTGGATATTCACATGTAGAAGATTGAAACTAGATCCCTGTCTCTCATCCTGTACTGATATCAAATCAAAGTGCATTTTAATTTAAGGATGAAAATGTGAAACTATTGTAGGAAAGAATAGGGGAAACATGAAGATATAGGTATAGGTAATAGCTTCTGTCATAAAACTCTAATAGCTCAGAGAATAAGAGAAGGATTGACAAAGGACACTGCATTAAACTAAAAAGTTTTTGGAAAGCAAAGGAAACAATCACTAAAGAGGTACCCCACAGAACGGGAGAAAATCTTTCCCATCTATGTATCTGAAAATGGATTAAAAAACAGAATTTATAGAGAGCTCAAAATCTAAAGTCCCAAAGAATCAGCAACCCAATGAATAAATGGGCAAATAAACTGAACAGACAATTTTCAAAGGAAGCAATACAAAATGGCAACTAAATACAAGCAATGTTCAATATCCTTGGCCATTAAGGAAGTAGAAATACAAGACATTGAGATTCCACCTCACTATCGTCAGAATGGCTGTCATCAGTAACACAAACAACAACAAATGCCGGTGAGGATATGGAGAAAAATGGAACACTTGTATACTGTTATTGGGAATGTAAATTAATTGTGTATATATACACATCATATATATGTATATATATATATATATATATATTATATCATTTGAAGTAAACAGAAATGGAGATCATCATGTTGACTAATGTAAGCCTAGTTCAGAAAGACAATGACAGCATATTTTCTCTCATACGTGAAGATAGATATAAAACACAAATGTATACACATGTACAAACATTTTATCTACACAATCACCTCTGTAACAATGAGACTGTTTGAGGGGTCTAGAGAGAAGGAGAGGAAAAGAGATTGACAGAGAATGAATAATATCAAATATACATTTTTTCTGTGCATGAAAAATGGCATAATAAAATACAATGAAATTGGCTAATTAATAAGGGAAGAGGGTAAGTGAGAGAAACAAAGAGGATTAATTTGATTAAAGAACAATATATTCTTGGGTGAAAGAACATGGTAAAATCCTTTGAACAAGGAATATATACTTGAAAAATGAAAGACTGAAATGTAAAACACGTCTCATTGTGGAGTGTGTACTAGTGGGAGGGGAGTGGGTAAAGGAAATAAGATGAGTGTATTTAATAGAACAATGATACTTGAACAAAAGAATTCATTCAGAAAATTTGAATTTCATGCACAAAGCAGTCAGAAAAGTTTATCTACATTATTTTCATATTTTGGGCTCTCTACAAAGTGGCTGGACTATGTCACATCATTAAAATTATTTCATTTTAATTAGTCTTAGTCGAAAAGTGCTTCAGGAGACTTATTCTTAAGAATAATGAAGCTATAAGTCACAAATGCTGTAGTACTACATGACATCTCTCCTGAAATCATGTGCTCTCCTTTCTCTGAGAAAAAGAGATAAGAGGAATCCTTCCATTATGAAAGTTTAAACCCACAGTTATCCATTGATTTCAGATCACCTGTTTCACACTGATATGTCAGTGCTAAAAACTATCATTTTGATATATCTATCAGCATTCTTAGACCCTGGCATGGCTACATGTATGCTTTATCAAGAATCTGAAGTATATTTACCCTTTGGTAGAAATCTATGCAAATGTTCTTTATAAGACTTAATGTCAAGATGAAGAATAAAACCCTGCTCCTGTAATGAAGATGAAGCTGCTGTATCTTCAGTTTGGGCTGCCAGTGATTCAAACAGAGATTAGACATTATCAAAACCCTCATGTGGGGTTATTGCAGAGAAAATATTTCTGAGGTTGAAAAATGCATTCTGAAATATTGTAATTGCTTTTGTTTTATCCTGGAAACTACCACAGAATGCTGGCTGATTCCTCTCTCTGCCCTGCACATAATGTTCTCTTCATCTTCTGTGCCTTTATGACTAATCACTTGCCAGTAGAATGTGGGTGCAGTTTTGTAGTTTTGATAGCTACTCATTTTATCTCTTCCTCTTTTCTGCCAGCTGAAATTTAAGAACAAATATTTGCCAGCTTTGGCTATGTAACAGCACCAACATTCTAGGATATTTAAATAAGAAGAGGAAAGAAATCACGGAGTAAAATTATTTACCTATTCAAGAACACAGTCTAGAAGACTGTCAAGTGGAAAAAAATTAAGTGATATTTATTCTGTTTTAAAAAAACACATATTTGAGAATCTGTTTTAGCATTTAGCCTTACATGTTAACCAACAAATAGATCAGAAAACCCCAAATGTATAAGGATGAAATATCAAGGGATCAAAGTTGTGAAGAAGCTTGCAGATTGACACACATAGAGGAATGCTGAAATATATTAAAGATTATTCCTGTTAAAAAGTAGGTGGAAACTAATAATTTTCAAACCATTATTTATAACTAAATTTCAGCTGGGTACAGTGGCTCACACCTGTAATTCCAGTTACTTGAGAGGTAGAGATTAGAAAGTTTTCAGTTTGAGGCCAGCTTGGGCAAAAAGTTAGTGAGACCCCCATCTCAATGAACAAGATAGCCATGGTGGCTCACATCTATAATTTTAGCTAGGTGGGAGGTGTATGCAGGCAAACTTTGGTTTGAATTCACTGAAGCAAAAATGCAACAACCTATCTAAAAAATAACTAAAGCATGAAAGGGTTGGAAGTGTGGTTCAACAGGTATACTGATTCTCTAGCAAGCATAAGGCCCTGAGTTTAATTCCTTGGACCACCAAAAAAAAAAATATTTAAGGAAATTTTCACGAAATATTCACATTTTAATAATTTGACTTTCACAACAATTTTAATTTGAAGATATAATTTAAGACCAAAATAAAAACTAGCTTCAATATCTAATTACTAGCACCTACATGTTCAAACAAAATGCACCTTATTAGACTTATGGTTTATAAATTTGAATAGTAAACAAATATAAATTTAGAAAATGATATTTGTAATACACATTTCCTTTATCTCAATAGAGAAATAAAATACTTCCTTGAGGTAAAAGAAAAACAAAAACACATTGGTGCTTATTGACCATGGTCCTTTTAATGGACTTTTTTTTTTCTGGTACTGAGGTTTGAGCTCAGGGCCTACATCTATTTTAGTGATGGGTTTTTTTGAGACAGGATGTGCTGAACTATTTCCCTGAGCTGGTTTTAGGATCTTCCTGATCTCTGCCTCCCAAGTAGCTAGGTTTATAGGCATGAGCAACTGGTGCCCAGCTTAATGGACTTTTATGATGTACTAATTACTCATTTCCTATATTCATGTTTGTAGATATTCCAAAAATATGACTTCAAGAAAACAATGATTTCCAATGGAAAGGAGATTGCCTGAAAGAGCTGAGTGGAAGAGTGCAAGATTGGAAGCCTAAATTGTCAAGTGCAGTAAAATGAGCTCTCAAAAAGCAATAGCAACTAAAATTGCATCTTTGCATGTGAAATTTGAACTGAATTTGTTTCCAGACAATAAATACATTTTCTCTCATGTGTTTGGACAATTGAATAAAATGGACAATAAACTTTCACTCAAACAAGCATTTTTTGAGCTCAAATGAAAATACTTGTGAAGCAGCTTATGCAGAAGCTCTCTTTCCATGTATGTATTTGTGTAACTGCTTAACTCACAGTGTTTCTCTGTATGAACAGGTAAATGTGAGAATGTGTCACTAAAATGAGGTGATAAAGTAGAAATAACTTATTTATAAAATGATTTAATTTTTTAGAACACCCGATTTATTTAAATTGTCATATTCACTGGCATGTTGCCAATCTATCATGTCCATCTCTCTCTCATCTACAACTCCTAGTTTATTGCACAATTGACAAAAAAAATCCCACAAAGCCATGCTCCTGACTGTGGACACATACATACATTATTTTAGATGATTCTATCACAGCTTGACAAGAATTTTTCCATTATTTGTTACTATCCTTGACAGATTTTATTTAGTTTGATTTTTCTGTATTTTTAGATAGCTAAGAAATTCTTGCTACCCAACTGTTAGGATGATTATGTAATTTCCTATTTTTAATCTATTAGGTGTATAATAATTGAAAATGTGATGAAAGACAAATACGTAACTCTGTTCATAATTTTGTATATAAAAGTTAGCATAAATTTTATTGGTTGTGAATGAGTAACAGAAAAAAGAGGGTGGTGGTAGCTAAGTACTTTTTGAAGCACTTCTTAGCTATACTACCACCACTTGCATCTTCTTCAGAAAAGAAAACTGATAATACTATAAGTACATGTAACAGTTATTTCGTGAACCTCAGTATGTAAGTGATGAGTAGTATTTATATAGTGTATCTTGCTTCCATTGACTCAAACATGCTCACAAGGGCCAATTCTTCATATTTCTTCAAACTCCACATTAAGGGAAGTCAAGTTGGAATAAGAAGTCAGTGTAACTGGCAATATTACTATTATGGAAATCTGCAAATGCTACAGATTAAGCCTTTATTATGTATCATTAATGGGTATATATTTGTTCTCTTTTTCTATTGTTGCCTAACAAATTATCTTAGGCTTATACAATGTAAATGCAGTTATCTATTTTATTTTGGTTCCTTGGATGAAAAATCAAAGCTGTGCTCTATCTTTAGAGTGTCAGAAAACAAAAATGAAAGTGTTATTCAGGCTAGGTTCTAATCTGGCAGCTTCTGGGAAGAATCTGTTTCCAAGTTCTTTGAGGTCCTCCATAGAATTTAGCTGCTTGAAGTTGTAACAGTGATGTCCCTATGTCATTGTGGGCTGTTAGCTGGAAGCTGACATCCACTTTCAAGCCAGTTCCCTTCTTTAAGTCTCTCCTATTTATTTTTCTGCTATCAATTACAAAAATATTCTGGTTTTAAATGGCTCATTTGATTACTATAGACTCACCTACATCATCTTCCTAGATTATGATCAACCAAAGAGTAACCTTGATTTTATCCACAAAATTCCTTTTCCATTGAATGCAACTTAATCAAGAGTTACAAAAAGGGGCAGAGGTAATGGGGGTTGATTTAGAATGTTGTCTAACACAAGTTTCCTCTGACTCTCCTTATTTATACCTTCCTATTTGCAAAATATAAGCATGCTTCTCATCCCAGCACAGTATCAGCTTAAAATCTTAAATCTGATCAGCTCAAAATATTCAAAAGTCATTTGCTAAATCATCTAAATCAGCTCCAGACAAAGATCCCGAATGCAATCCACTAAGGTCTTGTAAAGTGATTACTTTCTAGCTCTTTTTTGTGATGGTTTTTTTCCAGATAGGTTCTCACAAACGATTTGCTCAGTCTGGCTTTCTTCCTGATCTCTGCCTCCTGAGTAGCTAGGATTGCAGGCGTGAGCCATCAGCACCTGATCATTACTTGCATTTTTAGTATTTCTACATATACTAAGAATTGATTTTGGGGATCCAACCCCTTTCTTCTACCTAGTAGTCTCTCTTTTTCCTCTTAATCCAAGATAACAGTATTTTTCCTGAGGTAAATTCATTGGAGAAATCATGAACCATGCTTGGATTACACTGGGTTTCGTGCCATTGGATAAAATACCCATCCACGTTGATTTCTTTTATTGGACAATTAATTAATTATTTTTTGTGCAGTTAATTAATGTTTTTACTTTATTGTGCTGGGTGGGGGTACATTGTGGCATTTATAAAGGTTCTTACAATGTATCAAATATATCATAATTGAATTCACCCCGTCTACCACTCTCCTTTTATCTCCCCCTTCCCCAATTCCTAGAAGAGTTTCAACAGGTATCATTTTTGCCTTTACATACACGTGTACATATTTTTTCCACCATATTCACCCTCCTACAGCCTTTCCCTGACACCTCCTCCTTCTACTGGTGCCAACACCCGAAAAGCAGAACCCGTTCTGCCCTTATAATCTCCAATGTTATAGAATAAAAAAGAAAAAAAAGACATTTTTGTTTGTTTTTGATAAAGGTAGCTACACAGGGAGTTTCTTTGTTCTTATAATAGAGAGTATATCAATCATATTCATCATCGTAGTTTCCTTTTTTTACCCTACCTTTCTGTCTCATATGTGAATTCCCCTTAGGGTGAGTAGTGTTTTATAATACGGCTGCATTTATATTAGGGCTATAGTCCACACATGAAGGCGAATATGCAGTTTTTGACCTCTTGAGCCTGACTAACTTCTCTTAATATGATGGTCCCCACCTCCATTCATTTTCCTGCAAATGACAAAATTTCATTCTTCTTGGTGGCTGAATAAAACTCCATTGTACATAAATAACACATTTTCTTAATCCGTTCATCAGTAGTGGGGCATCTTGGTTGTTTCCATAGCGTAGCTATTACGAATAGTCCACAGCAATTTCTGAGATCACTTTTTTTTTCATATTTGGCTTCAGCCGAAATGGCTATGTTTGAACACCCTCATGCGTTCTAATATCCTTCTAATTTGTGTAAGCAGATTTTTGAGGTGCTTTCTCAATTCTACAAGAATACTCTGATTTTCTCATATTCTCTAGGTCTCAGAGAAAGATTGTAAAGACACCAGAAACTACACCATAGTTTTCTTCTGTCCCTTTAGGCTTATAGTCCTAATTGTAACTACAGAGTCTCGTATTTCCAAAACCTCATTTTGACTACTTTTCATTTAACAAATATTAATTTATCTCTCAAATTTGACATTTTACTGTAAGCAGGTAGAAGAAATAAAGCAGCATATTCAACACTTGAATTGATCCTTAGCTTGGCACTTGTAAGTTCTACTTTCGAGATATTTGTGGGATACAATTTCATGAAGATATTTTTTAACAATATTAAATGTTCTCAACCACATTTCTCAAATCCTTATGTCTAATTTGGAGTAAAATTTCTTTTAATAAATCTGTCACAAAAGTTATATGGCATATCTTGCAACCAGAGCACAAACGTCTTCCACTCTTTCTGGATTGATAGATTGACTACATTACCCAGTTTCCATTGTTTTTGAAATACTGCAGATTTAATTCAGGCCTTGAATTTCCTAGGCAAGTGCTCTACCACTTGAGTCAGTGTCAGAGCTTTGAGTTTTAGTTTGTTTTTTATATAGGTTCTTATGTTAATTTTGACCAAGCTGGTCATTGCCCTCTGATCCGCCTACCTCTATTTCCCTAGTAATTGGTACTGCTTGTTTTTTGTTTGTTTGTTTTGTTTTGTTTTTTGAATTTGAGTTTCACTGACTTTGCCATGAATGGACCCTGAGTAATAGTCCTCCTGTCTCTGTCTCCCAAGTAGCTGGGAATACAGGACTGGGTCACAGTGCCTGACCAGCTTCCATTGCTACTTGTATGCTTCTTTTATAGTGTTGGGGGTTAAACCCAGGGTTTGTGCATATTTAGCAAGCACTGAACCTCTGAACTATATCTGTTGTCCAAGTTTCCATTGTTTTTATGTGTTGCAATATAATGAAGCCAATGTGCTTACCACTGCAAGTGATCTTTGCCTATGAAAATCCAGGTCCATGAACAGTACTGTCTTTAACATCTCAAATTATTTTCTCCTTTTGTGGTTAACAAAAGTACTCAGACACTATTGAATCTACTTGTAGAAGATATAAAGTTGTCTGGCAGTCTAGTACCTTGAATGAACATGAAAGATTTAAGGAGAGCTTTTCTCCCATGGGTAACATCCTCCATGGTTTCATAACAAATTCATATATATATGTACATATATATATTTCATATATATGTATATATATGAAATATATTTGTATATATATGAAATATATATGTATATATATGAAATATATATGCATATATGAAATATATGTATATATATGAAATATATATGTACATATATATATAAAATATATATATACATTAGATACTGAGCTGTTACAAAGTTTGATTCTATCTGTTGTAGCTGTTAACATCCCTTTCCTCTCCCCAAACTAGTTGCGTATTCTCAATTGATGTGGTTTCCTTCTTTGGAAATGCTGATATTTGTCAGATTTATTAGTCCTTATGGCTAACTTTTAAAAATATTAAAGCTGATGTATATTCTCTATTAGTCCATTTTTGCTATGAAAGAATACTCAATTCTGGGCACTTTATAGAGAAAATATTTTATATAGCTCACAGTTTTTGAGGCTGAAGCTTCAAGATCAAATAGCCCCATCAATTCAGCATCTGGTAGTAGCTCCCTTTGTCTAGTTTAGATCATAATAGATGACATCATGGTGGGACTGCAGGTGACAGGGAGAAATCAATCAATGAGACAGACAAGAACCCAGAGCCAGACCACATGGGCCAGTAACAACTTCTCATTTGGCTCCAACTCTTAAAGTTCCTGCTGTCTTTTAACATTACCACAGTGTTACCAAGTTTTCAACACATGAATTTGTAGTGAGAATTCTCAAACCATATCCAATCCATAGCAGCATCTACAAACTGCTTTTCATTCCTTATTCAAAAATTTTCTAGGTGTAATTTTTTATTCATATCTCCTTAGGTTGTCAGAAACAAACATACATGTGTCTTTCTTTGGAATTGCTAGCCTTCTTCAAATCTGACTCCTTATCACTGTGCTCATTCATCCTGACAATTGCAGAAGGCAAATTGTTCTACACTATTCTTCCCCTAAAAAGCTACATACTTCTTTATATTCACTTTTTTTTTTCTTTTTTACCTTTCCAATCTTTGAAGTGTTTATTGGTGTGTTCAATATTATCTCTGTCTGGAATTCTGAGATGAGTTTTTAAAAAAAAAGAATCATTCCCTGCTGGGTTTCTGCCAAGTTTAGGCATCCTCATTACTCCCCTAGTAGGCTCTCGGAGTCCCCATCTCTCATTCTGCTCTCATCAGCATAAACAGTCAGCAAGGTTGCAGAAAATTCAAAATCTTCATAAATCTCGTATTTTTAATAATAGTACACAATAATACTTATTACATAGGCATGGCCATGAAACTAGAAAATTAGTGAGAAAGGTTGTTAATAATAAGGACTTAGGGTTCCTAAATTTGAAAATAAACTTCTATGATAAATAATTTTGTGATACTGAAATTACATAAAGATAAATAAGTGTACTGGCCCATACAATATTAGAAAATAATATGAAATTAATACATCTACCATTCACACTAATTCAGCTATGATTCAGTTCTAAATTCATATTTGCATTCTGAGGCAGGGCAGAGGAACATAGAAATAGATCTTTTGGTAACATAGAGAAGTAAAGTTAAAGCTGAAGCAGTACAGGTTATAATGATATTTAGGGATGCAAAATGCAGAACTTGGATAAAAACAAGGGACTATTTCTTTATAATTGGCTATTGTGTCCAATATTAGAATATAGTTAGAGTTGTAGAGATAAATTTTTCAGAAGAATTTCAAGGGACTCAGATAAAGAGAACAAAAAGACATGACACTGTAAGAAGAATCCTAACAATTATCAATAGTTAAAATTTTATTCCTTCTATCGAAGAATATAAAAGAGATTGTTCAAAGCAGGAAAAATAAATTAAATCTCAGTCAGTAGCAACAACATCTTTAGAATCCATATTGTCTCTACTAGTCCTGCCTGGATCCTCAAAGAGTTGAAAACTTTAGAAAATATTAGTTTGGGGAAACTTCTGTTTTTACAAACACTTGCTAGTGTGGAAAAAATTTGTCATGTGAGAAGTATTGTAACCATAACCATTAGGTAGATGACATAGATACATACACACATACATACATACATATAGGATAGACAGAGATATCAGTAAAGATTTAGATATAGATATATCTAAATAGTATATTCTGTACATATATTACAGAACAATTACATGGTTGAAATTATTGTATGTAGACTACTCCATTGGAAATAAATACATGAGTTCATAGATATTATAAATATTTTAGCATGATCAGTTCTTGCTTTAGGGGAAAAGGAAAATTCTGGGATGAAGTTTAACTGAAAAAGAAATAAAAAATGAAATATCTAAGTTTTAATCTTTTGCAGCACATGAAATTTCCATAGAATCATATGTGTGAGCATTTGGTGTATATATTTAATAAACATTCACATGCAATGTAAGTAAAAATGATCATATTAATTGATTAAATGCTAGTCTTTTTAAATGACATCTGTGTAATTATTCAAAAAAGAGATCATGTTTTAAGTGACTTTAAGGAATAGCAATCATATTCATTTGCAAGAGCTACCATAAAAAAGTACAACAAACTAGATGACCTAAGAACAGAAACTTATTTTGTCAATTCTGGAGATAAGAATTGAGAATTCAATCTCAATTCTCTTGATCTTATACTTAAGATCAAGATGTTGTCAGGTTTGCTCTCTGCTAGAGTGGTAACAGAAAATCTGTCTTTCTCCTTGCTTCTGTAGGTCTACTGGCAATCTTTGGGAACACTTGACTTGTAGAAGCTTCAGGCCAATCTCTTCCATGTTCCCATGTTTTCCTGTGTGCACGTCTGTATCCAAATTAACTCTCTTTGTAAGGACACCAGTCATATTGGATTAAGATCACACCCAACTCATTTATAACATCATCTCAACTAATTATATTTGCAGTAACTCTATTGTCAAACAAGGTCACATTCTGACACACTGGGGGTCAGGATTCCAACATATGTATGTTTGAAAGGTAAAATTGATCCCCTTATACTAATAAATATGAATTTTTCCAAAAAATACTCTCTCCCAAAAGAAATTGTGTAAAGTTGTGGGTAGAACATGAAATAGGACTAACTTATCTTTTAATACAAACTGAAAAAACTTAGTCTTTATCTCACAAATTCAAAGTCAAAATAAAGATATTGAGTTATTAAAGGGCTGAAGTATGAATTACTTTGTTCTATTCAATTAAATGTTTATTCCTAAATTATGTTACATTTGGTGTCATTATACCATGATAAGAGTGAAGAGTATTAAAAGATTTATAATTCTTAGTACTGTAAATGAGGAGGGTAAATATTAAAAGGGTGCTATAGTGAATCATATTGCTTTGCACTAGAAGAGAGTAAGAAAGAAGACAAAGGACTTTTGTAGATTCAGTGCTAAATTCAGTGTATCATAAAGAAAGTAATTTCTACTTCAAGGTGAGGGGAAAAATGAACAGATTAATGAAATACTTCTCTGTCAGATGTTTACTACCAAATAATGTTTCAATTTTTATAGAAAAATGACAAAAATCAAAAAATATAAAAAAATGCTTTATGAAAAGAGAGACTTATGTTGTAAAATTATACCTGTTTTTATAAATATCTATCTAGAGATTATTATCAAAATCACAGTCAATATTAAATTCTTATTTTCATTTAAATTTAGTCATCTGGAATTATATGCTTTTTCTGACTTTTCCTGAATTCAGTAAATCTAAGTCAATCTGACATCACATGTGAAAATGGAGCTAAGCTTTAAAAGCTTGTCTTGAGGTTTTGGAGTAATATTTTAATGTATAAAAACATTTAATATAAATGTTTTATTATTCATTTTGTTATTTTTATTTGCAACTTCTAGATGAATGATTTTCTCTATATTCAGTACAAATCAAATATATTCCAGCATGGGACTCTTAATATTTCCATAAAAATACATGCCCATTTTCATAGTCTATTCACTCAGCATTATTGCTCATTCATATTCATTTATATATTATTTTCCTGCATTTTCTACAATGGTTAGCATATCTCAAACCGACAGCTTCCAAAATTAATATTGAGTCCAATTCCTTTTGCAGAAGTAGTAGGTGGAATAGATTAGCATCCCCTTCAAAACTCAGGGATTTTTTGCTGAATTGTTGCACAAAAGAAGATATTCAATGATTGTGCATATGGGACTAAGTACAGAATAGGTACTTCAGAAATTTAATAAATGAATATAAAATAGTTTAAGAATTAAGAAATAAGAAATCACATGACATAATGAATATAGTAATCAATGAATAAGACAAAATGTTAGCCCTTAATTATGAAGACTTTTTTCTTTATGTACAATTTTTTTGTTGGTCCTGGGGATTGAATTTAGAGCTTTTCACCATTGAAGCAAGTTCTCTACCACTGGAGTGATGCTCCTAGTCTTTTATATTCAGTTTTTATCACTTGGATATCAAAAAGTTGTTATACTATTGAGGTATTGTTAGTGAATATTGTTAAATTACTCATTTTACCCTTGAGAATTATCATAAAAGATAATGGCAGAAAGGGAACACCATTGTCAAACCAAAGGTTAAGAGATAATGAGACACTATTATCAAATGAAAATATAAAACATAAAATCATACATTAGTTAATTTTATTTGAAAGACAAAGCAGATTTCTATTTAATTAGATTTTTAAAATTATGGTTAAGTAAATATTTATGCATGAAAAGCTATGTCTTTAAATTACTAAAACAAATTTTTTCTAATACATTGTTTTATGGATTTTGCTACACACAGGAACACATTACAAAATTTTTGTAATTCAAATGCATGATAGCATGATACAATCATCAATCATATTATTCAAACAAAAAGACATATTAATATAGATTTATATATTTAAAAATTTTAGTAAATGCTTCAATAGAAGTTATATAATGTTTTTGTCTTTGGTATGATCTGTATATCTTATTGTTATTGATGGCTTCTAGTTTAATACTTAAGGTAAATGTCTCTTATTTCATGATATTTTTTTCTCTTATTGATTTCTTTAAATTTTATACAAATAACCTGTCTGAACATCACACTGTATTACCTGGTAAATAGTATCAGAAATTTTCATTCTCTTACACAAAATAGTGTTCACGATCAAAGTAATTAGCCAACACTGTAAATTCAGATGGGATTTGGGAGAGTGAAGGCAGTCTAAACTACATAGAAAATCATTTCTAAAAACATACATATCTATATGTGTGTATATGTATACATATGTACATATATGTATATACATATATGCAGGTTTGTGAATATATTCACTGAGAAGTTATGAATAATTTTCATATTTAAAGAATTACTAATGGTATGACTTTATGATATGTGGATTAAAGTAACTTCATAATATCTTTAGTACTAATTTTTGCAGTACTTCTTTTTGAAGTATTTCTTTTCATTTAAAACAAACCTAAACATTGGTGCATAGTTCTATGTTTAAAAATTTCAATTTTATCTTGTGATATTTTATGTTTACTTTTCCCTTTTAGGGAAATAAAATTCAGTTGGAAAAAAATCAGCTAGCAGAAAAAATAGCAGAATAATACAACACACTAAATTTCATTATTTAATGTTAGAGTAGTTGAGGATCTAATTAATCAAGTTGAGAATAATTTTGAAAATATACTTTTCCTAATTTGAAAGACATAGATAAGGATTTGTGCATTGTTTACCATTTGTTTTTTAAATCATGATGCTGTTGATTTTATTCCAGTTCTTATAATGCCTATTATATAAATCATACCACTAGTGATCAAAATTATATCATGTAAAGTCTTTTCACAGATGTTTGCAAATGATCAAATATTTTATATTAAGCTATATTAGATATTAATTTTCAGAGACAAAATTAGCTTTTTGTAAAATCTTTGGAATTTTCTTTTTTTGTTTTTTCACAGTGAGAAAATTATGTTGTTATGAAAATCTAGTGATAGTCTCAAGAAAGAAGAAGTAATGGTTATTGGAACATTTACTTCATGTTTCACAATTGATTTTACAAGTAGATGAAAGGTATTAGGCAAGAAGGTAGGTTTGAGCCCAATAGCAACACCCAAAGAAATAGGCAAAACTGCAAAAGACAAGCAGTAAGCTTCTTGTGCCCTCTAGTCTTCTCACCCTGGTTTAATATCTCTGTGACACATCTGTCACTCTGTTATTTCTGCTCATCCTCTGTGCATGGTGCTTTGCTCCATTTCTGCAGAAAGTAAGCAGAAGTCTGCACAAAGTTTAGACAAAGGCCTTGAAAACAGGTAATTAATGTGTTGGTGGAATGCCCATGCAGTCTTATAAATCAGCATGTCTCGTAATGGATCTTATAAGATGGTCTTCTCCCTAGTCAACCCTTCCTGGAGAAAGTCTTTCCTTTTCTGAGTAATCCCCTCAAATATGTACATCCCATTAAAATAGTTGTTAAGCAGTGATTGTTTACACTGAAATTCTGAGAGTTCTAGTCTCTTGACTGGTAGGTAGAGCTGCCCTGCCCTCTGTTTCTTCTGAGGTTCATTTTCCTTTACTTTTGCTTATTTACAGTAAACCTTGTTGGGTGAAACTTCCTTGTGTGTCTGTCCCTGAATTCTTTCTTTGCTGAGACCAGGCACCCATCAGGACCTGGTATTCTGCACAATACAGAAGCAAAATCACGCAATGCTTCTCTATCAAGTATGAATATACTGGTACTGGATTATTTGTGTGAAAAGCATTACTTATTCTATGGTTTGTGTACAATATTTCATTGTGTTTCATGAGTCAAATACAAAAACTAAAAAAAAAAGGTACATTTTCCTATTCATGTTTGTTTTGCCTTAGGTTAAGATTATCAATATTATGGGCAGAGAAAACTAGGTGAACCTCAATAAAAATATTCATTTCCTCTATTGTAAGAGAAACTCTGTGAATGACATTCAAACAAGGATTTTGCTATTCTTGCTTCCTAATGCTGGGATTAAATGTATGATGCCTAAAGCACTGGAGAACATCTTTGAAGAGGAATGAATTGTTGAACACAAAGAACTCCAATCCCAAGATTTCATAAGGTGAAAAGATTATCATCACTTAATGCCAAGTTTATGATGACTTTGTGACTAAAAATCAACGTGTCTTGTTGAATTCATGTACATTTTCAATACAGATGATACTTGACTTACCATTTTTTGACTTCAAAATGGTACAAAAATAAAACATATTCAACGGAGACTGTTATGTTTTTAATTTTGATCTTTCCTTAGAGTATGATGTTGGGCTACACCAACAAGCCATGTTTCCCAATTAGACCCAGGGCTCTGAGAATAACCAACTGACACTCTATCATTTACTCTGTTTCTAAACTATGACTTTTGATAGGTTAGGCATACTACTGTATTTTCAGTTTAGGATGGAAAACCAAAATAAGTTGAACATCTGTATGCTCAATTGAGAAGGAACATAACATTTTCAGCACTAATTTGTAATAATGCAACTTCTGTCATAGTATAATTTTTCTAACAAATGAAATGTTAATCTGTTTCTATTTTATACAAATGATTGCAGCAATTAGAAAATAATAATTATTAAAAAGGAAAGAATAGTGGAAGAGTAAATATCGTGGATGTTACACTCCTGCTGAGTGTACTACCTATCTCTTATCAGGTACTTGACTAGAATACCTAAATAATAATTAACTTCTATGCTCAGGAAGAAGTGGAACATTTAAAGTGGTATTGTTAATACTGGGATGACCCTGATTGTTGACCTGGAATGGAGTGATGGTGGAAGCAATGAGTTGAAAGTTCAAGTAGCTTTCATAAGTATAAATATTTCACATGATTTAGTCTCTTTTAATTTCACTACTGGAAAATTAGTCAGGCCAAATGAATGGATATTGATCTACAGACTCAGGATTAGGGATTTGTTTAAGCAAACAGGAATTGTATGGACTCTGGTGGTTAATTAAATCCTGTCCTTAAACGCCAAAGTATAGTCAAAGTAATGACTATACTTAGTGACTGTATTAGTGAAAAAATTTCTGAACAGTCCTTAAATATTAGAGAAGAAATCCAAACTTAAGTAAAATGTAAGTTTTGCAGGGTAGAATAAAAATTATACAGCCTGAGAATGTCCATGTGTCCTTCCTTCTTCCCTGTACCTTAATTATTATACTATGGACCCATGTACAAGGTGACCAGCTGTCAAAGAAAGAAGCTGTCCATGGACACTTAAACATAGTTTCTTCCTCACTGTGAATGTTCGTTTATTCTCACTGCTAAATGCCTAGCCTAGTAGCATACAGACCCAATAAAGCACTTTGCATTGGGGGTAATACCAGCCATCTGGAAACAAGTTGACTATATTGGATTACCTAATTATGGCTAGAGTAGAACTATGTTATTGTCACCATAGATATATTCTGCATATTTAATACCTTTTCTCATCTGCAGTGTTCCTCCCTTCATCAAATTTCATTGTTTTATAGAATGCCTTGACTGTCAACATGCCTAAGACTGTCAACATGTCCTAAAATGCCCTTAGGACATCTCTGGGGTGGGTATCACAATGGGCACATATAATAGGATTCATTGGTTTGAATACATGATTAGGGAAACCAGACTTGGATAAAGAAAGGGAGGATATGCCAAAGACTTGGCAAGAACACCCACGCCTGAGAGATTGATGAGGGTGATATCAACTCCTTACACAGAATATGAGATCTAACAGAGGACAGAGGTCTCTTTCAAAATTACAAATAAATTATCTGCTAGACATTTTTTCCAAATCCTGAATCTTATTGTTTTGGACAATTGAAAGTTTTCATGCTCAGTGAACAAATATTTCTCCCAGGGGTAGATTCTTATTTCCAGTGGTTTGGAATCTGAAGTTAGTATCCACCAACTTTTTTTGAAATTTTACTGTGCTGAACCAACAGGAAGAAAAATTAATCAGGGTACTTAATATACAGCTGAATAATTCTAATTGCCAACCATTAACTAGAATACTGCTAAAAAAAAAAAAAAAAAAGGAAGCAAATAGGACCCCAGGTAATTCACTATTGTTCTTCATTCTCCTTTGTTCAACAGACATGGACAATAGGAGATTACTTCTACTAGGAGAGTGGTAATGTACAGCCAAATGAATTAGGAAAAAGAACAGTCACCTTCCCCCATAATAACTCACTTTATCAGGTTGAGAGAAAACGATAAAAAGTCATGGAACAGATAGTTGAAAGGAAACTATAGTTACCAAGCTAAGCCTTAGAAAGAGGTACCAATGTGAGGTTCTGGGGAATGACTGAAGACTTAAATAACTCTTTAGCTCCACTTTCTTTTAATTGATTTTAAAGTCATTTTGATGGTTATACCACTGAGCAACATGCAGTTGCTTATTTCTCACTGGTTTTGTTGATGACATTTCTGACTGAAGCCACTTAACTTGTTAAAAACTGGTCTCTAGTGAGTGTTTTTTTTTTTTTGTTGTTTGTTTTTTTCTCTCCCTATCCCTTTAGAAAAGCTTCATTTCTCTATCTCATGTGATGCTTTGAGGGAAAGTGGCTACTTGCTATCTTTTCCTGTTGTACAAGGCAGAGAAGCAACTATGTATCCTAATAATTAATTACACATTAACTATTCCTCAGAAAAGGAACTTAAAAATCATGAGTCACCAGACTTTCTAACCAGCAACTTTTCTTAAGGTTTAATAACTGAGAGCTTCCAGTGACCTACAGATCACAGTAGCCCATGCATCAGAAAAGCAGATTAACTCAAATTTGCAACTACCATGGTGCCTGCCTATCTGAAATTTCTATCCCAACTCTCTATATAAGGCTTGTGCCTGCAAACTCTAGGCAAGATGTTTTTGGCTTTGGTTTTGTACCTTTTCAAATAAATCTTTTTCCTTTCCTCAACAATTTATTCTCAAGTCATTGGCCTTTTTGAATGGTGAAAAATCAACAAGGGTTCATGGTTAAAAAAAAGAGTTAAAAATGCCAGCTTTGTTTTATTATTGGTTTGTAGATGGTGGTGTTGCAGGTGTTTTTCTTTTACCCACAACACACTGAAAGGTTTTAAGTCATTGAGAGTATGAGAAAACAGAATCAATTTTGCAATGATGTCAGTTTATGGCACTTTGCACATTCTACTTTGGGAAGAGTACTTTTTACTTTTTTGTTTATTTGGATGGCTTATTTGAATTGTATATTTTTTTGTTTTTAAAACAGGGTCCCTCTGTATAGCAAGACTGACCTTAATCTAACAGTCCATCCCTGCTTCTTCCTCCTGAGTGCTGGGATTATAGATGTACACCATCATACCCACATTTAGAAGTTGTTCGTTCTATATTGAGAAAACAGTCTTTCTTTTCATTCCAGTTTCACTATTCAGTGTCTCAGTTATCAGAGGTCAACTGTGGTCTAAAAAAATTAAATGAAAAATTAAAAAACAATTTGTACAATTTAGATGGTATGTCACTCTGAGTAACCCTCACAACCTCCCCCTCCATCCTTTGTCTTATGTTACATCCCTTCAGCTAGTGAATCAATGCTGACTGTCTATTAGATGCTGTGTCACAGGGCTTGTGTTCAAGTAACCCTTATTTTCCTTAGTAATGGCACTGAAGTGCAGATGTAGTGATGCTGACAATTTCAATATGCAAAAGAAAAGCCATACAATGCTTCTTTTAATGAAAAGCTGAAAGATTTTCAACTAAATTAGGGAAAAGAAAACATATACTGAGGTTATGAATATCTATAGGAAATAAGTGTGCTTAATCTCTTACTGTGCCTAATTCATTGGTATTATCTGGAGTTTCAGGCATCTACTGGGGGTATTGGAAAATATTTTCCATAGATATGGAAGACTGTTCTATGTGTACTTATGTATATGTATATGCCTACATACTTGTAGATATGTATCAATATGTACATACAAATAGCCCAAATATATGTTTGCATATACATATATTCTCTCTGCCTTTATAAAGTAAATGTTTGGAGTAAATCCCAGAGTGGAGCAATAAAATAGGAATCTTGGAATACTTAATTCTCTTTTCTTCACTGTAT
The DNA here is from genome assembly GCF_047511655.1 of Castor canadensis. Lineage (NCBI taxonomy): Eukaryota > Metazoa > Chordata > Mammalia > Rodentia > Castoridae > Castor > Castor canadensis. The sequence continues at coordinate 23,602,375 of NC_133390.1, read as the reverse complement.
TTTGTTGTAAGAATTTTTATAGGAGTCAGGTTAAAAGTGAGACTGGTACAGATTTTTAACCATTAAAATAAACATATCTATATATGCTGATACCATATTTTAGTATTGAAATTAATATAAAACATTTTAAAGAGTATTTGTTAAGCGGTCTTCTGTTGTATTGGAACTTCATTTTGATATCAACACTGAATTATTGATATTTATTTCCTGGAATATTGTTTAAGAAAGCTTCTGAGATCTCAATATGTCAAAATGTGAAAAAAATTCTATTCAAATAAACATCTATGAACTAAATAAGCACTTTAAAGGAATTTATGATTCCTGTCCTTAAGTTTATATCTACTTACTCCTAATTATATTCAATGAAATTTTCAACCAATATTTATATTAAGTGTAAATATCTAAACCACAAGCAGACCTGAGCTTATCTTCTGGTGCCCAATATAGAAGGGAGTTCTGCTTAATATTACAAACTTTATGATATAAATATTATAAAAATTCATCTAAGAAATAATTATATATTATACAATTTGATATGTAGTCAAATAAATGACTATTTTGTTCTTCAAAGGAAGAATAGGTATCTCAGGAAGTATACTGATTAGAAGGAAATTAAATAAAACAATATAATTGTTGGTCAGAATAATACTTATAATGATGACACTGTTATGAAAATTAAGAAGAAAAGATACTTCTAATTATTTGTTGTTAGCTCTAATAATTTATATTTGGATGTTTTTCTTCTTCCAAGTTAGTTTGAACAACTTGCAAATAACCATGCTAAAAATACATGAAGATAAACAAGTGAAAAAAATTGACAGCCTGTGTAAAATTGTGAAATGTTGATTCCAAAGCTTCTTGCAGCTAAAGTACAAAAATATTTTTTAAAAACATTTTATCACACTGCACTTTCACATTCTTCTTCATGTTTTTGCCTAGAACACAGATCTATTCATTTTAATTACATAAGCATTATAAAACTAAATATCCAGAAATATTTCATTTAGCCCATGAGTCTCATAAGTGATCTTTAAGCAGTATGGTAAATAATAAATACCACTCCAACATTTCAGGTGACTTTGTCTTTTTACTATACTTTGTTATTAGTGTATATTAATTGTACAAAAGGATTATATGATGGTGTTTTACTATGCATATATTATATACTGATCTCATTAACCTTCCTCTATTGCTCCCTCTTTCCTCAATCTTACAACAACTTTCAATGAGTTGCCTTGTGCCACCTTTACACAAACACAATGTATTTCAGCATTGTTTCTCTTCTCTTCATCCTCTCTTTAACTTCCTCTCATGCCCCTACAGAGTCCCTTGATTGCTGTCATGTTTGTATGTGTGTGTATATATATGTTTTTGTGTATACCTATATATATGTTTTTGTATATATGTATGTATATTTAGATAGGTATGTATACATGTGATTTTCATTGAAATAGGATAAAAAGACAAGCACTATAAAGAAGTAATACTTCCTGTGGATGAATTTTCACAAAACAAATTTACCCTAGAACTAGTAGCTACATCAAGAAGTAGAGTATCTCCAGCTTCCAGAAGTCACCCTCAGGCTTCCTCCCAGCCACTAACAATTGTTTATCAAAGTGATATCCTAACTGATGTAACATCATAAGCATTTTGTCTGTTGTTAAAAATGAATTTTAATATACATTTTTTGTTACTGATATTTTTATTGAAACCTAGAAAAGTGCATGTACAGAAAGTTTAATTTTCTCATTATTTTGAGATAAGTAATCCAAACCTGGTGTTTAGAGCTGGGGCCTTCCAGAGATGAGTAGGCTTAGATAAGATAATCAAAGTGGAGTAACCATTGTTGAATACTACTGACTTGACAAGAAGCAGAAGACAGGAGATCACTCTTGCTCTCTCTTTCTGTTTCTTACCGTGTAATTTCCTTTTGTATCTCAGAACTCCACTAGTGACAAGGTCAACAGCACATGAAGCCCATGACATTCTAGAACTGTGAGCTAAAAAATATGTCTTTAAAACTTACCAGTCTGTGATATTGTGTCATTGAGGGTTAGGGATGTAGCTCATTGGTAAAGTGCTTGACCACATGGATTTTATAAGTAGTCTCTCTATAGCACACACTTAGGGGTAGAGTTGTGGAATACTAAGCTCTAGTAGAAGCAGTCAAATATTTTTCCCAGTCAGTTGTCCTTTCTTATAATACCATCTCCACATCCTTGACAAAAGCTGCTATTGTACATATTTTTCCTACTGTCCATTATACTAGCTGTGAACTGAAATTTAATTGTGATTTTATCTTTCATATTCCTGTTGGACATCTCTTCACACATTTTTAGCTACAGGTATTTCAGATTAAATAATCTCTCTATTATGGGTTAAACTGCATTCATCAACAATTTATAGCTAAAGTCCTAGATCCCTGTGCCTTAGAATGTGACAGTCTTTGAAGGCAGTACGAATGCAGTTATAATTGGGACAGAAAGATAACTGAAGTTGGGTGAGGTCTAATCCAATAGATTGGTTTCCAAATACAAATTTGGACACAGATAAATGTGTTGCATTTGCAGGAAGAGCAAGATGTATACTGAAGTTGGGTGAGTTCTAATCCAATAGATTGGTTTCCAAATACAAATTTGGACACAGATAAATGTGTTGCATTTGCAGGAAGAGCAAGATGTAAACAAGAAAACAGAGTTTGGGTGATGTAGCAGAAGCCAAAAAATCAGCTAGGAGAGAGGCAAAAAAACAGGTAGAACCAGTACTGCTAAAACCTTGATTTCTAGCCTCCAGAAATGTGAGACAATATATTTCTGTGTTTTAAGCTACCCAGTTTGTGGCGCTTTGTTTCAGCAATCATAGCAAACTGATACACTATCTTTCTTATTGATTTGAGGAGTAATATATATATGTGTGTGTGTGTGTGTGTGTGTGTGTTCTCTGAATTCTGATTCTGAATGCTTGTCAGTAATATATCTAAATTACTCTGTGACTTGATTATGAATTATTTTAGTGATATTTTTAATGAATAAAAGTCATTAAGAGCAATGTAAGAATGGGGGCAGGAGGGAATATAGGAGAATGATGGAGGGAGTGTGAAGTCAACTATGATGTATTGGAAGAACTTTTGTAAGTGTTATAATGTACCCCTGGTTCAATAATAACATGAATATCTAATTAGCCCAGTGGTAAAAATAAATTCTTCTCCAATTCTAAAACTTTTTACTAACCACTCTATGACTCTCTTTGTGGACACTTTATTCTATACTTCTTTTCTTGTCTGCATCTGAGCTAACTGTATAGAATCATAATTATTTGTCTTTAGGTCTGGGAATAAAATTTCTTCAATTTTTTATAATTCTGCAAGATGATTCAAGCTTTTCTTGTTTTTATTTTTCATATAAATTTTAGAAACAGCAAATCAAGTTTTGCAACAAAACCTGCTTTGATGTTTTTTGGAGGGATTATATTGAAGCAATATATTACTTTGGAGATAATTTAAATCTTTATCAAATTTCTTTTCCCCAGCTGCTAATCTTGAGTAATGGTTTTATATCAGTACTTTTTAATTAATGGTACTCCTGTTTTAGATTTTTAGGAAGGATTATGTCTCCTCTTCTTTTTGATATATTGCTATGCATTTTATCTTTCCAGTATCATTAGAAACATTATATTTTTGTCATTTATTGCCTAGTTGTCTTTCTTTATATATATAGACTTGTACTTGATACTTGTATATTGTCATTGTCATTGATAAATTCCTTTACTATTTTACTATAAGTTAAAATTTTTCTACATATTCATACCCATGATCTTTGTAAAAGAAACAGTTTTATTTTGTGCATTCTAATTCCTGTATCACTTCTTTTTTTAAAAAAAAGTCTTTGCTCTTATTGTGACTTCTAGTAAATAACAGATCATAGTATAGTTGAATAAAATATCCCTAAAATCTTTTCAGATTAACAATTCATGTATTTATTTTAAGTAAACATCTTTTTATTTTCTTCTTTCATAATGCAGTCATTTAAAATAGTACAAAAATCATTTTACAAGTGAAAAACATACCAACTTCCTCAATCTTATTTCAATGATATTATAAATGTCTTCTATCACACCCCAACTGCTATTTCATTTCACTATTTTTTGTCTATAATCTTTATGGAAATCAGTCTTAATTATTTTCTATGAGACCACTCTCTAAATGTATATATATATTTGTTTTTATAAGAGGAGTTTTATATTTGACTGAGGCTTATTTTGTGTCATTCTATGAAGAGTTTCTTAATCTTTTATATTACTTAAGCCCCATTTCTTTATTTTGATTTGAAATAACGTCAGCTCACACAACTTTTTTTAGAAACGAAACACAACTGAAGGATCCAGTATAGGGATGTGATCAATGAGCAGTGAATGATTGTTCCTCCTTTATTTTTTCCTAAACTAACTTGATGCATTTTTCTTGTGCTCCCAGGGTATTCTCACGTTTGCCATACTCTGCTGTATTCTTATACATTTATCTCCTCAAATTTCAATGTGAGTTTTTTTACTGAAAGGAAAATTGTGTTTCATTTCTATACACAAAGATCTTCACAATTTAGGTTTCATAAAGGAATTTAGGATTTCACTTGTAGATAAATGTTTCAGATTATCACTTATATGTAGATTTTAAAATTCAGTACAATGCTTTGACTATTATCATTTGCTTAGTGTATATTATGAAATACATAGATTCCCAGAAAATATAAAGTTGGAAGACATGTTTTCAGTTTATAATTCATGAGTTTCCTACTTCATTTTCCTTTTTTTCTAATCAAAGTTCTTTCCAAACTTACTTTTCCAAATAATATATAAATCTTTTTTTCCTTATCACATACTTGATGAATATACAAAACAAATACTTTAAATTTAGCCATTTGTTATATTAATTGCATCTTCAATATTTAAAAGAGTTATACTCTCATTTGCAGTCTATTACTTAATTTCTCTTTTTCTTCATCCTGATCAATATGTGTGATTTTAAGAGTAACTAGCATTGATTATTTTACTAAAATGAAATGAATAACAGTTTTTAAAAGATCAACATGTTTCTTAGCATTTTATTTCTTCTTATGTTGAATGGCCTATGCGGTTTTGTTTTCTTTTTTTTTATTTTCTGTTTGTGATACTGCAGTTTGAACTCAGGGCCACACCTTGAGAAATTGTACCAGCCCTTTATTTGTGATAAGTTTTTGGAGATGGGGTCTCATGAACTATTTGTCTTGTCTGGCTTTGAACCATGATCCTCCTGATCTCTGCCTCCGAAATACCAGTGGCTTGAGCCACTGGCTCCCAGCTTGTTTTATTTTCTATAAAGGTGGGTATCCATACTCACACCTGTAATCCTAGCTACTTGGGAGGCTGAGATTTGGAAGGATAGTATTCATGGCCAACCTGGACAAAAAGTTAGCTATCTCATCCAATAGCTGGGTGTGGTGTCACAGTTGTCACCTCAAGCTACTCTGGAGGCTAAGATTGGGAAGATCCTGATTCCAGGCTACATAAGTCAAAAAAAGTTTGCAAGACCCTAGCTCAGTAGCAAAAAAAGATGACATGGTGGTATATGCCTGTCATCCCAAGGAGGGTAGGAAGCTTAAAATAGGAGAATCATAGTCCAGGCCAGTCTGGGCAAAAAGCAAAGTTCTATCTTCAAAATATCCAGAGCAGAAAAAGACGAGTGGTATGGCTCATGAGGTAGAGCACCTGCCTAGAAAGTGTGAAGTCCTGAATACAAAAATATTTTTTATTTAAATTAGATATTTCTTATAAGTGAATACATTTCCATGGTGTTGTGATCATTTTTAACTTTTATTTTGCTTCTGCTGTCAGAGATTTAAAAACTAATAATGTCAAATTCTGACATGTAAAAACATTTAGAAAATGCTTCAATTGTGTTTTGAAGACTTTTTGAAGCTTCACATAATGTGTGAAATTGCTTGCTGAGATTAACTTATATTTATACGATTTACTTATATTTATGCTATTATTCTGTATTAATTAATGTTGATTCATTAGAATATTTATTTACATTTTGATAGAATTGCTCTGCAAAATATTCTTGGTTTAAAGGAGTGCATATTGGTTTCCTTTAATTTTCTGCACCATTCTGTGCTTTGTATTTTTTAAAAAGTCACATTTTCCATTTTTGTTTCTCAGGTCTTTGATTACATGTTGTTAGTAGGACTTCTGAATTACCTGGCTGATTATGTGTTATATAAGTGGGAAAGCTGGCATTTTACTTACAGCAAAAGAGAAGAATCTACAATTCTCATCTACAAGTATGATGTCGCATTGATTCTTGGCAGAGAGTTTTGTCAAGTTGCTAGGAGTTGTCGTAATTAGTACATTCTTTATCAAATGTCTTTTCTGGATCTACCAGAAGTTTGTTTCTTCATTTTTTTTCTATAATTAATTTGGTGATTTTCAACAACAATTTTCAAATATTAGCCTGTGCTTGCATTCCTGCAGCAAATAAACCTAGGTGTTGAGTTTAACAGTTTTGAATTTTGTTACTTATTTAAATCATTTTTCTAATTTACAGTTTAATCATTTGTCTAAAAATTTATCTATTTTTTCTCAAAAGTAAATATAAAAATATGTGTTTTCAATATAAGTTTTTGACAATTGATTTGGTTTGTGAAAGATTATTTGCTTATTAGAAATTCCTGCTATTGTTAAATTTCTCAAGTTCATTGTAATTGTTCTAGTTTTCTACCACTGTGTAATTAGTAACAGCTGACCTACTGAACTAAGGCATCATTTTTTTTCCTCATAGTTTCCACAGGCCACAAGATTCTGTGTTCAACTTGTCTGGATGCTCTGCCTTCTAGGTGTTTCCAGAGGTGCATCTTATGGCAATGTTACCTGTGGAAATGATTAGCTTTCAGGTCCTTTCTGTTATTGGCAATGAAGAGGAAGATAGCCTTGAAACAGGGTTGTAAAACATGGTAAACTGTCAATTAAAAGCTGTAACCTCGGACAGAGCTGTGAGGAATTGTTCATTAGAGCCATGCAAAAGTTTGGGACCAAGATGAAAGGCACCATGCAGAGATAAGCACCCATTCCTGCCTTCCTTTGTCTCCACTTGTAAATAAACTTTCCAAAGCAGGCCTCCCATGCTGTTCTTATCTAAATCTTAGGTCTCTAACCCACTACTAGCCCTACTTTATGGGAGAGCACATTCCTTGTAACCTGATACCCTGCACTGCCTTTTAAATATCCTGTGAATCCTTTGTTGGGGATCAGACACAGGTACATGTCTGGGCCCACTAGCGTAAAATTAAAATCTGAGTGCTCCACTCCTCTGAGTGTTGCTTGGTTTCTCCTCTGACTATATTGCCACAACAGCAACATCTACGTCCTTGTGGATTGATAACTTAGGGTAGTTGCCTTTTTGCATGAGAGTAGAAGAGAGATGCTCTGACCTCATTAAGAGCCTGAGTCCCTATTTAAACAAAATATGGCTATCTCAATCATGCTTAAAAAGATAATCCCCTTTTGATTAATTTGAAATCCACACAATGGGGATTATAGTTACATTTGCAACATCTTTTCACATTTCCAAGATTTTGCTAGTTAGAAGCTGCAGTCTCTGCTTGGATTTCAGAAGAGTGGACTATATAAGGGATGATTTACTGTAGGTAATCTGAAGTAGTATGTCAGAATTTATCTTAGTAAAAATACTTTTTCCAGGATACGTGCAAAAATGGCCCACTTATATATTAATTCTTTAATTTTTTAAGCTCTTCTTTCCCTTTGTTTTTCATCTGTCTTGTTAGTGGGTGGTCTATTTTATTAAAATTGTGAATTTTGTCTTAGCTGATATCAGTTTTTATAAACAAACTATAATATAATTATGAAAAAGTATCATTCTGTTACTGGTAGAAAAATAGTTTCCTTTGGAATTTAGGAACAAGAAACCAGACTTCAGATGACTTATTTATTATTGAAGAGATATTTTCCTCTTTGATTATGTGTAGTCCTGAAAATTTTATTTTTGTACTTAGCATCTATTACTAATGTGACTCCTTTCTTGAATTCTGTTTCAAATATTTCACTACATGCATATATGTACTTTAAACAGGGTTTTAATGTTCTTATAAATTTTCCAAAGTATAACTAATTATAAATTGAATAGCTACAATTCTAATGCTTCATCTCTATTCATTACTCTGTAGTTGGTCAAAACTACCTTACTAAAATTATATGTCTGCAAAATATCATCCACAGTACTTGGATCAATGTGATTGTAGCACCATCTTAAAAATAACAAAAAGAAACTATAAAATGCTTCTGAATGACTTACCAAAAAATATTAACTGTTGTAATTAGAATTTTTGTCAGTACTCAAATCAATCTGTGCTGTTAAATTCAATAGACTATTGCATCCTCCTAACTAGAACTTTTCAATTTTTCACAATTTTGAAATATTGCTCACATATGATTATTTTAAATTCTTTTGATTTAAATAATAATACCTAATACTTGTTTAGGTTTTATAAAATGCTAATTAGGGTTCTTAATTCTTCACATGCACTATTATCTAATCATTTAAAATAAATGTAATTTTTATTTAAACGGAGAACAGGAGCACTAAAGAGATTGAGTAATTTATCTATAGGGTAAATCCAAGTTTCAAAAATATTTTGTTTGCATAGCTTAGTAAAAAGGAATAAGCTCATTTGTGATCATGTCCTATTGGCATACATAAACAATCACTTAGAATAACTTTGTTTAATATAAGTTACCATGGTCTCACAATGAGTTTCCTAATTCTAATCATTGTTCTGGTTTAAAGCATAAAATATTGTCTTATATGATGTTCCTATCATTTACATGATTTCTCTTCTATGCTCTTCTCTGAGGCTAGGTGAGCTTGCTCTTTATTTTTATTTATTTATTTTTATTATTGTGCTGGGTGGGGGTATATCATGGTATTTATAAAAGTTCTTACAATATATCAAATATTCTCAAATTCATGCCTCCACATCCTTCTTTATTCCTGCCCCTCCCATTCTTGGAACAGTTCCAACAGGTATCATTTTTTCCATTTACATACATGTGTACACAGTATTTGCACAATATTTACCCTACTACACCCTTTTCTTATATCATCCTCTCCCTCTCACTGATACTAAACTCCTCCCACATCAGACAGGATCTGTTGCACCCTTCTAGTCTTTGATTTTGCAAAAGAAAAAAGTTATATTTTTGTTTGTTTAAGATAGCTATACAGGGAGTTTCCTTGTGATATTTCCATGTATATATGTATTATAACCTGAATTGGTTTATCTCCTCTGTTTTTCTTCTTCCTACCTTAGTCCTCCTTTTTAGGGTGATTTTAACAAGTTTAAAAATTTTATAATCATTTTTGTATAGAGAGTACTTGCATTATTCATGACTCTTCATCCCCATAGGCTAATATGAATAGGGGATAAATCTCTCCATAAAAAGGAAAACATGTTTTTATTCCTCTATGTGTAAACTCTATATAGCTGGCACACGAGGCCCCAAATTTAAAACGTCAAGTCTAGGACCAAGAGGGTAGTCTTGTTGAAATACCCGCATACTTCTTGTTTTGCTTCCTGAAGCCCATGACCTCTGCTGCCAAATAGTTTAAAAGAGTACTTCCACTTATCTTGTACTACCTCTCTATTTTTCTACTTTTTTCTACATAGCACTTATCAAAACTTAGTATACTACAAATATCATGTTTCTTTACTGTTTCTGAGTTAGACTGGATCCTCTGAGGTACAGAAAATAAGATAGAATTAGTCATTCAAGTGAGTTGTCAGAGACAATGCCTGCAAGTAAAAGTAGAGCAGCTAGGAGATTCTGAAAAGCTGTCAAATCTTAATGACAGTGGCACTGAGAAAAGGAAAGAGAGAAAGAAGGAAAAGGTAAAAGATCTTAGACTGTCTCACAGATAAAAGAGACTTGGCAAGGCTATTATAGTCTTTGAATGAAATGTTCCCTCAAACCAGTACCATATGCCTCAGCAATGGGCTTCCTTTAATAATCCTCTTCCACTTAGTCACTGTCAGGAAGAAGCTCACCTAAAGCATGACCTCAGTGCAAATACACAAAAAGATTTCAGAGTGTGATAGCTGTAGCTGGCAATTGTATTCCTCAGAAATGGAAGTCTGAGTGATAACCTTAGGGCAGCCTCAGACAGCATCTCCCTACTTCAGCACAGGTTTTTGTTCACTGTCCAGTTCCCATCACCTATAGCAGTGTTTGGATCATAAATTAATGGTTTATAGAAAAAGACACATGTTTATCTTTCTACATTGCCTTCTTGGACATTAGCTTTCTGCCAAAATCTACTCATGATCTAGAACTGTGGACTACCTGATGAGATACCCAAGGCTTCATGTAAATTCCACAAAAAGAAAATACCTTTTTTTTCAGTGCTAAAAGTTTGAAATATATATACTCTAAGCAAGCACTGTACCACCGAGCTACATTCCCACCCTGATGAGGGAAAAATATAAAGGTAGTATTTGGCAAGGAACCAGAGACGCAATCTTGTATTTCACAAATTATCCTTAATACTAGTCACTGAAAGTAATTGTGTGGGATTTCAATAGCAGCAAAAATAGGATCAATGTTGTTGAATTTCAGAATGGAGTGTGGGCAATGGAGTTTATAAGACTTGCAGTACTTGTGTTCTCCCTCATTAAACCTAGCCATACTTTTAAACAATTATATTATTTAAGTCCACAGTGCTGTATTATTAAATATATTTGATTATACTAACTATAAAAATAGGACATATGAAACTCATAGGATATGTTAAGCATAGAGAGTGGTGAAGGAAGTAGTTTATAAGACAGAAAGAATTCATATTGCATGTTAGGAATAGAACATAAGTTACCAACCAGTAATCTAAAAGAAAAGAATAAATGATCCATGTAAAGACACAAGAGTGCCACTGTCAGTAGGAATGGATGGAAGGAACAGGTAAATTTAAAATATCAATAATCGTAAATCATACCAATATTATGTCTGATAGTCAAATCATTATTTATTTATTTACCCATTAGTGACATTGACTTTGGTCTTATTTGGAACTCATGTGTAGCTACCCCAGAAATGCATTTAATAAACACAAATGTTTATTAAATAAACATTGTTTATAAAACAGCAAATGTTAGGTAAGTTTTTTTTTTTTTGCATGTCCTACTTTCCACATACCTTTGCAATAAAGCTGGCACAATAGGATCCAAATATCTTCATTTTGCTGTGCCCCTTGCTCAAGGGTTAACTTTTGTTCCTAACTACATCATTAGCAGGGAAGAATGTCATGGTAAAGAGAATAAGAGACACAGGACATGAATACTGTTTAAGAAAAATTCAGAACATGGTCATTCCCGGACATTTGTATTATTTCCTTACTATATTTATTTATCCCATTTCAATTTAGATTTATTCAATAAACAGTGTAATTTAGTCTTTTTTTTTTTTTTGGTAGTATTGGGTTTGATAGGCAAGTGCTGTCCCTGGAACCATATCACCATCCCTTTTTTTGCTTTAGCTTATTTTTCAGATAGTATCTAACATTTCTGCCCAGGAGTAGCCTCAGGTCAAGATTCTCCTACTTCAGCATCCCTCATAGCTGATATTACAGGTTTGAACCATTAGCTCTGGCTCAAAATTTGAAGTTTTTCTTTGAGAATTTCAACTTGAATAGCTCTGAGGTAGATTTCTTTACAGTTTCTTCAAGAGCACTATTGCCATTTAGTGACTTCTCACATGACCCAACTTTCCCTCATTCAAAAAATTTCCCTGTGAAAATTATATTAATCTCTATTGCTTCAATTATTATTATTCTTGGGAAGGAAACTTACTTTGTAGGGAAATACCTGCACAAACTGGTAGGTATGGAATGTTCTCGTAGAAACCCATGAAATAAAATCATCACAAAATGTCTTACATGATAAAAAAAATGTCATTGAGATAAGAAAGGTATGAATAAGAGAATTTCTAGTCTATTTGAGCTCTTATAACAAAAGACCTGAGTCTTGGCACTTTATAAAGGACAGGAATCTAGGAAGTCCCAGATCAAACCAGCAGATTTGCCATCTAGTGATGCAGTTAGATGGCAGTCTGTTGTGTCTTCACATGGAAAACAGGAAAAGATGAAAAATTGATGACAGTTATGTCCAGTATTCCAGAAGAGATGAAAGGGCCAGAAAGCCACTTTTTAAGGATATTACTTCCATTCATAAGTATGGAACACTTATGACTTAATTATTTCTCAAGAGACTCAAACTTTTCATACTACTACATTGAGAATTAAGTTTCATCATAAGAATTTTGGGAAAATACAGACATTGTGACCAAAGTAGAAAGATATAATATGAAAGAAGTGATTTTACTATAAAATGTAATGAAGTAGCTATAGGAATTACAATAAATTCTGTTCTAATATTAAATTTGAAATGATTTCCACATCTCTAATTATTCCCTTTCTTCAAGACTACAAGTTTCTAAATCTTTTTTGCAAAATTTCTTCAATATAATATGCTATAAGAAGTTTTCTCTTTTCATGAAAAGAGAAATTTTTTCTGCTTTTCATGAGCAGAGTTTTTCTCTGCTTCATGTTCCTCCTCTCATTCTTTCATTTCTCTACTCCATTGCTGTAAATAGAAAGAACAAGTTATAGAACTGATAAGCCATATTATTTTACAGGAGAAAGAAATTCAAAACAGAAAATGTAAAGTTGTCTGAGTGATTTTTGCTGAAATATAAGTACCCAATCTAACCCAAACCATAATTAATGAAATGAAAGAGAAACAGAGAGAGAAAAACATTGAATTCAAAGATATCTAGAGTTTAGAGCCATGGAACCTGAACTCCTTTCATGATTACATATATTCCTGGTTAAGATTTGAATCCTTTATATGATGGAGTAGCTCATTAACTTGTAGGGGAAAGGAAATTATACAAAACTTTCTATTGGATAGGCTTCTAGAACCATAATGAGGGAGCATATCATAGGTATGAAGAAATATTGATTTCTTCAAGTGACAGTTGAACTGGGGTGGGCCTAGGTATCCCAGAGCTCCTTCTCTGGTAACTCTGGCTATGACCAACATTTGACATACCGGTTTCTATGATATATTATCATTTTCTAGGTAAGCAATGATGCAAGAATGTTGTGAATCATTAAGTTATAATAGCATATTAGAAAGTATTCAAGGAAGTAGGTAGTCAAAATATCACCAAAGGACCTACAGGAATCCTGGAAAGTAAACCATCAGAATGTGGGAGACCCTTTTAGGTAATTTTGTTACTTCATATCATCCCCAAAATGGTAGTGGCATTATATCACTTATTGATAACTCTTTTAGAGATAGATACTCTTTTATTACTTATCTTACAAATTGTTAATCAGAGCTCATTCAAGGACCTCAGCTTACTGTCTGTTCTCCCATTCTTTCTTAGGAGCATCTAAACCATGATTTTTACAGAAAAAGCAAAGCACTAGATTTTCTGAGACTCAGTTGTAAAAGAAGGAGATGGAATTTTTCAAAGGTAACTAAAATAATGTCTCCCACAAAATGGCTTCTAGATACTTAATCACTACCATGCCAACAGTGGAGACTATATCCACTGGAAAGGTTTATCTACATTGGAAGTAAAGGTTTTATTTGAATGACAGTTTTTAATGTTTAAGACTGTAAAATAATGCAGACTTTCTTTCTGTTGTTTGTTTAATTCTTACTCTTAGAATCTAACCCATTATGCAGGAAAGTCCAAAGACCATGAAGAAATGACACATATAGATGTTAGTGTTGATGATTCCAGCTCTCTGTCAGCAGTGACTACCAACCTCCAGATGTCTCAGTGAGGATGGTTTCACATTATTTCAGCCCATGGACATCAAGTTACTCCTTGTTTCTCAGCCTTTCACCTCAGGCAAAAAACATTGTGAATCAGAGATCAAGCTTAATTCCTAAGCCATTTTTAAAAATGATTATTCCATTAACTCTATAGAACTAATAAAATATTTTTTAATTAAAATGTTTGGTTTGAGATGTTTTGGCAGTGATAATAAATGGAATAGTAGCTAGTGAGAAGCAAATTTGAGCCTATAGTAAGTGGAAATAGGAAAACTCATGAATCCTCATCAATGGCAAAGAAGCTTTTGATCAACATGGTATATTTACCCCCTCCCATTTTTCCATTTTTGTGTATCCTAAAATGAAGAGGATCTAGCTACCATCATGTAGATTTGGAGATGAAAGCCTGAACATGGCAGTGGAGATAGATGGACAAAAGGAGCTTGTGTTTCTAATGACTTCATTAAGTCATCCCAACAAGTTAAGACAGCTTTCTGTCCCCACGACAAAGTAGCTGAGAAAAACAACTTCAAGGATGAAATATGTAATTGGGGCTCATGACTTTAGAGGTGAAAGCTCCATCGCACTTAGATCTGCAGTGAGGAAGAAAATTATGTAGGGAAAGGTGTGGGAGAACAAAACAAGACATCCATGGAGGAGAGGGATAGAGGTCGAGAGGTTGAGAGAGAGAGAGAGAAGATATAGCTCATAATAATATGCTATTCCAAAGACCCACTCCCTTAACCTAAGTCCTGCCTTCTAAGCTTTTATCAAATTCCAATACCCTATTAAATTATGAACCCACCTGTGGCTTAATCCATTCATTAGGCCAGACACCCATGATGCAATCACTTCCTGAGAGTTCCATCTCCAAATACTGCTACAATGGGGAACAGGCCTTTGAAACAAGAACCTTTGGGAGATAGTTCATGTGCACATCATATCCAGAGGTGACATTTAGAATTATGCCAAATGAAAGAAATGTGACCACTTACACAATTGAGCCATTATTTTATTGTATGAATTATCACTTCTAGATTGTATTCTCAATTTATTCGCTTTAAATACAGTTGTAATGAAGAGCAAAGATTTTCACTCCAGTGATCCAATTGTAAAACCTTTTGCTCATATCCAGCAGCATATGGCCCTGAGGACAAAAGTGCAATTGTCAGAAGTGTGAAAGTCTATAAAAATTTTCAAAAATCAATACTCACAAAATATATCCTAACAATAGAATTTTAGAAAGTTAGAGCATGTGGTATATCATCCTGGAGAAGCTCTCTGAAGACTACTAGACTCCTTGCCACCTGTCCTTTCCATGGTCATTACCAGTTACAGAAATAATTAATATATGTTGGACTTTAGATTAGATAAAGTCTTATCATTATTCTATTCCATGGGTACATGTTTAAGTTTATATCTTGAGTAATACTGTTACAAGAAAACCTTAAAGTTTATAAAATGGAATGACTTTTGGGTGGTTAGCTTTATTTTTACATTCTTTCTGATTTAAAACCTTTCAATGTGTTACAGTAATATAAACAATCTTGGTTGTAAAATCAAATTCTAAAATAAGAAATTTCCTTATAACTTTGGGTTACAAATAATTAAGAAAATAATTTATTCAAAGTAAAAAATTCATTCTTTCTGATATTCTATGTACTTGAATATTTTGAAACTTGCTAGTTTCTTTTGCAAAAGGAATATTGAGAACACATTTCAAGAGCTCCTACTGATTTGAGAAATTTATTTTACCTTAAGGGCTGTCAGAGAAAATTTGCAAATTACTATTCCAAATTACTTCAACAAGAAAACATATTGATATGTTAAGTTAATGGAAAGGGGGTAAGATTAACATGTCGTTAAAAAGCTATTGTTCTGCATAAATCATAGGAAGTCAGGTATGTTTTGTAAGAAAGATACTATACTAAAATGAAAGAAAAAAATTCTTTTATATTGTTTCTCACTCAATTCAGAACATCCCTTTGATACCAATGTTCAAGAACCAACTCCTCATTCTTCTTCACCAGAAGCAGGACTTTAAGTCATTTTTTTCTTCCTTGAGATAGTATTTGTTGAATGAGAAATTACTTCCTTTTACCAAGGTACCTATGTACACATAATTATGTACATATCGAAGCTTCAATAAACCGAGAAAAAAAAATCAATTACTGTAGGCATCATATTTAATCACTAACAGCAGGAGTTAAATTCAAAATTAATATTTAGAATTTATTCATGTGATTGTTTTCTCTATACATCACACAACTGAGAAAAGCTCTTTTCTTGGCTTGGGAAATTTGGCAAGGTATTTTAAAAGTATCTTAGAAGCAGGCAGTTATTAGTGGACAAATATTATCCAGTTAGGAAAACACCTCATATCCTCTCTAAATGTTGAAAAATTAGATCTAGGCAATGTACAAAAGGAAAAAGGGCAAATTATGTCATAAGAGCTGAGTGGCTTTGCTTAAAAATAGGAAACTTCCTATTCATTTCCACTTAGTTTCTTTTTACATTTATTATATATTTAATATTTATTATATATCTATACTCATTATATTTTATTTTTGTCTTTTTATTTTTTGGCTGTACTGGGGGGTTGAACTCAGGTCTTCATACTTGCTAGGCCCCACAGAACCTTTTTTGCTTTGGCTATTTTTGAGACAGGATTTCACTTTAAACTGGAGACAGCCTGGACCATAATCGTCCTATTTGTACTTCCCTATTGCTAGAATGACAGACATGCACCACCATCCAATCACTGGTTAAGACAGGATCTCACAAACCTTTTGGCATACAATTGTGATCCTCCTGATCTCTGCTTCTGGAGAAGCTATGATCACAGTTTTGACTCACTGTATCTGTGCAAGTTTTAGTTTTAAAAGAAATTTTCTTACAGGAAATTGGAGTTGTGATGGTGGCAATAGAAGTGTTGGTGTGGAGGTGTGATTAAAGAGATGATATACTTCTGTAGAGACAGGAATTGTAATGTAGCAAAAAAATCTGGAGTTGCACAGTAGAAAGAATTGTGGACTATTAAATAACCAATTTTATTCAGTGTTTTCTGGTGTGTTGTAATTAAAATTCTCTTCCATGATTTCAGTAAGGCTTCTACAGAACTAAATCTTGATTGTTACTTGTTTCAAGATGAAGCTTGTGTTTATTAGCCTTTTGCTTATTTAATTTCCAAGAACCCAAGGAAAATAACTGAGTTTCATTTGTATATAGATGGATAGAGAAAGACCTCATGGAAAGTAAGCAGAAAAAAGAGTGCTGATCTAGGAGTGATTTACATAGTTCTGAAGCCATCATCTGAACTACCACCATGGTTGCCAATTTTCTTATAGATTAGCATGGTTGTTTATCTGCAACCTGGAATAAGGAAGATTTGAGCATCAAATAGTCTTTGAATTATGTGCATTTCAAAACATTTCTAACTAGAGAGAGTCTCACAGGCTTTATTAATCCAAAACAAATATTTTTAAAATAATACATATGATACATTTCCCATTGTTATCTGAGTACCTAAATTTTCCTCAAGCAAATTTTTTTATAATTTGAAAGAATATCTAAATCATATTTTTACAATTGAGATGATTATAAAAGGATGTAACATATTTTAATTTTCTAATATGTTTAAATTTGATATTCTATTTTGGTAGTGCCTGATAGAAAATGTAAAATTCAATGTAAATTATTTGATAAGATCTTAAGGCAGGTTGAGAAACTAGATACTAAAAAATGTTGTTAGTGAAAAATCTATTCAAAGTCTTGTCTCTTTCAAGCAGGTCACTGAATTTTTGTGAAAAGTTTTAACAATGATGGTGACATTATTGGCAATACATAAACATTGCTTATAATTTGTGCTCCGTTCTAATCAAAGAACATGGTTAACACAATATCTAATAAAATATTATTCTTAATTATAATTAATGGTATAGTTTAATAATTGAAATAAACATATTTGATGCATTTTAAAAAGTGAACTAAATGGGAAATACAGTTTAATTTTGCAAATAAAAATTATAATGTCTTGTATAATAAAGTTTTTATTCTTGACCAGATATATTTTGCTCGGTAGATAATGTTCTGTTTCCAAAAATTAATATGTACTGTACTTGAGAATATTTGCCAGTTTAAACAACTTCAGATTGCTTTTTATCCCAAACACATTACTGTGCATTGATAGGTTTGAATGTATAAGTTTAACTCAAACTGGTAGAGGAAGGAAAAGACTAGTGATTATTTGGCCTATATCTTGTTACAAACAGCAAGCTCATAAAAGAGATTGTACTGCGTTAATTAATTATAATAAAACATGTGACAATCACTATAATGACACTACTGCCAAATATCATGAACAAGTTTTCCTTTAACATGAATTTATGTGGAGTAATATAAGAAAAAATTACTGTGGAGTACATGGGATGTTAAGTAAGTCATAAAGAAGTTTTTCAGTGATTGTAAAAGTTTTGATAAGAATTCTAAGTGAATGAAAACTTATAATAAAGTAAATAATAAATGAGAGTGTCACAACAGAGTAAAGTGAGATTTGAGTTTAACTATAGCTCAGCAACCAGCAAGAGATGTACATTTAGAATTCAATTAAATTATTTGAGCATCAATATCCACTTTTATGCAAATGACTTTTTACATGTTTAAATATAAGAAAAGACACATTTCTTTGTTCATCCAATAAAAATATAATCAAACTTTGCTCCTTTCATCTGACAGTTTGGTAGCATGTCTAGTAACAGGAATATTTTTAATTCCCACACTTTGGAATTAGACCAGTTTAATTTCTCCTTCTGTCCTTATCGAGATATGATGTCTGTTAAGTTACTGAAACTCCTATCATCAGTAATATTATCTAGAAAATGGAGATAATAAGTGCTATCTTATAGGCTTTTTATGACTTTCAATGTGGAAATTAGAAACAAATTGCTTATTGTAGTATCTGTTATGTGGTAAATGCTTGATGTACTTTAATTAAATTTTTGAGGGAAAGAGTTTTTATCATACAATTTCAATAGGAAAGGAGACTTTAATTCATTTTCAACATGAAGTTCTGAAAAATAATCATGTACAGTACACCTTACTATAATAATGCTCCTTGTGAAGTACATTTGTTTTATTGTAATGTAATAGTGTGATGTCTGACCCTTCATTTTTCTGTCAAAGATGAGAAAAAATAATTGCATTGACATTACATCAAATTCATTGTTTATAGATAAATTGACCAAATATGTAATATCACTGACATTTTCAAAACACATTACATAGAGACTTTTGACTAATATTATGTAGGATTTATGTTATTTCAGGTAAATGACCTGTGAGTTTTGCTTTTAAAACTTTTATCAGGGTCAGACTTTTATTTCCGGATGTTTTGCTGCTGTAAACAGAGTTTGATAAAGTTGGTAAGAACATTTAGCCTAGTATGTACTTGAGGCTTCCAGTAATGGAAACCATACTTTTCTTCCACTTCATTTTGGTTTTGTCTAATTGATTGCTGGTCTCTGATGCATAAATTAAGTAGCTTTATATAAAGTTGTGTGTGGTCAGTTATAAACTCTTTGAAAAAGTACTAATTGTATTTCTTTTCCTATTGTACATTCTATATTGAGATGAAATTCTGTATAATAACTATTGTTATTATACAGGCAGGGTTCAGGATGAATGAGGAAAGGAACAGGCTGGGCATGGTGGCTCAAGCCTATAATCCTAGGTTCTTCAGAGGCAGAGATTGGGAGGATCATGTTTTGAGGCCAGCTTGAGCAAAAGTTTGCAATCTTAACCAACGATTAAGTGAGGTGTTGTGCACCTGTCATCCCAGCTACACAGGGAAGCACAAATAAGAGGATCATGGCCCAGGATGTCCCAGCATAAAGCAAGATCCTATCTAAAAATAATGAACACAAAAAAATTGGCACAGTGGTTTAAGTGTAGTATAGTGCCTGACTAGCAAGTCCAAGGTCTTGAATTCAACCCCTACCACCAACCTTCTCCTCCTCTGGTTACAGAAAAGTATGTAAGAAATTGGAACATGTATTCAGAGGGAAATAGCAATCTTCTCATTCTGTGGATACAGAAAAGCAAAATATACAGTAACTAAAATAGAACAGGAAAGTATAGAAATGGTGGGAAATATTTTAAAATAGTAATCACGATTCTACACTCTACACTCAGATCAAACTTGTTTTAGCGTTCATATATGAGAAAGAACTCAGGATATTAGTCTTTTTGTGTCTGAAAAATCATGTAGCCTAGTGTCTCCTTGTTTTGGCATTTTCTGCAAATGGGAGGATATCATATTCTTTACTGCCAAATAAAATTTTGCTGTGTACATATGCCACATTTTCTTTATCATTCATCTGTTGATAAACTTGTAGGTATTCTGAGTATCCTAAAGTCACTATGCTTTGAGGAACTAGAATAAGTACACTTCACAAATGTGGGTGTTTTGCTGGGTAGTCCTTGCCTTCAGATCACTAGCTCAAGTGATGACAGGAGTGAAGGAGACTTTAGTTAATAGTGGAATTTGGTAATTGTCTTATCCTAGTCTTCACTTCTTAGAAGTTGACATTCCAGGTACTGTGAAGCACAGATAATCCACCTCTGTGTTCTTGGTCTGAATTTCATATATACATAATTCAAGAACATTGAAAAGTGATGGTTACCTCATACCACTACACTTTGAAGTAATCTACTTCTAGGGACAATGTCACATTTTGAGATATTCAAAACTATACTATTTTGCTACTTTAAATGATGAACAATATACAGACTCAAAAACTCTAAAACTGACTTTCTAGAGGAGTAAATTCTTTAAAATGTCTTATAAGTCTGTTGATGACAAATTTCATTTCCATTTTTTCTGTAAAAGATTTCATTTTGCCTTCACTCATTAAAATATTTAGAATAGGATTTTAGTTTTAACATTTGCTAATTTGCTTTCTGTGACTTTCAAGAGTCACTTTGTTATATCGTGGCATGGAACACATCTTACAATGCCAGCTATAGTTCTTTTTTGGAATTCATGTATGTAATGGGTCAATTTTGGGCACTTTTAATACTTTTTAACTCAGTATTTCTCACAAATTTGGTAATAATGTTTGGTATTTTATTCAGATTTCTCCAGCTTAGGTATTATTGAGATTTTTTAATGGAATTTGATTCAGTTTTTTTCTCTGTGTCATTATTTTTTAGGAATATGATTGTTAATATTCAGTGCTTTATTCTTCATGGTCATTTTAATCTTTAAAATTTTGTTAAGTGTTTAGGATGAAGTCTTTCATTTACAATAAAAATTTTAAACAAATAGCTATTTTTCTTAAAAATATACATTCTTTCTCCTCTTCCTCTTCTGCTCATTATTTAAATATCAAACCATGTGATAACAGGTTATGCTCTTTGCACTTTTCTTTCTCTATATTTTATGACTCAGTACTGTATATTGCTGTCTTCATGTTAATTCATAACTTCTATTTCTCTCCTCATAACTTTCATGCTTTCCTCTACCTCTCTGAATATGTGGAGTTTCCATCTCTTTATAATAAAAAATTGTAAGTCATCATATATTAATTCTAACCTATCTAGCATTTCTGGGTCTTTTTCTGACCTGTTTTGTTCTTCTCTCTTATATGGGTCCAATTATTTTCCAGCAATCCTGGTTATTGTTTACGTAAACAAGGACTATCAAACTTTATGTTCATAGACACAAGTTTTATTCCATTAATTTCTACATTACTGGAAGTTACTCTATGGTGTGCTAAAGTTACTTGGACTCTCTGAGTCTTCCATCAAGGGGAGCCACCAGCTCAGTCTTATTCAGCCTACCAAGCACTCCTGTGAGGGCTCTACTTAATTTCTGTTATGTGCTGACTGGAGGAATATAAAATATTCCTGTTTGTGTGTGCCAGTATTCATTTTGCCTACTTTTTTATTGGTACTTTCTGCCTTTGAGACATTTCCACATGTGCATATTTATGTTAGTGTCAAATAAATGTTAGGGGTCGGCTGCCTGTCTTTTAAGATCTCTGCAAATTTCTCTGTTTTTTGTTGTTCTTCCAAAATTCTAGTCACATTGTCCTCATTGAATTTCAGATTTTTTTCCTTTCAGTGATGGCATTTCTGCTTGTTTTGGAATTCTGTCCTCTGATGCGGTCTCAGAAAACTCTCCAAGAGATAAGTATAGGTTTCACCTCACATGTCTCACAGACTCAATTCATGATTCCTGGCATTCTCTGTAATCAGATACCTGTATCTCATTTGTGTATTCTGTTTTCATATTTATAGGTTCCACTTGTTTAAGGAAAGAAGGTAAGTATAATGCGTGTTACTCTAGTGTATTCAAAAGTGGAAGTTGTATTCTTTAAGAATTTATTTCTCATTCTCAATTAATTATATGGACACCCTATATAAATTGAGAATCAAGAAAAATGAAAAGTACTAGAAGTAATTAAATTTCCAGGATTGATACTCACTTGTAAACTAGGTCAATTTTCATTTACATGCTGTATAGGTATATGACACCTAAGGCAAAACTCAAAAAAGAAAAAAAAATCAATCAATTGAACTATATCAAAAATAAAAATGTTTGCCTTTCCAAAATCAGTTTTAAGACTATGACAATAAAATCCACAGATAGAAAGAACATTTGAAAAACATATATAGTAATGAATTTATAACCAGACTATAAAAAGCATTCTGAAAACTCTAATAATAAATAAACAGACCACCACTATCAACAACAAAGATGTAGGAATAAATTTTTTATAAGACAAATTCAAATTAAAGCACCATGAAATATTGGCACACAAATATTAAAATTGCAAAAGGTAAAGAAAAAAGAAGAGAAAAATTACAAGACCTGGAAGGCTGTGGAGCAATTCAGCTTCTCATATTGTGAAGGTGTCAGCAGAGGAAGTAAAATAGTACAGCCAGAAATTAGTATAGTAACCCATATGGCACTTTCTTATAATGTTATAAACCTACCCTACAAAAAGACACAAAATAGGGATTCTTATACATTGTTGGTGGCAATGTAAATTTTTACAGTCATTTTGGAAAAAAGAGGTTTAAAATTTTCTTATAAAACTAGAAGTAGAACTTTAACTTTCTGCTATTTCACTACTGGGTATATAATCGAAAGAATTAAAATTGGTATGTTGAGGTTTCTCAGAAAAAAAATCCACTACATTTGCATTACATACTTCTTGCTCCAGTTGTAGAATCAGCTATTTTCCCAAGGAACTCTAGTTCCTCTTACTGTGTAATAATATTAGAAATCAACATGTAAGTGCTACTTGCATTCATTTTTACTAGAATGTCATTGCTTATCTTGTTTAACACATGAAAGGAATTGCAAGTATATGTGTGAGTACTGACATTTTATAGTCATCTACCTGTAAAAATTTCCATACGTATTATATGCATTCTGATTAAGATAAACATGGCTCCATATTCATTTACTTTTCTTTTGTTTTCTTGTTTTTTGTTTTGCTTTGGGGTTTTATATTTTTATTAGAATGTATAAATTGTAAGGGGAGTAGGTTCATTGTGACATTTCCATATATATGTACATTTGGGCCTTGGTTAGACTCCACCCATCCATCATTATCTCTCATCTCCAATCCTCTCTTCTTAAAACAATTTCAGCAGGTTTTATTCTTTTATTTCCATACAAGTATATAAAGTATAATAACCAAATTCCCCTTCCTTCATTATTCTCGTTGTTCATGTTTCCCACTTCCACTAGTAACTGCCCAGGAATAGAATCTGTTTTACATTCTTTTCCTTAATTTTTTACGCATATATTAATTGTTCAAAGGTTTTTTGTGAAATTTTGCACATGCATATACTGTGCTTTAATTAGATTAACCCTTTCTGTTACTGTTTTTCTACATATTTCTCACTACCATATGATTTAACAACTTTTAGTGAGTTTCATTATGACATTTTTATACATGGATCTAATGTATTTGGTACTATTTTTCTCTTTTCCCTCCCCTCCTTCTCTTCCTCCCCTAAACCTCTCAAACAGTCCCACAAATACAAATATGTGCTCTATCTCTCTTTCTGGTTGTACAGATACAGATATATGGATATATCAATACATAGCATGTATGTATTTGTGTATACATCTATCTTTTGGTCTAGTTCTCACATATGAGAAATAATGTGACCCTTGTCCTTCTAAACCTGGCTCATTTTGCATAACATGATGATCTCAAATTCCATCCATTTTTCCTGCAAATGACATAATTCCGTTTTTCTTTATCGCTCAATAATACTCATGTTTGTACAAATGTACCAATTTTCTTCACCCATTCATCAATTGTATGGCATCTGGGACAGAGCTATTGCTTTGCTATTGTGAATAGTACTTGAGTAAACATGGGTGTGTAAGTGTCTTTGTTATCCTGACTTAAATTCCTTCAGATATATGCCCAGGAGTGGTATTTCATACAGCAGTTTGTTTAGTTTTTTGAGGAACCTCCATACTGCTTTCCACAGTGATTGCACTAATTTACATTCCCATCAACAATATCCCTGCATCCTTGCGAGCATTTCTTGTTTGTGATTTGCTGATAGCCATTCATGAAATCTCAATGTACTTTTGCTTTTCATTTCCTTTATGGTCAGGGATGTTGAGCATTTCTTATTTTCTTGTTTGGAGAATTTTCTCTTGGGTTCATTTGCTCATTTATAAATTGAGTTGTTGATTCTTTGGAAGTGCATATTTTTGATCTCCCTGTATATTCTGGTTATTTGTCCCTTATCAGATGTATGGTTTGCAAAGATTTCCTTCCATTCTGTCAGTTATCTCTTCAGTCTAGTGACATTTTCTTTCATTGTGCAGAAGCATTTTAGTCTGATATAATCCCACTTTTCATTTCTTACTCATACATGGGCCTGGTAGAAGCACATTAGCCAACCATCCCTATTGCAACTGACTTGTGAAGTAAGGCAAGTCTTGCAAGACCTGCGTTTTCCTGCTTGTGTCTATCTTCTTTATGGTTCTTGAACATAAAGTCCATAAATTAGTGGAGGTTTCCTAAGACTGTTGCCATCATGAAATTAGGATCTCACTCTTCAGCTGCCATACTTTCATGAACATTACAATTTATATGTCCCCATCCCCTGATGGCTCCAGCAAATCATACTTTGGCAGAAGAATCTCTCTAAATGTTCCAAATATGGAAAGGAAGAATTATGCATGATGATTTCCTCTGCAAGCACAATTTGCTGAAAAGTCAAGATATATAATTTTTTTCAATTTGTTCACTTTATTTTTTTTCTTTTAGTGTTGGGAGTAATGACTGAGAAGCTCTTTATATTTGTAACTGAAACTGTAAGTTCCATTCTTTTTCTTAATACATTCATTCATCATAGCTCAGTAGAAAATCTAAATGTATGCAGATAATGAATGTGTATTATAATAAAAAAATGAAGTAATTGCATTTGTGTAAACCTGAAACACAGGAAATATAGATTAGTAATAGGATCAGAAAAGTTGTCCTCTCCAAACCATGATTCTATCGTTTCATTCTAAAGGTAACCATTCTACTAATAATTATACCACTCTAAGGTTTGTGTCCAAATCTTCCATTCAGTTTATTTTGATATTTTTGCATGATGTTGCATGCAACATCACTACTTTCATTGCTATAGAGTGTTCTTTTGTTTAGTAATTATATGACCATGTGTGTTGTTATGATTATGGCAATTTATTTTTCCCAGTTTTGAATCTTTCTTAATGTATCTGATATTCTTGAATATGTTAATCTGATTTAAATCTCTACATATATATTTTATGACTTATTTAGGAGTATGATTGCTAGGTCAAAGGTATTAGGATATTTTACTTAAGCAGTTATTAGGATATTTTATTTTAAACCAATTCACTTTTTCTGATATATAGGCATATGTAAGGTAACACAATACAGTTCCATTTTAAAAAGTTGTGCTTAATCAAGTTTTAAAATCTTAATGGGAATTATAATTTGAGAATTGGCAACTAACTACCCTTATGCCTAAATGAAGATTGAGAAGATGCTGTTAAAAGGATATGTGTTTTTAAATCATTCATACATTTCACTAAACATTATTCAACTTCAATGATTCGTCCTTCAATTTGAATCATTATTCTCAAGTAATTAAATTAACTGTGAAGCCTACTTTTATTTCATTGCAGTAAATTTATAACATAAGAGCAACTTATTTACATTACTAGATTTTAAGTTGTATCACAGCAGTATATACTTACTTTATTTTGCATGCACATGTGCTAAGAGTCACCTCTTACATGTAAATTCTTTCAAAATAATCGACAGTAATAGATTTTCTGCTGTGTAAGTTGGTTCACATATATAATCTCATCTATTATGGGAGAGCAACAGGAAGATCAAGGTCCAAGATCAGCCCAGGTAAAAAGCTATAGACGCCATATGAATAAATAAGCCAAGAGCAATGACATACATCTGATATTCCAGAAATGGGAGGCATATGTAGGAGGGTCATAGTCCCAGACAAATCTGGGAAAAGAAACACAAGAAACTATTTTAAAAATAACTTAAAAAGCTAAAATGTTGGAAGTATGACTCGAGTGCACTTTTAGTAAGCAAGCATAAGTCTCAGAGTTCAGACCCCAGTACTGCTCCCCAAAAAATAAATAGAATTAACTACATAAAGAGATTTTCTTTGTTTTTATTTATTTATTGATTCATCTGGCAACACTTGGTTTGATCTCAGGTCCTTATGTTTGCTAGACAGGCACTTTTACCACTTGAATCACTTCATCAGCCTTTTTTGTGATTTTTTTTTTCGATGTAGGGTCTCCAGAACTATTTTCCCGGGGATGGATTCAAACTGCAATCCTCTGATCTTTGCCTTGTGAGTAGATAGAATTACATGTGTAAGATACCAGCATCTGGCTGTTTTTCTTCTTTTTTTTGAATTAACTATTGCCTTCATTCTTCATAAAAATTTCTGCCACAGTCATTGGCCTTCATATACTCAACAGTTTATATAACAGGACATATTGCTATGAAATTGATCATATTAAAGGTAAATCTTTTTTTTTAAACTTAAAATTTTTTTTTCACATTTTTCTTTTATTATTCATATGTGCATACAAGGCTTGGGTCATTTCTCCCCCCTTGCCCCCACCCCCTCCCTTACCACCCACTCCGCCCCCTCCCTATCCCCTCCCCAATACCCAGCAGAAACTATTTTGCCCTTATTTCTAATTTTGTTGTAGAGAGAGTATAAGCAATAATAGGAAGGAACAAGGGTTTTTGCTGGTTGAGATAAGGATAGCTATACATGGCATTGACTCACATTGATTTCCTTTGCGTGGGTGTTACCTTCTAGGTTAATTCTTTTTGATCTAACCTTTTCTCTAGTACCTGTTCCCCTTTTCCTATTGGCCTCAGTTGCTTTAAGGTATCTGCTTTAGTTTCTCTGCATTAAGGGCAACAAATGCTAGCTAGTTTTTTAGGTGTCTTACCTATCCTCACCCCTCCCTTGTGTGCTCTCGCTTTTATCATGTGCTCATAGTCCAATCCCCTTGTTGTGTTTGCCCTTGATCTAATGTCCACATATGAGGGAGAACATATGATTTATGGTCTTTTGGGCCAGGCTAATCTCACTCAGAATGATGTTCTCCAATTCCATCCATTTACCAGCGAATGATAACATTTCGTTCTTCTTCATGGCTGCATAAAATTCCATTGTGTATAGAAACCACATTTTCTTAATCCATTCGTCAGTGCTGGGGCATCTTGGCTGTTTCCATAACTTGGCTATTGTGAATAGTGCCGCAATAAACATGGATGTGCAGGTGCCTCTGGAGTAACAGTCTTTTGGGTATATCCCCAAGAGTGGTATTGCTGGATCAAATGGTAGATCGATGTCCAGCTTTTTAAGTAGCCTCCAAATTTTTTTCCACAGTGGTTGTACAAGTCTACATTCCCACCAACAGTGTAAGAGGGTTCCTTTTTCCCCGCATCCTCACCAACACCTGTTGTTGGTGGTGTTGCTGATGATGGCTATTCTAACAGGGGTGAGGTGGAATCTTAGCGTGGTTTTAATTTGCATTTCCTTTATTGCTAGAGATGGTGAGCATTTTTTCATGTGTTTTCTGGCCATTTGAATTTCTTCTTTTGAGAAAGTTCTGTTTAGTTCAAGTGCCCATTTCTTTATTGGTTCATTAGTTTTGGGAGAATTTAGTTTTTTAAGTTCCCTGTATATTCTGGTTATCAGTCCTTTGTCTGATGTATAGTTGGCAAATATTTTCTCCCACTCTGTGGGTGTTCTCTTCAATTTAGAGACCATTTCTTTTGATGAACAGAAGCTTTTTAGTTTTTTGAGGTCCCATTTATCTATGCTATCTCTTAGTTGCTGTGCTGCTGGGGTTTCATTGAGAAAGTTCTTACCTATACCTACTAACTCCAGAGTATTTCCTACTCTTTCTTGTATCAACTTAAGAGTTTGGGGTCTGATATTAAGAACCTTGATCCATTTTGAGTTAATATTGTATAGGGTGATATACATGGATCTAGTTTCAGTTTTTTGCAGACTGCTAACCAGTTTTCCCAGCAGTTTTTGTTGAAGAGGCTGCTATTTATCCATCTTATATTTTTAGCTCCTTTGTCAAAGATAAGTTGCTTATAGTTGTGTGGCTTCATATCTGGATCCTCTATTCTGTTCCACTGGTCTTCATGTCTGTTTTTGTGCCAGTACCATGCTGTTTTTATTGTTATTGCTTTGTAATATAGTTTGAAGTCAGGTATTGTGATACCTCCTGCATTGTTCTTTTGACTGAGTATTGCCTTGGCTATTCGTGGCCTCTTTTGTTTCCATATAAATTTCACAGTAAATTTTTCAATCTCTTTAATGAATGTCATTGGAATTTTGATGGGAATTGCATTAAACATGTAGATTACTTTTGGGAGTATAGACATTTTTACTATGTTGATTCTACCAATCCATGAACATGGGAGATGTCTCCACTTTCTATAGTGTTCCTCAATCTCTTTCTTCAGAAGTGTATAGTTTTCCTTGTAGAGGTCTTTCACATCTTTTGTTAGGTTTACACCTAGGTATTTGATTTTTTTTGAGGCTATTGTAAATGGAATTGTTTTCGTACATTCTTTTTCCGTTTGCTCATTGTTATTGTATAGAAATGCTAATGATTTTTCTATGTTGATTTTATATCCTGCTACCTTGCTATAGCTATTGATGATGTCAAGAAGCTTCTGAGTAGAGTTTTTTGGGTCTTTAAGGTATAGGATCATGTAATCTGCAAATAGGGATATTTTGACAGTTTCTTTACCTGTTTGTATTCCTTTTATTCCTTCTTCTTGCCTAATTGCTCTGGCTAGGAATTCCAGTACTATGTTGAATAGGAGTGGAGATAGTGGGCATCCTTGTCTGGTTCCTGATTTTAGAGGGAATGGTTTTAGTTTTTCTCCATTAAGTATAATGCTGGCTGTAGGTTTGTCATATATAGCTTTTATAATGTTGAGGAACTTTCCTTCTATTCCTAGTTTTCTTAGAGCTTTTATCATGATATGATGTTGGATCTTATCAAAGGCTTTTTCTGCATCTATTGAGATGATCAAGTGGTTTTTGTCTTTGCTTCTGTTAATGTGGTTTATTACGTTTATTGATTTTCATATGTTGAACCACTCCTGCATCCCTGGGATGAAGCCTACTTGGTCGTGGTGAATAATCTTTTTGATGTGTTGTTGAATTCGGTTTGCCATTATTTTGTTGAGGATTTTTACATCAGTGTTCATTAAGGAGATTGGCCTATAGTTCTCCTTTTTGGAGGTGTCTTTGCCTGGTTTTGGGATAAGTGTAATACTGGCTTCATAAAATGTGTTTGGCAGTTTTCCTTCCCTTTCTATTTCATGGAACAGTTGGTATCAGCTCTTCTTTAAAGGTCTGATAGAATTCAGCAGAGAATCCATCAGGTCCTGGACTTTTCTTTTTGGGGATACTCTTGATTGCTGCTTCAATTTCATTTTGTTCTATAGGTCTATTCAGGTGATTAATTTCCTCTTGGTTCAGTTTTGGATGCTCACATGTATCTAGAAATCTGTCCATTTCTTTTAGATTTTCAAATTTATTTGAATATAGGTTCTCAAAGTAGTCTCTGATGATTTCCTGGACTTCCATGGTGTTTGTTGTTATCTCCCCTTTTGCATTCCTAATTCTACTAATTTGGGTTTTTTCTCTCCTCATTTTAGTCAGGTTTGCCAGGGGTCTATCGATCTTGTTTATTTTTTCAAAGAACCAACTTTTTGTTTCATTAATTCTTTGTATGGTTTTTTTGGTTTCTATTTCGTTGATTTCAGCTCTTATTTTTATAATTTCTCTCCTTCTATTTGTTTTGGGATATGCTTGTTCTTGTTTTTCTAGGAGTTTGAGATGTATCATTAGGTCATTGATTTGGGATCTTTCAATCTTTTTAATATATGCACTCATGGCTATAAACTTTCTTTTCAAGACTGCCTTAGCTGTGTCCCATAGGTTCCGGTAGGTTGTGTTTTCATTTTCATTGACTTCCAGGAACTTTTTAATTTCCTCTTTTGTTTCAACAATGATCCATTCTTCATTAAGTAATGAGTTATTTAGTTTCCAGCTGTTTGCATGTTTTTTGTCTTTACTTTTGTTGTTGAGTTCTACTTTTACTGCATTGTGGTCAGATAGTATGTACGGTATTATTTCTATTTTCTTATATTTGCTGAGGCTTGCTTTGTGCCCTAGGATATGATCTATTTTGGAGAAGGTTCCATGGGCTGCTGAGAAGAATGTATATTGTGTAGAGGTTGGATGAAATGTTCTGTAGACATCTACTAGGTCCACTTGATCTATTGCATATTTTAGATCTTGAATTTCTTTATTGATTTTTTGTTTGGATGACCTATCTATTGATGATAATGGGGTGTTAAAGTCTCCCACAAC
Source organism: Castor canadensis (assembly GCF_047511655.1). Classification (NCBI taxonomy): domain Eukaryota; kingdom Metazoa; phylum Chordata; class Mammalia; order Rodentia; family Castoridae; genus Castor; species Castor canadensis. The sequence continues at coordinate 23,571,515 of NC_133390.1, read as the reverse complement.
CACTGTGTTGGCATTTATATATGCTTTTAGGTCTTTCAGGGTATGTTTGATGAAATTGGATGCGTTGACATTGGGTGCATACAGATTGATGATTATTATTTCCTTTTGTTCTATTTCCCCTTTTATTAGTATGGAATGTCCTTCTTTATCTCGTTTGATCAATGTAGGTTTGAAGTCTACTTTGTCAGCGATAAGTATTGTTACTCCTGCTTGTTTTCGGGGGCCATTGGCTTGGTAAATCTTCTTCCAGCCTTTCATCCTAAGCATATGCTTATTTCTGTCGGTGAGATGAGTCTCCTGTAAGCAACAAATTGTTGGATCTTCTTTTTTAATCCATTTTGTCAAACGGTGTCTTTTGATGGGTGAATTAAGTCCATTAACATTAAGCGTTAGTACTGATAGGTATGTGGTGATTCCTGCCATTTAGTTGTCTTAGTTGTTTGAAGGTTTGATTGTGTGTACCTAACCTGATGTTACTCTCTACTGTCTTACTTTTTCTTATCCTGTGGTTTGGTGCTGCCTGCCTTTTCATGGTTAAGTTGGGTGTCACTTTCTGTGTGCAGGATCCCTTGCAGAATCTTTTGTAATGGTGGTTTTGTGGTCACATATTGTTTTAGTTTCTGCTTATCATGGAAGGTTTTTATGGCTCCATCTATTTTGAATGATACCTTTGCTGGGACGCTCTTCTTGCTTTTAATGTTTCTGTTGAGAAGTCTGCTGTGATTTTGATGGGTTTACCTTTGTATGCTACTTGTTTTTTCTCTCTTACAGCCTTCAATATTCTTTACTTAGTTTCTGAACTTGTTGTTTTAATGATGTTATGTCGTGGAGTAGTTCTATTTTGATCTGGTCTGTTTCGTGTCCTGGAGGCCTCTTGCATTTGTATGGGAATATCTTTCTCTAGATTTGGGAAATTTTCCGTTATTATTTTGTTGAATATATTACACATTCCCTTCACTTGCACCTCTTCTCCTTCTTCGATGCCCATGATTCTCAAGTTTGGTCTTTTGATGGAGTCAGTGAGTTCTTGCATTTTCTTTTCACAGGTCTTGAGTTGTTTAATTAGTAGTTCTTCGGTTTTTCCTTTAATTACCATTTCATCTTCAAGTTCTGAGATTCTGTCTTCTGTTTGTTCTATTCTGCTGGATTGGCCTTCCGTTTTGTTTTGCAGTTCTGTTTCATTCTTTTTTCTGAGGTTTTCCATATCCTGGCTGTTTTCTTCTTTATTGTTGTCTATTTTTGTCCTGAGTTCATTTATCCATTTATTCATTGTGTTCTCTCTTTCACTTTGGTGTTTATACAGTGCTTCTATGGTTTCCTTTATTTCTTCTTTTGCTTTTTCAAATTCTCTATTTTTATTGTCTTGGAATTTCTTGAGTGTCTCCTGTACATTTTGGTTGACCCTATCCAGTATCATCTCCATAAAATTCTCATTGAGTACTTGTAGTATGTCTTCTTTTAAATTATTCTTGTGGGCTTCATTGGGTCCTTTGGCATAGTTTATCTTCATTTTGTTGGAGTCTGGATCTGAGTTTCTGTTCTCTTCATTCCCCTCTGGTTCCTGTACTAATTTTTTGCTGTGGGGAAACTGGTTTCCCTGTTTTTTCTGTCTTCCCGTCATTGTCCTTGGTGTTGTTACTGTCTCTGTACTGTGTGCAATTAAGTATTTTCTAGCTTGTAATAATAACAATGGTAATATTTAGAGTGGAAGAGTGAGCTGAGATGGAAAGCAAGAAGTTAAAGAAAAGGGGAAAACAAATATACAGACAAGAGGGAGAAAGCAGAACAAGGTATCAGACAAGAGAGTTTCAAAGGTATAAACAGGGAGTGTTAGTGTACTAATCGACAGTAAGCTGAACAGACATTAGAGAGACAGAGAGAGGATTGAAAATCAAAGATTAAAAAAAATAAAAAATAAGTAAATGAAAGTAATATCTATATATAAAAATGAATTAAAATAAAATGGAAAATAGAAAAAAAAAAAAAAACCAAAAAACTTCCAAGTTTATATGCAATGCAGTTTCACTCTTAATAATTTGGGTGTCCGTCTCAATCTCCAGTCCTGGAGTTGGTGCCTCCGATGTTGTTCTGTAGTTGTCTCATCAAAGGGGATGCATAAAGTAGAACAAAACTACACACTCACACACACACACACACACACACACACACACACACACACACAAAATCCCCACCAAGTGTCCCCAGTTCAAATGCAATACAGTTTCAGTAAGTTTTTCGGCTTGCAGGTGTAATTCGGTTGTTCTCTCATCAAAGGTAGGGAGAAAAAGAAAAAAAGCATCTGGAGACAGTTCTGAGAGTGGTATCTGCAACTGTGGCTTTCCTGCCTGCTGCTCTCAGCCTGTAGCTGGCAGCGTTATTTATGCAGATCTCTGGGGTGAGCTAGCACTCACCTGGTCCCACAGGCTTTGTTTGCTCAGAGTTCTCCTGTGCGGGAGCCTCTACTACAGGCTTTCCCCTTTCCAAGCACTGGGAAAGGTGACACTGCCCCCGCATTGTCAGGCCTGCGTGTTTATTTACAGTTCATGTGGGAGGTGGGTCTTCCCCCCTCTCCTCTGAAGTTTTCTTCCCACTGCCACTTTCAGAAGCTTTCCTGCTCCTGCTTACTGGGCAGTGCTGCTGCTCCTGCCGGCCGCCATGTTTGTTTACAGTTCACATGGGAAGTGGGTCTTCCCTCCTCTCACGAGCTTTCCCGCTCCTGGTTGCTGGGCACGCACCCCGCTCCCGCCAGAGTCTCTCCGGCCCGCCTGGCTTGTTTATTTACAGTCCCGGGAAGGATTCCCTTCCCCCAATCTTCAGTGCTCAGGGCGCCCCACCCTCTTTCCAGTGTGTCTTAACTGTTCTTATTGCTTATTACTCAGTTTCTGTTTTTTTTCCCAGTTGGAGGTCAGTCTGTCCAGGAGGCTATGCTGCTCTGGCCCAGGCTTGTCTGTGGGGGTACCGCGGTACCACGAAGCTCACCTGGTCTGTGTCTTCCCAAGCCGTATGGGTGCCAGCCACTGGCGGCCCCAGGGACCCTCCTCGTTTCTCCGTTTAACGTGAAGTGGAGATTCTCTGCACCGGCTGGAGATGTGGAGGGGTCAAAGTTATGCCTTTTCTTGGTGATTATGCCTGCAAAGTGTGTCTCCAGCATCTCTCCAAGATTTCACTATATGAGGGTCACTTTCTGCTTCCTACCTCTAGCCACCATCTTGGAATCCCAAAGGTAAATCTTAATGTCTAAGTAAACATCAAATGGAAATTATACATGACACTCTCCTAAATGAGCAAAATGTGTGTGTGTGTATTTCTCTAAAATGAACAGTTAAGGATATTAGATACATGAAAGTATCTATAAAATACATACAAATGCTAAAAATCACTATATTATACAATAATCACTGTTAAATACTTGTAATTATGATATTAGTTTGCCAATTATTCTAAAGTTTAACAGCAACTTTGGTTTGTATTTCTGTAAGGGAAAAGAATGACATCTTGCTTTTGCGAATGCAAAATCATACAACCACAACTTGAGGAAAATTAGGCAATATCACACCCATGATTCAAAAGTCTTTTTTCTGGAATCCCATCTAGCTAATGTACCTCTAATATTATAGAAAGGTGTGTGTAAGGCTATAAATTGTGCCATTATTTGCTTCTGCAAAAGATTAAAAATATCACTTACACATATCTGAAAAGAGCTAAACAAACTTGTTATGTAAAGCATAAACTGATATACAGTGATTTGTGGTTATATTACTAAGTGAAAAAATGGAAAAAAGAAAAACAACAATTTGTATAGTGTTAAACATTTGTGCAATCTATAAAAAGTTAAAGAACACAAGGAAGCTCTGAAATTTGTGAATGTTGGGGTGGATAAGAAAACATTAAAAATCATGTTGGTGACAGTGAATTTTTGTGTGTCCTATTAATAAATTTCACTTGCATAACCGTATCAATATTTCACATGTTCAAGAAATCAAATTAAATTCAACAAGTTTGGAGAAAAAAATGCTTAAATTGAAAAATTGAATTCAATTAAATAGAAGTAACTTTAACTGCTTTTTTCTCTTTTTTTACTAGTACTGGGGATTAAATACAGAGCTTCTTGTATGTAGACAAGTGCTTTATCAACATTATTTTACATAACTACAAAGCATCTGTATTAATTTAAGCACAATTATTTACTAATCTATTCCTAGTGCAAGAAAAGTAAATTAAAAAGAATAACTTAAATTTTAGTTATACTGAATGCACATTGTATTTTATTATGATGATGATGAGTAGAGTCGAGTTATTTTGTGTTCATTTGTGTTTTACAGAATTGAGGAAATGATTACATTTCTTAATATGTAGGAGCAAGCATTTTTGCAATCAAAAAGAAGTATACACAAATACGAAGTGGAAGGGGAAGTAAAGAAATTACCCTGAATTATTGGTTAATGGGATTGAACTTTGAGCACATGATAAAAGCGAGAGCACACAAGGGAGGGGTGAGGATAGGTAAGACACCTAAAAAACTAGCTAGCATTTATTGCCCTTAACGCAGAGAAACTAAAGCAGATACCTTAAAAGCAACTGAGGCCAATAGGAAAAGGGGACCAGGAACTAGAGAAAAGGTTAGATCAAAAAGAATTAACCTAGAAGGTAACACACATGCACAGGAAATCAATGTGAGTCAACGCCCTGTATAACTATCCTTATCTCAACCAGCAAAAACCCTTGTTCCTTCCTATTATGGCTTATACTCTCTCTACAACAAAATTAGAAATAAGGGCAAAATAGTTTCTGCTGGGTATTGAGGGGGTGGGGGGAGAAGGAGGGGGCAGAGTGGGTGGTAAGGGAGGGGGTGGGGGCAGGGGGGAGAAATGACCCAAGCCTTGTATGCACATATGAATAATAAAATTAAAAAAAAAAAACAGAAAGACCTCAAAACAATGACCTAATGCTACATCTCAAACTCCTAGAAAAACAAGAACAAGCAAATACCAAAACAAGCAGGAGAAATAAAAAAAAAGAAAGAAATAGAAACAAACAAAAAATCTATACAAAGAATCAACAAAACAAAAAGCTGATTCTTTGAAAAAATAAACAAAGTTGACAGACCCCTGGCAAATCTGACTAAAATAAGGAGAGAAAAAAACCAAATCAGTAAAATCAGAAATGCAATGGGGAGATAACAAGAAACACCATGGAAATCCAAGGAATCATCAGGCACTAGTTTGAGAACCTATATTCCAATAAATTTGAAAATGTTAAAGAAATGGGCAAACTTCTAGATATGTATGAGCATCCAAAATTAAACCAAGAGGATGTTAACAACCTAAATAGATCTATAACATGAAATGAAATTGAAGCAACAATACAGTCTTCCAAAAAAGAGAATTCCAGGACCTGATGTATTCTCTCCTGAATTCTATCAGACCTTTAAAGAAGAACTAATACCAACTCTCCTTAAACTCTTCCATGAAACAGAAAGGGAAGGAAAACAGCCTAATTCATTCTATGAAGCCAGAATCACACTCATCACAAAACCAGACAAAGACACATCCAAAAAGAAGAACTATAGGCCAATCTCCTCAATTTACATCAATGCAAAAATCCTCAATAAAATAATGGTAAACTGAATCCAACAACACATCAGAAAGATCATTCATCAGTACCAAGTTGTCTTTATCCCAGGGATGCAGGAGTGGTTCAACATATGCAAATCTATAAATGTAATACACAGCACATTAATAGAAGCGAAGACAATAACTATTTGATCATCTCAATAGATTCAGAAAAAGCCTTTGATAAGTTCCAACACCACTTCATGATAAAAGTGCTAAGAAAACTAGGAAGAAAAGGAATGTACCTCAACATTGTAAAGCCCCATTACTGAAGAATGGATTAAGAAAATGTGATATTTATACACAGTGGAATTTTACTCACTCTTGAAGAAGGAAATACTATCACTTGCAAGTAAATGGAAGGAACTGGAGAACATCATCTTAAGCAAAGTTAGCCAGGCTCAGAAAGTCAAAACTCATATGTTCTCCCTCATATGCAGACTTTTGATCTAAAACAAATGCAATAAAATTATTACACTTGGGTCACATGCTAAAAGGAGAACACATACTGGAGGAATAGGGAAGGGTAGGAAACCCAAAACTTGAAAGCGTTTGATGTCCCCACTGCAGAAGAGCTAATAGAGTAACCTTAAAATGAGAGAGGTCAACATGGGTAGGTGACCAGAAAGTAGTGAAAAGGTCAGGTAGAAATGTATCAATTTGGGTCATAATACACATGTACATGGAAGCAATGCTAGGCTGTCTCTGTATAGCTATCCTTACCTCAACTAGCAAAAATGCTATGTCTTTCTTACTATTGCTTATGTCTTCTCTTCAACAAAAGAGAACATGGCAGAACAGTTTCTGTCTGGAAGTGATGGGGGTGAATGGGAGAGGGAGAAAGAGGGCATTAGCGGGGAGAAATGGCCCAAACAATCTATGCACATTTGAGTAAATGAATAAAGAAAAATATTAAAAATAAAAAACATGTAAAATATTCTCATTAGAAACCAAGATAGAGAAAAAAATGTTGGTTTTAGTTAATTTAGACAAATGATATTAATATAATATAGTATTCTTCTCTCAACATTCCTTTCAGCAGGTCTATTTCTACTATTTTTTTATATGAGTATTCATCAACTGAGTAATTATATATCTATGAATTATCTATTTATATATTCATATGTGTACTACCTATGCATTTATTTACTTAAATATTTATCTGTTCTATCAATTACTCAATTACTTTATGATTTACTTATATATTTTTCAATATATCATCTATGTATTTACATACACCTCTTTCAATATATTATTTAACTTGTCTTTGTATGCTTGAAATAATGTGTGGGTAAACTGTCTATATAAACAAATGGAATTAACATGGGTAATGAATAAATGGCTCAAAAAAGAAACAATTCGATGTTGGCAGGTTTCAAGAATACAATCCCCTTTCTCTTCATGTAATGACTGCCATAACCTCCAGTACTGTAAATATTTTAGATTTTAATCCTATAGTTATGTTTTCATGACAGAGTTAAACTTAATATAAGGAGATTATCTTGTCTGTTCACATGAGCCCTTTCAAAAAGTCTTCGGATAATTGAAGAGGCAATATATGTAAAGTGTAAATAAAATTCCATAAAATATGCTTCACTTGAAAATGGACATGACCACATGCAAAGGAATTCAGACAGCCTCGGGGAGTTGATAGCCACCCTTACTTGACAACTTTCAAGGAAATAGAGCCTTAGTCCTATAATTACAAGGAAGTAAATTCTGCCAATAAGTATATCTATTAGTGCTTCAGCTTGTTTTTAGTTTTCCTGATATACCTGTCTCTATCTCTTCTGTTTCATTCTATGTGTATAGTTTCTTGTAGGCAGAATAATATTTGTTTTCCCTCACACAGGGGAATTTAATTCATTTATTTTTAGCTTTTTTTATTATTAATATGGAAAAATCATCTTTTTTTTACTATATCTAGACAATGGTGATGCAAACAGCAGACTTGGCATATATTTTAAAGGGCAAACAAACCATGCTAAAATAGAATAAGCAAAAACATTCTATTAAACTTTCTGTGAAAGAAAACAAAAAATATGCATCCTGGACACAGACTATCTTATAAAACACTTTTACTTAGATTGGTTAGTTTTTCTGTTTTACTTAAGGTTGATAAGATTACTTAAAATAAATATACAAAAATAATTGTCTCAGTTTTGCTGCCCAAAAACCAACAATATCATTTCCAAAGTAAGACAATTTGCTAAAAAATTCACATAAATGTCTGAATTAAAAAAAAAATCCCTTACAGAAAATATTATTGTTTATAAGTAAAGTGATTATTATACCTTCGTTGATTTAAAAAATAATTTCTAGCTGAGTGAGTTTGAGGACTTCTGTGTTTGGAGTTCCTGAAATTTCAGGAGTATCTCTAAACCTGTGATTTGCTAAGTGGGATGAACTTCTTCACCTCAGACTGGATAATTTTTGAAATGCTTCCACATTATTCAATATCATAAATACTGGAACTTAAGAAGTAGAGGCTAAGTGTATTGATGAAAAGCTCTCAATAAAAAAAAAAGCACATGAAACAAATCATTTTACATCTAAAAGTGCCAAGTGCTAAAAGCAGCACTTCATTGAGAAATACTGTTTTAAATAAAAGAATATAAAGACACTAGATATAGTTAGCTGAGGAATTCGGAAATATAATCATCACTTACTTATATAAAATTGGTTTAGCCATTACTTCATAAAAACATTCCGGGACAAATGCCTTCTTCTTCTTAGATATTCATTAGCACTTGTAAATTTACACCTTTGGCTAAAAGTTTCAGAACAGTGGAGAAATTTAGTGTGTTTAAAATGGAAGGTCTCTGTCTAATGAATTTAAAGACAACTATGCGATATGATAATGAGATTGGCAAGCATGAAGGTACAGTGATAATTTAAGTTAGCAGAGTTGGGATGGACAATCAGATACTAAACATTTGCAGGTAGCAAATAACTGAAAGTAAGAAGTATTTTAAAGTCATCCTAGATTATTTCATAATTATTATAGACATAATTATTAATTATTTCACAATTATTATTGCATAATTATTTCATAATTTTTAAACTTCTTTCCATTCACAATGTACTAGTTTTTCATAATGTTATTCAGATATATTGCAAGTCATATTCTGGTTTTTACTAATAAAAGACAAGTAGGTAAAGTCATGTGTTACCCTGTTGGAGGAGCAAAGCTAGTGGGAAGGAGGGAAGCAGAAAGGAGAAGGTGATGGAGTATGATTTAAGTATATAATAAATATGTATAAAAATGCTATAATGAAACCCACTAAAACTGTTTTTAAAAGGGAGAGGTGGGAAGGAGAGGATTAAGAATGTATTACAGGAGGTGAATTTAATCAAAGTATTTCATATGCATGTATGGAAATATCACAATCTAACACCTTTGTACAACTAACTTACTTTCTAAATTAAAAAAAAAAAAAAGCAATGAGCCTCTACATCTCAGGACCAGTGACACTAAGACAGCTGCCCTTGCCCATCTGTGATTTTTATATGGACAGAGCAAAATCAAGAATCTTTTCATATATAATGTCTTTATATCTCAGCGAAAGTCCTTTTCAGTACTATTCATAGCACTGTATATTTGCACTTATGTACCAAAATTTTTTGTATTTATGATCTTTTAATTGTTTCCATTAAGTAGCAACTTACTTGAGGGCAACAATTGTGAGGTTTGTTTTAGCATATATAATCATTGACATAACATAAAGATCAGTGATAATTTTTATTCACCAGTAAACACGTCCATGTGCTTTTCTGTTTCTCCTGCTTGCTTGTATACTTTCCCTTATCACCTAAAAATTAGAATTTCAGGTATTATTTTTAACTAATCTCTTAAATTATTTCCTACACTGTCTTCATTGTCAAATGTATCTTAGAATATCTCATAGTCTAGGCTTTTCCTTATTCACTATCACAACTTCTGAAAAAAGCCCTTCCTTTTGAACTTTATGTTGTTTTTATGTATTTTATGTTTTAATTAAATAAAATGTGAATATATTTATCATGTGGGTCAGGGTATTTTAAAATATTTGCAAATTGAAAATGGCTTAGTTGAACTAATTAACATATGTATTACCTCACACATCTTTTCTTGTGATGATAAAACTCTTAAAATATACTTTCTTAGGAATTTCTATTTCTATTAACTGTAGTCATTGGGTTTTACAAAATACCTTTTGTGCTTATTCACTCTAAGTGAAGTGAATTTTTGCATTGACCACCATCTACCCAAATCCCCACCCCAACTACCAGCTCTTGGTAATCACCATTCTACTCTCTATTTGTAGAAGTTCAGCTCTTGGATTCTACATATACTCAAGATAATGCAGTATTTGTCTGTATGAATCTGGCCTGTTTCACTTAACATAATGTATTCCCAGTTTACCCATGTTAATGCAAGTGACAGATTTCCTCCTTTTATTAATGTAAAAAGTATTTCATTGTGTGTATATTTTTTACTCAATCATCTATTGTTGGATTCTTGGCTTGGTTCTCTATCTTGCCTATTGTGAATAATGCTGTAATGAATATGGGAGTAAAGATAGCTCTTTGACATACCGTTTTATTTCCTTTGGATAAATACCCAACAGTGTGATTGCTGCATAATATGAGAATATTGACTTTGGCTTCTTGAAGAACCTCCATTCCTTACCTGTAATGGATTAATACTGAATAAGTTTACAAATCAATGATCTGAAGTTTTAGAGAAATGTTTTAGTATTTGCTTTTCTTTTATCTTTATGGTGCTGAGGATCAAACCCAGGACCTTACCCATGCAAAGCAAGCAATCTACTACCAGGCTATATCTACAACACCTAACATTTACTCTTCTGATTTTCCCATGTAATTTAAATTCTTAACTAACCACCACTTACTTCCACAAAGTCACTTTCTCCTCCCCTTAGATTTCATTCTATGGCCATTTTTAAAACAGGTCATTCTCACTATCAAAATAAAAGCATAAACTTAGCTATTTGAGAAAAAAGTTCCTCACTTTCAGTACTAGATTGTGTCACCTACAATCATTATTATTACTATGTGCCTACATAAATCCGATATTCCATGAAAGTCTTTAACTAAAAGTAGAACACAGATTAAACATAGGGTCACTAGATAATTTAACAGGCATTTAATTGGGAGCAATCATTACAGTACCAATAGTTCAGTGGTAACTTTACCAAATTATATATAAAATGTAGAATGTGTTGTTTGGTAAGGAAGTTTTAAATTTCCTGATAAATAGGAATGACCTGGCTGAGGCTCCTTCCCACAGTTCAGTTTGATACATATTATATGTCATGTGTAGAATTATAGGTCCTGCATGAGGCCTATGAGCCCTCAAGCAAAAAGACAAAGACAATATATGTAACGATAACAGAATGGGAATATAGAAATATTTATAGTCTTTGATGAAATTTTTTAGGTAGCAGAATTTAGGCCAGTCACTTCCTATTACTTGACTTTGTGATATGATATTGTAAATGAATAATTACACACTAAGCAATTGAATAACCTAGATGAAAAGGACAAGCTCTTAGGAGAATAAGATACCAACACTAACTCTAACTCATGAAGAACTACAAAATCTGAATTTAGTTATACCTAGTAAATTATACCTATTGAATCAGTAATCAAAAATCTCCAAACAGGTCAGGCACAGTGGCTCATGCCTACAAACCTAGCTGCTGAAGCTGAAAAAGGAGGATTAGCATTTGATGTGAGCCTGGAGAAAAGCTTGCAAGAACCTATCTTGTAGAACAAGCTAGGAGGGAATGGTCCCAGTCTTTCACATCTATAATCTCAGATACTTGGAGTTGAAAATAGAGGATGACATTTTGAGACCAGCCAATGCAAACTAGTTAGGAGATACTATCTCACAAAGCAATATGGGGACCGGAGGTGTAGCTTAAATGGTATAGCACAAGGCACTGAGTTCAAACTCCATATAGCAGAAAAAAGAACATGCTGGGCATGATGAGGCATGTCTGCAATCCCAGCTATGCAGTAGGCATAGGTAGTGTGATTATGGTCCAAGGTTGGGCCAGCCAAAAGTGTGAGACCCTATCTAAAAACAAAATGGATAACCAAAAATACCTGAAGGAGTGACTCAGTAGTATAGTGATTGCCTAGCCATCATGAGACTCTGAGTTCAAATCCCAGTATGCTACACACCAAAAGAACATTTCACAACAAAGAAAATTCCTGGACCTGATAACACAGTTAGGAAATTCTATCAAACATTTGAAGAATAACACCAGTACTCCTCAACCCTCTCAAAACCAAAATGAAGCAAAGAGAATTCTTCCTAACTCATTCTGTAAGGATAGCATTACTCTGAGAGCAAAGCTAGACTGAAAAATTATAAGAAATCAAAAATGCAGAACAATGTCCTATACTACTATTGGTTAAATTTATATAATATGAAGTAAGGGGATTTATTTCTGGAATGCAAGGAGGAACCATACACAAATGTCTCATTACCATTGTTTACACATTTTAAAAAATTAAAAAAAAATTTTTTATCATTTTTGCATTTATTTACATGTGTACATTATTTGGGCCACCTCCACTACCCCCTAGTTCTGCCCACTTGTCCAATTTTGCAGAAAAAAAAGCATAAAAGATAATAAGAAAATATGGTGTTCTTGTTAGTTTGAGATAAAGATAGCTATATAGGGAGATTCTTTGTGCTGTTTCCATACATATATGTAATACAACCCAAATTAGTTCATCTCTACTTCACTACGTTCTAGTCCCCTTCCTATAGTGGCCTCAGCCAGTGTAAGATTACATTTTTTAATTGATGACCATATTCTCAGTATTGCTATATTACGAACTATCAGTACTGTGTATTTTCCTTAAATTACTACACAAACAACTTATGCTTCAAAAAACCTACATAATTCATTGTTCTTGAAAATATCAGGTGAACTGAGCTTCACAGGAATTGTTTCCAGTTGGATACAGAATATCAAGACAACAATAACAAAATATAGAAATGCATATTGTATTGCTTCCTGAATTCTATCAAAGGATATCAAGCAGGAGGATATTTCATATTCCTTAAAAATTATAAAAGTATAATGATTTGGTACTCTAGGGTACTTTGAAACACTGGCAGATTTTGTGTACTTTATAACAGCCCTGAAGAAGAATCTTTTCATACAGATTCTTTTCATATATTTGAGGCCTCCATTCTTGTCAGGCTTTTTTTGATTCTCATTAAATATTCTGAAATGTATACTTAGATGAAGAATGTTTCTTGTATACTGAAGACTGCTCCTTGAAAATTGGAATGATACTTTATATGTTTAAGGCCAAAATAGAAAATTAAAGCTTCAAAAATCTTGCAAGACAAAATTGGCATTTTCAACTCACTTCTTTGATATTTGATATTGGAATGCACAAAGTTAATTCAGTTTTTGAGCACACAGCTGTTAAGAAGATAACTAGAATGAATTGTGAACAAAGTTATGAGAATTAAATTCCTCATCTATGAAAATCTATATCCTGAAAATGTGGAGTACGCAACAGTTACAACCTAAAAGTACAATGTCAACTTGAAGTCATCATTTTTTTTTACTGACAGATGTATGTTCTTCCAATGTTGACTGGTCTACATCTAAATTCTTTATTTCAGTTAATTAGGAGACAATGATATTTCCCCTTATAAAAGTTCTTATTTTTTCCAGTGAAAATGCTATGTAAATTGACTCACATCAGATTTAATATAAAAACTGCTGATGACAAAACAAAAGAAACTTGAAAGTTAATAGAAAATCAGTCTTAAAAATTAAACAATTCCCAAAAGGACAGTGAAAGAGTTAGCTATTTGTACAGATTTTGTAGTTTAAGCCAACAGCTTTTGCAATGCCATTTCTGTTTTCTCAAAGAAATGTTAAAATGAATTAGAACCAAGGTTCATAGCTAAATGAAACTACTAACAACAAGAAAAATGGGAATAGTATTAGCATGAAGAAGCACCTGTCCTGAAAAAGAAGAAGCACACTCTGAGTATTTTCTCTCATGAATATTAAATACATTCAAAATACTCTAAGTGATCATATGACACTGTTGTACATTTTTTAGAGGTTATAAGCACTTTAGTTTAATAGGCCAGCACTTGGAATAGAAAATCCAATGAACAGGGACTTTTTAAAATTGCATTTTGTCAAAAAAATTTGAAATATACAAAAAATAAGTTTAACATGGATCAAAGTAATAAAGTTTAACATAAATTTGAGTACTTATGGAGCATAGAACAAAAAAAGAATATTATTAATATTACTGAAATGACTTCTTTGTTTCTTCCATGTCCCCCAAAATATCCTCATCTTTCCTGCATCATCTCTAAAAACCACTCCTATGGTTTACTGTGGAGAGCAGATTATGAGAAGCTTATGAGGATATTAGCACAGCTGTGCCCAGCGTTCTGTAGGCTGACTTTGGCACAGCCTCGGCCACAAAATAAGGCAAGAATAAGATGCAGAGCAGTTGCTTTTCCTAAGATGTTTCTGTTGGCTGACATTTGGAATAGCTCTAGCCACAGAAAAGAAAAATGCAAAACAGCTGCTTTTCCTAAATTGTTTATGTTCAGAGAGGTAGAGCGCAGGTTTCTATTGTTATGATGTCATGCCCCTACTTGAGGGCTGTTGCTCCACCTTGTTTACCACTGGTTACAAGACTCACTGAAGGAGGAGGCAGCTGGAATGCTGATGCTGCTGATGGCTGGTGTCTCCCAGCTTCCTGCCTGGAGGATTCTGCAGTGCAAGTCAGAGGTCTTTTGGGAAGTTTTTGGCTTATAGCTTTAGGCTTTTGCCTTTCTGCTTTAGGTTTTGGCTTTTGGCTTTTGGCTTTTGGCTTTTGGATGAAGGGAGGCTTTTGGATGTGGGAGGCTTTTGGATGTGGGAGGCTTTGAAATTGCTAAAGGGGAATTGCTAAAGAGGAGTTGATAGAAAGTCTGCACCAAGAACTTCATACATAGGCTTTGGAAAAGCTAAACTAAAGAAAAGCTAAAGAGAACATGGGACAGTACAAATCTGAGCACTGAGGCTTTAAGAAAGCTAAAGAGAGAACATGGGACAATGCAAGTCTGGGGGCAAAGACTTTAAGAGAGATTATGCTAAAAAAAAGCTAAAAGAAAAGATGGGACAGAGTGAGTCTAAGGAAAGACATTAAAGAACAGAAAAGAAGACTTCAGAAGTGAGGTTTTAAAGAATAGAAAGAATAACGACTTCAGAAGCATGGTTTTAAAGAACTGTAAAGGAGTAAGGCCTTAAAGAATAATGATATAGAAAAGAAGCAGAGTAAATGAAGAGAATAATAGAGAAAAGAAGCAATGAAGGTGTGTCTCCACCCGAGTGCCCAACACACCTGGCCCCAACTTTCTGTCTGTCTGTCTATCCTGTGTCCTTTCTGTATCTCCCATCGGCACCCAGTTTAGCACCAGTTAGGTTCAGTAGTAACAAGGGAGCGAAGAAAGCTTGCTCCAGTTTACTTTCTTATGGGTGTTTTACTTTTCTCCTTAAGAACTTTTATTTCTAGTTGAGAATCTTTTTTTAAAATGTATTGTTTTATTTCACTTTTATATAGTATTAGAAACATAGTTTAATAGTATATGCAAAGTTCCAGGGATGGCTTTTTTTCAAATTAGGATATTTTGATAAGATTTATGAAGACAGGTTTCATTTTCTTTTAAATAGACATATCTCAAGGTGGGTACATGTAATTGTTTATAAGGTATTTATGTATGGGAGATTTGTTGATGGCTCATTGGATATCTTTCATAACAAAAGTTTTGTTTCCATATTCTTTATTAAAGTTCAATATGAAGTTTAAAATATAAAGTAAACATTATAATGTATTAAGTTATCTAAGAAAAACATGGAATGATATTCTAGGAAGTATAAAAGTTCTACAATTAACTCAAATATATGATGCAAAGGTTCATCTTGACCCAGAGAGAAAAAATATCTTGTCTACCTATTTAAATATACATAAGAAGAGCCATTAATTGCTGTACATTTTGTACTTAAATTAACATAATTATTTAAAGTACTAATTATTTAAGTCTTGATGGAACTCAGAACTGTAATCAAAATAAATGGCAATCTACCAGGTTGATTCTTTTCCTGATTATTTCATCAGCAAAGAGCTTCTAAATTATGAAAACCTGGTTTAAAATCATATCTCTTTTAGATCTCAAGGCAGAATAAAAGAAAATAAACTTTATGTTGTTTTTACATACTTCTTTTGTAATTGTATTCTATCCTGCTTAAGGCAAAATCTGTGTGTGTAGATAATAATTGTTCAGATGCTCTGGAAAAACTTATTTCTTCAAAATTTGTGGAATCTTTGGCTTTGCTACTGATGTATAGCCAGTCAGTGAGTGTGAAACTTACATATAGGTGAGAGTCATTTTTCAGGTACACTTCTATGATGGAAAAGTGCAAGCATCCATGTAGAAACACTTTATCAACAAAAAAGATAAATGGCATGGTGATTTCTTTTCAGAAAGGCAGAGCAGCAGTGCTTGATAAAACTAAACAAAATGAAGTTTTAAATCATATAAATCTATCTGCATCTCCATGGATTTCAGTGAAAATATGAATGTTGGTTTGTTTGATTATGCATTTTATTAAAGTGAGTTGAACTAGCTTGCAAAATAAAATCTGTAAAATGCATTAAAACTTCTGAGAAGTTATACTTCCCTGTTATTTGATTTGTAGACCTTTATGAGCTGTCCAATTAACTTGAACTCTGATTGGACATGTAAGAAAATGAGGCATGAGGCTGGGGTGGGGGTAGGGGAGAGAAATAACCCAAGCCTTGTATGCACATATGAATAATAAAACAATAAAAAAAAAATTTAAAAAAAAAGAAAATGAGGCTGGCAGGGCTCTCACTCTGTGTTCTCTATCCCTGTGGATAAGATTCTTGGGGCAACTGTTAATCTGTTCTGTGTGTTCTGCATGTGTAGACACTTATTTTTCTTCTTAGACTTTTAATTTTACTGGAACATTGTATAAGACTTTTGCCACCTTTTTAGCAACTTCAAGACTGTATGCTCTTTAGTTACCTTCCATCCTTAATGTCTCATTTGTCTACAGTAAATAAATGCACACAATAGGTATGCTTGAAAATAATATTTTTTTTGTGAATAATAAAGAGTAACTTTTTGTGCTTCCAAAAAGAGTCAACCATCCTATAGATAAGAAATAAGAAGTTCTGACATGACAAATAACCCCCAAATGTGACAGTTTTCACAATCTAATCTGGATTTTACAGAGTTCCTCCTTTTTTATAACATGAATACAAGTCTACATTAGAATATCAATACATGGAATAATAGAAAGTCTCATTCATGTGTACTGATAAAAAACAATGAACACACCTAAAGATCTGTGTCAGTAACAAAATTATAAGGAACATAAATTAAACCAAAATGTGAAATGTTATTGCCAAAATAATTTTATTTTAAAAATAAACTGTTTTAAATACTCTTTTATTCTCCTTACAAATGTATGGAGAAGGTAGAATGCATGTAAAATGAGTTTTAAAGATATACAAAGATTTCTCACTTAGGTTCTAAATGAAGTTTTTATTTTGAAACAATTTTATGTTTTTAGGAAAATAGATCAAAGGGTTTCCATACATTCCTTCCTTATTTTGTCCTGACACAACTATAGCATTTGTGTGAACTCTAAAAAACTTTGATGTCCTAACACATCGTATTTAGTTATCATTGCTCCTTAGTTTTCATGGGCTGTGAGAATTTATCAACCTTTTTTTTGAACGTAATGACCTTGAGATCTTTAATGAATATTTCTCCATTGGGCTGTCTGAAGACTTCGTCATGTCTAGTTTAGGTTTAGTTTAATTTTCCTTCACATGATGATATGCAGTTATGATCAGGTTTTAGTTAATAAGCTGATGTCTGTATGGATAGATAGATTACAAAGAAAGAGAGATGATGATAGATAGATAGATGATAGGATAGATGGATAGACATACAGGTAATTGTAGATATATGAGTACATATGAGTTAGACTTGAAATACAGTTCCTTATTCTGCTTGCACCTAGAAATTGCAACACATCTAATAAATTTTTCTTTCCAAATACTACTCTCTGATAAAAAGGTGTCTCCATTGAGAAAATACTGTCAGATTGGATGCTTTTTGGCAGCTTAGGGAGAATATTTTCCACATGACTTACCACTGGAAATGTATAAATTTCTTCTTTCCATACTTTGAACATAAGCCACTGAGAATATTCCACACTCAGAACTGGTACAGGAATTAAAATCTACCTTCTGTAGAAGGCAATGGGTACATACTATTTGAAATCCTGTGAAGATTTGTCTGTTTTCCACATTTAGTTTTTTTTTGCCTGTCTGCCTGTTCAGTTTTTTTACTGTTTATTCATTTATTCATATGAGCATACATTATTTGGGTCATCTCTTCCTCCCCCCCACCCCGTCTTCCACCCTTTCCCTCATCCTCCAGCACCCTTGCAACTACCTATCTGTTCATCCATCGAGCCATCCATCCATATGTCTGTCTATCTATTACACATAAATCATATTAATGTCTCCAACTCTAATCCAGTATCACAGGCACATTCTAGAATACTCATTTTCATTTATAAATTACTTCTCTGATAGCAAGAATCTAGCTTCTATTACCTAATATTATTTATTTATTTCCTCAACTATGGCTAAATCTTCTCCAAAGTTTCAACCTACATTTTTGTGAGAAACAAATTTGTCAACTGTAGTATAATTTTTATAAAGTATTTTATTGAAACTTTGTCTATTAATAATATTTCCATAGTTACTTAGTTCACCACATTTTTCTCCAACCCCTTCAATGAAAGCATTAGTTTTATTTATTACAGTCTGCATACTCTCCTAACTCCTACTTCATCCTGTTTTTCCTTAAATTTTCATTTATTAAAATTCATTCTATGATTTAGAGAGTACTGTGGGTCTTGACAGGTGAATAAAGTACCAACTGCAACAGAGCCATACAAAACACCTTATGGTTTTGCTGAAGAATTATTTACATATTATTCATACAACTTTTATTTGGAGTACTCTGTTCTAGTCTTCTTTGCTAGTTAAATTTGCGTTCTCCCTTTAATTTCTCCAAAACCATTACTTTCTTGTTAAGAATACCTAACACAGGAACCTTTAGCATTTCTTGCCTTTATGCTACAGTTCATTTGTGTGTGATATGTTGTCCAACTTATCTTTAGGTTTTGATAGTCAGTCCACTTTCTATCTCTGTACAACCATGCTGAGAGAAGATGCTGGTGGGATCATAGGTACCGCCCATTCTTTCTTCTGAAATTCGTGTATTTAGCTCACTAACTTTTCTAATAAAGCAAAAGCCATGGACATATGTCAAGTTCCTTTGGTTTTTGCCTTCTTTAAACATATAAAACTTGTATATTCTTCCATCGTTGTTACTTGTCACTTCAGAGTCCTTGGAGATTTTGGTTATTCTTAGTTCTTCTCCTAGTTCAGGCTACTCTTTGCAGCATATTATTAAATGATGATATTTACAGGTATCCTGCCCTTTAGTTCTCACCAAAATGACCTTACCAGTAATAAACTTATAACCAAGAAAAATATGCTTCCATCAAAAATTAGCTACTGATTTGCTTATTTTCATGTTCAACTAATTTCTTACAGGGAAACTCTATAACACAACTACCATAATCTCATTACCTAAGGATAAGTTCCCCTAAATTTGCACATCTTACTATTTTAATTAAACTGATTATGGCAATGTAATTTATAATTCTAAATCAAAAAACAAGAAAGTCATTTCCAAATCAACCACAATTCTTCAATAATCCCTTTGCAATTGCCACCTTTCTCTACAGTCCACTCTTGCTAATATACTATCACCAACAATGTTGTAATCATCTGCAATTGTTAATATGTTGATCTCTCTTTTTTTTATAGTCTCTTATCTTCCATCCACCAACATTAACATTTACTACTTTACCCAGGATGGATTTTCCCATTACATTAGTTCCCTTGTGATCACCTCCATGTCTCATGCTGCATCACTGCATTTGTTTACTCATTTGGAAAGGGAATAAACAAACTTATTAAATCTAAAACAAAATCCATTAATATAATGGTCCTTCTTTAAATTCAAGACATCTTTCCTCAGTGCTGCTATGAATAATTACACTCATTCTCCCGAAAGGAAGAGCTTATTTTGTGACCAATATTAGTCAATGCTACTTTAGAATAATAGTTTATCTTACTTGTCATTGAAATGTTTTTCACTTATATAGAAATTATCCTGTATTATAAGAGTTGAATAAAGATGATGTTTGTTCTTTTAATTTAAAACGTTTTAAGTATTCATTTACTTTATATGTGTTTGAGCATTTGTTCTTGGGTATTAGATATCTTTTTTTAATTTTTATATATCCATTTGTAGTTTATAAACTTCTTGATTCAGTTATTTACAAAATCATCCATCTGTGGAGGGGATAGAAGGCACCAAATTGTAGTATGGAGCAGTGTTATGTTTTACAGGTTAAGTTTTGTATCTGTGAAGAAATTCTATGAAAAATTCAGTTTGAGGAGAAACACATAGATATCCAACTGAGAAAATAACACACAATATATTGGGAGTTGTCAGTAAAATGAGTTAGGGACATGGCTAGTGCCAGGTCAAGTTACAGTGGCACTCAAAGAGAAGGGGAAAATGTTTTCCCTGACAAGAAATTTTTACTTTTAAAAACCTTTATGCTTGCAGAAAAAGTGAGTAAGTAGCATATCATTTGGGCACAGCTTATATCTAGTTTTCCTTATTAGTTATATTTTATGTTACTAATCAATTTTTGTTACAATTAATAAACCATGTTGATACATTATTATCAGCTCAAGTCCATGATTTCTTTCAATTTCCTTATTGTCCTTTCTTGTTCCCAAATCCTATCCAGGATATACTACATTCAGTTATCACCTTTCCTTAGGCTATTGTCTATGGTGGTTTCTAGCTTTCCCTTTTTTAAATGACTTTTACATTTTTCCCAATTAAAATTTAAACCATGCTTACTTAAGTAAACACTTCAAAGTTTAAAACAATGTGAAAATTTTCACCTTATGTTTGCTATATTCTGTTAATAGTAAAGACCTTTTTAGGAAAATCAGCCCATTTGTGTGTCAAGAGACTGTAGATATAAAAGTCCATAGCTATTATATGGTTACATAGAACAATTCAGTTTTATACTTTGTTGTCTTCATTTGTGTGGCCGGAGGCAATATGAAGCAATTTAATAATTTGTGTCTAGTGAGCTCTTTATTATTTATGCCAGTTCCAATTTCATAAAAAGTCAAGAATGTTGATTCATTTAATATTTTTTATTTCAACATATGCCAGCATTTTCTATTTTTTTTCTGAAATTAAAATAATATTTTGAGTTATGGAGGATCTAGAAGATCTAGAGTGGTCATATTTTACTGACCTCTTTTACATAAGGTATAATTTACTCTTTTTGATGTATTGTTTTTATAAACTGTGAGAGACAACAGTCTAAAAATATAGAATACTGGTGAATTATTTCTTTCTACCATGAAAATTACTGTCAGAATGACAAGAGAATACAGTTGTCCATCACCAAGCACAAATGCATTAATTGTCTTGTATGTACTGCCTAGTAAACATACGGAATGCAAAAATGAGTAGAAATGGCCTCACCCAGGGAAGACTGTGGTTTCATAATTCAGTCATATGCAATTCACTCAAAAGTTAATTATTATCTACTCTATACTATGGTGTCTGACTACCCATAAGCATTTCAAGAGTCACTGCCTTCATGGAGCTTGAAATTGATAAAATTTATTTTAAATTTTGTATCTTTTTAGCAAAAAATGTATTGTTTACTGAAGGTATATAATGGGAATAGTGCCTGTCTGATTGATAAGAAAAGTGTAATCACATCTAATGCTTTAACAATACTGAAGGAAAGCCTTCCCCTTCAAATGCCTCCATAAGTTACATCCACCTGCCCTTTATGGTTTTGTGCCAGAAAGTTTCTGGGATAAAAATCAAAGTTCTTTATTTGAATCTTGGCCAAGATGTGAATTTTTTTTTAATGCAGATGGCACACCCCCGCATAGCCTGATTTTCATCGTATTGCCATCCTGAAAAATGAGCACAGAAAGAGTACATGAAATTTGATTAGAAAGTCTTCTTTTTTAAACAGATGTTGCACCCAATATAATTTATTCTTCTAGAATTCTTAACATGTGCCAAAGAATTTGTCACAGATTAACTACAAACTTTCTGAGTATAAAAGAGGGTGGATGCATTTTTCACAGCTTTTGTCAAACATATGAGGATGTGCAATTGTAATTTAGACAAAAAACTAACAAAGTTTTCTTAAACTTTCTTAAAACTAACAGTTTTAGATGAAAAAATTAAAGCATTTTTTACCAGTTCTGTTATTTTCCCCCAAGTAAGGGGAAATTGATGCTGAAAAGTATCATTTAGGACTAACACACTCGAATGACAAATACTTCCTTAGACTAGACATTTTGTATTTATTGCTCACAATATTTATATCTTCTTTTCTCTTGCTTCTGATTGTCTTATATTCTTCACAAATGGTCCCTTAGAGACACATATTTCTTAATATACTATATTAAAATTCATATTTGTATTTTTTTCTTGGCTGACAATTGTTCAATACATGCTTACAAGCTACACAGGTATTTAATTTAGGTATTTATTTAATTTAATTTAGGCATAATAATGAGAAAGGTGATTTTTAAGTGAATTTGTGTGTTTTCAATGCTGTTTGGGGTTTCATTTTAAGACACAGAACTGTAAAAAGAAACATGAAAAAGTTTCTCTATCATGATTAATGTTTTCTCATGATGTTATTACATTGCCTTCTTATCTAAAGTTAGTTCTTTCAGAATATATGAAGGTTCATATATATATATATATATATATATATATATATATATATAGCACTCAAGAAAGATAGGCTACCTATTGACATTATTATTTGTTTTCCTTCTGTTATATGTAAGATAACTTCTAATTTATAGGGTCAGACAGAGCAAGCTAGTACAAAAAGAAAAACTGTTTTGTATTTTTTCATTAGTTTATTCTGTACAGGTTTTATTTTTACAGAAAATTAAGTGAAAAATTGACAGAATTATATTGTTTCGATATAAATCCTGGATTGACTCTGGTGTGGCTGGGGTTACCATGGTAACAGAAGTCTGCTGTTTAAACAGTTTTTATCCTAAGAAGTCCTACTTAGATTGAATGATTTCTTCAAAAATAGGACTACTCATGGGTGTGTTGTGTTTTATTCCATATGAGGACTAATATCCAAATAATTTGTTAGGAGTATCTTTGCACATATAGTTCAATTAAATATAAATGTTATCAACATGACTTTTACAGCTCAGTGGTGCCCCAATAGGCAGATAAATATGGAGAAATTGTTGCATGAAAAAATATCTGAACAAAAGATCTCCAGTAAGGCTCAAACAAATGCAAACATATTTTAGATTTAGGAATAAATATGAAAATATCTTTGAGAAAGTATGAAGAAGATAAATTTGTATGCTTTTTGATTTTTGCAGGTCAAAAAGCATGCCTTACTTTTAGTAAGCAGATAGTATACAGCATTGGTTTTCCTGTTACAGTGTTTAAATAAATTGAAGCAAATGAGGTTTAATTCTTTGTACACACAAACACACACACCACACACATATATATATTCATTTTTAAGGTAAAATTTTTCACATTCCATTTTCATTTTCTGCCTTAAATTTTGAAGTACTGGGACTCAGAGCTCCACGCTCCCCCTACTACATGATTTGATACATGCACTCTGAAATGCCAGGGAAACTGGTGCTCTTGTAAAAGCAGGACTCATGGTTTCTGCTGCTCCAAAGGTAAAAGAAGGTACAAGCCAGCAGGCCCATGCCAGCAGCAGCACCACTGTACTGTGCTCCTGGAATCCTGTACCAACAATTGGGCCCAAGAATTCCTGCACCTCTTCCCTCAGCCTTGTTACCCCATCTCTGCAGCAACTGCCATGGTTCCTGGTAGCCTGTGCCTGCACATAGATCCCTGGGGCTCCCACTACTTGAAGGGTTAGTTCCCCCCATGTCTGTAGCACTACTCTACTGCCCTCAGGGAGCCCATACCTAAAAAGCAGGCCCCGGAACTACCCCCTGCCCAAAGGCTTGGTTCCCCCCTTGCCTACAGCAAATGTTATGTGTGTGGCAGAAAGCAGGCCCCAAGTTTCTCGCTGCCTGCAGGTTTGGTCCCTCATACCTGTAGCAGCTGCTGTGGCTCATAGAAGCCCATGCCCCAACGCAAGTAGACCCTAAGTCCTCTGCTGCCTTGTGGCCACCAGACAATTTAAGCCCACAGGCTTTGCTGGCCCACAGGTACCCTCAACTTGCTACTCAGTGCCAGGAGCAAACTGCCACAAAAGGAAGTGAACCCAAGGCTCCATGGTTTGCTATTCTTCTGATGCCAGGAGACTTCCCTCCCCATAGTGCATGGAGGGCCAGTGCTAACCACCAAACCTTCCCATGGGAGAGCCTCTGCTGCCCCATCAAACATCAGGAACCCAGCTCCTCTACTGAGTTGTAATCTGTCACTCTGTGGTAACAGGAGACCTATGTCCCTAAGGCACAAAAAGGCCCAGTGCTTCCCACTGTGCCCAACCACAGAAGAGCCCCCACTTCTCTGCTGAAGAACAAAACCACCTGATTCCCCACTGAAAGACAGAAAGATGTAACCAACTACTCAGTGAGTGGCAACAGAAGGCTTGCCTCCCGAGGTGTACAGAGTCCCAGCACTCTTCACTGTGCCTGACAGCTGGAGAGCCCACACATCACCATCAAAGAAGTAGAACAGCAGGTTCCCCACTGAGAGGAGGAAAGCTGTACCCTGGTACTCTATGGAAAGTACCAGAAGGCCTGTTTCCCCAAAGTGCACAGAGGCCCAACACTTCTCACCTCACTGACCTACAGGAAGTCCAGTCTCCCCTAAGAGGTGGAACCCTACCTCCTCTACTGACTGCCAATCTGCTACTCTGTAGCTGAAAGGAAGCCTGCTTTCCAAGGTTCACAGAAGCCTGGCATCCCCACTGTTTCTGATAGTGAAAGAGCCATTGCTCGTCTGTTAAAGAGTGAGAACACCAGATCCCCACTGAGAGGAGGAAAGCTGTGACCTGATGATCTGCAGGCAGTACCAGAAGCCTTTCTTCCCAAGGTACACAGAAGCCCAGAGCTTCACACTGCACCTCCCTGCAGGAGAGTCACATCTCTCCTGCCCAAGAACTGGAATCCCAGGTAATCTGCTCCTCTGCTGGTGCTAGGAGGCCTGCCTTCCACAATGCAAGAGAACCAGTGCTTCTCACTGTGACTGCAGGACAGCCCCCATGTCCCCATCAGAGTGGAAACTACAGCCCCCTGTTTGCGAGGAAAAAAAAAAGTAATCTGCACCACATCAAGAACACTGCAAGGGGTAATATTTCTAACATAACCCTCTCTGAGGAAAACTGCTGGAGCTCTAGGAGAAAAAACTGAAAACCCAAACTACAGAGGCACAGGGATTAAAACCTTAAACAAAAACAACTCCAGATGCATAAATCTCAATGCAGAATGAATCAGCAAGACAATTGCTCCCTCTCAAAAGAGAGTCCCACTACTAAGGATCTAAATATTTGCACAGAGAAAGAGTTATCAAGTAATGATAATAGTAGGAAAAATAATTCATGGTAGCAAAAATAATTCACGGCCTCAAAGAAGAAACAGCAAATTTAATATTTCATCTCAAAAAGAACATGAATAAACAATTAAATGAGCTCAAAGAGAATACAAACAAACAGATTAATTAAATTAAGAAAACTATCTAAGACATGAAAGAGAAAGTAAGTAATGATATGGAAACCCTGAGAAATAATCAATTCAAAGTAAACAACTCAATATCCCAAGTAAAAATGTTAATCAAAAGCTTAGCAAACAAAGTTGAGCAAATTGAAAATAAAGTGTCGGGAATGGAAGACAAAGAAAAGGGATTAGACCAAACATTAAAAGATCATAAAAGAATGCTAAGAAAATACAAATGGAAAATGCAAGGTATCTAAAAGACCAAATCTATGAAGCATGGGTGTAAACTAAGGAGAAGAAATACAAACTAATATATTGGCAACATATTCAATGGAATAATAACTGAAAACTTCCCTAACCTTGCGAAAGACAGTCACCTAGGTACAGGAAGCTTACAGAACACCAAACTGTCAGGACAAAACAAGAAATACACATTACAACCAAAACACTCAGCACACAGAACAAAGACAGAATTCTAAAAGCAGCAAAACAGAAAAGACAAGTCACTTATAAAGGCAAACCCATGAGAATAACAGCAGATTTCTCAACTCAAAGTCTAAATGCAAGAAGTTCATGGAAAAACATAATTCAGGCCCTGAGAGAAATCACTGTCAACCTAGAATAGTCTATCCAGAAAAACTATCCTTCCTAATTGAAAGAGAAATGAAAACCTTTGATAACAAGGAAAAACTAACCAAGTCAGCACTACAGAAGATACTTAAAGGACTTTTCATATAGAAGAATTCTTAACAAATATTCATCAAACACAGGAATATCCATCCACATTAAGAAAACTCTAATGGCCCTAAGAGCATAGATAGACTCTAACACAGTGATAGTGGGTGACATGAATAACCCAATGTCACCAACAGATAGATCATTCAGACAAAAGACCAACAAAGAAACTTTAGAGATACCCCTCACATTAGTCCAAATAGACATGGTTGATATCTTCAGAGTATTTCACCCAACAAACAGGCAATACATATTCTTTTTGAAGCTCACAGAACTTTACCCAAAATAGATTATATTTAAGGACATAAAGCAAATCTCAACAAATTAGAGAAAGTCAAAATAACCCCCTGCATCATATCAGATCACAATGGAATAAAACTAGAACTCAACAACTAAACAAACCAGAGAAAACATTCAAACACATGGAAACTGAACAATACACTGTGGAAAAATAATTGAGTGACTGAAGAAATAATGGAAGAAATAAAAAAAAGACTCCTAGAATCCAATAAAAATAAATATACAACCTACCATCATCTGTGGGACATAGCAAAGTCCATGCTCAGGGGAAATTTTATAGTTATAAGTGCCTATATGAAAAAAACAGAGGCCTCTCAAATAAACAACTAAATAATGCACCATAAGCTCCTAGAAAAACAAGAACAAACCAAACCCAAACTTGACAGAGAGAAATAGTAAATATCAGGACCAAGATCAATAAGATCAAAGCCAAACAAACTTTACAAAGAATCAATGAAACAAAAAAGTTGGTTCTCTGAAAAGATTGACGAGTTTGACAAGCCCTTATTCAACATGACAAAATAGAGGATTTCATATTAATGAAATCCAGAGAGAATCCTTTGAGAGTACTTTTCCTTAGAGAGTATTTTGAAAACTTATATTCAGTAAACTTGAAAATCTAGATGAAATGGATCAATTCCTAGATGCATATAATGAACCAAAATTGAACGAAGACGATATTAAATTTCGATGTAGTCCTATTACATCAAATGAAATTGAAGCGGTACTAAATAGTCTCCTAACGGCCAAATTTTACCAAACATTTGAAGAACTAACACCCATATTCCTCAAACTTTTCCAAGAAATAGAAAGAGAAGAAATACTACCAAACTCATTCTATGGAGTAAGCATTATACTCATTCCCAAACCCAAGAAACATATAACAAGGAAAGAGAATTAAAGATCAATATCTTTAATGAATATAGATGCAAAGATTTTCAGCAAAATACCAGAAACTGATTCAACAACATATCACAAAGTTCATATACCATAACCAAGTTGGTTTCATTCTTGTGATGAAAGGATGATGCAGTATATGTAAATCCATAAACATAATACAGCATATAAACAGAAGCAAAGACAAAAATGATCTTCTCAATAGACACAGAAAAGGCCTTTGATAAAATCCAACACCCTTTCATGATAAAAACTCTGAAGAAAGTAAGAATAGAAGGAATGTTCCTCAACATTCCTTAAAGCTATCTGTAACAAACCTAGAGCCAATATCATACTAAGAACAACTGAAACAGTTCTCCTTAAAGTCAGACATAAGTCAGCACTGTCTGCTTTCTTCATTCCTATTCAATAGAGTTTTGGAATTCCTAGCCAGATCAATATGACAAGAGCAAGAAATAAAAGGGATTCAAGAAGTCAAACTATCCCTAGTTTCAGATGACATGATCCTATATCTAAGAGACCCCCAAAACTGTACCAAAAAAACTACTAGAAATCATAAACTCTTTTGGCAAAGTAGCAGGATACAAAATTAACATACAGACTTCAGTAACATTTCTACATACCAACAATGAACAGAATGAGAAAAAAATAAGGTAAACAATCCCATTTATAAAAGCCTCAAAAATAATAAAGTTCCTTGAAATAAATTTAACGAAAGAAACCAAAGATCTTCTTAATGAAAACTATTAATACTGAAGACAGAAATCAAAGAAAGCGTAAGAAGATGGAAGACCTTCCATGCTCATGGATTGGTAGAATCAATATTGTGAAAATGGCCATACTACCAAAAGTAATCTACATGTTCAACATGATACCTATCAAACTTCCAATGGCATTCTGTACAGAAATTGAAAAAGCAATCATTAAATACATATGGAAACACAAAAGATCTAGAATAGCCAAAGCAATTCTGAGCAAAAAATCCAATGTTAGAGGCATCACAATTCCCAACTTCAAACTGAACTAGAAAGCCATAACAATAAAAACAGCATAATGTTGGCACAAAAAGTCCCAGAAGACCAATGGATCAGAATAGAAAATCCAGATATAAACCTATGCATCTATAGTCAACTGATCTTCGATAAAGGAGCCCAAAACACACGATGGAGAAAAGACAGCCTCTTTAGCAAATGCTGCTGGGAAAACTGGATATCCACATGTAGAAGGCTAAAACTATATCCTTCTCTTTCTCCCTGTACCAAAATCAACTCAAAGTGTATCAAAGACCTTAATAAAAAGCCTGAAACTTTTAAACAACTCCAGGAATCAGAAGGAAATACACTAAAACAGATAAGTATAGGGAAGGACTTCCTAAACAGAACTCAAAAAGCTTAGCATCTAAGAGAAATAATGAACAAATGGGACCGTATCACACTAAAGAGTTTCTGCACAGCAAAAGTAACAGTCACCAGACTCAAGAAACAACCCACATAATGGGAGAAAATCTTTGCTAGCTACTTATCTGATAAGGGATTAATATTCAGAATCTACAGGGAATTCAAAACAGCCCCAAAGAATAAACACCCTGATGGAGAAATGGGCACAGCAATTAAACAGGGAATTCTCAAAGGAAGAGGTACAAATAGCCAGTAAATATGTGAAGAAGTGTTCAACTTCTCTGTTTATAAAAGAGATGCAAATCAAAACATCACTGAGATTTCATCTCACCCTAATAAGAATGGCCATAATCAAAGGTAAAATCAACAACAAATACTGGCAAGGATGTAGCAAAACAGAAACCCTTATACTACTGGGAATGCAAATTAGTACAACCACTATGAAAAGCACTATGAAGATTCCTTAAAAAACCAGAGAGAGCTCCTGGGCATCTACCCAAAGGAATGTAAGAAAGGATACAGTAGAGACAACTGTACACTGATGTTCACAGCAGCACTATTCATAATAGCCAAGCTTTGGAAACAAGCCAGATGCCCTACAACTGATGATGGATCAAGAAATTATGGTATATATACAGAGTGGAGTATTACTCATCCATAAAGAATAATGACATATGGTTTGAAGATAAATGGATACAATTGGAGGACATCATGTTAAGTAAAGCAAGCCAGGATCAGAAACACAAAAGCTTCATGTTTTCTCTCATATGTGGAAGATAGATGCAAAGATAAACAACTTTTAGATGCTTAATTCTTTAACTTTCAATATTTGGACGAGTATAATAAATAAATTCTTTTCTTAATTGTTATGCAAATAAAAAGAAAAATGACAAATGGGTTATTAGTCAGTTTGTGTTACCATAGCAAAATACCATAAGCTGAATAGCTTAAAGAATAGAAGTTCACTTCTTAACAGTTCTAGAGATTGGAAGTTCAAAACCAAGATGCTTGAAGAATGGTTTCTGATGAATTTCATTTTTCTGGCTTGCAGATGCCCACCTTCTTTCAGATTCCTAACATAACCTTTCTTTTATGCACAAAAGGAGAGAGAGAGAGAGAGAGGGAGATCTAACGTCTCTGCCTGTGTTTATAAGGATATCAGTGCTGTGGGATTATGATAACCTACAACTTTATCTTTTTATAGGCATTTTAGGGAGGAAACAGACATTTTGAGGAAGTACACAATTCAGTCCATAACAAAAGTGCTTTGCAAAGTATAAATTACAGAATAGATACTTATGAGTTTCCCTTTGTTTTTACTATTTTAAGAATATGCCCCTTAGGAAATGACTGGCTGGTTTCAGTCAAATTAATGACTTACTAAAACAATAAAGTGTATACATAACCATGTTTTTAATATATATTCTAATCAATTGAATGCACAAGACCACTTTAGACTTAGAAAAATAGTATCTGTCACAGATTTTTTTTCATGTGTCTTTAAAACAGTGATCTTTTGTTTTTGCATTACTGGGGTTTGAACTCAGGGTCTACACCTTGAGTCAATTCCTTTTCTGTGGTTGGTTTTTTTTGATAGGGTCTTGCAAACTATTTGCCACAGTTGGCTTCAAACTGTGATCCTCCTGATTTCTTCCTCCTAAGTAGCTAATATTACATGCATGAGCCACCAGCACCTGGCAAAACACTGGTTTTTTACATGTTAAAATAATGGCATTTTTCGGTTTGTACTTTTTTCATTTTATTATATGCAGTCATTTAAACTAGCCATATCTTCATTAATTTCTTTACCTCTGCCTTAGTGAAACTCTATCATTCTGTATTAAATCTATAGTTTGAACTCACAATCATCATTCTTTGTTTTAACTAACTTTCTATTACCCAGTGACTCCTGAAACAAAAGGGAATTTGCTTATCAGTGCAGTCAGAAAAGATGAGTGTCATAGGGAATAAGGAGCCAAAAGAGATCACTTTGAGGTCCCTTCTGTGAGACAAACACTCTATGACCTGCATTATGAAGTAGAAAGAACAGCTGCCAGGGCACACAAGACTGGGTGGTTTCTACCATACTCCCCTCCCTCAGAGGTAAACTTGTCATTGAGGGGCACGTTTTATGTGACATAGAATTCTACAGCAGAAAAGAAAGTAAACTCCACTTTTTAATAAAAGAATTTTACACTTATGCATATAAGTATGTTCTAAAACAAGGCAAACTATGCCTTTGTGTAGAAATATCTAGTCAGCAAAATGGCACAACTTTAAATATCTGTAACCTTGAGAAAATGTCTTCCTGGTCCTTGAGATGTCAAGCTGAGGAGGATGCAGCAATTGTCATGATCCAAGCAACTTGCAACATGATAGAAATTGATGACAATAAATGACTATGGGAAAAATTAATTTGAAGGGTAATGAATCATCATAAACTTTGCATCATAAGGTAAAGACCATATCCAAAACTCCTTTGGAAAGTTACCAGTACAGATTAAAACACAAATGAGCCTTTGATATTGAGTGGATAAAAGACTTCAGAGGATAAATCAATAAAAGTATAAAAGAGACTTTATCCTACAGTACTTTTAGTGAAATTATTGAAGTTTTTCTAGTCAGACTTTAATTAAGTAGAAAAATAAAACACCTTGTTTTTTTTTATTGTTTGCTTCCATTTCATTGTGGTTTACTAAAGAACTTATTAAATCATAACAGAAAAAGGCAATAATATACACATATTTTGGTGTCATTAATCTATTTTGTGAAATTAAGCCTGAAATGTAAAGAGCAAAAAGTTCTCTTACAAATTATACCATGTTAACATATCCTTTATTTGAATTATCCTCATTTTTGAATGTTTGCACCACTCTCTGCATGAGATTTTCATAACATTTGGGAAGGTTAACCCACACTACATTTATGTATAAACCTGGCTTTTCACTCAGACCAAGGTTTCTTTTACAGCATTTGGATTACTCATTTTTAAATGTTTTAGGATGCTTCTGTATTTAGTTAGCAAGTTGACAGGGAAAAAAATAAAGAGCCATATGTTTCCCAAATTAAAAGACCTATAAGAAGTCAAAATGGAATGCAAATGCATATATTTTAATATATTTCAAATTATGGTGTCTTTTAAAATGAATATAAAGTGGTCAAAAATAACCAATCTTGTAACAAGTATGTTATTTTCAAATTAGCTGTGACTGTTAATCACCCTTGAATACAATATCTATTTTTTTGTACCAAGTGTTCTACTTATTTTGAATTCGTCTTTGTGGGGTAATAGTCATATCAATCTATGTACTAAAACATATTTCTCACAACTATTTGTTTAATAATGAAATATTTTAGAACTA
This sequence comes from Castor canadensis, assembly GCF_047511655.1. Classification (NCBI taxonomy): domain Eukaryota; kingdom Metazoa; phylum Chordata; class Mammalia; order Rodentia; family Castoridae; genus Castor; species Castor canadensis. Next base: position 23,539,292 of record NC_133390.1, on the reverse strand, counting down.
AAAACTACTTATATGCAAAAGATATTTTATATTTTTTGTGTAAAGCAGACTAGTTTTAGTAAGTTATAGGGATCATTTTATGCATAATTTTAAATTTAACATCTAAACTTGAAGAGCATATTTGAAATTGATTCCATTAAGATAGATGTAAACTAAATATATGAATCAAAATGTGCAAATAGTGGCATACAATATATATTTTCAATGTCGTATTTTAACCATTAATATATTTAAAAATAATTCAGCAAATGCATGACTTAAAATAGATATCATGTCCTTTTCTTACATCTTTGATATAATTTTATTATGCCAAATGAATGAAATCATGTTTATTTCAACTTAAATTTGGCAGTTTTTTGAAATTTTGTCTCCATAAGCAGATGGGTTCTATAGTCAGTTCTGATCAAAACCAAACATAATATTTGACTGGTAGATGCCTAGGAATAAATTTTATGTACTAATTCTCTGATCTCAACTTAATACAACTCTATGATGTAGTACATTATAAAATATTGTTTTGAGCCTACTAATGAACATTCCAATGCCTACTGAATTGGAAATATTCCAAGAAATCACCACAGTCAGAGACCTACCATTATTTTAGGACCTTCTCCTATGGTTTGAAGTTTTCCTTAAAATCAAATATCTGTTGGCCACTAGCTATAAAATTACTGTACTTTGCTTGACTATTTTGAAGAACCAAGCTAAATGTGTTCCTAACAGATTAATCTATTTTTAGTAAGAGTATTGTTTCTTATTCTGTAATCTACAACCAGGCATCCTGTTGGATTATTCTATTGGAGTATCATGAATATTTGAGAAAATATTTAAACAGCAATGCTATGATTTAATCATTAATTCTTAAGTTAATGTATAATTAGTTTACTACTCTTGTATCTGGCTTATTTGTATAATTTTGATATCCCAATGATATCATGTGCTTTTTACCCTGTCCCAAATTCACACTCAACCAAACTGGGATTGAAAATATTCATAAAAAATGATGGCTGTGGTGACCATGTACAGACACTTTTAATTGTTATTATTCTTCAAACAATTCATTTTAACAACTATTTGCCTAACATTTACATTGTATATGTATTATATGTGAGATGATTTAGAATAATGAGAAGAATACTCATAGGTTGTATGCTAATACTATTGATTTTGCATAAGGGATATGAGCAATCAGGGATTTTAATATCATTAGAGTCCTGAAAACAATCCTTTACAGGTACAGAGGGACAACTGCAACAATCAATATTAATGATTATAAAGATAATAAATACATATAATAAACCAAAAGCCTTCTGGAAGCAACATATAAAGAAAAATTCACAGGTCAAATTCACTGAACTATGAGATGTCCAGTGTGTTGTTGGGGATATTTCCAGAAGAGATGTGTATTTGAATTAATGAACTGAGTAAAGCAAATGGCAAGCCCCAGCATGAGTGAGCATCAAGCAATCCATTGAGGGTCTGAATGCAACAAACATAAGAAAGATGAATGAATTGTTTCTCTGCTTGACTGTATCAGCTGAGAAACTGATTTTCTCCTGCCCTCAGAACTCTTGTTTGTAGGTAGTAATCTACATTAGGTAATCTACACCAACAACTCTGACTGTCAGGCTTTCAAATTGTACCACTGGATTTCATCTCCAGCGATAAACAGTTAGGACTTCTGAGTCTCCACAATTACATGGACCCATTCATTATAATTCATCTCACTGTAGATAGATAGGCAGAAGATAGATGATAGATAGATAGATTGATTGATGAGTAGATGATAGATAGAATCTCTGTATCTGTATCTATATTCTATTGTTTTTTCTCTGGAGAGAACTAATATAAATAAATTTAACATTATCAGTGTCTGTTTCTTTCATTATTTGTTTTTGTCTCGATTGTTGCCCACTTCAGCATTATATATGTATTCTTTTCACTGACAGGCAGCCTTAGAATTTGACTTTTCCAGAAAAAAGGATGTTGCATATTCAGTTAAAAATGCTTTTCAAGTGATATCATAGGATTCAATTCTCATAGCATCTTTTCATTAACAGTATCTTATACTTGATTTTCTCTGCTGATTTTCTCAGCTTCTAGTTTTAGAAATTATTTAACCCTAATGTGATTGCCTTGGTATCTAATTTTTACAATTCAATTTGAGAATCTTAAAATTAGTTAAATATTCATTCTTACTTTGTACTCAACTTACATTTTATTTTAAATAGTGTGAAACCCTATAGGCATTAAAATAACTAAATAGATATGTATTCGTTAGTTTTCTCATCTTTGTGACAAAATAACTGATAGAAACAACCTATTTTATCAGCCATGAAAGAATAATTGCTACAAAATTATTTTGGCTTACAGTTCAGAGGTATCATGGTGGGGAAAGCATGGTGGATAGGAGCAGTGTACATACTGACTGAATCAGAAAAGGTTGGGTAGAATAAAGTACCAGAGCAAGGACACTTCCTAGAGTGATCTTCTTCCTCCAACTGCTTTTTACCACTTCCCAATGATGCCATCATATTATGATTCCAGCTAGTGCTTAATCTATTCAATAGGTCAGAGCCCTCTTAATCTGTTTAATCATTTCAACATCACAGAAACCCATAGAAGTATGCTTCTCTAATTTCCTAGACATTTCTCAATCTAATCAAATTGACAATGAAGATTGGTCTTCATAATATACATTACCAGAAATACTTTGAAAAAATTTATTATTTTATTACTGAATAAGAAGTACTCAAGGAAATATTCTATGTGATAGTTCATACATAAATAAAATGTAGGATCCAAGATAAATACATATGATGTATTTTTGTAAGTTCTGGAGATACATTGTTGGGGAAGATGAATACAAATCCTTTCTTCATCCCTAGGCAAGGGAGAAAAAATATTTTTCAGTTAAAGTTTCATTTGCTGGCTATAGAAAATCCATCTTTAGCTGTGAAAAATAATTGGTAAAAAATTTAACACCTTTCCATTAAAAAACAACAATAATATTTAGAAAAATGTGAAGCAACCAACTTTATATACAAAACAACAGGCAACAGAACTGTTTTCATTGAGAAAACAAAAAATGATAAAGTTAGATACATGCTCACCTTTCTTTCTTACTGGGTAACTAGGAACCCACACAGACTATGGTGGTCAAATGGAGTCATGAAATCAAAATTTACAGTTTTAATTTGCTAGATAAATGTAACTCAAAAGGCAAAGTATAAGTTAAAATGGATAGACACTATATGATTTCCACACAAGTTATAATTTAGATATGGATGCACAGGAAGTGTGAAATTATAAGTGGAAAAAGATTACTATACACACATAAAATTGAAAAATAGACAAGTAACTAAATTAATATAAGACAATATGCAACCAAAAAGAAATATTAAGATTTTAAAAGAAGAATTTCATGGAAAAATGAACAATTATAAAAACGTAAGAATCCTAATGTCAATTCACCTAAAGATGCTCTGAAATATATAATACAAAATCACAGAGTAGTAAAGGAAGGATAAGTCACAACAGCAATCAAACATTGTCACTTAGATATTAATAATTCAACTTAATGATAATATTAAGTATATATAAAAATCAAAGAAAAATTATCCACTACATTTATGAATTAAAATTTGTTAAATTATATACATAACACCTGGAGAAAACATGGAATAAACCTGACCACATCTTGGGCCACAGAAAACAATTTCAAATGTTTGGCTTTATAGATTTGGTTAAAAAGATTATAGGATAAAAGGTCAACATACAAGATCTTACTTTATTCCTAAATTGCAACCAAACCTGAAAAACAAAATAAGCATTTAAATTATAAATCATGAAATATTTAAAAATAAGGATACATTTAACCAAAATGTAAAATTTTTCACTGAAAAATATAAAATATTGGGAAGAAAATTTTTAAATGTATATACAAAGCAAAATAATTTCATTATGATTTAGAACACTTGCTATTTTACATTTTTAATTGTTTTCAAATTAATGTGACATTATAAATCAACTCCATTTAAAATTCCACAAACTACTTCATAAGATCAAAAAATTAATTCTAAAGTTTATCAAAAATACGAAGGGAGAAAGCTAACCAAAATAATCTCTAGAAAGAAATACACTGTTGAAATGTATTATTGTATTCAACAATTGTGAGGCAACAATAATGCAGGAAATAATATTAAAATTAGAAAAGCAGATCAAAGTAAAATATTAGGCACTGGAAAGGTCACATAGGGACCTAGGGAAAGAATATGCAAAAAAATCCAAGCAATAATTCAGAATACATGAAATATAATAAAAATGAATTTAAAAATCTAAGTATAAAATCTGAAATTATAAAGCTACTATGTGAAAACATAGGACATTTTACTCATAACTTCATGTAAGACTCGTGTTTAGTCCTTGCAAATGTTGGGTTTTGTCTTTCTCTTCACCTTAAGTATGTATATACCCTATGACTTGGTAATTTCATACAAAGATATTTACACAAAAATATGATTTTTCTTGAAATGCGTAGAATAATACATGGGTAACAATGAATAGACAAAACTTACTAAATGAAAAGATGAGCAAAGTTGTATGGAAAATAATGTTTGAAGAAAATTAAGAAACAAAATGAAAAGTTGCTCTAAGGTTTTCAGCAGCCAGGGGGAAAAGTGAATATACTGAATGATCTTGTTATTATACTCATTAAAGGAAACATTGCTAAAAAGCTAAGTAATATCAACTATGTCTTGGAATCCAATTGGAAATATGACAGTATTTGATGGAAAGAATGACAACTCAAACACCAGGCATGGGGATTGATGCCTATAATCTCAGCCACTAAATGGGTGTAGGGCAGACGGCAGTTCAACACCAGCCCAGGGAAAAAATTAGCAAGACCCCATATCAAACAATAGCTGGATAAGGTGGTATGAACCTGATGTCCCAGCTATGGTGGTAAGCACAGTAAGATCTCAGTCAAGGCCAGTTTAGGCAAAACTGTGAGACCTTATTCCAAAAATAAGTGAAAGCATTAAGGATTGGGGACATGGATCAGTTGTAGAGCTCCTGCCTAGCTACCACGAGGCCCTGAGTTTAAGTTCTAGCATCAGAAAATAAATAAAATAATAAATAACTTTAAAAAATTTGCATCAAATGCAGTCCTTACTCTGAGAAATGCTCTTAATTTTCAATTAAGAAAAGATTATAACATGACATTAGATCATAATTTACAGTACAGCTAAGGATTCAGAATTCTCTGATTTAGGATTTTGCTATGAATTATTTAACATAAGAATAATATGGTATTCACTGACGTTTGTACCTTCCTTCAACTAGCAACTCCAGATCCTCTTCAGACAGTGAGAAAATAGCATACTTTAGAAAGTGTTCCATGTTTATATTTGGATGTGTATTATTTGTATTATAAATTATTGTTATTCTGAGGATTATTGTTTGACCTCTAGTCTTACTGAGTCAAAGAGATATTTTGGTTACCTCCAGCTTAATATCTTTGTAATACCAACAGGATACACTTGTAGATATTATTTTTCCATATCTATTTCATAGTTTTTCAGATATTTCCCTACAAAACATAGTGTATAACCTTGGCATTTGTCTACCGTCATTTTCTTCTATAACAGTAACAAGGTCTCAACAGGGTTTGATAGGTGCATAAAATCAACCATTTGCTCTCCAGTTAGTCTCAAACATATACCTGCAAACAGTATAGAATACAGTATATTTCTAATCAAGGAAGTGACTCAAAGTCAAAATTTCTGATGTCATTGTATATTAAATTTCTCAATCAGAATATTGATGTATGTACAACATACTTCAAACTAAAAATTCTCAAAGTGAGTCATTAAAACTCAGATATTATTTCCCTTATGCATCTTCACAGCATAGAATGTTGCATTATTTTTCAAGTATAGATTTTATATTTGTGGAGCAGAAATCATCTCCTAGCTTTATCACTGCTCACACTGTTTTTGATTACTCTTGTTACTAGAATGACTTAAGAATACAACTTTAGAGGTAAGTTTTAGAAAGAGACAGTTTCATAACATGACACATTCTCCAATAGCAAGAATGTAACATAATTTAGAAAAGAATTAAGTGATTATTAGATGTATCCAAATCTGTAACAAAGCAATTTGAAATAGGAGCTATAATCTTCACAGCTGACTTGCTAATAAAAAACATAGATATGTTTTTTATCCATAAAGCACAAGGAACATGATATTGAGTCCTCTACACTGATAAAAATATATTATTGTTCTCATCTCTGTAATGTTCTCCCTATTACCAGTTTTGTGGCCATTAAATTCTTTCTCCATTCAGTAATCAGAAATAGTTATCTGTTCAATACACTTTAATCCCTTGTCCACAGCTACATTAAGAGTTTTGGAAACCCCCTACTTATGAGTGATGTTAAGTGCACCATTTGAGGATCCTTCTACATTCACAGGAAAGCATACATGTGCACACATATATGCATTTAGTAAATAATATGTTTTTCTAGGAAGGAAGACCAAAATCCTAATTATATCCCCAAAGAAAAATAACAAAACCATAAAATATACTGCTATATAAAATTGAGATGTGAGTCCTTAATTTTGTTAGAAAGACCTCCCACAGGTTCGTGCTCCCAAATGACATATTTCTGAACACTTTCCCTACTGAATCTTATTTTCCCCAGTAAAATTATGTATGTTATTTTCTCTACATACTGTGTTATTATAAAACTTCTTACTTTTCTCATATTTTTCTATTTTCTTGCCATTGATTAATACTTAACTTTAACCAACACTTTCTCAGTCATCCAATGACATTTTCTGAGGCAATCTCCTTTTTTTTTTTTTTTATGTTCTTTTTTTTTTTTTTTCATTTTTCTTTTATTATTCATATGTGCATACAAGGCTTGGTTTATTTCTCCCCCCTGCCCCCACCCCCTCCCTTACCACCCACTCCGCCCCCTCCCGCTCCCCCCCTCAATACCCAGCAGAAACTATTTTGCCCTTATCTCTAATTTTGTTGTAGAGAGAGTATAAGCAATAATAGGAAGGAACAAGGGGTTTTGCTGGTTGAGATAAGGATAGCTATACAGGGCATTGACTCACATTGATTTCCTGTGCGTGGGTGTTACCTTCTAGGTTAATTCTTTTTAATCTAACCTTTTCTCTAGTTCCTGGTCTCCTTTTCCTATTGGCCTCAGTTGCTTTAAGGTATCTGCTTTAGTTTCTCTGCATTAAGGGCAACAAATGCTAGCTAGTTTTTTAGGTGTCTTACCTATCCTCACCCCTCCCTTGTGTGCTCTCGCTTTTATCATGTGCTCAAAGTCCAATCCCCTTGTTGTGTTTGCCCTTGATCTAATGTCCACATATGAGGGAGAACATATGATTTTTGGTCTTTTGAGCCAGGCTAACCTCACTCAGAATGATGTTCTCCAATTCCATCCATTTACCAGCGAATGATAACATTTCGTTCTTCTTCATGGCTGCATAAAATTCCATTGTGTATAGATACCACATTTTCTTAATCCATTCGTCAGTGCTGGGGCATCTTGGTTGAGGAAATTCCTTCTTGAATCAGAAGATGAATCAATGGATCCTCATATTTTAAAGCAGTTGTATAGCACATCAATGTTAAGATTTTTCTACATGTCATTGCAGTAATCTATTTATATTTCTACCTCTTTCTATACTTGAAGCCCCGTGAATGCTTTTAATGTTATTTGACTGAATTTCTTAATAGAATACCTTGAAAGTCCTTCTACTTTTAAAATAAAAAGTCCTTTTACTTAAAAGTATCTTTTACTTTGAATGAACAATCTCTTGAATACCAGTTACATTTTCTAAATGTGTTGATACAAACTCAGAGGACAATAGTGAGAATTTATTTCATATCATTATAGAAAAAAATTTCCTATTGCCTGGAAATATGTTTCAAAATATTAGTTTGTTTAGCCATGCTTTTCACTCTTTTTCCTTTTTTATTGCTGTGGTTGGCGGGGATACATTGTGGCATTTACAAAAGTTCTTACCAAAATATAAAATATCATACTTGAGTTCACCCTTCTGTCATTCTCCTTTAGCCTCCATTCCCCCTTCCTGGAATACTTTCAGCAGGTATCATTTTTCCAATTACATAAATGTATGCACAGTATTTGTACCATATTCACCCTTCTGCACCCTTTCCCCACATCCTCCTGCCTTCCACTAGTACCAACCCCCAGACAGAACCTGTTCCACCCTCCCCTTCTCTAATTCTGTAAATGAAAGTAAAAAGATATTTTTATTTCTTTAAGATAGCTATACAGGGAGTTCCCTTGTGACATTTCCAGGCATGTATGTATTATAACACAAATTGGTTCATTGCCTCTATTTTTCTTCTTTCCCAACATCTAAGAAGGGCCAATGAATAGTTCAGCAAGAACAACTCAAGCAGAAGTCTACAGGGAGTCCTCCGTGCCATGGCACAGTCCAGGAGTTCAGTAAGGACAGTGGGTGACCCACCCGTGTCATGTGGGTAAGTGTATATACATTGACAAGAACAGTGAACTGGACAAATCAGAGACATAAGAGCTGGTTCAGGATTATCTAGCAGTTCTCTCTTTTTGCTCAAATATATGTATGCTTTCTCCTTTATGATCAAAATACTCTATGCCACTATTTTCCCACAAAGGCTGAGCTTACTAGATCTTACTCCTAAGCAATAGTGACTTGATTTGCCTACAGTTGCTCGACTTACCAACAAAAGAATTCAAGTTGAAGTCACAACAATATTTTGACACACATGTGTTAGACCTGCAAAGAGGAGAAAGCTCACAACAGAAAGTGTTGCCAAGGAACTGGATCAATGGTAATGCTCATATACTGTGGGGTAAAAATATAAAAATTATAGACATTTTGGAAAATGGTCTGGAAGTTTCTTAATAAATTTGAACATATGCTTACCATGAGACCTAGATTCCTTCTCACAGGCATTTGCATCTCAATCAAAAGGGGTGCATGCCAATGTTTATAGAGGACGATATGTATTTGGTAGTATACAATTTCTAAAAAATGGAAATAAGTGAAATATACATTAATTGGTGAACAGGTCTATAAAGATTATTTTCAATTCATTAAAACAATGCTAATAATTTTTTACTAATTTATTAAATGTTTTTGTCATGAAATCTATGAAACATTTTCAGTACTGTAAGATAAGCAGTTGATAATGCATTCCTCCTCTTTACCAATGGTTAATGTTATGGTCAGAAAATGACAATAACAACACAAAACAATGAATTCATTCTTTTTTCAAAATTGTTGCCAGTATAATTTAACATTTTAAGATTGTTTTAAACTGCTATGCAAAGCCAATATAATTATAATTAAGCATAATTTAATTATAGTAAGCATTTAACCTATATCCAAGCTCTTAATTGCTTTTTATACATAATTAAAATTTAAAAGGGGAAATATATTAACTATTAACATTTGTTTGTGATCTTTTAATATTGAGACCATAAAAGAACAGTAATGTTACATATTAATTACCTTTCCTTCTTGGTGCTTACTCATTCTGGATTTTAGCATTTTTATTTCCCTCAAACACTGATTTAAAAATTTACTTATTTGATGTACTTTTCCTAGCATTCTTTATGGATGGATATAAAAATGGAAGTAAACATATAAATGAAAAATAGCCCCATAACTAGCTAGATTGAAATCACAGAGCAGATAGATGAACATGGCAAAGTATAATATAATAAAACAAAACAGAGCTTCCATAGTTTCCCATTCTGAAAAGCATACCTATAAGTAAGTAATGTTAACACGATAGGCTTCATTTTTCCCTAACATCAAAGGACATGATCTTTAAGTCTTCTTCTATTAAAATTTTGGGGGGAAATCCCCTTCTGTTGATCATCCCTTCAGTACTAGGTTCTGGTTATTTTCTCTCTCTTATAAGCTAATTGATCTTGTGTATTTTCAGTGGTTTCAAACTCTGTAAATGGAATAACTGTAAAATATTTGCACCTGAGATCTCTAAAAAGATAAACTTATACTAACTACATGAACACAGGTATTTCACAAACTCTTAGATTTTAATTATAGAAAAAGTAGACAAATATCGTTTCTCCTAACCTCTGTATTTCAAGGATAAATAATTCCAGATACACATTTGCCAGCAAGAAATGGCATATTCCTTGACTGAGCCGATTTATTTCCCATATACATTTGACTAGTGAACATTTTTTCCAAAGCTACCTCTGTGTCTCAAATCTCTTCACTTCTTCAGCTTCTCACTGCAATTAGTTATTGCATGACAGTCCCTTACCTGCCCAATGCAACATCTTCCTTCACATTCTCCACACTGCAGCACAGTAATGGTTCATGGCACTCTCTCTCCTTAAACTTTTCCCACAATTTCCTTGGGGGTTAAGGGGAAGATAATTAAAAGACAAACATCAGGAGGAGTAAGGAGAATTCTAGATAAAATGATTTAACAAGAGTCTTGCTAAAGAAAGGCCAGGGTGATCATGCATCACCCTAAAATGGTGATGATGAAATGGTGTGAGATAAGGAGTCTGATCAGATATTAGAAGTGGGGTATTATTGCTAAACTTATTTGCAAGATTCTTGTTCTTGAGAAAGAGTTAGAAGATTCTTAAAAAGTTTGGGGAAAAGTGAAAATCTTTCTCAAAATAAATACATGTATGTATGTATGTCTCTCTCTATATATCCCTTTGTAATTTATACTTTAATAGTATATTTTTATAGGAAGTAAAATATTTGGCATGATTTTTAAATTTTCCTTAAAATTCTTGTTAATAGCACATGAAATGTATTTGAAAAGCTTTTTGTCTAAGCTATGTCATAATGTTCTTGATAAGAGGGAACAAAGTACAAAATGAAATCACATATAATAGAAACATTATCAATTATTAATATAATTCCTCTCAGCAAAGCAATTGTATGCATGGAAAAAATAATAGATTGCAAGACATACCTCAGTGAGAAAAGGTTTGGGAACTTCATTGTAAAGGCATGGTCTTTCTGACACTGTATAACAGACCATATTGTAACTTGGAACGGAAGAGATAACAGCAATTTTCCATCTTTCATTTTAGCTGAGAAGAAGAAAAAAACTTTAAGTTTTAATCTAAATATGACTTTAATCTTTCAACTTTTACAAAATACAGATCATTCATTGTATTTTTTCATTTGCACCAGTGGTTTCTATAGTGATAATTTTTTCTTAAATTTTTTCAAGGCTGAAAATGTAGCTCAGAGGAGGAGTGCTTGTCTAGCATGCGTGGACCCCTCGGTTTGATCAACGCATGGAAACAGTTCATTCCCACCTCTTTTTTTGTACAAACTACAATGGAATAAAGGTAATAGTCAACCAATCTAGCTCCTATTTCCACTAAAATTAAGCAGACCGACTCAAAAAGGATAAAAGTAACAGTTGAAACTAAGGAGATATGGGAAAGTGATGCATGCCTTAAAAACTCCAGCAGTATCAAATTCAGATCAAGAAAGCAATGAAAGTTTTGACATGTATGAAAAGTGACAAATTCATATCCCAGATATTGCACTTACAATCCTTACAATACTCAGCAACTACGCACATATTTACAATATACCTATCACAAAAGACATAATAAAAGCCATCAATGGGAAATGGTACCAATTATAGTATCCTTGGGTTTTATGAAGAGGTATGTACACTTTTTATATACAAGAGGTATGAAATTTAGAGAAATCATAAGTAAACTTTTGCTTCATAATAATGTAGCTGTTATCATAATTCAAACTTAATTTTTAGAATTTTCTTGGTGATTCTTTTCTTCCCAACTGTATTACTGTGGTAAATTAGATGTTATACAACATCACCATTTTGAATTTGAAAGTTTGATGGTATTAAATACAGTCATGATGTAGAGCAACAATCACCCCTGTCCTCCAAATCAGGGAAAAAACTGAGACTCTTAACCCATTAAAGCCTGGTTCCTCTTTCCCTCTAACTCCTAGCCACTGATCACTTTTTTTTCTATCTATACTTTTGATTACTCTAGGAACCCCTATAAGTATTTATTTTATTTTGGATATAGCTTTCTGCACTTGCATAACATTCTCAAGATTCATCGATGCTTCCATACATCCTTCCATTTAGAAGTTGAATAATACTCTGTTCTCTCTATTTATCCTCTGTCCATCTATGTATCTCACTGTCAGCCACACATTCTGCTTATCCACCTATCTTCCAGTGGATATTCAAGTTGGTTCCTAACTTCAGTGAAGCTGATGGCGGAGCTAGATTTCCAGAACTCACAGCTAGCCCGCCATGGAAGAGAGCATAATCTTGTCTCCTCTGATGTGCTTATGTTAATCCCCCAGAGAACTCGTGTTGTGGATAATGCTGCTATGAACACAGAACTGTAAATACCTCTTTGAGACACTGTTTTTAGTTCTTTTTGGCATATATCGAAGGCTAGTTTCCGGATTATATGTAAAGTCTATTTTTAATATTATGAGCTGCTACTCTACTATTTTCTATTGCAGCAGCATCAATTTTCATTCCCAAGTGCTCCAAACCATCACCAACACTGTCCCTTCTATTTTTTATTAGTCTCTTTTTTGGGGAAAGAACATATTTAATTAAATTGTATTAAAATAATCATATTTTAATACTCTTTATGTTTCTGAAGCACCACATTCTTGATATTGTAGATTTTTAGATGTTTTTTAATCAGAAATTAACAGTCTACCATTGTTCTTTTTCAAAATGAAGTCCTTTGAAACACCACATAGATTATAGGATGGATTTTTCTATTTTTGCTAATGTCATCATAAGATTTTTGACTAAATAGCATTGAATTAATCCAAGAGCCTGGTGTGTTTTCATGTAATTCCTTCCAACAATGTCTGGGAGTTTTTAGTGAACAAGTCTTTCATGTCTTTAGTCAATTCCTAATTATTTTAATGCTATTAAATGAAAAAATATATATAATTTCCTTTTCTGATTTTTCATTGCCAGTGAATAGAAATGCAACACGTTTTAGTTGCTGATTTTGTGCCTTTTTGCTTATTTTATTTATTAGTTCTAATATCATCTCTAAACAGAGATTTTCTCACATCTTCCTTCCTGATTGTTCTTGCTAGAACTTCTGGTACTTGTCAAATAGAAGTGGCAAAATTGGCATTTTTGCCTTGCTCCTGATCTTAATGAAATCTTTAAGCCCTTCACATTGAGTATGATGAACACTGTAGCATTCTCATATAAAGCTTTTTTAATGTTGAGGTAGAATTCTTCTTACTTTGTTGAGTGTGTAAAGACACTCACAAAACTGAGGTGAATCTTGTTAGAGGACTTATCTGCATCAACTGAAATGATTATATGGGTGTTTTCCTTCATTTCTTTAATGTGGTTGCTACAGTCTGAATGGGTGTTTAAAAGTCGAATAATTGAATACTTGATCCTCAATGTGGAGTTACTGATAGATGGGCTTGATGTGAGTTGTATTCCTCATAACAGGATGTGTTCAGCCCCTCCTCTTTTCTTTCACTTTCTTTGTTCTTCTGCAATGTGATAATGCATGAGGAAAGCATATAGTAGAGGTCAGCGCCTTGATTTTGGACCTTCCTTCCCCAAGAAGAATGAACTAAAATATTCATGTTCATTATAAATGACTGGGTTTGTGTGAGTCTGTTGAGGTAGCACAAAAAGGGTAAACTGCTCCATTACATTGAAAGATTTGTGTATGGTTCATCCTTGCATTCCAGAAATAGATCCCACTGCTTCATATTATATAAATTTAACCAATGCTAGTGTGGGATATTGCTCTGCATTTTTGATTTCTTATAATGTGTTAGTCTAACTTTGCTCTCAGAGTAATGCTGTCCTTACAGAATGAGTTAGGAAGAATTCTCTTTGCTTCATTTTGGTTTTGAGAAGGTTGAGGAGTACTGGTGTTATTCTTCAAACATTTGGTAGAATTTCCTAACTGCGTTACCAGGTCCAGGAATTTTCTTTGTTGTGAAATGTTCTTTTGGGGTGTCACATACTGGGATTTGAACTCAGAGTCTCATGATGGGTAGGCAATCACGATACCACTGAGTCACTCCTCCAGATATTCCTGGTATATACAATTTTTTTTGATAGTATCTCACACTTTTTGGCCAGGCCAAACTTGGGCCATGATCACACTACCTATGCCTACTGCATAGCTGAGATTGTAGACATACCTCATCATGCCCAGCTTGTTCTTTTTCTGCTATATGGGAGTTTGAACTCAGTGCCTTGTGCTATACCATTTAAGTTACACCTCCAGTCCCCATATTGCTTTGTGAGATAGTGTCTCCTAACTAGTTTGCACTGGCTGGTCTAAAAATGTCATCCTCTATTTTCAACTCCAAGTATCTGAGATTATAGATGGGAACCACTGGGACCATTCCCTTCTAGCTTGTTCTATAAGATATGTTCTTGCAAACTTTTGCCCAGGCTCACATCAAATGCTAATCTTCCTTTTTTAGATTCAGTAGCTAGGTTTATAGGTATGAGCCACTGTGCCTGACCTGTTTGGAGATTTTTGATTACTGAATCAATAGGTATAACTTACTAGGTATAACTAAATTCAGATTTTGTAGTTCCTCATGAGTTAGAGTTAATGTTAGTATCTTATTCTCCTAAGAGCTTGTCCATGTCATCTAGGTTATTCAATTTCTTAGTGTGTAAATGTTCATTTACAATACTTTTTAACTTTCTGTGGAATGTGTGGTGATGTCCCCATTTTAATTTCTGATTTTAGTAATTTTAGACTTCTTGATATTTTCCTTAGTCTAACTACGGTAAAATTGTTTTGTTGATCTTTTGAAAGAAAACCAACTTTTAGTTATTTCATGTTTTTAAATAAATAACGTTACTTCTATTAATGAGCCACATATCTTTGGAGATGTAAACTTAAAGCTTTTTCTAGTTTTTTTGGGTCTGTACCTTTCCCTAAGTATGCATGGACACTTTCCAATTTCCCTATGCTCAATTGATTTTGAATATTCTAGTCTCTAATGACCAGTTCACCAAAGTGGAAAAAGAGAAAGATGGAAAGAGCAACACAAAGTCTCTGGAAGAAGAAATGACCACAGTGGAGACAAAATGCAGCAAAAAGTGTCACAGGCATCTTTGCACTTCTATTATCAGAAGCAGCAATCAATAATTCCAGAATGAAGTCCTGGAATTTGCAGAACAGCTTACTTTATACCACATTGGCTCTGGTCTACTGCATTTAAGCTGCTCTTTATATACGTGCATATGTCTTTGTAACTGAACTGGGATTTGGTGATCAGTGCCAAATGCTGCAATTCAAGAAAATTTATCACAATTTGTTTTTAAAGCCTTCCTTTGGGACTTACAAAACTCCAAAAGATTCCAGGGTTCAATATTACAACCTCATGCAAATTTTGTCAGTGCAGTTGTTATCAAGGAGGGAAAAGCAAATGATTCTTTGTGTTTTATACTTCACCATCTTCCTGGTAGTATATTTTTTCTTTTGTTTATGAATTATTCAGTAAAGTTGGGTTTAAATTGTCACTTCTTGGATATTTTAAATGTTAGGTTGCCTTATATTATTCATTTTTCACTGTATTTTCTTCTATTTTTAAAATATATCCTAGTTTTTATATTATACATATTCTATTTTTAAAAAATATTTTAGATTTATTGGTCCTTAATCTGTGACTTAAATAATAGTCTATTTTATTAATATTCAATGTGCAGATGTAGGAACAGTTTTATAAATATTAGTTTGGTTATGGTGGTTGCTAGTGTATTTATTTTAAATTGTCTATGGTTTTTATTTTTGTGTCTTCTATTGAAATGCTAGAAAAGAAGGTTATTAAAAACACCAGAGGAGTGTCTTTGTTCTCTAATTTAATGAACTTTGCTTTATTTATTTCAAACCATATTATTAGATACAGACTCTTTATGGTTATTATATCTCATGATATATTTTCATGATAAACATTTTTTATATTCATTTTTGTTTCTAGTAATACCCTGAACCTGGAACTTTTCTTTGCTTTATAATAATGTATCTGCTTCATAATTCTTATGCTTACACTTTCCATTATTTCTATTATTTTATTTTTGCATTATTTTTGTTTTAAATTTGACGTATGTTTCTTGCATGCAGAATGTATTTATGGTTTTATCATTTTTCATTTTTTTCATTTCTTGTTTTTTTAGTTGGGATAATTAGCCTATTATTATTTAAAATTATGATCCACATGTGTGGCTAATATTTAGCATTTTTAGACTTTTTGATTCTCCTTTCCGATCCATTTTTCCCCTCCTGTCTTGCTCACCCAGAGAATTTTTTTTATTGGTTTCCTTTGCTATATCTTGCATGTCTTTAATTCCTCCCTGCAATAACCAATGTTTTCCTTTATGCCCTTGAGCACAGTCACTATACTATTTATAATTTCTCCATCACTGTAACTGGATTGTCCTGTATTTATTATCCATTATCTTGAGTATGGATTACATTTGCTGTTTTTTTATATGTGTTAACATAGTTTGCAGATTAATTCTGTTGGGTTTTCCAAAAAAATTAAATAATTTTTATTTTAAGCCAGCAGTTAATAGGTGGCATACAAGCGATACATTAAAATCTGACATGTTAGTTTAGCCTCATCTGTACTGTTTTGAATGTGACTGCACATGTGGTCTTCAGACACCAAACAGATACATTGGCAAACTTTGTACAAAGAAATGGGTTCTCTGTATGCATCTCTGCTTTTCAAGGTTTCTTCCTCTCTGTGCATTCTAGATCAAAACGAATTCCAATTATGTGACAGGGATAATTTTTTCCTAAAGTTCTGAAAAATAATAGATATTGTATGTCTTTCATATTATTAATTCATAATTTATACCCACTTGGAAAGCTATGTTATTTCTTCCAATATCTTATTTGGAGATTGACACTATTTTTTGAATACTTTGATAACAATTTGTGATAATAAACTGAACTTGCAGTGTTTTAATCTCATTTTATTTGAACCCTGTAGGCATAACACAATACAGATATGACAGTGGTTTTTTTTTTCATTTCTCCATTAACTTATATAGTTAAATTCAACTGCTTCAAGGTGAAGCTGTTGCTATAATATTTATGAAAGTCATATTACAGCAGAGTCCATTACAAGAAAGGATGCAGCTGGATCACAGCTTTTGAGATATAACTTTTACTGCCTGAGGCTGTTATTTAAGCTCCAGGAATGATAAAATGATGTGATCACCATTTTTTAAACATACTTACCATTTTATATTGCTATTTTTCATGAAGGAAAAGATAAATACATGAAGACAACTGCACCTATGTATGTTCCTATACCATATTCACATTCTGTTTTCATTTTATTATCATAAACAGAACTGAAAATTCTTAATTGAGTAAATTTTGTGATATGTTTAGAAATATATTCAAAATTCTAATGAGTAAATATTTTCCCAGGCTTTTTGTGTCAACAATAATATAACTCCTCTAAAATAATATGGAAATACAGTTCTCATATATAGTGTAAAATCTGATCATTTGTGTAGGATTGTGAGTACTGACTACAGAAAGAACTTTGCAGGGAAAAGGGAAGAGTAAGATAAGAGAATTTTTTAAAAATTTATTGCTAACTATAATTTTGAGAGAAAACTCTAGCATGACTACCTAGTACTGCAGGGGAATTTTTTGTGTGTATCTTATCTTTCCTCTAATTAAATGGACATTTTTTTTTACCTGTTGTTAAGTTTCACCTGTAAGCATGCCAGGAAAAAGGGGTTAGAATTTATGTGGTACATATATACTAAAATACATTTGAAAATAAAAGATAAAACAGTCTGCCTTAAATAAAGCATAACAGTTGGGCATCATGAAAGTATGTATGATACAGATATGCTCATAGAGTGATCAGAAAAAGAGACAGTCAGAGTCCTGACAAAACCACTCCCATCTAAGAATAATGAGGAAATAAATGGGGGAAACCAGAGATTTTAAATAAGATGGTTAATACAGAAAACTCAAAAAATATAGATTTGTTGTTTTTTCTTTAAAAAATTTTATAATGTTGTAATTACAGTGACATGATTTTTATATATGTAATTATAATATTCTTAGCAATAATAACACAAGTAGAAGAAAGAAAAAGACCTAGAAAGAGTATTCTAAATTTTGATTCCTTACTAGAGTTAAGGTAGTATATGTCTGAAAAAAATCACTGTGAGGAATCAGACCATGATATTCCCAAAATATAGCACCTTGACAAGAGCAAAAAGGTTATTCCCTGACTTTGTTCTGCTTTTAGATGCAGAATAAAGTCCAAACACATGCTTTCTACAGGGTACATATTTTACAACAATGATACAAATAAGATAAAAGCAAAAAGTTAGAAAAGCATAAATCATGTAAGCATATATTAATATCAGATGAAAATAAAACTTGAACTAAGGGGGGAGAGAGAGGATGCTATTAAAGATAAAAATGGATATATATTGATAAGGATTGATAATAAGGATCATAAGTATACACATACCTAAAAATTGAGTCCTGAATACCTGAAACAAAAATGAAAAGAGCTTAAAAGACAAAACAATTAAAATATAATGTCTAAGGACTGCAATGTTGTGATGGTTAATTTTTTGGGAAAGAGCTGTGCATATCAACAAGAAAGTAATAAGACTTGCACAACACTAATACACAGCTAGACCCACACAAAACTCTACAAAATAATAAAAGACACATAGTTCAAAGTACACATGAAGCATTTGCCACAAGAGCTTGCTAAGCAATATATAAATAAGTTTCAATAGATATTGGTATGATAAAGAGGTGAACTTGTCAAAAGTGTACTCTACATATCTATAGCACTATGAAATCCCCTTGTCCTATGAAATAAAGAGAGTATAAAAGTAAGAAACAACATAGTATTAAACTATATAGAAATAAAAAACTTTTGAAGGATTGACACCATACAAATTATGTTCTTGGACAATAATGGAATGAAGTTAGGAAATAATAAATTTTGAAATAAATACAAATTAAACAGTGTAATACTAAACAATCAAAGAAGAATGCAAAAAATGAATATAGAAAATACTGAAAAAGATGAACATGGAATGAGTCACATGCTCCACTAAATCAGTGCTAAGAAGGAAATTTATATCTCCAAACACTTTTATGTAAGGGGGAAAGATCTCAAGTGTTAAGGAATACATTTTATATCCCACAAAATAATCCAAGAGGACTGGCTTCCTCATATGTAAATGAAATTGTGATAGGGAATGGTACATAGGCAAGACCAAGTAAGAACCAAAAAAACGTGAGCACCCATAAGCCAAAAAAGGCCTCAGAAGAAAGGAATCTTCTTATCTTCCTCTAAGAATTCAAGTCTCCACAGTTGTAAGAAAATTAATATCCATTGTTTAATTCAACCAGTGTATAGTCCTTTACTATGGGAGTCCTGACAAAAATCAATAATTTAGCCATTAGTCTTACCACATAGAAAAAGGAAAACAAACTAAACCCAAAGTAAGACAAAAAAGGATATAATGAGTATTAATGTGGAAATCAATGAAACAGAAAATAGAAAAAGAGCATAGAAAAGTAAATGAAACCAAAAATTGGCTTTTTGAACAAGTTAATATTGACAAATATTTAGCTAGACTAACCAATAAAAAAGAATGAAGACTCACTAATATCAAGAATAAAAGAATTGTTACTATCTTTAATGAAATAAAAACTACAAGTAAAATTGATTTAAAAATCCAATTAGAGATGCCTTTAATAGTGACTTCTAATCTGTATTTAATGAAAAATCACCAATCATTGTTTACAAGCTGTTTCAAAGTCAGAAAGATAATTATTCATAACCCATTTTCTAAGGGTTACTTATTTAATAGCAAAGTAAAAGATATCAATAACAAAGGAAAACTACAAACCAATTCCTTGGAGGCTTATCCAAAGAATATAAAACTATTGTCATATTTAAATAAACAGATAATGTTGTTGGCCATATAAATAGAACAAAGAATGAGAACCCTCACATAATCAGATTGATAAATGTAAAAAAGATTTCCACATTATCCAATACCTCTTCTGGATTCAAACATTACACAAAACAGAGAAGAGAGGAAATCTGCTACCACAACAGAAGACATTTGTGAATAGTCTATAATTGACATAGTATTGATGGTTAATGGTTTAAACATTGAATGCTTTCCTTTGAAGATCAAAAAGCAAATATAAACTAAGTTACAAGGTTGTCTCACTATTCCTATTCAACATCATATTGAAAATAATAGCCAGGCAAATCAAGTCATAAAATTAAATAAATGGCATACATATTGAAAACAGAAAATTAAAGATCTCTATGTTGAAGGATAACACAATTCTAAATGTAGAAAATCAATATGCACCCAATGTAAACCAATTACAGCTAATAGTACAGTTGGAAATGTTTTAGGACACAACATCAGCATGCAAAAAAAAGTCTTATTTCCTATTGTGTTAGTCAGTTTTTGAAATAGGAAAATTTTGCGATAAATAATTTAATTAAAACAAAATTTTATTTATTTACTTATTTTATGACAGTTTCAAAGGTTTTACTCCATGGTTGGCTGGTCCCATTGTTTCTGGGTCATGGTGAAACCAAACATTGTGTATAAGCACAGCTGATGTGGTGGAGCACAGTTGATCACTTCCTGGTGTCCAGGAAGCACAGATCAAGAGGAGGAGGAATCAGATGAAGCCAAGCTTTAGCCCTGAAAGCAACTTCCCTTATAACCTACTTCTGCCAACTAAGCACCTCTGAAAGTCTCCACCAGCTTCCAACAATGTCATCAAATTAGGAATCTATCATCCACTGATGAAGTCGCTGCTGTGATGATTCAGTTACTTCCTAAAGACACGTCATCTGGCAGTTAAGCCTTTAACCCATGAGATTTTGTGGGACTGTTCATACCACACCACAATACTGGTAACTAATCAAACTGAGATCGAAGAAACAATTCCATTAAAAGAAGAAAGAATATAATATGTAGGAATACATTTAACCAAGGAGGTGAAAGACACATACACTTAAAACAATAAAATGTTATTGGAAGAAATTAAGTCAACTTATTTAAATGAAAAGTTATCCCATGGTAATGCATTAGAAGACAACATGGTCAAGAGCACAACATTCCTCAGAGTGATCAGTTGCAATTTAAATGTCACTTCTAAAATCATGTAGAATTATAAAGGACCTCAAATGACAAAATAATATTCATATTTTTTTTGAATAGTACAATGGTTAGAACTCAGAGCCTTGTACTTGCTAGGCAGGTGCTTCATCACTTAAGCCATAGCCCCAGCCCTTTTTGGTTTAGTTATTTTTCTGATAGGTTCTTGCACATTAGCCTCAACTAGCCTTGGACTGTGATCATCTTACCTCTGCTTTGCATGTAGCTGGGATTACAGGTGTTAGCAACCATTCATGGCTGAAAATAACAATTTTTAAAAAGAATTTTAAAAAGAGCTGAAGGAGTCTCATTTTCCATTTGACAACTACACCCACATCCACTAATCAAGACTATATAATCTTAGAACACAACTAGACATACAGATCTAATGGGATTAGGAAATAGAATTGGAGTCATAAATCATAGAATATTCTTTTCAATAAATGATTTGGGGCTACTCAATAAGTACACCTAAAAATGCTGAAATTGGAGCCTTTCCTCATGTCATATGCAAATGTTAATTCAAAATGTACCAGATACTAACTATGAGAGCTAAACAGATAGTGCTCTTACAAATAACCATTAAAGTAAATATTCATAACTTTGGATTAAATATGTTTATGGATATTATTCCAAAAACACAAATGACAAAGAAGGGAAAAAAGAAAATTTTAACTTCATTGAAATTAGAAACAAGTACTTTCCAAAGAATAATATGAAACTTCAAGCAAAACTGAGATGATTTGAGAAATGTTTACTCACAAGTTCAGTATCCCTCTTCTGAAGTATGAAAATTTTTAAAATCTGAAATTTTTCAAATGTTGACCTGACGCTACAAGTGGTAAATACTGCACCTCAGCTCATGAGACTGGTCACTGTTGAAATATCAACATATTAAAAACAGTAAGGTAAAAAGGAGAAAGAGAGATAATCTAATTCAGGTTATAATGCACATATGTATGGAAATTTAACAAGGAAAATCCATCTACAGCTATCTCAAACAAACAAAAATGCCATTTTTTTTCCAAAATCAGAGAGCAGGAAGGCAGAACAGGTCCTGTCTGGGTAGTTGATATCAGTGGAAGAGGGGATTATGTGTGAAAAGGGTGTAAGGGGGTGAATATGGTACAAATACTGTGTACACATGTATGTAAATGAAAAAATGAGACCTGCTGAAACTATTACAGGAATGGAGGTAGGGAGGATAAAAGAGAATGACAGAAGGGATGGATTTAAGTACGATATATTTGTACATTGTAAGAACTTTTGTAAATGCCACAATGTACCCATAGCATTACAAAAAAGGATGGAAATTATGTAATTTATAGGAAACTGGATAGAATTTAGAGATCATCATGAAAAGTAAAATAAACCAGATATGCAAAGATAAAAAACAAATAAAAATAGTATATCTAATCGCCTTCAGGTTATGTGTGAACAGTTTATATTATACATAAATGATTTTCATCTTTACACTTGAGTCACATACTCAAATTATCTAATATATGTATATATATTTTCATATATTTGAATATACACATATACATTAGATAATTGTATATTATATATATTATATATGAAAATATTTCAAAATAAAAAAACTTTAATATTCAAAACATTTCTGGTCCTAAGAATTTTGGGCAAATTCAACCATGTTATAAATTCTAATCACATATTTTCATCTTCAACCATGATGACTCAATTGTAAAATGGGTATGTGATGTGAATAGTTATTTTTTCAAAGAATAAAGGCAAATGATGGAGTGTGGATGAATTCAACTATGATATATGATAAGAACATTTGTAAATGTCACAAACCAATATAAAAAAAAACATGGAAATAAAAAAAGAATTTATACAAATAACTACTAAGCCCATAGGAAAATTTTCAATATTATTGATAATAGGTAAATGTAAATCAAAGCTACAATGAGATACCAATTATGCTCTGGTATGGCTATAGTTTAAAGGACATAATATAAAACAAATAAATGTCATCAAGGATATAACACAGCAGCATTAAGAAACAGCGGTCACATTAAGGCGACATCACTCATGGGAGGGATAGAGTAAAAGAAGGAAACTGAGAACTTGAATATGAGTGATATACTCTCCATGAAAGAATGAATATAGAAATCTTAAAACAACTGAAACCACCGTAAGAAAGAGACTAAGGTAGCATGTAGAAAATTAGAGGAGATAAATAAAGTGGGGTTATAATACATATATAGGTGGAAATATTACACAGAAACTCCCTGTGTAGCTACCTCTACCTCAAACTAGTAAAAATGTGATGTTTTTCTTTTTCTCTTTTCTCTTCAAAATCAGGGAATAGAAGGGCAGAATAGGTCCTGCCAAGGAGGGATGGTTGGCACCAGTGGAAGAAGTGAGGTGGAAGGGAATGGGGGTAGGAGATGAATATTGTGCAAAAAATGTGTACAGATGCATGTAAATGCAGAAATAATACCAGTTGAAACTTTTTAATGAATTGGGGAAGGGGGGATTAAAGAGGAGCAATGCAAGGGGGAAATTCATGTATGATATAGTTGATACATTGTTAACTATGCTTGTAAATGCAACACCCAGCACAACAATAAAGGACAAAAAGGATATAAAGATATTGGAATAGTCATATGATGTTGTTAGAAATGTAAAATGGGGAAGGCACTGTGTAAAACAGCCTGGTGGTTTTCTAGAAAGCCAAGCATACGTTTACCTTGTGACCAAACAATTCCATCTCTAAATGTATGCCAAAAAACCCATACTTTCACTCAATAATTTGCACATAAATTATTGCAATATCCAAGATCAAATATGAGTAACTAAAATGTGGTATAACCATTCAATGAAATATTTTCCAATAATTACAAGTGATAAAGTACTGATCCATGCTACAACATGGTAAATCTTAAAAACATTATGGTAAGTGTTATCAGTCACCACAGCCACATTACATGATTGAATTTTACAACACAAACAGAATAGAAAAATTTGTAGAGACCCAGAGTGTATATGCAATTTCTTAGGATGAGAGTTGGGGGAAAACAGAAACTGACTATTGATAAATTCAATGTACTTTGAGGGATAATGAAAGTATTCTAATTTTGATTGTGTTAATGGTTCAACAACTGTGAGTGTAGTAAAAATAAGTAGAATTGTGCACTGTAAGTAGTGGGGCATATGCTATGCAAATAGTATAAAACACTATCAGTAAAACAAAGTCTTCTGTAATTTTTGTTGTACACATGCTAACACTAAGGCTTGGGTGTAGCAATAACTGTTACAAGGCCAACTGAAGAGCTAGCATGAGTTCCTTCTTTATCAAATTCTGCCTTATTGCTATAGTCAAGACTGGGTTTCTAACATGCAGAAATAAATATAACCATTCTTCCCTTTTAAAGCAGCTGCATTCCCAATATTCACTGTTGTTATTACTTTATTTTTTACTTTTATTATCATATTATTGTTATACTGGGGTACTTGTGACATTTACAAAAGTACTTATAATATGTCATGGATGAATTCACCTAATCTATCATTCTTTTTTATCCTCCTGCCCCATTCCTGGAATAGTTTCAACAGGTCTCATTTTTCTATTTTCATACATGAGTACATAATATTTCCACAATATTCGCCCTCCTACACCCTTTCCTTTTATCCTCCCCCTCCTTCTGATACCAACTCCCAGACAGGGCCTATTTTACATTTCCATTCTGCATTTCTGAAAATTACACTTTTATTTACTTAAGATAGCTATAAAGGATGTTTCACTGTGACATTTCCATGTAAATATGTATTATAACCCAAATTGGTTAATCTCCTCTATGTTTCTTCTTTCTACCTTAGTTCCTTTTTAAAATGACTATTTTAACAAGTTCAAAAATTCTATATTCATAATATTGAAGCATTTGTATTTGGTCTATATTCCACATATGAGAGAGGTCACACTAAGGGGAGGTCACATATGAGAGGAGGGTAAAAGAAGTTAAGATGGTGAATATGGGTGACGTACTCTCTATACAAGAATGAATATAGAATTTATAAATCTGTTGAAATCACCATAAGAAGGAGACTAAGATAGAAAGAAGAAAAAAGAGGAGATGAACAAATTTGGGTTATAATACATACATTCCTGGAAATGTCACAAGTAAACCCCCTCTGTAGCTATCTTAAACAAACAAAATATCATTTGTTTTTTTCTTTTACAAAATCAGAGAACAAGAGGGTGGAACAGCTGGGTGAGGATTTAGTACTAGTGGGAGGGGAGAGGATACAGGGTAAGGGCGTGGGAAGGTGAATATAATACAAATATTGTGCATCCATATATGTAATGGAAAAATGAGACATGTTGAAATGATTCCAGGAATGGGGTAGGTGGGATAATTACAGGCAGTGAAATCAATTATGATGTACTTGATATATTGTAAGAACTTTTGTAAATACCACAATGTACCCCTGCCCAGCACAACAAAATTAAAAATGAAAAAATTTCTATATTCCTTCTTGTATAGAAAGAACATCAATCGTATTCACCTTCTTGATCTCCTTCTATTACTGTTTTTAAGCACATCACCTTAGTTACTCTCTAGAGCATTTCAGTCTTCCTAATTCTTTATAGTTCACCAAATGCTATCAATTAGGCCATTTTAACAATCTGAGTCTCTTTTCCATACTTTCATGTTCTCATTTGCTTGATAATTGTAACTATTTTTCTTTCAGTTTCAACTTCTCTATTCTGCAAACAAAATGTCTCATTTTTCTATAGCTGTATAGCAAGCCATAGTTAAAACTCAGTTTCTTAAAATGGCAAGGTTACTTTTTTTATGATTCTATAGATTCATCGGTTTCATTTGGTGGTTTTTGGCTGGGTATGTCCTGTGGAGTCTTCTAGAATTAGAAGGAATAAAGTGTTAGTTGCCGAAGTTCTGAGTGCTAGCACATGGCCAAATTTTTCTCTGTGTGATTTCTCTTCATTCATAAGTCTACTCCAGGCCACCTTACGGTGTGCTGAGAACACTTCAAAAAAGAAAGGTGGGAGCTGCAAGGTTACTTAAGTTCACAATGTAAACTACGGCAATATTCTATTCATCAAAAAAAGTTACAATGCCAGGCCAGTTTTAAGAGTAAAGGACATAGACTGAACCCTTATATAAGACAAACTCCAAGGAATTTTTAAGGCATAATTAGTGATAATAGAGGTGGCAGTGTTTAAGAAATCAAATAAAGATGTTTAAAGACCTCTTTTTTATTCTCATTTAAGGTTTTACCCATAATCTCCACAATGTTTGAAACATAGCAGATCAGTAAATTAACTAAAGCTAATAATGTCTAACTAGTGCTGGCATATAATGCAATATTAGTTTTGTGAAGAAAAATAATATCTTACATTGCTAATTTCTCCTTCTTTTTATTTAATAGAGTATTTAAATTACCTGCCTATTCCTGTAGAAACTGAATTTTTACTCCTCAATTCTACAACTTAAAAATGTAATATCAAGGATGGTGAGCAAGTCTCCTTTATAACCTGTCATGGCCCAACTCTTCAGGTTAATATGCTGTGCTTTATTAATCACATATTTTAGGCACAAGCCACAAAAACTATTAAATTAATTGTAACCTTCATTCTTTGTGATGATCATGCATAGCTCTTAGATAAAAGGAAATGTTGAATATTGTGCTAGCTGGAAACAGAATGGGAGCATAAACAGGGATCTTGGGAGCAAAAATGTGTGTACCAGATAGTCAGGAGTTTATCATCAAATTTGATTGATCAAATCCCTAGGAATCTTTCAAATGTTACATTTCTGAGACATAGAGTGACAGAGTTACCTTGAAAAATTGTGTTATATTTTTTGTATGTAAAATAATGCTTATATACATTGTAATAAAAGGATTTTTCTATTAGTGTCAATCATTTGTTTATGAAAATGGATGTGAACTAATGCATAAATATAAATAGTAGAATTTAGTGATGTAACAACTCTAACATCAATGTCATTATAGTTTGATAACATAGTTAATGTAATGCACTTATTATTTGAGTCCATTTCAACAATTTGCATTTTTTAAAAACTTATTTTCTCAAGCAACCACCCAATTAAATATTAAACTACATATAGTTATTCTATTGTTTACAGATTTTAACTACCAATTTTATCAATTTTATGTTAATTATTGATTGTGAAATATTAGTATAACTATTATATGCATAAAAGCAGTTTGACAATTATAATAAAAATGGTCATTATGAAACCATAAATGAATCTCTCAGAAAATTTCCTTTCTGGCAATAAAGATCAAGTTATATAAGTTCTGGACACTTAAATAACTAGAAAGCAATATCAAGCAGAGAAATATTAATGCTTTGGCATTAGAACTTTGTTTAACAATGTTAAACAAATTTTAAACAAGTGTTAAAATGTTTAAAAGTGAGTAAAATATGTTCTGCAATACATTACTCACATTGCAAGACTCAGTGAAGGTCAAGTTTAGTTCAGTTTTATTAATTACGGAAAACATGAACTATAAACATGGAAATAGTAGTTAGATAACTTCATCAAGTGTTGCCAAATAGAAAAACAAGAAAACTGATTCATAGGGCTAAGAAGTACTTACTAGGACATATGTTTTTCATGAAGCACATTTGGTTCAATAAATAGTCTTAAGTTGATTTTGAATACATTGAATGTTTTCAAGTCTTCTACAGGAGAAAGAAAACTCAGAAGATAAGAAACACATAAATCAAAACTATTTGGGAACATGTAAGACCTCTCAAACCTTGTTTTATTTTTTTCCCTAGTACTTTAATAGAATATTACTTGTATAATTTTCACTCTTTTCTGGGTGACTAGGTAGTCCTGCATAAATATTTTTGAGAACCATTGACTTCTAAAATATAAGCAGAGTGACCCTGGTTTGCCACAAAAAGATGAGCAATGGGTGTGGGAATATTAATGGTGAGTGTGGCAGGATGACTTTATAGGTATGCTTCTCCCAGTGAACCAGTGCATGTTGTCCAATCCATATTCCTCACAAATTGTCAAACATTAAAAAATAACTGAGAAAGTGAGATTTTTCCTAATAATATGTTTCTTATTCAAATGTAAAAGAACAGATGATGACTAGATGGAAAACATTAAGGGCAAATTTGCAAAATTGGCTAAATCCCTGAAGATTATGCTATTTCTTGAAGTTTCCATTTTCATTTTTAGTACATCATGTATTATTGAACTTACATTTTCATTACTCTTAGACAGTAAACTCAAACCTACTAAAAATAAATTAACCGTTTTTTTGTCCTAGGCACCCGATAACTATTTAAGAGCTTCTGTTTCTACTATCCTAAAGTATTTCATTAAACTAACCTTCTAACAGAAAATGACTCTAATGAGTGGACAAAATATAAAACATTATTGAAAGGCATTATGGAACACCTAATTTAGTCAGGATATGATGTATGGAAAAACTATCGAGAAGGGAGGCACAAGAAGGTGATCCTCAGATTTTCTACTACTGATTCCCTTTGGTTATTTGCTAATTCAAAGTACAAGAAATAACGGCTTAGGACAAATCTGAAATCTGTGCCTTAGGTCAAGATAAGATCTGAGGTAGAAAGAAATTAGTTGGAATTTGAGCTGCCTACAAATGTAAGGCTTGTAGTTCAAATTAAATAAAGCCAAAATTTTGTGTTCATTATTCCTTCAAGATAGTTGCCAAATTCTAACCTGCCTATGTTTGGATTAAAATGCTGAGGCTCAAAGATAAATAAATAAATAAACAAATAAATAAATAAGAAGAACATCTGAGTGGCTAGCCTGCTAACATAACTTTCAATCATTTCTGTGTTAGAGAGAGACTAACGAATAAATTTAGAATTCAAAAGTTGGAGGAACACATGAAAAATCCCAAAGTTGAGTTAAGATGGGAAAGCAATAACCCAAGTGGAGTATTGGGTATATAACACACTCGAATATTGAACAATCTGGAGAAAGCTGCATCAATCATTTTATCTATGAGAATTATTGCAAAAAACATGTGCCATATGCTTATCTGTATGATAAAATGATAATGCTTTAATAGAAATATTTTAAAATTGAAAATTTACATTGCATATATTCTACTGAAGTTACAATTCAAGCTTTCTATGATAAATAAAGAAAATAAACCAAAAATCACAAAATTATCACCAGAGAGAAGCTATTATATTTTTTTCCTTAAAAACTAAGAAGCTGTTCTTAGAAACATAATTCAAATGTTATACATGTAATATAATATTTGATTCATCATAAATTCAAATTTTATACTGAAATCATAATGAAATTAAATTCTACATGTAATTATGTTGACGTAAGTAACATAAAAATCACATCAAGTATCAAATTCTGGCTCAAATGTTATGTTCATAAATCAAGAAAAATTAATATTCAATAAAAAACAAAATTAATACACAAAGAGCAAATGAAATGAAATCTAGAAGAGCTAAGTGAAAATAAGGAGTATAACTTTTAGTGGTAACTCTTATTTTCAAATGTTGATGATCTCTAAGAATGTGGGAGTGGAAATTCATCCAAATAAATCCTCCACTAGTAATGCAATAATTGCTTAGTGAATAGTTAAATATTCTCTCTGACCAAGTATTTTATCAGAACAATAAATTTTTCAAACTGAGATGTAGCTATTTTCTGTTCTTATCGACAGTTTAAAGTTACTTGACAAAATTGCTATGGCAAAATTTGCTATTCTTAATAATCCAGAAGTATGAAAGTGACTGAAGTCTCTATAATGTAAACATGTAATAAAATTCATATAATTCTAGTTATGGCACATTTCACCTAGCCATAAGTTATAAAGGATGTGGAAAAACTATGAAGCTCAGTAGAAAGTGTTGAAAAAAGTACATCATGAGCTTATGTTATAAAATAAATTTCACAAAGCAAATATTTATAATTATGGGAGAAATACAGCAAATACATTTGAGCTTTATTTAAAACATAGTAATCAAAAATTTGCAGGATATTCAAAGTTGAGTAATATTCTGCAAGCTCCTGAATTTAGGGTCCACAGAGCATTGTTTTCATAAAACTCTCTAAAATTTGCTACAATATGAGCATAAAGTGAAATTTAGCATTTAGAAACATATACAGCATTTTCCAGTGATTTTTTTGGTATTTTACTAAAGTACTAAATTTTCAAAAAAATGTTGCTCACCCAAGAGAATTTGAGAAAAATAAAATATAGCCCAAAAGATGGCTACAGTAGAAAAAAATAGCAGTAAAGTACAGAAGGAGTAGAAATATTAGTACTAATAAAAATATTACTATTATTGTGCTAAGAAATTTACACATTGGTTTTATTCTCAAAAAGTATGTTAGAAAGTACTATAATTTACAAATGCAGAGACTAAGTACTTTAAAATATTATATTTAATTTGAAATCTCAAAAGTAATATGTACAGTGGAAGAATCTAAAAGAAGAATCATAAACAAAATATGGCACTTAGTCTTCTATATTGTGTCTTTCTCCAAAACAATAATATGCATTCTAATGACATCTATGATGGTATTTGTAAATGTAATTTACCTACTGCACAGTTTTACGCAGTCTTATTGTGAATCAGAATACTCTCCATTGCACTATAAGAAGAAAATAAGAATAAAAAGCTATTATTTGTAACTTAACCTTTTGAGAGTATAAATAATTTGTATTAAGTCATTAAATGTCCAGAAAATAGCAGTTTACTTCTCCAATTTTAACACAGCATTCCTTTATATGAACTCCATTAAAATATGATAGCCTTCTGTTTATATTACTTAAAATTGTAATATAGGCATTAGAAATTTATAAAAATTCAAAATTTTAAGGAGCATAGAAGTTCCTTTATTACTTTCTCTGTGAAAACAAATATCTTCCTTCTAAAATACAGCATCTAAGGATTTAGGAATTTAAGGAGTCATAAACATGTTATTTAAAATTCATGTATTATGGAGGTACACATCAACATTCTTGTAGGTTTCTGTAGCATTTGTTTTTGAACTTAGAGCCTTCGCACTACCTCCTGATTAAGTGGGATTTCGAGGATAAGCCATCACTCCTGGCACCTTGTAGCCATTTTTGAAAAGACAGTTAGTAGAAAATGCAGTCTATATTATTTCATGACAATACTTTTAAATTAGTTATTGACGTGTTTACAGTACACTAACTGTTTTTAAAAGTAAAACTTTCTGTTCTCATGTTGGTATTGGTCGTAATGAAAAAGAGAAGTTAAATCCAGTAATATATAATGATGATTCAATATTATGAAGTCTCTTAATATGAATTAATATATACGGGTAATGTTATGTGTTTTAGGGGAAAAACTGTATTTATATATCTTCAAGACAAAAAAATTTTAATATAATTATCTTCAAAAATTGCAGCACATTATACATAATTCATAAATATATAAAATATAAAAGCCTCAACTCTAACAGCATCTTATTTAATAGGGGAAAGTATAGGTTATCTTATAATAGTCCAGAAAAAGACTTGAACACACAACCATTTAACATTGTTTATCATAATTAGGTATGATAAACTAATTAAAGTCAGGCAAACAATAACAGAAAAAAAGTCTCTCTTTGCAGAAGACTCAATGAGCAGAAAATCCAGAAAAACAAACAATTGTTTGCTAACTCAAACAATACGAATTTTACAGATAGCAGATTGCTCAATTTTTGTAATACTGTATATTTGTGAACTTAGCAATCACAAATTAGGTTAAAGCAAAAGCAAAGAAAGTATTTGTTTGAACAACCAATTTACAAGTTGGGAGACACCCTATGAGTTAGGAAGCATGATTGCTCCACTAGGGAGAAAGAATTTGAACCTATCATTGTCTGCAGTAATACACAGGTGATACTGTTCTTTTCTTCCCACAAAGGGTACGGACATAGACCACAATACATTCCATAACCTAAGCACACTGCTGCTTAAACTTCTCAGTCTACACGTAACTTCCCCCTTTCACAACATCTTTTTCTGGCCATCTACAACTCACATACTGTGGCAGGGTGTCACCAGGATCCTTGACTTATGGTTGTTCCTTTTTTTTCTTGTCCCTAGAGTAGCTCAGTCTTGAAAAATATGCCCCTTTCTCAAGACAGTGCTTAGCTATAGCACTCCAAGATATTGGGAGTCATATGACTGTTTGTCTCTAAAATTAGCTTACCAAGCACAAGGAGTCACTGTCACACCAACTCCCTGTATAGGATGTAATGCTTGCAAAAACTGTGGGCTTATCCTGTGCCTTAGAATACCAGTCTGGAGTCACGAGGTCTGTCAAGCTTACCTTGAGTTTGTGGCTTCTATTTCTCCTCCTTCTGGAGAGTCACAGCTGGAGCTGCAGACCTTTTCCTACATTTCTCTGTGTCACATTTCTGTTTCTGTTTCTCTGTGCTTTTTAGCTGTCCTGTCACTTCTTTCCTGATTCTTGATAGTCTTTCTGTCTTTCTCTGCAGGGATATATAGTCTCTCTTTTGTTACGCTGACTTTTCTCATTCACAGAGTCACAGACAAGAAATTTCTAATCCACCACCATATCCCAGAAGATGAGAATTTATCCCCAGGGTATTTTTTAAATTGTTTAATTTTCTGGTTTCAATTTTCAGCATAGTGTTTGTGCAGCAGTTTTTCTCTGTCATTATTCTTCAAGGTGAACAAAGAAATTTTGTTCTCTCTTTGACCACTCTGCAGCTATTTTTCCTTATATCCATGTCTCTGTCTGCCTATTGCATATCTATCATTTGTTTTCTTTCCAGGTCATTTTGGCAATATATCTTTGGTTTTGTTCAAAATGATGAACATTATCAAAATATCAATTCTACTTATTTGATCAATAAGTTTAACATTATCTCAACATAAATAGTAACATAAGTATTTTTATGGAGCTAAATATATGGATGCAAAAATTCTTATGAAAAAATAAATATAAAAGATAGATAAAGATTTAAAAGTCTAGTTGTGAGATTAGACTAAACATGCTGAATATAAGTATGGTCCGCTAAGCTTTTATCTTTAAAATGTGATAATTGTATGGATACACAAATAGATAAAAGGAATAGAATAAGAAGTGGAAAGTTCAGTCTGCTGTATCTATTGATCTAGTTAATGAGGAAGGTAATATTTCAAATTACAGTGGATATTTGGGCTTTTAAATAAATGGATATTAATTAACAAATGTAAAGTCAGAACCATTTCTCAGAGCATACAGAGGAGAAAAATGAGATTTGATCTGTGATTTCTATATTAAATATGGAATAGTGAGAGGCAAATAGAATCTTATAATTTTAATTGGTATATGAAATTTCACTGTGAATTTATAATTTAAAAATATTTATATACATGAATATATTCTTGTATATACATCCATAATCATGTATATACATGCATGTATATTTGTATATCCTTTTAAGTATTTCTCACCTGTCTATGCTAAAATATCCTAGCCACAAAAAATCCCCATATCTATGGTCACATCTATATAACATTCAGGTGTGATTACTTAATACATTCCCCACCAAAAGAAATGAGGACTATTTCAAAGAGTGTCTGATTCTATAGATATACTAGGGAAGGTGAAAGGATACCCCAATCAGGACCATTTTTACTTTCCTGTCCTTCACTTATTAAAAGACATTTCTTTTTTTAGTTTATAAGGTAGGTATCTAGGAGATTTTATTGTGTCATTTCCATATATTCATGTAGTAAACCCTGAATTAGTTAAGTTGCAGGGGAGAGTAAAAAAGAAAGAGAGAAGGGGAAAATCTAATTAAAATATATTGTAGGCACTTATATAAATACCACAATGTACCCACTGTACAACTATAATATGCTAATAATAATAAAAAATAAAAAATATATGGAACTCATGTTCATGCATACTACAAGAAATATATGGGACATGTTTAAAGCAATTGCATTGGTGCATAAAAAAATCACAACTCTAGATTGGACAAAATCTGAGAACACTCCAGTGTGGTAGTCAAAGTTAACATTACTAATAAGAGGCATGTGGTTATGAGCATGCAGGTATTATTTTTATGAAGCATGGAGTAGGATTATCTAAAATGCAGTCTGGGTTTGTGTGAGCTGAATTTATTCATGCAATAAAAATAAAAGAAATACAAAAAATATTCTTATTAAATAAAAAAGGCTACAAATGTGAAATGTAAGTGACATAAAAAACTGAATTATTCCAATTTAAAAGAGACTGGACAAACAGTATAATTAAAAACAACATGTGGTACTAGAGTAGACTCTTAGAAGGAGAAAAGCATGTTATGAATTATGATATTTGATCACTTGGCAAATACAGACATGGAGAGATTGAATAAAAGTATTGTATCAAAGTTTAAACTTGCCAAGGTTGAAAATTCTACTGTGATTGGTTAAAGGTCTATTTACATTCCTAAGAAATATATCGTAATATATTTATAGTGAAGATCTGTGGTATATGTTGCCTAGTATTAAATAACTACAAAAAATCACACATATACACACAATACACATACAGATGTATATATAGACATGTACACATATTTGCATACACATATGTGCATAATATATAATATATGCCTGTAATATATACAGAGAAAGTGGTAACAATAAGGTAAAATGTTATAGGGTAGTAAATGTATTAATTTCTACTATACTTGAAAGGTAACTTATTTATGAATTAAAAGAGTAATTCATACTAATGATATCTTGATTATAATAATCCTAAAGTCTTAAAATCTCAAGAAGCACAGACTGATACAGGCACTAGTGTGCACATGACTTAAATAAGGACACAGTCCCAAGACTAACAGACAAAATCAGTGACAAAATTAAGCCAGGTTCAGAAGGCCAAAAGTGGTGTGTTTTCTTTCATATGCAGAATATAAGTCTAATTCAAATGTAGAAATATTAGGAAAAACAGGACAGTCTAAGGGGAGGTCAACATGAGAGGGGGAGAGTAAAAGAAGGAAGTTAAAGTGAATCTTGTTCATGTAAGAATGAATATAGAATTTTTAAACCTATTGAAGCCACTATAAGAAGGAGACTAGGATACAAAGAAGAAAAAAGAGATGAATCAATTTGGGTTCTAATACATATAGACATGGAAATGTCACAAGGAACTACTTGTGTAGCTATCTTAAACAAACAAAAATGTCATTTTTAAAAAATAAACAAAATCAGAGAACAGGAGAGCAGAACAAGTCTTGGGTGGGGGAGTTGGAACCAGTGGGAGGGGGGAGGAGGTGGGGAAAGTGCATGTGTAGGTGAATATAGTGCAAATACTGTGTATATATGTATGAAAATGGAAAATGATACCTGGTGAAACTATTCCAGGAATGGAGGGAGGAGGGGATAAATGAGAATGGTGGAAGGGGTAATTTCAAATATGATATATTCGATATGTTGTAAGAACTTCTGTAAATGCCACAATGTACCCCCACCAAGTAATAATAATAAATAATAGATAAACTAATAAAAAATGAATAAAATGTTTAAAAACTGTAATATGAAACACACTGTACAAGAATATGATTTCATCCATGAGAATAGTATTCAGTTTGATTCCATAGGAAACTAAAGGATGAAGTTGTAGTTCAGTGTTCTCTGGCCCAATGACAGGCTCAGTAGACTTGCTTCATTCTGACCTCATTTGCCACTGCCAGAAGACGAGAAGTCTTTCCTTAGGGAAAGTGAAATTTCTGGAGGTGGAAAGGATTGCAGTGGGAAGTGAGTATAAGGCCTCAGAGTTAAGGTAGAAAGGGTTGACAGGATCCAGTGAAACATTATTTCATGCCTTGAGATTTAGAACTGGTTTAAATAGATGTGAAAAATAAGGTGCAAATTTTAATAAAAAAAGCATTGAATTATTTAAATAGGGAGATGATGGCTTTTCCATTCCAGTTATAAATTTTCAAACTTACCCAAAATGTGCCAAATCTGTTATGGAAAATAGATTTTTGGTGTTAAAATAATTTCTCTAGACATACAAAAACTAAATCGTATGCTTTTAGGATTTAAGGAAAACATTTTTTTTTTTATAATTCAAACATAAATGCTGAATATTCTAAGAAAGATTTAGATCACATACTGTACTTTTGATATTTTTCTCTTAAAAATTGCAAGAAGTTCTGGGACACAGACACAGACTGTGTGAGCTCCATAAATCAGGGACCTTAGTGAGACGTTTGAGACATGCTTGGCTGTGGTTAAAGCACCAGGGAGAGCTGAAACTTCGGCACCCTGAATCCCTAGCCCGTGGAAGGCTTCTCCACACTACAATATGCTGAAAAAACAAGCGGGCCACCACCCCCACTTTGCTGCCATCATCTGCTGGCACCCCAGGCCTCTGCCCTGCAGATCCACCAACCCCCAGACCCACTAGACTACTGCTCTCCCACTAGCCCTCCTGCACACTGGCTGCCACCTATAACAGGAGGGTTCCAACATCACCCAACGCCGACTCCAAATCTGTCTAGGAGACACAGACAAACAGGAGTGGATGCTAAAGGAGTAACACCAGAACCACTAAGACTGAAATTCTACTGTTCCTGAGCCAGGAGGTTTTTTTTTTTTTTCTTTTTTCCTTTTTCTCTTTTCTTTAAATGTTTGTCTTGTTTGCTGTCTGATTGTACACTGTTGATTTCTTTGGTTCTTTTTTTTCCTTTTCTTCTTTTTCTTGGTTTTTCTTTTTCTCCTTCTTTCTTGGTTTTATTAGTTTTGCTATTGTAAGTTTGCAAATACTAAATTACACATAGACCAGGGACAGAAACAGTACCAAGTGGAATAATGGGAAAATGGAAAAAGGATGGAAACCATTCTCTAACCAGAAATAAATTAGAACAGGATTCAGACAGAAATGAAGAAAATGGATACCCAGATCCAGACTCCAACAAAACAAAGATAAACCATACCAAGGAACCTAACGAAGCCCATAAGAGCACTCTGAAAGAAGAAATCCTGCAAGTAATCAATGAGAATTTCATAGAGATGATCCTAGAATGATCAACCAAAATGTACAGGAGGCACTCAAGAAATTCCAAGACAACAAAAGAATAGAAGAAAACACAAAAAACAAATAAATGAAATCATTAAGAGTTCTAAATAAACAACAAAATGAAACAGAGAACACCATAAATACAGAGATAAATGAATTAAGGGTGAAAATTGGACAATATTAAAGAGGAAGTGCCTGTGATGTGGAAAACCTCAGAAAAAGGATTAGGTAGAAAGCCCAAAACATGAAAGCATTTGATATCCCCACTCCAGAGGAACTAATACAGAAACCTTAAAGCAACAGAGGTTAACATGAGAAGGGGATCAGGAACCAGTGTAAAGATCAGTTAGAGATGAATCAACTTGGGTTGTAACACATTTGTACATGGAAGCAATGCTAGAAATGTCTCTGTCTAGCTATCCTTATCTCAACTAGCAAAAATGCTTTGTCTTCCTTATTATGCTTTTGTCTTCTCTTCAGCAAAATTAGAGATAAGGGCAGAACAGGTTCTGCCAGGAAGTGAGGTGGGGTGGGGTGGGGGGGAGAGGGTGTGGGTTGGGGGACGGGGGGGAGAAATGACCCAAACAATGTATGCACATGTGAATAAATGAATAAAACAATTATAAGAAGAAAATTTCTTAATTAGTTTGGTATTTTCTCCATAGTTTTAACAGATGTACTCTTGGTCTTTCAGTAATATAATTGCCTGTGTGTTATACTACTCCAAACAATATAGAATATTTAATTTCCAAAGACCCAACCAGTAAAACATCCAAAATATACCTCTTGTCCTCAGTTACTTACACAACAACGATGATAAAAATTCCTCTCTGTGTTTCCAACATGTGCTTCCAAGCATCCCTTACATTAAAGTGGCAATAGTATTGTTGATACAACATGGGAGTTGTTCAGGAAGTTAAGAGTTTAACATTGCCAAACACTCATCTCCAACTTGAAAGATTACATTTTTTTCTATTTTTTGTCATAGAGTCTACACTTAATAGTTATTTTATAGACTTTAATTTATACTAGGAAAGAAGAACTCCTTTTAATTCTGTCAAATATATTGCAGATATATTCTAAATAATTTTAAATGTTCTTAGGTCATATTTAAATATTAAATGCCATACTCCTTAGAATTTAGTATTTTTAAAATTTTTGGTGTTGTATATAATCTCTTTTTGCAAAGCAAATAAGTATCAAAATAACATTTTGATTGTTGCATAAATTTCTTAACTTGAATACATTATTAGACATATACATGGAAATTTTAATAAACATAAAATTCTAACTATAGTTTTACACTAGATAGAGTTTATAAAAAACAGTGTTATTCATAACATAAAAAAAATTTTAGAAAAAGTTTAGATTTTACTGTGAGACTTCTAAATAATCTTTAAGCAATGTAAATATCAACAAATAGACCTATGTGTGTTTCAAACATGGCATTTAATTGCTTTTATAATGTAATAATAAATGTTCACATATTTTTACTTTCTCTGTTAAACAGTTTTATGTTAAGTACATTAATGAAAAATAAGCAAATTTATCTGTTTCTTGTTTTAACATGTCACCAAACAGGAAGGTTAAAAAGAGAGAACAATGTGTAGATGTGTTAGTTAAAAGTGGGAACAGTTTACACACATCTGAACTAATTAAAACTCCTGAGGTAATATTAAGTTAGGTAGAAATAGTAAGTCAATTCAAGTAGTTAGTAGACTTTGAGAACTATAATAAAGCATTGCAAACATAAGCTCTATAGAGAATAACCTATGTCTAAGAAAATAGTTTCCATTTTGTCTTCAGTGAAAGAATAGGTGTTAGTCATTCTGATGCAAATGCAATGTTCTATGTTAAGTGTGTGCATGAGAAACTTAAAATAGCAATTTAAGGAAATGTTTGGAATTTGAAAGTATGTATGCTCCATAATGATTGTAAAAAAATATAAACAATAAACTACAAGATACAGAACACTTTTAAAATACATAATTAATTTTATTTCTTGATAATATTATATTTGGAA
Source organism: Castor canadensis (assembly GCF_047511655.1). Lineage (NCBI taxonomy): Eukaryota > Metazoa > Chordata > Mammalia > Rodentia > Castoridae > Castor > Castor canadensis. The sequence goes on along the minus strand of NC_133390.1, from coordinate 23,499,975 downwards.
GCTTTTACTTTACAAAAATAATCAGGTCTCTTTCATATTAACCTTTTGGTCTCAAGAGATATTTTCAAAATCATAACTGTCTCAATGTCCCTTATCAAACAAATTAATTAAAAAAAAAACAGGAAAAGTTACTAGGAGTACATTCAGGGTGGAAATTTATTGATGTTCTGGAGATAATGTCAGTAATGGTCTATGGGTTGAGTGGCAAGACAGGTAATAAAAAAAATCAAGTGTGCACTTTTAAAGATTTAAATAATTCTAGCAAAATATTATAATCCCATCAAATAAATACATATTCCTTTAGATAAGGATTTATTTATTTTTAAGACTATTATTTCCCAGAGATATTACATTTCACAAAATAAGACATGGGCAGACTGTAAGGTTTTAAAGACTTATGAAAGTCTGTGGTGACTGTAAAAACAACTATAACTTTAATTTTCTCTAATGTTCGTGTATACTATACAAACATTTTATATATAGCTTTGGCCAAAATACTAAAACACATACTGATTTCCTAGAGTTGTGAGCTTAGTATTCAAAGCACAAAAATTAGAATTTTAAGTAAAATTTGACTATAAAATTATTCCAATTCTTAGAAACTTTCAATATGTAGACATAATTTAGATATTTATTTTTCATTTCTTCCAATTACTTATTTGGATAACATGGAGAATATACATTTGCATACAATATAATATTAGTCCTAAGTATGAAAAAAGTTTCAGTTCAAGGCAGAAATCACCAATGTATATTTTAATTTATAGCACTGTCAATGATTTTTTTGCATAATGATTCCACCATATTATTTCTAATACTGTCATTGTAAGACTTCTTTCCAAATGTAAGTTTTATAAATATTTTATCAGTAGAGTCTATAGTTACATCTACCTAACAATTAGAAAATTTAGAAATAATTTTATTTTTCCTAAGCAATCCACAGCAGAGTATTATACACTTGTTTAAAAAAAATTATTTTCTCAGTTTCAGAGGCCAGAATCCAAGATCAAGGAAACAGGAAGTCTTGGGGCTTCTCCAACTGAATTCTAGCTGTCTGCTTTTGTACTAATCCTGACTTCATCTTTCCTTTGTGTACACCTGCCCATGGTATCTCTCTGTGAGTGAAAATATCCTCTTATTGTAAGGATTTTAGGCCTACTCTAACAGCCTTATTTAAATTTATGATTTAAATGTTTTACCTCCAAATATAGTCACATGATGAATTATTGAAGGTTAGAACTTAAATACATGAATTTTGGAGGTACACAATTAGCACATAACACCACTTGCACTTTCTCATCTGAGAATCAGATTTACTATTGCCTAGACTAGCTTCTATATTACTCTTGTCTAATTAATGATTCTGTATAAGATGATTCATTGTAAAATATTTCAGATTTTTGATATAATGAATTTCTGTTTTTCATAAGTACATAATTTTCACCTCTCAATCCTATGACAGTAAATTTGCATTGTAAATCATAAAAGCATAGTAATGAATGAAAGTTCTGTTTCTGAAAGTAGATTGCCTTGGTTCAAGTATAATTTTCTTACTATCTAAGTAAATTCCTTCTTATTGGCTTCATCAGAGATGAATTTTTTCATCTCTAAAAAAGGGAAAATGGCCTAATTTACAGAGTTGTATCAGAATTAAACAATATAGGCAAATCAAAACACAATCCCGTCCCATATTAAACACTCAAATGATGCTAGTGATTGTTGTTTTGACAAGTCCCATTGGCAATAAATGTGGAGGATGGAATGCTATTTCCTTTACAGAGTTTTAACCATTTTTCTGAAACAAATCTCTGAGAATCAATAAATTGTTTGCTGTGAGAAATAATTTTATGTATTTGTGAAACATAGATTATTTTGTCATTTCCTCAAATGTTGGCCACAGATTAAGAATATGGGTTTATTTTAGAGAAATACAATATTGCATACATTAAAGCTTTGTATGATATATAGAACCAGAACAATCCTATGTAATACCATATTAAATGCTGAGTGAAAAAATATTATCAAGATCAAGCCTTCATTAAAGGGGACAAATGTCATTGTCATTTAGTTGTACAAATTTAGAAAAATAGTCTTTTCTCACTCAGGGCCAGTTAAAATTATGAAACCAGAAAAATATTAACTGTATCTCAAGAGAGAGAAAGGGAGAAAAGGATTGAAGGATCAATGAATGTAGGGTGAAAGGAAGGAAGGAAGAATTCTCTTTTTTTATTCTCTGTTGTTTTAGAAAGTCAGTGAAACCCAAACAATTTCCTAAAATTGAAGTTGACGGTACCCTAGCATGTGAAGTGTTTGTTTACAATTCTATTAGCAGATTTATTTTTCACTAGTATTCTTTCCAAGATTCTGCAAGTCCCTGTAATGTATCTTAAGCTGCTGCACAGCCACTTTCCATGAAGGAACACGGCAGGAAACATGGTAACAAATCCTTCTTCCTCAGATATTCTTTACTGGGATCCTGTCAACACACCCAAATGGTGGAGGCTGCAAAATTGTAATCTATCATCTTTATCTGAGCAGAACATCTTTTCACTTGAACTGTATCTACAAAACTACATAAAGGTGAAATGTTAACACAAATATTATCTTCATCCATTTTAAGCAGCCTCAGAACATTTCCAAATTATCAACAAATTAATTAATCACAAAGAACAATATAAATGCAAAAATTTTCCCTTTCCAATCAGTATGGACTTTGACAACTGTAGACTCCAGTAATCTAATTTCCATGGAGGATCCAGAGTAAACTTTCTGGTTTGGGCCTGAATTAAAGCAAATTTTCCTCTGATAAAAACAGCAATGTACAATTTTGTTGGCAGTTTTATTTTTCAGACATGTGTTCTTGCTCAAGAATTTATAAGTCCCCAAAATGTGTCCTGAGCTGCTGATATATTGGTGATATAACTGAGAACCATTTAGACAAGAAATCTTCCCTCAAAGAAGTTAAGGAAAGAACCAAATACTGAAAAAGAGTGGTATTCAAAAGACTATATTTGGCAATGGTCCATGTCAAGTTTTATAGGGATAGAAGGAGAACATAGATTTAGAACAGGTAATCAAACTTGGTAATCAGAAATTCACAGAAGAAAGAAAAATATAAAACTCGGTAGATTTTAAATACAGGATTGTTTGACATGGAAATAGCACACTTTTACTAAACTATTTAAGTGAAATATTTAGTTTATAATATTTTATTTTTAATAATAAATATGATTGCTTTGCTTCATATTTTATGGAGACAAATGCAGAAGATTTTAACCAAGTGTGCTGAATATTTCCATTCTTCCATCCACATTACCCTATTGATTTTCAGGACGTCACCCATAAGGTTATCCTTAATGAATATATGCTGAATATATGCAGGAACTTTGTGATGTCTGGACTCAAGGTAGCTTTGGCAGCAGAAGGAGCTCATGCACTGGAGAATGTTATGGACTGAACTGTATCTCTCCAAAAATCCATAAGTTTAATGTCTATATCCTAGTGCCTGAGATTGTAACTATATTTAAACATAGAGATTTCAAAGTGGTAAGTCAAAATGATGCTATTAAACTGAGCCCTAATCCCACTTCACTGACTGTCATTGTTATTAGACATGCAGGGAGAGACATCAGGGATGTGCCTGCGCAGACAAAACACCATGTGAGGACATCTGAAAACTAAAACAGGCTTCTGAAGAAACCAGACCTGTTGACACCTTAAACTCAGACTTGCTAGCTTTCAGAGCTGTGAGGAAATGAACTGTTGTTTAGGCTTGCCACACTATGGTATTTTGTTATGGCAATCCTAGAAAATTAATGCAAAGCAAGTTTGGTTTTTTCACCCCCACTCTCCTGACCACCACTCTCCCTGCATGTCTCCTTGCTGGCTGTAGTGGGCAGTAGTTGAATTCTACAGTTTTTTGTTTGTTTGTTTGTTTCACACCACACTCCCTGACACACAGTTCTTATTGGGCCTTTTCTTTTCATATTTATGAAAGAGCTCAGTGTCCACACACCTCTCTTGGTTCCTCTTATCTCTGTCTAAGCATTCTAATTGTGCCTATTTTAATCTCTCTTCTTTGGGAAATGCAATCTGTTTTTTTTTTTTTTTAATTAATATGCTAGGTGAGGATACATTGTGGCATTTACAAAAGTTCTTAAAATATATCAAACATACCATAAATAAATCAACCCCCCCCTTTTCCATTCTCCTTTTACCCCACCTCTTTTCATTCCTGGATAGTTTCAAAAGGTCTTGTTTTTCCATTTACATACATGCATACACAGTATTTGCACTTTATTTACTCTCTCCCACACCCTTTCTCCACTTCCTCTCCTCATCCACAGATACCAATCCCCCCAGGCAGGATGTGTTCAGTTTTCCTGTTCTCTGATTTTGTAAAAGAGAAAAATGACATATTTGCTAGTTTAAGATAGCTACACAGGGAGTATCCTTGTGGCATTTCCTTGTACATATGTATTAGAGCACAATTTTCTTCATCTGCTCTAATATTCTTCTTTCTACCTTAGTCTGGTTTAAAAATTCTATATTCATCCTTGTATAGAGAGTGTATCAACCATATTCACCTTCTTAACTTCCTTCTTTCACCCTCCCTCTCTTGATTCCCCACCACTAACAAATGTATTAAGAAAATGTGGTATTTATACAATCTGTTTTAACACATAACCTTGAGAAACACACTAGGCCTCACAGATGCCCATAAACAAAGGAAGAAAACTATATGTTTTCAGGGCATAGTGCTATGCTAAGCCAAATTGACTTGAGTTCTCTATATATTACATATGGGTGCTATTAGTTTGCATAATTTGTTCTATGTTATATACTGTATATTATGTATTTTATGTAACATATATTATATCAGTGAAATTAGCAGATGTATTTATCACAAGCAAATAGGAGAACAGGATCCTTAAAAAGGTACATCTTTTTAACAAAGAAAATAAGTGCTTTCATATACTGAGCTAAATATTCAGCTGAACAAATGAATTTCCACATTCCCCGAATTTTGTAACATTTATAAGTTATGACTTCTCTTAAAAAATCAGATATAATGGAACATATTACATGAATAATGTTTCCTTTTGGCTTCAGTTCCAGAGTGGTTCTAAGAAATATAAGATTTTGGTTATTGGTCTGTATGTTTCATTTTGAGAAAATTGTTTCCTCTTTTTTGATTCTCTCCTCTAAACAGAAGTGGGGATGTCCCTAATTCTATTTGAAATTCAGTATCTTACATATATGGAAGTTTGTTACTTTTCAACATAAACTTACCTTTTGTCATCCTCTTTGAGAGTCCATGTCCACTTACTCTGCTTAAACTACCTGAGCGAACAGATTGTAGAGAGAAGAGGCTCTGTGGTTCCCCAGGAATCAATAAGACTATAATTCACATTTACAGACCATCTACAAGCATCTATGCTACTCTGGCAAATGTGTGGGGAGCAACAAAACACACACAAGTACTGGGTTTATGGTAATCATGTAAAATCATGCATCCAGGGGGGCATTTTAGAAGGGGGAAAATAAATGTGCTATGTTCAGAATACTAATGATTGGTATAGAAGGTCAAATGTCATCCTCTGAGACAGGGAAAAGCCAGACAGGGTGATGCACAGAAATCTTTTTAGGCAGTTACTTGAAAATTTGGATGTGCAGTCATGGGCAGACATCCCCAAGCAGTATGTTAAGGTAAAGAGGTGGGAATTTAGATTCTGGTCATTGTGAAATAGAAGACCCTGTCAGGCCATCATTCTCACCTGAAACTAAAGTATGAGTTTCATTACTAGTCCAGATATCAAAGGCATCAATCAGAAGATTGGAGACAGGAGGTGAGAAGTGTGACTTTAGCCTCTCAGTATGGACTTAAGGAATTCATGGATGAGAACAGAAGGAGTAGTTGGGGTATATTGAGACTGATAGGACATATGCAGCAGCTTCTTTTTCACTCTTGCATTTCATTTCAAGGTTACTGATCATCTTTGGAGTTCTAGGTCCTAAATCAGGATGATAGAAGGGAAGAAGCAATATTGACCTGCCTGAGAGGGAAATATGAGTTGTTTAAACACTGACTGCTGCAAACCTCAAATGGATGGGGAATTGGGAATGGCCTAGGTGTGGCAGATACTAAGAAGTCAGTGCCCACAGCCAGGAGTGGTGAAAGAAGAGGCTGGGCAAATGACACTGCGTGTTTTTAGGTGATAAATGGCTGCAGAATAAAAACCATCCTCTGAAATCATTCTCTAGCTCCAGTTGTCATCCTTCAACAAGGAACCATCTTTATTTACTTGAAAGATTCATGAAATTTATGGTAAAGGCCTTCATTCTGCTGGAAATGTTTGAATTTTGTGGAAATAATTTTTAAAATCTTACTTATATACTGATTTAGTCTGATCAATTCTGTTTTGTACTCAAAACAAACAATGTTACATGATTTCTGAGCATCTCTGCCTGGTACCCTACTGATAATATCTTTAATAATAGATTGCACTTATTTGTAAATATGATACTTGGACACAGTTAGAACAGTGATATTGTTTACTTTGACTTTATGATGCTACAGGTTTACAAATCCCAACAACAAATTACTTCTGGAAAATATGCAAACCGTATTTTGTGTTATATCACTCAGGTGAATGACATAAAGGATGACAGCAATGCATCTGAGAGTTGCTTTCAGCGTATCCAAGTCATTATCCTATCGACTATCCAGAAACAGTTATTTGATGTTTTCTTTAGGTAGTCTTAATAATTTTTAGTGGCTCATAAACCATGTAAATTAGGTTTCAAGGTAATTAAATCTATATTGTGCACAGATTCTTCCTACTAACAGGTATCATATTGTGAATTGTAACAAATCAAATGTGTCATAATATGAATCTGCTTGCCTATGAAAAATATATGAAAAAAGAAATAAATAATAAATGCCATCTTATTGTGTCTTACATTAATGCCAAGTTGAGTTTATTTGGTGAAATGTGTAATTTGTGTTTCCATAAAAATCATTCCTACCCAGGTATTTTATAACAATCGATCTGTCAAATCTGGTGTGTGTTAGAGCGCAGTCAAGCCCCATAAAATGAAAACAAAGTTAAACAACTTCACAAGACACAGAAATGGCCTTTTAGGATTCACAGGAGTGTGCCTTCTTGTCTAATCCGAGCAGCCATCACTGAGAGATTGATGTGCACTGGCTGAGAAGTGTTTCATGAGGCGGTTGTCTGTTCAGTGGTATCAGAATGGAGCTATCTGTCTTCATTGTACCCCATTAACATGCCCCTCAGATCTGTCAGGCAAATAGCTACATATCTACTTTATAAATTATTACCAGTGACAGTTAAATATTTCAGTACTTGTTTGGGAGTATGACTCACCTTATAACCCTTAATTTACACATATACTTGTGATCTTATGTATCTTAAATTCAAGGATTACTCAGATCTACTTTATGTTCTCACTTTAGGTGACTGTATTCTGTTGGAAGAAACCCATTGGGTTTTGAATGGTACAGTTTATTGAAGTAAATCAAAAAAGAATGCAAATTATTCACTATTAAGAGCACATTTTCTGTGAGAATCAAATACTCAGGATTTTGCATGAAAATGACCCAAAGAATGAAATATTATTTGTGATCATTTCAATGCAAAATAATTCTGTAGAGTTTTGTACTCAAACTAACTCTGCTTCTTTGAAACTTTTGTAATTACTTTTATTTAGGTCATTTAAATTTTACTTACACACTGATATATAACAGTTCTATGTGTAGAAAGAATTCTTCAAAGTTCAGAGGTTTACTTTAATCATTTTTGTGTGTTAATTGTAAGTGTTATAATTGTAAAAATTAATCTAATTTCCTCCTGAACTACAAATTAACTGTACAGGATATTGAATTTGGTATGGTGATCTAGGCAGGGAAAAATTCTTTTCAATGTAATTAAAATATATTTGAACTGAATGAAGTCAAGTGCTTTTCAGATTTGGAATGCCTTGTATTTACTAACCTAAATTTTCCATTTCTGAGCTAATATTTCCTTAGAGAGTAGAGGTGGAAGATTTCATTAATCTTCTTTTTCAGTTTGATGAGGGTATATAACTGAAATAGACATATTAAAATTGGGCAGACATTCTTCATGGATTATAAAACTGTATTTGGAAGGAAACTAAATCATGAAAGTATCACTAACAAATAATTAAATTTGCTTATCACATTGGAAGGGCAGAACTGGAATAAAATTTACTGAAGCTACTATGAGTCAGAGGTATTATGTAAATTATTCTGTTATATCTTCTTAACAGTCCTTTGTGGTGAATACTTTTTTCATATATTAAAGTTGGAAAAACAGGTTCAGGGAGGTTAAGTCAATTTCAAAAATATCATAAGAGTGAGAAGTATGAATGGGGATCTTGCAGTTCTGCCTGGTTCCAGCCACAGTGTTGCCTGCATTCCGTATGCTTGTTGGATCAACAGAGTAGCAAAAGAGAATTTAGAAGTGATGCTGACTAGCTGAACATAGTGGGGCATGCCACTCTGGATGTTCAGGCCAGCCTGGGCTACATAGCAAGATCCTGCCTCAAAAAACCCAATAAATGTAAATAAAGAAATAAAGAAAGGAAGAGAAGCTAATGATGACAATGAGAATTGTCTATTTTCACTTTGTTCTTCCCATCTTTCCTTTTGAACTTTATTGAAAAATGAAGGAACTGTCATTATCCACATATATTTAAGGTCTACTATTGATAAATTTTGATGTATGTATATCCAGTGCAATCAATGAAGATCGGGAAAATATTGCAAATTCAAAAAAAGTTATTCGTATCTCTTGAATTTTTCCCTCCTGCGTATTTTCACTTCTTCCCCCAGTCTTTCTTGAGCAACCAGTGATCTGTTTTCTGTCAGTATAAAATTTGTTTATATTGTAGATAAATGAAGATATATATGAGGTACCTTTTTTTCTGACTTCTTTCACTCAGCCTAATTGTTCTAATAACCATCCACATAGCTGCAAGAATCAATACTCTATTTGTATTGCTAAACAATAATCTGTTGTATGGATATGCCATAATTTGTTTATTCTTTTTTTATTAGCATATAATAGTTGTATAGGGGAATAAATTGTGGCATTTACATATGTGCTTACAATATATCTTAATTAGATTTACCCCCTCCATCTTTTGTCTTCATCCCCCTTCACTCTGTTCTTAGGACAATTTCAATATATTTCATGTTCTATTTCCATATATGAATACAAAATACATCCATCAATTTTAGCCTCCTTCACCCTTTCCTCAAGCTCATCTGCCTCCCACTGTTTCCCACCCCTGGACAGGACCTGTTTTACTTTCCTGCTCTTCAAATTTTAAGTGTATATTGATAGCTCAAGGAAGTTTTGCCTTGGTATTTCAGATATGTATATGTCATCCTTTAATCAGATTTATCCCCCCTTATTACTTATTCTTTGTCTATTGCCCTGCTTCCCAAAGGAACACTTCTACACTGTTAGTGGAAATGAAAATTATTGCAACCTCTATGGAAAACAGTATGAATATTCCTGCTTATTCTTTTAATGGATATTTTTTTAAATTTTCTGGTTATTGAGAATAAGTCTGCAATGAACATTCTTTTTTAATCTCCATATGAAAATACACCATATCATAAATGCAACAGGGAATCATATGACAGGTGAATTTTTATATTCTTACTTTACTTTTAAACAGGGCATACTCTTGCCAGAGTGGTTGTACAAGTTTACACTCCCAATATCAGATTATGAGAGTTCCAGTCCCAATATATATCTTCACAGATACTTGGGAAAGTCAGATTTTCTTTATTTTTTCCTTTGCTTTAAATTTAAAATGAATTAGAGCTGGCATTGTTGTTCATATCTATAATCCCATCTACTTGGGATCAGAGATAAGCAGAGCTATTAAAGGTCAACCTGGGCAAAAGTGTAAGACAGTATCTGAAAAAAAAATGTAAAAAAGAATGGCTAGGAGTGCCAGTCTCTTTGGTAAATCCCCAGTATTACTACCAACCCCTTCCCTGCAAAAAAAAAATAGTTGATTTGAGCATGCACTAACTTATGAATTAGACAGCTCTAGACAACAGATGATCAGATATCAAACATTATAGCATGAGAGGAAGGCATAACATTGTACCATCTATGAAGTAGCCAAAGAAAGCAATTACTGTGCTTTATTTTCTGATGTATGATTATTATGATTTTATTTTATTTTACATTTTCTTTTTTGATTTTACCCCAATTTTATTATGATGAAATGTACACAACACAATATTTACTAACACAATATTCCACCTTCATCATTAGCTACATGGGTAGCTAAGAAGTAATCAATACATTCCATTTGGTTTTTGTTTGTTTGTTTTTCAGTGATAGGAATAGAAACTGGGGCTTCACTCACACCAGGCAAGAGCTCCACTGTTGAGTTAGATGCAGATCTCCTTAATACATCCAAAATGCTGTGCAATTATTGGTTCTGATGAAAGTCTGTGCTCATTAAGCAGTAACTTTACTACCCCATAGTTTGAGATGCTCTGAGGGAAGTGATACTGCTATGTTTTCAAGACTGGTCTTGAACTCCAGGTCTCAAGTGATCCTCTTGACTCCCAGTTGCTGGGATTACTGGCAAGTATTACCATGCCCCACATTTTTGTTTTTGCATTTACATAATGAGTTTGATATCCAGGATTTCATTTTATTGTTCTTTGTTTGCATATGGTTGTAGTATATGACACAGTGTGTTGGTGCTTTACTGCAAACTGACCTCAAATTCGTGATCCTCCATGCCTCCACCTACAAGATGGCTGATATTGCAGGAGTGTACCACCATTCAAGGCTTTAAGTACCATCACTTTTCTGTTTTGGGAAGTGCACCAAGGACTTAATCCAGGGCCTTGCACATCCTAGGCAAGTTCTGTATCACTTAAACTATAACTGGAGCCTATAATAGCATCTTTTATTTTGCTTATTGGTCATTGTTTTTCTTTCATGAAGAACCTCTTTGATTCATTTATCCAGTTTTATTATCTTCTATTTTTCATTATTACTGATTTCACAAGTGCTTTATGTATTTTGACTATAAATCCTTTATAATCTATAAGAGTTGCAAGTGTTTTTCTTGTATCTGGATTGACTTTTTGTTCTGTTTCTAGTGACTTTATAAAAGAAGATTTTCTTAAATTTGATGAAGTCCATTTTATCATTTTATTTTTTAAACTGATTGTGATGTTGTTATTTCTCAGAAATCATAACATATTGCACAATTTTAATGATATTTCAATGTTTTCTTGTAGAAATTTAATATTTTAAGTTTTAATATGTTATGGATAGCAATCCAATTTCTTAATATGGGCATCAGTTGGCTCTACCATTGTGATAGCGATATTATCTTGTTGGCTTAGTTATACTTATTCAGTACAACATTAATGAAGGTATGGTATGAAGAAATTTTGTATTATGATTCAAAAGTGGCATCCATATTAAGGAAGATGACGTTAGGTAATTTGGTTAGACCTGATTCAGTGAGTTAAAAGGTCTTAGGGGAAGAACAGAGTTTTCTCTGAGGAAGAAACATTCCATATATGGACCTGAACTTTACTTTGCTCAGGTCCAGGTGTTCCGGCCTTCCCTTCATGACAGTGTGCCCTATGAAAATTCTTTTCAATAAAGGAATTAATTGTAACAGTTCTGTCTCTCCCCTGTCGCTCCTTTCATCTTTCCACTTCTGTCTCCTCTCCTCCCACTGTCCTGGTTTTATTCTGTATTGGAACCTTAACAGAACCAACATTTTCTAATATTTTTTGTCAAAATTTAATTGGATTAATATATGTGCATCTATTTCTGGACTTTCCTCTCTGCCTTATCTTTTGGGCTATCACTGTCATGCTATCTTAGCTATTGTAGTTTTTAATATGTATTGAAATCAGGGCGCATAATTTCTATAACTGTCATCCCCACTTTAGGCTTGTTTTTTTTACAAATCTTTTGCATATCTACATAAATTTTAGAAACAGAATGCTGCTAAAAATACTGCTTTTTTATTGAGATTGCATTGAATCTATAGATGAATTTCAAAAATTGACATTTTACCAACATTAAATCTTCCAATCCATGAATAAGACTTACCTGTTTATGTAGATGTTCTTAACTACATTGAAAAATCATTTTTTATTTGTCATACACAGGTATTGTATGTTTTATGTCGAATGTATCAGTAATGATTTCATATTTTATGTTACTTCACATAATTATTTTAGTGTTTTAATATCCAATTGTTTCTAGATAATATACAGAAATAAATATCTTTCACCTTGTTAACTCACTTATTCAGTCTCATATCCTTTTGCATGCACTGTAGAATTTTTTTGTTACCTCTATCTGAAGTAGTTTTACTTCTTTCAAAGCATGTTGCTTATTATTTTCTTTCTAAAGCTTGATCTTAAAAAGAAATAACATTACATTTACCTTGTTTGAAATAAAGTTTGCTACACAGGGAGTTTACTTGTGATATTTCTATGATTAACTATAGATCTTTTATTTCATTTACAGATGCATTTAATTAAGTTGTATAAGTTCCATTGTATGCCTATTATACCAGAAGTTTTATCAGGATGAATGATGAATATTGTCAAATGACTTTTCATGTTTGCTTTTGTGATTATGATTTTAGTATGTTAATATAATGACTTACATTAGTTTTCTTATTAGAATAAAACTTACCTTGTATTGATTGTAAAAATACACAATTGTTGAATACACTGTATTGACAGTATTCAGAAATACAGTGTTCATAATATTTTCTATGTATATATTTGAGGAATAGCCATTTTAGTTTTCTCCTTGCACTATGAATTTATCTGGTTTTTGTATCAGTTACATGATCCTATTTTCTCTGTAAACTTTTAGAAGACTTTATAGAGAATTATTGTACCTTTAAATGTTAAGAAATTTCTGCCAGTGAATCCATCATCGTTTGCTATAACATTTATAAGTTCAAATCAACTTCTTTAATAAAAATAAGGCTTTCTAGTTTCTGAACTTCTTCTTGAATGGACTTTGGGAGTGCGTGACTTTCAAATTATTTCTTTATTTCACCAGAAATAAAAAATCAATTGTAGTATCATTACTGATTTTTTAAGATTTGAAGAACCTGATGTCAGCTTCTGTATTCCTATAGTCACTATAGGCTTCTCCTTATTTATTTATTTATTTATTTGATCAGTGTGATTACAGGTTTACAAGGTTTATAGGCCTTCTGAAGAAATCACTTTTAGCTTTTATTGAGATTTAACCATTTTTTTTCTGTTTCTTATTCCATTTCTCTCATGTAGATATTGTTTTCTGCTTTCTTTATTATTCAGGATTTAGTTTGCTCTAATCTTCTCACTCCATAGGGAATAAGAGGAGATCTTGGATTTGAATTTCATTGTTGTTTTCTAATATTTATCTTAATTGCTATAAACATGTCTCAAAACACTGATTTAACTGCATCTCACTTTGGTTGTTAGTGTTTTGAATTTCCAGTGTGTTGTTATTTGTTTTTTTCTGTTTCTCATCTGTTAGAATTTGTTACCTGCTTCCCTTTTTCAAATACACAAAATGTTCAGTTTAGAATTCTTTGCCCAGTGACAGTAATTCAAAATCCTATATAAAGCCTATAAAAACTTAAGAATTTAAGTGTTAAGCATTAAAACTTAAGATTTAATATATAAACTTAAGGATTTAAGTCTTTATAAAGACTTTATCATACATATGAAAGTCAGAAGAATTCATCACTTGCAGAAAAAGAATATAAAAAATAGTAACAAAAATTTCCAGAAGTAAAATATTATCAAATGAAATATTTAAAATGATAAATAACCATGTGATCATGTACCATGCCCAGAAGACAAATTATTATGACTGAATAATTTAAAAAGAATTCCTACTTTTCACCTAATTCCAATCTCAAAACTCCTTGGAACACCGTTCTTATCCAAGAACGTTCAAAAACATATGAAAAATATTTCACACATCATTAAATAACAAGAAAGAAAGAAAACTAGTATAAGAGTTATTGAGGGAATTTATTAAAAAGTGGTTAAGGAGCTAACACAGTAATCTTAAAACTACAGAGTCAATATGGGAAGGTGACAGGGAAGTAGTAAAGGGGTCTGGTAGGGATGAATCAATTTGGGTTGTAATACACTTGTGCATGGAAGCAATGCTAGGAATCTCTCTGTGTAACTCTCCTTACCTCAACTAGCAAAAATGCTATGTCTTTCTTATTACTGCTTATGTCTTTCTTATTATTGCTTATGTCTTCTCTTCAACAAAATTGGAGAACAGGTTCTGCCTGGAAGCAAGGTGGGTTGAGGGAAGAAGGAGGGGATGGAAGGCAGAAGGGAGAAATGGCCCAAACAATGTATGCACACATGAACAAATGAATTTTTAAAAAGTGGTTTTGGATGTATCCTATCAATATTATCAGTTCAACACAATGACTTTGTAGAGTTTGGAATATTTTATAGGGCTACATACTTTAATCCTTCTCAAGCATTATTGTACATTGCAATCACCAGGAGTACATTTTGAGGCAAAGATTTCTACATCCCACCCAGAGTTTAAGATTTCAGTGGATATAACACAAGTCATGAAAAATTACATTTTTAAGAAACCATCAGATGATGCAGATACTAATGTGGAAATAACACTGTGGGAAACAGTGAAGCTGAATGCACAGAGGGTATTTTTTTTGTCAAAAAAAATTAATTAATAATTAAAAGATTATTAATTCAAGATGTACATATCTAAGCATATTTTAATTTTGTTATTGTACATATCTAAACCTATTTCAATTTTGTCATTATACAAGTATCATAACTTGACTAGGCACATGAGACTTGACCCACAGCTCCTGTTAATACTCTTAAACATTATTTATTTAGAGGGTGCCAAATGTATTACTTACTGTGTATCCTTCCACTACAAATGTGCTGATTTTTCTTGAGTAGAATCCCTTGATGGTTCTCATTCCAGGTACAGTAGATGAGCCTGTTCCTACCCTCAGAATCAGGAATAACAATGTTTTGAAGGCTAAATCAACCCAATAGTATGCTACCAATCCAAGAGTGTTTGTATACAGTTGAAAATGTCCTAATGAAAATCCATCAGAGTAATAAGACATATGTCCAAGACTTCCCAAGCTTTCTGCTTGGGAATGAAAATAAAATAATAGGATGAAATCAAAATAATATTAACAGCCATCTTTCACCATATAAGTACAGATTATTGAGAAAAGAACCAGCACAATGGAAAACAGAATAGAAAAACAAAAGAGGTGTGTGTGTATGTGTACCTTAGATACAGCAATCATTACAGTGCTATAATTTTCCTAAGAAATTTTAAATTATCCAATCAAACAGAAAATGATAATAGTCTTACAGATTGATGTCAGTCTTTATCTTTTGAAATAAAAAGGTCCTTCTAAATTTTAAAAATGTACATATCTTAAAAAGGATATTTTGTTTTTGGAAATAACTTGGGTTTGAGCTCAGAGCCTGGCACCTGCTAGGCAGGACCTGTACCACACCACCATCCTAGAAGGATATATTAAGACTGTTGTGTTAAGTGTGAGAAGTATTTTCATGCTTTCTGATTTTACAACACAGGAAGCCATTTGGTACTATCTCTATTATCCTTTTGTTTCCTTTTTAAAGGGTATTTCTTAAGGAACTTCTATAGTATATACATATAACTCATTTCTTATTGTCATATATTACACGTTCCCTGTCATTATTTTAAATATTATCACTTTGTTTTCTTTGAGCAGCTCCTCAAATGTTTCTCTCTCTTAAGTCCTTGGCTTTCCTTTTTTTATAAGGATATATTAATTGTACAGGAGGATTCATGAGACAACTCCTAAATGTCTTACATTATATATTGCTTAGATTGCCCTTGTCATCTTCCTCCTACTTAAAGCAATTGCAAGAACTTTCATTCTTCTACTTCCTATAAGTATATGAAGCCCATTCATCATATCCTCTCACCTACATCTCCTCCATTCACCTTCCCCCCATCCCATTCTTACAAGTACTCCCTCCACCAACCATACCTACTCTACATTCCTGCCTTTCATTATTAGTTTCAAAGTCAATGTGCATAGGGATTTCTCAAAGTATCCCCTCTGTGGGTATACTTTACTTTGGTCAGTTCAACCCTTTCCATCACTGTTCTTCACATTAATATTTATGATTCCAATGATGATCCTAATATTTACATTTTATGTTGTTACTTTATTAAAATAGAGATACTACTATAAAATTCTGATTCCTAATGTACACCTAGGAAGTATCTTAGGTCATCATTTTCTCATTGTATACATTAACTGTCTAGTGTTTATTTTACTCCCAGATAACTCTCATAGTGCCTCATTCTCTCAATTTACACTTCCATGATTCCAACTTAATCTCTCATAACCTCAGACATAAAATATAAATTAATTATCTTCTAAACATTCTAGTCTTTATATTTCTAGAATTATCTTCCAGGCCATTTACCAGGTTGACCTATGCAAAGCACAAATATGATAACATTTTCTTTCAATTGTTAAATATTCTGTAACTTACTCTTCTCTACACCAGAGTTATCTAGCAGCTACTTAGCTTGAAAATAATGGATCACCAGCATATTTTTAGCAATCCCTATTTGTGCCTTACTTTTTCTTCTGAACATGCTTTTTTAACTAGAAACACACAATTACATATAAAACTTTGAAAAAGTAATTCAATGTTGAATTTTAATGCATTGTTAGCATTGTTAATTCATTTTGGTATAGACTTTCTTCAAGTTCTTTATATAATTCCTAATTATACATTCCTTTCATTCAGCTATTTAAAAACTACATGAATCTAACTGTTACTGTTGAGTTTATCAGTATAAACCCAGATATTAGTCCATGGTTGATCATTTCTATTTAATATTATAAATTTCTTAAAATTTTTGTGTTTTCTCAAGCAACAATATCAGTACTAACCCTGTACATCCAAATATGACTTTTTCAGTAGTTCCAAAATTAGGAATAAATCGTTGATTTCTCTGTTTCTTTATGAGGGTCATCTGAGGGAGGACACACTAGGATCTGATTACAGATTCAATTTTCCGCTTAAAGTAAACAATGATAAAGACAGGAAGATAGGGAACTATCAAAATGTCATGTAGAGCAATTAAACACAGAAATACATTTAACCTCATGCTATAAATCTCAAGAATGTGATAGAAAAGAAATAAGATGCCATCGAGGATGAGAGGAAAAATCATTGCTGTGCTCTACATAAATAAAATGAGTGGGGAAAATATCATACAATATAACCCAACAATAGCAATAAAACATCTGACTTGCAAGCAATTTGTTCCAATGAACATCAGGAATTTGAAAAGGGTTGATATACTTTCTATACAAGACAGAATATAGAAATCTTAAACCAACTGAAACTACCATAAGAAAGGCACTAAGGTAGAATGAAGAAAATTAGAGCAGATAAACCAATTGGAGTTATAATACATATATACGTGGAAATATCACAAGGAAACTCCCTGTGTAGCTACCTTTATCTCAAACAAGTTAAAATGTCATGTTTTTCATTTTATCTTTTTTCTTTTTTGTTCAACAAAATCAGAGAACAGGAGGACAGAACAAGTCCTGTCTAGGAAGAAGGGTTTGTATTAATGGGAGAGGGGAGGTATTGGGAAAAGGAGGTAGGAAGGTAAATATGTTGCAAAATACTGTGTACACATGCATGTACATTCAGAAATGATACCTGTCAAAAGTACCCCAGGAATTGGGGTGGAAGTTGGAATAATTCATATACAATATTTTTGATACATTTTAAGAACCTGTGGAAATGTCACAATGTACCTTCACCCACCACAACAATAAAGGAAAAAAAAGAAAATAGCTTAATTGTAGAGGCTCATATATGCTAACAAAGACTCTCTCTTTTGAATACAAAACTTTAGTCAGGCCCCTATTAAAATCTGTGATGGAATAGATTTTTCCTTCACCTTCCTTCTATGGCCTTTTAGAATCAATTTAATACAAGAAAAATCTTGCCATGTCAACTTAATGAAAATCTCTCCCCACTGACCATTCTAGATATATTATAAACAAGCCTGCATTCAGTACAGTACTAGAACTAGAGTTCTTTTGAGTTCTGTTCTAGCAAGAAGCTCTTACATCTGATTTAACTTCATAGTACTTTTCCATCCACAGATCCTACCATGCATCTTGGTTAGAAACCCCAGAATGTTCTTATAAGATTCAGAGTGAATCCCACTCTCCCTGCCTGCAAGACTGCTTGCAGTGGTTCCTAATCTGATCTTTTGGCACCCTTAAAAAAAGTCTATCTTGCCACTTTAATCAAATGCATAGATAATTGTTCTTTGGCAATAGCTAATAAGACTTCTTAGAGATGATGAGGAGTTCATTGCCTGCTATTATTGAGAGTATTATGCTGAATGAAGCAACAAGACAAAGCCTGTGAGAGTCAGAGACAATTAATTCTGAGCTAAGGTACTGAGTATTTACAGGAATGTCCTAAGACAGAGCTAAACCTGAGTTCCAAGAAGGGCTTTCATCCACTACAAATCAAGTTCTGGTCTTTAATCAAATGAGGCTTCTTAAATTGGTTGGAAAACAGCCTTAAAATTTCATCTCAAAGAGAACCACAAGCTGGCACTGTATAAAATGGTAAGGGGATTAAGAAAGAATCAAAAGCTCTAGGCAAAATTTTCCACATAATAAATTAACAGAAATGCTATGACACACTTTCATGAGTGATTTCAAAAAGGAAAAGGAAAAAAGTTAAGGAAGAAAAGAAATTTAGTATTTATATGTAGGAACTAAAACTATCACAATAGCAGGTCGTGTCCTCAAATTTTTTGTGGTACTACTTATGTAACAAAAATATGATTCAACAGGTTATAATTATGAATTAGGTTTCTGTTAAAATCGAAATGAGAGGAAAGGGGAAGTTAAAGAAGGCAATTAAAATGAAAATATGCTCTAAAACATTTAAAAGTTTTGTCAGATAAAATGGATGTAAGTGAAAACCGAATTGCAATCAATTTAGTGGAAAAAAATAAATAAGGTACTTTGTACAGAGAAGATAATAAATATACAGGGAATAAAAAGTAAATATGACATGGGCCCCTGAGGGAGAAACAGAATATAATTGTGAAAAAATATCAATACTATCTAACAACTAGTAAAGATAGTCTATTAGAATAAAAAGGTTTTTGATTTTTCTATAAATCCTTCAATTTCACTTTTGTTTTTTAAAAAATGAATTTATTATTAAATGTTCAGTTCACATATATAATATAAAACTTTTTATTATTATATGAAATTTCTTTGTGGTACTTATTTTTGGAAGACAATGGAAGGATATTCACTAAAGGCTTTCATTAATTTGGCTATGTTTATATTTTAGAAAATGAAACACCAATCAATAACTTCAGCATTCTATACTGTATAGACCTAGGATGGTAAGCAAAATTTCTAGGTTAGTTAGAAATTAGAGTGAAGACTGTATTTTGTGTTCATCAACTTTAGACAAACCAAAAGGTCTTTAGTATTTTTTGTATTACAAAGTTTGAGTTGGAATTAAATATTCTCTTTCTGTGTACTAACTGGACAATCACAGTTTTCTTTTTAATATATACACAGTTTCTTTTCATTCATCTTTCTCTTACTTGTTTCAGCAATAGAAACTTTACATTTGTTTCAGAATATTTTTATTAGGATTTAAGTAACAAATATGCATCCTAGAAAAATAGCAGTCTGGAAGATTTAACAGATCTTAGAGGCAAACCTAGGGAATAAAGGCTGCCATTTGGTTCTGAAACTGGAAAACCATCCTTCATGTCACTGTCAAATAACACACAGAAGTTGCTACAGACATCTCAAGGTAACTCAGTACTTGCCTCTCAAGGGGAGAGGTGCATATTTTTCTATAAATTATGAAAGAAATACAGGTGAACTTATTAATATCAAATAATTCTCCTGGTGTACAACCTCTGAGCCTGAAGATGAGCGATGAAGTATATCTTTGAGAAAGGCACACATTAAGTTCTTTAAATTCTTTTTTAACCAAATGCTCAGAAAAATACCAGAAGTATTAATTTAGAATGAATAATTATGACTTCATTAACCAGAAGGTATTAAAATCAGGTGCGCTAGAAATTACTTTTTACTTTTTTTCACTCAGATGTCAAATAAAATTGGTTACCTTGACGAGAGGAAAACATTTACAACTCCAACAGAATGTTCTAATGGGAAAACTTCCTTAATTTAGAAATACAAATGAGAAGCTTAAAAGGGCAATCAGATATAGCCATAAGGTTACTGGAAGAGCAAGGAGGAAGGGAGGAAGAGGGAGGAAGCAGGGGAAAGGGAGGGAGCGGGGGGAAGGGGGGAGAAATGACCCAAACATTGTATGCACATATGAATAAAAGAAATTGAAAAAAAAAGAAATAATAAGCTACACTGCAACATTAAAAACATACCTACAGAGAACTAGCTGCCTTCAGAGTGTGCAGAAACACAGCGCACAGGTGCAATTCTGATGTTACAACTTCATGTGTACTTTATTGGCTGTTACATAGAAATGTATCCATTTGAAATTACACACAATTTGCTCACTTTTGCAAAGGCTGAACCTTTTAATAATTAATACTTAATTAACAATTGATTAATTAATAATTAATGTACCATAAACTGTAGGAATGATAGAATAAACCACTCTTCTTTTGCTGCCTCCAATATTAACAAAAATAAATTTAAACATCAAAATTAAAATTTTCAGACCATCTCAAAAAAAAAAAAAAGAGAATCACATCAAGATTTGGTTTTTATTTTACAAAGTCAGAAAATTCCACATCTTATATTCATGAAAATATTCCTTACTATGTTTGAAGTTTGTAGAAGATTTACACGTTGACAAGGTAACCAGAAAAGTGGGTCCAGGCAATATACAAAGTATATGTCATAACTCCCTATAAGAAAGTCTTGAAATTAATCTGATAAATAACTATATTTTAAGAGAAGTAAAATGAAGCACAAAGAAATTTAAAAACTTGGATAAAGTTGTGTAATTAGTAAGTCCGGAACAAAATTCTAATTCATGTATGGAAAAAAAGAAGCATGAGTACTTACCCACAATGCTTATCATAGTCATCATCACCACTATTTATCATTTATTCTATTTCCTATCTTTTGTCCTCTTGCAGTCTGTTTTCATCCTATGTTTGTCAAGAGGAGAGGAAGTATGGAAGGTGCTGCATTGGAACAGCCTATTTGCTGTCCCTATGCTGATGGTATTCTTTCTTTCAGCACTCTTTAGGCATGAATGTTTGCCACAGTTAATTAAGCAGGTGATAGATGAACTCTTGGTTTTCCCAGGATGTAAAATAAACTATACTGAGTCTGAAAATATCAGCATGCAACATGAATGATGTGTCCTTGCAGGCTAGTTTGCATTTCTATCAGCCTCAAAATAGTTCTCATTGTTGAGCCATAAACATATCATAATGCTGTTTAGTTGTCAACAAAGTGTTCTTGCCAACTGAGCAAAATACAAAATTCAATATAATTGTGTAATCTTATTTTGTTCATGAGATAGTAAAATGTAACAATATTTCAGTAATAAAAATTGTATTTGTGAAGGTGTAATATACACACACACATATATATATAAATGGGTGTGCATATTTCAATACATTGCCAATAGACTCTAATTCACATTCCTAGCACTATGTGGTCCTTATACAATATTTGTTGACTGAATTCATACATACTCAATGACTGCTTTGATTGTAATTATAAGTTGCTTTGCTCAGTTTTGAGTTTTTGGGGCAACACTGTCCACTTTATTTAATGGGAAAAGAACTTTCACAATAAGTAACATGTAAAGAATAAAGATGTGCACATTTATATTGGAAAATACAGCATAATGCTAACAGAGTTCAGACAAAATAAGAAGTATCATAATTTAATCTATTACCATTTTCTTCCTTTTCTATTTCAAATGAAAAGAAAACATGAAATCTCAAAATGTGCAATAATATAAATATTGTAATACATATGCATTAGAGAAACGTATAAAATGTCTCATTTGAATTTTTTTCTAATTAAACCATTCATATTCCGATGATATTTTTCTGTTCACTTTGAACTCATTCTATGCAAATGTACACAGTGCCCAAATAAGGATTCAAAGGGCCATACTTTATTTTATTACCTGACATCTAAGAAAGAATGTTTCTTTTGAGTATTCTTTTCTTGAGAAATATAAAATGTTTATGAAAAAGAAACACAAGATTTTCAAGTTATTCATGTAGACTCAGAATAAAATGGGATAAATAGAATAAATGATGAGGATTTAGCTATAAAAGAGCCATTTTTCTTAAAATAAAACAATTTAGTGGATAAACATATTTCTCATTGTTGGTATTTTTATGTGATTTTCAGATGTCTTTTCAATTAAGAATAAATCACATTAGGAAAAGTAAAACTTAAGATATGTGAGGAAATTCGAGTACATTACAGAATATGCCTAAATCTCAAAACAGGAAAATATATTAAAGATAATTTTCAAATAGACAATGAAAAGAAAACAAAAGAATAATTAATTTTTTACAAGTCTATTACTAAAAATTAAGTAGAGCTCTTTGAATCTTTATATGAGCATTGTAAGTATTCATATAGAATCATGCTAAAGTACTTGAAGAACTATCATCAGGATATGAATATTTATACTACAAAATATGAAAAATTCAAATGAGACATGATTTTTGAACAGGAAAAAGGTCATAAATTATTCAATAAGTACATTCAGAATTAAAGGACTAGAAATTAATAAAAGTTACTTGTGAGAAAGTCCTAACCAATAATTATGAGCAGAGGAGTGATGGAGAATGATAGAGTGTGTGACATGAACGTTTCCATGAGGTCCAGTCATGTCATTTTCCCAGCCACTAATTTAAAATTTCCATGTGTCTATATCATACAAAAAGATTCTCTGCTAGAACTTTTATTGGCTTTTATATTGCATCTGCCATATTTGCCCAGAAGTGAGTGGAGCCAGTAATATAAATTTAGAAACAAAGAATATATAGTCAGTCAGAGGGAGAACTTTGAAAACAGAGCTACACATGTCAGGAAAAGGAAAGAAAAGTACTTAAATGAGAAAAGTGCCAGATATACAAAGTAACAAAAATTTCCTGAGCTTCCATATCAATAAAAAGTAGACTGGAGGAAGTGGCTGAAGAGTGGACAGATGGTTGAGTTATGTCAGTCTTGGTATTTAGAAGCATGGGTATTCTTTAGTTTGAAATTGAGATGCTCTCAAAAAATTTTAAGTCAAAGAAGTGACAGAATCTGAAATATATGTTTTGAAATATATGTTCAAAACTTTATTTAGCTATAAAAGCAAAATGATAGAGATCAACTACCTCGGGTAGACTACATGAAAATGATGGTATCTTGGAATAAGATTGAGTTAAGAGGGATGAAAAATGCTAGACAAACTGAAGATAAATTTAGTAGCTACAATATGAGAAAGGCATTGTGTCCCTTATGGTTATCGTAAGCAATTCTCTTCATTCATCAATCATGCAGTTTATCCATCTGATTTTTTCATTCATCTCACACATGTTTATTTCATCATCAACCAGGTGTTGGGTATTTTTCTAAATAAATGGAAACCAGATAAAGATTTTTGTGTCTTTCTGCAAGACAAAGAAAAGATACACAGAAAAAGTAACATCTATTAAGTAAATTAAACAGTTTTGTTAAGAAGTGGTAAACATCTTGGAGGTGTGAGGGTAAAAAAAAAAAAACCAGTAAGGGGATTTGTGAAGAGGGAACAGGAATCACAACATGAAAGAGAATCATCATGATTTATTATTGTGTAGATGGCAATTGAAAACTGATTATATAAAATGGATATGCTAATGATGTAGATATAAGGGGGAAGCTCACATTAGGTAGAGTTGCTTCAGACAAACACCCTAAACTTACAAAGGCCTCAAATTTTAACAACAACCTGAAAGATAGCCCGTAAGAAGGAGAATAGAAAGAAATAAGTTTCATGTGCAAAAGGAAGTGGATGAAATGCCCTAGGTCTCTTCAAGCCATTGCAAAGTATGGGGAAAAGGGAAGTCCTGATCAGAGTTTGAATAGATAATAAAATTACTGAACATTTTAAATTATGGCTGGTTAGAGCACAGTGAAAGCTAGATAATTGATATGGAGGGTATTTAAATAATCCAGGAGAGAAAACTTGGTAGTTTTCCCCAAGATAATTGTGAATATGAGTAGCTAGATTAAGAATATACTTCAAAAGCAGCAAAGATTATTTCCTGATGGAACAGTTGAGAGTAGAAAATAAAAGGATACTGGAATGCTGACATTTAATTTTTATGTAATCTTTTTTTGGGACTGCCTTTAATTTATATTAGAATGTTTGGGGGAAATTGAAATTTTCTTTTGGAGGATGAAAAAGATCAATTCTAGGTTTAGCATGCTAAATTTCTTTTTTTTTTTCTTTTATTATTCATATGTGCATACAAGGCTTGGTTCATTTCTCCCCCCTGCCCGCACCCCCTCCCTTACCACCCACAACGCCCCCTCCCTCTACCCCCCCAATACCCAGCAGAAACTATTTTGCCCTTATTTCTAATTTTGTTGTAGAGAGAGTATAAGCAATAATAGGAAGGAACAAGGGTTTTTGCTGGTTGAGATAAGGATAGCTATACAGGGCATTGACTCACATTGATTTCCTGTGCGTGGGTGTTACCTTCTAGGTTAATTCTTTTTGGTCTAACCTTTTCTCTAGTACCTGTTCCCCTTTTCCTATTGGCCTCAGTTGCTTTAAGGTATCTGCTTTAGTTTCTCTGCATCAAGGGCAACAAATGCTAGCTAGTTTTTTAGGTGTCTTACCTATCCTCACCCCTTCCTTGTGTGCTCTCGCTTTTATCATGTGCTCATAGTCCAATCCCCTTGTTGTGTTTGCCCTTGATCTAATGTCCACATATGAGGGAGAACATAGGATTTTTGGTCTTTTGGGCCAGGCTAACCTCACTCAGAATGATGTTCTCCAATTCCATCCATTTACCAGCGAATGATAACATTTCATTCTTCTTCATGGCTGCATAAAATTCCATTGTGTATAGATACACATTTTCTTAATCCATTCGTCAGTGCTGGGGCATCTTGGCTGTTTCCATAACTTGGCTGTTGTGAATAGTGCCGTAATAAACATGGATGTGCAGGTGCCTCTGGAGTAACAGTCTTTTGGGTATATCCCTAAGAGTGGTATTGCTGGATCAAATGGTAGATCGATGTCCAGCTTTTTAAGTAGCCTCCAAATTTTTTTCCAGAGTGGTTGTACTAGTCTACATTCCCACCAACAGTGTAAGAGGGTTCCTTTTTCCCCACATCCTCGCCAACACCTGTTGTTGGTGGTGTTGCTGATGATGGCTATTCTAACAGGGGTGAGGTGGAATCTTAGCGTGGTTTTAATTTGCATTTCCTTTATTGCTAGAGATGGTGAGCATTTTTTCATGTGTTTTCTGGCCATTTGAATTTCTTCTTTTGAGAAAGTTCTGTTTAGTTCAAGTGCCCATTTCTTTATTGGTTCATTAGTTTTGGGAGAATTTAGTTTTTTAAGTTCCCTGTATATTTTGGTTATCAGTCCTTTGTCTGATGTATAGTTGGCAAATATTTTCTCCCACTCTGTGGGTGTTCTCTTCAGTTAGAGACCATTTCTTTTGATGAACAGAAGCTTTTTAGCTTTATGAGGTCCCATTTATCTATGCTATCTCTTAGTTGCTGTGCTGCTGTGGTTTCATTGAGAGAGTTCTTACCTATACCTACTAACTCCAGAGTATTTCCTACTCTTTCTTGTATCAACTTAAGAGTTTGGGGTCTGATATTAAGATCCTTGGTCCATTTTGAGTTAATATTGGTATAGGGTGATATACATGGATCTAGTTTCAGTTTTTTGCAGACTGCTAACCAGTTTTCCCAGCAGTTTTTGTTGAAGAGGCTGCTATTTCTCCATCGTATATTTTTAGCTACTTTGTCAAAGATAAGTTGCTTATAGTTGTGTGGCTTCATATCTGGATCCTCTATCTATCTGTTCCACTGGTCTTCATGTCTGTTTTTGTGCCAGTACCATGCTGTTTTTACTGTTATTGCTTTGTAATATAGTTTGAAGTCAGGTATTGTGATACCTCCTGCATTGTTCTTTTGACTGAGTATTGCCTTGGCTATTTGTGGCCTCTTGTGTTTCCATATAAATTTAACAGTAGATTTTTCAATCTCTTTAATGAATGTCATTGGAATTTTGATGGGAATTGCATTAAACATGTAGATTACTTTTGGGAGTATAGACATTTTTACTATGTTGATTGTACCAATCCATGAGCATGGGAGATCTCTCCACTTTCTATAGTCTTCCTCAATCTCTCTCTTCAGAAGTGTATAGTTTTCCTTGTAGAAGTCTTTCACATCTTTTGTTAGGTTTACACCTAGGTATTTGATTTTTCTTGAGGCTATTGTAAATGGAATTGTTTTCATACATTCTTTTTCAGTTTGCTCATTGTTAGTGTATAGAAATACTAATGATTTTTCTATGTTGATTTTATATCCTGCTACCTTGCTATAGCTATTGATGATGTCTAGAAGCTTCTGAGTAGAGTTTTTTGGGTCTTTGAGGTATAGGATCATGTCGTCTGCAAATAGGGATATTTTGACAGTTTCTTTACTATTTGTATTCCTTTTATTCCTTCTTCTTGCCTAATTGCTCTGGCTAGGAATTCTAGTACTATGTTGAATAGGAGTGGAGATAGTGGGCATCCTTGTCTGGTTCCTGATTTTAGAGGGAATGGTTTTAGTTTTTCTCCATTAAGTATAATGCTGGCTGTAGGTTTGTCATGTATAGCTTTTATAATGTTGAGGAACTTTCCTTCTATTCCTAGTTTTCTTAGAGCTTTTATCATGAAATGATGTTGGATCTTATCAAAGGCTTTTTCTGCATCTATTGAGATGATCAAGTGGTTTTTGTCTTTGCTTCTGTTAATGTGGTTTATTATGTTTATTGATTTTCGTATGTTGAGCCACCCCTGCACTCCTGGGATGAAGCCTACTTGGTCGTGGTGAATAATCTTTTTGATGTGTTGTTGAATTCGGTTTGCCATTATTTTGTTGAGGATTTTTGCATCAATGTTCATTAAGGAGATTGGCCTATAGTTCTCCTTTTTGGAGGTGTCTTTGCCTGGTTTTGGGATAAGTGTAATACTGGCTTCATAAAATGTGTTTGGCAGTTTTCCTTCCCTTTCTATTTCATGGAACAGTTTAAGGAGGGTTGGTATCAGTTCTTCTTTAAAGGTCTGATAGAATTCAGCAGAGAATCCATCAGGTCCTGGACTTTTCTTTTTGGGGAGACTCTTGATTGCTGCTTCAATTTCATTTTGTGTTATAGGTCTATTCAGGTGATTAATTTCCTCTTGGTTCAGTTTTGGATGCTCATATGTATCTAGAAATCTGTCCATTTCTTTTAGATTTTCAAATTTATTTGAATGTAGGTTCTCAAAGTAGTCTCTGATGATTTCCTGGACTTCCATGGTGTTTGTTGTTATCTCCCCTTTTGCATTCCTAATTCTACTAATTTGGGTTTTTTCTCTCCTCCTTTTAGTCAGGTTTGCCAGGGGTCTATCGATCTTGTTCATTTTTTCAAAGAACCAACGTTTTGTTTCATTAATTCTTTGTATGGTTTTTTTGGTTTCTATTTTGTTGATTTCAGCTCTTATTTTTATTATTTCTCTCCTATTTGTTTTGGGATTTGCTTGTTCTTGTTTTTCTAGGAGTGGAGAGGTTTAGGGATCTCTTTAACAAGTAAGTCTGAGGTTTAGAAAGGTTTGCATGGAAACTCTTATTCACAGAGTCACTTGCACAGAATTTAGAAGTAAAACTTTGAGAGTTCATGAGAAACTAAGAATGTTTGCAAACTTTGCCCATAGGTGATAGTTGATAATGAATTTAAAGTGAGACCCTAGCCTTAGAGAATAGCCTCGTTAAATTGAAGTAAATTTGGCCTAAGGTTGGTTCTGAATTAAAGTCATATAATAAACAATGAGCTAATTGTTTTTATAAACTAACTGAAAGTTAAAACAAGGGAGAATACCTTTGTAATACCTTTGAATGAGATTCATCAAATCACAATAGTCAAGACTCAGTCATTAGTAGGAAGACAAATGGTCAGATCTAGTTCATATCATGTAAATGCCGATTGGTAAGCAACTCTGACATTTCTGGGCCTCACTTCTGTTTCATGTCCATAAATGCTGCCTGACTGCAATGCAGGCCTAGCTTTCTGAACTTATTCCTTTTCTGAAGGTGTTTGATTTGCAAATTGCTCATTCCTCAATTAAAATGTATTAAATTTAATTTTCCTAAAGGTTTTCTTTTAACAGATGGAAACTTGAATTTGGACAGGGCTATAAGAGAACATGAGAAAATGATAACACAGCAAAATGCATACCAATGCCATGTGTTTCTAACTCCACATTGATGTCTTTGTTTTTCGTCCTCGGTAGCACCAGTCTGTTCAAATCCAATATCTCCTTCTTGCTTGAAACAATGCTGAAAAATTCAGTTTGTGTTTCAGGTCTAGTTCTTCTTATTTTCATTTTTTAGGGAATTTTTTTTGCTATCATTTTATTTCCAATGCACTATACTAACAAATTAAGCTAAATGAAAAGGAAAATTAATTTCATTTTTTAGGCAATCATATATCCTGGCAAAGCTGAGAATAGAACAAAAATAAATAAAGGACCATTGAAAGGTATAGTATTTTCTTCAATACTTGAGGAGAGGACTTTTGCTAGCATTTCATGAATAAAATTAAGTAAAAACAGAAGGAAGAAAAACAATTACTTTGCAATGAAGCAAGCTAGATTTTGGGAGATATTTCTTTTCCTTTCTATTTATTTATGGTGTTTATTTTGGTCTTTTTTGAGACAGGGTCTTGATTTAAAGCCAAGGTCAGCCTGCAATTCTTAATCCTCTGACCACTGTCTCCCAAGTACCTAGATTACAGGCATGCGCCACCACAGGGGCTTCCAAGGCACTTCTTTTAAAAGCATTTTTGAAAATAAAAGTAATGTCACTGAAAGTCAAGGGTGAAGGATCGTGTACCTTAGTGCAAACTGACATCAAGCAGCTGGGCCAAGCATTCAAGGTCCCTGAGCTCACAGAGTGTCATGGTTTTCATCATGTTCACTGTTTAATGATGATATTAATTGGATCTACGGAATCATGGAGTTTACTAAGAAAAGGGAAAGCTTTCCCTCGAAGACGCTGACTAAGGAAGAAAGTACCTTGCAAGATTCAGTTGGAACCACGGTGGCAATTTGTAAGGATGCCTGTACTTAAAACAACTTTAATTATATGGTAATGGGTTTTTTGCCTGAACTTTGTATGGACTTCTGTACACACTCTATATTATTGGACCAAAGAGCCAGTGGGTATTTACAGAATTAACAAAGTAACAGAATATCACAGAGGTGCTAAAACTGGGTTGAGAAAAATAGAAGGACACTCCTAGTTTATGGTGGTTTTTTCTCTCCTGTGGCTGGTTTCTGCTGGTCCAACCATATCTTTGTACCTATAATCCCATCATTTTATTAAAAAATATCTATTAAAATTTGGTAGAATTTTTCCCTATACAATAAGTTTCATGTCTCATTTCATATACTAATCATAGAAGATCTTAAAAATCTACAAAGTGTGAACACTAGCATGGAATTAAAAATACCTAAATTCTACTATGCTTCATACATACTTTACTTTCTGTCCTCTGAATCCCCAATAGTATTCTAGCAACCATTAACTTCAGAGACATTTACATTAAAAGTCGTATGCTTACTGGGTTTATTTCACAGCTCATAGATTATGCTCTTCACATATTTGAACCATAACTTTTATACACTATCATATGTTTAGTTTTTACTCAGGAAATATTTCTTAACAATTTAAAAATAAAGAAATTCTTACATTAACATATGATATCATTTTAGGAAATCATGATGACCCAGTATTTTCTCACCAAGATCTAGAAATCTGAATTATTAATCCACTGTTCTAATGTTTGCTATGACTATCATAGTATCATAGTGAACTATTCCTTCTGGAATATCTGGGAAGCAAATTCCTTTAGATCTTCTTTTAGGTTATTCTTTAAATATGTCAATTAAATAGACTGTTAAATTGAAATCTTGCAAAAAGTAAAAGTCATTTTAAGATGACATTTGTGAGATAAATGAAAAATGTCACATGATATCAGTTGTGAATGAGCACAATGCAACTCACTGTTTGATGGTGACACTCTACATCTAGATTTGGGTCATTACCACAGATAAATAAGTGAGTAAATTAGTAAAATGTATCAAGTTAAGCACAATATTTGTACAATTTATTGATCATTATATCACTTAAAATGAAATAATATGTACGCACAAATACACCAGCAACAAAAAGTGTTATTCAATTATCTTAGTGAAATGTTTTAATCAGATTTTAAAGGTAGAATTAACATAACTTTCACCAGCACAGATGTTTTTGTCAGACATGTGTTTGAGACCTACTTCTGCCATGTGCTCCTGATATAGTTTTGAGAAGTATAATTAGTTTTTCTGAGCTTTATCATCTATGACGTAGGAGCATGAAAGTTCCCACCACAGTGTTGTTAAATAAAAGGAATAGAGCATTTATTGACATGTGGCATATGGGACAATGTAATGAAGTCAATCTCTGCCTTCAGATTTTAAACAAAAGTATTAGATTTGGTTGAAAACTGTCATTCTTTTTGATGTCTAAATAATCACTAGTTAATATTAATTTTGAGGTATTCTGAATAGAGCATATTTTCATTAAAAATCTCAACAAAATAAATACATTCTCAGAAAATCATAATCACAAATATAATTGACATGTTTTAAACAATGCCTAAAGCATCAATCTTCTTGAAGTCAATTTCATAATAATGAAAAGCTGTCAAGACCCATATTTTATTTCACCCTTATCAAATTTCCATTCTTTTCAATGTTTTTCATGTCACTCAAAATGATGAAGTTTGAGTTCTACTTTGTCAAGATAGAGTACAGGGCATAGTCTCTGTCACCAAGAGAATCTAAAAGTGAAAAAGAATCAGTATGCCCTAACACTTTACTATTTTCCATGGAAATTTGCATTCTTCAGGAAATCTGGGTTTTCTAATATATGAAAAGACACATGTAATAAAAGTTAAGGAATAATTAAAGAAAAGTGTATTAAATCCTTTCACATATAAGATGCAAAATGAGATAAAGAAGTAGCTTTCCAAGCTTGAAAATATTTCCATATTTGTTTAATCATGATCTCCAGGAAAAAGGAAATGAGATAATACAACATGAAATAAGTGGCAAAGTCCTTGGATAGTTATTTAAAAATACTAATAGTAACTGTTGAGCATACTGAAATTATTATTTTGAATCTGTAACATTATCTTTTAAATAGTTTGAAAAAATCAAAGGAATTTTGTATGAATGGTTTCAAGTATCACATGAATAAGAACTTTAAGTTAATAAGGGAATATTATCTTAAAGTTTAATGTGGATAATTTTATCCTTTTTTTTATGCAGAAGCAAAACATATTTATGAGGCTCAGGCAGAAAACATGTTTACTTCCTAATTTTCAGGGACCTTGTTTAAGTTTCCTCATTGACATTTTGAAGGAACTAAACTATAATACTTGTATAACTAATTTCATTTGAAAACATATAATTTGCCATGTAGATGAGTAGAATCTTATATTTGAGAGAAATCAAAGGATTAATTTTATAGCATAAAGTTACAGTTATTCTTTAAACCACATTTCATTGAACTTTTATACCTGTATTTTTAAAATGCAAAGTAAAAATGACATTTACTTTATTTTTGCTATGCCAACAATATAATCTTAATTGATTTTAGCAATGGATATTTAATGTGAAATAAGTAATTCATAATTCAATATGATGATAAGTAGTGTTTTAAATGTACTTATATTAATTTTATTCTACTTTATGATATAACATTATGACCAACCCATTGTAAACACACAGTGAAATATGCAATGATAAGACATAATTGTGTATATTTTGGCATATTTGGCATATTTACACATATACTTAAACCAGGTAATATTTATAGGCAGGAATATTAAGAAAACAACCTTGTTTGATAGTTACTTTTATTATATAAATGCCACACAAATTAATATTTTGGCCCATGCTATTTTATTTAAGCAGACTGATATTTAGTGTGCTGCAGCACCACCAAAAATCCTATTGTGCTCTTACCTTCTAGTTTCCAAGAAACTATTCTTGCTAATATCAGTCTAATAAACAGTTTTTGGATTAAATGATAATCAGTTCAAAACTAACAACTCAGGGTGCACATTCACTTAATAACCACCTGTTCTCAATTTCATTTTCTACTAGATCCAACTATCATTCTATGTGGTGTTTCTCAAAGGAATAATAGTTGTATGCTGAAAAGAAAATGAGTTTACTAACAAACCTTAGGGTTTTATGCTGTAATTTACTCAGAGGACTTTCTAGTGCTTTTTAGAGCATTCTTATTTACACAAATTCTTGTTTATTCACCTGTGTTATAAAAAATGCAAGGGCAGATAAGCCTCCTGCAGCTTTCAGATCTACTCTAGTGCTTCCCCTAACCTGGCAGCCATCCTACTTACCCAGAAAATGTGCTTCAGTGGCTCCATCAAATGTGGAATGTCCCTCCAAAAATCCGAAGAAGTCCACTGACAGCTATGCTTCTCTGTCAATGACATGCAATGATAACATTTTTCTTCACTTTGTAGCCAATACCCTGGCAAGCTCTTGACCACAGAACATCTGCAAACTTTTCCAAGATCATGAGATCACTGACTTTCCTTTTCTTTTTGCTCTCAACCTGTAGATAACGCATCCGTTACCAAATGATCCTTATTAATTATTTGTTTCTCATCATGTCCAATGTGAATGAAGTAATGAAACAGTGTGATATTCTAATGGACTTTAAGAAGATCAAAGTTTCATCAGATTAGGCTATTTCAAATGTCAGAACTGCCATAGAGCTGAGGTACAAAAGTGAAGCTATCCTGTTGTCTATCAGGTAAAAGTGGTGGTACTTCTACACCTGTTGGAACTGTTCCAGGAATGGGGTGAGGGGGGTATAAAAGACAGTGGTGGAGAGAGTGAATTCAAGTATAAAATATTTGAGACATTGTAGGAATTTTCATAAATGCTACAATTAACCCATACAGAGCACAATCATAAAAGTGAAAAAAAGAAACATTTAATCATCTGTTAAAAAAACGTAAATAAATCTCTATGGATTCTAAAAGCATTTTCTAGAACTGAGGACACCTATCTGGTCACAGAGTTTTGTTGATTTGCTTATAGATAGATGGATAGATAGATAGATAGATAGATAGATAGATAGATAGATAGATATAACATTTGGAACAGCACCTTAAATTAAAGTCACTCTGATTCTGATTACCCATAGTCACTCTTTAAAGTTAATCTGCTTTCTTTATAGGTGATTTAGTTGGGATGGGTAGAAGAGACTAAACCTGGACAATAATTGAATGTTTGGGAATAAATAATTATCATATTATTTTTTCATTCATTTTATGTGATTTTTAATAAGTAATGATAAGTTCAACAGAAGATTTTTGAGGGTATTTGACAAATGTTTCTGTCACCATTACTAAAAGACCATTTAAGTCTTTTCAATAGTTAATGCTTCACAACTGAGTCACATAAAAAGGAATGTGCTACTATTAAGCCAGAATGATAAATATAAATTTAATTCCTATTCATGTTGTGTATGATGTCTTTCTCTGGATAAGAATCAATTGCAATTAATGTATTCTAAATCATCCTTTTTTTTCCTGACAACCTTAAATGTATCTAGTTCTATGTCCTATTTAATGGAAGCATGAATTCTAATATTATAGTGTTTGTTTTTATTTTATTTTGTTTTACCCTCTATGTAACTTCTTTGATCTTCAAGTTCAAAATACATGTAATTTCAGCTAAAATTTCTTAGGTTCATGAAAACACATCCTGACATTTGAAAAATGTCAGTAAAAAAAAAGAAGTAAAGGATGTTTACTTCTTTTAATATTTGTGCTATTTTATAAAGTATTGTAGATCTAAACTTTTTGAAATAGTCTCTAAGAAAAAAGGTATATATTACATATATTTTTACTGAATATGTTGAGTTCTAAAGTCAGTGTGTGTTTGTGTTTGTATAGTAATAGCTCAACTAAAATATGCAAATTATTTTTCTTATCACTCTTCTTAACAACAAACAAAAAACTTCATTAGTGAATTTCATTAATATTTAATACATTATTTTTAATACCATTTACTTAAACCTTGGTAATTGTCAATACTTGAAAAAAATTATATCAAATTCTAAGTAAATCAAAGTGTAAACAATGAATATAATTAATTGTTTAATTAACTAATTAGCTACTACTTAAACAGTAGCTTTTGAATTTTAATTTATTTAGAGCTAAGTAGTTCTAAATGGGGAGGGTGCCTCCTCTCCCCATTAGATCCCACATGCAAACAGGCCTCTTTTTATACTCATGTCATTTTTTAGGTGTATATTTCATGCATAAGAGAAAATATAAAATGTTTGTCTTTCTCAATCTAGTACATTTCACTTAAGGTGATGATCTTCTTTTCCATCCATTTTTCTGCAAACAATATAATTTCCTTCTTGTTTATGATTGAATAACATTATATTGTATATATATATACATATGTATATGTATATACATACCACACTTTATACATTCATCTGTTGATGGGCTCCTAGTTTGCTCTCATAGTTTAGATATTGTGAATAGGGCTGCTTTATAAATTATTGTCATATAACAAAGCAAACACACAGATGTCAATCAAAAATATGCAACACAACATGGGTCAATTTTAGATTCTTTAGGAAAAATTAATATAATATTTAATTTATTGCAATAGCTAATATCTGTGTTACATTTTTTAAAAACTTATTAGCAACTAAAAAGCTACATAATATATTACAAATCAATGGTTTGAGAAAACTGTTATTCAAAGCAAACAAACGTCAACTCTTTTTTTTTAATTCATTTATTCATATGTGCATACATTGTTTAGGTCATTTCTCCCCCCTTCCCCCTGCCCCCTCCCTCTACCCCCTACCCTCCTTGCTTCCAGGCAGAATCTCTTTTGCCTTTATCTCTAATTTTGTTGAAGAGAAAGTATAGGCAGTAATAAGAAAGACAAAGCATTTTTGCTAGTTGAGATAAGGATAGCTAGACATTGAGATTCCTAGCATTGCTTCCACGTACAAAAGTATTACATCTCAAGTTGATTCATCTCTAACTGACTTTTTCACTAGTTCCTGATCCCTTCCCTTATTGACCTCTGTCGCTTTAAGGTTTCTGTACTAGTTCCTCTGCAGTGGGGATATTGAATACTTTCATGTTTTGGGTTTCTTACCTATCCCCATACATCCCATGTGTGTTCTCCCTTTATCATGTGACCCAAGTTCAACCACATTGCTGTATATACCCTACCTCTAAAGTCTGCATATGAGGGAGAACATACAATTTTTCGTCTTCTGAGCCTGGCTAACCTCGCTCAGAATGATGTTCTCCAGTTCCATCCACTTACTTGCTAATGATAAGATTTCATTCTTCTTCATGGCTGAGTAAAATTCCACTGTGTATAAATACCACATTTTCTTAATCCATTCTTCAGTAGTGGGGCATCGTGGCTCTTTCCATAACTTGGCTATTGTGAATAGTGCTGCAATAAACATGGGTGTGCAAGTGACTCTGGAGTAATCTGTGTTGCATTCCTTCTTTAGATATATCCACAGGAGTGGGATTGCTGGATCATATGGTAAATCTGTTTAGATTTTTAAGAAACCTCCAAATTTTTTTCCAGAGTAGTTGCACTAGCTTGCATTCCCACCAACAGTATACAAAGGTTCCTTGTTCCCCACATCCTCCCCAACACCTGTTGTTAGTGTTTTTTTATTTTTATTTATTTTTTTTTCACACTAACATAATTTTCTTTATTTTTTCACTAATGGAGGAACTTTATATTTTTTCTAGGTTGTTCTTTTTGTTAATGCACAAAAAAGACATAGCAATGAACAATTTGGCCTATGTCTCCCTTTCTTAAGAAAATATTTGGTTTCAAGTATTTTGTTCACTATATTGAAATCAAATGTATTGTTGAAAATTCCTTATGGTAGCTTTTAAAATTGCTGTTGAGTCACTCTATAGATGATGGGATCTAGATTAGTTTTGATTTGAATGCTTAAAACAGAAAACCCTGGATTAGAACACAGCATTACTCCTAATGTGCCCCCACGTATACACACACACACACACACACACACACACACACACAAGCACACACACACACACACACACCATAAACACATTCCCAATATGGAATGATTTTATATTTTGCCAGCCCCAAATCACTGACCATATCTTAAAGCACTCATAGGATGAGAGAAAATCGTTTATTCTTTTATTATTTTCTTCAGTCATTGTTGTATAAGTACCTCATCCTTCTACATTCTTCTTTATCTTTTTTTCTATGCATTATCAATTGGAGAAAACACTTGAGCCAAGCAAAAATAGAACAAATTCATTAGAAAAATCCATGAGAAATCAATGCTCATTTGAGTTTCACTGAGAGGAAATACAAATAAATTGACCAGACCATATGATCAGAGTAAGCACCAAGTTAGCAAAGATGATGACATCATAAATAATGTAAGGTGAATACAGTTAAAATGTGTGTATTTTCTGGTCATGAAATATAGTCACTAGAATTCATTCAGTATTCATAGGATACTCTTCAAGTGTTAGTGGTTTTTTTAATGATGGCTATTCTAATAGGGGCGAGGTGGAATCTTAGTGTTGTTTTGATTTGCATTTCCTTTATGATTAGAGATGGTGAGTATTTTTTCATGTGTTTTTTGGCCATTTGAATTTCTTCTTTTGAGAAGGTTCTGTTTAGTTCAGTTGCCCATTTCTTTATTGGTTCATTGATTTGGGGAGAGTTTAGTTTTTTGAGCTCCCTGTATGTTTTGGTTATCAGTCCTTTGTCTGATGTATAGCTAGCTTCAACTCTTTTATTATTATAAATTTGTTGATAGTTTAAATTTCAAATACAATGAAAGATAAAATAAAAATTCTACTCAATATTTATATTTCATAGCTCAATTAGAGGACTAAGAAAATAACTAAAGTATAAATGTTGATTCTTAAAACTTGCTTGAAAACTTTCCAAAATAATTTCTATATATCTAAATATTAATTTTCTAATCACAACAGTCTAGTTAAAAACTTTAATTCTCAAATTGATACAATTTCTAAGAAATAATTTAAGTATATGATTTCTTAAAAAGTCAATTAAGATTAATGAAATTTTTTTTAAAACTTCTGGTACTTTTTTAGATTTTGGAATATATTAATATTGCAGAGAGTAGACCACCCCTACATTCATAGTCAGCTGAACTAATATTCTAAATTTGGGGTGTAATGCTCACCCTAAGTTTCTTCCATATCCTTTGTTTTCACAGCCTATTTTTCTTATTGTTGTCTTCCTTGTTACCTTTAATATTATATCATAAAGTTTGGATTTTCTTGTATTCTGGAAGTAAAAAACTGTTCTTTTCTTGCAATGTCCTGTGACCTCTGTAATACTTCATGTTCAGAAATGTGCTTATTCAGTAAAATATCGAAAGTGCTTGCCAATATTCAAAATATTGCTGAATTTTGATTAATATTCTGCTTGGTGTTTGCTTCCCAGTTATTCTATCAAGAATATGTAACAATCTCACTAGGACAGGTCTTTAAACATAAAATCAATGGCCCTGGAACCATCACAAAACACTTGGTTGTTAGTTCAGATATTGAATTCTGTTCCAAAATAAAGTTCACTTATTTTTATTTTCACCAACTATGACTGGTAATTTTCCAGAATCAGATTCAGTATGTGAATTTTCTTTGTCAAAATATCTTTTCTATGAAGTCAGGTCTTGCTTTAGCATTGTAGATGGAATCACATGTTTGGGGTCAGTTATTTCCCAAATATAACCACACAGAATGCAAGTAGAATCCATTCACTCTAAAATTACCTTTTGGGTTTTATTCACAATGCATTAATCCCAAATTTGAAGCCAACACTCTTCAGTACCATGAGCTTCAAAATATTTTGTAATCCCTTATTCTTGTTTCAGTATTATATTCTTTCAATTTTCCAATCTACCATGAATCTAAAATTTTGTCTCTATATCCAACAATATGACCCACCACCATTCTCTGACTGCTCTCTTCTCCTCCATATCATAAGTAAGTATGGTCTTATCCCAAGTGCAACAGTTGCTCTGTAGCCATTGTATGAACTAATTGTTTTATTTATCACAGTCCCAGAAAACTTAAAAACACCTACCTATGCATTGATATATAAATTCATAGTGTTACATAAATATAGACATGTATATATGTATATATATATTGTCACTGAAAAATATTAGCAAATGCATGTTGATTATCTTGTTTCCTTAAATATAAATATTATTGCTAGCTTGTGCATCTTTATTGATACTATTTCCTTACATCTCATGTCTATCCAGCCTCTCTCACACAACTGTGTCTTCCTACTTACTCTAAAATCTTGATTCAAAGTATGTGGACCTCTCCAGCTAAATCTCTCTGTTCTTAATATCCCCAGTTATTAAAAGATTTTAATTAACTTCAATTTCTTTTCTTTGCTCCATTCTAACTCCTGCATATCTCCTCAGAATCTAATGTCACCTTCATATCAGTAATTTTACATGTTTTTCACTCCTATGCTACTTGACTTCTCAATAGATTTTGTCCTTCTTAAATACTCTGTCATATAATTAACTCCTTGGTGTCTTTGATGTAGTTTTCATTGTTTTCCTATTCTGACACTGGTTGATTGATGCTATGCCATCTGGATATTAAAAATTGAAAATCCTCAAGATTCATTAAAGTTATCTGCCAACTTATAATTATGATTTTTCCCTAGGCAATTGTATACACATAAACACACATGCACGCAAAACAGACACAGATACACAGACACACAAACACACGTGCATTTTCAAACTCTGCAAATGAGTCACAGTATATTTTTTAATCATCTCCATGTTTGCCAGATTCACATATTCACTTCCTTGCTTGCTATATTTTTGAGACTATCTTAGCATCATTTCAAATAAATCCCACAGATGTACATAAGTAAGGGCAAACTGCTGAAAAAATGCTGCCTAATTTCCTGTTAGACATGCAGGTTAGACTGCACTGAGTTTTTAAATCTGTATCATTGTGACTTCATGTTAAAGGCTAACAGTATTAAAATCTTTTCTAATGTTTTTATACTCGTGTTATCTTAAAATCTCAGATATATGTATTGAAATAAATATATTCCTCTTGTTTTTATTCAACTCTTAGGATGTTCATTACATTTTCATAACTTCTCTACATTCTAGGCAAATATTGGAAAAAATAAAGCAAGGGCACTGATTTCTGAATGTACATTCTAATAAGAAAAGAAGAATATGGAGTAGGGTGGAGGTTGGTTAAAGGTCACCTACCTAGCAAGAGTCAGGTTGTAGATTTAAACTTTAACAATGCAACAACAACAAAAAAATAAAATAAATGTAAAGAAAGGAAGAAAATTAGCAAGTTTATATAGGATGATGAAAATTATGTTAAATATAACAAAGTATAAAGCAGTGTTAGAAAAATAAGTTATTAGAAAAGTGTGTGGTATAGAGATTGTTCAGAAAGTCTGTTTAATTAGAAGACATTAGAGCAGATTACTCAATGAAAAGATGAAGCATATGGATAAAAAGTCACTTGGATTCCTATGGAAACCTGCTGATAGAGTGTAATGGGCCATGGGAAGAGTGAATCAAACCAGGGAACAAGATCGGGTAAGGTCAGATCAATAATTAAAATAAGATTGTTTAGAAATGTTAAGTTATGAGAAAAGCTATCAGTTTTTGTATTCATAAAATGGGAATCTGTTAGTGATTTTGAAAAATCAGATATTTATGGCATTCTTTTCAAAAGATCAGTATAACTCTGCTAGGCAATGAGAATGAGATTGTAAATGGGGGATTGGTCAAAATATTTTTGGAGCTATTATAAGAGGCACAAGGAGAGCCATTTTCTTGGAGTAGGACAGTAATTTACATTAATATGAAGAGACTGAGACATTTTTATCTATAAACCTTATGATCATATTTGGATTTTTTTCTTTAATTGATCAGATATTGATTTAATCAACTTCAGGTTTATATTTTTGTCTCAAGTTTATTACTTTTGTTCTTTTTCAAAGGTATCATTTTGATTCTAATGGTGTTATACTTTTCCAAATTCTGTGTTATTTTTAATTTTAACAAAGCATCTCTTGGTTAGGAACACACAAAGGAATGATAATTAAATGACTTAGCTTTAATATGATATCATTAATCATAGTCTATAACCAAAAATGGTTTTTGGAGCCAGCAGCTGTAGCTAACACCCTTAATCTTTGCTACTCAAGTGGCAGAGATAAGGAAGATCATAATTCAAAACCAACTCAGGCAAATAGTTCACGAAACCCTATCTCGAAAATACCCAACACAAAAAAGGACTGGCAGTGTGGCTCAAGTGGTAGAGTGCCTACCTAGCAAGCATGAGGCCTGAGTTCAAGCCCAAGTACTGCTCCCAAAAACTTTTCTTTGGGTGGTCTACATTCAACATTCGAATTTAAGATAATCCTGAATATTAACTAAGCCTCATCACAGCTTCTGTAAATAAGCAGGTTCCTCAAACTGGAAGCCAGGGCTTGGTAAACCAATTGATTATTAGGAGGTAATTTTCAGTTCTTTGACTTACTGCATTAGAATCTCATTAAATTCTATTTATTTTATTTATTTATTTATTCATTTATTTTGTGTGCTATTAGGGTTTGAATTGGGGGCCTGGCATTTGCTAGGCTGTACTTTATCAAGAGTTCACACCCCTAGACCATTTTTGCTTTAGTAATTTTTCAAGTAGGGTCTTGCATCTTTGACTGAGGCTGGCCTTAGAACACAATCCTCCTACCTACAAACTCCTGAGGAGCTGGGATCATAGGTGTACGCCTCCATGAAACCCCTTAAATCCTGCTTTTGAAACCACCTTTCTATGATACTGCCTGCCATTTCAGTACATGTATTTCTGCCATTGCTTTAGTGGAAAGCTATCCCTAATCTCTGGTGAATTTTGTGTTATACTTATAGAATATAGAAGTTCTGGATTGTGAGGGCACGAGTTGAAAATTAAGTATAATTCTTGTTCTGATTCAGAATATATCATGTAGCAAAGTTATGAGAAAGATAATACGGAAATCTTGAACCAAAACACATTAAATATGGTCATAAAGTGAGATAGTCAATTATGGCTTTGCAAAAGCCATTATAAAGCTGAAAAGATTGTTGGTATAAAAAGCTAATCTGTTTCTATTACTGACTAAGGTGTATGATAATTATATTTATGTTATCAAGGGTGAGCA
The DNA here is from genome assembly GCF_047511655.1 of Castor canadensis. Taxonomy (NCBI): domain Eukaryota; kingdom Metazoa; phylum Chordata; class Mammalia; order Rodentia; family Castoridae; genus Castor; species Castor canadensis. The sequence goes on along the minus strand of NC_133390.1, from coordinate 23,458,219 downwards.
GGCAATGGATATAAAAGAGATAAGAACAGATGAGCCAATCTCGGTGTTATCTAATATATATCTGTCTTCAACAGAAAGGCATTAAGCGAAAGAGCAATGTCGTTATTCTACTGTGAAAAAGAAATTATGAAATTTTAAAGTTATGCCAATAGAAGCAAAGAGAAGTGGGAAAGTGAGTGAAATTGATCACTCTAAGCAGCTGGTTTCAATAATTCAGTATGCTCAAAATAAATGTTTATGATAGGAAGTCAGGAGCACATGTAAGTTACTAACTTATGAATGTAGGAACCAACTCTTCTCCAAAACACTTCATCAGAATATACATTTTGGAAATAATATGCAGTGGAAGAATGCCTTGACTTTCTAGCTGAATATTTACATTTAATATTTGTAATGTTTGCATAAGCATAAATCACAGTGAGAATAACACACTCTTTTATAACACCATGCATTATGGGATAGCACAATTTAAGAATAATAAATAATCTAATTTCCACATTACAAGAAAAAACTCACTTTTTGTTTTACATTTACATTTATGTTAAGTATAATTAAAGGCTTGTTTTAATAATTATTGATTTTATTTTTAGAGTTTATTTAAAAACATATTGAATTCCTAACAATTGCCATTACTGAAAAAGCATCATGGCTGAAAATAGTCATAAAGTTGGAGAAAGCAATATTCATTCCTTCTACTATAGAGAATAGAGTTTCACAGTTCACAATCACACATGTATTATTTCAAAATTTGAAGTATAACGTCATAGTATGTTGTAAACATATGCCATCGTAACTATCTTAACATGCTAAAATTCTTAACATCCCCAATGTTATGCAATTGAAATTCATGTTCTAGAATTTTAGCAGCTGATACAGTTCCCATTAGTAGCAGCCCTAGACTAGCATTGATTACAATAATAAATAGTGTGAACAGAACAATTCCCTCATCATGAATTCTATAGAACAGAGCTATTCTAGAAAATGCAAAAAAAAATTTATATCCTACCCATGTTTTTTTCTGTTTTCCTTATTAAATATGTGAACTATAGTAGAAATTTAATATTAGTTCATAATTTTCTTTGAAAACCTGAAATCCATAACTGTTTTGAATGCAACTTCACGCAATAATTGATTTCTTTTCTTTAATTGTTCTTTTAAGTCAGTTCAGAAGAAAAAGTAAAATCAATCACTATTGAAAATCAATAGTGATTACAATGAGACTTTCTTTCCACTTTGTTACTTAAATACACTTAAATTCAGACCAACTAATCTTTACAAACAGAATATAATGTAAATTCATGAAAGTAGAGGACTTGAACATTTTAGGGTGTGATTTTTTTCATGTATTCATCTAAAAAACTTTATTTACCATTTACAAATTTGGTAGAACTCTGAAATAATTATGCAAGGCAAAGATTTATGAAATGAATAACTCTTAGGTTTTTTTAATACATATACAGATTTCATTTTTGAACTAATTTTAATGACAAAATGAGTACAATTATTATCAAATTATGTTTCAAATTATTTATTTAAGCTATATATGTTATTTCTTAAATTAAGAATAGTATAAAACTGCATCCGTCCAGATTTCTCTAATGCTTGCTAAAAGAGAACTTTAGAAAAATTAACTTTAACAAAGTTTATTTGAGTAAAGAATAATCAATAATTGGAAGGACTCAGAATAAGGCATTCAGAATGTACACAGTGAGCTTTTGTGAACAGAACAAGGAAGCAAAATTAAAAATCACCTGATTTACTACAGCTTGGCAACTTGCCTGATATGGTTATGATCTTAGCAGTTAATTGCCTCTTGTTCATTGCAACTCCCTTGTATTTGGCTGAAATTTAGTTGTTTGTTAAATTTCTGTTTGTTTATTTGATAAGTTATGTTGTGATTTGTTACTTATGTATTAAAAGAACCAAGGAAGTCCCAGTCTAATGGCTTCTTATTAATTTTTAACACTGCCAAAATGACCCTTTCAAAATAGAGGACATGCAACCATTATCCTCTCTTCCAAAATAAATGATCAAGTTGTTGGACTATGAGACCATGTCTCATACATTTAAAATGAGAGAAACATTTTTTGTATTCTGTTTTTTTTTAAATTTGTTTCCTTTTAATGATTTCAGGCTGTTCTAATATTGCTTTATAAACTATCATTTTATCTTAAGCTTCTTGAGTATAGGGTTCTTATTTACCCAATTAACGTGTATATTATTTTTTGTGACATCAGTGTACATAGTAGCTAAACAAATGTCTTTGAAAATAAGAATTCATATTTGAAGAAAAAAGATATTTCAAAAAGCTTAAAAATCATATTTAAAGCACTCAAAAGGAGCATTTAATACTATTTTTTCAATTGGTTCAGAGTTAGAAATCTTTAACATTAAAACTATCTTAGAGCTGGCAGAGTAGCTCAAGTGATAGAGTGCTTAGTAACCATGAAGCCTTGCATTCAAACCCCAGTTTTGCCAAAATAATAGGAAGAAAACCAGCTTAGTGGTGGAGTCCATACTGAGCATGAGCAAGACTATGAGTTCAATTCCTGGCATCACAAATAAGTACTTAAATAAATCAATAAATAGGACATTTAAAGTTATACATATACTTAATACTTTATTACTTATTGGTTATTGAGCAGTTCTAACTGAGTGGATGGTTCAGAGCTGAATTATGGCACAATATTTTGCTTGGCTGATATGTCTATGTATGTCTTAGGGCCACAAGAGCACAAGATCTCAATATATCTTAGGGTTTCTGACTTGTTATTTAAGTTCTTTCAGGTAATCAATAGGGCAATTTCATATTAAAAATATCACTAAATCAGCTTCTAAATTATTATGTAAAGACTGACAAATATCTTTAGGTGATTCTATTAATCCAGCAGTAACTTCCTAAGTCTTTATTGATTAGGTTATGGAGTAAATCATATAAAAAATAAATATAGAAAACAAAAACATTTGACTTCAAAAATCAGTATGCTAGCTAAAACTTAAGGTATATACTTTTGTAGAAATAATTACTCTAGAAGGTGCACAATAGTTAAAATATGAATTTTTCAAGTACTAAAATTATTAGCATTTTCGGTGAACTAAATGGAAAAAATTTATAAACAGTTGCAATTATCCCAAAATGACCAAAGAAATTTTAGAAGGATTAACTCTGAAACAAATCCACCATTTTCAGTGGTAATACAGCTAATGGATTTTTCAGTATATCTTATATTTGAAAGTGATGAGTTACAGGGAATTTAATTATTTTTCTTGCAGTTGGTCTGTAGGCCATAGCCACATTTTAATAGTCATTACTCTAATTATATTCAACCAGTGAAGTAGTGCTTTGTCAGTTTTCCTCTGAGACCTAGATTGATGTTTTTATCCTCTATGAGAGTTCACATGATCACTGAGCAAGGATTATACCTTTCTTTCTGTAAATAGAGTATGATATTAATATTAGAAGTTCTAGAAAATTATTTAAAACTTGTCATATTTTCTACCCTCTTTGAGAGATGATTGATGAGGCAATAATTGCAAAGTATAATAAGTTTCAGGAGTGAGAGTCATTGAATAAGTAATAGAGTACAAGCTATTCTTATTAAATAATAATTAATTTGAGATTTCCCCATCTTTTTTTCTTCTTACAAAACTTGGAAAACCAAGAACTAAAATATTTATGACATTTAAGGAGGAAAATTAAGAAATTTTCTTATTTCATTACAGAAAATCTGATAGTTCTTGGATGGGGTTTCTTGGTTGGGATATTTCTTCCTTGGTAATTATATTATGCTAATAAATAATAAAAGTAAAAGCAGGAACAGTAATAACAAGAACAATCAAAGCAAAATTATTTTACATGGTTAAAAACCTTTTCTTTTTATCCAACTTCTGTTGAAAAAAAACTGTAACTCTTAATTACGCTATTGTTTCACATAATTTTACTATGTAAAATCATCTGTTATCTGATGGACTATGCACTCTTTTCTAGTGCAATGCCTAGAGTGAAAGTGTCTTTTCTATTCAATATCATTATTCAATTTTACCAAGTATTTCAATTAAATAAGGCCAGATTGCATGAGTTCAGGAAAAGTAGTTTTTGTTCTGGCAAAAGAAATGTTTTCAGAAATTGCTAGATTTTATCATGTTGAACTATGTTTGCTCATTTATAGTATTAAGTATTTGTAGTTTTAAATATCAAGGAAAGATCAGGGTTGGTAATGACTGCAATCCCAACACTTGAGGTGGAAACAGAACAGTTACTATCAACCAATACTTGTGAAAGCAAATACTTTATAATACTATACCATAATGTATTAAATTCACTTTAATTTATAACTATTATCAAATTATACTCACTGCTCACCACATTAGCCTATTTATTATAAATTATAACTATGTTTTAGGTATTGAACATTTGCTCAAAAAATTATCATAACAATAATAAATTTATCAGTAGTTTTTATTAAATATATTTCCAACCAATGTATTTTGCATTTTGAAATCAGAGGCAAGCAACTCTCCAGTCAATATTTTAATTTTTAAGATGAGTGCAACATTTGAAATCATTATAATGTTGCTAAGAATTTGCCTTGTATTTAATAATTTGGAATTAATTCAGTATAGTTCCTATAATCCCTGTCTACATGTTATGCACTAGATTGATTTAAATAATTATTGGCATAAATATTTTCAAATGTAGAGTCATCTGAGGATTCTTAACAAAGCATGGGAATATGTTATAGTCACACAAATATCAAATCCATTTTTTATTGATCAGAATGTCTGTGTAGATATGTGTTATTTTTCTGTGAGAGAATGTATTCCACTCTCATGATAGATAAATTAAAGGACCACTAATCTGATTCTAAACATAGAACAAAACAATAGCTTAGAAAATGTACATTGTCACAAAATTATTCATTTAAAAATTACTGGTAACTCTACTGACACTGAGATAATTGGTTAAAATTACTAAAGAACTATTAAATATTAAAAAAAGAATACAATAGAGAAAAAGATTTTTAATTTCTGAATGCCATAATTAAAATTAATTGATTTATTATTATTGCTTCAAATGACCTACAAATGGTATCTAGCAGTGTTTCCCTGCACTGCTAACACTTTTCCATAGTGCATTCATCTCCTGACATCACTGCAATCCAATGTTATACACTGTTGCCTACAAATTTTGTCACTGTTATTGATAAAATTGACTCATTTAAAAACAACTCTGGAAGAAAGCCTATTTTTCTTTCTGAAGTTTGCATTTCAATGTTATTTCTTGTGAATTATTTTTTCTTTGTTTAGAAATCTTGGATTAAAATTGCCATAAAAAACAAGGTATGTTCTTTTTACAATCCTGATTAAGTTGTGGATGTTTAATATCTGTAAAGGATGAACAGTGGAAGTATTCTGGATTCTAAGAAGACCTGGCATTTGCGGATCAGGATATTCCATAAGCACAGTGGTGCTCAGTCAATATCTGCACAGTCCTGCAGCATTGATGCTCAGATCTCTGGTAGCCAGGCAATACCATTAGGCAAGGTATTGAAGGATTATATTCTGGGAAATACAACCTGTTAGCATAAAGCAACCAAAAATATGAATGTTTGTGATCTATAGTGACCTTTTTTTCCCTTGAGCATTCTTTCTCAGTCTTTGTTCTACTTAACCCAATGTATCTACACTGAAAGCTAACTACAGTTCCAAGTTTCCCTCGAGTTTAGTATACTGAATCTGATTTTTATAACCAACCTTGATTTGTACTGTAGAGGGGTATTGAATCCATTTTCTCCTTCTTCCATCAATGGTAAATCTGAATGGTGAGCTTTTGTTGGGAATTTTTTAGTGACCTTTACACTCCTGTAGTGTCCATTCCCACTGAGGCTGTGGAGGACCTCTTAAATTAATAGTCTACATCTGCTTTGCAGCTGCTATTTTCTGTCTCTGAATCTCTGTTGTTTGAACAAATCTGAATATTTGTGTGGGAGCTCTTTTCTTTCAGGTTTTCCAATCATTTTGTGATTATTAAATCACTTTCTTATTGAAATGCCTGGAAGGTTACAAAAGACTTGAACAAATAACCCTGTCTTGAAGTTACCTCAAAATTCCTCTCCTACCCTGAACCATTGAACAACTTGCAACATGATACATTTCACCCACCCAGACACCTGTTCTCCCTTCTCGGAACCAACTACCTGGTGACCTTGTTTTCTTTCTTCCCTCCCTACTTAAGGAACACTCTTTACCAGAACCATGCATCACTTACTTCTGGATTCATCTGGATGTATTTGGTGTCCCTCTCTGGCTTTTAATAAAGCCTGTCCAGTGTGTTGAGGTTGGTTCATTTTCTTTCTCATCTATACTTGCTTTGTTAAATGCTTTGAACCTAACAATGCCTACTTATTTTGTTTTATTTTTACTGAACTCTTGGGCTATATGTGCATTATATTATAAATTAATTTACTAAAAAGTTGTAAGAAAGGTTAAAGGAAATTTTTCAGAAAGCAAAGAAAAAGTAAGATAAGAGTATTATTTTTAGACAATCATGATACAATGAAAGCAAATTGTTTGGAAAGAGAACTTAAGGAAAACTCACAGTTAAGTTTGCTTCCCTGAAGAGTTTGGACATTTAGAAGACCCACTCAATGATAAACTCAGTGAATAAGGAAAAGCCATGTCATTGATACATTGTAATGAACTCAATGTTCTAAGGTCAGAGAAGTTACTACAACTTGCAGGCAGGAAAAAAATGCATACAAAAGATGGAGAATCAGAATTGTATTGGTTTTCAGCAACAGCAGGAAATTAAAGGCATTTACATTTCCAAGGTAAATTCTTTCCTATTCACAATAAAATTCTTACTCAAACAAAAAACGAAAGTGTGAAATAAAGATTACTAGATATGCAATGTGTCAAATTTTTCCTTTTTATTCCTATTTTCTCTGTAAGCTATTAAAGGAGATAACTCATCAAAATAATTTTAGGATTTGCAGATCTGTATTGGAATAGATTAGAAGCTGTGAGATTGCGCTTTCTTAGAAGATGCAAATAAATTCTAAATGCATGACACATTTGTATATCTTAAAGACAAATTATACGTATTGTTGAATGTGTTATCATAATTGGCTAAAAATGTATGATAATTCCATAGGCAACAAAGTAAATGAAAGCAATCAATTAACTTTAAGAAAAATAAATAAAATATATAAGAAATAATAAAAAGTAATCATTGCGATAACAAATAGACATAAATGTGGCCACAGGAGAAAATATAGTTATTATAATTAAAATTCCCAAGTCCAGTCTCTGTTAAGATCAAAGTAGCCCATAAAGGCCAGAGGATATCACTGAATGCTTTGAAGTCTATCACTAACTTAAAGCTTAATCCTGCCTTTACTCAAGAGTAAACCACACACTAAACATCAGTAAAGCTTGGGGCTGGGAGTTTCATGCAGGTAATCTCTTTAATTTAACAAGATAAAACCCACTCCCAAGAACTGTACCCTAGGCATCTGATAGATGGGCTGAGAATTTCACACAGGTAATCTTTACCAGATAGACTAAGGGTTGAGAATTTGACATAGACAAAGGACTAAGAATTACACAGACACATAAAAAGCTGAGTATTTCATACATGTAATCTCTGTCAGATGGAACTGAAGTTAAGAATTCTTCAATGAATGTTCCTGCTTTAAATGCTAAATTTTCTTCTAGAGACAAACCTCTTTCAGTGTATTGAAAATCAACTTTCATTAAGCCTTAATAATAGGCTTTGCTACCATTTTTACTTTATTTTAATGTCTTGCCTGAACTCTTCTCTCACTGGAAGCAATGGCCAAGGTAGATACCAGAGTTAAAGTTAAATTTGCTGATAACAATTGTGCCCTCTGGTTCAGCTGTAAAAAGGGATATCACCTTAAACTAGATACAATACATTAAGTATATGTTCATATCCATTAATTGAAAACCAATAAGCAGTCAATAAAGAGTAACATGCTATTTAAATATATGCAGAAAAAATCAAAAACTATAGCAAACCTCTTTAAACTGGCTGTTTTTAGAATAACAGGCATGGCAGAATTGTTGAAAATTCTTTTTCATATCTATAACACAAGAAATACTACAAGAAAGTTTAACCTCCTTCTATATACTATAATAAAAACAAAAACTGCCTTTTAATAGATTTGGTTCACTTGGCTTTATAATTTGGAAATTAGTAACAAGTTAAATTTTAAAGTTTAATTATGCATATCTATAAAACATAAATTTTTAACTCAGTATGCAGTTTTGCAAAGCAAAAACACATAATGAAATTTTAAGGTGAATAGAAATAAAAAGAATGCATTATTTTTAATGTTAGCAATGTTAATTATTTTTAATTAGCATTTGCCCTTGGAATAAAAGCTAGTTATTTTTCTTAGAACACTTTCTATGACCTTCATTTGCTTGTAGTTTTGTATATTTTCTAGGCGTGTCATCAGAAAATGGCCTAGAAAATAACCTTGGTTCTTGAATCCAGTAGAAGAATTCAAGGAAGACACAAAAGATTCAGAGAAAGTAATAGTAAAGTTCATTAGGAAAGGAATATGCTTTCAACAGACCTAAAGCAGGTTGTCTCCAGAGTGAGAACAATGGAGGAGAGGGGAGACAAAAAGAGAGAAACATTATCTGTTCTCCAGGCAGGAAATGGGAGCAAAAATTCAAAATGGTGGTCCCTGTCTCTTAGTCTTATAGTGGAGAGCTGGGGGGGTACATGTGATTAAAATGGGGAGGGGTCCTTTGGCTCTTGGTCTGATTTCCTGGATTTTGGTTATTTTCTTGTGAAAAGAGATATTGAGTAATTTACCAGTTTCTGCTCTAATTGATAGAGAATTTCTGTTTGAAATTCCTAATCTTTTCCTTATCTACTGCTTAGGTCTGGGTTTTGGTTTTGTTAAAATCACTTGTAAAAACCTCCCTGTACCAGACATAGTTATGTTTAGGATGTGGGTTACTCTTGGGTAAAGAGTAAATTAAGCTTTAGGGTAGTAGCCAACTTTAAATCATTCTGTGATAGCCTGTGGGCTCTGGCTACCTGATCTTAAATAGAAATTAGTGGAGGTGAGATTTTGAATCAAAATGATTTCTTCCTCTTGTGGCCACCACTTATGTCTAAGTGGAGTATCCTAAGACCAGTCTTATGTGCATAATTATCCTAAATATAAACTATATAACAGTTAAATTATAGTTTGGAGAGTTAGAAGTTCTTTTTGACTGATTCTAATCCTAATTTTGAAATTGGTTTCATTTGCATTATATATTGCACAGCAGATTAGGAAGATAGTCTATATTTATAATTTTAATTTTTGTTGCTCTCGTTTGTGAAATTCTGAGGTATCAATATCAAAAGGATATTAGTTACATTAAATTTCCATTTCCAAATATAAAAATTCAATCAAAGAAATTGAACAAGATATTAGAAAGTGAAAGACCTCCAATGTTTCATGTATCAGTGGAATCAACATTGTGAAAATGGCTATATGACAAAAGCCATCTACAGGTTCAGTGAAATGCCCATAAAAATTCTGATGTCATTTTTCACAGAAAAATTCAGTTCTGGAATTCATATGGAAGCAAAGAAAGACTCTAAGTAGCAAAGCAATTTTGAGCAAAAAAAAAAAAAACCAATGCTGAAGGTATAACAATACCTAAATTCTAATTATACTACAAAGCCATAGTAACAAAACTAGCATGGTTTTTGCACAAAAGCAGGTGTAGATACTAATGGAATACAATTGAAGATTCATAAATAAGCCCAGACACCTTCACCTCTGGAGCCCAGATTTTCAACAAAGACACCAAAAACATACACTGAAGAAAAGACAAAATAGGAATACTGAATATCCCCATGTAAAAGACTAAGTATAGATTTCTATCTCCATCCTTTACAAAAATTAATTGAAAATAGATCAATTATCTAAATGTAAGATCTGAAATTTTGGTAACACTAGAGGAAAACATAGGGAAGAGCTTTGAAAATGTAAGTATGTATATAGACTTTCTGAATAAGAATTCAACTGCTCAGGAAATAAAAGCAAGAATTGACAAATGGGATTGTATCAAATTAGAAAGCTTCTACAGAGCAAAACAAACAAAAGACAAACTGCAGAATGGGAGAAAATCTTTGACAGTTATTCATCAGATAAAAGATTAGTATCCAGAATATGCAAATATCTCTAAAAATTAAACACCAAAAGAACAAATAACCCAATAGCAAAATGAAGAGTTTTCAAAAGAAGTAAATGTAGAAATGTTCATTATCATTAGCCATAAAGGAAATGAAACTCAAAGTACTCTAATTTTCCATCTTGCCCCAATCAGAATGGCAATTATGAAGAAAAAAAAAAAAAAGACAACCAATGTTAGTGAGGATATGGGGCAAAAAGAACTTTTGCACACCACAGGTAGTAATGTAAGTTAGTGTAGATGTGTTGGAAATCAGTACAGAGGTTCCATCAAAATCTAAAAATAGAACTGCTATGAGTCTCCTGTACCACTCCTTGAGCATATATCAAAAGAAATGTAAGTCTGCATACAACATAGATACCTCCACATTCATATTTATGGCTTCGACATTCAAAATATCCAAACCATGGAATTGATGCACAGAAAAGTTGTGCTCAGGTGCTCAGGGTTCTGAGTCAGCTCTGAGAATGAAAGCACAGGCAGGCTCCAACAACAGAGGTCAGAAAGATTTTATTTGTAGAAAAGAGAAGAGAAAGACTGGATAGTGGAGAATGCAGGGGGACCCAGAAACTTGTTGTCCCATGGGTCAGGGTGAGGATTGGGTTTCTATAGACTTTTTGAGTATTGCCTGAGGGCAGAGATGTCTCTCTGTTGTAGACAGAAGTTTCCTGGGAAGGAGAGGTGTCTCCTTGACCACTTATCACCTTTTGGGACCTCCTGCAATCCATCCTTCAATCCCCCCTCTCAATGGTCACCCTAACTGCTATTAAGGATAGGGATGATGAAGTCTACTCAGTAACTGCTTCCTGCTGACAGGGGGTGATGAAGGGGCCTCATCATCAGGGCTGACCATGAGAGGAGTTAGAGGGGACCTTGGTAGTAGGTCATTTCTATCTCCATCAGAGGCATTTGTAGTTTGATGGATTCTAGGTGAGAAGAAACAAACTTAACAAGTAAATTTAAAATGCAAGCCCCAAACACAAGCAAGAGAATCCTATCTTCTCCTAGAGCCCTCATTTTTTTTTTTTTTTGCAGTACAATATCTAAATATGTGTCTAGACTGACACAATTTGGCTTTTTCTTTAGAAATTTTATATCCTCTATCTGTTAAGAAGTTTAGTAAGGCTCGTGAGATGACGGACTCAGTCAGTCCTCAGAGCAGGAGGTCATTCACATATTGTTGCAGAGTAGCTTGTATATATTGCCATTCTGCCAAGTCTTGGATTAGAGTTAACACAAAGAGGTAGGGTCTGTCTCTTAATCCTTGGGGGAAGACAGTCCAGGCGACCTGTCCAGACTTTCTTGTGGGGTCCTCAAAGTCATAGATAAGTTGGCTTTTAAGGGTAAGGGAATGCAAAAGAAGACATCCTGTAAGTTCATGACAAAGTAGGAGGCAGTACCTGGAGGTAAAATCATATAGGGATTTGGAACTACAGGGTGGAGAGGCACTACTGCTTCATTGATCAGGTGGAGATCCTGGATTAGCCTCCATTTGTTAGGTCCCTTCCTGACACTGAGAATAAGAGTATTATATTGGTGGAGCATTCTATTAGCAGTCCCTGTCTCTTTATGTCTTTGATTATGGGAATTAGTCCCTCCTTAACTTATGGCTTTAAAGGATATTGGTTTTGATAGGGAAACCAGATGGATTAGGACTGGGACAGCTGTTTGTGACAGTTTCACAGTATGTCCATCCATCCACACTGTGGAGTCTACTTCTTCCTCTATTAGGGGAAAGCAAAAGTACTTGCCTGGGGCTAAAAGGAGCTGTACTGCCAATTTAGATAGAAAGTCTCACCCTAGCAGAGGCATAGGGGTTTCTGGGACAATTAAAAAGGAGTGACAGAAAAGGAAATCTTCCCAGGAGCAGGCTAAAGGCTAAGTGAAATAATGCTCTAGAGGCTGGCCTGATATGTTCTGAGCAGTAACTTACTTGGAGGACTTGGGTCTGGGAGAGAAAGGAATAGCTGAGATACTGGCTCTAGTATCGCTTAGGAGGCTGACCTGTGCTTAACCTGGGGCTCCTCTGCTTTTATCACGGTTACAGAGCCTGGATGGGAGGCCCAGGGACCCGTCATTTGGTGGGAGGCTCTGCCTTGTTTCTCCTGGGAACAAGACACAATGTGCCTTCCATTGTTTTCCCTAACAAATGGAGCAGGGTCCTGGAGGTAGCTTTCCCCAGGGACACTCCTTCCTAAAATGGCCTGGTTGTCCACATTGGAAGCATGTCCTGGGTTTGGACTTTGCCCCAGGTAAGCTTCTTTGAGCACTGCTATCAGGGTCTCCTGCCATTTATCTTTTCTCATTTCCTTCTCCAGGTCCTTCTTTTCTTTTTGTAAGTCCCTATTATAGTATATGGACATGGCTACATGGGCCAATTGGTCTAGATCTCTGCTCCCTTCAGCCACCAATTTCTGAAGCTTTTTACAGATATCTGGGGCTGACTGTGTTAGAAATTTATCTTTTATGATGATTTCCACCTCTTGTGACTCTGGCCCAATGTTGGTATGCTTTTGTAAAGCATCCTTAAGTCTCTGTAAGAAAGCTAGTGGGGTTTCTAAGGGTCCCTGCTTTACATCTGTGACTTGGGAGTAATTAAGAGGTTTTACCTTGACTCTCCTTAGATCCTCAAGAATGCAGTGGATGAAATGGTTATGACTCCATTCATCTTTGTCCTTTCCAGGGTCCCACTTAGGGTCATACCTAGGTACTGCCTGATCTCCTGTTGGAGATCCCTTTTAGGTATCCAGTGTCTTTGTCTTCCACCTTCTGTGAGGGCCTTGTCTGAGACAAGCCTATAGGGTCACATTTATCTAAGTGATAATTGTCTCCAGCTTTGACTGCCTGATCTAGTAACCACTGTTTCTCCAGAGCAGTAAGGGTCTGAGATAGCAATAACATTACATCTTTCCAGCTCAGTTCAAAGTTTTGGCTGACTTCTATAAGTGCCTGGATGTACTGATCTGGTTTTTCTGTGTGATTTCCTAAATCTTTTTTATTTCTTTAAGTTCACTCACTCTAAAAGGAACATGAGTTCTGTCCCCTCCAGGAATTAACTGGAGGGAGTAGAGTCCTGTGGGATGATGTCTGGTGTGTGAGGTAGCTGGGTAAGGGGGGAGAGAGGGAAGCTGATGGAGAATCAGATAGATTCTTTGGTTCTAGGGAGTTTGGGGACTTTTTGCAGAGGGTTACCATGATTTGGGTATCTAACCAGCATTTGCTCAGCCATTCTGGTTGGTCTTTTAGGAAAAGGAACAGCTGAACATGTGGAACTTCAGTCCTCTTTCCCTCCTTTTTACAGAACATATCTGATTGAAGAACAGTATTATAATTAATGTTTCCTTCTCTGGCCATCTTTCCTCATCTCCCAGAGGATACTGTGGCCAAGCCTAGGTGCATTAAAACTTGATTCACTTTTGTTGAAGACTTTCTGGATCAAGATCTTACCAATGTTTTAATAAGCAGGCAAGGGGGGATCCTTCCTGGATCCTTGAGGCTTGATTCCCCATCTAAAAAGGGAAAACAAGGGAAAATTGGTCACCTTAACAGAGGTTTCTCCTTTTATCTAGGTGTCCCCAGATGAGGAGAAACTCTAGTGGGAGAGGGCATCTCTCTCTCCCTTGCTTCTGCCACTGACACCTGTGGCTAAGGTCGTGGAGGATTTTTAGGCATTTTGGGTGCAGCCACCCCACTGAAATGACCTTTGACCAATCTCTTATCTATTTTGACTCGTATTGCCCTGTGACCCAGATACCTGGTTCTCCTCTACCAGCTAAAGGCTTGTAATTTTAAAATAACTATCAAAGTAACCAAGAGGGCTTGCATGGCCAGACAGAGTACCCCTATATATCCTGTGAGGCATATAAGCTTTTTATGAAAAGAGAGAGAGCTTCTGAAGGCTTTTGCTCCAGTAGGGGGCAAAAATGGAGAAGACCATGAGGTTTCTGTCTTTTAACTGGTTTTTTTTTGTTGTTTTTCTTTCCCCTGAGGGCAGATTGTGGAACCTGTTTAACCAGTTGACCTGATGCTTGTCAAAGACAGTTAAGCCGATGTTAGATACTAGCACTTTCTAGTGCCTGCAGGGCACTAGTTTCATGAGAATGAAACTCCCTGAAGAAGGAAGCTCATTGCTGTTTAGAGCAAACTGGGGAGTGGAACACTCATCCTGAACTACTTGAGAAAGGGGAAGGAGAGGCTGAGGGCTGGGGGAAAAGAGAGTTTCCAGGCTCAATGCATGAGGGATTATTAGTCACCACTGCTGTCCAGGTCGATCCTGAACAAGGGCAGTGCTGAAGCACTGGAAGCAAGGGGTGACCTCCACTCTCAGACCACAGAAACCATGAAGGAAGCATAAGAGATCTGATTGTTTGCCTTGGACATGACTGGATGGGTTCAAGACTTAGCTGCCTTTGGAGCTTCAGGGCTGGTCAGGGAGTTGCATCTCCAGTCTTCGGATGACACCAGGGAGTGCCCTGGCCAGAACACCTTTTATAGCTTTCAGAGAAACTTTTCTTTCCACTGGCAGTTTTTGGACCTCCTCCAAGCAGGTCAGATATTGAAAGAGAGAGTTTAAGGAGGGCGGGAGCTGAGAGTTGAGAAGAAAAAAATCCTCTGTGCACTGAAGTCTGCCTCCACTCACATAGCATTGGTAGTCTATTATAAGCCCCTGGCTGGCATCTGAGTTCTCTAGGTTGCCTGCCTTACAGCGGTAATAGGCTCAGAGCTTTTCTTCAGGTTCCCAAGGGAGAAACCCTCCTTAACAAGAGAGAGAGAAAGGTTGGCCTGAGAGGTCCACCATAGCTAGGCCGTAGTAGGGGGAGGGAGTCTCCTGGAGACCAGACTCCATCATAGTGCTAGACAGTCATGGTCACATTCCTAGGCAGCTTTTTCCAGTTTGGTACAACCTATACCAACCTTTGTTCATGAGAAATGTAGTCCATTTGTGTGTCACCAAATTTGATGCACAGATGGCATATGCAGGAATTTCAGGTTCTCAGGGTTCTTGAGCCCTCTCTGAGAATGAAAGCACAGGAGGACTCCAGCAACAGATATTGGAAAGATTTTATTTGAAGAGAAGAGAAGAGAAAGACTGGATAGTGGAGAATGCAGGCGGACACAGACACAGGTGGTCATGTGGGTCAGGGTGGGGACTGGGTTTTTATAGCCTCTTTGAGTATTGCCTGAAGGCAGAGACATCTCTCAGATGCAGACAGAAGTTTCCTGGGAAGGAGAGGTGTCTCTTGGACCACTTATCTTTTGGGATCTCCTGCAGTCTATTCCTCAGAATCAGTCTAAGTGTCCATCCACTGACTGAGAACTACCCATGACCCTCCCCAATCATTAATTATTGGGTTGGAATCTCCTTGTTTTCCCCTTCTCATAGATTATCATAGGTTTGAAAAGTACCTGAATAGCAGAAATATGCTCTCTTGGCTTCCAGCATCCACCTAGGCCTCAACATGCTTCCCTTTGTTTTTCCCTTACCTAACTTTAATAAATTCCATTTACACCCATGTGTTCTGTGATGGATTCTTCCCTGCTGGAAACAAAGAATTTTGAAGTCTTCTGATCACAGACTAAACCAGTGCCATTAACATTTTTGCAAAGTCAGCAAAGGATTAAAAAGGCAAACCATTCCTCATTGTCTTCTGTTCCTGTGTCCCTTCCACATCAGCTTTTTGGCCAGAGCATGCTGTTAGGAGAAGCTGGGATGCACTTTATTAGCCCAAGTCCATGTGGCATGAGTCATGCAGGGCCTATGCACACCCAGGAGCCACTGTGGCCATGTCCTGACAGACATGCAGCTGCGAAGGGTGGAATTACAGAAGTGGTCAGGGACGCAGAGCACAAGTGGAGAAGGCAGTTAGGACTGTCTGTGAAACTTTAAGTTATCATCCTTGGTAGCTGCTGGCTTTTTCTGGCAGTTGCCATGCATCTGAACCCATCCTTCTCCCTCATCCCTTCTCTCTTCTCTCTGCTGCCTTTTTAATTCCCAGGACCAGGCAACCACATGGCCTAAGAAGCATTCTAGCAATGGGGTGACTGTGCAGGCCAGTGAAGGCACAGACCACCCAAACAGCTCCAGGCCTTCAACTGCCTTAACAGGAACTGCCAGAAAATGGCACTGGAGTTTTGCCTTGGTTCTTGCACTTGTAAAAACTTCCCTGCTCCAGACATAGTTGTTCAACATGTTAATTGCTCTTGGTAAATTGTGAATTAGGGTTTAGAGTAGGCAATAACTTTAGAATTTCCTGTGATGACCTCTGGGGTCTGACTACCTGATCTTCCATAGAGATTAGTGTAGTTGGAAAGTTAAATTGGAGTGATTTGTTCCTATGGCCACCATTTACCTGCTGCCTATCAGAAGAAACGGGGGTGAGCCTGTGCCCAAGGATCTGGCCTTGCCTGTCAGCATTCGCCTGGAAGCAGAAACACTGAGGCTGGAAGGCTTGAAGCACTTGCCCAGGCCACCAGAAGCAGCAGCAGAAGCAGCATTGAGGCATGCCCAGAAACTGGCCCTACTCTCAGCATGGACCTGGAAGCCCTGCTTTGCCAGCCTATGCAGCTTGCTATTGCCCCACACCTTAGACCACACAGCTGTTTATTGCTGTAAATGTACTTAAATTCTTTAAGTAAAAACACTGCCATTTAATTAAGAATTGGATATTGGTCACCCATAAAATATATCTGTAATAAAAAACATATTGTAACTTATTTAAAATTCATTTATCTAAAGGCAAAATTAAAAAGGGGGGATTTATTCTATTGAAAAGATGTCATTTTTTTAACACTAGAATATGGATTTTAAATATATACTTGAGATAAGGGGAACTTAATGATACTAATTAATCATTAGTTTTCTTTTGTATTTTCCTTATAAAACTTTCACTGTTCTCTATTGATAAAATTAGGCTTACTTATAGCCAAAAGTTTAAAAAGGATGGGCCTTATGTGTGGGTATTTTAAATAGGCAATCTAATTAGAGGTTTTATTCTTAGCAATTAAATCTGTTCCATCATGATTTCAATTATTAAACTGGACAAGGAAAGCATATCAAAGCTTAAAAGATTTACTGCCATTTGCCCAGCCCTAGTCATCCTAAATTTATATAAGCCTCTGAAACTAAAGGACAGGACATGATGTTCAAAGAAAAAAATAAAAAGTCGTATAACCTGTGGCTAATTCTCCAAAACTATCAAATTATGTCATTGGATGTGTCCAAGGAGACTAACAAAACTGTAAAAAACACCTAGGTTGCTTCAGTTATTTGGTCTTTTCATTAGCATGCCTAACTCATATGGACATCTGTCTCTCAGGGGGAGACTATTATGATTATTCCTGTAACAGACTGCAATTTTGAGCATATGTGTTTCATGTAACATGTCTTCGTGTTCCATTTGAAAGATCCTTTGAAGAGACTATGTGTTCACAGGGAAGGCTGCAACCATGATGAAGACACCACATCACATGTCCAGCACCATATTGTCACTGCCTAGGAACAGGAAACTCATGGGTGATGCCAGCTTGCCATCTGTGGTTAAAATTTTGTAAATTAGTACAGTTTTCGTATGTGTTGTTTTTGATGTATTAATCTGTTAAGGATTGGAGAAAAAATACAGTATTTCTGTTAAAGGTCAGTTATAAACTACTTAAGAAACTATCTGAATAATCTACTAAAGATAATGACAAAGAAATGGTTTGTTTAATAAGACTGCACTGTGAATTAATGTAGTTGTTTTGTGTGTCATTGTGTGCATTTTCTGTGTATGTCTTTGTCTCCTACCAACTGTGGCTACTTCATTTTTACTTTTTTGAGTTCATCACTGCATGTTTTTGTTCTTTGACATCCCTAGATCAAAACATCTGCATCAGTGTGTGTGTGTTTAGATGTCTTTAGGATGATTCTTAAGCTACTTTTATAAAGTTAAGGTGTACCACTATATCAAATTACTCTTAAGTTGTAATCTCAACAAGGCCTAACTATCCTTTGCTTTAGGACTAAAGAAAATTTGTGGACAATAATCTCAATCTGTTTCATTCCATCATAAGTGTAATTTACATTTAACTTTTTAATAATTAGATTTATTGATCCATGTGTTCTTATAGATTGCTATTAAAAGGATAGTTTAACTTAATTTTCTTCCTAAGTTATTTAAAGTACAAGGTTACAAAGAGTTTTATTAAAAACAGTGTTATCTAAACTCAGGTTTGTTACAAAGGTTGTTTTAAGATACAAGTTAAGGTATTCAAGCCTATAAGTTTGTGTGTGTGTGTGTGTGTGTGTGTGTGTGTGTGTGTGTGTGTGTGATTGGGTTGACTATAGTGTAAAATTTGCTTAAAAAGCTTTCTGAAGTCAAAATTTAAGGTACTAACATGCATTTAAAAGTGGGTTTCTATTTTATCAAAATAACTGTGAAAGAATTTTGGTGCCATAGACTGATGCAAAATTTGACCAAAACAAAAGTTCGCAGTCCAGATGGGATATTGGGTTTATCAATATCCAAGCCATGACTCTAGGTCATTGGCTTTCCTAACTTTATGCTTACTCCTTATCTCTGTTTCTGTATTTAATCATTGGAGCCATTAATCTTGTTGGCATATTATTATCTTTTTAGAAAACATACTGTTTTTCTATTCTTTTCAGTTTGCAAGCTAACTACAATCCCATGGCCTGATGTGAAAACTGACCACAATTAATGGATTTGTACCAGCCAAGCTTACCTTGGTGCAATTTGGATTCTGTACTGGTTATAATAGATTTGATGTTTAAATATATGGGTTGGCATTCAGGATCAGCATCCTATTTAGGAAACCACATAGGTGGGTGGAAGGGACTGGTCCTTTGGAACAGTAGGAAGTTGAGAGACCCCACTGCTTATTTCACAGAGATTTCTGTTGAGGGCCTTTAAGGTAAGCCAGGACTAGAGGACAAGCAATTGAGACTTCCAAGATAATAGAGGGATGCCCCAAATATCTTGGAATCAAACATATTCTCTACCAAAGTTCAACTCTCTTCCTTTACTTTTTCTCTCTCTCTCTCTCTCTTCTAGCCAGCATAGGGAATTCCAGTCAGGAGATCTAATGCAGGGATGGAGGAATGAATGTATTTTCCCCCTTCCTTACCCTCTCTCTGTTTCCATCAGCCAGCATAGGAGAAGCCAACATATTCAGTTGGTTTTATCCTTAAGTACTGGGAGATGCTTTGTTCTACTAATCAATAACATGATAATAAGCCCATTTGAAAGTATTTATAATTCTTTGCATCCTTCCTAAAATCTAAGTTACTCTTCTAATAACACTAAAGAAACTAAATTTGTTTTAATTTTTTATTTAAAATTAATTTTTGTTTTTAATTTTTTCTTTTCTCTTTTTATTTCATCATTTTTGCTTTTACTTATATGTGTATACCTTATTTTTGCCACCTCCCCTACCGCCCTCTAACTTCTGGGCCTAACATAATTTTCCCTCTTATTCTCTGATTATGTTGAAGAGAAATCATAAGAAATAATAAGAAAGATATGTCATTTTTGCTAGTTTGAGATAAAGATAGTTATACAGAGAGACTTCTAGTGTTGCTTCCATGCACGAGTGTGTTTCAACCCACATTGGTTTGTTTGTACCTGTTCTCTTTGCTACTTCCTGGTCTCCTTCCCATAGTGGCCTCTACTAATTTAAGATTACTTTACTTGCTTCTCAATAAGGAGCACTTCAATCATACTCAAATGTTAGGTTTCCTTTCCTTTCCCTATTTCTCCGATGTGTGTTCTACCCTTAGTGTGTGACCCATGTCCAATAATATTTATTGCATTTATTTTGGGTCTATAATCCACATATAAGGGAGAACATGTGATTTTTGGCCTTCTGAGCCTGACTAACTTTGCTTAAGATGATGTTGTCTAGTTCCATTCATTTGCTCGGAAATGACAAAATCTCATTCTTTTGTGGCTGAGTAAAATTCCATTGTGGATAAATACCACATTTTCTTGATTTATTCATCAATTGTGGGTCATCTTGGCTGTTTCCACAGCTTGCCAATTGTAAATAGTGCTGCAATAAACATAGGTGTGCAGGTGCTTTTGTAACAATTTGAGTTGCATTCCTTTAGATATATTCCTATGCATGATATTGTTGGATCATATGGAAGATTTATATTTAATTTTTTAAGGAGATTCTATACTGTTTTCTAAAGTTGTTATACTTGCTTACATTCACACCAGCAGTGTATGAGGGTTCCTTTTTCCCCATATCTTCCCAGCATACATTGTTGGTAGTGTTGTTGATGATAGCCATTCTCATAGGGGTAAAGTGGAATCTTAGTGTGTTTTTGCTTTGGATTTCTTTAATGGCCAGGGATGGTGAGCATTTTTTAATGTGTTTTTTGACCATTTGGTTTCCTCTTACAAAAAGTTCTGTTTAGTTCTTGCCCACTTCTTTATGGGTTCATTGATTTTTGGGGAGCTTACTTTTTTGAGCTCCATGTATATTCTTGTTATCAGTCCTTTGATGTATAGCTAGCAAGTATGTTTTCCCACTCTGTGAGCAGTCTCTTCAATTTAGAGACTATTTCTTTTCTTGTGAAGATTTTCAATTTCATGTAGTACTATTTCTCCATCCTTTCATTTAGTTGCTGGGCTGCTGGAGTTCTACTCAGGAAATCCTATTGAGGAAACCTGTTGTTTTCAGGGTATTCCCTGCTCTTTTGTGTACTAACTGCAAGGTTTGGAGTCTGATATTAAGGTCCTTAATCCACTTTGAGTGGATACTAGTACAGGGTGACAGGTATGGATCTAGTTTCACTTTTCTGTAGGCTGATAACCACTTTTCCCAGAACATTTGTGGAAGAGGTTGTCTTTTCTCCATCGAATGTTTTGACACCTTTGTCAAAAATAAGGTGGGTGTAGCTGTGTAGATTCATATCTGGGTCTTCTATTCTGTTCCACTGGTCTTCATATCTGTTTTTGTGCCAGTACCATGCTGTTTTTATTGTTATGTCTCTGTACTATAGTTTGAAGTTGGATATTATGATACCTCCAACATTGCTCTTTTTGCTAATATTGCCTTGGCTATTCATGGTCTTTTGGTTTCCAAATGAACTTTAGAGTATATTTTTCAATCTCTGTGATGAATGTCATTAGAATTTTGATGGATATTGTGTTGAACATGTAGATTGCTTTTGGTAGTATAGCCATTTTTACTATGTTGATTCTACCAATCCATGAGGATGGGAGATCATTCCATCTTCTGTAGTCTTCCTTGATCTCTTTCTACAGTAGTTCTCCTTGTAGAGGTCATGTTTGTCCTTCATTAATACTACTAGGTATTTGATTTTTTTGAGGTTATTGCAAATGGGATTGTTTTATTATATTCTCCCTCAATTTGTTCATTGTTGGTATACTGAAAGTGTACTGATTTTTATTAAGTTGATTTTGTATCCTGCTGCATTGCTGAAGCTGATTATGGTATCTAGAATTCTTTGGGTGGAGTTTTTTGGGTTTTAGTATCATGCTGTCTGCAAATAAAGCGACTTTGCTTCTTTACCTATTTGTATTCCTTTTATTTCTTCTTCTTACCTTATTGCTCTGGATAGGAATTTCAGGACTATGTTGGATAGGAGTGGGTAGAGTGGGCACACTTATCTCCTTCTTGAGTTTAGGGGGAATGCTTTCTGTTTTTCCCTATTAAGTATGATGGGGAAATGGCTATAAATTTGTCATATATGGGCTTTACATTGAGGTACATTCCTTCTATTCCTAGTTTTCTTAAACATTTTATCATGAGGTGATGAATCACATCAAAGGCTTTTTCTGTGTTGAGATGCAGAAAAAGAGAGATGTGGTTTCTGTCTTTGCTTTAATTAATACTCTGTATTACATTTATTGATTTGCATATGTGAAACCATCCCTGCATCCCTGGGATGAAGCTGACTTGGTAGTGGTGAATGATCTTTCTGATATGTTATTGGATTTAGTTTACCATTATTTTATTGAGGATTTTTGCATTGATGTTCATTAAGGAGATTGGCCTGTAGTTTTCCTTTTTGAATGTGTCCTTGGCCAGTTATGTGAGGAGTGTAATACTGGTTTCATAGAATGATTTGGACAGTTTTCCTTCCCTTTCTATTTTGTGGAAAACTTTAAGGAGTGTTGGTATTAATTTTTCTTTGAAGGTCTGCTAGAATTCAACTGAGAATCTGTCAGGTCCTTGAGTTTTCTTTTTTGGGAGACTCTTTATTGCTGCTTCAATTTCAAGATTTTCCAATTTATTGGGATATAAGTTCTCGTAGCATTCTCTGATGATTCCTCAGATTTCTGGGTCACTTGTTTTTATCTTTCCTTCTTCATTTCTGATTTTACTAATTTTGGTCTTTACTCATTTCAGTCAGATTTGCTAGGGCTTGTCAATCTTGTTTATTTTTTCAAAGAACCAGGTTTTTTGTTCTGTTGAGTCTTATGTGTTTTTTTTTTCTTTTTTTTTGGTCTCTATTTCATGAATATTGGCCCTTATTTTTGTTATTTCTTTTCTTCTTCTTGTTTTGGGTTTTGTTTCTTTTTCTTTTTCTGGACATTTGAGAAGTAGCATAAGCTCACTTATTTCAGATCTTTCTGTCCTTTTAACATATGCCCTCATGGCTATAAACTTTCCTCTTAGAACTGCCTTTGCTGTGTCCCATCAGTTCTGGTGGTGTGTTTTTATTTTCATTATCTTCCAGTAATCTTTTGATTTCCTTTCTTATTTCTACAGTGACCCACTGATCATGACCAATGTATTATTCAGCCTTCAATTATTTGTGTGTTTTCTACCTTTGTTTTTCTTATTGAGTTTTAGTTTTGATGCATTGTGATCAGATAGAATGCAGGGAGTTATTTCTATTTTCTTATATTTGCTGAGACTTGCTTTGTGTCCCAGGATATTATCTATTTTGGAGAAAGTTCCATGGGCTGCTGAGAAGAATGTATATTGTATTATTGTTGGATGAAATATTCTGTAGACATCAATTAGGTCCATTTGATTTCTTGTGTTATTTAATTTCCCACTACCACAGTGTTGGAGTCTATATGTGCTTTTAAGTCCTTTAGTTTATGTTTGATGAAATTGGGTGCACAAACATTGGGTACACATAGGTTAATAATTCTTATTTCCTTTTGATATCTTATGCCTTTTATTAGTATGAAGTGTCCTTCTTTATTTCATTTTACCAATGTAAGTTTGAAGTCTACTTTGTTTGATATAAGTATTGCTACTCCTGCCTGTTGTTAGGGGTCATTGGCTTGGTAAATCTTCTTCAGTCCTTCACCCTAAGCCAGTGGTTTTTTTTCTTTCAATAATATGGGTCTCTTGTAAACAACAGATTGTTGGATCTTCCTTTTTAATCTAGTTTGCCAAATGGTATCTTTTGATGGTGTCTCTTTGACGGTAGAGTTGAGTTTGAGTCCAATAACATTCAGTGTTTATATTAATAGGTATGTGGTGATTCCTGCCATTTAGTTTATTTGTTGTTGTTGTTTAAGGATTTCATTGTGTGAAGTTGAAACAATGGTATTCTCTGATTTCTCATCTTTTCTTCTGTGGTCTGATAGTTCCTTTCCTCTCCAGTTTTGTTTGCTTTCATATTCTGTGTGCAGAATTCCTTGTAGAATCTTCTGTAATAGTGGCTTGGTGGTCATATACTGTTTTAGTTTCTGCTTATTGTGGAAGATTTTTATTGCTTTGTCAACTTTGAATTGTAGTTTTGCTAGGTAAAGTATCCTAGGGTTGAAGTTATTTTCATTCAGTGCCTGAAATACCATACTCCATTCCCTTCTTGATTTTAAGGTGCCTGTTGAGAAATCTGCTGCTATTTTGATCAGTTTACCTTTATATATTATATATTATTCTGTCTTATACCCTTCAATGTTCTTTCTCTGTACTCTATGCTTATTGTTTTAATGATAATATGCCATGGGGAGGTTATATTTTGGTCAAGTTTGTTTGGTATCCTGGAGGCTTCCTTTACCTGAATGGGCAAAACTTTTTTAAGATTTGGGAAATTTTCTGCTATTATTTTATAGAATATGTTTCCTATCCCTTTTGTTTGCACATCTTCTGCTGCAATGAAAATTCTCATGTTTGGTTTTTTGATGGAGTCATTGAGTTCTTGCATATTCCTTTCACAGCTCTTGACTTGTTTGACTAAGATTTCTTCTGTTTTTTTAAATTTAATTTCTATCTTAACTTTGAGCTCAGAAATTCTGTTTTTCACTTGTTCTATTCTGCTGCAGTGGCTTTCTACTGTGTTTTTTATTTGACTATAGGGCATTTATTTACAAGATTTCTGTTTGATTCTTTCTTCAGAGGTTTTCCATATGTTTGTTCAATTCGTCTTTTATAATTTGTGTTATCTTCTTTAATTTATGTATCTCTTTTTATAGTGTCTTTGTTTCACTTTAGTGTTTGTTGCTGTCCTCTCTGAGTTCCTGTATTTGTTTCTTTGTCTTTTCATGTACTTTATGTTTGTTGTCTTCAAATTTCTTGAGTGCATATTGTACATTATGGTTAACCATGTCTAATATCTTTTTCATGAATTTCTCAGAGATTTCTCCCAGGATTTCTTGAGGATTTTTTTGTGGGCATTGCTGATTTTTTTAGTTACATTTGTTATTGTTTTGTTGAGGTCAGGAATTAAACTGAATTTTATATTGAATTTTTTTTTTTTTTGAGGATAGTGCTTCCCAATCCTTCTTCTTCTTCCCATCACTCCAGTTGGTTCTGTGCCACTGTTTTTTTGGTAGGCTAGTTGATGGATTGATTGCCTGATTTCTTTCCCTGATTTAATTTTTATTTTGTGGCTAACTTGGTTCTTAGCTAGGTTGATGTCCTCTACCTGACCCTGGTCTAGAGGTGTAATTTAGCAATAACAAGTTTACAGGTTCAATGCCAGACAAGTTGTTAATGTATTCTATAGGAAGCCTCTTGATGATGATACCTTTAAACAGTTGGAGTTGGGGGTTGGTAATGTTTCTTAGGCTAGTTATAAATTTTTGGGAATTGGTAAAGGTTGCACTAAAAAAGGGGGGTTCAAGAAGGGGAGTTGATAAAAGGCTTGGATGGGTGAGTTAAAACATATGGGGGCTCTGGGTTTTGTTTCTGTATATGTCTTTGGGTTTATTTCTGTTGTAGTGGAGGATGTTTGTGTCAGGAATTGCAGGTTGCTGGGGCTGTGCAGTTGGTACAGTAGGTCAGTAAGTGCTGAGTGTGTAGGAGGGAGGGGTAATGTGGTGATAGGTTGGGGAAGAAGACAGGAGAAAGAATGGATGACAAGGGGCAGACAGAGTAGTGGGGAGGAAGAACAATTGATTGTAGTACTGGAGAATGAGGGTGAGTGAAGAGAGTGAGAATAAGGACAAGAGAATAGTGATAATAGAGTCAATAATACAGGAATAAAAAAAGAAAAGAATGAATAAAAAAGAAACACAACAAAAATAATACCAGGATCAGGAACCACAGAGTTCATCTATTCATAAAAGTTCTGTCATTATTCCTTTGGTGTCCATTCCTTATATTGGTGTTCAAGCTGAAGGTCTGATATGGTATCACAAGGTGACTGGCTTGTGAGTGGTATTTGGACCTTTTGTCCCCAAGATTAATTGGAGTTGTGAGTTTAAGGTAATGCTGCCAGCTCATGCAGGGTGGTCAGAACTATTGTTTTCAGAAGGCAGAAACTGTGTTGTTCTTCAGTTGCAGCTCTGTTTAGTCAGCTCCTCCCACAGCAATGTGAGGCAATTCTGTTTTGAATGTTTCCCTCTGTTCCAGAGATCAGCTCTGGGATGCACCTCCTGCCCTGCTTTCGGAGGGTATTTTGTCACTCCTCTCCCTCTCTCAGTCTTTATGCTTCTCCTGATCTTTGCTGGGTGCTGACGGCTCCTCTAAGTCATGGGCTTGTCTGCCCTCCCTGGCTCTCAGCATTTGCTGCTGTATGGTGCAGAGAGCTTGGTTCCTTGTCCCACCCCTGACAGTTCAGCAGTGACAGATTGGCTCTTTGTCCCATCCCCATTGTCCATGGTGGATTCAGCATTCCACCCAGACCTCCAATGTCGGTGTTAGATTACAGTTCACTGTTTATGGTTTTCAGGTTTCCTGTGTGTGTGTGTGGGGGGGGGTTCATTCTGCCCAGAGGCTGTGCTGGATTATTTTTCTGGAGTGGGGTGGGGGAATGGGTAGGGGAGCTGCACATGGTGCATGATGCTAACCTGTTTCTTCTGCAGTTTCACATAAGCAGCTTTGTAGCCAGCTGGTCAGGTGAAATAGTGCTGTTGTTTTCAGTGTGGTGAGGCATGGCATAAGGAGGTTTTCCTTGGGCTGGGGTTAAGATGTTGCAAGGTTTGATTTTGACTGATGCTCTGTCTTCTGCTTGTTGTGAGAAGAAAGAAAAGAAGGAAGAAAAAGAGAGAGAGAAACAGCTGGGGGCTTTTTACCCAGGACCAGAAGCCAGAAACACCTTACTGGCTGTGCCAGGCAGGATTTTTGCAGCTGTTAGGTGCAATTAAAGGATGATTTAAGTGTCAGTCTTTGAATTTTATCTGCACCTAATGTGATGGCAGTTATTATTTTGACTAGGAGCAATGAGAATTACCCAAGTGTGCTCCAGCATCTCAAGGAGGTTTCTGGAGTCCCGAAGATTAGGAGATCTGACTCCTTACCATAGCCACCATTTTGATCTCTTCAAGAAACTGAGCAAAAATGTTCTTAAATGTTTGTAATGCTGCTAGTGCCTTGTATCTAAATGTTACAAAATGATTTACAAGTAAAAAAGTATACATGTAAACAGCCATACTTTTTTTTTCTTAGGTACATTCTACCTGATAAGGTCTTTGACATTTCTGCTCTTTATGACAAATGCTAAAAGTTCTGCTATTTAGACCTGATGTCTGTCCGTCAGATAAACATGTGTTTCCCTGATATTGGCTAGATAGATACTGTATTTTATATATATATATATATATATATATATATGTGTGTGTGTGTGTGTGTGTGTGTGTGTGTGTGTGTGTGTGTAATAGGCAAGTAAACATCAAAACTAGGGCTATTTGAAACACCCTTCCCTTAACCATTGGATAATTTAGGGTTTTCAATTGTCAGTTCTGTCAGTATAGTAATGAGAGCCACTCACTTGTTACTTTGCCTAACCAAAGGTTTTAACTGTGATGCTGCTACTGGGTCCTTTATATGTTAGGTGTCTTTATGTTCTTTGAGTATATAAGCCTTCTAACACAGTTAAGTTTTGTCATTACAGTTTTAATATTACTGGGACATTTGCAGACAAGCCCATGAAAAATGACTGTCACAGGGTTTATCTGTCAACCAGGACAGACATTCTTAATATTTGGGTCATTTTGTATTTCTTTGTAAAACTTTATAACTGTTGTCTGCTGACACTGCAAAAATTTAAGGTGTCAGTACATCCCCCATGGGACAGAAAATCAGATTTAATTAAGCCCAGTCTAAGAACCATTTTTAATAAATTTTCTTATTGTTTAATTTGGTAAAAAAGTTTGCATTGGCACTGGTTTCTGATCTATTTGATGTGTTACTTCCTCTCCTCTGTGGGACAAAATCTGATTTTCTGGACTTTCTGGGAGAAGCCACTTTGCTCTGAGGAACAAAAACTTCCAAACTGACAGAATCTTCAGAGACAACTATTAAGAGAAACAGTATAAGAGGATTCAAAACCCAAGTGGATCACATCCCCCAACTTCTTAGAGGAGCAAGTGGTCTCAGCTACTTGAGACAGTTCAAATGGATAACAAAACTGAGTAGAATTCTCCAGATTCAGATGCAGTCAATTATGCCAAACATCTAAAAATAATCAAAGCCAAGAGATTTTAATAATGGACTCTTATGCATGTGTTCTAATACTCAAGACTTCTAGGCTTCTGGGAGAAGGCAAATTCATGTTTTTGGCCAAGGTCTTCTATTTAAACAAAGGCAATATAACTTTCAATTGTATCTAATTTCTGCTTAGGGACACTGTGCAGAACTGACTTATTGATGTTTACTATCTAATTGGGCTGACACCTCTTTCTGGGAACACCTGGCCCCTAATGTAGTCATCCCTTAACTGCCCACTACAGTGACAGTCCAGAACAGAGGGCCATCTCAGAGTTAAAAATAGCTTTGGGTATAAACATCTATAGACAAAGTAACGATAAGACTCTTTGTCACTTTTCAAATGAGAAGTTAGATTCTGTATCCTTCCTCCTACACTTGGAGGACTCCTTTTGATGCTCCTGTTATGGTTAATGTTCAGGTTATGACTTCTAGACCAGATTTCTCTCTTCCAGAATGAAAGTGTTTATCGCCCAAATCATGAGGCAACAAAGTTATTGATCTCTACAAACAAATGAGATCTCCATGACAAACCCAGATCTCTATGAGGAACCTTAATTATAATAAACAATAAATCAGACACCTTGTGTCCAAATGGGTCTGAAGGGAAAGAAATAAGAGAGACAATTTCCCCTTGTAGGACTGGTTTGCTGCCACTTGTCAGCTAGAAGCAGATACTAAAAATGGACCACCAGCTCCCCACCTCCCCTTCAGAAACCTCCCAAACAGAATTATTTGGAATATTGTCTCTCAGGGGGAACTTGAGTTAGGCCTAAATCTGGGACTCAGAGAAAAAAGATTACATTTTAGAAACCATGCTTTGTCTCAGGAACCATCCTCACCTGGCTGGGAACCGTCCATGCCCCTCCCCACTCATTAATTACTGGATGGGAATCTCCTTGTTCTCCCCTTCCCAAACGTTATCATAGGTTTGAAAAGAACCTGAAGAGCAGAAACAAATTCTCTTGGCTCTCAGTTTCCAGCTTTCAACATGCTTCCCTTTGTATTTCTCTTCCCTAACTTTTAATAAATTCCATTTATACTTGTGTCCTATGATGGATTCTTCTCCACTAGAAATAAAGGAATTTTGAAGTCTCTGATCACA
Organism: Castor canadensis; assembly: GCF_047511655.1. Classification (NCBI taxonomy): domain Eukaryota; kingdom Metazoa; phylum Chordata; class Mammalia; order Rodentia; family Castoridae; genus Castor; species Castor canadensis. The sequence goes on along the minus strand of NC_133390.1, from coordinate 23,429,025 downwards.
TACTGCACCAGTGGCTGTTAAGAACTGTACATATATACTTATATAAATAAATATGTATATAACATGTATAAATATATAATGCATATATATACACACATATATACAATTAAGCCATAATTTAGTATGCATAAATTAGGTTCCTTGCAGGAAAATTAGGTAGTAACTGGAAACATGTTACTTGAAGTATATCATAGCAAGAAAGAAAATATCACATTTTCTCACACATATGTAGAATCTGTACCTAAAAAAATATAATGAATGACAGAAACATAAAATGGAGGTGGCTGTTTAGGGGTAGAAATCAGTGGAAGGAGGAAAAGGTAAAAGGGGTGATAGAGGGTGGATGAACTTATTTGAAATATTTCAATGACATGTATGAAAATAGAATATTGAAACTGTTAAAATTGTCTTAAAAACTGATGAAGGGAATAAGAAATAGTAACACAGGCATGAATTTGATCAAAATACATAATATGCATGTATGGAAATACCACAATGAAAACACTTTATACAATTAATATATAACAATAAAAAGATGAGAGTAAAAGAAAGTATTTATACTTTATTCAAATGAAAAAAAAAGTTAAGAACATTAAAAATTCCATTTATACTATGCTGTGTATAAACCTAAGTAATAAGATGTACCCAATTTGGCCATCTGGAGTATTTTAGGAATATAATTTACTGACTAATATTTTGTGTCTTCAATAACAGTTAAATATTGTGAGGTAATACTATTACAGAAGGGTGGTAAATATATTAGTAATAATAACCCACCCCCAAATATTTCACTTACCAATTAGATATTGTCTTACTATAATTCTATTTGTTTTGCTTATTAATATAACTATGACTTTAATTGAATTCCTTTCTCTTCTATGTGACTTTCTTAATTTTAAAAATTCTCCATTTGAAGTATTAGTTTTCCTTTATAAACTTCTAGTCTTATTCTTATGTGTAAAATGCAGACAGAATAGATTTCAATTTCTGTGAATGACGATAGTTGTGGAAATGTGTTTCAATAAAATTTTATAAAAAGAGTCAAGAAGATAATTTTGGCTGACATAGGCTTTCAAAAGTCATTTTGGAAATTACCAGTCTCAACATCATAAAGAAGAAAGGGCTGATGACCTTAAGATGTCAGTGGCCAGAATAAATACTATTTAAATGAGAGAAAGAAAGTGACAAAGACTACTCCAGTGCAGCAAAATGTTGATATGATTAGAGAATCTTCCTTTAAAATCTATAATTATTTTGTCTGCCAGGAATTCAAATAATATGCATTGCAGCTTATGCCATCCATAAATTTTGAAAGCAAATTATAAGAGATCTGAATCTCTTAATTAATAATATAACATTTTCTATAAGAACTCAAAACTCATTTGGATATAAAAGAATTAGTAAAATTTATATTAATCAATTGAATTCCATATATCAAATTGTATGTAAACTTTTTTCCCTTGAGAATTACTTACTGGCTGCCATTTTTATGAATAATGATCATGATTACAAGCATTATATCTGAAAATAGTGAAATATAGTATCAAGTTTTATTTCTTTTGTAATACATATCCTACCAAAAAATCTTCAAGCAAATGCTTATATGACATTTTTGATATTCTTATTTTAAAGTAATAGTTTCTAGCCTGGGAGTCAGTATATGAATTCAAACTTTCAACAAATTCAGAATTACCTAAGAAGAGAATCAAAATGTGTATATGTGGGAGTATGTCATTTTCCTGCTTCTGATCAATAATAGACAAATGACTGGCCAGGTATGTACATAGTATTTAGTATCCACAAGCTGATCTAAATATTATAAATATGTGTAAACAGACATAAAATCATATGAAAAGTTGAAAACATCAGGCTCATGAATAACATAAAAATAATCAGTATTTTTCAATTTAAAATAATATTTTAAAGTGATTTTATCCACACAGAACAAAGATGATATAATAAACAAAAACAACTTATGAAAATTTTAGAGTACCTATCGTTTTTCTTCACATATACAGAAATAACTAATATTATAAAAGTAAGAGCTGGCATGATGTAATTTTATTACATTTTCATGTGTTTAATCATGCTATAAATTCAACCTTAAAACCTCCAGCATGGAGAAAATTGAATATATTGTTTATGAGATAAAATGAATGATGATCAATTGAATACCCTACATCAAAATACTATATATTAATGGAACAAATAATCTAATTGTCTACAAGAGGTTAAATAAGAAATCTATTAAATATCCTTGAATTTGAAGCACATGATCTTCAGATAACTTTAAAACCAGTAATTCAACTTTTAAATAAACTTTTAAAATTAAAAATAGCTTGCAGGTCATAAATCAAAATGAATAATGGTAGCACAATTTCATTGTGATAAACAATTCTTCTAAGAGAAAACTTGGAATCTATTTTGATAGCTCATTGCCTTACTCTTCAGGAAAGGTAACTTCATGGACGATAGGGAAGAAAATTCCTTGAGTTTTCCACTGACAAAAAATTAGATTTATGTATTTCAATCACAAATAGTAAACTGAATCACTTGGTGCTGGTAAGATTAATAATAGAAAAATTGAAAACCTTTATACAGAAACCTTCAAATACCACAGCTGATGGCTTGGATTTTTGTTTGCTAACTCTATAAATGCTTTCAGAGTATTGTGCATCACACAGAGCTGTTATAATAAGCTAATTTCTATGGTGATTATGCAATATTATTCTTCAAGCAACAGACATATTTCATATTGCAAAAAAACTATTCAAAAATATTTTATGTAAATTTCCTGTGAGTACATCAAAGATTCTTTTTAGAGAAACTCACATTCAAATATGTGCAGTAAAATACAAATTTTCTTCTTGATGAGTTGATATCTTTATTAATTTGCTTTGGGGGAATCCACTTCAAAACTAGTCCTGAAAATATGAAAAGAAAAGGTTTTTATTTATTTATTTTTTTACCTAGTACATGAAAAGTAGGTTTCTATTTTGGCAATATATTTTGTCCTTACCAATTTTCATTTGCAGAAGCCTTTTTAAAAGTACCTCACTTGACATTTAATGATCATATTAACAATTTATTCACTTAAATTTTGGGGAAAAATTTGGAGGCTACTTAAAAAGCTAGACATTGATTTACCATTTGATCCAGCAATACCACTCTTGGGGATATACCCAAAAGACTGTAACACAGGTTACTCCAGAGGCACCTGCACACCCATGTTTATTGTGGCACTATTCACAATAGCCAAGTTATGGAAACAGCCAAGATGCCCCACCACTGACGAATGTATTAAGAAAATGTGGTATCTATACACAATGGAATTTTATGCAGCCATGAAGAAGAACGAAATGTTATCATTCGCTGGTAAATGGATGGAATTGGAGAACATCATTCTGAGTGAGGTTAGCCTGGCCCAAAAGACCAAAAATCATATGTTCTCCCTTATATGCGGACATTAGATCAAGGACAAACACAACAATGGGATTGGACCTTGAGCACATGATAAAAGCTTTAGCACACAAGGGAGGGGTGAGGATAGGTAAGACACCTAAAAAATTAGCTAGCATTTGTTGCCCTTAACGCAGAGAAACTAAAGCAGATACCTTAAAAGCAACTGAGGCCAATAGGAAAAGGGGACCAGGAACTAGAGAAAAGGTTAGATCAAAAAGAATTAACCTAGAAGGTAACACACACGCACAGGAAATCAATGTGAGTCAATGCCATGTATCGCTATCCTTATCTCAACCAGCAAAAACCCTTGTTCCTTCCTATTATTGCTTATACTATCTCTTCAACAAAATTAGAAATAAGGGCAAAATAGTTTCTGCTGGGTATTGAGGGGGTGTGGGTGAGAGGGAGGGGGTGGAGTGGGTGGTAAGGGAGGGGATGAAGGCAGGGGGGAGAAATGACCCAAGCCTTGTATGCACATATGAATAAAAAAAAAAATTGGGGGGAACTTTTTTAATGAGTACATGTATTAGAAAATTTAAAAAATAAGAAAAACAACACATTACATTACATGGAATCAGGAAAAGCAACTTAAATTTTCATTTTGGAACATTGTGGTGTCATTAAAAGATATGAATGTGAAATATATATGTATCTTAATATTTAAAAATTATAATTGTATTGGCTAAATTTATTCAATGATTAACACTTATTCAATCCCAATGGTGAACTCTTTGTCTTATTTTCTAACATAATTTTCATACTGATAACTACTAAAGCAGATTTTATTATGCATGTTTTTAAGATAAAGTAAGTGAAATTTAGAAAAAAACCCACATAATTGTCTTAGGTTTTGCCATTTTTAAGTTTACAGCCAAAATTTAATCCAAAGTAGTCCTGACCCTGAAATATTATAGTGCTATATATTATCCTTATAAGAAAAAGCTCTCTTAAAAGGCACATAATTTTTAATCACATGCTCTAAAAAACAGTAAGATGAATCAGTATGCCAAAACATTAAAAAAGCAAATTTTAAAGGAGCTGCTGAATTCTTGGAAATTCCTTTCTAAGCTCTTGAGTGTTCTTTTCTGAGTGTTCTTCTTCTTCTTTTTTTTTTTTACTTTATTTTGCCTTCAAGCCCTGAGATTCTGTTTTCCACATGTTATAAACTGCTAGAGTGGCCTTCCACTGTATTTTTATTTGGTTTAAGGGATTTTTTATTTCCAGGATTTCTATTTGATTCTTTTTTTGAGGTTTTCCTTATCTTCAGCAAACTCCTCTTTTAGATCTTGTGATGAATTCTTATCTCATATATCTCTTTTATTATAGTCTCCTTTGTTTCACTTTGAAGGTTGTTGAATTCCTCTTTGAGTTTATATAGCTGTTTCTGTGTCTTCCCAAGTTTTTTATTTGTGACATCTTGATATTCATTGAGTTCATTTTGAGTGTTCTGTTAAACCATATCTTGTAGCCTCCCCTCATGAATATCTCAATGAGTTCATTCATAATTTCTTTTTTGAAAATTTATTTATGGACAACATTGAGCTCATTGGTCATATTTATCATCGTTCTGTTTGGGTGAGAAATTGGGTAATCCTTTTCTTTATTTCCCACTAATTCCTCTATCGAATTGTTAGTCTTTTGAGGAGTAGAATTTCCTTGCCTTCTTCTTCTCTAGATGTTTCTATTTTGTGCCATGCTCCTATAAATTAGGACAAGATGTGAAATCCAAAGTGTTACATAATATATTCAACAAAATAATATCAGAAAAATTTTCATGTTACAAGAAAGAGTTGTCCAATCAGGTACAGGAAGTCTCCAGGACCCCAAACAAACATGTCCAAAATAGAACTTCTCCATGGCATATTATCATTAACACAACTAGCACACAGAACAAAGAAAGAATATTGAAAGCTATAAGAGAGGAAAACTAGTAACATATAAAGGCAAACCTATCAAAATAATGGCAGATTTCTCAACAGAAAACTTAAAAACAAGAGTAAGGTATTTTGAGCACTGAAAGAAAACAATTTCAATCCTAGGACACTCTATCCAGCAAAACCACCATTCAAAATTGATGGAGGAATATGTCTTCCAAGATAAACAGAAACTACAATAATGTATGACCACTAAGCCACCACTATAGAAGATTCTGAAAAGTATCCTACACTCTGAAGATAAAACAAACATAACCATGAAACCACAGGAAGTGCTAAACCTCGTGAGAAGAACAGACAAGTACTCAGAGAGTAGTATTGAATCAGCTGCCCATGCTCAAATCCTTATAAAATAAAAATAACTAAATGGCAGGAAATACTACATAACTTGCAAAATTAACACTGACTATAAATGGTCTCGATTCCCCCATCAAAAGACACCATTTGGAAAACTGGATTGAAAAGGAATACATGACAATCTTTTGTTTACAAGAGACTCACCATATTGGGAGAAACAAACATTAGCTTAGGGTGAAAGGTTGGAAGATTTACCAAGATAATGTCTTCTAAAAACAGGCAGGGATAGCAATACTTATATCACATAAAGTGTACGTCAAACCTAAATTAGTCAGAACACACAAAGAAGTTCACTTCATACTAATAAAAGGAGCAATACATCAATGGAAATAACAATTATCAACTTATATGCACCCAATGTTGGTATGCCCAACTTCATTATATTTCCATAAAGGACTGAAAATCACATATAGACCAAAAACACTTTGGTAGAGGGAGAATTTAATACCCCTTTGTTACCAATAGGTAGGACATCCAGACAAAAAAAATCAACAAAGAAATCCTAGAACTAAATGACGCCATAGATCTAAAGGAACTGGCAGATGTCTACAGAGTATTCCACACTAAACTAAACAGCACAATATAGATTCTTCTCAGCAGCCTATGGATCTTTCTCCAAAACAGACCATATCTTAGGGCACAAAGCACATCTCAAAAAATCTAAGAAAAGTAAAATAACCCCATGCATATTATCTGATCACAATGAAACAAAACTAAAATTCATCAGCAGAAGAAGCAGCTGAAAATATGAAAACAATTGGAGGATGAACACCACATTGCTCAACAATCAGTGGGTCATAGAAGAAATAGGGAAGAAATCAAAAAGTTCCTGGAAATCATTGAAAATGAGAACACAACCTATCAGAACTTATGGAACACAGCAAGATAGTCCTAAGAGGAAAGTTTATAGCCATGATTGCATATATTAAAAACACAGAAAGATTGCAAATAAATGAACAACTGCTACATTTCAAACGTCTAGAAAAATATGAACAAACTGAACCCAAAACAAGCAGAAGGAGAGAAATAAAAATATAAGTGCTTCAATCAATGAAATAGAGACCCTCAAAACCATATAAAGAATCAACAAAGCAAAAACTTGGTTCTTTGAAAAAATAAACAAGATTGATAAAGCCCTGGAAAATGTGACTAAAATGAGGAGAAAAAAGAGCCATGTTAATAACATCAGAAACAACAGAGAGGGATAACAACAAATACCAAGGAAATTCAGGTAATCATCAGGAATTCCATTGAAAACCTATATTCAAACCAATTGGAAAATATAGGAAAAACGAACAATTTTCTAGATACTTATGAACATCTAAAACTGAACCAAAAAGAGATGAATCACCTAAACAGATCTATAAAAAGCAATGAAACTGAGGCAGCAAAAAAGAGTCTCCTTAAAAGAAAAGTCCAGGATGTAATGGATTCTCTGCTGAATTCTACCAGACCTTTAAAGAAGAACTAATACCAACACTCCTTAACCTTTTCCACAAAATACAAAGGGAAGGAACACTGCCTAACTCATTTTATGAAGCCAGTGTTGCACTTTTCCCAAGACTGGACAAGGCCACATCTAAAAAGTAAACTATAGATCAATCTCATTAATGAACATAGGTGAAAAATTCCTCAATAAAACAATGCAAACAGAATCAAATAATATATCAGAAACATTAGAAACCATGACCAAGTCAGCTTCATAAAAGAGATGCAGGAATGGTTCAACATATGCAAATAATTAAAAGAAAGACAACATATTTACAGAAGCAAAGACAAAACCACTTGATTATCTCAATAGATGCAGAAAAAGCCATCCATAAAGCTTAACATCATTTCATGATGAAACTAGAAACAGAAGGAATGTACCTTAATATAGGAAAGGCTATATATGACAAACCTATAGTCAACATCATATATCGTGCAGCAAATCTGACACTATTTCTGCTAAAGTCAGGAATGAGACAAAGAGTGAGACAGCCAATCTCTCCACTCCTATTCAATATACTCTTGAAATTCCTAGCCAGAGTAATAAGACAGGAAAAAGAAATAAAAGGAATGAAATAAGAAAGGAAGATGCCAATCTATCCTTATTTGCAGATGACATGATCTTATACCAAAATGACCTGAAAAACTCCACCAAAAACCACCAAGACACCATAAATAGCTTCAGCAAAGTAGCAGGATACAAAACCAACTGACAAAAATCAGTATCCTTTCCATACATCAACAATGAACAAACTGAAGAATATAGGAAACAATTCCATTTACAATACTATCAGAAACAATCAAATACCTAGGAATAAACTTATAAAAGGAAGTGAATGACCTCTACAAAGAAAACTCTAAGCCACTGAAAGTAATTGAAGAAGACTACAGAAGATGGAGAGATCTCCCATGCTCATGGATTGGTAGAATCAACATAGTAAAAATGCCTATACTAGTAAAAGAAATCTACATGTTTGATGCAATTTCTATCAAAATCCCAATGATATTCATCACAGAGATTGAAAATTCAACCCTAAATTTCATCTGGAAGCACAAAAGATTGTGAATAGTTAAGGGAATACTGAGTAAACAGAACAATGTTAGAAATGTCACATTATCCAACTTTAAACTATACTACAGAGTCACAGCAATAAAGGTACAAAAACATATGTGGAGAACAGTAGAACAGAACAGAAGACCCAGGTATAAATCCATGCAGCTATGCCAACTTAATTTTTGAAAAAGGCTCAAAAAATCTACAATGGAAAAGCAGCCTCTTCAACAAATGTTGCTGGGAAAACTAGCTATGTTTATCACCCTGTACAAGTATCAACTCAAAGTGGATTAAAGACCATAATATCAGACCTAAAACCTTGAAGTTACTACAGGAAAGAGCAGGGAATACACTGGAAGCAACAGGCATAGGCAAGGACTTCCTCAGTAAAACACAACTGGCTTAGTAAATGAGAGAAAGGATAAACAAATGGGATTACATGAAATTAAAAACCTTTAGCACAACAAAAGACATGTTCTCTAAATTAAAGAAGCCATCCACAGAATGGGAGAAAATCTTTGCCAGTTATACATCTGACAAGGGGTGGATAACCAGAATATACAGGGAAGTCAAAAAACTAAACTGCCAAAAAATCAATATATGTGATAGAGACATTGGAGAAACCATGCATATTTACGTTTGCAAAAGATGCTTGCATTGAACCACAGGTCATGAAAGGTGATGGTATTGAGGTAGTTAAATGCAGTGCCTTCCTTGAACATATTAAATTAAAATTCTTTCAAGTTGCAAGTATATATAACCAATTAATAATTAAGAATAATAACCTTACTCTATTTTTTCTTTAATTATTATGCCTGTTGAGATACTCATGTGATAGTGGTCTGATTTTCCAGCAGACTTGTCTTTAAAACATGTTAGAGTAAGAAAGTCAAAGACTGGATTTAATTCTAATAGTTTCTAGGGCTTTTATTTTGCTCAGAGTTTGGTGTCTAAACTAACATTATCTGGAAATATTTAGAAATATAAACACTGTATCTTTAACTTCCGGGTTGAGGTTCAGGACTCTGGTTAGTAACCGCTTCAAATGACTCCAATGCAAACTACTGTTTAAAAATTGTCACTCTGAATCATGGTATCTTCAAATCTAATGTTGCTTTAATTATTTTATCTACTTAATCACACTACAGTCAACTATATGTTACATGTTCTTGACAAAAGGACAATAAACTGAGTTTTAATACTGCTCAGTGACTACTTACTACTCTTAGCATAATCATTAGATTGTTTGCCTAGAAAGAATAATTTCTTCATCTATAGAAATAAATGTTAGCAGATCTCAAAAGGTGAACCAAAGTAACAACCACAGCATAGCTGGAGCAATTTTTAGAAACAAACTCCAGGATTCCCCTTGACTCTTATGAATCAACAACTCTGAAGAAATGTGGATTTTAACATCTCTTCAGGTGATAATGATACATGAAAAATTTGACAATCACTGGATCACAAAATTGATATTTACCCAATATACATAAAAAGTATTTTATTTAATCATGAATCATTCTAATGAATTAGACTGATTATGTCATTTAAAAAAAGATTGTGTTAATTTCATATATAATACTCTCAGTATTCAAGAATTTGCATAGATTTCAAATCTCTTCTTGCTACTTAACTCAGAGTAGTATAAGAATATAATAATCTAATCATTTAAATATCAGAAATGGATGATGTCTAGATGAGAGTTAATATACAGATATAGTAAAAAATAGGTTACATGACTTGGAACAAATAATTAAAAATGCAGATTTTCTTATATGTGACTGTGTTTTCGTGTAAGAAATTATAATTACCATGTCCTGAGATATAGTCAAAAAGTCAGCTGAAAATAGTGAATTTTAGAAATTCATGAGAAAATATAAAATTATCAGCTACTTGTTCAACTAACAGTACTTGGTTAACTCAAAATATACCGTGTTCACATCCATGTTTGTTTATGTGCATAAACACACACATGCACACATACACATTAGCAGATGCACTCTCTGAAATGTATAAGACTATTTGGTTAGAAATTATGGTTATTTAGCCTTTAATGTTATTTTTTGTTTTCTCAAAGAAAAAGCATCCAAATATTGCATGAAAATTGATTCCAGTTTTCCTCCATAAATGACTAGTAGGGTAGATAAATATTTGTCTAACAAATATATTTTTAGTAAGATGTGTGAGTTAATGTCAACATAAAATTCTAAACTTAATTCCATACTTACTCATAAAATGATATATATGAGAATGTGTGCTCCATAATCACTGCTTTCACTGGTTGTTAGCACAAGGTTAACTCCTTCATTCTACAATTTTGTGATCTTGCCTCTAGAAAAATACAATTTGACATTCTGCCATACATATCCCAAAATAAATACATAATTCACAAAGAAAGTTGGCAAGTTATAACTTTGGCTTTATAACATGAAGCAATCAGAGGTGGTGGTTCATCAAAGGGACAGTGTCAATGGAATATTATTGAGATAATATAAAAAGTGTGACAAAAATTCTGTCACAGCAATTAAGAACACAAAATAAGACATGATGCTGGCATATTTTATTCATCCTACTTACAATAAAGTTTATGTTTGGAAAGACTGTCATATTAGCAACCCAGTCAAAGTTATTTTATAGTCTCTTCACTTTCTGTATCAAAATATAAAACTTAATCTGGGAAGAACAACTTTGAAGTCAGAGGGAAGTTACATATATCTGTCTGAATTTGATCCTTACTTCCTCTACTTTACAAATTGTTTGACATATAAAATATTCTTTTATGTCCACTCATAAACAGTATGAATAGTACATAAACTTACCACACCCATGCAAATACATCTTTATAGTTATGATACCTCTTAAAATTGTATTTTTTAATAACATTATGAAATTAAAAGGCTGTTACACAATATAAATCGTTTCACTTCTGTGAACTATGCTGTATTTGATTGTACCTTTTTAAGAACATGATATATGATACATATGTTCTTAGAGAAGAGTTGCTTATGTTTGTAAATATTTGATGAGAAGATGGCACAGTCTTGTTTTGTTCACCTGTAATTTCAAAAAATTGTTTATGTATTATGTTTCTATTTTTGAAAGATTAAAATAAACAAAAATTTGGGGAACAATGCCATTTTCTGTGTTGGGATCGGCTCTGTGTTTCAAATGTATATAAAAGTGGTGTTTGGGCATCATCTTTAAACTCATTAAAATATATTTGCATGAAACCATTTAATGACAGTATCAACTGATATGAATATTTAAAATCTCTATTGAGGCACGTTAAACTGGGTTTTCTGAAATAAACGGTTTCTTGAGCCATTACAGATGCTAACCAGAAAAGGACTCTGTCCTGAGACAATTTCCACAACCAGCAGTGTAAAGCTAGATAGCAAGTGGAAATATGGCCATAGGAACTAAAAGCCAAAGGCATTTTTGCCATAAAAAATTTGAGAAAGAAAGCATAAATTGTTTACAGTACACCTATATTGGCTATAATAAAAGGGGAAGGATAATGCAGGGGCAGGAAGAGTTGGGGAAGAGGAGGACAGTCCAGAAGAGAAGCACCTATTATTTCTAAGTAGATGGGGGTTAATCATATGGAAAGTTAATTTGTAACTGCCGGATGTAGTAGTGCCTGGTGTTTGATTACGGTGACTCCGGGTTTCATATCCCTTCAGAAATGCCCAATAGCCTTGTTTGACTCAAGCTGTTAACTGATTTAGATTAACTCACCTTATGTCTGACCTCCCATATCACAGTTCTTGTAACTAAATTTAGGACACCTCAGACGTTTTTGACTTATCATGCAATAGTTTATAGATCCAAATATATCTTTTCAAGAAATTTTCTACATGGATATAACAATATTATAGTGTCAATATATGTAGTAAAAAAATTAATAATAAACAGAAATTACCTAAAACTTTTCCAGTTTTTTATTCCACTTGCTTATTTTATTTAAGCAAATGAGTTTCCAAATTATGAGATATCCTTGTTATTCAACTGATAGAAAATTAAATTTTTGTTTAATCACTTAGTAACTCAAAATGTTTATAAGCTGCAATATTTTATATATTTTTTTCATTTCATTGTGATTTTAAGAAGATCATATGTCTATAAAGGTCTTCCAAAAGAAACTAAACTGAAAAATTATGATTATAGAATTCTAACAGCATAATAGGCCTGAAAGATCTTAATTATTTATAAGAGTTCTAGGGAACTGACTCAAACCAGTGTGCTTAATTGGCTGTTTGTTTATCTGAACAGTGTCAGTAAATTTTTCCTAGTTTAGAAGGAGACTGACAGGAATTGCTTTTTGATATGAGACAGCCAAGATGACCTTTGAATTCTTCCTTAATTCTGAATAAGGAAATAAAAGAAGATGGACAGGCTTGGTCAATTCTGATAATCAGGGGGCCACTTGACATTTTTACTGAAGAGAAATGGAATTTCTAATGAGAATGTTTGGGTAATATCTAATAAAAGTAAGCTTGGTGGTATGAAGGTTATCACAACCCAAGTATTAAGAACTACAGAGAAAAAAATGAAAAGTAAACTTGAGATATTGGATAAGTATTGAAAAGGTAATGGAAAAAATAGGAATGGGAAGTAGAACACAGAAGTAACTCTAAATTGACTAAATTGTCAATGTCTGAATTCTTAATCTTGAATTTAATTAAACTTTAGGTGGTAATGATTAACTTAGAAATGCATTCTTAATTTGCCATATCAGAGTAACTTAATTCTATTTCAAGAGTAAGCAAAATTATAATTATATACTAACAACTTTTAGTTTCCCAACAATTAATCGATCTCCTAATGATGTTTTTTTCTTACAAATTATTAAATTACATAGTTTCACATTAACTAAAAATCCTCAAAGGAAATATATATGATCCAAGACCATCTAATGTTTTTAAATTATTTAGTAGTTTTTTGTCACTTCAAGTGCAGTAGCCCTCTATTACTCTCTTCACAATAGACACAGTATCCATTAAGTTTTATAATCTTCACATCATTGTTCTTAATATTGTTAATCAATATATCTAAATTTTGTGTCAGTTTTCTTATGAAAAATCTGTAGTGTGGGTTCTTCCAACCATTATTTGATGTCAACTAAACACAAACATTTTAAACTTAAAAAAAATTATTGTTGGTTTAGGTAAGGGTATATTGTAGCATTTACAAAAGTTCTCACAATAATCAAATATATCATTCTTGAATTCAATCCCTCTATAATTCTCCTTTACTCTCCTGCCCCCACATTTTAAATTTAACTTCAAAAAAAAAAAGAGAAAGAATAAAACTGTTACACAATAAATCCAATCATTTCTGGCCATTATTTCATTCTATACACTGGCTGGGAATATATTCTGTGTTGCTGAAATAGCAAACACGGTTTCTGCAGTGTGATATAATGTAAAAAGAACCTAATTTTTAAAAAATTCTGTTCTACCTACTAAAAATAAATGTGTGTACATGACTTATTTATAGCTTTTGCTTTTTAAAAATAAAGGTATAGCTTATCCTGTGTAAAAAATATAGGCATTCTTGTGAATTAATTTAAACCTATAGTGAGGTTACAGTTTTCTAACATGATCACAATTGTTATGGTATATGTGTACATATACATATACATGTATCAATAAAGTATCTGTGTGGTGTAGTATATGTAGTTTGGAGAGAGGAGAATAAGAGGAAAGAAACAGGGTTAGGAAGAAGTTGGATCGATGAGAATAAAGTGTGAGAAAAAGCAGACTGGAAAAAAAAGGGAATTCATAATTAAGGAGAAAATGGAAACAAAATGGATAATTAAGAAAGTCCATATGTCAGTATATTCAAAGATTCAATTTTGTTTTTAGAAAATATTAAGTAAATAAAATGGACTAAACATGTTTGTCATATATATTGCACTATTCAGAAAGTCAGACATGGGTCTAGTTAGTTACCAGGTTATAAATGTGGGCTCAAGAAATTCTTCACCCTATGTAAAAATCTGTGAATAGTTGTGACCTACTTTGAAAAATAAAGCATGAGCCCAAGGCTAGGAATTTGATATTCTACAGGGCTATGCCAGAAAACAGTCAGTAGTAAGAGATAGATTGCTGATATTTGTATGTGGGAGGTCAAGAGATTTTCCATATTAAAATTTTCACTTTTTTGTAGGTTGGGAATAACTAACAGAGTTTATGCAGTAGCTTTATATTGCTTAATTTGAATTTGGAAAGATTACTTTGGATATGGTATCAAGAATGAATTGGAGTTGAGAGGTCAGTGGAGCTCTAAGACAGTTTCCAAATGGCCACTCACTGGTTATCCTTACTGTAGAGTCAATAATCCCTTTCCATTGAATGTAAATACAGAGACTATAACAGATTCCTTTGAATGAGCAGAATTTTGAAAATATGAAGGGATTTTTGTATAAGTAATTAGAATTCCTAACAAACTAACTGATTTAATTTAAAAAGTGTATTATCTTGATGGGGTTGATTTCAGCAGGTAAGCTCTTTAAAAATTAGAGAAATAAGCTTTCCATGAAGTTGAAAACTGCGAAGTACAGAGAGATTGTCTTACTGACCTTAAAGAGGTAAGTGCCATGTTCTCAGAAGGTCAGTGAAGGGGTCTGGGTAAAAAGAGCTGTAAGTAGTCTATAGAGCAAGCACTGGGTTTTAATAGCCAGTGAGAAAATAGGTATATTGTTCCTATAATCACAAGGAACTTGAAATCCTCCAACAACCAGGTGAGTTTGGAAGAATTACCCAAAGCTACAGAGAAAAATGCAGCTATGAAAACTCTTGATTGATCTTGTGAGACCTGGAGCAGAGGGATCAGACACTTCAGAAAATTTATATCACCTGTTCTTTATTATTAAATCTTCAAATGCTTGAGTTTGGATTGCCATAGTGAATGTCCACAAAGTGGAGAGTTATTCTTTGGACTTTGGTCATAGTTACTTTTCTACCTGTGAAAAATTATAAGCTAGTTTAAATGTAAACATTTTCCACACCACAAAATTTAACAAACTAACTCATATAGCCTTTTCTTGTGTGTCAGTATTCCATGCATACATCAAGTAAGCATGTGTGTTTCAGTTTACATCATTAAGTTAGAGTGAGTTGCCCTGGGTATTTTCTGAGTCTTTGCCATCAGAATAGGAATGATACAGTTCTCACATTTCTGGATTTTTAATAATGACTTAAAGCAATACTCCATACCAAAAGCCAAATAATCTTATTCTCTTTCTTCATTCTCAGGCTTTTTCTACATGGATAAGTAGTTTAGGAAAATGCAAAATTGGAAGTTTCCCTAAAGTATGTCTATTTGTTAAAGGTTTAGTAGACATCATATTGGAATTTAGTCAAGGAAAAAATTTAATGTCCCATATTCATTATTTATACTTGCTATGGCAATTTATTCATTTTTCTTGATACTCAGTTTTCTTAACAGATGAAATGGGAAAAACGTATTACCATACTACTAGTTACGTTCAGTCTCAACTAACTTTTTAAAAATGAGATTATATTATTATTTCTAAGTCTAAAAATGTATAATTCTGTCAATATACTAAAATACACTATAAAGTTACATTTAAATATTTTATCTTTATTATACTCACTTATGAATAACACTTTTTATCTTTATTATCCTTACAACTCCTCATACTTTCCCTGATAAATATATCCTCTTATTCCCACTGATAAATTATAATCAATGACTATTGTAAATGACATGAGTTAAGGTGACTTCAATGAGTGAAAATATTATTTAATACTCTTATTAAATATGTTCAAAATCTGGTTATTTCCTTCTAATCAAAACAATGTAGGAAACAAATGGATTTTGAAGCTGTGATTGAGGTATCTAATGAGTTGTGGGTTTTTTTTTCTTTTTCTTTTTTTTTGACTTGTTCTGGGGGGGTACTGTGGCATGTACAAAATTTCTTACAATATATCAAATTATCATATTTTGATCCACCCCCTCCTTAAATGCAAAAAAAGCTTCTATCTTAGACCTACCTTAGCTGATGAGACTCTTACAAGAGGGTTTATGTTTTGTCTCTCTCTTTTTTTTTATTCACTTATGCATATGTGCATTCATTGTTTGGGCCATTTCTCCTGATGCCTTCTCTGTGATTAAAGAATTTATTATTTTTGCTGATTTTGAAGCAGTAAGCTGCCATGAACTTCCAACTGCAAGGAGATAAATTCTGCAAATATCTAAAGATAGCTTAGAATTAGATCTTTCCCTATTCAAGCCTCTAAATGAGAATGCAACTAGATTAACCTTGAGACTTTACAGAGAACCTTGATTTATATAAACTGAGGTAGTAAATGAATGTTTATTATCAGTCAGCATTCTCCAGAGCAGTAGAACCAATAGAACACACACACACAAACACTCACACAAACACAATTTTATTATAGACATTTACTTATGATTTGATCGAGCCTGAGAAACCCTATGATCACGCATGGCAAAGTAGCATCTGAGTCCAAAGGCATATGAACCCAGAGCATGGATGTTTAAGGATAGAAGAAGACCTATGACCCTCTTCAAATAGAAAAACGTTTTCTTCCCTTTATTTATTTGTTTTATTTGGTCCCTCGATTGAATTTGTGGTAAATTTTTATGCAGTAATGGCATCTCTTTCCTTAATATCCATAATAATTTATATTGAGTACCCAGTTCTTCACCCTTCATTTTACTCAATCCCTTTGCTCTGTATTTTTGCAATACCCTTTCTTTCAGCCTCTGAGCACAGTCATGCAACTGGAATAGTCAATAAAACCAGGTAGAAAAAAATAGCATGCTAATTCCAAATCTAGACATTAAGAGGATTTATATGTATATGCTTGTTTTCCTATGGTTTTGTGATTGCCATGAGATCATGATAAGTTCAGCTCATTGAAAGATGATAAACATGTGGAATCTCACACAAGGCTGTCCAAAATCAGGGTGAACCTGGTAACTCCCAGACATTTCTGCGTATGCAAGTAAGCCCAGTCAAATATACATGATTGGACAATTCCAGGTGAAGAATCACATTTATTATTGTATGTTCCATGGTTGATGTGCATGTAGCATTAGCTGACAATAGACAATTATCACATAAACTGAAATATTGAAGTTTAAGTTATTAAAATAACTAAGGATAGCCAGACCATGGCTCATGCCTTAATCAAAGCTACTATTGATGATGAGATTAGGGGGATGGTGGTTAAGGACAGCGCAGGTAAATGGTTCATGAGATACTGTCAGCTAGTGGCATAGGCTTGTCATTGCAAGCTGCCAGGGATGATAAAATCAGGAGGACGGCAGTTCCAGGCTTCCCTGGAAACGTTTTGTTTGCAAGACCCCAAATGCAAAGTGTTGAGTGTGTGGTGCTGCATGCCTATCATCACAGCTACTGTGGGAAACATGAGATTGGATCACAGCTGGCCTGGGCAAAAAGCGAGACCTTATTTCAAAAATACACACAGCAAAAAGGCTGGAGGTGTGGCTCAAGTGGTAGAGTGTCTGCCTAGCAAGTACAAAGTCCCGAGTTCAAACCCCAGTGCCACTATATATACATATATATGTATATGAATAATTACTTGATGTGGTTGTTGAGTTGTATAGATTCCAGTTCCAAAGGATTAAAAAGAAGTCTGCAGAGTTCAGTAATTTATTTTTATTTGATGATTTTTATTAACTATCTTCTACAAATTCACAAATGTATTTAACCAAAATTTTATGTTCAAATTTGTCTTTTTACAAAGATGTCTAATGCCTTAAAATATTATTTTTTGTAAATTATATGATAAAAGTCCTCAGTAATATCTTCAAATAAAATATACCCAAACTTTAAAAATTGAAAATTTTCTCATTAGAAACACATGTATCAGGACTGCCCCTATAATTTGCCAAACACTGGGTAGCTTAAAGCAAAGGAATTATTCCCTTACAATTATGGAGTACAGAAGTCCAAAATCAAGATGCCTGCATAGCTGTTTTGAATCTTTAGGAAGATTCTGTCTTAGCTATTGGTGACCACAGTCACTGCTGTGGTCCTTGGCTAGGACCTATGATTCCAATACCTGCTTCCATCTTCACATGGCCTTCTGCCTTAATCTGATTTGTGCTGCTACATCTGAATTTAACATGAACAGAAATTTATTTCTCACTGTTCTAGAGCTCAGGAAGTACAAGCTCATGGAGCCTATATGTTTCATTTTCTAGTGGGAGTTTCATTCTCCAGAGGGAAAGAATATTATGCCCTCATATGCCAGAAGTTATGTGGACAAGCTAGCTTACTGACCACTGTGTGAACCCTCTTCCATAAGAACCTTAAGTCAATTCACAAAAGCGGAGCCCTCAGGGCTTAATTACCTTTTAACAACTTATCATTTCTTAATATGATGACATTTTAAAAATCTGAGATTTGTAGGCGACATATACAAACCCTAGCAATTTCAATCCATGTGTCTTAAATCTCTCTTATTTTCTTCATGTAAGGACAGTCAAATGCAGTCTGTTGTCTTCCAGATCTCTAACGTAATTTCATCAACAAAGACAGAATTTCCACATATGGTCACATCCTTAGATAATGAATATTAGGACAGGATATACCATGACTAGGGGGAAGGGGCAGAACTCAAACCACAATAAGGTCTGAAAAATTAAAAATATAATTTTTGAAATATCTCAGTTGTATGAAGAATTTTGGATACTACCTTCTCCATTGTTCATTTAACCTCTGGCAACTTCATTCAAATTTGTGTTTAAAAGTGAGTTGAGGAAGTATCAACTCTAATATCTTTGCACTTGAGTAAAGTGAGAACATAATTTCTTCATTGGAAATTTAGAATGCAGTGCAATAGTACATAATTTTTTTAGTAGAGAGCATAAATCTAATCTGGTTGCAACACATAAACTATAGGTCACTGAAGGTAACATCTAAACTATTCAAGACTCACCCATGGTCCTATTAATCCTTTATAGTAGATAAATGAGTCCTGGCGTTAGCCTATGAATTCTTATTTTTTTTTTTTTGGTGGAACTGGGGTTTGAACTCAGGACTTTGCCCTTCCAAAGCAAGCACTCTAACTCTTGAGCCATGCCTCAGGTCAATTTTTTTCTGGTCATTTTGGAGACTGAAATGGGATCTCTTGAACTATTTGCATTGGCTGCCCTTGAACCATGATCCTCCCAATCTCATCCTCCCAAGTAACTAGGATTACAGGCATCTTGGAATGTCTCCCATACTCTATTTCCAAAGTATTTCATTATTACAATATTTTTGTAGAAATCCTTAGTTCAGTCTTTCTATCACCTTGATGTGAATATTATGAAAGGTTTCAAAGTTAAATTGCTTGTACACATGTGTGGAACAAATGTCAGAATATAGTAGAAATACATTTCTTCCAAATAGAAAAATAAGACAAAAAATAACTTCGTCCAAAAAATAACCTATTTCTTTGATAATTTATATGAAATGTTTGAATATTTATTTGGGGATTATTTGCAATATAGCCTTCTAATCTATACCTGGAAAATGCTAGATTTTTTTTAAAAAATTGTTTTTTCCCTTTCTGTGTTCATGGAGTTTAGAGTCTGAGAAAACAGTAGGGAAATTACCCTCTCAATGAAAGCAACAGTTCTTCATGGACGAAGCATTATCCACTAGTAAATTAATCACTGCTTTAAATATTATAATAATGCATTCATAAATAACATTACAATTTTACAGCTAAATGGGGTCAAGTGTAAAGTCTTAAAGAAATGTAGTGGTAATGCTATTCTTCAATGAATGAATCAAACAAAATTCTTAATAGGTAATTGGAAAGTTTGATATAAATTATTTTTCTTCTATAAAAATCATGAAATATTGATTTTATTATATCATATATAATTAAGACATATTCTCTGTCTTCATTTAGCTATAATATTTGTAAGATAGGATGGAGTAAGATAGGATGAGTGTGTTATTCATTCTCAACAGCTGTTTGTATGGCCTTATGTATGTCAGCAATAGTCTCTTTCCCTCTCCTCACTCTCTTTTTTATCTATGCTCTATCTGTTCATTCATCTTTTACCTTCCTCTTCATCCTGCTATTTAAGAGGAAATGCATTAGTTTCTTGCAACTGCTGTGACAAATTATCCCTTAGTGGCTTAAAACACAATTTAGTGGTTTAAAATAATAGACATTTATTCTCTCAGATATCCAAAGTCAGTATCTCAGCACTGCCTCATTCTCTCTAGTATCTGTCAGCTTCAGCAAAACCCCTGGAGACTGTAAGGTCTCTTTGGCTTGTATTTCCATCACTTTAATCTCTGTCTCTAGTATTATTGCTTTCTTTTCTTCTTTCCTCAAACTCCCCATCTAAATTTTCAATCCCTCTGAGGTTTCCCTATAATTGTTTGAGATTTTGTCATGCTATTGATCCAAACAATCTAGGCAAAAACCAAATGGACCATCATCCAGTACTGGAATCAGCAAGTTGTCTACAATCTTAGTTTCTTTGGTAGAGATTGAATTCTACTGCCTCCTAGTATATCTGCTGTCATTTATGTCATTTTTTCCCTATATGTGCTATTATAATTTTCTGTGACTTATTTTAAGGTTACTCTTTATTTTTTCAATGTTACCGTGGTTAGTGCGGTTGTATTCTGCCCTCTTGCAGTTAGTTCACTGTTCTTGAACCCATGAATTTAAGCTACACGTCCGATTTAGAAAATGGCCACCCATCATTTCTTCAATTGTTCTGTCCCCATTCTTTTTCTTTTACTATGGGATTATAAGTATACCTGTAGTGGAACACTTGATGCTATCCTAAAGAATACTGATTTTTTTCTTTATCATATTAATTTCCTCCTCATCTAATGTATTAACACAACTTCTTTACATTTATCTTGATATTGTCTCATTTACTATTTTTCTGACATATTCTTCTTTGATTTCTTTTTTATATATTGAATAAATGGTATTGAACTGTCTTCAAGTTGATTAATTCTTTTTCCCTGATGTCTACAATCTGTTGTTGAGCCCATCCAGAGACTTTTGTCATTTTATTTATAATACTGTTTAATGCAGTAAACATAATTTCCCATTTTTTCATAGCTTTAATTTTGCTGCTCCTATTCCCCAACTGTTCATTTAATTGTAACTAAGTTTTATTTCAGGACTTTGAATATACTCACAATATTTCCTTTAAACTCCAATTTTGATAATTTCTACTTCTGCATTTTCTTTATATTTTGCCACCTTTTTCTCATTATATTTTTTTTCATTTCTGCATGTCCAATTTTTTTACAGCATGTTAGGCAATATAAATAAGTAGTGGAAATTTCATTTCAGTAATACTCTACTCAAGCGCATTGTTATGTATTCCAGCATGAGTTTTGATTCACTGGACCTAAAATTGAAGTTCTATCTCCATTTTTGTAGGTTGAAACTGAAAATCTACCCCATACTTCCAGTGTCTAGTTACTCTACTAACCAGGTTCTTTGTGTCTCCTTTATGCTCCAATAGATAAGTGAATAGTCATGAATTTTAGAGTTATATGTCAGTGTTGATCTCCTTGTGTGTGCAACTCCTTTTGCAACATCTTCCCATTACTTTCCCAGCCAATACATTGGTCTTCAAACTTATATGACGACCTCCTTCTCCTGTACCATGGTGATTGCAGAGTAACCTTTAGCCTAATTCTGAAAGCATGCCAACCTTCCCAGGGAAGTTCCTGTCTTTCAGTTCATCCTTTTTCATATTCTTTCAGCTATAGTTCCTTATGTAAGTATATCAACTATTTTTTTAAATGTTGTGTACATTTTTTATAGTTATCATTTATGGTAGAGTTTCTACAATAGTTTCTCTGTTATTACTGAAATCTAGAACCTTAAATTGTATTTTAATTTTGAAGGATTACTTTATTAAACCTTATTGAACCATATGCACATGAGACAAAAGTATTTATTCTGATTAAATAAAGGGCAGGGTTTAAAATCCTGCCCTTTCTTAATACAAACAAATACATGATACAAAATTACTTATGTAGATCTCCCCAGTAATTGTAAGTTTCCACAGAGAGTTTGAAAATAACTTATCTTTAGCAAATAGTGAGTACGTATGAGAGGAAGGATACAATTTTCCAAATGGGGTCGCATATGTGGTCACACCAAGTGACTTAGGTTTTAGTACAATCTTCAGGAATAACTCCAAAGAATATCTGAAAAAAATTCACAATTCTTTATATCCATACAAAGGTGATTTCAAATGTATTATTTGGTTCTTTCTCATAATGCATCTATAAGTATCACATATATAATTTTGGCCATATTACTAGTGCTACTACTTTATAATTCTACAATAAGAACTATGAAAATATATCATTTACATGTCAGACACTATTTTTATGAATTTGTAAATATTATATCACTCTGTTGTCATTCACAAACTGTGGTGTAAGGGTTATTAGTTTGATTTTAAATAAGTGAAAACAGAAATACCAATCATTTTTGAAGCTTAAAGAGAAGCAGGTAATAAAAATTCACAAATCGCACACTAGTTGTTATGCCTTGTGATAGCACATTCTTTTGAACATTATATCATTTTTCATTCCCCAAGAAAGGAAAATTTCTTTTGAAGGATTAAATAATTTAATAAGATATATGCCATTTTACTGTAGTACTTGACCCAAATCCAGTTCTTTCAGTGGTTTTACTCAGTCATTTTTGTGTCATATCTTATTAATTGAGAAAAAAAGGAGAGAAATAGTAAGATATTTAGTCCTATGACTGCAATCTTAAAATTTCAACAGTTTAATTCTCATTTACATTAAAATGTAATACCTATCAATACCCTTCTTTTGTTTTAGTTTGTAATTTTTACAAATGGTACCACTAACGTATTAATGTAGAAGGGAAAGTCAGGCTGAGACTAGGGAGAGGTGTGACCTCTGCATATCATTTGGAAGAACATTACGGGAAAGATGCTGATAGTTTAGAGATCTAAATGAGGTTGTTCTTGCCCTGTGAAGAACAGTAATGAAGTCAGATACCTCCTATTAACATTTACTTATGAATTCCTGTATATATACATCTTTCTTTTCTTTCTTTGGGAGCAGACTCTGAGTATGGTAGTTAGCATATGTGCAACTATGCTGACTAAATTGGAAGAC
The DNA here is from genome assembly GCF_047511655.1 of Castor canadensis. NCBI lineage: Eukaryota > Metazoa > Chordata > Mammalia > Rodentia > Castoridae > Castor > Castor canadensis. The sequence goes on along the minus strand of NC_133390.1, from coordinate 23,405,567 downwards.
ATTCTGGCTGCACATTTCCTGATAACATTCATATTTTATGTTCCATTTTGCCTCTTCTATTTCACAAGTGTTCATGTGGGTATTTTGTCCTCTTCACATGCTTAAAAAAAGTCATTAAATTTTCATTATCATATTTTCTTTGAACAAAGTCTGTTTAACCCTCTACCAGTAGACTCTACCACTAAGTACATAGGTTTGCGTTTTTAAAATTGTGAATATTTGGACACTGTGTCTACTTTTTCCACTTATCTTCTCCCCTATATTAATGAATCCATTTTTTATGACCTCTATGTGCCCCAAAATTCACTATATTGTGCTGGATCATTGAGACTTTACCCACTTCAGTTTTATTCAGTTCCAACTTACAGAACTGACTTCAGCCATAATTAATGGGAACTACTATATGGTGCTCTGACATCCTAAAAATGCAAATAATGTGAATTCATATTCCTCTTATTGGTGCAATAGTTAGATTTAATAGGTCACTACTGTTACATGAGTTACTATTATAAAGAAAGCCCATGATTAATGTTCATGAAATTTCTCCAAAGTTGTTACATTGAATTGGCAATGCAAAATAGAACAAAAATAAATAAACAAAACAAAGCAAAACCAATAAGATTAGGATAGTTAAATCATCTGCATCATTTCTTGAAATTGGTAAGGGAAATTTTAACAAGGTAAATATATGGATTAAGTAAATTAGGAAAAGAGAGTTGTGGAGAACTATTATGAAACAAAATAAAATAATTAGTAGATGCAGCCTATAGCTATACTCCATATTTTAGTTTATAAGTGAAATATGAGATTTGGCATATACTGGAAATAATATCATTGGATAAGAATAATGTAGCAAAAGACAATTCCTAATACCACATTTGTCCTGTTCAATTAAATGTACTTTAGGTACTCTTTTTAGAAGCAACTTCTGTTGATGAACTTTATTATAAAAAGCAAGTAAAAAATTGCTGCCAAATATACTACAGATATATGATAAAGCACTTTATTTCAGCTTACATAGACTACTGAACAATTAAAGCCCATGGAGAAATACATATACAAATAAGCAACAAAATATTTTGCTACAATGAGTTGTATTTCTTTTCTAATCTAGGGTATATAAAAAAGTTAACTTATTTCAGGGAAAATATTCTTCCTAAAACAAAATTGTATTTTTCCACCTGCATGTACTTGTTTTTCCCATGAATCTATGTCTCCAAAAACACTGTACTGGTTTGGGGAATGAGAATGTTTTCCTAAATTACCTGTTTATAAATATTTTTCAAGAATATCACCTTTACTCAAGGCTTACTATGTTTTCCTTGTAGATTGGTTCCTGAAATGGATAGATATTGAAATTATGAAAAAAAACTAGAAATAAGTTTTCATCTTCACAGTCTGCATATCCAGAAATATTTCCAATGTGTTTTTCCATATTAACAAATTATAATGTAGTAAAAATTAATTCTGTTGAATTTTTAAATACTCTTCTCCATGTTTCCTTCTTCACATAGTATATGTTACTGAGCAAAATGGAATTCCTCAGAATTTCCAGAGTAGCAGGATTTAAGCATACATGTAGTCCTTAAGATTCTCAAGGAATGGGTGGACATATATAACATCAGTAGATGTTATATATACAAACTTTTAATCTCTGAGTTTCAGATTCCTTTTTTTTTCCTAAGGCATTTGTCTAAGGATGTTCCAAGCCTCTTCAGATCCTTGCTTTCAAAATCATATTTCTCATTTACAAAAGAAATCAATACCTATCTTTCACCCATCATTACACATCACTGGTACTTCACTCTGGTGTAAATAGTCTTGAGAGAGTCAAGCAAGGTAACAATTCAAAATATTGATGTTTGTGAAGACTTCCTTTTCAAAACACCAAAAATCCATGGTAGGTCTGTAGGTATGTTTCCTAAGAAAACTGAAAATAAGGAGGAAAATAAGATTATTAATAAGGTCTACTGAAGGAAGTGACATTTTATCTGATAACATCTCAGAGTAATGTTTTATTTGTCTTTAGAAACTATAAAGATGCACACTTTGTGAAATGATCTTGATAAGCACTAAACTAAAACAAAGCTAAGCACTGCAATTCTGTCTTCTCACCTTGTCATTAATAATAAATAATCTGCTCAATGTGTGGAAAAACACATTGGAAATATTTCTGGATATGCAGACTGTGAAGATGAAAACTTATTTATAGTTTTTCTTTCATAATTTCAATATCTATCCATTTCAGGAACCAATATACAAGGAAAACATAGTAAAGCCTTGAGTAAAGGTGATATTCTTGAAAAATATTTATAAACAGGTAATAATAATCTCATTCACATGTATTGCAAATACATAAGACTACATTTTCCATGTCTTCAAGAAAGGTAAGAGTTTATGGTTTCAATTTTCAAAAATATTTACCTAGAATTTTAAAAATCATCTATTTTCCCCACATCCTGCCTGATCTTTTTAGAAAACATACCATCTGCTTCTATCCAGATTATTTCAATCATCTCCTAAATGTTTTTCTGCTTCTAAACCTGGTCTTTGATTATCAAATTGCAAAATATAGCAGCCAGAATGATCCTTGTGAAAAACAAGTCGTGTTATGCCACTTCCATGCTCTAAACAGATATAACAAAATCTGAGCCTTTGCCATTTCAAAGGCCTGGCCCCATTACTTTACTAGTTCTTTTCCTTTCCCCCTCTGTGTGTTCCTCTCCAGCTGCAGCGGTTTCTTTGCTAACCTCATACATGCATAAAAATGTTCACTTCATGATGTTTTCAAGGCTTTATTCAAACCCTATTATGCTGGCTATTTTGATGACAGATTTTAGCTAACTAAAGCATTTATATTTAACTCCAAAATATAATATTGATCATGATTGAAAATACAGTTGTGGAAAAAAGAATAGGGAAGGGATATCATTTTGTTAACAGGATGACAAATTAAATTAAGCAAAAATAATAGTGATATTAATAATAAAATTATTTTATAGTAATAGTAAAGAGAGTAAGAGAGACAGAGAATAAAGAAGCAGGAGGAGGAAGAAGGGAAAAGAATAGGAGAAAGAAAAGGAAAGAGGAAGAGAAGAGAAGAGAGGAGGAGAGCAGAGAAGGAAAGGGAAGAGAATGAAGAGAAGAGAAGAGAATGAAAAGAGAAGAGAGGAGAGGACAGGAGAGGAGAACAGAGGAGAGGAGAGAATAATGATTAAAGTCTGCTTCTGGAATCTGCATGGTTTCAGTATTTAATCAGGTCAATGGTTTGACTGGTAAGTTTAGGTTAAAGGAAAGTGCACAGGTATTTTCCATACAAGAAGCTTAGTATATTTTGAACTTTATGAGAACACAGCCCTAATGGTGTATCTAATATTATCTATGGTAAAATCAGATCACCCATACCTAGCCCAAGCTGTCTGATAATGCAGTTAAAAGGGTTATGAGTTCTCTGATCCTTTATTTTAAAGCTTGTATCATTCATGCATCTCTTCTATATTTTTACACACATATTTTCTGTTTTCTTATACATATGAATAATTTAATTTTCTTTTCTGTACCAAATGTTTCCATTTTATGCAGTGTTCACATTTTTAATTTTTGGTTGTACTTGTTAAAAGAAATCTTAATATATCAGTAAACTGACTTCAAATTTTCACTGGGAAAACTGAGCATTCACTAAAGAGATTTCCAGGTAGGAATACACATTATAATCACAGCTCAGAAAACTAAGCTAGTCTATGAATTGTCATAATTCCCTAGGAAGATATTTTGAAGAGACTAAGACTCCTGGTTATAGTCCTAACTTTATGAGTTTCAACAATGCAGTGTTCTAACATGTAAAATGAATATATTGATGGTATGTTCTTACAGAATTTAATGAACAACTTATAAAATTAATGTATGCAATGCACATATATATTTCCTAATAGTGAAAATATTAACATATAGTTTTGTTTTCATTATTCTTATTTTCTGTTCTAGATTGTGTATTTGTTGAGATCCTGGGCTCTGTTATTTATCAGAGTTCTACTAAATGCCTGATACAGTGTGTGGCAAACACTGGCTTGCTAATATCCATTTCTCTCTTTGTTTTTGAATGGTGCAGGTGATACTGGAGATGGAACCCAGGGCCTCATTCATGCTAGCCTAGTGCTCTACCACTGAGTTACATTACTATATTTTCTTTTTTAATTTTATTTTGAGACAAGATCTCAATAATTTTCTCAGACTGGCGTTCAAGTTGATATCCTCCTGTCTCAATCTCACAAATAGCTTAAATTATTAGTCTACACCACCATTCCCAGCTTCAATATCTATTTCTCTAGGTAACTAATCATTGATCTTTATTGGTTGATTCTATTGTCTTTCAATTTTAAAAGACTACAGAAAACTGGCAACAAAAGAGACTTTCAGTTAGATTTGAACAAATGTTGTCCTGACTATGCTGTAACATTTATCAAAGTATTACAGAAATAGTGCAATGTTTAAATATGGACACCTTTTCTTAACAAGTCTAAGTCAAAAATAAAATGTTTTTCTTTTGTTTGTAATTATTCTATTATTTTCTTTTCTTAATTATCCCCCTAATATATTCTTGTACATCTGATTTAGAAGTTATATAGACATTATCTTTTAGCATCTGATTTAACTATAAAATACTTTTTTGTGTGACCCATTAAATACTTTAGAAACCATGAAGTGTATATAAAATAGAAATGGATAACTTGGAAAATATTTTATTTTTGCTTTCAAATTTCTCTTGATTCATGACAACAAAATTTTAATTTAAGTATTTTAGTCTAACAAGTACTTTTTATAACATGCAATTTCACTATTAGACAATAATGTTGAAATTCTTCACAATAAAAACATATCCTATGTATACAAATTTATTCATTTTTTATCCATAAAGCAAAAAATTTAAATTTTATATTTATTATTTCATTATATAAATATACACACGCATATATCTTCTCATTTTTGCTCCTCAAATGGAGAAGTGGTATTTATAGTGTTATAGTGTAAGAGGCCTTGAAATTTACAATACTACATTTTAGAATTTATAAATATTTAAAGGAACTGCTACTTAACGTATATTGTATATAACTCAAAACCCAGTTATTAATGAACTCTGTTTTCAGGCTAATAATCATTTATTTCATTGTCTTTGATAGCACCTTTGACATGAAATGAGTAAGTTACAGTTTATGTCTGTATATTTCTGAAATGCAAAAATACTTTCCCAGCTGGGTGCTGGTGGCTCATGTCTTTAATCCTAGCTACTTAGGAGGCAGAGATAAGGAGGATCACTCTTCAAAGCCAGCCTGGGCAAACAGTGCTGCAATACCCTATCTCAAAAAACCCTTCACAAAAATAGGGCTGGTAGAGTGGCTCAAGGTGAAGGCCCTGAGTTCAAGCCCCAGTTCTGCCAAAAAAACAAAAGCAAACAAAAAATGCTTTTCCAAAGCTTTTTTGCTTTTGATGAAATTTAAAGGGAAATAATGAAAAGGTTAAGAAATATAATACTTACTATCTAAATCTACCCCAATTAGGAAACTAAGTACACATTAAAAGAAGCAAAATGCAAAATAAATGCACAGAAAAAAAAGAGCATTAAAAATAATAAAATATTACAATGTATTTTAATTGAAGTTTTCTAAATTTTATTTGCCAAGTATTGCCATAATCCAATTGTATTTATATTTTTAAAATTCCAATAACTTTTATGTATGAATCAGAACACTTTTATTAATCTAAATGTTGGACATTGTATACATGCAATAATTTGAAAATTTTAGAGGAAGAAAAAGGAACCTTCACATGAGTTTTACTTCATGTGAATCATATAATCAAATCTAAATTTCTAGCCAAGTTAGGACCTTTTAAAATTAACCAGTCACTTCCTTATTTGAAGAAAGAATCAAAAGTCCAAACATTCCCTTAAAGTTTGAAACCTTCACATGTTTGGTTCTGTCAGTGTGCATTCTCTTTCCTAAGTGAAAATAACCTCCTTCTCAGAATAAAAATCTTAGAAGAAACCCCATCCTTGATTATCTGCAAAAACTACAAAAGCACTTGCAGGCTTATTCAACCATCAAATCGGCAGAATTTTAGGGAAGTCCATGGCTGAAATGTATCTTTATTTCCTGATGTGCTTATTGCCAATGTTAGTTTAGTTTACTGAGTATCTTAAAGACATAAAAACAGTTGGCTAGATGTTCTAAAGATGATGGCAGTAGCCTGCAGCTTACATAAACACTCTAGGGTCCATGGACATAGTAGCAATAAAACAGAACATCGAAAACACAGCTTGTCTAAAACTTAATATACTCAGCCTGGAAGATACTTTTAAACATTTGCTCAGATTACTTTAGAAACAGGCATGTTCACTATAAAATCATCGAAGAAAGAAATAAAGCAGAGGTACAGAATAAAAAGCAAGAATTTCTCCCAAACAGTTCCACTTAAGCATTAAAATAACTACTAGCGTTATCTTGACACAATTTACAGAGTTCCTTTACATGAGGATACCATTTATAGCATCATTGCATAGATGATTACCTTGTTTGGTGTTATTCCCAAAAGCTTTCATGTTTTTATGATATCTATATAAAGCTCTGACCTATTTAGTTCTAGATATGAATGTCGCTGAATCTTTGTTTTTTATTTTAAGTAGGAGATTAGTTCATGGGCTATTCCTACGATTTCAAATGCATGTGAAGGTAGCATTTAATTTGATACAAGACATGTTTCATTGTTGACTGGATATTGATGTCCAGAAAGAAGAATAAGTAGTATTGGGAGAAGTAACATTGTCAAAGCTAATTAATTGAAAGGTCTTGTTTGTCATTAGCTAATTAATGCAAGATATCAAAAGCAGATTTGCTTGGAGCTAAGTTGCATGTGTACTCTTCCACTGAATTGCTGGTTTCTCATCAGGTTATCTAAAAGAAGGATGACTGGAGAGGAGCCACATCCCCAAAACAATGTGAATCTACATGGCAAGCCCAGTAGGGTGACATAACCAGAGGACTTCTTTCTGAATAAACTGGGGCACTAAGTCTCACTGAATTTTGCTAGAACTGTTTTTGTGAGTTTTTATTCTCGTAATTAAGTTGCTTCTCTACTGTACACAGTATAATGTCATAAAATTTACCTTCACCAGGTACATGAGAAGTCATAACCACCTTGTTCAGTGAGCTAAAAATACAAAAATGAACATATACATATAGTTAAGTTTCAAACAATAATAGGCTTTACTATCCTATAGAAATGGATAATCATTTTCTTCCCCCCTAGAAATATTGGTCATTGTGTCTAAAAATACTCATAATAAATGTTTTTCCATGCATGCTTGGTCTTTCCCTTCCTATTTGCATGTAAAAAGCTACAAAAGAACTGTCTTTCTTCTCTAGCAAAAGTAAGCTCAGTAGCCTACAAAACCATTACTTTTTAAATCAGATCAGATAACTAAATTTCCAAGGTTGTCTGATGAAATGAATTCTGAAGAATAAGAATCACAATTTAACTAGTTAAGGTGGAGAGTCAGGACAAATGAATTATCATTTCTAATAGAATTGCAGGGAAAAGAGGTACTCACCACAGACGTAGGTAAGAAAACAGCTAAATTTTAAAGTTATTATTTACTAAATTATTTAACAAAACCCTAAAAGCATACAATAAAGCAGCTGAAATGTTAAAGTCTTCAAGAAGTAGTGACACTTTAGAATCTCAAGAAACCTCTAATACAAGGGAAGCCTGCTATCACTTGACAACTCATTTCTATAGTCCTCTGCTTAGTCTCAAAAGAAAGATAAGTGGCAGGGTAAGAATCATGTAAGAAGTGTCACTCTGTGGTGCAAATTTGCAGAGATGGTCAAGGTTGAGCCACAGCACCTGTGGAAAACTACCCACTTGATTCTGGATGGGCTCCAGACTCATGTCTGCCACTGACAGGTAGACATGTCTGCACATCAGATACTGATTCAAAATACAGGCCATCTGCTTGTGGAAGAGAGTCAAGAAACCTGCTCACAGTTAGAGTTGTACACTAACCTGGAAAGAATACATTTGCTACATAGGGAATGACAGAATGTACCTGACATCAGGCCCTGCACTAAGTAGAGAAAAAGGTTGATTGCCACATGAGTATCCTGACTGCTGAGAATGTGACACTCTTGAAGATAAGACAAATAACATGTCTAAGATACAAGAAATTTGAACATCCTCTGTAACCAAATTATAAGTCTTACATTAGGAAACATGAACAAATATGCAAACACATACATCCAAATAAAAAGTATAGAATAATATCCACATGTAGTATGAGAAAAAACTGAAAAAGTTACAAGAATCAGGTCACAAAATTCTATAGGCCAGGGAAAACATGAGGACTAAGACCATAGTCACCTAAGACATTCTGACATCATGTCAGTTATAATAATAACTCTGCTTTAAAGGAAATAAGAAAATAGTTTAGCTTGAACCAAATATGAATGACCAAGTCCTGGGTACACTGGGAGAAGCTACTAAGAATGACATGTTCCACTCTGGAAGAGGTTACATGAGTTTCTATATTCACAGAGCAAAAGAAAGTTTTATGCCAATACATTTACTAATTACATTGGTAGGAGCTTCAGGTAGGTGGGCTAAAATGCCTTGGAGAAATCTTTTCTGTAGAATTCAAAGGCTATCTCACCACATTCTTAGCTTTCAAGTTGGGTGAGGCTAAAAGTACATCAAGCTTAGTGGTATATTCCAAGAGTTTTATCTAAAAGTCATGAAGATGTTAGGCCAGATACCAAATGTAAGAGCAAATAGGTATTAAAAGGGGCTAAAGATAGCCCAAGATAACTCTGGCTCTTGATCTAAAACTCTCTTCCCAATCCTGATGCTACAGGCAGGTAGGGACAATCCGTATACAGGCTCTTCAACATAGATGTGCTTCTTCAGAGAACTTGAGTTTATAAAGCCTGGCAGATTTCTGCAGCCTCCTTGACACCATAAAGATATTAAATAACCCCTGTTAAACCTCTTGCTGGCTTATCACAATTCTTACCCAAGATGTATACCATAGGTGAATGACAACCAATAAATGTATTGTGTTATTTTTGCTTACCAATGCATTTGTAATGAATTTTCTGTAACCTACTTTTTTTATTTTTTTTCCTTCTTTTCCTCCTTTTCTCCTCTTTTCTTCTCTTCTTCTCCTCTCCTCTTCTCTGTTTTCTTTTCCTCCATTTCCATCTTATTTTTAATTTATAAAACCCCAAGCCCCTCAAATGGACATTTTGAGAGCACTCATACTTGACAAGCAGAATTTATACTCTCTACCTATTTACACTTTTCCTAAGAATTTATATTTTAACCCCAGATGGTCATTCTCATTTTGGTGTAAATAAATTATTTGTTTTCACACCCACTTGCTATATCACAATTTAAGTTTTTGGTCATCAAAGCAAGACTCCAAGCTGATTCTCCTTGCTTTTCTGGTGGTTTTCTCTGAATTCAGCTTGTTGATGTCAATGATGCAGTCTTTGATCAGAAGATTCTCAAATTCTTTGTGTTCCATATGGCACACATATGTGTAATAGAATTAGGGATGAATTTATCAACAACAGTGATGGGCCGATTATAAGACTGAAGCAGAAAGATTCTTTCTCTTTTCCCTGTGCTTTTAAAACTCATGCTAACCTTTGGGAAGGGAAGACTCTAGTGATTCCTTACCATCAATAATCAGTGAGTGGGGAGGAGCATGGTTGGTCCTTAAGCCAGGTGGGTGTTTGAGTTGTCCCTGAGTCAGGATGTGAGTAACCTACAAATATTTTCAACTGGAAAAAAGACTGAGAGAGAGACTAATGTTAACCCTGAAATACAATATCAAGTCATATATGTTCTAAGTGTTCTGAACTTTCCCTGGGTCTAGTTTGTCTCAGGCTCTTCTTACCAGAAACTAAAACCATTCAATTTGAGGTCTGTAAATCTGGGGTTCAGTTAGGGGCCAGAAGTGAGTCTTTTCAGGACCCAAAGTTTCCCAGATCATTGGTCGAGACAGGAATTTATTTGAGCTGTTTTCTGACCGTTCTACATAAGACACAGGAGTAGAGTTCCATTTCTATAAGACATACACTGCACCCTATCTTCTTTTTCAGAAGAGTGGGATCTCAGATGAGGGTGGGATTATTTGTCCAATTATGGGTACTGTGTTATACTTTCTTTTACAGGTCAAGTCTCAGATGAGGGTTTCAGATGATTACAGGGTTGCCTACCAATAAAGTTCCTAAGATTTTTGCTTTAGCCAATGTTGGGTAACATCTTTGCAAACTGCAGCTGGTTTCTGTTTTTGATCTTTTTTTCTATGTGATTCAAATCTACCTTTGTCTGTGCTCAGTCCTTCCTAGTCTGACCTCAGTAAAAATTCAGGAGAGTATTATTACTCTTCTTAGACCAAAAGGTTACTCTGGACAACTAGAGGCTTAATAAAAGTATCGGGGCATGGGTCTGGAACATTCAGTGGTATCATAGTCCACAGAAAGTGTCTTGCAACTCATTCAATAGTAACACATAGAGGCTGGTCACTCTTACACTTTGAATACCCAACTTACTGTAAGATTATTTGTTTTCTGAACCATGCAGAACAGCACAATCCACTCCAGGATGATATTTTAATTAGTGAAGCTCACAGAAACACACTTGACACCCAAGAAACCCCTGTTTGGTCACAAAGCAAATGAGTCTAAATTATAAAAAGTTACTTCTGAGTTCCTCATTCTGACCTTCAGAAATGGATTCCCTTAAAAGTCACAGTTGGCTTTCTGTGTAACACTTTGAATGCTTCATTATGCCTGTACCTGCAAAAATTGCATAATTTAAGTGAAACAGATAGAATGATCTAACTCTCTCTTTGGGTAATGGACTCAGAGGTAAGCACTGTTAAACACTGCTTCAAATGTTAATGTTAACCATAGGCCTTTATTGCAAGTACCCTGTAATGCTTACTTTTCTTTCAAATAACCTAAGCTGCTAAGGCTAGCCAATTAGACCCTTGATTGACAGCTGCCTTGAGTGGGGAACTGCTTGCACAGCACTGCCTCTCTTGGAGACTGGTTAGGCTATCATTAGGTCAACCCTTCTGATTTAAACATTTTATAGACACCTTGGCTACTGATTGTTGAGGCCACAACTTCTACTTCAGGAGGCCTTGTTCAAGTCACACTGCTCCAACCTACACCAGAAGTGGAGAATTTCACATTTGCCTTTATAAACCTCAGAGACCTCCAAATACACTCCCCCACAGCTGCTCCATAGGGCCCTACTAAGGGCTGTTTTTCCATATCTTATAAAAGCATTTCTCAATATGTCTGGGGGAGGAAGATAAGCTACCCTAGTGACTCAGTAAAAGTCTTGTGAGTGACAGAAAGGAAGTTACACCTATGCCCCATCCCAGGCTCATGATTGGTCTTTATTCAAGTCTTGTGATTGATCCTTATAATGTTTGTGATTAATGGGACCAGAGCTGTGTTGTGATGAGAGAAATTACAATCTGACCAAAAATATGCTACTCTCTCTTTTTTTTTTTTTAATCTATCTAAGTAGGATGCTTGCCAGTCTTTATTAGATGTGCTTGGGCAGCTTCTCTCCTATCTCTCCTATTTAAAACCACATGGATGGTGTTGCAACATCAAACCCTAATTATGGTTTCTCATTGATGGTCTTTTGCTTACTTTTGGACTTTTTTTTTTTTTGGCAATACTGTGGTTTGAACTCAGGGTCTCACACTTGCTAGGCAGACTAATTTTGGTCTTCATTACAATAGAGTGGGCTTAGCTGATTTCATGAAAACCAGACAAGAATGAAGAACTTCCAGCCAGGTTAGTGTCTGAAGAGTTAAGAGCCACCATAAGTTAAGGGTCCCAGACCTCTGAGCTGCAACACTAGGAGGCTGCTGAAGAGTTCTAGAGAGCAACCAAGGGCAGAAATAGCAAGAAACTAAGAAGTACAGTGAAAATATCGAGAAGGTGACTGAAGACAAGGAAGCTGAGACTATGCAAGTCAGGAGACCATGGAAAGCCAGAAGCAGGAGACAAGGATAGAAGACTGCGAGCCTGGGGGGTCACTAGAAGATGTTGAGATAGCCACCACCAGATGAACAGCAAGGGATCCAACACCCTAAGCTCAAGAACAATAACCAGCCACTGAATGTTGATGCTTTAAGCCCTTGGAAAGAAACATCTACCTTGACCAACTAGAAAAATAATCTTGAAACCTTGGAGCCATAAACTTCTGATTTTCAGGACTTGGACTAAATGTCTCCAGGTTTGGGGGCCCAGATTGTGGGAGTCAGGAACTCAAGTCCATCAACAGAAAGAGAGCTACCCGTTGCCTACCAATGATTTATAACTGGATAGAGCAAAAGAAATCCAGCTAAGATTTGATTTTTTTATTTTTTTGCTTTCTTTCTTTTATCATTTTTACATTTACTTACATATGTATACACTGTTTGTGCCCCCTTCTTCCCTTCAGCCTCCCTCCCAGCTTCCAAGCAGAACCTGTTCCATACTCTTGTTCTCTAATTTTGTTGAAAAGAAAACATGAGAGGTAATAAAAAAGACATAGTGTTTTTAATAGTTTGAGATAAAAATACAGAAAGATTCCTAGCATTGCTTCCATGCACATGTGCACTGAAACCCACATTAGTTCATTTCTGCCAGGCCTCTTCTCTATTTCCTGGTCCCCTTCCCATAGAGGCCTCAGCCAGTTTAAGACTACTTTATTCACTTCTCTACAGTGAACACATCAAACACATTCAAGTTTTAGGTTTCCTTCCCATTCCTGATTCCTCCCCTGCACATTCTCCCCTGTTTGTGTGACCCATGTCCAGCATTTATTTTGGGTTTAAAATCCATAAATGAGGGAAAATATGTGATCTTTGGCCTTCTGAGCTTGGCTAACTTCACTTAAGGTGATGTTCTCCAGTTCCATCTATTTACTAGTAAATGACAAAATTTAATTCTTCTTTGTGGCTGAATAAAATTCCACTGTGTATAAATACCACATTTTCTTAATGCATGCATTGATAATGGGGCATCATGGCTGTTTCCATACCTTGGCTATCGCAAATAGTGCTGCAATAAACATGGGTGTGCAGGTGCCTTTGTAATAACTTGAGTCACATTCCTTCAGGTGTAACCCTACAAATGGTATTACTAGATCATGTGGCAGATTGATGTTTAGTTTTTTAAGAAGCCTCCATATTGTTTTTCAAAGTGATTGTACTAGATTACATTCCCAACAGCAGTGTATGAAGGTTCCTTTTCCCCCTGAGTCCTTGCCAACATTTGTTGTTGTTGGTGTTCTTGATGTTAGCTGTTCCAACAGAAGTGAGATGGAATCTTAGCATTGCATTTTGATTTGCATTTCCTTTATGGCCAAGGATGGTGAACATATTTTCATGTGTTTTTGGCCAATTGGACTTCTTTCTTTGAAAAAGTTCTGTTTGATTCAGTTGTCCACTTCTTTATTGGTTCATTAATTCTGGGGGAGATTAGTTTTTTGAGCTCCATGTATATTCTAGTTATCAGTCCTTTGTTTGATATATATAGGTAACAAATGATATCTCCAATGCTATAGGTGGTTTCTTCAATTTAGAGACTATTTCTTTTGCTGTGCAGAACCTTTTAAATTTCATTAAAATTCCCATTTGTCCATCTTTTCTCTTAGTTGCTGGGCTGCTAGAGTTGTACTGAGGAGGTCTGTGCCTATACCTATTGTTACCAGGGTACTCCCTGCTCTTTCATGTACAACCTGCAAGGTTTAAGCTCTGATATTAAGGTCCTTAATCCATTTTGACTTGTTATTAGTACAGCATGATAGGCATGGATCTAGTTTCAGATTTCTATAGGCAGATAACAATTTTTCCCAGCAACATTTGATGAAGAGGCTGTCTTTTCTTCATCATATGTTTCAGACTTTGTCAAAAATAAGATGGGAGTAGCTGTGTAGATTGATATCCAGATCTTCTATTCTGTTCCAATGGTCTGAATATCTGTTTTTGTGCCAGCACCATGCTGTTTTTATTGCTATGACTCTGTACTATAGTTTGAAGTCAGATATTGTGATACCTCCAGCATTGCTCTTTTTGCTGATATTGCATGGACTATTCAGGTCTTTTGTGTTTCCAAATGAATTTTAGGGTAGATATTTCAATCTCTGTGATGAATGTTATTGGGATTTTGATGGGAATTGCATTAAACATGTGGAATGCTTTTGGTAGGATAGCCATTTTTACTATGCTGATTCTGCTAATCCATGAGCATGGGAGATCTTTCCACCTTTTATAGTCTTCCTGTATCACTTTCTTCAGTGTTTTGTAGTTATTCTTGTACAGGTCATTTACATCCTTTGTTAAGTTTACTCCTAGGTATTTGATTTTTTTTTGAGGCTATTGCAAATGGAATTGTTTTCCTTTATTCTTTCACAATTTGTTCATTGTTGGTATATAGAAAAGCTACTGATTTTTGTAAGTTGAACTTGTATCTTACTACATTGCAGAAGCTATTTATGGTGTCTAGGAGTTTCTGGTTGGAGTTTTTTGGGTCTTTGATGTATAGGATAATGTCATCTGCAAATAGAGTAACTTTGACTATTTCTTTACCTATTTGTATTCCTTTTATTTCCTCTTCTCACATTCTTACACTGGCAAGAATTCCAGAACTATGTTGAATAGGAGTGGGAAGAGTGGGCACCCTTGTCTTGTTCCTTACTTTAGGGGAAATGTTTTCAGTTTTTCCCCATTAAGTATGATGTTGGTTATAGGTTTGTCATATATAGCCTTTATACTGAGGTACATTCCTTGTATTCCTAGTTTTCTTAAACCTTTTATCATGACATGGTGTTGAATGTTTTAAAAGGCTTTTTCTGCATCTGAGATGATCAAATAGTTCTGTCTTGGCTTCTATTAATGTGCTGCATTACATTTATTGATTGTGTATGTTGAACTATCCCTGCATCCCTGGGATGATGCCAACTTGGTCATGGTGAGTGATCTTTCTGATGTGTCGTTGGATTCATTTTGCCAATATATTATTGAGGATTTTTGCATCAATGTTCATTAAGGAGACTGGCCTGTAGTTCTCCTTTTTAGATGTGTCCTTGTCTGGTTTTGGATGAGTATAATACTGGCTTCATAGAATGAGTTAGGCCAAGTTCCTTCCCTTTCTATTTTGTTGAAAACTTTTAGGAGTGTTGTTGTTAGTTCTTCTTTGAAGGTTTGATAGAATTCAGCCGAGAATCCATCAGTTCCTGGAATTTTCATTTTTGGGAGAGACTTTTTTGCTGCTTCAATTTCATTAAGTGTTATAGATCTGTTTAGGTGGTTAATATCTTCTTAGTTCACTTTGGATCATCATAAGCATCTAGAAATTTGCCCTTTTCTTCAAGATTTTTCAATTGATTAGAATGTAGTTTCTCAAAATAGTCTCTGATGATTCCCTGGATTTCCTTGGTGTTTTTTATCTCTCCTTTTTCATTTCTGATTTTACTAATTTGGGTCTTTTCTCTCCTCATTTTAGTCAGATTTGCCAGGAGTTTCAATCTTGTTTATTTCTTCAAAGAACCAGCTTTTTGTTTTATTGATTCTTCATATGATTTTCTTGGTCTCTATTTCTATTATTTCTCCCCTTTTGCTTGTTTTGTGTTTTTCTTGCTCTTGTTTTTCTAAGTGTTTGAAGTGTAGCATTAGGTTGTTTATT
Source organism: Castor canadensis (assembly GCF_047511655.1). NCBI lineage: Eukaryota > Metazoa > Chordata > Mammalia > Rodentia > Castoridae > Castor > Castor canadensis. Next base: position 23,389,815 of record NC_133390.1, on the reverse strand, counting down.
GAGATTTTTCTGTGTTTTTATTATAAGTACTCATTGATACAAACTTTCCTCTTAGAACTGCCTTTACTGTGTCCCATGGGTTCTGGTAGGTAGTGTTTTAATGTTCATTAAATCCAGGAACCTTTTGATTTCCTCTCTTATTTCCTCTATGACCAATTGATCATTGAGAAATGTATTATTTGGTCTCCAATTATTTGCATATTTTCTACTGTTGTTTTTGTTGTCTGGTTCTAGTCTGAATGCATTGTGATCAGATAGAATCCAGGAGATTATTTCTATTTTCTTATATTTGCTGAGGCTTGCTTTGTGTCCTAAGATCAATTTTGGAGAAAGTTCCATAGGCTTTTGATAAAAATGTATATTGTGCTGTTGTTGGATGAAACTAACATCATTTAGGTCCATTTGATTCATAGTGTCATTTAATTCCAGGATTTCTTTGTTGATTTTTTGTTTAGGTGATCTATCTACTGGTGATAGTAAAGTCTCCCAGTACCACTTGAAGTCTACTTTGTCTGATATAACTATTGCTACTCCTACCTGGTTTTGGGGGCTTTGACTTGGTAAATCTTCTTCCAGCCTTTCATCCTAAACCAGTGTTTATCTGTCAATAAGATAGATCTCTTGTAAGCAACAGATTGTCTGATTTTCCTTTTTCATCCAATTTGCCAAATGGTGTCTTTTGATGGTAGAATTGATTTCACTGACATTCAGTGTTAATACTGATAGATATGTGGTGATTCTGGCCATTTAATTGCTCCAGCTAGCCATTTGTAATGTAAAGATAATCCTAAATTCCAATTATAGGTGAATGCAGTGGATTCACCTCTTTTTGAATACAAAGCCAACAAGCTCAAATGGATGAGAAGAAGGTAAAGATATGTGTCACTTGTAGGAAGTAAGAGGCATTCTCTACTCAAACTAAGCAAGGAAAGAACTTTTATTAGGAAGCTATATGTAGTAAAAATTCATCACGTAATGTAGATCCAGATGCATTCCTGAGCAAGTTCACTTTCAGGCCTTAACACAAGTTCAAAAAAATGGCAAATGTTATTATGTCTGGGTGATAAAGTTAGTATTATAGTTAGCCAGTTTACTCTAGATCATCTAAAAAAACTGAGTAAGAGTGACTCAGCACTAGGCTGGTTCCGTATCAGTTACTCTGAAGGACCTTATTGGAAAATAAATCACTTGAAAGATGTCAAGATTTAAAGGGGCAGCAGTCCTCTGCCTTAAGTATAGGAGCTAGTCCCTACAAGTGCCTGTCTAGTGGCAACATAGTAGATAAAATGAAGATTTTTTTTGAAAATACTAAAAGTGGTGAAAGTATATGCTTAGTTTGAAAGTTACAAGTTTCCTTTGTTGTTATTTGGGTTTTTTGTTTTGTTTTGTTGTTGCTTGATCATACTGGGGGTTGGACTCATCTCCAATATAGTAACATTAAATTATAGATGAAAGAGAGGGAAGCAACTGAGACTCACAGTGAGCTTAAATATAGGCTAATAAGAACTTTCTAAACTGAAATGCTTGGAAAATAATGAATGAAATAAAATGCAACAGAACATTCAAAACTATCAAAGAGTCTCAAAAAATATAACTGTATACATAATGTGAATGTCAGAAGGAGAAGAGGGAATAAAGTAGAATAAATGCTTGAAGTAATAATAGAAAAGAAACTTTACCAAATTAAAGAGATATACAACACAACACCCAGCAAACTCAGAACCTTGGCTATTCTAAATTCTTACCTCAGTGTTCTGTAAACCTTCACAGGAGGAAGATGTACTTTAACTGTAGTTGTCTTTTAAGGGAGAGACATTCCAGGTCCAAGGATATAGTCATGAAAAATAGATCAGGATTATTAAGTTTGAAATGTTTTATTCATTTAAGTACACACTTTCCCTTGGCAGAAATATGTCCCCAGAACAGCTTCTTATGGTCACTAGCTTGTTTTACATACAATTTATGGGACAACATTGCTTTAGACTAAACTACTGCAATGGGTCTTAACAGACTGATCAAGCCAGAATGATGTTATTTGTTCTTGATGCTTGCTAACATGCAATCAAACTGAACTTTAAAATGGATCCATTTTGCCAAAAGCAGGATTGACAGCAAACAATATGAGCCAGGATGATTGAAGCAAATAAAAAGTCATCTGTTTTACAATCCTATGAAGAAAGGAACTTTGAAACAACCAATTTGCTTTTTCTTCCTTGTTTCTGCATTTTTCTCTCTTATTCTTCCTGCAAAGTCCACCATCCCTGTTCAGCTCAGCAGATTTCCTTCATTTCATGGATGAAATGTTGCCCAATTCATAAATCACTGATAAGAGCAAGTTAGATCTTTAAACACTGTTTGCTGAAATTTTGTATTTTGACAATTAGGATCACTATCTCACAAAGCTAAGGAATCTCATTCTTTATCTAATCAGTGAGCACAGCCATTCCAATCATCTATCATTTTACTTTAAAGGTTATTTTCCTCCAAGAGCCACTTCTTCTGCAGTGACTGCCCATTTCACATACTTTTTAGTCAGTTCTTTTAAATTTGATCCTCATTGAGTAAGGCTCTTTATCCATTCCCTGCTTAGCAAGAGGGTGGCTTCATTTGATTTCTACATCAGCACCACCATTAACAATACATACAACACTAACACACAGGTACACTTGCCAGGACTTGTTATTGACTTTTTTTAAGGATCAGTAACATGAAAAGAGCAGTTACATATGAAAATTACTGAACAAAGAGCTCCTTTAAATAAATTTTAAGTAATAAGCAGCTAGGAGTTGGTTTTTTCTTTTATGTGTGGCCACTTCAGGCCACATGTGGTCTTTAGGAAGTCATAATCAGTTGACTTATATCCCTTAAAGGGATGATTATAACACACACATAATCCAATTCTTACCTTGTTTATGTGAAATAAAAGGAATTCTATTTTTTTGTCAAGATTAAAAGAACTTATTCCTAAAGATGGAAAATTCCTCAGCAATCACACATTTGAAAAAGAAAAGGGCATTTATTGGTGCTTATGACACTTCTATCATATTATCTCAAGATTTTTTAAAATAAAACTTTCCTTCATTAAAGTCTTTTTCAGAATGGACTTTGATCCTCTGGCCAAGATAAAAATAGGAGGAAAAGATTAGCTTGTTTTTTCATTTGTTTGTTTGCTTTACTATTTTTTTCTTTTAAATTTGTGTCCTGTATTTACTAAGCAGTTATATAATACCATTTGTGTGAGTCAAGGCACTTAAGTATTTCTTAGGTTACTCTCCAGAGGGTATTGACCAATGTCTAATCTAATGGAAAGATAAATATAAGTGAAGTGCTTGGAGATGTGAGGGGAAGTCAGTTCTCTGAAGGAGCAATAAAGTTATTTAAGTCATAAATGTCAAAGGACAGAGTTATAAGTGCTTCCCTCAACTTCTGGAAAGTTTTCTAAGTTTAGCCATGTTTTAAAAAAAACAGGTCCTAGAATGAGAGGGATGTCTAGATCTTGACATTTTAGCGTTGTTGATGTGCATAGTTAATTCCTTTGTATATGATTTTTCATTACATTCATTTTCATGTGTCTCCTACTTTTTAAAACATTTCCTATATACAATTGATTAATATCATGCCACACATGTCATATCAGAAAATCCAAATTGAAATATCCTTCTGGTATGGGGATGTCATGAAGCAAATTTTCCTTGGGTTTTCTCCTACTGCTTCCTGCCATTTATGCACAGCAGAGTATCTCTATTTTTAGATCCAGGACAGAAATAGAAAATCATGTCTTCCAACAACACACCCTTAAAAATATTATCTCTGTATGACATCAATACATAATTGATAGTCTCCAGTATCATATTTCTAGGTTTCTTCATTCAGTAAATGTTATCTAAAGATATGATACCATTTTGTGTCTCAGAGTTACAAATGTCATTAATATGAGTTCCTAAGTGCAGGAGTTTAAAAATGAATACATTAGTTGGTTAGCAGGAAATGAGGTGATTTCTATTACTGGATACCAATATTTAGACTCCATCAAATATTAGGCACAATATCTAAGTTCTTTATAAATCTATCCGGAGAAAACATAAGCAAACACAGTCTTATTCACCAAATTGTAAAGTGAGTCCTTAATTTTGGAGTTTTGACTCAAATTCCTAATTCTTCATTTATTAAATGGTAAGTGTGCTTAAATTGTATGCTTATTGGAACGGGCTGATTTCTCAGAAGCATACTAATTCACACTCCTTAAAACACACACACACACACACACACACATACAGAGTACTCATTAATTTTGAACACATGAGAACTAGTTCGACTAAGAGCCAGTGATTATAGGTCACTATAGATCATTATAGACCACCTGTCTGCATTAGATCAGAAGAAAGCAGTGATTAATTCTATCAGATTCCATGTAAATTGATTGATCTATGCTATACATATCTGTTAAGCCAAGTTATCCCTCAAGAAATTTTATACCTGTTTACTTTTTTTTTCACTTATTCTCATTTTCATGACTGCCTGAAGATTTTGCTTTTGTGAACCAATCCTTCTTTCCTCTCAAAGGCATTTTCTGGTTCCTTTTATTTTAATCAAATGTTTGCACCTCCTTGCCTTAAGTATAATATGACTTTCTCCTGAGGCTATAACTCCTATTACCGCTTTCTCAAATGAAAACTGCAAAATAATCAATTTGTGACATTGGAGTTGGCAGCATTGGCATCTTTATTTTTCTTTCTTTGTAAAGAAAAGAAAATTCTATCATCTTCTGCGACTCATAACTCTTGTTTTCCCCATATCTATTTTTCCTCATTTCTTGCAATTTCTGAGAATGTTAAAAGTGGTATCAATCTTTAGTCATTCTGATCTCTATCCAAAACAGCACAGACTTTTGCATCTGCTTATGAAAAAATACCTGCCAAAAATACTAGGTGAATGCACAAAATTTCACGGACCATTACAAGACACCCCTGTACATACCATATACACTTAGAACGCTACCCACTACCTGAATTTACTACCTGTTACCTGAGACAAGTTCACCATTGTTTGCTTATAATTTTCTATCTACTTTTATATAACTTTGCACCCACCATTTCACAAGAAATCCAAAATTACCACTATATCAGTGTCTACTCCCACACAGAAACTTCACTTCTTTTCTGATAAAGTGATATATTTACTTTAACATTTCTGCACTTCTATATGATTTGATATAGCTAACCCTATGGCACTATTTTTATTAATTTTATTTTTAATATAATACTAACAAGTTTTTAAAAATTATTTCCTTGTGTTAGTCAGTTTTCATTTAGTGAAACAAAATACCCCAAATAATCAACTACTTATGGAAATGAAAAATTATTTTTGTTTTTCTTGTTTCAGCAATACTGAGGTTTGAACTTAAGCCATCACACTTGCTAGGCATGTACTCTCGTATCTAAGTCATGGCACCAGCAGAAGGTTTATTTTGTCTCACTGTTTCATGTTTCACAGGTTCTAGGACATAACTGATTGCCCCTATTGCATTTCATTTTGTAGCAAAGCATCACAATCTTGAGTAGCTTATGGTGAAACAAAACTAACTGTTCACCTCCTGAGTAGAAAGTGAAAGAAAAAGAAAAAGCAAGGGTCTTACAATTTACAATCCCCTTTGAGAGCACACACTTAATACCCAATTGTGCCAAGCTGGGGAGCAAACCTCTAACACATGAACTTTTGGGGGATACTCAATATTTAGCCCTTGACTGCAACTCTCCATACACATTATGCTTTTTATTATTTAATTTTTGCACCGTAGTGATGTTTATGGCCCATTACAGAATGAATAACTGTACCTCACTTGGGAAAAAATTTCTAGAAAATGGAGCTTCTAAGATCTCCTGGTTTGTGTGGGAGGACTATACTGTTACTTGTTTCCAACATCCTGTCTCAAGTTGGAAATATGTATTAAATTGTCTTTCCTGCTTCTCAATTATCTCTTCCATGTTATTATTTCAGTTTTTACCTATATTTTAAAATTTCATATACTAAGTTGAGTAATTATGTAACAAAATACTTAGTATTAGTGACAGTAAAAAAGCATGCCAGGTATTTGATAGATGAGTTACAAACAAGCAAACAAAAAATAGACTATGAAGGATTATTCATGAGGAAAAATAGGAACCCCCATAGCATTCTGATTTGGTTTTAATATTAACCCTGATTGAGGTTGGTTATTATGCAAAATTTTTGCTAACTATAGTTTTAGTGATTTTCAAGCTATGTTAACTTACTATGTTAGGAAGCATAATAAGTAAGATGGAGATTAAGAATAGAGTTAAGAGAAACTGAATTCACTTGTTTATTTGATTAGTGGTTTTAATTTTATACTGTACGATTACAAAAGTGAGCCAAAGATGCCAGCTGGTATGAAGGAGGACTTTGATGAATATGAAAGAAAACATATACAAACTAAGTTCTTTCAATAGTGAAAAGTGAGTAGAATTCAGATAGATAAATATCCTTTGTTACGGCTAGAGGAATGCCCTCCCCCACATATGGGGCAAGAACAATACAGTAATTAATGCAGGAGGCAAAGTAAACATCCAAAGCAGTTCTAGTCTGATACATTCTCTTTTTCCAAACCTAACTAATTAATAATTGACCATTATTCAGAAATGATTGTCTGGTATTCCCTTTAATGGACCCAAACAAAACACAGAGCTTTCACTTATTTCTTTCTTACAACTTGAAGAAGTCAGCCAAACACCATTTGTGTATGCCTTTGTCTGTCTGTCTCTCTCTCTCTCTTTCTCTCTCTTTGTCAGTCTGTCTCCCTCTCTCTCCCTTCAAAGACCTGGATCTCAAATTCTTCTCTTATGATAGATATATTAATTCTATCCAGTGCCACGGAATTCCTTAACTCATTTTTAACTCAATGTGAGATATAACCTCTTGAATAAATAAAAAGTGACAATGGAGAATAATTTTAACAATCATTAAAATGGCCAGTCATTTACTATAATGTCTTCCAATATTCCATTTCATTAAATATCAAAAAACATGCAAGCATGAATGAAGACATGTAGTACTACATCACTGCCATTATTTTATTCATTCTTATTCCCTAATCTCCATGTATACATTGTAAAATATCAATTAAAGAAGTTAGCAGAGATATGCAATCTTCTTATATAGATCTGCTAATTAAGGAAGAGCATTACATTACTGAGGCAAATATTAAATCTTGGCGTAGATAATTTTCTGTTGAACATTAAAGGGCTTCTTCTATTATAATTTTATAAAAACTATTTTAGTCAAGTTAGAAATTTTCTCCTTTTCAACTTAGATTGTATGAAATTTTAAAGAAAACATCTAAAGCTAAAATTCTATTATTTATTAAATAACTAATATATATGTTATGTGTTTGTCTCTTTTTGAGAAAAAGAAAATTTAATAATTATAACAAACGCTGCTGTCATTTATAAATAGTTTTACTATTTCTTGATAAGAAAGCATTATATATAAAGATCTGTGTGTAATGTTTTAGTTACCCCTGGATAGAATTGTCTTTGTAAGAGTGCTTGCATTGCTTATGAGTATAAAAATCCGCCATATATTTCTTATGTATGAGAAATATTTGGGGGGAGCCAATAGTGCAATTTGCTAGACGGTGGGGAATGAAAAATATGTTTTAGGTTACTGGATAAGAGTGCCAATGAAAAATTATTTTATTTTAATAGAGTGCTCTGGTTGAAATTAGAAATTAGGGATACAGACTCATGAAAGAAAAAACTTACATAGCTGAGTGCATGTGATAAATACAATTAAGCTTTGGATTCTAGTGAGGAAAAATGTGTGAAGTAATTGTGAATTAGGTTTATTTGATTCACTGCTCTTTCCACTTTACTACCTATTTGTTCTGAAATGAAATCAGATGAGAGGAGTAAAATCTGAGCTGATGAAAAATGCCTTTCATGCTTTTATACTCTACAAAATCATAACTTTCTATCAAGCTTGTGCATAGGTCATGACACTCTTTCTTACTAGAATCTCCCACCTGAATACAAAGATAAAAAGCAGCACACTGTGGCCTGCGAAAAAGAGAACAAAAATCATATAGGGAAAAAGATGAAGAAAGTGATTGAGTTGCTAATTAATTATTTATTCACTAAAGAAATTAAATAATACATAATTTACATTATACCTAGTTTATTAAAGTAGAAGTTGTTAAAGGTTACACAGTTTGTAGATTCCAGTATTAGTGGAGTTTTGGAAAGTATCCATGAATATTTTATTATATATATGTGTATACATACATTTTATATATGCTTCAAATTTTTAAAAAGAAAATAAAGGCTATACACAAGTACTTAAAATACATATTTAAAATGATTTGCATAGGGATTGGGATGGAGACATATATATATATGTTATTGGTGAAGTCTTTGCCTAGCCTGTACTGAGCCTTGATTTGTATCCTCAGCCCCACCAAATAAGTGAATAAATGGTAAGATATTAATTTCCTGGAAGAATTATTAATTAGGGAAACCTAAATTGTTATATTTTCCATTTTCCAACAGTCACTGTATACAAATACTTAAAGATCCTTAAATATTACATATATGAGAAATGATGTGGAGTTTTGAAAATGTTATCTGTAAATACCATATATAAAGAATATTTATAATTTTTATTTAACACAGCACCTTATAGATTAATTACCAATGCCCTGAAGTGCAAAGAAGGTATAAAATGTGTTTTCACTTACAATTATAATTATGTTGATATATGTCAAATACATACAGTAGATGAACAAGTGATGCTACACTAATTCAGGAAATTAGAGAGGAGTTGAGTATAAAATATGCTAGATATGTGGAATTCACAGTTTTTAAAAAAATACAGAAAACTTGGGGATATATTGAGTGGTGACATCATGAGGGTCCTGGGGTTAGGAGCATCATCAAAATAATGTATAATATTGATAACATGTACAGGAACAGGGTGAGGACAACATTAAGTATAAATGACATTATTTTTACCAACATACTAACTTAGACGCTATATGAGGAGTTATAATCACAATCAATTGCATGAAAAGCTGATTTTCAAAACTTAAGTAAGCACAACAACACTTATATCTTAGAATTTCTATGTCTAATGCTTACACACACACATATAAAATATTGAGAATTTAATGACTACATGGGAGCAGTTGTGTGCTCTTAGTGTTCTACCATCCTCAGCACACTTGTTCAATTTCAAATCACAGTACAAATCACCAGGTCTGTTGGACTTCTCACTTCATACATGTATTCCAGACTCACATACAAGATACATGGGAAATATTGTCTCCTGATAAAATTGTAATAATATAAATTGATAATATTACCTAGCAAACTTCAATATAACTTGAAAATGCAGTACTTTAGATGTGCTCCTTAGTAGTGGTTTATTACTAAATTCAGGTGAATGTCACTGTTATATTTTATAAAAATCAATATAAGCATGGGCCATTTGCTCCCAGGTAAAACATAGCATTAAGTTCCTGCAAGATAATGATCACATATTCATCAATCTATTAATAAATGTAGATTTATGTGTGCTTAGGTTTAAGACACCTTATTTAATATATATAGAAAATAGATAAATATAATATATATGTGTTAAATATATATACACACATACATACATATTTACTACTATTAAATTCACAGAGAAGCTTGACATAACTTATGCCTGATGGAAGCGTATCAAAACCAAGTCTTTTGCTTGTAAGGCATATCCCACCTTCTTGCACATAGGAACATTAGACATAACCTCAACATCACATACTTTTGGTTATTCTTTTCCTTTCTTAACAGAAATGACTAAAAATGGCTCAATGTAAAAGCACAACACAATATCTCACAGTCAACATAAGTACATAAAGCCATTTCTATATTAACCTAAGTATGTTGAGAAAATGAAACACAACCTCCACATTAGTAGAAAATAAGTATGAAAGTTTGATGGGTAGATTATGAGAAACAGCTTATTCATGAAAAGGGAAATGATAGAATGTAGACAATGAAGTATGGTGTGGATTTAAGTTGCTTCTTTTTGGGAGGAACAGATGAGCTAAAACAGAAAACCTGGATATATCAAAGGTGATTCCTCCTACAAGAGATGACATATTCACAGGTTACATAACAAAATCACAAAGTGAAGATTTAGTGGCTATCTTTACACACACACACACACACACACACACACACACACACTCATGAATCATTTGTAGGCTTATAAAATAAATTTTTTTCACAAGGTGAAATTAATTAGCATGGATGTCTTCCTAACACTACATTAAGATCTTTCTAGGAAAAAGGTCAGTTTTCATGTGTATATTTTGTACATTTTTTAAAATTTTCTTTGCCTTATAAACTTTAATGTACAAAGGGGAAGGAAGGCTAACCAGAGAATATTAGCAGAAGTTAAACCTCTTCATTCTACAAGTGCAAAACTAAAATCCAAAAGTACGTGACACTTCTCTATTTAGATTTCAGATACTGGAATAGAATATCTAGAATTTATTAACATATTGCTAATATTTTTAAGTTTTGACAAAAATTGGGTTGCAATTTTGAGAAAAAACACCAGCACAGGTTACATGAAGCATGTTATTGCTTATAAATTGGCAGTCAAGGAACGCAGACAACTAGTTTTATGATAAGTCAGTCTCCCAAGTTTCAGGAAAGCTATCTAGAACAGATGGAGTCTTTGCTGCACATGTAAGTGGCCCCAGAAAGCATCCACTCAGGCTTTCTTACTTTTAGGGACAAATGACACACTGGGTAAATCTTTGCAGGATGTCTTATTGCAGGAAGGACATAAACAGAGCTCTGGTTGTTCTGGCCTACTTTTCTTAGGATATTATTCCAGCTCATTCTGCAGTTATTTTGAAAGCTAGAAGCAAGAAAGTGGTGAGAACTTCTTGGTTCAAAGGCCACTAACAGAACTATCTTTCAGCAGTCCACAAAACACCATATGTATTACTTCTTATAGCAGGCACCACCTGTTCTTTGATTAGCTTCCTGTGCATGCAGTTGGACAATAAAACCTACACATCAATATTCCACTTCATTTTTTGTGTACTCTTCAGGTCCTTTGTAACCTTATTATTCAGTATTTTTACTTATTAAGCACTACATGCATTCCCTATATTGAAGTAATAGCTATAAATTCTGGGGTGTCTGCTACTTACATGTTTTTAAATCAGCATTTTGCCTTTAATTGAAAGCTTTGCTAATTCCAATAAATATTTTCATTTTAGTTAAGATAATAAAATGTTACGCTGATCAATAAATATGTAATGTGTTTCCAATAATATTTTAAATGAAACAATTGAAATATTTGGTTATGAAAAGGTAAAACTTTATATAATAATAAATGAAAAAAATTAACAGACAAAATCAGGTGTAAAATTAGGTGCAATGAATCATGAGCTCACATATCTTAAACAAAGAGGATATATAAATGTGTATGAAAAACATTAAATTTTAAGAAGCAGCATGGAGCCAAAATAGAGAACTGAGAAAAATAAATGAATAGTAAAAATACAGAAATGAAAGTATTCCTGTTTGCAGATGACAAGATCTTGTACCTAAAAGACCTGAATACTTCCACCAAAAAATTTCTAGATATCATAAACACCTTCAGCAAAGTAGAAGGATACAAAATAAATTACAAAAATCATTAACCTTTTTATATACCAACAATGAACTGAATAATAAAGAATATAGAAAAATAATTCCATGTATAAAAGACTGGAAAAAATACCTAGGAAACAAAAGATGTGAAAGACCTCTATAAGAAAAACAATAAGCTATTGAAAAAGTAATAAAGGAGAATTCAGTAGATAGAAAAATCTTCCATGCTCATGAATTGGTAGAAACAATACTGTGAAAATGGCTACATTACCAAAAGCAATACATATGTTCAATGCAATTCCCATCAGTATTTGAATGACATTCATTACAGAGATTGAAAATCAACCGTAAGTTCATTTGGAACCACAAAAGATCATGAGTAGCCAAGGCAATACTGAGCAAAAAGAGCAACACTGGAGGTATGACAATACCCAACTTCAAACTATACTATAGAGCCACAGCAATAAAAACAGCATGGTACTGGCCCAAAATAAGCAAAGAGCAGTGGAACATAATAAATAATCCAGATATGAATCCACATAGCTACACCCACCTGATTTTTGGCAAAGGTGCCCAAAATTAAGGATGGAGAAAAGACAGCTTCTTCAAAAAATGCTACTGGAAAAACAGGATATTTGTATGCAGAAACCTGAAACTAGATTCACATCTTTCATCCAGTACAAGTAACAACCCAAGGTGGATTAAGGACCTGAATATGAGACCTGAAACTTAGAAGCTAGTGCAGGAAAGAACAAGGTATAATTGTGAATAAACTAGAATTAATAGGCGTAGACAATGGCTTCCTCAGTAGAACTCAAATGGTTCAGCAACCAAGAGAAAGGATTGACAAATGGGACTACATGTAATTAAAAAGTTTGTGCACAGTGAAAAAAATGGTCACCAGATTGAAGAGTCTGCACACAGAATTCAAAAAATATCTTTGCCAACTATACATCTGACAAAGGATTAATGACCAGAATATACAGGGAGATCAAAAAACTAAACTCCTCCCATCCAAATCAATGACCCAATGAAATGGGCAAATGAACTGAACAGAGCCTTTTCAAAGGAAGAAGTCCAAATGGCCAAAAAACACATGAAAAAATGCTCAACATCTCTGGCTGTAAAGGAAATGAAAATAAAAAGCACCCAAAGATTCCAAACTCACCCGTTAGAATGGCTACCATCAGAATCACAAACAACAACTCTTCGTGAGGATTCAAGGAAAAAGGAACCCTCATACACTGTTGGTGGGAACGTAAATTAGTGTGACAACTACGAAAAACAGTATGGAGGCTCCTCAAAACCTAAAAATAGAAGTGCCACATGATCCAGCAGTTCCACTCCTAGGGATATACCTGAAGGAATATAAGTCAAGTTACTATAAAAGCAACTACACATGCATGCTTATTGCACCATTATTCACAATAGCTAAACTATGGAAACAGCCAAGATTCTCCACTACTGATGCAGTGATTAACAAAATGTATTTATACACAATGGAATTATATTCAGCCACAAAGAAGGATTTTTTTTTTTGTTGTTTTTAGGTAAATGGGTTGAACTTGAGGTCATCATCGTAAGTGAAGTTAGCCAGGTTCAGAAAGCCAATAGCTGCATGTTTTTTCTCCTATGTGGAATATAGACCTAATACAAATACAGCAATACTAGGAAAAACAGTTCACCCTAAGGGGAGGTCACATAAAAGAGAGGGAGGGTAAAAGAAGGAAGGTAAGAAGGTGAATATGGTTAATGAACTCTCTACACAAGAATGAATATAGACTTTTTAAATCTGTTGAAATCACCATAAGAAGAGGACTATGGTAGAAAGAAGAAAAATAGAGGAGATGAGCCAATTTTGGTATAGTGCATATATACATGGAAGTGTCACAGGGAAGCTCATTGTATAGCTATCTTAAACAAACAAAAATGTTGTTTTATTTTTCTTTTACAAAATCTCAGGAGGGCATAACAGGTTCTGTTTGTGGGGCATCATGGTACCAGAAGGAAGGAAGATGTTGTGGAGAAAATGTGTGGGAGGGTGAATATGGTACAAATACTGTGTACACGTGTATGTAAATGGAAACTGACACATGTTGAAACTATTCCAGGAAAGGGGGAAAAGGGGTAAAGATAGTGATGGAGAGGGTGAATTCAAATATGAGATATAAGAACTTTTGTAAATGCCACAATTCACCACTACCCTGCACAAAAGTTAAAAAAGGAAAAAAACAGGATCATATATTCAAATGTGTGAACATAGTGTCATGACTCATTTGGGCTCACAAATAATGCAAAATTAGGGGTGTAACTGAAGATAACAAGGAAGAAAAAAGGCAAAAGGAAAGAGGAAAAAGGGAGAGAGGAAGAAGGATGACAGGAAGGATGTAGTCATTCTTTTCAAAATGATAAAGTAAAATGTTGTAGTGTACAATTGAGCCTGCACATGGCATTGATATATTCATTGATATTTAATTAATATTACATTTCTGGAACTAAACTCAAAAGCAAAGGTTATTAAGCCATATCACTCATTCCATGTCCAGAAATTTCACTTAATGAAATTTTATCTACAAAGAAATAAAAAATATGATTGAGAAAAATTTTAAAGCATATTAAAAGTTTCACATTGGGAAATATAATAAATCAAATATGGAATCTACATAAAGCCAGGATAGCTCCAAAACAGCTTTAGTTTTGAGCACCTTCATTTGTCCAGGGAAATCTATAATTGTGTCTAATTTTGAAAGGGAGTTGATCTTTTGTCAGTCAGTTTGAGAGATCATTAAACATTAGCATTTCAAACTGCCATCATTAAAATACTTAGAAAAGAGGAGTGAGGTACAGTGGTTCCCATTCATTTCTTGCCCTGCTTATGAACAGTTCCCAGGCCAGCTACCAACTGTCCACCACCCAAGGCATAGACATCAATTGTACTGTATTTTACAATGTAATATGGTATGTGTGCTGTGTATTTGTGTTTGCTATTCTTCCACTGAAGCCATTGCCCACAGCACAGCCAGACCTTGCCTGGCCCTGTGTGCCTTCTTATGAATTCCATTATGCCCTTGGCCTTCCAGCTGACCAGTCACAGCCATTCTCGAATAGCCAATTTTATTCCTACCATCAATTCTCCTGGAAGGAATTGGTTTGAAAAACAATCCCTGGCAAGCAGGTTCAATCCGTATCTTTGCCCTTTTTAAAGTATAGTTGAAGCTTGATTCAGGACAGCTGTTAGTATAAACTTAAAGAAGCCAAACAATATTTATGATGACAATGGGAGAACGACAAGGGAGGCATTTTGGAGAATTTCAAATCTACCATGCTCAACATAGACACAGAATGCCAGGACCTTGAATGTAGACCAGATTCAGTGGAGGGACATAGTGCACCAGAAGGACTGAGGCTGTCTATGAATTCACTGCCAATACCACTGCAAACCTTTGCTGCCCACATTCTGGTGCAGTTTTGCTTTAGTATGTCAGAAATACAGGATATGAAGTTAAAAACATGAATCTCAAGCCTTAAAACTAAGTGGATCCCATAGCTCTTCTTTTTTGTTTCTTTTTGTAATGGGAATGTCTAGCCTATGTCTGTCTTACTATTACATTTAAAGATCACATGATGTATTTGATTTCACAGGCTCATGGATGGAGATAATTTGTCTCAGAATTAAACATACTTTGAGTCTCACCCTTTCTGCTTTAGACGAGACTCAGACTTTAGACTTTTAAATTATTGGCAGAAACAGTTAAGTCCGCTGAGGCTTTTGGAATGGAATTAATGTGATTTGCACTCGAGAAGGACATGAATTTTGGGGGACAAGAGCAGAGTGCTAAGATTAAAATAGTGTCCCTTCCAAGATTTGTATGCTGGAACTCAATGGCCATTGCAGTAGTATTAAGAAGTAGAGCTTTCAAAATGTAATTAGGTCATGAGGGTGTCTACCTCATGAGTGAAAATAAAGCCTTATTTTATTTTAAATTTTTTATAGTATTGGGGCTTGAACTCAGGGCCTAAACCTTGAGCCACTCCACCAGTCCTATTTTTTTCATGAAGGGTTTCTGGAGATAGAGTCTCACAAACTATTTGCCTGGTCAGCTTTGAACCGTGATCCTCCTGATCTGTGCCTCCTGAGTAGCTAAGATTACAGGCACCTGGCTTAGCGCCTTATTAAAGTGGCTTCACATAGCACTTATCCCCTTTAACCCTCTGCTTTCCATCATGCAAGGATGAAGCAAGAATGCTTTTATCAAATGCTGACACCACAGTCTTAGACTTCCCACCCTCCAGTACCATGACATTGTTAATTTCTGTTCCTTAAGAATGACTTAGTTTGTGGCATTTTGTTATTGCACCAAAAATTACGCATTATGCACTTCTTTAAAATATGGAGACATTTATCACAATATTATAAAGTTTTGAATTCTTAGCCCTCAACTGAGTCTAAAACAAAATTAGTACCATTATAATTTAATTTATATTTTGCAATGTTGGGGGTCAAATCCTGGCCTTGTATATGGATAGTAAGCACTACTACTGAGCTTCAACTCTATCCCTTAGCATCATTTATATGCCACATGTTTTCAATTGTATATATCAATACAAAATTAGATACATAGAGAGATGTATATGTAATCATAATGGCATAGGGACTGAATAGTACAGGTGGCTGAACAATGTAGAATACCTATGTTTATCAAGGCCTAGCATAATTTAAAGCTTCATTTTTATTCTGGACCATCATTTTCTTCATGCTTTTAGATGCTTTGTCATTGCCAGGCATGAATGTGGACATAGACACAAAAATCCAGAAAATAACCAAATTCTCAGCTTTATGATTTTGTATGACTAGTGAACTTTTATATTCTCTCTCAGCAATCTACTTCCAGCTTGATCTTGATTTACCTATAACTCAATCAGAATAATATGGCTCTCAGAATGATCAATTCAGTCATTTCTCAGTCTCATATTGCCTAGCAGCTTGGTTAAAAATTTTGGTCACAATGGCATCTACAAAGATGTCCCTGCTACATCTTTGTTTTCCATTTATCATTATTCACCTTGATTTCATGGTCCCTGATTTCAGATATTCTCACAAATATTCTAAACTCTTGTTCCTCTGTTATTCTTATTGAGCCTATCCAGCAAAACAGTCACCTTGGATGACTTCAACTATCATTATTACAACATGCCCTCACCCCAAAAGATAAGCAATACCAGATAAATTACCACAAAAACCTATTAGCCTCCTGAAAAATGCATTATCATCACCCACAAACCTTTGGAACTGCCCATTTGTGTCATTCTCCATAAAATCTTTCAATCTCACCTCTGTTCAAATTCGATACCTACATCTTCTCTCACTTCAATAGACATCTTTATTATTTGTTTGTCAAAGAAAATAGAGGCCATGAGATTACTATACAAATATGCTAATACTAAAATACACATATCTATACTTGCACTGTCAAGATCAAATTTCTCATCTGCACTTTGAAGTTCAGATCTTTCTTCAGAAAAACTGCATTATTGGCTTTCTGACATTTATCTTGTGTATTCAGTCTTAATTGTCATCTCATAACTCATAACTAGTTTGCATTAATTTATTTTCTAATAATAATGGTTAAAACACCATTTTTAACCAATAAAAAATTATGTCCACTATTTAAATTTGAAAGGTTATTATAAAGTTAACATGTGTATGAGTCATACAAATACATATTTTGATTACTTTCCCCAGTAGCAAAATTTAGACACCTAATGATATTAAGAATTTTTATTAGCATAAAAATATGACATGAAAGACAAGTGAAAAGTAAATTCCTTATGTAAATACTTCTATAATTTGGTGTAAATTATATTCTAAAATACTTCTCATAGATTTTGAGGAACAGCTTCATCTCTCTGATTAAAGACATTTTTATGAGTCCTTAATTACTAAAATTTATCAGACAAATGATAATTTGCCAATTGTTACATAAAAACATTTTATTTCCTTTAAAAATATCTGAGGAATATAGAAAGCAAGAAAATGAAAGAATATGAAAAGTAAAAAAAAGTTTACTTAACCTATTTTCTGGATTTTGTGACATGTATTTTGACTTTAATGTTGTTCCAATCCATCTTTCTCCTTCATACTTGTTAACAATTCTACTACTTGAGGTCAACGAAATTCTTAGAACAAAATAGAAAATTCTTATTCAAGGTAATATTATCTCTATGTTTAAATATTTCACTTATTATGGTAAGAAATTTCAGGAAATAAAACTTAGCCTAAATTGATGACCACTTGATTTACTTTGTATAATATGTCTTATGACTACATGACCCTAGACAAATGTCCTTATCATACATAGTATGAATTTTCATAGGCCATTTATGATTCAATAGAAAAAGAGGCATTCTTAAGTAATCTTTTGACTACAGAGAATGTTAAAAGAAGTATCATTCAAAATTAAATCATTAAACATAGACTTAGCTGTATAAGTTGTGATGTTCCTGCAAATTTATATTAAATATTGCTCTAAGCAAATGGTCTTAATTGACGAAGAAATATTAGCAAACAAAATTCTTAAATCTTAGTGTATGAAATCAGATGTGTGCAGGGTATTCTTCATTTATCTCCCTCCTCCTCTATATTGAGTACCTTTCTCTATCATCTTTGTGTCCTGGGAACCTGAGACTTTGAACAAATGGGCTTATTCTCTCACTTGCACTTAATTGAGTTCAGGAAATGGATAACACCAGTAGGAAATCCAGAGGAAGTCCCCAAAGTTATTCTTTTTCAATATTACTGCCATGCTGGTGGCAGTGTTTCTACCAAGGCAGAGTCCAAAGATCATTGGAATCTTGCTGTCCAGTCCTCTGGCACTCTTAAATCTAGATATGATAATCACCTCTTGCATTTGATAAGGAAGGTCTGTATTCATCAACATTCTTCAGTCTCTATAAACACATGTAATTAGTCCTGTCACTAAAACTTTCTTATGTGAACTGGAATAGAAAAATAACAATAGCATTGGCAATTCATGCCTTGTTCGTCATAAAACACATCTGGCTTTTAAATTATTTTCACACAAATAACATTTAGTAATAAGAATGATTTTGAGTTATTCAATTTAAGTAAATAAAACCTGCATATATCATGTTGCTTTCAATGAATAAAGTGAATTTCTTCCTTTTATAATTATATTTTCAAGAAAGGTAAGTATACTTTTCACCTAAAATATACATTTTCTTTCAAATAATATTTAATTATTGACAATTTGAACATCTAAACTCAAATGACCTCAGTATTTTTTTAAAAGCAGTTTGCTCATTTTCTGAACAGAAATTTCAGTTAAAAATTCTGTTAATTTTCTGTTATCATAATAAGTGCTAACGTGGCTCAAGTTTGAAGAATGGTAGATTTGGGAGAATATCTGACTTATTGTTTGATATGTACCAGCAACAGTGGTGGGCACAGAAGAGTTTACTAAATGTGCTATTTGCTTATTGATTAAATACATAATTATATGCAATTTCACATCATATAACATTTCACAATAAAGCACTTCCACAGACACACATGCATAAGATCTCTGACTTTTAAAAAATTTTTTAGATATTTTTGTTTATGTTTTATCATTAGTTTCTAAAATGGAGACAGGAACATTTTAAGAACTTTTCTAAGATCACATGACTCACTAAATACTATTTTTATACAACATTTTTCAATGATAAGGCTCTAAAGCATGCATCCCTAATGTATTTTCTTTCTTCCTTCTTCCCTCCCTCCCTCCATGCCTACTTACTTATTTACTTACTTTCTTACTTATTTACTTACTTTCTATCTTTTGTGAGACATGGTCTCCCTATATAGCCCAGACTGGGCTGGAACTCTCTGTACAGACCAGGCTGGCCTCAAACATGAGCTCCTTTTACTTCAGTTTCCCCATTGCTGGAATTAGAGATATGTATCACTATGTTTTGTTTCCCTTAATGTATTTTTTAATATCATTCAACATATATGACTATATATTCATGTAAGGAACAATTTATTCAATGTTCATTATATGTGATATGTTTACTCTTTTACTTAAGTCATTGTTAATATTTTAGATGATCACAATATTTTATCATCAGTATCATTAATGTTTTCATAACAGAAAACTGAAGTAAATAAGGTTAGACTCCCATACTGTGAAAAACACATTAGATATAAACACACTAGTCCACTTAAAATATTTTATTTAGTATTAGCAATAATGAAAAATGAAGCCATCTAAAAACAACAGAAAATACTAGCAATGGCAAAATGTTGGATCTATTTATCTCCAAAAATACTATAAATACTTGCAATTAATTTTTTAAGCACATTGATGTTATTCTTATTTATGGGAAGTACATAAAAGAAACTATGTTTTTATAGAGCTATAATAAGTCTGCAGTGTGTGAAGGTTTTGGGTGAGACCATGATGACCTTGAGTCGAATTCATATCTACTTATTTCGTCATTCAGAATTAGTGAAAACATGTTTGCACATTCTTAGGTAGTATAATATAATATAATTTACTGGAATATATATTTGGGTTTTTACCTTTAAAATGATTGTATCACTACATTTTTTTTTTCAAAAAGTAGCTATTTTGCTCGACTTGGCTCTACAATTCTGTAATCCAGCACTTGGAAGGCTGATGCAGGAGGATTAAACACTCTAAGCCACCTTGGGGTATGGTAAGGTCTCAAGGATTGGTCTTCTTTACTGTCACTATTAGAAATATTCTTATAAAAAGAAAATTATTATAGCTAGCAAACTCTAATAAGAAATTTCTCCTTTGAAATTGGATTTTGGAAATTTGTTAAAAAACATTTGATTCACACAAATAGGAAGTATCTGGCTAAACGAGCTGTTCAGGAAGACACATTGGTTGAACATCAATGTCTAAAAATACCCAAAGTAAAATAAACATACTTGTTTTTAGTACTGAGGCAGAACTCTATTAAAGGGCTTGGTTTAGTTATGTATTCATTTTTTGGAGTCAATATTTGTACATTGTTTTTATGCTTGAATTCTCTGTTTATTTTTTGGTATTTGGAGACATCTATTTCTACTTATTGTTCAAGTAGAGAAATATATTTGAATTAATTTGTATGAAGTAAAGAGTAAATACATGTTAACAGAAAATAGAATAAAAAGAATACTTTTTTTATCATCACAGTTAAAAAGACATCTGACAGTAGTATTTTAAAACTTGAAAAAATCAATTGTGAGAAATAGGAATTTCCAAATTAAATACCTGACATGATAATCATCTAGAATCACTTTCCTATCACAGAAGTCACTGTGCATTAAAATTAGGGTTCAGCAGAGCATTATTTGTGAAGTTCGAATCAAAATTCAAAATTGAAGTGATTACTTCTTTCTATATTAACCTCTGAATGACCTATTTGAATAAATACTGTAAGAAAATGACAGCAGAAATGTATTGACATTTAATAATGTTGAGACATGGATTGTCAAAACCATGTATTTCTCTTCTTATACAGTATTTTAAGACTGAGAAATAACAAAGAGAATGTAAAATATCAGATAGAAAGAATTTTATTCACGGGCTGTTCGCCAGAAAAGGAGGATGAATACATCTTGGGTATTGAAAATTTCACAGAACTGCATGTCTTTTGTTCAAAAAGTGTAGTGGAATTTATTGAACTTAGAAATAATTGTGTGTTTATGTGCAGTATAGATTCAGTTACATGAAACAATCTAATTTTACTTTCAACTTGTATAAACAGTGATTCAATCTAATATTATAAATATTCATATGTTCATATATTACACAAATATTTGAATTTGCCTCACTACAGTTAAAACTATTGTCTATGTTGCCATAATTAAAAAACAATTATAGCCATTGAAAATACTTACACACATAACTTCATTCCATAATGAAGAATGGTCTGATATCCAAGAGGTAAATGTGAATTAATACATTAATTTGTTGCTAATTAAAATTTCATAAGCATATAGGAATACATTTTAAGAACATTACCTAAATGTTATCTGATGGCAAATAAGCAATATTCAATATATTTAAAAAGACAAGACCCAATATTAATTGCAAAAAATTTACATGCATGTGTTAAATTTGTGTAAAGGCATGATAGACTTGTCTAATGAGTATATTTTTGTACACATAGAATAACATGAACACATGATATTCTTAACTCATCTAAATGAAATTATGCTAAACTTAGTTTTCCTTGAATTTTTTATTAATAGTATTAGATACTTTTGAAAATTATTATGTACTTTAATTATAAAAATATGAAGAGAAAAACCAAGGTTCTACTCAATATATCTTTGAGAGAGCTATATTCCTAGCTACTCAGGAGACAGAAATCAGGGGAATCATGGTTCAAAGCCAACCCCAGTAAATAGTTCTGCAAAACTGTATCTCAAAAAAACCTTTCATAAAAAAGGGCTGGTGGAGTTCCTGAAAGTGAAGGCCCTGATTTCAAGCCCCAGTACCCTCTCCAAAAAATATATATCTTTGAGAGTATTAAATTCATGCTAAGTAAGTCAAGAGTTAAAGGAAGAAATCACTCAACATCGTGTCTACAATTATTTCCAGTTTCTATTATATAAAAGTGAGTTTATCCTGAAGAAAATTGTTCAATTACTTCAATTTTCAATTTTTTAAATTTATAAAATGGTAAAGTAATTGGGTTAATTCAAGTAGTATGTGAGTCTGTAAAAAAGCACTTTCCAAAGGACCTAATTCATGATAAATTTTTAACAAACAGTAGCTGACATTATATCATTACTACCAGGCTGGCTTCACAACTTTCATGGCTCATTCAAAATGATCATGGGAAGCCTCTGTTCAAACACTAGGGAAAAGGACTGTTGGATGTGCTAAAATATATTGTTTCTCTTCCACATCCTTTTTAATTTTCTATAAATATCATAAATTCCTTACATTTAAATTCTGATGCTTAGATCCTCCACTGTCATAACTTTGGTTTTTCTGTAAGTTCAAGTATCTTTAACCTTAATGCTCCTTCTTTATTTTTTTATTTGTTCATTTATTTTTAGTCTTTGAGGCAGAATACAAGTATGAACCACCAGGCCTGGGATGAATAGTCCTTAAGAAACCCTTGTCCCTTCCTATTATGGCTTATACTCTCTCTACAACAAAATTAGAAATAAGGGCAAAATAGCTTCTGCTGGGTATTGAGGGGGTAGGGGGGAGAGGGAGGGGGCAGAGTGGGGGGTAAGGGAGGGGGTGGGGGCAGGGGGGAGAAATGACCCAAGCCTTGTATGCACATATGAATAATAAAATAATAAAAAAAAAAGAAAAGTAACACCTTACTTTGGTCCATTCAAGCCCTGCCATTATTCTCCCTTGTCCTTCCCACTCCACATTTTTCAACAGCTTCCAGTACATATCCTTATATCATCTACTTTCACATCTTCAATTAGGTGATATTACTGATGCTCTATCATTCTTTTTTCCTTTCCCTCTTTCCCTCAGTTCCATAGAGTATTTCCACTGTTATAGACAAGTTCTACATATGAGTTTATATATGATAATGCTTATGTTTGTGTATGTGCTTAATTTTGGATCTATTGTCTATGTATTAGAGAAAACATGTGGCTTTTGTGTTTCTGATACTGGCTTACTTCTCTTAACATGACATCTTCCAATTGAATCCATCTACTGTCAAACTACATGTCTTTATTCCTTATGGCTGAATAAAACTCCATTGTGTATGTATACCACAATTTCTTGATACTTTCATTAGTTGTAGGGCATCTGGATTGTTTCCAGAGGTTGGCTATTGTGCATAGTACTGTGATGAACATTGGTGTACAGTTTCTCTACTGTATTTTGTTTTACGTTCCTTTGGGTAGATGTTCATGAGTGGTATCACTGGATCATATGGCAGTACTATCTCTAGTTTCTTGAGGAATTTCCATACTTCTTTCTATAGCAGTTGTTCTAGTTTGCATTCCCACCAGCAGTTATAAGGATTTCTGTTTCACCACATCCTTTCCAGCATCTGTTGTTGTTATTACCTTTGATTATGGCCATTCTCACTGGGTGAGATGAAACCTAAATGTTGTTTTGATTTGTGTCTCTTATAAACAGGGAAGTTGAATGCATCTTCATGTATTCACTAGCAATTTGTAACTCTTCCTTTGAGAAATCCTTGTTTAATTTATGCGTCCATTTCTTTGTTGGGGTATTGATTCCTTGGGGACTGAGTTTTTTGAGTTCCCTACAGATTCTGGATGTTAGTCCCATATCAGATGAGTAGCAGGCAAAGATTTTCTCCCATTCTGTTGGCTCTCTCTTGAATTTGGTGACTGTTTCCATCGCTGTGCAGAAACTCTTTAGTTTGATGCAGTCCTATTTGTATACCCCTTTGAACATCAACTTAAGTATTAATGAAAACTAACTATAAAATAGGTTCAGTGTATGTGGGGGGATACTAGTGGGAGGGGAGAAGATGAAAGAAGGAGATTAAGGTGACAGTATATGGACTTCATATACCTATGTAAAACAGAACTAAGTAACTAACCTCTTGCAATTGCTTTATGTGGAATGGGGAGAGAGTTGAGGTGAAGAGATGATGAGGGCAATGTAAATAATGTACAATATAAGTTTAATCAGAATTATCATTATAAATGCCCTCCTTGTATAATGAACACATTCTAATAATTTTTTTTTAGAAAAAGAATAGTAATTACTATCCACACCCACTGTTAATGTAACAGAGAAGATGGAACTGTGGACTTCTGATGCTTACAGTTTATAAGGTGCGTGAGAAATGAGAAAGCCATGTGAGAAAGATGACTTGGTTTCTCTTTTGGTCTGCTGTGTCATGTAACACAAAGAACTTGTTACCTCTACCTTCCCTGTCTAGTTATCACTATATAATTTACAAATTTCATTTAATTTTAAAGTATGAAAGTGAGCTTATTTTAAAATCTTGACATATAAGGCCAGGGGATTTAGTTATAAGTCAGTCATATGTTTGTTCTTTTCTTTTTTTTTCTTTATTTTCCTTTCTTTTTTTTAAAATAAACTGTACTTGTACTATATCCTCTTGACAATTTTGTATCTGTCTTTTTAGAGAGCATCTAGCAATTACAAACACATAAGAAGCAATTTGTGTTCAGAATCTTTTTAGAAATCTTTGATTTTTCACCTAGTTTTTTATAGTTGTCCATCTCATACTTACTTTGAAAACATTTCCAGCAACTCACCTTCACAGAGTTGTTTTCAAGGCAGACAACTTAGTTTTCATAGAAACAACTTCTTCATTTTTATAATTCTCTTTTCAGAGGTTTAAGTGATATTTAAATAAATTATGTAAGTGAAAAAATAAAAACAACTGGTATGAACAGATTTTAGGATAAATACATCTGATGTTTAGTGCACAAAATACTGAAACAAAGAAAACAGAGTTGTGGGGACAAAGTAATCTTCCTGCCAAAAGCATTCAGCCAGCACAGAATCCAATGAGTTTAACAGAGAAACTGGAACATGTTGTTTAATCTGGTAGGTTCTTAAAATGGAGGTCATTTAAGGTAACTTTTATTTTATTTTTATTCCTGGTCTCTTTAAATGCTGACTATTTAACTCTACCTATCTCAAACCTGTGTCTAAATGTGATAAGAAAGTAGAAAGAGGTGTTTTTCTGTCATACTTGCTAAATATTTCATTGTTTTGACTTATTTAATTCACATAAGGAAAGCTTTAAATTTATACATATACATATATATATCTACTTACACACATATATATACACACACATATATATATTTGTACACATTACAATGTCAGTCTTTAGCATGGAGGCAAAATGGCACATGTAGTAAATGGTCAGTTGTATCTATGGTTTGGGAAATTCCACAGGAAGGAATGATAAATGTTATTAAAATCTATGGTAGATCTGTTCCGGGAATTTTAGAAAGGACTTGGTTAATGAGGATTTTTTTAAACAAAGAGAAAAGAGCTGAGTAAAATTTCAAGTGTGATTTTTCTTTCAGGGTGAAGATTGAAAAAAGACACTATTTTCAAACAAATAGTTAAGAAATGCTAACAATAACCAAGTGCAGAATAGATATAATTGTGATCAAAGGCACCTTCAGTTCTGTTAGGATTAATAATTATATTTTTAGTATCTCAAAGAGAAATTATTTTGAGAATATCTCATTTTGTCCTCATTTCACAATAACTGAAAAATTTTCCCCCACTTAACCAGAGTCAGCAAATTGCTCTTTCCTTGCATTCCCCTGCAGCAAGAGTTAATTCAAGGGTTAAAATATTTAGCATTAATAATCAATTCATTTGCTATATAAATTGAAGTAAAATAATGAATTTATAAACTTTCAGTTTTTAGTTTAAGACCATGAATCATACAATTTCCTGTATCTATGGTATTTTTTTCTTAATAGTTTATTACTATGACTATACTTCAAAAGTACCTGCCCTTTTGTTTGATTGAATTTAGTAACATTATATCACTAAAACTGAAAAAAGTATCTGATGTAAGTTTGAAGATCAATCACTCCTCATTGAATGCCTGAAGCAGTAACATGGACAGTTCCCTGTCTGTGCTGTGGAAAAGTGAAACTAGTAATGTCCTTCATGTGGATATGCCAGTCCCATATAGAGAAAGGCACAGAATCACCGATGAGTATATATTTTTGTCAATCTCTAATCAGTTCAGAAACCTAGAAGATCCTGACTCAGTTTTTGAACAATTTTAAAGATTTTACTTGTGTTATTTTTCTTATGGAAGAAGAATCTCTGTCAGCATTGTAGAGGTGTATAACATACAGCAGTCCCTTTCATTTAAAAAATATTATCAAAAACTGTGTACACATGTATGTAAATGCAAAAATGATACCTGTTGAAATTATGTCAGGAATAGGGGTAAGGGGGATAAAAGAGAGCAGTGGAGGGAGTGAATTTAACTATGATATGTTTGATACATTATAAGAACCTTTGTAAATGCTACAGTATACCCCCACCCAGCACAACAATAAAAAATAAATAAATTGTTTTGACATTTTTCCTCACTGTGCTTTGTTCTGAAAGTTCCAAATTATTATTGCCGCAGAAGCCTATTTATAATTGAAGGCACTTCTTTTTAAAAAGTCAAAGAAAGAGTTTTTTGTTGTTTTTGTTTATATGATAAACTATATATATTTCTATGTTAAGAGAATAAGTGCTTCCCCTAGAGTATTGAGTCCTCTTTTATAGAAAATGATAAAGAGTTCTGAAGAGAAATGGCAATGTTTAAAATGACATTACTAAAAAGGATGATTAATCATCAGCAAGAAAGATAAATAATTAGAATACATTTCTGAATAAAGTCAATGTTGAAAAAAATTATGATAATTATAAAATGAAACCAATTTATAGGCTCTGGAATCTCAATCCTAGCTTCCTGGGAGGCTGAGATTGGGAGTATCACAGATGAAATCCAGCCTGGGCAAACAGTTCTCAATTTCCCATTTCCAAAATAACCAGAGGAAAATACACTGCAGGTATGGCTCAAGAAGTAGACTGCCTGTCCAGCAAGCATGAAGCTCTGAGTTAAAACCCCAGACACACAATAAAAGCAAACAAAAAAGTAAGTAAGAGAAACCAATTTCACTATACTAACAACCTTCTTCTTTTCATATTTCACATCCCAACTGCATTTACTTTTCTGTATTATTAAATATGTTATAATATATTTTGTCTAACATATAATGTTAAGGCAAATTAAAATGGAGAAAATGGAGATCTGACAAGTTAGTTCTCATAAGTGGCTTAAATAGCTTGATTTGCAAGTGTAAGAAAAGCTTAATTTTAACTGTTTCTTGTAATTTGCCTGTAACAAAGGCAAATAAAAATTAGTGCTAAACTGTCCCATGCTGCTAACTAATATAGTGCTAAACCCAGGAGCTTTTCAGCATGATAGACAAACTAAGTAGAAAAACCATAAATTGTAACCCATCAAATATTTTCTCAGCAAGGTGCCAGTGCTTCTTCTCAGTAATCCTAGCTAGTTTGGAGACTGAGTTCAGAAGGATCATGGTTCCAGGCCACCCGAGGCAAAAAAGTTCAGGAGACTCCATCTCAACAGAGCTGTGTGTGATGGTGCACACCTGTCATCCCAGGTACTGGAGGAAGTATAAAATAACTTCATAGTTCAGGCTGGCCTGGATAAAAACCAAGGCCCAGTTCCCAAATTAACAAAAGCAAAAAGGGCTGGGGAGTGGCTTGAGCAATAGAGGGCCTGCCTAGCACTGCAGTGCCTGAAGTTCAAACCTCAGGACCACTCCCTCCTCCCCCAAAAATATATATGTACATATGTGTATATATACTTTCTAGTTGGAACTTTCTGATTCATAAATTTCTATAAACTATAAAATTTGATTGTGCCTCAGTTTAATTTTCAATATTAATAATTTTTATAAATAAAAATTAATATCAATTTTGTACATGTTAATATTATTGTCCAATAAACCATAATCCTCTTATTATTTTCATATCATAGTGCTTATTATTGATAATCAATTATAAATCTTAACATCTAACAGAGAATGGGTGGTCATTTGGCAAACAATCTACAGTGTTCATCCTCCTCAAAAGTTACAGAAAACTTGTCAATCGTTCATCTAAATTACTCTAAAATGGTTTCCTGAAGCTCTAAAACTTATACCACATCCAATAATAGGAATTTAAATTCATCATATCTAATAATTTCACAAGAATTTTGAATTTTGTAAGTACTGCTTACTTTCTTAGTGGCATGATCATTTTTTCAGTCATTCAATTCCCTTTTATCACTTAATATACCTTGAAGTTTTCTAAGTGTGTATGGACCTGATAAATTTTAATATAGTTTTCTTTAGCTAGCTAGACAACATGAAATAAATATACTTCTCATATATTTCATTTAATTTGTGGTTATAAATAATTTTAATGTAGAATATAAATACTATTAATTTCCTCTAGAAAAAAAATAGAAAACACTATTAAACACTTACAATGATGCTCATAAATTTGAAGAGATGATACTTTATGTGTGATGTTACCTTTTCCTTTATTTATACATTATAACTGGGTTGTAAATCAATTTCAACAATTACATTTGCTGTATATTTTGATAATCATATGATTTATTTAATTTGACAATGTTTTGTGCTGTATAGTATTAATATACCTTTTATTAACCAACCTAATTTGTCTTTCTGAAATATACTTGTCTTGAATTACATGATATTCTTAAACTATATTGTAGATTATATATATAGACATATTTATATATATACATATATATATTTTACACATATAGGTTGTCTGAAATTTAAAACTATAATCTAAAAATTATAACTTTTTGTCATCTCTTGTGTATTTTTACAATCCCAACTTCATGAGAATATTTGATTATCATAGCTCTTTGTTCTTGTGTTTATGTATGTTTGTGTTTTCTTATTTGAGTAGCTTAACTATTGCATTTTCTAATGGTACTTTGCTCCTCAAGTAACATCTTTAATAATTAAGGCAGAATTTTTATTATTATTTTCCCATTATGTTTATTTATTTCTTATGATTCTTGGCACTCTTCAGTAATAATTCACCAATTGATTGATCTGAATTGATTTAACTCAATAAAATGTTACTAGGGTTCCCATTTTCTTTGCTAAATCTCTGATTTGTTGTATATAGCTTTGTTTAACTTCAATTAACTCATAAAAGTTGTAAAATTATGACTTAGCTTTAAATGATCACAAAGAAACTTAAGTGGAATGTGCATTTTCTAACAGATTTTTTTTCTGTTTTTTGTATAATTTTTCAACATTGTTCAAAAATAAAGTCTGTAAAATCTCTCCTTTGATACTTTTTAAAAAAGTTTTCACCTATGTATGTGTGCTCACTCTATAAAATTATTCAAACTCTTGTCAATAATCGTTCTTACAGAACTATGCCGTGGGCACTAATAATGACATCTCTTTCCTGTGCTTTAAGTTCTAGTTATTTAATAATTCTAAGGAATTCATCATATTCCATTTTACTTATATCATTAACTTTTTTCAGCTGATGCTCATGGAGTAAGTGATCCATGGCATTTTTGTTGCCTTCACATGGTATTTAAAATACATTTATGACATTTTAAAGCTTGTATTAAGGTCCATCTTTGTTAGCTAGCATTTTTGGATAACTTAATATATTCCCAATTTCTACATTTTGATGTAAATGATACCTATTTGTTTTGATGTTGCCATTGTTAATCAGACTCGTAGTCATTTAACATTTAAGACATGTGGCTCAGTTTGTTTTAGTTTTCATTAAACATACCACCAACAGAATATTTTTCTCAGTATTTCTTTGTGGTTTTTATTTACTTGGATTTTTTTGATAACACAACATGAGCTCATATTCTTTGCAATAGGTGTTTGAAACTAATTTATATTTACATTCAGAATTGACATATTTGTTCCTTTATTTCTTTTTATTTTGTTTTTGCTTTCTTGAGTCACTATGTGTGCTCTATGAACTGCTTTTCTTCTACCTTTTTGTCCTTACCATTGATTTTAGGAAAATACACTGCACATGAATTATCAGCTTTCCAAAGTTGAAATAGGTGTACTATCTATATTTTCAAATGCATATGCTAATTAAGAAACAAAAGACTTAAATTTTTTCCATCTCTAATCATTTAAAAAGTGGAAAAAATGGCTTTTAATGTAATTCTGGTATTAATATCCCTATTGTACCCACCTTGCAGACAAAAAAAGACCACTTGTATATGTTACTTAGGTGAATAGTTGAGTATTGAGCCATAAAACAGTATTTGAGACTGCAATAGAATATGGGCTGAGATGAAATGAGATGAGCTCATTCTAGTAAAGTATGTCTGTGTGTTTCAGGGTCTCTCTGTGTTAATTGGTGTAATATTTTAAAAGACATGGTCAGTAATTTTCATTTGATATAAGAGGCCATTTGGCAACATGATAATGCTATAAGATTCTGAGTAATGGGATCAAAAGGACACTTGCCTTAGCTAACTATCACTTCTTATTTAATATACATTAAATAGACTATTAGTCAGGAAACCTTGTAAAGAGGCTATGGCACCATTTATAGCTATTGAAAATTATTTAACTAAACCATGGTAGTATGATTCAAAGAAAGTAACATACATAAGACAATGTGTGAACAAAAGCTTAGAAGAATTTGGTGATGCTTGAAAGAAAAGATGAAAATTCTTCTGCAAGTGATGAATCTAGTCTTAATGATGGTACAATTCTAACTAATATATATAGTTGGAGTTTAGTTAAGAGGACATAGCCATTTGTCATATACATAATTTTCCTATGGATGGAAATGATTTGGGAAAAATATAATAATTATAGTTAAAAACATTATGTCTGGATCTAAAAGTCACATGCAATAAATAATGTCCTTCTACAGGCTTTAGAAAGTACCTTCCTATGCTATCTGATTCACTGCAAGCTTCTTTGTTTTCAGTGAGTGATAGTAAGCAACATGTAAAGAAAAGCAGAACACTCAGAGAATGTTCACTAATACCAATTACCAAATGTTTTGATTATTAGGTAATTTGGTGTAAAAAGAGCATAATTTTCTGAAGAAACAAATCAATTTCTAACTAAACATAAATCAAGCCAGAAGTTGACTTCTATAAATAATATAGTTGATATAAAAATACAGAAAAATGTTTGTATTGTTCATGTTTCACTCATGTTGACAGAGTTCATATGATGAGGATCAAGATTTTCCTATGTCACTTGTACTCAGTTGACAAGAAAACAAATAAATGAACAAAACAATTTCAGAAAGAAATAGTTGTTCTAAAAAATAAAACATCTTGATGTGATAGAAGATCACAAAGAATTCAGAGATACTATGCTAAATTATTAATGTGATGAAAATTTATTTAATACAAAATAAGGCAAATTTAGTGTAGGAACAAAGAAACAAAAGGGGAGAAACTTGTGGAAGATGCTACTATATTTTCATCTTGTTCCAAAAAGTTGAAAGAACATATAAACAGAAGTTAAGACAAAAACCACATAATCATAATCATCTCAATACATGCAGAAAAAGCTTTCTACAAAATTTTGCAACCTTTCATGGTAACAGCTCTGATGTAGCTAGGAATAGAAGAAATGTACTTGAACACAACAAAGAGAATATGTGAAATGTCTATAGCTAATATTATACTAAATGGGAGAAAACTGAAAACATTTCTTCCAAAGTCAAGAAAGAGACAAGATGTCCACTGTCTTCACTCTTATTCAATGTAATCTTGAGATTCTTAGCTAAAACAACAAGACAGGGAAGAGAAACAAAAGGAATTCAAACAGAAAAAGAAGTCAAAGTATCTCTAATCTTATACCTAAAAGACCTGGAAAACCACCAAAAATATCATAGAAATCAAAAATACCTTCAGTAAAATACCAGGATAGAAAATCAATGTAAAAAATCAGTACTCCTTCTGTTTACCAACAATGAACAGACTGAGAAAGAATATAGGAAATCAATTTCATTTACAATAACCCCAAAAAAATACCTAAGAATAAAGTTAACAAAGGTAGTGAAAGTCTGCTACAATTAAAACTATAAACTATTGCAGAAAGTAATTGGAGAAGACCACAGAAGATGAAAAAAACCTCCCATGGTTTTAGATTGGGAGAATCAATATTGTTAAAAATAGTTATACTATCAAAAACAATCTATAAATTCAAAGTAATCCCCATCAAAATTCCCATGACATTCATCACAGACATTGAAAAATCAATCCTAAACTTATTCAGAATCACAAAAGACCAGAAATAGCCAAGGCAATACTGACCTAAAAGAAACACACTTAGGTATCATAATACCTGACTTCAAACTATATTACAGAGCCATGGCAATAAAAACTGAATGATACTAGCTCAAAAACAGACATGAAGACCAGTGGAACAGAATAGAAGACCCAGCTATTATTCCATGCAACTACACCTACCAGATTTTTGACAAAAGCACACAAAGCATAAAATGGAAAAAAAAAATTAAAAAACTGCATCTTCGACAGATGCAGTGGACAAACTGGATATATACACACAGAAAAGTGAAACTAGGTCCATGTCTTTCACTTGTACAAGTTTCAAGTCAAAGTAGATTAAGACCTTAACATAGACCTGAAACTTTGAAGCTAGTGCAAGAAACAGCTCAGAATACATTGGAAGCAAGAGAGATAGGCAATGCCTTCCTTGGTAGAACTCAAATGGCTCAGTAACTGAGAAAAAGGAATGACAAATGGAATTATATGAAATTAAAAACCTATTACACAACAAAAGAAATGTTCACCAGATTGGAGAGCCTGCTCACAGAATGGAAGAAAATCTTTGCTGGTTATTCATCTGATAATGGTCGAATATCCAGAATCTGCAGAGAGCTCAAAAAACTCAATCTCCAAAGAATCAACAGCCCAAAGAAGAAATGGTTACATGAATTGAATAGGTAATTTTCAAAGAAAGAGGGGCAAGTGGCTAATAAATACATGAAGATGTGCTCAACTACCCTGTACATAAAAGAAATGAAAATTAAAATTACACTAAGATTTCATCTCACACTAGTTTATCAATAACACAAACACCAAGAGCCTTTATATACTGTTGGTGGGAATGTAAATTAGTACAACTATTGTGGAAAGCTGTGTGGAGATGAATTAGAAACTAAAAGTACAACTCCCACATGATCTAGTGATACTACTCCAGAGTATATACCTAAAGTAATGTAAGGAGATATCATAGATACAAATGTTTATTTAAGCACTGTTCACAAAAGCCAAGCCATGGAAACAACTCAGATACCCTAAAACTGATGATTGTTTAAGAAAATGTGATATATATATACATATTTGTGTTTCACATATATACATATATAGTTCATATATACGTATATATATTCCATATATATATATATATATATATATATATACATTTATATATAAAATGAAGGTTTATTCAGCTATAAGGAAGAATAAAACTATGTGGTTTGAAGGTAAATAAATGGAATTGGAGGGCATCCTGTTAAGTGAAATAAGCCAGAGTCCGAAAGCCGAGATTACATGTTTTCTCATATGTGGAGATAGATCCAAAAGGTGAACATATACACAAACCCAAACATGATCATTTACACATTTATATGTACACCATGTTTATAATAATGGAACTACTCTATGACACGGGAGGCAAAAAAGGAAAAGAGAATGATGAGTCAACAAAACCAAAATGCATTACATCTGTGCAGGTAGAGGACATAAATGTAAATACTGAAAGCTGTTGAATAATGGGGGATGGGAGGGAAGGAGTAAGATCCTTTAACAGTGGGGGTTGAACTGACCAAAGTTAAGTTAAGCTGGGGTACATCAAGAAACCCCTTTGAACATTGACTTTGTAATTAAAAACGAAAGACAAGACTGTAAACTAGGTACAGAATGAAGGTACTTATGTGAGGGGTGAGAGTGAATGCAGAAGATGAAGGTGAGGGAATAAGGCTAATGGGCTTCATATACATATGTGAAAGAGAATGATGAAACCTCTTGCAATTTCTTTAAATGGGTCAGGAAGGATATTTTAGGGGGAAGATGGTGGGAACAATCTAACCAGGGTATAATGTAAGGCTACTGGGAATTGGCAGAATGAATGCCCCCTGTACAGAGAATATATGCTAATAAAAATGAAAAAAAAAGTATGATGCCGACATTGATATAGAGTAAGGATGGATTGACTGATTGGTTAATATCACCAGTACCATCAAATAGTCAATTTCAGTGTTTAAAAATACTTGGTACTTCTTTCGTGCTTTCTTTGGGTTCTGTGAGATTATATACAGACTATATCAAATCAATAGTAATTGTATTAAAGATTGCAAGTGATAAATTCTGAACACAGAACTATTTAAATCCAAATGCTGAGGTGAATAATGAGAACCTTGTTAAATTTAAGTTTCTGACCAATAATGTTCTTTACTATTAGTATCTTCCAAAATTGCATGAGACAGAGATATACTGAAGATAATTTATCATTTATCTAAAGTTTTTATTAACTGGGCACATAGTATTTTGTACCAACCTTAAGCTGGTAAGACATACAATTACACTATATATTAGAAAACCAGTTGTTAAAAACATTAACATTTATGGCTTAAATGCACAATCAAGATTCTGGAAGAACATAGGATATTGTAGAAGAAAAGGACTGAAAATTATTACCCTATTGGTACACACCAATAATATATGTTCCTTCTTTAACAAAGTTATGGAAGTAATAAATGGATACTACTGAAGGAAATATCTTCAGTTTAACCTTACGTTTCTGAATGTTTGAATATATATATATATATATATATATATATGTAATGTATATTCTGCTTGCACCTAAAAATTCAATAGTGCCAAGAGTTCATAGTTTCAAACTGCTTAAAGTGAATTGCCCAAATTTGCAACAAGCCAAAACATAAAGGTCAGAAATATGAGGATTTAGCTTGGCACATAATGGGAAATTAAAACACAAACTAGAGATGGATTTACCTTGCTTATTTAACACTCTGGTAATCCAATTTTCTGTTTTAATTTTAATTTTTATGTTTTTATTATTGTGCTGGGGGTACTTTGTGACATTTACAAAAGTTATTACAATGTATCAAATACATCATAGTTTAATTCACCCTGTCCATCATTCTCCTTTATCCATACTTACCCCACTCTTGTAATAGTTTCAACAAGTATAATTTTTCCATTTACATACATGTTTCCACAGTATTTGCAACATATTTAACCTCCTACACCCTTTCTCACATATGAGAGAGGACGAGTAACAGAAGAAAATTAACAAGGTGACTATAGTTGATGTAATTCCTATATAAGAATGAATATAGAATTTTTAAACCTGTTTAATTCACCATAAGAAGAGTACTAAGGTAGAAAGGAGAAAAATAGAGGAGATGAACCAATTTGGGCTACAGCAATAAATACATGAATTTATTCCTATTCTCTTCCAAAATGCTTTCATTTGTCAAAGATAAAAGTTTTGTCACCATAGGGTTAATTTATAAGATGTCAGACAGGGAATAGGAGTGACTAGTTTTACCCTATCATTTTTTATTAGCCATGTCTAAAACAAAGAAATAAAGCCACAAAATAAGGTCCACCAAACTTTGGCTAAAGGAAAAGTCCACATTCAAGTTTCATGACTTATGGCTGGGACAATAGTCAAGTGATAGACAGATTGCCAAGCAAGGTCAAGGTCCTGAGTTCAAGCACTAGTTACAATTAAAAATAAGTAAATAAAAAATAAATAAAATTTCATGATTCAATAGATTTCAAGAGCTGAATAGTAATAATAATATACCTGTTCAGTAAATCTTTGAATAGCAGGGTAAGATTTCAAGGAAATTAGAGCTATGGCATCAACTGGAGGAGGAATATGTCATTATTCTTTTTATGTCACATGTTTATGTCACATAAACAATGAACAGGCAAAATTCACATCAGCAGACTTGGGAATGTGTTAATAAAAATTTACTTCAGCATTTCTTCTCAGTAGGATATAATGTAGGTCTTGTACCAATGTTCATCACATATTATTTTAACTTGAGCATTTTGTAAATTAGAATATTTGCTGCAGTTGCCTTGTTTCCTCATTTGTCATCATATTCTGTATGTGAAATAACATTTAAATTATCACTAGCTCAAAAGTTATAGGTTTTAAAGGAGAAACATCCAGATATTTTAATGATCTTACATCTCATTTTCATATTCAATCATTTGATATGGCAATACCATAAATACAGGCATATTAGCCACATTCCATTTATATATTTGATCTATGATAGAGTTGGATTGGATTAAAAATCTCTAGATGTATGTATTTAGGTGAAAATAGTTGTGATATTTTGGCTTTGGGAACAGAATGTAGCATTTTTTATGTGACTCCACTATCTGATTTTCCTATGTGATTTTAGGAATCAGGGAGGAGCATCCCTTTCACCAAGGATTGGTGTAGAAATCACCATTTGGTTACTTAATTCACACAAGAATTATCATATTTCCCTGCTATAAATAACAATTACTGTTATGATTCCAGAGTTTTCAGGCACTATATTCTCTGACATGTGGATGTAGGAGAGAGAGAAGAAAGGTGATTAGAAAGAAAGGTAAAGATAGAGTATCCTAGAAACAGTTACACCTAAGGACACTATAAGGTATTGATTTCTATCTGAATATTGCAATAATCTGTGGATTGTAAAATTAATCTAAATGGTGGTAGTCAATAATTTATTTTAAATGAATCAGAATTAAGTAGAATAGAATTAAATAGAATGATAGAATACAATAATCAAAAAACATTAATTTGTACCTAGTAAAATGTTATTTTGTGACATCTTTATTTCATTTATATGTATAAATGTACATGTATAGTTTTCCAGGATTGTGATGTAAAATATATTTCTTATTTTCAGTAGTTATTCAAAAATATTTGAAATTCAGTAATGCAGATATCCCAGTTCATGTGAGTTATCCTTTAACTTGTAAACTATCCCAATATTGCCTCTGCTATCTATCTTCTTTTACTCATTTTGTTTAATTTTGAGCTACAATTATTTTATATTTAAGTCACTTAATTGCCCCACCATTTCTATGAAGGAGTTACATTTATTATTCCAAGATTAGCAGTATAATTTGTCTATGCTCACTCAGCTCATAAATAGCAGAATCCAGATGCATACTGGCACCCTAGAAAAATGTCTATTTGGTAGAAACAGAGAATGTAAGCAAAATCTACATTTTCTAGAAACATAAGGTAAAATGTTTCATAAGAGGGAAATGCTGCTAAAACTAGAAAATTGATTGTCATATAAATGTGGTAGACATTGTTGATGAGATCCCCAGGGCCATCTTGGAGGAGACCTAGGTTATAGGAAAAGTGCCACAGATAGCTTCTTGGACTATTGAGTAGGATCAACTATAGAAACATGCTGTGCTATGAAGGCTGTTAATAATTAGGGAATCATCCTGAATCTCTAAATGTCCCACACAGATCTTTAAAGTCCTTATTTTTTAAATGACAGTAGCAATCATTCTTAGAAAAAAAGAACACAATTTTTTTTTCAAAATTTGTATTTGTAGTATATATTCAGAGACTATAATGTCTCATGAGTTTTAATTACTAGAAAAAATAAAAAGGAATTCCCAAATATAAAAGATTTGATTAAGAAAAAATAGAAAAATCAAGATTTTGATCACATGTAGAGTTAAGCATGACCCCTGGAATGTTCAAAGAACAAAGAAAAGGCAGAGATTGTGCTGAGAAAGCGAAAAATCTGGTGAGGTTTCAAAACTGAAAGAAAGTTTAGTAGTTTTTTTTTTAATCTCTTCAGTAGCTGAAATGCCTCAACTGGAAGAACAGCTACTAGGTTGTCAATCTTAACTTCATAGTGAGGAGTTTTCTTCATCAGTGGCTTGGTAAATATGACCTTTATAAAAATTTTAATAGGCAAGTTCTTGTAACAAGCATTTTCTACCTGATCATTTTCCCCAATATTCTCATGGTGCTATTTTAGTTGTTTATGTCAAGGATATTCTCATTTGCATGCTCAGCTTCAATATGTTTATATCTAAAATGAAATGTTAGATTTAAGGTGGCATTACATTCATATATGATATCTAATTAGTTTGAAAATCCTTATGCTTGTTAGTAATTGAGTCAGAAGATGAACCAGGCTTCTAAATGTAGATGTGAAAAAATATCCATGTACATTCAATTGATGTATACTATCAATTCATGGATAATTTAACTACTGTGCATAAATTTAGAAAAACTGAATGACAAGAAGTTCATAGTAATCTTTGTTAGGTATAATCACATTTTCTATGCTAAATGTTATATATACTACATTTTAGAATAATGAAACATCATAAACTGAGGCTCAGCAAGAGTAACAAAGTGGTCTAAGAATACCCAATACATTACTTGAAGAATTAGCATGTAATTCCAGATATATATGAGTCTAAACTATGTACTTATTCAATCACATTATGCTGAATATTTGGATAAAAGACCCATGCAAAAGGCTGAAATGTTAAGAGCATTACTTATTTTTAGAAAAATCATATTGCTCTGTCAAATAGTGTCAAAAATTAATTATTAAATGTTCTCTTTTACACAGAACATCTTGGTGTTCTATGTGTGAAGCATCTTGCTTAACATGTTGAGGGGAAAAGTAAAACTCACCTCGTTAGAACACAGTCATACAGGGTACAAGGTGTAAACAAATAATTGTTTCAGAATGTTGGACTTGGTAACTTAACCATGATTGACTTCTGTCTATCCTAGCATGGAAGCTCATGATTAGCAACTCTAAAATGGAGGAAGTCATTTGCTTGTATATATTAACTGAGATATTACAGAAAATATACTATAAAATAATAGTGAAATGATAAGATTTTATGAAATTTAAAACACTTTTTGCTAACATGTAATTTTATTGGACTAGGTGAAGAAATAAATCTTGTAAAGAAGTTAAAGCTTTTCCTCAGATGTGCATGTATTTTACCAATGTCATTATACCAAAATAAATAAATAAATGTCCATGTATTAGGGTACAACATATACAAATAATAAACTCTATAAAAAGGTGGCAAGAATACCAAAATGTCTTAATTCTTTCCTTACAACTGTTTTCTCTGTTACTGTGATCCTAATTTTTATTCACACAGGGTGTCTTACCCTTAAGTCACTTCTTTAAATGTCCTATTTGCTCTTACTAAAATAAAATTCTTACTACTCCCTTAGTGTCTTTACCATTTTAAGTATATTTTACTGCTTTGTGACTTACAGAGCATAATTTAAAGCTAAAATTTAACTTTTTAATCTTCTTTTGGTTCAATAAATTTATTACTTATGAGAAGGAAAAGAATAGAAAGAGAAATAATTCTCCAATGAATTAGTATTACAGAAACACCTTGCCATATTTTCTCATCTATCAGATTTGTCTAATCAGGAAGGGCCAAGGGAAAAATAAGGGCATGTTTTTCCATTCACCATAAAATTTAAAAATAAAAAAAAATTTGTAATAACCACTTAAAATGATGCTATTGTCACCCTAAAAGAATTGCAAGTTAAAATGGAAAATATTTAAACATAGTCATGCAAATGTTATTTTTTAAATTATGGATGTAAGTTTAAATACT
The DNA here is from genome assembly GCF_047511655.1 of Castor canadensis. Taxonomy (NCBI): domain Eukaryota; kingdom Metazoa; phylum Chordata; class Mammalia; order Rodentia; family Castoridae; genus Castor; species Castor canadensis. The sequence continues at coordinate 23,349,886 of NC_133390.1, read as the reverse complement.
ATATCCTGATATCTATAGCAAAAGTCTACATAGTTGTATAAAGCCCAAATTTAGCTGAAGGACAAAGGCTAAATTCTAGTCATAAATCTCTCTCTTTCTACTTGAATAGAACTCATTTGTAAATCTATCCAAAACTATCAGTTCTTTTCATTAAAATGCATTAGACAATTCTAATGTAGATACTAATTGAAAAGTTCTGAAATGGGGGCTGGAAACTACTACCCATATAGTAGTTTCACAAAATAGAGATATGCTTGATGACTTCCCAGCATGTAAATTTGAACTGGCTGTTTTGAAGAACATTCTGTCTTCTAACATTAAGTCTGAAAGGGATAAGTGGTCAGTAAACAAGTGCCTAATGAAAAAATAATTGACTTTGACTACAACTTACTTGTTCCAAGCACATAGATTCCAAAGTGAATGGAGCACACTGTAGCATGAAAATAAGGAAGAATTGTCATAAAGATTTGGTGTTTAAAAGACATTCACAAAATTATTTAGTACAAACAAGAGAACAGTTTTTTCAGAAAATGTTTTCTGAGAACAAATGTATCAGCATATACATATGGATGCTCATGCAAACACATACCAAAGAAGGATAAAGAGTAACAAAAAAAAAAAATCCCCCAAAGATAGGATGTTAAGAGAAAGCATTGATCCATAAAGATAATGTAGTTATTACTACATTACTTAATGCAGAATATATACAATCCCTTTGATACAGATGACATGCAGGAATTTTCAGCTATTTAGGATCCTAGGGTCTGCTCTGAGAATGAAAGCTGAGGCAGACTCAAGCAGCTGAGATTAGAGAGATTTTGTTTGTAGAGACGAGAAGAGAAAGGATGCATGGGGGGCATGCAGTGGGATCCAGAAACTGGTGGTCCCATGGGTCAGGTTGGAAATTGGGTTTTTATAGCCTTTTTTATTGCCCAAGTCCAGAGCTGTCTCTCAGGTCCAAACAGACATTTCCTCAGAAGGAAAACTGTCTCCTTTGCCAATTATAACCTTTTGGGACCTCCTGCAGTCTGCCCCTCAAGTCCCCCCTCTTAATGATCTACATAACTGCTGTTAGGGACAGGCATGATGAAATCTATTCAGTGACTGCTTCCTGCTGGTAGGGGGCGATGAAGGGGCCCATAGCCTCCAGGCTGACCATGGAGGGTACTGCAATAGTAGGTCATTTCCATCTCCATCAGGGGTATCTGTAGTTTGATGGATTCTAAGAAAGATTAAACAAACTTGATGAGTGAGTTTAAAATGTAAGACCCAAACACAAGTAAGAGAATAATGGCAATTATAGACCCCAGAAAGAGTAGGAACCATATCCTGGAGGGGAGCCAGGATTTTATTTGGGTGTCGGGACTGTTTCCAGAGCCATTTAGCCTGTTGGAGAATGTAGTCTGCATGTTCCTTTACAATGTCTGAAGCATTTATGTATGCGCAACAGGAAGTATTGCCATTACCAAATACCCTTCCTTGTTTAGACAATAGAAAGTCTAAGGCCAGGTGGTGATTCATGACCATATAGGCAAGGGATGACAAAGACTTTTGCATATTCAATGGCAAGGCCTACATTGTCTGAGGTCCATCTACTACTTTGGTTAATATTTTTAGTTGCATGATTGGCAATCATCCCATAACTTTTTGCAGCTAGGACTGTAATCAATGCCATTATCCTTAAACTATAAAAGTAGCCTCCCTTTTGAGTTTAAAATTTCCCCTAGGTCATGCAGTGAATAAACTGTTAGGAGCTGGTTTGGGAACAGGTTTTGAGCTTTAGGCAATAGAAGACTAACTGTAGTGACTGCTTAAAGATATCCTGGCCATCCTTTGGCTACATGATCTAATTCTTCATTTAAGTAGCCCACTGGCTGGGGAGTGATGCCCCAGAGCTGAGTTACTACTCCTAAGGCCAATAAATAATATAATTATAATATATTATTGAAAGTGTCCTGTACTGACAGACCCAGGGCTGGAGCTGTCATAAGGGCCTTTCTTAACTGCTGGAATGCATTTTTTTGGACTTCTCATCCCATTTAATAAAGGGCTGGGATACTTCTGTGCTTCCTTAAGGACTTACTATAAGGGCTTTGCTAGGTCTGCATATCCCAGGATCCAAATTCTACAGTATCCTGTCACCCACCAAAAGGCCATCAATTGTTTTAGAGTACTAGGTAGAGAAAACATCAGAATCAGACAGATTCCATCTTCTCCTAGAGCCCTCATTTCCTTCTATGGGACAAGACTTAAATATGTAACCCAAGACTGACACAATCAGGCTTTCTCTTTAGAGATTTTATAACTGCTATCTGTTAGGAAGTTCAGTAAGGATTCAGAGGCTCACAAAATGACAAGCTGTTGGTTCACAGAGAAGCAGGTCATCTACATTTCATAGCAAAGTGGATACTGCCACTCTGCCAAGTCTTGGGTTAGAAACAATCCAAAGAGATAGGTGCTGTCTCTTAATCCCTGGGAACAGTCCAGGTGACCTGTCAAGACTTTTGCATGGGGTCCTCAAAGGCAAAGATATGTTGACTTTTAGAGTGTTAGGGAATGCAAAAGAAGGCCCATTTAAGTCCATGACAGAGTAGTAAGAAGTATCTGGGGGTACTTAGGCTAAAAGTGTACAGGGATTTGGAACTATAGGGTGGAGAATCACTACTGCTTCATTGATCAGACAGAGATCTTGGACTAGCCTCCATTTGTTAGGTCCCTTCCTGACACCGAGACTACTAGTATTATATGGGCTGGATATGTCTGTTAGCAGTCCCTGTCCCTTTAAGTCTTTATTATGGGAATTAGTCCCTCTTTAACTTCCAGTCTTAAATAATATTGGTTTTGATTGGGAAACCAAGAAGAGTCCTTGAAAAGAATGAGGACAGAGACTGGTGTTAGTGCCCATCCCATGGTATGTCCATCCATTCATAATATGTTATCTACTTGTTCCTCTATCATGGGCAAGCAAAAGTACTCTCCTGGGTACAAAAGGAGCTATACCCCCAATTTTTATAGAAAATCTCACCCTAACAGAGTAATATGGCTTTCTGGGAGAGTTAAAAAGGAGCACCTTCATTGCTTGAAGAGAAATTTTCCTTTCCACCAGTTGTTTTTGGATCTCTTCCTGAGTGGGTCATATCTGAAAAGGAGAGAATTTAAGGAAAGAGGGAGCCATGAGTTGAGAGGAAAAAGAACCCTCAGTGCACTGAACTTTTAGTTCCACCCCCATAGTATTGGCAGTTTGGTATAAGACCCCAGCCAGACCCCAATGTCTAGGATTATCTGCCTTAACAGTTGGAGAGGGCTCAGAGCTTTTTTGCCAGGTTCCTGAGAAGGAAAGCCTTCCTAACAAGAAAGAGAGAGAGAGAACGTCAGTCTGAGAGATCCACCATAGCTAAGACATGGTAGGGGGGCTCTCCTGGAGGACAGATTCCATTGGAGTGCCAGACAATCATGGCCATTTCCTATGCAGTCCCCTCCAGTTTGGTGCAACCTCAGGTGAAGAAGTGTCCCTTTGTAGGTCACCAGATAATACAAAGATGACATGCAGGAATTTTCAGCTGTTGAAGGTCCTTGGGTCTGCTCTGAGAATGAAAGCATAGGTAGACTCCAACAGCAGAGGTCAGAAAGATTTTATTTATAGAGAAGAGAAGAGAAAGTCTTCATGGGTGCATGAAGCAGGACCTGGAAACCCGTGGTCTGGTGGGTCAGGTTGGAAATTGGGTTTTATAGCCTTTTTTATTGACTGAGGGAGGAGATATCTCTCAGGTACAAACATATGTTTCCTGGGAAGGAGAAGTATCTCCCTAGGCAATTATTACTTTTTGGGACCTCCTGCCATCTGCCCTTCACCTTGTGACTTACAATTTGAATATAGTAAACAAATATGTGGTCTTTTATTTTTACTAGTAATAAAATCATCTTCCATGGAAAGATAATGAGATATAAAAAATCAGTCTTGGCCTTGATTTTGAAAAAAGGGAAAAAAATAGAGTTCCCAAATATTTCAAATTGTATAGTTGTCCTCAAACAATTTGTTGACTGAAAATTTATACTTGTGCTTTGAAAAAACACAAGTATATAGCTTTGTTTAAGTAGACTGAAGTACATCAGTATCTCTATTTCCCTGTGAAAATTGAAAGTAAAATTACTTTTAACAAATCTCAAAAAGATTCACCAAAAGTATTCCCAAATTGTGGATTCCCAATAATAATTGACAATGACTTAGTCATTTAGATTGATAAATGACTTTAGATGACTTAAAGGAATAATAAAAATATTAAACAAGTCCCTGAGCCAGCACAGAGCAACTTTCCCAGAAACAGAATATGAGGTAAGTTTATGTCACATACACACTCAAGAAGGAATTTTTAATTGAAAAATCTACAATTTAAAAATGAGCTACCATTAAGCTGCTTAAAAGATACATGTTGAAAAATACTATCCCAAATAAGCATTCCATCTAAGTTGGTATGAAAACCACTAGAAAAAATAGATATCAATTTTAAGAGTCACTACAAAAAGGTCAAATATTTGATTTAAAAGCAAGATATGACCATCCCCAAAGACAAATCCTTGATAATATAGCTTGAAATGATGGAACAAGTAATTGATATAATTCCCAGAAGAAAGAAGGGGAAGAAGCTGAAGTCACAGCCACAAGTTAAGCCAGGTGCCCCTTTAGACAGACTGACAATTCTAGCCACAGGACTAGCCCACAGTTCCCACACATCTTAAACTAAGTGGGTGGATTTTTTGTGACAATAACTGCTATAACGTGGCAGAAAAACTTTAGAGAAGAAAGACATTTTGTCAGTACCTATATCTCAGACAGCTATAGAGAGGCAGTATCTCTTTAAAAAATTTTTTAAAAATTTATTCATATGTACATACATTATTTGGGCCATTTCTCCCCCTGCCCCCTTCCTCGTCCCCTCCCTCTCCCTCCCACCCCCCTCGCTTCTAGGAAGAACTGGTTCTGCTCTCTTCTCCAATTTTGTTGAAGAGAAGACATAAGCAATAATAAGAAAGATATAGCATTTTTGCCAGTTTGAGATAAAGATAGCTATACAGAGAGATTTCTAGCATTGCATCCATGTTCATGTGCATTACAACACAAATTGATTAATCTCTACCAGACCAGAAAGACACTATCTTGAGCAGTGAAACTGTTGTTTGAGACAGACTTGGAAAGAAGAAACAATTTTGGCTCAAGGACATCCTATCCCCATGTGGAAGAACAAGGTGGAAAACAACCATGAGAGGTGGTCATGGAAGGGTCTGACATGGCTCACTGTGAGCTAAGATGTGGGGAACCTTGAAAGTAAAGGGTGAAGTGCTCACTGGCCCTATCTTCCTAATGCAGAATGAGGTCCATCACCTTAGGATAACTATAGAACAGAATGTGGGGCCCATAACTGTCAGAGTGAATGCTCAGCCTCTTTGAGTTGCCTCCTGGCTACATGTGTTTGCTGCCATGTGGGAGTGAAAACTCTGAGGCCAAGTACTGCAAATCACATCATTTCCCTGCATCCTGCTTCTCACAGGGTGGTGAACTGCTTGGGAGTGTTTGAAATCACTGGAATAAATGGGAACCTGTGTGGCACACAGGTTGCCAAAGATCCATGTGAAATCCAGCAGCTCTCAGTATTTATCCTTCCAGGACAAGTAAATACTAAAAGAGTTCAATGCCATCAAGACAACACTTCAGACAATATATGAGGGAATCCTACACATAACCATGAAAGATGAGAAAAAATAAAATTCACTATATGTGTAGAAAAAAATGAGGATTAGGAAAAAAATCAAGCAATAGAAAAATGACAATAATTACTCTGAATGTTAATGGTCTAAATTTTCAAATAAAGAGATCCAGATTGGGTTAAAAAAAAAAAGAGTGACCCATTTGTTTCCCACAAGAAATGTACCTCACTGACAAAAATAAAACCAAACTTAAAGTGAAAGGATGAAATAAGTTATTACAAGGAAATTGAACCTCAAAGCAAGCATGAGTAGCTATACAAATTTCTGACAAAACAGACTTCAAACCATAAGTAGTCAGAAGAGACAAAGAATGTCTCATCATATTAATAAAGTTAACAATCCATCAACAGGTTATAACTATCATAAATACATATGCACTGGACATTGGTGACACCAATTTCATAAGACAAACACAACTGAATATAATCAATACACCACTCTCGGCAATACTTAGGTCATCTAGAAAAAGCAATCAACAAAGAACAGAGCAACACAGGAAGTATCATAACACCTGACTTCAAACTATATTACAGAGTCATAAAAACAACAACAAAACAGCATCATACAGGCATAAAAACAGATATGAAGACCAATGGAATGGAAGACCCAGATATAAATCTATGCAACTATGCCCACCTGATTTTTGACAAAGGCACCAAAAACATGCTGGATAAATGACAGCCTCTTCAACAAATGTTGCTGGGAAAACTGAATATATATAGGATGAAAATTGAAACTAGATTTATGTCTTTGACCCTGTATAAGAATCAACTCAAAGTAGATAAAGGACCTTAATAGAAGGCCTGAAATTTTGAAGCTAGTGTAGGAAAGAGTAGAGAATACATTGGAATTAATTGGAATCATACTAAATAGGACTTGAGTGGCTCAGCAACTAAGAGAAAGAATTGACAAATGGGACTACATGAAATTAAAAAGCTTTTGCACAAAAAAATAATTGGTCTGTAAATTGAAAAGGCTGCCCACAGAATGGGAGAAAATCTTGGTCAGCTATACATCTGACAAGGGGTTGATAACCAGAATATACATGGAGCTCAAAAACTAAACTTCCAAAAAAATCAATGACCAGTGAAGAAATTGTCACTGGAGGATGGTTGAGGGGGCTCCCACAGCATCCCAGTTTCCAAAGGTCCTTGAGATCCACAAACATGAAAAGCATTTCAAGGTGAAGGACTGAAGGACGGACTGCGGGAGGTCCCAAAAGGCAATAAGTGGTCAGGGAGACACTTCTCCTCCCTAGGAAACGCCTGTTTGCATCTGAAAGGCATCTCTGCCATCAGGCAATGCAAAATAGGCTATAAAACCCCACTGCCCAACCTGACCCACAGGATCACCAGTTTCCAGGTCCCACTGCATTCTCCAATACGCAGTCTTTCTCTTCTCTTTTCTCCAACTAAATTCTCTGCAAATAAAATCTTTCTGACCTCTGCTGTTAGAGTCTGTCTGTGCTTTCACTCTCAGAGCAGGCTCAAGAACCCTGAGCATCTGAAATTCCTGCACATGTCATCTGTGCATCAAAGGTATCTCACAACATGCAGTCTCACAAAGTGAAAGTTTTAGCGAGAATTTATTTTAGTATAATAGGATAAAGTAGGAAGAAATTTAAAGGACAGATGGAAAACACCTCCTGCTGACAGTGCAGGGGTGGGAGAAAAGTTCCCCAATGTGGTCCTTTCCTGGGGTCTTTAAGCTGTAAGATGGTGAAATACACATTCTCAAGTGAAAGTCTTGGTAAAATATGGATATGTTACCAAGAACACCTGGATGATAGGAGAGCTTTAGAACTTTCTTTTGCTAGACATGATTATTCCCCAACACTTGAAGCTTCTTAACATCTCAAAGAGGAAACCAGAAGCAGGTAGCTTCTCTTTATCTCCCAGTATTTGTAACTTAGCATCTAAAAGGAGATGGGATGGCTCTAACAACCTTTACTTCCTTGTTTTAATGTCAGAGTTTGACCCCTGAAGTATTTATTAAAATAATATGATTTCCTTGTCTCCTCATCTATTCTGCTTCAGAAGTGAACAAATGAGCTGAACAGACCTTTTTCAAAGGAAGACCAGATGGCAAAAAGAGACATGAAGAAATGTTCACCATCCCTGGCCATAAAGGAAATGCAAATCAAAACCTGGTTAAGGTTCTACCTCATTCCTGTGAGAATGGCTACTATTAAAAACACAAGAACAAATGTTGGCAAGAATGTGGGGAAAAAGGGACCCTCATATACTGCTGGTGGGAATGTAAATTAATACAACCACTGTGGAAAACATTATGGAGGCTCCTCAGAAAATCAGAACTGCCATATGACCTAGCAATTCCACTGGTAGGGATATACCAAAAGCAATGTAGGTCAGGTTACAATGAAGACACTTGCACACCCATGTTTATTGGAGGATTATTTATGACAACTAATCCATGGAGACAGTCAAGATGCCCACTACTGATGAGTGGATTAAGAAAATTTATATACAACGGAATTTTACTCAGCCACAAAGAAGAATGAAATTTTATCATTTGCAGGTAAATGGATAGAACTGGAGAACATCATCTTACTTGAAGTTAGCTAGGTTGAGAAGACCAAAAGTCATATATTTTCTCTCATATGTGGTGTAAGGAAATATAGGCCCCAAAATGTGACCACGTGGAGAGGAGTGATCTGGCCAAGAGATTCTTTATTGCCAGGTGGGAGAGGGAGAGAGCAGAGAGAGCCAAGAGAGAGAAGCAGGAGAGGCAAGGGCTTAAATACTCCTCAGTGGGACTCAGCATGATCTGGTTGGTTAGGATCTTATGGTTCATGCTGATTGGAGGTTGGGGCAGAAGGAGGGTTCAAGCTAGACTTGAGGCTGGACTGTGACCCTGGGAGGCTGGACCGTGACCCTAGAAAACAGAAGCTTAAGGGTGCAGTAAGAACTGAAACATATCAGCGCCATTATTGCCAACATTCCTCCCTTTTTTGTTTGTTAAGGAAGGGGGGCATTGTGTTTGCTCTGGCTTCTTTGAGCTGGCAAGGGGTGGCATAGGGGAAGGGAGGGTTAGTTGGCAAACAATGTTGGAGTGGTGAGCCCCATGATGGCATACACCCAGGCTCCAAAAATGAAGATGTCTTCTTCCCTGAAGTTGATGAAGGTCTCTTGTAGCCATAGGTCGTAAGGAGTCTCAAGCCAATCCTTCAACCTCCGCATGGTGGGTATCAGACAACTATCCTGGCATTTTGGAGACGTTGGTATCCCTGGAGGTGCAACTGGCTAAATTTTTGATCAGCGAGAGCAGACATGTAGTATGATACAAGGCAGGAAGCTTAAGAATAGGAGAGCAAGAACATAGGCATTGGGATGGGCATTGGCCAGGAGAACCACTGTGAAATGTTGTTCCCTAGACAATTTCAAGAATCCTTCAATTCCCTTCTCCATTTTCTAATTGTTTCTTGAGAGGTGCCGCCATTGGGGAACCCATTGAGCTTGACAGTAGTGGGTGTCATGAGAATGACCAGATGAGGGCTGGTCCATCGAAGTCCTAATGGAGAGGGCAGAAGATCCTTTTGGAGAATAAGATGGCCTGGTTTAACAGAAATTGTTATAGGGTGGGGCAGGATCTGGTCTGCATGCTCTCTGAAAAGTTCCCCGAGAAGGCAGGTAGTCAGCCAGAGGAGCAGAGTCTGTTGGAGGCAAGTTTTTCTAAGAGAAATGGGTGGCCATACATTATTTAAGACCCAAATAGGAATATTAGGAGGAGCATAAAAGGTGTCTGTTCAGGGACTGCATACCTAGGGATCTAAATTCTGCAAAATCCTATAACTGCCAGGAAAGCTGTAAGCTTTCTTATGGTATGGGGGTTGGGAAACAGAAGATTGGGTTTATGAATTTATGACTCAGTGAGTTAGTCTGTCCCTTTAAGGCCACACCTAGGTAGGTGACCTGTGGGAGGCAGGGACTGTCAGGATTGAAATGTAAAACTCTTGGATAAAAGAGAGCTTTAGCTCATTATTTTGAATAAATTGACACTTTTAACCTTTTAAATGTTTGTACCATATTTAGATAAAGTATAACAAAACACTGTTACAAGGTGGTCATTTAAGACACATAGGCAAATACATAAATGAACTCTGATTTAGAAGTAGTAAAAGCTTGACAAGATCAGCAGAAAACACAAATAATTTCTTTGATAAAATCTTTCTCTGTAATGGTTTTTTGTAGATGTTACTCAGAGCAGAACAATATTAAGATAACCTTGTTATTTCATAGACATAGAGAATTTTATTTTAGTTTGACATGACCCTAAAAATCTTTTAGGCAACTCTTAGATTATATTCAACTTTAACACACATCGAAGTTTTTTATTATACACTTTTAAACTTACTCAGACCTTCATACAACATACTAAACCCTTGGATGGTTTGTCCTTATCCTTCCTATTTGAAACAATCTTTAGGATAAATGCTTCTTTCCAAAATCCCTTCTCATCCAAAAAACCATTCCCTTTTCCTTTAACTTCTCAAAAATACATTTATTACCTATCTATATCTTTTCCAGTTGTTTACTTTGTAACTTGTATTTTAAAATTAACTTACATAAGAATTTTAAATTTATTATAGGGGCTGGAGCAACTAATTAGTAGCCCTTGTTGTTTTAATGAATTTACGATAGGCATAAGGCCTCATGTCCCTCAGACTTGAGGGGATATTGTTTTAGGTGTGGAAACTGTGAGGGATTTTGAGCTTTATTTGAATAGGGAGGGCTGTCCTGGCTCCCCCTACACTCATCTCATCAGTCCACACTGTGGAATCTCTTTGTTCCTGAAGGAGGGGGCAGCAGAGATAGCTGCCTCGGGGGAGGAGAATTTGAGCTTTTAATTGAGATAGTAAATCCTGTCCCAGCAGGACACTGGAGTTTCAGGTACTATGGGGAAAAAGTGACAGAAAAGGAGGTCTCGCCAAGAGCAGGCCGGAGGCCAGGTAAACTAGCGCTCTAGGGGCTGGCCAGATTTGCCCCAAATGATAACCTTTGTCACTGGACCCGGGACCAGGAGAAAAAGGTAAAACAGAGAAATGGGCTCCACTGTCTAGGAGGAAAATGGCCTTTTGTTTTTTTGCCATTATGGCTCTTCAACATTGATGCCAAGAAGTGGAGTGTGGCCAGGAGGCTTGGACCCATCAATCCATAGGAGGAGGCACCTCATCTTCCATCTGGTGAAGAGGGGGCACTTAGACCTCCAGTGGTTACCCTTGCAGAGGGCAGGGTCCCGGTTGGGGGTGGGGCTATCTCCCGGGCTTTCCCCCTTAAGCATTCTCTGCAGAAGTGCCCCTTCTGTCCACCACAGCTGCAAGTTCAGGATACAGGCCCCAGTCGGGTGGGGCCCTCTCTGAGAGCAGCAATGAGGCCATGGTGTCTCTTATCTTTTTCTCTCCTGTTAGTAAAGTCCTGGACATACAAACATAGTCATAAATACAGACGTGGCTAGCTGTATTACTTGGCTCAATGACTTTTCCCTTCAGCCACAGTCTGAATCTTTTACGAATATCTGGGGCTGACTGTTAAATTTATCTTGGAGGAGAACCTCTCTCATCTGTGACTCTGAGTCCACCGTGGTATGCTTTCTGATAGGTTGTTGCTGTAAAGTAAAGGTGTTATTTTACATCGACACCTGACACTCTGGAGAGCAGTCTCTGAACTGTTCTGGGCCTCAGTTTCCTCACTTGAAGAATGAGGGATCTGGTCTAGGTTAAACTATGTTTTTCTACTATGAGATGGCTGAAGTGACATTAATGCCACTTATCTTCTTTACCATTATTTGTTTATTTATTTTTAGTAATGCTGGGGAATTGAAACCAGGGCTTTGCACATGCTGGGCAGACATTCTCCCATTGAGCTACTTCCACAGCCCCAAATACTATTATCATTATTTCTTACTTTGGCTGTACTGGACTTGAACTCAGGACTTTATGCTTGTAAAGTGGCACTCTACTGCTTGAGCCATATAATCATTTCCAACCTGAGTGGCCTGGGCCTGAACCCACTGCTTTTCTAATGAGATAAGTGTCTGGTCTAGTAGAAGCAAAATATCCTTTCATGTCAGTTGAAAGGTTTGGATCACAGAGCTAAAGGCTTGAATGTATTTGGGCATCAGAACAGCTGTTCAGATGTTTTTAAATTTCCCTTAGATCTGATAACTGGAAGGGGACATACGATTTGCCCTCTTCCTACCATTGCCTGTTGGAAGGGGAAGCACTCATTAAGAGGTTCTGAGTACTGGGGTGGCTTAGAAGGTAGAAATTTGTATAGGGGACCTCAGTTTACTTTTTTACTTTTATAGAAAAGGTCTAATTGGAGTATGGTATTGTAATTTAAGGAATCCTGTGAAGACCACTTCTCTTGGTCACCCAAGGCATACTGAGGCCAGGCCTCAGTACAAAGCTTCCAACATCTACCAGCCAGAAGACTGGAAGATGCGGATCCTATCTAGAAAGAACAAAATGTTAGGATCCTGTCTTTTAGCTAACAGCAGGCAACCTCTTTAATAAAGGCTACCTTTTTAACAAAGAAATAAATCATTTGTAAAGTTAGAGAAGGGATTCAGAGGGCATTTCAGGCCAATAACAGTGCCATACAGGACAACTAGTGTTAATATCTGGAGGGGAAAATTTATGCTGAGGCCAAAGGTATAGAAGATTCTAAATGAGAAATTTAGAGACCACAGTAATGTCTATTTTGTTATTTCTGGAACTATAACCTTGAGCTAACAATTGACTTACAAGGGTCTGATGCCCTGAGGTGTGAGGTGGGGCTAGGAGCAGGACTTGTGCAAGACGCCACTCCCTCCACACACACCTGGGACAAATGACCCTGACTGCCTAGGCCTGATCCTGCTGCCTGTCGCCCCTCCCCCCTTCCTGTGTACTCTGTGCGCATTTGTTCTAGGGGAAGTGGTGGGCCACAGCCATCGCCACGTGTGGCTGGCGGCCCAGGATTTGATGGATCCTCTCTATGGATTTTCCTAGCTATGGTAGGTGTTTTTGCTGTGTCCAGGAGCCGGTATCCTGTGCACAGGTGCACATGTTTGCTTTCCCTCCTCCCCTTGTGGGGGCAGAGTTAGAGCGTAAGCTGCAGGTTTTTGCAAGTGCTTTTGTAAAGCAGCTGATTTAAAGTTACGTTAGACTGAGAGGTCTGGCAAACTAGTTGGAATAACTTAAGTCATAAGGTACCATGCTACAGGTTTTTCATGGAGGCAGGGTCCCAGTAAGCCCAGGGAGGGGAAGACAGAGACAAAGGACATGTGGTGAGACTATGGAGGAGGCAGAAAGGTGCACTGACATCTTAGGCAAGGGAGGGGAAAGCAGAGCCTGGAGGCATGATACATGCTTAAGTGATTAGCCATCAACTGTGTCTCTAGGTTGCTCCCATTGATTGGTACTGGCAGACTTTCAGCAAAACGAAACCTCCACTCTCCGGTCATTGAATAAAGCATGAGCTCTCTCAGAGCTGGAATCGCCTCGAGGTCAGAATTGGCAAGGAGTGGCTTGCTTAACTCCGTGACAGGGAAAGTTTTTCAGGAAGATAGGAGGAGATAGGTATGGTCTGTTTATGTGGGGAAGGAGGAGGTTTGGAGAAGAATTGGCTGATTTACAAACTGGTTTACAGGCTGATAGAATCTGTGCAGGGGAACAGAAAGTACAGAGGGAAGGTTTGAAGTCAGAGAGCTGGATTTAGACAGAGGTATGAAAAGACTTGGACATAATGGAATCTCTCCCCATCATCCCAATCGCTCACAGTAGTTATATGTCCCATAAAAGGTTGGGATTTAAAGACCCGAAAAGGGGCCAGTGACTTTGGTTTTCTAAAGGATAAGTGAGCCAGATTTGAGTGTAAAAGAGGATTAAATTTTTGGTTTTATATCTGGGGTCAAACCCAAGGTGTCTAAATTATTGAGGCGGCATCTCAGTGGGGAGTCAGGCGGCAGAGATGTAGAGGCATCCATTATGAGGGACCTGGTCCTGGAATGGGAGAGGAGGATATTATGTACTGTGAAGCATCCTCATGCAGCACAAATATCCGAGAAAACACAAATCGCACGTGACCCAGCCATCGCTGAGTTCAGGTGGTTTGCAGGTCAGAGGCCGGTGGCTTGGATTACCTAGGCCTAGGTTTTGTAGGGTCCTGGACCCTGTAAAATCCAAACCCTGTGGAGAAAGGGATCCCTCTACCGTCTGAGCTGCCCAGAGATAGCCCAAAGCAGGGGAAGTGTTCTAAATCCCAGAGACACCTAAGGGAGAGACCATAAAGGGAGCCCAAGAAAGATAGGTGGACTCAACAAAGAATGTCCGGTGTTGGATGCAAGTGAGGGCGATTGGGAGGATGAGTCCTGGCCAGTCACATCCTCAGGGTGGTTGTGGGGTGAGTCAGAATTGGGGTCCCACCAGGATTAGTGGGGAAACCCGTCCAAGTCATGGCACCAAATGTAAGGAAATATAGTCTCCAAAATGTGACCACGTGGAGAGGAGTGGTCTGGCCAAGAGATTCTTTATTGCTGGGTGGGAGACGGAGAGAGCAGAGAGAGCCAAGAGAGAGAAGCAGGAGAGGCAAGGGCTTAAGTACTCCTCAGTGGGACTCAGCATGATCTGGTTGGTTAGGATCATATGGTTCATGCTGATTGGAGGTTGGGGCAGAAGGAGGGTTCAAGCTAGACTTGAGGCTGGACTGTGACCCTGGGAGGCTGGACCGTGACCCTGGAAAACAGAAGCTTAAGGGTGCAGTAAGAACTGAAACCTATTGGCGCCATTATTGCCAACATGTGGAATATAGACCTAATACAAATTCAGGAATATTATGAAAAACACATCATACTAAGGAAAGGTTACATATTAGAGGCAGAGAGAAGTAAGTTAAATGAATCTGAGTGATCTACTCTTTATAAAAGAATAAATTCAAAATTTTTAAACCTGTTCAAACAACTGTTAAAAGAAAAATGGTCCTGAAAATTACTTCAGTTTTTGCATCCAGCAGGGGAAGAATTAAAGCAAGAGGTAAGGATTCAGTGAAAGTAACAATAAAGATTATTAGGAAATGAATACACTTTCAACAAACTGAATGTCTGTTGTCTCTACAGAGAAAACAAGGAGTTGGCGGGAGAGAAAGCGAGACATTTCTTGTTCCCTATACAATAATGGGAGCAAAATCTCAAAATGGTAGTCTCCAATTCCTAGTTTTATATTGGAGAGCTGGAGAAATACATGTTACGTACTGGTGTCGAGGATCCTTGCCTTCACAGGCCAGAGAACTCACTCGTGAGGCAGCTGAATGATGAGCCAAAGCTGGTGTATAAAGTAAGATTTATTAGACAGAAAGGAAAGGCTGAAGGACAGACCACAGGAGGTCAAGGAGACACTTCTCCCTAGGAAATGCCTGTTTGCATCTGAAAGGCATCTCCGCCATCAGGCAATGAAAAGAGGCTATAAAACCCACTCCTCACACTGACCCATGGGATCACCAATTTCTGGGTCCCCCTGCATTCCCCAATATGCAGTCTTTCTCTTCTTTTTTCTCCAACTAAATTCTCTACAAATAAAATCTTTCTGACCTCTGCTGTTAGAGTCTGTCTGTGCTTTCATTCTTAGAGCAGGCTTAAGAACCCTGAGCTCCTGAAATTCCTGCACATATCATCCCTGCATCAGGCTACAGTTAAGGTACTGCAGTGGAGCCTGGAAGCCAGTGGCTCGCTGCTCAGATGGAGGCTGCGGTTTTTATGGACATTCTAACTCTAGATTAGATGGGTTTTTCTCATTGGCCATGGATTTGCAGGCTTTCTCAGGTGAACTGTTTTGGTTTGCACCTTTATTGGGGGAGAGGAAACAATATTGAGGGCATTTTGCTTGTCAGCCCTGTGGCAGATCTGTATCTCTCCTTTAGGATGCAAGAATGCAGGAATAATATTGATCTGCATGGGGGATGGGATACTCACTCTTCTGCCTTAGGTTATCAGATCCAACATACACTTGAAGTATCAAAGATAATGTGTCCAGGTGGCTGAGATGGCTTGTAAAATAGGGTTGGGTCATTTGGGTCCCTGGGATGATTTCCTGAGTTTGAGTCATTGTCTTGTTAAGAGCAACATTGAGTAATCTATTAGTTCCTGCTCTAATTGATAGAGAATTTCTGTTTAAATTCTTAAATTTGCTCTATCTAGCTCTTAGGTCTTGGTCATTGTTTTGTTATTCACTTGTACAAACCTCCCAGCCCCAGACATGGCTGATGTCTGATTTAGAATATGGATTACTGTTGCATAGAGTAAATGAAGCTTTGGGATACTATTTAAAAATATACTATGATAGCCCATGGGCTCTGGCTACCTGATCGTAAATAGAGAGTAGTGTATTTGGGAAGTTGAATTAAAATTATTTCTTCCTATCTTCCTCTTGTGGCCACAGCTTATGTCTACCTGATACCTGTCATTACCATAAGAAAGGAAATAATGTAGAAAAAAGAAAAATAAAGGAGATGAATATACATGGAAATGTCACAAGTATTCTGGAAATATTGTCAGACAAGTAACCAAGTGACACTCAGAGAAGTAGGAGAGCTTGGATTTTTACTTTATTTTATTGACACTGGTGGTCCCCAGATGAGCTGGTACTCAAAATTCTGGACCCCCAGAAGTGAAATCACAGGATTCTGAAAGGGCCATGCAGGGGATCAGGTTACAGGGAACATGCTGGTTGCTAATAATTGAGCTCACACTGGGGTTAGGGACCCTGAGTTGTTTAGGTTGAAGTAGCAGGGGGGATGGTTCAGAAAGTCTGTTTACAGAGGGAGATAAAGAAAGGAGGGAATGGGTAGCAGGGGATTTAAAGTGGGAAATCTGTTTGCAGAGGAACGTAAAGAAAGGCAGGCAGAGGTGGTAATCTCCACATGGAAGCTTTTATCATGGCCCTGGACTCATTTCATGGCTCAACTGGCAATTTCTCCTGTGCCATAACATGATTTCAGCCAATTTCCTATTCACAAGAAAACTCCCTGTGTACCTATCTTAAACAAACAAAAATTTCATTTTTTTTCTTTTATACAATGGGAGAAGAGGAGGGTGGAAGAGGTCCTGTCTGGGGGGAGGAGGGTTGGTACCAGTGGGACAGAAAAGGAGGTGGGGAAAGGGTGTGGAAAGGTTAATATAGTGCAAATACTTATACATGTGTTTATAAATGAAAAAATGATACCTGTTGAAACTATTCCAGGAAGAGGGATAAGTCAGGATAAATGAGAATGGTGGAATTAGTGAAATCAAGTATTTATCAAGTATGATAAATTTGACATATTGTAAGGAATTTTGTAAATGCTACAATATACACCCATGCAGCACAGCAATAAGAAAAACCCCAAGTACAGCCAAAAAATTTAATTAATTAATAAAAATTAGTGTAGTCTAAAAAAAAAGAAGCATCAGAATTAAACAACAGTATAGATCAAATAGACTTAACAGACATTTACAGAAGATTCCACTCAATAGCCATACAACACATGTTCTTCTCAATAGCCCAAAGAAATTTCTCCAAAGTAAATCATATTCTAGGATATTAAGCAAATCATAGCAAATATAAGAAAACCAAAATAACTTTATGTATTTTTGTAAGATCAGAGTGAAATAAAAATAAAAATCAAGAGAAACTACAACATACATAAATATGGAGACCGAGCAATACTCTTTTAGAAAAATTAGGATGCATTAATAGTACAAGGGGTTTCATACAAAATTTATATCTATGCATAAAGTGAATTTTGATCATGTTCACTCTGTATTTTATTCCTTTAAACGCTCTCTTTCCCTCTTATAAACATTATTTCGTGGTCCCTTTATGCTATCTTTGTACAGGTATAAGTAAAACAATTTGATATTCTTCACTCCCAGGTAACCTTTCCATTTCCTACCCACTCTTATTGAGTACCCCCCATGACAGTGTCTCTTTTGCACTAAAGTCTTATTATTCTTGTGCACCATGATTTTGCATATGAATAAAAAACATGGAATATTTAGCTTTTTTGAGCTTAACTTATTTCACTCAATATGAGATGTCCAGTTCCATACATTTTCATGAAAACAGAATAATTTTATTCCTCTTTATGACTAAATAATTGCTGCATTGTAAATGATATATATATGTTTATATATATAATATTTTCTTTACCTTTTGAATGGTCCTTGGGTTATTGAAGAAATAAGGGAAAAAATTTAAGAAACTGGAATCAAATGAAAATTTAAACATACCTTATCAGAACACTTGGGACATAGGAAATACAATGGTAAGAGGAAATTTATAGCTATGAGTGCCTACACTGAAAAAATCAAAATGTTTTCAAGTAAATAATCTAAAGATGTACCTCAAGGTGTCAGAAAACAAGACTAAGCCAAACCCCAAGTTAGTAAATAGAAACAAATAAAAAAGACCAGAACAGAAATATATGACATGGAGGATGAAAGAATGATAGAAAGAATCAATGAAATAAAGAGTTGGTTATTGGAAAACAGAAAAAAAATAACAAATCTTTAACCAAATTAACCAAAAGTAAGGAAATATTAATAAAAATGAGAGATGAAAGGGGGAATATTAAAACAAACACTAATGAAATTCAAAGGATGTATAAGGAATACTTCAAAAACCTGTATTCTAATAAACTTAGAAAGCTAGAATAAATGGATACATTTCTAGATGAATATGATCTATCAAAATTAACCCAAAATGATAGGACATAAATCATTTAAACAGATCAGTAATGAAAATGAGTTTCAAAAAATAATGAAAAGGCTCACTGAAAGGAAAGTGAAGAAGCAGAAAAGAGACATAGAATCTGTGACCTTCATAAGCGCCAGGCCTTTATTAGGGAGAGGAGACCTGAGAGGGACTCTCAGCCATCAGAGTAACACACTGAGAAGGGTGAGAGCACACCTTTCTTACAAGCTGGGAATTTTAAACATCCTGTGGTGGGAAAAGGGATGGTGGAGGATGAGGGGCATTAGGTAAGATGGTTGAGAAGGAGGATGGGGAGAGGTGCTGGACATTAGTGAAAAGGTCACTGGGGTTGGGCAAGTATGCGTGTTGTTGTCTTGACATTCCTGCAACTATAGCATTTGCATTGTTTCAATGTTTCCCAACATTTCAACACTCCCAAAAAAGAAAAGCCCAAGAGAGAATGAACTCATTGCTGAATTCTACCAGTTTTTGGAAGAAGATTTAATACCAATGCTCCTTCAACTATTCTATGAAATAAAGGAAAAAAACAATAGCAAACTCATTCTATGAAGCTCGTACTACCCTGATAATGAAACTGGATGAGGGCACACAGAAAATAAAGACAATCATAGAACAATTTTCTCAAAGAACATAGGCACAAATATTCTAAATAAAATACTTTCAAATCAAATTCAACAACAAAATAAGAAAAGATCGTATACCATGATAAATTTTGTTTATTCCAGGAATGCAAGGATGGTTCAACATATGAAAACCAAATATAACACATAAACAGAATTAAGGGCAAATATCACATGATCATCTCAATCACGTTTTACAAATTTGAACATCCTTTCATGATAAAAATCGTGAATAAATTAGAAATTGAAGGAACATATCTCAGTATAACAATGTGTGCATATGACAAAATGTAGTCAACATTATAGTGTATGGAAAAAATACAAAACAAAACATTTCCTCCAAAGTTAAGAATAAGGCAAGGATGTCTAATATCTTGACTTATATCCAATATTGTGCTTGAATTGTATTCCAGAATAACAAAGCATGGCAAAGAAAGAAAAATGAATATGAATGGGAAAGGAAGGAATCAAATTATCCTATTTGCAGATGATAGGATCCCATAATTAAAGACTTCACCAAATATCTCTTAGTTCTCATAAATTACATACAAAATCATTAAGGTTTCTATACACCAGTAATGATAAGGCTGAGATGGAAATCATGGAAACAATCTCATTAACAATAGCCCACAAATCAAATAATTAGGGATAAAGCTAACTAATGAAATGAAGAGACTTTTCAATGAAACTATAAACGTTAAAGAAAGAAATTAAAGAAGACACTGAAAAATGAAAGTTTTCCCATGTTCATGGATTTTCAGAATTAGTATTATGAAAATGGCTAAATCACAGAAAGCAATCCACAGATTCAATGCAATTGCCACCAAAATATCAACGTCATTCTTCACATAAGTAGAACAGTCAATCCAAAATTAATATGGAAACATTAAAAACTACAAACAGTCAAACAATCCTGCACTATTAGAGCTAACCTCTTCCTGATGCTGGAGTTTTGACAATTTCTGATTACAAGTTATGCTATAGAACCATAGTAACAAAAAACACATGATACTGGTACAAAATCATACATGTAAACCAATAGAATAGAACAGAAGTAGAAATGAGCTACACTGCCACAGCCTTCTTATTTTCAAGAAAGGTGCCAAAAACATGCATAGTAAGAATCTTCAACAAATGATATAAGGAAAACTGGATATCCACATGTAAAAGACTGAAACCAGATCCCTATCCCTCCCCCTGTACAAAAGTCAATTCAAAATGGATCAAAGATCTTAATGTAAGACAAAAGATTTTGAAACTACTAATGAAAACATAGGAAAAACTTGAATAGGATTTCAATTGCTATGAGTTATAAGCAGGAATTAAAAAATTGGATTTGCATCAAATTGAAAAGCTTCTGCAAATCCAAGAAAACAATTATCAGAATGCTAAGACATTAGCTAGCCATTGGAAAAGAGATTAGTATCTAGAAAGAGTTCAAAAAATTTATCATCTAACAGCACATAATCCAATTATTCAGTAGGCAATTTAACGGAATAGGTTCTCAAGAGAAATACAAGTAGAAATTAAATACATGAAGAAAAGTTCAATACCATTGACATAAAGGAAATAAAAATTAGAAGGTCATTGAGATTCCATCTTTCCTTAGTCAAAATGGCCATCATCAAGAAATCAATTAAATGCTGGCTGGGATGCAGGGAAGAAGGAAGGAGGAGTGTTTATATGCCATTGGTGGAATGGACATTAGTTCAGTCACATTGGAAATCAGTATGAAGTTTCATTAAAAAAAAAAACCTAAAAATAGAACTAGCATATATATGATTATCATTTTATACCACAGGAGTGTAAGACAGCATACAGTAGAGATACCTGT
Source organism: Castor canadensis (assembly GCF_047511655.1). NCBI lineage: Eukaryota > Metazoa > Chordata > Mammalia > Rodentia > Castoridae > Castor > Castor canadensis. Next base: position 23,328,921 of record NC_133390.1, on the reverse strand, counting down.
GTATAGCAACATTATTCACAATAGCCAGCACTTGTGAGGAGCTAGCAGGAGTATGAGTTTGTGGCCAGTCTTGGCTACTTATAACAATTTCTAGGCCAGTCTGGGTTGCGTAAGGATTCCCTCCCTCTCTCAAATGGTAGAGCCCCTGACTAACAAACATGAATCCCGTAGTTCAAATCCCAGTATTGCCCCACACCCAAAAAAAAAGATCTAACAAATGCCAGGTGTGATGGTGCATGACTGAAATCTCAGTACTTGGGAGCCTGATGCAGGATGATCAGGAGTTCAAGGAAAACCTCAGTTACATAGCCAGACCCTGTCTCCAAAACCAAAAAACAAAAACACAACCCAAAATCTTTTAAACTGGGCCTCAGTGGCTCATGGCCTGAATCCTAGCTACTCAAGAGGCAGAGATCGGGAGAATCATAGTTTGAAACCAGCCTGGGCAAATAGTGCTCAAGACCCTATCATGAAAAAAAAAATCACAAAAATAGGGCTGGTAGAGTGGCTCAAGGTGAAGACCCTGCATTCAAACCCTAGTATCACACACACACACAAAAAGTTAGTTAAAAATACGGTAAAAATCATAGTAACAAATAAGAAAATCTTTTTGCAGATGGAAAATTTCCTACAAAATTTAAAATTTTCACAAGTAAATATAATCTTTGTAGATAATATAAATAGTCCCAATTTATTAAATAATTAAGTCAGTATTTAATCATTAATCAAAAGTTGTTATCATACTAGCATCATTTCAGTGATAATTTCTTTCACTCGTTAAGAGAATACAGGATTCTACCCCTTGAAGACCTTTTCAAAGTATTAAACAAGAACCACAAATTTCTTCAAATTTATGAATCTTGTATAGATTTTTCACAAAAAAAGGGGAGAAAGGGAAATTACAGGCTAGCACATTCATAAAATTTAAAGATTAATCAACAATGTTACAAAACTGAATACTCCCACAACAAAATTAAGTGAATATCAGAAAACATGTTTACATATTTCACTGATTTAGAATATTAAGAAAAATAATCATGTTTGTCTCAGCAGATTTAACAGTCAGTAAATAGTATTAAGTATTTACATGGTTAAGTTTATAAGAATTAAAAACAGAAGAGCAAATCTAATTTTCTTAGTTCAGAAAAATATATAATTGTACTTCATCTGTATATTCCAAACTTTAAGAATACTACCAATGGATTAAACTTCAAGAGGAATTTAATATGTAAAAACATGGCAGCAATTATGCTCCCATAATTCAGAAATCTATCTTTGTGAGATGTGATTTTATTTATTTACTTTTTTATTTTGAAAGGTACTGGGGTTTTAACTTAAGGCTTTTATACTTGCTAAGCAGGCATTTAAGCCACCATGCCAGCTCAATCAGTTCAATTTACTTTTTATTCTAAGTTCCCAAATCTTACAGTTGAAATGCAGACAATCCTTCAAATATTATACTTTGATTAATAATGTTTTACTTCAAAACTGCAAATGCAATTAATATTCATTAAATACTGCATTTAGAATTTAGAATTTTAACATTTCTCTGGTTGGTTGTATGTTGTTTTGCACTCTCTTGCAATACTGGTCAGGGGGTTGCAGCCCCCAGTCAGCAACTTAATCAAGTAGGTAAACAACCCATTCTCAGTAGTGCACTGGATTGCTGAGCTATGGTGTTTGGTGGCATATTAAATGCATTTTTGACTTGTGGTATCTGCAAAGTACGATAGGGTTATTAGGATATAACCTCATCATAATTTGCGAGACAGTTGCCATTGTGAACTAGTCTTTGAGTCTCTACTCACATGGCTGTGATTTCTTTTTTTTAAATTATTGCTGTACTGGTGGTACATTGTGATATTTACAAAAGTAATTACAATATATTATATTTCGGTTCACCACCTCTATCATTCTTTTTTATCCACCCCCCTCAATTCCTAGAATAGTTTCAATATGTCTTATTTTCCCATTTTCATGCATAGTATTTCCACTACACTTAGCCTCCTTCTACTTTCCTTAGATTTTCCCCCCTTCCACTGGTACCAGTTCTCAGACAGGACCTGTTTTACCTTCTTATTCTCCACTTTGGGGAAAAAAAAGGTATTTATGTTTGTTTAACATAGCTCTAAAGGTACTTTCCTTGTGCCATTTCCATGTATATTTGTACTATAATTTGAATTGGGTCATGCCCTCTATTTTTCTCCTTTCTATCTTAGTCCCCTTCTTCTGGTGATTTCAACAGCTTTAAAAATATTATGCTCATTTTTTTATAGAAAGTACATCACTCAAATTTACCTTCTTAATTTTGTTCTTTCACCCTCCCTCACCCATTAGTGACCCCCCCCTTAGTGTAGCCTGTTTTTCATAATATTCCTTATATTTGTAGCCTGTTTTTCATAATATTGCTTATACTTGTATGCTACTTCCCACATATTAGACAAAATATGAATACTTTGACTTTGTAAGCATTGCTTACTCCACTTAAAATGATTTTCTCCAATTGAATCCATTTACCTTCAAAGCACATGGTTTCATTCTTCCTTGTGGTTGAATACAACTTCATTATATATATATATATATATATATATATATATATATATATATATTCAATATATGTATATATATTCTACATTTTCTTAATCCATTCATCAGTAATAGAGTAACTACATTGTTTCCATAGCAGTGTATGAGGATTCCTTTTCCCACATTCTCGTCAACATTTGTTGTTTGTGTGCTTGATGATAGCTAATCTAAAAGGAGTGAGCTGGAATCTTAACCTGGTTTTGATTCGCTGAATAGCCAATGCAATACTGAGCAAAAAGAGCAATGCTGGAGGTATCACAACATGGTACTTCAAAGTACTACAGAGCCATAGCAATAAAAACAACATGATACAGACACAGAAACAAAATTGATCAGTGGAACAGAAGAGCTACATATGAATTCATGCAGCTCCGCCCACCTGATTTTTGACAACGGTACCCCAAAACATATCATGGGAAAAAAGCCTCTTCAACAGATGTTGCTGGGTATGAAGAAGAATGAAATCTTGTCATTCGCAAGTAAGTGGACGGAAATGGAGAACATCATCCTAAGCGAAGTTAACCAGGCTCAGATGGTCAAAACTCGTATGTTCTCCCTCATATGTGGACTTTAGACCTAAAACAAATGCAGTAATGTTATTGGACATGGGTCACATGCTAAGGGGAGAACACATACATGAGGAACAAGGAAAGGTAGGAAACCCCAAACTTGAAAGTGTTTTATGTGTTCACTGTAGAAGAGTTAATATAATAACCTTAAAGCAATAGAGGTCACTATGGGAAGATGACTGGGAAGTAATGAAGAGATCTGGTAGAGATGAATCAATTTGGGTTGTAATACACATGTGCATAGAAGCAATGCTAAATATCTCTTTGTATAGCTATCTTAATGTCAACTAGCAAAAATGCTATGTCTTTCTTATTATTGCTTATGTCTTCTCTTCAACAAAATTGGAGAAGAGGGCAGAACAGGTTCTGCCTCGAAGCAATGGGGGTGGAGGGAGTAGGAGGAGGTAAGGGGACAGAGTGCACGGTGGGAGAAAGGGCCCAATCAATGTATGCACATATGAATAAATTTTTTAAAGTAAATTAAAAAATGTTGCTGGGAAAACTAGATATCTGGGTGCAGAAAACTGAAACTAGATTCATGTCTTTCACCCTGTACAAATATCAACCAAATTGGATCAAGGACCTTAATATAAGACCTGAAACTTTGAAGCTAGTGCAGGAAAGAACATGGAATACACCGGAACAAATAGGCATAGGCAATAAGTTCTTAAATGAAATCAAATGGCTCAGCAACTAAGAGAAAGGATTGACAAATGAAACTGCATGAAGTTAAAAACCTTGTGCATAAGAAAACAAATGGTCACCAGAGTGAAGAGGTAGCCCAAAGGATGGGAGAAAATCTTTGCCAGCTATATATCTCATAAGGGATTGATAGCCAGAATATACAGAGAGCTTAAAAAACTAAACTACCCACCCAAAAATCAATGACACATTGAAGAAATGGACAAATTAACTGAACAGAACTTTTTCAAGTGAAGAAGTCCAAATGGCTGAAAAACTCATGAAGAAATGCTCAACATCCCTGGTCACAATGGAATGGCTGTGATATTTTACAAAGCCATTTGTACATCAGAGTTTCTATTGATTTAAAGAAATAACCATGTGTTTAAAGCAGTATGACCTTGATTGCTCTGTTATATAGCATGTTATCCCATTTGTATCTTTTTCTCTGCCTTATAAAGCTTTTATAGCCATAATAATATAGTATATACAAGAATAATTTATGTATTAAAAATCTACATATAAGTAATAGGATATAAAAGATAAATTCCTCAGAAATCTGAGAAAAAGAAAAAGAATCTGTGACCTTAAAAAAAGGTAATAATGGAGATAAAATATGAACAATGTTTAGAAAATGATAGATTATGAAAAATACTTTTTCCCTCAAGCCCTCTCATAAAAATTGCATATATGGGCAAGTAGGGCAACAGCTACATCCAATTTATAGTCTAAGAAATATTTAATGAAGACAGGGGATTGGAGCTTTCTTACAGAATGTGTAGCTTTGTAAATAGTTAGATAAAATGAGAGTGGATACTTTCCACTCATACAGAAGGACAAAAATTTTAAAAATGGAAATTATAATTATCGCATTGATAATACTGAGAAATCAGTGTGAAATGTGATTCACTGACTTGTCAGTGTCATTTCTCACACTGAGAAATGGGATTCAACTGCAGTGGAGTGGCTCAACTGGAAGCTTGCTTGCCTAACAAATGCAAGGCAACGAGTTCAAACATTAGAACCAAAAAATAGTTGGTATTCAAAAGAAGGACGAGTGGGATTAAAGACTTGCATGTGGTGAGAATTCACCTCATAGAGGTCTTCAATTATAGGAAATGGGAAATCACCATCATTATACAACATCTGAAGAGGAAAGGAAACAAAGGCAGGAGTTAGAATTTTGGACAAAAAAGAAGCAAAACAGAAAATGTATTTGTTAGAGATACAGTTTCTGTGAATTTGATGATGCATGTCTGGACAAACAATGTCTGAAGATTGAGATAACCATTTAAAAAACAGAGGTGTAATAGTACTGAGCAGGAATATAACATTGCTGATAGTTTTTCATATGACAAGCATTTCATTTAGTTTCCCAAGTTATATTAGAGCCTTAAAATAGTTTATTTCTAGGTTGAAGTACAAGTAGACCAGGTACCAATCAGATAGACATTTGAGATTGAATCTTAATATAAAAATGAAAGTGAATGGTACAGACTTAAGGTGATTTTTGATGTTGTGGGGTGGCTGATGAATTCCAAGATAAATATGCTATAGAAAAATAAAACCTCTAGTTTTACTTGGAGGGAATTTACTTTCCTTAAAGTTAGAGGAAAATGAGATATACACAATAAATAACAGTGTTTACTGATTATTATTTTATGTAAAGTATTAGGCATTTAATTTCAAAATATAGAAATTAAAACACAATTTATTTTTATGTAATTTTTAATCTAATAAATAAAACATAGGTTGATAAAAGGAATGAAAGCTATAATTTATTGATTACTGACACTGAACTGTGTTAAATATTTTGGGTTTTCTTTCCAAAAAAATTTGTTAATGTAACAACTTAGCAAATAACTTACATTTTTTTGTATGTGGGTGAGAAGACATTAAAACTAACATAGATCTAAAGTATGGATTTATACACAACTATGAATAATTTAAGGCTCTATGGTTAATTTTACTTTATGAAATGAGAGCGGTTAAGCAGTAACATGTTAAGGAAAAGGTAAAATTAAGAATTTGTTAGAAAACTTAGAGGACCTGCTTGCATAGCATATTGGAAGCAGTAGACATAAATTTCACTAATTAATAAATTAGCCTAAGGAAGATGAAGTCGTAGATGACATAATATTATGAGAAATACAACCCAAGAAATATAGGCAAGAACAGAATCTTCATGGAAGGAGCAGGGTAATTCGAAAATTTTTTAATAATGTATCTAAGGATTGGGGATGCAGCTGAATGATAGAGCAGTTCTCTGTCAACATATCCAACAAACATGTTTGCAGGCAAAATAAAAGTGGAAAGACTAAAAAACAATTTGAATTGAATTTTCTAACTGATTTCAGAAGATCCTTGAGAAGAAATAATATCAAATCAAGGGCCCTAGTGCAAAAGATACTTTAAATGATGAAAAGAATTTATACATACGCTAATTATATAGAACCAACACATGAGTAGGAAGCAGAAACACTGGCAAAAAATTGTGGCAACAGAAAATGATAATAGTTTCTAGAAATGTCATTAAAGTGCAAGTTTGAACTTGTGTTACCTCACCTTTCAGAGTAAAGGATTTTCAATGAAAAAGTTATTTGGATATTAAAAGATTTTTCTCCTAAAGCTACATTTGCTTTTCATTGTCCTAAAAGTTCCCTATGATCCTGCTATCAATTGTACACATGTAAATACATCTACAGTGCCAAGGTAAGGTATAATTGCATAAACACCAAAACATTGATAAATATAAGTTATATGTGGGTGTGGTTTTGTCAGGTATGCTAATTTGGGAAAAGTAAAAGTACTTATTAAAATAATATGAGGCTTTAATAAATGTATGAGATTTATTCCAAACTGTCAATACAGGAATGAATATCATCAGTAACAGTAATTTCAGGAACATATAATCTAAGTTCAGAGATATGTATGTATGATGCTTAAACTACTGTGTATTCATTTTATGATTCCCTAAGAATTCTAACTTCTATAGAATATGAACTTTATCTTGAAAGCTGTGTGCTTCATGAAAACTTCATTTATCTACATTTATATGTACATTGTATTACTATGTATGTGTATAGATTCAAATACACATAAATGTATACATATACACATGTATTTGTACATATACATTATATGTATAAATTATAATACACATATTATCATGATAAATGCATATCTATAATCAATTTTAATATTTCCTAACTTGTATCAGTTATTAGTTGTTAAATTTTTGTTTTTTCAAGGGGATTGGACTATGAGCACATGATAAAAGCGAGAGCACACAAGGGAGGGGTGAGGATAGGTAAGGCACCTAAAAAACTAGCTAGCATTTGTTGCCCTTAACGCAGAGAAACTAAAGCAGATACCTTAAAAGCAACTGAGGTAGGAAAAGGGGAACAGGTACTAGAGAAAAGGTTAGATCAAAAAGAATTAACCTAGAAGGTAACACCCACGCACAGGAAATCAATGTGAGTCAATGCCCTGTATAGCTATCCTTATCTCAACCAGCAAAAACCCTTGTTCCTTCCTATTATTGCTTATACTCTCTCTACAACAAAATTAGAAATAAGGGCAAAATAGTTTCTGCTGGGTATTGGGGGGGGAGAGGGAGGGGGCAGAGTGGGTGGTAAGGGAGGGGGTGGGGGCAGGGGGGAGAAATGAACCAAGCCTTGTATGCACATATGAATAATAAAAGAAAAATGAAAAAAAAAATTTTTTTTTGTTGCCCTGGTGTTACCTTCCTTATAGGAGTGCTTTCTGACTTGACTATGGAAGAGATTTTACCGCAGTGATTACTCTGCTGGATAGAACATAACCTTATGTCCTGACAGAACAAGATTTATTGGATTGAGTGTGAAAGATTGTAACTTTTTGAGTTCAGCTCTTTATATGTAAGATAAATGTATAAAGTACTATTTTATAAGCTAATATGTAAGTTCTCATAAAACTCACATTGTTACATCAACATCATCCTTGATTTTTCAATATTTTGTCTGTGTTAATAGCTGAACATATATTAGTGAAATCAAGAAATGTTGATTTATTCTATAAATAAAATCATAGTAATATAACTGCAAATAATGAGAATACTTTCATATAAAAGCAAAGTTTTATTTCACAAAGTGTTTAATGTCCACATGTGATTAAAACTCATTCTAATATTAAACTTCATGACAGTTCTAGAAAGAATTATTTTTACATATGAACATATTGATGTGGCAAATATATGATATAAAATCTTTTTCCAATTACATGGACAAATTTCTTCCTCTGAGTTGGAAATCACCACATAACATTGTTAAAATATTTTATGGCTCTGGGAAATCTATTAAATATATCTCTAAAAAGAATGAATCCAAGCACTGAGGATGAATGTTTATTTTATCTCCTGATCTTTTAAAAAGATGAAGACTAATCTACTGTCTTCCTTTCTCTAAACTTCTAACTTTGAAACCTAACCTTTACACTTGTTGTTATCACTGGATCTAACAGTTATCTTTATTCTGTTGAGTTTGCATTCCCTTTGTCTTGTGTTTAGACAAGAAAATCCAATTCTAATCATAACCTTGTAAGTAAAATTCTTTTCTAGATTCTCAACCCTTCTCAGACAGTTTAATTTGTTCTATAACTTCTATTTTTATTTTTCAAAAAAATAGAACTTGGGTGTTTGTTTAATCCAGTATCTGATAAAATTATCAGCAAAAAATAAAAGGAGAAACTTGTCAATTTATGTTGCAAATAAAGTTTTCTCTTCATATTTCAACTGAGAAGAACTAATAGTGTCTCTAGTTCTAAAACTAAAGAGTTCTACAACTTAATGCAATCATTCATGTTATTAAGCATTAAAGCAAAATTTTTCCTGATTGTAACTCATTTTACAATTTTTGCTGCTACCATGGTGGTAATAATTTTCCCAATAAGACAGAATCAAAGGAAAAATGTTTGGAGACACCAAAATCATCAAGAATGTAACTGTCAATTCTGGAGTATTACATAGAGTTTGAATATAATACAGAAAAATTTGTAGGCCACCTTCTGCCACCAAACCATCAGTGTAACATTAAACAAGCAACATAATCTTACTGAGCTGCATATCATATCTTTAAAATGAGAAGCATAGTTGTACTTGTTTCCATAAAATGTGCATTAAATGAAATGATGTCTGCTACTTGTCTTCAATGTAACCTTCCATATATCCACTTAGTAAATATAAACTCCTTTCTTTGGATGGGATTGAGAGCTGATTCAGGGCTTCACACTTGCAAAGCAAGAACTCTATACCTTGAGCGATGCCTCCAGTTCATTTTAGTCTATTTATTTTGATGATGGGATTTTGTGAAATATTTGGCCAGGGTTGTCTCAAATCACAATCCTCTCAATGTCAGCCTCTCGAATAGTTCAGATAACAAGTGTCAAACACTGGTGCCTGGCATGAGCTTTTTTTAATTTTAAGAGATTTAGTCTTAGAGATGTTAAAATAAGGGACCTCTTCTATTTAGAAATGGGAGAACAGACTAAAGAAAATTTGCTATGTTTCAAAAGTAAATGTTATATGTGGCTTTTCACAAACAAATTTTTGCTGGCTAGAAACTTAACTATGTTTGTGAAAATGGGGCATCCAAACATTCAATGTTTAAAATAAGCAGTCTTTATTGATGTCTGTTTTCTTTTAAATGGATAAATTGGAAACATATTCTAAGAAAATAATACTCACTACAAGTAGAAAAACATTCTTCTGCTAAATTATTGCACCAAGACATAAGAAATGATGATGTCTGAGTGAATGGTTGAATATCACCACTTTCATATGGTTCAACTTAATTAGTTAGTGCTCAGTCTATATGTTCCAGTAATGAAGCAAAGTGTCATGCAAACAAATCAAAACATGAGTTATATTTTTCACTGTGTTCCTAGTAGGTGAAAATGGTAAATAAACTAATTTTTCCAAATGTTTTCTACCACATAAAATCATGTTCTATAATAAAAAACAGCCTATTTTAACTTAGTCACAGAATTAAATTTTTCCCTGCAATATTTTAATCTGGAGCATTTAAAAATATTAATTTTTTATTGTTGATAGTATTTACTTTGAATTGGAATTCTTTTCTTTTACAATTTAACAAATTCTCCTTATTGCTTTTAAATATATGCTTTACTAGGAACAATCTTAAACATAAAATTTCCTGATACATAAGTAACTAACATTGGATAAAAAAAAATGAAAGAATTTTGTTGTTGTTGGTCTTGGTTTTGGCCCTATTTAATTCCTATGTAATACTCCTACCTTCAATATTTGTCCAGTTATAAAACTATAGTGATAGCAGTGAAAGTAGTGGTGTCAACATGATTATAAGCAGGTAACATTTGGAGGGTTTACAGTGTGTCAGACAATTTCACTTGTTCCACTCACATTCATGTAGTGCTCATATTTGCATTTTATCTATACCTACATGTTCTGTTTTCTCACTGTAACCACAGATAAATTGTGTTTGTTCCTAACCAAGGTGAATCCCTTTCTTTCTCCATGGTCTCTTTTCTTGTTTGTTTTGTTCAGCAGACATGTACTGATATATCATTTACTGAGATCATTTTGAGAAATATAGGAGTCCTGGAAATGCTTGGCTTATTTTTCTTACTCAGGCTGGTGTGGTTTGGTCTCTGTACACTATACTCTGGACCACCTTCCCTAATATTCTCAAAAAACCTTTGTATTGTTTCCTTGCCCAGAGTGTTAGCAGGTCAGTGTTGACCTGCTAAATGCCACATGCTCTAAGACACACATATTTGCAATGGTCATGCACTTGGAATCAATGAATGAGTTTCTCTGGAGAAATTTTTCCAACCTCCTTGGTCATTTTTTGAGAATATGCCCCATCACCCAAAATCAGGGTTTTGAGAAAAATCTCTGTGTATCTGGAAAAAGATATATGGGCACATCAACTCATTTACCCTTGCTTTATTTCTTTACTTTCTTCTGTTTCACCCTTTATTTCCTATTTATGTCTAATAACTTTTTTATTCTTGTCCCCATCCCAGATTCACAATTTTATCTGCTTGATGAATACTGGCAAAGGTATATGTCTTTATTATCTAGGAAGGAATATATAGGGAAAATATTTCTCAAAAAGTTCCTCTTCATCTTCAATAATAAGTAGTATGTATTTGTGATGGAGAAACAAAAATGACGTAAGATGTCTAAAATGGTATCTTAATCTGAACTTAGTAAGTTTAAGGAAATATGTATGAAGCTGAAATCATGACGCAGGGAAAAAAAAGGAAAGCAGAATGACTTCTGGAAAAAAGGTTTTCAATATCAATTGTAGAAGAATGATTATTTTTTTTCTTACCACATGAGTTTAGCAGCCAGTCATTCAATTTTATTAATGCAATTTTACCCAACTTTTGAATTATACTTGACTAAGTAAATTGGATATATACTTACATATTTCATTTCTATTAAACTTTATAGAAAGCAAACTTATAAGATTTTACTTGAGCATGACCATAATTATTTCTGCTATTTTAGGTAGACAGCAAAATCAGATGTCTATCCATTTTCAAGTTCTCATGTTTTTATTCAAAGGTTTAAGAGAGTCAAGATAAAACCCCTTAATTACTCCCAAGTCACAGCTGTACAGCGAGAATCCTTAGAAACCCCAGTAGCTTTCCTACAGAGACTTAAGGATGATTTACAAAAGCATACCAACATTGTACTATAGTCATTTTCAGGGTCCCACTTAGGATCATACCTAGGCACTGCCTGATTAGAATTGGGTACCCAGTGTCTTTGTCTTTCTTCACCCTCCCCCTTGTCCTCCCTAAGGGTCCAGTCTGAGATATCACATTCCTCTAAGTGGTAATCATCCCCAGCTGTAGCTGCTTGATCTAGTACTTGTTGTTTTTCCAGAGAAGTAAGATTTGATTTTTGTCATGGGGGACGTCCCCTTTGACATTATTGGGAGCCTTTGGGCCTTAGATGTTTTTGTTGACTCAAGGGAGTTTGGGGTTTTTTGTGTAGTGTCACCATGGTCTGGGTATCTAGCCTGCATATCCTCAACAATTTTGGGTGATCTCTTAGGAAAAAGAAAAGTTGAATATATGGAACTTCATTCCACTTCCCCTCCTTTTTACAGAACATATCTAAGTGAAGAATGGTCTTATAATTAATGCTCCTCCTTCTGACCATTTTTCCCCATCTTCCAGAGGATACTGTGGACAGTCCTGGCTTCAGAACAACTTGAGTCACTATAGGGGGGATACTTCTGGGATCCTTGAAGCTCGATTCCCCATCTAAAAAGGGAAGCAAGTGAAAATTGATCAACTTAACAGAGGTTTTCTCCTTTAACCTAGGCCTCAAAATTCATATGTTGAGCATCGGTCCTTCAGAACTTGACTGTATTTGGGGGTTAAGATTTTAAAATTGCAGTTAAGATAGTAAGTCATATGGGCAGGCCCAAATCCAATTTGACTTTTTGCAAGAGCAAATTTGGACATAGATAAGCATATACAGAGAGGAAAGATTATATGAAAATAAATAAAGAAATCAGCCATCTATAAACCAAGTACAGATGCCACAGATAAAACCAAAATTGTCAAATTTCAGATCTCAGAATTCTCACTTCAAGAACTTCTGAGTAAATTTTGACCTTAACTTTTCATTCTGAATTTCTGTTATATAAATCACTCTATGGTGTTTGCTATAATAGTCTTAGCAAACTAACACATGTAGGTAAGTGTTGGGTAGATGGATTTAGTCCTTAGAGTTCTGCTAAACAGAGTTCCTCTGTTTTAGAAATAAACAGTTTAGGTTCTCTGTGTATATTTATTTTAGTGTACTCTTAATTATAGTTCATTGTTACAGTATCTAATGTATCCCTGTTCATTGGATTTTATTTTAATGTTGGTAACATACACTAACAGATACAGTTTTTGGAAAATTCTTCATATTTGCTTATGCTAATATTTCTTTTTTAGGCTGATATTTTGTATTTTGTTGGATTTCAATCTTATGTTAAATTGTACTCTCTCTTATAATATCATTCTATTGTTTTATAACAATTATTATGGCAATAATTAATGGCAGTTTAATGAAAACTCCATAAATAATATGCACATAATTTTTCTGCTTTATGTTCTAAAAACCTTAAGGATGGTTATTAATACCTAGAGATCATTAGCTATCCTCACAATCAAAGATTAATTTCTACTCTGCAATAATAGAGCTATCATAGACTGTGTATCTTATAAACAATAGTTCTGTGAGATAAGAAGACCAAGATCAAATCATCTACAGATTTCATATCTGGTGAGCTAGTTCTTAGTTCACAATAGCCATTTTTCTGCTATTTCTTCAAATGTCAGAAGGGAGCAAGGATCTAAATCATCTTATAATAGAGCCATGTTAACAATCATGAAACTGGAACCTACTAAATATATCAAAGTAAAGATGGTATATTTCTTTAGACTCATTCATTTCCTTTATAAACATATCACTCCACATTTTTGCAGTCAATTCAGTTAATACTGAAGTATCAATGACTCTTAATAGTATACTGGTGAAGTTCAAAATTAAGTAAGGAAGAGAAAATCAACCACTGGCATAACCTTCATTTGGTACCTTCCTCTGCTATTCACTGGGTGTCTCCCTTCTCCCTCTTCTCAGGTTTGAGCTTCTCTAAGTTACTACTGGGAAGTTCAGGACTCTGCATCCTCTACCTGTGTCTATTGAACCATAAATCCCTCCACTCTCTGGCACAGAATTAAGATACCATTTGCTTCTCATTTTACAAAATTTTTAAAGTCTCTGTGACCACAGTCACTAACTTTCTTGGGTTTCTGTGCAATATTTTCCTTTTTTTAAAAATCAAGATATCATCTGCGGGAAAGTGTATTTGATGAAAGATGTAGATATTTGATTCCTGTCACATTGTGTCCTTTTATAATTTTTTAAAAATACAATGCTATAGATAGAAATCACTTAGGCAGAACAAACTAAAACCATAGTTCTACTTCATTGAACCAAAAATCTGTATGGGTTTATTTATATGCTTATTTTGGAAATTAAATGTAGGAGGTCTTCTAATTGAGAATTGATAAAGGAGTTTAAATATTACAATTTGTTGCCTTCCAATAAGCAATTTGAGTGTTTACCTGTTACCCTTACTTTAATAAAAATGTACCATATAACTTTGTCACGTTCACTGTAATTGTTGCTACATCCTTACTGATGAGGGATTTCTCCTTTTATGATTTCATCTTTTATCAGTTCATGAATAATTTTCTAAACCTGAATTCTCATATTTAGACAACTTCCTTGCAGTACAGCACCTCATCACCTGCACTCCAGGACACCCTGGGTTAACTTCCTTGCATGTCATGATGGGCATATCAAAAACAAAATTTTCATAGTCATCTCAAATGCCTCAATATTCTGCATACTCGTGGTCATTATGAAAATATTTGAGATTTTTATATTTGGGAGTTTATTAAGTTAAGATAATTCTTTTTACTCTATTTTTTTGTGTATCTTTTTTTTAAGACTAAAGTTAGGGTACAGTTTATTCAAGAAGACAGCATGACCAGGAAGGCTATGGGATTGCCAAAGTAAAATTGGTTGTTTCATGTTGCATACAGAATATTAAAGAGCCTGTATTTATTTATATATGACTTATGTGCTCTCAAATTTTCAGCCACTGGTATAACAGAGAAAAGTTGAAATAAGTATCTGACAAGGCAGGGACATCTTTACCTTTGTATACTGAGCACCCCCATACCCTCGTATGACAGTACGAAGTTGCCCTAATTTTAAGGTGAGAATATACTTGGGCAGATGTTCTATGGTTCACAATGAAGAGAGTGATATCAGTAAAACATTAAACCAAATGAAAAGTATTTTTGGTTGCCCTTACTGAGCTTGTAACCTAGCCCATTGAGAAAATGAAAATATTTTCCTAGTACCTTACCCCTTTTCCCAGAAACAGCAGGGAACTGCACTTGCCTGTTCTAATTTGCCTGGGTGATGTCTGAAGTGATGAAGTTAGAAACTTGTCTCTTTTTAGCCTGAGAACTCCCAGTGTCTGAGAAGCTCTGGAAATGACTAACAAACATTGTAAAGCAAGTGAAAAATCTATAGTCACCTGGTGTAAAATATTACAATGGAAGCAAATAATAGAGTACCAAAAGCCTGGAAGGAAAAGCTGGGGAAGAAGTTTCATTGTGAAACTATAGCAAACAAAATTTTTGCTCAAAATAAGAAGAGATTTCAGAAGAGATTTCTGGAAATCCTAAATTTTTCCTCTGGCTGAACTCTAGGCACTAAATAAACTAGATGTCAAAGCTAAAGTACAATTTTAAGTGGCCTCCTTAAATCATCCTACAATAAATGGAAAAGATGTTTATTTATTTCATTTTTATCTGTTTTAATCTTTCTCTCTCTTCCTTCTTCCCTCCCTCTCTCCTCCCCTGACCCCTACCTCAACATTCAAGGAAATAATCATCCACTAACTAAAGAAAGAGCTATTCTTTAACTCCTTGAAAGCTATTCTTTGCTACCTAGTAGGAAACATATGCTTACATCTCTACTACAGAGACCAACAACTCAATTCAGAAAAAAAGCAAAGAGGGAGGGAGGGAAGGAAGAAAGACATAAGTGTTTCCATCAAATCCTGGTTCCTTCTACTAATAATGTGACTCCATTTAAATGTAATGCTACCTGGGGGTTGGTACTAGTGGGAATAGGGAGGATATAAGGAAAGAATATAGAAGTGTGAATGTGGTAGAAAAATTATTGTCTCATGTGTGAAAATGGAAAAATGAGACCTGTTGAAACTATTCCTAGAATGGGAAGAGGGGGATAAAGGACAATGATGGAGGGGATGAATTCAACTATGCTATATTTTGAGAACTTTTGTAAATGTCACATTGTGTCCCCAGTAGCATAATAATGTGATAATAAGAAATAAGAAAGAAAAAACAAATAAATGTAATGCCATAGACATTATTGTGAAGGGTAATAGAATATGACACTCCACACACACAAAAAAAATGCCATTTTAACCTATGAACTAGACTGAACTTATAGGCACTGAAGCCAGCAGACTCAGGAAAAGCTCAAAATCACACTTCTACTTGTGAAGACAGCTCCCTCTTTGGGAAGAAGACTTAATAATCTTTATCAACAGAGTAGGGCACCTATGTACATATGCTTACCGAACCTTAGTGAACAACCCAGTTCTCCTGCTCATCCTTCTACAGCTGGCCTTCACTAGTAGTTTCTCCCTCTTCCTGTGTGTTTTTAAGACTGAAAGGATATATAAGTCCAAAGTCAACTCTTACCTAGAACTGTTCCTCTGTGGCTATTCCACATGTATGTATGACACAGAGTTTGAAAAAACTTCTCTTTCTCTTTTTCTCGTCTGCTTTTTGCCCATCTAATTTACAGGATCTCAAGCAGAGTTAGTAAGAGAAGAAGGAAAAAATATTAAAACAAAAACTCCTAGTATGATAACATTTTTAAATTACCCAATATTCTTTAACAATACTTATCTTACTAGACCTTCACATTTTAAAGTAGTTCCTGGAGTCAAATTCTCCAAGAACAGAGACCACAGAGGAACAAAGGGGAGGAATAAAGAAGAAAGGTACAAAAGTGTCCCACAGATAAATATGTTTAAATTTACTTAACATGAAACTTAAAAAAAATGCATATTTGTGGAAAAAAAAAACACTTGTTTTTTGTGGTTTGAATATGGGTTGTACTCTTCCAAACTCATGTTGGAGTTTAATC
Source organism: Castor canadensis (assembly GCF_047511655.1). Classification (NCBI taxonomy): domain Eukaryota; kingdom Metazoa; phylum Chordata; class Mammalia; order Rodentia; family Castoridae; genus Castor; species Castor canadensis. The sequence goes on along the minus strand of NC_133390.1, from coordinate 23,312,292 downwards.
TCTATTGTGAGGTATTAAAAGAGTAGAAACTAAATCTGACTATGGTGTTTAGAAATAGGTTCTTTGGGACGTGACTATGCTCAGTTCTTTGGGAGGTGACTATGTTCAGATAAGGTCGTCAGGGTGGAACATCACGATGAACACTGGTGGTTATATAAGGATAGAAAGAAGGATACCAGACAAGGTCTCCTTGTATCTTTGCCTTGTGATGACCTATACTACCTCAAGACTCTGTCAGCAAGAATACCATTACCACATAAGACCCCTGGACCTTAGACCATGAGAAGCCTGAGCCAAAATAAAGCTCTTTTCTTCACAAAGTTATTCAGACTCAGGTAGTTTGCTACAGTAGCAGAAAATGGATGAGTAACAAGTCTCATCAGATAAATCATTTATAAAACATTTGTATAATCAAGGTTGTAATATAAAACTTTTCTGAGAATTAAAATACCTATTTTAGAACTTTATTTTCTCAACAAGAAAATTAATATTGAAGTCAGTGGATACTCATATTTATTGTGATAACATAGTCAATCACATATTTTTATGCATCAGCTTTGTAGACAGAGGGTCCACATTTTATCCCATATTTCTTTCCAAATCATTTTCTTACAAAATATTTTGCTTTAATGCAACTTACCACATGTATTGCAACTGAATGACAAATAATTTCATTCAAATTAATGAAGAAATTCAAACAAACACAGTGAGTAAATATTTGAGATTATTTAATCAATACTAGTAAAATATTTTTATAATGTTCTTTGTTTTCTTTTTCCCCCTCCCTACCCCCTTTGGAATCCATTTAGCCATCACCCACTGAAACATCCAAGTGATTCATTGCTACTCTCATTATTCATGGAAACAGAAGCAAAGAAAAGGAGAGAGGCTTTTGTTCTTAAGCAGTCAAAACAACTATGCCAACAATAGTTAAAAAGCAATGGATTCAATACTAATTAGAGATTTGGAGAGTCTTTGCTGTTATTCTTCAAAACCCTTAATCATTCCAGTGTTTCCTTTCTCATGTGTTCTATAGCCTGAATCTTGCTGAATGACTATTACCTGAGCCTGCAGAAAGTTTCTAAGCTGAGAACATGCATGCACATTATTCCTCTCCAAGATCCAACACCTCTGTATTGTAAATAAACATCCTTTATGCTGCATTTGATAAGCACATAAAGGGATCAGTTTAATAAATTACTCTTTATTGAGCCTCTGTTAGTACCAAATTACACAATTAAATGGTACAGTACATTAAAAGCATATGGAATGGTTTTATACCCTTTTCTCTACAAAGGTGTTGAAAAGTAAGCATTCAAGGTTAATTACAGGCAACAGTAAAAATAGTATTTTTAGTAGAACAGTATTTTTCTAAGAAAAACTGAATTATGTTTATGAGGTTCTGTGACTTTATTTTAAAATGTTAAACTTAAAGGTTACCTTACAGAATGTAATTACCAGCTTTCAGAGGTTGAAGGAACTGTTGTTTCTTAGCATCATTGAATAAATATTTTAAAAATTCTGGGATGATGAATAAAATACACTGAGACTACACTATTAGATCAACAATAAGAATAATGAGAACAGTAAGAATCTGATCTGTTTTTTATCAGGTGTAGCATCTGAATGGAAAGTATTGTGTGAAACTCTAGGTAGCAGAAGGGAACAAAAGTTAGTGAAAATGTGTGCTTAAAATGCTTCTAATATTTTTTAATTAAAATGTGTTTTGAAACCTTCCCAATTTTCTCTTTTTGAGTAATTTCGACATTAGGAAGTTCTTTGTATTTTGTCTAAAATTTGATCAATACTGTGAGAAATAAGCCCAGTCAATGTGAAATTTGGCAGGGCCTATTAACTCTGAACTACTTCTTATATTAACCTTTGTAGTGTAATGGAGACTGTAAGACTCCTGGGAGTGACAGTAACTACAGTGACAGGAGAACACCTGGCTATTGGCATTTCATCCTTTATAATAGAAACCCAAACAGGTCCCCCGACACCTGCAAAAATTGCTAGGGTGTGTTAGACCATGACAGTTGATAAATTATTGCCAGACACAATCTGGAAATGGGTTTCTAAGCTTTACTATCATTCTTGCAGGAAAAAAAAAACTGCCTACAAGGAGAAAAATGCAAGCAAATATTGTGAAGGAAAGCAATGTATGTGTATAATACATATGGCTTCATCATGGTAAAGCCAGTAGGTGATAGAAAAATTAGACAACAAATAATATAAAAGCAGGAACGTTCAAATGTAACACCCAGGTGCCAGTGACTCATGCTGTAATCCTAGCTACTCAGGAGGCAGAGATCAGCAGGATCACAGTTTGAAGCCAATCCAGGCAAATAGTTCATGAAATCCTATCTCAAAATGTCCCATTATAAAAAATGACTGGTGGAGTGGCCCAAGGTGTAGGTCCTGGGCTCAAACCCAGTTCCACAAAAAAAGTAACAAACGTAACAAAATTAATGTCTATCATAGTTTTTAAATACTTTATAATTTTTATGTACAAGGTGATAATGCATCTAGAAATCACTGTATAAATAAAAAAAATGGTATGCAGCATTGGGATCAATTCTACACTTTAGTAGCATATCATTCAAAACTAAAAAGTTGGGTGTCCATGTACTCATGGTTAGCTATTTCTGAGATGATCATTTAACTCCATGGAGACACAAATCAATAACAAAAAAGTTTATTGAATGTTGAATATTAGTTTTGACAAAAATTTGGATAGTTAATCCAATATTCCAAATTTGAGTATATAATGTTTATAGGAAAAGTTTTGTGTCCTCTGTATTATAATACTTACACTCAACACAGAAAACTTCTGTGACCAAGTGTTCATTTTTTCCCAAATCCAATTATGCAATTATTTTTCGTTAACATTTAGGTGTCTCCAAATTAGTTCAGTTCTGACACTACTCTTATTTGTCACAGACTCCACAGATTAAGGAAATATCTCAACAGTGTTTACCCAGGTTTCTAACAACGTGTTCTTACAACCCACCCCTCCTCAGGCTTAATTGTTTACAAATTGAATATAGAATTTAGGGAAGCACTTTCCTTATGTAGCCAATTTATCATATAATAAAGAACATGATAAAGGATACAGATGAGTAGACAGATGGTTATATACATAAGGTTAGGCCAAGAAAGTTCCGAAGCTCTAGGCCTTCTGTTCCCAGAGACAGTGATAACTTTCCTGGATTATGAATATATTCACCAACCTGGAGAACAATCTCCTCCATAGTTCAGGGAAGTTTATGGAACCTCCACAAATAGACATCATTTATATGAACTCCATCGCTAGATCTTCTCTCCCTCCCATAGTGTTGGGGGTGGAAATGAAAGTTCAAAGTTTCTGATCACAGCTTAGTTTCTGTGACAACAGACCATTACTCAAGAGTCCACCAAGACTTACCTAATAGAAAAACATAGAGTCACTGTCAAGGAAATTATAAGAGACTAAGAACTGGGGTCAAGGGCCAAAGACTAGGACACAAGATGCAGCTAGCACACCCCACTCACGACATTACAAGGCTTTTAGAGGTGGGAGCATGAACAAACAGTTTTATTATGTCACTGTGTTGTTGTATGTATCTGTATGTCTCTGTGTGTGTGTCTGTCACATCAAACACATATTGTTACAGACTTTCATATTTTCCACTTGTTCTCATTTTTCCCCATTTATCTTTCCTAAACATTCCCCCATTATCTTTCCTGGCCTTTTTCTGTCTCTGTCCACTATTAACATGTTAAAGAACTCTTTAAACATTACCACTTTTTGTCACCTCACTTCTTCCTATGATGTTCCTTCCTTTGCACTTAAAATTAAAAAGATATACATCTGTATATCCTTTTACCTGCTAATCTGTTTTGTGTTAAGGTTACTTTTCATAACCAAGAGGAGAACCTAACAGGGTGTAGAATAAAAGTTTTTCACTGTCTGGGGACAATACAGTGAAGTATTGTTAAAATGGTAAACTGAAGCACAATAGAATGTTTAAAGAGATTATTTGAGTAAATAATAATTCATGAATCAGGCAGCTCCAAAACAGAAATGATGTGAGGGTGGGATTGAGGAAGGCTAGGCTTTTATAGAAATAATATAGAAGTACTACAAAAGAAATGTTTGATCGGCCTATGCTGCAGAAAATATCTAATTATGTAAATGTAAGTGCTCACTAGATTGGAATCTGTCATTCTTTAATATAGGCATTTATAAGAAATAACTCATGACAAGTTTTACTTATGTTTGCAAATCAAACAAGACAAAGGTCATTTATGATGCCTAATAAACTTTGTCCTGGGTTGTCTCAGACATGGTTTTCATGTTAGTTTAACAATATCTTAAGATTGATCTAGAATCAGTAATTCTCAAAGTGTGGCCCCATGACTCCTGCCAATAAGTCATACAGTGTTTAAAAACTCAAGTATTTTTACCCTGATTTTCAGTGGTAAAGGAACAAGACTTCAAAATGACAGTCCTACCAAGATTATATATGTAATCAATTTCTGGAATCATTTCAGGAAAGATTAAGGATATTACTTTTTCACTTAAATACATTGTGACATGTCTCCAGAGCTACTATCATTAGATTGAGAGGAGAACTTGGCAGAGTAGAGCAGAGTGAACAAAAGTCACAATGTTTAGACTTAAAATTATGTCAGTTATAGAATGAACTGTTAGCCCTTAAACATGGAGTTTATAAGGAGCAAATCTTAATATATTGAAATAGTTGAATTGCCCAAAGCCCCACAAATCTTTTTTTTAGTTACAAATTTTCCAATATAATGAATAAATATTGCTTTTTAAAAAATTTTTTATTAATTTTTTCACATGTGCATACATTGTTTTAAAATTTATACTTTTAAAATCTTTACTTTTAAGTTTTAAAATCTTTATTTTTAAGTCTATGACTGGTTCAGTTTGCAACCTTATATAGTTTATAATTTTTTAAGTAATTTAGAAAGCTTAATAAAACATATGATTTTCTAAACAAACATAACAAAACTTAGTCAGGAAGCAATGAAAAAATCTGAATTTATCTAAAATAATTAAATGAAGTTATTCAACAATATTTACCTCCCTGGCCAAAACCTACAGAAAGCTATCTTGGCCTAGATGTGTTAGCATATGATTTAAAACAAATACTTTGATATTTTTAAACAAATACATATTTTAGCAGTGAAGACAAAATCAGGGGAACTATTTCTTCAATTCTTTTAAGAATTGTAATCTTAGGCTGTGGGGGCAGGGGGGAGAAATGACCCAAGCATTGTATGCACATACGAATAAAAAAAATTGTAATCTTAGCAGGCAAAAATAAAATCAGTGTGAGAAAGGAATCATTAGGCAAATAATACAAATTTATTAAGCAAATTTGAGCACATCAAACCTTTATTGCATATGAGAAATACCCACAAACAAATTGACTTCAGCATAGAAAACCAAGGATAGCTTTATATTTGAAATGGCCTAATGGATCACATATTATAATGGTTAACGTTAAAACCTCCAGAAATGTATTTGATAATATTCAGTATTTTCTCATGATAAAATTTCTTGTCACTTTAGAACTAGAGTGACTTTATTAGCCTGCTGAATGATCTCTCCCAGAGAATATGGAAGTAGAAAATTGTCTTTCTTTTCTTCAGTGGTACTGGTGTTTGAACTCATGGTCTTATGTTTAATAGGCAGGGACTCTATCACTTGAGCCATGCCTCCGGTCCCAGAAGTGGAAACTTACATAAAAATGAAAACTTAAAAATATTTCATAAAAATTAAGGGGAAAAGCAGAAATTCCACTCCTGAGTTTACCAACGTCAGTTTATTTTCCACAGGCCTATAGTTTAGTTAAAAATCATTTGTAGTAGAGTCTCTTGTCCTAGTAAACAACTGGATCAAACATAAAATTCAATGGAGATTAGGTAAGGTGAGGTAAATTCACTTAAAGATGCAAAGAGTGCTCCCTAAGCTTTATCAGCTATGTTTTGTTAATTAAATTAATTGAATTAACTTTTTTTTTTTTTTTTAGTACTAGAGATTGAACACAGGGCCTCATGCTGAGTAGGCAAATGCTCTACCTCTTGAGCTATGCCACCACCCCTTTTGGTTTTTTTATTTCATTTTTTACTTACTTATTTTTTTATTTGGTGGTACTGGGGTTTGATCACAGGGCCTTTCGCTTGCTAGGCAAATGATCTAAGACTCGATGCCCTCCAGCAACCCCTTATTTTGTTTTTGATATAGATTTATGCTAACTTTGCCAGGGTTAGACTCAAACTCATAACCCTCCAGCTTCCACATTCCAAATTGCTTGGAGTACAGGTGTGTGCTACCATGCCTGAGTAGGAAAGCTTTATTTTATTTCATTGCATTTGAAAGTTAATATACACAAGCATATTTTTTTTATTTGTAAATATATGATAGAACATAATACTGTAATTTTTAGTGGGGATTTGTATTATGACATTTACTCCATCAGTGAATTCCTGACAGAGGCAAAACCGAGCACAGGAGTATATCAAACAATCCCACCCAGCAAAGAAAAAAAACAGAAGCAAATATACACTGCTTGCTATTAGATACAAAAAAGTAATAAAAGACAAAGCTATGCAAATTTGTTAAATGAATGAATGTTTAAACTTGAAAAAAATAAAATAGAAAGTCAACATACTGTAAATGACTTCATGAATCAGTTGCACATATTACATGAAAAACATCAATCCGATTTGTCTTCTCAGGAATGTCAAGTTTGTCTATTGAATTTCAGCATTACTGAATTATCCATTGTTCTAATTATATTAATATAAGTTTTGAAACATAGGCTCTTTTTCCATAAACCATTCAAAAAACAGTATGCCAAAAAAGACATATTGAAGTCCAAAGTTTCATTTTTTTAAGCTGTTCTGTTGGTTTTTAATTGTTCATTATGCCATTCTTTACTCTATTTTCATAGACTTTGGTTCTATAATCTTACTTCATACATCTAGCAGGATAATGAAATTCTTAATTTATATGATATGGATACATATACAAAGTTGTATGTTTGTGTGTGTATGTACAAAAACTGCTCCATAATCAAATGGAAAAAAATAAAATGCATACATGAAGTTCATATGAATGGATTCCTTTTGTGATTACATATTAGCCTGAAGAGCATGTGTGATTAATTTGTAAAAATTTTTATCATGTAACTTCTATGCTAATAATTCATTTGGCTATTTCCAGATTCTTCACAAGTCTTTGAAGAACAGAACTGTTGCTATGGAGATTTTACTTACTAGTATTAAAAGCTAAAGGCTAAAAAGCTAAAAACCCATTCATATGAATGCAATGTTTATGTATATATTTTTAAGTTCTATAACATGAAACAAGTATCCAGGTACTGCCAAATATTAAAGCAAAAGTTTCTAGTCCCATGTAATTATTCCAAGATTATTTTAGATAAATACATGTCATATTCATATGACCTATTCATATTGACAACAAATCAACTATTGCATATCTTCATTATGGGTAAGAGCTGAAAATAAAAGCTTCATGAATTATCTGAAATTCTTAGGAAAACAAATTCTCCATCTTGCCATTTTATTCAGAACTAATATTTTGGCTGGATTTCATAGATTGCTTATAGAGATTCACAGGTTTTAAGCATCCAAATCTGAACAATTACCTCACTTCATACATATGGCCCAACTAAGAAAGGCTGCCCTTCTTCAATCTGGCTTGCTCATCTGTGATCTGACAGATGGAGTCTACCCACAGGCAGAGAAAACCTTATTTTAAAAATAAGAATTAATTAAATCAAGTTTAAAGTTTCACATCAAATTACAAAGAATTTAAATTGAATAAAATTGTTTTGAAGCACAATAGACAGTTTCATCAGTCACTGAAGGCATTTAAAAATTTGTTTTCTAGCTAACACAGGTGTTACTTAACAAAATTTGGTAAGACTGAAGTAGAATATGGAGAAAACTGTGACTTCGTACAGCTAACCATCCTTTCCAACTGATAATGATCTTGTCTGAAGCAACAGTGAGCCACACAACAAACAACAGTGATTGAATAAACCAATAATTAATATGCTGTTTCACCTTTTCTCTTTTTGGTTATTGTACAATTGCTGTGGCCAATGAAAAAGATCAAGCAGAACCTATTGTGTTCTAGGAGCATTAAGAAAAAGCTTTCAATTTCTCACAAAAGAGTCAGATAAAACTTATAATTCCTCTTTTGCCTTTTTCCTACTGTAATTGTAAATACCATGACTCCAATTGGGCAACCCTTTTGCTGCCATGATTTACATACATGAAAATTGAAATCTAACATTCCAAGGATGATAGATAGGACATAGAGACCAGTCTTGTTCCCTTAATGGCATGAGTGAGGATATGAGCTACAAATTTCTAATTTTTTAATTGATAGGGGACCATTTCCATTATCTGATATTTGTTGTGATAGCATTTGTGGTCATTTGTTTTTGATGTGATTTGCCCATTTCTTCTAGGTTTTTATTCTTACGGACTTAAATATGCCGAAATTTCCACATTATTATTTTATTAATCATCACTATTGTCAGCTAGATTTATACATAACATCTTAATAATTGTTTTTAACTTATGTGTAAATTCTTGTGCTCATTTTAGTGCTTTCTATTAGATAAGATGTTATTATATTTCCTCCGTAGTTTATCAATATACCTTAACAATTTTAACAGTTTTGGTAAATCTATTTAATTGCAGTCCAATACAAATATTGCTATGCTACTTTACATATAGTATAAAAACTTTTGAATAGAACACTAGTAATTCCCCTTTCCACTGTCTTTACATGTAATAAACTCACAATGTTTGTTTTTTGTTTTCCTTAGTGACAACTGGTGATTACTACAAGTTAAAGGAAAAACATTTTTCTTAATTAATATTTAAAATATTCATGGAGAATTACAATCATTTGCATATATTTCTGCTTCTTTATATATCAAATATTTCTTCCTGCAGAATTTCATTTAGCATCTGTCGTGAGTCACAAATAATGGATTTTACTAGGCTGTGTATTCCTGAAGGAGACTTTATTTGGTTTTATTTTGAAAAGATATTTTCACAATGTATAAAAGTTTGGATTAACTTTTTTCTTTTACTCTTTCTTTTACCAAATTGAAAGTATTCCATTGTCCTCTGAATCCCTTAGTTTCTATGGAGAAGTATATTATAATGCATTTCTCCGGGATTTTTATTGTTGTTCGTTTTCTGGGTACTTTTGGCAGTATTGGGATTTTAAACTCAAGACTTTGTGCTTGTTAGGGGGCAATCACTCTACCACATGAACCCTGCTTCTTCCCCCACAACGCTCTGCTTTTGCTGCTTCTTCTTCTTCTCTAAAAATAAAATCTAATGCTTTTACCTGGGATTGGCCTTGGAACACAATCTTCCTACCACTACTTCCAGTATTGCTGGGATTACAAGTGTCCACAGACATGGCTAGCTTCGTTTAGTGAGATTAGTGAGACAGTGTTTTGCTACCTTTTTTTCCAAGGCCAGTAACAAACAGTAGCCTTCCCATGTTTACCTTACAGGTCGCCTGATCCCTTTCTTTGTTTATATACACAAAATATCCTCTTTTTTAGTTGGCTTCTACATTTTCTCTTAAAAGATTTTTGTTTTTAGTTGTTATATCTAAGGTTGTGTGTGTCTGTGTGTATGCCCATGCACAATTTATTCTTTTCTATGATGTTGTGCATTTCTTGTAATGTAGTTTCAAGTATTTCATTATTTTTTGAAAATTCTTCACATTGTCTCATTGACTAATTCTTGTGTCACTGCAATTCATCTATTACATTTTTGATATTGTCCTACAAATCTGAATTGCTTTTTTATTGTTTTTGTTTTTTTTCTGTCTCTCTTGTTTCAGTTTGGATAATGAATATTTATGTGACTGTAAGTTCACTGGTTCTTTTCTTTTATTTCTATGGAGTCTACTGATGACCCCCTGCTATGGGTTGAATCAAATCCCTCCCCTCAAAAAAATAAAAAAAGATAAATTGAAGCCTTAACATCCAGTAACTCAGAAGGTGGCCAGATTTAGAAATTTATCTTTACAGATAATCAGGTTATAATGAAGTCATTAGGGTGGATCCTAATACCTTATGATTATTGCTCTTATGAAAAAGAGAAACTTTGGTATAGAGACAGATATGCATAGAGAGAAGCTAATGTGAAGATAGAGAGATACTGATGTGAAAAGAAAAAGAGAGAGAAAGAGAGAGAGAGGGAGAGGTAGAAACTACCAGAAATGAGGAGGGATGGAATAGGTCATTTGTTGGTGCCTCCAGAGAAACCCTGGCCTTGAAAATACTTGACGTCTACACTTCTAGCATGAAAAACCCTGAAAACAGTAGATTCATGTAGTTTTAAGCCCCCTAGTTGGTGGCAGTTATTTTTTTGGAGAAATTTTACTAACTAATACAACCACATTGAATGTTTTTTTCGTTTCTGTTTTAGTGATTTTTACTCATAAAATCTTTTATTCTCCATATAAATGAAGAATATAGTGTATGTAAAAGAGATAAATGAAGAACAAAATGCAAATGGTATAAATAAAATATATTCTTTTTACCCATTCATGCATATTAATGTTTTTCTCCTAGATCGTTTAACATATTAATTCTAGTTATTTAGATTTCATGTTCAATATCCCCCAAATCTCTGTCATCTCTGTGACTGATTCTGTTACTTGTTTTTCCTCTTGACATTAGGTTCTTTATTCTCTTGCTTTTCTGCATCTCATAATTTTAGATTCAATGAAAATTTCATGTGTAGTTCAATAGGCAGTGAAGTAAATAGAATTTATAACTGGGAGGGGACATGTCTTCTTTTTTACAATGATTTTTTTTTTTGTGGGAGATTGTGCTAAACTTGCAAGGAGTTGAGATGTGTTTTGTTGTTATTAATGTTACCTTTAAGTTTGCCACAATAACTATGCCATTGCTGTCAAGTTCCTTTCCTGTTATCCTGAATTTAGAGTGGAGATTGTGTTTCCTGGAGGATTTCCCTAATAATTCACTTCTATTTTGTTTTGCAACTTCATTGCCCAACTGAATCTAAGAAAGGACTGTTTTTCCATGCTCTTTTTTTATTTCTGTGGTAGACTGCTATTTCTTTTTTCTTTGTGCTTGTTTTTCAGCTTAAAGAAAGACAGGAGAGCTCTCTGTTTTCCTATTTCACCCTTGATCTTAGTTAGGTCCCACGTTACCTGAGGTCAGGGTATGTCTTTTCATTTATTTATCCAGCTGATCCTCAGTTCCAAGGAAGCCAACTCTACTTGATCGTCTGACAGACCTTATGTGGCAGGGTGATTCTTGCTCTTTACCAGAGTGAAAGGAATCTCTAATAATCCTGGTCCCAATTGGTTGCCTACACTACCCCTTAGTAATTATATAACTTTTCCTGTCAGTATCCACCATGGCTTATCTTGCTTTACTTTATAGTGAAAAAGGGACTGAAAAATGATCTGTATCTTTGCTTTAGTGAAATCCTTCCCTTTTCCTCATCTATACAACAGAAGGAGGTGGTCTTTGATACCTAATCTACTCTCAGTATTTTTCATGGACAGGGAAAAAGGTATAAGTGGAATTGTGAATACATGATTCAGATAGTCTAAACAATAGATCTGGGAAGAGGAAAGTCCAAATCACCATACCAGCATGACTGTTTCTGATGGGAACATTTCTTCTTGCTGTGCCTCACAGAATGGAGAGAGCAATGTGCCTTCTGTCTTTCCTTACAAGGACAATAATCATATTAAGAGGGCCCCACCTTCATGACTTTATTTAACCTTAAGTACCTTAGGGCCTCATCTTCAAAAACCAGCACACTGTGAACTTAGGGTTTTTAGCATATTAATTTTAGCCTATTACAAACATTCAGTCTATAGCATTGCCTAATACTTTAAATAAAACTATTCAGGATGAATGGAAAGAATATTGTCAGCTTTAAATTGATTTCTGATTCATTTTACCATTGCTGCTTACCAAGAATTGAATACAAAATTAACTACAAGTGTGATTCCTGGTATAGTCCTGTCAGTGGTTCAACAGGAAGATTACAGCTTCTGATCTGAATGACCATCAGGACAAATCCATTATATCACAATCACATCCTTCTCAAGGTTTACCTATGAGACACTTAGAAAATTGTCAAGAAAACTTAGCAAAGTATCTCAAAACAAAGGCTCTTCTTTTTGGCTCTATTATTATTAGAAGTGCTTTGGATTTGTTTTTTTTCTTTGATCTCCCGAGTTTTTGTGTAGGATGCTATTATTTCTGCATAAGGACCTTATTAAAAAGCAATATTAGCTAAATATTTTAGTATGTCATAAAACCATTACATTGTTATTTGTTTGATAAGTGCACGATTTCTCCCTTTAACTGTAGTGATAATTGTAAAAATGAATTAAACAATAATAATATTATATCTTTCAGTTGGTTTATTCCATTTTAGCAAATCCATTTTACTTTTTCCAAAAGAATATTAAAAGAAAAAGTCAAACTAGAGTTAAATAGAAAAGAAACAGAAAATTTAGAAAGACAATTAATAGAAAATTAAAAGGAAACATAAGACTGGAACTGAAGCTTGCCTACACTGTTAAATTAAAATTTCTTTTTATGTTCTCTCAAGTCACATGTAAGAGATAGAACAGAAGCAATATGTGTATTCTTAGTAAAGAATTTGCAAAGTTCAAGGATACAAAGCAATCCAATTACCAAGAATGAGGCTTATTTGTAGAATACACAAATGAGCATGTACAGATACATACACACTAATTGGCAAAAATAGATTGATTTAATTAATTTATTCAAGAAGGAAAGATTACATACTGGCAATAATATAAGATATGTAGGCAGGAAAAATTTACAAAAATCTCTATTTAGAGATTTGGAAGTTTTAAACAATGTGTATTACTTTATTGAATAATTTGTGAAATTAATACTATTTAATTTAAAGAAGTGTGCATCCTATTCTTTTAGCTTGAAGAATGTGGCATCTGCTCTTATTTTTAGTTTATATAAGTATTGTATTGGCTATGTAAAACTTTCATGTAGCATGTTTTAGTCCCTAAAGAATATTTTCAAGTATTTTTAAAGGAAATACAAACTTTCATATGATTTCTGGAGATCAGTTTTAGTATTTCATCTCACAGATACATTTATTCATGCTACAAGGTACCTAGTACTTTTACACATGCAGTCATGTTCCACATTCTCATCTGACATACCTTGCTGACACGTATAAGCAGCTCAACATTTTATCCATGTGCACTCCAACTAAAGCTGATTAATAATGTCCTTGAATATACATGGAAACTTTTCAAATCTTACTTGTTTTACCTGCATTCCTGATTTTGTATATAATGTAGCTCATAGACCTCATTCCTAACCAAATTTGAGTATAGTAGCAATTCATGGAGATCCAAACACTTTGAAGCACCTTGATGTAGTATAAATGGCTCAAGCAGCAATAGTCCCCAAGCCTGTGACCTGGTATGAGACAATTTTTATTTGATTCTGAGTGAGGTTAGCCAGGCTCAGAAGACCAAAAATTGTATGTTCTCCCTCATATGCGGACTTTAGATTAGGGCAAATGCAGCAGTGTTGTTGGACTTGGGTCACATGATAAAGGGAGACCACCCACAGGAGGTATGGGGATACGTAAGAAACACAAAACATGATAATATTTGATGCCCCCCACTGTAGAGGAACTAATACAGAAACTTTATAATGACAGAAGTCAATATGAGAAGGGGATCAGGAACTAGAAAAAGGGACAGTTAGAGATGAATCAACATAGAATGTAACATATTTGTACATGGAAGCAATGCTAGGAATCTCTCTGTATAGCTATCCTTATCTCAACTAGCAAAAATGCTTTGTCTTTCTTATACTTGTTTATACTCTCCCTTCAACAAAATTAGAGATAAGGGCAGAACCGATTCTGCCAGGAAGTGAGGTGGTGGGGGAGAAACAGAGGGGTGGGGGGTAGGAAGGAGAAATGGCCCAAACAATATATGCACATATGAATAAACGAATAAAAAAATTTTTTTGAAGCTGTGATTGCATCCTTGCAATCCCTTATATGTGGGAGACATAGGTAGGAGCATCATAGTCTAATTTGAATTCAGGTTAAAAAAAAAAAAACACAAGATACTCTCTGAAAAATAACTAAAGCTAGCAACGACTGGATGCTTGGCTTAAGTGGAAGATTGCTTGCCTCATTTTTTGTTTGTCTTGTGGTGCTGGGATCAATAACAAGGATATTTTTCATTTTCGCACTCAGCTACACTTAGCTCAACCCCAGTCCTGCATGTAACAAGTTTCATGAAAGCAGGATACCTACATTTTCCTTAAATAATAGGAAATTATTTCAGTAGAACTTTATTGGACTTTCTCTCCCTCCCTTCTTTCCTTCCATCCATCCTTCCTTCCTTCCTTCCTTTCTCATTCATTCCATTCCTTTAATTCAACTTCTTTTTTCTTCTTTATTTATTTTCTTTTGTCATGGTTTTTTTTTTTTTGCCAAATAATAGTTTTTCCTTTATGAGAAGAAAAAGTTTAAGATTCTTATTATCAAAAAATGTTAATATTTTTGAAAAATATATCCTCTTCAGGATCTCAATTGTGCATTAATGTCAATCTTAAAGCAAAATCACTTTAACTAGATGCAAATTAAGGGATATTGCATGTACTTGTTTTAAATATCTTGAAAGCAGCTGAACACTGAAATGTATATATAGCATTTTGTGAAATATAGGGAGGCAGTCTTCATTTAAAAAAGAAAACTGGAAGACTCTATTCTCTAAGACCAAACCCCAAAACTCAAATTACTGCTAACCCAGTAAAAAAGGAAACATTTTACGTTAGTAGGAAATGCATTATGAATACACAGGTTATCTAATGGAAGAAAAAAGCAAGAGGAATACAAAGATGGGATTAACTAAATACAGAAAAAGTATTAAGGGCTGGTGGAGTGACTCAAGTGCTAATAGCGCCTGCCTGGCAAGAGTGTGGTCCTGAGTTCAAACCCCAGTGCCACACACACACACACACACATATACACACACACAAAGTAAAGGTATTAAAGTGTTAAAAGACAATTCTCTCTCTCTGTTCTCTTACTACACTGATACAGACACACCCCAACACAGACTAGGGAAGACATTAATGAAGATAAGTATATTTCTATGTACATACTGTAAATAAACTCTTTTCTCTCTTTCTCTATGAATGGTCAATTCACATTTGATATATTTAAAGTCTCCTGGGTGCACTGTCTGCCATTCTTAATTCCATTAAAAAATTTTTTTTGTAGTACTAATGATTAAATTCAGGGTCTCCTTGTTAGGCAAGTGCTCTACCACTTGAGGCACACCCCAGTCCTTTTGCTTTTAGTTTTTTCATTGTTGTTTGCTTGTTTGTTTGTTTTGATCAAGTCTTGTGCTTTTGCCTATATGAGCCTCAGACTGTGATACTTCTACATCATCTCCCTAGTAGCTGGATCATAGGCAAGTTCACCATTCCTGGACCCTTAATTCCAAAATCCTACAAAAGGAGAGCATAAAATTGTACTTGACTTACGTGGTCAACACTGACACAAACCTTTGCAGACAATGAGAACAGTTTCATAACAGAGACATTGATGCCAGGAACTCAGTTGTGTGTTTTTGAGACTTGAACTAAAAAAGAGAGTCATCACTATGACTTACAAATATATTCTAAATATGCTTGTCACATGTAGCAAAGATCTCAGATAAACCCTAAGCCTAGTCCACTGGTGCTTTCCACATTCTATCACTATGATCTTGCTCTGCAGAGTTAGCATTGGGTAAAGTATTTCAAGTAAATCTATATTTACATTAGGAGAGATAAAACCATAACTAACAAGGGATATGAAGACACATCTGAATTGAAGCATTTGCAATACTATGAATAGCTGTATGACCATGGTTAAATTTCTTGCTGTTAATTTTCAGATTCAACAACAGCAAAAATTTAGATAACAATATTACTTATACCACAGGCTTCTTGAGTAGTAAAAAAGAGTGTATTCAACACAGTTCCCACACATAGAAAATATTCTGTAAATATTAATTGTTGTTGGTATTAGCAGAGGTAGAAGTTATGGTAGAATAGTAAATATAGCAAATATTTTAGAAGTTAATTTATAAACTTTGAAATTAGGTCAAGAAAAGAGGACTGAAGACATAGGAACTAAGTTACTTAAAGAAGGCAAAATGACTGAGTTGTATTTCTTCTCAAGATACAGATTTATGGCTGGCTCATTCCTACCCATTAATAAGAAATTAACCATCTGCAACAGAGTTCTTTGAAACACTTGTCACTTATAACCATGTGAAATAATTGGAAGATTGGAACACACTAAAAGCCAGATTGAACTGATAATTAGATGACTAGAACAAAACCAAGGTTAAACATTAAATTTTTAAATCTTTGAGGCACAATGCATATCTGAAAAAGAATTCAGATAAACTTTTTTTCTAGAAAAGTGGCCATCCTATTAAAGTATTTCACTATGAATTTTCAATAACAAGCTTGTCTTTTTGATTCTGAAGATGTACATGCTGTTTAATTTTGCCATCTGTTCTCAGAATGATTAAATATAAGTTAATTGTGGGTAATAACTTTTAGAATGCATTGAATGCCAAGATAGTCTAAATGTTGCCCAGGGAGAACATATTTTATTTTCCAATATTATAAAGGAAGCTATTAAAAAGTGAAATAGTGATACAGACTTTGCTACTTTAGTAGTATTTTCACTTTTACCTTCTTCCAAGTTTTTTTGGGAACTTATGTTAAAAATTTTTTTTCCAAATCCCTGATATTTTTGGTGGACTCATGCTTCAATGAGGCTTTACTCATGTGTGTTCCCTACTCTCTTATTTGCCACCTTTTAGGAAACATTACTGCTTAAAAAATTGGTCAGCAAAGAGAAAACTAATGCTTCAATATCAATATAAATTGCATTCAATTTACTGGTAGATATTTTTTAAGACATGTAAATAACTGTAGAAGTATAATGTACTTCAGAAGAAAAGGCAAATCCAACCTGAACAACAAAATTATCTACTGAAATTATCATTTAACACATGTTAAATGAGGATTCTTCTAAATGGTGGGACAGAACAAATGTTCTCAGAAAACAGAAATTCTACTGTTTCAAAATAGGCCATACCAAACAAATAATCAAAAATATAGTACTGATAAATTATATGTAGATAATTTTAATGTGATTTTATTTAGTCGATTAGGGTTTTTTATTTAGATTGGATGGGTTAGGAAACTGCTCAAGAGTTGGTAAGTCAGCTTGTTGCTGAATGACCAGCAGACAAACACAAGGTCATTAAAAACTGGCAATTCTCTAGTGTAAATTTATTCTTTCCTGCTGTTTGTAAAATTCATAAATTAATATATCATTTCCATAATGTTATTCTCCTAATGCCTGTAGCATTAAATCTGTAATCTTTTATTTATTTATTCTTAATAAAGGTTTATTAATGTTAATTATATATTGTAATATTTCTGCCTTTCTGGAATTTTAAAAAAATTAGTATATGCATCTTATAATTCTACAAATTTTTTTAAAAAATATTTTGTTAGCATATAATAGTTTTACTAGGGCTACTTTGTGATGTTGACATAGATTTACATATATGCTTATGATATATCTTAGTTAGATTTATTCCCTATATCTTTCTTCTTTTTTTCCCTCTCCCAATTCTTAGAACACTTTCAACAGGTTTCATTCATCTGTTTTCACATCTGGATCAAAAATATATCCATGATATTTACCCTCATTCCCCCTTTAATTGTGTCCACACACCTCCCACTGGTAACTATCCTCAGAAAAGATTCATTTTTCTCTCCTATCCTGCATTTTTTTAAAGTAAATATTGATAACTCCAAGCAGGTTTCTTACAGGTGCTTCAGGCTTGTATATATCATGCTTTAACCAAATTAATTCCTTGCCCCCCATTACTTGCTCATTCTGTGTCACCATGCTCCCCTAATGATCAAACAACGACAAATGGGAGCAAGGGCATGGGGTAAAAGGAACCCTTTTATAACATAAATTAGTACAAATACTATGGAAAGAAATATGAAGATTCCTCAAAAAACTCAAAACAGAACCACCATAAAATACAGCAAAAACACTCTCAGCTCAGGATACGATAGACCCACATGCACACTTATATGTACTGCAGCACAATTTACAACAGCCAAGTTATGGAAGCAGGACAAATGACTCATGACTGATGAATCAATTAAGGAAATGTGGTATACACAGTGGAGTTTTATTTGCCCCATGAAGAACAAAATTATATTGTTTGCAGGTAAATGGATAGTATTGGAGAACTTCATGTTAAATGAGGTAAGCCAGGCTCAAAAAGTCAAAGGTTGTAAGTTTTCCCTCATGTGTGGAATCTAGACCTATAAGTTAAATATATCTATAGATACACATGTATATGATTATATATATGTGCATGCATATATAGACACACATATATATGATTATATGTGTATATATGTACATATATGATTATATATGTGTATCTACATATACATGCACATACACATATAGAGTGAGAGAGAAAAAAATTGTATCAGTGAGTCTGCCTGAGGTGAGTATGGAATACTGGAGAGGTAGAAAAAAATGTTAGAGAATGAAAAATATTGAAACGACCCATCTATATATATAATTCTGTAAATTTTTAAAAATTCTGTTGGTGGTAATGAGGTTTGAACTCAGGGCCTCACATTTGCTAGGCAGTCACAC
This sequence comes from Castor canadensis, assembly GCF_047511655.1. Lineage (NCBI taxonomy): Eukaryota > Metazoa > Chordata > Mammalia > Rodentia > Castoridae > Castor > Castor canadensis. The sequence continues at coordinate 23,293,440 of NC_133390.1, read as the reverse complement.
TACAACTTGAACCATTCTTTCCCAATCACCTTGTAATTCTAAGGCTTACTATTTTTGCTATACTTTTCTTTCTCAATTACCAAGAACTCATTTATTTTTGTTCTTGCATACTGCCTGGTTATTTTTCTCAGTTTTCTATTGTCTTGTCTTACATTTCAGAAGTTATAAAATGTCTTGGAAGCATATTTTGCTCACTACAGTGTTTCACGTTTCCCTGTTTATGTGTGTGTATGCATGTGTACATAGTGAGTCTGTGCTTGCACCTCCGTATTTTGAAATGAAACTTTCCTTTAAGTGTATTATGATTAATGTATAACTACTAGTGAGCTACTAAAAGCTAATTATGAGGTCTCTGGGCCATGAAACTTTTTTTTTGAGAGATGGATATTGTCACAATAAAATAATTAGATTTTTTCTATTGTTCCCCTCTTAGTATTTCTTGTGTGCAAATGCAAGTACTTTTAAATCCTTTTATGTTCTGTCTGGAAATCTGAAACTAACTTTAGGGTTTCTGAAATTAGGTCAGAGAAGGAGATTATGGATTTCAGTTTTCATACTCAGAATTTGAAATGCAATCACATGTCAATTGCTCAGTCTTTCCCTTGCTGTTGCTGAAGTTGCTGCTCCTATAACAGAGATTCTTTGGGAACAATCTATTTCTCTATTAGAGGTTTGTCAACGCAAGATCCCAAGTTGCATATTTGTGAATGTTGTCTTAGAAGACTTAGAAGGAATCAGCTTTATATATTTCTTTATTGAATTCTTTCCACTGTATTTAGGGTCCCACCTTGAAAATATATTCTGCACTATCAAGAGCATGCTTTTGTATGTTAATCGCTTATTCCTTGGTTACTTAATACATTTACATTCTCTCCAACATCTGTCCCTCCAGATAGCCACTCAATCTTAGAAACTTCCATAGTGACCATGGACTATAACTTCCATGTTATAGAAGAACAAAGATAACCTGAACTGATTGCTGTCCCAAACATCAAGTTTGCTCACATCTGCACCCATTTCTACTTTCTCTACTATTACAATGAAGACATTGTCCTCCCTGAGGTCAATTCTTGCACTGATTCTGTGAAACCAAGCCTCCTCTATCTCTTTATAACCTTAGAATTATTTAATGATGATTGTCTTTCATTTATTTCAAAGATTTCCTACTTTCTGTTTCACATCACAATACTCCTGTCTCACCATTTATTAATAAAAAATTCCTTAATCCCACAACTCCTTTTAGGTATCACTTTGACTTTTTTCATAAAGTATTTTATCTAAAGCATAATCAACATTCAGTATTTGTTCATCTCTCAGACTAACATTAACCATAAAGCTTCTCAATGTGCATTTCATCTTCACCATTGTACATTGTCCAGTCATGTAATACTTCTTAACATTGCATCTTTTTCTTCTCATGATTTCTTTGGATTTTCTTCCTTTCTCATTCCCTAAGAACTTGTTGCAATTGAATAGAAACTTGCCAGGTTCTTTGCTAAGTTGGACAGAAACAAGCTGTGGGATGTTAAAGTAGCCAGTGAAGACAAGGAACCCAAATCAAAGAAGAGTTGAGCCTTTAATCACTTATTTTAATAGAATAAGCAAGAAGCCAAACAGTACAAGGATTTCCCTGTTTATTTTGAAGCCCAAGGAACAACATGTTGAGGATTAAGTGCATCAACGCAATCTTAATAATCATCTCACTGCTATAGGAGCTTTGAACAGAAGACTTGATACACATAAGGCACGCAGGAATTTTCAGATGTTAAGCCTTCTTGGTCTGCTCTGAGATTGAAAGCAGAGGCGGACTCCAGCAGCAGGGGTCAGAAAGATTTTATTTGTAAAGAAAAAAAGAGAAATGGAGGTGTGCAGCGGGACCTGGAAACCGGTAGTCCTGTGGGTCAGGTTGGAAATTGGGTTTTATAGCCTTTTCTTGTATTGCCTGAGGGAGGAGATGTCTCTCTGGTGCAAGCAGATGTTTCCTGGGAAGGAGAAGCTTCTCCCTGGATAATTATCACCTCTGGGACTTCCTGCAGTCGATCCTTCAGATTCTTGCAATTTTGTGAATCCAGAGAGTAGGGATTGAATTACTGGACCTGCTAAAATTGGAGATGCATGCAGTCCTGAGGCAGAGGGGAGAAAAAGTACCCTCCAGAGCGCCCCCTCCCTCTGGTAAGGTGGTTTCCATCTCTGCTAAAGGCACCCTATAACATGAACTGTAAACAAAGGCATTAGGTCTAGAAATGTACACACGTATGAGATCAAGGCTGGCAAGGTGGCTGGACACTTGTCTGCAAATCCCTGCACCCATCAGGGTCCCCTGATGGATCCTGAATCTGTGAGGGAAGACAGCAGCCCCTGCAGGGCCTGCCATGTAAAGTCTTTCCATTTATCCATGCCTTGGCTTAAAAAATCACACATAGGGTTTGTCAATCAGAGCCATGGTCCTTCACACCCATTTCTATGTGTGAAGCACAGTTTCCCATGGTTTCCATTAGGGCAGAATTCTTCAGTGAGACTGTATAGTCTAATAAAGAGTAAAATGAAAAAACTATGAAATTTGACTTTTTGAATTAAAAAAACAGTTCCACATCTTATTAGCTTTTAATTCTGAGAAAATTATATGCTTACACTTTCCCTTAGTTTTCTCTTTTGTAACCTGGGGAAAATAAGAGTGTGATAATTTAATGTGAGGTTTTAAACTGTATGAATAAGCCTGTTCATCTAAAAGCTGTCCTCACATTTTCAAATTCCTAAGTTTATATTTTCAATTTTAAAAGAGGATGAAAGGAATAATCATTGGCAGTTTCATGTATTCTTTAGTGGGTTTTTGTGTGCATGCCATGTTAATTTTAAGAAATAGTTTATTTGACAAGAAAAAAATTAGTTATAAAATTGGTAATGCACTTATAATTATCTCTTTATTTAATCTTTTATTGGGAATTTAAGGAATAATTTTCCTCAGAAATTTAATATAGACATGATTTTTATGTCTATTGATTTGTAAGAAAGGAATAAAGAAGAGATAGATGATAAAAGGAGCTTTGTGTGTAAGATACTCTTGTTTAAATGTATAGAGTTTAATTAGATTTTTTTTTCCCCACAAAAAAATGTCCTGAAACCTTGTCCAAATCTACTAATACTATAGAATTGGAGAAAACTTTAGCACTAAGTAATATTAAACTCTTTTCCCAGTTTTAGGTTTTTCATCCTTGTCTCACTTTATATACAAATTCCCTCACTTCTAAAAGAAAAAGAAGAGCAAAAGATGGATGTAATGCACTGAATGTTTGTGGCTCTCCAAAGTTATATATTGAAACTAAGTCTCCATATGATGATACAGTGTTAGGAGATGCAGCCTTTGGGAAGTGACTAGTCTATGAATAAGAGTAATGATCTCAAAAATGGGCACCAGAGAGCTCTCTCCTCTGTCTACCATGTGTGGACACTGCAAAAGTATGATTATCAGTAAACCAGAAAGCAGGAGCACATCAGTTATAGAAGTTTCCAGTGCCTTGATCTTGGACATCCCAGCCTCCAGAACCATGAGAAATGAATTTCTGTTGTTTATAAACCACGTGACTACAGTAATTTGTAAGGCATCTGTTTTTTCATTTATATACTTACGCGTTGTAGCATTATTATTATATTTTACATTTTAGAAAACAACTTTTTTATCAGCATATATTATTTGCACAGATAAATTTTATTGCAACATTTATATATGTGCTTACAGGGTAACTGAATTAGGTTCACTTCACTCCATTTTTCTCCCTTATGCCCTCCCACTTCTTAGAACAATCTCAACAGGTTTCATTGTTTTATTTTCACATACATATGCAAAATACATCAACCATATTTCACCCTCCTTCACCCTCTCCATTTACCCTCCCTCTAGCACTGTGACCCACTCCTATGGAGGGTCTGTTTTACCTTCCAGTCCTGCATTTCTTTAAGTGTATGTTGATTGTTCAAGAGAATGTTGTCAAGGTATTTCAAAAAGAACAATTAATTTTAAAAGGATTTTGAATAAAATGCCTTGTTTGATTCTTATATATCCATGGCTATATGAACTTCTCATGCAAGTATTATTGATTGTGTTCCATTGTTGGAAACCACAGAAAGAAATAGAATATTACTAATATCTTATAAGAATGTGGTAGTATATTATACAGAACTTTTAATTATATCATTTGGTCATATAAAAAACTTAATATATTATATCTTTAGAAATTAGGGTAAGTAATATTCATGACTAGTCATTATAGCAGCCTACTATCTAAAAGTGCTTTGTTAAGAACTCTGGTGTTTTGAAAACTTAGTTCAATTATTTTCCTGTACATCATTCCCTAATTAGCAAAATCTTGCATTGGTAGCTGAAAACAAAAGGAACAGGAGAAAATATTGTTCTTGTAATACCTTTCACCAAAATCTATAGGAAAAAATATAAATAAGTATAGAAAATGCATTATTATAAAATATACTTTACTTTTTAATGTATTCTCCCATATTGGAAAAAGTCTATATTATTTATTAATGTAAAAATATTTTTTAAATATCATGATTGAAAAAATTTATCATATTGTCACTTGAAGCTGATGGTCTTTTAAAATGGTCACCTTAAATAAATACTTAAATATAATGACAGGCAGTTATCCACACAGAATCTATATACTGTCTTTTAGCATATTATTACTTTACATTATTATTCATTAAAAATTTTTCTGACTCAATAAACCTCTTTACCACATAAGTTTTACTATTTTCATTTAAGTTATTTGTAAGATAAAGGTGCATAGCAATGATAATTTTATTTGTGTAACACATTTGAACTTAATGGACATCAAAAGCTTTTCATACACATGACTTAATTAGTTAGCCCTGGTGCAGGGAGCCGCTATTGCCATAAAAGGGAAAACTGAGGGAAGATCAGACAAGTTACTTATTGAGATCATTTTATGATTTACTTCAGTGACTTCTGAATACTCTGATTAATTTTTGTCATTTATTTCAGTTGATAAAAAGAAATTAGAGTAAGTTCTAGCATCTAAGTGCAGTGGTAAAATAAAATGGCATTAAATTTTAAAATGATTGAACTTAAATTGCTGAAATCTGCTAGAAATGAAGTAATTAAAGAAAATGAAAGGCATTAAAGTAGACTTTTTTGAGTAAAGCACATTATGATGTGTTTGAAAACTAGAGTAAAATTTGTAATAAATTTTTCATATGCATTTTTATTTACTCAAAAAATTTAGTTGCTTAAATAGTTCAACATTGAAAACTGAGGATTTTTATAAATGTCTCCACTTTATTTACCCAGAATTTATCTACCTGAAGAAATTTTAATGAAATGATACTAGTCTTTCAATTTCTTTTAAACACTAGAACCACCAGGAAGTAAAATTAAGAAAAAAAATTTGAAGCAGGTGGATCATAGATTACTAGATATCAAATACTACAGTGCTCTTTGTTACATTTATTTGGTACTGCCATCCATCAGTGACACTTCATATAATGGTGTGATTGTGTCACTTTCAATCACATGCTTGACAGTAACCATTTTTATACAATGACATAACATTCAGTTTTGATATTGTCTGATTTTTCACGCTATCAGTAGAAGAACTTTACATTTCACATATTACAACATTTGCCACAGTAAATTCTTTAGTCAAAAGACAAAAGGAATTCTGATCTGCAAAATATTATAAGTAGTTATGTATTTTTATGTACATGAATTTGGTAAGATACCTATTAAAGAATATTAAGTCCTCAATAGAAAAATAGAATATTAACACACAAAAAGGAAGCCTTAATCATAGAATTTCCATATTATTGAGTTTGATCAGCTAAGACTGTAACATTGATAGACAACCCATCATTAAATAATACATCCTAAAATAAATACATAAATAAAACATCATCTTCAGTGAGAATTCCTGAATGAATTGTCTTTCTGAATTTTGATTTCTTCATTTTATCCCCTCATATTCAACATCCATTTCTGTGTTTCATTGTACTTACTTTCATTTTTCCAAAAACAGTGGAATTTTTTTCTTTATAGAACCATAAACTTTAAGTGTGAAATATGCTATGGGAATCCTTTAGAAGTGCATGAATAATAGTTTTTTGATGTGATATGTTATAACATATTTCACCCTCCAGGAAATACTCAAACTTGTTTCTAACCTTAAGCTCTTCTATATGCAACTTAATCAAATTATATTTCTTATGAATTTACAAGGAAGGTGAGAGACCCACAATGTCATCTGTAATATTCAAAATCAATTATATGATTTATTATTGACAGTTTATTGTTCTTTCCATGGAGCATAATGTATTTGAAAAAGTAAACAAACACTAAATTTGAACCATTGAATTAATGTCATAAAACATTTAGCAGGGAAATTCTGATTATGTTCACAATGCGTACATGTATTCAATCATTATCAATTGTAAAGATAGCAATATAAGGACAATTAATATTTTCCCCTTTTATCATCCTTTTTTTGCTAATATATACTACAATGATCTAAATTAAATATCAATATGAATTTTTACATCCCTTCCTTTTCAATTATTTTGTTCATCAATCATTTTGTAACTCTGAGTAGCCCATCCCTTACCTGTACACTGCTTGAAAATTTCAAATCTTTCAATGTAGACTTCTATAAACATATGTGGAATGGTGTTTTTTCTCTCTTTTGAAAATGCATATGCTCCATACTGATGTGTGCATGATTTACACATATGGGCACTGTTTTCAAACAGTGAATTCCTAAAGAAGAGTTATGGTTTATTGCTGTAGACTAGAAATTTGTATTGTTTACTATGTCCTTATATGAAATGACTACAGAAAAGGATTTGAATTGTAGCATTAGGTTGTGATTACTACAGAAAGTCTGTATCACAGGTTTACAGACAATGAAACAAAACCCTTTAAATGAGTGAATACATACAAGAAACTTGGACAGCAGCTAGTGTACTTGTGCTTAATATCCACTATTTCTTTCTATTGCCCTTCTTTCACATATTTTTGTATTCCAAATGCCTGAATCGTAGCTTATAATTGTTAGTCTTCTCTTTCTTGGTCTAAGCATTTAATTAACTTGAAACTACATAATTTTACTGGGGGAGGGATAAAAGAAATAGAATAATTTTCTCTTTGTTTTAAGTCACCTTAAGCAATTTTCATGCATAATATGACTTTGATGGCTAGCTGCTTTGTTAACAGAGCTTCAACAACTTTAAACCATGGTCCTTCCATCCTTTTAACAGTTTATTTTTTTCTTTCTGATTTATTTCCCCAGAAGTCAGTTTTTTTCAAAGGGCTTGATTTGGTATTTACTAACTTCTCTGAACAACTACTAAATTTATGTCTTTGTCTTAATATAAGCTTCTAGAAAGAATTTTTAGGAAAGCATTTATTTCTGACTTAATATCTTTATATTTTCAATTATTTGAGAAATAAAAGAGAAAATTATGAAGCTTTTTGGAATTAGTTTGTACAGAGATGAGCATGCTATACGGGTAATATTTAACTTTACTAGATTTTTTTATATAGGGAATGTGTTGAAATGGCCAGGTCTTGCCTTTCAGTGTTGAGGAGGTATACCATTGGACAGTGCCAGTTTAAGTTAGACAAATTGATAGGGTTGCAACATCTACTTGGTTTCACTGCTTGGTTTTATTTACAGTGATTCATTTTTAAGACACGGCTCATTAAAATCACTAAAACTTTTATCCTTTGTTCATTTTGCTTTGTGAAAATAAACCAAACAAATCAAATAAGCATACACAAGGGTTATTTTTGAGTGCTTGCTATAACAAGGATTCAACATTATCAGTTGCACTTTCAGAGACTCAGAGGCCATCAGAAGAGAAGAAATGCTTTCTAGTACAGAAAAAGTGATGACGCCTGGGATGACCTGATTGGAGGCTGTTAGCATGAGGAAGCAATAAGAAGTCTAATTAGAAGCAAGGTATCCTATGGATTGGTTAAGCATACATATTTGTCTTTGTCATTTGTTGGAGGCAGACAAAAATTAGCTGGCAGTGTATTAATCATGTATAGTTTTTTTTGTTTAGTTTCCTAGAATATTTGCTAGAGGTAGTGTTCTGACTTCCTACAAGTTTTAATTGTAGACAGTAGTTCGGTTTCCTAAGCAGGCAATTCTGGATGATAGCTTGGTTTTCTGAGCTGTTGGCTACTTATTTCTAGGTCAGAGTTCTATTTTTACACATAGTCTAGCACTTGTCCATTTGTTTATCCAGTCTCTCAGTTTTCATTAGTATAGGTTTAAATTAGTTTTAGGGTGAAAACCAAAGGGAATAGATATAGTAACTGTTAACTAAGAGAAAATTCTCGGTCTATCATGCATTTAAAAAATGTTTGCATTACTGATTGTATTGGGTTTATCATATATAATTTCAATATTTATTACCACTTTAGTATTTTTTTTCATTCTCCTACTTCAAAGGATAAGCCTTCTTAAGAATTGAAATAATTCGTTTTGACTTGATTCCCAAGAAAAGTTGAACTTAGTAAACTTCTTGAAAACTTTCTAGTTATATAAGCTGATCACTTGTAAAATAAAGATAGCATCATTGATAAATATTTATTGTAGACAAGTGTCAGTCTTTCACTTTTGAGGGCAGTGTTAAAACTTCTCCAAACTATGAATACAATCTCTCTCTCTCTCTCCTCACACACATATATCTTACCCAGTGAAAATCTAAAGAGTAGAACAGATATGCTTATTTTTCTTTTACTTTAGGAAAGAGATCCAAAGATGTTCTAAATCTAGCATGCAATGGAAAGATGATTCAAAGTCCTTTCACCTATTGAGTTTTACAGCCCTGCATATGTAGCTTTGTGTTGTCTATATGTTATCTCCTCAAGTGAAACCATAAACTAAGTACACTGAATGTGAAAGCAACAAATATTATACTAATCTAGAATTCAACCTGATCCTTTCTTATGGCCCTGAATCACTAATGTCATAAATACTGGAGAATATAGAATAGTTTAGCAGATTGAGTTTGAACTGAAATAATGCTAATATGTATATTTACAAGGAAAACAACAGAGGAAGTGAAAAATTAGAAATGTCTAATTGTTACGAGCTTGTACAATTTAATTTACATAATTAAAATACTTAAGTAATCAAAAAAAGAGAAAAGTTCCAAATAAACATTAGAGAAAGAGTAACATAAAAATGTATGCAGTCATACATTGAGCCATCACTTATTAATTGAAAAGAAATGCTTTAATTCTAGCAATATTCAGTACAAGTTTAAATAAGATCTGTTAATATTTTTAATTGCACATAAGAATGATGTTAACTTTGCCTGCATATTCGAACACTGGTTATGATTGTGAGAATGTTTTAAAATGTTATGACAATGTTTTAACTTAGTTTTCAGTGATAATTATAAGTAATTTCAAATTTTTCACTAAACATCTTCTTTTTTTTTCTTTTATTATTCATATGTGCATACAAGGCTTGGGTCATTTCACTCCCCTGCCCCCACCCCCTCCCTTACCACCCACTTGGCCCCCTCCATATCCCCCCCACCCCCTCAATACCCAGCAGAAACTATTTTGCCCTTATTTCTAATTTTGTTGTAGAGAGAGTATAAGCAATAATAGGAAGGAACAAGGGTTTTTGCTGGTTGAGATAAGGATAGCTATACAGGGCATTGACTCACATTGATTTCCTGTGCGTGTGTGTTACCTTCTAGGTTAATTCTTCTTGATCTAAACTTTTCTCTAGTTCCTGGTCCCCTTTTCCTATTGGCCTCAGTTGCTTTTAAGGTATCTGCTTTAGTTTCTCTGCTTTAAGGGCAACAAATGCTAACTAGTTTTTTAGGTGTCTTACCTATCCTCACCCCTCCCTTGTGTGCTAAAGCTTTTATCATGTGCTCATAGTCCAATCCCATTGTTGTGTTTGCCCTTGATCTAATGTCCACATATGAGGGAAAACATACGATTTTTTGGTCTTTTGGGCCAGGCTAACCTCGCTTAGAATGATGTTCTCCAATTCCATCCACTTACCAGTGAATGATAACATTTCGTTCTTCTTCATGGCTGCATAAAATTCCATTGTGTATAGATACCACATTTTCTTAATCCATTCGTCAGTGGTGGGGCATCTTGGCTGTTTCCATAACTTGGCTATTGTGAATAGTGCCGTAATAAACATGGGTGTGCAGGTGCCTCTGGAGTAACTTGTGTCACAGTCTTTTGGGTGTATCCCCAAGAGTGGTATTGCTGGATCAAATGGTAGATCGATGTCTAGCTTTTTAAGTAGCCTCAAAATTTTTTTCCAGCATGGTTGTACTATTTTACATTCCCACCAACGGAGTAAGAGGGTTCCTTTTTCCCCGCATCCTCGCCAACACCTGTTGGTGGTGGTGCTGATGATGGCTGTTCTAACAGGGGTGAGGTGGAATCTTAGTGTGGTTTTAATTTGCATTTCCTTTATTGCTAGAGACAGTGAGCATTTTTTCATGTGTTTTTTGGCCATTTCAATATCTTCTTTTGAGAAAGTTCTGTTTAGTTCACTTGCCCATTTCTTTATTGGTTCATTAGTTTTGGGAGAATTTAGTTTTTTAAGTTCCCTATATATTCTGGTTGTCAGTCCTTTGTCTGATGTATAGTTGGCAAATATTTTCTCCCACTCTGTGGGTGTTCTCTTCAGTTTAGAGACCATTTCTTTTGATGAACAAAAGCTTTTTAGCTTTATGAGGTCCCATTTATCTATGCTATCTCTTAGTTGCTGTGCTGCTGAGGTTTCATTGAGAAAGTTCTTACCTATACCTACTAACTCCAGAGTATTTCCTAATCTTTCCTGTATAAACTTTAGAGTTTGTGGTCTGATATTAAGATCCTTTGTCCATTTTGAGTTAATATTGGTATAGGGTGATATACATGGATCTAGTTTCAGTTTTTTGCAGACTGCTACCCAGTTTTCCCAGCAGTTTTTGTTGAAGAAGCTGCTATTTCTCCATCATATATTTTTAGCTCCTTTGTCAAAGACAAGTTGGTTATAGTTGTGTGGCTTCATATTTGGGTCCTCTATTCTGTTCCACTAGTCTTCATGTCTGTTTTTGTGCCAGTACCATGCTGTTTTTATTGTTATTGCTTTGCAATATAGTTTGAAGTCAGGTATTGTGATACCTCCTGTATTGTTCTTTTGACTGAGTATTGCCTTGTCTATTCGTGGCCTCTTGTATTTCCATATAAATTTAACAGTAGATTTTTCAATCTCTTTAATGAATGGCATTGGAATTTTGATGGGAATTGCATTAAACATGTAGATTACTTTTGGGAGTATAGACATTTTTACTATGTTGATTCTACCAATCCATGAGCATGGGAGATCTCTCCACTTTCTATAGTCTTCCTCAATCTCTTTCTTCAGAAGTGTATAGTTTTCCTTGTAGAGGTCTTTCACATCTTTTGTTAGGTTTACACCTAGGTATTTGATTTTTTTTTTGAGGCTATTGTAAATGGAATTGTTTTAATACATGCTTTTTCCGTTTGCTCATTGTTAGTGTATAGAAATGCTAATGATTTTTCTATGTTGATTTTATATCCTGCTACCTTGCTATAGCTATTGATGATGTCTAGAAGCTTCTGAGTAGAGTTTTTTCGGTCTTTAAGATATAGGATGATGTCATCTGCAAATAGGGATGTTTTGACAGTTTCTTTGCCTATTTGTATTCCTTTTATTCCTTCTTCTTGCCTAATTGCTCTGGCTAGGAATTCCAGTACTATGTTGAATAGGAGTGGAGATAGTGGGCATCCTTGTCTGGTTCCTGATTTTAGAGGGAATGGTTTCAGTTTTTCTCCATTAAGTATAATGCTGGCTGTAGGTTTGTCATATATAACTTTTATAATGTTGAGGAACTTTCCTTCTATTCCTAGTTTTCTTAGAGCTTTTATCATGAAATGATGTTGGATCTTATCAAAGGCTTTTTTTGCATCTATTGAGATGATCAAGTAGTTTTGTCTTTGCTTCTGTTAATGTGGTTTATTACGTTTATTGATTTTCATATGTTGAACCACCCCTGCATCCCTGGGATGAAGCCTACTTGGTCGTGGTGAATAATCTTTTTGATGTGTTGTTGAATTCGGTTTGCCATTATTTTGTTGAGGATTTTTGCATCAGTGTTCATTAAGGAGATTGGCCTATAGTTCTCCTTTTTGGAGGTGTCTTTGCTTGGTTTTGGGATAGGTATAATACTGGCTTCATAAAATGTGTTTGGCAGTTTTCCTTCCCTTTCTATTTCATGGAACAGTTTAAGGAGGGTTGGTATCAGTTCTTCTTTAAAAGTCTGATAGAATTCAGCAAAGAATCCATCAGGTCCTGGACTTTTCTTTTAGGGGAGACTCTTGATTCCTGCCTCAATTTCATTTTGTGTTATAGGTCTATTCAGGTGATTAATTCCCTCTTGGTTCAGTTTTGGATGCTCATATGTATCTAGAAATCTGTCCATTTCTTTTAGATTTTCAAATTTATTTGAATATAGGTTCTCAAAGTAGTCTCTGATGATTTCCTGGACTTCCATGGTGTTTGTAGTTATCTCCCCTTTTGCATTCCTGATTCTACTAATTTGGGTTTTTTCTCTCCTCATTTTAGTCAGGTTTGCCTGGGGTCTATCGATCTTGCTTATTTTTTCAAAGAACCAACTTTTTGTTTCATTAATGCTTCGTATGGTTTTTTTAGTTTCTATTTCGTTGATTTCAGCTCTTATTTTTATTATTTCTCTCCTTCTATTTGTTTTGGGATTTGCTTGTTCTTGTTTTTCTAGGAGTTTGAGATGTATCATTAGTCATTGATTTGGGATCTTTCAGTCTTTTTAATATATGCACTCATGGCTATAAACTTTCTTCTCAGAACTACCTTAGCTGTGTCCCATAGGTTCCAGTATGTTGTGTTTTCATTTTCATTGACTTCCAGGAACTTTTTAATTTCCTCTTTTATTTCACCAATGATCCATTCTTCATTAAGTAATGAGTTATTTAGTTTCCAGCTGTTTGCATGTTTTTTTTCTTTACTTTTGTTATTGAGTTCTACTTTTACTGCATTGTGATCAAATAGTATGCACGGTATTATTTCTATTTTCTTATATTTGCTGAGGCTTGCTTTGTGCCCTAGGATATGATCTATTTTGGAGAAGGTTCCATGGGCTGCTGAGAAGAATGTATATTGTGTAGAGGTTGGATGAAATGTTCTGTAGACATCTACTAGGTCCACTTGATCTATTGCATATTTTAGATCTTGGATTTCTTTATTGAGTTTTTGTTTGGATGACCTATCTATTGATGATAATGGGGTGTTAAAGTCTCCCACAACCACTGTGTTGGTGTTTATATATGCTTTTAGGTCTTTCAGGGTATGTTTGATGAAATTGGGTGTGTTGACATTGGGTGCATACAGATTGATGATTATTATTTCCTTTTGGTCTATTTCCCCTTTTATTAGTATGGAATGGCCTTCTTTATCTCATTTGATCAATGTAGGTTTGAAGTCTACTTTGTCAGAGATAAGTATTGCTACTCCTGCCTGTTTTTGGGGGCCATTGGCTTGGTAAATCTTCTTCCAGCCTTTCATCCTAAGCATATGCTTATTTCTGTAGGTGAGATGAGTCTCCTGTAAGCAACAAATTATTGGATCTTCCTTTTTAATCCATTTTGTCAAATGGTGCCTTATGATGGGTGAATTAAGTCCATTAACATTAAGTGTTAGTACTGATAGGTATGTGGTGATTCCTGCCATTTAGTTGTCTTAATTGTTTGAAGGTTTGATTGTTAAAAGCGAGAGCACACAAGGGAGGGGTGAGGATAGGTAAGACACCTAAAAAACTAGCTAGCATTTGTTGCCCTTAATGCAGAGAAACTAAAGCAGATACCTTAAAGCAATTGAGGCCAATAGGAAAAGGAGACCAGGAACTAGAGAAAAGGTTAGATTAAAAAGAATTAACCTAGAAGGTAACACCCATGCACAGGAAATCAATGTGAGTCAATGCCCTGTATAGCTATCCTTATCTCAACCAGCAAAACCCCTTGTTCCTTCCTATTATTGCTTATACTCTCTCTACAACAAAATTAGAGATAAGGGCAAAATAGTTTCTGCTGGGTATTGAGAGGGGGAGCGGGAGGGGGTGGAGTGGGTGGTAAGGGAGGGGGTGGGGGCAGGGGGGAGAAATAAACCAAGCCTTGTATGCACATATGAATAATAAAAGAAAAATGAAAAAAAAAAAAAAAAAGAAGGTTTGATTGTGTGTACCTAACTTGATGTTACTCTCTACTGTCTTGCTTTTTTTTATCCTGTGGTTTGGTGCTGCCTGTCTTTTCATGGTTAAGTTGGGTGTCACTATCTGTGTGCAGAATCCCTTGAAGAATCTTTTGTACTGGTGGCTTTGTGGTCACATATTGTTTTAGTTTCTGCTTATCATGGAAGACTTTTATTGCTCCATCTGTGTTGAATGATAGCTTTCCTGGGCAGAGTATCCTGGGGTTGAAGTTATTTTCATTCAATGCCAGGAAGATCTCACCCCACTCTCTTCTTGCTTTTAATGTTCCTGTTGAGAAGTCTGCTGTGATTTTGATGGGTTTACTTTTGTATGTTATTTGTTTTTTCTCTCTTACAGCCTTCAATATTCTTTCCTTAGTTTCTGAACTTGTTATTTTAATGAGGATATGTTGTGGAGTAGTTCTATTTTGATCTGGTCTGTTTGGTGTCCTGGAGGCCTCTTGCATCTGTCTGGGAATATCTTTCTCTAGATTTGGGAAATTTTCCATTATTATTTTATTGAATATATTGTGCATTCCCTTCTCTTGCACCTCTTCTCCTTCTTCAATGCCCATGATTCTCAAGTTTGGTCTTTTGATGGAGTCAGTGAGTTCTTGCATTTTCTTTTCACATGTCTTGAGTTGTTTAATTAATTGTTCTTCAGTTTTTCCTTTAATTACCATTTTATCTTCAAGTTCTGAGACTCTGCCTTCTGTTTGTTCTATTCTGCTGGATTGGCCTTCCGTTTTGTTTTGCAGTTCTGTTTCATTCTTTTTTCTGAGGTTTTCCATATCCTGGCTGTTTTCCTCTTTAATGTTGTCTATTTTTGTCCTGAGTTCATTTATCCATTTATTCATCGTGTTCTCTCTTTCACTTTGGTGTTTATATAGTGCTTCTATGGTTTCCTTTATTTCTTCTTTTACTTTTTCAAATTCTCTATTTTTGTTGTTTTGGAATTTCTTGAGTGTCTCCTGTATATTTTGGTTTACCCTATCCAGTATCACCTCTATAAAATTCTCATTGAGTACTTGTAGTATGTCTTCTTTTAAATTATTCTTGTGGGCTTCATTGGGCCCTTTGGCATAGTTTATCTTCATTTTGCTGGAGTATGGATCTGAGTTTCTGTTCTCTTCATTCCCCTCTGGTTCCTGTACTAATTTTTTGCTGTGGGGAAACTGGTTTCCCTGTTTTTTCTGTCTTCCCATCATTGTCTTTGGTGTTGTTACTGTCCCTGTACTGTGTGCAATTAAGTATTTTCTAGCTTGTAATAATAACAATGGTAATATTTAGAATGGAAGGGTGAACTGAGATGGAAAGCAAGAAGTTAAAGAAAAGGGGAAAACAAATACACAGACAAGAGGGAGAAAGCAGAACAAGGTTTCAGATAAGAAAGTTTCAAAGGTATAAATAGGGAGCGTTAGTGTACTAATTGACAGTAAGATGAACAGACATTAGAGGGACAGAGAGAGGATTGAAAATCAAAGATAAAAAAATAATAAATAAGTAAATGAAAGAAATATCTACATATATAAATGAATTAAAATAAAATGGAAAATAGAAAATTAAAAAAATAAATACCAAAAAACTTCCAAGTTTATATGCAATGCAGTTTCAGTCTTAATAATTTGGGTCTCAGTCTCAGTCTCCAGTCCTGGAGTTGGTGCCTCAGATGTTGTTCTGTAGTTGTCTCATCAAAGGGGATGCATAAAGTAGAACAAAACTACACACACACACACACACACACACACACATACACACACACACACACACACACACACACACAAAAGCCCCACCAAGTGTCCAAAGTTCAAATGCAATACAGTTTCAGTAAGTTTTTTGGCTTGCAGGTGTAATTTGGTTGTTCTCTCATCAAAGGTAGGGAGAAAAAGAAAAAAAAAAAGAGTCAGGAGACAGTTCTGAGAGTGGTATCTGCAACTGTGGCTTGCCTGCCTGCTGCTGTCAGCCTGCTGTAGCTGGTGGTTTTATTTATGCAGATCTCTGGGGTGAATTTAGCACTCACCTGGTCCCACAGGCTTTGTTTATTCAGAGTTCCCCTGTGCAGGAACCTCTGCTACAGGCTTTCCCCTTTCCACGCACTGGGAAAGGTGACACTGCACCCCCATTGTCAGGCCTGCGTGTTTATTTACAGTTCATGTGGGAGGTGGATCTTCCTCCCTCTCCTGTGGAGTTTTCCTCCCACCGCCGCTTTCACAAGCTTTCCTGCTCCTGATTACTGTGTGGTACTGCTGCTTCTGCCAGCTGCCATGTTTGTTTACAGCTCACATGGGAAGTGGGTCTTCCCTCCTCTCCTGTGGAGTTTTCCTCCCTCCGCCACTCTCACAAGCTTTCCCACTCCCGGCTGCTGGGCGCGCACCCTGCTCCCACCAGAGGCTCTCCTGCCTGCCTGGCTTGTTTATTTACAGTCCCAGGAAGGAGTCCCTTCCCCCAATCTTCGGTGCTCAGTGCGCCCTACCCTCTTTCTTCCGTGTCTTAATTGTTCTTATTGCTTATTACTCAGTTTCTCTTTTTTTCCCCAGGTGGAGGTCAGTCTCTCCAGGAGGCTATGCTGCTCTGGCCCAGGCTTGTCTGTTGGAGTACTGAGGTTCCGTGAAGCTCACCTGGTCCGCGTCTTCCCAAGCCTTCTGGGTGTGGGCAACTGGAGGCCCAGGGGCCCTCCTTGTTTCTCCATTTAACGTGAAGTGGAGATTCTCTGCACCGGCTGGAGATGTGGAGGGGTCAAAGTTATGCTTTTTCTCAGTGATTATGCCTGCAAAGTGTGTCTCCAGCATCTCTCCAAGATTTCACTATAGGAGGCTCGCTTTCTGCTTCCTACCTCTAGCCGCCATCTTGGAATCTCCTTCACTAAACATTTTCAATTAAACAAATGCAAATTCTCTTAGGACCTGAGAATTTGCAAATGTTTCACCCACACACCCTGAAATGAACTATTGTGTTTTGGCATAAAGTCACTGCCAGTGGTCCAAGAAATAAATACAGTCTGAGATTTTTGTAGTTTTCACGTATTGTATACCATGTGAATTCTGAACAAACAGCCCAGCCCTTTGCCCTGACAAATGGCACATCAATTTCCATAGGCAAATACTTTATTTCATTACTGTGCCTTCACAGAAAATACATGTACCAGCATTGTCACTTATAATGTCTTTAAGGTTTTAACAGAGTGATAAAATTACATTTGCTTTGTTTTCACTTTGTGGTTTTAGCTCAAAATATATATGATTCTCTGATCATATTTACTCTCTTATAGGACACTATAAATAACATTGACAAATTTCATAGAATTATAGAGATAGTATGAAAAGATTCATTTTAATATTTAGTATGTTATTCAACTTACCAATAAAATAATACAATTCCATGAATGCTTTGCATATACTTATATTTTATAATCAAAAGTTCAAATTTGTAAAATAAACTTTTAGGTAATAACGTACAAATGCAATGGTTTGAATATTCTCATTTAAAATTAGATTAATAATCTCCAGCAATGATTTATAGTATCTCTATATCAACCATAAGTATTTGCATAGACCCCAACTTCTCCAACTGTTTTCAAGTTGTTCAAAATTGCATGAGATCAACAGTTGAATAGGGTTTATATAGTTTCTGATTTATATAAGGCTGGTTTGGCATGTATTTGGTGTGTATTTAATGCTAAGTAACAATATTATATCCATATACACACTAGTTTGTTGAGATGGGGCCTTATTAACATTTGGCCCAGGCTGGCCTATAACAAGATCTTCCCAATTGCTACCTACTGATTCCTGGGATTCCATAGATGAGCCACTGTTTCTGTTTGCTTCATCTTTTCTGTTTATATACTTTTGATTTTTCTCTGGTCTTATGATCTGGCTGAGATTTAAAACATAACCATGTTGAAGATGGACACAACTTGTTTTGTTCCTGAGTTTACAGTAAATGCTTTCATTATGCAATAGGTTGACTACTAATTTGTCTTATACAATCTTTATTATGTTGAATTATGATCCTCCTATGCCTAGTTTCTTCTGCACTTTATCTTGAATTCAGGTTGAATTCTCTCAAGAGCCTTTGCAGCTATTGAAATTATCATGTGATTTTTGTGCTTGATTTTATTTATCTTCTGCTTTAGTTTTATTGATTTACATATGTTGAACCATCCTTGCATTCCTCAGGTAAAACCAGCATGATCAGGGTGTACAATCTTTTGAATGTGTGCTTGAATTCAGTTTGTAAGCATTTTACTGAGGACTTTTGTGCATATGTTCTCAAGGAAATTGGTCTATAGTTTTCTTTTTTGTTGTATCCTCATCAGGTTTTGGCATCAGGATAATATTTTTTTTTTGCAGAATGAGTTTGGAAGCATTTGTACAACTTCCATTTCATAGAATAGTTTGGGGAACTTTGCTGTCCATTCTTCCTTAATGGTTTGGGAGTAATAACAGAGGTCAGGAGGTTTTCTTTCTTGGCAGATCCTTTATTACTGCTTTAATCTAATTGTTCTTTAAAGATCTGTTTTAGTTTTTTGCACCCTTTTCAGTCAATGTCTATTGGTAAGATGTGTCTAGATATTTATCTATTTCTTCTAGGTTTTCCACGTTATTGAACTATATTTTTTAAAAAAATATTTCATGTTGATCCTCTGGATTTCAAAGGTATCTTTTATAACATCTCGTTTTGTCTATAATTTTCTTAATTTTGAATCTTCTGTCTCTTTCTTTTGTTTGTCAATTTGGAGAGACAGTCTGTTAAAAGATTTTAGACTTCTGTTTTCCTGGACCTCATTTCTTTAATTATCTTTCAGATAAGGTCTCATGTTTTTGCCCAAGTCCAGCCTTGTACCATGATTCTCCTATATGTGCCTCCTACTTAACAAGGAGCACACTAGAGTTATTTGTTGATATGGGGTTTTCCCCAGATTGGCCTTGAATATTGATACTATACCCAGTTTTCACCTCCTAAATTGCAGGAATTACAGACAGGAGCCACTATGCCTAGCCCTGGATTTGACAATTTTGCTTATCTTTTCAAAGAACCAACTCTTTGTTTCATTCGTCCTTTATATTTTTCTTTTAGTTTCCATTTCATTAATTACAGCTGTAATTTTTATTACTTCCTTCTACAAATTTTTTGTTTGGCTTGTTCTTGTTTCTCTAAGACTTTCAGGTGCATTGTACATTACTTATTTGAAGCCTATCTAAATTTTTGACATAGATGCTAATGATGTGACTTTCCTGATAACAATTGCCTTTGCTGCAAGACCCTAATTTGAAATGGTACTTTCACTTGACTCTAGGAAATTTTCAATTCCCTCCTAATTTCTTTAGTGACCATATTTTTCAGAATCTTATGTATGGGCATTCCTTATAGATTCTATTGCTGTTGATTTTTGGTGTGATTCATTATGACCTGAACAAAAGGATTTTTCATGTCCTCAATTGTGATCTATTTTGTAGGACATTTCATAGGTTGCTAAGAAGAGTTCAACAATGTTAGGATGGAATGTTTGGTAAACATTTATGTCCTTTGGAACTATAATATAGTTAACTTTGAATTGTTAAACTTATTTGTCTGGATGATTATTTATTGATGATATAGTGGTATTTTGAATATATGTCACTACTATAATTTTATTTAGACTTATCTGAGATTTATGTCAAAGAATGTTTGTTTTAATATTTTGGGTACATAAATATTTGATACATTACCTTCATATTTTTTATATTTTCTTGAGGGACTGTCCCATTTTTTAGTGCATATTGACCTTTTTCTTTTTCTAACTAATTTTGGCTTTAAGTCTGCTTTGTCATCTATGAATATCAGATTTCACTTGCTCATTATATTATTTTGCATTCTTTCACTTTCAGTCTATGGATGTTTTTGCCAGTGAGGTGTGTTTCTTTCAGCCTATGAACAGTTGGATGCTGCATTTTTGTTAGTCACCCAGTCTTCACATTTTGATTGTAGATTAAGACCATTGACATTTATAGTGATTATTGAGAGGTATATGTTAATTCATATAATTTGTTTTGGGGTTTAATTTTTGATTGATTTGAGTACATTTTTTTCTCTCTTCCTTATCTTAGAGGTTTATTTGTCTACTGAGTTGAAAATGTTTTATTTCTTAATCTCATTTTTTATCTATTCTTCTCATGAAAATTATTCTCTCATAAGTTCTTGTGATTGTCACTGTCTTTATACCTCATCTGTGTGTAAGATTTTTCTAAATATTTTTTGCAATGCTGGCTTAGTTTTCATGAGTTGCTTTACTTTGTGACCTTCTTCAAAGGTCTTCATTTCTCTACTAATTTTAAAGGATAACTTTACAGCCTATTGTAATTTTGATAGGCAGTTATTTTCAATCAGGGTTTGAAATGTCATTCCACACTTTCCTGGCTTTTAGAATTTCTAAAATTCTAAAAGGGGAGGGATCTGATGTACTTCTGACAAATTTGTGTTTGTTTGTAACTTGGCACTTGTCTCTTGCAGCTTTCAATATGCTTTCTTTATTACTTACTTTTGGCATCTTACCTATTATATGATATGAAAACATTCTATTCTCACAATAAAATTGTGAGAAAATTGGTTTTCTAATGCTTCCTTACTTGCATGTAAGGAATTGGGAAATTTCCTCCTATAATTCCATTGAATAGGTTTTCTTTGTCTTTAGTTCATAGATCAGATCCTTCTTCAACCTGAAGTATTCTTAGAATTTGCTCTTAATCATCCTCCAATGTTCTTGAAAATTGTGTTTAGGATTGCTTATATTTTTTTCTTGTTACAATATGAATGTAATGATTCCTCAACCTGTGTCTAGTCACTAGCATTTTTTAAATGCTTGTTCTAGTCTATTGGAGATGTTTCCACTGGAATTTCTGACTTACTGAGCTTTAATTTCCAAGATTTTGATTTCCAGATTTCTTTTATTCTTGTTTTCTGTTTTTTAGAATCTCTTTTTTGTTGCTCTCTCATACAAAAGACTGAATTTCTTGTCCAAGTCTTGTGCCAATTTCCTTAATTCACTAGTCTTCTTATTTGAATCTTCTTTGAGGTTGTTGATCATTTTTAAAAGTACAACTTTGAATCATTTTTTTTCTGGCATTTCAAACATATTTTAGGGCATACACCTCTTCCAATATTATATAAGGGCCTTCTTTAGTTGGCATCTTTCTCTTGAGGTCTCAATTCCCACCACTACTCTGAGGAGAGAAAGCAGACTGAAGTACAATTCAAAATCAACCAGATATTTAAATGTATAGGAAAAAACAATTTTAAATAAAAACTTTACCACCAAGGAGCAACTGTATGTATAGGACAAACTAGGAATTTAAAAATCAGTGAAATAAAATTATCAATAATTACATAATAAAATGTAGGGGATGTCGAATGTTCAGAAACAAAGAAGAAGCAAGATAGGAAAGAGAGGAAACATACATGGATGAAGTCAAAGAAAACATAATGCAATAAATGTAGAGCAAGATAAAAATAAAAAATATAAAAATAAAATGACCAGTCAGTATTTGTTCCTTGCTTAAGAGATACAGGATGGTAATATTTTGCTTTTTTCCCGGACTTGTAATTTTTCAGGTTACTTGATATGGGGACAGGGGCTATTGAATCATTTTCTCTCTGAGGTCCAGATTTGTTAGACCAGAAAGGACACTTTGCATGCTGACCCTGCCCCACATTCACTCCTGACCAAGAACATTTCTATGACTACTGTTAGGCTGAATTCCCATATGTGTTCTCTTTATGCAGACCCAGAAACACAGAGAGTTTAGAAGCACCAATAAAGCTGCTCCCACTGGCTGAACCCATGGACTGTCCATTTAGATGCCCCTTTCCAAAAAAAATTCTCTACCATTGGGTGTGGAAAATTCCTGAGCAAGGGCTGCATCTCCAACAAATACCTCTGGGTCTCTGAGAGTGTGGAAAGCAGTCAAATCAAGGCAGTCTGTGTTAGGCACTATTTCTGAATTGGCCACACATGCCCTGGCCATTGGGGTCTCTGTTAGAATTCCCTGTTTATTTTTTAACACAGCTTGTCTCTCTCGTCTTTTCAGAGATCAGGCCTCCATTCTTAAATAGATGTAAAATCTTATTTCTTCTGAGGTGCAGTCAGGCCTTCCTTCTCTATAGACTTGTATCCACAAATCTGATTCCAAGTCACAACCTGATCTCTGGGCCTACAGTGATTCTCAGGGTGGTTGCTTACTGAACCAGTGGAGAGAGGAGACATGAAGCTTAGAGATACAAAAATTCAGGGCTACTTCTCTCACTCAAGTGAAAGATTGGAGTGTGCACTCTCTTCAGACATTTTCTCACCAATGCACAAGTGACCAAGCTAGAAAATGAAGGGGCCCTTTCTTAGTATCTTCATGCTGTACACATCACAGACTTCTCATCAAATTTTTACTGAGTACCAGATTGCGTGCTTGTGTATCTCACTGCAGTTTTCCATTACTCCTTTGCCTAAAGCCCTGCTCAGAAGTCTCCTCCTTACTCCTTGGCTTAGCCCTTCATTTTAGGAGGAATTTCATTCACAAATCTAAAACTCAATGTCAGTAGGTATCACCTGGCTTCTATCTGCTATTGAGTGTTCGGTTCCCCTATCTTTCTACGACATCCACCTGTCCTTTTGTTCACATACTCAATATTTGGTTTCAGAATTTTGGAGACAAAGAGATGTGCTGGGTTTTGCAAATCCACCATCTTCCCTCCCTCTACTTAGGTTTTATTTTATTTTCACTAGATATAGAAGTTGGGCTCTCTTGTCATCTCATAGTCTAAATTTTTTATGTTTGGAAGATATCCAATTACAGTCTTCTACAGAAATTATATTCAGAAATATAAATAAAATTGTCATTGAACACATTGTCTTGCAATTTATCTGTTTATGCCTTTATCTCACACAAGAATGATAATCTCAAAGACAATTTCCATCTCAACTACAGTTTTATGATCTCTGTCTTAGAGACCAAATGAAGACCCTCAGGAATTACTTTGTTGATATTTGCATTTATCTAGAGATAAGTATTTGACCTAGATATTTCATCTTTTGAGCTAAACGTGCTGAGGGATAAAAATACACAATGTTAAAATCACTGATCTTTCTTCTATTTTCCTACTTCTTTCTCCTATTTTCCTACTTCAAGGACCACTTTTTCTCAGTAACTTCAAAGAATCTCTTGACCTGTTGTAACTGTGATTCTCATGTTGTCCAGGGCTCTGTTCTCAGGGCTCTCTATGTAAGACAAATCCAAAATTTGTGTTTCTAACTGTACCCTACCTCTAATTCATACACACACACACACACACACACACACACACACAGGAGAGAGAGAGAGAGAGAGAGAGAGAGAGAGAGAGAGAGAGAGACATAGTGTCCAGTTGAGTTTTTGTAGTCATCTTATTAATTTTTTTCAATCATCTCATTCAAGTAGAATTGTTGACTCATGACTATATGGAAGCCATCACTCAAAATTAATATGGCTAAAATAAAATGAAGATTTTTGTTTTTTCTTCTTTTTTTCTGCATTTATGTAAATTATAATACCATGTGTGCTTTGAGCATATATAATTTTTCATTTTTTTGACAATGTTAAGAATTGAACTTAGGAACTCACACTGGCTAAGCATGGTCCTCTAACCTCATGTGTTTTTCAGATAGGGTTTCACACTTTATCCAAAACCAGTCCTGGAATTGTGATTTCCTACCTCTACCTTCCAAGCAGCTGGGTTTATAGAAGTGAACCACCATGCCCATTTAATTCTTGAGAGAAGGTCTTACCAACTTTTGCTCAGGTTGGCTCAAACTATGATCCTTCTAGCTCTATCCCCTTAGTAGCAGGTTTTTCAGGTGTGCATCTGAATATAGGTTCCATTTATTGTATTTTACTGTGTTAAAGTTCTTCTAATGTGAAATATACTATTCTAATCACATTTTTTGTATTAAGGATGGAATTCTGGACCTTGAACTTATTAGGCAAATACAAATAATTTGTATACTTTAGCCATGTCTCCAGCCTTTTTTGTTTTTGTTATTTTTTCAAATATGACCCAGCTTGGCCTTGGATGATGATTCTCCTAGTTAGACCTCCAGTGTAGCTGGGATTATAGACATGTACCACCATGACAATCTTGTTCTTAGAGACAGAGTCTCACAGCTTTGTTTGCCTGGGCTGACCTTGAACAATGATCCTCTTATCTCTGCCTCCCAAGTAACTAGAGTAACAAGCATGAGCCAATAAACCTGGACCCTGTCTTAGTGGTTTAAGGTGTCAGGTTTAGTGCTATTAAAGGTAGTCATAGTGTTACGCAAACATCACTATCTTCTGCATCCAGAACTCTTTTTAGTGATAAAACTGAAACTCTATAACTTTTAAATAGCAACTCCTCATTACTCTTTTTACCCCTTCCCCTGACAAGTGAAATTCTACTTTCTTGACAATTTTGACTATTCTAACTATAACATATAATTAGCATAATATCTCTGTTGTAATGTATCAGAATTTTCTTCATTTTAAGACTAAATAATATTCTCTAGTACACATATACCATAATTTCCTTAACCACTCATCTGTCAATGGACACCTGCTCTGTTGCCATGTTTTAGTTATTGTGAATAATGCTGCTATGTACACAGGCATGCAAACATCTGTTTAAGATACTGCTTTCAATTATTTTAATCACATAACCATATTTATAAGTAGTGTATCATATAACACATTAGTTTTCACATGTGTACAGTCCTGAATCTTTCAATTTTTAGTAGTTTTTATCCTCTCAGGCACTTAAAGTTCTGATAGCAATCTTTAAATTAATCTTTCTACCTCCATTCAACATTGTAATTTTGTTGTTGTTGTTGTACTGGGGTTTGAACTCAGGGCTTCACACTTGCTAGGCAGATGCTTTACCACTTGTGCCACTCTACCTGTCCTTTTTGTACAGGGTATTTTCAACATAGGGTCTCACAAACTCTTTGCACAGGAATGGCTTTGAACTCTGATCTTCCTGATCTTTGTTTCATGAGTAGCTAGTATTATAGGCATGAGCCACTGGTGCTGGTCATCATTGCAAAATCTTTAAAGCACAGATATAGTCAATTAAATATGTCCCTGAAGAAAAAGACAAATTGCATCTAAAATAATCTCAAAGTTGTCATGATGGTCCAGATCACAATTATCAAATTTTTCAGCTTCTCATTTCCTTTGTCAAAAATTCAATGTAACCTTCTCTTCTTGGCTATTTTCAGATATTTATTTATTTACTTATTATTTTTTGGTTTAACAATATTCTTTATAATCTTATAGGTCTAATATTTTCACTCAATGTGTCATCTCAAATGCACTTGTTCAATGTAGATTTCATATAAGTCTAGAAAAATAACCCACTTAGATGTTTTCACATTGTGCATGACCAATCTGTATCCTCCTTTTGGTTCTTATCACTGTATACATTATCTTATTTTGTACTCACATTAGATGAGAAGTAGCAGATTCATTGGTGTTAAATATAGATTATGAAATACACAGTATCTACTTAAATTTGCTGTATCACAAAACCAATCAAGACAGTACAGTTCTCTTATTTCTCTCTCACCACTTCTATCCTTGCTCAAGCGTTCTATAAATTGTATGATGACTTCAAAACTCAGACATGAAGGGTCAAGATTACATATCCTGGAACAATGGTAGTTTCTACACCATAGACATTTTAATACATTGTTGTTAACAAAAACCCCTCTGGGAATCCACATGACTATGGGAAGCAGTGTGAATAAATATCAACACACATGGGCCTAGCAAATCTGGATGACTGTGGTACAAAAATAGAAGCAGACACTAGTGGTATCCTGAATTGATTGAGTTGCCTACCATAAGACCATTAGGAGAAAAAGAATCTGGAAGTGATTAAGATACACTCAATGAGAAATACATTGGAGGATCACCATTCCAGGAGACTTCAGGCAAGGATTGAGATTCTAGGTCAAGACAACCTAAAACAAAAAGGGTTGGAGGTTGTAGTTGAGCCTTAATTGATAAGGTGCCTGCCTAGCAAGCAAAGTCCTGAGTTTAAATCTCAACACCACAAAAGAAAAACAAGCATTATAGAAATAAACTAAGATTCTAAAACTATATTTAAAATTATTACAAATAAATAAGTTCTTAATT
Organism: Castor canadensis; assembly: GCF_047511655.1. Classification (NCBI taxonomy): domain Eukaryota; kingdom Metazoa; phylum Chordata; class Mammalia; order Rodentia; family Castoridae; genus Castor; species Castor canadensis. The sequence goes on along the minus strand of NC_133390.1, from coordinate 23,266,961 downwards.
TTTCAGAGGTCTGAAATAATTTAAATATATCTGTTTAAACTACAAATACATTTAACCTTAAAGCAGTGCAGACTCCTACCTTTGATGTAGATATGTTTTAGCACTTGTTCACATTGTGAGCAATCTCTAACAGAATAACACTAGATGAAAGTATTTATATTACTCAAAAAAGTATTCAATCAATCAATATATAAATTCCATCCTACTAGAATCTATCTTATCCACAGGTGATAGTTATAAATCATGACATAGCAAAGCACACTAAGGAAAAATTACTTCTGTTATATATTAAAGTTGTCAAAACAAATGCTATGCTATGATATTTTGTGTTCAACATTTTCTTTGTGATTTAAAATTTAATATTTCAAGAAGTTTTATTTCTATTGACAATAGAAATATATGTAGGAAGCATGTAAAAAGGCATAAATACCAAATAGTCTGTGCAATATTGGGTAAAGATATAACATATGTAATAATAGTTTAAATAAATTTATTAGCTACAAAGCCAAAGAAAAGAAAACTAAAAATATTTTGAGGAAGATGTACCTTATGTTTGCTAATCATGTTCTATCTTTCTTCTTTTCTTTGCACTTTATTTCTTAGGATATTTTATACACATGGGAGGCTTGGGATGAAGATTGAGCAAATGGATGCTATCTTAGCTAGAGCAAGTGCAAAACATAGTAAGAGTAAAATTAACCAGGAGAATCTCAATATGAACCTTGCCATTAACGTAGATGAATAGTCCAGAACCTTTATCACATTCATAGTTAACTTTCACTTGGAATGTATTTGGTTTTCTCTCCTAGAGGAATGATAGTGCATCTTAGAAGATAAATATATTTGGAGTTCTGGTGGCCATTATGTTGCCAAAGATTCATGATTTTTCTGCAGTATTTTGATTTATGATAGCCTTCTTTTTAATAGAGGTTCATTATTTGCACATTCAGGTTGTAACTTACTCCATCATATGGGAACTTCTATTAATCAGGGAGCCTACAGAATTTGGTGTGATATTACTGTCCTTCCTGACAGTATTGCCCAAGCAGAGCAATCTGTTAAGTGTGCAGATTCTTGATAGTTTAAGATTCACTTCAGCCAGGTTAAGATTTCTATATTCAATCTTGCATAAAGAGTTTATCACTCATATTCAAGTTCAAGGCATTAAAGTAGAACATAGATAATTAGAGAAAATAAGCCAATAGGGAGTATAAAACATATATACATGGAAATACCACAAGGAAACTTCCTATATAATTACCTTTATCTCAAGCAAACAAAAATGTCATATTTTTCTTTTCATCTGTCTTCTGCAAAATCAGAGACTAGGAGGGCAGAATAATTGTTCCTGCCCAGGGGAGAGGGTTGGCACGAGTGGGAGGTGGCAGGAAAATGGGGTGGGAGGATGAATATGGTGCAAAAAATGTGTACAGAAGCATGTAAATACAATAATGATACCTGTTGTAACTGTTCCATGAATTGGGGGGCGGGGATAACTGTGGAGAGGGTGAATTCAAGAATGACATAGTTAATACATTGTAAGAACCTTTGTAAATGCCACAATGTACCCACACTCAGCACAGAGTAAAGAAAAAGTAAATAAATAACTTTAAAAAATAAAAAAAATAAGCAAATAAAAAAATTCATCTCAGAAACTGGAGAAACATTTTCATTCTGATGCAAAATGCTTCTTATGTCATTTCAAGTTATTTAGTGTAGGTGAGTAACACTTTAACTAACTCAACATAAAATCTATTTTGAATTCATTTGGCTTTGCTTTTGAAAAAAACATTCAAAAGTATAAACCTATACTCAATCCTATATTTATCAGGTCACTCAGTAAAACAGTGAAGAATCAGAAATGGAACACTATAAGCTTTGGCCTTTGGTGTGGAGGGATAACTGTCCTTTCCATGAGTGGTGTTATAGTGGAGGGAGAGGGAGATTTTTAATATCTAAATCAATATTTATGAGTTTTTAAGTTGTGAAATTCCATAAACATTTAATATCTTATTCTAGAATTTCATGTTTAGAAATTAAAAGATCGGGTTTTTTTGGTGGTACTGGGGAATTCAGGGCTTTGTGCTTGTGAGGCAGGGGCTCTACTGCTTGAGCAACACCTCCAGTCCTTTTTGCTCTGGTTATTTTAGCAATAGGGTTTCACCTTTTGCCTATGACAGCCTTGGCTGTGATTCTACTATTTTAAGCTTCCTTCCCGAGCTGGGATGACAGGCACATGTCACCATGCTTAGCTTTTTTCTACTGAGATGGGGTCTTGCAAACTTTTTGCCAAGGCTAGCCTGAATCACGATCCTCCTGATCTCAATCTCCCAAGTAGGTAATGTTACATGTGTGGGCCACTGGCAGTGGGCTTGTAAAAAGTCAATTCTGATAAATTTTACTTGATAAGGATATTGATAGTGCTATCAAAAACGATATGTGCTTCTTATTATCTCTTATGTTAAATTGGAGCAGGTTCTGCCTGGAAGCAAGGGTTTTGGAGGGTTTGGGGGGAGTAGAGAGGATGCACAAACAATATATATGTATATATATGTAAGTAAATGTAAAAGTGATAAAATGAAAGGGGAAAGAAATAACTTGTTTATTTTATTTCATATTTGAAAAAATACAATCTGCATTTCTTAGATAGCTTTCTCCTTTCTAAAGGTGAAGAATAAACCTAGTGGAGATAATTATACATAATTAGGTATTTATTTATATACTTATGTATTATTTTATAATTAGTATACGAAATTATATTAATAAAATTGACTTAATTCCAGTTGCACATAAGCCACAAATTTTAGTGATGTGTTTCCTAGCAAAAAAATTCTTCAATTACTACCACATACCTTGAAGGTATAAGGAATGAACAGAGAGAGGGAGAGAAGGAGAAGAAAAGAGAGAATCAGAGAAGGCAAAGATTAACACTTCTTGAATGAGATAAGTGACATATACCGAATGCATAAATGTCAAACACACACACAGTATTGAGTGACATATTGAGTACTTATAGGAACTTAGTGGTATAACTGAATGTAGATGTCTACATGAAGTCTGTTTCTGTAGTACTCTGAAGATAGTTATTTTTAGTGGTACATAAATAACTACCATAAAAATAATGGCTTACAAAATTCATATGGAATATTTGAGTTTCCACAGGCCCAAATTCTTGATATGGCTTAGTCTAAGTTGTCTTCTTTGGGGTCTTTCCAGTACGTAATATGACTTTTTGCTATGACTGAATCTTCATTAAAGGCAGCACTAGGAAGATACTCACCCATGCTCCCTTTGTTTGATGGCAAGCTTTATATCTTTGCAGCTGCGGGAGTGAGGCTTCATTGTCTTACAAGAAACGTCCTGCTATACTTGGAGGATGCACATGACTCCTTTCAATACCAGCTTTCCAAAATGGCATTTTGTAATATAGGAATTTACTTCTTCAAAGCTTGCATTGTAGCGGTATTTCCCGATTTTAGGTAATCCTTTTCTTTTTTTGGAGTGTTTTAAATTTATTAATTCAGGGCCAATTGATGGTAATCTTTTAGCTCAAAATCAATAGAATTTAGAATCTCAGTCTCAATTATATCATCAATGCCCTTCACCTTGACCATACTCAGTTGACTAGAATCAAGTCATGAATCTTGGCACTCAAGTGGAGTGAATTGTATTAGCTTGGAATATCAGGGAGTGGGAATTCTCCCTGATCCCTCCCAAGCCCCAGGGTTACATTATTATCTTCATACATGAGGGAAATACAATCATTCTGAAAGAAATACTGTCAGTTTTTGTTCCATGGGTTAAAGTCAATAAATAGGAGCTGATAATCAACATCAAGCACATGGGAAATATCTACCACTTCAAGGGAAAAATAGCAGAGACAAACAGTGAGGGATTTACATGTCCCAGAGTACTGAGCACCTCTGGTTTTATTTTATAGTGTACCAAAAACAACAAAGAACATTAATAATAACTAGAGAAATGGTCTGTGCTCTAGGAAGCTTGAGCATCAAGTTTAGGCAAAAACATATATTCTGCATACAATGGGCTGTCACCAGTAATGATGAAATATGAATGCTTTGTGAATTCTCAGTAATTTTAGATTCACTTTATCTGGAGAAATAATTTCATTTCTATGCAAAATGATTCATAGAATTTTTCATATATCAATTTATATAGTTACCATCCTTGTGTATTCTTGTATTATATTTGAGGTAAAACTATAAAATTTAGTTAAGTCAGTGATTAAATGAATCTATCTAAATTGAGATATATTAAAGGAACAAAATCAAGAGCAAAAAAAAGATACTAGGTAGCAGATTGCAAAATATCACTAAATGTAAAATTTAAAATTTAGAGAAAGTGATACACAAAGGAAAAATATATATAATGTTTATTTATTCTTAAAATTTTATAAAAAAATTCAGAGTTATCTGAATTGAGCAAGGTGGCAATCACATTTAATCCCTGCAGCCAGGAGACTAAGGCAATATGATCTTAGCTCTATAGCATGGACTACACAGCAAAACCCTGTCTCAAAAAACAAAATGAAACAAAACTAAAAATCAATATCCACTACAACAAAAAGAAACATCTAAAGCTCAATTATAATAAAAACGTAAATAAAATACTAATCATATTTTCCTAAAACCTTGTGATAAATAACAAATCTTAAAAGTAGCTTCAGAAAAGATGTGGCACTATATAGAGGAGACTAAACATGATAATGGCAGCAGATTTTTCAGAAATAGCACAAATAAAATAAAATGGAATAACATCGCCAAGATGCTGAAAGGTAAGACACTATTAAACTAGTGTGCACACACATAATGCATACATAATATACATGCATAGCACAGATATTTTCAGAGGAAAAAGGTACAACAATTCACTGCCACTATGCTTATAGTAATGCTAGCTATTCAGGAGGCAGAGGAAGAGGGATCACAGTTCAAAGTCAATCCAACAAAAAGTTATAAGACTCCCATCTCAAACAATAGTTGAGTATGGTAGTGTATGTCTGTCATCCAGCTATGTCACAAAGCACAGATAGAAGGATCACTGTCCAGGCTAGCTAGTGAATAAAGCAAGACCATATCTCAAAGATAACCACTGCAAGTGCTGGTGGAGTGATTCAAATTATTGAATGGCTGTCTAAAACATTACAAGGCACAGAGTTCAACCTCCAGTACTGCCAAAAGAAAAAGAAATGGTGAGGTGTAAATTTAAAACCACACAATGGAATGAAATTTTATATATGTATATGTATATAAATAATATATATATATACACACATATATATACATATATATACTTACATATATACATACATATATATACACATATATACTTATATATATACATACATATATAATATATATTGTATATACACATATATACTAATCATTTATTCATACATAGTCCAAATATATATAGTCACATATATATATAATATAAATATTTTGTTTTCAGTGTTTTGAATTGAAATCAGGGCTTTGAACATGCTAAACAAACCCTTTACTATTATGTTACATCCCCAGTCCAAAAAGAAAATTAATTATTTGTTACCAAATTTATTATACTATATTAGGGGATTTAGAGTACATGAAAACAACAGCACAGAGCATAGAGAAGAAAGGGTATGAAACATTACTCTTTTGTGGTGTGTTTACTGCACTAACATTTTATCTTTTTTGTTGGAAATAGACCCTAAACTACAAGACACATCGGAAGGCCAAGCATTTATCTAATATGGCAATAATTGAAAAATATAATAATATAAAAACAAATTACATTTAAAGGAATTATGAATGCAGGGAAAATCCTACTATGAAAAATAGAATAAACAAAATTAGTAATCACAACAAGTGGAAGTGGGCTAAATACCCCAATGGGAAGGTCATAATTATCAGAATGTAGAAAAAGCTAGATTAAAAAACATGTTGTTGACAAGAAAATCATCATATAAGGGAACAAACAGAAGTAAAATGAACAATTGAAAAAGATGGGCCATGGAAGCATTAACAATAAGGAGATAAGAATAGTTATTATCAGACAACCTGAGCTACTAATCAAATAATAATGCTAGAAAGAAGAGGGATATTTCATAATTCTAATATGGTTATTTCATCAAGAATATATATGTTTCTTAGTTGTAAGTGTAGTTAACCATTGGCCTTTAAAGTATGCAAACAAAAATCATATAGAAAGTAAAGGAGAAATAACAACAATTAAAGATCTTAAAACACTAAACCTAAGAAAAGGAGCATAGTTCCATAGCAACTGGCGATAACCTACATGGCACATAGGAAGGAAACATGACATAGCCTCTCTAAAGAGTGATATGATTGTTTCCTACAAATGTAAGTAAACAGCACTTTATCAAGCCGTCTGATGCCTTGGAACAATCCCAAAGAAATGATAATCTAGGTCCATATCAATATTTCACTTCAAATTTCCACAAAGGCATGATCCATGATAGTCTCAAATAAGTAATAATGAAATAAACATTATCTAAGAATGGAGAAACAAATTGTAGCAACATATGCAATGATTACAAATTAAAACTATAACAGTAATTCTGTACATATGCATCAAAACAGGTGAATTCAGACTCTACACCAAGAGAATGAAGCCATATGCAAAACAAAAAAAACCCCATGAAACAAAACATGAAAAATAAAGCCCTTCACATGAAAGATTCCATATATAACACGTTTCTCAAAGGGTAAAATCACGTAGCGATTTTATACCTAGGGGTAGGAAGGTATACGTTTACGGATTATATTCAAGGAGTGCAAACAAATAGTTTGGGTTGACAGAAATCTTCTACATTTTAATTGCAATCATTATTATTCTCATTTATCAGGATATATTGAAATATCTGCTCTAAAAAGTCTTATGAAAATTTTACATTAATAAGTCTGGAAAAAGAATAGGTTTTGAATGGTTAACTTTTAATACTTCATTTATCTGGGCCATGATATTTGACATGTATTTATATTAGCCATTGCTCTAAGAAAATCTGGTACATTTAGCTGTATAAGATAAGAAAATGGGAAATAATCCTTTGTTTTTGCAAATCTTACATAATTTATGTGAGATTAAACAGAATCTTGCAGTACTGAGTTCTGAACTCAGGGTTTCATACTTGCTAGGCAAGAACTCCTACAATTTGTGCCATACCTCCAGCCCACATTCAATAATCTTTTTTTTTGCCATTTTTAACATTTTAATGTACTTATACTTCTTTTTTTTTCTTTTCTTTACATTCTTTTACTTTTTATTGCTTTTTACATTTACTTACAGATGTATACATTGTTTGTGCCTCCCCTATACACCACCCTCCAGCTTCCAGGCAGAACATGTTCTGCCCTCTTCTCTGATTTTGTTGAAGAGAAAACATAAGAGATAAGGAAGACATCATTTTTTCTAGTTTGAGTTAAATTTACTTTTACTAAGGAATTTGGTTCAACATTTTTCAATGTCAGGCATTATAGCTTATTTTATTGCTATATTAAATTTTGAGTGCTAACAACAGTGAAGAGCATTTCTAATACTTGAGAGAAGTACATTAGCATGCTCACAAAATAACACAATTGTATTATTTTCTAGTCGACTATACTACAGCAATCATCTAATTCAACTATTTTATGGGCAGGGAATTCAAACAGGGATATTGTCATTTACATAGATTTTGCTTTGAGTTTTTGGAGACTAAAAAGTTTGTACTGAAACCCAGTTTACATATTTACATGTCGGAGGCTCCTTTCCCAAATGTTAATTTGTTTAATGTCTGTATGCCACTGTTTGTTCTTATGTTCCAGACCCTTTGATAATAGTGCATATTTCTTCAAAAATCTTCCATTGCTGCCTAAATAAAGAATATACCCCTTAGTTTACAATTTTGAATATTGCACACTTACACAACAACTCTCAATCTGAATCTTTCAATTTCTCCATTTCCTACTTTGACGAGTCTTCTAATCATTACACTCACAAGTACTGTCTCCTTTTACTATTTTACTATTTCTATCCCTGTTTCTCTTTTCCAACCAATTTTTTTCAAACATAAAACATATTTACAGATCACTAAACACTTGTCTTCTTTGAAAACATTTTATTTGGGTTATTGTTATCCTATACAAAAACTTGGCACTTTTTATGAATTTACCAGGAAGCCATAAATGAGCAGGAGCTCAATAATAAACTGTGATCATTTGCACTAGCTCCTTCCAAGTACATGTAAGAAGCCTTTGCAAAATGTTCACATGGTCATATGCTTTGTAAAAGTTGCAAAAAAGGAGATTTTGTAAAGAAAGTTTGTGAACTCTTCAATTTACTTCCACTGTATTATCTATTCTTTACTTTTCACTATTTTAGCATTGCTCTTAACTATTGTTGAGCATATTTAGGATTAGGGTTAGGGGAAATTGAGCTGAGGGTACGTTTGGTATGTGTAGTTTAGCTTAAATTGGAGTCATTTTTTACTCCAACGAATTTCTTTTGTAATTTTAATTGATTACACAACTTCATTGTGTTCAAAATGGTTTTTACATCTCATATTCATCAATGTTTTTGTGGGTAGAACTCTTAAATCCTACTCTCCTAATGATTCTATGTACAGGTAGTCTCAATTTACACTGGTTAAATTTACAATTTTTGAAATTTATTGTGATTCAAAATTAGTATGCATTTTTGTATAAACTGTACTTCAAATTTTAAATTTTTATCATTTTCCAGGCTAATAATATGTGAAACATCACTCACAAAGTTAGACAGCAATAGTTACCTGCAAATCCTAGTCAGCCAAGAGATTCTGAGGTAAAACAAAGTACGGAGTATAAGATTTTGCTAAACTACAGTGTTTGGTAGTTTGTATGTGTTAGACGTATTTGGTTTTTTTGGTAAAAGACATTTTTAACAGTTCTTGAAGTATGGTTTAAATTTTCATTTCCAAGATTAGTAATGTTGAGCATTTTTATATGCATATTAGTTATATTTCTTTTTTGGGAAATATCTATTGAAATCTTTTGTGTATTTTTAATTAATGTATTTGGGGGTTTTGCTATTGAAGTGGGTGAAGTTTTATTTTTTTATGATTATTTCGGGCTTTTTTTCCTTTATTGTTATGATGAGTTGGGGGTACATTGTGGCGTTTACACAGGTTACTACAATGTATCAAATATATCATACATGAATTCATCTCCTCAACCATTCTCCTTCATTCCCCCCACCTCTGATTCTTGTAGTCATTTCAAAAGGAATCATTTTTTGCATTTACTTTACATGTGTACATATTTTATTGCAACATATTCACCCTCTTACCCCTTTTCCACAAAACCTCCCCCCTCCCATGGGTGCCAGCCCTTTCCCTGAGCAGGACTTGTTCTGCCCTTCTGTTCTCCAATTTTGTAAGAGAAAAAAGAGAAAAGAGAAAATGAAAAACAAAACATTTTAGTTTGAGGTAAAGGTAGCTACATGGGGAGTTTCCTTGTGATATTTCCATGTATGTATGTATTATAACTCTACTTGGTTTATCTTTTCTAATTTTCTTCATTTTACCTTAGTTCCTTTCTTATGGTAGTTTCAGTCAGTTTAAGATTTATTGTACAGAGGGTTTATCAGCCCTATTCAGGATCTTAGTTTCTCTACCCTCTTGTGTGTGACCTCCTCTAAGTGTGACCAGTGTGTGATAATATTTCTCTACTTGTGTGTATTATGTATGTATACCACAAATGAGAGAAAACATGCACCTTTTGGCCTTCTGAACTGGCTAACTTCACTTGAGTTCCATCCATTTACCTGCAAACAACAAAATTTCATGCTTCTTTGTGTCTGAGTAAAGTTCCATTGTGTATAAACCTCACATTTTTTTAATCCATTCATTAGTAGTGGGACATCTAAGCTGTTTCCATAGCTTAGCTTTTTTGAATAGTGCTGCAATAAACATGTGTTTACATATGCTTTTGTCATAAACTCACTCATATTCCTTCAGGTATATCCCCCTAGGAGTGGTATTGCTGGATCATACAGCAGGTCTATGTTTAATTTTTTAAGGAGCCTCCATACTGTTTCTGATAGTGGTTGTACTAGCTTATTCCACACAGTAGCGTATGAGGGTTCCTTTTTCCCCACATCCTCGCCAACATTTGTTGTCATTTGTGTTTTTGATGGTAGCTATCCTAATAGGAGTAAGGTGGAATCTTGATGTAGTTTTGATTTGCATTTCCTTTATGGCCAGGGATGGTGAGCATTTTTTCATGTGTTTTTTTAGCCATTTGGACTTCTACTTTTGAAAAGGTTGTGTTCAGTTCATTTGCTCTTTTCTTCATCGGTTCAATGATTTTTTGGAAGTTTAGTTTTTTGAGCTCCCTGTATATTCTGGTTATTAACCCGTCATATGTATAGCTGCAAAGACTTTCTCCCGTTCTGTGCATGGCTTCTTCAATTTAGAGACAATTTCTTTTGTTTTACAGAAGTTTTTTAATTCAATGTAGTCCCATTTGTTGAATCTTTCTCTTACTTTCTGAGCCACTTGCGTTCTATTGAGGAGGTCATTGCCTATGTCTATTCTTTCCAGTGTATTCCCTGCTCTTTCCTGTACTAACTTCATGGTTTCAGGTCCTGCATTAAGGTCTTTAATCCACTTTGAGTTTATACTTGTACAGGGTGATAAAAATGGATTTAGATTCAGTTTTCTGAAGGCAGGTATCCAGTTTTCCCAGCAATATTTTTTGAAGAGGCTATCTTTTCTCCATCATATGTTTTTGGTGGCTTTGTCAAAAATTAGATGGGCATAGTTGTATTTTAAAAATAAATTCAGACAATACTCCTTATCAAATGTATGGTTTGCCCACATACTATTCCACTCAATGAGTTGTTTCTTTCTTTGTTGATTCTCTTCACTCTGTAGAAAACTTTTAGTTGGTTATGTTCGCATTTGTTCAGTTTTGCTTTCATTGCCAATGCCTTTATTGTTAGACTAAAACAAAAATTTCCAGGCCATTATAATAGTGTCTCTCTAAATTTTCTTCAAGAAATTTTTTTCTTTGTTTAAATATTACATTTCTTTATGTTAATTTTTCTATATGATGCAATAAGTGTTTAATTTTAAACTTTTGAATGTGAATATACATTTTTTCTCAAATTTATATATTGAAATTCAGTCCTTTCCACATCATGTGCTCTTGACACCTAAGTCAAAAATGAATTGATTGAAAGACTGTGGATTTGTTACCAGGCTACTTATTCTGTTGCATTGGTTTGTGTGCCAGGTTTTATGCTAGAAGAATCCTATTTTGATGACTGTATCTTGAAAATATGTTTCAAAATTAGGTAGAGGTTTACTCTGGCTTTTTCCATTTTGCTCATAAGCTCTGTATTTATTTGGGTTCCTGTGTGGTTCCAGACAAATTTTATAATTGCTTTCATATTTCTACAAAAGTTTTCTTTTAGATTTTGATAGAGGTTACCTTTATTATAAAATTGATTTAGGTAGTGTTAACATTTTAATAATATTAATTCTTATAAATCATTAACATTGGATATCTTTCTACCTTTTTGTGCCTCTTTTCAATTTATTTCATCTGCTTTTTGAGATTGTACAGCACAAATATTTTGCCTCATTAATTAAATTTGCTCCATTATTTTTTGGGAGGGGAGAAGTTCTTTGTTAAAAGGTTATTCCTTTGGTTTATTTTTCATACAGTTCCTTGTTATAGAACATAAAACTGCTACTGATTTTTTATATGGATTTCATACCCTGGAACTTTACTGAATTAATTCATTGTATCAGTTTTTCTGTAGAATCTTTTAGAGTTTTCTAAATACAAGATAATGCAGTCATTTGCAAACAAACACAATTTTACTTTGTTCTCTCCACTTTAGGTGCCTCTTAACCTTTCTTGCTATGGCAAAAATTTCCAGTATTAAAAAGTAGTGAAAGTATACATACTTGTGTTATTTTTGATCTTACAGGAAAAACAGCACTTTACTGTTGAGTGTAATGCTAGCTCGGGGCTTATCATATATATTCTTAATTGTATGAAGATAGATTTTTTTCTATATTTTATTTTGTCGAGAGGTTTCATCGGGAAAGGGTGTCGAATTTATCCGATGGTTTTGGATCTACAGAGATGATCATGTCTTTTTTACTCCTTCATTCTATTAATTTCTTGTACCGTATTCATTATTTTGCGTATGTAAAGTCATGCTTGCATCCCACTTAATTATGACTAAAAATCACTTCATTTTTATAGAATTTATTATGCTGGTACATTACCTCCCCCACAAACACCATTAATGGTGTGGCTTGAGATAATGAAGATCATCCACAGTCTGAAAACATAAATTCCATAAATAAAAATATCATGTTCTGTTGCGTACCATTCTGAGTGTTTGCACAGTCACCACAGCTCAAATTATTCTGCTTCTTCCCACAAGGTGTGTACCATCCCTATGTGTAATATATACACGCTGTATACACTGGCCCTCATTACTCTTCTAGTAGCCATCTCAGTTTTTAAATCAGCCATCATAGTGCAACAATGTTTGCCTTCAAGTCACTGTTTCTTAACAATGACTCCAAGGCACAGGTATATTTTGGCAATTGTTACATGTCAAAAACACATGCTTCCCAGTAGAGAAAAGGTGAAAGTTTTTGACTTAAGGTTAGGATAAAAATCATATAGTGAAGTCGCATGAGACAGAGAGAGAGAGAGAGAGAGAACATTTGTAAGTATATAAGCTTCACTTCCCACTTGTATCCCATCAAGCACGTGGCCTTTTTATGTCTTTAGCTTCAGATCCTAGAACTGAACGGTAAGAGAAGTATATATTCAGAGCTAAGTAATTAACCAAGAACACAGTGTGTGTAAAACACATGGCAGAATCTTTTACCTTTTTCTCCTTAAGTCCTATAAGGAAAATGTACGGGTTTGAATTTTAGAGATAAGGAAACTGAGGTTCAAGTAATTGAACTGATTTGTCCCAATATCACAAAACAACACTGGCACTTGAAATAGTGGCAAAACCATAACACGTAAGATCTTTGAAAGCACAGTATGTTACAGATACTCTGCTGAATTCAGACTATATTTTCAAAATACTCGCTAGTACAGGACACAATCTTTTAAGCAAATAAACACATCTGAATCACAATTATTCCAACATAACTTTCTAAAAGTCATGTGGTGGTACACAGACTGTAACATTAAATTCAGCCTGGAGTTAAGTTTAGAATATGTGTCATAGTAATAGATTTGCTTACATTCATCTTAAAGGATGAATAAAGTTTTAATACATCTAGAATTAAGAATGGGTAGACCTAATAAAATAAACAGCAAAATTTTATTTAATCATGTAGTATTTTTCTGGAATATTCAAAACCCTGGCTCTAAGAGCAGGGGATAAAACTTTAAGAGATGGGGAGCAGAGGTAAATAACAACTTTGAGGACAGTGAGTCAGATATGACCAAAGAAAATGGAAAGAAAGGGATTACAATTGTGACCAGTAAAATCAGTGTTTGAAACTGTGACTCAGCACAGAAATAACATTGTCCTGTGGAAATGTTCCTAATGAAAATCTACAGGTAAGAATGAGGAAGAAATGTAGTTGTCAATACAGAAGCACACTGATAGGAACTAAATTGTGTCTCAAATCAATTATGTTGAATGCCTATCACCAATATAACTGTTTTTGGATACATAGTTACTCATATTTGGTATTTTGTTATAGATGATTAGCTGAGTAATAAAACTACTTATCATTCTTCTTTCTGTCTGTGTGTATCCTATAATTTTTATTATATAATTTACAAGATGCAGCAATCTACTTTAAGTTACAACATGAATTGCACAACTGATATTTCGCTGATATCCAAAATAGAAATGGGTCAAGAAGAAAGGAACAGAAGCTGACAAATGATCAATATCAATGGAGTCTTTTCTTGTTGTCTTCCTCCTTTCAGGCTGCTAAGCTATAACAAATTTTACTGGGTGCAGTGTAAATTTAATTGTTACAGTTCTGGAAGTCTGCAACTCTAAGAATAAAGTGGTGCCTGGTGAGGACCTAATTACTGGTTTTTAAGCCATCATCTTCTCACTTTGTCTACACATAGTTGAGTAGTCAAAGGCTCTCAGAGACCCCTTCTGTATTTTTTTTTTGTTGTTGTTCTTGGACAAAAAAATGTGTCCAGATATTTGAGAATAAAGAATAATGAAACTTGTGTATGCCACACATAGTAAGTCACATGTATTTATTTACTGTCCTTTAATTTTGCATAGTGCTGCATATAATATTTCTTAACATCACATATGCCTAGTATTCAGTATACAAAGTAACAAGAGGACTACCTATTGGAAACATCACACTTATTTTGTGGTAGATAAGGATAAGGCTTAGAGAAATGAGTTGTTCATAGTCATCTGACTAGTTAATGTCAATACTTGGAGAAGACTAAACTAGAATGTGCAGACACCATATCATCTGGTGAAGAATAGAAAAAATGTGTATATCACTGTAATCCAAATAGCAATATACCTTCCATTTCTTCTAGTTTATTTAACTGGAAAATTATATTTTCTTATCTGTAGCTTGCCAAGTGTCCTTGATTCCCTCCCTGGCTTTCTACTACATGGCTAGTTGGTAGTCAGGTGAAAATGATGTTTCTGTGCATTTGCAAACCACTTGGGTTCACTTTTCCTTTGGCAGCTTAAGCTGTCAGCTATAAGGAAAACTCAAAGATGTTATTGGTAATTATTTGCTGATTTTTACTTGGTTAGCTCAGCCCTGACATTTTGAAATTTTTTCTGAACATAACTGTGATTTCTGTTATCCCACAGAAATGTCATTAACTAAATTTAAGACACAGTTCATTTCCTCTGTTATTGTATACAGTAAAGATCTGTTCAATGACTAATGTCAAGTACTTTCTAACTATTTGTTCTGTTGCAAAAGTATTAGTTATAATTAGAAGAAAACATGCCTATTCATAAACATTTACATAGTAGAATCTGTGAATTTACACATTTTGTTTCAGATGTATCTATTGTCATGGACTTTTAGAACTTCTTTCCAAACAAAAAATAATTTATCAGAATGAAAAGCCTCTTAAGTAAAGGCAGAAAAAAATACTTAGGCAACATTTTCCTGTGTAGTTTTCTCCTTAGAAAACAAGGTCGCCCTGATGCTCCCACATGTAGCACCACTATCACCATCTTCAGGATTTTACCAATAAGTCCAATGTTTAATGGAAGGAAAAGATGTCATGAGCCATTCATGTCATTTTATGCAAGATGCATAATCTCAGAATTTAATACAATGCAGACAACCACAAGTATGCTCTCTTTCCAATTAAATCAAGTGTCTACTGATCCATGTGTAATGTGTCTTCTTTTCTCTGTTAATAAAGCTTGTAAATGTAAACGGATTTCAGTGTTTCCCATAGAAACATGTTTACATGGACTCTTCAAAAAGAATACGCTCATAAGAATGCAGCACTGTAAGTGGCAAAAGAAAGGTGTGAAAAAGTAGAAAAGCAAAGTAAATCAAACAAAGATGAAAAAAAATCGATCTCTCTATTTCCTGTGAGGTATTGCTGTCACTGGTTTATATAGCAGAGAACTGGATAGCAATATAGGAAGAACTCAACTTCAATCAGTGAGATTCAGTGGGTAACATTACATGAATAATTGGGGCTAGGATATGACTTCATCAGCAAATTGAACATTTGCAAAGGTGCAAAATGTAGATAGTAGAAGAAAATATGCTCTTTCCCTTGGAGAAATAAAAAATTACCATTTACTTTTTTAAAGAAAAGTTCAGGAGAAATATCATTAGAGGGGTTAGTGAATTTACTAATCTTCATCATAGATGGTAACCCTAATAGGAAACATATTTGCTTTATGTGAAGTCCAATTTCCAAAGGCCTAATGCTAATCATTGCCTATATCACTGACATTATTTAGTCTACGTCACAGGCATAATCTCTCACACTCGATCTTCTCAAGCAGTATGAATTGAAACTATCTCAGGTTTTCTGACTTAATCCAAAATTAGAATACGTCTTCAAAACAATTAAAAATCAATTTGAAAAGTCTTAAGAGTGTTCATATATCTAAGCAGTATATGTATTTCAATCCATATCTTGAATATTTTAAGCTGTAACAAGCTTTACAATATTGTTTGTTTATGTATAGACACACATGCGTATATTATGTTAATAAGTCACTCAAGTGGGTGCAGTGCATGGCCAAACAAACCTGAAGCTAAAAGCAAAAAGATCAATTTTATTCTCCAGAATGAAGCATGTGACACTAACCTGATAGAAAGCATTAAAAATACATATGATCTGAATCTATATGAACATACAACATTGTGGAAAACTACTTTTATTTTGCCCCTAGTATCAATAAAATATTTTCCAGCATATTTACTAAACTCTGAGCAGTATTTTACATACAATTCTGTTTACAATCAATCATAATAGAAGATAACAGGAAGTTATTTATAAAGCTGTAAGTAGTGTTTCTGCACATTTAGTAGGAAATAATCTACATTATCAAACATCTCAAAGTATTCAAAGATGCATGCCTTCAAAGCTAAGTAATTATTGCTTTAAATTATGCAAAATCTATTAGGTGGCCTTTTCAAATCATGGCAGAGATTTTGTTTTAAATTACATCAGAAAAAAAATCAGTATACACATTTTTCTCTTCTTTTTTTAAAAAAAAATTTGGAGGTACTGGAGTTTGAACACAGGGACCTTATGCTTGCTAGGCAGAAGCTGTACCACTTGAGCCTCACCTCCAGCCCCTTTCACATTTTTTTATATTAATAATGTGCTGTCATTTTTATTGGGGACAGAACAAAGAAAATGTCACAGTTACTTGTTTTTGTTTTTGTTTTTTTCAATCTGGCACAGGACACAAAAAACAGTTATCAACAGAAAATATTTGTAATGTCCCCTAAATAGATTATTTACAAATATTTGAAAAATTTACTTTAGTGGTAGGACTGCAGTTTTGTCCTTGAAATAACAGTTTACAAAGAAAAAAATCTACAATAGAGCTTTTTTGTTAGAAACATAATTGTCCTTGATTTAGCCTTCATTAAAGATGGTCAATAAGAAAATGGAGTTTTTTTTTTTTTTCTTCCCAGGTAATTGTCACATAAGGTCTACTTATTTTCTGTGTACTCCTTCACTCTCCATGCCACTTTAGTTTGATTACCTCCTAAGTACTCTCTGTATGATCTTTCTCTTTTGCACACATCTGTGCCAGAGCTTCTGGTGCCATTTCTTCTATTCTGCTCTTCACAGGGACTCTACTGTGGCAGTTCCTCCCTTTGCTTTGTCTTTTTCTTCTTCGGTTTCTGCTGTTCCCCTTATTTCTTTCAGAACCTCTCTTTTGTGCTCTGTCATGGTTTCTGGACTTTTTGTCAGAATCAGAATGGCTCCACTTGCTATTCTCCCCAGAGTGCTCTTGTTTTAAAAGCCTAGGTTTTCCTTGGCTCTTTTTATGTTATTATAACTGCTAGAAAATTCCTCATTAAGTTTTCTCTTCTTAAAATTCTCTTCAGAGTCACTGTTATTATTTCTGAAGCACTTGATTTTCTGTCGTTTTTTTCCTTTCTGTTTTCTTTACTTTTTTTTCATTCTCAGTGCTGCTTTTTCAAGTTTCAGTAGAGGAAGAGTAGGAGGATTTTTTTTTTTATGTTTTCTGTGTTTACTTCTGCTCTTTTGTAACTTTTTTTTTCTATTCTCTTTCCTTTCCTTTAGTTTCTTTTAAAGTTTGTCCAATTTCCTGAAGAGTTTCTGGTTTTCTATGGTTGTCAGTAACTTTAAAAATTCAATTTCTAGATCTCTTCACACTCACTTGGGACAAAGTCATTTGACGGATAACTTGCAGTCAAATTTCTCCCCAGGACATGTGTTTCAGTGCAAACCCACTGTTTCTCTTTTTTGCTATTACCTCGGAGAGGTGCATTGATGGCTCTGAGCCAAAGTACAGTCTCTGTCCATGTTGACATAACCCCATTTGTGACATTAAACACACCTCATATTTCTAATCTGAACTTTGATGTTTAGGTCATCTTTGGTGTGTTTTTTTCACGAAGCTTCTTTCTGCTATTTGTATTGGTATTGTCACTCCTGTCTCTTCTTTCTGTTTGTTTTCTATTTCAGCTCCTTTTGGAGCCTCATACATTAATTTGTGGCCTTTCTTTACAAGTTCAACTCTGTTATCATATCATTCTTGCTTTAAGTCACTTTTGTATTAATTTTTCTTTTATCTTTTTATCATATGACATTTTCTGTTCTGCCATCTATACCTTTTTGCTATTAGATTTGAAGGCATGGTCCTGCAGCATTTGGTTAAAGACCTTGGAGTCCAAAGGTGGGAAGGCAACAGCAAGGTCTGAGAGAAATGTTAACAAACTCCAACGTAACAGGAATTGTGTAAACACATTTTTCATTATAAGTTAAAAACACTTAAAAATATGTTTCTGTGAAAAATATTTTTAATTTCATTTCTATCAGCAAGTAAAATAATCAAATGAAGTTCACATTTTAGGAATTAGATGGTGATATATAGGCTTTCAGACCCAAAGAGAATAATTGAATAATTTCATTATAACTTTCACTGCTTCTGTAAGTTTTTATGTTGTGATAGAAAATTTTTAAATTGATCTGTGGGAAAGACATATGTGCTCATGTTATCTACAGAGAAGGAGATGAGGCAACAGGTACTACTTGCAGTAGAGTGACTATATTAGCTTATAAGGATTTCCACAATAAAATATCATAGACTGTAGATTAGACAATGGAAATTTATTTTCTCCCAATTCTGGACGCTAGAAGTTCAACATCAAGGCTCTTGCAGGATTAGCTTCCTCTCGGGCCTGTCTTTAGTTTTCAGATGGGCATCTTTCTCCTCATAGTCTTCCGTTTTTGCATGTCTGGGTCCTAAATTCCTCCTCTTATAAAGACACTAATGATAACAAGTTAGGGAATATCTAATGTCCTCTTTCAAGTGTCTCTCATTAAATACATTTTTTCCTAATAAAGTGAAATTCTCAGATATCGGGAATTAGAACATCAACACATAAGGTCTTGAGTGATGTAATACAGCCCAAAGCAGTTATGATAGGAAATGTGGCCTCCAAATGCAGTTTGTCCTGGAGGCAACCTCAATGTGCAACAACCATAAACAAGTTCTTTACACCTAAATATCACTACTAAAACAAACACATGAAATACATCAGGGGATTGAATTTCTTATGGCCATTCACAGAATTTTATTTTCATGTTAAAATGGCATTTAAATGCACCAATCTCCTGAACTTGCAGAAAAAATTGACAAATGAGTTAAAACAAGGTTTTGGTGAAGAAATTGTGAATTCATGGCTTAGAGAAGTTTGTCAACGTCCTTATTTTCTTTAGCCTCTCTCAATTTGTATCTTTTTTGTCATAGTAATTTCATTCTTATAAAATATATTTCACTTCTATATATATATTCTCCTTCAATATTAAAAAGCATAATGATATTTAATATTTTGAAGTGGTTTTATTTAAATTATTAAAATACATTAACATTTTTATCAGGAAAATATTTATATATCTAAATGTATATTAGGGCATAATATATAGTACCTAAAATATGATATATTAATCTATGGAAGTATGAGATTGTAAAGTCATATTTTCTTCCCACATATATAAAGCAAACATTTTTACAATATATTTTTATTAATGAATACTCACCAGTATGATTGCACATAATAAATAGCTTTATAGGATAACTGGCTGAGTGATCCTTGAGGAAAAAAGGACCACAACAACTATGTCCTTGAATTGTCACTTTTTATTCCCAAGGTTGTGACCAAGCCAAAGAAAGAATGACAGTAGGGAAAGGACGGAATGTTCAAATAAATGTTATCTGAAAGAGCACTGAGTTCCCACATGTATACTAATACATGTGGTGCAAACCAATCCTATAAAGTATGCTATGTAGTATATTAGTATTAGTAATATGAATATTATCTCAAAGAGAACCCACTTTTCTGCATGTACACCTCAGGCTGCTGTTCTTTGGAATGCTGATCACACAACGGAACAAAACAAGCTACAGGTGCCAATGCGTACATAGTCTGAACTATAAAACCCTTCTCTCCGTGGTGACTGTGTGTGGAACACTGTGGACAGGCTAAGTGTAACTTGTCCAGCTGGCAACCACCAGACTTGCATTGTGGAGAAGCAGAGTACTCTGCACTTTCCAGCAGAGCGCTTTGGTGAGGCTATGTGCTGCTACCACCAGCCCCTCACTGTTAGTGAGTTCCAATAAACTTTACATCTCACATGCCGCCTGTAGTTATTTTCTTCAGTCTTTCCACAGCCTGTCCCATTGCCAAGCACAGCTGTGCTGTGGACACAATAATGGGGTTTACAATACACATTTTTTGAAATACCAAATGAATACCAGAAGAAGTATAATTTTGTCAGATATTATATATAATTTATTCAGAAATAGTCTAGAGAATTCATATTCACTAGATTAATATGTAGGTCATAAAAAAGAACTTGGTGGCCGTACAAAACTCAATAACACTGCAGTATGCCCATGTCTTCCCACAACACCTAGATTCCATCAAGCTGTGGCTTATTATTCATTGAACACCTTTTGTACAACAATTCTATCAAAATTTTAATGAAAACTACATGCATATTCATATATGTAATTAAAAACAAAATGGCATTTATTTTTTAATATTACCCTAACATTTTGGAAAGTTTTTACAGTGATTATGCCATAGGAAAATTTGACATCCACATAAAGGACTGCTCTCTTCATCACAAAGTGAGAATGAAATGTTTCAAAAGTTGAAATTGATAGGAGGATATTTTGTGCTCATTAAACTGCATGCCATAAAACTGGTTTCCATGATCATCTGACATTAACTGAGGAAGGATATAAGACTATCACTTTCTCTCAGATGATATGTAAACCTTTTATTTGTTCATCTTAAACAGATGTAACAATATGAGATATTTCATCTTGTGTAATCTAAAAATGATAACTTTACATCATCCTTGGCAAAGAAGTGCAGAAGAGCGAACACAATCAAGAACAAATTCATTTTAATAATTAATATTAAGTCTGGAATGCCTGAAACTTAATAGCAATGAAAATGCATTTTGGATTACTTATAAAAACAACATGTCATATTTAAAAAGAATACTGAATCTTTCTTCAGCTTTTAAAGAGATTTTTGATAGAGTAAGTAAATAATTCAAAAAATTAGGTTAAATGTTGTAGCACTATATTTATGGCTATATTCACAGAAATGCAGATGATAAGCTTAAATCCATTCATTCTGAATTTAATATTATGATTAAAAACTTGGCTGTGGTATATTTAATTTACTTTTGCTGTTGCACTGATTCATACTATTAAATGCACATGATGGCAAAAATATAAATATTTAAAAAGCAGCATGTAACCAAAATAAGAAGTTTTATGCTGGACATGGTGGCTCAAGCCTGTTATCCTACCTACTCAGGAGGCAGAGGTCTGGAAGATCATAGCTCAAGATCAGTCCAGGCAAAAAGTCTGGGAGACCCCAACTGAGCCAATGGTTGGGCATAGTGATATGTTCCTGTCATCCTGGTACCTGAGGAGCATAAATAGGAGGATCACAGACCAGGCCATCCTGGGCATAAAGCAAGACCCTATCTCAAAAGTAACTAAAGCAACCTCATCCCCACCATAAACACATGAAAGAAAGGAAGGAAGGGAGGAAGAGAGAGAGAAAGAGAGAGAGAGAGGAGAGAGAGAGAAGAAAGAAAGAAAGAAAGAAAGAAAGAAAGAAAGAAAGAAAGAAAGAAAGAAAGAAAGAAAGAAAGAAAGAAAGAAAGAAAGAAAGAAAGAAAGAAAGAGTGGGCCTGTGGTATGATTCAAGTGACAGAGCATCTGCCTAATAATCATGATGTTCTGAATTCAATCCCAGAAATACCAAAAAATTCTAACTAAAAGAACAATTATGTATTTAAACATTGCTTAACAAGATAAGTTTTAGTAAATTTCTGAATATGAAACAAAAAGAAAAATAAACTTCATTTATCAAAATATTGTAACTAAAATTAAATTTAGATGCTTCTGCTTTGATGGCACTTGACACTTTGCTTTTTCAAAAGTAAATATCCTACTATAGAGGAAGTATGCCTGAAAATAGAATACTGAAATTATAAAAAAGATAAGTATAAAATAGAGTTTATAGAGAGAATACATATGATCAAAGCACATTATAATGCATGCATGGAAATATCACAATGACATCTCTTTGTATTATTAATATATGCTAGTAAAATATTAATGAAGTAGAAAAATATTTCAGTGGCATAGGTAACTTTGTACTGAATAGATATCTCTATTTATAAAAGGATATATTTCAAATGTACATACTTTTGTTATAAATTTCTTCATTTCAGAATTGCAAACAAAAAATTACAGTAACTCTCATAATAGATTTTTTCTATGATAGATATTTGTGGATCTCATTAAAGTGGGAATTTTAAGAACTCTGAAAACTATTATTAAGTTTACAATATGAAATACATATTTCCAAAGTTAATATCAAACTCAACATGGCCAGAACTTGTAGCCACTCAGAAATAAAAAGTGCTAGAAAAGCCTATTCACATGAGCCTACAAACTCATGTTTGGAACCCTCCACAAAGTTGCTTTCATTCATACTTTCCTTTTTTTCTCTATTTTAAGAACACCAAAAATTCATTCCTCTGAGCTATCAAAGAATATTAACTGTTTCAGAAACTCTTACTTTTTTTCAAAAGTATTTAGAAAATTATAAAATTTTGAGAGCTTAACACAAATTCAAATTGCAAAAATAATTAAAGGGAGGGGGTGGGGGCAGGGAGGAGAAATGAACCAAGCCTTGTATGCACATATGAATAATAAAAGAAAAATGAAAAAAAAAAATCAAGAAAATTAAATAATTTATTTTTTCAGTAATATAATGAGAGTAAGTAGTACATTGTTAATATTTTGTGTATTATTTTAAAATTCATGGTAATCAGTAAAAAGTTGTCTTTTCTCTCAACAGCATTACTTCTCCCCTTTCTCTGTATTGTGTTTCTCCTACATTCACTTTCTTTTCAAATATCCTTTAAAAAATCTCTGAAAACTGCCTGACTTAAATATGCATATGCCAGGCAATAAAATAACCTCTATACAATAAATAATTCCACAGTTCCTTTTATGTTCCTAAAAAAACTTCAAAAAATGATAGCATATCTTTAGAAATGTTTATTTAAAGTCTTTCTTTCATAAAAAGACAAGGATATGGGTTATCTTATTTTGAGGTGAATGGTAAGTTTTAAATCTTGCTACTGACACTAAAAATCACTGTAGATTAAAAGTCAAACATAAAATCTTATAAAACAATGAAATTTTTCTCACAATCTTTTAACACCATCATTTTCCCAAAAATTTTTAAACACAAGTCTATTTTTGAAAACTTCTATTTAGCATATATTTAGTCATAGCTATGCACACTGAGCATTGTAGTCAGGATGACCTAAACTGATCCTGGAAATTGTTATTAAGTTTTCCAGTGGCTAAATGGTTTAACCTAATGTAATCTTAGTGCTGGGTACAAAAATCTTAGGTGTTCATCAAAAGACATACACCAAAATAATCAGGTTAAATTCATCACTTAGGTAAATAATATAATCTATTCATTTTATAAGTTGTCTGGGTTCATAAACACTGAGATACAATCAAGAGTCATTTATGAAAAGTGCTCATTCAATGTTATGAGCAAACTTTTACAAGCTGTTCATAAACTTTAGGAATGCGATTTTATGATCAAAAATATGTGTTTTTCAAAGTATTATGATAAATTGCGTGTTAAAAAATGGAGAGATCAGGACCTGGAGAGGACAAGCACCACAACCATGTAAGATCTGCCACAATGTTTATGTGTAAGAACTATGTGTCTGAAAAGACAGGAAATATATTTAACACTTTTGTCTTATAAAAAACTTCCCTGTTACCTCTATAGAATTCCTGATTGTTTACATGATAGCAATAGTTATATTGTCACTTGTCCCACCAGCAAGAGGAAAAAATAAATTTATGTGTTAATGACTATTCTGCTAAAATGATAATAATTTAATTAATTATATCTTTCTGAAATAATTTTAATGCTAATTCAGCATTTCTTTACATAATATACAGTGTACATATTTATAATTAGAGTACCAATGAAAACTATCAAATATTCTGTTTACATGTTAGTGAAAAATAAGTTTAGATAAACATTTACAATTAATAATCTCTGTAATGATGAAATTCTTCTTCTTTACTCAAATTTTGTGATGCTTGTTGGGGTTTTACATTAATTACATTTGCATTTCTTAAACCAAAATGCTTGAGAACAACTTAAAGTAAGAAATTATTTTTGCTCAGTTTTAATCATGGTGCCAAGGGTGTGATGGATCAGAGCAATTCACAGCTTAGTAGCCAGGTAGCAGAAATGGGCAGAAAGGGGTCAGGGACATGACATCCCCAAGAACCCATTCCAAATGAATATAAACTCCAGCTAGGTCCCGCTTCCTAAAGTTTCCACAAATACCCTAAACCATGCCACCAACTGAAGACCGAAGCACAAACAGGTGAGACTGTTGAGGAACATTTGCATCTAAATCTTAACATTTATTATTAATGAATAAGAGTGTGAACGTTGAGGAAATATGCTCTGATTATCATCATAAAAGCAATAATAAATAAAATATTGTGGGTTATAATATGTCTCATTTATACTATTAATCTTAATTTTCACAAAAACATTAAAATTCAAGCAATGAATTTTACATGAGTTCACATAGGAAAACAGGCACAATTAGAAGCAAGAATCAAATAAGTAAAAAACCAACATTAATACTGAACTCGTACTTACATGGGTACTTTTTTAAATTTTGAAAATTGTGTTTTCTCCATTAACATCATTCTTAATATTTATGATCCACCATTGTCAACTGAAAAATGGATATAGAAAAATTATCTAGCACATGGGTTTACTGTAAGATGAAAAAATGTAATCAGCAAAGTATCTTAGTAGTCAATGAAAATAGAGCTTATCCATATTATTGGTATAATTTATATTACTCTAGTGATTGTTAATATAATTTTACTCTTTTGTTTGTGTGTTACTCTATTGTTTGTTGATTGTTAGTATAATATTACTCTAATGATTTGTTAATGTAAAGTATTTTTTCTTTATGAAATAATTAAATTTCACTTATTTTGCTAAGTTTTGGAAAGCTCAACAGTAAAATATATGTAAATTTTGTTTGGTTTTTATAAGAAATACCCAGAGTTTCTTTTTAAATATAGGCAAATAATGCTATCACCTCTTTTTGTGTTTTGCTAGTTCTGGGCTTTTGAACTCAGAACCTTGCTTTTGATGTGCAATCACTCATCCACTTTAGGCATGTTTCCAGCCCTTTTTGCTCTAGTTATTTTTCAGGTAGTGTCTCATGATTTTTGCCTGATGTCAGCCTCAGACCATGATTCTTTTATCTCCAACATCAATGTAGCTCAGATTAGACACATGAACTGTGTCCAACCCAACCATTTCATTTTTATTATTCATTTATCATTGATTCTCATTTTAATGAATTAATCATTTCACTGATTTCCTGTCTCTCTGTAGGATAAAGTCATGTTCCCCATGGAAATATACTACTATACCCATAAGGATTTCTTTTGGTTGATTAAAACCTAAGAGTATGTTCTTTCCTTCTCACTTCAGCAAAGTCAAAAGGCAGATATCAAGGGTCAGCATAGCTACTGTATCATACCATCAGGACAGAGGCTCCTTCACTCTGCTTCATCATAGTTAACCTTCTTTGCCTTGTATACAGAAGGTTAAACAGTAGATAGTGAACCAACTCTCTTCCATCCTGAAGGTCAAATGGCTGTGAATGAAGCAAGAAGAAAATGAAGATAAAGTTTCAAAGGGGAAATTCCTAGTAGCTGACTCATCCTCCTCTCCAGAGATTTCCTGAAAATCACCTCAGAGTAATTTTTTCCATGTTTCTATAGTCTCGCCTTCAGTATAACAGATGTGTGAAATATGAGATGCTTTTGTTAAATACATACACTGACCCCCTCATACAAATTCAGGTTTTTGTTACTAAAAATAGCAAAAATAACAATGGTTAGACAATTAGATAATCTGTCAAAGCAGAGAAAAATGAGAGATGATCCTTGCATAGAAAGAATACCTCTATCGGTAGCATTCCTATGAAAAGATCCATGGTACTATGAAGCTTAGGAGAATCCCACAGATATTGCTAGAGATATGCTTCCCTTACTATGGCTACTTTAGTCTATTCTTTTGATGAATTCAGCAAACTGTTGCACATAGGAACTAAAGATATAATGCCATGCTTCTATGAATCTGTTACTGAACTCCAAGATTTTATATTATCATGACATTAAATATTCAGCTAAGATTATCATTTTTATGTGACCTGGAGGCATGTCTTAAATTTTATCTGTAAGCTTTTGATTTGTTTAATTATATAAGACTTTTATGATTTAAATGGCCCATATTACAAACCATATGAAGAGAACAATATACTTTGCCCACACATTCTGATTAACAGTTCCTTTTATTGGTATTAGACCTTATATTGTGATGGCAGAATGTTCAAGCACTTTTTGAATTTGCTTATTCAAAAGTGTTGTTTACCAGTGGCTTGCTAGTATTCACAGATTTGGAATCTGAGAAAATGTAGTGTCTCCATCAAAGGCATCCTTGTTAAAAATTTTAGTTAAACCCTTCACTATCTTTTTTTTTTTTTTGAGACTAGGGTTTGAACACAGGTCTTTGCACTTGCAAAGCAGGTGCTCCAATGCTTGAGCCATACCTCCAGTCCACGTGGTTCTGGTTATTTTGGTGATTGGGTCTCATGAACTATTTACCCAGCCTCATCTGTAAGCTCCATCCTCCTAACCTCAGCCTCCCACGTAGCTAAGATTATAGGTGTGAGTCACCAGCACCTGCCCAATTCTTCAAGTGTATTCTTATACAACTTTCAGAATGAACATTTTTTTGTATAATCCTTATTAACACATTTACAAATTGATGTATCACAAACATTTATCTCATTGCTATAGTAAATGAGAAAATTACAATAAATCTATTATTGAAGAGCTACAGCTGTTACTGAAATAAAGACATCATCCTTTACTTTCTTGACTTCTGAGAATAGGAACTAGGAATAAGTAAGATGGCTATAGACTACTATTGCTCAATCCTTCTCTCAATTTACTCATTGAGCGACTGTTGTGAGTCAAATGATGATCCACATAATAGAAATATAACAGTAAACAAGGGAAATAAGTTGTCTCCCCTTCAGATTTTAGCCATGGGAATTAAAAAATACAAATAGGAAAATATTAGATAACATCATTTCAATCGGTGACAAAGGCTGTGAGCAACTAATACAAAATTGAAATGAAATTATTTAAGTTAGAATGTCAGGAAAGGCCTCAAATAGCTTATCATTTGAGTCTGAACTAAAAAGAGAAGCTGCTTTTAAGGGAGAGAAGATATGTTCCAGAAGAGAAAATAAATGATGTAAAGGCCCTAAGGCAGGATAGACGCTAATAGTTTCCATTGGCATAAACAAGAGTAGAATGGTTCTAGAGTCATGAGGGAAGGACAGAAATACAAATTTAGGGCACATTAGAAGCTTGTTAAGATGTTCAACTATTTTTCTAAGAGAAAATGAAAATTTTTAAAGAGTAAACATAAATGAAAGTTATTAAAGGGTGATATGAATTAATTTATGTTTTGGACATTTATGATTCGTAAACATGAAAGTTTTTTCTCAAATTTATGTATTGATAGGAACAAGTAGAAGACTCAGTCAATAACTGGATAAAGCATAGGAGGTTCTTCCACAGAGAAGGTTTTCTAGTCTTGGCTAGCATTTTTCTTTATGGAATAGAAATGGATTTTCCAAAGTTGAAAGGAAATCATGTCAATTTTAAATGCAGGAAGTGATGCATGGGGAAGAATGAATTTGCATAGAGGGGAGTATGACGAATATTGAGAAAGGCCTTGAGAAGAACTTCTTATCCCAAGGTTTAACTTTCTTGGAATTTTCTTTTTTACTATTTCTACTATTTGAAAACAAACTTCATATTTCATCATTTATTTTTTTCCTGCCTTTAGATTGATTACTTTGAGTTCAATAATAAATTTGGTAAAGTTTTATACATTCTTGTAATAATGCTGAGAGAAGGAAAAATGTCTAAAATGTCAGTATGACTTGCCTTATGTCTGCTAAGCACCCTTACGAAAGAGGAGCATTTCATGATGGAATGTATCCAGAAGTTGAACTGAGTGGTAATGAGAACAGTGAGAGGTGGCACACGAAAGATCTGGACAGGAACAAGAGGATCACTTGATGATGAGGCAAATGATGAGTAGATGAGTCCTTAGATAGAAATCACCACTTTCCCCAGACTAATTTTAAAGAAATGGAGCCAGTCCATTACCAAGGTCATCTTTGCCCGAAACAGTGGCAGTGTCCCTTAGTGTGCTCCACTGTCTTCAGCACTTACCTAAAAAATCAAAATTCAAGTTTTACTTTATATCAAGCAGTTGGGTACCAAGGTTGAGAGGCTCACATGGCCAAGAGCCTAATCTAATAGTGTTCTCATGTTCCTATGAAACCAAATTAAAAAATGGTAACTATTATAACCACATACCAAACACATTCTAACAGAAAAACAATTGATGACATTATCTAATGGAAGTCTGGGAGAAAACTATTATTTTGATAAAGTTACCTCAAAGAAAAATGAATAGAAAGATAAAGGCTGGGGCATTACAATGAGATAGAACAACCTTGCAATGGACGTGACCAGAACAGCACACTGTTTGTATGAAAATGCTGACAACAGTTTCCTAGAGAGTATTGGTACATAATGATGAACAGGTTAGTGAGTAATAGAGTCTAGACTTCAGTCCAAGCACTATGGCCAAGTGGAAAGGATTTGGTAGAAAGTTAATATCCACTTTAGAAAGAAGTAAAATGACTTTTAAAAAACTGTGTTAGGCTCTAGAGCTGTAGGAAACACGCATTTGAAAAATATGGCAGATGATAAGTACTCTCTTATTTGAATAAGTGTATAAGGCAACATCCTCTCTAACCCATTGTAGAGGAAAAATGAAATAAAACTAGTACCTAGAAAATAGTAAGTGATCATTTACTATTTGTAAATGAGTTCTGCATAGTTTCTTTGTAAAATAAACAAAGAACTGCAGTTCAATAATTCATAGCTAATATATACATATATATATATAATTTTTGCATTAGCACTGCTTATTTTTTAATAATCTCAGATCATCACCAGGTAATTAGGTTTTCACTTATTTTGCAAATGAAATTAACTTTATTACACTTTATTTTCCTAAAGGCATAAGAAAAATAAATGTTTTCCTCTACTGTTCCTAAAATTTCCACATTCCATGGGACTTTAAATAAAACATTTGTTTATTAAACCTGTTCTAATCTTTTGGGAACATAGTTGTTATGTTATCTAACTTATACCCACATTCTGCTTTTGAATTCTCAGCTCTATTAGTTCCTGATGAATTTTATGCAGATTACATCACCCAGATTTCCTGAGTGCATGAGAATCAAATAAAGAGGCCAAGCCACCATGTCAATCCTCTGCCTTTGCCTTAGTAAATCCTTCCTAATTAGCAGGTGTCTGGTTGGTTCTTTTCCCCTGTCACTTTCACGTTTTCTACCTTGCCTATGAAAAATTTTTGCTGGAATGTGTGTGATTACTCACTTTAGCTATTGCTATATAACAAATAATTAATACTTTCCTTCAATATGATCAGTTTTCTTCAGTGATTAATAATTGTTTGCATTCTTTACATTTTGACATGAAAACAGATATATGGTAATTATTTTATTATTGGAAAATTAATTTATTGAAGTATGTTGGTAAGTTACAAACCAGATGTGCAATTATAATCTTCCTCTGCTGACTCTATTAGCAGGAATCTTTGGGGACTTTTGAACAAAATACCTTGTGTTTGACCAGGCAAGAGGTAAGCATGAAACACCATCCCAGGTTTTTCTCCTTGTAAGCTAAGTCTTTTTATTTTTTATTTTATTTTTATTGTTGTACTGAGTGGGAGTACACTGTGGCATTTGCAAAAGTTCCTACAATATATCAAGTTAAAATTAAAAGGGGCTGATGGAGTGGCTTAAACTACAAGAGTGACTTCCTAGCAAGCATGAGGGCCTGAGTTTAAACCCCAATGCCAACAAAATAAATAAAAACACCAAAACCTCCAGTAAATTTGTTTTTAGTGTACATGTTTCTGAATATATATTCTATAAGAGTAACTAAGTAATACATTTGAAAAAAATGTTTCCCTCTGTCTCCCTTTCTCTATTTAATTATACATTAATTGTCTCTCTGGTTAGCATTAGGCAAAGACTGCAGTGGAGATACATATTACACTAAGAAATGTTCTTTTGAGGGCAAAGAAGCTGATCTTTCAACCCTAAAACTCGTAATTTACCCATAATTAAAAGAGTAACTGTTCAGGATTATACAGAATCATATTTTTTTTCCTGGTTCATTGAGGAAATAAATAAGCATAATCAGGCAGCCTTCTCTTCTGGTTTTCATCTAATCCTTCATAGTGAATATGTTGAGCTGAGAATTTTCAGACCTAACTGTGAATGATTTTGTGTTGCTTGGAAGAAAACAGCTTAGATCAAGAGCCAAACTGAGCATATGGTAGAAACTCAGTGTCTTTTAGTACCAATGAATGGTGATAGGAAAATGAGCAACCTAAAACCATGGGCAAGATCAACAATTTCAGGCAATTGTAGTACTTGACATGAAAAATCCAATTAACTTTTATGGTACTGAAGTTTTCTAGAATTCCTTGCTTCCAAAACTTGTGGCAGTCAAGAAATAATCATAGATTTTTAGCTTTCCTTTAATTACTGACTGCAAAAACTATTCCTTGCCATGAGAGAAAAGAATCACAAGGATGCTTGTTTTTAATCTATGGTAAAGCCAAGCAAAGACCATCCAAAATCCCATTCTTGTCTCACAAGGAGTAGTTGAATGTTTTTTTCTAATTGACCAATCTGGACAAAATGACTGCTTTCTGAATCCAAGTATAGTCCAACTTTTCTTTTTCGCCAGGTTCTTGAGTATTTCTTTGTCTTTAATTATTTCAATGTTGAACACATCCTAAATCACCCCTCCATATAATTGGCTCACCCATCTAAGAAAAAAATATTTCCACGTCAACTGTCCTGTCAGATAAATTTTTAGACTTGCTTACTCAGTTCTGTGAAAGCAAAGCTCTTTTTGGGTGCTATTTGATTAAGTACAGATGTGGTTGGAGTTTTGTCATATTGTAATAATCCTCCTTCCTCCCCTTGCAAGAATGGCCCTGCTTTATCACCGTAGTCTTCTTCCCTTCATGGCAATAATCCTTTCTGATACTGTTTCTTTACTGAAGTCAGGATTTGTTTTTCTTTGATAGTATGTACTCAAGAAGGGGACTGGGGGATCAGATGTTTCAAAGTCATGCAAACCTTTGCTTTTTATCTAACATCAACTATTAGAAGGGCAAGAGGAAAACTTAGGAACCAAATTGAATTATTATCTCAAAAACAATTACTTCAACTCCAAGATCTTGTTTAAATTATTAGATCTGATTGTGTTTTAAATTGATTGTTTGCTAAAATTATTTCCCCACTATTCCTTCTGCTCCCAAGTTTGTTGTGACAGGGAGACTCATCTAAAAAACAAAGATTAGAGATTTTATAAAAATATATACTATCTGCAAATCTGAGTTTCATGTGAGCAAATTTGTGAACCACCTCTATCTATACTTCATGGTCCTTGAAAAACTAATCCTTTTTTCTTAGCCTTCTTTTTCTTATTTTACACATTTTTTTTCTGGCTCCTTTGACCTACCATTTTATAGATTTTACTTGTCATCTTTCTTTGTTTTCATTTTTTATGGTTTAAATACCTATTCTTCTTAGACAATTGCTCATTATCAAGAACACTAGGAAATAATGATATACTCCATGAAAATCATTTTATTCATTGAGGAAAAAGAAATAAATTAGTATAAAACCTATTACCCTACTGCTCTTTCCTCTGAAGGTCTTGTTTTGTACTTTTAAAATGATCTGTCACATAATTTTGTACATGTTATTTCTTTTTTATTTAGTCACATTCTGTTCTCTATTTTCCTTTAGCAATGTGTATGGTATCTGTGTTCTAGTAGTGAAATTATCTATAGTTTTAATTTTTTTTTACATAAATGAGATTCTATGACTGAAAGATTTATAGGGCTTCATTTCATACTCAATCTATTTTAAAAATATGTTTACTTTAAAAAATAAGAGTATACAATGATTTTTATAATATATTCACAATATTATTTGCTCATCTAAGTTATTTCCAAGCCCCATAAATTTTCCTTTATCCACGGAAGCACTTCTTGATTATTTATGAATGTTATTTATACAGTTCAATGCAATGATAATGCCAAGCAACCTACTTTAAAGTAGGTTAAACTTTTCAGAAAGAAGATATTTCTAAAGTCCAATCTTGACAGGCATACATTATATAGGGAGAAATGTCAAGCATGAGATAATTCGTGCTGATAATTATTTTTAAAGAGCAGGAAATAGAACATTATTGTTACAGAAATTTGTCAGGAGAAGCTTGATTTTTATAGATGATGTAGAAATATGAAAGGATTTAGGGTAGAACATTTAAAGTCTTCCCAAGTGAAGGAAATAAAGTAGGTGGTGAAAGGAAGGCTGTGTCCGATTGTAGAGATTGGAAAAAATCCTCTTAAGACAAGCACATGCTTGAGGGAAAGTCTTTCAAAAGCACTTGAAAATGCCTAGAAAGCGCTTTAAAAAATGATCTAATGAAGAATAAAAGGAAAATGTAATGAAAGGAGGATATATGTTCATAACAGCAAATTGAACTCTGGTAAGGAATATTTGCACAAAATAGGATTCATGAAATGTCTGTGTCCTCCTAAATTTCACAGTATACTTTGTCAGATGCCACTATGTTTGTCAATTAGGCTTAGGCAATGCAAAATTTGAAAAAAGAAAAAGTCATGTATGGCCCGTTCTCACTAAAGGGATATATAAATTCAGGAAGCACAAATGACACAGTTTAGGCTCTGATCTTTTCTGAAGATGATCTTTTCTCTACCTATTAATGTTTCTTAGAAGTATTCACCTGAAGAGAAAAATGCCTTTTCTTCCATGACAAAAGAGGTAAGCCTTTGAAATTCAGTCTTTGTTCTTCAAAATGTGAAGAACTTGTATAATGTACAAAGATTTCTCTCTGAAGCACATAAACAAAAGAATGTCTTGCTGTACACAAGTTATCTGTTTAACTGAGAGCCCTTTCTTTCCTCTTCTCTCCTGATTTAAAGTATCCCAACATGGCACAAAAAGTAAGATCTAATCATTAAAACAGTTGACTGTGGATTTCTACTGAGATTTTAGATAACACTTCTCACAAATTTATGATACAATATGTCCCTAAAGCACATTAGAAATTGACTAAAGAGTACTTGTTGATTTTTTTCTTTAAAAAATATCAAATGAAATTAAGTTTTCCATGAATGATATGCACTACTTTCAGAGCTAATCCATTTATAAGTTGTTTGCCAGCATAAACATTCAAAAATAAAGACATAAACATGTAAATTATTCTAAACATATTTTTTGTGTCACATGAAATAGAAACATTGATCAAAAAGCAATTCTCTGTGTCAAATATACATTTTTTTCTTTTGTTTGTTTTTAATTGTGGGAAGAAGTTTTAACTTCTGAGAAAAATATATCTCTCCTGTCATTCTACGGTAAAAGTTGTTGCTACCAAAAATTTACAAAAATTTAAAGGATTTTTATCCATCTCTTGTTTTTTACTTTCCCGGTTTCCTTTTGAGAATATTCTTCCTCATGCAAATATGTTTCTCCTTCTATTGTCTGCAGTTTTATTCAGAATAAAAAAAGTTCTTCAAAAATCTCAATATACCCATCTCTCTTTTTAAATGAAGTTAAGAGAAAGTAGCCTTGTAGATGTAGGGAAATTTTCAGAAGACGAGAATATCAACAAATGTTCTAACATGGAAAAGGCCACTGTTTTCTCTACTTCAGGAGGTTGTGTCTCAAAAGAGCAACTGGATAAGGAAATAAAGGGAAGTAAAGATGGGGTTGTGGTGATTCTTCAAGGATTCTTCAGATATTTTTGAAAAATTTGCATACAGAGTAGATTATAAGCATTGGTTAAGGGTTAACAAAACCATTTTAAATTTCACATGTACATTAAAGATGATATTGATTTGGCTCACAGTTTTTCATACCTGCAAAGTAAACTACTAGTTGATTGATGAACATGGAGCAAAATCCTATTTTTTTCCATAAACTGAGTAAACAGTTTCTATCTACATTGAGATATGTGCCCAATAGTGAAGAGTAAACTTTTTTTTGAATAAGGACATTTAAGTACAACTTTTGACAAATACAGGCTTAACTAATTCAGGTGTAACTACTAGGTAACTACACAAACACTATACCGAAAGACATAAACAAAACATTTGAGAAGGAACATCAGATTTTGAATTCTGGGGAAAAAAGAGACTCTTCAGAGATGCTTCATCTAAGTTTCTAAAGAAACACACTTGATGAAGTAAGTAATAACAACACTAACTCCTCCAACAAAGAGTGCAAATTTTAAGAAAGACAAAGAAAAAAAGAGAAATGCAAAGACAAAAGAATGAGTGACCCATAGACGCACACATTTACAAATAGAAGCATGCAGGAATAGATCCATTTTTAAATTTTTAAAAAAATTTTTTTATTCATTTATTCACATGTGTATACATTGTTTGAGCCATTCCTCCACCCCTGCCCCTCATCCCTTCCCTCTCCCCACCACCCTGCCTCGCTTCTAGGCAGAACCTGTTCTGCCCTTATCTCCAATTTTGTTGAAGAGAAGACATAAGCGATAATAAGAAATACAAAGCATTTTTTATAGTTGAGATAAGGATTGCTATACAGAGAGACTCCTAGCATTGTTTCCATGTACAAATGTGTTACAACCCAAGTTGACTCATCTCAAACCAAATTGACAGAGGTTAATATGAGAAGGGGATCAAGCTGCCTTTAAACTCCTTCTGACTCAGTTCTTTGTGGTGCTGGAATCACAAGCACAAAGTTATTTTATTTCACATATTTGTTACTCTAACAGAAACAGAAAACTTTTGACTAACATCAAAACTAGGTACTCAGAAGTGGAGTTATTCTGTGACTATATCTGACACAGTGTTTAAAAACCTTCAAAATTCATTTGTGGAAGAAGTTTGGAAAAGTTTGAGAAACAGGTTAGAGCAAAACCTAGAAAGACTATAAGCAAGCTAAATTGGTGATACAGGTGAAGGATTAGAGGACCAGAACAAATACAGAAATGTGAATAGTTCAGTTTATGTTCGCAAGATTTCAGATGGAAATAAAAACTTTGAAATTTTATTAAAGGGCATCATTTGTACAACAGGGCAAATAAAGTGACCATATTATGCTCATGTCCCGAGACAATGCAAGTAACTAAATTCAATGGTAATGAACTTGGTAATCTGGTGGAGGAAATTTCAAGGTAGCACTGAACTCAGTGAATAGCATGAGATTGGTAACAACTTTTAGATAATTTTTATGAGAATCAGGAGAAAAAGTAGAAGAAGAAGGTTTGAAAAATTTATAACTTGGAAACCAAAGAGTAAAGATTTAAAGTGCTTTCAAGTTGTCAGTCAGCTTTCCATTACTGTAACAAATATTTGAAATTAAAAAAAAAAACTTAAAAAGAAGAAATACTTATTTCATCTCACAGTTTTGGAGGTTTCTTCATATGCTGAAGTGGGTCATTCCTTTTGAGCCTGTGTGAAAGCAACAGATCATGGTGGAGATATAATGGTCAAGCAAGCTACTCACTTTATTATAGCTGTGACACAAAGGAGAGAGAGGAGAGACCAGCATCTTATAACCTCCTTTGAGGGTACAATCCTCTTGACTAAAATCTTCTCCTAGGCTTCACCTCTTAAAAGTTCTACCATCTTACAATAGTTCCAAACTCTGGGGACCAAGTCTTTAAATACATGAACTTTTAGGGTACATTTGACCAAACTATAACATTTCATTCCTTACCCCAAAGGCTCCTGTCCATTCCTCAATGTAAAAACTTAATTTTTAGAGCTCAAATAATTTCAAAATTCTTCATGATTCTAGTATTGTTCCAAAGGTCATATCTATCATGTCCCCTGAGATCCAACAGAATCTTTTAGCTATGAGTTCCTACACAAATCCAAGAAATACTTTAGTTCAAGATACAATGGCAGAAGATAAATATTCCCATTCGAAAAGGGAGGTATAAGGGCAATGAGAGAAAGAATCAGGCCAAGGTAAGACCAAAACCTAGCAGGACAAATATTACTTTGTACAATTATATGTCCAGCATCTAATGCAAAGGATTTGAGACAGACTGGCCCCTATAGCTTTCCTGGCTGCAGCCTACATAGCCATTTTCTTGGACTAGTTTGCTCACTGCTACTTGTCAGGGGCTGCTTGCAGGGATGCTAACCCTGCCTCATACTGTGTCTTCTCAGGCTTTCCTTTGCAATTGTGGTGGAACCTTCCATGACCTTATAACTTTTGCACTCAGCATACATGAAAAGCCAGTGTCATAAGTACGATGGCAGTCTGTGTCACCAGTATAAGCTGTACCTGGGCCGGATGGAATGGCACAGACAGTAGCCTCTTTGTACCTTGTTACCTTAGGCTGTCCTAGACATGCATCTTTTCTCAAGATTGTACCATGGAAAGTCTTTGTGTCAAATTTGCATTTTTATAACTCTGAATCTGAGATTCCCACCAAGAATCTTCCTTATTGTCTTACTACAATGTTCTTAACTACTTTTAATGGTGTTACTCTCATTAGTAATTGTACCCTTTTAATTGTACCTTTTAAAAGTACAATTTCCTGGCCAAAATGCAAATTTTCTTAATATTCCTGATAGGTTTTTCCTTACTCTCTACTATCACTGTAAATATGGGTAAAAGGAAATAATAATACTCATGTCAGTGCCTGAGTGCTTTGCTTTTACTGACCAGATTAATTATCCTATCACCTTTAATCTGACATCTCATAAGGTGTTAGGGAATGTCAAAATATAGAGTTTTGTTTCTGCAGTGTAATGAAGGTAGGCTTTAGTCCAGTTTCTAATAGAATCTTCATTTACATATGAAACCTCATCACCTTGGCTTTTTCTGTTCATATTTCAAGCAGAATCAGGTCTTGTGAGCCCACAACAGAACTGTCTGCTAAGCTCTGCTTATGACATTTTAGAATTTATCTTGCCTATTTCTTCAAATTTTTTCAAATCTCTCCTGAAAACCAATTTCAAAAATTTCTCAACCACATCATCACAATAATCACAGCAAGAATTTTACCACTAGTACCGATTTTCTATGTTAGTCTGCTTTATATCACCATAATAAATAATGAGATAATTCACTTCAAAAGAGAACAAGGTTTGTTTTGGCTAAGAGCTTGGGAGGATTCAGTCCACAATAAATTGGTCCTATTACTTTTAAGCCTATGTCAATGGAGTACATCATGGTGATTTGTGGGGAGTATAGCAAAGCCACGCACCTCATGTGCAGGACAAAACAGTGAAAGAGAATGAGATCAAGGTCTCACAATCCCCATTAAGGGCACATCACCAATTATCTAGATCCTTCCACTACATACACCCCTTACAATTTCCATCACCTCTCAGAAGTATCACACTGGAGAATAAGATTTTTAACACATTGGCCTTTGTAGTCAATCCATATCCTAATTATAGCAGAATGTATTATGCCAAGATCCAATGAAATAAAGTGGTCAGGAAATAAAGTCTATAAATATGAACAAAATTTAAAGTCTGTAATTAAAAATTACCACAGCTAAAATAAAACTTACTGGATGAGCTTAACAGTAAATTTGAGCTAGAAGAAAACTATTTAGGAAAGTTGAAGAAAACCTGTAAATGTTACACAATTTCAAGAGTAGAAAAGAAAATGAATGGAAATGAAGAACCTCAGAGAGCACCATTAAACACATAAATACATGTGTAAGTAGGAGTACCAGAAGGAGGGGAGAGATAGAATGGATAGGAAACAAATATCAAAGGAAATAGTGACTGAAGACTTCTTCAATTTGATGAAAAGTACCAATTTGCATATCCAAGGAGCTCCTCACATTCTAAGCATAATTATACACATAGTTCCACACTCAGCCAAGCAACTTCAAAATGTTAAAAAGCTAGCAAAAATGAAAAAAATCCTACAAATAAAAAGAAAAAAATGATTTAATCATAATAAATGAACTACACTATAATTAACAACAAATTACAAATCAAAAAAAATTAGAGGGAGAAGTTCACATTATAAGTATGAGAAGAGAAGAATAAAGAGAGAATTCTCTACTAAAAATCACGTATCTGAGAAATATCTTTGAAAAATGAAGGTAAAGTGAAAACATTCTTACCATAACCACTGAGACCATTTGTTGCCAGCAGATCTTCCTTGCAAGAAATAATAAAGGATTTTTTAGCCTAAAAGGCCAGTGAGCTCAAAGGTCACTCAAATCCATACTTTTTTAAAGAGTTGCAGTAGATACTATATAAGTTACTCCAAAAAAAAAAAAAAAGAGTAATTGTGTTTTTCTTCTTTTCTTGTCAGATTTAAACATCTATTGCAAAAAGTGTTAGGTTCATAATTATATTATTGGTCTGATAATAAATTGAAATAAAATATACTTGATAATGAGAACAAAAAGGAGTGTATTCATTGTGGACTGAGTTGTACTGTTTCTCCTACCATTTCACATCCTTAGTATTTTAGAATGTGGCTGTATTTAGAGAGAGTATTATTAAGTAATTATGTGAAATAAGGTGAAGTATTAATTCAACATGTGCAATGTTCCCACGAGAAGGGAAAATTTGGACACAGACATGTAGAGAAGGCAGAGAGAGAAGAAATTAAAGAAAAAAGCCTCAAAAGGAAGCAAATGTACTGCTACTGTATTCTCAGAATAAGACCCTCCAAACTGTAAGGAAATTCTGTCACTTAATCCTGCTAGTCTTGTAGGACTTTGTTATGTCAGCCCTAGAAAACTAAAATTCATAAAAATTAAAAACTTTTGCATGGTAAATGATACCACCAAGAAATTAAAAAATAGCACCAGAATGAGAATACCCATTTTAATCATATATTTGACAAAGTACTTGAATCTAATATATAAGAATCCTTCTCATGTCTATAATTACAGCTACTTAGTAAGAAGAGATCAGGATTGTGGTTCAAGGCCAGCCCAGACAAAAGTGAGCAAGGTACAATCTTAACCAAAATGCAAGGTGGCACATGTCTGTAATGTCAGCTTGGCAGGAGGCAGAGTTAGTAGAATCTCAGTTCAGGCTGACCAGGACCAAATCCATAAGATCCTATCTGAAAAATCACTATAGCAAAAGGGGCTAGGAGTGTGCCTCAAGTGGTAGAGAGCCTGACTAGCCAGCATGGGATCCTAAGTTCAAACCCTCGTACCAGACAGAAAAAAAAATTCAAAATCCCTACAATGCAAAAATAAATGTAAATATTCCAATGAATTTGAAAAAACTCTCTACATGGAAGATATACAAATATCCAATAATCTTGTAGATGCTCAACATCGTTAAACATGGGTGAAATGTAAATAAAAATCATGAGATCTTCTTTCATACCCACGAGAATGAATACAATTAAAAATACAGTCAATAATAATTGTTATTGAAGAGTTGGAGAGGATGGCCTCTCATACATTTTTAATTATAATGTAAAATGTTATAGTCTTTATGGAAAATCATGTATAGTCTTCAAATGTTATTTGTACAGTAACTATATCACCCAGACATTGCACTTCTAGGTATATACCTGAAAAATAAAAATGCAGCCTTAAAAATCTGTGTGCATATGTTCATAAAAGCACTAATAATAATATAGAAAAGATAAAACCAAATGTTCATCCTAAGTGAATGGATGAATAAAGAAATTTTGACTTTGTATATTTGTATGTGTGTGTATATATAAATATATACATTTATATGCATATGTACACACACAAGAAGTAAATTATTAATAACTAGGCAAATATTATCAATGAACAGACTAAAATCTGGACCATGAACTAGTACCTTCAAAACAATAGAAAGAATAGAGTCAATATAACATGAGTTCCTATTGATCATTTATTACTTAATAGGTGTTAACACTTGCTTTAATTTGTTTAACTTACCCAACATGCTTTTATTTTGAGTACTAAGTGAAATTATTTATGCATAGGAATTACTGCAGTGCTTAATGCTTAGGAATATACAGATTATGATTATTTGTTTTATGAAAAGCTCTTGATACTGAAGAATGAAAGTAGAAGCACAAGGACTTGAGTTAAACTTTTTTTTGCAGTAATGGTAGGAAAAGTAATGTAGTATAATAGGATAAAAGTGGGGAGAAATTGGGAAAAAGGGGAGAAACTTTTCCTGCTCCACATGCAGGATATGGGAGTAGAGACTCCCGGTTATAATGGGAAGAAAATACAGTCACTAACAGAGACTAAAAAGTGAAGCTTGGTTGCATAAACAGAAAATTAGAAGAATAGATTTTGATGTACTAAAGACAAGATTGTCTATGTTCAGAGTTATCTTCTGAGGCAATGGTTCCTTTCATACGTTGTGCAAAGGTGAACACTTAGCTTTCTCTGAAGCTGGAGCTGAACTCACCTGAGAGGTCACTTTCACTGGAAATGTATTGTTTCTTTAAGCATCAGTTGTCTAAAGATATGATAATAGTCTCCAAGTATTTGGAAGATGAAAATAATATGCTGTCCTTGTTATGCAAATTTAAAACTATTAGCTCATCATCAGGAGAACATGTAAAATTATTTTTCTCCACGATGAATATATCTTTTAATAGTTTTAAATACCCTCCTTAATCCAGTCCCTCTTAAGGCCAAAAGAACTTGTAGTGGGTGAAGATTAATGATGTCTTCTGTAAATAGGGGAAAAAGTAGTTAATAGTCTAATTTTAATAATGACTGAGTCCTTGATCTTATACTACTATATTTTCCCCACACTTCCCAACTCTTCAATTTTCTATTCTCTGACAACAATAAGGTGTTAAACAAATTCTGACACTAACTACCTAGTGTTACTCTCAGATCCCCCAATTTAAAGGGCCTCAGTACAATAAGACTGCACTCGTTCCAGACACCAGTCATAAGTCTGCATCCACTTGATCTCTGGACCACATGGCTGTATATTGGGTTTTTCAGGTTTGAAAATTAGTAAAATTGCTAATAGAACTCAAGAAAAGATCTTACATAAATTTTTTGGTTTATCCTAAAGGAGCAAAGAAAGAAACACACAGGGCAAAATAAGGGTAGAAGGAAGCATGGAGTTTTCATGCCTTTTGTGAATGCACAGCACTCTCAGCCCTTCAATCTCAAACTTTGACATTTAGGGATTTTTCAAGAGGTTTCCTTGGCAATTAGTGACTAATTAGTGACTCAATTTTTAGCATGTCTTCATTCCAGGATTTGAAGATAGTAGTGAAACTTCTAATTTTGTTTTAGCCTTTTAGGTGAAGAACCCTTATCATGAACCTATCTAGGGGACCACCAAGAGTTGCCCCATTATAACACTAAGCCATGTCTCAAAGGAAAATCCAAGGCTTTTAGGAGTTTTATGCAGACACCAGAAAAAAACATGAAATATTTTTCTGTGACACAACAAATGTGTAGAACATTGAATTAGAGCATAACAAGAAATTGAATTATTGGCCACTATTCAACATACTTAGTATACATTTAAAAAAGTAGAATTCTCTATGTTTGCATCCTTGGATTCAATCAAGCTCAGATGTAAATGTAATATTTTTAAAATTATATCTGTGCTCTGTGAGATTTTTTTGTTATTATTCTATAAACAGTTCTAAATCACATGTATTTAATTTTGTTTTGATTTATCAAAATTGCATAAGATATGTTATATAAAGATTACTTAAAGTATACAGAAGAATGTGCATAGGTTATATCCAACTGGCACACCATTTTATAAAATGTCTTCAACATCCATAGATTTTGGCATACACATGGATTGCAGAATCAATCCCCTCCAGATAATAAGGGACAAGGGACAACTGTATTATTTTGTAGCTTCTGACCAAGAGTTCATGATTAGCCATTTTTGCACTTAGCTTTTTTTTGATCAAATTTGAGTCAGGCTTCCCTACTTCACACAGACATCTGAACTTTCATTTCCCTCGAAACCTGAGCAAGCACTAAAATGAAGAATATACCCTCTCATCATCTTGTTCCAAGGATAAGGTACACACTACACACGTTTCCAGTCAGGTGGGACTGTTATGCTTTATACTTACTTCTCCTTTCTTGACTTCCCCTAAGTGTTTCTGCAAAGTTCTGCTTATCTTTTCTATAGAAGCCTTTAATGTTTGATTCTGAGACAGCTGGAGATTTCTGAGCTCAGAGCCTTCTCCCCATTACAACAGTCTCTTGTTTTCTATGTATTTGTTTTCACTTGGCATTCTTAAAGCAAATGTTAACAATGCTATAATTACCTCATGTGACTATATTATTAAGAATTCTACCCAGACAAAATGAAACTAGGAATTAAGCAACTATGACATGAACTTGTGTAATGCCAAAAAGGTAGTGTGGATTATTTCATGAATTTATGAAGAGTTTTTTTTTTTAGGCTCCCACTTTGAAGCAATGTTCTAGAGAAAGAAATGCTGAAAACATCTCATTCAAGAAATAATTGATTGTACGCAAAAGAAAAGTTCTTAAAATTATAAGTGATTTCATTTGTGTGAGCTCTCAAGTATATAGAATTACTTTAAAAATATATATATATATATATCATTTATACAAAGATAACCAGGCATGATCTATCCTAGCTTATTTTTAAATGATATGAGACTAAAAACATGGAACTTTTCACAAATCTGCATGCCATCCTTAAGTAAAGACCTTTTTATACCATTCAGTTTTATTATACACACTTATATCCCATTTTTTTATATTATTATTATTACTATTATTATTATTAGGACATTTGAGATCTGTAAGCTTTCTGGTTATGTTGATAGGAGGGTCAGCAATTCTTCTGTTTAAATAATACCAATTCTTGGCATTATTTTCTAAGACTATCAAAATAGAAAAAAATTACTTATTTCATAGGAATTGAGATATTTGCCACTGGAGGTATGCATAATACATCATTATGGTGACAAGACATCAGAACTTACCCCTCCCCTGTAGCTGTAACTTTGCTCCCCTTAACTAGCTTCTCCCTACCTCCCACTCCAGTAACCCTTCTGCCCTCTAAAAAACAACATTCTCCTCTCTATTTCTATGAACTTGACTTCTTTAAATTCCAGATGTGAGTGACTCTCATAAGCTTTATTTAATAACAACAGA
The DNA here is from genome assembly GCF_047511655.1 of Castor canadensis. Lineage (NCBI taxonomy): Eukaryota > Metazoa > Chordata > Mammalia > Rodentia > Castoridae > Castor > Castor canadensis. Next base: position 23,223,266 of record NC_133390.1, on the reverse strand, counting down.
AAATTTTAGTAAGTCTTTATAATGCAAATGGAATTAAAAAAAAAACCTTTTATTTTTTGGTTGATTTAATTACAGTCTTTTATTTAAAAGAATTCTGTCCAAGGAAATATGTTGTATTCAAAGAGAAATCCATTTTTTTAAACTTTTTGACTGAGTAAAGCAAATGTGTTTTATTTATATCAAAGCAATATTTTTTTAGTAGTAAAAAAACTAGAATCCTCACTTCTATTGGACAAATAATTAGAAAAATATTACACTCATTCATGTACCTTTTATTCCAAGGAATAACAAAAGAGAAAACATGAATAATGAACAGAAAAAAATGTTTTGCAATGTTTACAAATGATTAGATGTGAGAATAATCTGGTTATGACATTTATTACCCTATTAATGGCCAGGGTTGAACTGACTGATGTACTCAATGCATGTTCCCTTCCTACCTCATGGCTTCCTGTGATTACCTCCCAATGCTACATCTCTGCTTAAGAGGATGACATTCCCTGATAGAGCATGGTCATCCTTCCATCAAAGGCATAAATAATCAGTTATTAAAATCCAGGTATAAACAATAAAGCAAACACCAAATGAATTATATAAACATTTATCAAATAACATGGCTATAATTTTTTTCTTTTTCTAAATGAGCTTTACATCACATGGAATTCTTCCACCTCATCCATGACCTCACAATGGGTATAATTCACATACTATTACTGAATAAAATGTTTCTTATTTTTAAAATTATTGCCAGAAACAAGTTTAAGAAATGTTTAGCTTGCAGATTCTTCTAATTTTCCAAAGAATACTAGAATAAAGTAATAAAATCTACTGAAGCTTCATGAATGAACATTATAATCAAAGAACTATTTAAATTCATTACCAATTCCATCAGTTTTAACAAAAATCACACACTTTAGTTTCATCTTCATTTTAAATATTAACAGTTTAAGAATAACAGCAACTCTTCTGAGTGTAAATTTATGTTTTTATGAAGCATCTGTTATATCATATAGAGTGATGAACTTTGCTTTATCAGGAATTGTTGGAGTTGTTTTCAAATGTAAGTTAGATCCTTGGTACTCAAAGATAGTTCACAAACAAGAATATCAGTGACATCTGGACATTTATTAAAATGAGAAATCCTTTATTAAATTTATATAAGTATCTCTCTGCAAAGCCATTAAATTAGAATCTGAATTTTAACAAAATCCCCAGACCATCTGAAAGAATACAGAATGAAATTTAGGCAGCATCAAGTTATTTACTTTAAAAGCATGTAGGGATTCTGTATAAAGTATCCTTTTAAGAAATATGAAATTTAATTCCATGTGTTTTAGGTACTTCCCAATCCGAGACTTTATGCGATCCTTAAGAAGATAAAGAAAGCAGATCTTAAGTTTCCATTTAATCAGCCTAATCCTTGCCCTATCACATCTGTTAACTCGAGGGAAAAGATTGTTTGACCCATTTTTTTTCATTAGTATTTTGGCTCAGTAAAGCAAATTAAAAAACACAAAAGGAATTTTTCAAATTTTGTCACATTCAAAATGTAAGCAAATTCTTTGGCTAGGCAACATGAAGACAAGTAAGTAATAGTTTAGCCATATGGATTTTGACTTCAGTGTTAAAAATACAAATCAAACAGTTTCTCTAAGTTTCAATAAATCTTTCATAACATTGGTTTAGAGTGACCTCTCTGACATTCTTCCTGCTTCTCCATTTTCACTTCAATTACTCTGGTACAAACACTAATCATCTACCATCTGAATTTCCACAACTATTCTTTTCTATTTTCCAAATTTTCTACTAGTTCCCTCCAATTCATTTTCTATAGTGCAGAAATAGTAACAATTCTGAAAAAGAAAACTAATTCCAAATGATAGAGTGGGTGAATTCAACTATAGTATATTGTAAGAACTTTTGTAAATGTCTCACTGTAGCCCCAATACAACAATAATATGATAATAAAAAAGTTTTTTTAAAAAGAAAACTGCTCATATTTTCCCTCTACCTCTTCTCCTTCCCTTCCAATATTTTCATTTTTGGAGAAAAACTCAAATTCTTTAATAGTTTACAGTGAATCTCCCTGATGATCATTTTCTTGCTCTTGTCATGTCTCCTCTCTGTCCATTCACCTTCTCATATTACACACTCCACTCCCAGGGATTATTGAATCCTGGTCAATTCTCAAGTCCACTTTCTGAGATTTGGCTTTATATACTCTGTTTAACTTTTTCTTTCCCCATTATGGAAATCACCCATAGTTTCTTTTGTTTTCTTTTTGTTGTTGTTGTTTATCTATTTGTTTATTCATATGTGCATGGATTATTTGGGCCATTTCTCCCTCTTGTTCCCCTTCTCCCTCCCTCTTCCTCCCAACCTCCTCACTTCCAGGCAGAACCAGTTCTGCCTTCTTCTCCAATTTCATTGAAGAGAAGACATAAACAATAATAAGAGAGACAAAGAGTTTTTGCTAGTTTGAGATAAGGATAGCTATACAGAGAGATTCCTAGCATTGTTTCCATGCTCATGTATATTACAACCTGAATTGATTCATCTCTACCAGACTTCTTCACTACTTCCAGGTCACCTTCCCATATTGACCTCTGTCATTTTAAGGTTACTATATTAGCTTCTCTGCACAGGCACACTAAACAATTTCAAGTTTGGGGATTCCTACCTTTCCCTATTCCTCCTGGATGAGTTCTCCCCTAACATGTGACCCATATCCAATAGTATTACTGCATTTGTTTTAGGTCTAAATTCCACATATGAGGGAGAATGTATGAATTTTGGCTTTCTGAGCCTTGGTAACTTTGCTTAACATAATGTTCTCCAGTTCCATCCATTTACTTGAGAATGACAAGATTTCGTTCTTCTTCATGGCTGAGTAAAATTCCACTGTGTATAAATACCACATTTTCTTAATCCATTCATCTTTTCATCTTATATGTTACTTCAATGGCAGAGCCCATCACAATTCCCCCCAAATGCCTCTTCTTTAGATCTGATGGTACATTTGAAGTTCATTATCTTTGTACATAAAAACTATACCAAAACATCAAATTACTTGCAGTTATAGAAAATAGTATTTTAATTGTTACCAACCATTTAGAAGTAGTAGCAACATGATGTAGCTACCTTTCCCTTTTAGACATAAATTATTCTTTTTGTTAAAATTTGTTTTGATTTGGGTGATTGTAAGATGAAAAACAGAAATTAGTTAAAATTCAATGAACATTTTTAAAATGAGACATTAAGCAGCAAAAAAGAGAACAAAATTTGAAGATAAAAATAAGGATCTAAGACTGTGTGGGGAAAGATTTCTTAGAATAAGAATTGGTTTATAGGATGGCCAAAATAACTGGCATAAAACAATTCTTGATCAAGAAAAATTTTTAACTAAATATTAGTTGTGACAAGATATTTGCTGTTCCATTTTATTGAAAAACTTAACAGAGAGATCTAAGATGGCAACTACAGTATGGAAACAAATACCCTGAGTTCTGAAACCAAAACCTCACTGAGATGCTGGAGCTACATTTGGAGGAAATAAAGCACCAACCAGAATCAAACCTTTGACACTCTGAACCCTTAGCCCATGGAAAGCTTCCCCACAACATGTTACACTGAGAAAACTTGAGGGCTGCCACCACTGCCACAGCTGCCACCACTGGCTCCAAACCTACCTTTGAGACATTCTACAGACCAAACAGTTGAGCATGATGTGTCATGAAGAATTCACCCAGTCACCTCCCCCCAGGATAAACCAACAGAGCTCCTGGGCAGACTGACCCACTCACAAAAAACCTGAATGACAAACAACAAACTATAATCTAGTACAATAGCAGAAGGGATGGAATTGCTGAAATGCACCAGAGAAGGGGGGAAGAGCAAGAAGCTAATCTCAGAGTAAAATATCAGAAAACAAATACTGGGAAGACAGGAAGGCCAAGAGCAGGTAGACAATAAGCCACTTCCCAAAGCAGGGCAGGTAGCAGATCACAGAGCTCATCTCCTGAGCCAGTGAGGAGTATCCAAAGTTAAACTACCCCTCAAAATTGAAAAACAAACAGTGAACCATCATAACACACTGAACAGCAGCAGGGGTTGATGGAACACTGATCCTGCCCCAGAGAAAGGGGGAAGGGCAAAGAAATAAGTCCCCAGTGTAGATATCCCAGTGAACAACCACAGCAAAAAGCCACCTCCAAAGAAAGACAACTAGTGAATAACAGAACTGATCACCTGAACCTGAGGGAGGATTTCAAACTCAAACTGCCACAATTTGCTGGGGGAGGAGTTGACCAAACAGCTGCAGCTAAAAGGTAACACAGCTATCAGCTGAGGAAATCAATATCCTGGACCACCCTGCATGATCTGACAAACTTACCTCGCCTCACAATTCCAGTTTAACTGGTAGATAGAAAAACAAAACACTACTCACAAGCCAGTCACCTGGTGAACCATGTCAGAGCTTGTGCTTAAATGTTAATACTAGGAATGGATGCTGGAGGAATACCTCCAGAACTTAAACTAAGAATGAAATTGTATTGTTCCTGAACTTGGTGTTTTTTCCTCTTTATCTGTTTGCTTCTTTTTATATGTTGGCTTGTTTGTTCATTTTTTCTTGTTGATTTGAGTTTTTTTAAGTTTATTTTGTTATTGTGGGTTTTCTATTATTATTTTTATTCCTGTTATCTTTTTTCCTTCTCTTTCTATACTATCAACTTTACCATAATCATCTTCTCATCCCTACTTGCATCCCCTTTACTCTCCCTCCTTCTTCTGTGCTAAAATCCATTGCTCCCTCCCCAACAAATTCTTCTGCCCCTTCTTACTCATTCTCTTCCCCCAGCCCTCACCTTCCCCTCCCATTCTCCCCCAACCTGTCACCAGACTACCTCTCCCTCCTATACACTAATCATTCACTGACTAACCTATTATACCAACTTTACACAACCCCAAACCCCTGCAATCCCTAAAACAAGCACCCTTTATCACAACAACAGAAATACATTCAAACACACACAAAGACCACAAAAACCAGCAGCCCCCACATTGATTCCCCCACTCATCCCACCTCCCCTTTAGTGCCACCCTATCCAACTCCACAAATTTCTACAGCTAACCTTACAAATGTTAACCTCCCAATTCCCACTGCTTATAGATATTACCATAAAATATTTAATCCACTGGTCGGGTATTAAACCTGTGAATTAGTTATTACTAAATTATACCCACACCAGAGACAGAAATAGCACACCAACTTAGTTAAAATCCCAAGACAGCCACAAAACAAAAATTAAACCAAGGGAATGAAAATACCAACTAGCCTATCAAGAATATAGTTGCACAGTATAAAGTGAAGTGAAGGGAAGAAGAAAAAGGGATGAAAACCATTCTGTCCCCCTTACTACAGGATTCAGAGGAAATGAAGAAAACAGATAGCCAGTTCTGGACTCCAACAAAACAAAGATACATGACACCACAGAACTCAATGATGTCCACAAAAACAACCTCAAAGAAGAAATCCTGCAAGTAATTACTAAAAATTTCATGGAGATGTATGAGACATAATGTACCAAAATGTACAAGATGACTGAAGAAATTTCAAGACACCAAAAATAAGTAAGAGAAGACATAGAAATAAAAAAATGAACTCAGGAGTCCTAAACAAACACCCAAGTGAGACAGAGAACACCATAAATAGAGAGATAAATGAATTAAAGATGAAAATAGACAACATTAAAGAGGAAGTGATCCATGACATGGAAAACCTCAGAAAAAAGAATGAAACAGAAATACAAAACACAGTGGAAGGCTACTCCAGCAGACTAGAACAAACAAAAGACAGACTCTCAGAACCTGAAGATAAAATACAAATTAAAAGAAAAACTGAATAACTGTTAGTCAAACAACTCAAGACATGTGAAAGCAATATGCAAGACTTCACCAACTCCATCAAAAGACCAAACCTGAGAATCATGGGCACTGAAGAAGGAGAAGAGGTCCAAGCAAAAGGGATTCATAATATATTCAATAAAATAATAACAGAAAATTTCCCAAATCTAGAGAAAATTATGCCCATTCAGGTACAAAAAGCCTCCATGACACCAAACTGACTTGACCAAAATAGAACTTCCAAATGACATATTATCATTAAAACAACAAGCACAGAGAACAGAGGAAAAAAAAATTGAAGGCTATAGTAGAGAAAAACAAATAACATACAAAGGTAAACTCATCAAAATCACAGCAGATTTCTCAATGAAAACCTTTAAAGCAAGAAGGGCATGGAGTGATGTGTTCTGGGCACTGAATGAAATAACTTCAACCCTAGGATACTCTACCCAGCAAAACTGTCATTCAAAATAGATGCAGAAATAAAAGTCTTCCACAATAAGCAGAAACTAAAACAATACATGACCACCAAGCCACCACTACAAAAGATTCTCCAAGGTATTCTGCATACAGAAAATGAAAGCAAACAAAACCATGAGAGGACAGTCAATATCAAACCACAGGAGAAGAAAAGACAAGGAATTGGACAGTAATATTGATTCAGCTGCAGACAATGAAACTCTTAAACAACAAAAACTTCTAAATGACAGGAATCGCCACATACCTACCAATATTAACACTGAATGTCAATGGACTCAACTCCCCCATTAAAAGACACCATTTGGCAAACTGGATTAAAAAGGAAAATCCAACAATCTATTGTTTACAGAAGACCCACCTCATTGACAGAAACAAATCCTGGGTTACAGTAAAAGGCTGGTAGAAGATTTACCAAGCTGATGGCCTCCAAAAACAGGCAGGAGAAGCAATACTTATATCAGACAAAGTAGAGATAAAAATGGACACTCCATACTAATAAAAGGAGAAATACACAAAAAGGAAATAACAATTTTCAATCTATATGCACCCAAACTCAGTACATCCAATTTCATCAAACATTCTTTAAAGCACTTAAAACACATATAGTCTCCAATACAGTGGTAGTGGGAGTCTTTAATACCCCCACCAATAGATAGGTCATCCAACCAAAAAATGAGCAACTGAGCTAAACAGAACTTTTTCAAAAGAAGAAATCCAAATGGCCAAAAAACATGAAAAAATGCTCACCATCTCTGGCCATAAAGGAAATGCAAATCAAAATCACACTAAGATTCCACCTCACCCCTGTTAGAATAGCTATCATCACCAACAGGTGTTTGCGAGGATGTGGAGAAAAAGAAATCCTCATATACTGTTGATGGGAATGCAAGCTAATGCAACCACTCTGGAAAACAATATGGAGGCTTCTTAAAAAACTAAATATAGATCTGCCATATGATCCAGCAATTCCACTCCTGGGAATATACCCAAAGGAATGTAACTCATGTTACTGCAGAGGCACCTCCACATCCATGTTTATTACAGTGCTATTCACAATAACCAAGTTATAGAAATAACCAAGATGCCCCACTACTGAAGATTGGATTAAGAAAATGTGATATTTACACACAATGGAATTTTACTGAGCCATGAAGAAGAATAATGAAATCTTATCATTCACAAGTAAATGAATGGAACTGGAGAACACAATCCGGAGTGAGGTTAGCTAGGCGCAGAAGACCAAAAATTATATGTTCTCCCTTATATGTGGACTTTAGATCTGGGACAAAGATAGTAGTGTTGGGAGGAATGGGGATAGGTAGGAAACCCAAAACTTGAAAGTGTTTGATGTCCCTACTGCGGATGAGATAATACAGTAACCTTAAAGAGACAGAGATCAATATGGGAAGGTTACCAGGAAGTAGTGAAGAGGCCAGGTAGAGATGAATCAATTCGGGTTGTAATACACCTATGCATGGAAGCAACGCTAGGAATCTCTCTGTATAGCTAAACTTATACTAACTAGCCAAAACTCTATGTCTTTCTTATCATTACTTATGTCTTCTCTTCAACAAAATTGGAGAAGAGGGCAGAATAGGTTCTGCCTGGAAAAGAGAGTGGTGGGGTGGATAAGGAGGGGATAGGGGACAGGGAGAAGAAATGATGCAAACAATGTATGCACATATGAATAAATGAATGCAGAAAAAAACACCAAAAAAAAAAAAACTTAACAAGAATTTGGTTAAGTTTTGCAAGGAAAAAGACCTTTTCTGCTTCTAAAAGTCTAAAATTTTCTGTATTTACTGCTAAGAACTGGATTTTACAACTGGGTTAATAGGGAAGCTCAGAGTAAACAAGTGAAAGTGATATATTTATCTTTCAGCAGAAAGAAGTAGGGAGCACAAAATGGAAGAAAAATTTAAGACAGAAGCAACTGACAGAACACTAGGAAATGGTATATAGTTTTCCATAAGACACAGGTTAAAAAAACACAAACACATTTTGTTAAATCTCAAAACTCAGTGTATGCTCAGCTGTCATCTCATTTGACTATAGCTATATTTCTCAGTGCATTTGCTTTCAGTTGTAATTGTACTTTTCCTAGACTCTGAAAGTTTATAGTAAGTATTTTATAATGAATGTACACAATAAATTAATGAGTCAATCCACATTATAAGAGAATTTATATTTCAAATAATACTTTATCTCAACATTATGCTATCCTAAATTTAGTCACATCAAATTTCCCCTCAGATCAAAAATGCCCTCAATTTTTTATCCATGGAAAAGGATAAGTTGTTATATTTGACAGGGAAGATATATGTGCTATTTATAGGCTTAAAATGAAAGGAATTTTAGCTGGGCATAGTGATGCATGCCTATAATTTCAGCTACTCAGAAGGCAAAAGCCGGGGGATCATAAGTTACAGGTCGGCCCTGGAAAGGTTATTGAGCCTATCTCAAAAACAAATATAAACAAAATGCTGAGAGTATGTCTAAAAGGTGTTCGTGGAATGTGTGTGACCCTGGGTTCAGTCAGTAGTACTGAGAAAAAGAGGAATTAATTGTCTGCACCACTACATTTCTAGTACCTAAAAGTGGTAGTAAAATATAGTGTTTAATAAAAATTATGAAGTGAATGAGTAAAATAATTAACCTTACTACATTGATTCACCAATGTAAAAAATTGTATACTCAGGGTATTTTGAACAAAATTTGGAGAAAATGCATGAAATACCTGGTCAAGTTTCAGACAGAAGGAAAATAATATAAGGAAGCAATGGAAAGTATTGTTCATTTTCACCTCCTTGAAGATGGACTGTGCAACTTTAAGTGTATTTGATATGCTTAAGGAAGCATAATTAACAAATGTGAGTTCTGGTGCAGCTGAAGGTGAACTTTGCAATAAACAATCATAGGTCCTCAAGGCTACATTTTTGAAGAAGCCTTTATTTCTGAGTCAAGAGCAGTAAAATATCAAATACATGAAAACTTAATGAATAATTTTAATATTACAATTTTCTAGGATTCTTAATTTCTCTGTATAAGTTAAATTGCTTTTTATTTTAATACTAATTTATGCTGTAAGAGTTAGGGGGAGATTATCAGCTGTTTGTATCATGATACTTGAAAGAAGGATGATGAAAAAATTTGTAGAAACCAGTATAAAATTTTAACATAGACATCTTTGATCAAAATACGTTAGGAATTTCATCAAATCAATAGTATTGTATGATGCCAAGTACAAGACCTACTTAATGCTGGGGGTCTAAAAAACCAATCCTGGCTAGGAATATTGATAAATTCAATGTGGCATGTTAAAATGTTGATATATGCCTTTGGAGGAAAAGTTTTTAAGCCTAACATGTACTTATATAAAAGCCTACTAGCATAACAGTTTGATGTTATATTATTTTGCTTTAGTATCACCTTTCCTTACTACCTTTATTACTCAAGTTAGTTGCTATCATTCATCTTTGCAAATGAGAAAATTGGAGACATTATCATATGTAAACTTATTTTCTGATTGAGAGTCCTTTGAAGGCCATAATAAAGGAAAGATAATTAACATGTATTAACCTATTAGTATGTGCTAGATGGTACAGTTACATACTCATTGATCTTAAAGTAAAATCTCCCAGTTATTATTCATGTGTAATGAATGCAAGCATTAATAAACTGAAATAATCTGTCAAAGTGTCACACAATCTATAAATCACAAATTAAGAATCAACATCTAAGCTGGGCATAGTGGTGCACACTTGCAATCCCACCACTCTAGAGGCTGAGGTATGAAGATCATGAGTTTGAAACCAGCTTGGGCTATGTAAGGGAACCTGACTCAATCCAAAACAAAACAGAATAAACGTCCAGATTTGCTTTGGTTCTCACTAATGATTTGCTTCATTAATGTTATCAGATTTATTGCTAGCACATAATAATAGATTAATAATACTTAATAATGGCTTTCATTGTTATATTTTCATGGTGCATATGATGTTCCTTGATCATATGCAACCCCATTTGTCATCCATACCCTGATTTATCTTAAAGTGATTATCACCAGCTCCATCCATTTTCCTGCGAATGAAATGAGTTCACTCTTTCTTAATCTTGAAGACTATTCCATTGTGTATATGCAGCTTAGGTAACACACTTTTGTCATCCATTCATCAACTGAGAAGCAACAGGGTTGAATCTACAACTTAGATGTTGTGAATTGTGATACGATAAACATGGATGTGCAGGTATTCATATTTTGTGATGACTATGATTCTTTTAGCTATATATCCAGGAGTAGTATAGCTGTTTCACATGGTAGATTTTGAGGACATCCATATTGATGTCCATAGTGGCAGTACTAATTGACATTCCCATCAAAAATGTATAAGGATACCATTTTGCCTTGGCCTCACCAATGATCATTATTATTATTTTGATATTCTTGATGAGTACCACTGTGACAGGAGTCAGGTTGACTTTTTCTTTTTTTCTGGGTGTGCTGAGGTTTGAACACAGAGCCTTCACCTTGAGCCACTACACCAGTCCTATTTTTTTTTTTTTTTTGCCTGAAGGATTTTTCAAGATAGGGTCTCATGATTATTTGCCCAGGGCTGGCTTGCAGCTGCTATCCTCCTGATCACTGCCTCCTTAGTGATTATGATTACATGTGTGATCCATCCACACCAGAATAGATTAAATCTTAATATACTTTTTGTTTACACTTCTTTGATGGCTGAAGATGTTGAACGTTTTTGTCATGTAATTATTTGTATTTCCTCTGTTGTGAAGTATCTGTTTAGTTAATTTGATCATTCATTGCTTTCATTATTTGCTCTTTTGGTGTTAGTTTTTTGAGTTTTTATATATTCTGCATATTAATCCTTTGTCAGATGAATAGCTGGAAGACTTTTCTTTCATTCTACAGGATGTCTTTCCAACCTGTTAATTAGTTCCATTGCTGTGCAGTCTTTTTAGTTTTATGTAATTCCATTTGTTGGCTCTTGTTATTTCCTGAGCTATCAGTACTATTAAGGTAGTACTTGCCAACATCTATTCTTCAAAGTATTCTCCCTAGGTTTCCCATCAGTAATTTCAGATTTTCCAGTCTTATATTAAAGTTTTTGATCCCCCTTGAATTGTATTTTTGTATAAGTTGAGAGACAAGAGCTCTTGTTTTAATTTTCTACATGTGGATATCTAGTTTTACCAGCACCATTTATTAAAGAGACTGTCTTTTCTACAATGTATGTTTTTATTACCTTTGTCAAGAATCAGATGACAAAAGCTGTGTGAGTTTATTAATGCACCTCCTATTCCATTTCATTTTTCTATGTGTCTGTTTTTCTGCCAGTATATTGCTATTTTGTGACTATGGTTCCATAGAATATTTTGAACTTGAGAATGGTGATAACTCTATCACTGCTTTTTTTGCTCATGATAACTTAGGATTTTGAGGTCTTTTGTGCTTCCATAGGAACTTCAGGAATTTTTTTTCTAGTATTTAGTAGGATGTCATTAATATTTTTTCTTGATTTTACACTAAATCTTTAGGTCAGTTTCAGCAATGTAGCCATTTTTAAAGGTTACTGTTGCCTACACTTTTTTTTTTTTTGGTGGTACTGGTATTTGAACTCAGGAACTCAGGGCCTCAAGCTTGCCAGGCAGGAGCTCTACCACATGAGCCATGCCCCCAGCCCTGTTGCCTACACTTGAACACGGGATTTCATTCCATCTTCTGATATCTTCAAATTCTTTCATAAGTTTATTTTTCAATAATTGTTATCAGGATCTGTTGTTGGTTATATTGATTTCTAGTTTTTCTTTCTTTTTTTAATTTATTTTCTGAGGCTTTTGTGAATGGGATCATTTTCCTAATTTCTTTCTCAAAGATTTTGCTGTTGATATACAGAATAGTCATTGAGTTTATATACTGCTACTTCTTGAATTTTTTTATCAAATCTAAGAGTCTCTTCTTAAATACAACCTGTAAGGTTCCTAAAGATAGGATCACTTCATTTACAAATAAGTATAATTTGACTTTTTGCTTTCCTATTGGTATCCTTCTCATTTATTTCCTTTCTTTATATTTCTGGATGAAATTTCAAGTACTCTATTGAATAAGAATGATATTGGACACCCATGTATTGTTCTGATTTTAAAGTGAATGTTTTTAATATTTTTAATATTCAGTCTGATATAGGTTGTGTGCTTGTCATATGTTGCCTGTATTATATTGAGGTATGATAATTAAATAATTCATTTCTCCCGGGTTTCAGTTATGAAGGGATGTTAAATTTTGCCAAGTGCTTCTCCAGAATGTACTGCAATGATAATGTGGTTTCTAATCCTTATTCTATTCAGGTGCTGGATTACATTTATCTATTTCCATATGTCAAGTCTTCCTTGTATCACTGGAATCAAATCCACTTAATCATGGTCTATGCTGCCAAATTCAGTTTGAAAGTACTTGAGAACTTTTATTTCTCTGTTCATGAAGAATATTGGCTTGTAGCTTTTTACATGGTTATATTCTTAACCAGTATATACCATGTTTGTAACTGCATTTGCAGAATGAGCTTGAAAACCTTCCGTTACATTTTAAGTATCAGATTGAGAAGCATTGGTATTAGTAATTCTTTTAAAGCCTATGTACTGATAATGGTTATAATCCATCATTAAGATAAAAAAGTTGTATACATGCAAGAAATATCAGTGCACAGATTTCCTAAAACAAATACTTCTGATCATAATAGGATAGATAAACTTCAGTACAATAATAGTGGTTGACTTCAGCACTGCAGACCATCTCTGCATCCTTGAGCAGAGTGGACATTTAAAATATTCCTTGAACCAAATGGAAATGGAACTCCAATATATTATAATCTGTAAGATACAGCAAAGGCTGTTCAAAGAGTGAAGACTATAACTAGGAATGTGACCACATTACACATCTCCATCAAGTGTGATGACAAATGCCTGCAATCTCTGCACTTGAGAGTCAGAGGCAGGATAATGGTGAATTTAAGAACAGACAAAGCTGCACAGTTATTTACAAGTAGGCCTGGGCTACATTGAGAGACCTGTCTAAAAAATCCAAAAGATCTCAAATAAATAATTAATGACTTACCAAGTTCTTACAAAACCAAGAAAAAAACTAAATCAAAGACCAACAGATGGAAAGAAATTACAAAGATCAGAGTGGAAACTAATGAAATAGAGACTAAAAAAATCACACAACGGATGAATGGAAGAGGTGGTTCTTGGAAAAGGTAAAAATGACCAATAAACATTTATCCAAGATAAACAAAGGAAGGACAGAGAAGACACAAGTTAATACAATTATTGATAAAAAGGGGATATTATAACAGATAGCCATTAAAATGTAGTTGAGCACTTTGAAAATTTATACTCCAATAAATTCAAATAAATAGAAGAAAAGTATGTACTTCTAAACACATAAACCTACAAAAATTGAACCAAGGGGTTACAGAAATATGAAAAATCAATAATAAGCAATGGGATTGAAACAGTAATAAAAAATTATTCCAACAAAGAAAGTCTAGGAGCAATTGGAATCACTATTGAATTTTACCTGATTTGTTTACATGAAGAACGAAAAGCCTATCTGATTCCTTGAATAGACCACATAGATTATTCCAGTCATCCTTTTGTTGCTCATTGCCATAGTTTGAATTTGAAATGCCTCCCAAAGGCCTATGTGTTAGGACTTGATTGCTAGCTTATGGCACTGTAGAGAGGCAGGGGAATCTTTAAGAAGTAAGGCCTAAGGGAAAGAAGTTAGATCATGAGGCATACTTCCTTGAAGGAGGTATTGGCACCCCAGGCCCTTCCTCTACTCTTTGTTAAATAGCCACCACAAGGTGCTCCCCTTCATGACATGTTGCTTCACCACATGCCCAAAGTTAGAGGGCCACCTGATCTTAGACTGGACCCTCTGAAACCATGAGCCACAATAATTTTTCCTCCTTTAAGTTAATTATCTTGGGTATTTTGTTGTAATAATGGAAAAATTACTAAACCACTCTTGTGCTCCAAGGAGGTAAAATTACTATTATTACTGATTAGAGCTCAGAATATTAACAATGTATTACAAAGCTCAGATTCATTCATTTCTGTTTTTCTACCATGTGATATATAATATTTAAAAACAGACTTCTTCACCTAGCATGGTAATGCAATATTGGGGAAGGAAGGTCAGGAGTCAGGGCCAGCATGGGCTAACTCTTTATTTGTGTATAAAGTCTTTACAAAATAATATTTTGAAGCCTATTTTCTTACTACATCTCCTGTTGGCAGATAGAAAAATGAAAGGAGTGGAAAAGTAGTGTTTATATACTTCTGTGTCTTTTGAACATCCCACCTCATCTTTAACTTCTAATGTTTTCTACATATAGTAGCTGTGTAAATTTCAGAAGTCAATATTATTGTACTCAGTTCTTTCAGCTTCTTTATATCCATATAGTTGGTGATAAGCACTTACATGTCTGAAAATAAGGTAATGAATACATAGTGCTTATCTACTTGACAAAACACAATGATAATTACATTGAGAAAATTTAAATATATATTGTTTGGAGAAAATTTTATTAACATATATAAATACATTCAGAGAAAATAAACAGGAAAACAAAATATTGATTTAAAAATTGTTTATCAAAGATAGCTCTAAGAATCCTGATAAAAATAGAATGAGAAATGCATGTTACATAGTTCAGAGTTTGAACTGTCTGCTTAGGCCACTCTATTACATTAGGCCTTTTCAATTAGAAATGATTTCTGGAAAAATTTTCTAACTTCATATTCATGAAGAATGAAGTTGGATATATATGAAAAATAACAGTTTTTCCAGTTTTTTGTTTCTCTATGCAATCTTACAATATGACATTGCTGCACAAAATGTATATTTCTATAGAGACTAAGAAATAATTAATGGATGATGCTTTCTAATAAACTAGCTTAGAAGACAGATAGGATTTGAAAAACTTTAAGAAATACAGTTCCTTTAATATCTTTATATTAGGAAACACAAGTCACAAGAAATTCCTGGCTAAATTCTTCCCAGGAGCTTGCTATGTCAATATTCAATCCGTTGACTAAACAGTGACTCATGTTTTTGAAAGAAGATGTATGAAGGTAGTAAAACTGACGTGCTATTCAAACTTTAGGACTTTGAATAGAATTCTCCTTAAGACAGATGGTTATTTCATTTATACAGGGACATGGGACACAAGAGTAATAGGTGGTATAAATTGTCCATTATGTCCATATAGGAGCAAGATGGGAGTAGAAAATCAGCTTTCAAGAAGTGTGTCTTGAGAGCTATTTCAGAAAAAAAACTGCAAAATGTACTCTTAAGTATCTGAGTGATCTTTTTTTATGAATAGGTGATGCAGCTTAGGAGCATCTATTTATATTTTGGCTAAAGTCAGATCATTTTCACTATGGAATAATTGTTGCCGGCTGAATCTTTACAATATTTACCTAGAGGTTTTTCTTAAGGTTTTGTTTCTTTGTAAAATAAAACTTCTTCACAGAATAGTTGATGTGTGTTTTTTTACTTATTGTGGTAATTTTATATCCAAAAATGCCTCTTTGCAATTATCTTTATTTTATGTACCTGCTTTTACTTTCTTCTTTAAGAAAAAATTGATTCTCTCCTTGGAAAATTTATTTTCATATTAATGAAAGAGGGGCATTTTGTTTTGCTGTGCTATTTCATTACTCCTACATTATTGCTGTCAACATCAAGTGGGAAAAGCCACACTGGATGTTGTTATCCAGTGAATGCAGACCTGAGAAAAACCCTGGTTTTATTCTTATCTTTGAAAATGATAGACTTGAAACACTCATATACTATTATCCTGACCAAAGATTAATATAAAAATATTTAATTTTATTTTTTTCTAAGAAAAAAAATCAAAGTTTTGCCACTTTGAATAAAAAAACTGCAGGGTAATTTCCCATTTAAAAACAATTTTCATTTATTATATGGAAAATATCATGTGTAGATTTGGGGTTGAGTTTACAAAGATAAAACATTCATCCATGTCAATGAAGAGTTTGAATTCAGGGAAAGGAAGAAGAAATAAACACTCAAATTAAAAGTATATATGAAAACATTTACAAGTGGGAAATAAACTCAAGAGGATTATGCAAATATATGTGTTTGAGCCAGAAACTTATGTGTCATTTTTGCTTTACTTTCTTGATCAAACCTTTTAATAAGTATTGCCTATTGTGTCTATGTCTTTAGCCCTTTGGACTTTTGTTTCATTGTCTTACCTTTCTGAGGATTGCAGACAGTGTTACAAAAATACAATTTAAGTAGTCAGATTACCAGTACCCTAATGATATCTCTATCATTTAACAGATATTTTATTTGGGGAAAGTCATTTCAACTTTCAATTTTCGGTTTCCTCTTTAGTAATACATAGCTGAAAGAATACTTCAAAAAATATAGGTCTAAAGGAACTGCATCATTCAAGTGTCGAGAAAA
The DNA here is from genome assembly GCF_047511655.1 of Castor canadensis. Classification (NCBI taxonomy): domain Eukaryota; kingdom Metazoa; phylum Chordata; class Mammalia; order Rodentia; family Castoridae; genus Castor; species Castor canadensis. Next base: position 23,206,363 of record NC_133390.1, on the reverse strand, counting down.
ATAATGGGCACATAGTAAAAGCTCAATTAGCATTAATTATTTTGCTATGATTTATTATTATTAAATACTGTCAGATTCTACGTTATTTATCCATCATCAATTAGTAGGACATATGAGGATAAAATTTACATATGATCATTTTCATTTTTCTACTATAGGAAGTATTATCTTCAGGAGCTCCAACTGCTTTTGAGATGAAGTTCTAAAACCTTGAAGATAGTACTTATTCTATCATAAGAAGCTATTTTACTTCTCTAGTTTTGTGAACACCCTATGATGTTTCCATCTTCCAAATACTGACTCTCCTCTCTAATTTCCTCTGTAACTTTCAAATCCAACCTTTGTTCGGAAATATTCCCCTTCTCTGAGACTTTACACTTGTTGAGAGCTCATTGCTCTCTTCATTCCTTCTCCACTCAACTCCCTCCTTTTGCATGGGAAAGAGTGTTATCTCTTCTAGGAAGCTTCTACAATTCTTCCCCATTTGTTGAGCTGTTTCCTCCTCTGTGTGTGCCTTCTAAGTGAAGCCTAGAATATCCACAATGCACTGGCATCTGAAACCTCCTTATGCAATGTTTCAATTCATTGTGCACAGTTTAAAGTAATAATGAAATATTATTTCAATTTTCCATTATTGTATGTTTAAACCTAGCAGTTATTATGAATAGCTACATTATAGATATATCAATGCATCTATCTATAGAAACATTCATATTAAAATATATCTGAATTTATATAAACATGCACATATATTTATATATATATACACATATATAAGTTTAAGCCTGTGCAAATATGTGGATCACTAAATTAAACTGTCAACTCAGAAATCACAATGTACAGGCACACAGTACTATTTTTTATGCTTATGCTTTTTAAAAAAATCAAACCCTACTACTGAAATTTGACAACATATATTTTAAAGTTATAACTGTTGAGGGGTAAATTGGTATATTGAAAAAATAAAGTATGCTGGGTAAATGAGGTGTACTAAGTTGAAATTCTTTTCATACAATAGTATGAGTAACTGTGAACTACTTAATATAACTGATTATTGCTTTTTAAATTGCATTTCAAGTAAAGTCACTTTTAAATTTTTCCTATCTTTACAATCTCATAATTCTTACATAACTGGATGTTATGGTCTATATTGTGTCATACTAAAACTTCATGTGTTAAATTCCTAGCACTCAACAACTAAGAATGTGATTATATTTAGAAATGAGACCTTTAAAGAGGTGATTGAGTTAGAAGGAAGACATTTTTTCAGGTTATAATCCAATCAGACTGAGCTCCTTCTGTGAAACTAAAGAGGGAGGTATACACACAGAGAAATTACTACATGAGGAACAAAAGGAAAGCAGCCATCTGCAAGCCAGGGAGAGAAGCATCTGAAGAAACCATACTTGCTGACACCTAGGTCCTAAATGTATAGTTTTTAGAACTGTCAGGAACAGTATATTCTGCTGTGTAAGCCACTGAATTTGTTTTGTCAATATTTGCAAATAAATTCACCAAATAAAGTAATCAATATTAAAAGTTTGGTAAACAGAATATTGCCCCTTCCCAAAAAAAGATGTCCACACTATAATCCATGGAACCTATTAGTAAGTTACCTTGCACAGCAAAAAGGGACTTTTCAGGTAAGAGTAGGGGCATGGATCTTGAGATGGTGAGGTTATTCTAGTTGGTTCACCCTAATTACATAAGACCCTAAAGTAGAAAATCCTTCTTGTCAACAACATATGAGTTAAGACTATAGAGGTCACTATGGGAAAGTGACTGGGCAATAGTGAAAAGGTCTGTTAGAGATGAATCAATTCAGATTGTAATATATATGTGCATGGAAGCAATGTTAGGAATCTCTCTGTATAGCTATCCTATGTCAAACTAGCAAAAACGTTATGTCTTTCTTATTATTGCTTATGTCTTCTCTTCAACAAAATTGGAGAAGAGGGCAGAACGGGTTCTGCTTGGAAGAAAAGGAGGTAGGGGTTAGAGGGAAAGGGCAGGGGAGCAGATGGAGTTCAAGGGGGAAAAATGGCCCAAACAATGTATGCACATGTGAATAAATAAAAAGAAAAAAGAAAAGAAAGAGGAGGAGACAAAAAGAACAGGAAGAGATATAAGTCATGAGTGAGGCTCAACCTATCTTTACTGGTTTTACAAGATGCTAGCTAATATCAAGAACTACAGTCACAAAAAACTGAATTTTGCCAACATTCCAAATAAAGAGAAAAAAGAATGAGTTCTCTGTTAGAGCTTCCAAAAAGGTGTATGTCTTTACCTATACCTTGGTTTTTGTCTGGCAAATCCAGTGTCAGATTTCTGACCAAGAGAACTGTAAAAAAATTAATTTATATTGATTTAAACTACTAAGCCTTGTATGCACATATGAATAATAATAAAAAAAAGAACCATACTATAATCCTGAAAAAAAAACTACTAAGTTCATAATAAATTTGTTCTAGCAGAAATAGAAAAAAATAAAATATTTGCAGCAAAATTATCAGAACAGGATTAAGTGTGTTTATTGTATGGGCATGTCCTGAAAGCTATGAGCTTCCTTGAGTTTTTCTATTTTGAAATATAAAGTCACTGGCATATTTTACAAATTGCTCCATTTGCTTGTCATGTAGCCTTTCTTCCATGAATAGGCTATAATTCACCATTATCTTGTTGACAAGGCTATGATTCGTTTCACACATCATTGTTCATTAAAATAATATGTACCTGAGCCTTAGTTCCATCCCACTTCAAAGCCCAACTGCTAACAAATTTATGGTTAATTAACTTTGTGGATGAAGAGCCGTTAAAAACTACAAAGGTTTTTTTGCTTTTTTGATCATTTTACTTCATGAAATTGAGCAGGTACAATAATATATAATGTTTACAAAATTCTTTTCTAAAATGTTCTTATATTAGTATTTAGCTTTATATGTAAAAATACATTTACTTATTTTTAAAATTTATAATTATTCACTTTATAAATGAATTATTTAAAAAATAACAAACTATACTTTTCAGACAGTATTCAATTTTAAATATAGTATTATATATGTTGATCTAATTTTCCTCTGCTTTCAATAATTTTCCAAATACATTTTCAGTATTTAAAAAAATTCCTAAATGTCACATAAAAATATTGGGTTTTAGCTATAAAATAACTATGTTGCTTTACAGTACTTTTCAGAAATTTCAATCATTAACTTTTATTGATTAGAGATCATATATTGACCTGTGTCAGGAGGTGAAGTCAGTTTTTGCACATGCATTTCTATACTGTGCTGTTTTGCACTTGAAATTCAGTCTCACTAACACAATTTAACAGTTTCTCTAGAGGAATTTTAACTACCTAGACAGCTGGTGGGTGACAAATATAGCTAAAAATAAACCTAAAAAGAATTCTTGATTGCAGAGAGGTCAGTTACATTGTCTAAACCAGAGAATTCAACAAGAAATTATTCTAAATGTATGTTTCACAACCCTACAATAATTTCTTGAAAGTGGGAAAGAAAGAAATGAGATTATTGGCACAGAGGATTTTAAGTTCCATGGGTTTATAAAGGAGTATAAAGCAATATACTACATTTCAAGGAAATGTCTTTGGGGAAATACAGAAAAACATACACAAATGAAGGTTAGGTGGAAGTATTCACTGCAGTTTGAATAAAATGTGTGATATTCTAAGATAGCAGCATATTAAAATCATTGGAAAAATTTTCATTTAAAAATAAATATGAAAAGTTTCAAAACCATGCTTGAAATGTGCAACAGAACTTTGCAACTAAAAAGAAAATAAAATTAAAAGGAAAAGTGCCACAGAATAAACTGTAAGTCTTAGCAGGTATTCGTGTGTCCTCAACAAGTTCCAATTTTTCACTTGGAATTTCCCTGTTTATAATCACTTAATATACAAAAAGTCTAATAATAAAATTTCTTTACTTGTGGTCTGTGGTCCTGATTCTTCTGTTTTTTTTTTTTTTTTTTTCCCTCTTTGGGGAAAATAGCAAAATGTTGATTAGGAAATATTTCAATGACATTTTTGATAGAAGATACTCACCAAAATTCTTCAGCTGTGAAAAATGTAATGCGGTTTAGAGCATGTGCATATCAGGTTCTAATAAACCAAATATAGAACAAGGTGTGTCACATATATGAATGTGCATTTATGTGTGCACATTATGGTGCTAATCAGAATAAAATATACAATAACCATCTGTGTCTTATAATGGTAATTACTGTTAAATGTCCATTTACTCTATCTGAGACAATGGTATGAAGATGTTTGGACTATAATTGGGCAGTTTTTGGATAAGCTATTCTTGGGAGTTACTTTTGTTTCACTTCCCTAATCCTTATACAAGATTTATATCACCTTCCTTTTGTCCAGGATTCTAAATTCTTTTCAGAAAGAAATCCTGAGAAAAAGATCCCTACTTAATGATCAATACATTAATGGCCAAATAATCTTTCTTTAGATTTAAAGAACCCAGAACATCTGATGACTTTTGGAAAGGCCTTCATTAGGATAGGAACTAGCTGTAGAAGGGTCGAGGTCCATTACCATATTCTAGACAAGGGGGAGATAAGGAAACACAAGCCCTATATGACCCTGCCCCCAGACAGCCTTCCTGCATTGCTCATTTCCCCCATCTTTGTACCCAAGTCCCTCAAGGTAGAGCTTGAGGAAATAGCCCAGCTGTATTCTTCAGGGCTAGCTTTGAATGAGCCTGATTCCTTCCTACTGACTTTCATCTCCCAAATATTAGCCTTGGAAAGACTGGCAGCTCAGACTAATTCCAGTAATAGAACTAGTACCACCTTCACTCTGTGGGCAAACATATAGTTTCATTTTTAAAAATACTTATTGTATAAACCTCAATAACTTTTACTACAATATTAATTCATTTCATACAAGAATGTATGTCATTTTCCCTTACCTTTTCATTTAAATCACATATCTTTATTTACAGAAATGCTGGACTTATTCTTTTTTTTTTTTTTTTTTTTTGATTGTGGTGTCCCCTGCCAGAGTTACAATTCCACTGCTTTCCTTGGCCTGGTTCTCTTGCAATTCACTTCATTTCCCTTTGCCTCATCTTCCTCATTTTTATAAAGGCACTGTTTGGAAATTTAAAAAGCTGATCTGTTAAATCTCCAACCTGTTTGGGGAAAGTAACACAATGTTGATCTTTAAAGATTTTAATAATCTTTCAGATATAAAATTTTCACTAAGAATATGCAAATGTTAAAAAATACAATGCAGATATGAACTTGGACATGAGTGCCTTATGTGAGAATTAGCACATTATTATAACATAAGTTGCTTCATAAAAAATCAAGTACCATAAAGGGGTAATGTCAGTTTTTTTCTTAATGTAGGAAGGAAAAAATGACAAAATGGTATGTCCATCAGATGCACTTAGTACTGACAAAGATTCTTTGAATCTCTTCCTAGGCCCATCGTTGAACTTTTTGTGAAATCCATTTAACAAAGAGCTTTTCTGTATCAATTTAGCAAGAATCTTCCCCATCCTTAATAGCTGGTTACTGTTCCTTTCCTACCAGAGAATTCATTCTCCTCCACTACCTAAGGTGAGGTCAGATCACCCTAGCATGTCTCTAGCAAGAGTCCAGATGGATCAGTTTACCTTTCTCTTACTAATTTCCCATTCACTGAGCTGTAAGGTACTGCCAAATAAAGACCACACCACATGTGGAAAAGAAAGATTTATTAGGAACCAGAATGCAGGACTGTCACTCTCGGGTTCAGAGTGCAGCGGCTTGGCTGGAATGGGTAGTGGGCTTTATAGGAGGGGCCAAGCCATGGGGGAGGGAGAGAGTCTCTGGTCTCCGATTATCTGTGATCACCAGATGGAACAGGTCGACATGGCTGGCTATTGAATAACTGGAAGTTCCTGAGGTGTTTTTCAAGCACAGGAACATGCAGGGAAACAAGCAGGGGGTGTTGGCAAGTGGCCATAAAATCAGGAGTTCTGGTTTTGGTGCTAGCTGCGAGACCTTCTGCCCACCCCAAGAGTGCCAGGGACCTAACATTCCAGCCTTTTGTTGCTATTATAGGTGCTGATTGATCTAGCTGCTTCATGCTGAGTGGGGTTTGGCCCATGAAACACAACTCCAATAAGGGCAAAAATGATAACCTTCATTATTACATGGCCAAGATTTGTCTCCCCAGCACATTGCAGTCCTCATTAGTAATAATTTCTATGACAGCCTGCAGTCTGATGATGAGATTTAGCATATATATATATAGGAGTGCAGTAGCCCCCAAGACCCGCCCTCTGCCCAGGTGGCAGGACCATAGTACTGGATGATTCGCTCAGGAGGCCATTCATCCTCCTTCCAAGTGCCTATTTGTAAGGTTCTCCATTTTTTTTTGGTTTAGTCTTTGTTCATATATGGGAACTCCCAGATTTTCACCTTGTTAGAGGGGGAACAAGAAGAAGAATGGTCTGATGGAACCCAGCACACAAGACCCAAACCAGTTTCTGGGAAACACTGTCTAGGCTTGCCTTCCACAGATTCAATATAGCCCCTTAGGAACCTGCCAGTTTATATCTGCAGTAAGATTGTCCCATGCTGTTTTGAGATTAGAAAAGTTGGCCAGTGGGTGAGGCTGGTGTTCCGTATGATTTGAAGTACCCCACCACTGAGTCTCTTGGGCTGCATCATTGCAAAACTTTTTTCCTAGACAAGTTAGGTCCCCCACTAGGGTGGAAAATTGTTTTCCATGGTGGGTGATGCAGTAATTCCCAATAATGGAAGTTTTAAGGAGCCAGACTCCTGTCCTGTGTTGTGGGAAGGCACTTTCATTGAAAGGCATTCGTGGGTCTAACTCCCTTGCCTCCCAGGGCCAAAGGTCTCCCATGTTGGTCACTTGCACACGTAGCATGAAGTGACATTTAGTGTCTGGGCTATAGATTCGGCCACTGTGAAGAATAGGTTTTTGCTTGTAACAGAAATGGGGAAGTTATCTAGCATTTCCTCATAAAAGGAGTGGAAGACCTGGTATGAGGAATTCTCACGGGAAACTCTCATGTTAACTTAAGGTATAACAGAGTCCTGGGGTAAAAGCACTAGCCATCTATCCTTATGCTAATTATCTGTCCCTGTGCCAATCAGATGACTTAAGTACAGTGAAATTTACAGGGTTGCAGGTGCCTTGACTGCAGTTAGGGGTAGTAGTGTCTTTTTGAAGGAGGGCTAAATGTGTAGCCCCGTGCCATGTGGCCCATGAATCACAACTCCAATAAGGGCAAAAATGATAACCCTCATTATTACATGGCCAAGAGTTGTCTCCCTGGCACATATATTTTTCATTTGATGTATAAGTCCTTTCCCAACCCAGGCTTCCACAGCCACAGCCTGTACCTCCACATAGCTTGTCTATGGCCATACATGCATCAAACAATAATGACACTGCTTTTTCAGAACTGAACACCTGGGTACAAGTAACAATGTTCCCAGTGAGGTGGCCACTCCTGAGTTCTAACCACAGCTCCACAGGGCAATAAGTGGGGTTGAAGCAGTTAAATTGATTTTCATGGGAGCACACTTGATAAATGGTCCGATTGTGAGTGCATGACCCAATAACAGAGTCTGCACAGGAATAGTAAGTGTGGAACAGTAAAGTCTTAGTAACAATACTTCTTGCCAGCTCAGTGTGCGTTCATGGGTCACAGAACGAGGATTTTGGGGTTGCAAAGAGAGAGAAAGCAGATTGAGAGCCAAATGAGGACTAAGAGCTTATGCAGGAGTGGAAGAGGGAGAGAGTTTGTGGGAGAGGCATAGCTGCATGGGGCCCAGTGGTATGCAAGAGTACACATACTTTGCTGTAGTGGAAGAGTCTAAAGTTGGTGGGCAATGTTTTATCCTGGAGAGGTGCTGCCATTGGGGTCCCAACAGAGAGGGTTGAGGATCCTTTAGGAAAACAAGATCTTCTGGTTTAACAGAAATTGTTACAGGGCCCTCTGAGGGGTGAGGCAGGAGCTGGTTTGCATGCTGTCTGAGAAGTTCCCAGAGGAAATTAAGATAAGGTAGATAGTCAGCCAGAGGAGCAGGGTCTGTTGAAGACAAGTTTCCTAAGAGAAATGGGTGGACACACATTATTTCAAAGGGGCTCAAGAAAGAAGGGCTTCTGGTAGTCTGTCCCTTTAAGACCAGACCATGGTAGGTGACCTGTGAGAGATGTAATTGAGCCTTCTTCTTAGAGACTTTTTATCCCCAGAGGCCAGACAGTTTTAAAAAGGACTCAGTTGCTCTACAGATGAGGGACACTGTGGCTCTGTACTGAAGTAAGTCATCACTTACTGTCTCCACTGTCTGCTTCTTGCCCAACTAACCTCTCCTTGCAGCCACACACAGGTTTGTGGAGATGAATGAAAGTTCTGAGTGTCTTTAGTATGCCATCTTCCCTCCCCTCTTTTGTAATCATTTGGATGGTTATATTGAAGAAGGGTGGCTTCTGGGTAGTGTCAATCTAATAAGTCTCTGGTTAGGGTCTATTCAAAAAGATGAAAGCTGTCTTTAAACTCATGTGGCAAAACTGTCCAGGTTAGTGTCTGTGAAGGGTTTGTGGAATCTTTAAAGGCAAATAGGGTCTGACTGTCAGAATGGAGGTTAAATGTAATACTTTTGGATGAAAGAGAGCTTTAGCTCATTATTTTATATAAATCTACATTTTTAACTTTGTAAATTTTGTACTATATTTAGTTCAAGTAGAGACAAAATACTGTTACAAGGTGGTCATTTAAGACACATGAACAAATATATAAATGAACTCTGATTTAGTATACTTAAAGCTTGACAGAATCAGCAGAAAACACAAATAATTTCTTTGATAAAATCTTTCCCTATAAAAATTTTTTTGTAGATGTTACTTAGAGCAGAACAATATTAAGATAACCATTATTTTATAGACATAGAGAATTTGATTTTAGTTTGGTAAGATCTTAAAAATATTTTAGGCAGCTCTTAGATTATAGTCAGCTTTAATTTTGTCATACATTGAAGTTTACCTATCTTTTCAGTAGTTTACTTTGTAACTTATGTTTTAAAATTAACCTTTATAAGAATTTTATTTTAAATAAAACTGTCTTTCCTTTTTTGGCTAGTGGAGGGGTCCGTCCACCCCCGCCATGGAGATCTGTGGAGGTTTAAGCTTACCCGAGAAGTCAGGTAGCACCAAGTAGGTGAAGGTGATTGAGGTCTACCTGGGCTCCTCTGAGGTGATCTTGAAGGGGGCTAAGGTCCCAGGGCCACATCAGTCTTCTGCCACCAGGCCCAAGAGGTCTGTTGAGAGTGGGAATGGGAGACTGACCTACCTTGCAGAGACAAAGAGGGGCAGTCGATCCTCCAGTGTCCACTCTGGCTACATTGTGGACAATGTCCTGGTGGCAGGTGAGGTGAAGGGCAGTTTTTTGCCCAATGTCTTGTCTGGTTGCACTTGAAGCAGACCCCTGTAGGCATGCATTGATGTCTGGCCCGTCTCAAAGTTGGAGGAGGTAGCCTCAGTGCAGCCGTCAAGAGCTGGGCCTTTCACTGGTCTCAGGCCTTATCTCAGTTAATAAATGCCATTTTCGCAAGATCTCCCTGGGGGGTTTAGGGCCATTCCCTGGCTGTTGAAGTTTTCTTCGAATATCAGGAAATGATTGGGAAATAAAATGAGAGTTGAGAATAATTATTCCATCCTTGGAAGATGAGTCTCTTGCCAAGTCATATCATATGCTTGAGTGAGGTATTTAAATTCTTTAATATAGGAGGCTGAGTCATTAGAGAAGAAGCAAGTCTCTTTTCAATTTGAGAGAGGTCAGTCATGGAAAAGGGCATATGGGCTCTGATAATGTTGTCAGCTCCTGCCACATCCTGGAGTGTGTACAGATGTTCTGGGCATGATTGGGAAGAGGTATGGGAGCAGGATTGGGATGCAGGTGGGGAGGAGAAGGGTGAGGTTGTAACAGGGGCTGAGGGCAATGTCAGTGTTGGTTCCTGAGGAGCTGATGGCTCAGGGTGAATTGTGACTACCATGAAAGGGGAATAGGGTTGCTGATGTTTGGGAGAGCCAGCAGGGGTGGAAGAAGGATAAGGATAAGGTGGGAGATTGATGTAGAGGACTGGTGGGAAGAGTTGGGAGGTGGGCAATCAGAGCCCATGAAGTCACAAGTAAGAGTCTTTTGAAGGGGAGAGACACAGACTTTGAGGGGGGTTGTCACTGGCAAGGAGGATTTGAATGGCATTACAAGATTGGAGCAGGGAGGGTCGAGAACAGAGAGAAAGGAAAGCTTGGATGAATGAAATTTTGGGTCACTTGCCATTGTGATGGCAGAAATTGTCAAGATCTAGAAGTGTGTGAAAATCAGTCGCTTAGATTATATCATTTTAGAGACCAAGGGGAGGGTGAGGAGAAAGCATCCAAGTGGACATGCCTAATGTAGAGAAGGAGGTCACCATAATGTAGAAGGAGAGAGAGAGAGTGTGAGAGAGAGAGTGAGAGAGAGAGAGAGAGAGAGAGAGGTGCAGAGGTGCTTGGTGAGTTTACTCTTTAGGCCAATATAGATCTAGGTCAAGAGCCAGCCTCCTTTATGTGATTCAGGCAAGGAGAGCAGAATCATCCAGTTGCTGTTTGGTCAAAGTAAGCTGGAGGGGCTTTTGAGTTCTCACCATAGGCAGAGGAAAGGAAAACAGGGAAGGGAACAAGTGAGAGAGAGAGTGAGAGAGACTGGAAGTGTCACCCGAGCAGGTTCCTAAGCATGGACATCCCCAGCCTTGGTTGCTGTCCAGTGGAAAATGTCCCAACCGGCTAACCAGGAGTCCCTATGCTAAGTGGTGGGCACCCCAACGAGTTGAGAGAGGCATACTTGGCATAGCACTGTGACTTCCAGACCAGGCAGAGCAGGTAGCCCTGGCAGGAGCGTGACACTTACCGAGACTGAGGAGTAGGTCAGGAGGAGAGCAGTGGAAGAGAAAGGCTAATGATGGATGGGAAAGCTGACAAGGCAGTAAGGTCTGAAATCCATAGTCTGGAGGCAAGTGGGGTCAGTTCAGAAGTGTGGGTTTGGGATAGGGCAGGACACGAAGAGCAAGGGAGCAGCTGCAGGCAGGAGCATCCTGTTAACCTCTCTCGGGTTTTGGCAGCAGATATAAGGTACTGCCAAATAAAGACCATGCCATGTGTGGAAAGAAAGAGTTATAAGAACCACACCATGGGACTGTCACTCTTGTGTTCAGAGTGCAGTGGCTTGGCTAAAATGGGTAGTGGGCTTTATAGGAGGGGCCAAGCCATGAGGGAGGGAGAGAGTCTCTGGTCTCCGATTATCTGTGACCACCAGATGAAACAGGTCGACATGCCTGGCTAGTTAAGTAACTGGAAGTTCCTGAGGTGTTTTTCAAGCAGAGAAACATGCAGGGAAATAAGCAGAGGGTGTTGGCAAGTGGCCATAAAATCAGGAGTTCTTGTTTCAGGTACTAGCCTTGGGACCTTCTGCATACCCTAAGAATGCCAGGGACCTAACATGATCCACACCCCAATCCTTGGCTATAAATTCCCACTTGGCCATGGTATATTTAGAAGGTCAGACCAACACTCTCCCTTACTGAAAAACCCAATTGCAGTAATCCTTATATTCATCTTGACTCCCCCGACTAAATTCTTCTTTACCATGGTTTAACAAAAATCATTATTTAATATTTTTCTTAATAACAATAGGATAAGCAATTCCTAAAACACCTTGAAACTGAGCCTATTTTATAGATTAAGTACTATCAACTTTTCCAAATAATGTTCTGCATGATACTTTGTGGTTCACAAAATAATCTTAAAAATGTCTAAGGTTGAAACCAGGATAGATTTCCCTTGAGAGAAATTGGTATGAATATCAAATAGCATAGAAAAGATGTAACACAAGTTCTATTTATGCTTTGGTTGAAAAAATAACTTTAAAAAATCACAGAAAGTAATCACAGGACTGTAAAATTTCAAGGAAACTAGAAATTGAAACTTTGTGTCTAAGCTAGCTCTGAGAATCTGAGAAAAAAATCCTTTACTATGATTCACCCTAATGCTGTTCTCATGCATTCAGGCTAAAGCCTTTTCTCAGTTCAAATTTTTGTTTCCTCCTTGCTAAAGAGATATAAGTATTGAAAGAACCTGACTTAAATAATAACCACCAGCTCAGTTTTAACTGGCTAACATAGAGATGGTTGTACCATTTGTGTTGTTTTTCAAAAAATTTGACAAGTATGATTATATGGCAAGAACCTGGCCCTTTGAAAATGAATTCCCCACAGGACTATACACACATGATTTCTCTTTCAAATAGTTGTGTATGGCAGGTAAAATGATTTCTGTAATTCACAAAATTATTATTCTGCACTGTCATTTTTACACAGAAATAGCAACAATGTCAATTTTAAGAATAAAATTCAATGAGTTTATCACTCACAGATGGAGTTCTATAAATAACTATGAGCACAATAAAATCATAAGATACGACATATTTTAATAAACATAAAATATAACTTTGTGCCTCTTTATGGACATTTGTCCATCTTACTCTCAAGTCCTGGATACAACTCGTCCACCATCTTTACACTTTGCCTTTTTAAAAATTTAACATATTTTTTGTACATGGAGAATAATTTCTTCTTATTTAGCTATGTGTGTCAAACTAAGATTTATTTTCAATAAAAAAAATTATCTAGATATTATAAACATCAGTATATCTTAAAAATATTTTAGAATAAAAACTTACAAAATCACATTTTAAAAGGGAAATCTGGTTGTGTTTTGGAATGTTATTTATAAGTAAAAAATATCTTACTATTTAATATTATGAGTGTAAAGAATGTAATTTTTAAATTCTCAAATGTTATGTGTTTCTTATTAAAATGTGACATACAACAAAATATCAAATTGCTGGATTTTTACTTATTCCAGTTGAATTATCTAAATATATATGCTAAAAGTAGAATTTCTGACAAATTCTTCATTTAATACAGTGACATTTTATCACTCAGAATACTTTGGGAAAATAAGTGGAATGTCTTTTGAAGTCTTGGTTTTGACTCTAAGGGAAATGTCTGATAATATGGCAGTCAGAAATACTGGAGTAGAAATGTGGAGTAATGAGTGAAAGTCAAATTCCAAGTATTTTTTATTGTGAAGTAAGGGAATTTAAACCAAGAATCACATAACTTGATTTTAAAAATGCAAAAGTAAGGTTAGTTTTGGAAAGGTAAGCAGCATCTCATAAACAGGTTATATCTTCAAAACTCTGCACTGTCTTTGCTAGTTTACTGAGTTGATCATGCTTGCTACTTACCTACTGTTTTGTGTTTTTCAATTCCCCTTTTGAGATTTATTCTTTCCTAGCCTTTTGAATTTGTGATTATTTTTCAACCCATGTATATATGAACAGTGCAAAATGTAATACACCATAAACTGTTGAACATTAGGGGAGCATGGTAATAGAGAAAAATGAAGTAATGGGGGAGGGGTTAGTTTGATTAAAGCACTATATATATAGGCCTGAAGTGTCCAGGTGAAACCCCCTGCGATTATCAGCACACACTTTTAAAAAAATAAAGGGAAGGAGGGTAAAGTAAGTCTCTCCCAGGGTTAGATACCAGTGAGGGGTTGGGGGTAGGCATAATGAAAAGGTGAATAAGGGTGAACATGATAGATGTATTGTGTACTCATATATGAAAACAGAAGAATGAAAGCTCTTGAAATTGTTTTAAGAAGGAGGGGAGAGAGGGGAGAGAGGAGGAGGAGGGAGAAAGATACAGGGGGTAAATAGAACTAAGATATATTGTAAGCACATATGTAAATATCATAATGTATCCTCCAATACAACTATTATATGCTAATAAAAACTGTATATTAAATGAATAATAATGGGAAAACTTATTAATAATAATCATTGTGACTAACAGAATATTTACATATCATAAATATAGTGTATCAAAATAGAACTTAAATATGGTCACTTACCGAGTTCTCATTCCAATTCAGGTATTTTAAAAGTACTTTCACAGATCGGGGGGGAGGAGGTTAGGAGGTGAGATGGCCTAATATATGCACATGCAAGCAAATCTAAAAATTAGAAAATAAAAAGTACTTTTGCAGATATTAACATATTTCAAATACACACGGAAAATACTGAGGTAGATAATAAAGCTCTGAATTTTAAAAGCTGAAAATAAGTTGGAAGTAGTTCAACCAAATAGTCCTTAATCAGAAAATTAGTAAATTAGACGTACAATATTCAAACTCAGAGTCCTCACTCTTACAACAGAGAAAAACAAAAACTTTTAACTGTGCCTTGTACTATCAATAACAAAAATCAGACTGTTAAGACCAGAAGTAGAGAACAACTCCTTTCTTTATCCTTGTATTGTATGTATTTCACATTTGTTATGATAAAGAAAATAATTATATAGATTTGCCTTGCCCTTCTTTTCATCTAAGAATGAAATACATCTATAAAATCTCCTTTTAAAAAGTATAATTTTTTAAAATATCCTTATGAGCACAATGAAGAAACTAAAATAATAAATAGATTTGCACTTGCTGGAAAAATATTAGCAAAGATTATTTGTTTATTTACAGATTAGTTACAGGACTGGGATTTCTATTATAAGGAAATGATCTTCCTAGTATTAAAATGGCATTTCAAGTAACATTCTCAAATTATTACATCAAAGTAAGTTTGAAACCAAAGAGTGAAACTGCACTTCTGACTGACTGATAGTAAGCATCTTGTGTTTTTTTTTGGTTTTTTTTTTGGTGATGGTGGTGGTCCTGGGGTTTGAACTCAATCTTTTGCACTTACTAGGCAGGTGCTCTACCACTTGAGCCACACCTCCAGCCCAGTAAGCATCTTGTAATTCCCCAATCTGGAAATCCCCTACACTTTAATTTACTAGCACATTAGTTATAAGCACACAGTATGTGTGCGTGTCTACAATGTACTTGAGTTAAATTTGAGATAGGCAGTAAATTACTTGAATTTGCCACTTTGGGATGCTTATTTTGTTTGACTGTATGTGCCCTCCTTACCCTTTTGCTGTACTCAGGCCTACTATATTGATATTTGAGAAAAATGAACTTAGAATAAAACATTGGAGACATGGCTTCCATATTTCTAAATTACCAACAAAGTAGAATAAATTATGACTTTCCTGTAAAATCAATACTCATAATACAAAATTGTGCAGATGGCTCAAAATCAGAAGCATTAAATCTCGTAAACCACTTAAATAACCTTTTGAGGAAATTACACCCATTTAAAGGGTCCACTTAGATGAGTTCTAAAAATTGAAAACATTGAAGTAAACACAATCATGTTCATGATGAAAACCATTTCCATCATCCCTATATTTCCTCTATATTTTTTGTCTTAAGCTTCTGTAAATTAGCATAAGGATTTTGAGATTCATCCATTGTATTGCTTGTGTCGTTCATGTATTTATATGCCACATTGTGTTTAATAAGGGCTGTTATCAATGTTTCCTTACTATGAATCAAAGTTGTAAATCTCTACACGCATGTAAGTTTCCATTTCCTTTTAGTCATATTGGCTATATAGTAAGTTTATATTAATTTTTAGGAAACCATCAAGCTATTTTTCAAAGTAGCCTGAAATATTTTAGATTGACATTAGAAAGTGAGGGTTTCGCTAGCTCTTGTTATTGTCAATATTTTCAGTATTGTTTATTTTTATAATTATTTTCTGTAGAAGGATTCACTATGGCATTCCTTCAACATTACTGCAATAGACATCTGATTAAAACACAAATATATCCCCATTTAGTTAATTATTTAAGTGTAAAACCAAGGGGACCTCAATTAACAGAAATATAGAGATATTTTAAGATTTGTTTTTACTCATGGGCCCATAAATAAAATAGAGGAATAATTACATGAATAATATTTTGACCTATGAAGACATTAGCAAAATGATAGTTTATACATTAGGAATATGTGTTTATTATGACATATATATGATCATTTTGCTTTGTTTTTCATACTCTACGATTAAGTAATTTACTTGGTGAGTTGTTAGAATGAACTATATTTTCATTAAAAATAATATAGAATGCTTAACTCTAGAGTAAATAACCCTCAAAAGCAACAGAGAAGAGTTAATATAAACCATTTGTCAAGAATGAACAGGAGGGAAAAACAGGTCCTGTGCAGGGAAGAAGGCTGGTACCAGTGGAAGGGAGAAGGTGACAAGGAAAGTGGTAGTAGGGTGAATGCAGTGCAAAAAATGTGTACACTTGTATGCAAATGCAATAATGATACCTGTTGAAACTATTCCATGAATCGGGGAGGGGGGATTAGGGAAAGAAGTGGAGGGGGTGAATTCAAGTATGATATAGTTGATACATTGTAAGATTCTTTGTAAATGCTGCAATGTACCACCACACAGCACAACAATAAAGGAAAAAACTAAGAAAATATCATATAAATACAAAAAAAGAATGCTCCAAAGAATATAAAGGGAGATAGATGAGGCTGAATTATTCTAAATGCCCTTTTCATATTTTCATTCCATAGCTTTATTATAATTTTTATTAGTATAAATTAATTGAACAGTTTTGAATGTGATATTTAGAAACAGTCATATACTTTGATCAAATTCATCCCATGTGCGTTGCTTCCTTAATTCTTCTCCTTTCACTCTGTCCTTTTCTTAACAGTTTTTAGTGGGTTTCTTTGTTATTTTTATTGGTTTTACTTTTCAAACTTATAGCCTGTTGCAAATGGTTCACACAAAGAGACCTAGAACTATTGTTTGGTGTCTGATATTAATTTAGAAAAATTCTTATGCATAGTTACTTCAAATATTGCTACTGTTTGTTTCTCTCCTCATTCTTTGGGTATTCCAAGTATGCATCTCTTACAGATCTAGTTGTGCCACAGTTCTTGGGTATTTTCTTGTTTTTGTTCTTCTTTTTTCCAGTCTTTATTATTATCTTTGTGTTTCAATTTTGTACCTGTATGTTTCCATGTCATCAAGCTCAGAAGTTCTTCAGATGTGCCAAGGATATTATTAAGCCAAGGAAAAGCATTCTTCATTTCTGTTACAGTGCTTTTCATTTCTATTATTTCTTCTGTATTCGTCCGTAGAATTTCTCTCTGCTTACTCTGCATATCTATTCATTTGTTGTCTTTTTCCATCAGAATTCTCATATCTGTGTTTAATTTCTAGTCTGATAATTTCAACATCCCTGCTATATTATGACTGATTCTGATGATTTCTCAGTCTCTACAAACTGCATTTTTTGCCTTGTATTATGTCTTATAATTTTTTTTTCAAAATGTGAGTATAATATACTGGATGAATGGAATTCCAGCAAGTAGGACTTCTGTGGCAGGATGGTAGGTTTGGAAATGGAAAAAATTTGTAGACATGTTTAAATCTCAGAATTTTGCTGATTCTGTGTTCTTATGTGGTGAAATTCACTATTACATCTTGGTGCTTTCTATCCCCCTTTGGTGAAATAGAATTGTTAGAGGGGGCTGGAGCTGGGCATTTTCTCTTTCAAGCGTAAAGTTGAAGTCAGTTGAGCTTGGTATTTCCTTTCTCCAGATTGGTTATGCTATGGCAAAAACAAAGATTTGGCTTGGGTAAAACAGTATCTCCTGGGAAAATGTCTTGTTGAAAAGAAGAGAAAGTTCTTACCTATACCTAGTAATTCCAGAGTATTTCTTACTCTTTCCTGTATCAACTTTAGAGTTTGGAACCCAGCAGCACAGCAACTAAGAGATAGGAAAGATAAATAAGACTACATAAAACTAAAAAGCTTCTGCTCAATAAAAGAAATGGTCTCTAAACTGAAGAGAACACCCACAGAGTGGGAGAAAATATTTTCCAGCTACACATCAGACAAAGGACTGATAACCAGAATATATAGCAAACTTAAAAAACTAAATTCTCCCAAAACTAATGAACCAATACTGACATGGGCAAGTGAACTAAACAGAATTTTCTTAAAAAAGAAATTCAAATGGCCAAAAAACACATGAAAAAATGCTCATCATCTCTAGCAATAAAGGAAATGCAAATTAAAACCACACTAAGATTCTACCTCACCCCTGTTAGAATAGCCATCATTAGCAACCCCACCGACAGCAGGTGTTGGCAAGGATGTGGGGAAAAAGGAACCCTCTTAGACTGTTGGTGGGAATGTAAACTAGTACAACCACTTTGGAAAAAAATTTGGAGGCTACTTAAAAAGCTAAACATTGATCTACCATTTCATCCAGCAACACCACTCTTAGGGAGATACCCAAAAGACTGTGACGCAGGTTACTCCAGAGGTACCTGCACACCCATGTTTATTGCAGCACTATTCACAATAGCCAAGTTATGGAAACAGTCAAGATGCCCCACTACTGACAAATGGATCAAGAAAATGTGGTATCTATACACAATGGAATTTTATGCAGCCATGAAGAAGAATGAAATGTTATCATTCACTGGTAAATGGATGGAATTGGAGAACATCAATCTGAGTGAGGTTAGCCTGACCCAAAAGACCAAAAATCATATGTTCTCCCTCATATGTGGACATTAGATCAAGGGCAAACACAACAAAGGGATTGGACTTTGAACACATGATAAAAGTGAAAGCACACAAGGGAGATATGAAGATAGATAAGACAGCTAAAGAATTAGTTAACATTTTTTGCCCTCAACACAGAGAAACTAAAGCAGATACCTTAAAAGCAACTGAGGCCAATAGGAAAAGGGGACCAGGAACTACAGAAAAGGTGAGATCAAAAAGAATTAACCTAGAAGGTAACACACATGCAGAGGAAATCAATGCATGTGAACTGCCCATATAGCTATCCTTATCTCAACCAGCAAAAACCCTTGTTCCTTCCTATTATTGCTTATACTCTCTCTTCAACAAAATTAGCGATAAGGGGAGATAGAGGGGGCAGGGTGGGTGATAAGGGAGGGGGTGGGGGCAGGGGGGAGAAATGACCCAAGCATTTTATGCACATATGAATAATAATAATTAAAAAAAAGTAAATAAAAAAAGAAAAGAAGAGAAAGCTCCTGTATATTTCAAAACACCATTTTTTTTTTCTCCCTACCTGAGTCCTTAGACTTTTTTCTTCTGTATTTTCATTGTGAGGATGTGATATAGTTTCTGGAGGTGAACTAGTAGAAAAGGTGGTGATCCCCTATGTTTAGGTCCTTGTGAAGTTTTCAGTTGTCAACCTTGCATACCTTGAGACTCCAGCAATTTACCAATTACATGCATGTTTTCTATACTGTGTGTGTATTCCTATGGAGGTCTCTGCTTGCACTTTCCCCTTTTGGTGAGATGTGATTCTCAGTAACTGTCTCACTGTACAATTTTGGGCGCAGCCATTGCTTTGTTATTACTTCTCTTACAGATCTAAGAAGAGGTTTGGAATTTTTTTTGTTGTGTTTTTGGGTTTTTTGAGTTTATTCAGCTTTATACTTGTTAGGACAGAGAGGTGATTCCAAAACCATTTCATGCCAGACTTTTCAACATGACCTTTAAAATAACAAGAAGATTATTATTATTGATGGTAGAATAAAATTTATTTTTAAATAGAAATTCATAATTTCTTCAGAATATTTATCAAAAGAACTTACATTAAGGATAAAAGTATATCACACAAAGTACATATGAAGAATACTATCATAAAAAGTGGGAAATCATGTTTACCTAACACTCCTTTTTCTCACAGTTTACACTATTTTATTTTTTATAAACATCATATTATGCTTGTATTCTAGTATGATATTAATCATGTTTAAATGAAGAGAAAGCAATATCTTCATTTTACATGAAAACCTTATTTTGAGCTTATGAATAAAATATTACAAGATATCTCTCTTTTACCGTTAAGAGATATTCTATGTCAAGTGATCTCTGAGTGAAAAGAAACAGAAGGATGAATTGACAGGTAAGCAATGAGCACATTTCAGAGTGGACAGAACCTGTAGCAGGTTCTGTAGCAGAACCTTAGCCATTCTCCTGGACCCCAGCTGAAAAGAAGAGATCATCACCAGTTCCCATTTGTCCTTTTCCTCATGTCCTTCCACCAAAGTGTGTAACTGTTTCTGAAATGTGTCTAAGTATATTTGGTACTAATAAGTGCCAATATAATATTCAGAAACAGTGAATACATACAAACATGCTTTAGGAGAAACAATACATGTTATAGTATAAGGGCAAGCTAAGAATTTTGAATTTTGCCTTTTAAATCTAGTTTTACATTTTACCTCATAAATCTTTTTAAAAATGATTTATTTGTAAATGATAATTATACAGGGGGTGTCAGTGTGACATTTCTATATATATCTATATTATACCCTGGTTTGAATCATGTCTTTCATTATTCTACCTCTTCTCCCACTCCCCCTTCTCAAAATGACTTTGAAATGTTCCCATGTTCCATATTCATACATATATAGAAAGTACCACAACCATATTTACCCTCTTTTACCTCTTCATTTTACCTCTTAACATGACCTGTTTTACATTCCTGTCCTTCTTTTAGTGTCAGTTCATTGTTCAGTGGGATTTTACCTGTAAATATATTGTATTTTATTCAGTTTAATCCCTGTATTACTTGTCCTTACCTTTTATCCCTACCTTGTATTGTTCAACATTTTTCAATGTGCTTCATTGAGTTTTTTTTACACAGATGTGATGTATTTCAATATTACTTACTTTCTATCATTCTTTTCTTTTTTCTTACTTAGTGTCCTACTTTTGGAAACATTTTCCACATACATCTATGTGTATATAATAACATTTGTGTTTGCATTTGGATCTATTTTCTCTTAAGATGATGCTCTCTATTATGTGCATATGACAAAACTTCATTCTCATTTATGGCTGAATTATACATATAAATAATATATTATATATTATATGTGACATATATAACAAATATATATATTCATTAATCATTTGTAGGACATCTGGGCTATTTGCATAGCTTGACTATTGTGAATAATATGGTTATAAACATGGGTGTGTAAGTATCTTTATCCTGAGTTACATTCCTTCAAAGAGTCACCTTCATATTGCTTTTGTCGTGTTTGTACTAACTTACATTTCCACCAACAGTGTATAAGGATTCCTTTTTCCCCACATCCTTGCCAACGGTTGTTTTTTGTGTTCTTAATGGTAGCCATTTCAACAGGATTGAGTGGAATTTTAATGTGTTTTTGATTTGCATTTCCTTTATCATCATGAATGATGAGTATTTGTTCTTGTGTATTTTTGACCATTTGTCCTTCATCCTTTGAAAAATTTCTGTTCAGTTCATTTGCCCATTTCTTCATGGAGTCATTGATTTTTTGGGAGGTTAGTTTTTTGAGCTCCTTTTAAATTCTGATTATCAATCTTTTATCAGATGTACAGCTGGCCAAGGTCTTCTCCCATTCTGTAAGCTGTCTCTTCAGTCTGGTGACCATTTCCTATGAATTCAGAATAGCAAATACCAATGAGATCCCAAGGATAATTAGGGAATAGTTTGAAATTTTTAAAAATCTAGAAAAAAATAATTAATTTCTAGATGCATATGCCCAACCAAAATGCCTTATCATTCTTAACACACTGATAAGGAACCTGGTGGAAAGATGTAATCTTGGATATTTTTAGAAATGTGAGAAATATTAATTAAAGAACAAAAACCACTTTTGTGGCTAATTTCTCTAAACAGATAACTACAACCTGTTCCTTATGATCATTAAACTTGTTATCAATTAAACTCTGTTTCATTAGAAAACTGTTTTTTCTTTGGTCCTGATAAAATTATGTTATCAGTCCCTTAATGTAACTGTGAATATTCCAAGAAAAATGTATTGATTTTATTAGTTTATTTGACTTAATGATCATTACATAACATTTCATCTTCTTGCTCATTCATTTGTGATTTTTTAATTGAATAACTTCCAAAAAAATAAAATTAACTATTATATGATAACAGATTAGCTTTCTAATAGTATTTCTTTTCAAACAAAAACACGATGGAATTTTAAAACATTATGTTCTTTGAGCTTGAGTAAATCCATTATCATATATGTCCAAAACCCTGGTAACTCAGTGACATTTCACTGGATTTCAGTATTGTGCTTTAGGCTCCTTATTCTGTGTTGCTGGTACTTGCCTCAGTGCTACTTTTGATCTTATTTGGCAGTGTTTCCCATAATGTGTGCAGAGATATGGAAGGGGTGTTTATTTCAATTAAAAAAAAGTAAATGAAACATTACAATGAATGTCAGCAATAATATTATTTCTGGTGGACAAAAAGGAATGCATGAGGCATTTCTCTGACATCTTTTAGCACATTTCTATAATGGGGTATTGATGGTGACACTGTGGAACACTTCTTTTGGTCCAGAAAGGCACTATATTTACTCGGTTTTGTTCAATCAACAACCTCCTACAGAATCTCATGGAGGAAATGTAAGGAACAATGTATAAAAATTAAGCAGCTGGAAAAAGTTGGCCTAAATTTCTTTGCTTTGTAATTTTCCCTTGGGAATTTTTAAGAAGTTTAATTAGCTATATATACAGATTTTCCTTTCTCTTTTCCAGAAAAGTATCACTATTGGAAGCAGACCATGGAAACAGTTATGAGAATACAGGTCTCTAGTTATTATCCAGAAACTCCTATTATTTCCTGGCTGCTTAGCATGTGCCAGGCACTGCCATAAGTGATTTATGTGCATTTTCCATTATGCCCATCATATAGAATTGCAGCATATAGGTATTTTTTTCTCATTTTACAATCAAACAAATTGAGTTTTAAAAAATAAGAAACATGCCAGAATTATATGCAAATAGCAGACGTATAACACTCTGAATCTAGAGTTTGTTATAATAATCACACTTTCCTTTCTGTAGATAAGGAACTGTCAGAGTAATTTGCATTGCTGAAACTAATATTGAATAATACTGTGGACTCAGTGCATTTACACATACATATGTATATGTAAAAATTTCAAAAACAGAACAGTTGGCATGACTATTTCTCCAACTCTTTAGCCACAGTTTAAGTTAGAAATATAGTAGTAAACCAAACATGCTAGCAAATATACTAGTAAACTATAACTGTAATTCTGGCCTGGAGCAGCTCAAGTGGTAGATCACCTGGCGAGCAAGAATGAGTTCAAACCAAAAACTAAGCCAATCAACCAACAAAACAATTTTTAAAAACTGTATTTCATATCTATATCTTCAGGAGCTACTTTAGTCCAAACAAATAGTTATTTATTAGCACTAACTACTGGAAGAAGTCAGAAGTAAACCAAGAGTAGCACTCTACATATATCTGATAAGACAGAAACGATATTCTTTTGTATGTAGTTTTGGGCATAGAGAAATAAAGGTAGATATTTTTTTCTGCCTAAAATTACTGGCAATGTTTGTCTATTATACAGAACTTGTGCCAGAGCAACATTCATTAAGAGCATGGGTTTATACAGAGGAATAGGTAATAAATAATAATGAAGAGATAAACCCAACAGTCTTTCAGAAAATGAGCTAGAGTGGCCATATTTCTTTAGGAAAACTTTTGTGACCATTAATTTTTTCATATAACTGTAATTTCTGCTTAATGGAAAAAGAATATTATTGACGCTAAAAAAGAAAAAGAAAAAAAAGCAACAAGGCCTGAAAAGGATTGAGGGCAGGATTTAGTTGTTGGAAAGTGTTCTTGGGGAACTTGTTATTTTAGGGATAGATTTAAGAAAATGTAGGTTAAAAGGCAGATGGGAGGAAAACTGAAAGGAAAAAAAATGCTTTCTAGAAAGAGAGAAATAGAAGGAAGTGTTTCCAGCTGTATCCGAAGGAAAACAGGTATAATTTAATTCAAATAAAATGTGGATGAAGAAAAGACAGCAATTTCCTTACAAACATCTTAAATGGTTTTTGCATATAGAGAAATAGCGTGACTCACCAACGCATTAAAAAATACTCACTACATGCTTTGAAGGGCAGTTTCTTCACATATTTTTGACAAGGCAAGATTTTTTTCCATTATCATTAGCTTTCATGTATTACAAAAATTAATCTGAGTTCAATTTGTAAGCCCTCTTTTTTTCTTTAGTAATTATGAAGTCACTGCAAGAGTGTTCAGAATATATTAAATAAATTATTTTTGAGGAAAGACTTGAAGCACAAAAGAGTAGCCCTACAAGGGAAACTCTTAACAAAAAGAGATGATTAGTACTTGCCACAAATAAAGTGAAGAACACATCAGTAAGTGTGTTATAAATTGTCATAAAAAACCTATGACATGTTTAGGTTCAGTAAACAGAGAATATAAAAATTTCATAAAGATTATCAAATGCTTTTATATAATTAAGTTAAAAACAAGTGGTTACCTGGTGAATATGACATATAAAATGAGGAGATGACCTTTTTCAAAATGTCAAAAATTCTGGAAAATTTAATGAATTGACTTATGTAAGAATTCAGTGACTCTTTTAAGGGGTTTAAAATCAAGAGGTATTCAGAACTAAGTTATACCTTAAATGGCAGATGTCAATGACAGAAAGGGGGAAAGTCATTATGGTAATTGACACAGCATTATCCTTACAGGTTCTCTTGGCTATTCCTAGAATAACTTATCAGAAAAAAGGGACACTGAAAAGCATCACAAGGATTTTGTAGTATGAATTCCTGTATTAGGATAAAAGAAAAAGTGGCAAAAACGATAAGTGGTAAAAACGCTCACATTCACAGAAGTATTACCTTGTTTGGCATTCCAACTATATGGGGAGTGAGGAGCAGTGGAGTTATAGTAAATGAGATATGTGTTTGGAGCAGAGGTTACAGATGAACCATTAGTTGAAGTCACCCTCAGCATTCACATAAATGATAGAGGTTCTTTAGGTTTTGATAACATTATTTATTTATTTATTTATTTATTGGTGGTACTGGGGTTTGAACTCAGGGTTTCACATTTACTAGGCAGACACTCTACCCTTTGGGCCATCCCACCAAACCTTCTTTATGCTTGGTATTTTCAAAGTAGACCCTTGCAAACTATTTGCCCTGGATGCCTTTGATCTCTGCCTCTTAAGTAGCTAGGATTTCAAGCATGAACCACCAGAGCCCAGCTTGAATTTTTTTTTTATCTAAATGGGAAATGATTTTTCTTTAGCAAGAATTTATTTTATTATAATAAGATAAAGTAAGGAACAGTGTGAGAGTGAAAAAAGTACAAACATTTTCTGTTCTCCACATAGAAAACAGGAGTAGACTCCTGAACTGTTCTTTCATGCCAGACTCATAGAGACTGGCAATGACACAATGCTGAGAACACAGCTTTTGTTTGATATGATCTTGCTAGTTAATATTGCTCTTCATTTCCTTGCACATGTCTGTGTCCACCAGTATTGCACTGAAAGCGAACCAGGACTGTCATAAATAGGAATCTCTAACTTTAAAATAGCACAGGACTACAAAGTCTATAAAACAAGTAAAAAATTAGGAAAGTGATCATTTGGAATGACCCTATATATATAATATGATAATAATTAATAAACACTTTCCCCTAAAGGGAATTCGAATGGATGATTCACAATGCTAAATGAGGCATCAGTGATTTCATAACCACCAGATTTTGTCTTCTCCCTCCTCACACTTTGTGCATTCTACAACATTGCTGTCGCCTTGTTTCATCCGGTAAGGCATTGCTTTTACAGACTGAAGACATTTCGTTGTCTATTTCTCAGCATTCCTTGGTTATTCACCTTCAGCTTTCACCTTTCCCACAATGCAGTTCTTGATGGGATTTAGTTCTCTCCTCACACATTTCTGTTTGTTTACATCTTTTACTGAAGAACTTTCAAAACTCGCTTCTATATTGACAAATGTCAAATTTTTCTGTCCCGTTCAGACATTCTCCTTTTACTCTTATTTTCACATGTCTGTTTGGAGCTCCATCTCAGTGTCCTACACTTGGTAAGTCTATCATTCAACAAACTATTCACTTCCTATGGTTTGATAGTGGTATCCATTACTTAGTGTGTCACCATCTTCTGCTAAAAATCTTAGCACAATTGTTTTTATTTCTCTCTGTTTCATTTCTCATCACATAGTGTAGAAAAAGGAGATCTATTCACACCAATCTTTGTAACGGTTTTCTAAATGCCTTCCTTATTTCCTTTTCATATACCCAATTCATTGTCTAACTTACACTCAATTTTCTACCATAAACCAAAGATCTGACCATCACACATTCCTATTCAGTCAAGCTCTTTGTCCAACCTCACATGCTACAGAATATATTTCTAACATTTATTTTGTAGCATTTGAGAAGTTCAAGTTCTCTAACTTTCCTTTCCAGTCTTATCCTTAAACCAAAACTAAACCAAACAGAATCTTGTATTGTTTTGTTCTCCAAGATCAAATTGTCTTTGATCTTGATTAGTCACCAGCTGAGAGATTACTTCAAGAAGCCCTACATATAACTTTCCACAGGTCCTTTTCTCATAAGTGATCATTCCTCTTTAGTGCTCTGATGACTGAGAATTTGCTTATCAGCCTTTATAACATTCTTTATTCTATTAAGGCAGTCTATGTTGTAGGCCTAGTCAATGAAAGACCACAGGGACAAAACAGACATCTGACAAACCAGAGTTGTGGACTTCAACAACTCCAAGGGTGTGAGTGTCTTTGGTAGAGTTTGGTTTGCTATACAATGATTTTGAGAAAGTTCTAGAAAAGTAAAGATTGGCTCTGGAAGGCTTATTTTTCTGAGACAGGGTTAGAAATGGTGATTAACTTGGCATTGAGCACTCTCATCAAGTGAGGCTTACTAATTTGGAATCTGTAGTTATAAATGCAAATAACAAAGAAGGGCTAGGAATGTGGTTGGTAAGAAAGTAGCAGTCACTCCAGCAGATCATCATAACGTCATTATGAGAGATGCAATATTTCCTGTTAGATAAATGACTGACACTTTCTATGCTTGATTGCAGATAAAGGTCTACTGGCTTTTGTAGTCCAAGCTGATTTTTGCTTATACTCACAGACATTGTATAACATTGTCCCGTGTGGTATACTATTTCCTGTTCCTCTTGACTATGAGGACATTAGTTTTCATTGTTTTGAAGGGCAATGTCATAACAAATAGACAAAATGCAGTTCTTGCTTCCCGTCCTAAGCTAGATAGGTTCTACTCCTACCTCTTCTGCTTTGCAATTTATTTAAAAAATAATTTCATGTGTTTAAGGTATCTACTCAGAAATAAAGTAATGATTATAATAATAGTAATAGCATATCTCATGGCCTTGTCCTTAAAAATCATTACATTATATTTACATAATTCCATACAGTTTTTGGCACAGAGACTTATTTATATACCATAAAATGAAAAAAATAGAAAAATTCACTGTTATCAAAATCCAAAGGCTACCTTCTTTATTGTTATATAGTTACTTTCATGTACATGATCAGAAAATGTCTTCAATTTAGACCTTACAAAATAAGTCATAAACATTTATATATAAAATATTTCTATTTTTTCAGCTTTGGATAATTATCTACAAGGGATTTTTCAGGAGTAAAAAGATTTTTTGAAATCATATGTGCATAGGTTTATGTCAAATAAAAAATGCATTGTTGAAAATTATTTTTGGTTGTGTTTTAGAAGAGTACAGCTAAAATTCATGGTGAAAACTAACAATATTAAGAGAAATATACAAAGGAAATTTTGATGGTATTTTTAAAGTGTGGTTGTCTAAACAATCTATTCTTTAGAATGTCCCTAGTATAGGTGTATATGTGTATGTGGGTATCTGTATGTGTTTTGAACTTGAACTGTATTAGAAATACAAATTGGTGTGTAAGAATTCTACTCAATATTATTGAATCAAGTAATTGAAAAAACATTACCACTCCCTTCTTTCAAAATGCAGTGAAATTTGGCAGCCTCCTGAGAGATGTTAGGTCATAGGTACTGCATCAAGGAATAGAGTACAGGTAAAAGTCATAGATCACCTGCAGCAAGTTCAGACTCTTGTCAATAAATCTAAATACAACACATGGTTTTATCATCCCTTTATATTTCAAAGTTTGCTGAATTGTATCTTCAAAGACAAAAAGAAGAATGACGGAGGGGGGGGAGAGAGAGAGAGAGAGAAGAGAGAAGATTATATACATATATATCTAGACAGAGAGAGAGAGAGAAGAGAGAAGATTATATACATATATATCTAGACAGAGAGAGAGAGAGAGAAGAGAGAAGATATATATATATATAGATATATATATATATATCTAGACAGAGAGAGAGAGAAAGAGAGAGAGAGAGAGAGAGAAGAGAGATTATATATATATATATAGACAGAGAGAGAGAGAGAGAGAGAAGAGAGAAGATTATATATATATATATATATATATAGACAGAGAGAGAGAGAGAGAGAGAAGAGAGATTATATATATATATATATATCTAGACAGAGAGAGAGAGAGAGAGAGAGAGAGAAGAGAGATTATATATATATATATATATATCTAGACAGAGAGAGAGAGAAAGAGAGAGAGAGAGAGAGAGAAGAGAGAAGATTATATACATATATATCTAGACAGAGAGAGAGAGAGAAGAGAGAAGATTATATACATATATATCTAGACAGAGAGAGAGAGAGAGAAGAGAGAAGAGAGATTATATATATATATATAGACAGAGAGAGAGAGAGAGAGAGAAGAGAGAAGATTATATATATATATATATATATAGACAGAGAGAGAGAGAGAGAGAAGAGAGATTATATATATATATATATATATCTAGACAGAGAGAGAGAGAGAGAGAGAGAGAGAGAAGAGAGATTATATATATATATATATATATCTAGACAGAGAGAGAGAGAAAGAGAGAGAGAGAGAGAGAGAAGAGAGAAGATTATATACATATATATCTAGACAGAGAGAGAGAGAGAGAAGAGAGAAGATTATATACATATATATCTAGACAGAGAGAGAGAGAGAGAAGAGAGAAGATATATATATAGATATATATATATATATAGACAGAGAGAGAGAGAAAGAGAGAGAGAGAGAGAAGAGAGAAGATTATATATATATATATATAGACAGAGAGAGAGAGAGAGAAGAGAGAAGATTATATATATATATATATATATATATATATATAGACAGAGAGAGAGAGAGAGAGAGAGAGAAGAGAGAAGATTTATATATATATATATATATATATATATATAGACAGAGAGAGAGAGAGAGAGAGAGAGTAATGGGAGAACACAAGGTAAAGAGAAAGAGAGAAAATGAAAAGGGCATTATCACCTTACTGAGAACTTGTAAAAGTACTCCACCACATACTCAACTGAGATTATTTCTCAAATGTATCTTACCTGTGGTCATGCACTTTATCTGATTTATTCATTCTTAGAAAAATTACAATTGAAAGAATTTGAGACACTGAATATAAACTTTAAAGTTTCTGTATTATTCCTCCAGAGTGGGAACATCAAACACTTTCATGTTTTGAGTTTTCTATCTATCCCCATAACTACCGGATGTGTTTTCCCCTTGTCATGTGACCCAAGTCCAATCACATTGCTGTATTTGCCCTAGATCTAAAGTCCACAAATGAGGGAGAACATATGATTCTTGTCTTTCTGAGCCTGGCTAACCTCACTCAGAATGTTGTTCTCTAGTTCCAAACATTTACTTGCAAATTATAGGATTTCATTCTTCTTCATGGCTGAGTAAAAATCCATTGTGTGTAAATACCAAATTTTCTTGATCCATTCATCATTAGTGGGGCATCTTGGTTGTTTCCATAACTTGGCTATTGCAAATAGTGCTGCAATAAACATGGATGTGTAGGTGCGTTTGGAGTAACCTGTGTTGCATTACTTTGAGTATATCCCCAAGAGTGGGATTGCTGGATCATATAGCAGATCTAAGTTTAGATTTTTAAGAAGCCTCCAAATTTTTTTGCAGAGTAGTCACACCAGCTTGCATTCCAACCAGCAGTGTACAAGGGTTCCTTTTTCCCCACATCCTTGCCAACACCTTTGTTGGTGGTATTTTTGATGATGGCCATTCTAACAAGGGTAAGGTGGAATCTTAGTGTAGTTTTGATTTGCATTTCCTTCATGGCTAGAGATGGTGAACATTTCTTCATGTGTTTTTTTGCCATTTGAATTTCTTCTCTTGAGAAAGTTCTGTTTAGTTCACTTGCCCATTTCTTTATTTGTTCATTGATTTTGGGAGAGTTGTTTCTTAAGTTCCCTGTATATTCTGGTTATCAGTCCTTTGTCTGATGTACAGGTGGCAAATATTTTCTCCCACTCTGTAGGTGGTCTCTTCAGTTTAGAGAACATTTTTTTTGTTGTACCGAAGTTTTTTAATTATATGAGGTCCCAAATGTCTATTCTTTCTCTTACTTGCTGGGCTGCTGGGGTTCTGTTGAGCTTCTTCTTGTACTAACTTCACAGTATCGGGTCTGATATTGAGGTCTTTGATCCATTTTGAGTTGATACTAGTACAGGATGATAAACATGGATCTAAGTTTCATTTTCTTGCAGATGGATAACCACTTTTCCCAGCAACATTTTTGAAGAAGCTGTCTTTTCTCCATCATATATTATTGGCACCTTTGTCAAAAATAAGGTGGGTATTAGGTGTGTGGATTCATATCCAGGTCTGCTGTTCTGTTCCACTGGTCTTCATGTCTGTTTTTGTGCCAGTACCATGCTGTTTTTTATTGCTATTGCTTTGTAATATAGTTTGAAGTCAGGTATTGTGATACCACCCTCCAGCATTGCTCTTTTTGCTGAGTATTGCCTTGGCTATTTGCAGTCTCTTGTGTTTCCAAATGAACTTTAGGGTAGATTTTCCAAACTGTGATGAAAGTCATTAGGATTTTGATGGGAATTGCATTAAACATGTAGATTTCTTTTGGTAGTATAACAATTTTTACCATGTTGATTCTACCAATACATGATCATGGGAGATCTTTCATTCTGTAGTCTTCCTCGATCTCCTTCTTCAGTGGTTTGTTGTTCTCCTTGTAGAGATCATTCACATCCATTGTTAAGTTTACTCCTAGGTATTTGATTTTTTTTGAGGCTATTGTGAATGGAATTATTTCCATATATTCCTTCTCAGTTTGTTCATTGTTGGTTTATAGAATAGCTACTGATTTTTGTAAGTTGATTTTGTATCCTGCCACCTTGCTATAGGTGTTTGTACTGTCTAGGAGTTTTTGGGTAGAGATTTTTTGGGTCTTTAAGTTATAGGATCATATCATCTGCAAATAGGGATATCTTAACAGTTTCTTTACCAATTTGTTTGCCTTTTATTTCTTCTTCTTGCCTAATTGCTCTGCCTAGTAATTCCAGTACTATGTTAAATAGGAGTGGGGATAGTGGGCAACCTTGTCTCATTCCTGATTTTCAGGGAAATGTTTCCAGCTTTTCACTGTTAAGCATGATGTTTGCTGTAAGTTTGTCATATATAGCCTTTGCAACGTTGAGGTACATTCCTTCCATTCCTAGTTTTCTTAAAGCTTTTATCATGAAGTGGTGTTGGATCTTGTCGAAAGTATTTTCTGCATCTATGGAGATGATCAGGTTGTTTTGTCTTAGTTTCTATTAACGTGCTGTATTACATTTATAGATTTGCGTATGTTGAACCAACGCTGCATTCCTGGGATGAAGCTGACTTGGTCATGGTGGATGATCTTTCTGATGTGTTGTTGGATTTTGTTTGCCATTATTTTATTGAGGATTTTTGCATCGATGTTCGTTAAGGAAATTGGCTTTTAGTTCTCCTTTTTGGAGGTGTCTTTTCTGGTTTGGGGATGAGAGTAATATTGGCTTCAAAAAATGAGTTGGGCAGTGTTCCCTCCCTTTCTATTTTGTGGAACAGTTTAAGGACGGTTGGTATTAGTTCTTCTTTGAATGTCTAATAGAATTCAGCAAAGGATCCATCAGGACCTGGACTTTTCTTTTTCGGGAAAATTGCTGCTTCAATTTCATTTTGTGTTATAGATCTATTCAGGTGATTATTATCCACTTGGTTCAGTTTTAGATGGTTGTAAGTATCTAGAAATCTGTCCATTTCTCAATATTTTCAAATTTATTAGAATATAGGTTCTCAAAGTAATCTCTGACAATTTCCTGTATTTCTATGGTGTTTGTTGTTATATCCCCTTTTGCATTTCTGATTTTACTGATTTGGTTTTTTTCTATCTCATTTTAGTCAGGTTAACCACCGGTCTGTCAATCTTATTTATTTTTTCAAAGAACCAGCATTTTGTTTCATTGATTCTTTGTATTGTTTGTTTATTTGTTTGTTTGTATTTCATTGATTTCAGCCCTTATTTTTATTATTTCTCTCCTTCTGCTTGTTTTGGGATTTGCTTGTTCTTTTTCTAGGACTTTGAAATGTAGCATTAGGTCATTGATTTGAGATCTTTCTCACCTTTTAATATATACACTCTTGGTTATAAGCTTTCCTCTTAAGACAGCCTTTGCTGTGTCCCATAGGTTCTGGTAGGGCACATTTTCATTTTCATTAACTTTCAGGAACCTTTTTATTTTCTCCTTTATTTCATCAATGACCCTCTTATAATTGAGCAATGTGTTATTCAAGTTCCAACTATTTACATGTTTTCTACTGTTGTTTTTGTTGTCGATTTCTAGTATTAATGCATTGTGATCAGATAAACTACATGGGATTATTTCTATTTTCTTTTATTTGCTGAGGCTTGCTTTGTGCCCTAAGATATGATCAGTTATGGAGAGGGTTCTGTGAGCTGCTGAGAAGAATATATATTCTATAGAAGTTGGATGAAATATTCTGTGGACATCAGCTAGGTCTATTTGATCTATGGTAAGATTTAGCTCTAGAATTTATTGATTTTCCTTGGATGACCTACCTATTGGTGATAGAGGGGTATTAAAGTCTCCCACAATGACAGTGTGGGAGTCTATGTATGTTTTTAGGTCCTTCAGAGTATGTTTGATGACATTGGGAGCATTGACACTGGGTGCATATATGTTGAGAATTGTTATTTCCTTTTGGTGTATTTCTCCTTGTATTAGTATGAAGTGTCCTTCTTTCACAGGTCTTGAGTTGTCTCACTAATAGTTCCTCAGTTTTTTCTTTAATTACCATTTCATCTTTGAGTCCAAGATACACTCTTCTTCTTGTTCTAGTCTGCTGGACTGGCCTTCCATTTTGTTTTGTACTTCTGTTTCATTCTTTTTTCTGAGGTTTTCCATATCATGGGTCACATCCTCTGTAATATTGTCAATTTTTACCCTTAATTAATTTATCTCTCTATGGTGTCCTCTGTTTCATTTTGGTGTTTATTTAGGGCTCTTATGATTTCATTTATTTGTTTTTGTGTTTTCTCATATTCTTTACTTTTGGTGTCTTGGAATTTCTTGAATGCCTCCTGTACATTTTGGTTGACCATGTCTAGTATCATCTGTATGAAATTCTCATTGATTATTTGCAGGATTTCTTCTTTAGGGTTGTTCTTGTGGGCTTTATTGGGTTCCTTGGTATAGTTTATCTTTGTTTTGTTGGAGTCTGGATCTGTGTATCCATTTTCTTCATTTTCCACTGAGTTCTGTACTAATTTATTTTTGTGGTGAGAATGGTTTCCATCCTTATTTTGTCTTCCCATCATTCCACTTGGTACTCTTTCTATTTGATCTCTTTTTTGATGATAGCCAGACATATATCCACTGAATTATTTGGTCACTTTCATAATCAATCATGTTGAAAATGGGGGCTATGTCTTTTAAATTTTTCCATAAATTTTGTGGAAATAAATTAGGAAACATTCAGTGATTTTGTTCGTGTTTAAAATTCAAATATGTATTGTGTGCAAATAGCATGGCCACACTTCATTAATAACAGAATCATAATATGTTTTTTCAGCAAGAAATAAAATCTCTGTTTTTGGTATAGGATGGTTTCTGTCTTTAGACCTTATAGCAAATAGATAGAAGCTGCTTCATAATAGTTCTATAAAATAATCATTAACATTCATATAGAATTCCTTTCTAGGGAGACTAGGAAGTAGTGAAGAGGTCTGGTAGAGATGAACAAATGTGGATTGTAATACACACGTGCATGGAAGCAATGCTAGGAATCTCTGGGTATTGCTGTGTTTTTTTTTCTTTCTTTCTTTTTCTTTTATTATTCATATGTGCATACAAGGCTTGGTTCATTTCTCCCCCCTGCCCCCAACCCCTCCCTTACCACCTACTCCACCCCCTCCCTCTCCCCCCCACCCCCTCAATACCCAGCAGAAACTATTTTGCCCTTATTTCTAATTTTGTTGTAGAGACAGTATAAGCAATAACAGGAAGGAACAAGGGTTTTTGCTGGTTGAGATAAGGATAGCTATACAGGGCATTGACTCACATTGATTTCCTGTGCATATGTGTTACC
Source organism: Castor canadensis (assembly GCF_047511655.1). Lineage (NCBI taxonomy): Eukaryota > Metazoa > Chordata > Mammalia > Rodentia > Castoridae > Castor > Castor canadensis. Next base: position 23,171,872 of record NC_133390.1, on the reverse strand, counting down.
TTCTAGGTTAATTCTTTTTGATCTAACCTTTTCTCTAGTACCTGGTCCCCTTTTCTTATTGGCCTCAGTTGCTTTTAAGGTATCCACTTTAGTTTCTCTGCGTTAAGGGCAAAAAATGCTAGCTAATTTTTTAGGTGTCTTACCTATCCTCATACCTCCCTTGTGTGCTCTCGCTTTTATCATGTGCTCATAGTCTAATCCCATTGTTGTGCTTGCCCTTGATCTAATGTCCACATATGAGGGAGAACATACGATTTTTGGTCTTTTGGGCCAGGCTAACCTCACTCAGAATGATGTTCTCCAATTCCATCCATTTACCAGCGAATGATAACATATCGTTCTTCTTCATGGCTGCATAAAATTCCATTGTGTATAGATACCACATTTTCTTAATCCATTCATCAGTGGTGGGGCATCTTGTCTGTTTCCATAACTTGGCTATTGTGAATAGTGCTGCAATAAACATGGGTGTGCAGGTGTCTCTGGAGTAACCTGTGTCACAGTCTTTTGGGTATATCCCCAAGAGTGGTATTGCTGGATCAAATGGTAGATCGATGTCTAGCTTTTTAAGTAGCCTCCAAATTTTTTTCCAGAGTGGTTGTACTAGTCTACATTCCCACCAACAGTGTATGTCTTCTTATTATCTCTTATGGTTTTTCTTCAACAAAATTGGAGATCAAGAGGGCAAGGGGTGAAGGAGGTGACCTAAACAATGTGTACATGTAAGTAAATTTAAAAACAATAAAATAAAAAAAAAAAAGAATTTCTTCCTTGGAAGTCAGGAGAATATCAGGGAAGCCTGTTCTTGTAATCCTCTCTGTTTCTCTGTTTACACTTCTATTAATGAGTTTTAATCTAACACTTAGTTGGGCCTGAACCTTACATTTTTGCCAAGCTTTGGAATCATTGTCAATCCAGAGTCATTATCTTTCTGTAATATCACCATAACAGTTCTCAAACAGGCTCTTATAAAGTCTGTTAACCACAATAAATTTATTTGAATAAAGCATTTTGTGTAAAAATACTTAGATAGTTTTGGCCATAAAAAGGCTTGTTAAATACAGTATATTTCTCAAAATAAATAAATAAATAAATAAATAAATAAATAAATAAAAACAACCACACTGGATTCTTGATATTTCTTATTTTTTCCTTACTTTTTCTAAATATATAAGACACTAGATATGTACATCCTGTTTTCTCATACAGAATGTAAAAGATTACAGCCCAGTAATGATAGGATTATACCTGGTAAAGAATTCTTTACACAAAACAAATTATTTAAATAGAGCTCTTTTTTCATAGCTAGTCTGTGTACTCAGTGAATGTACCCAAGTCATGATGGTAAAATGGGTTAAAATCCCTAAATTGTATCTTTTCTTCTTTTGTTTCTGTAAGTTATATGCTCATTGCTTGCTCTCAGAGCAAAGGATTTCACTAGTGGCAGTACTTGCAAGCAATGCTGGAGATATAATGAAGATATCAACTGAATCAGTTAATGAAACATAGAAGGAGAATAAGAAATTCCATACTGAGAAAAAAAAGTTGCACATGTAACTGAAGAGCTCTCTTTGGGCTTTGTGGGTTTGCTATTTTATTTATGAAAAATATGACATTACTGCATAAATAAACACATCAGGATTTAAGTTCATCTATTAGCAAAGGAACTTCCACATGTTTTATGTTTAAAATGTAAATGTTTAAACCACATGTTTATGGTTTATGGTTTAAAATCAGAAACAATTTTACACAGTTTTATTTATTTTCAACAGGACCCCAAATCAGTAAGTTCAAAATATTTTTAGGAATAATTCCTTTAGTTGAAGACCAAGATTGTGGATAACCAAAGGATCCTAGAATCCTGAGCAAAATGATTCCAGAAAAGTATTTCAGATTTGTCAAAGCAAGGATTGGTCACCCTGCTTTTTACCAAGATACCACCAATACATAGGGTGTACATAAAGTATGATGACTGATCCTTAGATTAGTTTTCTATAGCATATAACAGCCCTGAAGCCCATGATCTGTGGATCAGCAGTTGCCTGCCTACCTTCTAGAAAACTGTTTTAACTTTTATTTTTCCTACTCTCTTGCAAGAAAACAATGCACAGAACTGAAGAACAAGTTTTGCAAGCATCTTGGAACTCCTGGAAACACCAAAACTTGTAGAAATGGCATCTTTCTACACCTCCCAAGTGTGCCACCTGCCCACATTGCCCCAGAGCTGATTGTGACTGCAACCCATCAGATGAGTGTGACACATCTGCCCTGGAGTGAACCACATAGCCCAGCACTGCTAGTGGGCAGATTGCCTCCCCCCTTGAAAAAATTGGTGTCCAAAAAAAAAGAGAGATGACCTATCTATTGGTGATAGGGGGGTATTAAGGTCTCCCACTACCACTGTGTTGGGGTTTACATATGTTTTTACATCCTTCAGAGTATGTTTGATGAAACTGGGTGCATTGACATTGGGTGCATATAGGTTGATAATTGTTATTTCTGTTTGGTGTATTTCCCCTTTTATTAGTATGAAGTGTCCTTCTTTATCTCATTTGATCAATGTAGGTTTGAAGTCTACTTTGTTCGAGATAAGTATTGCTATCCCTGCCTGTTTTGGGTGACCATTGGCTTGGTAAATTTTCTTCCAGTCTTTCACTTTCAGGCAGTGCTTATTTCTGTCAATGAGGTGGGTCTCCTGTAGGCAGCAGATTGTTGGATCTTCCCTTTTAATCCAGTTTGTCAATCAGTGTCTTTTGATGGGGGAATTTAGTCCATTAACATTCAGTATTAATATTGATAGGCATGTGGTGATCCCTGTCATGTAGTTGTCTTTGTTGATTAAAAGTTTGATTATGTGTAGCTGAATCAATGTTACTCTTTACTTTCTTGCCATTTCTTCTCCTATGGTTTGGTATTGCCTGCCCTTTCATGGGTTTGTTTGCTTTCATTTTCTGTATGAAGAATTCCTTGGAGAATCTTTTGTAGTGGTAGTTTGGTGTTTATATATTGTTTAGATTCCACTTATCATGGAAGACTTTTATTGTTCCACCTATTTTGAATGATAGTTTTGCTGGGTAGAGTATCCTAGGTTTGAAGTTATTTTCATTCAGTTCTTGGAAGACCTCATTCCATGCTCTTCTTGCTTTTAAGGTTTATGTTGTGAGGTCTTCTGTGATTTTGATGGGTTTACATTTGTATGTTATTTGTTTTTTCTCTCTTACAGCCTTCAATATTCTTTCTCTAGTCTCTGTACTTGTTGTTTTAATGATAATATGTAATGGGGTAGTTCTATTTTGGTCAGGTCTCTTTGGTGTTCTGGAGGCTTCCTGTACCTGAATGGGCATAGTTTTCTCTAGATTTGGGAAGTTTTCTGTTATTATTTTGTTGAATATATTACACATTCTTTTTGCTTTTACTTCTTCTCATTCTTCAATGCGCATGATTCTCAGGATTGGGTTTTTGATTGAGTCAGTGAGGTCTGGCATTGTCTTTTCACAGGCCTTCAGTTGGTTATCTAAGAGTTCTTCAGTTTTTCCTTTAATTGCCATTTCATCTTCAACTTCTGAGTTTCAGTCTGTTTGTTCTATTTTGCTGGAATGGCCTTTAATTTTGTTTTTTATTTCTGTTTCATTCTTTTTTCTGAGATTTTCCATATCATAGGTTACTTCCTATTTAACATTGTCAATTTTTTACCTTAATTCATTTATCTCTCTGTTTATGGTGCTCTCTGTTTCAGTTTGGTATTTATTTAGGGCTCCTATGATTTCATTTATTTGTTTCTGTGTTTTTTCATATTCTTTATTTTTGTTGTCTTGGAATTTCTTGAATGCCTCCTTCATGATAAAAGCTCTAAGAAAACTAGGAATAGAAGGAATGTACCTCAACATTGTAAAGGCTATATATGACAAACCTACAGCCAACATCATACTTAATGGTGAAAAACTAAAACCATTCCCCCTAAAATGAGGAACAATACAAGTGTGCCCACTATCCCCACTCCATTTCAACATAGTACTGGAATTTCTAGCCAAAGAAATTTGGCAAGAAGAAGAAATAAAAGGAATACAAATAGGTAAAGAAATTGTCAAAATATCCTTACTTGCAGGTGATATGGTCCCATACCTTAAAGACCCAAAAAACTGTATCCAAAAACTCTTAAAACAGCTACATTAAGGTTGCAGGATACAAAATCAACTTAAAAAATCATTTGCTTTTCAATACACCAACAATGAACAACTGAGAAGGAATATATGGAAACAATTCTATTCACAATAGCCTTAAAAAAATCAAATACCTAGGAGTAAATTTAACAAATGATGTGAATGACCTCTACAAGGACAATTACAAAATCCTGAAGAAAAAAGTTGAGGAAGACTACAGAAGATGAAAAGATCTCCCTTGCTCATGGATTGACAGAATCAAAATAGTAAAAATGGCTATACTACCAAAAGCAATCTACATGTTTCAAACTGGTTTCTGGACTTAAATATCAAACCTGAAATTCTGAATTTACTGCAGGAAGGAGCAGGAAACAGTCTGGAAATAATAGGTATAGGCAAAAACTTCCTCAATAGAACCCTAGCAGCCAAGCAACTAAGAGAAAGGATGGACGAATGGGACTTCATAAAATTAAAAAGCTTCTACAAAACAAAGGAAATGGTCTCTAAACTGAAGAGACCACCCACAGAGTAGGAAAAAATATTTGCCAGCTGTACATCAGACAAGAAACTGATAACCAGAATATACAGGGAAGTTAAGAAACTAAACTCTCCTAAAATCAATGAACCAATTAAGAACTGGGCAACTGAACTGAACAGAACTTTCTTAAAAAAAGAAATTCAAATGGCCAAAAAACATATGAAAAAATGCTCACTATCTCAAGCCATAAAGGAAATGCAAATCAAAACCACACCTCACCCAGATTCCACCTCACCCCTGTGAGAATAGCCATCATCAAAAACACCACCAACAACATGTGTTGGAGAGGATGTGGGGAAAAAAAAATCCTCATACACTGCTGGTGGGAATGCAAGCTGGTGCAAGTACTCTGAAAAAAAATTTGGATGCTTCTTAAAAATCTAAACATACATTTGCCCTATGATCCAGCAATCCCACTCCTGGGGATATACCCAATGGAATACAACACAGGTTACTCCAGAAGCACCTGTACACCCATGTTTGTTGCAGTACTATTCAGAGTAGCCAAGTTATGGAAACAACCAAGATGCCCCACTACTGATGAATGGATCAAGAAAATGGGGTACTTGTACACAATGGAATTTTACTCAGCCATAAAGAAGAATGAAATCTTATCATTTGCAAGTAAATGGATGGAACTGGAGAACATAATTCTGAGCAAGGTCAGCCTGGCTCAGAAGACCAAAAATAGTATGTTCTCTTTCATATGCAGACTTTAGATCTAGGGCAAATACAGTAATGTGGTTGGATTTTGATGACATGACAAAGGAAAAGCACATACAGGAAATATAGGAATAGGTAAAAAACCCAAAAACGTGAAAGTGTTTGATGTTCCCACTCCAGAGGAACTAATAAACAAACCTTAAAGTTACAGAGGTTATCATTAGAAGGGGATCAGGAACCGGTGTAAAGATCAGTTAGAGATGAATCAACATGGGTAGCAACACATGTGTACACAAAAGCAATGCTAGGAATATTTTTGTATAGCTATCCTTAACTAAGAAAAATGCTTTGTCTTCCTTATTATGTGTGTGTCTTTTCTTCAACAAAATTAGTGATAAGGGCAGAACAGGTATTGCCTAGAACTGATGGGGGGAGGAGGGGAAAGGGTATGGGAGGGGGACAGGGGGTAGAAATGACCCAACAATGTATGTACATGTGAATAAATGAATAATTAGAAAAAAACAAACAGAGGGTAAATTTTACCTATGCCTCCTGGTGGTGGGGTAGATCCTGAGGTGATCCAGCCTTTGTGGGAAAGGTGGCCCAGTCACAGTCTGGTGAAAACAAAACATTACTCCACCTTGGAGAAACTGGCATTGAACTGAAACTGACAGACTTCTAAGAGAAAACCAGTCAATGAAAATGCCCAATTATAGTTCCCAGACTTTACCTGCAGGAAAAAAGGAAGACCTGACCATCTGTTCTTTACAAGAAATTCACCTTGTAGACAAAAACAAACATTGGCTTAGGGTGGAAGGGTGAAAGAAGAGCTACTAAGGTAATGGCTCGCCAAAACAGGCAGGAGTAGCAATACTTTTATCAGATAAAGTAGATTTCAAACAAAAACTAGTCAGAAGAGATAAAGAAGGTCATACTAATGAAAGGAGCAATATATCAAGAAGAAATAACAATTGTTAACATACATGCACTGAATGAGAGTGCACCCAACTTCATTAAATATATACTACTGAACTTAAAAACACAGATGAACCCCTACACAGTAGTGATGGGAGACTTTAATACTCTTCTGTCACCAATAGATAGATTAGCCAGACAAAAAAATCAACAAAGAACATCTAGAATTGAATGACACCATAAATCAATTAAACCTGACAGACTTCTACAGAGTTATTCATCCTGCAACAGCACAATATAGATTCTTCCTAGCTGCTCATGGAACTTTCTCCAAAATCATGTTTTATATCCCAAAGCAAGTCTTAACAATAAAAGAAATTTTAAATAGCCCCCTGGGTAATATCTGAACAAAATGCAATATAGTTAGTACTCAACAACAAAAGAAGCAGCAAAAAATACCCAGACTCTAAGAGACTGAACACCACATTGTTCCACAATCAGTGGGTAACTGAAGAAATAAGGCAGGAAATCAAAAAGTTCCTGGAATACAATGATAATGGAAGCACAACCTATCACAATGTATAGGACACAGTAAAGATTTATAGTCACAAGTGCATATATTAAAAACACAGAAGATCTCAAATAAATGACCTAATGCTGCATCTCTAACTCCTAGAAAAACAAGAAAAAGTCAAACCCAAAACTAGCAGAAAGAGAGAAATAACAAAAATACCGGCCAAAATCAACAAAATAGAGACCCAAAAAACACATAGTCAACAAAACAAAAAGCTGGTTCTTTGAAAAAATAAATAAGATTGACAAACTCCTGGCCAATCTGACAGGAGGGAATAAAGAGCCAAATTAATAACAGCAAACACCAAGAAAATCCAAGGAATCACTATGGACTACTCAGATAATATATATTCAAAAGAATTAGAAAATCTAGAAGAAATGGAGAAATTTTGAGCATCCAAAATTGAACCAAGAGGATATTTGTCACTTAAACAGGCTGATAACAAGCAATGAAATTGAAGCAGCAATATAGATTTTCACAAAAAAGAAAATTACAGTACCTGATGGATTCATTGCTGAATTCTACAAGACCTTTAAAGAAAAACTAATACTAACACTCTTCAAACATTTCCAAGGAATATAAATGGAACAAACACTGCCAAAATCATTCTATGAAGCCAGTATTGCACTCATCCCAAAACTGGACAAGGGCATAACAAAAAAAGAGAATTACAGACCAATCTCTTTAATTAACATAGTTGCTAAAAATCTCAAGAAATTATTGGCAAATCGAATTCACTAACATATCAAAAAGCTCATACACCATGATCAATTTGGTTACAATGTCAGGGATGCAGAGATGGTTCAACACACATAACTCTTTAAGTGAAATACAACGTGTTAACAGAAGTGAAGACAAAAACCACATGATCATCTTAATAGATGCAGAAAAAAATCTTTGACCAAATTCAACATCTTTTAAAAGCTCTGAGGAAACTAGGAATAGAATGAATGATCCTCAACATAATAAAAGTTACATGTGACAAGTCTAAAGCCAACATCATACTAAACTTCAAAAAACTGAAACCATTTCTTCTAAAGTCAGAAATGAGACAAGGGTGTCCATTCTATCCACTCTTATTCAACATCATCTTGGAATTCCTAGCCAGAGCACTGAGATAGGAAGAAGAAATAAAGAAATACAAATTGGAAATGAAGTAATCAAATTATCCCTATTGCAGATGACATAATATTTTACTTAAAAGACTCAAAAAAACTGCACCAAAAAACTCACAGATACTATAAACAACTTTAGCAAAGTAGTAGGACACAAAATCAATTTACAAAAAATCAGTAGGAAAATAATTCCATTTATTATAATCAAAAAAAGTAGCTAGGAATAAACGTAACATGTGAAAGTCCTGCAAAAGGAAAACTACAAACCACTGAAGAAAGAAATCAAAGAAATCTATAGAAGATGGAAAGATCTCCCATATTTATGAATTGGTAAAATCAGTATTGTGAAAATGACTATACTACCTAAAACAATGTTCATGTTCAATGTAATTCCTATTAAAAGTCCAGTGTCATTCATCACAGAGATTGAAAAATCAACCCTACAGTGCATTTGGAAGTACAAAATACTGGTAATATCAAAGGCAATGTGAGCAAAAAAAGCAATGCTGGAGGTATCATGATATCTTACTTCAAACTATACTAAAGTGCCATAGCAATAAAAACAGTATGATACTGGCACAAAAACAAATATAAAGACCAATGGAACAGAATACAAGACCCAGATATGAATTCATGTAGCTACACTCACCCAATTTTTGACAAATTGACCAAGATTATATGATGGAGAAAAGAAAGTTTCTTCAACAAATATTGCTGTGAAAACTCCATATCTTCATGCAGAAAATTGAACCTAGATCCATGTCTCTCAGTCTGTACAAGTATCAACTCAATGTAGATTAAGGACCATAATATAAAACCTCAAGCTTTGAAGCTACTTCAGGAAGAGTAGAGAATATATTGGAATTAATAGGCATATGCAATTAACTTCCTAGAAAAAACTCAAATGGTTCAGCAATAAAGAGAAAAGATTAATCGATGAACCACATCAAGTTAAACAGCTTCTGCACAGCAAAAGAAAGGCTTTCTAAATTGAAGAGAATGACCACAGAATGGGAGAAAATCTTTGCCAGCTGCAAAAATGACAAAGGATTAATAACCAGAATACACAAGGAGCTCAAAAAACTACCCCCAAAATCAATGATCCATGACGAAATGGACACATGAACTGAACAGAGCTTTTTCAAAGGAAGAAGTCCAATTGGCTGAAAAAACACATGAAGAAATGCTCAACATCCCTGGCTGTAAAGAAATGCAAATCAAAACCATGTTAAGATTCCTCTTCACTCCTGTTAGAATGGCTGTCATCAAGAACACAAACAACAAATGTTGGCAAGGATTCAGGGGAAAAGGAACCTTCATACACTGCTGGTGGGAATGTAAGTTAGTACAACCACTATGAAATATAGTATGAAAGCTCCTCAAAGACTTAAAATATAATGGCCATATGATCCAGCAATTCCATTCCTAGGGATATATCTGAAGGAATGTGAGTCATGTTACAACAAAGGCACCTACAGACTCATGTTTATTACTGCATTATTCACAATAGTTAAGCTATGGAAACAGCCTAGGTGCTCCAGCACTGATGAATGAATAAATAAAATGTGGTAGATATATAAAATGGAATTTTATTCTGACATAAAGAATGAAGTTTTGTCACTTGAAGGTGAATGGATGGAACTGGAGAGCATCATCTTAAGTGAAGTTATCCAGGCTCAGAAGGCCGAAAGTCACGTTTTCTCTCACATGTAGAATATAGGCATAATGCAAGTGCAGGCACATTATGAAAAACAGGTCACTCTAAGGGGACATCGCATACGAGAGAGGGTGGGTAAACTAAGAGAGTTAAGAATGTGAATAAAATTGATGTACTTTCTACATAACAATGGATATAGAATTTTTAAAACTGTTGAAACTACCACAAGAAGGGGACTAAGATAGAAAGAAGAGAAACAGAGGAGATGAACCAATTTGGTTTATTATACATACTTACATGGAAATATCACAAGGAAACTCCCTGTATAGATATCTTAAGCAAACAGAAATGTCTTTTTTTTTTTTTTTTTTTTTTTGCAAAATCAGAGAACTGGAGATCAGTACAGTTACTACATGGGGTGTTAGTACCAGTGGGCATGGGCAGGTAAATATAGTACAGAAAACACTTATGCACATATATAAATGTAAAAATGACACTTGTTGAAAATATTTTAGGAATTGGAGGGTGAGGGATGATAAAGGAGAATGGTAGTGGTAGTGGGGGTGAATTAAAATATGATGTATTTATATATATTGTAAGAACTTTTTAAAATACCACAATGTACCCACACACAGCAAAACAATTTTAAAAAGAAGAAGAAAAGGAATGATTCCTATATCATGTGGCTTTGGGGATTAAGTTTTTTTGTGTTTGTGGGAAATGGCAAGGTAAGCACTTGTATACTATTGGGTGTACTTTTGGTTTCTTGTCATGAAGAAGTTGTGAATAATTCCTATCTTTCCTTGCATGGTGACTACAGTGAGAATTGCTCAGAGCAAAGACAGATATGAAATGGAAGACAGAGGCTATGTTTTTACCTTGTTTTTAGTTAATTCATGGGCCTAAGTAAGGAATCCACACTTTTCAGCAAAAGCAGATTAAGCACATCTTGCAACTCCCCCTTATGTTTGAACATTCCTCAGTCTTAGGGGAATTAAGATTTCTTAGCCTGTGATGAATTAGTACAGAAGAAGGGGATGAATACTAGCTCTAGTATATAACCCAAATTTGAGAAATAGCACTGTAAAGCAGAATACATAGACAGTAAAAATCAGAAGACATCCAGTTAAATAAACCATGTAGGCAAACCCATGTTAGAATGACTTTCTGACTACTAAAAGCTAAGTTTGGAGTCAACAAAATTAGTCACTTTCATCTAAATTTAAATAGAATGCCTTGGCCAAAAATATGAGTTTGCTTTTTATCAGAGGTGCCTAGAGGGGCTTTACTGTTCAGTACCCATGTATTAGAACACTTTTTAAACATCTCTTTGCTTTAATAAATTTTGCAAGGATGACTCCTTTTGGATTGTGACAGTTTTCTCTCTTTGTCTCCATACTGTCTCTGAAAAGCCTCCTCTAAAATTTTGCCAATTAACTGTTCTGGTTAATGAATGTCCCTGTTGCCAGGATTATCTCATTTCTGGATGATCTGATTTGATTCCATGTTGGAGGGGATGCAACAGGCAGTTTAGGTGGGAGTCAGTGGCAGTAAGACAAACTTGGCCAAGTTATAAGCAACTGAGAGGTTTAGAAGTGGCCGTTATCATGGCATCCATTTTTAATTTTTTCCATTCTATAAATGATATACCAACATCTTTAAAATGCTTTAGAATGTCAATAGATAGCAGTTAAACATTTCATAAGAAAAAATACAAAATGTCAACAAAAGCAAATATTTTAAAAACTGGCAAATAAGTCCTAGTTAGAGTCATTTCTATGGGTTTGATTGCAAATGCTCCAGGAAAGGAGCTAATGGCGATTTAAAATAGATGTGGTTAAAAATACTGAAAAGCATTTTAATAATTGTCAGAATGTCTAGTTATTTCCATTGCAGACAGAATTTTAGGAAAATAATTATTACTGAGAGCATTAAAACTATGACACTAAATACTTCTTGGTACAGTTAAGAATACATGGACACACACCTGAAAAATCTAGCATGACTAAAAATTTTAATTTAGAGAACACCTACATGGTACAGTTTCTTTCTAAGCTTTGCATTTCTGAAGGCTTATAGATTTAGGGAGTATACATACATTACAAAGGAACCAGCAACAGTATCAGAGGTACAAAAATGCCATACATACCTACTAATTTAGCTTTTTCCTTGAAGTAAACTTTAGAATTTTTAGCTAGGTAAAATAATAGGTGCACTGCACTAATAAAAGTCAAAATTTGAGATCTCTTACAAGTTAGGGTGATAGTTCCAATGATTCCAAATAGCATAATATCTAATGTACAAGTGTTTCTCATATGTATATATATATATATATATCCACATATATACATATATATCCACATATATATACATATATATATTTGTATAGTAAAACTCATTTGGTTAAGACAAATAATTACAGGCCACTTTAATGGCAAGTTTACCCAAATGGCATTTCTGATTAGTACTGATTGCAAACAGCAGAATGCTAAAAGTCTGAAATGACAAGATTTAGAAGTAATGCTTTTTGAATTAAAGAGAGCATTAGTTGGTCATTTTACAAGTACTAAACTGACACACTCTTATTTTTGTAAATGTTTACACAATATTTAAAGTGTAAACAACTTTATATACTTTTAGTCTCAAATACGGAGCACACTGATTGTGTTAAAATTACTTTGAATAATAGCTGCTTCATCACAGTTATTAGGAGTCATTTAAGACACTTTCATATGAACAAATGCTTAAATGAACTCAGATTTTAAGATTCACTTTCCTAAGTAGTTAAAAGCTTGAGAAGATCAACAGAAAGCATAAGAAAATCCTTTAAGTCAGTTTCTTATAAATGTTGCTAAGAGCAGAATAATATTAAGATAGCCATGTTTAGCTGTAAGTTTCAGTTTTACATCAGTATACTAAATTTTGACCTCAGATTTTGACCTTAGAAAATTCTTTAGGCAATTTTTAAATTATAGCCACTTTAGTCACTCATGTAACTTTGATAAGCTTTAAGATAATGTTCTAATTTGAACATTGAAATAATTTTTTAAAAATTTTGGATTTAGACAAAATTGTTTTTTTTCCCAATAAAATAAAATACTCTATTCGCTTTAAATTTCAATATAGACCCAGGAAGAAAAGAAACCTTAAACTGTTTCTGTATACAATAAGAACTTTACAGAAACACATTTGTTTAAAGATCCAACTATAAAAGAGAATTAAATGCAAATTACACTTAGAACAAAATGAAAAAGATTAAGGTTATTGTCCATATAGTCCTTTTCTTCAGTGTTAAGGTAGATGGTGATTCCTGAATGCCTTTGAATGCATAATTTTAGTTAAACTTGATTAACATAAGAACTTTGGAAAGCTGTTGTTTTGTTTTGTTTTCTTTATTTTTTTGAGTGGCAGCAAGGAGTAGAGAAGGAAGAGAACAGAAGCAACAACTCCTGCAGTAAGAGTCATCCTAATGATGTTCACATACAAGTACACACATATGCAACACATTCTAATTTAGTCAGGCAATAAACAACAATTTAAGTGTGCATAGTTTCAAGGGTACAAGAATATGCAAACATTAATTTAGTGACCATAAGTACATTGGTCAGTTATTATTTGAAATTCCAGAAACAAATTGAGATGTGCCCCATGCTGTTTTTTAGGAATCGTTTTTGGAGGCTTGATTGTTGAAGCAAGAGTCAATAATAGAAGTATTTTGAGACAGTCTTAGTCTTCAATGGGACTTCTTCCATAGCTATCAGAATTTTAGCCTCTAATGAGCCAATGGTTATAGTCACACAGTTGCAGACACACCCAAAAAAATCATACAATGACACATTAAAAATAATTACAATAATTCTTAGCACACTCTTAGAAATTGTCTTTTTGCCAATTTTTTCCTTCTCTCCTTTTTAACAGACTAATCAGCTATAATTTTCCCTAGGGACAAGATGGACTTTGTGCTTTTCGTTTTTAAGCTGTTATAGACTTAGTATTTCCTATGGTTACACAAATTGCAAGAGAGACCTCCCACACAACCTGATCCTGATACCTTGTGTCACCCCTTTACTAAAAACACAAATGGCCTAAGCCTCAAATAGCCCAAAAGAGCTCAAATGACAGAGAAAGAATACAAAGACCATAGATTTCAAATTTCTTGTAAAAACAAACAACCTGTACAAATGACAAGAAAAGCAAAGTTCATTTTTGTCCTGTTCGAGAGGTCATTGGGGGTCCCACAGAAAGGCTAAAAGAAATCTCCTTCCCTGCCAATTGCTGGCACAAAATTCCCAAATGACCCTGATACCCACAGAAGATTTTGAACAAGGATACAAAATTCTTTCTCACAAAATGATCAAAAAAATCTCAAATGGTTTAGAGGAACCCCAAATTGCCCAGAGGAGCCCTCAAACAGCAAGGAAAAGGAAGGCAAAGGACCAAGGTGCAGCAATGAGGAGAACCCACCAATGTCAGACTTTAGGGATCCTACAGTCCAGATGCTCCTGTCTTTGTTTCATCACATGATAGTAAGAATCAGTCAGTGCCAGCCGGAATAGAAAGACAAGAAAAGAGGTCCCAGGAATAAAAGCAATTCCAGCAGCAGCCAGCAACCAATTCCATCTTTCCTCTCCAACCTGGGTTGACTAGCTACAAGTGACTAGTGCTGCCTAACGGATGCATTTTCTGCTGATGCAGCTTGCCAAAGTTGAAACCAGAGTTTTGGACCCAAGGCCCATACTCCTGAGATTCCATATGCTGGGTCTTGCTACCCACACCTAAATGCCAAGTATAGAGGCATGACGAAGGCAGAGAAAAGAAATTTATTACATGGTAACAAGTAAAGTAAGCACTAAGCCAATCTTTAGCTGTCTTCTGAAATTAGTTATTAATGATAAGAACAAATGGGAAACAATAGTAAATATACAAGATGTGGATTTTTATAAATGGATATCTGAAAGCTAAAAATTTTATGAAAATATTCCTCCGTCTTGAAATTTACATGTGTATGCAAAAACATTATTATATAATAAATCATTTCAAATTTGTTATACATATATACATAAAATGAATGCTATACAATTTTATTTACAAGCTATATGTATACTCACAGAAAATACACTAAAAATAACAATGTGAAAGTAGAATTTACTTGAAGTCAAATAAAAATAAAAATGATGTTTTGGTCAACTGTAATGTGAAGAACAGAAATTTGAAGGTTATTCTTAAATGAAATATTGAAAGGATCTAAAAACTAGGGCAAATCACTGACTTCTCCAAATTGCACTAAAAGGTTTGAAAATGTTTTTTGGTGGGAGTTATTGACTATGTGCAGTTCAAAATGGTGATTCTTAAATGTTTAAGCCCAATCAGGAACATCAATGTGTAGCATGTTGTATATGTAGTTAAACCACAGCTGAAAAACAAAAACTAAAAAAATTGCTCTCAAGGAATAGATCAGAGAACTAATTCAATATCTATTCCATGAGACAGTATGTTTCACAAAATAAATCTGAAAGAAACAAGATAGCTTATTTTTTCTAAAAGTGAAAAGGCTCCACATTCAAATATTTATTACAATATTACATTTAATTGTGGAAAATGTACACTTAACTTATACTCTGACAGTGCTTTAATTCACTTCAAACAAACTGGGGTGTAAAATGTTTTCTTTTGGACAAATTTTCGTTAGACTTGTTTTTATAGTAATCAATCACTAAACATGATTTATACTTAAGTGAATGTTTTATTAGTTTAACCTTATCCAGTTAAGATGAAACACATTTTCAAAGAGAACAAATGATACATATTGAATACCAACTTTTTTTCACATATTTGGTGAGAACGTATTTAATTTTGCATTTGTTGAAACACTCTACTTATTGTTGCAACACTCTAAGTTTTATCATCTCCATCAAGGGCTTTTTCATTCCTTCAGTTTTCAAACTAAGACTCCATATATACATACAAACATTTGGAATTAATATAAGACTTAAAGTCAGGTTTCTGTATAAACTGAGTGATTTTCTTTCTTTTTAATTTAGTTTTTCTTTTATTCATCATATGTTCATACAATGTTTGGTTTATTTCTCCCCCATTCCCCCCACCCCCACCTTCTCCCCCCCACTCCCTCGCTGTCAGGCAGAAACTATTTTGCCCTTATCTCTAATTTTGTTGAAGACAGAATATAAGCAATAATAGGAAGGACCAAGGATTTTTGCTAGTTCAGGTAAGGATAGCTATACAGGGAGTTGACTTGTATTCCTTTCCTGTACATGTGTGTTACCTTTTAAATTAATTCTTCTCGAACTAACCTTTTCTCTAGTTCCTGGTCCCCTTCTCCTATTGGCCTCTGTCACTTTAAACTATCTGCATTAGTTTCTCTGTATTGAGGGCAACAAATGCTATCTAGTTTTTTTGGGTGTCTTACCTATCCTCATTCCTTCCTTGTGTGCTCTCGCTTTATCATGTGATCAAAGTCCAGTATGTGGACAATTAGATCAAGGAAAAACTGAGTGATTTTCTAATTGAGTTTACTCTGCAAACAGCAATGATACTCAGAATCTATCCAGGAATTAAGGTCAATGTGAAGCTTTTAGTTTCCTTATTATTTAATTTCCTGTTCATTTTGTTTTTATAACATTTTCATTTCCTCTAGTAAAATTAATAAAATCCATGGATGATTGAACACTTGTAGTTTGTTGAGCTAATTAATTTTGAACTTTAATGTATGAAAGTAAATGAGCAACTTTTACTACACTGTAACTGTATTTTTATTTTTAAAATCCACTTAATAATTAATAATAAAATCTTACAATGTTATGTTTTTAATTTATGCAGAAAAATTAGATTGCTGTCAAGCTAGAAGTCAACTGTGCTAAAAATAATTCTTATATATTCTGATGAAGTAGTGAAAAAACTCGAAGTACTCTGCCTTTATGTGTATATCTGTAGCCTCTGGTATATTGTATGATTTCTACTAGCTTACAAGTTCAAAATTACTATGTTGCTGGGAGAACATTAAATTAATTTATTGTGTCTAAAATGGACATAATCTAGTTTAGAAAATATGATAAATTTTGAAATATCTATGGTATGTAATGGTTCCATTGAAACCATCATCATTAATCGTCCTCTCTCTATAGTACTTATTTTAAAATATTTTTAAGCTAAATCAATAGCACATAGGGGCTTTTGAGTAGTCATTGTTTGATGTGGTTTATAATATCAAATAAGCATATTACAGTTTTTCCTTTATTATTAACATATATTCATTTTACAGTGGTGATTCATTATGACAATTCTGCATAGCCTTACATTGTACATTGGTTAGTTCACCTCCATCATCTTCCCCTCCAACTACCTCCCTGCCTCATTTAAAACAATTGCCAGAGGTTTCATCATTGTATTTCATATATGTATAGGAAACCCGTCAACCATATTCCCTCACCTTTATCCCCTTCATTCACTCTCCCCACTGCCACATTTACCCTCCCCTCACCCCTGTACCTATTCCACAGTCCTTTCATTTTTACTTCTAAAGTCAGTGTTCAAACTGGTTTCTTGATGTGTCCCAGTTGTAAATATACTGTATTTTGGTCAGTTGCATGTTATATTCTAAATGCCTTAAAATAGTGTGCACATGCCTCATTCACTATATTTTTGAGTTTTTGTTGGTTAATTTGGTAAAAATACTTAATTTTTGTCAATTTCCTGAGGAGGGAATTTTAAATTTTTATAGTCATAATTATAAAATTCACCAAGAAATTTGCTAATATTATCATGATTAATTTTAAGTAAATCTACTTATGAAATTTAGAAAGCACAGGGTTTTCAGTCATGTTTTGTTTTAAACATATTAAAAAGAGTCTTAGAAAATCAGATTATTGTATTCAGGTTGATCTTGGCACATCAAATTACTCAACATTGAGGAACGGACTAGCAAAATATAAACTTGACTTAAGCGTCTCGATTCTTATTTTTTACATACATTTTCACCAAGGAAAACTCTCCAATGTAGAATTAAGTGAAAGTAAAGCTCAAACAACTGTGTAACTTTACTTAAACAAACACAAGTATAGCATCTCTCTCTCATAAGTAAAGGAGGTTTTATTCCCAAAGGATAATCTAATAAAGAATTCATATATATGAAACGTACTGCCTTTATTTAAAATGATTGAATTATATTCTTTTAATGCTAATTTTCTTATAAGTTAAAACATGTGTATTTACCAGCATATATTAATTATACAAGTGTGTATATTGTGATTTTTACACACATGTATATAAGGTACTTTGATCAAATTTACTCCCTCTATTATTTGTCTTTCTTACTCTAGCTTATTTTATTTAACATCACTATTTCCACTTCTATCCATTTCTCTGTCAACAACATAAAAAAAATGTTTGATTAAGATAATTTCTTGCTGTCTCCTGGTACAAAATCCACTAAGTTGTGAGATTGAGATTTCGCATTGCATATTCCATCTATGAATGTTGGCTCATTTTTATTTCAATTTTGGATTGGTGCATTCTATTTCCTCATACCTAATATCCAGATATAATGTTATTAGGCTGAGGAAATGCAATATATATATATATATATATACATACATATATATATATATATATATATATACATACATATATATATATATGGTTATTAGAGGCAGGAATATGAAATAGATCTCATTATAATCAAAATTGGTGAGAATGTGTTCTTTTCCCCATTTATTTCCCATATTACAGATACACTAATGCAAGGGTATCAGTGAAAATGGGTGTAGTAAGATTCTAACATCTGTCACTAATTGACTACATAGTAAATGCACATTCATCCACATATTTCTCATTTGGCCAATATTAAGCACTTTTTCTATGTCTGATTAACACTGTTCCCTAGAAGTAAAACATTTAATATAGGGAACTGTCTGGGTCGGGGGAAGCATTAGTGGAAGGAGAAAAGTAAAAGGAAAGGATGCTAAGGGGTGGTGAGGCTGGAAGTATGCTGCATATCTGCATATGAAGACAGCATAGCAAAACACACCAAACATGGTTTGAAAGAGGGAGAAAGTGGGAATCAGAGAATGGGAATGTAATGGTGTGGGTGACCTTGTTCCAGGTTCACTTTGCCCGTGTATGGAATTACCACAATGAAATTCTCTCTTACTATTAACGTATGATAAATCAAAAAATTTTAAAAAGGAAAAAAAGAAGTAAAAGATGGAGTAAATGAAGAAAGACTCCTTGTCTTCATGTAGCTTTCAACTTGAGGAGACAAGAATAAGGTCACTAACTGCAAAAAAATAAATATATAGCTGAAAACTAGAAAACTAGAATGACTACTAATGAATGACAGGAGAAGGGGATTTGCCCTGCTGTGAGGAATAACATTAAATTTCCCTCCAATGACATATGAAAAATGATTAGGACAAAAAAGTTTAACAAGCTGCAAAGTTGAAGAATGATTATATAAAGGTAACCTAGCATGCCAGATAGAAGAGGGAGCATGTGTATTTGTGAAATCAAACTAGGCAAGTATGGATAAAATATAAAAAATACAGACAAAGAAGAAAGAGAGGAGGCTATATACAGTAGCAGAGCCAAAATCTTCCTAGGCTGTTTTAATGGCATGGGGCTCCACACCATATCTCCATTTGAAGGTTTCATTACAGAAATTATACTACAATATTGCAATAACATTAAGATTCCTTATCCAGTTATATTGTCTGGACTAACAATTTTTAATAGGATATATGTGTTGTACAGGGAGATTCATTGTGACAATTCCAAATAGACTTACATTGTACATTGGTTAGATCACCCCACCATCTCTCCCCTCTACTCGCTTCCTGCTCCACTTAAACTATTGCAAGAGCTTTCTTTGTTCTATTTTGTATAAGTGTATGAAGCCCATCAACCATATTCCCTGACCTTAATCTCCTTCATTCAGCCTCCCTCCTCCCATAAGTACTCCCCACCACACACTGCTGGAATGTTGGGAAACATTGAAACAGTGCAAATGCTGGAATTGCTGGAATGTTGAGGCAGCACTATGCATACCTGCCCAACTCCAGTGCCCTTCCTGCTAATGTCCAGCACCTTCCCCATCCTCCTTCCTGACCATTTTACCTAATGCCCATCCCCCTCCAGCCTCCCTTTTCCTTCCACAGGATGTTTAAAATCCCGAGCCTGTAACAAAGTTGAGCTCTAGCTCCTCTCAGTGTTACTCTGTTGGCCAAGGGTCCTTCTCAGGTCTCCTCTCCCTAATAAAGACCTGCTGCTCATGAAGGTTGAAGATTCTTTCTAAGTATGTCTCTTTTCTACTTCTTCACTTTCCTTTCACACACTGTACCTATTTTACAGTCCTGTCTTTTATTATTAATATTTAAGTGATGTTCAAAGGGGTTTCTCAATGTATCCCCACTGTGGGTATATAAACTGCCACCTGAGTGAACAGTTTGGATCCGGTGCTTTTTCAGAAAACCCAAATTAGTCACCCCAGGAAAGCAGACAATAGAACTAGAGAAAGTAGAGTAACTTTTTCTTTGATATTGAGTATTGCACAGAATAATACATCCAAAAGGTAATGATTCATAAAATATCAATACTAATTGAGAAATATAGCAAAGTGAAGATTTATTCTATCTTAATTTCAAGTATTTGAAGGGACTGAGAGTCAGATCATTTGTCATTTGTCATTTATGGTGACATTACATTAACAATGTCATTTAAATCCATTTCCAGTGCAATACAGAAGTCCTTAAATGACAAATTACAGTATTTAATGTTTCAATTCAGACATTAGGTAATATAGAGGTTCTATTGTTTTAATGAAGAGTTAAAAGATTTGCTTGCATGTGAAATTGAAATCCTACACCAAATTAATAATTTATAAACTGAACACCTCTTTCGATTTGTCAGAAATATTATATATGGATTGGAAAACAAGTGTTACATTTTGTTTTGTAAATTCACTTAACTTTCCATATTGAGCAACACTACTAAAAAAACATATCCTGAAAAGATGAAAAATAATGACTTTAGTTATATAGCTGCATTCTTAGTTTCAAACCAATAAGTCTTTTTTTCCTATTTTTCACTTCTCACGCATTTCTAAAAGATACTTGCCTTAGGAAAGAAAATGTTAAATAGGAGAATTCATATTTGAAACACTTACTGTAAGGTACCACCGACTTAAGACCACGCCACGTGTGGAAAGGAAAGATTTATTAATCCAGACCACAGGTCTGGACCATTATCAGATTGTAAAGTCCGAGGCAATCCAAAGCAGGGGATAATGTCATTGATTAAGTGAGTAGAAAGTATGTCTGCTGACTCACCTGTAGTAGGAAAAGCCTCAACCCATCCAGAAAAGATGTCAACCAAGGTTAATAAATACTTAAGTTTTTTTTTTTTTCATTTTTCTTTTATTATTCATATGTGCATACAAGGCTTGGTTCATTTCTCCCCCCTGCCCCCACCCCCTCCCTTACCACCCACTCCACCCCCTCCCACTCCCCCCCCAATACCCAGCAGAAACTATTTTGCCCTTATCTCTAATTTTGTTGTAGAGAGAGTATAAGCAATAATAGGAAGGAACAAGGGGTTTTGCTGGTTGAGATAAGGATAGCTATACAGGGCATTGACTCACATTGATTTCCTGTGCGTGGGTGTTACCTTCTAGGTTAATTCTTTTTGATCTAACCTTTTCTCTAGTTCCTGGTCCCCTTTTCCTATTGGCCTCAGTTGCTTTAAGGTATCTGCTTTAGTTTCTCTGCATTAAGGGCAACAAATGCTAGCTAGTTTTTTAGGTGTCTTACCTATCCTCACCCCTCCCTTGTGTGCTCTCGCTTTTATCATGTGCTCATAGTCCAATCCCCTTGTTGTGTTTGCCCTTGATCTAATGTCCACATATGAGGGAGAACATACGATTTTTGGTCTTTTGAGCCAGGCTAACCTCACTCAGAATGATGTTCTCCAATTCCATCCATTTACCAGCGAATGATAACATTTCGTTCTTCTTCATGGCTGCATAAAATTCCATTGTGTATAGATACCACATTTTCTTAATCCATTCATCAGTGCTGGGGCATCTTGGCTGTTTCCATAACTTGGCTATTGTGAATAGTGCCGCAATAAACATGGATGTGCAGGTGCCTCTGGAGTAACAGTCTTTTGGGTATACTTAAGTTTTTTATGAGCTGGTATATGGGTAAAATCAATCTGCCAATCTTCCCCTGGTATGGAGCCCCAGAGCTGGTGAGCAGAGAAGGAAGGGGGTGGTCTTAGGCCACCCTGGGGGAAACCTGGGTGCAGGTGGGGCACTCTTGGGTAATCTTTTTTATGAGAAATGGGAGGGAAGGATGGAAGAATAAAGACTGAAGAAAGTGGAGAAGGGGCTTAGAGCCAATATGAAGGGTTTTGTGAATGGCCCTTAGAACTCTCTCTGCTTGTGTGTTGGGGAGAACATGTTTTCCATTTAAAAGGAACCATCCTTGTGAACCTGGCATGGCTCCTAGATTTATAAGTTCATTTTGCTCTTCTGATGAATTCTTTTCAAAGTAAACACTATTTTTTTTCTAAAAAAAAAAAAAAAGTGTTGTTATTTCTTGGTCAGTTTCCATTGTTTTTCTCTGCTTTATGCGAGGGAAAATAATTATGGCAACGAAGACACAGACATATAGAGATATATACTTATGTGAAGTAATAGATACACTCAAATACTTTTGTAAGCAACATTAAGCCACACTCTTGCTTTGTAGTAGGTGAGAATTTTTATAAAGCTTTTAAGAATTCAGGATTTACCTCACATTCACCTACTATTTGAACATTTTACAATGGCAAAAATATAAATGCTGCTCTTTTCAACCCACTTTTTTCACCTCAGGATATTTTTGTCATGTTTATAATTGGTTTACTGTATTCACATTGTCAATAGCTCACTGCTTTTCAACATTTAACACCTGTGAAGAACTGTGACTTTTCTGCAAGCAATAGATATAATTGGTTGTAAACCAATGTACTCACTAGCAAGTATGTTGGACTTACCAAGAAATACCTCAGTTCAAAATAACCTGAATTTCTCCATTGCAGTTTTATTGCTTTCACAATGTGTGGCTTAATATATTTTTAAATTCCCAGTATTCTGGTGGCCTTGAATGCAACATCCTCAATATTATCAATAATTTTATTTTCATGTTTATTAGCAATTTTGCTTTATTTTTTACAGTCAGTAAAGATACTATATATATGATCATTCACCCTTTCAAAACAATATGTTTCACATATCTTATCTAATTATATATACCTACTTTGCATAAGAAAAGAAACCAAAAAAGGAAAATGATAAGGGTCCCTGAGTTTTTAGATGCAATTTCCAAATGTAATGCACCCAATGTAAAAATGACCCAGAATTATGACATTTTAGAGGGTGGTGGTGAAAGGTCAAGTTCTGGGTCAATATTTAGGACAAGATATTCGTAATATGACCTTTGGATTGAATGGAGGATGAGCCCAGACAGATAAGTTAATGAAATTTGTTGGCAAGAGAAGGCATTTCTTTTTCTTTTCTTTTCTTTCTTTTTTTTTTTTTTCTGTTGTCTCTTAAGCCACATGACTTTTCTACAGACTAGAGGAGTTAGTAGCAGATAACTAGTAGTGATATAAAGCCATAGTGCTGGCTTACTGTGCACATGTGTATTAAATGAGTGGATATAGACAGGCAGGTAAGGATGTTATATCTAAAATTATCTAAGAGCTTTCACTCTAAATTCAAATATTTTAAAGTTACTTTCTATTAAATTATTTTTACTATCACCATGTCAAACCTGAAAATAAACTTTTGTTTCTTAAGTTACACAAATAACTGTGCAAAATTAAGTAATTTGAGGCCAGTCATATCTGTTATGCTGTGAATAGAAGTGTCCCCCATGAAAGCTCATGTGTTGAAGGCTTGGTCCCTACCTGGTATATCAATCATTGAGAGGAAATTGGATCATGAGGGCTCTGACCTTCAATGGATTAACTCATTGATGGATTCACAATTTGATGACATTATTGGGAGGTGGTAGAAAATAGAAGGTGGCACCTTAGAAAGAAATAGATCACTGACACATTTGTAAAGAGGATGTTTGTATGTGGCCCCTTTCTGTCTCTTTCTCCTTCTCAAGTGCATTGAGAGAGTCAGCTCTGCTCTATCTCCTGCCATATTTCTGCCTCACTGTATGCCATAAATAATGAGGCCAGACAATCTTGGTCTGTAGTCTCTTAAACTGTGAGCAAAAATGAATACTTTTTCTTTTTGTGTTGTGTCTCTTCAAAATGTTCATACACCATATTTCTAAAGAAAATATACACCCTGTGTATGTGCTGGTTTTCTTCACCATTCATATAATGTCTGGGTGAAATCACATAATTATAAAATCTCCAAATCTTTCTTCATCTTCTAATTATTTACATTGTGTTTGAAAAATTATTTGCTTATTAATACATTCACCAATATTTTTAATATTATTAAAATTTTCTCTAACTTGGTTCCCTAAGTTTACCTTGACACTACCTGTGTAACCATTTATTACGTGACATAAAGATAATGCTTTAAAAGAATGAACATTTATTATTAGCCAAATCTTGTGGTCTCAAATTTGAGTCTGTCTTAACTGGTTGACTCAAAATCTTTCATATGTAAGATTAAACAATTAGTGTATAAACTAGGGCTACAGTTGTCAGAATGCTTGACTGAGGCTGGCAATTCTCATGCATGTTGGCAATAGAATTTTGTTCCTTATAACTCAATTCTTTCCATGAACTGCTTGAATGGACTTCCAGCATGGCAGATAACTTCTCCTAGAGGAAGCAATATAATTAACCATAGAGGAATTGCAGTACAACAATTAGAATTCTGACCTGGTCTCTATCATTACACATAATCTCTTTCAAACTGAGTAGAAACCAAGGTTCTACTTGTTTAAGGGAAGAATACCAAAAAATTTTGTGGACATATTTGACAAGTTACTGCAGTGCCTAGAGTTCTTGCCAGTTGACATACACATATACCTAAGGCATCACAAACTGTGACAGAAAATAGAGAGAACAGAGGTGATGCGAGAGGAGTGAACCTTCACTCAACTTCCTCCATGTGTTCCACAATATCTCTCACTTAGTCACATGAAATCCTTCTTTGAGTTTGGCTCAATTATACCTATTGTTTTTTAATTCTTTGCACCAATATTTTTTAGAAAAGTCCCCTCCGCTCCCTGAAGATTTTGAGCCTTTTCTTTTTTTTTCACTTCTACAGTTATCCTAGATGAATGTAGTATCTTTGAAAGTTCGTTAAAGAAAGGAACTTAGCTAATATTTATGGTCTTGATATTGTTCCATTTGACACACACAGATTTTACGCAAGAAAATGATTCTACCTAATACTGTAAAGTGTGATACCTTTGTTTCAAAACACAACTTTTGCACCTAGGTCTCTCATCTTCCCTCCCTCTGCACCTTATCTTTCACCTTTACCTGCCCTCTCCATGATATTGCCAAATGAAAAATTGGAGAAGAAACACAGAGAAAAGAGGCTATTTTGAAAGGAAAGTTACTTTTAAAGAATGGAAGAGAATCAAATTTAAGTAGTTCTGTAATGGGACCCTAGAAATAGGGAATCCATTTACAAAAATTTTCTTCTTGAGCTCCACTTCCTAATAGGAAATAACATTTTTGTTATTGGCCTGTTCCCAAAACCCTTGTTCTTGGAAATAGAAGAAAGACTTATCTTCCAATTCAGGTAACAAGGGCTCGCAGGTAAAACTACATGTATGTATTTCCTGAATTTTATTTCATCCTTTATATAAGTAGTGACACTTTATATAAGTAGTGACAAGGAAAAACATATTTTGTTCACTTCAGTTTTGCACAAAACTAAATAAATTCATTTTTCAATTTATGCTTGGGAGTAAAGTAACAAGTGTGGCCCATCAAATAAAAAATGCAACAACAGGGCTGGCTGAGTGGTAGAGTGCCTGCTTATCAAGCATGAGGTCCTGAGTTCAAACCCCAGTACTGCCCAAAAAAATGTAACAACAAATCTGGAAAATTATTACTAATGTTATCAAATATTTTTATGTGTATATCATTTTTTAAGAGGCAGTCTCACTATGTTGTTCAGGCTGGCCCCTAATTCCTTGACTTAAGAAATCCTACTTCAGTCTCTCAGTAGCTAGGAATATAGGAATACATTACTGTGGATGACTTAACACTATCAAATTTTTAAGTATATTCAAGATAAAAAATAGCAAAATTGTATTTAAAAATGTAGGGGTAAATTATTTTCCCCTACATGGCTGATTAAGTTTCACTAAAAGAAGCAACACAATAGATCATGGAGGAGTTGAAGTAATGTAATTTTAATTATGACCTAATGTGACATACACTATAACTTCCACTTTATCCTATTCATCAGTATTATTTGCTAAATATAGCCCATTCTCTAGGGTAAAGAACTTCCTCCCATCCCCCACACAAAGGAAAAAGAATATCAAATGATTTTGTGGGCATACTTAAAAACTATAAGTTTAATAATTAAGTCAGAAAAGGTTATGCAAATTTATTGTGTATACCAGTGCATTATAATAAAGGAAAGTGAGTTCCCCAAAGTCTAGTAATACATAGAAGTTCTATAACCTCTACCTCTGGAATATGGGAGGGGCAGTCAACTTAAGGGAGAGCAAATAAATTGCATTTAATATGAATTGTTCCTTAGAAGAAATGTCATAATTTTTGATAAATTTTGTCCATGTGTGGCATAAGACTTGTAGTCTCTCCTGGGATATGAGTTAATATTTCCTGGATGGTCAGATTCCTGACAATGAGATTGAAACACTGAATTCTTTTGGGAGCTTCTGTGTTGAGGTAGATAAGAGAATCACTAGGAAAGCCCCTACCTGCATTAGCTGCTCCTTAACTGCCTTTGGTTTGAAGTAATCAGCATATGAAAGTTGTATGTTTTAGGATGGCAATTCCAGAACCCTTTCTCAAAGATTATAACATAATTCCAGACATTACCAGAGAAAACCCAGCAATCAGGGAAAATTGTTTTAGCAAAAAAGTTCAGTTTATATTTTTGGTCTAAAATTCATTGTCCCCCATCTGCCATTTAGCTATGTAAATTGTGGAAGTACAAAGAGCTATCTGGTTTATGGCATGAATTGCTGAATCACAAGTTCTCTAGAAATTTCTTAGAAATCTATAACCCCAGAGTCCACCATCAATACCTCATCTTGTTTAAGAAAAGAAAGAAAGAAAACCAACACATATTAATGTTGTAATTTATTAATGATATCTTATTCTTAGCAATGATACTTAGTAAAGTCACATGACTGTGTACATTAGTTTCTCCAGTCTTTGCAGTGCTAGTTTATTCTCTTCCCTTCCCTCTTCTACTTATAACAATTTATTAGGGAAGAGGTTCTTCATAATTCCTTTATTCTTTCCCTCCCCTATTTACAATAAGTGTTCCTTCTTACATATGGCAGCCAAGGGTTCTTACATATGATTCTCCTTACAAGAAAAACATTTTATTCAGTTATAAGCAGTGTGTGAGCTAACAATTTCCACAGGCAACATATTCAGGATTTCCCACATCCTTTGAACCAAGGTCACCCTCCAGTGTGACCATATGTCAACAATTGAACTGCTTTAGGTACAAAAGGACCTGGTTAAGATGCCTAAATGTGAATACTGTTCTGGGTCTAAAGCTTCATTTTGTGTTTGCCGAGAAAATAAAAAATGTATGCTTCCTAGATCCAACTAATATGAAGAATGATTTAAACAGGGAAAATTGATAAGTCAAGGAAAAAAAGCAAAACAGTGAAGACTGTGACACAGGTTACTCCAGAGGCACCTGCACACTCATGTTTATTGTGGCACTATTCACAATAGCCAAGTTATGGAAACAGCCAAGATGCCCCACCACTGATGAATGGATTAAGAAAATGTGGTATCTATACACAATGGAATTTTATGTAGCCATGAAGAAGAACGAAATGTTATCATTCGCTGGTAAATGGATGGAATTGGAGAACATCATTCTGAGTGAGGTTAGCCTGACCCAAAAGACCAAAAATCGTATGTTCTCCCTCATATGTGGACATTAGATCAAGGGCAAACACAACAATGGGACTGGACTTTGAGCACATGATAAAAGCTTTAGCACACAAGAGAGGGGTGAGGATAGGTAAGACACCTAAAAAATTAGCTAGCATTTGTTGCCCTTAACGCAGAGAAACTAAAGCAGATACCTTAAAAGCAACTGAGGCCAATAGGAAAAGGGGACCAGGAACTAGAGAAAAGGTTAGATCAAAAAGAATTAACCTAGAAGGTAACACCCACGCACAGGAAATCAATGTGAGTCAACTCCCTGTATAGCTATCCTTATCTCAACCAGCAAAAACCCTTGTTCCTTCCTATTATGGCTTATACTCTCTCTACAACAAAATTAGAAATAAGGGCAAAATAGTTTCTGCTGGGTATTGAGGGGTGGGTGGTAAGAGAGGGGGTGGAGGCAGGGGGGAGAAATGACCCAAGCCTTGTATGCACATATGAATAATAAAAGAAAAAAAAAACCAAAACAGTGGAATTCACATCACATCCAGCATTGAATGTTTCACTGGAGGATTATATGAGGATTATAATCTTTCTGTCAAATTAGGGAGAAATAAAGAGTCAGTCTCCTCTCTCTCTCTCTCTCTCTCTCTCTCTCTCTCTCTCTCTGTCAGATATATTGAGATAACTGATTAATTTTGGTTCAGTTTGCATCATTCTTTCTGTCACTAACCTCAGGAGATAGATTTGATTTTTCCTCTAGTTAGCTAGGTATACATTAAATGCTTATGGACATAGCTAAATAAATAAGTGCACAAATGTGTAATGTTCTAAACATTTTAAAATGCTGGCAGCTTAAATATAAATCTCAGTTTCATAGCTTAAATCTGTTGAATCCTTGTGTTGTGATTTTATACCACTTATGAGGAAATAAGTTATTAATAAGATTGCATGACATTTCCTTTTACATTGTTTTTCCTTTCTCTGTTTGTTAGTGTGCAATCTGGGGTAAGCCTAAGTAGAAGTAGAACTTTAAATAATGATATGATTAGCTTTCTCTATTTTTGAGTTGAAATTTACTGAACCAGTTACTAATATTTCAACCACTAAGAAAGTGGTCCTCTGGAGCTCTGGAGCACATTGTTATTCCTACCTCTTATTTTTTGGTTGCTTTTTGGTGAGTAATCACCCTTGACGAGTTGCATTTCACTATTTTGAAACATAATTCATCAAACTTATTGTATCCCAGGAGGTCAAAATTTAACATGGAAGAAAGAAATATTCCTAGGAAATGAAAGGAAAATCAGAACAAGCAGTTGCTATGGACTTGAAGACATTCACACAATTACCTAGTGTAATGAAAATAAACTTTCTGTATCTTTCCTATCCTGCCTTTTTTTTCATTTTCACTTTGTGCAGGATAGTTTCATGTCTCATTTTCTCTTCTGGGGACATCATTTTCATGAGCACATCATGTGCAAAATGTGAATATGTCTATGAGATGTAGTAAAAGATGATTACATTCTGACTGTATTCTCTGCACAGCCTTAAGAATTCAATCCTTTAGTAATGTAGTCCATTATACTTGCAATATTGTAAATAGAGATGAAATAAAATGGCTAGCATCAAATGTATAAACTGTTCAAAGTTTTGTGCAAAAAAGATGTACACAAAAATGATAAGAATATCTCCTCTGGGATTCAAGATCAAATGTTGCACTGTACTCCTTATAGTTTATTTTAGTAAAAGTCTGAAGGAGAAACAAACACTGATACTTAGTGGCTTAAAATTGGAAATTTGTAGATCCCTATATCACTATAAAAACATTTTTAAATAGTAGCCTTTGCAAATTACAAATCAGCATTGAAAAATAGACATTCTACATCAGTGGACAAAGGCAAATCAAGGAGAACAAAATAGCAAACACAAACAGAAGAGTCATAATTCAAATCAAAGGAAACAAAACAATGTCTCTTACTGAATAATAAACTTGTTTAGAAAATGTTCATTGTTTCTCTTTTCAATTATTCCTGGTCACTTATTTTTTGTTTCTGTATATCAGTATTTTTTTGACATTTTCCAATTCATATTTCTCTGTACTTTTCCATAAAATTATTTATCTTTTCAATTTAGTAAATTTTAAATGGCAAGAGAGAGGATTATTTAAATTTTTAAAGTTGCCTAAAGATATACAGATGCCTGATACAGAAGAGAAGATGAATTAAGAGGGCTTGACTCCTGCTTCTCTCTTGTTTTCTTACATCTTCCACAACATCCCTTTTATTTTCCTCTCTCTCTCCCTCTCTCTCTCTCTTCCTCCTACATGGATGACGTGTGTTTTCATTTTGAGCACATGCCTTTGTCTCTCTCCATTTCCCATGTTATGGGCTTTCCCATGGAATACATGTTTTTTTAACTTTAGAACCTAACACCAGAAGACTAAATTCCTTAGTTTATTTAATAAGTCCAATAAATGGACTTATTGGGTAGGACCTGACTTCTCTAGCTTATGTACTCACTGAGAGGCACAAGTGTAAAGAAGTTGACCAAGTTACAGAATAGTTGTCATTGATTAGGAGTTATTCCTGTTATTGAAAATATTATTGATATAAATAATTTGAATATGTACAAAATATTAAAATTTTAGTTTTTATATTCACATTAATATATTCCCTTAGTTAATACTATCATAGCCTTTAACAATCTGCAAAATCTTAACATTGCTTCTTTCCATGGGATATTGTTATGCTATTAGCTGGAAATTAAGTCTAAAGAGTATTTGCAGAACTAGATATTCTTCCCATACTTACTTTGCTAGTTAAGAACTTTGTTTTCAAATTTTCTTGGTAGGGAGGACATATCCAAACTTTTATATCACTTTATATTTTCCTTTGGAACCTTTTAGAAATATTTATATATTCATAAATATTAGTTTATGCATTCCCAAATGTTCTCATTACAAAATAAACCAATAAATAAAGAGTTAAGAATCTCATCTAATCCCTCACCTTATTACACTAATATTATACCTTTCACAAGTAAACCTCTTAAAAGCCTTGACTTGGGTAATTCCAGGTCTTTACCTCATCCACATTATTTAAGCTACTGCAAATTGTCTTCTGTCTTCTGCTTCTATATATGTGTGTGTGTGTGTGTATAGATAAATGTGTGCGTGTGTGTGTTGCTGTATTTATCCAAAAAAAAAAAAGACAAGGCAGAAGCAAGAGATTAGCCAAGGTTTCACCTGAGTTACAAATCAATTCTTCCTGCCTTAGCTGTGTAGCATTATTCCCACCTCCTTCCCTACTAACTGTCACATTGTCCTTTCATATGAAGAGATACACTTATCAGGTAGCAACTATAAATTAAATTTCAGTTGTACTCTGTGTTTTCCACTAAAAGTATGTCTTCTCTGGAAATGAGGAACTCTAGACTTACAGAGAATTAAGCTGTAAATCAGGAACATAAATTTCTCATTTAGGGAATGAGAAATGGAATACTTCTATTTTCATTCCAGGATTCCTATACTTGTGTATTCTACCTATGCAGAAAGTACTGCCATAAAATAATAATTGCTTCATCATCTAATCTGTTTTATGGGATTTGGAATCCATGAACCCCATCATTTCAAAACATTACTTTCAAAATGATACATCACCTGCAACTTTAAAATCCTTTCTTTGCTTTATGAAGACAGTAGATCCCATGGTCATAAGTTTCCTGTCATATTTCATTGTTATATAGTGGTCACAATGTTCTAAACCAATCTTAGTGGGATCACATGTCTGCAAATCTCTGGATTTTATGCTTGACAAAGTTCTATGTGCATGAACAACAAAGTATTATCTAGAACACTATTGATCTTAATCAAGAATCATTGTCCTTTCAGGTTGAAGAAGTCTTGTTTAGTCAATGAGCCAATAGGTTTGGGAGGTTCAACACTGATATATTTTGTACTGGATATTTGCATATCAGTCTTAGTATACGATCCCATCCACCATGTTGCAATGCTGTGCATAGCTATAATTCCTGCTCTTATGTCCATTCTGATATGAATTATTGTATCAATGACAGAGGTTTCTTAATGCCAATTTTTATGTCATTTGATACATTTAGTTGTTTAGTGCCTCGTCTGTGGAATATTCTCTATGTTTGTTGTTTACTAACATTTCAAAGATTCTACTCGTTCCCACTGTAATAAATCCATCCACTTTCAATTTCTTAAAGTTTCCTTATTGTTGACAATTTACCTGTGGCCTCCTGTAAAATTAATTTCTTTTAATCTGAACCAAAATGGACCCTTTTACCAATGTTGAGATCAAATAGTGGGAAAAATCAATAGGACATGTAAGCAAATGCTTGTGCCAAATTAGTGATTGGGATGAAATCCTCCAACAGAGATGGCAAAGAACACATTAATATATGTTAATCTGTTGGGATACCATATTTGACACAGCAAATGCAATTTAGGTACACCCTCTTTGTAGTGTTCCTCTACTAGGATGTGTTTGCTTTATATGGGCCAGGCTAGTTTCATTTGGATGTGTCAGAGATCATCAATTTTGTATCCTTTACATCTACCATAATCTCAGCTATTCCTGTTCTTCTTAATCCCTAGTCCTTATCAGCTAGCAACATCTTCATGATCTAGGGAAATAAGTGCTGTGACAATAAAAAGAAAAGGAGATATTAGTTGCCTACTCCAGAATTTTACAATTATCCACTTAGAGAATGATATATCTATCCACTTACTACCCTATCTCCTATTAGTTGGAGGCTTACTTGGCTAATTCCACAATACTCATGCACATTCAGTCAAAACCTGATGGGTCTATCTCTTCCAAACAGTTCACTTCTAATACTGCATCTTCACTATCTCTATTGTAAGTCAGTTCTCCATCATTTTTGACCTGGATTCCAGAACCATTTCATGTTATGCCAGATTTAGCCATATCTCATACAATTCATTATGGAGTATAAAAAAAGTGACCTTTCATAATATAGTCTAAGTGCCATAAAATAGCTCAAATACTCCCTATATTATGCCTGTTTTATATGTTTAACATTGACACATTCTGTAACCAATGTAGCCACAGTTTCCATAATAAAGTACAAATGGAAATATTTTCTGAAATAATAGAATTTTATTTTCTCACAGTTCTGAAAGGTAGAAATCCAAGGCCAAGGTATCTGCAGTCTTGATTTTTCTTTTGAAAATTATATACTTCCCCTGAAGATGGTATGTTTCACCTCCACATTTACATGGAATTAATTCTAAGAGTATTTGTGTCCTAATCTCTTTTTATAATGATACTAGTCCTTTTGGATTAAAACCCACCTCAGTGATCTAACTTAATCTTAATAACTATTTAAAAACACTCTCTCTAGACAGTCATATTCTGAAATATGGGAGGTTTAGGCTTCAACATTTTAATTTTGAGAAGACAAACACATACCTAGCTTTGAAATCTAGTAACATATATTAATTCTCCAACCATGACTTCCTTTTATCTAATTTAAGCAAATCTACATATTATCACCTGATTTGAACTATTATTTCTCCTCCACATTCCTTCAGATTTGGAATTGAATGCCATTCTCACTTCCTTGTATCTATAAAATTGATATAAGTGGCATTTACCTAAATTCCTATTGTTTATGTATATTACACAATAACACTTATCAGATTTTATTTCAATTTCTTCTTTACTAATTTGCTTTTCCTATTGGACTATAAACTCCAGAAGGAAAGAGCTGTTGTTACATCCTCAGGATCCAACATGGTATCCATCAGTGATCAGAGTCAACATAAGTAGTTTTCATCATTTTCTTTTATAGCTTTATTAGTCACTTAAAAGTGGAATGTGTGCTTTTTTTTCAACATTGCATCTTATATGTCATCTCCAAACTCCTGTTGTCACTCTGTAGTATTCCATTAGAGCAGCAGGTTATAGACTAAGATAGTCATCTTCCTTCCATACTTCTGATATTGTGACTAAGATACTAACATTAGTGACTTCCAAACTCAGTCTTAAATGAAAGGTCAGAAATAGTTGAATTTCATAAAAATAATATTAATCCTATAATAATAATTACTATTCCAAATCAGTGTAATGAGGCTTAATAAATTATTCATATTGTATCAGTCTAGGCTATTTATCTTCATTAAATTTTAATGAGACTGAAGCACCCATTTGAGAATTTTATGGGATAAATTGTTGTATATTGCACACAAAAAGTGACTTATGGTAAAATAACATCACATATCCACTAAGATCAGAAGAAAGTAAATGTAAATATGAGCAAAAATGTGTTTGAGCATCATTCTGAGAAATTATCCATGGAAATTAAAAATTAGAAGGCATTTTAAAGAAAAATCATAAAGACTACATTCATTTTGTAGATTAATATTTGGTATGAAAAACGTAAATGTTTCATCCTCTGAACCACAGGACTAGTGGTAGTAACAAAACTAGATCTTGGTACACTTATTCTCAAATGAAAGAAACATTGAACAACATGGATATGTATCCAATATATATATTTATGAGACTATACAAATCCACATCATCATTCATAAAATAGTTTGTTCACTACCAGTGATTGGATACTTCTTTTTGATGAATGTGAATTCAATAAACATGCTATTTAAACCTAAGTACAAAAGAGACTCTACAAGAAACACCTAAATGACCTGGCTTATTAAAGTGTTTCAATATTATTAGCTTACTGAAATTTTATGTTTATCTTTTAAGACAGAGTAAGAGTATGTAGATAAAGAAGGAGCAAAACAGAACCAAAAAGCATAGCAAATGGTAGTTTAATAGAGGTAATTGTCAAAGGAAAATGATGCATGAAATAGTGATTGCTAACAATCACAGAAGAACAAAGGATATAGCATTAAATGTGTATAATTCTTTACTTATTTTAAGGTACTTCCAAGAGAAATCATTTTCCATTTTAGTCACAGTGCAATGATGTACACAGGTCAAATAATAAAGCAATTTGTGCATTCAAACACAAAAATTCATAGCTTCACTCATCTAAACTTTCTCTGGTCAAAATCACCAATGACTTTCAAATAATAAAAACATCGGCCAGTTCTTAGGCCTAATCTTACATTGATTTAGCAGTTCTGTTTACCACAATTTCTTTGTTCCCATATCTTTGAAATACCATGTATAACTTCTAAAACATTACTTGCATCTTATTATAATTCATCCCCACTAGCTATTTTCCCTTTTCATTTCCTTGGTTGTTTTATTCTATTCTTTATGACTTAAAATTTTTTTGTTGTTGTTATTGTGCTGTGGATTGAACTCAGGGCCTTGTGCTTTGCAGGTAGTTGCTCTCGTAATCTTATTACTTCATAATACCAAATATTCCTTTTGATTCTTCAGATATACTTAGCCCTAAATTGACTTTCTTGTTCTTCATCACTAAAAGTACCAACACAACCTCTCCAAAACATATCTTTCTAACTGGAGACTTCCTGATATGCTTTGGGTTTATTTGACCATTTGTAAAACATATCCTTTCATAAGGTGTATAAATGTCTTACTTTAGAAGTGGCTGTTGACTTCTCCTGAATCCCAGAGCTCAATAATCCTGAAGAGGTAGGAAACTAGGGGCCTCATAGGAAACCTACGAGGTCACATAAACAACAATTTGAACCCAAAAAGAGAGAAGTCCCTAACTATAGGAAAAGGACAGCACTCTCACTTCCCCACTCCAGGAGGCTCAGTGGTTCTACTCCTGGGCTTTCCATGGAAAGTCCTGCTTCAGTGCATGCATAGTGGCTCCACAGCTTCATGCTCCCCACAGGGTC
Source organism: Castor canadensis (assembly GCF_047511655.1). Taxonomy (NCBI): domain Eukaryota; kingdom Metazoa; phylum Chordata; class Mammalia; order Rodentia; family Castoridae; genus Castor; species Castor canadensis. The sequence goes on along the minus strand of NC_133390.1, from coordinate 23,136,329 downwards.
TGTATCCTGCTTATACCATGAACTGAACCAACTGAGAAGCCCACTCCCCTACACAAGCAGGAACTGATTCTGCAGTTCTGCTGACACCAAAGAGCACATCCCCATGTGCTTTGTTGTTCCATGTCCCGCTGCTGCTGGCCACTCACAATGCAAGTTTTCCAGTGTCCAGAACCCTGAGGAAAGTTGTTGGAACCCCACAAGTAAAAATTGAGGTGTACCACTTGGCTTCCTTTCAACAAAGACATTCGCTGGGCTGTAGGAACTCAGGGCTCTTTGGCAGTGAAGCCCTCCATGAAACTGCTGTTATGGGAGACTTCTGTCAGTGAGGAACATCTGGCAAAAGCCTGCCTCTAAGCATAACAATACACTGTAAGTACCGGGGAGCCTGAACAGGGGAAAACTACAATATGTGATGGCATGAGACAGGCAAATTGAAAGAACAAACTCTTGAGGCCCTGTATATATCTTCAAATACCCCGTTCTCCCCACCATCAGAAACAATTCCAGAGGCAAGTATCCAATTAGACTGCCATCTAGTGGACTGAAAGACTCAGTCAGGAAGGGGGAGAAAAGACAAGTTGCTCTTAAGAGCACTAGAAAATTTGCATTTTTAATGTAAAATTTCTGTTTGTTGTTATTAAGACTATAATGTAGATTTTATATTCATCTATCTGTGTCTTTGTGTTGTATACTCCAACAGCAGTTGTATACTTCCAATTTTCTCTTAAGTTCTATCCTCCATACTTCCTACTCTGGGTCATCATCACACAAGAGTCCTGAAACCCATATTTCAGTCTTAAAACTTAAACTACTTCTTCTTCTATCCCTTAATGTCATTCTCCCCAACTCACACTTCACCTAACAACAACCATAAACGCTCCCTAGCTCTCTGTATTCCCTTTTACTATTCATGCACCTAAAACTCTCCTTCATTACCAATACTTTTAGTAGTTAAGCCAATTGCCAGATCATTTTTGCAATTTTGTTGTGTCCATATCTGTTTACACCTCTATTTAACTTTCTCTGTGTTTTCTGCTCTTTTCACCCATTTCAATATCTATCAACACTCTTTACCACATCACAATAGGCTTCTTAATCAACACTTTCTAACTCCTAAGCTGCCACCCCTTCAGGCTACATAAACTTTTCATCTAGAACTTTCACTCTGTGTTCCTCCCATCATAATTCTTAATACTTTTAGCCTTCCAGAGCCATGAAGATTAATCCTGGCTCAATAGACAACCAAGATACTGGAACAGTAGCAATAACTGATCTTCATAAAGGATTGCTATAATTTCAAGGCTGCAGTTTAACAACTGTAACAGCTTTAATAGCTAAACTTCCTTGCCCTAAGTGTAACAAGGGTTAGAATCTAGCACCCTAAGAATAAAAAGCAAAAGTACTATTCAGCCACTACCCACCATCTAGAGACAAGAAAACACACCAGCGCTCAACTGCTGATCAGTCATATACAATGCTTCATAAAACCCCAACTATAGGGACACAAGGGATTGGAACTCTGAACCAAAAACAACCCCAGATGCATGAATCTCAACACAGAAACAAGAAGCAGCAAGGCAACAGCTCTCCCTTAAAAGCCAACTCCACCACTAAGGAGATCTAAGCAATAGTGATGAGGATGAGATATGAAACATTGAATTCCAAAAAATAATAGTAAGAATGATTAATGTGCTCAAAGAAGAGACACAAAAGATAGTGTCAAAACCCAAAAAGGATATGAATAAAATGGATAAAGTAGCTGAAAGAGCATTCAAATAAACAGATGAATGAAATTAAGAAGACAAAGCAGTATATGGAGGAGAAAATCAATAAAGATATACTAATCCTGAAAAATAATAAATCTGAAATGAAGAGCTCAATATTCCAAATAAAAATCTCAAAGTCTTGGCAATAGAGTAGAGAAAGCTGAAAATAGAGTATCAAGAAGACAAAGTAAGGGAATTTGATCAAACAATCAAAGAACATGAAAAAATACTAAGAAAATATGAATAGAATGTGCAAGACATCTGGGACACTCTCAAAAGACCAGATCAATGAATCATGGGTATAGAAGAAGGAAAAGAGATTCAAACTAAAGGCATGATAACCTATTCAACAAAATAATAGCTGAAAATTTCCCCAATCTTGATACACAAAACTAGCAGGTAATAATTGGGAAAACTTATATTCAAGTAAAATGGAAAATATGGAAGAAATGGATACATTTCTAGATACATATAACCAATAAAAATCAAACCAAGAAGTGATCAACCACCAAAATAGATCTATAATAAGCAATGAGATGAAAGTAGTAATAGCCTCCCTACAAAATAGAGCCAGGACTTGATGGATTCACGGATGCCCTCTTCCCAACTTTTAAAGAAGATCTAACCAAAATATGCCTAAAATTTTTCCAGGAAATAGAAATGTTAAGGGATACTCCCAAACTCATTCTATGAAGCCAGTATTATACTCATTATACAACCCAATAAAGATACAATCCAAAAAAAAAAAAGCAACTATAGTCAAAAATCTTCAATGAATATAGATGAAAAAGTTCTCGACAAAATTCTGGCAAACTGAATTCAACAACACATCAAAAAGATCCTATACACTATAATCATGTTGGTTTCATTCTAAGAATGCAAGGATCTTTCAACGTATAAACATCTACAAATTTCATACAACATGTAAACAGAAGCAAGACTAAAAACCATATGATCTTCTCAACAGTTGCAAAAAATCTTTTGACAAAATTCAACATTCCTTATGATAAAACCACAGAAGAAACTAGGAATAAACAAATGCTCCTTAACATAATAAAGTAAATACAAAACAAATCTATAGCCAACATTACATGAAAGGGGAGACAATTAAAACCATTCCTCCTAAAGACAGGAATGGGACAGGGATGCCTACTTTCTGCATTGCTATTCAATATAGTTTTGGAATTCCTATTCAGAGAAATAAGACAAGAGCAAGAAATAAAAGGGAATCGAATAGAAAAGAGAGAAGTCAAACTATCCATATTTGCAGATGACATGATCCCATATTTAAAGTACCCCCACAAACTTTACCAAAAACTCTTAGAAATCATAATGTCTTTTGGCATACTAAGAAGTAGGATTCAAAATTAATAAACAGAATTCAGTAGCCTTCCCTAAATACCAACAATAAACAGATTAAGAAAGGAATCAAATAAACAATTCCATTTCCAAAGCTTCAATAAAAAATAGGAATATATTTAATGAGGAAATCCAAAGACATTTTCAATGAGAACTATAAATCACTGAAGGGAGAAATCAAAAACGACATCAGAAGATGGAGTTATCTTCCATGCTCTTGGATTGGCAGAACCAACATTGTGAAAATGGCTGTGATACCAAAAGCAGTCTACATGTTCAATGCAATTTCTATCAAAAATTCCAATGATATTCTTCACAGAGATAGAAAAATCAATCCAAATTCAAATGGAAACACAAAAGACCTCAAATAGTCAAAGCAATTCAGACCAAAAATTCCAAAGCTAGAGGAACAATTCCTGCTTCAAACTATACTACAGAGCCATCAAATTAAAAACAGCATGATTTTGGCACAAAAACAGACATGAAGACCAATGGATTAGAATAGAAGACCGAGATAAAAACTACAGTCAACTGATCTTCAACGATCAAAGCCCAAAACACACAATGGAGAAAAGACAATCTCTTCAACAAATGTAGCTGGAAATTCTGGATATCCACATGTAGAAGACTGAAACTAGATACCTATCTCTCACCCTGCATCAATAACTATCAACTCAAAGTAGAACAATGACCTTAATAGAAGGTCTGAAACTTTGAAACAACTACAGGTAGTAGTAAGGAATGTACTGGAACATATAGGAATGTGGAATGACTTCCTAAAAAGTACTCAAATGGCTCAACATCTCAGTGGAAGAATGACAAAATGGGACTGCAACAAATTAAATTTTCTGCACTGCCACATAAACAATCACTAGACTTAAGAGACTGCCCACAAAATGAGGGAAAACCTTTGTCTGTTATTCATCTGATAAGGGACTAGTATCCAGAATCTACAGGGAACTCAAAAAGTCATGCCTCCAAAAAATCAACATCCCAATGAAGAAATGGGCACTTGAGTTCAATAAAGAACTCTTAAAGGAAGAGATACAATGGACAATAAACACATGAAGAAATGTTTAACTTCCCTGGCTAAAAAAAGAGATGCATATCAAAACTACACTCAGATTTTATCTCACTCCAGTTAGAAAGGCCTTATTCAAAGGCCTTATTTGCAAAAGTACCAAATGCTAGTGAATATGTGCTGAAATAGGAAACTTTATACACTGTTGGTGGAAATGTAAATTAGTACAACCATTATAGAAAGCAGTATGAAGATTCCTCAAAAGGCTAAAGGTAGAACTGCCATATGACCCGGTGATATCACTCCTGGGCATATAGCCAAAGGAATGTAAGTCAAGATACAATGGAGACACTTGCATGTTAATGTTTATTACAGCACTATTCACAATAGCCAATCTATGGAAACAATTCAGATACCTAACAACTGATGAATGGATCAACCAAATGTGGTATATTTAAATACAATGGAGTTTTACTCATCAATAAGGAAGAATGACACCATGTGGTTTGAAGGTAAAAGGATGTAATTGGAGAATATTGTGTTAAGTGAAGTAAGCCAAATTCAGAAAGACAAAGCATATTTTCTCTCATATGTGGAAGATAGATTCAAAAGATAAACATATACACAAAAACAAACATAATCATATAAAAACTCACAGGTAGAACATGTTTGTTATAGTAGAACTACTACTCTGGAACTTGGGGAAGGAGGGAAGTAAAAGAGAATGATAGAGAAGCAAAAATATCATAGTACGTGTGAAGGTAGAGGATATAAGGATAAATATTGAAAGCCTTTGAAAAATGGGGTGGTGTGAGAGGCAAAAGGGTAAGGGAGAGTAATGGCAGTGGATGAATGGATCAAAGCAAAGTATAATCACAGTGGGGATACGTTGAGAAATCCTTTGAACATTGACTTAGAAATTAATAATGAAAATCAGCAATTAATAGCTGTAAATCAAAAAGGGGCCACTGACCTTTGCAAGTATCTATGAGTTATAATACCACTGACTTTGTGTACTACAAGTAGATAGATAAATAGACAGAGAAATATTTTACAGTACTGTTAAGCATAATTACTTCCATTTCTCATAGTCTTTTCAAAGCCATACTCACTTCTCCTGTTGTATATAATACACTTTGTTATTTATTTAGTATTCCTGATTTCACATTTTTTTCTATTTTTAACCTTTGTTTAGCTATTGCCACTCTTAATGAACTGTACTATAAAATTCTCATGACCCTGCTCATTTACATTTTTATATTTATGCCTATTTTATTCAATAAAGTAGAAAATCTAAGTATTTACTTATTTATATTTTGGCCTATCACCACTGTGTTATGAGCTATAAGAAAATTCAGGTTTTTATTTAGTACATATTTCTAATCTCAAGACTCTACAAAAATACCTCATAATGTAGATAAAGTGATAATTGGCAGAATGGTTATGTTGAGGCAATATAGTCAGAGGAGAAACCAAACGACACTCGGAGGAGTGGAGAACTCAGATTTTAATTTTATGCCAGCGGGCCCAGACATGTACCTGTGTCTGAGCCCTGAACAAAGGATTCAAAGGATATTTAAAAGGCAGTACAGGGCATCAGGTTACAAGGAATGTGCTCTCCCATAAATTAGGGGCTAGTAGTGGATTAGAAACCTAAGGTTTAGATAAGAACAGCAGGGCAGTCTTGCTTTGGAAAGTTTATTTACAAGTGGAGACAAAGGAATGTAGGAATGGGTGCTTATCTCTGCATGGTGTCCTTCACCTGGATCCTGAACTGTTGCATGGATCTAATGGGGAATTCCTCATGTTTTACAGCTCTGTTTGAGGTTACAGCTTTTAATTGACAGTTTACCATGTTTTACAACCCTGTTTTAAGGTTATCTTCCTCTTCAGTTATATTATAATAAGCAGAATCATAGAAAAAAATGAAAACTTTTTTTGTTTGGTAACATAGGCAATTCAAAATTAAGTACAAGATAAAAGCTGTAAGGAAAGTATTTGTCCATTAATATTCTGCAGTTTTACAGACAGATGGTGTGATAGGATATTGGAATAAGCTATGCAGAATAATTAAAAGTGAAGGGCAGTGTCTGCTATTAGATAAAAATTGGCATGTTTATTTAAAAGGAGAGATATGTTATTATCACATTTTACTTCAATAAGTAATATGATTAGAAATCAGAATGTTAGCTTAAGAATTTAGGAAACAATTTCTGGTGTGGTGGCTCATACCAGTAATCACAGCAGGTAGAGATAGAGAGGATCATAGTTCAAGGTCAACCTAGCCAAAGAGACCCTATCTCAACCATTAAGCTGGGTGTGGTGGCATGCACTGTGATGCTAGCTACATGGGAGGCAGAGGTAGAGGGAGTGAGGTGTAGGACATCCCTGAGGATAAAAAGGAGACCCTTTGTGAAAAAATAAAGCAAAAAAGAATGTGGTTTAAGAGTCAGAGTGCCTTCCTAGCAAGTGCAAGTTCCTGAGCCCGAACACCAATACTGGAAAACAAAACAAATACAACTTAAGAAACAAGCATACCTATAGTCCCACCTACTCAGGAGGCAGATATCAGGAGGATCACTATTTGAGGTCAGCCCTCAGCAAAAAGGTAGTAAGACCCTATCTGAACAAGCCCAACATGGTGGCGCATACCTGGATCCCAGCTACATGACAGGTATAGGTAAAAGGATGGTGTCTGATGCAGACCTGGAAAACAGTGAGAGACCCTATCTGAAAAATAACTAAAGGAAGGAAAAATGAAGGACTCGTTATATAGCACAAGTGAAAGAACACTTGCTTCTCAAGGGCAAGTTAAGAAACAAAAGAAAACATAGGTAAAAAAAATTATTATGTTCAAATGTGCTTATTAGCAGACATTGTAAAGTATAAATTATTTATAATTATTAAAGAGAAAATACTCAAGCAAACAAATACAATTAATAACAAATAAAGATCAGTCATAAACAACAGAACATGTTAAATAACTAGGTAGAAAAATATTTTTTTCATATGTAAGAAAATAGTAGATAGAAATGACTATGTCATTATTTTTATCCAGGTAAGAAACTTTCATTTAAACTTAGAGAATTATAATCTGAATGAGGAAGCTGATTGTATGAAGATCATTAAAGGACTATCTAACAGACATACAAAGTCAACTAGTGTGTGTATTTTATATATATATATATATATATATATATACAAAAATTATATGAATGAAAACTCTGTCAAACACAAGAAAAAGAAGTATATAAAGTGCATAATGTCTTGGGAACAAAAGCACAATTATAAAACACATTTCATTACCTTGGAATAAATTTTTCTGATAAGAATAGATCTTCAAACTATGTGCATTATAAGGCTTATATAGTAGATATAGTATAATATACATATAATATATTATATTTTATGTAATATAATGTCACAGAATCACATGCAATTATTGAAAAAGAAGTTAGGCATCCTCTATCACATGGACGTTCTTTAAAATTCTATTTAATGATTATTTCTCATTATTTCCCTTTAAGGCTGAGAAAAGTTAAACAAATATATGTATACTTATTAATGGGAATTTAAGTACCAAAAATTGTTATTATTTCCTTCATTTCAATTGGAAAAGCAAAACACACAACTATTAAGAATGCCTTTTAATTATTGTATATGTTATTGAGATCTACCTAGAAAATATTTCCAAACTTATCTTGTAAAATAAAAATATTTTACAATATTCTTCTATCTGGGTCTCAGAAAAAAACAGTCAAAACTGTAGTTTGTGCAGGAAGTACCAGAAATCATCTTAATATAATAATATGAAGAATAATTTAAGAAAAGCCTACTGTGAAATATCTGGGTGATGGTCTTAGATGGGGGCTTTGTGAATTAATTTTATTACTTAGTTCTTTCTTATTTAGGCAGCATACAGAAATTGAATAACCCCATTCTGTGTCCCATGGGACCCTCCACGGCAGTTAGTCCAACTGGATCAAGGACCGTATGGCACATATACAACATTCTCACTAAAAATTTCAGAAGCAGAGGAGATAGTTGGAACATGTGTACACATTAATCATCATTTGTCTCTCTAATCTGAGAGACAACCTAAACAAAATTTCCTAACACTTGAAATGAAAACATATCTACATCCATGAGTTAAGTAGTATAATTCAAAACTTCATGTCCATAAGAAATCTTAGAATGTAACTTCATTTTAAAATAGTTTTTTCATATGTAATTAAGATGCACCTATATTTACTTAGACTAGGGCTTAAATATAATGACTTCTGTCATTATAAGAGAAGAGGAAAACTACACACAGGGATAAGGCCATGTAGAAGGGAATGCAGAAATAGAATTTTATTGCAACAAAGCAACAAACACTGAAGAACATTAAGAGCCCTTAGGATTGAAAGAAGCAAGGAAGGACTTTTGTCTCAGAATCATCAGAGAAAGCATAACATATCAGCCTGATGATACCCTGATTTAAAACTTGTGTTGTTGTCCACTGTGGAAAAAAAATTGGAGGCTACTTAAAAACCTAAACATTGATCTACCATATGATCCAGCAATACCACTCTTAGGGATATACCCAAAAGACTGTGACACAGGTTACTCCAGAGGCACCTGCACACTCATGTTTATTGTGGCACTATTCACAATAGCCAAGTTATGGAAACAGCCAAGATGCCCCAGCACTGACCACTGATGAATGGATTAAGAAAATGTGGTATCTATACACAATGGAATTCTATGCAGCCATGAAGAAGAACGAAATGTTATCATTCGCTGGTAAATGGATGGAATTGAAGAACATCATTCTGAGTGAGGTTAGCCTGGCCCAAAAGACCAAAAATCATGTTCTCCCTCATATGTGGACATTAGATCAAGGGCAAACACAACAAGGGGATTGGACTTTGAGCACATGATAAAAGCGAGAACACACAAGGGAGGGGTGAGGATAGGTAAGACACCTAAAAATCTAGATAGCATTTGTTGCCCTCAATGCAGAGAAACTAAAGCAGATACCTTAAAAGCAACTGAGGCCAATAGGAAAAGGGAACCAGGAACTAGAGAAAAGGTGAGATCAAAAAGAATTAACCTAGAAGGTAACACCCACGCACAGGAAATCAATGTGAGTCAACTTCCTGTATAGCTATCCTTATCTCAACCAGCAAAAACCCTTGTTCCTTCCTGTTATTGCTTATACTCTCTCTACAACAAAATTAGAAATAAGGGCAAAATAGTTTCTGCTGGGTATGGAGGGGGGGAGAGGGAGGTGGTGGAGTGGGTGGTAAGGGAGGGGTTGGGGGCAGGAGGGAGAAATGACCCAAGCATTGTATGAACATATGAATTAAAAAAAAAAAAGAACTACTTAGGAGTGATTTTACTCAATTAAAATACATATGCAAGTAAAAAAAAAAGTGTTGTTGAAATATAAACCCCCGGAGGCTGACATATTACAAACTTATGTTCCGGGGTGGTGGAAATACTATTGGAGGTCTCGGAAACTTTGCGAGGTGGAAACTAACTGTAGGAAGTAGGTGTTACTATAGGCGGTTCTTAGGGCTTTCTTGTTTTGATGCCTTCTGTCTCCTTTTCACTCTTTCTTGTCCATAATGATGTCAGGCCCTCCTCCACCACAAACTTTCACTGCTATGTTTCTCTGCCCAAACCCATGGGGTCAAGAAATCATGAACAAAACTCTGAAACTGAGATACAATAAGTACTTCTACAGTATGTTGTTCTGTCCAATAGTTTGGTCACAGAAACAGAAAAGTAACCAACGCAGAAAAGTGATACCACAAAAGTGAGATGATCGTGAGACAAAATCTGACCGTGTAGTTCTTATGTTTTTAAAATTGTTTTGTGGAAAGAATTGGACAACCTTGTTGATGTAAGACATAGAAGGCTGAATGCTCAATTAATGGGTCATTCTTGGGGGAACTCAGAAGACTAGAATGGTCATAGAAATGTAGAAAACACTGGCTCCTTAAGTTTTGGGTGGAAATAAGGATGCTATTGGGAACTGGAACAGAGGCCATTCATGTTACATTCTGTCAAAGAATTTGTCTATACTTTGTCTTTATCCTGAAACTTTGAGTAAGGCTGAGCCTAAAAGTAATAGACTAATTAGATTGATGGAGGAAATTTCAAAACTGCATAGCATGCATGCTGTGGCATGGATATTGCTGGCTGCTTTTAAACCAATTTACAGTGAGAACTACAAGTGAAAAATCTAAACAGAAGGATTAAAAAATATGCAGTCTTGCCAGATAAGGGCCTGGTTGAAAGCTATGTCCAAAGAGGGTGGGGTAACTATCAAAGAGATTAGCACCATGGCAAAGAACCCAAGCCTTTTGTACTGGGGCCATAGGAAGAATACAGTGAGGGCATTTCAGGAATTATTCAACTTCACCTCATACAGGTTCCAGGGCGTAAAATTGTCAACTCATTTGAAAGACTTTCCCTTGAGAAGAGAGATGTGCCAGGGTGCACTGCTCATACAGGGCAACCTAAGGAAGAATTTTCCTGGATTCAGCAACTGCAGAACTTAGATGCTTTTGTAGCCATGGTTCAAAAGTACCCCCAAGTGTGCTTGAGCTGGTAGTGGACTTATATGTAATCCATGTCAATGCTGGCTTTGCAGCCATGCAGAATACAAAAGTATCAGAGTGATAGACAATTCCACTGAGATTTCAAAGGAAAGCATGGGAAGTCAGGCAATTCGTGTCATGGTCTGACTTCCTGCAGCCAGCCTTTGGGAAGATGATGCATGAAACTGTGAAGATGAAGCCTAAGCTGCCGTGAAGACTTTAGGATGTTTGAGCTGCCAGGAACATGGGTTTTCTACCAAGAGAACCCATTAGCAATGAGTGGCGACAGCTCAAGAAAGAGGTCACGTGCGCTGTAATTGGCAAGTTTCTAGGCACAGGGCTGTCCAACTCACATCTTGACACAGTGAATCCCAGATGCCAGACAGGTTTAAATGTTTTCCTTACTCGGTTTGATCTTGCTTTGGTCCTATTCCTCCTTTCTATGAATCTACTCCTTCTTTTTGGAATAAGAATGTTTACTCGTTATCATTGTACCTTGGAAGTATATAACTTGTTTTGATTTTACTTATAACTAAGAATTTATCTTGAATATTAGAAAAGACAGTATTTAGGTGGTTGAACAATGTTGAAATTATTGAGGCATTACAAATTATTGTACAGAGACTGAATCCGTTTTGCAGTGTGAAATGACAATGTCTTTGGAGGTTAGAGGTGGAATGTGTGGTTTGAATATGAAATGATTTCAGCAGCCTCCATGTGACATTATTTTGGGAGGACTTAGAAACCTTCAGAGGTGGGGTACGCATAGAGGAAGCATCCTTAGGGGTTTCTTGTTCTGTCCCCTTTTCTCTGCTTCCTATCCACCATGGGGTGATAACGTCCTCTGTCAAGGGCGTCGCCTGCCATGATGTTCTCTCAAGCACAAAGGGCCAACCAACTATGTACTCAACCCTTGAAAAAATGAGTTAAATCAAATCCTTCCTCCCTGAAGTTGTCAGGAATTTTTGTCACAGTCCCACAAAAGTAAATTACACACAAGACTTAACCTCCATAACTGTAACAGAGTAAATTCTTGCTTTTAACAACTCCCTTTTTGGTAATTTATTACAGCAAGCCTAGGAAACCAGTATACATACTCTTAAAAAAAGAGAGAGATTGAATTATATAAAAAGTGTAACCAAAGACCTATCGCATGGTGGCTCACTCCTGTAATCCTATCTACTCAGGAGGCAGAGATCAGGAGGATCGAGTTTCAAAGCCAGCCCAGGCAAATAGTTTGTGAGACCCTATTCAAAAAATACCCATCACAAAAAGGACTGGAGGAGCGGCTCAAGGTGAAGGGGCTGAGTTCAAACCCCAGCACTGAAAAAAAAAAAACTGTAACAATTTTTCATGAAAGAGAATATTTGTAAATAGACTACATAATATATTTTTAAATAAGTAATTTCTGATCTATGTGATCTACAAGCAAGATTTAATACATTAGTTTATATTTAAATAATTTCATTGTCCAGTGAGAAGAAAGAACAATATGATAGAAGGGAAAGTGATAACCAATTGAGTTTAGCAAAGCATGGATCAAAGACAATTTCTGTCAGGAAATTTTCCATAGGTATCAAAAATAGAAAACATACTGACTAATTTTAGCATATATTTGACTTATATTTGATAAGCTGAAAAAAGTTATATCATACTAGAAAGTGATATTTTCCCTGTAAATAAATTAAAGTCTCTTAGACATGAGAGTACTGTGAATGAGATTAGCATAAGACATTAATTACTTATACATATATTAACAACTTTAAACCAGAAACTAGAAACTCAAGTTTACAACATGGAATTCAGGAACTGAGTCATCATTATATATTTCATTAAAATTTGTTGGTTTCTTATTATCTAAGCAGTTACTTATTTATTAAGCAACTTGTTGTTAGTTAGTGTAAAAATTCTAGCAGTATTTCCCTAGTTTCCTCAATGACTTTCCCCCAAATTATCCCTTTGTTTTCTGTCAAATGGCAACCAACATGTATTTACTATAGTTGCCTCAGTTTCTCTCTTTCCCTAACACTATTTGATCTTTCTGTATCAATCAGTGTCCAATCAAGAGGCAGAAACCATAGTTAAACTTGAACAGGAAAAGCTTAATATAAATAATCGTAAACAATAAGAAAAAAGTAAATATAAGGGTGTAAAATACATGAAAGAAAAAGGATGACATTGGAATTGTGTTCTCCTTTCCAAGGATGGAATACAGATTTCCTTCAGATGGAAGGATGACAGAAAAATTCACTGGGTGCTCAGGAAAGGCTCACAATTTCCCCTCAATCTGGAAAACCCCATCTGTTTTGCTGGTGGGTGAGGGTAGCACAAACAAGCACAGGGGTAGGAATTTCAGGGACCTGAGTGAGTGGTATGATGTTGGATAAAGCTGCATTCTTACCTTGAGAGGTATAGACTTACAATAGGAGGAGTTTGAGCTTTGGGACCCTGCTGGCTGATAGAACAGCATGATGTCTGAGATGTCTACGGTCTATTTTGGAAAGGTGTTCACCAGGTCAGGACCAGAGTTTCCAACTTGACAAGAAACTGCATGCTCTGTGCTTCAGCAGAGTTCTTTAAAGAGTTGAGCAACAGCAGCAAGAAGAAATAAAAATGGCAAACAAAATAAGTAGATGAGAAGGACTTTGTGGCAGCAATGTCTTTCTGTTGCTCTCTGCTGGTAATTACTAACATTGTCTTTTTTATAAAGCATTGCAGAGTAAGAAAAGAAAGATCCTTTTGGAGCCAAAAGCAACCAACTCATTGTTAACTAGAATATTCTTCTTTAGTTATTTAAACAGATATGAAATGACTATTGTAAGTTCCCATAAGGCTTACAAATTTTTAATTTGATACAATCCTTACTCTTCAAATAGAGAAATCTTCAGAGCCACCATTTTACAAAACTCCAGGTGTGTCATTTGTATTGTCAGATTTGTGAATGACACACATTGCTTTGAAATAAGCTTTGAACAGGTTATGTGATCATATCGAAGAGATCTTAAAAATCTATTTACCTATTACCTATTATCTACCTATCATTATCATCTATTCCTTTATAAGACATATAATTTAATTCCTTGCAGATATTCATTAAATTCCTTACAAAGTGAAAATTTCTTAATCATTTTATGTTATTCTTTCTTTGATCAATATTCAAGTGATATGTCAAGCCTCTTTTTTCACTATCTACCATGATCCATGAATACTCATGAAACTTGTATCACTTTGACACTGGCATTTTACAGTCTCATTCAAACTACATTGTTGTTATCAATTTGTAGTTATTCTATTTAGCCTCATGATTTGGCTTTAATGGTATCTCTTTCACTGATTGAAGAAGAAACATTCATTCATGATGTAGACCACATACCATCTTTACTGTATCCTTTTATTTCACAAGTTTGAACTTTAATACATAGTTGGGTATGTGATTTATCAACATGAAAACATCTTCTTCCACAAAGCATGTGTACATCAGTTACAATATCTTAAACAAAGATGAGTTTATTTTATGCTGATAATTCATATCTAATGAACTTAAAGAGTAATTTTTAAATACTGGCAATTCTTTCAATTATTTTAAGTGAACATAGAAAAGGGAACATGTACCAAACATTGAACTCTATACATAATACATAAGTGTGTGTATGTTTATAGTCTCATATTTATATATTGACACAATTTGTCTACACCTATGTACAGTTTGGTTGGAAGCACCTTAAAAACATCTCAGCTACTTTCATTATAAAAAATAACTTCTGAAAAGTTACATCTTTGAAAACTGTACTACCAGGAACAGCTTAAAAGCATTTCAATTCTAAGTATAACACTTTCTAGTTATGCGGCTTTGGAAAGCTAATTAACCATACTAAGCCTTGTTTTTCTCATCCATCAAATATGGATGATGTGATCCTATTAGTCTGAAGATATAGTGCTTATAAATATCAAGCCACAAAAGCCCATGTGCACAAATGTTCTTTATTAATCTTTAACTGGCCTTTAATTAACTTTCTCATCCTACTAGCTGACAAATAAAATCTCACTTAACTCATCTTCCATTCTTCATTTCCTGAGCCAGGTCCTCAATTCTAGACAACAGAATAGTTGGAAAAATCAGATACTCTCATGTCAAGAACATGTGCTTGGGTGATGGGGAACAAACACATTGTTGGGAGGAACAACACATCTAATTCTCATCCTCACCTGTACCTGCCCACATGGAAACAGTGAAGAATTCAATTATCAGGCTGCAGATTTCACTTTGGGGAGGAATAAATTGCTGACATGTCATTCTCCTCATCGGTATTGTCTGAGAGCCAGCTAGCTTTACGTGGTTCTTGGAAGAAGGCAAATGCTACTGCACACTCTTGAATATTCTTTGGCTTATATATTTAGATTCCTCTGTTCATTTAGAGGCTCTTGGACCTTATAGGCTAAAGCAAACTCTTAGGATGTTAACTCTATCTTAGGCAATGAAAGCAGAGGTGTCTCAGCTGTCTGAACCTCACTACATCAAGGTTCTCTTTCCCATTGATTGCTGCCCAATGTGTGTGTGTGTGTGTGTGTGTGTGTGTGTGTGTGTTCAATGAAAGGGGTGTCAGAGCTAGATAAACTTTTATTTCATGAACCGTCATAAATATTTAATTATCATACCATATTTAAAACTGTTAGTTCAAAAGGTAAGATTGTGATTATTTTTAGACTTATCTGAGTCAATGATGCTGAAAGCATACCTCCACAAATTATAAAAAAAGTGAAAAATGTGTTGAACAGTACAAGGAGCAATAATTTTTGTACTTAAATGTTTCTTCACTCAATAGAAAACTGAGTTATTATATGAGTATAAGGTATTGCAAATAGTTCCCAAAATACTGAATATTCGTAATAGGTTTTTGTTACTATACACTTGCAATGTTAGCCTCAGACAACAGAGAACTGAGTATAAAATATAACTGAACAGTTGTAAAAACAGAGCATTCTTTACATTTGTATCTTAATTTTTGAGTGATTGAAGTTTATAAGAAATATCTTTTTTCATTTAAAAAATTTACTTTGCATAATTATAAATAATTATATCAGAAATGAAACATCAAATCAAATACCTTAAATAATAAAGTAAAATAGATAATAGGTACATTTTAAAATAAATACACAAACTAAGTTTTTTAAAAATAGAAATTAAATAGATTATGTAAAATATATAATAAACTCATATATATAAATGAGTGAAATAAAGATGAAAATAAAAAGAAAAAATAGGACTGAACAATTTTCTCATCAAGGTATTAATAGATTTTTGAAATTATTAAATTAGAAAAATATCTAATTTATACTGTAATATAATAATAGATTTTATAGCATAGTCCTTAATTATCATAGTTAGACATGGTCATCTGATTAATATTTTACTAATATTAAATTGCATACATTATCAAATTGTATTTTTATAACTATTCACTTTTTCATTACAATTAAGACAGAACAACCTGAAGCAGTTAACTTTAATGTTTTCAAGTGATTATTATTTTCTTTTCTTTTTCTACTTTTGTTCATGAACACTTACCAAGTATATTGTCAGCATAATAATAAAACCCTTTTATTGTGGCATGATTGTGTGTGTGTGTGTGTATGTGTGTGTTTTAATCTGAAGAGTCAGACTTCTCAGGCTAAGAACTAATGCCTCCACAAGATTTAATTACATTATTTATCCTACATACTGATTGATAATTAAGACTACATTAAATCAAATTGAAAGAATTCAGAAATTTATCTTGTAGCTTTTCCCTAATATTAGGTAACATGTAATTAACAAGGAGTAAAATGGTTCAGTTGTTTAAAAATTGAAGTCGAGTAAATTATTTCATATATATACATATATATGTATATATATACATTTTGCCAATTAGAAATAAGACAATAAAAATCTTCAACTATTTCTAGAAAGATTTTTAAAAGCCTAGTTAACACGGGAATGTCCCTGTCACAGCTGTATATCCAGGAACGCTCGTTTCATCTAATTTTACAACTCTGAGAAGATTTTAACCAGCATTAACTAGTAAAAGGAATGCAAAAAGTGGGAGAATACATTTCATTTATTACAAAGGCAATGGAGAGAAGTGTTCATCATTACAGCTACTTTTCTTCTGATTTTCTTTTCTCTGTTTGTCTTTTTAATAGGCTCTATTTTTAGGAAATGTTAGGTTGACATGAAATACTTGAGTGGAAGGTAAAAAGAGTTCCAATATACTCCTAGCCTTAAACATGTATATAACCTCTCCCATTATCAACATCCCTCATTGGAGAAGTATATTTGTTAGAATTGATGAACCAAAAATTGACATACCTAATCCATAATTTACATTGAGGTTCATTCTTCATGTTGTATATTCTTCTGATTTGTTTCATTGCCCCAAATTGGAAAATAAGTGTCTAGACATAGTAGTATTTTGATCTGCTATGCATCTTTTTTGGCAATCCTTTTTGTTAATTTTAATGATATTAATTGAAATTTTTGTGAATAAAACTAAGAACTTTTATATTTTTTTGAATTAGAGGAGAAAAGAAATAAAATTAAAAGTGGTACAAATCTACCACCCATATATAATTGCTTCTACTATACTTCTTTCTTCCTTTGATCATATGTTTTTCTGTGCAATTGGGAGCATGGAGGTCATGTTGCCATGTAATAGCTTAATGCTTGCTAGGCTGCCATGTAAGTTGTGCCCCAGACCTTTAGTTTGTATTTTGTTTTGGAAACAGGTTCTCACTAACTTTGCTAAAGCAAACTTTCAATCCACCTGCATCAGCCACTGAGAAGGTGGAATTACAGACCTGAGCCACCACTCTGGTTATGTGTTCTGCTTTTAATGGCCTCCTTGCTATTATCTTTGTCAACCAATGGCAGTGTATTTTTAGACCTTCAGGGAGTGCCTGGATATTTGTTAAACATCAAAACACACTATATTCTGATTCCTACCTTGGAGCTCTTCAGTAAGTGCTACAGTATAGCATATAGTTTCTCCTTTTTCGTGCACCACACTGAATGTTGGATAGGGATCACCAGCTCGTGCTTCTAATCTAATCTGTTTTGGAGAGTTCATGAAAGAATGTTCTATATCATATGTTCAATAACTTGTCTATGTTACTCAATCTAACAGAGCCTGCTCTCTTGGAACTCTCTTGGCAGCAAATGACATATTTTATTATTTGCTACTTCTGTAAACATATTATTATCTTAGCTCCAGTGATAAAACTGCTGGAGTAATCATGAAAACCAATAATTTATCTGCAATGGGAATCTTGATTTTTCCTTAAAAGCCATTTTTGCAAAACTCGTTGATTAGTAAAAATTATGGAATTTTCAACTCCTTATCCACCTGATAGATTTAGATGAAACATCATACAACAAAGAGTGGTAACAGCATCAGTGAGGACATACCCCAAGCACTAGGTATTGAATTCCAGAAGTGGAGGCAAGGAATTTCCTTTGAGTTTAACTTTGGCCAAGAATAAACAGAATCCAGCAAAGAGTTTAGCACATAAATCCTCTCCTAGTTTTCTCTGACTCCTCTGAAGCATGAGGTCACCTTGCTGCCTGTGTTAAGATGCTTTTCTTGTGGGTACAATAACCCATCTGCAGAAGTGAGTCTTAAGTTCTTTGTTAAATAATAACTAGTAAAGTGATGCATCAAGTATACATTAATGTGCATATGCATCAAGTATACATTAATGTGCATTTGACTCTTTTTTTTTTTTGTAGTACTGGGGCTTGAACTCAGGGTGTACACTTTGAGCCACCCCATAAGCCCTTTTTTTTGTGAAGGGTTTTTTCGAGATAGCATCTTGGGGAACTGTTTCCAAGGGCTGGCTTCAAACCTCAATTCTCCTGATCTCTGCTTTCTAAGTAGCTAGGATTACAAGCATGATCCACCATCTCCTAGCTTATTGTGCATCTTTCTTTTCCTCAACTTTTTTTCACAAAATGCCTAAATACTCCACTTCTAAGTAAATCATCAGTATTTTTCATTTGCTTCAAGTCTACACAGGCTACGATAGAACTCTGTCTGTTGTAGATGATTATAAGTAAATATCTACATATAGTCAATAAATTCTAATAATTTTTGTTTCCTGATTAACAAAACACACACACACACACACACACACACACACACACACACGAGGTTAAAGTACATGCAAAAAGTAAAAAGGAGCACATTACAAGCTCAGGAATATTATATGTGCTGGTTACTAACAAATGTTAAAAATATTTGTATTTAATTTTCACAGCAACACTATAAAGGTGATTTTTGAAAATTTCCTCTTCATGGATGAGTGGGGATACCTTTGATAGGTTAACATGACACCCATAAGGTTATATAACCCAGGATTTATAAGGGAGGGAATTGTGCAAAAGGAATTTCATATTCTTCTTGTATTTGGTGCTGTTTTAGAGGCTTATCTTTATTCCTTATGACTCTTGGTTGAAAATACATGGCTGAAAATTTTTCATAGACACTGACACAAAATACTCCCATGGCTTAGAAAAAGTCATTTCCCCAACTCTGCTGTTCTATACTAGTTAATATGATATATTAAAAGAAGAATCTTTTGAGAAAAGGAAAAATTGCTTGCCATTTACTTACTGTGTGACCTTGGGCAAGTGACTGAGGCACCCAGGGCCACTGTTTACTTAAATATCACAAGAAGCATATAAAAATTACCTCAGGAATTTGTGGAAAATTTTAATACACAGTATAAATCTTCAATAAGTCTTTCTACACTGTTTCTTTATAATTTGTTTCTTGGCATTTCTGAAATAAAAGAAAGTAGAATTCTGCTCAATGTGAAATAGTTTTAGAACAACTTGGAGTATAATTTAAAACAGTGAGCATTTCAAACACCTTCTATAAATAGTTTTGGAATTCACCACACAATATTTTTGTTCCAAATGTGTCGTCTGAGTGAGGTATTAATTCATTTAAAATCTCCCTGAATTTTCTTAATGTATGCATTAATTAAAATCAAATTAGGCAATTATGAAACTACAGTGCTAAGAACTGATTATTCCATGTTAAGCAAGGCAAGCCCCACTTTGTGAAACTCAGAGATGCGTGAAGAAGTTCTGCAGGAAAATGAAGAGGATCTGATCAGATGTGAGAGCTGTGGGAGCAGATTGAAGGTCCAGGCAAGCGGGAAGTCTTACCCTCTCAGGAATGCCTTTTGCCTTCCTCAACCTTGTTTTATTTTGTCTTAAAATATTTCAGCTTAAAATCTGCTATGAAATGTGCCTGCTGCCTAAGACACAATATGCAATGCTTTTTACTTTTCTCTCACTCATCTATCTTATTTTTGGCATATTTTCATGTATTTTTTTGCTTCTTCACTCTTTTTTTTAAATTTTATCATTAGTAGTACAAGGGAGTTACACTGTGAAAATTTCATAGATTTATACAAGTTCACTTCCTCCAATTCTTAAGCATTGTGATATTGCAATAAATGTAATTTAGTTTAATTGTAATTGCAAACTATGTATACCATTGCTTACTTTAGGTATCTTTTATATTCCATAGTTATGTCTTCACAATTGTATCTCATAAAGGAATAAATGAGTGCAAACTTCTCTATGTGTATTGTTGTGTTTATGAATTTCTTCTTTCTTACTTTAAAATTTTCTTACTGAAAACAATGTTCTACCCAGAAAGCAAGGGAGCGGGGGGGTGTCCCAAAAATATGTACTCATTTGAGTAAATGTAAAAATGATAAAATAAAAAAAACTGTTAAAAAAATAAAACACTGTTCTATGTCAGAAAAACATAGGCTGAGTTCTTTTTCTTTTCAACAAAACTCAGGTATTACTAAATTAAAACATTTTGCTAATTTTGTGGAAATAAAAGTAGGAGACATTTCAATGCATTAGGGTCTAGGAATAGGGTCTTTTAACCTTCAGTATATACATGATCCTTGTCATTAAAACTGGAAACTGTGCTTTTACAGCTGGTAAGGATTGCAAGGATTGCTTTACAGCATTTGAAAACATTTATTGCCATTCTCTGGTTCACCTGCTCCAAATGACCCTTCATGTCACACAACCTAATGTTTACCCCTATGAGTACCATCAGAGTGTTACCAAGTATGGTGTCTCCTGTCCTTCTCCTCTGATAATCTCCAAGTCACACAAACATTTGAAGACCAGTTCTAATTTGCCCTCATCTATGAATAGTCGCTGTAACTATTGTTAACTTTAATTTTTTCTGGTCAGTTCATGTATCCTATCATGTTTGATACTCCTACTATGTTCTAGGCACTGTGCATATCCCTGGAGATACAAATGTAGGCAAACCAGTCAAAAAATTTTACCCTAAAAAAAGTCATATTTCTGTGAGGAAAGACAGAGGATAAAGTTTAGAGTACATAAAATCAGTGTGAACTATGTAAAAAATGCAGCCAGAAAACGTGAATGGAGAGTTTTAGGCTTGGGTAGAAAGAATTTAAAATTGGATGGTCAGGGAAGACTTCATAATCCTACATTGTGTCCTCTGTGTAATTAACATTTAACTTAAAAATTGTAATATGGTATTTTCTGTAGCTGCTGTATTATTTAATTTAAACATAGCACTTCGATAACTAGGCATTAACTTTCAAAAGTTGGGCATGAGCAAACTCTTTGGCAATGTAACCATTTTCAGGGGTACATTTATTACAACTGATGAACCAATACTATCACCACTATCGATTACATTCTTGGGTTTACAATGAGTTCTGCTCCTTGTTGCGTAGTTCCGGGTATAATGTCTTGTGTCTTTCATTACAGTACCATAGAGGACACAATGATATTATGATGGTGTTAGCACCTCCTGTGGTTCACACACTCATCCTATTCACATCATCTCTGAACCCCACACCTGTGCTCCTTTTGTTTTCCTAATATTTGTGTCTTTTCCATATGTCACAGAATCAAGCAGATTTTCAGAATTGATTTGTTTCCTTTGGAAGTACAGATGTAAGATTGTTATGTGTTTTATTTAGATGTTTTGGGCTGTCTCATTATTTTCATTTGCAATTCCCTAATGACATACATTGCTGAAAACATTTCATATGCTTGTCATTGGTACATCTTGTTTGGATAGATGTCTATTGAAATCCTTGCCCACTTTACAATTGGCTTAGTGGTTTTTTTTTTTTTGGCTGTTGGGGATTTCAACTCAGGGCCTTACCCTTGCTAGGCAGGCACTAACACTTCAGTTACACTCCCAGACCTTTTTTCCTTTGGTTATTTATAATAGTTTTTATTATTTTATTTTTGTGGTTCTGGGATTCAAACTCAGGGCCTTGCAGTTCATAGGGACACATACCTCTTGAATCAGACACCCAGCCTTCTTTTGGTTACTTTTTGGATAAGGTCTCATGTGTTTGTCTAGACTGGCCTTGGACTGCAATTCTCCTATTTATGCCTCCTGTGTAGCTAGGATGACAGGCTCTTGAAACCATGCCTAGCTCATTGGTTGTGATGGAAACTTGCTAACATTTTCCTCAGGCTGACCTGGAACTTTGACAAGCCTGATATCACCTTCCTGGACCTTGCAAAGCCACTGTGCTGGCTGGGTTGGTAGTTTGCTTAATGTCAAGTTTTAAGAGATTTTTTTGGTGTTTGTTTAGGAAATTTTGAAATAAGTGTTTGATCTAATAAATCATTCACAAATATTTCCTTCTAGTCTGATCACTTTTTTAGTTTTCTTTACAGTGTTTTGTCAGAGCAGAATGTTTTAGATTTAGTGAAGTTCTCTTTATCAATTTTTTACTTTTGGATCATACTTTTGGTATAGTATCTAAGAACTTACAGTCAAACGCAAGATTTGGCTGAAAGCAAATCTTCTAGAAAAGTTTTAGGGCTTGAGCTTTCAGATGTAGCTTTCAGATTTTTAGTTTTGAAAATTTTTAATATCACATTTGGATATTTTTAAATATATTTTAATACCATGTTAAAATCTTTTAAATCAATTCTTTGCCCCTTTGTCAAAGATGAGTTCATTACATTCATGTGGGTCTGTTTATGTACTAATGACTCCATTCCATTGATCAATTCTTCTGTGCTTTCACCAATATAACACTGCCATGACAACTCTCCTTTCTAGTAAGACTGGAATTTTGATCATGTTAGTCCAAATTTTCAAATTGTGTTTGATATTCTAGATTTTTCCTTTCCATATAAACTTTACAATAAGTTTGTTGTTATCACAAAGTAATGCTCTGAGATTGTTTTGTGATTGCATTTAATCTCTAGATCTAGGTGGGGAGACTGGGCATCCAAAGGATGGCACATCTTCTGACTATAAATAAGATGTCTCTCTCCACTTATTTCATCAGTTTTGTACTTTCTTATGTGCCAGACTTACAACTATTTTACTTTTTATGATGGTAATATAAAGAATGTTTATACATTTTGTATTCTTAAATAACATTTTGTTATACATTTTGTATTCTTAAATCCAATTGAATAGTACTAGGAAACAGGAGGGAAATTAAATTTTGTATATTAACTTTACAGCTTTAACCATTATGGTGATCACTTTTCAGCTTCTGGAGTGTTTTTGGTGGTTCATGCAATTTTCTACCTTAACAATCATTTCATCTGAGATATTTTTTATTTCTTTCTCCCAGTTTTATTTTTATTTCTTTTTATAAATTTATCTTATTAGCAACAACTTCCAATACTAAAACAAAGGTAATTGGTGACAAGGGACATCCTTGCCTCTTTTCCTATCACAGAAGATAAGCTTCTAGCTTTAGGTTCTCACCACTAAGAATGATGAGGTTTTCTTTTTCTTGGAATTTGTTTACATCATGTTGAGGACGTTATCCTTCATCCCTAGTTTACTCAAAGTGATGATCATAAATGGGTGTTAGATTTTTTTTAAATCTTCTTCATATGTCAATATGATTTTTCTTCTTTGACCTGATGCTATTAGGGATTACATTAATATTTTTAAATGTAGAGCCAATCTTTTAAAAATTTTTTTATTTTTTTTCCTTTATTGCTGTGCTGGCTGGGAAGACACTGTGGCATTCACAAAAGTTCTTACAATATATCAACTATATCATAAGTGAATTCAACAACTCCATTTTCCTTTCTCCTCTTCCCTATTCCTGGAATTGTTTCAGCAGGTACCATTTTTACATTTACATACATGTATACACATTTTTGCACTATATTTACAAATTTGTTGAGATGTATAATTGTTTTTAACACTTTTGGATTTAATTTTCTTTATTCTTAACAGATCTTTCTATCTCTACTCATGAAAATTATTGATTTTCAGCTTTTTTTTCTTGTAATGATTTGCTTTCACTATGAATATTATGCAAGCATCGTAAGAAGTCTTAGATTGTTCTCCTTCTGCTTTTGTTTGCATAGGGAGACTGCAGGGACTTGATGTAATTTTTTAAATGTTTAGTGGATTCACTATTAAAACCATCATGGTTCTTAATATTCTCAAATATTACTGATTATAGATTAAATTATAAACAAATAGATAAACTAATTTTTAAATCTTTGTAGATTATGGCTTTCAAAAAATCTGTGCATTATCTAGATTATAAATTTGCGTATGTAGATAGTTCATCAAAAGTCTTTGTTCTCCTTTTAAAGTAGAAAGATAGTTATTTTACCTTTTCATGTCTTTTTTTTTTTGCAGTTCTGGGGCTTAAACTCAGGCTGTTCAACTTGAGCCACTCCACAAGCCCTATTTTTTGTGATTTTTTTTCAAGATAGGGTCTTCCAAACTATTTCCCCAGGCTGACTTCAAACCATGATCCTCCTGATCTCTGTCTCCTGAGTAGCTAGGATTACAGGTGTGAGCCACCAGCACCAGGCTGGCTGGCTTTCTTTCTTTCTCTCTCTCTGTCTGTCTTTCTCTCTTTCTCTTTTTTTCTTTCTCTCTCTCTTCTGTTCTCTCTTTCTTCTTTTTCTTTCCTTTCTTTCTTTTTTCTTTCTTTCTCTCTTCTTTTTCCTTTCTCTCTCTCTCTCTCTCTCTCTCTCTCTCTCTCTCTCTCTCTCTCTCTCTCTCTTTCTCTTGCTTTGCTCTATCAAATGAGTCACACACCAGCACTTTTTTGCTTTAGCTATTTTATCGATATAATCTAACATTTTTGCCTGTACCACTATAGATCACAATACTTCTACTTACACTTTGTTTATGGCTAGGATTACATATATTCATGATTACACCCATCTTTTCTGTTGGGATGTCATCTCTCTTTTTCCCAGCTTTCTTGAACCATGATCAGGGATTACTGCCATGAGCTAACACACCTGGCCCTCTTTCATTTCTTAACCTAATAATTTGCTACTTATCTCTATTCCTCTTGGTTAGCCTGGAAAGGAGTTTATTCATTTTATATATCTTTACAAATAAAACAGTTTTTTTTTTTAATTTACTCTATGGATTACTTGCTTTCAATTCTATTGTACCTTTGAGGATTTTTAATTCTTTTCTTCTGATTACTTTGGATTTAATTTCTTCTTTTTCATAATTTCTTAAGGAAAAAGCTGAAAATATTGATTTTAGATCTTTCTCTTTTCTAACGTATGCATTTGGTGTTGCATTTTCCCCTCTAAATTCTACTTTTGCTGCACTTAATACATTTTTATAGGTTGTATTTTTATTTTCATTCAGTTCAAACAGAATTTAACTTCTTCTGAAACATTTGTGTGGATGGGTGTTTTATTCATGTAAATACTTAAGTAATCTCTACATATTCTGATGCAGGCTGAGGTCACAGTTGATACACAGGAGAAGGAGAGCATTTGCCACGAGGATGAGCCATCAGTATGGCTGTGTGAGCCACGTGAAATAGACGCCAAAGCCCTCGGACAACACACTGTAGAGCAGGCTGCTGTGATAAGATGACTACAAGGTAAGGAGACTGTGACTGAGGCTGCTGTATAACTGAAGTATAGTTAGACAGCTTTTGGACACGTTTCCAACACTTTCTTTTGTGACATCCATTCTCTTTCCACTTGCAAATTTGACATTGTTCTTTACACATCCTCTTTTTATTTAAAAATCTTGTTTAACAATGTTGATTGTTAAACAGAATGACTGTATGAAGGAGAAACTCTTTTAGTCTCTTTAACACATTATGTTTTACCTTATACTCACTACAACTGATTTTTATAATCATGAAGTTACCAGTGTAAAATGAAAAGTATATTCTTAATGAATTCTGAGTTAAGAGTGATTTCATATGTTTTTCTCCATTTTAATGCCTTCATAATTCTGGTAACCTTGTACAACATCATTTAATATTTTTAATATAAAATTAATTGTAATAAAATTACATCAAAATAAAATGTATTTTATTTTGTATTTTATTTTATTGGTATTAAAGAGAAGCAATTTTAACTAATTTATTTATTTTTTTCTTTTTTGGTGTAAGGGATTGAACCTCAGATATCATTCAGGAAAGGCAAGTATTCTACCACTCAAATGTAACTCCTAATTTTTCTTTTTTTTTTTAAGCAATATTGTAAATGTTGTTTTAAAAAAACTATTTTGTGCTGAATGTGCTGTCCCGTTATGAAGTGTATTATTTTATGTAATTCCCTTGTTTTCATTATTAAGTATAATTTTATTAAGATATCAACCTAATGACGGGCCTCTGAATATATCGTAGTTTTTCAGCCACCCATGGATGAAAGTGTCCTTGTAGAATATTTGTGATCCAGGTAGAAGAGTGAAAAGTCCCAGTATGCCAATACCAAGAAGACAAGTCCATTTAGTCAGGTGTCAGACTTACTGACCACAGTCTTCAGATATGAAAGTAGCTCAGCTCTATTGGGTCCTGGTCCTGCCAACAGCACCATCCATTAAGGGAGCCAGAGACTCCATTCATGCCTGTGTCACAAGTGATGATTCTGGCTCCACTTGTAGACTATGAAGTATGCTGTGACTCAATACCAGTCCCTGTCAGCTACTGTCTTAGAATAGTTCTCAGTATTCCATGTAGGAATGCGTCTGTGTTCCAAAGACAGACTTGCTGACCTCATTGTGTCTGTAGATACTAAAACAATACTGAAATCTATCTTCAGTTCTTCATCATCACAGTATGATAGCTTGTAGACAAACCTAGCTGTGATTTTATAGGCCACTGATCTTGGTTTCAACAACAGATCCTAAAGGTGCTGTTAAACTGCATTTTTCACAACATATCAAAAAAATTATAATTGCATAGACCAATGTCAAGGAGTTTCTTCTTATGTCTCCTTCTAGGAGTTTTATGGTCTCAGGTCTCACATTTAAGTAATTGCCTCTTCTAGGTGTGGTCTGAGAGAAGTCCTGCTCATCTAGGACCCAGCAGGAGACATGACTGTTGATATGGCTTAAATATGAAATATTCCACCACAGACTGATTGTTGAAGTCTTGGTCCCTGGTTAGTGATTCTAGTTTGTAAAATTTTAGAAAGTTTAGGATGTGGGGCTGAGCTGAAGGGAGTAGGTCACTGGGGGCATGCCTTTGGGTCTTTATCTTGTCCCAGGTAGGTAGTCTCTCTCTTTTTCTCTTTCTTTCTCTCTCCTGCCTTTCATGAGGTGAATAGTCTCTGGCAACATGTTCTTTTCAAGGAAACATTTTATTCATTACATATGCAGAATCAATGCAGCCTAAAACTATAGCACAAAGCTTCTTAAATCGTGAGTCAAATAAATCTTTACCGCCTTAAGTTATTCTGACACATATTTGGTCAAAGTAATGAGAAAACTAACTGATACATCTTCCCATGCCCTAAAGTCAGGCCCACTGAACTTGTTCCATTGCAGAGCCTAAAACAGTGCCAGCCTTACTAACTGAAGTGATGGAGGCAGTGCTGTTTCCTCAAAGACCAAGCAGGATCCTTGCTCACCTAAAGGGCCTAACAACCATGAAGCAGCAGACCAAGAATCAAACAGATCATCAGGTTCCATCCCCACCATTCCAGATGCATCACCCCTGCCTGAGGATTCAACAGGAGAACATAAACATTAATACATGAAGTATCAAGAAATTTACATTTGAATTATTTTTAAAATTCATCATACACCTTTATCACGGATAGCTTCAGCCTCTGTCACATTGTTCTGGTCAATAAAATTCACCAATATTGAACTTTACATTTATTAGTTATAATTTTTTACATTAGAAGTATTTATAAACAACAAATTCCAAATCAGTTTTTTATGAGTGAAAATACTTTGTAAATGTATTTTGAGCTATCACACCAAATGAGAAAAATACATGCTGATGTTTTCTATACTGATAAAGGGAAATTTGGTCCATTAGACTTTATTGCTAAATAATAAAATATCCTCAGAATAGCTTCCATTTCAATATTCTTTCCAGAAGCTCTTCAAAATCTTACTCAATTCAGATTTACAAAGGTTGCTTTTAAAATAAGTCAAATTGTTATATTAACTAAACTCCTCAATTATCAACACAGCTGACACATGGTTATATCAAAATGCATTCATTTTAGGCAGTCATTGTGGTACATGCATTTAATCCCAGCTCCTTGGAAAGTGAGGGAGTAGAATCTTGAGTTTGTGGTCAGAGTCCTCCAAAGTTACTGAAACTATCTCAAAAACAAAAGAACAAACAAATGGTCTAGGGACATGGGTCAAGTGGTAAAAGTACTCAAGCAGAAGTCCCATATTTAAACCCCAGTACCATAAAAAAGGCATTTATTTGGATTTATCCAGTGGCTTATTGTGTCTGTGTTAAGCTATATATATTTTTTGGCCATAAACATTTAGTTCCAAATATAAACAGCAGTTAGAGAAGTCACAAAAAGTACTGTGGAAAATAGAAAACCAATTTTTAGATAAGAAGAAATTCTCGATTTAAATATGCTATACACGTGTACTAAAATTATTTGTGAGTTACTGTGAAAAATCAACCATATAATGAACTTTACTTTCTGCTTCAGACAGATTTATATAAAATATTCTTTCAACAGCAGGAAAAGAATATATTTGTAGGTTTACTGATATATCCCAAAACATTATAGGACATAAAGGAAATATTCAGAGTTTAGATCTCTGATGTAAAATGGAAAACATCTTAATAAGGCAATTTGAATATTATTTTGTGCTGAATATTTTCAGGTTATCTCACTAATGTTTCCATCCAAGGTTAGTAGAATGACTTCCTTTTAAAAATGTACAAAACCATTCTGAATAGTCTAATAGGATGTGGGTTATTTTACTATAAAAGATTCAGTAATGTGTTACCTGAGCTGGTATTGAGGAAAATTAGTATTTCGATTCAAAAATATGGAAGAAAATAAAATTTCAAGCTAATTTCTTTCATGTTCTCAAAGGGAAATAAAAGTCAGTTGAGCTGACGATTTGGTTCAGACTTATATTTGTGTCATTGTTTTGTGTCCAGAATCTATGAAAAATACACAAAGAATTTTTGTAATAACATTTAAAACAAATATGCAAAATAGTCCTTCTTTTCTTGAATTGAAGATAATTTTGCCATAGTCCTGCAATAGAGAAGTGTATGGAATGAAGCAGTTTTTCCCCCTCATTAATTCTTTCCTTCAAAGTAACAAACTAGTAGTGATTATTTCGTATTTTCTCTGAGAATGAATGTTAACAATCTGAATTATTTAAATATTATTTGGAATACATGAATGTTAGAAGATATATAGATATAGATACGTGGATTTTATTATTACTTCCAGAACAGCTACTTATTTATTTGTTCCCTAATTCTCACAATAATTATATAACATTAAGATAATCATCTCTGAGGAGTTATGAGACAAGAAGTGAAGTGTAGACTTTGAAATTGTGCACTGTACAATTGAATTCTTTGATTACTGTTGAGTTGTTCCACATATATTTTATATACTAAGCCCTTATTGGGTATGTAATATTTTCTTTTCTTGATTACTTTGTTCTGAAGAAGCCTTTTACTTTGAAGTAATTCCATTTGCCTCCTTGTGCTCTTGAGGTCATATCCAAAAAAATCTTTGCCAAAACCAATAGTGAAAAGTGTTCTCCCTAGGTTTGTTTCTATTAGTCTTACATTCAAATCTTATGCTAAAGTCTTTAATATATTTTGTGTCAATTCATAAGTGTACTATACTGTAAGAGTCCAATTTCATTCTTGTCATGCAGATACCAAGTTTTCCTGAAACTATTTTTTTGAAGATATCATCTTTTCCCCATTGTGTGCTCTGGGACCCTTTGTTGAAGATCAGTTGACCATATATATGGTTCATTTCTGTTCTCTCTATTCTGTTTCATTAGTCTGTATATCTGGTTTTGTGACATTATTCTTTGATCTTGTCAAGCCCCAAAGATCTTGAGGTCTAATTATTTACTCCTCCTTATTTCTAGAATTAAATCAATACTTTCCCTACCCGTTGTCCAACTATGCCAATTTCTTTTGTTCTAAAAAACTTTTTATAAAGAAACTGAAATATCCCCTTCCTACCAACTACTCCTGAAAGTTATTTTGTATAAAATATGATTTTTGCAATATTACTATAGAAAGTTGTCATAACTATATTTACTTATTTACATATCTGTAGCCAATAACAATATGAAAGAATGCATGAAGTATCCTTCTCTTACTGGTTATTGTATCCCCATAGTCAAAAATCTACCTATTTCAGATACTATCAGGGCAATATTTGCTTATTGAATAAACACTATATAAATTAAATTGTCCCTCAAAACAATTATTAGAAGGGACACAATGTAATTAAAAGAAAATAAGATTTCTGTCTTTCATAAATCCATGCAAATAGAATATTAAGACAATAACATTTATGGAGACATCCATCAACCTGTGAGAAAAACATCTCTGCTCTGAATCTCTCTCTCTCTCTCTCTCTCTCTCTCTCTCTCTGTGTGTGTGTGTGTGTGTGTGTTTCTCTCTCCCTGTCTTTCTTTATCTTCCTTCCTATGTCGAATTAGGGATTCATCATATTTCTACCTTCACCTCCTCTTTATAACTGTTCTTCAAATGGAGGTCTTTCTTTACTTTCATGAAGTAGGTAGGTAACTTTTTTGGATTATTGAAGTAAACACCAAATTGATCTTTCTTAGTACAGCTGTAGCCCTCTGATCTCCCATTCATAGTTTTACTACACTTGTTACTATAAATGAAATTGTGTTTTCTATTTATCTAGAGTACTATCATGGTTCACCATATGTATAGTTCATTCTACTGTATTGTGCTTCACTATATCTAACTTCCACAATATAGACCCAAAGAGCTACTTGTACATCTGCCAATAAAGTTCAAGCTCTTTGTTCTTTCAATAATGCCAAACAGTCATTCATACTCATTTTAAAATTAGTCCTACTTATAATAATCCCTGATTTAAATAGATTCTCCCTTTTTTTTTTAGTATCTGTCTCAATGAAAACTTTTACTCTCACCTTATCTATTGCAAATCTTACTATGCTACTCTGTCTCATGGTTAATTGTACATGGCATGGAGATTGTATTTTGTATATTGTATAAAGATATGTAACCCATGCATTTTAAGAGTGCATAACTAGGAATATGCATATATTGATAGATCACAGATTGTCAAAATTCTTAGTAGGAAACAAACTGACACAGAGGAAAAAAGGAATAAATAATGTAACAACACAGGTTATGTGCTAGAGAAGTACTGCAAAGTAAGAAAAACAAATCTGAAAAAATGCTCCAGAAAATTCAAATATAAGTTAAAACAAAAAAATAGGGCTCAACTAGTTTGAGAATAAGTGAAAGTATAGCTCTCTATAATGTGATCTGATATCTCCCATAGTTGATTTTGTTCATCCATAGAGCTTTTACTGTTGAGATATCTCATTTAGTTATATAAGGTTGACTAATGAAAAGAAACATTTTTCAAAGCAATGTGCCTGTGGCTCATCTCTGATTCTATCTACACAGGAGGCAGAGATCTGGAGGCTCATGGTTCAAGACCAACCCCTGGCAAAAAGTTCACAAATGCCATCTCAACCAATAAAAGCTGGTCTCTAAACAGGAAGTATAAATGGAAGGATTATGGTCCAGGGATATGCATAAGATCTGTAATTGAAAAGTAACTAAAAGCAAAAATGTCTGAAGGCATGGCTCAAATGGAAGAGCACCTGGCTAGCAAGTGCAAGACCCTGAGTTCAAACCCCAGTACTGCCAAAATATCAGAATCATTTTCACTGTCAGAAATAAAGTAAACATAAGGATTTGTGATTTGCTATTTATAATACAAGAAAATCCAATATTTAAAAAAAAAACAATGTGACTGTTCCTAAATTTAACTTGACTCTGGAATTCCTGAAATAACTACTTCATAGAGTTGAGAAAGTAAAATTCGTTATGTAAAAGTCCATATAAAGATATAGAAGCATTTTCTTAGCACAATATTGAATAAATTGTTGAGAGAGAGAAAAAAGAGAGCTATCCATATGTGTATAAAGCATAACAGAGAAAAATAAATGAGGGTTAAACCAAAAATAGAGCCCATGTTATGACAATATTAAAACAAAAATGTCTAATAGTGAATGGAGTCAGAGGTATATAAAGCCTAAGATTTTATAAGGTATGTTTCTTTGCATAATTTGGTAAGAAAAGCATAAGACAACTTCAACCCATCTTCATCAATGCCCATGAGAATCATTGCTTGGTCTATCAGGTTCTTGTAAAGTTTGCACTGTGAGAGCAATTTTTCTGCAGTATATTACAAGATCTTAGTAAATAGATCATAATAAAAGATAAATATTTTAGTTCAAAATTCTGGATCCAGTTTAAGAAATCTAAAAGGAGAAATAGCTCTTGAATTTGCAAGTCCATGATTCTAGACCCTTTTATTTATTTATTTATTTACCTTTTATTCATTTATTTATTTTATTATTTTGCTGAAGTTTGAATTCAGTCTTGTACTACTAGGTCAATGCTGCCAGGCTTTTTGGTTATTTTTAAGATAGGGACATATGTTTATGCCAGGGATGACCTGTAGAATGATGCTCTTATTTTTGCATCCCATGTAGCTGGGATAACAGACATGTGTCATCACATGCAGCTTTTTATCGATAGAGATGAGATCTCATGAACTCCTTGGCATACAATATACCCTGATCAAATTCATTTCCTCTATTCTCCATCATCTTCCTTCTCCCATACTTAAAACAATTTCATCAGGGTTCATTGTTCTATTTTCATACAGATGTATAAAGTACTTCAAACATATTCACACCCCTTCACCCTATCTTTATGCCCTCCCCACTCCCACTGATATGCATTCCTAAACAGGCTCTGCTTCTTTACATTCCTGTCACTGATTCTTAAGGACTACATTACATATATGAGAGAGAACATGAGATATTTGTCTTAGTCTAGCATATTTTGCTTAACATGATGATCAATATAGATCTATACTTAAAATCATTCTATTTCCATTTGTAGCTTCTAAAGTAATACCCAGAGGCCTGCTTTTTGGAATGTAGCATTTACTTTTTGTTTGATCTTTTGAACTGCGAAGAAATTGTTTTTCAAGTTTAAATTTTAGAATGTGTCTTAAGCGCTGAGTGATATAATGTCAGATTTTGCTATTCATACCACCTCATCAATTTGACAATCCCCTTCCCATGGTTAACGAATAAAATTTATATTGTGGTGAACTGAAAATCTCACATTGTTTCTAATTGGATATTAAAAGTTGCTTTTAAAATTCAACAAAAGTGAAATTTTGTTGTACAGTAGTTTCTGCTCAGCAAGAACACATACAATATGGTCCCCAAAGATGCTGAACTCTGTCATTAAGCTCTTTCTTTTTAGATGACCTATTGATATATTTCACATACATTTAATGTATGTGATTCATATTTTAAAAACACTCATTGATATTCCTGCCACTTATGTAATTAGAGTCCAAGAATATGGAATTTTGCCTTTAGTCCCATTTGCTTTGCTGCAATTTTCATAAACTTCTAAAAATATAAGTAATGCATATAATTTAATGTATTATGCATTGTAGTAAGAAAAAGGATCTCTTTCTGGGTTTATGAGATTTGTGTATTGATTCCTAGAGAGGCCAAAGTGAATAAACCATGGTCTTCTCCACAATGTAGGAAACTCATTGATTAGATAACAAAGTATTATCAAGGAATAAATAACTATGAATTTCCACTTGGTGGAAAGAAAGAAATAATAGTCATGTAAGAAGTTAATTTTGACCTTTAGTCCATTTTATCACTATCATCACATGCTCAAAAAACATAAAGTGGAATGAAACATCCTTTACTTTCTTGATGTTAACATAAAAGACATTACAGTTACTTTCTAAAAAAATTTTAAAGTGTATACAAGTTGTCTTCATTAAATTCTTTTGCATATGGTAAAAAATTACTAATTTATTAATGTGATAACTGTGACTGAAATGAGTATGTCCCACTTAAGAAAATCTTACATTGCATGGGAATTTATTGCTCTATCAGATAACATTTCAATTAATAGTAGTCATAAGTTAAAATCCCAGCTCTGGTAATGAGTCAAGGGTACTTCTTATGATAATCTTTGCTGTCCATAGCTTTTCTCTTTCTCTTTATTATTTTTCATTGTCCAAACTCGCTCATGACCATGTGAATCCCACAACACAGTTCTAATGGATATATCCTATCCACATGATCTATTGGCCAGGTAGTCCTCAGTTAAATGTTCCTTTTTCCTGTCTTGGCTAGTCTTTCTATTTCCATAGAAGAACAAGAAAAATAAAGAGTTCAATAACTTGCCATCTCAGCTTAAGTATTGAATATAACCCAAACCCAGCATTGCTTTTGTTTTATACAGTTTGTTAGGGGTAAGAATTTTATTATAGTCTCAATAAAAACAGAATCTCTATGTGCAAGCATTCCCATGTTATAATTATTTCATTTTTATATGTTGAACAAAAGATGAATATTTATGGAAACTCTCCTTAGGATGTTTTTGCTTGGACAAGTATGCACATATACATGTACATGTTTATGTATGTTATTCAATATATAATATGTATGAAAATGATATAGAGATAACATTCAAAATTATTAGAACAAATTAAAACATGTTTTATGTATAGTACAAAAAATATGACATGAATCAAGCAAAACTCTAAGTAAAATTTCTCTTTCAATTTTATTATCCATCATAAAATAACAAGTATATCAGGTATATAAAAACAATGGAGCATATATACATTTTCAACTATTGCAGAATTATAACACATTATACATTTTAAAGTTTCACTTTTCTATATTTTTGCTGGTAATCTTATGCCTCTTTTCAAAAAGATCTATTGATTCTAAAAGAACTAGTTGCTTCATATGCTCAACTGATTATTGACAAAAGTACCAAAAGCTTATGATGGAGAAAAGGCAGCCTCTTCAACAAATGTTGCTGGGAAAGCTGGATAACTGCAGGCAGAAAACTGAAACTAGATGCATGTCTTTCACCTGTACAGGTATCAACTCGAAGTGGATTAAGGACTTTAATATAAGATTGAAATTTTGAAGTTAGTGTAGGGAAGAAGCAGGGAATACACTGGAAGCAATAGGCAATGACTTCCTCAGTAGAGCTTAAACGGCTCAGCAACTAAGAGAAAAAATTGACAAATGGGACTACACGAAATTAAAAGGCTTCTGCACAACAAAGGAAATGGTTTATAAATTGAAGAGGCTGCTGGTAAAATGGGAGAAAATCTTTGCCAATTATACATCAGACAAATGGTTGATAACCAAAATATACAGGGAGCTCAAGAAACTAAATTTCCCCCAAAGTCAATGACCCAATGAAGAAATGAGCAAATGAACTGAAAAGAGACTTTTCAAGGAAGAAGTCCAAATAGCTAAAAAGCACATGAAAAAATGCTCACTGGCCATAAAGGTTATGCAAATCAAAACCACATTAAGATTCTCCCTCACTCCTGTTAGAACCCTCATACACTGCTGGTGGGAATGTAAATTAGTACAACCACTATGGAAAACAGTATGGAGGCTCCTCAAAAAGACTAAAAGTAGAAATGCCATATGATCCAGCAAATTCACAAAGGAATGTATGCCAGGTTATAACAAAGGCAGCTGTACATCCATGTTTAATGCAACATTATTTTTAATAGCTGAGCTATGGAAACAACTAAGATGCCCCAGTAATGATGAATGGATTAAGAAATGTATTTATACACAGTGTATTCAGCCACAAAGAAGAATGAAGTTTTGTCATTTTCAGGTAAATGCATGGAACTGGAGAACATGATTTTAAGTGAAGTTAGCCATGTTTAGAAGGCCAAAAGCAGTATGTTTTCTCTCATATGTGGTGTACAGACTTAATACAAATATAGCAATATTAGAAAGGGAGATCATGCTAAGAAGAGGTCCCATACGAAATTTGAGGGTAGAAAACGGAAGTTAAAGTGAATATGGTTGATGTACTCTCTATGCAAGAATGGTTATAGATTTTTTAATTGATTGCAATAATCTGAAAGAAGAACAACAGAGAAGATGAACCAAATCAGATTATAATGCATGAAAATACCATAAGAAAACTCCTTGTGTACCTATCTTAAAGAAGCAAAATATAAATTTTCTAATTTCTTTTGCAAATTCAGAGAGCAGGAGAGTGGAACATGTCCTGCATGGGGCATTGATAACAGTGGGTTGGGGAGGAGGTTGAAAAACAGTGTTGAATGCTGAATATAGTGCAAATACTGCATACTTATGTATGTAAGTGAAAAAATGATAATTTTTGAAACCACTCCAAGAATGGAGAGAATGGATTGATAAAGCAGAGTGATGGAAGGGGTGAATTTAAGTATGATATATTTGACATATTATAAGAAATTTTGTAAATGCCACACTATAAAAAAAAACTAAAAAAAGAAATGGTTGCTTTAGAAAAGATGTTCAAAATTGCATAGGAAACAAAATATTCCTCAAAAAAGTGACCTGATGAAATCTTTCAGATAATATTTGGGCTATTGGATCCTTTCCTTAGAGCCTCTAATGTCTGTCCTATAATGAGCTCAATAACAAAAGACATGAAGCTTATCAAGTAAAAAAGAGAAAGAAGTTATATTAGATAACTGATCAGTGATAATGACTTGTTTCATAATTAATAACCCTAGTAACTGCAAATGAAATTGTATGAGTAGATATTACTAGGAATTGCTGTGACACTAAGTAAATGGAATAAATACTGAAGGGTCAAGGCACTTCATTTTTCTTAATTTTGGTTTTGACTTATTCTCCATTAAATACTAATTGATTAAATGTTTAGATACTTGAAGAAAGATATGTTTAATAGGGTCCTTCACAAGATTGATAATTTTAAAAGGAGAAAATATTAGAGAACTTAATAAATTCATTCACTGAAATCATCTTATTGTACAAGGGTGGGAACATACAATAAAGACAATGCACATATTGTCAGACTTTCTAATTACATTATTCTCTATCTCTTTTCCTATATGCATGAGAAAATCTTGGATTTTTTAAATTCATTTATTTGTATGTGCTTAAATTGTTTGGGCCATTTCTTCCCCCGCCCCATACCTCATCCCCTTCTCCCCCACCCAACTCCCTTGCTTCCAGGCAGATCCTGCTCTGCCTTCTCCAAATTCATTGAAGAGAAGACGTAAGCAATAATAAGAAAGACATAGAGTTTTTGCTAGTTTGAGGTAAATATAGCTATACAGAAAGTTTCCTAGCATTGCTGCCATGCACATGTGTATTACGACCGGAATTGATTCATCTCTACCAGACCTCTTCACTACTTCCTGGTCATCTTCCCATATTGAACTCTGTCATTTTAAGTTTCTCTGCTCTTCTGTAGTGGGCACATCAAACATTTCAAGTTTTGTGTTTCTTACCTTTTCCTATTCCTCTTGTGTTTGTCCTTCCCTTACCGTGTGACGCATGTCCAATAATATTACTGTATTTGTTTTAGGTCAAAAGTCCAAATACGAGGGAGAACATATGATTTTTGTCTTTCTGAGCCTCGCTAACTTCACTTAAGATGATGTTCTCCAGTTCCATCCATTTACTTGCAAATGATATTTCATTCTTCTTCATGGCTGAGTAAAATTCCATTGTGTATAAATACCACAGTTTCTTAACCCATTCTTCAGTAGTGGGGCATCTGGTCTTTTCCATAACTTGGCTATTGTGAATAGCACTGCAATAAACATGGGTGTACAGGTGCCTTTGGGGTAACCTGAGTTGCATTCCTTTGGATATATCCCCAGGAGTGAGATTGCTGGATCATATGGTAGATCTATGTTTAGTTTTTTAAGAAGCCTCCAAAATTTTCTCCAGAGTGCTTGCACTAGCTTGCATTCCCACCAGCAGTGTATAAGGGTTCCTTTTTCCACACATCCTTGACAACACTTATTGTTGGTGGTGTTTTGACAATAACTATTCTCACATGGGTGAGGTGGAATATTAGTGTGGTTTTGATTTGCATTTCCTTTATGGCCAGAGATGGTGAGCATTTTTTCATGGTTTTTTGGGCATTTGATATTCTTCTTTTAGTTCTGTTTACCTCATTTGACCATTTCTTTACTGGTTTATTGATTCTAAAGAAGTTTAGCTTTTTGATCTCCCTGTATATTGTGGTTATCTGTCCTTTGTCTGATGTATAGCTAGCAAATAGTTTCTTCCACTCTGTGGGTGATTGCTTCTGTTTAGAGAGCATTTCCTTTCTTGGGCAAAAGCTTTCTAATTTTATGAAGTCCCATTTCTCCATCCTTTCTCTTAATTGCTGAGCTACTGAGAGTCTATTGAGGAAGTCCTTGCTTGTACCTATTGTTTCCAGAGTATTCCTTGCTTTTTTCTGTACTACCTTCAGAGTTTTGGGTCTGATATTAAGGTCTTTATCCATTTTGAGTTGATGCTAGTACAGGGTGATAAACATGGATCTAGTTTCAGTTTTCTGCAAGTAGGTAACCACTTTTCCCAGCAACATTTGTTGAAGAGGCTGTCTATTATCTATTGTATGTTTTTTGGTGCCTTTATCAAAAATAAGGTGGACATAGCTGTGTGGATTCATATCTGTGTCCTCAATTCACTTTTTCTGGTCTTCATAGCTATTTTTGTGTCAGTACCATGCTATTTTTATTGCTATTGCTTTGTAATATAGTTTGAAGTCATGTATTGTGACACCACCAGCATTGCTCTTTTTGTTGAGTATTGCCTTGGCTATTCGTGGTCTCATGTGTTTCTGAATGAACTTCAGGGTAGATTTTTCAATCTCTGTGTTGAATGTCATTGAGATTTTGATGGGAATTGTGTTGAACATGTCAATTCCTTTTGGTAGTATAGGTATTTTTACTATGTTGTTTCTACCAATCCATTAGAATAGGAGATCTTTCCACCTTTTGTAGTTTTTCTGAATCTCTTTCTTTAGAGGTTTGTAGTTCTTATTGTAGAGGTTATTCACATTCTTTTTAAGTTTATTCCTAGGTATTTTATTTTATTTTGAGGCTATTGTATGTGGAATTGCTTCCATATATTCTTACTCAATTTGTTCATTGTTAGTGTGCATAAAAGCTAATGACTTTTGTAAGTTGAATTTTGTATCTTGCCACCTTGCTGAAGCTGTTTATTGTGTCTAACAGTTTTTGGGTAGAGTTTTTTGGTTCTTCGAGATATAGGATCATGTCATCTGCAAATAGGGATATTTTGACAGTTTCTTTACCTATTTGTATTCCTTTTATTTCTTCTTCTTGCATTATTGCTTTGACTAGGAAATCCAGGACTATGTTGAATAGGAATGGCGATAGTGTGCACCCTTGTTTTATTCCTTGTTTTCGGGGAAATGGTTTCAGTTTTTCTCCATCAAATATGATGTTGGTTATAGGTCTGTTATTTATAGCCTTTATAATGTTGAGGTACATTCCTAATATTCCTAGTTTTCTTAGAGCTTTTATCATGAAGTGGTGTTGGATCTTGTTGAAGGCTTTTTCTGCATCTATTGAGATGATCACGTGGTTTTTGTCTTGCTTCTGTTAATGTGCTGTATTACATTTACAGATTTGCATATATTGAACCACCCCTGCATCCCTGGGATGAAGCCGACTTGGTTGTGGTGAATGAGCTCTCTGTTATGTTGTTGGATTCAGTTTGCCATTACTTTATTAAGGATTTTTGTATCGATGTTCATTAAGAAGATTGTCCTATAGTTCTCCTTTTTGGAGGTATCTTTGTCTGGTTTTGGGATGAGTGTAATATTGGCTTCATAGAATGAGTTAGGCAGTTTTCTTTCCCTTTCTATTTCATGGAAAAGTTTAAGGAGAGTTAGTATTACTTCTTCTGTAAATGTATGATAGAATTCAGTTGAGAATCCATCAGGTCCTGGACTTTTCTTTTTTGGGAGACTATTGCTGCTTCAATTTCATTTCATGTTGTAGATCTATTTAGGTGGTTAATATCTTCTTGGTTCAATTTTGGTCATAAGTATCTAGAAATTTATCCATTTCTACAAGATATTTAAATTTATTGGAATATAGGTTTTCAAACTAGTCTTTGATTGTTCCCTGATTTCCATGTTGTTTATTATCACCTTTTTTGCATGTCTAATTTTACTGATTTGTGTTGTTTCTTTCCTCATTTTAGTC
The DNA here is from genome assembly GCF_047511655.1 of Castor canadensis. NCBI lineage: Eukaryota > Metazoa > Chordata > Mammalia > Rodentia > Castoridae > Castor > Castor canadensis. The sequence continues at coordinate 23,095,964 of NC_133390.1, read as the reverse complement.
AGATTTGCCAGAGGTCTGTCAATTGTGTTTAATTTTTTCAAAGAACCAGTTTTTGTTTAATTGATTCTTCGTATGCTTTTTTTTGTCTCTATTTCATTAATTCAGTCCTTATTATTACTATTTCTCTTCTTGTTTTTTGGGGGTTTTACTTATTCTTATTGTTCTAGGAGTTTAAGATGTAGCATTCGGTAATTGATTTGAGTTCTTTCTGTCCTTTTAAAATATGCACTCATGGCTATAAACTTTCCTCTTAGGACTGCAATTGCTGTGTCCCATAGGTTCTGGTAGGTCATACTTTCATTTTCATTAACTTCCAGGAACTTTTTAATTTCCTCTTTTATTTCATTGATGACACACTTATCATTGAGCAATGTGTTGTTCAGCTTCCAATTGTTTGTGTATTTTCTGCTATTGTTTTCAATGTTGTTTTTAATGCATTCTGATGAGATAGAATGCATGGGATTATTTTTATTTTCTTGTATTTGTTGAGGTTTGCTTTGTGCCATGAGATATGATCAATTTTGGAGAAAATTCTATGTGCTGCTGAGAGGAATGTATATTGTGTAGTAGTTGAATGAAATATTCTATAGACTTCAGCTAGGTCCATTTGATCTATGATATGATTTAGTTCTAGAATTTCTTTATTGATTTTTTGTTTGGAAGACCTATCTATTGGTGATAGGGGGGCATTAAATTCTCCCACTACCAATGTGTTGGAATCTATATGTGGTTTTAAGTCCTTTAGAGTATGTTTGATAAAATGAATGCACTGATGTTGGGTGCACATAGGTTAATGATTGTTACTTCCTTTTGGTGTATTTCTCCTTTTATTAGTATGGAGTGTCCTTCATCTTATTTGATCAATGTAAATTTGAAGTCTACTTTGTCTGAGGTAAGTAATGCTATTCCTGCTTATTTTTGTGGGCCATTTGTTTCTTAAATATTCTTCTAACTTCTCACCCTAAGCCAGTGTTTGTTTCTGTCAATTAGATGGTCTCTTATAAAGAACAGATTGTTGGAAATTCCTTTTTAATCCAGTTTGCCAAATGATGTCTTTTGATGGGGCAACTGAGTCCATTGACATTCAGTGTTAATAGTGACATGTATGTGGTGATTCCTGTCATTTAATTGTTTTTATTGTTAAAGGGTTTGATGTGTGCAGTTTAATCGATGCTACTCTGTGATTCCTTGTCTTTTCTTCTTCTGTGGTTTGATACTGCCTGTGCTCTCATGCTTTTGTTTGCTTTTATTTTCTGTGTGCAGAATTCCTTTGAGAATTTTTTTTATTGGTGGGTTAGTGGGGTTAGTGGTCATATATTGTTTTAGTTTCTGCTTATCATGGAAGACTTTTATTTTTTATTTTATTGCTCCATCTATTTTGAATGATAGTTTTGCTGGGTATAGTATACTAGGGTTGAAGTTATTTTCATTCAATGCCTGGAAGATCTCATTCCATCCCCTTCTTGCTTTTAAGGTTTCCATTGAAAAATCTGCTGTGATTTTGATGGGTTATCTTTATGTTATTTGGTAATATTTTTTTCTCTCCAGCCTTCAATATTCTTTCTCTATTCTTTGTGCTTGTTGTTTTAATGATAGTATGTTGTGGGGAAGTTGTAGTTTGATCAAGTCTATTTGTTGTCCTGGAGGCTTCCTGTACCTGAATGACATATCTTTTTCTAGATTTGGGAATTTTTTTGTTATTATTTTATTGAATATATTACAAATCCCTTTGCTTAGACCTCTTCTCCCTCTTCAATGCCCATGATTCTCAGGTTTGCTGAGAATCACTGATGGAGTCAGTGAGTTCTTGCATATTCCTTCTGCATGTCTTGAGTCGTTTGACTAACAGTTCTTCAGTTTTTGCTTTAATTTCCATTTTATCTTAAAGTTCTGTGATTCTACGTTCCATTTGCTGTAGTCTGCAGGAGTGGCCTTCCACTGTGTTTTGTGTTTCTGTTTCATTCTTTTTTCTAAGGTTTTCCATGTCATGGGTCAATTCCTCTTTATTATTGTCTATTATCATCTTTAATTCATTTATCTCTCTATTTATAGTGTTCTCTGTTTCACTTTGCTGCTTATTTAAGGCTCCTATGAGGTCATTTCTTTGTTTCTGTGTCTTCTGTTATTGTTTGTTTTTGGTGTCTTGAAATTTCTTGTGTCTTCTTGTATGTTTTGGATAACACTGTCTAGTATCCTCTCCATTAAATTGTCCAGTGATTACTTACAAGATTTATTCTTTGAAGGTGGTTTCGTGACCATAATTGGGTTCTTTGCCACTTATCTTGGTTTTGTTGGAGTTCAGAACTGGGTATCCATTTTCTTCATTTCCCTCTGAAACCTGTATTAAATTATTTTTGAAGGGAGAATGGTTTCCATTCCTTTTTGTTCTTCCCATTGCTCCACTTGGCACTGTGAAACTATGTTCTTGATAGGCTAGTTGGTGTTTTCTATCACCTGTTTTCTGTCCCTTGATTTAATATTTGTTTTGTGGCTGTCTTGGGTTTTTAGCTAACTTTGTGTGTTATTTCTGTACCTAGTTTGTGTGTAATTTAGTATGAACTATTTCACAGGTTTAATACCTATCCAGTACTTTAAGTATTATATAGAATACACCTTGGTGGTAATGTCTCTAAGCAGCAGGAGTTGGGGGGTTAACATTTGCAATCCTAGCTGTGGAAATTTTGGGAGGTGGATAGGGTGGCATTAAAAGGGAAATAGGAAGTGGGGTGGGTGACTGAGGAAAACACTCTGGATCCTGCTGTTTTTGTGGTCCTTTTGTGTGTTTAGGTATATTTCTGTTGTAGAAGAGGGTGTTTATTTTAGGGATTGCAGGGTTTGGGGTTGTGTAAAGTTGGTATGGTAGGTTGGTCAGTGGGTGATGAGTATAGAGGAGGAAGGGTAATCTGGTGACAGGTTGGGAGAGAATGGGAGGGGAAAGTGAGTGCTGGGTGAAGGGAATGGGTGATAAGGGGCAGAGCTATTTGTTGGGGAAAAAGCAATGGATTATAGCACAGCAGAATGTGGGAGTGTGAAGGGAATGTGAGTCAAGATGAGAAGATGATGATGGTAAAGTTGATAGTATAGAAAGAGAAAAAAAAGGAATAAAAATAACAATAGAAAACCCACAACAAAAAAATTAACAACAACAACAATAGAAAGGAAATCAACAGGGAGAAATGAACAAACAAACAACAGAAAAAAAAAGAACCACTCCAGGTTCAGGAACAATACAATAGTTTAAATTCTGGAGTTATTCCTCCAGCATCCAGTCCTGGTGTTGGCATATAAGCAGAAACTTTGTCGTGATCTCAACAGGTGATTGACTTGTGAGTAGTGTTTTGTTATTCTGTCTTTCAGCTGCAGCTGCTTGGTCAGCTCCTCCCATAGTGAGGTGTGGCAGTTTAAGTTTGCATGCTGTCCTTAGGTTTAGGAGATCAGCTTCAAAGTCCACTAGTTGTCCTGCTTTGGAGTTGGCTTTTCATTGTGCTTGTTTATTGGGATTTCCATACTAGGTGCTTATTTCTTTGCCCCACCCCATTTCTCTGGGGCAGGGTCAGTGTTCTGTCAGCCCTCCATGCTGTCAGTGTGTTATGGTGGTTTGCTGTTTTGTTTTGTTTTGTTTTTTCAATTTTGCAGGACAGTTTGTCTTTGGATGCTGCTCACTGACTCAGGAGATGATCTTTGTGATCTGCTACCTGCCCTGCTTCAGGGAGTGGCTTATCACCCACCTGCTGTCAGCCTTCATACATTTCCAGTGTTTGTTTACTGATAGTTCTGCTGAAATTAGCTCCTTGCCCCTCCCCCTTTCATGTGCACTTGCACTGATTCCACCCCTGTCACTGTGTGCTAGATTACAGTTCACTGGTTTATTGTTCAGTTTTTTTGGGGGGAGGGGGTCATTATTCCAAGGGGGCTGTGCTGGTTTATCCCAGGGTTGTCTAGGGGAATTCTGCATGATGCATGGTGCTCATCTATTTCATCTTCTGAATGCCTTGCAGGCAGGTTTGGAGCTAGTGGTAGCAGCAGCGGTGGTGGCAGTGGTGGTGGCAACTGAGGGAAATGTGGCAGCCTACAAGTTTTCTCTTTGTAACATGATGTGGAGAAGCTTTTCATGGGCTATGGGTTCAGGGTGTCCTGAAGTTTTGCTTTTCGTTGGTGCTTTATTTCCCTGAAGTGTGGCTCCAGCATCTAAGCAAAGTTTTGGAGTCATGAAGTTCACATTGTCTGCTTCCACAATCTAGTTGCTATCTTGGATATTCCAAAAATTTTGGATTTTAAAGAAAATAAAAAACACATCTAAATCTATCTTAATTAAAGGCATTTTTAGGATACTATTGCACTTAAGAATTCTTATTGCTCAAAGTGTAACTAGGCTACTTTACTTTAGTAAATGCAACATCACACCTTTCACTTTTTATCTTTAGTATAAGGTTTCAAAGTCTTTTCCCTTTGTTTTCTCCTTTCTGTTGAATCTCTAGAAAATTCTTTCTTTTGGTCCAGATTAACAGGTTCTCAAGTGGTTTAAGAGATAGAATGTATTGCCTTTCTGGTGTTCTACCATTTCCTTATGTTTCTTAACTGTGAATACCCAGCTGTTTAGTAGATCCTGCCATTTTACTCATTCACAATGTTGTCTAAATACTTTTCTTATTATATTTCTTCTACTATAAAGACTAAAACCCCAAAATGTAATTTATTCTTTAATGCAATGGTCACCATGTAATATATTTGTGTCCAATGAATACAATGTGAAATGTAACAGGGTAGTTTGAAAAAAAATTGGCTTTGGAAAAGGTATCTGATATGATATGATTAATTTTATTGGACAACTTGACCAGACCAAGGAATGTCTTATTGTTATTAAAACATTGTTTCTGACAGTGTCTGTCAAGATGTTTTTGTGAAACACTTAGCATTTGGATTAGCAGACTAAGTAAAGATTACTCTCACCAAAGTGAGCAGACATCACTTAATTTGTTGAGGAATAGAATAGAACAAAAAGGTAGAGGAAGAGTTAACTCACTCTCACTTTCTGAGCTGAAACATTATCATCTCCTGCAGTCACACATCAGAAAGTCCTTTTTTTCAGCTCATTAGTTACCAGGACATAAACTACCATCACCCAGCCTCATCGTTCCACTCTAGCCCCAGTTCTCAAGGCCTTCAAATTGTGAATTATACTGGTGGATTTATTAGCTCTTCAGCTTACAGCTGAAAGATGGTAGGACTACTTTGTCTCCATAAAATGTTAGTAATTGCTAGTATAACATACACACACACACAAATACACACACACATACATATATTCACATTACATATAGCTCATATTGGGTTTGTTTCTTGGGAGAACCCAGAAAAAGATGCTCCTTAACTTAGAGTTATATAATAATAAATTCATTGTAAATTGAATATATCACAAATTGAGAAATTTATTTAATACATCTAACCTACTGAATATTATAGTCTAACAATATAGTACACTGTAAAGTATCTGTTTTTAATATTGTGACCTCATGGCTCAGTGGGAGCTGTGACTCACTGGCAGTGCTCAGCATCACAAGACAATGTTATATAGCATACCATTATCTCAGGTAAACATCAACATCCAAATATAAAGTATGGATTCTATTGAATACATACTGGTTTCACACTATCATAAAGTTAAAAGATTGTAATTTAAACCAGTGAAATTCAGGGACTGTCTACATAGTATCATTCTTTCCTATTTCCTCCTGCTAGCAATGTAAACATTATGCTAGAAACAGCAGGAGGTATCACTAATGGATTCATCGATTGAGTTTGAGTCGAGTTCATCCACAAAAGCGGTCAGATTTGGTGTCATGTACTATACAGGACTTCTAAAATCCAACTCTGAGCTTAAAAAAAAAGCTGTGAATATAAAAGAAATGATGACCATTTGATAAGATGCAAATTCTATGTGACATCAGTGGCAGTTCTGCCATTTAAAAAAATAATATATTTTAACAACCTTGCTAAATTGTAAATGTTATCTTATGGGAAGTCTTTATCGGTCCTATGTCTATTTTATAAATTTTATTAAATACTTAATAATTAGTTTTGGATGCTGAAGATTAAAACCACCATCTTTGCATGCTTCACAGGAGTTCTGCCACTGACTCATAGCCCCAGCCCCCAAAAGACCTGTTTTTAAAAAGTGTGACACAAGACAAGTGAGAGAAACATTGATAATAAGAAAGTTATGTGAAACAATTTGATTTTTCAATTTTTACATTTAAATGTAAACATTGAGTATTGCAATGTATTATTCCTGCAGTGATCACAGATTTGCAAGTGTTTCAAATTGTAAAGTGTCTGTTTAGCATGGGTGAGCCCTTTATTCATGTCCTATTGGCAAAAAAAAAAAAAAAAAAAGAATATGAAAGTGGCCAGCCACCAGAATGATACTTTTTTTTGTTGGCTTCCTCATACCTAAACAATTTTCAGATGTAGAAGTGTTGAGGGGAGAGGGTGAGCACACACATTCTGGGCAAATATGAACATAAATATAACATGAACAAGATTCAGGGACCCAAAGTGATTCCCTTTGTTAAAAACTGATATTTAGTGTATGCATAATTATGGCTGGAAGTTAATGTGAGCAAAATCTGAACTTGTAATATTAGGTTGAAAGTAGATAGCAAAGGCAATTGAGGGCCATGCTGAGGAGGATTAATTCATTCAAGTTCAGTCTTGGAAGTGGGATGTATTAGAGACTTTAAAATTTGCAACAGGCATAAATAGATAAATGTTTTTAGAAAAGGGCATTCATAGTCATTTGCCTATTTGTTCTCAGATTGACTTCTCCACCTGCTCTGATTGGTGAAACATGTAGACTCTACCTATTTCCCAGGTTCACCTGCCTATTAGCTTCAGCCAACAAGAAACACTAGAAGGAGATCTGGGAAAGGAAGAAAATTTGATGATTAAAGGTTCACACATTTTTCCTGGAGGCAGTGTTTCTGGCAGAAGTCGACCTCCTGTATGTTCCAGCTCCCACCCTGCCACAGCAGCTATGTTTTCATTTCTTATAGTTCTGCCTTGTCTAGGAAGTTGGTTCATGCATTTCTGTCTATGTTTCTTCAGCTCTAAGACTGGACATACTGCCTGCAATTGTTGAACCTGAGGTTTCCTAATTTTCCCATTTTCCTCATAAAATTTTGCAAATACTTTCACATATTAAATTCTCCTCATCGACTCTCAGCATGAGTTTGCTAATCTGCTGTACCTGAAAGGTGGTCAGTTCATAGAGTTATCATGGAAATGAAATATATAATTCTCTTTCCTTACTTTCTATGCTTCTGCATGAGTAGTATAATAAACTTACATAAAATTTGTTCATAGCAGCAATGTCAACTTAAATTGGAACATTCTCTAAGTACAAGATTTAGAAAAGAAAGAATTTTTTTTTCTGGTCTCTCCATAAAGATCTGCAGAGCTTACCTTGTATCTTAATATCACCTGATGCTATTTGAGAAATGTTAATACAAACAACCAAAATAAGAGAATTTTGTTTTCCTATTTTGCTCTCTGTAGGTCTTTCTTTTTCAAATCAATCCTCTTTTTTGAAAGAGTTGTTTATAATTTAAAACCTTAAAGTTATTAAAAATTTAATGGTTCAATGGTAAAAAGACAAGTACTTCAAGTTCACCTGGCTTTGTTTTTAAGACAAAAGTGTTTGTTCCAGTAGCAACACAGGTGTACTATAAACACATCAGTGCTGACAATATATTTATACTCAAATTTAAGTCATTGTTGTCACCATTTTATTTATAGAGTGAATTTAGTAACTTTCCCACAGAGAAAGCAACTTGCTGAAAGTTAGATAACACAACCTGTTTAAAAATGTAACATCAACTCTTATTTTGTTCAACTTTTAACAAATTGATTAATAGATTATTTATTAACATACTAAATATATAAAAGTATTGATATCAACATTATCTTTAAAAAAGTAATACTTGACCTATCTAAAATTTAGAGTTTTTTGTTTAGACAGACATATAAACTCCTTAGAAATAAATATGTCTCTTTTATCATTTAAGATATCTTCCCTCCTCCTTTCTTCACATGAGAATCAAGTTTAATTTCCGATCAACATATAATTTTGATATATATATGTACATAAAATAAATTTGTTTTCAATGAACTTTATCTATTTAATGAAAAAATACATTTTAAAAGTTTCATGATAATTTTTTGTTTCCTAAAATAATACTTATCCCAGGGTATACAATGTAATATTGAAATATTAATTAATGTCCTTTAGATTTCTGAAATTATCAATTAAGTTTGAAATCTTCCTTTGAAAACAAATTTCAGAGATTCTCAAGCAAAAATGATTTTGGTGTTTGATTGGAAAGTGACTTACATACAGGAATTTCCATTTGGGCTCTGATGTCTGCAATTCATTATAATAGTGTGACTCACTCTTGGGACCATTCTTGTTTTTAACTTTTCTGAAAATTTATAAATGAACATACTTACATTTTTAAACTTAATAATCACCTTCTAGGTTTCATGGAGTAGCAAGATATACAGGTGCAGACAAAAGTATTGGAACTTGACTATGAATGCTAAACTGATGTTCCTAACTTCAGATTTCAGTAATGCTGGTAAAATTTCCACCAATAAAACAGAAAAGCAACTTAATTGACATATCATAAGTATCTATAAAATGCTCTGGAAACATGCAAAATCATTATAAATTGTTATATACACATTTATATTTGAGTCTATTGATGCATATTGTTTTTGCATCAATAAGTGTGTAATTTAGAAGGTATTATTTACCTTTTTTGACATGTTTATTCTTCTTAAATTTTAAATTACGTGCTCACTATGACAGCACATAAACTAAATCTGGAACATTATAGAGCGAATTAGCATGGCCCCATGTAAGGATGACATGAAAATCCATGAAGCATTTCACATTCTTAATCTGTATAACACAAATAAAAAGCTCAATTGAAAAATCTTGCTCATATAATGGAACAAGTTGAAAATAGAATATCAGGAATTGAAGATTAGATCAATCCAGCAAAGACAATGAAGAATACTAAGTATACATGAAAAGGACATGAAAGACAGCTGGGACATTAAAAGACCAAACCTATCAGCCATGAGTACATAAGAGGTACATAAGAGGACAAAGGGATATAAATCAGAGTCATAGATAAACTAAACAATAAAAATATAGGACATTTCCCCAATCTAGAGAGAGAGCGATTTAACCAGGCACAGGAGGCTTTCAGAACATGAAATAGGCAAGATCAGAAAAGGAATACTCTCAACATATTATAGTTAAGGTTCTAAATATACAGAACAAAAAAAGAATATTGAAAACTGTAAGAGAGAAGTAGAAAGTTACTTACAAAGGAAAACCTATCAGAATAGCGGCACACTTCCAACACAAACTTTAAATCCAAGGTGGGCATGGAATGAAATATTTCAAGCCCAGAAAGAAAACAGCTGACATCCTAGATTATTATATCCAGCAAAATTATCCCTTATAACTGAAGGAGAAATAAAAATGTTCCACAATAACCAGCAGTGTGGAAGATCCTTACACAGAAAAGGAATCCTACACACAGAAAAGGAAGATAGACAAATTCAAGAATATACAAGAAAGAATATATACCACTATGCAAGGAGATTAGCAATTGAGGAACATAAAAAATGTAAATATCACAAAAACAAAAAGAAAAATTCTACATAGTTGTCAATATTAATACCGAAAATGAATGGTATCAGTTCAGAAATTAAAAGACATAGAAGAGTGAACTGGATAGAAAAAAACAAGACTCAACCACTTGATGCTTTCATAAATGTGTCTCACTGACAAAAACAAATATTGGATTATGGAGAAAGAATGGAAAAAGATATTCCAAGAAAATGGAGCCAAAAACAGGCAGGAGTACTTATACTAATATCTGATAAAGCAGACTTCAGACCAAAATTAGTCAGAACAGACAAAGAAGGTAAACTCATATTAATAAAAAGAATGATTCATCAAGAGGAAATAGCAATTGTTAACTCATATACACCAAATTTTGTTGCACCAAACAACACTAAACAAACACTACTTGCTTTCAAAACACAGATAGACCCAAACACAATACTAATGGAATACTTTAATACCCTACTCTCTCACTAATAACTGTGTCATCCAAACCAAAAAAGTCTATAAGGAAACTTCAAAATTAGCCAATACTATAGGCTAAATGGACTTACTGGACATCTACAAGTATTTTGTCCAACAGTTGCAAAATAACATTCTTCTCAAAAGCTAATGGAACTTTTTCCAAATAATATCATATTCTAGAACATGAGACACATTGAACATATTTATCAAAATAAAAACATCTTTCTTTCTCCCTCACTCTCTCTTTCTCTCTCTTCCCCTTCTTTCTTGATATCACGATATTTCTCCCACACATCAGTACCAAAACAATGGAACCAGCTGACCATCAACTAAAACATCTTAAATCATCATTAAATTAGGTATTTGAAGAATGAAAATTCTGATGCCCATGTAGGATCACTATAGATTCAGTTTCAAAAATGACAGTATAGCACCTTTATAAGGAATGTTGTGGGGAAGGAGGTTGTGCATATATTCATTTTTCTCTAAAATAATTTTAGAAAGCAATTGTTTATTAAATATGACTGACTAAAATCATCTTCTGTAGTGAAAATTATATATATTTAACTTGGGGATAGTCACAGACATTAAAAATGATAAAAGGATATGTTGTGTTCTCGTATAGATCTTCAGTTTCTCCCTAATAAATGAGATGATAACTGCTTATTGGTTGGTCTAAGGAAATATTCCACATCTTTGGTGGCCTTCTGATTATATTGCTGAATATATAAAGAAATGTGGTATGAGCATTAAATGTTAATAAGATCAACTTCTCCAACAAAAAACACCAGTTGGCAGACTTTATTAAAAAGAAAGACCTGACAATCTGTTCTTTACAAGAAACTGACTGTATTGATGGAATCAAACACTGTCTTAGTGTGAAAGGGTGGAAGAATATTTACCAAGCTAATGGCCCTGGAAAATGGGTAGAAGTAATAGATTTATGTCAGATAAGGTGGACTTCAAACCTATTTAGTTAGAAGAAACAAAGAAGGTCACTTCAAACTAATAAAAGGAGCAATACATCAAGAGGAAATAACAAATATCAACTTATATGCACTCCATGTTGGTGCACCCAACTACATTAAATATACATTAAAAGAACTTAAAAATCTCACATATACCCCATCACAATGGTACCGGGAAATTTTGATACTCCTCAATCACCAACAAATATGTTGTACAGACATAAAAATCAACAAAGTAATTTTAGAACTAATTGACACTATAGACTGACAGATAGCTACAGAGTATTTCATCCTGCAACAGCTCAAATTACATTCTGCTCAGCAACCCAGAGAACTTTCTCTAAAGTAGACAATATCTTAGGCACAAAGTAAGTTTCAACAAATGTAACATGCATAGTATGTGATCACAGTGCAATAACACCAGAACTCAAAAACCAAAGAAGCAAATATGCAAACAATTGGAGGCTGAACATTTTGCTTAATAATCAATGAGTCTCCCAAAAAAGAAAATTCCTGGACCCAATGGATTCTCCATGGAATTCTACCAGACTTTTAAAGAAGAACCAATACTAACACCCTTTAAAATAGAAAGGGAAGGAACACTGCCTAACTCAATTTATGAAGCCAGTATTACATTCATCCCCAAAGCAGACAAGGACACATAAAAAAAGACAGGCCAATCTCCCTAATTGACATAAATGCAAAAGTACCCACTAAAATAATGGCAAACTGAATCCAACAACATATCAGAAGGATTATTCAATCATGACCAAGTAAGCATCATCCCAGAGATGCAGTAATACAGCACATTAATAGAAGGAAAGACGAAAATGACCTGATCATCTCAGTAGATACAGAAAAACCCTTTCATAAAATTCAACACCACTTCATTATAAAGGCTCGGATGAAACCATATATAGAAGGAATGTACCTCAACATAATAAAGGCTGTATATGACAAACCTATAGACATCATATTTAATGGAGAAAACCAGAAGCCATTTCCCCTAAAGTCAGGAACAAGACAAAGGTGCCCACTCTCTCCACTCCTGTTCAACATAGTCTTGATCTAGCAGAGCAGTAAGAGAGGAAGAAGAAATAAAAGGAATACAAATAGGTAAGGAAGGAATCAAACTATTCCTATTTGCAGATGATATGATCTTGTGCCTAAAAGACCCAAAAACATCACCAAAAACTTCCTTGACACCATAAACAGCTTCAGCAAAGTAGGAGGATACAAAAATCAATTTACAAAAATGAGTAGCCTTTCTAAACACCAACAATGGGAAAGGATACAGGAAAACAATTCCATTTAAAATAGTATCAAAAAAATCAAATAACTAGAAATAAACTTAACAAAGGATGTAAATGACCTCTTCAAGAAGAACTACATACCCATGAAGAAAATGTAAAAAATAATAATAATTTTTTTTTAAACAGGAATGCACCCAGCATTTTAGAAGGGCTAACAGTTTCTGAGAGTCCCTTCTTAAGAAGCCTTTTGTTCTGTGACTTTGCTGTGTATCTAGCTTTTTGTTTTTTTTTTATCTTTGTGTGCTTCAGTGTAGATATTAGCAACAGCCCGCTCACAGTCATGGTGACCGACTTTGTTTCAATACTTTGGTTTCAGTAAAGTGTACTTTGTTTTGTGCCTTTAGAAACAATAAAATTATAAGCAGTGAACTCTTACAAATCCCACAGAGAGTATAAAGACATGGATCCTCTAATAACAGTATATCATATTTGGGACATTACATGACACTAGGAAATACTACTATTAATTCAGTAATTAATATTTTCAATATATACAATGTCAATATACAATTTCAATGAATGAATAAAGTTGTCATAAAGCCTGATTTCCTCAAATGATTTAATATTTTAAATCACAAAATATTTCAAATACATGGGTGATTTTGTGTAAACATGAAAATTTTTGTAAGGACTTTTGGAGGAATCTCAGTAGACCAATAGATGCATGTACAAAAGCAAGCATCTGCCTGAGCACTCTGATTGATGAGATATCATAAGATATTACCTATCACAGATAATACACCATGGTCATTTTTGTCACTCTTCCACATCTACAAATAAATAGTTCTAGTATAACATACTCATTAAACATTTTTATATTGATGTGTGACATACATTCCTTAATTTCTGTCAAAGGTAGAAGTCAACACAGGTGAAGTCATGGAGTTATGGCTCTAACTCATTTGTGCTTATTTACAATAGGCTTTCAGTGAATTTGTCTTCATTGACTAAGAAATAGACATATGCACATGCCTAATATTAACAAAAAATTATATAAGTTGGGAAATAATTGCAAAATTTCATTTAGTAGTTTATTTGAGCTCAAATAAATGGTAAGGGAAGAAACTTTTTTGCAAAGCACAGTAGTTCATGTCCATAATCCCACTACTCAGGTAAAAGTGGTCAGGAGATCAAGTTTCAAGCTAGTCTGAGCAAAAATCTTGGCAATATACTCTGTTAAAAAGAAGATATAGTGGAGAATGCCAGTGGCCCACCTGCATGGGAAACCTTAGGTATGAGGAACCAGTCTCAGGTCAGTGTGGTGAATAACATAAGACATTACCTGAAAAATAAATAAAATTAAAAGGACTGTGCTCATAATTCAAGTGGTAAAGTGCCTGTCAAGGAAGTGAGAGGCCCTGAGTTCAAATCACAGTACTGCAAAAAAAGCTGTTTATAAAAGAGAAAACCAGTGTTCTTCTATCTTTTCCAATTATAGCATTATAAAATCAAGACTCCTGATGTCATAATTCTCTGAGGAACTTGAAAATTGAGACAAAAATTTTTACTTTAAAAAATCAATTTGAGAGAATCCAAGAAGTGACTAGAGAGAGGAAGCAGACAGTGTGAGCTCCATAAATCAAAAATTTTGCTGAGAGCTGGAGCCACACTTGTCAAAAAAAAAAAAAAACTAAGAAGCAGCAAAACTCTGACACCCTGAACCCCCAGCCTTTACAAAGGTTCTCCATACCATATTGCACTGAGAAAACAGGAGGCTCCCATGCTTCCAGATGCTGGCTCCAAACGTGCTTGGGAGACACAGAGCAACAGGTGAGGAAATAAGCAGCACACAATATTACCGCAGCTACCCCTGGGATAAACCAGAATACCCCCTGGAAAGACTGACCCCACACAGCAAAAAAAAAAATAATAATAATAATAAACGAGAAACTGAAAAGGAACATGAAGCAGAGGGGGCAGGGTACACTGAGTGCACCTGAGAATGAGGAAGGAGCAAGGAGCTGATCCCCATGGGAACTTTCAGAAAAGAAAGCTTGGAAAGATAGACAATTGACAAGCTGCTGAACCAGAGAAGGAGAGAGAAGCAAGGAGCTAATCTCCACGTGAACTTTCAGTAAACAAAGCCTAGAAAGGCAGACAGGCTGACAGTAGGCAGCTGATGAGCTGATGCCTGAAAGAGGGCAGATAGCAGTCCACAGAGTTCATCTCCTAAACCAGTAAGCCGCATTCAAAGTCAAATGATGTAGCAAATTGAAAAGCACTCAACAAACCAGCATAACATACTGACAGCAGAAGCTGGCTGACAGATCTCTGATCTTGCCACAGAGAAAGGGCATGAGACAAGTAACAATCCCCCAATAAACCAACACAGGAAGAATCCAACTTCAAAGCAGGGTGGCTAGTGGGTCACAGAGCTGACGTCCAGAACCTGAGGACAAGCCATATCTCTCTGAGGGAGGAGCTGAGAAAGCAGCTCCCACTGAAAGACAGGGAAAAAAACTGGCCAGTCTCCCCACCAACCTAACAAAACTAAAACAGAGCTTCTGCTTGAATACCAACACCAGGACTGGATGCTGAAGGAGTAACACCAAAATTACTAAGACTGAAATTCTATTGTTCCTGAGTCTGGAGCTTTTTTTCTTTCTCTCTAAGTGTTTGTTTGTCTTGTTCACTGTTTGTCCACCATCTCTCCCTGTTCATTTCTTTGGTTCTCTATTTTTTTTTCTTTTTCTTTTTTTCTTTCTCTTTCTAGTTTTCATTAGTTTTACAATTGTAAATTAGGTAATACTAAATTACACACAGGCCAGGGACAACAAGTGGAGTAATGGGAAGATGAAAAAGGGATGGAAACCATTTTCCCCCCAAAAATTAATTAGTACAGGATTCAGAGGGAAATGAAGAAAATGGATACCCAGTTCCAGACTCCAAAAAAATAAAGATAACCTATCACAAATAACCCAAGAAGCCCACAAGAAGAACTTGAAAGAAGAAATCCTGCAAGAAATCAATGAGAATTTCATGGAGATCTTACTAGACAAGGTCAACCAAAATGTACAGGAGGCATTGAAGAAATTCCAAAGCAGCAAAAATAAAGAATATGAGAAGACAGAAAAACAAATAAATAAACTCATAGGAGCCATAAATAAATACCAAAGTGAAACAGAGAACACCATAAATAGAGAGTCAAATGATTTAAGGATTAGAATTGACAATATTAAACAAGAAGTGACCAATGATATGGAAAACATCAGAAAAAAGAATGAAACAAAAATACAAAAGAAAATGGAAGGCCACTCCAGCAGACTAGAACAAGCAGAAAACAGTATCTAAGAACATGAAGATGAATTGGATATTAAAGGAAAAACTGAAGAGTTATTAGTGGAAAACTCAAGACCTGTGAAAGGAATATGCAAGAACTCACTAACTCCATCAAAAGACCAAACCTGAGAATCATGGACATTGAAGGAGAAGAGATGCAAGCAACGGGAATTTGTACTATATTCAACAAAATAATACCAGAAAATTTCCCAAATCTAGTGAAAACTATGCCCATTCAGGTACAGGAAGCCTCAAGGACACCAAATAGGCTTGACCAAAATCAAACTACCTCACAATATGTTATCATCAAAACAACAAGAACAGACAATAGAGAAAGAATATTAAAGGATATAAGAGAGAAAAAAACAAATAACATATAAAGGTAAACCAAACAATATCACAGCAGAATTCTCAACAGAAATCTTAAAAGCAAGAAGATCATAGAGTGTCATATTCTGGACAGTGAATGAAGATAACTTCAACCCTATGATACTCTACCTAGCAAAACTATCATTCAAAATACATGGAAAATTAAAAGTCTTCCATGATAAGCAGAATCTAAAACAATATATGATCACCAAACTACCACTGCAAAAGATTTTTCAAAGAATTCTGCACACAATAAAGGAAAGAAAACAAAATCATGAAAGGACAGGCAGTACCAAACTACAGGGGAAGAAAAGGCAAGAAAGTAGGGAGTAACATTGATTCAGCTGCACACAATCAAACCTTTGAACAACAAAGACAACTAATTAACAGGAATCACCACAAACCTATCAATACTAACACTGAATGTTAACGGACTTAATTCCCCCATCAAAAGACATCATTTGGCAAACAGATGACAATCTGTTGCTTAAAGGAGACCCATCTCATTTACAGAAACAACCACTGGCTTAGGGTGAAAGGCTGGAAGAAGATTCACCAATACAATGGCCCATGAAAATAGGCAGGAGTAGCAATACTTATCTTGGACAAAGTAGTCTTCAAACCTACATTGATCAAACAAGATGAAGAATGACACTCCATATTAATAAAAGGGGAAACACACCAAAAGGAGATAACAATTATCAATCTACATGTGCACAATGTCAATACACCAAATTTCATCAAAGATACTCTGAAGGACTTAAAAACATATATAAACTCCAACATAGTGGTAGTGGGAGACTTTAATACCTCCCTATCACCAATACATAGGTCATCCAAACAAAAAAGTCCATAAAGACATCTTAGATCTAAATAAAACCATAGATCAAATGGACCTAGCTGATGTCTACAGAACTTTTCATACAACCTCTGCACAATATATATTCTTCTCACCAGTTCATGGAACCTTCTCCAAAACTGATCATATCTTAAGGCACAAAAAAAGCCTCAGCAAATATAAGAAAATAGAAATAATCCCATGCATTCTATCTGATCACAATGCATTAAAACTAGAACTCAACAGTAAAAACAACAGTAAAAAACATGCAAACAGTTGAAAGCTGAACAATAGATTGAAATGATCAATGGGTCATTGATGAAAAAAAGAGGAAATTAAAATGCTCCTGGAAATTAATGAAAATTAAAATACGACCTACTGGAACCTATGGGACACAGCAAAGGCAGTCCTAAGAGGCAAGTTTATAACCATGAGTGCATATATTAAAGGTCAGAAAGATCTCAAAACAATGACCTAATGCTTCAACTCAACTCCTAGAAAAAGAACAAGCAAGTCCCAAAACAAGCAGCAGGAGAGAAATAATAAAAATAAGGGCTGAAATAAATGAAATTGGAAAAAAAAACATACAAAGAATCAATGAAACAAAAACTTGGTTCTTTGAAACAATAAATAATTTGTACAGATCTTTAGGAAACCTGACAAAAATGAGAAGAGAATAAACCCAAATCAGTAAAATCAGAAATGCAAAAGGGGAGATAACAATAAACACCATGGAAATCCAGGAAATAATCAAGAGACTACTTTGAGAACCTATATTCTAATAAATTTGAAAATCTTGGAAAAATAGACAGATTTCTAGATATTTATGACCATCCAAAATTGAACCAAGAGGACATTAATCACTTGATCTAAAATACAAAATGAAATTGAAGCAGCAACAAAGAGCCTCCCAAAAAAGAAAAATCCAGGACCTGATGAATTCTCAGCTGAATTCTATCAGACATTTAAGGAAGAACTAGTACCAACCTTCCTTAACTGTTCCATGAAATAGAAAGGGAAGGAACACTGCTTAACTCATTCAATGAAGCCAGAATTACACTCATCCGAAAACCAGACAAAGACACCTCCAAAAAGGAGAACTATAGGCCAATCTCCTTAATGAACATTGATGCAAAAATCATCAATAAAATACTGGCAAACTGAATCCACCAACACATCAGAAAGATGATTCATCATGACCAAGTCGGCTTCATCCCAGGGATGCAGGGGTGGTTCAACATACACGAATCTATAAATGTAATACAGCACATTAATAGAAGCAAAGACAAAAACAGCTTGATCATCTCAGTAGATGCAGAAAAAGCCTTTGACAAGATCCAACACCACTTCATCATAAAAGCTCTAAGAAAACTAGGAATAGAAGGAAAGTACCTCAACTTTGTAAAGACTATATATATGAAAAACCTACAGCCAAACTCATACTTAATGGTGACAATTGAAACCATTTCCCCTTAAATTAGGAATGAGGCAAGGGTGACCACTATCCCCACCCCTATTCAACACAGAACTGGAATTCCTAGCCAAAGCAATTAGGCAAGAAGAATAAATGAAAGGAATATGAATAGGTAAAGAAACTGTCAAAATATACCTATTTGCAGACAATATGATGCTATACCTTAAAGACCCAAAAAACTCTACCCAAAAACTTCTAGACACCAAAAAGAGCTACAGCAAGGTGGCACGATACAAAATCAACTTACAAAAATCATTAGCTTCTCTATACACCAATAACGAACAAAATGAGAAAGAATATATGGAACAAATTCCATTTACAAAGTCTCAGAAAAAATCAATTACCTAGAAGTAAACTTAAAAATGGATGTGAATGACCTCTACAAGGAGAACTACAAAACCTTGAAGAAAGAGATTGAGGAAGACTACAGAAGGTGGAGGTATCTCCCGTACTCATGGATTGGTAGAGTAAACATAGTAATAATTGCCATACTACCAAAAGCAATCTACATTTCTAATGCAATTCCCATGAAAATCCAAGTGACACTCATCACAGAGATTGGAAAATCTACCCTGAAGTTCATTTGGAAACACAAGAGACCACAAATAGCCAAGGCAATCCTCAGCAAAAAAAAAGCAATGTTGGAGGTATCACAATACCTGACTTCAAACTATATTACAAAGCAATAGCAATAAAAATAACATGGTACTGGCACAAAAATATACGTGAAGACTACTGGAAGAGAATAAAGGACCCAGAAATGAATCCACACAACTGTGCACAAGTTACTTTTAACAAAGGTGCCAAAAATACGTGATGGAGAAAAGACAGTCTTCGCAACAAATGTTGCTGGGAAAAGTAGTTACCCACCTGCAAAAAACTGAAACTAGATCCATGTTTACCACCCTGTACTAGTATCATCTGAAAATGGAACACGAACCTTAATATCATCCCCAAAACTGTGAAATTAATGCAGGAAAGAGCAGGAAACACTCTGGAAGTAATAGGTATAGATTAGGACTTTCTCAATAGAACTCCAGCAGCTCAGCAACAAAGAGAAAGAATGGAAAAATGGGACTTCATCAAACTAAAATTCTTCTGCATACCAAATGGAATGAAGGTCTCTAAACTGAAGAGACCACCCACAGAGTGGGAGAACACATTTGCCAACAGTACATCAGACTTTATATTCTGATAACCAGAATATACAGGGAAGTTAAAAAACTAAACTCTCCCAAATTCAATGAACCAATATAGAAATGGGCAACTGAACTAAATAGAACTTTCTCAACAGAAGAAATTCAAATAGCTAGAAAACACATGAAAAAATTCATACCATCTCTGGCCATAAAGGAAATGCAAATCAAAACCACACAAAAATTCCACCTTACCCCTGTTAAAATAGCCATCATTAAAAACACCAATAACCACAGGTGTTGGTGAAGATGTGTGGAAAAAGGAACCCTCATATACTGCTGATGATAATGCAGGCTAGTGCAAGCAGTCTGGAAAAAATTAAAGGTTTCTTAAAAATTTAAACATATATCTGCCATATGATACAGCAATCTCATTCCTGGGGATATACCCAAGGGAATGCAACTCAGGTTACTCCAGAGGCACCTGCACACCACGTTTATTGCAGTGCTATTCACAATAGCCATGTTATGAAAACAGCCATGATGCCCTACTACTGACAAATGGATAAGAAAATGTGGTATTTATACACAATGGAATTTTACTCAGCCATGAAGAAGAATGAAATTTTATCATTTGCAAGTAAATGGATGGAACTGGAGAACATAATTCTGAGCAAGGTTAGCCAGGATCAGAAGAACAAAAATCATATGTTCTCCTTCATATGCAGACTTTAAATCTAGGCCAAATATAACAATGTGGTTGGACTTGGGTCATATGATTCAGGGAGAACACATAAGGGAGGTATGGGGACAGGTAAGAAACCCAAAACATGAAAGTGTTTGGTGTCCCTACTGTAGAGAAACTAATACAGAAACTTTAAAGTGACCAAGATTAATATGAGAAGGGGATCAGGAACTAATGAAAAGATCAGTTAGAGATGAATCCACTTGGGCTGTAATACATGTATACATGGAAGCAATGCTAGGAATTTCCCTGTACAGCTATCCTTATCTCAACTATAAAAGAATGCTTTGTCTTTCTTATTATTGCTTATGTTTTCTCTTCAACAAAATTATAGATAAAGTCAGGACACATTTTACCTGGGTTGGGGGGAGAGAGAGGGTGTGGGGGACAAGGAGAGAAGTGGCCCAAACAATGTATGTACATGTGAATAAATGAATAAAAAAATTTTCAAAAAATCAACTTCTTTGGTAAAGACAAAACCTTGATATAATGTAGTGTTTTTTTCCCACAATCATATCTGCTTTCTAGAATGAAGAGTTGATTCCCAACATTGATCATCCATATTTATGAATTAGCTGACTGATTAAAATTTGTTTACAACCCCCCAAAACTCTACACAAAGAATTTTGTGGTCATTCAGAGATAGGCACAGCTTGTTGAAAGATGTGAGTTGAATTTCTAAAGCTCATATTACTGCCAAGGTAAAGCTGTACCTTACTGTTCTAGTTCTCATATTGTGCACACCTCTTTCTATGGGATATTTAGTTCTAGAAATTTTTGATTGGATTATTTCTGGTGTTTACTACCATCTAAAATGGCCTCCAAACACCATCAGCATACTGTGTGGTTTTCCTAAGTACGAAAATGCTATGAAGTACCCTATAAAGAAACTATATGTGCTTATGCAAGATTCATTCAGGCATAAATTAAATTTATTAGGAAGATTTCAATGCTAATGAATCAACAGTATGTATTAAGAAATGTGACTTTATAAAGAAATACTTGGAAAATTGGTTATATGTTGATTAATTGTGCCCCTAACTGTATTTATCTTAGACAGAATCATTCAGTATTCACTAATTCAACTTTTGTGAGAATAGAAGATAACTACCAAAAATGAGAAATGCTTGTATGTATTTCTTCATTTTATTTTATATCTGATTAGGAAGAATTTTGATATCTCACTTCACTTACATACACTTTCATGCAAACATAAATGCAAACACATATGTTAACAGTAGGAACATGGATTTATGCAGTATTTTTTCACAGCTGAGTTTATATTAATTATAAGAAAATCAGCAGAGGTTATCATAAGTTATGACTTTTCATAAACCTTTTATCTGTTTTATAATTATGCTACAGGATTATAAGAATCACACCTAATCAATTCCAAATAACTAATGATAGTGGGGAAATGTAGTGATAATGGATTATTCCACTTTACTGATTATAGAGAGCCACTGAGGCTCCCCTTAACTATGGTACAAAAGATTTCAAAGTTAGGCAATACCATAAAGAGAAAAAAACAGGGACAGTTCTCAATCATGTAAAGCAATTATACAATTGTCCAATGAATTAGGACTGTTCATGTATTCCTTTACTGAGGCTCATTGAGGAAAATCATCCTCCAAACTCAGACTATCAATTATCCACTTCACTCCTTTATTGGTTTTTCTTAATTTATTGTAAAATTAGTTAGCTTCCTGATGTCATATTTGAACATAATACACTTTACACAAAACTGCTAAAAATATTAAATTCTACTGTTCAAATCTATAATTATTTTAAATGTATTTAGTTTATTCTAATTCATACAGAGAATAGCAGCCAGTAAACATGGGGAGAAACAGAGGCTACATCAGTTTTATTTAATTCGTATGCACACATTAACATTTCCAAATTTTGTATTCTGGTGCTAATCACTACTTAGCATTCACCCACTGTACCTTGAATTTAAGCTTATAAAGCCTTTTGAATATCTCCTGAAACTCATTGTTTTGATGTATTGATGTCACCCATTACCTACTTCATCAAAGTGACACTGCATTTTAATAGAGTGGCAAAGGATTAATGCTCAAATCCAGATAGCAATGTAGTTAGAAAAAAATATACAGCCTGAAGCTTCCTATGTGAAATTTCCATGTCTGTCAATCTGTCATTTTCTAAAATGAGATTTTAGTCAATGAAATTGAAGAAGGGAAACTGAATCTTTTGAAGTCTTTGTTTCTCTACTATACTCAATTAAATACAGCCAACAAAAATACACAATATTGCATGAAATTTAAATATTGTGTTTATCTTTGTTCAAGAATTTCTAATTTATGTTAAATTGTGCATTCATTTATGAATTTTTAATTTTTTTTAAAAGATGGTAGAGGAGTAGAAGTTTTCTCCATCAGACTCTTTGAGTAGGAGTCAGGATGAAAAGATGATTTTATATACAAATGAGCCAAAGGGAGAAAGAGCACTGAGATCCACAAAAGAAGGACAGGATAGGAGAAAATATGGTGAAAAAGTTGGCAAAATAAATCAAGAAACTGTAGCTCCTGTCCCAGCTCTCATGGGGGTGGGGAAGCTGAAGCCTCCACCACAAGGTAAAACAGGTGGCCTCCACACAGATTAGAAGACCTAGCTGTGAGTAAAAAATTATACTTTCTACAAAATTTATCCCCAATGTGATACTGAGAAAGTGACTTCCTCAGTGCCACAGGCCAGCATCAGACAAGAAACTTATCAGCCTTCAAACCTCAGAGAGGCGTGGCAAGGTGCCATCTTGAAATAGGACCTCATGATCAAGACTGGGGTACTTGAAAGTTCTTTTTTTATTGTACTGGAGGTCCATTGTGACATTTACAAAAGTTCTTACAATAGATCATAGTTGAATTCACCCTTCCATCATTCTTCTTTATCTTCCCTCCCCCATTACTGGAATAGACTCAACAAGACTCATTTTTTCATTTATATACATGTATATATATTTCGACCATATTCACTCTCCTTGACACTTTTCTTATATCCTCCCCCCATCCACTGGTACTAAGGCCACATGTTTTCTCTCATATGTGGAATATAGATCCAACCCAAATACAAGCAATGTTATGCAAAACAGGTTATGCTAAGGGGAGGTCCCAAACAAGAGAGGAAGGATAAAAGAAGGAAATTAAGAAGGTGAATATGATTGATGTACTCCATATACAGGAATGAATATAGAATTTTTAAACTTGTTGAAACCACCACAAGAAGGGTACCAAGGTAGAAAGGAGAAAAATAGAGGGGATGAACCAATTCAGGTTATAATATATATATACATGGAAATGTCAAAATGAAATACCCTGTATAGCTATGTAAACTCTGGGACTCTTAAAAACAAGGAGGAACTGCAGCTCAGGACTTCTTGAGATACCTGGCTGCAGTGCAATGAGAAGGGATGACCACAAGATACTCATGGAGAGGGGAAATTTTTGACTTAGTACAAGTTAAAGGGAGTCTTGGAAGGGAAAGATGCACCATTCAGTGGCATTGCCCTATCTGTCTGTGAAATTTTTCAGAAACAAAGAACCTAGCTTTCCTTGGTCAGAGCTCATGTTACAGAAGATGCCTGCAAATAGCCTACCAGCATGCATGCTTTAAAACTGAATAACTCTAGGGACTTAAAGGGTCACCGATCAGGGAGTACAAGGACTTCCAGCTATAGTGCCAATGTGGTGACTGACACCAAAAGAGAATATGGAGAAGGATAGGTTCTAACTATGGCACTCTGAAAACAGTGATAGGGCCAGTGGTATGTAGCCCCACCTTATCAGCAATAGCAGCTCCATTGACAAAGGTCAATTTCAAAAACAAAGCACCAAGCCTCTACTGACAGAAAGATTAGGTTAAAAGAGCACCCCAATTTGCTGGTAACCAGATAGACTTTGAGACTGAGTCAGACTGGGTACTCAGAAAATCAGTGAACCATATCAGCTTTCCATCACAGTGTTGGGAAAGAGATAGCTACAAGAAATGGTTGAGGAGAGAGAGGTGCATTGACATGGGTGAGTTGAGAAATTAAAGCAGCACTAGAAGCTGAGGCAGTAAAGGATCTGTTTGTGGTTGGCCTTACCCTTCTTGGCTACAGCAAGTCCCAGTGCCAGGGGATCACAAATAAAATAAAGCATAAAATGTACATATTGTGCCAGGAAGTTGCAGGCACAGTGTTCAGCATACAGGAGCTATCTGGTGTTTTGGGGGACTTGCTGACAAAGGTGGCAAAGAGCTCTGAGTTCAAGACCTGGGTTCATGCAATATCCTCCAACCTACTCCATTCCATGGGGTAGCAAAATGCTGGGTGGGATCAGAAATAATTGAAACATGAAAGCAGACCATCAGAGTCCCTCAGTTCTGCATCACAAGTGCAGAGCTCATTGCATTATTTGTTCCATCAGCTATGAGATACACTTTGGGGCCATCTTGAGCACTGCAAGAGTTTTGCCCAATGTGTGTGTGTATGTGTCGGCACAAACAGGGGACCAGGGCAGCAAATGAAAATATTCCTGATCTAAAAACTTACAAGCAGTGTGTGACCAGTAGTGGCTTTCAGAACACAAAGGGAACCCTCTAAGATGGAAACTATAAAGTAATGGAGAATTAAAACTTGACTAACACTCATCCACATAAAACATTAGTTTATATACAGGAATCAAAAGAAACTGAAGCTACTTCCCCTCTATCAGAATGGTGCTGGGGGCCAGGTCTGCTATCTTGGACACATAGAAAAACTCACCTACAAGGCTACCCACCAGACCAGTGGTGAGAAGCTATACTACAACTCTTCTACTACACATTCCTGCCAAAAGCCTGAGAATACATAAACTACACACCACTGGTGATCAAAATGTCCACTCAATGAATACTAAATGCAGAAACACAAGAAATATGAAAAAACAAGATAACATTATACCCCCAATGCTCAATAACTCCATAACAGTAACAGACCATAGGATAGTGAAGATTAAAAAGCCCAAAAAACTTGAAAACCTGATTATAAGGATTATTAATAAAATGAAAGAAGATGTGCATAAAAAGATGAAAGAATTCAAGGAAATAAAACAGGTCATGAATTAAAAAATGAATAAATTCATAAATACAAACATCTGAACAAAATTGGTAAATTAATACAGAATATGAAAGGGGAATTCAAAACAAAGATACAGTAATCATAAAAAAGAGTCAGACTAAAATTCTGGAAATGAAAAACTCAACAGGTCAAAAAACTCAATGGAAAGTCTCTCAAGTAGAGTCTATAAAATTGAAGACAAAATATACACACTTGAAGACAATGTAGATGTATTATAATAGTCAGATGAAGAAAAAGGAAAAATAATAAAGTATGAATGAAAGATGCAAGAACTTTCCAAATCCATTAAAAAAGCAAATCTATAAATCATGGGCATAGATGAAGGAGAAAAGGTGCAAGGTAAAGTTCTAGGTAAGACTCAAAGAATGACAGCCAAAAGCTCCTTAAATCTTGAGAAAGAAATACCCAAAAAGGTACAGGAATCGTCTATGATGTAAAACAGACATAGCAAAAATAGAACCTCTCCATGGCATATTCTAGATTAAACATTAAATACAGAGAAAATGAAAAGAAAATTGAAGCCTGCAAAAGAGATGTGCCATGTTACCTCTAAAGGCAAACATGTGAGAGTAAAAGTTCTGAACAGAAAGCTTAAAAAGAAGGAGGGCAAGAAATGAGGTATTTCAAGTGCTGAAAGTAAATAATTGGAAACCAACATTATTCTATCCAGTAAAGCTGTCATTTATAAATGAAAGACAAATAGAAACCTTCTGTGATCAACAAAAAACCAATTTATCACTACTGAACCAACACTGCAAAAGATACTCAAAGGAATCCTACACACAGAAAAGCAAGATAAATACAATCATGAAAATTTGGGAAAAATTAAATTTCATCAGATGAGCATTTAAGCCAACAAATAATAGAAAAGAATCAAACAGTACAAGAACAACAAAATGACAGGAATCACTACATAAATTTCACTATTAACATGTTTTCTCAATTCTTTAATCAAACAACAAAAAATAGCTGGTAGTGTTGAAAAACAAGACCTGAGCATATGTAACCTACAAGAAATGCATCTCACTGACAAAAGTAAACATTGGCTCAGGAGGAAAAAGTGGAAAACAATTTTCCAAGCTAATGGAACCTGAAAGCAGGAAGGAGGAGTATCTATAATCATGTGTGATAAAGTAGAGTTCAAGCCAAATTTACTTACAAGAGACAAACAATGTCACTTCATCATAATAATCGGAACAATCAAGAATAAATAACAATTATCAGCATATGTGCTGCAAAGATTGATGCACCCAACTCAATTAAACACATTACTGGACTGAAAAGCACAGGTAAGCCCCAGCTCAAATGCGTACTTCAATACCCCACTCTTGCCAATGGATATGTCCTAAGAATTAAAATCAACAGCGATACCTTAGAATTAAATGACAGATTAGACCAAATGGTCTTAACAGGCATCTATGGAATATTTCATCCAGCAGCTGTATAAGAAATATTCTTTCTAGCAGCCCATGGAACTTTCTCCAAAATAAATTATACCTTAGGACACAAAGCAAGTCTTAACAAATATAGGGCAATTGAAATAACTCCCTGTTTCCAATCAAACCATAATGAAATTAAAGTAGAAATTAACAGTAAAAGAAACTACTGATAATATTCAGACAAATAGAGACTGAAAAACAGAATGCTGAATGACCAATGCGTCATTGAAGAAATAAAGGAGAAAATCCAAAAGTTCCAAGAAAGCAATTAAAATGAACACATAATCTACCAGAACATTTGGGATACAGCAGAGACAGTGTTAAGGGGAAAAGTTTATAGCTATGAAAATTTATAACAAAAAACAGAAAGCACTCAAATAAATACCCTAATGAAATAATAAAGATTCGGACAAAATTTAATGAAATAGACACCAAAAGAAAAACTATGTCAACAATTAATCCAATAAAAAGCTGGTTCTTTAAAAAGGTAAAATTAGGTTGATAAGCCCCTAGCCAATCTGAGTAAAAGAAGAAGGGAAAAGATGCAAACTAATTAAATTAGAGTCTAAAATAGGACTATTACAACAAATATTAATGAAATCCAGAGGATCATGAGGAAAAATTTTTAAAATCTGTATCCAAACAAACTTGAAACATGTGGTATTTATATACAATGGAATTTTATTTGGTCACAAAGAAGAAAGAAATTTTCTCATTTGCAGGTAAATGTATGGAAGTGGAGAACATCATCTTAAGTGAATGTAGCCAAGTTCAGAGACCAAAACATGTATGTGTTTTTTCATATGTGGAATATAGACCTAATACAAAGACAGCAATGCTATGAAAAACAGGTCACACTAAAGGAAGGTCACATATGAGAGGGGTAGGATAAAAGAATGAGAAGGGTAGGGTAAAAGAAGGTAAAAAGAAGGTGAATATGGTTAATGTACTCTATACAAGAATGAATATAGAATTTTTTAATGGGTTGAAACCACCCTAAGAAAAGGACTAAGGAAGAATGAAGAAAAATAGAGGAGATGAACCAATTATAATTATAATACATATATACATGGATATGTCACAAGGATACTTCCTGTGTAGCTATCTTTATCTTAAAAAAGGGAAAATTTCATTTCTTTCTTCTTTTTTCTATTGTTTTTACAAAACTGGAGAACGGAAAGGCAGAAACATCCTGTCTGGGGGAAGGGGAGAGGTGGGTACCAGTGGGAGTGGGGAGGTCTGTGGGGAAAGGGGTTGGGATGGTGAATACGGTGCAAATATTCTGTATGCATGTATATAAATGCAAAAATGGTACCTATTGAAATGTCCAGGAAAGAGAGATAATAAGGGAGAGTGGTGGAAGGGGTGAGTTTCAAGTATGAGAGATTGAATACATTGTAAGAACTTTTGCAAATGCCACAATGTACCCACACCAAGCAAAACAATTAAAAAAAATCTTAAAAAAATGGATAAGTTTCTATATGCATTTGATCTACCAAAATTGAAACAAGAGAATATAAACCACTTTAATAGAACTATAAGGAGCAATGAGTTTGAAGCAATAATCAGAAGCCTTCCAACAAAGAAAAGCCCAGAATCCAATGCACTCATTGCCAAATTCTATAGAGAATCTTTACCCATACTCTCCAAACTATTCTAGGAAATAGCAATGTAATGGAAACTATCAAACACATTCTATTAATTTAGTATTATACTCACTCCAAAACTGGACATGACACAACTTTAAAAGAGAATTTTACAACACACAAGAGCTCTAGGACACAGTCAAACCTAGGCATTCACAATGTGGAAGAAAGGAGTTGAAATACAAACTAAAGGCTTGGAAAATCTATTTGATGCAATCATCAAAGAAAATTTTCCAAATCTATGTAGAAATATAGACACCCATGTATAAGAGGCATTTGGAACTCCAAATAGACATTATCAGAAAAAGAACAACCCCATGATGCATCATAATTAAAATGCCAAATCTAGAAAACAAAGATACTGAAAGCTGTAAGAGAAAAATGCCAGCTTACATATAAAGGTAAACATATAAGAAGCACTCCACCCTAAAAGCTAGGAAAACATGGAACAATACAGTTCAAGTTTTAAGAGGGAATACTGCCAACTGTGAATATTTTATCCAATAAAGCTGTACTTCAATCCTGAGTGAGAAATAAAGACCTTCCAAGACAAGGACAAGCTAAAGCAGTTCATGTCCACCAATGCTACATTACAAAGAATACTTGATGAAATAATAAACATGGAACAGATGGAAAAACAATCACAAACACAAGAAGGTTAGGAAAGAATAAAACTCAAAGGAGTTGACGAACCTACATGAGCTAGGAAAAGAACAAGCATGACCAACTCAGAAAATCAGCAAAACCCAAAGTTGAACAAAGTCAAAAGTAAAACATAATCAACAACAGACTCCTTCTGGGACAAAAAGCAACACAAGCACAGGAAGCAGTAAACACATCTTAACCACAACAATTAATGTAGATGGACATAACTCTTCATCAAGACAGTAATTGTCAGATTGGATTAAAAAGTAAGATTTAACAATCTATTGTCTACAAGAAACACACCTCACAACCAAAGACACACAAACAACAAATGTAAGATTAGAAAAATGATTTACCAGTAATGCAAAAACCTAAAGCAAGCAGGAGTAGCTATTATTCTCATAGCAGACAAAACAGATTTTTTGCAAAAATCAGTCAGAAGATTTAAAGAAGGTCACTATATACTAAGAAAGGGATCAATGCAACAAGAAGATATAACAATGCTAAATGTATATGCACTGAACATCAGAGCCCCACATTCATAAAACAAACACTTGTGAGATTAAAGGAAGAGACAGAACCTGATACAATAATTGTGGGAGATCTCAACACCCCACTCTCATCCATAAACAGATTGTCTAGGCAGAAAATCTGCAAAGATACCCTAAAACAAAAAAAGACCTTAGACAAAATGGACATAACAGACATTTATAGAATATTTCATCCTATGACAACAGATTACACATTCTTCTCATCAGCTGGTGGAACTTTTTCCAAAATAGACCATATCCTAGGTAATAAAGCAAACCTCAACAAATACAAAAAAATTTGAAATAACCCATTGTATCCAAACAGACCATATGGAATAAAATTAGAAATCAACAGCAAAGAAAACAACAAAATCTGTTCAAACTCATGGAGATTGAACAACACAGCTTTGAATGATCCCTGGGTCATTGAAAATATTAGGACAGAAATTAAGAAATACCTAGAGTCAAATGAAAATGAAAACATAAGTTACCCAAACCTGTGGAATACAGTAAAGGCAGTCATAGAGGTTAAGTTTATTGCCATGAGTGCCCACATAATGAATTGGAAACCCCCCTCAAAATTATAATGAATTCATGAAACCAAACCTGGTTTTTTGAAAAATAAAATAAGCAAAATCAACAACCTCCCAGCCAAACAAACTAAAACAGAAAAGTTATAAATTAATAAAATCAGAGATAAAATGGGAATATTACAACAGACACAGAAAATTCAGACAACCATAAGGGAATACTTAAAAAAAACTATACTCCTGTAAATTGGAAGAGTGAAAAAAATAGATAAATTTCTTGACAAATATGACTCACCAAATTGAACCAAGAGTTTATTAAAAACTGAAACACATCTATACAAGCAATGAGATTGAGACACAGTGAAAAAGAACCCCTTAACAAAGAAAAGCCCAAGTCCTAATGGATTCACTACTGAGTTTAATCAAACTTTTAAAGAAGAACTAACACCAGTGCTCTTCAAATTATTCCATAAAGTATTGGATAAAAAAAAATCCAAAAACACATTAAAAAGATCATACACTAAGATTAAGTAAGTTTCATTCTGGTGATGAAGTGAAGGTACAACATTCACAAATCAATAAATATAAATAAACTCAAAGACAAACCCACATCATATCAATGGTTGCAGAAAAATCCTTTGGCAAAATTCAACATCCTTTCATTATAAAAGCTTGAAGAAATTTGGAATAGAAGGCACCTTTCTCAACATTATAAAGGCTATATGTGACAAAACTATAGCCAACATCATACAAAATGAGAGAAAAACTGAAACCATTTCCTCTAAAATTAAGAATGAGGTAAGGGTGTCAACTCTCCCCACTCTTATTCAACATAGTGCTGGAATTCCTAGCAAGAGCAAAAAGACAGAAGAAAGAAATACAGTACCAGGTGCTGGTGACTCATGCCTGTAATTCTAGCTATGCAGGAAGCAGAGATCAGGAGAATTGTGATTTGAAACCAGATGGGGCAAATAGTTTGTGAGACCCTAACTCAAAAATAATTGACACACAAAACAGGGGCTGGTGGAGTGTCTAAAGCTGTAAACCCTGAGTTCAATCCCCGGTACCTCCTCCCCCAAAAAGGAAATAGAGGGGACTCAAATAGATAAGGAAGAATTCAAATTGTCCCGATTTGCAGATGATATGATCCTATATTAAAGAGACTCTAAAAATTCCACCCAAAACTCTTAGACCTCATAAACACTTTCATCAATGTAGGAGGACAAAAAATCAATACACAAAAATCAGTAACATTTCTATATACAATGAACAGTCTGAGGAAGAAATCAGAAAAACAATACTATTCACAATAGTTTCAAAAAAAATAAAATACCTAGGAATGAATTTAACAAAAGATGTGACTGACCTACACAATGAAAATTACAAGTCACTAAAGAAAGAAATCAAAGAAGACATCAAAGTTAGAACGACATCCCATACTTATGGGCCAGCAGAATCAATATTGCAAAAATGTCTAAACTGACAAAAAGCAATCTACATGCTCAGTGCAATCCCACCAGTGATACTTTTTACCAAGATAGGAAGGTCAATCTTAAAGTTCATATGGAAGTACAAAAGATCTCAAACAGACAAAGCAATTCTGAGCCAAAAGAGTAATGCTGGAGGTGTCACAATAACTGACTTCAATCTACTACAGAGCGATAGTAATAAAAACAACATGGTACTGGGACAAAAACAGACATGTAGACTAATGGAATATAAGACCCAGACACAAACCTATACACAGGATTCCATCTCTTCCCAGTCAAAACAGCTGTCATTAATAACACAAACAATAACAAATACTGGAGAGGATTTGGGGAAAGTGAAACACTGTCAGTGGGAATATAAATCATTGTGACCACTATGAAAAGCAATAAGGAAGCTCCTCAAAAAACAATTTAAAGGTGAAACTACCATATGATCCAGCAATACTATTACTAGACATAGTTCCAAAATAATGTACTCCAGGATATGATAGAACATCTTGCATACCCATGTTCATTGCAGCTCTATTTATAATAAACAAGCTTTGGAAGCAGCCTAGATGTCCTATGATTGATTAATAAATTAAGAAAATGTGGAATATATACATAATGGAATTTTTTTCTGTCAGAAAGAAGATTGAAATTATATTATTTGCAGGTAAGTGGAAGGAACTGGAGAACTTCATGTTAATCGAGTAAGCCAGGCTCAAAAAATCAAAGGTCTACCATCTCTCATATTTGGGCACTAGGTCTATACATTAAAAGTATATATAGAAACATATATTATACATATGTAGATATATGTGTGTGTGTATATATACGTATATATATATATACATATATATATATATAATATATATATATATAGTGAGAGAAGGAGAATTGTATGAGTGAGTCCATCTGAGGGGGCTATGGGAGGTGGGAGAGATAAAGAAAGTATTAGAGAATGTGAAACACTGATAGAATCTATTTATATATGAATATAATATAATGCACTATACAGTAACTGTTGAAGATTAGTGGAGCATTGTGATAGAGAATAAATTACTAATGGAGGGAGGTGCTTAATTTGATTAAAGCAGCTTATACATACAGACCTGATATACACAGGTGAAGCCTCCTTGATATATAAATATGCACTTAAAAAAAATTAGGGGCAGGAGGGAAAAATAAAACTTTTCTGGGACTGAGTACTGGTGGATGGGGGTGGACACGTGGAAATAGGGAATGAAGGTGTATGGTAGATTTATTTTGTATGCAAATATGAAAATAGAAGAATGATCTAAAAGAGATTATAGGAAATTTAATTCATTACAAGGTATTGCTATGTAGCTTGTCTTTCATAGAACAAATGAAACAGTTTTTTGGATACACATTGTGTTCTAAAATCAATATATGTCAATAATCAGAGGAAATTAAATGATTACAACTTCACAAACCATAAGGAATGTGTCTCTGCTTTCACATTACATCCCTCAGATGCTCTTCGTAATCTAGGCATATGTGTATGAAATATGAAATATAAGTATAATGTGAAGAGGTTTATATAAGTGCTAGATGGCTGTAGGTGCTTTGGTGTAGAATAAATGCTTAATATATTTGACACCCTATGCAAATAGCACAAGACACTTGAGTAGTCACCTGCACCATTTCATTAGACAAGACTTGTGAGTCAGGAAATAGAATTTTCTGAGAAACTGTCAATATTAGAATTAAAACAGATATTACAAAGGCAGAGGGTATCCTCTTTTTAGCATAAGATATCTGTATATTCCTAATGGTGAGACAGGTGTATTTCATGTTTAATTATGCAAGTTACCTGATTGTATTGTTTCTCTGCAAATTGAAATTGTAGTTAAGTTCAGTTTTCTAAACATCTCATTTGAAATGAGAACAACCAATGATAGTCACAACTGTTGAAGTTCTCAATATAGAAGGTTCACATTTTTAATTAATTAAATATATATTTTAATTTTAGGTCACTCTCTTTGTGTCTCTAACTTTGTCTCTCTCTCTTTCTTTCTCTCTGACTTTGTCTCTCTCTCTCTTCTCTGTGTACATGTGTGCGGGGCCACTCTGAAGATGCTCAGTTCAACTGCGAGAAGATTTAGCTTCTGCAGTTTTTTTTTTCCTTTGGTGGCACTGGGGTTTGAACTCAAGTCCTCATACTTCCTAGCAGGTGCTTTTACTACTTGACCCAGTTCTCTAGCACAAGTTTAAGTTTTTGAAAGTCCAAAAGCCAATGTTAGATAATGTTTTTTTTTTTTTCCTTTTCCTTTACAAATGAGTAAATGTCTTCTTGAAACTTTAGACTTTGGTATTTACTATTTTGTAACACTCCAGATTAAGGAAATAGACTCTTGTTTTTATAGGAGAGGAAGACTAATTTAATAGGGTTTTAGTTCTTTTCACACAGTTTCTTCTGTATGATATATAGAATAACTTGCTAAAAGAGAGCACAATTTTAATTATTTATGAAGAATATAGTCAGTTTAAACACTGAAAATTTTGAGGAGTAATTGCCATGAAGTAGAGCAAAACAAGGAAAACTGAGAGATTTTGGCTACAGATTTTAGAAACTTCTAAATTTGGTGACTGGGGAGTGGAGTGGCCATTCATACACTCATTCACTCACTTTCTTTTTTGAGTATAGCAACACTTATTTCTTCAGAAATGTGTAGAAGTGACTTCTGTTTAGCTGTGATCAAAGAGAAGCTGTTTTGTAGAAGGCAATGACATAAGAAGTCGAAAACACTGTCAGAATGATTGCAGAAAAAAGATGAGTGTGAAGTATGTAAGCATTTCTGCTATCATATATCACACGCTATGTGATATATATTAAAGTACATAATTAATGAAAGTTAAATCTATAAAAACTCTTTGACCCAATATTTTCCATATTTAGTAATTTGTGCTGTGGAAATGCTTATGCAAGTATATAAACATATACCTATAGAGGTATATGTAAAAACATTATATTAGGAAAATACCAAAAATAATTACAAATATACTATTTTACTATTGTTATACAGAAATTAAACATGAATTTATACATCATATAAAATTACTATTTTATGATCACACTTTAGAAAATATATTCTTTCAGTTTGTATAAAGAATGAAGAAGGTAGATATAATCATTGAATAATAGTAACTGTCTTAGGGTGGATTACAGAATATTTTCACTTTGTATTTCACATATTTCTTTTTTTCCTTTTTTTTATTTTTTTAAGTTTGTATGAATGTTTTTTGTTCATTTATTCACATGTGCATACATTGTTTGGGTCATTTCTCCACCCTGCCCTGCTCTCCACCCATCACCCCCTTCCCCCCTCAATTGCAGGCAGGTCCCGTTCTGCCCTTATCACTGATTTTGTTGAAGAAAAGACATAAGCATAATAAGGAAGACAAAGCATTTTTGCTAGTTCAGTTAAGGATAGCTATACAGAGAGATTCCTACAATTGCTTTCGTGTACCCTCGTGTTAAGACCAATGTTGATTCAACTTTAACTGAGCTTTACATTGGTTCCTGGTCCCCTGCTCATGATAACCTGTCATTTTAAGGTTTCTGCTTTAGTTCCTCTGGAGTGGGGACACCAAACGCTTTCATGTTTTGGGTTTTCTATGTATTCCTATATCTCTCGTTTGTGCTCTCCCCTTGTCATGTGATTCAAGTCCAACCACATTGCTGCATTTGCCCTAGATTTAAAGTCTGCATATGAGAGAGAACATATGATTTTTTGGTCTTCTGAGCCTGAAAGATCTCACTCAGAATTATGTTCTCCAGTTCCATCCATTTACCTACAAATGATAAGATTTCATTTTTCTTCATGGATGAGTAATATTATATTGTGTACAAGTATCACATTTTTTTGATCCATTCATCAATAGTGGGGCATCTTGGTTGTTTCCATAACTTGGCTATTGTTAATAGCACTGCAATAAACATGGATGTGCAGGTGCCTCTGGTGTAACTTGTGCTGCAGTCCTTTGGGTATAACTCCAGGAGTGGGATTGCTGGATCATATGGCAGGTCTATGCTTAGATTTTTAAGTCTCCAAATTTTTTTCCAGAGTGGTTGTACCAGCTTGCATGTCCACCTGCAGTGGATTAGGGATCCTTTTTCCCCACATCCTTACCAACACACATTATTGTTGGTGTTTTAATGATGGCTGTTCTAACAGGGGTGAGGTGGAATCTTAGTGTGGTTTTGATTTGCATTTCCTTTATGGCTAAAGACGGTGAGCATTTTTTCATGTGTTTTTTGGCCATTTGAATTTCTTCTTTTGAAAAAGTTCTGTTTAGTTCAGTTGCCCATTTCTTAATTGATTCATTAATTTTAGGAGAGTTTAGTTTCTTAAGTTCCCTATATATTCTGGTTATCAGTCCCTTGCCTGATGTATAACTGGCAAATATTTTCACTTACTCTGTGGGTGGTCTCTTCAGTTTAGAGACCATTCCTTTTGTTGTGCAGAAGCTTTTTAATTTTATGAAGTCCCATTTATTCATCTTTTCTCTTAGTTGCTGGGCTGCTGGGGTTCTATTGAGGAAGTCTTTGCCTATACCTATTTGTTCCAGAGTGTTCTCTGCCCCTTCTTGTAGTAACTTAAGAGTTCAGGTCTGATATTTAGGTCTTTGATTTATTTTGAGTTGATACTAGTTCAATGTGATAGACATGGATCTAGTTTCAGTTTCTTGCATTTGGGTAACCACTTTTCCCAGCAACATTTGTTGAAGAGGCTGTCTTTTCCCCATCATATATTATTGACATTTTTGTCAAAAATGAGGTGGGTATAGTTGTGTGGATTCATATCTGGGTCCTCTATTCTGTTCCATTCGTATTCCTGTCTGTTTTTCTGCCAGCACCACCCTGTTTTTATTGCTATTGGTTTGTAATATAGTTTGAGGTCAGGTATTGTGGTACTTTCAGAATTGCTCTTTTTGCTGAGTATTGTCTTGGCAATTCACAGTCTCTTTTGTTTCCAAATGAACTTTAGGTTAGATTTTCAATCTCTGTGATCAAAGTCATTGGGATTTTTATGGGAATTGCATTAAACATGCAGATTGCTTTTGGTAGTATACCCATTTTTACTATGTCACCATTTCTTCTCCTGTGGTTTGGTATTGCCTGTGCTTTTATGGTTTTGTTTGCTTTCATTTTCTCTGTGCAGAATTCCTTGGAGAATCTTTTGTTGTAGTGCCTTGGTGGTCATATATCATTTTAGTTTCTGCTTATCATGGAAGACTTTTTTTCTTCTGCCTATTTTGAATGATAGTTTTGCTGGTAGAGTATCCTAGGATTGAAGTCATTTTCATTCAGTTCTTGGAAGACATCATTCCATGCTCTTCTTGTTTTAATGTTTCTGTTAAGAAGTCTGCTGTGATTTTTATGGGTTTACCTTTGTATGTTATTTGTTTTTTCTCTCTTACAGCCTTCAATATTCTTTCTCTAGTCTCTGTACTTGTTTTAATGATTATATGCCATGGGGTAGTTCTATTTCAGTCAGGTATGTTTGGTGTTTTGGAGGCTTCTTGTACCTGAGTGGGCATAGTTTTCTCTACATTTGGGAAATTTTCTGTTATTATTTTGTTGAGTATATTATGCATTTCTTTTGCTTGCATCTGTTCTCCTTCGTCACTGCCCATGATTCTCAGGTTTGGTCTTTTGATGGATCAGTGAGTTCTTGCATTTTCTTTTCACAGGTCTTGAGTTGTTTAACTAATAGTGCTTCAGTTTTTGTATTTCACATATTTCTAATTTTTAAAACTTTATTGATTAAACCAGCTGCATAATTTTTAATACACAACAAGAATTAATTTAAATGGTCATGGTAAAACTTTGTCCAGTTCACCAGCTGAATAAGGTAGTCCAATTAAACAGCTATTTGTCTTTTCAAGTACTGGTCATAAGGAGGTATTTGTACATACAGGGGGCAAGAGAAAAAGTTAAATATGTCTCAATATCCATTACAAGTTTTGAAATTTTCAAGGAGAATTTCATATGAAAATTTATGCTTTATATCATATGTACATAGATGTTTGCACAATTATTGGAAGTGAAGTCTCATTATATTGTTAAAGAATAGGTTATAAAATTGAAATTTGACACATAATTACCTTTGGTTAATGACATCCAATATTTGCCATGGTGGTCCCATAAGATTATAAAGGAGTTGTATTATTGCCTTATGCTATTATGTCTCATCTCTTTTTTCTTTTTCATAGTGGTAGTGGGGATGGAACTGAGTGCCTCATGCTTTCTAGACTGGCTCTATAACTGCTGAGCTACTCCTCCACCCCTCTCTTGTGTTCAGTATTTTTGAGATAGAGTCTCGTGAACTATGTGTGCATGCTGGCTTTGAACTATGATCCTACTGATGTCTGCCTTCTTAGTAGCTAGAATTATAGGTGTGAGCCACCAATGCCTGGCCAATTTTCCACATTTGAGTTTTTTTTGTTTGTTTGTTTTTTTGTTTTTTAATGAGACTGGAGTTTGAACTCAGGAATCTGTACTTACAAATCAGTCACTCTACTGCTCAATCCATACCTCCTACATCCTACCACTTAGGAGGTTCTACCGTCATGCTATAGCACTACAGGCTGGTCACCAAACCTTTAACACATAGGCCTATGTGGGAACATATCTAAACCATAGTACCTAGTGCAGTGTTAGTCACCATAACATCAGAGTGCAATGTGTTCCTCACAGGTTTGATGATAATGGTGTAAGTAAGCCTACTGTGATGCTAATGGTATGAAAATATTGAACAATTAGGTATGGGGCTAAATAACTGATAGCTCCCTGAGAAAAAATGCAATTCTAGAATCATTCATGATTTCCCATGTTGATCTCCATGCTTCCTTCATTACAGAGGTTCTCCTGGAGATATTTCTTATGGAATTCCCAGGAAATAAGGTCAGCTTTTGTGTTTTCCAAATAAGTCATTTAGTTTGATATTGAAGGTTATCTTCTTTTTCTAAGGGTAGTAAGGTGTAAAATAAGTCATCATTAATTATCGGAGTAGCACAGGATCCTGGACTTTTAACCTTTTCACAGTGAGTACAAGAGAGAAACGACCCAAACAATGTATGTACATGTGAATAAATAAGCAAACAAAATAAAGAGAGACTCCTGACATAGTACAGCAAGAAAATAAGACACAAGTTCCAGTCTGCCACTTAGGCCTCTTCAGCAACATAACTGGCCTTAGTATGGGTCATTACTTTAACTCACCTGCTAGCAATGGCTTCCAGGGCACACCTCAAGAAGTGGATGGCACCCTAAGACATTTTTAGGGACTGGTTGCTAGCCTTGTCTCACTGTTCTCCACTGACGTGGGTCCCTGACAGCCAGCACCAAATAAGCTGAGATAGTGCCAATGACCAGTGCACCTGCTGACACTGACAATTGGCCAGTACATCCTGGGCCAATTCTACTTTGGAGAAAACAAATTTATGAAGATTTACAAATGGAAGACAGAATTGTGGTCTTTCACTGAGAAGTGGTTCTGGGTTATAGGCCCCTACTCACTTCCAGGCAAAGGGACACAAAACTCTGCCAACTCTTATATTTTATCCATTATTTGAGAGTGTATTCCTTCTGCTTATAAAATTTTTATGGTGAAACAGCCTCAGGTAGGTCCTTCAGGAGATAATCCATTAGAAGTCATTGTTATGATGGGAGGTGATAGCTCTGAGAATGCTATTCCCCTGAAGAACTTTCTGTGGGATAAGTTGTGGAGATGGAAGTCTGGGACACTGCTGATGTTGACATTAGTTAGGCTTGTGTGTGTGCTTGTTTCAGAGTTTTTAAAAATGAAAAAATGTTTTTCAAGTAAAGAAAAGACCAAAAAATTACCAACAGAAAAAAGTCTATAGAATGAATCAATAAAAAAAGAAGATAGCTGGGCAACAGTGGCTCATGCCTGTGATCCTAGCTACTCAAGAAGCAGAGCTCAAGAAGTTCATGGTTGGAAGCCAGCCAAGCAAATAGTGGCAGGATCATATCTTGAAAAAACCCAACACATAAATAGGGCTGGAGGAGTGGGTAAATAGGTAGGGCCCTGCCTAGCCAATGTGAGGGCCCTGAGTTCAAACCCCAGTACTACCAAAAAGAAGAGAAACGTGTGAAACTATACAATGTGTTTGTGGTTTTAAGATAAATAATAGGAGACCAGGAACTAGAGAAAAGGTTAGATTAAAAAGAATTAACCTAGAAGGTAACACCCACGCACAGGAAATCAATGTGAGTCAATGCCCTGTATAGCTATCCTTATCTCAACCAGCAAAACCCCTTGTTCCTTCCTATTATTGCTTATACTCTCTCTACAACAAAATTAGAAATAAGGGCAAAATAGTTTCTGCTGGGTATTGGGGGGGGAGTGGGAGGGGGTGGAGTGGGTGGTAAGGGAGGGGGTGGGGTCAGGGGGGAGAAATAAACCAAGCCTTGTATGCACATATGAATAATAAAAGAAAAATGAAAAAAAAAAATAAATAAAAATGTAAAAAAAAAATCTGTAAAGTAAAAACGAAGTTACAGGAAGTTATGGTTAATTTATCACATAAGAAGCAAAAATAAATAAAATTAGCATAGTATGTGTTAGACAAGTACTCTACCACTTGACTTATGCCCCCAGCACTTTTGTTTGAATTTTTTTTTTTTTGAGATAGGGCCTCCCTGACTTTTTGCAGACTGACCTCAAACTTGTAAAACTCCTGCTTCTGCCTCCTCTTGAGT
Organism: Castor canadensis; assembly: GCF_047511655.1. NCBI lineage: Eukaryota > Metazoa > Chordata > Mammalia > Rodentia > Castoridae > Castor > Castor canadensis. The sequence continues at coordinate 23,055,547 of NC_133390.1, read as the reverse complement.
AGCTAGGATTACAGACATATGAGAAGCCCTGGGTTTATTTCCCAGTATTGCAAAAAATATTAAAAAATGGTATAAATTTTTATTTTATAAAAATTTAAAATTTAAAATATAAATTTATTTTATATTTTTTAATATAAAATATTAAAAAATGAGTAAAAAATGGTATGGAAAATGGTATGACTAAAATGAGTCAGCAGAAGTTGGGAAGTAGTTGTTGTGAGCCTACAGATGTGACGAAGAAGAGAAAATAGTTGTTTTATCTAAAAAGAAGGCAGTATGGAGAGAGTAAAAAGAGAGAAAAAAAAAAGCAGGATAAATAGAGGGGTCAGAGTGGCCACAGTTATAGCTGTTGGAATAACTTCAACAACAATGCTGCTATAAAACATGACTGTTGCATTGCATTTTAATTGTGATCATTCTACTGCAATTTTTACTGAGCTCTAGCTGTGTAGCTATTGATATTTTTAACTCTGTTGTGGTCTATTCTATTTGTACAAGTCTCCATTAATAAACATAACTTGAGGAAGCACTTGTTCACTGAACTTGTTAAAAGGCTGCTTGACATTGTTGACAATTTGATTAGCAAGGTGACAGTTTTAAAAAAGCTCATTTCTTTTTTCCCTTCCAATTTTTCTACTGTATTATCTCTTCCTATAACCTATTGCATGGTTCTTCAATCTTTACTTTGCCATGTGTTTTGAGCTTCATTTTCTTAAAGATTTTCAGTTCTTAATGTCTTTCTTCCCTAATCTGGAGTATCATTATATAGATTTGGCACAAAATTTGGATAACAATATTCTCTACATCATATATTGAATGTCTAGACCATATCTAAAGTTTGATATTTCTTCTTTAGTGATATTTACTTCTGATAAATACATTTCATCATTAAAATCCTATAATACATTTCAGTTTTCCTAAATTCTGTTGACACATTTCAGATTTACATATGGATTACATTGGAACTAATGCAAATTCAGAAAAATAAATAAGGTTGAGTTATAATGTTTAAAAAATTTGATTCTTTGATGATGTCATGATGAAAATACTTAGAACTCCTGACCATATAAACAAATTTGTAAGTTATGCTTAATGCATGTGATCCATTTCATATGAATGTTTGAAAACTAGAGAAAAACTGCTTTATTCTTAGGGTTAAAGGAAGCATATACTAAATGTTTTCCATATGAAAGTGGAAGAGCTTCTTAAATCCTAACTATTGCTAATGGAAATTGAATGAATTGATTTAACTTTAAAACACATGAAGCTTAAGGTCTGAAGGTGTACAACAGAATTTAGTGGGTGCCTTAAATTTTTTGTTCTCTGAAATTTCACATAAGCTATCCATTTTATTGATTACTGGCACCAACTAATAAAAGCCAATTTCTTAGTATTACTCAATTATAAAAATAGAATCCAGATATAAGGCTTAATTTTGTAAAACAGCTTTTACTTTTTCAATCTCTTAAGTGAATTTCATATTCTTAATTTTCTCACCAGGTTGTTCCATCCCTCAATGCAATCACAGAAAAGTTACAATCATTATGGATTCAGTTCAATGATCTTAACTATTCAAGGAAAGAAGACTTGGGATTTTAAAAGGCTAGAATAGCAAGCATAGCCATCATGGAGTAGTGACTAGGGTTGTCCAGAGGTACATCAGAGTGTACTATAAGTTGTTTGGGGATGAGTTAAAAGGAGGGTATATTTTGATGGTTTCCAAAATGTTGCCAATTATAAGCATAATGGCATTAGGTTAGTTATTACAAAAATTAGTTTATACAGTTATACAAAACAAATAAGGCAAGGAAGTTATCAGATATGAAATTGGTTTATGTTTCCATGTAAAGATGATTGAAAATTATAGACCTTTTTTTTTTGGCTTCCCAATCTCCAGAACCAGGTGAGGATTTTAATGAAAAGGGAAAATTTACTCATTTCATTCTTAAAAATATATCCCTGCTAACTTCAGTTATAATAACTGAACAGAAAAAAAGAAAACAACACTTAAAAATTTAGTGAAATCCTACAAGTATTACATAATCTATCTTTAGCTCAATTTAAACTACTCTACACTCAGTTCCTTGAGTAGTGTAGTAAGATACAACATGAGTTCTTCAACTTGGTAACTTATATATCATATGTAAAACATTTTTTAATGGCTCTACTGTAAGCATATTTCATTGAAAAGGAAAATTAGGTGATTATGTATGAATATCCTTGCATTCAGTAAGCAGGCTTAGTAACAAATCAAAAATTGCATTTTAATTTGCAGTTTCTTCTTGATCTACTACTAATGAAAGTTTCACTGAATTATCTGCTTAAAGGTCAAAATGCTAATTAGGAGTTTCTCAGAGATAACTTAGATATGTGGAAAATGATGACCTTAGCTTTTTATCTTGAGTTAACTTATTTTGTACTCTGTCTTCTCAAAGTTCTCATAACAATGAAGATCATTTGTAACATTAAATACTTCCCATTTCTACTCAGTACATACATTCCCTTTTAAAGGAAAAAATTGTGTACATTTTACTACAATTACCATTATAATGTTACTTCGTAATATTCAATTTAGCAGGCTAAATTTTATACACTACTTTTTAATCTCTAAGTAGTTATCATTTTTAGAATATGTGGTGTATTTAAAAATTCTTAATCTTATAATTTGACATTTTTAGATCCAGACAGAATGAATCATTCCACCGTAGCTAGCCTATCATATGTGCTAAATTTTTTTTTTTTTTTTTTTTTCATTTTTCTTTTATTATTCATATGTGCATACAAGGCTTGGTTCATTTCTCCCCCCTGCCCCCACCCCCTCCCTTACCACCCACTCCGCCCATATAATTTGAAAATTCACGGCATATAAATCAAATTTTGTTTGTTAAAATGCTCATGGAATATAGATATCTTTTCATTCTACTAAATATCACACTCAATACACAAACATAGCTATGTTCTGCAAAATAAAAGTGTATTTTAAAGGATCATAACCATCTGCTTGAAGTCACAAGCAGCATAATAAATTCATCAGTAGTAGTAGCTGTGTGTATGTGTGTGTGTGAGTGTGTGTATACCAAATTCCCTTTGTCTTAAAAAACAACATAATGTCTGCAAAAACATACACAATGACTTGGTTCTAGCAGTAAAGTGATAGTACGCTGGAAAGGAATAATTTCATAGAGTTTAATGGAGAAGGAATTTCAAAGGCTTTGACAGATTTAAAGGGAATCAATAAAGTCTTTGATAGGCTTAAGCAGGATCATTTTACTATGCTGTTATAATCTGATAAAACCATCAAAATCTGAAAATATCATAAACCCAAAATGCATATAATACAACTCACCTTCTGAGCATCATAGCTTAGCAACATAGAACACTACAGCAAATCAGTTGTTTGTATCCTCCCTGATTGCATGAGTCACTGGGAACTGTAGCTCACTTACATTGTTGAGCATCAGAAGAAAGTATGAAACTACAAATTCCCTGAAAAAGATCCAAATTTAATATTTGAAGGATAGTCTCTACCAAATGTGTATTATTTTTGCACCATGATATTGTTATAAAATTTTTAGGTGAACAAGATAAGTTCAACAGAAGCTGAGCCTTTGGTGAACAAAACTCGCCCCTGTTAAACCACAGTCTGATGTGGAGTGAAAAAGGTCCCTCATCCATTCTCATCATCTCTCTTTTGAGTTTATATAGTTGAGCCCATCAGACAAAGTCAACGGGAAGCCAGAGGAAATGGAAAACTTTGACTTTCGATAAACTCCAGTGTCTGAATTTCAGAGTGGAACTGAATGAAAAATGGATACTAGGTTGTATTTTTCAGGATACAGTATTTTCATGGACCAGAAGACTCAATATCAACTGATATCAGGGGTTTTTGTTGACCAACAGACTAAACACAAATAAAAAAAATCCAGAAAAAATGTTTGTAGAAAATTAAAACTTAGCCAGGCACAGTGGCTTACATCTGGTATAACAGCTATTGCGAAGCAGAAAAGCAGAGGATGGCAGTTTGAGGCCAGCCAGGGTAACATGTTAGTGAGACCACATCTCAATCAACAAGCCTGGTGTGGTGGAATATACGCTTCCTCCCAGCTGTGCAGGAGGTGTAAGTAAGTGTATCACCATCCAGGCCAGTTGGAGAAAATATGGTAGATGTCACCTGAAAAATAACTAAACCAAAAGGTCTGGAGGCATGGCTGTACTGGTGGTGTGCCTGAATAGCAAGTGCATGGCCCTGAATTCAAATCCCAGTACTACCAAAAATAAAAAAGAAAACTGCAATCTTAATTATAAAATTTCTAAGGAAAGTCAAAGTGGAATAGATCAAAAAAGCAAAACAAAACAAAAAAAAACCCCGGAAACATAAGAAAGTTAAAGCAGACACACTACCTGACATCAAGATTTGCTATAACACCACATAAATAAAATATCATGGCATTCATAGATCAATGGACCAGAAGAGAGGATAGACATAGAGTTATAAAAGTGACTGTGTCTGATATAACCAGCATCTGTGTCCTTTTAGTATTAAAAACTATTGGGAAGTAGTATACAACTGATCAAATGAAACAATATTTCAGAGGACTTATCTTTGTTAAATATGAAAACATACTGAAAATACAGCTTTTAGTGAAATGGGATAATCTTTGTTTCTTTTCAATAGATACATGTATCTATCAATTAGTGTTATTTATCTTCAGACTGTTATTGTTCCAGCATAAATTCTATTCCTCTGTGTTGTCTTGACAACTACAGCACTGAACAAGCTACATCTCTGCACACAAGTAGAAGGAAATTTGACAAACTTTTCAGAGCAATATAACATTTCCTCAATATTTTGCTAATTTGTCACTAGAACTTGTTTTGATTTATCATAAAAAACATTTATCTGAAAGTTTTGGAAGACTACGTTAAATTCTTCTTCATTTTGTTAAAATAATTATTTGGGAATAATCTAACTTGAAAAATTCTTTGTTATTCTGTCATTGGAGTCCTCCAATTTTTCTTGGTACATATATTATTTATATAAACTTTTTTTTACCATCTTGCCTAGGATTTCACACTGCAGGCAAAACATAACAGAATCTGAATAAAGTATGGTATTCCTTTGAAAGGAAGAAGAAAAGTCAATTTGTAAAGCATGCCTGAGAGAGGGAAAATGAAATGACCACTAGCCTTAGCTCTTTTCTCATACAGATCAACTTTAGGAAATCGGATTTATTGACTGATAATGTGATTTTTTACACACATTGCATTCTGAAGAATATGGAAGCCCAGTTTGAGACTATTTTTCTACAGTAGTGTAGGAGGGCAAATCCTCAATCTTCTTATGTTTTTATGTTGTGATTTTCACAGCTTATCAAATATCTTAAGAGGACAAATTCATCAGTCACACATCTGCTGAAGCTCTTGAATTTCCTTAGACTATAAGAATTCTTTAGTTTATAATAAAAATGATATCAAGCTAACTACAAAATTATACTTTTAGGAGCATATTATAATTAATATGAAGAAAAAAAATTCAGTTTCCCAAGAACCAATTAATACTCTATGCAGCATGTCTTCCAGTATAATTTTGACAGAATAAAGACCTTGAGAACATTACATTTTTGTCTTCCTTGACTTCTCTCTTTTTTTACAAAATTAGAAACCAAATGGAAGAATGAATATTTTGGTGTACACATACAAATGCAAACATACATACACATACACGCCAGGACACATACATACATGTGCAGATATATTTGTATGTTTACAAAGACACACAGAAGTTATTCACATATACAAGTACATACATGTATCTACTCAATCAATCTAAAATTAGACTGTAGGCAATTTTAACCTGGAAAAGAATAAGAAAGGAATATCAAATAACATATAGATTGAGAAAACAGTTCTACTTATGAGACTCATATTATTCCCACTCCTTTCTTTTACTTCATTGACTGGGTATGGGAGGATCATGGATATGAAAGTGACAAATATTTTGTGTATAATTTTTGTTGTTTCTCCTGCTGTTGTTTAATGAGTTTTAATCTCTATTTGTTTGAAATTTATCTGTGATTAAAAGTTTGGGAAACATCCTAATTTTCTGGATTATATCTTCCCTAAGGGACTCAGTGACATGGTTCAATTCCCTCTACAATATCTAGGAGGATATGATCAACAAACTTTAGCATGGATTCAAGTTAAAGTGATGGATTAAGGAAGGACCCCCAGGAGAAATCCCTATGGATATAAAAAGAGAAAGATGGAAAACAGTTAAGAACCCAAGCTCGATTGGGAATTTAGGAGTCTCACATTCAGTCTGAACTTGTAAGGAGAGTTAGAGTATAAATTGCACATGATTGTCCCTCTCTGAGTCAAATGAATTGAATTTAATAATCCCACATTCAATCAATAATTCTTTACAGGATGTAAGGTTTGAAATGTGTTACATAAGTGATCTAATATATGTGGCATCAAGTAAGATGGTTCTAGTATCCAGGGCCAAATCTCCAAACTGTTAATTCTGAGCTGCAAACAAGACACAGGACATGAATACAGAGAGTTGGTAAAATTATCTGAAAGAATATTGGGTTACAATAGAGTAATAGCTATAATAGTTTTGCTCTCATAGTAGCCACCTCAAAATGTTCTCCCTTAGAGAATATGTAAATTCACAGTATAGCTCTTTGTTAGTAAAAACATCTGAAATTATAAATAAGAAATATGATTCATCCAACTTAAACATTGCACAACCTATATGTGCATTAAATCATCACATCGTATTTTATTTATATGTATATACATGTAATTTCTACATTTTTATGTATCATTTAAAATAATTTTTAAGAAGACATTAGACAGATTTAACAATGAGGTGTACTTTGTTGGATCATTCCCTAAAGTAGCAACCTGAAAGTCCTTTTTTGAAGAAATGAAATTGAAATGATTCTGTATCTTCTTGCTAATGTAATAAATAGTTTATGCATATGCCACAAACAATCTACTTGATGAATGTCAACCATTACAATTTACTAAGAATAGTCAAGATATAACAATTTGAGATTTGACTCAGGGAAATAATGAATAAAAAACCTGAAGGAGAATGTGCTGGCCCTTAGTCAAAAGCAGCAAAGGTATGAAATACCAGGGACAGGAAGCACTGAATATTTTTATTAATCTGGCACATGACCTATAGGCAATATGCCAAAAGGAGCCAATAATAAAACAATTATTTCCCAATTACAATATTGAATTGACCTTACACTACGTGGCTTAATTGAAAGTCCAATGCAATGAGTAATATTACCTTCTGAGACATTGTTATTATAATAGATAAATGACCCTATCAGAATGACTTTGAACATAGCTGCAGAAAAAATTCAAATCATCAGAAGATGTTAAAAAGAAATAATCAAGAAAACTAGAGCTACATTACACTTTGTATAACATGAATATGCTACATATTTATCATGTAAAACAGCAAACAGAAATAAGCTTTGAAAGGCATTTTTCTGAAACTATGTAAAATACATCAATAAAGATATGCACTTATGATGGTACTTAGGTAGTTTATTTTTGCAGTATTCTTTATTAAACAAACATAGATGTAGACACACACCTTTGTAGAGCATCAGAAAGATTGAAAACAGCTGTTCATCAGAATACGAGCTATATGAAATCTATATGTCATATCATAGAAAATAAAATATTGAGCAAGTGAAGTTAGTTCAGATAACAAGTTCATTTTGTCTTCAGAATGAAATTTAATATCTTTTATCCAAAAGAAGCAAATCAAAATGCCTTCCTAAACTGTATTTTACTTTCAGTTTTAATTCTCTGAACATTTTTGGTAAATTAAAAAGAGAATTATTAAAGAGTATGGGATGTGTCATTAACTTGTAGCCAATTATTGGTCTCTCTGTCTGTCTAGAAATTTTCAACCTTCAATTTCAAGCAATATAGGCTTTCTCAAGCCATTATTTGAATGATTCTCAATAATAAACTTAAAATTGTGTTTGAGGAGGTTCAAAGATGGATATGGAAGATTTATTCTTGAACACATTTCTTTCTTTATTTTCTAATTCACTATAAAAATTTTTTTATTAGGATATGTTTATTGTATAGGGTGGATTTATAGTGACAATTCCATTGAGACTTATATTGTGCATTATTTACATTGTCCCCCTTGTCTGTTCCCCTCAACCCTCTCCCTATCCTACTTAAAACAATTGTCAGAGGTTTCTTAGTTCTGTTTCATGTAGGTATATGAAGTCCATCTACCATATACCATCACCTTAATCTCCTTCCTTCACCTTCTCCATCCTACTAAAATCGTGCCCCCTCAACATACACCTACTGTACCTATTTTATAGTCCCTGTCTTCATTATTAATATTTAAGTGGATATTCAAAGGGGTGTATCAATGCCTACTATGGGTATGCTTTACTTTTACTTTTGTCCATTCAGCCCCTTCATTTACTCTCCCTTACCCCTTTACCTGCCACCCTCCATTTTTCAACAGCTTTCAATACACATCTTTATATCCTTTACTTTTACATCTTATGTTATGTGATATTACTGATGCTCTATCATTTTTTTTTCCTTTCCCTCTTTCCCCAGTTCCTTAGAGTAGTTCCACTGTTATAACATGTTCTACTTCTGAGTTTGTATATGATCATGCTTGTTTTTGTGTATATGTTTATCTTTGGATCTATCTTCCACATATGAGAGAAAACAGGCATTTTTTGTGTTCCTAATCCTGGCTTACCTAACTTAACATGATGGCCCCCTATTTCATCCATTTACCTTTTAACCAAATGCATTTATTTCTTGATGTGACAAAACAATGTGTTCCACAACATTTTTTAAACTGCCTTTTTGCTTACGCATGATTTCCCTTTTCTTACAAATTCTGCATTCTTCCATTTCTATGTTAATATTATTAATGCTTTTGATCTACTTTCTTATTTGGTTTACAAGGGCCAATACTTGTATCCCAGACCTTAGCATAGTGCCTGGCATATAATGGATCTTCACATTTTTGCCGAATAAATGGATGTGTGTCAGTGAACATAGTGTATGTGCATGGTATTCATAGTTTATCTCACAAAAATTTTCTACTTCTGTAAAATTTGATCTTTGACTGATCCTACAGCAAGTTTGTACTATTCATCAAACAAGCCTATCTGGTGTTCAGCAAGACAACTAAGCTCAGGGGTTGAATTCAACTATGATACATTTTATACCACAATATACTCCCAGTATAATAATAAAAAAAAGTAGAAAAAAAAAGAAAACTAAGCTAAACAAGGTTCAGATTTGTCCAGGCAAGTGTAGACAGTGCAATAGGGAAATGTCAATATCCCACTTGAGAATAGCTTAAAATTGAGTACACAACCTGCCCAAATCCAAAAAATGTACCTTCTCCCATAAAGAAACCCTTCATGATCCCTTCTCTTTACTTCTCTGTTTTTGTTCCCAGGCAGACTCAGTTGGTCTTTGAGGCAGACAGGTTAGTTTATCAGCAGGTGTTTCAGTCTTCCATCCTTGCATTTTTGTCAAAGATTTTCACTTCTGTTCCATTGTAAACTAAAGGAAATGAGGTAGAAAGGCAGGCAACAAAAAAGAAAACAGACTTGAGATACTCGAGGAAAGAGCAAAAGATAAGCTAAAACATGGAGATCAAAATTTTGAAATCTAATTTGGAAAAAAATTATGCATTGTAGAATACATTAAATATAATATTTGGGAGATAATAATTAATTATGACCTAATAATTAACAGTTTTGAGTACCAGTAGGTACTAGCTGCAGATCTTTTTGTAAGCTTATTTCAGAGTTATCACAATGATCACAAAAAACATGGAAATATACTTTGTTAATTGTTTGTATATTTCAAAAAGGAAAATCCCACTGAGTTGAATTAATATGCATTAATTTATCCATTTGATGAGAACAAATTTGAGTCTCAGTAGACTGACACAAGACCCAAAGCCTATTTTTACAAATGAGGTCTTTTTGCAGAACTGGAGTTTGAATCCAGGGCCTAGTACTTGCTAGGCTAGTACTCTACCACTTAAAAACTTCCGCAGCCCATGAGCCTACTTTTTTGTCCTAACAACATGTGATCTCCCACTCAAATCAATTAAAATGTGTAGTATAATCTTCCTGATGACTGAATGTCTGAAAAGAATATTAGAACATAAGAATCATAGTCATAATAATTATTTTCTAAACAAGGTTACTCTAGGAAGCTGTTCTCTAATTTTCCTTATATGTTCCAATAATTAAATGTTTCCTTATCACAAAAGATCAATTAAATTAAAAGTTTGTTTTATTTTACTTGGTAATGAGAGAATGTCATAAGATTTTACCACTAGGACACTGGCTTACTTGAGTAAAGTCAAAAACAGCCATAAAGATTCATCCAACAAAAAACTTAACTTGTTTCCTTTATTTTAGAGACCTTAATGTAGACCACAGTGGGTAAGGGGGATTGTCAAGTGAATAGTTAGAAAAATACTGCAGTGATTTTAAGGAATTTTCTTACCCCATCAATGGTATCTCCATCCATGTGTGATTTTTTTTTTCAGAGAATGTACAGGATATTTTACTCTCTGGAACAAGAAAATAGAATCTTGATAACACAAAGCTATTTTTTTCCCCATTTGAGGAAATTTCAAAGAATTATTCTTTATAATTCAACTGTTAGCACTTCTTGAAAATGAAAAACAATGTTGTCAATGTGATTGCATATGCCTGTAATACTATTGTCATGGGAGACAGAGATGAGGGTTTCACAGTTAAAGGTCAGCCTGGGGAAAAAAAGGTAGTAAGAACTTACCTCAAAAACAAGCAGTGTATGGTGGTCAAAGTCCCTTGCAATCCCAGCTACAAAGAGACAAAAGTAGAAAGATCTCTGCACAAGCAAGACTTTACCTGAAAAAAATAACTAAAAGCAAAAGAGGCAGGGCACTTTGCTGAGAAAACACAAGTCCCTGAGTTCAGGGCCTTTACTACCTAAGATAGTCAATCATTGTCTTATTGAGTAGGATTCACAAATCACATTATTTAAATATTTTTTTCAATTCATCAATGATACTATGATAAATATTATTAATTACATATTTCCTAAGGTAATTTGTGATTCATTCTTGGTCGTCACATTGTATGGTCAAAGGGATAAATGTGTTTAAATTTAAATAGTACATATAATTCTGTTCCATAATTCATTATGTTCACAGTATTGTAATCACAGCTACATTACACAGTTTTGAATTTTTTAGTTTTTTTCTTCACCCAATTATTTTCTGTATTAGTCCAGGTAGCTAATAAATCTATTTTTCTATTTTTACATATTTATGGAGGTATTAAAAAATGATCTTTCTGTTAAAGTTAACTTTTCCTTTCTTAATGTTCATATTCAAGTCATTTTTCTCTACTCTTATGTGAAGACAAGGCAATTGTTTCTCCCACAGAGACACTCCACTCTTCCCATGATTTATTTTAGAATAAATTTGCTTTAGCACCTCATTCCCATGTTCTGGAGATGATGCCTTTTCTTAACCCATATAATTAGGCTGCATTGTATTAACATTTTGGGTTCTAGTTTTATATGATGATTTATTTGGAAATGTCTCTTGTGGTATTTATTTTAATGATTTATGTTTATCTCTTGATTTTTGTCTAACATTTGTATTTAAATTTCTCTCTATGCACATATTACAAGGTATGCACTCAGCATTTTCTTTCTCTTTAACTTTTTTCTATTTTAAACTTGTAGTTCTGATTCATTTGCCATTTGCTGAAAGCTCTTTTCTTATCCGTTATTCTCTTTTAAAGACTGTATTTGGTCTTTGAACATATATTTCTTTTACTTTACACAAGATTAATTTCTCAAGTTTTTTGTTTGTTTTTTTTTCATTCCATTTCATTTTTATTATTTGTAAGGAATTAAACTCTGTGTGTATGTATGTTGAAAAGTTTATGAACATTTTACAAGGTTAAAAGTATTCTTCAGCTGTGAAAGGAAGGTGAGTTTTGTTTTTTTTTAGAGTCTTTTCTGAATTTTTGTATCTTCTGTATTAAAACTGCATATCTTAAAAGCAAAATGTGATGAATGTACATACAAACATTGAAGTTTCACTGATGTAAAATAACAAATAAAAATTCATCTTGGTTTGATTGCTCTAAGAAAATAAGTGAGATATTCCCACTCACCTCATTTTCATCTTAAGTTTTATGAGATTTTCAGAGTCTACTTCTTTTATATATCATTAATATTATTTTAAGATGTTATTACTTTCTAATAGCCAATTAGATATTTGATGCAAATGTGAGTACACCTTTGAATATTCTCATTCCTTATATTTCTGTCTCAATAAACACCAAAGTGAAACAGGGAACATGATTAATAAACAGATAAATGAACTCAGGACAAAAATAGACAACATTAAAGAGGAAACAACCCAGGATATGGAAAACTTCAGAAAAAAGAATGAAACAGAATTGCAAAACAAAACAGAAGGCTAATCCAGCAGAATAGAACAAACAGAAGACAGAATCTCAGAACTCAAAGATGAAATGGTAATTAAAGGAAAAACTGAAGAACTATTAATTAAACAGCACAAGACCTGTGAAAAGAAAATGCAAGAACTCACTGACTCCATCAAAAGACCAAACTTGAGAATCATGGGCATCAAAGAAGGAGAAGAGGTGTGAGCAAAGGGAATGCGCAACATATTCAACAAAATAATAACAGAAAATTTCCCAAACCTAGAGAAAGATACTTCCATATGCATGCAAGAGGCCTCCAGGACACCAAACAGGCCAGATCAAAATAGAACTACCCCACGACATATCAACATTAAAAAAACAAGTTCAGAAACTAGTGAAAGAATATTGAAGGCTGTAAGAGAGAAAAAACAAGTAATATACAAAGGTAAACCCATCAAAATCACAGCAGACTTCTCAACAGAAACATTAAAAGCAAGAAGAGCATGGGGTGAGATCTTCCGGGCACTGAATGAAAATAATTTCAACCCCAGGATACTCTACCCAGCAAAACTATCATTCAAAATAGATGGAGCAATAAAAGTCTTCCATGATAAGCAGAAACTAAAACAATATATGACCACAAAGCCACCACTACAAAAGATTGTTCAAGGGATTTTGCACAGAGAAAGTAAAACCCAACAATACCATGAAAGGACAGGCAGCACCAAACTACAGGAAAAGAAAAAGCAAGAAAGTAGAGAGTAACCTCAACTTAGGTACACACAATCAAACCTTCAAACAACTAAGACAACTAAATGACAGGAATCACCACATACCTATCAGTACTAACACTTAATGTTAACAGACTTAATTCACCCATCAAAAGGCACCACTTGATGAAATGGATTAAAAAGGAAGATCCAACAATTTGTTGCTTACAGGAGACCCATCTCACTGACAGAAAGAAGCATAGGCTTAGGATGAAAGGTTGGAAGAAGATTTACCAAGCCAATGGCCCCCCAAAATAGGCAGGAGTAGCAAAATTTATCTCTGACAAAGTAGACTTCAAACCTACTTTGATCAAATGAGATAAAGAAGGACATTCCATACTAATAAAAGGGGAAATAGACCAAAAGGAAATAATAATCATCAACCTGTATGCACCCAATGTCAACGCACCCAATTTCATCAAATATACTCTGAAAGACCTAAAAGCATATATTAACTCCAACACAGTGGTTGTGGGAGATGTTAACACCACAGTATCATTAAAGATAGGTCATCCAAACAAACAATCAATAAAGAAATCCATGATCTAAACTATACAATAGATCAAATGAGCCTACTTGATGTCTACAGAACATTTCATCCAACTTCTACACAATACACATTCTTCTCAGCAGCCCATGGAACCTTTTCCAAAATAGACCATATCTTACAGCACAAAGCAAGCCTCAGCAAATATAAGAAAATAGAAATTATACCATGCATACTATCTGATCACAATGCAATAAAACTAGAACTCAAAACAAAAGTAAAGACAAAAAACTTGCAAATAGCTGGAAACTAAATAACTCATTACTTAATGAACAATGGGTCATTAATGTAATAAAAGAGGAAATTAAAAAGTTCCTGGAAGTCAATGAAAATGAAAACACAACCTACCAGAACCTATGGGACACAGCTAAGGCAGTCCTGAGAGGAAAGTTTACAGCCATGAGTGCATATATTAAAAAGACTGAAAGATCTCAAATCAATGACCTAATGATACATCTCAAACTCCTAGAAAAACAAGAACAAGCAAATCCCAAAACAAATAGAAGGAGAGAAATAATAAAAATGAGCTGAAATCAATGAAATAGAAACCAAAAAAACCATACAAAGAATTAATGAAACAAAAAGTTTGTTCTTTGAAAAAATAAACAAGCTCATCAGACCCCAGGCAAACCTTACTAAAATGACTGGAGAAAAAACCCAAATTAGTACAATCAGGAATGCAAAAGGGGAGATAACAACAAACACCATGGAAGCCCAGGAAATCATCAGAGACTACTTTGAGAATCTATAGTCAAATAAATTAGAAAATCTTAAAGAAATGGACATATTTTTAGACATATATCATCATCCAAAACTGAACCAAGATGAAATTAATCACCTAAATAGATCTATAACCCCAAAAGAAAGTGAAGCAGCAATCAAGAGTCTTCCCAAAAAGAAAAGTCCAGGACCTGAAGGATTCTCTGCTGAATTCTATCAGACCTTTAAAGAAGAACTGATATCAACCATCCATAAACTGTTCCATGAAATAGAAAGGGAAGGAAAACTGCCAAACACATTTATGAAGCCAGTATTATACCTATCCCAAAACCAAACAAAGACACCTACAAAAAGGAGAATTATAGGCCAATCTCCTTAATGAACACTGATGCAAAAATCCTCAACAAAATAATGGCAAACCGAATTCAACAACACATCAAAAAGATTATTCACCATGACCAAGAAAGCTTTATCCCAGGAATGCAGAGGTGGTTCAACATATGAAAATCAATAAATGTAATAAACCATATTAACAGAAGCAAAGACAAAAACCACTTGATCGTCTCAAAAGATGCATAAAAAGCCTTTGATAAGATCCAACACCATTTCATGATAAAAGCTCTAAGAAAACTAGGAATAGAAGGAAAGTACCTCAATATTATAAAAGCTGTATATGACAAACCTACAGCCAGCATTATACTTAATGGACAAAAACTGAAACCATTCCCTCTAAAATCAGGAACTAGACAAGGATGCCCACTATCTCCATCCCTATTCAACATAGTACTGGAATTCCTAGCCAGAGCAATTAAGCAAGAAGAAGGAATAAAAGGAATACAAATAGGCAAAGAAACTGTCGAAATATCCGTATTTTTAGACAACATGATTGTATACCTTAAAGACCCAAAAAATTCTACTCAGAAGCTTCTAGACATCATCAATAGCTACAGCAAGGTAGCAGAATGTAAAATCAACATAGAAAAATCATTAACATTTCTATACACTAATAATGAACAAACTGAAAAAGAATATATGAAAACAATTCCATTTATAATAGCCTCAAAAAAAATCAAATACCTAGGTATAAACCTAACAAAAGATGTGAACGACTTCTACAAGGAAAATTATAAACTTCTGAAGAAAGAGATTGAGGAAGACTATAGAAAGTGGAGAGATCTCCCATTCTCATGGATTGGTAGAATCAACAGAGTAAAAATGTTGATACTCCCAAAAATAATCTACATGTTTAATGCAATTCCCATCAAAATTCCAATGACATTCATTAAAGAGACTGAAAAATCTACCGTGAAATTTATATGGAAACACAAGAGGCCACGAAATGCCAAGGCAATACTCAGTCAAAAGAACAATGCAGGAGGTATCACAATACCTGACTTCAAACTATATTCTAAAACAATAACAATAAAAACAGGATGGTACTGGCACAAAAACAGACATGAAGACCAGTGGAACAGAATAGAGGACCCAGATATGAAGCCAAACAACTATGACCAACTTGTCTTTGACAAAGGAGCTAAAAATATACGATGGAGAAATAGCAGCCTCTTCAACAAAAACTGCTGGGAAAACTGGTTAGCAGTCTGCAAAAAACTGAAACTAGATCCATGTATCTCACCCTATACCAATATTAACTCAAAATGGATTAAGGATCTTAATATCAGACCACAAACTCTAAAGTTGATACAGGAAAGAGTAGGAAATACTCTGGAGTTAGTAGGTATAGGTAAGAACTTTCTCAATGAAACCCCAGTAGCACAGCAACTAAGAGATAGCATAGACAAATGGGACTTCATAAAGCTAAAAAGCTTCTGTTCATCAAAAGAAATGGTCTCTAAACTGAAGAGATCACCCACAGAGTGGGAGAAAATATTTGCCAGCTATACATCAGACAAAAGACTGATAACCAGAATATATAGGGAACTTAAAAAACTAAATTCTCCCAAAACTAATGAACCAATAAAGAAATGGGCAAGTGAACTAAACAGAACTTTCTCAAAAGAAGAAATTCAAATGGCATGAAAACATGCTCACCATCTCTAGCAATAAAGGAAATGCAAACTAAAACCACACTAAGATTCCACCTCACCCCTGTTAGAATAGCCATCATCAGCAACACCACCAACAACAGGTGTTGGCGAGGATGTGGGGAAAAAGGAATCCTCTTACCCTGTTGGTGGGAATGTAGACTAGTACAACCACTCTGGAAAAAAATTTGGAGGCTACTTAAAAAGCTAAATATTGATCTACCATTTGATACAGCAATACCACTCTTGGGGATGTACCCAAAAGACTGTGACACAGGTTACTCCAGAGGCACCTGCACACACATGTTTATTGTGGCACTATTCACAATAGCCAAGTTATGGAAACAGCCAAGATGCCCCACCACTGATGAATGGATTAAGAAAATGTGGTATGTATACACAATGGAATTTTATGCAGCCATGAAGAAGAATGAAATGTTATCATTCGCTGGTAAATGGATGGAATTGGAGAACATCATTCTGAGTGAGGTTAGCCTGGCCCAAAAGACCAAAAATCATATGTTCTCTCTCATATGTGGACATTAGATCAAGGGCAAACACAACAAGGGGATTGGACTTTGAGCACATGATAAAAACGAGAGCACACAAGGGAGGTGTGAGGATAGGTAAGACACCTAAAAAATTAGCAAGCATTTTTGCTCTCAAAGCGGAGAAACTAAAGCTAATACCTTAAAAGCAACTGAGGCCAATAGGAGAAAAGGAAGTAGAGAAAAGGTTAGATAAAAAAAATTAACCTAGAAGGTAACACACATGCACAAGAAAGTAATGTGAGTCAACTCCCTGTATAGCTATCCTTATCTCAACTAGCAAAAACCCTTGTTCCTTCCCAATATTGCTTATATTCTCTCTTCAACAAAATTAGAGACAAGGGCAAAATAGTTTCTGCCAGGTATTGAGGGGGTGTGGGGGGAGAGGGAGGGGGAGGAGTGGGTAGTAAAGGAGGGATTGAGGGCAGGAGGGAGAAATGACAAAAGCATTGTATGCACATATGAATAACAAAACAATAAAAATTTAAAAACAAACAAACAAACAAAAATAACATCTCTGCCAGAGCTCTTCACTACTTTTTGGTTTCCATTCCACAGTGGCCTCTGCCAATTTACTTTATTCACTTCTCAATAGTTAGCACATCAAACATATTCAAACTTTAGGTTTCCTTCCTTTTCCCTGTTCCTCCCATGCATGTTCTCCCCTTAGTGTGAGACACATGTCCAATATTACTGCAACATTTGTTTTAGGTCTATAATCCACATATGAAAGAAAACATGCATTTTTTGACTTTCTGAGCCTGGATAACTTTGTTTAAGATCATATTCTCCACTTCCATCCATTTATTTTTGAATGAAAAAATTTCATACTCCTTTGTAGCAGAGTAAAATTCCACTGTGTATAGATACCACATTTTCTTAATCCATCTTTCATTAATGGGGCATCTTGGCTATTTCCATAGGTTATGTAGTGTAAATAGTGCTGCAGTAAATATGGGTGTGGAGGTGCCTTTGTAATAAATTGAGTTCCTTTCTTTCGGATATATCCCTAGGAGCGGTATTGCTGGATCATATGACAGATCTATGTTTAGTTTTTTAAGAAGTCTCCATATTGTTTTCCAAACTGGCTGTACTAGCTTACATTCCCACCAGCAGTGTATGAGCACTACTTTTCCTCCACATCCTTGCCAAAATTTATTCTTGTTTGTGTTCTTAATGCTAACTATTCTAATAGGATTGATGTGGGATCTTAGTTTGATTTTGATTTGCATTTCCTTTATGACCAATGATGGTAAGCATTTTTGCATTATTTTGGCCATTTAGAATTCTCCCTTTGTAAAAGTTCTGTTTATTTCAGGTGCCCACTTCTTTATTGGTCCATTAATTTTGGGGGAGTTTCGTTTTTTGAGTTCCCAGTATAATCTGGTTATCAGACCTTTGTATGATGTGTAGCTGGCAAATATTTTCTCCCACTTTGTGGATGGTCACTTCAATTTAGAGATTTTTTTTTTTGTTGTGCAGAAGCTTTTTAATTTCATTTAGTCCCATTTGTCAGTCCTTCCTTTTATTTGATGGTTTGATGAATGTCTATTGAGGAAGTCCTTGCCTTTATCTATTGCTTCCAGGTTATTCCCTGATCTTTCGTGTACTGGCTGCAAGTTTTCAAGTCTGATATTAAGGTCCTTAATCCACTTTCAGTTTATATTAGTACAGGGTGAAGGCATGGATCTAGTTTCAGTTTTCTGCAGGTAGATAACTACTTTCCCCAGCAACATTTGTTGAAGAGGCTGTCTTTTCTCCATTGTATGTTTTTGGTGCCTTTGTGAAAAAAAAAAAAAAAAAAAAAGAAGGTGGATGTAGCTGTGTGGATTCATATTTGGGCCTCCTGTTCTGTTCCACTAGTCTTCATGTCTGTTCTTGTGCCAGTACCATGCTGTTTTCATTGCTATAGCTCTGTAGTATACTTTGATATTGGGTTTTGTGATACCTACAGCACTGCTGTTTTTGCTCAGTATTGCCTTGACTATTCATGGTCTTTTGTGCTTCCAAATGAACTTTAGGGAGGTTTTTCAATCCCTGTGATGAATGTCTTTGGGATTTTGAAGGGAATTGCATTGAACAGGTAAATTGCTTTTGGTAGTGTAGCCATTTTAACTATGTTGATTCTGCAAATTCATGAGCATTGGAGATCTTTCCATTTTATGTAGTCTTCCTCAATCTCTATCTTCAGTGGTTTGTATTTCTCATTGCAGAGGTTGTTTACATCTTTTGTTATGTTTATACCTAGGTATTTGATTTTCTAGAGGCTATTATAAATGGAATTGCTTTCTTATATTCTTTCTCAATTTGTTAATTGCTGTTATATAGAAAGGCTACTGTCTTTTTAAATTGATTTTGTATCCTGCTACATTGCTAAAGTTGCTTATGGTGTCTCGGAGTTTTTGGATGGAGTCTTTTGGATCTTTGAGGTGTAGGGTCATGTTGTCTGCAAATAGAGATACTTTGATTATTTATTTACCTATTTGTGTTCCATTTATTTCTTCTTTTTGCCTTATTGCTCTGGCTAGGAATTCCAGGACTATGTTGAATAGGAGTGGATAGAGTGGGCATCTTTGTCTTATTCTTGACATTAGTGGAAATGGTTTCAGTTTTTTCCCATTAAGTTTGATATTGGCTATAGGTTTGTCATGTATAGCTTTATAATGTTGAGGTACATTCCTTCAATTCCTAGTTTTCTTAGAGCTTTCATCATGAAGTACTGTTGAATCTTATCAAAGGCTTTTTGTGCATCTATTGAGATCAAGTGATTTTTGCCTTTGTTTCAATGTGCAGTATTACATTTGTTGATTTATGATTGTCGAAACATCCTTGCATCCCTAGGATGAAACAGACTTGCTTACTCTGAATTATCTTTCTGATGTGTTGCTAGATTGTGTTTGCAATTATTTTATTGAGGATTTTTGGATCAATCATTCAGTAGATTAGCCTATAGATTTGCTTTTTGGATGTGTCCTTGTCTGGTTTGGTGATGAGTGTAATGCTGGCTTCATAGAATGAGTGAGGCAGTGTTCCTTCCTTTTATAGTTAGTGGAAAAGTTTAAGGAGTGTTGGTGTTAGTTCTTTGAAGGTCTGGTTAAAATTAACTGAGAATCCATCTGATGTGGACTTTTCATTTTTTGGAGACTGTGCTGCTTTAATTTCATTAAATGTTATAGATCTGCTTAGGTGGTTAATATCCTCTTGATACAGTTTTGAATGATTATAAGTACCTAGAAATGTGTCCATTTCTTCAAGATTTTCTAATTTATTGAAATATAGGGTCTCAGAGTAGTTTCTGACTATACCCTGGATTTCCTTATGCTTGTTGTTATTATCCAACCTTTTTCATTTCTGATTTTACTAATTTGGGTCTTTTCTCTCCTTATTTTAGTCAGACTTGCAAAGGGCTTGTCAATCTTGTTTATTTTTTCATAGAACTACCTTTTTATTTTGTTGATTCTTTGTAAAGTGTTTTTGGTCTTTATTTCATTAATTTTGGCCCTAATTTTTATTTTCTCCAGCTACTTGTTTTGGGTTTAACTTGTTCTTGTATTTCTAGGAGTTTGAGATGTAGCATTAGGTCATTAATTTGAGATATTTCTGTCCTTTTAATATATGTATTCATGGATGTAAACTTTCTTCTTAGGACTGCCTTTGCTGTGTCTCATCCATTCTGGTAGGTGGTGTTTTCATTTTTATTAACTTCCAGGAACCATTTCATTTCTGCTCTTGTTTCTCTATGACCCACTGATCGTTGAGCAATGTTTTATTCAGCCTCCAATTACTTGCATATTTTCTGCTACTGTTTTTGTTGTTGAGTTCTAGTTTTAATGCATTGTGATCAAATAAAATGCTGGGTGTTATTTCTATTTTCTTATATTTGCTGAGGCTTGCTTTGTGCCTTCAGATATGATATATTTTGGAGAAGAATATATATTATGTTGTTATTGAATGAAATAGTCTGTAGACATCAATTAGGTCCTTTGATTTATGGTGTCATTTAGTTCTAGGATTTCTTTGTTGATTTTTTCATTTGGATGACCTATCTATTGGTGATGGGGGGGAATTAAAGTCTCCTAAATATTGCTACTGCTACCTGTTTTCTGGGGCTTTTGCCTTGGTAAATCATCTTCCAGCCTTTGCTCTAAGCCAGAGTTTATTTCTGTCATTAAGGTGGGTGTCTTGCAAACAAAAGATTGTCATATCTACCTTTTTAATCCCATTTGCCTAACAGTGTCTTTTGATGGGGAAGCTGAGTCTGTTGACATTCAGTGTTAATATTGATATGTATGTAGTGAACCCTGCCATTTAGTTGTTTTTGTTAGGGATTTGATTACAGGCATTACTCTCTGAGTACTTGTCTTTTCATCTCCTGTAGTTTGATACTCTTCATGTTCTTGTGGTTTTGTTTGCTTTCATCTTTTGTGTGCAGAATTCCTTAGAGAATGTTCCATAATGGTGGCTTGGTGATCATATACATTTTTATGTTTTGTTTATCCTTGAGGATTTTTATTGCTCCATCAATTTTGAATGATAGATTTGTGGGTAGATTATCCTGGGCCTGAAGTTATTTTCATTCAGTGCCCAAAATACCAAACTCCATGCCCTTTTTGCTTTTAACATTTTCTTTGAGAAATCTGTTATTTTGATGGGTTTAACTTTATACATTATTTGTTTTTTTCTGTCCTACAGCCTTCAATATTTTTTCTCTGTTCTCTGTGGTTGTTGTTTTAATGATGATATTATGTGGAGAGATTCTATTTTGGTCAAGTCTGCGTGGTGTCCTAGAGGCTTCCTATAACTGACTGGGCATAATTTTCTTAAGATTTGTGAAGTTTCTTGTATTATTTCATTGAATGTCGTATGTTTCCCTTTGGCTTAAATCTCTTCTCTTTCTTCAATGTCCATGATTCTCAAGTTTGGTCTTTCGATGGAGTCACTGAGTTCTTGCATATTCCTTTCACAGCTCTTGAATTGTTTGACTAAGATTTATTCTGCTTTTAATTTAATTTCTATTTTATCTTCAATCTCTGGGATCTTGTCTCCTACTTGGTCTGCTCTGCTGCAGTGGCTTTCCACTGTGTTTTTTGTTTGACTAAAGGGACTTTTTATCCCCAGGATTTCTGTTTGATTCTTTTTTCTGAGGTTTTACATATCTTTATTCAACTTCTTTTTACATTTTGTATTATCCTCATTGATTCATGTATCTCTTTTTTATAGTCTACTTTGTTTCATTTTAGTGTTTGTTGAAGTCCTCTCTGAGTTCCTTAATTTGTTTCTATGTCTTCATATGTTCTTCATTTTTTGTGTCTTTAAATTTTTTGAGTGCATCTTGTATATTCTAGCTAACCATGTCTAGTATCTTCTCCAGGAATTTCTCAGTGATATCTTCTAAAATTTCTTCCTTGAGGGTTTTCATTGAGTATAAATGGCCTGATTACTGACAGTTATCATTATTTAATTGCATTCAGGAACTAGGTATCCATTTTCATTATTTCTCCCTGATTCCTGTATTGAATAATTTTATGGAGGACAGTGGTTTTTAAACCCTTCTTCTTCCCATAGCTCCACTTGTGCTGTTCAACTATGTTTTTAATAAGCTAGTTGGTGGTTTTGATTGCCTGATTTCTTTCACTGATTTAGTTTATGTGTTGTGACCGACTTGGTTGTTACCTGTGTTGATGTGCTCTTTCTGTCCCTGGCCTAGAGCTGTAATTTAGAAATAACAAATTCACAGGTTCAATGCCAGACCAGTTGTTTACATATTTATATAAAAAAACCCTTAATGATAATATCTATAAACACTGGAGATGGGAGGGTAAATATTTATTAGGCTAGTTATAGATTTTGGGGAATTGGTAAAGGTGGCACTAAAAGAGGGAGTGGAAAGTGGTTTGGGTGCTGCTGGTTTTTATGAATCTTGTGTGTGTTTGGGTATATTTCCATTTTTGTTGTGCAAGGGGCCTGTGTCAGGGTCTTCAGGGGGTTAAGGTTTGTAGAATTGTAGTAGTAGGTTATTCAGCTGGTGGTGAGAGTGTAGGAGGAAGGGGTAGTGTGGGGACAGGTTGGGGGAGGATAAGAGGGGAAGGTGAAGATGGGATAAACAGTGGATAGGAAGGGGCAGAAATAGTAGTTTGGAGGGAGAGCCATGGATTGTAGCACAGGAGAAGGAGGGAAAATGAAAAGGGTAAGAATCAGGGTGAAAGAATAGTGACAGTGAAGTTAATAACACAGGAATAATAAAAAAATTGGGTTCTGAAATCACAGAATATTCAATCTTTTGGTAAAAGTTCTGGAGTTATTCCTTAGGTATCCAATCCTGGTATTGGCATATAAGGAGAAGCTCTGATGTGGGCTCACCAGGTGACTGGCTTGAGAGTAGTATTTGGTTCCTTCTGTCCACAAGATTAGTTGGAATTGTGCAGTGAGGTAAGACTGGCAGGTCATGCAGAGTGGTCAGAGCTGTTGTTTTCAGCAAGCTGCAGCTGTGTTGCCCTTCAGCTGCATTTCTGTTTGGTAAACTCCCCCAGCAAGGTGGGGCAATTCAATTTTGAATGCTGCCCTCTGCGCCAGAAATTGACTCCAGTGTCCACCACCTGCTCTGTTTTGGGAGGTTGGCATGTCACCCCATCCCTGCTATCAGTCTTTGTGCTTTTCCTGATCTCAGCTGGGTGCTAGAAAATCCTTTTGGAGATTGGCTTGTAACCCCATTCCTACTCTCACCATTTGATGCTTTACCTGCATTTGTTCACTGAGAATTTGGCATTGAGAGTTTGGCTTCTTGTCCTATCCTCATTCTCTGTGGCAGGTTCAGTGTTCCACCCTCACCTCCATTTTCAGTGTTAGATTACAGTTCACTGTTTATGTTTTTCAGGTTTTTGGGGGCATGTTCAAACTGCCCAGGGCTTTGCTGGATTATTTTACCAGGGGATGGGTTGAGGAGTCATGTGTGGTATGTGATACTCACCTGTTTTTTCTGTAGTTTCATGCAAGCAGCTTTGGAGCTGACTGGTGGGGAAAAATGGCTCTGGTCTTTTTTAGACCAGTGCAGCATAGGGAGGTTTTTAATGAGCTAGGGGTCCAAGATGTTGCAGTTTGATTCTCAATGATGCTCTGTCTTCTGCTTGTTGGGAGAAAGAAAAGAAAAAATAAAAAGGAAAATAGAAACAGCTGGGTGGCTTTTTCCCCATGCAGGACATGCCTTGCTGTCTTTGATGTACAAGAATTTTGTGCCTGATAGGTGCAATTAAAGGCTGATCTAAGTGTCAGTCTTTAAATTTTATCTGCACCTAAGGTGAAGGCAATAATTATTTTGGCTAGGAGCAATCAGAATTACCAAATGTAGCAGTGATGTCTCAAAGAGGTTTCAGGGGTCACAGAGTTTAGGATTTCTGATTCCCTACCCTAGCTGCCATTTTGGATCCACCATTAGTTTTGTCTTTATGAATTTTTTTCCAATAGATCACTTTTTAAAATAAAATCATTATTTTCAGGTCATTATAAATTCACATGCAGTTGTAAGGAATCATCATGAAGTAACATGTACATTTTTCTCCAATAGTAATCACATCTTACACATTTCAATGTTACATTTTAACTAAGACATTGACATTGATGAAACACCCTGGTTTAATTTACAGTCCTTTTGTGGGTGTGCATAAATACTCTGGTTTGTATTTAGCTGAATGAAATTTTTATCACATATGCATATTCATTCATCACAGTTCAGATTCACTTTCAGTGTATGATGGATCCAGTTTTTCTCTATCTTCAACAAA
Organism: Castor canadensis; assembly: GCF_047511655.1. NCBI lineage: Eukaryota > Metazoa > Chordata > Mammalia > Rodentia > Castoridae > Castor > Castor canadensis. The sequence continues at coordinate 23,030,645 of NC_133390.1, read as the reverse complement.
TTTTGGTGTTGTCACTGTATTTTCTACTAGCCATTAGAAAGGAGGTAAACAAATCTCTTGATGGTTTTAATTTCAGTTTTTATAAAGGCTAATGATTGATGCTAAAGATGTTTTCATGGATATATTGCTTTCAGAATGTAATTTTAATAAATTGTCTGTTCATATCTAGTGCCTATTTTCTAATTGGGTGGTAATATGGTTTAGAACTGATATGTCCCCTAAATCCTCATGTACTGAAGCTTTGGTTCTCAATGCAGCTATGCTCAAAGTTGGGATTTGAGGATGTGCTTGGTTCATAAGAGCTCTGAACTCATCTTTAGATTACTGCATTGATGGGATCACAATGTGATGAGCTACTGGGAGGAGAAGACTTAGGAACTGGGATGTAATTGAAAGGAGTCAGTTCTTGGGGCTGTTCCATTGGGTACTATATCTTGTACTCAGACACTTCCACTATTTGTCTGTCAGTCTTGCTCTCCTTTCCTTCTGTCCACTATGAGTTCACCTTGTTCCCACCATATGCTCCCTGATATGCTGTTCTGCCTCAACATGGGCTCAAAGACAACAGAGCTAAGTGAACATAGACTGACACAACTTAAGCTGTAAACCAAAATAAACTTTTTTGTTTTCAATCTGATTACCTCAGGTATTTTGACATAGCAATGGAAATCAGAGAGACACATATAGCTGTCAATGACTTTTTATTTTTATATTTTGGATGTACAGTGGTTTGGACTCAGGGCACCTTGTTTCTGCTAGGCAGGCATTCTACTACTTAAGCTACACCCACAGCCCTGTTCTTCAGCTAGTTTTTAGATGGGGCCTCTTGCTTTTATTTATTTATTTATTTATTAAATCTGAGACAGTGTCAGACCAGTTGCAGACCATGATCCTCATACCTATGCCTCTCACATATCTGGGATTACAGGTCTGTACCTACACACCCAGATTATGTGTTGATAAGGAACCTTGCTATTGGGGGAAAGAGGGAGGAGGCCTTTGAGCCACAATCATCCTGATCTCTGCCTCCAAGCACCTGAGATTACAGGTGTGGGCCACTGCACCCAGCCCCCATTGTGTTTTTATTATTGTTGTATTTTACATGTGCAAAAAAGTAATCTTTTGTACATAGTGTTTAAAAATAATGGTCATATATTCTTTCAATCTGAAACATACATTTTCATTCTCTATACATAATCTTTTACAGAATATCAGAAGAATGGTTTTTGTTTTGGTGTGTGGTGGGGTCTAATTCAGCTTTCTGTACTTTTCTAGATGGTACTTAACGTACAATTCAAAGTACTCTTACCCTGCTCTTAAATCCTGAGAATTTTCATGATATTTCTTTCTAAAATTTGTATATTTATGTGTGTGAATAATTTTAAATAAATCTTTGTGTACAGTGTAGATTTTGAGTTGAGATACCCCTTTTGACTGGTTTTGTTTATTGAAAACTAACCATTTACGACAAATTGTTTCTGAACCTTTTTCAAAACTCTCTTGGTTATGTGTCTAATTCTACTTCTATTCTTGTGCTTATGTTCCATTGCCAATACCACACAAATATCTTTACTGCAGATATAGAGTAATATCACATACTATAGTTATTTCACTTCATTCTTTTTAAAGACAAATTAGGAGCACTTGAATCCATTGCTATACATATAAGCTTTAAAATATATCTGTATCTTAAAAACATTTGATAGAAATTTCATTAAACTCACAGATTTCATCTCTTCACTAAATTGAGACATTCGATTCATGAACATGAAATAATTCTCAACTTATTTATGTTTTTATATATTTCATCAGTATTTTGTAATTTTCATTAATTTTGTGAAAGCCCAGTTTTGCTAATGCCCATTTAAACTTCATTTTCATTGAAGAAATTTGAATTTGAATTTGAGTTTCTGCATGCTTATTGTTGATGTATCAAAATATATTCATTTATTTTATATTTATATATCTTAATAATCAAAATATGATCAAATTGGGAGATTGCTTTAGCATCTTTCTTCCTTACTAACCTCACTTGTTAGCTTTGGGAAGTTTGTATTCATTTCCTTTTGTTTCCTATATGGATAGTGTTGCTGCATACTAATGCTTTAGTTTTGTCATTTTATTATTCTTTTCCAATTATTATGTCTTTTTTTTCTTAATTTATAACTGTGACTAGAATTTCAGTATGATATTGAATAAGCATCAAGAAAGTGGCCATCATTTTCTTGCTCCTAACCTTAGGGTCATGCACTGAGATTTTAAACTTTAAGTACAATGTTTTCTGTATGTGTTGAAATATGACTATTAAGCCATTACAATTCCCCTCTGATGTAACTCTCAAGAAGGTTTGCCATGAAAGAGTGGCTAGAACTTTCAGGTGCTTATTTGTCTTATTTGTATGATCATGTGACATTTGTTAGTCTATTGACAATGAAGATGGACTTATGTATAAATGATGAACCAGTCATAGAAACATGCAAGACATTAAATTTGGTCATAATACATAAAGATTATGACAATGATGGGCCAGGCACTAGTGGTTCACACCTGTAATCCTAGCTACTTGAGAGGCTAAGATTAGGTGAATCCCTGTATAAGTGCAGTTCAGCAAAAAGTTCATGAGACCCTCATCTCAACTAATAACTGTGTACAGTGGTATGCACCTGCCTTTCCAGTTATTGGAGGAAGTCTAAAATAGCAGAATCATAGTCCAAGAAAACTTTCACAAAAAGTGAGACCCTATCCAAAAGTAACCAGAGGAAAAAATGGCTAGAGGTATGACTCATGAGTTAAAGTGCTGACCTAGCATCACAAAATCTTAAGTTTTAATACCAGTTCCACCAAAAGGGGAGGAAAAAGACAATGGTGGAACTGATTTGCAAATATTTAAGTATAGACCTTAGCTTCAAATTTTATGAAATATTATTCTATAGTGGTTTTGTTTTTTTAGGTTTTGCTTTGTACTACCTTTGGTTAAGAGATCAGGATAAAAGCAGCCTAATAAATTAATTTTCTGAAACTGATTATGTAAAATTGATGTTAAGTCTCTAGGTCAAGTAGAAACCTCTAGTGATACAATCTGTTCCAGAGATTTTTTTTTGTTTTATTTTTAATTGAAAATTTAATTACTTTAAGCACTCTAATACTCTTCATTTTTTTATTTTATCATGGTTGAAATTTTCTTATGGCTTTTAAGAAATTGGTCTAGTTCTTCTATGTTCAACAATTTATTAGCATGTAGTTGTAGAATCTTATTATTCTTTAAATGGCTACAAAATTTGAATTACAATGGTGATTCATTCTTGCTACTGATCCTTTGTATTTATTAGTCTTGGTAGTGGTTTATCAATTTCATTTATCCTTCAAAAGCCTATATTTTGTTTCATTTATCTTTTTACATTATTTTCTATGATGTTTCAAGTACCTGTGATAATTTTTAACAGTGTTAAAATTATATGTCTATGAAGCATAATAATTTACATTGATATTAATTATGCATAACTTACAGATTTTTAAATTTTTATAAGGCAAATGAAAGGCAAAAACACTGATGCTTGAGCCCATTTCAAAGTCTTTGAGAAATTTTTCCTGTAGTTTCCTCCAGAAACTTTAATTTTTGGTTGCTTTATTTTGCTTTTGTTACTCAGTAATTTTATAGACAGTTACTCTCCTTTAGTCCATATTGATCATAAATAGACCTATTATTGGAAGTTTTGAAATAATCTCTACCTGTGGAGCAATAGGTTTTAGCAGTCATGTCTTGTGTCTTGAAATTGAAGAACAAAGATACACAGTAGTTCATGATACTCGTGCTATCTCAGTAACAAACATAAAAACAATTTTGCCCATCTAATTAAGCATTCTTCAAATCCTTGTTAAAGAAAATGACCAGGCATATTTTTATGGGATCCTATTCTGAAGGGTCAAATCCTGCAATCAATTTTTCTATTAGTTTATCAGTTTTCCAGTAGAATTTGAGCTTTCATATAAGCTTACAAGCCTATATGGTTGAGTAGCTACTTAACTGAAGAGGAGCAGGTAGGTACATGTGTTAGCGGTTAGCAGGGAACACTAAGTAGACCATACACCAGGCAATCTGTAGGCTGGGTGTAGATGAAGTGGTACAGTGAGAAGGAGACCATGAGTTCAAATCTCAATGCTTCAGATAAATTAAATAAATATGTAACCTATATAAATAAATTAATCAACAATTCTAGATAGTATTTTCCCCAGTGTTCTACTTGGCAACAGTGATTAAAACTGAAATGATTCTGGAATAATGTGGTTTTGTTCTCACCATAAATCTAATACCTCTTACATTCTAATATAGATTTCATAACAGACAAAATTAGAAGATTAATTAGGCATCTGCACTTGTTTGAGAGAGATTCTTGAATAATGATTTAGAATGGAACTTCCATAAATGTTGTATAATTTAGTTAAGTAGTTATTTAGGCACATGTGCAGTTTATAATATGGTAGTTAAAATAATTTGCATAACCTTGATTACTCTTTCTGATTTCTAATAAAATCTAATAGATGAAGCAAGACTACTTTCATGACAAGTGGGAAAGGCAAATATGCTTCATTGGCATTTCATTAAGTTAATGATTGTCCTCACTGTTTCATTACTTTTCCATCCAAAGAATAAAATAGCAAATAGTATTCATGTGTATAATGATGATTTCTTCATCAAGCATACATAAACAAATTTTTTATTTGCTATAAGATAAAAAAGCTTAACAATTTTTCTTTTAAACATAAAATTTGGAATATTTAATGTTGTATAGCTTAGAGGATCTAAGATTCTTACACAGATTTTAAAGGAATACAACCCCATTTAAGAGGGAAAAATATTTCAAAATGTTGAGACATGTGGTTTCAGAAACAATACCTTCCACCTTCCCTTTGGAATTGGACATCTGTCCAATTTATTGTGGAGGCAGTTTCTGAATCTGCCAGGAGTCTTATCTTGAGTTTGAGAACTTTTGATGAAAATCTGAAATCAGAGAGAGCTGAGATAAATATCAAAGTTATATGAGGCACTGAAGGTATGTACGCCAGTCTTGTTCTCAGATTGATGATTTACTTAGCCAAATGTACTGAAGCACATGAATTCTGTCACAAATGATTGAAGAGATGAGCATAAAGATATAAGGGCATAAATAAATAGTGTAATTTGAACACTGCACTTCCAGACTATCAAGTAATACTTAGAGGTGTTGGAGAAAGAAAACTTAAAGGCTGCATGTGCACACAACATACAATAAGTAATATAATATAAAATGAGTGAATGAAGGAGAGTAGTTACACACTAGGTAAAATTGTATGATAGATGATAACTGTTGTCAATGAGAAAACAGTTATATTTTCTTGACAAAAAAATAGACAGCAACTTCAACTTCTACATTACTTATCTATACCATTCTTTAGTATCTTTTAAGTCATAAAAGTGATAGCTAAAAATCTTGAACTCATTAACCAGTTGGTGTCTTAGTCTGTTCAGTCTGCTGTACAAAATGACATAAATTGTGTGTCTTATCAATAACACAAAAGTAATTCTCACAGTTTTAGAGACTTGAAAAACTAAGATACAGACACTAGAATAGTCCATGTCAGTGAGACCTCACTTCCTGGTTTTTAAGCCTCCATTGTTTTCTAGCTTTGTCTTTCTATGGCAGCTGGATTGAATAGCTTTCCCAAGTCTCTTTGAAAAAGGCACTCATCAAGTTCATGTGGTCTCTGTGTCCATGAAACCATCACTCCTTGACCCCTCACTCCTTAGTAACATCAACTTCATTGTGAGATTTGCAATGTATGAATTTTGAGGGAAGATTGCCATTCAAACTGTCCTAGCTAGTCAGATATATTTTACCTGTACAAAGGGAAAATGTCAGTATAATTCAAAATTTTTCTTATATGTAACTTTGCTCCTGTTTACCCCAAAAGAGAATGAGATTGCTTGAGCAGGATACATGACAAGCACTGCTTCAGACTACTTGCTTCTGATGGACTCATTAGTTTTATTTAAAGTTGTTGAGAAGATAATAATTACAAAGCAATTTACTTCTGAATAAGGAAAAGAAGGAAGGTCTGAGCCTATGTTAAATATTTGTTTTGATCTCTTCTACTTAGACACTGCACTTTTGAAGAATAAATCCCTTTTATGGATCTCAGAATTGTTGTAACTTTAACTCACAGAAGAACCTGGCATTTTACTTCAGAAAGAATATTTCATTTCTAATTTTTTAGAAATTATGATATTATAAAATTGTTTTTTATATAGCTTAAAGCTTCCCACTGGAAAATCAAGAAAATGAAGGAGAAGAAACTGAAGTATTGCTTATCATTTCAGATTTTAGTTAATGGTACATTTTGGAGACAATTTTAAGTATATAAAAATTCCTTGAAATTCGAGGAGAAAATTTGGCAATTATGTTGATGAAATTACAAAGTCGATTCAGAGAGTTGTTCTTAGATTTTATTAGAACTTTTAATTTACAGGATTGTTGAATCTAAAATGAAAAAGCAATCCTACAGCACCTCTTCCAAATTCAGCTAAAGAATACAAATCTAGAAATGCTCATTTTCATAGTGGCATCACTAATGAATGAAGCAAACAATATAGTAAAAATATCAAAATATCACCATCAATTTAAAGAACGGTTTTGAAAAGTAATATATTCAATAACCTAAGAAAAACAGACTGTGGTCATAATAAAAAATAGTTTAAAATAGTCATAAGTTCCAGAAACTTATTGAGCCCTGTCCACATATATAGCAATGAATGGGTTTTGCTAAATGATATAATATGTGAGATAAATTAATTCCTATCCAAAGTAAACCTCTCACTTATTCTTAAAATCATAAAAGTGATTTCCAGCAATTTAGAAGAAAGGCTGTATGTATATAGGTATAAAGTTTAAGTATTAACATGGGTTAAAAATGGATATGTTTAATGAGTAGAAATAGAAATAAAGAGATTTTCAAGTAATAAGGCCAATGAACTGAAGTTATTAAGGTTTGCATATTGTTTTGAGCATTTTTACTCATTTTCATTCATCTTATAAAGATTGTCTAGAAAAAATGTAAAGAAGTTAACAAGCTTTGGAGAGTAACTGTCATAAATGTAGAATCACCTTTCACAATTTTTAAACATCACCTAGACACATCTCTCCACATGAAAAACTCTCCAGATACGACAAAACTACCTGTTAAGTAGCATGTAAAAAATTATAACAATTTTCCAATAAAATTCATACAACTGAAAAATATTTCTGTATAGTGTATGTTTCAATGTTTGACTCAAGCAACCCAGAACAACCACTCTGCCTAGAGATTCATTTTCATTGTTGTGTTTAAATAGAAAAAAACTATTTTTTTATTGGTACTTTGATATGAACTCAGGTCACCATGCTTGCTAGGCAGGCACTTTACAACTTGAGGATGCCCCCCGACCATTTTGTATTACCTATTTTTCCAGTAGAGTCTTATGTTTCTCTGGGAAGAACTTCAAGCCATGATTCAGGTACCTATGTCTGTGTCATAGGTGGGATTACAGAAATACTCTACAATGCCCAGCTTACTTGTTGAGATAAGTTCTCACTAATTTTTTGCCCTTGAAGTCCTAAAACTGAAATTTTCCCAATCTCTGTCTCCCAAGTGTCTGGGATTACAGTTGTTAGCAACCAAGTCTTGCCTTGATATTTTTGTCTAATTTTATTTTATTGTTTTTGCATTTACTTGTGTGCATATACATTATTTGTGCCACCACCCTGCTCCCCCACACCTCCAGGCAGAACCTAGTCTTCCCTCTTATTCTCCAATTTGATAGAAGAATAAGAAAGATAATAAGGAGGAAGACATGGTGTTTTGCTAGTTTGAGATAAAGATAGTTATACAGAAAGATTCCTAGCATTGCTTCCATGAACTTGTGAATTTCAACCCACATTTGTTCATCTCTGCCTGACCTCTTCATTTGTTAATCCCCTTCCCATAGTGGCCTCTGCCAGTTTAAGTTTACTATGTTCATTCCTATACAGTGAGCATATCAACCACATTCAAGTTTTTGGTTTTCTTCCCAGTTTCCTATTCCTCCTGTGTACATTCTCCCCTTAGTGTGACCCATGTCCATTAATATGACTGCATTTGTTTTAGGTCTATAACTCACATATGTGGGAGAACATGCAATTTTTGGCCTTCTGAACTTGACTAACTTCACTTAAATTGATGTTCGCCTGTTCCATCCATTTACCTGTATATGATAACAATTCATTTTTCTTTGTGGCTAAGTAAAATTACCACATTTTCTTAATCCATTAATTGATCATATGGCATCTTTACTGATTCTGTAGCTTGGTTATTGTGTGTAGTGATGGAATAAGCATGGTTGTGCAAGTGCTTTTGCAGTAATCTGAGTTGCATTCCTTCAGGTGTATCTCTAGTTGTGGTATTGGATCATATGGCATATTTATTTTTAGTTTTTTAAAAACCCTCCATACTGTTTTACATAGTAGTTGTACTAGCTTATGTTCCCATCAGCAATGTATGAGGGTTCCTTTTTTCCTGCATCCTCACCAATATTTGTAGTTGGTGATGTTCTTGATGGTAGCTATTCTAACAGGAGTGAGGTGGAATTTTAATATGGTTTTGATTTCCATTTCCTTTATGGTCAAGGATAGTGAATATTTTTCATGTGATTTTTGCCATTTAGACTTCTTCTTTTGAAAAAGTTCCATTCAGTTCAGTGGCCCACTTCTTTACTGGGCCATTGACTTTTGGGGAGTTTAGTTTATTGAGCTCCCTTCTGCTTATCACTCCCTTGTCTTATGTATAGCAAGCAAAGATCTTCTCCCATTTGGTGTGTGGCTTCTTTATTTAGAGACCATTTCTTCTGTTGTACAAAAGAGTTATAATTTTGTGTAGTCCCATTTGTCAATAATTTCTCTTGGTTCCTGAACTACTGAAGTTCTATTGAGGAAGACTTTGCCTATATCTATTGCTTCCAGTGTATTCCCTGATCTTATCTCTACTAGCTTCAAGGAGTCTGTTCAGATATTAAGGTCATTAAGCCACTTTGAGTTGATACTAGTACAGGGTGAAAGTCATGCATCTAATTTCAGTTTTCTGCAGGCAGATAACCAGTTTTTCTAACAACATTTGTTGAAGAAGCTGTCTTTTCTCCATCACATGCTTTCAGCAACTTTGTCAAAGATTAGGTGAGCATAGTTGTGTGGATTCGTATCCAGGTCATCTTTACTGTTTCACTGGTCTTCATGTCTGTTTTTATGCAAGTACCATGCTGGTTTTATTGCTATGGCTCTGTTGTATAATTTGTTGTGATACCTCCAGTGTTGTTCTTTTTGCTCAGTGTTGCCTTGGCTATTCACGATCTTTTTTGTTTCCAGATGAATTTTAGGGTACACTTTTCAATCTCTGTGGCAAATGTCATTGGTATTTTGATGGGAATTGTGTTGAACATGTAGATTGCTTTTTTGTGGTATAGCCATTTTCACTCTATTGATTCTACCAATCCATGAGGATGGGAGATCTTTTCACCTTCTGTAGTCTTATTCAATCACTTCCTTCAATAGTTTGTAGTTCTCCATGTAGAGATAATTTATAGCCTTTATTAAGTTTATTCCTAAGTATTTGATTTATTTGAGGGTATAAGTGAAATTTTTTCCTATATTATCTCTCAATCTGCTTATTATTGGTGTATAGAGGGACTACTAATTTTTGTAAGTTTATTTTGTGTGCTGCTGCTTTGCTGAAGGTATTTATTGTGTCTAAGAGTTTTCAGTGGGGTTTTTAGGGTCTTCAAGGCATAAGATCATGTCATCTGCAAATTGGGATAGTTTGAATATTTCTTTAGCTATTTGTATTCCTTTTATTTCTTCTTGTTGTCTTATTGCTCTGGCTAAGAATTCTAGGACTATATTGAATAGGATGGGGAGACTGGACATCCTTGCCTCATTTCAGACTTTAGAGAAAATGGTTCCAATTTTTCCCCATTAAGTATGATGTTGCCCATAGGTTTGTCATTTATAGCCTTTATAGTGTTGAGGTACATTCTATCTATTCCTAATTTTCTTAGAGTTTTTATCATGAAATAGTGTTGATTCTTATTGAAGGCTTTTTCTGCATATTGAGATGATCAAGTGTTTTTTCTCTTTGGTTCTGTAAAGGTGTTATATTACATTTATTGATTTGCATATATTGAACCATCTCTGTTTCCCTTGGATTAAGCTGACTTGTTCATGGTGAATGATCTCTCTGACATGTTGTTGGATTCACTTTACCATTGTTTTATTGAGGTTTTTGTATCAGTGTTCATTAAGGAGATTGGGCTATAGTTCTCCTTTTCGGATGGTCCTTGACTGATTTTGTGATGAGTGTAATTTTGGCTTCACAAAATGACTTAGGCAGTATTTCTCCTTTCTATTTCATGAAAAAGTTTAAGGAGTATTGGTATTAGTTCTTTAGAGTTCTGGTAGAATTCAGTGGAGAATCCATCATGTCCTGGATTTTTATTTTTTGGAAGACTTCTGTGCTGCTTCAATTTCATTATGTGTTATAGAACTGTTTAGATGGTTAATATCCTCTTTTTTATTATTATTATTTTTATTCACACGTGCATACATTATTTGGGTCATTTCTTCCCCCTGCCCCCCTCCCCCAACCTCTCCCCCCTTTCCTCCTCAGTTCCAGGCAGGTCATGCTCTGCCCTTATCACAATTTTGTTGAAGAAAAGAGACAAGCCTAATAAGGAAGACAAAGTATTTTTGCTAGTTGAGTTGAGGATAGCTATACAGAAATATTCCTACCATTGCTTTCATGTACACGTGTTATGACCCATGTTGATTCATCTCTAATTGATCTTTACCCTGGTTACTGAATCCCTTCTCATGATAACCTCTGTTGCTTTAAGGTTTCTGTATTAGTTCCTCTGGAGTGGGGACATCAAACGTTTTCATGTTTTGGATTTTCTACCTATTTCTATATCACTGAAATGTGCTCATCCCTTATCATGTGATCCAAGTCCAACCACATTGCTGCATTTACCCTAGATCTAAAGTCCGCTTATGAGGGAGAGCATACGATTTTTGGTATTCTGAGCTTGGCTGACCTCACTTAGAATGATGTTCTCTAGTTCCATCCATTTACCAGCAAATGATTAAGATTTCATTCTTCTTCATGGCTGAGTAAAATTCTGTTGTGTACAAGTACATTTTCTTGATCTATTCATCAGTAGTAGGGCACCTTGGTTGTTTCCATAACTTGGTTATTGTGAATAGTGCTGCAATAAACATGGGTGTACATGTGCCTCTGGAGTAATCTGTGTTGGATTTCTTTGGGTATATCCCCATTAGTGGGATTGTTGGATAATATGGCAGGTCTATGTTTAGGTTTTTAAGGAGTCTCCAATTTTTTCTCCAGAGTGGTTGTACTAGCTTGCATTCCCACCAGCAGTGGATTAGGGTTCCTTTTTCCCCACATCCTTGCCAACACCTGTTGTTGGTGGTGTTTTTGATGATAGCTATTGTAACAGGGGTGGGGTGGAATCTTAGTGTGGTTTTGATTTGCATTTCCTTTATTGCTAGAGATGGTGAGCATTTTTTTTTGATTATCATAAGTATCTAGAAATTTGCCCATTTCTTCAAAGTTTTCTATTTATTTGAATATAGGTTCACAAAGTAGTGTCTGCTGATTCCCTGGATTTCCTTGGTGGTGTTGTTATCACCCCTTTTGCATCTATTTTATTACTTTGGGCCTTTTCCCTATTCATATTAGTTACATTTTCCAGGTGCTATCAATCTTATTCATTTTTTCAAAGAGCAAGGGTATTTTGTTTCATCGATTCTTTGTATGTGTTTTTTATCTTATTTCATAAGTTTCAGAACTTATTTTTATTATTTCACTTTTTTGCTTATTTTAGGTTTTGCTTGTTCTTCTTTTTCTAGGACTATGAAATGTAGCATTAGGTTTTTTATTTCACATATTTCTGTGTTTTTCATATATGCACTCATGGCTATAAACTTTCCTCTTAAGACTGCTTTTGCAGGTTCTGATAGAATGTGTTTTCATTTTCATTAAATCCCAGGAACTTTATGATTTCTGCTCTTATTTCTTCTATGACCCAGTTATCATTGAGTAATGTGCCGTTCAACCTAGAATTGTTTGAGTAATTTCTGCTGCTGCTTTTGATGTTGAGTTCTAGTTTTATTTCATTGTGATCACAGAATATTGAGGGTGTTATTTAAATTTTCTTATATTTGTTGGGGCTGGCTTTGTCCCCTCAGATCTGGTTTATCTTGGAGAAAGTTCCATGGGCTACTTAGAAGAATCTATACTGTGCTGTTGCAGGGTGAATATTCTATAGGCATCAGTTAGGTCCATTAGATCTATGGTATCATTTAATTCTGAGAATCTTTATTGATTTTTTATCTGGATGTCCTACCTATTGGTGACAGCACCATACTAAAATCTGACTACCAGTGTGTTGAAGTGTAGAAGTACTTTTAAAGCCTTTAATTTATGTTTCATTAAGTTGGGTGCAGTGACATCGTGTGCATATAGGTTGATAATTATTATTTCCTTTTGATGTATTGTCCCTTTTATTAGTATAAAGTGACTTTCTTTGTTTTATTTGACTAATGCGAATTTGAAGTCTTCTTCTTTGTGTCATATAAGTATTGCTACTACTGCCTATTTCTGGTTAACATTAGCTTGGTATGTCTTCTTCCTGTCTTTCATCCTAAGCTTGTGTTTATTTCTTCAATAAGGCTGTTGTCTTGTAAGCAATAAATGTTTAGATTTTCCTTTTTAATCTAGTTTGACAAATGGTGTCTTTTGAGGGGGAGTTGAGTCCATTAACATTCAGTGTTAATATTGACAGATATGTGGTGATTCCTGCCATTGAGTTGTTTTTCTTATTTGAGGATTTGTGTGGGCTCAGACAAATTTATGCTACTCTCTGAGTACTTGTCTTTTTTTGTCCTGCAGTTTAATACTTCCCATCCTCTCCTGGTTTTGTTTGCTTTTGTCTTCTGTGTGCAGAATTCCTTGCAGAATCTTCTGTAATGGTCACATGGTGGTCATATATTGTTTTTGTTTCTGTATATTATAGGAGACTTTTATTTCTCTGTCAACTTTGAATGATTGTTTTCCTAGCTAGAGTATCCTAGGGCTGAACTTATTTTCTTTCAGTGTTCAAAATATCTCACTCCATTCCTTTCTTGCTTTTAAGGTTTCTTTTTAGGAATCTGTTGTTATTTTGATTGGTTTATCTTTATAAGGTATTTGTTTTTTTTCTGTCTCACAACCTTCAATACTCTTTCTCTGTTCTCCGTGGTAGTTGTTTTAATGATAATATCTTGTGGAGAGGCTCTATTTTAGTCACATCTATTTAGTGTTTTGGATCTTCTTGTATCTGAACAGGTAATTCTTTCTTAAAATTTTGGAAATTTTCTTTTATGGTTTTCTTAAACATATTACATATCTCTTTGGCTCTTACATATCTCTCTTCTCCTTCAATGCTCATGATTCTCAGGTTTGGTGTTTTGATGTAGTCACTGAGTTCTTGTATATTCCTTTCATAGATCTTGAATTATTTGACTAAGAGTTCTGGGTTTTTTTCTTTAATATCTATTTTATCTTCGATCTCTGAGATTCTGTTTTATACTTGTTCTAGTCTGCCTGAGTGCCCTTCCAGTATATTTTTCATTTGACTAAAGGGGCTTTTTATTTCCAAGATTCCTGTTTGACTCCTTTTTCTGAGTTATCCCATATCTTTGTTCAACTCCTTTTTTATATCTTGTGTTTTTTTTTTATTTCATATATCTCTTTTTTATAATCTCCTTTGTTTCATTTTGGTGTTTGTTGAAATCCTCTCTGAGTTCATTTACTTATTTCTATGTCTTCTCAAGTGTTTTCTTTGTGGTGTTTTGAAGTGTCTTGAGTGAATCTTGTATTTTCTTATTAATTGTGTCTTGTAGCTTCTCAGTGAGTATCTCAGTGATCTCTTCCATGATTTCATCTTTGAGGGATTTTTTTTTTGTTGGCATCACTGAGCTCATCAATGACATTTATCATTGTTTTGTTGGGGTCAGGAATGAGGTATTCATTTCCTTCATTTCCCACTAAATCTTTTATTGAACTAATTTTTTTTTTCAGTGTAGTTTCCTTGGCTTCTTCTTCTACACATTCTTTTAAATGCTGTGCAACTATGTTCTTGATTTCCTAGTTGACATTTTTAAGTGTCTGTTTTCTTTCCTTTGATTTAATTTTTGTGTTGTGACTAACTTAGTTGTTAGCTAGGTTGATGTGCTCCTTCTGTCCCTGGCCTGGAGGTATAAATTAACTATAACAAATTCACAGGTTCAATGCTAGACCATTTGTTTACATATTATGTCAAAAACCTCTTGGCCATAATATCTATGAACAGTGGTTGTTGAGGAGGTAATAGCCAGTTGGCTCGAAATAGAAACTTGGGTAATTGGTAAAGGTGGAACTAATGGGGGTGCAAAAGGGGGCACTTGTGTTGGTGGAGCACTAGATATGGATGCTGCTGGCTTTTGTGGCCCTTGTGTGTTTTGTGTATATTTCCACTGTTGTGGTGGACGGTGCTTGTGTCAGGGATTGCAGGGCCTGGGAGTATGTACAGTTGGAACAGTAGGCTTGTCAATGGAGGGTGAATGTGCAGCAGGAGGAGTAGTGTGGTAACAGGTTAGGGAAGGATAGAAGGGGAGGCAAAGACATTGGGAGAAAATGCATGAGGAGGGGCAGAAAGTAGTTGGGGGAGAACAATGGATTATAGCATGAGAAAAGGAGAGAAAGTGAAGGAGGTAAGAATAGAAAAAAGGAAATAATAATGACAAAGTCACTAATACAAAAACGAAACAAGTATAATAACAAAAAGTTCAGTTTGCTTTGCAAAACTTCTGAACTTATTCTTTTAGCATCCAATCCTGGCATTGGGGCTTGGTATTCTGGGCTTTGTTGGGGATGGCGCTGCCTCTCTTCCTGGACAGCTTGGGAGGGGAGATGGCTGGAGGGTTTTTTCAACTGTTCTTGGTCTTATGGGCTGTCAGTTCCAAGCAGGAGCTTTGAAGTGGTCTCACCAGATGATTAGCTTGTGAGCAGTATTTGATTCCCTCTGTCCTCAGGGCAGGTGGCAATTGGGACCTGAGGTAAATAACAGTTTGTGCAAGATGATCCAATATGTTGTTGTTTCTGTCAGGCAGCAGCTGTGCTGCTCAACTGCTGCACTGCTTAGTTAGCTCCTCCCCCACAAGGTGGAGCAATTCAGTTTTGAGTACAGCCTGCTCTCAGTATCCTGAGACTATCTCACCAATCCACCACATCTATGCTTTGGGAGATTGGCTTTTCACCGCACCTCCACTCTCAGCCTTTGTGCCTCTCCCCACCTTTGTTAGCTGATACTTTGGCTCTTTAGTAGTTTGGATTGTGACCCTACTCCTGCTCTCAGCCTTTGTTGCTTGTCTCACCTTTGTTTGTTGAGATTTTGGCTCCTTGCCCCAACCCCATCCTCTGAGGCTGGTTCAGCATTCCACCCAACTCCCACAATTCACTGCTCATGCTTTTCAGTTTTGTTTTTGGTGGGGGGATCAGTCTGCCCAGGGTCTGTGCTGAATTATGGTCCCAAGGATGGATAGGGGAGTTGCATGTAGTGCATGTTGCTCACCTGTTGGGTTTGCAGATTTACCCAGGCAGCTTTGAAACTGGCTGGTGGGGAGAAATGGCATACCACTTTTCTCAAGGCAGACACTGGGACTGGGTTCAGTGCAGCGAGGCATAGGTAAGCTTTCCATGGTTTATGAGTATAGGATGTCACAGGATCTTCTGCTTTTTTGAATAAAAAAAATAAAGAAAAGAGAGAAACAGAAGACTTTGTTTCACAGAGCAGACATTCCCTATTGTCTGTGATGTGCTGGGATTTTTCTGACTGTTAAGTGCAACTAAAAGCTGTTTTAAGGGTCAGTCCTCCAATTTGATGTGCACCTACAGTGTTGTAAGTTATTGTTTTGGCTAGAAACAATCAGAATTACCAAAGTGTAGCTCCCACATCTCAAAGTGATTTCTGGAGTCACGGAGCTCAGGAATTCTGATTCCCTATCCTATATGCCATCTTGGATCTCCTATCTAAATTTCTTACTTCATATTTACTGAAAAATTCTATCCTTTTAATGTCCTCAATGTCATGTAAGAATTGACTATTTGATAGCAATATTTCTAATCCTATCTTCCTTACTACTTCATATTGTCCTTTGATTACATTCAATGTCGTATATCACTTTACTATTTAGTTATTATGAGAAACATACATGTATGAATACTATTCAGTTCTGATATTAAATAGTATTTTAATCCTCTTCATAGACAATACAAGAAATAGAAAACAAGTTCCTCTTGACTTGTCTATTATTGTTATATTCTAATTGTTCCTGCATCTTAAACACAATTAGAAATAATTATTTTACAAGGTAGTATTTATTTTTATTTAGTGTTTTTTAAATTTTTTTCTCACTCTTCAGTCCTTGTTACATCCTCAAATTGCCATTTGGTAGCAACCAAATGTATGTGGAGTACTAACTCTGTCACTGTTTATATTTGAATTTTTATCGTACCTTCCATCATGTAAGATGGTTTCTGATTTAGCAGCCTTTTATTGCAACAATTCAATGATAATATTCTATAATGGCAGCAATATTGACTGTTATATCATTTTTATATTTTTTATATTATTTGAGTGTTATAATTATACAGGGGGTACAATTGTAACATTTACTAAGTACTTACAATTTATCTTTGTTAGATTCACCCTTAACAAAGGGGTGAATCTTCTCCCCTTCTTAGAACAGTTACAATAGGTATCATTATTTTGTTTTCATACATGAATACTCACACTTTCCTTATGTCCTTCCTCATCCCACTCCTGGATAGGGCATGTTTTACCTTCTTGTCCTACATTTCATTTGAAAGAAAATCACTTTTGTTAGCTTATTGCAGTTATACAGGGGTTTCCCTGTGATATTTCCATATATACATACATTATACCCCAAATTCATTCATCTTCTGCATTATTTTCTCTTATTCTCCATTTCACCTTGGTATGGTAAATTTAACAGAGTTCAATGCTTCATGTTCATATTTATATTGAATGCACATCAACCATATTCACTCTATTTTCTTCACTTACTTTCCCCCTCCCAGGAGGGCTTTCCTCTTAGTAGGTCCTATTTTGTGTTCATGTCCTTCATTCCTAGGTGTCTGTTCATTGGTCAGTGGGAAATTTGCCTTGCTATTTTTTGCCTATAAATATTTTGCCTGATGATTATATTATTATACTTGTTTTTCAGAAATTTTAGTCTGATGTGAAGAGTGAATTTCTTCTAATTATTTAGGTAAGCATTTATACTATTTTTTCAATTTAAGTACTGGTAGGTCCAGCTATGTTTCCTTGTGGCCCCATTCTCTCTTTGGAGAGGACTCCGGTCATCCAATTACTTACATGTTCATTGTGTTGTATCTCCTGTCGCTTCCTTTGTCTTTTACAACTTTCATTTTTAGTTATATGCCTCATTACTCAGAAATTTCTCTGAATACAGTTTTTAGGTCAAAAATGTTCTCACTAGCTACTGGTTTTAGTTAGGATATCTTGAAATTTTTATTTTTGTCTTCTTTTCCTTTAACAGAATGTATCTTTATTATCAGTTTATTAATGAAAATGTTTATTAACTTTGAACACTTTTATTAATCCAGATGAAATTTTCATCATTTCTTTGTTAATCATGTCATGTGATTAGTGTATGTTCTTCTCAGTTGTAGTGGAAGATGATGTCTTGGAGCATGGTTGCTATTTTTGTTAATCCTCATAAAGAGATTCAACCATCATGTGAGGCTTTAAGAAAAATAAGTAAAATTTAATAGATGTTTAGATGTTTGTCTATCTAATTAGCTTTCACTTATGCTTCTTTCCTGTTCATAACTTATAGAAAATTTATCTTGTCATTGAAAATATTTATAGTCTTTCAAAATTAAATTTAAATTAACTGGTATATAAAAAATTTGCAAATTTGAAGAGAGTAACAATGGTTTGTTACACATATACACAATGTAATATTTAAATTATGTTAAAATATTATCAAATATTTGAATTTCTTTATGGTAAAAAATTCAAACTTCAAAATCTATTCATATCAGTTTTGGAATGCAGAGTACATTATTGCTATCTGTAATCACCCTACTATATAATAGCATTCTATGACTCCTTGTTATGATGTAACTGTAACTTTGTACCTACTGATTATCCTTTCTGTGTCCTTACCATCTATTCTTCTACAAGACTTTTATATGATGTCATCATGGCTTGACTTCCTGGTTCCCACTGTAAAGTGTAAATATTTGCTACAGTGACTTTGGAAACCAGAAAATGACACTTACTCTCAGGTTTTGGCTAAAATAATAATCTGTCACCTTTCCATCTATGTTTTTCAACATGTCATTGGTTAAAATGATAAATAGATTACAATGCCATGACCTCAGCCTCACTCATCTGTATGTAAATTAAAGTTGCAAGTAATTCCAAAATAAATTTGGCCAAGAGTTTGTCCATGTTTTTAAATAATTATTTTGAGAAATTGTTCCAATTGAATGCTTAGATAAAGGAATACTCATTAATCATATTTAGTAACAGGGCACTACTTATGGTATGACTTCAAGGAAGACTATAGAAAGCAATGTTTACCTTAAATCTTTTCATGATTTTATTTTGAACTCTTTCTAGAATATTAAAAATTCATGAACATGGACATGGTGGCACAAATCTTTGATCCCAAAAACTAGGGAGGTAGAGGTAGGATGATTGTAGTTTGAGGCCTCTCAGGGCAAAATTGCAAAACCTGATCAGAAAAGAAGAACAGAAACATGGGATATGGCTTAAGTGGTAGAGTGCTTGTTTAACAAGGGCAAAACCATAAGTTGAATCCCCAGTACCATAAAAAAAGCTGATATTAATTGGTTGTTACTATATTCTTTGATTTTCTAATCCAAACTGCACTTAAAAATCTTGATTCTTTTTGAAAACAATGTTTTTACTACATTTCTCAGAAGAACAACATAGTTATGCACTCCAAATTAAATAGCACTGAATGCAAAGACTGTCCCAGTTTGAATATTGGAAAATTTACCTATCATTATAACACCTTCACTCCTCCTCCATGAAATCTCAAAGATTTACTAATTCATTTTGTCAGTTGATCTATAATTAGTTTTATGTCTTCAGAGAGAATTTACCTGATAGTAGATTGTTAAAGTCCTTTAGAGACGATAATTCTCTTAGTATTGTCCTTGTATCTGTTGCATTTCAATTTTTCTCTTTTATTTGTCCTACCATGTTAAATTCTACAGTAATTATTTTGGACCAAGAAAATTGAAACAAAATTTAATCAAATAATGCTTTATAACTGTTTTTTATTAGATATTTAATTTATGTCACTATACATTTTTCATGTTCTAGATTATACCAAACTCATTGCTTTGCTTTGTCCTTTATTTTCTTCAGCAGTCTTGGTTAATTATTGACTTTAACCTTCCTGTCTATACTATTTCATTGGTGCTTTTTGTTTGAATCATTATACACTCCTCTTAGTCAATCTTCAATTTACAATATTGTGCCCTTCATGGTTAGATCAGTTTAAGGATCCAAGTGAAACATGTAAAGTGTTCAATTTGAATACATAAAACAATACAGCAGTAGTTAAAATTGCATGTACCATATAAAACCTATGAACCTTAAAGTATTACTCCATTAGGAAATAACCAATTAAAAAGTACAGCTCTTTCACTCTTCCCTGATGATCATTAGAGCAAAGGTTTGACATGCTGATAATTTTGTCTGAATTACCTATGTTGCATATTTCTGAAAGAACAGTGTTCTTTCCATCACAGCACAAAATTCCAGACTTATTTTAAGTATATTAAAATCTTTATAATTATATAACAATATATGAAACAAAAAATAAAAAAAAAGAAATTATTTTTTCTCTATGAATACATCTTTGCCATTTTGGCTTTGCAGCCACAGGTCTTCCCAGGTTAATTTACACAAGTTTACTTCCACAAAACCCACATTCAGTTTTGCAAAATCTGTAGATATCCTCTTCTCAGGCTTGATCCTGTCAGCCTCAATGACTGTTGTCAGAAACAAGTCTGCTCCTGGTTCTGGAAGGAGACTTCTGCATTTGATGGAAGATGTTTATACACTCTGGGTTAACTTATAAGGAATGCAAAGTCACACATCAAAGGAAAAAGAAGAAGTGGCTGAGAACTGAACTGGAATCTATAAATAAGGATAGCTGCTGATATTAGGAAGATGAAGACAGCAAGAGACAGCAAGAAAGAAAAGAACAAAACGGGTAAAGTAAAAGCTAAATTTTAACTCTTTCTAAATAGAATAATGAATCGAAGCAAAGGTGACTGAAACATCAATTTCCCAAATCTCTCAGCTTTTGGCTAAATCTCATGTTTTCCTCTACTTTGTTTTTACAAAATTACATTGACTACCACAGTGGTTCCAAATGTATGATAAGCATAATATCACAATTGTCTCATAATGCCTTTTTGAATTATTTTAAAGAAAAGCCAAGTCCTGTTGTTTTAAAAAAAGCTGTGATCTTTTTGTTCGGAGCACAGGAAAATCAAGATTGTTTGGATTTTGGAATCTCAAAAAATTCTAGTAATTGCATGTTCTACCTAAAGTGAAAATAAAAAATATTTGTCTTATCAATAATTATATTGTTTAAGTGCATGTTTGTAGCCATTTATTTCATCCCATAAACTTACTTTAACAACCACTAACCTGATAACAAGCAGCAAACAGATAGGCGTGTTCCTTTGATGGAGAGCCTGAAAAGGCCAAATGATTTGAAGAGAGTTCTCTCAGAAATGTTCTATAAGGAACTGAAGGATACATCAATAGAGAATAGAAAAAGGCAAGGATAATATATGGGCTTAGATAAAGGCTAACCTCTAATTCCATGAGTAACCTTGGGGCATTTACTGCAATATAAGAGTTCACTACACCAAAATATAAGGCATTTGTTCTAGAGGCCATTGACTAGAGGCCACCTGAGAGTGAGGGACAGGACTAGCCTCAACCATGGAGGGAGCACCAACTAATGGAAAGTTTAATGGAGCTTCACCAATACCTGCTAAAAGGAAGAACAGAATCAGTAAGTAGTAAATAATGTTGATAAAGATTTCAGAATTATTTTCCTCAAAGGTCACAATTATACTTGTTAGCACTTTGCATCTTTAATATTTTATTAAATATTCATTCTCAATCCTATATAATTATTTGTAGAGTTTATGTATGCTGAAAAATGTCTCTGTGATCAGTTTTAACAATAACTTTGAAAAGAAAATTGATTTTCATCTTGTTGAATAAAATGGTAAAAGCATATCAATACTCAATATAGATAATATATTGAAACACTAAAGTTATATGAAATACTGAAAATGCACACAATAAAATCTGAAAAAGGACAATTAAATAATTATACTTTGATACTGAAATGAAAATTTATTCTCAGGAAAAGATATATTTTGAGCATGAGTTAACCATAAGTTCATATTTGAATATATAATTGCAGAGGAATGTTTGTGGTATGTATATATTTAGTCATTAAAGCTGAGTGTGATCAAGCCATGTGTGGAGTGTATTCACAATATTCTCTTGTGCTTTGAGGCCAGTTTTTTTATTATGTTATTATGGCTTATTCTTGAATGGACAATTTAATCAGAAGTTTACAACAATTGAACACAGTGAAGGTTTTGCATGTAGAGTTTTCCCAGTTTTACAACATAGGACTATTTAGCATAAGTTTTTGTATAACTGTGATAACACTAGCATGTTTTGATTTTGTTTATAGTGCCATAGTGACCCACCACAGCCGGCACCTCACAGACAAGGCAGTATCTGATTCAGGGTGGTGCAGAGGGAGGAGTTCCACTTGCAGTGCACTAAAGTGTTTGCTCACACAAATCTGTTCAGGATTTTCTTTTCTCTTTCCTTTGGTAATTTTGTTAATCTCCATCTATGCAAATTATAAATGGTTCAGAAAACCCATTGACTGAAGAAGAATGCAAACATTGAAGTGAGAGTTATAATCAATACCATTCTTCTCAAAAACAAGGTGATTTCTTTTAAATTATTTTAATTTCCTTTTATTCATATAAATAGGCACAATCTTATAAGATCTATTATAATTTTTAGTTTCAGAAATCACATTGAGATGCTATGCCTTTTTCATTCCATGTAGAAGTTAAGTGGCATTCTTTGAAATACTATTCTGCTAGTCTTCTACAAATGTACAAAAATAAAAAAGTTGCAATAAAGTATTCATAATGAAATATTTTATTACACATTGAATTTCACTTGAGTTAAATAGAAAACCCTTCATCTTTTTCTTCTTCTTCTTTTTTTTTTTTTTGGTGGTAATGGGGTTTGAACTCAGGGCCTCACACTTGCTTGACAGGCTCTCTACCACTGGAGCCACTTCAACAGCCCAAAAGCCCTTTATATTTGCTCTTTGGAACAATGTGGTCATCATATTATTCCCTTACCATATTGCTGTGGTTGTAACTATTATTCAAGTATAATACTTCATATGCTCAGTTCTACTACATGTAAATCATCATAAAGAATTACATTCAGTACATGAATATTTGTAAATACTAGTACAGAGTTATGTTTGAAGAAAATATTATTTTCCAGAAATGACATTCATGGTCTCTGACCCTCTTTGTGGATTATAATTATCCCTTTTCTTCTTTCAGGTCATCTTTTTGTTTATTTGTTTGTCCTCTTTATGAAAACACAAATGCTACTCTGTCTTTCTGTACCTCTTTTTGCTTAAAATAATGTCTTCCAGTTCCATCCATTTTCCTACAAATGGCAGGATATGAAACTACTGGAAACACTGCAAGATACTGGCATAGGAAGCAATTTAACTTCTTGACTATAGCTCAAGAAATAAAAGCAAGAACTGATAAATGGAATTACATCAAATTAAGAAGTTTTGCACATCAGACACTCAGCAAATTGAATATAAACTCTACAGCAATTTAGCTGTCAGACAATATACAGAATATGTTAATAACTTGAAAACTTAACAAAAAGAAGCAATACAATTAGAAAAGGCAAATGATGTGAATAGTCACTTCCCACAAGAAGTACAAACCAAAAGATATGTGACTGAATGCTCAATATCTTTAGCCACCAGGGTATTGCTTGTCAAAACCATACTATTCAAAATTCCATTTCACCCCTGTGTAGAATGGCTACTATAAAAAATAACAAATACTAACAACAATATGGAGAAAAAGAAACACTTATAGATTGTTGGCAGAAATATAGATTAGTATAGCCACTGTGAAAATCCATATGAAAGTTCTTCAAAAAGGGTAATAACAGAACTATAACATAATCTTGCTGCTACCATTTCTAGGAACATATGGAAAGGAAACGAAGTCAGCATACATAAGCAATCCCTGCATAGCCACATTCATCTTGGCAATATTCAAAATAGCAAAATTATGTAATCTGCATAGGTGTCTGTCAATAGATGAATGGATAAAGGAAATATGGTTTATTTATGTAATCAAATAGAATACACCTTTTATTCTTTATGAAAGGAAGATAATTGTTACTATAAGAAAGATTTCTTATCTAAAAACATGTTTAGCTTGATTTTATAATATTTTAAAAAGTTAAAACTACTACTTAAATTTAGAATATTTCACATAAACATGTAAAAATATAAATATCTTAACCATTTGAAGTGCTGTGGGTAACATATCTAAATTTGACTGGTTATCCCTGGCTGCAGATTAATAGCAATGTCTTGTTTTGCTTAACAGTGTGTGCTATACACAATACATACACATATGCATACAAATCTATGTGGCTACTACCAGCTCCTCACTACATAGTAAGATAAGTACATGCTTGAGCTAAATTTTCTTTATTTTTTTAAAGGCCCATTTAAACGACTAACAAGACCTCGCCTCGGGGCTTTAGTAGAGATGTGAATTTAGGAATCTGGTAAAAAATTGTTTATTATTATTATGCTTTGTTTTGTTACTATTGCTTTCACACAGTCTAAAATAAATATCTTGTTTCACTTTAACATACCTTGATGTATCTTTTCTTATTTTTGTTTTTTTGTTGATGCTGGGATTTGAACTCAGGGCTTCAACCTTGCTAGGCAGAAGCTCTAACAGTTGAACCACTCTCCCAGCCCAAAATATTTTAACGTTGCTTGCTATTTCTATGAAAACATTACTTTTACTTTTGAAATCCAAGGGACTTTTTTTTTTGATGAACTGATGTTTGACTCAGGGACTCATCTTTGTTATGCAGGTGTTCTTAGTGCTCATTCTGCCTTGATATATCTTGATCAAACATTGTGAAAAGGTAGGCAAATATTTTATGTGACAATATAACACTATCTCTATTTTGTCATTAATTTTATACAGCCTTTCTCACAAAATTTTCCCTTAGCAAAAATAAAATTAAAAAATTTAAAAATTAAACGTATTTTCCATTGACAAAGATTTTTATAGGGTAATGTAGTCCAAGTCATTTTTGTTTGATGAGATATTAAAACAGACTTTGTTTAATTAATTAATTAACTGACTAATTATTTTTGGCCATACTGGCATTTGAACTCAGTGCTCTTCCAATTGAGCCATGGCCCTAGTACTTAAAAAACTTTAAAAGGTCAATGATTGCTGGTATTGCATATACCTGCATTTGTGTGTGTGTGTGTTTGTGTATGAATATATAATGTTCCTTTAAAAAGTGACCATAAGGTAGCTATTGATTTAGAAGTTATAGACACACTTAAATATAAATTCTGTCAATAAGAAAATACTACTTGTCTGTAGTGTCTTTATGATGGTTATATTATGTTATACTTCATTAATCTTAAAATGCTAATTACTCATATTGGTTCCCATTTTTAAGCATTTTGTGTTTTTAAAGGTTTGACTTATTATACTTTGTGTTTTCTGGACACCATTGTAGCAAATGATTACCACTGATATTTAATTTTTACTTGAGAACAAATTCTTAAAGACAAAGAACTAAGCAAAATTAGTTTTAAGACTTTGATATTTATTATCAAATTGCTCTTAGAAATATACTAATCCACACTTCTACCATCAGCATATGAAAAACCCTGTTTTTCCTTAGCACACAGTGAGGAAAAGCTCACAGTGAGGTTTCCATTAAGCAAGATGAATCAACTTCATGTGATTTTTAAAATACAGAAAGCAATTTCAAAACAGCAGTGTCAGTGTTATTTCTGGGCTATGCCCTATAAGATCCATGGTGGACAATCATTCATTTGGTATCAATACTGCAGTGTGTTGATCAAAGTCAGTAGATGATTGTGAGCTTGGAGTCTGCCCTGGTTTTAATTCTACAGTTACTGCTTATTAACAGCACTATTTCAGGCTACTGATTTTGTCTCTGTATTACTCACTCGAAAAATACAATATGCCTCATAAGTAAAGAGTACAATGTGGAAAGTGTTTTGTCCTGATATATAGGTATGACATATTTTAATTTTCAACAAGGAAAGTGTATAAAAGATTAGTTTGCATATCGGAAATAATACTCATTATTGAGAGTTACATTATTAGCTCTTGAGGATTGACATCAAACCAAGCACTCCACGTTTTAGAAGTCAGTTCTATTTTCTGTCTGTGTGCATTGATATTTCTCTTGGCAATACACAAGACTCCACATATAGTTACATATACAATTTCAATGAAATCTCAGCAGCATTTTTAAAGAGACATAACAATATTTTTTAAAATCTGTCATATGCTAGCAATATCATTGACTTAATTTTTACCAGTAATAATTGAATTATTTTCCATAAATTAATAAAAATACTACTTAATACTAATCAATAATTATTGAATTATTTCCCATGAATTGATAATAACATAAAACACTCTTAAGACTTTTAAAAGCAAATGCTTTAATAAACTTCCCTTTTAGGCTCCATATATTCAGATAGCTTCAAATTTTAGTATGACATATTAGGAAGTCTAGGTTTTAAAAATGAAAGGAAAGAGTGATCTTCATTTGTAAATTAAAAAATTATAAATAAGTAAAATATAGCATAAAGATATTCAGTAGAAAAGAAAGAAGATAACTACACATTAGAAAATCACTAAACCTATAATACCAGCTACCCAGAAGATAGAGGCAGATAACAATTTGAAGGATAATTAATTTGAGACCAGCTTGGACAAAATTAGAGAACCTGAGGGTTAGGGGTGTCACTCAAGCTTTAGAGTGTTTTCATAGAATGGGTGGAGCACTGCATTTGATCCCAAGTGCTGAAATTAGAAAGAGAGAGAGAGAGAGAAGAAAAGAGTTAGAAAATAATTACTCAATATAGTAATCTCTAACTAGATTGGGCTGTTTAAGTTAATATTTATAGTAAGTGACATGAAACTCAATTAAAATTTGTATGATCAGGTTCACTGGCAATGTTTCAAGTGTTCAATGTCGATCTGTGGCCAGTGACTATTAGAAAGTTCATTTACAGAATGCTTTATTAGTGCATAAAATAACATTCAATAGATAGAAGGCATCTGTATTACTGACACTTTTGTTACTGTGACAGACACCTGAGAAAACAAGATCAAGGGTGGAAAGTTTTGTTTTGGCTCAAGGTTTCAGAGGTTTCAGTCCATGGCCAGCTGCCTGTGTTTCTGAGCTTGTGTTGAGGCAGAATGTCTCATTGAAGGGTCTGGTGGAGGGAAGTTCCTCAAGTTCATCACCTCATGGCAGTCAAGGAGTGGAGAGTGACTGAGGACAACTTATAGCTCCCAAGAATTTACACCCAGTAACCTTCATCCTCCAACTAGGCCCTATCTCTGAAAGTTTCCATCATCTCCTAACAATGCTTATAAAATTATGAATCCACCAATGGATTAATCCATTGATTACATCAAAGTGCACAATATGCAACCACCTGTGGATGACTGGATTCATCATCTGGGGAGAGAGTCTTCAACAGATGAGCATTTCATATTCAAACCATACAGCATCTTATCTGTCATAGCTACCTAATAATCACTTTAAGCATTCTTTTCTCAGGAAAAGTATGTTAACTTATTTAATGAGTAATAAAAAAAATGAACATAGGGTCAAGTAGCAAAATAATTCAAGTGAAACTTGTAAACATGGTATAAATAAATAGAAAGATGATACACAAAGGGGAGGAAATTTTAGGAATCCCCTGACAAATAAATACCCAAATTACAATTTTAGTCTCTGCAACTTTATGAAATAACTTGTTAATTCGATGTGTATTATTGGCTGAACATGTGCTATGAATTTTTTGTACATTTATCAATGGGAATGTTGAAGTAAAGATTTCCCTTTCCATTAGTCTACATAGGAAGCAAAGTTTGTAAATAAATTCATGAGATAATTTTCATTTGTAATGATAGTGCATGGCTGGGTTTCCATTAAAACAGCAATATGAGGCTGGAAATGGTGAAGTAGCAAATTTCCCATATTTACTGCCAATTCATCCTGATAAGGGGCGGCCTAACTCATAATTTGAAGTAGAACCATGCCTCCTATATTACCATCCATTAAGTATGAATATGAAATATATCAGCTGGAAATTAATAATCATGGGAGGATATTAATTAGTTAAATAGCAGAAAGGGAGGGAAAAAATAAAGTAACTTCTTATTTTCACTAACAGTACAGATAACAGTACACTAATAGTACAGTTTGCAAACAGTAATTCTTCATACCTTGATATGAAGAATTATAATTACTCAGTGCTCAGGACTCTATAAGTTATAATGTAATATAAACATTAATATATAACTATTAAGAATATGCAACACTAAGGCTGACAATGTGACTCATCCAGTGGAACACCTGCTAAGCAAGTATGAAAGCCCTGAGTTCAAACCCCACCACTGACAAAAGAAAAGAATACACAATACTTAAACTAAGGATAATAAGTATTCAAGGTTATAAGTAAGCTTGCATTTTATTTATGGCAGACCTGAGTATACAATTTGAGAGCTAACTCTATGTGATCCTTAACCCATTCAGACTTTTGTAACAAGTTACCATACATGGACTGACTTATATATGAGAGAAAATGGTTTCTCATAGTATTGTGGTTGTGAAGATCAAAGTTATGGTGCAGATGAAGCAGATGCAGTATCTTGTGAGGGCACTCTCCCTCATGTACACATCTTCTAACTGTGTCCTCCTGTTATAGAAGGACTGAATTAGGTAAGCCTTTAGAGTCTCGCTTATAAGGGCACTTATCAAAGGCTTATGACTTTGATCCTCTAATATAATCATCTAGATGATTAGATTTCACCATATGAATTTTTGGGAAATACAAATATTTAGTCTAAAGCAAAATTTTCACAAGATAACGTAATCAAATTCAGAATAAGTAATCTACAAGACATTATTGTCAATCTATTTCATATATTAATCCACTGAGGATTTCAATCAAAGATAAATATTTTATGCAAAATGGATATTTCTTTTCTCAGGGATTTATAATTTCAAAAAAAGTAAATTGATATTTTCAATTTGTCATAAATTTTATGATTTTGAGTCCGGCATCCAAAATGACACTATAGCTAAGGAAAACCAAACTTTAGTGTAATTTATTTTTATTTTCCTAGTTGCATAGCACTGAATCAAGAATCAGCTTTGCAAGGGTTTTGTTTTGTATGTTTTAATATTGCTACCCCTGAGGTTTGTTGAAGAGAACACGTAAGTGATAATAAGAAAGACATAGCATTTTTGCTAGTTGGAGATGAAGATAGTTACACAGAGAGATTCCTGGCATTGCTTACATGCACTTGTGTATTACAACCCACATTGGTTTGTCTCTACCAGATATCTTCACTTTCACAGAAGCAGCTTTGGAGCCAGCTGGTGGGGAGAAATGGTGCTGCTTTTTTTGGTATGGCATGGTGTAGGCAGGCTTTCCATGGACTAGGAGTCCAGGATTGTGCAGAGTTTGATTCTCATTGATGCTCTGTCTTCTGCTTCTTTGGAGAAAAGAAGAAAATTAAAAGAGAGAGAGAGAGAGAGAGAGAGAGAGAGAGAGAGAGAGAGAGAGGAGCAGACGGGGCTGTTTTCCCAGGGCTTGAAATGCCTTGCTGGCTGTACCACATTGGATTTTTGCAGCTGTTAGTTGCAATCAAAAATTGAATTAAAGGTCAGTCTTTTAATTTTATCTGCACCAAATGTGATGATGGTTATTATTTTGGGTAGAAGCAATTCAGTGTGAAACTGCAGAATGAACAGGTGCGCATCACAGACCACATGCTACTCTCCTACCTTCCTTCTATTAAAATAATCCAGCACAATTCCTGGGCAGACTGAACCTCCCTCCAGCAAAACTGAAAAACTTAAACAGTGAACTATAACACAACACAGATAACAGAGGTGGGGGTGGAACTGTGAACCTGCCCTGTTGAAGGGGGCTGGGACAGGGAGCTGAACTTTTACCACCTAACTCTCAGTGAAATATGGGAAAAGCTGCAAAGGCTGAGAGCCTGATGGGGTGACAAGTTAACCTCCCAGATGAGCCAGTGATTGGGAGAGGCATAAAGGCTCAGAGCAGGGCTGGAGCAACAGCCAAAACTCCCAAAGCAGGTCAGGTGGTGGATCCTGGAGCTGATCTCTGTGACAGAGGGTAGAATTCACTGTTGCATTGCCTCATTGCTGGGAGAGGGGCTGAGCAAACAGAGTTACAGCTGAAGGGCAATGCAGCTGCCACCTTGTAAAAACAACAGCTTTGACAAATTCGTATGAGCTGGCAGTCTTACCTCATCACACAATTCCAACTAATCTTGTGTGCAGAAGGACCAAATACTATTCACAAGCCACCCACATGTTGAGACCACATCAGAGCTTCTGCTTGTATGCCAATACCAGGATTAGACATCTAAGGATTTAATCCAGAACTCTTACTGAAAGACTGAACTTTCTGTAGTTCTTTAACCCAGTGCTTTTTATTGTTTCTTTTTTTTCTGCATTATTAAGAGGTTTTCTGCGTTATCATCAAGGGGTTTTCTTGATATGTAAACAATTGGTCTGGCATCAAACCTGTGTATTTGTTATTGCTAAATTACACCACACAGCCAGAGACGGAAAAAGCACATCAACTTAGCTAACAACCAAGTCAGTCACAACACAAAGATTGAGTCAGGGAAAGAAATCAGGCAATCAAAACCACTAACTATCCTATCAAAAGCATAGTTGCACAGCACCAAGTGGAGTGATGGTAGAAGCAGGAGGAATGGAAAAACTCTCCTCAAAAAAATAATTCAATACAGGATTCAGTGAGAAATAAAAAAAATGGGAGAGATTTCAAGATGGCAACTAGAGGGAGGAAGGAGAAAATGTACTTCCTAAAGTACACAGTTGGAGATATACCTGGCAGGAAAAACTACCAAGGACAGGCAAAACTCTGACACCTTCCACACCCCCAGCCTGCACATAGCATTCCCACACCATGTCAAATGGAGAAACGAGGAGGGCTCCTGAGCCACCAGACACCAGCTCCTAATCTTCTTGGGAAATGCAGACTACCAGGTAAGCAGATAAGTAGCACATGGTACTCCCTGGGACAAATCAGCATAGCCCCCTGGAAAGACTGATATCCACCGAAGGAACAACAACAATAACAAAACTGAATAATAAATAAGCAGCTAAAAAAAAAAAAAGACACATAGCAAAGAGGGCGGTGTGCCCTGAGCTCTGGAGAGTGGGAGGGACCACTCCCTTACATGAACTGCAAAAATCCTAGATCTACAACATACCATGGATCAAATGGACCTTGTCGTTGTCTACAGAACGTCTCATCCAACTTCTACACAACATACATTCTTCTCAGCGGCCCACAGAACCTTCTACAAAATAGATCGTATCTTAGGACACAAAGTAAGCCTCAGCAAATATAAGAAAATAGAAATCATACAATGCATTAAAAGTAGAACTCACAACAAAAGTAAAGACAAAAATCAGGCAAACAGCTGGAAACTGAACAACTCATTGCTTAATGAACAATAGTCATTAATGAAATAAAAGAGGAAATTAAAAGGTTCCTGGAAGTCAATGAAATGAAAACAACCTACCAGAACTATGGGACACAGCAAAGTCAGTCCTGAGAGGAAAGTTTATAGCCTTGAGTGCATATATTAAAAAGACTGAAAGATCCCAAATCAATGACCTAATGATACATCTCAAACTCCTAGAAAAACAAGAACAAGCAAATCCCTAAATAAATAGAAGGAGAGAAATAATAAAAATAAGAACTGAAATCAATGAAATAGAAACCAAAAAAACCATACAAAGAATTAATGAAACAAAAAGTTGGTTCTTTGAAAAAATAAACAAGATCAATAGACCCCTGGCAAACCTGACTAAAAGGAGGAGAGAAAAAAAAATGAATTGGTAAATCAGGAATGCAAATGGGGAGAAAACAACAAACACAATGAAAGTCCAGGAAATCATCAGAGACTACTTGGAGAATTTATATTCAAATAAATTTGAAAATCTTGAAGAAATGGACAGATTTCTAGATACTTATGATCACCCCAAACTGAACCAAGAGGACATTAATCACCTGAATAGATCTATAACACAAAATGAAATTGAAGCAGCAATCAAGACTCTCCCAAAAAAGAAAACTCTAGGACCTGATGGATTCTCTGCTGAATTCTATCAGACCTTTAAAGAAGAACTATTACTAATCCTCCTTAAACTGTTCCACAAAATAGAAAGGGAAGGAAAACTGCCTAACACATTTTATGAAGCCAGTATCACGCTTATCCCAAAACCAGGCAAAGACACCTCCAAAAAGGAAAATTGTAGGCCAATCTCCTTAATTAACATTGATGCAAAAATCCTCAATAAAATAATGGCAAACCGAATTCAACAACACATCAAAAAGATTATTCATCAAGACCAAGTAGGCTTCATCGCAGGAATGCAGGAGATGATATGAAATTCAATAAAGGTAATAAACCACATTAACAGAAGCTAAGACAAAAAACACTTGATCATCTCAATAGATACAGAAAAAGCCTTTGATAAGATCCAACACCCATTTCATGGTAAAAGCTCTAAGAAAACTAGGAATAGAAGGAAAGTACCTCAACATTATAAAAGCTATATATGACAAACCTACAGCCAGCATTATACTTAATGGAGAAAAACTGAAACCATTCCCTCTAAAATCAGGAACCAGACAAGGATGCCCACTATCTCCACTCCTATTCAACAGCACCAGAATTCCTACCCAGAGCAATTAGGCAAGAAGAAGGCATAAAAGGAATACAAATAGGTAAAGAAACTGTCAAATATCCCTATTTGCAGACGATATAGTCCTATACTTTAAAGACCCAAAAAACTCTACTCAGAAGCTCCTAGACATGATCAACTATAGCAAGGTAGCAGGATATAAAATCAACAAAGAAAAATCATTAGCATTTCTGTACACGAATAATGAACAAACTAAGAAAGAATATATGAAAACAATTGCATTTACAATAGCCTCAAAAAAAATCAGATAATAAGAGTAAACTTAACGAAGGATGTGAATGACCTCTACAAGGAAAACTATAAACTTATGAAGACAGAGATTGAGGAAGACTATAGAAAGTGGAGAGATCTCCCATGCTCATGGATTGGTAGAATCAACATAGTAAAAATTTCTATACTCCCAAAAGCAATCTACATGTTTAATGCAATTCCCATCAAAATCCCAATGACATTCATTAAAGAGATGGAAAAGTCTACCGTGAAATTTATATGGAAACACAAGAGGCCACGAATAGCCAAAGCAATACTCAGCAAAAAGAACAATGCTGGAGGTATCACAATATCTGACTTCAAACTATATTACAAAGCAATAACAATAAAAACAGCATGATACTGGCACAAAAACAGACATGAAGACCAGTGGAACAGAATAGAGGACCCAGATATGAAGCCACACAACTATAACCAACTTCTTTCACAAAAGATGCTAAAAATTTACAATGGAGAAAAGACAGCCTCTTCAGCAAAAACTGCTGGGAAAACTGGTTAGCAGTATGCAAAAACCTAAAACTAGATCCATGATTATTACCCTCTACCAGTATTACCTCAAAATTGTTCAAGGACCTTAATATCAGACCCCAAACTCTAAAGTTGGTAAAGGAAAGAGTAAGAAACACTTTGGAACTAATAGGTATAGGCAAGGACTTTCTCAATGGAACCTCAGCAGCTCAACATCTAAGAGACAGCATAGGCAAATGAGACTTCATAAAACTAAAAAGCTTCTGGTTAACCAAAGAAATGGTCTCTAAGCTGAATAGACCACACACAGAGTGAGAGAAAATATTTGCCAGTTACACATCAGACAAAGGAATGATACCCAGAATATACCAAGAGCTCAAAAAACTAAACTTTCCCAAAATTTATGAACCAATAAAGAAATGGGCAAGTGAACTAAACAGAACTTTCTCAAAAGAAGAAATTCAGATGGCCAAAGGACACATGAAGAAATCCTCATGATCTCTAGCCATAAAGGAAATGCAAATCAAAACCACACAAAGATTCCACCTCATCCCTGTTAGAAAAGCCATCATTAGAAACACCAGCAAAAACAGGTTTTGGCAAGGATGTGTGGAAATAGGAACCCTTATACACTTGTTGGTGGGAATGCAAACTAGTACAACCCCTCTGGAAAAAATTTGCAGGCCCCTTAAAAATCAAAACATAGATCTGCCATATAATCCAACAATCCCATTCCTGGGGATATACCCAAAGGATTGTGACACAGGTTACTCCAAAGGCACATGTATGCCCATGTTTATTGCATCACTATTCACAATAGCCATGTTATGGAAACAGCCAAGAAACCCCAGTATTGATGAATGGATTAAGAAAATGTGGTATTTATACCCAATGGAATACTGATCAGCCATGAATAAGAATGAAATCTTATCATTTGCAGGTAAATGGATGGAACTGGAGAACATCATCCTGAGCAAGGTTAGCCAGGCCCAGAAGACCAAAAAATAGTATGTTTTCCCTCATACGCGGATTTTAGATCAAGGGCAAACACAACAAGGGAATTGGACTCATCATGTGATGAAGCGAGAGCACACAAGGGAGGTATGAGGATAGGCAAGAAACCCCCCAAAAATAAGAGCATTTGATGTCCTCAATGCAAAGGAACTAATGCAGAAACTTTGGAGTGAAGAAGGTCAATAGAGAATGGGACCAGGAACTAGAGAAAAGGTTAGTTCGAGAAGAATTAATTTAGAATGTAACACATATGCACAGGAAAGCAATGTGAGTCAACTCCCTGTATAGCTACCCTTGGTCCTTCCTATTATTGCTTATACTCTTTCTCAACAAAATTAGAGATAAGGGCAAAATAGTTTCTGCTTGGTAGTGAGGGGGTAGGGAGGGAGAGGGAGGGGGCAAAGGAAAGGGAGGGGGGCAGGGGGGAGAAAAGACCCAAACATATGCACATATGAATAAAAGAAATTTTAAAAATATTAAAAATATAAAATAAAATAAAATGACCACAGTAAAACATGACCCATGGGGAAAAAAATTAAAAAAATGAATACTCACATCCTGATCTCATCAAAACAATGATAAATGTCACTATGGAGGTCAGTGACACCCCCATTAAAAACCTCAAAGAAGACATTTTGGAGGCTATCACCAACAAATTCAAGAACAAATTAGACATTGTTAACCAGAATGTACAAGATGCACTCAAGTAATTTCAAGATACCAAAAATAAAGAACATGAGAAGACATAGAAAGACAGAAGTGAACTTAGAGAGGACTTCAACAAACATGAAAGTGAAACAAAGGACACTATAAAAAGGGAAATACATGAATTGAAGATGACAATACAAAACATAAAAGAGAGTTGAGCAAAGATATGGAAAACTCATAAAAAAAAGAAACAAACAGAAGTCCTGGAAATAAAAAGTACCTTTAGTCAAACAAAAAACACAGTAGAAGGCCATTCCAGCAGATTAGAACAAGTGGAAGACAGAATCTCAAAGGTCAAAGATAAAATAGAAATCAAAGCAAAAACACAGGAAATGTGAGTCAAACAAACCAAGATCTGTGAAAGGAATATGCAAGAACTCAGTGACTGTATCAAAAGACCAAACCTGAGAATCATGGACATTGAAGAAGAACAAGAGTTGCAAGTCAAAGGGATATGTACTATATTAAAAAAAATAATACCAGAATATTTCTGAAATCTCAAGAAAAATTTGCCCATTCAGGTACAGGAAGCCTTCAGGACACCAAACAGACTTGACCAAAATAGAATCTTCACATGACATATCATTAAAACAATAAGCACAGAGAACAGAGAAAGAATATTTATTGAAGGCTATAAGAGAGAAAAAACAAATAATGTATAGTGTAAATACATCAAAATAAAACCAGATTCCTCAACAGAAACCTTAAAAGCAAGAAGGGCACAGAGTGAGATCTTTCAGACAATGAATGAAAATAATTTCTGCCCTAAGATATTCTACCGAGAAAAACTCTCATTCAAAATTTATGGAGCCATAAAAATCTTCCACAATAAACAGACACTAAAACAATACATAACCAACAAGTCCCCATTACAGAAAATTCTACAAGAAATTCTGTACACAGAAGATGAAAGCAAATAAAACCACAGGAGTATAAGAAGTATCAAACCACAGGAGAAGAAAAGACAAGTAATCAAAGAGTAGCATTTATTCAAAAGCATAGAATCAAATTCTTTAATGACAAAACAACTAAATGGAAGAAATCACTACATACTTGTCAATATTAACACTGAATGCCAATGGACTCAACTCCCCCCTCAAAAGTTGTATACAAAAGACCCATCTTATTAATAGAAATAAACACTGGCTTAAGTTGAAAGGCTGGCAGAAGATTTACCAAGCAAATGGCCCCAGAAAACAGGGAGGAGTAGCAATACTTATATCAGACAATGTAGATTTCAAACTCAAATTGGTCAAATGAGATAAAGAAGGACACTTCATACTAATAGAAGGGGCAATAAATCAAAAGGAAATACTAATTATCAATCTGTATGCACCCAATTTCATCAAACATACATTAAAAGAGTTAAAAGCACATATAAACTCCAACACATTGGTAGTGGGAGACTTTAAAATCAGTGAAAAAATCCTAGAACTAAATGATACCATAAACCAAATAGACCTAACTGATGCCTATAGAATATTTCATCCAACAAAAGCACAATATACATTCTTCTCAGCAGCCCATGGAACTTTCTTCAAAATAGATCATATCATAGGGCACAAAGCAAGCTGCAACAAATATAAGAAAATAGGAATAACACCATGCATTCTATCTGATCACAATGCATTAAGACTAGAACTCAACCACAAAAACTGCAGCAGAAAATGCACAAATAATTGGAGGCTGAGTAACATGCTTAATGATCAGTGGGTCATAGAAGAAATAAGAGCAGAAAAGAAAAGTTTCCTGTAGCTAATGAAAATGAAAGCACAATCTACCACTATGTATGGGACACAAAAAAGGCAGTCCTAAGAGGAAAGTTCACAGCCATGAGTGCATATTTTAAAAGGACAGAAACATCTCAAATTAATGACATAATGCTGCACCTCATACTAGAAAAAAAAAGAACAAGCAAAACCCAAAGCAAGCAGGAGAGAAATAAAAAATAGATGGGCTGAGATTAATGCAATAAAGACTAAAAAAACTACACAAAGAATCAATGAAACCAAGAGCTGGTTCTGTGAAAAAATAAACAATATTAACAAGCCCCTTGCAAAACTGACTAAAATGAGAAGGGAAAAGATCCAAGTTAGTAAAATCTGAAAAAAAAAGGACAGAAGACAACAAGCACTAAGGAAATCCAGGTAATCATTAGAGACTACTTTGAGAACCTATATTCCAATAAATTGGAAAATCCTGAAGAAATGGACAAATTTCTAGATACTTATGCCCACCCAAAACCGAATGATGAGCATATTAACCACCTAAATAGATCTATAACAAATAATGAAATAGAAGCAACAATAGAGTCTCCCAAAAACAAAAAGTCCAGGACCTGATGTATTCTCAGCTGAATTCTACTAGACCTTCAAAGAAGGCAAGGAATTCCTCAGTAAAACTCAGTAGCCTAGTGACTAAGAGAGAGGACAGACAAATGGGACTACATGAAAATAAAAAGCTTAAGCATAGCAAAAGAAATGGCCTCTAAATTGAAGAGACCTCCCACAGAGTGGGAGAAAATATTTGCTAGCTGTACATCAGACAAAGGACTGATAACCAGAATAGACAGGGGCTCAAAAAACTAAACTCCCCCAAAATTAATGAACCAATAAAGAACTGGGCAAATGAATTAAATAGAACTTTTTGAAAGGAAGAAGTTCAAATGACCAAAAAACACATAAAAAGTGCTCAGCATCCCTGGCCATAAATGAAATGCAAATCAAAACCACACTGAGATCCCCCCTCAATCCTATTATATTAACCAGCATCAAGAACACCACCAACAACAAATGTTGGTAAGGATGTGGGGAAAAGGAATCCTCATACACTGCAGGTGGTAGTGTAAGCTAGTATAACCACTTTATAAAACAATATGGAGGCATCTCAGAAAACTAAACATCTATATCTGCTATATGGTATAGCAATACTACTACTAGGGACATCCCCAAAGGAATGCAACTGAAGTTACTACAAAGGTCCCTGCACACCCATGTTTATTGCTGCAGTATTTACAATATCCAAGTGA
The DNA here is from genome assembly GCF_047511655.1 of Castor canadensis. Lineage (NCBI taxonomy): Eukaryota > Metazoa > Chordata > Mammalia > Rodentia > Castoridae > Castor > Castor canadensis. Next base: position 22,992,723 of record NC_133390.1, on the reverse strand, counting down.
CATACACAGCCAAGACACTCCACTACTGACAGATAGATTAAGAAAATGTGGTATTTATACACAATGGAATTTTATTCAGTCACAAAGAAGAATGAAATTTTTCATTCCCATGTAAATGGATAGAACTAAAGAACATTATCTTAAGCGAAGTTAGCCAGCCTCAGAGGGTCAAATGTTGTATGTTCTCCTTCATATTCAGATTATAGTCCTAAAACAAATGCAGTAATATTATTGGAAACAGGTCACACAGTAAGGGGAGAACATATGGAGGAATTGGGAAAGGGAAGGAAACCTAAAACTTAAATGTGGTTGATGTTCTCACTATAAAGCAGTGAATAAAGTAGTCTTAAACTGGCAGAGGCCACTATCGGAAGGGGACTAGGAAGTAGTGGTCTTGTAGAGATGAACTAATGTGGGTTGTAATAAACATGTGCATGGAAGCAATGCTAGGAATCTCTCTGTAAAGCTATCTTTACCTCAACTAGCAAAAATGCTGTGTGTCTGTTATGTTTTCTCTTCAGCAAAACCAGGGAACAAGAGGGCAGAACAGTTTCTTCCCTGAATGTGGCAGGGAGGGAAGGGAAAGGTGGCCAAACAATGAATACATGTGTAAGTAAATGTAAAAATGATAAAAGAAAAAAGAAAAAGAAGTTCACAGTATTATTTGAAAAGGAGGATGGTGGTCTATTCACTTGGTCAATCAGGTAGGAAAAATATCTTTAATATAGAACTAATGTATAAGAAATTGGGGAAAGTTACATAATTTGGACAGCATATTGAGGGGACTTTGATTCTTATGCATCCAGATTACTATAGATAGAAAAGAATAAACAGATAACATATCAGAAAGCAAATTTCAAAGTTAACTTGTCCTGAGAAAATCAGACGTGAAATCTACAGAGAAATATTTGTACTGTCTGATGGGCAGAATTGAAGAAGATATTTCTCTTAGCATATTCTAGTAAATCTAAATTCTCTATCTCTAATTAAAACTCCACAAACATTTTAAAGAAGAACATTAGTTTTCTTCCAGAAGTTTAGAAAACATATTTTGCTTCCATTACAAATTATAAAATGATAAGTACCCATATAAATAGTCATTTCCCACATATTTTTGTCTTTTGTAAGACTACTAGCACAGTTCTTAGGTCAAAAGATAGCTTGGTGTGTCTTGAAATTAAGTATGAGTTGTCTAAAAGGAAAAGTAATAAATTTCTAGTTTTATTTTAATTTCCTATATGTAATTTTCTTATGTTGACAGAATTGGGGTTTTAATTCAGGGCTTCATGCTTTTGAGGCAGGTAATATACCACTTGCACTATGGCCCCCAGTCCTATTTCTTCAGTTATTTTTTGTTAGGGCTCAGGTTTTTGCCTTAGAACATAATCCTCCTACCTAAGCCTCATGCATAGCTGAAATTATAAGCACATGACACCATGTTCCATTTTTTGGATGAGATGGGATTTTGCTAAATATTTTGTTTTGGCTGTCATCAAACTGAAATTATCCTTAACTTTTTCTCTGAGTAGCCGGGGTTACAGTCATGTCCTAGGAAGCCCATTCTCTCAGCTTTATTGCTTTAAATTGAAAGAAATGTAATCACTATTATCTGTAAGTTTATAAATTTTATCCAATAATTGATGCAAGACAAAGTGAGTTATGCAAATATCTTGACTTTACCCTTCTTTTGCTATGCTTCTTTAAAAACAGATTCTCTGAGTGGTTTAAAATTCATTTATACATGTAAAACTAACTGAATATATGACAATGGCTTAAATTTTAGAAGTCCACAGAAAGACATCTTTTAATAAATCAAAATTATAAATTAACAACTTGCATTTGCTAAATATGTAACATATCATTGAATAATGGGAAAGACTTTGCTTTGCACAGGATGAGGCAAAAGTTGAATGCTCTTGACTGAACTGAAATCCCCAAGGATCTATTCACTACTGTGTTGTTATAGGAGAAAACCACAGATATCAGCTTTCTTACAATAAAATCATTTACAAAAAATTCCTGTGAAACACTGGCTTTATAAAAATCAGTCATGTTTCCATGCTTTTCTTGTAGTGTATTCATCAACCAGTCTTGCAAAAACACTTGTTCATGTCATATATAAGACACGTTCATGCTCACTCATCTTATTTTCCATTCATGAGAACATCTCTGAGGTGTCTAACCACTGTTTTCACCAGGTTCCTGTTATTTTGGCAATGAGATTGAATCTCTGTTCTACTTCATGAAGATAGTTTGGTGTGTAGAAATTTTATTTATATCCCAAATTATATGTCAGTTAAAACAAAGCTACCAAATGAATCAAACCTACGTATTAAATATTGCATGACTAGGGAGGATTATTTTATTTATATATGTACTGATGTCAGAATATTAATGGTAAAATTACTCTTTTACATAAAGTGATGTTAATGCAGTCAAGCTGGTTCTAAATCATCCTAACAGACATTTCAAGAAAACTGAGAAAGTATTTTAAAACTCCCTTTTTAATTTAAATAAAGTGTTTAAAAATTAAATTATTTGCCCGGTACATAAAAGCATAAAAACTGTACATATTAATGGGAATAACATGATGTTTCAATACACATGTACAACATGCAATTGTTATACAATTCAAGTTAAGTATATCTTTCTCCTCAAACATTTGTCATTTCTTTATGGCAAAATTTTTCCATATATTTTGTGACATGCTTAATACTTACTATGCATGTATTGTCAGTCTTTCTACGATAACAAAATGAAAGACCAACAAATTTCCAAATGAGGTATTATATGGTTCTAAATCTTTTCTAAAGATGGAAGATAAAAAGGATATTGTAGCTCTTCTTTCTCCAAACTCAGTTCATTTTCCAATGCAGGGACCTGCCGGGGTCTTAACACCTGCAGACCCACCTGTAGAGTTTTGTAAAAGGTAAAGCTCCCCACAATCTTCCCCATGATACTTTGCTTCAGAGTCTCTATATGAAAACCAAGAAAGATAGTGTTAGATTTATCTTCTGTAACACAAAACATCGAAGAACAAAAGGGAAAATGCTGCATTATTGTTTGGCTTTAGTTTATGACGTATGAATTTAAAGCACAACTAATTTGTTATTCATGTGTGAAGGAATCAAAAGATACTCTTTAGAGATGCAAATCTCAGGAAATATATCATCCACATAAATTTCTTGAGAAAAATTCCTTCCACAAGCTTATTTTCCAGCCCTACTGAGATAAAAAATAAAAATGAAGGCATGGTAAGAATGGCTGTCAGAGAACATTGAAAACAGTTACTCATATATGACATATAAGTAACTATTATGTATATGTACCTATGGAAATCCAGAACACAATAGCCTTGAAGCTGATAAACTGGAGAAGATACAAATATACTATGACATTTATGCACATAAAAGTTAGGCAAGTAAAATTTTACTATGGAGCTATTTAAGAACCACAGATTTAAGAATTCACATATGGAAACATCATTATGAAACCCCTTATTATGGGAAATTTAAAATATAGGCCAATAAAAATCCATTTTCATTCTTTGGTTTTTCTTTTTTTTTAATTGTGCTGAGTGGAGGTTGTGGCATCCACAAAATTTCTGACAGTGTATCAAATATGTAATACTTGGCTTTTCAACATGACTTTTACATTTACAAAGGAAATGAATGGTCAGGTAACAAACCTAATGTGTGAATGAGAGTAAAATCAGTTGTTTATCTGTCATCTATACTCATGAAATTTCATAAACAAGATGATAAGCTTGTAACTTTTATATGTTTTCTTATGAAGGTATTTCAAATACTTTGAATCATTAAAAGTAAAAATCATGAAAAGAAAATGGAGTCTTTATCTTCAGACAAAACAACAGAAGAAATATTTTATCAACATTGATATTTCAGTAAGAATTCCTGCCACAAAGGATTAATAGTCAGAAATTTCTCCCAGGTAAAGGGATATTGGAATAGCTTGAAAAATTAAGTATGACTACATTGATACCTTTTTTTCCAGACAATACCAGATGAAACCCCAAGAGAAGAAAAATTAAATTTAAGTTTACAAAGTAAATGAAAATAAACATACAATTTATTGATATTTGAGCATAGAAGCAAAAATAGGGCTGAGAGAAAAAGTTATAATCTTCATCAGCATATAAGAAAGAATAAAGATCAAATTCAGCAGTCTAAACTTCTGCCTTCTAAAATAGAGCAAAAAGAATATTTTAACTTTAATGCATGCAGAAGAAATACATAGTAAGTAATCAAACAGAAATCAATGAAATTAAAAAACATCAAATGTTAATTCCTTGGAAAGGTAAAAAAAGAATATATATGACTCTAGCCAGGATAACCAAGACAAAATATAGAAAACAAAAGTGAAAGAGGGATCTTTTATCATTCATCCCAGCTAGTGCAATTTGAAAAGAAAATTAAATAAAATAAGTAGATTTAAAAAATATATAATTACTAATTTTGGTTAGACAACCCTAAACAATTACCAAATAAACTCCTGGAATTAATTAATTAGTATAACAAGGTTGCACTAAACAATGTGTATAAACCAAAGCAATTTCCCAAGTATCAAATAACAGTTGGAATTTGATATTATAAACAAAACTAAAGACCAATAATATCATTAACAATAGAGCCCAAAATGAAAATACTTAGGTGTAAAGTTAACAAAGCATGTACAGAACATATTTGTGGGAAACTAAAAAGCTTTGAATGAATCAAAGATCTAAATATTTGGAAAGATTTTCACAAAGAGGTAAATTTCTGAAAATACTATACATATACAATAGTAAAATGAACTTTTGATGTGATTAAATTAAACAACATAGCTAACAGTTTCTTACAGGTTATCCAGATGGTCCAGGGTAATCACAAGGAGCTTCATAAGAACTAAGTGTGTTCTTCAAAGTGAGGAATGAGGAGCAGGAAATATGGTGGAGAAAGGGAGAAGCTAGAATGATGTGAAGAAAGGCTCACAAGCTGAGAAGGACAGGCAGCCTCTACAACATGCCAAAGGCAAGAAAAGGAAAAACAAAGCCTACCTCCCTGAAACCTTAACTTCACACAGGCAAGACTGGTTTTCCAAACTGTAATGTTATATGTTTGTCACTAAATTTGTGGTAATTTTTAACATCACTCATAGAAATCTAATGTAGTTATCAAACACAAGAAAACCATGAGAACTTACTGAAAAAAAATAGGTAAATGATCACTAAAGGCAATGTCATATCCTGGGTTGGATACTGGACCACAAGAAATGTGAAAATAATAAAATATGAATGCAGTATTTGCTTTGATTAATAACTACTGTCAGTTTTTTGCAGACTGCTAACCAGTTTTCCCAGCAGTTTTTGTTGAAGAGGATGTCTTTTCTCCATCGTATATTTTTAGCATTTTTGTGAAAGAAGTTGGTTAAAGTTGTGTGGCTTCATATCTGGGTCCTCTATTCTGTTCCACTGGTCTTCATGTCTGTTTTTGTGCCAGTACCATGCTGTTTTTATTGCTATTGCTTTGTAATATAGTTTGAAGTCAGGTATTGTGATATCTCCAGCATTGTTCTTTATAAAAAATACATCATACTAATTTGAGATGTTAATAATAAGAAGAATATGTGATATGTAGAAACTGTATTTCTTTATGATTGCTTTATAAATATAAAAGTGTTAAAATTTATACCAAATGAATTAAATGTTTCTACAACAATAACAAAATGAATAGGATCTAGCACAAAAATGATTGATTAAAAGTAATTTAACAAAAATAAAAATTATAAAAAAAATTATAAGTTCACAAGTTAGGTATTAGTATTACAATTGTCTAAACTAAGAAGTATTCCCCGTGTAGAAATAAATTTAAAAAATATAAAAGAAAAGGTAAGATAGTTATAAAATAGAACAGTATTCACTGAAGAATAAAATATCACATTTATGTCAATAGGCAAAAACATTGAATGGAAAAATGGTGCCACACCTGAAAATTTATATAAAATAATTTATTAAATTATTCTTGCAAAAAAATTAAACTGCAAAAAACATTTAAAATATAAGAGCAACTGACTACTGTACATCAAATTATACATGATTTTTAAATTTAAAAACTCTTCTAGGCAAAACTCTAAACTAATATATTAATACTTAAAATAAAGAGCACATTTTCTTATTTTTATGTTTTAATGCACTTATTCTAGCTCCATTTCAAGATTCTATTTGCAGTAATTATTAACCTTACATATTGTCCTTTTTAGATTATTTTTTGCATATCAGCATATATTACTTATACTAATATATGTACAATTAATTTATTGTGACATTTTGGATTTTTTGCGATATTGGGATTGTGACATTTACAGTATATCTTCATTCGATTCATTCTCTCCATTATTCTACCAACTTCCTTCTTCCTCTCCCTTAGAACAATTTCAACACATTTCACTGTACTGTTTTCAAACATGTATACAAAGCACATCCACCATATTCACCTTCCTTTACCATTTCTGTTTACCCACCCTGCCCCCAGGTACCCATCCCCAGATAGAACCTGTTTTACCTTCCTCTCCTTCATTTTTAAGTGTATATTGACTGTTCAAGGGGGTATTGCCTTGGTATTTCATGCATGTATACATTGTACTTTAATCAGATTAACTACCTCTATTGGTAACTCTTTCTTTATTGCCCTTCTCTCCTCTTATTCAACAGGTTTCAGTGGGTTTGGTTTCAGTATCTTGAAACAAAGATGCTATGTATTTCCCAAAGTCCCTTAGACAGATCATTACAATTATAGTTCTCTCACTTTCTTTCTCTCTCTATATTTTATACCTGATATTATGTATTAGATAGATAGTTATGTATGTATAAGATATAGATAGGTAGATGAATTTATGTATATATTATTTTATAGGTCTGGCTTCCACATATGAAAAAAATAAGCAAAATTTGTCTTTCTGAGCCTGACTTACTTTACCTAACATATTGATGTCCAGTTCTATGCATTTACCTGCAAACAACATAATTTCATTTTTCTTTACAAATGAATAATTCTTCATTGTGCCACATTTTCTTAATCCATTTATCAGTTGTCGGGCATCTGGGCTATTTCCAAAGCTTAACTACCATGAATAATGACATTCTTCACAAAGATAGAAAAATCAGTCCTAAAGTTAATATGGAAACACAAAGGAATTAGGATAGCCAGAGCAATCCTGAGCAAAAACAACAATCCTGGAGATATCACAAGACCTGATTTCAAACTATATTAAAGAGCCAAAGTAATGAAAACAAAATGGTACCGGCACAAAAACAGACATGAAAATCAGTAGAACACAATAGAAGTCCCAGATACAAACCCACACAGTTACAGTCATTTGATTTTTGCAAAGGAGTCCAAAACATGCATTAGAAGAAAGATAGCCTCTTCAACAAATGATGTTGAGACAGGTGGAGATCATCCTGTAGAAGATTAAAACTAGGTCCTAGTCTCTCATCATGTACTAGTATCTATTCAAACTGGATCAATGATCTTATGGTAAAATCTGAAAGTGAAATTACTACAAAAAAAGAATAGGGAATACCCTGGAATATATAGGCACAGGTAATAACTTCATGAAGAGGACTCTTCTAGCTCAGCAATTATGAAAATATATCAGGAAATTGGACTGCATGAAAGTGTACAGTTTGCATAGAAAAAGAAACAACCAGTAGACTGAAGAGATAGCCTAAAGAATGGGAGAAAAATCTATGGCTCTGACAAGGGATTAATGACCAGAATTTGCAGGAAGCTCAGAAAACTGAACTCCCAAAGAATCAATCACTTAATGAAGAAATTGGAAAATAAATTGAACAGTAATATTTCAAAGGAAGAACTTTAAATGGCCAAAAATCACATGAAGAAATGCTCAACATCCCTGGCCATAAAAGAAGTGCAAATCAAAACAACATTATGATTTCACCTGACTCTTGTTAGAATTGCTGTCATCAATAACACAAGGACAGCAAATGCTGATGATGATTTGGGAAAATGAACACTTACAGACTGTTTTAGGAATGTAAATTAGTACAACCACTATGGAAAACAGTATGAAGGTTCTCCAAAAAAATTAAACATTATGATATTGTACAACTCAGCAATACAACTCCTGGTCATATATCTGAAGAAATGTAAGTCAGGATACAATAGAGACACTTGTACACTCATGTTTATTTGTTTTTTTTTTAATGTGGCAAAGGATTATTGGTATGAAAGTTTTTAGTCTCAGGGTTTTTCATGGGGGAATCTGTTCAAACATTTATAGAAAATACTTGTTATAGAATTTATTCTAGAACAAACAAAGGAAGGTGAACGATCTCCAACTACATTATGAAGCCAGAAAAAAATTCTTTCACAACCCAACCATAAAAGATATGAGTTTGAGTGATTTTCTCTTATGAAGATGAACACTATAATATTTGCATAGTGTAGAATTTTAAGATAACACCCCCTTCCAATTTACACACACCTACTAAACACACCATGCAGGGTTCCCAAAACTGTGATTATGATGAGTAGTACTCTTGTCATTTGATTACATTGTTGGCCATTGTTCATCTTAAACTATGGACATTATTCAGGCTTGTCAACCCAATGCAGAACCTATTTAAACCAGGGTAGGTCCCTGGTATTATAAAAGGAAGTCAGAATTGGTAAGTATGAGGCAGATTGGACAGACAGAAGATGAGAATGCATGTGATAAGTAACAAAGGAATAAATTAACATCAAATAGCTAAATGTAGTCACCTACTGACAGTGTGGAAAAGAAACTATATTCTCACAACTACAACAGGTTGAACTGGGAAAACAATAAAAAAAACTGAACTTGGAAGAAAAAATTTCCAAACCCTCAGATGAGAACTAAACTCTTCCAGCATCTTGATTTCAGACTGTGACAGTCTTTACAGAGAAGGTAAACACAAGAAGATAATTTTAAGCAACATTATCAAGCTTGTAATATAAACCTTGAGATAAAAAAAGGATATTTGCATCCAAGTCAAATGGATCTGTCCCCCATCCCAAGTCGATTGTTAGAATGCATTAATAAAATGTTAGCGAATAAAGAATTTGTGTATTGAGAAATAGAAAAGTGAGATGAAACTCCTTATCAATAACTCATCGGACAAATACGGAAGTGATTTAAGTACTGGTCTTAGCGGCACTTTAGCACATAAAATTTGGGAGATAATAAACATTCAGAAATTGATGCGGTTTTATGTGGAAATAAGATTGAAGACAGTTGTGATGTGGAATGACATGAGAAAATATGAAACTGAGGTTGAATCTTATGAATATTCTGGGTGAATATGGTGTAACTACTGTACACACACGTATGTAAATGGAAAAATGGATGTATTGAAATTATTCCTGTAATATGGGGAAGAGGGTATCAAAGAAAATGGTGGCGGTATGAATTCTAGTACAATATATTTGACATATTGTAAGAACTTTTGTAAATGCCACAATGTATCCTCATCACAACAATAAAAAAATATAAAAACTGCCAAGATGCCCCATTACTGATGAATGGGTTAAGAAAATATGGTGTTTATATACAATGAAATTTTATCCAGCCATAAGAATAATGAAATTTTGTCATTTGCAGGTAAATGGATGGAACTGAGAACATCATCTTAAGTAAAATTAACCAGGTTCAGAAAACCAAAGGCCACATGTTTTCTCTCATAAGTGGAATATAGACCCAATACAAATGCAGCAGTATTATGAAAACAAATGACACTAAGGGGAGATCACATACGAGAGAGGGAGTATAAAAGAAGGAAGTTAAGAAGGTGAATATGATTGATGTACTTTCCATATAAAAATGAATATAAAATTTTTAAACATTTTGAAATCAGTACAAGAAGGGGACTAAGGATGAAAGTAGAAAAATAGAGGGGATGAACCAATTTGGATTACAATATATATATACATGAAAACGTCACAATGAAAAATCTTGTATAGCTGTTTAAACAAACAAAAATGCCATTATCTACAAAAACAGGGAACAGAAAGGCAAAACAAGTCCTGTCCGGGGGATTGGTACCAGTGGAAGGGAGGAGGATACAGGAAAGGGGGTTTGAGGCTAAATATGGTGGAAATACTATGTGTATGTGTATGTAAATGGAAAAATGAGACCTGTTGAAACTATTCCAGGGAATGGGGTAAGGAGCGGATAAAGGAGAATGATGGAGGGGATGAATTCAACTATTATAAATTGTAAGAAATATTATAAATGTCACACTGTTATCCCAAGGACAACAATAATAAAAAGAAAGTATAGACAAACAAATAAATGTAAGAAATAATCTTTTATCATGTGATCTCATCCATATCTTTATCATGCTTTTTTCTCAGCTAAAAGCTTCTTTGTTTTTAGTCATTTTTTTTCTTTTTACACAAATTCATATGTTTATATAGTAAGAAATCCAAAGCCTTGGGTTGAAAATTGCTATTTGTGACTTGTGAGCTGACATGTAAATACCAACAATAGGATTATATATGTGCTAGAATCATTATTGCTCTTAGGAATAGTTTTACTTTTTTTATTTTGTTTTTTTTTTTTTCTGATAACATTTAATCACAGAGTCCAGGTAGGACTCAAATTCATGATTCTCATAGCTCAGTCTCCGAAGTGCAGGGATTTTAGGTGTTTTCTGTGACACCCAGATCACTTGGTTTTTATAATCAATTCAAAAACATGGTTTGTACCTGGGAAAATATATTATGATTCTAACTAATCTCAACTATTTAATTGATTTTCTTTAATATCACATAACAATTTCTTAATCTTTGGATGTTACATACTTTGAAAAATGAAGAAAGAAATAATCTAAATAGTATGAAGACATAAGTCTTCAAGTTTGAATTCCATTTGTTCCTAAAACTTTGAAGATTTTAAAAAAGTTAATACTTTCTCTTTCATTACAATGTTTTACTCTACTCAGAATATTGAAAAAAAACACTAATGAAATTATGTTTTCTGCATTGTAGAATGTGAAATAATTTATTTCCTAAAATAATTTTAACAAATTAGACTTGATTAATCTTGGCCATTTGTATCTTCATGTAAATTTTTTAATTAAGTTGTCAATTTCCACAAAATACACTGTGATTTCCATTAGAATTTAGTTGAAAATGTGAATCAACTTTTTGGAAACGCACATCTTTACAATATATTTGATGTATTCTATGATTTTTCTAAATAAATTTCTTTACCACCTTCTGAAGAAGATATCCCATAAAAGTTTAAATTCCAAATTAGTTTACCAAACTAGAGACCTTAAAATTACATTTCAGTGAATGCATATGTGATTTGGGAATTACAGAAGAGCATTGCAACCCATCTTATAGTTGATTTGAGAAATCATCAAAATTTCACTCAAACAGGTAATATATCATGAATCTTTTCCATTTCCATTGTTTTTCTTCATTCTTTTCTTGGTCATAAAAAGTACAGTTATTGTCAGTCAAAACATCAGGTCAAAAGAGATATCTGGTGAAGAAAGAAGATGGCAAACTTGCTTAGCAATTATCCATTGTACTGATATGTACTTACTACTCAGCTATTTCATTGAATCCCTTATGGAAGCCATAGCTGTTTAGTTATGCCAACACACAGTGCAGCCTATAATATGTTTCCAAAGACAGGGGAAATTTAGAAATTAAAAAATGATGAATGATCTCCTCTATTCAGAACAAATCACACTTTGAACAACCTGGTCTCTGATATAATGGGCTATAAAGAGCAATCAAGCATTATGAAAAACTAGAAGGTTTCCAAGAGCTATTATGTTCTATTTCATCTGTTTGTGGATGTTTAAAATAACACTGTCATCACATTCACTTATTTTTTGACAGCTTCTGATAATCTAAACATAAACCATCTATAAACAAAATTGTAATCTAGCTCAACATGTCAACCAAAATTCCATCGTTTTGTTTTTCAGGAATAAATTGACAAAAATAGTATTTTAGGCCAAATTTTATTTTAAAAACAATGAAATGAATTTTCAAATTATGTTTAACATTTTCTTCTATATTTTACTAAATTCAGTAGGCCAGCTATAAACACAGGAGAACATTAGATTTTTTTCCTAATTATATCCTGATCTATGTAAATGTTCATTGTGAACAATAGAATCTATTATTATCAGAATAAATATTTCACGATTAAATGAAATTAAATGAGTATTGTTGAATTTGAACATCATTCTCATGTCAGTAAATAAGTGATACTTAACAATTTTATTCAATACCTGAACCTGCTACTGTTGTTATAAGAATACCTAATATTTCCATATTTTGTTGGAAATATCAAAAAATAAAACAGGCCTACACAAAATTAGGTCTTCCTTTAAAAATATACAAAGAAATTTTCATCAATGAGTTTCTTTCACTAATAGATGTCTTACACTTTTTAGGTACAAAATGATTCATCTGTACTTTTGGTAATTAACTCTTACCTACACATACCTAAGAAAATGCTTATATAAATTTTTTTTTTTGCATTTAAGACAAAACATGTGTTCCACACTCATAGGACTCCAGGTCTAATGATGTTCTAGATATGGGCAATAGTAAATCACAGGCTACTAAATTTTTACAAGTAAATTTTCTGCCCCATGTATGTTATATAAAAATGTGCTTCCCACTCAAGCATTAAATCCTGAAGTTATTTCTAATATTATGTGTTAAACAGAACTTAACTACCTTGAGGAGGTCATAGTTGAGTTGAGTTTTCTTTAAAAAAATTACTAATGCATATTAATTTTACAAAATAATGAGTTTCATTGTGACATTTCTATCATGCATATAAGATAACTTGATCACATTCACGCCCAATTACTCTCCCTTGGCCCACTCCCCCAGTTTCATTTTCCTCACAGATAATAACCCTTTGATGTACTGTTGTTCTTTTAACTCTACATTATATATACATGATATAAAAGATGCAATATTTGTCTTTGTGAGTCTGGTTTATTTCAATTAACATTATGTTCAGTTCAAAACACTTATTTATGGTTGAATAATACTCCATTGAATATATATATCCCATTGTCTTTATTCATTTATCTGTTTATGGGCTCATGGGCTAATTCCATAACTCATGCTTAACAGTGCACCAGTAAACATGGATTTGCAGGTATTTTTATTATATAATGGACTTACATTGCTTTATGTAAATACCAAGGAATGGTACAGCTGGAGCAAATGGAATCTCTTTTTTCTGTTTTTGGAGGGATTTCTCTATGAATTTCCATAGTGATTAGACTAATATACATACTAATATACATGTCCACCAAGAGTGTGGAAAGGTGGATTAAAATTTTTTTTTAAATTTTATCATTTTTACATTTACTCACATGTGTACACATTATTTGCCCTCTACTCCTGCTTCTGGACACAACCTGCTCTGCCCTCTTCATCTCCGATACTGTTGAAGAGAAAACATAAGAGATAAAGAGAATGACACAGCATTTTTGTTAGTCTGAGATAAAGATAGCTATACAGAGAGATTCCTAGCACTGCTTCCATGCACATGAGTATTGCAACTCACATTGGTTCATCCCTACCAGACCTCATCACTACATCCTAGTCCCCTTCCCATAGTGCCCTCTGACAGTTTACAATTACTATATACATTCCTCTACAGTGAGTATATCAAACACATTCAAGCTTTAGGTTCTTTCCCTTTCCTTATTACTCCCGTGGGTGTTCTTTCCTTAGTGTGTGACCCATGTCCAAAAATGTTACTGCATTTGTTTTATGTGTATAATCTACATATGAGGGGGAACATGTGAGTTTTGGCCTTCTGAGCCTGGTTAACTGCACTTAAGATGATGTCCTCCAATTCCATTCATTTACTTCTAAAGGAAAAAAATTTATTATTCTTTGTGGCTGAATAAAATTCCAATGTGTGCAAATACCACATTTTCTTAATCCATTTGTTGGTCCTGAGGCATCTTGGCTGTTTCCAGAGTTTCACATTTGTGAATAGTGCTGCAATAAACATGGGTGTGCAGGTGCCTTTGTAATAACTTGAGTCATATGGCAGATTGATGTTTAGTTTTTTAAGACACTTCCATATTGTTTTACAAAGTGGCTTTACTAGTTTACATTACCATCTGCAGTGTATGAGGATTCCTTTTTCCCCACATCCTCACCAACATTTGTTGTTGGTGGTGTTCTTGATGCTAGCTATTCTGACAGGAGGGAGGTGGGATCTTAGTGTGGTTTTGATTTCCATTTCCTTTATGTACAGGGATGGTGAGCACTTTTTCATGTTTTTCGGCAATTTGGACTTCTTCCTTTGAAAAAGTTCCGTTTAGTTCAGTTGCACACTTCTTTATTGGTTCATTGATTTTTGAGGAGTTTAGTTTTTTGAGTTCCCTTTGTATTTTGGTTATCAGTCCTTTGTCTGGTGTATAACCAGCAAAATATTTTCTCCCAGTCTGTGGGTGAACTCTTCAATTTAGAGACCATTTCTTTTGTTATGCAAAAGCTTTTTAATTTCATGCAGTCCCATTTATCCTTCCTTTCTCTTAGTTTTTGGGCTGCTGGAGTTCTAGTGAGGAAGTCCTTGCTTATACCTATTGCTTCCAGAGTAGTCCTTGCTGTTTTGTGTACTAACTGCATGGCTTCATGTCTGATATTAAGGTCCTTAATCCACACTGAGTCGATACTAGTACAGGGTGACAGTCATGGATCTAGTTTCAGTTTTCTACAGGAAGATAACCCCTTTTCCCAGCAATATTTGTTGAAGAGGCTATCTTTTCTTCACTGTATGATTTTGGCACCTTTGTCAAAAATAAGGTGGGCATAGCTGTGTGTTCATATCCAGGTCCTATATTTTGTTTCCGCTTACAAAAACCAGTAGCCTTTCCATACACCAACAATGACCAAATTGAGAAAGAATATAGGAAAACAATTCCATTTACAATTGCCTCAAAAAATCAAACACCTAAGAATAAATTTAACAAAGCATGTAAATGACTCCTTTTCAAGGAGAACTACAAACCATTAAAGAAAGAGTTGAAGACTACAGAAGGTGGAAATATCTCTCATGCTTATAAGTTGGCAGAATGAACATAGTAAAAATGGCTATACTGCCAAAAGAAATCTACATGCTCAACGCAATTGCTATCAAAATTCCCATTACATTCTTCACAGAGATTGAAAAATCTACCCTAAAGTTCATTTGGAAACACAAAAGAACATGAATAGCCAAGACAATACTGACCTAATGAACAATGCTGGAGATATCACAATACTCAACTTCAGATTATACTACAGAGCATAGCAATAAAAACAGCATGGTAGTGGCACAAAAACAGAAGGATGGTTTTTTTGTTTTGTTTTTATACTACATCCTTGCCAGCATTTATTGTTTTTGTTTTCTTAGTGATACTTGCTGGAATGAAATATAATCTCAATATGGTTTATGTTTGCATTTCTCTGCTGGAACTAAAAAAATGTTGAACATTTTTTTCATATATTTATTTTCCACTTGTATCTCTTTTAAGAGCTGTGTGCTCACTTCAATTGCCCATTCATTGATGGGTTATTTGCTCATTTAATGTTTAGCAATTTTTTAGGTTTTATATATTCTAGATAATAATTCCCTGTCAGATGAATGTCTGGCAAAATTTTCTCCTACTCTCTTGGCTGTCTCATCGCTCTGGTAATCATTTCCTTTGTTATGCAGTAGCTTTCTAATTTAATGAAATCTCTTTTGTCAATTTTTGGTATTATTTCCTGAGCAATCACAGTCCTATTCAGAAAGTGTTGCCAATGACTATATTTCAAAGTGTTTCCTCTATGCTTTCCTTTACTACTTTCAAAGTTTCAGGATTTAGATTAAGATCTTTGATCTGTTTTGATTCAGTTTTGTATAGGATAAGACTAGGTATCTAGATTTAGTCCTCTGCTTGTGGCTATACAGTTTTCCCAACACCATTTGCTAAAGAGTCTTTAACAAAAGTCTTTTCTCCAATAAATGTTTTTGGCATGTTTATTGAGAATCAGATGGCTTTGGCTGTGCTTCCCCACCCCCCCCCCCCGGGTGCTATATGTATCTGGTTTTAGCCAGTACCATGCTGTTTTATTACTATGACTGTAGTATAAATCAAATATTGTGATGCTTCCTACTTTGATCTTTTTCTCAGTATTGGCTTGGTTTTTCAGAGTCTTTTCTGCTTCCATATGGATTTTAGCACTTTTTTTTCTCTATTTGTGTGAAGAATGTCATGGTAAACAGTGAATTTTAATAGAAATTTCACTGTATCTGTAGATCGCTTGAGCAGTTTTACTGACAAAGGGGAAAAAATAAGTGAAAAACTGATGAAAAACATATTTTATCTTATGATTTCTTACTGTTACCTGCAAGGAATTTATAGGGCATGTAGAAACTATGCCTCATGGATTTATTGCTATGTTGTTTGTTTTTAGTGTATCCTACCAGCTGTCAGAATCTCAATGGATGAGAATTAAATATTGGAGTTAAATTTATACACATATTTTTTATGGATATATTTAAAAAGTGTTTAACACATTTGTCTTCCTATCTGGTGTAGATAATATTTACATGATACTGAAAATCATAAAATTTTTACTTCATATTAAATTTATATGTTATTTATTGATTAAAGAAAATCCTTAGTCCTATAATTTGTGAATCTTATAACAAAACTTATCTTTTACCCCATCATCATCAGGACTATGATTTAACAAAAATGTTATATATTTCTTTTATCCTGTTAATCATTAATTCCTTAAATTGTCACCAAAGCATACACTGGAACATTTAGTATTGTCACTGAAAATGTCACCACCTTCTTCAGGACAGAATTTTTGAGAAAGAAGTTTCTCAAAAATTTCACTGCATGAAAATACCATGATTCCAATCATCATAAAAGTATAACAGAAAACTATCAGAAGAAAATGACAGCAAAGTGATTACATAAGTGTGATTTTACTTGGTGAACATATTAAGCTCTGTCAAATTTTGGAACTAATAGATATTTTAAAATGCCATAAATATCTTAAAAATTTGGGTTTCCTTGTACATAGAAACAAAGCATAATATTATTTCATGCTTCAACAATATTCTTTAAAATATGTGTTCTAAATTTCTTTTAGGATAATTCCCATTAAATTAGATAACCAAACCTAGTTTTGTTTTTAAGGAACTGATCATTTTCCATTTTTGTGGCATTAATAGATCATAGAAGAAAGCATATTTATACAATTGTATGATGATATACCTTAGCTTATGAAGTTGTTTTTCATTCACAGTGGAAAGTCTTTTGCTATATTAAGAAGGATGAAAACACATAATATTAGACATAATTTTATATATAATGTTGAATATAAAATAATTACATTTTCTAAAATATAAAAGCTAACTAAAGAACGTTTACATAACTTATGATTTCCTTTTTGGTTAAATCTTTTTAAGTTTTCAACTAATCACAAAACAGACATTACATAATTTGCCTAAGTCAAGTGTTTTTTGGATTTTCTAAGAAGTAGTATAAATATTTGCAAGACAAAAAACATTTTGTGTTACTTTTAATAACTCCTCTAATATCACATACTTTATGATCTTTAGAAATTAAGAGGTAAATAATTAATGACTTTTGCCTTCAAAAACAAAAAAGAAAAACGTGAGGGTTTTATGAAAAGTTATAATCAGCTCTTTTGCATATAATTCCTTTTGGATTTCTATTTCAAATACTTCCTGGAAATAGGTTAGTCTTTAATCAGAAACCCATTTTTCCTTTGTAAATAAATGTATTATTTATGGAAGACAACTACATTGTGATATGGTGTAGTGAATCACTTACATACTTTCAATTATATCTGAGTGCTGGGGGAGGCATACATAGAAAATTATTGACATAAATTTAGACTGAGAGTTTTAGAAAACTTTGATCATAGTATCATTTCATATTTGTTTACCTATAAGTAGGTCATTTATAGTGCTCTTGTTCTAGGGGGAGTTTAGTAATAGTGTATAGTATAACAGAATAGCACTAGTGTAGGTGTAATAGAATAGTAGATTTATGGAAGGTTTTTACTTCTTCAATTATGAAGGATAGATTTGCTGGATAGAGTAATCTAGATCTTTCAGGACTTGAAGTATATTATCCAATAACCTCCTAGCTTTTAGAGTTTCTTTGGAAAATTTACTGTTATTCTGATAGGTTTCCTTTCATATGCATGTTTGCACTTTTCTCTTGCAGCTTTCAATAGTCAAACCTCACTATGTCTGTATAATGTTTTAGCTGTAATATGATATGTGGAGTTTCTTCCCTGTTATTGTCTGTTTGATGTTCCAAAAGTGTCTTGTACCTGAATGTCCATATCTTTCCCAAGAACTGGGAAATGTTCTGTTATGATTTTGTTGAATATGCTTTTTATGCACCTCTTCTTCCTCAGTGCCCATGATTCATAGGCATGGTCTTTTAATGGTGTCCTGAGATCTTGTGTGTTCCATTCATACCTTTTTATTTTATCATTTTTATGGTTGTCTCAATGTTATAATTTATCTCTACTGGCAGCAAGCCTTTATAGTCTGTTTTCTGCTTAATCCATTCTTCTGGCAAAGCTTTCCATTTTATTTATTGAGCTGTTCATTTCCAAAATTTCCCCTTGAACTTTTTTCTCTGTTTATTGAATTCCTTTTTCATATCTCATACTGTTTTCCTTATTTCATTCAGCTTTTTATTTGTGTTTCTCTTTGAAATCATTCAGGTGTTTGCATCATGTCCACTTTGATTTAATTTATCATTTTCATAATAAATTTTTGAAGTCTTGGCTTAGAGTTTCATCCATTTCCCTATCATTAGAGTCCATATTGGGAAATTCATGACTTTAGGTGGAGTCATGTGTTTTGTGTTTTTCATGCTCTTGTGCTTCTGCATTGTGGTTTATGTATCTGGGCCCAAGTCATTGGTTGAAGGTATTAATTTTTGGCATTCTTTCAGTTTCAGTATTTGCAATATTCAGGCAAAACTGCATAGTGCTGGAGTTGAAGTATAGTTTTCACCAGTGAGCTGTGGGTGTAGTTCAGTAGAAAAACATTTTCTCAGTATGCTTGAGGAACATGGCCTGATCCCCAGCATTACTCAGAGATGAATAACTTGTTTGAAAAATGGGAGTCCTCTGGAAGCTCCTGGTCATATCCCCAGAGATCCTAGGGATAGATAAATGTTGTTACTTCACCAAATTACCAGTATGTTCACCAAATTACCCCAGTAATCAAGAGTAGATTCAGATAAAACAAAGTATATTTTTCTTTCAGAACAATTTTTAAGAATTTTGTAAGAATAGAAAGATAGAAGGTCAGTACATTGTTAATGAGGAATTTTATATTTTGTAAAATTTTGACATTTTTTTTCAAAATTACAATACCAGGAGAATGATAGTGAAAATATTATGAAGGTATATGATAGACTTCCAGTAATGTGTATTGTATTTTCTATCTTTCATTTTAGTCTTTAGTAGGACTTGGAAAAAAAAATCTAACCCTTTAGACTTAGTGAAAAGACCTTTAAACTAATAAACTATGTGAAAAATAAAATAGGAGTTGCATGAATGAATATAGGTTTAAGAGTTTGTTAAATTATAGGGAATAAAAATGCATGCATAAAAAGGAAGTTGATTATATTTTATTAACTTAGGGGAATTTGATGTAATACTTATACTTTGACCCAATTTATTAAGTCTTAGTTATTACAATTAATACAGCTTCAGAATTGTTTGTTGGCTCAATATTCACTGTATGAGAAAATTAAATTAAAAATGATTATAATATGGGTCAAACTTTGAAACAGATTTGTGTGTATGTGCGTGTGTGTGTGTGTGTCTGGATTTACTTGGGTTTGAATCTGAGACCTCATACCTATTAAACAGGTGCTCTACCACTTGAGCCACTCTGTCAACCCTGAGATTTTTTTACCTACATTTTATACCACATCAAGAGCCAGAATTCCAACATGACAAAGCATATAATTTTTTCACTCAATGTGTCCAGATGACAACAAAGCAAAACAAAATAAAATCAAAATGACTATGGCAAACCTTTAATCCAATGGAATTTAAATGAATCAGAATTTAGTCTGATAGAATTTGGTCCAGCATGTGACATTTTCATTGTTTATGGAGGATATCTATTCTAATGTTTAAATATAGGGATTATTTGTATAATAAACACAGAGTCTAATGAGAGCAATGTACACCCATCTGCCAGCTCTACTAGCCTTCAACCTAGAATATTACATCCACAGTAATGCTGGTAAAACAGTTACCTTGACAGCAATGCTGATATGTTAATCTGTCAACATTTCTAATAGATAGGTGTGTTTAGGCATTACAGAGACCATAGGATTATTATGTTACTAGAATTAGTCTTTTCCATTTATCTAACATATTTTCTGATTATGATATGCTGTATAAATGTGAGAGGGAAATGCTCTTAGCTGTTAAAAATGACAGAAAAGGCCCCAACTGCACATACCAAACTTAAAATCTTTCAGAACTCATAAGACTTATTGTCATGTTTTCAAATATCCTGAAGTCTTCTGGACATGAATAACAGAGAAAACCTTTCTATCTTTCCATCTTAATTTCATGCTATCTTAAATATTTATCTTTCATAATCTATTGAAAGCAGAAAATTTTTCTGTTCCAGTGTTCAAATAGTTTAAATTGGTGGACTCTGGAATTCTGTGTATAAAATTACAAATATAATGTCAATTATTTGCTTTTTTCCAAACTAAAAAATACCTGGACAGTAGAGTCAAAGCAAAGTACCTTCATTCTAAAACAAGAATTTCTGAGGATGGAAGTGGTACCAAAATTACAAGAAACAAAATTTCTTTAAACTAAACACAGATGAAATATTTACACTGTGGCCCATTACATAGTTTGAATAGGAATTTGTTTCTTTTTTAAAAAAAAAACTGTATATTCACATGGCCTTATTCTCAGCAAAAGTATAGAAGAATGAGACATACACATCATTTATACTGTAAGTTAGAATACAATGTGGGTGAGCAGTTAGCCTGAAAACTGAAACACCAGAATGATAACATTGCAACTGAGGGTGCCGTGGGCACTTGAGTGAGCTATGGGAGCCTGTTTCCTTGGCCCCATTTTTATTTTGGCTTTAGTCACACTAGCCTTCTTTTTATTCTTTGTGTATACAAGATATAGTAATAATTAACAGATCATGGTTTTATTTTACATTTCCTATTGTACTCCAAATACCAAGAACAATGACTTGTAGGTTATAGATGCATATAAATTTAGCACATGAAATAGTAGCAATTACACAATATATGACCATTTTCATCACCCTGTTAATGACAACATATACTACTTGGAATAGATATATGTGCATCAAAATAAATCTAACCTTGAAAATTATGTGAAGCTTTTTGACCTTAATATCAAGAAAATAAGCAAACCAATGTTATAAATCCAGTTTTAAATTACTTTTTGTGACATTTTCCTACTTGTTGATTTTGCAATCCCTTTTTAATTCCTTCCTAATTTACATTCTTACATAATATCAACAGCATATCTCAGAGTCAAAAATAAATGCCATACTATAAATGGCAATAAAAAGTATTCTTTTGTTTTTCTCTCCGTGGTATTGGAGTTTGAACTCAAGTCTTCACACTTGCAAAGCAGCTGTCAGCTGCTGCTTGAGGCATGCCTTGAGTCCATTTTGCTCTAGATATTTTGGACATAGAATCTCAGGAAGTATTTGCCTGGGCTGGTTTTGAATGTTGATCCTCTTCATCTCAGCCTCCCAAGTAGCTAGGCTGACAGCATGGGCCACTGGCACTCATCTTGACCAATTTCTGACTCAAGACTCTTCACTTCTTGTAACATCCATCTCATGGCCAAATAGCATTTGAAGTGCATGCACTCCCATCTTCTCCATTCCATTCATGTCTTACTTTATTATTTAATATTATAATATAGGCCACCTTAAGGACAAAAAATGGAATTGTACCTACATTTTCTAAAAATGTATTAGTTTTTAAGATTCTAAAAAATGGAAATATGGAATTATGTGTAGGAAAAGAAATGCTAACTAAAATAATAATTAATAATAATAAATAGTTAGACAATAACAAAGGGAGATATCCACTATAAAGGAAATAGCCAGGAAACAAAAGGATTCAGGTTGCAAATAAACTGATAGAACAGGTATACCAATAATTATACTATTTCAAGCTCCCAATAGAGAAATACAGGATTCACAACACTGGGATATGTGCTGAATCATAGTTTTCTACTTTTAATGATTGGCAGTGTAGTTTACCTTAAACTCAACTTTTGCTGTGTATCCCTCTTTCCTATGAGCATCTAAAACATCAGAATTCTTCATGACCTTAATACATATATAATAACATGGTTTCTGACTTTCATGGGATAATCTTCTGAGTGCACTAAGAATTTTGTGCTTGAGATTATCAAAATATTTAAAATAATATTTTTCCACAGTTGTTTAAAACATGAAAGATTATTAGAAATAACTGTGCTTTTATTTATGTGTGGCTCATGGTTATATTTTTTCCTAACAGCTAAAACTTTTAGTAGGAAAAAAAAACCCACTGTTCACATCATATGTTCATGTGGAGATAACAGTCACCAGATTTGCCAGGAAGCATATACGTCTAGCTTGCATTTTCATGATTTATAAAAACTGCATGGACTTCTTTTGAATAGAGCTCTGTCATGGATATTAAAATTGGCATTCTTAATGGGATTTCTTTTATTTGACAAAATATATTGTGTTCAAGGTTAATAATACATTTCAGCAACATGCAGAGCACTCACGGCAGATGTGTGCTCAGTTTCATCATTTTGATAGGCAGATCCTATTCTTCTTCTCTTCATAATAAGTAAATTCCTGCCAAAAGTCAGTGTTTTGAATTGCTTTAAAATGCATTTTAATGTAAATTTGGACAGAACACTTTTTCTCTTGCTATCAGACTAGCCAGTCAATGCAAGTAAACTGACTGCCTGGAGAGAAAGACTACTTCAATAGGAAACTTATCATAAAACAATGAATAGAATAAAATTGTTTGGTGGAGAAACTTGAAAAGTTTGGCTTTTAGGGAAGAGAGTAAGAACTACTGAAATCATTATGTTTAAAACTGAATTTTTGTATCAGCAACAGTATGATATTAAATTTTGAAGTCTTTCAGTGCTAAATAACACTGACTCAGTTCAAGAATTGGGATTCTGGAAAGACATTACACAAAGTTACAGATTTTCAAAACTTAGTTATTTAAAAACAATCTTGAAGTACTTTGTCACTGTGCTTGATTATAAACATATTCTAAAAAGCAGTCTTTATATCAATTCACACATGAAATAATACACTTCATCTCTAAACATTTTTCTCTTGGTTGAAAAATTTTCAAGTTATCCTACTCCACAAAGTTTATTGCAAGAGCCTTATTATTTGACATCTAATACTGCAAAATTCATCCACAATAAATAGCAAGTATTTATTTAGCCTTTGAAATATGTGAGCTTCAATACCAGTTATTGTGGAAACATATTCAAATGTGTTTCCTGCAGATAAGCGTCTTATATTCTATCTGGAGAGTAAATCAATGAAATTATGATAGTGTAAGTGTTTGTGTGATTATTTTAGATAATTGTTTTTGAACATAAAGGAAATTATTATTTTATCCTGGATTTTTCCAACATGTTTTCTATAGAAACTATCTTTTTGGTACTTTAAAAAGAATGAATAGAAATCATCTATACCATATGAAAGAAAGAGGAAGCCTTTTCTGTTTGGAATGTTCAATAGATTGAAATAATATATATTTCAGGGGTTGATACACTTGAAATGATTAGCTTCAAATAAGACCACATGTGAGGGAGATATCAGAAATAATACTGTTAAGTAAGCTATATTTGGATGATGTAATAATGTGTATAAAATTCGTTAAGAGAATTATAAATTCTATTGAGAATCATTGAAATAATATAAGCTCAAAAATACTCATTTAATAAGTATAAGTACCATAAACTAAATTAACACTGCATGATCATAATTTTTTCAGACAAGTTCTTCCAGTGGTGAACCACAAAAGTAAATTAATTTAGAGAACAAATGGATAGAGTCAACTAAAACATTTAATACAACAGTTTCTATTTTTTCTCCACCATCTGTATTTCACTGGTGATAGATCCATTTGCCATTTTGCATTATAAAGAACATAAATATGAAGCATTTGTCATATTCCTTTTATACATATCAGAAGATAAACACGAACATTTCAAAAAGTAATTTTTAACCCCCAAACTGATATGTATTTAATTTCATGATAACTACTATCCCCTCCTATTAGTCAAAAATATAAATAAATTAATAAAATATCTAGCAATGTATAGAAATATGTGAATGGGCAAATATTTATACACACACAAATAAAGAACAGTAAAAACAAAATTATCATGCAGAGACTGACTTATTCTGGCCTAATCATACCTAAAAACTTTCTTTTGTAAATCCTGAACCAAACAGCTGTATTTTTTCAATATTTTATTCAATTAAGATATGCCACCAGGCCTCAAGTTCTCTGAGTTGCACCCTTCCCTTGAGTTTGAGTCTGTCAATTTTGATCCTTCCAAATTACCTGGTGCTATCTTTCAAGTGAGAATGCTCAGAGATGGCAAACAAAACACTTCCATCAACACAGCTGCATAAAGTGCTCACATTCAGTTTTTCACTGGAAAGTCTGCCTCATTACAAATCCAGAATGCATGAAGCAACTTCCTTGAAGAGAAAATCTCTGGTTTGAGACAAAACAAATAAAGAAATACATCCTAAAGCTAAAGGCCCCAAAACATCTCAGACAAGCTTCAGGTTACTTAATTCTCATACTCAACCTGATGTCTCCCAGAGGGGGAAAGTGGTGCTAGGTTTTATCACAGGATTCATGGTAATTGATTATATTCCATAGAGGGAACAGCACTCAGCTATTAACAAGGATTAAGAAGCTGTTTCAGAAGATAGGCCAGGAGGGGAAGAATTACCTTTGATATAACAATAAGCTGAATTAGCATTGAAATGAAGGTTATAATACAGTATAATACTATTTATAAAATAATCAGAGAAGCCAGAAGCAACTCTGCGTGAAAATAAACCTTACACTGGGCATGATGGGAGTTACCTGTAATCCCAGCACTTAGGCCTCTGAGGCATGAAGATCATGAGGACAAAATCAGACTGGGTGATATATGGAGACCCTGTCTCAAAAATGTAAATAAAATTGAATTAATTAATAATAAAACTGAAAAGTCTAATGTTCCTCTTTTATTTTTTCAGTTATTTTTCAAAAATTTTTTCCCATTTTTTTTTTCTTAGAAATATCATTCCCTAGTTTAAATGATGGGGGGGAGACTCTCATTTTTTATCCTCTTGACCAGACATCTGATGTCACGGAAATAAGACAAGATACATAACAAGCTACACAGCCTACCTTTGCTTTTTAAATAATAGAAGAATAGTATCTAAAATTTATTCCTTTTTTTTAAATTTAATTTTAACTGTAACATAAAATAATAGAATTATACATATTAACATGGCAACCTGATGTTTCAATGCAGGTCATTTATTGTGTAATGCTAAAGATAAATAATTACATTTCCTTACATTTGCCATTTATTTATGGTAAAAACTTTCAAAATATTTTAAAGTAAATCATATTTTCAAACAGCAGAATAAAACAATCAATGTCCTAAATGATGACATAGATGTGAAAAAAATTCTAATTTTATCTTTTTCCTATATGAGTCTTTGAATCTATTGTTGCGTACAATATTCTATAACAATTTCTTCTCCTTCCATTTCAATGCATCTTTTCTAGAGTCAAGATCGTGGGAGTTTGGGGAAATGCAATCCACTCAGAATCACACAACAGTGCAGAATCTTGAAGCATTTTTGTAGTGAAAACACAACATGCTAAGAACAGTTGTATCCAGAGGAGAGAAAATGATTTAACTTTGCAAGTCTTTAAATTCTAGCCTTAGAGACATAGATGTGTGTGTGTGTGTGTGTGTGTGTGTGTGTGTGCTGTGTATTTGCACGTGCACAGATATGCCTGTCAAAAATGAAGACATTTATGTTTAAAAAAATGTGGTATTTATACACAATGGAATTTTATTCATACACAAAGAAGGATGAAATTTTTTCATTTGCAGGTAAATGGATGGAACTAGAGAACATCATCATAAGTGAGGTTAGTCAGGTTCAGAAGGCCAAAAGCAACATGTTTTATCTCATATCTGGAATATAGACCTAATACAAATATAGTAATATTATGAAAAACAGGTCACACTGAAGGGAGATCACATAGAAAAGTGGGAGGGTAAAAGAAGGAAGTTAAGAAGGTGAATTTGGTGATGCATTTCCTATAGAAGAATGAATATAGAATTTTAAACCTGTTGAACCCTTCATAAAAAAGGGACTAAGTGAAAAAGAAGAAAAATAGAGCAGATGAACGAATTCAGGTTGTAATACATACATACATATATCAAAATGTCACAATGAAAATCTCACAAAAATATCATTTTTTTCTACAAAATCTGAGAGCAGAACTCCCCTACTTAGGAGTTGGTACCAGTGGGAAGAGGGAGGATGTGGGGAAAGTGTGTAGGAAGGTGAATATAGCTCAAATACTGTATACGCATATATGTAAATGGAAAAATAAAACCTGCTGAAACTGTTCCAGGAATGATGGAAGGGGATATAAAGGAGAATGATTGGGGGGGGGGTTGAATTCAAGTACATATTTGATATAAGAACTTTTGTCAATGCCACAAGATACAACATCCAGCACAACAATAAAAAAAAAAAACTATGAAGTTCATATAAATCTTTGGTGTCAGTGTGTAGTTATCAGTAAAATGTTAAAAATATTAAGATGTAATTATAATAAGCTTTTCTCTTTTAGTGGAGAAATTTTCTTCAGAATTTAGTTTGTGAAATTAGAACATTGTTAAAGCAAATTGAAACACATTTGCCTTTATCTTCTTCAAGTTTCAGTATGACTGGTAAAGCAGCAAAGAATAGGTGAACTATTTTAAATGTAAGAAAATTTTGATTTTAAAAAGAAAGGGAATGTATTCCATTTCAATTAGGAAAAATAACATTACTGCATAGAGAACCTAACTTTCCAGCATATATTCTGCATTTAGTGAGTACAGCAATTTTGTAAGACTATGGGTATCAAAGGATAAATGAAATAACATCTCCAGAGGAGTGATTTTAAACTTCATCTATTTATGAGAGGAACCTAGATAGTAAGATAAAAATCCCAATTTGGGTCATGAATCAGTCTAATTAAATCAAAACCTTTTTGATGAGGGGAATCAGGAACCAATTTCCCCAAGAGATTGCTGTATTGGGCAACTGGAATACTACATTGCTAGAGACACTCTTTTCAAATTTTCATGTGCATAAGAATGTTTTGGGAATCTCAAAAAAAACCTGATTGAGTATGTGTAGGTTGTATACAGTAACTATATGAGTGTGCCCTCAAAGAAGTCTAGATGTATAGATGTAAATTTGAATCTGGAATCAAAGTTTGGATGGCAGAAAAAATCATAAAGTAGCCAAGTTAGTTTAAAATGTTTCTAGACTGATAGTGCCAGACCTACAACACCAAACTATACATTTCAAAAGAGCCTAAAAACAAAACTAGAACAAACCACATAATAAATAGTTGACTTACAGAAAGCACTACCATTAGATGACCAAACTCTAGTCATTAAATGCAATAAGATTGCTCTTTCTCTTGCAAAATATTCTTCTCGATAATATAAACAAAGAGGCTTTTAGAGAAAAGTTCTTCTGCACTAATAAGAAGCTAAAAGAAAGGGAGTGACCAATGAAGGTGCTCAAAGTTAAGATCAAGAGCTCAAATGTTTGTTTAACCCTAAATTCAAAAGAAAATAGTTTTATTAATATAAATATTAAATAAAAATAAGGAGAAATTGGTATTAATATTAATAAAAACATAACAAGCATAAGTCCATCATTAAATATCTTTTGCTGTCATTTTACACACTACTCCTCTGGTAATGACCCTTAGATATTTCCTAAACTAACCTATGAATGTTATCTTTAACCTTTACTCAGGAGATGTTAGTTCTTGCTGCAGAAACTACACTTATTAACTTAGTAGGAGGGAACCACTATAAATAAAACTGCCAGAAAAAATGCTCTTCTATCTTGAAATTTTAATGCAAAAATAGAGCTCATTTGAATGAATTTACAAGAATCTATTCTAGAAATGGGGCAAGGAAGGATAAAGGAGAATGATGGAGGAGTAAATTCAACTATGATATACTTTTAAAAACTTTTATAAATGTCACAGTATATCCCCAGCACAAAAATAATACTAATAAACACAAAGGAGAAAAAGTCTTCATGTCTACATTAAGTCCAAATAAGATGTCTCATATTAATTTGGGTCTTTTTTGCATGCAAAATACTCTGCTGTTATTGGCAAGAATATTTGGGCTGAGCATATTTAATTTCATATTGATCCATCTAATTTTTACAGGTTCTGAAAACAATTTCTTAAACTGAAAGCTAGACAAGGAAAAGAGATCATCATAAATATTTTATTAGTTAAAGACTCATATAATTTTACCAGGTCTTTTATCACTCAAATCATCTTAATCAGAAAAATCCAGAATTTTATTCTCAAGTGTTCAACCATAATGTTTTGGGAGGATTTAAATCTCCTTTAATTCTACATTCATTTAATATAGAAGTGGCCTTTTTTAGTTTTCTAAAAATTAGGTGAGTACTAAAACTGATTCCCTCTATCAACTTACAATTCCTTCACAAAACTGCTAAAGGTTTCCAAAGATAAGTAAGAATGTTATCCAACGTTTATAATCTAGTATGTCATTTATCCCAAGCAGGCAAATTCCATCTTGAATGTGTGCAGGCACGCAGAACATTTCCTAGTAACTAAGGAAAATGTACAGCATGTTGGATCTCATAAAAACTGCAGATATCAAATCTATTCATAGCTTTTGGTACTTTAACCATTTTAACAATATCAACTCTCCCTGTCCATGAATTTTTGGGAGGAGTCTTTCCATTTTCTAGTGTCTTTAATTATTTTTTTCCATATTTATAACCTCCATATGGAAGTATTTCATTTTCTTAATTATATTTATTCCCAGGTCTTCTTTTCTTCTTGAGACAATTGTGAATAGGATTATTTTCCTGATTTATCTCTTGTCTATTTTTGGTATAAGAAAGCTACTAATATTGTATGTTATTTTACAAACTTCTAATTTGCTTGTTTTGTTTATCAATTTTTAAGAGACTTCTGGTGGAGCCTCTGTTGGTTTTCTAAGTAAAGAATCATATCATCTGTAAATAGGAATAATTTAAATTCTTACTTTCTTACTTTTATACTATACACTTCTAATTCTTTCTCTTGCCCTGTTGTTCTGGCTAAAATTTCTAATGCTATATGAATAAGAGTCTTGAGAGTGGAAACTCTTGTATTGTTCCTGACATTAGAAGTATGCTTTTAGTTTTTCCCCATTCAGTATGATATTGCCCATTAGTTTGTCTTATTAAACTTTTATTATGTTAAGGTATGATCCCTACATCTAGTTTATTTGGGGTTTTTAATCAAAAAGTGATGTCTATTTACACAAAGGCTTTTTGATGGCATGATGGCAGAAATAGCTTATTTCAAGGGATATGCAAACATGTGGAGGATTTAAGAAGAGGGAAGGAAACAAGCATAATATTTTTTGTTTATGCATGTATTTTTCTTCCTCATGTTTTCATTCTCTCAATTTAAATTA
Organism: Castor canadensis; assembly: GCF_047511655.1. Taxonomy (NCBI): domain Eukaryota; kingdom Metazoa; phylum Chordata; class Mammalia; order Rodentia; family Castoridae; genus Castor; species Castor canadensis. The sequence continues at coordinate 22,962,802 of NC_133390.1, read as the reverse complement.
GACAAAATAGAAGATGAGTTGATAATTGTTACACTTTTTATAAATCTGATGTAAATGTCAACACCAGACAGTGCTGTTTGTGTTTAGAACATGAGCCACTTAACATAGTGGAAGAAATTCAAATGCAGAGAATGTTTGAAGTATAAGACATGAAGACACCCTGCAGTGTCTACAGGGAACCTGTCTGAAAAGGATACTGTGATTAACTGTAATGTATCTTCCCAGGGAGCCAAGCTTAAGGTTCAGTTAAAAAATAATATAATTCTGATAGATCTTAGCACCAGGATGTTGGAGGGAGAACAAAACAGAAGTATATATGGAAATATATATGTATACACACATGTATATATATGCCTTTTGTATAATATCTAATATAGAATCTATATTGCTTGTAAAATTCATATTTTTGTTATTAGATAAATTATGTCTCCCTCAAAATGCATATGTTGATGCCCTTATCCCCTTAACTCAGAATGTGACCTTATTTGGAGATAAGACCTTTAAAAGATCACGTTAAAATGAGACAATGATGGTGTACCCTAATCCACTCTGACTGGTATCTTTATTAGAAAAGGCAATTGGGACATACATAAGAGAGAGTGAGGATGCAGATCAATGCAGAAAGTGCTGTGAAACAAGGCAGGAAGTCCTCCAATTGTAAGTCAAGGACAGAGACATTAAAAGAAATAAACTTGCTGGCATCTTGATCTTGGAATTTCATCCTCTACATGGCAAGAACATAAGTTTCTTCTGTTTAAGTCAGCCAGTCTATGAAATTATGTTGGATTGGTCCTAGGAAATTATTCACCAAAAAATTTACTCTGTCTGCATCATTATTTAACAATTTACTCTACAAAGTTTAATTATGATAGAGCTAATTTGACTTATTGCAAAAAGAATAGATTTGAATTTGATTTATCTTTGGCTTAAATAAAGTCAAAGAGATTTTAAAACATAGATGTGCTATTTCATAAGAGACCAGTTTTGTATTATCAATCACACATTTAGTTTCAGTAAGGAATAACATTAATGTTAAGCCACATGATATTTGGAGACATTGAAAGATTTTTCTTATCTTTGAAGTACAGCATACAACTACATTTTATAAATAATAAAAAATATTCACCAGAGATAAAATAGTCCTTAATGAGGACTTAATTTACTAAGCACAACTAAATACTATTTAACACTTTAGTATTCAGTGGTAGATTTTGCAGAAATCAATATAATGTATCAACAAATGTAAAGTAAAAATATTTCCCCGGATGACAGAGTTATCACGTGGTAAATTTTGAAGTCTCACTCTGAGGATGTTTATATTATTGTTGCAAGTCTTACAATTTAAAAACTATAGAATGTCAAGGTTGACATCTTATTCACTATTATACTTCAGAACTTAGGTGACGTTTGAGACATAATACAAAATTATCATAGGTAGCTGAAAGAACAAATACTTGTTAAACATTTTTACTCTTCTTTTAAATAACTTCTTTCTATTAATTGCAGAGACTTTAAAATTCAACTTAATATTTTAATTCACTTTTTCTTCAATGGAACTTCATTAACATGTGGACCTTAAAAATCAACCAGGAAAAAAGATGACAATGCTTCCAGTAAAACTCAGACTTATGAACAAATGTATTTACTAAATAAAAAATGGGACACACTCAAGTATCCATATGTTTCAATATGTTTCTTTTTGACAGAATATAAACTGGTAGAAAAATTCTACAGGTAATTTGTATATTTACTATCCCTGAGAATGTAAGCTAAAATGAGAAAGTTCTGAGACATTGAGAAAACAGGGAAATGAGTAACACATGGTGTTTTCAAATCTGAAACAGTTTACAATCTGCCCAGTGAGCAAACGATTTGAGTAAACATTTGCAGTAAGGAATGGTAATTACCATTCAATAATCACTTAATATTGTTCAAGGGTTTTGTATGCATTTCTTCATTTAAACACTAATAGCACAGTGGTTTATCCTTTCTTCTGCATTATGCATGGATCCTCAACTACTGAAAGCCAGTAATTTGCTAACACTATAGAGGTGAAAATTTCACATGGCTTTCAAACCTTGGCCCTCAGTCCTCAGTGCCCTCCTCTTAAATTCTATCCTAGAAAAACAAACAGTAAAACAATAACAAAAACAATACATAAACCCTGTCAGTGAGTGGAGAGATTGTTACTTACAGAGGAGCCTGACAATGTGGGAATCAGAAGAAACTAGAAGGTAATTAAAAAAATGATTACAATTCCAAAAGATTACCCCAAAAAAGTCAAAACAGAGTTATCTATCCAGAGGGAAAATTGTTCAGAATGAACTGAAACAAAAGCCTTTTTAGAGGGAAATGTTTGAGCAAATTTGTCTCCAACAGAAAGGAACTGCAACAAATGGTTGACAAAAGTTTCCAGAACAAACGGACATGATACTAGATGAATACACAGATGTGCTGGAAGAAAAATAAAATATAACTATGAATTACCATTTTATTATCCTTTATGAATGATATATATAGGAATTTACACATAGAAAATTTCCAAAATATTAATTACTGAAGCAAAATGATAAAAGTGTAAACTGGGGCTTATGAACATGTAAAATTTATGGAGAAAGCCCAAAGAATAGAGAAAAGCACAAATGGAAACACATACAACTTATATGGTTGGAGAAATTTATTATTTTCAAACTCCATATGATAAGTTACAGATTCCTACTTGTGAAAGACTCTTCCCAATAGTACTGTCTGTAATAATATAGAACTTTCAATTAATTTATGCCATCCAATCCTGTGACTACTAGATACATGTGTTTAGTAAGCATCTGAAAGTACCTAGTGTAGTTTAAGAACTGAATTATTAGTAACATTTTACTTGCATTAATTTTTGTTTAAGTGGCCTCAAGTGGCTATTTCCTAATCTATTGGATAATCTAGCTCTAGCCTAGTCAAAAAAAAAGAACAAAGTGATATAGACTAAATTTAAATGAAGCAGATACAAGGTAATAATAAAAGATACTTAATTGCCACAAAGTACAGGAGAAGAAAAAATAGAAAAGGGGGACAAAAATTGTTATAACCAAAACAAAAATTTAAAGGTATGAGACTTAAAAAAGCCATATCAACAACATGGGAATATAAATATATTAAAGTCTCCTGTAAAAAGGAATGTACTTTTAAACTAGATAAGACAGCAAGATTTCAAGGTGGTAGATGAGAAGAGTGAGATATTAAGTATAAGGACACAAATATATATAGGAATAAATATCTACCATACCAATCCTGAGAAAGCTGATATGGTTGTACTTTTGTCAATAAAGCTAACCTTCAATAAGTAATGTCCTGCTAGGCATGAAGTAGCACATTTCCTCAAGATAATAGTAAGAATGAATCAAGAGAACATCAAAATATTAAATTAATATATAGCAAGTACTAAAGATTCAAATATGTGAAAGAAAAAGTTGACAAATTCATGGAATTATCTAAATTATCTCCCCATTGCTCAATAACCAATATACAAATAAACAAATACTTATTGAGAAAAAGGAGTCCTTTCTCCAAATGGGTATTGATTGACTATTAAAGTCAATAATTACTCAATCACTTTTTTTTCAGTACCATGGAATATTCACCAACAAACTCCATACTGTGGGTCATACAATAAGTCTCAGTAGGTTTCAAAAGACTAACTATATTCAGGGTATATGAACACAATGTAATTAAAATAAATCCATTAGCTTAAAATATCTAGAAAATCTTCAAGCATTTGGTAATGAAGTCATACATGTTTGCTTAAATTATATCTCTGAAATTGAGTAAAACAGAATGTAGAAAATGTTTTAAAATGATTAATATATTTGATACATTATAAAAACATTTATAAATGCCACAATGTACCCCCACCCAGCACAATAAAAACAAATAAATAAATAAGTAAGCAAAAACGCTATATACTTATTGGCCTAGAGGTGGCTCAGTGATAAAGTGCCTTTCCTAGCATGTGCAAAGCTGTATGTATGATCTCCAGTACTGCAAAAGCAAAAAAAATCCATATACATAAGTAAAATCTGTAGTTACAAATTAAGAGACATAGGGGCATACAAATACATACATGTACAAATATACATATCCATCATGCATATATTACACACACATTGAAAGGATGTACCCTTTGCCCCAGCAGATCCCCATAGCAGAAACCAGTAAAGCCAGCACAGGATGCCCTGTGCAGGATAAGATAAACAGGATGGGGGCAGGTGGAATGTGAGGAATGTGAGGAATGTGAGCAGACGACTAGAAGTACGTGCAAGATATGCCCTGCCTGCTTGCTAAATGTAACCGCGTGCGCAAATACTGACCCTTGAATCTACAGGCTAAGAAGTAATGTACTCTTAAATTGATAGACTGGAAATGTATGTGGTGTTACAAACTCATTGGCTATGTACTGTGTGGGCTTTTGCTGTAACGGCCAGTAGGGGCCTATATAAGATCTTCCCTAAAGAGGCTCGGGGTCTTGTCTACCCAATCGGACCTGTGTGTCTGTGTGGGAGCTTGACCCTGGCTTGCCAGCTCAATAAACTCTGCTTTGTTGATTGCATTCACGCGTGACTCTCTGTCTCTCGGAGGAATAGGATTCTCGGACCCTAACAACATATCTAGATATCTTGCCCTTCATTCATTAAGGTTATTTCCATGGCCCCATCATTAAAATTTTACTTATAAGTTTTTTTTACATTTACCAAATATGTATGCAAATCAGAAACATAAATAAGTTTGCCAAAAGGCAATTTCAACATAGTAAGTAATATTTATCTGTTTGCTTTCCTATGAAAACTAAAATGTATTAAACACCTAGATTGCTTTTGGGAGTATACCCATTTTTACTATGTTGATTCTACCAATCCATGAGCATGGGAGATCTTCCCATCTTCTGTAGTCTTCCTCAATCTTTTTCTTCAGGAGTTTGTAATTCTCCTTGTAGAGGTCATTCACATCCTTTGTTAAATTTATACCTAGATATTTGATTTTGTTTGAGGCTTGTGAATGGAACTGTTTCCATATATTCCTTCTCAGTTGTTCATTGTTGGTGTATAGAAAAGCTAATGATTTTTGTAAGTTGATTTTGTATCCTGCTGTTTATGGTAGAAAACCCAAAACATGAAAGTGTTTGACATCCCCACTTAAGAGGAACTAATATAGAAACCTTAAAATGACAGGTTATCATGAGCAGGGGATCAGGAGACAATGCAAAGATAAGTTAGAGTTGAATCAACATGGGTCGTAACATATGGGTACATGAAAACAGTAGTAGAAATCTCTCTGTTTAGCTATCCTTAACTCAACCTGCAAAAACGCTTTGTCTTCCTTAGTATGCTTATGTGTTTTCTTCAACAAAATCAGAGATAAGGGCAGAATGAGACCTGCCCAGACTTGACTGGGGGAGGGGGGAAAGGTGGAGGAGGGGGAAAGGGTGGAGAAATGGCCCAAACAATGTATGCACATATGAATAAATGAACAAACAAAAGAAAGCAAATTAAAAAAACCAAATTACAGAAGTAATTTTGCTGAAAAAAATTTCTTGCATACTTGCATCTTGAGAGATTACTTTTTAGAAAAAGAAATTGTAAGACTTCTTACAACACAACTTTGGAAATCCCAGAATTCAATCCTATACATTCAATTGATCAAGTAAACAATGAACCAGTTTTGTCTTGGCTCTGAACATGCCATTCAGACTGAGCAAGACCAAGGTGAGTCAAAGCCACAGTCCTGCTTGCAATCAATGGAAGTGCCAAGAAGGCAGGCAAATGCTAGTGGCCTTTATCACCACAGGATCAATTTCCACAAATTTAAGAAAGTTGGCATGAGGCATTACCACTTAAAGAGGAACCAGAGCTTCTGCACAGCTATAGACCTTGTCAAATTGAGGTTGTTGGTCATTGAGCAGACAAGAGGAAAAGCTGCCAAAAACATGACTGGTGCCAACCCCAACATAGATATAGTGAAATCAGTCTGCTCCAAACTTCTGGGAAAGAGAAAGCTCCCTGAGCAGCCTGTCATCATGAAGTACAAAGTTTTAAGCAGAATTGCTGAAGACAGGACAAAAGGTTTTTCATGTACCTGTGCCCTCGTGGTTTGAAGCCACACAGAAGGATATTCAATAAATAACAACAAATTATTTAAAAACAACAATAATAATAAATAAGGGAACCTGGGTTCAAAGAAAGTAGAATTAGCCTACAACTCTTAATGGAAGAAACAACAAGAATGTGCGGCCATCTATAGCATGTGTCTAATTGGCTCAGGATCCACAGTTTGGGAGATAATCAAATATACTCAGTTGATTACACAGTCATTAGATTTTATTTCATGCAAATCGTACTGAAATAATTCCATATGTTGACTCCTTTTCTATTTGCTGCTTCTATTTAGGTTCTGCATTATTAAATTATTCACATCACATACCAATTTAGAATTTCCTGCCTTCTTCCTACAACCCACTATGAAACAGAATTTTTCTCATGTGCAACTGTCATTTAAATTCATTATACATTTCACTGTAACTTTATGACTTGAATTTTATATTCACTATGCATATTAGCAGATGTAATGATTCCACAAAACTTTCAATGAATGTTTTCCTTATATCCAAGTTATCTTAAAAATGTAAGAGATATCTAATGTCTCAATAATGAGGAAACATTTTATAAGTTTTTGGAAAATAAAAGCAAAAAATAAGCATGAGATAGTAATGAAATAAATAACAAAATGGTGGTGGTCAATATTTCATGGTGGTTAATAATTAACTAATATTAACCAAGCAAGATTAATTTTAAAATCAACTAATTAAATGCATCTTTATACAGTATTCAGGTGTTCTCATTTTTTATGCATTTATTCATATGTGCATATCTTGTTTGGGCCATCTCCCCCCACCTCCCACCCCTCCCTGTCATTCCCACCCACCCCCCTTGCTTCCAGACAGAATCAGTTCTGCCGTTTTCTCCAATTTTTTTGAAGAGTAGACATAAGCAATAATAAGAAAGACATAGCGTTTTTTACTACTTGAGATAAGGATAGCTATACAGAGAGATTCCTAACATTGCTTCCATGCACAAGTATATTACAACCTGAATTGATTCATCTCTACATGACCTATTCACTGCTTTCTGGTCACTTTCCCATGTTGACCTCTGGCATTTCAAGGTTACTGTATTAGCTCTTCTGCAGTAGGGACATCAAACACTTTCAAGTTTGGGGTTTTCTCCCTATCCCTATTCCTCTGGTATGTGCTCTCCCCTTAATTTGTGACCCAAGTCCAACAACATTGCTGCATTTGCCCTGGATCTAAAGTCTGCATATGAGGGAGAACATGATTTTTGGTCTTCTGAAATACATGAAGCAATAATTTTTGTGTAAGCTGTTTTAAGTAATTGCAAAAGGCAAGCCTCTTCAAATATTGTCAAGAGAGTTTTTCTTTTTGGATTTATACTATTTCTTATTGCAAATTCCCCCAGGTGGAGTTAAACCTATTAATATCAAATTGACAGAAGGAGAAAAGAAATGTATCAAGGCAGTACTCATACTCCCAGTTCAATTTAAAAATATTTTAATTTAGAATTATTACCAAGATAACACTACACAGATTTCAAAAACTATTATAACAAAACAGCTTGTGTTGTACAAGAAGTATATCTATGACACAGCAAAACAAATTATATGGTTTTCCAATTAAGAAAATATTAATAGGATTAGACTGTTTAATCTCTAGACACATGGAACAAAGAGGGAAAAAAATCCTCTTCGTAGTCTTGATCCTTAAGCACTTCACTATTTAATTTTATTGAGTTTAAAATGGATAAATATCAACTAAACTTTAAAGAAGTCCTGTGTCCCACATTACCAATTAATAATTGTCAAAATTACAGGATTAAAATTTTAACTGTTCATGACTATATGTATTAAAAACAACAGAAAGTTCTCAAATAAATGACCTAATGCTGCATTTCAAACTGGTAGAAAAATAAGAACAAGCTAAACCCAAAATAAGCAGAAAAAAATAATAAAAATAAGGGTCCAAATCAATGAAATAGAGACAAAAAGCCATACAATTAACCAATAAAACAAAAATCTAGTTCTTTGAGAAGATAAATAACATTGATAAATCCTTGGTACTTCTGAATAAAATGATGAGGGAAAAGACCCAAATTAATAAAATTCAAAGTGCAAAAGAGGAGATAACAAATAACAAGGAAATCCAGGGAATCATTGGGAACTAATTTGAAAATCTATATAAAAAAAATTGAAAATCTAGAAGACATAGGAAATTTCTACACACATATGACTATCCCATACTCACTGTACTGATCTATAATAAGCAATGAAATCAAGCAGCAATAAGGAGTCTCCCAAAAAACAAAGTCCAGGACATAATGTATACATCACTGAATTCTATCAGACCATTAAAGAAGAAATAATACCAACACTTTTGAAATAGAAAGGGAAAGAAAAGTGCCAAAATCATTCTATAAAACCAGTATTACACTCCTCCCAAAACTGGACAAGGACAAAACCAAAATAGAGAATTACAAGTAATCTTTCTAATGAACATAGATGCAAAAATCCTCAATAAAATATTAGCAAGCTGAATTCAACAGCATACCAGAAAGATCATACACCTTGATCAAGTCATTTTCATCTGAAAAATGCAGGGATGGTTCAACATATGGAAATAATTAAGTATAATACAGCATATTAACAAAAGCAAAGACAAAATCTCAATAGATGCAGCAAAAGCCTTTGACAAAATCCATTGCCCTTTCATTGATAAAAGCTCTGATGAAACTAGAAATAGAAGGAATGTACCTCAACCTAATAAAGGTTATATATGACAAGCCTATGGACAAAATCATACTAAATGGGAAAAAACTAAGGTCAGGAATGAGATAAGGGTGATAACTCTCTCTATTCTTAGTCAACATAGTCTTGGAATTCATAGCCAGAGCAATAAGACAGGAAGAAGAAATAAAAGGAATACAAATTGGAAAGGAAGTAGTCAAACTATCCCCATTTGTAGATGACATGATCTTATACCTAAAAGACTCAAAAAAATTCTACTCAAAAACTCCTAGACACCATGACTAGTTTTAGACAAAGTTGCAGGAGGCAAAAAAAATTTTAAAAAACTCAGTAGTGTTTCTATACACCAACAGTGAACAGACTGAGAAAGAATATAGGAAAATAAGTCCATTTACAAAAGCCTCAAAAAAAAAAACCCTAGGAATAAACTAAACAAAGGATGTGATAGACCTCTATAAGGAAAACTATAAATCAGTGAAAAAAGAAATCAAAGAAGACTACAGAAGATGAAAAGATCTCCCATGCTCATGGATTGGTAGAATCAATATTGTGGAAAAGGTTATATTACCAGAAACAATCTACATGTTCAATGCAATCCCCATCAAAATTTTAATGACATTCATCACAGAGATTAAAAAATCAACCCTGAATTACATTTGGAACCACAAAAGGCCACAAAGAGCAAGGCAATAATGAGCAAAAAGAGCAACACTGGAAGTATCACAATACCTGACTTCACACTATCCTACAGAGCCATAACAATAAAATCAGTATGATACTGGCATAAAAACAGATATGAAGGCCAGTGGATCAGTACAGAAGACCCAGATATGAATCCATGCAGCTATGCCTACTTGAGTTTTGACAAAGTTTCCAAAACATATGATGGAGAAAAGACAGCCCTTCAATAAACAGGATATTTTCATGGAGAAAACAGAAACTAGATCCATGTCTTTCATCCTGTATAAGTTTCAATCGATGTGGATTAAACACCTCAATATGACACCTGAAACACTGAGGCTAATGCAAGAAAAAGTAGGACATACATTGGAAGCAATAGGGATAGGCAATAACTTCCTAAATAGAACTCAAATGACTCAGCAGCTAAGAGAAAGGATTGACAGATGTTACCACACAAAATTAAAAAGCTTTTGTACAACAAAAGAAATGGTCTCTAAAATTGAAGAGGCCAAACACAAAATTGGAGAAACTCTTTGCTAGTTATACATCTGATAAGCGATTAATTATCAATATATACATGCAGTTCATAAAATTAGGCTCCCCAAAAATCAATGACCCAATAAAGAAGTAGGCATCTGAAATGAACAGAGCTTTTTCAAAGAAAGATGTCCAAATGGCTAAAAAACAAATGAAGAAATGTTGAACATCAGCGGCCATAAATGAATTTCAAATCAAAGCCACATTAGGATTCTACATCACTCCTGGTAGAATTGCTACCATCAAGAATAGAAACAGCAACAAATGTTGGCGAGGGTGTGGGGATAAAAGAACATTCATGCATTGCTGGTGGGAATGTAAATTAGTGCAACCACTGTGGAAAGCTGTCTGGAGGCTCCTCATAAAACTGCAAACAGAACTACCATATGATCCAGTAATTCCACTTCTAAGGTACCCATAGAAATGTAAGTCAGTTTACAATAAGGCACTTACACACCTATGTTTGTTGCAGTACTATTCACAATAGCTAAGCTATAGAAACAGCCAAGATGCCCCACTACTGGTGAATGGACTAAGAAAATTTGACATTCATATACAATGGAATTTTATTCAACAACAAAGAAGAATGAAATTTTGTCATTTGCAGGTAAATAGTTGGAAGTGGAGATCATAATCTTAAGTGATGAAAGCCAGGTTCTGTCATATTTAGAATAGAGACCTAATATAAGCAATATTATGAAACACTGGTCTGGCTAAGGGGAGGTCATATATGAGAGGGGGAGGGCAAAAGAAGGAAATTAGAAGGTGAATATGGTTGATGTTCTCTATACAAGAATGAGTATAGAATTTTTAAACCTGTTGAAGCCCCCATAAAAAGGGGACTAAGGTAGAAAGAAGAAAAATAAAGATTAATAAATTTGGATTATAATACATATGTACATGGAAATGTGAAGCTATCTTAAACTATTTTTTTCAAAATTGCAATGGTGAATATGTGCAAATACTGTGTACACATGTATGTAAATGTAAAAATGATACCTGTTAAAATTATTCCAGGAATTGGGGGAAAGGAGGATAAATGAGAATGGTGGAGGGGGTGAATTCAAGTATGACATATTGATATGTTGTAAGAACTTCAGTAAATGCCACAAGGTAACACCACTTAACAGAGCAATAAAATAATTTAGCTCTTATATAAGCTTTCTGGGCGTGTTTTTCCTAAATGATTCCATATTAGTGTTTTCATTCATTTATCTCAGAAAAGTATATGTTTATCATATGAAAGTAAAAAATATCAGAAAATAAATGAAAAAGAATATTAATTTGCTAAGCTGTTCCTCTGACTAGAGGAGCAAAACGCATTTGGTTCATAGGTATAGAAAACAATGTATGTATAGGTACACATTCACACCCATAAACATAACCATTGCTATGTAACTACCCAAAAATATTTACATGCCTCACACTGATCAGTAATTTAAAATTCTTTAATTGTACGTTCAACAGTTGAGATTCTTGCTTTGGTTTTTCTCCTGCAAAATAAGACATTTTTTTTTCAGCATAATAGAACTTTTCCATTTACTTAACAATTTTCAGTTATTAGAAGCAGATGGTGTTTTGGTGGTAAATACAATTAATTTACCTTTTACAGAATGTACTTAATTAGAATTGGACTCAATGTCTCACATGCAATGGATTTCATTGTTAGAAACACTGGTTTTAATACTGCCAACTATCATAAACACATAGTTTTTAATTTTTAAAAAATCTCTTTATAAAAATCTATTCACTTTCTTGAATAACCTGGAATAAAATACAATATTTTAAAATTCATTATTACAGGATACTTTAAGCCACTATACTGTCTTTCTTAAAATGCATGGGGAATTTGAAATACATAGAAGTTTAATTATACATCCCTATTTTACATGGCTTCAATTTTTATGTTAATATTGTTGTTTTAATTTCTAAAGTAATGACTAAGAATTTCTAAAATCTGCAAAAGCACTAATAATGACAAAACATATACAGATTAATATGAAGGTATTGTTATTATTATTATTGCTATGTTGCAAGTACATTAGGATACTTAAAAGTTTTTGCAATATATTATACTTGAATTCACTCTCTCCACCATTCTCCTTTATTTTCCCTCCCCCAATTTTGAAATAGTTTCAATAGGTCTCATTTTAATATGAAAGAATTATTGATTTATTTGCTTTTTTTTCAAAAATGTTAGCAAAGAAAAACTCCATTCATCCCAGGTGTTGGTTATAGGTGTTACTCATGACACTAAATGTTATCTTTAATTATATGTTTATGTATGCATGCATACACTTAAATGTATGAATGTATGTTTATTTCATCTTGGTCACATTCAACATTTTAGTATTATATTGCTAGATGAAATATAATAGTGACACAAAATAGATTAATTCAGATTGATTATATTTTAATCTTTTTAAAGTGTGTCTCCTTGCTATTTGAACATTTATCATTATTCTAAAGAATAAATTTTTCTCAAAGATACAAAGGACAATTTTACTTGCTATGTTCATTAGCAAATGGTTATTTTAATACCTTGCATATATTATTCTTTTGGTTTTGGAATGTAAAATAGTTTGTTTTGGTTAAATCCCTTTACTGATAATGGTCTCTACTCAGTATAAAAAGTTGTGGTTAAGAGTCATATATTTTTTCATGTAACTGGCACAAAATTCTAAATAATCTCTTAAATGCATTTAAAGCAGCTTGTTCTTATTATTTGCTTAGAAACAGTTCTCAGGTTTTGGGACCCAGGGTTAGGTATGATTTCTATTTATTATTTTAAAAGAAAATATCTTTGAATTATTATAAAGATAATGACAACTTATTATAAATAGTAATTTAGGACCCATAGGTAATATTTAACTTGACATTTTCTCTTAGTAGTAATGTACTATAATTAATAGGTTCATATTTTACATGTTACTAGCAGATTTTATTGAAATATCTAAAAAGCAGCAGTAAAAGTACAGGATCCTTTTTGGTGATTTTTTATTAGACTGGAATAATCTCAAGTGTTTTAACCTCCTCTTTATGGAAAGCTTTTCTATAGTCAGAAAAGTATGGTATTTCATCATTCCACTAAACACCAGACAAGCTACAGAGTGAGCATCCTTGATGGTAATGACTAGCAATGAACATTTGTTCCCTATACCTTCAAGTATTTTTAGATATCTAGGAAAAATTGTGTAGATGTCTGTTTCAATACTCAACTCCTTAATCCACTTTGAGTTGATACCAGTACAGGGTGATAAGCAGGGATCTACTTTCAGTTTTCTGCAGGCAGATAACCACTTTTCCCAGCAACATTTGTTGAAGAGGCTCTTTTCTCCATCATATTTATCAGATCCAAAACCTTGCAGTTAGTACATGAAAGAGCCAGGGAATACTCTAGAAGCAATAGGTATAGGCAAAGACTTCTTCAGTAGAACTCCAGTATCCCAGCAACTAAGAGAAAACGTGGACAAATGGGAATACATGAAATTAAAAAGCTTCTGCACAGCACAAGAAATGATCTTTAAATTTAAGAGACCACCCACAGAGTAGGAGAAAATCTTTGCTAATTATACATCAGACAAGAGACTGATAACCAGAATACTCAGGGAGCTGAAAAACTAAGCTCCCTCAAAATCAATGAACCAATAAAGAAGTTGGCAACTGAACTGAACAGAACTTTTTCAAAGGAAGAAATCCAAATGGCCAAAAAACACAGGAAAAAATGCTCACCATCTCTGCCCATAAAGGAAATGCAATTCAAAACCACACTAAGATCCCACCTCACTCTTGTTAGAATAGCTAGCTTCAAGAACACCACCAACAAGAAATGCTGTCAAGGATATGGGGAAAAAGGAACCCTCATACACAGCTGGTGGGAAAGTAAGTTTGTACAACCACTTTAGAAAACAATATGGATGCTTCTTACAAAACTAAACATAGAACTGCCATATGATTCATCAATACCACTCTTAGGGATAAACCCAAAGGAATGCAACTCAGGTTATTATAAAGACACCTGCACACCCATGTTTATAGCAGCACTATTTACAATATCTAAGCTATGGAAAGCAATCATGATGCCCCATTACTGATGTATGGATTAAGAAAATGTGGTATTTATATACAATGGAATTTTACTCAGCCACGAAGCAGAATGAAATTTTGTCATTCACAAGTAAATAAGTGGGACTGGAAAATATCATCTTAAGTGAAATTAGCCCAGCTCAGAAAGCCAAAAATCTCATGTTCTCTCTCATATGTGGATTATAGACCTAAAACAAATGCAGTAATATTACTGGACTTGGGTCACACACATTGCTTCACCGCACTCTTGTTAATGTAAAAGCCTATATGCATATTCCTGGTTTTACACACACCCACATACACATACCCAGGGGACCCCTAAAGAAATAGAAGACACCAGGCACTGACCTGTGCTTGCAAAAGTAAGAGATCAAAACTAAGCAAAACTGAACTTGTTTTGTAAACTTCCTGCAACTTGAAAGTGTGCTTTCTCACATAGGCAATGGCAGATGGCCAAATTGTACTAGCTCAGGTGTAGCCTTGGAAGGGACACTGAAAAATAAATATGAATGCCTTATTAAAAAATGGTAGCAGAGAACTCAGTGACCATAAAATAGAGAGAACACAGATGTTAGGACCATTGCTAAACCAGTAATCAGCAACAAGAAGCAAAAACCATGGACTTGGCACATCCAGCATCAAGTTTGTTGCAATTTATTATTAAAACTTATAATGTCTGATATTTAGATGATATAGCATGCAAAGACATAGAAAACAATGCGCACTATACAAGGAGAAAAGAAATAATGTAAAATTTCTCTGAAAATTCTCTATTTTAGAACTAATAGAAAAAGAACTTAAATTACCAATACAAATATATTTAAAAAAACAGAGTAAACTGTGTCTAAAATAATTAAAAAGGAAAACATGGTGGTATTGTCTCACCATATAGAGAATATAAGTTAATAAACAGAAATTATTAAAAATGATCCATGTTAAAATTCAGAGCTGAAATTGCAATAGCAGATATTCAGAAAAAAATCAGTGTTTACTGCAGGAACTCATAAACTGAAATCCTGCAAAGTATATTCATAATGAAATTAAATTAGAAAACAATGCAAAAGGTAATTTAGTAAATGCACAAATCTGTAAAAAGTAAACAATAAATTCCTAAATAGGCACTGGATCAAAGCAATCACAATGAATAATGAAAAATAGCTTGAAATAATGAAAAAAAAAAAAGACAAGATACAAAAGCTAAAAGGATTCAGGTAAAACTGTGCTCAGAGGGAAACATACAGCTATAATGCCAATATTAACAAAGAAGGAAGATCTATATTCAATAACCTTCTACTTTAAGAATTAGAAAAACATAGTGCCATGAAATCCAGGACAAATACATGAAAGGATGCAATAAACACTGAAGTGTAAATAAACAGACTATAGAAGAGAAAAATAAGAAGCAATTAAGAAAAATGATGTTATTTCAAAAGCAAACAAAACTAATAAACAGTATATTGACTAAAAAAGAGACCAGGTTCTAAGTTTGAAATTGCTAAGTGAAAAAGGAGTATGACAATTAGCCCTGTAAAAATAAAAAGGATTATAAAGAAAATCAATGAAAAATTATACAATAGTAAGTTAAATCATCAATATTAAATAAGTAAAGCCTTTGACACATAATTTTTAAATGGTGTAAAGATAAAATCAGAAAAGCCATTAGAAAGTAAATAATCAAAAAACTTCCCACAGCTGGGTGTAGTGGTGCATACCTGTAATCCCAGCATTTGTTGGGCTCAGGCCATCCTGGACTATGTAGAATTGCCTATCTCAAAACACTAAACAAAACAAAACAAAAATGCAAGCAAGCAACAACAACACAAAGAAAAGCCCAGAAAAACATGGAATCACAGTGAATTCTACTAAATATTTGAAGAAAAATAACAGCAAACATTCTGAAACTGTAACAAATTATTCAAAAAGAAAGAAAGGACCCTGACTATATCAGACCAGCATTGTTTCAGCCTCCACCCAAACAGACAAATGCATCAAAACAAAAGAAAAATACCAGTGGATATTGTTTATTATTACATAAATAAGTAAATAAATATGCAAGCCATATTTGCTTACTTCTTCACAGTGAGCTGGAACCATTAACTCAAAGCCCACTCAAAACAATCTCAAATTTTCTCATGTCTAGTTACTTTAAGTATTGTCCAAAAATGCAGATTTTTAGCTTTTCATAGGTGACCTATTTAGTACACTGTCTTAAGAAAATGCACAAGTCAGAATCCATAGAAAATAAAAACCCTGGGTTCATAAAAGACTCCAGCTTATGCTGAGCATAATAGTGCTCTGATCCAAGGTGCCATTCTGTTGCTGAAGGACATGACCTTGACTGGAAGGCTCACCTTCTGTGTTTCTCAGCTGTGCACATTCTCTCTCTTTCTGAGTGGTCGGAAACCTGCACCATGGCATCTGGAAAGGCCCTTGCAGTGAGAGATTTACCTTTAGATGCTCCTCAGTTAACATGCTAGCTGTCTAAGCACAACAGATGCTGTGCTTCTGTCTTCTCACAGTCATGTAATTTTTAACTTGTGAAATCCTCCACAATGTACTAGTAAAAATCCTCCACAGAGGAGAAAAAGAAGAAAAGAACACGAAATACATTATTTTCTTGGGAACAAGAAACCTGTGTAGGAATAACACACAATGAAAACTTGAAAAATATGGGGTTGACTACTGGGGGGATTAGACTGACTTAAGCACAATATATTTACAGGTTAGAAAAAAACCAAGACAAAACTACACTGCAAATTGAACAGACACCTATACAGCGAAAGATAGGAACATAAAACAAGTCATGCTAAGGGGAGGGCACTAACGGTATGGGGAGAGTAAATGAAGAAAGTAAAGGAGAGTGAATATGGTTGATGCACTTTTATACATGTATGCATATGGAACGGCAAACCTGTTGAAATTACCTTAAGAAGGGGAGTGGGGTAAGAGTGAGAACAATGAAGGGGATGAACCAATTTGGAGTATAATATATGTATATAAGGAAATGTCACAATGAAACCCCTTGCACTACTATCATACACTAATAGAAACAGTTTCAAAAAACCCTTCACAGATTATTACTCAAATAATTCCACCAGTATATAAAAGGATTATAAACTACAACCTCATATTTACCTCCAAATACAAAGGAAGTTCAACATACAAAAATCAATCATTTAAATACACCATATTAATAAAGAACAGAACCACATCATTTCTATAGAAGTGTAAAGAGCATTTGACAAATCCCAATAGATTTTCTTGATAATACATTCAACAGACTAGGAATAGATGAAACTTTCCCAACCTGATCAGTGACATGTTTAAGTAAAAATACCACATCTAATATAAAACTCAATGGAAAAAGACTAACATATTACCCTTTGAAAACAGTGACAGAACAAAGACATCTGCTCTTGCTACTTCTATTCAACATTTTATTGGTTGCTGTAACCAGGAAAATTAAGCCAACCAAATGAATATATTTTATCAAGTTGGGAATAGAACATGTAAAACAATCTGTATTTGCAAAAGTCACTTTTCTGCCTGGGAGTAGTCTGGAACCACCACCCTCCTACATAGAACTAGCTGAGATTACAGTGAGATGGGGGTCTGCCTAACTTTTTGCTTGGGCTAGCCTCAAAGTATAATTCTCCAGATTTTTCTTCAAAGTAGCTGGCATGTACCACCAAGCTTTCCCTGAGGATATGATCTTATACATGGAAACATCTGAAAGAATCTCTTAACCGACTTATGCTTACTATTTGCAAGATAAAATATTAATATGCAAGATTAACTAAACTTCATTAACATTTAAACTATTTTTCTTGTAGATATATTCTGAAGAACATTAAAAGAACACCCAAATAATGAGATGTTTATTTACAACTAGTCTACCTGATTAAGGGCCTACTAAGCAGATCAAATATGAAACTCCTAAAATGTAACAAAAAAATAACAAGTAAGTTTCTGAAAGGGTGAAGATTTAAATAAACATTTCTGAAAATATACAACAATGACCAAAATGCATGAAAGCATTGTAACATTATACATTCTAGAAATATTTAAATAGAACTCCTGAGAAATATCACTTTCCATTCAGGAGTTGTGGTGATAACCAAGTGCTAATAAAGAAGTGGTGAAATTGAATCCTTATATGTGATTGACAGTCCTGTAAATGATGCTGGATTTTAAAAGGCAGCTTGGCAGTTAACAAACAGTTAAATATACATTATCTTATACAAATTTGCAAATAGGTGCATATCTGAGACATTTAAAAACATGTTTATAAAAATTATGCAAAAGACATTATAACAGTAAAAAAGTGGAAACAACCAAAATGTATAGTAAGTGATAAAGAATATATACATATATTTGGCAATATAATAGAATGAAGTTCAGATGTATATGATAACATGAATAAACCTTGAAAATATGCTAAACAAAAAGCCATACTTAATACACCAAATGTTGTGCAACTCACTTGATATTAAATATCTGGAAAGGACACACCCACAGATAGTGAAAGGAAGACAGGCAAACCTGAGACTGAGCTAGGGAAGATGGTGACATAAATGGGCTGTGACTGCTAAGAGACACTCATTTTCTGTTCAAGTAATGAAAGAAATTCAAAATTAGATTATGAAAATGTCTGGACAACTTTGTAAATATATAAAATTCATTCAACTGTGCAATATAAATTGTAAAGTGAGTTATGCATGCATTGTACTTCAATAAAGCTATAAAAGTACATCTTGATGTTTAAAATAAGATGACTTACAGTATTTAAGTTTTATAATTATGGGTGCTATTTCCAAATAAGGTAGGCCTTTTTGTAGAAATAATATCAAATTACTTAATTCAACAGTTAAAACTTACTTTTTCCTACTTCCTCAGTGGTCTCTGTTACCAAGTTGCCTAAAGTTGAAACTTAAATTATTGCCTGTTATGTCACCATGGTGAATTTACATGGCCAATCTATTTAAACTCTCTGTGCCTTGAATTCCATCTTAAACTCAGAAAACTAAATAACTCAACATATGCAAAGTGAATACAGTGATACTGGCATGGAATAAGGACTACATAACTGTCATGGGATAAAAATATAAATACACACAGCATAAATATATGGAAAGATATGAAGGAGGAATACATGTAAGCTAAATAAATTAGTAAGATAGAGATGTGTATGTCTCATTTAATAATAATTCTTGAAAAATTACTTCATCTATTTATTTTAAAATATATTTGCATAAATGTTTCCCTTTAACCATTAGGGATATTACTGATCTTATTTTCTGCAAATTTATGTCTTTAGAAAACTGAAAAGTTTGGAAGCAAAGTCATTTTATTTAGCAGTGTAGTTAGTTACATTTGGAACTGAGTATGTCTTTCCAAATTTTTAATAGATTTAATATCAGAAACATTACAATACTGGCCCAGGAGAAAATTAGTAAAATGTGTGTGGCAATTTGTATATATTTATTTCTTTTTGATAAGCCTGGACAATTGAAGAGTAAGAGATAAGAAATGAAAGAAAAATAATGAATTTGGGAAAGAGAAAGAGATAAATAACTATTAGAACTTTGAACATTTATTAGTCAATTATTTAAAAAAGAAAATTTTTTAATGAAATATATTTTTTTGTGGTCTTATTCTAACTCACTGTTTCCCTTATATTTGTTTCACACACAATCTGTTTGTGTCTTTGAGTGTGCGGGTAAATGCTAGTGTTAATAGACAAACAGGAAAAAAAATTATCTGAAGTAGAAGGCATTTTGATGACACGATTTTGAACTGGAATTTTCTTTCAAATTCATATTGATTTTTTCTCTAAAGAGGCCACTGAACCTAAAACAGATGAAGAAATTGCTTCTAAGGGTGCTAGATTTATCAGGAAAATTACTACATTGACTGAAGAACCAAGAAGGCTAAGTTCCCTCTTAACACAATTGTTATTTCATTGACTAGTGTTAAGTGAGAGACAAGAGTCAGAGCCCAAGGACACAGAGACAATTATCCTCTCCCGGGAGCAAAGCATGATGCTCTGTGGAGACTTGATTCTGGAATAAATCTTTGGAATAATGTGGTCAGCAATATGTATCCTCTGTTTCAAAGTAAATCCATCACATGTGGTTACCATACATTATGACTGAAATAAATGCTATGCAATATATAAATCTAGCCATGGCTTTTTACTAGGAATTATTTTAGTCATTGCTAGTATGCATTTTTGTTTAAACTATATCCAAGATAGTGTTAACCGATACCTGTGAAAATACTAATCACAAACAACAGTAAGCAAACTTTGCCATGTTAAAATGTATTTTTCTTTCTAATAATGGTTTTAAATCTGATGCTGGTCCACAAATAAACTAACATAATTTTTAGGTCTAAATTGTAAAAGCACAATTTCTCAAAAAGAAAATGACCACTGTTAGAAGCTACATTAGCTGCAGAAAAATCATATGTGGTCTGACTTTGAGATGTTCAGTCTAAATGGGCTGCCCACTTATTATTTGATGAATATTAAAGAAAAACAAACTTGTGAAAAATATAAAGACTTGCTCTGTGTTAAACACTACAGAATTTGCTTTGCATTCACATATTCTTTTCTTTTTCAGATATTATGTATGCTCTACTTGTTTCTTTATTTTCACAACCATAACTAATCCTGTGCCCTGATTCTTGAGACATTACCCTCGAGTTTCCCAGGGTCCTTTAACATATAATTGTCTCCAAAAGTGGTTTCTACTCTGATGTCATTTCTATGGCGTTAAATGATAAAAAGTCAGAAGAGACAGCAGAATAATTCCTTCCTGTATTTATTGTTTGTGTCCATTAACCAAGTATTTATTAACCATTTAAATGTGCAAAAGTTGGACATACAACTTTGAGCACATTAGGCAGAGAAACACTTCAAAGTATTCACACTTATATACATCTTTGCCAATTATTAATTTATAATGTCAATTGTAATTTATAGAAAGCCAAAATATTCACCAATACAAAAAGCACGCACTGCTTTTAAGAATCAGTTTTGCAACCAAGTTTAGTGGTGCACTCCTGTAATCCCACCACTATTGAGCCTGAGGCAAGAGGATTATAAACTAAAATATGTAAGGAATTGGAGGTCAATCTGCACTACAAAGCCAGAACCCCATGTCAAAAAAAAAAAAAGAAATGAAGAAAAAGAGGATTTCAATCTGCATGATTATTACTAATTATAATAGAAGTAGCTTAAAGTGGTGATTAAGAGTTCTGATGACTGATTTATTTGTAGCTAAAATGAGATTATTGTTTTGACAGGTGATCTCAAGAAAACTAAAATAAAAATGAAATTAGAATGGGAGAGGATGTTTTTGTCTCTAATAAATCTGTTTGGTCTACATTCCACATATGAGAGAAAACATGGCCTTTGGCTTTCTGCACCTAGCTAATGTCACTGAAGATGATGTTCTCTAGTTCCATTCATTTATCTGCAAAGGACAAAATTTGATTCTTTGTTGTGGCTGAATAAAATTCCATCATATATAAATACCACATTTTCTTAATCCATTTGTTAGTAGTGGGTACCTTGGCTGTTTCCATAATTTAGCTATTGTAAATAGTGCTGCAATAAATATGGGTGTGCAAGTGCCTTTATTGTCATATGTGAAATAAAGATCTAATACAAATACAAGTAATATTATGAAAAACAGGTCGGTCATCCTAAGGGGAGATCACATATAAGAGGGGGAGGTAAAAGAAGGAAGTTAAAAAGATGAATATGGTTGATGTATTCTGTATACTAAAATGAATATAGAATTTTTTAAACCTGTTGAAGTCACCATAAGAAGGGGACTTGTGTAGAAAGGAGAAAAATCAAGGAGACAGACCAATTCGGGTTATAATACCTGCATACATGGGAATGTCACAAGGAAATTCCCTGTGTAGCTATCTTAAGCAAACCAAAACATCGCTTTTTTTTTTTTTTTTTTTTTTTTTTTGCAAAATCAAAGAACAGGATAGCAGAGAACAGGACCTGTTTGGGGCTGGTATCAGTGGAAATGGGGAGACATAAGGAAAAGGTATTAGAAGGGTGAGTATGGTGCAATACTATATACACATGTATGTAAATGGAAAAATGAGACCTCTTAAAACTACTCCAGGGATGGTGGTGATAAAAGAAAATGATGGATGGGGTGAATTCAACTATGATTTATTTGATATATTGTAAGAACTTTTGTAAATGCCATGATTACTCAGCAAAACAATAAAAATTTTTTAAGTCTGTTTGATATTTTAATCTCTAAAAAGATTTTGACTAAAAGTGCTAAAGTTTAAGTATTAGTGTTTAACATTTATAAAAAATAAGTGAAAAGATTCTATAAGAAAAATCGAAGAAATTTTATCAGGTATAGCAATACTTAAACTTATTTTGTCTTTATTTTAATTATGCTCTCAGTTTTTAACAAATATTTGGGGGCTTTGAGCAGACTGATGTGGTTTAAAATACAGACACTTTACATATACACAAAATTTTGCACTACAACAATACTGAAAAGAGAAAGTTTCTCTTTGCTCATTAACTGTAAAATGTAAATTCTGCAATCTATTCTCAGATTTTAAAATGAGAAGAAATGTAATATACAATGCAATATGTAGTCACTAATCACATGTAAGAGTGCCTGAGTAGCATGCACAAAGCCCTGAGTTCAAATTCTCCAAGACCACCACCAAAACAAGACTTCTTTCAGTGTTGAACAATCATTTATTTAGGAAATTTCCAGGAATATTGAAATTTGCTGGTTATTATAATTATAATTATTTTATTATTTCATGAGACAGGTTCTTACTCTGTAGCCCAAGATGACTTCAAACTCATGATTCTCTTGCCTCCACATTCTAGTGCTGTAATTATAGGCATGGACCACTATGCCTCATCCAGTATTCACTTTTAGAATGCAATAAATGTTTTGTATCTATAATAATGAATATGAAACATAATATTGAACACAATAAATCTATTAAAAATCTTTCTATATTTTAAAATTTTTATATCCATAAAAAACCCAAAATATATGTGATTATCTCCTATTTTCCAAGTAAACATAGATTTACTACTTACATAGATATGTGAGATTTTCTTCACTAAATTACACTTTAGTCAAGATTAAAATAAAATCCACTTTTTGATTTAGTAATGCTTTTCTGCTTACTAAAATAATGACATGTCTGCTCAAAAATGAAATAACACGCTAGTTGAAAGAACTGGGGAAAAATACAATACCAATAATTGTGGAGAAAGAAGTCTCAGAAAAAGTAACAAGTTCAATATTAAATTTAATATGAAAACAATTCGTTGTGACTAAGGTAAATTTAACTACAGATTAGAAACCAAATAATACAGTATTGTAAGAACTCAATATCAATTCTAATGAGAATGAGTTGGAAAGTGAATGAGGGATGCAATGAGGTGGTAATAAACATTGTAGAGTATTTTGTAATGAGTATGATAAGAAAAAGAATCAAAATCTCTTTTGTTATTTCCAAATTAATTTCTCATAATCCTGAAGATAATCATCAGTCATATATGACACCATGAGAAATGACAGATAATAGTCCATTCCTTTGAGAACAATTGTATCCAGAAAGAAGAAGTAGGGCAAAACTTGTAGGAAAAATATATTAGATATATAAAGACCACCTCATTTTTTAGATATTAAAGTAACCAAAACTAAGATTTTTTCATTACACGTCACAGCATTGTTAATGAACTAACTCCAGAGTTATCCAGAGCTGATCTCCCTGAGTGAATCACAGTCAGTAGGAATGTCCTCGGTAAAGCCTGACAGTGGCATGACAACTCTGTCTTGTTAGAAAAAGGAATCACATATTAAATAATCAGGATTGCCTGTTCATAGAGGATTCTATCTAAGCTTGCCTTACTAAATCCATCATTTATTAAAGAAATATTTGATTTTTATTTGAAGGTCTGTATTGAAAAGTCTTGTATGTAAAAAAAGAAAATCTTTCTATACCATGTGGAGTTGGAAGTAAGTGAAATATCCATTGAGTCTAGATATTCTGGTTAACATTACACAAATATTAAATTTACAATTATGATGTTTTCTTAAGAATCAATTACTTTACAAATTCTCTTGCTTTCATGGCTTTTGAGTTTGAAAGTGTTGAGGGACTATTGTGTTATAATGAACTGAATCATCCCTGGACCTCAGCTCAGGAAAAGTAATTTTAAACAAAATACAATAGGTTACTATAAAATATAAAATGCATTCAATTGTCTAATTAGTCATTTTAATATACTTAAAGTTCACTTTTAAAGATATACTTTCAACTATTCCTTTAAAAAAACTAGCAACTATTTCTGCATCATTGACTTATTTAAAAGTTAATTACTGTGTTTATAAGATAGACTCCATGGAGACAGAAGTGACAAATCATATTTTTGAGACATTTTTTTATACAATGCACTTTGTGATAAGCCAAAATGGAACAAAAGTCAAATGTTTGAGGGGCTTGCATGAAAGAGAGCATAAAATTAGCAACTCTTCCTTTTAAAGTTACTTGAACTATATACAGATTGCTATATTGAATGTGTCAGGGTCAATTGGAATTGATTTCTTGTGCAACATTCAAGTATCTAGAATTATCTAGATTCAAGTGTCAAGTATTATCTAGAAAAAATGATAGGAGAAGTAAAACACAGTCATATTCCTTAAAATACTTAATGCTTATTTCAGGGAAGCAGAGAAGAGATCAGGCAGTTATTATGACAAGATATAAATGCTATGCACTGAAATACTGCAAGTACTTCCTAACTTAATCTTTACAAAATTGGGGGAAAAGAACTTCATTTCAAATTAGTATGCCTTCTCTCCCTTTGTTTTCCTTTTCCTTCCCCACTCTTCTCTCTCTTACACGCATGAACAAATATATACAGTGTTAATGTCACATTGCAGAATGAAAATATAACAGAAAAGGATTCAGGAAAAAATTTGTACCATCATAATTCTGAACTATTTGACCACTTAAACCATATGTTCATAGATAAAATATATTTTTGCTTTCCTCTTTAAAGGAAGCTTCATTGAATACGAAAAAGTTGGCATTATGGAATGTGTTTCTCATGACTGAGCTTGTGTTCATGGCATTAAACAGCGCTGCCCTTGTTGTGATCTTTCCCTGTTATTATATTGTCACACCTAAAGATAAATTTAAAAGGTTTCCATGTGCTGAGCCCTTTTCATGTGACAAGGAGTTTTGTGAAACTCTAACACATAAAAAATGACATAACTGTTACAATACTGTGAGGTTGGACCAGCTATCATTTTCAACATACAGGTAAAGAAACTGAGTATAGACAGAAAAAAAAAAAAAAAAACCTTTTCAAAAATCCTGCACCAACTAAAGGAAAGAGCAAAGATGCAAGCATATTTTGGGGGTTGTACAATTTTCAGGGTATAAAATTTTATTAAGATATACAAGTAGAATAAAGTGGGAAATCATTTTCATATACTGTCATGGGTATTAGGGTAGTAAAAACAGTTATCAAAATTGTAGTAAAATATGTCATTTTACAAGATGGGTAGTAAATCTTTTAAAGAATATTAAATATCATGACTTACAGAGAAAAAGTAGTATATTATCAGTTGTTATTTCAATACTTCCTTAAAAAGCCCAAAGCAGGGAGGTTCCAAGATGGTGACTAGAGGGAGGAAGCAGAAAGCATGCCTCATAAGTAATCTCTTGGAGAGATGCTGGAAATACACCTGGTAGGAAAAACCACCAAGAAGAGGCAAAATTCTGACACCTCCATACTCCCAGCCTGCTCATAGCATCCCCAAACCACATTAAACGGAGAAACCAGGATATCTCCTTCATCACCAAATGCCAGCTCCTAACCTGCTTGGGAGACACAGACCAACAGGTGAGCAGATAACCGGAATGTGGTACTCCCTGGGACAAATCAGCATAGCCCACTGGACAGACTGACCTCCACTCAGGGAAAAAAGAAAAAAAAACTGAATAATAAATAAGCAGCTGAAAAAAAAAAAGGCACATAGCAAAGAGGGTGGGGCGCCATGAGCTCTGGAGAGTGGGGGAGGGGTACTGCCTTACACAAACTGTAAATAAACAAGCCTGCCAAAGAAGACAGGAGTGGCGACCCCTGCCCAGCAACCTTGGAGTGGGGAAAGCCTGTAACAGTGGCTGAAGTTTGGAAAGCTCCACCAGAGTAGTGGGGAGCAGCACTTCCCCACATGAGCTGTAAATAAAAACGGACTGCAATTGCAACAGGTGGATAGGGCTGTATACTGAAGAAAACAAAAGGAGCATGCGTGCAGGAGAACTCTAAATAAACAAAGCCTGTGAGGCTGGGTGAGTGTAAAGCTCATTCCTGAGATCTGAATTTATAAAGTCTGCAGCAGCAGCTGGATGACAGTACATGGCAGGTGAGCCACAGCCTAACATAGACATTCAGAAAGCTCTCTCCAGAATCCCTTTTTTCTTTTTCTTTAATGAGACAATGACAGAACTACTACTGAAACAGAAACACCTGGACTGGGTGCTGAAGGACTAACACCAAAACTATTAATATTGAAACTTTATTGCATTTGAACTTAGGAAATTTTATTTTTTTAATTTTTTTTATCATCTCTCTGTCTCTCTAAAGCTTGTCAAACTCACTGTTAATTAGTACACTATCTCTCCCTGTTTACTTCTTCTGCTATGATTTTTGTTTTATTTTGTTTTGTTTTTTCCCTTTTTTCCCTTTTTCTTTACCTTCTTTGCTTTCCATCCACTTTAGATATCATAATCATTACAATTATAAGCTAGAAAATACTGAATTACACACAGTACAGGGACAGTAACAGTAGCAAGCCAAATGATGGGAAGACAGCAAAAAGAGGGAAACCATTTTCCCCCAATAATAAATTAGTACAAGAACCAGAGGGAAATGAAGAAAACAGATGCCCAGATTCAGTCTCCAACAAAATGAAGACAAACTATGCCAAAGAACCCAATGAAGCCCAAAAGATCACTCTGAAAGTAGAAATCCTGCAAGAAATCAATGAGAATTTTACAGAGATGATTGTGGATATGGTCAACCAAAATGTACAGGAGACACTCAAGAAGTTCCAAGACAATAAAAATAGAGAATTTGAGAAAGCAAAGAACAAATAAAAGAAAATATAGAAGCACTGTATAAACATCAAAGTAAAACAAAGAACACAATAAAGAGGTAACTGAACTCAGGATGAAAATAGACAATATTAAAGAGGAAGTGACTCAAGATATGGAAAACTTCAGAAAAAAGAATGAAATATAAATGGAAAACAAAATGGAATGTCAATATGGCAGACTAGAATAAGCAGAAGACAGAATTTCAGAAATGGTAATTAAAGGAAAAACCAAAGAACTATTAGTTAAACAACTCAAGACCTGTGAAAATAAAATGCAAGAACTTACTGAATCCATCAAAAGACCAAACCTGAGAATCATGGGCATTGAAGAAGGAGAAGAGGTGCAAGCAAAAGGAATGCATAATATATTCTACAAAATAATAACAGAGGATTTCCCAAATCTACAGAAAACTATGCCCATACACATACAGGAAGCCTCCAGAACACCAAACAGAACTGCTGAAAATTGAACTACTTCACAACATATTATCATAAAAACAACAAGTACAGAGTCTAGAGAAAGAATATTGAAGACTGTAAGAGAGAAAAAACAAATAACATACAAAGGTAAACCCATCAAAATCACAGCAGACTTCTCAACAGAAACATTAAAAGCAAGAAGAGAATGGAGTGAGGTCTTCTGGGCACTGAATGAAAATAACTTCAAACCTAGGATACTCTACCAGCAAAACCATCATTCAAAATAGATGGAGTAATAAAAGTCTTCCATGATAAGCAGAAACTGAAACAATATGTGACCACAAAGCAACCACTGCAAAAATTCTTCAAGGGATTGTGCACACAGAAAGTGAAACCCAACATAACCATGAAAGGGCAGGCAGTACCAAACTACAGGACAAACAAAGCAAGAAAGTAGAGAGTAACATCAATTTAACAACACAATCAAACACTCAAACAACTAAGACAACTAAATGACAGGACGTACCTATTAGTACTAACACTTAATGTTAACAGACTTACCTGCCCCATCAAAAGGCACTGTTTGACAAACTGGATTAAAAAGGAGGATCCAACAATTTCTTGCTTACAGGAGACCCATTTCATCCATAGAAATAAGCATAGGTTTAGGATGCAAGGGTGGAAGAAGATTTACCAAGCCAGTGGCCCCCCAAAACAGGCAGGAGTAGCAATACTTATCTCTGACAAAGTAGACTTCACACCTACACTGTTCAAATGAGATTAAGAAGGACATTTCATACTAATAAAAGGGGAAATAGAACAAAAGGAAATGACAATTACCAACCTATATGCACCCAATGTCAATGCAACCAATTTCATCAAACATACCCTGAAGGACCTAAAAGCATATATTTACTCCAACGCATTGGTAGTGGGAGACTTTAAGCCACCACTCTCATCAATATATAGGCCATCCAAACAAAAATAAATAAAGAAATCCCAGCAAAAATCATCAATAAGATAATGGCAAACCAAATTCAACAACACATTAAAAAGGTCATTAACCATGACCAAGTAGGCTTCATCTCAGGAATGCACGGGTGGTTTAACATATGAAAATCAATAAATGTAGTACACAACATTACCAGAAGCAAAGACAAAAACCACTTGATCATCTCAATAGATGCAGAAAAAGCCTTTGATATGTTCCAATGCCATTTCATGATAAAAGCGCTAAGAAAACTAGGAATAGAAGGAAAGTACCTCAACATTATAAAAGCTATATATGACAAACCTACAGCAAACATTATACTTAATGGTGAAAAACTGAAGCCATTCCTTCTAAAATCAGGAATGAGACAAGGATGCCTGCTATCTCAACTTCTTTTCAACATAGTACTGGAATTCCTAGCCAGAGCAATTAGGCAAGAAGAAGGAATAAAAGGAATACAAATAGGTAAAGAAACTGTCAAAATATCCCTATTTGCACATTACATGATCCTATACCTTAAAGACCCAAAAAACTCTACTCAAAACCTACTAGACAAGATTAACAACTTAGCAATGTAGCAGGATATAAATTCAACATAGAAAAATCATTAGCATTTATATACACTAATAATGAACAAACTGAGAAAGAATATATGAAAACAATTGCATTCATGATAGCCTCAAAAAAAAAAATCAGATACTAACAGTAAACTTAAAAAAGGATGTGAATGAACTCTACAAGGAAAACTATAAACTCCTGAAGAAAGAGATTGAGGAAGACTATAGAAAGTAGATAGATCTCCCATGCTCATGGATTGGTACAATCACCTCACCCCTGTTAGAATAGTCATCATTAGAACCACAACCAACAAGAGATGTTGGTGAGGATGCCGGGGAAAAAGTAACCCTCTTACACTGCTGGTGGGAATGTAAACTAGTACAACCACTCCAGAAAAAAATTTGGAGGCTACTTAAAAATCTAAACATAGACCTACCATACAATCCAGCAATCCCATTCCTGAGGATATACCCAAAGGAATGTGACACAGGATACTCCAAAGGCATCTGCACACCCATGTTTATTGCAGCACTATTCACAGTAGCCAAGTTATGGAAACAGTCAAGATGCCCCAGCATTGATGAATGGATTAAGAAAATGTGATATTTATACACAATAGAATACTACTCAGCCATGAAGAAGAATGAAATGTTATCATTTGCAGGGTAAATGGATGGAACTGGAGAGCATCATTCTGAGCGAGGTTAGCCAGGCCCAGAAGACCAAAAAATCATATGTTCTCCCTCATATGAGGACTTTAGATCAAGGGCAAACACAACAACAGAATTGGACTTTGATTACATGATGAGGTGAGAGTACACAATGGAGGCATGAGTATAGGCAAGAAACCCCCAAAAAACAAGAAAACAAGATAACATTTGATGTCCTCAGTGCAAAGGAACTAACACAGTAACTTTAAAGTGACTGAGGCCAATAGGAGAAGTGGACCAGGAACAAGAGAAAAGGTTAGTTCAAGAAGAATTAATTCAAAATGTAACACATATGTACAGGAAAGCAATGTGAGTCAACTCCCTGTATAGCTATCACTATCTCAACTAGCAGAAACCCTTTATCCTTCCTATTACTGCTTATATTCTCTCTTCAACAAAATTAGAGATAAGGGTAAAATAGTTTCTGCCTGGTAGCAAGGGATGGGGGGGAAAGGCAGGGGGTGGGGGGAGAAGGAAGGAGCAGGGGGAAGGGGGGAGAAATGACTCAAACATTGTATGCACATATGAATGAAAGAAATTAAAAAAAAGATCCTAAAAAAAAAAGCCCAAAGCAAAAGCTTGATTCCACAAAAGATAAGAAAAAAGTATCATTTTAGCTCTTAAGTTACATACAACTCGACTTTTAGTACTGGTTTTCTGCTAAGAATCTGATAGACCTGATAGTTATCCTTTAACTTCTCTGAGCCTTAGTGTGCTGACCTGTAATGAAGATGATAGAAATCACAAATTGAACCCTAAGATCTCCTCAGACTATGATAAACCATGATTATATGAAATTAGTTAAGTTTCAGTAGAATGAAGTTAATAGAGATCAACACACCAATACCACATAATAATTCAGATATCTTGGATAGGTTAATATTTACAAAGCACAGTCATCAAGTAGAAAATTTGTTGTGCAAGGCATACAAATTACTGAATACCATATTTTTCTAGCAAAAAATGAGGACAAATGAATCAATCTATTTTAATGTGGAAATCATTAATTATAATAATTTGAATAGAGATTTGAAATAATGTAAAGATTACTTAATGCCTGTTTGCAACAGAAAGAATGTTATGGTGTAGATCACACATCAGTTTTCAAACACTTGTTAAAATTAATTGAATTTGTATGGAATGCATTTTAATATTCACATTGATTCTCAATTGGGAGTCAAAAGTATTTTCAAGTATTTTAAATGTGATTAGTACACTTAAACTGGACTTGACTATGTTAAGTAATTTGTTCAAATAATGGCATATTTGGGTTTTAAGCTGAGTGTGAAACAGGCTGATTTCAAAATATTAACATTTGCATCCATATAGAGCCAAAATATCCATTTCAAAAGTGAAATGTCTAAAATACACATATCAGAAAACTAAACATTTCTTTAATTTTAATCCTCCATATACTTAATGTTAATTTATAATTTAGGTACTACCTTAAGTTAAACATTGTTATTTTTAAGAAAAGATATGTATGTATATGTTTGTGTGTGTGTACCTGTTTGTGTGAGTGTTTGTGTCTGTGTTTATGTATGTGTTTTTGTGTATATGTAGGTATGTAAGTGTTTGTGTAATTTACAGTCAGAGCTAAGTAAGGAACCATTTCATATAAGTATATATGTTATTTTTTGCTAGTGGAATGGCTCAAGCAGAAAGAGAACCTGCCTAATAAGTGTGAGGCCCTGAATTCAAACCCCAGTGCTGATACCCCAAAATAGAGAATATATGCTACTTTTTGTATGCATTAGTTGTAGAATGTTGGGGATATACCCAAAGGAATGCAACAAAGGTTACTCCAGAGGCACCTGCACACTCATGTTTACTGCAGCACTATTCACAAAAGCCAAGTTATGGAAACAACCAAGATGCCCAACTACTGACGAATGAATCAAGAAAATGTGTTATTTATACACAATGGAATTTTATGCAGCCATGAGGAAGAATGAAATTTTATCATTAGCAAGTAAATGGATGGAACTGGAGAACATCATTCTGAGTGAGGTTAGCGAGGGTCGGAAGACCAAAAATCATATGTTCTCCCTCATATGCGGACTTTAGATCTAGGGCAAATACAGCAATGTGTTTGGACTTGGATCACATGACAAGGGGAGAGCACATACAGGAGATATGGGAATAGGTAGAAAACCCAAAACGTGAAAGCATTTGATGTCCCCACTCCAGAGGAACTAATACAGAAACCTTAAAGTGACAGAGGTCAACATAAGCAGGGGATCAGGAACCAGTATAAAGATCAGTTAGAGATGAATCAACTTGTGTTGTAACACACTTGTACATGGAAGCAATGCTAGGAATTTCTCTGTATAGCTATCCTTAACTTAACTAGCAAAAACGCTTTGTCTTCTTTATTATGCTTACGTCTTCTCTTCAACAAAATTAGAGATAAGGGCAGAACAGGTCTGCCTTGAAGCAAGGGGGAAAGGAGGAGAGAGGGTGTGGGAAGGGGGCGGGGGGGGGGGGAGAAATGACCCAAACAATGTATGCACATGTTAATAGATGAATAAAAAAGGTGAAATAATTGAATCTTCAAAACCCACCACATATTATAGATGATTCTTTTTACATCACCATTATGCTCAAAGTCTTTTAAAGAACATATTTTTGGTCTTAATAAAACAATGCATAAACAGCAGCACTGACCAAGATGCTCTTAGAACATAAACTAATCACTGGTAGAGCTAGAGAGAAACTGCCAGGGTGATAAATAGGTAATTATGATTCAAAGTTTCAAAATGGAAACAAATCTGAAAAGTCTTTTTTAAGTCAAAATAAGAGAAATACTCAATTGCTTAAATCACATAGTCTTATTTCTCTTTCACATCAAAGTTCAAAGGTGAACTGCTTTAATTTTGTCATGATCCAGGATCATGAATAGAAAGACTAACATTAGCTCACCTGTAATAATCTTATGGGTTGATGACTACGTTGGTGGCCTAATATGTGGGAGTCATTGTTATCTGTGTGATTGCTGAAGATGATGAATACATTATCAGAGGATATACAACTTCTTCAAATCATCCTTAAACTGACAATATGAATCAATATTTTCATATAGATTTATTTATTTGGTACAGTGATTGTGCTTCTAAGAATTTTGCTCCTGTGAAATCCTGAAGATGGGTAAAAATGGGTTAGCAATGATGTAATACAGGTACAGCCTTGAGTACAATGAAACTATATAATTGGTGTTTTTAAAGTTTTAGGTGTTGGAAATGATTTAAAGTAGATTTAATTTTTAGTTCTTTTCCAAAAAATGAGAAAAAAATACTAGAAGGAAAGATTTCTAGAATGCAATTATGAAACCAAAATTTTTAAAAGTTTAAAATGGAAAGTTCTTTTATCTTTCCAGATGTTAAAAGGACAAAACCCAGTGTATTAAAATGCATAATTTTACATATATATTTGTGTATATTGTTTTAGGTATATATGAATAAATATATCATATTTACTAGAAATCTGGATTAATAATTGGTCATGTTAGAGAAAGGGTACAGGCTCAGAAAAATATTCACCTTCACTTGAATCCCACCTGTACCGTCAACATGATTTTGAACTCTTGATTTTTCTCTTATTTTCAATTTCATTAAATGAAATATTGTGACAATGGCGACTTTGTTTATGTAATGCTAGGTATTAAGCAAGGTAATATTTATGAGGTACTTAATAGAATTCTAAGAAGAGGGGCTCAATGACAACCACTTACTTCTATTTTTGCTGCTATCATTATTGTTATAGACATGTGTATTTACGTAGGATCTCTGAAATCATCTAACTCTATAATGGCACCTATGCTATTTTGGAAGGTTAGTTAGACTCTTCTACAACATTTCCAGAGACATAGATAACTCTATTTTTAAAATCTTCCTCTATTTTGGGTTGGAATCTTTGGGAGAGGGTGTGAGAAGGTGAATATGGTGCAAATACTGTGTATACATTTATGTAAATGGAAAAATGAGACCTATTGAAACCACTTCAGGAATGTGGGAGGGGAGGATAAAGGAGAATGACAGTGGGGATTAATTCAACTCTGATACATTGTAAGAACTTTTGTAAATGTCACAATGTCCCCCCAATACAACAATAATTAAAAAAGAAAGAAAAAAAATTTGCCCTTTATAAGTGTCACAATTACAAATCTTGCTAAACAAAATCTATTCATGTATATAATAACAAAATAAATAATGGTAATCTTTTTAACATACTAAAAATTATTCTGGCTTTGCTTAATAATTTATGAGTAAATTATTCAAACTTTCAGGCATTTTATTTAAAATTAATTCCAAGGTAATTAGAATATAAATGATAATTTGAAAACCATCATTTTGGTGGAAAAACTTAAGTTTTGTATTTCCTTTGGAAATCAATTAAAGGAACACATATTAAAGGCGGAAGTCTCATGCGTGGAAAACAAGCCTAATGGTTTGCTTCCTTCCTGCACAATAAGGTTTAATACTTG
The DNA here is from genome assembly GCF_047511655.1 of Castor canadensis. Lineage (NCBI taxonomy): Eukaryota > Metazoa > Chordata > Mammalia > Rodentia > Castoridae > Castor > Castor canadensis. The sequence continues at coordinate 22,928,290 of NC_133390.1, read as the reverse complement.
AGAAAATGACAGAATTGTGCCCTTCTATATTTCCACTGTAGTAGATCTATTTGTGAAAATGAGATTTTCTTATTAATATGTTAAGTCTCATTTCCTGGGAGAAAGGGATTAATGAGTTTGTGGCAATACTCAGTCACCTTTAAGGAAAGCATCCATACAGAGGAAAGCTTTGATTTTAGCTTTTTAAATACAAATCATTAGATTGCTTCCTTTTTGCACATACCAAAGAATTGAATGAAAATAGATAATTAGAGAAAGTAATTACTGAGTTCTTCTTTCAGTCCTTGCACATTCATTAAGGATTAGCTATAAATTTAAATTACCCTAAAATATATAGTAGTTGACAGCCCAAAAGCTATCTCAATGTGCAATATTAAGAAGAGCCATCTTTTTTCATAAATATCTGTGTTTAATTTGGAACTATGTGAAACTTTATTTAATTTGTATAATTGGGGTTTTTAAAAATTGCAGAGCAATGAATGATAGATGAGCAGAAGAATCTGAATTTATATCTTATATTTATCTTATGTGGGAGACAACTGACACATCTTTCTTCTTTATTCTATTTTCCTTGCCTGTGTTTTTAAATTCTAAATGTTTTGCCATTGTCATTTCTGTAACATAAATAGTAAAAAAATACTTTGCACAGCCTATTTAAAATATATGAGTTATGGATAATTTTGTTGTAATCAAAACAAAGGTGAAACAAATAATGTGAAAAGTTACTGCATTAGAGCCACTAGTTTCTCAACTCTTAAGCAAGTTGATTTCATTTGATGAATCCAAAAATTACAAGTCATAAAATTTCTCTTTTTCATTAGTAGATACTTACATTTTTGGAATTGATTAAAATATAAGTTCTGGGAGTGATTATAGTATTTCCTCTATCCCTTCTTTTTTGTCCTCATCACTGACTTCTGTTCATATCTACCTAAGGCATTCAATGATCATTTGTAAATTGATAATTTATTTTATCCTCATTAGAAAATGAAAAAGATACAGGAATGCAACAAGTTGTGTTGAAAATATTGAAAAAAAGGATTTAGTTTTTTCCAGAAATGTTTTATTATATTTTGGCGGTAGGCTTTTAGAAAAGTGTACTAGAACGTTTCATATTGCAAGCAAAGCAGACACAAATCAAAATGTCCACGTTAAGGCACATAAAATATATTTTCAAATTCTTCCTTTTTTGCAAATTTCAGCTTTTGCCAAATTTTAACTGACATTAATTTTAGGATCAAACATTCAAGAAGACCAAATGAAGGAACTAATGATTTGAAAGATATATACCAAGAGAAGGAGGAGGCAAGAGAATGTTTTGTTGTATCAGCACATTGTGTAGACAGTACAGTTGGGAATAAAGAAGTGGATCAATGAAACAGAAAAGTGTAGTCAAAAAGACACTGATGTGTGATATAGGAGAAATGAGAAAATATATACTTTTTTCCTTGGTCTATATTCTCTCATAACTGAATACCTTAGACTGGGCAGTTTATAAAGATCAAAAGTGTATTCAACTCACAGTTCTGAAGGTTAAGAGGGCCAAGGTGGAGGGACCATATTTGCTGAGGGCCTTCTTACTGACTGGACTGTAAGGACTAAGGTGCATATTCAAGACATAGACCTTTTTAGAACATACCTACTCATAAAAGAACTCATTGTTCCACAGAATTACTAATGGATTGACCCACTATGAGAAACAGGGCCCTCATGACACAATCAGCTCATATACAGATCCTACCCACTCCTAGGTCTTAATGAGAAAATGAGGACTAAATTTCAATAAGAATTTCACTGGTTTCATGCATATAACAGCATTATCTATAATTGACATGGAGAAAGCAGTTTTACCCACCAGGATTGAACATGTACATAGCATAACAATTACAGTTGTTTAGATGTGGACAAATGGAAGTATGCACATGTTGCCAAGGATAATTGTTACTGTCTTTTAGAAAATCAATTTGTTAACATATTATCTTATAAAGCTGAATTTTTGCATTCCTCATTACTTAACAATGTATTTCCTGGAATATACTCTTTTACACTTGAAGCTACATACCAATAATAGTATTCATAATAAGAAAAATAATTAACATAGAAATAACGTATATGGATATCATATGCCAAGGAGGTATTGACTTAGGGCATTTACATACAATGCAAAGTTTAACTATTTTTGATATGTACCAACAAAATCAAAGTAAAATCAGTGTTAAGCATGGTATTATACACAATATTCAGAATGGTAGATTCTACTAAAAGGAAGATGAAATGCACGTGTGATTCAAGATTTATTTATTTTTTAATTTGATACTTAATTTAAGGAATTTGGCAGGACATAACCATTCATTCCTTCAGTAACAATGTTTCTATATTTAATAATCATTATATTAAGTAATAATATTTTTATGCTAGTTCTTCATATATGAATGAAATATCTCATTTTCGGTGTGCATGAAAGCAAATAGAGCTAAAAATACTATGAAACCTGTGGTAGCAACTGTTTTTAAAGCTACAGACATAAAAATGTCAAACAGAAATTACAGTATAAGGAAAATTTAAGATAACAGTAAAGGAGGAAATCTAAATTAGTGTATGTGGAAAATATGATATTTATAGTCCAATAAAATCAATTATTTTTTTAAAAAATCAATAGCGTATACTTGTACTATTTCCAACTTCAGGTAGGTATCAACATAATTTTTTAAAATATTTTTATACAATGACACACGTAGCATCTTACATTATTACAAAAAACAAAAGAGTTGAAATAGAGGCCATTATTCTAGTGAAAAATATTTTCTCTCAGACAGAAAATGGAGAGGTTCCCTCTGAATGAGAAAGATGAACTCTGAGTTCTCCTGCTGCCATCATGGTCCCCAACACTTGATTCCATTCCCAGAAGAGAGAAAGAACAGGTGTGCTGACAGACTGTTCTTTTTTTTTAACCACAAAATTTATAGATTGCTTTATTTATTAGAGATTATACATTCTTATCTAGAGCCCACCTATCTTTTCAGTTAATTTATTTCAATATTTTTAGCAAGTGTATCACTATATGCATTTAAATACAAAGACAGATTTACAACTGAATAGGCATTTAAATAATCTGGTGTGATTAGTGCATGTTGACACAATATAGCTGCATTTTAAAATTTTCATTAACATATAATTGTTGTATGGGGGGATGCACTGTGACATTTACATATGTCCTTGTAATATAATAATTAGATTCTCCCTCTCTGTCATTCTCCCTCATTCTCCATCCTTCCCTTCTTAGAATAATTTCAACAGGTTTCACTGCTCTATTTTCCATGCCCAAGTCCAAAATACATCCAACATATTCTCCCTCCTTTACCTTCTTGTTTTTCCCAGGGATGAATACTGGTATTCATTCATCCCTGGACAGGATCTAGTTTACCTTCTTGACAAAATGAATCAGGTAAATTTTAAAGAAATGGTTTCTATTCACAAATAATACACTTATGTCCTTTCGTCATTTTCTAATGCAATCTATGTATCACCTATCTGTCTATCTATCTATCTATCTATCTATCTATCTATCTATCTATCTGTCATATATCTACCCAGAGGAGAAAGAAATCAAATTGGTTGAAGTGAACTATTATAAATTATATTTCTTCTTATTTGTATTTATTGGCACTGAAAAATTAATTCAATTTTTTGAAGGTACTGATTTTTAATTTCTTATATACAGTCGTGTCACATAAGGATACCTCAGTCAAAGAGCTATGACGTATAACGGTTAGTCCATAAATATCCACTGCCTGGTCCAATTGAACGATGTTAGCTTGTGTACATGCCCTGTATGATGTTTACACAATGAAAAAATCATTTTAAAATGCATTCATCTGAAAGGATCCTGTCCTTAAGTGATTCTTTACTATAATTATGATAAAAATAACTGAGTTTATTCATGTTTTACTTCTAAAAACATGCAACCTTCAAGAAAAAATATGATAAAAGTAGCATTATTAAAATGTAACAAAAATAACACTAATTAAATGAAACTCATTTTAAAAGTTAATAAAGTAATATGTTGGATATCCAACATGTATCCTATCATATAAATCTACTTTCTAAAGACATATATTTAAGAATAATCAGATTTTCTCTTCACCTGAGGAACAACTTAAATAGATATATAACGCTCCTTAAAAATTCAAGATTAATGTTTTACCTTGAATATTTCAGTGTTATAAAATTGAGCAGGTTTCATACTATTTAGAAGTTTAAAGAATGGCATTATAGCCAGGAGCTGGTGGCTCATGCCTATAATCCTAGTTACTCATGAGGCAGAGATCAGGGGGATCACAGTTTGAAGCCAGGCTGGGCAAATAGTTCACTAGACCCTATCTTGAAAAAACCCATTGCAAAAAGGGCTGGTGAAGAGACTCAAAGTGTAGTCCCTGAGTTCATTCCCCAGCACCCCACTCTCCCATCCCCCCGGCCCCCATCAAAAAAATAGAATGGCATTTTACCATTAAACTTTTCAGATATAAATTCCTAAGAATAATGCACCATGATCAGTGGAAGATTCTAAAAATGCCACCATCTCCCTTTTTTTCTTGTCAGAGCATAATATGATTATAACATGTAACTTCTTCTTTCCAATTTTCCTTTTTCTGAAATTTTAAATGAGTAATATTTAAACCTTATTAGGAATTATTCTATTGCTTTATTTTGTTGAATTATTAGTTTTACATTTTTCTCAGGTATCATTTTGCTACTAGTTTGCAAGCCTCCGGAAAGTCATTTACTGAATTAAAGGGATGATTTCTTGTTTACCACACTTGGTCGCTCATTTGTGACAGACCAGCCTAACTTAAATTACTATCAATAGTGGTTACTTATTATTAGGAATAATAAATGCTTATCTGGACTCTACCTATCATGTTTGTTAATGTATTATAGCAATTATTTATCTATGGGTGTTAATATATGCACGGTAACATAGAAGTGATTTTATGATTCGAGCAGATTTAAAGAAAAATATGTTAGCACAAAGTTGTGTTTCAAGAAGTCTAATTTTAAGATTTTTTTCAAAATGTTTCAAGGTGCATTGCTCCCCTTTGAACATTCCCTGATCCCCAAAAAACTATATTTATAACCTTAAAATGCATTAAACTATTCATTCATTGCTGAAAGAATCAGGGCAAGCTATGTCAGGAATGAAGGGTAGAGCAATATTGGAGGAGACTGGAGGAGAGGCTGCTGAAAATGAAATCAAAGATAGAGGAAGCAGGATTCACCTAAGAGAGGGAAGCAAGAAAAAGATAATCATTTAGACAAATCTCTGTTATTCATTTAGTCTAAAATATTTTTGAGCAAATCCTTTTTGAGGAAATGATTATGGTTGGTAGGGTTCTAAGCATCTTGCAAGCAGAGTTACTGACAGTTTTTTCAAGACTTTATTTTCAAGAATCCCAGTGTAGGGAACCACTATGAAAGAGAGATAATGTCTTTTTTCAAGAGCAGAGAGATTTATCTGCTAGCCACAATAAAAAAAGTTAATGTGTCCCTGTGGAACAAAAATTGGGTAGGTAAGATTACATCACCTGACAAAAGATTGGCATTTTCTGAAATTGGAGTTTTTTATATGTGAGCAAACAGTGGATGTGCTACATCCATCTAGTCTGAACTGAATTAGTACCATGGGACCCAAGACAAGCATAAAGATAGAGAAAAGACATGTTTATACTTTTGCTGTAAAGGGGAAAAAAAGCTTTGTATTTGATGTGTGGGTTTTATATTAGCTTTGAAAAGAGAAAGAAATTTCAACCAATTTGCTGTTCTTCACACCAAGTATTGGTCAGGCATTTTTAGGCATTAGAGAACATAAGCAAAATATATAGTCAATCATTTCTGCTTTGTTGGAACTTTTATTTCAGGGATGCAAATTTTAAATTTTAGAGACTCACATTTTAAGTAATTAAAATATGTAAAATATAAAATGCAAACAGAATATAAAATAAAATTAAAGGTAATAGAACAAATTTATAGAAGGTAGTGACCTATGAAAATGTGACACTGAGAAAACACTTGAAGGCTGTTACAAATCTAGGACAAAGTTAACTGTCCCAAGACTAAAATAGCACGTAAATCTAAAGCACATATTTTTTTTGCCAACCAGAAAACCCTGAAAAGTTTTCATTTTGAAATTGCTAATCACAGTTAAGATAGGAAAAACTTAGATACTCATTTACTTTTCTGCGAAAGTGACGTGATTATGATTGTTTTTATTGCAAAGAGGGACTAATGTAAGATTACAAAAGTAATTATAGAGTAGCCATGGAGGTAGAATACAGTCTTGAGATTGCTTATCTGGAAATCAATAAGGAAAGGAAAAAATGTCAAGAAGGGACTTCAGCATGTGTTTCAAGCACTTGAGTTTGAGATATAGTAGGACTTCCACGTTTTGGGCTCACGAAGCAGTTGGAAATTTGGTTCTAGAATTTAGAAAGAAATTTGAGTGTGAAACCTGAATTGGACTTATCATTGGAGACTAGGCTTCAAAAGCTGAGAGAATAGGTAAACCCTCAGTGAAAGCACAAATAAAGAAGAACCGATGACCAAGGGAATTGCTGAATCACACTCAACATGTACAAAACTATGCTACAGAAACTAAAAGGAAGTAGAAGAGGACAAGGAGAAACAGGAGGAGGAAAGTACTCGAGACAGTAAGGGTCCCTGACCACAAAGAGAAATGGGAACATTAGCATGGAGAGGTTAACTGCATCATACTAAAATTCATAGAGATGAAAATGAGATAGCTTCAAAACCTATTTGCAATATTATCTATAGTTGTTAAGACAACTTGTGAAAATTATTCCATTCACATTACCATTTTCTTTGTTTTTCATGAACAGAAAAACTTTCATCACACATTAAATGTCTGATACATAAGATATTTAAGCAAAACTTCCTCTTCTGTATGTATGTTATTTTCATATAAAATTAGTGATGATAATGTCCAACTGTAATTTGCTCTCAGGGTCTTTTTTTTATTGCTATTACTGAGTTTTGTGGGGTATTTATCAGCTTCTTTCACATACTCAGTTTTTATTAACAGATGGATAAAATGATAAAATCATTCAGTATCAGCTAGAGAAATGTTACTAGAATAGGCACAAAATTTCTTTAGTTTTTTTTTTTCTTTTCCATTTCATTAACTTTGTTTGTATCTTTGGGAAAGAGATATATTTTCATACTTTAAAAATTATGTATATTAATAGTAATACTTGCTGAAACCTTAGCAAAAATAGTACAATTGATCTTTAAGGAAATTGAAAAAAGAAAGAAAAAGAGTATAATATTTTCTTCAAAGATATTTAAATAGTTTGGAGGAATTTTTATTAGATCACTTAGCTTAGGTATACTATTTAACTATGCTAAATAGTAATATAAAAGTACACTTTTTCAAACATGTATGTAAACTCCTAAGTCTCCATTTCTCTAACCTAATTCTGTCTAGGCTCATGAATAAGCACCAAGTTTATTGGGACCTACTAATATATGCAAAAGAATTTGATAGCTTATAACTATATAACTTTTTAATGTAACCTTGCTAAATTTTTCAATGTTAGTAGATTAGATGATGCTACCAGCTATAAGGGAATGGGAAGGTCCCAAGAATAGGGAAATTGAAACCCCTCTGAGATTTTTCATGCTCCTGTTACCATCTGAGAAACAATCCTGAGCTAAGACAGTAAGAATTAGGAGGATGTTTTATTACAGGGCAAAATATATACTGTGAATGCAGCCTTGTCAAGAGAAAGACATGCTGGGATGGATTTTGGATAGTGTTTTTTGGGTAAACTTTAATGAGTTAAGGCAGAGATAAGTTGGAGAATTTCAGGATGAGTCAGGATTTTTTTGGAGTAAGGTTTATTATCCTTTTCTCCTGTACTTATGTAGGGTTTTTTGTCTGTGTCATGGCATCAGATGGATGGGACAAGCCAACTCTGCAAGCCTAGTTTTATGAAAATGCCACTATAATGACAACTGGTTGAAAAACTAAAAGGCTTTTTGTGGCCTTTTGTCCTGGCCCCTGGGAGCATGTCCTGCTCCTGAGAACATAGCCCTGTACATCTCAGGAGAGAGTGATCACTGACTCGGCAAGGTGCAAACACCAAGGAAACTTTTGCAGTTAGAATGGATTTAATTCCACCAAGCCCCTGAGTTAAGCTAAGAAGGTCTTAATACAGACTATAATAGCCTTGCAATTTCTACCAATTACCTGGGTAATTCTACCAGTACAGGATCCTGAATCAAACCTCCCCAATCCAAGTGACTGGACTAGGATGAACTTTCAGCAAAATACTTTGTTTTTTATTTTTGTTTTATTTCTGTTTTGGTTACGTGCTCTTTACTTTTTCTTGTCTCATTTCCTCTATTTATTTTAGTTTTATTTCCTTTATTTTATTCCTTTACTTCAAATTATATTTTTATACTTTAACTCATTTTATTTTATGGTTTATTTTTTCTATTTTATTTTTTAATGAAATTTATATTACTCTCTCTTTTCCTTCTCAATTTCCTTATTTTTTCTTCTGTTTTATTAGTGTTTATTAATTTTGGAAACAGGTTTCTCTGTGATATTTCCATACATGCACATAATGTAGGTTTATGAAAGTCATCTCCCATTACTCATTCTTATTTCCTTATCCCTCTTTTAAAAGAAATCTAATAGTTTTCATTATTCTATTTTCATACATGCACATGAAGAACTGCAATCATATTTATCCCTCTTTCACCCTCTCCTTATTCTCTGTTATTCTTTTTGCCCTCATTTGTACTTATTTATGCTCTTTTTCCATCTTTTTATTTTATCTGGATTTATATTGTTTTATTAGTTTTTTGCATAAAAGTGCATTTTATATTTTTTTAACTTTTTTATTGTTATACCTGATATGGCTATAGTTTATTTGAAGTTTGCTATATCTCTATATCTAGTTTGTTTAGGTAGAAGAGTCTCTTTATCTTCTCTTTCCTGAACAGCACTGGGTGATCAGATCTGGTACCTCAAAAACACTTGGAATGTGATTTAACAGTGAACAATATCCCAATCCCATTTGAGAGAAATTGCATCTTACTCTCCCCATGACTTTGTTACCCTCCAACCTTCATTGATGCTTCAACTTAAACAATAAATTATAGGGAATATTAAAACTCCCAGACAGCAATCTGGCAAAAAATAAGCATGGCTAATGGTAGTATAAAAGCCTACACCAGCATATTTATTCATATCCATACCAACAACAGACAGAAATCATACAACGCCACACATATGAAAGACCTCGGCATAGTTAAAGCCATACACACCCAGACTATACAGTGCTGATTAAACTGAAACTCTAACTACAGAGTTAGCAACCTCATGTTCTCTGCTATTTATAATATTTCTGCCTTAACTTCCAGAATGATCCCAGTCTTCTGAAACATAGTGAGAGAACAGGTCCCTCAGGCTTGATATGGAAAGAGCTAAATAAAATCTCACTAATCACTTCCAGAGAAATTACAAAATGAAGTTCACTAGGCTGTACCACAGCTCCACACAGCAGACCAATATACCAGAACATATCACCAAGTAAAGGCTGATATGTTCACCAAGTAAAGGCTGCCTCCTAAAAAGATCTTCATATCAAAGTATGAGAGATTTTCATATCAATGGATGTAGAAAGCTCAATAAAGAAATTGAAAAAAGGCAACATAACAATTCCATGGTAACTGATTCCAATGTTGTTGAAATAGATGAAATGCTAGACAAACAATTCAAAATGAACTTATGGAAATGATCAAAAGTCAAACAGCTGAATGACATAAGGAAGACAATGTAATGTAAGAAGATAGAGATTTTAAATAAAATGGAATTCTTGGAAATGCAGAGCTCAATATGTCAAATACAAAACACAGTTGAATGATTCATGAATAGATTTGGTCAAATGGAAGACAGACTATCAGGACTTTAAGACACAGTTGAAAATTAACATTCAGTTTAATAAAAAATAGAAAATAAGAAGAACACAACATTCAAGATCTCTTGGAAAACTTTAGACCAAACTTAAGAATTGGGAGATTGACAAATGTGAAAATGTGCAGGCATACTCTCATATGTGGAATGTAGACCTAGTGCAATTCAGCAGTATTATAAAAAACAGGTCACATTAAGGTAGAGGTTACATATGAGAAGGATACCATAAAAGAAGGACACAAAGAAGGTGAATATGGTTGATATACTTTCTATATGAGAATGAATACAGAATTTTTAAACAAGTTAAAACTACTACAAGGAGGGGACTAAGGAAAAATGAAGAAAAATAGAGGAAAAGAACTAATTTGGGTTATAATACATATATATGGAGATGTCAAAAGGAAACTCCTATGTAGCTATCCTTTTTCTTTTATTTATATGTGCATACAATGTTTGGGTCATTTCTTCCCTCTTCCCCCCTCACCATCAGACAGAAACTAATCTGCCCTTATCTCTAATTTTGTTGAAGAGAGAGTATAAGCAATAAAAGGAAGGACCAAGGGTTTTTGCTAGTTGAGATAAGGATAGCTATACAGGGAGTTGACTTGCATTGCTTTCCTGTACATATGTGTTACATTCTAAATTAATTCTTCTCAAACTAACCTTTTCTCTAGTTGCTGGTTCCCTTCTCCTACTGGCCTCCTTCCCTCCAAAGTTTCTGCATTAGTTCCTTTGCATTAAGGACATCAAAAGCTATATATATATATTTGGGGGGGTTTCTTGCCTACCCTCATACCTCCCTTGTGTGCTCTCGCCTCATCATGTGATGAACTCCAATCCCCTTTTTGTGTTTGCCCTTGATCTAAAGTCCGCATATGAGGGAGAACATATGATTTTTGTTCTTCTGGGCCTGGCTAACCTCACTCAGGATGATGTTCTCCAGTTCTATCCATTTGCCTGCAAATGATAAATTTCATTCTTCTTCATGGCTGAATAGTATTCCATTGTGTATAAGTACCACATTTTCTTGATCCATTCATTGATAGTGGGGCATTTTGGCTGTTGCCATAACTTAGCTATTGTGAATAGTGCTGCAATAAACATGGTATACAAGTGACTTAGGAGTAACCTGTGTCGCCTTATTTTGGGTATATCCCTAAGAGTGGTATTGCTGGATCATATGACAGATCTATGTTTAGATTTTTAAGAAGCCTCCAAATTTTTTTCCACAGTGGTTGTACTAGTTTACATTCTCACCAGCAGTGAATTAGGGTTCCTTTTTCCCCACATCCTCGCCAACACCTGTTGTTGTTGGTGTTTCTAATGATGGCTATCCTAACAGGGGTGAGGTGGAACCTTAGTGTTGTTCTGATTTGCATTTCCTTTATTGCTAGAGATGGTGAGAATTTTTTCATGTGGTTTTTGGCCATTTGAATTTCTTCTTTTGAGAAAGTTCTGTTTAGTTTACTTTCCCAAGTCTTTATTGGTTCATTAATTTTGGGAGAGTTTAGTTTTTTGAGTTCTCTTTTTGTTCTGGTTATCATTCATTTGTCTGATGTGTAGCTGGCAAATATTTTCTCCCACTCTGTGGGTGGTCTGTTCAGATTAGAGATCATTTCTTTTGTTGAGCAGAAGCTTTTTAGTTTTATGAGGTCCCATTTGTCTATGCTATCTCTTAGTTATTTAGCTGCTGGGGTTCCATTGAGAAAGTCCTTGCCTATACCTATTAATTCCAGAGTATTTCCTACTCTTTCCTGTACCAACTTTAGAAGTTAGGAGTCTGATATTAAGGTCCTTGATCCATTTTGAGTTAATACTGGTATAGGGTGATAAACATGGATCTAGTTTCAGTTTTTTGCAAACTGCTAACCAGTTTTCCCAGCAGTTTTTGTTGAAGAGGATGTCTTTTCTCCATCATATATTTTTAGCGCCTTTGTCAAAGACAAGTTGGTTATAGTTGTGTGGATTCATATCCGGGTCCTCTATTCTGTTCCACGATTCTTCATGTCTGTTTTTGTGCCAGTACCATGCTGTTTTTATTGTTATTGCTTTGTAATACAGTTTGAAGTCGGGTATCTTGATACATCCAGCATTGCTCTTTTTTGCTGAGTATCACCTTGGCTCTATTTTTGGTCTCTTGTGTTTCCATATAAATAAACGGTAGATTTTTCAATCTCTTTTATGAATGTCATTGGGATTTTGATGAGAATTGCATTAAACATGTAGATTGCTTTTGGGAGTATTGACATTTGTACTATGTTGATTCTACCAAACCATGAGGATGGGAGATCTCTCCACTTTCTATGGTCTTCCTCAATCTCTTTCTTCAGAAGTTTATAATTTTCCTTGTAGAGATCGTTTACATCCTTTGTTAAGTTTACTCCTAGGTATTTGATTTTTTTTGAGGCTATTGTAAATGGAATTGTTTTTATATATTCTTTCTCAATTTGTTCATTATTAGTTTATAGAAATGCTAATGATTTTTCTATGTTGATTTTATATCCTGCTACCTTGCTGTAGCTATTGATGATGTCTAGGAGCTTCTGAGTAGAGTTTTTTCGGTCTTTAAGGTATAGGATCATGTCATCTGCAAGTAGGGATATTTTGACAGTTTCTTTACCTATTTGTATTCCTTTTATTCCTTCTTCTTGCCTAATTGCTCTGGCTAGGAATTCCAGTACTATGTTGAAAAGAAGTTGAGATAGTGTGCACCCTTGTCTCTTTCCTGATTTTAGAGGGAATGGTTTCAGTTTTTCACTGTTAAGTATAATGCTGGCTGTAGGTTTGTCATATATAGCTTTTATAATGCTCAGGAACTTTCCTTCTATTCCTAGTTTTCTTAGAGCTTTTATCATGAAATGGTGTTGGATCTTATCAAAGGCTTTTTCTGCATCTATTGAGATGATCAAGTGGTTTTTGTCTTTGCTTCTGTTAATGTGGTTTATTAAGTTTATTGATTTTCATATGTTGAACCACCCCTGCATTCCTGAGATGAAGCCTACCTGGTCGTGGTAAATGATCTTTTTGATGTGTTGTTGAATTCAGTTTGTCATTATTTTGTTGAGGATTTTTGCATCAATGTTCATTAAGGAGATTGGCCTGTAGTTCTCCTTTTTGGAGGCGTCTTTGCCTGGTTTTGGTATAAGTGTAATAGTGGCTTCATAAAACGTGTTAGGCAGTTTTCCTTCCCTTTCTATTTTGTGGAACATTTTAAGAAGGGTTGGTATCAGTTCTTCAAAGCTCTGATAGAATTCAGCAGAGAATCCATCAGGTCCTGGACTTTTCTTTTTTGGGAGAGTCTTGATTGATGCTTCAATTTCATTTTGTTATACATCTATTCAGGTGATTAATGTCCTCTTGGCTCAGTTTGGGATGATCATAAGTATCTAGAAATCTGTCCATTTCTTCAAGATTTTCAAATTTATTTGAATATAGGTTCTCCAAGTAGTCTCTTTTTATTTCCTGGACTTCCATGGTGTTTGTGGTTATCTTCCCTTTTGCATTCTTGATTTTACTAATTTGGGTTTTTTCTCTCCTCATTTTAGTCAGGTTTGCCGGGGGTCTATTGATCTTTTATATTTTTTCAAAAAACCAAATTTTTCTTTCATTAATTCTTGTTTTTTTTTTCTTTGGTTTCTTTTTCATTGATTTCATTTCTTATTTTTATTACTTCTCTCCTTCTACTTGTTTTAGTATTTGCTTGTTCTTGTTTTCTAAGCATTTGAGATGTATCATTACATCATTGATTTGAGATCTTTTAGTCTTTTTAATATATGCACTCATGGCTATAAACTTTCCTCTCAGGACTGTCTTTGTTGTGTCCCATAGTTTCTAGTAGGTTGTGTTTTCATTTCATTGACTTCCAGGAACCTTTTAATTTCCTCTTTTATTTCATCAATGATCCATTGTTCATTAATCAATGAGTTCTTCAGTTTCTAGCTGTTTGCATGTTTTTTATCTTTACTTTTGTTGTGAGTTCTACTTTTAATGCATTTTGATCAGAGAAAATTCATGGTATGATTTCTATTTTCTTATATTTGCTGAGGCTTACTTTTTGTCCTAAGATATGATCTATTTTGGAGAAGGTTCCATGGGCTTCTCAGAAAAATGTATGTTGTGTAGAAGTTGGATGAAATGTTCTGCAGACATCAACTAGGTCTATTTGATCTATGATATGTTTTAGATCTAGGATTTCTTTATTGACTTTTTGTTTGGATGACCTATCTATTAATGATAATGAGGTGTTAAAGTCTCTGACTACCACTGTGTTGGAGTTAATATATGATTTTAGTTCCTTCAGGGTATGTTTGATGAAATTGGGTGCATATAGGTTGATAAATGTTATTTCCTTTTGGTCTATTTTCCCTTTTATTAGTATGGAATATTCTTCTTTATCTTGTTTGAGCAATGTAGGTTTGAAGTCTACTTTGTCAGAGATAAATATTGCTACTCCTGCCTGTTTTTAGAGGCCATCAACTTGATAAATCTTTTTCCATCTTTTCATCCTAAGTCTATGCTTATTTCTATCCATGAGATGGATCTCCAGTAAGCAACAAATTGTTGGATCTTCCTTTTTATTTTATTTTTTCATTTTTCTTTTATTATTCATATGTGCATACAAGTCTTGGACTAGAGAAAAGGTTAGATCAAAAAGAATTAACCTAGAAGGTAACACCCACGCACAGGAAATCAATGTGAGTCAATGCCCTGTATAGCTATCCTTATCTCAACCAGCAAAAACCCTTGTTCCTTCCTATTATTGCTCATACTCTCTCTACAACAAAATTAGAAATAAGGGGGGCATCTTCCTTTTTAATCCAGTTTGTCAAAAGGTGCCTTCTGATGGGGGAGTTAAATTCATTAACATTAAGTGTTAGTACTGATAGGTATGTGGTGATTCCTGTTATTTCGTTATCTTAGTTGTTTGTTTGATTTGTGTAGCTAAATTGATGTTACTATCTACTTTCTTGCTTTTTTTTTCCCTATAGTTTAGTACCTCCTGCCCTTTCATGGTTAGGTTGGGTTTCATTTTCTGTGTGCAGAATCCCTTGAAGAATCTTTTGTAGTGGTTTCTTTGTGGTCATATATTGTTTTAGTTTCTGTTTATCATGGAAGACTTTTATTATTCTGTCTATTTTGAATGATAGTTTTGCTGGGTAGAGTATCCTTGGGTTGAAGTTATTTTCATTCAGTGCCCAGAGGACCTAACCCCAAGCTCTTCTTGCTTTTAATATTTCTGTTGAGAAGTCTGCTGTGATTTTGATGGGTTTAACTTTGTATGTTATTTGTTTTTTTCTCTCTTTCAGCCTTCAATATTCTTTCTCTAGTCTCTGTACTTGTTTTATTGATAATATGTCATGGGGTAGTTCTATTTTGGTTAGATCTGTTTGGTGCTCTGGAGGCTTCCTGTACCTGTGTGGGTATAGTTTTCTATAGATTTGGGAAATTTTCTGTTATTATTTTGTTGACTATATTATGCATTCCTTTTGCTTGGCGTCTTCTCCTTCTTCAATGCCCATAATTGTCAGGTTTGGTCTTTTGATGGAGTCAATAAGTTCTTGCATTTTCTTTTCACAGGTCTTGAGTTGTTTAACTAACAGTTCTTCAGTTTTTTCTTTAATTACCATTTCATCTTTGAATTCTGAGATTCTGTCGTCTGCTTGTTCTATTCTGCTGTATTGGCCCTCCATTTTGTCTTACATTTTTGTTTCATTCTTTTTTCTGAGGTTTTCCATATACTGAGTCGCTTTTTCTTTATTATTGTCTATTTTTGTCCTGAGTTGAATTATCTTTATCATGTTCTTTGTTTCACTTTGGTGTTTATACAGTGCTTCTGTAGTATCTTTATTTGTACTTCTGCTTTCTCAAATTCTCTATTTTTGTTGTCTTAGAATTTCTTGAATGTCTCCTCTGCATTTTGGTTAACCATATCCAGTATCATCTCCATAAAATTCTCATTGATTACTTGCAGGATTTCTTCCTTCAGAGTGATCTTGTGAGCTTCATTGGGTTCTTTGGCATAGTTTATCTTCATTTTGTTGGTGTCTGGATCTGGGAGTCTGTTTTCTTCTTTTCCCTCTGGTTCCTCTACTAATTCATTATTTTTAGGAAAAATGATTTCCCTTTTTTTTCCATCTTCCCATCATTCCCCTTGCTACTGTTACTGTCCCTGTACTGTGTGTAATTCAGTATTGTCTAGCTTATAATTGTAACAATGATGATATCTAAAGTGGTAGGGTGAGAGGAGAGGGAAAGCAAAGAAGGTAAGTAAAAAGGGAAAAAACAAAACAAAAAACAGAGCAGAAGTAATAAACAGGGAGAGATAGTGTACTAATCAACAGTGAGCTAAACAAGCATTAGAGAGACAGAGAGAGGATTAAAAAATTTAAAATTAAAAAAAATAAAATTTCCTAAGTTCAAATGCAATAAAGTTTCAGTCTTAATAAGTTTGGTATTAGTCCTTCAGCATCCAGCCCTGGTCTTGTTGTCTGAGTAGTTGTTCTATCGCTGTCTCATCAAAGGGGTAAAAAAAAGAAAAAAAAAATCCGAAGTTCAAGTGCAATACAGTTTCATTCTCATCAAAGAAAAAGAAAAATAGAGTCTTGGGACAGCTTTGTGAATGTCTATCTGAGGCTGCTATTCACCTGCCACCTACTGTCAGCCAGCTGATGCTGCAGGCTTTATTTATTGCAGATCTCAGGAATGAGCTTTACACTCACCTAGCTCCACTGGCTTTGTTTATGTAAAGTCCTCTTGGACACGTGTGCCTTTTGTTTTCTCCAGTATATTGTCCTACACACCAGTTACAATTGTAGTCCTTCTGTATTTAGAGTATATGCCAGGAGGTGCCCCACCATCACTCTCCAGTGGAGCATGTCACACTTTAGCCACTGTTGGATGCCTTCTCTCCAAGCACATTGGGGGAGGGGGTACCTCACCCACGTCCTCCAGCTGGATTGTTTATTTACAGATCACCTGAAGGAGTGCCCCTCCCCCTCTCTCCAGTGGAGGTTTCTACATAACAGCCACTGTTACAAGCTTTCCTGCTCCAAGGTTCCTGGGCAGGGGCTGCCACTCCTGCCTTCTGGGGCCAGCTTGTTTATTTACAGTTTGTGTGAGGGAGTGCCCCTTCCCCACTCTCAGGAGCTCATGGTGCCCCACCCTCTTTGCTATGTGTCTTTTTTTTCAGCTGCTTATTTATTATTCAGTTTGTTTGTTTGTTTTCTTTTTCCCCTGAGTGGGGGTCAGTCTGTCCAGGGGGGTATGCTGATCTGTCCCAAGGTGTACTGGATGCTGCTTATGTGCTCACCTGGTGGTCTCTGTCTCCCAAGCAGGTTAGGAACTGGACTCTGGAGGCATGGGAGCCCTTCTGGTTTCTCCATTTAGTGTGGTTTGGGGATGCTATGCATGGGCTGGGGATGTGGAGGTGTCAGAGTTTTGCCTCTTCTTGATGTATTTTTTCCTGCCAGGTGTATCTCCAGCATTTCTCCAAGATTCACTTTAGGAAGCACCCTTTCTTCTTCCTCCCACTAGTCATCATCTTGGAATCTTGTGTAGCTATCTTTATCTTAAACAAGCAAAAATGTCATTTCTTTATTTCTTTTTTCTTCTACAAATTTAAGAACAGCAGGATGGAACAGGTCTTGCCTGAGGCTGGGGAAAGTCAGTACCAGTGGGATGGGGCAAGTGGAAGGGAAAGGATTTAGGAGTGTGAATATGGTGCAAACACTGTGTACACATGTATGGCTGCAAAAATGTTATCTGTTAAAATTATTCCAAGAATGGGTGAGGAGAGTATATAAGAGAGTGGTTGAGGGTGTGAATTCAAGTATGATATGCTTGATACATTGTAGGAACTTTTGTAAATGCCACATATATCCCCACCCAGCACAACAGCTAAAAAAAAATAAAGTACAGGCATAGAAACCATATTCAATGAAAGAACACTTGAAAATTTCCCAAATATTTAACCAGAAAAGAATCTCTCCATTGTATGTTATAGTTGAACTGTCAAAATTCAGAACAAAGGAGGAGTATTATAAATGGCAAGGGATGGGAATGTGGTGTAAACATGTAATCCCAGGTATTTGAGTTGTGCAGGTAGGATGAATAGAATCCAATGCCTTATAAAGAAATTAAAGCAAAAGGGCTGAGGAAATGACTCAAGTGATAGAGTGCTTGCCTAATAAGGATGAGGTCCTAAGTTTAATTCCCATTGCCACCCCTCCGGAAAAAAAAAAAAATCCTGTGCAAGACATTAAACACCACATCAATTATAAATGCAATCAGAATATAGCAGGTTTCTATACAGAATATTTATAAGCCAGAAAATTGTTGGATGATATACTTCAAGTTCTCAAAGTGAACAACAACCAATTTAAAACATTATATAGAGAAAAGTTATTCTTTGAGAATGAAGAAGAAATTAAGATGTTCTAAGATAAGCACAAACTAAAGAAAATCATGACCAGTAAACCAGAATTACAGAAAATACTAAAAGAATTCTTGGGCCAATAACAGTAAGTGAAACAAATTCAATCCTGACTGCATAAGAAAGAATAAATCTCACTGGAAGAATAACAAAAGCAAATGAGAACTGGGAAGGAATTAAAAATTTATTTCACTAAAACATCAAACTTCTAATGTGAATGATGGAGAAAGAAACAACTTCAATTATGAAAAATAACCAGAATACCTATAACATGACAGGAACCAGCAAATACCTTTGAAAAATAGCCATGAATGTAAATGGTCTTAATTCTCCAACTCAAAGATTCATGATAGCTCATTTTATCAAATAAAAGAAGACATAATTGCAGCTTGCCACAAACTCGCATTATTGGCATCAATATGTAAAGAATGAATGAGGATGAATGGGTAGAAAAGTATATCTGTGCAAACAGAAGTTAAAAGTGAGCTTGAGTAGCCATACTCATATGTGACAAAAGAGACTTCAAGATCAAATCAGTTAGAAGAGACAAAGGTCACTACATTTTGTTAAAGAGAACAACCAACCACACAGATACAACAACAAAAGACCCTGCACATCCATGTTTATTGAAGCATTATTTAGAAAAGCTAAGCTATGGAAACAGCCAAGATGCCCCACTACAGATGAACAGATTAAAAAATGTATTATTTATATACAATGGAATTTTATTCAGACATAAAGAAAAATGACATTTTGTTGTTCACAGGTAAATGGAGAAAATTGAAGAACATCATTTTAAGTGAAGCTAACCAGGTTCAGAGAACTAAAGGTCACACTTTTTCTCTCATGTGTGGAATACAGACCTAATACAAATACCAGAAATATTATAAAAAAACAGATCATGCTAAGGGGAGGTGACTAATGAGAGAGGGATGGAAAAGAAGGAATTAAGAAGGTGAATATGGTTGATGTACTTCCTATATAAGAATCAATATAAAATTTTTAAAAATGTTGAAATCACCATAAGAAGGGGACAAAGACAGAAAGGGGAAAAATAGAGAAGATGAATCAAATTGGGTTATAATACATATATACATGCAATGTCACAAGGAAACTCCCTACATAGCTATCTTACACAACTATTAATGTCATTTTTCTTTAACAAAAATAGAGAAAAGAAGACAGAGCAGGCCCTGCCTGGGGGACTGGTACCAGTAGGAGTAGGGGAGAAGGAGAGGGTGTAGAAGTGTGAATATGGTGCCAATATTGTGTACACATGTATGTAAATGGAAAAATGAGAACTGTTGAAACTATTACAGAAATGGCAGGGGGGAGAAAGGAGAATGATGAAGGGGGTGAATTCAATTATGACATATTGTAAGAACTTTTATAAATGTCACATTGTACCCCTAGCACAACAATAATAAAAATTTCAAATTAAAAAACAGTTCTAAATACATATGAAAAGAGTGTCAGAGTACCAAATTTAATAAAACAAATGTTCCTCGACACAAAAGGAGAGACTGGTACTAACACTGTGATAGTGAGTAGCTTCAATGCCCATTTCTCACCAGATGATAGGTCACTCAAACAAAATGTCAACAAAGAAACAAAGAGTTGAACAATACTCTATGTGAAATGGGCTTAACAGATATCAACAAAGTATTCCACCAAAAGTACCAAGATATAAATCCTTTTAATCAGCTCATGGAACATTTTCTGAAGTTGGTCACATCTTAGCTCACATAGTAAATCATATCAAACAGAAAACAATATGGAAATAACTTCCTGCATCTAATTAGAATACAATAAAATGAAACTATAAATCAATAGCAGAAGAAACTACATAAATTATAGAAACACATGAAGATTAACCACTATACTATTGACCAAGTAATATGTTGTTGGAAAAATCAGGGGAGAAATTTAAAAATACCTTGAATCAAATGAACATGGAAACACAACATACAAAAATCTTGGTGATGCAGCAAAAACAGTCATCAGATAGATGTTTATGTCTATTAAGTGACTACAATTTAAAAAAAAGACAGAGATGTCTCAAGTAAATAATCTAATGATGAACCTCAATGAATAGAGAGCCAACCCCAAACTAGAAGAAGGAAAGAAATAGCAAAGTTCAGGGCAGAAATAAATGAATTACAGACCAGAAGAATAATACAAAGAATCTCTCAGGAAAATGAAGTCAAGGTTTGTTTGTACCTGCTGCTAATTTTTACCACACTTTTTAAAAAGAACTAATTCTATTATTCCTCAAACTATTCTTTTCAAACTCATTGTAGGCCAATATTTCCTTCATACATAAGCTGATAAGAACACAAAAATAAAGATATGCAGCAGTTTCCTTGATGAACACAGGCAAAATAATCCTCAAAAAACTTGCAAATTAAATACAACAGCACATTAAAAGATCATTCACCATGATCAATGAGCTAATATAAGGATGGTATAACATATTCAAATCAATAAATGTCACATAACAGATAAACAGATGGAGGACAAAAACTATATAATCATCTCGATACACAAATTCAAGCGTCCCTTCATTTAACTTTCAAAAATTTTTTGTATCATAAAGAAAGGAGTGAAGAAAGAATGTATATAAAAGGCAAAAATGGGGACAGTCTAATTAACATGGAAATGAAAACTGAATACAATATAACCCATGTAATGGATTAAAAATAGAATATTAGTTGTTACCTAGGTTACATTACTTAAAATACAAGTTTTACTATAATATAGAATCATTCTATCCCTCCGATTTTGGATTCCATTGAGGAATGATAAAGAACGGATGTGGAGCTCACATATGGTTTTGCTTTTTGAATTTATAATGATCTAGCATATTTGAGATTAAAAATGATTTTTGTAACTTCTTACTCTTACTCTAACCCAAACAAGGTAATTTGCTCTGACATGAAGGAATACAATGGAGTGGTAAGTGACATAAGTGAATAGGAGGAAAATCCCTTCTCAGATGAAAACAATGCTCAAAAACTTATTCATTCAAAACATGTTTAGATTTTTTTCAAAATTGAGCTGAAAACCTATAAACACTTAAGGTTTTTTTCTGCACATATGTATTCCTAAGAATGATGATTCTACATCTTCCTGGTAAGCATGTTTAGATGATGTGGCTGGGTGCTGTGTTTCATCCCCATCGTCCCAGAAACTCAGCAGAAGTAGCTGGAGAAAGAACTGCTTAGCACAGATGTCTGAAGCTACCCTTCAAAAACAGCAAAGCATTCTCAATAAATATGTAAACTTTCCCCTTCCCTTTTATGTGTATCATGCTCCATGTATAGATAGCCAAATTAGAAAAATGGCAAGTATAAATTAGCTTCTGCTTCAAATGAGATGCCTCAAAGGACAATAAGCAATCTTGTTCTCATTTTATCAAAATAGCTTTTATGATTATCAATACAGAGGAAAATGTCTCTTAAGGGTATCAGAGAAATTGAATAATTTTATAAAATATCCAGGGCTTATGTTGCTACTAGTAACTGATCTCTATTACATATTTAAATAATCCAATCCCAATTTCACATCTCTCTATTTTAAACAGATCTTTTGTAATAAGTTAGTTTCAAAGAGATTATCTCAGAGGTTTTAGTGCCAAAGACTTTGTGTCCTCTATCAATTGGCATCTCTCATGGAAAGTAACAAATTTGTACTAGAAATGCCTCAAAGACAACTCAAAATGACACCAGAGTAAAGTTTACTTTATTTATTTTGCCTTTTAAGAAAATTAGAATATATTTGTTGTACAGTTGCACAGGGGAGGGGATTCACTGTGATAACTCCAAATTAGCTTATATTATACATTGATTAGATCATCCCCACCACCTCTCTCCCTCAACTCCCCCCTCCTTACCCCACTTTCAGCAATTGCATGAGGTTTCTTTGTTCTATTTCATGTAATTATATGAAGTCCATAGCTTGACGCTAGATAAATCTTCTCTTTCCTACTTAGTAACAAGAGCTCTAAAGGCAGAATGCCAGTCTAATGTGAGTCAATCATGAACTACTAGAAATGTCTTAATCTATACTTACCAATCAAATTTGAAAATGTAAATCTGTTTTTACATTTGGAGTGCAAGAGATTCACATGTTCACATGTGAGAGATTCACAGAGTTGAATGTGTACATTTTATTCACAAAAAATAATGACAATAATGGGATTTGGCTAAATATTTTCTACATAAAATTTGAGTGTTTGACCTTTCAATTCAAAATCAGAGCTATAATTTGGCAGTCTGTGTTTTAATTATACCATAAAAATGTAATTGGATCTCAGACAAAGCATACCAAGTACATTTAATTTTAGTTGTACTCATTATGGATGGATCTAGAGGTAGGAGGTGTATTTGATTACTTATCTGATTTGACCTTAACGGAACTAAATAAGAATATTCATAAGTAAGGACCTCAGCATACAAATGTATGCAAAATGCAACTCTAAATTTTTTCACTTCAATTTGATGCTATCATATGTTCCATTTTACCTATTTTTAAGTTATCTATGTAAATTCAGTGTAAAAATAGTCAAGTATAGGTTTATTCAGTCAATGTTGTTTGCTCTCATCTCTTTCATGCCAGCGTGGGTAATAATCGTGTGCACACTGAATGCATGACAGAGGAGCCTCTCGTGGGTGGCCACGGCATCTCTGCTTATGCAGAGTCGCAGAGTCACAGGGTTGGGCTATCAAGTCTTCTCGTTCTTCACTATCATTTCAATCCAGTACTGTTGTCTGAGAAATTTGACTTCGATATTTGTCTTATTTTCCACTTCAACATTCATACTCAAACTATGAGACCACTCCAAGTTCCACTTGATGTGTCTCCTCAAATCAGCAGACTTTCAATGCTGAATAAAATTGTACTTATTGAAAAAGGAATTAAGTAACAAAGTCATACTATTATATGTAATAAGAAGTACAGGAGAGTTTCTTCTATGATGAACTCGGCAAGATGACATCAGTGTTGTGGAAGCCTTTAATTTACTGTTGTAGCTGCCTTTAATTTACTGTTGTAGCCCTCCGCCCTTGTTTACAAGTTAGGTATTATTCCCAAAATACTATCTAATTTCATAATGACAATAATCAAGAGGCAGCTATCATAAACTTGTCAAACACGTTTATGAGACACAAAAGGCTGGGCCTCATGACAACCTTTTAGTCTATCTATTATTCATCACTAAACATATTCTTTTTAAAAATATTTGTTGTTAGGGAAAGGTAAGTTGAAACTATACAGAAGGAACATTTAATCTTATGACAATGACTAAAATTGATAAATGAAACAATAAAAAATTCTGTATTAAACACTTTCTCAATAATTTGAGAACTCTTAATTGTTAATCTCCTAAAATGAGAAGGGACAATTTAATTGACATATTTAATAGATTATTAATTAATAATAAACTGATTTCCTTCTTTTCTAAACAAAGTTCAAAATACTAGTGTCCCAATCAGACAGAAAAATTTTGCACAATTTATCTAAGCATTATATAAATAAAAGCATATTTTTGTAGTAGATATTACAAATACAATATTATAATTGATTAATTTTTGACTAATTTATTATTTTAATTTCAAATTACTTATATTTTTCTCTCTGTAAAAGTACATAGTTTTTCAAATTATAGAAACTTTCCTATGGTTTTGGTTTTTTTTTTCTTCCTTTCATTAGTTTTTTTTTCCTTTATTTCTGTGCTAGGTGGGAGTACATTGCAGCATTTACAAAGGTTCTTACAATGTATCAAATATATCTTTCTTAAATTCACCCCTTCTGGTGCTCCCCTTTATCTCCTCCTCTCCCATTCATGGAATAGTTTTAGCAGGTTTCATTTTTGCATTTACATACATGTGTGCACATTTTTTGCACCATACTCACTCTCCTAAGCTCTTTCCACAGCACCTCTGCCTTCTGACAGGTGCCAACCCTCCCTGTTGGGCAGGACCTGTTTCTTGCTCCTGTTCTCTGATTTTGAAAATGAGAAAAACAAAAAAATAAAAAGGAAAACATGACATTTTTGCCAGTTTGAGATAAAGATAATTACACAGGGAGTTCCCTTGTGATATTTCCATGCATATATGTGTTATACCCACAACTGGTTTATCTCCTCTAATTTTTCATTCTTCATTAGTCCCTTTCTTACGGTAGTTTCAGGTGGTATGATTTCTATATTCATTCTGATATAGAAAGTATGTCAACCATATTCAAGTTCTTAGTTATCTTCTTTTACTCTAACCTTCCCATGTGTGACCTCCCCTTACGTTTGACCAGTGTTTCATAATATTATTGCATTTGTATTAGGTCTATATTCCACATAAGAGGGAAAAATGCAGCTTTTGACCCTCTGAGTCTGGCTAATTTCACTTTCACTCAAGATGATGTTCTCCAGTTCAAACCATTTACTGCAACTGACAAAATTTCATACTTTGTGGACAAGTAAAATTCCATTGCATATAAATGACATATTTTCTTTTTTATGTATTATTTAAATTTCATTAGCATCTAAATAAAATCATAGCTATTTTTTATATGTGTACACATTTTTTTTGCACTATATTCACTCTCTATCCCCTTTTCCCAGCACCTCCACCTCAAACAGGTGCCAGCCCTTTCCTCTGGACAGTATTTGTTCTGCCCTCCTGTTCTGAGATTTTGTAGAAGAAAAAAGAGAAAAGAGAAAATGAAAAAAACAACATTTTACCTTGAGATTAGGGTAGTTACACAGCTGGTTTCCTTGTGATATTTCCATGTATATATGTATTATAACCCCACTTGATTTATCTCTTCTAATTTTCTTCATTCTATCTTAGTTCCTTTCTTATGGTAATCTCAGTCAATTTAAGATTTCTATATTCATTCTTATATGGAAAGTATATCAATCTTATTCAAATTCTTAGTTTCCCTACCCCTCTTATGTGTGACTTCCTATTAGTGTGACCAGTGTTTCATAACTGCTACATTTGTGTTAGGTCTATATTCCACAAATGAGAGAGAACATGTGGCTTTTGGTCTTCTAAGTGTGCTTAACTTCACTTAAGATAATATTCTCCATGGAGGGAGTGAATTCAAGTTTGATATATTTGACACATTGTAAGAAATTTTGCAAATATCCCAAAGTACCCTCAACTCAGCACAACAATAGTAAAAAAAAAAAAGTGATGTTTTTCTGTTCCATCTATTTTCTTAGGAATGATAAATTTTCATTCTTATTTATAGCTGAGTAAAATTCCATTGTGTATAAATACCACAATTTTTAATCCCTTCATCAGTAGTGGGACATCTTGGCTGTTTCTATATCTAGCTAATATGAATAGTCCAGCAATAAACATGGGGGAGCAGGTGCCTTTGTTGTACTACTAGGAGTAGTATTGCCGGATGATAGGGCAGGTCTATTTTCAGTTTTTTAAGAAGACTGCATGTTGTTTTCCATAGTGGTTGTACTAGCTTACATTCCTACCAGCAGTGTATGAGGGTTCCTTTTTTCCACATCCTTGGCAACATTTGTTGCTGAAAAACTTTCCTTTGAATTAATGCTTATGGAGAAACTTCATTGAAAAGTAAACTTTCTTCCCATGTATTGTTCATACTTTTGAAAAATCTAGATACCATCCATTACCATTTAAGTTGTCTACCTCCATTCACTGTAGTATCTCTGTATTTTTCTCTATTTCTCTGTCAAATTTAATCTGTAAGAACATTAAAAGTAGAAACATAATGGAGGATTACAGAAAGAAGCAAAAATAACTTTAAAGCAAAATAACTTTAAACAGACATTGGTAAACTGTTGTACATTATTAGATATATGACTTTTAATTTTTGCCTTCTCATTTTAGAAAAATACAATTAAAAGGTTCTTTTTCTTTTTGGTATTACTGAGGTTTAAATCCCCCTGTTTTTTCTTTAGATATTTTTCCAAATAAAGTATTCTGCTTTTGTCTGGGCACACCTCAGAGCATCATCTTCCTCCTACTTCCTCCTGAGAAGGTGAGATTACAGGTATGGTGCCTCAGGTGCAGCTTATTTTTTTCAATAATTAGGTTTTCATTAATTCCCCCCTCCCAGGCTGACCTTAAATCACAATCTTCCTATTTTCATTTACACATTATCATCTGGGATTACAGGCCTATGTCACCATGTTCAGCCAAATGGTTCTTAATTTACAAAACAGTGTCAATGGAAAATTTAGGTTTGTTTAAATAAGTATTATACTTATTTTATCAATTTTTAGAAATACAGTTATCCATTGCCTAACTAGTGTTACAAAATACTGGTAATTTAAAACTAATCCTCTAATGTGGAGTAATCCTATATGTTACTACAGAAATTTTAGCAATTTTATAGAGAATTTATTAAACTGTATTTGACTAACCTGTTTATTTTCACATTTTTCCTATTAAATTACAAACTTCATAAATATGAGAACCATAACTCATTTGTCTACACAAATATCTAACTTAGCAATCTGGGATATATTTAACCATCAGTAAATTTTTGGCAATTAAGAAGCAATACTCTGTGCATATACATTCTACATTTTTTCATCATAAGTTGATAGACATTTAGGTTGATTCCACTTCCTGTTTATTGTAACTAGTGCTTCAATAAGCATAGAGATGCAGATGTCTTTTCAACATACAAATTTCATTTATTTGTATGTATACCAAAAGTGAGATTATTGGATCATATGGTCAATCTCTTTTAATTTTTTAAAGAAATGAGTAAATCATAGGTAAGGATAAAATGATGCTGATTGCAACTTCATGCATGGAAATGGAAGACATCAAAGAAGGTGAAATGGTCCAGGCACAGAAAGACAAATAACACATGATCTCACTCATACTTGGAATTTTAAAAAACTGGTCTCATGAGAAAATAATGAGATAACAATTATTTGCATCACTTGAACAAATCAGCACAAATACTATTAAAACTAGAGTTAAAATGTTCACTAGTTTATAACATAAACTGAGAATTGAGGACTATAGTTTTGTATAGTTTTCAACTAAGAAACAGGAGATAAGTAGATCAGTAAAAACAAAAATCCTTAATTTGACAAAGTTTTCTTTTTAAATTATTATTATTCATTTATTCACATGTGTGTGCATTGTTTGGGTCATTTTTCCCCCTGGGCCCCCCTCCCTCACCCTCTTTGCTCCTCCCGCCCCTCTCTTCCAGGCAAAACCTGTTGAAACTGGGATGGCATTCTCATTTCCCTCCACATCTACGTTTTGACTTACTATCCATGACCACATGTAGATTTATCTTTTCATGTCCATTTTTTATTTGTTCCAGAGAAGCCCAGACCAAATTCTACCTACTGCTCATGCTTTGATATGGTAAAAAAGAACACATCAATGTGAACTCTCCAAAGAGCTGTTTAAAGTATTTTTGTTTCACAAAGATATTTCACAGGTTTTGCTGGAAGCAGTGTTTGCCAGTCTGGGTGACTTATTCTTACAACTTAGATTTTAAAATAGACAATACTCACACATTAGTATACATACTTTAAAACTCTTCTGGTGATTCTAAAGCAACTATAGATGACAGCTACTGCTAGAAATTGACTAAAACAATTGGTTCACTTAGTGAACCAATCAAAGTGCATGGCAAAGATTTCAGGAAATCACCTAGAAGAATGCAGTCCGTCTATCTATCTATATCTACCTATCTAGCTATCTGATCTATATATCTTTTTATCTTTCTGTCATCTATCTATCTATCGATTGAGAAGAAAATTTTAAAATCAAAAATGTTTCATTTGCCTCTTTTTCACCTATTTCTTCTCCCCTGAAATAGCACAAGAGCTACCAGGTCAGCAATCTATGTTTGTTTTTCTGTTTGTTAAATGCTTAAAAAGAAAATAAGACCATAAGAAAAGTGATAATTTATGTATCAAAGCATTTTTGAATACAAGGTTTATATTTGAATAACTTAAATTTGACAAAGAACTTCTTAAATGATCTAAAATTACTGTGATTAATTTAAGTTCTGAAAAACAAAGCAATAAGAAAATAGTCCTTATAAAATGACAGAGAAATGCCTTTTAAAATATTGTTTCTTTCACTTAATACATAGTTCTACTTTCCACAGGGCTAAGGTGATCTGATAAATCAATTTGGCCTAGAAAGCTAATTTTTTATGGCACTTTCTCTAAGAAAAGTCCTATCCAGAGCAGTTTACCCAAAGAATGAGTATCATATGTGTCTTCTTGATGGTATATTCAAAAAGGCCTTGTTTTGTGCTGGTTCACAGTATGATTCATGACTTTTTACATATTGTGTACAAATAATATAAATTATTTTCTTCTGGGAAACATTCAGTTTCAAGAGGTTTATTTTGTAAGAC
This sequence comes from Castor canadensis, assembly GCF_047511655.1. Taxonomy (NCBI): domain Eukaryota; kingdom Metazoa; phylum Chordata; class Mammalia; order Rodentia; family Castoridae; genus Castor; species Castor canadensis. The sequence goes on along the minus strand of NC_133390.1, from coordinate 22,899,482 downwards.
AAGAACTGAAGTCTGAACAATTTTATGATAGAAAATGTTAATTTTTTCTTTTAAATAAAGGAATAGTAATCCTATATATTTGTAGAGTGCTGTGTGATATTTCAATATATGTACACATCTCCCTATGATTTCTTTATGTTTGGAGACTTTGGACACCTCTAATTTGGTTATTCACAAAATATATGCTAGCTAGAACAGTAGAAGTTATCCCTCATTTCTAAATGTGTTTTGGTATTATTCTCAACTTCCCTCTATTCTTACCTCTTACAATTTTAGCATCTATGACCATTATTCTTTTCTTTTCTACTGCATGATCAACTGTTTCAGATTTCACAGTTGAAGAAGAATTGTGATATTTGTTTCTCTCTGCTTGTCTTACTTCGTGCATTAAAAATGATAATCTGTCAGAACAATTTTTAAATACAAAATTCATATTTGAATTACTTAAATTTGAAAAATAGAGTCTTCCAGTTCTATCCATTTCTCAACAAATCACAACACTTTATTCTTTTTGTGGCTGTATACTATCATGTGTATGCTATACATTTATTGATGGACATTTAGGGTGACTATCTTGAATACAGTAAGTAATGCTTTATTTAGAAATGTAGCGCAATTATGTATTTTTTTTAAATTTAATTTCTTTTGAGTATCTACCCAGAAGTGGGATTGGTGGATCATTTGAGAGTTCAATTTTTAGCCCTTTTAGGAACCTGCATACTGTTCTCTATAATAGCTGTAATAAATGATATCTCCACAATAGTGTATAAGAATTTCCCTACTCTGAAATCTCATTGATATTTAATAATTGGTATAATTATTGAATTAAATCTTACTCCATTCTGATGGAGTAATAAGGTATAAATATTATACCTTATTGTAATTTTTATTTTCATTTCCCTGATGACTAGAGATGATAAGTGTTTTTTCTTATGCTTATTTGCAATTTGTATCCCTTCTTTTAGTCAACACCTATTTGGATACATTTCCAAATTTTTGCATTTTATTTTTTAAAATACTTTTTATTATGTTATTGTTGTACTGGGGATACATTATAAAATTTACAAAAGTTTTTGCAATATATTCTAGCTGAAGTCATCCCCTCCATCATTCTCCTTTATCACCCCTCCCCCATTCCTGTAATAGTTTCAACATATCTCATTTTTTTCATTTTCACACATGAGTACATAAAATTTCTACTACATTCAACCTCCTTTATCATTTCCTTATATCTTCCCCTACTCCCTACTGGTACCAACTCCAGACAGGACTTGTTTTACATTCCTGTTTTCTGTTTTTGAAAAAAAAGTTATTTTTGTTTGTTTAAGACAGCTCTGAGTAATTTTTGTTCATTTTGTTGCTTATAAATTATGGATATTATTCCTTTGTAGGATAAATAGTTTAAAAATGCTTTCTCCCATATTTTACATATTTTAAGTCATGTCTTCCCTCCGGTAAGTGTTTCCTTTGTTGTATAGAAGCTTCTTAATTTGCTATAATCCCATTTGTTTGTTTTTGCTTTATTTGTCCATGCTTTTGGAATCTTGCTAAAAACAAAAAACAAAACAAAAAAAAAGTTGCCTACATCAATACCTTGAAGTGTTTCTCCTGTTTTCTTTAAGTCATTTCATGGTTTCAGAACTTATGTTTATGCCTTTTATGCATTGAATTGTTTCCCTCAATTAGTGAGAAGTAGAGGTCAAGTTTAATTCTTGTGCATATGAATATCAAGTTTTGGCAGAATCATTTATTGAAGAGGCCATACTTTCTCCAATGTGTCTTCTGTAACTGTCGAGAATCAGATGGCTATAGATGCATGGCTTTATTTGTGGACTCTATTTTCTAATCCATTGGCCTATGTGTCAGGATTTAGGTAAATATTATGCTCTTTTGGTAACTATAGCCTTGTAGTATGTCTTGAGATCAGGTATTGTGGCCCATCTAGCTTTGTCGTTTGGCACAAGGTTGCTTTGCTTACTAAGGGTCTTTTGTGTTTCCATGTAAATTTAAAGGCTTATTTCTGTGACGGTGGTAATTGACCATTTGAGAAGATCACATGAAATCTGAAAAATGCTTGGGACAAACAAATCTTTTAATGATAGTTATTTTTCTAATCCAGGGATATGGGAGTTCTTTCCAACTATATGTGTGTCTTCCGCAATTCCTTTCTTCAGTGTTTTTCAATTTTTATTGTTGAGGTCATTCACTTCCTAGGTTGAATTTATTCCTGGGTATGTTAGTTTTTGTAACTATTGTGAATTTCATTGAACTCTTTAAAATTTCTTTTTCAGAAAGTCTGCTATCATTGTACAAAAATTATCCTGACTTTTATGTTAATTTTGTATCCTGCAATTTTACTGAATGTGTTTATCAGTTACAACAGTAATTTGGTGGATTCTATGTTTTTCTATGTGTGGAATCATGTTATGGGCAAATAAGGATATTTTGACTCCCTTCTTTCCTATATGTATGCCTTTAAAGATTTTTTAAAAAAATCTTTCTCTGTTTTAGTAATTTTTTTCTAGAGTTGTCAGAAAATATGCATGGTTTGATTTTCATATTATCTATAATTACTTAAGGTTTATTTTGTGGCCTAACATATATCTATCTTAGAGAATGTTGCATTTGCTGTTGAGAAGAAAGTCCATTCGGTAGCCATTCAACATATATGTATTAGGTCTGTGGGTTTGCTCTAGTTTAGAATTTTACTTTTATATTTCTTTGTTGATTTAAAGTGTTCAACTATTATTGTTAAGACTCCATCTCACCCTTTACATCCAGTAATATTTGATTTATGAAACTGGGCACTCCTTAGGCATCAGGAGGATATACAAGTATATTGTTATATGTGTTTCTTTCAAATGATCTCTTGATCAGTGTTTTTTGGTGGTGGAAATCAGGCATAATTACTTGCTTACAGATTGCAGAGGATATCTTCTGTCAGTGATCTCACAAGAGGGAGAGAACTAAACATATTCATTAACTTCCGTATTTATATGGAGACACATTCTCAATTGATCAATTTGATAATAGGAGCGGGGTATAATTGACTTTGCCTCAATATGGTGCTACACAGCAGCAGTAGCCCAGGTGGGAGACGGTACTGTATGTACAGCATAACTTCCCTGGAGCAGTGCGTTATGTGGTTACCAACAGCTTCCAGAGCTTACGTCCTATGACAGCTGAAAAATTCCCCAGTAGCCAAAAAGTTTTTGTGTACATCAGATTTGGGTGCCCTCCCATTTACTTTTTCTCCCTCAAGGAAAGATGTGTCTGGATTGCGGCAATTAGGCTGTTAATCCAAGGCAAGCATTTCTTTTCTTTTCCAGATGCACAACAGACTCCCTATCTCAAAATCTGTTGATACCATCTGGACTACATTCCAACACTTTCTTCTAAATATTCTAACTCAATAGTAGCTGTTTATTTTTTGCATTTTATCCTGTATGATTGGTGGGGAGGGAGAAGCAAGTCTATTACCTCTGCTTAGTCATAATACTGAAAGGCCCTCATATTTATTTTAAAATTTTCTAGTACTAAATTCTGGTCTACACAAATCTTTAATTCTTCACTGGCTTCAATTCAACTGATTATTCGACTGATGGTGGAAATCAGTTATTGAGGCTTGCTTACAGATTATGAGGATATAGTCTCTCACTGTCCTCACAAAGTGGAAAGAACTGTAGATATTTATGAGTTTTTCTTATATGATGACATATGCTTACCTCAGATATATTGACATTTAACACAAATATATTACATAGCCTATTAGCAACTGATTTAGGAAACCTCAATTTATTTCAATCTTCATTTCCCTGTGAAGAATGTTCAGTTGAAGTAACAAATCTTACTTTTCTTCTACCTCTCATCACTTGATTTTCTCCCTAGAAGATAAGCTATGATGGATTTCCTGTAAAAATCTGGGTACATCTGCTACCACCCTCTATTTTTTATATGACTGAAGGGAAGATGCATTCTGGATTATCCATTTCTTCAAAATAATCCCATCAAGGCATGCTGTCTTTCCTTCTATGTATGGGGTGGAGTGAGAGGGAAGTCATTGGATGTATAGGGTAAAGTAAGTATGGATTATCTACCTATATCAGTAACATGTTAATAACTGTGTATACATATTAGATAAAATATTATAAAACTTTTTTAATTGAACTGTAAGGCAATTACCAATGAGTTTGTTTCACTCTGAAATATGGAAGTTAAAGAATAGTTTTTATTTTATCATATCACTAAGACCATAGAATTTTGGTACATCCACAAGGCACTATGAGAAACACATAAAGACATATTTGGGGAACAGAATCTTTGTTCAGAAGTGATGATTCTAAAAATGTGCTTCCTGGATTTGAGATAGGGGTTTGTGGCTAAATTACCCTTTTAGATCATATCTTGAGTGGTTTTAATTACTGAGTAGCAGTCTCTGAATAAGCATGTACCAATTGCTAAGAGAAGAGTATGTGACTCAGATAGTTAGCTAGCTAGCTAGCTAGATAGATAGATGAATAGCTATCCAAGATTCTTGGCCTCCTACAGACTTAGGTATAAAATGAGTATAAAAATATGTGTTGTACTTAGGATTTCTCACAGCATTGCCAAGTGCTTTCAGGTAAATCATCCCAAGCTTACACATTTTCTTTACTATTTTGTACTGTTTCATAGGCTATGATGGAATAACATTTGTTTTTTCCAAAAAATTATGTGGTAGCATCTTGAGTCCTGATATGATGGTTTTAGGAAGTGGGACCTTACCAAAGTAATTACATTTAGATGAGATTAAGAGGGAACTCCCATAATAGGGTAAGTGTCATTGTAAGATGAGGCAAGACACCAGAGCTATATCTCTCTCCACTTGCACAAACCTAGAAAGGGCTACCTGACCACAAACCAGGAAGGTGGTCATCTGCAATCCAGGAAGAGAATTTTCACTACAACCTAGCCATGCCGGCACACTGATCTCAGACTTAGTGCTTTCCAAACTAAAAGAGAAAAATATTTACTGTTAAAGGAGCTCAGATTTTGAGATTTTGTTATAATATTCAAATGGACTAAGAGCCAAAGGAAGAAACTATGGATAAGCTAACCTCCTGGACCAATTCCAATTTGAATTTTTTACAGGCAAAAAAGTGCTAAACTGTCATGTATTCTCTAATCAGTAATTGCATATACTTTGCATTAGGTAGCAAACATCAGAAGTCTTTCTTCACCCACATATAGGAAAGTTAATACGTTTTATGAACAGGAAAAATGTTTAAAAGGAATGAAGACAATCTAGAATATGTGATATCTTTTTTGGTAATACAAATAGTCATATTTATACACCACTTCTTAAGCTTATTGCAATTCAAAGACTTAAAAGGAAAATTTCAAGGCATATCTCTAATGATCTGGAAATTAATTTCACTTCAAAATTCAAAAAATACTTGAGGTGATTAAAGAACTTAATGTTATGTAAAAATGGAAAGGGAAATGAATAAAATAAAAATAATGTTCCATACCTATTCATATGGCTTAAGCTACCTAAGCATACACACTTACAGTGAGTGCCAATAAAAGAAAATTCTTATGCATTACTAAGTGTAATTTTAAGTGTAAACTGAAAAAAATGCTTTAAAACAACTTGGATTTGTATTTAAAGGTTGAACATTTGTGTTGTAAGGTTGAACATATAGCTAAATTGTGCAATAATTTTATTTTTTATGACAACCAAGATGATTTTAACACATAATTACATGGAGGCATTTTTAAAGTGTGAGCCCTATCTATTTCTTGTGGTAATATTTTTAGTACATTTGAAGTAGCATGAACACTAATGCAATAGAGAATGAATACACATCTTACAGAAAAGTCACACAATTAAAAATTACACATAGTAGAGATGAGAAGAATTTTAGGAACAAGTATTGAATAAAGGGAACAAGTCCCAAAAGATTATTTATAGGATATAATTATATGTATATGTCAAACATAAGCAAATTATCTTATTTTAGACACATTTTAGGTAGCCATATATAAGTAGATGATATATAGGAAGAAGACAAAAAATAAAACATCAGGTTAAGTGAAGTTAGCCAGATTTAGAAAGCCAAAAGCTGCATTTTTTTCCTCTAATAAGTGGAATATAAGACCAATACAGATACAAGGATACTATATATACATAAAAATATGTACAGAACATGTACTCCAAAGTGGGACTTGTAGAGGATACCAAGGGAGAAGGAAAAGAAGAAAAAAAGATAGTGAATAATAATGAAATACATCACATTTGTGTGGGAACAAGACACAACAAAACATAATGGAAGCTATTAAATAACACAGGACTGGGGTAAAAGAAAAGAAGTGCAGTGTAAAGGGGTTACATCAATTTAAGCACAATGAAGATATAGGTGTAATACTGAGGTAAAAAATCTCACTGAACAATGAGCAGAAACCTAAACACAAAGGACAAGAATGAAAACCAGGTCATGCCACGGGGAAGATATTAATGGGAGCAGGATGGTTAAAGAAGAAAGTAAAGAAGGTGAATATTATGTACTTTCTATACAAGAATGAATATAGAATATTTAAAACTTTTGAAATCACCATAAAATGGGGACTAAGGTAGAAAGGGAAAAAATTGAGGGGATAAACCAGTTCAGGTTATAATACATACATACACAAAAATGTTATAATGAAAAGCCCAAATAGCTATCTTAAACAAACAGAAATATCTCTTTTTCAAAAACAGAGGACAGGAAGGTAAAACAGTTCAGGTTGGGTGTTGGTACTAGTGAGAGTAGGGAAGACATAAGGAAAAGATGAAAGAGAGTGAACATGTTGGAAATATTATGTACTTTATGTAAGAAAATGGAAAAAATCAGTCCTGTTGAACTATTGTAAGAAGGAAGAGAGGAGGAATAAAGGACAATGATGGATGGGGTAAATTTACCTAAGATACACTGTAAACAATTTTGTAAAGTCCCAATGTACCACCACTACACTATAACAGTAATATGATAACAAAAATAAAATTAAGTTTTAAAAAAGAAATGTGTAATAAACCCTAAAGCAAAACATAGGTTACTTCAAAGCTAATTATTAAAGCATGAAGGAAACTTTATTCAGGACCACTGCAATAGTTTAAAGGGACTCCCCTATAATAGGATGTAGCAATAGACAACGAAAATGAGAACAAAATCTCAAATCTCTATGAAGCTCTCTCTCTTAAAATGATTGGTAGAAAAACAGCAAAACATAAAAAGAACATTTACCTTCTCTTTGTCAGTCAAGGCAGCTATGTCAAAACACAATAGATTGACTGGCTCATAATCAAAGAAATACATTTCACACAGTTCTGGAGGCTGGAAGTCTGAGATCAAGATGCCAGCACAGATGTGCTCTGTTGAGGACTTATTCTAGGTTATAGATAGTCAATAGTTCCATAGTTCTTGTTCCATAGAACAAGGAGTCTTGACTTTTTTTTTACAAGGACACTAATTTCAAGTTTGAAGGCCCTACCCTCATAACCTAATCACCTCCCAAATGCCCCACCTCAAAACACTGGAGAAAAGGTTTTCAAAATATGAAATAGTGAAAAAATGTGGGAAAATGCAATCAGTGTATCCATCTTACCTTTCTAACTTCACATAGATATCTTAATAAGAGCACACATACTTAGTGCTTTCAAGCTCCAATAATTATGAGTATTTATGACTCAGGAAAAGACCAAGTTCAAGGCATTAATGTTCCCTTTTTATTATTATTATTATTATTCTTTTATTATTCATATGTGCATACAAGGCTTGGTTCATTTCTCCCCCCTGCCCCCACCCCCTCCCTTACCACCCACTCCGCCCCCTCCCTCTCCCCCCACCAATACCCAGCAGTTCCCTTTGCAAGCCTCCAGGGGCTCAGAGTTCAGAAGCCTCAATCTAAGAACTTGAAGACACAGTGCTATAGTTTGGATGTTGAATATTCTCCAAAAGCCCATATGTTGAAAGCTTGTTACCCAAAGTGGCACTATGGGAAGATGGTGGAAACTTTGGGAGGTGGGGGCCTTTTGGTAGGTCCTAAGGTCACTGAGGACAGGTCTTTAAAGGCAATAGTGGAACTTAGTCCCTTCTTTTCCTATAGACTATGAAGTGAGTGGGTTTGTTGTATGACATAGCCTGCCAGGATATGTTACGTCATGTGAAATTGCCTGTATTTTTAACATGTAGTTGATTCTGAGAAAATATTTTATGTTCTATTAATTATTCGTGTTATAAAAATTAAAACTTGGTTTAAATTAATTGAACTTCTGAAATAATGAAGGACCCAGAGCTATCAAGATTTTGTGGGGTTTTGTATTTTTCCTTGTTAGGAGAGAATTCTTTTACTTTTTATAGCATATATTAATTGTACAAATGGTATCAATGATTATGTGTACCTCATATGTTACACTCTCCTTAGCCCACCTCTTTCATCTACATATATATTTTTTGACTTTGATGAAATTCACTAACCAGCACCCTCTCCTTCTCCTTCCCCCTGTTCCCTCCCACTGATTCCCCTTCAGATAACCCCCTTTATGTTCATTACCATTATTATTGCTATTGTTTTATTATTATCACAATCATTTTAGATCTAGATCTTGAATATGATTGGACAAATATGATATTTGGATTTTTGAGCTTGGCTCATCCGATCAACATGATGATCTCTACTTCCTTTCATTTTTCTGTAAATGACAGTTTCATTCTTCTTTATGGTATAATAATACCCCAAGGTGTATACATACATTTTAGTTATCTATTTATCAGGTTTTGAGTGCCAAAGCTTGGCAATTGTGAATAGTGCTGTCATAAATAAGAGTATGCAGGATTCTCTAATGTATGCAATGTATATTTCTTTGGATATATGGCTAAGGGTAGTATAATAGGGTCACAAGGTAAGTGTATTTTTAGTTTTTTGAGGAACCTCTATACTGTTTTCCATAGTGATTACATTAATTTACACTTCCACTAACAGAGTATAAGGGTTCCTTTTTTCCCACATCCTCACCAGAATTTGTTGTTGCTTTTCTTGATGATAGCTATTCTTACTGGGGTGAGATAGAGTCTCTATGTTGTTTTGATCTGCATTTCTTTATGGCTAAGGCTGATAAACATTTCTTCATATGTTTGTTAGCCATTATACTTCTAGGAACTGTCCATTTACTAGTGGGATTATTTGTTCTTTTGGTATTTAATTATCTTCAGCTCTTTGAATGTTCTGGAATGAATCCTCTTTCTGATAAATAGCTTGAAAAAAAGCCTCCCATTCAATTGGTTGTCTCCTCATTCTAGAAATTGTTTTCTTTGATATATAGAAAGATTTTAATTTAGTTTTCTATTTCTATATCTTCAGATGTTTCTCTATGTTTTATTGTAGTCATTCCAAAGTTTCACATTTTACATTAAGATGTTTTACCCAGTTTGCATTGATGTTTTCTACAAGGTGAGAGATAGGGGTCCATTTTCAAACTTCACATGTGGACACCCAGTTTTGGTACAACATTTTGTTGAAAAGACTCTCTTTTCCAATTTCTGGCTCCTCTGTCAAAAATAAGATGGGTGTAACCATGTAGTTTATTTATAAGTTCTCTATTTCTTTCCATTAGCTCATGCTTCTGTTTTTGTGCCAGTACTATCCATTTTTGTTACTATGGCTTTGCACTATACTTTGAAGCCTGGTGTTGCAATACATTGAACATTGCCCTTTTTTTCTCAGGATTACTTTTGCTATTCAAGATCTTCTATGTTTCCATATGGATTTTAAAATTAATATTTCTATTTTTATGAAAATCTACCTTGGAATTTTGATGGAGACTATGCTGGATATGTAGATTGCTTTCAGCACTATAGCCATTTTTACAATATTAATTCTGCTGATTCACAAATATGAGAGGTTTTTCCATCTTCTAATATCTTCTTCATTTTTTGTCTTCAGGGTTTTCTAGTCTTTTTTGTAGAGATCATTCACACCCCTAGTTAAGTTTATTCCCAGGTATTTTTTTGAGGCTATTGTGAATGTAAATACTTTTCCGATTTCTTTCTCTGTCTGGTCATTGTTGGATATTGAAAAATGTACTTATATTTGTATATTGAATTTTTATCCTGGTATTTGACAAATGTGTTTTAAGGTTTAGGATTTCTTTGGTGGAATATTTAGGGTCTTTTAAGTATAGGGTCTTATCAGTTGCAAATAGGGATAATTTTATTTCTTCTTTTCTATTTGTGTCCCTTTTAATTCTTTCTCTTATGTCATTGCTCTGGCTAGGAATGGAAGCACTAGAAAGTGGATACCATTTTTTCTTTCCTGACTTCAGGGGAAATGGTTTCAGACTTTCCCCATTTACTATGATGTTGGCTATGGGTTTGCATTATGTAACCTTTCAAGGTATGTTCCTTCTATTCTTAGTTTCTCAGGAGCTTTTATTAGGAAAGGATGCTGAGTTTTCGCAAAGGTTTTTTCATCTATTGAGATGTTTGTGCGGTTTATGTGGAGCTATACTTATATCCCTGGAATGAAACTAACTTGACTGTGGTGTATGATCTTTTGACTGTGTTGATGAATTTGATTTCAACATATTTTATTGAGAACATCTATCTGTATGTTCATCAAGGAAAGGGCCTGAAAACTTACTTATTTTTTGTTATGTCCTTGTTTGGTTTCAGGCATGATAGAATGAGCTTGATAGAAGTTTCTTGTCTTTTTATTTTATGGAATAGTTTGAGGGGCATTGATATTAGTTCTTTAAAGACCTGATGGAATTTGGCACTGAATCTATATAGACCTGGACTTTTTTTTATTTTTTGTTGTTGTGAGACTCTTTACACTGCTTCAATCACATTACTTGTTATATCTTGTTGATTAAATTTTGGTAGTC